>NC_142514.1:179525000-184525000 GCF_057876585.1 Rhinolophus sinicus | reverse complement strand
GGTGTCTTTGTTTGTTGTTTCCTCTTCGGACAGTGCTTTCTCTCATTTCTATGCTTTTTATTTGTGTTTGTCTTCCTTATACCGATTTTAAGTATAAAGCCCCTGGGAGTCTGGGATTGTGACACTGAGCATCCCAAGTCCAGAAGTAAAGTGTGGAAAACTCGTGGAAGTATTTTATTAACGTGTGAGATTTGTCATCACTCTAGAAGCCGCCTTTTCAATTGCTATAGGAAGGTTTTGGAACTTGCTTTGAACTACATGCACGTGAATGATGCAGAAGGACTTTTGTGAAGTCTTTTTTTTCTTTTTATATATCTTTAAATTTTTTATTACAAAAGTAATAATGCTCATTTTCAAAAGTTGAACCCTGTGAAAAATATATCATGTAACAGGTAACAGTTGTCTCATTCTCCAGGGATAACGCTGGTAACTGTTCGGTATATTGAATTTTCTTTTTTTTTTTAAAGTTTATTGGGGTGACAATTGTTATACATCATCCATACATCACATTGTGTGTTCACCACCCAGAGTCAGTTCTCCTTCCATCACCATATATTTGATCCCCCTTACCTCATCTTCCACCCCCCAACCCCCTTACCCTCTGGTAACCACTAAACTGTTGTCTGTGTCCATGAGTTTTTGTTTCTTCCATTTGTTTGTCTTGGGTTTTTTTGGTTGTTTTCAGTTTTATATACCACATATCAGTGAAATCATATGGTTCTCTGCTTTTTCTGTCTGACTTATTTCGCTCAGCATAATAATCTTAAGATCCATCCATGTTGTCGCAAATGGTACTGTTTCATCTTACGGCAGAATTAGTATTCCATTATGTATATATGCCACAACTTTATCCATTCATCTATCGAAGGACGCTTTGGTTTCCATGCCTTGGCCACTATAAATAAAGCTGTGATGAACATTGGAGCACATTTGAATTTTTTTCTTAATAAATTGTAGCTGAACCATTTGAAAAATGTTTGCTCTGCTTTTTCTCAATAAAGAATTCCAAAAGTCTTCTAGCAAGCTAGAGCCTGCTTTTTAAAAATGTATTACCTTTTCCTTTTCAACCACTTGGGGATTGTTTCATTGACACTGGATAATTTCTCTAAGATAAACTATCTGCACACAAGTTCAACATGTAAACTGGTTAGAAAGTTCTTGATAAAGTCCAGGAATTTTGTTAAAATTCTTGATACTCAGAATCAATGTTTTCACTTTTTCTGACAGATTTTTTAAAATCTTGGCTTGTGTTTAGGACATTCAGTTAAAAAACTCCTTGGAACTACAGTTCTCAAATTGGGCATGAGCGATTAACTCAGAAGTCACTGAATAGTTTCAAATCCCGGGTGTATCCAAGGGACAGTGGAAGGAGAGAAGGGTCACCCTGCCGGGATACAGCAGGCTCTTTGCAAAGGATACAGCAGGCTCTTTGCAGAGCACATTTTCTGTGAAACAGCTCTGCTTTCTCTTGAAGCTTTTTCAAGTATCAGGGGTTTTTTTTGTTTGCTTCCCCACCCCCGGCCCCCCGCCTACGATTATAAAATCACTCTAAACATTTTGGGGGGAAAAATGTTTAGTGTTAATCCCATTCCCCCAAAGATAGCCATTCTGTTGATGATTTGAAATGGGCTGGTGGTGATGGTGTGTGTGTGCTTTTTACCGTAGTGGTATTGTAATAAGATTAGGAGTGTCCTTTTTAAATATAACTCTACATAATTCTAGAAATACTTTCTTTATTAAATACACCTCTTATTTTAGCAGTTTTCCCACTATATTTTGTATTATCCTAAGTTGTCTGCCCTTTTATTTATGTTTGGTACTAGAATCTGAAACGTGCTTGCTTCCCCTTATTGATTGGTCCGGTGAAACCATGTACAGTGAGTGAATCTGCCTTTCCTGCTGACTTGAGTGTCAGGGGAACCTCCCAGGGGGTGGTGCTGCCCGTCCTGGAGCAGAGTCATTGCATTTCTTTAGAACCTGGTTTCATCATTTTGTGAACCCCCATAAAAATAGGGGAGCAGAGGCTTGCACAGTAACCTCAGGAATTCCACCCCGTTACCACACTCTGATGAGATCTGTTGCTCTGCTCCAGAGAAGTAGCTAATCTATTAATTCAAAAACAGTATTTTAGTAAAAAAAAGATCCTTATAAATTCTCTCAAGGCCTACTGTTCTCAAATTAATCTATTCCTATCGTCTCCCACCCTCTGAATTTAATTTACATATATCTATTCTGGCATGTGCAATTTCTACTCTTGCTCTCTTACTTGATGCTTTTTATTCACTATCTAACTTTTTTTCACAGAGCCCATGTTTCGAAACATTGTGTCCATTTTAGAAGGTCTCTGTTGTTTCTGAAAGAGGCTCCCAGATGGTGAGTGGCCCATTCGCCTGGTGAGTTTCAACACTCTTAGGAGAGGATTTGCCTTCGGAGCCTGGTGGTCACTTTCCCCCGGAAGTGCTGGTCCCTGCTTTGCTCTGGCTTCTCCTCCTTCCTCACTAGGTGCTCCTCTCAGCATCCTTTGCTGCTCTTTCTTCATCTTGGTCTTTAGAAGTTGGGGCGCTCCCTCAGCCCTTAGCCTTCTTTTCTCTGGACTCACTTCCTGGTTCAGTTCATCTCGTTCCATGGCATGAAATGCCATTCGTACTCTGACTCCCAGGTGTATCTGTCCAGCCTGGACGCGTGCTCCAGGCCCTGTGTCCAGCTGCCTCTCTGCACGTCCCCTCGGTCTCTGATGGGCGTCTCAAACGTGACCAGAACCAAGCTCCTGCTCCCCGACCCCTGCCAAAGCCTCATGTTCCTGTACTGTTTGTCACAGCTGTGACTACACAGGCCGTCCGTGCATTTGGAGGCATGTTTGAGTCTTTCTTTCACACAATCTGTTAGCAAATCCCGTCTATCAGCAAAACCTTCAGAAAAGATCCAGAACCCGACTGCTCCTCACCACTGCTGCTGCAGGCACCGGTGTCTAGTTTACCGCGGGAGTTTCTCAGCTGGTGCCTTCTCGCCTGTCCCCCCACCTTGATAATAACTTCATTAGAACTGCTTTTTAAAAAGCATTCATTGTGAGGGACGGCCGGTTGGCTCAGTTGGTCAGAGCGTGGTGCTGATAACACCAAGGTTGCCGGTTTGATCTCCACGTGGGCCACTGTGAGCTGCGCCCTCCTAAGCGCACACGCACACACACACACACACAACATTAATGGTGAGCTCTTCTCCACACAGCAAGCAGCTGGCCCGGGCCTTTAAGACTGAACTCAGATCATGTCCGTCCCCTGCTGTCCGCCTCACTGAGGGTCAGTGCCCCTCTCAGCAGTGCCTTTGGGGCCCTCTGTCCCGCCTTGCTGCTTCTAGCACCCTCTCTGACCGCCCTCCCGCCCTTACTCTGCCCCAGCCACCCTGGCCCCGTGCGGGTCCTCAGATACGCCCAGTGCTTTCCCTCAGCTGTGGCCTTGCCTTTGCCGATCGCGCTCTCCCCAGCTGCCTGGCTTCTTGCCCCCATCAGGCCCCTATGCCACCCGAAACGCTCCCTGCCACTTAGCACTCCTTGATTTTCTCCAAGGTGCTGGCATTTATTTGTGCATTTGTTATTTCCCAGAGCAATCTTCATTAGAATATAAGCACAGATGAAGGAGAAACCTTGTTTTGTTCTTTGCTGTACCCCCACTGCCTGGAATAATGTTGGGAATATAATAGATGACTGATAATTTTCTGGATATTTTTATATTGGGAAATCAGAACAGAGAAAGATTTGTAACTGTTATGCCATTTAAGGAGTGGCCAGTACTCATTTCTTGAAAAAAAAATTTTCTGCCAATTTTGGGATAAATTTGAGGTAATTTTTACTTCTAAATAAATACAGTCAGTGGCCAGTTAGCTCAGTACTTCAGCTAAGCCAAGGCCATGGTGGCATTTCCATGTGAGCCAACTGTGTCTGGGCCGGAGACGCTGCACCCTTGCTTATGTTGGTAGGGGCCCTGTGGGAGCCGAGGCCATGAGGCTTTGCCAGCCACCGGTGGCTTCAGCCCGGTCTCCATAGTCTGCCACTGTCAGCTGTGTTAGCTTTTGAATTCTATGTCCACCAGTAACGTACTGCTCGTCCAGCTTGTGGTCGGATAGGCAAGCTCCCGGCCAAGAACAGATTCCACACACGTGGGGCAGAGCAAACGGTGACCTGATAAAATTAGGGTTTTTATGACAGATACTCATTTTGAGCTAAAAAATTATAAATAGCCCCAACATTTCTGATCGCTTTACCAGAACTGCTTTCACAAAATATTCATTTGTGAGCCTAAGTGAAATCTTTTGCCTAAATGAGCTGTTGTTACCTTGACGAGTGGGGCGTATTGGAGCCTCTGATAGAATATATCAGACACGTACAGTGCAGTCACACTAGTGAAATTCAGCCCCACTCTGAGTGACAGAGTCCTGCTACACTAAGGTACCTTCAGTTCAAACATGATAGTGTCGGTGGACTGCAATATAAATGAGACCCGAGGTTATGAATCTGCTCCAGTTTGGATCAATAACACAGATTTGGTAGAAATTACGTGTAAGTCCCAGTGGCTCTTAGTCTGTGTTCCACGAACTGCGCAGAAGTGTGCTGCTGGAATGACTTCCTGGTGAACTCCTGGTCCTCGGGAAATAATAGGTTCATAGGTATCATTTCCTCAAATTAAAATTTTTTATTCCACAATTTTCCTTGCGATTTGGCATCTTTGCCCTAATAGGTGACCAAGTGACTTCGTGCAGGAGTTCGCGTAAGTGACTTAGGACAGTGGTCCTCACACTGGAGCTTGCATCAGAGTCACCTGGACGGCTGTTAGAACAGATTGCTGGGCCTCGTGTCGGTTTTGGTTTTCAGCTCGGAGTGGGACTCTGGGTTGGGACTTACGGATGCTCTGTGGAGAGATGAGTTGCTATTTCTTTTGCCTCTCAGCTCTTCCTAAAGCCTCTTGGTCTTTTCCATTCCATATAGTTACACTTCATGTCTTATCAGTGAGGAAGACCCTCCTACGAGTCTTAGAAACACATGCTTCAGTCATTGGGCATAGTTGTGTGTTACACGTGGGCATCCCTGAGATGGAGCTGCCAAAGGACCAAACGCGCTTTACCCTCTTCTCCTTGTCCCTTCTGTTTGGAGGTGCACACCTAGGGGGTGAACCGGGAAGCATAATGGCAGGTGGCAGGGAGGTTGGGGGCAGGAGCGGCTGTGATTCCTGCCATGTCTGCCTATAGCAGCTTGGGTACCTTGAGAAAGAAGAGGGTTTGGAGGGTCAGGACATAACTTTAATGTACAGCTTTAAAAAATGCAGAAATACAGTTTCCGTTAGGTGGGTTAGACTATAGCCTCATTTATTTATTCTTCCATCAGTTGAGTGCTGTGTGCTGTGCTGGATACCGGGGTTAGAGAAAAGAAAAATGAATTCTCGACCTCAGGAGCTCTTGATCCATTAAGGAGTCAGACCGACCATTGCTACAGTGACGTACGGACTTTCACCTAAGTTTTATAGTAGGGTGTCTACCTGCACTTGACAGCGAGGACCAAGGAAAAGGTCCTGGAATGTGAAGGGAGTAGCCAGACAAAAAGACCGGGTCCTTGTGTTCCAGACAGAGTGGAGCAAGCGTGTCATGGGGCATTGCCTTTTTCCCAAGCTTTCTTTGCCTTTGTGTTTCAAAAGTATACTGCTCTCGAGTTCTGTGCCTTTTCTTCTAAGTGTAAACGTAGGATGTTTACTCATCAATAAGAGGTCTTATGTTTAATTTGAGAAATTGTAATGGTTGAAGAATCTTTAGCTTATAACTGATATATCAATAGTTTTACTTACCCTTTTCTATTATTTAAGATGCAGTATTTTTCTGGGTTTAGTGAAGCCTATATGAAGAATCAAAACATATGCACAATAAAAGTCGAATACTAATTGAATTTAAATAGTGAAAGAACCGGGAGAAAAATACATGTTGGAGAACAATTATGAAAGGATGCTTAATGTGGATCACATATTTTTTACCTAAGCATGTTGCTCACACACACATTTTACCCCACTGTGAATTCACACAAAGGTCCTGTGACATGAAAGAGACCAGAAGTCAAGTAAAAATGTTTTGTATTTGTGTTGGTCGTCATTAAAGGCCTGTCCAGTTACACGTTTCTGGGAGTACTTCAAAATAATGTCCCATTTGTACACTTTTCTGTGTGTATATAAAACGTAAGGAAACTGCCGTTCGTATGGTGTAGTGAGCAACCCTCAGGCCACAGTGCTGGGTTCCCCTGGTGATTCTGCCGCAGGCGATCGTGTGGCGCTGGGCATGGACCTCAGTCTCTCTGGCCTCGGTTCCGTATGCAAGTTAAAGGACTTGTACTAGGATCTTCAAGTTCCTTTAGCTTTAAAGGTCTGTGTGCTCTGTAGTCTAACTTATACTAAAGGCATAATTCCGTAGTGAGATGACGTCACAACATCCTCCTTCTCATTCCATTACCAGCAGATGTAATCTATTATACCATCACTTTCCAAAGTCCTTATAAACTATGAGTATCCCTCACTATCCAAATCATTCAGTTCCCAAATTCAGCTAATTAAAATTCAGATAGTGAGAGATAACGCTATATTAACAAATATAGTCTCCCAGTTTTTGTTGCCGTTGTAAAGGAATGCTAAGGCAGACATTTTATGATGGGCAATACTTTGAAATTTGATAAGATATCCCTAAATACCTTGAACATTGACTTTAACAGATGTGACAAGCTGTTGTAGACAAGAAATAACTTCCTGTCGTTTACTCACAGTTAATAGAATGTTACCAAACCAAGTAATTTGAGCAGGTAACTGAGCTGTACCTCAGTATCAGCATAATAAGGAACCATGATGATTCTTATTGGTAACTGAAAAATAAACATTTATTGAGCTCGTACTATTTACCAATAGCTATTTAAAGCACAAGCAGTGAACGAGACAGAAGGAGTCCCTCCCGGGGCGGGGGGGAGGCGGGTACTGCAGACCTCATCGTGACACGGATGGCCGGAGAGTCAGGTCTTTAAAAAGTGGAAATATTGGGGTGGCCCATTAGCTCAGGTGGTTAGAGAGTGGTGCTAATAAAAGGGTTACTGGTTCAGTCCCCACATGGGCCTCTGTGAGCTGCGCCCTCCTTAAAAAAAAAAAAAAAGGAAGGAAAAAGTGGAAACGTTAATTACTAAATAACTTAATACTCGGTATCTTTCTCAAGGGTCTATGTAGCATCGTCTTTTATGTATTTACCTCCCCGTTTTATTTTTCATATTTTGTTTCTGTTAGGAGAGAACGTTGAAATTATTCTCTAAGCTATCTGAAGAGAGTGACTAAATGCACCTGGGTCAGGCTGTCTGTGGGTATGAAGTGGTTGGGAGAATCCAAGAACATGGTGGTGAATGGCAGGAGAAATGGAGGCAAGTTGTCTAATGACCATCAGCAGAATCAATCAAAATTACAGCACACGGGGAAGGACACCGTGAAGGCGGGCAAAAACGCAGTCGAGAGGAGGTCAAGCCGCTGTATGTACACACTTAACTGTCGCTCTTTTGATTGTGAAATGGGGCAGTAATTCTTTCCAGTTCGTAATTCTGTTCTCTGTGTATTCTGTTCTTTGTGGTTTTCAGAACAATTTTTTATGTTCTCACACTTAATAGTATAGTTTTTTTACTCTTTCAAAGTTATATCAATTTTCAGTCTCATCAAACATGGTATACAACTTAAGTTTAATGCTTAATTAATAATGTTTAGTCGTGCTTTTATATCCGTAGTTTTAAATTATATTTTATAGAATTTATACCTAAATGATTAATCTGTTCTATAAAAATATTAAAGTACTGCTACTGAATTTCTTAAAAGTTCAAACTGCATTTTTCATATTCAATGTAAGTATAAGTATATATTTCTTTGAAAACTATATTATAGAGTAATATGAATTAATAAAGGCAACTTACGATAAGTGGAGTTTAGGGCAGCTTCACAAATTGTCACCATTTATTCTCCTTATACTTGTATAGAGGTTGAAAAATAGTTTATTCTGACAGGGAAGCCCTGTTGATGATAAGTTAGTTTTTTACCTCTATACTTCTTGGTGAGAATGAGGCTACTTGGTGAGAATTCTGAGAAATTGCAGAGTTGATGCATGTTTCATAGTTCTTCTAAGAGTAGTAAAATGCCCCCGCATGAGTATAAGTCGAAGTAGCAGCCGTATGACGTGAACAGCCATGATAAGGAAGACACTTTCTGTCTCTTTGCTTTTCCTGAGGTTAATTGAGACACTGCCAAACAGCTTTAATTTGTGTTGCAGTCGGCTTACTTCCAGTAGATTGGATTAGCCTGGTCTTTGCTGCAGCTTCAGATAGATTGCCCAGTTCTGATTCATTTCCTTCTAACTTTCAGGGTTTATGCTATCCATTGGGTCCCGGCTATAACATGCCAAATCTAATGGGATACAGCTAAAGCAATGCCTAGAGGGAAATTTGTAGCTGCGAACACCATATTAAAGAAGGACGAAAGATTTCAATCAATACCTTAACCTTTCCATATCAGATCAGGTCACGGTTTCTGTAAAGAAGCAGGCAGAAATCCCTGCTTGGAATAGGAGCAGAAGGAGAATCTAAGACCGAACGGGTCCTCTCTGCATGGACACCGCCTCCGCCCTTAGCATGTGATGGGAACCTGAAGGAATTGAGAACTATCACGACTCTAGCAGCGATATTGGCTCTGTTCAGTAGATTAGGCATCTCTTAAGCTCTTCTTTAAAAAGCAAATTTCTATTGGCCTCCTCTTATGCATCATAGGGCAAAATGGTCTTAATTTGCTTAATTGTTGCAGGTACATAAGAGTTTAGCAAATGACCGTTCTATAGGCTATACTTTGACAAGTGTAGACAGATTTAGAGGGATAAGTTGGAAAAACCCAGAGAATGTGACGATGGACAGCATCATATTGAATGTTATTGGGCAAGAATGGTGCCAAAGGAGCCAGTGATGAAGAGAAACAAAGCAATGCTCCATCTTAGATAAACTGCAGTGACTTCACGTAACATCATAGCCACAAAATACGTGAAGCAAAAACTGACAAAACTGGAGAAATAGAGAACTCAGCAATAATTTGGAGACTTCAGTACCCTACTGTCAATAATGGTTAGAACAACTAGGCTCAAGATCAACAAGGAAAGAAGACTTAAACAACTCTCTAAACCAACTCTTACTAACAGACATCTATAGAATACTCCACCCAATAATGGCAGAATATACATTCTTTTCAAGTGCACATGAACATTTTTTAGGATAGACCATAGACCATTACAGCAACTCTCAATAAATTTAAAGGATGGAAATCATACTGTGTATGTTTTCTGGTGACAATGGTGTAAAATTAGAAATGAATAGCAAATTTGGGAAATTCACAAATATATGGAAATTAAACTCCTAAATAACCAGTGGGTTAAAGAAGATATCAAAAGAGAAATGAGAAAATACTTTTAGACGATTGAAAATGAGGCTATAACATGCCAAATCTAATGGGATACAGCTAAAGCAACGCCTAGAGGGAAATTTGTAGCTGCGAACACCATATTAAAGAAGGACGAAAGATTTCAATCAATACCTTAACTTTTTAACCTTAAAACACCAGAAAAAGAGCAAGCAGAAGGAAGTACATAATGGAGTGAAATGAACAAAATAGAGACTAGAAAGACAGTAGAGAAAATCAACAAAGCTAAAAGTTGATTCTTTGAAAAGATCAACAAAATTGGCAAACCTTTAAGCAAGGCAGACCAAGAGAAAGAAAACTCATGAATCAAGAATGAAAGAGGGGACGTTGCTATTGCCTTACAGAAATAAAAAGGATTATAACAATACTATGAACAACTGTATACCAACAAATTAGATAATTTAGATTAACTGAACAAATTCCTAGAAAGTTACAAACTACCAAAACTGAATCAGAAGAAATACAAAATCAGAATAAACCTGTAGCTAGTAAGGAGATTGAGTCAGTAATTAGAAAGACAAAAGAAAAAGAACGAAAAAAACACATACTCCCTACAGGAACATCTCAGGCCCAGATGTCTTCATTGGTGAATACTGGCAGATGTTTAAAAGAAGAGCACCAATTCTTCACAGACTATTCCAAAAAATAGAAAGGAAGGGAACACTTCCTGAAGACAACTACAGACCAATATCTCTAATAAATATGGATGTAAAAATCCTCAGTAAAATGTTGGCAAACCAAATCCAACAACAGAGGCCAAGGATTCTACAGCATGACCAAGTGGGATTTATTCCAGGAATGCAAGGTTGGTTTAACATCTGAAAATCAATTAATGCAATGCACCGTATCAAGAGAATGAAGGACAAAAACCATACAATCATCCCAGTGGATACAGAAAACACATTTGACAAAATCCAGTACCCTTTTCAGAAAAAAAACATTCAACAAACTAGTAATAAAAAGGAATTCTTCAACCTGATAAAGGACATCTATGAAAACCCACAGCTAGCATGTCATATTTAATAGTGAAATGTTAAATGGTTTTCCCCTAAGGTCAGGAACAAGACACAAAATCCATTCTCATTCTATTCAGCATTGTACTAGAGGTGCTAACAATGGCAAGTAGCCAAGAAAACTAAAAAGCATCCAGATTGTAAAGGAAGAGGCAGAACAATCTGTATTTGCAGACTACGTGATTGCATATGTAGAAAATCCTAAGGAATCCTCTAAACAACTATTAGAAGTAATCAACGAGTTCAGCAAAGTTGAAGGATACAAGATCAGTATACAAAAGTCAGTATTTTATTTCTATATACTTGTAATGAACAATTCAAAAAAGAAGTTAACAATATTGTTTACAATGGCATCAAAAAGAAAAATAGTTAACAATAAAAGTGTAATACTTACACTCTGAAAACTACAAAACATCGTTGAAAGAAATTAAAGAAAACCTAAATAAATAGAAAGATATCATATGTTCATTGATTTCAAGGCTTAATATTGGTAAGATGGCAGTATTCCCCAAATGATCTGTAGATTGGATGCACTTCCTATCAAAATCCCAACTGGCTTCTTTACAGAAATTGACAAGCTGATCGTAAAATTCTTACGGAAATTCAAGGGGCCCAGAATAACTAAAACAGTCTTGAAAAAAGAACAAAGTTGGAGGACTCACACTTCTCAATTTCAAAACGTACTTCAAAGTTGCAATATTCAAGACAGTGTTATCCTGGCATCTGGAGAGACATATATCAATGGAATAGAACTCAGAGTTCATAAATAAACCCTCATGTTTGCAGTTAGTTGATTTTTGACAAGACTGCCAAGAAAATTAAGTAGGGAAAGAATAATCTTTTCAACAAATGGTGCTGAAAAAACTGGATATCCACATGCAAAAGAATTAAATTAGACCTGACTTCACACTATATGTGAAAAATTAACTCAAAATGGATCAAACATATAAATTAAAAGCTAACACTATGAAACTCCTGGAAGAAAACATAGGCATAAACTTTTATGACTTAGAATTAGGCAATGGTTTCTTAATATACTAAAAGTACAAGGAGCAAAAGAAAAGATAAAAGATAAATTGAAATTCATCAAAGTTGCCAAGTTTTGTGCTTAAAGGGATACTTACCGTCAAGACATGGAAAGACAACTCACACAATGGGAGACTATATTTTCAAATCATATATCTGATAAAGAACTAGTATCGAGAATATACAAAGAACTCTTACAAGTCAACAGTAAAAGTTCCAATTTAAAAATGGGCAAGAGATCTGAATAGAGACATTTCTCCAAAGATATACAAATAACCAGTACATGAAAAGATGCTCAAAATCATTAGTCATCAGGGAAATGCAAATCAAAACCGTAAGATACCATTTCACAACCACTAGGATATCTGCAATCAAAAAGACAGATAGTAATGTGTTGGTGATGATATGGAGAATTTAGAATCCTCATACCATGCTTTTGGGAACATAAAGCAGTCTGGCAATTCCTCAAAAGGTTAAGTATTGAATTACCATATGACCTAGCAGTTCCACTCCTAGGTATGTACATGAGAGAATTGAAAACATACGTAAACATAAAAACTTTTCCATGAATGTTCATAGAAACGTAATTCATAATAGCCAAAAAGCGGAAACAGTCCAAATGCCCATCAGCTGATGAGTGAATAAGCAAAAGGTGGTGCATCCATACACTGGCGTACTATTTGGCCATAATAGTACTGATGCATGATACAGCGTGGAGGACCCTTGGAAACATTATGGTAACTGAGAGAAGCCAGTCACAAAAGACCACGTGTTGTATGATTCATCTATGTGAAATTTTCAGACTGGGCAAATTCATAGAAACAGAGGAAATTAGTGGTTGCCAGGGGCTGTGTGAGAGGGAGAAATGGAGAGTGACTGGTAATGGGAGTGAGGAAACGTTCCAGAATTGATTGTGGTGATGGTTACACAATTCTGTGAATATGTTTAAAAAAAAAAAATCATTGAATTGTATACTTTAAATGGGTGAATTGTATGTGAATTATATTTCAATAAAGCTGATACACAAAATAGAATGATTTGATAGCTTTTCACATAACTATATACCAATAATTTGATTGCAAAACATATACCTACCCTTTATCAGGGACTTACATGTAAGTGTTTTGTTTTTATTTTTTTGAAAGAGTGGATGAAAAGAAGGTTACACCTCTCACTGTGTCTCTCGTTCTTCCACGTCTTAATTTTGAGAGGCTTCAAGTTACACCGCTGGTGTCTTCACTACTCCTGAAAAGACTGTCAGTGGTTTATACATCAAACTTAAATCAGCACCGAGGAAACTTCATACATATGTTTGGCTTTCCTTTCCTCTTTCCATTGTTTTTCTCCCAGTTAAACCCAGTTACTTCAGTCACACATATATTTCAGTCACTTTCCCTATTTTTATCCATTCCTTAAAAAGTTGTTTCGGATAGGTCAGTGAGAAATAGGCCTGTCATCCTCTCCTTTGCTCACTTCTACTTCCTAGCTCTGTAATCATAGGCCAGTTTCTTAACCTCTGGGCCTGTCATCTGCAGAGTGGGGAATAACAATCATTCGTCTGCCCAAAAGCAGGAAGCTGGAGTTAACTCCTCGAGACATCCTTTTCGTACTTGAGATCTACGCTTCTGGCAGTTACTGCAGAGTATCTTATGTTCCTCTTGTTTCCTCCTCGCCCCAGCCCTGTCTGTCATGGCCCTTTATGCTCTCCTGCTAACTTCATGAACACCCTCACCCTCCCCAGTTCTCAGCTCTTCCTTGGAGGGGTGAGTAAGGCCTCTGAGCCAAAGATTCTCACAACTGTCTAGACCCTGTTCTTGGGAAACATGATAATATTATCTGCTAACCAAAATACTCTCAACAATTAGGTTAGTTTACTGCATTTGGTTTTATGTTTATGCAAAAGGTACTAAACTCTTAATTACTAAAACTGATTTCAGTTCTTGATTACTACGGTAGCTTGAATGGGCAATGAAGCTAAAGGTTTTTAAGGTAGATTTAAGTAGTTTTCAGTTTGAGTTACTTTTCTTTTCCTTTTCACAGGTAATGGTAATTCAGGATTCGAAGGACAGAGTCGATATGTACCATCTTCTGGAATGTCTGCCAAGGAGCTCTGTGAAAACGATGACCTAGCAACCAGTTTGGTTCTTGATCCCTATTTAGGTTTTCAAACACACAAAATGAATACTAGGTAATTTTAAGTCTTTATCCTGATGAAACAGATGATGTTGAATTTAAGAAAATAGATGGCTAATTTTACTTTTATTCAAAATTTAAAATGACGTTAAAGAAAAGTTCTTTCCGATAGAAGGATTTTCTATATGTGAACCAAGAAAAGCAACAGAAGCTTCTAAGAGTCTTGTCAGTTTTAATTCTGTGTTCTTATTTTATCTCAGGATATTTCTATTAAAATATAAAGCTGGAGGAGCATCTTTATATTCTATTTTAAATGTTGATGATAATTAGCTGAAAGAAAAATCTTACACGCATCCTATAAAACCTGGAAAATGTATGTGATTTTTTTTTCCCTACTGAAAGTAGGTTACATTAGGTTTTTTTCATGATTTTATTGCAGACTTTTCTTTTAATTGCAGACTTTTCTTTTAATTGCCACTGTACATAGAGAGTTTTGTCGTCATGTTTAATCTTTGAGATTTAGCTAAGCATTCAGCTAAGTAAGTGAATATTTTTAAAGACATGCGCTTATATTCAGTATGCAGATAAGAAAATAGATGTGTAAGTGCTTTATTGAGTATCAGATGTCATCTATATAAAATATTACTACACCACTCTTGAAATCTGTCATCCTTTAAATTTATTCTAATTCTCTTAAACATCATGTTTCCCCCCAAAAGGTTCTTAAATAATTTCATAATTGACTGCCACCAAACACTATGTCAGAGCTTTACAACTTTTCTTTATCTCTTAACTTCCATGGCAAAGGGTTTCCAAGTCTGATGGAAAAGCACAGGCATTTAGAGTGTAGAGCAAGTTCCGAGCCGCTGTCACTCTTACTTCTGTCACACTGGCACTGAGGTTTCAGCGACTGCTCTAGAAGGACTTGATCACCAGGTAGCTAGTCACCGATGATTAGGTGGGAGGTAGAAATTGGTGAGTACAGGTGATTAGAGGAAAATCTTGTGCCCACTTTCTTCCCCTTTTAATTCTATCCCCTTGCTAGAGTTCAAACAAGATGCTGTGTGAGTCATTTATTAATTACATTCTAAATCCAGAAAGAAGTAATTCGGGTAAAAATGTGCCTCTGGTATTTTCATGTAAGTTCCTGTCATCATGTATCTTTATTCATTAAAATGAAGTGAAAAGTTGGGATGGACTTGAGAGATTACTTAACTAGTTTCCGGCCTGAGAGGGGCAGATATCTAAATTTTCTAAATAGGCAGATGGATGGCTGTTCTCTGGAAAATCAGCAGGATTAGATGCCCTAGTGTCCAACTAAAATCCAATTTGCATTATTTTCCCTTTTTCTCCAGTGAACGTAAGAGACCAGTGCTCACTGTCTAAAGAACCCTGATAGTACTTAAGTCACCCTTTAGCCGTTTTTATTTTCTGAGTTAAGAAACGTACATCACTGATTCACATAACAGCCTGGTGGCATTCAGGGGGTTACTTCAAAGGTCCGTAATTATGACCTGGAGTCATCAAGAAAGTGTTAGATTATGTTCATTATGCCTCGTACAGTAAACTGTGGGAGAGCATAAACCATCTTAGAAAGCGTCCCATCAAAATTACAAAAAACGTGTTAGTGGCTTAGGAAAGACATCGAGTATTCAGAACCCCCCGTGCTTTGTTCTAGAGGGTGAAGGGCTCCCTGTTGGTGGCCTTCTGCGATAGGAAATAACCCGTTTTCTAAAAATCCTCCATGACAACGGTTTCTCATAATTTGTATGAGTCACGTGGGGAATTTTGTTAAAAATGCAGGTTCTGACTCAATAGCTGGTGGGGGGACCCTGAGGGTCTCCAATTCTGACACGCTCCTGACTAGCGGTAGCTGGGTCCTAAAGCGTCTGGCCTGCCAAGCTTCGTTGTTATGTGATAAGTGGATAAAAGTTCCTTACCAGTAGTTTCCTAGGGTTCACTTACAAACACGTAGCCTTAAAATGTAAAGTTTAGGATTGCCACGCAAATATTAAAACTCAAGACCTTACTAGATCCAAGTATCCCTAAGTTAAAATGCATCCAGTACATAAAATTTTTTATGAATAGAAATTGAAGGATCTAAAATGAAAACTGGTTAAACATGCAGAAGAAAACATGTACGCCTACTTTCAGTGCACCGTTTATTCTCAGACAGTGGCCATCGATGGTGTAGGTAGCCCGAGTGTTCCCTGAGGAGACCAGCTGGCTTGGCAGCAGGGGAGGCACCTCAGGCCTTGTGGCCGGGCAGCTGATGTGTCTGGATCAGGGAAAGCTCTTGGCCTTTCACCAGAGATGTTTATTTCCAAGGTACTTCAACAGGCTCTTGTAAGCTGACATTTGGGGAATACACAGAATTTTATTACTGAAGCTTGTTAATCTCAGTGAAGGGCATACATTTTCATTTAATCTTAATGGGTTTGTTTGAAAATAAAACTATCCATTCTGCTTCATCTCTTGAGCAAGAATTTACCAGAATGTTGACTTACATATTTTTCAAAGAAAATATTTTATTTTATAGAAAATAAGGAAAATCTATAATGCTTTATTTGAGTAACCATAAATATTTCTTAAGTTAGTAGTTTACAGACTTCTGTATCTTTGGGGTACAAAAGAAGTGACTCAATGATACGATTGGAGCTTGCATTTTAATTCTCCAAGCTGTCTGTGTGTTCTTGTATAAGTGGTCTCTTTGTTCTCGTGTTTGTGCATCTGTAATTTGATTGTCAGTTTTTCGTTTCTCTTTTTTATGCCGTTTTTCCTCCTTCGACTTCTTTTAGTGTACCACCAGGAACTGTATTCAGAAACAGTAGATGCTGAATGATTTGAGAATTTCCCAAACTAGCTATATTGTGAATGCACATGTTTTCATCTTAATATATGCCTATATTTACTAACAAGTAAGTCCGAGTGGTAGCATGAATACCTAGAAATAGTATAACCACAATAGTAATTTCGATTTATTGGGAAATAGATTTAGTTACGTTTGTCAGTTATGAAACTTAATTTCTTCCTTTTAGCCAGAGAATAGAATTGTTAGTAATACCTCTGATTTTTTAAAAATCAGAGTGGGGAGATGAATGAAGATCGTAAAGCAAGGACAGAGGCTTTCAGTAATGCCCCGTTTTTTAGGCTGCTTCACCCAGAGATTTCACAGTATACTAAAGCGTGGGGAGTCTCAGGGGAGCAGTGAGCTGAGCAGGAAGTAACATAAAGAAGGGAAAAGAGTTAGGGCACTTTTTTTTTTTTTTTTACTCTTCTTGATTTCTCTAATACAGACTTCAGCCTGTACAGCCCTTGTCCTTCTGCTGCTGTAACCATCTGTTTTGTCTTGTACTTATTTATGTATTTCATTGTTCATATCCACTGTTGGACATGAATTTATAAATCACTTTAAATGTCACTTTGAAGTGCTTGACTGGAAAGCGTAAAGAAATTTCTAGACCTTCTAACATAACATAATCAATGGTAAAATGATGTTATATGGGAAGAAAAGAATTTTAGGTATCATGCTGAGCCTACCCACGGCTTCATAAAGTTCTTGAATATCACAGTGTTTTAAGGATTTCTGCTACAACTAATATAATAAGTCTGTCTAGAAATTACAAGTTATACAAATAGTTTTTTATTGTTGTTGTTTGTGTTTGCATTTCTATAGCGCCTTTCCTTCGAGGAGCTCAAGGCATTTTTCAAAATCTGACAGTTTTCCTCACAACAACCCTGTGAGGTAGGTAGAGTGCATTACAAACAATAATAAGATGCCCGCTAACCTCTCGCAGCCTTGATAATGTTGTTTTCTGGGAAGTAATTGGAGGTGTCAGCATAAACATGATTTTTAGAACATTTTGCAAACCTTTTAAAATACTTTGGTCTCAGTAATATCTATATTGAAAAAACCGCTTGTACTCCATAACGGGAATTTTAGGAGAAATCACTCATCGAAAGATCAGGAGTCACTCCCTCCATGGGACAAGCTGAGCGCTGCTTGCGGACTTAGCCAGGTATGTTTCCGGGGATGGTTTGTTTCTAGGTGAAGAAGGAATGAACGAATGAACGAACACAGAGCTGTAGGGTTTCCTCCTCTCGGGGGCGACAGTTAAACCTTCATCACAGGGGAAAGGTGTTCACAGCGTTGCCTCATGGTTTTCTTATTTTGTAGCTTAAATATTTGAGCATTTTTCTCTCTCTTCCTTTCTCCTTCCCTTGCTCCTTTTTTCTGTCTCCCTCCTCATTGTCCCTCCCTCCAGTCTGCTCTTGACTGTACGTGCTAATGGAAGGGCACTAGTGCAGCTAATATAGACAAATCTACAACTTCCCTTCATTGCCACAGTGGTCTCTTGGGTTTGGAAACCGAAAAACCAAATAGCAAGAAAACCTAGGAAGTGAGTCTCTGGAAAGAGTGGGGAACAGGTGTGTGGGAGTGTGCATTCATATGTTTTCTTCTGCCCCTTTTAATAAGAAACGATGGTAAATGACATATTTTTTTTTTTTTATTTCTTACAGCAGCCATTGATCAGAGGTGTTGGAAGAGAAAAATAAATGTTTGGTTTATTTAAGTAATAAATGTTGTGTTAAGAGAGGGAGGAGGAGCATATTGATTTGGACATGCCAGATACTTGTTTCTCATGCCTCCCCTTCCACGCTCCCCCCCCGCCACCCCCACCCCCCGGTACTAAATCTGAAAGTACTCATATGTGGCCACCCCTTTCGCTGCATTGTGGGAATATCAGCCGCCCTGTCTGGCTGGGCTCCACTGGCACACAATGCAAAGGCAGGGCAGAGCCTGTTGTCCTCCTGAAACGACACAAGAGGGCCTCAGAGTCCACGGAAGAGAGCAGGTTCCAGAAAGGCCTGACCCACAGGCCCGGTCCATCCAGTAACCAGCCCTCCCTGGGCCTGATTTTGTTTTATGGACAGAGGGGGTCGTTTTAGATAGTCTGAATTTTCTTCTAGCTTTAAGAACTGGGGGGTAAGGAGAGCTTTGTGCGATTTGTGTGGGAGATTTAGAGCAGTCGTGATTAAGGAGAGGACAGAGGGTATCTTTCTACTCAATAATAGAAAAGTAGTTCAGTTTTTTCTGCGGTCCTCAGTACCTTTTGCTCTGGCCCTAATCGTTGTAACACTCTTATGTTATTAAATAATTTTTATTTCCCCGCAGTATTTGTTATAATGGGATTTGACTTGAACTGTCAGCCAGGTGCCTTTGATGTAGTTCTTAGGATTACGGAAAACAACTGGCTTTTCCCCTTCCTGTCTGCACCCAGAACCATTTTCTTCTTCCTTTGCCTCACTGTCATTTCACGCCTATAGCAGCCAACTGTGACAGTAAGTTTTGACAGTAAATCACATTTTAAGTAAATGAAGGTTCTTGTTAGGGGGTAGCATGTGACAGTTTTGAGGGTTTTGTTTGTATTTGAGCCAATAGAAGTCAAGAAAGCAGAAACAAAAGTCAGCACAGGAAACGTGGAAGACAGAATAGTACTATAGCAAGAGTTGGTTATTTTGTGTTGGTTTTAGTATGTAAATTGTTTGGCATCGTCAGCAAAGAGGAAACAAAGCTAAGGCCGACTGAAAGGCGTTTTTAGATAGAAAGGAACAGGTTTCCGAAATGGGGAGTACACATACATACAGCGTATCAGGAGTAGCCAGTGTCCCTTCCAGGTCTGTGACTTATTCTTCTCTCCTGTTCTTAAAGCTTTAGGTGAATTTATCCCTGGCTCTGCCTTGCTTGCTAATAACGGCTTGTGTCGAGCCATGCAGTTATTTAAAAATAGGGTGTCACCACTGGTAGCTCCACATTGAACATATAAAGATTGTTTGGCTCTTTCTGTCTTTTGTAGCCTTGGCACCACCATGGTGGATTGTTCGTTGTATTTGCTCCTAGTGAACTATTGCTTTTCTGTTCACTGCACAAAAAATACAGGGTATCCTTTCCCGCCATTTCCTATTTGTATTGCTGGAAGTGGTGTGCCTTAGCTACCACATGCTGGGTTGTCCTAACCTCTCCTGCCTTGCAAATAACCCCCAGTGTAGGGTTGCCGCAAGAAGGGTTTCAAAACCCAATCTTGACAAAAATCACTTGTGGTATCTACAAATAAGTAGTTTACTATTATAGCTGTATGGAAGTTTAGATACTGCCACAATTCTGCACATCTTTAGATTATTTTAGTGGTGGTTCTCTGACATCATATTCTAACAATCTAAAGATATTCTAAATTGTTTAAAAGACTTCCACCCATCTGTCTGTTGTGGCTGGCATGCTGATTAATTGAAAATGGAAAATAAGGCATTGTCCGTTTGTTCGTATGATATCTCTGGGATGTGTTTCAGCTCTTAGATAGCTCTGCATAACAGCTGTGAGAGCTTACCGAAACTAGCCTGTCTGTAGCTAGCAAATCCCGGGAGGTGTCAGCATGCATTATGTATCTTAAGACCTCTAGAGATACTGTCCAGGAAACAGTATTATACCTGTTCTGGACCTCATGTCTTCCCTCTTCCTTGTTCTAGTACTTTCCTTTGCTATTGTTGGCCTGCTGATTTCCCTCAGCCTCTGTTCATCTCTCTGAATCTATCCGTTATTGGGATCCTCTGCTTAGATTTCCTCTCACTGTGCCTGCCTTCTTTTGATTCTTTCCTGCCTATAGTAATATTCGGCATTTTCTTTGGAAAACTGAATTCACCACTCTCCGCGTTGTCCATATCGATGTCAACTCCCAAACTCCTTCCCGAACAGATCCTACGCTTTCTGATCTCCATATTTACCATCATGTGCTGTGGCAATGCAGTTTGTATCATATTAACATGCATTTGCATACTGATGCCTTGTTTAACTGTTTGATGCATGTGCATGTCTTGGTTAAATTTCCCCTTGTGGAGTTTCTTACACTGTAACATTCATTGTTCATGTACACCTTAAAAATAGAACTGGCCTGGAGGGGAAAATGAGATGTCAGTCAATGAGACTGAAGCGGCCATGTCTTCTATCGTATTTTTCACCATAGCACCTGTGTACACAACACCTAATAAATAATCCTTGGTGAAGTATTGTGGCTTAAAATCTTATGAAATGTTATGAATATATTTTACGGAAGCTTATCTAGAAAAACATTTTGCTGCTTCAGTGCTTCCTTTCCTGGAGTTTGTGCTAGATCTTATCTCAATTTTAGCATTTTCAATTTTATGAGGTGCTCAATTTTAATTGTTAGAGTAAGAAGCATACTAGTTCAAATATTTTTTTCTCCTGTGCCATTAATATTTTTTTCTTAATGTATTTTATTTGAATAGCAGTCTGTAATTCCTTTTTTGGTTGGATGTTTAGGAAGAACTTTATTTGGGAAAATAAGCCAAATGAAATTGGCATGAAAAGGAATTTTAAAATTAAGATCCAAGTACCTTTAATTATAGTACACATATTTTATCATGACTACAACTTTAGAATGAGGGGCTTACAAACTTAAGTCTTACTTGGACCATGAATGTATCAGGTGTTATTATATGATTAGAAATGTAATATTATGAAGTCATCATAGCCCATTTTACAGTAGAAGCCTTTTAAAATTCTACCCCAACAGTTTTTCTTTACATCACCAGCATAGTAATATCGTTGCTAGAGTTGTACTCTTTGCACTCTTTGTGTTTTCTGAATGTAGTTGTCAAAGATTAATTTGACCTGGTGTTAGAACATCAAGATGTATTTCAGGACCCATTGGGATACTTAGTTTGGGGGTTTTCTGTGTACATGAAGAATGTTCTTTTTTATGGCATGGTTTTGTTTGCTTCATCGTTCTTCTGAAGCTCATGGCCAAACACTCTCCTGGCTTGATTTCGCATGTTTTAAAAAATTCTTGTCATCCTAACACTCAGTTAGAGCTCTGTTCTAGGTCTTTCGTTTTGTCCCTTCTGAAGGAGACGGCTGGTATAAGCCTGAGTCAGACGTTTGTTTGAATCATCTGGTCACCTCTCAGTTAATGAGCTAACAGTGAAATAAAAGTGTTAAAATGTAGTTTGAAGACAGAGAAGTTACGTTTTCCTGGTGATCGATATTAAGTAGGAATTATCAAGATTATTGCGTGTTCTCTTTTGTTCGGTCTGGCGGGTTTTAGGTGATTATCTCTTTCTCAAGATCTCTTACCAGTGGCCTAAAGATGATGGCGGGTAACTAAAGTCACTGTTTTTATTTTTTTTCAGATTTCGACCTATTAAAGGAAGGCAAGAAGAACTAAAGGAAGTAATTGAACGTTTTAAGAAAGATGAGCACTTGGAAAAAGCCTTCAAATGTTTGACTTCAGGCGAATGGGCGCGGCACTATTTTCTGAACAAGAACAAAATGCAGGAGAAATTATTCAAGGAACATGTAGGTTTATTAATAAGATTAATACTATTTATCTGTTTGGATAAGAGTACAGAAAACTAAAGCCTGAATTTTAGTGAACACTGAAACTTTAAATCAGTTTTCCATGAAACTAGTCGTATGAAGATCTAATGACATATAAGATCACTTGCATGACTATCCAAAGAGAAAACTTTGTCATCTGGAAGTGAGATTTGTTGGGAACTGTTCGAGTAACGCAGCCAAGCCATTAGGTACTCAGATATGTGAAATTTTAAAATACCAGCACAGTTTGTTACTTAATGATCTTTAGTTTTTTATATTGCTGGTTTGCTTTTATAATTCTGAGAAAGTCTAGCAGGATAAACAATCTAAAGGTAATATCAGTTATTTTTTCTGTTTTAGGTGTTCATTTACTTGCGAATGTTTGCAACTGATAGTGGATTTGAAATATTGCCTTGTAATAGATACTCATCAGAACAAAACGGAGCCAAGATAGTTGCAACGAAAGAGTGGTAACTATTATACTAGTATAAAGCCATAAACAATTGTGCTTAAAATTCTCTCTTAAATTACTGTTCAAGTGCCGAGAGAGTCATGGGAAGGAATGAAGCCAGAGCTCCCCCTAAAGGAGCCAGTGCGGTGCTGCTGCGTTGGCCCAATGTCCGGGGCGTAGCGATTGTTCCTTATCCCGGTCTTCATTGACTGGAATTAGAAGTCTGAGTTGAATCAGATCCTGTGTCTAAGCCACAGTGCTTGCTGTTTTCCTCTTGTTGAGTCTGGGGGCCTGCTCAGTGATGGGAGGCTGAAAGGTTAGTGGTGCCAGGGCTGGACAACCTGGCTTCCAGAGGCGGTCCTGTACTGGCTTAGACGAAAGGCTGGGCATGAAGCCTTCGTGAGCCCAGGAATTTTACGGGTGGGAACTTCCTGGTGCGTTCCCGGTTTTAAAAAAGACATATGTGCCAGCTTAAATAAAAGTAGTCAAGTTGAGCCCCCCTAGGATGGATGACAGCCATACATTAAAGAGGGAATATGTGACCATATCGTCTTTCCTCTGATGCCTGTTCCCTACCTTTTCTCCCAAAGACACATGTAGCCCCTCCCCCACCACCACCCCGCTATTTTTTATAGCAGAAAGCTTAGGGTCAAGCACAGGCCAATGGAGTGGGCAGAGCCCATCACCCGCAGGCTTGGGTGGTGTACACATGAGTGCGTGTTGTCGTGGGCTGGTGGCACGCCTGTGTTGTAGGTGGGTGTGGAGGTTTGTGGTCTCAGGGTCTGGGGACAGCTGCACTGTGTACAGTAGCCTCGAGCAGTGACATGTGGCTCGTCTGAACTGAGAAGTGCTGTATATGTGATATATGTACCAGATTTTATATTAAATTACGTTTTCCTTAATATTTCTTATAGTTACCTGTTGAAACAGTATTTGGGGTATATTGGGTTCAAATATATTACTAAAGGTAGTTCCACCTGTTTTTCACTTTCTTAATATGACTGCTAGAAAATTAAGAGATTCTTGCCTTACGCTTCTGTGGGACAGTGCTGCTCTAGAGGGCGGAGACCCAATTCCCGGTCCTCATAACCCTTTGCCACTACTTGTCCCTGTCTCCTTCGTCAGTGTCAGCAAGTTGAGTTAGTGCAGCACGCATCTGAGTTCTTTGTGTTTGTAAGACACTAGGCCAGGGGCCGCAGGGGACTCCGACCCATAGGTAGCCCAGGGCCCGTCCTGCAGGACAAGGCAGCGGCACAGGGACCCGTGGCTTCCAGGTGGGGGTTCAAGGGCACCAGCTACAACACGCATGGCGAGGTCTTCTCCATTCTTGGTATTTATTGGGCAGGCTTAGTTTATTAAAAGCAGCCTTATTATTTATAATTACTAGTAATTTTTAACATCACATATTTTAAATAGGAAACGAAATGACAAAATAGAATTACTGGTGGGTTGTATTGCCGAACTTTCAGAAATTGAGGAGAACATGCTACTTAGACATGGAGAAAACGACTTCAGTGTCATGTATTCCACAAGGAAAAACTGTGCTCAGCTCTGGCTTGGTCCCGCTGCATTTATAAACCATGGTAAGCGACATTTCTCAGGTGTTAGCTCTCGTGTCGGGCAGTACTGCTAAAAATTAGTAAGACCTTTATCTTCCTTTAAAGGAGGGTTGGAAGTACAATTTCCCCCCCAAAATTATTAAAATAAATGTTCCTGTAGTTTACTTGAGACCTAAACACCTCTCAAAAGTCATAAAATTATATGGAAAGCTTATTTCAGATTTCTGTAATTGTTCGTGTTTCAGATCTTATCTACAGTTAATTGACTTTATCTTTTGGACATTTTTCAGATTGCAGACCTAACTGTAAGGTAAGCATAAAATTTTTTTATCTCAAGTAGTTAGTTTCTGCTTCAAGTGCAAGTTTCTCAGTGAGTTCATTTTATTTCAGTTTGTGTCAACTGGTCGCGATACAGCGTGTGTGAAGGCTCTAAGAGATATTGAACCTGGAGAAGAAATTTCTTGTTATTATGGAGATGGGTTTTTTGGAGAAAATAATGAGTTCTGCGAGTGTTACACTTGTGAAAGGTAAAGTGTTATGATTCCGGCTTTTATGTTCTCACCACGTGATGATTGTGGGCTATAAATCGCATTATCTTCTCATTGAAATGCAGGGGTAGTCTTACGGTCTGTAGCATCGCACCCAGTGCCGTATGAATAAACAAAATCAGAGGCTGCGGAGCTGTTGGGGGACACTGGCACCTGACCCTCTAACATCGTACTGTTACCAGATGTTATTCTTAGGAGTGGAACAGAATTCAGACGTGCTTAAGGAGAGAACGAGAAATGAGGAATACCTTATACTCATACACACACACACACACACACACACTCACATTCACACACACACTCATTCACACACACACACACTCATTCACACACTCACATACACACACTCACATTCACATACATACACACACACACTCACATTCACACACACACTCATACACACACACATACACTCACATGCACATTCTCACACATACTCTTACACACTCACACACTCACTCTGCCAGGGTGGGGTTGCCCCAGAAATGGCCAAGTAAAGTTTAACCGCTGACAGTCATATAAACAACCCTGAAGTTGTCTTGTGTCCTCTGGGATTTTTCTGTGTTGCTGCACATACTCTTCATAATTCCTAAGCCCTGTCACTTAGTGAAGAACCTCTTTGTGTGACCCATCAGGGTTCTGGAGTCCTTGTAGAAACCCCCAGACTTGCCTTAGCAGGATGCTTGTTCACATCAGTCTTTGTGGTGACGCCTGCAGACGAGAGCTCACAGAGGAAGTGTGTGTACAGGCTGGGCTGGGCTGGAGCTGCAGGAAGGCCCCATTACGAGGCAGCGCAAGGTGGCATAGGCCGCGTGGTGGAGCGAACCTGGGTTTGTTGAGCCCGTTTACATGCCCTGCATGGCGCTGAACACTTCTCATCAAGACTCATTCAGTCCTCCCAGCCTCCCTGTGAGAGCGAGAACTAGCAACATGCCCACACTGCTGGTTCAGAAACTCGAGTACCTGCACCCAGGTCAGCCTGCCTTCACTCCCTAGGACTTCTGCACATATGAGCAGAGATAGCTGGTAGTGCTGCTTCTCCAGCTTAAAACACCCAGCCTACAGCCAGTCATGCTCGGGAGAGCTGGTGGGTTCCCTAGAAGCCCCATTTTCCTCTTTCTGGGTAGCCAGAGGTTCCCCTGGTGTAGTGGGTGAGGAGGATACAGTTTATCTTTTTCTATATAAAAAATGGTTTAAACATTAATTAAATCTTTGACCAGCCCACAGAAAGACCCTTTAACCTATGAAGTAGTTTAATTATAGTTGAATACTGCTTTACAAGCGCTTTATAGAGACAGCGTAGTTACTTACGTAGCAGCTGCTGCCTCACATCCAGTGTGGGCTGCCTGCATGGAGTCCTGTGACTGCATTTCATTGGCTGTGTGGTCTGGGGCAGCTGAGCTGCTTTTGTGCCTCAGTTACCCCATCTGTAAAGTGGGGTAACATTGGAAGTTGTTGCACAGCTTCAGGGTTGTTGTGAGGACGTTTCATATACATCATGTAGAACAGCACAGTTAATACTCCGATATTAGCTGTGTAGTTATATGAAGTACCTTCTGGTTATTTCCCCGTTAGAAGGGATGCCCCGGGAAGACACAGATTTTTACCTTTTTTATTAACGGCTGTATCCCCAGCATTCAAAACAGTACCTGGTATTTAGTCGGTGCTTGATAAATATTTGGTAAATGAATGATTGAATGGGGCAAACAATATGCTAATAATGTTTTGGAGGCTGCCCTGAAAAAGGTAACCACACACATAGGATTCACTCCAGCCCTGAAACAGCTTTTTCTCTAGATCAGAACTGCACATATCATCCCGTTCTTTGGACAGGTTAGTTCTCTGTATGGAGCCTCAGTTTCTCCGTGGTAATGTGGACATAATCCCACCGAGTCTTAGTGTAAGCAATAAGTAGAAATGTGCAAATCCTTCTAATTGGAAGGGCTGAATGCAGGACGGTAGGCATGGTTATTGTCAGATACTTAAGCAATTTGACTTAAAGACTGGCTGTGAATATTCTTGAAATTCCCAGGAACACCAATTGTTTCTGCCTTTCCAGAAATTAGGTGAAAGGATAAGACTGGTCAAAAGAATGCATTCAATTACTGATCAGATATTAACTGGCTAGTTAGTTCCTTTACGTTAGACCTGCATGTTCATGGTAAACAAGACTGGCACAGTGCCAGCTGTGAGGGCAGTGTGGTGCAAGGGACGGACACACACACACACACACACTGCACTAGGAGCTGAAGGGTAAGGAGCAGTGGCCCAATGAAGAATTGCAAGTGGACAGAATGTTTACAAAGGCACTGAGATCACAGGTGATGTGGCCAGGACACATTTGATGCATATTTCGGGGCTGTGACCGTCCTGACACAATAGCGATTGTAATACATTCCTAAGTAAGGTCTGCAGATTTCACTTGAGAAGGTTTGAGGAATAAAATCTAATGAGGGACCAAATTGTGTTAAAGCTTATATAAAAGTATGTCTGATGATAGCCAAGAAAACATTTCTGAAGTATAGAAATTTAGGGGAGATTTGCCTTGACAGATATTAAAAATTACTATGAAAACTACCATAATCAAAACTTGATGGTATTGGCCCAGAATAGACAAATAGATAAGCGGACATAATACAGTCCTGAAATAGAGGCAAGTATGATGTTGGAAAACATATTTTTGATCCACGGTTGAGAATCTGCATATGTGGAAGCCCGACTTCAGTTATTCATGGATTTTCGACTATATGGGTGGCTGGTGCCCCTAACCCTCATGTTGTCAGGAGTCAGCTGTGATTCACTGTGTACCTGGAAGGAAACGAAGCTAAACCCCCATCTCACACCATATACAGGATAAACTCCAGATGGGTTAAAGATGTAAATTAAAAAATGCAGAACTATCAGGGAAATAAATTAGGAGAATATATGTCTAACCTTGGGATAGTGGAATTCTTTTGAAAGAATTAAGACAAGAAACAGTGAACATGAAAATTTTTGAATGGCCGAAAGTAAAGTCGAAGAAATGATAAACTGAAGGGGGGAAAATGTACCCATATGGCAAAAAGTTAATATAATAACAAAAAGGTCCTGTAAGCTCATAAGGAAAAGACAGACTCCAATAGAAAAGAAAGGTAAGGAAGATGCTGCAAAGAAAATGATATGGCCGTCAACAAGGAGATTAAAACAATAATTAGGTGTTCATTTTCACTGTCAAATTGGCACAATTGAAGAGGTACACTGTATACTTACTGCTGGTGAGGATATGGAGAAACTGGCACAGTGTAATTAGGGCCGTGAATTGCTGTCACTTTGGGGGAAAGTAATCTGGCAATGTTTGTTAAAAATAAGTGCACCCATTTACCTAGCAGTCAGTCCCATATGGAAGAACCTATCCGGTGGAAAGACAAACACTAGTTAACAAGGGTTTGGTTGCAAGAACAGTACGGCAGCAGTGTTCATGGTGGCGGGCAAAACCTCAATGCCCCACAAGTTTCAGTCATCCCTGATGAGCATGATTGATACATTATGGAATATTTATTCTATGTAAATAGTACAGCTTTGTCAAGACATACGTTCAATCCAGGTTTATTTGTCCATGATATAATGATAAGAAAGCTGGGTGCTGAGTAAGTGTATAGTACTATCCTTTGTTTGCTTAAAAAGCAATAACGATGTAAATAGGTGTGTAGACTATGGTGAAAGGAGTGGAAGCTGACGTGTTGACAGAGGGTTGACACTGGTACCTCGGGGCTTTGGGGACACGGGGTTGGGAAATGCTGTCAGCTTTGGCTGACATGTATATCTATATGTATATCTATAGCCTAGGATTGTTCTGCTGATTGCAGCAAGCATGAGCATGTGTTAAGTTCATAAGCTAAAAAGAAGAAATGAGGAAAGCAGAAAAGCAGATGAGTGGTAGGGTTTTACTTTAAAAACTCTAATAACCAGATAAAATGATTCCAGCACAGTCATTTATTTTGTGTTTAAGCATACTGTAAGTATGGCCCATCTTTCTAGAAATAAATCAGGGATGTTATAAGTTATGGTTAAAAGGCATGGAATATCTGCAAATAATTACTTTCTTAGTCTATATGAAATAAAATAGCCTATAAGACTTACGAATTTACTTTCTGAGTACATTTTGGGGTGGATTGGAGTGTAACTGGTTGCCTGCCTTGGTGAAGTTACATAGAGGATTTTACAGCGATTTCTAGTGCACCTTTTGAAAAAAGAATTGAGCCAGTCCCACCATAAGTGTTTTGTTGTTGTTTTTACAAAAGCATTAATAAAAGTAGAATTCCAGGTCCATTCTGGGAAGGTGAAGAAAGCTCACTTTACTTACCAAAAACAGTTTCTGCGTTAGGTTTAGATCTTGTTCCCTAGCAGTAAGGGTTAAAAGAGGGGGCAGATCAAGTAAAATTCTGTTGTCCCTGAGCAGGAGGTGACACTGATTTCTCGGGGGAGAAAATCCTGAAGGAAATGAGTTACACGGTTTTCATGGAGGGCAAGATTGCCCTCCTTCTGGAGGATATTCACAATTCCGCCACAATTCCAGAAGCTGTTACTATGTGGCTTCTCTTTAACAAGCGAAGGCCAATAAAAAGCAAGTCTTCAGTGAAGGCCATTTAGGCCAAAGAGATTTCCCTCTTCTCAAATGCAGCATGTAGTGCTTTTGTTAACTTCATTAGTGTGTCATTTACTACTATTTTGAATAGAGCTGAGAGAAATTTTCTTTTATACAGTGAACCAAGCAAAGATTTGCAAAGCTGGTTTCATTAAGGAAGTTTACGAGACCCTCTTCTGAGGAACCCTCACTTCAGAAGAATTTATACAAATATTAATTAAAGCAGTTAGAACTCATTCTCATCCAGTGGTTAAAAGAGAGTCTTTTAATGTATTTTCTTCAGTAATATTTTACTGATTTAATTATGGTCATTTATGTTTATTTCAATAACTTTAAAGGAATTATTTAACAGTTTTTATTCTAAAAGTCAGATTTTCTCTAATATAGTCTGGCCTCCTTATATAAAATTTCAATTAGGATTTGTTTATATCTAACATTAAGCTCTAAGTAATGACTTAATTTATGGAAATTCTCTGGTTTCTTTTTTTAATTCCTTCATTCTCAGTAATCAGTAATGTAGTGTTAAATTGTGCAGAACACAGCTAGAGTATAACTAACAGGTGGGTTATTTAAGCTATAATTTAGACCTAACTATTGCAACAACCAGCTTTGAAATTGAAGAATTAGTTATTTATTTTTACCTCCGTAATGAAATTCTACAGGGTCCAGTAGTTCCACATGGGCAATTAACAATTGACAATAGTCATAACAATTTGTTTTATCTAGAATTTTTCGTGTGCTGATTGTATCTACATAGTTCATTTCTTTAGAGAGTCCTAGGCTTGGCAGATTTCCAGTGACGACTGATGCCTCATCGGTTCGTCACATCTGTTGATGTGATGTGGCCACGTGCCCTCAGCAGCCGGGGTTATTGTGAGAGTACGCTGTTTGTTTAACGTATACTGTTTTCTCTTTCAGACGGGGAACTGGTGCTTTTAAATCCAGAGTGGGACTGCCTGCGCCTGCTCCTGTTATCAATAGCAAATATGGACTCAGAGAAACAGATAAACGTTTAAATAGGCTTAAAAAGTTAGGTGACAGCAGCAAAAATTCAGACAGTCAATCTGTCAGCTCTAACACTGACGCTGATACCACTCAGGAAAAAAACAATGCAAGTAAGTAAGGGAGGTTTGATAAACGTATCCTTTTTTTTTTTTTTTTTTAAGTGTTTTCACACAATTTGCTTTCTAAAGCGTGCTTCAATAGTTTTGATCTTTTAAATATTGAGAGAAACTCTGGGACTCACGCCCTTCAGCAGCATTGCAAGGTTCTAGAAATGATTTGAGTACAAAAGCAGTCTGTATCCCCCCTCCAGATTCAATACAGTATTTGAGACAGAATTGTCTGCTTTTCTTGAGTAGTTGGTGACTGGATATTAAATCTTCGTCATGTGTGCCAGGGTCATCATAGGTTTGAGAGAAACATCATCAAGGTGTTAGTTTCACTATAATTAGGTCGTTAGGTCCTACAGGAAGACAGGACTGGGGGCTCATCCAGGCACACGCGTGTCCCCGCACCTGGCCAGTCTGTAGGCTGGATGATGGGCTTGGGAAGCGCAGAGCTCTGGCCTCAAGGCCTCCGCTTTTTTGCTACTTACTTGCCTTTTTTCAGAATGAACTGACCCATTCACTAAACCACCAGTTACCAGACTCAGAATTGTGATAAAATAGCAGTTTAAATGTCACTGTACTATGACATGGTATGTCAGCCGCTACCAAAAGTAGCAAGAGAGAGGAAAAGGAGGAATGAAGCAAGCTTTAAGATACCAGTTGTGTGTGGGGGCAAGACCTAATGGAACTGGGAAAAGAGAGAAGGAAGAATAAAGAGAAAAGAGAAGAAAGCCTAAACGAGCAAAAGAAAGCACGTCCTGTTTGTGGAGCTTTGAAGTCCTGGAACCATTCTGATTGCTACTGTTTCCCGTCTGGGTAACACCAGTTTTCTCTAGTTCCACTAAAGTAGTAGGTGCTTTAGTCTGACTTGTCTCCGACAGGAATAAAGTTTTAAAGTTTTGACTTGGGGATCCCCGAAGTATGCCTGTTTGGGCACTCCACATGTCCACGTGGCGCTTAAGGCCCCTCTGAGATCTGATTATTTTAGGCTCTTCTCCTCCAGATGTTTTCAGCCCAACACCGAGTGCTCCCCTCCCTTACAGAAAGTCCTGAAGGAAAGGGAGGGTGTGTCCCACGATGGCGAATGTCACTGCTGTGAATTCTGAACCTACCTGCTGCTGGGAGTCAGAGACCAGACAGAACCTCTAGTGTAAAGCAGCACTGTGTATCTCTTCCGGGTCATGTCCAAAGTGACGAAAAAGAGCAGTTAGTCCGTCATTCACTGTTGACTGTTGGTTCTGATAATAAATGCAGCATAACCAATGTTCGTTTTCCGAGTCTGGTTCCTTGGTGAAACTGGAGACTTGTAAAACCCGTGTATAAAGGTATACATAGAAACACGTAGGAGCGTGCTGCCGGCCGAACGTGCAGAGAGCGACGTGGCTGTCCACGTTGCATGGCTCTGTGACATTCGTGGGGGTGTTTTGTATTTTCGTGCATGAACTATATTTCTGATGGATAGATACTGAACTCAGTACACCAGTTACCTTAAAAGATGGGAATACAAACGTGTTTTGGAAGGTGTTGAGTGTGCTAACTACCATGTGATCATCAGAGTATTTATTAAACCAAATACTTATTAAAAACCTGTTAGCAGTTGAAGAGGTAACAGATGTACGAGACTCGGGCCCCTCCCTCAGGGAGCGTATGCCTTAGCTCCCGCATAGGACAAGTACATAAGCAGCGATGCAGAGCAGACATTTTCTAAAGGTTAGAGGGAACAAGGAAACCTCTGAGCTGTAGTCTCAGCATTGCAGAATAGAAGTTGAGCCCTCTCCTGGGGCCACTGACGTTAGGGCACTTACTCTATGCAGCTTACCCTTTCTGCAGAATGATTGTCTCGAGGAATGCCAGGGTTAGTGGAACAAACTTTGAGGGCCACGTGGCACAGTTGGTAGACGTGGCTCAGTGCTCTGGAGGAGCTGGGGGCCTAGACCAGCCATCTCCGAGGCATCTTACATTTGCCCATGTTCAGGCTCTCTCTCATGCATTCTTTCAGGCTGTATTTCTTCTATTTGTGTCTCAACCCTCCTGTCTACCTGTTTGAAAGAAAGCCTTTTGAAACCGTAGCTGGTAGCAAAGCCAGAGCTGCCTGAGCCTCTCTCCAAGGGAGGTCAGCAGACGTCGTGCGGGCAGATTCGCGTGCTTCCCCCAACACGTAGCTGCCCATATTTATCCTGCCATTTGTCTAAAATTCAGTGACACAGGAGCTGCCTTCTTTGAATAGCATTTCTGCTATCTTTAAAGAAACATTTCTGCCTAGTCGGAAGAAAAATTATTTATTCCTCCCATGCAGATCCTTTTTTGAAAGGTGTCACAAGAGCCACACCTTGACTATTCGCTCTAGTATCCGGAGAGAGGAGACAACAAGAAATCCATGTCCACATATTCAGTCCGCAACCCTGCACTACAATGCCGTTCTTGGAAGATTGTGGTTTTTTAGGCCTCTGTGCCTCGGAGGCCGGGTCACCCCCCACAGGCATTGCCGTGATACGGGATGTTTGCCACGACAGATGCCACAAGTGGGTGCAAGACCCAGAAGACTCGGAACGAGGTTATTTTAACTGAGGAGCGCCTGTCCCAAAGGTAGTGGACTGGTCCCTCTCTGGCCTGTCACAGATTCCATTAATGGATCGGAATGCTCTTTTTTTTTTTCTTTTTTTTTTAAAGATTTTATTGGGGACGGGGAACAGGACTTTATTGGGAAACAGTGTGTACTTCCAGGCCTTTTTTCTAAGTCAAGTTGTTGTCCTTTCAGTCTTAGTTGTGGAGGGTGCCGTTCAGCTTCAAGTTGTCCTTTCAGTCTTAGTTGTGGAGGGCGCAGCTCAGCTCCAGGTCCAGTTGCCGTTTCTAGTTGCAGGGGGCGCAGCCCACCATCCCTTGCGGGAGTCGAACCGGCAACCTTGTGGTTTGAGAGGACGCACTCCAACCAACTGAGTCAGTGGCAGCTCAGCTCAAGGTGCCGTGTTCAGTCTTAGTTGCAGGGGGTACTGCCCACCATCCCTTGCGGGACTCGAGGAGTTGAACTGGCAACCTTGTGGTTGAGAGCCCACTGGCCCATGTGGGAATCGAACCGGCAGCCTTCGGAGTTAGGAGCATGGAACACTAACCGCCTGAGCCACCGGGCTGGCCCCGGAATGTTCTTCCCTGCTAAGCCTACAGGCTGCTTCACAGGCTTTTCCAAAAGCCTGCTCCGGGCAGCCATTGCCAGTCTATTGGGCACATAAGATGGAAGCCGCTTGTTGTGCCTGCAAAACTCCTTGAATGCACAACTTGAACTGAAGGCTCGAGTTCTGAAGGCGTCAGCTGTGTGTGGTCCTTGTGTTACTGCGGTTCACACTGACCGCGTTTCTGGGGCTTTTCCAGTAGAGAGCATGGACGCAGCCCTGCCACGCAGGAAGCATCCACGGCATGTTGCTGCTCTCGTATCTGGCTGTAGTTCTCAAAGCCCACACAGGGCTGCCTTATGACTTTGAAGACACTCTGAAATGACCATTGTGCCATGCCATGGGTCCTTTACCCATAAGTTGGGACTGGCACCATAAGAACTGTGGCACAGAGTTCTTAAAAATGTGGGGTCTTGAGCCAGAGACCACAGTTCAAATCCCGTCTCTGCCACCAGACGGACAATCTTAGGCACACTAGGCCAGTGAGCTTGGTCCGCACTGAGGTGTAACAGCTCTTCAAAGAATGCTTATTAGGATTGAGATTGTACTCATTTGTACAGCACCTACCGTATAGTAATTGCTAAGAATGTGTCTCTCCACATACAGTTACTGTCTAGGTTTATGCACTTGGGATTTGTCCTAGCCACTAGGGAGTCACACATGGCGTGTGAGTGCAGAAGCCAGTGTGGCCACAGGCACGCCTTACCTCCACTGACGTGTGTCAGATCACTTAGTCTCCTGCTCCTCTTCCCTTAGTGGGCCACGGCCCTGCTCCTGGGGCCTGCTGTCGCTGCCATTGCACAGTGCCCCCAGGACCGTGGGGGACAGTGAGGAGCCCTGGGCACTTAAATGCACGCTCATCTCAGTCACTTTCCGCGCACTTCTCTTGCCCGGCTTGTCTGTCTTGTTGGACCGTGACTTGATCAGCACCTTCAGCTGCGTTTTTGATGAGATCGTGCTTTTCAGACCAAATGAGAATAGCCTGACAAATACGTACCATGTACGTGAGCACTGTGGAAACAGGACATAGCATCAAGCACAGTCTGTTGTGTGCTGTTTAGAACACAAACGCTGAAGTGCTTGGGCAGTGGTTCGCTGCGGTCGGCTAACGGTGACTCCATCGGAGGGGGGCAGGGGCAGAACCCAGAGGCAGAATCACCATCAAATGAGATTCAGCCGATGGATTAAAGTAAGTGCCCGAGTGAGGGGAATCTGGGTGTCATGACATACGTGGGAAGAAGGATAGCCTGTCGCAGGAGAAAGCCATGACAGGCTCCCTGAGAGAAGTGTTTCCTAAGCGGAATCTTAAAGAGGGTGAGAAGGTGAAGCATGTTCCAAGCAGAGGAGTTTTATAAAGGAAGCTGTGGGGGTGAGTGTAGGACTTGAACAAGCAAAGTTTATGGCTGGAGTAGAAGGTGGGAAGAACGGATGTGACCATAATTTAAAATTTTGAACTTTATTCTGAGGGCATTAGGTTATTGATGTTTCAAGCCCAGAGGTAGCACGGCATACTGGGAAAATCATCCTGGCTCCGTGGTGGGGGACGGAGTGTTGGGGAAGCAATACTGTATTTCCCGGAAAATAAGACCGGGTCTCATATTAATTTTTGTTCCAAAAGACGCATATTAGGGCTTATGTTCAGGGGATGTCATCCTGAAAAATCATGCTAGGGCTTATTTTCTGGTTAGGTCTTATTTTCCGGGAAACACAGTAGGAGAGCCCAGAAAAGGCTGGAAGCTGTTGCTATAGGTCAGGCAGGAGACTGGCATTGGTAATGGAGAGAGGGAGACAGTGACATTGCAGGAGTGGACTCCAAGGGGCTCGATAGGGTGAGGCGGTTAGGGAAAGCAGGCGTCACGGATGGCTCCCCAGTTTCTGCTTGGTCAGCTGGGTGGGTGGTGCTGGTACTGACCAAGATGGCGAACGTAGAAGGAGAAGCAGCCATAAGACTTGCTGGTGAGTTCAGTTGAAGCACGTACCCTGAGCCAGCCCCAGAGGGCAGTCCAGATGCCAGCAGGCACTTGGCGATATGGATCTGTAACACAGAGAGAATCGGGCTAGAGAAAGTGGTTCGGGAACTGCCAGTAGATCGATGGGAATAGCCATGGAGGGGTGCGTGCTTATCACCCAGAGACTGGTTTCCCGAGAGCCTAGGACAGCTGAGGCCTGAGGAATTTGGTCTGAGGGATAGATGGGAGAACAGTGTTCCTCATGGAAGACCAAGGCGAGAGGGGTTTTCGGGATAATGAATGGTTAGCAGTGTTGCATTCTGCAGAGAGGTAAGGGCTGAAAAGCCTTCGCTGGATTTCGTGACCAGGAGGCTGTCAAGTTTGGCAGAGGCTGTCTCAGAGGGCTGGATCCAGATTGCAGGGGGATTGCTGTCAAGAATACGATACATGTGTGATTATTGTGTAGACCTGATTGCAGGTGCGAAGTGAGAGTGGGTTGGGGAAAGGAAAACTACGGTTGAGAACCACTAAGCCTGGTCATAGAATGGTCCTCAAAGAGTCAGGCTGAGCAAAGGACCACCATAGTCCCATCCGAGAAAGCTGAGCACAGAACGCCGGTGTGTATTTCCATCAGTAAGCACATCTGCTGAAAGAACACCTTTGGCAAAAGAATTCCCTGAATATCTTTAAATTTTAAAACTAGTTTCTAGCAAGTTCTGTATAACTCCCGTTCATATACATCAGTTGTTCTCACTTTGAGTGCTCCTGCTTTCAGCAAACAAGTGGCCATGGTCACTGATGTGCACACAGATACACGTTCTTGGTTCAGTCAGTGGGTCTCATTCCGGGGAATTCTGCTGGTTTGGGGACCTCAGGGCCATTTATGAGCCAGTCTTCTTGAGTACAGCAGAGCCTTCTATTCTTGGTGGTTTGATATTTTTGGAATGCTTGTTACTCATTCTTGCTCCTCAATAGAATCTAATGGTGATGGTGACTTACTTGCTTAGCCATGCAGAAGGAACAGCAGTCGCCCTGGCAACCCTCCAGCGTGTAGTAAGCGACAGTCTTTGTTGGGCAGTGTGCTGGGCTTACCCACGTTCATTGTTTTATTCTCCCTGTTTTCTGGGGGAGAGATGGTGATTATTTGGCCATCTCAGCTTCCCCCCGAATGATTTAATGGGGTATTCTGATGGGGAAGAGGTTTTCAGATGGAGAATGAGGGGGACTAATTGAGAAATTGACTCATGTGAAATACTGTAAAAATAGGTGCAAATGTCAGTGCAGAGAAAACAAAACAGCAAGATGGCAGAAAGTCAGTGGCAAAGTCAGGCTCACAATGGGAGCAGCTTACACTTGAGTTGCATGTAAGCCTTCTGAAAAGCCCCTCACCTGTTGCATTAGCTCTCAGGTGGTGGTTCCCAGTAGGATCTTCGCAGCCTTTCTGGAGGAGGGATGTCCTGTCCCCCTTTGTCCTGAGAGTAATTCTAGACACTGCTTCCCTCTTTCAGTTTGATTTTTGGCCCCAGGCAGTCATGGGAGGGACGGGGGCCTCACAGTACTGAGGGGACAGCTTAGAATGGTGCAGTTCGTTTGGGTGAATTTCTGCTGGGAATAACAATATATGGTTCTTAGGACCCCTTCTTCTTGTTCGAAACCACTGTGATGGAATTTGTCGCTTCGAGCCCGTTAGTAATACTGTGTTTCTGTTCTGTGTTACTGGTCAAGTAATGTGCTTACTTGGAGTTAATGAGTAATGGATTCTAGAAACCTATTTAAAATGACAATTTGAAGAAGAATTTGTGAAAAAAAATAACTATGATCTTTACTTAGCTTCACTTCAAATCTTTTATGTGGTAAAATACTAAATCAGGAAAAGAAACACATAATAGTTTGGACCAGTGTTATGATAGATTAAGGACAAACTTAGAGTGAAATCTAGGTACCTGCTGTGCTAAGAGCTCTTTAACCACCAAATTACTCACAAATGAATAGATGCTGCAGAAATTAGAGGCAGAAATTAGAGAACATAAAACAGTGTAGGGGGTGCTTATGCGCTGACAGAAACTGAACTGGGTCTGCCTGCCTCCGTATGTTCGTATAATCTAAACATTTCATAGCTGAGAGCTGGTCGGGGTGTTGCTTTGTTGAGTATGACTTGTGCTAAAGGCTGTGTTTCATCTTTTTTTTTTTTTTTTAAACTTTGCAGCTTCTAGCCGAAAATCTTCAGTTGGTGTGAAAAAGACCAGCAAGAGCAGAACATTAACTAGGCAATCTATGTCAAGAATTCCAGCTTCTTCCAACTCTACCTCATCTAAACTAACTCATATAAATAATTCCAGGGTACCAAAGAAACTGAAAAAGCCTGCAAAGCCTTTACTCTCTAAGATAAAATTAAGAAATCATTGCAAACGGCTGGAGCCGAAGAGTGCTTCGAGAAAACTTGAGATGGGAAACTTAGTACTTAAAGAGCCTAAAGTAGTTCTGTATAAAAATTTGCCCATTAAAAAAGAAAAGGAGCCAGAGGGACCAGTACAAGCCGCCATGGCTAGTGGGTGCTTAACGAGACATGCAGCGCGAGAGCACAGGCAGAGCTTTGGGCGAGGCGTCTCCCCGCGCGGGGAGGCCGCTCCCGGCACGTACACCACCAGACGGTCCATGCGGACGAGAATGAATTTGAAGGAGACCTCTGACATCAAGCTTGAACCAAATACGCCGGATGGCTATAAAAACAGCTTGTCGGAACCTTGCCCAGACAGTGGCGAGCAACCATCTCCTGTGACACAGCAGGAAGACCTGGCGCATGAAACTGCACAAAAGGGGGAAGCAGAGTGTCCTAAGAGTGACAGCAGCATTGCAAAAAAGAAGTCACGCCAAGGAAAACTTGTGAAACAGTTGGCAAAAGCAGAGGAATCCACTCTCCTGCATGATGTCCCCGGGCAGGCCGGGGGGGTGCCAGATGTGACGGGATCCCACCCTGACCCGGACGAGCACAGTGGCATGGAGGGTGTGGCCGGCAGCTACGTGGACTGGGCCCCTTCACCTGTGGATGGGTCAGTTGTGACGTCAGACGGCTTCAAAACAAAAGACAGCTTCAGAACTGCAAAAAGTAAAAAGAAGAGGCGAATCACAAGGTATGATGCACAGTTAATCCTGGAAAATAACTCCGGGATCCCCAAATTGACTCTCCGTAGGCGCCATGATAGCAGCAGCAAGACAAATGACCAAGAGAATGATGGAATGAATTCTTCAAAAATAAGCATCAAGTTAAGTAAAGACCATGAAAACGATAACAATCTCTATGTAGCAAAGCTTAATAATGGATTTAACTCAGGATCAGGCAGCAGTTCTACGAAACTGAAAATCCAGCTAAAGCGGGACGAGGAGAGCAGGGGACCGTATGCAGACGGCCTTCATGAAAACGGGGTGTGCTGTAGTGACCCTCTTGCTCTCCTGGGGTCGCAGATGGAAGTCGATGACTACAGTCAGTATGAGGAGGAGAGTACAGACGGCCCGTCCTCTTCAGACGGAGACGCGGAAGAGGACGAGTATGACGATGACTTTGAAGATGATTTTATTCCTCTCCCTCCAGCCAAGCGCTTGAGGCTCATCGTGGGGAAGGACTCGATAGATATTGACATTTCTTCCAGGAGAAGAGAAGATCAGTCTTTGAGGCTTAATGCATAAGCTCTTGGTCTTCATTGGACCCGGGGGAACTACTTTAAAGAAATAAAAAAATTCCAGTCCATTATTCCTCAACTGAAACATGTTAGCGGCAGCACTTCTCGTTTCTTCCCTTATCAGCATAATACTGTAGAAAGTGTACAGTGTACTGACTCTTCTTAAGTCTGATTTGTGCAGATTTTTATTGTACTTTTTAAATAGCCTTCTTATGTGCAATTCTGAGTTAGAGGTAAAGCCCTGTTGTAAATTAAAAGGCTCAAGCAAAACTGTACAGTGATTGCAACTGTCCACACAGGACGTCGAAAACAATAATGTGGCTACACAATTTTTTTTAACCTGAAGAGCATCGACTGGCTCTTTAATATATGACTAAATAATTTAAAACAAATCATAGTGACAGCATATTAAGGTTTTCTAGTATATGCTAATATCACCAGCAATGATCTTTGGCTTTTTCATTTATTTGCTAGATGTTTCCCCCTTGGAGTTTTGTCAGTTTCACACTGTTTGTGGCCTTGGTTAAATAGCAGACCATTGGTTGGGAGTCTGACTGGTTTCTTTAAAAAAAAAAAAAAAAAGTACAATTACATGCGTGACAGCTGACTTTTCAGTACGTTATATGTACGAGGGTGACAGTGTGCGGGATGAGTTTCAATCCAGCGTATTTATTGCTTGTCATGTAAATTAAAGACCTTGTATTTAACACTTTTCAATCCTTTTAGAGAAAATTGTTCTTTGCAAGAATGATTGGTGCTTATTTTTTCAAAAATTTGCTGTGAACAATGTGATGACAACAAGCAGCATTTATCTAATGAACGACAGCTGTCTTAGTTTGGGTCTTCGAGTTTTCTGTTGCACTTGTAAAATGCTACAAGGAATATTAAAAAACTCTATTCACTTTAACTTATAATAGTTTATGAAATAAAAACATGAGTCACAGCTTTTGTTCTGTGGTATCCTATAAAAATGTTGTCTTTGAAATTCAATGTAAAGAACTGAAAACAATGTATATGTTGTAAATATTTGTGTGTTGTGAGAAATTTTTGTCATAAGAAATTAAAAGAACTTACCAGGAAGGTTTTTAAGTTTAGAAATATTCATGCCAATAAAATAGGAGATTATAAATATATAGTTTTAAGCACTGCATCAGTGGGCGTTCTCGGCTTATGTTAGTTTATGTATGAAAATATCAGAGAGTTTTTGACTTTATTATCAATTAAACAAAAGAAGAGTCAGATTTAATTTGTTTTTTTGAAGCACTTTGAGAAGAGAGATTAATTTTAAGTAACTTAATGAGCAAAATTTCGATTACTGCTTTATGTTCAGTATCGATCTTTTCATTTCTCTGGATTATTTTACAAATTATTGGACAAAGAATTTGGGGAGATAAATCTGTAACAGGTGTTGGACGCCAATGGGACTCTTATTTCTGGGAGATGTGTACATGTACTTGCGGATATACGGTGTTCCTAAGTAAAACCAAGTTAGGGGATTCGTGTAGTGTCTGTAGAAAAGTAGCCCATGTTTGAAAATGTTAGAAGGACTCTGCAGAGAATGAGAGGTCCAGTGGAGAAAGCCCGAGTGCTTACTGTTACCTGCTGATTGAGTCCTGCCAGTTTCCAGGTTCGGGGACAGCCTTTAAATTAAGTTCCTTAACACTGTTGCCAGTGGGTTCCAAGTAGAAATTAATAGTTTTCTTAAAAGGATTTCAAATTGAGGATTTTTTTTCTCCTTCCGTTCTTCAGCTGCTCCTTTAGTCTTGTATGGTCGTTCTCCTTTGTTCCGGTGCAGTTTCACCCCTCAGGTATCAGTGTGAAGGCAGCGGCAGACTCCTAGTACACGCTCACGCCCGCTTTGCTCCGTCTAGAGTCCTCACCTGTGAAGCAGGGCAGCCCCAAGGTCTGTCCCAGGCACTCGGAGCACTTTACAGACCGCGTCCAGGCCTCGCGGGGTCCCTGTGTGGGACCAGGGAGACCCACGCCACTAGGGAAGATCAGGCTTAGACCCTGTGTCTGGAAAGGACCAGAGAGCAGAGGGTCACCTCTTTCATTCCCCCCTCAGTCTGGAGTGTCCCGCAGAGGGTCAGAGACCACACTTTGAACTGTTTCTCGGGATGCCAACAGTAGCCATTTCAGGAATTTCAATCTTAAGGAAAAAAAGGAATGAGAGATCGTATTTCCCACTTCTCTCCATTTGAAAGCTTCATTTCAGTAACTTATTGATAATGTTTCTTTTAACTTTATTGCGGCCTTGTCCTTGAGGCTGACCTTCCCATGGGTCTGAGCAGTGACACGCAGTAGCGGTCCCTGCCTTGGGAGTCCGGTGTGCACAAGCGCTCGGCAGCCACTGCTGACGCCTTCCAGGGAAACTGAATTTCCGTTTTTAAAGCTAGGGGCCTCGGAGCTGTGTGGCGTGGCGAGCCCACGCACTGGTGACCACTTGGAAGAGGTCAATAAAACTTTCACTCAATAAAACTTGCAGCTTGAGCTTATGCAATGACTGGTAAAGACTTTGGCATTGTAAGAATTAGGAAATGATCATAGAAATATATGTAAAGTATTCAATTTTCAGTCATTTTTCAAACTACTGTTTTAAATTGTTTTGCTGAGTTGTAATACTTTTGAGATACAATGTATTTCCTTGTACTGAAAGAATGAAAAAAGGACTTTTTCAGCATTTGAGGTAAGTTCTTTAACGTTTCATTAAAAACATTTTTTACAAATATTTTGTACATGCACTTGCAGTATTGAGGTTAATCATTTTAATAAATTCGGAAATTAAAACAATCTGGCCGCTGTTCACTGTATCCAAGAAAAGATCACAGTGGTAATTTTCTCCCACAAGTGTCCATCGAAAGTCGCATTTATAAAATCAAAGTCTCTAAAGCTTTTCCACATCTGTGAGTGTTGAGTTCTCGGAGCCCTGCTCTTTTTACTTCTGGTTTAAAGGGCCTTGTTGCCACTCAGCTGAAAAGAATAGGGCGTAAGAACTCCTCTCAACGGGGAGGCTGGTTTTCAACGACATATCCTCTTACTCCTGAACCCGAGAACGCTTTTGCAACCCAATTTTTAGTGGTTCCTGATTAGTTGTTTTTTTCCCCCCTCACTGAACTGGACAGAACTGGCACATCCAGAACGGGTGTGGGTCCTTCTTTTTCCCAGTTACTGTAGCAAAAGCTAGTTGAAAGGACATAGGACTGGCGCAGGAGTCAGGAAACTGACTCATCCCACTCATCCCCAGGTCTCATCTTTCTGGCACCCCTGAAGGCAGTGCGGACACCCAACCCCAAGGCCAGTTAAGCTTCAGGATGAGCTGCGTCCACTCGAGTCGGTCAGGGTGAGTGGTGCAAACCAGACCAGAAAGCATTGACTCCGATTCATTGAAATACCCCCCTGAACTTGGGTTCCCAGTGGGAAAAAGGCTAACAGGTGGTATGCCTGTTAAGTATTCAGGCCTCTTGTTCAGTCTCAGGTTTTCTCTCCGATGTGTGACTCCTTTCCAATGACCAGTGACAGGTCACTTGCCGCCTGCTGCCCAGAGACCTTGTGTGATTTCTGTTTCTTACATGTGAGGGTTCTGTCCCTGCACGCTATCAGCAAGGTCAGCGAGCTGCCGACCTTGACCTCGGGCACTTCTGTAGCCCAGGGTCAGTCAGGGTAAGCGTGACCCTAGCATGCAAGGGAGGGTGAGGTCACCAGCCTTCTCTCCTGCTGATGTCATAAGAACTTAGGTTTTGTTTGTGTTCACTGATGGGGCCCAGAGGAAAAGTGGATTTTGATTCTCAGGAAGGGGCAGGTGGGGGTGTGGCAGGATTAGGAATGGGGTCACCCACCCAAGCTGTGTACGCCCCTCTTCACTTAGGCCTTAAGCACAGAAGGCGGGCTGCAGGCTCACAGCAATGGTTTTGGTGGTGTTCTTTACAACAGTAAGTCAGTGTGTTACCAGAGCCTATTTTCTTCCTGTCAGATTTGTGAGTTTTCCGCTAAGTGGCAGCAGACAGTGCCTTCTGTCTTTGGGGGGTAACCCCTCAGGGGTAGCAGAGTGTGTCTGGGTCTGCTCGGCCACACCAGAGGGCTGGCAGGGCATCTGCAGGTGGGTCTCCCCGTCTGACACCTGAGCAGGCAACATCCGGAGTGACAGGAGTGGAGTTGTATTTCTCCAGTATCTGTTGAACACCTGTTACATGTCAGGTGCTGGGGGTGGGGAGGCACCGTCTGAGAGGCGTCCTTGTGGGATGTGATTAAAGCCACAGAAGCAGGTGAGATAACCTAAGGAAAGAGGACGGGGCTTGCCAACACAGGTGCCATCACGTTACTCGTCCTCGTGACCCAGGAGAGCACAGCCTGTGGCGGCTGAGGAGACGAGATGGGCTGTGAAGGAGCAAAGGACCACGTGGGAGGGGAGGTGCAGTGAGGGGAGGACTCATCCTCCTCACAGGGAACGAGCAGGTCTAACTGCCGAGGTGGGAGCTTCCAGGGGGAGAGGTTCCAAGAAAGGACGTGAAGGAGTTGACCAGAGTCGGGAAGGAGGGGTGGTCTCGGGAGTACGGGTCCTTGGTAACAGGGAAGAGGGGAAAGGCGTTGGGGAGCCAGTTCCAGCGTGAGGGCTTCGATTTTGTAAAGTAGATGGCGAGGTCATCTTGAGAGTGAGGAGGAGATGAGGGGCCCCAAAGGTTGAGAAGCCTGAAGGAGACTTGACATTAAGAAAGGGAAAGCAAGTCGACCATAGAAACCTAGTGTATTTATTACAGAGATCTTCACCGGTCACCTTCTAGGTAGCAGTTGGTGTTCTAGACACCCAGGGGGGCCACAGAAGACGGCAGGGCTGGACGATAAAGGGTCAGGTGGGCAGGAGAAGGCTTGACTGAACCACCCTGGAGTGCACACAGGTTAGGGAAGAGGAGATGAGTCTGCCACCGGAATGGACCAGAGTAAACAGGTCCTCAAGGCCCGGAGACACCCCTGTGGTCAGGGAACAGCCAAGCAGTAGCCAGACAGACACACAGGGAAGACAGGAGGTTGGGGTCAGGTGGGCGCTCAGAGTTTGGAAGGGCTGCACTTTCAATGACGAAGCGGTCCCCAAGAGGTCTGGGGGAGAGTGTCTTGGTTCTGAGAAACCAATTTGGACAGAACTGAGGTCACCCAAGATGATGTCAGACAGCCTTCACGTGAGTCCTGGGAACCAAGCAACCGTGCCCGTAGCCAGACCGAAACTGAGCCCGTGGAACAAACACGGGGAGACATCCGAGACTCCCTCCTCGGGATGGGGGGGGCGCCTTGTGGAGGCGCGAGGTGAGGTGAAGGTGAGGTGAGTAAAAGCTCGTTACCTATGTTTCAATGAGTGAGTGAGTCAGCCTGCCTGAGGCCACACAACTTGTGATGAGTGACAGAGCCATACGTCAACCCGAGACCCAGCTCCAAGGCCCCACCGGCTTTGGGGGTCACAGAGCCAGGGTCCCGTGGGCCAGCTGGAATCATGATGCCCCACCTTCGCGAGGTTAATTCTGGAGGTCTCAGTTTCCTAAGAATTCTCCTGGGTGACAAACAGCAATCCCTGCTTTCATTGCCATCCAGTTACGTGGGGCCAGGAGAACTCTGTCTAAAGGTTGTTGTGCGGGTAAGTGGGGTGGCCCACCCCCATTAGTCATATGGACACAGGGAATTGGAAAAGTAGGCCAGGTGTCGTACACATGTTTGCCAGGCGGCTGAGGGGTGTGGATTTGTCTTTACCGGAAAAAGTGAGTCAAATACAAGGCTGCCTCGAGACAACAAAAGCAAAAGTCCAAGGTTTCCTCCAGCCTGGCCAGCTGCTGACGCTGCTACTTTAGCAGTGACCTTACACAAACAATCCCAGCACAAAGGAGGGACCGAATCTAACCAGGACGCTTCTTGTGTTCTCCCCTGAAATATGACTGTGGTGCGTTGGACAGTTGTGTCGTGGGCCAGATTTTGGAACTATATTTACACGAATGGGAAGCAGGGTTCTATTTACAGAAAGTTGATTTGCTTTTCAGAAGCACACCTATGAAACGAGTGGCACTTTTCCCTATTAATGTGTGTTTAACACCCCCGGGCAGCAGGTTTGGGCATTTTGATTTCATTACTCCAGCCGTTTCGGGAATAGTGAGTTGGACGCTGATGGGAAGTCACTAGGAGCAAGCAGGCGTCTCTCCCAGCCTGTGGCAGCTTGGAGGAAGTCCTTCCCAGGGTCACTCCCCTCAAAACCAAACAGAATGACGTTTATTTCCTCCTCTTGCCAGTCAAACGACATTTTTCTTCCCGGGCTAAGAGGGTGAGCGAAGGACTGAGCCTTGCCAGCCTCTGAGTGGGCCAGAGCTGACCCAAAGAACAACTCGGTCTGGAGTCCTGGCTGGCGGTGGGGGGCCTGGCCTGACCTCACCTCACCCCAGGCCATGCTGCTGGCACGGGGTTCAAGCAGGACCTTGGTCTTTTTGCCCTTTCCTAGCTGTGAGCGTGGGCAAAAATCACTTCCCCCTTTCTAACGTCAGCTTTCTCACCTATGAAATGGGGCTAATACTAGCACTTAACCTTGGGATTGTTGGCAGATTAAGTGACAGCACCAGTTAAGCCTTCTCAGGGGGCCTGGCATCCCCATCAGCAGTTAGTGTCAGCTGGCGTTAATATGTGCAAACTCAGGAGTGTGTGTGGCAGCCCCAGCCTCGTGGGCCGCTTCTCTCTGCTTCCGACCTCTGCCCTTTCAGAGAACATCGGCTCAAATGGCCTTAATCACTTCTCCATCCCAATTTCAAAATGCCGGGCTGCTGGAGCTGGTCGCCACCACTGACATGGACAGAACACGATTCCAGTTCTTTCTTTCTTCCTCTAGCCAATGCCTCTTGGCCAACCAAGCCATTGCTTCCTCCGCTCAGCGGAGAACACTGCTCCGTCCCAGTTCCTCCCCTATTCCGCAGGGGTCTTTCTGGACTCACCTCCGTTGACGACCTTCCCTCCTTGAATGCCAAATAGGTGTTGGCCTCTCAAGAGGCACAGGGGCTACAGGAGTGACTCCAGGCCAGCCCTTCCCCTCACAAAGAACAGACACACAGACAGCAAGCAAGTGTGCTGAATGCTGGGCTAGATGTATATATAATATGTGACAAGTCTTGTCCCCTCCCACCTCGTTGGGGATTAAATGCTGCAGCCGAGTGATGTGTGGGCACCAGCCTGGCACACAGTGAGTGCTCAGTAATACACTTGCTTCCATTTTCTGGAGTCTAATTTCAAAGGCTGTGCCTTTTCTCTGGCTTCACGGGAGGAGACCCAGCACCAGTCCGGGCTCCCCAACCTCCTCCTGGCCCCCCAGCCCCTACGGTGCCCCAGCCATCCCAGGAGGCCAGAGAAGAAAGGGCGACAGAGAGGCCAACCAACCCCAGGGAGGGAGAGCGCCTTGCCTGGGGTCACACAGTGAGCCGGAGGCAGAGGAGGGCAGGACATGACCCCAGGGAGCACTGGCCGCCTAAGCCACCATGCCAGCAGTGCCCGGCAGTGCCCGGGCAGGGCCGCTCTATGCTCTTGGCTGCGGGCAGCCCCGCCAGCCAGGCAGCTGCTGTTGACATGTGATAACGTGTGTTTGTTTAGCTGGAACCTCTCATCAAAGGGGTTAATGTTCAACTCCCTCCAGTCTCTGTGGCTGCAGCCCGGAGCCAGCGCTGAGACCCTCGCCAGCCCTGGGGCCCACAGCCTGTCTCCCTTCCTCCCCAGACAGCGAGTCAGTTGTTGCCTGGGAGAGCACTCCATGAAGGCCCCAAGTGTCTCTCTGGGCTCTCGGGGACACTGAAGGCCAGCGGGCTGGGCTCCGCACTGCGGCTCCTGGGAGGAGGAGGCTGAGGGACGGCTCACCAGTGTCACACAGCCCACAAGGTTCCACCACATGGCTGGGAGCCTGGGGACCCCTGGTGGGTTGTGGCTTTAAGTATGGGGGTGGGGCTGGTCAGCGGCCCTGGATTTCACTTGGGTTAGGGGGTCTTTGCTTGCTTTTCTCTCTGCCTGGACCCCGTCTCTGCCCACCCCTGACCTGAGCAGTTCCTGTCACCCCTCAGGCTTCCGTGCAGATGTCACCTCCCAAATCCTCTCGCCCTCCTTGCCCCCTACGCCGCTCCAATCTTCTCTTTGCTCAGCCCTGATCCTCCAGCCCCATGGGGTCCTTTGGGCCTGATGGATGTCAGACCCAGGGAGGTCTAGGCAAGTCACAGGCTGATGGGGGAGGGGCTTCCTTCCTGGAGAAAGGAACCCTCGGGGCACTCAGCGTCCCTCCTTAGGTTGGCCAGAAAGGGCTCAGGTCACCCTGAAAAGCCAAAGCCTCAGGCTACCACCAGCCATGGGAGCCCCTGGGCCAGCCTCTCTTCCTCCCTCCCAGTGAAGCGGGAAGCCCAGGGGGCCGTGACCATGTCATCCTGCCCAGCAAAGAAAGGGCGGGAAGCAGGGAGCAGAGCTGCCACTGGACCTGGGATGTTGCCTGAGGTTTGGGGTGTGGAGGGCTGAAGGCCAAGAGGTACATGGATGGGGGCAGCAGCCTCTCTTGCTTCCACCTGCCATTGCCACCGCCTTCATGCCAGGGAAGCGCGGTGGACCTGCAGGGAATACACTGTTCTCCAGCCCACCTCTGGGCACAGAAACTGTCGCTTCCCGGGGGCTCCCACGCATCCCTAAGGGCTGGGCGCCATGAGCACTGAGCTCAAAAGCCCAGCCTCATCCAGCTTCAAGGAACCTTCCAGATCTACTTCTGTATAGCCAGGAAATAGAGAAGTAAACTGAGGCCCACTGACGGGCCCAGAGTGTGTGAGGCAGGGCCAGAGCAGGCCCGAGGACCTGTCCCTCCGCCAGGCTCCCTGCTTTCCTTGTGGGCAAGAAGGGAAAGTGTGTTCTGCTTCAGGGGCAAAGCTGGAGGCATGAGAGAGAAAAGGGCACCCTTGGCTACCACTGTTGCAGGATGCCCAGAGGGAGACGAGGAGCCTGGGGGCAGCCCCACCCCCGCCTGCCAGCCTTCCTGCCCAGGTGGTACTTGAGCCCAGGGCCACCCAATTCTGAAGCTGCCCCCATGCCCCCCAGTGCCCCGTGGACAGTGGGCAGTGAGGACACAGTGGGGCAGCGAGGCCAGCATCCAGCCCTCGGTCAGAGAAGAGACAGACTGGGCCGCTGTGAGGTGAGCCAGGCCGTGACCGGCCCCACACTAGGCAGCATTGCAGACACTAGGTCAGGTAAACTGGAGGCTGCAGCTATTGCCACACGGCTTCCACAGGTCTCTGTGTCAGCGTGTGAAGACCGGCTGACCTTGGACTCTGGCTATCAGGAGGCACAGAGAACTCGACTTCTTCCCTCCCCCAGCGTTGGCCCAGCTCCTGCTGCCACAGCTCCCTGGGGCTGCCTGCAGGACCACTCACTCCAAGTCAATGTATTCATTCACTCATTCATTCATTCATTCATTCGTGGGGTGCTTGCTGGGCACCTGCTCTGTACCATGAGCTACACTGGGCACCAGGGAATCCCCCCTCCCTGTGGACTCATCCCCAGCCTGACAGACAGACAGACAGACAGACAGACAGACAGACAGACAGACAGACTTTGGTTGGGAATCTGGAACAAGGGACAGAGCAGGGGCATCCTGGGAGGGTGGCAGGCACCGCAGAGAGGACTTCTCAGAAAAAGTGTCCTTTGAGCTGGGTTCTGAGAGAGGAGGAGGCGGGCCGTGCAGGTGGGGAAGGGCCTGCAGCCCCCCACACCGCCTCAGAAGCCGACGTGTCCCCACCCTTTCACAGCTCTCGTTCATTCACCAGTCTCTTCCCTGGGCTGAGAGCTGAGGCGTCAGACACGGCGCGTGACCTGACACTACCTCATTTTACCACTAGAGTGACACTGCTTTAACAGTATGTCCATGATAGTGCAAAAAGAAAAGAAAGAGGGGTCTGTGGTGGAGTCGCAGAACGCAGGCTGTGGGATCAGGCAGCTCGGCGGAATCTGGACTCAGCCACTTGCTGGCTGCCATGTTTCCTCAACGGTGCTTGTGGAGCTTTGGTGAGGATTAAACGAGATGACTGATTTAATGTGCTTGGTCGGCATGGTGCCTGGCATTCGATCACCTCTCGATAAGCAGCAGAGCTTGGCTGTTGGGAGAGGCCGTCCTGGATGGAGGCTGGCCTGGGCACTCGGTGTTTGAGTGGGAGAACACTGAATACTCCCCTCACCCAAGGGAACATTTCTTCTTCTGGGGCTTCCTGGACCTGTGCTGAGGGTCAGCGTGTCCCTGTGGCCACCTCTAAGTCCACCCAGCCCTTCAGGTAAGGAAGAACGGCCAGCCACTGTCAGCAGGGCTGGGACCAGAGACAGGTTTGGGCCATGGTTCCCTTGTCATGGTCACTTGCTATGTCCACTTCCTGGATGCCAGTCCCCTTCTTGGGAAAAGGCCACTTCTCAGTCCGTGTGGGTCAGGGTGGACCAGTCTCCCCTCGCCTGACTACAGCGCTGGCCAATCAGAGGGCACGTCCCCCGGGCACGGTGACTGGTCTGAGGACGGACGTATGATCAAGCTGGGCCAATGAAATGCAGCTTTGGGACTTTAGGGGAGACCCTGAGGCCAGGGGAGCTCTCTCCGCAGGGGTTGCTTCATTGGTAGGTCGTGAGCCTGGAGCTGCCACACACCTTCTTGCCAACCTAGGGCGAGGCCACCAAGGGAGTTAGTCGGATTAGCCTGATGTTTACAACCCCAGGTGCCTCAGCCCGCAGCCCAGATTTGAAACCTGCTACCGTGCTGGGATTGGGACCCCAGAGGTCAGGCCAGAGGCTAGCCTGGTCACTGATTTGCTGTGTGACTCAGGGCCAGGCCTGCTCTAAGCTTCTGTCAACAGCGGGCTCTGACCCCCGCCTTGTGAAGTGTACAGGACTGGCAAGGTTCTTGCCAGGCCTGTAACCTCCTGTAACCACGAGGTGACAGGCCAGGGCCTTGGTCACCCACTGCTCCATTTGGCAGGCTGCCCGCCCCCTTTGTCCTGCTGTACCTGCCATGGGACCCTGACCCGCACCAGGCTGGCTGGGTGTCGTAAGGCCTGGGGCACAGGCGTGAGGAGATGGAGGCCTCACGCTCCTGGGTTTGAATCCACACCCGCCACCTTCGGGCTGTGTGATTAGGGGGAAATGAGGTCACCTCTTTGAGATTCGCTTTCCTCATCTGCTACATGGGAATGGTGATAACGACAACTAATTGTCAGCTGTCACCTAGGGATACACACTGGGCTTGAACGTTCCATGTGTTATCTTGATTTCTGCCCACGGTCACGTGAGCTAGGCCTCACCTCTGCGTGTTCTAATGAGGAAACTGAAGAAAATAAGACTAAAACCCACAGACCCACAGGACAGAACTGGGATTTGAACCTCGGTTTTTTCTGTTCTAAAGTCAGCGTCCCCAACAACTTCCTTGAATGCTTTCCTTACCAGGTCCTGTCTCAGGCAAGATTCAGCCAGGAAAACGGGATTTCAAGCAGAGGGATTGAATCCAGCACGTAGGGACTTGCAAGACCATGGGCACAGCTGGGGGAGTGGAGGGTGGGCAGCCCTCCCTGGCGCTTGGAAATCCGAAAGCTCGGGAATTGCAGGGTTTGTATCCATTCTACTCACATTGGGCATTGTGGTCTCCTGTTTGGGGCTGTTATCAATGGTCTGGTAGACATCGTTCACGCACGTCTGTTGGTGGACCTAACACTCATTTCCATCAGGTGCAAGAACGGGTTCTTAAGATATTTGCACGTTCACAATCCAATTATTTCTCCACACTTTGTTATGAAAAATTTCGAGCCTACAGAAAACTGGGAAGAATTGTTCAATGAACTCTGTATCCGGTCCACCTGGGTGTCACCACCAACATTCTTCTCTAACTGCCTTATCGGCTCTCTATCCATCTGCCCATCACTCCACCCACCCACTAGTCTACTTTTATTGATATAATTTTAAGAAAAAAAAAGGATACAAAATTATCCAAAAGCCATTGACCCGGAGAGATTGGGAGGAAAAGCAGCAAACCCCCAGAGGCCACGGTGATTTCTGCTTGATGGGATTTTTATTTTATTTTTTTTAGTATTTCCCAACTTTTCTGCAGCGAACGTCTATTAGTAATTTTGATCAAGAAAAAAAATCCATTTTAAATAAAAAAGGAACTTTGTCTTTTATAGGATTGGAATTTCTCTTTGGGGAAAAGAGGCAATGGAGAAATGAGTGGGGATGAGGGTGGAGAGGTACTTGCACCCACTTCAAACATAGAAGGAGCCCAGAAAAGAACCAGGTGCCAGAATGGTGGTTGCGGAAGGGAGGAGGTAATGGGGAGTTGTTGTTTAATGGGGATAGTCTCAGTTCTGCAAGAGAAAAGAGTGCTAGAGATTGGTTGCATGACAATGGGAATTTGCTTAATTAACACTACTGAAAGACACACTTAAAAATGTTTAACATGGTTGAGTTGGTCATTTCAGATGAGAAAGACCAAATTCCTGGGAAAATCTGAGAGTGTGATAACCCCACTTGGCTCATGGTTATAAATGTAAACTCAAACTAGTTGAACCTGTTATAGGATGTTCTTTAGGAACATTCAGTTTTTCAGGGGAGTTGAGAAGGGCAGGTATAAAGGAGCCAGCTGGGTTCACCTAGGATGGGGCTTTGCTAGGTGAACACAATCGAGGAAGGCCAACTGCTGTAACAAAGAGCCCCAGATTGCAGCAGCTAAACACCATAAAGCTTTGCTTCTGGCACACACAAATCCTTGCAGGTGTCCCTGCTCAGTCATCTCTCCTCGATGCGGTAACTCTAGGATTCAGGCTCCCTTCTTCTCACGATACTGTTGTCTTCACCTTGCAGCTCCCTAGGCCACCGTGGAAGGGGAAGGGAGTGTGGGGAAGGCACCCCAGATATTTCATGTCTGGAGCCTGCAGGGACATGTATGACTTCTGTTCATATCTTTGTCCCATCATGTGGTGGGCAGGTCGCCTTCCATGTGGTGATCCAGGGACCCAGGCACCTTGGAACTATTGCCGTTGACTTCGCTCAACTAATCTATTTAAAAAAAAAAAAAGCCAAACAGTCACTTTTGCTAAGCCACGTCACCAAACCAAAACTTAATAACTAACCTAAGTGCAGTTTCAGCCTCTCTCTGGAATGTAATTTTTAAGCAATCAACCTGAAATTTCCTGATCAGCTCTAGTGAGGTCATCTGCCTGAGAAGAACCCCTGCCTGAAATAACCCACTCTTTTAACTTCTTGGCCCCAACTTCTTTCTGCCTATAAAAAACCTCCCATTTTGTACAGCTCATTGGAGCTCCTTTCTAGTTGCCAGATGGGATACTGCCTGATCAGGAATCTGTCGACTGAGCATGAATGAATCAGGAGATTCACCAGAATTAAACGACAAGGTTACATTCAAGAGTCTTAAGGAAACTGCAACTCGGGAAACACTACCAGGCAGCTCCAGGGTTTTCCGAAGAAAAGTTGAGAGTTTCTATGGTAAAAAGTACATTCGTGCGAAGAATCAGTCCTGTCTTCTTAGCCTGTGGATTGGCCCGAGATGGTTCCTCTAGATGCCTGCTGGCCTGGACATCCGTTCCTAAATTCTTCAGGGGGTCATGTGTAGGATTTGTTGGTGAAAGGATGTCTAAACCTAAATTTTTCTTTTATTTTTCTATTACAGTTGACATACAATATTATATTAGTTTCAGGGGTACAAAACAACATAGTGATTAGACATTTATGTACCTCAGAAAGTGATCACCCCAATAAGTCTAGTACCCATCGGACACTGTACATAATTCTTACAATATTATTGACTATATTCTCTATGTACACAAACTTTTGTAAGAATTTATTTGAGCCAAATTTTTGAGGACCTGCCCAGAAGCAAGATGTCAGCAGACTGAGTAAATGCTCTGGAGAATGGCAGTTTTGCAGCTCATTTTATACATTAGAATCAAAGGGGGAAATGTAAGGAGGGTTACATGAAATCCATTGGTGCTAGGTTAGGGAGGCAGGAGAAAGCAAAACGGGAAATCTTTAGGATTGGGTAAGAAGCAAAACAGGAGAGGCACATACTTCTCTTACATGGGTGGGTACAGGATAGGTAACGTGTGACATTTCCGGCACATAGAGATGGAATGCGAGCAACAAGGTAACAATGAGCCGATCCTGGGTCTTGTGCTCTGGTGCAGGCGGCTGTGCCTTCAAGGCCTCTGGGAAAGAAAATGACTGACAGTTCAAAGGTGTGTAATCCTCGGTGCATGAGAACAATGGACTCACTTAAGGTAAAGCCTGACCTTTGCTAAGGAAGCTATCGGCCTGGACTCTCTGCCATGACCTGCTCCGTTAGGAATTTGTGATCAGGCCGTCCTGTGTGGTTACTTCCGGCCACTGAGCTTGTCAGGCCTGCGTGTGGCCCCCTGAGCTTGTCAGGTACACTATGTTGCCCTCTTCATTCACAGATTTCTATATCTCCAGGCACTGAGGCACTACTGAATAGTTCTAAAGTTAAATTCCCTGGCTAAAGTAAAATACAATCGTTTTCCTTATGTTTCACCCCACTCTGATTTTTTCGTTGTCTATAGTGACTCAAATCGCTTAAGAAAGCTAATTAGATCTACAATATTACTGGGTTGAATTTTGGTGTTCAAAAAATCCTTCTAACAACCATCTGAGGTAGGGACTCATATTTTCCATCTTACAGGCAAGGAACAGAGGCACAGAGAGAATAATCACCTGTGCAGTGCCTAACAGCAAATAAGTGGTGGAACTGGGATTAGAACTCAGGCCACAGGGTGCCACAACCTCAGTCCATTCATTCACTTAAACGTTCGTTAAGCACCTAAGACAAGCCGGCACTGAAGGAGGGAGAGGGACTGAGGGCAGTAGATGGAGGCGGCCAGGAAAGGAGAGGGTGGGGGGCTCACAGCCTGAGCCCCAAGGGCACGGGGCTTTGGGGGAGGGCTGCATGGGTCCTTGGCCTTCGGCTCTGACTTTGCAGGGGTGGGGGGAGCTGCTGATTAGTCCTGCCTCAGGGAATGGGGAACCTTGCCCGGTCACTGGCCGCTGGCCGCCTCAGGTGGTTCCTTGTTATTCCCATTGCAAGTATAAGCTCTAACTCCAAAAGCAGCTTCATCAAGCCTGTCGAGGGAAAACTAAAGCCTTCAGCTGCTCCCAACAGAACATTTGGGGGGCGACCCCCACCAGGTCCCAACAGGTAGGTGGTGGGGACAAACTTGTAGAGCATGGAGGCCCATGGTGGAGGTTGGTCAAGCGGGGATGCTGCACAGTGGCCCTGCAGCTGAGGGAGGTCAGGGCCCCTGGACCATCTGAGTAGGCTCTGCCCACCTCCCCATCTTCCCCTTCCTCTCCCCTCCCCCATCTGCCCCTTGCCCTGAGCCAGCTCTGATCACTGAGTGGGGAGAGGTGGAATCCTGTCGGCCTGGATTCCTTAGCCCCACGATGTGGGGGGACGGTGAGGGGGTGGTCAGGCGGCAGCCTCCCGGGACCTAGAGGATCTCCTACGGTGGCCTCCCCCTTTCCCATCATTCCCCTTGTAACCTCCCTGCCTCCGCTCTTCTCTCTCTGCCGTTAGATGGCGTTCTTAGAAGTTCTGGGACCAGCCAAGGTCACACAGAGGGTCCCCACTGGCACCTTCAGGAAGAGTGGGGTGCGAGGCTGCCAGCTCCCCATGGCATCCAGGCTCGGGACGGGAAGTGACCCTAGGAGGAGAGACCCTCCCCGAAGTAGGAGCAGCCCCTGGGTTTGGAGAACGGGGAGTGGGGATGGCCCCGCGGCAGCCAAGGCATCCTGGGCAAGCAGAGCCACTCACTCTGGTGTGGGTCTAGGCCTCAGTTTACCCACCTGCAAGGGGTCCTGCTGGTCGTTCTCCTGCAGAAAAGAGAGCCACCCTGAGGCCACCTGGTGCAAGTCAAGCCTGCAGGGCCCAGGGATGACTGAGAAGCAAGGAGCCCAGAGGGGTTCAGTGCCTGAACCAAGGACTCCTGACCCCTAGCCCGTAAGTCTCACCCCCACAGTGTGACTTCCATCATAACTGGGATCTTTTCAAAAATAAATTTATTACAAAAGTAATTCATGGAGGGTGCAAAACCACAGGGCAGGTTTTCACCAAATTTGGAAAGCGAGTTTGGATGGTATGTTTTAAAAAATAGACTGTGGGGACACAGGAAATGCACGCTAGGGGCCCGAGGGGCCACTTCTAGTAGATGGATGTGCATTGCCCAAGGTGAACCATGGGGGCCCCAGGGTGTACCATGGGGGCCCCAGGGCCTTCGGATTTTGATTTTTGGTGTCATCTCTAAATAACGATAATCAGATTGTCACACACACATGGTCAGACTTGAAAGATGTTCCTCACACCATACCCCTTTTCTATTAGCCTGTGAACAGTAAAATCATCTTCTTTGGGACCATATGGATGTATGTTAAAAGCATCAATTTGTTCAATGTAAGTGTTTCAAATACGCCCCCATTTTTATAATCCTGTTGAGGTATTTCTTCATTTTTGAAAGTGCCAGGAACCTGAAAGAATAGAAAAGGCCTCAGGCCCTGTTAGACATCTGGGAGGCCCTGCAACGCCAGACCTGCTGCAGGCACTCGCTGCAGGCACTCGCTGCAGGCTCTCCCAGTAGCACTTATGATGAGTTGCTGCAGGGCCACCCTTATTCACAACAGGCGACGGCTGCTGTGTTCCGGCCTCCGAGAATTCAGCTAAGAGTCAGTACACAGCTACCCTTGGTGGGGCCCTGACTCTGTGCCCAGCCATTTTCCTGCGGGTTTCAGTGACACCCCCCAACAACCCTGTACGGTAGGAACCACTACCTCCATCTGGCTGAGAAGCAGGTGGCTTGTCCAAGATGTTGACCGAGCATAAATGAATCAGGAGGCTTCGCTAAAATTAAAAATGATAAAGAGTCACTCAAGAGTCTTAGGCTTTACAAACTGGAAACACAATTAGGTAATACCCAGAGTGTTCCAAAGAAGAGAGAAAAGCCAAATGTTCTTATTGGTAGATCAGCTACGGGCATGGTCAAAGCAGCCAGGAGCCAAAAATACCCCTCTGCCAAGTCAGACTCCTCCTCGCATGATAGAAACTGGGGCCCCTGGCGTTTCCCAGAAAAGGCAGCAGACCCTGGTGCAATAAACAGCTCCGGATGCAGGCGCTCGCGTCCCATCTGCCCTGGGGGTGCCTGCTCATCTGCCACCTCACTCAGCCAACCCCCACCCCAAAAATTGCATATATGCCTCCCTCCCTCTACCCTGGACACGACTTCACTGCCCGCGTCTGCGGACCAGTGAACCTCGCCTGGGGCGCAGAATAAAGCACTCACTTTGCTCAACCCGCTTGACTCTCTCAGTCTCATTATCTCGCCGCAAGCCTCACACTTATTCCACATTCTTGAGAAGAATCAGTCCTGCCTTCTTAGCCTCTGGATTGGTCCGAGACGGTTCCTCTGGATGACCGGTGGTCTGGATACTGGGTGTCAGGTGGTCTGGATAGTGAATACTTTTTCGTTAGTCCTTCGGAGGGTCATATAGGATTTATATAACTCTCCAGGCGTTGATGCACAACTGAAAAGGCTAGTTAAAGTAAGAACAGAATGATTTCCTCGTCCCTCCACCTACTTGATTTTAGTAATTTAGCAGCGTGACTATAGCGACCCCATGTTATTTCTTCACTCCTTCCTCAAAGGTCACCCAGTGGGTTGAGGCACAAGCGCCAAAGACAGGGTCTCACCTTAATGCTATACTCAGGGTCCCTGAAAAGGGGGAGGACCCGTGCCTCCCACCCACCAGACATGAAATGTGGGCATTCAAGTCACCTGCTTTCATTAACCCCCTGAAGCCTAAGCCCCACCTGGGGCCCCAAGGCACTGAGGCTGGGTATACGGTAGGAGGCCATGGGATGAGACCACACTAGGGCTCAGAGACCTCCAGGAATCTGCTGCGCCTGCTCAGTCTCTAGTTAGATGACAGTGTCCTGGGGTGAGGCCAAACCCGGGCACTCCGTGAAGGGCCCAGATCCACTGTCACTCTGCGGGCGGGGCTGTAACCCAAGCTGTAGCATGTAGATTTCAGCCCACTGGCCTCTGCGCTCACATCAATATTTTAAAGCTCAGAACTGAAGTAGGAGTGCTTGGTCATGAGCACAGCTCAGCCAGGGCTCTGCTGCTCCAGCCCTCCAGTGAACCCCACTGTGCCAAGCATCTAGTGAACCCCGCTGTGGGCTAAAGGTGCTTTCGGTGCGAAGGGCGAGACTCCCCTGCATTCAGAGGGAGGAGTCCTGGGTGGGTCTCCTTTCTGCCCTTGATAACTGCTTGCTTTGGACAAATGGTCTCACCTCCTGGTGGAGTTCAGCCTTCTCAAGTGGAAGATGAAGTGCTAATTACACTCACCTCCCTGCTGGTTGTGAAAGTTCAAAGATCTTGGATGCCAGTAAAGGGCTGGGCACAGGGCCTGCTCCTACCAGGTGGGGGTGGGGGAGTGGGGCAGACTCACAAAGCCCTTCCAGGGCTGGGCTCATAGGTGGACCCCTCTGTGCCCTGGGAAGGCCGCTGGTCCACCCAGTGGCCCTGGGGATCCCCTCAGGCCAGACCAAAGGAATCAGTCTGCAGGAATGCCAGGGATTGGACAGGACCGTCCCAATCCCTACCCCCACCCCTCCTAAGGCTCATCACCCTCTGTGACTGCTCTCAGAGTTTAGCATTAATCAAAGAGCTTTGGGAAACTTTTTTCTTATGTCCCAGAAGAAAACATTTTGTAATGAACCGCCCCCTCCCCAGCACCAGTCGGTACCAGCCATAGCAAATTTCTCTCCAAGCCTTTTCCACTTGTGCCCAAATGCTGACCTTCTGGCCATCGGAACATGCGATCTAGTTTGAATTATTTTCTTGCAGGACATGGTCTCCCTGCGGAGCTGCTACCAGTGTGTGCGTTATTCATGACCTAATGCCAGCTCACGGCGTGCTTTGCACACATCCTCTCATTCAGCCCTCACCACAACCGTGCGCCCTGTGGATTGGAACCCCCATCTTACAGTGGAAGAAACTGAGGTTCAGCCCAAAGCCATCCATTCAGCAAACATTTCTTGAGTGCCTCCAAACAGCAGGGCCTGCTGGGCACTGTGGCAGAGAACAAGGTGCTCAAGGACCCCACTCCCTGGGGGTTCTAGTCTGGTGGGGAGACAGACAATACACAACAAACAAGTAAAGAAGGGGGAGGGGAGAGGCGAGGGTGGCGGTGCGGGGGCAGTGCTACTATTCCAGATGGGATCGGGAGGCAGGCATGGCTGTTTTCCTCACTATCCAGTTGTGAATGAAACAGGGTGAGGTGGGGGGCAGCAAAGGAGACCTGACAAGCTCAGGGGGCCTCACGCAGGCCTGACAAGCTCAGTGGCCGGAAGTAACCACACAGGACGGCCTGATCACAAATTCCTAACGGAGCAGGTCATGGCAGAGAGTCCAGGCCGATAGCTTCCTTAGCAAAGGTCAGGTTTTACCTTAAATGAGTCCATTGTTCTCATGCACCGAGGATTACACACCTTTGAACTGTCAGTCATTTTCTTTCCCAGAGGCCTTGAAGGCACAGCCGCCGGCACCAGAGCACAAGACCCAGGAACCGCTCATTGTTACCTTGTTGCTCGCATTCCATCTCTATGTGCCGGAAATGTTACACGTTACCTATCCTGTACCCACCCATGTAAGAGAAGTATGTGCCTCTCCTATTTTGCTTCTTACCCAATCCTAGAGATTTCCCCATTTTGCTTTCTCCCGCCTCCCTAATCTACCACCAATGGATTTTATATAACCTTCCTTAGGTTTTTGCCTTTGATTCTAAATGTATAAAGTGAGTTGTAGAATGCTGGTCTCTGGAGCATTTTCCCCAATCTGTTGAGATCTTGTTTCTGGGCATGTCCTTAAAACTTTGGCTCAAATAAATTCTTGTAAAAGTTTTCTATAGGTTTGCACGTTCTTTCATTGACACGGTGCTGCCAAGTCCTATGGAGCCTGGTACTTGAGAAATGTGTGGAAAATGAACCCTTCCTACCAACCTCCACCAGGCCACCTTTACCTCCTGTCTGATACACCAACATGTGGACCCATCATCCTCTATAACCAAGCACAGGGCTCTGAACAAACATGTAGGTTATTTCCAGCTTTCTCCAATTAGAGATAACGTGGAATGGACAGTTTTCTGCATGAGGCTTTTCTGCTTCTGGTGATTTCTTTTCTTGGGAGAGAGTCTTGGGAGTGGGGTTGCTAGCTTAAGGGTCCTAAACATATTTATCATTAAGGGTTTTTCCTTTTGGAGAAATAGTATATGTCTGGCACTTTTCCTGAGCACGCACTGTGTGACTGTTGACTCTGAAAATAGTTACTATTATGATCCAGGCAGAGGTACAGAGCAGGGGGCTCTTGACAGGCTGGTAAATGCCACCTCAGCCTTTCAAAGCCCTGCCCAAACACCCCCTGGGGAGGCTCCCCTCACTTCTAAGGGCAGAATTAGTCTTTTTTCATGTAAAACCAATTTTTTAGCATTACTATACACCAAGATTCCCCAGTCTCTGCCCTGGTGGTTTTGCCCCAGCACTGGGGGTGGGCCCAGACCTTCAGGACTTCCGCTGGACTGTAAGGCAGGGAGGGAAGTTTTGTATCTCTATGGAAACAGTGCCCTTCACACAAAGGAGCCAGGACACTACCGGCCTTGCCCCTCTCAGCCAAGGGACTTCAGCCTCTGCAGTACTCAGTGTCCACATCTATTAAATAGAAGGAAGAACAGAACACTTTTCCAACATCTCTTACTCCCACAGGGAACTGCAGTCCCCTAAAGGTATCCGTGGGTTCTAACAGCCCAACCCAGCAGATGCCAGAGAGTTATTTCAAATGATAGAGGCCCAACCCTTATTTCTAGTGCCCCTTCTTCCTGGCCAGATTTTTGGCATTCCTCTGAGATTACCAGGCTGTTGCCAGGGGACAGTGGGACAAAGGGCCTGACACCTGGGCAGGCAGTAGACAGGCCCCACCTCTCTGCGAGCTGGTATTTTTAGACAAAGTCCTTGGCGACCTTATCTAAATGGCCTAACTGGAGACTTTGATATCTCAGCTTTTCAAACATCCAATGGGGCTCCCACCTTCCCTCCCTCCTAAGGGCCTGGGCCTCTCCCAACTCCCTCCAGTGCAACGTCTAGACCCACCTCCACAGCTGTCTTGTCAAAGGCTCCCTTTCATTATAATCCTTTTGTTCAATAAGACCATTTTTCTTGGAGCAAGTTCAGCCAAGTACACACTACTGCGTTTCCCCCAAAATAAGACCTAACAGGAAAATAAGCCCTAGCATGATTTTTCAGGAGGACATCCCCTGAACATAAGCACTAATGCGTCTTTTGGAGCAAAAATTAATATAAGATCCAGTCTTATTTTCCGGGAAACACAGTATCTAAAAGATTTTTGCTTCCTGCGGACTGTGAAATCCCCACACAGAAGCCATTTCCTGTGCGCCAGGAGCTAAATTTCCTAAGCAGCCAGGGAAACCTCTTGTCCCTTAAAGTAGGATCTGTATTTTTGTATTCACTTACTTCCAGAAAGGATGGGGCGGCCGGATCAAAGAGGAGTGACACAGGGTGATGTGTGGCAAATGGGGGGGCTCGCTCCCCTCCGCGGGCAAAGGTGCGTTAGTCACAGTCACGCGCCTGCCCTGCGGGGGTGGGGGAGGAGGGCGGGGCGGCGTCCACAAAGCCAGCAGCGCCGTGGCACTCACCTTTGGCCAGTGTCACCCGCAGCTGCGGCCGCCCCACTGCGGGATGCCGCCCGTCCGCCCAGAGCATCTAGGCCCGGGCGTCCTCAGCACCACGGACAGGGAAACTGAGGCTGCAGGAGGCCTCAGAACGCTGGGCCTGGTGTGCGGCCTGGAACGCAGTCGCCTCTTCGAACTTTCGGGCCTTGGGTTCAGACCCAGGGACAATCATTCCTCCAGCTACGGACTGGACGGGGCCTGGCCGCGCCTTGCACGGAGCTGGCCCGGAGCTGGGAAATGTTATAAACACACACACACGGTGGTGCAGACTGAGGTGCCTCGCCCCAAGCTCAGGAGGAAAGAGAAGCCAGCCTCCAGGCACAAGCTTCCTGCCGGCCCCTACACCGGCCCACCCCTCTGACATCCTGGGGCACCGAGGAGTCCAAGGAAAGTTTCGGACCCCAGAGCCAAGCCCGGGGTCCCGCAAGGCTCAGGGGCCGCCCCGCAACCCCTGACACCCCTGCCATCACCACCCGCCTCGCTCTCTACCGGGGGTACCTTGGTGCCTCGCTCGCTCCCCTCCATCCTAACAGCCCCCGCAGCCAGTTCGACGCCCCGCCCCTCCGCTCCGACCCCGCCCCCCGAGGCAAGAGCGCCCGGGGTGGGGGCGGTGCCGCAGCCAATGGGGAGGCGGTGTGGCATGGGGGGCGGCGGTTGTGACGCGCCGGGTCGGCCAATCAGCGGCGAGCGCGGGGGCGGGCTGTGACGTGGGCGGCGTTCCTCGTGCGGCGGCGGTATAGAGCGAGCGCCCCGCTAGCACGGCCCGCAGAGCTCCGCCGCCGCCGTTATCGCCGCCCACTGCAGCCCGCTGTTCCCGCGCCGCCACTGCCGCCCGTGCTGTCCCAGCGCGCCCGCAACCGCGGCTAACGCCCCCGGCCGGCCGGTGAGCAAACCGACTAGCGGCCTCCGCGCCCCGCCGCCGTGAGGGGGTCGCTCGGCCGGACCCTGAGCCTCGCCCTCTCGCGCTGCGGCCGCCCGCGCCTCCTCGAACGCCTGCCCGGCATGAAGACCAAGTTCTGCAACGGGGGCGAGGCGGAGCCCTCGCCGCTCGGGCTGCTGCTGAGTTGCGGCGGCAGCAGCGCGGCCCCGGCACCCGGCGTGGGGCAGCAACGCGACGCCGCCAGCAACCTCGAGCCCAAGCCCCTGGGCGGCCGGCAGCCGCCGCTCGCGTTGCCCCCGCCGCCGCCCCCGCCGCTGCCGCCGGCCGAGGAGCAGCCCGAGCCCCGAACGCGGCGCAGGGCCTACCTGTGGTGCAAGGAGTTCCTGCCCGGTGCCTGGCGGGGCCTTCGCGAGGACCAGTTTCGCATCAGTGTCATCAGGTCGGTGGCGGGGCAGCGGCTGGGCAGGGGGAGGCGGCCAGCCGCTGGCCGGTCAGGTGACGCCGGCCGGGCGGGGGCGCTTCCGCGGGCGAAAGCCCCTTCCTCAACGCGGGTGAAACCCAAGCCAAGTCCCGCGAGGGGAGGGGGCCCGGGGCCGCCTAAGACCTTCCGAAAGGCAGGCTTTTGGAAAAAAAAATTCGTTTTCGTGGGAAAACAAGTCTCTTCTAAGGAGAACAATACCGTTCATTACAAATTACATTCTTTTTTTTTTTTTTTTTACAGAAGCTTAAAATATGTCTAGAAAGTCCCTTTGCGGTTTAGGGCCTTAAATGAAGAAGGCGGTGTTATGGTGGCTTTAAAAAAAAAAAAAATCGCTTGGTAACTTTTACTTCTAGTTCCTCGAGTCCACGATTTGATTTTTTCCCTTTCTGAAAGGTATTTGTTAGTGGCGAAGGGATAACATTTGCTCGTTCCCCACTAACACTGCTCAGACATGTAGGTGTGTTACTAGCCAGAGTTAGGAGGTGTGCCTCCAAAACTAAGTAACGTAAAACTCCTTTCTCTTTCTTTTAAGGTTAAAAAAATGTAATCGTAAACTTAAATTACCAAAAATGTTATGTGTGTACGTGTTCACACTTAACAAGAAAACATAAAGACCCCCTTGATTTTTGTCGCCCCTGGTCTCCCACGGGCTAACCATTTAACATTTAGTGTGTGTCCTGCTATTTACACCTTTAAAAAAACGTGTTGTCTTTTTCTGCTAATTTTTTTTTTAAACGGCTGACCAGGTTGAGTGCAGAATGTAGCCACTGGCTGGCTGGCTGCCACCGATAATCCCCAAATTCAGTTTCAGTCATTTGATGCCTTTTCTGTACCCAGTTCTTTCACCGGAGTCAGCAAAATTAAATGCAGCAAAATTAACTGAGCCTTCACTTCCTTTTTGTGCCTTGACCTCTCTTACAGATATATCTATGAGCAGTGAGAGTCAAGAGGCAGTTAGTTGGTAGGAAGCAGAGAAAAGAAAAACAAAGGTGTTCAGATAATCCCTGAATTGCCTAATAAAATTTCTTTAAAAATGAAACTCTCCAAAACGTTAATTCACATCTTAGTTGTTTCCAAGTTTTGGCTAGAAGCATCCATGTGCAGCTTTTTGTTAGACATAAGTTTGCAACGTCTTTGGGTGACTATGACGGAGTGCGATTGCTGAATCATACTGTAAGCGCTTGTTTCGTTTTGTGAGAAACCACCACGCTGTCTTGCAAAGTGGCTGCACCGTTTTGCGTTCCCACCAGCGGTGAGTGAGAGTTCCTGTTGCTCCACACCCTTGCCCACATTTGGTGTCGTCACTGTTCTGGATTTTGACCATTCTAACAGGTAGTCTGGTGGCCTCTCGCCGTTTTAATTTGCAATTCCCATATGTTGAACAACTTTTCATGTGCTTATTTGCCATCTGTATATCTTTGGTGACGTGTGTATTTAGGTCTTTTGCCCATTTTTTCATCAGGTTGTTTACTTACTGTTGAAATGTAAGAATTCTTTGTATATTTTGGATAAAGGTCCTATAGTCGATATATTTTCTTCCAGTTTGTGGCTTGTCTTCTTATTCTCTCGATACAGTGTGTCTTTTGCAGAGCAGAAGTTTTAAATTTTAATGAAGTCCACCTCATCAATTATTTCTTTCACGGACTGTCTTTGGTGTTATATCTAAAATGTCATCGCCATACCCCAGGTCATCTAGATTTTCTCGTATGTTATCTTCTAGTTTTAATAGTTTTGTATTTTATTTATTTACTTTTAAATATGGTATGTTAATTTTTATTTATTTATTTCTTTTTATTGGGGAACTTTTTTTTCCAGCCCCAGAGCTCCAAGTCAAGTCGTTTTCAGTCTAGTTGTGGAGGACGCAACTCACCAATGTGGGAATCCAAGTGGCGACCTTGGTGTTATGGACACTGCGCTCTACCCAACTGAGCTAACCAGCCGCCCCAGTCGTTTTGTATTTTACATTTAGGTCTCTGATCCATTTTGAGTTGGTTTTTGTGAAGGGTGTAAAGCCTGTGTCTAGAATTTGTGTGTGTGTGGGGGTGTGGGGGGGTGTCTGTCTGTCTAGTTGTTCCAGAGTCATTTATTGAAAAGACTGTCCTTTCTCCACTGAATTGCCTTTACTTTTTGTCAACGTCAGGTAACTATATTCATGTAGGTCTGTATCTGGGCTCTGCATTCTGTTCCATTGATCTGTTTGGCTGTTCTTCTGCTGGTACCACACTGTATTGATTACAGTGACTTTATAGTCAGTTTTGAAGTCTGGTAGGGTCAGTCCTCAGACTTTGTTATTCTTCAATATTGAGTTGGCTTTGTTGGGTCTTTTGCCTTCTATGTGAACTTTAGAGTCAGTTTGTTCATACCCATGAAATAACTTGCAGAGAGATGCATTGGTTAGGAAGAACTGACATCTTGACAATATTCTCTTCCTATTCGTGACAATGGAATATCTCTACATTTATTTAGTTCTTGGGTATCTTTCATTAGTTTTATAGTTTTCCTCATATAGATCTTATACTATATTGTTAGTTATACCTAAGTATTTTATTTTTGTTGTTGTTGCTGGTATAAATGGTAATTGTTTTTCATTTCAATTTCTGTTTGTTCATTGCTGGGATATAGGGAAGTGATTGACTTTTATATATCGACCTTGTATCCTGTAACCTTGCTATAATTGCTTATTAGTTCTAGGAGGTTTGCTTTTTGTTTTCTTTTTCCTTCAGGTTAGTCTCTTGGTTTGTTCGGCTCTGACACCGATGCCCATGTTCTCTTTGCGGGTCCTTGTCCGTCCCTGCCCCACCCCCGTCACGGAGCCCTGGCTGCCCGCCTGGCCTGCTCCGCAGTCTCAGCTGGCACCCTCTATCAGCTGGCAGGAAATCGCACTGTCCCTGGGACTGCCCTTGTCTTTAGCTTTCCATGAGTCTGTTTTGCATCCACAATGAGATTGTAATCTCCATGCCTTTCGTGACATATTTAGACATCTCACTGTTCCTGGCACGCCTTCTGTCGAGTATTGTAGCAGGCCAGACAGAGGCGGATGATGAATTAATAAAAATGTGAAGCCTGGGAGGTCCGTGTGGGCTAGAAGGGATGTGGAGCATTTTGTGGAGGGAGTGGGAGCACCCCTGATCTCACAGTTGGGAAGAGCAGGCAGAAGCATGCTTTGTTCAATGATGCTAAGGGTAGTGGCTTGAAATGGGATTTTAGGAACCTTTTCTGAGGAACGTTTGGTGATCTCTGGACAAATTTTCGATTGGCATGATTTGGTTGTGGTACTACTGGTGTCTGGAGGGTGGAACGCAGGGATACTGCCAAACATCCTCCAGTGCACAAGACGGCACCCCCCTCTTCCCTCAGCAAAGAATTATTGGGCCCCAAACGTCAGCAGCGCTGATGTTGATAAACCCTGGAGGAGAGGACTGAAGATGGAGCTTTACCCTTTCATCCATCTGGCGTACCCTTCAAGAGGAACCTTCGCTTTGCGTTGGTGCTGACAATGAGCAGCTGACATGGTCTCATGGACTATTCACTTAAAACCCTATGAGGCACATTATGTTACGGCAGGGAAACAGGCACCAGGCGCCAGGCGTAGTGCGTTGATTTGCCCAAGGCCATGCAGCTTTCTGGGGAGCCAGCAAATGCACCCACCTATTCCTGCTGGCTACATATTGATGCTGTCATTTTACTGAAGTGTTATTTTCTTTCACCTGAGCTATGGTGGTTTTACATTGTTTTAGATGGTTAGAAGAAATTTTACAAAAATCTTTGTTTTCCTTATTTCATTTGTGCTCTAAATTCAGTAGCTGGTTTGATATTATGCTGTCTTCTATTTTCTCTGTGTCCAGCCCTTTGGACTTCAGGGTTGTTTTTCTGCTGAGGTACTGTTTATGTTGTGAGTTTTCTTTCTCTACTCATTTTGACTTTTAGATGATGCTCTTGAAACTCCTGGGTCCAGGCCCTGAGCCTTCGGGAGACCTAGTCCTGTGTGTGTCCGTGTTACTGTGGGTAGTTTACAGTGGTTTCAGTGGCTTTTTTGCTTTTCAGCAAAATACAGTTGGTTAGGTGCAGACCAGGTAACTAACTTTCCATCCTCATTTAGCAGATGGAAATCTTAGTGTTAAAAGTTTGTCTGGAGCAGGCAGTTTCTCGGAATTATTGTCTGAGCATTGAGCTGACTCACCAAGATACGAATCCTTTCCCAACTGATTAAAAATTGTAGATGTTTTGGATGGATGAATGAGAAAGCAAATGTGGTATTTACATACAATGGAATAGTATTCAGCCTTAAAACAGGAGATTCTGCCACGTGCTACCACATGGATAAGCCTTGAGGACCTTATGCTAGGTGAAATAAGCCAGTCACCGAAGGATAAATATTGTATTGACTTCTGTGAGGTCCTGGAGTAGTCAGATTCATACGGACAAGGTAAACTGATGATTGCCAAGGGCTGGGGCAGAGGAGAAAAGGATGGGGAGTTCGCGTTTAATGGGTACAGTTTCAGTTTTACGTGATAGAAAAGCATTCTGGAGATGGATGGTGGTGATAGTTGCACAACAACGTGAATGTATTAGGTTGGTGCAAGAGTAACAGGTTTAAAGGGTTAAAAAATTGCAAAAACTGCAATTACTTTTGCACCAACATAATACTTAATGTCACTGAACTGTACACTCGAAATGGTTAAGATGGGAACTTGTTATGCATATTTTTCTACCACTTAAAAATTGGAAAAAATATATAGATGATTGACATTAGAAATGTCCTCTTTCAAAACGTTGGACTGGACTCTCCACTAAGTTGTATCTTTATAGCATGGATTGTTCTTACTTATAAGGCTGTAGAATAAAACAGGAATTCAATAACCTCTTTAAGACCTGCTGAGCCCATAAATGAAGGAGGCAAGCCATTTGTAAAGCTATTTAAATACCTGTTGCTAAAATAAAAACTATATTGTACAGTAAACCACTACCTAGTAAAGTGATTTTACTCCAAAACTTGAACAGTTATTTTCTGTGGCATAAAGAGTTGGAAACATTGAAGTCCTCTGAGATGCAAATACAAACGCTGTCTCAGAGGCTCTCTCCTGTACATTCATTTGCCTTATAACTTGTAGTTAAAACTGTTCTTCAGCAAAATTACCAACTCCTTCCTGTTACAGACTGAGTACGAGAAGCCCAGGTGCCCAGGACCGTACTGCGTATGCCAGCTTCCTGATGCTGCTGTGTTCCAGCGGGTCACATGATACAGCTGGAACACATCACGTCTACTAGGCCATTCTGCTGCTGCCTGGGGCTGAGGGGGTGCGGCTGACGTCATCGATTCAGCTGTGACTTCCTTTTACACATGGGTTACATTTACAGTCTATGAACTATTCACAGCAACCAGAGTTCAATAGTTTTCATAGCCAACACTGATGGTAGTAGTCAGTGTTTTTGGTAGGGTGGGTGAACAGTGGCAGGATTTGTGTCGCAGACTTTGTTTCCTCTGTGTGCTGTGGATCACGTCTTGCCCCTGTGGCATTATGGCGGCTGGAGAGGGAGTGATGAGTTTCAGCGCCGCCGTGGTGTCCCGTCCTGAAGGACTGCGTGTTAGAAAGTGGGGAGGTGGCAGGATCCCTTTCACAGCCCGCATCCGGTGGCTGCATCCACCTTCCTTTGCTTCCTCACATGGTAGTTGGGTTTTGTTAGCTGTGTTTCATTCAGTGGGGAGCATTCCTACCACCTCTGGCCTCCCAGGTAAAGTACAGCTGTGCGTAAACAGTGAGCTGATCGGCCTGTGAAGTCAAGGGTATTTCCTCATTTCCTCATAGTGGAAAAAAGTCTGTTTTCCTTCTCCCTCTTTGAAAAATTTCCAGTCTGCCAGTAAGTCTGGAAATGAGTGCTAAATGTTAGAGTAACCTGTTTGGTAGTCATCTAGTAGCGAGTTAAGAGGAACTTAATTAATGTTGAACCTTGGCTGATTTGGGGGTTTTGAGGGTTTGCCCTGGGTGTAAGTAACATGCAGATTTCCCCCAGATGCTTTCCTAAGATAATCCACTGTTGGAAAGGGTTGTGTTGCAGGCCCTGGAGCATTGGGCTGGTAGAGGAAGACAAGTGCGGGGAGAAAAACATCAAGTTGGCTAAATCTAGAACTTTCTCTGAAGTTGAAGGATGGAAAATAATCACCAAGAAGCACATTTGTTGTGATTTAGATTTGTATGGATGAAAAACAGTCTGGCTTTTTAAAGGGCTAGATCAAGAAATTCAGGGCTGAGGAGGCCTGGGCTTGAAAGTCCTGAAAAGTGCCCAGAATATTGTCTGTTATGTGACTAGAGGAAGGAAATTTGCAGTTAAGGTTCAGTTAAGTGCAGCCCAATTTACTGAAAAATTTTGTTATTCTTTTAAGAGAAAGTAAAACTAAGAAAAATCAAGATTGTTTTAAGAATTAAAAACATTCCCTGGTATGCCTTGGAAGCAATTTTTATTCGTTTTAACATTTTTTGAATAGGTAACCTGTGTACTGGTTTAAAAATTCAAACGGTTCGAAAAGGTGTGCTGTAAAATAAGTCTCCCACCTCTGGCTACCCCAAGCCCCTTCTGAGAGGCAAGCACTGTTCTGCGTTCTTAAGTATTTTTCCAGAGAGCTCAGGCTTTACAGGGACCCTATTTGACTAATGAGAGCTGATTTGGCCTAAGCTGTTTGTCGATTGTGAATAAGGACCCTGAGAATTCCTGTAGGGTGTGTGTACAGTTTGTGGGCAGGTAATTAATGCCTGAAGTATGGCTGTGGCATTTTACTATTTTCCCCTGTCCTTTGACCCAGAAAACCCAACTTTAACTAAAGGATCTCGTCGGATTGTGCATAAAGATTGGCATACAGTTTATACATATTGTAGAATTGTATAGAAGTAAAAAATAGTGGAAAAAACTCAGTTATCTCCAGCGTGGTTAAACCCTGCTCTCTCTTTAAGAAAAAATGCTGTGCATGATTAAAAATCACATTTTTGGAGTGGCCGGTTAGCTCAGTTGGTTAGAGCGTGGTGCTGGTAGCACCAAGGTTGCCAGTTTGATCCTTGCATGGGCCACTGTGAGCTTTGCCCTCCTTAAAAAAAAAAATTATTATAAGTGGAAAAGGAACATTATAGAGTATCATAGTCATGATCCTGGTTTTGATGGAAACAAAAGGAAAAATAAGCTTAGGAAAAGTACAGAAAAAAATACATACACACACACACACACACACACACATATACATACACATACATACGCCACAATGTTCAAAGTGGTTATGTTTGAATAATAGAATTTGGGTAACTAATTATCTTTTTTATTTTTGGGGTCTTTCAGATCCAAGTGAACATGATTTTTTTGGAACATGGATTATAAAATCTGAAAGTCAAGCAAATTAGTATATGTTAAAAGCAGCCTACTTTAGTTGCTTCATCAAAATTGATCAAACTTAGTGGAGTTTGAAAAACATGCCCAGTCACTTAAGGTCCTTGTCACCTGTGGCGTGTAGGTAGACCTGGACTATGACAAAAGCAGCCCTGTGCTGTGTGGCTCCATTTTCACAAGCTCGTTTTCTTTAGTGTGAGCTAGTTAGCGGTCGGTCCTTCAGTTTGGGGTTGTTCTTTGTTTTGATTTGTATGTGTTTTCAGATATCCTTTATGTTCTGCATGTGCTGTCATTTATTTCATGAGTCAAGTGATTCTTAACTGTGAGGTAATCCTTGATTGGCTGCATATCAAGAGAAATTGAAATGATTGTTTTCATGTCTGATTAGCCATGTATAAGAGAAGCTGGGTGGGGTTAGTGAAGCGCACACGCGCAGCCAGGTCAGGAGGGCGTCTGTTAGACTTCCCACCAGCAGTGACTGCGCTCCAGTTTCCTTCCTGCCCTGGGTTGCTCACATGTGTTGAATGTGTACATTGAATGGGTTATTTCATTTTATTTGGTATTTTGCTTATGCAAGTATCTTGTGCCTCCTAAATTGAGTTATGACATGTATTGTTTATCATCAAGCTGTTCTGCCAGATGATAAAGTTTGTAGTTTCAGACTTCGTTGAAATCCTTGAGAGTTCCTGGGGTTCTAGTTGGGGGATTTTTGATAAGTTATACCGTAAATTGGGTTGTTGGATTTTTGCTACCATTTCTGTGGCATATCTTCCCAACGTATCTTCTTGTTCCTAGTCATTTTATTTGGCTCAATGATAACGGGCGTTTTTTAGGGGATTTCTCACAGTTTGGGTCATCTATGACGGTGACCTTCATTTATTTTGATTGCCACAAAAAAATAATCATTTACTTCCTCCCACTAAAGCCTACTGAGTACAGAAAATACAAGAGATGAAGGATTTCCAGGTTGTGGGCCTGTTTCTAGCTAAGGTTGGCCCTCCTTCCTTCCTTCCTTCTTTAGAAGTACGGGGATAAACTTTGAATGCAGTTACACAACTTAGAACAGTAGCTCATCTGTTTGGTCTCTGTTGGCTGAGCTTTCAGGAGTATGTGACAGGAAGGAGAACGAGGGCTGTTAACTAATGCCTGTCCTGTGGCTGTGGAGCCAGAAGCCCTTGCTGGCTGTGAGTGGACAAGGCAGGGCGATTCTGATAAGCAAGCGTGTGAGGCGCCCTGAGCTGAGAAGAAAGGTTCGAGTTACTTGGCTCCCGTCTCCACACCTTCCACCTGCTTTGCAGCTTGCTTCCCAGGACCTTGGGTGTCTTTGTCGTTCTGCTCTTCCTTAACTGGGGACATCATTTTTTTAAGCTATTGAAAAAAAATTATTAAATAAGACTTTTATTTACATCTGGGAAACATTTGTTTCCATTGGAAACACATTCAGGTTTTTTTAATTGATTAAGAGAATCATTATACAGGAAACAAGACAATTTTCTTTTTTGAAAAACAGCTTTATTGAGATACAGTTCGCATTCCACAATCCACCCATTTAAAGTGTACGATTCAGCGGTTTTTAGTATACGTGCAGGTATGTGCAACCATCACCATAATCCATTTTAGGACATTTTCATCATCTCAAATGGAAGTGCTGTCCCCTTTAGTCCCCTCCAGCCCTAGCCCCGGGCAGTCACTAATCTAATTTCTAGATCTATCGACTTCCTTGTTCTGGACATTTCATATGAATGGAATCATAATATGTGGTATTTGGTGACTGGCTGCGTTCACTTAGCAGACTGTAAGGATCACCCACGTTATCGCACGTGTCAGTGCTTCATTCCTTCTAAAATATACACAGCGTACAATTTACCATTTTAAGTTTCCAGTTCAGTGGCATTAAGTACACTCATACTGTTGTGCTGCCATCACCACTCTTCAGCTCCAGGATGTTTCCATCTTCCAAACTGCACCTCTGTGCCCATTAAACATTAACTCCTCCTTCCCCTGTCACCCGTGTCCTGTGAAATTCATTAGCTCAATCAGAATCCCTTGCTAGTTGATTTGTATGTGTTTCCTGGAATGTGGTATATCCTTTTGACGTACAGCCCTGCCGACACCTTGATTTTAGCCCTATTGTCAGGCTTTTGAACTCCAGAACTGTAAGATACTAAATGTGTGTTGTTTTAAGCTGCATGTTTGTGGTCCTATGTTACAGCAGCCATAGGAAGCAAAGACATTTGCTCTCGGCAGGTTTGTACAGACTAGTCCTGATGTAAGGTTCTCGTGCTCTAATGTGCAGCGGCCACAGCCCCTGCCACGTGTTTAGCGTGGCACATGCTGCCTGCCTTCCTTGTCTCTATGTCTCATGGCATCAGACCCTGGAGCCATACGCCTGCATTTGAATCCTGGCTCAGCTACTCCCTTCCTTGCTGTGTGCCTCAGTTTCCTCATCTGTAACATGGAGGCAATACCAGCACCCATTAGTAGGACTGTGGGGAGGATGAGATGAATTCATCCTTGTCTAATACTTAGAATACTGCAGCACGAGGGTTTCGTGACTCTGAGCTCTTACAGGGACTCAGGAAGTCCTACTCTGTGACAGGGGAGTGAATTTTTTTTTTTTTTTTTTTTTTTTTTTTTAGGGGAGTGAATTTGATGGTCGAAAGGTTTAGTGATGTGCCCGAGGTTACACAGCTAATAAGGGGCAGAGTTGGGATTTGAATCTCTGGCTCTGAAGACTGTGGTCTTTCTCTTAGCACGCTGCCTTCCCCAGGAAGATGCAGCTGTGCCTCGGGAGCTTACAGTCTAATTAGGGAGCCAGTCCACCACACCTGTCAGAGAACAACGTAAGGCCGTCATCGAACATAACGGAGGAGTTTGGAGAGGGCAGACTCATGGGACAAGATGCTGCTGGTTGGTGTCATTTTCAGAAAACCTTTATTGAGCATCCATGAGAGTAGAATTGGGGCCATTGAGCCTGAGAACTGAAGTTAGATTACCCTGGCCCTCAGGGAGCCAGCAGGGAAGGTGGTGAAAGCTGCTTGTCAGAGTTGGACTTTGAACTTGGTCTTAGACAGTAGGTAGTCTTTAGATAGTAGAGAAGGAGGGGTTTCCACATTGGAAGAACAGACCTACCGTGTTTCCCCGAAAATAAGATCTAGCCCGACAATCAGCTCTAATGCGTCTTTTGGAGCAGAAATTAATATAAGACCAGGTATTATATTATACCAGGTCTTATGGTAAAATAAGACCGGGTTGTGTATTAATTTTTGCTCCAAAAGACTCATTAGAGCTGATTGGCCGGCGAGATCTTATTTTCGGGGAAACAGGGTAGATGGATGTGGTGATGGGCTGTATCATTCAGCACTAGGTTTAGCTGCTTACAGCAGAAAACTCCAGAGTAACAGTGGCTTAAATAACATAGAAATGAATTTCCCTTTATGTTAGAGGCTCCAGAAGTGGCCCAGCCGGGCCGGTACGGCAGCTCCACAGGCTTGACGGGGATGCAGGCCCCTTTCAGCTCACTGTTCGGCTGTACCTGGGATGTGGTCCTTCTCGGTCTAAGAAGCTTCTAAAGCTGTGGCCGTATGTCAGTTAGGACCCTGGCAAGAAAAGAAACAACACTAGGTACTTCAATATAGGGAATTGGGTGGACAGATGTTAGAAAAACTGAAAAGGCAGAAAGGGAACACAGCAGTGATTAAAGTAGTAACTGCGGGAAGCAGCCCCACTCCTGGGGCCGGGGAACAAAGGGAGGAGGTCAGATGATAGAACCTGGAAGCTCCGAGCAGGGGCCCTCCCGGCAGTGGGGCCACCCTCTGAGGAAAGGGCGCTGCTTGGCTCTTGCCGGCATCTCAGAACTTGAGGCCCATCCTCATGGAGCTGGGCTTGGACCTCTGAGCTGGTACCCCAGGAGGGTGCCCTAAGGCTGGTTCTGGGGTTGCCAAAAGAAGTGGGGACTGGAACAGCTGCCATGGCTTAGCAGCCGTGTTGCTACTGCAGCGCAAACAGGAGCAGCAAGCAAACACATCTTCTCCCTCCTCCTGCCTTCCAGCCCCCCCCAGTGCCCCGCTGGCAGAACCTAAGCCATTCGGGAGCAACTGATCAAGGAGCTACGTAACTGACAGAGGCCAGCATCACACAGAAGCCTGGAGCTCAGACACAATAGCTTAGCTATGGACACACCGGGGCCTCCTTGTTCCAGACAGCAGGCTGGAGGGCAGGGAGAGAGGGCCAGGGTGCACGGGCACGTGTTGTTAAGTTGATTTCCCAGAAGTCACACAAACATGGCATGCCTACGTTTTATTTGCCAGCACTTGGTCGCACGGGCACAGCCAGCTGTAAAGGCAGCTGGTAAGTCGAGTCTTGATGCCGAGCACGTGGCTGCCTGGGTTCTCCTGCCAAAGGCAGGGAGGGGAATGTCTGCCCCTGGAGCAGAACTTTCCAAATTGTTACCTTGGCGCTAATACAGCAGCATTAACAACCTCCAAATACAGATTTTCTTCCTCTTACCCAACCGTTTCTCTTGCTGCATATTTCTCGGCAGTGCTTCTCGGTACGCTCACAATCCCTGTGTGACTGGGCATGTGATGATGTAAATTAGCTTGTATTTTCGCCATCCTTTTGGGAGCGTTGCTTGACTAGACCAGACTGTTCATGGATAGAACAGGGAAAGAGGCTGGTGGCTCCTGTGACTGGGGGATGCCATTCTAGACAGCTGTGTTCTGATTTGCGGGTAACCTCTCTACAAGTTAGGCATATACTGCCATCTGATCCTGCTGCATCTGGAAAGCAAGTATCGACTCAGGATTTACTGAAGCATATATATAGTTGTAGACACTGTCCTGTGATTTTGAATTCTATCTTAGTTTTATATCTGCTGCCTTCATCAGAACAGAAGTTTCTCGAGGGCAGGGACCCGAGCATATTTCAATTTTGTATAACCCTAGCCTAGCTTCCAGCAGAGCGCTTTCTTTCTGCATAGTTCCTCACGATTTATTAACTAGGTAGGATTTATTTAGGGACTCTGGTGTCACTACAGGTGGGGTGCTTCTTGTCTGTAATTCCTGATTGTGCAATATTTTGTATTCCATCACGTAACTGTAATTTCTGCATTAGCCAACTTCCCTCTGTACCCAGTCATTTCCAACCGTGGCAGGTGATTTGTCCCCAAGGCTATTACTTCCTGTTTGGCCCCTGTAAGTTGTTTCTTGTCATCTGTAGTCAAAGTGGAACATGTAGGGTATTGACGTCTTCCATTTCCTCTGAATGCTCCAAGAACCAGTTAATGTTGCAGGTTTTTGAAAAGGTGTTAGTCAGAATCGGTTGAGAAATTTTTACTAACACTGATATGGAAGGGGTAGGTCTTGGAAGTGGACCGCAAGTGAAAATCCTGGAGGGTGTGGTTTAAGTATTGCCCCAAGATTTTAACCTGCTAATTATGGGAATGCAGTATAGTAGAAATGAGGAATCATGGGAGAATGTGGGGCAGGACTGCCTGTGGGATCCCCGTTCCAGGGTGGAGAGAGCTCGGCTCGGCTCCTTGGCGTTCTCTAGAGGCCACTGCCATGTGCAGGGGCACACATGTAGTTCAAAACAAACAAAGAGAAAACAAACCCAATGCCAACCTAGAAGAACAGATTGGGGATTTGCCTGTTTTTAGTGTGGCTGATGGAATTGATCTGAAAACTGGAGTTAATCATTTGTGTTGCAAGTGTCCTGAGAATGAAGACAGCGAGAGCAGTTCTCGTGGGATCCTGCCTTCTCCTCCGTCGTCGTTACCCTAGAAGAGCGTCTTAGCTTACCTTCCAAATGCACACCCTGACTGTCGCCCTCTTCTTTCCCACAGGGGTGGCCTCAGTAACATGCTGTTCCAGTGCTCCTTACCCGACACCATGGCCACCACTGGTGACGAGCCCCGGACAGTGCTCCTGCGGCTGTATGGCGCCATTTTAAAGATGGTGAGTTCCTGCGCTGCTTGGGGACGGGAGGGGCCAGTTCACGGTTTTAATCCTCCTTCCCAAATTACCTGGGAAGAGATTTTACGTACTTCAGTGCTGGTATTAGAGCCATTTAAATATACTGCTCATTTTAATTGGGCTGCACAGTTTGGCTTTTTGTTTATTTGCTAAGAGAATTCCTGTTTTTATTTAATATTAATTAGGAAACTAGTGCAAACATTCCCAGCTTTATATCCAAAGAAGGTAGGATGTTGGTTAAGTCTTTACTAGTCCTTAACGATGCTTCAGTTTTCCATACATTGAGATTTTCAGCTCAGACTTAGGTTCTAATGTGGAGAAGGTATTGTTTTTATAACATAATCAAAAAGGTTTTACAGGATAGTTAGTTCCAGTGGACCAAGTATGATCTCAGTGAAGCTGAATTTATTAACTATCTCCCTTTGAGATTTCTTTAAAACTTTGAATTTGTTAGATTTATAATCTTTCTAAATTTTCGTATTACTTAATTGAATCTAATTTTCAAGTATAATTGTCTTAACCAATTGTAGGACATCCCAAATATCTGTTTTTGTTTTTGTTTTACTGTTTTTACCATTAATTTACTATTTTACTGACCACACATACAAATGTTTGGTGGATATATTTCTGTGGTAGAATTTTGGTATCCATTTAAATCTTCTTTGAAAGGGCCCATTTTTATTTTCATGAAATGGAGACTAGTTTTCTGATTTAATTTTTTAAAACGCTAGTCTCTTTGAAGCTCAATCTGAAAAGAAGGTCATGTCCATGTCTGATAATTTGATTATGTTTAGAAATATTAAGAGTTAAAATTTGCACTGTAGGTATTAATTCATTTTTAAAATTGTCATATGTGACTGACCCTTTTCGCTGGATAATTTTTCCTTGACCCTGTCAAGCTGTGAAGGTGGGTAGGATCTGAAAGAATTGGAAACAAGTTATTAGCCAGCTGAGGTCATGTGCACTTGGCTGAGGAAATCTGAGGCCATTTGTACTTAGGTGCATACAGCTGACCGTGCCCCTTACTGATGATAATACACAGGCAGGAAAGGTTCTTGTGTTATCGTACAGTTTGATTTTTTTTTTTAATTGCAGTTTCTGAAATACACGATTACTGTCCTTTTGGCACTTTTAATGCCATTTTTTCTTTGAGGACTTTTACATTCTATAACAAGTCCCATTTCTGGTCATTTGTGTGTTTTCATTGAAGCAATACTTGAAAAATGCTTTAATTACTAGCTGTTGGAATTGCATGTGATAAGACTATTATTTAAATCTGATTTATGAAGCTTTTGTTTCTATTTATAACTTAAACAGAAGCATTTGCAACATGCACGCTGCACTCCTCCAGGTGCTCGACCCCGCGAGGCATCAGCCCTGCGCTGGGTCTAGAGCCCCAGGGCAGGCAGCGAGGTGAGGGAGGGCTCTGGAGCCGTGCTGTCCAGGGCACGGCACCAGCTCCACGTGGCTGTCGAATAAATGTGGCAGGTGCGGCCGAAGAATGACATTTTACATTTTAATTCATTTAAATTGAAAACAGTCACATGAAGCTTGGTGTCTAATGCTCTGGCCAGCACAGCTCTAGAATGTGCTGCATTACTGGATGGGTAGCTTAGTGAGATCCAGCTACATCGCAGCCTGTGACCTAGTTAGCTTTTCCCTAATAAAGATTCTCTAATAAAAACTACTATCAGTAGTTAATATCTTGTCCTTTTAGAAGGTTTAGCGGTCTAGAATTATTACCGTACAGTAAGTACTTAAATGCAGTAGAAATGTCTGGAAATAGAATTTAACAGAATTCTATGTCCCTATTTATTTTTAAGGAAAAAAGACTGTTGGGTAACTCAGAAAAGTAAATAGCAGAATAATTGAAGCCACTTAAAATGGAACTAACTCTTACCAAACTAATAGAATACTTGCCATTTTATTAGGCAAGTTTAGTTTCCATTCCTGAAACTTCATCTGCTGATAACAGCTGGAAACTACGCCTGAAAGCATGTTGACTGGAAAGAGGAATGAGCAGCTTTCAGGACGGGTGATAAGCGGATGTTGATAGTCTCACAATTGACGTAGGAGACCCTTAGCAAAACTATGAAACCTACAACCTCAAATTTAAATATTTTTGGTCCCCAGGTTCTTCAGGGTTTTTCAGGGGCACTTGTTGCCGGTTCGAATTTCAGACATTAATGACCGATGTACACTGTTGGTCATTGTTAATACTTATATAATATACGAGACCGGGTCTTACATTAATTTTTGCTCCAGAGGACTCATGAGATAGAGCTGATGGTCCGGCTAGGTCTTATTTTCGGGGAAACAAGGTACAGTACAACTTAAATGTTACATTTTCCTTTTTTTTTTTTTTTGATAACTCCACCTTAGATGAAAGCACACACATTTCTATATGTGTATGTGTATTTATACAAATATAACTAGTATTCCCTAAATTGGATATATAAATGCAGTTGTAGCATCCTTTTAAGGTGGGTTAAAATCAGCTTCTTTCTGGAAAAATGTTAATTGATGACTGCACATAGTAATAGACCTGTGTATTTTCTCAGAATATTTTGCTGTTTTACTTAATTATATGATAGACCAATTTAGTTCAGTATGTCCCCTCTTTCCCTTTCTCCCCCTTGTTTTCAGCTTTTGAATTGTTTTACCTCTGTGAGAATCAGATATTACGTAGAAATATTTCTTTGATTTATATTTACAATCATTTACAAGAGACTTGGTTTAAAATAATTAGATGCTTCTCAGCTTCCTCGTTTTTCTTCATCTTGGTGTTGCGAGATGTCTTACTTCCCTTATTTCCATAGTGGCAATGAAATGACTGCTCATTGGTGCAGTTCGCTAAGGGTTAAGTAGCAGAAATCCCGAGGTAAAACCTTCCCATTGGGCTAAAGCCCACAGTTCCTGTCCCACAGATAGTCCTTATTTCCATATGAAATGAGCCATCAGCAGACTCCAGAGGTCTTGTTTAGGATTTGTTCCTTTCAGGGGCTTAAGAAAAGTCCTGTGTGGGACAAAGGAGAAGAATGGGTCCTTTTGGACTGTAAAACAAGGTAAAACACACAGCTTTGAAAAACAGCTATCCAATATTATTGGTAGGAAATTATTAAACTAAAATTACTGGTCTGATCTTAAAACAGTACATGTCAATATAGTTTAGTGTCTATTTCACAGGCACTAGTTTTAATTTCAGTGAGGAGGAGGTTATTTTCATTTGCTGTGTAGACAATGAAAACCGAATTCAACTATAAAATAGCCCCTAAGTCGGATGGTTTAATAGGAGTTTTGAAAAGTACTAGTTTAGCTTTTGCCATTGTGGTAAGAGATGTCACTGCTAGAAGAGAGCTTGACACGATAAAATTAGCTATAAATGTAACCTGATTTTTTTCCTTTCTGATACGGGAAGGAACATGAGCTCTGCAACGTCCAGTAGCAGCCTTTTCAAAGAAGCAAGTTTGGCTGATTATGCGTAACCAGTTTGCTTATTTATCATGAATTGTGGAAGACACAAATGTCAGTATGTATTGGTCATTCCGTGTCACCTGTGCCAGTTGGCGGCAGTCTCAGAGGACTGGTTTGCCCCTTCCTCTGTCAGAACGCTGTGTGAGCCAGGCCCTCTGTGCATGAATGGAGAGATTGGGCCTCACCATTTGGAACCGTCTCACAGGCATGAGTGTCTATGATACACATCAAAGGTCTCGCAAGTGTTGTCTAGGAAAATGTTTTTGTTTAGTTTTTTGAGTAACAGAAGGCTAATATTAGTGCTTGTTTGAGTACTAACCATAATAAAGTCAAGGCATCAAGGCACAACGCAGATATGTGTTAGCTTGGAATCAAAAGATTCAAATTTGGGACACAGTCTTTTTTGAATGCAGAAAACAGAATGGTATCTTCCCCGTTTTCTCTTAACCCCAGTTTAATTAAAAATTAAACCACAGTAACGTATGGAACAATCCATAGATAGTTAATATTAAACTACTGGCTTCTGAGAAATTGACTGCTCGCAAACATTTCTCTGTGGAACTAAGGTCACACTTACTGTCTGACTGATGTTCCCTCACAGAGAGCCCTGCTTGTCCCCAGGGACCGAGAGCCCATCCCTGGGAACTAAATACCGAATTCTGTATTTTTTTCTCATTGTTGTAGGGTTGAAGTTTTGTTTACTCTGCTTTAAAGAAAATCCCCTTGTACTTTGAGTATGGTGTAATTGTATCTATTTCTAAGGCAGTCAAAACTTCCCTCTCAGAAGTGAAACACTTCTAGTATTGCATGTTCCCATTTGGGCTCACCTAGTAGTTCTTCAGTTAGTACTCGCCAAAGGTAGTCTCCAGGTTACTACCTACAACCCTTCCATACCTGCTTTGGTGCCTTCTTTTGATAACTAAATAAACCACAGACTATTGTGTTTAATTTTGACATATTCAAAGTGTCTTTGTCTTGCTGGTCTTCAATGTTTGAGATTTATAGCATGAAGCCAATGCAGATTTCTGGCCCCTGGAACGATGATGCGACCACAGCCCACCCCTCTTGGGAAGGAATGGCTTTGTGTTGGGGGGCGTGAAGGGCACTGGGGGTAATGTACCACTTTAGCTGTATGTGCATGTGTTCTCTGCTGCAGGCTTGTCCATGCGATCGTGCCTGGAGCACTCTGGTTTCCAGGTGACAGACACGATTCACGGTATAGTATGAGCCCTCTGAAGTCGGAGCATTCTCTATAGCTTCCATTTCTTTCTTTTAGTTCTTGGTTTCAAGAAATGCTTTGTAAGAAGAAAGTTGTAATGCTTATTGTTAAGTAGCACCAGGTACAGTTTGTGCTGTGCTTAACCAGGTACAGTGATTAGGAAGATGTCAGAATGTTATGTATCGAATATGTCACTTTTTGATTTGGGGGTGGTTTGGTTTTTTTTGTCCAAGGCAAATCTGATCCCCTTCTTCTGTTTCCTCAGTAGAAAATGTAAACATTTAGTAATTTTAGAAATGTATGGGCCTCAATTTGAGAATTCAATTGAAGTATGAACCTTTTTCTTCCTTCATACCACTTTCAGCATGAAGGAAACATTGTATATATATTGATATTGTGGTCAGAGTTGGAAACAAACTTGTCCTTATTGTGAGTACCCTTTTTCATGTCTGTGCTGGGGCCCCTATACCTTTAGAAAGCGCAGCTGATCCGATGTGGAAGCTGGAGGCTGGAGAAGCCAGGGCGCCCCCCTGCCAACGTGTTGCTTCCCGGAGGACACTTGGGGTGTTTATGCCCAAGGTGCTTCTGCCTCGGAAACCTCAGGAGTCTTGGCAGCAGGTTACCCGGGATCAGACATACATTTTGAAAAGGTCCTGATATGACCTTCTGTACCAAGGCTTCCTTCCACTCACCTCTTTCTACTGACTTATGTGAGCGCGAGTTCTAGTCTCCTCTTGGTACTCGTCAAGTCTTCCAATTGGGCCAAGGTCAAAAGAATCGAATTGGTTTAGAATGTTCCTTGGGATAATTGAAGACACTTTAGAGACTCCCATAAAATGTTAGAACTCACTTGTCTGTTTAAATTCTTACAATTCATATGTGCTCATTAAAAAAATCACAGAAGCTATAATTTAAATCACTGCGTTGTGATCTCACATTTTAATGTATTCGGTAAAATATGTATTTTCAGAAAATGCTGTAAAAAACCATAACAGCAATAATTACAGAATGTTTTCATAGAAACCCGGGAGAAGGAAGGTTGGTAACATTGAGAAGGAAACGTACTGCAAAAATTGTAATTGACAGCCACGTGACTGCTGTACGTTCTGTGGAGTCAGGATTCCCACACTTGCCCTGCCCCAGCTCACTGGAGAGATGGAACGTAGTCCCCTCATTAACAAGGATGATGCCATCCTCGTATTGAGAATTTTTTCTCTCCTAGAGGATGAATTGAGTGTGGTCAGAAACCAGGGTGCATCTCACAAGTCTTCAAAGCCACAGGCTGCACAGTAAAGAAGCCCATGTCACGTTAGGACTAAATGAGGGTCACAGTTACTGAGCGTTCAGAAGACGGCAGCACACGTGTTATCTCAGGGTGAGTACTGGCAGTGGCTTGGGGCTCAGCTCCTGAGGGTGATCGCAGGTCAGTGGAGACAGGCGTGATTTTCCTGGACCACGGCTTAGGTGACCTAGAAGTTGAGTCTAGTTAACATTTGGATTCTTCTTTCTTAATCACTCATCTGGATTCCAAAGCAGTTTTAAAAGGCTACAAGCAACTCCTCTTTTACATGGCCATAGCCTCTTTTAAAAAGAGACAATCAATACATGTAGTTCTTTCGTGGTGGGGAGGGGCCGGTGGGAGGAAGAGAATGTCCTCCATGTTTCTATGAAACACTCTTATTTGTATCTTTTTACTTCTGTAGCCACCATTATATTTAACATAATACTACTTCTTTATTATAACATCTGTAATTGATGGTTTGATTTCTTAAATAGCATAATGACACGTCATTCTTTGCAGCACTTTCCCCAGCCTGTCCCCTGAGCCGCTCACACAGTATCTTTAAAGATACTTTGAAGATAAATGTTTCAGGTTATAAGTGACATTTAAATAGTTGCGTGCCACTTCATGCCACTTGGACTAATTTATTTACATACACACATCCACTTCAGGGAAAACCCAGGTGCCGCTGCATTTCGTCTCACAAATGTGGCTGGATGCAAGCAGTTGGATCATAAAGCCAGTTACCTCGCCATCATGAGAGCAACCTTTTATTAACACGTTGCGTACGGCGGGGTTTAAATTCCTTATACCCCTCTGTTCCGGCAGGTTTTTAAAAGAAACTACTTTAAAATGCACTCTTCTCTTTAAAGCGTAAATGCTTCTATGTCATTTATTATTTTTCTATAAATAATAGATTCTACAAATAAATTATTCTATAAATAATTATTCTACAAATAATTCAATAAAATATGCAAAGTAAAAAGAGTCAACAGTAAAAACGAGAATTCTTGTTATCCGTCCTTAACGCATGGCTCAGAAAAAAACGAAGATTCTCGTGATCCGTACGCAACGTGTTAAGAACTGGCCAGTGAGAAGAGCCTTTTCTGCCCAATGACTTAAACAAATTGAGAGAAAGAAACTGGTTAGATTATAGAACATCAGATAACTTAAATTATATATGATAAAATTATATACGACAAAATTCAATCAGGTGATACTTCCTCATTTTACTTCGCCCCCAAAGTTGTTTTACTACCTATGCATTTTCACCTTTTCAAGTCATGAAATAGAATATTTTGAAAGCTGATAACTTGTAATATAAACACTTAACTTTTCTTCATGATCTTGTAAGTCCAAGAGCCTTTAAATGTGTTTGTTTTTTCAGAAAAGCAATATTTGAAACCTTGTACCAAATATATTTATTATAAAAGTTAACGTACACTTTTAAACACTTTTTAAAGGATGGAAGTGTGTAAAGTAAAAAACGGAAGTCCTTTATTCTCTCCTATTTCCTATCTAATAGAATTTAAGCTTTTGGGAATTTAGGCTTTAAGTTTAAAAGTTCTTGGCCAATTAAAATCTGTTTCAGCTTTTAAAATGTATAATTTTAAAACAAAATATAAACCATACCCCCTTTATTATTGCTACTAATTTATTTCCTACATCACAATCTAATGAACACATGGATTGTAATGAAACCATGTATACTTAGAGATTCTCTTGAAAACCAAGCCCTAAATAGAAAGAAAAGAATGAGGAAGATGGAAGGAAGCCAGTGGCAGTATATTTTTAATTATCATTGGGTGTCTTCTTTTTTGGGTTATTTGTTTTTGTAGCATCTTCATACCATACAATTCACCCATTTAAAATGTGTAATTCAAAGTGTCTTCTTAAGCATATTTGATGCATTCTGACTTCTTAGGTCTTGACATTTTACAAAATGTCAAGTGTTTATTTTACAAAACATTTTTTTATGGAGAATTTCAGATATATACAAAGTAGACCAGAGGAGTATAATGAAACCCAAGTGCCCAAAATCCGTCTTTGCCTCTGACCAGTTTTCTTTCATCTTTACCATCATTCATTCTCCGGGGTTATTCTGAAGCAAATTCCAGACATCATATTATTTCTTCTATGAATGTTTCAATCTGGTATCTATATAAGATGATTTTTTTAAAAAAATGACCACAGTAATGTTCACATCAAAAATTTTTAATGATTTAATATTAAATAACCAGTCAGTGTTCAAATCTCTAATAAATGTAAAATTTTTTTCAGTTTTATTTTATATCTTACAAAAACTAATTTTCATTAACATGCAAGTTAGTTGGCAAACAATTTGGAGTCATTACATATTTGCGTAATTTATTTTCATGTCTGCTTCAGATAAGTTTGTGCCTCTGAAGTAAAAGGCCACCGATTCCAAAATACATTTTACTTCCTGTCTTCCTAGACAGAAAATTTCTCTGCCCTCTTTTTTTTGGCAATGTGAGTCTTTCTTTTCTCGGCTCACCTCAGGAGGAGGCCTCGTTCACCTTTTCATGAGTATCTTCTTAGTTTGAGATTTCCTAGTCTTACTCTTCTTGTTTACAGGCTTGAGGGAACCTGACCATTCTGTACTGAGGAAACAGAACAGAGGGTTGACTATGCAGAAGTCCATCTTGCCTTCATGATGGTGCTCTTATGGTACAAGTAACGCATTCATTTGGGGTGGAATGGCATGGGCAGGGCGGGGAAATTGTTAATGGGATTCATTGTCACTTAATGGTGCTCATGGTACAAAGGAATGGCCTTGGGAGCTAAGCCAGCTCTAACGTCAGATGAAGTGACTTGCTTTCGAGAGCACCATTAGACAAGGGAAAGGGACTTCTGTTGGCTAAGTAACCCGTTTCACTGTATCTCCCTAAGAAGATACAGTTCCAGTAATAACAGCAGAGGAATAACCATAGTCATTTAGCATTTTGTACAGGTCAAATCCCGTTACAACAAATTTAGTAGGCTATCCAAATTCCTTATCTGTCTTAAAGCTTTGCCTGCAAAGTATCAATATACAATATGTCAGATTATGGAACTTGTTTTGGGCTTCACTGTCCTTGGGGAGTCAAAGCACAATGATGTAATGTTTGGCGGGCATTCCGCCCCGTGCAGCGTGCTAATTAACACCATCGCCAGTTGTCCCACTGCGGATCACGAATGGGAGTTTGCCGTAGCTGGTGGGTCGGCTCTGACAGCCTCGGTTGCACCTGCAGCTTCATGACGCAAGAGTGTTCATTTACTCCTGCCGTCCAGAAAGGGCATGAGCACCAGGGTTTGCTTGGTGCTTCGGGGGAAGACTAGCAAATGGAAGTTGCAGTCCCTGTTCATTAGTAACTCGTGGGCCACGGGGCAGGAGACCACATGGCAGTCTAAGGCAGCAGTGCAGTCATGAGAGTATTTCAGAGTTAAGGAAGGAAGAAAGCTTTCGTGATACCTGATTACTCCCTGCTGTTGCTTATCCCATCATACACCAGGCTATCAGCAGAGGTCTAAAAGGATTTCTGTTGTGTTTTCATTTTTCATCTCATTGTAACGGGATTTAACCTGCAACATCTTCTCATCAGAGAGATGCACATTACGCAAATGAAAGTATGATGTACCCCATTGGTACTTTCTGTGCTTTGTACAAAATGTACTTAACTGTATGTCGAAGTGTAAGTCTTTTTGCAGATAGCTTCATGAACGTGGATATTTATTTTGTTAACTTTTATGACTAAGCTAGAACATGTGCTATTTATATAAAACACATTAAAACGTCTGTGGAATGTTATTTCCGTGTATGACGGACGAGAGTGGTTGCTTATTTAAATCACTGGGTTTTTTGCTAGAGGAGCTGGTGTTGCTTAACGTGGCATTTTTGTTTCCTGTCCACACTTTCCACCCTTGGTACAGGTGTTTTGATAAAGCTGTGGAATGGAAAGGTATGTTTTTCATGGGATGTTCAAGAATCTTTCACCTTAAAATGTTTCACGGGCTTCCTTCTTTGTCTGGCTTATGCAGACTTTAATTTAATTGTAATAGCATCTTTCTAGAGGCAATATTTGAGTATAAAATTTTGACATGACACTTAAGTTTCTGACTTGCTTTCCCCGACCCCCTGATTCAAGATAGTATGAAGGTTTTTAAAGCAGTGGGTGGGGGTTGCTTTTAAAAGGTGATCTGTGCCATGAAGAAAGAATGTGGCCCGAGACTTGGCAGAAAGTAGTTAGTGAACGAGACGTTGTACTGCTGGAGTCCTGGTGGCCAGCAATTGGTAATTTCACTGAGGAAAATGATCTCAAAGTGTCCCTTCATATGTTAATATGTGAAGTAAGTTTAGGGACTTGATTAAATTCACACCGTCCTCTCGTCCTCTCTGGCGGAGGAAGAATTCCGATTGAGCTAGTGACAGGTTGACGAGCAGGGTTAGTCTGTGAAAGTGGCAAGGTGGCGGCCCGTCCGTGCGGACCCCATGCCAAGTTGCCCGCCCGCACAGGGCTTTCTTCTCTGTCCGAGCTCTGTGCTGACCACGCTTGCCACAGTGTGTACGTTCCCTGCTCTTGCGGAAGAAAGCCTCCCTCAGGATAGTGTTGGTCTGAAGGGCCCACCTAGCTAATCTGGTGCCGCTCAGCCTGCTCATTGCCTTGTCTTTAGAAGGCCTGAGTGGAAGAGTGCCCTCTATCGACTTTCCTCCAACAATGAAATTGTGGAATGGTATACCCGAATGGTTGTGAGTCAGCTATTTGATGACCTCAGCAGCTCGTCCCTTTGCTTGTAAAGAAACGAAGCGGTTCCTCGGGTCTTGTGCTAGTGCTGGACACTGGTTGTGCACGTTAGACTGCTTCTGATGACATCAGTGGGCTGAGAAACACTCGTGAAAGATCTGGGATGTTTTGTTAACCCCGACTGTTCTGGTGGTTGCTTAGTGTTCCCCATCTCACCGGAAGTGTTTGCTTTTTCTCATTCATAGAGGTCCTGTAATAAAGAGGGATCCGAACAAGCTCAGAAAGAAAATGAATTGCAAGTAAGTAATGAAGTCCATTCTGCATCTGTGTGAGATGTAAACGTGGTAGCTGATGGTGGCCGTCCTGTTGGGCAGTGCCTGCAGAATCCTTGTCCGTCTGTCTGAGAGGACGGGCTCCTGGCATGGCATGTCAGGGCTGCCTCAGTAAGACGAGTGAACACAGGTGTGCCCGAGTCCTACTGAGTGTAGGCAGTAGACGTTCGGTGTCCTTAGGGCAATCGAAACAGCATTTGGGGTGCTCAGAGATGACAGTTTGGTGACTTTCTGATGTGGAGGCAACCTGGGTTGCACTGTGGCATCATGTCTGTCACTGCCCAGCTGCTTCAGTGCCACTCTTCCCTGGGCAGCAGGAGTGTGTTTTCTTGCTCATGGTACCCAGGTAGGAAAGGCCTCTTCCTCAGTTACAAGATCTGAATCACAGCGACCCCACTTTCTGAAATGCGCATGTTCACAGATGTGTTGGAGGTCGAGGACACTGACTTGTTGACCTGTCCTGTCTCTGAGGCTCAGAATAGCCAGTCGAGCGCTTATCTGGGTTCCCCAGAGAGCGCACACATTCTGAGCACCCTGTCCCCGTCTATACAAGTGAGTGTATGCAGGGTGCGTGTAAAGCATGTATCTGCGCACATGTTACCATTTACTAATTGTAGGCTGGGTAGTAAATAATCAATAAATAGGTAGTGAAGAGTCAGACTACCGAGGAATAACAGTGCTGATGCTTTTTTCCCCTCATGTTTCGGTGCAGTGTTGCATGCGCCCTGCTGTGGCGACCCTGGTCTAGATTCTCTGGAACTTGTACTCTCGGGGGTGACACTGAGAACTCACTGGGTGGGAAGTGATTGACATTTGTTTTCACCCATCCTGAGCCCTTCAGGTGTAGACCTTTGTACCTCCTGGTAGTGGGAAATGTTGGATCACTGGGAGCTCCACGACGCCAGACCCAAAGTGTACTAGTTTCAGTGCCCATTTTGTTTTGACTTCTCAGCAGCATTGGACATGCCCCGCAGCCTTTCTGAAATGTTTCCTTCCCTGAGGCAGCCGGGACGCAGACACACAGTAAAGATCTGTCTGCTTCCTCCGCTCCTTTCTAGGCTCACTGTCCTGTGGTTTGAGTGTCAGAACTCTCCACGGTTTGGCCAGACGCCCTCTTCCCTTGCTGCCCTCTGTTCTTAGGCCTCCTGATCCAAACCTGGTCCTTGCATTTCTCCTCGAGGCCATAGCTTCCCAGCTCCTGTCCTCCAGCCCAGACCCCTGGTTGGAACTCACACCATCTGCCAGCAGTCTCTCCCTGGGTGCTCACATTCCTTACTGAGCAAGCAGCAAGGGGTTTGGAGACCTGTGGTTCCAGAAAGATGAACCGCTCATTCCAAGATGAGCTGCTTTCCTTAACCTGCCCACATTTCTTGTGTGTGGTTTAGTGTTTTCTTTCATTTTCTTCCTTTCCAGAGTCTTCCCTCCATACACCATCCCCCCTTTCTTTCTGTTGGGAATAAATGCTGAGCGGCGGGATCACATGAAAACAAAGGTGTTTCTTGTTTACAGTGTTCAGAGCAATGCTGAAGAGATTAGAACCTTCTTGAGTCTCTTCCATCTTCCCTCCGCCATTCCTGGGATGGGCTGATTCCACTCTGGTGGGCTCTGGGCAGTGTGTGTTCAGCTGCAGTCAGCTCCCAGGAGCCTTTGTGCCAAGTGGACGCAGTCTGCAAAAACGCTTCCTGAAAGAATGAAGTGGGGTCTAAATCTGTTTATAGAAAGTGAAGCTTCAGGCATTAAGGGGTATTTAGATCGGATGCATATGTGTTTTATACGGTGCCAACCCTGAGGTCTTTAGCGTAGTCACTCCACACAGTGGAAAGTACAAAACAAGTTTTAGTCCCAGCAAAATTCTGATTCCTCGGCAGGAAAAATACTAATCATACTCTTGGGGAACCATTGGGGAATGGGTCAGAATTCTGAGGTGGCAGATTCTACAGATAGCGAAGAGCCAGCCACTAATGGCAGCAGACTGCCTGGTCTGGGGGCCACATTCAGCTGCCTCGTCCCACGCTGCCACCTGCGCTCCCTTTGCTTTCCATTCAGGGCGGGGCCTGGCAAGCTGAGCAGCTCCCGGGAGCAGAGCTGTGTCCACGTGCAGACCCTGGGACGCGCTCCCATAGGGTGTCTCTGACACTGGCCTTGACAGTGACTGCACCTCCGCACAGGTTTGGTGTCAGGTCAGATGAGTAAACGAAAGAAAACATTTTGCCAGCTGAAGAGCGCTGTCAGGAATTTGTTGTCGTTCTCTAAGGGTTTAAGAACTAAAGCTTGTGTGACATCAAATCCTGCTCTAAAACCCATTAACGTAATAGATCAATGCCGTGTCCGCATTGCGTTGTCTTAGTCTGCTTGGCTGCAGTAACAAACCCTGGGGGCGTAAACCACAGACAGTGATTTCTCGCTTCGGGAGGCCGGATGAGGTCGGGGGTTGGGAGGCCTGCTCGGATGTTCTGGTGAGAGCCCTCTTGCTGGCTTGCACACAGCGTCTTCTTGCTGTGTCCTCACGTGGCAGAGCAGGAGACAGAGCACAAACTCTCTGGTGTCGCTTCTTACAAGGACACTGATCCTATTGGGCCTGCCCTCAGGGCTGCATCTAAACCCAGTCACCTCCCGAACCCCCACCTCCAAGTACCATCGCACGGTGGCTTAGGGTTGCAGCGCAGGAATCTGAGAGGGCACAGTTTTGTTCACAGCAGCCAGATATACAAAACTGCAAATTAGTAAATAAAGATTGGGCCTCACAAGGTGATGGTTAGCCCATAATTGTGGGGATTACACACCGTAATTGTGGGGGATTACAAGCCAATCCATTCCCCACACAATGTGAAAGTCACTGAATTACTTGTTACTTGAACGTGGTCCCCTGCCCTTTGCAAGTAGCTTTTCTTTTTTCTCTGTCTCCTCTCGCTGACTTGAGTTCATGTCGTTATTGCCTGGGAGTTTGTCCTGCTTCTCTTAGTTCATGTTTCGTAATGTGAGTGTGATTTAAAGAGCCCCGTTTATTTTGAACAATGTCTCTCCAGATCGTATTTCCCACAGCATATTTCTTAACAAGGGTGAATTAGAATCCCTGAAAGCATTTTCACATGCTCGCCCGTCCTCAGACACATCCACGTAGGAACTCCATTTGGAAAGCTCTGGAAGAGATTCGGGGGCACCTCTGGTTAAGAACGGCTCCTTTCCATTCCTTCACCCCAACAGATGGAAACTCTTAAGCTATAATTTGCTGTTTAAGGGAAAAGGAATAAGGAATGCATTTGAATTAAGACCAAACGGTCGATTTTGAAGGCAAAATTATTATATATCCACATTTGTTTTTAGGACAGAGACAGAACATAAGAGCATCGTAGAGGTTTTGACAAGAAGACATAAACTGACAGAGGACAAGATTCGGGATAAGAGCAGAATTTGGAAACCTAGAATGCTCCATGCTAGGGTCTTTGGGCCAAAAAAACATAGACACCCCCCCCCCACCCCCGATCTAAATCAGTAATTCTCCAACTTCTTAAACCCACAGACCAGTTCAGTGGGCAGAAGGCCCTTCAGGGAGCAGTGGCCCAGTCTCTCTCACTCAGCACTGGCCACCTGAAAGCACGTCAGCCCTCACCAGAATGGATGGTATTGCCTGTTAAGAGCCAAGAGTGAGACTTACACAAGTTATAAAATTAATAGAAGCAGTAATGTATTGACATGCTATTTTTGGAGTCGGTGACCTAAATTAAACCTGAATTTTAAGTTTCATCAATATAGTGTGGTGCTTGCAAGCATGGACCCTGCAGATTACAAGATCTGTTAACCTGTGTTTCTTCGTACTTCACATGGGGATGATCAGAAGAAGCAGGCCTGACCGTAGCGTTGGTGTGGGGTTAGAAGAAACGGTCACGTGGAAGCGCTCTGACGCCCAGGACGCAGTCAGCACCGGTAACGTCTGCGTATTTACTGTGTTTCAGGGGGCCGAGGCCATGGTTCTGGAGAGCGTGATGTTTGCCATTCTTGCGGAGAGGTCACTCGGGCCTAAGCTATATGGCATCTTTCCACAAGGCCGTCTGGAGCAGTTTATCCCGGTAAGATGTGTTCACCCCTGGCCGGTTGTGTGCCACGGACAGGAGATGGAGTCTGTCTTGTTGCTGCAAGAGCCTGAGAGCCTGGGGTCTGAAATAGTACACGTGAGCTGCATCATTAAACTGCATCAGAAATCAAACCAAATTTCTGTTGCTTTTACCTGAGAACCTCTGACTTGCCTGCAAAGATACATTCAAATCAAAAACGTATGAGCCTTAGCATCCCCTGGCCCCAAAGCTGCTCGCCCCAAGATCTTCACCTTGTTCCCCTCACCTGCTGGCCTTCCTTACGGAGCTCGCTGCACAACACCTGGCCCTGACCACGGGCCACCTCTCCCCGCCCTTGGGGCCACCACATTTCTTTGCTTTGTCTGCCATTGGCTCCCTCTGTTTGGCTCTCACGTCTCCTTGTACCGTCAAGGTCGTCCCGCCTTTCACGGCCTCGCTCCAACCCTGTTTCCGGGTCAGGGCTGTTTTCTCTTTCTTGCTGTCCGGAGACATTTTTAATGGAGCTGTAACCTTCCAGCCCATCTTGGGTGGAGTTCTGTGTGTGTAGCCCAGCGCCACCCCTCCCCTCCCCCACCGAGGGCCAGGGCCTCCGGAGCTCATGGTGGCAGCTCACCTGGGGGGAGCTGCTGAACCTTGCAGCCAGGTCTGCACATGAGAAGGGTTCCCCCTCTTAATCCCGTGAGCTCCCTAAGGACGAGGGTCACCAATGGCTGCCTTTCCATGCCCTACCTCGTGGTATCTTGGCCGCCCGCTGTGCCTGTGCAGGTAACCCCGAGCATAAGGACACCAGGCTGAGGAGAGAGAGGCTCTGCCCCCAGGACTCACCCTGTGTCCAGCTGGGGGCAGCAGGAAGGCGGGTTCCTTTGTCCAATCCCACAGCCCAGACACGGGCCTTCTTGTGATCTGTCTGCCCAGTGGTGCCATGTGTGCCAGCTGCCATCCTGGGGCTGTGCTTCAACAAGTAGGGGCACCCTCCCTGTACCAGTTTACTTTCACTGTCTTCCCTGTCACTTGTCTCGGCACCTGGATCTGCTTTTGTTTATAATTTTCCCTGAGATTGTTCATCTTTGAGCACATTAGCTGTGAACTTTCCATGTTGCCAAACAAATCACTGGCATTTTTTAACAGAGCTTGTGGAAGCTGAGAGCTGCCTTAGGAAGCCCTCGGCGTCCTGCCATTAGCAGCCGAGTGCTCTGTCCTTAGCACAGCGTGGCCATTTGCAGAGGGTTCCAGAGTTAAGACTGAGTCTGATGCTTTCATTGAACTTTCAGCTCCTCCCATAAGGCTCCTGCCGCTTGTCGCTTGTCAAGACGTCCCTAGCTAGGTGCCTTCACCTGCGTCGCCTGCCCTACTTCAGAGCAGCCCTGTCAGGGACTTCATGTCATGGTTCGCATGTCACAGACCCCAGGAAATGAGGCACAGAGGTGTACGTCATGTGCCCTTGGTGGTGTAGCCTTGAAATGAGGATGGAAGCCAGAATTGGAGCTGTGGTTTCTCTAGCTTGGGGACACTGACTCTTAACCGTGTGCTGGACCACTTCGGATTTTCAGAGAGATATTTCTTTGGATTTGGGGAGGGAGCAGTTCGTGTGGGAGGCTAGAAAGGCCTAGTTTTCTGTGAGCTCCCCGTGAGTGGCTGAGGCAGGACAGCCAACGCAGCATGGCCTCGGGCTGCGTTAGGAAGCAGGGGGTAAGTCCCACTGGGCGGGTGCCTCTATCTTTGAGAGCCTGCTCTGTGCCAGGCTAGGTGCTGGGGGCACCACTGTGAACAGTGGAACAAGGCTCACCTGAGCTCATGGCACTGCTTCTGATGGGAACCTTCTCTGAACACCACATCTCACCTACAAATGTCCGAGCTGATGAAGGAACTAGATGCGGGGTCACTTAATCAACTGCTGAAGACCTGGAGTTTTGAGCCTGTTAGTGTTAGGTAGAGAGGAGAGAGGGAAAAGTCACAGATTATATGTGACAAGGGCTTTCTCTCAGTCTAAAGGGTTCAAAACGAAATCAACCTGGGGAGGTGGCCTGCCCATCACTGAGGTGCCGCAGCAGTTGTCGGGCCACTGTGTTCGGGCACAGTGCCCATTCTAAAGGGGATTTAGTGCCTTGGCTGAGACTTAGACGCCCTACAGAATCTGGCTTCTGGTTCTTAGGATCGTGTGCACTCACACTGCTTGGGTTACCTGGTTAAACGCCATTTTCTAATGCCCATTTTTATTTCAGAGCCGGCGATTAGACACTGAACAATTAAGTTTGCCAGATATTTCTGCAGAAATAGCTGAGAAAATGGCCACATTTCATGGTATGAAAATGCCATTCAATAAGGAACCAAAATGGCTTTTTGGAACAATGGAAAAGTAAGTGGTCACATCACTTGGCTCTAACGTAGCTTTCCAGGGGCAGCTCCCAGAGGTGAGCACTGCTTTGCCACGTGGGGTGGAGGTCCTCCTTTGGTCCCCTGGTATGCAGGTTGTCAGTGGGTGGCAACTGAATCTTGCCTTATGACTAAATCTCTCCTCTGTGTGAAAATCAATTCCTGAACCAGGAAAAAATGTTTGCAGAAATGCTGCTGCATGGGTGGATGAGCAGGAAGTCTGTTCCCTAGAGTGCCCCGAACCCCATGCCCTCTCCCCCTCCCCGTGTTGGGGATCAGGGTTCCCCTGGTATTGCATCGTTGCATTTAACTAGAGCCCCAAGGACGAACCGCGGTGAATTGAGCAAGGCCTTTTTGTTCTTTTTTTTTTTTTCAAGGTACCTAAATCAAGTGCTGAGAATTAAATTTACCGGGGAAGCTCGGCTGAAGCAGCTGCACCGATTCCTCAGTTACAACCTGCCTTTGGAACTGGAGAACCTGAGGTGAGCGTTTGCTTCCATTCCTGACTTAGTAAGCGCAGCTGTCCAGAAGCTGAAGTTTTCTTAGGCACTGAAACAGTCTTCGGTGACCGTTATTCAGGATTGCCTCAAGTGGCCTTTACATTGGTTTTGCAGGATGAGTTTAAACATGAATTTTACCATCTGGAATTGCAGTTTTATATGAGCGCTGTCACTTCTCTGGTCATCCACGAAGGTTTGGTGGCGGAAGTGAGATTCCAGAGGAATGGCTGGAGACTAGGGCAATAGGCTTTTCCTGAAACAAAACCGACACAACAAACCATGGGCGCAGGCTGGGGAATAGGGAGTGTCCACAGGTGAGGGGAACAGTTCAGCCCAAGCTCGGGGGGAAATGGAGTCAGAAGTTTGATGCCAGCCTCTGAGTAGACGCTACCTGGTGTCTTCGGGGTATGGGGTGCTGGCTCCTAGCACGCACCCCCTGGGGGAGTAGTCACACCTTTAATTAGTATTTGAGTATCTGCTGGGCTGGGCCTCACGATTGGTGGTAAGGGAATGGTGACCAGGACATTCTTCAAGGAGCTTCTATTTTATCGAGGGACGGAAAACAAATAAACAAATAAACAAAAATGTTACGTTGTGATTAGTGCTGTGAAGGAAAGCAGAGGCCAGCATACACTGACCCAGAGCGATCTGCTCTGGTCAGTGGTCAGCGACTGGCCCTCTGCGGAGGGCGTGCAGGCCGAGGCCAGCAGCCGCGGGAAGGGCTCCTCCAGGAGAGGAAGGCCTGTGTGCAAACACAGGTCCTGCCAGCTGGACTCAGGGCCCGTGTGTGTGTATCTCTGTGAGCTGCTGTGGAGCTGTCCCCACAGACGACAGTTCCGAGTTCACGTGGCAGAATTACCCAGAGGCTGGTGCTGGTTTGGAGCGCTCAGGCAGTGCTAGGCTTGCGGAGAGAGCCAGACTGTTTGCATTTATTTCTTCAAAGTTTATAATAATAGCACCTTCCTTTTCCAGATCGTTACTTGAATCCACTCCATCTCCAGTGGTGTTTTGTCATAATGACTGTCAGGAAGGTAAGAGTTGCTACTTGTTAGGCGTGTGTGTGTGTGTGTGTGTGTGTGTGTGTGTGTGTGTGTGTGTGTGTGTGTATACTTAAAAGATTGCCTCCGGTGTGTGTGGAAATGCCAGGGATCCAGGAAGCAAGGATTAGAGGCCTAAATGACGGCACAGCCAGACAGTGAAGTGTTGTGTGACTGTTAAAAAGAAAGGTCGAGTTTTATACAGACCAACAGAAATCACTCCAGGATATTGTAAAAGAAAAAAAGCAACTTGAGAAAAACGTGTAGGGTATCATCTCATTTCTGTAAAAAATATATTCGTAGGAAAAAAGTCAGAATATTCACTAACCTTGGGGCTGGGATAAAGGCCTTAAACTTTCCAAATCACATGTTTGTTCAGCGTTTAACTCCTTTCTGTAAACGTTTTTGACTTTGTTATTCTGGAAAAGCAGTAAAAGGACAGGACGGCCGCCTCCATCAGTCCTGCGGCCCTGCCTTCTGCCCCGACAGCCGATCAGAGCCACCTCCTCATTATCGCTTCACATGCTATTAATGACTTCCGGTTTCTCTGCTTCAGTAAATCCTGATGCCATAGGCCCTTTACTGTAACCACACTTTACCCAGCGTGATTTCAGAACACAGTTTAACCAGAGGTCTCCATCTAGACAGACAGCTACCTATTGCTGCTGTCACTAGGGTGCCTGGCCATCGCATGGCTTTGCCCGCTGCCCTCCTCCTCCCATCACAGCTGGCTGATGTCCACTGTCGGACCCTTTGCCAGGCTCTGCAGTTTGTTTTAATTTTTAGAAGATACCCTGTTGAAGACCAGCCATCGGTAAGGCCTTAGTTTGAGCCAAAGTACTTTTTACTAATTAGCTGATCATTGCTGGCCAGGGTTAGGCAGGCAGGTATAGACATGTCAGGCAGTTTGTGTGTTATCACATCACCAGACGGTGTGAGGGAGGCTGGGGGCCAGTGATGGCAGATGGGGAGAGGATGGAGGAGGTGGGAGACGTGCATTTACCTGTTCTGCTGCTGTGGGGCTCTGCCTCCACTTCTCCTTTCATGGCCACTGGACACAGTGTTTGCTGAAAAGCCTAGAAACTGCCTCCTACAGAAACTCTGGAGAGGGTGTGGCCAACAGGCTGCCTCACAGGTGCTGCCCACCAGGCCGGGGGGACTGTGTGGGGGGGTCTCAGAACCAGTGTGGCAGCCAGCCCCCTCGTGCCCCAGAATTCAGCTCTAAAGGAAATGTCATAGGGACGCTGCCTGTGGCCTCCTCCTTGGGGAGAAAACCAGGCGAGGGCAAAACAGTGCAGCCAGCCGTGTGGTCCCCAGCACCCTGTGGCAGCTGAGCCACGCCCCCTGGCTTTTCTTTGGGAGGACTCTGGGACGCAGCTTTCCAGCTCAGGGCTGCTGGGGGTCTTGGGGTTGCCAGAGCCCCAGAGTGCCAAATTGGCATTTTCCTTCATGCCCCATGGAAGATTGGGGGAGCACTACCTCAGAAAACCGAGGTAGAGCCAGCCCGCTCTCATTTCCCAGTGAGCCTGGGGCTTTCGCCGAGGCCAGGCCTCCTGGCGCTGTCCTGTGACTTCAGGCGTCACTCGCTACAGAGGGTCAGGAGCAGTGGCGCCTGCTGTGAGGGCTTGTGCACTCGATTCTAAAGCAGGCCCGAGCTAAAGTCCCATGCAAACCTTCCTGCAGGTAACATCCTGTTGCTGGAAGGGACAGAAGAGGCTGAAGGACGGAAGCTCATGCTCATTGACTTTGAGTACAGCAGCTATAATTACAGGTATGTCTCAGAGCAGGGCTTTTCATCACAGGGCCATTTGATCATTGGAGCGAGCGCATGTATGGGAGCGTTACAGGGAAAGTAGGTAACAGTCGGTTCTAAGCTGGAAGTTTCTTCTGGAAGCCAGCGCTCCTGTCACGGTGCCTGCGGTAGCTGCATGCAGCAGCTCAGCCTGTCCTCAGCCAACTGTGCGAGCGGGAGCAGCGACGTGAGGAAGCAGAGCCCAGAACTTGGTCTTTTTCTTTCGGCTTGTAGATAATTTCCTTTCATCACAGTACTAACTGCAGGAGAACGCTCTGGAACAGTTGCTCTCGAGCAGCGGGTCAGGTGGCGCTTTGTGGCTTCCGACGGCTGTGGTTTTGGTAATGGCCCGTTGGCCATCTGTCACGGAAGCAGTCGGACTGTTGGGACCTCAGGAAGCTTCGTGCCGGGGGGCTGCTTACGTCAGCCTTTCCCTCCAGTAACGGCCCGGGGCGGCAGCTCGTCTCATCCTCTGCACCCCTTTCTCTCTTTCAGGGGATTCGACATTGGCAATCACTTCTGTGAGTGGATGTATGATTATAACTATGAAAAGTACCCATTTTTCAGAGCAAACATCCTCAACTACCCCACCAAGAAACAACAGGTAGGAGGCTCGTGTGTCAATCCCTGCTAGTGGGTACGTCATGTAAGTCAGGCTTACGTAGTTAGTATTGATTACGTCTTCATTTTCAAAGATGCCCCTTGTCAATTGTGCAATGGTCAGGCAAACGCTCTTGCTTGATTTTATTTATTTTTGAATTTTTATAAGAGTTTTTTTGAACCCAGCTGACGACCTGTGCCAGGGAGGAAGATCTCAGGGGCTCCACAGAGTAAGAGTTTCTCAGCTTCTTTTGTGCATCTGAAATTAAGGAGGGATACACCCTTTTGCTTTAAATGTTTTTTCCATTAAATGTAGACAAACTTGACACTTGGGTCCAGCTGTTTTTAATCTGTGCCAGAGATACATGCATTCAGTCAGCGGGGAGCACAGTCCCCTTTGTAGTTCTTTCTAATTCTTTCTAGAAAGCCCAGCCTCCATTCTGTTTTCTGGCTGCCTTTTTGGGGATCACTGACTTGCCTGTTTGACACTGTGCAGAGGGATGTAATCTTTGGGGCACTGACGTCTAGTAGCCATTCATGGGGTGAACAGGTCTCCTTCCTGCCCTGAGCTGTGGGAGACCAGGGACTGTGGGAGCTGCCTCCTGGGAACCCCTCACCCCTCCGTCCCCTCCCTCAGCCTTGAAGCCTGGGTTGCAGGTGAGTAGGTAGCGATGTGGAAGCTGCAGAGCTGGGAGAGGGCACCACGCCTGCCTGTGCAGGGCGGGCAGGAAGCGCCTCCCGCTTCCAACCCCCGCCCTCCTGGCACAGCCTGCCTGAAGCCTTCACAGCAGTCGGGCTGAGGACGGGTGCGTTCAGCTGCCACTGGAGCTCCCTTAGCAGACAATTCCTGAGTCGGGCACAGTGGGTGGCCCTCACTCCAGGGCAGCCGTTCAAATGCAGACATGCTGTGGGGCCAGAACCACGCTGTTCTCTTCTGGCCACGTTCTAAGGCCGAGGGAACTTGAGCATAGCATATCCAGTGTCCAGGATGGTTGTGGACCGATGCTGTGTGAGAAGGAAGGGTCGGGAAGGTGGGGCTGCTGCTGCTTGGCCGCGGAGGGAGAACACAGCAGTACTTCTCAGGTGTTACAACTCTTGCCATGCCGAGGGGAAATGAGGCTTCTGGGAAAACTGGGCAGCTCTACAGATAAGAACTCTCAAACCAGTGAGGGATATTTGCAGGAAAAATGTAGATTTGATCTTAATGGGAGGCAGAGCTGAGTAACCGCCAGTGCTGCTCAGCACGGAAATGGAACAAAATGCTATTCCGATTTTCTGGCAGGTTTTAAAAATTACATAGAGGTGTTGATCTTTAGCCGGTTACCTCAGTAAATGAACAAAGGTTATCATGCTTTTTAAATCCATTAGTGAGATGTTTTTAAATGTTAAACCATCCCGGAATTTCGGCAATAAACTATTTGTTAAATATTTTGTTCAGATTTTATCATTTTAATCTGAGGGAGGGTTATTCCTCCCTGTTATAGCCTTTAACCCTTTTATTCCTCAGAGTACCCCCTTAAGGGCACCATAATTAGCCCCCATTTTTAAGCTGAGGACACTGAGACCTTGAAAAGTGAAATCGTTGCCCAAGGTCACGCAGCTAGTTCATGGCCGGGTCTGGGTTGGAAACCAGCCCAATGCCATAACCCTTCCTTGCTGTACTTCGCCACCATACCTAAACATCTTCAAGTGGTTTGGATTCCAGCCTGGCACCCACTGGGACATAGTCATGGGTGGGAAGAGGTGAGATCCCTCAAAACCCCAAGGCAGGCTGGGCAGGAATTTCAACCCACAGTGTCAGCGTCATCGGAAAAACTATGAAGAGTAGAGATGGTAGTCTCTCTTCTACGGGATTCGTTTTTCTAATGTGAGGGGCCAGGAATGTACGTTTTGTCCTGCTTCCTGATGGTTCTAGCGCCCAGTCAGGGCTCAAACCCACCAGTATGCCCAGTATTCCTCTGTCTGCTGTGGCTCAGGATTCACTTTCTATCACGTTTCACCCAGGTGGTGACGTCACCGCCAAGGTGAAGAGTGTGGGCTCTGGGGTCACCCCACTTAGGTTGCCCGTCTTGGCTCTGTTACCTGTTAGCTAGCTGTGTGGCCTTGGGCAGGTGGCCCCACCTCTGGCAATAAGGTATTGCAATGAGGTGTGTGTTATTTTGTAATGCTCTGTTGGGCCCAGTTGGACGGTGTCTTATTTTAGGAGTTCTCTGTGCGCATAGGTGAGACAGGCCTTCATGTGCATTTTAAAAATCATTACATCTGTTCTTGGAATCAAAATTATACTAGTGTTATAAAAATGAATTGAGTCTCCCTTTTTGTTTTCTGGAACAAATTTATATACACTGAAGGATATCTGTTCTTTGGAAGTTTGATCTTGCCTGTAAAACAGTCAGCCTAGAATTTTTGGAGGGAGTGTCATTAATTACCGTTTCGTCAGGGTGTCGATCATTTCGAGTTTTCTATCTTCAGTTTTCAGTGTCAGCATTTAGCATCTCCCAGAAATTCACCCTCCAAGTGTTGTGGTTCAAGCATGGTTTTAAAAACCAGTCTGCTGGGTTTGAATCCCAAATCGGCCACTGCTGGCTGTCGCCTACTGAATGCTTTTGTGCTTCGGTGTCCTTATCTGCCAAAATCACTTTGTTGTGAGGAGTGAGTCAAGATGCAGAAACCAGAGCTCAGAATGTGCCTGTTAGGGAGAACTGGATGGGTGTCAGTAGTCACCTGTGCTGCACCGGCTTTCCTTCAGGCATCAGGCCCCTTCCAGGAGGTCCTGCCTAGAACAGTGCTTGAACTTGAACGGTGCTTTCCAGTGGAGGAGCATATGGAAGCTGATTTTAGAAAAGGAAGATGGCAGAGGCGGGCACAGGGAAAGGTGGTAGAGGAAAAAGTGTTGGCATTCCAACTAGGTAACCCATGAATGAGGGTTCTTCCAGGGAGGGTGACTGGCAGCTGCTTTCTTGTTTACAAAAGAACAGGTCCGTGTTTGCATGTTCTCTCGCCTTTTGATAGAGTCAAGAACCAGGATTTCATAAATCCTAACTGACATGCAGACTAAATGTGGAACCCAGGACCGCCTTAGGGAAACTGCCTCTTCTCCAAACCAGAATTAGACTTCACCACTTTCTGCACATGTGTAAATAATCGCGGCATCTTAGAGGCTGGGGCTCCCTCAGGGTCTGGTCCACCTCCCTCTCTGAGGGAGCGTCAGGGAGCCTGGGGCTTCGTGCCTGGCGGGCCGCCAGCCATCCTGGGGAAGGCTTGGGGTAGGCTTCACCCTGCTTTACGATCAGATGCCGGCCAGCAGGAGTGGGGATTAAAGGAGAGAAGACTGATTCTACTAAAGTGCTTTCTCCAGAAGGTTTCCTATACCATCTTGTCCACAGTACAGTGTCGAGTCTGTTAGAAAGAACTCGGACTGTAACTGGGGATCACTGCTGCATAAGGTGAACGTCCGAGTTCCCCACACCTGGGCCGAGGGGCGGGCTGGGCTCTGCCAGGCCTCCTCCAGCTTCCTCTGAGGTGACTTGCCCATGTGCTGCCTTATCAGATTGCCTCAGTCGGGGCAGGAAGGTTATTAGATGACGGCTATTGGTAATTGTCTATTTCTAACTGATCCTAACATAATTACTGTTGGGTGTTTTTTTTAGCTCCATTTTATTTCCAGTTACTTGGCTGCATTCCCAAATGAATTTGAAAACCTCAGTAATGAAGAAAAGTCCATTATAGAAGAAGAAATGCTGGTTGAAGTCAATAGGTAACTTTCCTTTGTTGATTTGTAAAGATGGCTTCTCTGGAATATCATTGGGGCGCCACTGCTGTGTTAGGAGCTCCTTTGTAACCGTACATCTCTAGGAGTTGTCTTTGTCAGAAACAGAACATTGGGATCTTCTCCGTGTGGTTGAGTGTGCTCAGGTCTTTCCGGTCTGAGCAGGGGTCCCACACAGGGAGGGCAGGACGCGTGGACCGAGTTCCGAACTCCAGTCCACACGGCAGACTCAGCTGTACGATGCTGCCACCCAGGGCCTGGATACTCTTGTCTCTGGTGCTCGTGGAATCATGGGCGCCATCTAATAATAGGCTTCTAGAAAATAACCAAAACTAGTGTGTATTGTTCTGAGTCTTGCTTTTAACTATGTTTTTCATCAGCTCTCAAAGCAGGGCTGGAAATGTCCAGATTCCACAGAGGTCTGGACCACACTCACTCGTCTCTTGAGTCACGAGGCCTGAGTTATTCCCACTTCTGGGATCTCCTAGGAGCCTTTGGTAAACATGACTGTTCAGATAGCCTCATCCTGTCTGCCCACTAAGCACCGGTCAGCTCGGCATGGTCTGCAGGGTCTCCCCGCCCTTCTCTGCCCCCTCGGCTCCTGTGGCTCAGAGCGTCCCTTTCTGGTTCTTGAACAGATAGAAATAGAAAGGTGGGAGGCAGGGGAGACAGACCCCGACAGAAGGGGCAGCACCAAGGGACGGTACAGGGTCCGGGACTGCAAGAAAAACTGTCGGGTTTGGTGAGGATACCAGCACATTCGTCCCTGAATTAGAGCTTTATCTCTATTCTCATGGAGCCCAGAGGTATTGATGTGAGGAGAACTCGGGTTCACAGTGACCGTCACCTAGAAGTGACCTGACTCACGCTCTCCTGTACTCGGTTTCACTTCCGTGTGAGAGGAGGGGACGGGGTGAGGGCGCAGGTGTCAACGTACCTCCTGAGCAAGGCAGCGACTCCCCCTCTTGCTGGGTAACGTGTGGCAGGGTTGCTGATGCCATGTGCTCACACAGAGGGTTTCTTTCTCTGTGGCGCATGGTTTGCCAGCGTGGCCACCAAGGCCTCCGTGGGAGTCCTGTGAGTGTAGTTATGTGTGCCAGGCGCAGGCAGTTGGGTGTGTTCACACCCACCACCTGGCTGGTAGCAAGTCCCCTGCCACCACCCAGAGGTGGGGAGAGGACGGCTGTGGCGCGCCTGCTGTCCTCCACTGCTGTGGGAGATAATCGCACTGAGTTTGCCCGTTTGCATCCATATCCGCCTGGCGGAAGTGACCTCACCCGTCCCCTGACTGGTGCCACATCTCATGTGCGTTTCTGCTTCTGTAATTACAGGTTTGCCCTGGCGTCCCATTTCTTCTGGGGACTTTGGTCCATCGTACAGGCCAAGATTTCATCCATTGAATTTGGGTACATGGTATGTTTTGGGGGTGGTTTTTCTCTTCTACCAGGGGAAAAGAAATGCTAGTGTGTGTGAATGCTTGGAGGTAAATGTTCCTTACAGAGGGTCAGCCATTCCCTGAGCCAGGTGAGCTGGCACCAAGACGGGGCACGGCCCTGGAAGCTGCGGGAGAGAGGCTGCGATAATTTAAGCCGCCGGCACCGATGCCGTTTGTCTGCCTGCCTCTGGAGGCCTCACTCCTGGGGCCAGCAGGTCACCTTCCCTGACCGTCGTCCCTGACACAGGCACACTGCGTGTAGGAGTGTGGAGGTGCCTGCAGGTGCCTTAACGCATTCAATCCACCTGTCACCACCCTGTTCTCAGCCTGCAGCACCCTACTTAGAGTGTGGAGGTGGTGCTGACTGAATTAGACACCCTGTTTGTTGTAGGCAGATGAGTACCGAGCCAGGCTGTCGGCTTATTCTCACCTTAATAACTGACCTTGACATAGAGACACTTGGTGCCCTTTAGCTAAGCCCTCTGCTACTCCGTGGGTGTCGGTGGGGTGCCCAGGGTGGGGGCACACAAAAGTGGAGCGAGCCCCTTGCTCTGGGACAGGTGGTCGGAATATGTTCGCTTTTCCCCCTCAGTCCTGTGTTAGGATTATTTCTGCTTCTAGGCAGAGGGGTTGGCAACACACAGGTGGAATTAGACGAGAGAAGAAGGGCATATTTGGATTTCTAGTGCACATTGGGCATCACAGTCAAATGATACTGGAAGACAAAATAGACTTCTTTGTTCTGTGCTTGCCAGCAGCGCGCGCCCTGGGACCTTTCTTGCTTTAAAAGAGGAGCCTTTGTTATGTCTGTCATTGAGTGCCTGCAGCACTGCAGGGTACACGAGACGGGCAGCCATGGCAGCACTAAGTAACTAGACAGAAGTCCCGTCTGGGTGGCAGGGCCAGGCCAGCCAAGGTGGCCAGGCAGGGAACCTTTAAGGTGAGGTATGGCAGGGAACCCTGCTGACAACACAGTGTGAGAAGACTGTCTTTAGAGCAGTCGGGCTCCTGGACAGACTGCTGCAGCCGCAGCTGCTCTGTGCTGAGCTGTTGGTGGCCGGGGCGGGGGGGGGGGGGGGGAACCCGGGTGCTAGTGGGGCTGGCAGGGCTGGCAGGAGCCCTCCGCGAAGCCACTCTTCCTTGTGTCTCCTAGGAGTATGCCCAGGCGAGGTTTGATGCCTATTTCGACCAGAAGAGGAGGCTCGGGGTGTGACGGGGGGTGACGTCATACGCTTCTTCCCTGGACGGCGTGGGGCGGCCGAGCCTGCGGGGCCCCTCTGCCCCGACCGCTGCAGGAAGGCGGGGTGTCGCTGCCACACACAGACGTGTATGATACGAGAGACTGTATTAAAATTGAGTAACATTTATTCCATATCTTGTTTACGATTTCACTAGGACTCTGAAATGAGATCGGGCAGCAGAAATCTAGTACAATAGTGCAATATCTCAGATTCCTTTTAACCTAGTGGGCATTTCATATCTGGGGCCTGCAGCTTCCGTCAAGTACGGCGAACAGCAAGAGTAAACAGTGTTACCGCAGGTACTTTTTGGATTAACGTTAGTTTTTTGCAGGGTTTTGATTGCCCTGCCTGGGAGCACTGCACCAGGCCCTGCGGGTAACACTGCAGACACGCTCGCCCCCGGGGCCCGCTGGTTGTGATGTTGTCTGGCAGCCTGCCTGCGCGGCTCCAGAAGCTGCTCCTTCATCCTTTTGGTCCCCGTGGCTGACACAAGAGGCCGCAGGCCGTGCCTGGCGCTGCGAGCCGCGGTGTGGGACCTGCTGTCCGTAGGGGTGCGCGTGGCTCCCTGGACCTGCTGAGCGTATTGTGATACGGACGAAGCTCTTCCTGACGATGCAGCCTCTGCCGCTCCCTCCTCAGAACTGAACGAGCTGTCAACCCCGGCTCTGGGCAGACAGTGAGCTGCAGCCACAGGGCCCATGGCTGGACGAGGGGCAGCGTGGGGACGTGCTGACACCCCCCAGTCTGCCTTCGCCGAAGGGAGCAGGCTGCTTTGTCCCCACTCTGCCTTTTCTCCTCCAGGACTCTGCTCGACCTGGAGCTGGGGTCCTGTGACAGGGCTGGCAGCTCCAGGGCCCCTCAGGCAGCCAGGTGGGGCGAGGGAAACCCCGGCCTGGGCCCTCTGCCAGCTGTCCCTGCCCTCACTGCTCCCTGATGCCCCCAACGTGGTCGTCCTAGTGGGAAATGCAGCCTGTACGTGGCATGTGGGGGCGTGGATAGAGTATAGCTGTGAAATCTGTGTACATTAAGTGTCCTTTGGAATAAATTCTTTTTTTGACTCTACTCTTACTTGAATGGTACTTGTGCATAGATTTCTGTTACCAGAGATTGTCCTACACAAACGAAAAAATAATAAAACCCCTCCTCAGCTGTCGGCCTTGGTTGTGTCCTGAGTCTCAGGGAGGACGCCTGTCACCTTCCTGTGCCGACACCAGGCCCCGGTGCATGCAGATATGTGGAAGGGTGTGTGTCACGTAGGGTGCCATGTGGGGTCTCTGGTCCCGCTCCCCATATAAGAACGCAGGACATGGTGAGGCCAAAAAGGAACACCCACGGAGCCATAGACAAGTCAGACCACTATAGTCTCGATGGCAGCTGGGTTGGAAGCAGGAGCCACACGATCCACAACCTGCCATCCACCTCTCTCTGCCAACCAACCTCACATGCTAACTGCAATCCGCACTTGCTAGCTCAGCCACCATCATCTTGCTAGTCCCCATTTGCTGCTAGCGTAGCCATGGCAGTTATATTAGTGGCCCATGGCTCACTGGTTACAGCTGACGGCCAACTAGCCACAGCTGATGGCCATTAACTACCCAAGTGAGAGCCTGGAAACTGCACTTCTGGCTCTGTCCCCACAGTGTGGAAGGAACAGGAACATCTGGGAGGCGACAACGGCTAGGCCAGGGCAGGAGGGACACTTTCCACTGTCCACCATTGTAGACATTTAAATAGGTTCAACCAGGTGAGTGTGTTTTGATATCCAAACAGTAAATGGTCCTGCGCTCCTGCATGAGACCTCGTTTAGACTAAAGCTCCCACCTCCCTGTGCCCACTAGGTGTGCAGTCATCGGGCCCTGCCAGCCTCACCCACCTCGCCCTCCACTACAGCCTTCCTCTTCCTCAAGGCGCCTGTCTGGCGTGTGGATTCCTCGACAGGCTTTTGGGTCGGGTCTTCATATCCTTTCACGGTTGGCTCAGAAAGTCACGCCACCCACGCGGTGCTGTCCCTTAGACAACCCCACATGCTCCCTGGCCCATCACTTATTCTCTAGATGCGGCTTTGGAGTTCTGATTTGTGCCCTCAGTTATGTCCTGCATTAGACCATGAGCTTGGGATCAGGCCTGTCCTCAGGGCAGGTGACGCACCCGTCCCTGTCTCCTGACGTCCATGCCCCAGGAGTGCCCGCTCCAGTGCCTTTGCATGTGCTGGTCCCACGGCACCCAGGCTGCCAGCCATCCATGTGTCAGCCAAGGCACGTCCGACCACCATCTCCCTGGGATCATACCTGCCTCCCCACAAAACTACCCACGTGGCTCAGGGTCCCTCTGTCACCAGCCCCACCCTGCAGGTCTCTGCCCAGCTCTGTCCCCAGGAAGGTGTTCAGTCTGGGTCAGGGCTCAGTCCAGATCCCACCTGAGTTGCACATGCAGCTGTTCCCCACCAGACACTGCTGTCGTTCCTCGGAGCCAAGTCTGCCAGGCCCGTGGGATTGCCGTGGCATGTGGAGACCCTCAGCAGGGCAGCCCCGACCCGATGGACAGGCCCCTCCCAGCCACTGGGCAGATGAGATGCAGTGATGGGGCCAGGTCACCCAGCTCACTGCCCAGAGCATCGCTGGCCTCCACGCGGCCCTTGTTCCTGGAGCTGGAAGAACTGCAGCTCCTCAGCTGGAGAGAGGGAGGCCTCTGAGAAGCATCGGCCCTGCCTCCCAGACGGTGGGGGGGACCTGGCCACGAAGAGTTGCAGGATGCCACCCCCCCCAGCTGACACAGGACTGCCCATCCAGGAGACAGGAGAGGCTGCAGCCTCTGGTGATGGGGGGACAGGCCTCCCGACCCTCGGGGCTTCCTGGACAGCCTCTGCCCTTCTCTGCAGGATGGTGGCCTCAGGTGTGTGTGACACCACCTCCCTTGCGTGCCTGGGGCCAGCACCAGCACGAGGAAATGGGGATACTGGCCGATTCACACCAGGCCCCACCCTCCACACCCAGAGTGCCCTGAACATTCGCTTACAGCCAGTTTGCACACCCCCAAGGATGAGCAGCTCACTTAGCCCAGCCCAGCCTGGGGAGACACTCATCCCGAGCTAGAATGTGTTGGAAACATCCCTCCTTGGTCCTTCACCCCGAGTCTGGGATTTTTGCAGGAGTGCTCACGGGTCCTCCCTGACTTCTGGAGGCCCCAGCTCCTACACCAGTACCCCCCACCCCCACCCCCCACCCCCTCAGCTGCAAAGGAAGGTATGAGACAGGCGCAGGGGCTGGCAGGGCTCCATGAAGCCAGCTCATGGGAAGGACCAGCCCCCAGCCCCTGGCGTTCCAGACAGGCCAAGACGCAGTCCTGGACCTTCCTCCTCTTTATTTCTTTCCTGCCACAGCAAGGTAAGGGTGGGGGCCGTGGGCACGGCCACAGGTGGGCTTTATTCATCTTCCACAGTGAAGGTGAAGGGGTTCAGCTTGTAGCCAGTGCCTGAGTAGAACTTGTTCTGGAACTCCACCCTGGGGTGAGAAGGGAGAACTGGTGAGGGGAGGGCCCTCCACCCCTGCCCCTGCTGCCCGGGCCAGCCGGGGGGGCAGCTCACCAGTGCAGCCTCAGCGCGTGTAAGAAGGCTGAGAGCCCCTCCATCACCAGCAGGATGGCCACGGTGAGGACGGCGAAGGCGGCAAAGACGGGGACCAGCACCACGGCCATCACGCCCATCTCTCGGCCCAGGCGCAGGCCCACACGCATCACCATGGCCCACAGGACCTCCGATAGCTCTGTGGATGAAGCAGGCGCAGTGGAGACCAGGGGCCGGGCTGCCCACCAGCCCCCAGGGGAAGCCTGAAGTCCCTCTTCCTGCGAGACCTACGGGGGCCTCCTCTGATGGCCCCACTTGACAGGATCCTGAGGCCCAGAGAAGTGACCCCCCCAGGCCACCCAGCAAGCAGCTTTGGGGGTGGGGGTGCGGAGCCAGGACTTGCCAGTGGCCGGGTCACTCACGGGCATGGGCCAGGCTCAGGGCCCAGAGGCGCAGGTAGGAGGCGGTGTTGGAGATGCAGCCCAGGCAGAACTCGATGGTGTGGATGGCCTGGTGCATGAACACCTCGGAGAGAACAAACTGGGGGGTGCAGTGGGCAGCAGTGAGGGGCAAGCCGGGCCTGCCCCCGCCCCCACTCAGAAGGGCACCACACCCACCTTGGCCTCCTCTTGATCCCCCGAGCACCCTGCCTTCTCCTCATCAGAGCCCCAGCCAGACGTAGGTGCATCGGGCGGGTCCAGAAGCCCGGTCTTCTCCTCATCCTGGGGGGGCGGGGGGAAGGGCGGGGGCATCAGCAGGCCCAGCCCCAGATCCCGCCCACACCTCCCCATACCGTCCATGCACAGGCGCCGGGGAGCCCGCGAGGGAGGGAGTGAGGGAGGCGTATCTCAGCCTGGCAGTGGCCCCCCCTCCCCAGCAGTCCCCTCCCACGTGCCCCCCTCCCGCCTCTACCGGCTGTGGGCCAGCATGCCGTCTCCTTCTCCGGTGCTGCCAGCGCAGAAACAAGGGTGTGCCAAGCAGCAGGATGGGCACCGTGGCCAGGGCCAGCACCACCAGGGTGGCCTGCACCACCTCCTGCAGGGGATGGCGCTTGAGTCAGTGCCCCCTGCGAGCCCCACACCCGGCCGGGGCCACACGACTCACAGGGCCCAGGGAGCCCACCGTCTGCTTTTCCCGCAGCACCCCTTGCTAAGCAGGGACATCACTGCTCCCTAAGGAATCCTCAGAGAGAAGGGCCACAGGCTTCCGGCACCCACTGCGCCCCCCCCACCCCTGGAGCCTCACACTGCCCCTGGACCCCCCTGTGTCAAGGCCTCGGGCCTGCATCCTTGGTTCCCAGATGAGGACCCTGCAGCTCCGAGGTGTCCAGTGGCCACAGGGCCCCAGGAGGGGTGTGAGCCCGCCCCGTGCCCCCGGCCCAGCCCACCTGCCCAGGAAACAGCAGCCGGTTGGTGGGGCTGCTGGAGAAGAGGAACATGTTGATGAAATGGATGAGGATGCTGGGGGCTGAGGCGGCACCGGCCACCGAGACTCGAAGCCACTTGTAAACGACCAGGAAGACCAGGTAGCCAAACAGGCCCAGCAGGAAGACCAGCTCAGGCAGGGTCTCCAGCAGCAGCCGGTGCCGCTGGCCAAAGTGCCTGGGGCAGGAGGAGGGCCGGTGAGCGGACCACCCTGGCCCTGCCAGCCCCCAACCCCCGCCCCGGGAGCCTGCGCCCTCACACATGGTTGAAGACTCCCAGGACCACCCCGAAGGCCATGTGGGTGACCCCCAGGATGACAGACATCTTCATCTTGAAGGAATTGAGGAAGCTCAGGTGATTGACAGCCAGGCTCCAGACCTAGGGTGGCAGGAAAGGTGGGTGTCACGCAGGGGGCCCCCTGTCCACATCACTCTCACCCACCTCTTTGTCCCCTTCGGGGCCTCAGCACAATCTGTCACCTGCCCTCCCATGAAGGGCAGCAGAGGGGACTGGTTAAGAGCACAGACAACCCGGTCCCAACCCCAGCTCTTTCTAACGGGGTGACCTTGGGCACATGGTCCCGTGTGTCTTAGCTTCCTCATCTATAAAATGGGAGCTCTTCGTGAAGCCGTCAGGAGGATGAAATATAGTCATTGTACATAAAGGGCTCAGAACAGTACCCGGCACAGAGGGGGCTCCATAGCGACCAAGTGCTCCCGTCACCGCAACATGCCTCTCTGCTCTGGGGAGTGGCTGCAAGGGGGGCCCTCATCTATCTGGGGCCCTGTGCCTCCTGCATCAAAACCAGGCTGCCCTCCCGCCTGCCTGCAGCACCCACGGCCAGCGGCCAGGACTCACAGGGTCGATGCCAAAGGGGTAGGGTCCCAGGAAGACACCAGTGACATTGGGGTCCAGTGCAAGCAGCGGGTGCTCGGCCAGGAATGCGTCGCTGTGGGAAGAGCAGGCAGGGTGTTCAGGGAGGCAGGGACCAGGAGCGGTGGGGACCTGGGGGCCAGCGGGGCAGGCAGGCAGGCAGACCTCACCTCCAGCCGGACTGGTTGGCCATGGCCGCCACGCTCCAGCCCGAGGGGAAGATGGCGGTGGCACGGCTGAAGCACTCATTGTAGATGAAGCCAGTGTAGATGGAGAACAGGCCCATGAGCAGAAGCAGGTAGCGGCCGCCGAAGAAGGTGCGCCAGATCTGGGGGTGGGGGCTGTGAGGGACTGGCTGGGCCCACCTACCCCACCTGCCCGGCCACCACATGCCCTCACCTCGTTCTGCGCCATCTTCACACCCGGCCGGTCCTCAGCGAGCACCATGGCCAGGGCGAAGAGGAACATGAGCAGCCCGTGGCCCACGTCGCCAAACATCACGGCGAAGAGGAAGGGGAAGGTGATGATGGTGTAGGGCGCTGCGGGAGAGAGGTCCCATGGTCAGCCAGGACCCCACGGAGAAAGGCACATCTCTGTACAAGCTGCCACGGAGGCCCCGAGCCCAGACTCTGGGATGGCACCCAATTCACACTTCTTAAAAAACACAGTGTGGCCAGACAGAACACGTCTGCAGGCTCGTGTTGGCCCACGGCCTGCTGGCTGGCTGCCAAAGCCTGACGATCACCTTCCCAGTGCTGCTCTGAGTCTGCACCGTGATCCCCATTCTACAGGTGAGAAAACTGAGGCTCCGAGAAGCCAAGCAACTTATCAAGGTAGGCAAGTTGGACCTCAAACCCGGACCATTCCTACTGCAGAGCCGCTGCCCCTCGTGCAACCCTGTGCCAGCCCTGTTGTGAGCGTCACAAGGCAGGGGGCGGGTTGCTGGGATAAACACAAAGCACTGGGCCCCGACAGCAGTGGAGTGACAGGGAGTGCACCTCGACTTCAGAGGGCAGGACAGGTCCAGTGTGGATACCGCCTTCCCAGACTTCCACCAAGGTGGGGCTGTGGGGTGCCAGGGCTCTCACCGGGGTTGACCTCCTGGTAGCGGCCCACGCCATAGGCATCCACGATGCCCTGGAAGCTGGCCGTGAAGCGGGTGGTGCGGATGAGCGTGGGGGGCATGTCCCGGCAGGGGATGCGGTGAACCACAGCACTCACACCTTCCTCACTCTGGGGCGCCCAGCAGGCAGGCCGGCAGACAGACAGACAGACAGGCAGGCAGATGAGACTGATGGCGGGACCCTCAGGGATCCTTGGATTCCCCCAGCCAGGCCCAGGTGGAGACGTGGAGCACAGCGGGGGCTCACTGGACAGGCGCTTGGGACCTGGGGCAGCCCCTCCCCTCTCTGTGAAGTAGGACCACCAGTCCCACCTGCCCCCATTCAGGGGGATTTAGGGAGAGCCAGAGGTCAGCGGGACCACAGTCGCTTGGGAAATAGAAGCATGCTACTGCTCATCCAGGTGGCCCAGGAGGGAGCCCCATTGGCAATTTTGAGCACCCACTAGGCACAGGCAGCCTGTGGTGTATTCACACTACAGCGATCCCTGGTTGCAGGGTCATTGCACCCATTTTACAGAGGAGGAGCCTGAGGCGCCCTCCAGTCAGCCCAAGGTCACAGGACCAGTGGCTGCAGAGCCTGGATTTGAACCCCGTTTCTCACTCAACGCCCAGTATAGCCACCAGGGTGTGACAGTCCACCCCAGAAGCTCTGGGAAGTCAGGGGGTGGGCTTGCTGGACCAGAGCCATCAGGGTGGACTCCCCGGGGGAAGGGAAGCCCTAGCAAAGCAATGGGAAATTTGTTATGAGGCAGAAACAGGCCGTGGCCTGGCAGCAGGGGGTACGGGGACCCCCACCAGGCTCACCGAGCTTTCCTGCAGCGCCTGCTGCAAGGTGGGCAGGTCGCGCGTGGCACACCAGGCCTCGGCAATGAGGCACTTGTGTGTGGCGCTCACGCTGCACTGGTTGAGGACCAGGTATACAGCCTTCATCTTGCGCATCTGCACCTGCCAGGGAGGCAGCAGCCGCTGCACCCGGCTCAGCACCTGGCTCAGGAAGCGCTCCGTCTCCCCCAGGACCTGAGGCCAGAGCAGGGTGGGGTTAGGAGGCACAGGGTTGGGGGCAGGGCAGGGGGAGGGTTGGCAGGTCGTGGGCACCCACCTCCTGCAGCTCAAGGCTCTGCTGCTGCAGCTGCTGCAGGACCCCACGGCGGGCATCATCCTGCTCGGGGAATGGGAAGACGTGGCAGTGGAAGCTGGCAGGGGAGGAGGCGACATGAGGTGAGCCACGGGTTCCAGATGAGTCTGGAAGGAGCTCACGGGGCAGCGCAGGGGACAGGGCGGGCTCAGTGGAGGGGACATGCAGGGGCCCGGGCACAAGGGCAGCAGGTAGCCGGCCTCCCAGGGGGCTCACCAGTCAGTGATTTTGCGAATCTTCTGACCGATCTGCTCGCCCCAGTAAGAGATGAGGAAAGTCATCCACGTCGCAGGCTCGCCCTGACGGAGTGAGGCCCGGTTTACCTTGGCGTCCTGGCTCCCACCAGCATGCACCCCAGCCTGGGTCCCCCCAGCCCAATCACTGCTCACTGTCACAGGGTCCTCCAGTGGCTGCTCCGCCTCCCTGAAGCTGGCGATTAGGAAGCCGCGACATGCCCTCCAGAGCAGGCGCTCCAGGGCGGCAGCCTTGTGGGGTTCCACAGCACCTGCCACGAAGCTGCGGGGCCAGGCAGGGCTGGGGGGGGCTGGTCCTACCTCCTCCAACCTCGCCCCGCCAGACCACTCCACAGCCCCGCCCTGCCCAGGGTGGTCAACCAGGCACACTGGCCCTGTCCCCAGGAACAAGGCAGGAGCCCACCATGCAGGGCCAGAGAGGGGAAACCCCCGTGAGCAAGGAAAATTCCAGGCCTGGGAGCACTGGACAAGGAGTCCGAGCCAGGCCTGGCGCCGGTGCTCAGGGCCCCTGTGGCTGATGAGAAAGAGCATGAAGCTGCCCCTCACTTACTTGACCCTGAGGTCCTGGTGAGGGTCCCCCAGGGACTGGAGTAGGGGGCTACTTTCCGAGGGCCCATCTGTGTAGGTGGCTGCCACCTAGGAGTCGAGAGGCACCGTGAACCCCAGCCCAAATGGGGCCCGGTACCCACCCCTTCCCTGTGCGCCCTGCCCAGGCTGGTGCTAACCGGGGGGCCGTGGCCCTGGCTTAGCACAGCCGCGTGGAGCTGCAGCTCATGCAACTGGGCCCGCAGGGCCTGCTGGTTGCCCCTCACGTCCCGGAGCTCCTGTGCCAGGCGATCCGTCTCCTCCTGAATGCGCAGCAGGTTGCGGGGTGGGGGCGCTGGCAGCACCCCCTCCGGCAGGGGCAGTACCAGCCCAGCCCGCCGAACCTCCTCCTGCAGGAAGGCTGGGTGCAGAGGGATGGGTGTCAGTGGAGGCCACTCAGGGGCCACCACCAGCTAATGGGCACTGTTAGCCAAGGGCTGGCCACTGTCTAGGGGACCCCAAATGCCACCTCAAACTCCAGTGGCCCCTAGCTAACTGATTCACTAAGTCCCAGATCCTCAGATAAACTCCAGGCAAAACCTCCATCCCCACAGATCTGCCCTCTCTGCCTTCATTCCCTTGGCCCCTGCGCAGCTCAGAGCCCGGGGCCCACAGAGCTCATCCCAGCAGGCCAGCCCCCGCATGGCAGGCCATGGAACGAGAGCTTACATGGAGGCCCACACGGTGCCTGCCTGATCACTTTATTGATAAGCTATCAAACCATTACACAGGTGTGCTTGATTCTCCCACCTTGCAGGCTCCTCCAGGTGCCAAGGCAGGGGTCCCCCATGCCCGTTTAAGAAGGAGCTGCTTCTTGGGGGCACCTGACCCTAAATCCTGGCCTCTGCCCACTCCGGTCCATTTACAGAAGAGGAAGCTCTGTTCATGCCTCTCTCTTGCTAAGAAACCATGGTAGCAAATTTCCAGACCCTCGCCCCGTATTCAAGGCCTCTTCCAAGCCAGCTCTGGCCTCGGTTCTCTGCTCAGCTCACCCAAGGCTGCCCTGTTCCCAAGAACACTGCACAGATCCCAGCTGCCCTGCTCTGGCTCTGCAGGCCCTAGCCTGGACCTCCTTTCTCTGCCTTCTACCTGGGTGACCAGGACGCTCCCTTTCAGACCAAGCTCGACCAGCGCCTCCTCCAGGGAGCCTGCCTGGGATGTAGCCCTGGAACCAACTCACTGAAGGTCTTCTCCAGCTCCTCACAGCGCCGAACATCCAACACAAAGCGTCTCTGGAAGGCGCTTACCGAGGCGTTGAGCTGTGATTGCCATGTGGAGGGGTCAGTTTCTGGGGACGGAGTCAGGGAGGTCCCCACCCCCGGGCCCAGGCCAGGCTCTCCTCAGGCTGTAGCTGCATCCCCAAAAAGGTGCTAAGCACACCGTGAACGTCCAGATGCCCAGCTGGAGACAGACCAGACCCCACAGCCACTGAGGAGGGCATCCAGCTCGGCCACCAAAGGACAAGGTCCCCTCCCACACGCGTCCCAGCCCCTCTCACATCTCTGAATTCCACGAGACCCAGCTCGCCCAGCTGGCTCACACAGGGGTAGGCAGCAGCCGTGGGCAAGAAGAGCTGAACCAGTGCCACCTCCTCACTCCGGAACATGGAGCCCATGGTCCTGTGGGGCGGGCAGGAGGTGGGGGCTCAGTCAGGGGCAAGCCACAATTGCTGACAGGCTAGGAATTCAGTACCCGTCAGCTCACATGATCCTGGAAGGTGCTGCTTCCACCCCCATCTGACAGACGGAGAAACAGGCCCAGGAAGCTGGAAGATGTGCTGAGATAACACGGGAAACAAGGAACCTGGCATAGCCGATGCCACAATCTGACTCAAAGCCCGAGGTCAAGCTCTTCCTGGCTGACTCTGGCCCTGCTCCTCACCCGTGATGGCTCCTGGTGACACTGGCCCTCCTCTGTGACCTGCCACTGCCCTGCATCCTACTCATCCTTGGGACCCCAGGCCAAGGGTCACTCTAGCAGCGGGCCTCCTGGCCATGAGCCCTGTCTTTCTACCCCAGGGAGTGTCTTTGACAAGACACCCAGGCTGAGGTTGGGCCTGTCCCCACAGGCAGCTGGAGCCCTGCTCCCTCCCTGCGGGGTCTGTGTGCGCTGAGGGGCTGAGGGTGGTGGGGATCTCCACTGTGTCCCCAGGGGCCCAGTGAGGGCACAGAGGCCTGCTGGGAACACTGATGAACGGGGGATCTTCTCCTGAGGCCTGGGCTGCCTGACGGCGGCTGTTGTGGATAGGGGTGGGAGCAGACTTCCAGATGTCGAAATTATTGAAAGTGAAACTGTGGAAACTGCAAAATGGGCCGGAAGGGCCTGGCGGGGCCTTGCTCAAACACCGGCAGGGGGAGGGCCAGGGTGGCCTCCAATGGGACCTGCGGATGCCCAGCCCACAAGCCAGGGCTCTGTGACCGCTGCTCTCAGGGCCGGGGCCAGCTACTTCCTGTCTGTGGGACTCAGTTTCTTTAGCTCTCAAACTGGAGGGAAGAGGAGACAGGCATGGGTTAGGGTCCCACTGAGAGGGTGAAGGTTTGGCGCCAGAGTGCCCCACCCACTGTCTGGGCTGACTGGGGCCTGTGCGGCTGGTCACTTCCTCCCCGGGGGCCTGGTTTACTTAAGTCAAAAAAGGGAATGCAGCCCTGTCCCCAGCCCCGGAGAGGAGAGAATGCCTGCCGAAGGAAACAGCCCGAGGCTGCAGAAGGGCTGGGCCCTGGACTAGGAAAGGTGGGTAGGAGGCGCTGGCTTCCATTCCCAGAGGCTCAGGGACCAGGGCTTGGAGCTCTGCCCAAGCTGTGATTGGCTGTGTGACCCTGGGGGAGTCTCTTGCCCTCTCAGGGCCTCCACTTCCTCTTTGGGTAAATGGGACTTAACCACCCCCAGCAGAGACAGGACCCAGGTAGGGAGGTGACAAAAACAACTAGAGCCCCCATGTGATCCCTTCACCCATGCTCCCTCATTTAGGAGGGTCAGCCATGCTGGAGGGAGAGGGCACTGTAGCCCTGCTTTATAGGTGGGTTAACTGAGACTTGGAGAGGCAAGGTCCAAGATCAGAGTCTGCAAGCGGCCAGGTCAGACGGGAGCCAGGCCTGGGGCTACTGGTTTGGAAGTCCCAGTGCCCAATAGGTGCTCAGGGGAGGGCCCAATATGTGTTCTCTGCCCTGGACACCCCAAAAGGTTGGGCTGGCCAAATGGGGGGTTGTAGGAAGCCAGGTCTGGGGACCCGACCCAGAGAGTGAAGCAGCTGTGGCAAATGCAGCCTGGTGGCCTTGACTTACAGGGCTCTCGGGCCTGGGCACTTCCCTGTGGTGGGCACGAGTGTGTAGGGACCTGGCCAGACCCCTCCCCTGGCGCACACCCTACCATTCATCCTCCCTGGCCCCTTCCTGAACCAGAGGTCACCCCAGTCCCATTTAAGGAGCAAATGAAGGTGCCCCAGTCCTGTGGCCTTCAGAGTCCAGCCCACTTCTCGCTCTGTGCCCCTCTGCTCCTCGTCCTTCGGGAGGCTGGAGGCTAAGGCCGGCTCCTCAAACAACCCACAGGTCTCTCCTCTGTGCCCCTGGCTCGCGATGACCTGGGCTGAGGAGAGGGTCTGCCACCTCCTCCATTCCGGACTGGTAGGCTCTGGAGTCAGAAAGACCCCACTTGCCTCTAGCTCTGCCTCTTCCTACTTGGGTGGGCCGCAGTTTCCTCATCTGTAGAATGGGTCCCTCCTTCGGGGGAAGGCGCCACAGAGAGAAGCTCTGAGCACACCAGGCCTGGCAGAGTTGGCCTCAGTAGTTGCCAGTGGCTGTTCACACCCCATCCTTCTTTTCCTCCTCCTCCTCCTCCTAGTCTCCGTGGCCCCCAGCAAGGCCTGACACCCGGTGGAGGCACTCACCCCCAGGTCGGCCGCACGAGGCGCGGCTCAGCTCTGTGCTCCGGGCTCTGAGATTCCTGCCGCGGTGCCCACGCAACTCACTTTCCCTGCCGGGCGGGGCCGAGAGGCGGGGCGGGGTCAGTGAAGCCCCGCCCCGCCCCGAGTCCCTGGAACCGCCGGGAGGGAGACCGCGCCGAAACTGGGGCTTCGCGCCGGCTGCGCTTCCTCGCGGAGCTTGGGAGACCATTCGGGCGTCGGGGTGAGGAGGCCTGGGGAGCAGAAGCACTGACCAACGCAAACTGCGCACGTCTACACGGCGGGGCTGGGAGGAGGCGCCCCAGCTCGAGGGCTAGTGAATGGGACCCCCACCACCTAGAGGGCTGGCTCCCTGGGCCTATGGCTGATGGGACCCAGGCCTGGGTCCAAGACCCGCATGGGGTCCAAGACCAGCACTGTCTCCCACCTTTGGGACCCACAGCCCCTTAACAGGCAACCGCAGTTACACTGGGTTCTCTGCCTTCCTGCCTCTGACCACCCAGGGTAGAGGCCTGGCTGGGCTCCAGGCCATGCTCTGTGCCCTTGGGTGGATGGCTGCCCCTCTCTGGGCCTCTTTCCTTAGTGACAGCGGGACACTGAGGGCCAGGTAATGGTTGCATTGTTCCACTCAGCTCCCGCCCAACACCCCCCCCACCACACACACACACACACACACACACACACACACACACACGCAGCAGGTGCTGAGCAATGAATGCTGCTTACGTTGCTCCACCTGTCGCTGGGGTGTCCTAGTGACCTTGCTTCAATTTAGTCGTGTCCCAGCACCCCTGAATTGGGGCTCTCAGCTGTCCAGCTGCCTGCACTCTAGACAGGCCAGGACCATACCCACTGGAGACTAGAGCACCCACCAGCTCTGGTGATTCTTGAACCCCACACTGCAAGGGGTGAGCAAATGGAGCCCCCGAGCTGGGACTGTACACGGAGTCGCAGCCAAGGTCAGCATCCAAGAAAAGGGGGGACGTGTTCTGGAACATCATGGGGCTGTTTTCAGAGGGGACCCTTGACACACCAAACACCAGCGGAGAGGCGTGGGGTTCTCAGGTCAATACCACCAGGGACAGGGGAAACTGGTCTCTGCCGTTTTACGAAAGGGCGTTAAGAGCTGCACTCCTGATGCAGATACCTTATGGGTCAGTAAGGGACTCACACCAGGAGCTGGATATAGTCTGACCCGTTTAATTAAAAGTATTCTAGTTATCTGTGCACCAATATAGTCTCCATGCCAATCACCTAATGCTGATTCGGAAAAGCGAAGAGGTGATTTGGGACTTTTCTCTCTTGTAACTGTTTTTGCAGTGCTCCCGCCTCCCACAGCCACTAAGACTAGCAGTGGGCTGGACTCGTGGCCACTTCCTGGGCTTCCTTTCAGGGTTCCTTTCAGGTCCTGCACTTAGTTCTCACTTCGGTGCCCTGCTCCTCGGGCTGTGGGGCCTCAAAGCCTTAGCCAGTGGTGGGGCCCAGACTGGCCCAGGTGTCAGCAGTGATCTGAGAAAAAGGCGCCCTGGGAATGAGCTGGGGAAAAGGCTGCATTTCTTTGCTGCAGGCCGTCTCAGAGCCTTGACTGTGCTAACATGCAGTCTGTCCCAGAGTGGACAGGACACTGGTGGCATTTCTCACACTTAATGGTCCACAGCACACCCTCCCCCTTCTTTCCAAGAAGCATCTTGCGAGATTAGTTGTTTAGTAAGAAATACTTTTGGAAATGATGGCGAGGGGGACTGAGAGCTCTCAGGCCAGAGTTAGCTTTTTCATTGGATATAGGCTGTGTAATCCTGAGCAAGTCACTTCACATCTCTGAGCCAGTTTCCCCACTGCTGAGAACGTACTGAAATCCTTTCACAGTGCTTGGCACCAAGTACAAGGCACAGTGCTTGGCACCAAGTACATTTTTGGCTATTCCAATGGCACTGGGCTTGTGTGTTGCTCCAGAGGGAACCACACCACTGCTGGGACTGCAAAATAGGAAGTCCTGAGCAGTAGCCAAGTCAGTAGCCTGGTCTGGGAACTTGGGGAGGAAAGGGGATGTGGCTAGATATAAGGCAAGGCCAGCTCAGGGGCAGCAGGGCCTGTGTCACCACCTCGTGACTGTCACCCCCCCCCCCCCAGCAGGATTCCCCCTGCCCTTCAACAAGCATGATCTAGCCTTTCTGAGTTTCTGCCACCTGACATACTTCTGCCTGGCCTAGGGAACTCTGTGTCCTTAGTTCTGGGTGGCCCTCAGGGGAGGGCAGGCACAGACCCCAGCCGTGGACACCCAGGATTATGGGTGTCCTGCTGAGCCCTGGGGAATATGCCTGGCCAACAGGGCTACTATGAGCTAGGATCTAGTCTTGGGCAGGGCCTGCTGGGACCCAGAGTGCCACAGGAAGGCTGGGCCAGCTCAGCTGGGCCCACTGAGGGACGTGGTCCAGTGGAGGAATCCACAGGCGAAGGTCAGGTTGGGCCAGCCCAGCCTGGACAGCCGGATTCATGACAGAGGCAGTGGGAGGGGTCAGAGCTTCTTTATTGGGCACCAGGGGCTACGGCCGAAGCAGGCAGGGCGTCACCGATAGAGATAGTCAGCCTGGATGTTGGCGGCGATCTCAGCCTCCCACTTGTCTCCATTGTTCAGCAGCTTCTCCTTGTTGTACAGCAGCTCCTCGTGCGTCTCCGTGGAGAACTCAAAGTTGGGGCCCTGCAGGTAGGGGTGCAGGCACAGCCATGTCAGGCCCGTCCAAGGAGCCTCTGCCCCCGCCTCCTCCACCCCAAAGCCTGCTCACCTCGACGATGGCGTCCACGGGGCAGGCCTCCTGGCAGAAGCCGCAGTAGATGCACTTGGTCATGTCAATGTCATAGCGGGTGGTCCGGCGGCTGCCGTCAGCCCGAGGCTCAGCCTCGATGGTGATGGCCTGGAGAGTGGCACAGGGTACTGCTGCCAGCCACCATGCTGGGCTCCGGGGACAGGGTCCGGTCCTCACTGCTCATTCCCGCCCCCGGGGCTGCACACACCCACCCCCCTCTGGGGGGCTCATCCCCCCGGGCCTGCAGAGCGGACCCTCTGTCACCTACTTTCAGCCCAGATACACCTTTCTTGACTCCTCCCCCAACAGGCCACCTGTCACGTCTCTCATGTCAACCTCTTCTTAGCACCTGCCCTAGATGACATTTTTCTTGTTCGTTTGCTAACTGGAGAACGTGAGTCTCACGAGAGGAAGGTTGTCGCCTGCTTCATTTGCTGCAGCAGCTGAAGCCCTGCGGGATGCCAGGCTGTAGTAGGTCCTGTTACTGTAGGTTAATGTTGAATAACTCTCCCACTTACTCTAGTTTTCCAATTGATGGATGAGAAAATGGAGGCTCAGAGAGGTTGAGGGGCTTTCCAAAGCCACACAGCAAGCGGGGGCAGAGCCCAGACTCGTGGGCTAGTCCTTACCTCTCAGTTCCTCGGTACAGCCTTGTACTACCTGGCAGAAGTGGTGGCTGGGAGGACCACAACTGGTAGCACCACAGCTGGGAGGACCTTCAAAGGGTTGTGGCAAAGGCCCTCACACATCCCCAGGAGTGTAATGCCCACCACTTACAGAGGGACCTTTGGCTGGTAGCCTCCTCTCTTTGTGTCTCTGTTTCCTAATCTATAAAAATGGGGATAATAACCTCTACCTCCCGGAGTCGTTGTAAAGATAAATCATGACCTTGGCAAAGTGCTTGGACGGCACTCGCTAACTGGAAACCGTCACTGTTACTATTGTTTTGGGGCTCTTCTGTGTGTTCTGGGTTGCTGGATGGACTGAAAACATCAAGGCCACAGCTGGTGGCCCAGAAGAGCTGGGAGCAGTCCAGGAGACAAGCTGGGACTGACAGGAGCTGTCCTGAGTCACAGAGACGTGGCCTTGGAGCGGCCACTGAGATGGGGTCACTGTGTGGACAGTGTGCCTGCTGGGGCGCCTGCTGGGCACGCCATGGGTCTGCCGCTATGTTTCCATACTACAGGCCCTGACTTCAGGCGATCCACGAGGGACCCTCCAACAGAACCAAACACCCGGACTCAAAGGGACAGCCACTGGGGCCGCGAGGGCCTCAGCTATGGTGTGTGCGTCTTTGGCTGTGGCCCTGCAACAGGCACACAGACAGGGCTCCTGAACTGCTACTGTGTCCAGGGAAAAGTAGAGACCCTCAAGAGGCCTGGGGTTCATGTCCCTGACCAGACCCCCAAGGGCAGGCCCCACTCATGTCACATGGTCTGTTCAGGGCTGGAAGCTTTACGCTTCTGACTCACTGACCCACTGACTCTAAGTCGGCCCAGCAACAAGGCCTCATGGTTCCCATTGGCGGGGAGAGGGGGGAAGTGGCTCAGAGAGCAAAAGGGAGTTTCCTGGAGACACACACAAGGTAAGGAGGCCAGAGTTCGGGCCCAGGGCTGCCCTGCTTCCCTCTCTGCAGCAGGCTGTGGCCTCCCTCTGCCAGTGGCAGGGGCCGGGTAGTGGTCAGTCAGGGTCAGGGACTCACCTGGGCGGGGCAGACGGCCTCGCAAAGCTTGCAGGCGATGCAGCGCTCCTCCCCAGACGGGTAACGGCGCAGTGCATGCTCTCCGCGGAAGCGTGGGCTCAGCGGGCCCTTCTCAAACGGGTAGTTGATGGTGGCTGGCTCCCGGAACAGGTAGCTCAGAGTCATGCCCAGCCCTGTGAGGAGCGCAGGCATGGTAGGTGGGCCCCCTCCTCTCTAAACATCGGGACCCACCCCCAGCCCACCTGGCCCTGCCCCCAGCTCCTACCTCGAGCGAGCTCGGTCCACAGCAGGGTCTGAGCTGCCCGGTCGGTCACTGACTTCATGTCCATCGAGGGCTCTCGCATGTTCACGTACTCTGACAAGGAGGCAGGCAGAGAGGCCATGGTAGGGGCTTCTCATTGCCTCTCCTCGTCCCCCCAGGGAATCCAGTTCAGGGAGATGAGGCCTGGCCTTCCTGCCAGGGGCAACAGCTGGGACCCAAAAGGGCTTGTTCATTCACCAAACCTTCCCCACCTTGGCTTCTGGCCCTGGCAGCCCTTGCCCAGGAGTAAAGGAGGGTGAGAAAGCTTGGGTCCTGGTGAAGCAGTATAGGCACCCAGGGCTGACACCTGCAATCTCCCTCCCGGTCCCACGCAGGGGAGCTCTGAGATCAAACTGTGTGGCCACAGAGAGGGCCCCCCACCTCCCGCAATGACAGACTCTGTTCCAGAAAATCATATTCAAAGTTGATCATCCTCCTCATTTTACAGGGATGCGGAGCCCCTGGCAGAGCCAGGCCTTCTCCTCTGCCCCTGGCAGGGCCATGAGCAGAACAGCCAGAGGCTCCAAGTGCCTTGGGACTCACTGTAGGTGGCTGCCACTGCGCTGCTGTGCAGGCTCCGCCCACTGAGATGCCCTGCAAGGAGAGGGATGATGCTGAGCAGCTGAGACCTCAGGCGGGGACACTGGGCTCCCCCAGGCCCAGAAAAGGCTCCCTTGGTCCTACCTGTGTGTGCAACCTGTGCCAGGGCCCGGAGCAGCGTGGGTAGAGTCAGGCAGCGCATCTGTGGGCATGAAAAGCAAGAGGTGTGCTGGGTCCCAGGATGGCCCTCCAGGAATTCGCAGTGCAGGAGCCCTGACCCTTGACCTCAGGGCCACTGTATCACCTTGTCCCCTACCTAACTCCATTCCTGTCAGAGGCACAGATGGCCTTCCTGTTCCCAGGAGGGCACCTGCCACCCTCCAACCTGACACTGCTCAGCTACGCAAGACTTAGGAGTACCTGTGGCTCCCAAGTTCTAGCTCATATAAGAAATCTTTAAAATCCATCCCTCCTGCCACCCATCTCTCCCCTCCAGTTCATCCTTACAAATCTGACCCAAACAACACTGCCAGCGGCCACCCGCATTTGAGAGTTCACTGTCACAGGGGCGACATGCACCGTTCTTTTGTCCTTACGAGGACCCCATGAGAGAGACACAGACGAGAAGCTGCAGCTCAATTATGTTAAGTGACTTGCCCAAAGTCATACACTAAGGAGTTGGGACCGAGAACTGAACCCAGGCCAGACCCCTCCCTCTACACCCCCAGTGCTCCCCTGCTGGAAATCCTTCCGAGGCTTAAATAACCCTCACGATCAAATTCCTTTCCCTGGCATCAAAGTCCTCCGGAACTGTCTCCCAGACTGCCAAGTGACCTTGGGTAGGTGAGGTCCCCTGGCCTGTTTTCTCAAGTGAAATGGGGGTGAGGGCTCAGGAGCACGAAAGTTCGTACATGCCTAGGGTTTAGCCCAGAGCCCCGCACTTAGCCGGAACTCAAGAGTGCCCCTCCCGTGATCTGTGACCTCTAACGGGCCCATTTCTTTTGACCACTGACTTCAGTGCCAGGCGCCTAACCCAACCTCGTCCTCGACCTGCCGCATGACCTCTGACCCCAAGGCCGCAGTGGCACATGCGCCATGAGGAGGCCGGCTTCCCGGCCCGCCCGCTACACGCTCAAGGACACAGGAACTGCGCTCCTGAGCAGGCCGAGATGAGGCCCGGGCGCAGAGCCGGCAGGGCCAACGGGGACACCACACGCGTCCCCAATGCCGCCCTACCCTGTTCCGGCCCTAGCAGGCGCGCCCCGAACACCCACCTTGAAGCGTTGCCACTCCTTCCCGGTACCGAGAGGCCTGTCCGCCAAGAGGCGGAGCCTACACGCTGGGACGCTGCCATTGGGCCGCCTGGCTTCGCCTTCTCCGCGCTGACCCTTCATGGTGTGGTCTGATTGGCCAGTGGTGCTGTGGAAAGAGGCGGATTCCAGAAACGTCTTTCTTCCGATTGGCTAGGGAAGAACAGGTGCTTGAAGTACCATAGGACGTCGCCATGTTGGATTGGAGAAGCCAATAAGAGAGGACTCCCGAGCCACTGGAGGCGGGACATCCGGGACGTGGTTGAGGTAGCGGTTCCGGTTCTGACCCGTCTCCCTGGGCTGCCCCCCACGCTTGGCTTCCGCGGGGCGTATGTGCTAAAGGTGTTGAGAATCGTGGCCGGCCGTAATTCTGCACGGGATCCGTGCCTGTTCTGTGCTAAAACTGCCCCCAGGCGGCTTCATTTAATCTTTACAGCAGCCCTGGGTGGACGAACTATTATATTCGTTTTACCGATGGGGAAACTGAGGCACAGATTTGTTTAGAAACTTTGCCCAAACCATAGAGCTCGGAAATGCGGCCGACTGAGCCGCACCTGGATCTATAGGACTCGCGAGCCCCGTCCCTCAATAGCCACCAACCCGTGTTTCCTCCAGTGAGTTGGTAGAAGGACCCGGAGGCGGCGGATGCTCAGAAAGGCCCGAGGCCGCCTGCGTGTGTGGGCGAGTGGGTGGCGGTCAGGGAAGGCTTCGGAGGACATGTCCAAGCTGGTGACGAGTAGGTGGGCAGGCCAAGGGCAGAGAGCACGCCGAGCATGTGTGCAGAGGTCCTGCCATGTGGAGGGTCCCGTGTGTCAAGAGAGAACAAGGACGGGCCGCGTGTGCCAGCACAGGGCCATGGCGGAGCTTCCCGAAGACGGTTACTGGTCCAGACTTACGGGCTGCAGGCCAAGGGCTGGCATGGTCCAGTGAGCTTTGGGAAGGTTGGCGCAGTGCTGGGAAGGACCAGGCCTGCGGGGACAGGGTGGGTGACCGCCCTGGGCGCAGCAATTAGTGTTTGGATGAGGGAAGTTGTGTGGTTTTATAGAATCATCAGGACTTGCTGAAAGATGGGACTTCGGAGGTGAAAGCCGGTGTGGTGTCCAGCAGGAGGCAGGTGAGTTGGGCTTTGTGGCTGAGTGGAGGGGGGACCATCCCATGGTGCCGGAGCCCAGGAGCTGAGCAGGACAGGGAAGAGAATGCGCCCAGTGTGGGTGGGACGCGGTATGGGCAAGGCACGTAGGGCTGGCCAGGGGGGGATGGGGGAGACAGGAGTGTGTTCAGAGTTCCAGAGAGGCCGGAGCTGAAGGGAAGGGCGCCCGGCAGCAGGCATCTCAGCCTCACCTGGAGGGAGAGGTGGGGAGAGACGACGGGAGGCAGCCTCACCCCATCCAAATGAGGAGACAGAATGTCTGGAGCTTGGGGTCAGCAACTCATATTTATTAAGCTCCACAATTAAATCTCAACAGCGCTGTCAGGAGACACTGATTGTTAGTCATCTCTACTGTATAGATGGAGAAAAGGCTCAAGACAGAGACGGCTCAGGTCACAGGGGCCCACGATGTGGCCTGGAACAGAGGCCAGCTCCCCCTATGCTGCACCCTCCACAGGAAGGGGGTGGCTCAGAGGTGCCCACATCTGCCCGCTTCTGCCAGGTCACGGGTGGCGAGTGCGGGGCTGGAGGGCAGGTTACTGCACTGTTTCCCATGCTCCCTCACCTTGGCCGTCCCTAGTGGGACGGCTGAGGCAGGAGGCTGAGGGCCAGAAGTAGGAAGCTGCAGGAGAGAGGGCAAGCCGTGGTCTGGGCTGCGGTCTAGGCAGGTTTTTTCCTGCTTGTACCCCGGACCCCAGGCCAGTCTTCACCAGCCACAGGTGAAGGTGGAGGACTCATACATGAGCCGGAAGCAGCACTTGGTGCCCAGGTGCCCAAGACGGGCTCATAGTATGGTACAGCGGGTCTCCATGGCCATCAGCAGCATCCGCAGGCGGCATACTGAGTATGGTGGGTAGCGGATTTCCTTGAGCTTCTCCAGGCCTGAGTGGGCCAGCAGGCAGGCGCGGTGATGGGAGAAGGTGTCAAAGGAGAACTTGCCGTGGTATTTTCCCATCCCGCTGTTGCCTGCATGGGCACAGAACACGCAGTCAGGCCCTCAGTAGCCAGCCGAGGCATCACACAGACCAGGGCTCTGCCAGTCACACGCAGGGTGACCTGGGTAAGCTACTTTACCCCTCCGAGCCTCAGTTTTCCCATCTGTAAAGTAGGCTCGTCATCAGAGGCTGTGGGTAAAGGGTGTCGCCCTGAGCCTGGCACCAGCTCAGTGAACATTGGGGATAGCAGGTGCCGTGCCAGCTGTTAGGACAAGATAGATAGACAGTGGTCAAGAATGTGCGGGGTTGAATCCCAGCTCTGAACTAGCTGTGTCACTTTGGGTGGGTGACCACTTTGGCCTCCTTCTCTGTGACACGGGGTGACAATGGCACCCATCTCTTAGAGTCGTGGGGGTTGGGGAAATGTTCAGACCCGGGGACACAGTAAGCACTGTCTTGTTATGAGCCCTCAGTGTCTAGGCGGGGAGGCAGCCGAGGACCAGGCAGCTTCTGCACTGGGAAGCCCAGGGTACCCAGCCTGGTGGAGTTGGGGGTAATCAGGGATGGCTTCTGGGAGTGAGTGAGGCCTCAGGGGTATGGAGTTGACCAGATGAAGGGGGTGGATGTGGGCAAGAGGGACCCAGGCTTGGGGATGACAGAGAGCCCTGGAGGTAAGTGACCTGTGGCCAGTTAGGACCTGGGCAGAGCTCAATGTGGCTGGGGCAGCAGGCAGGGAAGAGGGGAGAGAACAGAGCAGGAAACCATGGCCAGTGCAGGATGGGCTGGCCTCCAGGAGCTGTGAGTCAGGGGCCTGGCGTTATGCCTGAGGGGCCTGGGAGCCCTGGGAGGTTTCCTCTGGGAGCAGCAGGACCAGATCCACTCCCAGGCAGACCCCCACGCCTCCCTGAGGAGCGGGGGCTAGGACTGGAGACAGGCTGCCTGGGGGCTGAGGGGCAGACGGGAAGACGTGTCTTGTGGGGGAGAGCGGGGGCCTGATCACAGTGTCTGTGGACCCGCCCATGTGGAAATGCAGAGCCGGCTGGAAAGTTCCGCTCAGGACTGTGTGCGGGGAGCTGGAGGAAGGTGCTGCGTGCCATTCAGTCAGTGAGGTAAGAGAAGGCAGAGCTCTGCCCGCACCTACCCACTCCTCCAAAAGGCAGGCTATTGAGGGTCATGAACATGAAGCCGTCGTTCCCACCGAAGTTTCCGCTGCTGGTCCGGGCCAGCACCTGCTTGACCACCTGGGAAGAAGCAGCAATGAGGCTGAGAAGCTGGACAGCAGAAAGCCAGCCGTCTGTCCCCAGCTCCCAGGGGCTCTGCCCAGCCCCCTCAGGGCCCTGGAAGGGTCTAGTTCGCCCTGTGAGCCGAAGGGGATGGTGGGCAGCTGGAGTACGTGGCTGTGCAGCAGCTGCCAGCGGGCTCCCTACTCGGGACACGTTTACAGCACGTCTGCTCGCCTGTGCAGGGTGCTGGGACACAGACTCAGGCCTTGCCGGGAGGTGGGACCCCAGCGTTTGCCTGGGGACAGGGTGAGTGCAGGGTGGTCAGTAAGGTGTCCCAGGGGAGCAATGTCACATGCTTGCTGAGTCTCAAGGGGCCAGGAGTCATTCAGGCAGAGAGGAGAAGGGCCCGCAGGCTCAGGGAGGGGGACGGGGACTGTGAGGCAGTAACTCGAGGAGGTCAACTCGGTCACGTGGTCAGATTGGTATTTTAGAAACATGCACTTGGTCTTGGCTTGACTTACTGAAGGCCCTTCCTCTTCAATCTATAGCTTTACTTGAAGAAGGAGAAAGACAGAAAAGATTAGCAGACACCAGTTTTGCACGAAAACTTCCCTGTACCTGGTTCCAGTGTGGGACCCAGAGATAATGGCTGGGTCAGAGCTTGTCTGAAGGGTAGAGGGGACCCCCCATAAGGGGGCTCAGAAGTCACGTTGAGACCAGCGGTAATGACCGCAGAGGCTAGAGTCGGAAGCATGGATGTTTGGAGAGGACGAAGGGCAAGTCGCGTGGGGTGGGACGTGTCGTAGGTGTCCCAGGGTCCTGGGACCAGTACTGCCAGTCAGAAAAGCCCGGAAGCAACTGTGATGCCACCTGGTCCCTGTTCCAAATACCTGGGTTGCATTTTCTAAAGTGAACACAACCCAGAAAACCAGGGCTCCTGGAGGAATGGCTGATTGTAGGGCTGGGCAGAGAAAATACAGGACGAGCCTGTGCTTCTTATAGACCCAGAAAGGAAGGAAGTGGTGAAACAACAAGAAGATGGGCGGGTCTCAGGGACACAGCAGCTCCTAGGGACCAAAGCGGGACAACTTGAGCAAGGAAATAAGGTGGTATTGGATCGTAACCCAGAGAATAAAGCAGATGCACACGAGTCCATGCTGATGTAAAGAAATGATTCAGAGCCAAACCTTTCGTACAGGTTCCATATGACGTATGTAGATATGGCCCCTTCGGCAGGCGGAGGTTAATCCACCCTCTTCCACGGAAGGTGGGCTACACTTTGTGCCTTGCTCCCAAGAATAGAGTAAGCAAAGGAAAAACAGACACTTCTCAGTGGAGACCATGGCAGACGTGACCTTGGCCAAGTGGGGAAGGTTAACCTCACCAGGGATGTGTGGCTCTCGTGTACCCGATGTGATGAGCAGAGTTCAGCCCTCGCCTCTGTTGTGCTCTTTCATGAGAAAAACAACAGACCACTGACACTGGGGACTCTCTGCTGGAGACTGGCCAGTACCCCCAAAGCGGAGAGGCGATCGCAGGCCAGAGGAGCCATGAAAACTAAATGCAGCGTGGGACCCTGGTTTGGATTCTGGGCAGAAAGAAAAACTGGCAAAATCTGAATTTAGTCTAGAGTGTGGTTAACTGTAATGTACCAATCAGTGTCAGTTTCTTAGTTTCGACCCCTGTAAGGGCCCTTGACGGGAACCTGGGTGTAGGGTGTATGGTCCCTGGAATACCTTTGCAACTTTCCTGGAAATCTAGTCATTCCAAAATAAAAAGTCTATTTAAAAGAACATTGTCTAGGCTGAGATGGGTCTCATGAGAGCTGGTGGGAGGGGGAGGTGTGTCCTGCCCATGTGTCTCAGGCTGCCCCCAGGGTCTGGAACAGAGCAGGGGTCTGGAGGGGAGGGTAGGGGACGACCAGGGCTCCTTCTCAGCCTGCGTGTGCTGGTCACACACCCCGGTCATTCCACCCCAGGCTGTATGTGCCTTCCATGAGCCAGGCACTGAAAGGGGACACTGCGTCCCCAGGTCAAAATGATGAGGATGAGGTGGGACTGACCAAGAGGGGATGCTGGACCCTGAGAAGATCCCAGGGAGCTGCCCACTGAAGGCCCAAGAGAGTGTGGCCTAGATTGCAGAGGGAGGGAGGCCCACTTGCTCCCGGAAGAAAGTAAGGGACAGAGCCAAGAGTGCCACTGTCCGTGCCACCATCCCAGACCTCCTGTGACTGCCCTAGACGGCCCAGGACCCTCTACCCTTCCCTTCTCAGCCCCTCGGTCCTCTGCTGGCACCTGCCCCATCTCTGTCCCGTCTGACCAGCCCTGCCCGAAGCCCCACCTGGTTCCTGGTGGAGAAGGCGTACAGGGCCAGGGGCTTCTCCCGACAGTTGATGAAGTCGATGGCCTCGTCCAGGCTCCTCACGTTCAGGATGGGCAGGATGGGCCCGAAGATCTCCTCCTGCATCACCGGCTCCGTCTGCTGCACGTCCACCAGCACTGTGGGCGCTGCCCGGCCACAGGGCACAGCTCAGCCTGGGGCTGGGGCCTCGGGTAGGTCTCCGGGACCTAGGGCCCCAGGCTCAAGGCCACTCCAAGGAGAAGTCTCCCCACGGCCCTGAGAAGTGACTCGGGAGCAAGGCCTGTGGGGCCCAGAGAACCCCCAGCCTTGGTCTTACAGTCGGGGTGACCGGATCTCAGACCCCTGGATCCGAGGCCCGAGGTGCCAGCCTGTCAGAGCCGCAGCGTCACTGCTGTGCCCTTCAGCCCAGGAGATGCTTTGTAATGACAGCCCAGCGGGTGCTCAGGACGGGCCTTTGGAGGTCAGGACCCAGGAATTGTGAGCTCACAGGACCTGGGATCACGGCCTGTGGAGCCGTTGGGAATCTGAGCACCCGGGAGCCCTGGAACACCAGGGGCCCAGCTCGGAGATGCCAGGGCGTGGGCCAGAGTGTGGAGTCATGGGGCCACAGGCTCAGACTGCAGGGACGTGGGGCATCGGCGTCAGGGACTCGTGGCACCAGAGCCAGGGACCAGTCTGAGCTCCCACAGTGGGGCCGTGGGAACCTCAGGGAGCAGACTCGGGGACCCAGCTGTGGCCTGCAGTGTGGAAGGGCCTTAGCTTCGGGGTGCCGTGGCGGGGAGAGTGGGACTCACCGATATAGCGATCCCTCTCGTCGCTCTGGCCTCCGATGGCCACGCGGCCACAGCCCAGCAGGCCCTGCAGCCTCTGGAAATGCTTCTCATTGATGATGCGGCCCAGGTTTGGGGAGCTCCTGGGGTCGTCGCCATAGAAACGGGTGATGGCACTCTGCATGGCAGGCAGCAGCCGCTCCTGCATTTCAGGGCTGCACAGCACGTAATCGGGGGCCACGCAGGTCTGGCCCGTGTTGTAGCAGCGGAACCAGACCACGCGGTTGGCCACGGTCTGGGGGTCGCAGTTGTCGTCCACGTAGCAGGGGTTCTTGCCCCCCAGCTCCAGCGTGATGGGTGTCAGGTGCTCGGTGGCAGCGGCCATGACAATCTTGCCAACTCGAGGGCTCCCTGGGTGTGGTAAGAAACCAGAGTCAGACTGGCTCAGTGGCTCAGGGGGTTGGAGAGTTGTGCTCCTGCCAGCGAGGTCGCGGTTCCATTCCCACATGGGCCAGTGAGCTGCGCCCTCTACAGCTAAGATTGTGAACAATGGCTCTCTCTGGAGCTGGGCTGCTGTGAGCAGCCAGAGGTCAGCGTGAGCTGCTGTGGGCTACCGTGTGCTGCCACGAGCAGCTGGTGGCCAGCGTGAGTGGCCGGCAGCCAGTGTGAGCGGCCGGCAGCTGGCGAGAGCTGCTGACAACCGGCGACCAACGGCCTCAGCTGGGGGGAGCGCAAGGCTCATAACACCAGCACGGGCCACGGACCTGCGTCCTACACAACTAGACTGAGAAACAATGGCTTGAACCGGGGTGGGTGTAGGGGGGAGGCAAAAGAAGGGGTAAAAAAACAGAAACCACGGTGCCCTTCAGTCACCTGGACCATGTGGGATGGCCTCGACCAGGACTCCTCAAGGGGGGTTCATTCCCTGCCCTGCATCTCCCTGGAGTGGCTGCTGAGTCAGGGGCATGCCAGCCGTCACCTGGCCTTCCCGTGCCAGTCACTGCACCAGGAGGACATTCTGAATGTCCCCCCCAGGCCCCCTCACAATGCTGGGTCCTCACAAAGTTCTACACAGGGCCAATGACCAGGCCCTTACCGGAAACCTGGACCCTCCTCTGACCTCCTACCCCATCTCCCTGCTTCTTATCCCCGTCACCCCTGCAGGTGACTCACACATGTTGCCCTGCACACTTCCCCACCTCCCCACACTCTTCTAGAACCTTCAATGACTCCCATTGCCTGAAGTCGGAGTCCAGCTCTAACTGGCCGACATTTGGGTCTCTCCTCTCTCTGACCTCACCTGGCAGCCCTGCCACTCTTACCACCCATTCCTGCCCTCCCCTCCTGACTCTTGGCTCTAAGTGCACAGCCAGGCTTGTCCCCAGCTGTCCTCAGGGCTGATCTCCTGGGTCTCATCCACTCCTCCACTTAGCCTCCCCTGACGTAAAGCCCCCCCCCCCCCCCCCCCCCGTAGGCTTGAGGACACTCCTGTCAGTGCCTGGGCCAGGGCCCCGTGCTGCCATTTGTCAGGATGGCCCTGGCCTTTCTCTCCTGCCACCACTGCCCCTGGAAGCCTAAAATTCAGTCCCTTCTCTGCTTCCTTCCCTCCAGGCCCCACCTGTGTGCCCCCCCCCCCCCAGCCACGGTCCAGGCTCCTCCCTCAGCTCCTGCGGCCTTGGCAAGCATCTCCTTGTCTGTGAGGACTGCCTGACCTCCCCCGCCCCACGTTGAACCCTTCCTGGCCTCCCCACCCTCCAGTGGGCTCCCTTGTAACGTGCCTGGGCGAGGTCTGCGCTTCAGGAAGCATTCACTGACTGAATGAGTGGGTGCTTCCCAAGCCACGTGCTATGACAAAGGTGACATGTTCATTTGGGCCGGTGATTCAGAGATGGCCCCAGTTGTGCAGATAAGGAAACAGGCCTAGAGAGTAGGTTCTGGCTGGTCTGCCCTGGGTTCCCAGCCCAGAAGCCATCCTCCTGGGGTCCGTCTGCCTCTGCATGGTCTGTCCTGGGGGTCAAGGCCCCGAGCCCATCGCACTGCATGGCATGACGGGGAGGGTGGGCTGGCGCCCTCCCGGCTGCCTCCTCCTGCTCCTTCCACCCCCTAGAAATCTGCAGGAACAGCTGAGGACCCGGCCCCTCTGCTTCCATAGTCACACCCCTTGTCAGCCAAGGTGGCAATAGGCAGGCCTTGTCCTGGGCTTACAGCAGGGTCAGGGGAGGAGAAGGACAGAGATTGCATGTCCCCTCTGACGCGCACAAGGTGTGGGATGCAGGAGGCAGGTCAGCAAGAAGTGTCAGACGCTGCCATTGCCTCTCTACCCTCTCTCTCCTCCGGAGTCCTGGCCCTGTCATGTGGCCGCCTGTGTCCCAGCCCTGTCATCTTTTCTAGAAAGTTTAACCTGTTCGCTTGAAGACAGGTAGTGTCTGGGCCACATGGGCACATGCCGGAGTGATGGCAGGTGACCCCTGAGACTGATTCTGACCCATGGCCTGGAAGCAAAATCCAGGCTCCCTCAATCCTGGCCAGTGAGGTGACTCAGGCTGTGCACCGCATCTCTTTGTCACCCTAGCTTCTGACCCCTCATCTGTCCAGCCTTCCAGAAGGGCCCAGGGGACAGTGGGATGGTCTATAAGGCTGTGGGGACCGTGGGGTCATGTGCAAGTGCCTAGCACAGCAGGAGCTCAGCAAGGGCAGATGCTGTGACTCATGAGATTATAATTGGCGGGGGTGGGGGGTGAGACCTCGTCTTCTCGAGGGTCCCAGGATCCCAAGGCTGCTCCCAGTCTGCTCAAGGAGAGAGGAGCGAGCTGGTCCTGGAGCCCAAGGGCACCACCCAGCCCTCGGCCCTGTGTGTTCTTCCTGGCTGTCGGTCCATCTGCCTTGGTCCCTTGTGACCTCTCAGGATTGTGGACGAGGGAGAAGGGCGGTGGGGCCAGGGCAGGCCTCCCCCTTGCCCAGGCTGCATGGCTCAAACCCCAGCCACCGCAGCAGACGCCTCACCCGTGAAGAAGATGTAGTCGAACTTGTGTTTCAGCAGCTGCCCTGTCTCCTCGGGCCCGCCCTGCACCACAGCAAAGCAGTTCTGCAAGGCAGGATGGGCAGAGGGTGTCCTCTGGGACAGCAGCCCGGGAAAGGCAGAGGACGGCCTGCCTGCCTGACCCAGGGTTGCCATGTCTCTGGGAGGGGCTGGGTCAGGGATAGGTGGGGAGCAGGGAGCTCCCCAGGGACCCTGAGCATAGGCAGTCCCAGGCCAACCGCTGTGGGGTTAGGGACTGGCGGGATTGGTGACAGGCCACGGCTGGGGGAGCAGGGCCAACCAAAGACAGACAGGAACCCCCAGGGGACAGGCTCCTCAGAGTGCTGCTATGGTTGCTGCCCTTCTGTTTTCTTAGGAGAGAAACTGAGGCTGAGAGGCGTGGTGACTTGGCCACAGCTGCACAACACACAGGAGGTAGGAGGGAGGTTGGAGGTCGGGTCCCGCCCAGCCCACGGGTCCCGCCCAGCCCACGGGTCCGCCCAGCCCACGGGTCCCGCCCAGCCCACGGGGCCTGCCTGCGCCTGCTCACCTGGTCCAGGTACTGGGGCAGCACCTCGGCCAGGACTTGCTCAGTATTCTTGCTGATCTCCGAGGGCTTCAGCACCACGCAGTTCCCTGGGGGGCGGGGTGGGGCAGGGCGAGAGCTGGGAGAGCAGTAGCCACTCCAGGTCTCCGTTCACTCCGCACACCTGCATTCCACCTTCAGGTGAAGACTCTGGCTCAGAGACGTGACATGAGGGGCCCAAGGCCACACAGCCCGGGGATGGTGGGCCAGACAGAAGCCAGGCCTTCGTAGCCACCTGGCGTCCCTGCTGTGGATGGCTGAGGGGCCCTGACGGAGGGGATGGTGGGATGGTGGAGGCTGGGCTCTCACCTGCTGCGAGGGCGCCCACCAGGGGCACCAAGGTCAGGTTCACAGGATAGTTCCAGGGCGAGATGATGAGCACCAGGCCGAAGGGCTCCTTCCGGATGAAGGCGGAGTCCAGCTGCGTGGCCTGTGCCAGGGCCAGAGCCGGGGCCAGCGTGGTGGTGAGTGGTGAGGTCCTGAGGCCCCAGCCCCTCAATCCCCCTCGGTTGAAGAGGCTGCCCAGTGGGAAGTGCCCCCCCCAAGCCCACCTGCAGCCCACCTGCCCTCCCCGACCCCAGGCCTGCTCACCAGGTTCTTGGTCACTTTTTCATCCTTCATCCAGGTCCTCAGGTTTCTGAGGGCCAAGTTAACCTCACCCTGGGCCAAGCTGATCTCAGAAATCTCCGACTCAGTGACTGGCTGCAGCGGGGACAGGGGCAGGGCTTGGGCCAGGCACCAGGGTCAGCGGGTGGCTGGAGTCCTGGGGAGGGCAGAGCCTCTCCTGGCAAGGCCTGCTCTCCTCTACTCACTCTGCACATTCAGTGAGAGCTTACCGTGTGCGGCTACTGCTCTTGAGCCAGGGGTGCAGCCATGACCGAAACAGACAGAAAACCGGCCCCATGGAGCTGACATCGTACAGGGACAGGCAACGTGATCATGAGAACACTGACTACTACATTAGGACGAGGCCGTGCGACGGAAAGAGGCAACAGGGTTATCGACTGCTGGAGCGTGTGTGTGGGTGTGCACAAGTGTCAATGAGCGTGCATATGTGTGCAAGTGCATGAGTAAGTGATGTAAGAGTGAGTGTGTGAACGTGTGCATGTATGTGTGTTTGCTTTGTTTTATACAAGATGGTCGGTGCCGGCCTCGGTGTGCCATTTGAGCAATGAAGAAAGGGAGGGAGCGAACCCATGAATAGATGGAGGCCGACTATTCTGGGCAGAAGGCACAGCATGTGCAAAGGCCCTGAGATAGGTGCAGGTTTGCTATGTTCCTAATTAGCCAGGAGCAGAGTGGCTGAGGTGATGGGCAGGCAGCTGGGGTGAGGGCTGTCAAGCAGAGTAGGGACAGGATCTAACTGAAGTTGTCACAGGACTGTGTGTCCCACTGTGACCTGCTGTGTGGAGGTCAGTCTGTGGTGGACACTGGGGACGCGCATCCCAGGGTATATGCCATCAGGTCCCACGGCCCAGGGGCCAGACATCACTGTCAGATTTCTAGGGCAGGAGGGAGGAGGCAAACATCAACGGGGACATTACCTTGGTCTCTGTCTCTGTATGCCTGCCCCCCCGTCCCCCTGACCAGGGAGCAGAGACCCACCCCATGGGCTGCAGGCAGCTGGGGGCCCCTGACTAGGGGCACCAGAGCCAGGCTGTCCTGCTGTCTGAGATTTGGCTCTTACAGCACAAACACTCCCTGCAGAGGGCACAGCAATGGCCCGAGCGGTGCCAGGATGGTTCGGTTCGAGGGTGAACAGAAGCCCAGAAAAGGGAATGCCTTAGCCAGGGTCACTTAGTAAGCCAGTGGCAAGGCCAAGACCAGAACTGAGCCCTGAGGGGGCGGCACTGGGGCCTTGGGGGAAGAAGCCACATGCACCAGCGCTAATCGGCGCTGAGCCTGGGTCAAGCTTTCCTACACCTGTGTGCACAGCCCAGCGAACTGTGCGGCCCGACCACCGCACCTGGTAAGTCACCTGCGGCCTGAGTGAGGTTTAGGCTGCTTTAAGGGACAGTCTGGACCCAGCTGAATGGCGTGATTTTAGAGGAGTACGCTCTTGTGAGCCAGGGCTGTGTGTCCTCTCTGAGCCTCCTCTGGGGGTGAGTGGGTGTGGCTGCCCTACCTGGAAGGCCTGTTGAGGTTTAATGAGAGGATTCATGAAGAACAGGGTAGGGAAGGGCAGGTGCCATCTGCTGGGAGAGTGGGGGACAGTGCTGGTGAGACCAGAGGGAGGGACTGGGTTAGATTTTCTGGGCCGCTGCTCCTTCTGTGGGGCCCGGGCTCCTGGGGAAGTCAGAATGGTTGGCGGGAGTGAAATCTGAGCCAAAGTGAGAAAAGGGACCAGGTTGATGGTCTCATGTGGAAGGGCAGGCCAGGGCAGCAGGTGGGTGGTGGCAGAGGCTCAGTGGGGGGCCAGTCTCTGACCAAGCCCAGTGAGTGGGACACTCCCCACGGGGAGACAAAGCCTGACCCTTGGGAGGGAGAGAGCCAAGGAGATTATGGTGGGGTTGCCTGGTTTCATAAATGGGACAACAAATGATTGCAGAAACAGCCAATGAGGGGGCCTGAATCTCACCTGGCTACAGTCGTGGTAAAGAGAAGGTTTGGGGACACTGAGCAAGTGAGCAGGTGTCTCCAAGAGACCACATACTCAGGACAAGTCTTTGTGGCCAGCCTTTGCTGTCCCCATGGAACCAAGGTCTCCCTCACCATGACTCCAGATGCCACCAGGCACTAGTCTCGAAATCTGTGACTGCTCCAGGGACAAGGCAGACACTTGGCTGGGTGCCTGTGAAACGGACGGGTCCCCTGACCCTGCCGGTGCCCGCGTCTCTATCATGACCTGAGTGGAGCCGGCAGACCCACTGGAAAAGTGGGTGAGGAAAGAGGGACAGCATGTGGGCTGGCGACCCTCAAGGGTCTAAACAGCAGGCCCAGAGCAGCAAGGGGAGACCCCAGGGGTCAATCTAGAGTCCCGTGTGTGGCCTCCGGAGGCCCTTCCTGGGACATACCCGGGGGCTTAGGTCTAAGACAAGCTCAGCCCTCAGGATGTTGTTACCCTAGGGACAGAAGGGGACCACAGGGGCTGGCTGGCAGCCGACATTCACTGTGGACGCCTCCCAGGTGTTAAGTATCAGAATGGCACCTTACCAGTTGGCAAAGAGCCACAGGCCTGGCCCTGGAGGTTCCAGGTGGTGAGGGGCTGGTGGGACAAAAGGGGTGGGTCTGGGCACTGTGGCCGTTGCCAGAAGCACAGCAGACATTTTATCTGGAGGACAACCCCCTGGACAGCTGTCTTGGGCCAGCTATGCAGTGGGCCCAGTTGATTGAGGGGACGGGAGGCTGCCTATGAGAAAGTGCATTTCTTGGGGTCCTGCCATAGCTGCTGCTGGAACTGGCTGAGCCCTCAGGTCTTCAGGGTTTGGACAGAGGCCATAATGGCCATGAGTGAAGCGGAAGTCCTCCAGCCTCTGAGGCTCTGCATGGTGTGACCCACCTCCCCAGACCTTATCTTTATAGTTCTCTGCCCCTCCCACTCCCCTCCAGCCATGCTGGCCTCTTTGCTGCTCCTCAAGCACAAATACACTAAGTACCTCCTGCCTCAGGGCCTTTGCACATGCCTGTGCCTGCTGCCATTTCCCCCAATGTCCATGTGGCTCCTGCCCTCCTCCTTCATGTCTCTGCTCAAACGCCACCTTCTCAGAGAAACCTTCCCTGACCCCCACATACAAAACAGCACCCTGATCCTGACCCTCTCTCGCCCCTTTCACACTCAGAGGGTCTCTCCATGGCACTTACTACTATCAGTATGCTATGTGATTATTTATTTACTGTCGCGTGTCTCTCCCTAGAAGGCCAGCTCCATGGGCACAGGGAATTTGTTATTCTCTGTTGTATCCTCAGAGCCCAGAACAATACCTGGCACATAGTAGGTGCTCAATAAATAGTCAAGTGAATGAAGAAATGAGTGAATGGCTGATGCAGGAGAGTGGGTTATGGCACAGGGAAGGAGGTAGGGTTGGACGGGCTTTCAGTTCCACTTCATGGAGGATGCAGCTGTCCCCATCCCCCTTGTCCCAGCCTCCCCAGCCCTGCCCACCCCCCCCTCGTCCCCTTCACCTTGTGCAGGTCCTGTGCCAGCGCCTCCTGCAGAAGCTCCTTGTGGTCCTGCAGGAAGCGGCCCAGACCCTTGAGCTGCGCAGCCCGGAACTCAGCAGGCCGCGTCCGCCCTGAGCGGAAGGCCTCCCGCAGTCGCTGCAGTGTGTCTGAGAAGGGGTCCATCCTGCCAGTGGGGAGAGGGGGGCAACATGGGCCCGCGCTCTCCCACCTTCTCGGGCACTCACCCCGCCTCTGCCTGTACCCATGTGGGCACACAGACACCCACACTGGGACTCACGTGTGACCCCAGAGGGCCAGGGCTGGCCCTGCCTCCACACACACCCCTCTTTCTCTCTCTCTCTCCTACACCTCTGGACCCCGAGGCCGCCACAGGACTGGCGAGGGCTTGGGACAGCTACTCCATAGCCCTTCAGGACAAGCAGGCAGCCAGGGCACCACACAGAAATTAGCCCCAGGCGATGGCCCCACCCCTCTCCAGTGCTCCTCCTGGAAATGGGGCCGCCCTCACCACTGCCAGGATGAATGGAGTAACCAGGGAGAGTTTGGTAAGTACACCAACTGCCACCACAGCCACCACTTTGGGACATTCCAGACACAGAATGTTCTTTCTCTCCCTGCCCCCAGCCTGGATGCACTGCCCAAGGAGGCCAGGTGGGCTGGCAGCAGCTCAGCGGGCTGGGTGACAGTGGGCAGTGGCCTCCTCTCTCCATGCCCGAGCTCCCCAGCAAGATAGCAAGGGAGCTCCAGCCTCCCAGAGGCCCTGCTGCCCACCCCAGCCTGGGCTGGTCACTGTGTTGGAAGAGCAGGCAACAATGGTGGCAAGGGGTGAGGGGCAGTCATGCCTCCATGCTGTCATCAGCCAGAGCTGGCAGGCAGGCTAAGGGCACCAACATTCCCCCAGGCCACACCGCCTGTTTACTTGAAGCTTATCAGAGGAATTCTCTGAGGTATTCACTCCTCAGCCTGGTGCCAAGAACCACCGGGACCCTTTCCTCCTGCCCTCTCTGACTTCCTTCCCTTCAGATCTCAGTTTGGCTGATGCCTCCTCCAGGCAGCCCACCCTGACTACTCTCTCACATTCTCACAGCGGCTCTGCTTCTTACCACACTGGGTCATACCATGTGATAAATACCTGGTTTCATCCAGTCCAGCTCCCTGGCCTTCCCTCTGATCCCCTGCTCCCACTCCCACTGGACTGGGACGCAGGCCTCTCTTGGCCTACTTAACTTGTCATTTGGGTCTTAATGTCCCAATCTCCTCATCTGTTAGGGGGCTAGTGACAGAACCCACAACTGACATGGTCTATCAAGGATGAGACCACATGGTCCAGTGCTGAGCCCAGGGTTGGGCATCAGTGCCTCCAAGGCTGCCAGCTGTTGTTGTTAAGTGGCTACTGTCACCATGGCCCTCAGTTTTCTGGAGGGCTCCATCACCCTGAGGGCTGAGCCCGCTGCAGCCAACAGGATGGCCTGGCCCAACTGGCACTCTGTGCCGAAAGCCTGGCTGGAGCCCTCAGCTGCCCCCTAGGCATGGCTGGGGACCAAGCTGACCCACAGGTCTCCTGTTCTGGTTGGGAGAAGCTGGGCAGTTTCCTCGAGCACCCTGGCTCCCAGAGAGGGGGGCAGTGTGGCAGAAGGGGGACAGTCTCACAGCCCCTCTCAGCCCCAGGCTTGCCCCCTGCCCAACCCTCCTTCTGGGAGGAAGGCACACTGGTTGGTGCCAAGACCCAGGAGCAAGAGCCCTGTAGGTGTCTAGAGTCTCCATCTGGGCTTGTCCCCCAGCTCTGCTTCTTACTGGCCGTGTGACCTTGGGCAAGTCACTCACCCTCTCTCTGCCTCTGTTTCCTTGTCTGCAAAGTGGGGATGATAGAGGACTCGCTATCATCCTGAAGATTAATGGACACAATACTGGACAAAGCATTTGCCATTGTGCACATAATAAGCACTCAGTAAAAGTCAGCTGTGGTTTTTACTAAGTACTCCACAGATACTGATTTCCATCCCCCCTACCCAGCCTTTTCTCTGTCCTGCTCTCACCTGCAGATTTCTGCTGACGGCACAGCACTCCCACCCTCTCCTGCCTTCCCAAGGTTGTTTGCACTTTCATCAGACTCCATACCAAACCCACAAAAATGTAAGTCACGTCACTTGAATGGTGCGCCTCTGGACAAGGTGAGGGGTGCGAGTCTGAATGGAACCTTCCAGCAGCCTCTCCTGGCATCCATGGAACCAACTCACCCAATATTGCCCACTACTAGTTGGTCACTCTGGCTGAGGCCCTGAAGAGTTCCCGCTGGGGAATGGGGAACAGGGCAAAACGGAGGCAAGCAGAAGAGCCGAGGCCTCTTTCTGCCTGGGATCTGGGGGGATCCTGGGCCTGTGGCATCCAAAGAACACACACATGAGAGGGTTCCTGTATTGGACTGGGCTGGGGCCCCAAGCCCCCCTTCCCCAGTCGTCTGAGCTGTGTAAACTCATAAGGAAGTCGGGCCCCACCGCCCACGCCTGACTCCTTTGATCACAGCAATCTGGCGAGGCCACCGTTCTCTGCACTGAAGGAGATAAAAACCACGGCAGGCACAAGAGTGCAAGGAGCTTGCTTGCCCAAGGCCACCCAGTTTCGTCACCCTTGAAAACCGGAATCCTGAGGAATCCAGAACAGCGAGGGTCGCCCAACCCCCACACCCCATCCCCCAACCTGTGGCTGGGCAGGGAGCAGGGCAGCCTGACTCCCGGGGTGAGGGGACGCCTCTGCAGATCCACGGCCAGGCAGCAGTGGCAAGTGGCTCGGGTGGGGGTGAGGGGTAGGCGGAGGACAAAGCCAGTCTGTGTACGAGCCTGTAAGTGGCCTGGCCTGCGGGGGCCGCTAGCGCCCCGAGTCGCTGAGCCAGCCCACCAGCTAGGTCCCTGGCCCTGATTCTTGTGGTCTCCCCAGACTCCCAGAACACTGTACCTGAGGCCCTGCTAAGCTGCCTTTCCTCCTGGCCGTCCAAGCTCTGCTGGTCACCCTGATGCCGTAATGAAAGGTCCTGGGCTGGGCCAGCCCCTAGGGCGGGGCTGCCCTGGCTGGGTTCCCGGGCTGATGAGTCCGTCTCAGTGCAATGTCCAGATTCTTGGCATCTCGAGCAAAGAATTGAACAAAACACAGAAATAAAGTGGTGAAAGAGTAGCTTATTAGAAGAGCTAGTACACATCAAAGAAACAGAAGTGGAGCTGAGCAGTAGAGAATGGCTCAAGGGCCCCAACTAAGGAGGCCTTGGTGGTTTTTATCTTTTCCTCTCAAATGGGCTGTTCCTTTCTGGGAGTGGGACCACCTACCTGATTGACACCTGTGATTGACAAGAGGCTATTACCTCATCTTTTTTAAACTGCACAGGTTTGAGTGGCGTGAGTGGCCAGTTTGATCTAGTTGGGTATCTTGTTTACAACGGAATGAGGAAGTTTCGGACAGAGAGGGGAAGTCTTCTGGGCGGTAATGTAGAGACCCGATGCCTGTCTCTAACTGCCTGCCTTGTTTTCCCCTTGAGAGATGTGGTCCCCATAAAATCTCTATGGGAAGTTGAGGGACAGAAGGTCTGTTCTTCTGTATCTGCCTCTCGCTGGGCAGGAGCGTAGAGCTGACTCTACCTACTGGGGTATTCATGTAACTCTCACCCTATTTGATCTCAAATGAGAGGAAGGGGTCTCGGGACCTGCCTGGAAGACCGTGTTGGCTTCTTTGGTTGCGACTGGCAATCTTGCTGGGGTATCCTCTGTATCCCCAAGGATCCCGAATGAGGAAAAATAGATTTTAATTAATAAATCCATTAGCTCTATGGAGCCTGTGGCTGTTCAACCAGTTATTTAGGTGGCATCAGTTGTCCTGGAGCTGGGCCCAGAATGGGTTGGAAAGAACTTAGGCTTCAGTGATCACAATCAATAAGTATATTAGCCTGGGGGGATGTTGAAATCTACTTGGTTTCTGGGATGGCCAAGAGTTAGGTCCCGAATGGCTTGGGGATGTTGGGAAGTCACAGGCTTTTAAGTGGTTACCTGAGGCCGGGGAGAGAAACAACCTATGATTCAGGCTGGGAGCAACCTTTAGTCTAGGACTCAGAATTGATTAGAAGAGTAATCAAAGCCCGGGGCTAAAGAGCTAAGAAACTAGGGAGGGAAAAGGAAACTTAAAATTTCTATAGTGAGGGAGGCTTAAAACCTTTGTAGTGAGGCAGCTCTCCCATATCAGATCCAGCTGGACTGGGGCTGGAGCAGAGAGGGCTTCCCCTAAACCCCGCAGAGACTGTCTGAACCACTCCTCTCCTGCGGCCTAGGCCCTTGCTCTTCCTCATGCAAGCATGTGAGGCATTTTCCCCTTATGTGGGGCTGGTCACACCTCGGTACCCCATGCATCTTGGCCTGTGCACTATAACTCCTTAGTGCCTGTCACGCTGGGCGGAGAATATCCACATCGTCTTGCCACCGCCCAAGACTTGTCTCATATATAAGTTCCCCTAATAAACTCTTGATGATGGAGTTATTGCCTCTTTCTTTGGTCTCTCAGCCCCAGACAATTTTACATAACATTCAGGGACCACTAGATCCTCTTCTGGACCACAGAGAAGGAGCCAGGACCCAGAGAGGGCCAGCAGCAGGCCAGCGCCACACAGCAGGTCTCCAGGGATCTCTAAGCTGAGGGGTCCAGTCCGATCTCTGGTGAGTGGCGACCCAGGCCCAGCTGGAAAAGGAGGAGGGCTGATGGCAGTGGCCCTGGGAATTATGGTGTGGGGTGGGGCCCAGTGGCTGGGAAACGCAGGAAAGCCCTGCCCTTCACAGCAGCCCCCAGCCCCTCTGACCCTCCATTTCCCATCTGCAAAATGAAGAGGGCAGATCCCAAGATGGCTGGAGTCCAGAAATACAACCTCAGGGCCCATACCACCGCCTGCTCTGTTGCCCTGCCCTCCGCGTGTCTGTCAATCAACACCACCTCATCTAGCACCCCACTCACGGAGCCTGACCCTCTAAAACCTGACATTTTACAATGGGGAATGGAGTTCCAGAGAGGGGACAGGATTTGACCACACAGGGCACGCGTGGCAGGACTGGGACCCACACTGGAAGCTTGTTGCTCCGGAGCGGGGGCTGTGTCCATTCCCAGGTGTACCCTCTCACCTCCCGGGAAGAGCTCCGCCCTGTGCCCTCAAGGGCAGCCATCATGATGAGAAGTGTCACCATGGCGGTTCCTCTGTCCCCTCTCCTCAGATGTCTGGGCTGTGCTGGGGAGCCTGTCCTCGGCCTTGCCCTGGCTCCCACCCCGAGCACACCTGTTGGAGCCAGCACAAAGGGGAGTGATTCCCAAGCATCTGCTGGTGTCCAACAGACAGGTAATTAGGTTACAGGTGTGGGGGCAGGAACATCCTTTGTGCCATCGCCCCATTCGGCCGCCCTGGGCCTGCCACCGCTGCTCCTTTGCCTTGGTGCCCTGGATCTGCCTGAGATCCTGGCCTGGGGCCTGCAGATGGCCCTGCCCCTGGGAGAAGCTCCCCACCGCCCCCACCCTCCCCACTCCCCCTGCCTACCTGGGAGGGCAGGAGAGGTCTCCTGGCCCACACCTGCTCTGGTAGCCCCTGAAGCCTTCAGCCACTTGGGACAGGGGTCAGGGGCTGCAAACGCCCCCGTCCTCTGCATGGGATGGAGTCCCCAGCCGCTGCCTGTCACGTGGCTCAGCATGTGACAGCCCTGCCCTGCTGTTTGGAGCTGAGCCAGGCAGAGGCAGAACTGGTGCCAGATAGGGCAGAGCTGGGGCTGAGACTGGCAGCCCTCAGCCAGGAACCAGGCCCAGAGAAGGACAGCCACTGGCCTAAGGCCACACAGCAAACCAGGGACCCACCTGGAGAGTTATTGGTCAGCGGGAGGGGTATTGCAGGATCTTGAGGGGCCCTTTCTCCTTGGGGAGGAATAGGGGCCAGTCCTCTCCTCTCTCTGGGTTGGATGCCTTTGTTCCAATGGGGACAACATGCTCAGAGAGGTACAGTGACCAGGCCAGGGCCACACAGTGAGAGGACAGGTGGGGATTCTAGCCCAGCCAGGCCCGGCTTCCTGGCCCTTGTTTAGGAGCCAGGTGGGGGTCACACCCACTCATGGGAACCTCATGTCTCCGCTGAAAGCAGCAGCCATGGTTTCCTGGACATCTGCTGTGTGAGCTCAGCTCGGCACCTTCCGACAGCCCGACGCTCATCATCCTCAGGGTTTTTGGTTAAAAAAAGAAAATAGCAAAGATTCAGCTCCGTGCAGGGTGGTGTCAGGTGAGGGTACAGTGGGTCATCATGCTCCAATTTGGGACGCAATGCGGGGGTGACGCTCTGGCTGCTTCTCAACATCCCAGGAGCTGTTTGACTTGGGAGCAATAGTTATCTTTCCTGTTTGCTCTTTTGTAAGGAACATCTATTATTTGCATAATGATAACAAAAAATAAAACCTATTATAGAGAAAATCATTTGAAAACAGTGAGGAGGATGTGGCTGTTCATTGCTCTGGGTGTGACAGTAAGTGTTTGCGGCCTGGATGGGGTGGCAGGGACCTGCTGGCCTTGCTCAATTCCCTGCCCTGCAGGCCACACTGGCTGTGTTGATCTGGTCCTCATGCCAGCAAAGTTCATGAACTTGTTGCAACGATGTTGCTAACCTTTTTTGATATCAGAGGGATTGTTCATTATGAATTTGTACCAACTGAACAAACAGTTAACCAAGTTTAACCAAGCACCTGGAAGTGCTGGAAAGGCTGCGTGAAAAAGTTAGATGACCTGAACTTTTCGCCAACAATTCATGGCTCTTGCATCACAACAATGCACCAGCTCACAGGGCATTTGTTTACTGAGATTTTAGCCAGTAAACAAATAACTGTATTGGAACATCCTCCCTACTCACCTGATCTGGCCCCCAGTGACTTCTTTCTTTACCTGAAGATAAAGGAAATATTGAAAGGAAGACATTTTGATGACATTCAGGACATCAAGGGTAATGCAACAATAGCTCTGATGGCCATTCCAGAAAAAGAGTTCCAAAATTGCTTTGAAGGGTAGACTACGTGCTGGAGTTGGTGCGTAGCTTCCCAAGGGGAGTCCTTCAAAGGTGACCATTGTAATATTAAGCAATGAGGTAGGTAGCACTTTTTCTAGGATGAGATCGCGAACTTAATTGTCATATAGTGCGTGCATGCACGCTTTTAATAAGGTTAGAATGGTACTATTAACCATTATGTGCCATAATGTCAGGTTTTGAAACAAGCTACCCGAAAAATGTACTGAAGTGAATTGATTTTAATACAATAATTTAAAATTAAAAGTTACCAGGGCGGCCGGTTGGCTCAGTTGGTTATTGTGCAGGGCTCATAACACCAAGGTCGCCGGTTCGATGCCCATAGCTACACCCTCCACAACTAGAGTGAAAACAACGGCTTGACTTGGAACTGATGGGTCCTGGAAAAACACACTGTTTCCCAATATTACTCAATAAAAATAAAAAATAAAAAAGTTACCAACAGACCACAGGGGCCCACGTGTAATCAGGGCTTTAAATTAAATAATTCTGGGACCCTAAACTGCAGAGTAAACTTTTTAGGCATGACCTCAGAGAAATCATGCAATATTACGAAAAGTCAGCATCTATGAAATAGTGACTATGCCGCTGAGTATGAAAAGTTTTGCTGGCTGGGGTCGGCGTGGGGGAGGTCTGGCTGGCCAGCCAACACACACTGTCATGGGTGTCTCCCTTATATGGGGCAGGCCACCACTTCCTAACCAATGTTCCTGCTCCCCTCCTACCTTCTCTTTGCTTTCTGGCTGCTTCTCAAAACACACTCTGCTTGGGGGCACCCGGTTAGCTCAGTTGGTTAGATGGCGGTGCTCTTAACAACAAGGTTGCCGGTTCTGTCCCCACATGGGCCACTGTGAGCTGCGCCCTCCACAACTAGACTGAAACAACTATGTGACTTGGAGCCGATGGGTCCTGGAAAAACACACTTAAATAAATAAATAAGTAAAATAAATAATACAATAAAAAATAAAAATGACAGCTACCAGTAAACTTAAAAAAAATAAAAAAATAAAACACTGCTTAATTTCGTCTTAGGGGTGGGAGCTACAAAACCAATGAGTTCAACAAGCCCACCCAGGGGACCTATACCCTCTTGAATGACACATACCCCCTCAGGGTGGGAAACACCTGGCCACCTTGAAATGCACCAACTGGGTCTGTGAGTGTCTCTCCCTGACGTGCCCAGGGGTGTGTGGCAGGTGAGCCCTGCCCCCACTATGCCGGATGGTGGGCTCTCAGGGTACAGTTTCAACAGGCAGCATCTCAGAGCTTCCTGACCCCTTCAGAGGCCACCCCATCTTCCCTTTCTCCCTCGGTAGGACTTTTGTGGGCCTGCTCTCATTCCGATGTGGCGACAACTAAGTGTCCCCTGCCCTGTTTCCCTCTCTTGCCCCTCAAGTTCTGCTCTGTCTCCAAGATGCTTCTCTTTCACCTGGCCGCCGTCCTGTCCCTCTGCATCCTGTTTTCAGTTGGCAGAAGTGCTTTTCTGCTTATTCATATTTTGCAGGTGAGGAAATATTGGGGTGTGTGCCAGACGACGTGAGGGGGCTTCCTACTGATGCCCGGAGAAGACCATGCACCTAGCTGGGAGGATTCTGGGACCCCCCTTCATGGGGCAGATAGGGAAGTGGTCATTCACAGATGCTAGTCTACATCCAGGCCCAAGGGTCCCCTTTCCAGTCTGGTTTTCGGGTGGTATACTCCTAGAAGGGGCAAGGGCTCATTCGTGGCGTCCTCACTCTCCCTCGGAACCTATAGACCTCCAGCCTCCCACCCCCTGCTCTTCTGAGCCCACTCCCTCGGCCACACCACCCACCTCAGGCAGCCATGTCCCCTCTTCCTGGCATCGTCTCCTGCCTGCCGTTGAATTCTACAGGACTGCATCCTCCTGGGGGCATCAAAGTCCACTGGACCCACTAGACCCAAGAACTCCTGGACCTCCTCCTCCCTCCCCACCCCGAGCCATGACCACACCCTGGGCCTTGCCATCGCGGGCATCCTGACTCTCTGACCACTGATCACGGCTCACAGCCTCCTGGCCTCCCAGCACCCACTGCATCCCTGATATGCAGCCTCCTCCTTGCTCCTGCACCGCGGGCCGTGCCCTCTCTCCTCTTTCTTCCATATCTCCCACTTCTAGGCACAGTTGGCATGACTCCACCTCTCTGCTTTACCCATATTGTTGTAGGAATATTTCTCTGTGAGTCCCTAAATGATGTGGGGGACTTTGGAGTGAGTGAGTGAGTGCCGGGATCGTGTCTTGTGAGACCAAAGAAGAGAAACACGGACCCAGGAGAGGCAAAGAGTTTTAAAAAGAGGATAGTTGGGTGGACGGGTGGCTCAGTTGGTTAGAGCGTGAGCTCGGGGCAACAGGGCTGCTGGTTCGATTCCCACATGGGCCAGCGAACTGCGCCCTCCACAAGTAGAATGAAGTCAATGAGCTGCCACTGAGTTCCCGGGTGGCCAGATGGCTCATTTGGTTGGAATGTGTGCTCTCCACCACAAGGTTGCCGGTTCGACTCCTGCAAGGGATAGTGGGCTGTGCCCCCTACAACTAACTACAGCAACTGGACCTGGAGCTGAGCTGTGCCCTCCACGACTAAGATTGAAAGGACAACTTGACTTGGATGGAGCTGATGAGTCCTGGGAAAAACACACTACTGTTCCCCAATTAAAAAAAGTCCTGGAAATAAACACTGTTCCCCAATAAAGTCCTGTTCCCCTCCCCCAATAAAATCTAAAAAAAAAAAAAAAAGAGGATAGTTTATTGAAAGCAAAGGGTCAGCACTCGTGAGCGGGAGGGGGTCCCGAATAGGGGTGCCCCCTGACTGAGGCAAAAGCTCTTACTTTTATACCTTCCCTTGCCTGTTTGGGGAAGGGGAGCTGGCGCCTTTTAATGAAATTCATCTACCAGGTTTGTGCTGTTAGCCCATCCTAAAGGGATTAGCAAAATAACCTATTCCTATCTATCAGATCTGTTCTGTTTGTCAGGGCAAAAGGAATTTTACGATTAACTTCAAGGTGCTGTTACATTTTGTGCTGGAGCGAAGGAGTGATTTCAAAACCTGGAGTTTTAGGATATGGCTGTCTTTGTTTATTCCACCAGGGACCTCCCTGTCTACCCAGCGACATACTAACTAACCTGTCTCAATATCTGCACCTGGGTGTGGTCTGAGAAAGTTCCATCACCTTGCAGCCTGAAACCTCTACAAACTCATGCCCTCCACACTCCCAGCTCTCCCCCTTCCCAGCAACCCTTCTGAGGTGGATAATTGCCAACCACTCACTTATCCATCCATCCACTCACACTTATTGAACACCTGCTAAGTGCCTGACACAACCCTTTGCATGCGGGGTGCATGGTGAGCAGTCGTCTGAGGGGACAGACAATTAAACCACAGAAAATTAGAAAGGAAATAAATAGTTCATACTGTTCTCCAGAATGGGACCCGTTTACAATTCCACTAACAGTGCACAAGAGTTCCCTTTTCTCTATATCCGGGACAACACTTGTTACCTCTTGTCTTTTTTTTAAAGAATTTATTGGGGAAGGGGAACAGGACTTTATTGGGGAACAGTGTGCACTTCTGGGACTTTTCCAAGTCAAATTGCTGTCCTTTCAATCTTAGTTGCGGAGGGCGCAGCTCAGCTCCAGGTCCAGTTGCTGTTGTTAGTTGCAGTGGGTGCAACCCAGGATCCCTTGCGGGAGCAGAGGAGTCAAACCCAGCAGCCTTGTGGTTGAGAGCCTGCGCTCCAACCGAGCCATCTGGCCGCCCGGGAGCTGAGCAGCAGCTCATTGACTTCATTCTAGTTGCGGAGGGCGCAGCTCGCTGGCGCATGTGGGAAGTGAACCAGCAGCCCCATTGCCCAGAGCTCGTGCTCTAACCAACTGAGCCACCAGTGTGCCCCACCTCTTATCTTCTTGATGACAGTCATTCTTACAGATGTGAGGTGTTATCTCATTGTGGTCTTGATTTGCATTTCCCTGATGATTAGTGATGTTGAGTACCTTTTCATGTATCTGTTGACCATTTCTTTGGAAAAGAATGTCTACTTAGTTCCTCTGCTCATTTTTAAATTGGATTGTTTGTTTGTTTTTTTGTTATTGAATTGTATGAGTTATTTATAAATTTTGGATATTAACCCTTTATCTGGCACATGGTTTGCAAATATTCTCTCCTAGTCTGTACATTGCCTGTATATTATTGTTTCTTTTGCAGTGCAGAAGCTAAGTTTGATGTGATCCCACTTGTTGATTTTTTTTCTTCTGTTTTTTTGTGCTTTTGGTGTCATATCAAAAAAATTACTGCCAAGACCAATGTGAAAATAAAGAAAACTTCATTTAAAATGGAGTTGGGAAGCTATGAAGGGGGACTTTTCACATACCACCACTCACCACACCCTGCAGAATCCAACAGGAAGAAGCCGACCCTTACAATTTCTCCACAGGAAGAAGTCTAGTTTGCTACTCCAGTAGGAGGAGGGGACATTATCTCCTGGTATAGAACGAGACCCAGCCAATGAGAAACTGCCATGACTCCGCCAATGGAAAGCCACTACACTTCAAATTCCCAGTTTTCTCCAATGGACATTCTGTTTATAACAGTCCCTCTCAACTCACCCTTTTTCTCTATAAAATAACATTCCTCTCCTTTGTTCTCCAGATTTGCCTAAGGTTGGCTGTAGCTTTCGTGTCCTAAATTGCAATTCTTCTGCCATTCCTGAATAAACCCATTTTGCTGGTTAAATAACTGGCTGTTTTATTCTTGAGATGGACATCAATGTCACAGAGTTACATTTTCTTCTAGAAGGTTTATTGTCTCAGGTCTTATGTTTAAGTCTTTGATCTATTTTGAGTTAACTTTTGTATTAAGTGGTGTAAAACAGAGGTCCAGTTCCATTTGTCTGCATATGTGATTATGCAGTTTTCCCCACACCACTTGTTTTTTGTTTTTGTTTTTTAATTTATTTTTAAAATTTATTGGGGTGACAATTGTTAGTAAAATTACATAGATTTCAGGTGTACCCACACCACTTGTTGAAGAGACTATACTGGGACTGCATAGTTTAAAAAGCTTCCCAGGTGTTTTTAATCAGGATGACAGCCAGCGCTATAGAGCATCAGCTCAGGCAAGGTGGGAACTTCATGGGCTCCCCCTGGCATCCCTGGACCCAGGGCCCTGCAGGGTGGGGGCAGGAGGCTCTGAATCCTGCTGCAGGGTGGTGATGGGGTCACCTGCCCGTAGTCCAGCAGCCACCACCATTTTGAGCTCTGCCAGAGCTCCCACTTGCAAGTCCCCAAACTGAAGCTGGAGAGTGTGTGGGAGGTGGGCACCGGCTGTGATGGGAGCCCTCTTAGGGGCTGCTATGAGGGCTCTTTGCTTACCTGTGTTGAAAGTAAACTGATACCTTGGGACACTTAACCATGGAGATGGGAGGACTGCAGTTGGAGTTGGGCCCTTTGCTGACTCTCTAGTCTTGACTTCCTGCTGAACTCTGTGGTAACGGGGTCGTGGGGGGGTGGGGGGCTGTCAGTGTAGGAGGGAGCCATGTTGGGCTCAGCCCCTTTTCTGCAGGAGGACTGCCCTCCGTGTGCAAGCACACCTGCCTTTTCCTTGGCAGTTTCGTTTTCTTTTTCTTTTCCCAAATAAACCGTTTTCTTTTGGTGGATCATCTGGAGAATTATTTTGGCCAGAGGACACCTGCAAACACACCAAATGAGGACTGGAGGTGGGGCTAGGGATGACAGTAGTAACATTGAGCTTATTATGGGCCTGGCACTTTTCTAAGGCTTTGCATTAACTCAATCCAGCAATAGCCCTAGGATGTAGTGCCCAGTATCCCCATTTTACAGGTGAGGAAACAGGCACAGAAAAGCGGAGTTAATTCCCAGTCACAAAGCCAGAAAGTGGGTGAGCGGGGATTTGAACTGCAGTCTCACACCCCTGAGGCCGGGTCCTGGTCGCACATGGACACACCCCTTCCGTCCCCCCTTCCTCCTCCCGTTTCCTCCTCCCCCTTGCCTCCCCCCCCCCCCGACACGCCCCAAGCTGTACTGGGGCCGCCCCTCCCAGGATAGGTGGCCCGAGGGCGGAGCGGGGCCGGGAGGGGGCAGTTCCCTGTCGCAGGAAGGAAGTGGCGGGCCCCGCTGCTGGGACACCCGTGCTCGCCACCACACGTCCTCCAGTGGGGTCGGGCCATGGAGGCGGAGCCGCCACTCTACCCGGTGGCGGGCGCCGCGGGTCCGCAGGGAGATGAGGACCGGCTCGGGGTTCCCGACGGGCCCGAGGCCCCGGTGAGCGAGGACGGGGACCGTGAGGGGATGCGGGGACCCAGAGGGCCGGGGTCTCCCCCGGGACTGGGGTGCGGGTGGCCCGGGAGGCGGGCACCGGGAGTGCAGGGGTTGGGGTGCGGAGTCCAGGGCACCCTGCCGGATGCAAATGCAGTTCGTACCCCGCAGCTGGACGAGCTGGTGGGCGCGTACCCCAACTACAACGAGGAGGAGGAGGAGCGCCGCTACTACCGCCGCAAGCGCCTCGGCGTGCTCAAGAACGTGCTGGCGGCCAGCGCGGGCGGCATGCTCACCTACGGCGTCTACCTAGGTACCTGCCCGCTGCGGGCCCAACGTGGGGCTAGGCGAGGGGGGACCGCCCGCCCAGCGGGCTCTGGCGCTTGATCCCAAGGCTTCCCCGTTCCCACCCACCCTGCCGCCCCAACTTCCCTAGACCGTGTCTGGGAAGAGAAACCTTAGGGGGCCAGTGGGCCTCCCTTCCTCTTTCACTTCCCAGTGTGCTGCCCTCGCCGCTGCAGCTGTGGCCCCGCCATGTGAGGGTGGTGTGATACTGTACAGTATCCCCAGGTTCCAACCAGAGCCATCGTGCTGGTATGGGCGCTCAGGGCAGGTCTGCTGCCTTGGAAATGAGGAGCGCTGGGGTCCAGGAGACCTGCGGAGCAAGGCAGGTGGGGGCGAGGGGGGGGGCTCTGCATTCAAGTCGCTGACACCGCGGTGGCTGACAAGACGCCTGGCCCGGCCTGGCTTCCCCCTGTCCTCATGGGCGTTGCAATCGGGGATCCCTTTGGTAAACGCGTCCCAGCCTCTGCTTGGTTGCACCCCGAGCCAGGCCGCCCCCTCCACGCCAGCTCCCTGTCCCCAGGCCTCCTGCAGATGCAGCTGATTCTGCACTACGATGAGACCTACCGCGAGGTGAAGTACGGGAACATGGGGCTGCCCGACATCGACAACAAGATGCTCATCGGCATCAACGTGATGCCCATCGCCGCGCTGCTCTACACACCTGTGCTTATCAGGTGCGCCACTGCTGTCCCCATGAGGGCCGCGCTGTCACCCCAATCTTGAAGGGGTGCAGGGACTGTTGGACCATGGGGTCTTCAGCTGCCCTGGTGGCCTTGGGAGGGGGTCAGTTGGGAGAGGCCTTGCCTACCTGGAGGGGTGAGAGAGGAGTTAAAGCAGGGTTTGGGGAAGGAAACAAGCTTTGCCCAGGGCACATTGGGTTTCAAGCAATGGAAATTCACTCCGGCTTATGTTCATGCTCTGCTCTGTGGCCGGGAGCCACAGTGACCTTTTTGGGTTCAGGGCTGTAGAATATCTGGAAAGAATCTGATCAGCCAGCAAGGCCCAGGCTCCTGCCTCTGCCCAATCAGCTGTGGCCGGTGTCGAGGGACATTTCTCACTGAAAGGGCAGGGCTGGGCAGGGGCCCCAGGGGGCCTGCTCTAGAGTGAGCCTGCAGGCATCTGGTCCAGCCTGCTGGCCAGTGCAAATATCCCTTCCACAAGGCCCTCCCCACCAGGAGGTAGATCTGTGCTCAGATGGAACCCTGAGAACAGTTGACAAGTTTGTTGTGCTTCAGTTCCCCTATCTTAAAAAAACTCCTTTATCACAATTGCACAAACAGTATTAGAACCATAACTGAAATCAGAAAAAAAGAAAATCCCTCCCAAACCTTCTAGTAAATCAGCTAATTTTGTTCTCCCACCGGCATTCGTGGATCAGGTTTACGTCCTTGTCACCAGAACACGTGTGTGCCACGTTCACTTTTGCTTTCTTTTCATTGCATACATCTTGGCCTGCTCCACAGTCTTCACAGTGGGGACTTGGTGATGGTGGCAATTTCTGCAGAGAGGTGGGCACCCAGCTGTGGCTCAGAGTTGGACATTGCAGGTCCCTCTCCCTTTCACCTTGTGCTTTGTAGCTGTTCCGTTCATTTTTTTTTTTTTTTTTAAGATTTTATTGGGGAAGGGGAACAGGACTTTATTGGGGAACAGTGTGTACTTCCAGGACTTTTTTTCCAAGTCAAGTTGTTGTCCTTTCAATCTTAGTTGTGGAGGGTGCCATTCAGCTTCAAGTTGTTGTCCTTTCAGTCTTAGTTGTGAAGGGTGCAGCTCAGCTCCACGTCCAGTTGCCGTTTTCTAGTTGCAGGGGGCACAGCCACCATCTCTTGTGGGAGTCGAACCGGCAACCTTGTGGTTGAGAGGCTGCACTCCAACCAACCGAGCCATCTGGGAGCTCAGTGGCAGCTCAGCTCAAGGTGCCGTGTTCAATCTTAGTTGCAGGGGGCGCTGCCCACCATCCCTTGCGGGACTCTAGGAATTGAACTGGCAGCCTTGTGGTTGAGAGCCCACTGGCCCATGTGGGAATTGAACCGGCAGCCTTCGGAGTTAGGAGCATGGAGCTCTAACTGTCTGAGCCACCGGGCCGGCCCAGCTGTTCCCTTCTTAAAATTAAAAAAAAAAAAAAAAAAATCCAGGATACATTCCCAGCAGTGCCCTTACTTGGTCAGAAGCACGTGGAAGGTTTTATGCCTTTTAAAACCCGTCATTAAAAATAACAATAGCTAACTCATCTCATTTCTTATGTGCTGGGTACTTTATAAGTATTATCTCATTCCTTGCAATCTGAGGTAGGTGCTGGAATCTTACACACGGAGAAAACGAGGTATAGAACGGCTTGCCCAACTCCCATGGGCAGCGCCTGGCAGATTGAAGGTGTAAAGCCAGAAAACCTTCAAAACGCCATGCTTGCCCAGACTACCAGGCTGATTTTTTGAAGGGCTATGCCGGTCTGCATGATCAGTGGCTGTCTGTCATTTTTCAAACCACAGCCTCACCAGCAATGACTAGTAGTGTTTTTACCTTTTTCCTTTTTGCTCCATCAAAATGTACAGTGCATTTTGTGTGACCTGCCCTCCCCCAAATAGATCGGGGGGCTGCCTCTCTATTTTTTTTATGTGGCAAAATAAAGATAGTAGAAGAACCAGGGCCCTGTGATAGAAGACAAAGTAATTGTATCAGAAAACCAGGGTCATTTTGCTTTGAGCTTCCTGGCACCCAAAGGGAACTAATGAGCACAAATACGTAAAGCAAACAAACGAAAGCAAAGATCTTGGTGGTGGTTTTTAGCCTGACCAGCCTCCATGCTCTAAATGGACCTTTCTCTTATCACTTGTCAGCCCCATTTGAACACGATGTGGCATTTTCCCAGAGCCAACAAGGTTGTTTTCCTAGCAGCCAGAGAGGAGGAACCATCCTGATTGACCACATGGACTGCAAGAGCAGTGGGCAGGGAAGAAGGGACGCCAGGGCACGGGCCCTGCCACTGGCCCGCAGTGGAGCCTCTTCCTCTCTCTGCGCCTAGGTTTCCTTGAGCCAGCTTGAGTCAAGTCCCTTGGACGGGTGCCTGGGCCCTGCAGTCCCAGCACATAGATTGGGTGGAGAAGGGGGTTAGTGAGTCAGCCCAGAGCACAAATGAGGGATTGATGTGCCCATAAGCCACTGACTTATGACACCCTCACCCTGCAGTATCTGCTTCCATCTTTGCAGTGGCCAGGGGAGCCTTGTGCTTTGGGTTCCATGCCCACATTACAGCTGTGGAAACGGGTGTGTGGATACACTGGCTTGCCTGAAGGCCACTCAAGAAGTCTGTTTCTCTGAGACTCCATCTGAGAGCCCTTGACTCCAAGGCCAGGGGTCTTTTTCTGCCTCATAGTCTCGTGAGCTGGGCGTTGTGGCCACTCGGGTATTGGGCCATATGGTAGTCTAGGTAGGCCTGTGGTACCAGCATCCCTCCCACTTCCCACAGGTTTTTTGGCACCAAGTGGATGATGTTCCTAGGCGTGGGCATCTACGCCCTCTTTGTCTCCACCAACTACTGGGAGCGCTACTACACGCTCGTGCCCTCAGCAGTGGCCCTGGGCATGGCCATCGTACCTCTTTGGGCCTCCATGGGCAACTACATCACCAGGTGAGCTGGGCCAACCCTCTGCTGCATTGCCAACCTTGGCTGGGGGACCTTGGATCGGCCCTTCTGTCCTCTGGGCCTCAGTTTCCCCATCCATGAGATGCAGGGGCTGGCCAAGAAGCCCCTGCAGGAAGCAGCGGTATCAGGTAGAGGTTGGGCTGGGAAGAGCCTTCTTTCCTTTGTGGTCCAGGATGGCCCAGAAGTATTACGAGTACTCCCACTACAAGGAAAGGGATGAGCAGGGCCCCCAGCAGCGCCCGCCTCGGGGCTCCCACGCACCCTATCTCCTGGTTTTCCAAGCCATCTTCTATAGCTTCTTTCATGTGAGTGTCACATATGGGGCCCGGGGGTCTGTGTATTCCAACCCAAGAACCCAGACATTGGAGCTCAATCCATAGTCTTTTAAGTCCTCTAGTACTACTGAACTTTCTTGGGCCAAGGCCAACTCCTGCTTGCTTACCCCTAGTGACTGAGACCTCATCCCCTCCCTTTCCACAGTGCTGACCAGGGGGAAGTCCTCCTTCATTGGGCACTCCTTCCTACCACCAAGCTGCCAGCAGAGGTGGGAGGGCTCCTGTGCCCCCAAGTTGTGCCCAGACCCCTCCCAGTTTATGCCTGTGCCCCCTGCCTGGTTCCATGCCCCAAGCCTGGCCAAATTGCCCTCCTGCCCACAGTTGAGCTTCGCCTGTGCCCAGCTGCCCATGATCTACTTCCTGAACCACTATCTGTATGACCTGAACCACACGCTGTACAACGTGCAGAGCTGCGGTTAGTCCTCATGGGGGTGGGGTCCCCAAGTCCTGCTCACCTCCCGCATTGAGTTATCTAGCAGACCCTGGGCACTTGAGGGCAGAGAGGATGCTCTCTCACAGAATTCTGGGCTGAGGGTCCAGTGTCCCATAGTTCTAGTGGCTGAGGCACAGAGAGTATGTAGTTAGAACCTGACTGGGAGCAGATGGCACCTCCTCCAGTCAGGGAAGGCTGCCTGGAGGAGGTGCCATCTGGGATGAAGCCGCCTGTGGGATCTCTGTCAGGGTCAAGCATACCCTCAGAGCTCAGTCAGTGCAGGGTGAAAGTTTGGAGGTGGCATATGGACTGGTGCCCCCACCCCCAGCCTGGGGCAATAGGGCAGAAAGGGAGATGGGAGAAGGTGCTCCTTTCCTTGGGGTATGTCAGCCCTAGTGGCCCTCACCTCCAAACTGCTCCCCAAAGAAACTCTGCCTTTGCACGCATTGTCCTCACCCGCCCTCTTTAATCCTCCCCACCTACCCATCTGCTTTGCTGCACTTTGTGGCTGAGTTGACAGTATGCCCTACGCCCTCCCTCACGATGTCCCCTTGGCCCCTTCTCAGGCACTAACAGCCAGGGCATCCTCAGCGGCTTCAACAAAACGGTTCTACAGATGCTGCCGCGGAGCCGAAACCTCATTGTGGTGGAGAGCGTGCTCATGGCGGTGGCCTTCCTAGCCATGTTGCTGGTGCGGCCTGGGATGGGGATGGGGGAAGTCAATGAAGTCTGGGGACAGAGGCGGGGAGAAAGGTGCAGTCTGGGTGTGTGGCTGGCGGCCTGGGCAAGGTTGCGATCTAGAGGCGTGGTCTGAGTCGGGAACCAGGGCTGAGTCCTGGGGAGGCCTAGCTTGATTGATGCCTGTGACGACTGAGGCTGGAGTTGGAGGGGAATCAGGTCTGGTCTGGGGTTGAAATGGAGACAGGGTCGGAGAGGATAGGCTGTGACCTGCGAGAGTCGGAAGATGTGGCTCAAACTCGGGGGCGGTACTGGAGGCAGAACTAAGGCGTTGTGGGCATGGCTAGAGCGTGGCCTTAGCCTAGAGGCGGAACTGGGAGGCAACGCCGAGGTGTGTCTAGGGGCGGGGTCTGGGCTGAGAGGCGGGGCTGAGGCCCGGGGGCGGGGCCGAGGGCCTGGCTGCCCGCCCCCTCATGGCGCGTTCATAGGTGCTGGGCCTGTGCGGTGCTGCCTATCGGCCCACGGAAGAGATCGACCTGCGCAGCGTGGGCTGGGGCAACATCTTTCAGCTCCCCTTCAAGCATGTGCGCGACTTCCGCTTGCGCCACCTCGTGCCCTTCTTTATCTACAGCGGCTTCGAGGTGCTATTTGCCTGCACTGGTCTCGCCCTGGTAAGTACAGCCTGCATAGGGTTGCCAGAAAAAATACAGGAGGTCCGGTTCAATTGGAATTTCAGATAAACAGCGAATAAGTTTTGAATGTATGTATATGTACAAGTATGTCCCAAATATGTCCGTCCCTCTTCCTTCTCTTATTCCTCCTCTACCTTGAACAAATTATTTTAACCTCTCTGAGCCTCAGTTTCCTCATCTGTGAAGTGAGTCTAGTAACAACCCTCCCCCCTGGAGGTGTTATACGGCTGAGATGAGATAATGCCCATAAAGCATTTGATTCCATGTTGGGTGTAGTCCTGGTGTCGGGACAATGTCCAAGCATTTTCTCATTGTCTGTCTCCCCAGAACCTTCCCATGAGGCTCGAAGGGAGTTAGCGTCAAGGTGGCCCAGAGAGGGGGGAAGCCGGAACCTGGGCCAGCTGACGTCACACTGTCACCTCTGTTCCCCCAGTGTTATGGTGTGTGCTCAGTGGGGCTGGAACGCCTGCCGTACCTCCTCGTGGCTTACAGCCTGGGTGCCTCAGCCGCCTCAGTGCTGGGCCTGCTGGGGCTGTGGCTGCCGCGCCAGGTGCCCCTGGTGTCTGGGGCCGGACTGCACCTGTTGCTCACTGTAAGCCTCTTTTTCTGGGCCCCCAAACCTCGGGTCCTGCAACACGTCTGGATCCTGTATGCAGCAGCCGTCCTCTGGGGTGTGGGCAGTGCCCTCAACAAGACGGGGCTCAGCAGTGAGTATAGCCATGGGCACTGGGATGGCTGGGCAGGGGACTCTGTAGCTGCCTCAGGGGGTTGGGAGCAGCACAGACATCCCCGGCAAGCGAGGGTACAATTTGCCAGGTGCTGTGTGGGCTTCCTCACATTTAAACCTCACAACATAACATATAGGTGGCATCTCATTTTACAGATGGGAGACGTGGCCCTAGGGAGTTAACTTGCCCCAAGTCACCCACAGAGCCAATATTTGAATCTGCATCTCTGTACCAACTCTCTCCACCTTTTATTCCTGAGAGTGAAGTCTGAATCCCCCTACTCCCTGTCCGGTGCTCCTTCTGCTCACCCCAGGGAGGGTTTTTTTTTTTTTTTCAAAATCAGTTCAAACCTCCCAACTTCAGGTTTGATTTGTAGAAAGCTTGTTGCTGCAAGCAGGTTGCCTTCCCTGAGCCCTGAGTGAGACGGAGAAACAGTCCTTGTATGTCTGGTTTTGAGCTCCTGGGGTCTGGCAGAGGACAGGATGGGACTGCACATAAAACTTTGCACTTTTGAGGCCACACGTGTCACAGAACACAGCCCTCCTGCATTGGGTCTCATCTCACCTGCTCCTTCCTCTGCTCAGTTCCCCCGGCAGCGTGATAACCAGGGTCTCCACTAGGGGGCAGGCCAGGACCTGTCCAACAGCTGTGTTGGTGCTCCCACGGGCACCTGGCCTAGGAGAGTCACAGGTGGGAGATCAAGCACCCTGGACCCCGGTTGACACCTTTCCCCTTCCTGCCCTGTCCCGCCCGCCCATAGCACTGCTGGGAATCCTGTATGAGGACAAAGAGCGACAAGACTTCATCTTTACCATCTACCACTGGTGGCAGGCCGTGGCCATCTTTGTGGTATACCTGGGCTCCAGCCTGCCCATGAAGGTGAGGCTGAGCTGGATAGGAGGAGAGTCTCTGGGGCGTTAGGCTTCCCCCTCCCCCCACACACACACACCACTAAGGCACCAGATACCTTCTGGCCTCACAGTCCCTGATGGACACTACTCCACAAGGGTTGGGCCCTGGGCCAAGACCGCTGGGTGACCCCAAATCAGCTTTCAATTACTGCCTTATCTCCCGAGGGCCTCAGTTTACTTGTGTCTGAAGGGGTTCACAGTTTCTTTGCCTGTGGGCACATCCCATCCACCTTGTGGGTAGCTGGGTAAACTGTTCAACAGATGTCGGGCTCCTAGAGGGATGCTGAGGCTGTTTCCCTTCATGGCCTGCCTTTAGGGGTCGTTGTGCTGTGCTCCCATCCAACTGATGGCTCAGTTTAGCAGATCCTGACCAACATTTTAAAAAACAGAATAGAAAATAGCAGGGAGTATGCATGCAACTATGTGTGTAGGTGCTGAGTTATGACGGGGAATTCTTTCTGACTGGGTTACAGTCATAACAGTCTGAGAAACATTACTTACGGTCCTACGACGTGTAAAGGTGAGAGTGATCTAAGCCCCGGTAAGGGGTGGGGGTGCCAGGCCTGTGTCCTGCACTAATCAGCATCTTCACATCTGCCTATAAGGGAGCTTATCTGGGCTTTGAGCCTTGCCGGCAGGAGGAAACAAATGGCCTGGGTTTCTGCCGGAGGAGAGTAGCATGCAGAGGAGATGCACCCGCGAGTGCGCGGTGGGAGTGGGCCCATCCGGGCGAGGGGCTGGGCCTGTGGGCTGGGGGCAGCGGCCAGCAGGTCCCCAGCATCTCTCCCTGTGTGCCCAGGCCAAACTGGCTGTGCTGCTGCTGACACTGTTGGTGGCCGCGGTCTCCTATGTGTTGATGGAGCAGAAGCTGCGGCAGGGCGTGGTCCCGCGCCAGCCCCGCATCCCGCGGCCCCAGCACAAGGTGCGTGGCTACCGCTACCTGGAGGAGGATAACTCCGACGAGAGCGACGCAGAGGGAGAGTGCGGCGCGGGCGGCGGCGGCCGCCGAGGGGAAGGCGGCGAGGAGGACGCTGCGCTGCCCGCGGGGCCCCGACCCGGTCCAGAGCCAGCCGGCTTCTGCCGTCGTCCCTGCCCTTACGAACAGGCGCAGGGAGGCGACGGGCCGGAGGAGCAGTGAGGGGCCCAGACTGCTAGACGGCCTCAGTTTACCGCGTTTCAGGTCGGGGGTCCCCTCTGATTCCTGAGCCATTTTCAGGAAGGACCTTCTGTCCCTTTCCCCCCATGTTTGGGAATACTCCGGGAGTCCAGGACCCCCTGGAACTTGGATCCACTCCTTAGCCCCCTTCTCTGTGAGATGGGACTTTGAGACCCCTCAGCCAGGCCTAGGGTTCGGGAGAGCACAGCTGAACCCACCCCCGGAGGGGCCGCTCTCCATGACCTCCTTCCCAGGTCTATCGCCCGCCAGCACGTGCCCCAGCCCCGGAGCAGGGACTGGGTCCTCTTGCCGCACCCCTCTCCCAGGCCAGCACCAGCTCTCAGCTACAAGCCTGAGCTGAGCGCGTTTCTTGCTCTGCATATCCTATCCTCATGGCCCACCAAGAGGCACGACTTTTTATAGAATGTGAGCAATAAAGAGATTTTGTATTGTGCTGACTGGGAAGTCTCAGGCTGTGAGGGTACGGAGTGCGCCCCGGATGTGTGTCTGGCTGATCCAGCCTCTGAGGCACAGTCGTCTGGCCTTGACTTGCGTGTGTCAGGGAGAGTACCCTAAACCCCGCCCACCATGTCGTCCAGCGTCCTGAAAGCCCCGCCCCTCCCGGGACCCGCCAGCTTTGGCCAGTCCCACCCCCACTGCCCAGGACAAGTGCCTGGGGTGACAGGTGGGGATCATAGTGGAGACAGACGAGCTGCCAGTCCCTTCTGGGTCTAGAAGATAGGACAGATTCCAGAGACTTAGGTCCAGCTGCTCCCTTCCTGTAGTCTTCATAAGCATGCCCAGCCTCCCTGCCCATCCCCATCCTTTTTCTACCCGTTGGGGTATTTCTGCCCACAGCTCCGCAGGGGACTCCTTGAAGGGCAGGGTCCACTTCTAAGTCCTGTTAGGGTCACCCTGTGCCCAGTACAGGCCAGGGGAATGGTTGTCTGAGCCCAGGTAAACTTGGCCACTGCCTTCTGGCTTCGGCCTCAATGCCCATGAGAGACACAGACCCCCTACAGCCTTAGGGTGCCCCTTCACCCCGCCTTCTATGGGAGAGGGGACTGAAACCCCACTGTGAAGGCTTTGAACACTTGGGTTAGGACAGGCAAGGGGGCCACAGCAGTGTCATGGAGTCTCCAACAGTTATGCTGGGGCCACAACATTCCTCACTCTCTATACCCCCTCCACTCCTGGCTGAAGGTCAGACCCTTGTCCACACTCACTCCAGCAGCAGGTCTCCTAGATTCTCCCACGGATAAGCCTTCTCCGCCCCCGCCCTGTCTCCGCCCCTCACTGCCCTCACTTGAGTTTTGTTTAGTACCCTCTAGGGGGCGCTGGAGCCAGTCTGAGCCTCAGGTTCTTCCTCTGCAGTGTTTGAAAGGGCAGGAGTGAAATCCCTCAGCAGGAAACTCAAGACACAGAGCATATTTTAAATTTTCTAAATTTCTGAGCAAATTAAAAGGTCCAGGTGGTTCACAGTTTCAACATCAGATCAGTCCACATTTCTTTCACGTCGTAACCGAGAAGCTGGATTTCCTGTAGTTTTGGGGATAAAAAGCGAAAATCACCATGGAACAGGAAATGAAGCTGGGGGTGTCCCGTCTGCTTTCCAGGTTTGAGAAGCTAACCAGGGCACACAGTCGATCAGTAAGTAGTGATATTAAAGAATGGAATAAAAGTACCATTTGTTTCTTTATTGATGTGAATTCTATTTTCTAAATGATCGACTAATTTATTAGAACATAAATACTTAAGTTATTTGGACCTGAAGTAATTCATAAATAGAACTGTTAAATATTTCTTTTGGCCTAGGAGCACCATGAAAAATTCCTGAAACACTAAGTGTGCCAGGAACTGAGAAAGTTTGAGCACTCAGAGTAAGATCTCCATAAATGTCAGCTGTTAGTGTTACAAGTGTTACAGACCTACAGTGAGTCCCTCACTGGTCCCCATGCCCCCCCGCCTTGCCTAGACAACTGGCTGTATTCTTTCTGAGCCCAGCTCTATGGAAGATGATTAAACCACAGTTTCTGACGCCTGCGAATGGAGTCCCTCCCCCCCCACACACTCCCCCCCCCCCCCCCCCCCCCGTCTGCTGCAAACCAACACAAGCCAGTTACCAAGTTGTATTTGGCAGATTTGGGGGCCCTGTAGTCATGGGGACAGTGCGAGCTACAGCTATAGTGAGGGCCACAAGTCACCTCTCCCCAGCTTCCCCACCAGGTGGCCTGTACACTCAGGCAAGTGAAGGGCCAAAAGCTGTCTGCCTAATGCGCAGACTTTCAATGACAAGCAGGCCCAGAAAGGGTTACGAGGTATGACCCGTAGGCTGGGTGAAGTGCCAGTTCTCTATGCTTCTGGTTCCCTGTCAGCGTCTGGCATGGAGGAGAAGTTCTCCAGCAGTAGATGTGGCAACATCCTCCTGGCAGGATTCCAGCTAAACTCCAGTTGGGGATGGGTGACCAGACACAATAAGCCAGGGGCCATTAGGAAGAGTGTGGGTCCCTGGAAAGGTGGCGCAGGGGAGCGAAGGGGGTGGGGACAGGTCCGCAAGTCCGAGTTCTGAGCCATTTCTAACATCCATCTCGATGCAGGACAAAGATTGGGGTTGAGCAGTCGCGAAGGTGGCCCACGGTGCATGGAGTAGCCACTCAGGACAGAGCATGGCTTCTGATCATGCTCCTTAATCCCTGTAAGACTCCACATGCCCCAGCGCTGCTCCTGGCACTTGGATGAGACACATATTCACACACGACAAGCAATACACACGCACACCCAGGACAGGCAGTGTAACTGGTCATGGCGGCAAGCCCCAGCTGGCTGGCTTTCTGCAGGCAGGTTAACCGAGCTATCAGATGTGAGTATCCCACCCATTTGCAACTCCCAGTCTGGTCATAAGGCATGACGTTGACGTTGGTGTCATCTCCCCTTGTCTTTGTCATGTCTGGATAAGGTGGCTGGGTGTAGGTTCTGGACTGCTGAGTGGGAGATCAGACTCCATTCATGGCCTCTGCCTCTGTGATTTTGTCCATCTGCTTGAGGGAGATTTTTAAATTATATGATTCCAAGACTCTACAGTCTTAGACTTTAACTGTCTTTAACGTCTCAATAGCAAGTTCGATAGCCTGAAAAGTCTCCTAGAAACACCTAGAGATGCTAGATAAGAAACAAACTTCTTTTTAAGTAGAGAACTGAGTTCTCAAGAGAGTAAGCAAAGTTCGCTGGCGTCTTAAAGCAGGACCTGGAACCCCGATTACAGAGAAGAGGAGCTGGGACTACAGCTGTTAGGTAGGGAGGGGCTGGGCTCTGAGACCAAGGGCTGGAGTTCTGATGGCCACAGGCTGAGGGCTGGGGCTTTCTGAGACGGGCTTGCTATTCAGGCCATGCAAAAAGCTAGGACCATAGAAAAGCAACACTTTTAGGGAAAAAGATCAACGAAATTCCACTCATAGGTGCAAGAAGATGTAAGGAAATTTGCACTCTGGTTGGGGAAAACATTTCCCACGAGAATTTTGTGTTTTCAGGCCTCCTTTATATAAGTTTGATGTTCCCGCAAAGAGGTCGTCCCATCTGGATTGTCTACAAACCCCAAAGTTGAGAAATTAGCATAAAAAAGCAGTTATGGCTTAGTGGCACCCTTGGGGCTCCTGACAAAAACGCACAGAAAATCTTTCTAGTTGGATCTCTGATGCGCAGCCACCCAGGTAAAGCCCCTCTGAAGCTGAGCTCACAATCCCAAATTACAGAACACACGAGGAAACAAATCACTGGGAATGAAAGGCAACAGACCCTGAAAGGGCAGGATTAGACACCCCTCCGTACACCTTCCCCAGCTTTGAGAAAGAAGCTGTTAAATAGGTATGTGTGGGAGCAGCTCCTAAAATGGCTCCCAGTGAGCTCTGACCCTTGACCCTGCATACTGTTGTGTCATCTCCTCCCTTTGGTTGTGGAGTGGACCTAGTGGTTTTCTTCTAACAAGTAGAACATGGCCGTGGTAGACAGAATGCAAAGCTGACCTCCCAGGCTCTCACGCCCTCCTGGTCAGTGTGGGCAGGACCACAGGATGTGGCAGGAAAGCAGGCCATGATGAGGTTCCCAGTCAGCTAATCCAAAGGGAGATTGCTGTGGGCCTAAACTGATTAGGGGAGTCCTTGAAAAGAAGGCCATGTGGCAGAGAGGCTGTCTCCTGCTGGTTTGGAGGAAGGCAAACCAGGAGCTGAGAGTGGCCCCGGCTGATGACCAGCAGGAAAACAGGACCTCAGTTCTACAACCATAAGGAACTGAATTCTGCCGACAACCTAAGTCAGCGTGGAAGAGGACGCGAGCTTCAGGTGAGAACACAGCCCAGGAGACACCTCGACTGCAGCCTCAGGGGGCCCTGAACAGAAGACGCAGCTACACCTGCCCACTCCTGACCCACATCAGCTGCAAGATAATAAATGAGTGTTGCTTTAAGCTTCCGAGTTTGTGATAATTTGTTACACAACAGTAGAAAATTAATACAATGACAAAAGTGATGGGATATCATTTCTGAGATCACTACGCTCTGTCTTGCTCACGTTCTCTGTGGCTCGTGTCACTTTCTCATTCTGATGGAGCCAGCTGCCATGTCCTGAGCTGCCCTGTAGAAAGGACCACATGGCAGGGAACTGAGGGCGGCCTCCGTGCACAGCCTGCCAGGGCTCTCAGCCCAACAGCCCGAGAGAGAATGAACCCTGCCAGCAACCATGTGAGAGCACTTGGAAGCGGGTCCACAACCTTTGATAACGGAGGCACATAATAATAGGGGACATGGCCTAAAATTGATTAACCGCATAGAGAACAGCAAAAGGATTCCCCAAGGAGAAGGACTCTGGTTGGGTCTAGAATATGGAACAAGAGTGAGCAGGAAGGGTGGCTTGGGGTCTTTATTGTGGTTATGGGGTAGAGCCAAGGTGGGGTGCATGGGCAGGCTGGAGCTTGCCTGGTTTGACATTTCCTTGGGCGCCAAGAGATTGACACCTGCTACCACATGGATGAATCTGGAAAACATTACGCTAAGTACAAGACGCCAGATACAAAAGGCTACACAGTGTATGTTTCCGTCGATATGAAATATCCCAAATGGGCAAATCCATGGAGACAGAAAGTAGACTAGTGGTTGCCAGTGGCTGGGGGGAGGGGAGAAAGAGAAGTGACTGCTAATGGGTATGAGGCTTCTTTTTAGGGTGATAAAAATGTCCTAAAATTAGATGTGGTGATGGTTGCACAAGTCTATGAATGTATTAAAACCACTGCGTTCTACATATTGCAAGGATGAATTTTAGGGGATACGCATTTTATCTCAATAAAGCTGGTATTAAAAGAAGGAAAGGGGGAGGGGATGGGTGGCTCAGTTGGTTAGAGCGCGAGCTCTGGGCAACGGGGCTGCCAGTTCGATTCCCACATGGGCCAGCGAGCTGCGCCCTCCGCAACTAGAATGAAGTCAATGAGCTGCCGCTCAGCTCCCAGGTGGTTAGATGGCTCAGTTGGTTGGAGCACGGGCTCTCAGCCACAAGGCTGCTGGTTCGACTCCTTGACTCCCGCAAGGGATGGTGGGCTGTATCCCTGGCAACTAACAACGGACAACTGGACCTGGAGCTGAGCTGTGCCCTCCACAACTAAGATTGAAAGGACAACAACTTGACTTGGAAAAGTCCTGGAAGTACATACTGCTCCCCAATAAAGTCCTGTTCCCCTTCCCCAATTTAAAAAAAAAAAGAAGGAAAGGGGCCGGCCCGGTGGCTCAGGTGGTTGGAGCTCCAGGCTCCTAATGCCAAGGTCTTGGATTTGATTCCCACATGGGCCGGTGAGCTGCGCCCTCTACAGCTAAGACTGTGACCAACAGCTCTCCCTGGAGCTGAGCTGCCCAGAGCAGCCAGAGGTTGGCGTGAGCTGCCGCGACCTGACGCGGGCTGCCGTGGGCTGCCATGGGCTACCGTGTGACACGGTGAGTGGCCAGTGGCTAGTGTGGGTGGCTGGCAGCCAGTGTGAGTGGCCGGCAGTGAGCTGAGAGCTGCTGTGAGCGGCTGACCGACAACTGGCGACCGACTGCCTCAGCCGGGGGAGCGCAAGGCTCATAACACCAGCATGGGCCAGGGAGCTGCGTCCTACACAACTAGACTGAGAAACAACGGCTTGAACTGGAGGTGGGGTCGGGGGAGGTAGAAGAAAAGGGGGAGAAGAAGGAAAGGAATCTGGCATACTGTTTAATGATAATTTAAATATTTGGGATAATTGTAGGGCTATAGGGCGAGGGGAAATAGCTTCACGTGAAATTTCTAGAAGGTTAGCAGAGTAGGCAGTAATTAGAGAAGGAAAGTACAATTCAGTCCATGATAAACCCAACACTTTGATTAAGGATGTGGGCTGAAATTTTAGTTAAGGATATATACATATTTTTTTGGAGGGATTTGGGGTACATGAGGAAAAAGGGGGAGGAGTAGGTGAGACTTGAGGTCTGTTTTTGGAGAGACTTGAGGAGTGGTGTGATTTTCAGTGGGGTGTAAGGGGGGATGAGAGCACATAAGGGAAAGAAGACACGGGAGTCACCTCCTGAGTTAAGTCCATCCAGTGACACAGACTTGGTCAGAGAGCTGTCATCGTCAGGAATGAACCAGACATCTAGGCAGAGGGGCTTGGGATGCGAGCCTGATCGCATTGGAAAGTGGAATATAATAATTCTAAGCCACATTTATGACTTTTAGGCATACAGACATATTGGTCAGGGAGGCACAAAGATCTCAGATGAATGCCGGGGGGTCACATGTGAGTCTTCCTACCTGCAGCAGTTATATCTTATTACAAATATGAGGAGCCCAGGGGTGCCCACATTTTGTTTTACTACCATTTCCACTGCTTTAGAACATCTCTATCTGCTAATAATGTTTAGAGGCAAGAAGGTTAGAGGCCTCATATGGGTGCAACCTGTCATTTGGGGGGCCTTTCGTTATAAAGTTTGACTCCCTTTTATTTTTTCATTAAATTTATTGGGATAACATTGGTTAATAACATGATATAAATTTCAGGTGTACAACTTTATAATACGACATCTGCATACTCTATTGTGTGCTCACCACCCAAAGTCTAGTCTCCTTCTGTCACCATATATATTTGACCCCTTTTACCCCCTTTGTCCTCCCTCACCCTCCAGAGGGGTCTGGTAAACACCATTCTGTTGTCTGTAGGACTCCCTTTTAAATGCAAAAGATGTTCAATTGAAGACTTTCAACAGGTAATATATTGTTGGAATTGAGTTAGTATCTTAGATCCTGTGACCCCTGCAGCATATTGAATAAATCAAATGATACTGGATGACAATGGGATGAAAGATGGCCCACTGAGTATTTCAGACCTGAGTGGGATCCCCCAATGTGTGGCAGTGTCCTAGACCCAAGCTGTACTCACAGAGTAGCCAGAAGGCTGAGCAGAGGCATTTCTGGGCTGTGACATGGGTGTAAGGACCTGACCTGGAGGTCCTCGACTTGTTATAGACAGCGTTTGGGGATCTCATTCAATATCTGCGTGGTCAGGAGGACATGGGAGCAATTCATAGTGGAAGACATTTTAGGAGGCCATTTTTAATGTTTAACCGTCCTGTGAGAAATGGTCATCAGGGTTGTCAATTGTGCGTTTTATATTTTTGGTAAATTTTGCAGCTTAGGCGGGTTCACATCAGCAGATGTAGCGAAGGTCAAGCCCTCTTAGGATTTCTAATGAGAGGGTCACGTTCAATGGCATGCCCTTCGGCCTAGATCTGAGCCTTGATCTGGGCTCTGTCCCTTACAAATGGCAAATGTGAACATTTTCCTGAGTGTCTTGTTGAAGAGATGAGCCTTTTGGGTTTTGTGGGAAGGTAAGATCTCATGACAGCTGTTGAAGTTGGGGGATTTGGCACAGGGTGAAACATGAATCATTCTGTATTGTGTATAAGGATGTTGTGAGGCAATCCATTTTGTAATTCTCTTTTTAGAGACAGCATAGCTCAGGCGTCAGCAGATGCTGCCCTGGGTGGTCAGGGTGTTGTCTGGGGCTAAGAATAGCCCACGCTTCAGCTGTCTGAGCTGGCCCTTGGGTCTCCTGTTGGAAAGGGCCCCATGAGGGGATGGGACCGCTGCTCTCCAGTGGGCTCCATCACGGGAGCTTCAAAGTGCATGAGGCCCTTTTCTCATTTACTCATTTATTTCTGAGGGCCCCAAAGTGGCTGAGTCTGGGCGAGGGGTATCGTCCTTCGACATCACAGTCTCAGCAAGGGATGAAAGACAAAGGGCAGCTACTGCTTCTGCCAGATGACTCAAGTCTGGCTTTATCCTGAAGATGCCATCTTTACTGTAGCAAGGAGGCATCTGCAGGTCAACCTCTTCCTGAGTGGCCTGTGTGGACATGTGCGGGGTCACCAGGGCACCTTGGGGTCTTGAAGGCTTGTGCTGAGGTGGGCAATGAGCAAACTTGTGAGAAATTGTGTAAATGGGTTTTAATGAGATTTGTAAATGGGAATATGTCACTTCAAAAACCCAAAGAGACCCAAGAAATCTTATTAGAAAATGCTTTAATAAGCATTTGGGTGTCTTATGTGGAAAGTGTCATCAATAAAATGTCACACCTGGATTCTGGGGGACAACTGCATACAACGAGGTCCTGTCCACACAGGTTATATGCCAAGGCTAGCCTGTTCAGGTGTCCAGGGGCGCCAAACACTGCTGTAGTGTGCTCATTCGAAGGCAAATACAAATTGTAGACGGGGCCTGTCTGAGCTCTGGCCCCTTGGCACCTTCCCTCCCCGTGATGTCTGGTTTCAGCTGGCTGAATTTAAGACAGAGGCTTGGTGAAATCCAGTAGAACCAACATAAAGTGGTGTACCCAGAGTGCAAGTGTGCCAGCAATGGGCTGCCACCCAAGGCCCCTGCCTGTAGAGTGGACCCAGTTAAAAGCCGAGAGACAGAAGAAAGATCCACGGCCATGGTCATTGTCTGGGCACCCTGTTCTCAGCACCAGGTGTTTTTATTTGGGCGCTTGGCATCCCCTGCTGGACGTTGGGCAGCCCCCTGCCCAGAGATTGATGGCTGTTGGAATGAATGACACATCAGCACCATGGACTTGAAATAAAATTAATTACTGACATAATAAACAGCAAAAGGATTCCCCAAGGAAAAGACTCAGGTTGGGTCTGGAGCAAAATAAGGGCAGGGGAGGGGCAGGTGGCTGCATCATACTTTTGATGTAGGGATCCGGTACCCAAATGATATAGGATTCTGATGTCTGGTGCCCGGAGATCTTGGTCTCACATACCCGAAGAACAAGAACACAGACTCGGAAGGAGAGGTGGAGGAACAAAGATTTTTATTGAAGTGAAAGTACAGCTCTCTTGCAGGAGGGGGTACTCTTGAGAAGTTGGGATGCCCACTGGCTAAGGCGAAAGGCTCTTATTTCATACTTTTTCTTGTATATTTGGGGAAGGAAGCTGGTGCCGTCTAATGGATTCTTTCTATCAGATTTGCTCTGTTTGTCCAACCTGAAGGGATTTACAAAATAACCCATTTACTCCCCGAGCACAACTGCGTTGTTGCCCTGGAGTTGCTGCCCTTGTTTATTCTGCCAGGGACGTCCCTGTTTACCTGACAACATGATAGCTATCCTGTCTCACTTTGAGGGTACAGCCTGGGTGGGGACAGAGTGCTGCTTAAGGCATGGAAAGAACAGGGACCTGAAAACCAGCTTGCTGAAAAATGGATCGGTCCCTATGATATATTGTTGATTAGACACGCAGCTCTAAATCTTGCCAGAGTGATGCGCTGGATTCACCACACTCGAGGGAAGCAAGTTCCTGCAGAGGAAACACCCAAGCCCAGCGAGTCTGCATGGACTTGTGCACCCACTGAAAACTTAAAACTACTCTTCAAAAAACAACTAAGAGGTACTGGGAAAGTTATAGAGGTTTGTGAGGAAAAGAATCTTAAGAGAATTTATGTATGGTTAAGCTAAATGATTAAGTACATTTAAATATCAAAAGTAAGCTGGTGCAAAATTAGAGTTGTAGCTTTCTCTCTCTGCTAATAAGTAAAACAAAGTTTGTTAGACTGTTGGTCTACTACTGATACTATGAAAAAGTTTGCTGCCTATAAAACAAAGATTGTGGGTTATCAATTTTCTATGTTTTATATTGTCTTAATTAGGCCCTTGGTTTCTCTACAGTAGTGAGGACTGTGTTTTGCTAACACTTATATAAGCTTCTGTGTTCTCGGACTGCTGGATGGAGTTCATGAGCCCTCCTCGGTGTCAGAACATAGGCCAGTGTAAGGAAGTTTGGCCTGATGTTTTCCCTAACCTGAGAGGGTATTATAATGGTTCTGGTCCACTGTTACATCCCAGATCCTAAAAGAAGGCCAGGGAATTTGTTTAAATGTCTTTAACAACCGGGACAGGGAAAACAAAGGAAGAAAGAAACAGTGAGACTGGAGATGAAGCCAGAGACAGGCCAGATTGTTGGCTGCAGTTAATAGACAGGCCAAAGCCACCTCATGGCCACCCTGGCAGCCCCAGAAGAGACACATCAGATAAAAAAGCTTTGGCTATGGAAGCCCCAAGCACTGGAGGAAAGGGCGTCCTAATCCTACAAAGCAGCCGTGTCCCCTATGCAAACTAGAGGGCATTGGAGGAGGGACTGCCCCCTGTTCTGAAGGGAGCAGGGACCAGCTCCTTCCCTGCAAATGGCTGTAATTAACTAGTGGGCCTAAAGTGCCCAGTGGCTCCCGAGAAGAACGAGGTCACGCTCGTCACAGGGGAGGAACAGTGGATGACCCCTGACGTGGCAGGTAAGCATGTTAACTTCCTGATTAATATGGGAGCCACTTACCCCATCTTAATCACTCACTCTGGACATATTTCCTCAAAACCTACTCATCAGTAAAGATAAATAGAGCCCCCAGATTTGGGCTCATTTTACCATTGGCCTATACCAATGTAAATGTAAAAGGAGCAAATCAGACTTTAAAAGGACTCTGGAAAAGTTTTGTCAGACCTCTAAGCCCCGGCTCTAATTGCTTCCCATTGCTTTCGATTCTGACCATAATTCTGTTATTTCCCATGTTATTGACTTGGAAGAGGTTCAGCAGGCACTCAGGAAATATGGGGACCGGCACCTCCCCAAGGCCAACGTTTCTACTCATTGTAGGGGACCGAGTGCTGTTAGAAGCCCAGAGCGGGAGGGGCCCCTGACAGACCAGTTAGCTCCTAAATGGGAGGGACCCTTTGCAGTTCTTCCAAGCTTCCCAACTGTCCTCGGGCTTCAGAGAGTCAGCAGCTGGGCTCGCTCCCCTCAGATCAAACCTGTTTCATTTAAGTCTCCACAGGACTCCCCAGAAAGGAAGGCTGTCCCTCCTGTTCCTGTGAGCCAACTGAAGGCTTTAAGCGTCACTTCAAACAGACAAACAAGTTAGTCTCCCAAGGCTGACTGCTGGAGCTGCTCATTACGCCTTTCTCTTGGGCCTTATTTTGGGTCTAGTTTTCCTCTTTACTTGTGCCCCACCTGGGATCCCCATTTAATGCATCACCATGATTTTTAGGCCCTTTGTCTCTCTTCTTCCCCAGCTCCTCTGGGGAGGGAGGGTGGGGGAGGTAACTTTATTGACAATTGTTCTCTTTGGCCTTTGTCCTTTGGTCTCATTGTCAGGTTTGTGTCACCTAGGACACAACAGCTTCGTCTCCAGATGGTCACCAGACAGGTTTCCAACTCGCTCCTCCTGAGGATGACAAGCCATGTCAGCAGCCGCTTGACCAAGTGGCCTGTTTTTTTCTCCTGCAGTTCTCCCATAGCTCCCTCCTGCTGTAATAGAAGCAAAGAACTCCGGTGACCGTAGGCAGGGACTAGGCCCACTCTCAGGGGGAAGCAGCAATATTGTCTTAATCTGTTTAGAAGCAGTAATGTAGCGGTCTGTTTCCTCTCTAACCTCACTGATTTGATAGAAATAAAATGAACAAAGGACAGGGGGGATTGTGACAGTGACCCAATATCTTCTATTTTTGAAATTTTAACCTCTGAAGGAATTCGATTTCACAGTGGTTTGGCTTGGGACTTTTTGAAAATTTTTTTCCCTTTCGTTTCCTCTCTCTCCTCCCACCAAATCTTGATGACTGTCTGTTTACTGTGCATTTACAATGCATACCAGCTCCAATGATTCTGTTTACCTCGGACCAGTGTGCACACCTGGCCTGGTAACTTGGGAGGGGTTTTTTTTTTTTGCATCTGTATGGGATTCACTCCTGACCCTGGAGCAGACCAATCTCTGGGAAGTGCTTTTTCCTGAGGTTGCCTGGCCAACTTCTCCTTCCTTTGTTTTGTTCCTCCTTGCGTGTCTATAAAACCTTTGGCGGTATTAAGAGGGGGAAGGCAGTCTTTGTGACAGGTAGTCCACTGTCTTCCCTTAATGCTGGCATTTTGGAATAAAACTGCTTATCTTTCCACCAATCTTGCCTCTTGAGTTTTGGCTTTTGTGTGGCAAACAGCTGGACCTTTTGCACGGCAACAGTGCCATCTGCAGTTATGTAAAAAGTGGAAAATGTGTCTGGGGATTCTCAAGTAAAGTGCTGAAGGCTCTGCCTGGTTTCTTCTCGTTGTTTATAGTGAAATGCAAGAGAAGGTAAGTGGAAGGGAGGGCTGTCAATCAAAAGATCCAGGACTTACAAAGGCACACGCAACAAAAGGAAAAAATAGACAAATTGGACTTCATGAAAATGTTAAGATTCTGTGCATCAAAAGACACTATCCACCCCACAGAATGGGAGAAAATATTTGCAAATCATATATCTGATAAGGAATTAATTATGTAAAGTATAGAGAGAGACCCTAAAATTCAATGAGAAAAACACAGCCAGTCTGAAAATGGGCAAAGCACTTGAATAGACGTTTCTTCACAGACATGCAGAGGCCAAGAGCACCTGAAAAGATGCTCAATAACGCTCGTCAATTATGATTGACACAGTCATTTTATGTTTGTGTGTTTTATGTTTATTTTTAAAATCTAGGGGGAAAAGAAGCCTGGCTTTTAAAATACCAGACAGGAAAAGACGCTATCATTAAGAAAAGGCTTTTGAGCACTGTGAGGAAAAAGTTGTGACCTAGAGATAAAACCAAGATTGTGACCATGTTGTTGAACAATGGAGCCTCCAGGAAGCTTAAGGGGTGTAGGTCCTCAGCCTTCCCAGCTGCAGCCCAAGATAGAAAAGGGCTTATCTCAGAAAGTTCTGTGGAGGTACCTTTCATTAAATGGACTGAACCTCGATGAGATTTACAGAATTTCCTCCATGTTTTTAAGAAAATTTGCCAGCTGGGACTAAAAAGACCCAGACAATACAAAACAATGGGGCCTTCAGAGCCCAAAATTCTCCTGGCAAGAAGCCGGCTGAGAAAACCACTCAGCAGCAAACACGTGCACCCTTTACTGAAATAGGAAGGATGAGTCAGAGGACCGAGACCCAGAGAGCAGAGCCAAGAGCAATGGAGAATTCTTCCAAGACTTTGGAATCTGATCAAAGAACTTTGGAACCTGATCAAAGAACGTCCAGCATTTTCCTGGCTGGATTTCAGAATTGCTTTGGACCCGTCCAGCCTTATTGTGCCTCCCTCCCATATTCTCCCTCTTTGAACAGGAATGTCTATAGCAGTTATCCTACGCTGAGGTGATGAGTCTGCAGCCAAGGCATCAGCCAGAATGCCAATGTGAACATTCATACAGGGAAACCTCACTAAAATAAAGTCGGGAGACTGAAGTGGAGCTCTCACACAGTGCGACTCCATGTCAATTATAGGAAGAATTGTCAACGACAGATTCCTCACAAGGAATCATCAATTACAGGCCCCAGCAGGAAAATACGCACATTGCCTCTCCTACAGGAAGTTGATGACCCCAGCAACTCAACTAATGAGAAACTATCATCTCCCCAACTCTTGCCTTTCTCCAGTGAACTTTCATACACAACAACCCTTCCAACATCCTCCTTTTTCTCCATAAAATAACTTTCCTCTCCTTTGTTCACTGGACTTGCCCATGGCTTTTGCTATCGCTTACTTGTCCTTAATTGCAATTCTTTATTGGTCTCGAATAAACTTTTTTTTTGCTGGTAAAATAACGGACTGTTTTATTTTTAAGGTCCACACTAGCTATCTCAAGGCTCAGATGGGAGAGGACCCACTTCCAAGCTCCCTCCCCTGGTGGTTGGCAGGATTCAGTTCCTTGAAGTCCCTCGGGCTAAGGGCCTCAGTTCCTCACTGGCTGTTGTCTGGAGGTCACCTTCAGTTCCTGCCATGCGGCCTTTCCATGGGGCAGCTCACAACAGGGCAGCTGGCTTCATCAGAATACACAGCCACAGGGACCAGAAAGAGCAGGGGCAAATGGAATCATAGTCTTTTGTTTTTGTGGAAGTGAAACTCAAATAACATACAACTAACCATTTTAAAGTTACAATTCAGTGGCGTTTTCTGCATTTATGAGGTTGTGCAAGCATCGCCTCTTTCTAGTTTCAAAACTTTTCCATCATGCCAGCAGAACACCCCACGCCCAGTGAGCAATCACCTCGCATTCTCCCCCACCCCCACCCCCAACCCCACCCCAGTCCCTTGGCCACCATCATTCTGCTTTCTGTCTCTATGGATTTGCCTATTGCAGACATTTCATATGGGTTTTCTGGCCATGATATTAACTGCAAAGATGAAAACTGATGCAAAATACCTGCCTGGCTCTGCTGAGTCTCATTCCTGAGTGTGACGGGAAGTACTTAAGTGTTCAGTGCTGGGTTGATTACACCGGTGACCTCTTCAAATCTAAGCTTTACATCCTCAGTTCCAGGAAAGCCAGCACCAATATCAAGCAGTACATGTAGAAACCAACCTTAGCTGCCATGTCACAGGCACAGCAAGCATCAGAGGTGGCTTGCTCGAAGGCCCTGGGGTCAGTACCGACACTACCCACGTGGAAGCTGACACCAGGGACATCAACAGTGACCTTTTTTGCTCATTCCCAGAGCAGCCTGCTGGTTTGGAGGGTGGCACCAGATTTCACTCTGAGGCGACAGAGTGCTTTGGAATCAACAGCGGCGATATGGAAAACCAACTTTGCCCTCGAATGTACCCTGCAACTTCCATCAACTCCCCTGCACTATCAAAAGTCATCATCTGGACTCCTTTATTGGCAGCATGTTTAATCTGAGACACTTGTTTATGAGAATTTGCATATAGAATGTTCTCTGGGGGCACCCCAATACTTGGCACAGTGTGGGGACAGAGCCCCAGAAAGCAGTTTCCAGGCTCTCGGCCTCACATAGAAAGGTGCTGGCTCAGGTAGTAAATGGCCATCAACTGTGATTGGATGGCCATCAGCTGTGGCTAGTTGGCCGTCAGCTGTAACCAGTGAGCCATTGGCCACTAATATAACTGCTGTGGCTACGCTAGCAGAAAAATGGGGGGATAGCAAGAAGATGGCGACTGAGCTAGCAAGCGGAGCAATGAGGGTTGAGAATTGTGTGGCTCCTGTTTCCTGTTTCTCCAACCCAGCCGCCAGCGAGAATATAGTGGTATGACTCCCCTACCTATGGCTCCGTGGGTGTTCCTTTTTGGCCTCACCATATCCTACGTTCTTATGTGGGGAGTGGGAGCTGAGACCCCGCATGACGCCCCGCACGACACATGGCGTAGCGAGCAGGGTCTCCTGTGGGCTGGGAAGTGTTTGCAGCCCAGACACATGACTCCCTGCACGACACACAGTCTTGCTGGCACGGTCAGATCCCATCCCAATGGCAACTAGGGACTTCACTATGGTTCCACTCTCGTTGCTTTTGAGTTCATAAAAGGGGGTGCCCCGCGGAAGAGCTTTTAACTGTTTCTGATATTTCTTTAGAATGTTTCCCAGGCCCACAACGTAGAAGGCAGGCATCCTTACCATCATGAGAAGAAAGTTCATTCGTTTCTTTGGGGTCCAGAATGTCCTTGGCAGTAAAGTCTTCATGGCGGAAATGACAGTCATACTCTTCATTACTAAAGCTGTTCATGCTTTCTGGATGTCCTTAAGGAAAACTAAGAGAAGGAACTTAGAGAAATGATTTTCACAGCTTTTCACAAAAGGCAATTATCCAGGAATTCTAAGTCATGCTGAAGGTGGGTGTTCTCTCGGGGCACCAGTAGAATTGTTCTCATAAACAGACACAGAATTTGCTCAGGGGTGACTCAAGCCCATCCCATAGGGAAGTTACTGCCAGGGAGCATGGTGGACCCAAGGCTGCCAGCTCGCTCGCTCCTGTGGTGGACTGCTGGCCCGAGGTGGCCCGGAAGTGCCGGTAGAGGGGACTGACCTACAAGTGATTTTTGAGTGCAGATTTTGTACCCCATAAGTCTGCTGAATTTGTTTATTAGCTCTAGTAGTTTGTGTGTATGTGTGTATGTGTGTGTATTCGTTGGGATTTTAATATGTAGAATCATATCACCTGCAAATAAAAATTGTATTACTTCTTACTTTTCAATTTGGATGCTTTTTATTTATTTTTTCCTGCAAAAGTGAAATTTTTATTTATTTTTCCTGCAGAATTACTCTGGCTAGGACTTCCAGTAAAATATTGAACAGCAGTGATGAAAGTGACATCCTTGTCTTGTTCCTGATCTTAGGGGGAAAGCTTTCAGTCTTTCACCGCTGAGAACTAAGTTAGCTGTGGATTTTTTATAAATGCCCTTTATCATGTTAAGGAGTTCCCTCCTAGTTTGGTGTTTTCCTTCCTTCCTTCCTTCCTTCCTTCCTTCCTTCCTTCCTTCCTTCCTTCCTTCCTTCCTTCCTTCCTTCCTTCCTTCCTGACTTATGAACAGGTGTTGAATTCATTGAATTTTTTATCTCTATGGATATGATCATGTCTTTTTTTTCCATTCATTTTATTAATGTGGTGTATTGCATTAATTGGTTTTCTTATGTTGACTCACCCTTGCCTTTCTGGGATAAATTCCCACTAAGTCATGGTGTATACTCCTTTAAATGTTCTGTGAATCATAATCCTTTAAAACCTAGGCTTATACATGACATCCCATCACTTTTGCTGTATTGTTTTTTAGAAGCAACTCAGGAGGCCCAGCCCATCCTCTGGGGGACATGATTAGAACACAGAGACATGAATACCCAGAGGCAGAGCTCAGTGGGAGCCTTCCCAGAAGCTCGCACAGTCGCCTTAGGAGTCATTATATTATTCTCTGCTCTTTTACACACACATATGACAATAACATCGACAAAGAAATCTTTAGGCCAGTTGGGTTTATAGGTAGACTTTTTACCAAACAGTCAAGGAATAGACAATCCCAATCTTACGTGTATTTTCCAGAGAACAGAAAAGAGAGAATGTTCTCCAATTTACTCCACAAAGCTAGTCCATCCTTGATACACAAAAAAAAAAAAAAAAAAAAAAAGAAGAAGAAGTAAGAGAAAAGAAATGATAGGTCAATTTCATGTATGAACAGAGATATAAAAGTGCTTAATATTTTATTTCATAATATTGTAAAATTAATCTTACAATACACAAAAACCAATGTCTTCTATTATAACTCAACGTATTAGTAAATTAAAGGAGAAAAGGCATATGATCATTTCAACAAAGAGAAAACATTATTTAAAACTCAGTATCCATTCATAATTTAAAATAAACTAAACAAAGCAAGATTCCTCATCGAGCTAGGTATAAGAGGGAATTTTCTTCACCTGTTAAAGACATCTTCCAAAAACCTACAGAAAATATACTTAAAGATGAATTGTTAGACATAGTTCCACTAAAAACAAGGACTAGACAATAATTCCCACTGTCATTTGCTTCTATTCAACATTATACTGGAGGTCGAAGTCCACATGCTAAAACAAGAAAAAACAATAAAGTGTTAGAATTGAAAAGGAAAAAGCAAAACTGTCAATTTCCACAGATTTTATCTTCATTTATAGGAAAACCCCATTACTGTTAGAACCAATAATAAAAATCAGATTAATACAAAGAAGTAAATTGCACTTTCATACTCCACCTACACATTTCTAGAAAGTGTAATTTTTAGAATAGGAAAAAAACACACTACTTAGGTATACAGCTAACTAAAGATGTGGTAGTGGAGAAAATTACAATATTGTATTGAAAGACACTAACAAAGAGCTAAACAAGTGGAAAGATATACCATGTTCATGGATGACAGAATTCATAAATGTGTCAGATTCACCAAAAATGATCTATAAATTTAAACATTTCGGATCAAGATTCCAGTGGAAATTTTCATGGAACTTCATGAGGTGATTCTAATATGTTTATGGGAAATAAATTGGCCAAAAATAAGCCAAGATAATTTGGAAGAAAAGCAAGGTAGGGAGACTTGTCCTAGTCAATTTCAAGACATTTTGTTAAACTATAGTATTTAAGACAGTATGGTATTTGTATAACAGAGATATAAAAAATATCAATGGGACAGAGTATACAGCCCAGAAATAGACTTAACCACAAATGATTTATCATCCAGCCAATTGCTAGTACAACTGGTTATTTTTATGGGAAAAAAATTAAATTAGCCCTCCACCTCACACCATTCACAAAAGTAAATCAATACCAGCAGAATTCAACATGAAAAGCCAAGTTTTGGAAGCAAATACCTCCCTCCTCCCAATTTTTTATAACCTTTGGATAGAGAAAGATTCCTTAAACAAGGTATAAAAAGCATAAATCTTAAAGAAAAGAGGTAACTTGGACTACATATTGTCAAATAAACTACATCTTTAGACAAAGACACTGAAAATACACTTCTCTTTGAACAAGTTGGATTGATTGCTGGTGAGAGCTTGGGGCGTCTCAGTAAGAGGGACTCGTAGAATTTGTGTGTGTGTGTGTGTGTGTGTGTGTGTGTGTGTGTGTGTGTGTGTGTTTAATAAATTTCATTGGGGAATATTGGGGAACAGTGTTTCTCCAGGGCCCATCAGCTCCAAGTCGTTGTCCTTCAATCTAGTTGTCAAGGGTGCAGCTCAGCTCCAAGTCCACCAGCAACCTTCTTGTTGAGAGCTCACACTCTAACCAACTGAGCCATCCGGCCGCCCCTAGAATTTGTTTTTGTGTCAGGAAATTTGGGGAAAGGCTTAAGGAAATTGGGTTTTACTCTGGACTGGGTGCTATTAGAAGAAGGGATGTTTTTATGATCTCAATAAATCTTATCTATAGAGATGCAGACTCGCATGAGGGTCAAGCTACAATTGGTCCAGCGGCAACAGTCACTCAGATCAGCCAGGATAGAGGAATATTAGGTCATTTGTGTGATCTGACCATGGTCATGTTTGTCTGTGTTCAGTCATGTTTATGGAATGGTCTTGTTTTCGTCTTCATCCATTATGAGCACAGAATGGCATTGCTGGATATTGCTGTTCTGTGAACGTGTTCACATTTGACAGGAGAACAGGTTCTAGCTGATAGTGCCAACCCAGCTCCTGGATGTCAGGCTTGCTTTTGTCTTCCTCAGCATTAAGATCTAATGCACAAAAGCTACTATAAACAGAGTGGGAAGACAAGCTGCCAACTCAGAGATGTTATCAGAGATTTACTTGGCTTCTAGTAAGGAGCTTAGAAGTTATTACTCCATTTTAACAAGTACAAAGCTGAAATACAACTCTTCTTGGATCTGTCAGAGAAGAGAGGTCACAGTGCAAAGTGCTGCCCCACCCCCCAAATTGGAGAGACAGACAGATACAGAGAGCCACAACTCTCCAGAGCAGACACACAGCCTCTGAACAGAAACCTCTGCAGACACCAATGTCGGGTAGGAAAACCTGAGCTGTAACTGCAGAGTTGCTGGAGGCTCAGTGTGGACAATTCTGAGAGTTAAAACTCCAGGGGAACCCAGTCATGACAAAGCGCCCACACTTTGTGAGTTTGACCTCTGGGAGCTCCACCAGGCCCTCATAGTGAACATAGGAGAAAAATCTCCTGGTGCTTCTGGCAGAGGGAGGGAGAAAGGAAACACCTGAAAAATGCCAGAATATTCTGTTCTTCTTAGCAAGCCCTGCCCTCAGGGGAAACTACTAGAGTTTAACCTACCTGGAGGAAGGTTAGGTTAAGCCCCACTCCAGCCTCCTTTAGCCTTCCTTGTGGAGTAAGGAAAATACTGAACTCCAGGCCCCTCTAGCCAGCCTGTTCCACCTAAGGGAGGTAGAAGGGAATGGAGAAGCTCTGTGAAGTTCGGAGCCCAGGTGCACAGGCTCACCAAAAGATGGAGACCTAATTGTGGGACCACAGAAAGCTTCCTCTCCTTGGCCACTTTACCTCTGCATTTCTAAAGACCTATTTACCACAGTTCCTTTTACCCAGTGCATCATGTCTGCCTTTCAAAAAAAGATTACAAGACATACGAAAAAACAGAAAAACACCGTTTCAAGACACTGAACAAGCATCAGAATCAGATATGACGAGAATGTTAAAATTATCAGATCAGGAATTTTTTTTTTTAAAGATTTTATTGGGGAAGGGGAACAGGACTTTATTGGGGAACAGTGTGTACTTCCAGGCCTTTTTTCCAAGTCAAGTTGTTGTCCTTTCAGTCTTAGTTGTGGAAGGTGCAGCTCAGCCCCAGGTCCAGTTGCCGTTGCTAGTTGCAGGGGGCGCAGCCCACCATCCCTTGCGGGAGTCGAATCGGCAAACTTGTTGTTGAGAGCTCGCACTCCAACCAACTGAGCCATCCAGGAGCTCAGTGGCAGCTCAGCTCAAGGTGCCGTGTTCAATTTTAGTTGCAGGGGGCGCTGCCCACCATCCCTTGCGGTACTCGAGGAGTTGAACTGGCAACGTTGTGGTTGAGAGCCCACTGGCCCATGTGGGAATCGAACCGGCAGCATTCGGAGTTAGAAGCATGGAGCTCTAACCACCTGAACCACCAGGGCGGCCCCCCAGGTCAGGAATTTTTTAAAACTATGATTAACATGCTAAAGGCTTTAATGGAAAAAGTAGACAACATACAAAAGCAGATGGATAATGTAAGCAGAAAGATGGAAATCTTGAGGAAGAAATGCTGGAGATTAAAAAAAGATACTGTAACAGAAATGAAGAATGCCTTCGATGGGCTTCTTGGTAGACTAGACATGGCTAAGAAAAGAATCTCTGAGCTTGAAGCTATGACAACAGAAACTTCCTAAAATGAAGAACAAACAGGAGACTGAAAAAAAAAAGAACAGAATATCCAAGAACTGGGAGACATCTACCAAACATGGAACATGTGTGCGGTGGGACTAATCAGAAGGGGAAGAGAGAGAGAAAGGAAGAGACGCGATATCTGAAGTGATAATGACTGGGAATGTTGGCGGACTATTAGCCATAAAGCTACGGTAAACAAGACAGTGCGGTATTGGTAAAAGAATGAACAACCCGATTTAAAAATTGGCAAAAGACCTAAACAGACACCTGACCAAAGAAGGCCTACAGACAATAAGTATGCACATGAAAAGATGTTCAACATCACGTGTCTTCAGGGAATTGCAAATTAAAACGATGAGATACCATTACACACCTGTTAGAACAGCCAAAATCCAGAACAGTGAAGACACCAAATGTGGGCAAGGGTGTGGAGCAATAGGAACTCTCGTTCACTGCTGGTGGGAACGCAAAACGGTGCAGCCACTTTGGAAGACAATTTGGCAATTTCTTACAAAACTAAACATACTTTTAGCATACAATCTAGCAATTGCGTTCCATGGTATTTACCCGAAGAAACTGAAAACTTATGTCCACACAAAATCCTGCACACGATGTTTACAGCAGCTTTCTCCGTAACTGCTAACACTTGGAAACAACCAGCAGGCCCCTCAGCAGGTGATGGATAAATAAACTGTGGTCCATCCAGACAATGGAATACTACTCAGCACTAAAACCAATGAGCTCTCAGCCATGAAAAGTTATGGAGGAATCTTAAATGTTATTACAAAGTCAAAGAACCAGTCTGCAAACAGTACATACTGTGTTATTCCCACTGTATGACATTCTGGAAATGGCAAAACTGCAGACAGTAAACAGGTAAGTGGTTACGTGGGAGGCAGGAATGAATAGGCAGAGCACAGACGATTCTCAGGGCAGTGAAACTATTCTGTATAATACAAGGGTAGATACATGTCCTTATACAGCTGTCCAAACCCAGCGAATGTGCACCACGGTGTGGACCCTCACATAAACTGTGGACTTTGGGTCATAATGACGTGTCTGTGGAGGTTCATGGATTGTGACAAATGCACCACTCTGGTGTGGGATGTTAATAGTGGGAATGTTGACGGTGTGTGTGTGTGTGTGTGTGTGCGTGTGTGTGTGTGTAGGGTGGAGAGACAAGAGGTACATGGGAAATTTCTGTACTTCCTGCTCAATTTTGCTGTGAACCTAAAACTGCTCTAGAAAACAAAGTTTAACTTTAAAAAAAGAGATACTTGGTCAAGGATTACTATTGCGAAGATATAAATTCCTGCAAATCAATAAGACAAATAAAAAACAACACATTAGAAAATAAAGCAAAAAACCGAACCGACAAGAAGCCTGAATAGCACATAAGCAAATGAAAATATGCTCAACGTCAATAACAACTGATAAAATGTAAAATAAAGCAGTTGTAAGATGCCTTCATATACCCATTGTGTTAGTTTCCCAGAATTGCTATAACAAATTACCACAAACTTGGCCACTAAAAAATACGTATTTATTCTCTCAAGGGTCTGGAGGCCAGAAGTCTGAAATCAAGGTGTCACAGGGTCATACTCCTTCTGCAGGCTCTCGGGGAGGCTCCTTCCTGCCTCTTCCAGCTTCCAGTGGCGCCACACATAGCTTGGCTTCTGGCTGTGCCACTGCAATCTCTGCCTTGTCCTCACGTGGTCTTCTGTCTCAAATATCTCTTTGTTTCTCTCAGGACACTTGTCATTGGTTTAGGGCCTACCCAGTCAATCATGGGTAATTTCATCTCAAGATCCTTAATTATACCTGTAAAGATCCCTTTTCCAGATAAGATCACAATCATAGATTCCAGGGGTTAGGACATGGACATACGTTTGGGGGGGGGGGGCACCATGCAACCCACTACAGTCATTGGTAAAAAGTAAAAAGTCCAACAATACCAAGTGTTGGAGAAGACACAGAGCAAAGAGAACTTTTATAGTGTTAGGAGACTTTTAATTAGTCTCTTTGGAGGCAATGTCCAGGCCACATACAGCAATACCTGGGAAACTTAAAGTGTACACTACCTATCCCTACCTATTTCACTCCCAGATACACACCCAAGGGGAACACAAAGAGACAGGCACCCAGGGGTACTTGCAGCCACATTTGTAATCGCCAAATAGGGAGCACTCCCTAATGCCCATCAACAGTGGGCCAACTGTGGTGTATTTATTCAACACAAGTCAGGGTGGGAAAACCTCAGAAATAGGATGCTGAGAAGCAAAGCAAGTTGTGTTGCCATCAGCAGAAAGAACAGGGCCTCAGGGAGAGCGGGAAGGAAGGAAAGAAGGAAGGGCAGGAAACAAAGGAAGGAAGAGATGGGGTCATTCTGAAGAAAAGGTGCAGCTATAGGCTAACTATAACAGACGATGTAATACTATTAGCATCGCGGGCAGGGAAAAATCTCCACCTCGTGTCGCCATAACCGTTCTGACAAGGGTCATGTGAAAACAAGGGAATCCCACCTCCCCACAGAATGAGTGGTCAGCGAGGACAGCAGGGACCCTCCCTGAGAACGCCTGCCACACCACCCTTAAATCTTGAATATTTCACGCCCTCATTCGAATAAAACCCCAAGCCTCTTTGTTCTTCGGTGCAGTTGCTCTTCTTCTGCCCATTCTCACGCCATCTTGAGAGTGTCCTGTACTCTTTCCTTTCTTTTCATAAACCCACTGCTCTCTCGGCTCTGTTTGTGTTGCTTAGTTGGTACGTCCTGGAATTCATTACTGTGACATTTACCAAGGACCTTTGTTTTCTGGTAACAGTAGTGAAAAGATCAGTAGAATCCAACACTCACGGTCAGACGTTTAAAAATATGCAAAGTAGGGGGCCGGCCCGGTGGCTCAGGCGGTTAGAGCTCCGTGCTCCTAACTCCGAAAGCTGCCGGTTCAATTCCCACATAGGCCAGTGGGCTCAACCACAAGGTTGCCAGTTCAATTCCTCTACTCCCACAAGGGATGGTGGGCTGTGCCCCCTGCAAATAGAAAGCGGCAACTGGACCTGGAGCAGAGCTGCGCCCTCCACAAGTAAGACTGAAAGAACAACATCTTGAAGCTGAACAGAACCCTCCACAACTAAGATTGAAAGGACAACAACTTGACTTGGAGAAAAGTCCTGGAAGTGCACACTGTTCCCCAATAAAGTCCTGTTCCCCTTCCCCAATAAAATCTTAAAAAAAAAAAATATGCAAAGTAATCCTCAGTAAATGTTCAATGATGGCAGACCTTGGTTTGAAATCTCCTCGGGAGATTCCTGGGTGTGACCTGAAACCTGCCCCTTAGGAAGAGGGCAGGGAATGGCCGGAGAGTCAGGCCACTGCAGATGGGTAGGTGGCAGTTTTAATGACCAAGAAATTTACTCATCAGGCTTGTCTTGGGCGGCGTCCGAACAAAGAGATATCTGCCCCCACTGCCAAATCTTAAATGTTTGTGTACATGCCTTCCCAGGGTTCAGTCACAAGTACTATCCACATGGTCTCAACACCACTTACAATCTTAAGGCCGTGTTGTTATTTTCTCCATAAAAAAAATGTTTCTCTCTTTTGTTTGTTGGACTTGCCTATGGTTTTTGCTGTAGTTTGCTTGTCCCAAATTGCAATTCTTTGCTATTCCCAAATGAACCCATTTTTACTGGTATTAGGTTGGTGCAAAAAAAAAAAAAAAAGAAAGGTTAAAAATCATTGCAAAAACCGCAATTACTTTTGCACCAACCTAATAAAATAACTGACTTTTATTTTTAAGGTCACCAGGCCTGAGAGCCTCGGGAAAGAGCATGGCCCTGCAGCTCTTCTGCCCTCCACCGTGAGGCAATACATTTCTGTTGTCTTTAGGCCCCATGTCTGTGGTCATTTTTGTGGCGTGGAATTAACCCCTGGTCATCCACAAAAAGTGAAAGCATTCACAGACTCTACAAAGTGGGAGAGTGAGGAAAAAGGATTTTATTAAAGTTAGGAAGAGAGACAATGCCCATGGCAGTGTCCAAAAATGTCCAAAAATGACGGCTGCCACAGGTTGTAAGGAGAGAAACACTGGCGGGAGGGGGCGGGTCACTGTGGCCAGAGTCCAGAGTCTGAGAGTGGACAGCTGCTGAGACAGACGGTGTCATGCGGGGTCTCTGGTCCCGCTCTCTGCATAAGAACGCAGGACATGGTGAGGCCAAAAAAGGAACAACAACGGAGCCATAGATAGGGGATTCATACCACTATATTCTCACTGGCAGCTGGTCGAGACACAAAAGCAAACATCCGCCAGCACACTAACAAGGGGCTTCCTGCACCCCAGTCTCGCTGGTGGCCGGGCGAGACACAGGAAGTAGGAGCAACACGAGCCACAATCCACTTGCTAACCGCACTTGCTAGCCGCAATCTGCCATCTGCTTCTCTGCCAACCAACCCCCACTTGCTAGCGTAGCTATGTTAGTTATATCAGTGGCTAATGGCTAACCGGTAACAGCTGATGGCCAACCAGCCACAGCGGATGGCCATCTACTACCCGAGCCAGCACCATTCCACGTGAGGTCGAGAGCCTGGAAACTGCTCTCTGGGACTCTGTCCCCACAGAGGGGTAAGAGAGAAATACTGGCAGACTCCTTTGCCAGGACACAGCCTGACAGGCAGCTGCACTAACTTCAGGTTAGCTTTTTCTTATACAGGAAAGGGGAGTTGGTCAGGCAGGATTGAGGGCTGACATCCTTCCTGGGGTCTGGTCTGTTTGAAGAGGATGTTATCTCCAGATTCTGGACTTGGACGTGGCCATCGTGGCCTGGGACTTGAATATATCACTAGTAAAAACTGCAGGGGAGTTGTAAATTGGATTCCAGGGTCCGGGAGCCCGAGGATTAAGAAATTGCTCTTTTCCACGTTAGGATGTTGTTAATTAACGAGGTATGGGGAGCCTTGAGAAAGGGAACACACAGAGTTCTTCAGTTAATCAGTAGGGGAGAAACAAATAGAAAACAGCTGAATGTCAGGGTGGACCAAAGTGCATACAAACTAGGTTTAATTACAGGTGGCTAGACAGCAAGCTATGTGGTAAGTTGAACTGCAAACTAGCTAAGTCTAAGTGCCTTATGATTCCCTGAATTTCACCCTTACAGTCATCCAGTTACAACAGCCCCAGGAAACTAACACAATGGGTATGCAAAGTCATCTTACAATTGTTTTATTTTACCAACTGGAGGTTGAGCATATTCTCATTTGCTTATGGGCTCCCTCTTCAGGCTTCTTGTGGTTCAGTTTTCTTTTGTTTTAACAGCTTTATTGCGATACAGTTCACCCATAATCTAGTGGTTGGAGGTGCCGTACCTCCTCAATGACTGCACCCCACCCCTTGCCCTGACTTCCCTTCCTAGTATCATGTTGGCACTGACATCTGGAGCTACTGAAGATGAAGGCTCTGGGTTTGTTGTGAGCTGTGGCTCCCTGTGGGCTGGCTCCAATCACAGCCAAGGAGGACCTCAGACGAGTGCGCACAGGTTCTCACACGCTCTGCCTGGAACTGCTGTTCTGCTTCCCAGAACCTAGTAGGTGCCTTAGAAACACTTGCAGAAATATCAGTGGCCCGCATTTAGGAGCACTGATTTCATGCCAGGAGCTATGCTGTTTCTGGTCTATTCTCTTATCTTCCCATGTGATCCTCTCAAGAACCATGACAATTAAGCACTGCAGTTATCTCAGAGAGGCTCAGAGAGGTTAAGTAACTTGCCCAGGGTCACACAGTAAATAGAAGAATAAAGGAACAAAAGAACGCTGCACTACACTGCAGCCACAGGTGCCCTGGCCTGTTCATGCTCTCGCTGCCACAGCTATGGCAGCTTCCTCTGTCCTGAGGATCCCAGTCGGGCACATTAGGAGAATGCAAATAAAGGAACTCCGTGGTGAGGGGTTGGGGAGAGGGGTAGACATGAGGACTTGGTGGGCTGTAGAGCTCAGGTGGCTGAGGGCTTTCTGGAGAAGGCAGCCTTTGCTGCCACTGTCCCACTGATATTTTCATTCTGTAATTCCCTCCCACACACTCACATCCACTCTGAATTTTTCTCTTTATCAGATAATTCCCTGCCAGCTTGGAGTTGCCAGACTTGTTCCAGGACCAGCTGAGCCGGGGCAGATGCAGCCACATCAGGAGAAGAGTAGGTGTGTGAACTATAAGGCAGCTGAACTGGTCACGTGGTTCTGTTAGGTCACCTGGATGCCACTCCATTGCTAGGTGTGGGCACAGGAGGACTGGCAGCGGCCTGTGTCTCCTGGAAAGACTGGCAGGTGGCAGAGGCAAGAGTGAGACCTGGGTAGGAGCAGAGTTGGTGCATCTGAGGCAGAATGTCAGGCACAGAGGTCAAAGGCGTGGTGAAGGATTCAAGGTCGCCGTCCACACTGGGGTACGTGGGGCTGTGGGGCAAAGGGCGGAGCAGCAGGGCCACAGGGTAAAAGGCCACAGGGTAAAAGGCACTGGGGGGCAGCAGCACAAAGGCAATGGGATTGAGGCCACAGGGCTCCTTGCAGGGAGCTGTGCTGCCCTGGCTGTGCCGTCTCCTCAGGTGACTTCTCCTGCCTGAGTCTCACTTTTCTCCCTGAAGATACCTGGCAGCACTCACAGAGGAACCTCCATCCTGGCCCTGTGCTGGCCTGGCTCCAGGGGTGGGGACAGACCCCGTCCTCCCTCCAGGGGCTCCCAGGCTGGGGGAGGTATCAGAGACAGACTGGAACCAGGCAGGTGTCACCAGGGCTGTGCTAGGGAGTCAGGAGAGGGGATGCAGGAGCTTCTTGGGAGGGGAGGCCAGAACCAAGTCTGGTTTCAGGTTGTAAAAGTGACACTCACTATCCGTTTCTGGTTCTGGAAGAATTGCATTCTCATTGTAGACAATCTGGAAGCTGTGGAAAGATGCTGAGAAATGGATAAAAAGTGCAGGCACATGTGGTGCAGGGTGGCAGCCCTGTGGGGGAGGGGCCATGGGACCACACTGAACCCACCGTACAGCAGCTGTGCAGAGGGCAAACCAGGTCACTGCTCAGAGCCTCCGTTCCCTCATCCTTACAATGAGGTGATAAAACTATGAGGTCCAGATGAGGTGATGCATACCATATGCTCAGCTCCAGGTGCCAGCTCTGCTGCCCCTCCTGGGTATTGCAGTGTGTCCACTCCGCATGGGATAAATCCCAACTCCTTAGTGCAGGCCTTGTCAGGCCGTTGACCTGCCCAACTCCATCGTTTTTCTCAAGATCCACTCTCACAGGGCCTTTGCACAGGCTGGGCCCTCTGTCCAGAACACCTGCCCCTTCCCCACTGCAGTCAGAGCCCGCGCTGTCCTCTCACAGAGTCTGCGGCACACCCATCCATGATCATAACACTATTATTATCTGTGTCTTTATTGCTTCATGTCTAAATTGTGAGCTCCGTGAGAGCTGCCAAGTCTATGGTGCACATCCAGCCAGGGCCTGCCTGGTAGGCAGAGAGGAGTCCCTAGTCAGCCCCACCTCAGCAAGCCCCGGGTCTCCCTGCAGGGGTGGGCAAGGCAAAGAAGCACCTTGGATGAGAAACAGGAGCCAGCTGTCCAACTCCAGCCCCTCTGGGGACGCTGCTGACCTCACCCCCACCCAGCGGTCTGCTTCCTCATTTTATTAGTCAACTGGTGGGGCTGGACCTGGGGATTCGGCCATGGACAAGCTACGCCTGAGGCTGTCCCCAGACACTTCAGATGTGCACAGTGGGGACACAGACTATGACAGTTGAGAAAGGCAGGGAACACCCTGGGCCTTGATTCAGGGCTGAGGCACTGAGTCTTAGCGAGGCCCAGGGAGCCATGGAGAAGTTAGGGCAGGGGTGTGGAACCAAGTGCTGCTTGAACCCCAGGCGGGGAATGCTGCGTGAGGGCAGGTGAGTGATACTGGCATTCCGGGCTGAGCTGTGGGGCAACTCTGGAATCTGAGGCCTGACGTTCTCCAAGCCAGCTCTGGGACTGAGGGTGGGCAGTGCCAGCAGCCAGAGTTGGACCCAAACTATCTTGACCCAACTCTTCCAGGAAGCGCTCAGGAGGAAATGGGCCTGGGACAGATTTCCCACTGCCCCTCCGCAACGCTGGGGCAGGGCTCTAGGTGGGGCCCCACCCCACTCTGGGCCTGGCCCCTGGGAGTGCATGACCCGAGTTCTCTTCCAGCCCATGACAAGGGTTGGACACAGAGAGCAGACAAGTCTTTAGGGAGCACCAACTGTGGCTGTGTCCTCCTCTGGACAGCGTGTATGGAGCCCCTGCCGCCATGGGGAAGGTACAGCGTGTTTGCTGGTGTTTCCTAGGAATACCCAGCATCTGTTCCCACCTCCCGCATTCCTCAGCTGGGACAACCCACTAAGCCAGCACCAGTTGCTTTTACTGTCTTATTGTTCCTAAGAATAATAACCACAGCCCACAATGTCCACCGACGTCTGGGTGGCCAGGCCTGTCCCCACGTCTCAGAGAGGAGCATGAACTGCCCAAGGTCCCAGGAGTGGTGGAGGTGCCCAGTGCGGGCGCTGAGCGCATGTCTCTCCACGGCCAAAGCTCTGAGGCTGAGGTGCTGGGCTCGGGCCCATGAGATGCTGCTGAAGGCCCATGTCCACACTCCACACAGATACCCAAAGAGACAGAGGCAGAGACACACAGACAGACAGTCACACACCCAGACAGACACAGAGACACAGAGAGACACAGACATACAGACAGAGACACACAGAGGCACGGACAGACAGACGGAGACACACAGACGTGCAGTCCCAGCACTGCCCACCTACCTCTCCACCTCCACCTTTCCTTGATGTCCTGCCTACCAGATGCTCTCCTCTGTTCCTTGTTTTGGGACCCTCCTTCCAGGACCACCCCCCCAGAGCAGACACTGAGCCCTCCTCATGCTCTGGGTATCTGTGGTGCACTCTGCCTCAGTTTCCCCATCTGCCACTGCAAAAGCTCTGTGGCCTCTGAAGCAAAGCACCCTCAGAGTGCCTGGGTTAGGCCCAGAGGTGGCCCTGACCACCGTCCAAGGAATCTTGCTCCTCGATTTTGCTTGTGGCCTTGTGCTCTGGGTGATGGGGGGCCTGGAGTGAATGTGGGTGGAATGCGTGTGTTGAGGGGGTGCAGGGCCAGCCCTGGCCCTCTGGGGTTACACGTGAGTCCCAGTGTGGGTGTCTGTGTGCCCACATGGGTACAGGCAGAGGCGGGGTGAGTGCCCGAGAAGGTGGGAAGCGTGGGCCCATGTTGCCCCCCTCTCCCCACTGGCAGGATGGACCCCTTCTCAGACACACTGCAGCGACTGCGGGAGGCCTTCCGCTCAGGGCGGACGCGGCCTGCTGAGTTCCGGGCTGCGCAGCTCAAGGGTCTGGGCCGCTTCCTGCAGGACCACAAGGAGCTTCTGCAGGAGGCGCTGGCACAGGACCTGCACAAGGTGAAGGGGAGAGAGCTGGCTGTGTCCCCAGTCCATCCCTGTTTATTTAACAGACCCTTCCCTGGCAGGCAGTGTATACAGGCACTCTACAACATTCACTCTATCAAACCTGGGAGGCGGTTTCAATTGTTGTCCCATGTTACTGATGGGGACACCGAGGCAGGTGGGGGTTGTATCACTTGCCCAAGGTACCACAGCCAAGAAGTAGCAGAGCTGGAACTGAAGCCCCGGTCACCTGGCCCAGGGCCTGTGCTCCTCAGCACTCACTGCAGTTCCTAGGGGACTGGCTGTGAAGTCCCTGGAGGCTGTCTCTGTATCACAAGTGGGAACTGGGGACTCCACACGCTAGATCCCCACACCACCCTCCCCCGGGCCTGACCCTCACGCCACTCCCTCCAGTCATTCTTTGAGTCGGACTTGTCTGAGCTCATCCTATGCCAGAACGAGGTCAATCTGGCCCTCAAGAATCTACACTCCTGGATGAAGGACGAGCCGGTGGCCAAGAACCTGGTAAGCGGCTGCCGGGTGGGGGGCAGTGCCCAGGGGCAGCTGTAGCCCAGGCCCTTTCGCCATCCCTGCCCCAGAGTCACTGACTTTTTCGGGACCTCTGTCCTTTCATTGGGACTCCACTGCACAGGCAGCTTGAGGACCCGGGAGGGGGGCTTTGGGGTGGTCCTTGGTGGGGCCTCACTGCTCATCCTGCCCCGCAGCTCACACAGCTGGACTCCGCCTTCATCCGGAAGGAGCCCTTCGGCCTGGCGCTCATCATCTCCCCCTGGAACTATCCTGTGAACCTGAGCTTGTTGCCCCTGGTGGGCGCCCTCGCTGCAGGTGAACAGAGAATCCTGAGCCCCATGCCCTCCCAGCCCAATGGCCCTTCCCAAAAGGGTCCCCTAGAATTCCATTATGGGGTGCCTCCAGCTTTCCATGCCCTCTGTGTCTCTGATTTCCGAGGCCAGCTCCTGGGTGGCGGTGGGGGCGCTGGTCTCCCACTGTGTCTCCCCTGTCTGCCCCTGCAGGAAACTGTGTGGTGCTGAAGCCATCAGAAATAAGCCAGGGCACAGAGAAGGTCCTGGCCGAGGTGCTGCCCCTGTACCTGGACCAGGTGAGAGTGGCCCTCCCCATCAGCATCTCGCCTCTGCCAGGGTGGCCCGGCTTACCCTGGGGTTGGCAGTGTCCCCTGAGCCACCCACTGCTTTGCAGAGCTGCTTTGCTGTGGTGCAGGGCGGCCCTGAGGAGACGCAGCAGCTGCTGAAACACAAGTTTGACTACATCTTCTTCACAGGTGAGGGTGGCCCAGCCAGTATCCTGGGGAAAGTGGGGACATCCAGAGCAGGGCTGGGAAGGCACTGAGGGGAGGAGGCTGTGGTCAGCGGTGGAGACCATCCCAGATGGCAACCAGCTGGGCCTCTGGGCCTTGGAGGGGCAGGACCTGAGCGGCGGGGCTGAGGGCACACCTGAGGTGGTGCCAAGGCCACTTGAAGATGAGGGGTCAACTCTCATGTCCCAAGGGAGCCCTCGAGTTGGCAAGATTGTCATGGCCGCTGCCACCGAGCACCTGACACCCATCACGCTGGAGCTGGGGGGCAAGAACCCCTGCTACGTGGACGACAACTGCGACCCCCAGACCGTGGCCAACCGCGTGATCTTGTTCCGCTGCTACAACACGGGCCAGACCTGCGTGGCCCCCGATTACGTGCTGTGCAGCCCTAAAATGCAGGAGCGGCTGCTGCCTGCCATGCAGAGTGCCATCACCCGTTTCTATGGCGACGACCCCAGGAGCTCCCCAAACCTGGGTCGCATCATCAATGAGAAGCATTTCCAGAGGCTGCAGGGCCTGCTGGGCTGTGGCCGCGTGGCCATTGGAGGCCAGAGCGACGAGAGGGATCGCTATATCGGTGAGTCCCACTCTCCCCGCCACGGCACCCCGAAGCTAAGGCCCTTCCACACTGCAGGCCACAGCTGGGTCCCCGAGTCTGTTCCCTGAGGTTCCCACGGCCCCACTGTGGGAGCTCAGACTGGTCCCTGGCTCTGGTGCCACGAGTCCCTGACACCGATGCCCCACGTCCCTGCGTTCTAAGCCTGTGGCCCCATGACTCCACACTCTGGCCCACGCCCTGGCGTCTCCGAGCTGGGCCCCTGGTGTTCCAGGGCTCCCGGGTGCTCAGATTCCCAACCTCCATCCCATGCTCTGCGGCTCCACAGGCCGTGATCCCAGGTCCTGTGAGCTCACAATTCCTGGGTCCTGACCTCCAAAGGCCCGTCCTGAGCACTCGCTGGGCTGTCATTACAAAGCAGCCCCGTCTCCTGGGCTGAAGGGCTCAGTAGTGACGCTGCGGCTCCGACAGGCTGGCACCTCGGGCCTCGGATCCAGGGGTCTGAGATCCGGTCACCCTCTGACTGTAAGACCAAGGTTGGGGGTTCTCTGGGCCCCACAGGCCTTGCTCCCGAGTCACTTCTCAGGGCCATGGGGAGACTTCTCCTTGGAGTGGACTTGAGCCTGGGGCCCTAGGTCCCGGAGACCTACCCGAGGCCCCAGCCCCGGGCTGAGCTGTGCCCTGTGCCCGGGCAGCGCCCACAGTGCTGGTGGACGTGCAGCAGACGGAGCCGGTGATGCAGGAGGAGATCTTCGGGCCCATCCTGCCCATCCTGAACGTGAGGAGCCTGGACGAGGCCATCGACTTCATCAACCGTCGGGAGAAGCCCCTGGTCCTGTACGCCTTCTCCACCAGGAACCAGGTGGGGCTTCGGGCAGGGCTGGTCAGATGGGACAGAGATGGGGCAGGTGCCAGCAGAGGACCGAGGGGCTGAGAAGGGGAAGGTAGAGGGTCCTGGGCCGTCTAGGGCAGTCACAGGAGTTCTGGGATGGTGGCACGGACGGCGGCACTCTTGGCTCTGTCCCTTACTTTCTTCCGGGAGCAAGTGGGCCTCCCTCCCTCTACAATCTAGGCCACACTCTCTTGGGCCTTCAATGGGCAGCTCCCTGGGATCTTCTCGGGGTCCAGCATCCCCTCTTGGTCAGTCCCACCTCATCCTCATCATTTTGACCTGGGGACGCAGTGTCCCCTTTCAGTGCCTGGCTCATGGAAGGCACATACAGCCTGGGGTGGAATGACCGGGGTGTGTGACCAGCACACGCAGGCTGAGAAGGAGCCCTGGTCGTCCCCTCCCCTCCCCTCCAGACCCCTGCTCTGTTCCAGACCCTGGGGGCAGCCTGAGACACATGGGCAGGACACACCTCCCCCTCCCACCAGCTCTCATGAGACCCATCTCAGCCTACACAATATTCTTTTAAATAGACTTTTTATTTTGGAATGACTAGATTTCCAGGAAAGTTGCAAAGGTATTCCAGGGACCATACACCCTACACCCAGGTTCCCGTTAAGGGCCCTTACAGGGGTCGAAACTAAGAAACTGACACTGATTGGTACATTACAGTTAACCACACTCTAGACTGAATTCAGATTTTGCCAGTTTTTCTTTCTGCCCAGAATCCAAACCAGGGTCCCACGCTGCGTTTAGTTTTCATGGCTCCTCTGGCCTGCGATCGCCTCTCCGCTTTGGGGGTACCGGCCAGTCTCCAGCAGAGAGTCCCCAGTGTCAGTGGTCTGTTGTTTTTCTCATGAAAGAGCACAACAGAGGCGAGGGCTGAACTCTGCCCATCATATCGGGTACACGAGAGCCACACATCCCTGGTGAGGTTAACCTTCCCCACTTGGCCAAGGTCACGTCTGCCATGGTCTCCACTGAGAAGTGTCTGTTTTTCCTTTGCTTACTCTATTCTTGGGAGCAAGGCACAAAGTGTAGCCCACCTTCCGTGGAAGAGGGTGGATTAACCTCCGCCTGCTGAAGGGGCCATATCTACATATGTCATATGGAACCTGTACGAAAGGTTTGGCTCTGAATCATTTCTTTACATCAGCATGGACTCGTGTGCATCTGCTTTATTCTCTGGGTTACGATCCAATACCACCTTATTTCCTTGCTCAAGTTGTCCCGCTTTGGTCCCTAGGAGCTGCTGTGTCCCTGAGACCTGCCCATCTTCTTGCTTTTTCACCACTTCCTTCCTTTCTGGGTCTAGAAGAAGCACAGGCTCGTCCTGTATTTTCTCTGCCCAGCCCTACAATCAGCCATTCCTCCAGGAGCCCTGGTTTTCTGGGTTGTGTTCACTTTAGAAAATGCAACCCAGGTATTTGGAACAGGGACCAGGTGGCATCACAGTTGCTTCCGGGCTTTTCTGACTGGCAGTACTGGTCCCAGGACCCTGGGACACCTACGACACGTCCCACCCCACGCGACTTGCCCTTCGTCCTCTCCAAACATCCATGCTTCCGACTCTGTCCTCTGCGGTCATTACCGCTGGTCTCAACGTGACTTCTGAGCCCCCTTATGGGGGATCCCCTCTACCCTTCAGACAAGCCCTCACCCAGCCATTATCTCTGGGTCCCACACTGGAACCAAGTACAGGGAAGTTTTCATGCAAAACTGGTGTCTGCTAATCTTTTCTGTCCTTCTCTTTCTTCAAGTAAAGCTATAGATTGAAGAGGAAGGGCCTTCAGTAAGTCAAGCCAAGACCAAGTGCATGTTTCTAATCTGACCACGTGATCCATCTGACTTCCCCGAACTATTGCTCCACAGTCCCCGTCCCCCATTTCCGTGTCCCCCTCCCAGAGCCTGCGGGCCCTTCTCCTCTCTGCCTGAATGACTCCTGGCCCCTTGAGACTCAGCAAGCATGTGACATTGCTCCCTTGGGACACCTTACTGACCACCCTGCACTCACCCTGTCCCCAGGCAAACGCTGGGGTCCCACCTCCCGGTAAGGCCTGAGTCTGTGTCCCAGCACCCTGCACAGGTGAGCAGACGTACTATAAACGTGTCCCAAGTAGGGAGCCTGCTGGCAGCTGCTGCACAGCCACGTACTCCAGCTGCCCACCATCCCCTTCGGCTCACAGGGCGAACTAGATCCTTCCAGGGCCCTGAGGGGGCTGGGCAGAGCCCCTGGGAGCTGGGGACAGACGACTGGCTTTCTGCTCTCCAGCCTCTCAGCCTCATTGCTTCTTCTTCCCAGGTGGTCAAGCAGGTGCTGGCCCGGACCAGCAGCGGAAACTTCAGTGGGAACGACGGCTTCGTTTTCATGACCCTCAATAGCCTGCCTTTTGGAGGAGTGGGTAGGTGCGGGCAGAGCTCTGCCTTCTCTTACCTCACTGACTGAATGGCACCCAGCACCTTCCTCCAGCTCCGCACACACAGTCCTGAGCGGAACTTTCCAGCTGGCTCTGCATTTCCACATGGGCGGGTCCACAGACACAGCGATCAGGCCCCCGCTCTCCCCCACAAGGCACGTCTTCCTGTCTGCCTCTCAGCCCCCAGGCAGCTGTCAATTTCCAGGCAGCCTGTGTGCTCCTTTACCCCAAGTGCCCCAGTCCACCCCTCAGCACGACACCCCCAGGGGTCTTCCACCTGCCCCTAAGGGAGGCCCAGGTGAGTGCACACACCCCTCCCGCAGCCCCATTCCTGCTGCAAAGGCCTGGCCTCAGGCATAGCCACTTCCCTTCTCTGAGCCCACGTCCTCCTCCGTGGAATGGGAAGGCCCGAGACTGCCCTCTACTTGTCCACACTCAGCAGGACCTAGCCCCTCCCTGGAGAGTGGCCGGTGTCACAGGAGCACACAGCAGGTGGAGAACCAACACATGACTCGCTGTGCCCGGCTCTGGGACCCCCGCTCCCCAGCCCACCAGGCTGCCTGTCTCTAGTCCTAGCCCCCGCTCCTCAGGGAGGCGTGGGGGTCTGCCTGGGAGTGGATCTGGTCCTGCTGCTCCCAGAGGAAACCTCCCAGGGCTCCCAGGCCCCTCAGGCATCACGCCAGGCCCCTGACTCACAGCTCCTGGAGGCCAGCCCATCCTGCATCCTGTGCTGGCCATGGTTTCCTGCTCTGTTCTCTCCCCTCTTCCCTGCCTGCTGCCCCAGCCACATTGAGCTCTGCCCAGGTCCTAACTGGCCACAGGTCGCCTACCTCCAGGGCTCTCTGTCATCCCCAAGCCTGGGTCCCTCTTGCCCACACCCACCCCCTTCAACTGGTCAACTCCATACCCCTGAGGCCTCACTCACTGATGGAAGCCATCCCTGATCACCCCCAACTCCAGCAGACTGGGTCCCCTGGGCTTCCCAGTGCAGAAGCTGCCTGGTCCTTGGCTGCCTCCTCACCTAGACACTGAGGGCTCATAACAAGACAGTGCTTACTGTGTCCCCGGGTCTGAACATTTCCCCAACCCCCACAAATCTAAGAGATGGGTGCCATTGTCACCCCATGTCACAGAGAAGGAGACCAAGGTGGACACCCACCCAAAGTGACACAGCTAGTTCAGAGCCGGGATTCAACCCCGCACATTCTTGACCACTGTCTACCTATCTTGTCCTAACAGCTGGCACGGCACCTGCTATCCCCAATGTTCACTGAGCTGGTGCCAGGCTCAGGGCGACACCCTTTACCCACAGCCTCTGATGATGAGCCCACTTTACAGATGGGAAAACTGAGGCTGAGAGGGGTAAAGTAGCCTACCCAGGTCACCCTGCGTGTGACTGGCAGAGCCCTGGTCTGTATGATGCCTCGGCTGGCTACTGAGGGCCTGACTGCGTGTTCTGTGCCCATGCAGGCAACAGCGGGATGGGAAAATACCACGGCAAGTTCTCCTTTGACACCTTCTCCCATCACCGCGCCTGCCTGCTGGCCCACTCAGGCCTGGAGAAGCTCAAGGAAATCCGCTACCCGCCCTATACTACCAGGAGAAAGCAGCTGCTCAACTGGGTCCTGAGCTTCCAGAGCTGCACCCTTCTGTGAGAGCTTTGCCTGCCTCCAGCAGCCCACCCCACAGCCCTCTGTCCTGCTGCTGCCCCAGTGTTCAGTGGTTCCCAAAAGTGGGTGTCCCATCCAGGAGTGCTAAGAGCCTGCTCCTGGGGCTTTGTCTGAGCAGTCCCCCAGCTGGGCAGGACCTCTAGGCTGCTGGGCCACCCCTTTCAGGGCCCAAGTCCCTCTGTATCTTCCTGGCAGATTCACTGACCCTCTGCTTGGATGTGTCTGGTAACAGAGAACTCAACCTGCCTCCCCGCAATGTTGGGCAGCTCTCATGTTAAAAAGGACTCCCTCGTACTGGATCTGTAATTAGGCTCTCAAAATACAGAGCGATGTCTAACAGCTCCATTCACACATGGTTTGGGGAACTGGGTTTGTCTGACCTGAAGTGATCAGATCTGGAGCCCAGATCGGGCCAATTGCCTGAAGTATGTAATTGACAAGAATGTTGATGCTGTGTGTGGAATCAATGGGATGTGCAACAGTTGATTAGTGATGTCTGCTATGGATACAGGAGAGGGCTGTGTACACGGTGGTCATGTCTGTCATCCCTACTCTAGACTCCCAGTAGAAGGTCAGAGCGGGCAGAGTCTACTTATGGCCACATCACCTGACATATGGGGAAACTGACGTTTCGAGATGGGACAGGGCAGAATGAAGTTTACACAGAAAAGCAGGGCAGAGCTGAGTGATGGTGGACTTTCCTGAGAAATGTGAGGTGGGAATCAGTAAACAGAGCATATCTGGTCCATGGTGACCAGCCTTTTGCTCTCTCCCTAGTCCTGAAACTGGGAGTCCCCTCCCGATCCCCCCAGTCTTGCTTCAGTGGGTTCCTCACCCCTCAGAGCCATGGAAAAACTTGGGCCAGTGGCTTGAGGTTGAGAGGAAAAAGGGAAAATATGACTTTCCTGTTCCTCTGGGAATTGTTGGGAACAGTTTTCTCCAAAAGGGTACGAAGTAGACTCAAAAGAGGTGCTTAACAGGGCTTGTTGATGAGTGAAGGAAAGAATGAGTAAGGAAGTGAGAGGACGGATGTATAGCTGTATGGCTAGATGGATGAGTTAATGAGTGGGTAGCAAGGCAAGTGAGTGGCTGGCTGAATGGATGAATGAGGTGAGGCCAGATGGGTGGGGTGGTGGATGAACTGCTGGACGGGTAGGTGGCCTGGGTAGAAGCTGAGTGACCAGTGGGCCTGCCTATGAGAGGTTTCCACTCTCCCCACCCCTGCCATGGGAAGCTGTTGCCTCAAAATGGCCATTGGACTGAACAGAGAGCCAGAGGGATTGAAAAGAATCGGGGCGTCTCCAGGCCATGGGGACTGAGCCCAGTGAGCAAAGAACAGAAGGTTCTGCCCAGTGAAGACGGAATTTCACTGCTGTCCCCACACCTAATCTTGTTCCCTTTGTCCTCTTGGCCATTGGTGGCAGTGGTTCAGAGAGAGGGCAAAGCCTCCAAGGGAAATGTGGCTCTGGGGGGGCCTCTGAGGGGGGGAGGGCAGTCCCAGAATGCCTGCGTCTCCCTCGGTGGCCCCTGACTACTAGAACAGAGTCACACGACTGCGTCCTGGCCATAAGGGAGGCTGAGAGCATGTTCTCCCTTCTACCTGGGGAGGCTGTTCAGGAGAGACCACGCATATGACCAGCAGCCCCTAGTCACACCACCCTTCCCAATTCCAGCCCTTTTCTCTCTCAGTCATGGCTGACCAGGCCCAGTCCTGGAGACGGTGTCATCCATACACAGAACAAAGTCCGTGTCCTAAACACAGATCAGAGAGCCTCAAGCCCCTCCAGGCCTTTGCACAGTGGCTCTCTCCTCCCAGTTCTCCCTCCCGCTGACCTCTGCCCCTCCCCCACCTCCACTCAAGCACTGCCTCCCCCAGGAATACAGCTCACATTCCAGATGTCTCAGTGGCCTAGTCTGGCTCACATAGCACCAGACCCTTTCCTGCAGTGGCGCCACCACCTAGGAAGCTTGGGTTCACATGGCTTCACAGCCACATCGTGACTGGGTGCCTTTGGACAAGACCCTTCACTTCTCTGAGCCTCTGTTTTCTTATCGTGTCGAATGGGGTCCCCACCTACCTCATAGAGTTGGTGTGAGGGTTATATGGCATCACGTGTGTCTGGGGCCCTGGGGTCCCCACTCTGGGATGCGGTGTAGTCTAGACTCTTACATAAGCCGAGCCAGCGTTGGGCAGAGGCCCTGGCTGCAGAGGGGCCCCTCACCACACACTCTCCAGGGCTCTGTCGTGGCCTCAAGGTCTGGGACAGCAGCCTCTCCTTGTCCAGCAGTGATGTTCTGCCGCCCGAGGCTTAAGGGCCATCCCAGGGTCCCTCAGGGCTCAGGGGTCAACTTCAGCCGTAGGTGCTGCTTCCACTGTGGCAACTGGCCGTAGTCTAGAGTGGGGCCATTAAGAAAAACTACAATATGAGGTGTCTTCCTCTCACCCCCACCCCAGAACACCAGGCCAGTGGGATGAACTGGACAGGGCGGTTCTGGTGGGGGGTTGGGATGGAGGAACAGGCTGTGACGAGGGTGCTGTGAAAAGACAGCAGATGGGGGGTGAGCAGAGGCCAAAGAGGGAGTTAGAACCTGGTGAGGATGGAGGGCAGTCAGGCAGGAGCTCCAAAGCCACTGGACAGTGGCCCATAGGAGTAGCTCTCACGTCACATGGCTCTCCTGGGCCAAGCCCTACAATTCTGTGGGTTGGTTCAGGTTTTAACTTATTTCTGAGCCTCAGTTTCCCCAACTGTGGTGACGATGTTGGCCATGTTGACACAATGTCACTGCCCTTTGTCCTGCCAGGGTCTGCCGTGCATGTGCCTGTTCCAAGCTTGGGGTGCGCCATCACTCCTCACAGCTGCCTGGGGCTGGAAGATAGCCTCACTCCCATTTCAGGAGGAGTCGAGGCCCAGAGAGGGCACTGACTCTCCCCAAGTCACACAGCCTGTCAGGGATGGGTGTCAGAGCCAAGGGGGTCAGGGGACCCCTCTACTTCCTGGGTTTAAAGGTGAGACTCAGCAGGCCCATCTCAATTGTTCTCGCTAATGCAACACAGACACACGTCGGTACACATGACACAGACGTGAACACACAGATCCACAACACACACACACACATGCGCTCAGTCGGGATTGGGGGTTGTTGTTTCTGGGGGTTCTTGCCCTGGCTCCCGGACCCCCTTCCATTCTGTATACACCCTCTGAAACAGGGAAGCTGGATGCCCACCAAGGGAAGTGAAACTTTGCAGGACCCCCTACTGCTCTCCTCCCCAGAGTTGGGGGCCCAGCACCTCCTGGCAGAAAGTGCCCCAGCCCCCAGGACCCCACAAAATAGCCAGGTCTGCTGAGTAGGCCCTTCCTTCCTCCTCAAGAGGCCAGCAACAAGTCAGCAGAATCCCAGCAGAGGGGGCAGCCTCTCTATCGGAGACCATGGCTTCTGGAGTAACCGCGGGCCCTGAGGCGCCTGCCCAGAGTATGTGGGCAGCTGGGACTGGGAGGGAGACAGACACAGGCTCACCTGCCGACTTGCTCCACCATCACCTACCAGTTCCGGCCAAGTCATTCCACCTCCTAGAGCCCAGGTCCTCGCTGCCCTCCAGGGCCAATGCAGGTGAAGATTCAATGACCCTGATGGTGGTCTCTGCCCTCCCTTGGCTGCCCTCCAGACCCTAGGAGGGGGTCCTCCCCTCCAGGAGGTATCAGGGGACCCCGCTCCCTTGGAGACCCAGCTTCACACTTCATCACCCCTGCCCAGCTACCCTACTAAGATACCCACTGCCCTGATGGGAGCCACCGTCCCCATAATCAGGGTGGAGGGCAGGACAGTGGAGGCAGGCCCAGGCCTCACCATGAGTTGAATGTGATCTACGCAGCTGCAAAGAGGGTTGGTCTGGAGGGGCCTGGCCACCGGAAATGCCAGCTGGTGGGCCTGGTTCTGGCCAGGGATGAACCAGCCTGGGAGGACTAAGTATGGGAGTGAAGAAGGCCTGAGACCAGATGTCTGGGGATAGCAGGGGGGAAATGGAGGGGGGCAGTTCACGGCCCAGCTCTGCCTAGCTCTGCCTGTCTCTTCAGTGACCTCTGGACCGTCCTTGAGGCCATGACAGAGCCCTGGGAAGCTCTGGGAGATGTGTGGTCAGGAGCCCCCCTGCAGCCAGGGCCTCTGGGCCCAACAGTAGCATCACTTACATGAGTCTGGACTCCACTGTACCCTGGAGTGGGGACCCTTGGGGCCTAAATACATGTGATCCCATTTAACCCTCACACCAACTCTAAGCCTGGGGTAGGGACAGGCCCAGAGGGTGGGCTCAGATTGGACACCCCCAGGTTCCAGCCCCAGCTCTGCTCTAGTGCCCTGTGTGCCCTTGGGCATTCTGTCTGAGCCCCAGGTTCACATCTGTGAAGTGGGTCTGAAGGTCATTTCCAAAACAAAGCAAGATGAATCTCTGTGTTACACCTGTTCCTCTGGGGGCTGCAAGGACAGAAGCATGTTGCTGAGGGGATAGAGAGAAGGGGCAGCTACCAAGGCACATGTCTTAATAGGAAACGCAGTAGCCTGGTCTGGTGGTGGCCTACGGCCCAGTCAGTGGCTCACAGGCTGCATTCCAGGCCCGCCGGCCTTGGCTGGACCCCTATGCAGTAAACAGTCCACGCTTGACAGCCTTCTGAGGCTCTCGGGGGAAGTTCATCTTCATCCCAAGCCTTAAAGACTCCCTGCAAATAATTTTCCAAGGCCTAGTGTAGCTCCCCAGTGGGGGCCCTACCTGACTTTGGGAGGTGGGGGCAAGGATCCAAGCCCGGCTACAGGCTTGAACTTAGTGGACTGTGGCCATGGCCAGTAGCAGTGTGGGGTGGAGCTGGGTGGGGAGACCACAGAGCTCCTGACCTCTGGCTGGACTTCAACCCGCACCGCCCACTCCCTGCTCTCCACCAACTTATGGCAAACACTTCCTGCCCATGGATCTCCAGCCCTATAAATACCAGCCAGTCTACAAGGGGCACCCCAGCCCTGGCAGGCCAGGAAGCCCAGACCCCCCATCGGCAGGTAACCACCCTGTTCCCTGAGGTCCCTGCACTGGCTCAGAGGAGCACGCAGGAGGGGCAGGAAGGAGCAGATGTCACCTGGAACCCTGAAGCTCCGTAGCTAATGCATGTGATGCTCTCCGCTCCCCGTCCTATGCCTTGGTTTCCCCATCTGTAGAATGGGAGCCTAACCCTTTTGTTACAGGGTGTGTGTCTCGGTGAATCCATTGCCCCAACTTATGAGGAAGACATGCCTTCTCTCCAAAGGGAGCAGGAAAGTGGTCTCAGAGAAAAGCAGGGTGCCCTCCCAGGAAGGGTGCTAAAGGCGCTGCCGGCACCAGGAGGGACAAACCCTGAGCTGAGCCATGGAGGTGCAGTGGGACTCAGCCGAGGTACCAGCCAGCCATACTTTTTGACAGGCAGCTGCCCTGCCCAGCTTGGACTCGTCAGATCTCAGGGAGCTCATCACCACTATCCTGGAGCTGAGCACTGGGCTCTACGTCTGTGCTGGGGTCGCCTCAGCAGGTACTCCCACCAGGTCCTTCACTGCATACCAGGATGTGCTCGTTGCCTGTGCCCCGAGAGCCTCTGCGCCGCGTGGCAGTGACTGGGGGCACCCACGGCAATGAGATGTCTGGCGTCTGCCTAGCCCAGCACTGGCTGCGGGCCCCGGGGGAGCTGCAGAGACCCAGCTTCTCTGCCATGCCTGTGCTGGCCAACCCGGCGGCCACAGCCGCCTGCCGTCGCTACATGGACCGTGACCTCAATCGCACCTTCACCAACACCGTCCTCACGTAAGTGTCCTCGCTGCCTTGGGGCCCCTGCCTGCCAGGCTGGCCCAGCCCCTTAGCTTGACACCGAGGTCCTCACCTCAAACTCCCCCTCCAGTCACCAGCAGCGCACACCCCTCTGCTCTCAATGCCCATTCTTCCTTTTTCAATTTAGGGAAATCCAGATTGATGTCACCTCCTCCAGGAAACCCTTCCTGATACTACAGTGGGTCAGGGCCTCCTCTGAGAATGGGGAGTACGACCAAGGTGTCTTCAGCTCATTGGGGGAGACAGGATAAACTCAGCAACCACAATCCAGGAGGCAAAATGCAGGGGTGGGGGCAACACAAAGCATCTAACCTGGCTATGGGTAGTCAGGGAAGGCTTCCTGGAGGAGGTGGCATCTCAGCCAAACCCCAAAGGGTGATCAGAAGTTAACCAGGTGAAAAGAAGAGAAAAGGAGTTTCCAGGGAAGGGCCCAGCAGGTGCAAAGGTCTGGCAGTGAGACCGGCACAGTGCTAAGAAGTGTGGCTGGAGTGAGCGCTGATAAGGCAGGCTGGCAAGGCCAAGCTGGGGGTTTCAACTTTACGGGAGCAGTGGGGAGCCAAGGAGGGCTCTGGATAAGACAGGCATGCCACAGAGGCACGAGGGATGAGTCCCTGAGCTGCTCTGTCTCTCTGACAGACAGAGACTGTCAGTGGCTGATACCCCACACCTATCCCTACAGTGCCAGGGCCCACCCAGATGACCCATATGAGGTGACAAGGGCCCGAGAACTGAACCAGCTGCTGGGGCCCATGGCCTCAGGCCGGGCCTTTGACTTTGTCCTCGACCTGCACAACACCACAGCCAACATGGGCACCTGCCTCATCGTGGACACCGCCCACAATGTCTTTGCGATGCACCTGTACCGCCACCTACAGGTGGCCTTGTCACCCCAGATTGGAAGGGTGGAAAGAGAACACCAATGGCTCTGGTGCCTTCATGGCTGGGGGTGCGGAGGGGGTGGTTCCCTGGCTCCTGTCCCTGGGGCCGGCCACCCGCAGATACCCCAGGCCCTCTGGACCCCTCACCCCACTTCCCCACGTGGTGCCCTGTGGTTTCTCTATGTGCCTCCCCATCTCCCCTCCTGGGGCCCTGACCCACCCCTCTGCTCACAGATGCTGAGCCCGGAGCTGCCCTGCCGGGTCATCCTGTACCAGCTGCCCAAGGAGGAGAGTGGTAGCCTGGGTTCGGTGGCCAAGAACGGAATAGGTGTGCCACGACCGTGGGAGAAATTGGCAGGGCTGGGAAGTGCGGGGCCAGATGATGGGCGGTGTCAGGGGCCTGGGGTCCAGCATCCCCCTTCTCTGGGGCACTTGCCTGACCCCTTCCTTCCTGGTCCCCAGCCCTGGAGCTGGGTCCCCAGCCTCAGGGCGTGCTGCGGGCTGACCTTTTCACCAGGATGAGGGCCTTGGTGGCGGCAGCTCTGGACTTCATCCAGCTCTTCAACCAGGGTGAGACCCCCAGGATTTGCTGGTAAACTGAGGCCCAAAGAGGAGAGGGCTTGGCCCAGGGGCTAAGGAGCCAGGCTTTCAGGTGGGCTGGGAACCAGTCCTGAGGGGCCCTCACAGCCCACCCTGCCCTGGGGCCTGGAGGGATGGACAAGCTCATGCATAGAGCCTACCCCACACTCCCCGCACAGGCACAGCCTTTCCTGCCTTTGAGATGGAAGCATATCGAGTCCTTAGGGGCGTGGACTTCCCACGCACGGAGGCGGGGGACCTGGCAGGCACGGTGCATCCTCAGCTGCAGGTGTGTGTGTGTGTGTGTGTGTGTGTGTGTGTGTGTGTGTGCGCGCGCGCACGTGCTATGGAGTGTGGCCTCCTAGGTCACAGCCTTGGGGCAGGGGACTGGGGGGGGCGGGCAGGGGATCCGAAAGCCAAGGCCCAGAGGCAGGGACCACAGAGCCTCCCACAGAATCACCGGCATCTTAGAATTAAGAGCAGGACGGTAGCCTGAGCCCCCAAGCCTCTCTGGGAACCCGGCACATGAGCCTGGAGCGCTGGGCCCCAGTGACACTCACAGTGCCTGTGGAGGACACCAGAGGCTCCTCAATAGCCCGGAGACACCTCTCCTGGCCACAGAAGGCAGAGGGAGGGAGGGGACGTGGAGCAGGCCTGCCCCATTCCCCTGCTTGGAGGTGCAAATACAGAGCCCCTCTTTATTTTCCAATGACTTCCTCGAGCGTCCCTATGCACGTTCGCGTGGAGCCCAGCATCTCCCTCTCCAGGACTCCCCTTCCTGAATGGTCCAGGAACTGGGTGACCCTGCTTCTACATCTGGCAGGGAGAAGGTTGGGGAAAACGGGTAGCCCACCAGCTGCCGCTCTGCTTGCTGCCACATGGGGTGGCTGTGGAACAAGCCCCATGCTCCCCCTGGCCTCTGTTTTCTTGCAGTACCCAGGTAGCAGGAGTGCCCAAGTTGGGTGCCCCAGCCTTAGCCTCATTAGGAACTATTCCCCAAGTTCTCCATCTGGCCTTCAGAGGTTAGAGGGCTTCAGAGGGGGCCACCTGTTCTGTTGGCACCAGTCCTCCCCACGCGCACCTCAAAGCTCAACTGCTGAACCCACTGCCAAGCCAGAAGCCCCTCCTTCATGACGAGTCCTTGTAGGCCAGCAGGGTCCTTTTCTGCGGGTGGAACTTAGGCGTGGGAACTCTCCGGTATCAGAGGTGATCAAGTAATTCTGAACCGCTGCAAGGATGGGTGTCTGTCTCAGGGGCCTCCACCTCCCTCCGTCAGCTGTATCAGACCCCCAGGCAGGGCAGCGACCCAGCAGACAGACCTGGCATGCGCTGAAAACATGAAAGAGAGAGAATATTGGGAAGAATTTGATATATCAAAAATATTCTGAAGGACCAAAGTAACAACTGTAGGAAAAATCAGAACTTGGTTGGACCTTTTTGCTCTGATTATAACTTTGGGTTTTATTTTGAGGTGTTACCTTACTTGGAACAGCGTTGTGGTGGAGGGGACTCCATCCTTTCAGTGTTAGGGCTAGAGGTCTTAAGCCATCCTGCCTGTCTTCCTTGAAGAGGCTAAGTAATAACAGTTATTTTGAGTGATTTCCTGCACAATTTTAAAATTTATTTAATAAACTTTTATATTGTATTTATTATACTAAGCACCAGATACTATTTTAAGCATTATTAGCCATTTAATTTAAACCTCAGGACGATAGGGAAGAGAGCATAGTCCTTGTTTTACAGACGAGGAAGCTGAGGAACAGAGAGGTTAAGTGATTTGCTCCAGGTCACACAGTTAGCAAGAATTTGAACCCAGGCTTCACTATCTGTGCCCATAACCGCTAGGCTACACTTCCACAATGACAACTGTCTTTCTAAGGTGACTGGTGTCTCCATTTCTAGACACAGGGCCAGTTGGCATCTCAGCAGACACCTGTCACATTGATTGAGAAAGTGATGGAGTGAGTGGGCGATGCCCTAAGTGAGGGGCGTCTCTTGGGCAGTCCCTGCTGGGTCACCCTGACTGGGGCCGGGGCAGAAGTCAGCCCCAGCAATCTTGGCCCTTGGCTCTCCTCCCAGGACCGAGACTTCGAGCCGCTGCGGCCTGGTGCACCCATCTTCCAGATGTTCAGTGGTGAGGACGTGCTCTATGAGGGGGGGTCCACCGTGTACCCCATATTCATCAACGAGGCTGGCTACTACGACAAGGGCATCGCCTTCTTGCAGACTGAGAAGCTCGCGTTCTCCGTGCCCGCCCTGTCCATGCCGGCCCCCGACCCCACCCCGGGTCCCTAACCCAGGCCACCCCAGCCTCAGCCTGAGGCACAATGCCCAGCTCAGGGGTCCCCTTGCCACCTGATATATACCATGATCCTTTTCATACCTGCCACCTTCATGCCTCAGTTTCCCATTCTATAAAGTGGAAGATGTCTAGGGGTTCATGGTTCGTATCCTCTGTCCTGCTTGGCCCCTTTCTGTGGCCTCAGGATCCAGGGCAGCTCTGGCCCAGTGTGGCCTTGGACATGCTGTGTGTCCTGGGGCCAGTGATAGCTGTCTCTGTGCCCACACTTCTCCAGGGAAGATCCTACGCTGTGGAGGAGACTTGGGGAAAAACTGCAGAAGGGCTTTCAGAGGCCATTAACAGAGGGGGGTCTCCAAGCCCCTGCATACCTGGGAGAGCAGAAGTGTGTGCCCATGTATATGCACATGTGTGTGGGGTACCCATGCATGTGCCTGCTTCAGGTGCTGTGTGTGTGTGTGTGTGTGTGTGTGTGTGTGTGCATACATGTTTCCAACAGCCTCAGTACCTTGGCTGTTCTGGGAGGATCTGTATGTGGTCGGGCGCATAGCCCGGATGAGCATTTCCAGGTGTGTAATGAACCCAGTGCCCATGGAAGATCAGGGGGAGACAGGGCTGGGGAAGGGGTACAGCTCAACAAGGCTCTGTCCACCCAGGTGTGGGGACACAGGGAGGAGGTGCCTTAGGCCTGGGGCTGGGGAAGTCCTACCCGGGAGGCAGAGGTTCCTCCGCCACCCAGGACACCCCAAGTCAGTGTCGGGGAGGAGTGGGCACAGGGTCTGCTGACCCAGGCACTCTGCTGGGTGTTCATGTCAGGGCCGAACTGGGCAGGGCAGGACGGGGCCCTGAGGGCGCTGCCCACACCCACCTGAGCCCGACAGGACATAGTTCCTGGCTGACAGTGGGGCTGGTGGAGCCCAGGGCTCTGTCCTGTTGAGACATCACGCCCTGGCCCCCCCCACAACCCTGCCTGGCCCATCCATCTCCCCGCGGCCACAGCTGCCACACTGCCTCCTGCTATTGAGTAGCCAGATGAGAAGGTGTGAAGGATACCGGGGCGCCAGGGACGTGCTGGCAGGCAAGATGGATGAGGGGGCAGGGGGCCAGTCGGCGCCTCCGGCGGGAAGGGCTGGCCAGAGAGGAGGGGGCTGTGCAGGAGGTGGAGTTGTGCCTGTGTGCCTGGTGTGTGCGTACGGAGGTTGTGGGTGTGTGTGAGCGTGTGTATCTGTGCACACAGGAGCTTGTACATGTGTGAACACGAGGGATGACAGCTGAGCATCTGTGTGCATATATGTATTCATAGGTTGGTATGTCAGTGCACTCATGTACACATGTGAGGGTGTTTCCTATCACACAGAGCAAAGGCGTGTGCAACCACACACACATACTCACACACATCATGAGCCAACGGAACCCCAGGCTGGCCTGCCCCTGGGAGTCCGGGCTGAGGGGGAGCCACCAGGCCCCTCCATCACCTCTCCCACCTCCCACCCGCCCCACTGTGGATCCTGGGCAGGGTGGCATGGCCACACCTCACTTGGTAGCTCCTGGGCACCACTAGGACCCTCCCTCACAAGCACGGAGAACTTCCTGCCGCATCTTGTCTGGCAGCAAACCCCGGAGCAGGTGCAGCCTTCCCCCAACAGCTGGGTGTGGGTGTGTACCAGGGCCAGCCTACCCTGTCCCTGTTGGACCCCTCCTGGCTCAGCAGGCAGGCATCTGGGACCTAGAGACAGAAGCAGCAGGCACGTCTGAGCTGAAGGGAGGAGAGGTCTGCATGAGGCATGAGGTTCAGGGAGGGACTGGGTGTCACGCTCGGAGAGAAGCAGCCCCTGCAGTCTCTCTGACTGTTGGCCCCTCTTAGGAATGGGCCTCTGCCAACCCCATGTCCCCAGTGCCACACTCTGGAGAAGGTATGCGGGGGTCGAGCTGGCCTTGGGGGTCTCCTGTTGAGCATGCCCAGCCCAGCCTGGGGTACCCTTGCCTAGTGTTATAGCCTGGGATGCTTCCTCCCAGAGTGGACGAACCTGGGGTCCAGCCAGATGACCCTCCCTGGGCCATGTGACAGGGATCAAATAGCCAAACAATACTCTCAGCTGAGAGCAACCAGCTTCAGGGAACATCAGCCCCTCTGCCTTCCTGACCAGTGGCTCGTGTGTTCCCCAATGCCCAGCCCAGGACTGGCAGGGGCAGCCGGTCAGGCTGGAGAACACAGACAGACCCACAGGCAGAGCAGACACCGCCCCTGCGACCTCCAACCTGGGCCAGCCTCCAACCCTATGGGGACTATGTAGGCCCCATCAGCCAGGATGGGGCCTGCTTACTGCTCCCCAGGCTGGGCCAGCCCTTCCCAGGCAGAAGAGATTATGCGTTTAGTTCAGTTGGGGAAACTGAGGCACGGGGACTGTCAGGGACCTGCCAGCGTAACACAGCTCATTGAGCTAAGCTGTCAAGAGGACAAGGTTTCCTCCTACCCAGTTTGGGGCTTCTGCCTCTGCCATCACTTGCTGTGGCTGCCCCCTCATATTTCCTGGTGGTTTCACACCAGCGGCCCCAGGTCAGGGGTCTGGATCCTGGTGAGAGGGCACTGCTTCTGCCTTTCATCCCTCTGCTGCTGCCGCAACTGTGGCCTCCCCAACTTGCCCGAGGCCGCATGGGCCCCCAGCCCCTCCAGTAGGTCAGCCCTGGGCCCCTTCACACCACCCAGCCCGCCTTCAAGATGGTCCTCCACCCCGTGCTTGGGCCCATTGATCAGGAATGGCTGGGGGGCTCCTGGCTGGGGAAGGGAGGGAGCCAGGAAGGAGGACTGGGAGGAGGAGTGGGAGGTTTTGCAACGTCACAGCCTTCCCACCTGCCCTCCTCCCGCACAGCATCACGCCTGCTGCCGGACTAGCCCAGCCAGTGGCCTGACAGTGCCGTGTGAGGGTGGCTTGAGGAAGGGGCCCTGCACCCAGAGCCAGAGTCCCCTCTGCTGAGACCAGGTGCCCGGCTCAGGTGGAGAACCAAGACCTGGGCGACAAGGAAGAAGTTCCTACCAAGAAACCGGGAATGAAGTGAGCACCTGAGAGCTGAGCTGTGCTGCCGAATGGACCAGGAGACCAGGAGTGGCTGACCACCCCTCCTGGCAGGCAGGGCCCCCTCGGGTGGCAGTCGCAGCCCCACCCTAGCTGAGCAGGGCTTCTCCAGGAGCAGGACATCCAGGCTGTCCCCATGGCAGGTACAGTGCGGGCAGCTGAGGCAGCCCCACGGGTTGGCTAGGCTTCAGGGTGAGTTGGGCAGAGCAGAGACTGGGTGTGGGGACCAAGGAAACCCCACTGGACCTAGGTCCTGGGCAAGAGGGTGAGGCAGGGGCACCCCAGGCTGAGGCCTCAGATCCTGTCAGGGCAGGGCTGATGGACTCAAAGTCACCGTGCAATTATGGGGTGCTGACAGCCAGGGAGCCAGAGCTGGTTCTGGGAGGTGAAAGCTTTATCAGGCGTGGGGAATCTTGGGGCTGTCCCCTCCCCTCTCTGGGCCTCACCCCTTGAGTATCAGGGCGAGGGCTGGACCAGAAGCCTCTAACCTCCTCTCCAGACCTGACTGATGCTGTGGGCCTAACCCTAAGGCATGCTGGCTTTTAGAGGAGCTGAGCAGAGGACAGCCCCCTCCCCAGAGTTCCTGAGGGCACTGTCGGGTGGGACATTGATCAGGAGCAGGGAGCCAGTTGCCAGCCTGTGAAGCCCCCAGGCCCAGAGAAGCCATAAGCTTCTCCCCTTGGGACCCACCACCATGGACCCTGGCTGGCATCTGTTACCTGGATGTCATACTGGCAGTTGTCCATCAGATGGCCTGGTCCAGGTGGTGGGGGACAGCTGTCTATCCACCCTTCATGCTCTTCTGGGGGACGCAGACCTGATGTGGTCCATCACCCTCAGAGAGTCCCACCCTCAGACCCAGAAATGTCAGGGCTTTAGCAAGGAGCCACTTCTCATGTGTGGCCCTGGGGCCCACACTCATACAAGGCACCTACTCTGTGCCAGCTCTGGCCAAGGGCTGCCGACCTGTTAGCTCATTAGTCATTCTCTTCACCCATCTATCTATCTGTCTGTCCATCCATCCAACATCGAAATTCCACCTCTACCCAGGGTTTTACCAGGCCCTTTGTCTCTCCTGGGGCTGCTAGAAACTAATCATCTATTTTTCAGGATTTTTTTCTCTTTAAAGATTTTTAATTGTGTAAAATATACACAACAAATATTACCATCTTGACCATTTTAAGTGTACAGTTCAGTTGCATTAAGTACATTTACACTGTTGTGCCACCATCCCCACCATCCATCTCCAGAGCTTTTCCATCTCGCAAAACTGAAACTCTGTCCCCATTAAACACTAACTCCCATTTTCCTCCCTCAGTCCCTGGCACCCACTTTTCTATTTTCTGTCAATGAATTTGATGACTCTAGGGAACTCCTATAAGTAGAATCATATAGTATTTATCCTTTGGTGACTGGCTTATTTCACTCAGCATAATGTCGTCAAGGTTAATCCATGTTGTAGCATGTGTCAGAATTTCTTTCTTTTTAAGGCTAAATAATAATAATGAATAATGTGTCTGGATAGACCACAGTTTGCTTATCCATTCATCCATCGACGGAAACTTGGTTTGCTTCCACCTTTTGCCTGCTATGAATACCACTGCTAGTTGCCTGCTGTGAATACCACTGCTATGAGCATGGGTGTACAATTATCTGTTCAAGTCCCTGCCCTCGATTCTTTTTGGGTATATACCTAAAAGTAAGTAAAGTTGTTGGGTCATATGTTAATTCTAAGTTTAATTTTTTGAGGAACCATCATTTTGTTTTCCACAACGGCTGCCCCATTTTACATTCCCATCAACATTGCATAAGGGTTCCAATTTCTCCACTTCCTTGCCAACACTTATAGTTTTGGTTTTGTTATTGTTTTTTGTTTTGTTTTGGTAATAGGCATTCTCATGGGTGTAAAGTCATATCTCATTGTAGTTAGGATTTTTTGTTGTTGTTGTTAACCGGAAGGGTAGAGGATGGCAAAGCTTTTGGCCAAGACTTGTGCCAGGACTGCAGATCAAAAGAAGGGATTTTTAGGAAAAAATGAGGAGGCCAGAGAAGAAAGATGGCTTCTGGAGGCAGGATTTTAGTATGTTTTCTAGGTCAGAGATGGATAAGAGCAAGTCGTGGTAATTCATGGGCTCTCCTCTCAGCTCAGCTCTCCTTAAGCTGGACCAGGCAGTGGAGTCCCAATGAGCTGAGAAGGAACCCCCACCCAACTCCCACAACCTCACAAGTCCTATCATCCATAACGTGTGTCATTTATGAAGGGCCTACTGTGTGCCAGGCCCTGTATGTGTCCTCACAAATCCTCACATCAGCCTTATGAGGCAGGTATTAAAAATCCTTCGTTATGCATGTGGAAACGAGACTCCAGGAGATGAAACAATTTGCTCAAGGCCCCATGGCCACCTGATGGCTCAAGGATTCCCTGGGGAGTCAGACAGGTCTGGTCTCTGGCCTCCAGGAGCTTTAAGTGAGCATTTACTTTATGAGATGAGGCTGAGTCAAGTTAACTATGGGAACACACAGGCCTGGCAGTCAGGGAGGGCTTCCTGAAGGAAGAGGCATCTAGATGCAGCCTGAAGGATGGGGGCTGGCTGGGTAGAATGGGGGTGGGTGAGGCGAGCAAGGGCCCACACTTCTGTCCTCTCTCCCCAGCCTTCCTCTCTGCCGGCCTCAGGGTACTTGCGCCCTCAGAGACCTACACCCTGCCCGTGACCAGCTCCAGCTGGGAGCCCCAGCTGGTTTCTCCATTCCCATCAGGCCCTTTCACTGGCTCTACAGGGACCCAAGTCGTGGCAGAGCCCACTGGGCAGGGTCCCAAGAACCCATGTGTGTCCAGCGTAACAGTCCAGCTGGAGATGAAGACTCTGTGGGAGGAATTCAACCAGCTGGGCACAGAGATGATTGTCACCAAGGCAGGCAGGTGTGAGCAGGGGGTGGAAGGTGCATGTGTGGTGGGGGGCCGGGGCCAGGCTGGAGCCACAGTCACGCTGCATGGCACCTCCCTCTTGCAGGAGGATGTTCCCGACCTTCCAGGTGAAGATCCTGGGCATGGACGCGCTGGCTGACTATGCCCTGCTCATGGACTTCGTGCCCCTGGATGACAAGAGATACAGGTCTGGGGGCCGGCCGGGGGCAGGCGGCTCAGACCTCAGGTGCTGAGACGGGAAGTTGACCTCCAGCTGCAATGTGGGGACGCAGGGCTCAGTCCGAGCAGCCAGTGTCAGGGAGGCCTACCCTCGGCCACTAATGGGAGCCTGGTGGCAGGAGGGAGCCGAACCCAGGGCAGCCGACCGTCTGACCAGGCAGTGGGCTAGCCTGGCCAGGCAGAGTGGGCTAGCCCAGGGCAGCAGGTGTAACCACAGGGAACTCAGGGCCAGAGAGCAGTCTTGGAGCCTCTGGTTCCTTGTATGCAAAATGGCCATAGTGCATGGGCAGTCGTGGAGACAGTGATGGCCCCTGCGCCCCGCCAGTCTTGGCTCCAGGTGGGGGCAGCAGATGAGGTGTTGTGGGGTGCACATGGGGTGCCCTCACCACCTCGCTCTGCTCCCCAGGTACGCCTTCCACAGCTCGGCCTGGCTGGTGGCAGGCAAGGCCGACCCGGCCACGCCCGGCCGCGTGCATTTCCACCCCGACTCACCCGCCAAGGGTGCCCAGTGGATGCGCCAGATCGTGTCGTTCGACAAGCTCAAGCTGACCAACAACTTGCTGGATGACAACGGCCACGTGAGGCCCGGGTCACAGCGGGGAGGGGCTGGCCTGGGCAGGGGATGCTGGGGCCTGATTGTGACAAAGCCTGGAGCCAGGGCTGGCTGGGCTTTTGGTGCCCAGCATCCCCGCCCTTTACTGATAGTCAAAGCTGGGGGACCGAACTCACCTGGCGGGGGTTGGACAGCAGATGGGACTGTCTGGGTAGGTGGGGAAGTGGGCTAGGGGTGTGGGAATGTTCCAGCAAACAGTGTCCCTCTCGTGGACAATGTTTATAGAACACCCACCACGAACCAGGCCCGTGGTAGGTGCCAGAACACAGCACGGTTGACACTTTGTCAGGTAGACAAAGATCCCTGCCTTCACAGGGCTCACCTCCTGGGGTAGGGGGCACATGGGGGGCAAAGAAGCCAGAAGACACTGGATGCAGCGTCAGATGGTAACGAATGCCAGGAGAGAAAGGAATGGGGTGGGGGTGGGGGTGGCTGAGGGAGGTGGCTGCTCCTTGCAGGAGGCCCAGGCAGCTGCTGAGGTGACATTTGAACAGACATGGAGGAGGAAGCCTATGCATATAGAAGGGGAGCTGTTGTAGGCAAAACAAAAACAACAACAAAACGCAGCAAGTGCAAAGGCCCTGACACTAGAGAATGTCGGAGGAATTGGGGGAGAAGTGCAAGGAGGCTCCTGTGTGGCTGGAGTGGAACAAGGAGGGGAAGGCGGGTGGAGAGGGAGAGATCCTGGAGACAGCCGGGCTGATCTGCAGCGCCAGTTGGCTTTTACTCTGTGTGAGGTGGGAGCCACAGGAAGGTTTTGAGGAAGCAGTGACCTGCTGTGACTCACTCAGGCTGCTATGTGGAGAATGGACAGAAGAGCCAGGTGGAGGCAGGGAGACGAGCCAGGTGGCAGCTGAGGAAACCCAGGTGAAAGATGATGGAGGCTATATAGGGTAGAAGCGATGGGGTGAGAGAGGTGGCCAGATTCTGCTTCATTCTGAAGGTAAAGTGGGCAGCTAGAGGTGGGTGTGAGAGAAAGCCAAGCAGCAAGGTTGCTCAGACACAAAGGGGCTTTGACACAGAACTGTAGACTCTCAAGTTGACCCTGTACCACCAGCACAAGCCAGGGGGGCAGCAGGCCCACGGCAGCATCTCTGCCCCAGGGAGAGGGGCAGCCTCAGTGACAGCTTTCTGCTGTCCCCCACCCCTGCACTTTTTGCACCCCCCACAGATCATTCTCAACTCCATGCACCGCTACCAGCCTCGCTTCCATGTGGTCTTCGTGGACCCACGCAAGGACAGCGAGCGCTACGCCCAGGAGAACTTCAAGTCCTTCATCTTCACGGAGACCCAGTTCATGGCCGTGACAGCATATCAGAACCACCGGGTGGGTGGGGCACAGCTCACGGGGCACCTGCCAGCCCCATTTCACAGGGGTAGAGACTGAGACCCAAGGCTCTTAGCCCCTACATACACACAGACCGCAGCCCTTCTCTCCTTCCCTGGGACTCAGTGAGCATCTTCCCAATCATTCCCCTGCCTGTACATCCACTGGCTCTGTGGTTCTGGATCCCAGGGCCTCCTGACCAGTGGGTCCAGGGAGGACAGCCTTTCCCCGGCTCAGTGCTGGCCCATAATTTCACTTTCTCCTCTGCAGATCACCCAGCTGAAAATCGCCAGCAACCCTTTTGCCAAGGGCTTTAGGGAGAGTGATCCGGACTCCTGGTACCGTCTGGCCCCTGCCAGTTCTACTCTGCTGCCCTAACCCAGCCCCATAATAACCACATCCCCAGGCATCTCCTAAAGCCTCTGCTCCTGACCCTTGTTTCAGGGTCACGCCCACTGACTTGTCCTGGGGTCCCACTGTCTGACTCTGAACCAGACCCTTGGCTTGGGTTCTTCACCCTGACCCCCTGACCCCATTCCTGCCTGCCCCATCTTCAGGACAGTACCTCCACGGCCCCTGCTCAGTGTCTCAGCCCGGAGCCGCAGCAGCCTCAGCCCCTGCCTGATAAAGGGCTCCACAGAGCAGGAGAAAGGTCAGCCCCCAGACCCAGAGCCTGCATGGTGGGTGGGAAGCAAGGGGACAGGGCCACAGGGCCTCCAAGAAGGGGCTCCAGCGTGCTCAGCAAGCCCAATGGGCATCTGCATGGACAGAGAGGAGGAAGCAGAGATTTCTAACACAATTTGGGGCCCAGGGCAGAGAGAACAGGGCAGGAAAAATGTGCTGAGAGCAGGGTGCGGGGTGTCAGGTGGGCTTCCTGGAGGAGGTGGTTCCCAAGCTGGGCCTTGGAGGACTGGGAAGGATTGGATAGAGGGAGAAAGTAGGGTAGAAATTCCAGGCAGAGGAAAGAGCAAGAGCAAAAGCTGAGAGGTGGGCAACCTGGAATGGGAGGAGTAGATAGGGGACAGGGCATGCTGTGGATGTGAGGGGAAGTCTAGGGTTCACTCAGACCATTTCCTCCCTCAGACCCCAACAAAGTTCCAGCTTTCAGCTCCAGAACCCCTGCCCGACTCCATCATCAGCTGCTGGCTCCCCCTGAGGGTCTGCTGGCCCCAGCCACCTATCGGCCCCTCACCTACCAGGACCTCTACACTGGAGTCTCAAGCTCCCTCGGAATCCCAAGAGCCCGACCAACACCATACCCCCTCCCCAATATCCAGGCTGACAGGGATCAGGAAGGCCTGCCTCTCCAAGCTGGGCTGGGGCTTCTGTCCCCCAGCACCATGTGCCTAGGGTCTCGCCAGGCCCCTCAGTGATGGTGGGTCACCTGTGGACAGAGTTCTCTTTCTCTGGACACCACCCCTCCAGCCTCACCTTTGCAGAGAACCCCTTTCTTCCCAAGGACAGCAGTACAGGTGGAAGCCCAGAGAAGGAGGCTGCCTGCTCAGTCACAGCAAGCCTGGGATGGAGCCTGGCTTGGAACCAGGCCCCCTACCTCCCAACCTGCCCCCTTCTGTCTTGGAGGTGACTCTTCCAAACCCCGCTTTACCTCTCCCTTACTCCAAACATTAAACTATTTGGCATGGGTGGTCAGAGCACTTCTGTCCTCAGCGATTGGGGTGGAGGGCCCCAGGAATGCCCAGACCCCAGAGTCTGGGCTGCAGACATCCCAAAGCTCTGCCCAGTGCACTTGGCATCCTGGAAGAACAGAGTGATGGTAAATGTGATAACAGCCGACTGGTGGGACTATGTGGGCTGAGCTTCGTGCCCTGCCATGTATGCCCAAATGAGGACTGAAACTGCAGCTCAGAGAGGCAAGTGCTCAAAGTCAAAGCAAAGTATGGTGACACCTACCATTCCACGTTTAGGTGCCGTGCGTAAGGCTAGGGTTGTCTGGTACTCGAGGGGCCAGGGTCTGGTGGACAGGTGCAGAACCACAATAGGCCAAGGTGGGGTGAGTGGAGGGATTTGAGAATCTGATCAAGATTCGAGACAGGAGAGCTTCTAGAGAAAGTGACATTTAAACTAATACCTAAAGGAATAGAAATTGTTGGGGAGCGGGGACAAGGCGAAGGGAGAAAACTCAGGGCAAAAGCCTGGGGCTGGAGTGGGTCCCTTGGGGCGGTAGGGCGCGGCACACGCCACCTAGCGGGACCAGGAAAGAGGGCCCGGAGGGCACTTCTCCCGCCCCTGACGTCTTCGGCCTTCCAAGGGGAGCCCCCTGAACCCCCTAAACACCGACTCCGCCCGTCCTGGAGCACTTCCTGTGAGGTCCTTGGAGAGAACCCAACACACGGGGGCGCAGAGGGACGCGGGGCCCGGGGGTGGCCTCAACAGCAAGATGCCACGACTCCTAAACTCCGCGGTCGGAAGGGCCGGGTTCGGTTGCCGGACTGCCCACCACCCGAACTGCTGCACGGAGATCGAAAACACTCGCCCGACCCTCATCTCAGCTCCGCCCCAGGCCCAGGATCGCCTCTCAGCGGGTAGCCTAAGGTATCTGGCCACGCCCCTTCCGACCACGCCCCGATCTCAGAGCGAAGGCTCTCCCTCAAGCCCCGCCCGCCGCTCGCCCGTCTGGGGCCCCGCCCCGTCCTGTGGAGGCCCCGCCCTGTCCCGTGGAGCCCCGCCCCCAAAGGAGCTGGCACAGCTTACGAGCCACAAGGGACCGGGCGGGACATTAGGGCCGACTCCTCCCGCGGCCCCCACCAGGTTCACAGGAGTGTGAGCGCTGCCCCGCCCCTTTCCCCCCGAAGCCCGGCGCCCTTGTCCCGGCGGCGCCCGGCCGGACATGCTGCCCAACTGCCTGTCGGCGGAGGGCGAGTGGCGCTGTCGGCGGCTGCTGGCGGAGGCTACAGCCCGGCTCCGCGCGCGGCCCGCGGCGGCCGCAGTGCTTGTGCCGCTGTGCTCCGTGCGCGGGGTCCCGGCGCTGCTCTACACGCTGCGGTCCAGCCGCCTGGCCGGGAGGCACAAGGGTGACGTCAGGTACACCTCCCGAGAACTCTTCTCCCTTTTCGGAGGAGCCGCTGAACCCCAGAGACCGCTGGGACCGTGGGCAAGGCACTTAGCCTCTCCGAGCCTCGGAGAGTGGGTCTGCGGAGAGCACGGCGGCCCCGGGCTCTGACCGGGTGGGCGACCCGCGCCCTCCTCCCGGAGCCTGGGAATGCTTCAGCCTGGGCGCCTTGCTGAGCCCCCCAGGCGCGTCCGCACCTCCTCGGGTGGCGACACCTCTCTAAGCAGTGTCCCACTCTCTAAAAAGGCAGGACTCCGCCCTCTCCCGGCGACTCTCGGGAGTTTCGGGTCCCAGAGCCTAGCCAGAGCGCTGGACGGGGCTTCCTGGTTTCCTGCCCTGACTCCGCCCTCGGCGGGAACTGGGGACACCTTAGGGTCAATTTCAGCGCCACTGGGGCCACCATAGACAGAATTTGTGTCTAAGCTCCAGGGCCTCTCTCCCTTACCCCCACTGCTCAGTGAAGTAAACTGAGCCTGGAGAGATCTTGTGACTTGCCAGAGGCCTCACTGCAAACTAGGGGCCGAGGCTTAGGTGGGTCACTGACCCTTTGCCACAGCTGTCATCCCCACCCCTCCATGGCCCTAACAGCCCAAGGACCAGGCTGCCTGTGCCTGTTTAGTTTCCCAGGTGGCAAGTGTGACCCCACGGACCACGACGTGGTGCACACAGCCCTGAGGGAGACCCGCGAGGAGCTGGGCCTGGCTGTGCCTGAGGACCATGTGTGGGGTGTCCTACAGCCCGTGTATGACCAGGTGAGCCCACCAGGCCCTGAGGCCATTGCCAGCCCTTACCCCATTCCCCCACTCTGCCTGCTCAGGCACAGGGAGCATGGTCATGGACTGGCAGACGTAGAAGGCAGTGGAGCACCAGACACCTGCCTGGAAGTCGGCTATCCCCATACAACCCATCAGAGAGGGGCCAGGGGTATTTTCATCCCCTTTTCACAGCGTCCCAGGGTGGAAGTTGTTCCGGGGTGTGCCAGCTTTGCTCAGCTTAGTGGATGGGGGTTGGGGAAGGCTTCACAGGGTAGGAAGGGATTGAATGACAAGTGGCAGATTTTAGGGTAGTAAAAGTAAGGGACGGTTGTTCTAAGTGGAGGGCCCAAAGGCCTGAATGCAGGCGCGAGTCAGTGCCGTGGCTGGAGTGAGCCCCAGGGCAGGGACCAGGTGGACCTGGCCTTGACTGCTAAAGGCCTCGAGGGCAAGATGGGGTCTTCCTCTCAGGCTCCCCTCCCCAGTCCCAAAGCCCTGCCAAGGCCATGTCTCCCCTGACTGTCTGCCTTCTTGCACCAGAGGAAGGCCACGGTGGTGCCCGTGCTTGCCGGTGTGGGCCCACTGGATCCCCAAAGCCTCAAGCCCAACCCCGAGGAGGTGAGTTGGGGGGGCAGCTGAGGAACTGGGTTGTCCCAATGGGGGACAGCAGCAGTGGCCAGTCCTCCGTCCACCCTCTCACTGCCTCCTACTCACAGGTGGATGACGTGTTTGCACTGCCCCTAGCCCACCTGCTGCAGGCGCAGAACCAGGGCTATACCCACTTCTGCCAGGGTGGCCACTTCCGCTACACACTACCTGTCTTCCTCCATGGGCCACACCGTGTCTGGGGGCTCACAGCTATCATCACCGAGTTCACCCTGCAGTTGTTGGCACCTGGTGCCTACCAGCCCCGCCTGTTCTTCCCTGGGCTGTCCAGGGGCTGAAGACCTGGCCCTCCGTGGACCCTGCCTTCCCCCTGCCAGACCAGCTCCACTCCAGGACTGAATAAAGAGCCTTTACCAACTCTGTGGCACTTATATCTTCTGCGTCGGGGCCCTTCCCTCGGGCAAACCCCACAGGGCAGCTGGTCGCCTGGTTTGGGTGCCTCTGTCCAATCACACTGTCATCCACCTCAGTGGGCACTTAGTGTGTGCTAGGTACTTGGCATCATCTCTCATTTCACCCTCACCACAGCCCTATGCGGTGGGGCCAACACTCCCTGGCTGGCGAGACGGGGGCGCAGGGACGAGAGACACCTTGCCCAATGTTACCCCAAGCTGGGATTCGAACCAGGCCCTCTCTGACTCAAGCCCAAACTCTTGGCTGCTGTACTGTTCCCTCCTCCATGCCGGGCTGCAGGTGTCTGGAGGGGAGCCTTGCATGTTACTGCCAGTGCCCACCATGCACCAGCTGCTGTGCTGGGGCCACATCTGCAGACCAGCCAGATGTGGCCTGGCCTCTGCGGTAGACCTTAGACCAGATCATACAGATAATCATGTGATTGCACAGTAATTGATCGCAGATAATAGTGGAATTATACATCGATTATGTAGACCAGGGTTCTGTGAGAGTTGAGGGGGTCGGTGGTCTGACCGTGACATGGTGGTGGGCAGTAGTAGCCAGGACAGGCGATAGAAAATTCCATCTACTAACTGACTTTGCCAAAAGAGAGATGGTGATTACGAACTCCAGAGATCACTAGCTTCAGGCATGGCTGGATCCAGGGCTCTTTCTCTGTGCTTCCCACTGTGTTGGCCTCACTCTCAGGAGCTTTCTCCAATCCACAGGGATGAGAGGTGAGGAGAGGGCAACAGCTCTAGGATGGCACAGCACCAGTGTTCCCTCAACGGAAAGCACAGCTTCTCTTTCTCAGCCAGTCTAACCCAGAATTGCACTGTATTGGCCTGCCTTGGGTCACATGCCCTTCCCTGAGCCTGTCATGTGGCCTGCTGGCTTTGGAATTCATTGATTGGCAGAGTCTGGGGCAAAGTCTGGGGAATCCCGAGGATGAGCCTCCTGGACTGAGAGTAGGGAAGGGGTGGCCTCCAAAGGACCACTGGGAAGAGGGAAGGTTGAGCAGGCAAAAGCCAGCCAAGTTCTCCTTCAGAGTGACCTTGAAACCAAAAGTGAGCAGGAATGGGCTGGGTTAAAGGGCAGGGGAGGGAAGGCGGGGCAGAAGGAGCAGCACATGCGCAAAGCTTGGGGTGTTTGAGGAAACCAAGAAGAGTAAATTGTAGATGCAGGGGCGGGGCGACCCCACCTAGGGGACCCCTGCGGCGCCAAGGGGACAATGCTCAGTGATGGGTTAGGATTTTATTCCAAGACCAGAGAGGGGAGAGGTGTTGAAGTGATCTATGTTATAAAAAGCTTGAACTGCAAAGGGACCAGATTGCAGAAGCCCTCTTCCCGGGTGCCCCCCTCCTCCCCCGGTGCCCCGCCCCCTCCATAGAAGCCCTCCCACCTCACCTTCCCAAGCACTCCCTCCACACCTCCCAAAGTGCCCCGCACTCCCCCCCCCCTTCCCATACACCTTCCCACATGCTCTCTCCTCCTGCGCTGCTCCCATCTCACCTACCTCCTCCCCACACACCTCTCATTGTCCCTCACCCCGTGTGTCACCTCTGGCCCTCCAGCCTTACCCCGGAGCAGGGCCTCATGATGGTGGTAAAAATAACTCTGACAGCATGTGAATGGGGGGTTGGGGGGGAGTGGTGAGGGAGGAGAAGGGAGGCTGAGGCACCGCCCCAGAAGGGAGGCCAGGGAGGTGCTATCTCCTGAGCTCTGGAGGTGGGTCCTGAGCCCCAGCCCCTCCCCCATGGGTACCGGGAGGCCCTTAGTCACACTTGCTCTCACGGGCATCTCAGTCAGGCGCACATGCAGCGCCAGCAGTGAACCAAACCAGATGGAGGAGCTCTCAGAGGCGTAAGTAGCCCAGCCCGCCAGACTGCCTGCGCTCTGGTCACCCCCCCCAAGGCTGGAGCCCCCCACTTCTCCCCCACCCCACCTGCTTTGACCTTGCATTGTCCTCAGATCCTGGCTGCCACCCCAGGACTCCAGCCCCAGCACCTTCAGTGATGTGTCTTCGCCCTGTCTCTTTGGCCCTGTGCAGTCCCCTCATCCCCAGTCTGCAGGGCTTCTCTGAATCCGCCCGATGCCTGAGCCCCCATGGCGGGCACGGCGGCAGCAGCAAGCAGGAGGCGGCCACAGCGGGTAAGCATGCAGGAGCACATGGCCATCGACGTGAGCCCAGGCCCCATCCGGCCTATCCACCTCATTTCTGACTACTTCCCGCACTTCTACCCATTTTCTGAGCCTGCCCTGCGCACCCCAGACCTGCACCCTGCAGTGGCCCCTACCATCAGTTCTGCACCCCAGCTGCAGCCGGACCCAGAGCCAGAGGGAGACTCAGATGACAGCAGTGAGTGGAGCAGGGGACAAGGGGGACGTCCTAGGCTCAGCACAGCCAGGGTGCGGTATGGGCATCCCATGCATCTGAGGACGGAGCGGGGCAAGGCAGGAGGCATGACGCCGTGTGTGTGTGTGTGTGGGGGGGGGCAGGAGCTGGAGGGGTTCAGGTAGGAACTGACCCTGCCTGCCACCTGCCCTTAGCTGCCTTGGGCACCCTTGAGTTCACGCTTCTTTTCGATGCGGACAATAGTGCCCTGCATTGCACAGCTCACCGTGCCAAGGTAAGGATGGGGATGGGGGTCCCCGGGCCATGGGCCTGAGCCACAGGCCTGCCCCACATCCAGTCTCTTCTCAGGGCCTCAAGCCACCAGCCTCAGGCTCCGTGGACACCTATGTCAAAGCCAATCTGCTTCCAGGGGCCAGCAAGGTGAGGCCCCTACTGCTGCCCTTGGCCACACACCCAGCTTGGAGCTCCCCATTGCTGGAATGTGCAACTGGGGATCCCATCAGGAGGGTGGGACCCTGGGAGCTGAAGAAGCCCTGACCCACGCTGCCTGGCCCCCAGGCCAGCCAGCTGCGGACACGCACGGTTCGGGGTACAAGGGGACCTGTCTGGGAAGAGACACTTACCTATCACGGCTTCACCTGCCAGGACGCTGGGCGCAAGACCCTGCGGTGAGCATTGGGCCTGGGCCCTGAGGGAGCAGGGCGGGGTGGGGGCTTGCCTGGCCAGGGGTGACTTTGGTGGCCACCAGGCTGTGTGTGTGTGAGGACCCATGGCTGCGGCGACGGCGGCAGGCGCCTCCCCTGGGGGAGCTGCGGGTGCCCCTGAGGAAGCTGGTGCCCAACCGAGCCAGCAGCTTCGATGTGTGTCTGGAGAAGCGGAGGCTGGTGAGTGGGGCTGGTGCACGGGGTGGGGCTCCGTGGCCCAGGAAGCTGTGATGGGGAAGCTAGAGAGGGGAGGGGCAGGGAAGGGCACCTGGACAGTGTCCAGTCAAGGTGACAGCTCTATGCTTTCAGACCAAGAGACCCAAGAGCCTGGATACAGCCCGTGGCATGTCCCTGTATGAGGAGGTGGGTAGGACAGCAGGTGAGCAGGGATATGGAAGGGACGGGCCTGGGGTGGCCCAGGCTGAAGTGCATGAGGCAGGGGCCGAGGTGGGCTTGGAGAGACTGAGGCCGTCTCATAGGATCTGTGAGTGCTCGGAGCCTTGGGGGACAGCGACGTCCGTGCTAGAGCAGCCCTCAGGGGGCAGAGACCCAGGCCACATTGAAGCAGAGATGGGATTTGTCCGTGGCCCAATGAGCTGAGAGGGCAGGGGTACTGGACCAGGTGAGGTTTCCTGACTGCCAGGATGGCCCCTGGGGTAGTGTGGGTGCCACTCCTGGGGCTGGTAGCCCTAGACAGGCCCTTGTCAAGAGGCAGTGACAGTGACTGCAGGGGGCCCGAGAGACTAGGCCAGATCCCCTTTTGCCTGGCAGGGATGGGCACCTGCCAGGCTGTGGCAGGGCTGGCCGAAGTCCCTCAGATGGAAGGGCCGGAGTTACTACAGCTACTGCCAAACCATGGCCAGGCTAGTCCAAAGGTGGGGCAGGCACCCTGTACCGCCCACGTGCTGTCCCAGACCCCACACAGCAGTGCCACGGTGCACGGGTGCTCGCGGAGCACTTCCTGAGAACCGAATACGGCACGGTGGTTGGGTTTCTCCTAATTGAATCCTATGCTAAGTGTGGGAGAAGCACGTTCTTCCCAGACATCCTCCCGAGTCCTTTGGAAGCACCAGGGGCCAAGTGTGGCAAAAGACATTCAGCACCTGGTCCCCAGGGTGGTGGGGAAAGAAGGTGGGTTTTGTCACTGAAAAGACCGGTGTGTCCCTGGTGGAGACAGCCTCTCAGAGCTGCGTCAGAGGCAGGGCTTGCCCTGCAGGAGGGGGCAATGAGCGCATAGTGGGAGGCCATTTAGGCAGCTCTTAGCATGTCTGCCGCACTCGGCGCCATCAGTGTCCTTCCTCTCCAGGACAAAGACGCACTGAGCTGACCTGCCTGGGCAATTCCCTCCCCTTCTTAGGCCCTCGAGGGCACAGTTGGCTCATTAAGTCCCCTTCCAGGGCACCAGGTCAGTGGCTCTTTCTGGAAATTGAATCATGAAGTCAAGTCACTGGCCAATTTCTTTGCAGCCAGTTTGAATCCTCACATCCTGGCCACCACTGGTGGGTGGGTGGGCTCTGGGCCACCCAGGGGCTGACCCCAGCCTACCCCGCAGGAGGTGGAGGCAGAGGTGGCCGGGGAGGAGCGCGGGCGCGTCCTGCTGTCGCTGTGCTACAGCTCTCAGCGGGGTGGCCTGCTGGTGGGTGTGCTGCGCTGCGCCCACCTCGCCCCCATGGATGCCAATGGCTACTCAGACCCCTTCGTCCGCCTGTGAGTGTGAACAGGGGTAGACAGGAGGGCATGGGGGTTCCTCAGAGACCCTCTGGGGCTCACCTCTGCAGGACCACACCCAACCTGACCCCATCCTCCCCAGTTTCCTGCATCCAAATGTGGGAAAGAAATCTAAATACAAGACCAGCGTTCGGAAGAAGACCCTGAACCCCGAGTTCAATGAGGTAGGTCAGGGCTGGGCCAGGACACTCCTGGCTGCTTTGGCGGGGGGGTGGGGGGCATCAGCATCCTGCCTCAGTCAGACAGCGCAGGTCCCAGCTAAGCTGAGCCACTCACCGCCTGAGCCTGCTTCTGAGGCCACATCCTTCCTGCCTTGGTCCCCCTCCCTGCAGGAGTTCTTCTACGCTGGCCTGAGGGAGGAGCTGGCCCAGAAGACACTGCTGGTGTCTGTGTGGGACTATGACCTGGGCACAGCCAACGACTTCATTGGTGAGTGGGGGTGCAGGGGAGCTGGGCGGGGGGAGGGGGCCCAATGGGCTCCCACACAGCTCCTGAGCCCTATCCTCCAACCCAGGTGGGGTGCAGCTGAGTAGCCGAGCCAGTGGGGAGCGCCAGCGGCACTGGTGCGAGTGCCTGACCCACAGCGACCGCAGGCTGGAGCTGTGGCATGCACTGGACAGCGCGCCCTTCCAGCTCAGCGCCTAGCAGGGCACCTGCCCTGACCCTGCTCACCGCTTCTCCCCCAAACTGACCCACGGACGTCTCCACAGAGCTGCGAGGACCTGGCACTGCCTCACCTACTGTGCCCAGCCCCTAGTCAAACTGTTTCCTCCCTTGATCTTTCAAATCTGCCCACTGCCAAACCAGGAAGCAAGAATAAACCTTTTGTCCAAACCAGACCAGACCGAGCCTGTTCTTTCCCTGCCCATCGCCTCCTAGGACAGTCTGGGCCCTGCTTTCCTTGCCCCACCCTCTAGAGGCCCAGGTCTAGACCCCAGGCCACAGCTTTCCCCTCACCCACCAGGGAGAGCCCCTCTCCCCACCGCTGCTTCCTACACCGAGGGCTGGCGCTCAGGATGGTCTAGGAGACTCACTGACCCACAAGAGGCCAAGGTGTACATTAGTGACATGACCTTGAGCTGACCTATCCCTCCCAAGCCTCCACCTCTGTCTGGGAAACAGGCCTCTCAGAGTAATGGGCTGCAGGTGGCAGGGTAAAGAGCAAGGCCGCAGAGCAGCTGCAACAGGAGAGTGGGCAGCACTCGCTTTATTGTCCAGTGGTCCAGACAGATGGACGCCAGCCAGGGTTGGGCTCAGGAGGCGGCTTGCCTGGCCTGGTGCTGCAGGGCAAACTGCTGCATCCGCTCCTCAAGCTCCGGCCGGAAGTGGCGGATCAGGCCCTGCGAGGGGGAGGGGCACTGTGTGAGCTGGGGTCTAAAATCGCCCACTGCCCTGGGCTCCCGGCACCCCACCCTAGTGCCATGTAGCTGGGCAGTGAGTACCTGCACGGGCCAGGCGGCCCCGTCGCCCAAGGCACAAATGGTGTGGCCCTCGATCTGCTTGCTGATCTCCCACAGCGAGTCGATCTCGGCCGGCCGGGCATCCCCCCGCACAAAGCGGGACATCACCTTATTCATCCAGTCCACACCTGCAGCCACGGCAGCAAGAGAGCTTGGTGGGCCCCTCTAGCCAGGCTGTGGGGGATGGCACTTGAGGGGGTACAGGTCACAGCGGGTGGGGACTAAGAGAAGCCACAGCAGGCCGGGAGGCAGCATTTGTTAATTCAGGGTTCGGAGCGCACCCCACCTTTGTCATATGCCCAACACAGGCCCAGGGTGAGCCATAGAAAAAGCCCCCACCCTGCCTGGGGCGCTCACCCTCGCGGCATGGGGTGCACTGGCCACAGCTCTCGTGCTTGTAGAACTCAATGAGGCGGGCGATGGCTTTCACAATGTCTGTCTGGAGAGACAAGGGACAGTGAGCAGGCACCCAAGGCCAGGAGTGGCCTCCCCGACCCTCCCCATACTGCCCACTCCAGGGGTACCCTCCCCCACAGCTGCCTTGCTCCCTTCTCCCCCACCTCACTGTATCTCGGGCTACAGGAACGGGGACCCGAGAATTGGCAAACGTTCTGAGAGCAGCCCGGGGAGGGGTCCTAGGCAGACTGGCACAAGGCAGGGCCACGTGGGGCGTGCGGGCCAGCCCTTACCGAGCGGTCCATGACGATCACCGCGGCTGTGCCCAGGCCCGTCTGCGCCTGCACTAGTCCGTCGAAGTCCATCAGCACCGTCTCGCACACGGACTTGGGGATCAGTGGGGTGGACGAGCCGCCGGGGATCACAGCAAGGAGATTGTCCCAGCCGCCCGTGACTCCCCCTGAAGCCCCCGTCAGTCCCCAAAAGGATGGTCAGGGCTCGGGCCGGCACACCTGCCCAGTCCTGAGCCCAGTCCCGTCAGCCCCCACGCCCACCCCAAGGCCCTTCCAGCCCTTGTTCTTCAAGGACACCCTGCCCCGTCCCCCCGTGTGGCCCCCGGCCTCACCGGCATGCTTTTCAATCAGTTCCTTCAATGGCACAGACATCTCCTCCTCCACGGTGCAAGGGTGGTTGACGTGGCCAGAAATGTTGAACAGTTTGGTGCCTGAGTTGCGCTCGCGACCAAAGCTGGCAAACCAGGCACCCCCACGGCGGCAGATGGTGGGGGACACAGACACTGTCTCCACATTGGCCACAGTTGTGGGGCAGCCAAACACTCCTGTGGGGAAATGGGATAAGAGACTGGTAGCTGCCAGGGGTGAGGACAGGTTTCCTGGCAATGGGATCTGTCCCGGGGTCCTGCTTCTGTGGCAGAGAGTGCCCTCCCCACCACTTTATCACTCATCCCCAGTGGACCCCAAATTCCGGCAGGAGCTGCAGCACCTTGTTCACCACCCTGTCCTTCGCTCCCAGAGGGCTGGAGGGGACTTCGGTGTCTCCTGTGGGGGCTGAGGCGGGCTGAGGTGGGCGAACTGGTGCAGCCTCTGTTGTTGCCCCCCTACTTTCTGTATCCGGCCCCCAGTGCAGAAGAAACTCAGAAATACTCTAAGAATGACCGGGGGGACCTGAAGCCAGATCGCGGATGCCACAGACGAAGACTCAGTAATGGGCTGTGTCTTACCCACATCTGCGGGGAAGGGTGGCTTCAGGCGGGGCTTGCCCTGCTTGCCCTCAATGGACTCGATGAGCGCCGTTTCCTCCCCGCAGATGTAGGCGCCAGCCCCCCGTATCACGAACACGTCAAAATCATAGCCGGAGCCACAGGCGTTCTTGCCGATCAGACCAGCCTCATAGGCCTCTTGGATGGCCACCTGTGGGACAGGGGGATGAGGGATGGTCCCCGAGAGTCCAGGAACATGGCATATGGGGGGAAGGGGTAGAGGCCCTGTGAGTCTATCACCAAATCCAGGGCAAAAGCTCCCTTTGGGCATGAATGGAGGACACGTTGGGCGAGGGTGGGGACTTCTACAGTGTGTGTGCTATTATAACAACACTTAAAGATTCTCCAACTATGTGTGTTTAAAGGAAAGATTTTAGGAAATAATGAAAATTTAGCAAGTAGTTTCTCTAGGTGGGAGATTCTTCTCTTGTGCGTGTGATTTCCTGTTTTTATAATGAGTCAGTACTACTTCTGCAGTAGAGGAAAAGACCCTAGACGTTTATCTTAAAATATATCATAATAACTCTTATACACAATGCAATTATGTGCTAAGGCACTGTTCCAGGTGCTATTCCCGTATCCCTCAGCTTGCTGTGCAGGAACCTAACAGAAAGGCGTGACTCTGGCCCTGCACCAGTCACTATAGACCTCACCGAGTTAATTACTGAAATGACCCCTTGACCCTGCTGCAGGAAACATGCCCTCATTCTGAGCTCCCCTAGGACTCGTGGAGCCCTGGAAGGCTTTGGAGCACAGAGGAAGAGCCCAGGGAAGGCTTTGGGGTCTATGCCCCATTCACAATGCACGCAGGAGTGACCACCACTCTCCCAGTTCTACCCCAGACAGCTCAGGCGCTAAAACCTAAGAACAACTACGCCAGGTAAGGAGACGTGTGAGTGCCCTCTCTGGCCCACCTGCAGATTGGAGGCCTCATTGTAGAATTCCCCACGGATGTAGATGTAGGCCGCACGGGCGCCCATGGCTCGGCCCCCCACTAGGCAGCCTTCCACCAGCTTGTGGGGGTCGTGCCGCATGATCTCCCGGTCCTTGCACGTGCCGGGCTCCCCTTCATCTGCGTTTACTACCAGGTACTTGGGCCTGTCGGGACCAGCAGGTCAGTTAGACTACAGGGCCACCAGCACTGGGCTTTCAACCCCCACTCTACCCAGGGAAGCCTCAAAGATGCCTCCTCTGACAGTCAGTTCTCTGCCCTCCCAACAGGTTCCCAGGGGCTCTGCTTGCTCATCACCAACGACAAGGAGCTCACTGCCTATTCCACCTTTGGGTGTCTATTACCACAGGAAAGGTCTTCGTTCTGCTCAGTCCAAATGTCTCTCCTTGTGCTTTCCCGGGAGCCCAAACTCTGCTCTGGTCACATAGAGCCTTCCTGAACCTCCGCCATATCTCTGGGGCCAAAAGGTAAAGTAGCTGACGTTTATCATTTGTTTCCTACGTGCTGACCAACGTGTGGGCCAAAAGCTATACGAACCTTATCTCTTTAATCCCTGCACAATGTAATACCCATTTATACAAAAGAACACTGAGGTTCATAAAGGCCAGGGCACTGCCCACAGCTATACGATTAGAAGGTAGAGCTAAGAATTGACCAATTAAGTTTGTGTGAGTCAAAGTCTTGTTTTGATTCTGCTACCCTTCAAGTCTCCCCTGAGGAAGACCAGAGAACTGAGTCGCACCTACTGAAGCTCCGGTAACTTCCTCCCCCTTTATTCACTCCAAGGAAACCACTGTGGGTAAGCCATGCCACCCTGAGGCTTCTCCTGCACCCCCACCTCTGCCTGCCCACACACACCTGCCATCTGAGGGCTTATTCATGAAGCTCCACTTGAGGCCAGTGGGGAAGCCAGCGCCTCCACGGCCCCGCAAGCCCGACGTCTTCACCTCACCCAGGATCCAGTCAGGCCCCTTCAGCAGGATCTCCTTTGTCTTGTACCAGTCACCTCGACTCTGGGCACCTTTTAGCCTGAACAGAGTAGGGAAGGCAGTAAAGAGGAGGCCCTGCACCGGGACCCACCCGGCGAAGGGCCCCATCTCACCTCCAGTCATGGCGGCCATACAGGTTGGTGAAGATCCGGTCTTCATCCTTCAGTGAGCCAAATGAGGTTTTCTTGGGTGCTGTCTGGGGGGACACAGAAGGTCAGGAGACCCAGCAGAGCTCTGGGTCATGAAGGGCCAGGCCAGAAGCTACAGATTCTTGGGTCCTCCTGATTAGAGGGGGCTGGGCTGGGGAGATGGTAGGGGCCTAACCACAGAACCCTTTGTAGCAAGGTAGCTACCACCACCGCTTAGTAAGCACTTCCTGTTCAACACACGCTAGAGTAAGCATTTTACATCCAAAATCTCACTGCCAAAATCCAAAATCCTCATAACCCCGAGACAGGAATGATTTTACAGAGGAGAAAACTGAGGCTGAGAGCAAAATGAATATATGGATGGGCATACAGCCAAAAGCAGCAGGTGGAGTCTGAGCTCAGGTCTGCCTGTGGCCAAAGCCCACATCTGGACCACAGCACCTCCCTGGTCCCAGTGTGATGTCGTGTCCATTTACTGGTCTGGCTGTCCTACTGGACCAAGACTTAGGTATGCCAGGGCCTTCTATTACTAACTCTGTTGGAAGCAAAATGCGTTTAGTTATGGGAAAGAAATGCCTCACTAGGGCTGGGACCCAGGTGATGGAGGGAGACCCATTTGGGATAACACTGATGAGAAGAGGTGGGGTCTGGAACGCCACATAACCCGGTGGTGAGCATCCCAGCTGAGGACTATGGGGAACTGGCTTCCAGACTTCCATCCCCTTAAAAGGCACTACAGGGAGCAGAGCTCCGGACCGGGAATGGGGAGGCACACATCCCTCTCCAAAACTGTTTTCTGCATCTGTAAAATGGGACAACGATATAGTCACGCCCGACAAGTCTACGGCACGGAAGGAATAAGACTCGGATCCTTCGCCACCTGCACAATCTCCCGCTAGGCCGCGGGACAGTGAAATAAGGGAAACCAAGGAGCCGGAGCGCTGGTGGGGGTGATGGAGTCAGACTCCCGTGGGGACCCGTTCCCCGCCCTTCTACACCAAGCCCAGAGAAGTAACCTTCCCGCAGGGCTGAGAAGATGAGGAGGGTTCTCCAGGACGCACTACAGACCCGAGAGACAGCGCGCGCACAGGCGCGGCAGCCAGACCCGCCCGCGAATACCCCTGAATCGAGCCAGCCCGGGATTCACCGTGTCGCTGCTGAAGCGGACAGACACCCGCGCGGGGAGCGACCCGCCGAGCAGCCTCCGTGCCGCCAGCATCGCGGAAACCAGCCCGGTCACCTCTCGCTGTCACCTTCACGTTCTAAGGCAAGAGGAACCGGAGCGACTGAGACGCTAGACGGCGCACAGGAAGTACGTCCCGCGTCCCGCGCCTAGGCATCCCTGCGCCTCTCCCACCTCGCCCTAGATTCCGCCTCCTCAGGGGAGGGCAGATGGACCGGAAGTTGCGTCAGCGCTGAGGCTGCTGGGAGATGTAGTCCCGCCAGCATCGCCCTTGCCTTCCTTCCGCCACCTGGCTGGCAAGCCCTTGCTCACTGGCACAACCATTTGCCCGCTCGGCTTCTTCGCATTCGCTTCCGGTCCCCTAGCCTTTCAAACCTCAAGTAAACAAACTTCGCATGTTACCTTCTGCCGGGTTCTGGTGTTTATCACTTTCTACAGGTTCTGCATTTAGTGTGCACCTGCTGTATGCACAAGTATAGGGGGGGGCAGGGGGAAGGACAAATCAGGCCCGTTACAGCTTGACCCTTGTAACTATGTTGTAATTATTCTATCCCAGTCCCTTGTAACTATGTTGTAATTATTCTATCCCAGTCCAAGCCCTCCTAGACTGTGATTTTCCCCCGCCCCAGCTCCAGAGGTATGCAGGGGTTGATGGCGGGGGTCTTCCAAGAAGAGATGTTGGGTGAGGTCGAGAGGATGGAGATGGGCAGTGGGTGGCGTATCCTTTTGCTGGTGCTGTGAAGCTCTCCCAACCATCCCCTCCTCAGCCCGTGTCCGGAGAGTCCAGCACTTGGCGCTTCTGCTCGAAATCCCGCAGTGGCTTCTACTACTTTCTCAGTGGGGCCCGGGCCCGGCATTTAGGGACTCGGCCCCTCCCTTCCAGGGTCTTCCGGCCCAGACCATGTCACGTCCCCTCTGCTCAGGACCCCTTTATCATGGGGCTTTAGGGCGTTTGTGTGGCTGCCCTCCCCCGGAGTGTGCACTCCCCTAACCTGAGGAAGTCCTCTGTTCTTTGCCTTCTCTGGAAGTCTTGGAAGCCTGATCAGCTCTTGTCTTCTTCAGTCCTCTGAAACCCTTTGTCTCAGAGACTGCCCTGCTCTGAGATAAGTGTGTCATTTTTGGTTTTCTCTTCCCAGCTCCTCTGTTCTCTTGTCCTGTCGTCATCCTTTCTTATCTCTCACAAAATGTGCTCTTTACAAAGCTCATTTGCCTTTATTTTCTCATATACTCCCCACAGGAGCCCTAGATGGTGTTCATTCCATTTTATACATGAAATAAATTGAGGCCCGTGGAGATTTCATCCCTAGTCCATGGGCATCCATTTAGTGCTGCTCAGGGGTAGAGCTGGACTCAAACCCAGGCCTGCCTTCCTTCCGAGAGTGCCCCCCACTCCCCGCCACAGCAAACCCACAGAACAATTGACACACGTGTGACAGTCATTGTGGGATGTCAGTGGTGTTTCCAAAAGAGGCGCCAAAAGCATCCGCACCTTGTCTGAGGTCTCACAGATGGGTAGGGCAGTACCGGGCCCAGGGCCCAGCAGTTCTGGCTCCCAGCCCCAGCCCTCTCTCCTTGGTGGGGAAAGAGATTGCCCAGACACAGCTGCGGATTACACAGCTAATCCCGGGCTCAGACCTGAGTCCATGGATCCCTGCCTTTGGGGCAGGAGAAGGGGGGCAGTGGAGCCAGAGGATGGGTTCCTTCCTCATCCTCTCTAACTGGGTCAAGGGAGCAGAAGGCTGGGAGGAGAAGGCAACCTGGGGATGCTGTGGACCGGAGATGGCTGGGCATGGTGGTGGGAAATGGAGAGTGAGGGGCAGGATCTCCTGAACATCAGTGCCAGCCTTGGTGCCGAGAACCTGCCATGTGTTAGCTGCTTAATCCTCCTGCCACCTGGGGCATAGGAGTGATGGTGAGCCCGTTTTCATAAGAGGATAGATTGTATCATTGACCCTGAGTGGCCTGCCCAGGACAGCACAGCTGCCGGAACTTGGCTTGAGGTCTCCTGACACTCCATCAGCACCCACCTAGAGCACCTGCTTGCCAGGCTCCACTCAGTGTCACCTTCCTTCTCTGCGGTGTTCTCAGCTGTCCCTCTGTGCCTGTCCCATCCTAAGTTGTATCTGCCTCCAGGCCAGAAGTGGGAGGTGTCAAGATCCCTTGTCCCCAGATCCATTGCATCCTGCCAATTCTGCCTTCTGAACTCCCTGATCCTGTGCCTTCAGGCCTGTCCCTTGGTGATGGCCCCTCAGCTTTCACCTGGAATTTTGCAAAGCCTCCTTGAGGTTGCCCAGACTCTCGTCCCCTCCAATTTTCTCTTTGCACCCTGGAGCTGTTTGAAACCTCAGATCCATATTGTCCCTCCCCTGCCTAAGATGCTTCATGGTTCCCCAGTGTCCTCAGGACAAAGCCCCAGCCCCTTGACCTGGCATTCAAGGTCAGCTCCAGTTCAAATGGCTCTGCCCACACAAGCAAGGTTGGAACCATAGGAGCCATCTTCCTCCCCCTCCCTCTCCTCCTCCTGAGGAGCCCTCGGATGTCACCTCTCCAGAAAGCTTTCCTCCACCACTCTATACAACTGTCTTGAACAACTATTGCCACAGGTCCAGTGTGACTACCACATGATCGTATCTTCTCTCTTCTCTGACACCCAACACAGAGCTTCTCAAGGGAGGTGCTTATGTAATATAATCTAATTTCATATTTGGACAATGAAAAATATCTATGTTTTTCCTTTGTTGGCAATTTAAGAAATTCAGAAAAGCAAAAAGAAAGTAGTAACATGTTTTCACCACACTGATTTAAACCCCCATATTCGTTTTGCTTACTTGTTTCCACTCTATTTTTTAGGGGATTTAAAAAACATTTCACAGTAGCATATGAATGAGCCTTAAAAATTTAGACCTTAACAGGAAAACACTGAAGTCTCTCTGCCCCAGAGCCAAATGCTGTTAAATTCGATATTGTTGTCTAATGCTTTTTAAAAATACCTTTCTTGTATATATGCTTACCCACAGGAAAAGATGAGTGTTTGGTGCTTTTGATTTGTAGTAATGGCGTCTTGCTATAACACGATTCTTCACCTTGCTTTTTTCCTTCAGCACTATGTTTTTGTGATTAGTCCATGTTGATACAAATAGATTTAGAAACATGATTATCTATAGGTGGCAACAGAGCTTCAAGGTTAAGGGCCTGGATTCAAAATCCTGCTCCCACACTTACTACCTATAGGACTTTATGACCTGTGCCTCAGTTTCGTCTTGTGGAAAATGGGGATAACATATACCCTAAAGGAGCATCTGTTAGGGTTGAGAACAGTAAGTGAGCAGTGCCTGACACACAGCAAATGCCCAAAGAATGTTGGACTGAATGAGCTGAATTGTTGATTAACTTGGAGAAGACCCACTGTGGGGACAGAGCCAGGAGTGCAGTTTCCAGGCTCTCGTCCTCACGTGGAAAGGTGCTACCTCAGGTAGTAAATGACCATCAACTGTGATTGGATGGCCATCAGCTGTGGCTAGTTGGCCATCAGCTGTAGCCAGTGAGCCACTGGCCACTAATATAACTGCCGCGGCTACGCTAGCAGCAAATGGGGGCTAGCAAGAAAATGGTGGCTGAACCTGCAAGTGCGGATTGCAGTGAGCACGGCGGATTGCAGCTAGCAAGTGAGGTTGGTTGCCAGAGAGAAGTGGACGGCAGGTTGCGGATAGTGTGGTTCCTGCTTCCTGTGTCTCCAACCCAGCCACCAGCAAGAATATAGTGGTATGACTCCCCTATCTATGGCTCCGTGGGTGTTCCTTTTTGGCCTCACCATGTCCTGCGGGACCGGAGACCCCTCATGACACCCTCCACATCTTTCCAGTATTTAGCTTTCCCACCCACGAATGTGGTATCACTCCTCATTTTTTCAGATCTTTTAGGTCCTTCACTAAACATTTAGAATGTTTCCTATAAAAAATTCTGCCCCTTTTTTTAATATAGGAATTTTATGTGATGTTTGTGTTTCTATGTTTTTGTGCTCTCTATTCTGATAACATATTCTAATTGACTATTGATTGTAAATAGAAAGCTATTACTTTGCCTATATTGATTTTGTATCTGGATCCCTTAATGGACTCCCCTGTTATAAAAGTGTGTCCATTGAAGCTTTTCTATTTTCTATGCTGACGATCATATTGTTAAGAAGTCTTGAGAGTCGAGTCTCTTCCTTTCTAACGTCAGGTGTCTCGTTTCTTTTTCTTATCGTATTGCACCAACTAAGAGCTTTGGAATAAGGTTAAATAGTGGTGACAGTAGGGAGCTTCCTATGGGGTATGATTTAATGGAACTGTGTAAAGGCTTAATATTAAAGCCCACAATTCCACGTGTTAGAACTTTGGTTTCTCCTTTTCATTTCATCTGCCTTCAGGTTTCCATAGGCTGTTTTTCACTGGCCCTCAGAAATGGAATTCCTGCAAATGGGTGTCTATTTCCCCCTAATTTAGCAGTAGCTGCTTGTGAAAATAAACACAGAGTAACTTCAGAAAAGAACCTTTGAAATGGGTGCAAAAGGAGACGGAATTCTAAACAATAACACCTTAGAAACTTTTTAGATAAAACTAGAGACTAGGGACATTTACAAGAGTATCTGTCTTAGTCTTCTACAACGTCCTTTCTTGCCTTGTTCTGCCACAGAACGTCTTCTTTCCCCTTCAGTCAGAGGTATCTTTCATGGCATCTGCCGCATCCCTGGAGACTGTACCATTAGCCTCCACGTACTGTGGTGTAATGCAGGGTCTCTGGTACCGCTCTCGGCAGGTGGACACAGAATATGGTGAGGCCAAAAAGGAGCACCGACGTGAGCCATGGATAAGGGGTTCATACCACTATATTCTGGCGGCTGGTCGAAACACAAAAGCAAACATCCGCCAGTACCCCAATGAGGGGTCTTCCTGCACCCCAGTCTCGCTGGCGGCCAGGCAAGACACAGGAAGTAGGATGAACGTAATCCCAATCCACAATCCACTTGCTAACCGCGATCCGTGCTTGCTAGGCGTAGCCACGACAGTTATATCAGTGGCTAATGGCTAACTGGTAACAGCAGATGGCCATCCAATCACAGCTGATGGCCATCTGCTACCCGAGCCAGCACCTTTCCACGTGAGGCCGAGAGCCTGGAAACAGCTCTCTGGGACTCCGTCCCCACATGTGGGGATCCCTGGTTCTGTTGTGGACACTAAAATTGGAACCATCTTGCCTGATCCAGGTGTGGCTTGATTGGTTGCCCAGAGGCACTTCAGAAATGGGCCCCTTCATGTAAGGAGGCGTGAAGGTAAAATTCACTGAGGACTCTGGCCTATTTCTTATCTTAAAACAATGTATATGTGTTATCATGGCAACCTTTGAGTATGAAGTTTGCTGAGGCCTTGGTTAAATTGAGGAAACTCCCTTCCAAGGCACGGTTTTATCATGAAGGGTTGCTCCATTTCATTGAATGCATTTTCTATGTCAGAGAAGGTCATATTGGTTTTTTTCTTTCTTCTTAATAACATCCATCTTTTTTATGATCTATTGAACCATTGTTGACCTCAAGGGGCAATAGAGTGAGGCAGCTAAGAGAACAGAGTAAAGCCAGTTGGGACTAAATCTTGGGCTGTACCACTTACCAGCTATGCGGCAGCTAAAGGGCAAGTTCCATGACCTTTCTGTGCCTCATGGCATCATTGCCACATTTTAATCTCTGTAAGGGCCCGGCACACAGTGCTAGGTAAGTGTTTGCTGTTCTCATTTTTTATTATTCCAGGGACAGACCTTTTGGTCATTCGTTCATTGTACTGCAGGATTGATTTGTACATCAGTGCTCATAAGTAGGGTAGCCTTGTCAAGTACAGTGGCATGTGGGGTCTCTGGTCCCGTTCCCGCATAAGAATGCAGGATATGGTGAGGCCAAAAAGGAACACCCATGGAGCCATAGGTAGGGGAATCATACCACTATATTCTCGCTAGCAGCTGAGTTGGAGACACAGGAAGCAGGAGCCACACTATCCGCAACCTGCTGTCCACTTCTCTCTGGCAACCAACCCCACTTGCTAGCTGCAATCTGCCGTGCTAACTGCAATCCACGCTTGCTAGCTCAGCCACCATCTTCTTGCTAGCCCCCATTTTCTGCTAGCATAGCCATGGCAATTATATTAGTGGCCAATGGCTCACTGGTTACAGCTGACAACCAACTAGCCACAGCTGATGGCCATCCAATCACAGTTGATGGCCATTTACTACCTGAGCCAGCACCTTTCCACATGAGGCCGAGAGCCTGGAAACTGCACTCCTGGCTCTGTCCCCACGACCCTATAGTTTGCTTTTCTCCAGGGGATCTTGTCCAGTTTTGTTAAAATGAGGTGGGCCACTTTTCACTTTTTCCTAGACATTGCAGGAGAGTAGAAATGGTTGTTTCCTGAAGCATGACTAGAACTCCCTGTAAGACCACCTGGAGCTGGGCCTCAGCTGTGGAGTGATCACTGTTTCCACTTTTTTAATGATTATTTGTTTATTTCCTTGAGACAATTTCGAACACCTATACTTTAAACAATGTTTTCTTGATGGATTGTTCTTTTTTCTAATGTGAAATATTTCTCTGCATCTCTTCTGACAAACTTGCCTTGAGGTTCCAGGTTCTTTGATATTACTATTGTTACACAAGCTTTTTTAAAAATTCATATTTCGTGTGTTTTTTTCTGTCTTTTTATTTTCAATCTTTCTCTTGTTTTAGGAATACCTCTTAAAAACAACATCCAATGAAATTTCATTTTTGTCTTATTTTAATCCAACCAGTGTCTGTCTTGTTAAAAGAGATATTTTGACCCATTTACATTTATTGTATTGCCACTAGGACTTATATCTGCCATGTTATATTGCTTTCCATTTAGTATTCTTTCTCCTTAGTTCTTTTTTCCTCTATCTTCCTGTCTTCTATTAAATTAATTGAGTTTTCTTTGTGCTTTTCCCTTCTCTTCCACTATTAGTTCGGAAGTTATACATTTTATTTTTAGTGGCTTACATTTTTAAACATCATACCTAAATTTCTTTTCCCAGCAAAAATGAATTAATATGTCTATCCTCCTGCTGAATATGAAACAAAACCAAACACAGAGTATATACTTCTCCCTTTGGACTTCCTTCCCTCCCAAACTCTGCTTTCTGAGTTGGCTCTGTTTGTGACCTGACAGGGAAGGCATTTCTGGCCCCTGCTTCAGGCTGCTGGTGGAGGAGACCTAGCCTCAGTCACAGGGGGCCCTTAGCGTTGCTCTTCAGAGCTGGGCACAGACTGGGGACCTGGCCCCAAGCCCTGCACATTCAACCTGGCTGTGTTCCTGCTTCCTGGCTAAGACACAAGACTTCAGCTCCCACCCCAGGCTGTGGGTTTCTTCCTCTTTCTTTCCTTCAGAGAGAAGCTTATTTCAAGTCTACATAGAATTCTTTTTTTTTTTTTCCTGTGTGACTGAGATTTCATTATTATCAGTTTCTTCTTCTCAGATTTTGATGTGTTAGAGGAGGACAAGGTGCATTTCAGATTGTACTCTGCTGTCGTGAACTGGAAATCTCCCTCTTCCCCCCCCCCCCCCATTAATTTAACCTGGAGAAAGTAAAGTCGATCAGCTGTGGTTGGTGGGGTACACACAGGACAAGGTGACCATGTTTGGGGATGTCACACAACGACGAATGTGGCCAGGTCTCCCTCTCTTCTCTCCAGCACTCCAGCTCTGCAGACTCTCTAGTCCTGGCAGGAGAACCACTCTCTGTTAGACTTCCAGTGTCTCAAGGTCCCTCCTTGGCTTACACTGGCCCTGAAGCACTGGACGCTGTCAGCAGTCTCCATCAGAGAGGACCTGTGAGGTTTCAGTTGGGCACAGGTCCCAGGTACCAGTACTGTCCCCTTGGCCCACCCATCCTATCACCTCCCTGATAGCAGACCCACGTTCAGACACTCAGCAGATCAGGACTAGGTATCTGAAGTGTCTCCATGCTTGTCCTTTGCCCATTCCCAAGTCATCACTTGAGTCCTGCTTACATTCCCTTTGTCCCCTAACACAAAAGCTCTAATCTATTCTTTTTCGTCCAATGTAGCCCTTGATGGCTATTTGGGATGATGGACACAGAAAGAGCTCATACACCTCTTGACTAATCCCAAACTGTGAAAATGTGAGACTCATCTTCCCCATCCCTCAGGAGTTCAGTTTTTAGAAATGCCAGGCCCAAGCTTGTAAATCAGCAAAAAGAAAAAAAGAAAAAAAACACAGAAAAATGACAACTGCTGAATGTTTATTATTAGAAACAGGTTGAGCTGTTTATCTTCTGTCACATGACCTTCCTCCCATGACCGCTTTGCACCTTACAAAGACAATTTCCTCTCAATATACAAAACTCAGATCCACAAAGCACATATGGAGGGGATTCCATTGCTGTAACAGCTCATGATTGCATAGCCAGTATTTATGACTTCCTTCCTCCTTCACAAATCGGACACTCCTTTCGCCTCCAACCAGCACCTCTCAGGGCACCTCACCAGGTGGGGAGACTTAATATCATAAAGATGTCATGTCTCTCCAAATTAATCTCTAAACTCACTGCAAATGCCAATCAAAATCCCATCAAGGCTTTTCATGTTCATGCAGTTGGGAAAACTGATGGTAAAATATAGATATAAAACCAGAAGGTCAAGAACGGCCAAGCCAATTTTGAAGAACAAGGTGGGCGGCAGGGAGGGACATGTCCTGTCAGATAGCAAGAGAAATTACCAAACTAGAGACAAGCAGACCATTGCTTCCGGTATGTGGTGCTTCTTTATCATAATTTGCTAGTTCTGCAATATTGGTTTTGATTTCTCCTTTGACGTGAGTCAGTTTGAGAGAGATTTATAAATATACTTATAATATAATATTATAACTATAGATATTAGGATATTTTTGTTTCCTGGTTCTGTTATTTTTTTGTTTTATAGTCTTATAATGAGAGACTATTGTCTGGACTATTTCTCTCTCTCTATGGAATGTTCTAGAACTTTATTTGAAGCATAATAGGTAGTTATTATAGTAAATGTCCCAAGAGCAATTGAAAGGATGGTGCCTTCTCTTTTTTTCTATTGTAGAGTTTGAAGTCTGTTGTTTCCAGCTGTCAAAATCCTTGTCTTGCCATTAGCTTTCGCTTTATAAATGTGGGGGTTTGGATGCATAGACGCTCATGACTGTAACCACATCAGATTTCTCTTGCTTTATGAGAGATGGAGTGTGTGTTTTGTTTTTTTCATGGTTTTTGTGGCTTTGGGGGGAGATTCTGAAAGATTAATTGGAACACCAACTCCAATATTATAAACCACAGGTACTCATTAAATGTTGCAAATATTTCCTTTGAGTTTACCATCTATCTGATCATCTGACAAGGAATAACCATCATTATACGAGAGAAATCCTTAGTCTGGGTGCATAGTCAAGTTTATTCATTTGGGGACCTTGTTTAAGAAATTCATCCCCAGCCCGAGGTCATAAAGGAAGCTCTTACATTTTTTTTTCTGTTAGTATTGTATTTTTCTCTTTCACGTGTAAGTAATCCCTACTGTAGGGTTTCTCAGTCTCAACACTAGACATTTGGGACTGTATCATTCTTTGTTGTGGGGGCCGTCTTGTGCGTTGTAGGGTCTTCAGCAGCACCCCTAAGTCCAGTAGCACCCCACAAGTTTCGACAATGAAAATGTCTCCAGACATTGCCAAGTGTAATTAGGGGGACAAATTCACCCCTACCTGAGAACCACTGATGTAGTTGTTTATTGTTGTATATGGCGTGAGGTAAGGATCCAGTAATTTTTCTCAATATTGTGAATCAGATTTACTAAAACTAAATAACTCTTCTTTTCAAACTTATTTAGGATGCCACAACTACGACATACCAAGTTCCTGTATATGTATGGATCCATTGTTGTAGGTAGTAGACACTGACTAGATATCACAAACTCATTTCCTCTTCCTGGACACAGAGCCCCCTTGCACCTCATCAAGGTATGAATCTGAGGGTTGAATGGGTACACGCAGGCAGTTCTTCAGGGCAGCTAGAACTTTTGCACAATGACTGAAAGTGCAAAGCTGTGTGACCTTTTCTCCTTTAGCCTGGGGGGCCCACAGTGTTACTTCTGCTGCGTTCTCATCAAGACAGCCACAGGTTCTGCTCAGTTTCCACTGGAGGACAGAGCCACCAAGCATCAAAGGATTCGTGGGCATGTTTTAAAATCCCCACAAGAACACTGATGCAATTCCAAATTCCTTCTGCCCTGTGCAGGGTATTTGTTTTTCTCTCTCTCTCTGGAAGATTGCAGGGTCTTCACTTTCTTTCTGGGGGCCCTTTAATTTCATGACCTGTTTTTGTATCAGTCTGTGGTTCTTTGTTCATTCAACATGCTCGACACTCATTGTGCCTTTCAACCTGAAAGCACATCTTTTTCAGTCCTGGGAAGTTTTACTGTATTCATTTTATCATCTGCTTCCTGTTTTTTTTTCAAACCCTCCCCTCTCTCCTTCTCTCTAGACCTTCTCAAGTAATACTCTATTTTTCTTATCTTTCCATGCTTTTATCTTTTTGTCCTATTTCTCATATGTATTTTTCAACTTTATCTTCTGAGATTTTTCATTTCTGCTATCATATTTTGAAGTTCCAAGAGCTCCTTTTTTTCTGAACATTCTTTACGGTCGTCTCCTTTTCTTATCTTCTGGATGTAATGCTTTGGTGTGTTTTTTTTTCTTTGTTATCACCCTGGAGTGAAAGATTAAAGTTTATTTGAAGTTTTCTTACGCAAACTTCATGGTCTCTATCTTCTCTGAGTTCCTTTTATTTTCTTGTTTATTATCTCTTTTATGTTAGAGATTTCTCTCAAATACCTGGCAATTATTTGTTGTCCATTGATATTTGTAGTGTTAGGAGTGAGCAGGAAAGTTGACAGATGTCCTGGGTGAGAAAGGGGCTTGTAAACTTCAGGGCAGCTTTATCTAACTCAGACCTGGTTGTTGGGGACCCCCGATGTCAGTTTCCACTGCTCTACAGCCTGTGTATGGGCATTTCTGTGCATGCTCCGGAGGCTGGGCTAGAGGACTAGAGGGGTGTCTCTGTGTTGAGCGTTTGGACTCTCCCTGCAGGCGTCCCCACCCCACCCACTGAATGCTGCCATGTGAAGAAGACTGGGCATGCTGTGCCCTGCTGAATTCCTGATGGAGAGTGACGCCACCAAGTTTGTTATGTAGCGATAGGTGCCTGAAAACCCATTGAGTAGGCACTGGGTCAGCTGGGTAAGGACAACTCAGCGACAGCCCCCTAGGAATCATTACCCCGATTGTTTGCAGCTTCTTTCTGCAGCAGAGTCATCTGGATAAGCATTCCCATGGGACATGCACTGATGGTATGCATGGGCCACCCCCTTAACAACCCCAGCGCCAGTCCCCCACTGTTTCCTCTTCCAAGTTCCTGGAGTCTGGCCTCTGGCCTCTGCCCAGGCCTAAGGATGCTGACATTTGGGCTTCTCTTTTTCCTGGCAGAGTAGACAGTGAAAGGTGCCACTCGAGTTCTGCCCGGGGAGAGCCTCCTTCTCCAGGGTCCCTCAGGGCTGCTCACCCCGTCAGAGCCAGCTAGCCATGCTGTGCAGGGCCCTGGGGAAGCCACGCTCTTGGGGTTTGCCCCCAGGGTCCTGGAGGCTGAGGTGTGGCAGGTGCAGGTCCACTGGTGACACTAACCAGAGGCTCCTGCGGTTTCCCGGGGTTTCAGGGCCTGCTCAGCAGGTGTGGCAGTAACCATGTGCCATACAGGCAGTGCCAGTTGGCACACTATCTCTGTATCTGGCGTTCTGATGGACAACTCAGACTAGTCTTCTGGTGTCCCTTGATCAAGTGTCCCCAGAGCCCAGAAATGAAGACAGGAGATGTTTTTTGAAAGGAGAAGGCTTGGGCTCCTGCTTTCTCCCTGTGGGACACTTCTCCGCTCCAGTTTCAAGTGTCTGAGGAAAAGGCTTCTCGTTGGGGTGCCTGGGGTCTCAATTCTCCAGAGGCGAGAGACTGAATGCACAAATGCACACTAGCCAGACCATGTATGAAAACAGAACTCTGACCCACGACCTGAAGCCACCTGTGCACGAAACCAACCTCATCTACAACAATCAGCCAGGAGGCCGGCGTGCTGTCAGACTCACAGGAAGTCAGATTGCTCCCTAGAATAATCCCAGAAGCCCAACAATAGCGCCTGTAACAATTGCCCAAAATGGGTGGGACTTGATTTATAACTGACAGCTTCCTTAATTTTTATCCCTTTTCCAACTTAGGACCAATCAGAGAAAGACAATCTGCTCCCCTAGCCATGAGGTAGGACAGCCTGTATAGAGCATATAAAATGCATTATATATGTTGGATTGAGGTTTGCAAAACAAGCTGTTTACTGGTAGGGACAGGACTACGGCCGCACAAGTGTGAGACTGATAAGAGTGAGGTAAAAAACATGTTTTTGTGGGAAACTGAGCATAACAAAATTGAGTGACAAACACGTTCACCAAAACAACTTCTGGTTATCACCTCAGAGGTAAACAAGTCCAAGGTAAAGAGGATAAAAGCAGAACCCAAGAGCAATGCCATGAGTAGTCCCAATGGGCGCTCCGGCTAAGACCCTCTGCGAGACGCTGAGCGAGACACTCCGGAACAATCCTCCGGGATGTTTGTCTGGACAATCCAAAGAGTCCTCTGCAAGGTGCAAGCCGCGATACCAGGACTCTCCAAAGTTCTTCCTTGCAAGACCATCATGGGTCCAGTCTCCTCTCCCGGACCAGGGACCTTCTCCATCCCGATTAACTCTGGGATTTGGTTCATTATTAAATTCTGTTCCATTCTGTATAATTTTCTGTGCTTACCAGAGCATTGAAAGTGCTCTTTTGGGACATTGGTTCCCACATAAAGCTGTTACTCACTCTACCTGAACCTGTGTGCTGGGACTTTGTTCCCCACTCGTGCCACAACTACCACGCAGGGACGTAGGACCCTGCCAAGGGGTTAATGTCCCCTTGACTTTCCGGAAGAGACGGAAATGTAGCACTGCCCTTACAGGCGCTCGCAACACACCCACTGCCAGTGAGCCCGCCCCCAGCCTCCCCAGGCCGACAACCTCCCATGCAGGCACCCCGAAGTCTCCACGTTCCCCCATAAAGCTCTCCCCTTCCTGCCTGCCTTTGCGTCTCTGCCAATTCAAGTGACGGTGGCCGATCCCCCTTGCTGTAGCAAGCTGAGTCAACAGCACTTTATCTCATTTATTGGTCTTTGTTTACTTTCACAGAAGCAGCTACCCTGTTTCCCCGAAAATAAGACCTAGCCAGGCAATCAGCAAAAATGCGTCTTTTGGAGCAAAAATTAATATAAGTCCGGGTCTAATATAATATAATAAATGTGATATGATATATGATATAATATAATACCTGGTCATATAGTAAAATAAGACCAGGTCTTATATAAATTTTTGCTCCAAAAGACACATTAGAGCTGATTGTCCGGCTAGGTCTTTTTTTCAGGGAAACATGGTAGAACCAGCTCTGAGGGAAGTAGTTTCCAGAAGAGAGATGAGGGAGGTGCTGATGTGGGAAGAAGATGGAGGGCAGAGCAAAGTCTTCAGCAGTCCATGGGGCTGGGCCTTTGGGATGCAGGGACAAGGTGGACATCTGCAACTTACTCCTCAGGCCAGAAGGAGCAGGCCCAGCCTAGCTCGGATACCACCCTTTGCTCTCCCCGGTGGTCAGTCAGCCAGCCAGGGTCTCCAGGCCCAGGTGCTGTCTCCAGAAGCAGCACCAGTTGTGCCCACCGTCCTTGGATAGGGCACCCAATACCTGGCCAGGATCCCATTGGTCTGTTCCACTTTCCCCAGCCTTGCAGCCAAATGTGCATGCCAATGAGAGGGCTGTGCCCTTTACTCTGTCTCTGATCACCTCCTTCAGCCTGGTGTCTTCCAACATCCAAAAGGAGGAATTTTTCTGTTCCCCACCACTGACTGCATTCAGGGCCTGGTCTGAGGGAGGCAGAGGGGCCTCGTCTTGGAGAGGGGAGAATACCCCCAAATCATAGCCCTCTCTGTCTCTCATCCCCTTCCCCAATCACCTTCGGAGACAGGACAAAGGTGGGAGGTGACTGGACTCCCTTAGCTTGAGCAAAGCGCAAGGGATGATCGGACAGGATGGGTCAGGTTATGCTACAGTAACAACTAAATTTCCAGCCTTGTAGAACCACATGGACACTGCTCAACCACCCCACAAGTCCATCAACACACGAGCAGGGAATCTGCTACGTCATCCTCACTCCAGGCTGCCAGAGTCTCTACCATCCAAGCCGTCACCGATCGTGGTGGCAGGGGGAAGATAGTACTGGGGTTCCTTACACTGGCAATTACATGCTGTGGCCCAGAAATCATTCACCCACCCTCTCCACCCACAGCCCAGACTTGAACATGTCATGTGGCCCCTCCCAACGGCAAGGAGGAGGGACGGACGGGGAAGTCCCACTTTCCCATGTCACAGGTGAATAGGAAAAATTCTCTTGTAAAAAGGGATGCACTCAGTTGCCTCAGCACCCTGCGCTCCTAAACAGCCTGATCTAACCCCCCCTGTTCTTTACAACAGCAAAATCCACTGTGTGTGACCACCTAATGTACTGAGCCCATCTCCTCTTGATGGGCATTTGTGCTGTTTCAATCTGTTGTGATCATAAGATGAATATCCTTGTTTGTGCCTCAGTTCACACATCAGCGAATTACTTAAACTTTCTGGGACTCAGTATCCTCATCTATAAACAGGGATACTCGTATCCCTATTTATGGACGATAATATACTAAACCTGTAGCATAACGCCTGGCATGGATCCAGCATTCAATAAGCGTTAGCAACTATTATTATTATTTGCAAGTGCAGCTGTAGGTGGTTCAAAGACACATGCCTTTTCAGTTTGGATCCAAAGTCCTCGCACTGGCAACGTCTGTTCCAGCCTCTAACCCATTTCCTCAGCCTCCTGTGTGACGCCCAGGGTGTGCCTGGTGCTGCTCTCAGTTGCTTTGTACGCCCAGGGCTCCCTCACAGTGCTCAGGCATCCCGCTCTGACGCTCGAGCCACCAATGGCTCCCAAGTGGGGTCTCGAAGTTGTGGGAGGGGGGCAGGAGTTCCTTTGCTGACCCACCTCTGCAGCATGCAGGCAGAATGCCTCCTCTCTGATGCTCGAGTGACAATTCCTGGAAGGTCTTAAACCCACTGAGTTCTCTCAGAAATGAGAGCGGTGACATCCTGAATGGCTCCCCTCTGTGGGGAACCCCTTTGGGCTGGTGGCAGGAGGCCCTAACGTTGGGCCAGGCTCCGGACATAAGGGTCAGCAACTCCAGGTTGCACGGCGGGGGGGGGGGGGGGGGGGCCTTCCCGTGGCTCCTCCCTTGGAGCCCAGAGCGCTGAACCAATCACACCCCAACGCCTCTGCTTTGCCAGGGCCTCTCACCACATGGACATGCCCCACCAGCTCACCCAGGCTGCACTGTTCTCTGTGCCAGGCTCCATCCTTTAGCAACCTGGACGGTGACAGGAGACCATGGGAGAGCCACCTGGACCTGGACAACTGTGCCCTCCATGCCCCAGGAAGCCAGGAGAGCCCCACCTGAACACAAGAGTGACTGAGCTTCCCACAGACCCAGCTTAGGCTGCTCTGAGCTCCTCAGCTCCTGCCTATACCCCTCCCCGCCAGGGGCCTCAGCTTCTGCTGTGCCAGACTCAAGTCCTCTGGCAGGTGGCCTGCTGGCACTAGAAACATGCTTCCATGAGTGCGCCTTTTCTCTCAAGATTGTGGGCATCTCCAGGGCAGGGACCACAATTAATTCTCTTTCTGTTGCTTTTCCCTCTTCCTGTTTCTGGAGTTCAGTAAACAGACTAGGTTGAGGGTTCCAGGAAGACACTCTGTGCTTTAGGATTTCAAGTAACCTAGGTGGCTGCCACCTCCCCTGAGTCTGACAGGTGAGGGGCCCACAGCCCCATCCCCAGGAAACACAATGCTCACAGCACTATTTATCTCATGGAAATTTTATTGGTCCTGGGGCCAGGGAGACAGACAGGCCCTCCCTGCTGTTGCAGGTACTACAAGCCCTCACTGTTTCCCGTTACCATTGATGGGGCGGTTCACGTGCTCGGGGGAGTCCAGGAAGGCCTTGAGCTTGGGCCGGGCGCTGAGGCGAGCCACGTAGGCCGAGAGCAGGGGGAAGGAGTCCAGGCAGCCGGGGGCCAGGACCTGGTGATTCAGCAGCAAGTCCAGCAGGTTGTAGTCCGCGAAGGAAATCTGCAGGGCAGGGGGCCGGGACTCAGCATGTTGGCAGGCCAGGGGGTGGGGGGAGGTGGGGAACCCAGAGCCTGCGAGCCTGAGCCGTTCCCTAGGTCTGCCCAGTAATGAATGGCTCATGTGTTCTCTTCTCTACACCTGTGCCCGTCTGTAAGAAGAGGGTGGCTTGGTAGGGGCAGGACAGGGACAGTCACTCACCTGGTCGCCCACGATGAAGGCCTGGCCCCCCTGGTTCTGGGACAGCAGGGTCTCAAAAGGCTTCAGGCGCCCCGGCAGCTCCTTCACATAGTCTTTCTTGCCCGCCTCCTGTGGGAAAGGCACCCCTGCATATCACCCTCCTGACCTTCACACTGCTGGCCACCCCTGCCCTGGCCTGGACAGGCCCCCTACTGCTGGCCCCCATCTCAAGGAACCAACACTCACCTAGAGCCCAATGCTCTTCTGCTCACAACCCAACCCCAGGCCACTGTCACATCCTGTCCATTTCAGCAGCCAATTCTTTTCTTGTCTACTCCATTCCAGCCTTAACAGGCCTGCTGTGGTTTCTCACCAGACTACTGCAAAAGCCTTGGAGGCTCCTTCTAGACCGTACATTTGGACACCACCCTGCTTAGACAGCTCGATGGCTCCCTACTACCAGCAGGAGAGCGTCCAAGATAGGCAGCTCAGACCTTCAGCACCTGGGCCTGCTGCCCCTCCAGCTCTACCTCCTCACACATAAGCACACACATGCCCTGCCTCTGCTAAACTGGTCTCAGGTCCCTGAACTTGCTCAGTGTCTGCATTCTTTGTGCACTTGCGAGTGCCAGCACCCCCTTCCAGAATCTGGCTATAGGGCCTCTTTCTCCTCCACCTACTCCAGGATGCCCATCTGACCTGCCTAGCTGAGGCAATCAGGAACCACCCCTGGCTCGATGTCTCCTGTCTCTGCACTGTTCCTCCATTACCCATCACTTGACTGGGTCCATCCCCTAGGCAGTGAGGCTGAGGGTTGTGGCTTGTCCATAATGGCTTCTGGCCCCCAGCAGGGAGCCCGACCCAGCCCAGGCCCCCTGACCCAGGGAGAGCCCACCCACAGCCACATGACGCGTGCGGTGTGGGGTAGAGTACAGGAAGCCCCTTTCCCTATTGGTTCCCCCATGCCTGCCCGGGCGCCTGTACTCACGTAGTTGGTGTAGATGAGGGTGCCGTACTTGCAGCGGAGATCCTCCACGCCGTCATTCACCACGTCCACCATGGCGGCCTCCTGCTGGTTCTTCCCGTACAGCCCTGGGGCGCGGAAGAGGAGACAGCATGACTGGGTGCCTGACACACAACTGCCGGCTGATCTGTCCACAGACCACGTGGCTGCCTGCGGGCCACAGCCAGGGAGGAGGGTGCGGCTGGAAGGGACAGTCCTGACCCATAGTAGGTGCTCAGAACTCAGTGGGAGGCAGCCTGGCATAGGGCTAGGATTGTAGGCAGACCTGAGTTTGACCCTGGGCAAGTTATATAACCTCCTTGTGCCTCCGTTTCCTCCACTCCGCAGGTGTGCTTGGCGGGCTCGACTTAAATGGAAGAGGCTCAGAAGACTGGCACTGAGCAGGTGCTCAGGAACAATGGTGGGTGCTCACCCCCCCTGCCCAGGACCGGGCGGCCTGTGACCTCAGGACTCACCGAGGGAGCGGCCCAGGTGGCGCAGGATGGCATTAGACTGGTACAGGGTGAGGTCTCCGTCCTGGAACTTGGGGAGCTGCCCGTACAGCTAGGGGGTGGCACAGCTCTGTCAGAGGTGCTGAGCTTGGCTGCCCCCCACAGTAGTTTTGTCCCCCAAGGCCCAGCCCCTGACCCCACTGGGCACGAGCACTCACACAGGAGGCCTTGAGAGAGCCCTGCATCCAGGCCTCCTTGGTCACCACCTCCTCCTTCCAGGTCTGGCCCTGGTCAGCCAGCAGCATGCGCGTGGCCTCACAGCGCCCTGCGGGTGGGGAGACAAGAGTGTAGGGACAGGCAGAGCCCCAGCCTCACAGAGCCCTGGGGAGAGTTCATGGGGGTGGGGACGTAGGATACTCCAGCTTGGGAGCTCAGGGACATGGAAAAGGATGTCCTGGCTAGTAGCCACCTGAGGAGGGATAAGAAAGAGTTGGGGATCTCCCCTAGGTGGTTGATGGGCCATGGGCTGCAGCCCCCAACCTCTTCCCCCCTCCCTCCCTCCCAGTCACAGGCCCCTACCTCGAACTGGGAAGTAGACGATGGTGTAGGGTGGCACTAGAGGGGACAGAGAAGTTTGTTAGAGTCCCGTGAAGGGTGTTATAAAGGGCCGCTCACCCCCCATCCCCCCTGGGGTCCCGCCCCCTGCTCTGGGTGCTCCGGGCTCCCTAAGGGTTGGTCTCTGCGCCGGGGGTGCTGGGCCCCCCGGAAAACCGGAAAACCCCAACCCAGCGCGGGTGCCCTGGATCCCCGGCCGGTTTTGTGGAGGTGGGTGGGGAGGCAGGGCCTCCTAGGAGCTCCGGCCCGAAGCGGGGATCCGGGCCGCGTTCCGGTGCGCTCCAAGCCCCCTGGGAGCCCCGCTCGCCCCAAGGCCCTCGGAGACGCAGCATGGACTCACTGGTTGCTGTGTAGACAAAAGCAACGGTGGCGACGGCGGCGGCGGCACTCAAGCACGCCTGGAGGCCTCGAGCCTTATAAGGGTCGTCCCGCCCCGTCCCGCCCCGCTCCACCCCCAGCGCTGAGTCACGGCGCTGGCCCGTCCTTCCGCTGCCCAACCTGGACTGCCCGCCTGCGGCCCCCGCCCCTGCACCCCCGCAGCGGAGCCTTGCCCAGTCCGCGCTGCACGACCCTGCGCCCTGGGAGGGTTTGTCCAACATCCGCCTGGGGCTAGTGGGCTCACGGTAAGGGCTGGCGTACGGGTTCCAGAATCTTCCAGAGGCGCTCGCTTTGCCTGTCCCGCCACTTTCCCTGTTTGGCTCGCAGACCTCAGAGGCACAAGCGCATGCATGTAAACATTTGTTCCCACAGACAAAAGACGGGACAGACGTTGCACACAGACGGACAGACACACGTGTATTCACATAAACCACACTCCAGGCTGGGCTTTGCATCCCCATCTGTCATTTGAATGCCACCTTCATGGTTCTTGTCATGCTATGTATCCGGGTGCTACCTCCTTACCATTTTCCCCTAAACTACCTCACTTTGACTCAAATGCGCCTGTTGAAAAATGGAACCTGTTTCACTCCTAATTGGAAACCCACACCTCTGGTTATAAGTGAAGGTCACTAAGAATAATCACGAGAACAGCACATTTTAAGAATCTGTCTGGACAAGGGGACACTGGACCCTCCATTTTCCAAAGTAACATTAGCGAGGTGTCTCTGGCACAGTAGCACCAAACAGCTGTGCCGCTCTGTGGCATCAGGATTGAGGACTGTGGGGACAGAGTCCCAGAGAGCAGTGTCCAGGCTCTTGGCCTCACGTGGAAAGGTGCTGGCTCGGGTAGTAGATGGCCATCAGCTGTAATCAGATGGCCATCTGCTGTTACCGGTTAGCCATTAGCCACTAATATAACTGCCGTGGCTACGCTAGGGGTTGGTTGGTTGGCAGAGAAATGGACGGCAGATTGCAGCTAGAAAGTGCGGTTAACAAACAGATTGTAGATTGCGGATCGTGTTGATGCTACTTCCTGTGTCTCGCCCGGCCGCCATCGAGACTATAGTGTATGAACCCCCATCTGTGGCTCCGTTGTTCAATTTTGACCTCACCATATCCTGCGTTCTTGTGCAGGGAGCGGGAGCTGAGTCCCTGCATGACACCTGGTGCAGCAAGCAAGGTATGGTGGTTGTTCCTTTTTAGCCTCCACATCTCCTGTGTTCACCTGCTGGGAGCAGGACCAGAGACGCTGCATGACAAGGACAATTGCAGAGGGTTCCAGGATGAGAGATGCAATGCTGTTTAACCCCATCTGTCTGCCTTGGAACCCCTTTCTGGAGGTTCAGGCCCTACTCTGGGACCCCAAGGTGGCCATAAGGGACAGCGCTGCTGGCCGTGTTTCATAAAGACCCATCCTGCAGAGCTGGCCAGGTGGGCTGAGGCTGCAGCTGAGCCCCAGGTGGAGGCTGGCCTCGGCTGGGTGCTGAGCAGGTTCTCCAAACACATCCAAGTGGAAGCTTTCAGACTTGGTGATTGTTGGGGAGCGAGGCTTCAAGGAAGACTGAGGGGGTCCCTCTTTCCCTGAGATGGGGACTCAGGAGGAGAGGCAACCACACTGTGTTCCCTGCTGGGCCTAGTGAGTCCAGGCGTCAGTGGGATTGGGGGGTGGGAGGCTGGTCCCTAGGAGGCAGAAAGAAAACCCAGACAAAAGCTCAACAGAGTCATGGGATTGAGTCAGGAGAAGTGGTTTCCTGCCCGAGGGCCAGGAAACTCTTTCATCATTGATGGCTCTTCCTGCCCAGAGCAGTAATTCTTCAGGGACCAGCAAGAAGCTTGAAAGCACCATCACGATATAAGGTAACTTTATACGTGGACAATAAAACAATCATTTCCTTAACCCCCCTCCCCCCCGCCGCCCCGGGCAGGTGGAGTGCAGGGGTGGCACCCTCCAGGACTGTCCCAGCCAGAGGTGGTACAGGCAGGGTCAGGCGCTGTTCTGTGGCAGACAGTTGTGGCTCGTGGAGGGCAGGGCCAACTCACCATCAGCACCCCGGGCCTTACAACACACTCCAGGATCCAGCCCATGGGCCTGGGCTTAGGGTCTCTGTCCCTCCCCACCCGTCATGAACTTCCTTCCTGAGGTCTCACCAGCACCCCTTTATCCCTTAATACTGTTGCAAGTAAACTAACACCTTGGGATGCTTAACCATGGAGATGGGAGGATTGTGAGTGGAGTTGGGCCCCTTGCTGACTCTCTAGTCTTAACTTCCTGTTGAACTCTGTGGTAACCTCCAGCGGGGAGGAGGGTCAATATAGGAGGGACCCATGTGGAGCTCAGCCCCTCTCTTTTTCCGGGCCACAGAGTTCTGCCCTCCCTGAGTGCAGGTGTGCGTGCCTTCTCTTGACGGTTCCGTTTTCTTTTTATACTTCCCAAATAAACCATTTTCTTTTGGTGGATTATCTGGAGAATTATTTTACCAGGCAACATTATACAAAACTCTGTTCTTTTTCTCCTAGAAGAACTTGATTTGGTCATTTGACTTGTGTTAAAATCACCCTCGAACTTGCTTTCCATAGTCCTGCATACCTGGGATTCAATGAGTTACAAAAAGGAAAGAAGCAACAAAGCAAAGAAACTTGCTATTTTATATCTGAAACAGTATGAACAGTTCCCTTTCTGCTACATTCTTCTTTGGGCGAACTCCACAGCCCTGTCAGACACTCCCCCATCTCCAAAAACACACTCACACCCACACTCACACAACGCTTTCTCTCTCTCTCTCTCTCTCTCTCTCTCTCACACACACACACACACACCCCTCACAGGGACCAGAATATCAGTAGACAGCACAGAGACCCCTCCAGGGCCTGACAGGGACAACCAGACCTCAGGGTCTACCTGTGTAGGTAGGGGACTGGATCTGGGCTATTAAAGCAGAGATGGGAATGGGGGTGGCCATGATGGACGCTTCTCCCCACCCCTCCTGCCCCAGCCCCAGGTCTCTGTGTCCTTCCCACCTCTCTCTCTGAGCCTAACCCAACCTCCCTGTTTGCCTTGGGGTGCGCAGAAGCATTTACCTACCCCTCCATCCCTGTGCCCTGTGGACCTTAGAGATTTCTGGGGTTCATTTTAACTTGTCCAGTCCCTCTTCCCTCCCACAGTGGGGTCACAGGGCAGTCCTGTGTTGTTCCTGCCATGCTGGACCACAGGGTGTGTGTGTGAGTGTGTGTGTGTGTGTGTGTGGGTGTGTGTGTGAGTGTGTGTGTGTGTGTGTGTGTGTGTAACTGTGTGTTCCTCAATTCCTAGAGCATTATTATTGTTAGCCTGTGCTGGCTCTCCCCCTGCCATTTGTATGTATGTATTTATGTGTTTCCTTTATCTTCACATTCCACTCCCATTTCCTGTGGGTGAAACTGTTGGGATGTGTGCCCGGAAGTGGAACTGCTGCATCCCAGGTATGTGACTACCTGATATGCATAAGTAGAGCCAGGCTGCACCAGCTCCCAAATGGCTGCGCCAGCCCGCTCTGCCCTCCAGGCTGCTCACTGCAGCCCCAGGAGCCCTCCAACACGCGGCAGGAGCAGCTCTGCAGTGCGCACCAGGCCAGTAGGTGTAAAGTGGTGTGCCGTTTTAAGTTACACGTCTTTCATTGCTAAGGATTTCGATCGCTCTTCATATGCTCGTTGGATTTCATTTTCCTCTTCTGGAAATTGCCCCTTTGCATCCTGGCCGTTTTCTATTTGATCTGCTGCCAACTCACTGTTGATTTGCAGGAGTTCCTCATTTATTCCAGATATTAATAGCTTGGCTTTAGACATTACAAATACCTTCTCACATTCTGTCAACTCTCAACCCTGTCCAAAGTGTCTCTTATTGAACAGAACTCCTTAATTTTAGTGTAATCAAATTCATCAGGAGTTTTTTTTGGGGGGAAGGGTGCTTATGATGTGTGCTTTTGAAACTTGATTTAAAAGTCTTTTATTACTGCCCTAGACCAGGACTATATTCTGCTATGTTGTCTCCTATTTACTTTGTTGCGTTACTTTCACATTTACACATTAATCCGTCTAGAGACCGCCTTGCTTGCTTGAATGGGCTGTTAGGTAGGAATCCAGCCCCCTCAACACCATCTACTGGACAATCTGATTCATCATAAGTCAAGCTCCTGCAGGCACTGGGTCTGCCTGTCGGTTCTCTGTCTCTGGCATTGTCTATTCATCTGTTCCATGTGCCAGTGCCACAATTTTTTAATTATTACTATGGTCTTGTAAAACTGGTAGGGAAAAGCACACCCTCCAGCTTGTTTTAAAAAAAGTTTTCTTAGGGCCGGCCCAGTGGCTCAGGCGGTTAGAGCTCCTAACTCCGACGGCTGCCGGTTCGATTCCCACATGGGCCAGTGGGCTCTCAACCATAAGGTTGCTGGTTCGACTCCCGCAAGGAATGGTGGGCTGCGCCCCCTGCAACTAGCAATGGCAACTGGACCTGGAGCTGAGCTGCGCCCTCCACAACTAAGATTGAAAGGACAACAACTTGACTTGGAAAAAAGTCCTGGAAATACACAGTGTTCCCCAATAAAGTCCTGTTCCCCTTCCCCAATAAAATCTTTTTTTAAAAAAAGTTTTCTTAGCTGTTTGTGGATCTTTATTCATCTATGAAAATGCTATCGTACATTTATCAAATTTCTCCAAAAAATGTAATTTTGATTAAGACTGTATTAATGTAAAGATGAATTTGGAGAGAACTCATATCTGTAGAGCTTTGTCAGTCTACCCTTCGTTATGATCTGTTTATTTATTCAGATTCCTTTCTATATCCTTTATTCAAGTTTTCTACCAAGAGATCTTATATATTCGTATATGTTCTAGGTACTTTGTAGCTCGCTGCTGTGAATACTCTCTTATTTTTCAGTTTGGTGCTGATATTGGAGATGTAGAGAAATACCAGAATTCTATTGGTTTTGTCGGTTTTGTCTAGCAATGCGGCTGAAATCTCTGATTGATTCTAACAGTTAGTTGGGGTGTTGATTCCTGCGGTCCTTCTAGATAAATGAGCACACCATCTGCAAATAATGAAAATTCTATCTCCTCCCTGCCAACCCTCACACCTTGTGTTTCTTTTTCTTTCTTCATCACATTGACCAGGACTCCAGAATTATATTAAATCGTGGTAGCTTGCTTCTGATCTTAAAGGGACATTATGGGCATGAATGAAGAAAGGGGGTGCCTGTACCCACATCCCCAACTCTCATGGTTCAGGCTGACCACCTTTGGTCAGGGTGTCTGTGCTGGGGGGCTAAGGGCCATTATGAATAATGCTTTATGTAGATTTTTGTCATGAAGCCTCCATCAAGTTCGACAAGTTCCCTTCTATCCCTAGTTTAGTAAGAATTTGTATCATAATTAAGGAACAAACCTTATGAAATGCTTTTTCTAGTTTGCTTGATGTTCTCACAGGCTGTTTCTGCTTTACTTTTCTTCGTGTGGGAAATTACATTGATACATTTTCTGATGGCTTCCTGGAATAAGCCCTACATCATCACGATGTATTATTTTTGATAGGATATTGTATATTTTGTTTAGGACTTTAAGATCTATGTTCCCAAGTGAAGTGGGCGTGTCATTTTCTTTCTTTGTTTTGTCTCTATCTGGTTTTCGAAATCCGAATTTCAGTAGACTCATTAAATTTTCTGGGAAACTTTTCCCCCTTTTTTCTCTTATGACTTGCAGTGTCATTGATTTTGTCTTCGCCAAGAGATTTGCTATGGAGCCCTGCCTGGCAACGCCCTGTCATCCCGCAAATACCCAACCCTTCCCTCGTACTAGTGGGTGATTCCAGTCCAGTGTGGGAGCCACTGAGCTCTCCTGGAACATGGCCTGCGGGTGAGCTTGGCACCCTGTGCAGTTCCCTCAGAGCAGATGGTCCCTGCTATGGAGCTAGCTGTACTTCACTGGGTGCCACACACACAGCTTTATCCCTCCCACCCTTCTCGTTAAATGTGTTCCGTTAGAGGAGCCCTTCTCTCCCCCAGAGGATATCAAGGGCATATCCCATAGTTTAATCAATTGCACTAAAGTCACAGAACCTCTTCCAGGCACTTTGAGATCATGGAAAGTTCCGGTGCCATTGAAAGCTCTTATCCAATTTGGAGCTTCTCTCTCCCCCAGCTGGGGTTAGGGAGCTTGGATTGGGAGGGGGTGACCTTCTCTGCATTGCTCCAGCTTCTCTCCAATCATCCCTCCAAGGGTCAGGTTTAGGAGTCAGAGGACATTCTCCAAAGAATGTCTCACTCTGTCTCTTTTACCTCAACAACTTTATATCCTTGAGACGGGTGATGAGTTAATGGTGGCCAAGTAGGTTAGTCGGCCTCTCAGCAAGTGGATGGTCTGACACCTCACTCAGATGTGGGGTACTTGGCTAGCATAGTATAATTCCCAATATTTGGACCAGCCACAGCTGAGACAAGAAGCTGGTTTTACTATCCCATTACTCAGAACTCCCAGAACAGCCAGGGTTCCCCCTGAAAATCAAGACTTCCAGACCGTATCCTAAAAGCCTGGGTGAGCCTCACTGAGTGTTCTACTCAGGGTCTGGGCACCTGATCTCTCCTTCACCATCGAATTTGGGTCTGCAAACTGGAGTAGGTGTCATGACTTTGTTGGGCTGACTGCCCACAGCCCCCTGGTCACCTACACTTGATGTGTTTGGTCCAGATGGGGCACTAATCGTGTTGTTGACCATCTGTTTTGCCCCTAGGGGCACTGAGTTCTATCAATCATCTCCACAACTCTCCCTGGTCAGGACCTGTGGCCGCCACTCTGAATCTGCCATTTTTTACAACAACTGCTCCACTTCTGTCAAGGTTTGGGGGGTGTCAGCTCAGCTGTTGCCTTGCCGTTGGAAGGGTCCCTTGACCTGGGCGTGGCAGAGCTGTCTCCATTAGCAACTTCACCTTCTTTAGAGCTTAGCCGTGCACGGGATCGTGCCCCAGGCTTGGGCTTTGTGTTCTGTCCTGAAGCTGCAGGAGGGGGAAGGCTAGCTACCCTCCATCACACTACCGAGCTTTCCATGCCAGTTCATCACTCTCGGTCTTTCATTTTCCAAAGTGTCAGTTGAGCTTAGCAACTGACTCCTAAGTCCACAATTTCCTTCATATTTCCCACATCCCTGATCCATCTCGCCAGCTAGTGCCTGTCTTTCCTTTCCACTGGCATCCCATTTAGCCCCCTCTCCCTTCCTCAGTTAAAGAGTAGCAATCATTCTGCTACCTTTTGCCAGGAGCTCTGTGTGCCACCTGCCACCAGTGACAGGTCCTCCTTGCTGCTAAGTGATGGGTGACCCTGCTCCAAACTCCTATTGAGTGTCTGCTTTCTTGGGTCACTTTGGTACCACCTGTCATAGCTTGGGGTCCCCAGAAAGCAGACTCTATGACAGAGCTCAGCATGTGGGATGTTTACTAGGGACAGTTCTTGGGAGTCAACCCCTATGGGAGAAAAGGAAGGAAGCATGATTGGGTGCAGGCGGAAATTGGGCTGCAGTGCAGTAGCAATGACGGCCTCGGCCAACCCCACGGAAAGCGTGGAAGCTGGGTGGTTCTGGAGGATTGTCCTGACTTGGGACGATGGTTGGGCCTTTTACTCATTTGTCAAACCAGTCCCTAGATGTGGGCTACCTGGGGAAGGGGGCATGACCGCAGGAATGTCTTCCAAGGCCGTTAAGTCCAAAGAGGGCTAACAGCTCAGGGGCTGGGGAGTAAGTCTCCATTAAGAAGGGAGTGGTTCTCAGCTAGGAAAACTGAAAAACAGAACAAGAAAGAATTCTTGGAAATTCAAAAAATGAATTGCCAAAATAAAAAAATCTGACTGCAGGGTTGGACTATAAAGAGACATTTTATCATATTTTTTAAAAGAGGTAAAAATAAAGGAAAGAAGACAAGAGACATGGAAAATGAAACCAAGAGGTTGGACATGAAATTATCAAGGAGCTCATGTGAGAGAATTTTGTGAGCTCAAGGACAGACATCTCCAGATGGAGACCTCAAGCATCCAGAAAACTGAAGAGAAAAAAGGCCCACACCTATACCCACGGCTGAGAAGTTTTAGAACACCAAGAATACAGAGCTTCCTTAAAGAGAAAAAAAACAGGCTGCAAGCAAAACAGGGAAATCAGACTGAGCTGTAAGGGGAAGACCACAAAGCCATGGCCATCCAGGTCAGGAGAAAGATTCTCATCCACCCATGTGCGTTCAGTCAAACTGTGAGCCAGGTGCGAAGACAGAGACTCTTTAGATATGATGGTCTCAGGAAAGATACGTTCCACACCTTCTTTCTTAGGAATTCATGTGAGGTTTTGCTGCAGCCAAACGAGAGAGCGAAGCAAGAAAGGAGAAGACCTGGGCCTCCCTGCTCCACCAAAGTGACCCAGCACCATGGGGCTGATACCTCCACTGGCAGGACCTCAGGGAGTTTTGGGGGTGGTAGCCCCCAAATCAGTGCCACTCCCTCAGGGGCATCTTCAAATCCACGAGAGCCACAAATTGTCCTGTGAGCCTTCCTGGAGTGGGCTCAGCGTCCTGCAGGGGGGCAAAGGGAGGGGAGCCCAGGGGCCTCACTGAGGACTGGCCTATTCCTGGGACTTCCACAGTCACCCGCAGGCCTCAGGGATGGGCTCACGCTTCACTGACAGTTGTCAATAAGGGCCCGTGTCAGGGCCAGGAGCCTCACTTTATGCTGATGCAGGTGAAAGCCCTTGGATTCTGTCCCCTTCTTGGTCTGGATCCAGTGTCACACTGTGCCCACCAGCCTGCCATGTGCTGCCCTCATGGCACTCTTTAGTTTCCCGCTTGGGGCATCAGGGCCTGGGTTCAAGTCCCAGCTCCTCTGTACTCTCAGGGACCTTGGCCCTGCTACTTAGACCCTCCTGTTCCTCACTTGCATAGGAAGGGCTGAATGAGATGACACTTGGCGCCTAGCCAGCACTCAGTAAATGCCAGCAGTTGTTCATGCTCTGCCTGCCTGGTCCTGCAGAGGACACTAAGCCCCTCCACACACCCCGGGGCCCCCGCCGCAGGCTGAGCCACAGCTTCTCTCCTCCCACCCAACCAGCCTCGCAGAGGGAAGGGGGTCAGAGCCCACTGTCCTGGCTTAGGACTCATACCGCTGGGTGTCTCCGTCTCCCCTGGGATATTCCCAGATGTCCTTGCTGCTCCCAGGATCCCTGCTCCCTAAGGTGGCTCCAGGGAGGAAACACACACACACACACACACACACACACACACACACACACACACACACAGCCATCTCCACACCTACCAGGGGGCTGTTGAGCTGCAGCCACTGTGGGAAAAGAAGTGGGGTCAGGACTCAGGTCCAGATGAGGTTTTTCCTTTCCCCCTCCTGACACTCCTACTCCCAGCCCTCCAGCTAAGGACCTGTCAGGTCCCAGAGCAGTGAGGAGAACCACTCCAGACCCAGTCCTGGTGGCCCCCAAACCTGACGCCAAGGTTCTGGCACACTCCGGAGGCGAAACCAAGCAGTGCAGTGGCGCAGAGGGCTGAGCCCAGGAAGAAAGGGCTCAGAGAGCCAACCAGGGGATCCCGCCAAGAACGGCAGGACAACCTCTCCTTCAACAAATGTTTCTTGAGCACCTACCAAGTGCCAGGAGCTGTTCCTGGCACTGAGATTTCAGCTGGGAATGAGACAAAGTCCCGCTGAGCTGGTGATGGCTGCACCAGGACGTACATGTATGAAAATTCACTGAGAAGTCCACTTAAGAATGCACTTTACAGTACGTGCTCGTATATAATATAATACCTCATCAACAAAAATTTTAAAAAATCAAATCTCTAAAATTAAAAAAAAGGCAGCTGAGGCACATTTTTCTTTGTTTGACATTCTGTGTGTTGGTTTGCTTTCTGTGAAGCAATGATTCTCCACAACACTTGTGGTTCGATGATTCTGGAACACATGAGGGTCTGCACAGGCTCCTGATAGTTGAGTCACAAAGACTCAAGTTCTCTTTTTAGAATTGGTTTCTAGCTCACCTGCATTGTGTGCAAAAAACGTACTCTGCTATTTCGACCCGTTGCAATGTGTTGACGTATCTGGCCCTTTCTAGGATCGATTTCATGTATGTTCCACATGTGCTTGGAAAACAAGTGCATTCTGCAGTTGTTCAAATTTTCTATATTATTCTGGTTGTTTTTTCTGCCTGTTCTCTCAATTACTAATAGAAGTGTGTTAAACTATCCCACTGTAGATTGGGAGAAAATGTAAATGAAACAAAATTGGCAAATACACACACACACACACACACACACACACACACACACACGGCTGTAGTTTTATCTGTTTCTCATTGTAATTCCAGCATGTTTTCCTTCATGTAGTTTGAGGCCATGGTATTAGATGCATACAAATTTAGAATGTTTATTGAACTTTTTACATTAACAAAATTCTTTCTATATTTTTTTAGTTTTTAAATTTTGAGTTTATCTTTTGCTTTAAAGGGCTGTTGGCTTGGTATTAACGTAGATGCACTAGCTTTCTTTTAGTGAGTGCCTGCGTGGGATCAAGGCTTGCTCGAAAAATATGTCCTATTGTTCCTGTTTCTCTGGAGAACACTGACTAATACACTCTTTAAGCAGAAGAATCACCTATCAAATCTGTCTCTGAGAAAGTAACTTTTCAACCTGTTGTGATTAGAACAATCAACTTGGTTTTCATTCTAAAATAATGTGTTGATTTTAGAAATTGAACAATAAAAACTTGGTTTAAAAAACTTTACTGGGAGAGAAAATCACAACATAGTATTTATTTGTTTTGTTCTGGACTCGAGTGCCCAAGTGGCCACTTGGCTGAAAATGTCAAACTTTAGGTTTTGCTAGAGGTCAACTCCCCATCTATCTTTTTCTCTTGCTCCGTTGGTTATTTATACAAAATGTGGACAAGGAGGAAGTGTGGCTTTCTCAAAACGTTGCCATAGCACCAAAGCTGATGGTGACTATATCTGCAAAGCTGGGTTTTTACAAAACTTGTTTTCAGCCATATGCTGAGCACTTATTATGTGCGGGCACTCTGCTAAATGTTTTAGACGTCACCTTGTTTGGGTCTCTAGCTCAAGATCACACAGCAAGTACAGGACAGAGTTGGGACGTGAAGTCAAGTTCATCACCTGCTCTCATGGCCCCCATGGCCTCCCACCTCTTCAACGTAAATGAGCTACACTGGAAAAACTAATTATTGGAACGTGCTGGGTCCACAATCAGAAACCAGGATCATCAAAGGAAAGACTCCTGTTTGAAGGATTTGTCTCTGTTCCAAGCACAGACCCTCACTTCTGCTGAGCAACCTCAGGGACCTCAAACCTCACCCAGAGGAAACAGGAAACCTCTGGAAAATAGCTCATTAAACCTCAGAGCACCTGTCTTGCCTTGTGAGCCTTGCAATCTGCTCCCCCTCCGTCCCACACTGCAGACAGATGGCGTTGGCTTGGTTATGACTCTGTATAGTTACCTGTTGTTGCCTGACAAATCACCTCAAAGTTTAGCCACTTAAAACAACAGGCATTTATTATCTCCGTTTCTGAGTCAGAAATTTGGGAGGGCTTTGGCCGGGTGGTTGTTGTGCAGGGTCTCTGTTTTAAATACAGGTTTTGTTATTGTTCAGGGGTGTCAAGGCCAACAGATCAGGAGGAAACTGCCATCAAAATGAAAGTTTATAACTCACAGATCCCAAGAGCACGGGGCACACCAAGCCACATGGGGAAGTACCAAGGCCACCAGGAAGCAGAGGGAGACGGGGAACTGTGAGCAAGAGCCTTTATTGTGGTTTCCACAGTCAAGGAAAGGAACGGGCCAGGCAGGGTGAGAAGGCTAGTTGGATAATTTCAGCGGACTTTGGGGCATGGGGACTGCCCCTGGTTGTCTGGCACCTGGCCTTGGGGTGGGCAGGGCAGGGATAGTGGCCCAATGTGTGAGAGCTCCATAAAGGAGGTAGTTGGGAGTGTGGGCTCTGAAGCAGTGGGTTTGTATCTGAAAGGCAAGCTGTTTACCATTTCTAGAGATTAGTTACCCCTGGGAGGGGTCATCCCTCCAGGTCAGCAAGGCCCCAGATGTCAAAGCATCAGACTACAGGAAATAAAAGACGTGGTTAATACAGTCTCTCGTGAGGTTGCAGTCAGCATGGTGGCTGGGGCTGCAGCCATCCGATGGCTTGACTGGGGCTAGAAGGTTCCCTTTCAAGATGGCGGCGTGGACAGTGATTTCATGCTGGCTTTAGCAGGAAGCCTCCGTTCTTCATCACCTGAACCTCTCCACAGTGCTGCTGGAGTGTCCTCATGACATGGCAGCTGGCTTCCCCCAGAGCACGTGATCCAAGAGAGGGAGCAAGGAGCAAGCCACGGGGCCTTTTGTGACCCAGCCTTGGGCGTCGTGTGCCATCACTTCCACCACACCTGTGAGTTTGAGCAGCCCATCACGACGTCCAGCCACACTCAACGGGTAGGGCATTCAGTTCCAAAGTTTAAGGTGAAAATTGTCGAAGGATTTGTGAACATGTTTGAAACTATCACAGTCTTTTTCAGCTGAAGTCGTAGAAAATCAATTCCAAAAAGGGGAGCACTTATGGGCTCATTGGAACAAACCAGGGGAAGGACAGAGTGCAACTGCCTTTTCAAAGACTGCAGTCATGACCTAAGGAAAACACCAAACAACTCTCTCTCTCTCTCTCTCTCTCTCTCTCTCTCTCTTTCACACACACACACACACACACACACACACACACACACACACACTTTTCTCTGTACATGGGCTCCACTCTCTCAGCTAAACCAACCCCACAGTCTGTCTGAATTCACAGTCTCTTGAACAGAAAAGAAAGATCACATCACAGAGGGCGCTCCTGACACCTGGCCAGCTGCTGTGTGGGATGGGTCAGTGGAGGATTCTGACAGACCCAGCTTTGTGCATGAGCTCACTGCTTGGACCACTGCCGTGCTTGGGGCTGGCCCTCAGTGAGTGGCTGGGCTTGGGTCCCATGTGTCTGAAGGACAAGACCTGGTACCAGCAGGGGATGAGGGAGTCTGGTGGGGGTTGCCAGGTTCCAGCTGAGTGACCATCCCACTTGTGTGTGCCACTCTGCCGTGTCTGGATTTATGAGCCAAAGTCACAGTCTCTAGTTTTGGAATATGGGAAAAAAACAACTACTTTAAACTCTCAAAATGGTAACTTTCTACAGGTGTGGCCTAATCACTGGGTCTATTTGAAGACGTAAGCGTACTAAGACTGAATCTCTGAGAGGCTATCCCCTTCTTATTGTGACACACTCTTGAGCCAGAATCCAGTTGTGGACACAGCAGATAAGTAGGCTGAATGTCCTCGTCTTATTTTCTCTCCTGGGTGCCACTCTTAAGAATAAGGTTCATGACCGGCCCGGGGGCTCAGGCGGTTGGAGCTCCATACTCCTAATGCCGAAGGCTGCCAGTTCGAGTCCCACATGGGCCAGTGGGCTCTCAACCACAAGGCTGCCAATTCAACTCCAGGACTCCTGCAAGAGATGGTGGGTTCCGCCCCCTGCAACTAAGATTGAACGTGGCACCTTGAGCTGAGCTGCTGCTGAGCTCCCGAATGGCTGTTAGTTGGAGTGCCTCCTCTCAACCACAAGGTTGCTGGTTCGACTCCTGAAAGGGATGGTGAGCAGCACCCCCTGCCACTAACAATAGCAACTGGACCTGGAGCTGAGCTGCGCCCTCCACAACTAAGACTGAAAGGACAACAGTTTGACTTGGAAAAAATCCTGGAAATACACACTGTTCCCCAATAAAGTCCTGATCCCCTTCCCCAATAAAATCTTTTAAAAAAAGAAGAAGAATAAGATTCATGAGGGGCGGCGGATGGCTCAGTTGGTTAGAGCGCGAGCTCTTAACAGCAAGGTTGCCAGTTCAATTCCCACATGGGATGGTGGGCTGCGCCCCCTGCAATTAAAGATTGAAAACAGCAACTGGATTTGGAGCTGAGCTGCGCCCTCCACAACTAGACTGAAGGATGCCTTGACTTGGAGCTGATGGGCCCTGGAGAAACACACTGTTCCCCAATAAAAATAAATAAATAAATAAAAAGAATAAGGTTCATGAAAATAAGTTGAAGGGGCTGCAAACAAAGCACATGCCCTCAGGACATATGGATCTTTTTCTGACCTTGTCCCATCTGGAGACACAAAGGCTCCCCCGTTACCCTGTCCAAAGTCTTCCAACGGGAAAGTGTGGAGCCCAAGTGTGGTTTAGTTGCCCAAAACACCTCCCAGACGAATACTCAGCAGTTCTTTGGGGTAATCATCTACCCGGTTCAGTGAGAGGAGCCTCAGGGGCACACACTTACCCCAACTTCATCTCGACACCTTGTCCCCACATGTTTGCAGAACTGGTGACAGCAAACAGCAAAGCAGACCTATGCTCTTGTTTCTAAAATTCCCCATGGCTCTGACTTGATTTCAACCAGGATGTTTAACATTTTAAATAACCACTTCATTACTACGTCATTCATCCACAGCACATTTAAAAGCATTTTCTGGGGCTGTTTGGGAAAAAACATAGACTGGGTAGTCAGCCTGACTGGGTGTAAATTCCAGCTCTGACCTCAGTTTTCTCATCTGTATAATGAGGTCTTGAGACCTGCTAAGTGTCTAGCACATAGGAGGTGCTCGATAAACACTTTATGACCACCCAGGATGTCACAAGCAAGCTCAGAGAGGATCAGCCATTTGTCCAAGACTATACAGCCAGGGAGGGCAGATGGGAATCCCGACCTCCAATCTCAGGGTCCCATACCAGGGAAGGGAAGAGAGCCCTCCAACAGCTTACAAGGGAGCCTTGGGGGTCAGGGAAATGGGGGGATGGGGCCCAAGCCAGAGCCATCCAAGACCTTGACAGAGAAGGTAGTGGAGGCAGGAAGAGAGGCTGGAAAGAATGGAGCAATGTTCTTGCAGCTTCAACAGGCCGTGGGGCTGCAGGCGTCCCCTGTGCCCTGCAGCCTCCCTGGGGAAGAATTATGAAACCCACCAGGACAGCGGATCTCCCACCCCACGTGGCAATCATTGCCTCAGGGCCCCACCACTTTCCCCTCAGGACTAATGGTCCCTCCCTGGGGCATTCTCATCCAGAAAGGTCAATTCTCCGCCTCCAGAAACCAAAACTGCTGATCAGCGACCCAGACCCAGTGCAGCTCCTCACAGGGCCTATTTGAAGTCTGTCGGGCAGAGGCTCCTTTAAGGGGCAACCAGGCCTCCAGCCCGGGAGCAGCCGACCCAGATGTGGGCGTGAGAAGTCCATTCCCCTCTCTGGGCCTCAGTTTCCCTATCTGTAAGGTAAAGGTGTTGAGTTAGGTGATGCCGGAGACCTTTGTACTCGTAGGCCAAGACTCCTAAAAGTCCATTTCCATGCCATCTTTCCTGCTCCAAAGCCTCTGGTGGCTCCCAGTTCCCTGGAAGTCATTCCAAGTCCTTAGCCTGGCAGAAAAAGCCACGACAGTGATACCAGTGCCCCTGCCACTCCACCCCAAAGAGCCTCTGCTACCTGCCCATGCCCAGGCCTGTCCTACCCCTGAGACTGGTCTCCTGCTCTCTCCTCTGGCCTCCAACCTCCTCCCTTCTTCCCTTTCTGAGGACCACCCATGACAAAGCCTGGAGCCATTCAGACCTGGGTTTGAATTCCAGCTCTCCCGTTTACGAGCTGTGTGGCCCAGGACAAGTTGCCTCACCTCTCTGACTTTTAGCTTTCTCCGTTGAAGGGGTTAGGTAACCATCTAAGGGCCAGCACAGAGTGGGGGCACCAGGCCTGTGAACTCGGACAGGCCTCTGATCAGAGACTCACGTAAAACAGACTCAGCTGATGAGAGAGAGAGAGTGAGCGACTGAGATCCCGCAGCCTCCCCGCGGAGGTAGTACCGTGGGACAAAAAGAGTCAGCTCTTAACAAAAGAAACAAAATCGCACACGGTGGGAGGCAACACATAAGCAGGTGAACCATAGTTGTATCTACTACCGTGGTCTATGTGAGCGATTTACAAGAGAACCAGTAGTAATATGTTCTTTCATGGATACGGAGGTCACTGCTTCGGCATTAGACAGCATCCAAACACTCCAACATTTTCCTGTGCAAGAACTTCTGCATGTGAGCACTTAACTTGGTGAATACGTGCATTTTTTACTTAGGTGGATGTATTTTTCGCCTGCTTACTGCTCTCGCAGCTTTATTCAAGACACTGGCACGTTGAGGGCTGTGTTGACAATTTTAACTGAAAATGTGCACCATGATGGAAGGTGCTGACTTTTTTGGAAGGGGGTAGAGAGAAAGTCACCATGAGCAGGGTCCGTTGACCATGAGGAAATCAGCTCTCAAAGAGTTGGGTCCGTGGGCTAGTTAAAACAGAAATAAACTTTTCAAGTATTAAAAAAAAAAAAAGTCAGCTCTTGCTGGTGTTCGCACACCCATTTCCTGACAGTGAAGGTGAGTCAGCTATCCCACCAGAGGCAGAGGACACAGAAATGAACCAGATCTGGCCTCTGACTGCACAGGAGGAGGGTTCCAGGGGAGACAGCTGGGCAGGCGAGGAGCCCACAGAGTGGAGTTGAGGGAGAGGCAGAAGTGTCAGGGCACCTGGGCCGCTGCTGGAGAGGCAGCAAACTGAGTGCTGAAATGGCATGATGGTGGGCGGGCGGGGTGGGAAAGTTTGGGCAGAGGAGATCCAGACACAAGGCAAGATGAGCAGAGCAGGCCTGTCTGGAGAGCTGAGAGAAGCACAGTGTGGCTCTAAGAGTGAACAGGGCATGGAGGGCGGAGAACGTTCTGGAGAGCAGGGTTCACATGAAGGAGCGCCAGGCAGGCTCACCAGGCTGTGGACTTCACCCAGAGGCCAACGAGGAGCCACGAACAGATATGCACTGGGCGTGCCTGGCATTCTGGAGTGTCCGACTCCACACTGCACGAGGACCAGCAGGAAGTGCCAGGCAGGCTGAGGGAGCCAGGCAGGAGGTGACCCCAGCCTTTCAGGAGGGAGAGATGTGCTGGGACGGGGCAGATTGTGGGGCACGCCCACCGGGGCCGACAGAAGCTCCCTGAAGCTGAGGGAGGCCCTCAGCCCCCCACTCGGTCCAAGACTGCCTTGAGCCACACACCTGGCTTTGCTGGCCGCTTGCCACACCACCTGGGGTGACCGTGGGTAACACATGAGAACAGGCAACATCGATGCACGTGTAAAACACCCAAGGGTGTGTCACTCCCCGTGTGCACAGCCTCGGATTGTGTGCCCATCACACAGCCGGCCGGGACTGTCACAGCCAACTGCCCTTCTCTCAGATGGGGATGATTCCCCAGGTTGCTATAATCACGGAGTGTCTCCGTGGAGGACAACTCCTTCCCTAGGAAGCCCTCCAGGTGCATCCCTGAGGTGGGGAGGCTCATCCTCCTCTGTCTCCAGGCAGCTCCAGGTCCTAATGCCCAGCCTGGCCCTCCCCTCCCCGAGGCCGCCTAGGAAGGGGCAGAAGGTCCCCTGTGCACACCCAGGTCCTCAGTGACTACAGCACAGCTTTCCTCTCACCGTGTTTATTGACTCCCAAGGGCAGCCACTCTCCCAGGGGAGGCCGAGCGGGCTCATATCTTGCGGGCTCCAAAGATGGGGCGGTTCACGTGCTCGGGGGAGGCCAGGAAGGCCTTGAGCTTGGGCCGGGCGCTAAGGCGAGCCACGTAGGCCGAGAGCAGGGGGAAGGAGTCCAGGCAGCCGGGGGCCAGGACCTGGTGCTTCAGCAGCAAGTCCAGCAGGTTGTAGTCCGCGAAGGAAATCTGCAGGTCAGGGGCCGGGGTGGTTTGAGTGGGGTCAGGAGAGAACAGCTGCTGGGGCCAGAACTCTAGCTGCTCCAACAAACCAGTCATGGCCCCTACTCTGGGCCTCCTTTTGCCCATCTGAGAAATGGACCCGCAATGGGTTGGATCCAGCACTCACCTGGTCGCCCACGATGAAGGCCTGGCCCCCCTGGTTCTGGGACAGCAGGGTCTCAAAAGGTTTCAGGTGCCTGGGCAGTTCCTGAACATACTGGGCTTTGCCCTCTTCCTGTGAACCAGAGTGATCCCAGGGGCGGCATGCAACATGCCTGGCCAGATGACCTCCCTAGCCCCCCAGGCCTGAGCACCAGCTGAGGCCCCTACTCACATAGTTGTGGCGGACGAGGTGGGCACAGAGATTGCGGAAGTCCTCTAGACCGTCGTTCACCATGTCCACCAGCGCCGCCTCCCGCTGGTCTTTGCCGTATAGCCCTGCGTCAGTGGCCAGGCAACGGGTCAGGTTCTGTTCAGGCTGGTGCCATACTGCTCTCCTCGCCCCAAAAAGCACACAGGTCTCAGGCCTGGGCCACCCAGTCCCTTGCTTTGGAGGCCCCGCTCTGCCCAACTCTGCTGCTCCCATCTCTGAGTCCAAGGGGATACACCCAGCTGAAGCCCACGCCGGCCTTTTAGGCCACACCCTAGGTGGCCGAGACTCAGGAGTTCCCTGCCCAAATGGCCCCAAGCCCCCGCCCCCAAATATTTCGGCCACAAGGATAGACCAAGCCCCTCATACGTGCCTCCCTAGGACTAAGGATGGCTATTTGTGGGGCTGGACAGAACTTGACTGTGTGGGCGGATGTATCCATATGCAGTGCAAGACAGCATAGGGGCAGGTAAAGGACCTGACAGACTGCAGTAAAAGCCTCTATCCTCACCCTGGGTCCTGCAAAAGTTAGGGTGAGTCTGGGCCTGGCTGTTCCCAATGCTCGTCTGCCTCCTTCCCTAGTTGTCTCATCCTCCTGGAACCCAGGGCTTTTCTGCACTACCACCCCAGGCTGGCCAATAAAAAGGCAGCCACCTCCTTAAGCCATGTTCCTGCCACCCTTGAAACAGGGCCATAGGTCTGTCCTCTGTAACCATGAGTTTTCCAGATTCAGATGAGGCCAGAACAGGAAGAAACGGGCAGGAGATCCACTTGAAAGCCCCTGGCCATAGCTGCAGTGACCTCTAGCCTGCCCCAGCACACACATGGTTGCCGACGGCCTCCTGTGAGCTGTCGTCCAGGAAATAGGCAGAGTGAAGCCATTTGGCACCGTCTGGCTGGGGGCTGACCATACTGCCCCTGGGCCCAAGTGGACTGGCCATGCCAGCCCCATAACCCAGAGCCCTCCTAACCCTGGCCCTGACCCTTCCTCTAGGGCCATCAGACCTGCCCTTCAGCCAGGCAGGACTCTGGTGGCTGCAAGCACACCTGCTCAGGCCCGGGAACATCCTGCTGGGACCCCTCAGGTACTTTTCTGGACCCGGCGGCCTGTGACCTCAGGACTCACCGAGGGAGCGGCCCAGGTGGCGCAGGATGGCATTAGACTGGTACAGGGTGAGGTCTCCGTCCTGGAACTTGGGGAGCTGCCCGTACAGCTGGGGGGTGGCACAGCTCTGTCAGAGGTGCTGAGCTTGGCTGCCCCCCCCAGTAGTGTTGTCCCCCAAGGCCCAGCCCCGGACCCCACTGGGCACGAGCACTCACACAGGAGGCCTTGAGAGAGCCCTGCATCCAGGCCTCCTTGGTCACCACCTCCTCCTTCCAGGTCTGGCCCTGGTCAGCCAGCAGCATGCGCGTGGCCTCACAGCGCCCTGCGGGTGGGGAGACAAGAGTATGGGGACAGGGAGAGCCCCAGGTTCACAGAGTCCTGGGGAGGGGTCAGGAGTATGTGGAAAGGACAGAGGGACAGGAAAGAAACCCTAGCTTTGGGAGCCTCTGAGAGAGGATGGACCTCAGAGGAAGAATGGAGACCATGGCCCCAAATGTCTTGGAGACGGGGATGGGGAGGAGGGGAGGACACCCAGCCCCACAGTGCCCCAGGAAAGAAAAGCAGAGGAAAAGAGGGGAAAGTCTCGCGGCCCTGCCCCCGCGATCCTGCCCCAAGTCCAGGGAGCAGCCTGAGTGTCCGGCCTGGGCCCTCCAGAAGGAGCAGAGGTAGCACCTTGGGCAGGGAAGTAGACGATGGTGTAGGGCGGCACTAGGAGAGACAAGACAGGACGATGAAGGACTTCCCGCCTGGCTGCAGGGCCCAAGGGCAGGCAGCCTTAGAGTCAGACCCCCTAGAGAGAGGGTGGCTCAGCCTGGGCCCACTCCCTACCGGGTCCAGACTCTACTCACTGGCCGGAGGTGATATACAAGTGCAGCAGGAAGCAGGAAGGAACAGAGGCCTTATATTTACTTCTGGCCCCACCTCACCCAGGAATGTATCTTGGTCCCAGGCAAATCTCTGTGGTGGGGGCAGGGCCCGACAGACCGGCCTGCTCCTCTACATGGGTGTACCCTGCCTGCAGGGCAGTGTCTGTACAAGAGGCACCCACCCTTGGCATCACACAGCCACTATCCCCCACCCACCCCACCCCCCCGCCATACCTAAACACACGTAACTCCTCAGGGACCACAGAGGCCAGGATTGAATACCTTGCTCACTGCTGGGTCCCCAGAGCCAGCATACAGTAGGTGCTCAATAAATGCTTGTTGCATGCATGAATGCAATTAGACGTATCCATTTACACATCCTCCCCCCATGACAGTAATAATAGCAAACCCTTAGGGGCTGACTGTGTTGAGAACTTTACAAATATTACAACCCTTAGACTGTTCTGATCCTCGTCTTACAGATGGAACCGAAGCACAGAGAAGTTAAGTGACTTTCCCAGGGTCACACAGCTAGTAAACAGGATTTAAACCCAGATCTGGCTGGCTTCAGGGGCCTCACTTTTAACCCTCATTCTTTCTTCTGCAAGGTCTATTGTCTCCCAACTTTTTTTTTTTTTTTTAATATTCATTAGGAGCTTTTTCTTTTTCTTTTTTTTAATTTTATCGGGGAATATTGGGGAACAGTGTGTTTCTCCAGGGCCCATCAGCTCCAAGTAGTTGTTCTTTCAATCTAGTTATGGAGGGCACAGCTCAGCTCCAAGTCCAGTCGCCATTTTCAATCTTTAGTTGCAGGGGGCATAGCCCACCATCCCATGTGGAACCAACAACCCTATTGTTCAGAGCTCGCGCTCTAACCAACTGAGCTATCCGCCGCCCCTTCCAACCTTTTTTGACTGAGTCTAATACAGGCTGAAACCGGGGATGTGGTTGGATAGAAAAGCAGAAACACTAGAATGAACAGAACCTCGTGGACCTCAGAGGGCTGTGTCTTTCCAGGCAGAGCCCAGTGCCTGCCTCCCTGAGACCCATTTGGCACCCATCTGGTAGCCCAGTTCTCCTGGCTGCCACTTCCCAAGGCAGGCGTGTGAGGGAGGCTCTCATTGGGTGTGGCAGACTTCCTTGGGAACTGGGCCTGACAGAGCCAGGCATCTCAGCCTGGTTTTCCTGATAGAACCACAAGGAGAGGAAGGTATCCTGTGTAGAAGTACACACCCAAAGCACGGCTAATCACCAGCAACCTTTAGCCTCATTGGAGCCCACAGCTGCCTGGGGCAGGAGGGATTGGGGCAGGGGTGCCAGAGCTGTTTTATCCCTGATTCACAGCTGGAGCAACATCTGTCCAGCACTCAGCCCCTTACAAAGAGCTTTTGTATAAATGGTCTCATTTCATCTCCGCAATACCCTGGGAGGGAGGGAATCTTGTTCCCATTATACAGACCAGGACACCAAGGCTCAGAGAGGTTCATTCACCTGCTCTGGCCTGGAGTGTGCACACCCCCTCTTTGTGCACAAGCATCATAGACCTGGGAGAATGGAAGACCCCCTGCATCCAGTGCAGCTCACAGCCTCCAGCCATCACGCTCAGGTCCCCTGGGCAGTCTGCCACCCAGGATGACTTGGCATTATGCTGTGGTGTTCCAGGTAGTGCTTTTACCCACAGTCTTCTGGCTCCACAAGCCCAGCCTGTGGTCTAGCTCTGTGGCCACCCTGGGGCCTGGTGATTTGGGGCCCAGAAGCAGTGCTTTCCCAGCCCAACTGGTTAGGCACCTCCCTGTGTCCAGTCCCCACCTCCTGGCTGTATACATCAGTACCTGTCTTTGGTGGGTTTTAAAATAGATACAAACTGATTTATTGCTACATAAAATTCACCCTTGTAAAGGGTACATTCTGTGGTTTTTAGTATATTCAGTGTTGTGCAATCATCACCACTATCTAATTCCAGAACATTTTCCTCACCACAAAAAGAAACCCTGTGCCCATTAGGAGCCACTCCTCATCCCCGCTCCCCGCATCCCCTGGCAACCACTAGTCTATTTCGTTGCTATGGATTTGCCTATTGTGGACATTTCTTATAAAGGAAACCATACAGTATGCGGCCTTTTGTGTCTGGCTGCCTTCACTCACCATCATGTTTTCGAGGTTCATCCCTGCGGTAGCATGTACGAGTGGAATCTCTAAGTCATATGGTAACTCGTTTTGAGGAACTGCCAAACTCTTCCAAAGTAGCTGCACCACGTTATAAACCCAACAGCAGCATAGAAAGGTTCCAACCTCACATCCTCCCCAACCATTGTTATTCTCTGTCTTTTTTCCTTTAGCTATCCCAGTAAGTGTGAAGTGGTATCTCAACGTGGCTCTGGGCATGGTGCTTACCAGGTGCCAAGCCTGGGTTTGGCTTGTGAGGACCAGGGTAGAGAAGGAGCCGTCATCTTTGCCGTCAGAGGAATTACAGCTCAGAGTGGGGGGAGCTAGACAGACACAAGTCTTCATGCACACATTGATTACTCTGTATCAGGCAACGAGTGGGCTAGACATCACAGGAGACACCGAAATAAGTAAGATCCATATCTGACCTATCTCTACCCTAATGGACTCTTTTAACAAAGCATATAAGGTTGTCACTGGCAGTCCATCTGTCTGTAGGTTCATCTCTACATCCGTCTAGCTAATCATCCATCCATCCAACAACCAAACATTCAACCAGCAGTCCATCAAAACATCCACCATCCATTTATCCACTCATTCATCCAACTACCCACCCAATAAACCCATCTCTCCATCCATTTTTTTACCCATTTATATATCCATCTATTCAACCATCCACCCAACCTTCTATCTATGTAATTGTGCATCCATTCATTTACCAAGCATTTAACCACTCATCCATCCAACCATCTACCCATCCTTCTATCCAGTCAGTCACCCACCTGTCCATCCATCCATCCATCCATCCATCCATCCATCCATCCATCCATCCATCCACCCACCCATCCACTTATACCGTGTTTCCCTGAAAATAAGACCTAGCCAGACAATCAGCTCTAATGCATCTTTTGGAGCAAAAATTAATATAAGACCCAGTATTATATTATATATCATATTATATTATTATATATTATATAAGACCCGGTCTTATAGTAAAATAAGACCGGGTCTTATATTAATTTTTGCTCCAAAAGACGCATTAGAGCTAATTGTCCGGCTAGGTCTTATTTTTGGGGAAACAGGGTATGTCAACCACTAATCCGCCTGGACATCCTGGACACTGGAACAGGGCCCCCAGCTTGGCTAAGTCAGGATGGGCAAGTCAAGGGCACCAAGATGAATGCCCTAAGATGCTGTTCATTGAACACAAGCCAGGAAAGATTTCCAAGCCAGGCTTTGTTCACCTAGACACAGTGGCTTTTCTCCTTGATCACAAACGCTTCTACTCACTATATTCTGACCAGATATAGCCCCCACTATTTTGGCTTATACTTTGGGACACACATGTCTCACCACTTCCCATCTTCTTAGGTGGTTATCTGGACAGGAAGTCACTCATCACATGTGGCATCCATCGTGTTTTGAGTCCGTCCTATGTGCCAGGAACCTACTAAGTCCTTCTTTATCATTTAATTTTCACCAAGGCACCATGAGGCAGATACTAGGTCAACCCCATTTTTCAGATAAGGAAACTGAGGCTTGGCAAGATGAAATACCTTGCCTGAGTCACACAGCGAATGTATGAGGAGCCCCACTCTGCAGGCCTTTCCTATGACCTTGCAGAAAATGGGAGAAGTCCCGTCTCTGAGGGACGTCTGCCATTCTGCCTGGGAAGCATTGGACTCCTGGCCTCTGGGGGGAGCTGTGACCCTGGTGCAGAGGGATGCTGAAAGCTGAGCCCCAAATCGTCAACAAGAATGGTCACCATGAGCCCTTCCCTCCGTTGACCCCTTGGCCAGTGTCACTCTCCTCTGAAACATGGCCTTTCCTCAGATCCTCAGACCTGCTCAGGGCTATGTGGCAGCTGTTCCCTCTGCCTGCGTGGCCACCCCTCCCTTCACGACGTCATTCCCACCATCCGTCTGGTCTTGGCTCGCAAGTCTCCACCCCCAGTCACAGCAAGGTCCCCACTCTCCTCCATCTCAACAGCCTACTGGACCCTTCCCCTGCACTTACTCCTCCACTGTCATTCTGGGTGTGTTGAATGTGCATCTTCCATCAGATGGAAGGTTCCAGGAGTCAGGGACCGAGTTCTAGCACCAAGGAGGGCACATAGCAGTTGCTCCACAAACATTTGCTGAAGATTCAGGCCCTCTGAAATCTTTCCCAACCTCTTGCCACCCATACCCTTTCCAGAGGCTACTGACCCCTGCCTCCTTCCTGAGGGTCTCTACCCAACATACCCTGTCGATAAGTCCACAGCTGATCCCAGCGCTGCCCCAGGGCCAGAACCAGGTTAAACACGGGTGGGCAACGCCAGCATGTTGCCCCATCCCTCATCTGCTCCATGAAGCCCCCCGATGGCTGCATCCGTGCCCCGAGCACGTGGAGATGGCCTGTTCACCCCTTTCTGAGTTAGGAATGCCTGAGAGCAGGGCCCTCGGGCAGATGGGGTCTGTCATGTGGCCCTAGCAGCTGGCCAGGGTCTGGGTCGCAGCTGGCCTCGGATGTTTGCAAAAGGAATATGTGAATGGATGGCCGTGCGTGGCCGAGAACAGCCAGAACCAGCAGCTCAGATGGCAGGTGTCAGGCAGGATCTAGTTCCCTCGGACAAAAGCTGGTGCAGGGGGCAGGTAAATAAATCATGAGGGGCCTGGAGCAGAGCCGGGACAGGACAACTGACCTCATTCTGGGAGGTGAGGAGCAGGCAGCTAGGTGGTAAGTGGGCTGGGGACATAACAAGGGGGCACAAGAGGCCAGCGGGGACTGCCTGGCCCAGACCCACTGTTTTCCCTGAAAAGCAGGAGGTTGGAGGTCAGCAGAAGTTAGGAGGGAGGTGCTGGCAGGAGTGGGGAGGTGGGGAAGCACAGAGGCACCCTGCGGTGGGGAGGAGGGAGAAGGTCTGGGAGGGGAGCCTGTCTTTCCAGAATCCAGGAGCTATCCTGGGGGGAGGATGGTGGGGAGAATAGAAGATTAAGGATGGACAGACCAATGCGAGAAAGATCCCCACACCACAGAGGGCGGGAAGGGACAGAGAGACAGGCCTGAGTGGTCAGAGAGACCCACAGACACCACAGAACAAACGTCAGCAGGGGGCGGGGGGTGGAGTGAGGGGCTGCAGGTCAGACAGACAGAGAGAGACACCAAAGGAGGGGGGCAGTGGACACCCCAAAGGAGGGGGGCAGAGAGGGGCAGAGAACAGGACAGAAACAGAGAAGGGAGTTCAGGGAGATTCAGAAACGAGGAGCCAGAGAGGCTGGGTGGCCCAGTGTCGGTCCAGACGGTCCTGTGGAACCCCAGGTGCCGTCCGTGGCCAGCATGAAGCGTGGAAGGTGGTGGGGTGGGGGAAGGCTAGGATTATGGGGAGAGGCCGTGTGAAGGGAAAGGGGGGCCAGGAAAGATATCCCGGAGCCCTACCAGCCCATGGAGCCAGGAACAAGGAGGAGGACAGCAGCAGGGACCCTATGGGGACAACACCCACAGGTGCTCACTAAGCAACCCCCCCACTAAAGCAGGACCAGGGGGACTGGAGTGGGGCCGTGTCCCTCGGCCAGCAGGCGGTGCCAAGCCCTCGTCTCCATGGCCCTTCCCCAGGGCCCGGAAGGTGACAACCTCCCCACGGGGGACCCCAGGCCTTCTCAGGACACTGCAGGGCCCAGCCAGGCCCCTGCCAGTCCAGCAGCCACCAGGCGGCGCGTACTCCTGCAGGAGCTTGAGGCCCAGGTGCAGGCAGCCTATGGGCAGGTAAAGTGGGCAGGGATGTGGGTCTGCCTTCAACTGAGGGGACCAGGAAGGGACAGCGGGAACCCCACACCCCAACTGGGGCCCTGTAGGACAGACTCAGGACCGAGCCCAGGAGGAAACCCCAGACATGTGTGTTGATGGAGGGATCAGTCGTTTGGTCAGCTGATGTCCCTCTCCATCTCTGCCCTCACTGAGCCCTGTGGTCAGCCCATGGCACCCAGGGTCGGCTCCCTTCAGCTCCTTGTCCAAGTACAAAGGTCAGGGCACTGGTCGAGGCAGAGGTGCCAAGAGCAGTCTGGCTGGGCAGGTGCTCTGAGGTGAAAGCCAGGGACCTGGCAGGAAGGGGCAGGGGTTTCCTGGGCCGAGGATGCTCCTCTCTGAACAGGCATGGGGCCAGGCTCTGCAGAGTTCATACCACCTGGTATCATCTGCCATTCTGACGGGAGAGATGCCCCAGCCCGCCCTGGCACACTGGGCACATGGCTTCCTCCTCCCAGGTTGAGGCCCTTCTTCTGAAGACATTAAGTTTCCTGATTGGGAGAGATTAGGGGAAGGGGTTGGGGGAAGAGGGATGCTGGAGAGAGGGCATCTGGAAGACCCTCAGAAGTGAGCACGGAGAGGCGGGGCATTCCAGAGGGCCCCCCTCACAGCAGAGATGCTCAGAGATAATCCCGGATTAGGACTGAAGCCCCCGTGTCCAGGGCTCCCCGCCTGCCCACCCGCCCCGATCTTCCCCACAAAACCCTAGGAAAATCCCCAGCAGTGCTGCCAGACTCGCACTGGAAGCAGCTGGGGGCTGGCGGGAGCCCACAGCATCTGAGGCTTGTCATGGTTCAGGGGCCCATGGGAAACTGTGCCAAGCGGCCCAGACACCGGGGACCTAAGGTAGGAGGGTCAAGGGGGAGAAGCCAAAGCCAGGAGCCGGGACTAGACCCTGTGGGTGGACAGGGGCCTGTGTGAGGGCGGGGCAAGGGTTAGAGGGGGGCACAGAAGGGGGAAGGAGGCGTTGGTTCACACTGCCCTAGACTGAAGTTTTCCCTGGGAGTCCCTGGACTCTGTCCCCCTGGTCTTGGCTCTTGTGGACCACTGGGCCTCCCCCGCCAAGCTCATCAGGCCCCCCAGCTGCCCATCCCTGCTCTCTGTTAGCCAGTCCTGACCTAGGGGACACAGAGTTTGAGCTCAAGGTCTTCCTCTGTCACTGGCTCTCTGAGTGACCATGGCTAAATCCCTTGTCTTTTCTGTGCCTCAGTTTGCCCAACTGCACAGTAAAGGGTGGACCCTTCCAGCTCCAATAGGTGAGGGCCTCCATTCTCCTGTGCTGGCTGCCAAAGACAGGAGAAGCTGCTGTGTGCAGGTGGAGAGGTCCCAGTGCCCCAGCTCATGGCTGGCTTTGCTTCAGGACAGATGGCAGTGGCCCAGTTCCCCCCCAGGGGACTCTGGCCACAGCCTGGGCCCCAGCCTCAGCCCTGAGGAGGAGGGGAGCCCTGGGCCTGGCGTCCAGGGCTACTCGGTGCTCAGCAGCCTGGTGGGGCCCGCCTGCATTTTCCTGCGGCCCAGCATCGCTGCCACTCAGCTTGTATGTACGGCCACCCGCCCGCCCGCTGCCCTTGCCCCCTCTTTGCCTCTCCTTACGTAGGGGGGGCGAGGATTGAGTGGGGAGGTCGGTGCAAAGGCACAAAGGTCTGGGGAGGTGGGCAGAAAGAGACCCAGAGAAACATCAGAGACAGCCACCCAGGGGATGGGCAGGCAGGTGGCAGGGTCCCCAGGAGAGGGATAGAGAGAACAAGAGACCGTGACATTGAGGCCCCACCAGGCCAAACCTGAGGTTCTGCTCAACCCCGGATTCACCTCTGGCAAACGGGGCTCTGTGCCCTAGAGGAGGGTGGCAGTGGGTGGGGGGAGGCCCTGGAAGAGGCCTGGGCCGGTAGCAGGGAAGGGGGCGACCCAAGACCCCCAGGCCAGTCAGCAGGAATGGGTGGGAGGAACCCGGTCTGGGCAGTGTCAGACAGACACAGGCCCTGTGCATGTATGTTATGGGGGGCTGAGTGGGGAGCCCCAAAGAACAGGAAAGAAGGGGTGCAGGGAATTCCTAACCCCTCTGTGCCCCCTCAGGACCGGGAGCTGCGGCCGGAGGAGATTGAAGGTAAAGGGTTTGGGAAAGAAATAGTTTCCGGAAGGGTGGGTATGGGGGGTGCTCACAGGGGAGGGGGCATCGGGTGGGGGGCCTTATCCCCACCTGGGCCTTACCCCAAACTGGGGGCCTCCCAGAAGGAACTAGGAGCAAGAAGAAGGCTGCAGGAGACCCGAGCGAGGAGACTGGGGACAAAACTGAACAGGGAGGGGTTGACAGAACCCCCAGCTGTCAGTTGCCTGTTCTCATTTGCTGGATGGGTCATGGGCCACTTTTGTATTTGTTTATTCAGCAAACATTTCCTGGGTGCTCACTGTGTGCCTGGCCCTGTGCTGAGCACTGGGAAACATGTTCAAATGGACAGATATGGCCGGTGTCCTCTGGAGAGAGACATCAATAAGTCAACTACAAGTACAAGTGGTGCTAAGTGCTTTCAAGGAAATGAACAAATGGGCTGGAGAAGACTGAGTTTAGAGGGAAGACTTCCTTGAATAGGTGACATAAGGACCAGAGAGGAGAGGAGCGTGTTCCAGAATGTCAGCTCCATGAGGTCTGGGGTTTCCTTCCTCCCTCCCTCCCTCCCTCCCTCCCTCTCTCCCTCCCTTCCTTCCTTCCTTTCTTCTTTCCTTCCTTCCTTCCTTCCTTCCTTCCTTCCTTCCTTCCTTCCTTCCTTCCCCCTTCCTTCCTTCCTTCCTTCCTTCCTTCCTTCCTTCCTTCCTTCCTTCCCTTTCTTCCTTTTCTTCTCTCCTCTCCTCCCCTCCCCTCTCCTCCTCACCCCCCCCTCTCCACTGTAATCCTAGAGCAGAGCTTAACACATAGTAGATGCTTCTTAAATATTTGCTGAAAGAATGAATTATAGGAATAGCATGTGCAAATGCCCTGAGGCAGCAAAAAGAAACTGATGTTTAGAAGAAGGGAGTGATTGGACCAAAGGGAGAAGGGTGAGCTGAGCCAAGCTGGGATCCAAGGGACAGCAGGGGAAAAACTGCCCCTGTCCTGCCTGGCAGAGCTGCAGGTCGCCTTCCAGGAGTTTGACCGAGACCAGGACGGCTACATCGGCTACCAGGAGCTGGGAGCCTGCATGCGGACACTGGGTTTCATGCCCACTGAAATGGAGCTCATCGAGATTTCACAGCAAATCAGTATGTGCCTCAGACCTGCCCCACCCCCAGTTCTGCAGAGGCCAGGGCCAGGGTGGCTAGGCAGCCCCGCCACAGAGATGCTTGCACAGGTTGGCTCTCAGAGCCTGGACCTGGGTCATTCTTAAGGCAAGGACTCTGCCTCCAGAGAATCTCACCATCCCCTATGACATCCCCATTTTTTAGATGAGCAAACTGAGTATCTGAAAGGTTAAGTGACTTACCTAAGATCACACAGCTAGATCCTTGGAGCTAGGACTTGAACCCAAACAAACTTGTCATGAAAATTAAGGAAAGCCATAAAAAAACACAGATGGTCCAGCCCGTGGGGCCCATAGGGAGCGAAGGGCACATGTAGTGCAGCAGGGGAGAGGGGACACGAGCCAGAAGGAGAGGGCAGAGAGCAGAGGAGGGCCAGGGCTGGCCAAGGGTCTCTGATGAACATGGCCGCCCCCAGGTGGTGGGAAGGTGGACTTTGACGACTTTGTGGAACTGATGGGCCCCAAGCTGCTGGCAGAGACGGCAGACATGATCGGCGTCAGGGAGCTGCGGGACGCCTTCCGAGAGGTGCGGCCACTGGGGCTGAGGGCGGGCAGGGCCTGCGTGTCTGCTGTGAGTGAGGGGCTGAGTGAATGCATGATCCGGTTGGTGACCCAACTCCATGACCAACGCTGCCACAGTTCGACACCAACGGGGATGGCCGCATCAGCTTGGGTGAGCTCCGTGTAGCCCTCAAGACCCTGCTGGGGGAGCGCCTCAGCCAGCGGGATGTGGATGAGATCCTCCACGACATGGACCTCAACGGGGACGGCCTGGTCGACTTTGAAGGTACCACCTGCCACCACACCCTGGAAGGTTTCTAACAGATAAAGAACAATAAAGGCAGCACTATCACTGTGTGCCAGGCCCTCTGCTAAGCACGCCTGAGTCCTCTCCCAGAGGGAATGAACTAGTATCATCCCCAGAAGCAGGAAAAGAAAGTCAGTACTTAGGGAAGTGTGGGTGCTCAGCAAAAGGAAGTGGATGGAACCAAGATTTGAGTCCAGGCAGCCTGATCCAGAACCCAGCTCTTCCTCTACTTTGCATTCCCACAGAGGGAAACAAGGATTAAATAATCATAGGAAGCCAAGGAAAATCAGTATGTAGGAATTCTCTGATGTAGGCCCCCAAATTGGTCCTGAGCTTCCTAGTGGCCAAAGCAAAGAGGAAAACAGGTTCAGTTATAAGATGTAACTGAAGCCCCTCTTCCTAGCCCAGAACCCTATTCCCTATCAGATCCAGGGGACTCCCTTGCAGGCCCTGCCCTTGACCGAACTCCTTCCCACCTCAAGGCCAATATATTGATCCCACCCTTAGTGGGGTCCAGAGAGCAGACCCGAAACTTTGGCTTTGTCCTGGCAGAGTTTGTGCGAATGATGTCTCGCTGAGCCTGCACGGAAGCTGGAGGCAGCAGAGAGGATTTGGGGCCACAGCCACTGCCCACCAGTGTGTTCCCGGGAGCCCATAGCTTCTAGTTAGCCCCCTCCCTCTCTCCTCCCCACCCTCTGCCTGTGTGCAATGCCCTTGCCTGCCCTCACCCCCATCCCTACTCCTCCACCAAGCCCCTTGTCCATCTGTTTGTCTGACAATAAAGTACCTTCATACCTGGGGAGATGGCTTCCACCTCACTTCCTCACCCTGGAGGACTCAGTGTTTGGTCCCCAAAAGTTCCGTCCTGGGCCGTAAGCTGCCTCGATTGTGTGCTCTGGCTGGGCAGCAGTCCTCTCTGGATCCTGGACCCGGCCCACAGCAAGCGTTGGGAAACAGACCTGGAGGAGTAAACCCAAACTGCTTCTCTCAGAACTGGATGTATGTTGGCCCCTCATCCTGTGAATGACCCCTGTCTGGTCCAGGATTAGAGGGTGGGGCAAGTGTGTGAGGGCTTTTCCCAAGCTCCGTTTCATTTACTCTTGGAGGGGTGCTGTTCAGAGTCCTTTGAGAAAGAAGTTTAGTCCTTCCCAGCTTTAATTCTCAGCTGGAAGGAGTGAGTTAGCTGTCAGGCTCTGGCTATTGGTCCCTTCGGGATATAACTCAGCTCCTAGGCTGCCATCTAGTTATTCCTGGAACCGCCAGCCACTGACCCAGCATGATGGGAGCTAGGACATGCACATTTCTGCTTGACTTGAGGCTCCTCTCCCCGGTGGTCACTGCCTCAACTCCCCTTACGTTAGCCGAGGCATGGTCAGGCCAGTCTCAGCTCAGAAGCCCTCCTGCCAATCCCACTTTCTCGCCTTTTCTAGCTTGTATTCCTAACTTCATCTCAGCGTCTGCTTCCTAGGGGACCCGAATCGCATGTCTCCTCGCTCCAATCCTGCCCTGGTCTTCATAGCCCCATTTTCCAGGTTGAGGAACCCGAGAGGCCCAGTTTACGTGACTTGTTAGAGGTCACACAGCCCCATGGCCACCACTCCCCAACAGTCCGTGCAGCACATGCCGCCGGATTACTCTTGCTAAACTCCAGCTGCGTTTTGCGACATTCTGTTCAGGAACTGGCCATGGTTACCCATGGTCCCAGGTGAAGCCAGCCCCTTCGCCTGGCACCAGAAAGCTCCTGGAAGACGAGGGACTAGCACAAAGTCCCACACAATTACGATGAAGCGGAGGTGGGACTTGCCCTCAGGCCTGGGGACTCGAAAATCACAGTGCCAACGAGAGAGGGTGCCTCAGGGTCGGACTGGACCCAGGATGGGCCTCGGCCTCTTCTAGCTGCAGCAAAGTCCTGACGGGCCACTGCCGCTGCCTGCTGGGAGGGCTGACAAGCCCTGACTTCCTGGCTGGGAAGGGGTGGGAGCGTCCAGCCCCGTGCCTGGTCCTCACCATCTCTGCTGCCAAGATGGCCCTGGGACAGAGCGGGTATGCAACCACCGGTCCTTGCCCAGCCTGGGCCTGGACACTGAGTTGCTAGGGCTGGCTGCAGCAGCTTCAGTGCCACTCTCCTGGAAGATCCCAATTAATCCTTAATCCTCAATTAGGAGGTCTCTCCTGCCAGCCAGTCTGGCAGGCCTGGGGATCAGGAATTGCTGTCCCCGGCTTGCAGCTTCGCTGGGAGCCATGGCCCGACTTCCTTCCCACAGCCCTGCACCGTTGGTACAGATGGCTTTGCTGCCTGGCTGTTGGTCCTCTTTGCAGGGGCGGGAGGAGTGATGAACATGTGCCAGGGCAAGACCAGAACCCCGCTCAGTCAGCCTCCCCAGCCTGGCAGGCTCTGCAGTTAGGGGCTTGAGGGGGTTGCTGGGATGGGCTTCATCGTCTACAGTGTGTCTGCTGGCACCAGAAGTGACCACATCTCCCCCCACCACCATCTCAAAATGGCTGCTAGCCCAGAAGGTCCCAACAGACAACAAGCTGGAGCAGAGGCCAGGGCCAGAAAGGAACAGTGGGCAGGCCAAGCCTGTGCTGAGCTGAGAGCCCCTTCCTCACCTAAAAGGGACACCTACCACCTGCTCCACCAGCTGTGGCCAGCCAGAGCAAGCCAGAGCCACGAGATCTGATTTCCCAAGCGAACCAGGCTTTTACATTAAATCTACTTTAAATAGTTTTAATATAACATACATTCAGTAAGGCATGTAAACCTTGTGTGCAGCTCAATGAATTCTTACCTGTGTAAGCACCCAGGTAACCATTGAGATATTACATCCATGTACTTTAGAACAGTTCTAGGTTTACAGAATTATTTCGAGGATAGTACAGTAAATTCCTGTATACCCTACATCCAGCTTCTCTTATGTGTTAGGCAAGATTCTCCAGAGAAACAGAACCAATAGGTGTGTGTGTGTGTGTGTGTGTGTGTGTGTGTGTGTGTGTGTGTAAAGATACTTATTATAAGGAATTGGCTCAGGTGCTTATGGGGGCTGAGCAGTCCCAAGACCTGCAGTCAGCAAACTGGAGACCCAGGAGAGCCCGTGGTGTAGCTCCAATGCATCCCAAGGCCTGAAAACCAGGAAAGTTGACGGTGTAAGTTCCAGTTTGAGGGCAGGAGAACACAAATGTTCCAGGTCAGCAGGCAGGCAAAGTTTCCACTTACTCAGCCTTTTTGTTCTATTTAGATTTTCAACTGATTGGATGAGGCCCACCCCATTGGGAAGAGCAATCTGCTTCACTTAGTGCACTGATTCAACAGCTGTTAATCTTATCCAGAAACACCCTCACAGACACATTCAGAATCATGTTTGACCAAATGTCTGGGAACCCCGTGACCCTGTCAAGTTGACATAAAATTAACCATCATTCCATTATTAATATCTTACATTAGAATGGTACATTGGTCACGGTTCATGAACTTATACGGATATGTTATTAACTGAAGTCCACATTTTATGCAGCTTTCATCAGCTTTTCCCTGAGTGTCCTTTTTCTGTTTTAGAATGCCACCCAGGATACTGCATTACATTAGGAATCATGTCTCCTTACTCTTGGCTGTGATGGTTTCTCAGTCTTTCTTTCTCTTTTTTGTCCTTCCTTCCTTCCTTTCCTTTCCTTCCTTCCTTCCTTCCTTCCTTCCTTCCTTCCTTCCTTCCTTCCTTCCTTCCTTCCTTCCTTCCTTTCCTTCCTTCTTTCTTTCTTTCAATGATCTTGACAGTGTTGGGGACTGCTCAGGTACTTCATATAATGTCCCTAATTTGGGAATTTGTCTGATGTTTTCTTCATGATTAGTCTGGAGTGATGGGCTTGGGGGTAGAAGACCACAGAGGTAAGGTGACGTTCTCATGCCATCGTATCAAGGGTGCATCGTAGCATCAACATGGCATCGCTACTGCTGTTCGTCTTGATCACCTGGCCTGAGGCAGTGCTTATCAGATTTCTATAGTATAAAACGACTCCTTTTACGTACTATACTCTCCGGAAGGAAGTCACTATGCACAGCCCACACTTAGGGGCAGAGTGTCGACATAAATTTCTTGGAATTCTTCTGTACGGGAGATTTGTCTCTTCTCCCCACTTATTTGTTTAGTCAATCAATGATATATTTATATCCATATGGGCTCATAGGCATTTATTTTATACTTTAAGTTCTAATCCAATACTATTTTATTTTGTTGTTCAAATAGTCCCAGCTTTGGCTCTTTTATGGTTTCCTGTCTCCCTTTGACATACCCTCATCATTGTGGGGGTTTTGTTTCTGTTTTGAGGATTTTCTTACTTTCTTCACTACAAGATGCTCCAGGATCATCTTGTACATTTCCTGCCCCAGTGCTAGAAGCAGCTATTTCTGCAAGGAACTCTGTTTCATTTAATTGGAGAATGGTGTTAGAAACCAAGATCTGGAGGCTAGCTAGGCCCTCTCAGCCAATACAGTAAGGAGGTATGTGTGTACAGTAACCTGTGGGTATATACATTTATAAATGTTTCTGGATGTAACCAATTGTATCTGTATGAAGCTAAACATGAGTTCATATTAATGTCTCCAATTTCAATTCACTACCACGGGGACCAGCTTTAGCTGTAACGTCTCATTCCTGCAGTGAGAAATAATCCATCCTACATCTACTTAATTTTCAATTCTAGTGTACGTGTGTAGTGGTTTCACAACTGTTAACCCATACCCCCATGGGAAACCACTGTATCAAACTATATAGTACAGTGTTACGTGCAGTTCCTTTTGCCTTTATTCTTACAGACTCCACTCATTTCCAGTCTAGCACGTTATTCCCCTACCCCTTTGGAGAGACTGTTTCATACATTTGTCACACAAATTCTTTTGTCATATTCTGCATCCCACTCTGGGATCCCTGACAACCTAAATGATATTTTTAAAATTTGCACACATTTGGGGGTGGCCAGTTAGCTTAGTTGGTTAGAGCGTGGTGCTGGTAGCACCAAGGTTGCTGGTTCAATCCCTGCATGGGCCACTGGGAACTGTGTCGTCCTTAAAAAATAAAAATAAAAAATGCACACATTAAAGTTTGCTCTTTGACAAATGGTTAATGTCTGGCATTCATCATTACAGTATCATACAGAAATTTCACTGCCCTAAAAAAAAGTCCCCTGTGCTTCATCTATTCAATTCTACCCCTCAGCACACTGGCAAGCAGTAATTTGTTTACCTTCTGTATAAGTTTGCCTTTTCCAGACATGTTGGAATCATACAGTATGTGGCTTTTCCAGGCTGGCTTCTTTCATGTAACAATATGCCTATCTGTGTCGTTTCTTGGCTAGATAGGTATTATTGCTGAATAGTCCATTGTATAGACATATCAGTTTATTTGTCCATTCACCTGTTGAAGTCCACCTCCTCTGGGAAGACTTCGTTTGATATCACCAGGCAGGCCCCCTCCTCTAAGTTCCAATGCACTTTTCTCAGTCTCCACATTTTCTTACCGTACTGTGTGCCTTTACCTCCCTGTGTCTCCCTTGGGACTAGGAGTTCCTTGAGGATAGAAGCCATGGCCACTCATTTCCATATCAGTATCAGTGTCCAGCACAAAGCCTGAGATAGAGGATGGAATCAGAACATGTCTGTTGAATGAATGAATGACCTAGGGATGAGAAAAATCTACAGACTTGGGGGAGCATGAAGGGCACACAAGGCCGGAGAAGTCTGGGGAGAAGTAGCCTGGGAGAAAGGGTTAGTGTTTGGAGGAGAGTGTAAACTCTAGGGTAGTGAGGAATGAGATTTGACGGGGGGTCTGGGTGGAGAAATGGAAAGATTTTGAGACACTGGAGTGGGACAGAAAAGAATGAAATAATAAGCACTTTATGAATATTTATTTAATCCACACAACAACCCTGATAGTTATTACCATCCCCATTTTAGATGGAGAAACTGAGTCATATTGAGGTGAGCAACTTACCCAAGGGAAGATTGCTAGTGGGGATGGTGTGAGATTTAAACCGTTAGTCTGTCTCCAGTAGGTACTCTTGTCCATGGTCCACTTGCTATAGGGCCTGGCATGCAGTATTTAATGAAGATTTGCTCTTCCTGCTACTGTCATTATGAGGCATAGGCGTGGGACCTTGGGGGAGCACGTTGAGAGGAATCTCTGAAGTCGCCCTTGGACCTAACGCCAGCGTAGACCGGAGAACGAAACAAGTTGGAGGAAGAGGTGCAGCGGTGGCGTTGATGAGGTACCCGTTGCCATGGGAACAAACGAAGGCTTTAGGAAGGCGCATGCGCAGATCGGGCACAGGTTGTTGAACCGGCGAAAGGTGACGTAAAAGCGCACGGGGTGGGGCGCAGGGCTCCGAACGTCAAAGCCCAGCGTCCTCCGACATCCGGAGCAGAGGAAAGGCGCGCTGCGCAGCGGCGGCAGCAGCCTCAGCTGAACCAAGACCCAGCGACACGGAGCTGACGCGCGAAGCAGCGCGAGCGAGGCGTGAGGGCGGTGCCCGCGCCCGTGAAGACCTCCTCCGCACAAACCGCGGCGTACCAGACCCAGGTCCGGGATTCCGAGGCCCCGCCTCTCGGGCCTTGGGACTAATCGGATAGAGAGCGCGCGGGCCCTGGCCGCGAACTCGCCAATTGCGGAGGGCGTCGGCCACCGCCCAATCCGGAGCAGACAGGTGCGAGGTCCGGAAGGCGGAGACCAATCAGCAGCGGTTGCGACCTGTTGGAGTCGTTCTCGACCATTGAGGAGGCCCGAGTGACATCTTCGCTCACCAATCGGGAGTGAGGGAGCGCTTGTGCCCGCCCGCCCTTCCGGCCTTAGCTCTATTTACCAGGGGCGTGCATCCCGCCTGCCAATCAGAGCGCGGCTGAGTGGCCAGTCAGCCAACCCCGGAGGAGCGGCCGGCCGGTGTCCCCCGCACCCAGGAGTTGGGGATGTCCTACAAACCCATCGCCCCCGCCCCCACCAGCACCCCGGGCTCCAGCACCCCTGGGCCTGGCACCCCAGTCCCTACAGGTGAGGATCCAGTTCCACCACTGCTCGCGTGCCCGGGCGTTCGAGGTCTCGAAGAGAAGATGGCCTGAGTTCTGCAGTACTGGGCCTGCCGCCTATCCTCCCTGAGCCTCACTTTGCTGGCATGTGAAGTGGGCGTGGTCGTGTAAGGGCCTGATGGGGTGCAGGGGGAGGGGTTTGTCCCTGAAGTTGAGCAGCCTGGCATGAAGAATCTCTTTGGAAGGAATCGGGTGAATCCGGTCGGGGGCTTGGAGCGCTGGGAGGAGGCGTCCCTGTCCCGCGCTGACCTCTTAACTCGCGCATGTTGCAGCCGGAAGTGTCCCATCGCCGTCGGGCTCGGTGCCGGGAGCCGCTGCCCCTTTCAGACCACTGTTTAACGACTTTGGACCGCCCTCCATGGGCTATGTGCAGGTGAGTGGGACCTAGGGAATTGCCTATGATCGGGGACTGGAGGCCCCATGGGGCCTGAGCTCACCTCCCTGTTCTCTTTTGACATAGGCAATGAAGCCCCCCGGCGCTCAGGGTTCCCAGAGCACCTACACGGATCTGCTGTCTGTCATCGAGGAGATGGGCAAAGAGATCCGGCCCACCTATGCTGGCAGCAAGAGCGCCATGGAGCGCCTGAAGAGAGGTGAGTGACACCAGGTTCGCCCACCCCCTCATGCCATCCTGCTCCCCCAGAAAGGAAGGACATCTGGAGGCCACCTGAGCCAAACCTAGACTGGGCCAAGATCACTATCCAGAGGTGTTGTACTGAATTGAATTGAAACTGAGTCTTTTTCCAGGGAAGAACCAGGGAATTTGTATTTAAACGGGGCAGATTTGAGGATTAGCTAAACCTCTAATCTCATCCAGCCCTTCATTTGATTATAGTCCCTCTTACTGAAAGGAATGGGGGTGGGGAGGGAGGGGTCTTCCTCTGGAGGGTGAGGGTGGGACTGTGGAGGGTCGCTGAGACCCTGTATGTTACTTCCCCATCCCCACCCTCACCCCCACCCCAGGCATCATCCATGCCCGGGCCCTAGTCAGAGAGTGCCTGGCAGAGACAGAGCGGAACGCCCGCACGTAACAGGACGCGCCTCCGCCTCCAAGTCTGGACCTTTTCCGGCCACTGCAGGTCACCTGCTTCTCCCTGGCCTTCATCCCGAGTTGCACTTCCTGTCCTGTGTCCCTTGGTGGGTGCCCTCCAGAAACCAGGGGTGGTTCACTCCAGTCGGCAGCACTAACTGGGACCCCTGCCATAGTCAGCAGCAAGGTCACTGTGAGTCCCACCCATGACCTGCCAATGGTGTTGATCCAACTGGAACTTTCTCCTTTCTGTGGGCCCCACCACTCAGCACTTACCCAGGACTTCTCACCACTTTGTCCCAGACCCCTTCTCCCCCAGTGGGGCCTCAGAAGGCCTGTCACCTCCCTGCCTTGTCTCCTGGGCCATAGCCACTCTTTTCTCAGTGTGTCTTTTGCTAAACATGCCCTTTTTGTATAAATAAAAGATAATTTGGAGTTGTTCTCTCAGCTCTTAGTCTTTCTGAGTCTGGTACTTCTACTAAGCCTGGGTGGTCTGGGAAGAAAGAGGGAAAGAGAAGACTCGAAGGGTTGGGAGACAGGCGGACTGGGCCTAGCCCAGCCTTGCACCCTACCCCACTACCCCTTTGTCCAGTTTAGTTTGGGAGGGACTCTGCCCCTGTCCGTCATCAGCCTTCCCAGGTGTAAGTAGTTTAAGAGTTGAGCTCCAGTAGCTGAAACCCTGCCCTCCTTCACATGGTGCCACCAGGGGGCAGCACAAGGCCTTGGCCTCGTCCACAGCTGGAGGGCAATGTCACCAGCCTGGGCCTAGAGGGCTCTACCTCTGGATTAGCAGTGATGCTTGGCAGGGTGGAAATGCCAGTTCACTTAAGCCACGCCCTCACATGCCTTAATGCCCTCACATCCTAAAGTGAATCAGCCCTGGAGATTCTGAATACACACCATCTCTGACTCTGCAGAGAGGAGAAGGCACGCTGTGGCTTCCCCTCCTAACCCCCCGGACCCCACCCACCCACACCCCTTTGCGAAGCAGAGGCAAAGGGGAGAGGGCAAGCTTCCGACATGGTTGAGACCCAGCTCTGTGCTGCCATCCACTGTCCCAGTGCCTTTAGCAAACTGGGTGTGGTCCCACAATCCCAGCCCTCAGGTGTCTCAGCCTTTGCCCAGGGTCTGGTGGCTGGTTGGCCAGACTTGTGAACCCGAAAGATGTAGGTGGGGCCCCACTGAGAGGCTAGTCCTAGGATTCCGAGTGACTGCGGGCCTCTGCCTGGGTGTGTAGCTGAGAGACCCTAGGTGTCTGGGGCGCTGGAATAGGCAGAGGCAAGTCAGAGACCAGCTTCTGGCCAGACTTTGGTGGGGGGAGGCATGTCCCCTACCCTGGATCTGTCTCAGGTTTGAGGGGTTAGGGACGATGGGGCTGGGACCCTGCCATTTTTTCCTAGCACATAGAAAGGCTGGACTAGGGTGGAGATAGAAACCAAGAGTGCTTTGGGGATCCCAACGAGCACAGAGGGAGTAAAAAGCGCCGGCCTCTTCCCCTGCTGCGTTGGGGAAGGAAGGCAGGGGCCGCCCTCCTCCGCCGCGGGCGGGGCTGCCGGACCCCGTAGAGGTGGGGAGGGCCCGCCGAGCCCAGGAAGGGGGCGGAGCGGCCGCAGTGACGCGACGGGCGGCAGGGAGGGACGGCAGGGCGCCGGCAGGCGGATGGGGAGAAAGGTCGGGGCCATGGGCCGACACTGCGCCTCCAGAGGGTCCGGCCACTGCTGGAATCCGAGGCCGGGGCTGGGGGCGCTCGGGGCTTCCCCCCACAGCCCGTCCGCCCCCGCCTGTACCCAGTGAGGGGCGCCCGCCCTCAACTAGAGGTGAGCCGGGACGTCAGTGGATGGGCCAAGAGCACGGCGGGGCACGGGGACGCCGGGGAGCAGAGGGAAGTGGGGACAGTGGGGCCTCTCGCCTGCTCGCTGGGTGCGAGGTGGTGGGGTAGGATGGATGCCTGCAACGGAACGCGGGGGCGCTGAGCGGGTCTCTCAGGGCCGGGCCCTTAGGATACCAAGTGGAGCCACTCGCCTCTGCCCGAAGAGAGGGTCAACCCCTAGGAAGGACGATGGGGTGGCTGCATAGGCAAGTGCCGGGGGTTCAGGAAGGAGGGTGGCGAGGGGGAGAGTGGAGCCCTGGGCTGCCGGCCAGGGTGGGGAAGGCGGGTCTGAGGGCTGGAGGGGTTATTTACCTGGTCCTGGAAAAAAGGTTCAGGTGCGGGGGTGTGGGGAACACTGACATGCTAAGAGGAGGGCGCACCGAACTGCTCGGTGCAGAGACACCGTGGGGGACAAGGCTTTAAGTAGACGCCGGGAGTGGGGGGACACGGGACCCCACCGACTCTGGGAAAGGGATCGTAAAGGGCGGCCCTGAGGGGCGGGTTGTGGAAGGCAGGACCGGAAGGAGGGGTCCGGGGGCTCCAGGGGGCGGGTCCTAGAGGGATGCTGTTTCGAGGGGGCTCTGGACGCCGAGGGAAAGGAGAGGCTGGCCGGCTCGCGCTGCCGCTCCGGGGGGCCCGCGTCAGCGCGCGGTTGCCATGGCAACGGGCGGGTGGGGGACGGGGGCTGCGCGGAAAAGAGGTCAGCGTTCAGTCTCGCTGCTGCTCCCGGCCCCAGGCGGCGCTGGGTTCGCCTCTGCCTCCCCCGTGGCGGGCCCGGGCATGGGGTCCTGTGGCCCGAGCCCCTCGGCCTGGGCGCAGGGCTCGGAGCCGCGCGCCGCCGCCCCGCACTGACGGCCGTGCGGTGCCCTGCGCCAGGCGGAGCGGAGGCCGAGTGCGGCCGGCCGAACACTTTCAGGATGCTCATCAAGGAGTACCACATTCTGCTGCCCATGAGCCTGGACGAGTACCAGGTGGCCCAGCTCTACATGATACAGGTGAGGGCGGTGGGAAGCGGAGACCAATGGGGACCAACATCATGATGGGGTAAGGGCAGGAGCATGCAGGCCGCACTTGGGGAAGAGGGTTGGGCCCAGCTCAACCCCGGCCACTGCTGCTCCGGGGCTTGAAAGGGCTCTGAGGCCAGAGGAGGAGAGAGAGGTCACCCTTTGGATGGGGGAGACGGGGGGAAGGGCTGTGGGAAAGGGGGCAGAAAGGCACAGCCGTGCCTCCCCACCCCCCAAGTACCCAACCCGTGCTGGGTGCTCAGCCCATGTCTGATCTTTAATTTTCCTTCCAATATGTAATCCCATGGGGATAGGGAAAGGAATGCATGAGGAGGCAAGAGTGAGAGGCACACAGTGAGGAGGGGTCCTAGGTGGTAGAGAAGGCTGGAAGGGGGCCCCCAGAGGATGCAGGATCCTGGCAAGCCCAGGTCAGGAAGCCTGGATGGAGGAGGATTAGGCCCCCAAACTGACATAGAGGGGCAGACAGAGACCCCAGAGGGGCAGACAGAGACCCCAGAGGGGCAGACAGAGACCCCAGAGGATAAGGGAAGAGGTCTGGGCTAAGAGAAAGGATGTAGGGGTCTGGGCTTGGGCTGTGAGGAAAATGGGCCAGGGCAGGCTCTCACTCAGGGAGAGTTGGTACAGGCCCTCAGGGAGGCCTGTTCCAGATGTGTTCCCAGAGGATAGGATCAGTCTGCAGAGACAAGAGGGCCAGGATCCAGCCTCAGGGGGCAGAGTGGGCCAAGTTTGGACTCCAGAGCTATAAAAGGGCAGGATTTGAGTGCTCTCAAATTATGAGGGGTTGTGGCAGAAGCCCATCTTGGGGTCCCACGGAGGGGACCAAGGTCAGGTCCTCAGAGAAATGGGGTCCCTTTTACTCTCCTCAGTTCTCCCAGCCCACCCACCCTGGCCTCCTTGCCGCCCCTGGGGTACATGCAGCATGCTGTCACCTCAGAAGCTTGCACTGGCTTCCCCTCTGCCTTGAACACTTCCACCCACCCCACATCCAATCAGTACCCTCCCTCCCTTCAAGTCATGTTCAAATCGTAGTCATGTTATCTTCCTGTGAGGCCTTCTCTGACCATCTATGGAAATTGCAATACCCAACTCAATCCCCTTTATTCTCATCTATGCTTTCTTTTTCCCATAAAACTTACCACCTTATAATTTGTTTTTCTGTGTCTGTCTCCCTCCATTAGAACATAAATTCTGTAAGGGCAGGAGTCTTTGTTTATCAACAGATCCTAATTAATATAATCCCAAACAATGCCTAGAATAAAGCAGACACTCAACCCTGTGGGGGACTGGACAGCAGCTGTGATTCTGATCCCAGGAGCTGCCGGGGGCCAGGGTCAAGTTTCAAGGAGTTGGAAAAACTAGGACTAGAGCCCCCACCCTCCCCCACAGCTGTGTGAGAGGCCAGGCCAAGCTGGGGAATCCTGCGAGCTGAGCCTGAGCTGTGCATTCTGCTCTGCCCTGGACTACAGAAAAAGAGCCGGGAGGAGTCAAGTGGCGAGGGCAGTGGCGTGGAGATCCTGGCCAACCGGCCCTACACAGATGGGCCCGGCGGCAGTGGGCAGTACACACACAAGGTGTACCATGTGGGCTCTCACATCCCAGGCTGGTTCCGGGCACTGCTGCCCAAGGCCGCCCTGCAGGTGGAGGAGGAATCCTGGAACGCTTATCCCTATACCCGAACCCGGTGAGTGGGTGGGTTGGACGTGGGGCCACACGGGAAACAGCCTTCATAGGTGCAATAGTGACCCTTGCCCCTGTGCTCTGCCTAGGTATACCTGCCCCTTTGTGGAGAAATTCTCCATTGAAATAGAGACCTATTATCTGCCCGATGGCGGACAGCAGCCAAACGTCTTTAACCTGAGTGGGGCTGAGAAGAGACAGCGCATCCTGGGTGAGGCCTGGAGCCAGTAGGGGGACCCTGGAGACCTCAGGCCACCTGAATCCTCCACGGGCAGCCGCTGACAAGTCTCAGGCTCTCTCTGGGCCTTGGCTTCCAGTCTTCAAAAGGCTGCCCTCCGGTCCCGAGGCAGGGAAGGGGTGGTGAGGGCTGGAGGGGGCTGGTGGTGCTCAGTGCTGCTGGAACCCCCTCAGACACCATCGACATCGTGAAGGATGCAGTGGCCCCGGGCGAGTACAAAGCAGAAGAGGACCCCCGGCTGTACCGCTCAGTTAAGACGGGCCGAGGACCACTGGCTGATGACTGGGCACGCACGGCAGCCCAATCGGGGCCCCTCATGTGCGCCTACAAGCTGTGCAAAGTGGAGTTCCGCTACTGGGGCATGCAAGCCAAGATTGAGCAGTTCATCCACGATGTCGGTGAGCACCCAGCTGCAGGACAGTCTGTTTACCCAGCATGCACCAGGCCCTGTGTGTGAGCCAGGATGCTCCCAGGCTACAGGAGACACACGAGCATAAAGCCCTATTGCTGTTTGATATGGTGAGCGCTGAGGCGCAGAGGGAAGCAACACAGCCTGGCTGGGGGTCAGGGGAGACTAGCCTTAAGGTACAGGTAAGAGTCAGGAGGACAAGAAGTTGGCGACATGGTCTTCAGGTCTAAGATTCTAAAATGTTCTGTGAATCAAGTGGGACTTAGAGACTCTCCGGAGGGTCATCAGCCCTAACTGGCAACATGCTGAGGAATGCAGGCTAAGGCTGCTGTGACTCGGATGTCATTCTCTCAGGGTCCCTCCCACGCTCAACTCCCACAGTCCCGTCCTCTGGCCCTAGTATCCAGGAGCCCATGTTTCACGCCACTGTAAACCAACTCCACCGATCCTGCAGCTCAGCCCTGCCCCACCTCCCAGGTCTAAAGGTGGGCCACCTGCTGGTAGAAGGATTCCTGGATAGGGACGTCCAGGGGCCTGGGTTCCACTCTACTGCGGACTCTCATGGAACCTCCAGTGAGCCACTTCCCATCTCTGCACCTTAATTTTCCCTTCTGTAAACGAGGAGGTTGGGCCAGATACTAAAAGCCAATGTTGATCAGAAATCCTTTGCTAATCACTTTCCATGCAAGATCTCCTTTGACACCCACAACACCCCCAAGGGAAAGACTATTATTATTCCCATTTTACAGATGAGGAAATTTGCCTGGAGAGTAATACAGGCTCCTTGTCTTGCATTTGGAAAGATACCAAAAGGCACAAATAAGAAAATAAAAGTCACCCACATATAACCACTATTAAGATTTGATATATTTCCTTCCAGAAGTTTATAATTCAATCATTATTACTTTATTTCCTAGATATTGAGGTTTCTAACTATTCCTCCGCTTAAGATGAAAATATCCCAGAATGGGTATCATCTTTCACAACAACCTTCATTAAGTGCCAACACTTCCATTAACTGTTAACACCTTCATTAACCATCAACAATTTCATTAACTGTTAATGCCTTAATTGTTAACTCCTCTGAAGAAATCAGCAGGAAGCCAAATGAAAGAGAAGAACAAGCAGCTTCCTGGGGGGTGGGGGTGGGGGTGGGGTCAGTGCTCAGAGTCTGGCTGTCCAGAGGGATGGAAAAAGCAGTGGGCAGGGAGGGAGGTGGGGCAGGAAGACAGATGCCCTGGTTTCCACTCCCATCCCTTGGATAGCACTCGCCCTGCCCTCCTCTGTGGCTCTGGGTGGGTGCTGTGCCCAGGGGAGCCAATACCCAACCTCAAGGACTGGGCGTGTGGCTGTTGTGGCAGGGAAACTCAGGTTGGGGGGCATTGTTCTGATGCCTGGGCACCTACAGGTTTGCGTCGGGTGATGCTGCGAGCCCACCGGCAGGCCTGGTGCTGGCAGGACGAGTGGACAGATCTGAGCATGGCCGACATCCGGGCACTGGAAGAGGAGACTGCTCGCATGCTAGCCCAGCGCATGGCCAAGTGCAACATGGGCAGTGAGGGGGCCGAGGCCGAGCCCCCAGGGAAGCCATGCACTGAGGCAGGGGTTGGGACCAGCCATGTTAGCACCTCTGATGGGCCCGAAGCCCCCCTTGGCCCTGATGCCTCACCTGATGCCAGCTTTGGCAAACAGTGGTCGTCATCCTCCCGTTCCTCCTACTCATCCCAGCATGGAGGTGAGGCTGAGGCACAGGGAAGGGAGGGAGTGACCCTCACGCTGGATTCCCAGGCTGAGGCTGATGTGGCCCTGCAGGGGGCGTGTCTCCCCAGACCTTGTCCGAGTGGCGCATGCAGAACATTGCCCGTGACTCTGAGAACAGCTCTGAAGAGGAGTTCTTTGATGCCCATGGTCAGCACAGTGGGCCCTGGTGGAGGTGGGGGTGTCCCTGAGGAGCTCCTCCCACCCAATGACACAGCTCCTTGTCCCTTCAGAAGGCTTCTCTGACAGTGACGAGGTCTTCCCCAAGGAGATGACCAAGTGGAACTCCAATGACTTTATCGACGCCTTCGCCTCCCCAACGGAGGCAGAGGGTGTGCCAGGTAAAGATCCGGAACCAGATTGCCAGCACCCCATATGCAGCAGGGACTCGGAGAACAAGTCAGTCCTAAGTTTAATGGGGTCCTAAGATGAATGTCAATCCAGAGAGGGTGCTCATTAAACACACAGATGAATAATGAGTGGATGGAGGGGTGGCTGGAGTATTTTCGGGGTGCAGCCATAGCACAAAGAAAGGAGGAATTTATTTATCTGGGATCTAGGAAGATTTACATGGGAGCTGCCGTCTAAACTGGGTTTTGAAGGATGGGACCAGCTGTGTCCAACAGAACTTTCTGTGATGATGGAAATGTCCTAGCCACCAGGCACATGTGGCTATCAAGCACCTGAAATGTGACTAGTGTGATTAAGGCACTGAATTTTGTACTGTTTCATATTTTCATTTGTTTCAATTTAAATAGGCACATGTGGATAGTGGCTACCACATTGGACAGAGCAGGAGTAGAAGGAATGTTCCAGGCAAACAAGCACTGTGGGGAGGGGCGTCCCTGACAGTAGCAGGACCAGCAGAGAAAAGTAAAATGACCTGGGAGAGTCAAGTGAGAAGAAAAGGTCAGAGGAAAGTGGGGGTTGGGGGTGCTGCTCAGGCAGAAGCAGAGCAGGAGTATCTGAAGTGTCCGATGAAGGGACCCCCACAGACTCCTCAGTCTCCTCCATTCGGTATCCCCTGTCCTATAGACCCTGGAGCCGAGGCCACCAAAGATATCAGGGACGGGGACCGAGCACCCAGGGACTCGGAGGTGAGTAGGATCAGCCACCCATGTCACAGTTGTGCCTACCCGCCTGCCAGGCCACGGTTCTGACACCCCTGGCACCCCACTGTGCTCCACAGGGTCCAGACGGAGCTGGGGAGCTGGGGGCCGAGGCATGCGCAGTCCATGCCCTCTTCCTCATCCTGCATAGCGGCAACATCCTGGACTCCGGCCCTGGAGACACCAACTCCAAGCAGGCAGATGTGCAGACACTGAGCCTGGCCTTCGAGGCCGTCACCCGCATCCACTTCCCTGAGGCCCTAGGCCACGTGGCATTGCGCCTGGTGCCCTGCCCACCCATCTGTGCTGCCGCCTATGCCCTTGTCTCCAAGTACTGGTCAGGGGTGGAAGGGTGGGGGATACACAGGGTCCCCAAGGTGCAGACATCCACCTGGGGGCACGTGGGACCAGGAAGGCCCCATGGAGGGTGGAGGAGGAGGCCGGGAAGCCCGACACCTGGGCCAGTCAGCCACATGGCTGGACCTCAGTTTCTAGTAATGGCTCCATCACAAAGCCTCTAGGGTGCTGACACTCCCACAAAGGCCCACAGCACTAAGACTTACCAGCAGGCCAAGGAGACTTGGAGGGGGCAGTGGAGGGGCTGCAAGCACCCACCCACCACACCTCCTCCTCCTCCAGCCTGAGCCCCTACAGCCATGACGGTGACAGCCTGTCCCGCTCCCAGGACCACATTCCACTGGCTGCCCTGCCACTGTTGGCCACCTCATCGTCCCGATACCAGGGCGCTGTGGCTACTGTCATTGCCCGCACCAACCAGGCCTATGCCGCCTTCCTGCGCTCCTCTGAGGGCACCGGCTTCTGTGGGCAGGTCAGTAACTAGGATGTTCCTGGGGTGCTTGCTATGCAGCCCCTCCTGATGGCACCTCCACTGCAGCCCCTCCTGATGGCGCCACCCTCTCCCCTAGGTGGTGCTGATTGGGGATGGCGTCGGTGGAATCCTGGGCTTTGACGCACTCTGTCACAGTGCCAACGCGGGCACAGGGAGTCGGGGCAGCAGCCGCCGAGGGAGCATGGTCAGTGTGGCTGGACTCTGCGTCCTCAGGAGGGTGGTGTCTTTTCATGTCTAGGGCTCTGGTCCTGGAAGGCGACCTCTCTGCGGGCAAGTCCTCTGCTGCCTCGTTCTGTCCTCCCTGGGGCTCTGCCCACCTACTTTCTTTGAGTCCCTGCCCAACCTCCAAGTCTCTCTCCTCTCTTTCAAATAAGTGGAAATCACTTTGTCTCCAGTCCTAAGGATGTGTCTGTCCCGTTCCTTCTAGAACAATGAGCTACTCTCCCCGGAGGTTGGCCCAGTACGGGACCCCCTGGCAGATGGGGCAGAGGGTCTAGGCGGGGCCAGCCCAGACCCCTCAGTCCTGCCCACCCAGCGCACCCCCAACGACATGGCCAGTCCTGAGGCTGAGGGCTCTCAGAACAGGTGACATTCCTGCCCTATCACTCCCACCCTGGGCTCGTGCTGGCCTGTAAAGGCAGCAGCACTGAGCACCCCTCCTCCACAGCCTGCAGGTGGCCCCCACAACTGCCTCCTCCTCCGGGGAGCCCAGGCGGGCAAGCACAGCCTCCTGTCCACCCACTGCCACCTCCGAGGCTCCTGACGTCCCCATTGGCGCTGCCCGCCTGGACTTCAAGGTCTCTGGCTTCTTCCTCTTCGGCTCCCCGCTGGGCCTGGTGCTGGCTCTGCGCAAAACCGTGATGCCTGCCTTGGAGGGTGAGCCCTCAGGATGGGGGTGGGGGCCTCACACTACCTTCATCTGCCCCTCCCCCATCTCTGAATTTGTCTCACCTGAGATGCTGGCCTTATTGCCATCCCTCACTGTACAAATTAAATGGCCTGGCTATGGCTAAAGAAGGGCAACCTGTGGCCCAGAAAAAAGGGACTAGCCAAGGCTGAATTTCCCAAGGAGCACCAGGAGGAACTCACACCCACAGATGCTCTGTGTGAGAAAGGGTCCAACAGGCATAGAACCACTTGATCCTGAACCATCTGAACAAATCAAATCTGATCTCTTCTTAAAGAGGCAGAAGTTCTGTCTCACTAAGCAAGACCCTGGTGACCTCCCAGGGAGTGCAGTTTGGGAAGCGCTGGCTCAGGGTTACACAGCATGTCAGGGGGCTGCTTCCCACACCCCTTGCCTCCCAGAATGCCCAGGTGAACCCCTTCCCTACTTTATCTTCTGGGTACCAGTGGCCCAAATGCGTCCAGCCTGTGAGCAGATCTACAACCTCTTCCATGCGGCCGACCCCTGTGCCTGCCGTCTTGAGCCCCTGCTGGCCCCCAAGTTCCAGGCCATCGCCCCACTGGCCGTACCCCGCTATCAGAAGTTCCCTCTGGGAGACGGCTCATCCCTGCTGCTGGGTATGTCCCCAACCAAGATAAAGGGGAGAAGGAGGGCACCAAAAGGGAGAGACAAGGATGGATCCTCTCACCCAAGAAAACATGAAGTAGTTCCCACATCGCTGATAACCTCTCGGGTCACCACTCCCGGGACAGGGAGCCCTACTCCAGCCCCTTGGGAGGTCTGCGTCCCCAAGACCCTGTGACATTCTCTGCCCAGGAGTGGAGGGCCGTGGTGATGACTGGGCTAGAGAGAGGAAGTCAGGTGACACTGGTGTGCCAGTGTTTGAAAGCAGCCACCAGTGGGGGGCAGGGGGGTCTGCTGTGTCTGTGTTACGGGTGCATTGTGTCCCCATATGCATTTGTGTTCATGTATCAGTATGGGGCATGTATGTGTATGCATGCAAGTGGGGACCCATTTGGCCCCATGAGACAAATGGAGCTGTGTTCGGGTGGTGGAGGCAGGCATTCTGGCAAGAATGCAGCAGGCTGTTGGCGTGAGCTAAGAGGGGAGAATGTTCCCCACTCTTCCCTTCCACCCAGATGTGGGGCAGTTCAGCCTCAGCCAAGACCTGACCAGGGAGGGCTGGCAGGGAAGATGGCAGAGGTGTGAGGGCTGAGCTGTCCTGGAACCCCTAGGTGGGAAGACAGGAGGGCAGCCTGGCCCAACCTGCTGCTGAGGTTGCCCCTCCTCCCCCAGCTGACACTCTGCAGACCCACTCAGGCCTCTTCCTGGAGGAGCTGGAGATGTTGGTGCCCTCAACACCCACCTCTGCCAGCGGTGCCTTCTGGAAGGGCAGTGAGCTGGGCACCGAGCCGCAGGCCCAGCCAGCTGCCCCCAGCACGGCCAGTGAGGTGGTTAAGAGTAAGTCAGCCAGACACCCAGCCTGGGGAGGGGGCCTTAATTCCACTTCCAACGCCCAGCTGAAACACCCCTGCCCCTCGCATCTGCTCTGGAAACTCCCTCTCCCAGCACCCAGCAAAGCAGGCTTACAGGAAAGGAGGGAGGGAAGAGTATCCAGGGGCCAGGCAAGTAGGCACGGGGTGGGAGGCCACCCTGACTCACTGCCCGCCATGGCTGTGCAGTCCTGGAGCGATGGTGGGGGACCAAGCGGATTGACTACTCGCTGTACTGCCCCGAGGCGCTCACTGCCTTTCCCACCGTCACGCTGCCCCACCTCTTCCACGCCAGCTACTGGGAGTCAGCCGATGTGGTGGCCTTCATCCTGCGCCAGGTGGGCCCGGGGATACGGGGTGGGAGATGGATGGGGAGTCGAGCGGGCCGGGGAAAGGCAGCCCCAGGACCCTGTTCACGTGACCTTGCCTGGTCCTGGGCAGGTGATCGAGAAGGAACGGCCACAGCTGGCCGAGTGCGAAGAGGCGTCCATCTACAGCCCGGCCTTCCCGAGGGAGAAGTGGCAGCGCAAACGTACCCAAGTCAAGATCCGAGTATGTGCACGGTCCCTCGCACCCTCAAAAGCGAGGCCCTGCCTCCTTCCCCCATCCCCGCCCCCACGGCCTTCCCGGGTCCCGCCCTGCCCCCAGGGTTCTGGACCCACCTCCTCATGCCTCCGCCCTGCCTCTGGGAACTCCACTAGTTTCTTCCCCAACCCCTGCCAAGTCAGGTCAAGGATGGCCACTCACCCATCCCGCCTCATCCTCTGCATCCTGTCCTTTCATGGCTCCACCCCCTCGGAACCGGAACCGCAGTCCACACACACGCACTCAGGACCTCAGCTCTGGGTTGGCAAAAGCGCCCACCCTGCAGGCCTCGCCCCTCTACCACATCGGCCCCGCCTCCTCCAGCCTCCGCCCCTGCCTGGGCTATGGTCCCGCGCCTCAGCTCCCCGGCATCCCCAACATCTGGTTGCGGGCTCACACCGTCTCCTCCCACCAGAACGTCACTTCCAACCACCGGGCGAACGACACGGTGGTGTGTGAGGGCCGCCCCCAGGTGCTGAATGGACGCTTCATGTACGGGCCCTTGGACGTGGTCACGCTCACCGGAGAGAAGGTCAGAACCCAGCGGCCTTGGCCCAGCGTAGACCCGTCCCTGTCCTGGTCCTGCCTCCAGCTCGCGGCCTGGCCAGGTTGAGCGCCCAGCTCCAGCCACCCCCGTAACAGGCCGGTCTCTGCTCTCCTCCACTCAAAGTCACGGGGTGCCCAGGGTCTCCGCCCCATGGACCCTCTCCCCACCAGGTGGACGTCTACGTCATGACGCAGCCGCTGTCGGGCAAGTGGATCCACTTTGGTACCGAGGTCACCAACAGCTCGGGCCGCCTCACCTTCCCGGTGCCCCCCGAGCGTGCGCTGAGCATTGGCGTCTACCCTGTGCGCATGATGGTCAGGTGAGCGTGGGGCGGGTCGAGCTTCTGTGGGGCGGGACTCTGGGTCTTGCCCCAATGCTGCTTACGCCGCCTGCGGACCGCAGGGGCGACCACACGTACGCTGAGTGCTGCCTGACTGTGGTGGCCCGAGGAACCGAGGCCGTGGTCTTCAGCATCGACGGCTCCTTTACCGCCAGCGTCTCCATCATGGGCAGCGACCCCAAGGTGCGCGCCGGCGCAGTGGACGTGGTCAGGTAGGAGCAGCCGCCGCCTGGCTCACCGTGCAGACCTGCCCCCACCACTGGTGCTTGGAGTTCACCACAGCCCTACCCCGCAGGCACTGGCAGGATGCAGGCTACCTGATCGTATACGTAACCGGCCGACCGGATATGCAGAAGCACCGGGTGGTGGCCTGGCTGTCACAGCACAACTTCCCCCACGGCGTTGTCTCCTTCTGCGACGGCCTCACCCATGACCCGCTGCGCCAGAAGGCGATGTTTCTGCAGAGCCTGGTGCAGGAGGTGCGGCTGGGGAGAGTCCCACCTCCACCCTCGCCCCGGCCCTGGGCCATAGGACGGCCCATCTGGTCCCACCCCCATCACCCTCCGGACCCTAATCAACGATGGGAGAGGCCCCTTATGGTCCTCGTGCTCCTAGAGGCCCCAGTCCTTGGGGCCAACTAGAGAGAACCCTTTGGTTCCGCCCTCCTGGGGGCCTGGTGATGCAGGACTCGACTAGCAGAACTCCCTAAACTTCTGACCCTGGACTCCCACCAGACCCCGCCCCCAGCCCCATGGCCCCGCCCTTGGTGCGGCTGACTGGCGTCTCCCCCCCACAGGTGGAACTGAACATTGTGGCGGGCTATGGGTCCCCCAAAGACGTGGCTGTATACGCGGCGCTGGGACTGCCCGCGAGCCAGACTTATATCGTGGGCCGCGCCGTACGGAAACTGCAAGCACAGTGCCAGGTGAGGGCCAAGTGAAGGCGGGGCTAGGAGCCTAGGCCTGAGGCCCTAAGGATTACCTGTGTTAAGCGCCTGAGGGAGGCATCTACGAGAGGCTGGCTGGCCTCAGGGGACCTGGTCTCCTCCTAGGACAGGGGTAATGAACAACTCGAAGCTGCCAGGCAGACCGGGATTGATAACTCAGGCTGGAGTGTGCTCAAGACCTTGAGTGCTGGCTCCACTCTGGCATTGTCTTGGGCATGGACCTTGATCTTTCTAAACCCCAATTTCCTGTCTGTAAAATCGAAATGATAAAATGGCACCGACCTCTACAATTATCATGAAGATCATATGATTTACTGCACATTAGTGTGCAGAGGGCTGGACACGAAAGTGTTCACTAAATGTTAGGTGGTATTACTCCCCCCACACACAAGAATCCCATTTTACAGATGAAGAAACTTAGGCCCAGAGAGGTACAGAGCTAGGAGTAAAGCCAAGGTGGCCTGGCTCCCAGCCTGACGTTCCTTCTTCCTGAGAGAAGACTCACGATCAGGCTATGCCGGGCCTAGAATGCAGCCAGCACTCCCCATGAGCCTGGAGAGGACAGGGGAGGGCAGCGTGTGGGCCTCAGACCAACATTCCCTCATCCCTGCCCCCCTCTGCCCACAGTTCCTGTCAGATGGCTACGTGGCCCACCTGGGCCAACTGGAGGCTGGCTCCCACCCTCATGCCCCCACGGGACCCTCGAGGGCCACCCTGGCCAAGAGCAGCTATGGCGGGGCTGCCCCCGTGGACTTCCTCCGCAAACAGAGCCAGCTGCTTCGCGCAAGGGGTCCCAGCCAGGTGGAGCGCGAGGGCTCAGGGACACCGCCCACCACCCTGGCACGGGGCAAGGCCCGAAGCATCAGCCTCAAGTTGGACTGTGAAGAGTGAGACCCAAACTGTGGCTGGACCTGGGTTATTTATTCACACATTCGAGGGGCCCAAGTGGCCATGTGTGGGAGGCGGCAGGCCCAGACCTCTGGCCCCAGCCCTGGCTCCCCAGCCCCACACCCTGCATCTTTGCCTGCCCCTCAGTGTTACTTCCCTTTTACGTGGGGGGATCCAGCCCAGGGGGGAGGGAGGACAGAGTGGAAAGGACCCAAAGGCTTTTCCAGTATGTAAATCCATGAAAATAAACACCACCTGCATCCTACCTGATTGCCCACCTGCCTGGCCTCACAGAGCAGCCAAGCCCATGGTTTCCAGTTCAGTGGGGACACTGAGGGGCAGAAGGGGCCAGGATGTGCCCAGAGTCTACAGCAGAGCAGAGGAGGGCCTGGGCCCCAAAGTTTTCATAGATGGTTCTATCCTCCCTAAGGCCTTTTCCTGGACTCCACCCACCAGCCCCCCATCCTGGGCCAGCCTTTTCGTTCACAGGGGCCATCCTCAGCCCAGACCTGGCTTCTCACTAAAACCTCTGCCTCCAGAAGCTGAGACCAAGGGACCACTGGATCAGAGGCTGGAGGTGGGAAGGAGGAAGACCATCTCACTCGGGCACAAGCTTTGTCTCCCCCTCTAGACTGAAGGTTCCTGGCCACCCCAGCCCTGGCTGGCGAGAAACACTTCCTTTTGGCAGAGAACATCCTCATTGCTCTGTCAGGGACACTGAGACCCAGAGAGGTCTCAGAGCTGGGCAATGGGTGCTGAGATTAGAACCCTGATCCTTTGACACCCCCCACCCCCAGACCACCCATGTACCAGCTGGGTCTCCCAATGGATTAGCTCAGTAGGCCCAGAGAGAGATAAATAAGGCCTTTATGTACAGAGAAGCATGATATAGTGGGGGTGGGTGGGCTGGCAGTGGCAGCAGTGGGCTGGGCAGGCTGAGAAGGGCCCCGTCATTGGGAGAAGATGCCCCGGAAGCGGGCCTTGTCCTCCTCGTCCTTCTGCCGGATCCGTGCCTCCAGGGCCCGCAGCTCCCGGCTTACAATGGGTGCCAGGGCGGGGTCCAGCTCTAGTACCTTGGCAAAGTCAGCCTGGGCCTCCTGGGCATTCCACACAGCCGCGTGCGCCTTGCCCCGCTTGAAGTAGGCCTTGACATTGTCTGCAGGGGGTACCAGTGGGCAGTCGGCACACAAGGGCATGAGGGGGGACCCAGCCAGCTGCCCAGTCTGCCTTCTGGTACCATGGGCCCATCGTGGGACAGAGCCCTCCCGACCCTCATTCAGACCTCACTGGCACAACGGGACCCATGGCCATGCCTGGGTCGGGGTATTTGGTTGAGCCCCTGTGGTAGCTCAGAATGGGGGTGGTGTCAAAGGCTCAGTCTTGCACCCCAGTGCCTATTGGTGATAGGCAGAAGGAGGCTGCTCGCCTGCCCCCCTCCCCGCCTGCCCTGGCAGCCCCACCCACGCTCACCTTCGTACTTGTTGAGGATGGAGGAACAGTGGTCCAGCACCTCATAATACTCTTGGGCCACCAGCTTGCACTGACAGTAGTTGAGCAGCAGCGGGGTGATCTGGTGATCCAGCTCGATCCAGTCAGGAGAGCCGGGCTGTTCCTGGAGGCATTGGGGCAAGGAGAGGGGAAACGCTGCTGAGACCAGGGCCGCTGGCTCCACCTCACCCCCTCCACCCGCCGGGCAGCACCTTCATCTGCAGGTTCTTGAGGCAGGCGATGGCGTCATAGTACTTGGCCGCGGCCTCCTTCACGTGACCCTCACGGTACAACTGGTTGCCCTCCTGGTGGATGACCGGCACTGCCTTTGCCTTCTCCTCATCTGTCATTGCCCACGGGTCCTGCTGGTATGAGCCAGGGTTCTCCACCTGTCGGGGCATGGGCCAAGTCAAGGGGAACCCCAGGGGCACCCCAGCTGCTGCAGCTGCAGCCGTGACCAGCCTCCAGACAATGGACACCAGAAGCAGAATCACTAGATCCTTCACTGACCATTCAACAAACATCTACGTAGCATCTCCTATGTGCCCAGCACTGTGCCAGGTTCTAGAAACAGAATAGTGAACAAGACGGTGAAGATCGCGGCCCCAGGAGGGACCCCATGGGGACAGCCAGGGGTCCCACACAGGTGTTCTTGTACCTACCCTGCCCTAGCTCCCAACATTCCACCCACGGAGCCCACGAGCCCTGGGCAGGCAGCAGGGCTGGCGCCAGCTCTGAGGCTGCACAACGGCGGTTTGGAGAGGCGCCTGGGCCTTGGCGGCCCCTCACCTTAAGCATCTCAATGTGGAAGATGAGAGGCTGGGGGTTCTGCTGCAGGGCATCCAGGTCGGCGTGGCCCAGGGAACTGTGCTCATGCATCTGGGCGATGCCACAGCAGTGGCGCTGGCCCTCCAGGGGGTCCTTGCCGGCTGCGATGTTGCGTAGACTTTTGGCCACCAGTGGATAGAGGACCACATGCTGCAGGGGAGTGAGTGGGCACTAGGGGCTCTGTCAGTGTGGCCCAAGAAGCCCAGCCCCCTGTCCCATCACCAACTGAGAAAGGATACTGAGGCCCCAGAAGGGACGCAACTGCCTCAGGCCCCACTCCACTCAAATGCAGGAGGGCTTTCCCCTCAGGACTCCGGTCTCCCAGCCCTCTCTCCCAGTGAAGACCCCAGCTCCTGCCACACACTCTGACCACCAAACGAAACCAAGCACTTTCTCCCCAACCCCCTCCCACACACACACTCCCCCTGTCAACCTGTCTCCATCCTTACTGGCCCAGTGGAATTCTTTTCCCCTCCTCCTCCCCCTCCTTTCCCTCCTCCTCCTCCTCTGCCTCTTCCTCCCCCCTTAAGGGCGGAGCACACAGGCTGGACTCACCATTACTGGGGGCCCTCCACATTCTGTTCCCAGAGCCTCTACCTTCTCTTCTGCCCCACCTCCACTCCATTCAGGGCCTACCTCAGATCTGAGCTCAGGGCAGCAACTTCACAACCCTTGGGGGAGACCCTCAGGCATAGGGGACCCAGCCTTTGACTTTGCACTAGGAACAGCTGCTGGGATGACGGGAACCAAACTACCCCTACCCCAGTATAAGCAGCTCCTCTCAGTGCCCCTGCGGTCTGCATGCAGCCTGCAGAGTCTCCTGAGTCTTGGCTCTGGGCTGGCTCACATGGGGCATTTTTAAGCTGGAGGTAAACAGGTCCGATCCCTGCCCTGCAGTAGCTGAGACCCAGGCAGAGGACCATATCCTGGCCATGCAGGGCAAGAGGGGTTGGAGGACCCAGAGGAGGGGTTCACGCCACCACCAGCAATCAAGGAGGGCTTCCTGGGGGTGGTGACCCAGGAATTTACTGTGGAGAATGAAGGAGGAGTTTGGCCAAGAAGAGGATAGAAAGGAAAGGCAGGGAGGTGAGTGGGAGGGGAAGAATGGCAGGGGCCAGACTCTGCAGGGCTGTGTGAGCAGCTATAGCTTACGCTCTAGCCTGATGGTGACGGGAGGCAGAGAGGTCTGAGGCAAGGAGTTATACGGATCATTTGCATTTGAGAACCAATCCCCTGGCTGTAATCTGGCTAATGGAGAGGCGAAGGCAGAATTGAGGCCCGGACGCCCATATCCTGGTGGTCTAGTGCCCTGGAGGGAGTTGGTAGTGGCCTAGCCAGGGCAGAGGCCCTGGGATGGACAACAGGGATAACTGGACAGACTCCACAGGCAGATGCGGGACACCATTTACCTTTTTTGAGGGGGGTGAAGGGAGGGACACCAGTTACCTTGACATCGCAGCGGAACTGGGCAATCTCCCCCTCACGCATGGTGCACACGATGGTCTCCCACACGGGCAGCTTGAACTTCTTGCCAATGATGAGCTCCATGGGCTTGCCACGCACCCGGCTGTCATCCAGGACCACACCCTCCTGGTCACTGTGCAGAGTCCGGTAGTGGAATGTGGCCTGCAGGCCACATGTGGGATCAGGCAAGGGCACAAACTCTCACCCAGCCCCCAAGGACAAGGCCAGTTCCCTGCCTGCAGACGGCACAAGGGATAGGGCTCACCCAGGGGTCACCATCTGACTTTTACCCCACCACCCAGGTGAGGAAACTAAGTCAAAGAGAGGGAAGGGGCCCAAGTACATGGCTCATGCGTGGATGGGCTGAGAGGGAGCCCAGCATCCTGGCTGCAATCATTCTTCCAACAAATATTTATGGGGCACCTACTAAGTACCTGAGCTCTGTGCCAGATACAGCACAGCAGTGAACAAAACAGACAAAAGTCCCTGCCCCCATGGAGCTCACATGGACCATCTAGAGCAGGGGTGTCCAAACTGCGGCCTGTGGGCCAACTGCGGCCTGCAATCCATTGTTAATTGGCCTGCAGCAAATTCCAAAAATATATTTAGTTTACTTAAATAAACCAGGTGAGGCAATACGTACTTCACCTCGAGTGAGTGGCCCGGCTGTTTGTGTATTTTACCGCATATGGCTCTTGGTAAAAAACGTTGAAAAAAGTTTGGACACTCCTGATCTAGAGGAAAGAGATGGGCCGCAAGCAAAACAATGTGCTATGGAAGGTGGAGCTAAGTATTATAGATTAAAAAACAAAGAGCAGCAGGTAAGGCAGGGGGAGTTTATACGGTGGGGGGGGGGGCAAGGATGCAACCTTTAAGCTGAGATCTGAAGGGAGTAGGGGAGAAGCAAGCCAGGCAGGTGCTGGAGTAGGAAGGCGATGTGAACTATCTAGGCAAAAAGAATAGCAGTGCAAAAGCCTTGCAGAGGGACAGTGTGTGGTGAATTCAAGAAGCAGCAGGGCCACTCTGGCAGAAGCAGAGTGATTGAGGGGGAGGGGTGCACCATGGGGTCACCAGGTCAGCAAGGATGGAGCCCACAGGGCCTGCAGGCCGAGTGTGGTGAAGATGTTGTTTTTCACTCAGATGGAAACCCCTCGGTGGCTCCAAGCAGAGGAGGGACCTGATCTGACGTGGGTTCTGCTGCTGCTGGGATGAGAACAGGTTGTAGAGTGGTGAGAGCAGAAGCAGGAAGGAGAGTTAGGAAGTTACTGCAATGACCCAGGGGGAGACAACGGCTGCCTGGACCAGAGTGGTAATGGCAGAAGTGGTAAGAAGTGGTCAGATCCTGGGTGTATTTTGAGGATTTGCTGTGGGACATGAGAGAACAGGAGGAGCCATGGAGACTGGGAGGTTTGGGAGCTGAGCAACTGGATGTAACTTTTATCAAGATGGGGAAGGCATGGGTGGACAAGTAAAGTCTGAGTTGCCAACCAGACATCCAAGTGGAGGTGGTGAGTAGGGAGCTAGAAATAGTTTAAGGGACAGGTAAGGCTGGAGATATACATTTGGGGTTAGTCCAGGCAAGGAGTTTGTTTTAAGAGATGAGATTGGATGAAATCATCTGGGGGTGAGTGCAGAGAGAAGAGGGGAAGCGGTCTAAAGACTGAATGCATTCAACAGGATATGATTAGAGGAGCCAATACTCTCCACCACCACTCCATGCTGCTTCTCTGAGCTCGGTTTCCACATCAGTAAAAAGGAGTCAACAATACCGCCTACTCCACATTGTGGAAATGAAAGGAACTAAATTGTGAAGTATTCAGCATGGTGCTCACATACTGAGCACTCACTCAGTGCTGGTGCTTGATTATGAATATCACTTGTCCCTGTTCTTTCAGTGTCATTGTTCATAGATCTTCACTACCTTTACAATGTTCTCTCCTTCTGGTGTCTGTTCCATCCAGGATCTCCCCTGCCAGGACCTTCTTTAAAGCCACTAATCCCCAGCCCATGGGGACATGCAGCCACACGCACACCCCTTCTCTCGTCTGGGAAAAGATCCCTCTTCGTATAAATGATCACTAGAACTATGCAGCTCCTCTCTGCTCTCAGAGGACTCACATTGGGCCAGACTGAGGTCTTTACCTGCCTGACCTTTGCACAGCGCTGGTCAGGGAGCATGTGCTGATTCAGTCCCCAGACTCAGCCAGGATCTGTAGTCATTCATGTAATATGCCTGTCCTGCATGACTGCTCTCTGGGCACAGGGGCTGCCCCTGGGAAGTTCCTTACTTTACAGACAAGTAGCAACTGGGAAAGGCACTCCAGGAGGAGGGAATTGCATGAGCAGATGCAAGGAAGCCTGGAGATGTAGGTTTTTCGGGGGAGGGGACCGGAGAAGCTGGAGCTGGGGGCCTGGATGTACAAAGGAGGAAGGTAGGTGACTCTTTACTTCCCAAGCAATGCCAGGTAGAACAGTCAGAAAGCTGCCAAAGGGTTCTGATCTGGCAGACCTGACCTCTGAGCCTGTTCTCTTGGGTTTGTGCATCCCAGGGCCTCCGTTTTCCCAGCTAAACAATGGGAGCTGGTCTAAGTATTTTAAGAAAACTCTTCCATCTATAAAAGATCTTGAACCTTGCAACCCAGAGGCCCCGGGGCTCCTCCCCAGTGCCAGGGTCACTCCTAGATCTTGGATCTCCAGTTCAGGGTCTTCTCCAGCGTAGGGTCTGTGCAAGCACTGAGATCAAACCCCTACAAACCTGTTTATGATGACTGACGGTCTCTCCAACCAATGCAGCCACACGGCCAAGCCCCGGGGGCGGGGCAGACGCGTCGAAATTCACCCCCTACTTAAATTCAGACCAATTAGCATCGAGCTCCACTTGTAAGTGGTAGGGTCACCGGCCTCCGCTATCTGGGCATGCGCAACCTCTCGCCTAAGGCCTCCTCCCGCCTCGCATGCGCACCGCGCCGCAGAGGGGTTGAGGGGAGGGGGTAAGATACTAACCTTGGTTCCATCCTTAAAGTCAGAGAGCTCTCCTCGGCCATCCTGTATCACACGCTTATGGATCCCGTCCTCCTCGAGTCTTGCGATGACATCCGCCATCCTCCTTACCCGCTGCTCTCTTTCGGTAACTTCCGGACTCGCTCGGCAGCTTCCGGACCTGCTTCGGCAACTTCTAGCGCTTCGGCAACTTCCGAGGTGCCGCCACTTTGGCTGAGGGCAGACGTCAAAAAGGGACTGAACGGGGAAACGGACGGTGATTGGTTCTCTGTGCAGAGTGCGCCGTTCTGATCCGGGGCGGGGCCTGAGACTGTAGTGGGGAGTGACCCGGGCCTGTCAGGAAGGCGGGGCCAGAATCTACAGGCGGGGTGGGGCGGGGGCGTCCCTAGCAATCTGGTCCTTCAATTGATTAGGACTGCGAGTCTCCCACTGGGCCTTGTGCCACTCCATTTAAAGTTGTAGAAATGCATACTGTGGCAGCATTACAGAGCTACTACCCTGTTTCCCCGAAAATAAGACCGAGCTGGACAATCAGCTCTAATGCGTCTTTTGGAGCAAAAATTAATATAAGACTCGGTATTATATTATATTATATAAGACCCAGTTTTATATTATAGTAAAATAAGACCGGGTCTTATATTAATTTTTGCTCCAAAAGACGCATTAGAGCTGATTGTCCAGCTCGGTCTTATTTTCGGGAAAACAGGGTAGGAGAGGAGAATGGGGGAGGTGAAGCCCTTCCGTTACTCCACCCCAAAAACTCTTTTTGTGTATTCCCTTCTGGTCTTTTCTTTTTGCACAATAGTCTTGACTTTTCTTTCAAAAATGAAAAACAAAACCAGGAGTAAGGGGAAGGAGGGTTTCCGTATCCCTGTGGAACTTACTGTAAGTTCGCCAAGAGACAGGGAGCCGCGCGTGGGGTCGGTAGTGGGTGTGTCATCACCATTGAATCCACAGTGTCCGGCACAAAGTAGGTGCCCGATAAATATAAGGGAATACATAAATAATAAAAGGATGTATTTTGGGGCTAAAAACAACGTTTCTCTCCACCTCTGGAAACTAGCTGTGGACAACAGCAGTAAGAGTCTTCTCCCACCTTCAAGGTTTAGGTTGCGGGTAAGGGGAATGTCTTCGGGCCTGTGCACTGTCTTCATGCCATCCTCACAACTGCGGAGGATTATTTCAGTCCGCTACGACCCAGGTGCTAAATGCTTCAGATATTTACACTGGATCATTTTGGACAAGAAGTCCCCTGAGTTGGGACCTCTGAGGTGAAAGGGAAACATGTTTTGTTTGTTTGTTTTTGTTTTTTTTACCAACACAGGAAGTTTTACAGGCAAGTTCTGCCAAATTTTGAAGTAATAGTAGTCTGTATCTTATACAAATTGTTACAGAAAATAGAAAAAGAGGGAAAGCCAACTGACATATTTTATAAAGACTACTTTAATCTTGATTCCTAAACCGGATAGGTATACCATCATGCAATAAAGTATACACCATTTTACTGATGAATATAGATATTAAAAATTGTAAATGAAATAGTAAGCTAATTGAATACACTAGTGTATATAAAAATGCATCATATGCTAAATGAATGTTATTCACGCAAAGATGGATACTATACGATTTCATTTACATGAGATGCCTAGAGTGGTCAAATTCATAAAGTCAAAGTTGAATGGTGGTTGGTTGTGGGGAGGGGGAAATAAAGATTTGTTTAATGAGTATAGTATAAGGTTTCCGTTTTGCAAGATGAAAAAGTCCTGAACATTGTACAATGTAAATATACTAAATACAACTGAACCGTGAACTTAAAAATGTGTAAGATAGTAAATATTACGTTATTTTACCACAATTAAAATTTTTTTAAAAAAGCATCAAGATCATGTAGGGCTCATTCCAAGAATGTAAGAATGGTTTAATATTAGAAACATTATTAGTGTAATTCATTATTACATCAGTGAACTAAAGAAGAAAACTCATATGGTTACCTCAAAATATGCAGAAAAAGTATTTGATGAAGTTCTATGACCATTTATGATAAAAACTAACAGGAAAAATGAAGGAACTCTCTCAGGTTGTTTAAAGCCATATTCGGTTAAGGATAATGGAATAAATATTCACATTCCCTTCAAGATCAGGAACGAGACAAGGAGTGCTCTCTATCAATGATGCTGTTTAGCACAGTATTAGAAGTCCTGACCAAAGCAATAAACCAAGAAAAAGAAATAAGAGTGATTATATTTACAGAGAAAATCCAACAATCTACAGACAAACTATTAACAAGTAGAGAGTTCAGCAATGTTACAGAGATAAAATAAGCTACCCCCAAAATGAATAACACTTCATACCATCAATAACCCACTCAAAAATATAATAGAAAATAAGGTATCATGCACAACAGCAATAAAACTCAGAAAGTAGTTAGCAAATAGAAACCACAGCCCAGAACTTTTTGGAGAAAAAATTTTTTTTAAGAATATAAAAGAAAACATGAATAACTGAAGTGTTAATGAATTAACATACCTTGTTAATGAATAGAACAGTTCAACATTTAAGGCTGTGATTTCTTCTGAAATTAATCTAGAAATTCAATAAAATATCAGTGACAATGGGGAAGATTTTTGAAGAACTTGGAAAATATTTTTGTCATATGTCTATAGAAGAATAAAAGTCCATGAAAAGCTAGGTCAAGTTTGAAAAAGATGACCAAAGTATGTGTGTGTTAGGGGACACTTGCCCTGCCATATTAAACCACACTGCAAACCATAGTAATAAAAAGCATCTAATACTGGTTAAGAATTAGTCAAGGGGACCAAAGGAACCAAAAACAGAGGTTGAAATAGATCTACTCATATATGTTAACAACTATATACTGTACTTGATGTATGACAAAAGTGGCACCACAATTCAGAGGGAGAAAGTACTGATTGTTTGATAGGTGGTGCTAGGAAAACTGTCTCGCTCTACATTGAAATAAATCTGGATCCCTCCTTGTACCACATTCAATGGTTTAATCCATAGAGGTAGGGACCATAGTGTGAATTGTACTAATACCTAACATTGATTGTTTCTGTGTGCCAGGCACTGTGCTATGCTCCTGACTATGTATTAACTCATTTATTCCTAAATTAATGCTATGAGAGAAACACTATTGTTACCTCCATATGACAAATGAGGGAACTGAGACACAGAGAGGTTATGTAACTGGTTCAAGTTAAGGTCAGGACTAGGGTGAGGTGAGTCATGCAAGGTCAAATCCTGTATTTAAAATTTTGATATTTTGCTTATCATGTATATTTGCTTTAAATTTGATTTTTTAAAACAATGTATTAAAATATTACTATCTTGCTCACTGAGTTTTTTGGTTTCACCCTAATCCTTGCCTGCCAAGATCCCAAAGCAAGTAAGGAGAAGACTGGAATCTCAGTGCAGACAGTTTGGCTCCAGAGTCAGTGAACTATCTTGTTGCAACACTTTCAAGATAGTATGTACAACTATCAGGCCAGTAGAATAAGATGTTGGAGAAAATCTTTGTCACCTTGGGGTGAGGAAACACTTCAAACAAGACTCAAAGAGCACAAACCTGATGGATTTGACTATATAAAAATGAGAATTGTTTTTTAACTCAGGGCACCTTAGACAAAGTAAGGAAACAGAGACAGCTTGGGAGGAGATATGTGCAACATCAAAACCCAGCAAGGGATTAATACTTAGATATGTACAGACATACAAATTATCAGAAAAAAGTCTAGAAACCCAACAAAAGAAAAGACAAAGGATGTGGACAGACAATTCACAGAAGAGAGAATCACCATGATTGGTGTGCATGAAGAGCTGTTCAAATTCTCCAGTTGTGAGAGACCCCAGATGAAAATAAGGCACCACTTTAGACTCCTCAGATTGGCAAACCATTAGAAAGCGGAATACCGAGTGCTACAAGATAGCCGGAACCCTCATTGGGAGTGTGTAAATTCATACAGCCACTCAGGAGAGCCCCCAGGGTACTTTGTAAAGTCAAGGGTACATGTACTTTATGGCCTGGAAGTTCTACTTCAAGAATTCTCTCACAGTCCACAAGGGGACAGTGTGAAGATATCCACAGCAATGATGTATGTGACTTGATGGGGGCCTGAGGCTAAGCTGAGTGTGCATCACTGGGGTGGGGGGTAGGGGGGCGAGCAGAATAATACAACTGCTGATGCTGGACATGGTATACCACATACAGCCAGTAGAAGCAACAAATGAGATGCATGTGGAGAACATTAGTGTTGAGTGTAAAAATGTACAAATGTAAATAACAGAAAGAGTTTTATACATGACACCATGTTTGTAAATCTCAAACACGTCCACAAAGGAGCCAATGCCTTGTGTAGTAGAGGACCAGGCAGGATTCAAGGAAGCAGACTGAGCGCACTGATATGGGGCTCGATGGAAGAGTTGGGAGAGGAGGGAAATTGTGCATAGTGATGATGTTACAAACTGAGAGGCAGGTTGAGTCAACTCTGGACATGAGTTCATAAAATGAAGAAGGGTGGGTGGAGGAAAATGAGCATTTCCGGAGCTAGGTGGACCTGGGTCCAAATCCCAGTTCTTCCACTTTTAAGCATTTGGGATTTTGACAAAACACTCATTCATTTCTTCCACAGATATTTATTGAGCATATACTTAGTGACAAACACTGTTGTAGGCACTGTAGACACAGTGGTGAATAAAACTGTAAAGATAATTTTACGTAAGTGCTGTGTGGTGTGAAACCGACTTTAGATTGCATAGTCATGAATAGCTTCTCTGGGGCCGGCCGGGTGCCTCAGGCGGTTGGAGCTCCATGCTCCTGACTCTGAGGGCTGCCGGTTTGATTCCCACATGGGCCAGTGGGCTCTCCACCACAAGGTTGCCAGTTCGGTTCCTCTGGTCCTGGTCCGCAAGGGATGGTGGGCGGCACCCCCTGCAACTAGAATAGAGCACGGCAGCTCAGGCACCTTGAGCTGAGCTGCCGCTGAGCTCCTGGATGGCTGTTGGTTGGAGCGTGTCCTCTCAACCACAAGGTTGCTGGATCGACTCCCGCGGGGGATGGTGGGCTGCGGCCCCTGCAGCTAGCAGTGGCTGGACCTGGAGCTGAGCTGTGCCCTCCACCGCTGGGACTGAAGGGACAACAACTTGAGGCTGGGCGGCACCCTCCACAGCTAGGATTGGGGGGACAACAACTTGACTTGGAGAAGCGTCCTGGAAGTGCACACTGTTCCCCAGTGAAGTCCTGTTCTCCTTCCCCAATAAAAATCTTTAAAAAAAAAAAAAAAAGAATAACTTCTCTGAGAGGTGGTTAAGTCCTTTCCAGGTATAGGTAACTGCACGTGCAAAGCCCCTGAAGTGGGAGTAAACTTGGCCTGTGTGGCTGAGAGGGGTGAAGAGGGGCAGAGGGGTCTTCAGATTGGGAGGCAGGCAGAGACCAGAGCTTTCAGAGCGTTGTGGGCCTTAGTACTAACTACAACGGAAAACCAAGGGACAGTTTTATACAGAGGAAAGATTTAGCAGCATACTTAAAAAAAAAAAAAGTTTTATTTAAGAATAATACATAGAAAAAAAGATCAGATATGTTTTAAAAGCTCACTTTGGATACTGGGTGGAGAGTAGACTGGAGGAGAGTGGAAGCAACACAAACTCTGAGTTTGCACATCTGCAAGGTAGTGAGAATGCCCTTCCGGTGCAGGGCCCTGGTGAGTAAGGGTGGGAAAACAGTTCCCAGGAATTTCCTTGACACTGGAGGAGCGGTCTGGAATGCAGAAGGCCGAGTCTCGAGCCTGGTTCGATGGCGCGCGGCAGGCAGCCCCTCCAAGCCCTGGGTACAGACCTGGGGATTGCACCCAAGCGCGGTATCGGCAGTCGCTCGCTGAGGCGGCCGCTGGGCGGCGCAGGGGGCTCAGCGGTCCGAACAAGAGGAGGCCCCACCCACTAGTCAGCTCGGCGCTCGGCAGCAGTGGCCTGCTGAGGGCGGGGCGAGGGGCGGGGCCGTTACGTGAGGGCGGGGCCTCAGCCTGGGCGCCGGAAGTCGAGCTCCCAAGGCGACGGCACGGGGCGGGGGCCTACGCGCGGGGGCGGGGCCGCGGCGACTCGGGGCAGGCGGGCATGGATGGCGGCCGCGCACGATCCCTGACTTAGCTGGGGCCATGAGCACCGCCCGGCCCCAGTTCAGCATCGATGACGCCTTCGAACTGTCCCTGGAGGACGCGGGCCCTGTGCCCGAATCCAGCGGGGTCTCCCGCTTCGGGCCGCTTCACTTCGAGCGCCGGGCCCGGTTCGAGGTGGCCGATGAGGACAAGCAGTCCCGGCTGCGCTACCAGGTGACCGGCCCGGCCCACCTCACCCCGCGCCCAGCTCCGAGCGGGACCCCAGGCCGCACCCTGGCGAACCCTAAGTCAGGGGAGAATCTGTCTAGAGGCCCTAGCCGGAACGGGAGACCACCCCCGAACGTGGCCACTGATCGATAGCCCTGCCCAGACCCTGTCAGCTCTGATTTCGGTCCCCAGCCACCACTTGAGAGCCCAGAGCCCGGAACCAGGAGCTTGTCTCCAACCCCCAGCTGGAGATCCCATCTGGAGTCCTCACCCATCCTGGGTACTGCTCCTCTCCTCTCTCCTCTGCTGGGCTGGACCAGAACTTCCCCATTCAGGAGCAGCCCCCTGAGCTCCAGGCCAGATGGTCTTAAAGGAACCTGCACCCCCTCTTCTGGAAGTTCCCACTCCATCTTTCTCCCCAGAGCCAGGGGCCCCTTTTCACAGGATGGGTTCTTGCCCACACCTAGACTCCCACTAAACTGGAAATCCCTATTTTCCCAGAGGACCTCCACCAACTCTAGAATCCTCTTCCTGGAGATGTGTGTGATTCCTGTGCCCCAAACCTGGAAATCATAGGCTTGCCCTTCCCTAGCACGCCAAATCCAGAGCCTCCATATTGGGCCCCTGAAATACCATCCTGAGTGCTCCACCCTGACTCCCAAACCTGGGGGATCTCCTGGCCCTGGGACCCATGCTGGGAGCCATCAACCAGCGCCTCTGCTGCTCCTGCCCCCCAGTGCCCCCAGCTCCCACCTACTATCGGGGTTTCGGTTTCTATGAATCATCAAACCTGTTCTGCAGGGCGGGTGGAGGGCCAGGTGAGCAGCTGTGAAGCAGCCAGGCAAACAGCTGTGTGGGCTTACTTTCCTCCTCTCCCTGAGAGGGTAATGAGGAAAGCTGGAGCCCAGTAACCCCTGAGCCCTGTGTTCTGGAATAGAACCTGGAGAACGATGAGGATGGAGCCCAGGCCTCTCCAGAGCCAGATGGAGGAGTCAGCATCAGGTCAGGGCCAGGTGGGGACCCACCCTGTACCCCTATCCCCATGCCTCTGGCTGCTATCTCCAGGTCCCTTTCCAGTCCCCCACCTCACCTCAGCTCTCTCATCCTGTCCTACAAGGATTCCTAGCCTGACCCCCACTCTTTTTGTGGGTTCTGGTCTTGCAGGGTCACCCTACCTTAGTGCCAGCCTCACCCACCCATGCCCACCAGGCTCTATCCTGCAGAAACCCCCAGCCTGGTCTGACCCTTACCTTCCCACACGTCACCTGTCCTGCAGGAATCCCTAGCTCGAATTCCCAGCCTTCCTCCAGCCCAGTCCTGCAGAATCCCCCAGCCTTGAATTCCACTTCACCCCGTCCCCTCTCAGTGCCTCCTATCCTACAGGAGCACCCAGCCCTAGTCCCTGTACCCTCCCCCACCACATCGTCATGGTTGCTATTCTGAAGGGACCCCTTCTGTGCCTCCCTCTGCTCCCTCACTGGGTGCACCTGTCCTGCAGGGATTCCTGCCGAACATCCATCCGCAGCTCGCAGTGGTCCTTTAGCACCATCAGCAACAGCACACAGCGCTCCTACAATGCCTGCTGCAGGTGAGACCCTGCCCACCTTGAGCCACCTGTGGCCCATGCCTCAGTTACAGGCAGCCCTGGCTATTCCCCTCAGCCCTCTGGGTGAGGGAGAGTGAAAGGAGGGGGTGGGCCTCCTATCCCCATTTTCACACCCATCCTGCTCTCCTGCCATTCAGTTGGACTCAACACCCTTTGATCCAGAAGAACCGCAGGGTAGTGCTGGCCTCCTTCCTGCTGCTGCTGCTGGGGCTCGGTGAGTGTCCCTAAGAGCCCCCATTCAGGGGTCTGCCCTCTGCTGCTGGCTCTGCATCCCCCTTGCCACACTGAGCCTCCCAGCATCCTGAGGAGGCAGCTGGCTGCCATCACCCCACCCCCGTTCTACAGGTGAGGAAACTGATGCCTTACAGGGGCAGACCCAGCCTCCTGGTCACACAGCCAGGAAATCACACGCTGTTGAAAATGGAACCTGGTACAGTGCTCCAAACATTTGTCTTTTTTTTTTTTTTTTTTTTAACTTAGCCTATTTAATACATTAGGGAACAGAAGAGTAATAGCTACCATTTATTCTGTGTCTGCTTTGAGCCAGGTGTAGGACAAGGTTATTTTCCTTGCCTTACAGAGGCTACACAGCGGCCCAGAACCTGTGTGTACGAGCAGGTGCTCAGGGAAATGCCAATTCCCGCAGCCCAGAGGAGATGGGATTTAAACCCACATCAGTGACACTGCCAGACCTGGGGGCCACCGTAGACCCATAAGGGGCCTTTACAGGAATTAGAAAAAGATGCCTCTGAATGGGCAGAGCCCACAGCCCTAAGCCAGGGAGCAGGGAGTGAGTTTCAGCTCCCATTATATCCTTTTTGAGGTGTTCTGTGCAGGGTACAAACCACATAACAGTCCATGGTGGCCCCTCAAGCCTCCGTGCTGTATTGCCCCACTTGCTGCAGAGCCCAGCTCCCAACCTTCTCCCCATCCCATCCTCTAACTAGGGACCCGGGACTCTCTGGGTCTGACAAGTTGATCCAGACACTCTCCTACCTTCCCCAATGCCCACTGTCCTCAGCCACAGTCCACATCCCTCCCTGCGGCCTACAGGCCCTGTCAGGCTCAAGCATGGGCTCTTATCTCTCCAGTCTCACCAAAAGCTAGAAGCTCCTAGAAAGCCCCAAATTCCCTCCACACTCTGGTCTTCGCTGTGCTCTTCCCTCTGTGTGGAGTACTCCTTTCCCTCACTGCCTGCACGATGCCCGTAACAAAGCCTCTGGAGTCAATTGCCTCCACCTTCCAAATGTAGCCCTGAGCAAGTTACTTTCCCTCTCTGTGCCTCAGTTTCCTCTTCTGTGAAATGGGGGTGATAATACCTGTCTCATTAATGGTCAAGGTGACAGTTGAATAAGGCAGTGCATGTAACATGCTTAGCCCGGTGTCTGCCAGCACCTGGAAAGTGGTCACTAAATGTTAACTGCTATTGCTGCTGCGACCCCTGCACTCCCTCTCTGATCCCCCAAGCTCCCATGCTGTCTGATCTTCCCCCCACCAGGGCTGTAGCTTGGAGGTTCTTGTTGGTTGCTCCACGAGGGAAGGGCCATGAGGGCAGGGACCTCATCTGCCTTTCCCCACGAGTCCCAGGACCAGGCGCACAGCAGTGCTCCATAAATGTTGATTGACTGAAAGGCCACACCAAGGAGCAGACAAAAATCTCTCATTTCCCAGGGCCTGTCAGTGGCCTGTTCAGAAAACAGAGCTTGGTGAGCTTCCTCGGGAGGGTCTCTGCCCAGGGGACCTTCAGCTCAGGTGGGGGACACCGTTCTTCAGACCTAAGCCCTGCTGGGGGTTGCGGGTGGAGGTCCCCGCCCTGCGCCAGCTCCTGCCCCCTGCTTCCTCCCTCACCCTCGCGGCTCCATCTGTGTGCAGTGCTGATCCTGATCGGCGTGGGACTGGAGGTGGCCCCCTCGCCAGGTGAGTGCCCCCTCCTACCTCCGCAGGCAGCGCTCACTCCCCTCTTGTGCCCAAGCAGTGACACCCCCCCCCCCCTCGGCCCGCTCCCTGACCCAGTCCCTCCTCTCCCCTTGCAGGTGTCTCCAGCGCCATCTTCTTCGTGCCTGGCTTTCTCCTGTTGGTCCCGGGAGGTGCGAGCAGGCACCGGGTGGGAGTTGGGTGGAGCGGAGCCGGGGGTGGGGCGGGGCGGGGCTTAGCCACTGACTGGCCCCGCCCCACAGTCTACCACGTGATCTTCATCTACTGTGCGGTCAAGGGCCACCGAGGCTTCCAGTTCTTCTACCTGCCCTACTTCGAGAAGTGAACTGACAGCAGACAGCCGGGATCCACGTCTGCCCTGGCGACCTGTGCAGCCTCCTCGTGTCCCCAGAGGGCGCTCCTCGGCCCGCGCCGCTCCGGTCCGGTCCTTCATATCAACGGAAAAGTCCCTTCAGGACCCTGGAACCTCCAGCCGGGTCTGGAATTTGCTCAGGAAGCTTGGGACCCGCGGGCCCCCGGTCCACTACCTGGACCTGGGAAAGACCACCCCTCACCTGCTCTGTGCCTTAACTTATGCTCAGGCCCTGAGGCTTCTGGGTTGGTAGTGTCTTGTGCTAATAAATGGGTACTTATGGCCAGCAGAGACAATGCTCTTTCTTTCCCTCCAGCTCTGCCACAGCCTGGCCACAGCCCCCTCCCTCAAAGGCTGAGCAAAAGATTGACCCTGGGGCTGAGGTGCGCCAGGACCATACATCTTCCCATTGTACACAGCACAGCCCTGATGCTCCCAAGACTTGCCAGAGGCAGCTCCTTAAGGGGCAGGGCCTGGGCCGTCTGCCCTGCAAACCTGGAGGAGCCCCTTCAGCATCCCCGCTGCCCCAGCCCCTAGTAGAGTCCTCCCTGCCCTGTCTTTACCTAGAAGAGCCGCACTGGTGCCTACCCTGGCCAAGGGCATTCAGATGACGCAGGCCTGGGACCTGGAGGCTGCTATCCTGTTCCAGCCTGGCTCTGGGGCCCTGGGCTGCCACAGCCAGCTCAGAATGTGGGCCATGACAAGGCAGTGGCCCAGCCCCCTCCACCCACTGCCCTACTTCCGAGGTGCAAGGGTTGGGAGCCACAGGGGACAAAAGACATGGGAAGCAGGGCCTCAGTGATCAAAGACTCAGAACCACAAATCACTGGTAACAAGTCATCTCAGAATTTGGGGATATCTGAGCATCTCAGAATCTTAAGAACAGGAAACAAAATCTTTGAGATCCCTGAAATTTGAGGTCACATTAGCTACCATTTTATTTTAATCCTTAGAAGGCACCAGGTCCTGTGCTAGGTAAGTGCTAACACAGGTTATTTCTGGTCCTCACCACCTCAGCCCCATTTTACAGATGAAACCACCGAGGCCCAGAGAGCAGAGTTAAGAACATAATCCAGGGCTTCCTGAACACCGGTGGGGAAGGGAGACATACTGAGCTAGTGGTAACTAACCGGCCAACGGAGGGGCTGGATGAACATGTGTGCGCCGAGCAGACCCTGTTCTTGTAATTACAGTCTGTCTCCCTCAGTAAAATGTGCCTTTAAGAAGGAACTTGGCCTGGCCTCCACTGTGTATGCAGGGCCTTTGGAGTTCTGTGACTTTGTTGATAAAAATGAACACCCAGATCCCTGCTCTCACTTCCACTCTCCTGGCCCACCCAGACTTCCCACCCTCAGCCTCCTAGTTAAGGCACTTTTGGGGACACCTCTTGCATGCAGGGACTCCTAAATCAGTAGTTCTCAAATGAGCTGTGATAAGGGACCAGTTCTCTCATCCATCGTGGACCAATACTTTTGTAAGAAAATACAAACCAGAAAGGTGGAATAAAAAACAAAGATATACGGAATCAGGCCCACAGTTTGTATTACCAGATTAATCAGACATAAAATTATGTTTCAGTAATCAGAACACACAGGAAAAAAAGAAAAATTATGAAAACCATTCATTGAAAGTGAGCAAATTGGCAAATGAATACCCAGATTTGCTACTATGCTGGTAACTTTGTCATTCAACAATCTTAACAGTGATCCCAGAAGTTGTGACTCTCCCTATTACAAGACTATCGGGAGTCAGCAAGCCATCACCCACAGGCCCAACAGGGCCCCCAAGCTAAGAATAGTTTTTACATTTTAGTAATGGTTGGGAAAAGTCAAAGAATAATAAGATTTTGTGACACATGAAAGTTTATAAAATTCAAACTTCAGTGTCAATAAATCAAGTTTAATTCATTCTTCTTTATTAAAGTTCCAACACAGCCAGACCCATTGTTTACATGTTGACCCCGGCTTCTTGGAGACACAAACTACACAGCTGCAGTAGAGAACATATGGTCATCAGAGCCTGAAATCTTTACCGCCCTTTACAGGAAACATTTGCCAACACTTGGGCTATCTATACTTTGACAGAACCCTGAATCGAAATGTTTAAAGTTTTACTGTGATTGATTTTGCTGCTTAATCTATGGCACCCAAGTTGGATTGACAGCAACACTATACTCAGGGAATTAATGAATATCTAAACTCTAAATATAATTTGTTTTTAGTTGGAAAACACATTAATAGTCGCATACATTAGGAACATTAGATTTCCTTAGTGACTTGTGACTCTAATGCTGTTTGCCTCACAGCTCATAGCTTTCTTTTGGTTACATTTCTCCTAGTAAATCTTTTTTTCAAGCCATCACTTGCAGCCTTTCCATTGTCATTATGCTTTGAGCATGACTCATATCCTGCACTCAGCGGTGGGGAAGAGGCTGATAGTTGCCCTTTGGTATCTGCCCTCTGCCCTTGTAGTTGTAGAACCTCTGGTTTTTCACTGGGCACATGGCGACCCAAAATAAGGATTGCATTTCCTAGCATCCTTTGCAGCTAGGTGTGCCAGGCAAGGAGCCCTGCCAATGGGGTATGATTATGTGGCTCATGCTCTTTGCCCCCTTTCTCCTTTGTTCCTGCCTCCATCCTGCCTCCTGGAAAACAAAAAAAAATGTGGGCATACTCTAGGAATGGCAGAGAATACAGTAGAAGGAGCCTGGGTCCCTGAAGACCGTACAGCTGGATTTCACCTAAGAACCTAAGACTTCCTGTGGGGGAAATAAAGTTCTATTCAGTTTAAGGTATTATTTTGCGTCTCTGTCACTCACAAGGCACCCTATCTAATATTGATACTTTCTTCGGGGACTGAGACTCAGACTTTTAACTGAAAAACTTAATCTGTTTATATTTATTGTAATTTTTGGTTTTTTTAGGATTACTTCTACCTTCTGTTTTAATGTTTTCTATGGCCTTTGCTTTTCTTTGCTTTTTCCCCGTCTTTGCCAGCCTTCTACTGGCTTAACCAAGAATTCTTCACTTCCCCCTTTTCTTCTTCTATTGATTTCACTATTAAATGGAATAGTCTCTCTATTTATATTATATTAGTAGTTACCCTTAAATAGTTTTTAAAAGTCTAAAGTTAATCGACTCATCTATCATCCTCTAGGAAAAACAAGAAAAAAAGATTTCAGTATGTCTAAAGCAACCCCTCCTACCTTCATTTTGTTTTTGTCTATTATTTTAGTCCCTACTTATTTTTAAAATCCCCCAAATTAATTTTTTTTTTTTTTTTACAGTAAATGCTTCTTTAGATCTACCAATGTGCTTACTGGTTTCTTTCCTGACTATTATTTAGTACATACTCTGACTTCATTCTGGATTGAATTTCCTTCTTACTGAAGCCATCCTTTCAACAAGACTGTGTGGGAAACCCTTTCACTTTCCTTTTGTATTCTGCAGTTTCACTGGGATGCATCTAGATATACATTTATTTTTATTTATCTTTCTCTGGCTCCAACGTGCCCCTTCAGTCTGGGCACTTGTCTTTATGGACGTCTTTGGGGAAAATTTTTGCCATCATCTCTTTAAATATGGCCTCATGTCCATTCTCTATATTTTCTCCTTCTGAGAATCCTAATGACTTTTAACTACCCTTTAATATTTTCCATCTTTTTATCCCTCATTGCTACCTTATGGGTGATTTCTCAGATAATAGCTTCCAGTTTATTAATCTTCTCTTACATTATTTCTAATCTGCTGTTTAAATTATCCATGGATATTTTTCATTCCAATGGCTATTTCCTTTATTTTTAGAAGTTGCGTTGTGCTACTTTTTTTTTAATCTCCCTGTTCAATTTTAATACCATCCTTGGTCTCTCTTTCTTCTTTTATGTCATTCTTTTTTTTTTTTTTTTTTTTTTTTGCGTTTACTTTATGGTCTCTTTTAGATGGTTCTATTATTTACACTTTGGGGTGCCAATTCTCCTGTTTGTTGCATCTGCCTACTCTCTCTCAGAGTGACTTATTTCCTTATGTGATTTGTGATTTGTTTGTCATGAGTTCATCTTCAGAAGTGACAGGGGTGTGTGTGTGTGTGTGTGTGTGTGTGTGTGTGTGTAAGTCCCATGTGCCCTGGTTTGAAAGAGTGCCCTTCTCAACAGGTTTTTCTTATTTCTCCAGCTTTTCATACCATGGAGATAGATCTCACTCTTGCTTGATGTGCAGGCCTGAGTTTTTGGTTCTCTAGGGTAACTTTTATCACTCAAGGCCCTGGATAGCTGTATCCTTGCCAATTCCTCAGGCTGGTAGGTGGAGTTATATTTTGGTTCCCTTTCCAAGAACAGGGTACCCCTTGAGACCCTGGAATGTACTCAGGGTCATGTCTTGCTCCCCACCCTCTTACAGGTCTTTTGTCACTCCTGGTGTCAGAGCCCAGGCTCTTAAACCTGCAGGTCTGAAGCCTCCACTGTGTCTGCTCCCCACCATCATCCAGCTTGGAGCTCCCTCTTTGTCTTTGGTACCTAGGTCATCCCTTTCTTTCTTTCAAATTCAGCGTGTGTTTTTTTTTTTTTAATTTCTACACATAAGTCGTGGGAGACATCCAGTCGCCCTCTTAATCAACTCCCAAAACTGCCCCATCTTTGAATGCTGCCAGTGCCAGGGAGCTCCCTACCTCCCAAGGGGCTGGAGAGAGCCAAACCTTGCTCACACTGGGGAGTGATGGGCAGGTTTTCTCCGGGCAGCTTGGATGGGAGGGAGGTGAAGATGAGGGTGGGCAGGTGACATCACAAGCCAACTCTCCAGCCAGGTGTTGTCAGGGGCAGAAGAAGCCTGGTCTCTCCCATCCTGGGGCCTTGTTGGGAGGGTATGCAGCATGAACCCTGCTAGTCTGGGGCCAGAGGGGCAATGCAGTCTCCCTTCTGGAGCCTCAGTGGGTGGAAAGCATCATCACAAACTCTGCGGGAGAGAAGAGGATGGAGCTTGTGATAGTCCAGGTTGGGGATCCCAGATGCTGGGCTCCACCTGGGAGCTGGAAGGCTGGGGTTGGGGGTTGCCTGGGAAGGAGGCTCACCCTCGAAGTCCACAGCGCCGTCCCCATTGAGGTCCACATCTCTGAGCATCTCCTCCAATTCAGGGCCCACCAGAGGCTCCCCCAGCAAAGCCGGTGCTGCCTGTCGCAGCTCTGCCACTGTGATTCGTCCATCCCTGTCCCTGTCAAACTAGGATCCCAGCGGAGCTCAGCCCCTCCCACCGCGGTGGCACCATCTCCACCTTAGCACGTGCTGTGCTTGGACACCCCCCCCCCCCCCGGCCTTCAATGGTCTAAACCGCCAACCCCCCACCCACACCAGGAAGTCTCCAGGGGTGGATCCCCCAGATAGGGTCAGCCAAACCCCCTCCCACCATTCCCTGGCCCTGTCCCACCGTCTGCAGGGCTCTGGGCCTCCAGAGGCTAAGGCTCCCCTGGCCTGGAAGGGAGGCCAGCAAGGATGCTCTGCAGCCGCCCACCCATCTCCCACACCAGGCCTCGCCCCACACCTCGCGAAAGGCGATGTACAGCTCTCGCACCCCCAACATGTGCGCCGTCTCCTCCTTCAGCTTTGGGCCCATCAGTTCCACAAATTCCTCAAAGTCCACGCGGCCACCCACTGCGGAGCCAGACAGAGTGTCACAACGGAGGGCTGGGGCCCAAGAAGGGACAGCGCGAGGGTCAGCCCCTCCCCAACTCTGCATCCAGGAAGGAACACCCCGCATCCATGCCCGCAGGGGGTTAGGAAACAGGAGCCCCACTTTCAGCTGGGGGTACGCTCAGTGAAGCACCCAGGTGTGGGGGAAAGAGCTCAGGCTTTGGACCCAGACAGCCCCGGGTGCAATGCTGGCTCCGCTGCTGCTGCTGCTGCTGAGTGGCCTTGGGTGACCGACTAAACCGCATTCCTCATCCTAGGCTGGCGACAGGAGCATCTACTCCTGGGGTGCTATTGGGGTTGGAGTTCATGACTGTCACATGCATGGACCCCGTGGGCAGCAATAAATGCCCTGAAAGAAGTGGACCCATGCCGTCCCTCGGTTCTAAGATGCCATCAATTATAAAAAAGTTCAGTAATCAAATAACAGCTTTGGGGAAAGAAAAAGAAGCATGACACAAAATGTTCACATCAATTGTAAATCACACCCCATTTTGAAACTGTAAAGAGAAAACAAAGGCAGGTGTCCTAGAACCAAGGGAATCTGATATTTGACAAATCAGCTAAGGATAATCACACAGTACGTGCCCATCTGACATCTAATCACAAGGAAGGCCAGGGTTCTGTCACGCTAGGCCTCCCTGAACCTCAGGAGGCTCTTTTCAGGAGCCTCAGAAAGAGTGACAGAGACAGAGAGCAAGTTGGCTAGTACAAGCAGGGAACACTTTCTCACAAGGTTGGGGCGAGGTTCCTCAACCTGAGTCCGAAATAAGCCCCAAGAGCCTCTCTCGGATCCCCAGTGCCTTCCTTAGCCTGCTCCTTCCCCCTACCCTACCCCCAGCCCTGCATCTGACGGGGGCAATGTCAAACTGTCAAACTGCCCTGGAAACTGTCATCTCCCTGTCTCCCATCACCCGTGCTGCACTCCCAGAGCCATCCCGGGAGCGCGGGGGCTCAGGCACTGACTTCGCATTTTGACGTGCTGTGAGACCTCGATGAGCTCCATTTCCGTGGGCATGTAGCCCAGTGTCCTCATGCAGGTGCCCAGATCCCGGTAGCCAATGTAGCCATCATGGTCAGTGTCAAACTCCTCAAAGGCAGCATGAAGCTCTGCAGGGGAGGGAGGTTAGGCTCCGCTCCAGGCTCGGGGGCACCTCCCACACGCTGCCACAAGCCAGGCTCACTCACCATCCAGCTCCTCCGGGCCCAGTTCGCGGTCCTGCACGAGCATAGTCCAGCATGTCCCCAGGGCCAGCCAGGGCGCTGGCCATCCTTCCTCCTCCAGCCCCCGCCCACACTGGCCTGGGCTCGGCCAGTCCCACAAGGGTAGGAGAAAGCAACTGAAGTCCAGTGGACCCCAGAAAAAGAGACCACTTCCCTTTCTGCTCCTGGGGCGCTGAGCGTTCAAGGAAGCCTGGGTTTAAGGTCTAGCTCCACCCACACTGCCCAGAGCTGTCCAAGAGCTGCCCTTCCCCAAACTCCAGTAACCCTGCCCCACAAACCAGGCTCTAGAATCTAGAGCAGAAGTGGCAGGAGGCCTGAGTTCTAAGGGCAGGGTGGGCTGGGCCTGAGGTCATGAGTCCCCACCCCCACCCTCGGGTCTCCCAGGCCCCACCTGACCTTCCCGAAGATGCGGTTGAGCAGGGGCCCATATATCTTCTGAGCAGCGTGGTGGGGAGCGGGACAGTGCCGGTGGGACTGGCGCCGACGAGAGGCTGGCACAGGGGCTGCCTCCTCCTGACCTTCTCCTGGCTTGGAGGGGTTCTTGCTGCTCCCTGGAGCCTCAGGGCCCTGGATGGGGGTCTGTTCCCAAGAGTTGCCAGCACCTTTCTGGGACCCTCGGAGCCCCTTCTCCCTCTTGCTCCTCCTCCTGGTCAAGGGTTGCCCCTCAGCACCACTCGTGGGAGCCACAACCCCCACAGAGGGCTTCTGGGGGCGAGGGGCTGGGTCTGGTCCATGGTGCCCGCTTACCTGTTCTGTGGCCATGTGGAGAGGGGAGACAAGGCTCAGAAATGCAGCACCAGGGAGCACCCTTGGCTCTCAGGACCCATAAATCTGCTTATGCACCCGGAGAGCTGATGGCCTGGGATTGGGCCCTGAGGGGGATTAGGGTAAGTGAGGCCGGCAGCACAGGCCCTAATCCAGGCCCTCTGCCCCAGATGCGTCAAGAGCACTGTCCTCAGCAGCAAGGGGCATGAGGACACAGTGGCTGCAGTGAGCTACGGACTCCAGCTCTGCCATTTATGAACTGGAAGACCCAGCAAATTCACTTCTCTAAGCCTCAGTTGTCTCATCTATTAAATGGGGGCAATATTGCTGAAGAGTGGCGGACTCAACCCAGTTGTGTGACATGGGCAGGACTTAGCTAAGAGAGGACAAGGGAAGGCATCTCGGGCAGGAGGAAGAATGTGGGCAAAGGCTGGGAGGTGAACAAGGATAGAAAGAGTTGCCCACAGCGGCCTCATGGGTGACTTCCTGGCTGGATCAGAGGATATGTGAAATTGAGGAAGACAGGCCAGATCACAGAGGTCTTGAATGCCAGACTGAGCGGCATGGGGTGAAGTGAGAGGAGGTGGATCCTGAAGGGACCCAGAGCCTGCACTGACCTGGGGGGGCCCAGGGTGAGGGGGTTTCAGCCATCTGGCATTTTTGAGGATTGGGGGGCCTGGCTGGTCACTTGGCCCTACTGGACGGGGGTTAGGGTTTCCCAGCAAGCAGCCCCATGAATGATTGATGTCCTCTCAGCTTGGGTTTCATGCCGGCCGCCTTAGTGCCGCCGGGCGCCATGCAGCAGGCCCCGGCGTGGGGCCCTGCGGACGGACGGCTGGATCGCTGGGCAGGTAGGCACGCCCTGCTCCTTCCGGCCAGCAGCCTGCGTCTCACAGGTAAGCCAAGCTTCAGCGGTCACCCGGGGAGCCCAGGGCTCTAATCCAGTAGGGGCTGGAGCTTACAAAGTGGGGTCTGCCTGAGGAAGAGCCCTGGGGGGACGCGGGAGGCCACCGGGCTAAAGGCCAAATGGCTGGAGCTGTGGGCCACAGGCCGGATCCAGCCTTTCTGGGGACTCTGCTTCCTCCCCTCACTGTGCACTGCCATCAGCGCTTTCTCTGTCCCTAGAGGGAAACTCACTCCACCAGCAAGAGAAGTGAGGGGTAGCGGCCACACTCATTCTCATCACACTGCCGAGCCCCCTTCTCTGTTCAGTAGCCGCAGAGGACAGGTGGGGCCACCTTCTCCCTGAGCTGTGAGACTGGGGAGAGGGCCACAGTGGGGCTGGAGGACGATGGAAAGACTCAAGTTGCTCCCAGGATAGCCCTCCTGGCCCCAGTCCCTGAGCTATAGACCTCACCCCGAGGATATGACTTGTACTCACTGTAAGGAGGGGCCTCCTCGGCCCCAGATTCCCTGTCCCCTGGGGATTCCTGTGCCCATGACCTGAGCCCTCCCTTCTTGGAATTTTCAACACTTGAACCCCAGGATACCAGACACGGAGGGGCCTGCAATGATCTGACCAAGTGGTTTTCAAACTGTGTTCCCTGGGACCTTGGAGGAGCTCTCCCTTCCCTTCATCTGAGCACCCCCTTTTCGTTCATAGGAGCTCCAGTATAATATTTTATTTAAAGAAAAGATTCACCGGCTTTAAAAATATGTTCAAAAGTCTCTGACTTAGCCTACTTGGGCCTACTGGGGTTCTGTGTGGCAGAACGGTGAGATCAGAGTTCGAGGGCTGGCGCCTCCCTTCCTATCTCTGACCTTGGGCAAGTCACTGATCCTCTGAACCTTCCTCTCCTCACCTGCAAAATGGGTTGCATGAGGACCAAGAGAGCTAATGTAGTAAAGTCCCTGGCACAGGGTAACTACCCAGCAGGTCATGATGATGGCGCAGAGAGGAACAGTGACTCGCCTGGAGATGCTCAGCCCTCTCTCTCATACCGTCATTCAAGTCTTCATTGATTTACCAGGTGCCCACTCCATGTCCAGTGGTACACTGGGGACCTCAGATGGACACCGCTATGGAAGCCAACCTGGGTGTCGCTGGCCTCAGACCCCGCACAGAGCTGGACGACGAAGACTACTACCCGCAGGGTGTCTGGGACACGGTCTTCCTGGTGGTCCTGCTGCTCCTGGGGCTGCCAGCCAATGGGCTCATGGCATGGTTGGCTGGCTTGCAGGCCCGGCAGGGAGCGGGCACGCGGCTGGCTCTGCTCCTGCTCAGCCTGGCCCTCTCTGACTTTTTGTTCCTGGCGGCAGCTGTCTTCCAGATCCTGGAGATCCAGCATGGGGGGCACTGGCCTCTGGGGACGGCAGCCTGCCGCTTCTACTACTTCCTGTGGGGTGTGTCCTACTCCTCTGGCCTCTTCCTGCTGGCAGCCCTCAGCCTGGACCGCTGCCTGCTTGCACTCTGCCCACGCTGGTACCCTGGGCACCGCCCAATCCGCCTGCCCCTCTGGGTCTGCGCCGGGGTCTGGGTGCTGGCCACGCTGTTCAGTGTGCCCTGGCTGGTCTTCCCCGAGGCCGTCGTCTGGTGGTACGACCTAGTCATCTGCCTGGACTTCTGGGACAGCGAGGAGCTGCCACTGAGGATGCTGGAAATCCTGGGGGGCTTCCTGTCTTTCCTCCTGCTGCTTGTCTGCCACGTGCTCACCCAGGCTGCCACCTGCAGGACCTCCTGCTGCCGCCAGCCGAGGCCCACAGCCTGCCGTGGCTTTGCCCGTGTGGCCAAGACCATTTTGTCAGCCTACGTGATCCTGCGGCTGCCCTACCAGCTGGCGCAGCTGCTGTACCTGGCCTTCCTGTGGGACATCTACCCGGGCTATCTGCTCTGGGAGGCGCTGGTCTACTCTGACTACCTGATCCTGCTCAACAGCTGCCTCAGTCCCTTCCTCTGCCTCCTGGCCAGCGCCGACCTCCGGGCCCTGGCGCACACGATGCTCTCCTCCTTCGCGGCAGCACTCTGTGAGGAACGGCCAGGCAGCTTCACGCCGGCCGAGCCACAAACCCAGGTGGACTCTCTGGGGCAGACTCTGCCAGAGCCAACTGCTGAGACCCAGCCACAGGAAAACATCATGACACAGCCCCCTACAAACCCCACAGCCCAGCCACGGTTGGATTCCGTGGCCCAGTCACAGGCAGATTCTGTCATCCAGCCTCAGGTGAACTCCATGGCCCAGCCACAGGAGAGCCCTGAGGCCCAGCCACAGTTGGACTCTGTGACCCCGCCACAGGAGAGCTGTGGGGCCCAGCCACAGATGGACTCTGTGACCCAGCCACAGGACAGCCCTGAGGCCCAGGCCCCTGGACCTGCTGCCAGCTCAGACCCCAGTCCCGATCATGAAGCCTCCTCTTCCCCATCCATGGATCCCACCCCAGAGGTCCCTGAGAACCCAGACACGCCTGCTGCCTCTGAGGGAGGAAGCCCCAGCGGTGCCCTCTCAGAGGCGGCTCCCGGCGCAGGCCTCACATGAGGGTCCAGGAAAGCCCAGGCCCACCAGGGCAGTGGGGGAACAAGAGGGAGATGGAAGAACCAGCCAGTCAGAGAGGACGGGCACTGCAGAAGACGTCATCATGGAAAAACCCCCACCAAGCCCCTTGGGCCTGGCAGGAGGACTTGGGGAAGTAAGAATGAAGTGGCCAAAAGTCCCAGACAATTTGTTGTGAGCGTCACGTCCCTGTCCGGGTCCCACCAAGCTCTTTCATGCTTGCCCTCATCACACAGTGGCCCATCAGCTCCCTGAGCTGTCACAGCTGATGAGATCCTGGGCTCTGTCCTCTAATAACCCCAGCTCGCACTGACAGTTTTCCCCTTAGCCTGGGTCCTACAGGAGAAAGACAGCAGGGGACTTCCCAGGGCTGGATCAGACTCCCTTCCATCCTTCCCTCCCTCCCCTCTTCCCTGTTCCATTCTCTAACCTGGGCACTAGGAGGCCAAAGGAGGAAGTCCCTGCAGAGGAGGGAGGCATTCAGGAGCCAGCGGGAGTCCGGGCCCTAGGAGCCCACAAGTTGTGAAGCTGGGGAAGGACTTCCCTCAACAAGGCGGCAGGAGAAGAGGCAATAGCTGCCAAGCTTGGATTCAAATCCAGTTCTGGGTGACCTTGCCCAAGCCGCTTCACCTTGAGCTCGTTTCATCTGCCTTTGTGAGGATTAAATGAGAAAGTGTGTGAGGCACCTAGCAAGATCCTGTGGCACACAGTAGGGGCACAGAGAGCAGATGTTCTTCCTTCACTGGCGTTCAGAGTTGTCCCTGCAGGGACTGGGGACGGATGGAAGGAGGCACCATCACCGGGCCTGAGTATCTGGGATCCTGTGAGCTTCGGGGCAGATCAGCTGTGCCCTTAAGCAGTTCTGGATCGCAGACACCCAGATGGCCTCAGAGAGCATGGGTCCGCCTCTGTGACATGGGCGGCTCCAGAGGACTTCAAGGTCTGCTCCATTTAAGGGTTCAACGAATGTCTACCTGCCCCCCGCCCACCGTGATGGGAGCTGCAGGTACAGAGTGCCCTGGGCCTACCAGAGATGAGAGTATGTCCAAGCAGAGAGCTTTGAGGACCAGGGGCTCCAGAAAGGGCACACGTCCCCAGAGGTCACACAGCGTCTCTGGGGCAGAGCCAATCTCTTCCCTCTCAACTTACAGACACTGCAAGAAAAACTAGGAAGTGCTGAAGATCTATTTTCTGACCCCACCCCACTTCCCTTTCACACCCATCACTCTCTTCTGGCACCCGCCCCTCCCAGCTTTTTCTCAACCCCTAGTGTTCCAAAACTATGCCCTCTTGCCCCTTTTCACCGCTCCCCCGCCCAATCCTTTCCCATTAGCTCAGCATTGTGACCTTTACTCTTCCCAGTGGTGATTGCATTTCAAAAAGGCAGCAGGCTCTGCAGTCTGGAGTGATGCAGTCAGATCTGGGTTCTGGTTCCTAGCTTCCTCTTTGCCTCAGTTTTCTCCTCTGTAAAATGGGGTGATAACATTCTCCTTACAAGGTTGTCTGTTGTGATCATTTACTGTGCCCGAGGACCAAAGCACCCTGGGTGGTACTACTACTAGCAGCATAATCATAGCACTTCCTAGTGATGGAATTGTGGACACAGGAGCTGGTGGGAGAGAGATTTCTGGACAGGCACAAACTGGTTGAACTCATTCGTTCAGCAAGTACTTGTTACGTAACTTTCCAGACAGCCTCCCATTTTGGAGACACGTGGGTGGGTTTAAGGACGTGGCCTCTGGTGCCCCCACGGGTTGTTTGAATCCTGGCTCCTCCACTCAGCAGCTATGTGATCTTTAGCAAGGCTTTTGGCCTCTTTGGGACTCAGTTTCCTCACCTGTAAATTGGGGTCATAATGGCTCCCATTTCCTGGGAGTGTTAATCCCTATGAAGTGCTTAGATCCTTGTCTGGCACAGAGTAAATGCTTAATAACTGTTAGCCATTCCTTTGATTATATCAGTGGGCACCTCCAGGCCTCACCCAGGCCTAGGGCCAGCACTGGCGCATGGGCCAGCCATCCTGCCCACCAGGCATTGTCCCCTTCACCACACTGCCTCCTCCTCCACCAGAAATGCTTTCACATTCCCCCACCTTGTTGCAGTGCACACTCCCTGAGGATAAGATCTGGACTTATGTCCCCCTTGGGGCACTCTGCAGAGCCCCTCCCCTTCTCCTAGCCTTTTCAAGGAGTCCCAAAGCCTTTCAACACGGCAGGCAGATCAGGGACTGAAACCTCAGTGCCAGCCACTTGCCTTCAACTCTGGTCCATACTCCAACCCCTGCCTCTTGGAGAGGGGGCCATCCCTACCTCCAAGGTCTCCAAGGGGATCCCACCCATAATGGGTGACTGCTACCCAGGAGAAAGAGCAGTGCCATGAAGGGTTTTGAGGGATAAAGATGAGTTCTCCTGGTAACCTACAGAGGAGGGTCTTGTGTTGGAGAAAACATGCACACCCAGGGCCAGAGGGGATGAATGTCAGGAGCTCACCCTGACATTACATAGCTCCTCAACCTCACCCCTAGCACACCCCATGGGGCTGGGCTCCTGTTGCCTCCTGGAGGACTCCCCCAGTTGTTCCCCAGGTGAGAGATACCCCTCCCTCTCCCTCATGGGGGGACCAGACATTGATTTTGAGAGTTGTGAACATGAATATTTTTCAATTCAATATTTGGGGCTGCTGTTCATTCATTCATTCAATGCACATTAATTGAGTACATACTGCATGCTAGGTCTTCTTGTTCTGAGTGCTGGGATCCAGTGGGAAATGAGACAAAGTGCTATCCTCAGTTTGCTGATACCCTCACGAGTGAGGCAGACAAAAACCAAATACACAAATAATTATAGAAGGTAACACCAGGTAGTGATTGAGATGCGGGGGGCCAAGTAAGGGCCAGAGTGATGGGGGGTGGGGTGCTCAGGAAGTGTCCTCAGAGGAGGTGACATTTGAACAGAGACCTGGAGTAATGAGGGATGGAGACTTAACAAGATCTGGGGGAAGAGTTTCCAGATGGAGGGGACAAGATATGCCAAGGCCCTGAAGTAGGAAGGAAGGTGGTGCGTTTCAGGGATAGCAGGGTCAGTGTCACAAGGCCACATGCAAGGAAAGGACAGTAGTAGGTAACGAGGGAGGGCAGGGAGAGGTCAGACAGGCAGTGGGTGGGGGTGGGCAGTCACTGTGGATGTTATTTCAAGTGTGGCTTCCAGGAGCCAAGGGAGGGTCCAGAGTAGGGGATCAGTTTTGGGCTTTAGACACAATGAGAGGGAGTTTTTATGGCTGCCTTCCCTCTTCCAAGCTACCCACATTCCTGTCCCAGGGTTTATGGGGCAGTGGGGAAAGCAAGGACTCTGGAACCAAACAAATGGAGACTGAGTCCTGGAAGGATGACCTGAAGCAGGCACCCCTTTTCTGAGCTGTTTCCTCAACAGGGTGTGGTGAGAGGAATGAGGGGGCGCAAGCCCCAGCCCACCTGGGACATACAGGGGACTTTGCGCAGCCCAAGAAAGCTAGTCCCCTTCCTTGCACCCCTCTCTTCCTGAGAAAGGGACATCACCCATCACCCCTTGGTCACCCAGGTCAGTAGATGCTCAGAGAAGGAAGGAGGGAGGTGGCTAGTGCCCGAGGGACACCAGCCCCAGGTGGAAGGGGCAGACTGCCTGTGAGACCTACAGGGACACTTAAGCCTTTCCTGTCACCGGAGCTGGCTAGAGGGAGGGAGAGTTCTGCGGACTGAGCTCCCTGTCTCGGTGGGAGATGGTAGATCAAGGAAAGCCTGGAAGGTGTGAGGGACCCAGGGGTCATGGCCCCATTTCTACTTCAAATAAGGAGGAGGCCCAGCAGGACTCAGGGGTGTTGGTAGGGAAGAATTGGTTGGCTGGGGCCCTTCCACTCGCTCCTTAAAACGTCACTGTTTTATTTACCTTGTTAACCAACAGTGTGTACTTTTGTAACTTAAAATGAGGCACAGGGGTGGCCGGTTAGCTCAGTTGTTTAGAGCGTGGTGCTGGTAGCACCAAGGTTGCGGATTCGATCCCCACACGAGCCACCTTGAGCTGCGCCCTGCTTGAAAAAAAAAAAAGGCACATTCATACGTGGACTGTCAGGAGTAGTTAATGTATTTTGAAGTCAGGGGTGGACTGGGGAACCCTAACGTATGCATTGAGGTGGGGGATTGGGAGAGCGGGGCGACACCGACTCCTGACGACTCCTGAAGATGCCACCATGAGGATCAGGGCAAGGGTCTAAGGCGAGGCTGTAGCCTGCATCGGCGGGCCCTCGAGCCCCAGCCCTACCCGTGTTGCTACTTCAGCCTCAGCCTGTTTGCCCCAGAGGGACTAAGGAGTCTGTGGGGCGGGGCTCCCCAGGTCCCGCCCAGGTTCTGTCCCCGCGCCCCTGGCGCCCCCACGCTCGGGGCTTCCAGGCTCAGTTCGCAGCATCCCGCCCCGCCCCTCCGCGCGTGACCTCGGCCCCGCCCCCGCGAGCCCCCGCCCCGCCCCCCGCCCCCTACCCCCCCGCTCCTCTGTCACTTCCTGATTCCCGCTTCCTGCTTCCCAGAGGCCGGGATCCGGAGCCGCCCGAGGCCGGTGCCGCAGTCCCCGGCGCCCCCGGTGAGCGCGGCGGGCTGAGGCTGGGGGTGCAGGCGCGGGACGGGCGGGGCTGCGGGGACGGAGCCCCCGGGGGTCGGGGTGGTGGGTCGCGAGTCTGAGGAGCCCTTCCCTTCCGTGGCGCCCCACCCTCAGTCCCAACTCCCCTTGGTTACACAGCCTCTCCCCTACTGGGCCGGGGTCCCTGGAAGTTGGGCTCCCCGCTCCGATGCGGCTCTGGGATGCTCTGCGGCTGTGAGCGGCGCCCGGACCCCCGCCCAGTCCTGCCAGGCCCCCTGGACTGGCCTGGGGCTCCTTGCACATTCCTGTAGGCATTGCACATTTTCTGCGACTCAGACTGGGCCCTAGCGCGGCCACACAGCGGAGACGGTCCCTGCCTCCTCTGTCGGTCCTCATCACCCAGCCTCCAGTTCCTGGGCAAAAAGGAGCCTGGTGGGAACTAACTGGGACCCACAGAGGAGCTAAGCTTGCTCTGGCTTCAGCCCCTCCCACCTTCTCCCCTCACACACATACCAGAGCCAGGAGGGGACCCAGGGAGAGTCCTGCAATGCCCCTCAGGACTCAGCAGTGTGGACATTTCCCCATTCACCCTGGCGGGGAGGCGGCCAGGGTCTGCACCTGTGACCCCATTCTCTAAGGGGAAACAGAGTGAGGCGGGTTATAATGACCAGGCATCCTCCCCCCTTCCTTCCAGGTAGCCCTGGGAGGTTGGGGGTCATTGGGCTGGGTGGGAAGCTGACCAGGCCTCTCCATTTGCAGACATGTCCTTCCGAAAAGTGGTTCGGCAGAGCAAATTCCGGCATGTGTTTGGGCAGCCGGTCAAGAATGACCAGTGCTATGAGGACATTCGAGTGTCCCGTGTCACCTGGGACAGCACCTTCTGCGCAGTCAATCCCAAGTTCCTGGCGGTGATTGTGGAAGCCAGCGGTGGGGGTGCCTTCCTGGTGCTCCCCCTAAGCAAGGTGGGGCCCGTCAGGGCTGGCGGAAGGAGTGGAGGTGGCCTTGGCCACTCCTGCCAGGCCTGTCACTCACTCCCATGTCTTGCCCATCCCCACACTGCTGGGCAGGTGTCATAATCCAGATTTACTGCCCGAAAGGTGTTAGCACAGATAAAGCCTTTTATTGCCACGGAGTCAGAGTCAGAGGCCACCAATACTTCCTGCTCACCTGGTGATGCCCAGGAGGCAGAGGTGAGCCAGGAAGAGGCAGAGTCACATCTGGGCGCCCAGTGGGCCAGGCCAGGTGCATCATTCCCACTCCATGGAGGGGAAGACTGAAGCTCTGGGAGGGGTGGAGTTTGGGGGCCTTGGGTCCCCCTTGATTGCCCCCCTCATGCCTGCAGATGGGCCGCATTGACAAGGCCTACCCGACGGTGTGTGGACACACGGGACCTGTCCTAGACATCGACTGGTGTCCCCACAACGACGAAGTCATCGCCAGCGGCTCAGAGGACTGCACAGTCATGGTGAGGCGTGGGGCTCTGGTGGGGCCTAGATTGCAGGTGTGGTTCGAGGTCGCTGGAAACAGGGCCAAGCAGAGGCCTCAGCTGGCAGCCTCACCCTCCCACAGGTGTGGCAGATCCCAGAGAACGGGCTGACCTCCCCACTGACAGACCCGGTGGTGGTGCTGGAGGGGCACACCAAGCGAGTGGGCATCGTCACCTGGCACCCAACGGCCCGCAACGTGCTGCTCAGTGCAGGTCTGCACCGCGCCCCCACCCCTCTCCATGTACAGCTCTGGAACCTCCCACATCCTTTCCCAGGCCCATTTGACAGATGGGAAAGCTGAGGCCCATAGCAGTAGAGAGGCTAGGAGGTCTGGCCCCAGGAGGGTGGTCAAAGGGAGGCTGGTGGGCTGATGGACCCCCACCTGGTAGGCTGTGACAATGTGGTGCTCATCTGGAATGTGGGCACGGCGGAGGAGCTGTACCGCCTGGACAGCCTGCACCCTGACCTCATCTACAACGTCAGCTGGAACCGAAATGGCAGCCTTTTCTGCTCCGCGTGCAAGGACAAGAGCGTGCGCATCATCGACCCCCGCCGGGGCACCCTGGTGGCAGTACGTGGCCCTGGAGGGCGAGGATGGCAGTGGACAGGGCAAGGGACTCTATTGGGGCACTGCACTGACCACTCTGACCCCTGACAGGAACGGGAAAAGGCTCACGAGGGGGCCCGGCCAATGCGGGCCATCTTCCTGGCAGATGGCAAGGTGTTCACTACAGGCTTCAGCCGCATGAGCGAGCGGCAGCTGGCACTCTGGGACCCGGTGAGTGGCTGTGGCCGGCCTGAGGGGGCAGGCTCCAGACTTAGTCTCCACCCTGAGTGAGGAGGGTAGAGGTCACCCTGTGGAGACCTGTGGTTCCCACATTCTCAGCCTGGCAACTGAGGCTGTCACGATCTGGAGCTTCGGCAACCTCTCCTCTCCCTGCCGCCTGCTCGCTAGCCTCCCCCACTGCCTCTGTCTACCTAGGAGTCTTTGTCCACGGTGTTCTTACCAACTGAAAGGCCCATCCCTCCTTTGCTTGCCTGTTCCCACTGAGCTGCCCTTCGAGGCCCAGTGCAGAGGCCCCCTCCTCCAGGAAGCCTCCCAGCCCTTCCCCTGAAGTGCTGTGTCCACAGCCCTACACTTCTGTATTGTGACCTTCAGGGGCCCCTGACTCCCCCAGCTTCCATGTGGTGGGGACTCTCAGCTGTTGCTCAGTGGCCTAGACGTAGTCGAAAGGCCTGGAATAGGCTGGGAAAGTGGGACTCTGCGAGCAGAGGGGAGCCAGGAGGGCCTGACAGGGCACACCGCATGGCCAAAGGTTTAGAGGTGGGCGAGAACCCACCAGCTTGGTAGGGGCAATGCCGGCTGGCATGTGAGGCTGGCTGAGGCAGTCCTGATAGAAGGTTGAGACAGTGAGGGGAGACGGAGGGTCTGGTCTGGCCTGACTACTCCCTACCCCACGTGCCAGGAAAACCTCGAGGAACCCATGGCCCTGCAGGAGCTGGACTCGAGCAACGGGGCCCTGCTGCCCTTTTACGACTCTGACACCAACGTGGTCTACGTCTGCGGCAAGGTGGGGCTGGGCAGGGCTGGTGGGGCAGGGAAGAGGGATGTCTGAGCTCTTAAACCTGCCCCTATCTGCCCCATAGGGCGACTCCAGCATCCGGTACTTTGAGATCACAGATGAGTCCCCCTACATCCACTTCCTGAACACATTCACCAGCAAAGAGCCCCAGAGGGGTATGGGCTTCATGCCCAAGAGGGGCCTGGAGGTCAGCAAGTGCGAGATCGCAAGGTGAGAGGGCACCGAGGCAGCGGCTATGGGGGTGCCTGGGGGCAGGGCCCAGGCAGTGGCACCCAGATTACCAAGGAGTCAGTATGGGAGGGGCTGAGTGAGGACTGGAAGTGGAGAGTAGAGGGGGCAGGAGAGCAGGTAGGGGGAGGTTCCACCCACGGCTCCTCCCTCCCCTCCCTTTCCCAGGTTCTACAAACTGCATGAGCGCAAGTGTGAGCCCATTGTCATGACTGTGCCAAGAAAGGTGAGGCCACCCAGTTCCCCTGTCCATCCGTTCTCTAGCACACAGGCCAGTCAGGGGTGACCGGGTGAGGCCTATGAATGGGACATGGCTAAGTATGGCTGTGGGCTGTGGGCTGGGCTGGACAAATACCAGCGTGTCCCCAGGTGTTGGGCTGTTCTGGGCAGGGGGTAAGCTGGGGATAAGACGCAGTGTGAGCTGAGGCGCTGCCCTGGATGAGCCACAGGAGACAGCTACGGAGGTCTCCCTGTAGGAGGCTGAACTGACAACACGGCTGGGGCAGGGCCCTCCAGTGGTGGGCAGTAGGCTAGGTGAGGGGCACAGAGTTGGGAATGGAGAGAGGGACAGGAGTCTGGCTGCAGTGGAGGCCCCCATGAGATCAGGCCACATATGGCTGGGCCTCGGATGCCCAGCCAAGAGCCTTGGACGTGCTGGGTTCTTACTAGCCAGCATTTGTTGAATGCACCATTCACTGTGCCAAGCACGTCCAGGGAGCCAAGCTGTGAACAAGGCTGAGGGGTTGTCCCGGGCACTCAGTCCCTGGGCACAGCAATGGCTCCCAGAATCCCCCCAGGCCCCATAGCTGGCCCTGCTTAGGAAGGTTAGGGAAGGCTTCAGAGGGAGCTGTCAGCGGTGTCCAGAAGTGAAGTGAAGGGACAGATTTGGGCTCAGAAAGGTGACTTGGGACCAGACTGTTAGAGGATGGGGTGACAGGGCAACAGAGTGCAGGCCTGGAGAGTGATGAGGAGGTAGTCACCTAGGTCCCAGATGAGGGGACCCTGACAGTGGGCCCCCAGCTGATCCAGAACCCTCCACCCCCCGCCCAGTCGGACCTCTTCCAGGATGATTTGTACCCTGACACAGCCGGGCCTGAGGCAGCCCTGGAGGCAGAGGAGTGGGTGAGCGGACGGGACGCCGACCCCATCCTCATCTCCCTGCGGGAGGCCTACGTGCCCAGCAAACACCGGGACCTGAAGGTCAGCCGGCGCAACGTGTTATCTGACAGTCGGCCTGCTGTGGGCCCTGGCTCTGCTCGCCCCGGGGCCTCCACACCTGCTGCCTCCACCAATACGACCACCTCCAGCAGCAGCATCCCCAGAGCTGTGGTATGTGCCCTGCAGTCTGGGGTGGTGTTGGGAAGCCCTGGTGTGCTGTGTGTGCCTGAACCATTTGCTGCCCGTCTCTGCGCCTCAGGCCATTGCCTTACCTGGAAGTAGATTTGGGGAGGGCTGCAGCTCCATGACCCTGACGGCCCCCCATGTCACTGCAGGAAGCTGGGAAGCTGGAGGAGGTGATGCAGGAGCTGCGGGCACTAAGAGCGCTGGTCAAAGAGCAAGGGGAGCGCATTGGCCGCCTGGAGGAGCAGCTGGGCCGCATGGAGAATGGGGACGCATAGGAAGGACCACAGACCCAATGGATGCCACTCCCCGCACCCCACCCCCTTCTCACTCAGCCTCTGCTGGCAGGTCACACTGCCCCCCTGCTGAGGGCCTCTGGGGCAGGTTCAGGGGCCAGTCCACATCCTGACCCACTTGTAGGCCAGGCAGGAGCCACCTGGCTTTGGCTTTGTTACTGTGGAGCATTTTTGTACCAAGGCAGACTTATACTCTGAGGGACCATCTCCCCACCCCCACCCCAGCCCCCTGCTCCCTCCCAGAGGAGTGGGAGGAAGGGCTCTATATTTTCATCCAAATAAAATTCGCTTTCTAAAAGCCAGGTTTGCCATTCTGCTGCAAGGGTGGGGCTGGGAAAGGAAGTCTGGAAATGGGGACAGATGAGGCCTGTGAGAAAGCTCTGGGGGCCACGAGTATCCCCCAGTCATAGTGTCGCTGAACTCTGCCACGTAGGGAAACTGAGGCAGGAGACGTGGAAACCTCTAGGCCCACGTCCTGCTTTGAGCTGGGTGCCCAGTTCCTCTTTTTGGAGGCTTGGTAACAGGCCCCAGAACCCTACCCTTGCCCAGTGAGACCTGTGACGATCTGGTGTGGGTCAGAGTGATTCCCAGAGGCCCAGGGCCCCTCAGGGGCCTGTGGCACGGAGGGCTGGGTGGAGTGTTATAGGCAGGAAGCGGAAGCTCAAGTAACCCCTGGCTGCATTTGCGCGCCAGAGCTCACTTCTCCCTCCACACAGCCAGAGCTGGAGGTGGGCAGCCAGCACTGAGGCCCGCGGACTGATGGTGAGTGTTGGAGCCCGCTGGGTCCTTGGGGTGAGGGCAACAGGAAGTCAGGGCTGAAATGTCTGGGCCTGGGAACTAAGGAAGGATTCCCCTTCCTGGGGCCCAGGGCAAAAGCATCAGTTGGGGCAGAGGCCAGGATGGGCATGGGACAGAAGCTGAGCGTTTCTCTCACCTCATCTCAGAGCTGGGCCTCCCTGGGACTCAGGATGTGGCCCCAGCACCACACTCCAGGTCCAGTCCCCCTTCAAGACCCCGGATAGACCCTCACCTGCTGTGCTCTTGAGCTGGGACTCAGGCACAGCCCCTACTTGCAGCCCTGGAGCCTAGGCAGACAGCCTGTGAGGGGAGTCTTGCTTGTACCTCGGCACCCCTCCCCCCCCCCCCGCCCCCACCTGCCTTGTTCCAACCGCAGGCTTCCTCTGGCAGCTGCACCCGCCTCCCCCAGCCCGAGGCCCCCAGGGACACAGACTTGAACTGAACGGAAACACTGCAGCTGGGGCAGTAGTGAGGCAGTCCCGAGGGGCTGGGAGGGAGGAAGAAGAGTCTCACAGACCCCCTTCCTGGGACCTAACCAAGTGGGAGGTCAACACTTGCCTTGGGGTTGGTTCCTCCATCCCAGGCTCAGGAAGAGCCATCCCCAGCACCAGCCTCGCAGGCTCCCTCTCTCCTTTCCATTCCCCTCCCCCTACAGTGGGCAGACTCTTGACAGTCAACCAATATTTATTGAGCACCTACTGTGTTCCAGGAATTGTTTAGGTGCTTGAACCAAAAAGATCCCTGTCTTCCTGCAGCTGATTCTGGTGGAGGAGTTAAGACAATAAACCTAATCACCAAGCAGTGTTATCTACTGGGTTAGGAATGGCAGAGGAAGGAAAGTAGGGCTGGGCTGGGCTGGGCTTCGGGGTAAGGTCAGCGTGGGGACGCAGGTCAGGTTAGACCTCGTGGAGGAACTCTGAGCTAAGGTAAGCAAGTGAGCATGTGGCTAGGGGAAGGGGAGGCGGGATGGAACATTCTAGGCAGAGGGCCCTCACTGCTCAAGCAGGCTTCTAAGGTGCAGTGGGAGGGAGGGAGGTCGCCAGCTCTCACAGGGCCAGGGCTTTATGGACTGAGTAAAGACGGGCTTTCTGCGTGACTGTCCCCATTTGCCCCAAAGGCAACTAAAGTCCCAGTCATTCAGCCTGCCACGGCCCGGCCCCCAGTCCAGGTGACGAGCCCCTGCCTGTCTCCCCACAGGACCTGTCCTGCGCCCTAGGGCTCGGGACACTGCTGGCCCTGCCAGGGGTCCTGGGGTCAGGTGGTGCCAAGGACAGTGCGGGCTCCAGCTCTGTCACTGTTATCCTGCTGCTGCTGCTGCTCCTACTACTGGCCACTGGCCTGGCCCTGGCCTGGCGCCGCCTCAGTCGTGACTCGGGGGGCTACTACCACCCGGCCCGCCTGGGCGCCGCACTATGGGACCACACCCGCCGTTTGCTCTGGGCCAGCCCGCCGGGCCGCTGGCTCCAGGCCCGGGCTGAGCTGGGGTCGCCAGATGAAGACCCAGAGAGGCAGGAGGAGGAGCAGGACGCAGACGACTACTACTGGGATGGTGGCCAGGAGGAGGCTAAACCCCAGGACAAGGAGCAGCGGTGTAGCGAGCGGTCCAGCCTACAGCAGGAGCCAGAGCCCAAGCAGGAAGCACATGACCGTGACGGTGATGCCAAAGGGGGCCTGGGCCTCGGCTCCCAGGGGCTAGAGGGCGCAGCGGGCAGTGCCGAGGCCCTGCTGAGCGATCTGCATGCCTTTGCTGGCAGCGCGGCCTGGGACGACAGCTCTGGGGCCGCTGGAGGCCAGGGCCTCCATGTCACCGCACTGTAGGGCCAGCCCTGGGGTGACTGCCTCTACTTCCCCAGCTGCCGTGACTGGACACAGCCTGCCCTGGACCCTGGACCCACTGTCACTCCCACCCCCACACAGAGCCTCAGACTGTCACTCTGCCCCCCAGTTGTCCCCAGTGCTATGCATCCCCACACACTCCCAGGGGCATTGGTCAGCCATCAGAAATAAAACCCTTCCGGCCCTGCAGTGCTGTGGTCCTGTGGTGACCCTTCCGTCCCTAAGCAGGAGACGACCCCACCCGCTCCTGCCCCCAGAAGGCCAAAGGAAGAGCCAGGTCAGCGCCATGATTTGATACTTTAATTGTGCAAGGGCACAGCTCAGCTGTAGGGGGCCCTCCACTGGCATCCGTGGCCGGCAGCCCTTCATGCTCATGATTCAGGGGCACAGCCACTCCCAACAGAGACATACACTCTCACACACTCACTCCAGCACCCCTAGACACCCCCCAGGTCTCTGAAACTGGCCAAGGGTCCCGCTGTCCTCACAGCCTGCAGGGAGGGGCCCCGACAGCTGTCCTTATCCCGGCCGTCTCCTAGCGCCCTGGACGCCCACGGCCCCTCTTGGACTTCTTGGTCCCTGAGGGAGGTCGGATGGGGAGAGGAGCCGTGCTCGAGGGTAGTGGTGGAGGCGGTGGCAAGAGAGGAGGTAGAGGGGGCTCCATGGGCTCCGGTGGGGGTCCAGGGCTGGGCCGGAACCCCTCAAAGGGTGAGAACTTCAGGGGGCTGCAGGGGAAACCAAGGCAGAGGCTTCGCCTACTGGCACCTGGCACCAGGGCAGGAGGGCCGACTTCCCCACCTGCCTGGGTGCACAGCTGTGAGGTCAAGTGCCCATCCGGGCAGCCCCTGCCACAAAGGGTCCCCGTGGTAGACGGGAAACGGAGGCTACAGCCAGCTAAGAGGCTTGGCCAGGGCAGCCCTGGGGTTGACGGCAGAGCCAGAGCTAGAGCTGGTCTCCTGCCCGTTACATGCCCCCCGCAGCCCAGATACCTGATGGGGGTCCGGGGGCTGCTGTTGAGGCGCCGGGGGGAGCGCAGCTTGGGCTGGAAGGAGAAGCCCTCCTTGATGCTGTCCAGGACGGAGGGTGCCACGTATGTGAAGCCCTGGGGTGGAGGCAGGGCCGGGCGACATTCAGTGTCCACCATGCCTTAGCCACAACCCCTGCCCGTGTCCCCAGAACTCTTAGGCCCCCCAGACCTCACCAGGAAGGCTTGGTTGGCGCTCTCACTGAGGGCCGTGTCATCTGGACTGTCCACTGGCGTCTGCCGTGTGAAGCGAGTGTCAAACTGGCTCACGTCCTCCTCTGACTGCTGTGGGCAGACCCGAGTGGGGCGGGGTCAGGGGGTGGCCAGGCCAGGGGTCTTCCACCCGCCACTGAGCCAGTGGGACCTCCACTCACCAGACAGGGCCTGAAAGGGGGGTCCACACGGCGGGCCAGGAGGTCGTCCCAATTAATGTGCCGAAAAAAGGGGTGCCTCTGTGGGTAGAGCACCCCCAAACATGCCAACAGTTCACCCCCTCGGCTCCTTCAGTAACTCTACCCCACCGCCCCACCGCCTCGTGGTGGTCCCAGGCCCACCTGTACATCAGCAGCGTCCCCTGGGCCTCCCCCCATCCGTTGGCTGGGATTCCGCTTCAGAAACTAGGACAAGGGCAGAGTGAGGGTCCGGGGGAGAGGTATTGCTCGTGTGTCCCCCATGTTCTAGGGGCTGGCTCAGGTGAAGGGGAGACCAGGGAGAAGGTTTCTGGAGTGTGGTCTCCCCCTACTGACACCCTCGGGACTGCCAAGGTTTGGTCCGATGGCCCCTTCTCCACAAAGCCTTCGCCGAGGCATGTGGCTGCTGGCATCACCCCAGGCTGTCTTGGTGGGGATCCAACTCCAAATCGGGTTGGGTGCCTACCCTCCCCCTCTGTGCCCCTGCCGATCATGAACAGTTTGCAGATTGGGACTCAGACAAGGAGCTGTCCAGGGTAGCAGCTGCTCTGCTTCAGAGCTAAACCCCAAGCTTAATGTCTGGGACCCCAAAGCCAGTGCTCCTCCATCCCAAAGGCAGGGTGGCTCCGGCTCCCCACAGTCCAGAGACACGCAGGAAGCCATGCAGGGCCTGGGAAAAGCGATGGGAGCCAGACCAGGGGCAGGAGGGAGCCCACCTTTTTGACAAGGTCTCGGGCATCGGGGGTGAGGTAGGGGGGCAGCACCAGCTTCCCTTTGATGATCTTGTCCATGGTTTTCTTCCGGTTCTCTGCAGTGAAGGGCGGCTGGAAGAGGCGGAGGGTGAGAGGAGCCTTGTGGGCCTCCCACCAGGCCCGGCCCTGCCCGGGGGCCTCCTCCTGCCCCCACGCCTGCCCTCCCCGGGAGGCTGGACTTGCCGATCCAGTGAGCATGTCGTACATCAAGGCCCCGAGGCTCCACCAGTCCACCGCGCGGTTGTGGCCGCTGCGCACCAGAATCTCAGGGGCCCTGGGAGCCGGGTGGGACCGTCAGTTGGGCCAGACCCTGCCTGGCTGTCCTCCTGACCCCTGGGCCCAGCCAGCTGCCCCTTACATGTACTCGACGGTGCCACAGAAGGTGTGGGTGACAGCGCCCTCGTGAATCGACTCCTTGCAGAGTCCAAAGTCTGTCAGTTTGATGTGGCCTGAGGGAGAATGTTGGAGGGGGTGGTCAGGGCCCCAGGCCACCCCAGGGGGACCCTCAGCCCTCCCTGCAGCTTCTGACCCGGAGACGCAGCTGCCTGTGTAACGTGCACACATGCGCACCCTGGCTGCTGAGCATAATGTTCTCCGGTTTAAGGTCCCTGTAGATGATGCCTTGGAAGTGAAGATGGCCCAGGGCCAGTGTGATCTCTGCCAGGTAGAAACTGCAGAGACAGGACAGGGTGAAGGCAAGGGTGGGGGAGCCAGGGCCTGGAGGAGCCCGGGAACCCCCCCAGGAGAGGCAGGAAGTAACACCCACCAGGCCGTGTCTTCCAGGAAGATGCCCTCTCGCTCCAGATGTGTGAAGAGCTCACCGCCTGCGACACAAACATGTCAGCAGCTGTGTGCTAGGACCAAGATCCTTTGCTCTCCGAGTCTTGGTTTCTTCTTGGGGAGAGTGGGGCTTGTAATTCCCGCCCTACCTGCCTCACAGAGCTGCCGTGGGGTTTCAATTCAAATTCAGCAAACATCTACCGACGCCTACTCGGTGCCTGGCCCTGTGCTGGGTGAAGCTGGGGACACAGATGAAGAGACCCAGCCATTGCCCTCAGGGTGCTCAGTCTAATGGGAAGACAGACATGCACACGACGGCTCTTATAGGCCAGATTGAGACAATAGCTCCAAGAGCTTAACCCAAAAAAAATCTCACAGAAGAGATGAAGGAGGACAAAATGAATCCCGAAGTGAGGGGACAGAAAGTAGCAGTGGGACTTCCAAGGGCATGCCGAGGTGGAACCCAGGGGAGGGCGCGCTCAGGGCTCATCTGTACAGATGTGGGAGTAGGCAAAGCAAGCCTGGACCACTCCATGGTGAACAGGAGGCCAGGCTTTATCCGGGCAGTTACAGGGAGCCATGAATTCGGAGGTGGAGCGTTGGGAACAATGCTGTGCTCTGAGTCCCTGGGAGGGAGTAGGGACACTAGGAGACGATGAGCAGGAGTTAAGAAACAACTGTGCCTCCCCCTCCCCTGAGAGGGTGGAGAGGATGGAGGACACTGCAGACAATGACCCAACTGTATTTGGGACCTGACTGGATGCAGGGCACAGAGGAGAGGGGAACAACATGAAGGGGCAGTGGAAATGGACAAAACAATCCTCTAGACTTCCGTGCAAACTCCCACCATTCCCATCCACCCCCAGTACAGGCAAGAGACACAAATAGGCGCTGGATGGATGTTTGCTGAATGAATGAATGAATGAATGAATGAATGAATGAATGAATGAACAGACGAACAGATGGGTATGGGAGTCCCCTAGCCATTCTACACGCCCCCTCTCTCCAGGCTTCCCCCAGGACCCCAGGGCTTCCTGTGCTGGTTCCTTGGCCCTGCCCACGCCCCTGGCTGGGCCCACATGCATACCACTGAGGCACTCAAGGATGAGGTAGAGTTTGCCGCCAGTCTGGAAGGCATAGGCCAGTTCCACAATGAAGGGGTGCTTCACTGACTCTAGAATGTTCCGCTCAGCCTGAGTGTGTGCCGTGTCCTTGGCGTTACGCACAATTTTGGCCTGGAAAGGCAGGGATCGGTTAGAAGGTAGGCACTCAGTCCCTCCAGCCACTATCCTTCGGCCACCCTCTACCACGCCAGCGCATTTCTCCACAATTCTGCTGCGATAAGCAATCGTTCTTGTCGGGTACTGATTTGTCCTCTAGCACAGTGTTTCCCAACCTTTGTACTGCTGACATCCTGGGCAGATAATTCTTGGTTGTGGGGGGGCGTCCTGTGCATTGCAGGATGGTTAGCAGTAGTCCTGGCCTCTACACACCGGATCCCAGTAGCATCCCTCTCTAGTCGTGACTCAAAAATGTATGCAGACATTGCCAATTGTCCACTGGGAGGCAAAACTGCCCATGGTTGAGAATTACGGCAAAATAATGTATAGTCATATGCCACGTAATGACTTTCGATCAACAATACACCGCATATACGATGGTGGTTTCTAAGATTATAACGGAGCTGAAAATTCCTATCATCTAGTGACAACATAAAGTGCTACAGCATCATCCCTCACGTGTCTGTGGTGATGCTGGTGTAAACAAACCAACTGCACTGCCAGTCGTAAAAAAGGGTAGCACACACCATTATGTAGAGTACATAATACTTGCTAATGATAACAAATGACTATGTTACTGGCTTATGTATATACTTTACTATACTTTTTATCTCTACTTGAGTGTATACTCTTTCTACTTAAAAATAAAGTTTGCTGAGATAGGCCTGGTGGCTCAGGTGGTTAGAGCTCCATGCTCCTAACTCCGAAGGCTGCCGGTTTGATTCCCACATGGGCTAGTGGGCTCTCAACCACAAGGTTGCCGGTTCAACTCCTCGAGTCCAGCAAGGGATGGTGGGCAGTGCCCCCTGCAACTAAGATTGAACACGGCACCTTGAGCTGAGCTGCCGCTGAGCTCCTGGATGGCTCAGTTGGTTGGAGCGCGGGCTCTCAACAACAAAGGTTGCCAGTTCAACTCCCGCAAGGGGTTAGAAACGGCAACTGGACCTGTAGCTGAACGGCACCCTCCACAACTAAGATTGAAAGGACAACAACTTGACTTGGGAAAAAGTCCTGGAAGTACACACTGTTCCCCAATAAAGTCCTGTTCCTCTTCCCCAATAAAATCTTAAAAAAAATATATAACAAAGTTTGCTATAAAACTATGCTGTGACACCAGCAGCAGCTTCATACTTCTCGTGTTTACCGTATCTCTTGGTTGCATCAATTTCTCTTGTTCCTGATTTAATCTCGTGTTGTTTTGTACAGCAACATGCTGTGTAGGCTTGTGGCCTGGGAGCAATAGGCTATATTGCGTAGCCTAGGTGTGTAGCAGGCTACACCATCTAGGTTTGCGTAAGTGCACTGTGATGTTTGCACAATGACATAACCGCCTCACAATGCATTTCTAAGAAAAGATGCCACGGTTAAGCAGAGCATGACTATAATCACAATTGACAACAAACAGAAATGCCCGAGACAGCGCCCATCTCCTCCATCATGTTTGCTGCTGTCTTCCCAAAGCCTAGTGTAGTGCACTGGGAATAGCAGCCACTCAGTGACGATTTGTTGGCTGAGCAAATGACTCACCTTCCTCAGGACTTTCATGGCATATATTTTGCCCAAGTTGGTGCCCTGTACCTTCCGCACCTGGAACACCTGTAGGGCAGGGGAGACAGGATCAACTTCCCTCTCCACATCCTATCTTCAAAAAGCCCCACCCAAGGGTGGGACAGTAAAGATTTCAAGTCTGATTCAGAGGGTATTTGCCCTTCCCCCCCTTTGTTTTCACCTCTGAATTCTACCGAAAGCTCTGCTGATTTACAAGTCTAATTTGTTTTGAGAACCCTTTGCTACAGCAAGATTGAGGCTGTGAGGCCAGTAAGGAAGGAGGTGGGGCCAGTACCTTGCCATAACCTCCCTTGCCCAGCACACGCAGCAGCTCAAAGCAGTGGGGCCCGATGCGCTCTGGACCCAGGTTCACACTGGTCTCAGTCAGCTCTACCTCCTCATAGTGTCCCACAGGCCTGTGGACACAGGAAGTTAATGGGGGCAAGGCTCCATACTCCCCAGGTCCCCTTCCCAGCCCATTCCCTCCTCCCACAACACGACCCTCACTCACTCCGGGCCAGCTGCCCTCAACTCGGCAAGGGGACACACGTCCTGTGAGAAACCGAGGGGTAAGAGGCAAGGGAGGTGCCAGGATCCCTCCCCCCCAAGCTGGACTGCTTGGCCCAGGAGAGGAGGGGGTCAGGAATGGGAGCGGGCAGGCTATGGGCCAGGACTGGGGAGGAGGGAGGGCAGAAAAGGGAGACTCAGGGGAAGGGCTAGGGTCTCGAAAGACAGGTTGGGGTGAGGGTGAGGTCAGAGCTTACTAGGGGCTGGGATCTGAGAAAGATCGGGTCTGTAGGAACGGAGCCCACTCTCCGTGGGGGTAGCGGAGGCGAGCTCATCGCCAGGGTGATGGGATCGGCTCCGGGATCGAGCCGCGCACGGGAGGACCACTCACCGCAGGGCTGAATTCTGGTTCGCCCTCGCCCTCGCCCTCGCTGCCTTCCTCCGTCTCCAGGTCCAGGTCAAATACCGCCGCCATAGCGGCGCCGGCCCTCAGGGCCCCTCGGCCCGTACCTGGCCGCGCAGTGACTGACAGCCCGGGCCGAGGCCTCTACGTTAGCATTCCGCGACGGCGGCCCCGCGCTCCGATGACGCAAGAGGCATTGACCCCGCCCTGGGAGAAAATATGGCGTCCGTCGCAAGGCTTCTCGGGAATTGTAGTTGGGTGCCCGGGTGCCAAAATCTGCAGTCTTTGGCTGAGCCCTGTCTTCCCAGTACAGCTCCCGGGGAGCGGCACAGGACGGGGCTGCCTGGGAGGAGCCCATCTTAGCTCTGGGGAGAGTGAGTTTGGATGGGGCAGAGTAGGAAGCGCATACAGGTATGAACGTAGATGGAATTCGCAGCCCTGTTGAGTCGTGCGCTGACAGGCTGACTGGGTGGCGAGAGGCAGGTGGCGTCTTCTCCTCTCTGTTCGCCCCTGAAAAGGAGGCAGCTGCATCAGGGTCTCTCTAATGTGCCTCCATGCTCGAGGACCTGCAGGTCTGAGCATTTACTGGGTGACTGCTCCGTGCCCAGCTTACTTCCAGGCATTGCTGCCAGGTTCCTGCCAGAAGGGATTTGTGTCTCATTGATCCATCTGTAAATATGGGCTTATGCTGGAGTTTGCTCCGTTGCCAATTTAAGCACATTTAGTAATCCGGCTATCTTAATCCAGCTACGCTTAATAAAACTTCATTAAAAGAATAAATGAATGAACACACCAAACCTGGTCGGTGACTTTAGATTTGGGCATGGATTCTTGTTAGATGGGGCTCTGCGGGGTGAATTTGGGCCAGATCAGGCTCTGGATGAGTAGATATGAACTCCGATGGAGAGACCTCAGAGGTCTCCAGGCTGGACCAAGGTTATCTGGTTGGATGTGGCCCTCTGGTTGTAATTCCATCCTCAGGAGACCCTCAGGTTTGGGTCCTGGTGTGCGTGCCCCTGGCAGGTCCCCACTGAAGATCAACCCAAAAGACTGAGCCATGGCCCAGCCCCAGTCAACTTAGCTCCAGATTCTACAGGTATCCCCTAGCCACTTCTCCCTCCTCCCTTCCCCGCCCCGCATCTAGCTGAGCCTGAGAGGTGTTGTCCGAGTCACAAGAACCTATCCCAGACCCTGGACATTTCAGTAGTTCCTTAAGCCTTTATTTGGAGAGGGATGCTTGTGGAGATGACCACAGCTCCTCTGCTGTGCAGAGGCAGGAGTTCTTAAAGCAGCCTCCCCTGATTTAGGAAGGGAGTGTAGACTCTCCTCTGTCAATGCTAGTTAGGGGTGCCAGAGGCCAAAGCACCGAAGCTTGTTGGAAAAGATACATTGTGCATGGGTGGGGGGTGTTCACATGTCTCAGCCACATATGAATGAGGGCAGGCAGATGAGCAGGACCTAGAAGCTGAGTGGGCATGTAAGACTTAGTAAAAGCAGAAACCTGGACTCTACATCTTGTCCCTCGACCTTCCTTCCACTGTGATATGACCTTGAGGCAGTGGATTTTTCTCTTTGAGCCTGTTTCCTCATCTGTAGAATGGGGCAATCATGACTACCTGCCGGGGAGATGGTTACTCCTGACCCCAGGTCACCAGCTTCTACTGCTCAGGCCAAATGATGTATTGTCAAAAGTTGTCGGCAGGCTCTGGAACTATCCTGGAATTTGTTAAATGATGGGGTTTAGTCTCAGGTTTTCTTGGGATTTGTCCAATGCCAGGAGCCCGCCAGGTTCTCTTTTCCCATAGATGGCAGGAAAAGAGAAACACTTGGAAGGGTGGGGAGGGTGGGCTGGGTTTGGGCCCATTCCTACCTCCCTGGAGGTGGGGTGGGGAGATGTGTGTGTTTATGTGCAGCTGTTGTCGCTTCTCCATGGCTAGAATCCCGGGGCAGCTGAGGGCTGGACTGGGGCCTTAGGGAGGGCAAGAGGGCCCAATGGCCCCCCCCAAATACTTTCTTTTGTGGTCCTCAAGCCCGGGAGGCGTGATGTAAAAATGGCCCTGCCACTCTGGAACAGACCTGAAGCCTTGCAATGGGCTGGGTGAGGGGGGCTGGGGCAGGGCTATGGGAAAAGAGGCAGGGAGAGCATCGGGTAGCAGAAGGCACCACAGCCCCCCCCACCCCAGCACTTTGCCCCTGCCCCCTGGCCCCAGTGCTATTTGAAGTGGGACAGGAAGTGGGCAACCGGGTAGTGGGGCCCATCGATGCCCAGGCCCTGGCAGAGGCCCAGCAAGCGGAGGCGGGCCTCGGCCAGGCTGGACCCAGCACAGGCCACACTACAGTAAGGCTCCTCGTACTCACTAGGCACCAGGGCCTCTTCTGAAGACAGAAACAGATTGAAGCGCAGCAGGCCCCGGTCATGAAGAGCCTGCAGGGCCTCCTGGCTAGCAGTGGAATTCAGTACCTGCAGGTGCTGGGACACCAGGCACATGACACCTACCAGGTGGCCACGAGCCCGTGGGTGGGCGGGCAAGGCAGGCCGCAGGCCACAGGCCACCATAGCTGCAGCAAGCAACAGGTCCACACCGTAGAGCTCCAGGATCCAGTCCCGCAGGTAGAAGCCACCCATGCGGGGATTGATCTCAATGAGCCGTGGCCCAGACCCGGTCAGCTTGAGCTCCACGTTGAAGACGCCATCCAGCAGCCCGCAGCCCAGGCAGCAGCGGAAGGCTGCCTGCACCAGCTGCGCCTCCTGCTCCGGTGCCAGCCCAGTAGGCATGCAGGCTGCTGTCTCAGTGAAGCCAGGCAGACGCGTGGGGCCATTGTCGGAGACAAAGGCAGCCAGCAGTCGCCCGCCAAACAACACCAGGTCCACATCGTGCTCGGTGCCCTCAATGAACTCCATGAGGAGCATGGCATTGCCCCAGCCCAGCCCGATGCCGGGGTGGTCAGCTTCACCCTGCAGATCTCGGGCAATCCGGGAAAAGTGCTCATGGCACTGTGGTGCATCCTCCACCAGCCGCACGCCCACCGCACCTGCCCCAAACTCCAGCTTCATAACACCGGGCAGGGGTACCTGGTGGACAGCCCTCTCCACGTCGGCCTCACTCTCCAGTGGGCAGCAAGGCACAGCATGGAGGGAGGGCGAGGGCCAGGGGGGGCCTTGGCGGCACAACAGGTGCAGCTGGGTGTGGCTCTTCTGCTTGGCCAGGCGCATGGCGGTTGGGGAGCTGCAGGGCAGACCCAGCTCCTGGCAGAGCAAGGCTGTGAGCACCAGGCAGTCATCCCAGTAGGAGAAGCAGCCATCTAGCTGCAGGCCCCGTGCCCGCACCAGCTCCGCCAGCAGCCGTGCATTGTCCTCGTCCCTCCGGTGCTCTGTCACATCAAAGTGGATGAAGGTCTGCACCAGCTGGGATGCAAAGTGGTTGGGGTCTGACTCTACCAGGTGCAGCTGCAGAAACCACAGAAGGGCAAGACATACAGATCAGCCCGTGCTGGCCGCTGGGGACCTAGGACGGGGCCTAGAAGGTGGTCTTGGCCCTCAGAGGTTCACCAACACTGGGTGCTGAAAGCAATATTTGTTGATGACTGAATACATGAAAGGTGCAGAAGTGGGACCCCTAACCCAGCCTGGAGGGGAGGGAAGGCATCCTAGAAGAGGAGGCAATGCTTAAGCTGGGAGCTGAATAAGAGCCAGCCAGGGGAAAGATGGCTGCAGGAGGAAGAGGGCAGAGTGGAGGGGTGAGGCAGGTGGGTGGGATCATTCTCAAAGGCAGCCTCACTTTGCCTTTGGCCTCTGGCCAGGGCCAAAGGATTGGGGCTGGGGGCAGGTGGTCTGGTGTCTGAACATTATGCTCTTGGTTGTCATTCACCCAATGTGTTCACACTGGGAGGTGCCCACAGAGGAACCCAGTGGGGGCCCATACCCCCAAAGCTCACTGCCTGCAGGGGGAACACAGATACAAAGCAGTTGGTACCTAGGGCAGAGGCAGCCCCTGAAAAGGGTAGGGAAGGTGGCTGTCTGCACTGTAAATACTTGGCAGCGTGAGGAATGAAGAGACATTCCAGGTAGAGAATACAGTGTGCAAGGCAGGGAGTGAAGAGACACAGGAATGGCTGGAGGGGAGGGTTGCCAAGGAGTGTTGTATTATGGGAGAGGGGAGAGGAGGCCACTGTGGTAGATTGGGACCAGGAAGAGCCTAGATATCTGGCATCTGTTTTCTTACTGTTCAATGGGGATAAGAACGTCTGCTGTGCTTACGTGGCTCCAGATTCTGTAATGTGAGCTCACTGCTGTGAACTTGATTCAGGATCTGTAAGCTGCTCCCCAGCACCCTCCTCACGCCCTCAGGAATTCAACCTCAAAGGAAGGACCTGCCCTTTCTGCAGGATTAGCCTGGCATTCAAAGCCCTGGTCTGCCACTAACCCTGAACGCCGCTCCCGCCCCTCCGGCCCGTCTACCCTAGGCTTCTCTTACACCTGGCGGGGACAGAACTGAGCGAGAGGCCGGAGTTAAGACTTCTAACATGGGCCAGGCGGCGGGCCCCGTCCCTACTCCTGGGATCTAGTGCCTCCAGGGAGACCTCCCGGCGAAGGCCCCGCCCCAGTGGTGCTGGCCCCGCCCCAAAGCCCACCCACCCCTGCACCCGGGCCCCGCCTCCACCTCAGGCCTGGGCTTTGAGCCCGGCCCCGCCCACCTTGAGCCCGTAGTCGCGCGCCGCCTCCCACACGAACTTCTTGCTGAAGCCGCCCCCGCCGATCACCAGCAGCTGCTTTCCCTCCATGAGGCAGCGCGCGGAACGCCGCAGCATGGTTTCCACGAGTGGCGCGGCTGCCGCCGCCTCCTCGGCCACCGGCCCCGAGCGCGGGGAGGCCCAGAGCCCCTCGAGCGCGCCGCACGCCTCCAGGCACAGGCCTCGGTTCAGCTCCAAGGCCACGGGGGTCAGCGCGCCACCCGCCACTGTCAGCGCGAAGTCTACGCCTGGGCCGGGGGTCGTGGGGGAGGGGCGCGGGCTCAGCGCGGGCCGCCCTCGGGCCTTGCCTCCCGGCCCCCAGCCTCCATCCCGAGCCTCCCGCACTCACCGAGGAAGTCAGTGCAGGCCTGGCGCCCGCCGCGCTGCTCAACGCTCAGATCGGCCTCCAGAGCCAGCACAGCGGCTAGCGCAGCCTCGGCCGCCGCCTTGACGCTCCGCCGCACGACCGCCACCTGCGCTGCCTCGCCCAGACCGCACTGGGCCAGTGCCACCTCCAGTGTCCGCGGCAAAGAGCTCTGGTGCCGCAAAGGATGGTCCCCACGGCCCACGGCGCATACCACCTGGGCAGGGTGCAGCTCAGGGGCCTGGCCCAGCAGGAGCCCTCCCATGACTACTAACCCGCCCCCACCACTCATGCACACCTCCAGACCCCTCTGGACGTTCAAGAAGCCTCTTCTCCAATGTGACTTACACTGCACAAACCACATCCCCTGCCACTGCCCATCTGGTCCCTAGATCCCTGGGGATTCTACCTAGGCTTCCAGGCCTGGCTAGGGTCTCAGCTCCCTGAGGGCTCCAAGCACACTTGCTCCTAGCTCCTGCAGCCCTTGCGACCTGTGCCACCCTGGTGTGTCCCAGCTGTGGAACTCCCTGAGTGCTGAGTTGAGTCTCCCCCTCAGCTCCGCCCGCCCAGAGCTGTGCGCTGACAAGGGTCCCCAAGACTCTCCGAGCTCCCCAGCTTGGTATCAGGGACCCTGCGTCAGTCTCTTATGTGGGCAAGATCTCCCTGGGAAGAAGATTCGCACCAGGCCTTAGGCCCCAGGGCCCCTGAGGGAGGCGGGTGGGGGGGTGCAGGAAAGGTTGGAGGGGAGGGAAAAGTGTCAGGCCCAGGAGTCCTCGCAGAGGCGACTAAGATGCCCCCTCAAAGACTGCTCTCTGCCTAGGAATGCTCATCATCCCCATGGCGCGGGACTGGAGTGTGGCATCAGGGTCATGACCTGACCTGGGCCGTGCTCACCTTGCTCAACAGGGGCCTGTCACCCTGTGTCCGACACACCACAGCACAGATACGCACAGCCAGCGCAGGGCCAGGTTGGGGACTGCCTGGGGGAGGACGGTGAGGCCTGAGCCCGGCACGGAGATGCCAGGAGGCCAAGCCAAACTCCCATCCCTGGCCGGCCCAGATGGCTCTCACCTGGGAAGGACAGCCGGGCAGGTGGGCACACAGCCTCCACAAGGACACTCTCCTCCTCCTCCAGTTTCTCCAGCAACGCTAGCACTGTGTCCGCCACTGTGTCCACCTCTGCTCGTGGGTGCAGACGCAATACCTGCCGCCCCCGCCAGCGCCAGCCGCTGAGCTTGATGGCCACCTGCAACAGGAAGAAGAAGGGGACCTCCTCACCACCCCATGTACCTGCAGGATGGGATGTCATACCATAGGAGCAATGAGTAAACAGGCAAGAAGGCAGGGGGTTGCCACAGAGGGATGGGGCAGCAGCAGGGCTTGGTAACCATCCATGGATCCCATCTTCGGGCCCCTGCACCGACCTCAGGGGCAGGAGCCTGTTACCTGCAGGGCATCCCCCAGGGCCTCAGAGTGCAGAAAGGCCCCAACTTCGTCCTTCACCAGTGTCTCCTGGCCCTCTTTGCCACTCAACTCCACCAGCCTCAGTCCCGGGCTGGCATCCCTTCCCTGCAGTAGTGCTGGCAGCTTGTAGGTGAAAGCCAGGGTAGCTGGCACAGCCACACCACCCTGCTGGGCCAGCAATCGCCTTGTCAGCAGCCGGTCCTCCAGTAGCCGGGCCAGCTCTGCTGAGGCTCCTGTGGGGCAGGTGAGGTCGCGGGCGAGCTCAGCTGCCTCCCGACCCTGGCCAGGCCCCAGTCCCAGGCCCGCCAGGAAGTAGGTGACACGGCGTGGAGGGACAAAGTCATCCAGGAATGTCAGTCCCCCTGGGTGGAAGCTCACTGCTTTAGAGACCAGCAGGGCGGCCTCGCCTGGCTGCCCTGGTGCTGGCACCTTCGTCAGCCAAGCAGGGGACAGGCAAAGAAGCATGTTTCCTGTGGGCAGAGGGGGGAGGGTTGCTGGCCAGGATAGGCTTCCTGCCCCCATGCCCTCCATCTCCAGCCCAGGCCCCTGGGTAGTGGGGTGCAGCCGCTCCCTAAACCCATCCCCACTTAGAGCATGGCAACTGGTCAAGTGGAATGCAGGCAGTTGCCAGGGTTGGCGGGTATTTTGGGATATGGCTGGGCCAGGGCAGGGCTGCCCTTTCTGTAGGAAGGGGTGGGGGAACTTGGGCACACACTCACCCGGACTCTGGACCCCACCCTCCAGCAGCACAGACAGAAAGGTGCTGGGGGATCCCAGAATGCACAAGGTCACCTCTGCCCCAGGGCAGCCTTGGGGGAAGAGAACATCACCAAACTCAGGAGGGGTTCCCCTTTCTGTGTTTCTGCCCACCTTTCCTGACCCCCATGGCCCTTCTCATTCCAGGTCTGGATGAGAAGAGTAAAGGGGACAGAGGGGAAGCTGCTGCCCATCCCCACCCTGTGAGGCGGGCTTCCTTCTCTGCAACTGGTCCAGAAGGCACTGGAGGCTGGATGACCAGAGACCTGGGTTCTAGCCTGAGCTCTGCCACTGACTTTCTGTGGGACCCTTGGCCCCTGTACAGTGGGAGGAGTCTCTGTGCCTCAGTTTTCCAGTCTGTACAATGGAACCAGGGCTGTGATAATTCTTTTTTTTCATGTATGTTAGCTGTGAATTCTCCATCCACACACTCTTTAGTAGCCACTTGATTATGTAAAACAGGTAAAGCAAAGGAGGGATCTTGGGTGCCCACTGCTGGCTGTCTCTACAGCAGCTCCTGAGACACTTCTATGGAAGCTTTGGCTCCAGAGAACGAGGGTTGCGAATTCCAGGGCTGGATCTTATGGGGGTGGAGGGAAGCCTTGCTCTCTAACTTGACTGGTGCCAGGGGCCCTTGGAAACAATGCCTGCCTGCCCAAAGCTGACTGGCTTGCCTCCCGGGCTTCAGACCTAGCCAGAGCCTGGGGGAAGGGGCCAACCTTGACAGGGATGGGAAGCAGGCTGAGCTGCGGAGGGGCCCCCCCGCTCCCCCCAGGGGGTCCCCTCCGTGGAGCCCTCAGGCACCTGTGCGGGGCGCCTGGCTGCGGTCCTGGGTCTCCGGAAGGCCAGCTTGCTGCAGACAGCTCTGCAGGAGGCTGTAGTAGTAGACAGTCCAGGCCCGGGCCTCCGCCCCTTCGGGGGAGCCCTTGCAATCCAGGCCCACGTCCTGGCTCCAGGAGCCAGGGAAGTAGCCTGGGGGCGGCAGGCCAGAGCCTTCTACCCTTGGGCCCTCCTCTTCCTCCAGGTTCTTGGAGCCCAGGGGGCAGTCCCACTCGAGACCCAGCGGATCCAGGGAGAGCTGGGGGTGGGGGAGCAGAGTGGTGGTTGTTGGGCAGGATGGGAAAGTGGCACATTCAGTCACCCAAGGGTATAAGCCCCCACTCTCCTAACCTGGGGTTAAGTTCAGGGCAGACAGGAGAGGACGAGGTTGGATTGGGGAGCGAAGACCGGGAACACATAAGTGGGAGTGCTTTGTAAACAGTATGTCCAGTGCCCCGGGGGTGGGGGCAGAAAGCTGTGTGCTGCTGTCTGGACCACTGCCGCCCCCCTCTGTGCTAGGGTCTGTCCTAGCTTGGTTTACAGGGGCAGAGGTTTTTGTCTGTTTTGTTCTTTGAGGCACGCTGGCACCTAAAACAATGCCTGGCACTCTGTAGCTGCTCCGTAAATGTTTGTTGACAGAAGAATAAATGAATGAATGTCACTCTTGGGCTGCTGCTCTTTTCTCTCTGGCCTCGATGACCCATCTATCACTATGGAGCTCTGCTGCGACCTGAATATGTAGGTGAATCTGTTCCCTGTCATCCCCAGTTCGGCCTCGAAGACCTACTGTGTGGCCAGGCCCGTACTAGGCATTGGTAGGGGAAAAGCTGATGCCCTTCTTTTCAGATGTCCTGAGTCCCAGCAATGCTTTCTTTGGATGAAATCTTATACCCCTGCTCCTCTCTGAGCCTGGCTGACTCCCACATGGGGCTGTTTAGAGGCTCAGTATGAACACAGGTGGGCCTGTCCTCTGGGGGGCAGGTTGGGCCACCTTGGACACATTGTGAGGTTTCTTTGGGCCTTATGGGTGCTGGGTACTTGTCTGTCCCACCCTTGGGTGCTGATGAGGCTTGGACCAAGAGAATCACCTCGGTCACTGGGGGATGGTATGCTGTACGCTGCCGGAAGGGCAGAGGTCTGAGCCTCAGACTGGGCTTGAATCCCGGCTTGTCAGTGCCTATCCCTGAGCCTTGGTGGCTGACCTTAGAAGGCCAGTTCCCTGAGAGCCCAGATTGTGTTCACTGCCGTGACCCCAAACCTAGAATGGTGCCGGATGCATAGTAGGTGCTCAATAAATGTTGCAGCATGAATGAATGCCAAAGGAGACCAGCAGTGCCCACCTCCCAGGGCTGATGAGGAGAGACGAGTGCCTGGCACATAGTAGATGCTTGTCCCATGGCCCAGAGCAGGGAGCTGAGGGGGGGGCATGTGCAGCTGGCTATGGGTCTGAGCTGGGTGCACAGGGCAGCCCCCAGAGTTAGGCTCTGGGTGCCAGACACTGCCCTCTGGGCCCTCTCCTGGTGGGGGACTTGGGCATTTTGGGGGATGGACCAGAGGAGACTCACCATCTTACAGGTGGAGAGACTGAAAGCCTGATGGCAGAGACAGAGAGAGAAAGAAAAGAGGGAGTCAGGGCAGCAGGGTTGCTACCTCACTGCCCAGCCCCAGAGACTTTGGGGGCGGAGAGATGACCAGCACAGGCCTCTTGTTCCTGCCAGGAAGTGTCGAAGGCTGCCCCACCCCATCCCATGGAGGCCAGAGGGATTTCTGCCCCAACCCGTGGATCCTGCACCAAGAGCTCACACATCACTCAGGAATGTGTGAACTCCAGCCCCGCAGCTCTGGGGGTACTCAGCCTTTCCAGCAGGGGTCGTGCTGGGTACCCGCGTGGGTATGTGGGGGGAGGTGGTGTCGCAGGTCCTGCTGGGGGGCGAGGGCTTTCAAGGTCCCCGTGCCAGCAGCCTCTGGCTCTGCAGCCCCCCTCCCTGGCTCTCCCCGGGGCGCGGGCAGGAGCCGGGGTACCTGGCGGGCGGCAGAGGCTCGGCGGGGCTCGGCGGGCAGCACGGACCGGGTGGGAACTCGGCGACGGCAGCAACACAGCATTGGGCTGAGGCAGCACTGCTTTATATAGAAGCGCCAGCGACATGCCCAGTGCCTGGACGGCAGCGTGGGCCCAGGGGACCCGCCCCGCCCCTCCCGCGGAAACCCGCCACCCGTCAGGAGATCCGCAGTCCCGGGGTTGGACCGGCAAGAAGCAGGGCACCGGGAGGGCCAGGGAGAGACAGAGAGACAGACGGAATCCTCGGAGACACAGACCAAATCAGAGGACCAGGTACCAATGGACAGGGAACATCAGAGAGGATTGTTGTAAAGAAAGAGATGAGGACAGGGACAGAGAGAGAGAATGTCCCATAGTGGAAGAAACGAAAAGAGGAGAGAGGATGGGGGAGGGGAGAGCAGAGCTGACAGAGACTGGTACTACGACCCAACCCGCCCTTGGGTGGGGGGGTGGCCAGGAGAGGCCTGGGGCACACAGTCCGGAGCCCTGCCCTTGGATGGCTGTCCTGAGCTGCCCAGCACACCGGCCAGCAGCTGTCCCAGCCATGAGCACTCAGCTGCCCTATGGCAGAATCTCCTGGAAAGGCTCTCTTAGGCTGGGGTCCCTGGATGTAGGTGGGGTCCCCTCCTCACCTTTCCTGGCCCCTATCAGAGTAGTGACCACTCAGAAAGATTCCCCCACAGGGATGTCGGACACCCTCTGCCCTACATGTCCAAAAGGAAAGGGTGCGACATTCCAGGCTGGCAGGTTCCAGTGGGTCTGAGCAGGGAAGAGGGCCGTCTACAGGGTCTGCTCTGCCTGTCAACACCCAGGGCAGCTGGACCCGTGCAGTCTCCCCAAGACACACATCCTTACACCCAAGTGCACCCACGGAAGCACACCCCAAGAGATCCTGATCACAGGCACGAATTCACCCCAAGAACATACCCGGAGACTCACACCCTCTGCTCAGGTGTGTGTCCTACCAGGTGGGTTCCAGTTCTCGCTCCAGGGTGGGACCTGAGCACCGCCCCTTTCTGATCTGAACCTCGCTTTCTTCCCACCAAAAATGGGGCTATTTCCCATCTCACAGGGCTTTGAGGATTCCCATGTGCCAGCACCCAGCAAATGAAGGCTATTCTTACAATTCCTCCACCTCACGTCCCCAAACTCAGACCCTCTCCTGGCTGTCCTCAAGAACCTCCTGGGCTGTGGAGAGTACCGAGGGGCCCGTGGCACTTGGGACAAGGGTGGCAGTTTTGGGTCCTTTCTGCAGCTGTTTCCAGAGCAGCCTGTGAGGACCCATCCCTGTCTACCAACTTGGAAGGGAGAAGTGACTTAGCCAGGTTCCTGCCGCCCAGCTCACATTTTCCACACAGCTTTCCAGTACTGGCTGCTCAGGGCTCTCCTGGCTCCAGGTCCACAGACCCAGGGTCCTGGAATGAGGTGCGGCCACCCTAGAAAGTCCAGTCTCTTGCAGTTTGGGTAGCTTGAGCTCTACTGATCCGACCGGTGGGAGCAGGGTGGGGGCACAGAAGTCGTCAAAGAGCACGAGCTTTGCCACTTAACAAGTATTAAAAATCGAAATTCAACTGAGTAAATTTTAAAGATTTTATTGGCTTTATTCAACAATTCGTAAATTGCAGCATCCAATCTCGCGGATAGAAAGGAGCCCGGAGGAGCTGTGCAAAATGAAAGACTTTCTGGGCAGAAGGGAGCGGGAGCAAGGAAGTTTACTAGGCAAAAAACCAGGTTGGTTACTGCGGTCACTTTCCTTTAGGGGATGGCAGGGGTCTAACTAGTGTTGACCAGGCGACTCCTAATTGACTGGTCTAAGATTCCAAGGGAGAGCTGAAGCTGTAATTAAGTCAGTTTGGTGACATGAGGTTTAGCATAAACAACTCCATTTTGCGCCTGTTGTCTTGTTTTTTGTCTTGTTTGTAACACAAGCTATGCAGCCTCTGTGGACTCATCTTCTCATCCTCAAATGGCAATTAGAATGTACACTTTAGCCTAGGCTTGGCTGGGCAAGGGGTGCCTGGAGGCAGGTAAGCACCCAGGATCAGTGTCAGCAAGCGTTTCCTGACCTTGTCCCAGGTACTGGGTGGAGGGCGCTATGTGCTGTATCTCACTTAACCCTGTGAGGTAGCAGTTACGATTCTCTGCCTTTTACAGAGGAGGAAAAGTGAGGCTCAGAGAGGTGGTGTGACTGGCCCAAGGTCACACAGCCATGAGCTGTGGAACTGGGCTCTTCCCTCTGCCAGAGTGCACGCATACATGCGCAGAGATCAGTGAGGTTCTGTGCCCACTCCCAGATTGCCCTAGCTCAGCAGTGAGTGTGGTGGTGTTTGCCTTGTGGGTGCAGGGAGGAAAACCAGGGTAAGGTAGCTGCAGTTCAGATGCAGGGCTCTGGAACCTGGGGCAAGCAGGCTGACGGGGAAGCTCTGCTTTGTCTGCTGCCGTGCCTGGACATCATCAGAGGCTGGGCGGCTGCCAAGCTTGACTGAACAATAATCATAATAATGAGGTGGATAGAGCCCTCTTGGGACTGGGTGGGGGCAATTATTATCGCATTATGTGTAAGAGAAAACCGAAGCTCAGAGAAAAGTGAGAGGGTCTTTCCCACGCAGAGACCTTGCAGGCCGTCCAAATCTGACCTCTAAGAGCCTGGGACAGTGTGGGGATAGGGGAGCCCTCTGGGGTAGGTAGCAGTGCAGATGGAGACCATGGGCTCTCCCCACCACCAAGGCAGGATCCACTTGCCCTTCCGCTTCTTTACTTACCCTCCCTCCCACTCCTGTCTCCTGGGCTGACCCAGGCCAACAGATATCACTGAGTGCCACCCCAGCTTCAGTCCCCACAGGCTGAGTGCTCTCAGGGGGATGGCTTTCCTTCTCTGAGCCCTTTTCCAGACAGGTCTGTAGGGAGCTGGGTGTGCCAGGTTCACTGAGTATGGTTGTATAGGTTGCTCACTGCACAAAGGTACCCAGGTGAGTGGTCACTTCCCTTCTGCCAGGCAGGGCTGCATGTGCCTAGAGGAGAGGCATCTTTTCCCGGCTAGCGCACAGGCGCTGTAGGGGCTAGCACAGCCTTGTGGGGTGGGGATAGCATGTGTAGAAAAGCGTTCTCCCGAGAAGGGAGCTGGTCCTCTTCTAGTCTGTCCCCTCGGCTCAGACTCCCCATGAAGATGGTTGATAAGACACCTGCCCAGAAAGTGCTTCTGAGTAAAAAAGGTGGTGACTCAGCCCCAGCTGGAGGGGCCCTGCTGGAGACCGCCTGCCCCTCAGGTCTATATCCAGGGGGACCCACTGTCACTGTGGCCCTCTCCCAGCCTCATGATGGCTGCCCCACCTAGGCCAAGGCTGTTCCTTTCCTGTTCCCCTACTCTCCCAGAAGAGCTGAGCCCACGCAGGGCAGGGAGTTTGGGGGTCGGAACTCCAGGGGCAAGTCCCCCCACCCTGACTGCTGCAGTGCCTGAGATTCCATTTGCTACCCCGCTCTGAGGCCAACGCATCATCTAGAAGGCACAGAGATCTGCACTCCAGCCACTCTGCCCCCTTGGACTGGGTACTGGGCCGCCCCACTTCCCCAGCCTCCGTTTCCCCCTTGCTCTAAAGAGGCCGTCAGTGTCACCTGCAGAGAGAGGGTGTGTGGGGAAGGGTCTGTGACCTGCAGATGAGTGGGTTATTATTCATGCAGCTTCCCCGGGCAGGTGGCAGGGTCGGCTTGGGAAGCTCTCTTAACTCTTGTGGCCCAGCTGCTGCTGCACAGTCAGAGGGGCTGGGACCCAGGCTGGGGAGTGGGTGAGAGCAGGACACAGAGCACCCCAGGGCAGACTGAGGTGAGTGCCCAGTGGTGAGGGGCAGGTTCATAGCTGCCCTTGTGGGGGTAGGGGTAAACCTGAGGTCTGCTCTTGAGCCTCAGTTTCCCTCAGGAAACTGCAGATCTGGACCTGGACCTCTGTGATGCCTCTTCCAGGCTCCTTGGGGGTGGGTTGGTCTGCTCTGGACCCTGGGCATGGCCAGGCGCGTAATAAGTACCACACAAACACGTGTAGAGTGAGTGCATTCCCGCAGCCTGTGGCCCTGTCACATTCAGAATCAGCGTCTGATGCGTGGCTATGCCAATGTTCCAGCACAGCCATTGGGACGGGCAGACGGGTGATTCCACCCTTTAAGCAGGATTCCAGATGCTTTCTCCCCGTACTCCCGAGTCCTGCCATGCCCCCCACCCTCCACCTTCCATCCTGCAGGGGAGGGTGCCCAGGGAGACAGGGCACCTGGAAATGGGCACCACAGGGAGGCAAGCGTGCATCAGAACCAGCCCTGTTGTCCTGGCAATGGCTCATGTCCCAGGCGCCCCAGGCACCCATGGGGGCAATTAGTGAGTGTGGGAGGGGGTTTCCATGGTAGCAGTCCCGTGGGGGTGCAGTGGGGCTTCAGGAGGGGACAAGGGCCGGCGGGACCTTTCTCCTTTGTCCTGGGCACACTAGGCCTTTGTTCCCGCTGGTTCTCTCTGAAAACAAGACCAGGACCATGGGTGTGTGTGTGGGACCTTGGTTTAGATCCCCCCACCCCGTCCTGAACTAGCCTTGGGGGAGGGGCAGAATAAGGGAAAGAGCCCCACTTCTGGGCCCAGCGTCCACTTGGGGAGTCCTCCTCTCACAGGTGTGGAGCCTTACCTGCCCCCAGGAGGCTGGGCAAGACGGCTTACCATTGGCTCATGTTGCTGGTAAACACCTTCCAGCAGCCAATGGGCAGCCTTAGTGTGTCTGGTGGAACCAAGGCCCGACTAGGAGAGGCAGGGCGGGAGTGAGGGCGGGAGGGGAAGGGCAGCTGGCCTAAGGTTGGGGGTGAGGGCACGCATCCAACTTGAGCCAGGCTTCTGCTCAGAAAGACTTTATTCCAGGCCTCCCCAGGAGTCCTTTGGGGTACCTAGCCCAGCCAACTACCCTTACCCCCCTTTTCCTTCAGCGCTGCCTCCATGCTTGCAAAGGCCCAGGCACCAGGACAGCTCTGTGGGTGGATGGTGGGCCTGGGCCCCCGAAAGCCCCCTCTGTGACCTTCCTTCATCCTGTGCTTGACATAGTTCATGGTGAGGATGAGTGAAGAAAACAAGATGAAGTCATTATAGCTAGGCTGACTCAAGATGGAGTCTGTATAGTTAAGCTGACACAACTGGTTCAGACCAAACGGGCTAAAGCATGAGAAAACGATTTTATTTGACTTTGACTAGCCTGAGGCCTTAAACTTTTGAACTTTTCAGTTGTGCGTCAATGCCTGGAGATTTAGAAATTCCTATAGATAGGACTTCGGAAAAAATGAAGAACTTAGGAAAGAATGTTCATGTGTGCAGACCGCCTGACATCTGGAAGTTCACCATCTCCAATCAACCCAGCGCCTAAGAATGCAGGGCTGATTCTGCTCAAGAATGTGCGTTTTACTAGAATAACCCTCAGCTTTTCTTTCTTCTTTAGGACACTCTGGACAGTGCCTAGTCGTGTTTCCAGTTTGCAAACCCTGAGACCTTCGAATAAATCGCAATCATTAATTTCTGGCTAATGCCGCCTGGTCATTTACCTTCGGTCAACAGTGGAAAGGAAACGGAGTCACCAAATCCCAGGCATAAAGTGCGGTGCCCGTTTGTGAGGATGGCATCAGCCGTTCAGGCAACTGGGGTTGGGGGGCACTGAATCCATGGTACCCTAGAAGTGGGACCATCAGAATCGGGTGTCCAGGAAGGAGGTGGAGCTTCGATGGGACCTGGGGGGGCCCTCAATAGGGGGGCCCCTGGACCGAGTCAGGAGCCCGTGGAAAGTCTTGCCTCGGGTCTGGGGCTTGCGCCGTGGTGGCCTGGGCTCTTCGGGGGGCTGGACCACAATGCGGGGCACCTCAGGCCTGGTGCCTCCCCGTGCAACTGCCAGCTGCTGGGCCTCAAAGATGGCTTGGGCCCCAGCCAGGCGGGCCTTGGGCCGTGGGGGAGGCCCAGACGTTGACTCTGGCAGCCGGGCCAGTTGGGCCTTGATCTCTCGCTGCAGTTCCTGCTCGGACAGGGCCACGCTGTGCACCTGTGGGGAGTGGTTGTTACTGAGTCTGCCTGGACTGGGGGAGGGCAGGAAACCATGAAGTCCCCACAGGGCGGGCAGTACACAGCCCCAGGAAGTGGCTGAGGGTTGAGGGGCTGACAGCCTTGCTAAGGGAGCCATAGAAAGGCACTTGAGGCCTGGGGTTTTCACATTCTCTGCTGCTCAGAGGACAGGAACTGAGTACCAGTTCTCATTCTGACTTCCGGCTCTGGGACTTAGTTTCCCCAACTATGCATCAGGGGAGGACGGGCAGGGAGCACCCACCTGGGACATGAAGACGTCTTCCTGCAGTTGGCTGGGGGGGATGGCTCGAAGGGCACCGAGTGTCTCCAGGAGCCCTGGGCAGGCCAGGCGCTGTTCTGTGGTGCCCAATGCCAGGCGCACCAGCGTTAGCCCCACACGGAACAGCACCTTCACACCTGCAGGTGGGGAGCTCGCTCAGTGGGGGTCAGCCCTGCCCCTCCTCAGGTCTGCACCTGAACTTGTGCTCTTGGCTGGAGTCCTTCCAGCCCCCTGTAGCTCTGCAGCCACAACCCAGGCCAGGAGCAAGGACTGAGAGAAGAATGCAGCGTGGGGGGGCATTGCGAATGTCTCAGCAGCCACAGACACTGGTGGGCAGGGCAGCTTTCCGGGGACCAGGGGTGATGGATAACCTGACACCAAGCCCTCTTTCAACTCCCTGTCCCTACAAGGAAGGGCCGGGGGCGGGGTTGGGGGTTGCCCATTAAAGCCCTTTCCGCTAGGAGCTGTGACCTTCTGATTCCAGAGAGATTCTAGCTGGAGCTCCTCACTCCTAAACCAACAGCATTGCACACACATGCGTGTGCTCACATGATAGCACACAGGTGTGACCTTGGGCCATCCCCAGAGCCTCAGAATCCCTTCCAGGTAGGCTCGGGTCTGCTATGAAGAGCAGTCAGGGGACCAGCGAGGCCTAGTGACAATTGTGACTCGTAAAGGGATGTGAGTGACTACTAATGCCGTCTTTATAAAAGGGAGCCTGCGGCTGTGCTTGTTCTCAGTAGAGAGGGCAACGATAGCTCAGCCACACTGACAGGGCCCTGCCCTGGCCCATCCTGGAAACCTGAGGCTAGAGAGGAGGAGACGCATAGATGGTGACTTGGACACCAGGGGCCAGAGTTCTAAGCCATCCTGGCGCCAACTGGGCACAGAGCAGGTGCTCAATATATAAGCTTATTGATTTCTACCATTTTTTAGGTGCAACTGCTGGACAACCGTATAGAACAGAGTGCAGGCGGTTACTGATGGGAGAACCGAGGCAGAGTCCCCACAGCTCTGCCCTGACTCCCCCACTCTTCACCTGGCTCAGGGATCCACCTCTCTGGCTTCACCTCTCTCCACTCCCGCAGCCTCAGGTCATCTGCAGCCTGGACCCTGAGGACAGTGTCCTGCCTGGGCTCCCAGCCTCCACACTGCCCCTGCAAGACTGCCTCCGTCAGGAAGCAGCCACAAGCATCTTTAAAAGCAGCACTCTCTCCTGCCACTGCCCTAACACTCGGTCATGTCCCTTGCTTTATTTTTTTCATGGCACTTATGACAATCTATAGATATGTCGTTAGTTTGATAACTGTCTCCTTCCATCTCCACCCCCACCAGAATGCAGGCCCACACACTCAGGTGGGCCCAGTGTCCAGAGCAGCGCTTGGCACCAGTGAGAGTTCACCAAGTGCCTGTGGGCTGTGTGATGAGCGCTTCTACCGCTGGCCATGTCCCCACTGCGCCAGTCCCTGAGCCGCTTCACTGCAGTCACCTCCCCAACTCCTGCCCCATCTACCTCAGGAAGGTTCCCTGGCACCAGCCCTCCCCCAGGCAGAGGCTGCCCTGCCTATGGTGGTATCACAGGGGACGGGCTACCATGCATTACGCTGGTGGTGTGTGGCTTGGGGCTGGGCTGTTTCCCCAGAGCCGGCAGGATGGCACCACCCTCAGCACAGCCAGGCACCTAGACCCAGGGCCAGGATTGGCAGTGGCGGGCAGGGCAGAGCAGAGCTGCGGGGCTCATTCCCTGTGCACACCGAACACCCCAGAGCTCCAGCCCAGCCCCCCGCCCGCTGGAGGCTGCCCACTTACCCTCACTGAGAAAGGCGTCCCAGACGCGCAGCACTGTGGGGAAGGGCAGGGAGCGGGCGAAGAGGCACAGGAACCACTCGGGCAGGTAGAGCAGGGGCCCGACGCCCACCTGCTGCAGGTGTTTGTGCACACGTGGGAGCAGCCGCCGCAGCAGGGCCATGAACACCTCAGCATCCAGCTGCACAGCCTCCTGTGGCCACGTCCGTCAGCACCTCCACTCCCAAAGCCCAGCAGGCTCTGCCCCCCTCAGTCCCCAGGCCTCCACCCACCCACCCACGCAGCCCCTCCCCTGTGCCCTCTGGCCCCATCCCAGACTTACCATGTGGGGCCCGTAGTAGCCTGGCAGGTAAAGCTCACAGATCTGCACCAGGCACCAGAAGGCCTCCTGGGGGTGGGGCACAGGCCATGAGTGCCCACCATGGAGGGGCTACAAGGGGGGCAGCAGGGCAGGGGGCAGGGGTGCAGGGGAGGGCCTGGATACCATCTGCGGTGACTCTGGAGCTAGGTGCCTGGACTCAGACCTGGGGGGGCTCTTACCAAAAGCCTCCCCTGCTCATGGGTCACAGGGCTCAGGGTGTTGAATTTGAGAGTCACAGAATCGAGGCTCACTGGTCAAAGGTTGGGAGGCTCCCAAAGCTCAAGTCCTGGGTTCTTGGGGCCATTGGTTTAGGGATCATGGTGACAGGGTTCAGAACCAGGAGTCAGGAGGTCAAGGTGATAACATGCAGACTCCTATTCACTGGGGCAAGGGTCAAGGGTAAAGGGTCCCAGGTTCCTGCAGTCCAGGTCATTGGGCTTCAAAGTCACTGAGGTTGGCAGTCATGAAGCCCTGGGTCACTAGGACAGGATCTGGGGTCAAAGATCCCAGGTTCCTGACATCAGAGTTCCTGGGGTTAAGGGTCATGGGCCTAGGGCACAGGATTACTAGGTCAGTAGGTCAGTAGGTCACTAGGGTTGCGGGTCAAGCGTCCCAGGTACCTGAATTCAGAGTCCCTGGGGTTGGGAGTCACGGGTCACTGGGGTTGGGGGGGTCAGGGTCTCGGGCCCCTAGCACAGGGTTGAGGGCACTCACCTCTGGGGGCAGATGCATGAGCAGCACGGCAGCCACAGGACCCTGTGCCTGGCAGTAGCCCTGCTCCGGCCGATACAGGGTGTAGGCCTTGAGTACCTGCAGGAGTCCCTGCTGCCTGTGTCAGAAGACCCCATTAGGGATCTGTCCTCCGGGCAGCCCTTTCCCCTCTCTGCAGCCTCTGCCCACGCCTCACCACCCCCAGCCTTGCTGGCGCCCCTGAGATGCAAGGACATAAAGCTGGGGTGGGGGAGGGGGCGCTGGGCCCAAACGCCTGGGGTTGTGAGGCTGAGGGACCCTGGGCATCACTGGCCTCGTACCCGTGACCTTGGGGAGACACAAACATCTCGTGTAGGGGGAACTGGCGGTGCAGGTCCCTGCCAATGGTCTCCATCCACTGTGGGTCTCCCGGAGCCTCAGCCAGTTCCTGTGGTTACAGGAAGGTAGGTGGGAGGGCTCAAAGTGGCGAGGGGCTCTGGAAAGGGGGGGTCCCCTGCCAACTCTTGTACCTGATAGGTCCCAGGGCTGTTCTTCTGACACACATGGGCCCCACACAGCAGGGGCCAGCACCGGGCACGCAGGGCTGAGGGGATGCCTTTCCGGCACTGCATCTTTACCTGTGGGGAGGCCAAGGCACCCCATTAGGCCAGCAGGGCCAGCCTCCCCTGCTCCTGCTGGCAGGCCCCAAACACAACTTAGCATCAAGCAAGGGCCACTTTGGGTGGGAGGGAGAAAAGACTGGACACAGGAGAGGACTAAATTCTGCCAGGGCCTGGGCTGAGGCAAAGAAGAATAAGCCAAGACAGCCTGGGGCAGGCCATTCTCCCCTCACCTTCTTGTACCGCCGAGACATGGTTTTCTCCCAGTGTGAAGTCATCTCCACCCACTTCATCTCACGTTGACGGATAAGGTCTGCAGAAGGGTGACCAGGCCTGGGAGCACATGGCATAGACATCCAGGCGCCAGGCAGCTGTTACCTACAGCCCACATCTGCCACCCTCATGCAACCTGAGTGAGCCCCTGGGGGTGACCTGTCACCCAAGAGTTGCCAGTGGTTGTCATGGGGACAGGAAAGGATGTGGCTCCAATGTGGGTGAAAGCAGGAAAGACAGAAAGGGGTGTGTAGGTGTGCATTGGGAGAGGGGCTGATTGGCTGTCCCCCACAATAGGGACACAGACAACTCATAGGGGAAGCTGTGTGGACAGAGCCTTGGACTAGAATCCAGGAGTACTGAGTTTGAGACTGGTTCAGTCTCTGATCTGCTGTGTGACCTCAGGCAAGTTCCTTCATGTCTCTGGACTTTTTATCCTGTCTGTATATTGGGAAAGGGGAAGGGTGGAGAAAGAAGTGTGGGTTCTGTGATTTGGGTTTGGGATTCCTGGGCCAGAGGTTACAAGGGAAAGGATGTTCAGTTCCCAAGGTGGGTCCAAACCCTTGGAGGTTGGGGGTAAAGAGACAAGGACACCTGGGCCCAGTCCTGCCAGCCTTAGGAGGGGTGACACTTGCTAAGTCCCCAGACCCACCCAGGACCCTTGAGGTTGGGCCTCGCGGTAGCATTCAGCTCTCAGCCCCTATCCTCAATCCTGGCACCTCCCCCACCCCCATTCCTTCCCCACTTACCCTGGCTCTGCTGCGCTGCCTCCAATGAAGCCATAACGGTCGGCCCGGCGATATGGGCCGGGCCCACTCAGCTCTGAGTCAGACCCCAAAGAGCTGGAATCATCCTGCAGCTCACAAGCCTGCACCAGGTCCTCACCCAGGGCCTGGGCCATGGTGCCCCAGACCCTTGATGCAACAAAGAGGCTGCAAGATGGGAGAAGCTGTGAGAGAGGCAGCTCCTGGCCTGGCCTCCCATGCAACCAGTCCTCAGCCTCAGGTCCTGGCTGTGGGGTTGGAGGGAGGAGGTTTCAGGGTATCTCAACAAGCCCCTTGTGTCCCCACTCCTATTGGTGGGAGGGGGTTAGACCCTGAAGTGGCAGAAAGGCCAGGCCTCTGTTCAGAGACCCAGCCCCTGCCCCACCACCCTAGCTTACCTCCCAGAAGCACCTCACCTCCTCCTCTCACTTCCTCCTCAGACACAGCTTCAGCTACCCACTGGGGGGGCCCCTCCCCAGTGTGTGTGTGGGGGTTACCCCTTCCTCTCTGAGGCTTTTCCGGCCTGCCCCAGTGCCCCTGGGCTGTGGGCTCCTCCCACCAACCCAACCCTGTACCCTGGGTTCCTGTGCGGGGCTTGATGGGGCCAGGGACCGCTGGAGGTGGAGGCCAGGCTGCCTCGTGTTGAGGATACTGGCATATGAAACACTCAATTCAGGGTTTCAATGAGAATTATGGTTTATTTAATGTTTGCTCTTTAGAAAGTAATACTTTTAACATGCTCACAATGCAGGTTATGCTACTCAAAGGCAGGCAAGGATGGGATTTATTAAAAAAATTAATTTAGATTGCACCACAGGCAGTATGAGCCAAAATGGGCTCGGAGTTCTGTGGAAGCTGTCTGGGTTTGGTCAGCCACCTCGGGGGCCACAAAGACTCAGGAGGTAGAGGTCCTCTGTGAATGTGAGGCCGGATATTGGACCAGCCCCTTGTTATCTCTGAGCCTCAGTTTCCTTTTCTGTCCTTTGAGGACTTAATCCACAGTGTTTGGGGAAGCGATTATTAACGTGCTCACGCCAAGCGGGAAGTTCGGCTGTTCAGCCTGTGAAAGAGAAAAACAACTTCCACAGTATTTCCGGTCCCATATTCTCAGAAAGGGGCTGAGTAATTCCTCAGGGGCGGAACCAGACTCAACCTCACCCCACAAAGCCACGCCCACCGACCAGGTCCCGCCCCAGGCACACAAAGTCCCGCCCCGTCACCGAGCCCCCGCCTCCCTCATGGCGTCCAGCGGAGGCGCTAGAGAGCTGGGGCGGCGGGCACGGGAAGCCAGCGGGGTGGGGCGGGGCGGGGCGGGGCGGGCGGCCGAGGAGGCGGGCCGGGGCGGGCGGAAGGAGCGACAGGCCGGAAGGAGGCATCGGAGGGCGGGAGGAAGGAGCGGGCCCGGAGCTGCTGGACCGGAGCGGCAGAGCCGCCATGTCCGACAGCGAGAAGCTCAACCTGGACTCTATCATCGGGCGCCTACTGGAAGGTTGGCTGGGGTGTGGGAGGTCAGCGTCCGCTGCGCCCTAACCCCCGGCCCGGCCCGGAAGTTGCGCGCGGGCGGGCCTGCCCCTCCCAGGGCCAGCTTAGACTGGGCGGGGACGGGCCGCGAGGTTCCGCGGCCGCAGCCGCCCCCCCACTCGCGGCGCACCTTGGGAGCGTCTGGGGCCCCTCGGGCGGGGAGCAGCCCCCTCCTCTGGACCGGGGACGCACCAGTTGGCCTGGGCTCTTGGGGTGAGGGAAAAATCTAAGAAGCCTATCCCCCCCACCCCCGGAAAGGGGTCCTGTGTTGGGGGGTTTCGGCCCTTGCGCACAGCAATCCCCTCGAGCACCTTAAGGGTAATTGGGGTCCCGTCTTGGCAGTCTTAGCAGCAACAGCTTCCCGGGGCAAGGAGGGGCCCAGGAGGCCCAGGCGCCGCTAGAAGTGCCCATGGGGCACCTGTGCCACCCACCCTTCTCCTGTCTGAGGAACCAGGGTCCTGACGCTCCATTCCGCCTCCAGTGCAGGGTTCGCGGCCTGGCAAGAATGTACAGTTGACAGAGAATGAGATCCGTGGTCTGTGCCTCAAATCCCGGGAGATTTTCCTGAGCCAGCCCATTCTTTTGGAGCTGGAGGCACCCCTCAAAATCTGCGGTGAGATCCCTGCCCAGGCCCTTTTGCTTCCTGAAGGTGTCCTCGCCCCCCTCCCCCAATCCCTGGATCCCTCTTCTGTTGAGCCCGACCCTGGCCCTGGGTTCAAGTCTAGACCCCACAACTAGTGCTGACCTGCTTCCCTGGGTCACAGGTGACATCCATGGCCAGTACTATGATCTTCTGCGGCTGTTTGAGTATGGTGGCTTCCCTCCGGAGAGCAACTACCTCTTCCTGGGGGACTACGTAGACCGGGGCAAGCAGTCGCTGGAGACCATCTGCCTGCTGCTGGCCTATAAGATCAAGTACCCCGAAAACTTCTTCCTGCTCCGTGGGAACCATGAGTGTGCCAGCATCAACCGCATCTACGGCTTCTATGATGAGTGTGAGTGGGCTGCGAGCCTGGGGCTGCCAGAGGCCTGAAGTTCTCTCCCCACTATTTGGTGGGACCCTTACGTTGACTTGGTGGTAGGAGTATCCACATCTGACAGACAACCTGCTAGACTGTGAGCCTGGTTAAGGCAGGGCCCTGCCCTACTGCTCTCCTGCTCTGCTGCCATGGGCCTGGCCCTCAGGAAGGGTCTGGTGAATGGTTGCTGACCGAAGGGCCGACCACACTGTAATACAGGGTCCTGTCTGGTAACATTCCCTCTAGCACATCCGTTATTTAAGCACTTAGGATGCCTATGTGGACTGGACTCTGCTGGCCAGAAGCTGAGATAAACCAGATCTGGTCTTGGCCTGGCCCTGCTCACAGGGTGGAGGTGGGTGCCAACCCTGACGTTCCGGATTGGAACTCGGGGGTTCCTCCTGGAAAACTGGCAGGCAGTGGGTTTCCCTTGCGTTTCACGCTCTCCTCCCAGCTGTGTCTGGGCGGCCTTGCGGGGCCCAGAGACCCGGTTGTGGGTTGGATGGACAGGCCGCCTTACAAGCCATCTCCTCCCTCTGGGCAGGCAAGAGGCGCTACAACATTAAACTCTGGAAAACCTTCACCGACTGCTTCAACTGCCTGCCCATCGCTGCCATTGTGGACGAGAAGATCTTTTGCTGCCACGGAGGTGAGGACGGCTCTGGGAAAAGCCCAGCCACATCGCTGGGGACCTTGGGGTGAAGGTGTTTGCTGGAGGACGTGTTCCCAGTCACCTGGAACAGCTTTCCCTGGGGTCTGGGCTTGGATGTCCCCCCCACTCGCCAGTGTTAGGCTGTACTGTCTGCTGTTGTGGCCTCAGCATTGTGCATGGAACTTAGAAGTTTCCTTTCTCTAGGGAGCTCTGCGCTCCTAGAGGGCAGGGACTTGAACAGGCTAAGGCGGTGAGTTCTGCCTTCCTGGGCTTCCAGGAGTCCAGGAGAGGGCCAGGTGGTCGTGGGGGGAGGCAGAAGCTAATTGGTCAAGACTTTCTGGAGGAGGGGGGCCCTTGTTTTGAGCGTGTTTGAGGAAGTGACCTGCCCTGTGTCCCTCAGGTCTCTCCCCGGATCTGCAGTCTATGGAGCAGATTAGGCGTATCATGCGGCCCACAGATGTGCCTGACCAGGGGCTGTTATGTGACCTGCTGTGGTCTGACCCTGACAAGGACGTGCAGGGCTGGGGCGAGAACGACCGTGGTGTCTCCTTTACCTTCGGGGCTGAGGTGGTGGCCAAGTTCCTGCACAAGCACGACTTGGACCTCATCTGCCGGGCACACCAGGTGGGCTGGGAGCTCTGGTCCAGGTGGGAGTGGGGCCGTGGGGCCTGGGCAGCCAGCACCTGCTGAACTAACTGCCGCTGTCCTCATCCAGGTGGTAGAAGATGGCTACGAGTTCTTTGCCAAGCGGCAGCTGGTGACACTCTTCTCAGCTCCCAACTACTGTGGCGAGTTTGACAACGCAGGCGCCATGATGAGTGTGGACGAGACGCTCATGTGCTCCTTCCAGGTAGGGGCGGGGAAGGAAGGGGCTGGTGGCCCGTGGCTCAGCCCCGGGAGCCTGACCAGTTCTCTCTCTTAGATCCTCAAGCCCGCCGACAAGAACAAGGGGAAATATGGGCAGTTCAGTGGCCTGAACCCTGGTGGCCGGCCCATCACCCCACCCCGCAACTCCGCCAAAGCCAAGAAATAGCCTGCGCGTGCCCGCCGTCTGCCCCAGATGGTGGACTGTACAGCAATCTCACAGCCGTGGGGGTCACACTGGCCCCTGGGCCCACCCATCAAGGGAACACGGAGCCTTGGTGTATTTTTCTTTTTTTTTTTTAATGAATCAGTAGCAGCGTCCAATCCCCCAGGGCTCCCCCTGCCTGTGCCTCAGTGGCTGCAAGCAGGATCCTGGGGCTGAGGCTGCAGCTCAGGGCAAAGCAGGGCCAGGTTGTGGGTCTCCAGCCTTGCTTGGCCTCAGGGCTGGCAGCTGGATCCTGGGCAACCCATCTGGTCTCTTGAATAAAGGTCAAAGCTGGATTCTCACCCTGGCCTCTGTCTCCCTTGTCCCAAACACTGGGCCTGGCATCCTTTTGCACAGGGAGGGCAGGCTTGCCAGACATGGGGCCTCAGCCAGGGCAACCCAGCCACACGTTAAGGTCATAGGGGCTTCTAGAATTCCAAGCCAGGGCCAGAGAGTATCGAGAAAGCAAGAACAAGAGTCTGTTAGCCACAGGGGATCCCAGAGGTGTGCCCAGGATTTGAGGGTGAGATGGCATGATTGGCAGAAGAGGTGGATCAGAGGGACCAGCAGCCCCACTGTGATTTTTTTTTCCCCTTGGGGGAGGTGGGTGTCCAGCCCTGGCCACATGGTTGGAGTAAGAGGTGAGGGACCTCCCATCAGGTGGCCCTCCCCTCTGCAGCAGCCTGGACATTGACATGACGGCTTGGTGTCGGGGGGAGCTGACAGGACCCAGACCAGTTACCACTAACCAGCTGAGGCCTGGGGATGCAGCAGTTCCAGCTGGCTCAGCTCCAACACAGCCCACCTTTCCCACCTGCTCAAGTGGAGACCCAGCCCTGCCCCTGGCTGGTGCTGGGAAAAGGGGGAGGCTGTGCTTCAACTCCTCCAGAGCCTGTGGACACAGACAGTTCTCAGTTCAGCCTTCACCCTCACTGTCTTCAGCCAGCACAGGGCTGGGGCCCTGGGGCGAGTGTGCCGGGGCCAGGATGGAGCCAAAGAACAGTGACCGGAACTGGAATGATAGGAAGCTGAGTGAGTTCTGGGGGCTGCTCCCACCTGGCCTCCCATTTCCTGCCTCCACATTCAGACCGTACCTTCTTCGGTGGGGGGGTCCCAGGTACTGTACTGGGCTTAGCTTCATCTTCTTCCTCCGAGTGGGGGCCAGAGTTACAGGGGGGCTGGAGGCCGGGTGAGAGGGAGATGGAGGGGAGTGTCCGTGAACCCTCGCTGCCCACCGTGGTTTCCATGGCGATCATGTAAGAGTCAATGTCGTCATTGGCAAAGTCGTCCAGGTGGGGTGTGCTACAAGTAGAGATGGTGTCAGTGAGAAACGGGGAAAGAAGATGGGGTACAGAGGCAGAGCCACCTTGGAAGACTGGGGGGCGGGGGCTGTGGGGGCCTCGTGACCACTGGTGATCTCTTAGTTTTATTTTGTATTACTTTCTATTTGGGTGGAGAAGAGAGGATACAGGGTTAAGTGGTGGCTTCCTGGAGGGGGTGGGCCTGGAATCATTTGATCAGAGTTCAGGTAGGGGCCTAAGGGAGGCATCCTTGGGGCCAGTTTAGCTCAGGGTGGGGGGGAGCAGCAAGTCCTGTGAGCTAGGCCACCTGGGGCCTGAGCCCCCACCTTCCCAAGGGACAGGAGCTGGAGAGCACTGGAGCCCAGGGACCTGCTGGGCGGGGGGCCAGACCAAACTTCCTCTGCTTCAACTACACTGGGCCCATCCTCCCCAACCCACCTGCCCTTCCAGCCACCTGCTTCCCACCCCAGGCAGCCCTCTGCCTCCAGCAACCCCCTTTCCCTCGTTGGCCTGGGCGGAGGCTCAGAGGGGAGGCCTCAGCCAGAAAAGGAAGCGAGCCCAACCTTGGGGACACTTCCCTGGGTGGGAAGGATCTAGCACAGCTGACCAGGAAGGCTGAGCGTGTGGGGCTGGGGCCTACAGGAAGTGTCTGTGCGGGGAGGAGGGGAGAGGTCCAAAAGCTGGAAGCAGCAGGCTCAGGCCGGGATGCAGAGGTGAGGAGGAAGGTGTGGGTCGATGGGAACCCTCACCTGTGAGCCTGGAGCTGAGGCGCTTGCCGGCAGAGCTCTGGGGAACGCAGGTCCTGGGAGTTCGGGGATGGCTCCGAGAGTGTGGCCAGGACAAAGTGGGCGTCCAGCAGAGAGTCCGTGATGGTGAAGATGGCTGGCCTGGCAGGTGATGGGTCCCGGACAAGGTCAGGGTCCTTTGGCTCCTGGCACCCCAGAGCCCTCCCCTCCCTGTCCTGAGGCTGAGAATTACCTGCCTGGAGCATCGAAGTGAATGCTAAGAGACAAGTTTGCTGACTCTGCGAAGCTCAGAAGCCCCTAGGAGGGGAGAGACAGCAGTGACGCCCAGGGCAGGGCAGGGAGGACAGGGTAGTGAAGGCACGGGAGGAAGCTCACCCGGAATTCTTTAAGGCAGAAAGTGATGGCCACCCCTTCTTGGGCCTGCAACTGCTGGAAGTCTTCCTCCCCAATGCTCATCTCAGTCACCATGGCTTTGACGGTGCTGTCTGAGGGCAGGAACAGGATGAACCTGGGCCCATGAATCCCGCCCCCTCCCACCCCAGCTCTGCTCCCCATCCCAGGCAACGTCCAGCACCCTCACCTGCCTCTTCCTCCTGGTAGCTGCGCAGGATGACCCTGCGGCCATGGCCAATGCCCAGAGTCACTTCGGCCAGTGCAAGGGGGAAGGGCAGAATAGCCTCTCCCAGAACCCTGTGGGGAGGGCACAGCATTATACTCAAGGCTCGATCTCGCCCAGTGTTTTTGCTCAGAGGACCTGAGGCAGGGCAGTGACATGTGCACCGGCACTGAAGGGGAACTGCCATGGGCCAGGCCTAGCATGCCCCGGGGAAGGAGGTCAGGGTGGGCAAGACAAGGTCCCTGCGCCATCAAAAGCTTCCTGGCTGCGGTGGGAGAGCAGTCCACTGCAAGGGACAGGGAAGACGAGCAGAGCCCAGAGAAGGCAGCAGGAAGGATAGGCTGTTTGCACTGCACCAACCAATCCCGTGCTGTCCCTATAAAATCGGCCTGTCAGGGATACATGGTGATACATATTTACAAATGAAATAACATCTAGAATTTGCTTCAAGATGATCAGGCAGGAACTGGCATCTGCCTTTATATGTATTTGAACTTGTCTACAAAAAAATGAGAAATGATTGTTCAGTATAAAAAGGAAGAGAGGGACCGGCCGGTGGCTCAGGCGGTTGGAGCTCCGTGCTCCTAACTCAGAAGGCACATGGGCCAGTGGGCTCTCAACCACAGGTTGCCAGTTCAATTCCTCGAGTTCCTCAAGGGATGGTGGGCAGCGCCCCCTGCAACTAAGATTGAACACGGCACCTTGAGCTGAGCTGCCACTGAGCTCCTGGATGGCTCAGTTGGTTGGAGTGCATCCTTTCAACCACAATGTTGCCGGTTCAACTCCCACAAGGGATGGTGGACTGCACCCCCTGTAACTAGCAACAGCAACTGGACCTGGAGCTGAGCTGCGCCCTCCACAACTAAGATTGAAAGGACAACTTGAAGCTGAACTGCACCCTCCACAACTAAGACTGAAAGGACAACTTGACTTGGAAAAAAGTCCTGGAAGTACACACTGTTCCCCAATAAAGTCCTGTTCCCCTTCCCTAATAAAATCTTTAAAAAAAAAAAAAAAATTAAAAATTAAAAAAATTTAAAAAAATAAATGAAAAGAGAAATAGCCTCAAAATCCAAGCCAGAGGTGACAGCCTTCCCTTTTTCTACCCAAAGGATATGTGAGCAGCGCGATCAACAAAACTCAGAAAACCACTGTTGGGACCGAAAGGGACCTTCAAATTACCATGTCCTATGGCTATCAAAAGAAATGAAGACCTTGGGCTACTCCAATGCCAAGAGCGGCCAGCATGGGCATGAGGGGAGCCACTTGCTTCTGCGCTGGTCTTCTCCAGGGACCTGTGCCTCTGGAGTCCCCAGGTCCGGGCCGGGCACAGCCCCTGCATGTTCAGATTGCCCAGAATGGCCCCAGCCCCACAGCTGCTTGTTCAGGCAGCCCTCCTGGATGACAGCCTCTCCACCCAGCCTCCTGCCTTGGCCTGGGGACTCCTCAAGGCTAGAGCCTGCACAGCCAGGGAGAGGGGCTGCCCTTGAATGGGGAACACCGTCAGAAGGATGACTGAGCTAAAAAAGGGCTTTGAGCCCCTCAGCCACAAAGCTTCAAGACAGACCTCCAAGGTTGCTCAGCCCAGAGACCTGTACTCTAGAAGAGAGCTCAGAATGAGTCTGACTGGCCAGAAAGCCAAGCTGGAACCTTGAGGTGGAGAATACAGGCTCCTGAAGACATTGAGGAACAACACAGGGCAAGGGAGCTCCCTGCCCCTCCTCCACTTAGCCTCTGCCCTTAAAGGGCCAGACAAGAATTTGAGAGCAGACTAGGCTGGGTGAACGCTGAGGGTCACAGACACCCTGACCCCAAAGAAGGAAGACAGGGACCTAGGGCTCAGCTTTTGGGCAGGGGGTATACTTACTTTGCTGGGGCCCGGAGCATGTGGGGGCATGAGGCTGGGTCAAAGACAGCCTGCAGGGACTCGCAGTCCTGGAAGGACAGGTTGTGAGTCTTCCTCACCCCTGGATGGGCAGACAGGGTCTCAGTGGGCATCACCAACCTCTACCCCCACACCTCGGGGATCCCCTGCCAGGCCAGCTGCCCACTCACCGTATTTGCAGTGCAGCTGGACCACCAGGAGGCTGCTCCTGCCATTTAGGGAGATGCAGCATTTCTCCACTGTCTTCTCCAGCATCACCAGCGAGCGGAAGACGGACAGGAACGACTGAGTAGGGGGAAAACATCAGGCCAGCACTGCACCTCCACCGACCAGCTTTCATGTCCCCTGTAGGCCCTGGCCCATCGTGGGCAGGAAAGGAGCTCTCACAACCTATTGGACATTTACCAATCTGGAATGTCACCACACTCCAGGTCCCTGGCAGGATCAATCACCCTCTCCACGTCTGCCATTCCCTCCGGGGACGTCTTCACTATGCCTCTCACTGCACTGCACTAGATCGCTCCTGCAACACCTCTCTCCCCAGGTAGCATCTGAGTGCCCCTGAGCAGAGGCACTGCTGGCAGAGGTTCCTGGAGGGGTGCAGTGCCACTGCTGAGGGAAGGGCCTCACCTTCATCAGGATCTTACAGCGCAGTGGGTCCTGACCAGGGGTGGCCGCCTGGTACAGCTGGAAGAAGAGTGGGGCAAAGAGGAAGCAGGCATAGGCGGAGCGAGAGGAGTTCACAGTCCGGAGCGAGAGCTGGGCCAGAAAAAGCAGGGAGAGGGATGATGAGGTTAGGGGCAGCGACAGGCCCAGTCCTTTGGCCTGCTCTTGCCCTAATGTCCTCCACCTCCATCACCTGTTGAAACCCTCCCTCTCTCCACGAAGCCTTCGCTGAGTTGGCCTCAGCACTGCTCCCACAGCCAAGGGCCCTACACCGCTGTCAGCACAGTCTTTTCCCCTAGTCACCCCCCACCCGCCACCAGGAACTCCAGGGAGGGCAACTGCTCTCAATTCACACACAGGCCTGGGACGATGACAGAGCCCAAACTGACGCCCCAGCACTGGGGAGTTAGAAACTGAAACTCAGCTGACAAATCTGTCCACGGGCATCCTGCCGGGTGGAGACGAGACTCAAGCCCAAAACAGGACTCCCTGTTGGAATCCCACCCACCCACAGGTTCCAGTCCCTCACCCCGTCTTCCAGGGGCTCCAGGTAGAGCTCGTCCCCGATACGGGATAGAGAGTGGACCGCCTTGCCGAGCACTGCAAGGGGACAGGAAAATCGGTGGTTAGTCCGGCGCCTCGGGCCGTCCCACGTGCCCCCGCCCCTGGCTAGCCCCAGCTCACCCTTCACGTTGCCGCCCGTGACTAGACACTTCATACTGCCCCGAGCACGGAGGCCGGGCCTGGCCTGCGACCCGGCTAAGACTGGCGGCTGGCCGGCGGCGGGACCCCAGTCGGGTCACGGCTCGCGCGGCTCCCCTCCGGGTTTCCCCCGCGGCGGAGGCCCGGGGCTCGCTTCGCGCGCACCGCCCCTGACAGCCCCGCCCCCGCCTCCTCATTGGTCCACACACCCGCGCCTCCGTCACGTGAGAAAAACGTTCGCCGGCTCCGCAGTCACGTGATGAAGTCCGTTCTGGGGCGGGCCCTGGTCACGTGAGCGGGTGGGCCTGGTTGGTGGCTTCTCCCGCGCCAGCCCACCCCCGGCCCCTGTCGCCCCTCCCGAGCCGGGCCGCTCGGCGGGACTCAAGGTGGCTGCGCACCTTAGCGCGAGGAGCGCAGAATACGCGGTCCCAGGGTCACTAATTTAGTACGGATTTCCTGGGTGTCTGTCGGGGATACGGGGTCGAAGCGAGACCGTCCGCGCCCAATCCGGGCGGGGGTCTCGGACACTGGCGGCAACCACCCGGGCGAAAAAGAGATGAAAACAATTGCGGCAGGATCCGAGGGTGGGAGGTGGCTGTTCATTCTGGTTTGGAGGCTCCTTCATTGATCGATGAAGAACAGAAGATTCTCCTGGCAGAAAGGGGTGGAAGGGTGTACCTAGCAGGGGAAGCGAGAGGAAAGGCTTAGCGGTGCGTGGGGCTTTGCCCTGTGGGGAGGTAAGTGGTCTGTGAGCCTCGCAGGGGCTGGGGGCTGCCAAATGACAGGGGACACTATGGGAAGCACTGGAAACGTTTTACGAGAGTAGAATCATGCTTATGTGGTCATTTTAAAAAGACCATGGAGTGTATAAAAGGGGGGTTTCATCAGCCAGGGAGGTCTACCCTGGCCCCGCAGTGTGTAGTGTGTGTAATGTGGAAGGGAAATCCTGGGGGAACTCGCCTTCCTCTAGTTGCCGGTAGCATCAAAGTTCCGTGGTGTTGTGACGGACCCTGGGCCTCCCTGCGTTCCTTTGGGGCGGGGTGGGCCTTGCACCCCTGGTACTGTCTGCAGTGAGGAGAATATATCTGTCTGCAGGCCCCTCGCTCTGCAGTTCCTGGCCTGCAATTCTGGACCCGTTTCTCCCTCTCCTTGCCCTCAGTTCCCTTCCCTCACCAGGCTTCCTTAGAGTGCTGGGGAGGTTATTCTTGCCTTCCAGGGGGATCAGTATAAATGGTACCACCTCTACCCAGGCATTTAGGTCAGCAAGCTGAGCTAAATTTAGGGAGTCATCTTTGACCCCACCCTCCCTTCACCCCACATATTATACAGTTCTTCAGCAAGTCCTGACTGCTCCACCTCCCAAACAGATGACAGTTTTGGCTTCCTCTTCCATCTCCAGGGCCATCCTGGCTCAGGCCACCGTCATCTCTCACGTGGATGACGGTAGGAGCTCTTTGAGTGGTACCCTGTCTCCTCCAGTTCAGTGTCCATACAGCGCCAAAGTGACCTTCCTAATATGTCGATCATGTCACGCCTCTCCCTTGTTTAGACCTTCCAGTGGTTGCCAACTACTACACGTGCCATAAAAGCCCAACAGCTTACCCCGAACCTGCAGGAGCTGGCCCCAGCCGTCTTCACCCGTCTCTGGCCGTCCTCCGCAGCCAGCTAGCCCATCACTCTGAACCCACCACACCCTTTTCCACCTCGGGCTCTCTGCATGGGCTGTTTCCACTACTTGGACTGCTCTTGCCCCTTCTCACAAGCTGGCTCCTCTTCCTAGGGCTCAGCTTCAGTTGCCCATCCTCGATTGGGCTTCTCTTCCCCGTCCCCACCTACTCTCTAGCTAAGTCCTTGCTCGGTTATCCAACAGCACTTGGCACAACTCAACATTATTCCACACGTGTGGGTGCATTTATTACCGGCCGTCTTCCCCACTGGTATGTTAGTCAGCCCGTGAGCTCAGGGACCACGTCTGTTTTGCTTGTTGCTGTATTCCTGTGCCTCACAGAGGGCCTGGCCCTCAGTAGGTGATCAATAAATACGTGTTCAGTGGAAAATGTGTGAAGCTGAGCTGCCTCTGAGTCACTTTTAGCACATGCTGTGGTGAAAGGAACAAATCTGACTTCCAGCCCTGTACCCACAGCTCCTCCCTTCCCTGGACGAGAGCTGCCCCCCACATTCTGTCAGAGGAACAAAAGAACCTAGCACAGCCTTCTCTTCCTTACCTTCCTCCTGGCTGGGCCTCTCCCTCTTGTACACCAGTGTAAGGCAGCGTAGCCTCACAGCTTCTCTAGCTCTGCCCCACACCATTACCTGAGCAGCCCACCTGGAACAGGAGACAGACGTCAGAGCTCCCTGGAAGGCCAGGAGGGGCAGCTGTGAATAACCGCAGTCATGTCTGCCCCTGATCCCTATGGGCTGTAGGGTCCTGTGGCCTTGAGGTCTTTGGAGCAAGGCCCGGGGGAGAGGGAGACAGATTCTTTGGGACTTTTAATGAGTCTTTCTTCAGACACACACACACGCACACACACACACACACACACACGCACGCACACTTGTCAACAATCAGAATCACCCAGCCCTTCTCAAGGGCTCAGACCCTGGAAAGGAGCCTCGAGCTGGGAGTCAGGAGGCCTGGATTTCTAGTCTGTGCTTCAATATGGACTTGCTATGTGACTTTTTGCAAGGTCCTCCCTGTCTCTGCAGCTGTCGGTGGCATGAGATGCTCACTGAGGTCCCTCTGGCTTCCCTGTGCCTCATCTGGCCACGACTCGAGAGAGCAGCTGTAATTGGCCATATTGCTTCCCCCAGGCTGTGGGGCTGGAAAGGAGTCCTCCAGCGGGAGGCCAGGTGGCCTCTCCAGGTTTGCCATTGGCACAGCCACTAACTCCTCTCGGGCCGAGAAGGGAGAATGCACGTGGGCAGGAGGGCCTCAAAATTGTCAGGACACCTTTGTGTTGGGCAGGGGGTGGGGATAGGGATGCAGATGATAGGGGTCTGTGCCAGAAGTCGGGAGGCCTGGGGGGGCGTTCCAGTCCTCTTCACAGATAGCCTCAAGCAAGTCAAGGCCTTCTCTGGGCCTCAGTTTCCTCCTTGATCAAATAGGGTGGTTGGACGAGATACCTTCTCAGGATCGTTTCAAACCCCCGATTCTTAGAGTCTTCACCATACCCCACATTAAAGGTGGCCTCCTACAAGTACGTAAGTATGTAAGTATGTGGGAATGGGGGGGGCAAGAAACGTGCTTACCATTTCAAACTTTTCAAATATTATCTGTCGGGAAATTTCTTCACATCTCACCCAACTGGTTAGGTGTGAAGTCGCAGGAATCCCCAGAGCTTAGTAATTCATTCATTGAACACATATTAGACATGCTTTTCTAGGTTCAGGAGAGAGTACAGAACACAAACTCCTGCTCTGCTGGGCCTCCACTCCGCTGGGGAGAGAGACGAGGGGGGACGGCCTGTGCCAAGGCTGGGCTGTGCACACAGAAGATGATATGTGTGGTTACTCTGGGGTAACCAAGAGGGCAAGGCTGCTCTGAGCTGCTGGGGCTGAGCTGGCAGGGCAGTACTTGTCCACTGTAACTTGGCGGCACACGCCCGTAGGCAAGCCCTGCCTGGGCCTTTCTTGTTCCCGGCATGGCTTCCAGCAACCAGCGCAGGCTCGGCACATAGTATGTTGAATGACAGGATTCAGAGCTTACAGGACTTGAACCCAGGTTGTCTGTTGAGGTGGATGATGGGGTTCTAGGCACCAGCCCGCCTAGGTCGGAGTCCTGGGTCCATCCCTTTCAGGTTGTGTGCAAATGCATACATTGCTTATATTCTGAGCCTGTTTCCTCATCTGTAAATGGGGGGAGGGTAATAACAGTCCGCACCTGAAAGGGCTGTTGGAGGATTAATTTAGTCAATGCTTACAAAGCTCTTAGTACATACACTCTGTCATGTTGCTAGGATGATTATTGCTGTCCGACCGCCTCCATCTTGAGTGCGCCCTCACAGCATTCTAGGGTCAGGACCAAGAACAAAATAAATCATCATTGTGAAGGAAGCCAGGGCAAATCCACACTAGGAAGGGGGGGGAATCCACCCCCCCCACCCCCGGATCAGAGCAAAGGCGGGATGGGGGTTGGCGGGGACAGGGACTGGAGAGGATTCGGGAGTTAGCTGTTGCCCTGAAGCTGCCCCTTGATTCTGCACCCTGTGCCCTCTGCCTCGTTAGGAGAAGGTGAGTGCTATGTCCTCAAGCTGCCGGAGGCGGGCATGAGGCAGTGACTCCCCGCACTACCAGGCGTGGTACACAGATGAGACCAGGTCTCTCCAGTCTGCAGGGTGGGAGGCGGAGGGGAGATGGGATGGGATTTTTTAAATCCACAGCGGGGATGGGAAGGGGGAAGCGCAGTCTTGTTCACCAAAACCCCAGCACGCTGGAGTTACAGGGCCCCCTTGGAGCGCAAGTGAGGTAAGTTTAGGACAAATCAAAGGCAGCGTGCTTCACCCAGCAGGGGAGGATACCGATGGAACTCATTACCCCAAGATGTGGTCTCAGCTGGGAATATAAATAGCTTCACAAAAGGTTTAGATAAATCCATGGATGACAGCTCCGTTCATGGGTTAGAAGGGGAAGGAAGCTGTTTGGGGCCTGCTGGCCTGTGGGGAAGGCCCCAGGGCTGCAACCTGGCCTCCCTAAGAGCTGCCCATGGGACCCAGTTGGCAGCAGACTTCAGGCCACAGGGACCCCAGGGGGCAGCGTCAGTGTCCCTGCAGGCTAGAGCCTGAATCTACGGGTTTCTGCCTCCACCCCCAACCCTTAACACTTGCCATGCGTTGTTTGGGGAGATAAGAGCACCACCAACTCTGATAAAGCGTCCTGGCCGAGCTGTCCCCTAAGGGACCAGCAGAGGGAGACAGACACCGTGTCCAGTCCCAGCTCCCAGAATAGAGCCAGGCGACTTGGCCTCCACAAGGCAAGCAAGCGCCCCTGGGTCCCAGCTCGGTGCCCACGCTGTGCTAGACATGTGAGGAGGGAGGGGCTGAGATGAGCTTACTACAGGGCCAGGGGCACAGACTTCAGGAAACTGGGGGCAGGGCAGGGAGAAGGCCACTAATTAACAGCAGGGCAGCTCTGGGGCCAGGGCCATCTTGCCCTCTGTCCCAGGAGACGGCTGAGCCCCTGGCTGGCAGGCGTGGGTGTCTATAGGTCCACATTATTCCGTGGGGACACATAGAGAAGGTGCTTCCAAAAGTTCTGGGGGACAGTTGGACCCCCGAGTTCTGTGTGCCAGCCCTGGAACCAGTACCAGGCCAGGTGTGGCTTTCGTATGTTTTCCACTCAAATTCTCCCCTGACATTTCCTTCTGCTGACCTCTCCTTTCTCTATACCACAGTCCTTTGTACACCTTGAGATCTTGAGTCCGTTTAACAAATTTTGTAGCAGGCAGTGGCTGAAACTGACGTGTGCTCAGAGCACTCTTTTGAGGGCCACAAGGTGACCTCAGAAAGGTGCCTTTGGGGCTGGGAGGGGTGAGCTCCTCAGAGACCCAAACCACCCAGGGCTGGCAGACAGACAGCCTGAAAGCCCAGAATGGGGCTGGCACCCGGCACAGCCAGGACGGGCGGGTCCCTCTCGTCCCTTCCGAGCTCACTGTACCCCGAGTGTCTCCCTTCCTCCTCCAACACACTGAACCCCTCCGGGAGACTGTCTGGGACGCCAAGTCAAATGCTCAAGAATCACTCATCATTGGGGAGTTGAGCAATGGCCCAATTCTAGAACTCTCTAGAGTTCTGTGTCTGTACCCTGCATGGGGAATCAGAGTGGGGATGACGGGAACAGTCTCCAGGAAGCAGGGTCAAAAGAACAGAGAAGGTGCAGACACTTAGACATGGGGGCTTGCAAGGGGCCGGTGGCATCACTAGCAGAGGCAGGAAGATGGCATATGAGGCAGATGATACTGGGTTTCCCCCTAATAAGACCTAGCTGGACCATCAGCTCTAATGCGCCTTTGGAGCAAAAATTAACATAAGACCTGGTCTTATATAATATAATATAAAATAAGACCGGGTCTTTTATTAATTTTTGCTTCAAAAGACGCATTAGAGTTGATTGTCCGGCTAAGTCTTATTTTCGGGGAAACAGGATAATCCTATTTAACATCATCGAGTGACGTGCCAGAGACTGGCCTTGTATTAACTCAATTGTCCCATACTCTGAGGAAAGTACCACTAGCATCACCCCTGTTTTATGCAAGAGAAAACTGAGGTGCAGAGGGGTTAAGTGACTTGTCCAAAGTCACACACCTAGTAAAAGGGGAGCGGTCACCCTCACCAGTGTCAGTCTCCCATCAGCGCAGGCACTGGGGGTGGGACTCCCTTCTCTGCCACATGGGATGGCCCCAGGGAGGTGCTGTGTGCTCTGACCCCAGCCCCTGAGAAGCCCAGACAGTCTGGAGGAAGCCCCAGGAAGCCTGAAGGGAGGCGTCGTGGGGAGGGAGGGGACAAAGCGGGAGGAGCCGGCAGTGACTCAGCAGGGGAGGATAACGATCTTCCAGCCCAGGGAGAGGTAACCCCACTCCTCTGCCAGGGGAGACGGAGTCACGGAGCCCGAGGCATGGGTTTGCCAGGGCAATGGAACATCCTGGGAGAATGCAGGGAAAGCTCCAGGCGGGCAAGGGAGGAGTTGAGCACAGGGGGTATCCCTTTGCCCCTGTCCTCCTCACACACCTACCACCCCACTATCCTTGCAGACTGGCAGCTCAAGCCCCGCTAGGGCAGAGAGTGGCCACCAGCAGGGCCTGGTTCGTCTTGGCTTCACGGGGAGGCAGGTGGGTGCGGTGTCCTCGGGGAGGCCTGAGCTAGTCCAGGTATGGGTGGGGGACGCAAGGCAGGGTAGGGCCCTTGCTGAGGTAGGAGGAGGCCCCGGGGTTTCCGCTGACATCATGGCCAACTCAGGGTGAGGCAGGGCCCTCTGGGCTCCTGCCCAGTGGAGGGAAAGGGGAAGTGCACACCTGTGCCTTTCCGTACCCTCCTGCCCTCAGTGGCCCCCGGGCCTGTACATTCACACTGGATGTGCTGGTGCGGTAGTGGCGAGGCACTCCTCCCAGGGGTGGATCCCAGGGGGCCCCCTAGGCCCTCCCTGTGCAAGCCATACAGTCTGGCCCTCAGGCAGCACGAGTCCCCTGGCCCTGGTTTCTGCAGGCAGGTAGGTGGTCCTTTGCTCAATCCATGGTTCAAACTCTCCACTCCTGGAAACTGTAACTCTAGCTGAGGGGATTAGAGCACTCTTGGGGTGGCGCCTGTCACTGACCCAGGAGGGCGATATGGGGTGCGGCCCAGCATTACACGGTCAAGTCATATAGTGGGTGATGGTTGGTCGGCAGGGGAGCCCAGGTCTCTGTTCCAGGCAAACAGGGCCTTTTTCTGTCCCAAGGAACTTCTTACTGTCCTGAAAAGACCAGGCATAACCCGGGTTAGGTACCTTATAGCCTGGGGGCGCTGGGCAAGTACTGCGGTCTCTGGAGCCGCTCTCAGCATTCAGCCTCTTCTCCTTTGAAGAGTCCCCTGCCTCAGTGTCCCCCTCTCCCCGCCCCGCCCCAGGTTTGCACCTGCATGGTGTAGCTAAAAGGGCATGGCGTCGATGGCAGACAGCTCTGGCCTCCAGTCCTGGTTCTGCCGCTTGTGTGACCTCAGACGAGTGACTTCATCTTACCAAGTCGCAGTTTCTTCATATATAAAATGGGGAAATAACAGTTCCTATTTCATATGGTTATAGTAAGAACGAGATAAAATTGTTCACATAGTGCCTCAGTATAGGACCTGATTCGTGGTAAGAGTTCAGTACATTTAAACTAGAGGCCCAAGGGAGTAACACGTCACCGAGAAAAGCCAGGCAGTGCAGGAGGCTGGCAGAGTCGCCATGGCAGAGCCCGGGTCTCCTGCCTGCACAAGGGTCAGCGTCCTTCCCTCTTCCCCACGGCTCCTTAGGGCTCCTCTCTGTGTCTATGGCACGTGGCATGGAGTCGATTCTCCTGGAGTGTTTGGTGAACGAATGAATGAATTGGTGAATGTCCTTACTCACCTCTGTGGGCTTCTCCACCACCACGCTCCTGCTCACCCATCACAGGTGACCAGACCAGAAGCCTCTCTAGTGCAGGAATCTAGGACACGCAGGAGCCAGGGGCCCTCCAATGCCAATTCTGCTGCTGCCTGGAACATGGTGTTTTGGGGCATCTGGAGAGGCGATGCCAGTTATGGGGGAAGGTGGGAGGGAGAGGGGGGACCCTAGCCTGTCCTTGAGCCAACAGTGACTCACACCCACCCCTTGGAGGGCACCTCAGTCATCACCTGGTGCCAGCTAGCCCTGCCCCCTACCCAGCCACACCCCTGGGCCTTACCTGCCACCCAACCGTGGATGGTAAAGCCTGGAGTCTAGGCCAGCAGGCAGCAAAGCAGTGTCTTCCTCTTCAGCTCACTGACACTCCCAGCGTCCTGTGGGGCAGGAGGGCAGAGGTGGTCATATTCCATTCCACAGAAAAGTGATGGGTTTGTCCCAAGGTCACACTGGTCAATTGGGAGCCTGCCGCTGGGACTCCCAGCCTGGCCCTCTGCCGAGTGCAGGGAGCCCTGCGGACTATGCCCAGGGCTACCTCCGTGGTGCCTCAGCCTTTGGTTGCCTTGCCGCTGCCCCTCTGGCCATCCAGCCACATTTCCACCCTGAAGCTCCACCTCCTCCCAGAGCTCTCCTTCCCTCTCCATCCTCTGATCTCAGACAGTTTAATGAGTGTCCCTTGTCACAAGACTGTGAAATTCTTGAAGGCAGGGGTGGGTTTTCCTCTTCCCTCGGTCCTTTATAGGGCCTAGCACCCAGCAGGGGCTCAGGAAATGCCTGCACAACACACCATGGGACAGATGGATCTGGAACTCAGGGGGGGCGGTGCCTCCTCTAACCTCTGCCCTGCCCCCACCAGCAGGCAGAGCAGGAACTTTCCTGAGGTCCCCAGCTGGAAATCAGAGGGCAGCCACCTGTGCCCTGCCACCCCACAGAAACCCTGGAGGGGCTATTGCTACTCAGCTTCTCCCCCGATCCCAGCAGCCCACTCCCATTTGGGATTTGGCAGAATAAAAGCACAGTCTTTATTCCAGCCCCCACCCCAACCCAATTGGCAGCTCCTAGCCTGCTGCCTTTGCCCAGACATGGCAGAGGGGCACTGGCAGCTTGGAGATGGAGTTGATTTTCCCTTTGGCAGTGGGGCAGAGGGGGAGGGGAAAGACTTGCCCCCCCACCCCCGTGAGGGGATAGGGTAGGGATGCAAGTCCAGACAAGAAGCAGAGGCAGAACATGACTTCCCCCGTTTGTGGGGTCACAGCACCAAGCCCAGGGGCTGTGTGTAAAGCCAATTGTCCCTGTACCCACCTGGCCTGGGTCCCCATCTCAGAGTTGCAGCCCTGGGTTCCTGTAAACCAAAGCTTTCTAGACTCCTGAGGTGAACACTTGCTGGAGGCAGGGGCCACATGGTAAGCGCCCCCCCCTCCCCCCCCCCACACACACACACACTGCAGTCTGCTCCTCTTCCTCCTTGGGCTCCCGCCTCCTCCCCTCCTTCCCACCCCCACCCACTTATTTGCCTCTTTGTGTCTCCTCTTTCCTGCCCTGTCCCTTCTCTTCTCCCCCTCCTCTTCCCTCAGCCCCCACCCTCCTCCTTCAGCTCCCCTCTCCCCCTTTCCCCTTTCTCTCCTGGCCCCTTCCTCCTCTCCTGCGGTGGGGCTGCTTTCTCCCTGACTCAGCAAGGTGCTTTATAAGGTGCTGAGGGGGCTCAGCCAAATCCAAACCACATTGTCTGTACAGATACTCTCCACAAGCAGCAGGCTGCAAACCAGGGGAGGACTTGAGCCGCTCCCTCCCCTCCGTGGTTCCTTCCCTCTGACAGAATGGCTGCTAGGGGACCTCCTGGCTGGCCTGTGTCAATCACCCACTGGGCATCTATCTGCCTTCTGACCGTGGCATGGGCATCAGAGATCATTGGGTTCACCAGTCAAGAATGTCATTGAAATTCCAGCATTCAGGCGGGGGGAGGGGGCAGGGGGGAACTTTTTGAAAGGGCCCCTCCAAGGTAGGTTTCATCAGAGCTGTTGCTGATGCCCCAGAAAGTCCCCTGCCCCCCACCCCAGGCCAGCTCCCCTTTCCCAGTTCTTTTTCTCAGGGAAAAAAAAAAAAAAGAAAGAAGAGGGAAAAAAACTCAACAACAAAGTCTGTCCCACTCCAGTGAGGTAATTGAAAACAAACTTCTTCCCCACCCCCCCCCACCCCCCCACCCCAGTTCTAGAAGTGCAGAAAAGGGAAGAGCTGCCCTGGGAACCCAATTCTGGTCATGCCCCTGCCGCCTGCTCTGACCTGCAGGCTGGAGGGGCTGTGGCAGGGCTGGCAGGATGTCCACCTTTCTCTGGGTCGGCAGGGGAGGAATGGGGAGCACAGCTCTGATGCTGTAGCAGAGGAATCACCTTCCAGATCTGGCCCACCACTGCTTCTCCCTCTTTGGAACAACAAAGAAACAACAACAAAAACAACTCATTACCAAATGATTTCATTGCTGGGCTTGTTCTAGAGCACTCAAGCCTTGGAGACCAAATGACTGTGCCCCAAGAAAAGTCTCGAAGTGGGGCTTTCTGCACCACCCCAGATGAGAGCGGTTTCCTCTGCACTCTCCCTGGCAGCCCTCTGTAGAGGAAGGGAGACCTGGAGGGTCTAGGTTTACGGGTCCCCTGGGTATCCCGCCCAGCAATTCCCCCCCAGGCCTGAGGGAAGGGAGGAGAGCACTCCACAGCCAAACCACCCCTACCCCACCACCGGAAAAAACCAACAACCCCAAACCCCAAAGGCAGGAGGAAGCCAACGTCTTTATGGGGAAGCATTTCACAAATGGGGTCTGTCCCTCGCCTTCAATGGGAGCATTCTCGCTGAGTCATGGGTGAAGCCCTAGTGTGGAAACTGGTCCCGGTGCCTCGTGCTGATTAATGAATTAAAATCCCCCACCCGTGTGCACGCTCCTAGCCACTGAGAAGAATGAAGAACCTTGTGAACTTGAGGGAAAAGCCCTCCGCCAAGTGCCTTCTTCTTTCCTGCGAGCCGAGCAGAGGCCTGTGGTGCCCTCTTCCTCCCCCGCAGGGGGCATTGTGAGCCGGTTAGTCACCTGCCCCGGCCGAACGCCTCTCTTAGCCCCAGCTTTTGGAAACGGGACAGGCGGCGGGACAATAGGCAAGAGGGGCGGTCAGCCCAGACAAAGGGCAGCAGGAAAAACACCATCACTTGCTTGGAGGCCAGCTCGCTGGCATTTGGGAGAATGTGTCATTGCATTTATTGGGTGTGGGGGGGAAGGTTAGAGATGAGGAGGCAGAGGTAGGGTGTGAGCGGGACCCGCGCCGGGCAGCGGGCAGTGCCCCAGGCCGACACCAAGGGCGAGGGAAAGGAGCGGGCGGCTCCCTCCCAGAACTCTCCGAGTTTGCAGACGGACTGATGCCCTCCCTGCCCCCTCCCCCAGGAGGCCCAGGGTGGTACCGCCGCAGCCTCGCCTCACCTCACCCCCCCTCGGTGTTGTGGGAGGGAGAGGAGCCCCAGAAGCCCTCCCTTCTCTCCTCCCCCCCTCCTCCCCCCACCCCGGGGAGGGCCGCTACAATTTGTGGTTACAGCTTTACACGTCAGAAAAAAAAAAAAAAAGTTTGCAGAATGTCCCACACCGAAAAAAAAAAAAATCCGAAACCGAGCGAAAAAAACCTGCGAGTGGGCCTGGCGGATGGGATTATTAAAGCTTCGCCGGAGCCGCGGCTCGCCCTCCCACTCCGCCAGCCTCCGGGAGAGGAGCCGCGCCCGGCCGGCCCGGCCCCCAGCCCCATGGACTTCCGAGCAGGTAGGAGCCAGGCGTCCGAGGCCCCGGCCCCCGCCCCCGCCCAGGAGCCGCGAGATCCGGTTCCGTCCTTCCCCCGGGAGCCCCAGCCGGAGCCGGGCTGGGGAGCCAGGAGCTGCCCCCGCCAGCGGCGCTCAGGCCGGGGGAGGCACAGCTGGGCGCCCTCGAGAGCGGCCCGGCTGGGACGCGGCATTCCTGGATTCCGCTCGGAGGGGCCAGGAGGTGGCCCGGGGCGCGGCAGGGAGCCCCAGCGACCCGCAGACCTGGGGAGGCGGCCACCTGGAGCCCCAGCGAGGCGGGGTCCCGCAGATCCCAATGGACAGAGCCCCGCGCAAAAGTCGGAGAGTCCGAGGCGGGAGCGGGGCTGCGGGAGGGAGACGCGGCACGCGGGGAGGTGGGGGCCGGGAGAGGAAGAAGGAGGTGGGAGGGAGGGAGGGAAGCAGAGGGGAGCCCGGGGCCGGGCCGGTGGGAGGCGAGGGGAGGCCGACACCTCGGGCCGCGCAGCTCTCCCTCCCCGGCCCGGCGGGAGGGGAGGGCGGAAAGGAAGGCGGGAGAGAGGGGAGAGGCGGCGGAGGGCTGAGCGGAGCCTGGCTGGGCCGGGCCGGGCCGCGGGCGGGACTCGCGGCTTCCTCGCTGCGCGCGGCGCGGCCGGAGCCCACCATGCTGCCCGCGGCCGGGGAGCCGGCGGCAGGTAGGGGCAGGGTGGCGGGAGGGGCGGCGGCACCGAGCCCCACTCCCGGCCCGCCGTGGCCTGGGAGTGATTAGAGCGGGGGGCGGGCGCAGCCCAGCCGGACCGGGCAGGAAAAAGTCCGTCACCGGTCGGGGAGCAGCGGCAGTGGCCGCTCGGCATTCGCGGCCCGCGGGAGGCGGGCGGGCCGGGCAGAGAGTTGACGCGCGGGAAGGGGCAGCGGCCGGGCCGAGCCGGGGAGCCCGACGCCCGGGACCCCGCCCCCGCCCCCGCCGACGGGAAGGGAGCGACCGGGCGGGAGCGGGCCGGGGGTGGGGCCCGGGACGCCCGGGCCACACAAGGGGAAGGCGCCGCCGCCACCGGGAGGGGGCCGAGAGCGAGAGGTCACCACTGAGGGGGGAGGGCTAGCGAGCGGCCGCCGCCGCACAGTTATTGGGCCGAGTCCCTCGAGGGAAACCTTGTCCCCCCGGCTTTGCAGAGTCCTCTCATCTCTGCTCTCCCTACCTTCCTTCCCAGCAACTCCACACTGCGCTCCAGAAGCCCTACCCAGGGATCCCCAATCCCAGAGGACCCCGTCCCAGTTTCCTCCTGCGCCCGGCCTGGCCTTTCCCCCTGGGGTATGAGGGGGCTGCCAGGAATGGAGGGGTGGCTGGCGGTCCGGCATGGCAGGAGCAGTCCAAACCCTGGAGAGAGGCGGTGGGTGGCGGCACTGGACACACTCCTGTAGGCGCTCCCTGACCCTGACCCAGAGGGACATCTCCTGCTCTCAGTGTCCAGACAGACCCCTGCCCCGCATCCCAGCACACATTACCCCTCCCTCGGGACACAATTCCCTGAGAGACTAGACCTGCTCCCACCACTGGCTCAGACACATTGGCTGCCCTGGAGCCACGCACTCAACAAGGGGCACAAACGGGCACCAGGCAGAGATTGCAGCAACTGTCACCCAACAGCCCCAGAAGTGTCTCCTGACTGGTGTAATGGCTCCCTCTCCCCCTCACAGAGCCCCGCACTTCTGCACACCACCCTGCCACACCAGCTACTCTATTAGTGACACTTCACATTCCTCCCTACACTCCCACCTGCTTGTTCACACCCTGGGTCCTGCCTGCTCCCTTGGAGCCCCTCCCGCCCTCCGGATAACAACACCCCTTTCAAACTCACCCACACACTTGCCCCGACTATTTCCTTTGCTTGGTCTCGGTGCCTCACGTTCAGCAGGCGGCCCAGCTCCCCTGGCTTCCCCCTGCTCTCTCCCAGCACGTTCAAGGGTCCTTTTGCAGCGCACTCCGGAACCCTCTCACTCCGACGAAAGCCCAACTTCTGTGACCACACTGACTTCACAAGGCAAAGCGGCTGGCCCACCTGGCTGCTTCTCTCCCGGGCCTGGGTTTCTTCTGTCATTTAAGTGGAAGAGAAGGGCAGGGAGGGGGCTGCTGAAGAAGACCGCAGACATGGAGCCCCACGTGGTTTGCTGAGGAACTTGACACGCATAGTGCAGCCCCAAGGTCTCCTGATTTCTGGGCCCATGTGTCCCCACTCACTAAGCCACTGCTCAGTGGCCTGGGGGATAGGGAAGGATGGAAGGGAGGGGAAGGCAGAGGACACAGGAGGTCCCGCTGTTTCTGTGGGCCTTTCCCTGCGAAGGCAGGTTGGGAAGCTCCCCCAAGGGCCCTTTCCTACAGTCTCAATGCCTGGGTCTCACACCACAGTGGACACACCACCCACTAAACTGCTTCATCCCCCTCAACAGACCCCTCTAAGGCCACTAGGATTTTGTCCTGGTCTGGCCTGAGGGGCAGGGCTTTTCCTTCTGGCTCCTACATTTAGCCCAGCACCTCTCGAGCTCTGCGATGCCTCCCTGTCTCCTACATTATCCGCTAGCTCTTAGCCACCAATCCCAGGGGCAGAGTCTCCCTGCTGACTTGTCCCACCCACCCCGGCCACACTGGCACATCTGTATTGTGTGTATCGCTGAGCCCCGTCACCCTCACTAAGTGAGATCAGCCTCGGGGACAGGCCAGGGACCGAGGGGTAGCTGGCTAACGACATGCATACCCGAGTGTGCTGCATGTCCGAGTGGCCATGCACTTGCGTGGCTGGGTGTGTGTGTGTGTGTATGTGTGTTCGTTCATGAGGGGGGCCTCGGTTCCCAGGGCCCAGGGATCTGGATGGAATTAGGGGCTGGCCCAGGCGGGGGCCAGGATGGGGGGGGGGGGCTGTAGCAGGAAACGTGAGCTGCACTCATTAGCTCCTCACGTGCTCAGGCAGATTTATAAACACAGGGGAAGACGGGATGTAAACAATCAGTGGGCAGCAGCCAGAGACAGAGCTGGGGCGGGGGCTGGGCTGGGGGCCAGGACTGGGGGAGGGGGCCCAGGGCACAGCCCCCAGTGGCCAGGTCCACCTGCACACCAAGAGCCTGGAGAGGAGGATGGGTGAGGGCTCCAGGATGCCCACTGCACTCTCCCTTCTGGGGGACACAGGCTAGCTGCAGGCTGCTTAAAACCAAATCACAGGTGTTCTCAGCCCCAGACGCTTTCAGTTTTGCTGCCTGAGCTATGCGGACATTTTGCCCAGAGTGGAATTTGTAATAACAGAGGGTATAGCCCTGTCCCCTTTCTCCTCTCCTAGCCTCTCCCTCTGGATTTGAGACTCCTTCCCTCTTTCTGGGTCTCCATGGATCGGTCAGTTGGATCCTTCTGCTCTCTCTCCTGCCCGCCCCCTCCCCCCCCACCCCAGCCTGCAGTGACAGTTACCTCAGAACTGAAATATTCCTGGAAACACCGGCCTCGTCTGGTTAATTTCATGAGCCGTTTTTCTGCCCAGATGACTTAGCTCTTGTTTATCCAAAGGCTTCTCCCCTGCTGTCCCTGTGTAGGGAGCCAGTGCTCCCCAGAGATGTCCCACAGGGCCCAGAAGGGGTTCATGAGTGCCCCCACCCCTCTCCATGGGATAGGCACAGCCCCGTCCCAGAACTCTGGCTGGCACGGCTGACCAAAGCAGGGTGGGTAAAGAGGCAAACCCAGCTCCCAATTACTGCTTCAGTAAGGACCCTCAGCATTGCCACTAACTGTGAGTGATGCTAGACTCAATCCTGAAAGCTTCCTCAAGGCTGGAAGGGCCACTGCCCACCTCAGCAGGTCTCCAACCTCCAAAACTAACCCCACCTTGTAGGACCTTAGAGGTGATTCAGCCAGATACCAGGCTGAGGGTAGCCCGAGGTTTCGTGCAGAGAAGGGCCTGGAGTTGTCTTGGGTTGTGAAGAACAGGAAATAGAAAGGAACTCAGCATCAGCATGAGTTCGGATGAAAAGAAAGAATGAGGAAAGGAAGACTCAGGAGGGAAGGCATAGGCTGCAGACGGCAAAGAGGAAAAGGGGCGCCTGGCTCCTCAGGGAGCAACTATGTGCTCCCTGACCCTGCTCACTGTCCTAAAACATACATGTGCGTGGGCACCCCCCCCCCCTCAAACTAAGAGCGTTTCCTCCAAGAGGGCCGGGTCCCTGACCTAGCAGCCCCCCTACTCCCACATTCCATTGGTAAAGCCAGCCAGTCAAGCATCTGAAAGAGTCAAGACTGACCAGTTGGGCCACTGCAAAAGTCCCCACCTGAGCCTTACACCCCGTAAGACATTCTATACAATTCGAATCCTAAACCCTTCCAGGTTTATACCCTCTCTCAAACCTTGACCCAGTGTTAGGACTAATTGTAAACTTAACCTAGTTTAATTCTTAACACCAAACCTATCCTAACTCTAAGTACAGTCAAGTTGGATATTAAACCCATAGCCAACTTATTTTTAACTATCAAAACAACATATGTCATTGCAGAAATTTTGGAAGTATAAAATATAAACTAGAAGAAACCACTCATGATCTCACATCTCCCCAAGCTCAAAATCCAAACTAGCCCTACTCTTAGTGACATGCGTGCATCACCCCATCTGACATTTGAATCAACACATTCACAGACCTGAGTCCCTGCCAACCCTCTGCCTGCCCAAACCTCACCACATCCCCCAGCTGGACTCAAACCTCAGCCACACTCACTCGGCCAAATTCCAATAAACTAACCTGAAACTTTCAAAGTAATCCAGTCCTTAAAGCTAACCTAGCTCAGTGCCAATTACAGCCTTATCCTGTCCTAACCCAAGCTGCCTTTCCCAAGTCCCAATGCTCACTGAATCCTAGCTCAGTGCTCTTGACCTTGGACCTCACCTAAAAGCTGGGGAAATCATGTTTCCCAACTGCCTATGTCCACACAGCATTGACCCCTGGCCTCTGGCATCCGGGGATGCCCAAACTCCCTAGCACCCTCAGCTGATAAACCCATTCATCAAATCCATCATTCTCTCTCTTCCCCTTCCCCTTCCTCTCTCTCCATTGCAGGCTAATTGAAAGGCCTCATTCAGGTCAAACTGTTCCCCATCCAAAACCGTAGATCAGAATAGGGCAAACCTCCACACAGCAGGCAGTCCCCGAGAGTGAACACTAAATCTCCTTTATTTTAATGCCATCCTACACTTGCACGGCAAGGACCAAATCCTAGAATGGTCCCACCACTGACCACAGGAGTCAGCTCTGTGTCGTTCTCCTTGACCCCGCCTGGTGGCCTGACCCTGTACCTTGCCTCCTGGAGCTTCACGGGGCCTCCTTTGTTTTGGGGGGCAGCCTCTCCTTTGCACCCTTCCCAGGGCTGACTGCTCTTAGCTGGCAGCTCTGACATGTGCTGTTTCCCATCCCTTGGCTCCCCGCAAACTACAGAGGGGCTGGGAGGCTGGGGAAGGAGGCTGAGGTACACCTGGAACCCGGGCATACTGATCCATGTCCCTAGGCCTGGCCCCGGCCCTTACACACACATGTCAGCACATACACAGTGACTTTTATAGCTGACACACAAATATACGCTCCAATAGCTACTGGTAGACACACACCCGCAACATACATGCCTACACACACACACACACACACTTTCTTGGACCAGGAATGCTCCCCTCCTCCATACCCCCTGTCTCCCATCTGGCGTCCCACCCTCACCCCCCCTCCCAGCCCAAGGTGGGGACAGACACCTGAGGGGCTGCCAGCTGCTTCCTCTCCGGGCCAGGCCCGCCCTCATGCTTCTTGCCCATCCTGTCTGCAGGGGACTCGTGGGGGATGCTAGCTTGCCTGTGCACCGTGCTCTGGCACCTCCCTGCTGTGCCAGCCCTCAATCGCACAGGGGACCCAGGGCCTGGCCCCTCCATCCAGAAAACCTATGACCTCACCCGCTACCTGGAGCACCAACTCCGCAGCTTGGCTGGGACCTACGTGAGTATCCAGGGCAGTTTAGGGGTCTGGGATTTGGGTGAGGAATGGAAGAATTGGGGCAAGAGAGACAGAATGGTGGAGGGGTCCTGATGAATGTGGGGTGATAAGGAGGGGCCCTTTGGCTCCAAGCAGTCTCTGTGTCTGGCCTCTCTCCTGCCCTTCCCTCTTAGGTGCCCCCTCCTCCCCATCCCTGGCCCCAGGACTAGGCATGTGGGCAGGCCTCGCACCCGCCTTGGCCCATTGCCCCACTGGCTGCCGGCCCAGCCGCCCGCCTCCCCCTGGGGGCCGGGGAAGTCTCCTCTGTTTACACCGTGTTGTGGTGTCTCTTGCACGGGCGGGGCTGGGTGGGGATGGAGGGGCCCCACCTCCCATGCCTGTGTTCCAGCTCGCCTCTGCCCCAGACCTGGGGCCCTGCTGCTCTGGACCCATGGGCCTCCCTTCCGTCTGCCTCTCCCATCCTAGTTGGGCCTCCTAGAGGGGACTGGTGGGAAGGGGGCTGCAGGGAACCCAGGCCAGTGGTGGCAGGGGACGCAGGGTGCGGATGAAGTTCTGCCATAAGGATGTGGGGCGGCTCAGAGGTGTTCTGAGAGCCCAGGAGAGGAGGAAGGAGGGTCAGAGTTAGCGAGGACCACTGGGAACCGGCCCCCTCTTCCCGTGTTCCTCTTCCACATCCCAGACCCTACTTTGGAGCCAGGGAAAGAAAGGGGAGGAGGGCAGTGGGGGAGCTGGCTCCAGCCCCAGGATACACCGAGGAAATTAGTTTGTCTCTATGCTTGTCAGCGTGTGAACCTCCCCCTGGGCCCTTGCCTGTCCCAGGCCTCGCCCCTCTCCTCTCCCTTTCTCTCCCCAGCTGAACTGTCTCCCTCAGCCCTTTCCCTGGGCCCCAGGCTTCTCCCCCGGGGGGTTGGCAAGGCTCTGTCTTCTTCACTAGACTGGCTTCCATACCCTTCCTCCTGCCCCACTCTTGCGACTGCCTCAGTTGCTTCCTTCCGCAGCCCCGCTCCGATGGGCTGAGCCCTTCCTTGGGGCTTAGTGAGTACCTTCTGTCCCCAGCCCTTCAGCTGCTAGGACCAGACATGTCAAGAGGCAAATGGAGCTCCGATGCCCACGGGCCCCTCTGCCTTTCCCCCCGCTTTCCCCTCTCTGGTTTCCCTGTCCAGAAAACCTTTGCTTGACTCTGCTACCCCCTCTAGTTCCCGACCCTTTTTCTCTCCTGGCTTTCCCTGCCAAATTTCTCGAAGGAGTGGTCTACACCCTCTGCCTCCACTTCCTCTCCACCCACTCACTCCTTAACCCCCTGCAATCTGGCTTCCAGGCCACCGACACGGTTCTCTCCAAGGTTGTCAGGCATCTCCTTCTTGCCAAACCCAACGGCACTTCCTAAGGCTCCTTCTGCTCTGTTTTACAGCCACGCTGCTGAGCGCTGCTGCCTTCTTGAACTCTTCTTGGCTCCGCACTCTCCTGGTCCACCTCCTACCTCTGCGGCCTGGCCTCCTGGGGCCTCCTGGCTCCTCTTCCTCTTTGCCCCGCCCCCAGGCCGGTGCTCTCCGGAGGCTTGCAAACACAGCCAGGCAAACCAGCGAGTCCTCCCCAGGATCTGCTGCTCACTTTTTCTCTTCCTGCACCTCTCTCCATAGGAGAGCTCAGCACCCCCATTGCTTCAACTATCACCTCCATACAGGTGACATCCCCGGAGAAACTTAGGGGAGGCCTGTGAACAGAGGCCCAGCAAGTGCATTGATAGGGCCAGTGTCAGGGGACACGGGAAGTAGAAGCTTCGGGGGCAGGTATCTCCTGGGCTGCGAGCTGGCTGCTTGCCCCCCTCCTTCTTTCCCTTCCCCATCACCCTCTCCTTTCTGCAGCTGAACTACCTGGGCCCCCCTTTCAACGAGCCCGACTTCAACCCACCTCGGCTGGGGGCAGAGACTCTGCCCAGGGCCACTGTCAACTTGGAAGTATGGCGAAGCCTCAATGACAAACTGCGGCTGACCCAGAACTACGAGGCCTACAGCCACCTTCTGTGCCACTTGCGTGGCCTTAACCGGCAGGCGGCAGCGGCCGAGCTGCGCCGCAGCCTGGCCCACTTCTGCACCAGTGTCCAGGGCCTGCTGGGCAGCATTGCGGGTGTCATGGCGGCTCTGGGCTACCCGCTGCCCCAGCCTCTGCCCGGGACGCAGCCCACCTGGGCCCCTGGGCCCGCCCACAGCGACTTCCTCCAGAAGATGGACGACTTCTGGCTGCTGAAGGAGCTGCAGACCTGGCTGTGGCGCTCAGCCAAGGACTTCAACCGGCTCAAGAAGAAGATACAGCCTCCAGCAGCTGCAGTCACCCTGCACCTGGAGGCCCATGGCTTCTGATCTCTGACCTTTACCACCTCCTCTTTCCCTTCTCCCTCCAACCCTGCTCCCACCTGGGAGGAGAAACCTGTATGCCCACACTTGTTGAGCCAGGAGACAGAAGCGGTGAGCCTCTGGCCCTTCCCGGACTTGGAGGAGGGCGTGATGCAATAAGGCCCATCTCCTCCCACTTCCCAAAGTTCTGCAGGTCTGGGGAAGAGGTGCAATAGGCCGCGTCCCATTTCCACAGGAAGTAATGCTCAAGGGAGCCCGAAGTGGTTCGAGTCTGTGCAAAGGCTCTCTCTCCTGCTTCCTGCCCATCACCTGCCAGTGCCCAACCAGCCCCTCAAGTGGCACTTCCAGGAAGCATGCCTGTAGGGCAGGAAGGGGGCCACCACAGCACGTGCCTTTCTGGGGTGAAGCCCTTTGACTGCCCCACTCTCCTTAGATGGGTGTTGCTCCCCTACCCCCATTAACTCCATACATCCAATTCAGGAAACAAACGCAGTGGCAAGTCCAAACAGGAAGAGATAGGATTAAAAATGGAAGAGGTGGGGTCTGCATTGGAGGTAATACTGAAAGCAGAGGGGCAGGGACAGACCAGACCCAGGGGTCACGAAGGCAACTGTGGCACAGGCTAGCAACCAAAGGATCGTGCCTCGAATTTTCTTGCCAGCATCATGGTGCCCTTCTCCGCCCCCTTTTCCAGGGTATCTGTGGGTTGCCCAGCCTGGGGAGGGCAACCATAGCCACAGCCACAGGATTTCCTGAAAGTTTACATTGCAGTAGCATTTCGGGGTGTGGGGGGGCAGCTCCCCCAGGCCCTGCCCTCCAGCCCCAACCACTCATGACTGTTTGTTGTATTAATATTTATTTATTTGGAGATGTTATTTATTAGATTATATTTATTGCAGAATTTCTATTCTTGTATTAACAAATAAAATGCTTGCCCCAGAAGCTTCTCTTGGCGTGGCCTTGCCCCTCCTCCTGGCTCTTATCACTCATTCTCCTGGCCCTTCCCCTCCCCTGGGAGAGCCTGGAAGCCCCAGAGCTACCTCAGGAAATGCAAAGAGCTTGGGGAAGAGGTTCTCCCCATTCTGTCCACCGGGGAAGGTGTGTACAGAGCGGACTTCACTCCAGCTCCCGCCTTCAATGCCGTGCTGCTCGGTAATCCTCCCAAACGCCTCCGCTGTGGCCTATCTTCCTTCTCCCAGCCTCTGCTCAGTCTACCTCGCCTCTCTGGATTACTTTCATGGTCTCAGGTCTGTGTCTCTGCAAAGCAGTTTTACCTGCCCCTCTGGTGCCCTCCAGTGGTTAGCCCAGGCATTCAGTCCTCAGTTTCCCCAGAACCCCTACCTGTGGCTGCCTACAGCCCCCTCCTCCCCAGCAGTGACCCTCACCTTCTCAATGCCCTTCATCTCCTAAGACGGGCGACGGACTGCGGCCAAGTTACGAGTCTCAGCTGTGACTGCTACTTTCCCTCCAGTGTAAGACGGCACATTTCTGGGAAAGAGAAAAACTCATATTGGACTGCAAGTGAGCGGGAAAGATGTTATTCGAGGGGTGACCTAATTCAAATCCCAGTTTCATAATCTATTAGCTGAATGACCTCGGACAAATTATTTAAAGCTCTAGTCTCCAGTCCCCATCTGTAAAATGGGGATATTAAATTCCCTTACACGGTTGTTGGAAAGGACAAGAGACACAATAAAGGTAAGACACTTGGCTGCAGCGGTGATTCATAACTAGATTCCTCAGGACATCTGGCGTGTCATGACACTAGGGAAGAGCTGCTGGGTGAATGAACGGGGTAACTGCTCCCAGGGAATACATGGATGCTTTATTATAACACAAGGGGCTCCTGGAGACCGTGCCCTAAGTGAAGGCAGTAACAAGTGATGATGATGTTGATCCATCTAATGACCTGCCCATCACCGTGCTAACTGGTGTCGGAAAGATACAAGAAGTGCAAGACCTAGGAGGCCGGCCTGGTGGCTCAGGTGGTTGGAGCTCCCTACTCCTAATGCTGAAGGCTGCCGGTTCGATTCCCATATGGGCCAGTGGGCTCTCAACCACAAGGTTGCCGGTTTGACTCCTCGAATCCCGCAAGGGATGGTGGGCAGCGCTCCCTGCAACTGAGATTGAACACGGCACCTTGAGCTGAGCTGCCGCTGAGCTCCCCCCCCCCCCCCATGGCTCAGTTGGTTGGAGTGCGGGCTCTCAACCACAAGGTTGCCCATTTGACTCCCCCAAGGGACTCCTCCCCACAACTAACAACGGCAACTGGACCTGGAGCTGAGCTGCGCCCTTCACAACTAAGATTGAAAGGTCAACAACTTGACTTGGAAAAAGTCCTGGAAGTACACACTGTTCCCCAATAAAGTGCTGTTCCCCTTCCCCAATAAAAATCTTAAAAAAAAAAAAAAAAAAAAGAAGAAGAAGTCCAAGACCCAACCCAACATGGCTGCTGCCCTTGTGGAGCCTGCGATCTGTGTAGGAAGAGAAGACAAATGAACCTGAGTGCTAAGGAACTACACGGGTGATGTGCATTGGGAGGTACCGGCAAGTGCCTGAGCCACGGGAGAAGGGAGAGGCTGGAGTGTAGGTGCAGAAGCTATTGGACTTGCTTGTGGGTGGGGCAAGCCAAGCTCTGCTGAGTGTCCCTGAGTCACCTGGCCCAAGTTGGAGGGCACATGCCCACCCTGAGGGGTCCAGGCTCTTCTTCAGGCAGAGACATCTGCCCAGACATGGCCAGGGGCACCTGCAGGCTCTGCCTCCTACCTAACGAGACAGAAAGGAGAGGGCATCTGGGCCCAAATGAGGAGCAGCCTGTTATATGTAAGGCGCCACGCAAAGGGCTGCATGGCATGCCGGGAGGAGGAAAGCATGTCCCACACTGTTGTACTGTGAGCTTCTCGCAGGGCAGCTTCTGAGTCTTCCCCATCTGCCTAGCTCAGCACCCAGCTCAGGCTCCAGGCAAAAGGTGTTTAATTAGTGTGTTGAACAAAATAATCTGGAAAAGGGACGAGGGTCCCCCTTGCCCCAAATTCTAGAATCCAAGGTAGAATTTGATGAAGTGTAGAACGACCCAGGGAAACTACTGTGGGAGTCAGGGAAGGAGCGGCTGCCTCCAGTTGGGTGAGGGCTCTGCTGGTCTGTGAGCCCTAGAGGGGAGGCAGTGACCTTTGTCTGAAGTCACCGAGTATTTCCAGTGCCTTGCACACAGTGAGTGCTTTGGCATAAACGCACAAGGTGGGATTTCACACCATTCTTGGAAGATGGGCAGGCAAGGGAGAGTTAAGTGTGTCTGTCCCCCTTTTAAGCAGGTAGCATCTGCGGGCAGCCTCCGTGATTTATTCATCTTTGCATCCCTACAGCATGTTAGCAGAATAAGGTTCTCGATAATTCGATTTTAACTGATTTAAAGTGTGTCAAGACAACAGCGTATTAGAAGTCAAGAGAGGAGAGTTTTAAGGAGGCAGCTGATCGCCTGCCCCAGTGTCAGACGCCCCAGAAGAACTGAGAGAAGAACACAGGGAAAATCCACTGCTTTGGTAATCAGGATGTCCCAGGTGACCTCTGTGAGAGCAGTTGAGAGGCAGATGCCCAACAGTGAGACTAAAGAAGGAGACGGTGGAAGAAAGTAGAAGGGGTAAATATGTTCCCGCAGGATTTTGGTGCCAAAGGGAATGAATACCTAGAGGGGGTGGCGTGGGCACGGAACGTTTTTTGTTTGGTTGGTAGGTTTGCTGTTGTTGTTTTAAATGGAAGAGATTTAAATGTCATGGCTGCGCAAGGGATGGCGGCTGGAGAATGGAGAGACTGGGGAAAGGGATCCGGGACAAGCAGAAGAGAATCAAAAGGGTTGCTGGGCAGCCACACGGAACCAGGTGAGATCAGCCAACACAATTCTGTTGTCCACCGACCCATTTGTGACCCTAGCAAGCCAGAGATGGGGGGGGGGCAGAGTGGAGAAAGGGCACTGCCCCAGGCTGAAGACTGGGAAGGCAGGAATGGCAGCGAATCAGGGGGCGAGAGACTCTGGAGGGCTAGGAATTGTACTGTTGAGTGGCAGTCAGCCGCGCAGTGGTGTGTGGGCAGGTGGGGAGCAGTCAGAAATGGGAGTGACCAGGACAAAGCTGGGCGAGCTGGGGATTCGCTCCAGCTAAGGATGCAGAAGGTGCATGCTAAGGAGCAAGGGGGGAGGGGGGCGCGAAGAGGAGAGCCCGGTCAGAGAGGGCATTTCAGAGTCTGAGTTCTTGAACTCTCTCCCAGATAGCCCCCTACTGATGGTGTTGGTGGTGTGAGCCCCTCCTGTGGGTTTTAGCAGTGTGGACCGCTGGGCAGGTAGCTCCTGGCAAATGACAGGTCATCAGGCTTGTCTGAGGGTGAGTTTGTCATTGCTTCTCCATCCACAGCTGTTCCAGGAGAGAGGATGCGTTTTCCTCGGTTATCTTAGGTTCCACCTCTTAAGTTTGGTCTTAGAGTCAGGGGCCCAGGTATCCAGAGGTCAACCTAAGAGCTTGGAATTCCTGAGGCCCTGCAGTGTCATGGGGGTGGGGGGGTGGGGGGGTGGTCTTCAGAAATCCTTCTGTTCATAGGAAGGCTGGGGAGAGTGGAACGAGGGAGAGAAGGCCCTCCTCCCGGCCATCTCCAGGCAGCAAGGAGCGGATTAGAAATCTCACTGGACACGCGCCTGTGTTTGAGATACAGAACTGTCACTTAGGGGAGTCACTTCCAGGGGTGTAGGAGTGGGTACAGAAGAGGTTCTGCTGCAGGGAGGCAAAAGGGTTGTCACACTGTGCCAGCTGCCTGCGTTGGCAAAGACTGACCCAACGTCCCGGAATTAGGGCCCCTTGGTATGTGCGCAGACTCATTCAAGTAGTCATCTTACACACACACACACACACACACACACTCTCTCTCTCTCTCTCCCTCTCCCTCTCTCTCTCTCACCACAGCTACCCCAAATGGGGAAGGGCCAAGGGAGGCCCTGTCCCCCTTAACCTAGGGGGCAAAGACCAGTGACCCAGGCCGGGCTGAGTGCTCTGATGGGAGACTCCCTCTCAGCTCCCCCTTCTTCTCTGGAGCCATAACTGTCCTTGCCTTTGTCCCTTCAGTGCTTGAGCTCCCTGACTCAGCCCGGTTCCCCCAATTTCCCAGCAGCGGACAAAGCCCTTGTCAGTAGGGTGGGGGTGGGGACAGTAAGACAGTAACTGTGAGCTTCAGAACCACACATTCAGCCCTTTCCTCTTCTCAGCATTCAGGGTCCCTCAGCCTCCCTAGTTCAGAGGTCACCTCTAGGCCCCTCCCCAACTTGCCCAGAACTGATAGGGTAGAAACTAGGACTTTCCTTCCAGCTGGACAAAGTCTGACACCTGGTGGCCAAGGTGAGGAATGGCCAGAAGGGCTCCTTTTCAAATCTCCCCAGAACTTCACAGAACCCGGAGGGCCAAGGTGAAAGGGGAGGTGATGGGAGGAAGTTTGGAGGGGGTGGTTGGGACAGGACAAAAGAGACATCCAGTGGTATAAAAACTCAGACCCACAGGAAGCTTTGCCTTCCACCAGGCCCCTGCTCCTTAAGCCCACGAGGCCAGAGAGAAGTGGGGTATCTGGGAGGGTCTTGAGGGACTAGGAGGAGCTACCGGAAAGAATTTTGGTCCACAGGGTGGGGAATGGGGCCCAGGGTGTGAGTCTGGCTGCCCAGAATCTCCAGCTCAGGGTGGGTGGCAGGGCTGAGGGACTGAGGAAGGGGGGTGCTGGGGAGAGGGAAGGAGAGCAGCAACGTCCCACAGCCTGCTGGGCCCCAGGCAGCTGCTTCACTCCCTCCACCTGTCCCCACCTTCCTAGCTCAGCTGGCTCTCCCCACAAGCTCCATCATGAGCTGGGGGAGGGAAAGGGGCTCTTAGGGCACATGTGCAGAGCTGAGGGCCATCCTGCCAGTGTCGGAGCTAAGCCAGGCCTAATGCCCCTTCCCTTTGGAGCAGTCCACAGTAGGTCTCAGCCTTCAGGAAGGTTCTCAGCTCCTGTTCCAGTTCTCTCTCCTTTTTTCTTGGGTTCCCCTAAGAGTTTGGTCTTGGCCATGAATAAAGGGCTTTGAGTGTTCCCAGGCCAAAGTGCAAAGGTCACTCCTGCTAGTCCCATCACCAACGTCTGAGGCTCAGGGCTGACACAGGAACCCAGGCCTGGGTCTCAGGAAATTCCCTGAAGGGGAGAGAAGTTAGCCCCCAACTCAGGCCTCTGGCCTGGCCCTCTAGCCTGAAGCCTGAACTGTGACAGACCCTGGGACAACAGTTTTGGGGATGGATCAGGAGGCTGTCTGAGCAGGATAGGGGTTCCAGGAAGGAAGGTGATAAGGGGCAGGCAAGGTTGGGGACGTATAGACGGAAAAGACGAAGGATGGGCAGGCTGAAGTCCGGTCTAGTTGCTAGCACACCTTCAGGAGCCAGATGCCAAGTAAGGGAAGGATGCCAATTGGACAGGGATGGTTCCAAATTCCTGGATGCCAACTCCTTTGAGCCTTGGGACTCGATGCCACTGTGGCCTGACTAGGAGAGGAGGGCAATGCTGCCAGTGCAGAGTTCCTGCAACTCCCGGCCAGAAGGCCAGCCCTCAGGTGCCGGCATATAGCTGACTGCCCTGATTCTCTTTCTTAGGGCTGGGGAAAGCTAAAGGCTAAGGGTGACATCTTCCAGGCTGGGTGGGAGAGGCTAGTAGGGCCTGGGCCAGGCAAATCTGGGGGCAGCTGGCAGGGGCAGTCCAGACAGTGCCCACACAGCAGGTCAGGGTGCCAGAGGGAAGAGAGAATAGGCTCAGGCGGCAGTGGGAGCCACTGTGGCCGCCCAGAGGCACACCCCATTTCACGCTCCCTGGGCGGTGGCAGGGCCCCACGGCTATCAGCTTTCAGGGGTGGGAGGGACCAGGAATGAGGAGGGGTCTGCCCCACCCATGACTCCCTACTCCCTCAGGGCTTTGTGGGCTCAGGCGTTGGGTGCCACAGGCCTCTGGGAACGCCCTCTGGAGAGGGCGTGGTCAGTCCTACAGAGTCTGGCCACCATCCCTCCAGAGTGTTCAGGGCCTGCTAGGACCCCACACCTAAGCCCTTCCCAGGCCTGGAGGACAGGGCCTCCCTGCTTCCCTCTCCAAAGGACCAGGGCCCCTGTCTCCCTCAGTGTGGGCCCCACTTAGTCCATGAGGCAGATGGGGGGATTAGATCAGGCCCAGCTCAAACAATAAAGCAGAGACGGGCCCCCCCAGCTCTGTGCAGCGCACCCTGGAGCTCTCACTCCTCCACTCAGCTCTCCTCAAGGAAGCAGATGGGGGGAGCCGGACGGGAGGAGGCCCCTGAAGATGTGGCCTGCTCCTGCTCCTCCCTTTGGGGGGTCCGCTCTCCAGAGTGTTTTCCTTCCTTGTGCCCACCCTCCTCCTCTCCCACCCAGAACACCCAGACTCCAGAGCAGTGGGAGAGGGGGAAGGCAGCGGCCTCTGAGTAGACCCTCGCTCCCCTGGAAGGAAGAACTGGATGGGATCTCTAGAGGGTGATTAGCGCTGGGCCGTCCCAGTGCAGATTCCCAGACTCCCACTGGCCAGAATTTTTGCCTGCTGCCAGGAAGTTGGTGAGGGGGAGGCGGGTGTAGGAGTGAGTCAGCGATGACAGGAGCCCAAGGGACAAAGGTCATGGGTGGAGAATGGAGAGACACTGTTTACTCAGCCTGCCTCCTCCAGGAGGTCTTCCAGTCTTAAGCCAGCCCTGTGGTCCAACCCATCTCTGACCCACCCTTCCCCCTTCTCCCAATTGTTAGTAATTTTATCCTTGCATTGACAACTTGTAGGTCCCAGTTAGCCTGTGAGCTCCTGGGGGTCACGGAGAGGCTGTGGTTTAACTGGGGCCCCACAAGTCTGTGACTACCAGCACTTCCGACTTTCAGGAACCATTTTACATCTATTTCAGTTGAGTGAATCTGTGGGAAAGTGCTTAGAACAGTATTTGGCACACTGTAAGTGCCACAGAAGTGTCAGGTTTATTGTTGGTATTTTCTGCTCACATTCCCGTATTAGTGTGAGACAGGCAAGAGTTTGCTATGAAGAACAGGGGATCCAAACCCACTCTGGCTTCCCACTCACTGTGGAATCTTCCTGACTAGTAGGGCAGGCAGGAGCCGGCTGTGGGACCCCAGGAGAGCCCACAAGGCAAATGCCTGCCTGGACTAAGAGTGGGCAGTATCTTTGGGCGCAGACTGTGAGAAAGGAGCTTTCCCAACCCATGGGGCTTCTCCAGACAGCTCTCCTGGGGCCAGGGGGGTGGGGTGGGAGCAGGGAAGAGGGCTGGATTAACCCCAACTCTCTTCGGACCTCTAGACCTGCCCCCACAATGTTCTGTGGGCCAAGGAGGGTGGGGAGGTGGGGAGTGGAAGGCTCCAGCTGGGCTCTGGGGAGTTACAAACCGGCCACGGGGATTAGTGAGGCTGAAAAGAACATTTGCCTAGGAAGGGAAAACGGGAAGTGAGAGGCTGAGGATAACGCTCTGTAAGTCCCCTGAGACTCACTGCAGGCTATTGGGGGGGGGGGGCGGTTAGGAAGAGGTGGTGTTCTACGGGGCATTTTGACAGGTCCCACACCCCAGCATCACCCCTTCTCCTCCGGAACACAGCTGTAGCAGCTGCCCCGCCCCCTCTGCCTGTGCCACCTGCCATTGGTTGGAGTCAAGCACCGCCCCACAGAGGCGGCCTGCCATTGGCTTAGATCTTCGATGTTTGTATGCTTGAGGGTAGAGAGAGATGCGTCATCCCCTGGAAACTGCGGACTTCCTCTCTGTTTGTCTGGGTCATCCTGTCTGCCGGTCGCTGGCCCCAGGCTCACTCTCTGGCCCCAGCCCTCTCTCACTCTCTCTCTCTCTCAGCAGCTGTCTCTCTCGTGCCCGCTGGCCTGTCTCTCTCCGCAGTCGTCTCCTTCTCTGCCTGCCTGGGTGGCCACCATGAGCCGGAAGCGGCTCATCACTGACTCCTATCCTGTAGTAAAGAGGAGGGAGAGCCCTACTGGACACAGCAAGGGGGAGCTGGCATCAGAGCTAGGTCTCTGAGGTGTGGGGTGGGGCGGGAGGAGTGGACGCCGAGGGACATGGGACGTGGGCCATAAAGGGGAAGTGAAGTATGTCCTCTACTTCCTACACCAGGCCTGGTCTCGGAAGGCAGAGGCAGAGGGGGTGGTGAGGGCAGCGAGCAGTAGGACAGCTGTGAGGCATGGGGCAGGGGACCAGTCCTGCAGGGCACAGGCCCGGGCAGGCCTGAGGAACAGCTTGTCATTGCAGAGGAAGAGCCCCAGCCCTTGAGCGTGGATGAAGCCGAGCTGGAGCTGCTGAGGCAGTTTGACCTGGCCTGGCAGTATGGGCCCTGCACAGGTGAGAACCCCTTCCTGCCTCAGGGGCACATCCCAGAGCCAGTCCTGTCACCCACACGTCTGAAGCAACAGAAGCCCCTGCCTGATGCTCTCAAGCACTGTCTCCCGAGATGGGAGTGCAGAGGTCCCCACACGCCGCTCCACACACAGTCTCTAGTCTGCACTCTTCTCCACCCCCTGTGAGACCCCATTGTCTTCTTCCCACTTTGGCAGGGATCACTCGGCTGCAGCGCTGGCATCGGGCAGAGCAGATGGGCTTGGAGCCTCCCCCAGAAGTGCGTCAGGTGCTGCAAACCCACCCCGGAGATCCCCGCTTCCAGTGCAGGTCAGAGACAGGCCAGGGAGGGCTTTCAGGCCAACCAGGGCCTTCTCCAGACACCACGGGCCTGCTGGCCCGGGGCGGGGGCTGCCCTGACCTGAGGGAGAAATGGATGCAGGCTTGGGGTCCCTTGCTGAGCAGGCAAGAAAATTCTACAAGGTGTCTGGCTCAAGAGGGCAGAAGGTTGCTTTAATAATTCGTATCTCTGAGCTAATGGTGGGGGAAGGGTGTACCCAGGGCCCAAGGGACTGTCTATTTAGTACTGAGCGGTTGGCCAAGAACTGGTGCTGGTGAAATCAGATCAAGGGACTTCACGGACTGACTTTCTCTGGTTTCTCCCCCCCACCGCCCCCTGCACAGCCTCTGGCATTTCTATCCCCTCTGAGGCACCACCGAAGACCTCCTGCCCACACCCGAGAACCTCAGGACACAGGGAGAGCCATTGCTGCCCCTAAGCTCGGCTCTGTGGTGAAGAACGTTTGGCAGGAAGAAGTCTCACAGGGAAGGAAGGAGGCTGAATGTGGTCTCCGCGATCAGCCCTCCATCTAACCAGCAGGCTCCCAGAGCCCTCTGAGTGCCGACGACCACCTGCTCCATGGGAGATGGTCCCTGAGGAAAAGGATCTGGCCTTCTGACGCCTACCACCCGCCTCCCTGACCTAAAGACTGTGGCCCTCGGGATGGTATAGCAACTCTGGCACAGTCTGCCCGACAGACTCAGGCAGATGTACTGCTCCCCTAAGCCTGGGAATATGAGGGCAGAACTGGCAGAGCTCGCAGGGCAAGAGGGTCACTAATGCTTATCAATAAAGAACAGCCTGGAAGCCTGACCTCCGGTCCCTTACTGTGGCCCTGTTTAGGCTGGCAGCACCCAGCAAGTTGATAAGTGGGAGAGAGCCAGCAGCACACTTTTTTACCAGGTGCATGTGCCTCTTCCGCTGCCTAATTTTAGAGCAAAGAGGGAGCAAAGACACCTAAAACCAACGGTCAAGTCCTCACAAGAGCTAAGTAACCTCTGGCGCCCCCTGGTGGTGCACAGGGAAACTACTCTTTAGTCACCTGCACTGACCAGCCAGAGAAAACCTACCAGACCAGCCACCAAGCCTGCCCAGTGTTCACCTCACGGAAATGGGTCCTTTGTCAGAGGAGGATCCATGGGGTCCCTGGATCAGAAAGTCCAAACAGACTTACCCACTCCCAGCAAGCACCTCTGCTTCCCACAAGGGGTTCCAAAGTGGGGTTCGGGGAGAGTTTTAACCCACAGGACCTGCTCAGAGACAGCCATCTTCAGGGGCTTTGGTAGGGAACTGGATGGTGCTGGGGGTGGAGGAGAACTGGCTGGAGCCAGAAACAGTGCTTAGGGAACCTTGGGACAATACTCCCTGACAAAGGGTATCAGTACTCCTCACATGGTGTCACCCTCATATGCTCGATCAGCTCTCCATCCTGGGGCACAGAGACAGACAGCGCTCTGAACTCCTTGCAAACAGGCCTAGAGAGCGGCCAAGTGGTCTTTTTAGCCCCTATTTTATTGAGCCCTGATCATGCCTCAAGGACTTCAAATGTTTTATCTCTAAACTCCCTGAAAAGCCTTCAAGGTTAGATTTTACAGAGAGGGAAACTAAAGCCTGGGAAGGTTGTGTAAAGTTTCCCGACAGCCCCGGCGTGGCCATGGTGGTGCAGAGGCTGGGTCCATGCCTGTATCCCGTGCCCTGCCCATCTGCTGAGCACCTGTATACGCCGGCTCTAGAGGTCCTCTCGGGTGTTATTAGTTGTGAGGAGATGGACCAAAACAAACATGTAACTGTTCTGTCAGGTGGTGGTCCGTGGTAAGCAAAATTAGGGGTAGAGGCCAGAGAGTGCCAGAGAGGCTGGTCAGGGGAGGCTTGACAGGGTGGCCTTTAAGCAGGGAGCTGAAGGAAGTACGGGAGTGAGCCTGGCACCAATGTGAGTGCTCCAGACAGAAGGAACCACCAGCACACCCTCCGCAAGGAGGGAGTCAGTGTTTCCAGCCTGGTCAAGAACCAGCACGGAGGCCAGTGTGGCTCAGGGCCAGGGAGTGAGGGGAGTGTGGTGGGAAATGAGGCCAGAGAGGCAGCAGGTAGGTCCCACAGGGCCTTGCAGGCCAGGATAGGATTCTGGATTGTACTCTGAGGGAGAGGAAGACATTGGTGCGTTTGAAGCCAATTAATGACGTAATAAGACATGTTTTGAAAACATTACTCTGGCTGTTGGAGAACAGATGGTGGGGTTGGGGGAAGAAGAGGCAAAACCACTCAGGAGGCTATCGGGCTCGGCCTCATGAGAGGTGATGGTGATTGCGACTGGCGTGGGAAGACGGAGGTGGTAAGAAGTGGCCAGATGCCTTCGGTGTTTGGAAGGGAGGACTGATTGACAGGACTCGCTGATCGGTTGGCTGTGGGGTTTAAGGGGGAGAGAGAAAGAGAGAGAGAGAGAGAGAGAGAGAGAGAGAGAGAGAGAGAGAGAGAGAGAGAGAGAGATGAGCCAAGGGTAACTCCAAAGGTTTTGGCTTGAGCAACTGGAAGGACAGAGTTCCCATTACTAAGATGGGAAAGATTGTGGAAAGGGTGGGGTAGGGTAGGAATCAAGAGTTCGGATTTGATGTCTGTGACACATCCAAGGGGAGACAGAGAGGAGGCAGTAGATATGCAAGTCTGGAGTTCTGGGGACAGCTCTGGATTTGAGATCCAACTTTGGGCATCCAACTTTAGACGGCATTTAAAGTCGTGTGAATGAGATTACCTGAGTACAAATAGAGACAAGAAATGGTCCGAGGACAGTCCTGGGGCCTGGTATGCTTGGAGGAGAGGGAGAAAAGGGCATTTAGCAAAGGAGACTAAGGAGTGGCAAGACTGGAGGAAAATCAGGAGAGGGTAGGGCCTGGGAGGCCTGGGCACAAGGTGTTTCAAGGTCTCAGACGGTAAAATGAAGCCTGAGAACAGCTCGCTGGACTTGGCAATGCAGCGGTCACTGGCAACGAGTAGCTCCCGTGGACTGATGGGGGAACAGTGTGCCTGCCTGGGGTGGGCTCAGAGGGCATGGCAGAAGTGCCACCAGGGAGCATGCCGATTCTTTCAGGGACTTTGGACTGTGGAGGGAGCAGAAATATAGAATGGTAACTCGAGGGGAGGTGGGACCAAAGCAGTGGTTTTTATGTGTTGTTTTGTTTTGTCTTTTGTTTTCGATGGAGTGATTTCAGCATAGTTACATGGTGAAGAGAGTGATCCCTTACGGAGGGACGAGGAGGTGGCAGATGTATGAGCAAGGTCATGAGGGAGAGAAGGTGAAGGGGAGAAGGGCCAGGACCAGCACACGAGGAAGAGGATGGCCTTGGATCGGAGCACCCCCTGTGACAGGAAGGGAGGCAGCTAGTGGGGTACAGCTGGGAGTGGGGACATGCGAGCATCAGCTATTTGCTGAGAGCCTGGTATGGCTGGGAGGGAGGGAGGGATGTTTACTCACTGCCACCGTGTCATCTGCTGTGCTGACTGCTGCACATGTGTTAGCTCCTTGACTCCTAGAGCAACCTCATTGGTAAGTGGTATTCACAGGTAAGGAAACTAAGGCTGAGAGGAAAAGGGACTTGCTCAATCAGGAAACACCAGGCCCCACCACACGCAGGTCTGCTGCCCACTCTGTTACCCTGCACCTGCACTCCTGCCTGCACCTGTGCGTAGGTGCTTACCATGGTGCTGAAGGGATCAGGCCTACCTGTGCGGAAAGCTAAGAAAACGGAGTGACACAAGCGCTACCTCAGGCCAACTAGGAGTGGTGTAGACATGCGTTCTCAGGCCGGAGAGAGCACCATGTGTGAAAGGGACCCTCCCTGCAGGGGCCCTGAGCACAGGGACTGCCACCTCCGCTGAACTGGCATTACCCCCTTCTCACCACGCCCCTGCTTCTCAGACCTTCCCACTGCAAAATGAATGCAGACTCCCCACTAGGGCTGGGGGGTGGGGTGGCCCAAGACACCTCCACTCTGAATATTCTTAGTAGTTGTGTGTTTGATCTTAAAAAGCTCTGGTCAGTTTTGCATTCTACTCCATGATATGTCTGGACATAAAAATGAATGAACTCACTTATCCAATGAATGAATCCTTCAGGCAGATGTGCCAGGTGTGGCCTAGGGCTGGCTGCACGTACCGTGACACGCCCACCACCACCCAGCCCAGGCTGAGCAGCACTGCAGAAAGCACCCCACAGCGTTTCCCGGAAGGAAATGGGAAGTAAGTGGCCATGGGAGGGTGAGTAGAGTCGGCTAGCAGAGAGGAGCATTCTAGACGGAGGGGCTGGGCTGAGCAGAGGTGACAAGGAGGGGTGGATGTGTGCACTCGGGGGCGTGCGACTGTGGCACTCACACTATAAAAGTCAGCACAATCAAAAGCTAGCAGTTCAGTGCTCACTATGTATCCAGCACTGTTCTAACTGTCTTTTGTCCTCACAGCAACCCTAGAAACAATTATACATCTTTTATAAAGCGATTTTAAAGAGGAAAGTCAGGCACAGAGAGGTTAAGCACTTGCCTAGGGTCACACAGCACGTAAGGGTCAGGAATGGGATATGATCCCAGAGTCCAGCTTCACAGCCTGCAGTCGTAGCATGTAGGATAATGCAAGTGAGATGGGCTGGGACCAAACACAGGGTTTGGGGCTTGAGGAGTCTGGACTTATCTACGCTGATGAGAGCTCCTGAAAGTTTTTGAGCAGGAGAAAGACAGGATCAAAATAATCATTCCAGAAAAATCTGTCTGTCCAGGGATGAAAGAAAAACTAAAGGGGGAAGAAACTGCAGGCAGGAAGACTAAGTGGGAAGCTATGAAATATTCAAGACATGGGTGCTGAGGCCCTGGATTAGCGTCAGAATGGAAAGGACAAAGAGCTTATAAGAAATGTTGCAAAGGAAGTTGGCAAGACTTGTGTTTGGGAAGAGTGGGGAGGAGGCGTCAAACATGAGTCAGGTTTTGAGCTGGGGTGGGTGAGAGAATGCTGATGCCATGGGCAGAGAAATGGAAACCAGGAGGCTCGATTTCGTGCATGTTTAGTTTGAGATGATGACAGGACGTCCAAATGGAAACATCTCGTAGGCAATGGAGGCCCAGAGGTCAAGTCTAGCAGGGAGGTCTGGGGCTAGCGGGGAGTCAGTCCCCTGCATAGAACTGACACTTGAGGCCAGGAGCATGGATGAGTTCTTTCAGAGTTAAGAAAGACAGGGAGAGGCTGCAAAGACAGGACCAAATATGGCACTTGGGAAACCTCTCTCTAGAAGGTGGAAGACCGGCAAATGAGAGGGGAGAGTGGCAGGAGAGTCAAGGCAGAGCAGAGTTGGGGAGTTTCCCGAGAACTTCACAAGTGGTCCTGGCTGGTGTGACGCTGCCGCGATTCAAAGCAGATATCGTTACGGATGATGGAAATGCTACGGGATGGCTTGCTCTGATTCGGTCTCCACATTTCCTGCTTCCCTCTGTCCCTGTTTTGTTCTCTCTGGCACCCCAGCTGTCATAGTAACTACCAGTGCCACGCCCATCAATGAGGGCCACACTGATTCATTCTTTATTGACTCAGGTGTGGTAACATTTATCCACCCTCAAACTCAGACAAACTCTCTAAGTAGCATGAAGGCTTAAGGAGCTAATTTAGCAAGAAACTCAAGTAAACAAGGGAAGGGAACGCATTTCTGAACCAGTCTAGAAGTACATCAAAGCCACAGCAGTGCCACTTGAGGCGAATTTGGGTTGACACCACCTCTAGAACATTGCTAGTTTTCTCTGCACATAGGTAGGCCTCCAGTTCATCCACTTTCGTCCTAAACTAGAAAACGACAACTTTGTGCTAGTTGTGGCAAACGCAAACGATTAGAAGCCCAGTCCCTAAGCTCTAAGAGCTCACTGGAGTGGGAAAGAGAGGAAAGACGTGCGAGTGAATTTCAAACAGTGCCCCATGGCAGATGTGAACCTGACACTGTGGGAACTCAGATTCCTGAACACGGCCCTTTAAGGGTGAGTAGGGGTTCCCCGCAAGGCGGACAAGTGATGGTGGACCACGTGTTCAGTCCTGCATCCTTTGGTCCTTTGTCTCTTGAAGGCAAAGACATTTTCTAGAAACCTCCTCTGGGGTGGATGCCTCTGTCTCCTCACCTGGAGGTTCTGATGGCACTTAGTCCTGCAAGCCCTAGCCTTGATTTCACGCTGTTTCTCTCGGTGTCACCTTCCCAAAGAAGAGTGAAGGATTCCTCCTCTGCTCCCATGGTAACCCATTTGCATTTCATTCTCGCATACCCCATTGCTGCAGTAACACATGCCACTGGCTCCACTGCTAGACAGTATTTTCTCCTTGTCCATGTGTACTGAGCACAGGGCCAGCTACACAGTCAGCTGTGTACTCGAAGCTGACAGAACTTTCCCACTTCGCTCACACCTACTGTTTGGTCTGTCAGTCCTGTCCAGCCTGTGACAATCCTTTATGTGCCAGTGGTGATGGCCAGTCCTAAACTCCACCAAAATTTGGTCTCTGTCTACATCAGTTCTCCTGGGGGTGATTGGGCCTTGGTAGCAGGAGCCACCTGTCCCTAGAGCCTTCTCGGCAAGGAAGGCATCAGAGCTGTCAATTTCAGAAGCAGCTCCTTGTCACTTCCTGGGCCAGAGCCTGTGGCCCGCCCCGGGCCAGCCTGCTGACCGCTCGCTCCACTGAGGTTCTCTCAGATGCAGCGCAGACACGGGTCATCGCATCTGGAGTGCCGAGAACCACCTGGCCCACTTCTCCACACGCTCTGGGAGCATGGCTGCCCAGGCTCCTGCTGTCACAGTCCCACAGTGACGTGGTGCTGACTTGGCATTCTTGATCAAAACGACAAATGCAGATATCCCTTTCAGTCCATATCTAGAAATTCATCCGACACATACACGTGTATGTGTAAGATAACATATATCAGGTTATTTATCACTGCACTGTTTGTAATAGCAAAGACTGCAAATGGCCTTGAAGCCTATCAATATGGGACCAGTAGAAGAAAGGATAGTACACAGGGGATACCGTCTGTGAACAAGCGCGAGGAAGCTCTTTATGTATTGGTCTAGACGGGATGACCTCTAACATATACAGGTAGGTGGGGTGGGGGAGGATTTGATATGCTACAGTTTGGGTAACACTGCGTGAGTACCCACTTGTATTAAGCCTATGTGTCTCTGAAAGGATACCCAAGCAACTGGTAGCATTAGTTGCCTTTGAGAGGAAGGTAACTTGGCAGCTTGGAAATAGGAATGAGGGGAAATTGTTCACTGAATAAGTACTTTTGAATTTTGCACTACGTAACTATATTATCCTTGTAATCAATCAATCAATAAGAAATAAGTCTTATCGTGTTCATGTTGATGTATTTAACAAAATGTGAAAAATAACAGAAACAATTCCACTAGGGTAGAAGGGTCACGGTGTCACGTGTGGCAGTGGCTTTGTGGATGTCCCTGGACTCGTGACACTCCATTCCACTGAGAGACTAGGGGCTCCTCCCACCCGTCCTTATGGGGGTCCTGGCATGGAGAGGTCTAGGGCTTATTCTCTTTAGAAAGTTCATCTCTTCTTTCACAAGATCTCTGCCAGGCACCTAGCATTACCCACATTGTCATGGCGACAGGTTTCAGTGTAAGTCCGACCAGTTCATGCCTTTATTCGTTGATCAAGTGCCTACGGGCCACCTGTTGGTGTAAGGCGTATGTGGGCTATACAGCCTGGGTCCCCAGCCTTGAAGAGTGTTCAGTTCACACTTACGTGTATGGAAAGACGCCCAGTTTCACTCTAAGTAAGACTGGCAAAAGCTAAAGCACGTGCACCACGCACTCTGCTGGCAAGGCTTGGGGAAACACGTAGAAGCCTCTATGGAGGGGAATCTGGCAGTGCTAATAAGGTGACATAGCATTCACCCTTAGGCCCAGCCATCCCACTTTTGGAAATTTACCCCAAAGATTCACTTACATAACCCCTCAGCTCTGCCACTGCAGTGTGAAATCGGCCACGGGCAATGTGTAAACAAAGGGGCAGGCATGGCTGTAGGTGGCCCGCGGTGGGCAAGATTTGGGCGGGCTGTATGTAGCTTGCTACCCCTTCTCCAGGCCATGGCCTTTCCGGTGCAGCCCAGTACCCAGGGTATCAGTGAAGCACACATTTGCGCTCTGGCTGGGCCGGAGCCCCAATCCCCCAGCACTGTGTCATCATTAGTATCTCCATTCTGCTGCCAACTCCACAGCAGCGGCTCTCCGCCAGGCTTCATGAGGCCTCACCGTACACGTGTGCAGCCCAGCCCTCAGCGAAGGAGCCACAGAGAACCCACGCACGAACTCCTGGGTACGCCCCACTCCGCACAGCTGCCCCCTCTCTGACACCTGCCCTCAACTCTGATCTCTGCTTTATCAGCTCAGGGAACTGTTGTGCTGTCTGCATGGGCTCCCCCTCTGTGCTGTGGGCTACACATTGTCAGGGGCCAGCGCAAGTGTTTTCCTCCTCTCAATGCTCCCAGTCCTGCTTACAGTTCAAAGACTAAGAATAGTTGCCATATATATATATATGTTTATAATGGGAAGGCTCTGACATGGTCAGAAGCGAGTTCGAAAATTCAATGATTACAAAATAAATTTCATTCTCCGCCCATTGAAAAGGCCTAGAAGCACTAAAACCCTAGTAGCAATGAGCATACCTAGAACCTAGATCTCAGTTTCTAAATATCTTTCCCCACTTACAGAAACTAGAGATCTTTGGACAAGTGGCTGATTCCATAGTTAGGACAGGGAAAATACTAGGTGCATCAAAGCTGTCAATGAAAATGCTAGGAACGTTATATGGTAGAAAGCAACCGAGTAGGAACATGACCAAAGGACTTGGGCCAGCTTGGAGGAGCTCTCATTGGCCAAATACAGGAAAATTTGAGCATCTAAAACAATGATGCTAATGGCTTATAACACACAGAATAAAAAAATAATACATTAGTCTACAGTGATACTGAGAAAGAGGACAAAGGGAAATTCTTCTTTCCTGAAGAATAATAGCTCCTTAAATGCATACCAAATGTAGGAAAAATGATGTAACTTTAAAAACACAATGAGATCACTTAGGCAAAGATGATTACTTGATGCTGAAACTAATGATTGACAGATTGTTGGAGACAGGATATTCACATGGTCTCAGCTGCCCACCCAACAGACTAGTTATGACCTCGGAAGGAAAAGGGTTCCTTGACAATGGCGGGATCTAGCAGATACCATCTGAACCAAGCACTCAAATTCCGCATCAACAATAATAGGATAAAGCAGTATTAAATGGCCGAAGTAATCCAACAGAAAGAACATGTCCCTTACGTAGTACACTTACAAAATGTTTAACCTAAATTTAATTGTGAGGAAACATTCAAACTAATCCAAACTGAGAGATCGCCTACAATACAACCAGCTTGGATTCTTCGGAAATGTCAATGTCAGGATAAACAAAAAGGCGGGAGGACTATTCCACGTTCAAGAAGAACCAAGAGACATGACAGCCAAGTACCGCCTGTGATCTCTGAGTGGATCTGGAGTCAAATTTTTTTAAGACGCTGTAATGGAAAGTTTAGGGGTATTTTGGAGAAATGTAATTATAGGTCTGTAGTCTAGATAACAATACTGCATCATTGTGAAATTTCTTGGTCGCTATGGAAAAGTTTGGCGGTTCCTCAGAAAGTTAAACACAGACTTACCATATGATCCAGCAGTTTCACTTTTAGGTACGTCCCCAAAAGAACTGAAAGCAGGGACTCAACCAGATGCGTCTACACTCATGGGCATAGCAGCGTCGCTCACCATTGCCAAAAAGTGGAAACAACCCAAGGGTCCATCGATAGACAAATGGCTACACAAAATGTGACATACACATACGATGGAATATTATTCAGCCTGAAAAAGGAGTGAAATTCTGATCCTCGCTACATGTATGAACATGGATAAACCTCAAAAACCTTATGCTAAGTGAAATAAGCCAGACACAAAAGGACAAATATTGTATGATGCCACTTATAGGAGGTACCTAGAAGAGACAAATTCATACAGACAGAAAGCAGAATAGAGGGATACTTCATGTCTACAGAGTTTCCATTTATGATGATGAAAAGTTCTGGAAATGGATAGTGGTGTGATGGTTGCACAAAGCTGTGAATGTACTTAATGCCACAATTATACACTTAAAATGTTTACAATAGTAAATTTCATGTTATGTATATTTTACCATAATCGTTTTTAAAAAGGTTATTTTGGTTATATAGGATGATGCCCTTATTATTAAGAGATAGGGGCCAAAATATTTAGGGGTGAAGTGTCTTAATGCCCACATCTTATTTTCAATGGGCCCAGAAAAAAAAAGAGAGAGAAATGTGGCAAAAGGCTAACAACTGGTGAATCCAGGTAGCTACAGGGTATATATGTGCTCGTTGTACTAGTCTTCCAACTTTCTGTAGGTCTGCAAACTTTCCAAATAAAAAGGTGTTCAACAAATATTTTTAAAGTTAATAAATGCGAAAGAGGAACCTCTTGGATAGAGAGAAGAGCACGAGTGGAGGTGAAGAGGTGGGGAAAGGGTTTTCAAGGACGAGCCAGCAGCCTCGCTTGATCTGGGTGAAAGGTGCCCACTAGGAGATTCTGGGAGATCAAGCGAGAAGGCTGGTGCCAGCTCGGGAAAGGCCCTGAGCAAAAGAACTGAGTCTGCCGCGCTTGGCAGGTAAGGGCAGCACCACAGAAGGCAGTCAACTGGGAGGAACATGAGAAATGAGGGCAGTACTTCTGAAGATGAATGGAGTCATGACATTCTGGACAGGCTAGAGGATGTAAGCAGCGAGGAGGCTATTACAGTAACCCAGGCTCGGGGGCAGGGACGTGGGCCAGAGGGAGCAAGTGGGAATAAAAGGCAACTGTTTTGTGAAGGACCGCCAGAATTTGATAACTGATTAAATGTGGCAAGTGAGATGTTTACACCTGGGGTAGGAGAACAGGGGACGTGGGAAAGTCAGCAAGACAGGCTGGTTTGCAGCTCAGGACTCAGAGCCATGAAGTGTAAGAAAGAAGAACGGGTTGAGTTTTTCCACGTCCTTCCTATCAAATGGATCCTTCACAGGCTCTCAGGCTGTCAAACAGGGTCCGACTAGACACAGAATTCTCTTTCCAAGGACAGCGTGTCCATCAGACCAACGTCGCCTGGCCCCACGACCCATCCCCCAAGGACCAGCAGGCCCTCAGACCTAAATGGCACCTCCATTCCTCTCCGGTAATGTCCCTTCCACCCATTTCCTTCCCACTTAGCCCACGCGTAGTTCTGCCTTCTTGCCATAACCTCCTCTCTTATCTGAGTCCTTTTTCCTTTGTAAAAGGACAGGAATCAGAGGTATCTGCGCAGGGGTGGAGGGAGAGGGGGAAGGGATGAACAAGCAGGGCTGGGGGGAGGGGAGGCCGCAGCAGGATGGTGGGTGGGGCGGCAGGGACAGCAGACCTGGTAGCAGGAGAGCGTCTGGCCATGCTCCAGCCAGCCCCACTGGCCACACAGGATATCCAGCAGTACTGGGGGTGGGGGGAATCTCTGCTTACCAGCATCCCACGGACCCCAGAATAATCCCATCTGTTGCCCCAAACCACTTTGTCCCCATGGCACTCAGCCTCCCTCTCTCCCAGTTTCCCATTTCTGTGTAGAAAATAAGAGCTGGAGGTTGGCAGGAGTGCGGCCCTTCTGATGAGGCAGGTCAGCCTCGCACAGGAACATGTGGGCCACTGAGACAGTCAGGTGGTGGACAGGGCTGGAGGGGGCATCCAGCTGAGCCAACAGGGAGGGTGGAGGCTGCGGAGAAGGTCTCGTGAGACGCTCACAGGATGGGAGTCAGTCCGCCAGACTGAGATGAGCTGCATAGGTGGTTGCGGTCCCGGGCACAGCGGCCCAGCTCCAAGCCTTCTCAGGCCACATGAAGATAAATTATGTATATAAATTATAAGCAGCTCTGTCTTCTCACGCCAGCCTCCAGGGCCATCCCAGCCTGCTGCCCACCCCCACCATGACGTCTAGTTTGAGCCAGGCCGGTATGTGGGGCCTTGCTTTACTTTGGGCTTTTCCATGTACCCCTCCCTGCCACACCCACATCCCCACCTTTACCTCTGCGGCTCACTGAGCTGCTGCCAGGCATGCCAGTGGGGTGGGGGTTGGCATTACTACCCAGGCCGAGAGTCCTACCGGGCAAATTTGGCCAACTTGCCTCCCTACCCAGGGGGAGAACAGCTTTCATATTGTTGGTTCTCTAGCCCAGATACAGAGCCCCCTAACATGTCCTGGCTAGCCAGGGTAGCTGCCTGGGAGTGGGCCAACCTGGCAGAGCAAGGGGAGGAGTACCAGCTCTCTAATGCCATCTGCCACCACAGGCACAGTCAGTGTCTAGCAAACGCTTGAGACGGAGGCTCTGGCCAAATATGTCTAATGACAGAGAGGAGCTGGACGGGGCTGGAGAACTGAGGAAAACGGGCAGGAAATTCTGCTGAAAAGGGAAGGAAGGCGAGTCTTGGTGTAACTTCAGGTTAGCCTGTGGCCTCAGCGGCAGGCAGATGGCACCCCTTCAGTGACAGCCGAGGCAGTGGGAAGGTCACTGGTCTCCATGCCAGCCACTGTTTGGCTCTTTGACTTACAACCTAAGAACTCAGATGCCTCCATGGAAAAGTGAAAGTTGTAATACAAGACTTTCCAGCTGTTGTGAATTGTAAAGGAGCGTCACCTGCTGAAGGAGGCTGACGCAGGCCTCCATGGCAGACGCTGAGCTGCCGTAGCCACCTCTCAGCACCAGGTGTGGAGTGATTAAGGCATCACTTGGCACTTAGCTACACAGGGATCTTGACACAGGCACTTGCCGGCAGGCACTTACAGGCAGCTAGTGGTGTGGGAGCAACCGGAGAGACAGGACGGAGAGGAAGAGCCGGGCTATGTGGTGGGAGCAAACTGTCAGGAAGATGGTGAAACAGCTCACCTTGGATTGCATCGCCAGGAAAAGGTGCTTCTGTGGTCCCTGGAAGTCCCGCACCATCTCCTATCTGGGGAAAAAATTGACAGTCTGTTGTGCCCCATCCCTTCTTTGGTTGTACCCACTTAACTTTTCCCCCAGCTTCCTCATTCTCAGGATACTGCACCCTCTGTGGGCAGCAGAGGGTCCCCGGGGAAGTCTAAACAGGACTTAGGAGGGTTCTTCTTGTCCTTCAAGCCATTCTCCTTTCAATCCACTCTGCTTTGCCCTCCTCAAGCGACATGTCCACCCCAGGTCCTAAGGAAGTTCTCCACTCCCGGGGTCATTGGACAGCTACTCTGAGTGGTCTGTGTCAGCACCAGATCCTAGCTCAGGTTCAGCCCTAGGCAGGACAGGAAGAAGGGCAAGGCCCAGAAGTCATCCTGCAGATGGTGCTGCTGAAGCCCACTTTTTTCCTTTGTGGCAACTGCAGGTCTTGACAATCTGTTGGCACAGTGGACAGTTTCCCACTCCAGGTGGGTCAAAGATAGGAGAAAAATGTCTCTGGGAAGGAGTGAGCCATAGAAAAAGAAGAGCCAAGGGGCGGCCGGTTAGCTCATTCGGTTAGAGTGTGGTGCCCTTGGCAATAAGGTTGCTGGTTCGATCCCCGCGTGGGCCACTGTGAGCTGTGCCCTGCACAACTAGACTGAAGCAATTACTTAACTTGGAGCTGATGGGTCCTGGAAAAACACACTTAAAACACATAAATAAAAATTAAGAAAAAAAAAAAGGAAGAGCCAAGAATAGACACAAATGCCACAAGAGGCAAAGGAATGAATACCCATCACTGGTCCCAAGACTGCTTCGTGATCCCGAGTGGCCGTGCCTCCCCTTGTGGTTGTGCAGCTCATTTCCAGGGAAAGAGGCTCCCAAACCCTCCGGCCCATTCACAAGACCCTGTTAAGTCTTCTCCCAGTTGGCTGGTACTGCACTAAATAAGCCAACAATATGGCCCTTACCCCATCATCTGCCTGTTCACATTCTTCCCCTAGAAGAGTGCCTGTGACAGGGCACATAAGCTTAATAAAAGGGCCTCAGGGTAATGTAGAGAGCACATCTCCGTTCCTCTCTGCAGGAAACTCGTAGGCCCTATCCCTTCACTAATATTTACTGTGTGCCATCCATGTGCCAAGCTGGGACCAAAACCCAGTCTCTGCCTTGTAGGCGCTCACCATGTAGTCGGGGCTACAGGCATTGCTCCTCCAGGTCCCAGGGCTCTGAGAAGCATGCTGAGAATATCTGTTCCCTACTTCGTGGAATAGCCACATTTTCCACATCCTTCAAGGCCTGGCTCAAATGCTGTTTCCTCCTTGATGGTCTCGTTATATAGCCACTGAGCAGTGGTCGCTCCTGCCTTTAGATGTTCACAGCAGTTACCTGTACTGCTCTCATGGACACATCACTTTCTGCTTGTTTTAGATGTGTTCTGTATGCATAATTGGTCTTCCCTTCTAGATTCTATGTTTCTTTATATATATATATATATTTTTTTCTTTTTAATAGATAGAATATCTTTATTAAAGACAGAGGCCTTTAGGTTTAGATATTTTTTAATCTTTTATTTATTTTTAAGTTTGTTTTTTCAGGACCCATCAGCTTCAAGTCAAGTAGTTGTTTCAATCTAGTTATGGAGGGTGCAGCTCACACTGGCCCATGTGGGGACAGAACCGGCAACCTTGTTGTTAAGAGCGCTGCGCTCTAACCACCTGAGCTAACCAGCCGCCCCCAGACTCTATGTTTCTTGAGGGCAAAGATTGTCTTATCCACCTTTGTATCCCTCAGAGTACCTCACACAGTACCATGTACATAATAGGTGCTCAAACAAATACTCATACTTCCACATAAGGATGCTTGTTGGAAGAGTGAAGGTTTGTAGAGCTGCTGGGAGTTCCCAGATTAACACAAAACATTTCTTTTTATCACTAATTTAAAACTCCTTGTTAGGATTTTCCCAATTAACACAAAAATTAAACTCAATGCAAGTAGCATAGGATTCTTACATATTTCTTTTAACTGTTTGTATCCACTTACATTATGCTATAATAGTATGTAAAGACTGTAATGCAGTATTCAGCTGTTTCTGCAACATAATATGTAAGTGCTCACATCCTCTAAGAATGTTAAGGAAGGGAAAGTACCTTCTGCACCAATGGCATTGGGCTTTGCACCCTCCTTAGATGCTGTGTGGTAATGTTAAAACCCAGAGGACGGATGAAGGGGGTACAGACTCACTAGCCAGACGCGTCCAGTCTTGGGTAAGAAGACTCAGGCTTCCCCATCAGACTCAGCCTACAAAACCATCCTGCCTAGGAGAATGCATTTGCCCAGCAATAAAAGAAATGACTCTCAAAATTAGGAACAGGTCTCACGGTGACTACGGGATGATTTTTAAAGTATCAGAAATGACGGCTGAGTCTTGGGATAGTGCTTACTATGTGCAGGTCTCCGGCTTAACTTACATATGAATTGTCTCATCTGATTTTCAAAAACCTGAGGTGGTACTATTATTACCCCCGGTTTTGCAAATGAGGAAACTGAAGCTCAAGAGATGTAATAACTTTGCCCAAAGTCACCAGCCAAGTTTCTCTGACTCTAGATCCAGAGCTGAGATTCTCGCTCAGACCATCCAGTTCTCTTTCTTGCTTCTTGCACTGAGTGTGCAATGAAAGGCAATGATCCCATATCCGCTAGACGACACCTTAGGGGTCATCTGCTTCAACAGCCTTACTTGAGAAAAAAGGAAACTTAGGCTCAGAGATGTAGAGGGACTTGTCCCTCGGGTCACACACAGCCAGGCGCTGCTCTGCAACATAATTACAAAGTGCACTAAAATTCCAGCCCAAGCCCCATTTTACAAGAGAGGAAACTGAAGCCCGGAAGGGTGAGCGCCGGGTCTCCGAGCCATCAGAGGCACAGCGGGATCCAACCCCGGGCGCGCTTCTTGCCGGGCCTGGCGCTACCTGCAAGTTCACCTGCGGCGCCAACCATCCCGCGGGCTGTGGCGCCCGGCCCCGCCCCCGGCCCGGGGAGTACCTGTCAGAGGCGCGCAGGCCCTCGGCCGGGGGTGACAAGGCGCTGACGCGGAGCGAGCGGGGCTGCACCGGCCAGAGACAGACACTGGCCTAGCCTCGCGGGGCCCCTCCGCCTCAGAACGCGGAGGCCCCAGGTGCGCGCGTACGCCGGACGCCGAAGAGAATTTGGGAGCGCGGGTCCCGGAAAGCAGGGTCGCCTGGCCTCCTCCCTTCAAGCCCCCTACTTTGCCCCTCAACCGGCTGCAGACCCCGTCCTAACTCCAGAGCACCTGAAAGGGAGCGACAGCTTCGCGCTCAACTCAAGCGGCGGGGACGCTGGGGGCGAGGTTCCCATGGAAACGACAGGGGGCTCTTTTGCGCCTGTGCGGACGCGCTAGGCACTCTGGGAAATGTAGTTTCCTGGTTGTTCCCGGGAGGCGAGAGGAACGGACGCAAGATGGCGCCCCAGCGTCGCGGTGGGTTCAGAGTCGCTGGGTTCCCCGGCCACCGGGCGCGTTTCCGGGCCGCGCCGGCGTAGGAGAGGCCAGGGAGGCCTGAAAGGTGGTTTCTCTTGGCAGCCGCGGCTCTGAGGCGTCTGGGGTGCAGGGTGCAGAGGTAGGGGCGCGGTCTCTTTGGCGCGTTCAGTTTTGCCTTTTGAAAACTTGTCCTGACGAGGGGCCGCCCTGGCTCCGGGTCCGACCCAGCCCGAGCGGAGCCGAGTCCGAGGGAGGGAGAACGTTTTGAAGGTGGGAGCTAAACCAGGACGGTCCGGCTGCACGAGGGACGCGAGCTCCTCGTCGCACAGGTGTTCAAGTCGGGGCTGGGCTCCGGCTCCGGCTCCTGAGAAGCTTCTGTATCAGGCGGGAGTTGAATTGGGATTCCGTGAGCAGGGGTCGTCCAGACCCTTCCTCCCGGGAGCTCCCAGCGCTTCCAGACCCTCGGCCTGTCTTGCGCAGAACTGTGCATTCAGTGCGTTGACTGCCCCTAACCGCCCCCTCCTCTCCCGAGTTAGGTCCCTGTGTGTGACCTCCGACTACACCTGGACTGAGGTCTAGAAACCTAGGATCTGATTCAGGTTCTATCAGAGTCGCAGTTACTTTTGTGGGCCTCTGTTTCCTTATTTCTAAAACAGTGGTAATTATAATGCCTGCCCTTTCTCCTCTGGGAGGGTTGCAAGGTTCCTAGGAGACATTGATGTGTAGGCTGGATAGTCCTTTACGAACATAAACAGCCATTTCCATTCGCTGTATATTAGTGCGACTTCTTGGAAGGAAATTAGGCAAGGCCTTTCAAAATTAAAAATGCTCATTGCCTTTGCTTCAGCAATTCTAGAAATATGTCCTACAGATTTAGTGGCCGTGTGTGCACAAGAAAGCACACGTGTACAAGGGTAAGTTACTTGGAATGGGGAAAAAAACTATAAACAGCCTAAATGTTCATTGGTAGATGATCACTGAAGTAAATGATGGATTCCTCAGAATAGAATGTGTGTGATTATTTTAAAAATAAGGCAGAGCAGCAGCTCCCTTTGCTCCAATAAATGCTTTTTATTCTTTAAAAAAATAAAGCAGAGCTTTGTGTACTGGTGTGCAATTCTTCATGATACGAAAAACATTTTCAAAGTTCAGAATGGTATGTTAATATGCTATATTTTAAAAAAGAATACACAAATATGTATTTGATGACGTAAGCATGGAATGTTTTTGGAGGGACTCAAGAAGCTGGTCACAGTGGTTGCCTGTGAAGGACTGGAGGGCAGGATCTGAGGGAGACATACTTTTCATTTTATATACATATTTTAAAACTGTTTTTTGCCCCGTTAGCAATGTGTTTGTATATACACGTAGTTCTTAATCATTTGTCTGCATTTTTGATGCAGTTTCCCCTCCAGTTTTTCCCCCCGCCATGTGCTGAATTCTTTTCAAGAGTCCTCCATACACTTCAGTGGGCCCCACAGCTCCAAGTTCATGACTGGCCCTTGCCTTCCTAGCTGCACAGGCTGCAGGAGGGCAGGGCCTGGCCTTGGCTTCCCTCCTGACCGTCACCCCACCTGCCCCCAGCCCCAGCCTAGGCCTATGGAAAGGGCAGTCTGGGTGGGATTCATGGTTGGCTGTAGGATGGCAGGCTGAGGGGACCAGCCAAGCGGATCAAGAATTGGAACTAGCTTCTCTGTACCCCACCTTGGGACCCTAGGCCCAACCACAGACAGGTACAAATGATTCTTCTAGAGAGCATGTTGAGGCTGAATTCTATCAATGTATAATGACGTGTATTGTTAAAATATCAAACTGGGAGGGGGGCGCTTAGGGATTTCCTGGTCTAATCCCTTTGTTTTACAGAAAGAATCAGAAACTCAAGGTGAAAACAACTTGTAAATGGTGAAGCCGGGGCTAGAACCCAAGTTTCCTGCATCTCAAGACTCGAGGGTTATAGCACCAGGGTGTGAGTGAGAGATTCATTCTTAAAACTGGGTGTGAGGTCTCAGTCAATGAGAATATTTGGTGCCAGCTCTTACCTCTGAGGCCTGCTTCGAGGCAAGGACTTACATACCCACCCCACAACCAAATAGTGTGTTATAGGGCAGAAAATGTGAACTTGGGAAGAGGGCTAGAAGTGACAAAGACGGAGACACTCTTTTTTAACATGAAACTGAGCAGAATGAACACCTAGGCAGAAGGGAAGGGTCCATCAAGAGTCCTTCTTCCCTGGCAGACATGGGCTGGCTCGGAAAATCAGCCTCTCGTGCACTATAGCAGCAAAGGATTCTTGGGACCCAAAGTGTATTCAATAACTAGCAGCAAGTGTCCAAAAGGAGCCTAGCTTCTGGAACAGGCTTGGCCCTGTCCAGACAGGCATTGGCAGCTTCCATTTCCTCCTAGGTAACTCCCTTCAGCTGTCCCAACAGAGCTAAGCACCTGTTACCCGGTGCAGACTTGTTTCCCCGCCGACCTGCCCGAGGGGGTGTGGGCAGCTAACATTTACCCAGGCCCTGCCCTAGAAGATGAGGGAGATTGCACTGGCCTCCCCGTTCCCCGTTCTTCCTCCCACCCCACCCCAAACAGGCCTATCCCCAGACACCTGGGAACCATGAGGAGACTGGAGGGGGTAAGGTGAGGCCAAACTCTTCGTGTAACCAGAGAAGAAGCAGACTGATGGGTAGATAGATGGCTTTATCATAAAATTGAAAATAATATGAAAATTTTTTTTGTTTCTAAGTACAAAGCCAGATACTATTATGAAAAACTGGCCAGAGGCTGTGAAGAACAAAAAGACTCTTTGGCTTGGTGCCCTGTGGCCCAGGGCAGTGCCATTGTAGGGGGCAGGGAGGCTGGGGGGGGGGGCAGGTGTGTGTGCTGGGGCAGCAGCAAGAGACTCGGGCAGGCTGTAAGGTGTGTGAGGGAGGCCCACCTGCCACTCCCCTCAGAGCCTCCCAGGACTGGGGACTGAGGACTTTGGGGGCCACTGGTTCTCTGGCATGGAGGGTCCCAGGAAAGAAAGGGGGCAGGGCTGAGACAGACAGAGTAGGGGAGGGAGGGAGCACGAGCCTTTCTGCACTGGGAAACTGTGCTTTATTCCGAGGCTGCAAGTGTTTCAGGCAGCAGTGGCGCATGAAGCTAGTGTGCTATTGGCCCCCGAAGCGCCTCAGTCTCCACCACATTCCCAATTACAGAGAAAGTCTTGAGCCCTTGGACAGGTGGACGTGGGTCTGAGACTTAAGGCTGTGGGAGCTGAGGCTGTAGTGATGGGGTCAGGGGCCTCCGGGGGAGGAGCTAAGAGTAGTGCAGACAGGCTGATGGGAGTGAGGGGTGCTCGTCCCAGGAGCTGTGTTCAGGCACCTCTATTTGTGTCTAGGGGGCATGGGCGTGTGAGGCCTCAGGCCTCGCCCTCCTCCCCGCTGCCATCCACGCTGGCCTGCCTCACCACTTTCCGGAGCCTGGGTGTGGAGGAACAGCCCGCCTCCCCCTGCTCCTGCTGCTGGAAGGCCTGGGTCCGGCTGGCCACCAGGGCGGCACTGTTGAGGGCGACCACAGACTGGCGGGACTTCAGGGCAGGCCAAGGCCCCTTGCGGCCCCGCCGGCCTCTCTTAGCCTTTGCGAGCTGAGGGGAGGGCTGCGGAGGGTCTTCATCTGAGGACTCATTTGAGGAGAAAACCTGGAAGGTGGAAGCATAAGGAAGCAGAGTCACAGGGGTCTTTCCAGGGCAGGGGCATGGAGCACAGAGCCTGGAGGAGGCAGGTGCAAACTTAACTGAAGGAATACAAGAAAGCTAAGCAGCTCGTGGGTCCCAGTTCCCTAGGAGGGACAGCACCCCAGCCCTCCTACCCCTGCGCCTCGGCCCTCACCTGTCTGCAGCTTCCTTCTGGCCCCAGAAGCCCTCCGTAGCTTCCCTGCCATGTCCCTGAGGCCCTCTCCTCCCCCTCTGGCCCCCTCTGCGTTTGAACAGGCAGTCCTGTGAGCCACATGCGAAACACCTTCCGGGTGCCGGGCCCTGAGCTGGCTCCGAGGGAGGACACCCCGCCTTTAGGAGCACCCACATCCATCCATCAACCGTCTGTTCCTCCGCATCCTTCCACACCCAGTGCCGCCTCCTCCAGGAAGGCTGTCCCCAGTGTTCCCTCCCTCTGAGATCAGCCAGGACTTTGGTTGTGTGAGTGCTATGACCCCTCTGCACCCCATCCCTTGATGTGTTGCCTCTAAGATTGGGGACGGGCTGCCAAGATCAGCAGTTGGTGCCCACCTCCTCGCCTGGAGGATGCTCATTGCACGGCTGGGCAGCCCTGCCCCTCAGGAAGCAAGTCCTCTCGTCAGGCTGAGAGCTGCCTGCAGCCTTCAGCCCGGGGCAGGCTCCCAAGGAGCCCCCTCGATGCCCCTGGTCCCACGACGGCTCTCCAGCTCCCATGAAAAGCACCACTCACCTGCCCTCACTAGGTCTCCTTAGCTGCTCTGAGGGGACAAGAGGGAGCTGCCCAGGGACTGGTGCGCACGCTCAGGTGCCCCTGCTTAGGGCTGAAACCCCAGTCCTGGTCTTTCTCCATCCTCCCACCATCTGCCCCTCCCTCTGGGCTCCCACCTGGCCCCAGCCTCACCTCTGGCAGCTCACCGGCGCCCGAGGCACTCTCCAGCTCGGCGGGGGGCTCCAGGAGGCTGATGGACCTCATGATCCCACGGAGGTTGATGCGGGGCCGTGGCCCAGGCTCCTCTTGGTGGGCTGCTTGGCTCTCCTCCAACCCCATAGCCATCACCTCCCCACTTCCCCCCGGTTCTGGCGGAACAGGTGGGAATGGTGTAGAGACCTCGGGGGTCAGGGGCTCCTCTGGCGTGGCCGCACCCACTTTCTGCTCCCAGACATGGCTCTGCCGGCTGTGAGGAGGTGGCCCTGAGTCAGCTCTGAGTGACCCAGCAGCCCCCGCAGCGCCCACGCCACCAGCCCTGTCCCCTGGTCCCCTCTCTGAACCTGGCAGTCAGGATGCCCTGGTAGGTCTGCAGCTGGCGCAGGAAGCCGGGGTTGGGGCGGGCGATGGGCCGGAGCTCCTGGACGTGGCGCAGGGCCTGCTCCAGGCTCCAGCCGTACTGCTTCATGGCATAAGCTACCACGGTGGCCGCCGAGCGGCTGACACCCATCTTGCAGTGGACTAGTACCCGGGTGCCCTGCGCTCTGTGGAGGCAAGACATGGTCAGTCCCTCCCCATTCCTGGCCTCTCGCTGGGAGGGGCCCTGCAGGGTGGGGGCAGGGCAGGCAGCAGGCTCACCCAGGCAGGAAGGACCCCGAGGGCCAGAGTGGCCAGGAGGAGGGCAGGGGACCTCTTGAAGCTGAGGTGGGGTGGGCAGAAGGGGTGGGACAGCCCGACCTGGCGGCTTCCACGAAGCTGTGCGTCTCCTTCCAGTGGGGCAGCAGCTGGGCGGACTCCTCGTCCCACAGGCGCACATTGTGGTAGATGAAGCGGTCGGGGTAGAAGTTGTCGATCTCACGGGCCATATTCAGGATGTGGCTGACCCTGCAATGGGGGGTGCGAGGCCAGGCTGACGTGGCCAGGGGCCCCGGGCCTGTGGCCAGCGGACTCGGCTGGCCGGGGGGGGGGCACTTCTGTTTAGTTCTTGTCTCCGAGTCAGGTGGGGGCGGCACAGTTATGGTGGGAGGAGATGACTGTGACCGTGAGCCAATCACTTCAGCCCACGGGGCTTGTTTCCCGTCTAGTCCAGGTGGCTGCTGGGGGTTACTACAACACTGACCCTTCTGCTATTCTCAGAAGTCAGTTCGAGAACAACTTCTGAGCTCAGCTGAGATTGGGTGGGTCTGCAGCAGCGGGCTGACAGGTACCACAGCAGGTTTCTCCAGAAGCCCATGGTGGACAAGTGACAGGAACCTATGGGAGCAGGCAGCCAGGTCCCCCTGGGAGAGGGGCTCTTCCATCTCCCCTTTACAGTGTGGGGAAGAGCAGGCCCAGGAGCTGCCAGCAGGTCGCAGGGTGGCTGTTCTCCTGTGGGAAGCAGAGCTAGCAGCTGCTGAGGGGGGTGCTGGGGGGGTTCCTGGCCATGTGGCCCTTAAGGAGAGGCCAAGCAAAGGGGACAGACAGAGGGTGGGCAGTCCTGAGGGGGCTCGGAACCCTACCTGTTTCTCTGCAGCTCCTCCAGGTTCGCCGCATTCCACTCGGAGCCCTGCGACAAGGAGAGAAGCCTCACTCTCCCTGCCCAGCTGCGCCACCAGTCTCCCGCCCCTCACCCTGGAGCTCACCAGGTAAAGGTGCGGGAAGATTCGGGAGGCCCGGTCTTGCTGGGCCATGAGCAGCAGCATCTGGTTATCGAGGAAGTCGCGGTACTGCTGGAGAGGGCACCCCAGGCGCAGCTCCAGGGCCTGGCGGATCTGCAGGCAAGGGGCAGAGGGCGGCTCAGGGGCTCAAGGTTCCAGCGGTTCCACCCTTCCCGGGGGCCTCAGGACCACAGCCTGTCCCGTCTGGAGAGAGGAGCTGAGGCCAAGCGTCAGGAAAGGGTTCACGACAGGAGGAGATTCCGGTGGAGAGGCTCCCAGGAGAGGAAACCTCTGGCCGCCAGCTGGAGGCTCCCCAACCCCACCTGGCCCCCGCCCCCTCCTTGGCCCCGGCATGCTCCCTGCCCACCTCCTTGGAAGTGATATTTTCCAGGTCACTGGTGTCCAACACCTTCCACAGTTCAGCCCGGATCGCCTGCTCCATCTGCTCCTGTTCCGAGGGCCTGAGAGCCGAGCCCATCAGTCCGGGGGGCCCCTTCCCTACTCTACGGTGGCAACCCCTTCTTTCCTCCCCTCCCGGCACTGACCGGCCAGCCTCAGCGCTGGGAGGCCGCAGAGACTCCAGGTCGGCCATGGCCATCCACTCATTGATGCAGCTCTGGTCAGAGCTCAGTCTGTCCTCATAGTGGCTGGCCCAGGTGAGGGCACTGCCCCCTGGCACAAGACCACTGCCGAGAGCCGCCTCACATGCCTGGTGCAACACCTGGAGCGTGGCCCTGGAACAGAAGAGAGACTGGGCCACACTGCCCTCCCTGCTTTCCTTACCCAGACCCGCAGCCGTCTCCGAGGAGAGGAGGCTGGCCCACCCCAGCCCTTACTCACCACATAGTCTGGATGGAGATTGGCTTGAAGATGCGGCTCTGCCCACCAGATGTCACGCTGAAGCCCCTGCCGGAGACGGAGACCAGGTGTGGGTGAAACCCCACTCCAGGCTCTGGGACAGAGCCCCTGAGAGGCCCACTCACTAGCGACCTCATGAGGCTGGTCCTCAGAATATGTACACCTCACCTGAGCTTCAAAATAAGCCCGTTTTGCCAGATAGAGGAGGCTGAGGCCCAGAGAAGTTAGGTGACCTTCCCAGGACCACACAGCGAATCCGAAGTAGAGCGGAGAGTGGGCCCATGCTCCAGACACCCAGCTTGGAGTTCTGCAGCTGGTCCCCAGTGACTGCCCCACCATCGTATACATCACAGTTGGTTATTCCACCTCCTGGCCCCTCTTCTCTCCCTTCCCCTCCCTCCAGTTGCCACCTCTTACCCATCTCCATCTAGGTACACCTGGGTGTCACTCCAGAGAGGCAAGACCAGGCCCAGGGTGCAGTGGTGGGAGCTGGCAGGACACAGAGGGAAAGCCATTGTTCCCCAGCGCCTCCCTTTCTTGCCCCCCTCCCTTGCTCTCCCTGCTCCCAACCTGCTGTCAGGGAAGTCCACGCCCAGGAGCACTGTCTCATCCTGGCTCACACGTTCTCTTGTGGAAACGACCAGCAGGTAGCGGAGCCGTGGGGGCCGTGCTGCCTCCAGCTGGGCTGCCTGGGAAGACAGGGAGACAGAAGCCCAGGCTCCCAGGGGCCCAAGGACCCTGCTTCCGCCGCCTGGACACACACCTGGGCCTAGAACAGACCTGCCGCCTGCTCCCTCACACCCATCCGCTTTCTCCCCAGATACCAGATGAGCGATTACATTCCAGTGGTTCCCGAATTTCGGATTTCATGGTCCAACAAAATGTTTAAAAGGGGATGTGTGTGGAAAAAATGGGAGAATGGGCCTGACACAGACTGCCCATGTTTTATTTCTGCCTAGGAAGGAGGTTTAAAAAAACCCTTCATTTGCCTTGCTATCATTTCATTCAATAAACGTTTGTCACCAAAGAAACACGAAGGACACAATTTCAATAAAAGACAGTGCTTCTGAGGAATAAATGTAGCTTTGCAAAAGCATTTTGCAGACAGTGAGATGTCCCACAGGCATCTGGGAACTGGTCTTCCTTCTCCCACCTGTGTCCCAGCCTCCACAAGGGCCCCTCCCCTCGTACCAGCTCCCAGTGGGTGCTCAGTGGGCCCCCTGAACACAGGTCCTTTAATGGACAACTCCCACTGTCAGGAAGGTCTTGCTGTGATTACACAGAAATACCCCTGTGTAACCCCAGCTCTTGGACCTAACTGGGCCCTATGGACTCACGCAGGACAAACCTGCGTCCTTTCCCAGCCCTCTAGAGACCTGAAAACAGGACCTCCCCCGTTAAAACAACTCCAGCTGAGACAGCAGGGTTGTAGGGGTTTGGGGAACCCCTTCACTCCCCAGGGTGCCCCCTGCCCTCACACCACTGCTCCCCAGACACACCCTGGCTCAGTTCTGCCCTCTCCTACCCCCACCCCAGGGGAGCTGTCTTCCTCCTCCAAGGCTCTGGATGGGCCCTCACCAGGCGGATGTCGTCCTGTGGCCTGAGCAGCTCCACCATGAGGTGGAGGTGCTGACTCTGCTCCAGCTTCTGGGGACTCTGGGGCCCGTGCCCGTTGTCTGTCTGGTGCCCATGGAGTTGCTCTTCGCCTGGGGGTTCCTCTGCTGGCTCAGGGCTGGGCTCAGCTGCCTCTCCATTGTCCCCTCCATCCTGCAGCCCCAGGACAGCTCCGTGGAGCACTGCAAAGCTCTGCCTGGCAAGGCAGTGGGCAACTGTTATGGCCCGTCATACCTCTCGGGACGGGTACATCAGAGTCACCAGGAGGAGGGTCTGTTAAAGCAGGTGTCGGGCCCCAGGCACAGAGTCAGTAGGTCTGGAGTGGGGGCCTGAGAATGTGCATTTCCAACCAGTTCCCAGGTGTGCGGCCACCACACTAAGAGCCATGCCTCTCAAGCCCCCAGCCCATCTGTTCTTGTCTGAGGGGCTGGTGGTTGCTCCTTTGCCCCTCCCACCTGCCTGCCTAATCCAGCAGATGCTGTAAACTTGGTGGGGACCCAGGAATCCTCAGGCCTTGTCCCATCCTGCCCTTTGGCTTGTGACCACTGGCCTGAGTCAGGGTCTAGCATAGTGGGTGAAGGAGCTTGCCCAACTGACCCAGGGGAAGATGAAAGCAAGGGCAGCCAGGTTGGTGCTGCAAGCCAGCCGTGCCCACCAGCCATTCCCGCTGCCAACACAGTCCTACGTATCCAGTAGTTGGCTTTGGCTGTGAGCCCTCCAGGATGGCAGTGGCCAGGCTCAGCCGCTGAGCGGTTGTGTCTGTTGTGGGGAGGTACTCACCTTCGCTGGAGCCGGCTTCTCCGCTTCGAGGCTTGGTCCTGCTGAGAAAGGGTCCCCAGTGCAGAGTGAGGCGGGGAAGGACTATGCTCTCCCCTCTCAGGAACGCTGGGGTGGGGGAATTGCCTCCCCTCCAGTGGAACCAGAAAAGATGCCAAATACTCTTCCCACACCAGCCTACTCCCCACTGGAGGCAGTGGGGGAGCCGGGCCCAGGTCCAGGTAGGGCAGCAGAGGGGTAAAGGTGGGTGGGGTGCTGTAGTTTGGCCCAGATCTGGGGCAGGAAGGGGGTAGGGCCTCCGCAGGCTGGGCTGACGCTCAGGGCTCTGGGTTTTACCATAGTCCGAGTTCCTGGGAGCCTCAAGACCCCCCAACCCCTCCAGCCTGAGACGTGGGGTCCCCCTCCGCACACCCCCAGTCTTGAGGGGAGGCTGCCCGTGGGCAGGACGCGCTCCCCCGGGCCCAGCTGGAAGCCAACTGCGTGGGCAGGACCACAGCAAAGCCAGACTCACCGTGGGTCCCACAGGCGTGGAGTAGCCGCTGGCCGGGGGCGAGCGGCTCACTGTGACCAGGGCCATGGGGCCAGGCTGGGGGCACCTGGGCCGGCACCGGACAGGGAGCCCTCCCACAGCCACACGGACAGTCGCTGCCCCGCAGGACCAGGAAGAAGAGATCGGAGCCACCAGGGCCTGGCACCTCCTCGGGGACGGCCCTTAAAGGGCCAGACTCCCGTCCAGCCCGGCCTGCCAAGCCCGCACCGAGCGGCTGCGCTCCCCTCCCCTTGCGTCTCCCGGTGTTCTGCCCGCCTCGCCCCCGCCCCGCAAACACGTTGGGGGCGGAGCCGGGGGCGGGGCGCAGGTGCAGAGCCTGGCGACCGGCGGGGAAGGGGGCGGGAGGTCCGGCAGTTTTCTACCTTCGCTCGGGGTTCGGTCCCTCCTCCCAGGAAGCACCCCTGTCCCTGCCCTCCCTGCCCCGCCCAGTTAGGTCACCTGAGCTCTGCTTTGGGCCTCAACCGTTCTATTAGCCAGCAGATATGGGACCTAGGGAGGCAGGACTGGGGACACAGGTCTTAGGATCAGACACAGTGGATTTTAAGGGGGGCACCGCAAACATGTTTATCCATGCCGGTTGGCCCTCATGCTTCCACTCTCCACGTGAATCACTGGGAGACATGCAAAGCTTCAGGGGAAATCAGCTGGGATTTAGAACTAAACCCTGAAGCTCCTAGGACAGCCTCAGGGCCACCTTGGAGGTGCAGAGGGCAGGGCAGAGAAGAGCAGGTTCACAGCTGCAGCAGAGGGAAGTGACTTGCCTAACGCCACTCGGATAGACTATGCCAGAGTCAGAGCAGCAACTCAGGCCTGGCGTGCAGGGAAGGGGCACTGGCTGTAAGTAGTCTGAAGGTCCAGCCTTTCTCCCTCCCTAATAGGAAGGAGTATGAATGGGTTCTGGGAAAGCCAGAATAGGTGGCAAGAGAAACCTGGGTCCTCAGTAGGTGGGAGAGTTCAGGGGAATTGATGTTTATGGAACACCTGCTCTGTACGGGCACTGGATACATGTGGGCTCATTTTACCCTCCCAGAGGCCCTGGGGTTGGGATGTGGTCTTGTTTTACAGCCAAGGAAACTGAGGCGCAGAGAAGCTAAGGGACCCATGGCCAGGATTCAAACCCAGGTCTGAGGCCATCACCCACGGTGTCTCCCCTTAGCACCCCTGGACTTCTCCCCCATTGAGCAGAGAAACCCAGCCGCTGAAGGTCTCTTTATTTCCATCTTGGTCTCTAATGCAAGCCCACCCCTAGGGCTCCAGGCCTGGGACTCAGCAGCAGACAGTTTATAAATAAATAAGTTACAAAAGCGGATGGGGGCGTGGCCCGGACAGCCCTCCCAGGGTGCTTGAGTGCTTGGTGCTCAGTGCTCTGTGAGCGAGAGCCGCAGGATCCGCTGTAGGTCTTCCTCCTCCTGCTGCCCTCGGCGCTCCCGCTCCTCTTGTTCCCGTGAGGACAACTCCAGGGCCAGGCGAAGTTGCTCCTCAAAGCTTGGGGGAGCTGGGGCCGGGGGCGTCCTATGAGGGGATCCCGGACCCCTGGGCTCTGTGGACATCCGCAGGCTTTCCTGGAGGGCCCTTCCCGGCAAGGCATGAGAGAGAGAGCAGACCGGTGAGCACCAAGGCTGGGGGAAGAGGCCAAGGGCTGGGACATGACTTTGGGGGGCAAGGACAGGGTGGCTGGGACCTGGGAGACCAGAGAGAAGGTGGGGTCTTCTCTCCTCTTCCCGCATGCCACCTTCGGGGGTGGGCAGCAATGCTGATGGCGGGTGACCCTGAAGACGGCAGGGGTCCTAGGACCAGCACCTGCCTGCTACCCACCCCTACCTGCTATGGACCCCTGGCTGGCAGACCCCAGAGGCAGGACAGGGCTGAGCATGGGCCTAGTAGGCCCCAGACGGCCTCACCGCTCCAGCTGAAGCTGCTCCTCATACACCGCGACTTGGGGAGGTGGGCGGGCGCCAGGCCGGGTGTTGGTCAGGGCTTCCCAGACAGTTACCTGCGGCAGCCAGAGCCCAGAGCTGTCACTTCTGCCACCCCTGCCCATAGGCAGGGCCCCGCCCTGCCCGCGCCCCACCTGCTCGGCCTCTGTGCCCGCCTCGAGCAGGCTCTGCTGGATGGCGAACTGCAGCAGGTCGTCATCCTCGTCGCGGAGGGGCTCGCTGCGCTCCGCACCCAGCACGCTGTACCCCTCGGGCACCTCGAACACAGCGGGGTCCACCTCACATGGGAAAGGGCACCCTGGGACGGCAGACGGGCCAAGCTCAGCCTCCAGGACCCAGAGGCCAGCACGCTGTGCAGCCCCCTCCCTCCTGCAGTGGTACCTGAAGCTTCGACCGCAGAGCCAGGGGCTGACACCCACACTGAGCTCAGGGGCTCGTCACAGCCACACAGGTTGCTGAAGGTGATGCGGGCGTTGAGCACGTGGAAAAGGGGAATCTCTGAGGAGACAGCGCAACCTGAGCTGCTGGCCAGAGACCCACCCATGCCTGGCCCCTAGCGCTGCCTGAGGCCCCCCTGCTGCCCCACCACCCTCTCACCAATCTTGACCGGGAAGCCAGGTGGGAGGCGCAGGGTGATGAAGTCACGCAGCTTGGCAAAGTGAGCGTTGCTGATGGCCATTAGGTCGATGATGGGCGTCACCTGGTTCCCCAGGGAGAGCGGGTGCTCCTCGCTCAGCCATAGTGTTGCCTTGAACCTGCCCGGCCGACCACAGGACGTGGGTCGCAGAACCTCTGGTGGCCTCCGTGCTAAGGCCCACCCACTCTGGACACCTGCCTTTACTCATGCCCTCCACCTGGCCCGGGGCACCCTTCTCTCTGCTCAGCTGCCCCGGCCTGCCTCCCCCAGGAGCATGTGTCCTTCCCACCTACGGCCCCTGCTACCCCCAGACCCTGGGCCCAGGCTGGAGCTACATCTAGGCTGCGGCTTCAATCTGGGCCTCGTCCACAGCGCGTCCTCTTCAACCCACAGCTGGTCAGCGCCTCCCACTTTGCCCTACTTTGGGGTCCAGCACAACCCAGGGGTCAGAAGTGCCGGGCTTCAAATCCACTGGGAGGCCGACAGAGTCCACATGAGGTCCCTGGGACGGTGCTGGGCCCATTGTAAGCTCTGTGTCACAGTCCATCAGACCCTCATGGCGCCCTCGTGAGCAGGTGGCTCAGTGTGACCGAGGAGACTAGACTCTCCCAGGGGAAGACATTTCCTTAGGCCACAAAGCCAGGAGGTGGTAGAGCTGTGGGCCCTTCCCACTCTGCTCCAAGCTGGCCACCAGCAAGTGCCTAATGAATAGAGTCACACATGGCTGGTGCTGCCCATTCATTCATTCACCAAAGAAGAGTGAGCAGCCCTCTGGGCCCAGCCCTGAGCTGGGTGCTGAGGACCATGGATAAGACAGACCTGGCTCCTGCCCCCAAGGAGTGGAGTCTAGAGGGCAGCCAGCTGGGTGAGTGGGGCCCCCATTCTGGTGGGGCCCATGTGTGAAAGGAGTCTGCTAGGGCTCAGCAAACCAGGCAGGGTCCCTGTCCTTGAGGGAAGTCCCCAGCCAGCCCCCACACCTCACCTCTGTACTTTGCTGGACATCTCAATGGGGCGGCCGATGTTCCGTGACTCCAGGCTGAAGTTGGGGTCAAAGTATTCATCGGGGGAAATGGCTGTGGGGTTGGTGGGGCTGGCTGCCTGCTGCACAGGAGCCTGGGTGGGCCCCAGGACCCGCTTAGAGCTCAGGGCGGCACCTGCCTGGCCCTGCCCAGTGGTCCCCAGCCCCTGCCCCCCAGCCCTGGCTCACCCCATTGTGGGAGGAGTGCTGCTGGGCCATCCCGAGGAAGGACTGGAACGGAGTCTTCCCCCCTACGGAGAAGGGTGGGAGCCCGTGAGGGGCCTTTGGGCCACTGCCCCCAGATGCACCCCCTCCACCCTGGGAGCCTCCTGTCAGTGGGGAGACGGAGTAGATAGGAATGGGGCGGCCTCCCAACGTGTCCCAGACACTCTGCCCCCCAGACCCGAGTGACCCCACCATATGACGTGACTAGGCAGCTGGCAGGCGCACCTGGCTTTACCTTTGTTCCGTGACTTGTCCTGATCAGACAGGTGCTCCGTGCGTGTGCGTGTCACCAGCTCCACATTGGTGGCACTGTATACCTGGGGAGCAGGGGAGATACAGGAGGTGGGGCTCAGTCTGTTCCCCACACTCAGCCTCCCCAGCACAGGACACAAGTCCTCCTGTGAGGAACAGATGAGATCTCACTCCCCACAGTGGAGGAGGTGGTAGCGTCTGAACCCTGGGGAGTCACTAACAAAAGGAAAATGGTCTTCGTTTCATCTCAGTACCTTGGGCGGGGAGCCCATGCTGGGGGTCCGTGCTGAGGGAGATCCCTACGTGTTCAGCAAGGGCTGGGTGCTCAGGCCCCACTGAGTTCCCATGGCTGCACAGGGCTTCCAGAGCCCACAGGCTACTCTGTCTCTCTCTCCACATGGGTAGCTGGGAAGAAGGAGCAGAGTTCCTGGGCCTTGTCGCCTACCCCTGCCCCCACCACCGTCTCCTACCTTGGCCTCGTAGCCGCTAACAGTTTCCATCTTCTCAGACCGCCAGCCCCAGATACCACATTTGTTCCTGAAATAGACCAAACAGGAGCTCATGAGGACATACACCCCCAACCCTGGCCAAAGCCTTCTCCTCCGAAGACCCCCTCCAACTAGCCTTCTCACTGTGAAACACACGGGGGCCTTGAAGAGGACGCCTGGGCAGCTGGGGCAACTGACCAAGGACTGGGGATTAGAAAATACTGAGGAATTACCGTTAATTTTGTTAGGTGTGATAATGGTGTTGGGGCTGGGTTGTAAAACAGCCTAATCTGTGAAGAGTCACGTGCAGAAGCGTTTACTGTTGAAATGATAGGACATCTGGGATGTGCTTTAAAAACAATACAGGAAAAAAGAAAAACGGCGAGGAAGGATAAGTTCAACAAGATGGGCAAAATGTTGATAAATGTGGAAGTTGGGTAATGAGTACATTATACTATTCTTTCTCCTTTTATGTATGTTTGAAATTTTCCATAATAAAAAGTTAAAAATAAAAGTATGTCTGATTCAATAATAATAGTTGGAGACGTCAATACCCCACTTTCAATAGTGGGTAGAATGGGTAGCCAGAAGATCAACAAGGAAATAGAAGACTTGAACAACACTATAAACTAGACTTAATAGACTTCTTTAGACTACTCCACCTAACGACAACAGAACACACATTCTATGCTACGCCATAAAAGAAGCCTCGATAAAATTTAAAGGAGAGAAATCATACGATGTATGTTCTCCAATCACAATGGAATGAAATTAGAAGTCAATAAAGGAAAAAAGATTTGGGAAACTCACAAATATGTTGAAAGTAAACAACACACTACTAAACAACCAAAAGATCAAAGAATAAATCAAAAGGGAAATCAGAATGTACTTTGAGATGAATGGAAATGACACAACATATCAAAACTTTTATGGGACACAGCTAAAGCAGTGCTCAGAGAGAAATTCATAGCTGTAAATGACTATATTAAGAAAGAAGAGGGATAACCAAGATGGCGCAGTAGGTAAACGCTGTGTTTACCTTCTCTCACAACCACATCAAAATTAACAACTAATTTACAAAACAACCATTACTAAGAATCGCCTAAAATCAAGCTGAATTGAAGCCTTTCAACCAAGGTCTTGCAGAAGAAGCCATCTCCAGACTGGTAGGAAGGTAAGAGACATGGCATGGGTTGGTCCCATACCCGCACGTGACCATTAAAGATCGGGATGGCTATTTTGGCTGTATGGGTCCCCCCATCCCCTAAAGGAGTGAGAGATCCCAGCCCCACCCCAGCCCAGGGTTCCAGTGCCAGGGAGAGAGGTCCCCATAATTTTTGGTTGTGAAAACCAGCGGAGATTGTGACTGAGTGGGTCTGAGTGCGGCTGCTCTCACAGGCGCTCCTCTTAAAGGGACCATGCACGGACTTACCCACCAGTGGAATCACTTGTTTTGAGCTCCAGCACTGGGGCAACAGCTAGAAAGATGGCAGGGACAAATGGTGGGGAATTGAGTTGTCTGGCTTGGGACGGGGGCTGGAGAGTCAGCTTTCTCTTAGATGGAAGAGCTAGTGGAGGCCATTGTTTCTTTGTTGAGCCCTCCCCGTTCCCAGCATTTGAACACAGGTGGCTGCCATTTCTGAGTCTCCACCGTTCATTTGCCACGCCCTGGTGATTAGAGACCTGGCCCTGCCCAACTTTCTGGCACACCCAGGCTGCTTGCAATGGCTTTTTCATGTAGACTGCCTGCCTTGGCACAAGTTATACTTTCCTAGGGTATCTTAAAGGTTCGCGTAACCCAGACAAGCAGCATCTGGCTTGAGCGTGTCTTGTACCTCTGGCTCAGCAGCCCTAAATTGGCACTAGTAGCAGCTGGCTTTGGTTCACAGCTTGGCGTCTCAAGGCCCTTCCAAGCACAACATGGGTGGCAGCCATCTTCAGATTTCTTTCTGGCTCCCGCTAGGTGACCCTGGGTGGGGCACGGGCTGTGGCTGAAGTAGACCTACAGTGGATCCCCTCCAAGGTGGTCCTGGGCTGGTGTCACCAGTGGCCAGCTTCAAAATGAGCTGGAGCATCATCCAGTTGTCTCCAAGTATGACACACCCAAGGGGCGGATTGAGCAGGCACCAGAGTCCTGCTGAGGCAGATCCTGCTCTGTAGGATCAGCCCCTGCACAACAACCCTTCCACTGTAGTCAAGGGCAGTCCTCACAACCAGTAAGCCCAAGGGTCAGTCCCTCCCACTTATGTGCAATTATCAAGCAAGGCTCAACTACAAGAGGAGGGCACACACAACCCACACAAGGGATGCACCTGGAGCGCATGGCTCAGGTGACCAGAAAGACTGTGCCACTGAACCCCACAACACACCTACTATGTAAGTCCACGCTACTAAGGCCGGAAGACATAGCAGCCCTACATAATACGTAGAAATCAACACAGGGATGCAGCCAAAATGGGGAGACAAAGAAACATGTCCCAAATGAAAGAACAGAACAAAGCTCCAGAAAAAAACTAAGTGAAACTTAGTTTCTATCAGATGCAGAGTTCCAAACACTGGTTATGAGTACGCTCAGGGTGGGTGGTTGCCGCAGTTGGTTAGAGCGCAGTGCTCATAACACCAACGTCACCAGTTCGATTTCCACATGGGCCAGTGACCTGCATCCTCCACAACCAGAGTGAAAACAATGGCTTGACTTGGAGCTGAGCTGCGCCCTCCACAACTAAATTGAAAACAATGACTTGATTTGGATTTGATGGGTCCTGGAAAAACACATTGTTTCCCAATATTCCCCAATAAAAATTAAAAAAAAAAAAGAATGCTCAATGATCTCATAAAAATGGAGACAGAAACCATAAAAAAGTACAAGTCAGAAATAAAGGATACAATAATGGAAACGAAGAATATATTACAGGGAATCAACAGTAAATTAGATGAAGCAGAGGATCTAACCAGCGATGTAGAAGATAAGGTAGCAGAAAACACCTAAGCAGAACAGCAAAAAGAAAAACGAATCCAAAAAATTGAGGAGAGTTTATGGGGCCTCTGGGACAATATGAAGCATACCAACATTCACATTATAGAGGTACCAGAAGGAGAAGAGAGAGAGCAAGGAATTGAAAACCTATTTGAAGAAATAATGGCAGAAAACTTCCCTAACCTGGGGAAGAAAAGGGACATACCGTGTTTCCCTGAAAATAAGACCTAGCCGGACAATCAGCTCTAATGCGTCTTTTGGAGCAAAAATTAATATAAGACCTGGTATTATATTATATTACATTATTTTATATTATATTATACCAGACCCGGTGTTTATCATATCATATCATGTCATATCATATCATATCATATCATATCATATCATATCATATCATATCATATCATATCATATCATATCATTACACGGTCTTATAGTAAAATAAGACCAGGACTTATATTAATTTTTGCTCCAAAAGACGCATTAGAGCTGATTGTCCAGCTAGGTCTTATTTTCGGGGAAACATGGTACAAGCCCAGGAAGCACAGAGAGTCCCAACAAGATAAACCCAAAGAGACCAACACCAAGACACATCATAATTAAAATGCCAAAGTTTAAATACAAAGAGAGAATCTTAAAAACAGCAAGAGAAAAGCAGTTAGTTACCTACAAGGGAGCCCCCATAAGACTGTCAGTCAGCTGATTTCTCAACAGAAACTTTGTAGGCAAGAAGGGAGTGGCAGGAAATATTCCAAGTGATGAAAAGCAACGACATACAACTAAGATTGCGCTACTCAGCAAGGCTGTCATTTAGAATTGAAGGACAGATAAGGACCTTCCCAGACAAGAAAAAGCTGAAGGAGGTCATTACCACCAAACCAGTATTACGAGGACTCTTAGAGGGACTTCTTTAAGATGGGAGGGGGGTTAAGGATGGGTGAAACGGGAAGGGATTAAGAAGAACAAATTGGGTGTTATACAGTAGTCATGGGGATGTAGGGTACAGCATAAGGAATATAGTCAATACTATTGTAATAACGAGGTATGGTGCCAGATAGGTACTAGATCTATCAGGGTGATGGATGGGAATGGGTTGGGGTCAGGCTGAAAAAGGTGAAGGCATTAAGAAATATAAACTGATAGTTAATACAGTATGGGGAATATAATCAACAATGTTGTAAAGATCATATACGGTGCCAGATGAGCACTGGACTTATCGGGGGATCACGCCGTAGACTGTGTAGATGCCTGACCAATGCGCTGTACACCTGAAGAGCTGGAGTAGAATAATACTGAACGTCAACTATAACTAAGTATAAAGGTACACATAGTCACAGGATGTGGAGTACAACATAGGAAAGATAGTTGATGGTACTGTAACAGCTATACACGATGTCAGAGGGGTAGTAGCTTGCCGGGTGGTTTATCACCTTATGAGGGGTTTAAATGTCTATTATGTTTCTTTGCACACCTGAAACTAATAAAAGCAAAAAAAAAAAAAGAAGATCTCAAATCAATAACCTAACTTTCCATATTAAGACACTAAGAGCACACTAAAACCACAGCAAGCAGAAGGAAGGAAATAATAAATGTGAGAGTGAAGAATTAATAAAATACAGAATAGAAAAATAGAGAAAATCAATTAAATCAATGCTGGTTCTTTGAAAAGATCAACAAAATTGACAAACCTTTAGTTAGATTCGCCAAGAAAAGACAAGACTCAAATTACTAGAATCAGAAATGAAAGAGGGGGAATTACTACTGGTATTACAGAATAAAAAGGATTGTAAAAGAATACAATGAACAACTCTACCCAAACAAATTAGATAATTTAGGTGAAATGGACAAATCCTAAAGAGACAAAAACTACCAAAACAAACTCAAGAAGAAATAATCTAATAGACAGTAACAAGTAGAGATTGAAGTGGTAATAAAATAAAAAACTACCCACAAAGAAAAGCCCAGGCCCAGAGAGCTTCACCAATGAATCCCACCAAACATTTAGAAAAGAATTAATACCAATTACTTGTAAACTTTTGTAAAAAATTGACAAGGAGGTGACACTGTTTAACTCATCCTGTGAGGTATTGCCCAGATACTAAAAGCAGACAAAGACATCAAAAGAAAACTACAGACTAATATCCCTTATTAATAGGAACACAAAATACTAGCCAACCAAACCTAGTAACGTATGAAAAGAATCATACACCATGATCACGTGGAATTTATCCCAGGAATACAAGGTTAGCTCAACATCTGAAAATCAATTGATATAACATATTAATACAATAAAAATAAAAGTCACATGATCATATCAATAGACAGAGAAAAAACATCTCACAAAATCCAAACCCTTTCATGATAAAAACACTCAAAAAAACTAGGAATAGAAGGGAACTTCCTCAACCAGATAAAGGGAACCACAACTAACATCGTACTTAATGATCAAAGACTAAATACTTTTTCTCTAAGGTCAGGAACAAGACAAAGATGTCTGCTCTTGCCAGTTCTATTCAACATTCTACTTCAGGTTCTAGCCAAGAAAAAGAAATAAAAGGCATCCAGACTGGAAAGAAAGAAGTAATACTATCTCTATTAACAGATGACATGTTCTCATATATAAAAAAATCACAAGAAATCCACTAAAAAGCCATTAGAATTAAAAAATGAGTTTTTTAGTTTAACAAGTTGCAGGCTATAACATCAATATACAAAAATCAATTATATTTTTACAGATTTTCCACAAACAATTAAAAAATGTAATAAAGAAACTAATTGCATTTATAATAGCATTAAAAACAATAAAATACTTAGAATAAATGCATCAAAAGAAGCACAAAACTTACACAGTTGACCCTCGAACAAGGCGGGGGTTAGCAGTGCTGACCCCCATGCAATTGAAAAATCCGTATAACTTTTGACTCCCTCAAAACTTAACTACAATCAGCCCTTTGCATCCACGAATTCCATCAACAGCAGTTAGGAATCTGTGGTTGGGAATTCGAATCAGCTTTCTTTGTAGAAATTGCAAGGTACCCAGCATACCCAAAATAATCCTGAGACAGAAGAGCAAAGTCAGAAGACTCACTCTTTCCGATTTCAAAACTTACTACAAAGCAACACTAATTAAGATAGAGTAGTACTGACACAGAGTTAGACATACAGATCAATGGAATAGAATTGAGAGTCCAAAAATAAACCCATACATCTATGGTCAATTGATTTTCCACCTGGGTGCCACAACCATTCAATGGAAAAATAACAGTATTTTTAACAAATTGTGGTTGGACAACTAGATAGTCACGTGTAAAAGAATGGAGTTGAACCCTTACCTCCACCATATACAAATAAAAAGGATTGTAAAAGAATACAATGAACAACTCAACCCAAACAAATTAGATAATTTAGGTGAAATGGACAAATCCTAAAGAGACAAAAACTACCAAAACAAACTCAAGAAGAAATAATCTAATAGACTGTAACAAGTAGAGATTGAAGTGGTAATAAAATAAAAAACTACCCACAAAGAAAAGCCCAGGCCCAGAGAGCTTCACCAATGAATCCCACCACAACTTTTTTGATCAAAATGGATCAAAAGCCTAAATATAAGAGCTGAAAGTATAAAACCTTTAGAAGAAAACATAGGGGGAAAATCTGCATGACTTTGGATTTGGCAAAGTATTGTTAGATAGAAAACTAAAAGCACAAGCAATAAAAGAAAAAATAAACTGGACCTCACAAAAATTAAAAACTTTTATGCTTCAAAGGACACCATCAAGAAAATGAAGACAACCGCAGAATGGGAGAAAATATTTGCAAATCATACATCTGATAAGAACTTATAAAGAACTCTTATAACTCAATAATACAAAGATAACCCAATTTTTTAAATGGGCGAAAGATCGGAATAGATACTTCCCCAAAGAAAATAAATAAATGGCGAATAAGCACGTGAAAAGACGTTCAACATCATTAGTCATTAGGGAAATGCAAATCAAAACCACAATGAGATACCACTTTACACCCAATAAGATGGCTATAATCCAAAAAATAAACAAATAAGTGAACAATGAGTGTTGGTGAGGATGTGGAGAAAGTGGAACCCTCATACACTGTTGGTAGGGACAGAAAATGCTAGAGCCCCTTTGGTAAACAGCTTGGCAGTTCTTCAAACAATTAAATTTCCAGTTACCACATGACCCAGCAATTCCACTCCTAAGTTTCTACCCAAGAGAAATGAAAACATATGTCCACACAAAAATTTGCACATAGTGTTTATAGCAGCATTACTCATAATAGTCAAAAGGTAGAAAAAGCCAAATGTCCATCAATGGATGAATGGATAAACAAATGTGGTCTATTCATACGAAGGATTCAGCCATAAAAAAGAATGAAGGGCCGGCCTGGTAGCTCAGGCGGTTAGAGCTCCATGCTCCTAACTCCGAAGGCTGCCGGTTTGGTTCCCACATGGGCCAGTGGGCTCTCAACCACAAGGTTGCCAGTTCAACTCCTCGAGTCCCGCAAGGGATGGTGGGCTGTGCCCCCTGCAATTAGCAATGGCAACTGGACCTGGAGCTGAGCTGCGCCCTCCATAACTAAGACTGAAAGGACAACAACTTGACTTGGAAAAAAGTCCCGGAAATACACACTATTCCCCAATAAAGTTCTGTTCCCCTTCCCCAATAAAATCTTTAAAAAAAAAAAAAAAAAAGGAATGAAGTAGTTATATGCCACCTTTTGGATGAACCTTGAAAACGTTCTGCTAAGTGAAAGAAACCAGTTACAAAAGACCACATATGATATGCTACCAGCTATAGGAAATATCCAGAACAAGGAAATCTATAGAGACAGAAAGCAGGTAAGTAGTTGTTTAGAGCTGGGGGACAGGATGAGGGGAGGGGAGTTGACAGTCAAAGGATACACGGTATCTTTTTGAGGTGATGAAATTAACCTACAAGTGACTGCGGTAATGGTTGGCTGCCTATCTGTGAATGTACTAAAAATCATTGAATTGTACACTTTAAATATGGTATATGAAATCATATCTCAATAAAGCTTTTTTAAAAAAACTGTTTCTGAAGCCTGTTATTGGAACTGGGGCATATGTTGTCACACAAGTAACACTCTGGCAGGAGGGGTCAGGTTCCCAGGCTACCCACAAAGGACTCTGGCCCAGACACAGCCATGCTGAGGAGCCAACTTCGGTGGAAACAGCTGCCCTGAATCATAGCCTAAATCCTTGTTTTTATGGGAAAACATGTGAGGTCAGAAGTCAAGAAATGGGACACCCTGACCTTGCCTCTTCCCCAGGAAGACAGCTGCCAGTACAGACGGGCATGGGGGGCTCCAAGGTTGCCACAGGATGTGCAGGCAGTCTGGGTGACATGCTGGGCCGGCAGTGACCCCCTCCCCATCTGACAGCCTCTGGCAGTGGCTCAGCTTCCCCGACGCCTGAACCAGGAGCTTCAAGGGCACCGCCCGCAGTGTGATCAGGCCCCAGCTGACCTCTCGAAGGCCACATTGCGAGTGTCCAGGTGGGTGGAGACGATGGGAGAGGTGAGGCGACTGGCCACGTGCTCCTCACTGGGCCGCATGGCTGCCAGCAGCACTTCGGGCTCACGCAGGGCGAGCCCCAGAGTCTCTGTGTGCACCACCTGCCGGTCGTGGTCTACTTCCATCACCAGGGCTCCGGCCTCTGCCAGTCGGCGGGGGGTGGGGGTGGAGGGGTGATGGGGGCAAATCAGTGTGAGGCCCCAGGCAGTGGGTGGAGGGCCATCACAGTGCCCTCAGCCACCTGCCGCTCAGTGTGTGCCGTCTTAGCCCCTGTGCCGTCTTAGCCCCTGTGCCGTCTTAGTCCCCTCCGCCCCAACCTGTTTCCACATCTAGAGAGTGGAGAGAAAGAACAGCATGGTCTTCACAAGCCACAGGAGAACCTCTGGAGCCCACAGGGAGACCCCAGAGCTTACCCTGGCCCTTGAAGATGAAGCTTCTCCGGCCGCGCTGCCAGGTCATGTGCTCGAAGCCCAGGAGACTGGTGTCCACCCGCAGGCTCTCACCCCGCTTCCACACACGGTACACGTCGCTCGGGCACATCTTGGACACAAGGGGCACTGACGGGGGCACAGAAGTCACTAGGGTTCTTTCCCAAAGGCCCCACCCCAGGCCCCTGGGAGCCGAGCAGTACCCACTCACCCCAGCTGGTGAACTCCCACTTCATTTCCACGTAGAAATCGGGGGCCTGGGATAGACCAGAGCGCTTGTCAGGGCCCTGCCTGGGGCTGGGAGCCAGTGGGCCTGGGGAGCTCCTTGTCTCAGCCCCTCTGCGGGGAGCCCATCCTTCAGCAAGCCCTGATGGCTGCCATGGCCCTGCTATACTCCCACCACAATGAAACCCCACTCAGGAAACGCTGGGCCAAGAGGAACCCTAAAGAGGTCGTCAAGTGATCAGGCTATACACATCTGGAGGCCTGGGAGCGTCTCAACCCGACCACTGGCCTGCTGGGGAGCCCTGGGGGCTCCTGCCCACTCAGGGTCCCAGAGTCCTCATCTGTAAAGGGGGCACCAGGGCCCCCTCTGGGCCTGCCCCTGGGGTGGGGGGCAGGATGTAGTGTTCTCTCCCAGCTGCCTCCCCTCCGCGTGCTTTGAGAAGGGTGAACAGGTATTCCAGGGATCCAGGCCACATCTCTGGAGTCAGATGAAATCCTCCCTCCAGAAAATCCAGCATTCCTGAATGCCTGCGTTCACCAGGAGACTCATGGTCTAAAGCTCTGTTGAGATTTCTGGCACTGGGGGCCCCTCGATGCCGGCAAAGGCTTTCCTCCCAAAGGGCCCACTCTGATCCCTGTGGGCCTTCACTCCCCTCTTGCCTACGTGACCCTGGGCTAGAGTCATAAGAGAGGGATCTCACTGACAGTGTCAGGAAAGCATGCTGCACAGGCTGGGTGCCCTTCCAAGGCCAGGCCTGGCATGGGTGACCACGGTGACCCCCACACAGTCTGTCATGGCCCCCTGCCATGGCCTCCACCCCTCTTACTGGCCACACCTCTGTGCCCTGCTGTACCTGACGAAGTTTGTTGAGCAATTCCGGAATGCCAGCTAGCCTCTGTGTGGCCCTCTGGTAGTCCCGATACTGGAGCACCAGCTGCACCATCTCAGGGTCCCCAGTGCTGACTGCCTCCTGCAGGACTGGGGGCACCAGGCTGCTGAGGGGCACTCTATCGATGTCCCCAGGCCTGGCCACTCACAAACCACACTGCTAGCCTCAGGGGAGTCCCTCTGCCCTCTGCAGTACCTGCCCAGCCCTGGCAGCTCTCTTTGCCCACGTTGGCATTGTGTCGAAGGAGGACTCTCACAGACTCCAGGTTCCCCAGGGACACAGCCAGTTCCAGGGGAGTGCGCCCCCGGGGGTCTTCCTGTTCAATGTCGTGCTGAGGGAAATGGGACAGTTAAGGAGAGGAAGAGGCAAGACCACTGGGCTGAGCAAGGTTGGGAGCCACTGGGGGAAATAAGTAAGGCAGACAGGCGGTGGAAATGGCAGAGGGAGGCCTGGTTGTCCCTGCAGGGATGGGAAGGGGTCTGGTGGGAAGGGCCTGTCCACCTGGCCTGTGCTCTGCTAGCGTCAGAGCTGGGGGCCCGGTGGTGGGGCCTGGTCAGGCAGATGTCAAGAGTTTGGACCAGCCTGGGGACTAGGACCGGGCTGCCTGTTTTCAGCCTGGCTCAAGGGTGGTGCGGAGCGAGATCAGAGGTGAAGTGGGAAGATGGGCGATGCCCAGCGCTGGGAGCCAAGTCAAAGGCTCAAGCGCGAGGGGCAGGTCACCTAGGCTTCGGATCCCGCAGGGAAGGATGAACACGCAAGCGGCTGCGGCGCTGAGCAGGTGTAGGAGGGCTCTAGGATGGAGGCCACAGCTTTGGGTGAGGGGCCCGGAGGACGGCCCTGGTACCCGGCGAGCCTCACCTGGCGGCTGTGCAGCGCGGCCTCCAGTTCGCGGTGCCGGTTCGCCCAGACGAGCCGGTGCAGCGGGAAGGTGGGGCCCGGGCCGGCCATGCTGGGCCTCAGCGCCGCATCCCGGGCAGGCGTGGCGGGGGTGCCCCGGTCCCGCCTCAGCTTGGGGCCTGCCGCGGCCCCCTCGCCTCCAGTCCGCGCCGCGCCGGAGCTGTGCCCACCGCAGCCCGGGAACCCCCGCGCCGCCGCCGCAGTAGCTGCAGCGGCCGCGGCGCAGGCGGCAGGGAGGGCAGGTCGGGAGGGCGGGGCAGCGCCGGGGCGGGGCTTCGGGCCGCGTGCCCCCTCGCCTCCCGCAGTCATGGCAACCGCAACCGGGCCTGCGCGCGCTGAGGGTGGGCGTGGGGCTCTGCCCAGCCTCCATGGCAACCACGCGCACCAGGGGAGAAGCTAGGACCCGGTCTCCGCTTGGTCTCGGTCGGACAAGGGTCGCCTGGGGGCGGTCCAGAGGGAGGGACCTGATTACAGCTCTGTCCGCGGCCTGCAGGGGGCGCCCCAAGACCAGCGCAGACCCCTCCTTGAGGCGGTCCAACAGGGGAAGGAGGGGGTCCCGGGGCGGGGCGGCTTGGCGAGGGGCGGGGACTGGGCCTCCGGGACCTGCGCGCGCGTGTGCGCGTGCGTGCGCGCAGCGGGCCGACGTTTTGCTGTTCCTAGGTTTCTCTGTTTCCTCAGCGGTCCTGCCCATCCCCCGGTCTTCCTACCCTGGGCCCCGCGGGTACCGACTATGCCTGTGTGTGCGGGTGAGGTGGTAGGAGCTGGCTCCCTCCCCATCACTTCGAGACGCCTGGCCAGCAAATCATGAAGCACCCTCCCCAGGGACCTGGGTCGTTGTCTGGGCTCAGCCATGCGGGGAGGCCGCCCCCCAAGGGCCCTGGAGTCAGGGACAGGAGTATTGGGGAGTGTAGGGAGCAGGCCTGGCTGGCTCTAGACCTTTCCTGGTGGAGGAGGCCATCGTGAAGGGCTTTCACCCACCGCGTGGATTCCTTTTGCAGAGGCTGCACTTTGCTGCCAGTGTCAGGAAAGGAAGGAGACTTTCGAAATCAGGGCCGGCCTCTCCACCCACACAGGAACCAGGGTGCAGGCCTCGCTGGCTGAGCGCTGGTGTTGTTGCCCTGGCCTTAACCTGGAGTCTGGTCCTGGTTTTGTTGGGTAATGAGGCAGCCATGAGGCTTGGCCAAAGCTGACCCTCTGATCTCGTATTTGCAAAACGACCAGATAGTTTGATCTAGAAGTTTGAGTTGAGTCTCTGGGCTGGGAGGCTGGTTGTCATTTTCACCCTGCCCTCTCACTGTGGCCGTGTAACGCCTATGCTATCTGGGATCACTTTGCCACCCCACCCTGCGGTGTTATCAGGGCATTGTAATATCCTTGGGTTTAATAGCAGCTCAAAGGCCTCTGAATAGCCACAACTCTACAGTCAGGCCCTGCTGGCTGCCACTGCTGCAGCTGTTGCTAGCCGCCACCATGTCTTAAAGGGGCTGCCCTTTCCCCCACACCCTCTTCACCCATTTAACAGGAATCTCAGGCCCAGCCTCTCCTGATTTCTAGTTATGAACACAACTCCTCACTGGCCTTAGATTTCTAATTCCATTGTCTTCTCACCCCTTTTCCAGGGACTCTCTCCCTCCCCAAGTCGAGCTTCTTCCTGGTTGAAAGCCTATCTGTTTCCACCGTCGACCCTGATGCCACCTCCACGACCCATTTCAGCTTCCCTTGGGACATCTCTGCACCGTGTCCCATGTTATCCCATCAGCATGTCCAAAAACAGATCCGGCCACGCTCACCCTCTTCCCCTCAGGCCAGCTCTGGTTGTGATTCTGAATGGTACCACCGACTTTCCCAGGTGCCATCTTGGACTCCCATCTCTTTCTCGTCCCCAAGTCCCACCCTTTGCTGGTGGGCTGGGTTCTTCCCATCTGGCCTCTTTGCATCTCTTCCTCTACCACCGTCATTATGACATCTGCTTCCCTGGACAGAAACAGTGGCCCCGAAGCTGTCTCCCTGCCTCCTACTCTCCACCTTCCTCCACACATTCTGCACTTAGTAATCAGCAACTTGTTCTACAGCCAGCTCTCAGCCTGTCCAGAGCCTTCAAGAACCTCCCCAGAGCCTATCCAAGTTCAGTCTTCACGTCCACTCCCATCTTCATTCTGCACTAAGTGAGCACTGGGCCCTGGGCCAAGTGGAGCCTGGCATTCCGGGACTCCCAGGCCTGGCTCCTTCCCAGTGCTCCTGCCAACCTGAGCCACTCCTGACTGCCTGGCCCTTCCCTGCATCAGAAACATCCCCACCTCCCCCTCCCAATGCTAGAGGCCCAGTTCGAAGGCCTTTTCCTCCAAGACTCCTTAGCCTCCACCCCCAGCAGCCTTCCTTCTCCATTTGCCACACGGTGCTTTGGCTGTGAGCCCCTCAGCCCTGCCCAGCAGAGCCCTACATGGGGTCGCAATGGACACCACCCAAGGGGTCTACAGGGCAGGGATAAGGGAAAAAGGAAGTAGACCAGAGTCTCTGGGTATGAGAGGCCTGATCTGGGGACTCCCTCAGGCCTCCTACTGGGGGAGCAGAGGGGAGGCCAAAGCCAGAGACAGCCTAAGGGCCCAAAGGCTCACTATGGCCCTGAGGGCAGAGACCTAACTGTCCATGTGTGGTGTCCTCATGTGCCTGGCAAGCCAGGGTGCTCAGTGCAAATGTGATACCAAGCACCAAACTGAAGGCACCTCCTCCTGCTCCCTTGGGCAGTGGACAGAAGACTCCTCTGCCCCTGCCCCCCAGGTAGGAGGAAGAAGTGGTGGGGTAGGAGACGGGGAGTGGGCTCCCCCCACCCCACCCTGGAGAGGCTGGCCCTGGATGCCTGCTGTGTTGGTGGAGGGGAGCTGGCGCCACCAAGACCCTCGCCCCTGAGGCCCTAGCCCAACAGTGGCTGAAAATGGTCATTGGACACAAAAGAGTCTGACACAGCCAAGGAGTCAGGCACCATTTTTTTTATAAAAACGCATAGTCTCATTTTCCACTCTTTAAAATCACATTCAAAAATCGGCAAAGAAACGCCCCGGGGAGTGAGTAGATGGGAGGGGAGGGTATGCGAACCCAGCCCCAGGGGGAGAGGGTGCGACACCACACGGCAGCGCGACTGGCACGAGGGGGCATGCGGTGGGCGAGGTGGCGCCCTGTGGGTGGTGGCACTGACGGGACGTGGGACTGGGGCTGGATAGCCCGAGGGGCACACTGACTGGCCTGGAGTGGCGAGGGCTGGCCCCCCGGCCCCTCTCACTGTGCTGCCAGCCCACCCCGACTGGCCCCTGCAGTCCTGGGCAGACAAGGCCTTGCCCAGTCCAGGAGCCTGGGGACCTCAGGGCAGGCTAGCATGTGGCACAACCCGAAGTTGCCTTTCTGTGGTCTCTGAGCCCGGGTGCTTGGGTGGAAGAGGGGGGCTGCAGTGATGGCAGCAGCACCTACTGCCAACGCCACCCTCCTGGCCGAGCCCCACAGTGTCCACGGAAGGTGAGAATGGAGGCAGCTAGTGACACAAGGACTCTTCCCAAGTGAGGGTGCAGGAGTCTAAGTCACCACGGGAGGTCCTGGGGTCAAGGAGACAATGGGCTCCTTCTCCACCAACTGGCTGGAGGCAGGACAGTGCAGGGTTATGTCCCTGTCACAGGAGGGGTCGTGGTGGGAAAATTCAGGTAGTATTCCCATGCTGCGGCCTCCCCTGCGGTGAGGGATGCTGGGCCACCCAGCTGTGCCGTGGGGACAGAGCACAGCCCATAGGGCCGGAGGTGGCATCATCCCCGGGAAGGGGCGGGGGGCTGCTGCTCTCCCCCCACAGGAAGACACTGGGAGCGGGTGACCCTGGGGGGGTCAGGGCTGAGAGGGGCTGGACAGTGGCTAGGTTGGTGGCAGCAGGAGCCAAGGCAAGTGGGGGCTGGGGCCACAGGAAATCACAATAATTACAAAATAAAACCTTTTCCGCTTTGCGGGAAAACAAATAATAAAAATTCGACAAAATAAATTAGAGGTTTATAAAAGGCGGGCGGGCAGGTGGGGGGGTCAGAGGCCGTTGGCGCTGCCGCGCTGGACCAGCGGCACCTTGCTGAGCTCCACCACGGGCGAGCGCGCCTTGTTTTTCATCTTGGGCACCCGCTGTACCAGCTGCTGGGCCTCGCGGTACGCGTCACGCAGCTCCTTCTTCCACTGCACCAGCTCTGGGTCGCTCTGCACACGTCGCGGGGTCTGTTAGGTGGGGCCTGGGTGCCCCAAAGGCCACTCTGTCCCCACACCGCCCCTGCCTGCAGGCCCCCCAGGCCCCCACTCACGTCGCACTGCAGGACGAACTGTTTACCGCCTCGGATCTTGAGAAGGAGGCACTTGCGCTCCTTGATCTGCGTCTCCTCCACCGACTGGATCTCCTCCATGGTCAGCAGGCTCTGCTGCAGGGCAGGGAGGGGCAGGCAGGGGCCGTGAGGACACTGGACAGGCCCTGCCAGCTGGCCCAGCCCCATGCCCCGGCCCCCTCCTTACCGGGGCCTCGCCCTCGCCCCGCCACTCGAGCCGGTTGGGGAACAGATAGAAGTACCGCCGCTGCCACTGGGTCAGGAAGGGGTTGCCCATCTTGGACATGTAGCCGTGCATGATGCAGTCCTTGCCCAGGGCGTAGTCTGCCGCAAGAGAGCAAGAGAGACCCCGCCAAGGGTTTGAATCCTGGTTCGGCTGCTCTCTGGCCGTGACCTTGGCTGGGTTCCTGAAACCCAAGCCTGTTTCTCATCTCTAAAGCGGACAGTGTGCTCCCACAGCAGCCAAGGACGCTCACCTTCCTCATGGCCCAGCTGCTTGTTTTTGGTTTTCTTGCGGGTCTCCAGCCGGTCCGTCTCAGCATTGATGGTGTCAAAGACGGTCTCTGCCACCTCCTGCTGCCACCGCTCGGAGATGGTGAGGGGGAAGTTACGGTAGAGCTCCTGGTCGCTGTCCAGTAACTGCACCGTGGGAATGTGGGAATGGGGCAGGGACATTCGTCACCACAAGCCTGTGTGGCCCCAGGGCCCCCAGCAGGGTGGTCTGGTCCAACCCCCACCTCCCCCGGGAACATTTGGGGAGAAGAAACCTGAGGCCCAGCAGCTGATATGGCTGGTGAAGGATCTCAAAGAGGCAGAGAAGGGACGAGGACACCCCCAGGACGAGCTCAGGGCTCAGGTGGGGGAGGCCAGGAAAGGCCCAGCACCTTGATTCCTTTTGTGTCCTCCTCATCAAAGGAGCCAATGTCAAAGGCATCGGCGGCGTTCACCTCTCCTCGTGGGGGGATCAGCGGGGGAGGGTACTGTGGCAGAACGGGCTGGGCATCAGCACGGGGCCAGGGCTGCAGGACGCCCCACCAGCCCTGGTCCCCACAGTTACCTTCTGCAGGAAGACCATCTGCCAGTCCAGGGAGCGGAAGAAAGGGCTCTCCTTCACCTCCTGGGCCCTGGAGAGAGATGCAGGTCATCCAGGCTGGGGCTTAGTCTGGGCCGTGGGGCAGGTGGCGCAAGCTAACTGCTGGTTTAGCCACTCTCTGGCTCTGTGACCTTGGGCAAGTTCCTTAAACCTGAGCTCAGTTTCCTCATCTCTAAAATGGGGAGAACTGCAATTCCCATGTCGTAGGGCTGTTGTGAGTTTTAACATTGTAAATCTTGCAACATCATGCCTGGCACTTAGTAAATTTTTCATAAACATAAAAAGCTTCTTTCATCATTGTCATCACCATACTGGCTACAATGGCCCCTCCGGAAGCCAGTCCCCAGCCGACTCCAATAGCTACACCCTGAGGACACTGGACGGGGCTGGCTGTGCCCCAACCTGTGAGCTCCTCAAAGGAGGCTGGGACCATGGAGGGAGTTTCCGTGATTGTCCTCAGGGGGGCACAGGCAGAGGCCTGGACACTGCAGCACGCCCGAGGGCCCAGGGCCTGGCTGGGAGGCAAGGCCTGGGACAGTGGCCCCGGTCCCAGGCACTCACCCTCGGCCCAGGCAGCCCAGTCTCCGGTTGACGTCCCTCTGCAGTAGCCCCTCCAGCAAGGAACGAAGCTCGGGGGAGAAGGAGTCAGGCAGCTCCACGGCCTGTAGGAAGGAGGGAGACGTTGGCAGGGGCCAAGGAAGGGCCCCTGGCCCCATCATAGCTCTGGGGCTCCTGAGGCTGCTTGGGGTGGTGGGAGGGGGATGGCCAGCCCCCGGCAGGAGACACAGGGCCCAGCTTCCTAAGTCACCCGAACAGGCATGTTTGCTCTGACAACACAGGGAGGGGGAGCCTACGGGGCAGGAGGCCAGAGTGGGGATGAGCCGCCCAAGATCACTGCTAGTTGGCGAGAACCAAGAGTCCGTGACCCTGAAACCCACAGGAGACCCCAGCCCCACTGTGGCTCCCCACGGACTCCACCCAGCATCCCTGGGCTGGAAGCCTACACTTACCATTGTCAATGTCATGCGGTCAATCTCATGCTTGTCTTTGGTCTTGTGCTGCCGGAAGGGGCTGTGCCTAGGCAAGAGAGGCCAAGGTCAGAGGACAGGAATCAGGAAACTGAGGCAGGCCACATGGATGACCCTTGTCCAAAGCCAGGTGTGGTGCCACTATAATACCCAGGCAGCTGTAGGCTCCTCCCCCAGGCTCCAACCTAGTCTGGGAAAGAGCTGCTTTGTCCTGTCCTACCAGCCCTCCTGGGACAGCCACTCACCCCCGCAGCAGCTTGAAGAGCATGCAGCCCAGGGAAAACCAGTCGGCACTGCTGTCATAGGCCACGCCCTTCTGCAGAACCTCAGGGGCCATGTACCCGTGGGTGCCCCTGTGGAAGCAAGGAAGCCATGAGCAGGTTTGGCAGAGGGTTCTGGAAGGGAGGGTGGGGGCTGAGGCACTCACACGCTGGCGTGGGGCTTCTTCTTGGAGAAGTCGCAGGCTAGGCCCAGGTCTGAGATGCGCACGTGGCCATGCTCGTCCAGCAGGATATTGGCTGGCTGTGGAGGAAGCCCAGTGAGCTGCCCCCCGGGGTGGCTCGGGACAGGGCCCAGTCAGGCAAGATGCCAGGTGGGTCACTGCCTTCACTCTAGAGGGTTACAGGTGTCCAGGGACAAGGCCCCAGGCATTGATCACCCCCACCCACCCACCCCCCGCCAATCAGCCTGAATCCAGAAAATGGCTCAGTGGGAAGGAGGGAGCAGTGGGAGCCGGCTGGCCCTGTCCAGGGAACACCACTCCCGTGGGAGAGGAGGGACAGGCCTTCACACCTCACCTTCAGGTCCCTGTAGACAACGAAGCGGCTGTGCATGTGCTCTAGGCCCAGAATGATCTCCGCTGCGTAGAAGCGCATGTCGGCCTCGGAGAAGACCCCGTGCTGGGACAGGTGGTAGTGCAGGTCCCCGCCTGAGGGAGGCAGCCCCGCGGGGCGCTCAGCCCCCTGCCTCCAGCCCCACCCCAGCCCCGCCCCCAGCCCCGTGGTCCACCGGGGGCCAGGCCACACACTCACCGTTCATGAGATCGAGGATGAAGCTGAGCTTGTCGGGAGTGTGGAATGCGTAGGACATGCAGACGATGAACGGGCAGTCCTGGGAGGCGACAGAAGGGAGGTCAGCAGAGGCTGCCCAATGTTCCAGAGCCAGAGGCTGCTCCGGGGGCCAGCCCGCCCGCCCAGCTCACCCCGGTGCTGACGAGGGACAGCATGATGCGCTCGTTGAGGGCCAGGGTCTCCCCCTGCTTCATCTTGATGCGCTTTTTGTCCAGACACTTCATGGCGTACCTGGGGGGGGGGGGGCGGTCAGTCAGTCAGTCAGTCCACTGGCACCTGCAGTGCAGAGCCCAGGGCTGCTCTGGGGCCCAGGGTCGGGGGTCCCCAGGGGTCTTTTTGGGAAGACACCACGACAAACTTATGACACACTGAGACAGAGAGAGGGCAGGAGAAAGTGCTGGCGGGTTGGGGGCTCTAGGGGCGGGGTGTAATAGCACAAGAAAGACGGGGGGGGGGGCAGTGAGACAGTGGTGGGAAGTGAATGGTGGGCACACGGCCCTTTGCAGAGAACAGCCCTTTCAGGCCCCTGCCACCTGGCTCCTGGGCCCCTGGTCCCCCTCACCATTCTCCCATGGACGTCCATGCCTTCAAGGCACCCTCAGAGGCCCTCCCTTCCCTCAGGCATCCCACCCAACGCTGCCGGCTGAGCAGGTGCTCACATCTTGCCCGTGTCGGCCTTCCGGCACCCATAGACCTCGCCAAAGCCCCCTCGCCCGATGATGCGATGCACGCTGAAGTCGTTCATGGTCAGCTGTGGGGGCGGCAACAAGTGGGGTCACTGCAGGCGGCCTGGGCCTCTTATGCAGGGCCACCCTCACCTCATGCTTACATGCCCGGAGCCACCCCCACGGGGATCCTGGCACTGACCCCACAGCTGCCGCACCAGGGGTGGAGGGCAGACTCTCCGGACCTCTCCAGCCCTGGCCAAGCCCGGGGCCAGCTCCCTGGGGAGCAGCAGCAGGGAGCCCAGCTCTCCGTGCCCACCCAGCCCACTCACATGGATGTTGAGCTCCACGTTCTTCCATTGGCAAAATCGTGTGAATTTTTCACTGTAAGAGGAGAACCCGGGCTCAGATGAGCCTTAGAAAGTAAGTGGAATGATGCTGGGCGGGAGCCTGCCCCACCCCACGGCCATTCCCGGGGATCCTAGGCCTCGGTGTGCTCTTCTGGGACTGCCCAGGAACAGTGCCATCCGGAGCTGGGACCCTACCCTGAACACTGGCCTGAGCAGGGCCTGGCCACTGATCTTTGGGTTCCTGCTGAAATCAGATAAGCTTAGAGAGTTCGTCTTCCAGGCTGACCTACAATTCCTGCTGCCATATTCTTGACAATGCTCGTCTCATCCCTGCTTGCATACCTCCAGTGACACAGCACTCACTCCCTGTGAAAACTCCCACGCCATGGCTAGGGAGCTGGGACCCCAAGAAAGCTGTTCCTTCCATCAGGCTGAAATCTGTCTACAACCCCCACCCAACCAGGTGGGCTCTGGCCATGAGGGCCTGAAGAGGGGGCAGTGTGTCCTCTTGTGCCCGCCCCTACCACCCCCTGACACTTCTCAGCCCAGGTGGGCCCAGCAAGATGCTAGACAGTCTATGGGAGAGAAAGGTGCATAGGTCCCTTGTTCCCTGGAGAATCAGCGGGGACAGGCTTGTAGGTGCCCGGTACTCAGAAGGTTGGAGCGGGAGTGTGGAGGAGGGGATGACTGGGCCTGCCTAACCTCTCAGGAGTTCCTGCCTGAGGAGCAGACAAGCCCGGGTGCCCCCTGCCCAGGGCCTAAAGCACCTCCACCATCCATACCCCTCCCCAGGACGGCCTCTGCCTCCCCCACCTTTCCTGCTTGCACCCTGCTCTCACCTCTCGATGAATTTCTGGAACACATCCCCTCGGAGGTTTTGACAAATCTCTTCGATGTACGGCTAAGGGAGGAAGGTAGGGGTTGGTGACTGCGCCAGAGTGGGAGCCAACCAGACTCCTTGACCAGGGCCGAAGGTGACCCTGGCTGGGCCGGGAGGCAGTGGGGAATAAGCTCAGCACACACCTGGAAGAGATCTGGAGGCACCTGCCTCTTCATCAGGTGGCCCTGGACATGTTCAGTGGCACTTTTCGAGAAGGGCTAGGGAAGACAGAGGTGGCTGTGAGCTCTCCGCAGGGCGCCATCCTCCCTTCCCTATGCCCAGGTGGCTCTGGGCCGGCAGGCGGGTCCGGGACACTCACGTGCGAGCAGGCCAGCAGCTCCTTCATGATGTAGGTGTCGAAGATCTCTTTGCTGTAGGTCACACGCTCCTCCTCCGTCTCCAGCTTCTCGTATTTCTTGATCTAGAGGACGAGATCCCCACAGGTAACCTTCCTCCCAGCAGGGTCTGGGGGTGCCAATGCCAGGCATCTTGTAGATTCAACAGAAGCAGCCCCAACCTCCTACCTTTCTCCAGGCAGAGCAAGGACCGGCCTTACCTCCTCATAGAACTCCACCAAGGGCTTAGCCTCCTCCAGGTGTTTCAGGCAGAAATCGCGGAAGAGCAGGTACCCTGAAAGCAAGCATTGAGTTGCACTGAGCCACACCTCGAGGCCTTGCTGTCATGGTGGGTGGTGTGGGCTTGCGGCTCCCCAGGCCGAACTGGCCAAGGAGGTGGCAGAGGTGGTCTCTGACCCAGGCGGGGGCTGGGCAAGGTGGCCTCACAGGCTGCCACCAACTGAAGATTCTTGGATTCAGGGTCAGGGCACCCAGTTTCTACCCCTCCCAGAATCTGCTTCCTCAGATGGTGGCTGGAAAATGACGGTAGAGGCCTGGGCTCGCTACCCTCTCACTGCAGTCTGGGGCCTGCATGTCCTGAGAGGGTGACACCCCACCAAGCGGGCTGTGCAGGTGTAGTGAGATCCACTGGGCCAGGCCAGAGCTACAGCATGGGGGAGGAAGGCAGCTTCCAACGGAGCAACGCCCCTCTCCCTGGACCACACAACCTCATCATCTGGCTGATTCTCTCAGCAGCCCTGAGAAACAGGGAGACAGGGAGGGCAGGTCCAGTTGGGGAAACTGAGGCTCAGGGAGGCCTCTAGGCAGGCAGTATGTGGCAGGCATGAGAACATGGGGCTCTTCTACCCAGTGGCAGGTCCTGGGAAGGACAGGCCAGGGAGTGGGCCCTTGAAGGGCATGGGCCACTGGGGAAGGGAAGAAGTGAGACAGGCTATGGGAAGGGCTCACAGGACACCCCAGATAGGCCAGGCCTCACTCCTCCCAGGGAGGCCTGAGGCCTAGCCCCAGAGCAGCCCTAGAGGGCAAAGCAGAAGTAAGGGCGGTCCCTGAGCCCTCCAGCCCAACTTGGGTGACCAGTTTATGTTGGGTGGCTTTCCGTGCCTCTTTGGGGCACTGTCATCACTGCCTGGGCACTTCTGCCAGAGCTCGCAGCCATCACTTCCGGTAACGGAGGCCTGGCCCTTCAATATTGTGCCTTTGAGTAACTCATGACCAGGGCTTCCGAGTAGACAAGGGGCTTTCACTGGCACCGTGTCACCTGGTCCTCCAACAGGCCTGAGTCCTAGTTCCCAGGTGATTCACCAGCAGGCTCAGAGGTAAAGCAACGTGCCCAAGGTCACACAGCACAGGCAAGGGAGGACCCAAGCTGTGTGCTTCCTGACACACTAACTCCCTAAATCTGACCTCCAAAACCTGATCCCAGCAGGCCAGGCCAGGCCATTCCCACTTCAGAGCTGAGCTCCTATTCTCCGTAAGGCCAAATGGAGCCCAAATCAGACCGTGTGTCGCTAGAGCCGGCTTCCCTGAGACCTGTCCCAACCCTGCCCTATGGGCCATGTCCCCACTCTGACAAGAGGCACCAGGCACTGGAGGAAGAGGAGTGGAGGACCAAGCCTGCCCAAAGCAGGTTGCTCACAAAGAGGGCCAGTGGGGGTGGGGGTGGGTTGGGGTGGGGGTGGGCCGACCACAGCACGGCAGGCGCCACAGGAAGGGCCCCGCCCCTTCCTGTCAGTTCTACCAACGGCCCTGAGCAGCTGTGCCTGGGCCAAGGGGAAGCTGCAACTCACAAAAACAAAAACCCCAAAGGAGGAACTTCCCCGGGCGGCCCTGGAAGACTGCTGGGCCGCCACCCCCTTCACAGGGCAACCTAGGCCCACAGCCAGGGGCTGGGAGGCACAACAGGTCACAGCCCTACTGCCACTCAGAGGCTTGCGGGCTGCCCTGCCCCAGTGGAAGGGAGGCCAAACCTCCTGGGAGCTAGTTGGGGTGGGGGCCTCAGGGTCCTCCTGCCCCCATGCCCCAGGCCTGGGCAGCTGGGCCAGAGGTGGGAAGTCCTTGAGGCTGGCAGCACCCCCACTGTACTCACCCAGCTTCTGGGAGAAGATCTTCTCAAAGGTCACCTCACCCCGGTCCTCCAGGTACTTCTGCATGACACTGCGGATGCTGAAAGACAGGGACACGGTGACCCAGAGCCCGTCAGGCCTCCTGGCCCTGCTTCCCCAGAAGGCAGAAGGCCAGTGCCTCCTGCCCCAGAATCCAGAGTGGAGGGCTCTCACTGCTGGGGGCTGTCACTGCTCCCTGCAGGAAGGCACGCCACCCCGGTGGACCCGAGGTCGGGTCCACACCAGAAAGACCTGAGGAAGTCTGTGCCTGCCCCCCAAGGCTCTGTCCCCAAATGCGAGGGTGGCCAGCAGGTGGCTGCTCAGAAGTTTGGTCCCAGCCCTGCCTTGTGCTGGCTTTAGGAACTTGGCCAAACGTCCAAAGTCAGGCCTCACCCACCAGCACATGATGGATAACCGAAATGTGGTCTGTCCTTACGATGGAATACTGCTCGACCTTAAAATGGAATACAGCAGTGATGTATATATATATATGTCACAATATGATGAACCCTGAAAGCATTGTGCTAAGTGCAAAGAGAAAGTCACAGAAGGCCACACATTATATGATTCCATTTATATGAAACATCCAGAACAGGCAAATCTTCAGAGACAGAAAGCAGATTAGTGGTTGCCAGAGCCTGGGGGAGGAAAGGGGAGTGACTGCTAATGGGGTTTCTTTTGGGGGAGACGGAAGTGTTCTGGAATTAGGTAGTGGTGAAGGTTACACAACATGATGAATGTACTAAAACCCACTGGACTGTACACTTTAAAACGATGGATTTTATGTTATGTGAATTATATCTGAATTTTAAAAAATAGTTAAAAAAAAAAAAAAGCCTCAGTTCCCGTGCTCCTAATACTTGCCCTTGGGTTGCTGGGAGGCGGCAGGGGAGGGGCTGGTCACTCTGACAGGAGGCCCAGGCCCAGGCTTCCGCCTGGTTAGCTCACCCCCAATTCCAAGTAGTCTGGGAAAGCAACACCGGGCTATCCTTCAGGCCTCAGATGCACCTTTCTGTCCCCTTGTCCCTCTCCTGGGCCACCTGCTGGCCTGTCATCATAGTCAGCTGTTGGTCATGTCTGGCCCTCACTAAGCAGGGGTCCTAAGGAACACTCTTAGCTGCCTGTACTGCAGGCCATACTGCAGTCACACCTGAGCCCATGCAATGCTCATATGGCCCTTAGGTATGTGGGGTCACCAGCGGGCCACTGATGAAGGGGCTGCAGCTGGAGAACGCTGATTAGAAAGCCCGGGCTCTGTGTCCTGACCTCGCTGCATCCCTGCGCCCCATCTGAAAGCCCAGCATGGGGCCCTGGTGCCTGCTGCCCATCGTCTACTGGAAGGAGCCCTGCATCCCTGTCCTCCAGGCAGGCCCTCCTACAGCACAAGTCCTGGGTCTGTGACATTAAACAGAGTGTGCCAAAGCCTGAGTGGAACCCAGTCAGTTCCAGGAGCCTCGAGAAAGGAAGTGTTCTGGGCCCCGGGAGAGGCTGTGTGGAGAAGGCGGAACTGCACTGGGTTCCTCAAGTGCAAACAGGATGTCAACAGGTGGTGAAGCCTAGGGCAGGTGAGTGGACATAGGGATAGGCAGTAGGCAGGAAAGGCCCGGCCAGGGATGAGCAAGAAGCCATGGGTCAGGGAGGAGGCTTGGCAGGGGGCACTTAGAAAGCTTGGTCCAGGGTGGAGAGCTGAGTGGATAGACTGCTGGAGGCACCCACTAGGGGAGGTATCTGATGACACTGAACCAGGAGTGAGGGAAAGAAACAGGGTGGGTAGAAGAAGGCCTGGGCTGCCAGACGGATGGAAGGAAAGTTGGTAAGGCCAGCTGGAAGGCAAGCCAAACCTGCAAAGTTTCGAGGCTTTGGACTCTGTCAGAGCAAGGCCGGGCGAGGAGGCTCCAGGCAGGGCCAGTGTGGTAAGTGGACCCTGGGCCTGAGCCTCTGGGCCTGGGCTCGAAAGAAGGGGACTCCAACCCTTTTCCGCTTAGCACTTTCCTTCTGAGATTGTCTGGGTGGAAGCCCAGGTCCTCACTCAGGGAGCGTACAGAGCTGTCATAAGCACAATCCTGAAGCCACGACCCCCTCCTCTCCCTCCCCACCCTTGGATTCTGGGAGACAGCCTCTGAAAACTGTCTCCAACAGGAAGGAGGGTGCCGATGACCAGGATTGTTGTCGTGTCCCCATCCTGTGACTCCAACTGACAAGATCCCCAGCTGAGGGCCAGTGGCCTGGTGGCCCTGCACTACCACTTCAGAGCTGGTTCCTTCTGGGAAAGCGAGGACACCTTCTGCAACCAGCACGCACACCTGCCCATCCTGGGGCCACACACCAGCCACCACCATCAAGGACACATCTCCCCAGCCCGACGGCACTGACAGGGACTCAGGGGCCAAGGCCAGATACCAAGTCCCAGTGCACTTACATCACAGCAGGAACTTGAAAAATCTGTGAATCTAAGACACATTCCTGTCTTGGGGCCTGAGACTAGAGACGGGAGCCCAGGAGGACTGGGGCACAGTCTAGGCTGAGCTCTTAGGGCTCCCAGCTCTGCGAGGGGACCTCCTGTTCAGACACTGGGACAAGCCTGGGTGTGCTCGGGCACAGCACAGCTGGAAGGGCCTGGTTGGAGGCAGCAAAGGCTCAGCAGGGCAGCAAGAGTAGGTGGCCGAGACTTAGGGGCACAGAGCCCGGGAACCCCACAAGGGCCAGGTGCCTGGATTTCTCCCGCGAGGGGGACCAGGAAGGCAGGGCCCTCACCAGCGCTTGGCTCAGCTCTGGGCTCTCAGCATCTGCACTCCAATCCTATGGCAGGGGATGAGAAAAAGCAATCGAGGGAAAACATCACAAAATGTCCATTCTCCACAGAGGTGGACAGTCTGATGGTGATCAGGTGTGGTCAGGTGCAATGTCCAGACAGGTAATGCAGATGGCAGGCAGCGTGACTCCAGCCTGTCTGGGATGACCCCACCATGTTCCCTGCGATAGTCACTGAGCCCCAAACCCACTTCCTGGGAACCAGCAAGACTGGTGCCAGCTCAGCAAAAGCGACGCAATGGGAATGCCCCCCGGGAGTCAGGGAGCAGCACCACCACTTCCTGCCACGTGACTCGGTGGCCCTGCGGAACAGCGAAGAACTGGACACGCCAAGGTCTCCGCTGGGAAACACACTCTCTGAGGGCCTGCCCAGCAGGGAGGCCAGGCTGCAGGCGGCACAGCCTTTCCCTGCCTGGTGGCTCTGTTGTGGCCTCAGCCCAGGGACAGCAGAAGGCAGACGGCTCCGAGCTGCCTCGGCAGCCAGACCCCGCCCCCTCCCCCCCCAGAAGCCTGCATGGGACGGCCGCAGCATTCTTCCCAGCCCACAGCACTTCACTTTCTTCCATAAAAAGAAAAAAAATGTTTTCTAAATAAAATAAACCCCCCCCCCCAACCAAACACAAGGTTAGATTTGAGCAGCGCCCTTGAAGGGATGGCCCCCAAAGTGGCAGCATCAGGGTTTCCTGTCCATTCCCACAGGGCTGGTGGCCAAGGGAGCTGGCAGGTCAGAAAAATGTGTCATGGGGGACACTCCCGCCAGAGTGGCAAGTATAGCCTGGCACGGGAGGTAATGGCAGCCTCCTGGGCTGGGTCACCTCCGTCTCTAACACCCGTTCCCTGATACTGGCGGTCTGGAGTGGCGGGAAGCCCAGAGCAGCATTCCAGCCCCCACCCAGGTCAACAACCCCAATATCCAGGAGCACGTGGCTCCCAGACCAACTGTAGGTTGTCAAGAGAGCCAAGTGGCTGCATCTTCCCTCCCAGAAGGACCCTAAGGCTCCCAGTCCCTCTGCGGAAAGGGCCTTGGGGCACCCTGTGCTCTCATGGTTGGAGGGGCGCTCAGGCCTGCATTCCAAATGGCTCTCCCCACCTTCCTCTCCGGAGGCCACGCCAAGTCACTAACTTTAATGTCCAGTTTCCTCATTTGTAAAATGAGGATGTCAACAAAATGCTGAATTGTCACCACAGCGCTGGCATTTAAAAAGCCTGAGAGGACAAAACAGAAGGCGAGCTCTCCTAAGATGCTAGTCTCACTGTGAGGGCGTCGGCTGACGTCCCTCCTAGAAGAAGCCCTCCCGCCAGGATCCCACAGTCTGTCCTCCTTCTAGAATGTGACTAAAGCTACACAGTCTTGTTTGGTTCTCTTCCACACCTGCCATGTTCCCGGGGCGTGGGGCCTGTGGCCATCCTGACAGGTGAGCCCTGAGCAGGGCCAGGCCCAGGCCCAGGAACACTGCCTTTGCCAGCTGAGTGGCTGCAACGCCACTCTGCCCAGACCAGCCTCACGTATCGTGCTGCTCAGCCTGGGGGGCAGAGCCCCATACCTGCCCTGCCAAAGTATCGAGAGCCCCTTGGCAGGAGGCCCGCCCCACCATGGCACGGAGCTGCCTGGCCCCACTGCCTGGCACTGCCACCTGCAGCCATGGCTGTTCCCACCGGCTCCAGGTGCTCCGAGGAGCAGGCCCAGACTGACCTGGTGGGGGCAGGGGGAGCATTTCCTCCCTCTCGGCCCAGAGTACAGGTTGGGGGTGACAGGACAGGAGGCAGGGAGGGAGTGAGGGCTGTGGGGGAGAACTGCAGGTACCTTCCGGCACCACGTGGTTCAGAGGAAAAGCAAAGTCTCTCGCTCTGTGGCATAGTGTGGCCTGGCAGGGTGGTCTGGGCCCTCCCAGATGACTCCCACGCAGGGCTACGGACCGTACACGTGGACTGGGTGGGACTGCAGGGGTCAGAGGCAGACACACTCCTTTTGATGGTGAGGACATCAAAGCTAGAAGCTGAGTAGCTCCCCGAGTCCCACACGGAATTAGTGTCAAGCAAAGGTCCAATTTTCCCTAATAAAGGGCCTCCCACCAGGGAGGGGCCTCCCCTTAACCTCCGTAGAAGAGCAAGATCTCAGGGGACTCCAGCTTGTGCCCCAGCTGCCTTCCCCTCCACCTGCTAGTGGCTGAAGACAGCAGGTGGCATCTCTCCTGGGAGCCCATCAAGCTGGGGGCAGCCTTGGCTGGCAACTGGCAGGCCAGGGGCCATGTCTGTCCCTGTGGCCATGTGACAGGGATGTCAGAAACATGAAATCCCAGGACGGTGCAAGGTGGCACGGGGGCTACGGGTCCGGTGCAGCCATGCCGGAAATGCCACGCTCTGGGAGGTGACAGTTAACAATCCAGCAGAGTGGAGGCTGTGGTCGCAGCTAAGGCACTCTTCTGTGGCATTTCCAGGAAACCTGGCACTGAGGTGGCAGCGGTAGGAGGAAGTCCCCTGGGGCTTATTAGTATTTCTCAATGACTCTCCCTGGGGCTGACAATGTGCTCAGAGCTCGAGGACAGGGCCACAAACCAAATAGGAAAGACCAACCCAAACAGCTAACTACGGAACAAGCCCTGGCCAGGGAGAAAATGACACCCACTGGGCACCACACACACAAGACCACCACCGAGAATGTCCGCTGCAACCCAGGTTCCCAACGGCATGGTGGCCACAAAGGGGCTCCTTGTAGGATCTATAGGAAGAAGGACTCTGGCGGCCTTGTCACATGTCCTGGCTTCTATATGAATATGACACAAGCACCACACCCGGCAATTTACTGCCATCGCATTAGAACACCTCAAGAACAAACTTCCAGGGCTCTGTGCCCCTGGGGGACAGGAGGGGCTGTCCCCCACCCCAGACCCAGGATGGCTCCCAGAGTCAGAGAACTTCCCCTCAGAGAACAGAGCTGCTACCGCGTTTACACCAGGAAACCCACTGTGAAACCCTGCTTTTCTGCCTGTGTAGACGCTAGCCTTCGTGGTAAGCAGTGATGCATAGAGAGCTTGTTATTGTGTGAGAAAAAAGCTGCCGCCCAACCCCTCATTTTTAGTTTCTCTTAGTTTGAAACAGCTTAGCGGTAACTTGAGTGTACCGTCGTCTTTCTTATGTGACCACGGAGGACACAGGGCCCCTCGGGACCACAGGAAGACAGGGCAGGTGTGATGGAGGCTGTGCATTCCCCAAAGACTCTCACGCTCATGGCTTCTGTTTGTCCCCAGGCGGGAGCATCATATCCCGGAAGCCCCAGCCATATACACGCAGCCTGAACTCCTTGGGCCCCAAGAGCTCAGTACCTCTGCAAAGCTGACCTGGGTGCCTACCCGGGGTGGGGGAGCAAACGCAGGCTGCAGAAGTGCGCCTACAGCTGACCTCACAGGGATTTACTATTAGGAATTGATCGTCCATTAATAGGACCCATTATTCCTGGATTTGGGTTGACAGAGCCCAGATTCCCCTGCACAGATTCCAGTCTGTGATGCTCATGCTTGCCCGCTCAAATCCCACAGTAAACAGGCGGGTGAGCAACTTTCATGACAAAAAATGTGAAACCTGGTGCTCAGAAAAAGAGAACAGATGGGAAAAGGTGTCCCAGAGACCCATTCCTGGGGCATGCAGGGGCTTCAAAGGCCCAGAGGGAAGGACTGCTGGCAGGATCGTCTTGTTTTCAGCGGCAGGAGCGGGGAGGACGATGATACTGGAGTGGAAAGTTCTGGGGAAGGGATAAAGGCTAGTGATGAAGGAGTGGAGGGAGGAGGAAGGGACGCAATGTTCCCTTGCACCCCTTCCCCCCACAAATAAGGGCAGGAAGTTCTGGAGGCAAAGAGTTAACAGGAACGAAGAAGCAGCAGAGGAAGAGTGGCCGGTCTGGGAGACTGGGAAGCCAGCAGAGGGCAGGAAGAAGGAAATCTATGGTGGGGGAGGGACCAGGAAAGAACCGAGAAAATGGAAGGCTGCAAGAGGCACCCGGCTCCAACAATCTGCTGCTGGGGCTGCCACTGTCACTGGGGACAGCAGGGGCACCTCCTGGGACCGCCCAAGCCGGCTCCTCAGCCAGGAGCCCAGAGATTAATTACACGAGGCCTCCATGGTCATATTAAGCAAATGGCGATGGTTACAGGGCTGCTGCTGGAAAGGGAAACAGTGGCTCCTTTGGGGAGAGGCTCAGACCACAGACCCTGAGAGGTCACTGGTGAAGGGGCAGCCCTCTCGGTTTACCGATGTGAACACTGAGGCTGTCTCTGCCAGGATAAGGGACGTGCCTGGGTCCCATGTGAGCTGGTATCGGGGCAGGATTCAGCTACACAGCTCTGCTTCCTTCCATGAGAAGGTGGAGAAATGGGTCTGTTTCCTCAGATTCTATAGGGTGACAGAAGGGGAGGCCCCTGAGCCAACTCAACTCGGCCCTGTGCCCAACAGCTCCCTACCCCAGCCCTGAGGAGTCAGAGCTGTGATGCCAGCCCCAGGACTCGGCCAAGCCACAGCCTGGGCACCAGCCAAAGGGAGGCTGCCAAGATGGACCACCCCAAGGTGGAAGCAACTCCAAATGGCACCTTGTCATGGACAAACCAAAGCCTTTCTCCTTGACCCTGACCTTGTGGGTGAGGGATGATGTGACCCCCCAGGCGTGGAGCTGCCTCCTCTAGGCACCAGCGTTGCCGGGGCAGCCCAGTTCTGTCCCAGCCAACGAGGAGGGGGCTGGGCCTTATGAACTAGGACAGCTGACGGTGCTGGGGGCTGCCCTGCTGCCAGGCTACCTCCCCAGATCCATGGCTCCCCGGACAAGGGGTGCCAGCTGGTACATTCCACAAAACATGGACAGATGAGAGCAGAGGTGTGGAGGGCTGTGCAGAGGATATGAAGCACAGCAGGGAGCCCAGGGACCCAGGTTAAGATTCCAGCTTCCCCCGTGACCAAGTCTCCCTCTCTGAGCCTCAGTTACTCCAACTATTAAATGGGAGCATTCCACCTGCTGTGCCAGAGTTGTGAAAAGGATAAATGGAGTAAAAACACTTTGCAAACTGGGGAGTGCCTCCGAGGGTAGGAGGCAGCTGACACTGGCTGTGTGAAGCATAAAGCAAAGGCTAGCATGTCCTCTGATGCAAGAGGCCTGGACTCCTAGGGGCAGCCCAGGCCTGCTGCCCAGAGCAGCTCTGGCCCTTCCCCGGCCTTAGCTCACCAACGTCGGTCACTGCTTAGAGCCTCCAATCCATCTCACAGATGTGAGTCATTGCCAGATGGTGACCCTACACGAGAACCTGTAACACCTGGCTCTCAGCCCAGGTGTTCCCCTAAACTAACAGCCTACCTGGTTTCAGACATCACACAGTGCTGACAGTGCTTGAGCAACTCTACACGCAAGGCACGGCCTTGTTGGTTTTTGGATCAACTGAGACGACAGGTGTCAAAATAAATAATAAATTATCATAATTTCCACCATCATTCCCATCACCACCATCATTACCACAGATAGTAAAGCAGACAGGAAAAGAGGAACATCTCGTTTCTCGGGGTGCTAACACCTGCAGAGCCGGCCCAAGGCGGGGCCCCATCAGGAGCAATGCATTCTGGGGAGAGATTACCCAAACGCAGAGAGTTCCAGAAAAGGCCCCACCTCACCCTTTTGCAGAACTCCAACCTACAGGAGAGTCTCGAGGGCTTGGCCACCAAGGAGAGCCGTTACAAGCCCCAGAGGCTGACTCCCCCGTTTCCTCCCTCGTGGCTTTGTCATTTCTGAACTCGTTTTTGTTCTAACTGTCACTGCTCCCTGGACAGCCCCCAGCTGAGAGTCAGTCTGGTTCCTGTTTTGAGAAATCTGATTGCAAATGTCTTAGAAAAAAAGGGCCCTAACGGCCTTTTCAAAATGCAGACCAATTTTCCTCTCCAAGGCCTAGTGTTCAGTCAATCCGAAACCCAGTGAACAGGCCCCGAGGAGGGCACGGGAGATAACGGCATGGCACCCCTCGCAGCTTTGGGACTCGCTTCAAAGACTCAGGACACCACATAGTCACAACCTCATTTCACACCATCCACATTTCACAGATGAGAATACCGAGGCCCAGAAATGGGAAGGGACTTGCCCAAAGTCACATGATAAGACCATAACAGCTAGGACAGGCCCAGCCTCCAGGGCTGGCCGGGAACCAGCATGCCAGCTCTCAGGCAGGTATGGAAGAGTTGCTGGGACAGGCCTCACCACGTGACCCAAAGAATTGTAGTGGGCACACAGCTCTTGTAGATACGGAATGGCCAGGCCCCGGCTCAGGCCAGAGTGGTGGACGCGATGTGGAACTAGAAGCCGGAAGCCCTGATCTGGTGGCTGGGCACCACCCTGGATTACCTGTGACATTGGGCAGGCCACTCACCTCTGGGACTTCAGCTTCCCACCTGTTCCCTGGGGACAAAACCATACCTGTCCTATCTGCCCATGGGTGGCCTCGAGGCTCAAACGATGGGAAAATACTCTAGAAACCGTAAAATGCCGGACAAGCCTCGGCTCTCGTCTGTACCTGTATACTTCTGCACCTACATCCTGCACCGTTTCAACTTTGACACCAGGTGCAATGACATCAGTTGTCTCACAGAGAGGTGGCAGCCGTGGTCCAGCTGCTGCAGTGGTGCTAGAATGTCCCCCAGCAAACAGCACCCATAGGGCACCATATGTAGGGCCGGCCAGAGGAGGAATACAAGGGGTGAGAGGCAGTGGGTGTCTCCCCCACTGGGAGGGGCACACACCACACCCTGCTCCCCCCACCCCACCCCGACCACCAAAGCACTCTCAATTGCCACCCCAAGCCAGTGACCCACCTGGGCGTGGAGAAGACTTATTGTCTCCCCCAAACCTCACACAGTGCTGACCAGAAGACGGGGTGGGGGGTGGGGGGGGGACTGGGAGTAGAGGCAGCAAAAGGATGAGCGATACAGTCAGGCCAGGTAGATGCTGAGAGGCGGAGGAGGGGACCCCATGGGGAGGGTGGAGGAGACCAAGGGTTGCCGGACGAAGGGGAGTGGGGCCCCGTGGGAGAAGGCACAGATGAGGGCCCCGCAGAGCGCACGAAGGGAAAGGGAGGCCGAGCGGAGCAGGGGGCACCGAGTCGGGTGGGGAGCCAGTGGCTGGAAAGCCTTGGCGCCGGGGCACTCGGGTTCAGGAGCACAGGGCCTGGTGAGCAGGGCTCGGTCAGCGCCGCGGGACCTGGAGCGGCGGCTGGGGCAGAAGGGGTCACGGGGCAGTGCCCCGGCGTCTGCGGCTGCGGGGTCGGGGCTGGGCGCTCGCCACACCCGACAGGGAGCGGGGCCAAGGGGCCGGCGGCCGCCTCACCTGGGCTCGGGCAGCAGGATCTTCTTGCTGGCGCGGGCGGCCGGCGTGGCCTTGCTCTTCTCCATGGCCATCAGGTAGCTCACGTCGGCCAGCACCGCCTCCAGGTCCGCCATCTTGGCGGCGGCGGCGGCCTCTCCCGCCGCTCAGCTCGGCTCCGCTCCGCTCCGCTCGGCTGGCGCGCTTGGCCCGGTCCGGCCGCTCCGTCGGCCTCGGGCGCCGCCGCCCGCCGGCCCCGCTCGGCGCCCGCGGCTCCACTCGCCGCGGCTCACAGGCGGCGCCGCCCCATGGCGCCGGCTCGGGCCCGGCCGCGGCTCGCTCCGCTCCCGCCGGGACTGCAGTCGGGCCGCCGCCGCCCGCGCCCCGGAGCCGCCGCCGCCTCCGGCCCCGCCTGCCGCGCACAGCGCCAGCGAGCCCGCGAGGGGCCGGGCGGGCGGGCGGCGGCGCCCCCTGGAGGCCGCGCGGGCTGGACTTGGCCTGACCCCAGAGGCCACCCAGACCCCATCTCAGACCCATCCCGGACCCCGACCCCGGGCCGGGGTCACCACCTTGACCCCAACTCGGATCACAACTCGGATGCCAGACTCCGCAATAGACCACGTCCTGACCCCAGGCTGGCACTTCAGAGCACGATTCCAGGGACTTGGGTCTCAGGCCCTGACTACAACCCCTGACTCCCGGATCTTGGACGCAGTCGAGGACCTGACACCAGACCTGAATACCATTCATGACCCCATACTCCAAACAGGACCCCAGACCCAAACCTTGGACACCTCTTATCTGACCATGACCTTGGATCACAACCATGAGTCCCCGACTCCACCCAGACCTTGAACCTGACCCCAGACCCCCAACAGGACCCCACATCCAGACTTTGGACTATGACCTCAAACACTGATCATAACGTCAATCCCATCCTGGTTACTGATCCCAGACCTTGATTCTAACCCCGAACCCAGACCACTATCATGACCCTAAACCCTGAACATGGGGGCGGGGCCCAGATCTGGTCTTGGACTGTCAACGCTAGACCAGGGTCCTAGACCCAACACCAGGAAGTGTGGAAATGGGCTCAGAACCAGGACATCCAATTACGACCCAGACTGGACCTAGAACCCCTAACAGATTGCCATGAACCTGGGACCTGACAACTGTAGTCAGACTCCAGGCTTACCCCACCCCCAATCCTGCTCAAGACCCAACCCTGGCCCCAGGACTCCCACGCAGGACCAAGGACCTTGTACCAACAACCCCTGCCCTCCCTAGACCAGCTGTAGACCCAGGCCCCTGGCTTGCATCCCAACAACCCAACTATTGAATCATGATGGAATCATCATAATTCCACAACGTGAGATCCAATCTCTCTCATCCTGGTAGGGCACAGGGGTCTGTCTCAGTGCTGCCTGGCAAGGGAAAATCACTCTGGTGAGAGCCCACGGGGTTGTGTATAGGGGAAATCCATGTGTTTCAAAGCAGTACCCCCTATCTCAACATGCCCTTCTCTAGAGCTTCTGCTTTCCAAGGTGACAAAGTTCCCTTCCAGTCTTGGGCACAGGGAGCGCAAGCCTCCTGCCAATTTGTGAGTCAGGAACGAGGACCCTTTTACAAAGCAGGAAGCCCTTCCCTGTGCACTTCTCAGACTACCTTCTGAGAATAGCCTCTGCAGAGCTTGAAACCAGAGCACATCAGAGCTGGCAAGGTCCCTCTCAGTGGGCTGAGATACTAGGACTCCAGGCATCAGTCTTGACTCCTCCCTGTTCCCCTGCCCTAATCTACTGGCGCCACACCCTTCTGTCTGAGAATCTTCTTGAACCTGTCTGCTTCTCAGGATCCCTATGGCTGCTGCCCTGCTGCGGCCCCTGACTAGAGATACCTCTGTCAAATTAAGATCTGATGGAGTTACCGCTGCTTAGCAGGGACGAGCAGAGCTCCAGGCCAGAGGGCGCTCCAGGCCCCACCTACTCTGCCCAAAGCAGATCAAGTGAACAAGTTCCTTAACCTGTAAGTCAAGGTTGGATGACTGTGCCCGGCTCCCCTCCCCAGCTTGTGTTGCCACCACCCTCTGCACCTGGGGTCCCTCTGCCAGGCCACCCATCCATTCTCACCTCTGTGACTTTGCTCTTCCCTGTGCCTGGAAGCCCTTTGTGTGTCCTCATCCCTCAAGGGTCCTGCTCATCCCTTAAGACCCACTTCCTGCCGGTAACCTTCCCCAACCTCCCACCCACTGTGTACATCTCTGATTCTGCACTTACCACCCAGTTCCTTGATTTTGAACATCATCAATTGTAAGATGCCTCATGTCATGTTTTTGACAGTGGGATGGGATGAAGCTTTATTCAACGTTTGCATCAATTGGAAAATGCATCCTGATGTTGGAAGTGCTAATTATGGAGAGAAAAAAAGGTACATACCATCTCCAACTGTAACTGATGCTACAGTTTATCCCTTGCCCCCAGTGCCCACCACAGGACCAGACGCAGAACGGCCTAGTCAATGTTTGATGAGTGAATGAGCTCCTCAGCCGAAGGTGCCACATGGAGTTTGGGGAAGAATAGGGTCAGAGGCACACAGGATGCCACAGCAGAAGGACTAACGTCCCCTCCTCCCACCCCTCCCCAGCTCTTCGGGACTCTGACTACAGCCACACGCTGGCCTGGGTTGTCTGGAGCAGCCTCGATTTAAAAAATTCTTCCTGATGAACTTGTCAGACCAGAGTCCCTGGTGGTTCTCAAATGCCAGCCATCCTGCTTCAGGAAATGGTCCTCCCCTCCCCCCACCACCTGAAAACCGACTGCCCCTCCCACCCACAGCCCAATCTGCAGCCCCAGCAGGCCTGAAGCTGGGGTCCTTCGAGAGAGCCAGTCTCCAGGCTGCCCTTCGTTGGTTCATGGGCAGTGGAAAGCGGCTCCTTTCTAGAAGCCCTGGCTGGGAAGAGGATGGTGTTGGGTTCCTGGCCTGGGCGAGTTTCTGGTCCGGGGAAGGCTATTTTTTGGGGTGGTGCTGCCCTCTGGTGGTTGAGGGAAGGTGGATTGTAAACTTTCTTCAGTCATTCTCTCCACAAACTTTTGTCTCCTGCCCAGACTGTGCCAACCTCTGGATGGGATGCTGGCAGTAAAAGAGGAGGGGAACCCCATCTCTGTCCAGCTGGCAGATCTGCAGACACATCATTACCTGGCATCTCCCCTGGATGACTAATAGGTGTTGCAAACTTAAAACATCCCACACTGAGCCCTTGCTTCCACCACGCAGCCCCTGTGCAGCCTGCTCCTCTGCCGCCGCCCCATCTCAGTCATGGCTACTCCATCTCCCAGAAACCTAGGAGTCATCCTAGATTCCTCTCTTCCCTCACCTGCCCCTGCCACCATGTACACACACACTGTCATCCAGCCTGTCCTGTGGACTACCTGAAGAATACCCCCACTTCTTCCAGTCCTTCCACTGTGCCCTGCTGAACCTGATCTAGTCCCATCACCTCCCACCTGGTGCTGCCGTCCACACCAGGCTCCTCGCGGGACATCCTGCCTCTCATCTAGCCAGAGTTTTTACAGGCCTAAATCAAACCTCACCTCCAATGACTGGCCCTGCACTAAGGATAAAACCCACCCCTTTTCCGTGGCCTGTAAGATCTGCACCGTCTGGCTGCCTGCCCATCTCTCTCATTCAATTCTATCCCCTTAGTCTCGTCTCTCTGGTCTTCCTTTTGTCACTATAACAAGCCACGGTCACTTCTACCATTTCTACCTCAAGGGTCTTTATAATTTCCCTTGCCTTGAGTGCCCTTCCTTGCCTTCCCGGCACACCAGGCTCCTGTTCACCCTGCATCTCCTGGGCTGAAAGCTTCCTGCTCAGGGCGCTCTCCCTTAGTGCCCCTGTTTGTTGTGGTTACTGCTGCCTTCCTTACGCACCTCTCATGGCTCCCAGCACAAAGTTAGGGCCGCAAAGAGAAACAGGATTCAGTGGTGGCCTAGTCCAGTGGGGAAGAAAACCGCTAAATGCATACCTCCAATTAACCTGGCAAGAACTATAATGCAAGGAGGTGGGGTGTCCAGGAGGGTCAGTGGAAAAGTTGGGGAGGGCAGGGGAGAGACAGGGAAGGTCTTGAACTTGACATGTGTGCACGTGAATGTGAATGAGGTTGGGAGTGAGGACTGGCACATGCAGGTTTCCTCCTGCCGGGGCCTCCCCTCTTCATCTCCATCCTGGGCTTTGAAGATTCAGGAGGATGAGTTTGGCTGCTTCCCTGACCTCACCAGGGATGTATGGATGCTGGGATTTCACTTCATTCACTCACTCACTCATCTGACACTGTTTATTGAGCTTCTACTACATGCCAGATACCGGTGCTTGGCCTTGAGGATCCAACATAGGGAGACACAGTGAACTTACGGGCAAACTGCACACAGTAACAACCACTGACATTTATTGGGTTCTCACTATGGGCAGAGCACTGTTTCTAGAGCCCAGATGATCACATTTAATGCTCAAAGCATCCTTATGGGGCAGGTGACAAGGTACTATAAAAGCCAAGGAGCCTCCTCGTGTGAAGCCGTTTGAGGAAGGGCTTTTTTGCTAGAGCCAGAAGGATGGGAGGAAGCAGCTTTGTTAGGGGCAGGAAGAGCTTTCCAGGCATGTGGAACAGCAAGTGCGGAGGCCCTGGTTATCCAGGAGGCTTCCTCATCTCCAGGACTCCCTCCCTCACAGTCTAAGAACTTGCAGGGGCCCCTCGACAAGTACACACGAGCTGCACGCAACTCTGGCCCGGGCTTCCAGACCTCTGGCTCCGCCCAACTCGCTTCCCGGGAGCGGCGCCTCTTCCTGGAACCCTTCAGAAGGTCACACAGTCTCCGCACTGCCCCGGGACCCAGTATCCTTTTCCGCTTCGGAGCCTTAGTCCGGACGTGGCACCAGCCTGTGGCCCGCCCCTCCCGGTCTATGGCCGGGTCCCCAACCCTGCCCCAGCCCAGCCCCGCCCCTGGCTCCGCCCCCGCCCCTTGCCCCGGCCCCGCCCCGCCTCTGGCTCCGGCCTCGGGCCCCGCCCCGCTCGGCCTCAGCCGATCTCGGCCTCTGCAGTGCGTTACCCCCGGCCCCCGCCCCGGAGCCGTCTCCAGCGCGCATGCACCCAGGCACCCTCGTCTTAGCCTGGAGCCGGAACGTGCTGTGTTCACGCGGCGCGCGTTTGTGTCTTGACATTCCCAGCCGCCTGTGAGTGTCCGAGGCATGGTCTCGTAGTCCCCACCGGCCCCTTACTGTGGCCACTGGTACTTGCTGTGTCGGGGTACTGGAGGACGTGTGTGGCCAAGATTCGGGGTCAAATGCTAGTGCCACCTCGTATTGCTAGTTGGGTGTCCTAGACAAGTTACTTATCTGAACTTTGCCCTTTTCATCTGTGCAAGGGGAGTCCCCAGCCTGGCCTCACTGGATTGTTTTGAGGGCTAACGGAGATATGTGCACACTGTTGGGCTGGGGGAGATGGCTTTCTGAGTGGCCACTGTCACACGTGGAGTATCTTGGGTCTCACTTGTGTCTCCCTCTAGGAGTCCTCCATGGTCCTTTTCTCTCATTTCATTTCTCCCCTCCTCCTTTCTCTACTTCTGTTTCTCTTTCCTTTTCTGGGTTTTTCAGGATGTTTTCTCTCCATGTGTCTGTGTCTGCTTCTGTCTCTCTGTCTTGCCTCTCTAGCACTCTCATGGCACATTCTGGGGGTGCTAGCAGCTGGACCTTCCCGCCTTTTGTAGCTCTCTGGAATGGGGTGGGTGGCAGAGGCAGAAGCTGGGTGACAGCGCCAGGCCAAGGACAAAACCAGGTGCTCCTGAACCTCAGGTGTCTGCTCTTACTGTTTCCTGCCCACATATGGGTGTCCAGCATTGAAGTTCCCTTCTGGGCCTGGGCACCTGGAGAGGTGGTGGATGGACAGGTCTTCCCAGCCAGGAAGTGCCTGGCCTGCTTGGCTACTGCTGGCCACTCAAATGGCACTAAGCACATTGCTGGCATGGAAGGGCAGGAGAGAGCTGGGATTGTCCGCCCCCCCGGATTGGCTACATCATTTGCTGGGCCCATTACACACGAAATGCTGCCCCCTGTTCAAAAATTAAGAATTTCAAGATGGCAACAGCAAGCCTTAAACTAAGCGTGGGATCCTTCTGAGTTCAGGGCCCTTTTGATTGCATGGGTCACTCACCAGTGAAATTGATCCTGTCTCCCTGTCTTATACACCCACCTTTTATTACACTCAGTAAATTTCCATACTCCCCCCACTCCTGGGGCAGATAAGGGGGGAGGTAGAACTAGCTAAGACTAGCCCCCCTCTCAAGGAATGTGAAGTGCCACAGGAGAGAGGTGTGGGCACATCCAGCTTGGACGCTCAGCAGGGAGTGAGACAGCTGGGGAAAAGGCTCAAGTTCCGGAGTCCCAAGCCCAGTGTTGACATATGTCCCAACTCTGCCACCGGACCATCACTTTACCTCTCTGAGCCTTGGCTTGTCATCTATAGATGGGACACATGCACGTGGTGCGGTGTGAGCGAGAAACGCAATCACGTGTACGTAGAAAGGCCAGGGAGCTGGTGGATAGGGCCCCCACTTGAGCCGGAGTCGTTTCTACCAGCCAAGACATTTCAGGCACCTGTTCAATGGCCATGACTCAGTTTCTCACCTTAAAATGAGGATAATAGTAGTAGTGTTGCTGTGAGGACTATATGAGTTACATGGAAGTGCTTACAACAGTGGCCAACACGTAGTGAGGCCCATTAGACAGACACCAGCTGTTTTTGCTACTATCGTTGGCTGAGGAAGACAGAGGATGTCCAGGTTAATCACTTCTGGTTGGAGGGGAAACGGGAAGGGCTTCTGGAGGAAGAGGTGTTTGAAGGAAGGATCGATTTTTCAGAGTTGTGGTGAGAGTGGCATACCACATCCTAAACACAGCCACGCCTGGGGCTCAGAGGTATCCAGTTCAGCCCCTTAGAAGAGCCTACTATGTGCCCACCACAGTGCTTCCAATTTTACAGATGCCAGTGGCAGGATGAGTGTGTTAGTTAGACATGATCATGGAGGGTTACTGCAAGTTTTTATGTGCCTTAGGAAGGTTCACAGCTGAATGCAGGATTGGAAATAGCCACCCCCCCAGAAAATAATGGCTGGTAGCATTAGCACAAGAAACGAGCGGGAAGATGTATGAGGTAGCAGAAAGTGAATTTGGAGAAAGTGGCGACAGATTGGCTGTATCAGGGAGGGATGGGCCTCTGGGTATCCAACCTATTGGGAACACTCACTCAACAGTATATCTTGGGCATCTATTATGTGCCAAGCTCTGTGCCAGCTGCTGGGGATAACATGGTGAGCAACACAGACTGACCTCTGTCCTTGTGGAGCTTCCCGGTGAGCGGGATTTCAAGGAGTTCTGAAAACCAGGAGGGTACTGTGGGAACATGTGATCCGGTCTTGGGCAGGGTGGGAGACGGCTTCCTAGAGGAAGTGACATGTAAACTGAGGAAGGTGTACCAGCAGAGGGAACAGCATGTGTAAAGGCCCAGAGATGGTAGAATTGAAAAAAAAAGTTGGCTATGGGTAGAGAGGAGTAAATGGGCAAATGGTGAGGAAGCTTGAGGACTTTATCCTGAGACAGACATTCGGTACTGATGGGTTTTCAGCATAGTCAATTCTTTTACATGTTCTGGCTCCCAACATGAGGACACAGTTTGCCTAGAGGCCTCAGGGCTCTTGCTGTGGTCAAGGTTCTGGACAATGGTGGCTTGAACTAAGGTCGCAGGGAAGAGGTTACTGTGAGACAGATGGTTTCTGAGATATTTAGGAGGCAAAACTGACCCTCTTCCTTTTCTGGCAAAAACCAAACGGCCACATCCATCTCCATCCTCAGGAAGCAATCGTGTGAGTAGTCCATTGTCCGAGCCCATTCTTTTCTAGAACGTGCAGAACTGGAGATGGTCCATAACTGTCTGTATGCAGATCCCCCAGCACCGCTGAGGGAGGTGAAAGCCTCCTCTGGCACTCCCTGCTCTCCTAATGCTGCTGTTGGGGGAGGAAGTGGTCTCCGGCAGCACCCAGCACACGTCTGAAGGCCAGAAGCTTGTACCCAACAAGTCAAGTGACATAAAACAGCAGGATGTGGTGAGACAAATGGCACCCGGAGTCTGTCTAGCCCAGACCTTGTTCAGTGACCCAAGCAGGCACTGCCCTTTAGAGGATGGAGGTGGGCCTTGGCTAACAGCTCTCCAGGAATAGCAAGTCTAGAAACCTCAGCTTCTGTTCCCAGGACACCACAAGGGTCCTTTCCAGCTCTCCCCATGACTCTGCAGGGCGGCTCCAAGCACTGCCTTGGTGGGGTGGGGGGCAGGGGATTAGGTATTCTCATACTTTTCATGTCCATTAAAAAGTTCGGTGAAGGAAAATGAGGTGTTTCTAGAAGCTGCTTCTGCTCAAAGGGATGAAGCAGGCAACCCCTGGCCTTGGTCTCCAGCAGAACCTGCAAGACCTCGGACTCATTCTGTCGTGCGCGCACGCGCACACACACGCACGCGCGCACACACACACACACACACCAAGGCAGAAAAGGTTTTGTTTTTTTGTTTTTAAAATCTTTTATTAAAAAAAAAAAAAAAACCCAAATCAAAATATTTCCCATTGGAGGCTCTTTTTTTGTCTTTTAAAAATTTTATTACACAAATATCTCCCATTCCCACGTGAGAGGAAAGATGTTCTTGCTCTTTCTAAAACCGATAGTGGAGAATGTTTAGGAAACAAAAGTCCGACTAGCTTCCCTCCTTCCCTGGCCCAAAGTGACCCTAATGTGTCAGCTGAGAGAGCGTGACTTGCCCCTTAATGCTTACATTTAATTTAAATTTCTTAGCACAACATTGGAGATTGACTAAATCAGCAACAAAAAATATATATTTACAATATTTCTCCAAAACAAAACAAAACAAAACAAAAAAACAAAACCAAAAAACCAAAAAAACCCAAAAAACACAACCAAACCCTTTAAACATAGTGACTTTAGGAGTTTTATTTATGGAGCAGTTATTTTTTTTTAATCACCAAGTGATTTTATATTATATATATATATGTATATATATATAAATTTTCTTCCTTTCCTTTGTGGTTTTTCGCCCCGGTGCTTGGAAAGATGGAGGCAGGGTGTCTGGTCCTGTGGTCTGAGGGCAGGCTCTCCTGGCAAGGCTGTATCTAAGAGCAGATTGCAGGAAATGCGATGGAACTCCAGGGTTCCTCTGTCCCCAGAGACATTTCTTTCCTCCACATGGACCAACCCTCACCTCTGAAAACCATTTTCCCCATCACAGTCCCAGAGAATAGGAAAGCCCAGCAAGGGCATAGGTCCATCTGCCACCACTCCTGGGCTCTCTTTCCTGCTGACCAATTACGTGCACGGTAAAAATGCTTGTTTTTCCAAACCAAAAACAAACAAAAATAAAAACCAAAACCCACAACAAACCATCAGCTTGGAAATTTCTGTGGATGAAATGTCCCAAAGTCAGAGGCACTCTCCCGGCACAATCCCTGCTCTGAAGGGGTCTCTCCACCTCCCCTTTTATAAAAAGACAACAAAACAAAACAATCTTTTCAGTATTTTCCACAGGAGCAACCAAAAAAAGGCAGGAAGCTTCCAATTATAGGTCATTGACAATAATATTAATAAGGTTTTTGCTCAATACCCAGGGTTCTTTACAGAGAAGTTCCCCTAACTGAGGCACTCTGGAATAAGTCACTGGCATTTCCTCAAAGTTTTAGCCCCAGGTGGCTGGGGCCTGGAGACCAACGGAAGGGGGCAGAGGGTCACGGGAACAGACTGCTGCTTTGAAGGTGCAGCCAAGAGAATCAGCAGATTGGAAGAAACAGACATAATGTCACCCCCTCCTACCAGGACCCAGTTTGCTTAGGAGGCCAGTCAATGCCAGGGTCAAAGCTGGGCTAGGTGGCAAAGAGGGGGCCCCTCTGCCTCTATTGCTTTGGAAGTGGCAAGGGTGCGGTTGGCGTCTCTCCTCAGGGTGTCTGGGCTCCTTGCCACCCCCTGTAGGGCTTCAGGAGGAGGAGAGCTGAGACCGGGCTGCAGGAAAGGGGGCAGGGCGGGAGGGATGGGCTTCAGGACAAGAAGTGGGGCAAGGTTGTGCTATCACTGTCCTTCCCAAGGGGCGCAGAGTGCAAATCGGCGTCTACCACTTATAAGCTCTTGCGATTGAGCATCTCCTCACACACTTCACTATTGACCCAAAAGAAATTCCGACCTTTCTTTCTTTTTTTTTTTTTTAAAGTGCAAAAAGCTCTCTGCTGCCCTAGAGAGAGGATCTTTGGACAGGCCGTTCAATGCAAAGTAAAAGGGGGCAGCTGATGGGGCTTGACACAGGGCGGTGGAGTGGGAGGCACCACGCTCCCCTCCCTCCCTCCCTCCACACACACCTACACGCACACGTACTACACTCAGCCACACACACAGAGGCACATGCACACCCCCTTCCACAGCTGCAGGTAGAGGGCAGGTGACTGGCTTCTAAGCAGGAACTCTCCCTCACCCCCCAAAGGGGCCACATCAGGGAGCCGCTGGGGCTGGACCTGGTTCTGGGCTCTGGGGGCTACACTACACCGGAGGCCTGGTGCCTGCTGGGAGGCAGGTGGGGACTTGGTCCAGGTCTCTGTTTCCCCAGCTGGGGGAAGACAGGCTGCTCCTTCTGAAGACACACTTCGTGGGAAAAAGCCCTCTTCAGGGAGGAATAGAGACATGTGGGAAGGGCAGTGGGGGGCTGAGGGGGATGGGGACAGGAGATGGTGCCTGTCTCAGAATCTGCTTAGGAAGCAATACAATGGGGGTGTCCCTGGGATACACAGTTCCAGCTCCTCTGAAGAGCTTCAACCCCAGTAAGTGCAACAAGGACCTCATGGAGACTAGCGGGCAAATCTGGGGTGGGGTAACCTCATTATGTGAACGACCACGAGCATCGGATGGAGCTAAAGGGAGGAGAGGAGGGAGCACGGACGTGGACGAGAGGGTTCCGACACCTCAACAGCACCGGTGTGATCGGCATGGGTCTGGCATTGCTGGGGCTGCTGGCCCCTCCTGCGTGAGCCGGGAGAGTGACAGAGGAGAGACACGCACTGGACACCACAAGGAGAACCTGGCCACCGAGACGGGGCCACTTTCTTCCCTGGGAGTTTGCTCAGAACCAGGCACTGCGGGGACCACGGATGGGGGGAGGGCCCCAGGGCCCAGCACAGATGACAGCTGCGCAGACAACCCAAACTGAGAGCCTGGCCTCCTGGCGGGCGGGTGGGCGGGCGGGCGGGCGAGCGAGCAGGCACCTTGACAGCACACAGCCTGTGCTTTCCCCTCTGGCTGCTACTCCCTTCTCCTCAGGAGGGAGAGGAGCAGGCAGGTAAGCCTGGCATCCACCACCTCTCTGCCCTGCCTGTGGGGGAAGGGCTCAAGGGACAGGAGAGCAGAGAGGGAGTGTGTCATTGGCCTCAGAGCCCGTGCAGGGTCGGGAAGAGAGGCTCTCCTGGCTGGGGAGTCAGGGGAAGATCAGTTTCCTGTTCAGCCTGGCCCGGGTGTGTCTTAGCTGATCTTCTGTATTAGCTTCTCGTCAGACAGGCAGTAGAGACTGTTGATGGACAAGTCTGAGATGAAGTGCTCGCAGGCTTTCCGAGTAATCTGCTTGCATCCTCGCAGGTCGATCAAGGTGACATTGGCGATGCGCCGCAGGTAGATCAGGGTCTGGTCTGTCAATTTATTGCAACCTGTGGAGAAAGTGACCACGAGGACATGGCTAGGTACACATGGCCCTAGGAGCTTGCCTCTGCCGCTCAAGTCCCCAGCCCTTTCCCTCAGAGTGCTGAACAAAAGCCCTCTTTGTCCCGTTACGACATGGCTCAGAGACCAGAAGTGCCATCAGCACTGTGGCCTCTGAAGGCCCTGCTGCCTCACTCCCCGCATCGATGACCAAACCGCAGCGGGTGCTGGCCACGCTCTCAGGCATGTGACAGTGACTGCAGGACTCAGCGCCCCATCAGTTAAAAAAGGGCGAGAAATCCATGTCCTGGTCCAGATGTGAGAAATGAGTCGGTGCCAGTCAAGCTCCAAGAAGGGCTGGGCCTCTGGGAAGCATGCACACCGCTGGGCATCACACACTCAGCAGCGTACCTGCCATGTTGAGTTCCGTGAGGGAGTAACGAGTGGAAGACCCGACAGCGGTAAGCAGATTGGAGGACTGATCTGTCAGGTGGCTGCAGTGACTGAGGTCAAGTCGAGACAGGAGGGGCATGTGGCGAATGATGAGGCGAAGCGTGGCATCTGTGATGTCAAGGCCTGCCAGCCGGAAGTCGGTCATGTTCCGGAGCTTGCTGCGATTGTCCTGACCTGCACAAGCGTGAGAAGAGCCTAGCTTAAGACTTTTCACTTGAGTCCAGCTCCCACACTGCAGGCAGCTTCAGCTCCTGGCTGGCCAGGCCCCTTGCAGGGTTAAGCAGAACTGCCCAAACCCAGCCCGGCCTTCAGGGCGTGAGCAGTGTGTGGGGGCAGTTTCCAGGAAACCAGACATGTTTCCTTTCTTCCCAGCTGCTAGATTATGCCTCACACAGCAAAAGGGTATGTGCGGAATGCTCCTCCCCTTCCCACACTCCTGCACTTGTCTAGACTATCCTGCAAATAGCTTTTAATGTTCTACCTCAACCAGGAAGCCTTCCAGACTTCCCCAGGCTTTATACTCTCTGGACCCCAAACTCCACTGGACTCGCAAACTGGACTTACGCCTGTGTTCGTAGGCAGTGATCTGGCTGTAAATAGTTAGCCTGTACTTGTACAGAGTCCATGCTGCTCTCAATTCGCACTATTCTAGATACTAGCACAGCACCATGTCTGAAAACTACCTTAGCTTCTGAGGATGCAGTATGTTGAAAGACAAAGCTACACACAACATGTGTTGAGAGCGGAGCACGGAGAAGTCAGGCGCAGAGCGTACCCGGTTTATCAGCCGGTGGAGTCAGCAAGTCCCGAATTTGAGGGTCCTTGATTCCTACCGCCCACCGAAGGTCGAGGGTCCTGAGAAGGGGGCAGCTGGAGGTGCTGAGGGCAGAGACTGCAGACCAGGAACAACCTGCGAGGAGGAGGTCTTTCAGTCCTGCAAGAGAAGGAAACACACACGCAATAATATATGCTCCGTCAGCACATCCCAAACCTTCGCTACCGCTGACCTAAGGCAAATGGATTCCCAGTCTAATGGGAGAGAGGAACTATGTCCTTATCTTACTCTAGTAACCCAGTTTACAGATTCCTCTGAGCACCCTCCTATATGACATCTGCTAGCTTGGTGGTAAAACCAATCGCTAGTGCCTGCCAGAGCAATGCAAGTGTGAGTGACTTCCTGTCTTTCTAAGACCTCAAAATGCTGAAGGGAACAAGGCCTTACAAAAGGGGGCGATCAAGGCAACCTCTTCCTCAAATTTCCTCTTCAGCAGCCATGGTGAGAAGACTGCAGGGCTGGCAGCAGCACCCGATCCCACTCTCTCCGTTGTCTAGTGCGGTGACTGGGCAGCCAGTCCTGGGTGGTGCCTTGGGGACTGGCAGTTAGGGTGGCCCTGGGTAAATCTCTCACTAAGCAGCAAGGCGAGGACCACTGTCCGGAAGCGTTTCTGAGAAGCACGGCCACCGAAGCAGCTTTCCCTGCCTGTGCCTGGGGCCCTGGAAGGGCAGCGGTGGGGCTGCTCACCTGGCAGCCTATTGACGAGCCATGTCAGCTGTTTCTTGGAGACGTTGGTCCAACTGAGGTCGAGGCTGACTGGCTGCCTCTTGATGATGCCGCTGAGAGCCTGCGGTACAATAGCCTTACACCTACTCAAGTCAATTTTTGTCCAAAGTCTCTTGTCGCAGCACCTGGGACAGAAGGAAAGAGAACTAGCTGTCAGTAACCTGACATCTCTTGTCAGAGGAGCTCCCATCAGGCTTGCTGGTGGCTTCTGGTGGGTCACCCTCCGTAGGTTCTCCTACAAGCATACAAGGATCGTGCCTGTTGTTTTTGGCCACAGAGAATAGGGCTTGTCCTCTAAGGCAACCCTACAGGTTACGTACTGGGTAACTTGACCAGTTCCCTTGACTTATTTTGGACAGACTGAGAACACAGCAGAATTGTTAGGGACACACAGCAAGCAATATGCTATAACCCCTCCTGCACATTAAAATGGTCTGGCTCCCACCAAAGTGCAGAGAGGGGAGCTGGCCTCCACTCTCTCCCTGGCCAGTCGCTCCCAGCTGCCTGAGATGCAGGTTGCTACTTGGCTCACCCACAGTTAGCTCGTCCTGCCTGAAGCTCTAGAGAGAGCCTGTTACTGCATCAAGCCCCAAGAGGCTCTTTATCATCAGGCCTAGAGTCCTTCCCACCCTTGGGTTTCTGCCTCAGTGCTATTGACATTTTCTAGCCAGTCCAGACCAGACCTGAAAGGGAGAGGCCTCCCACAAGTTACAAGTCCACAGGCCACAAATAGCGCTGCAACATGCAGGCTTCTGTTTAATATTTTACAGTCCCCGCCCCACCCCCCAGCTCAGAGTCTGGCTGGCAGAAGGGGAGAAGGGGAGAAGGGGAGACGGTACATAATGGGAGTCTTATGTGGTTCGGCCTGGAAACCGAGGGACAGAGCCAGGCAGGCCTACTAGCCCTACAGAGAAATATTGGGAGAATTTGGGTAGATCACATATTAATTCAGATTTGGGAAATAAACTTGTGTTTGTGAAGAATGGGTCTTTATTTAAAGACTAAAGATTTCACCAATGGCACATGGAAACTTTGTAACAGAAACAAGCTGCTTACAATAGAGTAGTGGATCTCAGACTTGAACTTGTATCAGAAGCCCCTGGAGAATTTAAGAACAGACTGCCTGGCTCCAGCCCCAGAGGTTCTAATTCTGGAGAGGTCTGAGATGGGCCTGAGAACCTGCATGTCTAACAAGGTCCCAGGTGATGCCACTGGTCTGGGCATTACACTCTGAGAACTATTATAAATAGGGTTTGACCCAGATATAAAGGATATGTCCTAGGGTCCAGGAGCTTAAGGAAAAACAATGACCTGTGAAAATCCCTGTTCATCATTCTGGGATTTCCCCCCCCCCCCAAGTGTCTTAATGTTTAACTTGAGAAGGAATGGTAGGTCTTGTTAAAATAGACAACTAAGTCTCAGGAAGCTTTAAAATTGGATCTTGCTTGTTGGAGAAAGCAATTCTAGTTTAGGTTTGGGGAATGAGAATTAAAACTGGAAAATTGTGAGCACCTTCAAATTTTTGGAAAAGCATGTCCACCTCTCCCATGAGGTGGAGGAGGGCTTACTGGAACTCATCTGTCTCCAGCACCAGGAGAGTGATTGGCACATCACAGGCTCTCAACAAATGAGTGATGAGTTCAGCTGACTTGGGGGAAACTTACGACTCTGAACTTTTAGGACGAACTGTACAAATATATCCCCCAAATCAGTTTCCTATGCCCAATAAAGAGAGATGGGAAAGTAGGGAGCAGGGAGAGGCAAAAGGCCCAATTTCCCTCAGGCCACTCGCAGGCACGACTGGTCACATTGTTAGCAGGACCCCAGCCTGGGGAACAGACTCGGGGGATTCAATCCTTTAGGATCTGACAAGCCTCCAGATCCAAGACGTATGCTCTTCTCATATGGACAACCTGCCACCGACTCCCGTACCCCTATTCCTGATCCCTGTATCCCTGCTCACCATTTATACCACGTCTTGCACACTCGCATACATTCACAAAGTTCTCTGCGGCTGAGGTAGCGGAAGACAGACATCCAGACCTCCCGCTGCATCCAGCTTTCGTCTCCATCCTGAGCCCAACTGCCCCGGCCATTCAGCCTGGCCGCACCCCCCTCCTCTGCACTGTCATCTTCCTCCTCCTCCTCCTCCTCTTCCTCCTCCTCTCCCCCCAGCCCCTCCTCATCCCCACGCTGGGGGGTTCGGGCTGGGCAGTGCTGCACTAGCACGCGGGGGGAATGGCGAAGGTTGGCAGAGGAGGCCGTGATGGCCTGCAGCTTGGGCACAATGGATGTCCCGTGGAGCTCTTTGGTGGGCCTCTGCAGCGTGACAGTGAGGTACGATCCCCGGATCTTGGCTTTCTCAACTTCAGACAGCTCCTTTTTGCCGCTGGGATTGTTCTCCTTTTCCCGTACCATGGTGCGCTCTGTGGCCTGCAGCCGCAGCAACTGCCGCCGTTTGAAGCGCTCATCGCGGCTGGCACTGTGGTGGTCGCTGGGGCCAGCCCCAGGGGATGACCGAGTCACCATACCCCGGGGGGAGACCGGGTCATGGATGAGCTGGAGCATGGAAGTGGGTGAGTGAGGCGGGGGCGTGAGGGGCTCGTCGCAGCTCCGCAGGGGCCGCAGGACTTTGGCTTGTACGGCTTCTTCATCGCTCTCTTCCATCTTCCGCTTCTGTAAAACAGGCCCCAAGCCACATCAATGCCTCTTTTCTTCAAAATGCTCTAAATTTACAAGGTGAGCCTCCCTGTTGCTCTCAGGGGACCAGAGAGAAGACAGATCAGTTTTTCTATGGGGGAAAAGCACCAAGAGATGCTTCTTTCAGCGTCTGGTGGAAGAAAGAGATGCTAATGGTGAAAGGAAAGCGGCCTAAGCACACCATTTGGACTGCCACGCAGCACGTGACAGCAGCGAACACCAGTGTCTGAGCTCGCCTCTGCAGGCTGCTTCTTCCACTCAGCACCCCACCCTCTCCCTAGAAACCGACTGCATACGAGGTCAAGCAGAGAACGAGAACCTCTGTGAAAAACCGCCCCATTCCCAGAAGAATGTGCTCTGGATTAAAAGGAGGGATTCAGGTTTGGTGAGGCCAACCTTCCACAAAGAACCGGCACCTCCTCCTATGCCACTTGTGCCTCGTCACTTGTCCCTTGCTGGAGCCCACCGTGGTTCTGTTCCGATGAAGCCTAATCGTCGTGTTCCACTAGGTATCACAGAGCAGTAGTTGATTTTCCTTAAGGAAACATTTTCTGTCCCTAAGTAACAAACCTGTTCCTTTTCTCCTTGCATTCTTAGATCACTATGGTTGGGAGAGAATGACCACCTTTTGGGTGCTGGCTTTTACAATGTGTCAGAAGGTAAAACTATAATACAGCACCTGCTAACCCATCTGCTACAGCAGGGTAGCAAGCAGCCACCACCCCTAGTGAAGACAAATGTAAAACGAACTAGCATGAGAACTTGGAATAAATACAGAGAAGTTTAGCACTAATCGCCTCTAGAAATCCTTGCTCTCAAAGATAGTAGACTGAAAATCCAATTAACTCAATTGCCCCAGGGGAAAGAAATAGGAAGGAGACCAGGAAACTTGTCCCCACTCCTGCACAGTATACAGAGCCCACGGGGTCTGGGTGACTGACAGCAGGCCCCGCCTCCTCTGTATACGCCCTTAGCAGGTCTTGTCTTGCTGGCCTGAGTAACCAGAGTCCTTTTGGCCCTTTGACATTACTGGCGACCACTGGGCCAGCAACCGCAGCTGCTCAGGGCCAAGGTCATAGGCCTGGCCTTATCTGGGGGAGGGGCTGCCTCTGTAGGACACATTTGGGCACGTGGGAAGGGCTTTCTGTGAGGCACAAAGGTAAAGATGCAGAAGGAAAAATGTGAACCTGCTTAACTGGAAACTCCAGTACACCGCTGCATTTACCAGCTGCCTCAGGTCACTGCCTCCCCTCAAGTTTCATTTTGCAGGAACAACCCTACTCACCTCATTTTCCTCTTCAAACAGCCCAGCTATGGTTCCTCTTTTCCTAGGGCCGCAGAATGTAAAAGGACCCCAGCAATTTGCAGACCTCAAGCAGAACAAGGTTCAACACCCCAAAACCAAACATTAAAAACTCAAAAAAACCCAAAAAATAACCAAAGGAAAAAAACGCTATCAAACAAAACAACATTAAAAAAATATTATCTGGGTCAGAAAAACCATGTGACTAAAGTTGCAAAAGCAACCGTACAGCCATCTCTGAAGCTTGACACTTCCTTTCTTCTCACAGCGTAAGTCTGGATCAAGTCCCCTTACCTGGGCTTTCTCTGAGCTGTCCTCCTGGTAGCACTTTGGACACTCCCAGCAATTTGGCAATTCCTCGTTAAGCAAGCCCTCTCCATCCATCTATAGGCAGATAGGCATGTTAAACATCTGTCTCATTGAAAAAAAAAAAAGAAAAAAAAAAAGGCAACCCCCCCCCCCCACAAAAAAAAAAAAAACCCAAAAAGCCTGTCTCTCAAGTCTCCTTTACCAAATATCACACGGTGGGGAAGCACCTGGCAGCGTTTACTCATTCCTAAACACATTGGTCCACGCAAGAGAAAAAAACGAGAGCCACCTGGTCCCACTCCAGCCACTGGGAGACTGGCCACCCTCAGTCTTGGTTACTTGATCAAAGTTAGGCTCCATGAGGAGATGCCGAAAAGTCTGGGCCAATCTGGGGTCTACTCGGGACACACGTATTCTCCTGAGGGTCACGTGCCACTTTGCAAAGGGAACTGAACACACAGGCATGGTGTCAAACCGGATCTTGACAGTGGGGCATAGTAGTTACGACTGCTTGGGTTCAGAGACTAGTGAGCTAGTCTCTGTGACTCAGTGTTCTCAATGTAAAGTGGGGATAAATAACAATACCCATTGTACAAAACTGGGGTGAAGACTAAAAGGTAAATGCTTTGTATTAACCATTATCATCATCATGGAGATAATACCCTATTTTAACAGATTCTAAGATGCATACTTTTCACATTTGAATCTCTCTGAAATTAGGCCGCTTCTCACAATTAACAGTGTCTTATAATCACTATTAGCCAGGCAACAGTCACGACATAACATGACATCTTTGGGAAGACCAAGAAAAGTACCAGCACCAATGCCCTTTAGATTTAAAGAACTATGAAGAAATGGGATAGACCCCACTTCACAAGGTCACCTTAAAGATTAAACAAGAGAATCAAGTAAAACAGTGGTTCTCCGCCCCAGCTGCACATTAAAATGACTTGACTCCAAACACACTCTCCAGGGGCCAGACAGTAAGTCCACAAGGGCAGAAGCCTGTACTATATTCTGTGGTTGGTATATCTTCCCTCATGGTCTAGCACGGTGCCTGACACACAGTACAGACAGCTGGATCCAGGGCAGATGTTAGCTCACTACCTGACCCACAGCTGATGGCCCACAGGACAGCTGCTGGCAGCCTCTCATAGCATGTGCCCCAGTCTCTTCTGCTCCACTCAGTATCTTTAGACACTCCATCAGCTGAGACCTCAGGGGCCCCTCAAGCCTCTCCTCACCTGGAGGCATCCAGGATGAACAATCTCATTGCAGATACAGCATTCCATGAGTTTCTTCTCAAAGTCCTGTGTCTCCTCATTTTGATCCACTTCTCCACAGAGGGAACACGTGACAGAGTGAGGCAGTCTGGGCTACAAGAGGACAAAGATAGAAACCAAAAAGAGAGCAGACTTAGATCCTTATGGTTTTCAGCTTCCCTTTAACTGAGATGGGTGAGCTGGTTCCTGTAATTCTCCAGTAAATTCGCAGAGAGCTTAGAGACCAGGTGGAGAAATGGCCGAAGAAGATGATGGGGAGAATCAACTAGCTAGAGGACAACAGAGATCAGTTTATTGTCAGCCAGACTGTCCTTGGTCTCCCAGGCCCTTCCTTTCTAATCCACTTAGAGAGGGGACAGATGACAGTGATTTGCCCTTCAAAAGCTGGTTTCTCCTTTGAAAATTGGGTAAGGTTGAAAGAGTGTATTAACTCGTTTTTAGTACGGGATACATTCCTTCTAAACCCAGGGACCCAGAAAAGGGAAAAAACAAAGAAAGCCAGAAAGAGTGCAGGACTTGTTCTTTCCAACTCTGAAGTCTGTAACTCTATTAGGTGGATGTCAGTCCCTTTGGCACCACCACCCCTCCCCCGAATTCTTTACCCAGCAGATCACTCACTGCCAAGCACTGCCGGAGGACACAGGACTGCTTCATGCGACCAGGGCCCCCGAACTTCTTCATGTCCCTGCAGTAGTGGCAGACACCACACTCTCCTTGCACGCAGGCTTTGCATTTTCGACATCGGACTCGTCTCCGCCTGGCTCCTGACACTATGGGGGAGGCAGCAGCTGGCCTCACAGGTGTTAACCGTGGAGCTGGTTTCATAGTGTGAGGCTTTGTGATGGGGATGGTGGGAACCCGCACCTTTGGCCGGCTGGGGAATTTAAGCTGGAAAGAGCAAGCAGTGAGGTCAAATACATCAGGTAGCTTTAAGGACTGGAGGAGTAGAAGATCACATGGCTTGGCAAACTATGGTCTGTGGGCAAATCTGCCTGCTGCCTGTGTTTTGTAAATAAAATTTTATTGGAACACAACTATGCTCATTGGTGTATGTATTGTCTGTGGCTGCTTTCACGTGCAACGGCAGAAATGAGAAGTTACGACAGAGACTGTATAGTCTGCAAAGCCTAAAATATTTATTTTGTATTATCTTTATTATCTACATATCACTTTTACAGAAAACGTTTGCCAACTCTTTCAGGCTGCTACTTCAGCCACATCCCTCTCACTCTGCTGAGCTGTAAGATCCGCCCCTCCTTGAAGCTTTCTATGTACCAGTCACTCCAGGGGCCCTCCAGTATTTCCTTATGCTAACCATTACTACTCAGAATATGCTCCTAAAGAAGGCAGTAAACTACTTGAGGGTGAGACGGGTCTTGCTCATTTATTACTCCGAATCCAAGCACACAACCTGGGACATGGCAGATACTCCAATAATCCAGAAATGACAAACTGTTTGGAGGAGTCCCACGTGGACAAGCAGAGGCCACGTGGGACTCCTGCACCGAGGAAAGAGCAGGAGCTTCTTTAAAGGCATCTTTCACCTTTCCATTCTGCCTGAACACGCCTGCAATGGGGTGGCCCTGAAAGTGTCAGCTGGGGAACACCAAAGAAGAACTGAATTTTAATTTATCTGCCAGAGTCATGACCAGAATTAGAATGCTATCACTTACTTTTATCTAATAACCTTGACAAAGGACAACATGAGAACAAATTATACAGGACTTAACTGAAGAAGCATAAAAATTCATAACTGACCATTTACTAGCTAATGGGTAATTCCTTTCTTCTCTTTTTAGTGCGAAACTGAAAAAGTCCAAATTAAGGGGAAACTTGCGAATGTGGTCTCACTCCAACATAGAAACACTCCAATCCAGCCTTTTAACTATATGTAATTATTTTAACTACTTTTAAGTCACATCTGTGGAAATAACTGAGTCACTGGGCCAGAAGGACAGGAACTGCTCCATTCTGGTGAACAAATGCACACATGGCGAAAGGTCTCCTAGTCTGATAGTTCTGTTAAGAGTCAGCTCCAAAGACAGTCAATTACCCCCCTTTTTCTTCCCACAATGGTCACGGTCAGACAGCAAAATGCTTCAGAACCTGAAGATCAAGAAGAATAGTTTCTTACCTTATCCCTTTTTGGCCACTGTACTATAGGGACTCCAGTGAGGGCTAACTTGGGATCGCTGTTGGCAAGCTCTTCCAGCAAAATCTAAGGGAAGGGTAGGAGAAAAGCAGGGCACAGTGAACAAAGAGCCAACCACTCTCAACAGAATCCAGACTGAAGCCTCAGTCCCCACAAGTACCAAGGGGAAGGGCAGGACAGCAACTGTCTGCATTTTCACTTCACAGAGAGACACACACCGCAAAAAAGTACATCAAAATGAAAGAGAAAACTCAGGCTAGCACGTACTCTCAAGACTTCGAATGTGCCTTTGCTCCCAACCGGTACGGGCCTGTTGACACTTTCACTGAAGCAACTAGCTACCATGGTGACAAGGGTTACTTTCACACAATTCCACATATGACAGTAAAACTTTACTTCGCCCCTTTACTTTTCTATACTAGTTCATGAATACTATCAGGTAGTTAAATATGGCCTTCATTTTGCAGATGTCAGCAAAATGGCAAAAAAAAAAAAAAAAAAAAAAGATTGGCTAATACTGAATTAATAATATGAACAGCAGAGTCTTAATGTCTGAGTCAACCCAGGGCTCTGTTCTTCTAAGGCTGATTACAGAAATCTCAATCTCAAATCTCTCTCTCCCTCGTGGTCAATTATTAGCCTTTATTCCTCTAAATAGGGCAGGCACAATCTTAGGAGTAGTCGTTCTCGTGGCTTTAACCCACCTAGTTTGAATGCCTTCAGGAACAATGCTATGGTAAGAAACTGTCACTTAAGTGAATCACACTGGTTATTACTTTGAAACAAATGTCTTATGTTTTAGGCAGACATGTCTGAATCCCATTCCCAGCAGAATGAACCCCCTCGCCCTCTGCCCTCATGAGCCCTAAAGCAATGGCATCAGCAAAAGAACACAAATCCAGAATGCAAGTTACACGATTCCTTAGGTGAATACAGGATAGTAACTGTTTCAGAGAAAACTAAACTTTGATCCTAGACAGGTCACCATGCTTAGGCCATCTTTAATAATCATTCCCACAATCCTACCTAGAGACCAGGGCTTTTTGAAGAACGAGGCATTTCCCTACCAAACATTGTCGTCCTGAACCTGAGGGTCACGCTCCAAATCCCAGCGTGAGGACTCAGAAAGACCCTCTGACTCATACCCATGAAGCTCCTCCGCGAACAGCCCCTCTGCCAAGCCTCCAGATGCCTCTCACCCTCCCCCAAACTGACTTCATTTGCAGCCGTTTTATTTACTTTTGAGTTACTATGGCATCCTATTCTGGAGCCTCGGGTTAGCACCGCACCGGCGCGGGGGTAAGGAGGCAGGGTGCGGTGCTTTGCGGGACAAGGCTCTGATCTCCCGGGGGTGAAAAATTCAGGTCCATTTAAAACGTGTGCTAGGGAGTGACTGCACGGCTCCCCTCCCCCACCTCGCACAGCCGAGGAGTAGGACTCTGCCCATTTCCTCTGCCTGAAAGCACTGAGCTGTCCACAAACAGGGACTTTCCACTTTCAGCAAAACAGACTGCACAGAAAGATCCGCGATTGTTTCGGAGTAGAAAAGGAAGCTAACTGCTCACCAAAAGCAGTCTAGTTCTACCGGCAAGATTTGTGTGGGGGACAAGGAAGGGTGGGTGGAGAAACTGTGTCTTCGTGTGGGGGGGTGGGGGGGCAGCTGTTCACACATACAGACTCTGCTGCTGGGGTCTGTGTGGGTGTGGAGGGAAATGCAGGTTGCCGTCCAAGCCTTATTTTGGTGGGGCCATACAACGAAGCACGCCCTGCTCTCATCAAAAAAGGCAGACTCCGGCTGAGGCCCTTCAAGAAACCTTATAAAGAAGCCACCACCCTTCCCCAGTGGGGGTTTGGGACAGGCAGCGGGGGTGGAGTGCGGAAAGGCTAATGCCTATCTAGGCTCCTGGCTTCGGGAGAACATTCAAACCCAAGCCCACACCCCATACAGCACGGGAAAGGGAAGAGAACAGAGGGTGCCTGGGCAGAGAAGGGGAAAGGATTCCCAAAAGCCCAGCGACCCAATTCAAAAGCACATCCCACTCGGCGAGGGGACAAGTGCAATGACGGCGCCACCAACATGAAGTAACCTAAGCATTGTCCTGGACTCGCCCAGCGGGCAGTCCGTCCACCTCTTTGCCGAGATCAACAACCCGAACCAGGAAGGGTTTGCCGCCCGCCCGCCTGACCTTGCGTTTCTCGTCGCTCTGGAGCTGCCGAGGCTCTTGGTGGAAGTTTCCCCAGCGTCTTTGTTTTGTTTTCTGTATTGGAAGTTGTGCTGAAGGAGTTAGGTTTTCTGCCTCTACGAAAATCCCGATTTAGTTGAAAACGCTGGAATCTCCCAGAGTACAGAGGCAGGGCAGTCCAGGCTGCCCGGAGGGAGCAGCGTGCAGCGCTCGGAGCTCCTTCTCGAGCCCTTCAGCTCAGCCGCGGCTTCCTGTGCCTGCGAACAATGCTGCTGCGTCACCCACATGCAGCTCCCAGAAATGCTTTGCAACGGAAGATGGCAGGAGGGGGAGCTGAGCCGAGTGAGCCAGCCGGCAGAGGGCCCAGGCGGCCTGCTGCAGAGTCGGGAGGGGTGTGCTCTGCAAGCGCTCTCTCCCCAGCCATTGGAGGAGAGCCTGCCGGAGGCGAGCGGGGCCGCGCCCGCCTGCTCCCTCCCACCGCCACTGCAATAGGAGAGCCCGGCCGCCCCGAGGGTGCTGCTGGCAGGCGCCAGCCAGAGGGAGGGAAGGCTTTAACCCGTTCGGCATCTGGCCCTGCATTTGTCCTTGTCTCAGTCCACACCCTTCCCCTCAGGGTCACCTCTTATTGTTAGTGACGCCAGCGCTCTCTCTGCACACACACGACTCTCTCCCCGCTCTCAGGCAGAAGCAAGTGGCCCGAAGTTCGGCCTCTGGATGAGGCAGGCGCGAGGACCGAGCCCCTCAGGAGTTACTTTTTCTCCCCGCACACGGCCCGCTTCGTCTGCCCTCACTGCCACTCTCCCTGTCCAGAACCCAGAAGCAGCACACAGGTTTCCAGAAAAACCTTCAGGAATGACACATTCCAACCAATACTGAGATATTCAATACAATATGTCTGTTTAACATCAACAACTTCCACAGCAGACGCCTGCCTCTGGCTCCGAATGGGGATCCACCAAGTCAGAGACAAGCCTGGGCAGCTCTTCTAGCAGCTCAGCCGCCGTGACCAAGTCAAACCAGCTGAGGTGAGACCTCAGGTCAAGGCACTCTGCTCTCCTGCCGGGAACCCAGGTGCAGGGAGCCATGATCGCATCTGCCAACTGCATACCGGCCAGTCTCCTGGGGCCGCAGCTGACTGCTGACTCTGCCCCTGAGAGTCCCCCACCCTCAGGACACAGCACTCCTGCACACTTCCTGGCCTGCTGGCTGGTTTTGCCTGCCTCATTCTTGATATTGCCTAGATGAATGAAGCTGCCAGCCCTGCATCCTGTCAGACACCTCCATGCTGCTTCTGACAGCCCCTTGAGTGGCGTGCGTCACCCACTCTCCATGCACTGAGCCGAGCCACACACAGCCAGTGTGAAGCTCGGAACAAGCACTTTCTCAGGCTACAGTGGACAGTATTTTGGGTCCAGATTTATGTAATTTTTAGACTCTCTCACATGTAACTTGGCTTTTTTGTACATTACAGAAGCTGCTTTGAAATAAACATCTCAGGCCACTAAGAACCTACCTCTCACCACTGGGAACATTACTTCCAGGGCAGTTGTTTCAGTGAGTTTCTAGTGCCGAGTCCTAACAGATTATCTGGGGCCTGGGGCCTTGCTATCAGGGTCTGGCTGCACACTTAATTGTTATAGGAGTTTACCAAGGAAAGGAGGGACTTGAGCGCTGTTAGGCAGAGCTCTTCCAGGAAATGTTCATACGGTCATTCTAATCCTAAACTTTTGCACTTTATCTTAGGACTCAAAGACTCAGATAAATCAGCGTATTGTGTGTGACAAACGTTCTGTAACTGTGTGAGCGTCTTCTTAGAAAACGTTTATTATGGTCTTAGTGCTATCTAACCTAGAGGAATGACAAAGTACTAATACTTAAGAGAAACATGTTACTCTGAAACAAAATACAAGTTCAAGTGGTAGCAAGTACAAATTCGAGAGGCCACCAGGAAGGGACAAAACCAGATAGAGCACGGGGAAACTCATCCCAAGTAAGCTTCCAAATCACCATTTCAACAAGACCTGTTTTTTCCCCTCCTATTAATTCAGAACAAAAGATAAGCAAGAAGATCAGAATTAGTAAGAATACGACATTACATAATACAGGAATAGAATGAAAACAGTTCAAAGAATTAAGCCTATTTTAACCTAACTATATGCCTTGCAGCTGAATTAAATGAAAACTTTCTGAACTCAGTAAGAATGTGTGAATTATTACAAATATCTTGTCAGTAAAAATTACCAATGAAGTTTTATTTATACAAGTTGCTCTTTCCCTCTCCTAAGCTGGCTTAATGGGTTAAGATCTAATTATCCGGGTCCTCTACCAGTTCTTCTCTTTATTAGTGTCAGATGAAGAAAATGGCTGATGAGTGTTTCTGTATTTATTTGCTACCACAGCTTTCTGCTTCAGTCCCATCATACTCCTGGGATGCAGTCCAGTGTAAATTTTTAGATCGTAATTCCAAAACATAATGTTAGAATCTTAGATCAGGGCAGCAGTAGCCTTATGCATCACCAAGGGCAATTTTCAAATTTATAAATTGAGAGCTTTTACCATTTACATAATGTTGTAGTAACCCAGTTGTATCATCTAACAGGAAAGTTTATTAGCTGGTGAATTAAGGAGACTGGCACCTCCTTCCCTCAGGACAGATCTACTGCTGGCCCACCAGTGCCCTATGCCAAGCACAGTGCCTGTAAACCTACAACGCACTTGCTTTCTTAGCCAGTTTCAATGTCACTGGGCTGTAAGCCCCTAGTGGGCTCAGTCTGTGGCATGTTTGCATATTTCGCCCAATGCTAAGCCTGGTTCCTGGCACTGAGTTGGCAGGTGTCATTCACAGTAGTGGAATAAATGAATTTCATAGATGTGTAACATCTAATTTTTTTCTATAATAATGGTATTGTTTGTTAAATACTTCAGTAACATTATCATCAATGTCCACAACAACCCCACTGAGGTAGATGCTGTCTTACTGACGAGAAAACAGGTTTTACAGATCCAGCATCTTGTCCCAAAGTCACATTTGCCAAGCTTATTGAAATCTTTTAGAGCAAACAGGAAAAGTAGAAAAATATTTAATGACACTGAATTTGTTTCACTGAGTTGGGGCAAGCAAATACATTGCTAGGTTAAAAGCTTCTTTGTACCTAGGTACATATATTAAGAGCTCCTTTATTACCAAAATAAACACAAAACAAAAGGCTGATTAAAAACTCAGTCTTCCAGCTGACTCCCACCACCCTGCCGGACCGTGTCAGCAGCTGATGTGCCCGCCTCCGGCCCCCCCACAATGTACGTACAAACAAAGAGACTCTTTTTCTTACATTAATGGGATTGTACTATACATACTGCTCAGGTCCTGCCTCGTTATTCAACATCTATCGAGGACACAATTTCTCAGTTTTAGAAATGTAAGAATATCCCACAGCAGGAGAGAACTCCATTCTACCTTTAGTCTACTTTTAGGGTTCAAGGTTACCCTCCTAACCAGGACTTTACGCACATTGATTACTGTCCCCTGAACTTGACCAGTAAGTCAATACTTTTTAATGTCCCATTTTTCATCTAATCCCCTTTCAACTCTGTATTTTAACTCTGATTTGTTCAACACTGTAGAACTTAACGTTTTAGAATCTTCAAAGCCCTTTTACCACATCACTAAAATGGACTTTTCTTCCAGAGAATACGTAATTATGAGTATCTCATTTCACCACGTTCCCTCTCATTTCTTCTGCCAGTTACTTGTGAGGGCTACAAGAAAGGAAGGGGAAGCTAAGCTTGCTTTCGTCCTCCACTGCAGTGCAGTCTTCTGCGCTGCTCACACTAAGTGCTCCTGCACTGCAGAGTCTCCAGCTGTGCAGTGATTCGGCACCTACCCAATTCAATGCTTTTTCGCTTTTGGGTGATGTGCAGATTACCAAAGGAGTCAAGCTCTAGACTCACTACTATCTCAAGGTCCGATTGAACACAACCAGTTAACTATAGGAATAATTAATCCATTTGATCTTAAGTAAAAGTACCTGCAGAGCTGGGATCTAAATCTGTTGTTCTCTGATATCAGCTGCATTTTGACTATGGTTTTGGGTAAACAAGAGAAGGTGTGGACAAGCCTCGGCAGGGAGAATTCAAACCCTGTTAGCCTATGCAGTCATGCCCCTGGCCACTGTTCCTCATGCTCTGGTCTCTGTGCCACTCATCCTAGTCAGGGATGGCAGCCATGTTTGTCATGATTCCTGATAAACACAAGGACGCACTCTCTCTAGACACTTTCAGAGTCCTCCTTAGATGTCTCTTAACTCATTCCTCGCCTTGCTGCTTCCTTCTACTCTGCTTAATATTTGACCCAAATCTTTCTACATTTTCCCCTACCACCTGCCTCCTCAAATATCCCTAATAACTACTTTAGTTAAGAGAGTTTGCGTATTTCTGGCATGACACTTTAGTGGATTACAATATGGCTTCCTACAGCTGGATTCAATGGAGTTAACTCCATCTATAGACATCCCTTAGGACTGAAAAGATGTTTCTTTTTCATGGCATAGATACCTAGGCCAAAAGAATGTTAGTGAGACATAAACTCAGAAATCTTTCTTCTTAGGGTTTCTAAAGGCAATTTATACAAGTTAATAAGTCCCCAAAGTCATAATTTAATGTTTCCCACATGTATCCATGATAGAATAGCTACATCATAATAATAATAAAAACTTCTGGAGGAAAGTAAGAAAGATGTTACACTCAAATTCTCAGGAAAATGTAATTATATATGTCCTATCACAATGGAAAAGAAAAAATTTAAGAGTCCTTTGCTCACCCAAGGGAGGGGAGTGAGTCTGGGATCTAGTTTGTGAGTCTGGAAAAGTATGGCTAAGTCTGTTATGCTGTGAATTAATCATTATAGAAATAGGACCACACCTACCTGGAACTTTGTCATTTCCTCCCCTAAATACAAGCCACAATGGTACCACCCGCCTCTTCTAGAGCAAACCTTGTAAAACCAAACTATAAAACGAATTCTCCAGCTTCTATCACCACAGAAGAGGACCGACCTCACCAGGTTAGACTCATCTTAGCCTATTTTTTACCTTCTTCTTGATGCATAAACCATGAGACAGAATGAAAATGTCAATCGTAAAAAGAAAAAAAGTTCAGGTCCTATCTGGAATTCTTTCCTGAGGCGGCTGGCAGAAGGTAGGGAGCACTTCATCTGGTTAGTTAGTGGTGGCCAACGAAAAACTTGAATCAGGAGTCAGGGATGGAAAAAACCTACTATGAGATACTTAGCCCATCTTCCTGAAGGTTACATAAAATGATTCCCTGTATATTCTGAGGCTTAAAATAATATGACAGGTTTTAAAAATAACACGTATTACAAATTGTGAAATAGCTTTCTAATACACATACCCATGCCCTGCATCCAAGCCATAGTTCCAGACACTGATTTAAAAAGAAAATTATTATTCCCAACTTGACACTTCTTGGCGTTCATATTAATGGTTACATATGAGAAAAGAACTCCCTCCAGTGCAGACAGCTCAAATCTGCATTCCTTAAAAATAAGCTCATTTGAGACAAATACATGAGGGGTGGGAAAGGCTTTGAAGAGTACTAATACTGGGAGACCTCTTGAAAAAGAAGAAAAATATACAACATGGAGAAAGCTGACATAGCAAAAGGATGCATTATGTTTAAAATGATGCTTTTTCTCAGAAGTTGCCCCAATATATTTAAGTCTTAATACTGGATGCATCTGAAACTAAACACGCCAAACCTACTAAATATAACCCGATGCAGAACAACTTCTCTTCTGTTGAGGTGAGATGCTAATTGTTATTGGCCACTTTTGTTCTGAAATAGGCAGGCCACTTTATCTGAGGGTAACTTAAGTTTAAAGCAATCATTTTTAGTATAAATACTTTCTCAGCCTCCCCTTTATTTTTAGAGTCAGGCTGAAATCTGTGTTTTTAAGACTAAATTTAAGGTCTAACAAAAAATACAAAATGTTAGTATTTTCCTCATAGAGGTTTTGTGCAGCACAAACATACACAGGCACATACTAACTTCTCTGTGGTTGAACCAGAAAGTAGCCACAATTCCTGTACTCGCTCTCTGGGACTCCAGAAACTGACTCTCCTAGCCAGACCAGTAGCTGTCACACAACATAAGCAACGCTTACCTTTACGTCAGCAATGAGAGCGTCTTCGTCTTCTATCCCTGTAGGGACACATTTCTTGTGTAGTGGCAGAGACTCCAACTTATCTACAAGGCAGCGAAGGCCTTCGAGCTCAAAATGGGTCAGATGCACCTGCCTGTCCTTTTGGGGGCTACACTGAGAATCCCACACCTGGCCATTGTGGGAGCCCCGGCTCGAGTCAGATGATGAGTCTCCAGACAAGCTTTTCTTCAGACCTGGAAGACTTCGGCAGGTTTTGCCCAGCCCCTCAAAATCCAGGGCGACCCCATTGGCTACAGGGCTGGTGAGGACAGAACGCCTGTTGCTCAAGCGCCGGGGTTCTCGCTCCACCGCTTCCTCCTCCCCATTTCCGGATTCCAGCCCATTTAACTCCAAATCTGCCAGTAGGAAGGAAACATGCAGTAAGAACATGCCATTTGGCCATGTGGTCAGTGAGAGAAACAGGCAGCCTCGGAAGGGCCTGCAGGTGTGTTTTTAAAACGGTGTCTCCTTATTCCAACCCAATGTATCATGAAACCACGGTCACAGGTAAAATAGGATCCCAAGCTGCTAGGACAACTGAGGTAATGGTCAATTGGATTTTCAAAAGATTAGGAAGAGCCAAGTTTTCTTTTTTAGGTTGGAAATAAGTGACCTATAAAAGTGGCTGTAAATTAGTTTCAAATTCAAACTCAAATTTGGGAATTATGAGTTCATTATCTTTTTTGAAAGTAGACAGTATGAAGCACATATATTTAAAAAATAGTTTTGTAAATTAAGAATTGAGCTGCTATATGACCTAGCAATCCCTCTTCTGGGTATCTACCTGAAAAAATTGAAAACATTTCTTCGTAAAGATGTATGTACCCCTATGTTCACTGCAGCTAAGACATGGAAACAACGTGTGTTCACTGATACATGACTAGATAAAGAAGACGTGGTATATATACACAATAGACTACTACTCAGCCATAAGAAAGGATGAAATACTACCATTTGTGACAACACGAATCAATCTTGAGAGTATCATGGTAAGTGAAATAAGTCAGACAGGAAAGGACAAGAACTGTAACTTCACTCACATGTAGGATATAACATAGAAAGCAACAAACGAAAGAGACAAATGCAGACACAGACAATAGCATGGTGGTTAGCAGAGGGGAAGAAAGGTGAGGGGAGGATGAAGAGGGCAAAGGGGTCAAATACATGGTGATGGAAGGACGACTAGACTTTGGTTGGTGAACACACAATGCAATATATAGGTGATTTATAATAGAATTGTACACTTGAAACTTATATTTCACCCCAGTAAATTTAATAAAAAATATATATACATAAAAAAAGTAGTTTTGTTCAAAGTTTTGTTCATAATATTAAGCTCTGGAATCGAAACCCTAGCAACACAGTGAACAACAAAGCGAAAATAAAAGTTTAACGAAAGAAGAATTTTTGAATGTTTACTGGTCTTTTATTATGAAAGTAATACGTTTACTATTAATAATTTAGAAAATACAGGAAGGTGCAAAGAAGTAAACAAGTCATCCTTTATCCCGCCACCCCTGGATAACAACTCAACAGTGTGCTATATTTTCTTTCCATCTTTTTCTATGCAAATGGACATGATTATGATAATATGGAATTTTAAACAAAATTGGGATCATGCTGTATATACAAGTCTATATCCTGCGTTCACGTATTCAATGAGCATTTTAAATTTTCAAATGAGAATTATAGAACATTCTCAGAGGAAAATGCTAAAGCAGAAAGTTATCTTGCTTCGACTCAACATCCCATGAAACATGTGACCACAGGGTATTACAGTATTGGCTCCTCTTCAAGGCTTGGAACAGCCTAAAAATGTATAACTGAAACTATTCTGATATCCAATAAAATATTTCTCTTGATAGAAGTTGGGGAAACAGAAATTAAGAATACAGATTTTAGAGTCTTATGAACCTGGTTCAAACTGCAGCTTTATCACTTATCAACTAAGATCATAGACAAGTTTTTAAATCACCTTCAACCTTAATGTTCCCATTTGTAAAATAAAAATAACACCTACCTCAAATATGTTATTATGTAACTTAATGTATATAATATGTAACTTAATGTATATAAACTGCTAGTATAGTGCCCCAAATATAGTAAGAGTTACTATGATGACACATTCCTAGTTTTTATTGTGCCCGAGTCCATTTTTTATACGACAATACATTAGACAACTGATCACTTTCTTGAGCAGCGAAATACTAACACTCATACAAAGATGAGATCCAGAGAATTTCTTTAACCTAGTAATTCACATCTGGGTAGGAGATCAGCTGTAACCAGAATTCAGCTCCAACGAATGAATTTGGTACCCCCAGGAAGATAAGTACAAAGACAAAAAACAAAAACAAAACTATTGAGCAACAGCCTACTGAATATTCCTGGCCTCACCCTGGGTCCTACAGGGTGTCTTGAAGGTTCATGCAGGCAGAACACTTACCCATGCTGAGGGACTCTTTCTGGAACTCCTTAGTTAGGTGGGAGCGGTTGGTTATGCAGTACACATAGCGCTCCAACACGTACCAACACATCTCATAGTAGAATGGATAGCGAAACTTATTTGGAACCTACAGGAGCAAAATAGTGAGAAAAGCAAGCTGGTAACAATTTTCAAAGAAAGAGAGTAAGACAATTGAATCACTGCACTAATTAACCTAGGAAAACTCTCTAGTCAATCTGCAAACCTAGGCTTGTGTTTGGACCAAGAATTTAAGAGGTTCTGTTAACCTATAAAATGTTGGTCTTGGGAAACAATCACTAAAGATAGAAAGTATTTGGAAAGACCATTCCGAACAACTAAGAAGCTGTCTTGGCGGAGTAGTAAAGCATCAAAAAGAAGCTCTGGGACAAAGAGTAAAATGTGAGGGTAAGACACGATATACTTGAGAAAATTGTTTTAGGGTTCTTAGACTACAAAGGCATGCCAAGCACTCTTGCCTTTACTAAAGTTTTATCCTGAATAAGAAGGCCATGGAACAAAGAATCGAATGGGAAAACAGGACATAAGATGAAGTTACATGTTTTTATTATGTTCTTACATCCATGAAAGTATGATTAGAGACTCATTCTCCAACTATGGCCAGTCTAGGACATGAAACTGAGTATTTTCCCCACTATCAGTTCTCAGGTTGCTTGTCTTGTACTTTGTGGTTTGCCAAGATGGTATGTCCATAACTCAAGATTACTGCTCCACATAGTCTAATTACCTATGTCTTTAGTTTTCTTTCCATTCTCCCCAAAAGCAGCATGAAATTATTCCAGCTGAATAATAATAAAAAGATTTGCCCTTTAGATGTAGCAAAGTCGAGGAAAAGGCAAATCTGTGGATTAACCAGTGAGGAAGACCAATGGTGGGGGACTATCCTAAATATTGTTTGCTGTCTTCCTTTACAGAGGCCACCTTTTAAAAGAATAAGCAAAACAACACTGTTAAGATTGTTCTGACTATGCAACTCTTGAGAATGTTCCCATCTCCTTTTCAAAGCTCTATGTCAGCAAGTCATCTTGCTAGATCTGGGTAAGAGCCCCTTTTCAAAACCCTTCACCAGGTCACAGGGTATCGCTGTGGAATGAGATCACTTTCCTCAAGGCAGGAGAGGCACGTACATGTCAGTAGCTTTCCAACAGAGAAGCCAGGCTCTGGGTATGGGCCTCTCATGTGGCTACAGCCTCAACAAGGAGGTTTCTCCTCCCTTATTTAAAAGTCAAATTAATTTCCTGCTGGTAAGGTGGTGGTGGGGGAGTCACAAGAATCAATAGATACTAGGCCCCCCCAAATTAAATATAATACACTGGGCTTCTATGCCTGCCTTTTAATTGTATTAACACTTTTCTAGAAGGATCTTTATTAAAAGTTCAGGACAACCTAAAATTCTAAAGCTCTCTAGGACTCTGTTTAGAGCTGGATAATAACGATAGTAAAAAAATATATAAAATAGGATATTAAACTTCTGATTTTTTTACTTGGAACTCCTCAGGCTATATGAATAATAGCCAAGATGACACACACCAACCTGCCCCATTACATTTCACCTATGCTGCCAGATACCCCAGAGCATAACAATTTCTAAGACTGGGTTTGAATTTTTTCTAAAAAAATTTTATAACCCACATTACAAAATTATCGAGCCTTTAAGCACTATCAGTAGAATAATTACTAACACTCGAGTTTAAATAGTATATTTCTACACTGGCATGGCAAAAGTAACCAAAGCACTGCCTTAAATTTACAACAGACTTTATATTTCTTTCGTAAAAACATCTCTATCCATTCTCTTTTAAATTCAACTTTGTAAGTCTATAGAAGTCAGTAACACAGTAAACAAATGCCAGGCTGGTATTTGGCACATAAAAAGTCGGTGTAAAAAGTAAAAACAAACAAACAAAAAAAAAGACACCCCACTGTCTGTGTATATATGTAGGGAACCCAATGAAATTTTATAGTAACACAGAAGGGGTCCTTATTTGGAAGAAAATAATTTAGCCATACTTAGAAAAATGGAATAATATGGTGGTTAGATACTGAAATTTGACATTTTCTGATAAAGTCTAGTAAAATTAGACAGATAAAATCAAAATCAGTTACTACCAGTTTAACCAGTCTGCAGTTAGTACCAGTCAGTAATAATTCATCAGTTATTACGAGTCTGCAGGACCTTTTCATGCAGAGAGAAGGTGCTCACTTTACCTATGCTACTGAAAACATATTCTCCCTTTGCTCCCGCAAACTGAGCAACCAATTAAACCATGGGTATAACAGTAATCTTTAGCCAAAAAAGGGGAATGCTTTCTAAAAACTGATTTTCAAATTCAATCTTACAGCAATTGGGTGGTATTACCTCTTAGAATGCGTTTGAGTTAAATAAGAGTACTCTATTCTGAAATTATGCAATTTTTCTCTTTTGAAACATTTAAACTATTTTTACTATTTTTATAACTTCAAACTTACTAAATGCCTTACTATCTTTTGTGGCTGCATTACTCTTAACAAACAAGCACAAAGTCACTTTTATAAAATGTATTTAAAAAGCAGCACATTAGAGGGGTGGCTGGTTAGCTCAGTTGGTTAGTGCGCGGTGCTAAGAACACCAAGGTTGCCGGTTCAATCCCAGCATGGCCGAGAAAGGGAAAAGAAACAACAGAAGTTTGATCTAGAAAGCACATCTTCTTTTAATTCTACTAAGAGGGCAATCCCTGTAACTCCGACACCGATCTCGTGTGTGAGATAGTGAGGAGCACCTAACCAAAATAAGTATTTCAAGAGGCACCAAAACGGTTAACTGACCATGTTCACAGCAAACAGGTCAATGACCATTCCTTCTAAAAGGTGTGAATTCTTCACTAATTGCTGTTTTTTAATCTGGAAAACTTTCAAATCCACCAAAGTTTCCAGAGCAGTACCATGAACACTTTCCGAGCCTTCTCCAAGATTCACCAATTGGTAACATTTGCCCACATTTGCTCATCTCTATTCACTTACACTGTTATTATTTTGCTGAACAACTTGAGAGCAAGTTGTGAACATCGCACACTCTAAATATACTCTAATTGCTGTTTAATGTCAATACCATTTACACTTTAATTATATATAATTCAGCTCTTACCAAATACAGTCTGCTAAAGGATTAAGCCCTGTTTCCTCTAAGGCATGGGTCAGCCAGGAAATAGCAGCAAAATTTGTTTAGCTGCCTGTTTTTGTAAGGTCTATGAACTATGAGTGTATTTTACATTTTTAAATGGCTGGGGGGAAAAAAAACAAACTAAAAGAGCATTTTGTGACACAGGAAAATTATATGAAATTCAAATTTCAGTGTCCATGAATAAAATTTTATTTTATTTGAGCCCTGCTCATTCATTTAAGTATTTCATTCTAGAAGGCAGTTAGTTAGGTTAACTACTTACAACAGATACTCTATGGCCCACAACGCTAAAAATATTTACTATCTGGCCATTTACAGAAATCGTTTGCCAAATCTTGCCTTCAAGTATTCACTACATGTAATGAATTAACCTTTTTCCTATACATCTACCGTGTTTCTCCAAAAATAAGACCTAGCTGGACCATTAGCTCTCATGCGTCTTTTGGAGCAAAAATTAATATAAGACCCAGTATTATATTACATTATAGCCAGTATTATAATTATATTATATTATATATTACATTATACCTGGTCTTATATAAGACCGGGTCTTACATTAATTTTTGCTCTAAAAGACGCATTAGAGCTGATGGTCTGGCTAGGTCTTATTTTCAGGGAAACATGGTATGTACCACCCTAGAAAAAAACTGAGAAAATAAGACAGAAATCATTTTCTACAGGGCTTAATTTTCTCATGGAACCCCGGCTGAGAAAGGAAGTATACAGATTTATATATTAAAGTACAATACTTTGAGTGTTAGATAGTAATCAGAGTAAAGAAAGATTTATAGTTGTGAATCTTGAGTTGATAAATCTCATTACACCAAATTATTCTAAGAACATAAAAACAAAAACGTGGTTCAAGAGATTACCAAATGTCCATCTCTGGCCCTATAAAAATTGAAGATATCAAAAACCTCAAAGATTTGGAGTCCCCAAAACCAAGCATGTAGGTATCTTGTTAAAACTTCTTTGTGTTCCCAAAATGTGAACACCGCATTTAACCCAAAGAGAAGTTATCAGTTAAACTCTTATAACATCAGTCTTAAATGGAATAAATCTCTTCACATCTAATTGTTACACAGAATTACTTACCCGTGTCCGATCTTCAATGTTGTATATTTTTAACTGCATGGGGATATTGAAGCTATGCAAAAAATTGCCTCCAAACACTAACGTGTCTGTAGGAGTATACACAGCATGAATCCAGCCTAGAAGTAAAGGGAATGAAAGGCAGTGGCTGTGAGCACACATTATTGCATGGCCCCTGAGAGAACCAGTAGGAGACTCCTTCCTAGATCACACTTTTTACTCTGATTCTGCCTCGTAGTGGTTGGTTAAGTTATTTAACCTCTTGCAGCCTCACTACCCTCTATAAAACCAGGATAAATTATACTTTATATGGTTGCTGTTAAGTATTAAACGAGAAAACGCATGTAAAGTGTTTAGCATTTAACAAACTTTTTTTTTTAAAGTGATGCCACAATGTGTGGTAAGATTTTTTATTTTTTTTATTTTTATTGGGGAATATTGGGGAACAGTGTGTTTCTCCAGGGCCCATCAAGTCCACATTAAGTCGTTGTCCTTCAATCTAGTTGTGCTGGGCACAGCTCAGCTCCAAGTCCAGTCACCATTTACAATCTTTAGTTGCAGGGGGTGCAGCCCACCATCCCATGTGGGAATTGAACTGGCAACCTTGTTGCTAAGAGCTGGCGCTCTAACCAACTGAGCCATCTGGCCGCCCTAACAAACTTTTAACAAATGCTGCTTCTATTTACTGGAGTACCTACTACAAACTACGCTCAATACAGGAGAGTTTACATGTGTTTTCACGTACTTCTCACAAAATAAGAAAGGGATTTCAATACTTGACCACAGTGGTATTAGCAGGTAAATGCATAGTCTTAATTCTAATACAGGTTTGTGACTCCAAAATCTGTGCTCTCTAAATACTTATTTTGGAACTAGTGATCAGATCAAACATATTACTGATTCAGCACTCTCTCTAGCCTTCAAAGCCATCCTTTAGAGGAGTAGGTAGTTCTTAACCAGGGGTTGTATATCACCTGCAGAACAGGTCTTATCGCTAGAGATTCTGAATATCTAGGGCTAATGCGGGACCCAAACATGTAGATCGAAAAAGTCTCTATTGTACCTTTAGTGGAAAAGCACCACCTTAAAAAGAAAATCTAAGCATCTGCTCCATAGCAAAGGGAAAGGACAGCCTTGTTTTCTACCTAACCCAGCATCATAATCATGCTTGGCAGTAATCGTCAATTCCTTTTTCTTTAAGAAAAGAAAGTGGCTAGAGTAGATAATCCACTTTTCCCATCTTGCTTACCTGAGGGAATGACGAAGGTATAGCCCTGCTTGAGCTCAATGCGCTGGCAATCTGACACCCGGTCACCCAGAAAGATGTCTCCCTGTTTCCCTGACAGCAGCCAATTCTCGTACAGCTCCAGGTTGTGGGCTGTAGGGGGGATGAGCCAGAAGACCTGTGAGTTAAAAAACTTCAGTCTGTTAACAGCCATTGACATGACCCAGTCGCCCCCCTCAACTGATCAACAGGCACAAAGTTGAGACCAACAGATAGAAGAGAGGCCAACAATTAATTCTCCCAGTCAACAGAACTTGAAAATTGGGAAATTCTAAGGGCCCCAAGGATACAGATCTTTTTTCGTTCTCCACTTGATCAAACAGCACAAGGGTTTCCCTGGGGTTTGACTGAAAAACAGGGGACTCATCCAGGACTCAAAGAGAAGTGAGGCATTCGGCTTGTTACTTACACAGTCCCCTATTCGCCCCTGGCTGTCTGGCCGCTAGAGTGCTAAAGGGGACAGTTGGTTAGGTACAAAATCTTCAAGAGACAGGCCTGGGTTGCTTTGTTCCAAGGTAGCAACCAAGACCAAAAGGATAAAACTTAAGATACCACTTAAATGGATCCAAAGTAAATAAAATGACTTTGGAGGTACAGCTGTTTTAGATTAGGACTTCATATTTTAAAAGCTTTATCTGTTTTCATTCCAGTTTTACTTTCCTCTTACAAATGCATTCACTTCTAAGTAAGGGGAAAGGTGTATCAGTAAGAGTATAATTCTATAAGCCTCTGGTATTACTTCTAGATTTCCATTCTCACAGCATTCAGAAACGCTCTTGGACAAGCTGGAATACAGTTCTTTAGGAATGAGGATAATCTTCCAAAGTCTATTTATATCTTCAGAGAGGACGTAAAGGCTTTCTTGGTCACCTTTCAGACCAATGCCTCCACATAGACAGGGAAAGGTGGTTTGGATCCCAATTTGCTGATTTCGTTGTGAATCTATCCAGAGTTTCTGTTCCCTTCTATTATCTTATTACACTTTCATGTAGAGAAATTACCTTGTCTTCCAAACACACTTCCTTGCCTTCATTTGGAGAATTCTGCTTTGGGGCTCTATAAACAGGACTGTTGAGGGTTACTAAGTGATGTGCCCATGTTGGCATAGTAACAGTGGACTAGATGAATACTAATTCCTACTGAACTCTAGTCAAGGTCAAGAAGGTGAACTTAATCTACGATTCTCGCTAGATACGAGTGGGGACAAGGTCCTAATAGGTTCATTTCCAGGGTGTATTAAGCATGCATGAACTGAAGCGAAGTCCTACAACCAGCGTCAGATTCCAACCCCATCACAACTGTGACCGTACCGTACCTTTCCCCCTTGATGGATGTGATACCAAACAGAGGTACCACCAAAGTCCACATGGAAGTCAGTATAGCAGCCTCGAACACTCATTAGACAGTACCTGACCCAAAAAAGGCAGCAGGGTTAGTGCACTGGCAAGAAAGAGAACCTGCCCCACCACAATGCCACCCTCTCCCCGTGTGTACTTCCTCTACCTTCCGCCTAATCCACTCCCAGTCAGTGAGAGGAATACAATTTCAAGTCATCGCATTATAAGAAGGTAAGTGTGTTGGTTTTTAAACTATGTGATCATGGGCTATGGTTCTCTTACATAGACTCTTCCCTTTGAACTGCAAAGGCTACTCTTTAAACATTCATGGTTTTGATCGTTTAGGACACGGCACGAGGCTCGTTCCTTCCTAAGGGAGGAACGTCCCTTGCTGGCAGGCCGGTCTCCCATAGCACATGGGCAGACACAGGCTGAGCCACTTACTTCTGCACTTTAGGGTACTGCATCTCCAAGATGGCGTTTGTTGATTCTGTCTGACTTTCCTTCAAATGTCTCGGCCACATGTTGTCCACCCAGTCAATGAAATCCACCTTCAAAAAGGAGGAGGAAACATTTAGGCTTCAAAGGAAGGGTGGGGATTAAAGAGAATTGGAAAGTCAAGAAAAAACAGAACTTCTCAAAATACACACTATAATTTAATTATAAGCAAACGAAAACAATCTGCTGCTGAAACTTAGTGTCAACAGGCAAACATCCTGAAAGGAATTATTCAATGAGAATAAAGACTAATGGTTCCACAACATGATCATCAAGCACTAATCAAAACGAAGTCACTAAAGTATCCAGTAGTATCCAACCAGGCCCTCTCTTCTGTGTCAGTACGAGTATAATCAACAGCATTTTTTTTGACCCAATATCTGGAAAGCACCTATAAACTTACTGAAAGGTGTAACACAGAGCAACTTAGCTACCAAAAGTTAAAAGAAAAAAAGAAAACAAGAAAAAAAAAAAAGAAATCCAGTGGAGCTTTGTAGTCTTGCTATGTGCTACAGAATATACTAGGTTACAAATCAGAAATTCCAGGTCTGCCATGTTTTCTCGAGATCATATGCGAGCCCCTGGAACTCGTCTGGTCTCTAAGAAACAGTCTCAGGTAGATCAAGTGTGAACCAAACCACCATGAATCCAGTGAAGCACTGATGTTGCAAATATCTAACTTACGGCTGTAAAAAAACATGTATCTGGTAAGCTTTATAACAACATTGATACATTTGATCATTTATTTCTTTATAATATATAAACAAATGCATATAATCTGTGCATAAGCACGAGGCGGGTGCCCATGGACATCCAGATGTGAACTGCAGGAGAGTGTTTGGAAGGGATCATCCATGACATGCAAGTTGAAACAAGCAAGACCAAGAGCAACAATGAAGGTTAACTTGCTACTCCATTTCAAAACATTTCCGCTCAGGGAGACAACAGTTTTAACCAAGTGTCCACTGGGCCTAGACAGTGAATGAGACCCAGATTCCTTTCTTTCCCTCCATCAAAGTCTACTTTCTGTTCTCTAATGTAGTGGCCAGCACCTCCCATCGCCTGGTATTATCCTTCGGGAAGCCCTTCTCAGAGTAATTAAGAACTATACTTGCTCAACACACTAAGTTCTTGGGTCTGGATGGGGAGAGAAGTTAGAAACACATGAGTGTTTTCACCCAGTGTTCATTCAGAGGAAGCTCAATTTCTCTGCCCAGAATTTTTCACTGGCCTCCCTTTATTTGGTATTATTAGGTATCATATGACTACCAAGAGAATGTTACAGTAAGGTAGTCATACTTTTCTCTTAGGTTAATCTTTAGACTCTGGATAGGCCTTTTGCTAATAGCCTCATCCACATGAGAATAAGTCTCTAGTACGGATACTCACCCGTTTCTACCTGTTTGCACCAACATAGGGCCCAACAGGCAACAAATCCAATACCTGAGACCTAACGTACTCATACACTGTGCAAACACAGCTCATGGCCTTCTATCACCCAACCAATTTGCACACTGTCTGTTGTCATTTTTATCTACATCTCCATGACACTAACTGATCTCTCATCTCACCAGAGAATCCCACCTTATGCTAGTACCCTCAGTGGGCACTGAAAAGTTGCCCACCTCACTCCCTGCACCTACTTTAACACATTCTATTCCTTCTTGAAATTCTAGTCCTCCTTCTCTTTGCCTCATTTATTTCCTTCATGCCAAGCTTAGGTATCACTTCCTCCAAGCAGCTGCCCCAGTTCTCCTCCAGTTCAGTTAGGTGGGGCCTTCCCATTGGCCGTACCACACTCCGTGTTGATTCACTCTTGAGGCACTTACCATATTTAAGTTTATATAAATGCCTATTTTCTGGTCATTCTTCCCTATGAGACTCTGCATTCTGAGGATAAAAATGATCTTATTTTCCATGGTACCTCTAAGCACAGTGTGTAGCACGTGGTAGGCACTTAAACTAATAAGCTAATTCTGAAGGTGTGACGATCATGGTGAACAAGAGATTATCTAGTTTATGTAAGATCATTACACAAATGAATACATTTGTCAAAACTCATTGAAATTTAAAACGGATACATTTTATTGTATGCTAATTGTACCCCACTAAAGTTGGTTTTAAAAAAAGCATTATGAAGCTATATTAGAAAAGACCTAGAAAAATGAATGGATACATTGTGGCAGGGCGGAGTGGGACCATAAATAAAGAGTAGCCCAGCAGAATAAGCATGTTACTTCTTACATAGCAAGGTCATAGAAAGTTTGCTTGCTTTTAGGAGGTGACCTTGCTAAAAGCTCACGCAATCTTTCCGGTCATGCTTTAGGTCCCTAAAAGATACTTGTGCATTGTCCTTTGTACTCTAGAAAATTTTCTATTTCTGAGACCTACAGATCTACTCCTCTATTTAATGGTACAGGACTTTTCTAAATTTTGTTGTTGCTATTTCTATTCTTTTTTCTTTTTAATTTTTATTAGGGAATATTGGGGAACAGTGTGTTTCTCCAGGGCCCATCAGCTCCATGTCGTTGTCCTTCAATCTAGTTGTAGAGGGCGCCGCTTAGCTCCAAGTCCAGTCGTCGTTTCAATCTTACTTGCACGGGGCAAAGCCCACTATCTCATGTGGGAATCGAACCGACAACCTTGTTGTTCAGAGCTTGTGCTCTAACCAACTGAGCCATCCAGCCACCCCCCAGGACTTTTATAATTTTTATAAAATGACATAACATTTTTATTATTAAAACTAGGGACAAAATGAATAAATTAAGGATGTTACAAAGAAGGCTTCATGGGTGAGTAACATTTCTAAACTTTAAGAATGGGAAAGTTTTAATTTTATAACTACAGTATTATTTTTAAATTGAAGTTCTAAAAATATTAAGGAATACACTTATAAAAAATGTTATTGTGATTATTACAGCCCTCTCTTACTGAATTCTTTATTTACTAAGTAGACCATGTTTGGTTAATAACAAGGCTAACTTCTAGCCACCTGTATTTCTTGTCTTCCTGTATTTCCACATGACCAACCAAATGATAGTTATTATAAAGAGGATTTTTGTCATGGGAGGGAGGAGTTTCCTTAATGAGAAATTCTGTATTTAGTTATAGAATCTCCAGTAACAAGAAGCAATGACAAAAAATTATACTGTCTCTTCAAATAATAATGAAATACTACGAACATTTTCCCATTGGTCTATACATATCAATTTATTAGTGATAATGCAATTTATTAGTAAGCAGAAGGTATGTACATATGTGTGTGTGTACATATGTATATATACACACATATACATATATAGTGATATTACAAGCAATTACCATATTTCAAACTTTCAAAGTCAAAGGGTATAATTCAAATAATTTAAATGGAGATAGGATAAAACACTGAGACCTTGCCTTTAAAAAAAATAATTAGTACATTCCAATTTCTGCTGTTCCAGGTGGAATACTTGACAAAAGTGAGTTCTGAGTCAGGAATTAAATGAATAAAAATGGTCCAAAATGACCAGGTATATTTCAAAAGTGTAACTAATCTCCCTCAGGACAATAACTGTTCTCAAGGTCCTGTAGGCAGCCGCTACTTTGCCAAAAGATTGGTAAAATCTGTATCTACCTTCAGGAGAGCTAAGGATCAAAAACGAACTTTCCCTTATGACGGGGTATCAATTCATTGCTACTAGTCACCCAGTAGAATCTACTCAAGAAATCATCTCATAAAACAATCACCTGGCTCTACACCACTTTTCTCCGAAGTTTCTCAGCAAACGTAAACCTACAGGTCAGAAATTTATTAGGCCAACTTCCTATTGACAGTTCTTATGAATTTCCAGTCTCTTCTCCATTATGTGCAAAGGCCAATGGTCCTAAGTTAAGGTATTGATGATGCAAATCAGAATGGCCCCTCCCTGTACAGTAGTAAGTGATTTTGGAAAATGATGAACCTCCTGAAAGTACAAGGTATTCTTATCAAATTGTCTTGTTCCCCTTCATCTTCATCTTGGTACGCACAAAAAGTACTCATTTCGCCCAGAACATCAACGCCCCTCCGGATGAGAACGACAGTGCGGAGAAAAGGGCTGGGCTCACCGTGGAAGGCCTCTGCACCATGTTCTCCAGCCTGGTGTGGCTGAACTCCAGGCTGATGACATTATAGAGTTTTTCTCGCTCCTCCTCCGGGGTCTCATAGTAGCGTGTCCACTGAGCCATGGTCATTTCAATGCCTTTCTGTGTGTTCACATCCATGACATCCACCATGCGACGACTCCCTGCCACGACAGATGCACCCATCATCTCTACTGTGCCACTAACATCCTTAAACGTATTAAGAACAGCAAATACAAGTAGAAGGAAACAAACTATCCTCTCTCATTTAGGGTATGCAGTAATAGACAAGGAGATGGCTGTGACCTGACATGGATAATCAACAGAATATCAAATCACAGAAAATGGGAAAGACAACGTTTCGTATTAAAAATCACAACCACTCCCTTTGGCATGCTTACTATGGGGTCAGGCAATGAATCTGATCGCTGGTATCTCACTCAATCCTAACAATTCTAACTGCTAAGTACTGATCTCCATGTTGTAGAGGCGAGCACAGGGGCTGGGTAACTCGTAGGACAAGAACCCAGGGCGCCAACTCCACGTGCTGACCCACGGGGCCACACTGCTTTGACGCGGGTTTGAAACTAAACCTAGTCTACCCCACAATTTGAATAGAAGACCCACTATTTACTGAGTACTAGATTAAATTTGAATCTGTCTGTTCTTTTGTTTAAAAGGGTTAGCTCCCAAACCTGTCAAGTATTTCTAATACACCCCCCCCAAGCATTCCATAAATATTTGAATGAAATGAAAAAGATACCATGATGGATACAAAGATCTTTCTATATCAGATTCTCAACCAACATTAACCACTACAACAGAAGGCATAATGCCACATGGGGAGCATAAAATAGTAGGGGGAGAAAACAATAGCTTTGAAGCCAACGAGATCTACGTTAAAACCTCAGCTCTCACACTACTTGGGCAAGTTATTTAACTGCTTTCTATAACTTGGGAATATTATCCCCTGTGGGAGGTTGTGAGGATTTAGTCAATGAAGTGAAATGTTTAACACAAAGTAGGTGCCCAAGTCGCAGTTAAAAGCAAAGGGAAATACTTTTTTTTTTTTTTTTTAAATAACTAGATTGGCCAGAGAAGGCTTTTAAGTAAAAGAGAAGAAGAGATATTTGAGTTGGGCCTTAAAGAATAAATAAAATTCCAGCAAGAAAGATTCAACAGAGAGAATTCCAAACAGAGGCAACAGCATAAGAGAAGATATGGAGGGCAGTACAGCTAAGAAGTTAAGAAAACGGTGGTCAAGGAAGGGAGAAAATAAAAAGCTGCTGTTGGAAATGTAATATTGTTCTTTGGGTGGTGAACACACAATGCATCATACAGGTGATATATTACAGACCTGTATACTTGAAACCTAAATAATTTTATTAATCAATGTCACCCCAATAAATTTAAGAAAATTTAAAAAAAAAAGGAATATTGTTCAACTTATAAGAAACTAACCAATACCTACTATATACGAGGCCTTGGCAGATATACCAAGTAGTGTTACGACCTAGGCCTGTCTTCAAGGAGTTTACAGTCTAGTTAGAGACAAAAGATAAAGGCAAGAGGACAAGAATATGGCCACACTGCAATAGACACAGCAGCATACACCTAAAAACTACACCTGATAAGTAAGGCAACAGACCAAACTGCCCTTCATAATTTGGAAGAAAAAGTACATGCTAGATCAGAATTGCCTTGAAATACTACTACACTCCCATTAGGATGGCCATAATTAAAAAAAAAAAAAAAAAGGAAAATGAGCGCTGGCAAGAATGCAGAGAAATTGGAACCCTCAGACGCTGCTGGTAGGCATGTAAAGCAGCTGCTATGGAAAACAGTCTGGTGGTTCCTCAATAAATTAAACATAGAATGACCAAATAACGCAGCAATTCCACTGTTAGGTGTATATCTGAAAGAATCGAACTCAGTTGTTCGAACAAAAACTTCTACATGAACGTTCATAGCAGCTCTATTCCCAATAGCCAAAAGGCGGAAGTAACCCAAACGTCCACCAATAGACGAGTGGCTTAATAAGATGTGGCATACCCATCTAATGGACTATTTTCCAAGTGTAAAGTGAATTAACTACTGTTACATACTACAACATAGATAAACCTCGAAAACATTATGCTAAGTAAAAGGAGCCAGACACAAAAGGCTACATATTTTATTATTCCATTTATATGAAATATCCAGAATAGGCAAATCCACAGAAAGTAGACTAGTAGTTGCCAGGACCTGAGGGAAGGAGGGAATGAGGAGTGACTATTTAATGGGTACGGAGTTTCCATTTGGAGCTGATAAAAAACTTCTGGAACTAGATATTAGTGATGGTTGCACACTGTGAATATACTGATGCCACTGAGTTATATACTTTAAAATTATTACACTGGTAAATTTTGTTATCTGTTTTTTTACAATAAAAAAATTAAAAAATTAAAGTGAATCTTTCCTTTAAGAATGTAGATCAAAGCAAAAGCAGTTCCACTCTGCCAACGCTACCAGAGCACTTTGATAAGAGTAACAGCTAACATTATTGAGCACATACTAAGTGCCACTGTTCGAAGCACTTCACATTTAAGTAACTTGTCTCAAGTTACACAGCTAGTAATTAGTAGAGCCGGGAACTGAACCTGGACAGTTCATCCAATATATCCCATCACATGCAGTTTACACAACAGAATGGTATTCTTTGGGGGACATAAACTGACACTGGATACGGAACGCTCTGTTAGGTAGAATATAGGACTGGATTCGCCAAAGTACATGTAGTAATAATGGATTACTGTAATCACCATTATTTTGTTCACTGCATTTTGACAACTGCTAGTCATCCAAGGGGAGGAAAACATCTGGACTTTAAACAACTTGGACGTAAAGTTGGGTATCAGTTGAAAGTTTCGATGAGTCAAGTTCTGTTGGGTTAGATATAATCACTGCTTTATTTAAAATGACAGCAAAGATATCTGTGACCATTTGCAGATCTATTTGGAAAACACAAGGTTACGAAGGGTTTCCAAAGATCATTATTAGCAGTAAACATATTATTGAGGAAATGAAAAAGTGGTAAAGTGGGAAGAAATCCAAAAGGAGACTAGTGATCAATTAAGTCCTTGTATTTGTATAGCTCAGAAATTTGGGAAGTCTCTGATGAGACCCAGAAGTATGTATTTTTAACAAGTATCACGGATGATTCTGATGCAGGTCATGGGTGGACCACAAACCCGTAAGAATGCTTGACCAACAGAGAAAAGCTGTGGTGGTCCATTAACTTACAGAGCCAAGGAATTACTGTCCTGGCGGTCCATTAGGAAAAGAAGTCAAGTGACAGACCAATATTACTGAAGTAGATTTTCTGAGGCCGCCTGAGAAAACCCTGCCTTGTGAACAGTAGGTTATTTTAATTACTCAACAAATTTACTGAGCACCTACTATACTCCAGAGAAAGTGCTAGGTACTAGGAAATACATAGTGACAAGCAGATGGCTGGAATCTAACACAGAAAGAGAGAGTGAAAACTACAGGGAATTAGAGAAGTTTCCTCTACCTGGGTTGTGACTTTCACCTCTTGGATAAACAGGAAAGTTATCCAGCTCTCTAAAAAGGGCCCTCAAGTGGCCAAGAGATAGTACTGCAATATTTAATTTCCAAAGCGTGAGACTGGATTCAGTCTACAGGAAGTTGCAGTGTTAGGAGGAAAGCATCAGAAAACTTCTGTTTCATGTCCTGTTGGAAACATTTCTGTAAGATTTTAATCCACTTTATTGTATTATCGTGTACAGGACAGTGACCATCTCTGAATTCTGAAGGATCCTGGAGTGTCTCAGGGCCACACTGAACAACAGTCTGCAGAATACTGACCTGAGCCTTTACTGACCCCAGAAGTTTTCTTCTTTAACTAGATTGTCCTAATTTGCTTTCTTTTCCTAAATTTTGAATATAATAAAATATAAATCAGATTAAAGACTCAAATTAACCAGTCACTGATGAAGAGAATTTTAATGTATCTACTTCTCAGCTTACAAAGTTTCAAACCTGGGCCAAGTTACCAAATGTAGCATTGATAAAAAAACTTCCTGGAAATGTCTCTACTGCTTTTAAGGAAAGAAAGAGAATCCCAGATATGAATGAACCTTCATTCTTGGCTCAGAGATACAAAATTTCATTTTCCTGGGTAGGTTGCCCTGGAAGGCAGGCTCTTCATGGAGAAGGGGGAATGCACAGAGATAAAAATGGCAGGTAGGAAAGAAGTAGAGGTTCACGTGTTCTATGTCTAATGAGTTCTAAATGAAGCAATTTTAACTTCCTCTGACAAAATTCTCAGTTGCTAAATAGTTTCTAATCAATAAACTACTTCAAGTAGTATATACTTTAATCAAATATATACTTCAATTAATAAACCTTCAAATCTCAGATTTAAGACTCAGTCCTAAATCTAAAATCTTTGCCTCGAAGACACAAAAGGCCACAAACTTAATACTTACCCACACACATTTTGACATCATTCACAGTGAAGTCTGGATCTGGCATCCTACGAAACAAATACCAGTAAGGATAAATGGGAAGCGTAACTTATCTAGTCAGTGAGTTTTTTCTTCAAGTACTAAGAAGTCCCCAGTTGAGGCACATCAATTGTTTTGTTTAGGTTTAAAAAATATATTTGATTATATATTTAAAAAATATAAATGATTATGTATGTACATATATAAACATAGTAAAAAAGAATATATGCCAAACTGTTAACAGTGATTATCTCAGGGTGGTAGATGTCAGGAGATTTAAATTTTCTTTTTATTTTACCTGTATTTTCTCATTTACCTATAACAACCATTAACTGTTTTTGTAACAAAATCAGAAATATACACCCTTTTAAAACTGAATGGGAAATTATTTTCAATTACAGTATCTATTATGAGAGCCCTAGGTGTAGCAGGGCCACCTTACAACCATATCCAATCAGGCCGAAAACACTTACTTTATTCCAAGTCCATCGGAATTCTTGAAAATCAGAGGGTCTCTTAAACCACCCCGCTGGATATACTCTACATTAAAATCTGTCACCACAGGAAAATAATTGTTAGAAAGGCAGGTGGTAGAAAAAGCTGGAAAAAGGTAGCTGACAAGCAGGGCTCAGGGGTTTGCTAAGTTGGTATTTTCCATAGTAAATTCATAATTTAACCAACAGGGGGAGGGGGGGTAGTACTATTAATGAGTCATCTCATAAATCGTAGGCAGAAATTATAAATTATCATCACCCTGTCTCTTAATAGTCAAAAAAATTTAATTCTGTTCACTGCAGCACATGCCATGACATTGCTGCCAGTCTGCCAAGGAGCAAAGCTGCATGGTACACACGGAATCACACACCTCAGTTTTGCTGAGGCAGGTACATGTATAAAAAGGTTTTTATTATACTATTCATAATTAAATCCAAACCAAGGGATGGGAGAAAAGGAAGGCGACTTTAGGGAATAATTCCAACACCATTCCTGCCCTAAATAAATGCTTGCTTCTTCTAGTACAGCAGAGAATGACTCACAGGGTGGGAGGATTTGGGGTGGTGATGCGTGAGTGACACTGTGTAATAGAGAAAACAAACAGCATCACAACACCAACAGGCAATATTTTGGCTGCATAGATGCTGAGCCCGCAATTCCCAGAGTCTACAACTTCCTACATCTAGGGGTTACAGGTATGAACCAAAATGATACTAACCTTTTCCCTCCATAAAAGTAACAAAATTTGCATTATATTTGTTGGTGTGGAGTTTCTCTTCCAAGTCAAAAGTTCTTTTCCCTTCAATTTCATCATCTGAAATGCCATCATCTTCATAGCGTCGACGCATGGTACCACGCTGGGGAGAGAGGGTCATTAAGGATGAAATCACGCACTTTTCCATGCCTCGCTCAAAGTGGTCACAGCTTCCCCGACATGTGCGAACTGTTCCTTTCAACTTCAGTTGCATGTCAAGCATCATTTTTCCTTGCCTACAGATCTTTCTCTCAACTAAAGGTCAGCTAGTGTTCTCAGAACATACGGAATATTACAAAACGTTAATGAGCCACTGGGTTCCCTACTTGTGACTTGCTCCCTCTGCTAACTCTTTGAGCCTAGAAATATAAACTTATAATAAAAATTTGACCAAACAGGTTTTTCTAAACATTTTATTTGTCTATCATTGCTTATAAGAGTGGGGACAAACTGTCTTTATAGACATTTCAGGCCAGGATACAAAATATAATTTTTTCATAGGGGGACAGCTGTATCTAGATTAGCTTTCTAAAACAACCTTCAAGAATAGACTAAAATATTTGAATTAATGAAGCAAAAACTCTTTAACATCAGATAAAGAAAGTGAATCTAAACAACAGCATACCAAACAGCAGACCATCAGTATTTAGCTCTAAGGATAATGTTTTCCCAAAGAAGATATACAAGTAGCCAATGAGCACATGAAAACGCTCAGTATCATTAGTCATTAAAACTCCAATGAGGTAACACTTCACACCCACTAGGATGGCTATTATGAAAATAGTGGACAATAACAAATGTTGGCAAGAATGTGGAGAAACTGAAACCCTCGTACACTGTTGATGGGAATGTAAAATGGTGCCGCTATTTTAGAAAAATTTGGCAGTTCTAACAATTCCACTCCAAGGTATATATATCAAAAAATTTAAAACCGCATGTCCATACAAAAACTTGTACACGGGTGTTCACAGCAGCCTTATTCATAATACCCAAAAGGTAGAAAAAGCCATTTGTCAATCAACTCATGAATGGGTTAACAAAATGTGGTACATTTACATAATGGAATATTATTTGGCCATAAAAAGGAATGAAGTACTGATATGTGCTACAACATGGAAGAATCTTGAAAACACTATGCCAAGTGACAGACGTCAAACACAAAAGGCCATGTATTTTATAATTCCATTTACATGAAATTTCCAGAATAGGCAAATCCATAGAGATAGACAGTAAGTAGATTAGTGCTTGCCAGGGGCTGGGGAGAGGGAGGAATACGAAGTGACCATGAAGGATTTCTTCTTGACAGTTGATATGAATCAGAGGGAATAATGGTAGACTCCCTTTCAATGCAGTATAATCTTAGTTTAACCTTTCTCTGTCATTTTGCCATCAAGAAAGCCATCTTCCTTTGGTACAATACTCTATGTAATTGTTGGTTTTGTGCTAATACTTAATACTGTATGTGGTTTTCACAGATAAAACCAACCTGTGATCACACACACAAGTAATTCAGAACTACTGGATTAGTTTTTAAAGTGAAGCATTCTAAGAATTTCCAAAACCCTTTGCCTAACTTTCACTGTGAAAATATTATCTAATTTTTGTCTTAAAGGGCAGTTTTCCTATTTTCTTGATAACTATTTAAGTATCATACGGTAATCCATGTGGTTTCTATAATGGTCGTTAAGCATGTATTAGAACAACTACATTTCACCTGAAGGATTGTTTTTTAAGGGAAACTTAGATTCATTATGTTTTCCCGTATTTTCTTTTTCTTTCTTTTTACAACTCTTTTTTGTTTTAATTGGGGAATATTGGGGAACAGTGTGTCTTTCTAGGATCCATCAGCTCCAAGTCAAGTCGTCGTTTCCAATCTAGTTGTGGAGGGCGCAGCTCAGTGGCCCATGTGGGAATCGAACTGGTGACCTTAGTGTTATGAGCTCTGCACTCTAACCAACTGAGCCAACCGGTCACCCCCTATAACTCTTTTAATTGCTTTTCCTTCCCTGAAACAACATGAAATTTTGTGGTAAACCACATTTTGGATCAGAATTTGTAGATGGCATTCTCATTTATAGGATAACTTACCACTCTCTAAGTAAAATAATAGAAAGAAGTAGTGACCGTTAACGGTTTCTTTCAGGAGTGACGAAAATGTTCTGGAATTAGGTAGTGGTGATATTTACATAACTCTGTGACTATACTAAAAACAAGTGAGTTATGTATCAGGGGTGCCAAAAAAATGTATACACATTTTAAGAGATGTTATCTATGCAGTAGTTGGCCATAATCAGAAGTGTCCGGACACTGATGGGAACCACTTTGAGCACCTCTTGTAACTGCAGAAGTCAAACATGACTTATATTCATCTTTTGTTATCGGTATATACTGAGTATTACAATTAATATAGCTTTTTTTCCTTTCTTAAAATGTGTATATATTTTTTTGGCACCCTTTGTATATACACTTTAAATTGGGTGAATTTTATGGTATGTGAATTATATTTCATAAACTGTTGTTTTTTAAAAAGGATTAACATATTGCTTATGCTGCAAATTAACCTTTTGGTATCTTTCCCTTTAGCTAGCATTAAAATTTGCTGAGTTTCTTGAATACACACACACGAGACAATTGGTGTGGGAGTGGTAGGTGCAAGGATAAAGTAGCCCAGCCCTAGAATGTGTTAAGAACAACCAAAACTGGAATTTAAAGTTAGATATTGATGATCTAAAATTGATTACATAGCACCTGAATTTACATAAATACCTAAGAAAATGAGACGTACATTGAATGTATGTCTTTTAGTGAACGGGGGTCAGGGAAAGGGTAGAAATGAGTCACAAGAAATAAAAATTAAACAAAATTGACTATTACACACCAGAGAAGAACAAGATTCAACTTACCAGTTTTAGGTGGAAACACTGAGGGACACCTGATATTTTTCCATATTTAGCAAAAAGCCTTATAACACTCTTACCTAGCATCTTTCCTGCCATAACTCACAACTCAAGAGGCGAAAGACTTAATTTTAATAGACCTTTCACGTACTACAGTAATGCCATCACTGCTCAAAACATTTTTAGGTACATTTATTTGGAGGTGTGTGTATTTTCTTTTCTTTTTTTTTTTTTTTTTAAGGGGAACAGGACTTTACTGGGGAACACTGTGTACTTCCAGGCCTTTTTTTTCCAAGTCAAGTTTCAATCTTAGTTGTGGAGGGTACTGTTCAGCTTCAAGTTGTTGTCCTTTCAGTCTTAGTTGTGGAGGGCACAGCTCAGCTCCAGGTCCAGTTGCCGTTGCTAGTTGCAGGGGGCACAGCCCACCATCCCTTGCGGGAGTCGAACCGGCAACCTTGTGGTTGAGAGCCCATGCTCCAACCAACTGAGCCATCCGGGAGGCAGCTCAGCTCAAGGTGCCGTGTTCAGCCTTAGTTGCAGGGGGCAGAGCCCACCATCCCTTGCGGGACTCGAGGAGTCAAACCGGCAACCTTGTGGTTGAGAGCCCACTGGCCCATGTGGGAATCGAACCGGCAGCCTTCGGAGTTAGGAGCATGGAGTTCTAACCGCCTGAGCCACCGGGCCGGCCCGGTGTGTGTATTTTCAGTGACAATTTCTTACACAGTTTGTTTTTTGTTTTGTTTTTTTTGAAAGACAACTCTGTTCTCTTCCTCACCTTACTTCGTATATGTGTCTTTGAAGAGGACTCCAAAAACAATTTCCAAGTATATCATACAGCAAGGGCAATACCATCAGAATAAATGTAGTTTCCCAAAATAATCACTTTTACAAGTATTCATTTGCACTCTAAGTTCTAATATGCTTGTCAAAAAAACCCTGTCGTGTTTTCAAACTTTCCTAAGTCTGCCATTACTGACTCTTCTTCATTCAGGAGGACACCATCACCCTGATTATCCCAACATTTCTAACATGGTAGCCAGAAGTTCCCCGTACTTCCTTCCTTTTTACATGCTTTTCTTATTTCAAAAAGAATCCTTCTTTCATTTGCACTTTCAATTTGGAGAGTATAAGGATATAGGGAAGGCTCTTGTTCCAGCCAAGGTATGCCCACTTCTTAAAGACAACAGGAAAATGAATTTGAATTCTTGTTTTCTTTTTGATTGTTACAACTGGGAAGTCAGCATTAACGTGAAAATTATTGTGCCGGTTTTAACATAGTCAAGGTTAAGGGTCCTCCCCAAAGGAACCCCCATCCCCGTTCCCCCATCTTAATGTAAACCCTGGTAATAGTAAACATCTATAGCAAATCTCTAAGTGTTTTTAAAACGTATTCGGGCCGGCCCAGTGGTTCAGGTGGTTGGAGCTCCATGCTCCTAATGCCGAGGTCGCTGGTTCGATTCCCACATGGTCCAGTGTGCTGCGCCCTCTACAGCTAAGACTGTGAACAACAGCTCTCCCTGGAGCTGAGCTACCGTGAGCAGCCAGAGGTCGGCGTGAGCTGCCGTGGGCAGCCATGTGCTGCCAGGAGCGGCCATCTGCCAACGTGAGCGGCCGGCAGCCGGCGAGAGCTGCCGTGAGCTGCCGACTGACGACCGGCGACCAACAGCCTCAGCAGGGGGAGCGCAAGGCTCAGAATCCCAGCACAGGCCAGGAAGCTGCGTCCTACACAACTAGACTGAGAAACAACGGCTTGAACCAGAGTGGGCCGGGTGGGGGGAGGCGGAAAAGAGGGGGCATATTCAATCTTCGCAGTAACCTGGAAATCAGTGGGCAATAACACAATCTGCTGCAGAGAAACCCTAAAGGCAGGCCCACTTGAACTTTCAGTGAGATGCGATGGGTCTTCAGGTTCCCATGCTGTCTTTTTTCCACCTAACTTTTTTTTTTTTTTAAGTAATGTAATAGAATAAAGGACAAAAACCATACAATCATCTCAACAGATACGGAAACAGCATTTGACAAAATTTAGTCACCTTTCATGATACAAGACATTCAATAAATTAGGAATAGAAGGGAATTTCCTCCAGCTGATACGGGCATCTACCAAAACCCCAAAGCTAACAGCACACATAATAGTAAAAGACCGAAAGTTTTCAGTCTTTCACTAACAAGGCAAGGATATCTGCTCTTGTCACTTCTATGTAACATTGTGTTAGAGGTTCTAGCCAGGGAAATTAGGCAAGAAAAAGAAATACAAGTTTTAAAAGTAAAAAGTAGAACTTCCTCTATTTACAAATGACATGATCTTATACACAGAAAACTGTAAGTTATTCTCACACACACACACACACACACACACACACACCTTTTAGAGCTAATAAAACCAATTGTATTTCTATATACTGGCAATGAAAAATCCAAAAATGAAATTAAGAAAACAATTTCACTTATAATACCATGAAGAAAAAATACTAAAGCATAAATTTAACAAAAGAAAACCAAGACTTGAATACTGGAAAAATCCATAACATTGTTGAAAGAAAGTAAAGAAAATCTAAATAAATGAAAAGACATCCCATGTTCATGGCCTGGAAGATTTATGTAACATGGCAATACTTCCCAAATTATCTACAGATTCAACACAATCCCTAACAAAATCCCAACTGCTTTTTAAATTAAATTAACAAAATTATTTCAAAATTCACAGGAAATGCAAGGGAACCAGAATAGACAAAACAATCTAGAAAAAGTACAAAGTTGCATAACTCACACTTCCTGACTGCAAAACGTACTATAAGGTTAAAATAATCAAGACTGTGGTGCTGGCATGAGCGTAGACATATAGATCAATAGAATAGAACTGAGAATCCAGAAATAAACGTTTACATTTATGGTTAACTGATTTTCAACAAGGATGCTAAAATAATGCAATGGGAAGAGCATTCAAGAAATGGTGCTGGGACTATGGGATATCCACATGCAAAACAATGAAGTTAGACTTCTACCTCATACCATGTACAAAAACAAAACAAAACACTAACGTAAAATGGATCAAAGACTTACATGTAAAGGTTAAAACTATATATTAGGTTGGTGCAAAAGTAATTGCGGTTTAAAACATTAAATATAATTGTAAAACCTGCAATTACTTTTGCACCAACCTAATAATTCTCAGAAGAAAACGTGGTGTGAGTATTAATGACTTTGGATTAGGCAATGGTTTCTTAGATATGACACCAAATGCCTAAGTAACTATAGTAGATCAATTGGGCTTCCTCAAAATTAAAACTTTTTGTGCTTCAAAAAACACTATCAAAAAAGGTAAAAGGCAATCTCACAGAATGGGAGAAAATATTTGCAAATCATACATCTCGTAATGATCTAGTATCTAGAATATATAAAGAACTCTTACAATTTAGTAGTAGTAGTAGTAATAATAAAAAATAGCCAAAGGATTTGAATGAGTATTTCTCAAAGGTATATAACTGGCCAATACAACATCATTAGTCATTAAGGAAATGCAAATCAAAACCACAATGAGATACCACTTCACACCTACTGCAGATAATAAGCGTTGATGAGGATGTAGAGAAAGAGAAACCCTCATACAGCTGGTGGGAACGTAGAATAGTACATTTTTCCCTTTGAAAAACAGTCCGGCAGTTCCTCAGATGGGTTAAACAGTTACCATATAGCCCAGCAATTCCATTCCTAGGTATCTATCCAAGAGAATGAAAACATGTCCACACATAAACCTGTACACAATTGTTCATAGCAACATTATTCATTATAGCCAAATGGTAAAACCAGCCCAAAGGTAGATCAACTGACAAATGGATAAATACAGTATATCCACACATAGGAATACAGTTTAGCAATTAAAAGGAAGTGAAGTATTGATACAATGTAATAATATGGATGAACTTTGAAAACACAATGCTAAGTCAAAAAAGCCAGTCACAGAAGCCTTTGAAGTGTTAGGTGGCTTCAGTTCAGTCCATGCCTCTGAGGCTATAGATCTCACTGTAAACCAAAATTAATTTTAGACTGTAACAAAGAACAATAAGCATTTATTTGAGCAAAAGCAGCTGCAGCCCCAAAGACAGATTCAAGTAGCAACCTAAACTGTGTCCCCGCCGAGACAAAGGGAGGCTGCCCTTTTTTTTTTTTTTTTTTTTTTTTTTTAAGGAGGGCGCAGCTCAGTGGCCCATGTGGGGATCAAACCAGCAACCTTGGTGTTATCAGCACCACGCTCTAACCAACTGAGCTAACCGGCCACCCCAAGGAGGCTGCCTTTTATAGTGAAAGTTCCCGCCCAGGTTCCCAAATTGTGCAGTTCTGATTGGACAGAGCAGGTCTCAGTCTGTTGGTAGAAAGATGAAGCCAGGGTTTCCCTGAAGCGAGCTTAGTGCAGGAAGCCAAGACTTCAGTCTGAGGTCCTTTGTGGTATATATAGTGTACAGTATAGACAGAGGAGCCCCTGTCAGCAAATGGCTGCTAGGCTTTTATTATTTATAAAATCTGGGCCCTTGGTTGACCGTGGGGAGTCCATCGCAGCAGATAAATTCCTTCTCAGGGTTCACATCAAGTGAATGTTTCTTCCCAGGGTCCACAGCACGAATCATGTGGAGACATCGTTAAAATGCAGATTTTGATTTAGCTGGTTTGGGGTGGCCGAGCCTGAGAGTCTGTGCCACTGGACACTGCACCACACCTGGAAGAGTGAGGCCGTAAGTCCTATCCAGAGCCTCTGCAGTGCATGCAACAAAACCCCTACTTGCAAGGAGCTTCCACCTGCTCATGTAAAATACTGCCTGGTTTGTGTTATTAAAAAGACCCAGGCCCGGAGAATAAACTGATTTTGGCTTTCAGAAAGGGAGGGAGAGAGGGAAGGAAGGAAGAAGGGAGAGGAAGGGAGGGAGGGGAAAACAATGCTAAGTGAAAAAAGCCAATTACAAAAGGCCACACACTGTATGATTACATTTATATGAAATGTCCAGAATAAGCAAATCTATAGACAGAAAGTAGGTTAGTGGTTGCCAGGAGCTGCAGGGAAGAGAGATGGTGAATAACTGCTAATGTGTTCTGGGTTTCCTTGGGGTAATGAAAATGTTCTGGAATGTCTGGAGTGGTAATGTTTGTACAACTTTGTGAATATACTAAAAACCAAAGAATTGTGTACTTTAAAGGGGTGAATTGTATGGCGTATCAATTTTGTCTCAATAAAAAAATAATTAGCAATTATTTTTTTCTTTTACAGATTGCCATAATGATTGACAATCTATAAAAGAAACAAAGGTAATACAACGTATTTAAATAAAGCAATATATTTTTATAATATGAAAATAAGGTTTGATGTAGACCAATAGGAGACACACTGCTTAATGACATTTTTTGAGAACGCACAATCTTTAAACAATTTCTATCGCCATTTTAGTTGATTTTATATGAAAGGTAGCATAGACAGTGACTAAAAAAGTTAAGTATTTAACAAACCATTATGATGTGCCACAAATGCAAAAGCACAGCTAGTTCTGAGAATTTCCACTCCCATCTATTGATGTAATTCATATTGACAGATTAAAGGAGAAAAAGTATATGATCGTCTAGAGCTGCGCTGTCTGATACAGTAGCTACTAGCCACATGTGGCTATAAGACTTAAATTAAGTACATTTTCAACAAATGATGCAGGGAAAACTAGATATCTACACACGAAAGAATGAAGCTGGACCCTTACACCAATACAAAAATTAACTCAAGACAGCGTATAGACCTAAAAATGTAAGAACTAAAACTATAAAATTCTTAGAAGAAAACAATACTCTTCACAGCATTGGATTTGCAAAGATTTCTGGACATGACATCAAAAGCAAAAGCAAAAAAAAACACACAAAAAAAACCAGAAAAAATTGGACTTCATCAGAATTAAAAACTTTTGTACAAAGGATACTGTCAAGAGAGTGAAAAGACAAACCACAGAATGGTAGAAAATATTTGCAAATCATATCTGATAAGGGATTAGTATCTAGAATATATTAAAGAACCCTTACAACTCAACAACAACAAAATTAACAACCCAATTCAAAAGTGGGCAAAGGACTTAAACAGACATTTCTCCAAAGAAGACATACAAGTGGCCAATGAGCACAGGAAAAGATGCTCAGCATCACTAGTCATCAGGGACACGCAAATCAAAACCACAATGAAACACCACTTCACATCCATTAGGATGCCCGTTACCAAAAAACCAAAACAACAAGCGTTGGCAAGGAAGTAGAGAAACTGAAACCCTTGCACATTGCTGGTGGTTACATAAAATGGTGCAGCCTGTGTAGAAAACAGGATGGCAATTCCTCAAAAAATTAACATGGAACTGCCACGTGATCCAGTAATTCCACTTCTAAGTATAACCCCGAAAGAACTGAAAGCAGGGACTCAAACAGATACATTTACAACAAGGTTCCTAACAACATTTTTCACAATACTCAAAACGTGGAAACAATCCCAAATGTCTATTACTGGATAAAGGGGTGAACATAATGTGGTACATATACAATGGAATAATATTCACCCATAAGAAGGAACGGAGCGGAGCGCCAATACACACTACAGCATTGAAGACATTATGCTACGTGAAATAGGCCGACGCAAAAGGCTACATATTGTATGATTCCACTGATAGGAGGTACCCAGAACAGGCAAATTCATAGAGACAGTAAGTAGATCAGCAGTTACTAGGGGCTGGGAGTAGGAAGAATGGGGAGTTAACTGCTTTATGGTTACAGAATTTCTATTTGGGGTAATCAAGTTCTGGAAATAGTGGTGAACTGGTGATGGTGGCACAACACTGTGAATGTAATTAACGCCACCGAATTGTACATTTAAAAATGGTTAAAATGGCAAATTTCATGTTACATATATTTTACCACAATTTAAAAAAATGTAATATACCAAAAATCACCCTTTGAGAACTACTGTACATTTCTATCATTTTACATTTTACGTCAAATAGTTTTTCTTGCCTAAAATAATCACTCGATGAGAACCAGGAAATACGATGGTATTATTTTACAAATGAAGAAAAAGAAAGGTAAAACGGACCTAAGTGAACCCGTTTAGATAATAGCAGAAAACCAAGAAAGCCAGTGTCTGTGCTAAGCAGGCCTTATCCGGTGTCAATTCTATCACTACTCTGCTGTGCGATCTGAGGCAGCTAAGTAAGTCACTAAACCTCTCTGCATCCTCACTTTCCCTCGGAGATACACAATTTTAGGTCCCTCTGAGTTCTAAAATAAAGTCTTCTACAATCTGCTTCTAAATAAGACCTCAGGTTTTGTTCCCATTTACATTACACCATGTCGAAAGTTTGCTCCACACCGGTCCCCCAAGTCTGTCTGTCCTTATTCAGAGAATATTTCATTTCAGGCCCCGTCCTCTCCATCCGGACGGACCAGGGGCTCTGAGACACCTGGCGGTGGGCGCGCAGGGGAGCCCACCTAGAGACTTCCACCTCTTCCTCCTGTCCTCCCCCCTCCCGTATTAACCAAACCTTCACGTAGCTCAACCAACCAGATGTTAGAGGCAGTTCTTTCTGGAGAGTTTAGGCCAATTCCCATTCCCCACGGGACACAAAGGCATCGGAGAATGAGGAAGTTGTGTCACGTACAAAGAGGCTGTTGCTATCTTCATTAATGACACCCAGAAGGGCTACTTCTCTGAAGGTGAACTACGTGCGTGTGAGGCCAGGGCAAAATAACAGTATTAATAGGAGTTAACGTTTGAGTGCTTACCATGTGGCAGTACTGTAACAAGCACTCTGCATGTATTCACACACTTAAATCCAACATCCCTATAAGATTATTATTCTCTCGACTTTACAAACAAGGAAAATGAAGGACAGAAGTAACTTTCCCAAGTTAGAAAGCTGGATAATTGATACAGTTGAGATGTGAACTTAGGCATTTTGTTTCTAGAGCCAATGGTCTTAACCATTGCTCTACTCTACTGAAATCATTTAAGAATGAAACTTCAACCACTCAGCCTGTAGCCTGAGGCACATGGAAGTAATTATCAAAGAACCGAGACCCCAGACAGCTGAAACTACTCTGGCAGAGAGAAGGTGAAGTGGCGAGACCTGTTGGCAATAAAGAAGATTGTCTATAAATCAGAAAATCGTGCTTGGTAGACAAATAGCAAAGGATCTTCGCCAGGGTGGGAAGTTTCTGATAAGGGACACTATGTTTCTAGCTATGCCACTGTTTGTTTAATATTCCACCATTCCTGATTTCTAATTCTAGCTTTTACTTGACAAATTATTTTACTGATCATTCAGCTATTCTGGATGAAATAAAAATATTGCTATTCCTACCCAGAGACCATGTTACATCACAGAGTGCTTTGAACTTAGCACATCACTGTCTGTGCTCTTAAAATTTGTTCTCATTCTCGGGGCGGCTGGATGGCTCAGTTGGTTAGAGCGTGAACAACAGGGTTGCCGGTTCGATTCCTACATGGGCCAGTGAGCTGCGCCCTCCGCAACTAGACTGAAGACAACGAGCTGCTGCTGAGCTGCCAGTGGGGCGGCCAGTTCAATTCCCGCATGGGATGGTCGGCTGCGCCCCCTGCAACTAGGGTTGAAAATAGCAACTGGACTTGGAGCTGAGGGGCCCTGGAGAAACACACTGTTCCCCAATATTCCCCACTTTAAAAAAATTAAAAATTAAAAAACAATTGTTCTCATTCTCTGTATTTCTAATCAAAGTGACACTTATTACACACCTTCTGTAAAGATAAAATTGCCAGCATTTTTTACCAGGATTAATTTTTTCATCTCTGATTTTCTGAAGATTCTCATCTATCTTATCCCACTACCTGAGAGAAAAGTTTTAATTACAAAGCCTCTTTGCGGGTGATGGTATAAGACGCCAAGTAACAACTAGATTTTCATGTCCCACCTAAGGATACTGCATTAAAAAAAGTTTGAAGGCATCTGTTTATAAATGTATAAAGCTATATGGATTAAATCTGAATCTTTGCAACTTATACCAAATCCCCACTGTATAGCCTTAATATGCACCTGTACATAGTTTAAAGAAAGAAACAAGCTCAGACTTACGCCCTGCCTCCTTCACAAACGTATGAACACAAACATGTCCCCAAAATCAACTGAACTTTAAAAATGTTCTCATTTTCTTTCTTGCCATGTTTTTGAAAATCCGACGTTACAAGGTCACACATTGGGGCACATACACATACAGATAGAATGTTGTCTACCACTCCCCAGTGTGTGTGTACTATAAAAATTATTTGAACACTTACTCATAAGACAGGGACATGCTGAATACAGAAAAACAGCCAGGTGCTCTACATACAAAGATCAAAGGGCAGTCCTAGCCCTCACTAAGACCGCTGGCCAGCAGGGGGAGACAGACATGTAAATAAACGACAGTATTCTAATTCAAGGTGATATGTAGTAAGATAGGGAGATGTAAACGTCGCTGAAGCCCAGGAGGAAAAACAACTAACAGACGGGAGTTGGCGAAGGCTGCACAGCAGTGACGTAAGAGGAAACGTTCGTTCACGCAGAATAACTTTACTGAACACCTAAGTTTCAAGGAGGATAGATACACACACTCTTTTGCTCCTCTACAGCAGTGACCTCTTCAAACTATTTTGGGCTTCCCCCTCACCTTACTGAATTTCTTAGTATCTCCTGATTAATTAATATGAGATACAGACAGATACAGAGATACAACATTTTTCAAAAAAGGTTATAATCTTTATTTAGAAAAGTTTGTAATTTCCTTACACCTCATGAGGGATTTCAATGGGTACACCCTAATGTAGCACAAAAACAGTGGGCATCACTGCCTTAATGATTAAACCTTGGGCCCAAGCTTTTGTCTTTTGATCTGTGTAACATCTATGTGAGAGGTCTGAGCACAATGATAAAGGAAGAATACATGCTTAGTTTTAACATAAATGCTTCAATACATTACAAAGAATGTGTACTCATCAATTGACATGGTTGAAAAAGCTTGCATTTCTTTTGCTGAAAAGTTCAGTCAGGTCAGCCTTCAAATATTTTCTAGTCTAACTTAGATGAACTTCTACAGAGATCAACAGTACATAGAACACTTTCTATATATGAAAAACTTTAGCAGATCATAGTAATTCCAACAAGACAGAGTAATCCATAAAAAGAAGGCATCATCTATAAAATCTGGCAAGGTTATTCACATACTGATTTAAAAAAAAAAATCCGAGAAGGCAAACAGCTCAAAAGAAGGGGGATATATATCATAAAGTAAACTTTTCCCTACAAGTTCCCTTATAACTTAGTGTTACAGTACCTACTACAAGGGGAATGATCCTAAAATTCCGAGCCAGGATACACATCCCCTGACCGCAAACACGCCCTCCACAAAACCAACTGAGAAATGCGTTCAAGTGCTGGATCTCTTCCACCACCATAGCTTGCTTTTCTACACACCATTTAGTATAATCAACTGTTCAGTGTGCTTGCTGCACATTTAACCATCATATTACCACATTCCTACAAAGAAAAATATGTAGCTACAAGTAGCAAAATTACTTTCTGAAATTCATGAAGATGGGCATCTCAACACCATCTTGAAGAGAAAAAATATGAGTTTACATGTTATACCAAAAGCACATTTTTGTTCCCCCAAAGGTTTTTACTAGCATATCTTCTCCTTGGATACTGGCAAAAGCCATATCAGCAATATTACACTTTTTATCAACATGCAAATGTTCAGTTTATCCTCCAAAAGTAGCCTAGTCGAACCTTCAGAGAAACTGGAAATGAACAGGTAACAACATGTGTCAATGTCCAAGCCACTCTGGGGTTGTATTTCTGAGTAACTATGGAATAAAGATGTGCAATTCTTCGCTCCACCTTCTGTCCCAGTCTTTTAAATATTCATCACCTTTCTGCAGCCCCAGAATGATTTTTAAATTTAAGGGTTTTTACTATCTGACATTTAAAAATCAGTCTGAGGGAAGTGAAATCATAACCCAAAGGAATATAAAATGTTTGCTTTTTCTAATTATTTACCTCCTACAGCAGAAAAGAATTTTAGAAGGTCTCATTCACTAGGAAGTCATTATTTAATTTATCCATTTAATTATTTAAAATCTTTAAATTACCAACACAGCAAAAATACCACCCACCAAAATGGAAATAATAATGAACTCGGAAATGCTCAGCTTCTCCCTCAACTCAACCACTTTCTTAACTTTATTTTCATTAGCCAATGAACATCCACTGAGATTCAAATACTCCCTGAACACTTCTGTTTACTGCCTCGTTTGTTTCTACAGCAACAGACACACAGAACACAGAAGCAAAAATAATGCATAGTTTTTTTCACCATCTTCCATAACTGATGCAACTGTAATTAGTATGATACATGGTACAAGCCATGCTACTAGAAGTTCCTAGAAGGATTAGTATATTTGTTAGGCTAAAACCATTTCTAGAAAAAGAAAAAAACCCTAGAAGTTCATCTTAAATCTAAAGAGGAAGTCAGAGTGACCTTTCTACCAGTCACTGAGTAAGGCACTGGGAATCTTAAAGGACAGCCTGTTCTGAAAAACACTAATGCTAGACCTCTGCTCAGTAAAATAGATAAACCATGCAATGTGCCCCACATGCTGCTTCACCTAAGTCTTAGGTGCGTTCAGGGAGATAGCCAGCAGCCCCTTGAGACCAGAACATACTATATAAATGCACCTATTTCCAGCCTGGCTACATTCCTCTCATCAGGATGCTTTTCCTCCAGGACCTCAATGATTAATGTTTTGAGTCAGAGACAAAGGTCAATCTGTAAATCAACTATGACCTCTTTTGCAAACTTGAGATATAGAGGAGTCATGAAATTTCCTATCTAGGAGTAGAAGTTCTAGAAGGAATTGGCAAAAGATCAAGAGCTGGTATTTTAAATTGCCCCCATAAACACACACACTCCTCTCCTCCCCATTACCATGACTACATTATAACCCTGGCAAGACTTTTTTCCGTCTAAGCTTTCAGTTACCCGTCCGTGCCAAGTTAAAGCACAGAAAACTATGTCTTCACTTCTGAATTTACTTAGGAACGCTAGTGTAAGGGTGGTAAACTGACCCACAGCATTAAAAAGTCCAACAGCAAAAGGAATACTTAATAAAGCAGTTAAACGCAAGCTATTAGAGCAGCCAATAAGGCAAGTTAATGATCACATCTTTGCTAAGTTTCTCCCGACTAAAGCATCACATCTAAACCATTGCCAATCACCATCAACCAAGTCAAAATCCTTAGAAAATTCATCTTCAGGTATGACCCGCAGTATTTGTTATTTGTTATCCGTAGCAAAACGACATATGAGAACAAAGGCACTGGAGCCAGAAGTGGGTGTGGGCCTGGGTCCAGGTGCTGCCACTGTGAGCTTCACATTCCTCAGGCTTCCCTTGCCTCCTGTGAAAATGTCAAGAATTTCACCGAATGCACAGGATTGTTGTGGGGTTTAAATAAGAGCATATGCACAAACACTCCGCAAACTGTGAAGAGCTCGATACATAAAAAGAGGTTCTAGAGTAACTGCAGCGTCGGGACCAGGCCCAGGGCCAGTCCTGGTTCGTCCTCTTAGTGTGTGTGTGTGTGTGTGTGTGTGTGTGTGTGTGTGTAAGCTACTTAACTATTCATTAAAATAGAAGCCATTGCACAGGACTATATGAGGATTGAGATAAAAGACATAAAAGTAACGAGCACATGCTCAAAAAATATTAGCAATCGTGGTTTTGAACATGAATCAACCAACGCTGGACTGGGAAACCAACTGTCTTTCCCAAAAAGAATGGGCTCTGTGGCGAGACACAAGTCATACTTCACGTGCCTCGTCTCAATAGCATTAAACATCAGCTAAGACTTTCTCCTCCATCATCCCAAGTGGCAGGCTTCTCGTAAGTTTTCCAAGTCCATCCCTTCCAGGATCTTTTTTATGAATCCACCATCTCTAGATCTCCTCACACCAATTGTCTACTCCCAGGAATGAAATTTTTTGAAATCCAACAACTGTATTCCCTGCATCGTCACACTGCCAGCAATTTAACATGAAGTGGTCATTTCTGGAAGGTGTTATTTGGGAGAAGCCCCTGCTCTAAGTGCTCGAGTTTGTTCTACTATTGTTCATTTCTGGGTCGAGGGAGCTTCCAGAACAGTCACATGGGAACGCGGGTAGTGTAGGGCCAGAAGGTTAGCACTGTGCTTCTACAAAAACAAGTTTCTGGACATCAAGACAGTCAGACTGGAGCAGAAGGCTGAAGACAGACCCGAGGAGAGAAGAGTAATCAATCAAAGTAGAAGGTTTAGAACACAGTTCAATTCCTGACTGAAAAAATATTCACACCTGCTTGCCTGTGTTGCTCTATATCTCAGAAGATGCAATAGAAGACACATCATTATATACATTTACAAACAATAGGAATTTAAACATCCTAATATGAATTATTTGGCACCTATTGCTATGACTCTCTTGTGTTGTTGGAATGTAAAGAGGGAGCCCTGGTGAAAAGCATGCCAAAAATGTTACAATTTCACACTGTCAAGAGAAACGGGATTAACCAAAGAAACTTAATTCATCTTTTACTATACTTTTTAGGAAGCCTATTTAGTAGTGAAAGAAAGTTCCTGAGAAAGAGAGAGTAAAGACTCAGAACAGGGACCTAAAAAGCTCTTCCCCACCATCGCCTTCATGGGGATTGTAAACTTATGTGTCCCGGGGCCTTGTACTAGGAATGACATGTCTGGAGTGCTTACTACAGGTTGAGTGCGTCTATGACACAACAGAAAGAAATAGAAGAGGACTGCTATTTTCAAGAGGCTGTTTGGCAAACAAAACCCACTTAATTAAGAAAAGTCTACAGGGTAGCCAATTGGCTCAGTTGATTAGAGCACAGTGCTCAGAACACCAAGGTCACCAGTTCGATTCCCACATGGGTCAGTGAGCTAGCCCTCCACAACTAGATTGAAAACAACGACTTGTAGCTGATGGGTTCTGGAAAAACACACTGTTCCCCAATAAAATAAAATAATAACAATAATAATAGTAATTGCAAAAACTGTAATTACTTAAAAAAAAAAAGAAAGAAAAGTCTCGAGGCATAGGCAAGAGCAGAAGGAGAAGAATTTAGAGTAGGTTTAGACAATCCAGTCTCACATAGGCGAGTACTGCTAAATAACGCTACAGCTAAATATCAATGTGACCAGACATTACTACATCTATTATAATAATAGCTAACATATGAAAGCTGCCTATGTGCTAAGCATTTTCAAGCCTATTTTTCTAGCTCATTAAATGAGCTAATGAAGATAGTAAAACGACGATTTTAGTTACGAAGAAAAAAAGAATCAAAAAGGTTGGGCAACCTGAGCCAGGATTACTTAACAAGTAGCCGAGCTGGGACTCAAATCCGGATCCATCTGTTGTTTAAAAAAAAAAAAAAAAAAAGCCTACATGCTAGCCAAACTCATAGAAGTAGAAAAGTAAAATGGTGGCTGCCAGGGACTGAGGGGAGGGGAAGATTGGGAGTTGCTGTTCGATGTGTAGTTTCAGTTACACAAGATGAGAAAGTTCTGGAGATCTGCTGTACAACACTGTGCTTACAGTTAATAATACACTTAAAAATATGTTAAGGGTGGGAATAGATCTCATCATATGTGTGTGTGTATATACACGGTACGTACACACACACACCACACACACACACACACACACACAGACACACACACGCACACAGACACACACACACACACACACACACACACACACACACACACCAGGGGTGCCAAAAAAATGTATACACATTTTAAGAGACGTTATCGATGCTCAAGCAGTGGTTCGCCATAATAAGAAGTGTCCGGACGCTGATGGGAACCACTTTGAGGGCCCCTTGTAATCGCAGAAGTCAAACGTGACTTGTATTCATCTTTTGTTATTGGTATATATTGAGTATTACACTTAATAGTTTTTTCTTTTCTAAAAATGTGTATACACTTTTTTGGCACCCTGTGTCTGTGTGTGTGTGCATGTGTGTGTGTATGTGTGTGTAAAACCACAAAAAGAGCATGTGACACTCCCCCTGCAAAAACAAACAAAAACAAGTCTACATTCTTAACCCCTACACCAGAAGTTCTCAAACCTTTTGGTCTCGGGAATCCCTTACACTCTTAAAAAATTACTGAGGACCCCAAACAGCTTTTGTAGGTGGGTTATATATGTCAAAATTTACTGATTACAAATTAAAACTGAGGAATTTTCTCACTGCATAACTGCAAAACAAGACAACAACAAACTTTACAGCAGGTCCTAAAATAACATCATTTTGTTATTACGTTGATGAGGGGCGAAAAACAAATTCCCAGCCAGGATGTGTGGAGTTTGCACGTTCTCCCATGTCTGAGGGGGTTTCCTCCAGGTACTCCAGCTTCCTCCCACACCCCAAAGATGTGCATGCTGGGTTACCCGGGGTGTCTACACTGTCTCAGTGTGAGTGGGTGCACGTGTGAGTGCATCCTGTGAGAGAAGAGCGTCCAGTCCAGGGTGGGTTCCTGCCTTGTACCCTGCGCTGCTGGGAGAGGCTCTGGCCATCTGAGACTCTGAACTGGAATAAGCAGGTTGGAAAGTAATTATCTTGCGTGTTTTTATTAATCTTGTTTAAATCTATGTATAACTCACAGTTCTTTCAATGTTTAATATTAGAAGTGTTTTGGGTCTTTATTTAGAAGTTTGATAATGTTTCTGTGACCAGAAATATGCAGTAGGAACTTATGTTTTTATTAATCAGCCTACGGTAAAATTGGTTTATACGTCGTTTCGCTTCAAGTTGCAACTTCCAAGAACCAATAGACAACATTAACTTACTACACCTGTATTTCCACAGAGGCTCAGGGAAAACTTCCGGATTTCAAAGTAATGATTCACTGGACCACAATGAGGTTAGAGCGATTGTAACAGTTGTAACTTTAAGTATCCTACTAAGTTAGGAAATTGTACAAAATACAAGAATACACATTCCATTAGCCCTAACGGCAATGTCATCACACATGATATAGGCCTGAAAAACCCCACTGTATTTCTGGAAAATCTGCCCATAATAGAGAATGAGAGAGAAAAAAGATAAATATCTTAGTATTATTATGAAACCAGTTTTACTTCACAGACCCCTAGTAAAGAATCCTGGGCATATGTATCAGCCATACTTTGAAAACCACTGTTCTATACCAATCTTCTTTAAACCATGGGGTATAAAAATCAATTTAGGTCATATATGCATTTTAAAAAAATGAAATAGAATAGAATGAAATGGAAAACATCAGAAAACACAGGATGGGTAAGTACCATTTCCTGAAACTGTTGTTAGTTATGTATAGCCACGTATATGTAGTACTAGGTCATGACACAAAATGTATTATTACTACTGCAGGTCAGCCAAAAACTGTGAAAAACACTGCACCACAACATACGAATTTCCTGTTCTACTGCCAAAGCACAGGCTACACACCTGTATCCTAATCTATAGACTGAAAACTGAGCATTTGTGATAAAATGAATATTCTCTAACATGAAGGCAACTAAAGATTTCAGGTGGATAAAATTTCTATAGATTGAAGCAAGCCACATTCACCTTACCATGGTATCATGCTGTTGCCACAGCCATCACTAAACCTTTTTCTACCACCTTCTCCCACAGTCAATTCAGGCAAAAACAGGGAAGACAAGCGAGGTAATCCCAGCTCCATCAGCCACAAATAAAGGTGCTCTCCTTCCCTCTAAACAGAGCTCCTGCTCTTAAGCACAGGGCTTACTTCCTAACTGAAGTGGCTGCCTTCACAGCAAACTGGTCAACAATCACTTTGTTGCAAGCGTTATGGTTACGGCTCTCATTCTGAATCTACAGCATTTCCTGGGTCAAAACGGCAGCATTCAAACAATGGTTCAAGTTGTAGATCTCTCTCCATGTCCTGGCAAAGGCAGGCCTGCACCTGGCGAACCAGCAACACATGGAAAGAGCAAGTAGTGAAAGGCAGAGCCTGTCTGCGCCAACAGCTGAAGCTCCACCCACAGCCTGCGCACAATCGAGGACACCCAGAGATCTCCACAATGGTTTGTTTCCCAGAGGACACAAAGGCAAACTATACTGGAGGGTGAAATACAACATCACTGCCTCTTCCTCTCTACCAGACTGAGCTACAGAATTTTATTTCAGAAAGAGTTTCTCTCCCAATTAGTCCAAATAACCAACAGGTCGCCTGATGAAAGTTATCGGAGAAAAGGGCTAAGTTCAGTAATACATCAGAATAGCATATACTTTTTAAAAGTGTGGTGACATACAGATAACATAAAATTTATCATTTTAACCATTTTTTCCGGTACAGTTCAGTGGCATTAAGTACATTCACACTGTCAGGCAATCATCACCTCTAGAACTCTGGTACCACCACATACTGAAACTGTACTCATTGGCATATACTTTTTCAGTGATTGTATTTTTCTGGTAGCAACATATCTTAAGTTACAAATGCACCCCTTCCAAGGATAGACCCAATCCCACTACTGTCTTCAAACCTGTAGGGAAAAAGGCAAATCCCACGAGCGTAGAAATCTTTCTTTTTACTGTTCTCTCCCCAGAACCTAGCACACGTCTGACAAATATAGATTCAAATATTCATTTGTCACATGGCCAAAATATTTCCCTACAGATCACTTATGCATACTAATTGCGAAGAGAAAAATACCTTTACAATGAAACAATCTGCTGGTTCCCACCTTAACCAATCTTAACCATCACTACCCCAGAGGAATAAACTAGCATTGCATATGTACCTCCTGACTTGATACAATTTGAAGTGCTCAATCACCTAGAAAGCATTCTTGCCAAAATGCTTAAAGTGACTCCAAATCCTCTAGACCCAAGTTCCAGTTTACAATGCATAGTTTAGGAAAACAAACCATACAATGAGGAAACAGACAATTCTAGAACGTAATACATTTTAAAAAACAATCTCACTCACACAAGTATAGTCAACTGATCTTTGACAAAGAACCAAAGGCAATTCAATGCTTACTGTGGAAAGGACAGTCTTTTGAACAACGGGTATTGCAACAAGTAGACACTCATATACCAAGAAAAAAAAAATCCAAACACTGACCTGATACCTTTCATAAAAGTTAACTCATAATGGATCATAGACCTGAATATACAACACAAAACTATAAAACTTTTAGAATAAGAGAAAATCTAGACGACCCTGGGTTTGGCAATAAGTTTTTAGATACAATATCAAAAGCATTATCCAGGCAAGAAAAAAATTGGTATGTTGGGCTACATTAAAATTAAAAACTTCTGGGGGCAGCCGGTTAGCTCAGTTGGTTAGAGCGCGATGCTCGTAACACCAAGGTTGCCAGTTCAATCCCCCCGCATGGGCCAGTGTGAGCTGCGCCCTCCACAGCTAGATTGAAACAACTACTTAACTTGGAGCTGATAGGTCCTGGAAAAACACTTAAAATAAATAAAAGTTTAAAACAAAAAAAAAAACTTCTGCTCTGTGAACAAACACTGTTAAGAGAATGAAAAGACAAGCCACACACGGAGAAAATATTTGCAAAAAGAAGTTGAAAACATGTCCACACAAAACCCAGCACGAAACTGTTTATAAGCAGTTTTAATCATAACTGCCAAAACTCGGAAGCAACCAAGAAGTCCTTCAATGGGTGATGGATAAACAAGCTTTGGTCCATCCATCCAATGGAATACTATTCAGCACTAAAAACAATGAGCCATCACGCCATGAAAAGGCACAGAGGAAACTTAAATTAAGGGGAAGAAAGTAATCTGAAAAGGTTACATACTGTGTGATTCCAACTGTATGACAGTCTGGAAAAGGCTGGAGACAGTAAAAGGGTAAGTAGCTGCCAGAGGCTGGAGGGAGGAAGGGATAAATGGGTGGAGCACAGATTTTCAGGGCAGAGAAAGTATTCTGTATAAATACCATAATGGTGGATACATGCCATTATACTATGTTAGTGCAAAAGTAATTGCGGTTTTTGCAATTAACTTTTCAAACCACAATTACTTTTGCACCAACCTATTACATTTGTCAAAACCCATATAGTGTACACAACCCAAAGTGAACCCTAATGCACACTCTGGACTTTGGGTGATAATGTGTCAATGTAGGGTCATCGACTTGACAAATTACCACTCTGGTGCAGGATTTTGACGGTAGAGGAGGCTATGTGCATATATATGAGCAGGGGATATATGAGAAAGCTCTGTACCTTCCACTCAATTTTGCTATGAATCTGAAACAGCTCTAAAAATACTCTATTTTTTAATGTATGTCCACACATAAACCTGCACATAAATGTTTATAGCGTTTTATTCATAATTGCCAAAACTTGAAAGCAGCTAAGATGTCCTCAATATGTGAACAAATAAACTTATTTATCAAAATAAACTATCAAGACACAGAGACATGGAGGAACCTTAAATGCATATTGCTAGGCGAAGGAAGCAGCCTTAAACGCTACATACTGTACTTGGATTCAAACTACACGACATTCTAGAAAAGGCAAAACTACAGAGTAAAACTTGAGTAGCCGCGAGTGTGTGGAGAAGGATAAGGGGAGTACAGATTTTTAGGGCAGTGAAACTATTCTGTACGGTACAGTAATAGTGGCTACATGCCATTGTGCACTTGTCTAAACCCACAGAACTATAAACCCAGAGTGAACCTTAAGGTAAAGTGTGGACTTTGCGTGATAATGTTGTGTCAGTGTAGGTTCATCAGTGTAGGTTCATCAATTGTAACACACGCACCACACTAGTGCAAGATGTGAATGGAAAACTGGAGGACAGAGAGCGAGCATGTGGGAACTCTACACATTCTGCTCAATTTTTCTGCAAATCTAAAACTGCTTTAAAAATAGTCTATTTTTCTTAAAAAAAAAAAAGAAAAAGTCAATGTCACTAAAACAAAAAGATGCAGGCACTGTTCAGAGCCAGCAACCTTTTACTGTAAAGTGCCAGAGGAAAAAAAAATTTTTTTTAAAGATTTTATTCTTAAATAAACAGGAACAGGACTTTATTGGGGAACAGTATGTATTTCCAGGACTTTATTGGGGAAGAGTGTGTTTTTCCCAGGACCCATCAAATCAAGTTGTTGTCTTTTCAATCTTAGTTGTGGAGGGCACAGCTCAGCTCCAAGTCCAGTTGCCATTGTTCAATCTTAGTTGCAGGGGGCACAGCCCACCATCTCTTGCGGGAGTCGAACCAGCAGCCTTGTGGTTGAGAGCACGCGCTTCAACCAACTGAGTCATCTGGCCGCCTGGGAGTTGAGCGGCATCTCGTTGTCTTCATTCTAGTTCCGGAGGGCGCAGCTCATTGGCCCATGTGGCAATCAAACTGGCAACCCTGTTGTCCAGAGCTCACGTTCAAACCAATTGAGCCACCCGTCCACCCCCAGAGAAAACATTTTAAGCTTTGTGGGACATGAGCTCTATCATAACTATTCAACTCTGCCATTGTAGCATGAAAGAAGCCACAGACAACACAAATGAATAACAATGGCTTTATTTATGGACACTGAAATTTGAATTTCATATAGTTTTGATATGTCAAGAAATACTACTCTTCTTTTGATTTTTTTCAACCATTCAAAAATGTAAAAAACCAAAAAACTGGAACAGGTGTTTAAACAAATACTTGTGCACACAAATGTTCACAGCAGCCAAAAATGTGGAGACAACACAAACGTCCATCAACGGATGAACAGATAAGCAAAATGTAGTATATACATATCAATGGAGCATTAGTCAGTCATAAAAATACTGATACATACAGCGTGAATGAACCTAGAAAACATGCTAAACAGAAAAAGTCAGACACAAAAGGTCACATACTATATGATTCCATCTATATGAAACATCCAGAATACGACAATGTATAAAGACAAAAACTCAACTAGTGCTTATCAGGAGCTGGGGGATAGGGGGGCAGTTGGAGAGGCTGCTTAATGGTACAGGGTTTCTTTTGGGGTGCTTAAAATGTCTTACAACTACACAGAGGTGATGGTTACACAATATATTGAATGTACTAAATGCTAATGAATTGTACACTTTAAAATGGTTAATTTTATGTTATGTGAATTTTACCTCAATTTTTAAAAATGATGTAGGAAAAAAATATAAAAACTATTCTTACCTCGTGGGCTATATAAAAACAGGTGGCTAGCAGACTTGGCATGTGGGTTGTGGTATGCCGACCTCTATTCCAGATTAGAAGAGACTAAAGAGTCATAATTACATGCAATGCATAAACCTGGATTGAATCCAGGGTTGAGAAAAGTCAGAAAAAAAGCTACTTATGACATTTGGGAAAATATGAACATTAGCTGTCATGGAATTATTGTAATTTTCTTAGGTATGACAACAGATCTGCGATAAGGTCATGTTTTTATTCCTAGGAGAGGCATGCTGAAATATTTAGGGGTAATGAGTCATGTGAGCAAATTACTTTCAAATAATTCAGTCCCAAAAAGTATATATAGAAATAAAGAAATGTGGCAATTTTTTCTTTAACAAGTGGGGACTCTAGGTAAAGGATACACAGATGTTCATTACACTACTCTTTCAATTTTTCTGTACTAGAATTTTTGCAAAATAAAAAGTTGGGGGGAAAATGTATTTCGTAAATGTAGAAAACTGGCTCTCGAGCCTGCTCTTGCGAGCAGGGGCTTTTAAGAACTGGGCTGAAAAATACACGTAGTTCCAGGATCCTTTTCTGAAACCGAAAAGCACTGCTTTTCCAAGGACGAGCTTAATCAGGTAGAAAGATTGGTGGAACCATGCATTCTTCGTGGACGTGGGTATAAGATGCACCATGAACACTACAGGAGGAATTCCTGGTAAGAAACACGCGCACACCCATGCATGCAAAGCACCTATGCGCCCACACGCAAAGCAACACTATAGTCCTCTATTCCTTCCCACTGACATAAAATTAAATTCTAAAAAATGTTTCCCCAAGAGGAAAAAAACATCTGACTATAAAATGGCTGAAACACTCTTAACGTACTAAAATCACTCAACATCTACGAAATGACCCATATGAAATTCGACAGCCAGAAAAAAGCAGTTCTCCCTGGTGCAGGTCGCTTAGACCAGTGGGTCCAACAGAAACATAACGCGAGCCACGTACGTAAGTTTTTTCCAGCCATAACTTTTTTAAAGGTAAAATAATTTCAACATCTTTTATTTAATCCAATAAATCATTTCATATATAATCATTAATAGCATTTCAATATGTCATCATTATAAAAACTTATCAGGGTATTTTACATTCTTTTGTCATATTAAGTCTTCAAGGTTCAGTGTGTCTTTTACATGCGTAGCTCAATTTGGACTAGACAGATTTCACATGCCCGACAGCCACCTGTGGCTACTGGCTTACTACACTGGACAGGACAATCCAGGTCTTGGAAGAAGCCACGGAGGCAAAGCTTAGCAAATGAGCTATGCAGAAAGCTACTTAACATACGTGTCTCCCACAAGGCAACATATTCTGTATCTTCATATGAAAATCAGCCAAAGAACCATTTACCAAAGTATAACTTACAAAGTCAATTCCTGCTCTGGAACCCTCCATGATACCCTTCAAGGAAAGGAGGTACCACCATCTACACACACACACACACACACACACACACACACACACACACAGTGGTACCTCGGTTTTCGAACGTAATCCACGAGCTCTGAAATATTTGAAAACAGCCGACAGCTAAGCCTCAGGATCTTGCACTGGGGGGAAGAAGCTGTGGAACATATTCGACTTCTGAGTCGCGTTCGAAAACCGAAGCATTTACTTCCAGTTTACAGCATTCATAAACCAAAATGTTTTGTCCACAGAGATGTTTGAAAACTGAGGTACTACTGTACTTGGTTTGGGAGTTCTGTCCTCCAGCTTTCATCATCAGGTTCAGTGTGACGATGAGGAACTGAATCTTTTGCTCCACTTTACACCATCACTTTCCTCCAATAGCTACAATTAGCACCATTTTACCCTGGCATTTTGCTTTGTCTACTAATCCCCCTCCCGTAATTTTGTCCAGCTGACTTCTAACTCCCCAGAGAAGAGAGCTCACGTCAAATCCATATTCGCCAACTCTTAGATCCCGGCTCTCAAAGTAACTGTGGCCTCCTCCTCTTGATACTCCCTTACTTTCTGCTTCCATAAGCGTCCTGGGATCCACAATCCAATGTGTACATGTTACAAACAAAATATCGTAGGCAATTACAAAAATCATCTAAATATACTTGAGGATCGATGATATGCAAATAGCTTCGATCATTCCTTCGTTCTACATGGCCCCAATGCCTCCCCTGCCCCAAACAGATGGCGGCAAACTTTTCAAATTTTTGAAGAAAGGAAGTTATTTCTTACTTGTCAGATTGAAAAGTAGTATCTTTGCCCCCGGGTTATAGAACTTAACGTAAACAGAGAGACAATAAATTTCATAAATTCTGATCTATTTATTGGCCAGAAAAGCAACTCTGAATTTTTTAGCTAAATGGCTGAAACTATGTTTCTTCTTTCCTCTGGCCTCCTTCCTTTGATTAAACACCTTTCTAGGGTTGTAAAGAATTCTATAATTTGGCCCAAGATCTGACACTACATAATAAATTATTCACTTGTGCTATCCTCTGATTACTGAGGCTATAAAATACAGATTCTAACAACTGGTAACTGTAATATTTACAAAATTACTGAACTACTATCTTTTATTCTTGATCTATGTGTATGTATTTGTGTACATGTGTGCAGTGCATGTATGTGCATGTGTGTATTTTAAAAGCAAAAAAAGACATAGAAGGATACATATATCAATAAAATGGTTACTTCTGGGGAAGGGATTGGGATTAGAACATTTAAGGGACTCCTTAGCCTTATCTGTAATATTTTAATTTTACAACAATGCATTCATATTTTATTTGTATAATTAAAAACCAGTCAGATTTGAAATACGTAGAGTTAGCTGATCATATAACTTATTAAGTTTTGAAAATTAAAATAGATACTTGTTGAAAGTTCATTATGTGCAAAGCAGTCTGTATTTATTATCCCATTAAATCCTCAAACAAACCTAAAAGGTTAAGTATCTTTATTACCCCAATTTAGAAATGAATAAACTGAGACTCAGAGAGGTTAAGAAGTGCCCTGTAGAAGGTCACACAAATGCTAGAGCCAGGGACTCCCAAAACCACACTAAAGCAAACACCCAGGGGATTTAATACATTGGTTATAGCCTTAGTAAGGGAATATTTGGTTAATTCAGGAATAAAGAGAAAATACTTTTTAACTTTTGCCATTGTTAAAGAGCTCCAGGAAAAAAAATCTGCTTATTTATCTGCCTACCTCAGTAAAGGAAGCAATATGAATATTTGGGGGCATTTCTTGATTGGCTTCTTAACCATGCTCAACATGGTTGTAGCATCCCAAACCTCGAAAGCTGAAGAGATTTAAGTAGAATTGTGTGCCAAGCCATGTACCACCGGCTTCCACCTCAGCTCTTTTGGTTAATTCTAGGTAAAGGACAGGAGACAATTTCAGCAGGACTGCATTTTAGGGTGTGGGTATTTTGTTTCTGATAAAGGAAAAAAAAACACACCTATGATTTAAGTTTTAACTGCCAAAAGATCCATAATTTTCTTAAAGGACAACAGTGACAAATACTTGTACCAACTATAAGTGATCTAGTCAAGACTCTAGGTTAATCAATGGACATGCGTGTACTGAGTTGATTTACATTACCACTAGGTCAGCTAGAGATCTTGCTACAAGAATCTCTAATGTCTGGGAACTACGCAGTCTCTGGGGAAGCCCTTATCCTTGAAATTCTCAGTCCTTATTTTAACAAGGTTTTAGCCAGGTTCACTGACGCCTGAAATCCAGTGAAAGGCATATCTTTTAACCTAACCTTGCCCAGGATGGCACAAGACATGTGGTTAAGCCTAAACGAAATACAAACAAGGCTTATTTCTACTCTCATACACCAAATCTTCCATAACAACAGTTTTTAAGTTGATTACATACTATGGACTTACATAGCAGAAACTCTCATAAATCTTAGTTTTGTTTCAACTTCCATCTTGCATAGCTTTTTGGGCTATTTATAACTGAGTTCAGGAAATCTTTACTGTTAGTGCTACAAATTAACTTTAGTCCTCCAGCCAGGTTCTGAGGGAGTTTCAAACATATTAACATGATCCCAAATGAGATCAGAAAGCTATGTGCCTTTGAAAACTTTTATAAAACACTTTTATCCTCCAGTTAAGGAGTAACTAGATAAAACCCACTAAAATGAGGGAGGGAAAGGATGGCATCAGTTTATAACCAGTATTAAACTGAAGAGTTTTCTACAGCAAAAAATGACAATAAACGGTTATTTTCATCCATGGTTTCAATGCTGCTTATTTTGTATTCAAGTGGCTTCAGTTCAAACTACACATGCTGTTTCAAGTTCCGTTCCCAAACTATTCCCAATTCTATCTTTCCTTACAAACGATGACCTCATGACTTAACTTTATAAAGAACATCAAAACCTTAAAAGCTACCAATCAGTTTTCCTTCCCCAGCACGTGGGGCCAAGCCAACCCCTCCCTCTTTCATCCTACCCCCATTATCAAGGCATCTTCTCACCCTTTCACTGGGTTTCAGTAAATTCACTCAGACAATTAAATTCTGTAATGTGCCTAAACGCCCCCCACCAATTCTTTTCTAAAATTATGATTTATCTGGCCCTTCCCTCACCAGTTCAAAATCCACCATTTCCAGAGACGCCATTATTTGTGATGTTTCCTGAATTTCTAGCATCACAATCCACACAGTTCCAACCATAAAATAACTCTCTTCTTTTTTTCAAACCTTTAAAAAATTTATTTTAAGTGTGTTTTTCCAGGACCCATCAGCTCCAAGTCAAGCAGTGGTTTCAATCTAGTTGTGGAGGGCGCAGCTCACACTGGCCTGTGCGGGGATCGAACCAGCAACCCTGGTGTTACGAGCATCGCGCTCTAACCAACTGAGCTAACTGGCTGCCCCAACTCTTCTCTTTTTTAAATCTAGGCCAACCAAGTAGATCTCAGATTCTGTGTTCTCTAGAAAGTTTCTGTATTTCAGTGCTGTATTCTGCTTCTGCTTACTGATGCCAATTTAAAAAAGAAACTCAGAAAAGTTTAACAGGCTGTGTGTGTGTGTGTGTGTGTGTGTGTGTGTGTGTTTTGCTGTGTTGTACCAGACTGTAACAATTAGAATACAGAACAATGCCTTTGACATACTTCACAGAGTACATAGTTCTAAAATAATTTAGAAATTGCAAAGTTATTATAAAAGAATAAAAGCTCAATGGTGCCTTTAGACCTTTTCTTTTCAGATCACCAATTCTCTTTTCTACAGTGAAAAATAATTATTAATTTTTTTAATTTTTTTGGTAATAAATTTTTAAAGATAAAAGTGTATCAGAGTAAGGACAATAAACAGATGATTAGTGAAAAGTTGTTGGGGGGATCTCAAATTACCATCCCACAAATTACTTTCTAATTACAAAGGGGGAAAAAATGTTGACAGGAAACATGTGACAGTCACACACCCATAACAAAATGATCAAGCCCAGCATCACCACGAGCGAGACAACCTGTCTCCTGGCAGGATGCAACAAATACGCAGAGATGGTGATCTACGTAATATTTTTGCCAAAGTGCTAAACCTGAATCTGATCACCTAAAGCTCCATCAACTTAAATATATCTAACATGCTCCTTTCTCATGTCTTAGTCTATCAAAGGGCCTCTGGGAGGACCCCCAGCAACCACCACTAAAGATGGAGTAGAATGAGTGTGGGGGTTTGGAGTCAGACAGCCCTAACTGTAAATCCTGGATCAGGTACTTACTAAGCTTACACAGACCCCGAGCCTGTTTCCTCATCTATAAAATGAGATTGTATAAAATACCATCAACCTCAGAGGTTGTTACAAGGATCAAATGACTTATCTAATAGATGTAAAATATCGGAAATACTGCCTGGCCTATTAGAGCTCTTCATGTTGGCTGCCCTATCATTCCACGTATTTGTTCTCTACAATGTGACAGGGTTAACAAAGGACTTTTATATACATACAATGTCTCATTATCTGATCCGTCCTGTAAACCACAGCTACGAGTCAGTAAAAATGAATACAAGGACATAAATCTTCCTGCACGGAATTAATCTTCTAATATTGTAAAAATCGAAGTATTTGTGCTCATGCACACACGCTCTTTATACTGGTGGTACTTGCTTTGTATGGTCCCAATAAATACACATCTCAGCTGCCACAGTTTAGCTAAATAACATCAGTCTCCTAACAACATAGTTCAAATTTTAGTTACCAGTGAATATGGACTGTGAGTAGTTGCATCAAGTTCAAACTTTACTGCTAGTTTTTCAGTTCACAAATCACTATTAAATACCAGATGTGCATCATGATCAGTGACCAATCACATCACTTCTTTCAAACTCTGTTGGTGATGAGTCACTGCGCATGATATTCAGTTCACACACAAACAGCAAAGTGTGCAGTTGTGTTGCTTCCTAGTCTCCCAGGGATAAACCACATGACATTTTACAAAAATGCATAATCAAAAGAGGCAATTAATTGGCCTACCATGATAAAATGAAGCAAAGCAATAAAAGTGATAATGCTGGAAATGAAATCTGAATAGAAAATAAATGGAATTACATGCAACAAAGGAACTTAGTGCAGACAAGCTTATCAATATCAATAAGGAAAAGTGATTATGATGAAAAGGATAAAGATGTCCCAGAGAAAGTGACACCAGCAAAAAATTTAAAATAACTCTCAAAGATATTTCATGACATTGAAAGTGCAAAGGACAGAATGCTAGAAGCCAACACATTCAAAAGACGTTTGCTCTGTATCTTAAGTTATACAAGAAGCAGGCCAGAACTTTTGAAAATATTCTCGATGAGTTTTTGCCAAAGAAATAAAACACTTTTAATATCCTAACTTTCTAATGCTTTAAATTACAATATATCAAATAAATATTAGCTTTACCATTTTTCCATTTCCTCATAAATTTATAACCAACAATGAAATAGTTTTTAATATTTTGACAAAAATTTTAAAGGTCATGTAATTTTTCCCATTGATCATCATGCATGGTTTCAGTTTGCAGTCATTTCTTTTTTTTTCCTAAGTGTGCTTTTCCAGAACCTGTCAGCTCCAAGTCAAGTAGTTGTTTCAATCTAGTTGTGGAAGGCAGAGCTCACAACGGCCCATGTGGGGATCGAACCGGCAACCTTCTTTGAAGAGCACTGCGCTCCAACCACCTGAACTAACCAGCTGCCCCTGCAGTCATTTTTCACAGTCCCACCCTACCATGCAAACTGAGGACTGTATGTATGAGAATATATACCTGTGTGTGTGTGTGTGTGTGTGTGTGTGTGTGTGTGCGCGCGCGTGTGGATTTTTTTCCTCACTTACTCTCAAAACATCTGAGAGTAAGTTGCATGTATGGATGGCCCTTTACTCCTAAATACTTAACTGTGTATTTCTTAAGAATAAGAATTTTTTTTTAACCTAACCACAAAACAGTTGTCAATTTCAATAAATTCTGTAAGTTACTTTCTAAGAACCTGTATACTTTTTAGGATTGAAAGATGGAATCAATGCCTACTGTTCAAAGTCAAAGAGAGCAGCTATGAAATTTATAAATTTGTTTTTCAGATATAATATCTTTCAGGCAATTACATAGTTTAGCTTTGACGTTTAAGACACTGTCAATAGTAAAAGTAAATGGGTAAGAATAAAGTAAATGGATAAAGAAAATTTCTTAAAGCTAGTCAAATATTAAATGCAATAATTTTTAATACTTCTTAAGTATATAGGGCATATAAAATAAAATTTTATAACCCTCACTTTGAAATATGTTACAATCCTTTCAGGAATTCAAAATCACAACTGAAACATCATGAAGCTACACAAAAATGCTAAATTAAATACACCCCAGGGCTTAAGTACACAGCACAAATAAGAATCTGTCACAAGTAGACAGGGAGAGAATTCTATTCAACTGAATTCATTATATTTTTTAACATCTACCATGTGCCAGACACTGTTACTATTCTGGTAAATAAAACTGCCATGGTTCCTGCCCTCAGAATCCAGAGATATAATAAGTGGAATAAGTGGAAAGATAATCAGGGTGCTTTCCGCTATGAAAGCAGGACAAAAATTTGGTGTTAAAGAAATGGGGAGAAGAGGCACTTTATCTAGCAGAAAAGGAGGGAGATGTCAAAAATTTCCCAAAGGACGTAACGTCTAAGCTGAAATTAAAGAAAGGAGGCAAAGTGTTCAACTCAGAAAGAACTGCATAAACAAAGGCCCAGAAGTAAAAGAAAGCATAGAACTTTAAGAGAGTAGCTGAGTACAACAGTATCATTTTCAAGTAATGGGAAAAGAGAAAGGAAGAATACGTTGTAATGGAAAGAAATTCAACCTGAAGTTAAAAGACCTGGTTTCCAGGCTTTGCTCTACCACTAATATTCGCTATTATAACTTTCAGACAAGTCATTTTACCTCTCCGGGCCTCTATTTCTTAATGAACAAAATGGGGACACTACCATATTCATCCCCCTCAAAAGATTATCTCAAGGATCAAATTTTTAGAAGCATGTAACGAACCATAAAAGAAAAAAATAATTTTAAAAACTGTGCTCTCCAAAATATACCACATTAAGAAAATAAAGTGACTGAGGAAAAGTATTTGCAGCACAGATGACTAACAAAGAACTTGTATCCAAATATATAAAGAACTACAAACCAACACTTAAAAGATGAACAAACCAATAAAAAGGGGGCAAAAGACTTGAACAGACACTCATCAAAGGCGGCATACAAATGGCCAATAAGCACATGAAAGGTGCTCAACATCAGTAATCTGAGAAACAAATTAAAATCATGAGATGCTACTGCACACTCACAAGAATGGCTAATCTCAAAAACCAAATGTTGGCAGAGACATGGAGTAAATGCAGCTCTCAGACATCACTGGTGAGAATACAAAATGGAATAGCACGTGAAGTGGTTTGGCAGTTTCTTATAAAGTTACACATACATTTACCATATGACCCAGCAATTACTATTTTGTATTTTCTCCAGAGAAATGAAAACATGTCCACATCAAGACTTGTACAAGAATATTTACCACAGCCTTATTCATAATAACCAAAACCTGAAAACAACCTAAATGTCCATCAAAAGGAGAACTGAGGGATGGCCAGATGGCTCAATTGGTTAGAGCACGAGCTCTGAACAACAGGGTTGCCGGTTCGATTCCCACATGAGCCAGTGAGTTGCGCCCTCCGCAACTCGACTGAAGACAACGAGCTGTTGCTGAGCTTCAGGAGGGGCAGCTGGATGGCTCGGTTGGTAAGAGCGTGAGCTCTTAACAACAAGGTTGCTGGTTCGACCCCTGCATGGGATGGTGGGCTGCACCCCCTGCAACTACCCCTGCAGCTAGATTGAAAATGACGACTGGACCTGGAGCTGAGCTGCGCCCTCCACAACTAAGACCGAAGGGCAACTTGACATGGAGCTGATGAGTCCTGGGAAAAAACACACTGTTCCCCAATAAAGTCCTGGAAATACACACTGTTCTCCTTCGCCAATTAAAAGAAAAAGAAAAAAAAAGAACTGAGGTGTATATACACAATCTAATGTATTCAGCAATAAAAAGGAACTATGGAAATATATGAACAAATCTCAAAACAAATTAATAAAATGAAAGCCCCACACAGAAGAGCACATGCTGTGATTTTATATATACTCGTGTGTGTGTGTGTGTGTGTACACGTACATACATGAGGTCTGACCATTAAGTTTGTGAACTTGTTTGCAATGATGTTACTATTTGGAAGTGCTGAAAAGGCTGCGTTAGACGACCTGAACTTTTCGCCAACAATTCATGGCTCTTGCATCATGACAATGCACTAGCTCACACGGCACTGTCTGTGAGGGAGTTTTTAGCCAGTAAACAAATAACTGTATTGGAACACCTGTCCTACTCATCTGATCTGGACCCCAATGACTTCTTTCTTTACCCAAAGATAAAGGAAATATTGAAAGGAAGACATTTTACTGACATTCAGGACATCAAGGGTAACCCGATGACAGCTCTGATGGCCATTCCAGAAAAAGTTTCAAAACTGCTTTGAAAGGTGGACTAGGAGCTGGATGGAATCGGTGCGTAGCTTCCCAAAGGGATTACTTTGAAGGTGACCATAGTGATACTCAGCGATGAGGTATGTAGTAGCACTTTTTGTAGAATGAGTTCGCAAACTTAACTGTCACACCTCGTGTGTGTGTGTGTTTGTGTATGTGTGTGTACGCGTATATATGTGTATGGATACACACACATATATACACACACACAACCAAAAACAGGCAAACTTATCTATGGTGACAGAAGTCAGATACAAAGATGGAAGGAAACTAACTGCAAAGGGGCACAAGGGAACTTTTCATGGAGATGGAAATGTTCTCCATATCTTGTTTTGAATAGTGATTTATAATGTCAAAACTCCCCAAACGTAAGACCTATACATTTTATTTTATGTTACATATACCGCGATTTTTTAAAAAATGACACCATGGGTATGCAATCAGCAAAATCCATAAAGTGGGAAATTCTATAGGACAAGCAACCAGATTTTTCCACAAGAAAAGGAAAAGAAAAAAGGGCAGAAGTGACTTTAGGTTAAGAGAAACTTCCAATGTCAACCATATACAACATGTGGATGATCTTGTCTGACTCATGATTCGAACCAATCAATCATTAAAAAAGAAATCCGACGATTAGGGAAATTTGAACAATGAAGATACTAAGAAGTTCACTGTTTTACTGTGATACTAGTAATGTGGTTCTGCTTTTAAAAAGTCTTTATAGTACAGGACAACATGGATGAATCTCACAATGTTGAGTAAAATAGCCAAACACAAAAGAACACACATTGCATTACTCCATTTTTTGAAAGTTCAAAATCAAGTAAAACTAAACTGTATTGCTAGAAGTCTTCAGTGGGGAAGAAACACGAACTGGTCACTGGGAGGAGCATGAGGAAGCATCTGAGGCGGCAGCAATTCCAAATCCTGAGTGAATGGCAGTTACAACGGGATTTACTTTGTGGTCATTCACTGAACTATCAATTTATGTTTTATGTTCTCTTCTGTACGTGCATTATACTTCACAAATAGTTAAGTTTTACTAAAAACTTAAGATACATATACAGAGGGTGCCAAAAAAATGTATACACATTTTAAGAAATGAAAACTGTATCAAAATTGTAATACTCAATATACACTGATAACAAAAGATGAATACTAGTCACGTTTGACTTCTGCGATTACAAGAGGTGCTCAAAGTGGTTCCCATCAGCGTCCGGACACTTCTGATCAGATGCTTGAGCAATGCTGACCAAAGTGTCCACTTGCATACATTTTTTTTTAAACCCCCCCGGTATATATAATGAAGTATACACCGATGAAATAAATAAATAAAACTACCTGAGATTTAACTCAAAATAATTGAGAGGGAGTGTAGGCTACAAATGAAAGAACAGGTTCATGTGCTGTGACTGCTGCAGCTGGTGACGAGTGTATGGGCATTCATTACACTACTGTTTACTTTGTACATGTTTAAATTTTTCCATAGTAAGTTTTTTAATGTTCACAACCTTAATTACTGCACTTCTAGGAATGATAAGAATATACTCAGAAACATAGGAAACAAACACATAATTAAGCTCACTGCATTTTTATTTTTAATGGCCCCCAAAATTGATACAACCTAATGTTTGATAACAGAGACATGGGCAAATAAAACTATAGGAAATCACAGCATAACTTTTACTAGACTTTTTAGTGGCATGAAAAATGATTACGACAAATTTAGAAAGCAAGATACTAAATTAAATCAAGCATAATCTCAACTACATAAAAACACTTTTATGCATGGGGGAAAAAATGAAAGGAGATACGCTAAAACGGTAGTGATGATTAAGTTTGGGGTTGAATGACTTTCTTGTATTTTTCACAAGCAGCCTATGTAACTTTTATCACTAGAGGGGGAAACATCCAGTAAGCTTCCTCCTCATTCACTCATCCAAAGTATCAATTCTTTCAAAGTTGAGGGAAGAAAGCAAAAACACTAATAAACTGTGGAAGAGTCATCAGTATTGGATTCTAAAAGACTGACCAGTATAGAAAAAGGTAACAAGATTTTACACATTGGAAAATCCTATTTGAATTTTTCTCAAGTCCTTTGTATTATCTCTGTATTTAATTACAATTTCAATAGGAGTCTTTTTAATATTAAATTACTCCCATAGTACAAGTAGCCAATAAACTATTTTTAGAATTTAATAGCATATAAAAAAGCATTATACCCAAAGGAACTTCTTTTCAGAAACTGAATAGAGACTATTTCACACCTATGCTGGGGTACCTACTTTAAAGTTCTGTGGCAATGAACCTATCAGATGCTTGTGAAATGAACAGACAGATTTTGATTCAAATGGACATGTGTCAGCTTGCCATTCTAGTCTCATCAGAGCTTTAGCAGAAGCCAATGAATGTGATTAACATGAGTACGCATACATAAGTCATCCAAATGATTATTATACTAGAACAAGATTGAGAAATTTGAGCCAACAGTTTGTTTTCAGATGGGTCTTAAAACTAAGTCTTTCATCAAATTGAGGCTACATAGTCAGGTGATGAGGAAACTCAATTTATGAAAAATGAGACAGAAGGTTGTTCTTACACAGGAAAGGCTGAGATGTGATGCCTCCCCAGATCTAAAACCACCACCATCACCTATTTGACACTTGACCATGGTGCTAGAAATTCCTCTTCTACTTTTACCCAGTGGAGTTCCTTGGCTCATGGTTGGTAACTGAGAGTCCCTCAGAGATCCAATGTGACTAAGGAAGACACAAGTATCAGCAGGGGCTTTCCCAAATGTGCTGTTACAATAGCCACATGGATTCCATAAAGGGAGAAACTCAAGAAATAGAATTTATTTAGAATGATAAAAACTTTTAATAAGGCTTCTCTATCTTATTTTTAAAATATAGAATCTGGAAGAATTTTGTATCACATATGAAGAAATGGTAAAAAATAAAGAAATAAGGGACAGACACATAAATGGATGTCTCCACACGTGTGAGTCCCCCACAACATAATGTTTGGGTCAGTTCCTAATATTTTTATAAATGATACAGAAAACAACATGGAGCATCGTTCCAAACAGAGGGGAATAAACTGAGAAAGAACTTAAAAAGCTAAGTGAATGAGTATTATTTTATTAGCCTTTGACTTGGGCAAGCATAAGGTAAAAGGCCTAGAGGAAAACTAAGTAACCCATGTAATAATTAAAATATATGGTTACTGAACTAGTTTTACCTAATTTAAAAAAAGTCACCCAAATCTATGTTGATACCTCAGGGCATTAGCCCAGCACCACTGGTAGGGTTCTTCATCAAGTAGACTCAATAAATAACTGGTGAATTAAATATGCTACTACCGTGTTTTCCCGAAAATAAGACCTAGCCAGACCATCAGGTCTAATGCGTCTTTTGGAGTAAAATGAATATAAATTAATAAGTTATTTTAATACAAGACCCAGTCTTATATTATATATATTATCTTATATTATATTATGTTATGTTATATAATATTATATTAAAATAAGACCCGGTCTTGTATTAAAATAACTTATTAATTTATATTCATTTTTGTTCCAAAAGACGCATTAGAGCTGATGGTCCGGCTAGGTCTTATTTTCCAAGAAACATGGTATAGACATAGAGATGAATGTAAATAAATAAAAATTACATCCTTACCTTTGTATAAAACGATGACATTCTCTGTCAATTAGTGACACCACCCATCAACCAGGAACTCAACCCAAGAACCCAGGAGGCACCCTCCTCCCCAAGAACATCTAATAGGATTGCCAAGTCCCATCAACTCTGTTCGAAAATACTTCGACTCAGTCTCTCCTCCATCTCCATTCTTGGTACCAAGGCTTTAGTTACCATTTCTTTCTAAACTATTATAAAAAATTCCTATCTCATTTCCTCCCCTCAACAATTCTTCCGTCACTAGTCTATCCTCCACAACATCTTTCTAAAACAGAAAAATGATCAAATCTCTCTCATGTTTATAGTTCTTCTCATGTCTCCCCATTACCGATTGCATCAGGTACAAACAACCTAATGTGACTCAGATACTTTGTATCTCAAATCCCCTCCCAATCTTATGTTCCAGTAACACTGCACTACTGGCAATGCTGTTTTGAGCTTGTAGTAGTTTCATACTTCTTTGCCTCTGGACATGCTGATTCCTCTGCTTGGAATTTCCTTCCTCACCCTCTGGTCTGCTTGGACAACATTTAACATTCCAATATCCAACTTAGTAGATACCTCCTCTTTGAAGACTTTCTTTCCTCCTTATTCACTCCCTCCTTCCTCTTGCCCCTGTACTTTGGACGTCCTAAATTTCATTTATCACAGTACAGCATTAATTATATGTTTATATGGCTCTTATCAGACTATGAGGACAGGGTACAAGATATTCCTTTCTATGTACCCAGTATATTCATTAAACACCAATGGTACACCCGACAATGTTTGCTGAATAAATAAATGAGCAAAAGACCAAAAAGAACAAAACTTCTGAACCCAGGACAATTCTTATAGTTTTGGTAACCACACTAAGAAATAGTTCATAAGTAGAAAAGATTTGTAGAGGTAATTATAATAATTAAAGAAAAACGAAAAAAAGCAACTTCCATGCCTGGAAAGACTTAGAAAATAGGGTTCTTCAATTTAGAAAGTCCGAGATGGGTTATAACTGAAGGCATAAGAGGTAAACGGAGCAAACATGATACTATTTACTAAACCCTGGAAGTATTCAACCAGGTAGCATCGCTATATCTTAAAAGTTCAGTTTTAGGAATTCTATTTCCAAAAAGTTCCCTTTATTTAACAGACAGTAAATTTAAACTCAAAGTATTAAGGCAAAACGACGACGGAAGTGGGCCACATACAAAGCACTTAGCACAAAATATGCCTCTGAGATATGCTATGGTTCCCATCAGTAAAGTGTGCAACTCCCCCTACAGGAAGTAGATGAATACCAATTATCAGCACTTCAGTCCGCAACAATAACCTGTCACAGGTGACACGGAAGCAAGTATCTTGCTATGAAAGCTCTTTGGAATAGCAAGTCAGTATGTGTATCTGCTACTGCGAAAAAGCTACCTCTACTTTTTATACTTACTCTGCCACACCAAGTCATTCAAATCTGCCTAATAAAGGCTTTTTATTTTTCCCTTCCCTTAACTACTCATCATGGAAAAGTTTCCACTGATAAACATGTATGTGTGCTAGATGCACACACAGATACACATACACACACACACAACTTTGCTTTGTGCAAGCAGCATTAAGCAGTCTTCAAGTACTGAATGCCGCCTCTGACTCAAAGATACCTTTGCCTATACAGCTATCAGTAGTTTAGAAAAACGTCCGCAAATTCAAATAGTAGGAAACACATATGAAGAAAATTTTTAAAAATAATCTTAAGCTATGATGTTTAAATTAAAATAGCTAACGGTAATTTTTTTTTGAACACACAGAAAAACAAACTACTAAAATAATTCCTCCAGTGGTTCTCAAATTTACCGTCTATTGGAATCACGTGATGGGCTTACTGAAATACATTGCTGGGTCTCACTTCCAGGATTTCTTATTCCGTAACTTTAGGGCAGGACCTGAGAATCTGCATTTCTAACAACTTCCCAGATGATGTACTCAGGGTCACACTTTGAAAACAACTGGTTTGAACTATTAGCACTGAGAAGGAATTTGCAGGTGAATAAAATAGAGCTTAATAACTAACTAACAGGCTTCCTGATTACCAGTCTAAGGTTCTTTCCATTGTTAGAGTTCAGTTATTATGTTATATAGATTTTACGCATTTTTAGAAAGTACACAACACATTTTTGTTAGATTCAACAGACATTTCTTGAGCACCTGAATAAGGCATGGTCCTTGCCTTAAACAAGTCCACTCCAACTAGGTGAAAAGAGACTCATGATCAAATAATTACAACAGGAAGCGATTGGTTCCACAGAAGACATGCACGTTAAGTGCCTTGGGAACGTAACTGAGGACAACTCAAGAGAACAACATCTGGGGACCTTTGAGGAGAATTACTACCAGCTTACCAAGAAGACAGAATGGAGTGGGATGGAGAGCATTTTAGATATGCACATTCACAGAAAAAAATCCACCCAGCACCTACTGTGGACCAGGCACTGTACCAGGCATGGGGATAAAATGGTGAGAAAAGGCACTTAGCAGCCTTTGGTGATGCGTACACTCTAAAAGAGAAACACAATTAAATAATAATCCAAGTAAATAGAAAGCAGCAATTTCGATAAGTGCTATGCATAAGAGGTATTATATACTATGAGAACTTACAACAAACAGGAAGATCTGACCTAGTCAAAAAAATGCTCCTCTGTGAAAGGGTCTGAGCTAAGGTATGAAGAGGGTACCTCAGCCTTCCACACACGCTTTCAAACCTTTGCACATAAGAGCGTTTGTAGGTACTATGAGTCCTAAGTAGATATTTTCGTCTCCTTTCAAGTTCAAAGGCGAAATCGTGGTAGGCTAGTACTCAAGTGTACGAGGTAGGAGGACTATCAGTTAACGTCCCCCGATGTCTAGCACTGACTCTGAACACTTACGCCCATTATCCAAGGAACCCACTTCCCAGGATCAAGGAACAGGGGAACCAAACGAATCCCAGCAGCCTGTTGAGCACAGGGTAAGAGCAAGGGTAAGGGGACGGTCTCCAGCACACAGTTTCTTTCTCCTTTCTCTTAGGACCAAAACAAGAGCGGCGATCAGACATGGCCAATCCTTGTTCCTTGGCTTCCCTTCTCTTTGACTGCGTTCTGACCACCACCCTCCTAATAACTGTCAGCACTTCACCACCGAATGAAGTAATTTTATTACATTCTGCTTTGCCTTCCTGACAAAGTTAACCAAGCAGCAATGTTAGAGTCTCAGTGACGTACATGGTACTGGCTATGTGTGTGCCAGGGAAGTTGTAACTTGCCCTCAAGGAGCATATAATCTAGACAGTTAAACTTTCGATCTTGCATCCAGTTATAGGTAGGGAGAAAAAAATTATGAGGATTCAGGAAAGGTTTCCTTTCGTACGCGAGATTGGGAAAACAATGATGTAAAGGGGCTTCAGAGGACGAGAAGCAGGGTAGGTACAGGAGACGGCCTATCACACGTGTGTGGAAAAAGCAAGCAGGTAGCTTGGTTTAGCTGGAACACATACAGGTTAAGAGTAGATAATAAAACTGTAACACTCAAATGGGACCTGAACACGAAACTAAGGAGTTTGTGCCTACCATGGTAAAACCTTACACTTCACCAAGCGCTTACAAACGATTTCCAAAAGGTAAGTTTTATTTTCACTACTCCACACATGAAAAACTTAAAGTTCATCAAGGTTAAGTAACTTGCCCTAGATTACAGATTATAAACTGAAATTCAAAGCCAGGTCTCATGCACTAAAGTCCAGTGCCCATCCCATACCAGTGACTTTACATAGAGTGGGAATATCACAGAGGATGGGAACATGATCAGAATGTTGGCAGCAAAAAAAATGCGAAAAAATGGAAAAGATGCCGGAGGGGGGGGAATCTAAGAAGGAGGCTACTATAATAGTCTAGACTAAGAGTCAGAACTAAGAGCAGTAGTGGGAACACAAGACAGATGAGTATCAAAATCCAGCAGGTGTGAGCAACTGATTCAATATGGAGGACAACAGAGGAAGGAGTAATAATAACGCCATTAACCAAAAAAATGTAGCAGTCTCTTCCATCTTAAAACAAACATGAACAAAAACCCAAGAGAACCTTCTCTGGATCCTGCACTTTAATTACGACTCGCATCCCTTCTCTCTCCACAGTCCAACTTCGCCAAACTTCTCCATTCACTATCTTTCTAATTTCACATTTATTTTGAAGAATGTCTTCTGCCCCAAATGCCATGGAAACTCCTGTTTAAAGTCACCACCATCCTCTATGTTGCCAAATGCAGTGGACTCTCAGTCTCCTGTACATGCAGCCTCTGCTGAGCACTCCCTCCTCTTTGAAACATTATCGTAAGTATAAAGCGATGCTTAAGAACACAAACTGGAGCCACACAAACCTAGGTGCAAATACCAACTTCTCCAGCTACTAGCCGGTTGGCCTGGGCACATTATACACACTCGCACAGTCCCTTCTTGTGTCGTTTTCCTGATCTATAACCTAGAAATACTAAAAGTACCCACTTCATCGAGTTATGAGCATTAAATGAGTAAAAATACACGAATGCTTAGAACAGTGCCTGATAAACAGTGAGTACCACAGTCCCCTGGCTTCTAAGACACAACTACTCTCTTGATTTTCCTCAGGCCTCTTGGGCTGCTCCTTCCCTTTCCCCTTGTAAGGCACTCGGTCCACCTCCTTTCAGCTACCACACGTCTGCCACTGAGACCCACCTACATGCCAACGAGCCCTTGCTGAAGCCCAGAACCAGTTATCCACTCAGCAGTTCTACAGGCCGCTCACATCCAACCTGTCCCAACTTTCTCAAAACCGAACTTATGCTATTTCCCTCAACCTCCAAACCTGCTCTTCCTTCAGTGTGCACGATCTCAATAAAAGGACACCCAAGCCACCCACACGAGAACAACTTGGGAGTCGTGCTTACATGTCTTAACCTCACCCTCCACACATTCAATGAACCAAAGTCCTATGATTCTGTTTCCCACATATTTCTCAAAACCTATCAGCACTCAATCATCCCCCCTCCTATCTTACCTGAAACTCTGCAGTAGCCTCCTCGTTGGTCTCACCAAAGCCATCCTGCCTCTCTCCCTGATCCCTTCTCTGTAACTGTAACCACTGATAGTAGTCTAAGCATATTACTCCTCTGCTGAACTTCTTCTGCCTTCCCACTGCCTTCAGGATAAAACCGTACTCGACCCGACCCCTACCCACCTTGTCAAGACTTTAGACGCTCTCCTCTCCTCACTTCTCTCCAGTGACCTGGACTTTTAGTTTTGTTTGGTTGGCAGGTTCCTCAAGCACGTCAGATTCCTTCCAACCTCAGGGTTTTGGCACATGTTAGTCACTTCTCTTTTTCAGCTGGTTACCTCTTACTCTTCAGGTCCCACCTTTAAAGGCTTTCTCAGGAAATGTGTTCCCTGATGCTTCCTCCCACTCCTGAAGTGTAGATTAGGTGACCCTATTATACACTGTCATTGCAACCTCTATTTACTTCTGTAATCCTTTGCGTAACTATAATTAACATTACTAGTGTCAGTATTTAATGTCTGACTTCCCCACCATACTGTAAGCTTCATGACCAAGGGACCATGCCTGTCTTGCTCATCACTGTATCCCCAAGAGCCTTACAGGTGTCTGACACATGGTGAAGTGCCCACAGTATTTTCTCATTCCTGCCACAGGGCTTTGCATTAACTGGTCCCTCTACCCAGAACTCTCCTGACCCAGATCTGGTCCCCTAAGTCCTTGAACTTCACAAAATTGGCTCATTACTCAGGTCTCATTTATAAAATGCCATCTTCAAAGGAAGTCTCTACTGATCATGCAATCTCAAGAAGTGATTCCCACCACACAACCATCTCATCATTCATCACCCTCTTAACTTCTTCAAAGTATTTAGCACATCTGAAACCGCAGTACAGTATTTGCAAGTTTTAGAAAAGCAAGGCCCAAGTAAACTGCCTGGCACAACACAAGCATTCAACACACATTTAAGTGAACGAATCTCCTGAATGAGAAAAGATGACCTGGGGAACACCCCCAACTCATCAGCAAAACACTGACAAACTGTGCTCCAGCAAAGTCAGAGAAGAGGCAGTACGGCTTAGTAGGCTTGACAGCCAGGCTGCCCACTTTGAATCCTGGCTCTTTCCCTACGAGCTGAACTGGATAACCTCAGACAAGTTACTTAACTGCACTATGTCTCAGTTTCCAAACCAGGAATTAGAACCTACCTTAAAAGGGTGTTGAGAATTAGTGAATATAAAGTGCCAGCACCAAGCACATAGTATCCACTCAATGTGTACTATTATCCATCAGCTTGGGTTTTCCCCCATTTCAAATATACATGATGTCTTTTCCTTTATCTTATTCACCCCAAAAGGGTCACCATTATTTTTGTACACTGCACAACTCCAGGGGCATCTTTCACATAGATTAAGATATGTGAGTGGCATCTTCTGGAAATGCGCTACATGGTAGCACCACCCTCGAGTTCCAGCAACCCCTAGAATTGCGATGCTCAAAAGATATATATATATATATACATATATATATATATATATATATATATATGTATATATATATATATAGTCACAGGATGTGGAGCATAAACCGTAGGGAATAGTCAATGGCATTGTAACAGCTATATACAATGTCAGAGGGGTAGTAGATTGGGGGAGGGGGGTTATCACTTCATGAGGAGTGTAAATGTGTAACTATTACATTGTTTTGCACACCTGAAACTGAAAAAAAAAAATGAAGATGATCAAAAGACACCAGAAACACAGAAGTACTTTGGAAACTATAAAAGTCCATAAAATGATCACTGGACTTACACATCTACATTCTCTTGAGGTCAGTGTCAGAAACAAGAGTTGGGCTGACCAGATTACTGCTCTATGACCCAGGAATATAAAGAAATGATTAACATTCGGGCTACCTTGCATTCACCCTGCGGGCTACAACCAACTCATGAGGTTGACTCTCAGAAATGGTCAAGGGGTACCCAGCTATAAGACAATTCATAGTATTTATTCACATCAACACTGCAGCTTTTATCTCATTTTTCTATCCTTCAAAGAGAATATCAAAACGAAATTTCTTGTTATGACTTAATTACTGATCTCAAGACAGTGAATACTTACTCTGGTTATCCAAATAAATTGTTCTTAGGATAAGAGGAATAATAAAGAAATCTGCAAACGGACTGAGGATTTGCCATGACCATGAAGTTAGCTTTGTGAAAATTCCCAAAAAAAAAAGCTTCATGCTTACTTACTTTGGGCAAAGCCCCAGGAGAAACAACCTGAGAGTGCTTTTGACCCGTTGTGTGTTAGACTTAAAATTCTAAGATGAATAGCAGATAACCAGGATGGAAACATAGATAGAACCTATCTAGTGGTTAGGGTTTTCAATCTTACACTACTGACATTTTGAACCCGATAATTCTTTGTTGTGGGGGGCTGATGTGTGTGTTTAGAATGTCTTAGCGGCACCCCTAGCCTCTAGCCACTAAAATACCAGCAGTGCCCCTAGTCTGACAATCAAAAATGTCTCCAGATGTTGCCCAACAATCCCTGCTTGAAAATCCCCCCCAGTTGAGAACCTGTGCTTTAAACAAACCTATTTCAACTGTCTCAAACATCCACCTATGTTCTCTCCTCTCCCTTTCAAAAATCCTTCCCTCTGATCTTCCTGGTAACCCAGACTTAATCCCACCTCAATTCTTCATTTGCCTTTATCTCCAAAATCTTCAGAAATCACTTAGTGCAACTCCCTCAATGACAGGTCAGTTCTCTTGTTCAAAACCACAGCTGGTGACAGAGTGGACACTAGTACTCAGGGCTCCTGATCCCTAATCAAGCACCCTTTTCCATCACAACACGCTGCTATCCATCAGTCACCAAGTTCTGGCAGTCCTTCACTGCCAGCATGTCTTGCTTCTGTGCCTTCCTTTCCATTTCTATTTATACCCCAGAGCAGTGGTCTCAAACTGTTGCATGCAGCAGAATCACCTGGCTTGTTGAAACACATACTGCCGGGCCGCAACCCCCGAGTTTCTGATTCAGTAAGTCTGGGGCAGCACCCAAAATTTTGCATTACTAACATGTTCCCAGAAACCCAGATAATGCTTATGCTGCTGGTGAGAAGACCACACTTCAAGAACCACTGCCCTAGAGTTCAGGTACCTATTACCTTAAGAGGTAACCAATCTCTGTATTCTTCCAGACACCTCTCTGACCTAAAACTGCAAAAATATTACTCCTAGAACACCACTTTGATCAAATTACTGTTGTATTAAAAATACACCACAACTTATGGTTCTCTGTTTTCCATACCTGGCTTTCAGAATTGTTTAAAATGAAACTTTACCAACAGTGCCTCCCAAAACAAATCTACGTTAGTCCTACTCATCTAATGGATGTCTTCAGGACCGGCCTTCTAGGCTGCCCACTCCACAGTAAGGCCACCCTCTTCCCTCCTCCTCCTCTCTACCTACCTGAAGGAGGCCTTCACCACTGTATTTGCCAAAACCACGTTTGGTCACTATCTGCTGCCTTTTATCTTTATGGTTTAAGTTTTTACCAAGTACTCACAGATAGAGAAAACCCCCAAGAACCTAAAATTTAAAACAGAAAACAATGATATGAGTGACATACCTAAATAAAAGGCCTGACATATATACAAACTACATAAATATTGCTGTTTTAATAGATGAAGTGCACTAAATTCAAAGTCCACCAAAAAAATGTGCTCATTTTTTAAAAGCATGATTAAATACTGGTTGTTAAATATGTATAGCTATCTCATTTAGGATGCTAAGCAAACATCTATTTGGGAAGAAATTTTTAAAGCAGCCTCAAAGAAAGAGAAAGTACTCAGTCCACAACTTCCTACAACAAACGCAGGTATCACAAGAGAGATGAGGTACAGTGTGAAAGAAGAAACACGAGGTTCAAGGTCTAGTTCCACTCCTTACCAACTCTGTGATCTTGGGCACATCAGGGCCCCTTCCTAAGCCTCCGTTTCCATAATTTAAAAGAATTAAGGTTTAAAACTATACCATCTACCTTACAGGGTTGTTTTTGAGGGTTAAATAAGGTAACGTACATGAAAGAACCTAGCCTAGTACTTGGCCCATTATAAATGTTTATTGAATTTTAACCTCTGTTGATGTGAAAGCACAATGCAAAAATATTAATACATTACCCCAAAAATGAGACAGAGCAAATTAAGGAAACCTGATTAAAGATATCCATTTCCCAAGGAAAAAATATTTTTTTAAATAAAGAATAGATGTCCCTCAGAATGGTAGACAGTAAATGTATCAATCCCGACTTACTGGCCAAAACCAATACTTGAGAGTAACACAAACACCATCACTTGCAGCTTCATAACTTTAAGGCTGTCTAACAGTCAGCAAAAATCGTGACATAGAGGGTTTAAGACTGGATTAGTGGCAGGAGAACTTAAATTCAGACAGAGCTTTTCAAGTTAACTTGATATTTAATTTGTTCTAATGCCCCAAATACTACAAATGTGTTCATCTAGCATGTGTGCTAAGCGTTAAGTTTTTACCTATTATAGCTTAGACCCTCTGGTTTTTACGGACACTGCAAGACCCAATACCCAGATATTTTGCTCATCCCTATGCACCAAACTCTCCTCCATTCTCGTGGCCTATTCTTGGCACTCGCGAAAACTGGTAGCAAAGAAAAGTATTTATCGAGGCATACAACAATATAAACTTTCTACGTTGTACACTGAGTACTTTCTCTTTTTTTTTTTAGGCTACTTATTGAACACTTTCTACGTGTCAGGCACCATTCAAAGCATCCGAGATATATATATATACACATACATACATATATATGTTTATATACATATGTGTGTGTGTATATATATATATATATATATATATATAAAATAAACAAAAATGAAATCCCAACTCTCAAGAAGCTTACACTCGAATGGAGAGATTATGTACAAACAAATAAACTTAAGCATGGTAGGTAGTGATTACCAGCAAAATAAAACGAGAAAGTGATAGGGCTTAAATATAGTCCTTACTCTGGTCCCCAAAATACAGCTTATTGTGGAAGACTGATGCATAAGAAGAATTAGCTCCCTCATTATCCGCATTTTGAATCACCCAAAGACGGGCAACAAGTTTTTCCTACATCATCAGGAAGGAGGTTGACACGCTCAGAACAAGGTACTCCTCCACAAACACTGACTGAAGGTTAAGTCTAATGAAATAATTATAAGTAAGCGAATTCAACAATTTCGACCATCTATAATTTTTTCTGGTTGTTAATATGACCCTTTCATGCTAGGGACATAATGGCTTAAAATTAGGATTGTATTTTGCCTAGACCATTCCTGGTCAAAGGACCTTAGAGTGGGGTCATTCAAAGTGGGACTGTTTGTAAAAGGGACGATCTGGTACTTGCTGCTGAAATCTGGAGACATAATTTCAAGGGTAACCCAAAGAAAGGTGAGAATATCATCATGACTTCAATGACTCGTTTCTTGCAACAGATAAATGATTTAGCTATTTCAGAGAGTCATATGTAAAATACATTAATAGGACTGAACATTTGATGGTGTAATAACATCCTTTAGAAAAATCTCATCATCAAGATTGACAAGCAAAGTGAATTCTCAAGTAAATCATCTCCCCCTTTAGATAACACCACTAGGCTTAGGTGAATTCGAGAGGAAAAAATATTCAGGTTACATAACTTCTTTTATCCTCAAGTATATTGTCTCCACTTTCTTACACTGATTTAGGTGTTTCGACAATTTGTTTCTACAGTTGCCTTTGGCAGGGGCTAGTGAATTTTTGGCAGGGGCAGATATTATAATCCAATATAACGAAGGCCATCTTTTCCAATAAAAATGAAAAAGTCCCAGGTTAAAACTAAAGATCATACATAGAAATCGTAAGCATTTACTTTAAACACACATTATTTTGCCCTTGATTTTCTATGCAATAAGGATTACTCAGAATTGGTGTGACTTCAGAAACCTAAAAGATTATCAATTATAATTGCTAAGGACTTAACTAACATTTTAGATTAAGAAACAATGAGATATTATGCTGAACATTCCCTATAAATGAATACTTAAATATAAATGGACGTTGACAAACATTTAAAACTTCTTCAATAGTTTGGCTTCTGAAACCAAATGAAGAAAAAAAAGTTCCATCTCAGTACCTGTCAATGTTTTTCAGTAAGGTCCTACATCTAAATTTATCAAAATATAAAAATATTTACCTCAGGACAACCAAATATCCACCCATCACCAAAACTAAAGCGTCTGTCTCTTTCCTCAGGTACATCAATTTGACTTGAAGATGTATCTGGCTTCAAGCTAGGAATCTATACACTAAAACTACTAACCATTTCCACACAAAAAAATCTGTCTTGCTTAAAAAAAGCCAAACATTGTTTACCCTCCCTTGTCATTTTCTACACTGCAAAGTAAGTTTTCTAGAAAGTAGAGTTTATGCCCCAAATCTACACATACACACCATCTTCAAAGGTATAATTCTCTTCCACATGTAATAGGTACATAATAGTTTGGCAAAATACAAGCCAATTTTTTAAAATTATCTATTTTTGACTTTTTTTAACTGACTTGTCACAAAGATGGTATAAACATTATCAAAATTTACCAAATCCAGCCTGTACACTTGAAATAGCTATGTCATTAAAAAGCATTTAAAGGATCTATTCAATCATGAATAATATTCTTGTTAATCAAGAATACAACTTTTTTTTTAAAGATAGGCAAAGGGTTCTGGATACAAAGTCATTCTCGTTAATAAATGAGTTTGGACTCAAGACTTTTAATACTGGTACTATGTTTTCTCTCCCAAGAGGCTATTTTGAAGGTATGTCACAGAGGGATGATCATTTAGATTCTGTCCCCCAAAACAACATGGAAGTAATAGTCAATAACACTAAACAATGGACTAGGTGATTCAATTCAATTTGACAAATATATACTGTATGACACCAACATAAACTTTAATCACTAAGCCAAATTAGTAAACCTGTCATTTTGTCTTTCAAACTTTATGTTCCTCCCATGGCCAGTAACTGGAAAACAAAAGTAAGTTCTATACTCTGACCTACTTTAAAGACTGTTAAAATATGTATAAACTACTGTATAGATTAGCCTTTATGCCTTTGTGCTAGTGTTTAAATTCGTCAAATAAGATCTAACTTAATCAGTAAAGAATTCTGTAACATGAGCAGTCACCAGAGACATTAAAAGTTTGGTAGGCTGACTGCCACATAAATAAGCCTCCAATATGCTCTCCTATCAAAAGTTATGTTATGGAAGGGGTTTATACTTCAGATATGATTTTGTCTTGTAATCTTAGAAAGGAAAAGAGACATCAGTCTCCTAAACTTCAAGATTACTGTCCAAAATTCTAAGTAAAAAAGATCCCCCAAAATGTTTGATGTACCTTCTTCCACAACATGGCTACAACTGTACATGAATCAAGAGAAAAAAACAGGTTAGATAAGGGTTAATGCGTGCAACAGGTAGCAATCACTTTAATTAACAACAACAAAAATCTCACCAGGACAAAAATCAGAGTCCTTGGATCCCCTACCACAACCTCCCAAACTTGTTAAAAAATGTGAGAACTTTTGCTTGCTGAAAGGCTCTTCTTTTGAAAGACTGGATCCCAAGATGCCTCAGATATTTATGTAACAGCTCAACAATTCTACAAGCTTGACAGGGAAAGCATCCTCTTTCTTTTCTTTTCCCAAAGAAAAGTTTAATTCAAGAAAGGGCAAAACAAAAATAAATCTTAAATGTACAAAATTCCTCTACTCATACACTTTATTCCTAAAAATTAGCCATAAGAATTACAATCTCACCACACAGCTAGGAAGACAAGAGGCCAATCTCTGAAATAAGGCTTGCCAGAACATATGCCTGCCGATATACTTGCCAATATACTCCACACCTTTTCAACAGTCAAATTTAAAAAAACAAAACAAAACAAAAACCACCAGCCTTTTCTCAAAAAGACTGGAGGTCATCAGAAAATAGATTAAAGAATCACTCTTCTTACCTCCAAACTCAGTCTAAAACAGAGCCAAATAAAACCACCATAAATTCCTTTAGTGATCTTTTACTGTGTTTCCCCGAAAATAAGACCTAACCGGAAAATAAGCCCTACCATAATTTTTCAGGACACCCCTTGAACATAAGCCTTAATGCATCTTTTGGAGCAAAACTTAATATAAGACCCGGTCTTACTTTTGGGGAAACACAGGTCTTTCAGTTCACCAATTTTCACGTAATACATACAAATTCTGCGGCTTTCCTCAGACCCCACTATTCAAACACAAATTCAAATTTCTGAAATAAATATATGATGAGAATATTAATAAAGCTCTCTTTGCCTAAGGAAACAAAATCAAATTCTTAAACTCCAATAGGAAAACCATGAGAGGAAAGTAGGGCCTAAAAGAACAAGTATTCATATATACATATGAGCTAATTCCCTCCAAATCATTACTAAGTAAAAATTTCTTTTAACAAGATATCATACATCCCTCCCAAAATACAAACTACAGAACTTCATCAGCATCCCGTATTTTACCTTTTCTCAATCAACCCCCCCAACCCTCCAAACCTATCCAAGTATTAATTTGACTTTTAAAAAAAGACTCCACAGTTCTACTACCCAGCTCAAAACCACAAATCCTGGCACACCATAATCCAAAAAAAAATAACATAGAACTATCCTTCCACAAACCGTTTTGCCTGAAATTTACATTCTAATCTAACTTAATCAGATTTACAATGATAGCATCGAAAAATTTGGAATCCTTGTCACGTTGTAATCCACAAAATCCGTTGACTTGCAATGGTTTCTACAGAAGTTAAAGGCTAGATATAAGTCCATTTCCAAACAGGATGAATATTAAAACTCTGTCAACTTGGCCTAAAACCCAAATGAGATATGAATATACCTTCCTTCCTCCTCTGGCTCACAGAAAAGCCACCTGAAAAGTTTTAATCACAGTATGTTCACAAATGGAGACAAAATAGTTATTCTGCTTCAAAACCGGAAAAAAAAAAAAAAATAACAAGAAAATACTAACCAATCTCTGGCTGTAACGAATCCTTTCTTCTTCGGGTTCCATCTCTCACTCTTCTGTTGAAATTACTGTAAAGAAACCACTCCAGGGCTGCCTTCCTCTTCCTCCTTAGGAACCAGATTGCAACACTAAAGGATAATGATATGGGCAGAGATGAGAACTCAAACTCAAGCTTTCTTTTCACGGAAAGAACTATTTAAGATATGTGTAAGTTTAAGGCTGTCTGAGAAATCTGGTTCTTCTTCATCAGTTTGGGACCTCTCTGCTCTTGGGCAAGTGGTTCCATGTCATGATCAACATTAACCACGTTACAACTGTCCCAGGCCTCGGCAAAAGGAGATGTTGGTTTCAGTTCCCTGTGGACCCGCCATACCACTTGTTTCTCCCCACAGGATACAATTAGCAAGCTCCACTTCATGGCAGCATTAGAGAAAGAAAAAAAGGGGGGTGGGGGGGCACAGAACTTCAGTATCTCTAGAGAGCTGACCAGGTGAAGCAGGCACTGAACTAACCCAGATCCTAACCAAATTAGTTCTCTCTCACTGGTAATTAGAAACTAAAGGAAAGGACAGACTAACTATATAAAAAGAGGACAAGAAATTAGGATTTGAAAAAAGACTCCAAAACAATTTCCCATACCCCTTTAGTAGGCGATAAACGTGGCCTGCCTTCCTAGACTCCCCCACTCTTTTCATTCCCAAACCAACCCTCCACCCCAACCCAAGATGTGTACAACTCTGAAACAAATTCAAGAGTTGCAAATCAGAAACAAAAATCTTATCCGATTCTTCTGGATAAAGTAGTAGAAATAAACGATTCTACCTATAGGTATAAAATACATCCTTTCTAAAATTTAAATAGACAGGTTTGCGCGACGGGCGATCCACAATACCAAAAAGGGTTTTTCATTTTTCTAAATATTTCCATGAATAATGGCTTCCATAGGAAATGCAGATTTTTTTCCCCTTTTTGTCACTACATTACGGCCACATTAATAGCATCCTTTCAAAACTGCTACGAGACCAGAGGACCTGATGACACAGTTTGCAAGAACAGTTCCCCGCACAGCCCTCCTGGAGGAAGCCCTCGCCCCAATTCGGGAGGGAAACCGCGTTTGCACCCCCTGGGCGAGGTCCGCCCGGGCTTAAGAGCAGCCAGGGCCAGAGAGAAAAAAGGGCAAATCGCGCCGGGCTTCCCCTGGGAAAGGCATTTCAATGGTTCCCCCATCGGAAAAAGAAATAGAAACTTTACATTAAGTCTTTAGACAACACAGTGAACCAAACTTCCAAAGGGGGGGCGGGTAGGAGGGGGAATCTCACCGGGGATTTTGCTCGTGAGTTCTTGTCCAAGTGAGAAGTAAAAGATTCCAAAAACTGAGAGGAAAAATTAAATCCCAAACGTCGTCTTCGGTTTTTTCCGTGGATCAACCCAGTATCCAGAGAGGGTCAGAGCGACCCGGAAAAGAGAGAAAACAGTTGCTGAATCAAACCTCCTCTTCTGGTTTTGGAGACCGGGAGTCGGAGGCGTCAGGAGAGGGGAGCGCGACCCCTCGGCGCCGAGCCCGGGGCGCCCCCGCCTTCCCCGGGCCAGCGGTCAGCAGCCTGAGCCCGAGCCCCGGGCCAGCCCTGGCTGCGGGGAGCGTCCTCCTCGCTGTGCCCTCAGCTGCCCGGCAGCCTCTGGAGCCAGGGAGCGGCGGCCGATCAGCTGAGACCGGCCGGCCCGAGACTCCCCGCGCCGCCCCGACCCCCCGGAACGCGGGCCCCGGCCCCGGGGGGCGGAGAGGGCGGGAGCGGCGCGGCGTGCCGGGCTAGGGGCCCGGGCTCCCCTCGCGTCTTCCCTTCAGCCCGGGCTCCGCGCTGCGGGACGAGCCCCCGGCTACTCCCCAGTCGCAGAGGAGGGATTCCGGGGGATGGGCCCCCTGGCGTTGCCCCTCCTCCCGGGGCGCCCCCTGCCCAGGATAGACAGAGCGGCGACAGGCCCAGCCGCTGGGAAGGTGCTCTGCTAGCTGCAGCCGCCGCCGCCGCCGCCGCTGCCGGGGAGGGGTGTTGTTTCCCTCACACAGGAGGAGCCGCCGAAGCAGCCGCCGCCATTTTGAACCCGTCAGACTCTCACATACACACAGCTCCTCCGCGGCGCACTGCGCAGGCGCCGCCTCCCCACCCCTCCTCCGGCTCTCCCCTCCACCCCCCACTCCCCTTCAAGGCTCCCTACGCTTCTTACCACTCTCCCGGCCGCACGTGAACGCGCACGCGTCACTCTCCTTAACGCGGACACTCCGCCGGCGCGCGCACGCGCGGATGCGTCGGCCTCTAAACGCCCGCGCCCCGCGACGCCGACGCGGCTCCCCGCCCCCCCTCGCGTCAGGCTGCCGGCCCTCCCGCAGGCCCACCGCCCCCGCTCCCCGCCGGCCTCCTTCCTGGGCTCGGGCCCGGCCCGCTGCTCGCGCCTGCGCGCAGGCCACGGATCCTCCTCCGCGCGCACCGTCCCCTCCCCAACGCCCTCGCTCAAACACAGACACAGACACACTTCGCCTCTGTGACCCCGCCCCTCCCTGGCCAGCTGCGCCGGCGGCCCTCCCCCACCTCTCCTGGGAGGGTGGTGACCCCGACCCCCCACAAAGCACAACATCCCCCCAGCAGTGGGCAAAAGCGCCCCGTTCCCATGAAATGGCCCTCTACCCCAGTGAGCCCGTCACAGTCACACAACCTGAGGGCCGGACGGCCTGGGCCGGCCTCAAAGCAGGGTCTCCCGGGGTCAGGCCGCTGGGCCCAGCCGACCCGACCTGGGTGCCCCACTCGGGCCTACCCAGGGCGAGGGGGTGCAAGGAAGGAACACCTTCCTGCCAGCTACCCTCCCCTCGCGCCAGCCGGTGGGCCAAGGCCAACCTGCCCGCCATCCCCAGGCAGGCCCCGGCGCCCCCGCCTCGGGGCCCGTCCGCCTTCGGCTTGGGGGGCTCCTCGGTGCAGCGGCCGGGCCCCGCCTCACCCACTCCTCGCCGCTCCGAAGGGGCAGGAAACGGGAATAGCATGTCTGTCCTGGTTTCGGCTCCCCGGGGGGGCTCCAGGCGCTTGACAAGGGCGTCCACAGGTACCAGGCGTGGCATTGGTCTCCGCGACGGCCCGGGGGCGGCGGCGGCCGGCGCGCCCACCGCGGGCCGGAGGCGCCCGGGTAGGTGGCCCTGGAAGCCCCCGCTCCTCGGCCACGCTCAGGTTTCCGCAGCGCCGGTGCCCCCGGCGGCCCGGGTGGGACGTGACCCCGCCCCCGGCGAGTCGGGGCGCCCCCCACGGAGAGGTGAGCGGGCCGTCCCCAGCCCCCAGGCCGGCCTGGCTGCCCCGGGCCGAGGCAGGCGCTGGAGGCCCGGCCGGGAAGATGTCTCCTCTCGGTGCACGCAGCTTCGCGCGAGGGTCAGCGACGGGGCAGCGGCCGCCCGAGGCGTGCCGGCCCTGCCCACGAACCGGCTCCCGCGGCTCGACAGCTGCCCGACGGGCTAACAGGCAGGGGACGTCGACCGTGCCTGGCCAGAGGTATCTGAGCAACGCCATGCGAGCAGCCCAACCGCGATCAGGGCAATTCCCCAGCCAATCTCGTGCTCTGGGGCCCGTTTAAATTATAAATCCCATAAAGGACGGTGGCTTGGGCGTTGCGCATCCGGGGCCGCACCATTGGCTTCCCTACACTCTTGCTGAGAAGTGTCACACAGATCTTTTTCTCCTTGCCTTGGTTTCCCACTCTTTAATCTCTGGTTGCTGGGACGCGGGGATGGAGGAGAGAGGAAGGACATGGAGTGAATCGTGTAACTTTCATAAATAACCTTCAACTCTTAGGAAGACAACTGAAGTAACGATACCTTCCATTTCTATCAAGGTTTCAAGTCTAGCGTAAAGGCACTATGTAAACTCAAGATATTATTTATTACCACACGAGGTTTTTCTACATGCAAACTTAGGGAGTTTTACAGACACACTCTACTTTGTTTCCCAAATCCTTAGGAGACAAGCTAAAGTGCCCGCAGCATTATACTCATTTTAAATATAGACAATTGAAGTACAGAAAGGATAAACAGCTTGCATAATTACTCTAACAGAGAGGAGTCCAGCACTCTGCAATAGCAGACTGCAACAGCTTCGACAACAACAAAAGGTTTGTTAATATGGTATCACCCCCTTGCATTCCAGTCACTGGAAAATATTCTTTATTCTGAGACCAGTTTTGTGCAGACTTCTTAGATTTTCGGAGCATGACACGAAGATCTTCACCAAAACTTTATCGGGTCCAAAGCCTTTTTACGTCTTTCAGACTATAGGAAATCATATGTAAAAGGCAGCAGTCTTTTACACTGGCACTACCAGATGTGACGCCGCAGGCATCTGGCTCTCTATAGGTATAGAAAAAGGCAGCGGCTTGTTTATTTTTAAGTAGGAAAGACTTTTGCCATTGTCAGATTAAGTAAGAATTGGGCCTCATCACTATTTGTGAAATAACGACTTTATTTCCTTCCCACTCATCCCTATAACATAGGAGATACCTTGGGGCAAAGAGAGAAGGTCTCTAGCTAGCTGTAGCTCAACTTGGTCTTGCCCTTTATCTTAAGGTCCAGAGCCCCTTAAGTAATTAACCCTCAACACAATGAGTTGCTCACCCTCAGCAAACAGGTGTCTTCTATAGGCTTAACTGAGGGGAGGAGGGTTCTAAAAAGGCTCCAAGAACAATAATAGTAATATTTATTTTGGACAGGACTGCAAGTAAAGGTTTGTCAGGTTGCAGTCAGCTCTTTCCAATTGAAAATCATTTGTTAACCAGTGTGCATTGGGGGAAATGACATTTAAACAGATATACACAATGGCTTCTCCATAGGCAGGCTTTGTTAATATTCCAAGGCAGGGTGCGATAAGAGATAAGCAGATGGCTAGTGATTCCCCCATAATCACAATGGCTTTGGTTGGCAAAGACATATCATAGGGTTCATTGTTTTGTCCTTAAAGAGCCATTTTCAAGGAGAATATTGCTTGGGGGAGTCCCCAAGAAGGTCGCTAGAACTATAAATTGTATGGCTTCAACTGCAACTGCAAGGAGAGGGGAGAGAGGTAGATGGGAAGAAGGAAAGAAAAATTCCTCCTAGAAACATTGAGAAAAGGATCCCTGGCTGGAACAAGCGGGTGTCTTGGTAAGATATTAACAAATCTCTGCCTTCTTGAGCAAAGCTAAGGCCCAACGAATACTGAGAGTCAAATCCAGATTTCCCACTTCTTTGTGGAAACTTTTGTGGGTGAAAAGAGAACTCTGTAGTCTGGTCAACTAAGTTAAAGTAGTTCCAATTTCTGTGCACTCCTTAAATGTTGAGGAGGAAGTAGGGGTGTCCTAAATGGCACAGGTCTGAACCAAACAAAATAGAGAAGTTGGTCTTTACCTTCCTCCTGGGAGGTAGTTAAAAGCTCTGGCTCTGCTGGCTACTAGCTTATCAGTCCTAATGAACTCCTGAAAGCCTCGGTTGAGTTTTCATCTATAAAGTTGGAAAAATACCTAACTCTCAGGATGAAATGAATAATGTCTAAAGCTCAGTGTCTGGCACATAAGCCACCGATTATGAGCATTTACTGTTTCTGAACTGTAGTTTTAAGGAAAGTTTTGAGTAAAGATGCTTTAATATTTAAGTCGTGACTTACTCATAGCTTCTCCTCTTTCCTTTTCTAGTTCCTAGTGTCTTTTTCTTTCCCCATCCATGGTGTCTCTGATCTCCATTTTTCTCTCTTCCCTGACTCTGTCTGTCTCTCTCATCCTCACCTACTCCAGAGGTCTCTTTCCATCCTTCTCTCCATTACTCTGCTAACCCATCCCCACCTGCTGTGTTCATTCCTCTCTCCCAACTGGTCCATTCTCATCTACTCTGTCATCAGCAGAGCAGACCTTGCTTGCTCATGTCCCTTTACCCATCCGTTTGGTGCACTTAACACGTGCTCTCTAGTTTTGTTACTTGATCATTTCCTGAACATCTCCCTTTACCTCCCTCCACTAGACTATAAGTTTGTTGAAGGTAGGGGCCAGGCCACATTTGTATCCCTCAAAAGACCTTCTAAAATCAAAACCACATACTTACTGTGTCAACCCTAGGAGGGATAAAAACTAGGTGTTGGTTGATTATAAGTTTTAAGGGATAGAAAGGTTTCTTTTGAGTCTGGAAATAAAATCTGACTTGTTCAGGAAAACAAAAAAAGGAAGTCAGAAATGCCCTGCAGATACTCATATCATTAAACATGGATGGCACGTGAGATTCTTGTAAGTGTCATGGAACATGGTTGACCCTTTCCTTGGGACTATGGCATCCCTGGCCCAGTGCCTCCTTGCTGCCATTTTTTCCAGGCATATGGCCTGCCTGTGTGCAGACCCACCTCTCCTGAGTCGTGAGGTTGACTTTGGCTGCTGGGCAGCTGCAACAGCATCTGGGATCCACCTGCTCTTTTAACACCCTCACTTCCACTTCTAAAAGGGAAGGACTTCCTGTCCTTCCTGAGATGGGGCCTCACTACACCTGTACTTGGTAGCCCGGACTTCCTGGCACCCTGGGGATGCGGGGTGTGTTTGCAACCTCCTGCTTGTTCTCTGCCTCAGCTAGTGATAGGTGCACCCCAAAGGGCCAGTTGCCTAAACACATAAGCCTGTTCCTAGATCCTCCCAGCGGTCTTATCTTTGCCCATCTTCTTCAAGGGCGTTTACTGCCTTTTGTCAGCTTTGACTAAGACTGGCACTCCGTAGGCTGCTGGGGGCGGGGGAGGGGTCCTTACCAGCTATTTGTTATTAGCCCAGTCCCTTAACCTATCAGGATTCCTGCTGTGTTTCCTCCTAGGATTATTGTGGAGTCAAATGGACTCATGGATACAAATGCCCTATGGAAGCTGGAAGACACCATGTTTAGAAAGTATTTCTGGTTCTCCTGTTTCTTTTTTTCCTACAGGAAGGATTTGTTTTTTCTTACTGAGTACCTAAGTGCTTGGATGGAGAAAGTAGATTAGAAAAATTAAAAAAAGAAAAGAAAACTTAGAAAGCTTTGCTTTTACCCTTGAAGACTTCACCTCATGGATGAGATATTATAGGAGGTGACATACTTAGAGAACCACCATCATTACAGTGAATCGCTGGAAGACAATGTCGACAATAAGAACTGGATATAGAATTCCACTTGGTGTAGGCCCCATGAGGCAGGAAATTTTGATCATTTGTTCACGTTCATTGCTGCATGCCCGGTGCCTAGAACAGTGCCAGGCGTAGCTGGCACTCATAGCTGGCACTCATTCTTCGTGTTTATTGAATCAATGAGTACAGTAGTGCACTGATGCTTTTGGGGGAACAGAGGAGTGTCAGATCTTGGGGCGCTTGAACCCTTGCAGAGAATTTTGGTTTGATAAAGAGAGGCACATATGTTCTAGAGCAGAAGGTGATATAATAGCAATTATTCCAGGTAAACTGTTCCTGCAGCTGTCACTTCAGCTGGAATAGAGGTAATAGAAATTAAATCTCCTACTACTGCAAACCAGCCAGGAGGTAAGTATATGAATCTCAGGCCAAGTTCTTTACTCTCTTTTCAACTCAGCCTCACTTATGATCTAGTCTCTCTGCTCTGCTTATCTCTGCTGTCTCCAATTTCTCGGTGTCGTCTTTAGAATCCATATCAGAACACAGCTTTTGATATGATATTATAAACTTAATTTTTTCCATAATACCTCCTTAATCATACTGTTCATTATATCTGAAGTGTGTGATTTTAAAATGACAATCTTCTTTTGTTCCAAGATACTTGCTAAATATTTAAACTCTGAAATGTATTCAGTCTTCTTTTTCTTTCTGGCTAAATCTATTTTCACACTCTCTGGGGGACCACAAGAAAATATTAACTGTGTTTAAGGTGAGATTTCCATGTTATGTTTTTTCACAATTATACTTGATTTGTCACAGCTTGGGGTTCACGTTTTGATTTGGTCATAATTACTAGTTCTGCTTCTACTGTTGATCTAATTATCTTCTTATTGGTGAGGTACATATCCTAGTTAACTTTCTATTCCCGTGTAATTGTATTGGTGTAAGGAATGTGGGAAACACTATATCAATACCTTACTCCTTTATTATTGAAACTGATTACAAGATTTACTCATGTATGTTTACAATGCATATGCTTATATTGGTGAAAGCTTATGGTTTGCATAAATGTATGTTCTATAATATACTTAAGCATTTTTTTTTTTTTAAACTCTTTATTATTTATTTATTTATTTATTTTTAAGGAGGGCGCAGCTCACAGTGGCCCATGCAGGAATCGAACTGGCAACCTTGGTGTTGTTGGTACCATATTCTAACCAACAGAACTAACCAGCCACCCCATATTTAAGCATTTTCTATTTCATTTTAGTATTTAAGTGCTCATTTACTATTTCGTATATTTTATACATTTTTTATAGTCAACAAATTTATAAAAGTAGGCAAATTGAATTCTCAGTTCCAGGCTTGCTAGAAGATAAATACAGAAAGCGCAGTGGCTTCCTTTCCCTGAATCTACATTATTCGTCTTGAAGGGACCATATTTCTTTCTACATATACCTGAGGTGCTCCTTAATACACAGGCATACAATTTGGATGCTGTTGATAGTAGAATAATGGCCCTAATTTCCAGTGCTTTCTCTTCATTCTTTAATGTACTTCCGATGAAAACTACCTCCCACTATCTCCCATCTGATTGGATCACTATATGACCATTATCATCACCAATCACAAAACACATGCCAGTTTCTAACCACCTGCTGGGTCCTCAGGATTTAAAATATAAGACTTGGACCCTGCCCTCGAGGAGCTTCCAGTTTAAAAAGAAAAAATATGACTGCTTTAAAAATGCCAACCTGCATAAACAAACAACAGCATGGCAGAGCTCAAGAAGGGAGAAACGAAAGCAGTTCCTATACCGCTCTGGGAGCTGCAGCAACACCTCTGTCTACTCCAGGACTTCCTGGTGTGTTTACTTCCTCCCTGTGCTGTGCTAACTTCCTCCCTGTAGTGTCTGTTAGGTCTTCGTCAATTCAGGGGATATTAACACTGAATCACAGAATCTTAGAGCTGGCATGGAGATTGGGGGTCATTTAATCCAACCCAATCATTTTAAAAACTGGCAGTCTGAGGCCCAAACTTGTTAAGCAGCTTGGTCAAGGTCATGCAGCTAGTTTAGTAATGAAATTGGAACCATAAACCATGTCGTCTCATAGCTGCTCTTTCTGCTACTTCTCAAATTGATGGCATTTTTAACCATCATATCTAATGCTTGTTCATTTATTCCTTCCCCAGAAAGAACTCCTGCCTGTGCAGGGCACTGTGCTTGGCACTGAGGTTGCAACAGGAGCGTGCACAAGACCACACTGGGGGGAGGGGGTCAGGGGACTGTATAAATTAGCCTCTAAACTGAGACCCTTTGAAAGAGTGGATGGATCTAATAACTATGTGCACATCAGCTATGAACCACGACGAGTGCCATGATGGATAGCAGGTCTATGCAGGATATATACATGGTCTGTCCAGGATACTGTGAAGGCCCAAAGGTGGGAGGGGCCAATTCTGCTGTGGGGAAGGGGTGTCCACTCACAGAGGAAACGATGCTTGAAAGTTACTGGGGTTTTGATATTCACCAAGAAGACAGTGGCAGAAGGGCATTTCCCATCCCTGGCGTGCTCTGGACACAGGAGGACAGCCAACAAGAGCTGAGCCTGCCGAGGGGGAATCCCACCCTAGAGGGCCTCTCCCACCATATTCAGCAAGCGAACAGGGCTTTGTCCTTTGTAGAGGATGGGTGTTTGGTCATCGAGGCAACAAATATTTATTGTCTACTCTGTAGATAGCAGGCACTGCTGTAGGCACTGGGAATACCACGGACACGACAGGTGTAGTGGCCCAGCGGGAACCCTGGAGACGCACTGTGTGTGTTCCCAGTCCAGCTGCACCACACGAGACATGTCACCTTGCTCAAGCCACACAGCTGTCAGGGTTTCAGTTTCTTCATTTGTAAAATGGGGATATGAGTCCCTTCTCATAGGTCATTGTCACAGGATCTGAATGAGTTAGCATTTACAGGGCTAGACGACCACCTGGGACATGAAAAGTGCTTATAAACAAGTTTGTGCAATAACACTGAGCTTATAGTTCATTGGGAGAACCACAGCAAATTGTTACATAAATTCTATGAAGAAAATGGGAAGGCTTCTCTGAGGAGGTGACATTAGAGTTGAGAGTGTATGACAAAAAGGAACATTCCCACGAGAGGGAACAGCTTGAGCAAAGGCCCTCAGTGGGAAAGGGCATTGTTATACTTGAAAAACTGCAGGCCAGGTGGCCACCATGGAGAGTGGTGTGAGATGAAGTCACAGAGTGGCCAGGCTGAGTCACGAAAAGCTTGCCGGGAGCTGAGAGTGAACACTCATGGTGGTCATGGCAACGGGAATGACAAGGTTAAATTATTTTTCAGAAAGAGCTCATACAAAAGCAGAATGCTGATGAGAAAATTAAGGTGTTCTGTTGATCCCCATGAGAGAAGTTGAGGACATAGCCTCAGGCAGTAAATGGGTGTGGAGAGGAGAGAGGAAAGATAACGGATGGTGTTACAGGGTCTGGTCACAGATGTGTGGGAAGTGAGGAAAAGGGAGGGGTCTTGAGTGGCTGCTGCTCTTCTGCTTTGGCTGCGTTTGCGGTGCCACCCTCTGAAATGGGGAATCCAGGAGAAGCAGAGGGCAAGGCCAAGAGGATGGGGCGCTGTGGCACTCATCGAGGCTGAGAGGCTCTGTAAGGAGGAGAGTAGTCTGCACCCAATTTGGAGATCTAAGAATCAACAGCACTACATTAAGACCATGGGAGGAACAAGATGGTCCCTGGAAACTGAAGAAAGGCCAGAATCCAGGGACAGGGCTGCAGCGAGGAAGGCTGTTCCCAGCCCATTGTGCGTGCTCAGTTACCACTTGAAGAATGAATGGATATAAGAAGTGGTCAGCAGAGAAGAGGAGCCAGTGGAAACAGCTGAGAAGGAAAGACCAGAGAGATAGGAAAGAATGAAACCAGCGTGAAGGAGTGTCAAAAAGGAGGGAGGAGTCAAGGGGTCAGAGGAAGCTGGGAGACCACCTCTGGGCGGGGAACCATTATGACATCACTGGCGACGTTGGACAGCACTTACAGTGCAGCTGAGGGTGGGAAGTCAGAATGCACTGAGCCAAGAATGAATGAGAAGGAAGAAAAGATGGCGAGTGTACACTCTTCTTTCAAGGAAATCGGCTGTGAAGAGAACAGCAGAGGACAGACAGGAGAGGGGGGTCATAATTGGAAAGAAACAAGCTTGTGTGGCCTGCGAGAAGGTGTCAGTAGAGAAAGAGGGCTTGAAAATGGAACCTGGGAATAAGGGCCAGAGCAGGAGGGTCTCAGTGTGGAACAGCCGGGGAGGCAGACTGGCTGGACCTGAGATTAGGGTCAGCTGAAAGGAGACACTTCTTCCTCGGAAACTGGAGAGAGGTTGTGAGGGCTGTGCACAGGGAGATCTCTTAGAGGAAGTGGAGGCAGAAGGTTGAAAGAGTTTATACCTGAAAACCCCTTAAATAGTCACAAGGACGGAGAAGACAGTGTAGTTGAAGCAGGATTTGAGTTCAACCCCTTTCTGACAGAAGCCATATCTTTTTCTTTTTTTAAAAGATTTTATTGGGGAAGGGGAACAGGACTTTGTTGGAGAACAGTGTGTACTTCCAGGACTTTTTCCAGGTCAAGTTGTTGTCTTTTCAATCTTAGTTGTAGAAGGCACAGCTCAGCTCCAGGTCCAGTTCCCATTGTTAGTTGCAGGGGGTGCACCCCTCCATCCTTTGCAGGAGTCGAGGAGTCGAACTGGCAACCTTGTGATGGAGAGCCCACTGGCCCATGTGGGAATCTAACCGGCAGCATTCGGCGTTAGCAGCACGGAGCTCCAACCGCCTGAGCCACCAGGCTGGCCCCAGAAGCCATATCTTACTGCTCTTAGCTTCCTTGGAGGGAGAAGTGGGTGGATTTGGGAAGCAGTGCAAGTAATGGCAGGAAGCCCACTTCCTGTGACCACTAGTCATGCCAGAGGTCAATGAGGCCCCGGGCAGGTGCCCTCCACAGGAAGGAGCGCTTAAGAATCCAAAGCAGACTGCGATGGCCCCAGATGGCAGATAAACAGGAGTTTCTGCCTCCCTCAGACTCAGCCTCTGTCTGCCTCTCCCACCGTTGGCCTTGGGCTTTCTGCAAAGCCTAGCCCTCAGCCCTCAACACTTCTCTCCCTTGAAGTCCTCATTTATTCTCCTAATTTCAAACATCGTCTCTGTGGGGGTGACTCCCACAGCTACCGCGGCCCTGACCTCCCTGCACCACCTGGCCACAGTTTCACTCTTGTACTTTCCCCTGGACTCTCCCGCGATGTCTCCTACACCATCCTCCCCTCCAGACAGCCTCAGGCTCTCCCCCCTTCTCCCCGGGCCACTTCTGCCCCTGTGAGTTCCCACAGCACTGTAAACCACCCTCCCAGCTAGGTGTTTACTGCATGCCCTCTTGTGTTGTATGTCTTGTTCTCCATCCAGAGGAGGAAACCCCCTGAAGACTGGGGCTCGCCATGTGCTTGTTTCCTCCACTGTGTCTGGAATCAGGCCTGGAAAATCGCCATTTCCTCACTCACTAAATTCGTGTGAAGGTAATGTGAGAGGAGGCCACCATGTCGTGGCTGAGGGCACAGGGACAGACTAGAGGGCTTGCCAGGAAAGAGGTGGAATTTGTGAAGTAACTGTCGCAGTTACTATCGTAACTACACTATTTGCCTCTAAGCAGACTCAGATAGGATGAAATGATGGGAGGAAGGGGACATCGAGTCACTTTGCTAGTGGGTGGTTGGAAGAAGGACGGGAAGGGCAATTGGAAGAGGAAAAGCGCCTGGGTGAAGGAGGTGGCGGCGAGTTTAGCGCAGGATGGGAATAGGCTGGCTGCTGACAGCCACAAGAGGCGCTAGAAAGGGCAGTATCACGCTCCAGGCAAGAGACGGAAAAGCAGCTTTGGTACCAGGGCTGGGCCTGACAGGCAGTTGCTGGAGGCCAGATGCCTGGGGGAAGGGGTAGTAACGGGCAAGGTTGATGGTCAGAGACTAGATTGCAACAGTGATTGAGGACTGGGAAGAGGAATTGAAATGGGGCAGAGAAAGACTGGTGTTTGGCAGAGGGCATGGAGCGAGGAGGGTGATGTTGACTCACGTAGTCTAAGCTTTGCCCTGTAAGAGGAAGACAAGGCATAAAGATAGGCTGATAAGCATCGCTTTTCTCGGTGGTCTCCATCCAACCCCATTCAAGTGGGTTGTTCCTACAGGGACCCCAGTCTCTCTCTCAGAGGTCCCCCCCTGAGGGAGAGCAGTGGTGTGTTCCCTCTGTGGAAGCTGAAGGGGCAAGCTAACTCCTCATGTGGTCGGGGGCAGGGGGCGGTGGCTTGTGACTTAAGTTTGACCCCTCAGAACCTGTCTTTCAGGATGTTGACTTCCTGAGCAGGTGACCTTAGAACGCAGGGACAAACGGAGGTCATTCCTACCTGGCAGTTAGCCTGTTTCCGCTAAGTTACAAGCAGTGGGGCAACAGAGCTCCTGGGCTTTTCACCATCCCAAACCTGGACCTCCAGCCCCCAATCAATTCTGGGAGCCACCTCCACCACCACACACGCACACGTGCATACACACATGCTTCCATTAAATTCCTCTGCTTTGGTTAACTGGACTCGGTTTCCTTGGAAGAACTCAGAAGAACCTCACGTTTGTTCATGTCGTTAGTCTCATTTGTGCCGGATACTGTATGTCAGGTACTGGGGACAAAGAAATACGACTGGCCCTGGTCTTCAGGTAAGCAAGTGAGTGTGTCTTAGTTTGAGTTCACCCATTAGCAAACCTCGAGACAAGGATTCAAGTGCAGATCGTTTATGTAGGAAGTGGTCCTCGGAAGCACCGGGTCAGGGAGTAGAGAAATAAGACAAGCCAGGGAAGAAGGCGTGGAAGTAACTTAGAGGGCACACCATGAAGCAAGCTGCCGCAGTGGCAGTTGGAGCCAGCCTGGCTGGGGCCTCCGGGAGACCGTGTAGAACAGGCCTCAAAGTTTCATTTCTCCACCAGCTGCGATCTCTAGAGGCTGTGGGCTCCCTGATACTTTCACTGTCCTGTGTGCGTGCAGAGATGGCAGCCTGAGCAGCCCTCAGGCAGAGGCACAGAATGAGAATGCCAAGGGGCCATGGTTGGGCCACCATGTCCACAGCTGAGGAATACACTGAAGAGAGATTTCTTCGGGTTCCCTAAGAGAACGAGGACAGGGATGGTGAGCACCGGAAGAGAGCAGTGAGTCCAGAGAGACAATGTCAGACTTGAGTGACATCCTTCATGAAGGCCTTCCAAGCATGATGGGTTTTGACTGTGAACTTGCAGGTGTGGTAAAGGAAGGCCAGCTGGAAAGAAAACCAGCTGTGCTGTGGTCCCACCCCAGAAGGTGACCGACTGCAGGCAGCCTGCTGGGCTCTAAGGGAGAGGCAAGAGCAAGGAGGCTGGTGAATGGGCCCTGCCCCCCGCCCCCCCCCCCCAGGGCAGCAGCCTCTCACCGGCCTTCTGCTCCCATGGGCCCCAGAGCCACCAGCTGAGTCTCTACCAGCTACCAGAAATGTGTTTTAAATCACTCAGTTTTATTGAGGGCCCAGCCCCAGCTCTTCACACTGATTCTTTTTTTTTTTTTTTTAACTTTTTTATTTATTTTAAGTGTGTTTTTCCAGGACCCATCAGCTCCAAGTCAAGTAGTTGTTTCAATCTAGTTGTGGAAGGCGCAGCTCACACTGGCCCATGCGGGGATCGAACTGGCAACCCTGCTGCTATGAGCATTACGCTCTAACCAACTGAACTAAACGGCCACCCCTTCACACTGATTCTTGACTCCTGGTGAGGAAGTGCACTAATGATCCACGTCAGGAAAAAGCACTGGGAGGTGAAGGGTCTTGCCCAAGGTTTTGTGGCTTGAGCAAGGCCAGAGTAGGGTGTGAACACAGGTAGCATGGTTCCCAGGCCTGTGCTCCCAGCGTTCCCAGAAGGATTATTTAAAAATACAGGGGAGGTCATGTTCCTGCTCTAATACACAGAAGGCTGTTTGTTTGTTAAATGACAAGTGACATAAAATGAAATTCGCGGAAGGCTGCTGGCTGCTTGGATGTCTGCAGAGGGCCTCTCCCAGGAAGGTGAACTTGAAGGATGGCCAGGCATGGGTGGAGTGCAGGGACATGGTGAGGAGAAGTTTCCCTGGGCAGCAGGCTGTGGCACGGCCAGGTGGGAGGGGACAGGCACTGCTGCGCTGCAGGATGAGACGCGCCCTCCACCTGAAATGGCAAGGATTCCGATGTAGGAGTCACCCTGTCAGGCACCAATGAGAGAGAGGTTTGCAAAGGGTGAAGAAGACACTGTTCTTTCTCGCAAACAGAACCACAGTCCAGTGGAGGAGATCTAAAAGGCCACAACAAACGGTGGAGGGAGGTGACAGCTGCCAGGACAGGGTATGACAGAGGCCTGGGAGTGGAGGATGACCCGGGAAGTGGGGAGGGCAATGCTGTCCAGATCCTTCTAAGGAAATGCCAGCCCTGCCTCCTCACCACCCCCGCATACTCCTCTGTCTGCAGGCTCCTATGCACCCAGTGCCCAGGCTAGAGGCCTCTGCCTCCTCTAGGCCCCAGCCCTCATGCCTGCCCACTCTTTATGCCTCGTCCTCTCTCCTTGCAGGGTTCAGCAGGTTGCATTCACACGTAATGTGCTCCAGTTAGCGGGACAATACCCCGTCCCCACCACCCAGACATCCACTGTCTTGGAGGTATGTTTGCACGAGGACGTGGAGTTTCAGGCAGCGCCCGCAGCGGTGCGATCTCAGGGGGCCAGATGGGTTTGGGTGCTCACAGTCTTGTGACAGATCTGAGGAGAGCAATCCCCTTGGACACACACAGCCTGAGCCTTTGCAGCTTAGCCACGTCTGGGAAGCATTGCGGCTTTTTGGGTACTGAGGTGATGCACCAGATAAAGAGAGCTGCCCCTCACAGGGTGCTGTTCTGGAGGTGCTTTGAACCCCACAACTCAAGCCTTGTTCCATCTGGTCTTGAGATACTCCAGAGTGGGCATAAGGCAAGGTCATTAAATTGGAAGTTCTACTCGCTTCTGCTTCTGAGAGAGCTCCAGCCACAGACTAAGGTGCCTTTTCTTTAACCCCCTCTGCAATCATTCGGGATGGGCGGGGGTTTGCAGGGGCTGCAGACAAGGGCCAGGTGGCAGAGGGTGGCCCTGCTGCAGGAAGGCTGCTCCATGCCCAGGGACAAACTGACCCTGGCTCCTTTGGATCCCAGCAGCCCTCGCTGGCAGTTCAGGGACTGGGGCAGAAGCTGCCCTCTCCAGGGTAGAGAAGAGGGAGCTGGGGCAGCCAGGGAGGGCTTGTGTGCAGGGCTCAGGACATCGTGTGCAACTGGAGCAGAGCGTCTTCTAAAGAGTGTACATACATGGCTGTGGGGGCAGGGTCTTCTCCTAAAGGGAGATTTGGTCTGGGGCTTGCCAACAGCTCTGAGTGACCGTGATATAGTGGGTATCAGGGGTGTTCTTGACGGGAGCTGAGAGTTGGGGGACAAACTGGGCCTTTGCTCCCTAAGTGAAGGGTCTCAGTACTGGCCCTGACTAGTGTTTAACCTGAATGTGTGCTTGAGCGTGGGTGTGCAGGTCTGTCCGGCCCATCCAACCTGCGTTGCTTGCACTGCCCTGCTCCACCTGTAGACTGGCTGCAGAAATTCTCCAAGGTCTGCCCCAACACCCCCAATCCGGCCTAGCCAGCAATTCTTCCCTCACCTCTACCACGACTTCCCATTCCAGGGCCCAGCCCATGCACAGGTGAGCACAGACCACTGCCCTGAGGCTGGACTGGACAAGACTTGAGCCAGACGCACAGGGAGGCTCAGGCCCGGTGAGTGGAGGGAATGAGGACTCCTTCAGGCCAGTGTCCGGATGCAGGCTCTGCAGTTTCTGCCCCGCCCCACAGGCTTTAATACCTGTCCTAATCCCTTCTGCTAATGAGGCCGGCTGGGGGGGTGGGAGGAGGGGCTAGTGAGCGCAGAGAGGCCCTGGGAGCTGCTCTGCCCGAAACCCAGAGTCCTTGGGAGGGGTGACTCTTGTTCTGGGCCCTGGAAACCAGGGTCACTCAGGAAAGCCATCAACCCAGGGGCTGGGGCTCTGTGCCCTGGAGCTCCGAAGTGACCTCATTGGGACGAAGAGCTTAGATCTGATTTGAAACTGCGTATCGATCATTTACCGATATTAACTGGCTTCCCTGATTGCTAGACTAACTTGATCTTGGGCAACTCGCACAGCTTGGGAGAGTGAAAAATGTGTGAACAAACCCACCAAAGGCTGTTTACATTTCTATTGTCCTCTGTTTGTTTAAACCTCAGGAGGTTTCCTCTGCCACCCCCCACCTTCATTTGAGTCTCTGCTCCTGTTCAGAACTTGAATTTCACAAGTAGGTGTGAATTTCACCAATCTTATATGTCTTACCTGGAAATGGGGCAGATCAGGCCTCAGACAGCCCACATGCATTTAATGAACATCATTTGCACTGAGGGAGGCCCAGAGGGGCTGTCTCTAGGTCTCTGGGACCTGTCCTTAGCCGGTTGGCCAGCTTGGTATCATTCAGGCAGCCCCTTGCTGTGCAGGGGTCCCAGGCCATGATAATTAAGGTCTTTTGAGGCTCTCAGCTGAAAGATTATGGGGCCCCACCCCAGCACAGATAATAGGATGTCTAACCACCTCTGGAGATTTCGCCTGGCAACCACTTCGATTAATTTTTAAATAGCCTTTTTATTTTAGAACTTTCAGATTTACAGAAAAAGTGTGAAGATAACACAGAGAGTTTTCATATATCCCTGCACCCCGTTTCCCCTAGTATTAGTATATTAGCCTGGTACATTTTTTACAAGTAATGAACCAATATTAAGACATTAGTATTAACTAAAGTCTATATATACTTTATGCAGATTTCCTTAGCTTTTTTTTTTTTTTTCTGACCTAATATCCTTTTCTGTCCCAGGATCCCAATCCAGGACACCAGACATTTGGTTGTCATGTCTCCTTAGGTTCCTCCGGGCTGACAGTTTCTCAGCCTTGCCTTGTTTTTGATGAGCTTGACACTTTGAAAAAGGACCTGTCAGGTAGTTTATAGAATATCCCTCAATTGGGGGGACAGTATTTCTCATGATTAGAAGGGGTTATGGGTTTTAGGGAGGAAGGTCACAGAGATAAAGTGCTTTGATTAATTTTTAATATAAAAATAAAATTAGTTCCAAAATTGTTCGTTTTTCTCTCCCATCCCTCCCTCCCTTCCTTCTTTCCTGCTTTTCCTCTCTTTTTCTTCCTCAGCGCACCTGCTTTGCCTGCCCCAAGCACCTCTCCCATCTATCTGCTGGGTAGTGGAGCACTGGGTCAGGCCATCAGAGCTAAAGAGTAGAGGGGCAGGTCGCTCTGGACCGGAGAGGACCAGGGCAGGAGGGGGACCAGTGTGGTGCAGCGGTTAAGATTATGGACTGGCAGGGTGGCCGGTTGGCTCAGTTGGTTAGAGCGTGAGCTCTGGGCTACAGGGCTGCCGGTTCGATTCCCACATGGGCCAGCGAGCTGCGCCCTCTGCAACTAGAATGAAGTCAATGAGCTGCCGCTCAGCTCCCAGGTGGCCAGATGGCTCAGTTGGTTGGAGCGCGGGCTCTCAACCACAACACTGCCGGGTTCGACTCGACTTCCCCAAGGGATGGTGGGCTGCGCCCCCTGCAACTAACAATTGGACCTGGAGCTGAGCTGCGCCCTCTACAACTAAGATTGAAAGGACAACAACTTGACTTGGAAAAGTCCTGGAAGTACACACTGTTCCTCAATAAAGTCCAGTTCTCCTTCCCCAGTGAAATCTTTAATAATAATAATAATAATAATAATAGACTTGCTGGGTTCAAATCCCGGGAAGTCTTGCACTTTCTGCATCTCTGTTAAGAGCACCCACCTATTTGGGGTTGTTGGGGGCACTCAGTGAGCGGCAGTGACCGGTTAGAGAATAGCCTCACCAAAGGGGGTGCTTGAGGTGAGCCCTAAAGACAGGAGTGGTGGGAGATGAGGCACAACCCCCCCTTTGCCCCAAAGGCACTACAGCAGAACAGCACTCTGGCCTGGCTCCTGGGCTGCAGGGAACATCACTAATGACAGGGCGGCCTCCCTAAAACACCCACTAGCTCCCATCTGCTGGGCACGCACTCACCAGGCCAGGTGCCTGGAAGGGATCCTGTGAGGAGCTATGATTACAGCCCCTTTACAGAAGAGGAAGCCAAGCCCCCACCCACTGCATTGGCCTAAGTCAGTGTATTTTAAACCAAGAGTGTCATGGAAAAAGCCAGAAAGAGGTTTTCCTTCTCTAAAACCTTTCTCTTCTAGGGATTCCTGGACTTCCTTGAACAATTCGGAATAAAAGCCGATTCTGAATAAAAGCCGCACTAGCCCTTTGCCTGGAGAGATTCAATGAGGGGACTCCAGTCAGGATTTCAGAGCAGGAAGACCTGATCCTGCCCCCTGCCAGCACTGTGTGACTTTGGGTGAGTCTCCTAACCTAAGTTTCCTTTTCTGCACTGGGGGTATGTGTGGGGGGGAGGAAGACAAAGGCTATTGGATAGTTAATAGTACTGCTGACCAGCAGGACTCCTATTTAAATAGCATTTGCTGTTTTCCAATAAGCTTAATAGCAGAAGAACTAGAAACAATGCAAATAAATGTACAACGGTCCGTAGGTTTTCAAAAACTTTTGAGAATATTCACTAGGTGAACTAATAAGCAGCCACTGAAAATGATATTCACCGAAATGTACCATAGTGTCCTGAATTGGATCTTGGAACAGAAAAAGGATATTTGAAAAAACTGGGGAAACCGAATAAAATCTGGAGTTTAATAAATAGTATTAACGTTAATTTCTTAGTTTTGGTAAATGAATGTTAACATAAAGGAAGCCAGGTGAAGGTTTATGGGGACTCTATGCATTATTTTTGTAATTTTTGTTTAAGTCTAAAATTACTACAAAAAAAAACTTAATGATATTCGCAAGTTGTAATACAGGAAAGTTCGGGCTAAAATGTTAAATGATAAAAGCAGAATTCAAAATTGTGTGACAGTATGATTACAACTACGCAAAAGTTTTTTTCATAGAAAAAGTAAAAGAAAGCATGCAAATTTTTAACAGTCTATTTGGTTGACCATGAAACTGTGAGTAATTTAAATCCTATTTTTTTATGTTTTCCATTTTTCCTTGATATGGGATCTCAACCACTCCAAACTCTTCAGAGGGTGCGAACATCAGAAGGGGTTGGTTAATTTCAGCGGAAAAGGGCTGCATCACTCTCAAATGGCAGTGACAGAGTTGGGGATCAGGCCACCATAGCCCAGGTTACACACACTGGATGACACCTATAGGCTTGCCATCCACACCCACTGCCTGGACAATGCATATATCCAGCCCAGCCTCAAATCCTCGACTTTGTACTTGCTAGCTTGTGACCTTGGACAAGTTTCTTAAACTCTCTGCCCCTGAGTTTCCTCATCTATAAAATAGGGCTGCTAATAACTGTATCTTCTTTGTAGGGTAGTTATGAGGACTTAATGAGTTACTATTAGAACTGTCTGGCATATAGTAAGCTCTATATATTTATTAAAGAAAAAATACGGCTGGTGTCACCGGAATGAATTTAAATGTCCCTCTTGTCTCTTGCCCCAGACTCAAAGTCCTAAGGAGGAGGTGGAGGGAGCAGGAGAAGTGGATGTTGGTGAGGTCCCACCTGTCAGGGTCAGGAGAGTGTGAGCGTCCAGTGGGTGGTCCGGCTTCCGTGGGGGGAGGGCGCTGCCTCCTTGCAAGACCACACAGAGGCCTGAGAAATCTGGGATGGACCAGGTACGGGGCTGGGAGGCAGAGATTTCTAGTAAGTGCTCAACGATGAATTGTTGAAGGAATGAAATTCATGAATGAATGAACTGAATAGGAAACCAAAGCAAACACAACAACTACAACAAAGAACAGAGCTCATTTAGGGGGAGATCCCAGGAAGAAAGAGGAGGGGGTTGGGAAAAGGAGGCGGGAACAAGATCTTGAAGTGTCTTGGAGGTGGCAGCTAGGGTGATGACGGCATTCACCTCTGCCCCTACACCCTGTGGTCAGGTGGTCCTGGGCTGGGGGAGGGGGCAGAGGTGAATGGAAAGTTGCAGAGATGGACCTAGGGCACGTGACTGATGACAATTGTAAAGTACTCTTTATCTGGCCATTTCTTTTCTTTTTTTCTTTTTTTTGGTGGGGGGAGGAGTCGGGGTAGGAAAGTGAAAAATAGAGAGCCCAGGGTGTCTGAAGTGGCATTGTTGGGCTAGAGGGAAGCTCTGAAGGGTGTCACCTTTTGGCTACGTGACTTTGCTTTGTCACATGACTCAGCTCCTTCGGCTAGTAAAAGTACAAGAGTACAGGGAGAAGAGAGGTGGAAACTCAGCTGACCTTTCCCAGCAGCCTTCCGCCCCGCCCCCATCATTGCGTCTGGGTCTCCATGGAAGCTAGTTATCCAGCAGGAAGGACCCCAGGGTCCTCCAGAGACTTCTCTTCTTCCCTTCCCTCCTCCTCCTGCCAGCCCCCCCAAGATAGTTCTGGCACACGGTGCATGCCCCCCGGTGCTGGCTCACAGCACCTTACATCCTAGGAGCTCTCCCTTGGGGTTCCTTGACGTTCTTTGGGAATTTTGATCATCTCCCCAGCTATGTTACAAATTCTGGAGTGGGTTCGGGGAAAGCGGGGGCAGGGACTGAGGAAGACTCCTCAGGTGTAGCATAAAGGAAAAAGTGAGCCTGGGTTACGGGCCCCACGTGGGAAGAGTTTTGCTGCGAGGCCTTGTTTGATCTCACTCCAGCCAACGCACTGGACCATAATTTTGCCAGGTGGTAATTGCAGGGCTAGGATTCAAACCCTAGATTCTGACCTAGCACCATAACAAACTGGGGACAGACAGCATGCCCAGACTGGCCAGAATGCTCAAATCACTTGGCCACTCTGAGCTTGTTGGGGTGGGCACCGCTCAGTGGGTGGCAGTTGGTGAGAGCGGTGTATCACCCCGACAGTGCCCCAGGCTGGAGTGATGGGCAGATCTCCATGCCTGGTCTCCCTGCATCACCCCCATGCAGGGGTGAGGCTCCTCTCCTTGGGCCCTGCTGCCCTCTGCTGGTCAAGGTCCAGGCACCCGGCCAGCTCCCAGGGGAGGTCAGGAGCTGGAGCTGGGAATCCTGACTCGTTCTGTGTCCAAGTGCCCAGCTCTTGCTCTGCCACTCACTGCTTTTGGTCTCACTCTAGCTTTCTGAAACTGTTTCCTCATCTGTAAAGCGGGGATTTGTGAGGATTGAATGAGGTAGGATGTACAGAATGTCACCTGTGAAGCCTGGCCAGACAGGCCTCTGTGATGCTCTCCTGGTGGGCAGACAGGAGCAGGGGTCCTAGAATAACCCTGTTTCAGATGCATGGGTGTGGTGGGCGAGCTCGGAGTCCGCTGTGTCATTCAGTGGGAAGCACCTCCCTGGTCCTCCCATCCCCAGCTCCCCTCCTGTTTATCTAATGGCAGGAGCAGGCTGCCGAGTGGATACTGGACACTCCCCTCCCCAACTGGTTGTGTCGACATGGAGGATGGAGGATGGAGGTTTGGAAGGCAAAGACCACATCCTGCTCACCACCCCCCACCCTGCCCTGCACTCAGCACTGGACCAGGCTTGATGTCTCCACTGCAAACATAAGCCCTGCAGGAATTCCAGCCCCATCCTCCTGGCTCCCCTTGCAGGGTCCAGCCAGCCTCACACAGAGTCAGCTGCCTTATATTCCACGTCTACTCTGAGACTTCCCATCTTCGTCACCGGGAAGGTCTGCGCTCCCTCCCTGCTCCTCCCAGCACATGGTGACTCAGGGAAGAGAGAACCAACATCCAGCAAACATGTCCACGCTTGCTCCTGCTTTGCAGATCCTACAACAACCTTGCAGGGTAAACAGTGACCCCCATCTCATAGTTAGTAACTCTAGTTACTCACTGACTGAATAAGTACAGTGGTGTGAGTGCATTCAGTCCTCCCAGCACTTCGGAGGTAGGTCCCACTCATACCCTCATTTTCCACATAAGGAAAAGGACACAAAGTAAGCCTTAGGGACTCGTCCAAAGTCACAGAGCTGGTAAATTGCAGCATCAGGATTTGAACCCAGGAAAACCCCCTGCTTCCCACAATCCGTCCTTAACCAGAAGCACTTAGCTTGGAGGTCAAGCCCTGGAACATAGGGAGGGTGGTCAGCGAGTCCATTTCGGATGTCTGCTCCTCAGCCTGGTCACGGGCTTTGTTGATTCCCTAGCCAGTGGCTTTGGGATGACTTCCTAGGGGTCATGAGTTCTCATCCTCCAAAGGGAGGGCCCCCAGGAGCAGAAGGAGGCCAGCGAGAGCCAAGAGGGAGACCTGAAGTGGGGTATCTGCCAGATGTGGGGCCCCGGGTGCTATGCAGGCAGAGGGGAGAGGAGAGTTCCATGACTCACAGATGCCAGGGAGTGGCCTGTCCTGGAGGAAATGACTTGGGGTCCCCACCTCCACCCCTTGCCTTCCCAGCAGACAACCCCGAGGCCAGGCGGAGGCGGTGTGGAGAAATGAAGGCACTGTGGTTTGTGGTTGTTGGCCCGACTGGCCTCTGGCCTGCGCTCTCCCCGGCTCCCACTTGTCTGGCTGAGCCACCCTGCCAGGCGGGGTTGTGAGGAATTGAGAGGGGTTTGGTGGGTGAGGAGGAGGAGGAGAATAACAACCATCCATAATAACAAGCCTCCCTGGCTGCTCGGTGGGCGTCTCCAAGTGCTGCTACTCACTGTGCCCTCCTGTGACACCTGAAATGGCTGCATGTGGCCTCTGGGAGGGATCGGGCCTGAAGCTGGAAATGGGCCACCTAACATTGCCTCCTCTCCTAGGGCGGCTGTCTCAGTGTGTGGAAGGGGCTCACCTTCTCTGCCTTTCTCACGCAGGGGAGAGGCTGGCATTCTTCCCTCACTCTCAGTGTCCCCACCCTTCCCACAGTACACCCTTGCTGTGGCATAGGCTACCCAGCCCAGAAGTCACATGGCCTTCACTTGTGGTGGCTTGTTTCTTGTTTCTGGACGTCTGCAGCTGCCCAACTGGTCTACGGCTCTCACCTCCACCCTCCCAGTCACCTGGTCCTGCCACCAGACCTGTCATCTTAAGGAGTCCAACCTAGCCTGTCTCACAGCATGGAAAGAAAGCCCAGTTCCTTAGCCAAGGGGCGCTGGCAGACAATGGATATTTTGGTGTGCATGCAGTGAGGTGGGAACGAGGCAGCCAGCAGACCCATAGACTTCCTGCAGTGGTGTCTTGAGCTGGCCGCTGAAGGATTTGGGGGTGGAGGAGCCTTGGACAGGCAGTGACTGGGAGGAAGGGTGTGCTGAGATGAGGGAACAGCCTCAGAAAAGGCTTGGAGGCTGGTAGGGGTCATTAGCGCTCCCGGGGTATGGCTGCGGGTGTCAGGTGTCCAGGCTGAGAGCCTGGAGACTGGGAGACTTTTGTGGCAATCTAGGCAGGAGCGGATGAGGGCCTGAAGTAGAGCACTGGTTCAGAGCAGCCATCCATTCGTCACACCACCATTCTTTAGTGCCTCCTGTGTGCTAGGCACGGGATTCGGACTCACCCAGTCTGTGCTCTAGGGAAGCTGGCCATCCCATGGGGAGACAGACAGGACCATGTCAAATGTGACCAGCTCTCAAAGAAAGGAAAGGGGAGCAGCTAAGCGTGGGTCAAGGGCAGGGCTTGGATCCGGTCCCACTCCAGTACCTACATGGGGTGGGCTCTTAACTACCACGGAACGTGTGTAAAGGCATTTCCAAACAAGAGTGACACAACTAACAGGTGACGTCATTTTAGTTGTTACAGTTACCACTGGGAAGGGCGGGGGAAGCAGGGGTTGTGGGGTGAGCGGAGGGGGCCCGGGTCCTAGGACCGCCTGGTGCTGCCTGAAGATGCAGCCCCAGGAATAGCCGCGAGGTGGCACCAGGCTGCACGTCTGCTCCAGGACGTGCCGGTCCAGGGCTGGGACCTGGGAGTGGTAGTGATTCTAGGGGACTTCAGGATTAGCCCTCCTCAGGGCTGGTGGGCCCGGGAACCCCCTGCCTCAGGCCTCAGAGGGGGTTCACTTCTGCCCAGGGATCCCAGCCCCGGGGTCAGGGGCCCCGCCTCGGTGGTGCCCATCTGTCTGAGGGTCAGTTTGGCGGTCACAGTCTGGGGACTGGGTCCAGCCCAGCCAACTAGGCAGAAGGTCAGCACCCAGTTCCTTCCGGTTCTGCTGGGGCTGTCGGGGCAGGGAGGGCCCCAAGCTGTCAGGTCACCACGCAAAAGCTCCGAGTAATCCGCCTCCAGAAGTTGCGACTGCGGCTGCTGAGGGCCACCTCGGCAGCCTCCTGGAAGACGGCATGGACGTTTTCGTGGAGAAGAGCTGAGCACTCGAGGTAGGCCACGGCGCCCACGGACCTCGCCATCTCCTGGCCCTAACAGGGAGAGTGGATGGGGCAGCTGTGAGGTGGGGGCCGCTGGGCGCCTCACTCCAGCCTTCCCACAGCCCTCTTGACAATCCTAGGGAGTCTCTAGGACAAAAGTGGAAGGTATGTTTTTTTCTAGAGCACCCACATACCCTCCCCTTAACTTGACCAAGTGCTCAAGTTATTGGATTTCCCACCTCAGTCTGGGCTGGGTCTTTGCCGCTCAAGATACCAACTAATCAAGTTCCCCGGTGTGTAGCAGAGAGAGGCCTGCAGACTGAAGAGCTATGGTTCCTCTCTGGGCCTCAGGTTCCCCATCTGTGAAGTGGGTGGGTAGGACTATCTGATGTGCACACTACTTGCTCTCCCTCCTACACGCAGAACCTTCTAGAGTACTCCAGGTGCCACTGCCAAGCATCAGCCATTTCTGACCCATGACTGCCTCCAAAATGATCCCTACCCTGCCCCACACCCCGAGTGTGCTGGACTCTTGGCACTGTTGAGAGGCTGGGCCAGGTCAGCATATCCCAGAGGTTCCCTCTCCCAATACCCCTGCCTCTGGGCTGGGTTTCCTACCCTGTGGTAAGTCACGGGCTCCAACCTATTTTTCCGCAGCTTCTTCACCAGCGACCTGTCCTTGCGCAGGTCAGTCTTGCAGCCCACAACGATGATGGGCACCTCCTTGCAGAAGTGACTCACCTCTGGGTACCACTGTGGGGAGGGAGGTGGGGAAGGTGTGTGTGTTAGCCATCGGGAGTGCTGTCCCTCTGGGCAGATGGGAGAATGGGCTGCTCTCTGGCCCGCCCCCCAGGCTACCTCCTATGCGTTCAGGGAGACCTACTCTGTGCCAGGCTCTAAGACACTACACCTGTGAACTCATTAACCCCCAGGTCCCTATAAGCAAGTTCTAGCATCAGTCCCATTGTACACATGTGGTAACTGAGGCTCAGAGAGGCTATATAACTTGGCCTTGGTCACACAACAGGCAGTGGCAGGATTTGAGTCCAGGGACCTGCTCCCACCCCCTCTGCAAGGTAAGTGTTCTCACGACTGCCTCCCCAACTGGGTGAAATATATCAGCAAATAAGTGATCCTTTAAAGATAAAGCATCTCACAACACAGTTGCAGCAGCTGTTTGCCTTTGGAAGGGAGCACTCCCATCCTGGGTCAGCTGTTCTTTGGAATGTGAGGCTCCAGGCCTAGCTACGTCAGCCTCGACTACAACGCGGGAGCCCGGAATCCAGAAACAGGGGCTTTATATGTCCAGGAGCAAATGCCTGCTCAGTTTGTCTGTTCAGAAAAAATTGGCATCAAACCAGCTAGCTCCTGGAGCCAGATGGGGCCCATGTGGGGTCCTGGGCAGACTGCCCACACTCCCAGCCCTCACAAAACTGCCCTTGGCAAGGCTGTCCTCCACAGCTCCACCTTGCTAAATCCAAAGTAAGTCCTCAGCCCTCACCCTCCCTGAGCCCTGACACTGGGGACTGTGCCCTACTCAGAGATCTGGTCTGCACTTTACCCCAGGACCCCTCTCTCTTCTTGGATCTTCCCAGCCCGCGGCTCAAGCCCTGGGCTCACCTCTCTTCTAGCTGCTCTTGCCCTCCAGGTGATCCCAGGTGACCACTCCTAGCCCATGGCCCTTCCCCACCAGCAGCTCTACCTAATGGATCTACCTAACCTGGCCTGCCCTGGCCATCTCCAGGGAACTGCAGACTCAGACTTCCACCTGCCTATCTGCCACCTCACTGGGATGTCCAACAGGGCCCCCATCTCCCACCTCCTCACCCCCAGCTTGCTCCTCGGGACATGGCAAGTCCACCTTCCCATTGCTCTGACCAAAACGTCTCTCTCCCACCCGCGTCCAAACCATCTGTACATCCTGATGGCTTTGCCTTCCAGATTCAGTACCCACCCACCTTGCACCACCCCTTCTGCTAGCAACCCGGGCCTAGCCACCACCATCTCGTCCGGCCGCCAGAGCCTAGAACAGTGCCTGGTACATAGATGTGCTCAATCAGCACTTCTGAATGGTTGTATGGAGCAGGCTGCCTGGGTTCAAATCCCCACGTTCTCACTTCAGTAGATGTGTATCATGGAGCAAGTGATCCAACCTGGAGATAGTGATAGTATCTGCTCCCTAACCTTGTAAGGGGGTTAGATGAGTTAATTTATGTAAGTGCCTGGAACAGTGCCTGGCGCACAGCAAGTTCTAATGCCATCATCGTTGTGTTATTATTACCAATGCTGTCACTGGCTGTGCTGTGAGGAACTCTGGAGCAGTTTGGGTGGTAATATGTCATGGGTGAAGCAGAGGAACTCAAGGGACCACATGCCTGACACCTGTGAGCAGCTTCTGGAACCCCTGACATAACTGGTAGGCATCCTGGGAGGCTACTGAGAGGCAGCGGTCACACAGATGGAGGCTGAGAGCTGCTGGAACCTGACGGTTTATGCAACTTTGAGCAGGCCCAGACGGGGGAGATTCAGGGGTCTCTGGGTCCCGCAGCATTCTCAGGCAGGGGCACAGTAGAAAGAGCCACAGCAGTGTGAGTCTGCAGTAGAGGGCAGGCAAGGAGCACTGGACTGGGAGTCAGAGGCCAGACCCTGCCACCAAATCCCTGTGGGACCCCCAGCTAGTCGCTGAGCCCCTCTCGGCCTCAGTTTCCCCGTATGTATGTCAGAGGCACTGGCCTTGATATCATCCAGGGCCTACCGAACTCTGACAGTCCGCTGGGTCAAGGGTGTGTGCGGATGAAGCAGTGTGGCCCGGCTGTGGGGGCTGTGCCTCCTGGCCCCCCAGTACCTACCCGGTTAAAGATGTTGTCAAAGCTGTGTGGGCTGGTGACGTCGAAGCAGAGGAGCAGGACGCTGGCGTCAGGGTAGAACAGGGGCCGCAGGCGGTCATAGTCGACTTGTCCTGGGAAGCAGGGGAGGTCACTCCCTCTGAGCTCCTGCCCACTGCCAGTTCCTCCCCAACATTCCTACCAGACCGTGCACACGCATATACCCTGTTTCCCCAAAAATAAGACCTAGCCGGACAATCAGCTCTAATGCATTTTTTGGAGCAAAAATTAATGTAAGACCCGGTCTTACACAAGACCGGGTCTTATATTATAGTAAAATAAGACCAGGTCTTACATTAATTTTTGCTCCAAAAGACACATTAGAATTGATTGTCCGGCTAGGTCTTATTTTCGGGAAACACGGTGTGTGTGTGTGTGTGTGTGTGTGTGTGTGTGTGTGTGTGTGTGTGTGTATCAGGGTCTAGTCCTGTGCCTCAGGGTCCCAATTTCGCACTCACGTGGCCACTCAGGTGGCCATTCCTCATGAAGGTCCCCCTCTGGGCAGTGTTCTCTGGCCTGTCCACAGAATATGCCAGCCCTGGCCTGGATGAAACCACCTGCTGCGAGAGCCCTGTTCTGGAAAGGGGAGCAAGGCAGAGGCCCAGTCTAGAGGGACTGAGGCCATCACTCAGAAGCTTGCTTTGCCCTGGGCTGAGGCGGTGAGGAGAAAGAGGCAGGTGGCACCCCAGCAAAAACATCTTTGCCCATCTAAGGTAAGGGGGCTGCTGGGACTGTCTGAAGTTAGCTTTAAGCTCTGGAATAAATTTGACTGAAACCTCATGGAGACAAGGTCAGAAGGCTGGAGGGCAGAGGTCAAAGTCCGCAGAGCTTACAGAAGCTGAAGCCAGGGCGGAATGCTGAGGAGGCCAGGAACAGTCCCCTCCTTGAGAACAAAGAGCTCTGGACTCCCCCTTGTCTGGGGACACAGTGGGCTGTCCTGGGGTAGAGGAGGCAGCAGACTCAGGTGCAGAAGCAAGGAGGGTTCAGGTTCCTGGGGCCCCTAATCCTGGTCCACACCTGTCCGTTGGAGATTGGCTGGCCTTCCCGGTTCAGAAGGAAGGGAGTGGGGTTTGGCTTCGGGCATCTGGGGCCCCTCCTTCCATCCTGCCCCTCCCCCCAGCCTTGCACACCCACCTGCTGTGTCCCAGATTTGGAGGTGCACCGGTTTGCCCTTTATTTGCAGATTAACGGTGAGCCGCTCAAACACCGTGGGGGTGTAGCTCTGAGGAAGAAGGGGGCAAATAGAGGCTGTGAGAACAACTGAAGGGGGCAGGTCCCACTGCCCAGGCCAGAATCCAGGAATGACCGTGTCACCGCCCTCTTTGGGAGTCTGCAGAGTGCAGTAGTTTCTGGAAGTGGTTGGCTGGTCGGTGGGGTTGAGGTCTAGAGCCACCACTTCCTAGCTGTGTGCCTGGCAAGGCATCGACCTCCCTGGCCGTCTTCTCCGCGGTTGTAAAGTGGGAAAATTAAAAGTGCCCACCGCAGTGTGTTGCTGAGATGCCCCACACAGAGCCCTTAGCACAGGGCCTGGCACAAAATAAACACTCCACACATGCCAGCTACTGTTATTTTTATCTTTGTCCCCCTGCATCGGGGACTGTCCTATTTCTGAGCCTTCCTTCATGCTGTCCCCTCCTCCTGGAATGACACTAACCTACACTTGTTCATTCATTCATTCACTCGCACTTTCTCCAGGTCCAGTTCTGGGCACTGGGAGCAAGTAATAAACAAGACTTAGTGCCTGTCCCACGGAGCACGTTTCTTTTTGGGGTCCCTCCTTTGCCTCTCAACCTCTTATAACCCAACCAAGACCCCTGCCCAGTGCCACCTCCCCCAGGATGCCTTTCTGGATCCCTCCATAGCTCGTGCTCCATCTCTGCCTCTCTTACTTGCCCTGTCGGGACTCAGGAGGAGGTCACCCGGGCCAGAGGCTCCCAGGCCTGCTCTGCCAGAGCTTGCTCCCTCTCAATAAAGTCTGGGTAAATAGAAACAGGATGGCTTTTGTACACAAATGCAAGAATGTAGCGGGGAGCTTTTATAGATCGGGTCTGAGCAACAGGTGAGGTTTTCAAAACTCCGGCTTCACTTGCCTTCTGCCCCGAGGGGCACCCTGGACCACTGCAGCTTGTGTCCCCAGGCCTTACTCACTTGCTCAGGGCTGGTCTGTGGGTACACAGCCCAGGAGACCCTGTCCTCCGCCCATTTCCCATGCCAGGTAGAGACCCCACCAGCCAGTGACTGGCAGAGTCAGGCGCCGGCTCTGGAAGGGCAGCCCCCTAGTGGTGGCTTGGTGCAGTCCTCCAGGCACCTGGGAAGTTGCCAGGGGAAGGTGGGGACAAAGGGTCCCATAGTAGGCAGCGGGGCCAGATGGGGCCTTTGAGGATGGTCCTGATGTAGGGGTTCCACCTACCCTGGACTCTTTCACCTGTCCGCCCTCTACTAATAGGAACAGAAAAGCCTCCACCCACCACCCCATGCCCCTCTGCCTGACCAGGGCCCCTGCCCTCAGGCCCATTGCCTGGCAGCGGACCGTGTGACACTGTGATTAGGAGCCTTGCTTTGGAATCAGATGTACTTGGCTTAGGACCAGCTCTGGCATTAACCAGCTGTGTGACCTTGGGCCAGTCCCCTCACTGGTAAAAGGAGAAGTGTCACCTCACAATGTGACAGGGAAGATGGGTGAGGTCAGGCATCCATGCCCACCGCTTAGAAAGCTAGTGGCCAGGGACAGTGTCCACACAACCACTTCCATCCCTCCAGCTGGTGCCCCCTTCCCCAACCCCTCCCTAGTCTGTCACTGGAGGGCACTGATGCCTGCGGAGCTCTCAGCGTGGCCACCCACTTATCAGTAGAGGGGTCCTGCGCAGGACTCTCGAGCTGAGGTGCAGGGCAGCCTGCCACCAAGCTCTTGGGAGACACATGTCACTACTTTGCAAATGCCTGTGGAGATGACACCATCACCCACATTCTCCATGGCCCTTTACCTGCACCATCTCTGATCCCTGCAACCTTTGAAAGTCGGTACTAACCCATTTTCCTGATGACACTGAGGCCCAGAGAGGGGAAGTGACTTGTCCAAGGTAATGGACAGCTGGCTAAAGACGAAGCCAGGTCTTTCTGGTTCCAGAGGTCAGGTTCTGTCCCTAGACACTTGCCTCTCGTGAGGTCACCAACTCTAGCCACTGGTGGGAGTGACCAGGAAATTCCCCCCCCCATTTCAGGGTGTGGGGTTCGGCTACTTCTCTGGCTTGTAAGTGTCACAACCCTACTCTGGAATGTTATCCTGGAGACTCTATCAGTCTACACCTTCTGTTGTGTTCTTTGAACCCCTAGGCAGGGTCACTCTCTGCCCATAGAGCCAAGAAGCCCTTAACCTTATCTGTTGAGCTGTTCTCAGCCAGAAAGGCAGGGCCGAGCCTGGGCTGGACCAGGGTAGAAATAACTCAGGCTTGGGTTTGCCCTCATGGGGCTCGCAGACAGACAGTTGGATCATTCCAGGATGGGGGACGTAGCTCAAGAGAGGAGAGTGGGGCTTCCCTGGGCAGCACACCCATGGGAGCCCCTGTGTGGACCAGGAAGACAGCTGGTTCTGGAAGGCAGGGCTGGCGCTCCCTGTCCCCTCCCTCCTCCCCTGCTGTGGGGCCCTAGGCTTTGGCCCTGTGGGAATGGTTGCTGCCCCAAATGTCAACCAGGAGTCCCCCCCACCTCAGGAGCTCTTTCTACTCTGCTCCCACTGCCCTGAACCTAAAGTTGGTTCAAAGCCAAAGGTTGTTGAGGCCCCTGCAAATCCCAGCCTGTTCTCTGCTCTTTGCTGCAGGCAGAAGCCCTGGGAGATGGGCCCCAAGTCTCCTCGCTCCTGGCTCCCTGGGCTTGGTGGGCTGCCAGGAGGGGAGTCCAGGGACAGGAGCAGGAGAAGGCTGGGTCCAGCAGGCCGCGCACTGAGGGCTTTGGAAGGTGTCTTGTCAGGGGTGGGAAGACCTGGGTTCTAGACCAGCGCTGCCACTCCTGGGCCCTGGGCCCCAACGGGAGACTCTGCCTCTCGCCTCGGTTATCCTATCTGTGAAATGAAGGCCTTTCCAGCTCTAGGACCTTGTATTTCTTTTAAATAAAGAGGCCTCTCTTGTGCCTGGGGGCAGAGGGGTGCCTGGGAATTCAGGATCCCACAACAGGGAGGAGCCCAGACAAAGCGGGGCCCATCTTCTTGGTGACAAGCATGCCCTCCCTTCCCCTGGCCAGCTCCAGTGTGTCCCAACACCCACATTTCATCAACTGCGTGGCAATGCCCACTTCTACACTGTAACCTCTCTGAAACCAGGGTCTCACCATCAAGGCTGTCTCAGAGCCCAGGACACTGGTGGTGAGGCACCACCCCTCCCAGCCCCTCTGCTGGGCCCCACTGGCCTGGCCCCTCCGTGGTGCTCTTCCCAGTGTTTCATAATTGTTGGGCTCCCAAGGGCAGCATCTGGGGGCCCGGAAACACATCCCCCACAACTTAAAAAAAATGTGACTGGCCAAAGGAGATGACATCAGCTCCATAAACCACAAAAGACTCAGCTCAACGCTGTCACAGGGGAAAGAAAGTTCCGAGACTGTTACGAGGGTTGGCCTCTCCTGCCTCCCCCATCAGACTCCCCAGCGCCTGCACAACCCCAGGGGTTTGCAGGATGATGGCACAGGCAGGAGGGAGAAGAAGTGCTGGAAGCAAATCCATGGTTTCTCAGGAGAACTAGGCTGAGAGGTGGCATGGGGTGGGTGGGTCCAGCCCATTCTGGCGCCTGGTGAGTCCGCCTGAACAGTCAGTAAACATGCTAGTGAAGGACCGGTGGTCAACATGCCCTGAGCACCAAGGATGTGCCAGGTACCACGCGGGGTCATCTGTCAGCCTGACTTTAATTCTCACCAGCACCCTGGCTCTCTCCACCCCAAAAAGTGTCAGGAAATGGAGGCTCAAAGAGGCTAAGCAAGTTCCTGAGGGCTACACAGTTTGTTAGAGGAACGCCAAGGTTCCCGTCAGCTGTCTGACTTGAGTCTGTTTCCTTACCCCACAAGGCAGAGCCCATGGGATGTCCGTGTCAGGGGCAAATCTGGGAGAGAAATGATGTTTCTTTCCCAACTGAGTCCTTCCTGTTAAAGATTCCGAGCTGAGCACCTCACCTGTATTAACTCACTCTTCACGAGACACTTATGCAGTTAAGGACACAGGCACAGACAGGGTAGGAGACTTGCCCAAGGGCACACAGCTGTAAGTGGTAAAGCCATGACTTGAACCCAGGCAGTTTCCAAAGTTGTCAGTCCCTTTTAGCCACCAAGTGTTCCCTTAGGACCTGCCACTACCCAGGTTGCCAAAGTCAGTCCCTGTGACACCTCTCCCAGGTAGGTGCCTTTCTCCAAGATGATATCATTGAGGCCCTCACTCCCGATGGCAGAGCGAGAACTGCCACTGACCCCACACTCTGCTGGGAGACGTCTCGGGAGGCCAGCGTGGGCACACATTCTGGGCAGCTCCGGCACAGACGGGGCACACCGGGCGCCCGTGCGTAACCGTGACCAGGCGGGGATGCGTGCACAGCAGTGGGCGCCGTGCCCGGAGGGCTCCGGCACTCACCTCGGGGAAGGCCCCTTCGGCGAAGACCATCAGCAACGACGTCTTCCCGCAGCCGCCGTCGCCCACCAGGACCATCTTGACGGACCGCACGCCTGGCGGCGCCTCCTCACCCGCAGCCTGGGCCGCCTTCATCGCGGGGCCGGCCGAGGGGCCGGGCGCGCAGCGGCGTCCACCCGGGCTGCCGCGAAGGCCGGGTGCAGGGCAGGCCCGGCGGGGCAGGAATGTGGAAGGGGCGGGGCGGCGGGAGGAAGTGCGAGCCGGGCTGGGGGCGGGCAGGGGGCGGGCGGGTGGCCTCCGAGCCCAGGTGAGAGGCCCGAGCCGGGATCCCCGCGCGTGGGGCGGCAGAGACGTGGCGGCAGGGCTCGGGCCCTTCCCCTCCCGTCCTGTTTGGCCACTAAAGAAACGTTTCTTGAGCACCTACTGTGTGCGTGCACTGAGACCACAGAAGGGGGGGGGCCCAGACTCAGCCTCCGGTCCTCAGGAGGGCACTCTGGTCTGATGGGGAGGAGACAAGTAGCTGGACAGCGACAGTGCGAGTAGGGATGTGGACAGGGAAAGAGGGGGCACCTGGCCCATTTCCCCTGGAAGGAGGGAAGTGGGGGTCAGCCATGTTAGCCTACCAGCTTGGTGGGGACAGGGACTGGGTTCTGGGTGCCCAGTGGAGCAGGAGCTGGTGACTTTTGATAAAGAAAGAGCGGGAGAGAGGGTGGGAGGTACCAAAGAAGGGAGCAAGTAAGGAGGGAAGGAAGGAAGAGAAAGAAAGAATATGCATTTCCCCCAGGGCTCTGGAGACCGAGTACACCACCTTCCTCCCTCGAGGTGTTTCGACCAGGTAGGAATGGGGTGACGGGGACATGGCACTGCCAGGCCTGGCCTGCCTTCCCACAGCCAGCACCAGGAAGTTTCGCTGCAGGTGGGTGACCACCTGTCTCACTTCTGGCTGGGGCATGATCTGGGGAAAGCAATGGAACCTTCCATCGATAAAATGCTTAGATCAAGGTTTGGTACATGGTTGATGTCACGTATGAGTGATCCTTATTATTTAACCAACACTGATGGTCCCTCTGTGCCCAAGAGCCTGGGGGACCCTGAACCATTTAAGAAAAAGTCCCTACTTTGAGAAGCCCGTGCCTAGAATGGGAGACAGGCAGGGCATCAGCATGCTAAAAGCTACAACAGAGATGATGCAGGAAGGCTGTGGGGAAGAGTGGCCCCTCACTCAGGTTTGGAGGGGGCGGTGTCAGGAAACCCTTCTGAGAAGAGGGGCTAGTCTTGAAGAAAAAGTGAGACACAGATGGGGAATGGGAAAGGTGTTCCAAGCTGAGGGAACAGCACATGCAAGGTATGGAGTCGAGAGGGGGGTGCTTTGGGGTCACAGTCCTTCCCCATGACAGAGGGCAAAGTGGGTTGGGGAGCTAGTGCCAGGGGTGAAGCTGAGGGTTAACAGGCCTGGATAATGGAGCACTTCGGATGCCAGGAATTAACACAGAATGAAGTAGAAACTCACTGTCACCTGACCTCCCACCCCTGTTAGCAGCCAGAATTGAAATCTTTTAAAAATGAGCACAGGGGCTTCCCCCAATCCTGGACTGAGTGTTTTTGTTGAAGCTCAAAGAAACGGGGCAGAAGTCTTTGGGTTTCACATTCCCCCACCCCCTTGCAGGTCATGATATCATCTGCATAGTGTTCAAAGCTGGGCACTTTGAACTTCACTGTGGCCCAAAGAGGCAGCCAGGGCAGGAGTCACTGCCCCGACGACGGCAGAGGCAGAGCTCAGACCCCTGACTCCTCTTCTCCGCTCACCCAGGACCCCAGTCATTAGGCTAAATGAAGACTCACCTGGTTGGAACGAACATCCCAGGACCTCCCCACCCTTCAGGTGCCCCTTCCTCCCCGAAACTGCCACAGGGCTGGGCAGTGACTTAGCACAGGACTGGGTGTGTAGCCACTGAGCAGGGATCTCCGCCCCAAGGAGTGGTGGGGAGGGCCCCAGCCCCCAACGATCAGCTGTCAGACTCATCATCTTCTGTCCTCCCCACTGTTGCTATCATCAAGCTTTGCGTGGCAAGGCTGGGAGGCAGGTGGGGGTGGAGAGTCAGGCAGAGGCATTTGGCCTTGTTTGGGGATAATCACTCTAATGACACCCTTGATGTGTGTCATGCTTTACAGTTTCACTGAACATTTCGTAATAATAACAGTGTCCATTAATGGATTGCTAATCCTGTGCAGCAGGACCTACTGTGCAGTACCTACTGTCCCCTAGTAGGTGGGGATTGCTAGTCCCATTTCACAGAGGAAAATCCTGAGGCCCAGAGAGGTTAAGTTCTTGTCTAAGATCCACAGCTAGTAAGAGGCAGAATCCTAATTTGAGCACAGGTCTGGTCACAAAGCCGGGCTCTCTACTGACCTCACACCTCATATACTTCAGTCCATTCAGACCTCAGATCTACTGATGTTGAACCCCAGCCTCATACCTCTTGCAGAAGCATGAGCATAGATAGAGTTATAGAGCATAGATTAGGGCCCGGAAAAAATCCATCTTGGTTGGCAAGGAATTTACCCAAATCCCAGACATGGCTGGGCCCTGGACGGCACGGTTTTCCTGTTTTCCTGGTGTTTATTTTGGAGGGGGGAGGTGGCCCAGGTCACAGTCAGCCTGGCTAGGATGCTGTTTACTGTTATACTGTTTTCTGTGGCTACAGTTTGCCGCCAGCCTGTGGGTGACTCAGCCCTTTGCGATCCCACTGGTCCCAAGCCCAGAGTCCTTCAGAAACCCTGCACAGCGGGTCACTACCCCAAAGACCCTAGAACAGCAGAGGTGGCCAGGCTGGCCACCTGTGCCTCAGGACGTTATGTCCAATTGAATGCCTTGCTGGACAAGTGGGAAAGGAAGGAAAATGAGGGAGCAGGGGAGACAGGAAGGAAAGAAGGAAGGAAGATGGGCTGACTGAAAATAACAACAAACTGAAGAAATGAATAAAAGAATAAACCATTGCATGGGTGAATGAATACAGCCCATGACCTGAGTGTGGGGTCAGCAGACAGATGAGCACCCTCCAGCCTCCATCTGCTCCAAGGCTCCCCAGCCCTGGGACCCTGTGCCCCATTTTCTGACACCTCTCCCCCATCCTCCCTGAGGCCGGGAGTCCCCTGCTGTTCCAACCGAGTCTCTGCTGCCCCCGTGTGGCTGTTATGCTCCCTACACCAAGGACGGGCCCGCTCTGCTTGGGGTTCTGGCTCCGGGTGTGGGGTGTTTATGAATGGCTGAAGGAGAAGGAAAGTGGGTGCCAGGGGGTGGAACTTCAGAGTCTAGTCCTGCCCTTTGGATGTTTTGGCTGCGGACACAGACCTTTTGCTCCTCGTGCCTCCCTACCCTCCCTCCTTCCCTTTCATCCCAATCTGTGGATCCCAAGAGCCGGCACGCCACCCAAAGCCTTGACCTCACATATACTGAGCACCTACTGTGGGCCAGACACTTGGCGTGTGCCATTTATTCCGTCCTATGAAGTGTGTATAATTCTTATCCTCTTTGACAATCGAGGAAACTGAGCCCCAAAGAGAACAGATAGTTTGCCCAAGATCCCATAGCTGGTAAGTGGAAGAGCTGGGGTTCTAACCCAGGCATTGGGGCTCTAGAACCCATATACCCAGAATCCCCAAACGTAAGAGATGCGAGGGGCCTTTACAGGCCTTCTTGTCCAAATACTCCTTCTTCAAATGGGGAAACAGAGGCTCTCAGGGGGGAAGGCACTTGTCTCACAGCGAGTAAGCAGCAGGCCCAGGTCTATGGCAGGCAGAACCCAGAAGGGCCTCTTCTCAAGTTTCTTTCTGGTGGGCTCCCCAGACCAATTTGATTGGAGCCCAGGGCTGGGGACCCAAGCCTCCTGCCCCTGCCTCCTCTCCCTGCCTCACCATCCTTGATCCTTCTGGGTGGGATGGGAAGATTGATTATGGGGCAGGAGTGGGTAGAAAGCGAGGGAGCCCTGTGGCCCAGTTTCAGTGTTTATTTAGCCTGTTGGTTTGTTACTTCCGGTGTCTACAGGCATAGACAACCACAGGCAGAAAGAGGAAGTGAAGTCTGGAGCTGCTGTCAAGTGTGGATGATAAAGTAGCTGATCTGGCTCCTCCCACATGCAGGCCTGGCCCGGCCAATGCCACTGGCCAGATCAGCAACCTCCACACCTGTCCTTTTGGGTGGAGCTTGGCCTGTCCCCGAAGGCTCCCAGACAGGGGGCCTGGGATGCTTGAAGCAGGCCCATGGGCCTGGGGTTGGAGGAGGGGAGAAATGGGGGATGGGAAGGAAGGGGCAAAAGAGATGGGAGCAGCTCAATTTGGACCCTGCTGAATGAACCTAAAGCCAGAGGGCAGCTTGGACTGCCCCTCACTGACCTAAAACAGCCGTATGTCCCCGCCTTGTCATTTCCAAAGCTGCTTAGAGTGTTCCCCTTCCTGCCTCCCTTCTTCTCACTTGCTCCTGCCCAGGACCCCTCAGTGGCTCCCCATTGCCAGCTGGATGAGGACCTTCAGCCTCAGCCTGGACACAAAGCCGCCCCGGCTCAGCCCTATCCGGTCTCTCCACACTCAGCAGGCTGTGCGGCTCCCTACACACACGCAACGCTTGTGCTGGCAGTTCCCCTGCTTGGAGGCCCCTCTCTCTCTTCCATGTGTACAGTCCACCCGCCCTGCAAAGCCAGAGCTCATGTTTCCATCTCCTCTGGGAAGCCCTCCCTGTCCACCTTTACAGGCTTCTGCAGCAGCCTGTCTCCCTGGTGTTGGGGGAGGGGGTTCCACAGAGGCAGTTCACAGTCAGGCCCTGGGGTGGCCAGGCCTCCTGGGGTACGCTGAGAACTCCCACTCAGGGTCTCTTCTTCCCGTGCTTACTGTGACCTTCCAGGAGAGGGCAGGGGGAAACCAAAGCAGCCTGGGATCCAGAGGGCCTCCTCTGCTGCCCCTCAGCCCCACCCTTGAGGAATTGAGGGAGGGTTTGGCCTAGTGATTCAGAGGATGACCGCTGGGGGTGGCTGGTTAGCTCAGTTGGTTAGAGCACGGTGCTAATAACAGCAAGGTTGCCGGTTCGATCCCTGCATGGGCCACTGTGAGTTGTGCCCTCCTTAAGAAAGAACATGAGCTCTGGAGCCAGCCTGAGCTTCAATCCTAACTCTAAGACTTTTTGGCTGTTTGATTTTGGGCTAGTTACCTAACCATTCTGAGCTTTGGTTTCCATAGCTGCAAAAAGGGGATGACAATAGTACCTACCTTGAAGGGTTGCAGGGTTGCAGGCTGTGCACTAGCTGTCACTGACTCGTACAGCCCTTCCCCCCTCCAAGCCTTTCCCCAGCCTCCCTTCTGCCCATCTTCCCCCGACTTTGCTCTAACAAGGTTGAGAAATTGGCCCAGTTTTTGTCCACTCCTGCCCTTTACCGTATGCTGTTCCCGCTGCCAGGAATGCTTTTTGGGCCTTATCCACCTTTTGCGGCCTCGTGCTTCTCTTGCCCGGAAATCTCAGCAACACCACTGGAAGCTGTGCTTGACATTCCCTGCAGCCATCCGCTCCACCAGGCCTTGCTCAAGGCCCCTTCTCTGAGCCTCCCAAGCAGCCTGATGCCACAGTCTTGTCTCCCCAAGCAGACTGGGACCTCCCTCTCCTCTGGGCAGCCAGCTACAGGGGAAGGAGCGCTCCCCATAACCCGGGCAGAGACCTGAGTCCCTGGTTCCTGTAGAAGAGACGAAGGTGATTCGGGCCGAGCAGGACTCTCCAGAAGCCCCCTCCTTCCTGCCCCAGCTTTATTTTGGTTCTAGAATCATTCCAGTCAGCATACTGGGTCCCCACCACACCCATCCCAGGTGCATGGTCAACATTTCATGCAGTTAGAAGGAAGGAAAGAGGGGAAAGAGAAGGTGGAAATACATGGCCTGCACTGCATAGCCACTGGGGTAGAAAGAATCCAGGGTCTCCCAGGCTGCAGAGGTTCCCCAGCTGTGTGTCCCCGGGCCCTAAGCTGGCCTGGGCTGTGCAGACCTCCTGGTGCGGGCACTGGGTAGACAGCCTGGCCTCAGGGCTGGGCCATGGCGGTGTCAGGTGAGAGCCACGGTTCTGCCTCTAGTCCCAATTCTGGGATCCCACCCTGTTCCAGCCACGCCCTCCTGCCACATCATTGGGGATAATTAGTGGGCCTGGGTCTCCATGGCTCACCAGGGCCAGAAGCAGCCAGCCTGAGAGCCCATGCTTGTATGGGTGGGGGGCGCCATAGAGTAGATACTAATCCCTCCTGCCCCCAACCTTTGAACCAGCAGGGACACCTACCCGTCCACTGGGGCACCCACCCCACAGTTTCAAAGGGCGTACAGCTGCCAGCTTCTCTGGGGCTGCCTTTGGTGGATGGGAGCTGCCTTAGCCAGTGACCCTTCCTCCAGCTGGGGGTGGGAGGGGAGCCAAAGATGATGCGTGTAGGGGTGTAACAGCCCAGCCCTTTTGCTTCTGGGCAGGACTCCCCTGGGGTACTATTCACCCTCCGAGTTCCCCCAAGCCATCAGGCTGAAGCTAGACTCTCCTGAAGCCACCACTTGCTCACTGCACCCAGGCTTCCCTCTCTCCCTTAAAGGTTTCTCCTGAGGGCTCTCCCCCATAGACCCTTTGCCCGAGAACTGCCCCCCTTGACTGCCCCTCACTGCTCAGGATGGCCCTCCCTCCGAGGCCCAGCCCAAGGGCCTTCTGCTCCACCATGACGTCCCAGGACCTGCAGCCCACGAAGGCCTCTCCCACAGACCCTACCGCCCACCAGTCCCCCATAGACTGAGGCACGTCTCTTCCCAACAGGGCCTGGCCTGGAGGGACTCCAACAAAGGCCGTGGAGCCAATGCCCGGTTTGTGTGGGACTGAATATTAGGACCTGGGTCTGGGCCTCTGGGCCTTGGGAGGGTTATGGTCCAAGGGAGTAGATTTCACAGAGAATGACTCCGGAGCCAGTGTCCCACGTGGCCTGCGGGCCTCTGCTTGGTATGGTCTGTCGGCCTCTTCTCCTGCCCAAGAGAGGCCCTGGTGTCCACTGCAGTGGGCTGAGGACTGTGTTTGTACAGGGAAGCTCACTTCCCTGCCATACACAGGCTGGGCCGCCTGCCTGGGATACTCTCAGTTCTTTCCCTGCCCCCCCAAACCACAGCTCCCATCTCGTCCTCCAGCCCCCAGAGCCCTCCCCCAGTCTGCCTGGCTGGGCTCCCATTTAGCGCTGAGCAGATCAACAGGATGGGGCATCCTGTTCCCCGATGTCCTGGGGGCTGTGTCTCCTTCATGTCACCCCTGCTGATGCCTAGCACAGCACCTGGCATTCAAGACTCGCTCGGTTCCAGTGCGTGGCCCAGCTTGGCACTGGCCTTCCAGCACGGGTAGGGCATGGGGAACTCTGAGAGGCCAAGGTCACCCCAGGCCAAGGAGCACACCTGTTGGGGACCTCAAAATGGGAGAACAATGGGCCAGTGCCCAGCTGCCCTCCTGGGGCCTGGCCCAGCCACAGCTGGTCCTCAGTGGGAGAAACCCTGGGTCCCCAGACACTTAGCCAGGCCCGGTCCTCCACTGCAGTCTGGACAGAGGGACCAAGATGACTGATGGGGACTCCACTGGAGACCCCAGCGTTCATGGCTCCAGCTGGACTATGGAGAAGGGTGTCAGAGCTGAGCTTGCACCAGGCTCCAGGCAGCACCAGTGCCCACCCTGGCCTTGCCCCGGCTGCTAGTTTCGCCGGACAGGGTGCCACATGGACACAGGCCTGCGCAGTGTGGCCAGCATCTGGTTCCAGTGCGTGGTGCCCATGCCGCTCGCTGAGGGCCCGATGATCACATGGCCCACGTTGTCGCCGTGGCCATCGCTGCTGCTCTCAGCCACCGTCACACGGAGAGACAGGTCCTAGGGAGGAAGGGACACGGGTGCTGGGGAGCGGGGGCAGTGCCAGAGGTGCTCCATGGCTCCCGGGCCCTAGTCCACACACGCTTGGCCCCAGCGCGGTGCCAGGTGCGGCTCCCTGAATCCTCACCTTTCACCTGCCTAGCCCCCCGCCTTCTGGTTCTGCCTCCCCACATAGCGGCAGCACCGGGTTCAAATTCCAGCCTCCCCACTACCTTGCTGTGTGACCTTGGACAGTGACTTGGGCTCTTCCTACCTCAGTTTCTCCATCTGTAAAATGGTCTCTACCTGTTCTGGGAACAAAATGAGTTAAAATTTACGGAACGGTGCCTGTACCCAGTCAGAGCGTTACAATATCTGCTGTTCTTCCAAATATAATTATAGGTTGGACTCAACTGAGGAAGGGAGAGAACCCGCTTAAGGTCAAACCGAGGCTGAAACTGGACCCCACCCTGACCTCTCTCCGCCCCAACCCTCCTTTCCCGTCCCAAGACATCTCTGGCCCTTGGAGGCTGGAGTAGTGGCACCGTGACTACCCAGAGGGAAGCAGGGGACAGGTGGGCAGCCTGTCCCGTGAGGGTGACAGAGCAAGGCAATGACACCCCGGACTAACCAGGGATGCGGGCATGTTTGCCTGGATTAGGAACACCCAGACGGAGGCAGAGTTCTGGGCTTTCAAATGCAAACAGGGTGTCTTGGGAAGGGAGATCAGGCAGGTTCTGTACAGCCCAGGGCTAAGGGACAGCTTTTGGCTCAAGACACAAAAAGACTTTCTCACGGTCAGGAATGCCAAGGATAGAAGGAGTAGTGAGGGGAGGTGATGAGTTCCCCATCCTCTGAGGCATGCAAGCAGCACCACTGGTGTGCCCAGGCCATGTCCTCTGCAGTGCCCCCCACCCTTGGTCTGTGATATCTGTGCTGGGAGGGGTCTCCCTGGGGCATATCACCTTCTGAAGGCCACGGGTGTGGGGAGCTCAGCAGGGCCTCTGCAGGTAGAACCCTGGGAGATTCAGGGCCCTTGGATTAGCCTTGGCTCCTCTCTAGGCCTTCGCAGTTCCTTCCCCTGGGAACTGTTTTGCGTCAGATTTCAGCTGAGCTGACACCTCCTGCAGAAGCCTCCCCGACCACCCAAGTCTGGCACGCTCTTAGTGGGTGAGGATTGTCTGGGGACTTTCCCTTGTGAGCACCGAGGACGCAGAGCCCACGTCCCCAGCACCCACCATAGGGCTGCTATCTAGTGGATGCTCAATAAATGCTTCTCGACTAGATGGCTTGAGGCAAACCCTCACCACCTGCAGGAGCCCTGGGAAGCTCGGTGGCAGGGGATGGAGTGGTCCCAGAGCCCTGGGGGTGACACGGCCTGGCCCCACCGCACTCCTTCGTCATTTCCCCCTCACCTGGAGCACAATGGCTGGTACTGAGAAGATCATGGCTTCGTTGAACACTGGGTTGGGGTCGTCCCTCTTCACAGCTGTCTTCTTTTTGCTCATCTTTCTCCCATCCTGGAGCAGGTACACCTTGACGTAGGGGTCTGGGTGGGTGAGGGGTGGAGATGAGGGCCCGTGCCACACGCACCTAGCACAGCCCTGCCCAGTCCCAGGGGCCCACTGGCTCCAAACTCCCCAGACCTTCACAATTGCCATTATATCCTACAGTCCTGCCATTGGTCCTTAATTTCTTTTCTATTTGACAGATGAGAAAACTGAGGCTCACACACGTGTCAGAACAGCCGGGCTTTGGACGAGGGCAGCCCACCTCCCAGCCCACACACATGCTCCCTTCACATGATGCTTGGGGAGCTTGGCAGACCCACCACTTTTCATTCTATAAATGGCCTGGGCGCAGACGTCAGCTCTGAGTCACCCAGTGCCTGCTCAGCAGGGCTTGACTCAATGACGTGCGGCTCGGAAATAACAAGTGCCGTCTGCTTGTTACCTCCTGCCCACTGGGTGTCCTTGCTGTGCCTGCCTGGACCCTGGGTCTTCTCAGGCTCCAGCAGGTTGGGCTCCCCCCAGCTCTCTGTCTTCTGTTAGCAGGGGCTGAAAGCAATTGCAGACCTGGGGCCTCGGGTCCCGCTGGCACCTACACCACCCGGGTGGCCCTGGTCCCCGTGTAGGATGTGGGATGCAGTCCAACCCCTGGGAATGGGGTCTCCATCATGAATTCCAAGGTGGGAGGAGGGTGCCCACCTTGGTTCCCTCCCAGTGCTCTAGCCTTCACTGCTGCCTTCTCCTCTCGGACTCCCGTCTCTCCCCCCGCAGGGGCTCCCTGCCTCCCTCCGTGGTTCCCATGTTTCCCCAGCTAGATTAATCTTCCCACTGTGCATGGTTCCTGAGCTCAGCCAAAGCTGAGGGTAGGGGCCTGGCACTGTGCCCCACACTTGCTAATGCCTGCAGGTACCCAGGGTTTAGCAGCTGGTCCACAGCTACCACGAGCTGCATGGAGGAGCCAGACAGCCAGCAGGGCCTTACCCGCTGTGGTCTTGTCGTTGGTCCAGATGAGATTCTTGGCCTTCACCACCACCACGGTGAGGCGCTCGGCTGTGGGGAGGTAGCTGAGGGAGAGCAGGATCTCGCCCACAGCGTCAGCGACCTAGAAGATGGAGGCTCAGAGGGCTTCTGTCCCCTGGACCTCATGGTCCAGGGAAAGCAGGAAGCTTCTTCCTCCATGGAGAAGTTGCTGCTCTGGGACCCCTTATATCAGGGCACCAGGCTGACGCGATTGAGAACGAGACCCCCTTCCCCACTCCATGGACTATGCACCATCCCTCCCTCCCAGCAGGTGGGGGTCCTGACTTGGAAGGAGGGCCAGAGGTTGCCTATGAAATGTAGCATCCAAATGCAGTTATCTTCCCTCATTCCAGGCCAAGGAAAACATTGTGTGGTCGTGGTATATAGAGGTCCAAGTGGACTGGAATTAGCAGATCATTTGCTTATGCTCCCCCAAAACTCCTACAGTTGTAAAGGTAAACGTCAGCGTGGTCTCAGAAATAACTCACGTTAGGGCCAGAGGAGAACCTCCTAACAGAAGCGCTATCGGAGTAGAGCTTCTAAAGCTTTGGTGGTAGGAGCAGTAGAGCTGTAAACAGTGGTCAGGGTGCTTTTCATTTGCGTGCAGTAAACTGAGTCTCCTTGAATGTGGCTCAATCTCCTAAAGGTGTTGGAGTTTGGGTTCTTGTGGAGGAGAGTGAAGTCCTTCCTCCGAAGTGTATGTGTGTGACACTCTCTTCACTGGGGGACGAGTGAGCAGACTTACCTTGTTCTGGTCCTGTAAGTAGAGCCAGCCGCTGAATGGCTGCAGCGGGAGGTCGAGGACAGAAAGCTTCAGCTCCACCACCCCTGTGCTGACATTCCGCTCATCCTCATCAATGCCGAAAACGGAAAACCGCAGGCTCTTCTCCTCCAGGGCTGCAGGGTCCAGGGGGATGGAGAACTTCTCGTCGAAGAAGATGGAGTAGGCGTTCCTCTGGATCTGCAGAGAGAAAGGAGGGTACTCCAAAGCTGGGAAGGAGGTGGCAGCCAGGCGCCTGCAGGCCGTGACGGAGGGGAGCACTGGACGGAGAGTCCGGGACTTGGGCTTGAGTCCTGGCTCTGCTGCGCCCCAACCTCAATGCCAATCTTTCCTTTCCTGGCTCAGCCCTGATCATTTAAAAGCCCTGCTGTCCTCCCCTCAGTGGTGGGCAATCTAGTGGCCTGGAATGTGAAGCTTCACAATCAGACCCCAACTAAGTCCCATCCTTAGTGCCCATGGCTGCGCAGAACCCCGGTGACGCACTGGCTGAGCGGGTCTCTGTCTTTCTTCTACATAGTCAAGTCCAGCCCTGCGTCAGGTATGCAGTGAGTATGAATTAATTGTCTGGACAGTTGACAGCCGTTGATGTCCCAGCCCCCTGAGACATCCTGTCCCAGGACTCTGAACGCTGTGGGACAGATGGATGGATGGAATGACTAGGCAAGACTGTGTAGACTCCGTTGTGAAGCCCAGTCCTGCCTGGTGGGCACCACTGGCCAGCTCTCAGGAAGCTGTGGGAGGGCTCCTGGGAAGGTGCACTTGCGGGCACTGCTCCCCCCACCATCGGGTGGGGGGGCTGCCTTAGTCACCGCTTGGTGATATTTAAAGAGAGGAGCTCTCATTCCTGGAACCTCGCCTGAAGCTGGGGGGTTGCCCAGCTTGGGGGCAACCACCCACTCACTGGGCTGGGCTGCTAAGAAGCCGTCTTCTTAGGAATAAATCCACCAGCACCTCCAGATGCCCTGAGCCACTCACTCTCTCTGGTGACGGCCTGGGCTGTGGGAAGGCTCCTCTTACGCTGCTTCCTCGGAGCTACATTCCCCACCTGCTCGAGAATGGAGGGCTCCTTCCCCCATGGGATAAAGCCCACCTCCCGATCCTCACCTCTCCATTCAGGCTCTTTCTCCAGCCAAACTAGGCTGTTGGCTGTCCCCCGCCCAGAGGGGCCCAGGCTCCCTGATCACCCATTCTCTGCGTAATGAGCACATGGGTGGAGAAATGAGGACCCCGGGGTCGAGTCTCGGGTATCCTGCTCAATTGCTGGGGTAGTCTCAGGCAAAGCACTTTCCCAAGCCTCAGTTTCCTCATCTGTAACATGCCCTCAATCCACCCCGTTGAGGTAAGGAGAGAATTGTGGATGTGCTGGGCTCTGGGAACCAGGTTCTCAGCACATAGCAGGCTGTGGTGGCTGCTGTCTGTCAATGTCCCCCCTCCAGGGATGTGTCCACAACACCCAGGGTCCTCCAGGCTGCCGCGGCCACAGGCAGTGTGGATCCGGGCTCAACAGGAAGCCTTCACACTCCCCATATACAACCTATTGAGCGCTTACCAAGGATTGGACTAAGGAGTTTGCATATATTAACACATCCCCTCAAGAATTATGATGCCCATTTGACAGACGGGGAAACCGAGTCACAAACAGCCTAAGTGACTTACTCAAGGTCACGATGCCAGGAAGTAGGAAACCAGGATTTGAACCCAGGCAGTCAGGCTCCAGGGTCCTGCTCCTAGCCACCCACAGAACTGCCCTTTAGAAGCTCGGTTGCTGCCTCTTGGATCCTACACGCACATGGCTGGTGGTAAGTTCTAGACCCTTCTAGACTGAGGGGGGCAGGATGGGGCAGGAGAGGGATGAGAGTCCCCACTACTGAGGGCAAAGGTGCCCAGACACAGGTGGGTCTCTGAGGAGTCAGAAGGCACTTGGTCCTGCAGGTCGTCAGGCGCCTGCTCCGGTCAGAGGCCACGGTGTGTTGGCCTCGCCCACCTCAGGATTCCCAGCTTCGGCGTTCAGACCCCTCCGTCCAGCCTGGGTGTCCTGGCCGCCAGTGCTGGGCAGTAGGATTGTCGCACGTAGGCTTTGCTCCCTCTGGCAAGGCAGAGGGATCCATGGAGGGAGGTATAGAGCTGGCTCTCGGGGTGTGCTGGGTGCCTCTTCTTGCCCCTCCTGGTTTCCCCCCACCCTGCCCCAGCCTGCTCTCGGCCCCAGGAGCTGACCTCCGTCAGTTGCATCAACAGGCTCCCTTGCCCAAAGGGCACAGTACCTATCAAGGTGGCCCTCTCCACACACCTGTTTCCTTTTGGGTCTGGTAACCTCCCCTTCCCCTCATCACGTCAGACCAGGGTACCACCCTAGCCTTGAGGTTGCCCTACACCCCATCCATACCAATTGTTAACAGTCCTGTTATTAAGCTCTCCCCAAGTTAGCCAACTTGAGTGGGTCATCCCTTCCCTGCCAGGACCCCAGGTTGACACACGGGACAGGTACAGAAATGGACATCCACCACACACTGGATTCATATGGTAAGAGTGCCGAGAACTGTGCACGATGGCAGCCCGCAGGTGGAGACCCCAAACTCCGGGTCCTGTCCTCCCTACCGTCAGCACGTTCGGCTCTGGGACCAGAATCCAAACCCACTCTCCAGCGCCCTCCTCAGCTCCTGCCTGGCTGTGCAGACCTGTCTGCCTGGGGAGAACTCCTGAGAGGCGGGACCACATCTCTGCCCTGCCCCGCAGCCCCCACTTACCCGGGAAATGCCCACGATCTGCTCGTCCGGCAGCAGGCTGACGCGCATGAAGCAGGACTCGAAGCTGGCTTCCTCCCGCTCCAGGAGGTCCTTCCCCTGCAGCACGGCCACGTGGAGGGTGTGGGAGGCGGCATTGTAGTCCATGCTCACCTCCACCTGGCCCAGTGTGAAGTCCTGCCCGAACGTGTTGCTCACGGAGGAGATGGAGTTGAGGGAGTCCGCCGACTGGGACTTCCGGAGGGTCCCGTAGGGGGCCAGGTCCAGCTCACGGCCCATCAGCTCCAGGGGCCCCAGCTCACTGATGCTCTCAAAGGTGTCCTCAATGCTGAGGCTGCCTTTGCGACTGGGTGGTCCCCGAGTGCTGGCCCGCTGGGCATTCCAGGCAGGCACTCTCTGGGGGTAAGAAAAGGGGATATGGGAACATCACAAGGGCATTGGGATTGAGGAGATGACAAGGAGATGCAGTAAGCTCTGGTCACTTGAGGTACCTCCAAGTTCCCCTTTTGCAAAAACAGGGCATACCTTAGTTTAGAAGGCCCTTGCTTAATGTTACTTCATGTCACTCAGTTTTCTCTCTCTAACCAGATGTAAGAGAGAGTGTTTTCTTAAAATGTTTATTTATATGGATTGAGTTCTATACATAAAGATGTTCATTGCAGTGATGTTTATGAAAAGGAAAAATAGTTAGCAATCTAGGTGTCCAGCAGAAGGGGAATGGGTAAGAATACTGGAGTATGGCTACTCAGTAGAGGATTGGGCAGCTTCAAAGGAAGTTTTCAAAAATGTCTACAACATGAGAAAGCTTTCATGTTGGGTAACACTCACCCTAATATTTGAATTTTTTTTCCCTCTAAATTGACCTTAGGATTTAGGAAAACAAAGGCCTTTGTACCACAAGCATCTCCCATGTTGCTGCATGATCTTCGTGAACACAATTTTTAATGCTCTCTCCAATTTGCCATTGAGTGGATAGCCATAATTTATTTTACAATTCTCCTGCTGTTGAACATTGATGTTGTTTCTAATTTTTCACAAATATAAATAATGCAGCACTGAATAGATTTCTCAAAATCCTGGCTTAGAGGACACAGTCCTTTGAAAGCATTTGATGCATGTCGCCAAAGTGCTCCTTGGAAAAGTTGGGCCAATTTACAGTCCCCCCAACAGAGTGAGAGATAGTCCCCTCTGAAATCCCAAACAAGTGAGCATGTGGGGCCTGTAGCTGGTAACAGATTCTGGCTGTGCTCTCTGGAACATTACATGATGTTAGGAAAATCTCTGCCAAGTGTCAAATGATGAAACATTCAGCAATAGATACAGAGAGCCCTAAAAATGTTTGTACTACCTCATACAGTAATTCCACATCTGGGCATCCATTCAAAGTATATAATCCCAAATGAAGACAAAGATTTACATATAAAACGTTCACGGCATCATTTATAATGGCATTTAGTGAATCATGGCACATATATAAAAAGGAATCTTACACAGCTATTAAAATGGTGTTTATGATGGGTGTTTGACAATGAGAAAATGCTTCAGCTATAAGATGAAAGGGGCAGGGTATACAAATCCAGGTAGAAATGACACCCATTGTGTAAAAACTATGCATGGATAAAAATGGGGGAAAGTAGATTAAAACTATTGGAGAGAAATAAAACAAAATGTTAGTAGTTTAAAAACAGTTAACAGTTGCTTGCCTCTGGGCGGTGGCATTTTGGGAGAGGTTTTTCTTATTTGCGAGTATATTTTTTACAGAATGGCTCTTAAAATTGAAAGTATTCATTCAACAAACATTCATCGATTACCTAGCACTGGGCTAGGTTGGAGATATGGAGGCGGATGAGGGTCTCAGAAGGAAATTAACCGGGGGGGGGGGGGGTAAGGTGAGGAGCGAGTGGGGGCCGAGTCTGAAAGTGGCCGGTGGGGACGTGGGGTGCATAACTGGGTGTGTAGCTGTGAAGCCTCACCTTCTGCCTGGCCTCTGCGTAGGTCTCGCCATACTTCTGCTGGAGGTACCTGTAATGGTAGTTGGGGAATGGGGAGGGGCTGGGGAAACTCCCCGATGTCCAGAGCTTCCACAGGCTCACAGCTGCAATTCCCAGCAGCGCCAGGGCCCCGGCAGCGTAGACACCCACCTCCCAGTCGGGGGGGCTCTTGATGACTGCAAGGCAAGAGCAGCCTCAAGTTAGTGGGCCCTGGGGCCCCTCAGGGGTTACAGACGCCCACTCAGGGAGCACTGACTTACTTATTCATTGAACGAATATTTACTGAGTGCCCACTACGTATTGGGCTAGGTGCTGGGGATCCGGTGGTGAACAAGAATACACTCTGTGGTTTCTGCTTCTACCCCGTCCCACAAAAACAAACATTTCTACCAGCAGTGACACTTGGCTAGAGCAGATGAAGAGCTGTAAATAATGGTTAAATATTAATTAAGCTTTAAATAAATAGGGTTGTTCTTGCGTCTTTGAGTTCTCTGAACTCAGCCTGCAGAGGACCTCTTGCTCCCAGGTAATCAAAGCAGCCTTTTGGGGTCTGGGGAAAGAAGAAGAGGATTTGGGGGAGAAAAAGAAATAACCCCATTTTTTTTGCCTCAAATCTCATCTAGAACAACCCAATGTCCATCAACTGATGAATGGATAAATAAAATGGAATATCATAAAAAGGAATGAAGCACTGATACATATTACAACACAGATGAACCTTGAAAACATCATGCTAAGTGAAGAAAGCCAGTCACAAAAGATTCTATTTATATGTTGTATGATTCTATTTATATGTTAAAAATAGGCAAATCTATGCAGACAGAAAGTAGATTAGTGATTGTCAGGAGCTGGGGGCTGGGAATATGGAATATGGGGTTTCTTTTTGGAGTGATGAATAGATTCTAAAAATTGGTCATGTGGATGAGTGTGCAATATAATAAAGCCCACTGAATTGTACACTTTAAGTGGGTGAATTTATAGTATATAAATTTATCTCAATAAAGCTGTTACCAAGAAAAAAACCCCAACTCAGCCAGAAGTGAGAGGTGGCTGCAGGCTATGCAGGGCATGGGGACAAATCCAGATGCTCAAATGCTTTTTGGTCACTGATGAGTATATGACTTTCCTATTTGAGCCAAATATGATAATGAACTACCCCTCAACTGTGTTGGCTGAGTCCTTACCCAGCACAGTGCTTGGCATATGGCAGGACCTTACATGTTAAAAGGAAACCTTCTGGGGAGCCAATGAGAGAGTGGGATTCATTTTGCAGATGGTTGCCCCGTTGGCAAAAACAGTTCTCTAAACCATTCTGAGTGTTGCCTCTACTCAATTCAAATGGGGAAACTGAGGCACACAGAGACTGTGCACAAGGTCACGGAGCCACGATTCCAGCTCTGACAAGCTCCAGAGCAAGCAGGGGTAACCTCTGACCAACCTGGTCTCGACCCGGCACAGTTCCCTAGTAACAGCACAGTTAACGAGGTGGGGAGGGCATTTCAGGCGTGAAGATTTATCATTGTATGTCTATTGAGCACCTACTGTGTGCGAGCACCTTGTGGAGTGAGTCAGTCTCAGGTCCAGCTCATGATCTAGGGGGTGGGGTGGGCATATAAATAGACAAAACCGAATGATGGGGACAGCCCAGGAGGGCTTCCTGGAGCTAGAGGAGGGATATCCCTTCCTGGAAGGACATCTAAGTTGAGATACAAAGGAGTAAGAAGTGTGCTAGGCCAAGGCACCAGGGACTGGGAGTTTAGGGCAGGGAGAGGAGCTGAAAAGCCCAGAGGACTCAGAGCGCCCAGAGGGAGGGAGGGAGTGGGGACATTGGGGGCTGGAGGGGCTCCTCACCACGGTTCCCCAAAGTCCAACACATAGGGAGGAATCGTGCAGCAGTGGTAGCCTGTCAGGCAGTGGGAGGCCTCAGCCTGACCCTGCTGCTCTGAGCCCCGCCAGCTCTAGCCACCATCTACATGAACTCGCTCTGGAGAAGGGCTAGGCCCATCCATCAGCCCTGGCATTTATCCAGCATGTAGCACCCTATGAGGGCCCTACCTCCACTTTCTAGAGAACTGAGGCTGGGAGAGGCTGCCACAGGAGTGAGAAAGCAGAGCCTTAGCTCCCTCCCAGCAGGCCACCTGGCCTCTCTGGGCTCAGTTCCCTCATCCGGAAGGAGATGATGACAAAATCATCCCCATCCAGTGGTTCCACCCCGGGGTTTATTCTAAGGGAAAAATCCCAACAAGTTTTCTGTCTGGTGTGAGTCATCCTGGCTGAACTTATTTATAACAGTAGAATCTGAAAACAGCAAGAAGGTCTGACCTGGGGCTGCGGCACTGTCTTAGGAGGGAATGTCACTGGCTTTTGAGAATGACAATTGAGGTCGTTAGGCTGTCACTGTGGCAATGCAGAGACATTTAAGACAATGTTAAGAACGAAAAACATCAATCCCCAACATGGTATAACCTTATGATTTTGATGTAAAAATCACATAGTGAATGGACAGGGGCTGGACAGGGGCTGGGCGGGCTGGGGAGAAATGAGGGGAAGAAGAAATAAGGATACAGGGGACTATTTATTTATTCCTGACCTTGGTTACCAGAATGTAATTTGTGGGCTAAATGAAACTACAACAAAGGTCTACAGAGGGCCCCAGGCCAGGCCTGCCCAGGTCGCAGGGGTGTGGGGGTGTGGGGGTGTGGGGGGGTGTGGGGGTGTGTGGGGGGAAGCCTGGGAGTCTGGTGAATGGGGGATGGGATGGGAATGGACCTGGTTAACTGGAGAGTGAGAGGCAGACAGAGTGGCTCCTGCTGAGATAGGCACAGCAGGGCCTGGGTGCCAGTAGGGGTTAGGCACAGAGGTCAAGTAGGCAATGGGCCGGGCAAGGTGGCAAAGCACAGCCAGAGTCCCCTGAGAGTGAGGATTGGGGGTGGGGTGAGGGTGGGGGGCTGAAGGACTGAAGCCGGTGCTCCAGTTGGCAGAAAAGGGGGGCAGGGCCAGGGGCACGAAAGGAACAGCCCCAGGAAGATGACACAAAATGATGACAATTAACGCTCATTTATTTATTCATTTATTGAGGACCAGCCTTGGGATGGAATGGGAAGAATTCCCAAGGGAAGTAAGGTCTATGCTGAGACCAGAAATGCAGAGGAGGAAGAAGAGGCGTCAGAGTCATAGGTATAATAGGTTCCCTTCTCTTTGCTATTTGCCAGGCTCTGTTCCAAGCACTTCCCGTGTATTAACCCATCGAGTTCTCAGAAGGTTCTATTATGATCCCCATTTTACAGATGAGGAAACTGAGGGATAGAGGAGACATTTGCTGCCAGACAATCTGGCTCCAGATCTGTGCTTGTAACCTCCACTCCAGTCTTGAGGACTTAGCCAGGCCGAGGCAGGGAAGTACTCCAGGCAAAGGGAATGGCATGTGCAAAGGCCTGGAGTTCGGCTGTGTTTGCACTGTGCTGGGCACGTCACGTGGGTTAGCTCATTGAACTTCCCAGCAGTCCTTGAGGTAGGCCTCATTGCCCCATTTTACAGATGAGTAAGTGGAGGCTCAGATAGGTTTCATCACTCATCCAAGGCCACACCAAGACCTGGCCCAAGACCTGGGAGCCTGCAGGTGAAAAGTGAAAATCCCTAGCTTGAGGTTAGGAAAGGGGTCCCTAGTGTACCTCTCAGCTCAGCCCTGGCTGGCTGGGGGCTGTGCTGGGGCAGATGCTGAGTGGTAGGGAGTGCCAGCCTGGGAGTCAGGAGACCTGGGTGCATGTCCTGACTCTGTTACTTACTCATTGTCCCTTTCCCTCCCTACTGCCATCTGTAAACGGGGAGGGGAACATAAGGAGAAAAGATGGTGAGGAGTGTGTCTGGTGTCTTGAGGCCATTCCCAAGCTCCATGCCTTCCGGGGCACACAAGGGAAGGCGGGAGCTGGGTCCCCATCCCTCCCTGTCCTCGACAATCTCTGAGTGTAATGTCACGTGGATCTAACATCAACATTCCTGGGTTTCCTCTCACTTGGCTACATGACAGCTTCCAGGAATGGCCCTGGTGAGTGGATTCTGTGTCACGGGCTCTTCCTTAGAGAGCAGCAGGACACAGGCCTCCAGGGAGATCCCTTCAAGTCAAACGGAGGTTGTTGCTTCCACAAAAGGAGCCACTGGAGCGGAAAGATGAGGAGACCTCAGACTGCTTCCAGTCCCGTGTCCCCAAGGCTGTGTGCCTTGGGCAAGTCACTGATGGTCCTTACCAGTAAAACAGGGCCATTATTGGTGTCCCACTGATATCCCCACCCCAGGGCTGGTGGGAGGGTCCTGCGAGATGGCATGTTGCCTCTGGGACTCACCATTCAGGTGGTATTCTGCCACGTCCACGGCCATGATGCCCACTGCGGTGGCGGAGACTGGAAGGGAAAAGAGAGTCAGCAAAGAGGGATTCAGAGCAACCCTGTGCCCTGGCCTCCCTGGTGCCCATGCGCCTGTCACCCAGAGCGCACACTCAGCTATGAACCCCCCACCATGCAAAAGGAGGTGGTTTTTGAAATAGCATGTTTATTTATTTATTTTCTATTTTTTAAAATTTTATTGCGGAATATTGGGGAACAGTGTGCTTCTCCAGGGCCCATCAGCTCCAAGTCGTTGTCCTTCAATCTAATCATAGAGGGCACAGCACACTCGCCCATGTGGGAATCGAACCGTCAACCCTGTCGTTCAGAGCTCGTGCTCTAACCAACCAAGCTACCCAGCCACCCCATGAAATAGCATTTTTTAAAAAATGGTGTTTGAAGCTCTCTTCAAGCACTCTAAGACCTCACTGCAGGGTTGCCAGATAAAACACAAGCAATCCAGTGACATTTGAATTTCAGATTCATTTTTAGTAAAAGTACGTCCAAATATTGGGACATACTAAAAATGTATTCATTGTTTATCTGAAACGCAATCGTTGCTGGCATCTGCATTTGGATTTGCTAACTCTGACACCCCTACCTCACCCCCACTCTACCAACAACAGGCTGACCAGCAGCCACTCTTTGTTACTCATTAGAGCGCCCCCCCCCCCAGGGCGTTCACTAAGCAGTACCATCAGGGGTCACAAAACCTGTCAATGAGGGACCACATAATAAAACGCACGGTGGTCCCATGAGATTCTAATGGAGCTGAAAATTCCTACTGCCTAGTGACATCTGAACCGCTGTAATGCTGAGGCACAATGCATTATAATTGCCTACAAGTTCAGTACAGTAACAGGTTACACAGAATTGTAGCCGAGGTGTGCGACAGGTTACAGCACCTAGGTTTGTGTAAGTGCATGCTACAATGTTCGCACAACGAAATCGCCTAATGACGCATTTCTCAGAACGTACCCCGCTATTAAGCGACGCGTGGCTGTACTTAAAACGCTTTTGTTTCAATTGGAAAAGGAAAGGCTGTTTCTGCAAGATTCTGTTCTCCGTCCTTTCACTCCCCACCCCACCCTCCACTCCCAAGTTTTATGAACCGCTGAAGGTCTGAGTTGTTCTAGAAAGGTCTAGAAGCTCATACAAGCCATTAGCTGAACCCAGGGACTGCTCATAGTCTTATTACTATTGTTGCTAAGAAGTAAATTTGGCTCGCAGACATATTCTAAATGGGGAGAGTTTGAAAAGGGGAGGCCAGGATGAGCTGTTGTTGGTCTCACTCGGGGGACACGGAAGAACAGGATAACCCCCACCCCAACCTCTGCAGTCCCTCCTGCCACAGCGAGGTGGGCAGAGGCAGATGAGGAGGGTAAACGGGGGCGTGAGAACTGCACTGTGCTTACCCACCCAGGGCGGTGCTTTTCCATTCCTGCGAGAATGACCATTCAGCATGGCTGGACATTCTGGCTCTTTAAAGAAAAGCCAGATACCTGGATGTATCATGTACAGTTTCTTGATTTTTTTAAATGTTGCAACCAATTCACCAAAAATGTCAACACCGTTCAGGCACAGTGTAAAAAGCTGCTTGGCTGTGGCTTGCCCGTTTGTAACCCTTCGAAGCAGTCTGTGGGCTCTCTTTGGGACTGGGGTCAAATCAGAGGGTGAACATTTTCCTAGGCATCTTCCGGAACCCTGGGGTTCTCCCCAATTTGGGGCTCTGGAACCAAGAAGTTATGGTGCCTTGACCCAGATACATGGGGCATCCAGCACATGTGGGAGTGCCTCAAGTCCCATGGCGGAGACCTCGAGAAGCAGGGTAGAACAGGGCCCTGGGCGAAGCCCTGCCAGGTGCACACACTGCTCCTTGCTCCCAGCATCCCTGCTGATGCCCACACTCCCACGGTGAGATGTGGGTTGTCATGGTGATGGGAGGGCGGTGTTAACCAGGAAGGGCTTCACCTGCGTTGACTCAAAGTAGAAGCTCATTCCTGGGACCTGGACTGGAGATCACGATGACAGTTATTCTTGCCAAGCTTTCCTTACATCCAAGCGCAGCTCTAAGCACTTCGCAAATACATATACTACCTCATCTAATCCTCTAACAACCCCATGAGGCAGATACTATTATTACCTCTGGTTTGCAAAGGAGAGTCTTGAGTCATAAAGATAAAGTTATTTGCCCCAGGCCATACAGCGGAAAAACTGTTCAGCTCAGGCCATCTGGCTCCATGTTCCTACCCCTGTGCCCAACTTGCAGGCAGGCATGTGGTTTCGAAAGTTTCCTAAGAATCTTCAGGCCAAATCTGGCACTATGTACAAGCCTAAGGTGGCCCTAGTTTCTGGCAGAAGGGGGTCTGGACGCATGGAAACACACATTAACGTGAACACACAGGTACCAGCCTGCCTCTGCCTTTCTGGGAATCTGATGATGCCAGCGGCTTTCTTTCCTGCACACCTGGCACAAGCTGACTTTGGGAGAGAGAGGCTGCCCTGGGATGGCCAATGCCAGCAGCGTGGGCTGGGTACACCCCTGCAGCAAGTACACGTGGTATGGCACAGAATCTGCTGATCGGACCTCTGGCTGTCCAGGAGCCCCCATCCATCCAAGGATGGTCCATCTCAGACTCCGGACTCCCACACTGCCCGCCTTTCTCCCTCTCCTCATCACAAACCCCCTTGCCTGGGAGCTGTGATTTCAGCGAAGGTGTGAACAACCCCAGGCACACCCAGACCCTCAGTGGAGCCCTGTGAAGTGGCAGAAGCCAGAGCATATCTGTCTGAGTGGAGGTAGGAGAGAACTGGGGGGAGAGTCAAGGCTCCTGGGTGGGAGACACTGTGAGCACAGCTCTGAATCTCAGATCTGTCCCCTTATTTGCTCTGAGCCTCAGTTGTCCCGTCTGTAAAATGGGGCTCCTGCCTGCCCAATCAGGGTGCTAGGAGGGTGGAACGAGAAGTAAGTGTGGTCTTGGCCTGGCAATCGTCCAAAAGCCCCCTTGCTCCTTATTTAAGTTGTGGAATTGTGTGGGCAGCACTGCCAGCCTACAGATGTGTTTCATTTATCTTAAATGTGAGTTTCCAACATTTAAAAATTGGGAAATTTCCCATTAACAATGGATTTCTAAAAAGAAAAGTAAAGAAGGATGGATTGCCAGCTTCTCTTTAAAAGTTATATCTGGGGGCAGTGGGTCTATATCCTCCCTAACCCCCCAAAATAGCCCGAGCTAGAGCTGAGCAGGCTTTGCCCCTTCAGACAGGGCACTTGCTCTGCAGGCCTGGCACTTTCCATTCACTGCCAGAACCTGCTGGCCCCTGGGAGCGTCTCCGCGCATGAGCCTGGGAAGCAGGACTTCCGATGCACTAGGGGAGGTTCAGAAAGGTTAAGTGACTTGCTCAAAGCCACACAGTCAGCAGTGGCGGAGCTGGGCAGCCCTGCCTGACGCCTTGTCCAGTGCCTCTTCTATGATAGGAGCCACAGCCCCTGTGCCCAGGCCTTTACCTCCATCAAGACCTCTATGGAGCACACATCCTATTAGTAACCCCACTCTGCAGAGGAGGAAAGTGAGGCTCAGAGAAGGGCAGTGAGTTTGCTCAAGGTCACCTAACCAGTAAGCAGAGAGCCGAGATCGAGCCGGATGCGGCTCTGCCTCAAGCACCCTTCTTAATGGCTTTACTCACTTTCCCTGAGACCCCTCGACTCCATTCACTGACTACAGCAACCTCAGCAGGCTCCGGCTGGCAGCCTGGAGGTCTGCCAGGCAGAGGGGCTGCGGCTTTGGCTCAGAACAGGATGCTGACAAGGCAGGTCCGAGGCCAGGGCAGCCTGTGACCGGAGCTTCCCGAGCTTAAGACACATAGGAAACGGGGCACAACAGGACAGCCAGAGCTGTCCCAAACCCACTTCTAAGCTCCTCAGGTCCATGTGCCCTCCTTGGCACCCAATCTATTCATTCTGACCTGAACCTGCATGGAGTATGCTCTCTGAAAACAGCTCTAGGTTCAAATCCAGGCTTAATCAAACCTACCTGGCAACACCTACCTAAAGCTATAAGAATTAGACATAATATACGCTAAATGCTTAGCATGATGCCTGGCTCATAGTAGGCACACAATATAGACCTGATAATTGAATGAATAAATGGATCCCCATTTTGAAGATGAGGACGCTGGGGCCCATGGTCACTGAGCGTATGAGGAGCAACCCTGGGATTGGCGCCAAGGTGCGATGGATCTGGCTTGGGCTCTTGGCCACCATGCCACCTCCTGACTAGGCTTTTCGGGGGTGGAGGTGGGTGGGAAGAACTGCCACTGGCCTTACAGGAATCTGACCACAGCCAGTCCAGGCCCCCTCCTGGGCTTGTCAGAGAAATGGCTTTCCAGGAATTTTGTGCCTCTGCAGGGGAAAAGGGTCCCGTGTCTCTGCTCTTCCTACCCCATGTCCTTGTTCTGCGTCTCCACATCTCTGGCCAGCAGGGTATTGGCGCTCACTACCCTCACTCTGAGGCCAGCAGGTCGTGGGAATGACAGGAGTGGGGACAGGGCAGCCCTCCACCTCCTAGACTGCGAGCCTCTTTAGGATCTTTAGGTTTGAAATTCTTTTCAAGTGCTCCCCCCTCCATCTGAGATAACCACATCCTGCTACCCATCCCCCCAAAGCCCACAGAAACCACAGTAAAGACTGGCTAGGGTGGTGGTGGTTGGCATTTGTTGGGGACCTACCATGAGCCAAGCACTGTACCAAGGACTCGCCATGTATTATTTTAGCAAACTCTCCTTGCTGCCCTCCAAGGGGGCTGCTACTCTGCCCATTGTGCTGGTAAAAGAACTGAGGTGCAGGAAATGACTTGCCCATAGTCACCAGAGCTGATGAGAGGCAGAGTCCAAGCTTGGGAGCCCCCACTTCCCCAAGCTGCTTGGGAAAGGTTTCATCCTGCAGAGTGGGGAGGCTGAGGCTTGGGGACATTTCTTGACCCTTCTCCAGATTGGCTGTTACCTGGAGTGGCTCTCCTGCCTGATCTGGGCCTCAGTTTCCCCATTTCTGTGCCAAAGCACAACTGCTGCCGCTCTCCAAACCTGTCCCACTCTGGCTCTGGGAAGGGGCTGATATTCCGGGGTGCAGGTTTCCCAGGCACTTTGCGGTGGGGGTGACCTCACTGAATGAGGAGGGGAGAGCTCACCATCCCTCTGTAACCCCTGGAAGGGAGGTCACCAGGTTGGCACAGGTCTCTTCCACTCTGTCTCCAGGGTCCCATGTTCTGCCCCATTCCCACCGCCTCTTCAGCCCAAAAACACAGCCCGCGCGGCTCCCAGACCCACACACTTCCTCTGCCAAAGAGCAGCAGCATCGGCAGTTCTGAATGGAAAGCCCCCCACCCAGGCCAGACCGAGGCTGGGAATCCTTTCCTGGGTTCCCGGGGGCCTCCTGGCCATAGGGTACCGACATGCCTCTCAGGATTGGGGCATTTCCTGAAGACCCAGCACCCGTGCTGCGGGAACCCCCAGGGTATACGGGGACAGGAGAATGGGGAGCTGACCCGAGAGCCGGGAGGGGGTGTGAGGCGGGGCCGAGGCAGTGGGGACAGTCAGGGTGCTGACTGAATGTGAGGGGCGTGCGTGCAGCGCGGGCGCCCGGGAGGCGTGTAAATGGCCGGGGGGAGCCGCGTGTGTGCACACGCGGGGCGGGCGTGCGGGGCGCGATGCGATGCGGTGCGCAGTACGTGGAGTGGCTGGGCCGGGGAAGGGCGCCCGGCGTGAGCTGTGCCGGGCGTGCGTGTGCAAGCGCGGCGCAGGTGTGCAGACACGCGGAGTGCGCGGAGCCCGGGGGTCCGCGGCGAGGGAAGGGGGCCCTGCGTGAGTCCGCGCGCCCTGCGCTGGGGGCGGCGGGGTGAGTACTCACCTCGGTTCGGGCTCCGGCGTGGGCTCCGGCTCCCGGCTCCGGGTTCCCCGCCGGCCTCTCGCAGCGCGCACGCACCGGCGCCAAGCCTGGCGGTCGCCCGCAACGCCACCCCTGCAGTGTCGCCCGACGCCCGCCTCGGAGGAGCGCGGCGCGGGCCGGGGGCTCGGCCCGGCCGGGGCGGCGGAAGGGAGCTGCGCCGCAGTCCGGGCACGCTCCCAGGAGCCTGCCGCGCGCTCCCTCGCGCTCGCCCGCCCGCCCGCTCCCCGTTTAATTTAAAGTGACAACCTCGAGCGCTCTTTTCGCTCCGGGGAGCCGCGCGGCGCTTCCGGGGTCTGAGCCCAGGATCCCCAAGCACGCCCGGGCATCCCGGGGTCTCCCCGAGGCGGAGTCCAGCCCCTCACTCGCAGGCTGGGGGAACGCGGGTGGGGTGGGGATTCGCTCACCAGGGTCTCCTAGAGGCCGGCGGAGCACTGGACGCAGAGTCAGCAGGCCCCGGGTCTAGCCCCAGCCTCCCGCACCCGGCCTTATCCTATTCCCTTTCTGGGCCTCAGTTTCTTTTTCTGTGAAACAGCCCGATACTGCGCACCTGTAGGAACCGCTGAGAAAGCAGGCGGTATCCCCTTCTCTGAATGGATAATTACCCTCTCCCACCATGATTGGGCTGTTACTGTAGGCCAACATCATCTCACTTAATCCTCACAACAACCTAGTGGGGTCGTGGTCCATTTTTTTACACGAGGAAACAGGCTCAGAGATGAAATGACCTTCCCAAGGTCACAGAGCCAAAGGTCAGAGCTAAGGCTTGAACCCAGGTCTGTGTGACTTCAAAGTTCATACTCTTACCCACTTAAGGGTCGTGCTTTCTCTCCCAAAAGAGTGAATGAATTTTTCAGGAGATATTTATGACACCCCCGCTGGACGCCAGGCACAATGCCAGGTGTGGGCCATCTTGCGGGAACAGGGGCACAGGTCCCACCCTGCCCTTGCAGTCTGGTAGGGAGGCGGGCACGCATTACCAGGGGCTGGGGTGTGCAGAGAACATTGCCACGTGCTGTGGGGGCAGTAACCAGGAGAGCAGGCTTCGGGGCACCTGGGGAGGCCTGGGGTGGAGTGGGAAAGAGGGTGAGGATCTCAGGTGGGGAGCGAATGTGCAAAGGCAGCGGTGGTTCCTGGATTATCTGCCCTCTGGGCCTTCGCGGCTGTCCCCTCAGGAGGAGCTGGGTCTGTGCTGGCTTTGTAGGGAGGCCCTTGATCTACAAGGCTGGACCCTGCGGAGCCAAGTATACAGTTTCACTCTCACCCACAGGGGGCGCCCTTGTTCTCCATTCATTTTTCTAGCCCTGGCCGAGGAAGGAGAATGGACATTAATTATATACCCTTGGAGGAGAGAGGCTGGGCACTGGGTCATGGGCTTTCACTGCCATTTCTCATTTAACTTAATCTTCACAGCCACCTGCAGTTGGGCATGAATGAGCCCATTTTCCAGATGAGGATACTGAGGCCTGAGGAATGAGAGAGTTCCTAGTTTGGGAGGGAGAGGTGAATTAGACACACCATCCACACACAAAAGGACACACTCTGATGCAGGCTTCTATTGGAGCAGCACAAAGGTGAAGTTGAGGCTGGTCTGGTTCTGGGGTCAGCCCCCCAGATGCAGGAGCTAGAGCCAGCATGTGAAGGGAGGTATTGTCAATTTCAGACTAAAGACCCTTCAAAGAACAGAAAAGCATGCGCATGTGCACCAAAGACAGGGACTGCAAGGGCCAGCAGCAGTCGGGTGTGAAACGCACTGTAGTGTGGACACAGTGGCACAGGCACAGCAAAGGGGGAAACAAAGCTACCACTGCCCACAACAAGATGGGTGACTTTTGCTTGCAGTGTTAAGCGAATGAAACCAGACACAAAAGAACAACATTGTATGATTCCATTTACACAAAGTTCAAAAAACAGGCAAAATGACTCTGCTTCTAGCAGTCAGGATGGCTGCAACCATGAGGTGGTGACCGGAAGGGGAGCTCTGGGGTGTTGCTCTTGTTCTGGCTTTGACTTCAGTGCTGGTCCCCTGGGTGTACTTGTGAAAATGTGTGGCCTTGCAGACTTATGATTTGTATACTTTTCAGTATGTGTGATACACTTCAATACAACTTACAAAAACAAACAAACAAAAAACCTCATGTGGCTGCCCACTGCTTTAGAATAAAAGCCAAACTCCGTTCTGTGGATCAGAGGCCCTGCTGGCCTCTCTGACTTGTCCTGCCATCCTCCTCCTCACCCATCCATCGCTCACCTCGGGCCTTCTGGTGTTCCTGACACTTGCCAAGCCATTTTCCGCCTCAGGGACTCTCGTTTGCTGATCCCTTTGCCTGGAAAGCCCTTTCCCTGCTCTCAGCAAGGCTGCTTCCTCCATCTTCTGTGCATCACCTTAAAGAAGCCACCTCTTCAGAGAGACCCTCCTGACTACCCCACCTACTACCTAAAATTCCACCCATAGCACGCTGTTCATTTCCTTCAAAGCACCAGCCATAGTCTGCAATAATTTTATTGATTTGTTTAGAGTTCATTTTCTGCATCCACCACTAGACTAATAATCACAAACCCATGGCACACTTACTATATGCCAAGTGCTCTTCTAACGTGTTAAAGCATTGAATTATCATCCAACCCCATAGGGAGATGCAATTCTTAGCCCTGTTTTACAGTTGAGGTGACTGGGGCTCAGAGAGGTTATGTAACTTGCATGTTGTCACACAGCTCGAAAGTAGCAGAGCCAGGATTTAAATCCAGGCAGCCTGGCTCCAGGATCCCTTCTTTTAACTCTACACTTGGACAGATTTTTGTCTATCTTCTTCCTTGTAGTATATCTGGGACAGTGCCTGGTACACAGTAGATACTCAATAAATGTTTGTTGTGTGAATAAACAAATGAATGAGTGAATGAAATGCTAGGGGGAGGTCGGGGGAAGCTTGGATCCCAGAGTGGGTGTTGAGGAGAGGGGGTAGGCAATGTATCTATAGTCCCAACAGCAAGATAACCAGGTCTTATATTAATTCTTGCTCCAAAAGATGCATTAGGGCTTATGTTCAGGGATGTCCTCCTGAAAAATCATGCTAGGGCTTATTTTCCGGTTAGGTCTTATTTTCGGGGAAACACGGTAGCAGATGGAGGTTCCCAGACAGCTGGCTTAACTGCAGCTGTGGTCAGGGCCAAGGCATTACCCGGGACTGGGCGTTACCTGGGCCAAGGCGTTACCTGGGCCAAGGCATTACCTGGGCCTGGGCCAGGGCCTGGGCACATCTCCTGTCCAAGTCGAGCCCACCTTCAGCCTCCCCTACAGGCCCTACAAGGCACAGAAGCCATTCCCAGAGGGAGCTCTGCCTTGAGCGCCCACATCCTATCTGGGGTCCCTAGCAGGATGTAAGTCCCCCAGCAGGTGTAACTCCCCAGCCATCAGGTGTCTAGGCTGTGGTGGCCCCGGAGAGAGTGACATAAATCACACGAATCACCGTTTCTGGCCACAGCCTCTCTGGCCCTTGAATTGCCCCAGGGTTAGGAAGGTCCCGTGTGACTTCGAGTCCAGGTTGGGGCACTGCGGGTGGGCGAAGGCCACGGCCTGTGTCACTATCTCCCTTGAGCCTGTCGTGAAGTTTCCAAGCTCCAGTCGCTGGAGCCAGCTGGTTCCCCGCCATCTTCTTCACCAGCCTGTCCTGTTGGGGACATCCATGGCTGGGGGCTTATTTGCACCATCTCCCAGCAGGGCCCCAACTCACTCTTCATCTGCCTCTGGGACAACTGCGACCACTTCCCAAAGAACCATGGCACCTCAGGTGAGACACTGCCCTGAAGTCTGGCCCAAGGATGGAGATTTTGATAAGTGTCTTGAAGAAAATAAAGCCGGGTGATGTGACAGTGATTAGGTGGTCAAGGAAGGCTTCTGAGAAGGTGACTTTTGAGCTGGACCTAAAATGATATGACTCTATGGGGCACTTCACGCAGAGGAAACAGTGAGTGTCAAGGCCCTGGGGTAGCAGAGAGCCCAGTGAATTATGCGACCAGACAGAGGCCGGTGGCTTCAGGGCACGGTGATGAGAAGTGAGTCAGAAAGGTGAACAATGGCAGATCTGGGGGTGACAGGAGGAGGGACCATCATGATTTTATGTCAATTTTTGTGACTCCTTTTCTGACTGTTCTTGGAACATAGTTGGAGGGCTAAGAGTTGGGAGGCCATTGCAGGATCCAAGCAGAGAAGATGGGGATTCAGAACAGAGTTTCATTGGGAAGAGGAGTTGACAGGTTTAGGGTCTATTTTGGGGGCACAATTGAATAGGAAGAGAAGGTCCTATGGTTCCTACTATGCCATCCACTAGGCTCATAAAATGTGGGTCCAGAACAAGCCTGCCGTGGGGAGCTTTTATGATGCTCTTTTTGGGATACTATGCCCTATTTGGTTGGAGACTCTGTCTCGACACACTTAAAGAAACACCACTCTAGCATCTAAAATAGCTGAAAAGTTATTTACATCTTTCCAGAAGCCTTTCTAGAAAATGCCAGAGAAATGTGAACGCACAGCAAAAGGCCCTTTCTTCCCATCCTCTCTCACCCATGGCTGCTGCTCCCCAAATTTCTCTCCAGCTGGCTCCAAATTCTTTCCTGAGCAATTTGTTCAGGCTTTTCCCGCCCCCACCACCCCCACCCCTGCCCTCATCCTGCCTCTGTGTGTATGATATTTTTCTCCAGCCATGAGCTCTCCAGCTTTCCCTGTGGAATCCAGCCAGGCCTCCCTCTGGTCTCTCCAACGCCCTTTCTCCTATTCCCACCCGCTTTGAGGTCCAGAACCCTAATTGCCAGCAAGGGAGGAAGGAGCCACTGGACACTTCTGTATTCACAGTTTTTTCTGGTCACATACAGGCAGGAACTTTATAAAGATCAAAACAGCAGACACACAAAGGGATTCTCATAGCGAAAGCCACACAGCTGAGACCTGTTAGGCGTGTTTCAAACATTATATTCCTTGTCTCCTTCGATCCTGCCAGACCGACGCTGGTACTGAGGCTTGAGGAACCCACGTCTAGGGAAGTTTAAGTCACTGGCCATGGGGAGCCCATCAGCCCCAGGCCCACATCCTGAGCCCCATCTCTCCAAGGAGCCCCTTAACCTCCCTTTGCTCTTCATTGACGCTCCCATCATCCCATGACCTGAGGGCACCCACCTTTCCTGATCCCAGACGCCTCCCCCATCCACACCAGGTAAGGAAGTGGCCCTTCCATCAGCTGTCACCAACACAGCTCCATGGACAGTTGCTGTCTGGAATGCAGAGTCCGAGGCCAAGGCGCTGGGGGCCGGGATGGGCGAGTGTTGATGGGGATAAGCTCAGGAAAGCCTGGAGGTGCCAATGCTGCCAGGTGGCAGGGACTCATTCTCTCAGCAATGGCCCCAGCCTGCTGCTCCCCTGTTGCAACCCCCCACCCCAGGGACTTTCTGTCTCTGCACCCACGAGACACCTCGGCTGCCTCTTTCACCTGCAACTAAGGGCCCCTTTGTCAGGAGAAGCTGCCACTGGCATTAGGGCGGAGGAAGTTTAAGGGGGAGCTACAGCTCTAGATGTGGGGCAGGGGCCCCCATGACGGCCACACAGTGTCCGCCTAGAGTGACCTGTCTGCCAGCCCTTTCTCTCCTGCTGAGTGTCACTCTGTCCATCTGCCTCTGTGGCTCCGAGGCCTAGGGTTGGAGTGACTCTCCCCGCCCCATTCCCAGGCCCATCCAGCCCTCTGGGCCCACGTTTACTGACTGAGACGGTCCTTACGTTGCTCCTTCTCACTGTCTTTGGCAGTCCCAGCCTCCAGAGAATGTGAATGGTGGGGGTGGGAGGCCACAAGTGTCCCAGCTGCCTGTGGAGGGCAGGACAGGACACCTAGGCCCACCTGGACCTCAGACCCCCATGCCAGGCCTTGTTGCTGCCTCCATTGGAGTCAAAACAGTCTTGGGGCCAGCCAGCCTCTTCTTCCCACTGCCATCCTCACCCTTAATTCTCCAACCGAGGTCTCCAGACCCCAGGTGCCCACCAGGTCCCAGTTGCTAGAGACCATGCCTTGCTCACAGCCCCGCCTCCCTCAGTGCCCAGGAAACAGGCAGCCTGGCAGGGGCCCCTTCCCCAGCCCTTCCAGAGAAGCTGGTGCTGGGGGAGTCACAGAAGCTAGTCCGTGGTTTCTGTGGGCCACTCCATTCCATCCACTCCACCTCCCAGCCCCCCAGGCATCTTCTTTGGGCACATTGTTTGGATTCCCAGTCAGTGAGTCAGTCAACAAAACCTCTTTCCTTCCAAATAGCATTTTCTAGGAGGAAGCAGAGGCAAAGGAGGCACCAACCCAGCTCACCAAATGCTCCCAGGCTGGCGGGATTGTGTAGTGGTTGAATTCTGCTCCCCAAAAGAAACGTCCAAGTTCTAACCCCCCATTCCTGTGATTGTGACTTTATTTGGAAATGAGGTGTTTGCAGATGTAATTAAGGATCTCAAGATGAGATCATCTGAGATTCAGAGTGGGTCCTTCTAAGAGAAGAGAGAGGAAGATCACAGACCCAGAAACCCAGAGAGAAGAATGTCACGTGAAGGTGAAGCAGAGACCGGCATTAGAAAGCCCCAAGTCCAGGAACACCCAGGGTTGCCAGTATCGCCAGAAGCTGGGAGAGAGGCCTGAAAGAGATTCTCCCTTCTCCTGCTCCAGGGGGAACCAATCCTGCCAACCCCTTGATTTCAGACTTCAGGTCTCCAGAAGTGGGAGAGAATAAATGTCTGTTGTTTCAAGCTGCCAAGTTTGTGGTCCCAGGAACCTAACACAAGTGGCATGAACGTGTGCAAAAGGCACTGAGCAGAGTGCCGTGGGAGTCTGGTGGCAGAGTGGCCCTGACCTGGGGTCACCTGAGGCTTCTCAGCTAAGGCTATACTTGACGTGGGCCTGTAACATTGCCAGGAAGAGCCAGAGACATGGGAAGAGCTCACAGGTGAGGTCCCTGGCAGGACCATTTGGTGTGTCAAGCGCCCAGCTAGGTAGCTGGTGGGGCCTCAGCCCAAGTATGAGGGCTGTGGGCTAGGAGCCCAGAAGGGGGAGTGGGATGGGCCCAAGTGGGAAGGTCTTGAGTGTCAGACTTGGGGCAAAGAGTAGAGAGGTAGAAATATTAGCTGAAAACCAGAGAGTTCTGGGTGGCTTACTCAGCTCCTAGAAGGACTGCAAGGGAGAAAAGGGAGAAGGGGCAATCCAGGTGGGCCTTGAGCACCTGCCCACCTGAGAACCTTTGGGAAGGCAGATAGCAGCTCAGCATACACAAGAGCTTTGTCATGGTCAGGGCCCCCAAAATTGAGAGCATCCCCGAGAGGTAATGAGCTCCCACCCAGGGAGGTATGTAAACAAGAGTGCCTGGCGGAGACCTCAGCACTGGATGAAGGGTTGTTATGGGTGTTCCCGGAAGGGCTTCTCCATCCTTAGACCCTACACGTTGCCTGGCTGGGCCTCTCTCCACAGCAGCCAGCCTTGGACCTCCCCCTGCCCACTCTGAGGGTCACTTATACTGAATTACTCTGACTCAAGCCACCCACACTCCCTTTCCTGCCAGACTGCAGAGTCTGTCACCTGTGAAGACACGGATGCCATCCCTTGAGGCCCAGAACTCAGGAATAACAAATAGATTCTTGCCCCTCCCCCCAAAGGAAAGGCTGGCCCTCCTGGGCTTTAAAATCCAACTTATCTCCCCCACCTTGGGAGTACAACCACTGCAGCCCCCTTTTAGTGTGTGTTTACTTCATGCTAAGTATCTGACATCTGTTAACCTCTGCCACCCTCAGAGGCAGAACACGTGGTTAAGAGTACCAAAGTCACTGTGTGACCTTGGATAAGCTACTTACCTTCTCTGTGCCTCATTGCCCTCAAACTGCAAGTCAAGGCACTATGTGTCTGGGCTGGATTGGGAGACAAGTCCCTCACGCCTAACAAGAATGTTGATTTCACAGGAGCTTTGTCACGAAGGGTGTGATCGTGCTGGCTGATATGGTGGGGTTCAGGGTGGGAGGCCCCCAAGGGCTGAGGGGTTGGTGGCCTCTGTGGGAGGCTCTTTAAAGAAAACACAGAGCCTCCACCTCTGTTTGGCAAGGGCCTACAACATCTGACATGTGGAGGAAATTATTGCCTTCAAAATAAGAAAGGAAAAGAAAATTGAAGTTAATATTTGATCATGCACAAATATTTTGCCAACTAGTAAACTGTACCTCAACATAGCGTGATAAAGAATTCTGTTTACTGTGAACTGTGGTCCCATTTTGTGTGACATGTTGTGGGATGAGGGCTTCAGGAGAGAAAATGGACCTGGGGCTGAGGAAAGACTTAAATGGCTCTGGCCCCAAATTCTTTCCCCTCTTCCCCAGGCCCGCAATTCCCTTAGCTTAGCCTGTTCCAGGGGGTGAGACCAAAACTGTACAGGCACCATTGCCAAAAGGCCCCTGTTAAAATAGGGCAAAAGAGCCACAGGAATGCATCTCCCAAACCTTCCCTAGACCCTGAGCCACAGCCGAGCTGCCTTCCCCAGGACACCCAGAGAGAGGTGCCAGGGCCTCACGGGCACGAGCAGGATACGGGGCAGCCACAGAAAGCATTTGGAGGTGGTGGCAGGTGTCACCAGCAGGGTGCTGGGCAGCCATCTGACATAGAGCTGGACCAGTCATGGCAAGATGAAGGGGCATGAGCTCAGGGCTGGGCATGAAGCCCAGGAAGGGGCTGGAGGACAGGCAGGTCAGTGGGGCTTGGCACTGCCCACCTCCAGCTACATCACGATGCCCACAGCCTGGACACTCGTCCCCCTCTTGGCTCTAACCTGTCCTGTCCACACCTCAGGGCCCAGCACATCAGAGCTGGAGCCTGGATTTGGGCAAGATTGCTAGCTCAAGAAATCATGCCATACCCTCCCCCTCACGGGAGCCCAGGATAGACTTGGCGTGGATGCTTCCCCGGGGGAGGCATGAATGAGTGAAGATTCTTCTTTAGGGTAATTCTTAAGACTCTGTTCTTTTTCTAGCCTGAAAGGTGGCAAACTATTTTCTCCAAATGTCTCAGTAAGCCAGAAATCACAGGTCAGATATTTTCGTTGTATTTTCTTACCTATCACTCAGCCTCTTGTCTACCCCTTGGAACATACACTTTAAGCTTCAGCCACAATCCCCTACTCACTATTTCCCAAACATACCAAGCCTTTTCTTGTCTCCAAGCTTTTGCTCAATGCAATTCCTTTTGTTTGGAATGTCCTCTATCTGCTTCACTCCATGTCAACTCCTCTTCATCCTTCAAAACCGTCTCCTGTGAAGCTTTCCAGCAACTCGGTCACTATTCTCTCCCACAGGACCTGGACAACTCCCTCTAGTGCTTCACAGACAGTTTCTGTCCTGGAATGATTTGTTTCAATCCCTACTGGATGCTGGCCAATGGAACAGTAGATACCACGTCTTTACGCATCTCTCGATCCTTTATGCTGAGCATATAGCAGGTGCTTTGTTGATGCTGAAAAATCAAAACCTCGGATTTACGAAGGCCTTTGGTGCCAGGCACGATTCTCAGTGCATTAGATGCATCAACTCGTTTAATCCTTCCAATATCTCTATGGTGAACGTTCCTTTATCAGCCCCCACTTTACACATTCAGCAACTGAGGTTAAGGAATGTGGCCAATAAGACATGGAAACAACCCTAGTGTCTGTCAACAGATGAATGTATAAAGAAGACGTGATATATACTATAATGGCGTACTCTTCAGCCGTGGGAAAAGAGAAAATCCTGCCATTTGTGACAGCATGGGTGAACCTTGAGGACGTTATGCCAAGTGAAATAAATCAGACAGAGAAAGACAAATATTGTATGATCTCACTTATATGTGGAATTGAAGTATCTGAATTCACAGAAAGAGAGAGTCAAGTGGCGGTTGCCAGGGGCTGGGGGAAATGGGAAGATATTAGTCAAAAGGTACAAATTTCCACTTGTAAGATGAATCAGTGCCGGGGATTTCATGTGCAACATGGTGACTATAGCTAATAATATAGTATTACACTCTTGAAAGTTGCTACAAGAGTAGCTCTTAACTGTTCTCATCACAAAAAAGAAATGTTAATTATGTAATGTGATAGAAGTATTAGTTAAGTCTATGTTGTTATGTAATCATTTTGTAATATGTAAATGTATCAAATCCACATGTGTACACCTTAAACTTACACAACGTTATATGTCAGTTACATCTCAATAAAGCTGGGTGGGAGGAAGAGTTATTTTTAAAGAAAGAGTGATTTATCACAAATTATAAATGGGACCTGATCAGGGAATTCATGTATTTGATACTCCTACAATTTGATTGTACTTAAGTGTGGTTTCTACTTTTATCTGGTGGGAGAATAAATCAAATGATTTTTCATTAAATGAGGAAGGAAGGAAGGAAGGAAGGAAGGAAGGAAGGAAGGAAGGAAGGAAAGAAGGAAGGAAGGAAAGAAAGAAGGAAGGAAGGAAGGAAGGAAGGAAATGGCCAAGAACAAATACTAGTAGGTGACAGGTGGAATTCAAACAAATGAGTAACAAGTAATAACAAGTAATGAATTGATGAATGAACAGATGAGTAAAAGGACTGAAAGGAGGAAAAACTCAAAGAGGGACTTCCTCAGGATCAGGGAGGAAGTGTTCCCCCTGAGAAATGAAAAGAAACCCTTTGATCCAAGTCCAGTCTTTTAATAAAGAAATATACTCTTCCTTTTTCCACTCCCTCTTATTACTGCCTCCCACTCAGGAACCGAGAATTCTCTGTATAAAAACTAGCAAAGCTGAAGAAGTGTGAAGGAAGTGCTCAGCAGAGCACCCCACACAGCTGTGACACCGGGGGTGGGTGGCTGCTGGGTTCCTGCAGAACCAGAGGACGGGCCATGGAGCAGTCCCTGGGAAGGCCCCTTCCCACAGGGCATGGAATTTCCTTAATCTCCCTCTGGGGATAAAGTACAATGTCTCCCTGGCCTCCTGTCCCAGAGCCTCTGGGACATCCCCTCCACACTGCCAGCCACCAGAGCAGCAGTTCTAAAGCCCTGCTGTGGTCCCTTCTGTCTCCTACTTGACTTACCCTGTCTCTCCATCACCCCAGGTTTTTGCCCTGACCTACCTCTCTCTACTCCACCATGAACTCCACTCTCCAACCATGCCACCCACTCCCTATTTCTTGTTCATAATCCCCCTCCTCTGTGGAGCCTTTTTCAACCTCTAGCAAGTAACAGAAACCCCGTCAAGCTAACTGAAACAAAAGAGGAGGATTTATAAAAAAGATCCAGGATTTCAAGGCACCCAAGGGCAGCAGGGAGGAAGAAACTATTATGAGCCCAAGTAGCTCCCCTTTGTGGCTTGACTTCCTTCTTCTTGCAGCCCCCTCATGGGGGAGGATGGTCACCCACAGCTTCCAGTTAACATCATTTTCTAGAATTCCAATCTGTGCCATTCTCAAGAAAGAGCGCTCTGATTAGCTGGTGTGGATCAGGTGATTAGCCCTGCTCCAATCGCCTGTGGCCAGGAGTGCAGTCATGTGGTACAAACGTGGGTGCCCAGGCCTGCCCTTGAGGATGAGGAGAGGAGTAAAGCACATTGAGTCTACAACAGGTGCTGCTGCCGCCTCACTCTCACTCTTCCCGCGGGATTAATCTGTCTCTGCCTGTGCTTACTACGCTTTCTCTGCAACTCCATTTAAACCCCAGTCACGTTCTTCTGCTTGCTGTCTAAATCGGTTGTGTGTGCCTGTCTCTGTGCGCAAGCCCACGAAAGGATCCCAGCCTGCAGTACAGACAGACTCTGACCCCTGTATTAGTTCAAGGCCTGCATCCCGGACTTCTCTCCAGGGCCGGCTTCGTGGGCATATAGCCTGTGCATGGGCCCGGGGCCCTGGGCATGGCTGAATGCTCTGCTGTTACTGTCTTGAAATTTTCAATAAATTTTTTAAAGCAAATATAAGCTTATTCATCCTTACTCTTTTTTAAAAAATTTTATTGGGGAATATTGGGGAACAGTGTGCCTCTCCAGGGCCTATCAGCTCCAAGTCCAGTCACCGTTTTCAATCTTAGTTGCAGGAGGCCCAGGCCACCTTCCCATGTGGGAATTGAACCGGCAACCTTGTTGAGAGCTCACGCTCTAACCAACTGAGCCATCTGGCCGCCCCAATAATTTGTTAATAGAGTACAGCTTTTTTATTTTGCACATGGCCTTGTAAATTATGTAGCTGGTCCCGCCAGTCTCTTTGCCCCAGCTTGAGCTCTTCTTCCCTACCTGACAGTCAATCTGCTTGGACTGTCATAACAAAATATCACAGGCTGGGTGGCTTAAACAACAGAAATTGACTTTCTCATAGTTATGGAAGTTAGAAGTCCAAGATCAAGGTGTTGGCAGGGTTGGTTCCTGGTGAAACCGCTCTTCATGGCTGGTAGATGGCAGCCTTCTCACTATGTCCTCCCAGGGCCTTTTTCTTCCAGGCGCTCATGGAGAGAGAGAGCTCACTGGTGTCTCTCCCTCTTCTTATAAGGACATCAGCTCTATCTGACTAGGGCCCCACACTTACGACCTCATTTAACCTTAATTGCCTCCCAAAGGTCCCATCTACAAATATAGTCATATTGGGGTTAGGGCTTCAACAGATGAATTTGGGTGATATAATTCAGTCCACAACACTGAACTTCTTGGTTCCTGGCCCCCTTTTCTTGCACCCCAATCACAGCCACATGCCTGCCCTTTGGCTCTGCCAGGTGGCACGGTCCCTTGGGGTTGACCTCTGGTTTTCCTCCTCAGTGATGGCTCACCTTGCCTTTCATTCCTCCCCCTGGGCAGCACCCTACCTTACCCAGTTTACTCCAATCTTGTCTGACACAGCCCTCCAGGGCCCCTCAGGCCTGGAGGAGGATGGGCCAGGAGGATGGGTCTCCTCCACTGGCAGGGAGCAGTCATCCTTCAAAGGACTTTGTCAACTGCCTAAATGGAGCTTTCTCCACCTGACTAACTCATATTAAACCTTCAGGACTGGCTGAGACCCTCCTCACCCTGCATGCTGCCCCCAAGGCAGGGATGAGAGTTCCCTCCTATGTGTCTTGTCTCACTCATTAGAGACCCCACCATTTCATGTCACAATGGCCAATTTCATGCCTGTCAGACCCACTGGCTCCTTTATGATAGCAAGGGCATTTGTCAGCATGCTCACCCTGGTGTCTCAGACAGGGTCAGCACAGAATGGGCACAATAAGGGACATGGTCTTCGAAGCCAGGGCTTAGGCTTAAATCCTTTGATCCCCTTCTCCCTCGTCTCTTTCTGACTGTACCTAGAACATACGCCGTGAGGAATGTCTGCAGGGACAGAGAGGGAGTTGGACATTTCTAGGCCAAATGAGAGAACAATCTTTTGGGTTCTTAATCATGTGGCTTTTAAAAACTCGGGCCACCAAAGGCCCCAGATAACCTCATAGCCTTCAGTCCTTTTTGCTTTTCATTTGCAGTCATTACAGTCTTTAAGAAATACATTCACTTAATTTTCTTAAATTACAGTTATATATCTCCTCATGGCAGCGAAAATCAAATAAATGGCTGTAGTTTAAGGTTTGAAATGCAAAAATTGGTATGAAAAACTAACTTTTTCTAACACTGTAGTAACCGAACTCAGCTTACTAGTCCTTGATTCTGCTCAATGGCAGCAAAATCTTTAATATCGCCAATTTAGCACTGGGCACTTTCCATTTACACTTAGTCTTTACAGCATTTGAGAAAGTGTTTTGGGTCAGCCTGGTGGCTCAGGTGCTTGGAATGTCGCGCTACTAATGCCTAGGTTTCCGGTTCGATTCCCGCATGGGCCAGTGAGCCCTGCCCTCTACAGCTAAGATTGTGAACAACAGCTCTCCCTGGAGCTGGGCTGCCATGAGCAGCCAGAGGTCGGTGGGAGCTGCCGTGGGCTGCTTTGTGCTGCCGTGGGCTGCTTTGTGCTGCCATGGGCTGCTGTGTGCTGCCATGAGAGGCTGGAGGCCAGCGTGAGTGGCCGGCAGCCGGCGAGAGCTTCCGTGAGCTGCTGTGAGCGGCTGGCTGGCGACCGACTGCTTCAGCCAGGGGGGCTCATAATACCAGCATGGGCCAGGGAGCTGTCCTACACAACTAGACTGAAAAATAACTGGCTTGAACCAGAGTGGGGGGGGGGGATGTGGAAGAGAGGGGAAGAAAAAAGAAAGTGTTTCTCATATTGTTGACCTTGGCTAATAGTAGGAAAGTCTCTGCACTTTGAAACCCAGTGCAACATTTAATCAATAGTCAGGTAGCAAAAGTTTCATAAAACGATACTTACTGTAATACACTCTGATACTTTCTATTCTGTTCCTATTTTCTATTCTATTCCATGCTGTTTATTTGATTCTATTCTGTTGCGTCGACCCACTGAATTTCACGAACCACCAATGGGTCACAGATCCAGGTTCTCTCCCTGCCCCTTTCCTTCTCCTGCCAGGGCAGATGGAAGCTGTGAGGGTTTAGTGTGGTTCCAGCACCAGGAAAGGGGCACCCAGTGCCCATTTCCTTCTCCAGTGTCTCTCTTCTTTTATGGGAACCCCAGTCCTCCCCTTGAGGAGGGCTCACCCTCAGCTCCAGTTCATTGGCCTCTGTCCAGCACTGGCTGTTGCCAACCAGCGCCAGACCAGACCTGTGCCAACAGGTCAACAGGCCACATGAAGGCCCTTCCAAGACCCAGGCCCTCTGGACCTGAGCTAGTGTCCTAGGGAGCTCAGGAAACATTTGGAAGCTCTTCCATCAACATAGGATGCAGAAGTGGTAGCAGAGGCCCCTTACATGCCCGGTTTTACCACAGGCATGGCTAAGTCGCTCTGGGATGGGGAGGTTGGCAGGCTGCCCAGTTCTCTGGGAGGCCAGGGTCTGGAGAGGCGGAGGGGAGTGGATATGGGATTGTGACGCCTCTCGGGCCTCTAGAGCTACTCTTCCCACCTGCTGGATGCCTGGAATGGTGCCCACCTCCCCCCACACCTCCTTCCACTCCTGGGCAGTTGCTGAAAACGTCTTGCTACACATCCTCCAATGCAGCGCGGCATTTCTCAACTAACCTCCTCTCCCTCCAAAAGCCGCATAATAGAAAGCTCCTACCAGGAGAAGCTTGTGTTCAAGGCTATTGTTTTCGTTGTGGACTTTGAAAAGTCTTACATGAAATCCACCCTCTCAGGGGCCAGTGCTGGGGAAGCCGGTCTAGTCCCCCAGCCATTGAGTTGTGTGGTGGGGGTGGGGGAGTGGGCTGGAGGGAAGGCAATGAAAAGAAAAACAAAAACAACTGCAAAATCGAAAAAACACTCTTCTACACAGATCCAGTGAAAGCCTCATCCCCCTCACCACTCTGCCCTCTAAAGGTAAGCATGTTTAGTAGGTGTTTGTTTATGTGTTTGCATATGCATATATGCACACAGATTTGTGTATGTACATACACATTTTGCTGTTATTTTTGCCTTTTACAGCCAGCTTGCAGGGATTCAAATTCCCACTTTGCTATTTACTAAGGATGTGACCTTGGAAAAATTACTTAACCTCTCTGTGACTCAATTTTCTCATTTGTAAAATGGGAATAACAGGAGTAATGAGCTCACAGAGTTGTGAAAATTACATTTAGGGAGAGGCTAGTACATGTGGGTGCTACTCAGGGTGAATTGTGATTGCACTTCTTGTGCTCTGGGTCTATTTCATGCTTTTTCTTGATTTCAGAATACAGTTGTCCCTTAGTATCCACGGGTAGATTGGTTCCAGGACCCCCACGATACCAAGATCCAAGGATACTCAAGTCCCTTATATAAAATTGTGTAGAGTATTTGCATATAACCTGTGCACATCCTCTGGTAAACTTTAAAGCATCTCTAGGTTACTTATACTACCTAATATGATGGGAATATTATGTAAACAGTCATCACACAGTATTTTTTGGGAATAATGACAAAGAAAAAAAGTCTGTACGTGTTTGATACAGATGCAACCATCATAGGCTTAGCTACCTAGTATAATCGTATGTCAGCAACAACATCTTTTTTTTCAAATATTTGATCCAAGCTTGGCTGAATCCATGGGTATGGAACTTGTGGACATGTCGGACCAACTGTATTCCATTGCAAGGGTGTATCATAGTCTCCTATTGACGAACCAGGGTTGTTTCGATTTTTTTTTTTAAATATTTTATTGGGGAAGGGGAACAGGACTTTATTGGGGAACAGTGTGTACTTCCAGGACTTTTTTTCCAAGTCAAGTTGTTGTCCTATTCAATCTCAGTTGTGGAGGGTGCTGTTCAGCTTCAAGTTGTTGTTCTTTCAGTCTTAGTTGTGGAGGGCACAGCTCAGCTCCAGGTCCAGTTGCCGTTGCTAGTTGCAGAGGGCACAGCCCACCATCCCTTGTGGGAGTCGAACCAGCAACCTTGTGGTTGAGGGGACGCGCTCCAACCAACTGAGCCATCCGGAACCTAAGCAGCAGCTCAGCTCAAGGTGCTGTTTCAATCTTAGTTGCAGGGGGTGCAGCCCACCATCCCTTGCGGGATTCGAGGAGTTGAACCGGCAAACCTTGTGGTTGAGAGCCCACTGGCCCATGTGGGAATCAAACCGGCAGCCTTCGGAGTCAGGAGCATGGAGCTCTAACCGCCTAAGCCACCAGGCCGGCCCCCTGTTTCAAATTTTTGTTATTACCAGTAATGCTGCAATGAACACACTGGCCACGTGCACTTTTAAAGTTATTGCCAAATTGCCTCCTTCAAAGATTGTACCAATTTAGACTCCTGCCAACACTACCTATTTCCCTACGTCCTCGTCAGTACTGGGCGGCAGCAATTTGATAGTGAGGAAATGATTGTTCTTGGTTGTTTGAATTTGCATTTGTCCAATGACAGGGTGGATGACAGGGTGGTCGGGCATCTCTTCATGTAAGTATTGACCAGTTTGTTTCCCTCTTCCATGAATATGCCCGTTTCCTTTCTTTGCCTGTTGATAGGAGCTTTTGCCCATTGATAGGAGTGTTTATGTATTCTGGCTACCAATGTTTTCCTTTTTTTCTTTTCTTAATTTTTTAAAGAAATTTATTGGGGAATATTGCGGAACAGTGTGTTTCTCCAGGGCCCATCAGCTCTAAGTCGTTGTCCTTCAATCTAGTTGTGCAGGGTGCAGTCAGCTCCAAGTCCAGTTGCCGTTTTCTTTTTTTCTTTTTTAAAGATTTTATTGGGTAGGGGGAACAGGACTTTTTTGGGGAACAGTACTTTTTTTTTTCTAAGTCAAGTTGTTGTCCTTTCAGTCTTAGTTGTGGAGGGCGCAGCTCAGCTCCAGGTCCAGTTGCCATTACTAGTTGCAGGGGGCACAGCCCACCATCCCTTGCGGGAGTCGAACTGGCAACCTTGTGGTTGAGAGGACACGCTCCAACCAACTGAGCCATCCAGGAGCTCAGCGGCAGCTCTGCTCAAGGTGCAGTGTTCAATCTTAGTTGCAGGGGGCACTGTCCACCATCCCTTGCAAGACTCGAGGAGTTGAACCGGCAACCTTGTGGTTGAGAGCCCACTGGTCCATGTGGGAATCGAACCGGCAGCCTTCGGAGTTAGGAGCACGGAGCTCCAACCACCTGAGCCACCGGGCTGGACCCCAGTTGCCGTTTTCAATCTTTAGTTGCAGGGGGCGCAGCCCACCATCCCATGTGGGAATTGAACCAGCAACCATGTTGTTCAGAGCTCGCGCTCTAATCAACTGAGCCATCCAGCCGCCCCTCTTTTCCTTGTTTTATATGTTGCAAATATTTTCTCTCAGGCCATCTCTTGTCTTTTTTTTTTTTTCAATACCCTCTTTAATTTAGAATAGTTTTGGATTTACAGAAGAATTATGAAGGTAGTACAGGGAGTTCCTAAACCCACTTTCCTTTATTAATATCATCTTATATTAATATGGTACCATAGTGACAATTAATGAACTAAAAAGTAATATACTATTGTTAACTAAAGTCCAAACTTTATTCAGGTTTCCTTAGTTTCCACCTAATGTCCTTTTCTGTCCCAGGATCCCATCCAAGGCCCCACATTACATTTAATCACCTTGTCTTCTCAGGCTTCTCTTGGTTGTGACAGTTTCTCATACTTTCCTTGTTTTCTTATGACATTGGCAGTTTTGAGGGGGACCGGTCAGCTATTTTGAGAATGTCCCTCGGTTGGGATATGTCTGTTTTTCTCATGATTAGACAGGGGGTAGACCACAGAGATAAAGTGTCATTTCTGTCATATCATTTATCACTGTTGATGTTGACCTCGGTCACCTGACTAAGGTAATATTTATTTGTCAGGCTTCTCCACTGTCGAGTTGCTTTTATCCCCCCATCATTGGTCTGTTAACTGGGTTTATGGTGCTGATGGTTACGTAGTGTTGAAAGAATGTCAAAACCTATAGGAAACTTTTATAAGAATTTGAGCCAAATTTCGTGCCTGGAAGCAAGATGTCAACAGACTGAGTAAATGCACCAGAGAATGGCAGTTTTGCAGCTCATTTTATACATTAGAATCAAAGGGGAAATGTAAGGAGGGTTACATGAAATCCATTGGTGCTAGGTTAGGGAGGCAGGAGAAAGCAAAACGGGAAATCTTTAGGATTGGGTAAGAAGCAAAACAGGAGAGGCACATACTTCTCTTACATGGGTGGGTACAGGATAGGTAACGTGTGACATTTCCGGCACATAGAGATGGAATGCGAGCAACAAGGTAACAATGAGCTGTTCCTGGGTCTTGTGCTCTGGTGCCGGCGGCTGTGCCTTCAAGGCATCTGGGAAAGAAAATGACTGACAGTTCAAAGGTGTGTAATCCTCGGTGCATGAGAACAATGGACTCATTTAAGGTAAAACCTGACCTTTGCTAAGGAAGCTATCGGCCTGGACTCTCTGCCATGACCTGCTCCGTTAGGAATTTGTGATCAGGCCGTCCTGTGTGGTTACTTCCGGCCACTGAGCTTGTCAGGCCTGCGTGTGGCCCCGCGAGCTTGTCAGGTTTATAGCCTCTTTTCATTGGCTGTAGTGAGTGCTCCTGGAGCACATAGGCCAGTGGTCGGCGTTTCCACACTCGCCTCACTGACTCTTCAGTACAGCCCATAATGTGCATCCCCTTATTGTCTCCATTTCCAGATAAGAAAGCAGAATCTTCCCGATTAGACATACCGGATCTAGCACGTGGCACAGTCGGATTCCTACTGGGTCTGTCTGCCCTGGACATAACTGCTTAGAGGTAGAAGCCAAGGTCCAGAGAGGGGACACTTGTCTGAGTCCACCCAGCAAGTGGGTGGCGCTGCCCAGGCCCTCCCACAGCCAGGCCACCTCTGACCCCACCAAGTCTGCGGCTGCTTCTCACCCATCATTTCCTGCCCTGGCCTCAGCCCCACCCCCAACTGCCCACTCCTGACCCTCCTCCAGTTTGTGTCCTTTGGCCGCTCTGGCTTCTAGCATCCCCGGGGGAAGGGACCCAGACTTCCCAACAAATAAACACGCCCACGGATTTCCAAATATACAGAGATAAGTGTTCCCTCCTGCCTGAGCCGGGGCCGGCTGGACATCCAAAAACCCTGCCGAGCTACTGCTCCTCCTGGGGTCAGGTTCTGGGTCCTGAGTCCTCACTGGAACAGCATGTATCGTCCACTGTGTGGTGGAGGGGAAACCTGCCCAGTGGGGCACCATGATCGCCTACAGTGGTGGCCGCAGCAGTAGTTAATAGCCACATCCTGGTCTAGATACATTTTCCACTCTTCACATTTTATGAACCAATTGTGAACAAAGTCTTCCCAAACATCTTGGACAAGTGTTTTTGTCATCAGACAGAGCCCCTTTGGGAGTCGTTTACCAGGACTGTCACCAGCACCCCATACTCCCAGCCTCACATCGGGGGGTACAGAGCTGTTCGGGTATGTTAGCCCCCTCCACACAGTCACCGCGTGCGGAGAGGATTACTTTTCAAAAACTCTTGATTGTGGAGAATTTCGAATAGATACACGATTAAGCAGAACACCCCCCACTCAATCTCTATCACTGCCTCCAACAACTGGTCTCCACCACCCAGTCTCCATCATCCAGCTTCAGTAGTTATCAGCTCAGGGCTGATCTTACTTCATCAATGTCTCCATCCATTTCCCTCACCTTCAAAGCAAATCCCAGATATTGTATTATTTCATCCAAAAAAGGTAAGAATAATCTAAAAGATGAGGAGTCTTTTAGTAATATAACTATAATATCATTTTCACCTCTAAAAAGCAAATTGTTCTATATTATCTGGTCAATGTTCCAGATACTTCCAGGAATTTTTTTTAATAGTTTGCGTTAGTATCCAAATAGGGCTAATACATTCCAATTGGTTAACATGTCAGTTTTCTTTAACTCTAGAATTTCCCCTCCATCTCTTTTCTTCTTTTCAATTTACTTGTTGAGAAAAAGCTTGGCTGTTTGTCCTGCAGGAATCACCATAACCTGGATTTTGCTGATTGCAGCCCCATGGTGTATTTTCACATGATTTTTCCTTCCCCAGGGCTTTTCATGAATTGGGAGTTGGAACTAGAAACTTGATAAATGCAGGCTCGACTTTTTTTGGCAAGAATGTTTCATAGGTGGTACTGTTTCTTCCATTAGAAGGCATATGCTGTCTGATTGCCTCTCCTTTTGTGATGTTATCACATTGCTTTTTTAAAAGTTTTATTTTGAAAAAAATTTCAAACCTATGGTGAGTTGCACGGATAGTACAATGAACTCCCATATACCCTTCACCTTGATTTACCAATTCTTTTCACATTTGTTTTATTATTCACACTCTTTTATATAATATATATAATAAATATAAATATAAAATATATGTATAAATTATTTAAGAAAGGTTGCAGTCTTCAAGCCCCTTCACCCTGAAATACTTCAGTGTGCATCGCCTAAGAACTCTCTTCCATAACCATCTAAAAACAAAACAGTTTCTCTCTCTTCTCACAACGCTTCTGACACCACATGTGTGGTGTTTTCCTTCATATTAATTCTCCAACTCTCCAGACACCAACTAGGTGTCCTACAATCCATTCTGACACTAACTCCTCAGAGTTAGCACGGGCCCCACAGGTGAAGGGCTCAGTCTCACAAGACTGTCCCCACTACAGCTGCCAGTCATACACTGCAGGTCGTCACCTGTGCTTCTGTCTGACCAGCTATAAACTGGGGGTTCCCAGACCCGCTTCTCAAGTTCTGTAATTTGCTAGAAAGGTTCCTAGAACTCAGGAAAACACTTAGGTTTGCTGGTTTATTATAAAGGATATAATAAAGGATCCAGATGAACAGCCAAACGGAAGCCACGTACAGGACAAAGTAGGCAGAAGGGGGTCCTCGGGTGAAGTGCCATCGTGGATCCTGTCAGCCCCGTCCCTTGTCCGCCTGTCTGTCCTCACTTCTCTGAGCCCCACTTTTCCCCCCAAAAAACCCTGAGTTATGCCTGGACCTCTGAACGTTCCAGCTGTTTCACTTCTCCATGCCTTCACACGTGCTGTTCCCTCCGCCTGGCCCGCCCTCCCCAACACTTCCATTGGAGGGACCCATACTCAGCTCTGCTGTCTGCCCCTCAGGAAGCCTTCTCTGATGCCCCCCATCCAAGGGCTAGCCTTGCCCTTCTCTGGGCATGTGTGCTCCCCTGAGCCAGCTCCTGGAGTGCTGGTTCATTAACATGGCTGTCACTGCAGGGGACTTTGGAGGGGCTGTGCCCGTCATCCTCTCTCGAGTTCTCACCCTAGCAGGCCTCTGAGAGCTTTGCTGAGCAAGGGTTGAATTGACTATTTGTGTTGTATCTCAGAGAAGGGAGATGTGGCCTGATGGAGGGCGGGGGCAGGGAGGGAAACGTGACTGTCCCCACAGTGGGTGGGGTGAGGAGAGAGGCCTTCCTCCCATGCCCATCCTGCACGAAAGGAGAGGCCACCTCCCAGAAGGCCCCAGGGCAGCCGCCTGGTCTGTGGCTTGGCCCACTTTCTTGGAGCCTGATGCCGATGGCCCAGCTGGGCTGCCAAGGCCCAGCCCAACCAAGGTGAGCTGAGGACACGATGAGCTCTGAGTGCCAGGCTTCCCAAAGCTCTCACTGAGCAGTGCTTCTGTGGGCAGGCCCTGGGCTCAGCACATGTGTGCTTGGCCTTTCTTATCGCCAAGATGCCTCCAGCCAGGTGCTACTATTACACCCCTATTTCCCAGAGGGGGCTGCTGAAGCTCAGAGAGGAGAACGGCCCAGGGTCACGTGGAGCCAATCCTGTGAGGAGGGACTGTTATTTTTATTGAGCAGATGGGGATAGCAAGGCACAGAGAGGTTAAGTGACTTGCTCAAGGTCACACAGCTAGTAAGTGGTGGAGCCAGGGTTCTAACTCAGGCATTTGGCCACAAAGGTTTGACACACTTTGCTCTCCAGCCTGATGATGAAGGTGATAAAGACGAGGGCCATGATGGCATCCCCTCTCAGGATACAGCATGCCACCGTTTGCAAAGCTTTTGTAGGCTTGGCACCTCATCTGCCCTTCAGCCCAGGGAACACACAAAAACCACAATCCCCATTTTAAAGGGGACAAAATTAAGACCACAGGAGGGTAATGACTTGCCCAAGGTCACTCTGCAAGTTAGTTGCAGGGCTGGGGCCCCAGGTTTGACCCCCAGGCCTGGGCCTGTCCTGGGCCCTCTGACTGGCTGGACACACTGAGTTTGGTGCTCCCGAGGAAAGAGGCTTTGGGCACCCAGGGTGGGTGGAGAGTTCTGGACTGGGAGGTAGAACCTCTAGGGGAGAGCCCAGCTTTGCCTCTGGCTTGCTGTGGGAGCCTCAGTTTCCTCACATGTGAAATAAATGGCCTGATCTGTTGGGCTCTGAGGACCCTCTGGCCTGAATTTGCAGCCGTCACTCTGAGAGGTGCTTGGGGATGCAATGTTCTCTGCTCGCCTCGTTGCTTTCCCCATTAGTGCAGCCGAGTGGCCCTGTTTCCTCTGCAGGACATTTTTTCCACCTGCTTGCGGCCTCCTCCCGCCGATCCGGTGTGGCTGAAGGCCACAGGAAGCTGGGGAAGGTGTCCAGCCAAGAGCATCACACTGGTTCAGAGTGTCACACTGGTCAGGGCCTCCTGCTTAATCCCTCTCACCACATGGCCACGGTGAGTGTGTACTACTTCTGCTTCTTAGCAGAGCAGCGGGTCACCTGTCTTTCTGTCTGTCTGTCTCCCTTTCCAGAAAGACTGTGAGCTCCTTGAGGGCAGAGGTCACATGGAAAGGTCAGAACTTGATAAGCAGTGAGCTCCCTAGTTCTAGAAACCTGTTGGAGAGGGTATGTTTGTCAGGGATGTTGGGCAGGGGAGAAAGTGGAACTGGAAGGTGCGGTTGAAGGGTCCCAGGCTCCTCCATCTCCTGACTCTGAGACCCCATGGTGTGGGAGAGGCCTGGGAGGCTCTGCCCTCTGTGGGCAACCAAAATAGAACAAAGCAGCATGAAACAGACTCAGCAAGGATGTCTCTTTGTGACCTTAGGGCAGACGCTGGCCTGTGGAGGGATAAACTCAGAGAGCCCAGGGCTTTTGCGCTGGTGAGGTCCCCTCTGTGCACCGGCCATGTTGACCAGCCACACTGGGGAGGCCTCCCTGGGGCGTCACATTCCCCCACACATGTCCATAATGTCGGCGGCGTCCTCTGAGATCTGCTTGCTCGCTGACTCAGCAGCTGGCCCACCCAGAAGTCGCCTTACACCTGCTCCTTCTTACCTTGTTTGAACACAGCTCCAGCTGTGGTGTGGTACCCATGCCTTCTCTTGTCACCTCAGCCCACCCCACAAGCTGCCAAGGCAAGGTTATCCTCTCTGTTTGATGGATGAGGAAAATGAGGCCCCAAGGGTAGGAGTGTGTGGGTGGCAGTCACAGAGCCTGGCCTGAGGCCCAGTGTTCTTTCCAGTGGCCCTCCCATCCCCTGAGAGCGAAGTCTTCACATGCAAATGAAACCAGGACACACAAGGGCTGAAGAGCACATGTCTGGGGAGGCAGGGAGGTGTGGAGGGCAGCACCATGCACAACAAATATGTCTGGAGCCTAAGCCACGGTCATCTGCTGTGTCCTAGGCCATTGAAATGGCACATACCTCCCCAATGTGCCAGGTTCTCCCTGGTCTCAAGACCTTTGCCCAGGCTGCTCCCTCCACCTGAGAGACTTTTCCCCTCCCTTGGCCTGGCTAACTCCCACTCATCCTCTAAGTCTTGACTTCAGTGCATTCAGTAATTCAACGACTATTTCCTGAGCACCTGCAATGAGGCAGACCCTATTCAAGGCGAGCTGTTGGCAGTGAGCAAAAAGAAGATTGTGATGCCCTTTCAGAGTTTGCAGTCTCCCGAGGCAACCACACATTGCCAACATTGAATGAGCTGGGATAGGCCTGTGGCTGGAGCAACCCCACACCAGTGGCTTAACACAATGTCTATTTTGCACTCATATCACAATCCAAATGCATGGCAGGGGGCTCTGCTTCAGTGTCACTGCCATCCCTTAGCCTTAGATGGGGTCCCCTTGGACTCTTTGCACCGGCCTGGCCCAGGAGGAAACGTTGGGCAGGGAGGTTTCATGGCTAGGTCCGGAGAGGTGTCCCTGCCACTCCCGCTCACCACATTCTGCTGGTGAGAGATTGGCCATATGACCACACTTGCCTGCAAGGAAGTTTGGGAAATGCTGTCTCACTGGGACATCCAGGTTTGGTGAACACCTGGCTACACTCTGTCAGGGAGAACCACATAAATACACTGGATGAATTTCCTGGGGTTGCTGTAACACTTCCCCAAACGTGGTGGCTTACAGCAACAGAAACTTATTCTCTCACAGTTTTGGAGGCCAGAAGTCTGAAATCAAGGTGTCGCAGGCCCACGCTCCCTTTGGAGGTTCTAGGAGAGACTCGTTCCTGCCTCTTCCGTCGTCTGGGAGCTGTTGGCAATCCTTGGCTTCCTGGGCTTGTGGCCATATCACTCCAGTCTCACATGGCCTTCTCTTCTGGGTCCTTTCCTTTGTGTGTTTTTTCTAATAAGGTTACTTGTCAATGGACTCAGGCCCTTCCCCCCACCCCCCCGCCCTCCATAATCCAAGCTGATCTCATCTCTCAAGAACCTTTGTAACTACATATACAAAGACTTGTTTTCCAAATAAGGTAAAATTCACAGGTGCTTGAGATTAGAACATGGGCACATCTGTTTGGGGGCCACCTTTTAACCCACTAGCAGGATTGCCTGGACTTCTTTCTATGGCAGCTGGCTCCTAAGAGGGCAGAAACAACGGCTGCAATGCCTCTTAAGACCTAGGCCCGGAAGTCCCAGAATATTATTTCCACTGCATTCTATTGGTCAGAGCAGGTCTCAGGGCCCACCCAGATTCCAGGGGAGGGAAAGTAGACTCCACATCTTGATGGGAGGTGTAGCAAAGAGGGCCTGTACCGCGGGAGGGATGGTTGCGGCCTACTTCGTAAACTACCTACCAGAGTCTCTGTGAGTTTTGGTGGGAGCCTCTTCCAGGGGCCCTGGAGATGTGTTCCCTGGTGATGGGGTTGTTGATGAGGCTGGGCTAGAATTGCTCTGTCTGAGTGGGAGTCCCCCAGACAGGTGCGCTTCAGAACCAGACTAGCCACCAACCCAGTGGGTGACCTTGGGCCAGGCCCTCAGTCTCTCAGCCACCACCTATGGAATACTTACTATGTGCCAGGCCCTGAATGGGACACTGGGGTCCCAGTGGTGAGCAAGCCAGGTCCCCGTGGAACTTTCTCTGTTGTGGATGACAAAACCTCATAACTGGACAAACTGATCACAGAGTATGACAGGTAAGAGAACAGCAGAGAGTTGGGCGGGAGAATCCCTGGGGATGAAGAAACCAGGATGAACCTCGAGGGCAGAGACCTGGAGGATGATGACGCCTCCTGCCCCATTCTAGGCCTCGGTTTCCTCCTCTGGACAGTGAGAGGGTTTATCAGAGCTGAGGACTCCATGTACCTTCCCTGGAGTCCTACAGTTCCCCAGAAGTACCCCAGGACCAACTGTAGGAAGGGGCTGTGCAGGGGACATCTAAAGTTTGTGACTAATCGGGCTTGAAGCTTCTTGGTCAGCTCCCACAATCCAGGTTCCAAGCCAGTGTCGCAGTCTCTGATCCCAGTGGCTGTCTGGGATAAAATGTTCCCAGGACCCGTCTTGTTCTTTAATGGCCCTGCCAGGGTTCTGGGCTCTGGGGAAACAGGGAACTTCCCTTCTGTCCATTGGACCCTCAGGTCCCCCCATCACCCAGAACAGACACTGTGCCAAGATGCTTGCAGCTGACCCTCACCTTTGACCTTGGGTCTGCTTGAACCAGGAGAGCCCCTGGGAGCCCCCACGAAGTGCCAGGGTCCCTCACGGAGCTCTGGCTCTTTGGGGTTAGCCCTCCCCTCTGTGTGAGCCCCTTACCCTCTCTGAGCCTCAGAGTGAATCCTGCCCCACGGGGCAGAACACTGGTGACAGGCAGGTCCTCCAAAGCTGGCTGGGGTGAGACGGGGTGAGGTGGCAATTCCTCTGGGGAATGAGGTCAAGAGAAGTGGCAGGAAAGACCCAGCCTCCTAGAGATCCGGGTGGGGGACCTGCCCCTGGTGCTCTGCCCCACCCTTCTGAGAAGTTCTGGGCCCTGCCTACCCCACAGAGGTTGGGAGAGGCCTGGAGGCAAGTTAGTCACTAGGCAAATCTCTTGCTTCAGCTCAGCAACGTTTATTCCCATGTTCAACCCATGTTGGAAACTGGGTGGGGCGAGAGAGGCCAACGATAATAATCCCTTCCCCCCCGGGCCTCAGTTTCCCCCTCTGTCACATGGGAAGGAAAGGCTTTCCCTGCTTTCTTCATTGGGTCCTATAAGGATGGAAGCCACACTATCTGGGCCTTAGCCTTTCGGCCACAGAGTGCTGGCACTAAGAACCACCCAGACTCAGTGCTTGGCCTCTGGGGGCTCACCAGCTGGAAGGGAGGCCCAGGCCCTGCCCACAACTAGCCGCAGGCTGGAAGGAAGGGCGGGTGGGGCATGGCCTGTCAACCAGGCATGTGAGAAACTCTCAGCCAAAGGCGTCACAGAGCTCCGCCCAGGACTTTTACGGCTTCCACACCCTCGCTTCTGGGCAGGCTTCTAAGGGGGACCCCCATGCCCAGAGGGCAGAATCCACCACGAGGCAGAGCTGAGCCCCCTTCTCAGTCATGTTGGGGTCTTTGCTGCGAGTGTGTCTTGGAGTGGAGGACTGGAGCGAAGGGGTAATCACAGGGCCCTCGAGTGAGGTAGTAGCAGAGGCCTCAGGGGGGTATATAAGGAATGCTGGAGCCATCCACATACAGGAGGCCACTCCATCCACAGTCCAGAAGGCCCTCGAAGAGGTAGGTCATCAGACATGGCTGTCTCATCTGGGTACGGCAGAGGCCACCACTGCTTTCAGCATCCTTAGGTGCTCAGAGACGGCTGTGGCGAGGCTGGCCGGCTCAGGGTCACGCTGGGTAAGCTGGCAACAAAGCTCTCCCACCTTCTCCTCATCTGCTGGAAGACAGAGGAGGGGGAGATCAGGAACCAGATCCGCCCACCCCCTTAACAGCTGGGCTTCAGGTGTTGTTCCACCCTACAGCCACCAGGTGGTGGTAGACCCCAGAGACAGAAGCGTGGCTCACTAGGGTCCCTTTCTCCTAGAGGAAGGAGGCAGGGGCCAGGAGCCCGCAGCTCCCAACAAGAGGGGCGGGATCCCTGGGGAAGGGGAACACAAGCTGTAACTCAGGAGAAATTGTACTGGCTGATCGCCTTGCCTCCAACAAAACCCACCCCTCCTACACACTGCCAGGTTAATCATCTTAAAACATCTATGATCGTAATACCCGCCTGTTCTAAAACCTCCCATGACTCCTCTGTGCCTATGGGATGAATCCCAAATGCCTTCAGGGCCCTCTGAAATATGGTTCCTGGATATCTGTCTCTCCAGCCTCATCTCCAGACAGCTCTGTTGTCTCCTTGGTCCTTAGCCCCAGGCGTTTCTACCTCCGAGCCTTTGCTGCCCTGGGTCCCTCTCCTTGGAGTTTCCACCATCCCCTTGTAGCCTTCATCCATCCATCAGTCAAACCTGTTGATATTGCCTCAGCCACCGCCGGCTGCCTCCTTGCTGAGCCTGGATCAGCTGCTCCACGTCCCCCACTTCCCCTGGCTGCCGCTCCAGATCAGGGAAGTCCAGCCCTTCTGGGCCTCTATCTGAGGACCTGGACTTCTCACGCCCCTGTCTGAGGCTCAGTGACCGGCGCAGTCGGCCCTCCAGAGGCTTCCCCCAGGGCTCCTGGAGCTTGCCATAGGAGGGCCGTGGTCCTCGCAAGGACTGGCTGCGGGGCCCTGTCCCCATGGTTCTCGTGGCTGCAGGCGCAGGACTGCTCCAGGCCTTTGGAAAGTCACTGGCCTCTGAGGTGGACTGCTGCCTCCACCCATCTGACAGGAGCCACTTGGGGACAAAGGTTGGTGCTGAGGTGGCCACCATAAACCAAAGGGCAGGCCACAGAGGCCAAGCATCCCTGAGTCACCCTCACCACCATCTCTCCACCTTCTAGGGCAAAGGGTGCAGGCCTCTTCCCCCACCTCCCCCCACCCTCCCCAGGAAGCATTCCCTGACCACCCCATCCCTGAAGAGCCTGGCCTCCTCTGAACTCCTGCAGCCCTGGCTCTCTAAACTCGTTCTGTGCACACTGAGAATAGATGGCTCAGCAGCAAAACAGAGACAAGCTTTAAGAAACAGGATAGCTCCAACCTAGGCTAGTCAAATTCACAGAGACAGCTAGCGGCATGGTGGTTGACAGGAGTTGTGGGGAATGGGGAGGTGGGTGTTTAATGGCTATAGAGCCTCTGTTTTGCAAGATGAAAAAGTTCTGGAGCTTGGTTGCACACCAATGCGAATGGATGTAATGCTACTGAATTGTACAAATGGCTAAGATGGTAAATTTTATGTTTTGGTATATTTTGCTATAATTGGAATTTTTTAGAAAAGAAAGAAACAAGACAGCTCTAGGCTGGGAGTCAGGAGGCTTGGATTTTTTCCAGGCCCCTAATTTTTGTCCCTAATTTTGCAACACAGAACAGGGTTAAGAGCTCAGGTTCTAAGGGCCAACCACCTCTGGGTAAATGGTGGTTCCATCACTGCAGCTGTGTGACCTTGGGTGCATTTTCTCCATTTCCTCTTTGTGTATATAAATATATATACATATATATACATACATATATATATATATATATATATATATATATATATATATACACATACATATATATATATATATTTAAAATTTTTTTAAATTGGGGAATATTGGGGAACAGTGTGTTTCTCCAGGGCCCATCAGCTCCAAGTCGTTGTTCTTCAATCTAGTTGTGGAGGGCGCAGCTCAGCTCCAAGTCTAGTTGCCGTTTTCAGTCTTAGTTGCAGGGGGTGCAGCCCACCATCCCATGCGGGACTTAACCGGCAACCTTGTTGAGAGCTTGCGCTCTAGCCATCTGGCCGCCCCTGGATTTCCTCTTTTGTAGTGGGAATGAGAACTCGGAATTGTGAGGATGTATAGATGTAGATGTGAACCAAAACCGACTCCATCTTTGTGTCCTTTCTTACTGTGACCTTCGACCAACCTCACTGTCCTTAGCAAGCAGATCAAAGACTTCTAATTAATAATGATCCATGTTCCCTAAAATGTATCCATAAATAATACTTTTGTACGTAATGGCCAGGATGAATATCAAACTGGTGACAGTATCTACCACCAGGTGGTATGGCCCCTGGTGCCTCTGCATTCTTTGTCTCTGTCTTGTCAATGAATAGTACTGAGTTATATTATAAAAACAGGACAACAACAGAAGTCCTCAGCGGAGAATAATTTGCACAGAACTGCTGGGCTGGCTGTTGGCTCCGGCCCAATCTTCCCGTAACTAGATTACCCTATAATAAATTCTGTTATAGTCTATGGAGTTGCCTCCTTTGACTTTTGGTCTGAAGATACCTTCTCTTCTCCATATGGTGGCCATGACACCTTTGCCCCACCATTGCACATAGGACTGGATGTGATATGCCGTGCCAGCACAGGGCCTGAGACATAGCAGGTGCTCAAAAAGTGAGTTGATGGTGTTCATTATCTCGGGCAAATCCCTTCCCCTTTCAGTCAGTGTTGTCATCTGTAAAATGGGTTGTTATGAAAATGAAATGAAATCATGACTGCAGATGCCTGTAAAAGCAAGACTACCAGCAGCAGTTCTTTCTCCCAAGATGGGCAAGAGAAAGGCACTTGGGCTGGACCAGCAGATGCTCAGAATGACAGAATCTGATGGCTGAAAAGGACCTCAAACATCTTTTTGTTTTAACTGCTATTTTCTGAGCATATTTTTTGGTTCCTCGATGTATTGCATTTAAATCTCATGATAGTCTTACGAGATGAGCATTGTTATCCTTCTTTTATAGATCAGGAAACTGAGGCTCAGAGAAATTAAGCACCTGGCCAGAGACCGTGCCCGGTAAGTGACAGAGCTGGGACTCCCGCCCCAGTCTACCTGGTTTTAAAGCCCATGCTTCAACTATTGTTCTCCTGTTGTGTTGGTGGCAGAGTCAGGACCAGGTGTTCTGCCTCCTCTGTGTTTGGGCTGCTGCACAGGGCACCGCTGTCTGGGGTCCGGGAAGTCCTGGCTGCAACTCTTGGCTCGTCCCAGCTTCTCCCTGGGCCTGGCCTTGCTCTCTTTCCTCTCTCTGTTTCTAGGCCTTTCTTGGGTGCAGAGGCTCTTACTAGTCACCAGCTCAGCTCCTCGTAGCCAGAGGAGATGAGGCAGGGCTAGCGTCAAGGGGAGAATGGAGAAAAGGGCCCTAGTCGTCTGCCCCAGCCTGTCCCAAAGGTGGCTGTGATCCGTGCCCAGGCCTCTTCATTCCAACTCTGACACGTCTAAAGGCTAACCCGCAGGCCAACCCTGACCCTGCTTATAAAGCAACAAAACCATTACACAATCTTCAATGTTCTTACCCCAGGACAATCAACTCAAATCCCTGCTCTCACCAAAGTCAGAGCCCGGAGGAGCTTGCTCACTCCCCTACTTCTGAACCGCCTTGGGGTGACTCACTCGCTCTTGGGTCAAGCATGTAGCTGCCGAATACCCTCTTGCCAAGTGTGTAATTTTACAAATTTCCAAATCCGTGTTCTCTTTCTCCCCTCCCCACTGCCTCCCTACCTTCCTCACCAGGCAAGCTCTCACTCACCTTTCCAGATCCAGCTTCCTGACATCTCCCCTGGAAGCCTGCCTGACAGACTTGTCAGCCCAGGTTAGGGAGGCAGTTCCTTCTCTTCCTTCTCCAGCCCACCCAAAGTACACGGTAGCAGCAGTTACACACTGGGTGTCCCCTGAAGGCCAGCACACGTTTTTTCATCTCTGTGTCCCCAGGACATGACAGAAAGTACTTAGTCTTAAATATTGGAGACTATGTCTATTGTTGCGCAACAACTTACCCCACAATTTAGTTGCTTAAAGCAATACTCACAGGAGTATGACCTCACAGTTTCCAGGTCAGGAATCCAGGCATGACTTAGCTGGGCCTCTGGCTCAGGGACCCTGCAGACTCCAGTCAAGGGGCTGCAGTCATCTCAAGGTTCAATTGGGGGTGGATCTGCCTCCAAGGTCACTCCAACAGTTGTTGGCAGGACTCGGTTCCTTGCAGGTTGTTGCACTGAGGGCCTCTGTTTCTTGTGGGTTGTTGACTGTTGCCACGTGGGCCTCTCTCAGGAACAGCTCACTACATGGCAATTGGCTTGACTCAGAGCCAGCAAGTGAGAGGGCAGGAGATGGCAGGCAGGTAGACAGAAGCCACAGTCTTTGGGGAACTTAATTGCAGAAGTGATGTCCCGTCACTTTTGCCACATTCTATTCCTTCAAGGTGAGTCACCAGGTCCAGTCGGCACCCAAGGGAAGCGATCCCACGAGGGCATGGAGACCTGGAGGCAGGACCGTTGGGAGTCATCAAGGAGGCTGCTCACCTGTGAGACCTGGATTCTAAACCCACCATATGGCCCGAGTTGAAAGCCTTGCACCCTTACATGGTGCCTATGTGCATTGAGTGAGTGGCTTAACCTCATGTGCCTATAGTGTCTCAGCTATAAACGGGGATAATACCTTATTTCATCAAATCTAAGATGGCCCTGGTGGAAAGCCAGCATCACTTTATACATCATTAAGAAAGAATACCCACTGTCCATTCGTGGGAAGACGCACTGCCATTTCAGAGGGGTCAAAATGTGGGGAAAATAAATATGTGCCTTGAAATGAACGAGACATTCAGAATCTGTTTCCTAAGGTGGTTCTGAGACTTCCGTGGCTGGTGCCATTTAAGGCTGTAGTGAGCCTTAGGTACATGGAAGGCTGCAGACTGGGGTGGGCTGCACAGATGTACCTTATCAGTGAGCCATTGCTGCGTGTAACACCTTGTCTTGGTGATGCCTGGGAGTGAGGCCAATGGGAGCAGGGTAGAATCCCTGCCTCTGGAAAAGGAGGAATTCTCATGTACGTAAAGGAAGGTGCCTTAAAAGAGACACCAACTGCTGAGGGTGCACAGAAGAGAATAGGAGACCACACCTGGCTTGGAGGGGTGGAAGACTCCAGGTGGGGTCCCTGGAGAAGGTCATGTTGGAATTCAGCCTGGAGGGCAGGGAGGTCTGGGGCAGTAGAGATGGGAGTGGGATCCTGCTGGTGACTAGAGCCTGGGAACACACAGGGTTGGCCTTGGGTGGGAGAAGACTCTAGAAAGACAGACTGGAGCCCACTTCTCTGGGGGTTCTGGAGCCAGGAAGAGAAATCTGACTGAACTTGGGAGGCAATAGGAATGGAGTATACCCTCTGCTCTAGGAGCCTTACCTCTATAATTATATTTCACCCTCACACCACTCAGGAGCTTAGCCCCATTTTTCACATGAACTAACAGAAGCTCAGAGAGGTGAAGCAACTTGCCAAAGCACACACAGTCAGTAGTGGGCCTTGTATCCAGCCCTGCAGAGTCAGGACAGCAAATAGCTCAGCTAATGTGTGTTCCACATCCAGGTGGTAGAGCCCGGACCTTCACACTCCTTACAGGATGAACGGACAGAACTATAAGCCTAGTGATTAAAGCCACTAGAATTTTCCTGGAAAATATGCCTACCAGAAATGAGGTGAGGGGCTGTGCCGATATATGCATATTTAAAATTGTTTGTGTATGTTTCATCTGATAATTTTCTCTCTTTGCCTGAGCAGCTCTTATAATGAGGTACATTTTGGGGGAACTAGTTAAGAGCTAGACCCCTGACCAGTCCTCCGTAGTCTGGTGTCCACCTGTCTATCTTGCCTCACATTCCCCTGAATCTTCCTAGGAACTCAGCCAAGTTTCCCAAGCTTCCTAGAACTCAAGAATTAGCTGGGGCTTGTTAAAACAAAACAAAACAAAACAAAACAAAACAAAACAAAACAAAACAAAACAAAACAAAACGAAAGATTCCTGGGCCCCAACCCAGACTCACTGAATCAGAATCCATAGGGGTCAGGGGTCCAGGAATCTCTTTTCTTTTTAAGGAGTCCCACAGGGTTCTTATATCAGGGAGGTCTGGGTAATAACTTCCCTAGGACTCTCAGAGGGTCTCAACACTGATCAACATCAGAACCATTTGAAGAGCTTCTAAAACGAGCAATTCAACGACATGGACTTCAGTGGTATATTCTACTGGTGATTCTAAGATCTCTGAGTTTGTAGTTAATATGCATAAGATGTACCTTATTAGTGAACTCAGGATGGGGCTCAGGAATCTGTGCTTCTCACTAGCACCTTGACCCAAAGAGATTCTGTCACTAGTGGTATAGAAAACCACACTGAGAAATGCTCTTTTTAGCCATGTGAGACTCCCCACCCAGGCTTTTGCCAGGGCAGTTTTCTCTGTCTGGGATGGAATACCCCTCCCAATTTTGTCCTCCTCGGGAACTCAACCGGGAGGTAGGAGAGCCTGGATGGAGAGGTGTGTTGTTTCGTAATTTAACATGATTTACTTTGTTTTAAGCAAGTAATTTAACATAAACTAGTGCCCAAGCTAACTGTTTAAAATCTATACTCCCTTTGTTCACAGCTATCCATTTTCCTACCGTGTTTCCCCAAAAATAAGACCTAACTGGAAAATAAACCCTAGCATGATTCTTCAGGAGGACACCCCTTGAACATAATAAAGCCCTAATGCGTCTTTTGGAGCAAACCTTAATATAAGACCCGGTCTTATTTTCGGGGAAACACGGTAGTTCTCAGTTTCTTTGTTCAAATCTCCACCTGGTGGTGTTGACATGGGAGTCACCTGAACCTGGGTGGAGCTGCCTGCCCTCAGCTCCAGACCGAGTTCACAGGGACCAGCCAGGGCTGAGCCACTCGTCACAGCCCTTGTAGCATGGCCAGCCTTAGAGCAGGGCCTTGCCTTTTCTGAGGGACATAGGGACCCACGTCGTACACATACACAGCAGAGGAGATAAAATACAGGCAAGAAGGGTTGAAGTCACAAAGTAGTCACACACTAGAAGACTAATATGGATAAGTAAATGACAGACTTAATGTCCATCAAGTCCAAACCCTTTTAGGAGGGAATTCAGCCCAGAGAGGGAGACTTGCCCAAGGTCACACAGCTTTAACTCTTGCCTGCATAAAGAAAGTTGTGAGGTAGAAAGAGTCCTTGGACTTGAACGTTTCATAGAATGTGAGCTCTGTGACATGATGGTAGGAGCTGTGTCTTTTTCACCACTGTGTCCCTGGTATAGCACCAGGCCCACAGTATGTGCTCAGGAGGTGTTTGTTAATCAAATGAATATGTGAATCTGGAGAATTGGGATTTTAATCCTTTTTTTCCTACGAAAATAGCTATGTCGGATTGACCCTATGTCGGTTGGAATTCAGCCAGATAGGTGGACGGAAGGACAAGGAAGTTGGAGAGACAAACACAGCAGACACAACATAGTCAGAGAAGACCATGGAGTTGCAATATCTCCCCATTCTCAATAAGTAACTTTTAATTAATAAGATGTTCTCATAGTCCTTGATCCTCCCAACTGTCTGGAAGCAGATTATTTTTTCTCCGTGCCTCGATTATCATCTGATGCACCGCGTATTTTATTTGTTTATCGCTGTCTTCTCTTAGTGGAAGGCGGAGATTTTGATTTGTTTTGGTCACTCCCCTATCCCCTGGTTGGCACAGAGCCCCGCTTATGAAGCTTTCCGTTCAACCAAGCCTTATAAACCCTCTAGGTCCTGAGTGACTTCAACTTGCAGAATAGGAAACTGAGGCTCAGAGAGGTGAGATTGCTTGTCCAAGGTCACACGGAGACGGACTCCTGCCCATCACCGCCATCCCCACAGTTGCTGAAGACACAATCACGTAAACCCGTGTGGCACAAGCGCCATCTCCTTCCTCCTGTCCTTCGCAAACCCTTTTCCTCCGACCTCTCGCCATCCGCTTGCGTGTATTTGCGTCTAGCTCGGATCCCTGAACTCCCGTGTGATCTGTTATACTTGCGGCTTTGGGAGACACGTGCTACTCGGGTGAATGAATCGCACATCCCCACCCCCGCCAACAGCCAATCACCGCGTGTCAGAGCCTGGCCACTTCCGTCTATTGCGGGCTGCGGCCCGGGCGGTGCTGCCCACGTGGGATTCTGTGGATTTGGGAGTAGGCGGTGGTGCGCCAGGGGCGGGCTCTTCCAGGCTCGTCACCAATCCGGGGGCCCGCCGGGGACGCGAGGGGCGGGGCTGACGTGCGGCGCCAAGGCTTAAACGTGATGGGCAGACGGACGTAGGGAGGACTCCAGAGGGGGAGTGGTGACTGACGGAGGCCATTGTCCAATAATAGGAGGGGTTGGGCTGACTGAACCAATAGGAAGTCCTAAGGCGGGTCCGGGACTGCAGCAAGTTTGATTGCGCGGAGACCGCAGCTGCTCTCTGTCAGTGGAGGTAGCGTCCGTAGAGGCGGCGGCGACGACTTGCGGCGGCTTGGAGGAGGTGAGTACCGGCAGCCCTGCGCACTTTCTTTTTCCTGCGGCGGGTCGGAGTGGGTGGGCGTACGCCGGCGCCGCTGTAGGGGACGCTTATGTAAGGGTCGTGCGTGCCAAGGCGGTGCGGGCTCCACCAGTGACGGCTGGAGGAGACATCAGCGCGCAGTGCGCGACGCGACTTGCACCGCGCCTCCCCTCCCCCTCCCGCGGGGGCTATAGGCCCGGGCCCCTCCCCCTGCCCACTCGCTCTGGGGACCCGCTCTCTCCCGCGTCCCCTGCCGGCGGCCCCTCGAGCATCCCTCCGGCTCGGGCGCAGCCGGGCCTTGTCTACCCCGCACCTCTGGCGGCCGCCAGCGGCTTTAGTCCCGCTCTCGGGCCCATTTTGCAGATGGAGAAACTGACGCACGGAGCCCCCAAATGCTTTGCGCTTGGTCCCTGAGGGTTCAAACCCAGGTGTGTCAAAATCGGGAGCCCAAGTTTCCCCCGCATCATACTGTAAGTTGCTCAGTTCTGAAGAAAGCCCTGACGTGTAAGGCGAGGATTTTCCGTGTTCCAGGCGCCTCCGTAGGATCCACCTAGTTACCCTGTGGGGTATTTTCGGTTCCACTTAGTTTCAGGTGATGAAGCTTGAGGTGCACAGAAGCAGTGATTTGCCCAGGGCTGTTTAATTAGGGGGAGGTGGGGCTTGGCTCAGCCCGTTATTTACACAGCTTTTAGCAGTTTACAAAGTGCACTAGGCTGGGGCAAGGGGGCAGCAGCAGGTGGTCGGGGAAGTGCCCTCCTGGTCGTGGACCTGCTATGCAGCTTCTTCTCAGCCGACTTGCTTTGTGTAGAGTGAGTTGTCTCACTTTTGGGGAGCTCCTTTCTCGTCTCACAAATGCTGGGGTTAGGCCAGGCCCCTAGGTCCCTGATAGCTTTGACATTCTTACAAATCTGAATGTTCATTTTGTGAGAAAGGAGGGCAGGGCTCATTATCCCCATTCTGAGATAACTGAGGCTCAAAGAGGTGCCCCTATTTGCCAGATCACAACTAGAGCCCCCAAATCTACCAAGAAGTTTTTGCCTTCTCGGTTGCTCCCTTACCCACTGCTCCAGCAGCCCTGGCTTCCCCATGTCACCCTTCCCCTGCCTGTGATGCAAATACTTGTGCTGGGGGTGGATGTGCTCAGCCTTTCTGATAACTCAGAGCTACAGCTTTTCTGCCTGCCTACTCTCCATCTTAACTCTCTGAACTCTTAATCGCCTTCTTTTGCACACCTACCGTGTTCAGATCCCTAGACTGGGCACTGAGAGAAGACTTGGGAGATTAATCCTTGTCCTAGAACTGCCAACAGACTGATTGGGGGAGACAGGAAGAAACAGACCTCAAGCAGCAAGTCAGCGTGTCTCAGATGTGTGTAGAGAGCCTGAGTGGATGTGGTACGGCCCCGAAGAGGACGAGGAGGACCAGGAAGTGGAGGTTCAGCAGGGGCCTGTAAATCAGGTCAAGCCACACAGTAAGGCCAGGGAGAGGAGAAATGGACTGAGTGTCCTCAACTTGCAGAGTAGGAAACTGAGGCTCAGAGAGGTGAGGTTGCTTGTCCAAGGTCGTGCGGAGGCGGACCGCCCATCACCACCACCACCACCACCAGCACCAGCAGCCTCCATCCAAAGGAAAGCTGGATGGGGATGGATTGGGGAAGGCTTTGTGGAGGGGGTGAGTCTGAGCCCCTTTTGATTCCTCTGGAGCCTGCAGTGAAGAGGCAGTGATTGGATTTGAGGAGCCGAGGTTATATTGTGAAGGAGAGGTGAGTTTTAAGCAAGTAGAACTTGCAAGAGGAAAGCTGAGGAAGGTGAAAGGGGGGTGGGGGAAAATAGCGCTTCCCAGGTGAGTGTGACAAGCTGGCTTGGAGGCTGTGAAGACGCCTCTACAGGAGATGTAACAAGGCCAGGGCACTTTGTAAGGCCTGAGCTACAGGTTGCATCTGTTTGTGCTTTAGAAGCCACTTGTGAGCGAGCCTCCTGTTTCTTAGTGGCTGCCCTGCCCTGTGGGAAGGAGCTTTGTTCACTGTAGTTGCTCAATACCGATTTGCTGAATTGAATTAGGCTGTCATCCAAAGTTTCCGAAGTTTACCCCCAAGTCCCATCTGAGCCTTATCTCTCTCTGCTGAAGCCTGCTCCAGCTCGAGTGACCTTCTCTGCGCCAGTTCTCACCTCTGGGATCACCCGGGGAGGTTTGCCCTGGCGGCTGTGGCCTCGGTTGATCCGCCCTGCCTTCGATGTGCCAGTACAGGCCTCTTGCCCTTTCATTCTGCTCCTCGTTCCCTCCTTGTCTCACTCTCAGTACCCCAGTCCCCATGTGCCATGCAGGGTGCCTGTCTTCCCTGCACGGCTCCCGGAGGCTCCGGGACCATGGCAGGGCTGGACCTCAGGTCCGGGTCTCATTCCAAGTTGCAATTCTCTGCGTTCCTCTTCCCTGTGTCATCACAGCTCCGAACACTGTGCCAGAACAAGTAGGTGCTTGACGATGTTTTGGATGACTTAGTCGAAAATGGCTCACATTGAAAGGAGGGAAGAGTGGCAGTTGGGGTGCCAGGAAAGGGCTCACGTTTGGGGACTGCAGGAATGATTTTGTCCTATGTCAGTGAGTCTGGGAGGACGGCCTGGGCAGGCACAGACCTCTCTCTACTGCTCCTCGCATGAGCTGGATGCCTCACTCAGGTGAACATTTCCCTTGAGGACTAGTGTGGCCTTCTCTTTGGCTGCCTCCCAGTAGCATCTTACCTCTTCTGAACGGCTCCTGCTTCCCATGGCCAAAAAGCGTGCTCTTTGGGGGCTAGTTTGTCGTCTGGAGACGACCTTCACAGAAGTGGGGCATTTTGCCTGCTCACTCTGAAACCCCCTGGGCCTGGCCGACTGTCCCTTCACCTCTTTGTCTCAGCTGCCTCTAGTCCCAGCTGTGGGTACTTTGCCAAACTGCCAAAGGAGTAGGGTCTTACAGTGGGAGATGGGGAAATGATGCAAAGAATAAACCATTTCCTCTTAACTGTTGAATGAGAATGCGTGATCCCACCTATTGGGCTTTTTCTTCCATTTGACCCTACGGGCACCCTCTTCTACCTCAGTCCTCATTGGAGACTATTCATTGTTGTCCCAAACTTGGTTTTCAGTGTCCCTCTGCTCTCAATGTCCCTGGTGACCTTGTTCTCTGCAGGACTTGACTTCTTGTCCTGTCAAAATTCTTCAGGCTTGCCTACATTAAGCCTTGCCAAATCTATTCAGTTGGATGTGGCTTCTCTCTTTTACTAATATGATAAGGAATGATGTATTGTTATGCGTAATAAAAGTCAACCTTTCTTGAGCTCTTACTGTGTTGTGGTAGCTCCTTACAGGTATTATCTGATTGTCAAAACAGCCCTACAACAAAGGGACTGTTAACTCCTTGCTGACAGGTGAGGAAATAACTCCCCCAGACAGCTGGGGAACAGTCCACCTGGGGTCTGCCTCAGGCTGTCAGGCTGAGTCCCTGGGTGGGCCCCTTTCATGTATTATCCTGTTTTTAACCTCTCAGCCCACAACAACTTGCTTTTTGACACTTTGGGAGCAGAGCCCATGCTTTCTGGCGTGGTGCCTTGTGCAAGGTATACGCCCAGTAAATATTTGATTGAATTGAATGCCCCAAACATTCATTTTCAGCCTTGACAGAATCTACCAAGGCATCTGGTGTCCTCAGAATATGGATTCAGTTCCTTGATGGCTGGCTGGCCTGTGTCTCTGTTTTGTTCTTTATTGACCAGTGGCTAGAGCTGAGTGACAGGTGTGGCCTTTCCGAAACAAAGCAGTCGGTAAACTCCCAAAAGTGGTCATGAACCACCAAATGTGGGCTCCCATGGGTTTCAACACGGGGTATACTCGTGTGTGTGTGAGAGATCTCTGCAGGAAAGGATCTGAGGAAATAGTTGGGGAAATAGACACAGCTCTCGGGTCACGTAGGACGGTTCTTAATTAGTGTCAAGTGCGTAGTGAGATAGGAACCAGACTTGGAGAGTCTGGAGGGGAGGGAGCTCCTGAAGGATTGGAGACAGCCCTGCAGAGGAAGTGGGCCTGGGGCTGGGTGGCAGTGGGCAGGAAGAGAAAGAGCTTCAGATACAACAATGAAAGTTTCTAGAACTTCATGTTCTTGTGTCGTGGGTGCCAGAAAAGGATTTTACTTAGAATGCTTCTTACTAAGCACATTGGCTAACGTCTGTGCCCTCTGTACCAGGCATGGTGCCAGTGTGTGTTAACTCATCGGGAACCCTACGAGATGGGTGTTGATATTATTCCCACTTTACAGGTTTTGGCGTGGCAGAGCAGCAGTGGGGGAGCCCAGGCAGTGGACAACCTGGGGTGCCGCCCCCCAACCCCCCCGCTTCCCTGAGATAGAAGCAAAGTAACAGTTGTTCTCTGGGTTCTAAATCTAGGCTTTCTGGGGAGTGCCTGGAGAAATGAGGATAACGCTGGTTTTTCTTTTTCTTCAGATAGCGCCTGCCTTCTGAGAACTGACAAGACGCCCAGGGTAAGTCCTGCGCCTGAATCCAGGTCGGTGGGATGCACGTGGGTCTTGTTCAGGAGCCACTGGAGGTGTTAGCCGTCCTGGCATGTCAGTCATCAAGCTCAGTCAATCAGAAAGGCCCAGCTTTGATGTTTGGGAAATACTGGCAGGCCCTGTCTGTTCCAGGTCTCCGTTAGTTTTCTCAGGGGAAGTCACATCTGGCTCTCTGCTTGCCCTGATTGACTGGTGGCCAGTCTCAGCAGGAAGCCCTACTTCTGGAAGGGTGTGGCTCGGAACACTGGTCATGGGGAGGGTGGCAGGCTCCTAGGAGCAGAGGAAACATCTCTAGGGCCGGGAAGCCTCTCAGAAGACCCTGGCGTCGGTGTGGAGAGCAGGTGCAGGCCGGGAGGGACTCGGAGAAGCCTGGGGCTCTGTCCGCTGGCTGGAGAAACACTTGACCTGTGTTTCCAGACAGTGACGCTCAGTCTTTGGGAGTCACAGTGACAAAGGGGTGAAGGAGGAATTGTCCCTTCTTCCTCCCACAGAGTGCGCAGGCAGCACTGCCCTGTGTAACCTACTGTTTGTCAGGTTTCCCCGGATGGCGCTGAGCTGGGAGCCTTCAGCCCAAATTCCACGGCCCTCTGGCCGGGTCCACCTGATGGTCCAGGCTTGTCTCCCGCAGCTGCTCCCCGTGACCATCCTAGCCAGGCACGCTCCTCTGTCTCCTATTCCCCCTGCGTTTCAGACACTGATAACGCTCTTTCCTTCATCCAAAGGCAGGCCAGCTGCCACCTCCATTTCACAGCCAGGGGCCCTGGGCACTTTGTGGCTCCGGGACAGTTTTCCCCAGAGCTCATGTTCAGTACTCAGAGCGTGGATTCCTCTGTAGCTCTCCACCCATTGTGTAGGGATTTTCCTCAGGTGACCCTCCATGACCCAGGAGTTCTCCTTCCTGAGATTTTCCCACAATCCTCCCTCGTCCTGTGTCTCGGGCCAGCAGTGCCCAGGCTCCACTCTACGATTGAGTCTGCTTAGCAGAGCTGGCAGAGTCAGGCAGGAGGCTATGGGTGGAAATGGCTCCAGACTTTGGACGGACTCCGCCCTCCACCAGGTGCCCACGGCCTTGCTCTCTCCTTACTCTTGTCCTCCTGTTCTTGGTTGATGGAGTTGAATGTTTCTGCTCTTACTTGCATCCCTGTGAGGCATGGTGGGGAGTTGAGTGAAGGCCCCCAAACCAGCTATCTTATGCAGCTGAGAAATTGGGGCCCAGAGAAGGCTGATTAGCAGAATTCAAGCTTCTGATCCCCTCCCCCACCCCCTTGTTAAGAGCGTCATCTTTTATAGCATGTCTTGCCCCAAATCCATGAAAATGAGTCGCCAAGAAGGGCTGCCTTCTCTCTAATCTGTTCCAGCTGTTTGGCTCATCAGCCCTCTGAGCCCCTGAGCTTTGCTTCCTCACCATAACTGAGACTCCGCCTAAGGTCGCTGCCCTCCTTTGCTGTGTCCTTGGTGATCCTGGAGGGAGGTGCATGTGGGCTTTTTTTTTTTTTTTTTGTAAGTATCATACCGGAATGCATCACCCAGGTCATCCCAGCATCCTTGCATTGCTGCTGTCCCTTACCTCCTTATCCTGATTTCCCTGTAGGCCAGAGGAGGGGGGAGGGACTGGGGTATCCGAGGCTGCTCTAAAAGTACATTTCCACCAGCTGCGTGTAGAATGGGGCTAATCTTCGCGTGTGACAGCTCCTTTCTTGATGATATCCATCCCCGGCTGAGGCGTCTGGGAAAATTCCGCGATCTGAATGCTGAGTCATGCTTAGTCTCTGAGGATACGTATGTCACCTTTCCTATGTGTCTCACTGATCAGCCCAAGGTCTGGGAAAGGCTGCAGTTACTGTGGAGTGATGTCATGCTGCCAACCTCTTATATTTGCCCATCACTGTATGCTTCTCCAAGTGCTTGTACTAACGAATGTGCTGTTTATCAATGTGAAATTTGGTGATATTCAATCATAAATAACACATGTATTATTTATTCTAGAAAACATTCCTCTTGTATGATGAGGAAACTGAGGTTTAGAGTGACTTGGTGAGTTTCAGGTGACGGGTGAGTGGCATGTCTGGGCCAGATTTTTGATGCCACACACTATCCCAACCCTGGGTTTTTGTGTGATGCAAAGATTATTCAGAAGTTACTTTGGAAAAAAATTGATTTTCAACTTGTTAAAGTTACTGATTCAAAAATCTAGTTCTTTAACGGCTAGTCTTTCAAGTTTAGCTTTTAAGTGTAGCCTATAAATCTTTCTGTTCTATTTATAATTCTAGAAAACTTTAATAATCACTTTGAAGGAGACTTTTGATTAATAATGTTTGATCTCATTTGCAAACTTAACTCATTTGAAAAATTTAAATTGAATTTACAAATTGCATTCAACTTCCTTTAATTACTTTAATACTTCCAATTGCCTGATTAACAAATAGTCCTAATAAATAATTCCTGTAAATCTAATAAATTAAGCTCTCTTAAATTTTCTTAAACATTCTTATACTGCTTTATGTTTTATTATTATTATTATTTTTTTTTTTTTTTTTAAAGATTTTATTGGGGGAAGGGGAACAGGACTTTATTGGGGAGCAATGGTCAAATTGTTGTCCTTTCAGTCTTAGTTGTGGAGGGTTCTGTTCACAGCTTCAAGTTGTTGTTCTTTGAGTCTTAGTTGTGGAGGGCGCAGCTCAGCTCCAGGTCCAGTTGCCGTTGCTAGTTGCAGGGGGCACAGCCCACCATCCCTTGCGGGAGTCGAACCGGCAACCTTGTGGTTGAGAGGACAGGCTCCAACCAACTGAGCCATTCGGGAGCTCAGCGGCAGCTCAGCTCAAGGTGCCATGTTCAATTTTAGTTGCAGGGGGCGCTGCCCACCATCCCTTGCGGGACTCGAGGAATTGAACTGGCAACCTGTGGTTGAGAGCCCGCGCTCCAACCAACAACTGAGCCATCCGGGAGGCAGCTCAGCTCAAGGTGCCGTGTTCAATCTTAGTTGCAGGGGGCGCTGCCCACCATCCCTTGCGGGACTCGAGGAATTGAACTGGCAACCTTGTGGTTGAGAGCCCACTGGCCCATGTGGGAATCGAACCGGCAGCCTTCGGAGTTAGGAGCACGGAGCTCTAACCGCTTGAGCCACCGGGCCGGCCCCCTATGTTTTATTATTTAAAACAACTCTATTGAGGTATTTTTGACATAATAAATTGCACATATTTAAACAATGTATAATTTTTGACGTGGATACACTTGTGAAACCATTACCACAATTAAGATAGAACACATCCATCACCTCCAAAAGTGTCCCTGTGCCCCTTTGTAATCCCCCCCACCCCTGTCTGCTTCCCCCATCCCCAAGTAACCACTGAACTGCTTTCTGTTACTTTAGATTAGTTTGCATTTTCTGGAATTTTACACATATGGGATTAGAGTGTGTATCCTTTTTTGTCATGCTGCTTTCACTCAGCATCTAGTTTCAGATTTGTTGCATGTCTCAATAGTCCCTCCTTTTTATTGCTGAGCAGCATTCCATTCTGTGTATATCCCATAATTTGTTTATCCATTCATTCACCTGTTGTTGGTCATTTCAGTTTCCAGTTTTTGGCGATTGTAAATAAAGCTGCTATGGATGTTTGTGTACGAGTCTTTATATGGACATATATTCCTTGTCTCTTGGGCAGTGTGTAGGAGTGCAGTGGCTGAATCATATGGTAGGTGTGTGTTTAACTTAAACTGCCCAACCGTCTTCCAGAGCGGCTGTACCATTTTGCGTTTCCACCAGCATTAGCATTGTATGAGGGTTCCAGCCCCTCCGTATATCTTCTCCAACCCTGGGGACAGTCAGTCTTTTAATTTCCCTGGTGTTGATGTTGCGCTTTTTACATGTTTATTTTTCATCTGCCAATACTGATTTTAAAATTCCTACTTAAAATCACAAGTCTAAACCACTTACTTACATATTTTAATTGGAATCTTGAGACTGACTTATTATCTGAACAGATCAAATTGCCTTGAATATTAAAGTACATAAAGTAACAGATACCGGTACACATAGTTTTCTTAACATGAAATTATAAATGCTATAATTTTTATTTTCTTAGGCATGTTTATTCTTAATGCTATATCTTCCTGGAATTAAAGAAGCTTACCTAATAAAGAAATAATGACATGCTCTCAAATTACAGTACATTACCTTCCTAAGCAACTTTTGGAGATTTTCTCAACTGGATAACATTTCTTTATAATTCAAGAGCTTCCTGGCCAGGATGACACTAGATCGTGGCCTTTGAATCCAGCTGCTAGCCCAAGCCTGACTCACTGCCATTTTGCCCCCAATGGGATGGTCACACAGCTCAGGTGCCCCAGACTGAAGCATCACATTGCCTAATGAGGCACTTCTCCACCCAGATTGCTATACCAGGAGACTGGATTCAATTCATCTATTTAAGGCCTTATTTCTTATGCATTATGGCCACAAAATAGGTGGAATGTATTTATTTATTTTCCCCCCCTTTCTTCCTCCTCCCCCCATCCTCCAATTCAAGCCGCTGTCTCTCAGTCTAGTTGTGTAAGACACAGCTCCCTGGCCCATGCTGGTATGATCTTTAAATCAGCTATTTAAAAATATGTCTAAAGAACTAAAGGAAAGTATGAGAACGGTGCCTCATCAAATAGAGATAATCAATAAGTAAATCAAAAATAAATTCTGGAGTTGAAAAGTACAATAACTGAAATGAAAAAGTCACTAGAGGGGCTCAAAATCAGAGTTGAACAGGCAGAGGGAAGAATCAGCAAACTTGATATGTCAATTGTGACTATCCAGTGTGAGAAACAAAGAAAACAGAACAAAGGAAAAGAGCCTCAGACACCTGTGTCACACACAATGACAGTCCTACCGTGTTTCCCGAAAATAAGACCTAGTCAGATAATCAACTCTAATGTGTCTTTTGGAGCAAACATTAATATAAGACCCAGTCTCCTGTAATATAATATTAGACCAGGTTTTATATTAATTTTTGCTCCAAAAGACACATTAGAGCTGATTATCTGGCTAGGTCTTATTTTGGGGAAAACATGGTAGAAGGAGAGGACAGAAAGGAGCAGAACAAATATTTGAAGAAATAATGGCCAAAAATGTCCCAGGATTGATGAAAAAACAGTAATTTATGTACCCAAGTAGCTCAGTGAACTCCAAGTAAGATAAAGCGATCCACACCTGGGCATATCCTAATCAAACAAAATCTTGAAGCCGCAAGAAATAAGCAACTCATACGTACAAGGGATCTTTGATAAGATTGAGAGCTCATTTCTCCTTGGGAACTATGGAGGCCAGAAGGCTGGGGGATGAACATCACAGATGCCATAGGAAACCTTCAACTGTGTTTGACCTTTGAGTCCTTAGATGCCTCTGATTTCTTCCAGCTTCAGAGTTAACATGTCACTTTTGTCCCCAAATAACAATTACTCAAACTTCTTTCACACTTGACCTGTAGGAAGTGTGTGGCTTTACCAAGTTCCTCTCCCCAAGTATTTCTAGAAATAGCTAAGAAACACTTGTTATGTGTTCTACCAAGGCTGGAACATAGTATGGGCTCAAAAAAGTATTTGTTAGATGAATAAACTCGACCTGGGTTGCTTATTTCTTTGGCCAGCTGTGTATCCATACTCTTCTGCTTGTCACCTAGTTCTCCCTCATACCATTTTGCCTTAAACATGCAAACAGACCTGTCTCATAACTTCTGGAAATACAGCTTTTAAAAATATTACCAGACATTTCACAAAATTTTACTGAATGTTTGGCAATAGCAGAATGAAGTTACAATACAAGGGGGAAAAACATTTTGCTCCCAAAGGTGAATTCAACCTTTACCTCAAGAAAAATAGGGCAACTGCCATAACCTGATAATGGCAGCCTCTCCCTTGCCCATTAGCTATCAAGGTTTCAACAAATATTGACGTCTAATCTCTAACCACGGAGCCAACTGCTGATGTTCTATTGGTAATATTCCTACGGGTATGTTGACGTAAGAACGTCCAAACCTATAGAAAAATTTTATGAGGGTCTATTTATTTGACACAAACAGAGGATACACTTGGAAGTGAGATCTCAACAGACTGAGAAAAATGCTTCCTAAAATGACAGTTTGCAGCTTCTTTTATGCATTTGGAATTAAGGAAGGAAGATTACATGAAAGTGGGAGAAAGCAAGATGGGGATTGGATTACAGGATAGTTTACAAGATGATGTGCTCCCTTGAGGGTGGTTATGCCTCCAAGGGGTCTGGAAAAGAGAATTATCCTGCATTTCAAAGGTGTGTTAACCTAGATGCATGAGAAGATGGACAGGGCTGGCTTAAGGCAACGATAAACCTTTTACTAAAGAAGTTACAGACCTGGAGCGTGACTACCCACCATGACCTGCCCAATTGGGAATTTATGACCAAATCACCCTGTGAGTTTACTTTCCATCGGTTTTGTTAAAGAACCCCTTTTTCGTCCATGTGTGTATAGTACTTTATAGTTTTACCACTTCGTGGGACAGTTCTTATTGGCACAGGCCAAGCTCATGGTTTCGGTGTTGATGGATGCCAGACCAGAGGTTCTAATGGGTTTGGTGACTCACCCGGCTCCAGCAGTAAGAGGCAGAGCCAGTCTTTGCACACAACCATCCTGTTTTCTGGCCTCGGGTGCTTCCTGTTCCACAGGATATTAGAATGTGATGTGGCGGTGTCACTATGCAGAGGGCTGAAAAGCCCAACCTGAAACTGTCTTTCCTACTTAAGTAAATCTCTTGATGGGTATTTTGCAGCCTCTCTCACTAGAGCCATTTATTGTCGCTTGGGCTTGTGGTCCTCCCCCTGCCAGGTTGCCCAAGGCCATTTCAGCAAGCCCTGAAGATTTTCCTCAACCTTTCCGGCTTTCGACTATTCCATTCCAGCTGGTTGCAAAAGCAGCCCTTTTGTGTTTTTGTTTCCCTGGCCATCTTTCCATTCCTTTTTACCTGTGATTGTCTTGAAAGGCAATTTCACCATTTGGTAGAATAAATTCCCCATGATCTAATTCTGAGTTTTCTCAACTGACTGAATGGTGTAAGAAGGGCAAAAGTTATTACTGTGCAGTATTCCAAGAAATTGTTCTCTTCTCAAGCATTTACTGAGCACCAGTGGCAGGCACAGCTCTTTACTGGATGCTGTAAGGCTACACGAGGTTTCACCACGTGGCTCTTGCCTTTGGATGCTTATCCTGTGGTTGGAGAGAGAAAGAGTGCGTGTACTGGGGCAAAATACATGCTCAAGTAGTGACTAGTTAATAAGGAACAGTCATAACTGCCATTTACTGAGTGTCAGGTAAAATGCTAAATGTGAAAATGAACGCAGAAAATGACCAGGGAAGTGGCTAAAAGCAGGGCTCTGGAGTCAGGGGTCAGGCATGGAGTTCAGCCTTAGCCCTTTACCCGCCCTGTCTCTTCTGGCAAGTTCCTCAGCCCCTTTAGGCCGTGATTTCCTCATCTATAAAATATGGGCAATAAGACCTTCCTCGCTGGGCTGTTGGGGGGATTAAATGGAATAACTTATGTAGATCCACACCCAGTGGGCACGTCCTAATGCTGGCTACGTTACTGGTACAGGTGGAGAACCGTTCCAGGGGGACTCGTGGCGAGTAGAACACGTGAGTCCAAGGGCCTGCAAGCTGAGAAGACTGGGTCTGTCAGGAGGGTGGCTACTTGGGAGGGACTTCTTGGAGAGCTGGCCCTTGAATGAAGTGTCATATTTGGGTTGGTAAAGAGGGGACGACGCCCAGGCAGTGGCACTGGAGCAACTCATGGGCATGAGAAAAGCCGGGCATTGGGTACGGGGTGATGCCCCAGCCTCACTGATGGAGGAAGGGGACGGAAGCTCCACAAAGGTGGAGATTTGCATCTGCTTTGTTCACTGCTGAGCCCGCAGGACCCTGGGGCTTAGAAAACCCCATAGAAACAATGGATGCTGTTGGGGAGTAGTGACTGCGAGGGCTGGTGGGATTGATTCTATGAGAGTCCGGCTGTGAGTTGGGATTTGAGACAACGAGAAGTCTCTGAGATGCTTGAGCCGGTGACCACCCACAGGCAAATGGGCTTTTGAAAACCTCTTCTGGAGGAATGGGCCGGCCGCCCTGGAATGGGAGTGAGGAGGTCAGAGTGGGGGCCTAGCTCCGGGAGGCAGCTGTTGCAGCTCAGACATCCATCACTGCTACACGCATGGACTGGGGAGCGGTGGCCATGGGAAGGAAGAAGCAGAGACAACCTGTTATGGAAGAAAAGTTGTCATGGGGCGAAGCGGAAATTAGAGGACTTAGGGAGCTCTCATTTGCAGCGCTGCCTCCATCCTGAAATACAGAGCTGGAACAGCAGCCCCATTCATTTAGCTGAAGGTAGCTGACCCACGACTGAGGCCGGGCGTGGGAAAAGAGGAGAGGCCTGGAAATAGGGAATTGGGATAGGGTGCCACCTTACAGACTGGCTACTGAGCCCACCTCTGAATTTCCTGAGAAAATTGAGTTTGTTTGCGACCAGAGCAGTTAGTCCTGAGAACTTACCCGGAGAAACGTTATCCGGAGGAGAGGTCCAGCAGAGTCCAAACTGATTCTCCCCACCTGTTGCCTCTCAGGGCGTTCTCGTTTCTCCTGATCTTTGGGGCAGGAGCCGCTGACAGTTTCTGGGAGAGAAGAGTGTGTCGTCTGCACGGTGAGCCAGCCAGGGTCTCCTGCTGCGTGCTTAGGCCAGGCTGGAAGGGCTACTCACGAGGGAAACACCTTCTGGCTGCTTGTCTTTCCCTTTACTTCCAGCACAAGATGGGTGGACGCTGAAACTGCCTGCCTGCATGGGGGTTTACTCTGATGACAAGAAAAAAATTCTGAGCTGTCCTTAAACTCCAGTGGGGTTGAGAGGGAGAGAAAGAGAGGAGAGGAATTAACCAGTTAATATTATAGCTGTGGGCCGTCTAACAAAAGACGGCTCACGTTCCTGAATGTCTGTCAGAGCTTCCAGGTGGCCATCTGGAAAGAAATAGCAGACCACCGGACGCCACTGCCCAACCTGCTTAGGCATGAACTTTGTCACGTGTTGCCCACAACCAGTCAAAAGTAGTAAATATTTCTTCCTCACGGACTGGGCACCTGTCCTAGAACTTGCCTCGCTTTACCTCCCCACCCTCCTTGCAGCCAGTATAAATTCTTTCAAAACAACTTACATCTTTCTTCCCCAAAACATAATATATAAAAGAGCCCTGTCAACCCCAGGACTGCAGACGTGTTGTCTTTCCCACCTACCCCAGCTGCTCCTGGGTCAGACAGCACGTGGTCCTTTCCTGGCTAGCATGTGGCTCAATAAACCCTTTCTTTCAGAAAAGCTTTCGGCTGTGAATGTTTTTCTGCTTAACACTGAGCAAAACCATGTATTTGTAGATATTAGATTTGAGAGGGTTTTTTGTTGTTACATTTTTAAGTGCATGGTGAGGGAGGCCTTTTGGAGGGATTCTCCTAGCATATTCAGAATATGAATTTAAACTGGTTTCTGTTTTTCTCCCAACTACTTGGTTTTCATGGTTCATGAGTTAGGACTTTGGAATGGCATTTGGTCAGCATAGACAGGTGGGGTACATCCTGACAAGGGGAAGTACGTTGAGACTGAAGTTACAAGTTAGGCTGTGGGGACAGAGTCCCAGAGAGCAGTTTCCAGGCTCTCGGCCTCACGTGGAACGGTGCTGGCTTGGGTAGTAGATGGCCATCAGCTGTGACGAGTTGGCCATCAGCTAGTTAGCCATTTACTAATGGCTAGTAACCAGTTAGCCATTAGCCACTGATATAACTGCCATGGCTGGGCTAGCAGGCATGGATTGCAGTTAGCAAGTGTGTTGGTTGGTTGGCAGAGAAGCGGACTGTGGATTGCGGATTGTGTGGATCCTACTTCCTGTGTCTCACCCGGTCGCCAGTGAGACTGGGGTGCAGGAAAACCCCTTGTTGGGGTACTGGCGGATGTTTGCTTTTGTGTCTCGACCAGCCGCCGTCGAGAATATAGTGGTATGACTCCCCTATCTATGGCTCCGTGGGTGTTCCTTTTTGGCCTCACCACGTCTTGCGTTCTTGTGCGGGGAGCGGAAGCTGAGTCCCGGCATGACATAGGGGCTGGCATGCATTCTAAGAAACGGTCTGAGTCTGGCCTCTCTTGTTTCTACCACTCTGAGTCAGTTTCCTTTTCCCTCCTGGCTGTCTTCTCCGGCATGTCCCCCCGGGGGGGGGGGGGCTGATGAAGGGCATTTCTGGGGTGGAGGACAAATACAGCCATTCCTAGCAGATGTATGGCCCCAGAAGGACACTTCAGCCACTGCCCCTTTGAGATTTTTGTCACAGATCAGCGAGCCTAGCATACCGTATTTCCCTGAAAGTCAGACTGGGTCTTATATTAATTTTTGCTCCAAAAGGTGCATTTGGGCTTATTTTCAGGGGATGTCTTATTTTTTCATGTACAGCAATCTCCATTTATTCGTGTACAAAAATCTACATTTATTCAAATACAGTCATGTCATCATCTTCTGGAACATCGTCATAACTCTCCAAACCCCGAATTCTGGCTTGAATTTCTTGCGACTCCATTTCCTGTAGAACCATTGGCCCCAATCTCTCCTGTCCAGCAATAGAGCTCTCCTTAATGAGCACTTCTTGTCCATGTAGCTGCTCGTAGTGCATTGGCAACACAGCTGTCAGTGATCTTATCCCAGGAATTCTTCACCCAAGTCACGACCTCTTGCAGGCGAGGCTTCACAAAGTTTCCACACTGATTTCTCTCCATTCTATTTTCAATGCAGTCATTGATTTACATGTGCTAATGGCCCTTGAATGGCTTGTTTATTGCAATATCAAGAGTCTGGAGATAAGCAGTCATTCCTGCAGGAATCATTATTTGATCTATTCTCTCTGCAAGGAAGTTCTTCATGTCTTTAGCGCAGTGAGTGCTGGCTGAATCCCAGACTAGCAGACCTTTTTGGCCACCTCGCAAAACAAGTGGCAGCATTAAATTGACCCACTTCCTTAAAACTGCTTGTGTGCACCGGGCTTTTTCGGTTTCAAGAACATAAATGCCTGAAACACGTTCAACCTTATCTTTCTTGCCCTTAGTGATGATTAGAGGTGGGGCTTTCTTTCCATCCAGACGAATTGCCAAACTACAGGTAACACGTGCACTTTTCAGTGGAGAGAATGTAGATTGACGAGGCACCCCTCTGATCAATTGTCATTTGAGATCCTTGGCCCATAAACACTGCAGTTTCATCCATAGCAATCATGTTGGAGAGTTGGTATTTAGAAAAGTCAATGCCATCAACAAAGGACTTGAATGCAAGTGCACATGTAATAACTTCAGTATCTTCCAGCTTGAACGTGTTGTCGATCTTAGAGACAGTTCTTATCACTGAAGGAAGCCATCCAGCCAGTGTTGTGACGCTTTGAATTCTTCTGGGGATATTTCTAACTGTGGTGCCATTGCAAGGGCAAATGCTTGAATATCAGCCCTGCACACAACCAAAACCTTTGCTCTCCTGTCAGCAATCCATTCACAGATGATGTCTTCCAGCTCAGGAAATAATGGCTGCCGACCTGATCCACACTTGCACTTTTTAGCATTTCCCTCGTCCACTTGTTGACTGAGGTTATTGTACTCTGCTCTACACTTTTGAACCATTCGGAGATCCAACTTCTCTTTGCAGAAAGACGTAAGATTCTTGCCCCAGGAATCCTCCACGATTGCTTTCTTGTAGTCGACGGAATAGCTCTTTCTTTTTGCACTCATCTTGTCTAGGGCTCCAAATATTAGTCCCTTAAAATTGACCATTAAGTCAAATGTTAACTGAAGACTTAGGAGACAGGAGTGGCACAAAAATGACAGTTAAGGATGATGGTCCACACAAAAGTGACAAAAAATTGCAGGCACCAAAATTCAGAAAATGTTCCTTTATTTCACACGAGTGCATTAAGTACGTCTGTTACAACACACAACGTATTGATTTATGAAAATTCATATTAGACACAACCACGTCTGTTCGTTATCAAGTGCACACGTTATTCGTGCGTTGTGTCTGTGCTCCGATTGGTCATTTGGCAATAAGTCTCGAGTTCATCTGTTTACGTAGGCGTTTACCTCTTGTCCAAAGGCCCGCTTGGGTATTTACAAATACTTTTTTATAATTTATATTATTTATTTTAAGTATTAATGTCAATATTATTTATGTACATTTAATTATATATTAATATTATTTTATAATTTAGTACGTCCATCGTGTGTTGCAGTGGATGTACTAAATGCATCTGTCTGGCTGTTGATCTTAACTGGGGCTTATTTTGGGGGTAGGACTTATATTACCAGCATCCTGAAAAATCATGCTAGGGCTTATTTTCCGGTTAGGTCTTATTTTCGGGGAAATACAGAAGAAGGTCACTTGGTAAATTTGTAATGGAAGATAGAATCCCTGGGGTCTGCCTCTTCTGGTTTTAAAGACCTGTGCTTGGCTCATCTGTACCAAGTAGGTCTTCCCAGGGGCTAGGTCCACTCGGGCATTCACTAAATGGATAGGTTTGCTTTTGAGATCAGGAGTAGCACACAGGTGATTATTAATACGTGTCTTAGGGGATTTAAAAGATATTCTATTTCAGACTCTGGTCCCCTTTCCCCTTTATCTTATCTTCGGTTGCAGATTCATACTTTCACATAGCTCTTTTTCCAAATATTTTGCCCTTTTGATCTCTAAAATTGCTCATACTTCCTACATTTTTCGCATTCCTGTGGAGGCTCTGTGAATACCCCATTGTTATTCTGCCACTGCCAAATTGATCTTGGTAGGTGTTAATTTCAGGCTGGCCTGATTCTTGTTTGTTTTTGTGGTTTTTTTAAAAAAAACCTTTTAATATTGCCCTTCTGTAGTGTGGATACCAAAAAGAGCTCCTTATTTTAATTTAATTTTCCTTTTTTCTCATTGTGGTAAAATACACATAACATCAAATTTGCAAATTTACAATTTTTAAGTGTATTAAATACATTCACATTGTTGTCCAACCATCGCCACCATCCATTCCCGTAAATCTTTCATCTTGTAAAACTGAAACTCGGTCCTCATTCAACAGTAACTTCCATTCTGCCCTCCCCCTAGTCCCTGACAACCACCATTATACTTTCTTTTCATCTGCTTATTGGCTATTCATGTACCTTATTTGAAGAAATGTGTATTCAAGTCCTTTGCCCATTTCAGAATTAGTTTGTTGTTTGGGTTTTAGGAGTTCTCTATGTCTTCTGGATGTCAATCCCTTATCAGATATGATTTGCAAATAGTTTCTCCCATTCTGTGGGTTGCCATTTTACTCTGTGAATACTGTCTTTTTTTTCTTTTTAACTTTTATTTAAGTATGTTTTTCCAGGACCCATCAGCTCCAAGTCAAGTAGTTGTTTCAATCTAGTTGCGGAGGGTGCAGCTCACAGTGGCCCATGTGGGGATCGAACCGGCAACCTTGTTGTTAGGAGCACCGTGCTCTAACCAACTGAGCTAACTGGCCGCCCCTAGATAATGTCTTTTATTGCACAAAATTTTTTGATTTTCATGAAGTCCAATTTGTCTATTTTTTGTTGTTGTTGCCTGTACTTTTGGTGTCATATCCAAGAAATCATTTCCAAGGCCAATGTTGTGAAGCTTTTGTCCTGTGTTTTCTTCTAAGAGTTTTATTGTTTTAAGCCTTACGTTTAGGTACTTGATCCATTTTGAGTTAATTTTTATATATGGTGTTAGGTAAGGGTCCAACTTCATTCTTTTGCATGTCGACATCCATTTTTCTCAGCAGTATTTGTTGAGAAGATTGTCTGTTCCCCACTGAATGGTCTTGGCATCCTTGTCACAAATCATTTGACCGTGGTGAGTTTTCCTCTGGGCTCCCTGTTGTATTGGTCTATATGTCTCTCTTGATGCCAGTACCACCCTGTTTGGATGACTGTAGTTTTTTGGTAGGTTTTGAAATCAGGAGGTGTGACTTCTCCAGTTTTGTTCTTTGTCAAGATTGCCTTGGCTATTGAGGTCCCTTGAAGTTGCATATAAATTTTAAGGTAGGTGTTTCTATTTCTGCCAAAAAGAAGTCATTAGGATGTTGATGGGGATTGCATTACATCTGTAAGATTGCTTTGAATAGTATTGACATTCTAATCCATGAACATGGGATGTGTTTCCATTTATCTATGTCTTAATTTCTTTCAGCAGTGTTTTGTAGTCTTTCCCCTCCTTGGTTAATTCCCAAGTATTTTATTCTTTTTGATGGTATTACAAATGGAATTGTTTTTGTAATTTTCTTTTCATATTGTTCATTGTTCATGTATAGAAATGCAATTGCACCGGCCAGGTGGCTCAGGTTGGTTGGAGCCCCGTGCTCCTAACGCCAAGGTCTTGGGTTCGATTCCCACATGGGCCAGTGAGCTGCGCCCTCTACAGCTAAGATTGTGAACAACAGCTCTCCCTGGAGCTGGGCTGCCGTGAGCAACCGGAGGTTGGCGTGAGCTGCCGTGAGCTGCTAAGTGCTGCCATTGACTACCGTGTGCTGCCATGAGCGGCCAGTGGCCAGCATGAGCGCCCGGCAGCCGGTGAGAGCTGCCGTGAGTTGCTGTGAGTGGCCGACCGACGACTGGTGACCCACTGCCTCACCCGGTGGAGCGCAAGGCTCATAACACCAGCATGGGCCAGGGTGCTGTGTCCTACACAACTAGACTGAGAAACAATAGCTTGAACTGGAGTGGGGGGCAGGAGGCAGGAGAAGGTGGGGTAAAGAAATGCAACTGATTGTTGTGGGTTGACTTTTCATCCTGCTACTTTGCTGAATTCGTTTATTAGTTCTAACAGCTTTTTGTGGAACCTTTCAGGTTTTCTACATATAAGGTCATATTATCTGCAAACAGGTAATTTTACTTCTTCCTTTCCAGTTTGGATGCTTTTGATTTCTTTTTCTTACTTAATTGCTGTGGCTAGATTTTCCAGTACTATGTGAACAGAAGTGGTGAAAGCAGGCATACTTGCCTTGTTTCTGATCTTAGAGGCAAAGCTTTCAGTCTTTCACCAGTGAGTATGATGTTTACTGTGGGTTTTTCCTATATAGCCTTTATTATGTGGAGATAGTTTCCTTCTATTAATAATACTATTTTGTTGAGTGTTTTTATCGTGAAAATGTGTTGAATTTTGTTAATGCTTATTCTGCATCAATTGAGGTGCGCTTGTGGTATTTTTTCCCTTCATTTTGTTGATGGGGTGTATTACATTGATCTGTTTTCATATGTTGAACTATCCTTGCATTCTAGGAATAAATCCCAACAGGTCATGGTGTATAATCGTTTTAAATGCTACCAAATTCTGTTTGATGGTAATTTTTTTTTTTTTTTTTTTTTAAGGATTTTTGGGTCAATGTTCGTAAGGGATATTGATCTGTAGTCTTGTAGTGTTTTTGGCTTTGGTATCAAGGGTAGTGCTTGGCCTCATAGAAGGAGTTAGGAAGGCTTTCCTCTTCTTCAATTTTTGGGAAAAATTTGAGAAGGATTGGTACTAGGTCTTCTTTAAATGTTTGACAGAATTCACCTGTGAAGCCATCAGGTCCAGGGCTTTTTTATTTTTGGGGGGCGGAGATTTTTTATCACTGATTCACTTTCTTCAGTAGTTATAGGTCTGTTCAGATTTTCTATTTCTTCATGATTTAGTCTTGGTAAGTTTTGTGTTTTTAGGAATTTGTCCATTTCATCTAGGTCATCCGATTTATTGGTGTGTAATAGTGCACAGTTATCTCTTATAATCCTTTTTATTTCTGTAGAATCGGTAGTAGTGTCCCCACTTTCAATTCTGATTTTAGTTATTTGAATCTTTTTCTTTTAGTCCATCTAGCTGTAGGTTTGTCAATTTTGTTGATCTTTTCCAAGTCAAACTTTTGGTTTCATTGATTTTTCTCTATTTTTTCTATTTATCTCTGCTGTTAGTTTTTATTCTTCTTTTTTTTTTCTTCTGGCTTTGGGTTTAGTTTGTTCTGCGTTTACTAGTTCCTTAAGTTGTAATGTTAGGTTATTGATTTGAGATCGTTCTTTTTTTTTTTTCTTAATGTAAGCATTTAAAGTTATAAATTTTCCTTTAGCACTGCTTTCACTATGCCCTATAAGTTTGGAATGTTGTGTTTTTATTTTCATTCATCTCTTAAGTATTTTCTTATTTCCCTTGTGATTTCTTCTTTGATCAATTGGTTATTTAAAAATGTGTTAATGTCCACAAATTTATGACTTTTCTGGTTTTCCTTTTGTTACTAATTTCTAACTTTATATTGTTGTCAGAGAAGATACTTTTATTTAAAGATTTTTTTTTTTATTACTGGGGAAGGGGAACAGGACTTTATTGGGAAACAGTGTATACTTCCAGGACTTTTTCCAAGTCAAGTTGTTGTCCTTTCAATCTTAGTTGTGGAGGGCGCAGCTCAGCTCCAGGTCCAGTTGCCATTGTTAGTTGAAGAGGCACAGCCCACCATCCCTTGCGGGAGTCGAACCGGCAACGTTGTGGTTGAGAGGACACACTCCAACCAACTGAACCATCGGGAGCTCAGCGGCAGCTCAGCTCAAGGTGCCGTGTTCAATCTTAGTTGCAGGGGTCACTGCCCACCATCCCTTGTGGGAGTTGAGAGTCGAACCAGCAACCCTGTGGTTGAGAGCCCGCGCTCTAACCAACTGAGACATCTGGCACTGGCCCATGTGGGAATTGAACTGGCAGCCTTTGGCGTTAGGAGCACAGAGCTCCAACTGCCTGAGCCACCGGGCCGGACCCATAGAGAAAATACTTTGTATGATGTATATCTTTCTAAGTCTGTTGAGAATTAATTTGTGGCCTAACATGGTCTATTCTGGAAAATATCCTATTTGCACTTGAGAAGAATGTGTATTCTGTTGTTAGGTGAAGAGTTCTGTGTACTTCTGTAAGACCTGGTTGGTTTATGGTGTTGTGTGTGTATGTCCTCTATTTGCTTCCTTTTCTTCTCTCTGATTGTTCTATCCATTGTTGTGAGTGGGGTATCGAAGTCTCCTGACTATTATTGTACAACTATCTCTCCCTTCAATTTTGTCAGTTTTTGTTTCATGTGTGTGTGTACATCTATCTATCTATCTATCTATCTATCTATCCATCTATCTGTATATATATATATGTGTGTATATGTATATATATATATATATATATATATATATATATTTATTTATTTATTTATTTTTTTTTAATTGAGGCCAAGCCACATTACAAAAAAAGAGAAGGCACTTTTTCTTTAAATTATCGGGATCAAATTTGTCCCAGTGGTTAAGGATGCAGCTGAGTGGTGAGTCCGACAGGATTGAAGGTGATGGCGTATTTCCCATGTTGGTCTCCTGGCTGGCTCGTCAAAGTATGTTACCGGGGAGTGGGCCCTCCTCGGCGTGGTGTCCAGGTTCTTGGCGTCTCGAGCAAAGAATTGCATGAGATACCAAGGTAAAGTGGTGAAAAAGCAGTTTATTAGAAGAAAAAGTACACTTAAAGAAACAGAAGTGGGCTCCGAGCAGAAAGCCGTGGCTCAAGGGCCGTTATTAGGAGAGAAAGTGCACTCCAAAGAGTGTGGAGCAGGCCCCAAGCAAAGGCAAGGCTCAAGCCGCCTGCTTCATGTATTCTGATGGGCTGTCATTAGGTATATAAATACTTACAATTGTTATATTTTCTTCTTGTATTGAACCTTTCATTAATATATAATGTCATTCTTTGTTTCTTGTAACTTTTGATTTGAAGTCTATTTTGTCTGATATTAGTACTGGTATGGCCACTCCTGCTCTCCTTTGGATACTGTTTGCATGGGATAGCTCTTCCCAGCCTGTCATTTTCTACCTGTTTGTGTCTTTGGATCTCAAGTGAGTCTTATTTAGTTGGATTGTGTGTTTTTATCCATTCTACAAATCTCTGTCTTCTGATTGGAAAGTTGAATCTGTTTGCATTTAAGGTGATTACTAATAAGGAAGAACTGTTATTGTTCTTTTTGTTTTCTGTCTGCCTTTTAGTTTTTGTGTCCCTCATTTACTGCATCATTGTTTTCTTTTGTGTTTAGCTGATTTTTTGTAATGGAATGTTTAAATTACTTTCTCATTTCCTTTTGTGTATATTCTTTATTGCCTGAACAAATGAACCTTTACTAACAGCTTGTTACGTGTCGAGGGCTAAGTGCTTGCCCACCTGCCATCCCCCTTGTCTCATTTAGCCTCACAGCGGTGTGGATGCACAGCGTGGAGAACAGCAGCCCTGTTTCACTGAAGGTTCCAAAGGTCAGCCTGTGGAGTTGCCCAGATTTTCTGTAATCTCCTCCCATTGCATTGTGGCGACAGGAAGGAGTGCAAACAACCAGGTGGTTTTCTGTCCTTGCAGCCAGTGGTTCGTGTATGTAAATTGTTAACAATGACCTTTCAATTTCTGCTGCTTCCACCTGCCGTCTAGCACATTGCAGGGCTGCTGTGCACCATCCACAGCAGAGAATGAAAAAGAAGAGTGCGCTGGTGTGACTGGGAGTTGAGCTCTGGTGTCAGACGGTTGGGTTCAAGTCCCTGAATAATTAAAGCATAACGAGGGAGGCCAGACTGAATGGTTAAAAGTTGTATATTTAAAACATCACATAGGTATGAATGTTCATAGCAGCATCGTTCATCACAGCCCTGAAGTGGAAACAACCCAAAGGTTTATCAACCAATGGATGGAGAAGCAAACTGTGTTCCATCCATACAATGGAATTTTACGCAGCCGTAAAAAGGAATGAAGCACTGACACACGCTACAATATGGATGAAGCTTGAAAGAAGTCAGTCACAAAAGGCTTTATTGTATTTTCTTTATTATATGAACTTTATAGGAAATGTCCAGAATAGGCAAATTCATAGAGACAGAAGGTAGATTGGTGGTTGCCAGGGGCTGCTGGGAGGAGGAAATGGGGTTGACTGTTAATGGTACTGAGTTTCTTTTTGGGGTATTTGAAAAATGTTCTGCAGTTAGATAGTGATGATATTTGCACAACATTTTAAATATACTAAAAACCATTGAATTGTGTGCTTTAAAATGTGCATTAAAATAGGGTGGCCAGTTAGCTCAGTTGGTTAGAGCGTGGTGCTAATAACACCAAGGTTGCTGGTTCGATCCCCACGTGGGCCACTGTGAGCTGCACCCTCCCTAAAAAGAGAAAAAGTTAAAATGGTGAAAAAAACTGAAAAAAGAAAATTTGAAGTATCAAACCAAAAGCTTGCTCATAGCACATTAGACTTACTTCTCCCATTTGTCACCTATACATTTTGTACCTATTTGTGACCAGAGTATGTGTGTTATTAGGCCCATGTGCCAAACAATTCTAATTGGTCATGTAGCTGTGATTGTATCAATTTACCATGATTTGATACAGTTTTTAAAAATTATACTCCCTATGTTACACCGGGCACTTAAGGAGTACTCTACCAATATTTATTGAGTTACCTATTCTTGCCATTCCCATTTCATTAGTGTGGACAGTTGCAACTTAACTATAAATACCTGTTGTTTCAGATTGTTTCAAAAAAGACAGCATCCCTTAAATTACGTGCCATTCAATAAGAGCTCTACATTTTCCACTTGTAAGCCGTGTGTGTATTTCTTCCAGATGGAAGATAGCTAGCTTATGTGTTCTGGTCACAAAGATAATATCTGCTGATTTGAAGAGATTACGGTAGGGGTCTTGCCTGGACTGTGACCTTTGGCCTTTAGAGGCCTCTGAACAATCCCATATCTGCAAAGGAGCGGCTTCTGTTTGTGTTATTATTTTTAATCTGTCTGCCCTGTCCTTCTTTTCATTAACTTCTCTGCGTCTTGAGTTTGCTTGGCTTTCATCATCTCCTTCCAAATAGCTTCTTCGATACCTTCTCTGAGAGGCCTGGGAAGCCATGTCCTCTTGTCCGAAGATCGTGTCTCTTATTTGCAAATGAGAAGAATAGTGTTTGCCATTTGTTCTGCCAAATCCACGCCCTTAATTCTTAACTTTATTCTCTCCTACCTTCTCTGTCGTGTGATTTTTCTGAATCCCAGAGCTGTGTGCTTCTGTGACTCATTTGAAACGCTCATCTGTGGCAGCTCTTTTGTGGAAAGGCAGCAGTGGACTTCTAAGACTCCTTTCTCCCTTTCCCTTGTGTGCGGCAGAGCTGTGCACAGCCTCCCTTCTTGCCGGTCCCCTTTCCCTCTGTGCGCAGGGCTCAGCAACCTCGAGGTGAGATGTGGTAGCAGTGACAGACTATTTTAATGTTACAGTGACAGACTATTTATAATGTTACTGAGCTTGCTTTTTTCCTTGGGAGCTATTTTCCAGGAATGAGGATGCTCTCATGCTCTCCGCATCTTCGCCGAAACCCCCTTTTTAGCTAACAGCAAACTTGGGCAAGACAGTTCATCAGAGTCAGGGTAGAGCCCAGGACCTGGAGTGAAACTAACAGGCCTTCTCAGTGATGGAGCGGCCAGTGGCTCACTGTGTGAATCTCAGGATGCGGCTGTTATTTGTTGAATGAAAGTACATCTATCTACAGCGACCTCTTTGTCCATCTTGTCATTATTCTGTTTATTGAGATTTCAAGTTTCAAAGCTTATTTCCCATCCTCTCCCCTCTGATTTAAATTAACGCTGTCTGAAATCCCTTTACTTCTTCAGAAAGTCTATTCTGGAATTGTAGATACCGGGTGGGCTTTCTGCAGACAAAGGGACCCCAACCTCATTCACAAGCCCAGGGGAATTGTAATTAGGAAGCTGGTGGGTCTCCTTTTCCCGTTTAACTGAGCTGCGGGTTAGGGAAGGAACCCCTTGGTGAATAATGTAGCGGGTGGGCAGCTTCTCTGTGTAGAGCCGTGTCGGTCTAAACTTCTCAGCGAGAGTGGCAAAGGCTGGGGAACATGAGAGCAGAAGTCTTGGGTGGTTTGCATCTGCTGGCTGCTTTTTCCTCATTGAGAACTGAATTTGTATAAACGACTGCAACAGTAGAATGGTAATGGCAGCTCTGTTTGTTCTGTGCTACTGTGGTCGCTTCTGGAAGTAAAAGGTGTTACCCTGAGGAAACTGAGGCTCCCGCGGGTGAACTCCTTGCCTGAAGTCATCCAGCTACGGGTGGTAGAGCTCTGGTCCAGACGCGTGTCTGCCCTGACCCCAGCCCGATGCAGTGCCCTGGCAGTGCCACTGCCGACAGAACAAAACAGCCGACTCACGCGCATGTGTCTCTGAATCGCTCCAGGCAAACCTTGTCATTTCTGTGGTCCTTGTCATTTCTGTGCCAATGTCCTTCCCAAAGCCTTAGTGTCCTTGTATTCTTTCCCCAGTAGCATCTGACATGATTCCTGGGTCCTTGGAGTAATGTTCTTTGCTCAGAAAATCTTGTGTCTTGTGGGTTTTACAAAATTACCCATGGCCTCTGTTCTCTTTTTGCTTTTATTTCCTCTCTAGAATGCTGCTGCTTTAAGGCCATGGGGAAGATAAAGATAATCCTGCCGAAGGGTTTGAAGACATGTAGAGTTTCTCGGAGTTGAGGTGTTTTAAGCCCGGTTGTTGCCGCATGCACTCCTGGTTGTCCTGGTGAAAGGGGGGTGTCTTACCAGGATGCAGTCGGGGGCAGTCGAGCCCCGGACCCAGTAAGGCGTCTTATCCTCGGCCCCAATTCCTCGGTCACATGTGTGTATTTCTCAGCATTGAATAAATGAAATACGAGTCCAGGCCCCGCACCATTCCTGAGGAGGGTGGAGTTTGGTAGAAGAAGGAAGCCAAAGAAGTGAGGTGCTTGGAGGCGGGGCCGCGAAGATGGGGGAGTGGCTCTGAGAGTCTTGGGGTTGACAGGAAACCATTGTTTAGAGTTGGCCCTTTGCCCGTTCTGAAGCTGCAAGCAAGTTGCCAGGGGACAGGCCTTCCGGTGACTGCCACGGTATGCACCTGGTTTTAGGTCCACGCCATTTCTTCGTTCCCCTGACATTTGTCCCAGCCCCATGTTCTGAGATCGGGCTGATGGCCCTGCTGACAAATAGCCTGGCACCTTTCTGCAGGGGGTCTTCTGAGCCACGTTGGGTTTATCTTGTTGGCGTGTGGAGTCTGAGAACACACATCCTCCTTGCTTGCCCCTCCTCCTTCCCTCTGCCCCCAGGCCCACGCTAGAGGCGTGTGTACTCTGGGTCCGCGGCAAAACAAGCTCACTCGCCCCTCATTACATACATGCTCCTTCTGACTCTGCTAATCTGAGTATTTCAGATCAAACCGGCCTCATTCTGAATCCATTCATTCATATATTCATTCAACAAACATTTTGTGCCCGGCATCGTGGAAACCTACATGCTCAAGCTGTTGTCTGATATTATCTAACTGGCATGACTTGCAGAAGTTTGGGCCATTCATGTGCCTTTGACCTGATGCCCGTTTTATAAACTCAGCTCGTCCTCTTGAGTAATACAGTAGCTCTTCTCCAAAGAGTTGGGGCCAAGATTGACCTCATTCAAAGGGGGAGCCTGGAGCAGGCCCCTCAGTGCCAGGCCTCATTCTTGGTGGCCGTTAGCTCTCCCCTCCTCCCCACCCCCTTTTGTTATCTGTTTGCCACTCCTCGCTCAGTCCTCAGGATTGGCCCACTCATGGCCTCTGGCCTGGAGCCCATGCGACTGTTGTCACTACCTGCCCCCTCCCACTCCAGGGCTTCTCATGCTTCCCAGTTTAAGCTCCTGAAGGTCTCGGTAGAATCTCTGTCATCAGCACACAGGGAGCCACACCCCAAGTTCTGCAAAGACGCTCTTTAATGGTGGGAGTGAAGGGAGAATTTGAAATAAGACCGTTTTCTGCATTTGTTTTACCTTTTGAGACTCACCCAATGGCTTGAGACAGTCCAGTTGGGCCCATGGTGCTGGGATTGTCTGCGTCTCTTCCAGGAGTACTACTGAAACCCTCAGATTTGTGTGGACACTGGAGGCTTGTGGGGCTTGGCCTAGCTCCTCTCTGAGCGGCTGGAGGAAAGGCGCTTCCGGATAGAAGAGATCTTCTGGGAGGGACCTGAGTGGGCTGTCCTCCCCTCCAGGTGGCTCTGCTTTGAGGCCAGCGTGTGGAGGTCACACACCCTTAGCGTGGCGTAAGGGTGGGGAAGCTGATAGTTCATTCTCTTATCTCTTTATTCTTTTGCCTCTTGTCTTCCCACCCATCCCGTCTACCCACCCACACCCCCCAAAAGGGACTGTGAGAAGTAGAATTGTGGAGAGCAGTGTAGACTGCAGATTCGAGGCCTGGTGATTTACCTCCCTTCTACAGGAGCTGTGGGTAGAAGCAAGAATTCTAATTTGCCTTCCCATGAACTTCTCTTTAATGCGAAATTCTTTAGGCAGAGGAGGGGAGTTCACTTGCTGTGTGCCTTCCCACCTAGAGAGCTCACTGACTGCTGTGAGGGAAGCGACTTGGGCATTTTAACTCCACATTTTGCAGTGGACGCTCCATAGGCATGAGAACGCGTGCTAACTTAGGGGCGAGCTGGCAGGCCTCCCGTCTCCTCCAGGACCACCGCTGGCTCCGGGCCGCCGTTCTAGGCCCTTCCCCACAACGTGACCGTGGCTGTGAGTGCTGCTGTCCCAGAAGGCTGAGGCACCTCTTGCCATGGGTCACCCAAGTTCAGGCCAAGGAACAATTTCCACTTATACAGAATGCCAGCCGTTTTCCAGACCTGTTCCCTTTGTCGGTAACTCTTACATCCATCAGAGCAGTCGACATGCATTTATTTAGGTGTTAGATTACTCTGAAGCTTAGGTCTGGCTGTGGCAAAACAGTGCAAGCCAGACAAAGCCTGAGAACAAGTACAAAGCAATGAAACACATCAAGCACTATAAAATATGGTCCGTCCTCTGGGCTTGGTTCCAGTTTTCCTTGGAGCTAAGTTCTAGAATTTCAGACCAACCTCTTTTCTTAGCTTATCAATTCTCCATACCCTTGAACTCCTTTCTCCCAGGTAGGAAAAGATGAGGGGCCGTCTCTGCAAACCTATACCTACCAGTTTGTGTAGACCCTTACTGGGGACAGAGTATTTTTATATACATTCCTGAGGGAGGTAAGGGTCTCATTTTGCAGGTGATTTGCCCAAGGTCACAAAGAACCCAGGCTGGGATCCAGGTGTTCTGCCACCAGATCTCCTGTCCGTTCTGGGATGCCATGTTTGTCTTCCTTCAGGGTTGATTGGTTTCATAAACACTGACCCAGTGCCTACTTGGTCCTGCTCTGCCAGGTGTGGGATGCCACGATGAATATGCCCTCCTTTCAGGTCTGGCAGGGGGTGAGCTACTGCTGCCTCTAGCTAGCCTGTCACTTGGGCGGTAAAAGGCTCTTCTCAATCGTGTTAAGAGCAGACCGCCCGCCTGTATAAAACTGCTTGGCAATAAGCAGAACAGGCATCTGTCCGCAGCCTTGACCCTGGCCTGCCCATTGCTAAGCGAAGACAGTGGGCTGGGACAAATGGTGGGGTCACTCAGGAAGCATGTGGTGAATGAGAAGCTGGTGCCTTCCCTGGACAGCTGGGCCCACACACAGAAAGCGGGGGATTGAGAGGAGAGCGAGGGAGCAGGTCCTGCTCAGAGGTCGTTAGTTCTTGCCAGTCCCACCAGCAGCAGGGCGAGTTCTAGCAGAGTCTGTCGGGGCTGAAAGAAATTCAGATCGGCGTGTCTGTTTCAGGGGGTGAGGAGGAGGAGGGACCCAAGGGACGGGTATTGGTATGAAGAGCCTTGGGGGACAGACAGACAGTGTGGGGGGAAAGGGTAGTTGCCCTGAGCTTGAAATGCTAAACGGTGCGAGCAGTGGCTGGTGCTTAGGCTGGGACCCAGGAAGAAGGGGGACTGGACCGGATGTGGGGCCTCAGAGGCTTGGAGCCACCCTCCCCCACCCTCTGCTTACTGTTGGCCCCGGACTTCTGATTACCTTTGTTAGGGTTCCCCCCCAAACCACCAAACTCAGTTCTGATGCTGTCTACCCAGAGATTCCCCAGGTTAAGGGCTCAGTCCCACAAGATGCCCCCTTCCCACGCAGACCACACTGTGGATGCCAGCCGCAAGCCCTGCTCTAACCTGTGCTCTCACCCCACTACAGCTTAGTGGTTCTCGCCACCCCCTCCTCGGGCTCCACATGCCGGTTGCAAGTCCAGGTTGTTACCTGTGCTGCTGACTGGCTGTGAGGCAGAGGTGCCCACAACCCCCTCCTTGGTTCGGTTAATTTCCCAGGACGGCTCACAGAGCTCAGAGAAACATGTGACTTACTAGATCACAGGATTATTGTAAAAGGATGTAATTCGGGAACAGCCAAATGGAAAGAAGATGCACAGGGCAAGGTATGTGCGAAGGGGCACAGAGCTCAGAGCTTCATGCCCTCTCAGGGTCACTGCCCTCCCCGCGTCACCACATGTTCACCCACCTAGAAGGTCTCCAAACCCTTTCTGTAGGGTTTTTATGGAGGTTTTGTTACATATGCACGATTTAATTAAATCACTGATGATTGATTCAACCTCCAGCCCCTCTCCCCTCCCCAGAGGAGGACGGGGGTGGGCTGGGAGGTGGGGGTGGAACTCAAAGTGCCAACCCTCTAATCACATGGTTGGCTCCATTGGCAACCAGCCCCATCCTCAGGTGCTTTCCAAAAGTCACCTCATTAACATAACAAAAGAGGCCTCTTTCACTCTCAACACTTGGGAAATTCCAAGGGTTTGGGGAGCTGTGGGCCAGGAATTGTGGAGGAAGACCTAATATATAAGTATATTTGGGTCATCTGAATGACCAAATACATATTTCCTACAAATCACAGTATCGCACCCTCTCTGTTCCTTTAGCACGAGACTTCAGGCTGGCTATCACGGGTCTCTGCGCCCCGCCCAGGAACTGCTCCCCGAGGCTCGCTGAGGCCTGTGGCCCCTCTCCCAGTAGCTCCCACCCAGGGGAAGGCCCTGGTACAGCCCTCCTTGGGTGGAGCTGGATCACCCCTGGAGCCCTTGGCCTCGGCCTCTGCTTGGTCGCTGGGCCAGGCGTCCTCAGGTTCCGAGGCCACTGGGTAGCTAAGAGACTTGCATTTGCTCCAAAGCTTTTTGAACACTCAGTGTTGTAGGCCCTGTGCTAAGTGCTGGAGACACAGCAGGGAACCAGAAGGACTGAGCCCGCACTCCCTTCATCAGGGGAGATGGCGGAAGGCCAGTTACTGTTTAATTACAGCGGTGATAAGTGCTGCAAAGGAAAGCACAGAGGGTAAGGAGGGTGTGTGCCTGAGCGTGTTTGCGGCCAGGAAGCTGCCCCTAGGCAGTTATCTGCCTCCCCAATGGGCAGCGGCTGGGTGTGGGTCTTAGACCACAGAAAACCTTAGGCAGCTTCCAGCGACTCAAACTCTCCCTGAACCGGAGTGGAGGGTGGGGGGAGCTGTGGCAGCTGCGGCCTCCTCCACCCCTGGCTGGAGTCAAGTTCCTAGAACTGTGTGTGGGCCTGGTGAGTCCTTTCCCACTGGCACACCTGAGGACCCCTCGTGGCACTGCTTTTAACCTGCCCCTGTGGTGTCACTAAGGTGATGGGAGAATGGCCTCCAGGGGACAGGGCCTGTTTCCAGTTGAATTAAATACTTTCTCTGCTGGCAGATTATCAGTTTGTGGGTGACCCAGGCTTGTTCTTTCTTCACATTTGTTGAGCACATACTTCCATCCAGACTGTTGACAAAAAAACACACATCCAGCCTAATAGAAAGCTTCTAAGAGTTTATTTGAGCCAATCCGGTGACAATTGCCAGGAAGCAAAATCTCAACGATTGAGAAGATGCTCCGCAAAATGGCAATTTGCAGTTTATTTTATACGTAGAATCAAAGGGGGGTAAAGCGGGGAAATCTCTGGGATTGGATTAAATTGGAGAGACAGGTACTTCTTCCACACAGGTGGGCACAGGATAGTTAATAGTTCACTTTTTACCGCACATAGAGATGGTGATTAGGAGACAAGAATAATAATGAGGGGTTCTATAGCTTCCTGCTCTGGTCTGGAAAAAGGGATTACTGACATTCCAAGGGCATGTTCTCCTAGATGCAAAAAAACAACAGACAGGCTCACTGAAGGTGGAGATTGACCTTTGTCAAGGAAGCTACGGACTACAGATGTGACTTCCTGCCATGGCCCACCTTAGTTAGGAATTTTTATGTTTACGCCATCCTATGTGTTGGTTTTCAGGCTCCTGAGCTTGTCAGGTTTAACATGTGGGCCCTTTTCCATCCACAAGACTCAGTCCCTCCCTCAGAGAACTCCCAGCACAGTCTTGGTGTTTTTCTTCCTGGCCTCTTACCCGTTGACCTTACTGAGTGAGACGGGGCAGGAAATTCAAAACAAACTGCTTGGCACCCCACTGGAGGCAGGTGAAAGAGATTGAGGGACCTCCCTCTAAATCTCCAGTGTGTTCTGGCTGGGCGTTTCAAACCTTGGCTGGGGTCCACATCAGCCCTTTTGGGATGCTCTCAACCCTCTACCCTGTGCAGGGCCAACCAGATGTCCTTTGGGGTTGTCCCAGGGCCCAGTTCTAGGAGGACAGCTCCCGCTGGTGGCTGCAGTGTTTCTTTTGTGATTGGGCTGCCAAAATGATGCTGACACACGAATTTTGAGTGATTCAAATTTGTATAGAGAGAAGGGGATCACCCCCAAATATTGCCTGGGGACCCACACATCCTAGGGGCAGCCCTGCCCAACGGCTACCCATTGGGCCCTCCAGCTCTACTTAGCAGCTCTTGGCCTGGACCAGAAAAGAGGATAAGGGCCTATTGTGTCTCTGGGGCCTGAATGGCACTTTGTTTTCTGCATTCGGCTCCCCAGGCCATCGGCCCTCCTGCTGCTGCAGTTTCACAGTCCAGGCTCCCGAGAAATCCTTTCCCACCCTGGCTTCAAGTTGTCTAACTGAATATCCAGGGAGGAGAGGGCTTTGAGCCAGCTTGAGGTCTGGTTGGCTGCTGCCAGATGGGAGCACCCGCACTGGGTGCTGAGAGAAGGGGCCTTCCCTGCGGAGAGACCTCAGCTGTGGGGGGAGGAGAAGAGGGGGAAGCCCCTTTGTTAACAGTGAGCTAAGGGGCGAGTTGGCAGGACAGGAATGTGGCGGGAATACAGAGAATTTGTGGGGAACCCCCTCCCCTCCCCCCGTCCCTGGGTGATTGGAGGCTGGGGGCAGCTGGGCAAAAGCAAGATGGTGGTATATGCCCCCCTCTTCCTTTCCCTTTCTGCCTTCTTGCTCTCTTGCGTAAGCAGGAAAACAATCCCAAGAATTGGAGGTACCTCCTTTGTGTTTAGGTCAAAGGAATGAAAAGGTGGTGTGGGGACCAAGAGAAAACAAGCAGAGCGCATGTTAGATTTGGAACCAAACCGCAGGAAGTAGCCTGTGCAGCTGAAACTCCCCGGCCCAGTTACAGGACGCGCTGAGGGCAGCCCACCTGCCCTGAGTCTACAGGAGTTGAATCCGCTCTCCGCTCACCTCTGCTACCTCTGCTTATGTCACAAAGTGAAGAAGTGGTATTGTGTTACGTTTTTGCAAATCTCTTTAATGGATTCTCATATCTGTGCTTCTGCGTTCAGTCTGTTCTGATAAATAATGTTTATGAAGACATTCTGGACTCACCCAGACACGTAATTGTAAAAGGGAGGAATACTTCTAAAAGCCTTTTCAGACGATTGTGGATATTCTTGTTTGATACTACACCAAAACTTGACAAACAGTAGTTTATGTTAAAATCCATTGGCCTTTCTTGAATTGCAAATGGGCCTTTTACCCGATGTGATTTTGTAACCCCACACACTATTCACTTGGAAAATATTGGTTCACTGAGTTATGCTGCTCTTCAAGATGTTGACACATTTTATAACAAAATGTCAAGATACCACGTGTAATATCACCACTAATCTTATCAGAAAAGTCTTTATTGAGAAGGCTGTCAAGCTTACATGACGGATACAAGCTTTCCAAAATTCTAGTTTTGGCTCCAGAGCTCTTATTTTACCATTGGCAACAAATACTATCAGTTGTTTTCATTTTCAAGGAAAAGTCTGTCAGATACCCAGCCAGCCGCCTGTCAGTTGTTCTTTCAAGTAAAAACAGTGTTTCCAGAAAAACTGGCTAGTTCAGCTCGCAACTTTCACCACCTCAGAGGTGCTTTTCCTCCAGCCTACCACTGGGGCTGGGCGTGGGGAATGTTTACTTCCCACCTCATCACAAAAGGAGTCATTTTTACTGCTTCCTCAAGGCCAGTCTTCAGTGAAGCTGCCTCTTTTGACTATGAGTGGGCAGAGGTGAAGGGCTCCGTGACTGCCAGGTGGGCTGGGGCCACTTCCCTGATGCTGTCGAAAGCGCCAGCAGTTTTGCCCACCACTGCTTCTGCGCCATTGGTGCAAATGTCAACATGGTGGAAGAGGCGACCACCTCTTAGTAGTATGGGACCCTTCTTGAAATGTTCTTGAAGACCTGCAGGGACTGTGGCGACCCCACTGGAAGAAGCAGGAGTCTAGGAGGCCACTGCCTGCAGACTGAGAGGAGGGAAAATCAACTTGAAAAATAAAACAAGTTGGCAAGTGTGAGTCTTCCAACTGTGTTCTTCTTTTTCAAGGTTCTTTTGGCTCTTTTGGCTCTTTTGCATTCCCATGTGAACTTAGGATCATCTTGTCAATTTCTGCAAAATAAGATAAGCTGCCATTTTTATAGGGATGGCATTGAATCTGTAGATTAATTTGAGGAGTATTGCCAATACTCTGATCCATGAACAGGAGGTGTTTCCCTTTTTGTTTAGATCTTTAAATTTTTTTTTTTTTATTGTTTTTTTAAAGATTTTATTGGGGAAGGGGAACAGGACTTTATTGGGGAACAGTGTGTACTTCCAGGCCTTTTTTCCAAGTCAAGTTGTTGTCCTTTCAATCTCAGTTGTGGAGGGTGCTGTTCAGCTTCAAGTTGTTATTCTTTCAGTCTTAGTTGTGGAGGGCACAGCTCAGCTCCAGATCCAGTTGCCGTTGCTAGTTGCAGGGGGCACAGCCCACCATCCCTTGCGGGAGTCAAACCAGCAACCTTGTGGTTGAGAGGACGCGCTCCAACCAACTGAGCCATCCGGGAGGCAGCTCAGCTCAAGGTGCCGTGTTCAGCCTTAGTTGCAGGGGGCAGAGCCCACCATCCCTTGTGGGACTTGAGGAGTTGAACTGGCAACCTTGTGGTTGAGAGCCCACTGGCCCATGTGGGAATCGAACCGGCAGCCTTCGGAGTTAGGAGCATGGAGCTCTAACTGCCTGAGCCACCGGGCCGGCCCTAGATCTTTAAATTTTTTCAGTGATATTTCGTAGTTTTCAGAGTCCCCCATCTTTTGTTACACTTGTTCCTCAGTATTTTATTCTTTTTGTTGCTGGTCTTGCTGTGTATTGATTTAATTTTATGTTTAACCCCTCCTCCCCACTCTCTCCTTTTCAACTAGACTGAGTCCCCGACAGGACCTTTTGGTAGCACAGTGCGCTGGAGTAAAGCCTTTGTGGTTTATTTTTCTGTCTACACCCACCGCCCTTGGGAATAAGACACAGTCTGTATTGTCTATGGCCTAACAGTTGGAGAAACCAAAGCCCAGAGTGCAAGGTGACGTGCCTCTCAGCACAGCACTGCTTAGTGGGAGCAGAGGTAGGACTGGGATGTTCTCCGATTCACGGCCTGCGGCTCCTTCCGCTCACCCTGTGGGGAACTGACTTTCTATTCTTGGGCCCCTGGGCTTGTGTTTCTACCTCTCTTATGTCGAGCCCCAGGGAATGATGGGAAGAGGGAGGATTAAGGCTGATATCACAAGGGCTGAGCCCTGGGGTCACTTTTCTGGGCGTCTCTTACGTGCCAGACACCTGCGTGTTTCAGAAATGCACGGCCTTGGTGAGTTCTCGGAGCAACTCCACGGGATGCCTCGTGTCTTGCTTTTTATAGAACAGGACACTAAGGGGCAGAGGGGCAGGTGAACTTCCAAGCCAAAGAGTGAATGACATTGGATGTTGGAGCTGGGATTCAGCACAGTTCCCAGAGCTCAAGCTGAGGTGCTGGAAGAGGGGAGTCGTGGGGAGCAGGAGGCGGATGGGGCCTTTCCTGGAAATTGTGAGGCTCGTCAGCACTAGGGTTGGGTTGGCTCAATCCAGAAGCATTTGCTTATTGGCCTGAAGCTGGTATCTCAGAGCGGTTGGCTTGTCGCATCGCTCTGGGGGCGGTGAAGAGACAGGAGAGGCCTGGCAACAGCCCGTGTGATCCCGCACCCTGCTGCGTTACTCTGTGGTGATGAACGCGGGTGGTGGAAGCTAATTTGCCGCGTTAGGTCTTGCCTTCACCAACCACGTGGTGAATTTTTAGTGTCGGGGCCATTACCCACTACCTTTGTTTTTCCATAGCACCCAGCAGCGTTTCTGTTTCCCAGTGGGCATTCCTTACACGCTTTTGTTTTGTTTTTTAAGATTTTATTGGGGAAGAGGAACAGGACTTTATTGGGGAGCGGTATGTACTTCTGGGACTTTTCCCAAGTCAGGTTGTTGTCTTTTCAGTCTTAGTTGTGGAGGGCACAGCTCAGCTCCAGGTCCAGTTGCCGTTGTTAGTTGCAGGGGGCGCAGCCCACCATCCCTTGTGGGAGTTGAACTGGCAGCCTTGTGGTTGAGAGCCCGCACTCCAACCAACTGAGCCATCTGACCACCTGGGAGCTGAGTGGCAGCTCATTGACTTCATTCTAGTTGCGGAGAGCGCAGCTCGCTGGCCCATGTGGGAATCGAACTGGCAGCCCTGTTGCCCAGAGCTCGCACTCTAACCAACTGAGCCACCTGTCTGCCCCCCTACATGCTTTTTGAATACATGGAAGACATTCTACCTGCCTGCTTTGCTCCCCAGAAGCCATAGAACCTCAATGCCTCTGTGGTGGGATTTAGGGTGATGGAGAAGAATGGGGGACCAAGGCCATTTGAGTGGTCCAGCTGCCCTGGTGGTGTGAGATACGAGGCAGGGACAGATGACAGACCTGCCTCTTGCTGGCATGTCCCCACCCTGAGAGATACATGCACACTGCTGTGGTTGCCGCCTGGAGTGGCTGGTGGGAAGTCTGGTCCATCTGTCACACTCAGGGTCAGCAGTGTTCTTCTCACATCTGAGCAGCCCACGACCCAGAACAGCAGTGAATAACTTTGCCACCAGTTGAACTGAGCCAGACCCTACTCCCTGCCCCATTTCTGCTTGCCTAAGATAAAGGAAACAATTATAAAGTAGTAGTAATCTGCGGCCTCACAACTGCAGTATTTCACAACTGCATAGAAAGTTAATTGCTGCATTTTTCAAGGCTGGATTTTCTACTTGGATTGAAAACAGTGACCCAGATGATTACATTTCTCTATGATGTGGGGACTGGGGACGGGGCGAGGGGCAGCCTGCCTTTCCCCCAGCCTTGTTCTGGCACCTAGTGCCTCAGCCACACCAAGCTATACACAGCTAGTGAACACACAAAGCTAGGTGGCAGCCCCGTGACACCCTCCCTCTTCCTGGAATGCCTCCCCTCCCCCCACCTGTCAGTCTCCTCATCTTTCAGCCGCATCTGTGATGCTTTTCCTGGTACCTGACTCCCCCTTCTCCTACCACTAGCTTAGACCTGACAATTGCTGCTTAGGCTTTCACCCTCCCTGCTTATTGCTTTATGATAGTACCCACAATTCATTTCACTTCTTTTTTTTAAATAACATTATGTTAGTTTCAGGTACTCATATACAACATACTGACTTGATATTTGTATATATTGCAGAATGATCGCCACCGGAAGTCTAGTTAACATCACCATATGTGGTTTCAATTTTATTTTCTCGTGATGAGAACTTTAAGATCTACTCTCTTAGCAACTTTCAAATATACAGTACAGCATTGTTACCCAGTCACCATGCTGTACATTTCATTTTGCATCTTGTTTGTATGTCCAGTGAGTACCATACCTCAGTCACTCTGTGTCTGCACAGCTGATAGTGACCCAGGCAGGCCCCGTGGGCTAGACAGAACGCATGGCATTGCTGGTGCTGTGATGATATTTTTGGTCCAGTCCAGTGACAGTCTGTGAAAGGCCCTCTACATGCAGCACTGAGTAAGACGTGGGCCAGCTCTCAGGTACCTTCTAACCTGGAGGAGGAGTAGAGGCACTTGTTCTAAAGGGTACTGTCCTTCTGCCTGATCTCCATGTGCTAGAGGTGGCTGGGGCCCATGAGAAGTGTCCCAGGAAGAGTGGCATCAGTGCCACTTGAGGTTGTCCCAGTCCCCTCTGGTCCTATGGAGGCCCAAGCAAAGACCTATGTCTTCTCTCAGAACACAGGACTCTGTGCTTTCTGGCACTCTTTCCACTCAAAGCTAGGAGCTGGGCTTCCTGGTTCTTGTCCCAGATACTGGGTACCATGGAGAGACAGGTACCAGATTGCACAGCACCTCTGGGTGGCAAGGGGTTGTCCTGGAGAAGGTTACGGGGAAAGGCGTGTATGTGCCCCACCATCTAACTGAACCTGTTGGACCATCAGTCTCTCTCCTTACCCTCAGTCGTCTTTCGTTACGTTCTTCAATGTTGGGAGATTAACAAACATTGGAGAAACCATAGAATATTATATATTTCTCCTTCCTATCTGCCCACCTCTCTCGTGAAGAAGGTTCTACTTTTATGAGAAAAATTGGGAACAATTGGTCATAGAAACTGGTTATTCGTAATAATCAGATCTGAAACCTCACAAACACTCCTGCAAGGTGTGTGTTGTTAATCCCCATTTTACAAATGATAAAATTGAGACTTGGAGGTTAAATGACTTGCCCAAGGTCACACATAGCAGAACTAAGACCAAGTCCAGCTCTGTCTTACTCCAAAGCCCTGTTCTCATGCCCACCTCATCGTCCATGAGAAGCAAGTATCACCCACCTCTGTAATCCAAGTATCGCCAGCATCCAGAGCACCTGGTGAAAGGGTTCCCATCCTTCCTGATCTCGACCAGCTCCTACCCAGGGTTACTCCCCCCAGAGCTTGTACCTTTTCCCAAGAAGGCTCAGATTTTCCTTCTTAGATCCAGACTGGGGTGACTCATTTCCTGCACTCGTGTCCTGAGGGTTTCACCTCCCCTCTATCAGTGGAGATTAATGTCCCTACCCTGGCTTCTTCTCAGGGGGTAGGAAGTGAGGTCAAGTATCTGAAAGCGTTTGAAAATGCAGACTGAACTCTCCTGCTGCAGACATGTCCTGCAGTCCGTTCTTCCTCCTGTCTTTGCTCCTGTGTGAGGCTGAGGCCCACTGCTGAGTGTTCCCTCCAGGTCACCCATCCAGCAGATCACCAAGCACATGGCCAGTCTCAAGGCGGACGTGGGAGTCAGTAGCACCTCTCTGCCTCCAGTCGGGGAGCGGGGAGCGAGCACCAGTGCCCGTCCCCACGCCGGGGAGGACGAGGTGGCCCCAGCTCGTGCAGCCCCGCAGGCAGCAGGCAGTTTCTCCTGGCAGTTCCCCTCAGCACTGCAGCCGTCTCCCATGGGAGCGTCACTCTGGCCGCCCCTGCCAGGATCCCCAGCGGCCTGCCTTTGCCAGGGCTTATTAGAGATTGGCACCCTTCTTTGGTGGGCTGGCAGGGAAGCAGAAAGCTGCTTTTGTCCGCTCTGGAGAAAGACGGAGAAGAGGGAATCACAAGCACCTGGGCTGGGTGGCCTCCTGGGTCCGGGAGCAGTGACACGTCCCCCCACACCGAGCTGGCTGGTGCTTTCAGGCCTCCGCCTGGCGGAGGTCCTCTGCCCACACCGGGTGCCCGCATTTCATTGGCAGTTCAGTCCACCGACTTCTCCGGATGCCTCCCGCCCCATCGGGTGGCGAGCGCCCTGAACTAGGGAGGCCGTCGGGTTCAGGAGGCTACGTGAGGATAGAACAGTGAGCTGCTGACTGGGCTTCTTCCAAGAACTCTTGTCAGGGCTCAGCCTGGCTTGTGCTTCGTTTTGGCTACAGTGGGGTGGTGCCCCGTGGGTGGGAAGTCGAGTCCTGTTCTTGACTGGGATCTATTCCTTTGGGATAACGCCACATTAAATGAACTTACCTGGGTGGGTTTAATCGTATATTCAAGCCTTTAAAAACCTTGCTAACCAAATCGTGCCAGGCCAATGGCTCACAAGAGCCACTGAGTAACGTGCCCTAGAGAGGGATCCAGCCTCCTGGCCCCAAGGGGAGAAAGGACCGTGATGTCATCTTCCCTGGGGCACACACTGAGGCAGAGCAAGGTCTCCGGAGGAGGAACAGGAGGAGGAAATCATTAGACTCATTTCCTTCTTTTCCTGGTGAATCCTCTGCTCCTTTTCTTGGGCCAGAAGCTCTCTCTCCTGGCCAGCTCTCCATGCCTGGCCCTGTAAAACTTTCTTCCTTCCTTCCTTTGTAAAACTCATACCACTGCCCTCTGATCGTCCCACCAGAACCGATAGGCAGTGGCTTTTGTCCCCTCCCAGCTCACCCCTGACCTGGTTTTGTTTTTATTTCTTCCCTGAAACAGTCTGTTCAAGGTCTCCCCCTGAGCCAGAGATTGGCTCACAGAAGCCTCCCTGTCCTCTGAGCTGTAGGGGAGAGGGGGGAGAGGGCAGTTCTGGGAAGTCTGATGGAGGCTTAACCTAGAACTTCAGTTATAAGCAGGCAGCGGGCCCAGGTTGGGGTGATCCAGCACCAGGAATAGCGTGGCCTCCCTGGGGCTCTGCAGACCAGCTGCCCCAGTAAGAAGCACCTTTCAGAGGCCCTTAGGCACACAGTCCTGGTGGGGGGGTGGTGCATACACGGTGCCAGTTTCTCTTCCCTCCTGAACTTGGCAGCCTTCTAGTATTTGGGAAAGGAGAGGGCAGAGGGATTCTGGGAATGGCCCTTAGAGACAGGCATCCAGAGGATGGGTGGGCCAGATCATCGCTCATGGGCCTGTGGGGACAGTTCTGGTCAGGGACGGGCAAGACAAAAGGAGCCTAAGGTGGGCAAACACTACTGGATAATGAAAATGGGTTTTGCCTGAGACCTTCGGGCCAGAGGAAGATGGGCCGTGGGTCCCAGAGCTCTGGGTCCCAGAATGCCTTTGTGTGGTGGTGACAGCCCCTTGATTGGGGTCATTATGACAATGGCAAAGCTGCCAGGGATCAGGGGAAGGACCTGCTCTGCGTACAGTCCCAGGCCGGGGGCTCCGGAGCCCCCACATGCTGGGCTTCAGCTCCTTGGCCAAGCTGGGCCTTGATGAAATGCTCTGCAGCTGCAGCACTGCAAGGCCTGGCTCTCCTTTAGGAGTCTGGGAAATTGAAGGGCCAAGACGAGCTCTCCCCAAGGTGAGTCTGTGGTTATATCCTACACAGCAGCGAAGGCAGAGCAAGTAACTACCCACCTCGGGGAGACCAGATTTCTGGCTTTTGCACAGGATTCACTGCTTGGATCTAAAAGGGAGACAACTTCTCCCACTCGCTTAGTAGAAGAAAACCTTTCTCTCGGTTCAGAGGGAGGAGAAAGTGATAAGGGCCTGAATGGCTTCTGGTCCTTATCTTCAGCTGCAAACACTCTAGCTTCTCCTCCAAGTCATGGGATAGGAATTCAAGGGGAAAGAAGAAACTGGCTCTGTGTGTGCGTGTGTGTGTGTGTGTGTGTGTGGTTTGAGGGACGTACATTTTCCTCTGCTTTGTCCCAAACGTCCTGAGATTAGAAGCTGGTAACGAATGGGCCTTATCTCCCAAGTGTTCTGGACCAGGGCTGGAGGGGTGTGGCTCCTGTAACTTTGTTCTCTGTCACATGGCTAAGGGACACCTGCCATCAGGGACACCTGAGGTACGGGGACAATCAGCACGTACTGATCTGGATGGATCGGGAATGATCTTGTTTGTGCACTTGGTCTCCTCATGACAAGGATGGAGTATCAGTTGCGTGAGGGCAGGGCCCTCTTCTGCCTCGTTCAGCTGCCTCTGCAGTGGCCTCACAGTACCTGGCGTGTCGCAAAGGCTCAGTCAGTATTGAAGGAATGAATGAATGCATGCATGCTTTTTCTTTGCTTGTCATGTCACTAAACCTCTCCAGTTTCATCTTCTGTTGGTTCCGTACCAGACTTGTCACGTGATCAGCATCTCCTCGGTGCCGCCTGAATCTGACCCTGACCCTAAACTAGTCAGGCTAGACCAGCCTTGCAGGGGGAGGATGGTGGGCCCCTGCTGTTCCATTTCACGTCTGTCCACTCCCTGGGCGGGTGCCACGCCGGGGCCTCTGGAGTGGATCCTTCCTCTGAGCCCAGGTCAAGTCCCCTCCTCCGCGATGCTTTACTCAGCTCTCCTCACCTGCCGACCCTTCCCCATCTCCCATTTCTCTCAAAGCATTTCCTTTGCATATACTAGATATTTAGTATTCCTTACATTTTGAGTGTGCCAATCTTGTCTGCTCGCCAAAGAAAAAGTTTCTTGAAGGCAAGGGCCATGTTTTATATTATGCTCTGTCCCTCCAGCGTGTGTTATGGGCACTAGGTGCTCAATAAACACGTGATGGCTCCGATTGTATGAAATCTGATCACAATCTTTTGAGTGTGTATTGTGGTTTACAGTTTATGAAACTGAAGGGACAGCCTGAAATTTCCCATAGGACAGCTTGCTTAATTGTCGGCCCTCTGTGCTGGAGGATAAAGCTATTTTATAGATGGGCTAACCGGTTTGTAACTGTTTTTTAACTCATAGCACTTCTGACACCAAATTTGTGGGTGTTTTCCTCACACCAGCCAGTTCTCCAGTTGTCTGCGGACACCAACTGGGTGTCCTACAGCTCAGCTCGGCCCTGACACTAACTATCTGGGGTCAGTGCAGACCCCGCAGGTGAAGGGCTCAGCCCCACAGACTGCCCCCACTCCAGATGCCAATGGGAAGTCCAGGCCTCCGGGACTTCCGACCGACCGGCCGTAAATTGGAGGTTCCCCTGAGCCCCGCCCAGTTTAGATGATTAGCTAGAACTGCTCGGAGAACCCAGAAAAGTGCTTTACTTGCTATTACAGTTTATTATAAAGGATGCCGATGCACAGCCAGATGAAGAGGGACAGAGGGCGAGGTCTGGACGCGTCCTGAGTGAGGAGTTTCTGTCCCCATGGGGTTGGCGTGCCACCCTCCCAGCACAGGGATGCATTCACCAACCCAGAGGCTCTCTAACGCAGTCCTTCGGAATTTTATGGCGTTTCCATTGTGTAGGCAAAATTGATTAAATCTTTGGCTGTGGTGATTAATCTCTAGCCCTGCCCCCCTCCACTCCCCAAAGGTGGGGGTTGAGAGTGCCAGTCCTCCATCACAAGGTTTGTTCCTCTGTCAGCCAGCCCCCATCCTGCATCTGTGGGCCCACCAGGAGTCACCTCATTAGTACCAAGTCAGGTGTGGTTGAAAGGGGCTTATTATGAAGAACAAAAGACACCCCCGGCTCCTCTACCTCCCAGGAGATTACAAGGGTTTTAGGCGCTCTGTGCCAGGAACCTGGGACAAAGGCCAAATTGCATATTTCTTATATATCACAGTGTCACACAGGTGCAGAGAAGTAGTGATCCCCAAGGTCATACGACCAGATGGTGGCAGGCCAGAATGTGAACCTGAGATTTCTGACTCTAGGGCTTTGCCCTTTCCGTGGTATCACAGTGGCCTGGGTTCCACGGCAGCAGATGGGGCCCATGGCCCCACCTCTGCTTCATCAAGGCTTCTGCTGCCCTCTGTGGGGGGAAGATCCTGCTGGACCTCACCTGACCAGCACCCCACCATCCCCTGCCCCCTGCTTTCCCCTTTATCCTTCCAAAGCTCCAGCTCCTGGGGTGTTGACATAGGACAACAGCTGCTTGAAAAAGCACTGAGGGTGGGGAGTGTGGAGGAGCTCAGGAAGTGGTGCTGGGGGTGGGGGGCAGCAGGGGGGCCTGGAAAGCCCCATTTTCCTTATCTGTGAAATGAAGAGAATCCTGCCCTTCCTATGGGTCAAGGTTGCTGCTAGTAGCTAATGAGAATGTCTATTAAAGTACTTGATGAGTTGCAGAGAGCCGTAAGAATATCGTTAAATATAATTATAGTATGCAAGTTACAGCTCAGTGAAACTGTCGTTTGGAATAATACCTGCCTCCCAAGTATTGGGGGGATGACCTGGGTGGTGCCTGTCCAGGGCCTGGCACTTGACAGACACTTACAGCTATTATTAGTCATTGTTTTTATAACTATTTATTATAAGACATGACCTCTTCCTTCAGACGGGGGCGGGGCGGTGGCACTGGGAAGGTGTCCTGGCTTAGGTACCCGTGGGGCTGGGACTGAGAAGATGGGAAAGGCAGTGTGTCACCTGGGGCTTTCATGATTCATTTCCACCTCGCTCCAAACCCAGTTTTCCGTAAGGTCTGAAGTTCTCAGCTGGGGTGCTCCTTCCTCCCTGGGGAATTTTCAGCCACCTGACTTCTCACCACTGAGAAACTCTTACATTCAAATGAGCACTCCTCCTGCTCCTGGTGAGCAGAAAAGTGAGTCTGGGCAGGTCAGAACCTGCTCAGTAGGTGACAGGCCGTTGTCAGAGGGTCCTGGCAGGCCACCCTGCTCCTCTCCCTGCCTGGGCAAAGGTCACAGTGAGTCTGTGAACCTCTGATCATTCCTGCAGAATTCTGAAACCACCCAGGGGCAGTTTCTGCTCCCCTCAGCTGGGGACTCGGCGGGCTCCCACCGCCAATGGGCAGCATGACTGTGACGAGGAAGGGCTGACAGGACAAGGGACAGACAGGCGGACAAGGGACAGACAGGCGTGGATGTGACTGTGACCCAGCTGGAAGGGGAGGAGGCCCTGCAGGTGATCAAAGGCCTGGGAGTGGCCGGGGCCAGCTTCATGGTTGCTGATGGTTGCAAGGAGTCGTCCTCTGAGGTTGGCAGGCAGGGAAGAGGGTGTTAACTGCGTAGTAACCCAGACCTGCCGACAGACCTGAAATCTACCCACAGGCGGTTCCTGGGAAGCAGGACGGTGTCTGAGGCCCAGCGCAGCACCGTGGCCCACCAGACAGAATAGAGTACCTTTCAGCTTTGAGACTGTGGCTGAGCTATTTATCCTGCGTTTCTGTTTCCTTCCTGACAAAGCCACGGCCACCACACGTGCCTTACAAAGTTCCTGATGCTTAGGTGGGATAATGACAAGCACTTTATGCGCTGGCTGGCACACAGGGACAAGCCCCCACAAACGGTGTCAGTGGTCTGGACTCGTTGCCGTGTGGCTATGGTCATGAGGATGAAAACCAGCGTTAGTGGATGCCCAGGACCCCATCTCTGGCCCAGGTTGAGTGCCCGATTCCCAAAGCAGAGGGTGAAAGGTCAGATCAAGGAGATACAAAGGTACATTTTCAAGGGGTCAAGGATAGGGAGGGGAAGCAACAGCACCCATAGGCAAGGTCACGTCCTGTCTGGGTTGCTGTTTACTTTCTTCCTTCCAGAAACTGAAGCTCTTTGCCACTGAATTCCCTCCCCATCTCCTCGGCTCATGGACTCGGCATTTCGGTGATCAGTTTACCTAGAGAACCAAGTTTTCACATGGAGCGAGTCCCCACAGTGCCTTCCTCTGTGTGTGTCTAGCAGAGCAGCAGTAAAGGCCGGCCAGGAATACTGAAGGTCACACATCAATTCTGAAAAACTGAAGCAGCCCACGTTAAGCCAGGCACCCAACAAGGGCAGCTGAGGCACCCAGGGAGGAGCAAGTGTGGGAAGCCATTACTACCACTAGGCTTGAAGGGGTCGAGCGAGGAAATAGTGTTTACTCCAGACTCCAGAGAGTTGACAGTATGGAGGCAGGGACTGTCATAGTGGCAGGACGCAACCCCAGCCAGAACTGTGGCACCAGAGCCGGTAGAGCGTGGGGAAGATATATCCCACGTTCTGTCTCTCTCCCCGCACTCCTGTCTCCCATCCGTGCCTCCCATTGGCTGAACCTTGGGAAGCCAGCCAGCAAGAGAGCACAGGTGCCTCTGTCCACAGAGGGAACCTTCCCTGGACTCGAAGTGGAAATGGGGGATGCACGGAGGCGAGCAGAGAGGAACCAGCCAGGAATCCTGTCATCAAGGCTCAACCCTGGTGGGAATGTTGACTCAGCAGGTGTGACACGTCATCGGGGTTCAAGAGCCATCGGGGTATGAGAGCCGGGGCCTTCTAAGGGTCAGGACAGCTGCTGCTTTGGGGGGAGGGTCTACTTCCAAATTGAAATTAGTCACCAGTTTCAAATTTGGTTGTCTCGGGCAATTAGGAAAGATGATGAAGTGAAAGGCACACAGAGTGAAAAGGAAGAAGGAAAAGTCTCTTTATTTGTAGCTGACGTGATGTGTAGGGAAACCTAAGGAATCTACTAAAAATCTATTAGAACTAATAAATGAATTTAACAAAGTTGCAGGACACAAGATCAATATACAAAAATCAGTTGTATTTCTGTGCTGTAGTAGCGAGCAAACTGACAATGAAGAAAACGATTGCATTTACAATGGCATCAAAAAGAATAAAATACTTAGGAATAAATTTAGCAAAGAAAGTGTAAAAGGTATGCTCTGACAACTATAAAACATCATTGTAAAAAATTAATGAAGACCTGACTAAGTGGACTCCCAATGTTTGTGAATCAGAGGACATAATATTGTTAAAATGGCAATACTCCCCAAATTGTTCTACAGATTCAAAGCAATCCCTAACACAATCCCAGCTGCCTTCAGTTGCAGAAATTGACAAGATGATTCTGAAATTTACATGGAAATGCAAGGGTACCAGAACAGCCAAAAGAATCTTGAAAAAGGAACACAGTTGGAGGACTCACACTTCCCGATATCAGAACTTAATGCAAAGCTAGGTAATCGGGACAGCAGGGTACTGTCGTAGAGACCTGTCAGCGGACCAGAACTGAGAGTCTAGAAGAAACCCTCACATTCGCAGTCAATTGATTCTTGACAAGGGTGCCGAGACAGTTTGATGGGGGAAACAATAGCCTTTTCAACAAAGGGTGCCCGAACAACTGGGTGTCCACATGCAAAAGAATGAAGTTGGGTACCAGAGCAGCTACGGCCACATCTGGATCCAACGCCCCGCGCCACAGACACCCATTCACCTGCCGTGAACTCCCAGTTCCTTTTCGTTCTAAATCCAATACGGCAACTCTCAGGGATCAGCTGGTTGTGAATGTTCTTAGGAAAGAACAAAGCCCCAGAATAAGATTACAGTCTTGGGGTTGGTGCTGTTGGCATGGCCTGTGCCATCAGTGTCTTAATGAAGGACGTGGCAGATGAACTTGCTGCTGTGGATGTCATGGAAGACAAATTGAAGGGAGAGATGATGGATCTCCAACATGGCAGCTTTTCCTTAGAACTCCAAAGGTCTCTGGCAAGGATTAGAATGTGACTGCAAACTCCCCGAGCTGGTTATTATCACAGATAGCAACAAGAGGGAGAGAGTCATCTTAATTTGGGCCAGTGTGATGTAAATGTCTTTGCATTCATCATTCCTAATGTCATAAAATGCAGCCCCAACTGCAAATTGCTTATTGTTTCCACTCCAGTGGATATCTTGACCTATGTGGCTTGGAAGATAACCGCTTTCCCAAAAACTGGGTTATTGGAAGTGGTTGCAATATGGATTGAGCCTCGGAAAGGCTGGGAGTTCACCTATGCAGCTGTGAGGAGCGGTCCTTGGGGAGCATGCAGACTGGTGTGCCTGTGTGGAGTGGAGTGAATGTTGCTGGTGTCTCCCTGAAGAGTCTGCACCCTGATTTAGGCACTGATGCTGGTAAGGAACAGTGGGAAAATGGTCACAGACAGTGCTTATGAGGTGATCAAACTGAAAGTCTACACATCCTGGGCCATTGGACTGTCTGCGGCAGATTAGGCAGAAAGTATGATGCAGCATCTTAGGCAGGTGCATCCAATTTCCACCATGATTAAGGGTCTCTGTGGAATGAAAGATGACGTCTTCCTTAGCATTCCTTGCACCTTGGGACAGAATGGAATCTCAGATGTTGTGAAGGTGAATGACACCTGAGGAAGAGGCCCATTTGAAGAAGAGCACAGGTACACTTTGGGGGATCCAAAAAGAGCTGCAGTTGGAAAGTCTTCTAATGTCGTACCACTTCACTGTCTAGGGTCCAACAGGATTTTAGTTGGAGGTTGTGTATATTGTCTGTTCATCTGACTTGTGACTAAAGTAGTACTCTTCAGGCAGCCTCGGAAAACACCAGTTTCCTAAAGTTAGAAATAGGAATGGTTCATAAAACCCTGCAGTTATATCCTGGTGCAGGATGGTGCTTATCTCGTCCTAAACTGGTTAGTGTGGACTAGTTCCACCCCCACAGAGGCACCACCGCTGCCAGTGTTGCACACGCTACAGCTGCCCTTCAAACTAGCTGTGCGTTTACTGCGCGTTATGTAACTTCTGGTTCCTTTACTCTCCGTGCCTAAGCCAGCTTTTTTTTCTCAGTCTCACATTCCGGGATCCAATGTCTAAATGCAAAATTGCATGTCTTGTGCATAACTATTCTAAAGGATCTTATTTTATATACTATATGTATCAGAGTATATTGGAATATAATGTAAAAAGAAAAGTACATATCAATAATGCAGCCAACTATCCAAGTGTCATGCCAACTAAAACACCAAATAAACCTTAAAGAGGGGGAAAAAAAAAAAGGGAAGTTGGATCCAACCTCTCATCACAGGTAAAAATCAAAATGGATCAAAGACTTGAACTTAAGAGCTAAAACTAAAACTTTCAGAAGAAAACATAGTCATAAATCTTTGTCATGTTGGTTAGGCAGGTGGTTTCTTAAATACGACAGCAAAAAACACAAGCAATAAAATTAAATAGATAAATTGGACTTCATCAACACGAAAAACTTTTGTGCAGCAATGGAAAGTGAAAAGGCAACCCAAAGAATGGGAGAAAAATTTTGCAAATCATATATTTGATAGGGAACTTGTATCTAGAATATGGAAAGAACACTTACAAGTCAACAATCAAAAGACGGGCAATCCAATCTGGGGTCTGAACAGACATTTCTCCAAAGAAGATATAGATGGTCAGTAGGCACATGAAAACATGTTCAATGTCATTAGCCATCAGGGAATTAGGAATCAAAACTACAGGGAGATCCCTCTCCATACTCACTAGGATGGCCAAGCACAGTGTTGGGGAGTGGGACCCAGACTTGAAGACCCAATAAAAATGCTTAACTTAAAGTGTTGTCTAGGATGCGGAGGAATTGGAACCCTCACACACAACTGGGGGACATATAGTGAAGCAGCTGCTTTGGCAAACAGTCTGGCCGTTCCTCAGACAGTTAAACAGAGTTATATGATCCAGCAATTCCACTCCTAAGAAAATACACAAGAGAAATGAAAACACATGTCCACCCGAAGATGTGTACACAAGTGTTCATAGCAGCATTGCTCAGAATAGCCAAAAAGGAGTGTCGGTGTAAGAAGCGTCCAAACCTGTAGAGAACATTTTTATAAGAGTTTATTGAGCCAAACGGACGACTTGTTGCCAGGGAGCAAGATCTCAAATGCTCCTGAGAATCAAATTTGCAGCTGCTTTTGTGCATTTGACATTAAGGAGGGGAGGTAAGGAAGATTGGGGAAAGCAAGGTGGGGATAGGATTACGGGACAGTTAATAAGATTGTGCGCTCTCTTGAGGGTGAATACCCCCTTTGATGGGTATCACCTCAGGTTTTTCCAGTGAGTGTTAACCTGGATGCACAACAGAAACAAGGGACGGGCAGCTTAAGGCCGAGATAAACCTTTCACAAGGAAGTTGTGTGCCTGGGGCGCGACTACCCAGGGACCTGCCCAGGTAGGAATGTATGACCAGATCACCCCTTAGGTCACTTTCCATAGAAGCCCTTTTTTGTCCACATTGCCTAGGGCTGAGGGAGTTGGGGGTGGGGGGTGGGAGGGCTGCTGGCTAAGAGGGATGGGTGTGCTCTGTGATTGATTGTGGTGATGGTTGCACAACTCTGGGTAAACTGAAAGCCATTGAGTTGTACTTTAAATGTGTGAACTGGATGGTATGTGATTGTGTCTTAGTGAAGCTGTTTAAAAAAATCACAAACACCTGGCCCCCAGGGGCAGTAACCCGGTGAGCTAAACGACTACCTTAAGGAGAAACCCGCCCTGATTCCCTGGCTGGACAGAGGTCTGCTTGCCACTGAGCCCCCTAAGCCTCTATTTCTGGGGCTCAGAGCATGGGAAGAGCCCAGCTCAGGGAGAAAAATGTCATTCCAACCCAGTCGTATTATGGTTCCTTTAAACATTTCTGGAGCCCTCCTGCAAACCAGGCACCGAGCCGGTACCCGTGTGGAAAACAAGGACCCTGGAGTTGGACGGGCTTGGTGATTCTCGAGTTGGCTGCTCCTTGTGGGTCCTCCTGAGCCTTAGTTTTCTCATCAGTAAAGTGAGGGTTGATCCCCGTGGGACTGTGGTGAGAAGTGAGCGAACTGGAAGGTGCCTGGAATATAGCAGGCAGTGCTCCTGGAGCAAGTTCAAAGATGAGCTCAATCTGCCCCCAAGGAGCTCCAGGTCCAGCCTTCACCCAGCACTCGCTAACCAGGGTGCCCTGAGAAGCCAGCGGGAAAAGGACACCCAAGGCCTGGCTGGCTCTGGGGCTCGGGTGGGGAACCAGGGACGGCTTCCTGATGGAGGGGCTTTGAAGCCGGGCAGGATCCCCTTTTCATGTATTGTGTGTTATTCGTTTTTTGAATAATCCAGTACATGATACAAATTCAAAAGGGTAGACATTGAAAGATAAACCTTTTCCACACGTCTCTTCCCCAAGACAGCCACTGGGACCTCATGGAATCTCATTTTAGAAATATTCTATGCATCGGAGCGTCCTCCCAGTGGGGCGGATTTTGACATCTTGCACCTGGTGACCCATGGGGACCAGGAGGCTCCTGCTAAGAAGTGGGTTGAAGGAGTACGCCCTGCCCCCCCCTCAGGTGTCATTCATGCTGCTTTCCTGTCAGGCTGTCACGTCCAGCCAGAGACATTTCCACTCTGGGTCCCCTCAATAGGAGTGCTGGTTCCATTTTCCTTCAGGTCGCCTGAGCAAAGTGTGCCCACGAAGTGGTTCTTGGGAGCCCCTTGCCTCACCCTGCGCCCTCTCTCCTGGGATCCCCTCTGCCTTCCCCAGGCTGCAGCTCCTGTTGTCTTTCTGGCCACTTTGCGGCCTTGTTTTGGTGGAACTCGACCACAGCGAGGTCAGTTGTTGCTGCCTTGTCTTTATTTTACCTTCATACATAATTGATAGTTTGGCTGCATAGAGAGTTTGAGGTTGGAAATAATTTTTTCCTTACCATTTTGAAAGATTGCTTTGTGCTTTTCTAGCTTCCCAAGCTGCTGTTGAGGAATCTGAAACCTTGACTTCTGATTCTTCGTGTGCCCCCCCGGGTCTCCTTTCTGAAGTTTCAGCACATGCCTGGCGTGGGTCTGCCTTCATTCGTCTCGCGGGCTCAGTGCGGCTTTCCACGTGGAAACATGTCCTCCTGGCCTGGGATATTCCCGAATGATTTCATTTCTTCCTCTGTGTTTTCCCCAGTTCTCTCTTTCTGAGACTCCTCTTATCTCTTGGGTCTCTTGGACCGGCCCTGTAATGCTCTTCCCTTTCCTTGCCTGTTTTCCTTTCGTTTCAGTTTCTAGGAGATTTCCTTTATTTTTCAACCCATCTATTGATTTTTGTTTGTTTGTTTGCTTCTCCTGTTATATATTTAATTTCCAAGAGACTTTTTTACTCTCCAAATGGTTCTTTAAAAATATATGTGTACCATCCTGTTGTTTCATTGATGGACGCTTTCCTTATTTCTCTGAGGATAAATGCCCTGTTTAAGTTTTCTGCTCCTTGCATAAGCTGTTTTCTCCAGATTGCTCTTTTCTGCTGTTTTCCGTTGGTCTCTATCTTTGAAGGAATCTTTCCTGGGCTGCAGGGTTACTAGTCCGGGCTAAAAGCTGCCTGGGAATCAGGTTTCTGAGTGTCACAGCCGGTGATGTGTGATGTGCGTGCTATTTCTTGGGACATGTCAATGTCAATACCCTGAGGTCTTCCCTCTGGGGCTGGGCCCGGCCTGGGAGGAGGGGAAGGGCTGGCTGTGGTGTTCTGGGAGCTGCAGGGGCAAAGGGACAGGCTGTGAAGGCTCAAACTCCCTTCCCTGTTTTTCTGTTTGTTTGTTTGTTTCTTTTAGCGGGGGAAGGGGAACAGGACTTTATTGGGGAACAGTGTGTATTTCCAGGACTTTTTATTGTGGAACAGTGTGTTTTTCCCAGGACCCATCAGCTCCATCCAAGTGAAGTTGTTACCCTTTCACTCTTGGTTGTGGAGGGCGCAGCTCAACTCCAAGTCCAGTCGCCGTTGTTGGTTGCAGGGGGCGCAGCCCACCATCCCATGCGGGAGTCGAACCAGCAACCTGTGGTTGAGAGCACGCGCTCCAACCAACTGAGGCATCCGGGAGCTCAGCTGAAGCTCGTTGTCTTCATTCTAGTTGCGGGTGGTGCAGCTCACTGGCCCATGTGGGAATCGAACCCGCAGCCCTGTTGCCCAGAGCTCACGCTCTAACCAACTGAGCCACCCGTCCGCCCCCTCCCCTGTTTTTGACAAGATAGCCAGGCCCTCCGTGTGCCTTTGATCTGCCAGTGCAGAGACCCAGGCTTCCCTTCTCTAGGATACACCTCTCTTCTCCGGAGAGGCCGGGAGAGGGGTCGTCTCCAGTGGTACCGCAGGAGGTAAGGAAACAGCTCTAGGGATCTGACTGCTTCTCAAAACCCAGGAGCTGGTTCTTCCCCATCCTGGGGGACCTGGAGCCAAAGTTTCCAGCCTTTTGCAGATTCTGTGGTGGAAACGGGTGGGTCATTTTCCCCATTGTCATTTAGGGGCCATAAGGTCGGCTCACCTGAGCTGCCCTCCACCTCCCACAGTTCTGTTGCTGTGGTCTGTCCTGGTCGCTCTGTCCTTGGTGGGGGTGGGGGGTGGCAGTTATAGTTTTGTTTTTTAATCTCTTTACTGAAGTTTTGATGGGACTTCAGAAGGGAGAGAAATAAGATGCATAACCCAGACACAAGCAGGCTTTGCACGGTGGCAGTGGAGAAGGGTACCAGGTGGGGGTGTCTGGGTGGAGGGGCTACTCCGAGGGAGCTGGGAAGGCGCTTGGACTATTTGGGAACAAGGAGGAGGCAGTTTGGCTGGAGTTACAGGATCCAGGAGGCTGAGGGGTGGTGGGAAATAAGGCTCAAAAGGTAGGTTGGACTAATGATGGGAGAAGGCCCGAGGAAGCGACTCTTACCTGTGGGCAATGGGGCGGGATAGAGGGCTCTTAAGATGAGAGTGACCCTCTCTTCTGCCTGTATTTTGGGATGCTGACTGTCACTAGTGTATAGTGTATAGTGTCACCTGATGGTGGTGCTTGGTGAGGGTTAGGTTTTTGCACTCGTTCAAGTAGTAAGAGGGCATGAACTAGGGTGGATAAGTAGAAATGAAAGGAGGGAGGACACAAGAGGCAGAAGTGGGTGGTGGGAGAGAGGGAAGAGCTGAAGGTGACCCCCAAACGGAAGTCCTAGTTCCTAGAGATGATGGTGAGGAAGACAGGAAGAGGTTTTGTTTGGGGGGGTGTGTTGTTTGGGCGGGGGCAGGAAATGGGGTCAGGAGGGGGGGTAAGTTCTGTTACAGAATAGACATTTGACATGTACATCCAACGACCACAATTTAAAATCTCCACACTTCAACCCGCAAATGCCTCTGTTGGTTAAGAAAGAAAGGGAGGGGCGGCTGGATGGCTCAGTTGGTTAGAGCATGAACTCTCAACAACAAGGTTGCCGGTTCAATTATGGGATAGTGGGCTGCACCCCGAAACGGCAACTGGACTTGGAGCTGAGCTGCGCCCTCCACAACTAGATTGAAGGACAACTACTTGGAGCTGATGGGCCCTGGAGAAACACACTGTTCCCCAATATTCCCCAATAAGATTGATAAAAAAAAAAAAAGAAAGAAAGAATGGGAGAGGGAGGGAGAGAAAAAGTGTCAGGCCTAGGAACAAGGAAATCAGTGCCTTAAAAACAAAAGAATAATTTTCACGTTGTTAAGTGAGATTCGCAAAAGGATTTTGATTTTGATCTTCTCACAGGTTAATTAGTGTTGCAGGATGTCGTGTGAACTAACTACCTTAAGACGTGGAGAGAGGGCCTCATTCATTTCTTCCTTAGCTCATCCTCATGTTTTGGCCAAATTAAGCACTCTGCTTCAGGCCCTTACAAAAGAAACAGAGGCCTCTTTATTTGCGTTCTGTAGCCAAAGTGGGAAATGGAGAAGGGATGCCACAGATCCAACCCTCCCTCACTGCCTGTCCCTGGGATGGCTCTTCAGCCATCTGGGTGGTTTTTCAGTGGTGGATGTCAAGGAGGTGGGGAAAAGACCCTGATTTCAGGGTTTGCCCATTTCTGTGGTATACATATGCCCACGGTGGCCAATTTCAAGCTACCAAAGCGAGTTGGCACGGAGGTGGAAAGAGGCCGAGTCAAGTGAGCCCGTGGGAGCAAGCTGTACGCCCTGGAGTGGGTGTGGGAAGTCCTCACTAACAGGACCCAGCTGGGTTGGGGGACCCTGGTTCTTCGGTTGGCTGGCAGCTCTGACCAAGGAGGCTATTTGGGTCATGTTGTGCTTCAAACTGGGGCTGTCCCGTGGTTCTCACGGCCCAGGCCCTGTCCATCAGAAGCAGGGCCAGTCCCCACTGTTCAGCCTTCCCACTGCTAATACTGACAGCTCACATCTGTAACAAAGGCTGGTTTTGTGCCAGGCACTGTTCTGAGCCCTTCGCAGTGCCTTAACTCATTTGATCTGTGTAATAGCTCTATGCGCAGTTACTGTTATCATCCCTGATTTTGTAGATTTTATCCAGATAAGCAACTTGCCCAGAGTCAGCGGGCTTTGTGGAGCCCTGATTTAAACCCAAGAAGTTGGACCCCTGGTGTGTTACCCACTGTGTTACCCCAGCGCTGTTATGTAAACATTTGGGAATTCTCTTCACATGTTTCTTTTCTTCTAAGATACAGTCAGGGCTTCAACACTGCTGGCGCGTTACGGTTGCCAGATAAAATACGGGATGCCTAGTTATTTAAATTTCAGATAAACCACAACTAATTTTATAGTATAAGTATGCCCCAAATATTGCATGGGATATACTTACACATTTTTTAAAATGCTGTTTCTCTGAAATTCAGTGTTGAACTGAACGGCTTGCATTTTAATTTGCTAAATCTGGCAGCCCTGGCTTGTTAGCTTTATCTTGGCTGAGAAGAGCGTCAGGAGCTTGGGAGGAGCTACAGTAATTGTCTTGCTGCTCACATCTCTCTTTCTGCCTGTTGTGCTGAGGGCTACAGATCTCTGGCCCGTGGTACATTTTAAAGTAAAACATACTTAACATTTAAACTCCAAACATCTAACTTTTGCATTTTTCCTCCAAAGAAGGAATATTAAAACATTTTATAGGAACGTGCGAAAATACAGGTAGAAAACTGCTTTGCTTCCCATTCTTCAAGGACAGATAATCACAACACAAATGTGAGAAATCTCATACAATCGGGCTCACATTTTGCTATTCTAGAAGAATCACTTGACTTAAACCAACTCATTCAGAAAACTCTCTAAGTTCTTTTAAAACTCCCTCCGAGGGAAATGCCACCGCTTTTTCTAATCTGTATCTTTTCCTGAGCTGACTGGCCAGACGTTTTCCTTCGCGTTTAATCTCCGCCGTCGTTGATGCAGCTTGAACTCATTATTCCTGCCTCTTGGAGCAGCTGTGGCTCACAAGGCGTCTTGATGTGAACAGGAAGACCTGCCATCTGCAGACATATCTTCCCTGGGCTGCTGCTTCTCCAGCTGTGTCTCCCGAACACGATGTCTGGGCTTCTCCACCTGGAGAGCCGCAGTGCAAAAGCCACTGGTTAGTTCAGGCCTCCGCCGAGTTGAGTGTAGCTGGGTCCCAACCAGCTACATCCGTGTAGCTGCCTGTGGTCAGCCGCTATGTAGCATATTGCACTTTGGGACTGTCCCAGAACATGTAGGCACTTTGGTCTCAGAAGAGGCACACAGTCTCCTTCCAGTTCAAGGTCAGTCTTTGACCTGACCTGGGGGCCTCCCTTCCCTGGCTTGTTCCGGCTCTTTTTCCTGCTCCCACCTCTACTTCTGCAACCCTTCCTCTCCCAGCTCTTTCCCCTTCCTCTTCCTATAACTTGCTAAACATTTTCTTGTGCAGGAAGATGTCTGTCACGTGTATAATGGAGAATGGACTCATATCTAGAATCATAATGACTTAGTACAATGCGGTAAGAAAAAGCCAACCAGCCCAGCAGAAAAACGGGCTCATGATATGAACAGGCAGTTCATAAAAGAGAAAACCTAAAATTATTTCCCCAATCATGAGAAAATATCCTACTTTACTAATAATCAGGGAAATGAAAATGAAGACAAGATACCATTTTATACCCAGGAGATTGACAAAAATCAGTCCGACAATAGAAGTGCTGGCAAAGATACAGGGAAATAGAAATTTGATTGTCATTCTGGTGGCTGCAGAAATTACTAGGACAACTACTCTGGGGAGGTATATGGCAGGATTGACACGTGCAGCGAACCTCCTGTTTGATGCAGCAATGCCAACTCTAGGTATAGACCCAGAGAAATTCTTGCATACTTTGTATGTGGGATCGAAGTTATTCGTTTTTAACATTTTAATTGACTCTTCATCATGATTTTTTTAAACATACATAAAAATGGAATAAATAGTACAATGAAGTCCGTGTACCTTTTGCCCTAACCCTAACCTATAGGTCCCTCATTTGGCCTTGGATAAACTGTGTGTATATAATATTATACAGCCACTAAAATTAATGAGCTAGATCGACTTATATCATTGTGGACAGATTCCAAACATTAGGTGAAAAAAATGTGTTAAAAAATGATAGTATCTCATTTACGGAAAAATGAAAACACGTATGTGGTTCTGAGTACCTGTATGTCCAAGCAATGTGGGGATTGGAAGCCCCCGGGAATTCGAAGAGCCACAAGAGAAACGGCAACTGTTTGCTGTGTGTGCTTTTCCTCTTGTTCAATTTAACTGTTATTTTTTCAAAACAATACACGTGGACACTTCAGAAAGCCAAATTGTGCCACGAGGCTTATAAAAGACTCCTCGGTCCCCTGTCCAGCCTGCCCTCCCTGACCGCCGCCCCAGAGACACCCCTCACCACCTTTGACTCCTGGCTGCTTCCCCTCATGTTTCCAGATAGCACTGACTCAGTTTATTGACTTTCTTGTCTGGAAGATTTAGCTGGCTTTTGCCGCACCGCCACCCCACCGGCCCCCAAATGTGTACCCACTTTCCCTAGTCCTCTCAGCATGGTTACGTAACCATTTTTGTTAAAGCACATTTTTATCTTTTACATTATTAGAATCCAGTAAATACTCACATTTGAGAACACTGAGTGTTTACATGGTAACGTTTCCTTACATACTGTCTCAGTTACCAGGAGTTGCTGTTTACCTTACTCCTTCATCGTCAGACACATTGCAATTTGCTCTCTCCTCTCCTTTCTTTCAGACACTTCAGGCAGTCTAGGCTTTGTTTGTTTGTTTGTTTGTTAGTTTAAGCCCCCCCATCCCTCCCTTGGGAAACCCACACCCAGGGGAGCTTTCTGGCCTTTGTGTTGCCCGCTGGTTCTCTAGGCCACTGGTCAGCATGCACGGAGGGGCCTCCTTCACCATCACCCTGAGAATCCCCCTTGCTCTTCTGTGCTGCCTCCTGGATCCAGAATCTTCCTCAGTCTTAGTTCATTTCCTATTGTTTGTGACTGTCCATCCCCCAGAAGCTTCCCAGGCAAACGGACATGTGGGTGGTAAACTTTCCTTGGCCGGGCATTCTGCAATATCTTTATTTTGCCCCCACACTCGATTGATAGTCTAACTGGGTAGAAAACTCTAGGTTGGAGAATATTTTCCCTCAGAAGTAGCTTCTGGCTCAGTGCCACTGTTGAAGACTGTTGTGACCACCTTCTTCTCGTTCTCTTCAGAAATGTAGTCGCCTATATGGTGGCCCCTAAAGATACCAGATCCTTGTCCCTGGGACCTGTAAGTGTCACCTTATAAGGAAAAAGGGCCTGTGCAGATGTGATGAAATTAGGGTCTTTTTTTTTTTTTTTAAGATTTTTTTGGGGAACGGGAACAGGACTTTATTGGGGAACATTGTGTACTTCTAGGACTTTTTCCAAGTCAAGTTGTCCTTTTAGTCTTAGTTGTGGAGGGTGCAGTTCAGCTCCAGGTTCAGTTGCTGTTGTTAGTTGCAGGGGGCGCAGCCCACCATCCCTTGCAGGAGTCGAACCGGCAACATGGGCCCACTGGCCCATGTGGGAATCGAACCGGCAACCTTCAGTGTTAGGAGCACGGAGCTCCAACCGCCTGAGCCACTGGGTCGGCCCGAAGTTAAGGGTCTTGACATGGAGAGACGTTCTTGCGTTATCTGGGGGGCCCTAAATGTCATTACTCGTGTCCGCAGCAGACAGGGACAGGAGATCAGACATCCATTGCAGAGAAGGCCATGTGACGACACAGGGAGAGACTGGGGTGATGCGGCCACAAGCCGAGGTGGTCCGGTGGCCACCAGACGTGAAGGAGGCGAGGAAGGACGTTCCCTAGAGCCTCTGGAGGAAGCACAGCCCTGCCAGTTCCTTGCTTTCGGCCCAGTGAAACATGACTTCAAAACTAAAAGAGAATAGATTTCTGTGGTGTTTTACGCCACCAAGTCTGGTAATTTGTTACGGTAGCCCCAGGAAGGTAATACAGGAAGCTAGTGGGATCCCACTTGATCCCAGTTCCAGCTGGGACTTTGGGCGTCATGCTGGAATCTCAGCCCTCCCAACCTGAAGTGTTTGTCCTTCAGCTCCAGGAGGCATTCAGGATAATTCTCCTCTGCTGGGCCCCAGGCTCCCTGAACTCAGTCTTATTTCCTTACCTTTTCTCCTGTCTGCCATATGTCAGTCTTTTTGTTATGCTTTCTGGGTGATGTCCTCAACTGTCTTCTAATTCTGTTTATTATGTTTAAAAATGTCTGCAACTCTATTTTTAACTTCCTAGAGCTCTTTCTCCTTGCCTTTTTAAAATAGCTGCCGCCTCCCAACGCAATAGCTTCTCTTCTCTGGGGAGATTAATTATAGCTTTTTCTAAGTATCTGCTCTCAGTATTACTTTTCTTCTCAGAGTTCCCTTGTTTTCATTCCTAATTTGTTTTGGTGAAATTGTTGGCGATTTCCTCCAATAGCGGGTGATTTGGGACTGTCTATTCATACTGAAGACTGTGACCCAAAGTCAATCAGAAAGCATGGGCCCGGTGTCCTCCCCGCTGGGAGAGGAGACTGCAGGCTCCCATGAAATGTCAGTAGCCCCGGGACTTCAGTCTGGGCTGCTGCTTTCCTAGAGAGGGGGTCCTCACTGCCTGACCATCAGCCGGGGGACCGCTCTGTGGAAGCTGAGGGGTCTGCAGTCTCCCTGTCTGTCTGTAGAACTTCCATAAGTCCCTGTGCTCTTTCTGGTGGCTCTGCCTGGGCTGGGCCACATGGCCGGGGTGGGGTCTCGCCAAGGACTGAGCCTCTTCTGTAAGGTGCCAGCGCCTGGGGCTCAGGACAGTGCACCTGCCTCTGACACTTCCTAGCAGTGTGTCCTTGGGCGTGTGGCTCCCTCGGGCCTGCCTGAGTCAGGTCCTACAGCTGTAGACTTGGGAGTGCACCTGAACTTCCCGCAGGGGGTGTTGGGAGGATTCCGTGAGTGACAGCAGGGTACTTTGCAGGGGCCAGGGGTGTTTGCTGTTCCTGTCGTTCTGCTGGGGTTGGTGGGGTCCCGTGGCCAAGTGTGGGCGGGTGGGTCTGGGACGCTCAGTCTCTTAGGTTGTCACCTGACTTCTGTTTGCTGTCCCACCTTCTGAGGCACCGACCCACCAAGTTCTGCACTTTCCAGGAGCCCACAGTTCAAGTTCGCTTGCTCTGTGTCTCCCCTGCATATTCTCCACCCCATCATTGTCACATGCTATCCATTGTCCAATTTACTGACCTCTGTCATCTGCTGCCGTTGGCCGTCCCATAATTTGTCCTTGTGGGTTTGTGCTCTTAAAAAAAAGTTCTTTTACTGAAGTTTTAGTGGGATTTCTGAAGGGAGTAGAAATGAACCCCTGTGTTCGATCCATTACATTTCACCAGACCTAGTGCTTACCATAAAGCATGAAGCAGATATATCAACGTAGTGATATCAGTTTATTCTGGGTTCACGGTCTTGTGTTGCTAGATGCATTGTCTGTATTTTTCAGATGTTTCAGAGAGAGAGACAGAGAGAGAGACTAAGGCTGATCCAGTGCCCTCTCGCTCATTCTGCCTTTCTCCTCCTCTTACCCAAACACCTAAAAGTCCTTGTCCAAACTTTAGGGAGTTTGCAGTAGATGCTTCCTCACTTGCTTCCACTTTCACTTTTGTCTCCACCCACTGTGAGCCACCCAAGAGGCCACCAGTGGGCCCTCTGCTGTGAGCCCAGCAGCTGTTTTTTAATTCCTTTTTTGTTTTGTTTTTTATTCCTTATTAGAGTTCTGCTGTGTAGACACTCCTCATTCCTCAAAACTCTTGGCTCTCACGGCGACACTCCCACAGTCCGTGGACGGTCCCTGGGTGTCCCTCTGCTCATCCTGGTCGGTGGCTGTTTCCCGCTCTCTCCTCTGCCCGAGCAGGTGGAGGTGATTCCCTGGTCTCCCTCCTGCTCGGTGTGTCAGACTCACGGTCCAGCTGCCTGGTTGCCCTCCCCAGGTGCATAGCTTGCAGTTGCTTCACGCTCTTCAGTGGTAGAGCCGAGGTCTCCCGTGTTTTTCTACATCCGCTTCTGTGTTCTCTAACTTGGCACTCACCTCTTAACATAGGAGCCAAGAGTCCTCCTTACCTGTGGCCTCTTTGCCCTTCATCTAACGGGTGCTGGCGATATTACCTCGGTCGTGTTTCTTCCCTCGGGGCTCATTCTCTCTTACGTACATTAGAACGTCTTCTAGTCTTTCCTCCTCAAATCCAACTTCCTCACAACCGCCATAGTGGCCCCTCTAAATTGCAAATCACTTCCCCTGGCCTGGTTTCTGTGGTCCTATCCCCTGACATTGCGGGTACGGTCCACACCCCTTGCTGTGCATTGCGCGCCTGCCCTGAAGGCCAGGAGTCTGTCTGCCCCGGCTCACGCCCTGCCTCTGGCCTCAGTGGGCTTCACCAGGCTGCTGGCTCCTTTGCCTGTGCTCGAGCTGTTCCCCACCCGAGCTGCCTCCCTCCCGCCCTCTGCCCCGCTCCCCCTCTCCCCAGTGCCTTTCTTCAGGGGGCCTTCCTGCTGACTCCGCCAGCTCTCCGTGCAGCCACACTCGACGTTGGCAGTTCCTGCTCGTGTTTGCTGCTAGCCACTCGGGGTGCTTATCACAGCTCCAAGCAGCCCCACCAGCTCCGAAGGCCCCTCCGTAACCTGCCGCAGGGTGAGCACGTGGGGAGGGGGACATTTTTACCACCCTGAGCTCCACGCCTGATTTCAGGGTCTCTGTAGGTTCTGGTCGTTCGTGAGAACCCCGAGGCTGCCATAGCGAAGTCCCAAAGCAGGGTGGCTGACAGCAGATCTCATGTCTCATAGTCTGGAGGCCAGAAGTCCAAAGCCAAGGTGCTGGCAGGGCCACACTCCCTCTGACTTCTCTAGGGGAGGCTCCTTCCTTATCTCTTCTAGCTTCTGGTGTTTGCTAGCAATCCTTGACGTTCCTTGACTTGTAGATGCATTTCTCGGGCACATGGTCGCCGTCTCCCTGGGTGTCTTCAGGCCATCTTCCCTCTGTGCATCTGTCTGTTTATTATTCCCTTTTTATAAGGACCCCAAGCTTATTGGATTAGGGTCCACCCTAGTGACCTCATTTTCACTGATTACCTCTGTAAAGAGCCTATTTCCTACTAAGGTCCCATTCTGAGGTCCTGGGGGTGGGGCTTCCACGGGTATTTGGGGAACACAATTCAGTCCATACACTGGCAGGCACTTTCCTGCCACCTTGGAACTGGGGTGCACTGAGTGGGTGAGTGGGGAGCAGTCCTATGCGACCCTCCAGCTGGGCAGTGGGCCATGAAGGCCCCGGGGAGCTTCCGGACCACCCTGGGTTCGGATGTCTGTCTTCCTGCAAAGCGTTGTCCAGCCACGTTTAGAATTGAGTCTTTGGTATCTGTCACCCCACTCAGCCCCGAAATGCTTTCCTGAGTCCCGGGCTCAGTCTGCGAGTTGCTTTTGCTGATCTTGCCCTTGGACCTTCCTTGTAACACTTGGGGCTGTCCTGTATGTGCAACACTTGTGTGTTCCCCTAGCTTGCGTGCGCTGCTTCTCGGAGGGGCCGTTCCTTATTCATCTTTGTCTAGGCGCTCCGCTCCGTAAAGCTTGTGGACTCACACGACTCTGCATAATCCTTACGGGACCTGGAGTGTTTGTTCGTTCCCCAGACATTTAGTTCAGTGTCAGGCACTGCAGAGCGCTAGGGAGACATCGGGGGACAAAATAGACGGAGGATCCTGTCCTCAAAATCCTCACAGTGTCCCGCTAAGACGGGTTATGATGTTAAGTGCTCCTTCCCGAGCACACAGACATGATCTCCAGGAGCGCCCTCAGAAGCAGGAAGACAGTGGGCTGTGACAAGGACAGTGACGGCACCGTGCTGACGACACGTAGCTGCCCCAGGGAGGGTCCCCGTGCCAGCTGGGCAGGTGGGGCGGAAGGCCTTCCTGAGTCAGTTGGAAAGGAGGTGGAGAAATTAGGCAAGTGGCCCTCTGAACACAGCCCGGCCCGGACGCTCCGGTACCTGGGCAGCGTGTGCAGGTCGGCAGTAGCTCTCCTTTTGCACCAGGGGCAGCGTTCGCCCTGAAAGTCTTCCTGCCCTCAAATGAGGCTGGGACCCAGCAGCCACTGCCATGCCAGCCTGCCGCCCACTGTGTGTCCCTATGCTTCCCTGTCCCTCCCCTGCAGGCCCTGATCAGCCCTCACTGGTCTCCTCTCCCCACGCCTCCTCCGTTCCCCAGTCCACAAGTCCCCCGGCCCACGCAGTACCCGTTGTCCCAGGTGTTGCTGTTCCACCCTCTCCCCTCTACCTGCTCTTACAACCAGGGTTGCCGGGGTGACAAGGAGCCATGATGACATGACTCCGAATGATTCCGAATCACGCAGTCCGCTCAGGTGGGACCACTGTGCTGCACTGCCCAGGCCCGCGTGCTCTTTCCCCTCACGTCTCTTCCTGCCTCTACTTCCTTTCTTGTCTGTCACCTTCCCCACCCAGGAATCTCAGCCTCAGTCTGTCCTCTCTCTGGGCACTTTGACACCCACTGCTGCAGCCCTGAAAGCCAGCGGTCTTTTCCTCTTATGTCTCCTGGTGACAGGTCCAGGGCAGTGCAGAGTGCCCCCCGCCACCAGAGGCTCACTTCCTCCACAGCATGAAGCCCTCTGCCAAGAACACTTTCTTTCTGGTTCTGACCTGCTTTTGCTGGCAGCTGCTGAGGCGGGCTGGGGGCGGGGGACACAGCCTGGTGGGGTGCTGGTGCCGGTGGGGGTGGGAGGAAGTAGATGTATAGGAGCCTCCTTAGTTAATTTGGAAATTCCTGGGCCTGTTTCCAGCGCTCTCCCTTCTCACCCCCTCCGGCTGCTCTCCAGCCCACCTGCTGAGGGCCAGACTGGGGGCCTCCAAACTGACATGCTGGCCACTGTCCCCTGAGGCAGGGCTCTGGCTCTCCCTTCCTCTGTGCCTCCTGCCCACAGCTGCCCTCGGGGGCCGCAGGAGATGCTCTGTGAGTACAGGGACATGCAGGGTGGGTCCTCCAAGGGACATCCAGGGCCTGCCCGTGGCTGCTGCACTCGGATCGCCGCAAGGCCGCTCTGGCGAGAGCATTCCGCCCTGAACATGGTGGTCGTGTTGTCTGGACCCAAACTTGGATGATGATGTCCTGACGAGGGAATTTGGTGTTGCTCCTGGTTACAAGAGGCAGCCGGGAGATGTAGCTTAGGCCAGACGTAGTGGGATTTCTAGCGCCATTTTGGTGACTTACTAGACAAATGGAAACGGCCCCAGCTGATCAGGGCCACACGGTTGCCGGCCTGTCACCCTGCTCTCTGGCAGGACGTGCAGAATGCTGTGGGGGGTCCTGTTGGACTTCAAGCCAGTGACAGTTTTTTATCAGGAGTGGTTCCCAAGTGCCCGTACACTGTGCTTCTGCGCAAGCCTCCACCCACTCCTTTCATTGCCTCAGCTGATTCCTCCATTTGCCCTGGTGGGTCAGAGCCCCTGCTGTGGAGGGAGGCACACACATTGGCTCAAATCTGTCCCTGCTGGGTGAGCTTGGGTGTCACTTCACCCCGCCATGCCTGGTTCCTCATCTGGAAAGGGACTGATATGGAGGTATGCGCTCACGTGATTTGTACATTCAGAACTTCCTACGCTAGTTCAGGGCCTGGTAAAGAGGGGAGGCTCTGCCTGCCAGCCGTGCCTGTCACCACTGTGCCCTGCCCTCCCCCCCCCTCCCCCCCGCTGGCACTGGCCTGGCATGTAGGTGGAGCTTGGTGAGTGTTGGATGTCGCGGGAGCAACGTGGCGGGATCACCAGACCCGGGACCACCACGTCCAGACCCTTCCCCCGCCTCGCTCCACAGGGTGTCGTGGGCGTCGTCCTCTGGAAGGAGACCGCTGAGCTTATTGATGCAGTGTTGGAGGAGAGAGCTGACGCGGGGAGACAAGTAGACACGGTGGCATCGTGTTGACGCGGGGACAGGTGTTCCAGACACTCCTGCGTCCCTGTGCCGCATTCTGCTGGCGAGAGCGTTTACACATCCCAAGTGAGAGGCAAAGCCGCCTCATTTCCTGTCTCTGGTGTACGGCCACGGGAAGGGATCTGTCAGCTGGCACCTGCAGGAACTTCCAGCTTCTGTCAGAGAGGAAACCGGGGCAAGAATCTTCGGGTGACGGTGGTTGCTTTCCTCTTACTCGTCATTCCCCCATCTCTGAGGTCAGAATAGGACGTTTTTCTTCATGTGCGTCACCAGCGCCGAGCAAGGCACCGTGGTGTCCCCGGGCCACATAACCAGAGGCGTGTTGCATCTGGTAACCTCTGACAGGCCTTTTCTACGGGGGGGCGGGGGGGAGGGTGCAGCCACTGCGAGGGCGTCCTTGCACAAGGCCTGCAGCTCCCTAGACAGGGTCAGCTGATGACAGGAGGGTTTTCCTAGATGCCGGGTTGGGTTACCACAGTCCCCGTCGGAGTGTTTAAGGAAGATTTGCAGCCAAACTGTCAGTGCCCTTGAGGACTTCTTGGTTACCACCCACCACTGAAAACCCCCAAATCAGGGCACACTGGGCCATGCGGGGATCCTGGCCCCTGCCCACCCCCTCTCCTGTGACTGCACCATCACCTGTTCTCAGCCCCGGTGTGAGGGTGACAAGATGCCACCTGGAACGGTGCCCGAGGGAAGGCCAGCGCTCTGCAGGCTCTTTTTGGGCAAGTGCCACTGAGGAGAGGCTGTCACTCGGTCACTCCAGGTGCCAGGGCTTGATCTGGAGCAAGGCGTCCCATTTAACGCCAGAGGGAGCCCCTCTAGCAGGGTTTCAGGAAGAGAGTTTGGTGTCCTTTGTCTCCACCTCAGGGGCTCCGCTTCTCCTGTGGGTCTTGCCCGGTGCCTCCAACCGCATGGCTTCCTACCTCTGCCCCCCGAGCATTGCACAAGGGCCTCTCCTCCCTCCAGCTTGGAGGGACAGGGCAAGATTCAGGGAGCAGTGGGAATCTCCTTTGGCCCATCCCGAACCCCTTAAACTCAACACACACACACACACACACACACACACACACACACACACACACACACACGACTCACAAAGGTCCTGCTTCCAGAAAGAGGGTTCTGTGAGGTGGCCACTTCTGGCCTGCAGGTTTTCTCCCAGCTGAAGTTGATTCTGGAAAGGCCTAAGGAAGCACCAGGCAGCCGAACCCTCTGGTTTCAGGTCTGGGAGGGGAGTGCGACTTGACAAGGGACATGGCTAAGTTAACCCAGTTCGGAGAAGGGTGGACATGTTCTGGGAATGAGGCAGTACTTTTATTCATCTCTGTGTCCTCGGGTGCCAAGCCTGCCACCGGTGCTATGAACTGAGCTGCAGGGCTGCGTCGGGCTCTGAGGGGCAGTGTGACCTGTGCCCTCTGTCATCCCCGAGAGCCCCTCCCAATCGGGCCCTCCAGACCCCACTCTGCTGGTTGAGGCTTCTGTGCCCTGAGAAGTGGCAGCAGGAAGTCCGCTCTCTGTCCTCCTGCTGGTACCCTGCCTCAGACCACCTCCCTCACAGTCTGGGGCTACCAATCACCTGCTGCCTGCGTGACCAACTCCTGCCTGGGCCCTGGCGTGGGAGGAGGTGGGAAGTCACTCAGCTGAAGCCACCCCTGCCCCTGATTTCAACCTTGGCCGCCGCCCAGGCCTCCAGCAGTCTGGTGCCCCGAGAACTTTGTATTCTGGGGCAGTGGCTTCAGGCGGAGCAGCCAGCTGCCTGTGGACTCCTTTGACAGAAGCAGCGCTGGGCGCTTGGCTGGTGTGGGGTGAGTCTCCAGGGAGGGCACAGCTCCTGTGTCCTGTGTGCTCTAGTCAGGTGTGGGTCTTGATTCGTGAGCATGGCCCTCTCTCCATGTTGGCCCCTAGTCCCAGGAGGCCCACCGAGTCCCTGGCTCTGGCTGGTGCTGCAGCGTGGGCCCAAGTGTGGAGGGGCGCGCTGTGTGGGGGGAGGGGTTCCCCCTTGCTCCCCACACTCAACTGGGAGGAGAGGCCAGTGGGAAAATAGAGCAGTTCACGGCACAGGGCTGTGTGAATCGCCAAGACGACCCACCGAGGTTGGGCGGGGGGTGGGGGTGGTACCCGATTTTACAGACGAGAAGAGGCCTCAGGTACCCAGACCGGGACGGAAGAGCTGGGGGCAGACCCAGGCCTGCCAACTCCAGCCTCAGGCTGGGCTACCCTCTGCCCCACTTTCACCACCACTCTGAGTTCAGCTCAAGGGCTCTGACCTTTCCCCTTCTCTACCCCTCTGCCTCGCTGTTCCTACACCCCAGGGCCTGGCGCTCAGGACACGGGCTCCCACTTTAGAATATGTCCTTGGGTTGGAGTCCTAGAATGGTAGTGACCGGCCAAGGGGTATAAATATTTTAAAGGCTTTTGATAGGTTTTGCAAAGGTTCTCCAGAGAGCTGCCCTGATAGCCAGACAGCGCCTTCTGGGTCTGTGTCTGGTAGGGCTTACAGCACTAACTGTCATCGCTTGCTTTGTAATTGCTCATTTCATAGGCACACTTGGCACTTCCCTCTTCTCTTTTGACTGTGATGACTTCCGGGGAGGTAAACGTGTTAACGGTTCCTTAGCCACTTGTATTTATTGCTCTGTTGCTGTGTTGTCTTGAAAGAGCCCAGGGCCTCGTCTGGCCTTTACCGTGTGGTGGTTTGGGCGCTTCTCAGCCCCGCCAATCCCGCCTGCGGCCCGGAGCAGAGCAGGCATTTGGTGCCCAGGACGAGGGCGAGATTCTCACCCCACACCTGCTCTCTGGGGGGTGTGCCATTGGGTGCCAGGGCCTGCCTGCGCCCAGCTGGTCTGCCAGGAAAGAATTTCCCTCCCAGTGGGCAGACTACCCAGAGCAGAGCTCGGAGGATTAGGCCGGCTGCTGGTCGATCGGATTGATCGATGGGTGAGGGGGAGATAGCCGGGTAACTAACAGCTGCAGCTCACTGGACTCTGAATGGGGGTGAAAGTCAAATGTTGCCAGCGCTGAGCACCTAGCAGGCACTTTGGCACCTATTGTGAGCAGGTACTGCTCCCCACTGTTCTGGTGTCAGCGAGAGGTATGGCTTTTTCACCTTTTATTTTGAAATAATTTCAGACTTACAGAAAAGTTGCAAAAGCTGTACAAAGACTTCTCTTACTCCAGTTCCCCCAGTGCTGATACTTACCATGTTTGTTTCATTAATTCATTTTTCCCTGAGCCATGTGAGTGTAAGTTGCTGGCTTGGTGCCCCTAAACCCTTAAACACTTAAGTATTTTTTTCTAAGAATGAGGATATTCTCTGACATAACCACAGTCCAGAGATCAGGATCGGGAATTAACACTGACACAGACCTTATTTAAAATTTGTCAGTTGTCCCCGTAATGTCCTTTATCGCAACAGAAATCCAAGGTCCAGTGCAGGACCACACATGCATTTTGTCGTCGCCTCTTCAATCTCCTTTAATCTGGAAGTTTGTTTGGGCTTTGTCTGGCATGGCTTTTGACATGTCTGAAGAGCACAGGCCCGTTATTTTGTGGAACGTCTCTTAGTTTAGGCCTCCTGTTGCCCCGATTGGATTTAGCTGTGGTCTGTGGCAGAGACACCCCACGGCTCCTCCTCGGCCTCCTGGCAGGAGGCACGTGATGTCCATTTTGCTAGCAGTGTCCGCCTGGGCGGCTTGGTTACCGTGCTGTCTGTCAGCTCTGTCTACTTTGTAATGAATAAGTAAGGACAGCATCTCCCATCTGAGAAGATAAGCCAGAGCCTAGCAAGCTGACCCCGCGATCATGCAGCTGAATGTGACCCGGGCACTGCCCCCCAGGCCGGGGCTCGTCTTGTTCCATGGCCCTGCTCAGTCCTGATTTCTCTGCCTCCCCGTGGCTCACCACTCCTGAGAGCGCCTTGCTGCTTCGCGGCCTCCTCCTTCCTCTGAGGCCGCCCGCCCCTCAGTCTCCTTCTTGGCTGGTCCTTGTGGTCCAGACTCAGCGTTGTGGCCTAAAGGTGCCCGCCCACCTCTCTAGTCTGCCCTCTCCTGGCTGATCTACTCCAGGCCCATGGCCTCTAACACGTCCATTTGCCAGTCACACCCAGGTTTCCTGCCTGCTAGAACCTCATCTGGGGTCCATCCCACTCCTGGGTTGGGGGGTGCTGGTTCTCTCTCGTCTCCTGTGACAGGGAAGGTCATTCCCACCATCGCATCCTGGATTTCTTCCCTTTCCCCCCACAGCAACTCTCTCAGCGAATCTTACCTGTTGTGCCCCCAAGTATCTCCCTGATCCTGCCCATCCCCCATTGCTCCCACCCAGCTCAGAGGCATTGTGTCTGGTCTCAGCCCCAAACGTGCACCCTCCTTCAGCCTCGCTGCTCTCCAGCCCAGAGAGCTTTCCAGTTGTGCAGAGAGGCCAAGAGCCGGAAGGCTTGCGCACCTGCAGCCTCACCTCAGCGCCCCTGCCTGCCTGCCTGGCCCCGGATTTCGAACACCTCCAGCTTGTTTGTCCCTCTACTTGGGGCTTTCGCTCAGACTGCGTGGCTCCTGCCTCTGCGTCTCCCGCTCAGATGGCCGCTCATGCCCCTCCTCAGAGAGCCCTGCCTTCATACCCAGCCCCAGTGAGCTCTCCCCATCCCCCAGGTAATTCACAAAACGCTACCTGTTTTCTTACCTTTGAGGCGCTAATGATCTGAAAGGACCTTATTTCTGTCTTGGTTTTCCTTCTCTCCTTTCCTTTCTCTGCTCTACCTGCTGGGAGAACGAGGCCTCCACTGTCTCCTCCCTGCTTCCGGGGCCTGGGTCTGTGCCTGGAAGGACGCTGGCCCTCAGCAGTCCGTCCTCTGTGCCCCGGCCTGAGCGCTTGCCTCTTTTATTCTACTTATTTCCTTAGTTCTGTTCTTCTCTTTCTATTTGGGCTCATTTCCCCTTCTCCGTCTTGTTGGCCATAATGTGATCCAGGTTTATACAGTATCTGTTTTATTTACTGAAGATACTTTTATGTTCCTTACTTAAAAGAAATGGTTGAGTCAGGCGTTTTAAAGTTTACATGGTTAGCTAGAGAAAAGCATGGGGGGAGGGCCTGAGTGCTGTGCGGCTCTGTCCGGACAGCTCTGTGACTGCATACGCCTTTCTAAACTCTGCGGGGCCTTGGTTTTCTTCATCTGTCAAACGAGGGGGTGGTCGGCCCCCAGAGACGTTCTGCTTTCTGGGATATCAGTTGTCCTCAGGTGGTTTGTTTTTAAATCCTTTTTATTGTGGTAAAATATATAACAGAATTTGCCATCATAACCATTTTTTAAGTATACATTTCTTGGGTATTAAGTACATTCACACTGTTGTACAGCCACCACCACCATCATCTTCAGAACTTTTTTCTCCCACGCTGAGACTCTGTCCCCATGAAACACACACACGCCCCCTTCCCCAGCCCCTGGCACCCACCATCCTACTGTCTGTTTCTACGAATTTAATGACTCTTGGGATCTTATATGAGTGGAATCACACAATATTAGTCCTTCTGTGACTGGCTGATCTGTGGGCCCCCAGTCTAGTTTCATTACTGATTTGCTTGTATTCAGTAGGAAGGAAAGTTTCCTCCTCTGTTTGAAGAAATCTGTGTTTTAACTGAGGGAAAGCTTTCTTCCTGAGAGCACGTTGGGTTTGCTGGTCTGTTACCCTCACTGTCAGCCAGACGGGACCTTGAGGGAGGGACACACCAGTCAGTGTAGTGGGGGCAGGTTCTGAGCCCTGGGCTGCGGCGGCCGGCAGAGAGGACACTGACGGGGCACACGCCTCGGTCACGCAGGGCCTCTGGTTGGCCCTCTGCAATGGCTCTCAGAGCCTGGAGCGTTGTAAACATCACAGTGAGTGTTCCAGTGCTGGGTGAGCTTGGTTCCATTGCGTTTGCATTTGCTCCCCTCCCTGTGGCCAGTCAGCCCCCAGGGAATGCGGAGGGCAAAGGTGCTGGCTTTCACGCGGGGCCGCTGGGGGCTGGGGCGGGACCTGGGGACCCGCTGTGCCATGTCTGCTCTCGCCTGACTCTGACTTCCCTCCCCAGATGCTGAAGTTCAGAACCGTCCGGGGTGGCCTGACGCTCCTGGGCATCCGCCGAACCTCCACTGCCCCAGCCGCCTCCCCACATGTCCGGCGCCTGGAGTACAAGCCCATCAAGAAAGTCATGGTGGCCAACAGAGGTGAGCGCCCGGGGCCAGCGAGAAGAGCCCCTGTGCAGCCCCAGCCTGGGCTTCCTCCTCGGCCCCTGCTCCCCCCCCCCCCCCCAGGCGTGCTGTCCACTTCTCTGAGACCCCGGGAAGCTAACTTCTCATCCCATGGACCCCACACCCCAGGTGAGATCGCCATCCGCGTGTTCCGCGCCTGCACAGAGCTGGGTATCCGTACCGTGGCTGTGTACTCGGAGCAGGACACGGGCCAGATGCACCGGCAGAAAGCCGATGAAGCCTACCTCATCGGCCGCGGCCTGGCCCCTGTGCAGGCCTACCTGCACATCCCAGACATCATCAAGGTGGCCAAGGTGAGCCAGGCAGCAGGGGCGTGTGCGCGCGTGTGTGTGCGTGTGTGCGCGTGTGAGCGTGTGCATGTGTGAGCGTGTGCGTGTGTGTGAGCGTGTGCGTGTGCGTGCGTGTGTGAGCGTGTGCACGTGTGTGTGCGTGCGTGTGTGAGTGTGTGCGCGCGTGTGAGCGTGTGCGCACGTGTGTGAGCGTGTGCGCGTGTGTGCGTGTGTGTGCGCGTGTGTGTGCGTGCGTGCGTGTGTGCGCGCGCGCGCTTGTGCGCGTGTGTGAGCGTGTGCACGTGTGTGTGCGTGTGTGTGCGCGCGTGCGCTTGTGCGTGTGTGTGCGCGTGTGTGCGCGTGTGTGCTTGTGCGCATGTGTGAGCGTGTGCGCGTGTGTGTGCGCGTGTGTGTGTGTAGGGCTGCGGCTGGGTCCTGTGCCTTCCCCAGGCCACGCTGGCCCCCACAGCCAGCAGTGTCTGTGGGTGGGTGGATGGATGATGGATGGGTGGATGGATGCATCAGTGAATGAGTGAACAAAGGAACAAGTCCAGCAAGCGAGGTGGGGAAGGCATGAGAGCCCCAGGGTGTGGTCGGGGCCTGTGGGGGGAACTGAAGGGGCATGCCACTCCTGCCTGCACCCTAGGAAAACAATGTGGACGCGGTGCATCCCGGCTACGGGTTCCTGTCGGAGCGCGCAGACTTCGCCCAGGCCTGCCAGGACGCAGGGGTCCGCTTCATCGGGCCCAGCCCAGAGGTGGTCCGCAAGATGGGGGACAAGGTGGAAGCCCGGGCCATCGCCATCACTGCAGGTGGGTACAGCAGGCGTCCAGGCAGGGGGCTGGTGGGTTTGGGCACTGCAGCCAGTGACGAAGGCCCCACATGCCTGTCTCCCCACAGGTGTCCCCGTAGTTCCTGGCACAGACGCCCCTATCACTTCCCTGCATGAGGCGCACGAGTTCTCCAACACCTACGGCTTTCCCATCATCTTTAAGGCCGCCTATGGCGGTGGGGGGCGGGGCATGAGGGTCGTGCACAGCTATGAGGTGAGTGGGGGCGCCCGCAGCGCAGCCCCAGGGTGGGGGTGCGCGGGGTGGTGCCCAGGGCCCAACCCCTGCTGGGTCTTCGTCCACATAGGAGCTGGAGGAGAACTACACCCGGGCCTACTCGGAGGCTCTGGCTGCTTTTGGGAACGGGGCGCTGTTCGTGGAGAAGTTCATTGAGAATCCGCGTCACATCGAGGTGCAGATCCTGGGTGAGTGGGGCGTACCCGCCGCTGCACGAGGCAGGAGCCCGCAGGCCCCGACCTTCCTTCCAGGGGCGGGCCTTTGGGCCGTTTCCAGAAGCTCGCCCTCAGGAAGACCCTCCCACGAAGGTGGGGTGGGCCTAGGGGAGGCCGTTTGTCTCCCGGCTGCCCCCACTGCTGGGAGCAGGCACTGATGGGCCACAGCGCTGGTGTGGGGCTTGTCAGGCGTCCAGGAGATGCGCAGACCCAGAAGCTGAGCCCAGCTTGCCTCCCACCCTAGGGGACCAGTACGGGAACATTCTGCACCTGTACGAGAGAGACTGTTCCATCCAGCGGCGGCACCAGAAAGTGGTCGAGATTGCCCCTGCCGCCCACCTAGACCCCCAGCTTCGGACCCGGCTCACCAGTGACTCTGTCAAACTTGCTAAGCAGGTGAAGGGCAGGGGCTCTTGGGTACAGTCCCCACACAGAGACGAGGAGCCTGTTCCTGCAGGACACGGGCCCAGAGGTGGATAGTCCACTGGGGAGCAGGGAGGCCCAGGGTGACCGGCTCTGGGAGGGGAGGGCAGGACTCTGCTGGAGGGCAGATGGCTGCTGAGGGTCCTCGGGACCCTTGTCATGAGAGCAGAGGCACCAGGCCCAGAGGCCAAGCCTGGAGTCCAGGAAGGCTGAGAGGAGGGACGGAAAGAGGCCGCCGGCCACTCCCTCAGCGCCCTCTGCACCGATCGAGCTTCTCCTGGAACAAAGGGCATGAGGGGCAGTGCATTCTGTCAAGATTAAGAAACCTTATGGAGGCATTGGGTCCTCACTCGTCCTTAGCTGTCCGCTGCAGCACAGTTGTCGCAGCCCTTTACTGCTAAGGGACCATCTCTGCCCGTCTCTGCTCTGCCGGGGCACGGAGGCCAGAGATGGCAGCGGCGTCCGGCAGTGGCCTGCCCCCAGACTGGGCTCGGGAGAGCGCCTGCGATGGCCAGGCCTCAGCAGGGGCCCTGCTCTCCGTTCTCGGCCCTCCTCATCCCATCCCCTCGCAGAGTCCAGACATCCTGTCCCCACCTCTGCCTTCCCTTCCCAGAGCCCCAGATGACAGCATCTTTTCAGATCGGCCCCGCACCCCCTCGGCCCCTAGGTTGTCCCTGTTCCTCTTTCCTTTCAGAGCTGTGCTCCCTCAGGGCAGCCGGGCCCAGAAGAGGACAGCACATGTCACCTTCCCCAAACTGAAAAGCCTGGGCTGGGGCTCTGCAGTGAGACTTCAGCCACAGTTAATATGAGGCGTTGATTAGGGTCCAATTTAGAGTTGAGGTTTTGGTTATTTCATATGAGGACTGTTTTTACCTTGAGTTTGGTCTTATTTATTGGCTTACTATTACTTAATATCTCATTCCATAACAGATTTGAGGGAGCCAACTGAAGTCTAGTTTGTGGTTTTGGTTGGACCAGAGTGAAACTGGAATTAGGGTTGAATTTTGAGTTAGAATCATCATTGGTTGGTTCCTCTCAAGTGGCATCTGTCTGGGTGGTCGCCGCAGGCGATGACAGGGTAGAGGGGAACTTTCTGAAGCCCCTCTAAGGATAAGAAGCATCCAGGAGAGGCCGGGGTACGCGTCGGTGGGGCCTGTGGGGCAGATGGGAGTGTCTGTCTTGCCCCGAAGAGCTGGGTGCAGCCATCTGAGGCCCCCGGCAGAGTCCTGGAGAGCTGGCCAGGCTGGGAGGCAGGGGCCCAGCCGTGGGCTCTGGGGGCAGGGCTGGTGGGCTGCCTGCCGTCTGTGGGGGCAGGGAGGCTACAATCTGTCCCTGTCAGGCGCCCATCGTCACTGCGCCCTGCTCATGTGGCCGCTCTACAGGTGGGCTACGAGAACGCGGGCACCGTGGAGTTCCTGGTGGACAAGCATGGCAAGCATTACTTCATCGAGGTCAACTCCCGCCTGCAGGTGGAGCACACCGTCACCGAGGAGATCACCGAGTGAGCACGGGCTGGGCCAGGAGTCAGGGGTCAGGGGTCAGTCCAGGGGCAGGCTAAAGGGAAGCAGTATCCTCCCATTTTGAGTAGAATCCTCTCAGTGGCTCCTGGCGGGCACACAACCTGGGGCTCAGCTCACTCTCCCTGTGGTAGAGAACAGTTACTCACTTTTTACAAAAATGATTATTATAAAAGCATGACATGGTTGTTGTGTTAGTACAAAGGAGCAAATAAAAAACAATTCAGAGCCCTGCCCTCAGAACTGGGGACTGAGGCGCCCCCGGCTGTGCCGTGCTGCAAGTCAACAGTCTCAATGTGGGGGGAGGTTAGATGAGGAAGTCGAGGCTCAGAGAGGTTAAGAGAGTTGTCCAAGGTCACACAGCTGGGACTGGAACCCAGGTCTTTCTCCAGCCCTGTGCTGTATTTCCTAAGCCCACTCAAAATCTTTTGGTTTTTTTCCATCTTGATTTACTTTACTATGTAAATAGTTTGACACAATTGCGATGTTTTGCATAACAGTTTTATTCTACTTTTTAAATTTAATATTTGCTGAAGGCATTTCCCCCGGGCCATTGTACTTGGTCAGTTCACATCTTTGGGCCTGAATCTGCCTCCCTCTCTGAAGAGTTCTGAGGACCAACACCTTTTGTGGGGTTACCTGAGCACAGGTTAAGCGACATCTTGCCTAATTAGCTTTCTCGATTGCTTGTACCAATTTGTTCTCCCACAAGCATCGAATATAGGCAGTTTAAAAAACCTGCCCATTTCATAAACAATTAAAATGGTCTTTCCTTGTTTCAAGATTCATATTTCGAGCCATTTAGTTGTTAAGCCCTGGCTTGGGGCCAGTCTCTCTCATTGGGACTTTCCTGGCTGTTCCTTCCCCGACCTCTCACCCCACCTGAGAGTGAGAATGTGGTGGGGGGCTCCTGCCTTTGCTCAGCATGTGCACGGAGGCCCCTAGACTCAGCTTTCTCGAGGTAAAGGCTGCGTTGAGGCAGATGTGCCAGCCTCATACTCTGGCCCTACGTGACTTTCTCCCTGTTGTGCTGCTGTAAAGTTGTTGACCTTGAACCTGCCATGAGCCTGCTCTGCTAAGGTCAGACGTCTGCTTACTTGTGGAGGTTTGAGCCAGACAGACACAGGCTGCCTGCAGGTTCTTCCCAGGTCACGAGCTGTGTGGCGCTAGGGCGAGCTGTGGCCTCTCTGACCTCGGGCTCCTCCTCTGGTAGGAGTGACAGACTCTCAGAACATTGCTGTGGAGCTAGAGCTTGGAAAGAGCACAGCCGTAGTCCGTGGCGTGCAGATGTGGTGATGCCTGGTGACCGTCATCACTGCTATGAGGTGGTTTAGCAGGAAATACAAACCACGGAGGAAAGTTGGCCAAGGAAGTTTCCAGGCTGTCCCTGCCACAAGCCTCGGTGACAATAAATTCAAGACACGGAGGTTTTTCTAACAGCTGCTCCTTAGAATGGCAGTCAGTGGGGCAGACTTATAAAGCTCACATTTGGAGAGCTCTGTGCTCTCAGATCTTCGGTGGGGCGGGGCGGGGCGGGGGGGGGGGCTTGGACACAAGCCCAGCTGCAATAGGTCCTGAGAGGATAGCATCCTGACCACAGTGCCCACCCATGTGGCCCCTCCCCATTTCAAGGATCCTGGCCTTCACAACCCCACTCTCTTGCAACCCCCCCATACCCCCCCCCACAAACACAGAGCGCCACAAACCGCCCTAAGAATGGGAGTCTGAGGCTTCAAATCCAGGCTTAACGAAGGGAGGGTTTGGGGTCGGGGACAGGAGGACAGAGAGACCCCAGGGAGAAAGAAGGGCAGAGCACAGGGAGGGGTAGTTTGTGGGGTGCAGGAGCAGATTCATGCAAATAGTGCAGGAGGCGACCCCAGCCTCCCTCCAGCTGCCATGTTCTCATTCAGACCGTGCAGTTCCCAGCCCCGGGGTGGGGGGTGCAGGATGGGCAGGGCGGGCCAGGTCTGTGTGTGGACCACAGCCGCCTCCATCCCTTGCCTCACACTCCCCTCCTGGTCTGTCTTCTGACCTGCAGTGTGGACCTGGTCCACGCCCAGATCCACGTGGCCGAGGGCCGGAGCCTGCCTGACCTGGGCCTGCGGCAGGAGAATATCCGCATCAACGGCTGTGCCATCCAGTGCCGGGTCACCACCGAGGACCCCGCACGCAGCTTCCAGCCGGACACCGGCCGCATCGAGGTAGGCGCTCATTTCCACATTCATTCCAAGGGGCGCACTGCGGGTCTCGGCCTGCGTGGAGACTCCCTTGGGCTCGACTGCTCTCCCAGGGGCACAAAGGAGCCAGGGGGCCCGGCAGTGAGGGAGAACCCTCGCTTGGGCTGTGCTGAAACTGGCGTAGAGTGTGGGAGCCAGGCACGGTCTGAGATTTGGGGGAGCGCTCTGTGGGGAGATGCTGCCGTGTGCACAGGCCAGCGAGCCAGTGGGCCAGTCACCGGGACAGGCAGCAGGGCAGTTGGTGGAACCAAAGGCAGGGGCCCCACTGAGCCCAGGCCCTTGACTGTTGTCACAAGAGCCATAGACGGAGCAGTGCTGCTGTCCTCTGTCCTGCTGGCCTCTGTCCTGCTTTCAGTCTGAGGGAGGGTGGCTGGCAAGGCAGCATCCAGGGTGCAGCACAGAATTGGGGCCCAGATGTCCTAGCTGAGGGGCCAAGCTGAGCAACGTGACCCGTAAAGGTGAATGAGGGAATCCGGAGGTGGTCGGGGGCAGGGAGGAGGTTGAGGGGGGCCCACCCCCCGCTGCCTCTGGGGACACTTCCTCTTTGGAGACACTGCCTGCACCTTCTCCTCTCACACAGCCATCTGTCCCCTCCCCTCCCTGATCCTGTCCCATGGCTGAGAGCAGGAGCCCTGAGGCCTGCTCGGGTGGCATTCCCTGGCCCCTATGTCATGCTGGCTAAAAATCCCTCTGGATCCTGTGTGTCACTGGCTCTGCCACTGCCTCTGCTGGTCTCCGGCCTGAGCCTCCCAGGAAGCAGCACAGGAGCTCAGGGGAGGGCGGGGACGATTTTGAGACAGGTCCTGGGCTTCTGGGGGGCTGTCTGGGTTCTGAAAGTCGCATAGAGCTGGTAGGCTCAAGGCAGAGAGCTGCCAGCCGCATTCTGTTTCTGGAATAATCTGAGTCTGCAGGTGGGGCCAGCCCCAATGGCCGACTGCTGCCCAGCGGGAGGGCCCTGAGTTCTCTGCCTGCGACCAGGAAGGGGCAGCCCTGCGATGTGACACGACGCTGCCTTCTCCCCGCTGCCCTCCCAAGGCCTGGTTCACCACAGAATATTTTTAGCTGACAGTCCTGCTCACAGCTGAGTGTTCACCCTTAAATATTTTATTAAGTTCCTTTTTATCGAACACAGGCCTGTGTGCTCAGAAGCAGAAACGCGGTGCAGTGGCTGTCCCAGGCCCCTCCACTCCTCCTCTCCTTACCTCACAGGGGTCCCCCTGCTTGGTGCAGGCTCCCCTGCCCCCATCACGGGCTTCACATGTGTGTGCTGCAGTTACCCCCCGAACCTCTGGCCCCACTGTGGTCCCGTCTCCATTAGACTATGTGTTTGGAGCCCCCGGGTCTGCCCCCCAAGTCTCTCTCTGACCCACCGTTCTCCCCATCCCTCCCTTTCTGGGCACTGGCAGAAATTAAACAAAACTTCACAAGCCAGAGCTGGGGTTAACCGGTGGGTGCATTCGTGCTGGGCCTACACTTGTCCAGCCTGGGCCAGGGGCCGAATGTTGCCTCTGGCCTCCGAGCTGGTTCCTGACCCCACTCACCTCTTCCCCAGGTGTTCCGGAGTGGGGAGGGCATGGGCATCCGCCTGGATAACGCTTCTGCCTTCCAAGGGGCTGTCATCTCCCCCCATTACGACTCCCTGCTGGTCAAAGTCATCGCCCACGGCAAAGACCACCCCACAGCGGCCACCAAGATGAGCAGAGCCCTGGCCGAGTTCCGAGTCCGAGGCGTGAAGGTGAGAGGTCATTTACATCCCTGCGTCTGTCCTGCCCTTCGCTGCATGTGGACTCTCCGGGCTGCACCCGGTCACTGCTGCTGCCAGGCCCTCTGTGTCCCTGGGAGTCAGCCAGGGCACCGGCCCTCGGCCAGGTGCGAGTCTTCCTCTACGCTTCTCCCACCCTCCTGGGTGAGATCCTGGAATGTGTGTAAAATCCTTATGCTTTCCCTCTGGAAAGTCCGACCCCACAGATTTCGGCAGGGGTGCCGGAGCCTGTGTTTTGAAAAAGCTCTCCAGGGAATTCTTAATTCCAGGAAAATGGGGAGCCCCTAGGCAAGAGCACAGGCCATATGGCTGAGGTCACTTTGCACAAAGTCAGACCCCCGCCCGCCCTCACTGTCCCTCCACCTGGCCTGGCACGTGCTTCTGGGGCAGCGGGAAGGGCAGCCGCAGCCCAGAGGCGTGAGCAGGGCGGAGGGAGGCCAGGGCCCCCGCCCTCGGGGTCTCACAGCCCAGAGGCCGGCAGGAACCCAAAATGCCCACTGGCGTCTTGGTCGGGCTCTGTAGCTAGAGATGAAACCACAGCCACACATTGTCTTGCCTTGAGGCCGGCGCTGCCATGTGTCTGTGGGCGTCTCCTGGGCAGATGCTGCCATCAGACCCTTGACAGGCCCCACTGTAGGGGGTGGCCGCCAGGCAGGCCAGCTCTTCATCCTCTTCTGGGAGTTCCCACAGGATGGGCGCCCGTAGCAGAGGACTCGCTGCCTTGCCTGCCGTGCACGAGCTGTGCGGGGGGCTGGCTGCCGGCCCCCCGGCGTCCCCTTCTCAGCTGCTTGCTCGGCCAGTGGGGTTGAGGCACGTGAGCAGTGCTGCCCTCCCAGCGCTCTGTCACTCCTCTCACCTGCTGGCCAAGCGCTGTGGTGTGTCCTGGCAGATGCCCCAGTGGGTGCAGAAGCCTTTGAAGAAAGTATGTGGGAGGGAGAGTGGGAGGGAGGGAGCCCGTGGGTCTGTGCTGGCTGGCATCTCCCCTCAGGCCATCAGCCCACCTCACAGGCATCGGAGCTTCTAGGCGCCAGGGGTCTCTGCGCTCTTCCATGAGGAGCCTGAGGGCTTCTGGTCTGCACGTGGCAGAGACGTGTCATGATGTCCTGTGCTCAGCCCGAGTTCTTGATGAGGGGGCTTGGTTTTCCCGGCGTGGTGTCCCGGGGCTGCTTCCAGGGCTGGGTAGCCAGTGTGTACCGTGACCCCAGTAGGGAACCCTGCTACCCACCCCATTGCTGTGTCATCCTTCTTGGTGAGTCCAGCTGTCCCCTGTGGTTGTGCCCCTGGGCCATGGGACCCCTGACCTGTTTGATAGCCTGGAGGGCTCACAAGCACTTAGTGTCTGAAGGCCCTGGAGGTGGAGAAGGGGGATCAGGGTCATGGGGCTACAGGCAGAAGGTGGGAGGCTAGTGCAGGACACAGGTTCCCAGTTCCTGGGTGCACCAGTGTCCCCCCCAAATGTGCACCCACACCAGGCCACTGGCTCCTGCCATGCCTGTAGCCTCTGCCAGCCCTGCACTTGCCACCCTGTGGCTCTTTGCGCCTCCCCATCTTGCATGCTGTGCCTCCCTCCTGCCCTCCCTCCCAACCCTCTCCATGCCCTTGCGGGGCTCAAGCGCCCCTGCTCTTCTCTGCTGAGAACCTTGTTCCATTTACTTAAACCAGGATCTCTCATGAGCTACACCCAGGTATGTGTCCGGGGCTGGGAGGGCAGGCACGTGTCTGTCAGCACTGTGCAAACCCACAAGTGTGTGAGCTTGGCCTGCACTTGTGCACACACACTGTGCCAGCTCTCACCGGGCTGCTCGTCAGAACCAAGCGGGCCTTATACAAAAACCCCCTGGGCACATGCACTGTGGCTGGCATGACCTGGGCACCACTGCAGGACCTGGGGTGCCAGCGCTCACCCTCCACAGTGGGGGCCAGGACCCTGCATGTTCTCGAAGCATTTGGGTGTGCCTGGCACTGGGGGACCACGTGTGCCTATTTTCGTGTCTGGAGCACTGATTCCTCCCAGCCGATGCCCAGGCGCCATGATTGTTTGGGAGGTACTGGTAGGGCCCAGGCTGAGGCCAGAGGAAGCAGAGCAAGGCAGCCACGCCTGGACTGTGGCTCCTCGGGCCGGAGGCTAGAGCAGGCCAGTGGCCATGAGGGTGTGGGCACCCCGCTGGTGTTTGCCCCTCGTATCCGGCGTAGGAGGTTTGACTCAGTCTTTCCAGACAAGCCCAGAGTGAAGTCACGGGGGTGTCTGACCACCTGGGAGCTAAGATCACACTCGGCCTGCAGCACTGACTGGAACCTTCCAGAGGGTCCTGGGCAGTGGGATTCCAAGCCCGTCCCAATCCCTTTGGGGTGACATTTTACAAATTAGATTCCCTGGGAGACGGTGAATAAGGTTGTGACCAACAGGGGCCGGTCTGAGTTGTGTTAATGTCACCGGCTCAGATGCCTTTGCCCCTGGGGACTGTGCCATCTCCCTCCTGCTCCCGTGGCCACTGTGCATTGTAGGCTCCACGCTGCTGTGAGGACCTCACATCCTGTCCATGGCCTGCCAGCAGGGGTCCTCTGCACCTACAGATGCACGCACAGCTCTGAGGGTCCAGCTCCCGCAGTTCTCTAGGGGCTGGGACTGGGCTCACACGGGTCGGAAGGCACCAGAAGGATGAGGAGGCCAAGGGCACCCCAGGCTGCACGGGCCGCCTCCACGGGGCTGGCAGCCCCAGCCCTGAGCCTGTCCTGTCCACGCGCCTCCACCGGACCCCCTCAGGGAACCTAGCAGGACCAGACCAGAGATTAGCACTGAGGTGTCCCCAATCATTTTATTATAAAGACAAACAAGACTCCCCCTTGGTGGCTGCAGCCCCTGCCTCGACGGCTGTGAGCACCTGTCGGAAGGACCTGTCCCCTCAAGCCAGAACCAGGGAAATGGCCCCCTGTCCTGCCAAGCACGAGGGGGCCTGAGGTACCGCGGGTAGACCCGGGAGGGACTCCCGGCCGTGCTCACCCACCCAGGCCAGGGGCCGGCTGCCCTTTGCCCTCCGCCCCAGGCGACTCCCCTCCCATCATACCACACTCTCTTCCAGCCTCTCTGCACTGCCCCCCGCTCCCCGGCACCCAGCCCCCAGCAGCCCCCCATGGACAGAGTGGCTCCGCCGGGCCCAGGCTCCTCCGAGGCGCCTGGCATAACCATAGCACCCGCCGCTGTCTCCCAGGTCCAGGGAGCAGCTGCGCTGGGGGCGAGGCGGGGGGCTCCGTGGTGGGTGGGTCTTGGGGGTGGGGCTGGGGCCTCCATTGGTCTGGGACTGGACATGGCTGAGCTTGAGGGGGAGGCGGCCATTCCCAGCCCCCCGGCCCCGAACCAGCAAGGCCACAGTGAAGACCAGTAAGGCAGCCACCAGCACCCCCCCCACAGCCACGGTCAGGGTCCCGCCCAGCACATGGGCCTGCAGGGCGTGGCACAGGGGCGTGGCAGGCAGCGTGGAGAAGTGGGCACAGCCCAGCAACTTGGTGGCTGTGAGGTCGGAAGGCCCAGCGGCAGGTGACAGGGCCAGTAGGCAGAGGTCATAGTCGGCACCAGGGACCAGGTGCTTCAGCAGGAAGTGGTGGCTGGAGGCTGGGACGATCCTGCGGGCAAAGTCTGGTGGTCAGAGCCCAGGCGTCGGGGGCCAGGGCCTGGGTCCACCCCACATGGCCTCACAGCCCCCGTCACAGCCCTCCCTCGCCATGCGCTCCCAGATCCCAGCTCTAAACAGCCGCTTCCCCTAGGACCACACGACCTTGTATGTTTAATCAAGAAGGCGGAGAAATCAAGACAGGCATGCATGTGTGGCCGGAGCCAGTGCAGGGGGACAGACAGGTGTGTGCCGACAGGCCCAGGGCGAGCCCAGGAGACCTCACAGAGACAGAAATAACATGCATGTACGTTGGCCACATGCTAAAACAGAGCATGGCCAGGAGGCCTGCAGCCGGTTCAGCCACAGGGACAGACCCCTGCGGCACTGCCCACCCTCTCCCAGCACTGCCCACCTTCTGTCCCTGCCCTCTGCACCCCAACCCCCCCTCCTCCCCCAGGCAGCTCTGAAGCTAAGGAGGAGTGTGTGGAAACCCCAAGGAGAGGAGGAGCAGGAGGTGGCCCCGCCCTAAAGGAGGGAGCCCAGAGGCTGCAAAGTGGGTCCTCACCGGTAGATGAGGGTCTCGTCCTCGCTGCTGTTGTACTGAATTTGGAACATCCACACGGAGTCTGCTGGCCGCCCTGGCCCCCAGCTCACCAGCCCTGAGGTGGCGGTCACCTCCGTTACCTGCACGGCTGGTTCAGACTCTAGTGTCCCCTCGCCCTCTGCAGCAGTGCGGGCCGAAGCAGCAATGTCCGAGGGCCCCGGCCGGCCACCTTCAGTGCTGCCATTCCCGCCATGGGGCAAGGCCAGCACCCGGAGCTCTACACGGGCTGTGGCCTCGCCGGCAGGGTTGGTGGCAATGCAGGTGTAGCCCCCTGCGTCCCCAGCGTTTGTCACCCCAATCTCCAGGGTCCCATTGGGGAAAGCTCGGGCTCGGGTGGAGTTGCCGACTAGCCGGTCATCGGGGCCGACCCAGTGCATGGTGGGTGCAGGGTCACCGAGGGCCCGGCACCGCAGTGTGGCCCGCTGGCCCTCCAGCACCCAGAGGCGCTGTGTGTGGCGGGCAATGAGGGGCGGTTCACAGGAGAACTCGCCCTCGGGCACGGCCCAGAAGTAGCGGCCAGCCAGGCCTGGCGGGGAGGCGCAGGTCTCTAGGTCGTCGGGCCGGGCCAGCCGCCGCAGCCACAACAGCTCACAGTTGCAGTGCAGGGGGTTCCCACTGAAGCTGAGCACCAGGGGAGCGGGCGAGGCCTCGGCGTCACGCCCCCGGGAGAAGAGCGGGTCGGGGGCCAGAGTGGCCAGGCGGTTGGAGGTGAGGTCAAGGCGGGAGAGCTGGCTGAGTTGGGCGAAGGCGCCTGGGGGCAGGGCGTCAATGAGGTTGTGGTCCAGGTTGAGGGTGTGCAGGGCAGGCATGGCGCCGATGCCAGCCCAGGGCACCTGCCGCAGGTTGTTGTAGGACAGGTCCAGGTCCTCCAGGCTGTCCAGGAAGTCGTCGAAGGCCCCGGGTGCGATGCGGCCCAGCTGGTTGCCGCTCAGGATGAGATGCTGCAGGTTGACGGGCCCCCGCAGGCTGCCAGTGCCCAGCTCCACCAGCCTGTTGCCATCCAGGTGCAGGGAGCGCAGGCTCTCCAGGTCCCCGAAGGCGCGGGCCCCGATGCGAGTGATGGCGTTGCGGGACAGTGTCAGGTCCACCAGCCCTGTCATGTTGCGGAAGTCTGGTGGCCCCAAAGCCTGGATGAAGTTGTCAGCCAGCCGCAGCTCCACTGTGCGCCGGTCCACATTGGGCGGCACGAACAGTAGGCCTCGGTGGGCACAGAGGGTGCTGAGCGACTCAGATAGGTTCTGGCAGACGCAGGGCAGGGGGCAGGCCGCCGCTCCACTGGCCAGCAGCAGCAGCAGGAGCGGTGGGGCCATGGTGAGTGCCCTGCAGGGAAGGGCCCAGGCCCAGGCCCAGGTGGGGTTGCTGCAGGTGCTCACGGTGCCCAGAGCCCAGTCCTAGCAGGGGTCAGGGTCAGAGGCCCAAGGGGCCCCCAGGGCTGAGGGAAGGCTGGGGCCTACAGGTCCAACCCCCCCAGAGTAAAGATCACATCTCCCAAGCAGTTAGGGGGAGTCCAAGCTCTGGGGACAAGGTGAGGCCTGAGACCGGAAGCAGAGATGGGCATGAGAGCAGGGAGGGTCCCGGAACTTCCTTTCCCTGGCGTCCCTGGAATCGCCAGAGCACCCCCACTCCGCGTTATCCCCTCCCCCATCAGGGAAGGTGTCCCTCAAACCCCTCCCTTGGCCCGTCGCCCCTCCCCAGCCAGCCCCCACGCTGTGCCCTGCGCGGTGGGGGGAGGGGGGCCTCACCTGGTATCCGTAGTTCAGGGGGCGCGGGCCGGCCTCCCCATGGGCCCCGCCGGACCCCACCGACTCCAGGTGGCTCTCCGGCGGGGGCGAGGCCCGGGGTTGACCGGCCGCCCACCGGGCGCCCTCCAGCCCATGGCGCTTGGGCCCGCAGCCCCGGCTCACTCGGTTCCCGGCACCTTTTCCCGGCGCGGCTCGTGGCGGCGGACAGGCAGGCGGGTGCGCGCCAGCGAGCACGCGCGCCGCGGACACGCACGTGGAGGGCGGACGGGGAGGAGCGCGTGGGGATCCACCCGGGCTGGTTCCAGAGGTCACGGGGACACGCGGCCACTGCAGCGCCCACGGGTGGCTCCTGGTCACGCCCGAGGCTCGGGCCGGCGCAGGCCCGCCGCGCAGGCCCCTGGCGCTGCCGCAGCGCACTCACCCTGGCATAGGCGCGCGCGCCCCCGGGTACCCTGGCGCCCCGGCATCCCGCACCGCCCGGGCTCCTGCCGCCGCTGCGCGAACCGTCACTCTGCAGCCAGCCAGACAAAGCGCCAGCTCCCGGGCCCCTTCACCATCTCTCAGAGATGGGAGTCTTTGTCACATGTCGCTGGGCACCCTCCCCAACACACCCACACATGCCCACACACCCACACGTCCCCGCACCCACAGGCAGGGCCGGGTGCAAACCCGCACTGTTGCTGGGACCCTCGCTTCACAGACACACTCTGAAGGTCATAACCGTTCTGCATCACCGAGTCACGTGCAGGGTCCCCAACACGCACGGGGCCCTAGAGGGGGGGCTTGGGCGACGCCCCCGTCGAGGGTGCTGCGTGGTGGGGCCGCGAGGGCTCGGCTCCGGGCTGGCGCCGCGCCCCACTGCCCGCCTCTCCCTCCCCCTTCCCAGGCTCCCCGCCCGCCCTGCGAGCTGGGAGCCAACCGGTCTCCGCCTCCGGTCCTATTGGTCTGTGCGGCGCGGTTTCCCAGCAGGCCGGCGGAGGCACGCCGTTTAAAGGTGTGCGTCAGTGGTCCTCGCCATGCCCGCAGCCCCTCCCTCCTCTTCTGACCCCTGTCGGGCCATTTCCCTGGGAGAGCGGCCGTGGATTAGCCTGGGTCCTCGGAGAAAGGGCTCCTGATGGGGGTGGGGAGGTCCCGGCTTCCTGCCTCAGAGCTGAGGTTTGGGTGGGAGCTCAGACGAGGTGGGGCACCCTGGTCCTGCGTAGTGGTCTCCCAATTAGGATACAAGGGAAGGTACTCTCCCCCCCCCCCCCCCCCCCCCCCCCCCCGCCGGGGGAATCTCCTAGTCCTCACGCTACCTGGATCCGCCCCCCTTCCCTTCCTTTCCCTTCCGACCTGATTCCTAAAGACCTGGTAGGTGGCAACTCAGGGAAACAGACCGAATTCTAATCTTGCCTGGCACAACAGGTAACCTTGGCAGGCTACTTAACCACGGAAACAATGTCCTCATCTGGGCCAAGGGGTATTGATGGTATGTACTCAGGTACCACATGGGGTGAGAGGAGAGGAAATGATAAGCCTTTGAGGCGCTGTCACCCGGCAGCTGGAAGCCTTTCTCACTGCTGTCGCGCCCCAGGCTTCAGCTGTTGAATTTGTAAAATGAAGACACTGGATCCTACCCCCGGGGTCAGCTCTTGCTCAGTGGCATCAGCTAGTTCTTGGTTCCTGTTCTGCCCATAAAAATGTTTTCATTCACTCTAAACATACGTGTTTGCTGGCATCCAGCACGTGCTGCCTGCCCTGTGCTGGTGGTTGGGGTACGTCAGGAACCAGATGGGCCTGGTTCTGGGCCCATGGAACTTACAGCACAGAGGGGATGACATAGCCCCCAAAATTACAAAGGGGGAGAGATCTACAAAAGGGAAATACAGGGTTTGACGGGATGGCCTCTGAAGATCTTTCTCACCCCTGTGTGGTTCTAGGTCCTTTAGATGGTTTAACTGGTATCTTCGCAAATGCCATGCCTTGGCCCAGTGGACATGTCCTTTAGGAGGGGCAGGGACTAGTTTCAGGGACAATCTGACCTGTCCCAGCAGACAGGCAGGAGGCAGATTTGGCTGGGTCCCACTGCGGTGACCACTCGTGGGATGCTGGTGGGCAGGCACCCTTGAGAGCAGCCACAGGGACCCGCAGCCCATGTTGGGCCTGGAGCCCCTGTTGAAGGTGCCAACAGAAATCTAGAATGGCTAACACATGGAGACGCCTTCTCTGATGTGACAGCCAGCGCTGTAGCCATGTGGTCACAGGCACACGCATGCTGGAATCCCAGCCACACAGCCTCATAGTCATGGGGCACCTGTCACAGTGCTGGTTCCCAGGCTCCCGTGCAGCCTCTGGGTTGGACTTGACCTGCCCCAGCTTCATCCCATTACGCAGCCGTTTACTGAGCAGAACTGAGGGCCCATGTGCACAAAACACATGGACACAGGTACATCAGACAGCACCCCCACCCCAAGAAACACTTGCAGGTGTGCGAGGAATGCAGACAGCAAATGATGAGCTGTCCGACAGCTGATCCCATGGGGGCCTCTAGAAAAGGGAGCCAGCTGTGCTGTGAGGGCAGGAGATGAGGACAAAGAAGGCCTTTGAGCTCAGACGTCCGGGAAGAGCTTAGCAGGCAGGTGCAGCAGTGTGGAGTGTGAGAGGGCAAGGCACGTTTGGCCTGGCCAGAGCTGGCCGTGGTAGAATCGCCCAGCTTGGCCAGTGAAATAGGAGAGGGTGGTGAGGGTGATGGGTCACAGGTTTTGGTACCTGGGTGGCCAGGCACTGGCCAGAAGGCGGAAGAGAACAGCGTGAGGAAAGCTGGTTTGGGACTTGGTGAGCTTGTGTGAGGGACCCACAAGGAGAGAGGCCCAGGAGGCATTTCCGCTTTGGGATCTCGGTGAACTGGAAGCCGGGAGAGGCCCTCCAGGGAGAGCACTGTATGAGCAAAGGCCTAGTGACAGCCCTGCTGCCTCCATCCTGCAGGGGTGAAAGGAGTGCCCAGTGGTGACCAGGGAGGAGGAGGACAGCAAGATGTCTTGCAAGCCCAGGGACAGAATGTCCAGGTGGAGCTGTTAGCAAGAGGATGGGCAGGTGCCCATGGACTTGGCCACGAGGAGGGACCTTGGAACCAGTGTGGCTGGTTATGTGTGTTGTGGGGGGTCTGTTGAAGGCAGGGGCCTCTTTTAAGCATGGCTGGGAGGCTGGGGATGTGGCTGCTTCGTGCCACGGCGCTGTGGGAAAGGCCCAATCCGGTTCCTGTGCTGTGGGAGGTGTGGAGGTGCTTGTTTTCAGATCCCTGAGGAAGGAGGAGGTGGGAGTCAGCACATGATCTGGGGTGAGCAAGGAGGGAGGAAGCGGGCTCAGCCCCGACAGCTTGGGGACTGCCAGAAGCGGGGTGGTGGTGAGGAGATGGGGAAATGCGACTGCACAGGACTGTGCTATCCTGGGGAACTTGGGAAGCTGCTGGCCCGGGTGCCACTGTCAGCTGCTTCTCCTTTCCCCGCCCTGCTGCCTGGTGACACCTTCCCACCCACCTCTGTCCTGCAGACCAACATCCCCTTCCTGCAGAACGTGCTCAACAACCAGCAGTTCCTGGCAGGCACCGTGGACACCCAGTTCATTGACGAGAACCCGGAGCTCTTCCAGCTGCGGCCCGCGCAGAACCGGGCCCAGAAGCTGCTGCACTACCTCGGTCCGTCCCCAAGACTGCCCTCCTCTCCCCTCCTCTCCCCGAGGCCTTGCTCCAGGCCCCTCGCCCAGAGAGCTTCCTAGCATCCTCTGCCCCTGCTCTCAATCTAGTCCTCTTCCTTTGCTTTGCCCTCCCCACCCCGCCTACCCTCCTTGCTCCTGATCTCAGAGACCCCCTTTTCTATCCACATGGCCCTCAATAGGTCCCCACCGCCTGGACCCAGGAGGACCTGGCTTTGGACCCAGGACGGGCCAGCTGGAGAGCTGGGCATCCTGGAGGCATCACCCCATCCCTGAGCCCACCTACTCTCACTCCTGCCCTCAACTCAAGCCTCTGCCCAGTCTGCCCTGACCCACTACCCACTCTCCCCACAGGACACATCATGGTGAATGGCCCGACCACCCCGATCCCTGTCAAGGCCAACCCCAGTCCCACGGACCCCATTGTCCCTGTGGTGCCCATAGGTAGGTGAGACCCATTCTGCCACCTCGTGGGGGAGACAGAGGAGGCTGCCATCTGCAGAATGGGTGCTAATGCTGGGTCTGCCCTAGGCCCGCCCCCGGCTGGTTTCAGAGACATCCTGCTGCGAGAGGGGCCCGAGGGCTTTGCTCGAGCTGTGCGGGGCCACCCGGGGCTGCTGCTAATGGACACAACCTTCAGGGATGCCCACCAGTCACTGCTGGCCACTCGCGTGCGAACCCACGATCTCAAAAAGATCTCCCCCTATGTGGCCCACAACTTCAGCAAGCTCTTCAGCATAGAGAACTGGGGAGGTAGGCCGGAGGGCTGGACGGTGGGCAGGGCCTGGCAGGAACTGAGCACCCCGTGTGATCAGGCTACTGGGGACTCGCAGGAGAAGCTAGAGGTGCTGACATTGAGGGAACTGGTGAGGACTGAACAAGGCAAACGGTGACTGGTGCCCACTCTGGCCAGGCCTGGTGCCAGGTGCGAGATCGCAGAGCTGAGACCCAGGAAGCTGAGGGTCAGCGGGGCAACACATCTTAATTATAGCACAGAATTGGCACAGAGGACACAGCCCCAGCTGCCCTGAGATCAGTGAAGGGAAACATGTTGGGGGGTCTGGGTGGGAATGTGAGGGACCCTGAAGATAAGCAGGGCCTGGCATTAGGCCAGAGCTGCAGGATATGGTGGGGTCCCCGGGACACTTGGGGCTGACCTGGGACTCTTGGTCCTTGCGCAGGGGCCACGTTTGACGTTGCAATGCGCTTCCTGTACGAGTGCCCTTGGCGGCGTCTGCAGGAGCTCCGGGAGCTCATCCCCAACATCCCGTTCCAGATGTTGCTGCGGGGGGCCAATGCCGTGGGTTACACCAACTACCCCGACAATGTGGTCTTCAAGTGAGCCCGGGGTCGGGTGGGTGTGGGGGAGACGCCACACAGCAGGTGCCAGGCCACACAGCAATGGCCCGTGCTCCCACAGCGGGCTCCAAACAGCCTCCCAGCAGCTGTGCCCAATAGGGGCTGCTATTTGGAAATGTCATCAAGTGCAGAATTACAGCTGGAGAACTGGAAGGGCTTCTAGCTCGTGGGCCAGTGGAGGCCCCAGGAAGGCCGGTGACTTGTCCCCGGCCACGTGATATACGGCGGGGGCTGGGACCTGGCCTCAGGACTCCTTGTTCAGGGCTTTCTCCCTCATTCCTTTGCAAAGTAAAGACTGGCTGCTACTCCTGACCTGGGCCCAGCCAGCGTGGACAGCTCTGCTCTGTGCCCACATGCCTCTGGGGCGACCCTGCCCAGCTCAGGCTGCCCTGGAGGCCACACTGTGGTGCCTGCCCCCCCCCCCCCCCCACTGACTGGGTCCCATGCCCCGTCAGGCCAGACCCTAAGAACTCATCACCCAGGGGCCACAGATGGTCCAGAAGCCAGAGAAGGAAGTGGGGGTGGGGGGTGGTGGGGGGCTAACCCCTGGGCTCTCCTACCCACTCAGGTTCTGTGAGGTGGCCAAGGAGAATGGCATGGACATCTTCCGGGTCTTTGACTCCCTCAACTACCTGCCCAATCTCCTGCTGGGCATGGAGGCCGCAGGCAGTGCTGGTGGCGTGGTGGAGGCCGCCATCTCCTACACGGGTGACGTGGCCGACCCGAGCCGCACCAAGTACTCGCTGCAGTATTACATGGGCTTGGCCGAAGAGCTGGTGCGAGCTGGCACCCACATCCTGTGCATCAAGGTGCCTGGGCCAGCCCACCTCTCGGCCTCCCTACACGTTTCCCGCTCCTGTCCTCCACAGGCACACTGTCCCCTTCTTACCATCTCGTCCTCTTTTCGCACAGGACATGGCAGGGCTGCTGAAGCCAGCGGCCTGCACCATGCTGGTCGGCTCTCTCCGGGACCGCTTCCCTGACCTCCCGCTGCACGTCCACACCCATGACACGTCAGGGGCAGGCGTGGCAGCCATGCTGGCCTGTGCCCAGGCTGGGGCCGATGTGGTGGACGTGGCAGCTGATTCCATGTCCGGGATGACTTCACAGCCCAGCATGGGGGCCTTGGTGGCCTGTACCCGAGGCACTCCCCTGGACACAGGTAGGGAAGGAGCAGCCCGTGGCCATCCCCTTTCAGAGCCACGCCCCCACCGGTCCCATGGAGTCTGGAGGGTTCTAGAATTCACACCCTTGCCTGGCCATGCCTTCCATCACCCAAGTCTGAGGTGGGACCTGAGCTAGCCCTGGGGTCCTGGAGGAGCAGCTGGGCGCTCGGCACATTTCTCAGCCCTCTCCTACCTCTGGCCTCCCTGCAGGGGTGCCCCTGGAGCGCGTGTTTGACTACAGTGAGTACTGGGAGGGGACCCGGGGACTGTATGCTGCCTTTGACTGCACGGCCACCATGAAGTCTGGCAACTCGGACGTGTATGAGAATGAGATCCCAGGGGGCCAGTACACCAACCTGCACTTCCAGGCACACAGCATGGGGCTGGGCTCCAAGTTCAAGGAGGTCAAGAAGGCCTACGTGGAAGCCAACCAGATGCTCGGCGATCTCATCAAGGTAAGCCAGGCCGTGCCCCTTTCCCCCGCTTCTGGGTCTTTATAAGGAGCCTGGCACCCTAACGCACGGGCCCTTCTCCTCAGGTGACACCCTCCTCCAAGATCGTGGGGGACCTGGCCCAGTTCATGGTGCAGAACGGGCTGAGCAGGGCCGAGGCCGAGGCCCAGGCAGAAGAGCTGTCCTTCCCCCGCTCCGTGGTGGAGTTCCTGCAGGGCTACATCGGCATTCCGCACGGGGGCTTCCCGGAGCCCCTTCGCTCCAAGGTAGGGAAGGCCTAGCCCAGTGCGGGGGGGCTTAGGCGTAGGAACCGGGCCTGACCCTCTGCTGTGCTCCCCAGGTGCTAAAGGACCTGCCGCGGGTGGAGGGGCGGCCTGGAGCCTCCCTCCCTCCCCTGGATCTACAGGCACTAGAGAAGGAGCTGACAGAGCGGCACGGGGAGGAGCTGACCCCGGAGGACGTGCTGTCAGCGGCCATCTACCCCGACGTCTTTGCCCACTTCAAGGACTTCACTGCCACCTTTGGCCCCCTGGACAGCCTCAATACCCGCCTCTTCCTCCAGGGACCCAAAATTGCAGAGGAGTTTGAGGTCAGTGGCTCTGGCACCCATGTACACACCCCCGCGGGACCTGTCCCCACAGCCCTAAGGACCCAGCACATCTGGAGCACTAGACTTTGGCCGGGCTGGCACCGGGCTTTCAAAGCTCTGGGTGCACAAAGTACCCTTGGGAGATGGAGCCAGGCCTTGTAAGGAGCTGGAGTCCAGGATGGGGGAACTTGCCTGGGACGGGGGTGGGTGGGGTGGGGGTGGGGCTGCTCTCCTCGCACCTGTCCCCCTCCCGCTCTGAGCTTCCACGTCCTGCTGCAGGTGGAGCTGGAGCGGGGCAAGACACTGCATATCAAAGCCCTGGCCGTCAGTGACCTGAACCGGGCTGGCCAGCGGCAGGTCTTCTTCGAGCTCAATGGACAGCTGCGTTCCATTCTCGTCAAGGACACACAGGCCATGAAGGTATTGTTCCCCGTGCCAGCCGGGTGGCAGGGGCAGCGGGGCCTGCTGTCTCACGTCCCCTTTCCTGTCTGCAGGAGATGCACTTTCACCCCAAGGCCCTGAAGGACGTGAAAGGCCAGATCGGGGCACCCATGCCTGGGAAGGTGATAGACATCAAGGTGGCTGCAGGGGCCAAGGTGGCTAAAGGCCAGCCCTTGTGTGTGCTCAGCGCCATGAAGATGGAGACTGTGGTGACGTCACCCATTGAAGGCACTGTCCGCAAGGTCCATGTAAACACAGACATGACACTGGAGGGCGATGACCTCATCCTGGAGATTGAGTGACCTTGCCCCAGACTTGCGGCCCGCCGTCCCCACCCCAAGCCCTCTACAGCCGCTGCTGCCAGAGCAGGCCCAGGCCAGCCGGGGCCTGAGGGCAGGAAGGCCTGGCCCTGGAGCGCCTGTCCTCAGCCGCTTGTGGCAGGACACTGCCGGCGGTGGCCCTTCCTTCTCCAGCCATCTATCCTTTCTCTGCTGGTGGACAGTCACTCATATTCACCTCTTGCCAAATAAGGGTCCTATCCTTGCTGGAGACTACAGGTGATATTACAGGTGGGCCTAGGAGCCAGGAGAGCAGGTTTAGGGGTCCTACCCCTTGGGGGGAGACCTAAGCCCCAAGTCCTGAGAACTTTCCTCAATAAAACTGGCTTTCCCCTGCCTCCACTGCTGGGTCCTTTGCAGGTCACCCCTCGTGCCACTCAGCAAAGTGCCTCTTGGACCACCCAGGCCAGCTGTTATTTTCTTCCTTGGAGGGTAGTGAGGATGACAGTAGTAGCCTTGGTTTAAGCTACTACTGAGTGCCTGCTGTATACATACCCAAACAGGATTAGCTAGTTGTCGCTGAGAGTCGGGGCCAGGTGAGCCGAACAGGCTGTTCTAAGCACTTAATACCTGTTAACTCAGGCAATCAGCCTACGCCCATTTTATGGACACAGAAATGGGAGTCACAGGAAGGTTAAATAACGTCTAGAACCAGCACAGCTAGTAAGACGCAGAGAGGGTTCAAATTCAGGTTGTCAGTGGATTTGCTTTCCAAACACACTGCTTTCTTTACCTTTTAAACCCAGGGCCAACCTCCCACTCCATCCATTCAGGACTGGACACAAACAGGTGCCACTTTCCGGGAGGCAGGCGAGATGGTGTGGGAACCTCGGGGTGAGGATTCTGCTGGGAGGTTAGCGACACTGGACTGCGAGTCCCAGGCCCTAAGCCTGCCCACCCTGACAAGCAGCTCTCAGGAGAACCGTAATCCTGAGCCCCAGTTCTCTCACCTTTGGAGTGGGACAGCAACCCTGCCTCCATCACCACTGCTGCCCCCACATGGGGGAGGTGAGGATGGACTGGGGGGTCCGTTCCTGAGCAGAGGAGCATGAGGAGGACATGGAGGGGCAAAGCCCAGATACTCTGACCCCCAGGGAACCATCCCAGCAGCCTGCCAGCCTCCTCTTTGGACGCCAGGATCCCCAAGGTACCTTCCAAATAGGCCCATGCTCACCCTCCTCTGCCTCTGCCAGCTGCTGCACAGAACTTCCCAGCAAGGTAGGTGTATGACTGTCACGATGCCCTTTTAGATCCAGGTGAATATAGTTTAGTCACAGCCAACCTGGGGGTGCCACAGGAAGTGACTGCACATCTGTTTCTTTCAACCACCAGCCTCAGGGAAGGGGACTCAGGACACCCTCCCCGAGTCTGGAATGGGACCTGAAAACCATTCTGAAAAGAAGAGCCGGTAGAACGTTAGCAGGTTCTAAAAAAGAATCTGTGTTGCAGTGTTGCTCAGCAGGGTCTGCTGTTCTCAGGGCTGCAGCCTTTGTCCCAGGCTCCTCCAGGGCCCAGACAAGCAGCACGGTGGCAGAGGTCCGAGGTGGAGAGAGCCAGAAAAGCCTCCACTCCCAGGTGACTCTGAGCTGGCTCGTTTTCCATTTTGGATCTATTTCCTCTTGTATAACATGAGGCTGGTAGACTTTGGGGTGGTCCTGGTGGGGCCCCACAGAGGAGCCTCCACCATGTCCGAGGGTATAGGTTGGAGGCTCCATCGCTGGGGACAGGGCCCTGCATCCCATTTCCTGACACTGGTATCCAAGGCACAGACCCCAGGATGAGCTGGGCCCACACCTGGTACCTGCAGTCCCAGGCCCACCTGTGTTAGGACTGGGGGCCTGGCTCAGGAAGGAGGAAGCGGCGAGACCCAAGGCACCCAGAGCCCCGCTCCCCCATCTTGTCCCTACTCTTGGGAACTGTCCCTACCAAGCTGACTTGCCCAGAGATTAGTGTTCAATGTGCTAGGACAGGTGGTGGGCACACTCCCAAGAACCCAAATAGATTAAATTCCCAAAGGTCCAAGGCCATGTTACCCAAGTTAAATCTCTTTAATATCCCAATACAAAGTTCCTGATGCAAAAAGACAATGAGAAAACCCTGGGAAGTTGGGGGGAGGCGTTCTGTAAATTGCACCCCCAGCAGCTTTTCAGGGCAGAGGCGCTCAGAGAAGCAGCAGTCCAAAGTGAGGAGGGGGGTGCTCGGCTCCTGGGACCTTGTCCCCTCACTCCCAGCTGCTCCGCATCCATTTCGAGGAGCCGCACCCTTTGGATATCCGCTCCTTTCTCTTGGTCCCTGGGATTCAACTAGCTCTGGCTTCAATCCCCTACAAAATTCCTGAGATCTCGGGGACCCCAGCCAGCTCCTCCCCTGCACTCCCCCTCGATGGGGAGGGGCTGGGAGCCCATGAGAGTTCACACGAGTGTGTACAGGAGCAGGGGTCAGGAGCACAGGGGCACCTCTGAGTCCCCCGCCCGCTCCAGGAGCACACACAGGGGAAGGCTGCCGTAGAGCTTGGGGTCTGTGAGGGGCTGGAGCAGAAGCAGAAAGAGTCCTACACCCAGGGTGTAGCCTGCCAGCAGGCGCCGCCGCTGTGGATGCTCGAGCGCCGCGCACACGGCGGGGAAGCCCATGTAATTGCAGAAGGAGTGGCAGAGGACGGGCCCGATCAGGTGTCCTGGGCGGGGAGACAGAGCAGCGCATGGAGCAGCCCCAGCACCTTCCCGGGCCTTTCCAGGGCCAATGACCCTCATTCCCTGACAGGAGATCAGCGCCCCGCTCATCCACCCACACGCCAAGGCCTCTGCTTCCTTCCATCGCTCAGACCTCACCAGGCTGAGGGCCCAGGGACTGAGGTTTAAGAAACAAAAACTTGTCGCTCCTAGAGCAGTCTTCCCATTCTCCCCTCCCTCCTGTGGGCCTGAGCCCCCAGAGACCCGAGAGAGACTGAGGACCAACCTGTCCGGATGAAGAGGAAAGCAGTGTAGGCACCGAAGACAGCTGTGTAGGAGAACTGGAACGCTGGAGACGTGGAGGCCGCGTAACCACACCTGCAGGCCCTTCCTGTCCCAGCACTGCACACCCATCAGCCAGAGACATCCCCTCCCCCCTGGGGGCAGCGGCTGCTGCCCCAGCACCTCTGGCTGTCCTACACCCCAACTCCCAGGGTCAGCACCCCTCTAATACTATAGCCCTCTGTTCCCAATTCTCCCTCCAGAGTGGCTATCGGGGACACCCTCACACACCCCAACCCGGGATGGCCCCAGGCACGCGCTCTAAGGACTCACCTGCAGACAAGATGATGCTCCCCACACTGTTCTGGCGGAAACGAAGCTGCTCAAAAATGTGGTGAAAATGCGCTGGGAGGAAGGTGAAAACCACATCACCTTCTGCTCAGCCTGCCCTACAGGCCCTACCCTGGCCCCGAGCCCCATTCTTGGCTCTCATGCTGCAAACATCTTAACAGGACCAGGTTGGACAGACTCACCGACTCCAAAGAAGAGCGGGCAGGTGAACACGGCAGGGCCCAGGCCGGTACACGGTGCCAACATGGGCAGCATGCAGGCCCGGAACACCAGCTCCTCCGTCAGGGGAGCGATCACTTGGTTCCGCAGCCAGCGCATGTCCGTGAGGCAGCGGGCCCAGGAACGAGGGGCTAGGGTGGCGATTCAGGCCAAGCAATGAGTGACTAGCAAGTGAACAGAGAAACCCGCAGGGCCCCAAATGCCCCTCTCCCACAAACTTCCCGGTCAAACTCAGATTAGGTATCAATACTCCTGAGAAGAGGTAAACGGCGAGCTTGGTTTATCAGACCCCAGCATAAGACAACATCTCAAGAGGACTGAACAGAAAGGCATTCGTAGCTGAGGCAGGACGTCCTGGATGTGAACTTGGGAAACATCAAAATCTGCCCAAGACCAGCTCTGGTTTGGAGAAGCCAGAGGTTAGGGAAAGCAAGGAACAATGCTCTCTACTCCACACCAAGTGCTGCTGGGGGCCCTAGGGGACTCCTTGGATATCAGGGGCCGACTCCTACAGGCCACTTACTACATATTCCCATGTTACTGACGAGGAAACACCACATCTCACATCTCACAGTCAGGTCCCACCATGAGACGGATGAGTGCCTTTGTCCTGAACTGCCTGTGCCTACTTTTTCCCTCAGCCCTGAAGACTCACCTAAGACAACCTTCAACCCGTCTGCCAGGTCACAGGGGCAATCCATAGAGAGCTGCATCAGTGGGCCCAGAAAAAGGATCTGAAAGCAGAAAAACAGGTGCAATCAAACGAAAGGCTTAAACCATAATCCACTGCCCTTGCCCAGACAAGGCCGCATGAGACGCTTCCTGTTCTCTGCCAGGATTTCCCGAGAGCCTCCAGCCATCTCACAATTCCTGCCTCCCATCAGTCAAAAACAACACTATCAGACTAAGAAAAAAAGTAACAAAAAGGAGCCTCATGCTAATAACAAAAAACAGGAGGGAAGATAAAGCAGGACTCACCATGGTCAGTAGCAGGGGCAGCAATGCTGCTGGGAAAATGCCCTCCAGCCTGAAGCCCATCAGCGTGAGCAGGGATGTGCCTGGCTGAGCCACAGGAACGGGGGCATCAGTCTTGCTCCCTCCCCCAAAGACCCGAGACCTCTCCCCGGTTGCCCTCTGCCCCGCCTCCGTCGCACCTGGATGCCTGTCAGTTCCCTCCAGAGTAGCACGCAAAGGGGCGACAGGCTGGACACCACCAGGACACTGGTGAAGCGCCGCTTGATGACGGCAGGGTGGTCCCTACGGAGGAGGCCGAAAGTTCAGGGGGCCCACAGCCGCCTGCAGACAACGCCGCCCCGCCCGCGGCTCGCCCGAGCTCCGCCCGCAGCCCCGCCTCGCGGAGGCGCGGGTTCCAGCCGCGCGCGCAGCCCCCGCACCTGGGCAGCTCGCTCTTCCAGACATAGAGGCTGCCCACGTAGGAGCAGGCGAGGCTGAGGCAGGAGAACACCGACACCCAGCAGCACAGCCCGGGACCCGGACCGCCCAGAGCCGCCGACTCGGGCTGCCGCTCCGGCCGTGACACCGACAGCAGGCGCAGCCCATCCCCGCCCAGCGCCGCCATCGCGCCCGGACCCGCGGCGCCCAAGAGTGACGCGAACCTCCGGGGCTCGGCCCGCGCCTGCCGAAAACTCGGGTGACGTCATCCGGAGGCGCGGGCTCCCAGCCCCGCCCTCGACTCCGCCCGCGACACTGAAACAGACCCGGTGCGTGGAGCAGGTTTATTGAAAAACAGACAACACGTGGTCCCCGCAGCCATCCTGCGCGGGGAGAGGGCTTGACTCAGGGGTCGGGACTCAGCCACTCCGACAGGTTGGAGACCTCCTGCAGCCACAGCGCGTCCTGCGGGAAGAAGGGGGGTCGGGGGGTGAGGACCCCTCGGCAGCTGCCGAATCCCCGCCCTCCCCTGCGCGGCCCTCGCTGGGTTACCTCCTGGCTCCTCCCGGGGCCCGCCCTGCTTCCGCTAGGGGTCAAGGAGGCCTCTGGGGACTCGGTGCAGTGCCGGGCACCCTCTGACGCGCTCGGGCCCCTGGCAGAGTAGAAATCCTGCGTGTCCTTCACGACCTGGCGGAGGCTGCCTTTCTTGAGCCTCTTGTTTTCCACTTGCCCGCTGGTCCCTAGGAGAAAACAAGCCCACTCATCTTACACAGCCCTGTGCTAGAAAGACCCTTGGGGAAACCTGGGTGAAAGGGAGAAGCTGGGGGCCCCCCGCTCTATCAGCTTTCCCACCTTAGAAACCTTTCATCAGGTCCCGTCCAGATCAAAACCCGGCAGCTCCGGGTTTTGACAGAGCCCTAGAAAGTAGTTTACAGGCTCTGGGCCTCACGTGGAAAGGTGCTGCTGGCTCGGGTAGTAGATGGCCTAGTAGACGGCCGTCAGCTGTAGCCAGTTAGCCAATTGGCAGCCAATATAACTGCTGCAGCAACGGAGGAGAGCCGAGGAACAAAGTCGAGAGGAGTGGAGGAGAGTCGTCAGTCAGTTGGCAGAAAAACGGACAGCAGGTCGCACGTCCGGTGAACCCAGCCTCCAGTGAGACCACAGTGGTATGACTCCCCTACCTATGGCTCCGTGGGTGTTCCTTTTTGGCCTCACCATATCCTGCGTTCTTATGTGGGGAGAGGGACCAGAGAACCCGCAGGCCGCCCCGCACGACAAATGGCGCAGCGAGCAGGGTATGGTGCCGGCCAAAACCTACCAATGCATGGTGGAGCGGTTTGTGCATGTGAGAGCTCAGCTTCCGGAGGCCCATGAGGAGCGACACCGGGAACGGGAGGCACGGTCTTCCTGGGAGACTCAAGCCTCCAGCTGGCACACCACCTTCTTGGCCATGAAAGGCGTTGCCTTCATTTTGGTGATCTGCTGTGGCCTTGGGCTCTGAGGGTTGTGGACATCTTACACGGAGGCCTCCACCCCCTCAGACACCTGGCATGGTGAGCAAGATCCTGACAAGGCAGGAATGGAGTCTGACTCTGGGCAGGAGGACGTGTGGCCCCCACACAGTGTGTGGTGTCCGGTGGCCACTGTTCTCAGGAGTTGGACCCCCAAGGAGAGGTGGGAGGACATAGACGGCTCTCCGGCCAGCGTGGAGAGGGCCCTGCAGGCTCTGGCTGAGCGGTTGCCGGAGGAGGAGAAGGCTACAGCCGGCCGTGTGGGCTGGATGTTCCTCAAGGCCTTGAGTTGCAACACGGAAAATACGCTTAGTGAAATGGCCCAGGTACAGGACCAGGTGTCCTGGTTGGAAGCGCTGGAAGCTCGGGTCCGCCTGTTAGAAGAGGGACCCCACAGTGGAGACTCTGAGGCAGAGGCGGAGGAAGCTAGTGGAGACAATGTAGCTCCCAACCCTCAAGCCCAGCCAATCTTGAAGCAAAGGGTAAAACTTGAGCAACCTTTGGGCCCCGGGGGCGTTGCTGCCGGCAACCCACCTGTGACTGAGTTCACAGCCTACACCCGTTATACTCCCACTGAGTTGCAGGAGCTGGGGAGGCAGTACAGACAGTGCCCTGGAGAGCCAGTCTCGGCTTGGCTATTACGTTTATGGGATGAGGGAGCAGACAACATTCTCTGCTCCCCAGGCGAGATGGAAAAGCTAGCCTTCGTGACAGCGCATCCGTCCCTGCGACAAAGGTTACAAAACTGCCATAGATTGGCCAACAACCAGGGCAACCATTCTCTAATGGCGTGGCTCACGGCTGCGGTACGCACCGTATGGGAACAGGCTGGCGAGCTGCCAGACACTGTGAGTCAATGGCAGTCATATACAGAACTTACGCAAATAATCCATGAAATGGGTATGAGACATGCTATTTTTAACCTCAACATGCAGGGCCCAGATGACGAGCTTTTTACTGCCAGCATGAGAGATCTGGTTTTGGATACAGCACCTGCAAGTGCTTTTGAATCCTTGATTGCTATTCTTACACCGTATGTAGGGCGACAGATCCATGAAGTTACAGCTGCCATGGTCACCCTAGGGGATGTTGAAAGCCGGAGGCGAAGGAAGTTAAGACAGGATGTCTGCGCAGTTGAGACCTGGAAGCCCAAACCAAAGGTAAAGGGGCGAGGTCGCGGGCCTCAGAGAGTAACACGCGCACAGATGTGGCGTGATCTCGTGGCAGCAGGGATCGATAGAAAGAAAATAGACCGACAACCCAATGCACTCCTGCTGGAACTTTGGAAACAGTTGCGTCCGGAACAACAATTCCGGAGAAGCGTAAAGGAGGAGTCTGGGAAAGCGCGACCCGTGTCCCTCCAGGACTTCATGCAGCCGCTTGAGGCCGGCTCCTCTCAGCTTGATTAGGGGTGGGGCCAAGGTACCTGGTCAGAGGGGACGAGCAGGGACCGGAGGCCCCACGTGGAACTGTCTGTACATTGGTCCCCTTTGAATGTACAGAGGGTTTTGGCTCTAGTTGACACTGGTGCCAACTGCAGTCTCGTTTATGGGAACCCAGAACTATTCCCTGGACCAGCAATCTGCATTGATGGCTACGGGGGGAAAAACTGTGACTGTAAAAGTTGTTTCCTTACCACTGGGTATAGGAAGGCTTCCTCCTCGTACCTACAAGGTTTATGTCTCCCCCGTTCCGGAGTATATTCTAGGGGTGGACGTGCTACATGGCCTCAGCTTACAGATGTCGGTAGGAGAGTTCCGTCTCCGGATCCGGGTGGTGAAAGCGGTGACACGCGGGCATGCTCACCACCCTCCTCAAGTGTTGCCACAGCCCTGGCGCGTGGTTACAGTGCGACAGTACCGCCTGCCAGGAGGGCAGGAGGAGATTGGTCGTACAATATTGGAATTGGAGAAGGCACATATTGTGAGGCCAACGCACAGTCCCTTTAACTCCCCAGTATGGCCTGTCAAGAAGCCAGATGGGATCTGGTGAATGACTGTGGACTACAGGGAGTTAAATAAGGTGACGCCACCCTTGCACGCTGCAGTGCCTTCAATTCATGATTTAATGGATCGTCTGACTGTCTGCCTGGGGACATATCACTATGTAGGGGGCTTGGCCAATGCTTTTTTCTCCATTGACATTGCACCCGAGTGTCAAGAGCAGTTTGCTTTTACTTGGGATGGGCGGCAGTGGACTTTTCAAGTCCTGCAAGGATACTTACACAGCCCCACTATCTGCCACGGGCTCGTGGCCCAGGATTTGGCACAGTGGGATGGCCCATCCTCTGTGGCCTTGTTTCATTATGTTGATGACATTCTGTTAACCTCAGATTCTCTTTCTGATTTAGAGCAAGCAGCTCCCTCTCTTCTCTGCCACCTGAAGTCACGCGGCTGGGCGGTGAATGAGGAAAAGGTCCAAGGCCCTGGCTTGTCCGTCAAGTTTTTGGGTGTTATGTGGTCGGGTAAGACAAAGGTTATACCTGAGGCAGTCATTGATAAGATACAAGCCTTTCCCCGGCCGACCAAGGTCTCCCAACTGCAGACGTATTTGGGTCTGCTAGGATATTGGCGGGCGTTTGTACCCCATTTAGCACAAATGGCAAGGCCCTTGTATAACATGATAAAAAAGGGGGCCTCATGGGATTGGACAGAGGCTATAGAGCAAGCCTTCGTTGCCATGAAATGGGCAGTGCAGCAGGCACAGGCTCTGCAAGTAGTGAACCCCGGCCGCCCATTTGAACTTGATGTTCACGTAACCCAAGAGGGGTACGGATGGGGCCTCTGGCAACGGCAGGAGCGTCTCCGGTTGCCAGTGGGATTTTGGTCCCAATTATGGAAAGGAGCGGAGGTCCGCTACTCTCTAATAGAGAAACAGCTGGCTGCTGTGTATGCAGCCCTAGTGGCCACAGAAGCCATCACAGGAACGGCACGCGTATTGGTTCGAACAACCTATCCTGTCCAGGGGTGGGTCTGTACATGGACCCAGGGACCCAAAACGGGGGTGGCACAGACCACCGCCCTCGCCAAGTGGGGTGCCTACTTGGAGCAACGTAGCACCCTTAGTTCAAGCCCTTTGAGCACAGAGCTACAACAGGTCCTGGGGCCTGTGGAGCTTGTAGCCCAGGCTGAGCCAAGTGCTCTGCCTAGAGGGGAGGACTTGGAGCCCTCGCCCTACAAAGAAGGACAGTCCCCCAGTACCTGAGGATGCCTGGTTTACCGATGGTTCTAGCCGAGGGGCTGCAGCCGTTTGGATGGCTATTGGTGTGCAGCCCAAAACAGATACCATTTGGTTTGATACTGGGACGGGCCAGAGTAGCCAGTGGGCTGAATTACGGGCTGTGTGGATGGTAATCAGCCACGAGCCTGGGCCCCTAGTTATTTGCACTGACAGCTGGGCGGTGTTCCGGGGCCTAACGTTGTGGCTCCCTACATGGAAACACCAAAACTGATTGGTGGGACACCGTCCACTGTGGGGTCAAGCCATGTGGCAGGACCTCTGGGACCTAGGGCAGAGAAAGGAGGTGACCTTAATGCATGTCACAGGTCACTTCCCCTTAGTGTCCCCAGGTAATGATGAAGCAGATGCCCTAGCAGGGGTCTGATGGTTAGAACGGGCTCCTGCCACTGATGTGGCCCACTGGCTGCATAGGAAATTGCAGCACGCTGGAAGCCGAACCATGTGGCAGGTGAGTAGACGCTGGGGCCTGCCTTTGAAATGGCAGGAGATAGCAGATGCCTGCTATGACTGTGCTGTCTGTACCCAGGACAGCCCCCAAAGGCGGAGGCTCCTCTGGGAGACACAGCAGATTATGCAAGGGAGGGTGCCCCTCACTCGCTGGCAAGTGGATTACATTGGACCCCTGCCTAAGGCCTGCAATGCGATATATGCATTTACAGCAGTGGACACTGCTACGGGGTTGATGTTTGCTTGGCCCTGTCCGGCTGCGGATCAGCGGCATACAGTGGTCACCCTTACACGGCTGTGTGCCCTCTATGGGCGCCCCCAAGTCATTGAAAGTGACAGGGGTACCCATTTTACGGGGCAAGAAGTGCAGCGCTGGGCTGCCAGGATGGACGTGCAATGGTTGTTTCACACCCCGTACAATCCACAAGCAGCTGGCATGATTGAACGCTACAATGGCCTTTTGAAGCAAGGTCTCCAGGTGTCAAAACACCCTCCCACGATGCATGACTGGGCCTCACGTCTATGGGACGTCCTGAGAGTCCTGAATGAGAGACCACGGAAGGGAGGGCCCGCGCCAGTAGAAGCTCTGCTACATCGAACGGCCGCTCCCATTCAATTACAAGTTACCACCAGGGAGACTCTGTTAAAGCCAGACTACGGCAGAAATGAGAACATTTTGCTGCCAGCACCCACATGCTTGAAAGCAGGGGAACAGCAGCAATGGACTTGGCCCTGGCAGGTCAAAAGCCCCCACTGTCGGTGGTTGGGCCTGATAGCCCCATGGGGGGCCGGTTTGACTCATGATTTGCAAGTGACGCCAGGGGTGGTGGCTGAGTGGCCATCACAAGTGACTGTAGTATACGGAGGTCCCGATACCGGGATGATTTTGCGAGGAAACTATGTGCTCTCACTATGGCCTATTACGGGGTCCCCTGTTCTGTTACATGTTGAAACTATGCAAGGGGCCCCAAGCACTGCCATAAAGGTCTGGTACCACAAACCGGGAAAGGTGCCATTGGCAGCGACCCTGCTTTCCCAGGACAAAAAGCTAGCATGTATCCTCCCAGGTGGAAGGGATTTGCCATTGTTGGTTCCTAAGACTGTTGTTTCTTTTCATCCGTAGGTGTCAGTAGGCTAATATGGCACAGGGACTCTCGCGGAAGACGCTTGTTGCGTAGATTGTGAGCCAAGACCCTGTAGGGGTGGAGTGTGGGGACAGAGCCCCAGAAAGGAGTTTACAGGCTCTCGGCCTCACGTGGAAAGGTGCTGGCTCGGGTAGTAGATGGCCGTCAGCTGTGGCTGATTGGCCGTCAGCTGTGGCCAGTTAGCCAATTGGCCGCTAATATAACTGCTGCGGCAACGGAGGAGAGCCAAGAAGAGTAGAGGAGCAGAGTCGAGGGGAGTGGAGGAGAGTCATCGGTCGGTCGGTTGGCGGAAAGGCGGACGGCAGGTCACACGTCTGGTGAACCCAGCCTCCAGTGAGACCATAGTGGTATGACTCCCCTACCTATGGCTCCGTGGGTGTTCCTTTCTGGCCTCACCATATCCTACGTTCTTATGTGGGGAGTGGGACCAGAGAACCCGCAGGCTGCCCCGCACGACATCCGGGCCTCCAGGTTTAGGCTGAGGCTGCAGAATGGTTTTAGGGCCTCCCTATCCCCCCTGAGCTGGGCCTGGGAAGGGGTATCTGGGATTGTTACCAAGGCCTCACTTGGGCTCTTGCCCACTCAGTCAGTCTGCACACACAATCTTCACGGAGTCTGCACTATCCAGCTGCTCCCTCCCTGCCAAGCTCTGATTCCCCTGCCGGGATGCTGGCTTCATCTCTCTCTCCCATTGTTGCTCACGCTGCATTGGGCAGTGCCTATAGGCAACCTTCCTGCTATTAACCGATTCACTTCTGCAGATTTAAAGCACTGTTGTCTGAAAGTACATTCCCCCTAGTCTGGCTGTTAGAGACAGATTGGAGCCAGGCTGCCTGAATTTGAATTCTGATTCTTGCCATTTACTAGCTGTGTGACCTCCAGTAAGATTATTGACATCTCTGGGCCTCAGTTTCCTCATCTGTAAAAAGAATAACAGTACCTATACCTCATGGGATTATTTTGAGAATTTAGAGCATTAATACATTTTAAAAATTCAGAATAGTGCCTGGCACTTGCACCATACAGGTTCAGGCACCAGAGGCAATGGTTATTTCCAGACAGACAGACACACACACACATACTCCCCTGCCACTGCTGGCCCTGAATGCTGTTTAAGTATGTGAGGGAGGGGGAAAAGACTTCAGTATAATCACCATCACACACACACTGACACCTTCACATAACACGTCAAGGTTAAGATGGTTCTGTACCCAAGAGCAGCCTCCAGAGCCCCAAACAGAATAGTAACCAAGACCAGGGTGAGCCGCAGTAATGACACTAATAAGATGTGAAAGAACCAACTGGATTCCTTCAAGTGCCCCAACCCATCAAGTGCATCTATCTGTCACTGAACAGACTATGTGAGAAATTTCTAGTCCTATCATACCAGCTTTTGGGATGGAATACCTCCTGCTGCCCCAGAACACCCATAGTGGCAGTGGGAGCCAACCAAATCTCAGAAGGACCGTGTTGTGGTGGAAGGTGCAGTTTGAAAGGCTTTTAGTTATGTTTTTTACTTTCCAGCTTTGATCCAGACCTCACCTGAAAAACTAAAACCTTACCTGCAAGGAGCTCAAGGCTGCTGTTCTCATGTGCATCCTCTGTGCTCTCTGCATCATTTTTCTCTGGGAGCAGCTGTTTAAAAAATTGTAAGTTCTGTTAGTTTTGAGTGAGCCCCAATGTGATATGAGGTCTGACAATTAAGTTCATGAACTTGTTGCAACGATGTTGCTCACCTTTTTTGTACCAACTGGACAAACAGTTAACCAAGTTTACTATTTGCAAGTGCTGAAAAGGCTGCGTGAAAAAGTTAGACAATCTGAACTTTGCACCAACAATTCATGGCTCTTGCATCACGACAATGCACCAGCTCACATGGCACTGTCTGTGAGGGAGTTTTTAGCCAGTAAATAGATACGGTATTGGAACACCCTCCCTACTCACCTGATCTGGCCCCCAGTGACTTCTTTCTTTACCTGAAGATAAAGCAGATACTGAAAGGAAGATATTTTGATGACATTCAAGACATCAAGTGTAACGTGACAACAGCTCTGATGGCCATTCCAGACAAAGTTCCAAAATTGCTTTGAAGGGTGGACTAGGCGCTGGCGTCGGTGCATAGCTTCCCAAGGAGAGTCCTTCGAAGGTGACTGTAGTGATATTCAGCAATGAGGTATGGAGCACTTTTTCTAGGATGGGTTCGCAAACTTAATTGTCACACCTCCGTAAGTGCTTGGTGGCTTTGTGTACCTCACAGGGCTGTCTACTCTCACAGGCAACTCCCCTTTACTTCCTGGCGCCTATGACTCCCCCTACCTAGTCCCCAACCTTCAAGGCTTCCTTCTGCTGGGGCCTTTGCAGCTCACTCCAGCATTTCCTTCCTCCTCTGAACTCCAGTCTCTCACCTACAGTCTGCCCCATTCCGCAGGCTCTGAAGTACCCACTGCACACCCCTGTTCGTTTGTATGTGTGGATGTCCATTTTCTGTGTCTTAAATTCCTTGAAAGGTAAGGGTCATATGCTTACATCTCTTTACAGCTAGCATAGTACCCTGCACAGGGTAAATGCTCAACAAATGACTGGGTCAAACCTAGGAAACCACAGGGCACCATTTGTAGTCTTGGTAGCCTTTCAAAGCTCTGCCACACTCAGTTCAATTTAGACAGAGAAACAAAGGTCCTTACTAAGATCAGAACCCAATCCTGCTAGCTCCTTGTTTTTTGCACAGTACAAGTGTACAAAAATAGACACCTTCTTCATCAAAATTCAATTTTTTTGTGCTTCAGTGGACACTATAAAGTGCAAAGTCAACACACAAGACTGGGAAAAATATTTGCAAATCATATCTGATAAAGGACTTGTATCCAGAATAAAGAACTCGTAATTCAACAATAAAAAAATAACCCAATTAAAAATTGGTTTGACAAAGGATTTGAATAGACATTTCTCCAAAGAAGAGATACAAATGGGCCAATGTGCACATGAAAAGATGCTCAATATCACTAATCATTAGGGAAATGCAAATCGAAACCATTATTACACCCACTATGATGGTAATAATAACAATAATATAATAATAATAGAGAATAACTGTGGGTGAAGATAGGGAAAAATTGAAACCTTTATACAGTACTGGTGGGAAAGTAAAATGGTACAGCCAATTTGGAAAACAGTTGGGAAGTTCCTCAAAAAGTTAAACACAGTATCCTATCACCCAGCAATTCTACTCCTAGATATATACCCAAGAGAATGACAAACTCGTCCACACAAAAATGTTCATAGTAGCATTATTCATAATAGCCAAAAAGGCGAAATAACACAAATGTCCACCGCCTGATGGAGAAGACAAATGTGGGACAGTACTTCCCCCCTTGATCCAGGGTTTCGCTTTCCTTGGTTTCAGTTACCTGAGGTCAACTGCGGTCCAAAAAATTAAATGGAAAATTCCAGAAATAAGCAATTCATAATTTTTAAATTGTGCACCATTCTGAGTGGCGTGATGAAATCTCACACCGTCCTGCTCCATCCCACCCGGGAAGTGATTCCTCCCTTTGTCCAGTGTGTCCATTCCCATTAGTCACGTAGTAGCCATCTCAGTTACCAGGTTGACTGTCGTGGTATCACAGTGCTGGTGTCCAAGTAATCCTTATTTTACTTAATAAATTAAGTGAAAAAGTGTGCATGTATAAGGAAAAACAGTATGTACAGGGTTTGGTACTGTGTTTCCCCAAAAATAAGCCTAGTTAAGATCGTCAGCCAGATGGATGCAATTAGTACGTTAAGACGATGTTCCAGAAGAAGACATGACTGTATTTGAATAAATGTACATTGTTGTACGTGAAAAAATAAGACATCCTCTGAAAATACACCCTAATGCGTCTTTTGGAGCAAAGATTAATGTAAGACCCGGTCTTATTTTGGGGGAAATATAGTACTATCTATGGTTTCAGGATCCACTGGGGGCCTTGGAATCTATGTCTGTGGATAAGGGAGGACTTCTGTATATCCATATAATGGAATATTATAATGGAATATAACTATAATGGAATATTATCCAACTATAAAAAGGAATTACATGTTACAACATGGATGAACCTTGAAAACATTATGCTACGTGAAAGAAGCCAGACACAAAAGGCCACTTACTGTATGATTCCATTCATATAAAATACTCGGTATAGGCAAATCCAGAGAGATGGAAAGTAGATTAGTGGTTGCCAGGGGATGGAAGGAGGGGGCACTGTGGCTGTAAATCAGGTACAGGTTTTCTTTTTGGCATAATGGAGATATTCTGGAATTTACTAGTGATGGTTGCACAACATAGTAAATATACTAAGACCACTGAATTGTACAATTTAAAGTGGTAAAATTTGTGGTACAATAACTCAATAAAAAAGTAGATGTTCTAAGGGGCGGCCGGATGGCTCAGTTGGTTAGAGCGCGAGCTCTGAGCAAGGGGGTTGCCGGTTCAATTCCGACATAGGCCAGTGAGCGGCGCCCTCCGCAACTAGACTGAAGGACAACGACTTGGAGCTGATGGGCCCTGGAGAAACACTGTTCCCCAATATTCCCCAGTTTAAAAAAAAAATCCGTAGCCTTTTTGAAAAATAGATATCCTATCATATATTGTTTACTAAAGTAAGTTTCAATTTCTAAGTAATTACATTCCAAGGAGCACAGACAGGGTAAAGATGTCCCTAAAGGTGTAAAAAAAGAAACAGTACTAGAAAAATTTCCAAACATATTTTTCTTCTTTGAGAGAAGGCTCAGTCTTTACTTCATTCTAGCCTGGAAAATCTCATATAACAGACAAACTTTTCTCCTGTCTTACAATTGGTCTCACCAAGGAAATACCCACATTCAGATATAAAGCTCTGAGCCCTCGGGAGCCCTGCACATCCCTCATCATCAGGTCCCCCGGATGAGACAGCCAGACATTTAATTCTGGTCTTCACCCTAGCCCCCCGGGAAACAATACTTGTCTCCTTAGAAAGCTGCCTCCCTGTTCCTGCTTATTCCAGGTTTAAGGTTTCAGTCCCTACACAGACTGTGACAGCTCTGGACTACTGTCTTGCTGACTGTGTCATGGCCCACTGTCCTCTGTTCCAACACCCAGGTTGAAAATCTCTACTCCTGGCATGAGTGGTCCCTGAATATATTCTACAAAACTCGGAAAACGTATTCTCTAATTTCTTCCATTCTCCATAAACTACATAATAGCCATAGGTGGTTTTATTCTACATAACTCAAGAGGTCAGCTATACTACTTTACCTGTTTAGAAATGGAAACTGAGGGACTGCTTGGTCCAGAAGTAAAAGAATTTGACCTATCATCATTGAGCTTGTAGTTTTTAGCTAAAGCCACTGGGTGCCACTCTTATGCCACAAACAAGTTATCAGTAAATGGCCATTATCAGAAGGAAACCACGGATATTGAGTGGCCTCGGATCACTCATCTTCCCTGGGCCTGTGATCCAGTCCTACACTGTAACAGTGCTCCAAGGCTAGGAGACCTCAGTACAAATCCTAGCCTTGCCATTTACTGACTTGTGATTCTGGGCAAATTAGAAAAGTTCTCTAACCAGTTTCTTCATCTATAAAATGGGAAAACTACAACTTACCTTGTGGGCTATTTGTAGAGATTAACGTGGAAATCTTGGCACAGATTAGGTATTCAATAACTGTTCCTTCTCAAACCTATGACTATGGCTAAGACCTTAGGTTCACTAGCCATCTACCAAGTTAATTGGGCCATGAATGGCCCCCAAGGCTATCAGTCATCACTATAGCAACAGAAGGGGCAAAAGAGTCAGATCATTTCCTTTTGAGAGCTCACTGGGGTATCAGGGAGGACTAAGAAAAAGAACTTCACAGGCTGAAACACTTCTGGATCCTGCCCATATATCCCAGGTCCTGTGATAATGGCACACGCCTTATCCTGAACCTATCTCTAGAAATTTGAAGATGTGGATGGCTGTCGTGAATTAGTGGACCCCGAAAGAGTCTAAACCCCCAGAACTTGTGAATGTGACTTTATTTGGAAAAGGGATCTTTGTGGATATAAATTAAGGGCCTTAAGAGAAGATCAGTGTGGATTTGGAGTGGACTCTAAATCTAATGACAGATGTCCTTATTTAAGAGAAAGGCAGAGGGAAATTTGAGAGACAGGAGAAGGCCATGTGAGGATGGGGACAGAGACTGGAGTGATGTAGCCACAAGCCAAGGAATATCCGGGGCCAGTAAGGGAGGATTCTCCCCTAGAGCCTTGGTAGGAAGCGTGGCCCTCCCAACACCTTGATTTTGGACTTCTGGACTCCAGAACTATGAGATGATAAATTTCTGTCGTTTTTAAGCCACAGAAATTTGTGGTAATTTGTTACAGCATCCATAGGAAACTGATACAATGTGCTCAAGTTGTGAGTGGCAGCTTTCCAAGTTGGAGGGAAACCAAAAGTATTTGTAGTGAACCAGGTGAAAGCAACAGCAGTTGCTTCAAAGGAAGGTGCTTCCTAGAAGGTACCTATGGCCATGGAAAAGCATTAACGGGTTTCACTGCTGTCCTTGGCCTTTCCAGCTACACAGCAGAGGAGGATGGGCAAATGGATGAGATGCTGTGATCCTTGGGTGCCTGGGCACCTACACTTCCCCACCCAATCAGGCAAACAGAAGTAAGAGAGAGAAGAGCAGAAGTGCTAAGGGCCCTGCTATTCTTTTAGAAACTGTGTCTATAATTTTTTATAGAAAGTTCGAGATATAACTTACATAGATACAAGAAACTGCACCTACATAAAATGCACAATGTGATAAGTTTTGACATATGTACATACTTGTGAAACTATCACCACAATGAAGATAATGAACGTATCTATTACCCTCAAAAGAATCCTCTGCCCAGAATAACTGCCCCTTCCAACTCCTGTCCCTTCCATCTCCAAGCAACCACTGATCTGCAACTATGGATCAGCTGGCATTTTATAGAATTTTACATACATGCAATCACAGCACGAACTCTGTTTTTACAGGTTTTTGTATTCAGCATGGCTATTTAGAGATTCATCCATACTACTGTGTGTATCAATAGTTCATTCCCTTTATTGCTGAATAGTATTCCCTTTCATGGAGATACCATAATTGTTTATCCATTTACCTATTGACACGGTTTTTCCAGTTTTTGGTTATTATAAATATGGCAGAGATGTCTTGAAATTAATGTATGAGTTTTTGTGTGGATATACGTTTTCATTTCTCTTAGGTAAATACCTAGGAGTAGAACAGCTGGGTCATATGATGAGTATGTATTTAATTTTTTAAGAAACTGCCAAACTGTTCTCCAAAGTGGTTGTGCCATTTTTCATGCCTACAAAGAGGGTATAAGAGTTCCAGTTCCTCTACATCTGTGCCAACATCTGGTATGGTCAGTCTTTTTATTCCAAGTAGATGTGAAGTAGTATTTTATTGTAGTTTTTATTTGCATTTCTGTAATGACTAATGATGTTGAAGATCTTTCTTATATGTTTATTTGCTGTTTGTGTCTCTTTTGTGAAATGTGTGTTCCAATCTTTTGTCCATTTAAAAAATGGGTTGTTTACTATTGACTTTTGAGAGTTTTTTAATATTTTGAATACTGTGGTAATGTTTTTAACTGAAATTCAAGTTCTTTAATAGACATAGAGGGGCCAACCTGGTGGCTCAGGTGGTTGGAGCTCTGTGCTCCTAATGCCGAAGGATGCCGGTTCGATTCCCACATGGGCCAGTGGGCTCTCAACCACAGGGTTGCCGGTTCTACTTCCACAAGGGATGGTGGGCTGTACCCCCTGCAGCTAGCAGCGGCAGCTGGACCTGGAGCTGAGCCGTGCCCTCCACAACTAGGATTGAGGGGACAACAACTTGACTTGGATGGAGCTGATGAGTCCTGGGAAAAACACACTATGGTTTCCCAATAAAGTCCTGTTCCCCTTCCCCAATAAAATCTTAAAATAAATAAACAAACAAACAAACAGTGTGATTCTTTGCTAAAAAAAAAAAAAAAATACACATAGAACTACCAGGTATACAGAGTAGTAGCAATACTCTTCTTGAGTGAACTTGGGAATTTATGTCTGTCAAATAATTTGTCCATTTAATCTAAGTTATCAAATTTACTGCAGTAAAGTTGTTCATAACATTTCCTGATAATACTTTTAATATCTGATGCCACCTCTCTGATTTCTGATCAGAGAGGCAGTTTGTATTTTCTTTTTATCTTGATTAGTCTGGCTAAATGTTTATCAATCTTCTCACCTTTACGTTTCATTGATTTTTCTCTATTGTTTTTCTGTTTTCTATTTTACTGACTTCCACTCAGATCTTTATTATTTCATTTCTTCTGTTTAACTTGTGTTTAATTTGCTCTTCTTGTTCTAGTTTAAATTGGAAGCTGAGGTCATTGATTTGAGTTTGTTTTTTGTTTTTTTTAACAAAGACATTTTCCCAAGTACATTAGCTACATCTCACAAATTTTGATAATTTGCATTTTATTTTAATTAAAATATTTTCTAATTTCCCTTTTGATTTTGTGTTTGACCCATAGATTATTTATAAGTGTGTCATTTATTAGGTTGGTGCAAAAGTAATTGCGGTTTAAAAGGTTAAAAACAATTGCAAAAATCGCAATTACTTTTGCACCAACCTAATAGTTTCCAAAAATTGGTATTTTCTAGGTATCTTTTGCTTAGTGATTTTATTTTAATTCTATTTTGATCAGAAAAGATATTCTGTATGACTCAGATCCTTTAAAATTTATTGAGATACAATTATTGTATATGGTCTATCTTGCTAAGTGTCCCTTGTGTACTTAAAAAAAGATATATATTCTGCTGCATTGGGCAGAGTGTTTTATAAGTATCAGGTCAAGTTAATTCATAGTGTTATTCAAGACTTCTATAGAATTACTGATTTTCTGTCTACTTGTTCTATCAATTATTCAGAGATGTATGTTGCAATCTCCAAATATGATTGTGGATTTGTTTATTTTTCCTTACAGTTCTATTAGTTTAGCTTCATGTATTTTAAAGCTCTAAAAAGTTTCGTAAATGTTTAGGGCTATTGTTTTCCTTGTATTTTACTCATTGTATTTGTGTTTGTCATTATGAAATGAACCTCTTTATCCCTGGTAATATTCTTTGCTCTGAAATCTACTTTGCCTGATAGTATAATAGCCCCTCTAGCTCTCTTTTTATTAGTATAAGCATGTTATATTTTTCCTATACTTTTACTTTTAATCTATTTGTCTTTATATTTAAAGTGGGATTCGTGTAGGCAGCACAGAGTTGGCTCTTGCTTCTTTATTCAATCTAACAATCTCTGCCTTTTAATTGGGTTGTTAGACCATTTACATTTAATATGATAATTGATATGGCTGGGTTTAAATATATCATCTTGCTAATTGTTTTCTGTTTGTCTCATCTGTTCTTTGTTCCCCTTTTCTTCTTTTTCCTCTTTTTTTCTGCCTTCTTTTAGATTATTTTTAAAAACAGAGTTTATTTTTTTAGAGTTTTAAGTTCATAGCAAATTGAGAAGCTACAGAGATTTCTCATATCTGCTGCCCCCCCCCCCCATGCATAGCCTCTATTATCAACGACCCCACCAGAGGGGTACATTTGTTACAACTTATGAAACTACTTTGACACATCATTATCATCACAAGTCCACAGTTTAGGGTTCACTCTTGCTGTTGTACATTCTATGGGTTTGGACAGATGCATAATGACACATACCCACCATCATAGTAACCTACAGAGTACTTTCACTGCCCTCAAAGTTCTCTGTGCTCCTCCAATTCATTCCTCCTTCCCCCTTAACCCCTGGTAACCACTGATTTTTTTACTGTCTCCATAGTTTTGCATTTTTCAGAATGTCATATACTTGGAATCATACAGTATGTAGCCTTTTCAAATTGGCTTCTTTTACTTAGTAATATTTAAGTTTCTGCCATGTCTCTTTATGGTTTGATAGCTCATTTCTTTTCAGTGCTGAATAATTTTCCACCATCTGACGTACCACAGTTTATTTATCCACTCATCTACTGAAGGACATCTTGGTTGCTTCCAAGTTTTGGCAATATGGAGAAAGCTGCTATAAACATCTATGTGCAGGTTTTTGTGTGGATCTAAGTTTTAACGCCTTTGGGTAAATAGCAAGGAGCATGATTGTTGGGTCACATGGTAAGAGTATGTTTAGTTTTGTAAGAAACTGCCACACTATCTTCCAAAGTAGTTATGCAATTTTGCATTCCCACCAGCAATGAATGAGTTCCTGTTGTTCCACATCCTTAATGGCATTTGGTAGTGTTAGTGCTCTGGATTCTGGCCGTTCTACTAGGTGTGTAGTGATAGCTTGTTGTTTTATTTTGCATCTCCCTGATGACATATAATGTGGAGCATTTTTTCATATGCTTATTTGCCATGTGTATGTCTTCTTTGGTAAGGTAACTGTTAAGGTCTTTGGCCTACGTTTTAAAAATTGAGTTTTAAGAGTTCTTTATATATTTTGGATAACAGTCCTTTAATTGGATGTGTGTTTTGTAAATATTTACACCCATTCTATGGCTTGTTTTCTCATTCTCTTGAGGGTTGAATATTTTTTATGATTTCATTTTATCTTCTTTCTTGGCTTATTAACTATAATGCCTTGTCATGTTATTTTGATGATTCCTTTCATATTTAACTTATCAGTCTATCTTCAAGTAATATTACACCACACCATACATAGTATAAGGCCTTATAACAGTATATTTCCATTTCTTTCCTGGACTTTGAGTTATTCTTGTCATACACTTTACTTTTACATAAGTTATAAACTTCACATTACTATTTTTGCTTGAAAAAGTTTTTATTTTAAAGAAATTTAAATAGAAAACATTTTATATTTACCCATGTAGTTAACATTTTCAGTACTCTTCATTCCTTTGTGTAGATCCAGGTTTCCATCTGGTATCACTTTTCTTCTGCTTGAAGGACTTCCTTTATATTTCTTGTCTGTTGATAATAAATTCTTTCACCTTTTGTATGAAAGTCTTTATCTCATCTTTGTTTTTAAAGATATTTTGTTGGGTAAAAAATTCTAGGTTGACAGGTTTTTTTCAGTGCTATAAAAGATGTTCCTCCATTTTCTTCTAGCTTTATACTGTGTCTGGTGAGAAATTTGCTGTAATCCTTATCTTTGTTTCCTTGTATATAACAAGTTTTATTTTCTCTTTTTGCTTTTAAGATTTTCTCTTTACCAATGGTTTTAATTAATTTAATTATGATGTGCCTTGGTGTAGTTTTATTTATGTTTCTTGGGCTTGGGTTTAAGATTCTTGGATCTGTACGGTTTATAGACTTCATCAAATTTGGAAATTTTTCACCCATTACTTCTTCAAATATATTTTCTGCTTCCACTTCTTCAGATTCTCCAATTACATGTACATTAGGCTGCTTGAGGTTGTCCTATAACTCACAGATGCCTGATGCTCTATTATTTTGGTGTGTGTGTGTGTGTGTGTGTGTGTGTGTGTGTATGTGTTCAAAATCTCTGTTTCATTTCAGATAGTTTCTATTGCTGTGCATTTCACCTTAAGCGTCTATAATGAGGTATTAATACTCTTCAGTGTAGTTTTCACCTCAGAGATATCATAATTTTCATCTTCAAAGTTTGTTTGGGGTCTTTTTCATATCTCCCACATCTCTACTTAATACCTTCGATCTTTCCTCTATCTTCTTAACATATGGAATACAGTTATAATAACTGTTTTAATGTCTTTGTCTACTAATTCTATCATCTCTTTAGAGGGGACTGTCTCAAAACAGATGGAGCTATTTGATCTCCTTGAGGGTAGAGACCCCAGTGCAACGCTGTATCTGCAGCATCCAAAATGGTAACTACATTAAAGTATGTGTTTGATTAGGCCAAACTAAACATAAAAAAATTCCATCATATCATCACCATTATTTGAGTAGCTATGTACTTAGCACTTTACATACATACATTATTTTATTCAAAATTCAAAACAATCCTTTTAGGTATGCATCAGAATATTTTACTGATAAAGAAACTAAGACTTAGAAAAGTTACATAGCTTCTATAATAATACCGCACAACTAGTTAGTGGCAGAAATGGAATCCAAGCAACATCTGACAATGCTCTTAACCTCTATGTAATACTACATTCTATGATGTTTTTCTTAACCTCAAGATTTCTTGCTGAAAGGCTAACCTCAGACTGTGCAATCTAAAGCACCAGCCTATATTCAGGGTTCTCATACATCAATATGGAATATTTCCACCAAAGTACTGATCATTACACTTACCTGCTTCACCTCACATGAACAGTGGTGAAGAAATCGGTGCTGGGTGATCTCATGAAATGATTTGTGCAGTTTGGCCCCCAGTTCCTGTGTGTCAGCTGCCTAAAATGGGCCAAAGACAGAATGTGCTGAGTTCCAATACTGGTAACCAAACGAAAAGTATCCACAGGAAGTTTATATGGGAAGGGGATGAGACAAATAAGAAGGCAAACCTCTGATATTGCTCACATCATGTTAAAAGTTTTGTTAGCTCCTGTAGACACGGGATAAGTAGAAAGAAGGCCTGAGATACTTGGCGTAAGACAGGTAGTTGTGACGCCTATATTTCTTCCAATTTCTGTTACCTAAGCAAGATCTTTTAGACAAGGTCTTTGTTCTACTATCTCGATAGGAGATAAATATCCCAGAGATCCATCTGTTTGTGAAGGGGTTATGTAAACTTCTCTCCTCTAAAGCAAGTTCCAAGACAGCAGAAGTTCCATTGAACAACTAAGGATGACATGAAAACTTTTCCTCAGATAAGCCTTAGGGAGGAAAGGAACAAAATAATACAGTTTTTCCATCCATAAGGAATGGTTAACAGCCTCTACTTTTTCGTATAGAATTATAGGATATTAGAGTTAAAGGGGACCAGATCAATCACCTAATACAACATACTCATTTCGCAGATGAGAAAACTGAAATTCATAAAGAAGTGACCAACCCAAGTTCTCACAGCTAGTTAGTATGCAAGTTAGGGATGCCCACAGGATGCCAATACAGTGAGTGCTCTTCTTCCTACCCTGTGCAACCCACATGACCCAGAAAGTTGAAGCTATGATAAGATGCACTAGATTATAAAGGTGTTACACTCTTTGACTCAGTAGTTCCATTTACAGAAATTTATTCTAGGAAATAGTTCAAAAGAAGCAAGACATCTGAAGTTACAAGCAATAAGACATTGGGTCATAAAACTTAACTATTTAAAAACAAAAAGCTTTAAGCTTTGGTCTCTTAGTGTGGTTGTTTTTTCCCTGAAAAGGGGGCCATGTGAAGCAAGAAATGTGTTACCAAAAGTACACAGGATGAAGGAATTCAGAAAGTAAAAGGTATTAACTGACACACTATTTATATTGGCAAAAAGAATGTAAACAACTTAAATGTCTATCATTAGGGGAATGGCTTATTAAATTAGATTAAACCAACACAGTGGAATATCGGATAACCAAAACAAATTCTAAGACTGTTGAAATGGGGAAATGTCAAATTATATATGAATATAGAATACTTTGGTTACAACTACATAATACAATATATGAGATAATATGCAAAAATTTTAAATTAAAGTGATAAAGTTTATTAGTTATTATTTTAAATTTTGTGTATATCATGCTATCTTTTCAAGAAAAAAGGTACAAAATAAATGAAACCACAGATATGGAAGTAATGTGTTAACCTACTGGTAACACTAACTGGTCAGCACACTTTCCTAAAATAAAGGAAAGAAACTAACTTTTATTGTGACTCTACCATGTGCTATGTAGGCATTTTGATGTTTAGCCCTCATCCTCATAATACCTTTCCGAGGTACTACCATTTTTTCCAATTTACAGATGAAGCTCAGAGAGGTTAAGTACAGGCCTGAAGTCACACAGCTAATAGGTAAATAAGTCAAGACTTGAACTCAGGCCTCTGATTCCAAAACTTGTCACACCGTCCCATACTGCCAAATACATGTAATACTTATGGCTGCTCAGTTATTTCCAGTGTATTCTGTCACCATGAGGTAATAGAACATTCTTAAACAAGGAACTGGGAATCACTGATTTAATCCAAGCTGGGCTCATAACTAGCTGTGTGACCTAAAGGAAGTAGAAATTTTAAATAACTTGTTTTCTCATTTATAAAATAGTACACATACCACTATCCACTCAACAAATATTTCTTAAAACACTTACCACAGGCCTGCTACTATGTAGGATCACAGTAGGATCAAATGAAATGATGTTTCTAAAAGCACTATACATATTACTAAGCTGGGCAGTAATGTCATTCGTTTAATGTCATTAAAACCCTGGTGCCTGAAAGCGTCCTACTAACTTGAAGGGCCCGGAGGCAGGTGTTTCGGAAGCTGCTGCTGGTGCTGCCAGTCACGACGCTCATGATGGAATTCACAGCCACTGAGAGTGAGGCCTGCAGTTTCTGATGAGCCTGCAGAACGTAACAGGTGAGGGCAGGCAGCAGTTTATAATAATCCCAAGCTGCTGGTTCAGAGCATCCCAAAGGGACCAAAGATTTCAGAGCAGGATTTCAACAATTCTTCCCCCTCCATCAACAATAGTTACGGAGATCACGATATGTAAAGGACACTTAGGGACTGAAATAAGTAAAAAATGTTCTTTCATAGGGATGACTTATTGACATAGACACATTGAGAAAAGACAAGCAATGAGACATTGGGCCATAAAACACACTATTTAAAAACAAAAAGCTTTAAGCTTTGGTCTCTTAGTGTGGTTGTTTTCTCCCCTGAAAAGGGGGCCATATCAAGTAAGAAATGTGTTACTAAAACTATACAAGATGAAGGAATTCGGAAAGTAAGGTAAGAAGAGAAAGTGGTGTTGTAAGGGTTAGGGAATGGGGGGAAGAATGTAAGATTTAGTGAAGCAGTAGCTCCAGAAGTCTGTGTGGGAAAGGGAGATGTATAGATCAAGAAGAGGCGCATTATGAGCCATTTTTCTCTGTTATTTTCCCCCCATTTACTCAAATACATCTACGGGGAGGTAAAACTAAGCAAGATGGTTACAGTGACCCATCTAAGTTAAAGCTTGAGTTCCTAAGCTAGATGCAGTGCACGAGACCAGCCCAGGTGACGAAAGAGGAGAGGAAGAGGCATTACGGAAGGAAGGGGTCTCAGGCGCTGTCTGCCATATATTCTAGCTTTTTGTTAGAGTAGGAGAAAGGAAATGGTGCCTTTCTTGTTACCTTGGCAGCCTGGTGATGCTGCTCCAAAGCCTGGTCCACGGCAACCTGGATGGAATCTTGGACCACGCCATGGCTCTCCCTGAGGATGGCACTGAGATGAGTCATGAGCAACATGTGGACTCCTAAAGGGAGGGAGAATGTTGGTAGCCCTGAGTGAGCATGACTGCTTCTGCCCATCCACAGATAATTACTTTTATAGACAAAAAAAATCCCCAGCAACTTACAAACCCATCCAATTCCCATTTACAAATGAAAGCTCAGGAAAATTAAAGTGAAGAATGGCATTGTTTTTGAAGCAACAAATGAGGGGCTCTGCTTAATTCATATCAGAAACAGAAATCTATACCACATACTTTAAATGACGACTACTGCTAACGCCTCCTGGAGAGTGCGTCTAACCCTACTCCATTCCTATCTGAGCACCACTGCTGTGGTGAGCTACTGTTATTGCCAGTGTGTCAGTCCTGTCAGATACGCTGTGGTAGGGGAGAGGTTAAAACTCACAAAGATGACTCTGAGAACTGTTGGCATAAGGACTTACTAAATGGGGGCCTCTCTTTGATAAAGTAACCATAGGCACCACTGTTCAGCATCATTCAGAAAAGCTAACATGTGAGAGCAATGGGCAAAATACGTCATCAAACAATAGACTAGCACTGATGACCCTGATGTAACACAGGAAGACAAATTCAGTCTACAGAACACATGGAGAAAAGCCCCCTAATTAATCTTTCTTTTTTCAGTGTTTTTCTACTCTCCACTGGATAGGGTTCAAAGGTACCGTGGTGAAGCAGCCTAAGACTGGCTGGCTTTTCTCAGGACTGCATTAAAAATCAAGGCCGAAGAACATTTCTACCATGAGACACCATGATGCTTTCCTGGAAGGGAAGGTAATATCTGGTCTGCTCAAAAGGGGTCTGGAACGAGAGTCAGGAAAACATGGATTCTAGGATCAATTCTACCACCAACTAGTGGTGACCAAGTCACATCACTTTTCTCACTTCAGTACAGAAATGACTTTATATCACCTGCTCTCACAGGTGTGTTGTGCAAACTGGGATAATATATATGAAGAGTTTTGAAATGTACATTGGAATATTCAAAGGGAAAACATCACCACTGCTATAATATCATCTGGATTACTATTTTTTATAGTTTGGTCCTAAGAATAAGCTCAAGAAATCAGTTAGAACCCTTTTAAAAGCAGATGTTTAATTAAAAAGCTACAAGTTTGTTCCTTAAACTGTGGATAGTACCAGATGCCTTTAACGTTGTGGCAAAAGAACGAGTTAATCATAGAAAAGTTATCAAGACCAGGTTGGAGGAAGGCCAATTGAGTGATTTTTTAAAGACATGTGGAAACAGACTATAATTCTGTACAATCTGTTTCCTAAAAGGAGCTCTAGAGAAAGCTTTCAAGGATATAAGAAGAGGGGAGAAAGAAGATAAAATTACCGTATCTATATCTATAGAGCTATACCTACCCTCAACAGTGCATCTTCTTCAAAGGCTAGTCCTAAACTACCAGATGTATAAGAAATTTTTAAAAGATACTATATTTATTAATGCAGTGATGTACTTCTATTTAATCCAATACTGTACAACTATCTGAGATACTGGTCTTTAGAGTCACACTAAACAGAGGTGTTTAAACGATCACGGTACAAGAATGATAAATAATACTGGTTCCTGAGGAATCTGAGTTCTTAAGGTATATGCTCAATAGGATTCAGAACATAGTACCAGACTTTACGTCATCCATGGGAAGACTGAATATGGTGTTTCCTTTAGCAGATCTGGGGGTGGGGGGTGGCAGAACCATGCCAGAGGGCAGCAGATCTTAAGTCTTAAAAGGGTCTTTAGACTTGGGAGGGCCTTTGATATCACCTAGTCTATCTGCCTTATGATAAATGCATGAAACGGAGGATCAGATGATTAATGCGACTTCCCAAAAATCACTGAGGAATTTGGTAGCAGAACTGAAATTAAACCCAGGTCTCTTGATTCTACCCTGAAGTACGAAGCTGCTTCTCTCCTCAGCCTCTACCATGTGCAGGCTGGGAAATAACCTTAGGCATCCTCACCTTTGACTTCCTTGCTGGAAGCCTCATTAGTTTGGGTCTCTTCTCTGTTCCCATTCCAGGGCCTTAATGAATGGAACAGTGGGGCACCAGAGAACACCAGCTCCTCAACAGAGTTGCCAGCCAGAGCCCAGGAAAGCCGTGCTTCTCTCCTAAAGAATATATACATGATGGGGAAATGGGTGGCATGGAAAGCAGGCAGCAGGAAGAATCCCACAGCTGACAATGGTTTGTTCAACAAATAGTTGGCACCAGCCAGTGAGCTCTTCTGATCTGGGGTTGTAAGCTCATTTCTCTTATGACTCAGTGGGAGCAGGGCCACATCAAACAGCACTGGAAAGCCTGAGAGTAGAATCCCAAGAAAAAGTACCGGCCCACAGAGAATGGAGAGCACAGAAACATACGAGAAGCACCAAAAAGGAGGCCAGGAAGCTTTTCCCAGAAGTTTATAAACTCTACTTGCTGCTGCCCTCACAGTTTAGAAGGGCATTGAGAAACACTTAAATTTATATCCCAGGGTTTACTGGATTAAAATGCATAAGTCAACTCATACTCAGTGGTTTTCAAACTTTTCTATATTTAAGTATCACCTGAGAACCTTGTCAAAAATGCAGATTGTTGAGCCCTGCCAGGTTGTTTACATTGTAGCAAAAGAATGAGTTAATCCTTGGCCCCAAAAGCTGCACATTTTCAAACATCCCAGGTGATTCTGTTGCATGTATTTCACGGACCACAAAACAGTGAAGTCACTGCTTTACCTCTAACAGAGAGAACCTTTGTGATGACAGGTTATTACCCATCTGTTGGAAAACACCACAGGCTTCCCTTGGATGCCTAAGCAAGGATCGTTTCTCCCTTTCAGAGGCTGTGTGGCAATCACATAAAACCATTCATACCAATACACTCCCACACCTCCTTATGTTGTATTTAAGATGTTGCATCAAGGTCAAGAAAGGCTAATAACATCTCTTGATTCCACCTAGAAAAGCAGAAGGGCAGTGAAGAGTTCTCAAGCCTGAGAAGCTTTAAAAAGATTCTGATACCTGAGCCTCACTTCAGTTCAAGGAAATCAGAATCTCTGAGGGTGAGGTTTGGGCATTTTTGAGAAGCTCCGCAGGTAATATTACTATATTGTGCAGCTAAGGCTGAGAACCACCCATCTAAGGTAATGTACTCCGTAGGGAGCATTATAGGAAGTGTCTGCTGATTTGTGGTCAATTGAATCTGAAAATATCATTTAAGTGATGCTTCAACATACAGATCTTTTCCATAGAGCATATAATTCAATTTATTTAAGCAAGGTTTTTCGAATAGAAATTCATCATTTTACAAAAATATATCTAATTCAGATACGTGCACCATATAAAGTCACCCTTTCTTTATTCTCTTAACAGTTAAGCACAGCAGAGTTGGCGGCCCCGTTCTCCTATACCTACCCCAGAGCTCCATTTGCTGGACTGGAAATCCACTGTGGAAATCCACAAAGAGAATAAGCAGCAGAGTTTGTCCCTGAGGGTCCACATGTTGAGACCGATCCCCCTCACTGGATTCCACCTGATAACTCACATCTGGAAGCACCAAATCTAGGGGACAAGTTATTGCATAGTATTCTAAGATAAGTGAAGCTCTCAAAATGCTAACTGAATAAAGAACCTACCTCAACAAAGAAGGATCTGAGATAGACCTAAATTTGAACACTCCCTTCTCCTGAATCTGTTTCTCTATCCACAGGATGGAAGACAATAATAGTGATTCACAGGAAGAGCATCAAAATAACAACTAGGTGTGCAAAATGCAAACCAAACAGCGCTCTCAGCATTTACTGAGAAGCATTATACAATCAATTCATACATTCCTGTACAACTTTCGAAGGTAGGTATTGCGAGGAAGAAGCAGAGGTCAGTTAAACCTGAGGAGTGATAATGGTAACAGCTAAGTTATATTGAATGTTTACTTCATGCCATGTACCGTATTAAATTCTTCTCATGTACTATCTTAACAGCTAGACTTCACAACAACACTATGGCGTAGGACCTAGTCTTCTGCCCTTTTACAGATAAAGGAAGAGGCACAGACAGGTTAAATATGGTGCCCAATGTGAGAGTAAATGGTGTAACTGTTTTAGGCTGACTCCAAGTCTGTGCTTTTAACCACAATACTGTATGCTATTTGTATTCCCAAGTAACCTGATGCCCTATGGTCATTTTCTAGCACCTTGATCCTTTAGAATACAATCAGGATAGTCCTGAATTCCATCCAGATCCATATAGAAAAGTGTCTCCATGTGGATCCTGATTCTGTCCTTTAGAGTAATGAGGGGGTGAGATGAGGGGAAATTTTATATATTATTCATTCCTAAAGTTAACTGAGAAAGTTCAGGCATCACAAATTGGCAAAAAAGTGAAGGAAACCAACAAAGCATGAAAATAAAAATGAACAAGTAAAGGAAATAAGGAGAGTCCTAGAGATTAAAAAAATCCTGATGGTATGACATCCTGTTAAGACCAAACATTTTTTCTCCACAAAACCATTTATCAACAGAGACCCTGTCCACAGACAACCTCCTTTCATTCTGGAATAACTGCCTAGTTCAGAAAAGAGCCTTATCCCAAGGCTTGCTTCCTAGACAAAGATTCTATCATTCCCCCGAGACACTGCCCCATCCCAGGAGGTTTCAATCTTCTCATGCTTCACAACTCTAGGATACCTCTTCCCTACTGGTCGTCTTCCTCAAGATCCAATCGACCAGACTACCTTCTAAATGTCAAAGAATTCTAGCTAACAACAGTCCAACTCAAGAGTGTAAACCTCCTAGATATCAGCGCATGGTTGCATATCCTATTTCCCAGCTTTATTTGTTAGTCCAGTTTTTAAGTGTTCAACTTTCAGCATGACTTACCCAAAGCTAATGTGGTGAGACACTACATGAATATTCCAGCCAGTTTCCTAGGCTTATTACCATATGGTTTATACTCTTGCCTTGTATTTATGTGGTGTTTAAGTTTTTTCTAAGTAATCTTTTGTGGATTTTCTCATCTCATTAGGAAATACTTCTCTTCCACAATAATTCAAAGATGTAATTGCTCCTTTACTAACCTTTCTAAAACCCCCGAGTTGACAGATTAAGGTACAACAGAAACCCTCTGAACAAAGTCCCTAGAAGATGAAGGCCCACTGACTACTTCAAGAGGACCAGGAATATAGGAGACAAAAGAGGAAGTGAGAGAACTAGCATCAACTTGTAATGCAAAAAACGGTTAGGCTCTGATGGGGCTTTGTCTCTTGACACCTGTTTGCCTCACTCCAACTGGACTCTCAAATCTGGCCAGACTCCCATCTGCAACCTCCAGCCTAAACCATCAGTCACTGGGTCCTCTTTTTATACACACCTGTTATTTGTATTTCCTTGCATTTCTCTAATATTCTCCAGTTTTCTTTATTCCTGTGCAAAGAGAGGGAAATATACCTCTATCCAAATTGAGATCCAAATTGGGCACCACACACAAATGGTATTTCTTCCAGTCTATGAAATAAGAGGTATCTTTGAAGACAGTAGTGGTTGGCTGCTCCTGGCTTGGCAATGTCAGAGGCAGACCTGACGGTCCATACAGAAATATGTATAGGTGCTAAAGAAAACGGCCAAATTTTAGGACTTTTTATGACTAAGTACTCATTTGCATAAAACAAACAACACTAATCTGGTTAGTAAAATAAACTAGTGTGCTAGGCGATTATGTATTAAGTCTTTTGCACATTGAAGACAGATGTCAGGTACCAGAGACAGATCCGTTAGAATCCTCAGAAATTTATTCTGGGCTTAATGAGAGTGAGCTACAGGTCTAGTTCTGGGACAATTCATTCTTTATTCATCCTACTCATTCAATCATAGATTTTAGTGGTACCCCAGGCTAAACACTACTAAGTTCTGGGGATACAAAGATGACTATCCTGATTTAATACCTACCTTCAAGTTATATTTATAATATAGGAGACACATATAAAAACCAGTAAACTGTAATACAGCGTGACATATGCTAGAAGTATATACAGAGGAATATTTTCCAGTAAGTATTTGAGTTTATTCAGATTGAGAAGGAAACTTTCTCACCTTCTCTAACCCTATTCTCTAACCAAGACAAAGAGCAGGCCCCTGAAATTGTTTCCTTCTCTTGACTTCCCATTCCCACTCTCATCTTCCCTCTAATCCAAGGTTTCTCAATCTCGGCACTATTGACACTTTAAACCAGATGATTATTTGGTGTGTGTGTGTGTGTGTGTGTGTGTGTGTGTGTGTGTGTTTGGGAGGGGGGCTGTCCTATGCATTGTAGGATGTTCAGCAGAATCCCTGGCCTCCACCTACTAGGTGCCAGTAGTAAAAGCCTCCTCTCCATTCATGACAATCAAAAATGTCTCCAGATGTTGCCAGAGACGTTGTCATCTAAAGGCAAAATTACCCAGTTAAGAATCACTGCCTAACCTTTTTTGTCCCCTGAATGAAGGCTAAAGAGACCAGAATATATTTCTTCCTTTATATTTCTTTTTTTCATCTCTTTAAAAATAGAGTACATACAAGGCATTAAGTGTGAAGATTAAAATTCTTACTGTAGGTACTGGGGTATTATGGTAGGTCACAACAGAACAAAGGTTGGCGGTGCCCATAAATGAAGTCTCCATCACACATCCAAGGACATGAATGAAAGCCAACACATTTATCGTTTAGAGCCAAAGGAGCTATGAGATGCTGCAAACTCAGAATAAGAATATCTGAAGAGTCAAAATGTGTGACTGTCTTTTAATTGGGTTATTTAACTGTTTACATTTAATATGAATACTGCTATGGTTGGGTTTAAACCTACCATCTTGTTATTTGTTTTCCATTTGTTCCTAGTATTCTGTTTTCTTTTTCCTCTTTTTTATTTTTTTGCATTGGGTATTTTTTTAAAATAATTCCATTTATCCCCCTTTTTGCTCATTAGTTATAACTATTTATTGTATTAACTTGGGGATTGCTTTAGGCTTTATAATATACAACTTTAACTTATCACACTCTACCTTCAAGTGACCTTATAACAGTTCACACACATGTGGTACGAGAACCTTTCAACAATATACTTCCATTTCTCCCCTCCTGGCCATTGTGTTATTGTTACACATTTTATTTCCACATATGTTATAAGCCTCACACACTGTTGTTATTTTTGCCTAAAATTGTCAATTATCTTTTAAGATTCTTTAAATTGGGCAAAAATCTTTCAGATCTACCCAAATAACTATTTCTAGAAGCACCACTTCTAGTGCTCTTCTTTACTTGTACAGATCCAGAATTCCATCTGGTATCATTTTCCTTATGCCTAAAGGATTCCCTCTAACATTTCTTATAACACAGGTGTGCTAGTGATGAAGTCTGTTGTCTTTTGTGTGTCTGAAAAATCTTTATTTTGCCTTCATTTTTGAAAAATATTTTCTCTGGGAATAGAATTCTAGGTTAACAGTTTTTGTTTTTGTTTTTCCTTTCATTACTTTAAAGATGTTGCTCCACTTTCTTCTAGCTTACACTGTTTCCAATGAGAAATCTGCTGTAATTCTTTTCTTTATTCCTCTATATGTAAATTTATCTTTTTCATCTCCAACTGTTTTTAAGATTTTATTCTTTATCACTGGCTTTAAGCAATTTGATTATGATGTGTCTTGGTATAATTTTCATCATGTTTCTTGTGCTTAAGGTTTGTTAATCTTCTTGGACCTGCAGGTTTATAGTTTTTTATCAAATTTGGAAAATCTGGGGACATTATTTCCTCAAATATTTTATCTGCCTTCCTTCCCTTTAGGACCCCAATTACACATCCCTGAATTAGGCCACTTCAAGTTATTCCACAGTTCACTGATGCTCTGTTCATTTTTTTTTTTTCAAGTCTTTTTCTGTTTCATTTTAGGTAGCTTCTACTGCTATGTCTTCAAATTCACTAATCTCTTCTTCTGCAATGTGTAATTCTTATCCATTGTATTTCTGTCCTAAAAACTGTAGTAATTTTTATCTCTAGAAGTTAAATTTGTGCCTTTTTTATATCTTCCATGTCTTTACTTAGTATGTTCAATCTTCCTCTCTCTTCTTGAACATATGGAATAAAGTTATACCTGTTTTAATGTCCTTATTTACTAATTCTATCATCTGTGTCATTTCTGGGTAGGTGTTTATTGATTGATTTCTCCTTCTTCATTACGGGTCCTATTTTCCTGCTTTTTTGCATGCCAAGTAATTTTTTATTGGATGCCCAGCATTGTGACGTTTACCTTATTGGGTGTAATAAATAAATATTCTTGAATTATTTTTCTGGGTCACTATAGAGTTACTTGGAAGCAGTCTGAGCCTGTGGGTCTTACTTTTAAGCTTCGTTAGGTGGGAGCAGAGAAGCCTGTAAGTTACAGTTAACTTTTCTTTACTACCCGGGCAAACCCTTCTTTAGGATTCCACCTGATGCCTCGATGCCTTGTGAAATATGAGGTTTTCCACCCTCCCCTCCTGGTCAAAACAGAAACTATTTCCAGCTCTGGGCACACTCCAGGCAGTCTCCTCTGTCTGGAGACAGGTTCTCCTCTGTCTGCATTTCTCACCTCTTAAGTACTCATTTCTGTAAATCCGACCTGCCTAGACCTCTCTGAACTCGGAACTTTGCCTCCTCAACTCAACCATGTTTTCAGTTGTTCAACCTGGAAGGTTAAATCCAGTCCCTGCTATTCACCATGGCTAGAAGTAAAAGTTTCTAAATCCTTTTGACATATCTTATTGGCCTTTGATAGTTTCCTGGCTTTTTGGCCCAACAAGATACCCTGCTTGTCTTGTACATTTCTACTTTAGATCTAGAATTAGTCAATCCTCTTTTAGTGAGCAATGGTATTTAGAGAACATATTTTAGGTACTACGAGTGCTCTTTGCTTCAAGGTTTTTTTCAGCAGACAGAGCTAAAGAAATACATAATTTTAAAAGTCAGAAAACTGGTGATTAACACTGGTATTTTCAATTTCACTTTAAGAGTCTTTCTCAATTTTTTTCATTTCTTTGAATGTATACTCATATATGTATCTTCTATCTTATGCTGAAATTTTTTATTCCTAACAATGTTACCATAATTACTTGTTTGTTTCATACTAAGTATGCATACAATAATTTTGATATAATACTAATATTAATACTAAGAATCAAGACCACTGAATGAATTTTAAGAGTTCTTTGCAATTCATTTCATCCTTAGAGTATATCCCATCAAGAATGTAAGTCAAAACACTGTTATAAAGTCAGTTGAATTAATCCATCTTACTGTATGGATTATGACATTAATGTAATTTACAGGTGGGTTCACTACCATTTACTTTGAGGGACATTTTTACGGGGTATGGAATCTAGTCGATGATTATTTTATTTCAAGGCATTAACACTATTATTCTACTACTTTGAATTGCTATGAAGTTAGCTGTCAATTTATTTCTCTTTTGAAGATAATCTGTCTTTCCCTGGCTGATTTTAAGATTTTTCTCTTTGTCTTTGATCTTTTACAGGGATAGATATCTGTTTATTTATACTGCTTGATTGTTGAGCTTTTAAATCTGTTTTAATTGCTTTAGTCACTAACTCTTCAAATGTTGTTTCTGCCCCATTTTCTCTCTCTTTTCTAAAGGTTTTTCTAAAATTGGGATATAAAAATTCATTTTCAAAGACAACTGTATGGTTTCTATCATCAAAAGGATATGGAAACTGAAGAAATCCTACTCAGCTGGTTGGAAAAAGCCCTCGGGCAGGGACACAGGGCAGCAGCTGGGGTCAGTATCAGCTCTCCCAACAAGCCCATGCCAGCCACGTCATCAGGGATGAAAAGCACTACTGGATGTCCCAGCACAGGGTGGATTCTGATGCAGAGTAATCCAGTTGTACCAAATTTTGGTCTACTGTCAAAAAACAGGTAAGATAAATTTAGCTTTTTACTTCTTAAGAAACTATATTTAAAAGGGCATTCAAAATTTCTTTTATAACCTCTAGCATATGCATAACCATATCACCTGCCATATCAGTTTTGTTGGAATAAGTAACTTGTGTCCCACTCAGGGAATCACAAGCAATAGAAAGAGTAGACAAATGGGCATTTCAGGAATAGTATCATGGCTCCTGCTTTTGCTACCACTAACGGACCTTTTCCTCTCTCTCTAAACTAATCAGGTCACCCAGAGTCATGTGTCCACAAACATTGGCTCAGAAGCTTAAACTCTTTCAGTAAATCTATGATAATGAGCTATCTATCTGTAAGGAATGTATGCAACTAGAAGATTACTAAAGAAAGATCTGTGGTGGGGTTTTTGTTTCCTGCACATATTAAAGAACAAAAAATATTCTAATCTCAGGTATAATTTTGAGCAAGAGTAAGAAAACAGACTAAAAAACCCCGGGCAGTCTCTTCAAGCCTTAAGATCCTTTGACTACCAGTGCTGATTCAGAGCGTATAAATGAAGGCAAAAACTACTGAATAAAGAATAAATTAGTTGGACTTAAACATAAGCTACGTTTTTTTCTTGCTCTAATTAACGTTCACTTTTGAATTCGGTGGTAGTCGGATAGCACAGGAAGGCAAGGCAGAGGGTTCTGTCTATCCCATATTATGTATTACCTCCTCCATGGATTTTTTTTCTTTTTTTTCAGTCTAAAGAAGATGGAGATAGGGAGAGAGATGATTTCCAAACCTATGCATTCCATGCAAAATGCTGATGCGTGAACCATAATACACCAAGAATTCCTTTGTAGTCATAATATATAGCTCTCTGTCCAAGAGTTCAAGTAACCTTTTAAATTCAATCCTCTCTTCTCATGTCTAAGTGGGATTGGAATTAGCAGGGTACATTTTTTTTCATCTGCAGAAGGAAATAAGGCATGGAGAGGACAAGTGACATGTCCTCAAGTCGATCAGAATATATTCAAGGAGCCAGGAATAATAATAGTTTTCAATACAAAGAGCTTAAAAGTTTTACTTTCACTTTTCTTACAGAGAATCTGACATTTGGCACTAAGAAATGACAGGTGAGACCATTTTCAATTTCTACCCACATTCATACTCATAATAGGAGAGGAAAACATGGAGAGGGACAACAACGCTTTACCCCTTTACCTCACATAATGCTGAGAGTCTATGACAAGAGCAATTCCATTCGACAGGTTCAAAGTGGGTTCATTTTCTGCCCTGCAAAGTAAAGAAAAGCTAAGCCATATCTCAAATATTCTAAAACCAATGTCTGCCTGATACAAATTTTTGTATGTGACTACTATCACCTCCAGAGATTACTGGAATTCAATAACCAATTAACCACAGGGAAATGGCAATTTTTAAGTTCACCCACTCTAGTGACAGGGAACAACACAAAAGATTTAGATGAATCTATTTACTTATTAAAAGATAATATAGAATAAGAAAATGTGGGGGCCTCAGAATATTAGTTTCAAAGTGACTTTGGGTCAATAAATCAAACTGTGAACCTACTAGAAATAGGACAACAATGACAGAAAAGCTGTAGAGCCATGACATAAACTTAAGCCATGGATTTGAAGACTTACTCAAAGATTTCCGTAGAGAGGATTCCATTCACCCTTACACTGAAATTAAATCTAATCTGCAAAATAAATGGCATGTGAGTTTAACATGAACCAGGATAGATTAAAAACTTCCATACTCAATTCCTAAATCACCTTTTTATATAATCTTTTCTTCACTTGCACTATCCCTAAACATAATTAACATTTGTCTGTGTTCAAATTCTCCATCGTAAATATACTGAATCCTACACTACAATTCCAAGTAGTCATAAATTATCAGGAAATCCTACCCTCTTGTCCTCTGCTGTTCTCCCAATGTTATCTCTTCTCTCCCTTCTTAAAGAAACTATCAATTTTCTCTCTAGTCTTTCCATTGTTTTCATACATGGAACATTCCATGCTTTTTTCTCCCCCTGCCGCCATCTGAATTTTATGTCCTCCCCCCAATTTACTTCACTGTTGTAATTTTTTTCCTACCTTTAACCTATATTTCTTTCTATATCACATAATGCTTAATAAGGGACTCTAGAGTCAGTCTGTGTTCAAATCCTGGCTCTGTGAGTTCTTTAACCTCTGTACCATTGGTTCCTCAGCTATAAAAATGGGGAAGATGATGATGATGATGATGATGATGATGATGATGATAAAACCCACTTCCTGAGTGATGTTATAAGGATTGGCTGAGTGTGTGGAGAGCACCTAGAATAGCGATTGGCAAATAATAAGCATTGAACCCTATGGACAATAGAAAAACTGGGAAGCTAACAAGTGAAAAAAAGGAGACGTTATACAGCATACTTAACTGTGTGTATATTTATAGACATATCTAACTACAGATAATAAAAAAATTTTTGCTCTCCAAAGTTCAAAGTACTTTATCAAAAGTCCTTATTTGCTTTTATTGTCACTTTAGAAATGAAGAAGATAATCAGCAAGGTTTATTATCCAGGTTTAATAAAAAATATTAAATACAGAGGAGGGAAAAGAAGTACCCAAAGTGATACAATAAAACAGTAAAGAAGTGAAAATAATAACCCAAAAGAAAGCTCTTTCTTTATCCAAGGGCTCTCAATTATGTCACATGACCAACATCAAGACTGCCTTAGGGACATAGACACCAAATCTATTCAATAAAAGTTGTAATTATGGTCATTAAAAGAAAGAGAACCAACCACATCCTTCCATGTTTTTACAGAGTAGAGTTCTCTTGAAAACATATGACTTAAATAAGAGAATCATTATTATGCAAAACAACAGCTTACCTTAGGGTGCACCATGACTATTTTTCGTAAAAAATTCTTTATAACCAGACTATCTGTCATCAAAGTTCTGGGCTTTTCATCAACCTGTAACAACACAACAAAACATCCACCACACATGCACAAACCCAAGAGCACAAATTAATTAAATTATGGTATTTCTCCCTATAAAAGTAACTACACCTCAGAAAGCTTTTCAGACATCTAAGGGGGGAACATCTCTGGGTCTGAGAATTGGACACAAAAGGGAATCTAATAGCCACCACTTATCAGGTTAAAGTACCTATTTCATGGAACTTCTGGAGACCGATGGAGAATGATCAGAGTAAAACCTACAATCTAAAAACCACCCTTTGGAACAAATTTAAGAGTAAGACTGGGGCTGAGAAGAGTAACTATCTGAATTCTACCATCCTAATGTGAATCAATCTGTATTAAGAATATGAGTGGAGTCATACATGGAATCTAAAGAACTGAATAAATGAGCAAAGTAAACAGAATTAATCTCAGAGATATAGAGGAAAAACTGATGGTTGCAGCCCGGCCCAGTGGCTCAGGCGGTTGGAGCTCCGTGCTCCTAACGCCAAAGGCTGCCGGTTCGAGATCCACATAGGCCAGTGAGCTCTCAAACACAAGGTTGCCGGTCCGACTCCCACAAGGGATGGTGGGCTGTGTCCCCTGCAACTAACAACGGCAACTGGACCTGGAGCTGAGCTGCGCCCTCCACAACTAAGACTGAAAGGACGACTTGACTTGGAAAAAGCCTTGGAAGTACACACTGTTCCCCAATAAAGTCCTGTTTCCCTTCCCCAATTAAATAAACAAAACAAAATAAAAACCTGATGGTTGCTAGATGGGAAGTGGGTGGGGATGAGGGAGAAGGGGAGTGGATTAGAAAGCACAAATTGGTAACTATAATATTGCCACGGGGATATGAGAGACAGTTTGGGGAATACAACCAATAATGTTGTAAAGATTTTGTAGGGTATCAGATGGGTACATGTCTTATTAGGGAGACCACTTCATGGACAGTGTAGATGTCTGACCACTGCACTGTACACTTGAAGCTGAATAATACTATAATTTAATATATATATAGTCCCAGGATATGGAGTACAGCATAGGGAATAGAGTCAATGGAATTGTAACAGATACATACGATGTCAGAGGGGCAATAGATTGGGGGAGAGGGGTTATCACTTTGTGAGGGGTGAAATGTCTAACAATTACATTGTTTTGTACACCTGAAACTAAAAAAAAAAAAAAAAAAGGAGCAGACACTAAAAGGAACCTATTTTTGAATGTCAATTCATTCTTCCAAACATTTAATTTTTAGGAAAACTGTAAAGCAAAAAGCTCAAAAGCCAGAAGACCTGTGTTCTAGTATTGGCTCTGTAAAATATTCTTACATAACCATGAAAGAAAAAGCACTTAACTGCTCTGGACCTTATTTCCTAATCTGCAAAAGATGGATAAAACTTTCCCTTTTTACTTCACAGAACTGTTTTAAGGATCAAATAATAATCTGAAAGTATATGTTGTACACGATAACAATAATAGATACCACTTGCTGAATGCCTACTGTGTAGAAAGCATTGTGCAGGTGCTATATATACATTACCTAACAATAATACTGGAGGGAGGTATTATTATCCTCTCTTTGTAGATTAAACAATAACAACAAAGTTCATAAAAGTTAAGCAACTTGCCTCAGGTCACTGAGCTGTTCAGTGACAGAACCAGAATTTGACCCTAAAACCAATAGTTCATGCTCTTTCCAATACACCCTGAGACCTCCCTACAAATATAATAAGGTTTACCATCCAATGAGGGCTTTCTCTATTCTAGGAATGGTGCTAAAGTATCTTACTTATATTACCTCATTTATTCCTCACAAAAACCCTATTAAGGTATAATATATAACCCACATTTTCTGGATGAAAAAAAGTGAGTCTCAAAGAGGTTAAACAACTTTCCCAAGGTTACCTACTCTGGTTCCAAAGCTTTAGTATTGACCATTTTCCTATACTGACTCACTATATTTAATATAGTGTCCCTAAAACCAAAGTTAGAAAGGGTCTCCCAGAAAATGGAGAAATGCAGGAGAATGAGAAGAATAGTCAGAAATCAGCAAGTTCTTATTGGTGGCTCAGAGAATACAGAGCCATGTACTAGGTACATACTAAAGAAAGAAAAAAGAAAGTTCCAAACTCAAAATCTTATAATATGATAAAGAAGAAACATGCAAATAGCTAATAAAGAAGAATAAATTATGATACTTTTTCTAAGTATACTGAAAAAGAGATCAAGAACTGTGCAATTAGAAAAAAATATTAGAAACAATTATTAGAAAAATGGATGAGAATTATTAGAAAATTCCGGAAACAAATCTAGAATTATTCATACACATAAATAGTAGTAATTAAATGATAACTGCAGTACACATATCATAGTCACATCCTTCATTAAAAATTTTTTATTAGAGGTGACCAGTTAGCTCAGTTGGTTAGAGCGCGGTGCTCTTAACAACAAGGTTGCCAGTTCAATCCCCACATGGGTCACTGTGAGCTGCGCCCTCCATAACTTGATTGAAACAACTACTTGACTTGGAGCTGATGGGTCTTGGAAAAACACACTTAAATAAATGTTTAAAAAAAATTCATTATAAAATGCTCAAATAGTTGAAAAGCAATGGTCTCTTAAAAGCATTTACTATACTTAACAATTCCAAAACAACTTCTTGGAACAGTTTCAAATTTCTGTAACCTTGGTGATTATAGGGTGTATCATAGAAAGGGCTAATTATATCTAGCAGTAAGGCACTCAAATCAGTGAAAGTTCTCTGAGCAGCTACCAGAGAGGGGCTACAATTAATAATGATGAGAGCTACCATTTACTGAACACCTGCTATACAACAAGCAGTTTATATGCAAGCAGAAAATACCCCCATTTTACTGATGAGGATAATGAGACCAAATAAACCGATTAATTTGGTCACACAAGGTCACACATAGCTTAGTTAAGTGGCAGAACTGGGATTCAAACCTAGATCTGACTAACTCCAAAACCCACATTTCACTACACAATGCTGCCTCTCCAAAGAATGTTCATTTTCTATGCGTATGGCTCCTGGAATGGAACATTATATAATCTATCATTATTTTTTTAAGGATCCTGACGGGCAATGCTTATGTATGACTACTGAATATATGTATTTATTCACTTATAAAACACTTAATGCAGCTTATTATGTACCTGGGCCTACAGATATAAATAAAATAATCTCTGAATTTGACGAGTTCACAGTTACGTAGAAGAGGAATACAAATAAATTTATATGACAATGAAAAGTTTTATGATTTAGATATATAAGAGATGCTAAAGAAATACAAGAAGGAATAGCACCTACCAGACTGAGAAGATTAAGAGTCCTAATGTCAAGTCAACAGAGGATAGTTAACACAAAATAGCTTATTTTAAGATCTACTCATACACTGAGAGAGAGAGAGAGAAAGAGAGAGAGAGAGAGAGAGAGAGAGAGAGAGAGGTAGAAAGAGAGAGAGAGAGACTCTGACTGACTTCAAAGCCTTATATAGCCTTTTATAATTGGGTGTCAGAAACCCAGTACCCCAGTCTGATATTCCTATAGAAGCAGTGAATTTACTTTAGTGTTGTTAGAAAAAAATAGATGTTGCCAGCCCAGGGCAGCAGAAACCACTATTGAATTATATGTTTCAGCCTTCACCTTTAAATACAAGTCTAATTATATGATAGAACATGGGAGCTGTTTTATATTTTGAAACATGAACTTAGTCATGGGTCCTACATGACTTTCTAAAAAAAGTCAATCAGTGTCTCTTGTCTTTTTCTAAATAGATAGATGATAGACAGATGATAAATACAGAGATCTATAGGAATAAATACATAGATATGTTTGTATGCATATCTCTTCCCATTTTATCATTTAGTATTATGGCAAAAATAAATATAAAAATGGCTAAAGCTGTCAAGATCTTGGAAAAGCAAATTGTTTTTGGAAGGACATGTTACTTAGCCCAATGGATCCCAGGACTGACTCAGCATAAACACAAAACCCCGCATCTCTCCTAAGGAGGCTTTTCTCAGTCTTTCCTGGGATTAGCGTTCCTTGTGCCCAAAGCACTGGATCATTTATTTTGCTTTTTCATGATGTCTCCATTTACTAGCCTTTGCTATGAACCTCACTACTTGACCCTTCTCCCCAACTGAGGTATATATAATGAAATCTTTCACAATCTCTTCTTTTTCTCTTCTCACTCTCTTCATTCAAATGTCCTTTAAACAGCTGCACAGAGACAATGAGATGTAATGGAACAAATGCTTTCAGGAAATCCTTATTCCGCTGAGGTTATACTACTCTTTTACTTCTCTTCGCCCATCACTGGCTGACTACTGAGCAGTAAGCTCACAGTTTTCCTCTGCGCTCCAAGTCCTGACATCATCTTGGCTGACTGCCACAACCAGGTAGATGACCAGTTTAAGCAACAACTGAGTCTCAGAATTCCCTGACCTTTTCAACTCCAGTGACCTTGATTTCCACTCATTTCCAGCCACCTATTTCCATGGCCATAGCTTGGCTCTGTACCACTCTGGAAACCTAAAACTGAAATGTCCCACTCTTACGTGAAAAGATGTATAGCAAGATGTTAATAGTGGCTACCTTGATTAAGTCAAGTTATCTAAACACTCACTTTGATTTTCCTGAGGGAAACACTGCTTTTGCAATTAGAAAAAAAATATGAGAAACTTTATCACTCTGATGACCACTTCCTATTCTTTCAAGTCTTTGAATTTCTTCTACCCAGAAAATCTGTTTTTTAGCTTCATGAAGACCTCTAGATCTTGACCCCTTCCCACTGAGTTAGGTACCTTTCCTCTATGCTACCACCGCATTCAGTGCTTACCTCTACCATGATACATTGTACATTATCTTGTAATTATTTGTCTATCTTTTCCTTTAGATTCCAAGTCCCCTGGGATCGAGTTAACATGTTTTGGGACTTTGTACCTTCAATATCTAGCACAGTGAGGCCGACTTGAACAAACAGGTTTCTGAATGAATGAATAAATACTGAAACAGCACTGATCCATGAGTAAAACTTTGGTTCAGATTCTAATTCTGTCACTTAACTTTTGTATGACCTTCAGAAATTCAGTTAAATATCTGTAAAACGGGGTGATAATCCTTGTCTTATCCACTTTATAGAGTTGTCAGGAGGTTAGGTAATATACATATAAATGTTAAGTATAAGAATTATCTTTGTTTGTTCAGACCGGCTAAAACACATGATTTCCTTCTTTAGAATTGCTTTCCTTGGTTCACTGGAATCAGCTTATTTACTGCTATCGGACAGTAATAGTTTCAGAGCTGACTAACCATTAATTGCTCCAGATTGTTTATTTGCCCTTCAGTTTCCCTAAAGTAGATAAGGCACAGCCAGGTGTTGTCCCAATACCACACCTATTCCTTTCAGTCCTTTTAGAAGGAGCATATAATTGTTCGAACATGGTAAAGGCCTCCCAAGTGCTTCTTAGGAAAACGTTGAAAGTACTCTAATTCTTCATGTCTCCACCAACTCAAAGGAAGGAAAGACAGGATATTAGAGAATTGTCAAAGGGTATGGAGAACTCAGTTGTCACTCTCATAAATCAATAAAAATCTTTAAAACCTAATAAAAATGTATCCAAATAGGATCTGCACTGGGAATCAATTTTTATTTTCTTTCTCAGGAGACCCAAATTTAAATAATGGCTTGTTTCAGTGGTTTTCTTTCCCTCTCTCTTTTTTTTTTAGTGGTTTTCAAACTTACCTGCACATTAGGAATCATCTGGGATTTTAAAAATATTCCAACGCCCTTTCCCTCCATGTGACCGTATTTGGAGGTATGGCTTTAAGGGTATAATTTAGGGTAAATGAGATCATAGGGTGGGGTCATAATTTGATAGAGCTGGTGTCCTTATAAGAAGAAGAAGAAATATCAGATAGTTTTCTCCACATATGTATGGAGGAAAGGCCCTGTGAGGAAACAGTGATAAGGCACCTTGATCTTGGACTTCTAATCTCCAGAAGAATGAGAAAATAAATTTCTATTATTTAAGCCACCCAATCTGTGGTATTTTTTTATGGCAGCCTGAGCAACTAATCCAACATCCTAGACCAATTAAATAAATCACAACCTCTTGGAGTGGGACACAAACATCAGTATTTTGGAAGCTCCCAGGTGATTTAAAATCTGCACAGGGAAGTTTGGGAACCAGTGCTTTATTTCATTTCGACTTTAAACTGTGACACACCCAGGCGTTTCTTTCCAGTTATTAGATTGTACAAAACATCAGCAATTTAGAGAACCACAAAAAAACTTGCCTCAAAAATCATCTGGAAAGGTGTTACCCCTGAAATGTCCTGAGAATAGCTGGCTTCCTCTGAAGTCCAGTTCAGCTTTGTAGAGAATCTGAGCAGTATAGATTGCATTTCTGTGAGAAAAGAAATGGTGACAAAATAGAACAAGTAGTTTGGATAAGCACCAGAGTTTCTGGAATTATTAAACTGATGAGCCAAAAAGCCTTTTCCCTGATGAAAAGATTATCTGCAAAAGTTAAAATATGACTGGAAATGACTGTGTATCAGCAAATTGCTTGAACATTTAGAATTACATTATGGGATTAAGACATTTAATCTCATGCTTTCAATTTTTCACATTTGCTAAATCAATTTGTATTTTCAGTTAATTTCCACAAGGTCATGTCCAATGCCGGAAATCTTCAGAGCTAATTACTCTATCTGATATTCTTGTATTTTTTAATAAATCAATTCATTATTTAATAAACACAAATCCAGTAAGGGAACTTATTTAGAACCTAAAGCTGAAAAATTCAAGAATGACCCTCAGGCATTTACCTAATATAGTATGTTCTTTAATAAGATAATCTTTAACAAAGAAAAGCAAACTCTTGCTAATTTAATTTGTAAATTAACCACTTGGTGGATTTACATGTATTAACTATCTGTCCACAAAGCATCCGTGAGTCCCGGATCATCATCAAAAAAGAGAACCTTCTTCCTTTCTGTACCCTGGCACTCATAAAGGACAAAGACAAATTTCCCATCTTATAAAATGCCATCCCTTATTTTCCTCTACAATAGTATTACAAAGGAGAACTAAATATGAATAAAGATGGATAGATATCTCAGTCTCTGCAAGTTCTACCTTGTAAATGAGGTTGACAATGTTGATATTATATAAGAATCCAACTTTTAAAATGTAATAACAATAAACTACTCCCAAAATAATAGCACAACTTTCTCCTAAAGCATTCATACTACGTATCTGATAAAGCTTTAACCATCTCAAAAAGTCAGGATATTACCAATATCAAGTTCTAACTATCAATCTTAGTGGGTAATATTTTTCTTGCCATTAGTTTGTTTTCCAAATATAACTTAGTCACAAAGCCCATGATAATATGTCAGCAAGGTTATGGAACACTGAAGTTTAATGAAGTTGGCACTGAACCTGGATGTCTTGAGTCAATCTTCAGTTTCACCACTGACCGACTTTCTGACCTAAGGTAACCCCCTTTTTTCTGCGATTCAGTTACCTTTCTGTGAAACAAGAAAAAAAATGTCCCCAAACCCTACTTCTCTTTTAAGTAGTTATACAATGCAAAATGGGGAAAACATGTAGATACATGAGAAAAAGGTAGTTAGTAACTTTGAATTCTGCAGAAATCTTAATATTTTAAAATAAAATGTGTAGTTATTTGGAGGAAAATCCATTTCAATTGCCTCACTCTATACACCAAAAAAAAAAAAAAAAAATCAAGTTGGATTGACTAGAGTTAAATGTGAAAAGTGAAACAACAGAATTAAATAAAAGCCTTCTATTTCAAGATAAGTTGAGCATATGTTGAAATCTCATCTTCCCCATTCAAACACATAAAATTATAAAATAAGCATTTTTAAACCTTAATAAATACAAATTCATGGTAAGAAAAAAGAAATGAGAAATTTTTATAGACATGAAGAGGTATTCTTCCCTCATCTTCAGAAAGAAAAAAGAGAGAGAGAATCCACAATACTAAGTAGGGACCAAAGATGCACCATATTTGGGGACCAGAGTGGGAAAAAAACAAGGGACTAATGTTGCGACATCCATAGGCTGAAGAGCAAGAGCCACACAGGCTACACATAGGAGGTCTGAGCAAGGGACCAAAACATAAACAAAGGCCAGAGATGTGCTGCCTACTTACCCTGAAGATTGGTTAAAGTCAAGTGATGCTAGCAGCAGCATCAATGATGCAGAATGAGGCCGTAGAGCCATGTTATATAAATGCAGATGAGACTCATAAGTACATAATCTATTAAGATGCAAGAACTTGGTATTTTGCTCCTCCTTCCAAGCAAAGTTCAATCCAAGATATACACCCTGCAAAATTAGGGCTCAGGAACTCAGAGAACCTCCTACTGGAAGGCTGTCAATGCAGGATGTGTTGAGGACAAATATATCATTGACAATTAGCTCTTAACTAAAAATAACCAACCAACAAAGATTATAAATACCATGAAAAATATGACACATAACAACCAACAAACGACTTACACTTGAGGAAATAGAGTTAACAAAACAATGTTAAAGAGACTTTAAAATTATGCACTCTATGTTTTATACCCTCAAAGTTAAAAAGAAGCCATGAAACAAGAATACACTGCCATCAATTAAACAGAAACTAATGGCAAAAAAAACCTACTAGAAATCTTGGAAATTAAAATACGTATAGTGTTTGAAATGAAAACCCCACGGAGACACTGTAAAAGAGCACATTTAAAGGAAAGGTAGTACTTGAATGTTCATAACACCATATTTATAACAGGTAAAAGTGGAAACAATAAAATTAGCCAAAAGAAACCTGAGTTAGACTTCTCATTAGCAGTGCTAGATGTCAGAAGATAATAGAGTACTATCATCAAAGAGCTGAAGAAAACTAACTTTGAATATGGACTTTCAAGAGAACCAAACTACCATTAAAGAATGAGAAAAGTAAAATGTTTACGTTTCTGAAATAACAACTAAATAACTTGCTGAAATAACTACTAAATAAACCAGCACAACAATTTAAAAATAAGTTTATATTGATACCTTCTTGCTGAGATAGTGTGGGAATAAGGGGAAAAGAAAGATATCATCAATATCAAACTACCTCTTCATATAACTCTTTAACAGTTAAAGTAGATAGAAAATTTTCAATCAAATGGCAATGTGAACATACATCAAACTATATATTGGGACTTCTCCTTCCAGCAATAATGAAATAATTAGTACCAAATGAGCCCTCCCACCAAAAACTACTCTAAAACTGATAAAATATAGGAGGCAATTGTTTTCAGGCATTGGACAATAGATAGCTCAAGACTGGGATCTTTGAGATAAGGGAAGCTCATGAAATGAACCCTGTTTTCCTCAAATGTCTGCCTGGGGACATTTTCCTGTCCTTGGAGCAGGGACCTGAAGCCAAAGCAGAGCACTGTGGTTCCATTAGCTGAGGAGACATGGAAGAGTTCGGGGTTGTGAAAGTACTTGAAATCTGTAAGGCAGGACAGAGAAGAGGGAGCTGTGCAAAAGTCGATACCAAAAGTCTGTATGGGAACTTCTCACTCCCCATGAGTCTTGGCCAAGGGCTAGGCAATGCATACACGGGTGAGATTATTAGATTTCCCAAGATCAGTTGCAATGGAGTTGAGAATGGAACAAGATGCTAGTGGTCAAGCAGTCCTGGGGAATGTTGCCCTTCAGGCCCAGCCAGAAAGGAGAGACCTTGAGAAAACTGAAGGTCCCTATCTGATATGTCAACAAGGTAATGATTTTGTCATTAAGTCAAAAAGGTAGTAAAAAACAACATCTTCTACATGAAGATCTGCTCTCAAATCACCCTAAAAAAAGCCTAAAACCAAGCTTCAACAAGAGCCACAAAGGAGATAGAGTTTGGAGGTTGAGCGATATCAAATTAGAGGGGTTGGGAAGATGATTTGGCTTTCCACAGATCTACCCTTTAAAATGTATTAAAAAGCCTCCACAGGTGATTAACCTGCTAGAACTGCCTTCTAGAACAAAAATCAATACTCATCAGAGGTAGAACAGAATATGATCATATTATCCAGTATAAAATATTTACTAGATATGCAAAGAAAAAGGAAAATGTAACTCACAAGAAAAAAAAGCCATCAATAAAAACCACCCTGAAAAAGAACAGCCTGGGGGCCGGCCCGGTGGCTCAGGTGGTTAGAGCTCCGTACTCCTAACTCCGAAGGCTGCTGGTTCGATTCCCACATGGGCCAGTGGGCTCTCAACCACAAGGTTGCCAGTTCAATTCCTCGAGTCCCACAAGGGATGGTGGGCTCTGCCCCCTGCAACTAAGATTGAACATGGCACCTTGAGCTGAGCTGCCGCTGAGCTCCCGGATGGCTCAGTTGGTTGGAGCTTGTCCTCTCAACCACAAGGTTGCCGGTTCAACTCTCGCAAGGGATGGTGGGCTGCACCCCCTGCAACTGGCAATGGCAACTGGACCTGGAGCTGAGCTGTGCCCTCCACAACTAAAACTGGAAGGACAACAACTTGAAGCTGAACAGAACCCTCCACAACTAAGATTGAAAGGACAACAACTTGACTTGGAAAAAAGTCCTGGAAGTATACACTGTTCCCCAATAAAGTCCTGTTCCCCTTCCCCAATAAAATCTTTAAAAAACAAACAAACAAAAAACAAACAAATGGAAATTCTATAACTAAAAGATCCAATAATTGAAATGAAGAAATCACTGGATAGGTTTAATAGCAGATTAGAGATGACAGAAGTCAGTTAAATTAGTAATGACAAAGAACAAAAATTATCCAATCTGGAAAACAGAGGGGAAAAGAAAGTTGAAAGAAATGAATAGAATCTTAGAGACCTGTGGGACAGTATTAACTAGTCAAAAGTATATATAATGGGGGGGGAAAAAGTTGAAAGAAATGAATAGAATCTTAGAGACCTGTGGGACAGTATTAACTAGTCAAAACTATGTATAATGGGGGTCCCTGAAGGAGAAGAAAGTGAGAATGCGGCAGGAAAATATGAAAAAATCATGGACAAAATTTCTAAAATTTGATGAAAAACATTTAGATGTGAAAAAAACTCAGCAAACTCCAAGCAGGATGCAAAGAAAATCACACCTAGGTACATAACAGTCAAAGTGATTTTTTAAAAAATGATAAAGACTGGGCCGGCCTGGTGGCTCAGGCGGTTGGAGCACCCGTGTCCCACATGGGCCAGTGAGCTGAGCCCTGCACAGCTAAGATTGTGAGCAACAGCTCTCCCTGGAGCTGGGCTGCCATGAGCAGCCGGAGGTCGGTGTGAGCTGCCCACACGGTATGCTGCCGCGAACTGCTGTGTGCTGCCGTGGGCTGCTGTGTGCTGCTGTGGATTACCGTGTGCTGCCATGGGTGGCCACTGGCCAGTGTGAATGGCCGGCAGACATTGGGAGCAGCCTGCAGCCGGTGAGCTGCCGTGAGCTGCTGTGAGTGGCTGACCCACGACCGGTGACCGACGGCCTCACCCGGGAGGAGGGCAAGGCTCATAATCCCAGCATGGGCCAGGGAGCTGCGTCCTACACAACTAGACTGAGAAACAACGGCTTGAACTAGAGGGGGCGGGGCGAAAGAAGGGGGGCGAATAAATAAATAAATCCAAATTACCATTTAAAAAAAATGATAAAGAGAGAATCTTGAAAGAAGCCAGGAGAAAAGCAGATATCACATAGAGGAACTATAATATGAATTACAACTGACTTCTTTTGAGAAACAATGGAGTCAGGAGACAATGAAGTAATATCTTCAAAGTGCTGAAAAGACAAAAAATGTCAAGCTAAAATTTGAAACCCAGTGAAATGTCCTTTAAAAATGAGGGTAAGATAAAGTCGTTTTTACTTGAAACTTATGTAACTTTACTAACAATTGTCACCCCAATAAACTTTAATTTAAAAAAAAGATAAAGTCATTTTTAGATAAACAAAAGATGAAATAATTTTTTGCTAGAAGACCTGCACTACAAGAAATGCTAAAGGATGTTCGTTAGGCTGAAGGTGGAAACCTAGGTATACAGGAAGAAATGAAAAGCATCAGAAATAATAAATAAGTAGATAAACAGAAAAGACGAGTTTGTCTTAACATACAACTAAGAGTTTAAAGCAAAAATAATAATATTGTAAGGCAGGAATTATGTTTGAAAATACCCAAAATAGAGCAAAAGAATAGCACTAAATTATAACCCCCCCAAATAAAATAAATATCTCCAAATTCATCCTGATATAAATAAAATATTGAATTAATAAATAAAAAGTGAAAAAGGACAGCTTTTCCTTACAAATAAATCCAATAAATAAATGTAAAAGGAATGAGAACGTATTAAATCACAATAACACTAAAGTAATAATTGCTGCAGGTACGATCCACCAATGAGTGCTAAATTAGTGGATGGAAATTTAAGGAGAAACAGGATATTTGCACAGTCCCATAGTATTTCCCCCAAATATTCAAAAATTATAAAGAGTAACTCTTCTTGGAAAAATCTAGCAGATAATACCTTAACCAAGTGATCAAGGTTAATACCACCAATAATAAGACATACCAACCTCATCAATCCCCTGATATTTGCACTGAAAAGGACACATTATCTCGCTGGTATTCTTCCCAACAACATATAACCTCAATCTAATAAAACAAAAAAATCAAACACACTCAAACTGAAAGACATTCTACAAAATAATGAAGACAAGTCCTCTTCAAAATTGTCAAGATCATGAAAGAAAAAGGAAGACAGGAACCACCACATATTAGAAGAGATTCCTAAGACATGACAATTAAATGCAAAGTGAGATCCTGGAATGGATCCAGGAACAGAAAAAGAACATTAGTGGGAAAATTGGTAAAATCTTAATGAAGTCTGTAGTTTATAGTATTCCATTAATGTTAATTTCTTTGTTTTGGTAATTGTACTATAGTTATTTAAAATATAAAGGGTATACAGGCACTCTCTGCACTGTTTTTGCAATTCTTCTGTAAGTGTAAAACTATTTTAAAATTTAAAATGCAAAAGAATGAAACTGAACCAATATCTTATACCATACCAAAAAATTAAATCAAAATGGATCAAAGACCTAAAACTATAAACTCCTGGAAGAAAACATAGGTAGTAAGCTCATTGATATTTGTCTTGGCAATGATTTTTTGGATTTGATACTAAAAGCAAAGGCAACAAAAGTAAAAATAAACAAGTGAGACTACATCAAACTAAAAAGTTTCTGCGCAGCCAAGGAAACCATCAACAAAATGAAAAGGCAACCTACTGAATGAAATAAAAATTTTGCAAATCATATATCTAATAAAGAGCTAACATCCAAAATATATAAAGAACTCATACAACTCAAAAAAGCAAACATTCTGCTTTAAAAATGGGCAGAGGATATGAAGTCATTTTTCCAAAGAAGACATACAGGTGACCAACAGGTACAAGAAAAGATGCTCAACGTCATTCAGCTTCAGGAAAATACAAATCAAAACCACAAAGAGATATCACCTCACACCTGTTAGAATGTTTACTACAAAAAAGGCAAGAAATAACAAGTATTGGTGAGGATGTGGAGAAAAGAGAATCCTTATACACTGTTGCTGGGGATGTAAATTGGTGCCACCATATGGAAAAGAGTATGGAGGTTCCTCAGAAAATAAAAAATAGAACTACCACATGATCCAGCAATTCCATTTCTGAGTATTTAACCAAAGAAAACAGAAACACTAATTCGAAAAGATACGTGTACTCCCATGTTCAATGTACTATTATTTACAACAGCCAAGATATGGAAGCAACCTAGGTGTCCATTGATAGACGACTAGATAAAGAAAAGGTGGTACATACCGTGCTTCCCCGAAAATAAGACCTAGCCAGACAATCAGCTCTAATGCGTCATTTGGAGCAAGAATACAATATAATATTATATAAGACTGGGTCTTACATATAATATAATATTACATAAGACCAGGTCTTACATTATAGTAAAATCAGGCCGGGTTCTATTCTATTCTATTCTATTCTATTCTATTCTATTCTATTCTATTCTATTCTATTATTAGACTGGCTCTTATAGTAAAATAAGACCGGGCATTATGTCATATTATATTATATATTATATTATACTATATTATACTATACCAAGTCTTATAGTAAAATAAGACCGGGTCTTACATTAATTTTTGCTCCAAAAGACGCATTTGAGCTGATTGTCCACTAGGTCTTATTTTCGGGGAAACACGGTATATACAATGGAATATTACTCAGCCATAAAAACGAATGAAATCTTGCCATTTCTGACAATATGAATGGACCTAGAGGGTACCATGCTAAGTGAAATTAGTCAGACAGAGAAAGACAAATACCACATTTCACTTAGATGTGGTATTTTTAAAAAATGGCAAACAAAGTATTATAAAACAGACTCATAGGTATAGAGTACAAAATGATGGTTGCCAGAGGGTCGGGGGTGGGGAATGAGTGAAATAGGTGAAGAGGATTAAAAGGTACGAACAACCTAAGTGTCCACTGATGGATGAAGGGATAAAAAAAACGTGATACACACACACACACACACACACACACACACACACACACAGAAGAATATTATTCAGCCCTAAAAAAAAAGAATACAACCTTGCATTTGAGACAACTGGATGGACCTTGAAGGCAATATGATAAATAAAGTAAGTCAGACAGAGAAAAACAAATATCATATGATCTCACTTATATGTGGAGTCTTTAAAAAAACTAAACAAGTTTATAGATACAGAGAACAGACTGGGGTTGGAGAGGGAAAATACAAGATGAGCCTAGAACATCCTAAAAATCAAGAAGTTCTTAACTATGTTGGGAATAGATCAGAAGACACAGGAGCCAGCTTGAAAAAACTTCCACTGACCAAATATAGGATGATAATATGTACAAGATCTATAAGAATAACTAAATAAATGGAGAGATGTTCCATGTCAAGGATAGGAAAATTTTTACCTTGTAATTGATAAATAACTTCAAAGTACCTCTCCACAAATTAAGTATATATCCTGTTCCTCATCAAAGTTGCACTCCTTAGTTTTGGTATCCATTGATAATCTTCTAAGTCCCTTATCCCTTCTGCATTATTAGTTGGCATATTACCATAAAGAAGAGCTTTCCTCTGTCCCTTACTTATATCAGTATAAACTTATGCGTTCTTATTTTATCCAGTGAGTGACAATCTTTTACTATATTATCAAGATGTCTGTTCTTCTCAACTTGATCTATAAATCCAAAGCAATCCCAATCAAAATCTCAGAAATTTATTTTGTGAATATTGACAAACTGATTCTAAAGTTTATAGGGAGAGGCAAAAGACCCAAAATAGCCAATTCAATATTGAAGAGGAAAAAAGTCTAAGGACTAACACTATCTGACTTCAAGACTTACTATGCATCTGTAGTAATCAGGACACTGCTCCATGGCATGGAACAGCTCTCCATTTATTTAATTATTCTTTGATATCTTTCATCAGAGCTTTATGGTTTTCCTCATATAGATCTTGTACATATTATTTTATGCTTTATACCTAAGTATTTCATAATGTAAATGGTAATGTGTTTTTGATTTAAAATTCCACTTGTTCATTGCTGGTATATAGGAAGCCAACTGACTTTTGTATATTAACCTTGTATCCTGCAAATTTGCTATAAAATCACTTATTAGTCCATATAAAAATTTTAAGCAGTTTGTCAATTTCTATAAAAAGTCTGCTGATGTATATAATTATGAAGAATCTATAGATCAATTTGGGAAGAATGGGCATCTTAGCAATATTGAATCTTCCAACCTATGTCATGGTTTATTTCTCCATTTATTGTTTAATTTCTCTCAGCAATGTTTTGTAGTTTTCAGCATAGCAATCTACTTTTTACATTAAATTTATCCATGAGTGTTTCATGTTTTTTGATCCTCTTATAAATGAAACTGTTTTTTAAATTTTTCTCTTTGCTGCTAGTATATAAAAATAGTAGTTTTACTATATTGTCTTTAAATCCTGTAACCTTGCTAAATTCACATATTTCTTCTAAGAGTTATTTTGCAGATTCCCTAGGATTTTGTACATAAACAGTCATTTCATTTACAAATAAGTTTTACTTCTGCCTTTCCAACCTCTTTGCCTTTTATTTCTTTTTCTTGCCCTATTACGTTGCCTAGGACCTCCCCTATGAGTTTTAAATGATATTTTCAAAGACTTCTTATGAGATAAGAAAATGCTTACTCTAAGTGAAAAATATAAGATACACTATGCAAAATGGTACTTTTATAAAATATGTACAGGAAAGAAAGACTTTGAGATTAAAATGTTAATAACAATTATCTCTAGAATTATTGGTGATATTTGTTTCTTTATTCTTTTGTTAATATCATGCACATAAAATACTTCATAAACAAAAATAATTTTTCAATGCTCACAAATTAAATATTCAAGTAAATCTTGAATTTGATGTATCAAATACAGACAAGTCTAGAATACCTAAAAAAGTAAAATTCCTGCCAACTATTAGGCTATGTAGTATACACTGTTTATATCTGGCAGTTAATATGCAAAGAAATCATTATTTTCAGAATGGAAATAAAAAGTATGGTAGAAATGAAAATGTCCTTTTTTTCCTGTTATGATTTTTTTCAATAACTAAAGAGAACTGATAACCATCTAGTTTCTATTAGCTTCCCCCAAACAAGTAATTTATATTCAAGAAATGCTTTCAGGGGCCGGCCCGGTGGCTCAGGCGGTTAGAGCGTCGTGCTCCTAACTCCAAAGGCTGCTGGTTCGATTCCCACATGGGCCAGTGGGCTCTCAACCACAAGGTTGCCAGTTCAGTTCCTCGAGTCTCGCAAGGGATGGTGGGCTCTGCCCCCTGCAACTAAGATTGAACACGGCACCTTAAGCTGAGCTGCTGCTGAGCTCCCGGATTGCTCAGTTGGTTGGAGCATGTCCTCTCAACCACAAGGTTGCCGGTTCGACTCCCGCAAGGGATGGTGGGCTGCGCCCCCTGCAACTAGCAACGGCAACTGGACCTGGAGCTGAGCTGTGCCCTCCACAACTAAAACTGGAAGGACAACAACTTGAAGCTGAACAGAACCCTCCACAACTAAGATTGAAAGGACAACAACTTGACTTGGAAAAAAGTCCTGGAAGCACACAATGTTCCCCAATAAAGTCCTGTTCCCCTTCCCCAATAAAAAATCTTTAAAAAAAAAAAAAGAAAGAAAGAAATGCTTTCAGAAAGTCTGGAGTAAAACAAAGAGAAACTTTATTTAGAACCCAGCCCAATTATTCTGAGTAATACTAAATTTTATTATTATTAATAACAGGTTAATAGTTATTAAACATTTTCTATGTGTTGGGCACTATACTAACAGTTTGCAATAAATTTGCATAAGTTCACATAACTCGATGAGGTAGGAATTCTGTTATTATTCCCATTTTTACAACTGAAAAAAAATAATGTTCAAATGTTACATAGCATGTAAAAGTTGGGGCTCAAACACAGGGCTGACTGATTCTAAAGCCTGTGTTTTTAATCACTATATATATTTATTTAGAGTGAAATAAATTCTAAGACTGTAACCCAATATACACATTCAGTTTTTATTATTTTATTCTCTTTGGAAAAATATCATCATATAAATAGCTATTGTTTAAAGAACATTTTAGGTATTATTCTAATTCTTCAAGACCCTCTACAGTGATACTCTTGTATGAGTAGTGTATTACAAGAAAATGAGATTTAGGAAATCACTACATTAGATTTATCATTCCATAGCCAACTGTACATCTTGAAACAAAATGGCATTATAACAATGAAACTGAATCTCAGTAATTTGTACATGATGGTGTCAAGCCTATAATACAACCTGCACAGTATCTTAGTCTGTTTGGGCTGCTATAACAAAGTACCACAGACTGGGTAGTTTATAAACAACAAAAATTTATGTCTCACAGTTCTGGAGGCTAGAAGTCCAAGACCAGGGTACCAGCATGGTCAGATCATGGGCCCTCTTTTGGGTTGCAGACTTCTTACTGTATCCTTACGTGGCAGAATGACCTAGGGAGCTCTGTGGGGTCTCTTTTATAAGGGCATTAATCGTATTCATGAGGGCTCCACCCTCATGACCTAAGCACCTCCCAAAGGTTGCATCTCCTAATACCATCACAATAGTCATTAGGATTTCAACATTTGAATTTGGGGGTTATACAAAAAGTAAAACAAAAGTTATGTAAAAAAAAAAAAAAAAATGGACACACAGGATGAGTTCCTAACCACTACAATATACTGCTACTTTTAATAATGGGGGAAAAAAGAAAGAGCAAATCTAAATGCCTAGAAATATTAAAATTGTTAATTAATTAATGATATCTTTCCTTATGGACAATTTATCCATTAAAAATAATGATTATTATAGACACAGACAATAGTTTAGTGGTCACCAGAGGGTAAGAGGGATGGGAGGTGGTAGATGAGGGTAAACAGGGTCAAATATATGGTGATGGAAGGAGAACTGCCTATGGGTTGTGAACACACAATATGATATATGGGCAATGTATTACAGAACTGTACACTTGAAATTTATGTAATTTTACTAACCATTGTCACCCTGCTTAATTAAAAAACATATATATTACTGAACTTTTGGTTTAAACAATACATTAATTCCAAGTTATAAAAAAATAATAGTACTGAATAGAAAACCATGTCATAACATGAAAAATGCTTACGTGTCAAGTCAAAAAAAGAAGTAGGACAAAATTGTGTATCTATTGTGATTACAGTTGTATTTAAAAATACATGGGGGAGCTTTTGACAGCTGCAACGAAGTCTGTGAAGCCGCCCCAGGTGGCAGAGCTGTCGTATCCCTTCCTGTTCCACTTCAGGTTGCAATCAATAAAGGCCATTCGTACCATACAAAATAAAGTAAAATAAAATAAAATAATAAAAAATAAACAAATAAAAATAAAAATATATGGGGGAAAGTCTGAAAAGAATATAATAAAGTGCCATAATACACTATGACTAAGCCAATGACTGAATTTATTCTAAACTTCATCTTAAAGTCTGTCCCAGGGCCTGTCTGGTGGCTAAGGTGGTTGGAGCACCATGCTGCTAACACTGAGCTCATTGGTTCGATTCCCACATGGGCCACTGAGCTGCGCCCTCTACAGCTAAGATTGTGAACAACAGCTCTCCCTGGAGCTGGGCTGCGGTGAGCAGCCAGAGGTCAGCATGGGCTGCTGTGTGCTCCATGAGTGGCCAGCGTGAGTGGCCGGCAGCCAGCGAGAGCTGCCGTGAGCTGCTGTGAGTGGCCGACCCATGACCAGCGACTGCCTGCCTCAGCCGGGGGGAGTACAAAGCTCATAATACCAGCAGGGGCCAGGGAGCTGTGTCCTACACAACTAGACTGAGAAACAACGGCTTGAACCGGAGTGGGGGGAGGCAGAAAAAAAGGAGGGGAAAAAAGAGGTTCTCAAAGTGGTTGCCATCAGCACCCAGACAATTCTGATTATGGTGAAGGTGAACTACTGCTTGAGCAATGTTGACCAAAGTGTCCACTTGTATACATTTTTTTGGCACCCCCGGTATTTTATATTATACCTTTCTAATGTAATTTTCTGGCTGTTTCCATATTTAATACATATAGCATATTATCTTAAAACAATGACAAATGTAAGTTGGAAAATAAACCACCACAGTCTGTGTATGTTCCAGATTTAGTTGGGAAAAGTTTCTTTTAAAAATTATTTTGTAAAATTTGTAAATTAACCACTCGTTAGGAAAAGATAGGCCCATCAGATAATATTTACAAACATACAACCATAGAAGATAAAAATGAAAGCACAACAGTTCTCAGATCATTTTAGTCTCCTTAAAAATAAATGCATGTCCTTCAGCTTTAGATCATTCTCAAGAAAAGGGAAGAAAAACTTCTAAAACCAAAGTCACTGAAAGCTCCTCAACCATACAAACTTTGGCATGTTGGAAACAGTATTAAACCTAGCCAAAATTTACGGTAAAAGTGTTCTCCACACATTTCTTTGAGGTAGACATTTTTTGGTAAATATTTTACTAAAAATTTTATTTTACATCTGGGTAAATGTTGCCTGAGCTTGTATAGAGAGTATTCAGAGAAGCAACAGTGACCTCAGTATCTTGTCCATTCCTGTGTCTACACAATTTTATAGATCATCTTTCAATTGGATTGCTAGATAAAACACAGGATAAATATTGCATGGAACATATTTATACTAAAAAATTATTCATTGTTTATCTGAAATTCAAATTTAAGTGAGCGTTCCGTATTTTTTCCCCCCCCCTAAATCTGGCAACCCTACCTTTCACTACAAGTCTGTTTCAGAAAAATACCAAATACATTAACAGGAAGAGATTTAGTCTCATAGAAGTTGGGTAATTCTTTACCTTTTAGGAACTTCTTGCTGATCAAACCACCATAGATGCTTCCTGCAGAAGCAACTGTAAGAAACAAAATACAAGGAAATATCACAAATAAAACAATTAAATGGATTTCACCTAAAGAATCAAATGGGAGCCTGAAAACACTGCTTAAAGATGCAGAATATAAAAATGGTGAACTACTACTAATGAGTTCAGTAAAATTAGAGGCACCAAAGAAGTGTTATGAGGCCACAACTCTGACAGCAGAATAACTTCTTGGAGATGAAACCAAATAGCCAAGTCTTTTCACCTATATTCAATACCAGAAAATTATAGGAAAACTTCAAAATGTAGCTAGTAACCAGAGTATATCATGCCAATAACCCATATTCCAGTATAAAAAAATTGGCCTTTCTTTTAGCCAGTTTACTCTTTGGTGGAAAATACTAGACTATCACGTAAGAATTGTCTGTACCTAGAATTCTAAATTTGAACATTAGAACATTTAGAGCAATCATTCTTCAAGAGAAGAATGTGAGGGAGGCAGTAGCTAACTAAGAAGGGAAAAAAGATCAGAACCATCTGGAGGCTTTTTTTCCAAATTCAACATGCCCTCCCCCTCAGGGATAAGACCCAATAGTTAAGAAGCTAAGAATCACTGCCATAGGAACCAATGGAAATGTGTCTATCCTTCAAGAAATATTTATTCTGCAGGCAAGGTAAAAGGGTTAAGAATTACTGAACTAGGGTGAGAGGCAACACCACTCTTCAAATGTGTGCTTTCCAATAGAGTAGCCACATGTGGCTATTTAAATTTAGCTCAATTAAATGAAACATTCAGTTCCTTGGTCATACTAGCCACTTTTCAAGTGCTCAATAACCAAGTGTGGCTAATGGCTGCTGTACTGAATAGCACAGAAATAGAACATTTCCATCAACACAAAAAGTTCTATTGGATAGCAATGCCCTAGATATCCAGATTTTGAATGATTCTGCACAAATGATACACACTTCAAAAGGCCTGCACCCAAGTAGCATAGAACATTTAATAAGTGACAATCTTTTTTTTTTTTTTTTCAGTGTTCCTCACAGGCACACACTGGTTCTAACTTACAGGAGAATGGGTCTTTGGGACAGGGATGGCAGGTGGTGGCAGGCCTACACTAGTGATTAGTGAGGAGCTAGAACATTAACAAAAAAATAAATAAAAATAACAAAATCCACATGTCTTGCAGTGAGTCCATGATCTTTCTCAATTACTTATGTCACACTGTTTCTGCTAACGCTTACTTAGTTTTAACAAGTATCATGTCAACAATTGTCGAAAATGGGTCACTTTTGGTGAACGTGCTCGAGGAGAGTAATCATCCCACCTGCTCCACACCCCATCCAGCCCCCAATTTTCAGCCATACTTCTAATGTTTCTGTACTAAAGTAATAAAGTGCTACCTTTCAGATGCAAAGAGGACAGTAGAGACTAATTTGTAGAACATATTTTTATAGCAACAACATTCCGAAAAACTTCCTCTATGGGGCTATGAAGTCAAATAGTTTGGGAAAACGCTATACATTTCGAAAGAGTCACAGTCCACACTAGCATATTAAAGGTTCTGAGATCTAAAGTAATGAAGCACATCGATTTTAACCAGCATTCCCCAAATTTAGATGACTACATAACTCTTTTCTCTTAACTCATATAAACATCCTGTAGCACACATTTTGGGAAACACTGCAACAAATAATACTTGTTAAAGCCTTCAACAATTACTGATGGAAAAAAACACAGTCATCTCTCAGCTTCTCATGGATGGATCATTCCAGTAATACAATTCGCTGGTTTGTTGTCAGTTGAATTTTGTGCCTCTAAGAGATTTTGAAGGGGCAGCCGGATGGCTCAGTTGGTTAGAACGCAAGCTCTCAACAAGGTTGCCAGTTCAATTCCCGTATGGGATGGTGGGCTGCGCCCCCTGCAACTAAGGATTAAAAACAGCAAGTGAACTTGGAGCTGAGCTGCGCCCTCCACATTTGAAGGACAACGACTTGGAGCTGATGGGCCCTGAAGAAACTCAGTCCCCTAATATTCCCCAATAAAAATTTAAGAAAAAAGATTTTGAAGAGCTAAGCCTGAGAACTTGTGAATATGACCTTATTTGGAAATAGCGTGTTCACGGATTTTATCAAGTTGAGGTCGTACTGGAGGGTAACCCTAAATCCCATTGGTGTCCTTTAGGGGCCTTGTGAAGACAAGATGCAAATAAACACAGGGGAGAACAGCACATGAAGACAGAAGCAGAGACTGGAGTGATAAGACTACAAGCCAAGAAACACCAAGGGCTTGCTGCCAACTACCAGAAGCTAGGAGAGCAGCATGGAATAGATTTCTCCCTTAGAGCCTCCAGAAGGAACCAAACCTATTGAGATCTTGATTTTGGATGTCTGGCCTCTATAACTGTGACAGAATAAATTTATTTGTTTTAAGACACCCAGTTTGTGCTACTTTGTTATAGCAGCCCTAGGTAACTAATATATAGTGCTTCATCAAAAATTTCGGACCAAAGACAACACTTCACACTTTCAGGTAAAGATGGCATATTGAACATACACATCTCTTCTTACTCCCTCCTGAAATCTGAATAAAACAATAGAAAGGGGATATTTTTAGAAACGAACAAACCCACAAAGATAGAGAATAAGACACAAAGATGATTGGAATAAAATTCTAGAAACTGAAAAGCAGAAGTACAAGTGGGAAAAGATTTAGACCTGAGAAATTGAATTATAAGCCACAAAAGGGGAAGGCCAAGAAACAACCCGAATTATACAACAAAATCCCCAGACTCAGGAATAGCATTATCAGAAACTTCTGGAAGCAGGGGTAGGGTGAGAGCTAAAATAAGGAGAGTCGGTTGAAAAAATGAATGGAAGTAGTCAGATCTTTAGATTCCCTCCTCCACTCAGCATTCTAGGGACTGGCCCTCCTTAACCTTGGTGGGGGCAGGGGTGAGGTTATTCTTTGAAAAGATAGAACATAGGTCTCTGGGCTGAGAACCAAAGTTGTACTAAAAACAAATGGATTGAGTAAACATAAATACTGAACGCTGAGATACCCGACACCCCTTTTACCTCTCAATCCCAGAATGCTGGCAATCTGGCTTTCTATCCACCTAGTGAGACTATGACCATGTGCACAGAAAATCTAGACTACATATTGAAAGTTAATTAATAATTACCACAGGGGGTAAAACTACCAGAAAGTCTCACTTTCCATGATTCCGTAATGTTGGAATGTCTTATGACAAGCATGTACCACCTTTCCCCTACCAAAAAAGAAAAAGGAAAATAATTACATAAATATGAGACAGGAAAGAGAAAGAAATGCCCCCTATACTAGATGGGCTGAAGAAATCCATTAGGCTCAAAATGCCTTTAGAATTGGGTTTCTTTCCAAAAGTTACTGTGGCTCAAGTCCTTTGCTTTAAGTGAAATCAATTGGGCTACCTTAGCAACAGTTTATTGTGTCAGAGTCAACGCACAAGCTAATACAACCATATACAGACCAACATGACCCTAGCCATGTAGCTAACCATCTCTCTAATGAATGGTGGGAACTCTGCCCAGTCAGAGTGGAGTTCATGCAGAGTAGAAGCAGACCAACTTATCATACCTCTCTTGAGGATGTTTACTGCTAGGTACACAAAGGGAAGACAGGTCATTCCAGTTCAGGTGAGAAAATGTCTTGCGGAGCCTAAAGTCTCAACTGGGACTCACTGTGACTACTCTAAGGCTGATGGGACTTCATTCCAAAGCATCCTTCAATAAACCTACACACACACACACACACACACACACACACACACACACACACACATCAAAAACCCAGACAAACAAAAAAGTTATCACTTCACAAGTTCAAGAAAATTAGTTTAGGGCCACTCAATGCATCAGCTTTCCCTCAAAAGTATAGGCAAAATAGACAACAAAGTAAGAGTCAAATGGAAGAGATACATATTTTCAAACTAATTTCAAAGTATGTACTATTTATCATTTCTTTCCCTTTATTTTTTGTCTCTTTTCCAACTACCAAAGGCTGGACATGAACGAAAAAGGAGATAACATTCAACATAATTTTGCTGTGAAACAGGTTAAAACCAAGAGCAAGGGTAAGATTGTTTCTGAGCAATTTTACCTTACACCAGTAAAATAAATAATCCTATCGTAAGTCATTCTACTTACCTTTGTATGACACTTGTAAATCACCAGATACTTATTACATAATCATTTAAATTTTTAAACTATGGAACAACCCTGAAGTGATAATATGATAAAAGATTATGACTAATTGAAATTTTTAAATAAATTGTAACATAAATCATGATCAAACAAAGACAGAAAATCAGTTTTCTTCCTCCACTTACTAGTTGTTACACAATGAAGAGTATTTGCCTGGTGCTTAGAATTTAATGCTTCTATGGAAATCACTAGCTGTCCTTCTAGCAATGCTCCCTTTGATACTCCTGCTGTTTCACACTTCCAGTGAATTATTAAATATTTCAAAATCTGAAAAGGGCACAATTTAAAGAAAATACAATCTTCTTTAGAAATCATGGTAATCAATTATGATACAGTTAACAATTCTAATTTCCAAAAATATTTTTGCTTGCAAAATCTCAGATTTACATTTGTTCAGAACAAAGCATTGTATCTAAACTGGAGAAATAGCTAGGGTAATGACATAAGAAAGGAGGCAGTGAAATTCAACACAGTGCTTAACAAGTCAGGAAATGGAGACATTAAATTGCTTTATTCAAAGGGTTAAGTTCATCTGGAAATAATACTTTGAAAAATTAAGTGGGAGTTTGTTTTTCCTGTTTCTTTTCTTTCTTCCAAATAAAAGCCAACATTAACTATGAATCATCTTTACCTTTCATTAAATCAACATTTCTGAGGGTCAGAATACTAGTTAAGAGCACCAGGTCTGGAGGCAGATGCCTGTGTTTGAATCCTTGATGCCAAATTTTACCACATGACCTTGGGCAAGTTACTTTTCTGTACCTCAGCTTCCTCATTTATAAAAATGAGAACAGATATACCACATATGACTGCTGCTAAATGTAAACAAAATATATGCTAAATGCTTAACACAGTGCCTGGCATGTAGTAAATTCTTAATAAATATTAGCTATTATTTCTAATAAGTTCAGCTGCAGTCAAGACTGCACACAATATTTTAAGTTGGACAATCCCCAAGATGTCTGGATAAAACATTCACTCTTGATGAGACAAATTTAAAATGAAATATTTTGCATTTAATTCCCATTATTACTTATGAAAGTAGACTCTCACTTCCACACTAAGGTACTACGGGGAAATTATTACCCCCCTTTATTTTAAAGGCAGGGAGATCTCAGTAAGAGAACTTGGGAACTAAGATCCTAATTTGCACCAGTTTATAAAGACGGTTTCTAGGCGTTTTACAGTCTAACACTTTCCTTCACACATCCTCTGACTTACTGTGCTCCCTCTGTTAATATTTTCTGGCCATTTCTTTATCCATAATGAGAAAGCAGTTGGGAAAAGAACACTGGCCTGTGAGCCAGAAATTCTGGGTTCTATCCTAGGTTCTGTCATCTGTAAAATCTAATCTTCTAACTGTCTCGGATGATAAATGAGGCAAGAAGACTGGGAGAACTCTAAGGTGATGTCAGGTCAATCTCGTGTGGCTTATGGTTCTATCTAACTATCTACTGTCCCTTACAAGGCCAGGAGCTCACATTGCAACCAAGTGATGGCTGTGAACGTGCTGTAATGAACAACGGTGGCGAGTCCGTGCCAGGTGTTCCGTCCCACCTTCCCTGCGTGGTGTGGTCACAGCTGGGTGAGGCCTTTCGTCACCCAGCTGCTCTGGCCCAGACCCAGGAAGCCGCCCCACACCTTGGTGGGTCCAAGCGCCTAAATTAATTTTCCCTCATTCCCGATTTGCACGGATTGTTCCCGACGTCCCCCCAGGGTTGCCCATCCCTTTTTCCTGCTGCCCTGCCAGCACGGGTGGGGCCACCTACGCTGGCAACCTGGCTCTAACCTGGGTGTCCGCTAATGTTTGGCAAACACTGCCGCTTCCCGAGTCTTGGTTTTCTCAGCTGTGAAGTGGGGGCGACGCTATCTGTTCCTGCGGGCCAGAGTTCGGCCATTGTCCCAGCTGAGTATTCCTCCCTGCTTTCCTGCCCAAGCGCTCCCACGCCCCGGGTCTCATCCACTCCTCACAACCCCGTGTCGGGGGCAGGATGACCTGCACCGAATCGTATCACTCCCGAACCTTCCTTCGCCGCCTCAGGCAACGCCAGACCCCTCTGCCCAAACTTCACGGTCTCCTCACAAAGTATGTCTCCCCATAGAGTGTCCTTTTCTGCTTTCTCTCCCTTCCCGGCATCACCTCACAGACGGCCACGGCCGTCCCCTCCATTGCGTGCCAGGAGCGAAAGCGACGCCCAGCCGCTGAGCGCCAGGCGCGGCTTCGACCTCCGCCCGCGTCCCAGCCCTGCCGCGCGACGCCTCTCTTCCCGCCCGCGCGCGGGTGCGCCCCGCCCACCGGGCCGCCGCGCCTGCGCACTCGGCGCCGCCCCGCCCCCAGGCTCCGAGCCGCGGGGCCTGCGAGGAGCGGAGTGGAGCTACCTCGGGCCACCGTGGCCGGTGGGCTGACGTGTGGGCGGGCCGCGGGGGTTGGGGGAGAACCTGCCCGGGGCAAGCGTGGCTAGAGGCGAGCAGGAATGAGGCCAGGCCACGACTCCTCCTTTCTCCCGAAAGGCACTTTCCCACGGTCCCGCCGAGGCGCAGCCCTCAGCCCTTTCCAAAATGCTTCAGCTTCGACCGCCCTCAGCCAGGAGAAGCGGCTGGTGTAGGACCCCAAGCCGGTTCTTGACCCCAAGCAGCCTCATTTCCTGCGGGGGCTGCCCCAAGTGCCTCAGGCCAACCTCTGTTTCCCAGATTTAGCAAATAAAAATGCAGGATGTACAGTTAAATTTTAATTCGTTTTAAAAGAAAAAAAAATTAAGCATACGTATATCCCATGCGATATTTGAGACATACCTAAAAAATTAATTTGTTCATCTGACATTCAAAACTGTATTTTATCTGGCAACATGCCCCAAGTATGTTCCCAGCCCAATTCCAAGGTGCCCAGCTACCCTAGAAGGGGACACCTAGAAGGGGCAGGCAGGACCTAAAAGGGGACACCCGCCCGCAGGGAAAAGGCCCCTCTCCACGTTAGACTCCACGAAATACGCCAACGGTAGGCTCTCCTAGGCTCCCGCTGACCTGAGAAGCTCGGGGGTTTTCTAAGAGCATTCCCAACGGAAAGGAGGTAGTTCTCCGGACTCCAGCTGCAGGGCTCCGGGCAAGTTCAGGGAGGGGAGTGGCTAGCGGGGGGTTGAGCCCAAACGGATGATCTGGCAGCTGGTTCCTCTGGCAGCCAAAAGAAAACTGGTGAGAGATTCCTGCCTGGCAGAGAGTTGCCCAAGGAGAAGGGTGGGACAGGGTGTTGGCTGCTCTCCTCGGGGAAATTCTTCCACCCAGCTCCAAGAAGCCAGGATTGGACAGAAAAGGCAGGGGAGCTGGCAGAGTGCCTGTTCAGTGTACAACCTTGGTTCTACTCCAGAGAACACGTCTACCGAGACCTGAATCATAGCCCTCTCCAGTCTGCGCTGAGCGCTGTTCACCACCCTCCCCCACTCAGCTGCTCACAGGTAAACCTAGTGGAGAAAAGTGGCTTTTATTTCTGGAAAATGTATAATACCATCTCAGTCTTAATAAGAGAGGGCTGGCATTTGAGGAATCATTGGAGCCTTTCTCTCCCTTTCACTCTCTTCTCTTCCCCTTTAGGAAGGGAGTTGCCAAGGGGAAGACGGGGAAGGGAACTAACATGTATTGAATGACTGCCTGTTGTTGGGACACCAACAGCTCTTTACATAAATTTTTAACTCTCACAAGTATCTTGTGAGACAATTGTTATGTTCACTATTTGATGAGGGAGAAACCAAGATGAGGAGGATGGCTCTTTAAAATATTTCCCATGGCGAGTGTTGGCTCAGCAGAAAATGCTCCACCTTGAGAATGCCCCACCTTGAGAATGCCATTGGGATGAAGGGTGGAGGAACAGCGGTAGGAGTTCTTCAGATAAGTTGGTCATCCTGGCTCCCAGCTCTTGTCCTTGGAGCGAGCCTTGGGGATGAACATGTAGTGAAACACCAATACCATCCTAGAGGTGGGGGAGGCCTCAGAGGGGTAGCCAGAGACACCGCCCCACCCCCAGCCCTCCCTCCAGGATGGAGGCAGAAGCCAGGGAGGGAGCTTTGGATAGGCGGGCCTGCCATCAGGACTCCCAGCATCATTTGATGCAGGTTGGACATTTGCTGGGCATGTGTTCGGCTAAGTGCTCTTCACGTTTTCTTATTTATGTTAAATACTCTTCCCAGCCTTGTATGAAAGGTGTTGTTTTCATTTTATAAATGATAAAGATGAGCTTCCAAAGAGGTTGTATGACACTGAGTGTGTAGATGGCAGAGCCAGAATCTGAAATGAAAATCTCGCAACCCCTCTCTCCATTCCCCTACAGCTACCCAGTGCATCTCCCACCTGGATACGACCTGCCGAACTGTGTGTCTCAGAGTTCTGGAGTATGGGACGTGAATAGTACCATGAGAAGCCAACCCTTTCGTGTACAAGCTAAGGAGCCAATGAATACAGTTGCCCTCATCTCCCACAAACTAAGGTTTGTGTGAGCCACAGCATTCCGACCTTTCTCTCACTCATCAATTTTTGCCCCCAACCTGTTTAGGGTCTAGTAACTAACATACTGTTGAACTGACTCCACATCATTAAAACTCTTTTTACTCAGACCTCATCCTCAGAGCAATAGAATGTTAGAGCCAAAAGGAACTATAGAGATTATCAATTATCTTCAACAGATGAAGAGATTTGAGGCCCAAAGAAGTTAAATGATCTGCCCAAGGTTAAGGTCACCTTAGTCAACCATGTCAACCAAGGAACTTTGGATGCTGCTCTGGATGTTTTCAACCCCTGGTGTTCAGGGTTTTAGTGTGTCTTCAGGGGGCCAGTTCTCCCCAGGCCATAGACCTGGTGGCATTGATTCTGCTTGCATTCCTCCACTTACCTCAGGATGTGGATTAGTGTTTTATGTCCACTTTGGACATCATGTTTCTTCTGAGAAGAAATCCCCCATCTGGCTAGAAGAGACTCCACCAGGGGAGCCCGAAGTTGATTCTGACCCAAACCCAAGGGTTTGAGTGGAAGCAGCACATCCTAGGGAATGCTGCCAGGTGAATAGTGACATTTTAGGACCTATGGAGCTGGCTTTCCCTTTTGAATGTGTCCTCTCTGTGTATGTCATTCCTAGACACGTCTTAGGTCCTACCTTGTTCTCAGGCTCCCCTAAAGCATTCAGAGGCCCTGAAGAGACTGACCCCAGGAACATAGGTGGAAAATATCCCTGAGGTCCTCCTTATCAGGCTGATGCAAAACTAAGTCCTTTTGAGGAGATTCTTTCCCCTGGGCAACTATTAAAAGAGGCTTTTGTCATACAACAGGAAAGGGTTAACTGCTTCTCTCACGTACAGAGCAAAGTCTGCCCCCCACCAGTTCCCATAACCGGGTTTCCTGAAATGGAGCAGGTCCCAGGTGCCTCTCTACTAATCACATCCTTGGAAATGGGGCCGTGAAGCTCAGATTAGCTCATCCCTTCACCTTCTTGAGGCCTTCTCCACCTGGAGCACTGAATCTGGGGCAGCTTCACTACTCACCTCCCTCTGCTTTTCTATCAGGGGTCAGACAGCAGTGCTCTTGCAGAGGAATGTTAGGTTAAGGGGACAGTGGAGGCCATCACGATGCTGAATTTCGTGCCAGTTTTTGGACTGCAGCATTTGTTCTTCCTCATTCTAAGACTTGTGGGCAAAGGAAAAAATTGCCCCCACCCCACCCCAGAACACAACCAACATTTGTATCACTAGAGTGTTTTCTTCTTCACCCCCATTCCGTTTTCGTCTTCTCCTTCTTAGAATGACTGACAACGATACTGGATAGCTTCCTGTTTTATCCTGACTTACAATTACCCTTTGCACAGTCTCTGATTTCTCATCCACCAGTAGCAAGTTCCAGGGCCAGCCCAGGAGACTTTATTCCTTTCCTGTTAATGTCCAATTTCTCCTCTTCGTAGATAACCAATAAAATCTATATCATAACGTCTTTCTGCCCTCCGTAATTGGCTTTTCACCTTCTCTCTAGGCAGGGCTGGATTTGTCGTGCCCGCTGATGATGTCCACTAGAAGGGAAGTATTCTTTGTGGCATAGAAACATTGGGAATAAAAACAGCAGTGCAATCTGGTCAAGTGAACTCATGGATCCAAAGGTCAGACGATCAACTTTATTCGAAAGACCAGTAGGCTAACTGGCAAAGATTCGTCTTCTAGGAGCCCCAATAAAGAGGACACTGGATCCACGTGTCCAGTCATGCCTCAGTCTTTGTCGGATTATAGTACTCTGAAGTACTTTACCGGGAACGCTGGTGTACACAGTCTTTAAAGCTAATAATATGGAACCTTAGTTGAGCTGATTTTTCACTGATCTCTAAATCTAAAGTTGATTGATTTTCTGTTCTAGCTTTCAGGCCACTTCTACCTTCTGTTTCCCCAACTTTCGTTCTTACCAGTTGAAAAGAGGCTGTGGAATTGAAAGTCTAAAAGGGTCAGGATGTCTGAATTTTTTTCCCGTTTTACCAATTACTTTAGGTGTTATGTTCTAGTTTTCCACAACTAAAATAGGAAAATTCTCCCAGGAATATAGTTAAAATAACATCTGTGAAACAATTTGAGAGTTTTAGAATCTTTAAATTAGAAGAAATCTTAGAAGTCATTTATTCTAGTATTTGCAAACTAGAGGAGCAATATTTTTTCCAATTTATTTTGTCCCCAACCCTCTTCCTGAATAGCCTCTCTCTACCTCCTTCCTCATGTCTGCCTGGTATCCAGGACAGAGAATTGATCTAGTTTGCACAACATGTTTAATGTATTTAAGGTTGGGAAACACTGGCCTAATTCACCTCCCTATTTCATGCAATAGTCATTCCAACAGTCCTGACATGTTGATATCTAGCTTTTGCTTAAATATCTAGTGTTGGGAAATTTGCCACCTCAGAGTCAAACCAGCCCAGCTTTGGACAGATGTAGTTTGGTGGCGAGTTTCTCATTATATTGAATTGAAATCTGCCCCACTGTATCTTCCACCCATTGATCCCAGCTCTACCCTTTGAAACCATGGAGAAGTCATCTAATCCCCTTATAAAGGGGAGTAGAGAATACCCAGGATTGTTATTGTTAACTTGTCGGAGTGGTTCAGACCTGGCCTGAGTGATTGTATTATGGATGTCCTGTGCTTTGTACACTCACTGTATTCCTAAACCATCGTATAAACCTGGTTTCGTGTGAATCAAATCATTTTAGACATACTGGGAAGTTGACTGTTTAAAGAAACCCTGTGTTCGGTTCTTTCATAAACTAAAGAATCCTTTTGTAATACAAATAACCTCCCCCATAAACCATTTATGCAAATCTCTATTTTCATGCATTATTACAGGCATATCTCATTTTATTTCACTTCACTTTATTGCACTTCAGGGATGTTGCATTTTTTTACAAATTGAAGGCAAGACCCTCCACCAACAAAAAGATTACAGCTCGCTTTGTTGCGATACTTGCAATATTGCGGTCGTCTGGAACTGAACCTGCAATATCTCTGAGGTATGCCTTTATGTTTTACTTAAGATTTGCCTAAAACAAAACAAGTAAAATAATGATAATAGCAATAGCTAACATTTATTGAGCCCTTATCAGGCACCAGGCATCATGCACTTGACATGCATTATTTAATTCCTTACCACCACTTACTTCTTGAAAAGTATCCCCTATTTACAGAAGAGAAAAACCAAGTCTCAGAGAAATGAAATAACTTGTTCAAGGTCACACAATTAGAGTATGATGGGCCAGAATTCCAACAAAGCCATAAGACTCCAGGGTCTTGTATCCTAACCACCAGGAAATTTCAGATGTCAGTAGTAGTTAAACAATAATAGTATTGCAGCACAGGTAAGTTAGGCTACGATACAGGAAACTGAGCTAAACTTCCATAACTTCAAAGATGTACACAAAATCTATTCTTTTGGTACTGTAGGCTTCCCAGCACAACTCACATTTTCCAGTGCAATTTGATCAAGGAACCCCAAAGACTTCCCTTCAGCTATTAGCAATAGGCAGAGGATGCCCAAATTTATTTCAGGTATATGGGGATGATCAGACACTTTTTCAAGGGGGGGGTCTCTGTATTCCCAGGGGTTTGTGGCATAACCTTCTTAGAAGAAAGAAGTGGTTCATTATTGACAGCTTAATATCAAAAGTATCGAAAATCGTGGTTGATCCCAGCCTGCTACTAGATGGGTTAGAATCATTCAAATGGCTTTTCAGGTCCAGTTTTTAATGGTGTTGAGGTTTGGAACTTAAAAATAGTTTGGGATGGATGGTCTGTAAATAAGTCCTACTTTGAATCCAAGCTTGACAAAGATAAATAGATGTACTACTCCGATGTCCTCAACACAGTTCTATTTTCTCCAGTTTCGTCAACAACAGCGTGCACTCACAACGTTGCTCAGCTCAGCACATACCCCTTGGGGCTCCTAGAACCCTAGACTGTTCTACACTGTGTAAGGCAGCTCCGGGGGGGACTCCCTTCTGTCCTCCAGGCCCCACCTCCCTCCACCCCACTATCAGAATGCCCCATTTGATTTGGCTTTTTTACAGTCTCATAGATTCAGGTGAGAAAATACGTAATTTTCTTTATTTCTCAACCTAGCTCTTCGGCCTCCATTTCTACCAATGGCAGAAATATAATGTAAATGTCACCGACTCAAGACAATTCAATCGCTTCAAGTGTTATAGACAATCCCCTTCCCTCATGATGTTCTAGTTTGGGGTTTATGTATCATTCTGACATCAGGGAAGGGGCATCAAAGTCAAGCGCCATCTTCTGTCTCTTGCCTTACTGATCAAGTGTAGCTTCCTTCACTTGGTCTTGGCGACTGGCCTTTATGGCCATTGCAACTGTGGCAGGGTTCCCCGGCAGGTGGAAACTGTGGTCTTGGTATAGACAAAGCACAGCGGTTGCTTCATGGGGAACTTCATGGCTCCCACTTCAGCGATTCCTGGTACTGTGAACCTCCATCTGTTCCCTACCTGAGCCAGGCACCCCTCCGCCCCTGCTGTGGGTTCTCACCGCCCCCCACACACACACACACACCCACACACTCCACAGCAATCCCCGTACGCACCCTTTCAGTTTGCAGCTCACTCTCACACTCCCTGCCAGGCAGGGCACCAAGGAAATTTTCATATTTCCTCCAAACTTCAAGGACCCAAGGAGACTGAGGCCTCAGGGATGAGAAGGCTGGAGGTGGTGAGGAGATGGACCATATCTCAGACCTGACAGGTGCATACACAGGTGACGATGCCGTTTGTACTCTGTGGCATTTGCCTGTTAGCATAGGGTACTTTGAAAGGCTGTGTCTTCTCAGAGTTCCAGGAATGAAACGAAGCATAAGCCCCTCTGTCCACGATTGTTTGGAGGTGGGGACAGCAAACAAAGCCCCACAGTGGCATCTAAACTCTCTTGCTCTCCTCTCCCAGTCCTCTTCTGTTCTGCTCCAAGCCCCGAAACGATTGTATTTTCTGTATGGAGGGAAAACGTACATGTTCTTTCCAATACAACAGTTGATGATATAAACTCTGAGCTTTGGGTTTATCAGATCCTGTCTCTTGATATTTAAAGGGAAGTTTCTGCAGGAGGAAAAAAAAGAAAAAATCCCTACTTTGCCAGCCGGAATTCACCACACATTTCCTCTTGCCGTTTCCCACCCACTGCCCTTCTCTCCGTCTCTCACACGCACGTGCATCCTGCAGCAGGCCCGGTGGCCACATCCTCTGTGTCGCTGTAGCTGAGAACACGCTCAAGTGTCAGACTGTCTGGGTTAAAATCCCAGCTCTACCCCTGCCTGGTTCAATGACATTGGGCAAGGCACTTAATTTCTCAGTGACTCCGTTTCCTCTTCTGTAAAATGGGGTTCATCCTTACCTCTCAGAGTTGTTACAGGATTAAATGAAATAATAATATGTGAAGTGCTAGAAATATAATTCCCAATTAATGTCTGTAATGGCTGTTATTATTCCTCACTCTCTACCTAGTTAATGCTCTCGTATTTCAGACGTAGCTCAGATGATCTGAGATCCCTAGCCAGGTTATGACTCTGTGATATATATCCTCACATAGCATCCCGAACTTTTCATTCATAACACTCAGTATTCTTTGTGATTATATATCTGCACATACATACTCTGTGATTAATGTTTTATTCATGTCTGTCAACCCCACCAGGCTATAAGCTTCAAGACCACAGAGGCCATGTCCATTTCACTCATCATTAGATCCCCAGACCCCCCGTACCTGGCACATAAGCCAGATACTTTTTGAATGAATGTTTGATTGAATGGGAGGCGAGAAAGTGGAGCCAAGGAGTTCAAACGACTCAAGAAGATTGTGATCATAAAGAGGGAGGGCAAACCTGAAACTAATCAAATAAACAAATGAATAAATAAATAAATAAAATGTACAAAAGACGAAGGGCAAGACGTGGCGGAGGATCTGGGTTTCTCACTTATTTTTTAAGCTGGCAGGCACTGGAGCACGTTTAAATGGTGAAGGGAAGGCGCCAGCAGAGAGGGGGCTCACCAGAAGGCGTGTGAACGCAAGGCGGTGGGAGGGGGTGGGACTTAGGGCAGAAGCCAGGAGAGTCAGCCTCAGACAGGAGGCACCCCTCTTCCATACTACAGGAACAAGAGGGGAGTGAGAATTCAGCTCTGCCTATAGGTTTGGTAGCAGTAAGTCCTTCCAAGACCTTTGCATGAGTCTTGGTAAGGTAAGCAGCAAACCCGGATTCTCCAAGAAGCTCGGCATACTGATGGACACCATTTCATTTACTTTTGCAACGTATGTAAAAAAGAAGCCGACGTTTTCTTCATCCTTGACTGTACTGACGCACTACAGAGCAAAATAACAAGTGTCCACAGACGCTCGGTGGCAGAACAGAGACAAGCGATCTCTGTGATCTCTTTATGGACCTCCTTCCTCCCAAATTAGGAAAGAGTATAGGAAAATTATAATGTGGTAAAATAATAATGGCTGACACTGGTTGAGTGCTTACTATGCACCGGGCAGCTGCAATAACTCATTTAACCCCCACATTATACCACCATTTTACAGGTGAGGAAACTGAATCCCAGGGATGTTAAGTAACTTGCCCAAGGTAAACAGCTAGTAGGTGGCAAAACTAGATTTTAAACCCAGGAAGTCTGACTCCCAAGTGGGTGCTTTGAAATACTCTGCTAAACCCCCTCTCTAGCAGAGGGGAAAGACTATATTAGAAATCAGAAAACCTGGTGGCTCTACCATGAACTAACTCTGTAAACCTGGTCATTCACTTAGGTATCTGAACATCAGTTAGCTCATCCATAAAACGAGGCTGACAGTGTTTACCTTATGAGGTTTCTTTTAAAGGATTATGAAATGCTGGAAATGGGACCTATCTATACAAAATATATTATTATGCTGATCAGAAGACCTAATATCCGTGTCTTCTAATTGGGTCACAATCTAACAGGCTGTTGTTGAGATACCACACCCCCAACCCACTTCTCATAACCAGCAGAGCAGCAGAGGTTGGAGGTTCTGGCTCCTTTGGCAGATCAGTTGATTCTCATCCCATCAGCTTTAATAGCCGTGACCAAGCTGCTCTGATGACCGAGAGCACACCTCAGTGCCCCCTTCCCCCCTGAACACACTCACTCTTACCTTTGGGAACAGTTACAGCTTATCCCCTCGCTTCTCTGATTCTGGTGCCTGAAAGAGTGACAGTTAAAAAGTTAAGTAATAAATAACCAACTACAGCTAATAGTGAGGTGCACCCCAGAAGACCAGGTTCCAATTTGGCGGTAGAATCACTGTTCTAGTTTAGTGGTAGAATCGGACTAGCAGAGCTAGCAGAGAACTTCAAGGTCATCTTATAGTGCAACTCCCAGACCCTCCTCCCAACCCATTTTATAGACCAGGAAAACCAAGGCCAGGTAGGTGAGATGACACACACAACTCGTTAGGACTGGTAGCAGAACTCCTTTGAACCTTGAAAATGTTTTCAACTGGGTTTAACACAAGTGATTTTACCTTGCCAAAATCTTATCTGGAAAATACTTCAATTACTTACATATTTGTTTCAGTATGCATACCTTTTCAGAAAGGAGCAAGACCCTAAAATTCCACTACTCATAATTAATTAAATAGATAAATAAATAAATAATAAACCTTAAACCCACTAAGTCAGGCAAAGCCCATTCTTCACATTGCCCTTACTTGGCCATTTCAGGCATTTCCGTGGTAGAAAGCCGCCCACATGGTCGGGGCAGTGTAACCTAACCGTTAAGTTTAAACTACTCTGTACCGAGCCCAATCTATTATTATTATTAATAGTTCATCTCTGAGCTTAGTTTCCTACGCTGGAAGAACAGTACCTACCTCTTTGAGCTGAGGTGGTGGTGGAGGTCACATGAGATGATGTGCTTTTAGCACCAACTGCACTTTATAACTTTGTTATTATTTGGACATCATTCTTTTCTCTCCTAAGCAGATAGTAGTTCACCTCAGTTAATGACCATAGACCCTAGACCACTCAGACACTACTAAACCAAGGAGAAACCCAGCTGTGCCAGGCCTAGAAATGTCCACCCCCACCCCCACTCCCTCTTAAGACAGTGAGTAGGCCGGAATTCTGGTTGATAAATGAGAGGAGCTGAGAAGGAGCTGAGAGGAGCTGCAGTGATGACTATTCCGAGAATCTGATCTGCGAGGAGGCGAATCTCCACCATACGCACCATGGAGATGCTTTGGGAAAGAGAGCCGGCCTACCTGCCTGAAGGAGGACGGGAGAACGAGGGGATGGATGCAAGAAATGCTTAAAAGGAAATGAACTGGAGGTGCCCAAAGAGGAAAATTTGAAAAGGAAAACAGGCTGAATATTGGGAAGCCTTCCGGGCGGTGAGTGCCGTTAACGGGAGGATTGCGTATCCTGGGGATACAGATTTTGGACGAAAATCGGAGTAGGGACAAAGGTGGGGTGTGTAAACTGCAGAGATCAAACCCGGTAAGCTGGTGGGGGGCTATCCAGACAGCCCAGGGGTTACCGGGGCTGGCGAGGACCGGAAGGCGGGGTTATGGGGGCCACCCGCAGGGAAGGTGGGGAGGGGGTTGGGAGCTGGTCGCGGAGCCGCCGCCGCGTTTGCCCTGGGGAAGGTCAGCGACCCCGGGCCGGGGAGCTGTGCGGAGAACCGTAAGGGGCCGCGGTTGCCATGGCGCCAGTAGGGGAGGGGTGACTCGGACCCCGCCCGGATCCCCGCGGGGCCGCAGGCTCCAGATGGTCCCGGGCCTCCCGCGGGAGCCGGCGGCCTCCGGCAGGGGGAGGCTATTGTCCTCCTTCCGCGGCGCCGCAGTCCCGCCGCTCGCGCCCGCGCGCCGCCACGCGCCCCGCCGCCGCCGCCGCCGGCCCCGCGCGCCCCCCGCACCCCGTGACAGCGCCTGTCCGCCGCCCGCCGTGTGCCCCGTCGCCGCCCGCAACCGCCCCTCGTGGCCGGGCTGCGGGCGCGGCGACTAGTGGTGCGCCCCCGGCCGCCGCGCTCCCGCCTGCGGGGCCGGCGCTCCGCACGGAGGTAGGTGCCGGCTCCCGGGCCCGCTTTGTCCCGGCCCGCTGAGCGGCGCGCTTTGTGCAGCCGCGTGTGGGCGGTGCGGTCGGGGTCGGGCTCTGCGTCGGCCGGGGGAGCGGGGGAGGCAGGATGCGGCGCCTGTCCCTCACTCCCACCCAGTCCCGGGGACAGGGTGGAGAGTCAGGTACCAGCCACCCAAGTACCGGGGTGCGAGCCGTGAGGGTCGAGGCTTGGGGGACGCGGGCCTTTCCGGAGCCGAGAGAAGAGTCTGGAAGATTGGGGGCTGACAAATGCGTTAAGAAATCGGGTCAGCTGGGCTGACAGTGTGTCTGACAGCGCCGGCCGTTTGCCTCGCTGAGGCTCCCGAGGCTCCCGGCGCCGGTCCAGGTGCTGCGGACGCGTTCGGCCGTCGCTGCCTGGCAGCTGCGAGCGCCCGGCTCCTCTCGGGGGTTTGCTGGGGGCTCCCTCTGGAGGGGCTGAGTGGGCTTCTCCTCGCCTCTTCGGTAGCTAGCTCCATGTCCTTCTTGTGCATCCTCAGTGTGTGTAAGAGGGGGACACGGTTGGCTCTCATCGCCTGACGCTTCTGGCCAGAACGCTGGCAGAGAGAGAATAAAGCCCCTTTGGTGATGGGGAGACTGCGGTGTAAGGTGTCTCTGTGGCGGATACTTCCAGAGGGCTTGGAGTCCGCCCCGCACGGAACTACCCGGCGAGGCCTCCTCGCTGGGGTCTTCCATCTCCAGCACCACAGCGGCCCTTTCCCATCCACTGCAGCTGGGAAGGACTTCCCCCCACTAACCCTGTGGCATTGCATGCTTGTCTGAGCTCCAGGCTTGCCCCTGTCCTAACCTGCTGTGTGTTGTCTCCGTGGGTTTTCAGCCGCCCTCCCCGCCAGGAGCAGCCACAATTCCAGCGCTGGAGAGCTAGCCCGTTCAGGCATGGGCAAGGTAGCCACAAACCAGTTTTCCCTGAAGATGAAGGGGGCAGAGTGAGTTCCAAATATGCGTCTTAGCTTGAGGTACTGGGCAACCTCTTCGCATCTGCAGAAGAGCAACGGATTAGAGCGGAAAAAACTAATCCGGTTCCTAGATTTGTCCCTTAGAGAAACTGACGTAACCCATGGGTTACAGGCTTGGGGAGGAGAGTAGCAGGGAGTGAAAATGAGTCTGAATAATTCTGCCTTCAGTGGAGGATGGGAAAGGAGATCAAACAAAAATGCAGTCCCTCTCATTAGCCCGGTTTCTAAGTTCCTCGGAGGAGAGTTTCTGTGCTCCATCAGGAACACAGCCTGGAGAAAACAGATTGGGGTTCTGTTTCCGCTGCCCAATCTCTGATTGATGAGCAAATCTGTCTTTTGCCTTCCTAAGACCCCTGAGCTTATTTGTGATTTCTTTTTCCTTTTCTCTTTCGGTCCACTCATACGAGTCCAATAAGATTTTTACTTTGCCAAAGTCCCCATTTCTTCTAATCTATTATTCATCCAGCTGTCATTTGCTCATCTCTGCCTCCCCACAGCGTCTCTGGCCACGTCCTCCTTCCGCACATCTGTGATTCCCCTGTGTTAGGACATCAACTCTTATTTGTCTCATTAGATCTAGGGCCCACTCCATCTCCATTTTCCTCTCATCGCCTGAGGCTTCTGGCTCTTTGTGGGTCTTGAGGTTTCTGAGGGGAAGTTATATTTGAGTTGAGCATGGGATAGGAACCCAGAAGCTAACCTCGGGTCACACTCACCCCTGAAACTTCGTGTCTTCTCAGTCCTCAGAGCTCCTCTAACCAACTCTAACTGCTCTTCATCTTTGGACAACAGTGGTCCTCAAAGTGGGGCCCCAGACCAGTGGCTTTAGTGTCGTCTGGGAACAAGTTAGAAATGCAGATTGTCAAGTCCCACCCCAGACCTACTGAATTGGAGACTCTGGGGGCAGGCCCAGAGATCTGTTTTCATAACCCCCCACCCCCACCCCAGGAAATTGTAATTAGTGCAAGTTCCAGAATCCCTGGTCCTCAACTATAGAGCCTAACCCTGAGAGTTCTCCAGCTGAGGAGCAGAGGGGCTTCAGATCCCCGTTTCATTCTTTCCTTAAGCTTTTCTCTAGCTCTAAGACATTATTCCATGGCAAATAATAATGATAAGAATCCATTCATTTAATATCTCTTTATTAAACACCTATATTACTGGGCTTGGAAAACACAGCCCTTATCCTCAGTAGGTTAAAAGTGGAGTCGGCAGAGACACACATAAACAACTAACAGTGATACAATGTGATAAGTGTAATAATATCTGCCTGCTGAAGTGCTGTGGGAGCGGGAGCGCAGAGGAGGGAATGATCCACTTGCTCTGAGGGAGGTAAAGAATTAATCAGGAGCAGGATGTGGTGAGATGAGGAATTAGGGAACAAGTCAGGCTCTAGCCCCAGGGATAGGATTTTTAGCTTTGTACACTGACAGGAAAGGGAAAGGGGGCCAGGGGGGCAGCTGCCCTTGCACAGGTGAGTCTGCATCCAGTAGCATTTGGGCTTAGAATCTAGCAAGACCACTGTTTTGCAGCTGATGGATGTTGGCTCTATTGGAGCATGAACAATGTAAACTACCTGGGTCTGGCCTGGAGGTCAGTGGCTAAGAGTAAGGTGCTGGTGAAACTAATCTGGATTAGCTGCTGTACTGCCCTCTCAATAGAGTCCAGGACTCCATGGAGAAGAAGGTTCATGATTCTCCACTGTGGAGCGAGACAGGGAGTCATGGGCTGGAGGGCAGGCAGACTGAGGAAATGTTAGCATGGAGACCCAGGTCAGAGGCCAGGAATGATACACTCAGTGAAAAGAAATCAGAGCAGGATCTATGTAGAAGACACTCAAATAGAAAATGGTAGGAATCTGGAGCTGGCAGCAGGGAGCACAGACAGAGAACACAGCATATTCTCCCAAAGGCCGTGGGCTGCAGAGCCTGAATGGTTGAAAACTAAAACGCAAAACCACCAGAGAGCACCGTTCCCATGCGAGTCTATGGAAATGAAGTCCTGGAGTTCCAACCTGGTGGCCGCATGGAGATCTGTGATCTAGGGACACCAGTGTCATCTCGGTTCCTTTTCTATATGACAGCATCTCTGGGAACTCAGGACACAAAACATGTATGTCAAAATTTGATTTGGTCAAAGGAGCAGTTAAGTGGCTGAAGTTTTGTTTGGGAGGAGAAGTTCCAACTCCATACTTTTTCCCCCAAATGATAGGATTCCACAGAGAGTCTCTGACAGTTGGACCTCACTGGAAGGTCTGAATCCCATGCCTGGGCCCCCATAGCGTCCCTTGGGAGAACCAAGTTGGATCACAAAAATAAAGGAAGCCAAAGCAGTCCAGTTTATGGTGGGGGGAGGGGCAGGGACACACAGTAGTTTCGAGATAGGGTCAGACAGTCTGCTTCCTTAAGTTCCCGCTCTTTGTGGAGTACCAAGATGTAAAAGGGTATGAAAACCTCACAGGCCTTCAAAGGCCAGGCAGGTAACAAAAATACATGACATGTCTGGGAAGGAGACAGAAGGAAATGGTGGGGCCTGTAGAGAAGTGGAAAGCACAGGCCCACTTTGAGGCATCCAAAATCAATTATTTTTAAACAGCATACGGGCCACACTACTGGGGGCTGGCTTTAGTAGGTTTGTGACGCCTGGTAAAAGGACAAGGGGTCATGGAAACAGAAGTTCAGGGAGCATGTGTGTAGGATTTAACTGTGGGGAGGCCTATGCAGGAAGAGTGCGAATGCTAGAATTATTCATCCCAGAACTACGTGTGAGCATGGCTGCTGGTGAAGGGCCGAGGAGCCTGGAATTGAAATGGTCCTAGGACTCGGGCTGCTTCCCTGTCCAGCGGCTGAAGGTATTAGGTGACTCTAGCTCAGGTCACGCTTTGCCCACAGAACCCTTTGCTCAGGGTGACTCAACTCTGACCTAGAGTTTATTTTTATGTAAATATTTACAGAGCAAATTCAAAGAATCTGTTGGGAACTAAGGGAAATGATGGATTTTAAACAGAAAGTAGTCTTGGGCCTAGTGGAAATTAAGCTCTCTTTCCTGTTACCGGAGTGAAAGCCCAAATCTGGGAACCTGAGACCTTAGCTCTCTTGCACGTCATTCACACTACCTCCAGGGAAGCAGGGAAGTCCTTACGTGTTTCTCTTTGGGAGAAGGGAGGGACAGGCAATCCTGGCCTTCACGTGGGTTAGATTCAGCTTCATGGAACCAGTTAATGACGGAAGCCAAGTTCTGTCTTTGCATGCCCATGGGCACACACTTTCCTAACCACCCACATCTCACCACCCATTCCTTCCTCTTTCCCCAAAACTACACAAGACCTTCTCTGTACCTCCTTCCCAGAACCAGAGATGCCAAGATCATAGCCCTGACCCTAGGAAGTGGAGCTAAGGATTAAAATATATCGTTGTGTTTGAGAGGTACTAGGAAAATGAGACATGCAGAATTTGGGGTGCAGATAAAGTTACAGATCCAGCTCCCTCCATTCCCTTGGATGGCTGCTGAATGAATGCTAAATTACACAAGAACTTTGGACAGTAGAGTTTTTTTTGTTGTTGTTGTTTGGGTGTTTTTTTTAATCCTTAGCAGCTAATCTAAAGCTCATTTGTTAGTTTTGAGGACAGTTTGTTCGCGTAACTAGAGTCGTAAGTAACGCTGGCAAGCGTACCTGGTCCTGATTTCCACAACCTGGTCCCTAGAAGGGAGCCATGGGTGCTGATGTCTCCCAGGGAGCTTGCAGGGACTCCAGGAAGTTCGAGGAGGGGGTAAATGTTGTGAGTAAGAGCTTGTCCCCCAAAGTCAGAAAGAACCTCACTTCAAAACCCTGCTCTGCTCCTTCCAGCCACGTGATCTTGAACTGTGACTAAACTTACACGGTGCCGCTTCCTCATCTATGAAATGGGGATGGTAGTGGACCCTCGCCCCATAGGTTATGATGAGATAATGCATGTAAATGGTGAGGACACATGTCACAGCTGACCTTTATTGAACACCTATTAAGTGGTTCCTATCGCAAACAAAAGGAAGCAAAGGGGAGAGAACCGCACCGTGTCCTCCTCTGAGCTCCTGGGCACCGTATCCGTCCTTACCTAATAGCGCAACCGTCTTCCCGGTGTATCAGAGATGCGTGTTAGCTCTGCAGGATCTCGGCCTTTTCATCTCAAGTCTCCAGGGTATAGCAGGCCATCTTGTATAGAGGAGGGGCTCAGAACAGTTTGTGGAACCTGGGAATAAAATAACTCTGGTTTATACTCATTACCAACCAAGGGGCCCCATGCTCCCTGCATTCCCTGGTTTACACGCTGCTGTCCTGAACTGCACTGGAGGCCATCGCCACTTTTAGCCCCGGCTCTATTCACTGTCCCTCTCTGGCTTGGGGCTCTGGGGCCCTTCCTCCCCACTGTGTCGCTCTGAGGTACTTCGGTCTTCTTGCCTCAGTCCATGTGCATCCTGTACATGTGTTTCCCCACCGTGGCTTCCCCTCTCCCGCTGGGGGCTGATTTCCATTGACAGAAAAACCAACCACAATCTTTGGCCTTCAGGAGAGCAGAGCAGATCTAGGGCAGGAGGACAGAAGGACATGGCGAGTGGCGGGCTGGGTGGCCCTGAGATGCTCCTTACCTGCTATGTTCCCCCTTACAGGAGGAGGAGGCCACCCACCACCATGAGCAGCACGCTGTCACCCACAGACTTCGACAATTTGGAGATCCAGGGCCAGTATAGTGACATCAACAACCGCTGGGACCTGCCCGACTCGGACTGGGACAATGACAGCAGCTCAGCCCGTCTCTTTGAAAGGTCACGCATTAAGGCCCTGGCAGGTGAGGTCAGGGGAGGGCCAGGGGGGATGGTGAGGACGCTGGGGACAGATGCTTGTTGTGAGGAGTCCTTTAACTTCATTGGAAGACTAACTTTCTTTCTAAGCTGCTGCACTCACGTGGGAAATCACCCTATCCAGCCCCTCATCCCCAACTCCAGCCTCAAGAACAAACTTCATGCAATCCAGAACGTCCCCCAGCTTCCTTCCGCCCAGCATAGAGAAGCCATGCTGCTCCCGGGACTCAGCTGTGTTCCCCGCTACACTCAGCTGACTTCCTGGCCTCTGTCCCTGAGTCATGTCCTTAATTCTTTTGCACTCTTACTTTTGCCATTCTGTTTCCACCCACCTTTCCTTTGCCGTTCATCCCCTGTGTCTTCCTTGATTTCCGTTGTCCTTTCTCACACTTGTTCTCCCTCCCAGCCCATTAGCCTCTCCTTTCCCTCCCCACCTGTTCCTTCCACCTGCCACCTGTTCCTCCCATTATTTCTTCTACCTGTTCCCTGAAGCAGGTACCCTCCGCCCTCCACTGGTTTCCGCAGCCACCCATTCTCCGGGATTTGCTCTCTGCCCGGCCCCTGCCCTCCCCTATGGCCTGGGCTCTCCCCTTCAACTCCTCTGAGCACAAACAAACCCGTTGGACGGGCCTCCCTGCGTTCCGGGAGGAGTTGTCATGGCAACAAGAGTGCAGCTGCCACCTGACACCACCAGGGCTGGTGTGGGGCTGAGTCACTCACACACCCCAAGGCCACCCACTCCATCTGACTACCCTCCTCCATCCCACCCTCGTCTTTTCCACTGACCTGCCGGCTTCCCAGCACAGTCACTGGGAGAGATCCCACTTATTCCCTCCTGAGAGGTGGCACTCCCAGTGTGGGTGGGGTGGCCTCCTGGAAGAAGGGATACACTGAAGGAGGTGGTTCCAAAACCTGGCCACACCTGGCCACACCTGGCCACACCTGGATCACCCAGGGCCATTTTTATAAACATGGGCTCTGAAGCCCCTTCCTGGACACACTGAATTAGAATCTTTGGACATATGGTCCAGAAATCAGTCGGGTTTTTTAAGTTCTCCAGGTAATTCTTTTCAGCCAGCCCACCAAATGAGGACCCCCATGTGGTGGCCATAGCTTCTAGGGAACCCTACCGTCTTCTGGGCTTCTCTGTCCTTCTGGTTGGGATTAGGCTGGCTTATGAAATACTCATTATAGATGAGAAAAGACAGAAGGCGTGGGTTATGGAGAATGTCATCTCTTTGGGGCGAAGTTTCCCTGGTGCCCTGAGTTTGGATGCATGAAGCCTCTAGAACTGTCATGATGTCTGTGTGCACACAACACGTGATACCCAGACCTGCTGCGGTGTCTATGCACCCCACACTGTCAATAGGTGTTTATCTTCAAGAATGGGGCTCTCTGCAGAGGCATCACTGCTGGCTTTGCCTCATGCTGGGCCTCACACCAGTAGTTGTGAGTGAATGAAAAACGGGAGATGGGCAACAGTAGGCTGTAAAGGACAAGAGCTGGAGCCGAGAGAGAAGCAGGAAGGGAATTGGATAGATGTGCCCAGCAGTGGGTGTGCTGGGGGCCTGGAATGGCCTGGCTGGGGAGGGCCTAGTGGGACCAGTGGCAAGGAAGGGGTGGGGACAGGAGGTGCTGACAAACAGAGGGAGGGATAACAAACACCCGTTTCACAGATAAGGGGACCTGAGCAATTTCTCTTTCTCTGCTCTCCGAACTGGGGATCAAAGCTCATGTCCAAAAGAGGGGTCTCCCAGAGTCACCCAGAGAGGGGCCATCCTTGTCACACCTGGAAACCTTTGGGAAGCAGGACTTTGCTTTGGGGAAACCTCTCTTGGCTTTACTGTACTCTTAGGCAACTTGGGACCTGATGGGCAGGTCTCAGAGGCGCTTGCAGTTGCCTCCTCTGCCCCCGCAGGGCCTGGCCCTGCCCCAGCCAGCCAGGCTCCGCCTCCCACCCCTCCCCCGGCACTGTCCAACCTGTTTGTCTGGAGCTGCCTCTGTCTCCTCTCCACAGCCAGGTGTGCCCTGCTACTTGTCCCGGAGCTCAGGAGTTCAGACGTCCTGTAACTCCATTTTTCCCACTCCTCGAAACTTCTACCATCTTTGAACCAGCCCCCCACCCGGGACCCCAGCCTCTCGGGATCCCCGGCTCTAGGGGAAGCAGAACCTACCGCCTGCCTTGGTGTGGGCAGAGCATGGACGCTGGGCCCCAGGCTGTGTAGAAGGCAGCAGGTACCATGAATGGGAATGGAGTGAGCAGGGTGCATGGGCACAGCCTGAACGGGGCTGGTGAGTTTTACTATGAGGCTGTGGAAGGGGCTCAGAACCCCGGGGGCCTCCTGCTCTCACCTGCTGCCTTCATCAACCCCGCTCAGTACGCCAGCGTGCTGGATGGACGCTTCAAACAGCTTCAAGGTGAGCTCCGCGGGCAGAGGGGTGTAGAGAGAGGGGGTCTGGGGGTGTGGGAGAGGAGCCAGAGCCAAGATCACAGAGTGGAACATTTGCATTGGGAGACCGTGTGCCAAGGGAATAATTATAAGTAGCCAGAAAATTCATGGATGCTGACAGCATCAGGAAAGGCTTGGACCCACTGGAAGGAACTGTGTGAGAGCGTGAGTGGGTGTGACCGCAAGGCCCCGCTGGGTGCGGTAGAGCATGTGTGTTGCAGAGAATGCAATGAGCATGGAGGCAGCAGGCAGCGGGCGAGGCTGAGAAAGCAGCGTCTGTGTCGGCAAACCGGGAGGCCTGCCGCGCAGTCTCACTGAGACAGTTCACTTTCAGTGCCTTTGGAGATGAAGTCCTGCTAGGATAGTTGGGGAAGGACAGAAGGGGAGTGAGCCAGGAGGCTGAGGGGCCCAGGGCTTGTTTGTGTCACCCTGGGATTCTGAGTGGGTGTCTAAATGTGTGTGAGGAGGCAGTATGTGTGGGAACCGAGGAATGTGTCAAAGGGAGTTGGTATAGACAGGCTCAGGTATGTCTGAGCAGGCATGTGTTCACCTGGCACCAATCTGTCAGTGTATTTCTGGGAGTCACTGTTTTGTGTGTGTGTTGAGGGGGGAGTCTGGCTGTGTGGAGACCTTGTGAAGGTATACTTTGTCTCAGTGCTTGGTTTTGCACACTTTTCTTCTAGCTGCCACTGTTGCCATGTCTTCCTCTTTTATTCTACCTGTGTGCCAAAATGACCTCAGCCCCGTGTGCCTGGCATCAATCAGGACAGTCCCCATGGATCCAGGAAATCCCTGAAAGGAGGCCCAAAGGCCCCCTTGGTTCTGCAGGTGCTACAGAGCGACAGGCCATCCTGTACAGTTGCTAGGACCCTGAGTTGGCCCGGGTTCAGAGGTTGGAGGTAAAGACAGGACTAGACCTGGGTGTGTCACTATGTTTCATGGGTGAGGTTCGTAGGAATGTGAGATTAAGGGATGAGTCTTTTCGGTTTCTGAGATGCTGGTGCTACGAGGAAAACAAAAGTGACTCTCCAGGCCCTGACCAGGAGAACGGGGTCCTTCCTCTGGGCTCCTCTGGGGAGAACTGACAGAAATCTTAGTGACCAGAGCAGCGTCCAATGGCCTAAGCCTCTCCCCTCACTTTGTCATTCATAACGTTTTTAATTTTTCTTTTTCTCTGGAACCTAAGAGCATCCTTTCAGCAGCGGATCCCCCTGTGGACCAGGCAACAGGACATTCCCTCATGTTTTTTGAGATGATTGGCACCTAACTCTGTCTGGCTCCCCTCACGCCCTGCCCACACCCCCACCACACACCCCATGTTTCTTGGGCTCACTCTTTTCCCTGTTCCCAACTTCAAGACCTTGTTTTAGTTCTCAGTGTTGGAATGTAGTTGTCCTGGGATGCACCCTGAAGCCCACTGAATGAACCCGCCCAAGAAAAGCCCATCTTTTCTTTAAATTATCCCAGGAGAATAAGCTGACTCAGGCGGCCTGCAGCCTCTATAATGTCACATCCTTCCATTGGCCACTTGGAAGAGCTGCTGCGTAATTTAAATCCACACCCTCCCCTTTGGAGAACAGCCATACCGCTTGCTGGGCCTGAGTGACTCTCGCTCTTTCCTTGGGATCATACCTGAAGAACAAAAAGCCACCGAGGAGTCATTTCATGCCAGGCATCGTACACACATGTCTCATTTAATCAATACAATGACGCGCTGAAGTAGAAAGCAATAGGCCCATTTTATAGATGAGGAAAGTGAGGCTCTGATGGATGAAGTCACAGCATTTCACCACTATTGTGACAGCACCCTCATCCCGAATCCCAGCCCTTCCTTGCATATTCCACCGCTTCTAATTTCTTCCATTCTTTCTTCTCAAAGCCTGTTTCTCGCTCTCATTTTTGTTCTGTACCTTGTTTGTGAGTTTATTCTAATTTCTGTATTTCCCTGCTTTCTAAGTTAGGGATTTTCCTTTTGGCCATCTTCCTTCCCCCTTCTCCTCCCCAGACCTCACTTCAGACTCTCAGGTACCCCCCAACACCATCAAATGGTGTTCAGATGCAAACACTGTACTTGAAGGACAGAAATAACTCCATGTTGCCACCACAGATGAGCGAGAAGCTGTGCAGAAGAAAACCTTCACCAAGTGGGTGAACTCACACCTGGCCCGGGTGACATGTCGGGTGGGAGACCTGTACAGCGACCTCCGGGATGGACGTAACCTGCTGAGGCTCCTCGAGGTGCTCTCGGGAGAGACACTGGTGAGCTGTGGTCACGAGGAAGGGGGGGGCCTGAGGAACAGTGGTCAAGAGGACATGCCACGGGACAGAAGAGTGATACCGCAGAGCGGAAAGCAGCGGCTGCCCCCTGCTCAGAGGATGGTGTCATTTTGAGAGGCTTTGCTGTGGGGATTAAATGGGAACATTGCTTCGTGGAGACAGGAACAGTAGTCCCATTGAAAACATTTCTTTTCCCACCCACTCTTTGAGCAATTAATTCCCTTGGGAATCTTAATCTGGCCCCAGCCTCCTCTGCAACCTCAGCCTTGGCTCTGTGAACTTGGGCCCAACCCTGGGGCCGTCCCGTCTTCCTGAGGAAGGGGCTGGGGAAGGTGTGCGAAGCAGGGCCCTGGGAATATAGGAGGGAAGGAGGAAGGAGGAGGCCCACAGTCCCATGCCTTTGTGTCCCCTGTCCCCCGACAGCCAAAGCCCACCAAGGGCCGCATGCGTATACACTGCCTGGAGAATGTGGACAAGGCCCTGCAGTTCCTCAAGGAGCAGAAAGTACACTTGGAGAACATGGGCTCCCATGACATTGTGGACGGGAACCACCGCCTGACCCTCGGGCTGGTCTGGACCATTATCCTTCGATTCCAGGTACTGCGGCCCAGCATCAGCATCACTCAGCATGTGCTATGCACCTGGGCGCAGCGGTGCCAGTGGTCACTGCCAGTCCACGGCGCCGTCCCATACAGACGGAGGGTCGATAAGCCCGTATAGTAATCTGCAGTCATTGTACCACATCGGGGTCTCTCCTCATTAAATAGGGTCGAGACCAGTGTAGGTGTTGTCAAACTTCTGTGGCAAGTTCCCTGTGGCCTGGTCTGTGTCCTGGTCACGTGCAGCAGGACCACATGTCGGGCCACAAGGGACAGATCTTACAAACTGGTCCTTCACCATTAAGAGTTTTAGAACTACATTTGGGGTCTGGTCACTGGCCCGTTTCTCTGCCTCAAACTCTGCTGACCTCCCTCAAAAGAACAGCCACCCTACTCCTTCTTATGCTCTGAGCATAGCCAGTCCAGTGTCCTAATGCCATCACAACTCTCCCCATGTCCCCGGATGTAACCTCCTCTGCTCCTTCCAGCCCTAAGCGGAGCTCTGTCAGCTTCACTTGAAACCCAGCTCCCAGAAAGTGTTCACTTGTCCACCTGCCGTTCCCCGCCCAGAAGAACCCGCATCCTTCGCTTCGAGGCACTTCCACTCTTCTGACTTCCTTCCTACCCCACTCCGCTACCTCACTTCCCTTTGACCCGGTGTTGTGTGGTCACTAGCCCAGGAGTAAAGGTCCCCAGACTCTGCCCCTGGTCTGCAGTTATGGGCGTCTAAGGAGCCGTTTCCTGACTCAGTGTATCCCTGAGCATCTCCGGGAACTCCAGGAGGCCCTGTCCAGGGAGTGAAGGCCTTCCTTCCCTCACAGATCCAAGACATCAGTGTGGAAACAGAAGACAACAAGGAGAAGAAGTCAGCCAAGGACGCCTTGCTGCTGTGGTGCCAGATGAAGACGGCAGGGTGAGGCTGCCCGAGAGCGTGGCCTGGGAGGGGGGGATGCACTGAGGCTGCGCAGCAAAGGAAGGATGGGCTCCAGGGACCACACGCTGGGGATCCGTCCTCGAGTGGCAGACCAGGGCCTGGACCTACTCACTGTTTTTCCCGGTCTGTTTATAGGTACCCCAACGTCAATGTGCACAACTTCACCACCAGCTGGAGAGATGGGTTGGCCTTCAACGCCATTGTGCATAAGCATCGGTGAGGAGCCGGGGTTAGCGAGCCTGGCAGAGTTGTTAGGGGGTTAATGACCAGGGGCGCAGAGACGAAGCAGTGAGACGAGGGAGCAGAGAAGAGCCAGGATGTGGGGGCTCCTGCCACACTGCAACGAGGGCTAGTGAGGGGGTAGGAGCAGTGGGTGTGGGTTTGGGGTGCCTGGTTTTAGACAAAATGGAGTTGGTGACTTAGGGATAAACAGAGGGGTGGCTTTGCTTTTCCTCTTTAGGGTCTTACGTGGTTTTGATACCTTCCGTATGCCCTCCCACCCAGGCCAGACCTGCTGGATTTTGAGTCCCTGAAGAAGTGCAATGCACATTACAACCTGCAGAATGCTTTCAATCTGGCTGAGAAGGAGCTAGGACTTACGAAGCTGCTGGATCCTGAAGGTGGGCAGAGCTATGTGAAAAAGAGGCTGTGGGGTAGAGACAGATGGGGTTTCTTTTGGGAGTGATGAAAATGTTCCGGAATTAGATAGTCGTGACGGCTGTACAACCTTGTGAATATACTAAAAAAAATCACTGAATCGTATACTTTAAAAGGGTGGATGTCATGGTATAAAAATTATATCTCAATTAAAAATAAAAAGCTGTAGGACGACAGGCAGCCCTGGGGCAGCAAGAGGCAACTCTGGGATAAGGTTCCACCCCAGCCTCACCATGGAGGAGCTCTGAGACTTGGCGCCAGTCGCTTGGCCTTTCTGTGGCTCAGTTTCCTCATCTCTGAACTGCGAAGATTGGTCTACGTGGTCTCTTAGGGCCCTTCTTATTCCAAAATTTAAGGGTCCTAAATTAAGCCACGTGACCTTGAGTTCTCACCAAGCACGTGGCTTATGGTCCGTCTGAGCCTGCCGACCGGCTCCCGTGGCTCCGATCTTAGGGCCGGTGAGACTGGTAACAGCCCCTGGGCTCTCATTTTGTACCTGGCACTGCGTTTGACGTGCTTTAATTAATTTAATTCTCACAACACCCCCTTTGAAATCAGTGTCATTCTTACCCTCAGTGTAGGAAGAGAAGATGGGGGTCTATACGGGGAAAGTGTCTTTCCCAAGGTCGTGCAGCTGGTGGAGCTGAGGTTGAAATGCAGGCAGCCCAGCTCCAGAGCCTGTTTCGTCTCTGGGAGAGCAGAGAGCAGTCTTGGTGCAGCCAGGAAAGGGAAGGAGGGAAGGGCCAAGTGAGTTCCCTGCCAGAAACACTCCCTGTGAAGTTCACTGGGCAGATTTGGGTCTTGGTTATTTTCTCCCTGTTTTCCATCGCACCTGTAGCCCCATCTCCTATGCTCTCCTCGTCTAGAACAGGGGTGTCCAAACTGCGGCCCGCAATCCATTTGTTACTGGCCTGCAGCAAATTCCAAAAATATATTTAGTTTATTTAAATGAACCAGGTGAGGCAATACATAGTTCACCTCGAGTGAGTGGCCCGGCTGTTTATGTATTTTACCGCATATGGCCTTTGGTGAAAAATGTTGAAAAAAAGCTTGGACACCCCGGGTCTAGAATGATAAACATCAGCTAACGAGGGACGGAAATAGGCCAAAGATGAGGTTCCTAGGAGAGCATTGAGAAGCATCGCGAGGATAAAGAACATTGAAGTACATCTAACTATCCTGTAACTTTCTGAGATGATTTCAGGGGCTCCTTTCTGCCTGTGGGTTTTCAGAGGTGCTCAGGGTGGCTTCCAATCCCATAGCCTTGCCTTTAGGTAGGATGCAGTCTGGCCTAATTAGGAGAACCCAGGGATGTCAAGTCATCATCCACCTCGGTCCTTGTGGGGGGAGCTGATTTGGCTTGAAGGACACTCACCTCCTGGGGCCCCCAGCTGAACTTTGGGATTGAGGTCAGAAATAGCTGTGACTGCCCAGAAATGGCCCTGAGGACTGGCCTCTGTCCCTGCTGCCCTGGGCTCCCTGAGCCTGTCCCTCTGAACATACGGGTTTTGGAGGCTTAGTTCAGACCTTCTGTCTTGCTGCCCCTGAATCTTCTGATTTCTTGCACATTTTTCCTGCCCATAAGTCCATGATCCACCCCCAAATAGGAATGTTGTTTCTTTTCTTGCCTTGCTTCCCCCAAACAGCTAATTTTGGTCTCTACTGGGAATGCTGGTGAAAGCCTCCTTGGACTTTATACTTTGTGTCTAGGAGAGGGAAAAAGAGCTTTTCATAGCCTTTTAATCCATATGGTGTCTTGTCATTTTGCTCTGAAAAGAGCTGGAACGATGTCAGCCTTGGAGGGCTGGGAGGACCCTGGGATCGGGGTCAGTGATTCAAGTTGCAGGTGTCCTTCTGGGAGGCAGGTTTCTGATCTCTGCCTGACCTACATGCTCCTTTTTCTCAGATGTGAATGTGGACCAACCAGATGAGAAATCAATCATAACCTATGTGGCTACTTACTACCACTACTTCTCCAAGATGAAGGCCCTGGCTGTGGAAGGCAAAAGAATTGGGAAGGTACTCTCCACTGTGGGCAGCAGGTGTAAAGGCCAGAGGAGGCCTAGCCTAGGGGCAGGGGCAGGGTAGCGCTGCAGGACTGAGTCAGGGAGCCCGTGGGCAGGACCCCACATCTCTGTCTTGCAGGTGTTGGACTATGCCATGGAGGCAGAACGCCTGGTGGAGAAATACGAGTCCCTGGCCTCTGAGTTGCTGCAGTGGATCGAGCAAACGATCGTGACCCTCAATGACAGGCAGCTGGCCAATTCCCTGAGTGGGGTCCAAAACCAGCTGCAGTCCTTCAATTCCTACCGCACGGTGGAGAAGCCACCCAAGTAGGTAACCCCTGGGCTGTACCCAGCTGCAACAGGCCTGCCTAAGTTAGGGCGTCCCTTCAGGAGTGCGTTCTGACAGAGCAGAAGTGCAGTGGAAGCTCATTTCCCTCAGCTCCAAGTGCCAGAAGCAGTTCCCAAATACATTTTTTAAATGATTATTCATTTTTTAAAAAGTCATGCTGGGGAAATGATTGCTATGGTATATAAAGTCAGTGCAATCCCCTCAGATAAGATTATCGATCAGGGTCCCAGCAACCTAGCCCCAGCTCAGGGACAGGGTGGGGAGATTGGAGCTACAGGCAACACCGGAGTGAGCCGGAAACCTGTACATTGCAGAGATTCTTATCATTTGTATATTTTAGCAATGAACTATTTGCAAGTGTGGAATTGCTGTCAGGCAGTTCCACACAGTGCGTGCTAAAATGTCTGTTTTTCTGTAATTGAGCTCTTTTGGGGTTAATATGTTTCAGCTCCAAAAGGAATATTAATCCAGAAAACATCTGTTTCTGTACATTCCAGGGGATGGTTTGACCCAGAAAATCCTTTTCTGGGGATTGAACAAAGATATAGCTTCAAGGATAGTCACCATGACCTTTGTAAAAGAAAAATAAGTCACGGGACAGCCACTGACAATAATGTGGAAGAAATGCATTTATTGACATAAGAAGATGTTCACGACAAATACATGAAGCAGCAGTTTACAAAACACTTTGGACAGCGGAGCGCAAAGGGCTCAGCCTCCGGGTTCAAAGTGCCTGAGTTCTAATCCTGGCTCTGTCACTTACTGGTGATGAGTCGTTACCTTCTATGTGCCTCAGTTTTCTCATCTGGAAAAAGGGGGTAATAAGAGAATGTAGCTAACAGTGAGAATTACACGAGTGAATGCCCGTCAAGCCCTGAGACCAGGGCCTGGATCTTAGTGAGTGAGTCCTTGACAAATGATAGCCTTGGATGTGATACGATCCCATCCGTGTAAAACAAATCTGAAGTATGTTTATGCCAAAGGGTAACAGTGGTTGTCTCTGTGTGCTTTTCTCTTGTTGTAAAATTACATTCTTTTGATTTGCCAGCATTTTCTGGCTTTCACGCCAAGAGCGTGGATTGCTTCTATGCAAAGTGAAACCAACACAGGACACTTCATTTTGCAACATACAGTCCCTCTGCTCCTAGTGGCCTTTGACTCTGACCCCAACCTGGCCTCCTGTCTCAGGTTCACAGAGAAAGGGAACTTGGAAGTACTGCTGTTCACCATCCAGAGCAAGCTGCGGGCCAACAACCAGAAGGTCTACACGCCCCGAGAAGGCCGGCTTATCTCCGACATCAACAAGGTCCACAGCCCCCCTTCCTGTCCCACAGGCGTCCCACCCTGGGCCCCTGCCCCTCCTTCCACAGCCCGACCACCCCTCCCTGGTGCAGATGTGGTTCACACCCTCTCGTGTGTCCTGCACGTCCCCCTTCCTCCTCCATCAGTCACTCCCAGTGGGTTCACATAATAAAATGATACCCCAGTCCCTTATCTTGTTCAGCCTGTCCCCGATTCACTTTCGCTACTTGAACTTTTTTCACGGACAACATGATAAGAGTCATGAAAGCAGTAGGGCTCACCCACAGTCCCCCGCCACAAACAAATCCAGGGGTTTCTGTTGTTCCCTGTTCCTCTCCGGTCCTTGGCCATAAGCAGGCATAGTTTGCACATCGCTCTATAGCACCCACGGCCCCCGTTTCTCATACTTCCACGCTCAGGCGTCTAACTGACCGCATTCCACAGATCCACTAGACCGAGCTTCCCTGGGACACATCATGTGCCCCCAGCCCCAGTGACCCCTCCCACGCTCGCCTCCTGAGCCTGGCCCTTTGGCGCTAATCCTGTCCCCCCTCGCAGGCCTGGGAGCGGCTGGAGAAGGCCGAGCACGAGCGTGAGCTGGCCCTGCGCACCGAGCTGATCCGCCAGGAGAAGCTGGAGCAGCTGGCCGCCCGCTTCGATCGCAAGGCCGCCATGCGAGAGACCTGGCTGAGTGAGAACCAGCGCCTCGTGTCCCAGGTAGAACATGGAGGGGCTCTTGGCCCGTCCAGGCTGGTGAGGGAAAATGGGAGCGAGTGTGGTGGATAAGGACCCTGCCATGTGGGGAGCTAATGAAACAAGAAATCCATCACGCAGATAAGAAGACCAAGGAACCAAGGGCCAAAGGCTTGAACAGGAGAAAGGGTTAGTGAGACAGGACAGACTGGGATAGAGAGGAAACTTAGGGCCACCTCATGGGGTTGGCATCTTGCAGCAGAAGTGCTCTGGAGGGCAGAGAGGGCCAGCAGAGATGGTGTCCCTGAGCTCCCGAACCTCCCCTCCCTGCCCCGTGCCCCAGGACAACTTTGGGCTGGAGCTAGCAGCCGTGGAGGCAGCGGTGCGGAAGCACGAAGCCATCGAGACAGACATTGTGGCCTACAGCGGCCGCGTGCAGGCTGTGGACGCCGTGGCCGCAGAGCTGGCCGCCGAGCGCTACCACGACATCAAGCGCATTGCAGCACGGCAACACAACGTGGCCCGGCTCTGGGACTTCCTGCGGCAGATGGTGGCCGCCCGGCGAGAGCGGCTTCTCATCAACTTGGAGCTGCAGAAGGTGCTTCAGGACCTGCTTTACCTCATGGACTGGATGGGAGAGATGAAGGTACCAGCGGGACGCGTGTGGTGTTCTCAGTCAGTCAGGACGGGGGGGGGGGGGGGAATGGCTGGGGGTACACGCACACCCCTTGCTCAGCTGATGTTTGTTCAGTATGTTCTAGTGTAGGCCCTGCCCCCAGTTCAGACGAACAGAGCAGAGAGATCCCTGTCCTCCTGGGGCTCACATTCTAGTGGGAGGAGGCCGATGATGAAACCCTGACCTATCAACAAACAAAATAGCCGGTGGACATAAAACCTATGAGGAAACCAGAGCGGGGCCATGTGATGCAGTGGTCTGCAAGGCCTTGCGGAGAAAATGCCATTCAGGCTGAGTGCAGGATAGCGCAAGGAGCCAGCACAGGGAGATCTGAGGAGAACACATTCCAGGCAGAAGGAACAGCTAGGCAAAGGCCCCGGGCCTGCATAGTGTGGCATGTTAGGCATGAGAGGGCGGGCCAGGCCAGGGGGACCTTAAGCACAGGGAGGGGGCAGGGAATGAGACAAGGGAGGCAGCGGCCAGCTCACTTAGGGCCTGACAGGCCTGGTCAGGGAGTTTGGATTTTATTCAAAGTAACACAGCCTCGAAAGCGATTACAAGACCTTGAAAAGGGGAAACATAATTCTGCCTTACGTTTTTAGAAAGGTCACTTTGACTGCTATGTAAAGAAGGGCTGTGGGCAGACAGAGTGGGAGCCGAGAGACCTGGTGGAGGGATAAGGACGGGTCTGGGGAGGTGCTGAAGATTGCTGGGGTGCTGGGGACCGAGCCATGACAATAGGAGGATGGTGATAATTCTGGGGCCGAGAAGATGAGTCAGAGCAGAGATTCCAGGAGCAGGATTTAGTAAGATGGTTTCCACAGGAGGGGAAGGGAGTACAAAGAGGTCGGGGTGCCAGAATAGAACTGGGGTGTCACTGTGTGTGTGAAGGAGGGCTGACAGACAGGAGCAGGTGTGTTTACCTGGGTGTGACACCTGGAGCCGCCCATAGAGGTCAAGAGGTGCAGATGATCCGGGTGGAGGGAGCGAGTTTAGCAGATGTGTGGGTGACGGGGCTGGAAGAGGCCCTCAGATGGCATCGGCGTGCCCCATGTGCCTGGCAGGGCCGGCTGCAGTCTCAGGACCTGGGCAAGCATCTGGCTGGAGTGGAGGACCTGCTGCAGCTACACGAGCTGGTAGAAGCAGACATCGCTGTGCAGGCTGAGAGGGTGCGAGCTGTCAGTGCCTCTGCCCTGCGCTTCTGCGACCCAGGGAAAGGTGACATCTGGGGGGAGGAACTGGAAAGGGGAGGGGCTGGGAGAGAGAATAGTAAGAGCTGGAACAGCAAGACTGGGAAAACCTGGGGACAGGAAGGATGATGGGTGAATGGTGGGTGACAAAACTAGGGCGGGAGGCCTAAGAGAGTGAGGGGGAGGGGGGATTCCTAACCAGGGATAGATATGGGGGCAGCAGGAGGGCGGGGTTACAGCCCTGGACCCTCCACTGTGACTTTTTCAGAGTACAAACCATGCGACCCGCAGCTGGTGTCCGAGCGGGTGGCCACCCTGGAGCAGAGCTACGAAGCACTGTGCGAGTTGGCCGCGGCCAGGCGGGCCCGTCTGGAGGAGTCCCGGCGCCTCTGGCGGTTCCTCTGGGAGGTGGGCGAGGCCGAGGCCTGGGTGCGGGAGCAGCAGCACCTGTTGGCCTCAGCCGAAACTGGCCGGGACCTGACTGGTGTCCTTCGCCTGCTCAACAAGCACACGGCCCTGCGAGGCGAGATGAGTGGCCGGCTGGGGCCCTTGAAGCTCACCCTGGAGCAGGGCCAGCAGTTAGTCGCTGAGGGCCACCCTGGAGCAGGCCAGGCCGCCGCCCGCGCTGCCGAGCTCCAGGCCCAGTGGGAGCGGCTGGAGGCTCTGGCGGAGGAGCGTGCCCAGCGGCTCGCCCAGGCCGCCAGCCTCTACCAGTTCCAGGCAGATGCAAACGACATGGAGGCCTGGCTGGTGGATGCGCTGCGCCTGGTGTCCAGTCCCGAGCTGGGGCACGATGAGTTCTCCACGCAGGCCCTGGCCAGGCAGCATCGGGCCCTGGAGGAGGAGATCCGAGGGCACCGGCCAACACTGGATGCCCTGAGGGATCAGGCCTTGGCCCTGCCACCCGCACTGAGCCGCACACCCGAGGTGCAGGGGAGGGTGCCCAGCCTGGAGCACCACTACAGGGAGCTGCAGGCCCGGGCAGGCGAGCGAGCCCGGGCCCTGGAGGCAGCCCTGACTCTCTACACCATGCTCAGCGAGGCCGGCGCCTGTGGGCTGTGGGTGGAGGAGAAGGAGCAGTGGCTGAACGGGCTCACCCTGCCTGAGCGCTTGGAGGACCTGGAAGTCGTACAGCAAAGGTAGGCCCCCTACAGGCGCCCTCTGGAATGACCTTATGAGTTGGGGGCCAGCGTGTGGGAGGGCGCGTCCTGCCCTAAACTGCCTGCTCTTGTTATATCCCTTTGAGTCTGTTTTTTGTTTTAACGAGAAACGCTAAACATACTCAAAAGTAGAAAACATTATGCAACAAACTCCTCGATACCCATCACCCGGGTTCAGTGATTGTCAATATCTTGCTCTGTTTGATTAATTTTCCTTTTCAAAAGCAAATCCCCAATATTATCATTTCATCTCTATATTCTCCAGGATGCGTCCTTTAAGAAATATAAGGAAGTATTCTTAAATATAGTAAATTATTGTTTAGTTGTGTGTGGACTTAAAATAGCTAAGGCTTTGAAGTTATAAACCTTTTAGACACTGACTGACCGCTCATGAAATAGCTTTATTTACAGAATAATAAGTCTTAAAGGACATTTTTCTTGTAGAATCACAATACCTTTATCACATAGAACAAAATTAGTAATTCCTTACTATTATCTACTATTCCATCTAATAGTCAAATTTCCTGGTGGTTTTAAAAATGTAATAAAAGATTTCGTGGTTTTTTTGTTTGTTTGTTTGTTTTCAAGCTATCCCATGACAAGCGTTGGCAAACTACAACCCTTTGACCCCATCTAGCTTGCAGTCTGTTTTTGTAAATAAAGCTTTATCGAAACAGAGCCACACCCTCATTCATTTACATGTCATCCTGTCGCTGCTTTTGCACTATGATAGAGACCTTATGACCCACAATGCCTAAGATATTTACTGCCTGGCCCTTTACAGAAAACGTTTGCAGACTGCTCTCTGAGAATGTAAAATGTCCCTGGGAGAAGTTATGCTTCATATCTTTATCACTTAAATATTTTTGGTTATCAATTCATTTTAACACATATTAGTAGGATGGGACCCAGCTAGGCAGCTAAGGGGTAAGTCCTGAGAGGAATAAGAGATTCTGATAAAGGGTGGGGCCCTGTGCCTGAATTAGTTGACTTGTTGTGCAGCTGTTCCTGACCTTTAACGTTCACATCTTTTTTGAGCAACTCTAGAGATGATAGTTTTCCTACTTGTTTGGGGGGAGTTGGGAGCCCCCTCTGGACCCACAAGTACTGTGAGCCTTGTAGGTAAGAGGTGCAGAGGCTCCTATAAATAAGTCTCACATAGATGGATAGTTCTCGTGGTTGTCTGGGGAGATGGGCAGGTACCTCGCAGCCTCCCGCCATTCATGTCCAGCTCTTCCACCTGCTCAGGTTCGAGACCCTGGAGCCCGAAATGAATGCCCTTGCAGCACGAATTACTGCTGTGAATGACATCGCGGAGCAGTTGCTGAAGGCCAACCCTCCCAGCAAGGACAGCATTGTCAACACCCAGAAGCAGCTCAACCACAGGTGGGTTGGGGAGGGCAGGACTAGAGAAAGGAAGCAGCAGATGGGGATGGCAACTGGAAGAAAGTTCTGTGGGGCACAGAATGGAGGCGGAAAATGAGGAGGGAGGGTGGTCTGGACTATGTTGGGGGCAGGGGCTAAAGAAAGAGATGAAAGACGGGGAAAGGTCCTCTGAAGACTCTGGGGCCTGGACAGGGGGCAATCAAGAAAGAGACGAGAGGATGAGCAGGTGGTAGAATATACCAAGGGAGAGGCAGGGAAGACGCTTCTGGATATGCCTAGACAAGGCGGGGAAGCTGAGCAACTCCAGAAACCAGACCTTCCTTCCTCCTCCTGTCAGGTGGCAGCAGTTTCGGTCCCTGGCAGACGGCAAGAAGGCAGCTCTGACATCAGCCCTGAGCATCCAGAACTACCATTTAGAGTGCACAGAGACCCAGGCCTGGATGAGAGAAAAGACCAAGGTCATTGAGTCCACCCAGGGCCTAGGCAATGACCTGGCTGGGGTGCTGGCCCTGCAGCGTAAGCTGGCTGGCACCGAGCGGGACCTGGAGGCCATCGCCGCCCGGGTGGGTGAACTGACTCGCGAGGCAAATGCCCTGGCTGCTGGCCACCCCGCCCAAGCCCCTGCCATCAAGGCCCGGCTTGGAGAGGTGCAAGCCGGCTGGGAGGACCTCAGGGCCACCATGCGACGTCGAGAGGAGTCACTGGGTGAGGCGCGGCGGCTGCAGGACTTCCTGCGTAGCTTGGATGACTTCCAGGCTTGGCTAGGTCGCACACAGACCGCTGTGGCCTCTGAAGAAGGGCCGGCCACCCTGCCTGAGGCAGAGGCCCTCCTGGCCCAACACGCAGCCCTGCGGGGAGAGGTGGAGCGGGCCCAGAGCGAGTACAGCCGGCTGCGGGCCTTGGGTGAGGAGGTGACCCGGGACCAGGCCGATCCCCAGTGCCTCTTCCTACGACAGCGACTGGAGGCCTTGGGAACCGGCTGGGAGGAGCTGGGCCGCATGTGGGAAAGCCGGCAAGGCCGTCTGGCCCAGGCCCATGGCTTCCAGGGCTTCCTGAGGGATGCTCGCCAGGCTGAGGGCGTGCTCAGCAGCCAGGTAAGAGCCCAGGGCACAAAGTCCCAACCACAAACATGGGGACTGTGAAGGAGAGTGGTGGGTGGGGAGGAGAACGCAGCAGGTGGGGTAGTTGAAGCAACAGGAGGGGCAGGAAGAATGTGTTAGAAAAATATGGAAGTGAAAAAGAATGAGATGTAAATATACCAAAATGATATAAACTGGCTTGTCATATAATTATTAAAGAAATTGAATCAATAGCTAGATATAAGATGGAACAGGATTTGGACTGTTCCAGGCCAGCTCCCTTTGCCTTATAACTTTCTGAGACTCAGCATAATCAGGCACCATCTGCCTGTCTTCAGAGCTGGATGGTCCACGCTGCCCGTCTCTGGTTGGCCTCCAAAGCTCAGATGTGCCCCTCGGATAGGTCCCTTCTGAGAGGCTGAATTGTGCTGTGAGAAGTGAGCTTGCCACCTCCCCTCCCACACAGGAATATGTTTTGTCGCACACGGAGATGCCGGGGACACTCCAGGCTGCTGATGCCACCATAAAAAAACTGGAAGACTTCATGAGCACAATGGAGGCCAATGGGGAGCGGATCCGCGGGCTCCTGGAGGCCGGGCGCCAGCTGATGTCTGAGGGCAACATCCATGCCGAGAAGATCCACGAGAAGGCGGACTCCATTGAGAGGAGGTAGGCTGGGGACAACGGGCAAATGAGGGGCCCGAGAGGGAAGTAAGTGAAAACAGGATGGCCTCAAAGATGGAGTACGCGGCAGTCAGACTGACAGATGGGGGTGGGGAGCTGACAGAAAGTAGAGGAGGAAGAACCCAGTGGTGAGAGGGGGCCCAAGCTATGGGCTGGGACGTTCCGCCTCCCCCACACTAGGGCGAAATGAAGTCTACCAGGATCGCTGGACGCTGACATAGGATTCCTGGTTGTCTTGTAGTGTTCCCGGAAGGCACTGTCCCATAGGAGGAGGACTGAAGGCTTCTAGTTTAGTTAGAAGGTCATAACCTTTTCAGAGCAAGTTCAAGAGTTACACAAGGGGCTGTCATTACAGACACGGGAAGAATCAAAAAGCGGTGCAGCAGCTTTTGGGCCGTCTTCGGGAAAACCGAGAGCAGCAGCATTTCTTACAGGATTGTCATGAGGTGAGGCTCTCAGTTTCCCCACATCCCCTCCGACATTCCCCAGTCATCCCTTGCCCACAGGGCCCTGGCCCTTTGAGCCTAAAATCATCCACAGTGTTGTCTGCTGAGTATACGAACCCCTGCATGTCTTCTCCCCACACCCACCACTATTCCTGGCTCCCCTTCCCCCATTCTGTGCCTCACGCTTCCCTTCCTCTGAAATATACGGCCTTCCTCCATCTCTGCTCCATGTTTGGTCCAGCTAAAACTCTGGATCGATGAGAAGATGCTGACAGCCCAGGACGTGTCCTATGACGAGGCCCGTAACCTGCACACCAAGTGGCAGAAGCACCAGGCGTTCATGGCTGAGCTGGCCGCCAACAAGGACTGGCTGGACAAAGTGGACAAGGTGAGCGGTGTGACAGGAGCAGCAGGAAGAGCACCCGTGGGGCCTCTTCAGGGCAGGGTCCTTGCCACCAGGCAGGGGAGACTCCTAGCTTCAGGATATGGCTATTTCAGGGTTAGAGGTCGTGGGACCTCCCGTGCCAAACTTCCAAGGTGGAAACTTATGGTCTGAGGGACAAACGTCTCAGGTCTATGGGACAGTGACTCCAGAACTTTGAGAAAGTACTGATTGATAGGGAGCCAAACTGCAGTTTTGGGTCAACACAATAACTATTCCTGGGCCCAAAGTAGGATGACACTCTTTGGCAGGGGTCAGCACACTTCCATAAAGAGCCAGATGGTAAATATTTCAGGCTTTGCAGACCATACAGTTTCTGCTGTGACTGCTGAACTCTGCTACTATAGTGCAAAAGCAACCATAGGGAGTACGTAAATCAATGAGTGTAGCTGTGTTCCAATAAAACTTTATCTATAAAGACAGGCAGTGGGCCACATTTGGCCCATGGGCCACAGTTTACCAACCCTTGCTTTTGAGTCTTGCTGTTCCTGATATTTGGTCCCCCACCCAGCCCTTTTTCAAGAGCTGAGCAGAGGTAAAACTTCATTTCTACTCAGCAAGTACTCCTGGACAAATTATATGCGCTGAGCACTCTGCTAGAGGCTGCAAAATACGTAAAAAAGACGCCTCCCTTCCCTCAAGGGCATAATGGTTGGGAAGAAGAGGAGAGTAGTGTATAGTCAGTGTTTCCATTTGTTCAGCAAATATTTACTTGGTGCTACTATATGCAAAGCCTTGTGGTAGTCACTGAGTGGGAACAAAGGTGATTCCATTGCAGGCCCCACCCTCGAGGAATGACACGGTAGTCAGGATAGAAGACATATACACAGCTAGATGAATTGAGTCCAAAGCAGAATGTGACAAGTGCAGTAAGAGAGAGCCCCATAAAGCCTGGCCACTGAGGACGACGTGTGGGAATCCCAAAAGCAGGAGCCTCCAGGGCAGTCCATGAAGGACGAATAGAATTTGGACATTTCTAGGTAGAGAAAACAGTGCAAACAGGAAACCAGAGGTGTGGAAGTGGTGGGTGTCTGTTTGGGAGCAGGGAGTGAGTCAGTCTGGCAGGAACAGGGAATGCTTGAAGGGCCACCATGGAGGCAAAGGTGGGAAAAGCTTGCTGGGCCAGGTCATGATCAAAGCCGTGGTCACCACATAAGGACTGTGTGTCAAAGTGTCTATTGTGCTGAAGGTTTGAGACGTTACCCAAGCTGTGCTAGATGCTGATGCTCTTTATCCTGGCGGCCATGTGTCTTGCTTTGTGTTCCTCTAGAAGCAGACCCTGAAACAAGGCTTCCAGGGCAGGCCACTTAAATGGGAGGTGATCGGAGGAAATACCAGTAGAGGTGTGGGGAGATGAAATGGAGCAGGGAAGGTAGTCAGGAAAGGGTTCACTACCATGCCAGTTACTGCAGTGGGCAACTGGGGCTCAGTCCTAATGGGTCACCCTGAGGCGGTGTCGAACATCAAAGTTATCCCAACCAAAGCACAAGGGTTTTGACTGTTTGTCCACCATCTCCCTGTCTGTCACTGGTTCTGCGGACGGTAAGGACAGTAACCCTTTGGCACTTCCAGCCTGCGTTGCAAGCAAGTCAGGAGCTCATGCTTCCCTCACCTGCCCAGAAACAAAAGTCCTCCAGCAGAAAGGCTGGGAATGGGGTGACAGGTAAGACTCACTTGCCATAGGTCAGGTGAGGGGTGAGGAGCTGAGAAACATGAAATGCTAGCAAATAACACGAGACCACACGCTCTATAACACTAGAAACCACGAGCACGAGGGAACTCAAAATAGGAAAGATCGCAGTAACTTCTTAGTTGAAATGAGTTTTGAGCTGGACCTTGAAGGAAGAGTAGGGTTCGATCAGCAGTGAGGTAGGGAAGTTTCAAACCTTTGCGAAGAGCATGTTAAGAAGAACACACCACAACTTGGAATTATTGCCCACACTTCAGATCCCTAGTGCCCTTTAAGTCCCTGGCCTGTAAAGTTCAGTGGTGTCTAATTCTGACAGTCACACTTCTTTGTCCCACCACCCAGGAAGGGCGGGAGCTGAGCCTTGAAAAGCCAGAGCTGAAAGCTCTGGTGTCGGAGAAACTGGAGGACCTACACAAGCGCTGGGACGAGCTGGAGACCACCACCCAGGCCAAGGCCCGCAGCCTCTTCGATGCCAACCGGGCCGAGCTGTTTGCCCAGAGTTGCTCTGCCCTGGAGAGCTGGCTGCTGAGCCTGCAGGCCCAGCTGCACTCCGACGACTACGGCAAGGACCTCACCAGCGTCAACATTCTGCTCAAGAAGCAGCAGGTGCGCGAGGGGCAGGGGGCCGGGGAGGGGATGAACAGCTGAAGAGAGGAGGAGGGAGCCCGTAGCTCTGGAGATTGGGGAGCCCCTTCTCAGACCTCGCAGACATTTTTCCTGGTGTTTCTCAAAGCAATTCCCATGGGCCACCAGATCAGAATTTCTGGGAGTGTGTATCAGTCAGAGTCAAGTCAGGAGACAGAAATCACACTCTAACTTGAACAAGGAAACTTTAGTGAAAAGAAGTATTAATTAGTAAAAGGTGGCTAACTACCGAAGGGGAAAAGAGAACTTCAAAGCAAGGGTCTGAAAATGTTTTCCTATAAAAAGCCAGACAATAAACATTTGGGGCTTTATGGGTCATAAATTGTCTGTCACAACGATTCAACTCTGTCCTTGTATGGTAAAAGCAGCCACAGACAGTATGTAAAAGAATGCTGTGGTTCTGTGCCAATAAAACTTTATTTACAAAAAAAAAGGGCAGGGGCTGGATTTCCTGATCCCTGCTCTAAAGAATCCAGGAATAGCAAACGTAGGGAGCTGCTATACCTCCAGAGCTGAGGAGGGGTGCCCATGGAAGGAACCAGATGCCCTCTCCTCCACCCCTCAGACCTTGTTGGAGAGGACAGAAGCCCACTGACAGCGTAGAAATTTGCTGGGGTTTGACGAACCAGAGCAGGTCCAAAGCTGGCCGGCCAAGGCTGGCTAGCAGGAAGTTGCCACTGGGATGCTAGCAAAACTTGCTGGAGGGTGACAGCCACTGGGTCTCCACACACCATGGGCAGTTTTGCTGTAGGAGCAAGAAGAAAAGCGCCCTGGAACCACATACAGAAGCCCCGTCCTCTCCTGTGCATCCTGGTGTCCCTCTAGCGCTCTCTACTGACAAGGCCTAGCATTGCACCAGCTGGCAAAGGAGAAAGGTTTACAGGGTCCAGTTCCACTTCCTCAGAACAGACAAAGATGGATTTGGAACTGAGGTGGATTTGGGACTGAGGCCGTAAATTGCTAACTGGCGTGGTTAACGTGCCTTCCCCACCCCCAGACTCTTACGTACATTAAAGCTTGAGATCCGCTGATCTAACTTGAACAAGGAGGAGATACTTGAACCAGGAGTGAACCCCAGGATAAGAAATCATGATGGGTTTGATGTCGACTAGTGTCTCCTCTGAGTTTAATGACATCTCCTTCCTCTTCCGGGTGGGCAGATGCTGGAGCGGGAAATGGCTGTGCGGGAAAAGGAGGTGGAGGCCATCCAGGCCCAGGCAAAAGCCCTGGCCCAGGAAGATCAGGGTGCAGGGGAGGTGGAGAGGACCTCGAGGGCCGTGGAGGAGAAGTTCAGGGCCCTCTGCCAGCCCATGAAGGAGCGCTGCCAGCGCCTGCAAGCCTCTCGAGAGCAGCACCAGTTCCACCGGGACGTGGAGGACGAGATCGTGAGTCACTAGGCTTGGGGGTGGGGTCGGGTCATCCCCATTGCAAAGTGCTCCCTGCCTTGTGCTGAGGAGATGTCAGCAGTGCTGTTTTCTCTTCCCTTTGCCATTGAAAATCCACCCTCTAGGGACACTTGGGGATGCCCTCTAGGTCCCTTTACCCCGGAGTCAGAGATGACCATTTCCTAGTATACACAAACCAGGAGCCCTAGAAAACCTGCCCCGTTATCCAACCCCTAGCTCTTACGTTGCCCTCCGGACCTCCACTGATCACCCCCCACCTTTCTCATCCAGTTGTGGGTGACAGAACGGCTACCCATGGCTAGCTCCAGGGAACACGGCAAGGACCTGCCCAGTGTCCAGCTCCTCATGAAGAAAAACCAGGTAAGGCAGAGACTAAAGGCAAATGAATAGGTCCCAGAGCCTCCTCAGACATCGAAGTTTGTTTCTTTTTAAGACCTGAGGCTTCTCTGGCTCCCCCTCGAAGCTGTAGGGAATCCTAGACTTCAGCGGTTGGCCTTTCCTCACCTCAGGAAGATGCGTTCCCTTGGTAGAGATTACGGGGATACAGAGAGCTTTACCATCAATCACATCACTGGGCCAGAAGGGAGGGGACGTAAGATGATTCAGGAAGAAAGAGAAGGAAGTGTGTGGGGGGATTAATACTGAGTAGGTGTAAGCTGAGATGGAGGGTGAGGGAGGTCCTTGGCCAGTCTTCCAGTGTTTCCTCTTCTGTTGCTGGGGACAGACCCTGCAGAAGGAGATACAGGGTCACGAGCCGCGGATTGCAGACCTAACAGAGCGGCAGCGTGCCCTGGGTGCGGCTGCAGCAGGCCCAGAGCTGGCCGAGCTACAGGAAATATGGAAACGCCTGAGCCACGAGCTGGAGCTTCGAGCGAAGCGACTGGAGGACGCCTTGCGGGCCCAGCAGTTCTACCGCGACGCTGCCGAGGCAGAGGCCTGGATGGGCGAGCAGGAGTTACACATGATGGGCCAAGAGAAAGCCAAGGTGAGAGCCGGGGCAGAGCTCCGGCTGTATGGCTGCTTCTTTCCTTTGCGTGACCCCCACTCCCTGATGCCCACTGGCCCATCCCCCAGGACGAACTGAGTGCCCAGGCGGAGGTGAAGAAACATCAGGTATTGGAGCAAGCCCTGGCCGACTACACCCAGACCATCCACCAGCTAGCAGCCAGCAGCCAAGACATGATTGACCACGACCACCCAGAGAGGTGAGCACAGCGGCAGCAAGCGGCCAAGCCCCTGGGCTAGAGGGGTGCCAGTTCCCAGAAGGGGCGAGGATTGTGGAGCCTTGCGTACTTCGTGTGTACAGAAACTTCCAGAAAGCTTGGGGCTTGGCAAGCAGTGGGGCGGCTCAGGGGGACAGGACTCTGCAGAAGAGGGTGGAGATCAGAACAACGGATGCTAAATCCTACCGTGGTTCCCCCGCCCTGCCCGGCCGCATAGCACGAGGATATCCATCCGCCAAGCCCAGGTGGACAAGCTGTACGCCAGCCTGAAGGAGCTGGCCGGGGAGCGGAGGGAGCGCCTGCAGGAGCACTTACGGCTGTGCCAGCTCCGCCGCGAGCTGGATGACCTGGAGCAATGGATCCAGGAGCGCGAGGTGGTGGCAGCCTCCCACGAGCTGGGCCAGGACTACGAGCACGTGACGGTAAGTGCAGGGAGGACACCAGCCACAGGTCAGCTCCCGGGAGAGTAGTAGAGAACCCACTGGGCGATTAGGGCTCTCCCTGTGCTGAGTACCACGGGCATGGGGTGCAAGACCAAGCGGAGCGTGTACGAGCATGCCCTGTCCTCCCGGGTTTGGAGGTATTTAATTCGAAGAATCGTGCAAAAAGGGCGATGTGGGCTGCACACAGACTTGGGCAAAAAGGAAATTACCCATCAGTCTTTTCCAATACCATGTTTCCCCCAAACTAAGACCTAGCCAGACCATCAGCTCTAATGCATCTTTTGGAGCAAATATTAATATAAGACCCAGTATTCTATTATATAAGACCCTGTCTAATATTAAAATAAGACCCGGTCTTATATTATATTAAAATAAGACCCGGTCTTATGTCAAATAAGACCGGGTCTTATATTAATTTTGGCTCCAAAAGAAACAGTAGAGCTGATGGTCTACCTAGGTCTTATTTTCGGGAAACACAATAGAACTCGACAGTATAGGGTATCCCTGTGTGAAGGCTAAAAGTCCCAAGTGCCTGCATGGCCTTTGCTGGACGCCAGGGCGTCAGTCAAATCCAAGATCACTGGGAATCAGCTGCATCTGCTCATGAACTCAGCTGAGCTGGAGAAAGGTATTTCAGGCCACGTAGCCCAGAGGGGAGAGAAGTAGGTCTCAGTTTGGGGTGAGCGGACTCTCCCCATTAGTGTCACAGTGTATGTGCACATATTCCTTCCACCAGATGCTCCGGGACAAATTCCGAGAGTTCTCCCGGGACACAAGCACCATTGGTCAGGAGCGTGTGGATAGTGCCAACACATTGGCCAATGGGCTCATCACTGGGGGCCATGCCGCCCGGGCCACCGTGGCCGAGTGGAAGGACAGTCTCAACGAGGCCTGGGCCGACCTGCTCGAGCTGCTGGACACGCGGGGGCAGGTGCTGGCTGCCGCGCACGAGCTGCAGCGCTTCCTGCATGGGGCTCGTCAGGCCCTGGCACGGGTGCAGCACAAACAGCAACAGCTTCCAGATGGGACCGGCCGGGACCTCAATGCTGCTGAGGCCCTGCAGCGCCGCCATTGTGCCTTTGAGCATGACATCCAGGCCCTCAGCGCCCAGGTCTGACCTGAGCATGGGAGGAAGGGGGTGGCTTGGAGGAGACTTTGTGGGAAATGTGCGGGGGTGTTCTCAGAAATGCTAAGGGGATGGCATCCTCGGGAGGGCCACTCAGGGATGAGGTAGACATCTCTGGCCAGCGGACATCTGGCCACTGTTCGCACTTTTAATGACAGGCCTTCTCGAGGGCCCATGACATATTCACATGGCCCCAATAGCTAGAATATTCTTCATTTTGTACAAAAAAATCCACCTGTTGATCCCACCTCTTGGTTAGAGCTGCCACCCAACTCCCTTTTTCAGACTGAAAATCTCGAGCAATCTTTGAGGTCCCTCACATCCTGGACAGGCCTCTAACAGCCCAAGTGGCTGATGACCCTTTCAAGGGGTTGTTCCCCTCCCCTCCCCCAAGCTAAACCCGGGCCCCCAGATGAGACCCAATGAGTATGACCGCTTACTCTGAGCACCAGCCATCACCTTTCCCAGCCCCGACCCTCTGCTGCTCCTCCTGCTTCTCTGGCTGGTAGAACGGACAGAGGCCAGGACAGAGCGAGGCTATAGCTCCCGAGTCACCAGCTTTGCCTGACTGTGACCCGGGGCCCTGCAGGTCCAGCAGGTACAGGACGATGGCCGCCGGCTCCAGAAGGCCTACGCCGGAGACAAGGCCGAGGAGATTGGCCGCCACATGCAGGCTGTGGCCGAGGCCTGGGCACAGCTTCAGGGAAGCTCTGCCGCCCGCCGCCAGCTGCTGCTGGACACAACGGACAAGTTCCGCTTCTTCATGGCTGTCCGGGAGCTGATGCTGTGGATGGATGGGGTGAATGTGCAGATGGATGCCCAGGAGCGGCCCCGGTGAGGACCATGGTGCCCCTGACCTACGGGGGTTGTGAGCCAGCGGCTGGGATCGGGTTGTGGGCAGCGGGTGATACGGTCTCTGTACCACCAGGGATGTGTCCTCTGCAGACCTGGTCATCAAGAACCACCAGGGCATCAAGGCCGAGATAGAGGCCAGGGCGGACCGCTTCTCCTCTTGCATTGAGATGGGGCAGGGGCTGCTCGCCAGGAGCCACTACGCGGCTGAGGAGGTGGGTGAAGCCTGGGCACAGCCGGGTCACCTTCCCGGGGCAGGCCTTAATGCGGATTTCTCTGAGTCTTTCTGCTTCTTCTGGTTCTTTCTTTACAGAAACCTTTCACTCTCTCCCTACCTCAGTGCTGTTCAGGGATTTCCCCATTCCATCTCCCCCCGCCAGAGCTATCTGCCTCTTGAAATCAGAAATCACTAATTCCCCTGTGTGAGTTTCCCAGGGACCCTGAAAAGGCCCAACTGGGTACTAACTCACATTCCGCACCCCCCAGATCTCAGAGAAGCTGTCTCAGCTGCAGGCACGGCGCCAGGAGACAGCTGACAAGTGGCAGGAGAGGATGGACTGGCTCCAGCTTGGTGAGCCACTTTGGGGACCAGGAAACTGGCTGAGGGCACCAGGCCCTGGGAGGAGGGGCTGGGGGGCGTCTTACACCCTGTAGTTCCCAGAATAAGTAAGACCAGGAATCCTGGGCATGGAATTCAGGGTACCCACTCTTGGCACTGCCTGGCTCTGCCCTGTGCTCCTGCTCTGGGGCAGAAGCTTTCTCTGTCCCTGTCCTGGAAATGCTGTGATTACAGTGCCCTGCTGGTGCCCACTCTGACCTGCCATCTCTCTGCAACCCCCCCACTCCTGCAGTTTTGGAGGTGCTCGTGTTTGGAAGAGACGCAGGTATGGCGGAGGCCTGGCTGTGCAGCCAAGAGCCATTGGTGCGAAGTGCTGAGCTGGGCTGCACAGTCGATGAAGTCGAGAGCCTCATCAAGCGGCACGAGGCCTTCCAGAAGTCAGCAGTGGCCTGGGAGGAGCGTTTCAGCGCCCTGGAGAAGCTCACTGCGGTGAGGGCCACAGGACCCCAGGAAGGCTCCCCAGGCCGCTGCCCCAGGCCTGTGCTCTCTCCTGCTGGAAGAAGACAGTTTTTCTCTTCCCAGTGCACCAGCACGTGAGCCAAGTGCCATGTTGTCACCATAGCTTCAGGGGTCATCAGCTCCCTGAGTGACATTGAGACACCATCTCCCCCATTCCTTCTAATTTCTACCTTCTTTTAGAATTATAGTCTCCATTCTCTTTCATCATACATTTCAGCTTTCCCCAACTCCCTGGTCCTCTTCAATGAGACGTTCCGTGCTCTGACCTCAGAATTTTTTGACAGCTGGAGGAGCAGGAGAAGGAGCGGAAAAGAAAGAGGGAGGAGGAGGAACGGAGGAGACAGCCCCCTGCTCCAGAGCCCACAGCCACTCTGCCCGAAGGGGTCCTGGTGGACAGGCAGGCCGCTCCTGATGCTTCCTGGGACGGGTGAGAGCCGGGACACTTGGGGGAGGAGGATGAGGCTGAGCCTGAGCAACCTAAGGACTTGTTGTGTGTCACCTTCTGCCACTCCAGAACCCACCCCCGGCTACCAGCGTCCACACAGCCAGCCAGCATTAACGGAGTCTGCACAGATGCAGAGTCCCCACAGGTGACCCCCGCTGCCCCGTGTGCCCCCATCCCAATGTTAGACCCCCTTGCACATCCTTCTACAGCTTCTTGTCCTTGTAGCCCCTGTTGGAACAACAGAGACTTGAGCAAGGCAGCTTCCCAGAAGGGCTTGTCAGTTCCTCCTGGAGATACGGGTGTTGATATCTGGAGGGACAGAGGGGTAGGGTGGTGGGGACATGGGGGACAGGAGAAGGCAGAGGCTCAAAAGAAACCTGGGGGGGGGGGTGGAAGGACCAGCTCTTGAACTTCAAGCTTCATGACACCCAGGCTAGGTAATTGCCACCTCATCCTTTGATGCAGACACCGTTTTCCCCACAGGAGTCTGGCGCAGGAGACGAGGCCAACGGGCCACAAGGAGAGAGGCATACCCAGCCACAGGGCTCGGCCCCTCCTGTCATGCCCCACAGCAGGTCATCCGAGTCAGCCCGGGTTGCCACCTTGCCCCCTCGAGGCCCAGAGCTCTCTGCCCAGGAACAGATGGAGGGGATGCTATGCCGCAAACAGGAGATGGAGGCCTTCGGCAAGAAGGCCGCCAACAGGTACCGGGTCTGGCCATGCAGTGCCTGTGGCCTCTCCAGTCCCTGCCTTCTGAAGACGCTTGCCTGGAACCTCTTCCTAGATAGAGGAGGGAGGGTACCCTGCAGGAGGGGTGTCGTCTGGGAAAGGGGTAGGACCCCGGAGCAAAGCGGGGCCTCAGGAGGGTGTAAAGACAACGGGCCTAACGGCAGCAGTGGCACTGGAAGTCCTAGAACACCCAGGCTCTTCCCAGGGTTACCAGCCCCCCCAGAAGCTGGTCACCTCGTCACCTGCACCGTGTCCCTCCCAGGTCATGGCAGAATGTGTATTGCGTCCTGCGGCATGGGAGCCTTGGCTTTTACAAGGATGCGAAGGCAGCCAGCACGGGAGTGCCATACCATGGAGAAGTGCCTGTCAGCCTGGCCAGGGCCCAGGGCAGCGTCGCCTCTGATTATCGAAAGCGCAAACATGTCTTCAAGCTGGGGTAGGAACGGAACCGTGCTCTCACGATGCGAGGGGAAGTCAGAGCAAGACAAGATGAAGGGTAGCCATGATCTTGGTTCGGAGGGGATTGAGTTACAGGGCCAGGCCTTTGGGGACAGAGACGTACAGGAGGGAGAGGGGGCGAGTCTGGTTGTGTTACACTGAGGGGAGTGGGAGCCTCAAGGCTCAGTCCTGACGGCGGATGACGTCAAGCTGACATTATCCTGGAGAGGCTATCTGCAGACAGGGTGCTGGCACGCCTCTGCCTCCAGGGGACCTCCAAGGGCTTGCCCCTGCCTGCCTGCAAGCAGCCAGAGCAGGAGGCACGGCCTGGGATGGAAGTGAGCTCACCCTGGTCCTCCACAGCCAATCAGGAAGGATTTACACAGTTCTGGGAATCTGGAGAATGTGCAGGGCTGTGTGATGGGCTCTGAGGGCTCCGCTGGCGCGTTCTCCAGCCTGGTCTCTGGGTGGATGCCCAGCAGGGGTCAGGCTGCTCCAGATTCTCAGCTCTGCCCTGAGGTTTCTTTTCTTCCCACAGCTTACAGGACGGAAAAGAATATTTATTCCAAGCCAAGGATGAGGTGAGCTGTCCCCTTCTCCCCCCATGTCCCTATCTCTGCGTCGCCACTCCAGAAACCTCCAGCCGCACATTTCCCTTTCTTCCCTCTCCTTTTTCTCTTCCTTAAGTGTCTCATTCTTTGTAATCAGACAACCCACAACGAAGCTAAGTGGATATTGTGTGTGAAGGCCACACAAAAAGATGTTCCCTCTCTTAAGAGGTCTTTTTTTTCTCTAAGAAGATGGAATAGTCAGATCGTTTTTCTGCCTCCTCCTCTTCCTCTTCCCCGGCTGCCTCAGCAGCGCCCCTGACGCTGACCGGTTGTCTTTCCATGTTCCCTGTAGGCAGAGATGAGCTCATGGCTGCGGGTGGTGAATGCAGCCATTGCCACTGCGTCCTCTGCCTCTGGAGAGCCTGAAGAGCCAGCAGTGCCCAGTGCCACCCGGGGCATGACCCGGGCCATGACCATGCCCCCAGTATCGCCGGCCGGGGCTGAGGGGCCTGTGGCACTTCGCAGCAAGGACGGCAGAGAACGAGAGCGAGAAAAACGCTTCAGCTTCTTCAAGAAGAGCAAGTAGTTGGGGGCAAGACTTCCAGGCCAGCTCCCTCCCTCTGTTCAGGAAACTGCCAGGGACTGTCAACAGGGACCACCCTCTTGTCAGACAACTGCCTGCTGCTAGGGTCTGTTGCCAAGGTCAGCCCATCACCAGGAACTGTCTCTGGGGACAAGTCAGTGTTTCCAAGGGCAACCCTACTCTTCTGCTATTTAATTTCAGACTGGTGGTGGGACCCAGGCAACCCCCAGTTCCACTCCCCCCGACTTGTTCCTTCTTCCCCCAGCCTTATGCCTCCGTCCCCACCACAGTGCGGACAGTGCCGCACCCTCAACGTAGGCCATGTGGGGAATGGCGGCCCCCGCCTCAGGGTCGTTCTCCCACCACAGCTAGGGCACGCCGTCTGGTTCCTTGCCCCTGGGGACCAGCCAGGAACCTCTCAGAGCTGAAGCAGGACCTGGGGGCAAGATTGTCAGATGATGGAGTCAGAGACGCCGAAGCTGCCCGTTCCCGTCCTTCCTTATCCTCTGACTCGAGTGGCCACTCCATCTCCAGCGAGTCTCAATGGCTTCCAGGTGTGAGTTGTTCAGGGGCAACCACAGCCTTGTGTCTGGCCAAGGAGGTGATTAAACAGCTCAGCTTCTCTTACTGCTTCTGGGTGTCTTTGCTTTCCTGACCACAAGCCTTTCGGTGCCCATGTTCTTCCCTCTGGCTCTGGTCTCCTGGGTGTCAGGTTTTCACTCGGCCCCCAACCTCCAAGCCGTCAAAGAACCACATTATTCTGAGAGTCGCCCTACCTTGATCTCATTCCCCCATGATAATGACCTTCGGTTTGCTGGGTTGATGGATGTCCAGCCTCTTTTTAGACCAAAGAAGTTCATCATGGGTCAGGAAGATGTTAACAAGCAGTATTAATGTTAAAAAGCCGTGAACGACTGCTTCCCTGGAGCACAACTTGCTTCACTCTCGATTCTTTCAACAGTTTCCAAAACCAAAGACTGAAGAGCATTGTCACAACCTAGTCTCAGCCCCACAGCGGAGAGTGGAGCATACGGGAGGGGGGGTGATTACTGACCTCCCCTCTGTCTCCTCCCCAATGGAGGATCAAGGGAGTTAGAACAGGGATCAGTTAAGTCAGCAGGTTCCCAGTCCACTGACCAATAGAGTGACAGTACCCGGGAAGCCACGCGATACATCCTCAGTGTGTGAATACACAAACACACAGGAGAAGATTCAAGAGCTAATGAAGTACAAAGAAAAGATTCTCCCTTATCTCTGGCGTTGGCAATTGGGGGTTTTGAGGCAATCGTCTTTGTCCTGGTGGCCTCCTACAGTAGCAAAGCTTTGTCCTTTCACTGTTCCCCGTACATACACAAACAACCATTTCTTCTGGGGTCTCAGAGAATATCTTTCCAGGAAAGCAGCCCTGTGTTCAGCACACCCCCGACCATCATCGGCCATGACAAAGACAGGGTCAGGTGTGTACAGGCCCAGGACTAGCACAATGCAGCCCCAGAATGGTCTCCAACCATGAGATCTGGTAGACCAGGTAGCCCACAGAATAATTATCCCTGTCTCTTAAGAAAGCACATTCAGAAATATTCACAGTAATCATGTAGATAAATGTAACCTATCTGTCATAGGACTAAATGGAATAATACGTCAGCACTACAACTGTCTCTTGTTCAGGTACAATTGTAAGTTTTCCACTGTGAAGGAAGAGAAAGTCATACATTTTGGAGTGTTCAGAGAATCTGGGTATTTACACTCCAAGGTGGCAAGCCTGGAGATTGGGGGAAAGTAATATTTGGAAATTTTAGATGGAAATGTATATGGGGTGAGAAATTAATGGAGAAATTATCATGTTACCGTGTAAAATATACGTGTAAATAGGCCAGCCAAGGGAAGGTCCTGCAGAATGCAGTCGGTGGAGAGGTAATGAAAATGTGCTTTGAGCATCATCTGCAGACACGTGGCAGCTGAATCTCCCTGGGTGCGTGAATCCTTAGCATGAATCCTTAAGGACAGTACATAGAAGATGATGAGCATAATGTCAGAAAGTCTTGAGAGACACCTCCAGATACGAATAGAAGAAAAGTCCCAGGAAAGATGACAATGGAATGGAGAAGTGAGGGGATATGAGACAGGTTAGAGCACAAAAGTACAATAAAGCAGGCACCATAAATCAATGAGGAAATATAGACAGATAAAAATGGATTAATTATTTAGAGAAAAATATGTTTTCATTCTCACCTAACACCACCTCTAAGGGTGAAACTATATCTGCGCTGCCCAACACAGTAGCCGCAAGCCACACGTGGCTGCTGAGCCCTTGAAATGTGGCTAGTCTACACTGAGATGTGCTGTAAGTGTAAAATGCTGACGGATTTTGAAGACTGAAGAGGACAAGAATTTAAAATATCTCAAAGATTTTTATATTGATTATATGTTGAAATATTTTAGTGATAACTGGGTTTCAAAAGGATTAAAGTTCATTTCAACTGTTTCATTTTACTTTTTAAATGTGTTTACTAGAAAAGAAAAATTTTAAGAATTTTTGTAAGAGTTTATTTGAGCCAAAACTGATGACATATGCCAGGGAGCAAGATCTCAAATGCACCCTAGACATTTTTAAATTACATATGTGGCTAACCGATTTCTATTTGGATAGCACCGCTCTAAATGGATGGTGAATGTGAAAACATTAATGTGAAAGGTAAAAAGATGAATGTTAATAAAAGAAAATGTAGGAGAATATATGTGTGACTCGGGGAAAGGAAATCTTACACAAAACTTCAAAAGCACAAACTTTAAAAATTGATTAATTCGATTACATAAAAAAAGTAAGGATTTCTGTTCAATGAAGGGTTCCATGGACAAAGGTAATAATTTGGTGGAACGAGAGAAGATACTTGAAAACAATAAGAAAGTAATATCTAGAATATATGTGAAAATCCTGTAAATTGACAACAAAAAGGAGACTGCAACCTAACAAGAAAAATGGGCAAAAGTTATGAATAGGAAATTCACAGAAGAGTAAACCCAAAAAAATTAAGAAGAGACGCTTAAAATCATTAATAATCAGATAAGTGCAAATTAACGTAACAGTGATAACATCATTTTATATCAGACTGGCAAAAATTGGGAAACAGGATAATGTCAAACATTGGCATAGACATTGAGATACAGGGTCCTTCACGAGCTGCGGGTGGGAGGGTAGCCTGGTACAATTTTTCCAACTTAGTTCCATGTATATATCCTATGATTCAATAATCTAGCAATTACACCCCTGAGTTTATACCCTCCCAACGTCTCACATGGATCCATTAGGGCACTCGTAATTAACATAGGGATGTTAACTGCAACCTTGTTTATAACGGTGGGGAGTTGAAGGCAACCTGACGTCTGACACCCAGAGAAGGACCTGTTAACTATGGTGGTTGCAAACTGGAGTATTACTCACTGATTAGCTATCACATCTCGCACTTAGTGAAAAAAAGTCAGAAACAACAAGCTCTACAACACAATTTACATAAATTAATTTACCCAAGTGCACAATCGTTGGACCTTGTTTAGATCCATATTAGAAGAAACCAACTATAAGAAGACATTTGCAACAATCTAGGGAAAATTTCAACATAAATATTAGATAATATTAGCATAGCATAGAGCTGATGTATTAGTTGGAGGCAGATAGTGAATTCCTTATAGGTGAAATGACATGTCTGGGATTTGCTTTTAAAAACACCAGCCCCCACCCCAAAAAAAGTGGAGGGGCTAGATGAAATATCAGCAAAACGTTGATAATTGTCAAAGCTGGGCAAAAGGTATATAGGAGTTCATCATATTCTCTCCATGTGTCTTTTTGAAAATTTCCACAAAACTTTTTTTAGAAACAATAAAACATTTTTAAATGGAAAAAGCAGATATGCACTAAAAAGAACCTTGCAAGAACACAAAATAATACACATTAAACTCATTAGAATGGTTGCCTATGAGGAAAAGGGAAAAGAGATAAAAGGGAATCAATAAGAGTAGAGAAATAGATGGGGGGAAGGAAATGGTGCAGTCAGAACTAGGAGAAGGAACAGTATAAAAACGGAGGAAAAAAGGATGGTAAATGAAATGAAAATTTTAGAAGGGTGAAAACTTAAAAGGATATTAGTTCTGTGACCTCAGAAAATTCTGGGAGTTGGAGAGGATAACAGAACCCAAAACACAGTGTATCAAGGTGGGCGATAGCAGGGTCAGACTCTCCGTTTGTGAAGTCAGTATAGAGAAGATGAGTGTAAGCCATTCCAGAAATGGGTGAAGAGGTCCCTAAACATATTTCAAAAGTCTGAGTGTACACAGAAACTGGAAATGACCAAGAGAAGAAGGGAAGGGGAGAGATAGATAGAATTAGGCGGGAGACAAACATGAGTGTTACTAAAATTGCAAGGACGGTGCCTCTTCTGAAATGGCTGGGAAGCAAACAGAACCCAGTGAGAAGAGAAACATATCAAAGTAGCTGGGGGGAAGAGGACAGCCTCAGGAATTTGTGCCTGGTGGTATCCGAGAAGCTTCTGTGGTGCCACCACAATGAGGAATGGTGACTGACAGCAACCCTGGCATGCTTTACTCAGAGATAAACTCAGTCCATCAATCTCTATAAACGTCTATTCTTTGTTCAAGGGTGACAGTGAGTAATCCACCTAATAGCTTCCCTTTTGCCACCAGGGGGTGCCCTTGAACCACAGCTGAATTTTGAAAGCTAGCAAGTGCCCCGAGAATCACAAGTGCCTAGTCCTCCAGCAGCTTGGTGTGGACGTGGAGACCCTGTCCCACACCCAAATCAAGGGACCTGTCCAGGCCTTTGCACCAAGTATTCCCTTGGCGTGCTCACCATGGACCAGGAACTGTGACGGACACACCGTGAGTTCTTATACTCCAGCTAAAGAGAGAAACCAGCCCACGTACATGCACGAGCAAACAAAACATGACTAAGGGTATCCTGGGTAGAATGCCTCCTAGGGCTATCCCAGCTCTGCCATCTTTGGTTATCAGTTTCCTTACCAATAAATAACACGTTTGCAATGAAAAATTTTTAGATGATGTTTAAAGCTCTACAAAAAATGACTAGATTCGCTTAAAATGTGGCTCGTCTGTATTTCTAAATGTCCCAAGCTGCCATAGAGGTTGGCCAGCCCGCTAAGTAAGCTCCCTTTTAGGGAACCCAGTGAGATAACCCTTTCTCATCAGCTGCCGGCCCCTAACCCCCGTTGCGGCAGGCCCTACAGCACCACCCATTGTGATGGTTAGTGACAACCCGGCCTTCTCATTTCACTAAGGCAGTGGTTGCGTCTGGACCCCTCCTGACGCGTGAGCGCCGGCCCCCCACCCCTTCCACGGTGGTGATTGGCTAACCCGGGCTGGGGGCGGGCGGACCTCCGCTCCGCAGCGCCGTCACCAGCTGGCCCCGCCCCTGAATCGGGGCAGCTGGGAGCTGAGCCCCGGGCAACAATTTACATGCGGCCGTGGGATTGGTCGCCCGGCTCCTGCGAGGGGGAGGGGAGAGCCAGCGCACACTCGCGCGTGCGTGAGCTGGCGCGCGAGATAGGGCCCGGTCGCGCCGAGGCTCGAGCGGCCGTCGCCATTTTGTAGGGTTCTCTCTGACGCGGGAGCCGCCGCCACCACCGCCGCCGCCCGGAGGTGTGAGGGGGTCTTGTGGGTGTGTGGGGAGCTCGAGGGCGGGCCGGAGCGGGCCAGGCCGGGCCTCGGAGGGCGAGGATGGCCCCAGATTTGGGTTTCTCCTCTGGCTGCGGGAGGTCCCGGGAAGACAACGGGAGGAGGCGGGGCCGGGTCCCCGGAGGGGGCGGGGCAGGGGTCGAGTCGAGTCTTTGTTGGGGCGAAGGAGCTGGAGGTTGGGAGGCTGGGGGGGTCCAGGATTGGGGCGAAAGGAGCCTTTTTATTCTTAGAGTAGCTTCATAGGTGATACCTCACGGAGGAGAGCTACACAGATTTCCCTCCAAAATCTTGTGACCAGGGACTTTCAGATATGTGCCTCTTGCCTCCTGCCTGGGCTCTTCTCTTTCCTTCCCCCCAAAGAGTATTTTAAGACGTGAAACTGCTAACTAACCGTTGCTTAAATGTGCCTCATTTCACGGAGATGATGGACAATGCAATGCTTGCCGCCCCCCGACCTCCTGTTTGCGTGTCACACACAGCTCACACTACTCCTTCACAAACCTTTCTCTCAATTGAGAAAAAAATAACGGATGTCTGTGTGAGGGACTTGAAAGTGCCAGGAACTTCTTTGGAGGATTAAACCAAATGCAATGCGCTGGAATTGCCGGCTCCACCCCTAACTTGTGGAAATCTTGTTTCTCCCCTCTCAGGCTCTTGTCAGAATGGTGAAGCTGTTCATCGGAAACCTGCCCCGGGAGGCCACCGAGCAGGAGATCCGCTCACTCTTTGAGCAGTATGGGAAGGTGCTGGAATGTGATATCATTAAGAACTACGGCTTTGTGCACATAGAGGACAAGACGGCGGCCGAGGATGCCATCCGCAACCTGCACCATTACAAGCTGCACGGGGTGAACATCAACGTGGAAGCCAGCAAGAATAAGAGCAAAGCTTCAACCAAGTTACATGTGGGCAACATCAGCCCCACCTGTACCAACCAAGAGCTTCGGGCCAAGTTTGAGGAGTATGGTCCAGTCATCGAGTGTGACATCGTGAAAGATTATGCCTTCGTACACATGGAGCGGGCAGAGGATGCGGTAGAGGCCATCAGGGGCCTTGACAACACAGAGTTTCAAGGTGAACTGCTCTGGGGTCTGGGTGGCAGAACTGAGTGGGGTCTATCTAGCTCAAGGCACAGGCAAGAACATAGGGCCAGGGGGCTGGCCGGGTGGTGTCTTCCATTCCCTTTTAGCGGGAAAGAATAGAAAGATGGTATGTTTACCACTCTTAAGCGCAGTAACTCTTGGAGAAGCAAATACTTCCCCTTTTCAGGTTTGCCAAGATTTTCAACGGCATAGAATCACAAACTGGGTTACTGGATCCTTTAGGTTTCATTCATTTGAGTGCTATTGGAAGTTTAACCTGCCTGGGCAAATGAGTACGTCGTGGGAAAAGGGAGGATAAATTCTGTGGCTTACCTGTTTCTTTCGTTTTGACCAGAGAGCCTTCTATTTGAGAGTTCAAATGCATAGGATTTATACTTTTTACTGTCTTGGGTGATGAGTTGTGGTGGGAAAAAAGAACGGGGAGATCTGGAGGAACCCCTGTATTCTAAATCTGGGTGGTGAACCTGGATTTGGGGGAGTGCTCAAATTTGTTCAGCCTGTGAACTAGACAAGCACAGCCAAAAACCATGCCATGGATTACAGATGCTCCTCGACTTACAATGGGATTATGTCCTGATAAGCCCATCGGAAGTGGAAAAGACCATAAATCAAACATGCGTTTAATATGACACTGTAGAGTATCAGTTGTTTGCCCTCGTGATCATCGGGGCGACTTGAGTGGTGGCTCGCCACCACTGCCCAGCATCACCAAAGAGGACAGTACCAGGTATCACTAGCCCGGGAAAAGATCAAAATTTGAAGTACAGAATGCATATTGCTTTCATACAATCATAAAGTGGAACCATTGTAAGTCGGGGACTGTCTGTATTCTTCTCCACCTCTTATTTATTCCTAAGAGAAAAGAGAAATTTGTAAAAATATTAGGATGAATGAGAATGATGGCCCTGCTTCTTCTGAGGAGATTCCGGTAAGATATTCTAGTAAATAACATGCTGTTGATCTCAATAATAAAGGTACATATGTTGTCATTACTACCACAGGAGGTTGTCTGAGGACTCTAGAACTATACTAATACGGTAGCTACTAGCCACATGTAGCTATTAAATTGAAATTAAATAAAACGTAAAAATCACTGTCTCAGTTGTACTGCACACATTGCAAGCACTCAGAAGTCACATGAGGCAAGTGGCTACTGTCTTAGTGCAGATATGGAACATTTCCATCCTCAAAGTTCTGTTGGACAGTGCTGTTCTACAAGTTTTTATGTCTTACGGATCAGTGTAGTGATCCATAAGATTTAAAACATCGGAAAAGAAAAATCTCTTCTTTTTGTTGACAGTATCATCTTGGATCACACATTTACTGCCACTTTTCAGGTTCACAAACTAACACCGTGTTTTGTCTGGGTGCCACTAAAAGGGTTAAGTACTTAAGGGGCCTCTGCTAAACCTGGGAAACAGAAAAGAAATGGAAGAGGAGATGTTGACCAGAAAGGGGTGAGAGAGTTTGTAAATAGTGGAGATTGCAGATAGTGCCTCAGATATCTCTGGCCTCAGCCAGTAGTGACCTGGCATTTAGCGAGTCTAAAGCGTAGGGCAGATGTTATAGATAACTTGCTACAAAGTCATGTGACTTTGGACAGGTATTTTAACTTCTCTGTGCTTCATTTTCCCCACTTATAAAAGAGAGTTAATGATCCCTGTGGTGCCTCCCTCGCATCACAGGATGGTAGTAAGGCTAGAATGAGGGGTAACAGATGTGAAAGTGTTTCGACAGTAAAAGTGACGAAAGGTTTGTTCCCAACAATGAGTGTGTTTCTGTTATGGTTAGAAATTTACTTAAAATGCGATAGTTAGCTTTTCTTCTTTACATTTGTTTTTATTTTGTTATTTTGGAAAGCTTGCACATCAGACAGCTTTAAAACTATTCTTAATTATTTTCATTTGATGGGGGGGGGGGAATCATGAATGGATAGTGGCAGGGTCGAAATGGAGGTTCTCTTGACAGGTAACAAGCCGTGTAAAAAGAATGCAGTTAAAGTGAGGTACAAAGTGCAGAGATCTTTTAGTAGTGTAATACTGCAGGTCCTTACTTTTTCATATACAATTGAATAAAAGGATGGGGCAAAAGTATGTATATGGAAATCAGTAATTGGGGAACGTTGGCTTAGAAGGAGTGTGTTTTAATAAAGCAAGTTTAATTACTTTAGGAAGTGGATATCTGACTAATGCAGTAATCCATTAGATTTTTTTAAATGTCATCATTAGAAAAGAAAAATCCTTTATTTGGTTTTCATATTCTTAGCCCCTCTGGAGAAAACCCTCTACTCCGAGTTACACACAGACATTTTTATAACTAGCTCTTTTTTCTCCAGATGATGAGAAAGTTTAGCATTGGAAAAGTCGCAGTTTTACAGAAAATACAATCTAGATACCAACTTGTCACATTTTTCGATAAAGCCTTTTCAGCTACCTAATAAAGGTAACCCTTAAGACTGCCACTTTGGGCATCTTTTGAACCTTTTATATGTTAATGGCTGTCATTGTATGACTTCTTACAGGAAGTAGCAGAACCTGAGTTTACCTGGGTCTTTCAGGATCTGGTTCCTCTCCACACAAACCATAGTAAACTGTACCCCTATTGAGATAGCAGACTGTTTGAAGAAGACCTTAAAGAAGCTGTTCCCAACTAACAATTCAGGAACTGAATTGGGAATACGTAAGAGTTCAGGTGTCTCATCTTTCCCCCAGTATGTAAATAAGCATTAAATTGAAGTCTTGTATGTCAGCTACATCCTCAGCTTTCTCTGGACCCTGGCATGGGGTAGAAGCTCAGCAGTTAGAACCCCACGTTGCCCACCTCAGCATTTTAATACGCTTTTCTGTTCTAGCTTTCAAAAGAAAACACTTTTATTGGGCTGGTTTTCTGGTAAATGTTGGCAGCGCATTTCAGTAATTTTTGGAGGTCTCAGAAAATCATTAAACTTTTGACCTCTCCGAGTATAGGAGAGTGGTAGAATTTAACTTTCTTGCAGTTTTCTTTGTTGTTGGTTACCTAAGGTAATAGAGAAGGACAGTATTCTTCAATTATTAAGAACTTTAGGAGATTTAAATTAAAAGCCTAGTTTACAACCTTTGGAAAGATTGTGTGAAAAAAACTCATCACTTCTATTACAGATCTTTTAGTTTCAGGTAAAAGTATTTTACTAAATCCTTTTCACAGCTACTATAGAGGTAGATTTTGCCATAGATGTTTATAAACAGAGTTCCACTCTAAATAAAGCAGGCATGAAGATTGGATATAGTAAACAAAACATCAAGAATCACTGCGTTTTGTTCTTGGGCCGTAAAGAGCAAGTTAAATTGAAATTTTTTCCTTAAAAATGTACTTTTAAACCTCTGGATTGGCTGCTTTTTAGATTGTCATGGTTACTGCGACTTCAGAATTGGAGCACAGTTTGTGTCTGTCACACATTAATGTCACCATGCATGATTGAAAGCCAACTAATTTGTAGTCTTCCAGTCTAAATTATAGGGATAATTTGTGATACAAATTGGGGCAAAAATCTGTGTGTTTCTGTTCTAGGCATAGTTAGCATGTGGCCCTTCATAAATTCTAAGAACTAAAATGGGAGTGTTTAAATCTCCGCACACAGTGGGATGGCTAAATGCTGCTTTCAGAGAACTATTGCCATTTGGTATCTGTTGACTGTATCCGTGGTGATGGTGGATGCTGCCTCTGCCAGCAGCTGGAAGTCCAAAGCTGAGCACCTTTGTTTTTGCTAAAGAAAGGGTTTTAAGTTGGAGGGAGCAACTACTAGAAATGGGGTGGTAGGAATCATAGAAACTGGGCAGAAATGAGTTTGACTAAAGTGATACTACACTAACCCGCTCCCCTCTCAGGGTCAGTGCATGGCGCTGCTCTGGCTGCCGTCCTGATCGGGCTGTTTCCAATGGTGGAGCGCGAGGCCTCCTATCGCATAACTGCATCCAGAACAAGGTCTGTTAAAGAGAGCACCTGCTGATCGCGGAGGGGGGATTTGCGCTGAGCAGCCTCTGAGAGTGATGCGAAGCCCGTCTCTATGTCTGTGCTGGCTGCCTTTTGGCTACAATTTGAAAAGCATTGACTTGATCTCCAAAGTCTTAATGCAGTTTGGGACTAAATACTGCCAAGAATACTCTTTTTCTCAAACTGCTTTTAAAGACCTTGGATGCTTTAAGGGTTCCTGGGCTTGGTGGCACACAAGCCCAGGGCGAAGATTGTTTCTTCTCTTAGCTGTTCCTCATGCTGGTCATTTCCTGGAAGTATGGATGTGGCTTGTTTGTTTGGGTACCCAGAGGTCTTCAGGCAAATGGTGCATTTTTCTAACAAAGAGATGACCCCCTATAAAGAACTGTAGGCCATGTGTTAGGATGAAATGCTGATCATTTCATTACATGGGAACACACTGTCCCTAAGAAACCAGTACTGCTTCGCGATCTTTCTAATTCTTCCCGTTGAGACACCTTGGTCAAGTAGTTTTCTTTTCCACAGTAGGCATGGATTCACCTTTGCTGAAAAAAGTGGGGGGGTGGGTTGAAATCTGGAGGGTCTTGTAACTCCTAGATGTACTGAAGATAAAGCAGATGGTGAGCCAGGCATGATTTGTGTACCCAGCATAGCCTTCTGTGACACCGCAAAAATGGCTGGAGGAGACAAGACGGACAGAAGTTCGCTGTGGTCTTTACGCTGCAGTGAATGCTCAGGCCTGCGTGGCCCTGAGGAAATCGGAGAGGTTGGTAAGACACTTTCCAAATCTGGCACAACTGGGCTTTGTTGGATATCTGATTTGGAAAAATTGGCAGGTTTTGAATTGTGAAAATTTTTCAGTCTTAGCAATAAAAAGCGGAAACTTTCAATTTCTGTGTTGGGGCGGGGGAAAGGAAAGTTGTGGAGAAAGAAGTAGGAGGGAATCCGGGCTCCTCGCGTAAGAAAGTATTGACTGGTCTCTGAGGACTCAAATTTTCTAGCTCTTAACCTGTATTAAAACTTCAACTTCTTTTGGGGGGGGATTGCTGAAATAGGGTCTCAGGAGTGTGTGTATGTATGTGTGTCTTATGCCAACTAGCTTACTTCATTTGGGGAGGATAAAGAATGTGGATGAGTTATAGCAAATCTTATATCTATTTCCTCAAGGCAAACGAATGCACGTGCAGTTGTCCACCAGCCGGCTTAGGACTGCGCCCGGGATGGGAGACCAGAGCGGCTGCTATCGGTGCGGGAAAGAGGGGCACTGGTCCAAAGAGTGCCCGGTAGATCGCTCGGGCCGCGTGGCAGACTTTACCGAGCAGTATAATGAGCAATATGGAGCAGTGCGTACACCTTACACCATGGGCTACGGGGAGTCCGTGTATTACAACGATGCTTACGGAGCGCTCGACTACTATAAGCGTTACCGCGTCCGCTCCTACGAGGCAGTGGCGGCAGCAGCAGCAGCTTCTGCGTACAACTACGCAGAACAGACCATGTCCCATCTGCCTCAAGTCCAGAGCTCAGCTGTGACCAGTCACCTCAACTCCGCCACTGTGGATCCCTACGACAGACACCTGCTGCCGAACTCCGGTGCTGCTGCCACCTCAGCTGCTATGGCTGCTGCCGCTGCCACCACTTCGTCCTATTATGGAAGGGACAGGAGCCCCCTTCGTCGTGCTGCAGCTGTGCTCCCCACAGTTGGAGAGGGCTACGGTTATGGGCCAGAAAGTGAGCTGTCTCAGGCTTCAGCCGCTGCACGGAATTCTCTGTATGACATGGCCCGGTATGAGCGGGAGCAGTATGTGGACCGAGCGCGGTACTCAGCCTTTTAAAGACTAGAGGTGAGAGTGGGGTGGGTGTGGCTAAGAGATCTGTTTAGTTCCCTTGAGAGAGACCCATGCTGCCTAGAGGAGCTAAAGCCACCTGTTTGCTGTCAGGACAGGAGTGTCCAAAAGGTACAAGTTATGTTTCAGTCTGAAATAGGCCTCTAGCTTAAGCTGGGGGTCCACCTGGCCTATGGAGGTTTTAGGGCGAGTCCAATCATCTTGATCCTTCTGAGAGAACAAACCCAGTTTGTTAGAATATTGTTCTCTAATCAAGTGTAAGCAGATCTTGGTTACAGAAACAGTTAAGAGAACTAACATTTACTGAGTGCCTTCTGTGTATATTGTATCATTTAATCTACACAATAAGCCTTTAAGATATTTTCTTTTTTACAGAGAAGGGAACTAAGCCTCAGAGAGGTTAAGTCATCTGGTAATTGAGAGGTTGAGCCAGAATTCCAACTCAGGCCTGGCTGACTCCTAAACCTATTCTCTTTCCACTAAAGTCACTGTGGTGTAAGCTGAAGAGTGCAGGTTCAGGAGTTAATAATGAATGTCACAGTGAGAATCTGAACTGTAACTTTAGACTCCCCATTTGCTAATAAAACTACTACTTAGGTCATGAGCCTTTAGCAGAGGAAACTTTTCTAATATATACCTATAAGTCAAATAAAAGTCCTATAAATTTTAGGTGTTTCGTTCTAAGATACTGGCTTGAAAGAGGAATGTTTTGATGCCACTGTCCCACAGAGTTCTTACTAGTATTCCAGAACAGCTCGTTCTCCACGGGCACCGAAGTCAGATTTCTACATAGACAGTGATGCTATCACGTAGAGCCTGATGCTTCCTGTTTTTTCCAGCAATTTTTGTTTTGTTTCTTGTTTGAGGAACATTTACAGAACTAGATAAAACAGGTAGTTTTTAATGTGCATAAAATCCCATTAGCGGTGACCCTGGAAATTTAATGTTTCCTACTTCAGAAAATGTATACCAAAAGATGATGAAGGGGTAAGAAGAATCAGGAGTTTCTAGAGATTGGTAAATCTCTTAGGCTGAGTGGAAATGGCATGACTACAACTTTTGTTCTCATGGTGGTCCTTGTACCTTGAAACTGAGAATCACTTGAAAGGGAGACCTGGTAGCGAAGTTCAAGTTAGTACCCTGAGTTTCCGGGGTTCCTGACTTCCCTCTTTGGTGTATGTGTAGATGGGGATTTGCCGTTTTCATAGTGAGAAGCAAACAGCATGAACTTGTGATGAGTTCTATCCTGTATGACCATGACAAGACTGGCGTCTCCTGGGACCATTGTGTAGCAGTGTGTGTTCATGCGCATGAAGTAGATTATCTCAGTGTGTGAAATCTGCCATTAATTTGTACTTTTAATGCAGCTGAATCTGCCATGAAGTGGGATGTACCTCTGAAGTCAGGTGGTATCATCAGATAACTTCTGTCCTCTCTGGAATGTTTCGAAACAAAGTTAAATATTAAATTAGTATATGTGGTCTTTAAAGGATATTGACTAGGTATTTTAAAATGAATTTTGACTGCAAGCAGTGGTTGTTCAACTAACCTCTTTTTAGTGATGACTTTTAAAGAAACTTACCTTCCAGGTGTGAACCTCAAATGGACTGAATAACCCTGAGTTGGTTGCAGTCCCAGGAGCCTGATGTTAATGAGGCTGCCAGGATGAAATACTCCAGAACTGTTGGGGATCCAAATTCGGGTCTCACCCTAGCACAACTGATTCAAGAACGTCACAACTTTTGAAGTCGATTGGCACAGATCAAGACCAAGATTTGGCCCTTTGTCTGTATTAAGTAGAGGAACTTGGTGTGAGTTAATTTTTTTTTTCCCCCAGCCATTGGTGTCTGGAGTTTCCATCATCAATGGAAGAATTAGAGAATTTTAGGATTTCTTCTTTTCATTTGGTAAGGGAAATGTGGTCAATTAGAGGGATTACTAGAATTATGGCTCTAAATCTATGACTGTATGACATGTAGGTATGTTGGAGGGTAAATGAACCGCTCTTTGATACCCCTTGTGACTGTCATTTTTGAAAACTTGTTTACTATGAAAGATTAAAATGAAACAAATTCAGAATAGTGTAGTTGGCCACATTTGAGATTTTGGCATCTTCTGCTTTTTCTAGACCCCAAAATTAAATTACGGTTCTTGATAATATCTGTATGCCCTTTGTTACAGCGATAGTAGCCTTGTATCACAGAGGTTGTCTTGCTTAAAAGATGGCTAAGAAAATGAGAAAGATGTATTTGTCACCAACGCAGCAGTCTTCCAGATAGATTGCTTCTTGTTCTATATGTAGCTATAGTAGATTCCTATATAGTCACAATAGACTCCTGGGTAATGACATGGGATATGTTTGATCCAGTCTGACTTGATTTTGTTTTGTTCTTTGTTCTTTTCCCCCTGGAATGCAGGACAGGACCAGGGCCCTTGTACTCGGAGCCAAGCTGCTCTCCAGGCATTGTGTAAGCCTCTTGTGTTGTGCTCTCTTTCAGGTAGGATAATTGCGGACTGAACCCTCGGGCTGCGGTCATATATGAGAACTTGCTCCGCGCGGTCCCCTTTGCCGGGATGTTTCCATTGCTTCATGTTTCAGTAAACAAAGGAGTTTGTGACCAACTATGTTTTCTTTCTTAATTTAATTCTAAGTTGAATTTTTCTTTCCTCCTGATACAAGTCTCTGTAGCCTTTCACTCTGTTCCTTATATTCTCAGCCTCTGAGCAGCCCTAGGTAAGGATTATGCTGACACCCCCTTTCCTGTACAGTGGAACCCCTCTTATCTTGCTTTCCTTAGGAGTTGAGCCCTTCTCTCTGTCCACTTGCAACATCTCCTTTCCCTTTAAAATGACCATGTAGTGGCAAGCAACCTTTTACTCTTCTCTGTTAGCTCTGGACTCTAACATTGAAGCTGATCTTCTGAATTTGCTAGGACCATTGGGGTTTCTTGCGGGGCGGGGGAGGGGGTTGTTTTGTTTTGTTTTTTTATGTCTGACCTGTGATCGTGGTACAGCATTAGCTGAAATTTAGCCTTGTTTTTACTCCACTCCTCCCACTTTTTTTTTTTTAAATATTTTGACAAATAAACGTTTCTAACACTTAAGTATCTTTTTATGTTTGTGTGACTGTTATTTAACCAGTATCTTCTGGTTCTTTCTCAGTTGTGCTCAAACTACAAAATTTAAGTGAATCAATGTCTGAAATTTAGATGTAGAAGGAAGGATTTAATAAGGTAGGTAATGTGGCCTCAGCAAAGGATTGAGAAAAGTTAGCCAGCATCCTGAGACATTGATAAATACGCTCCTTCTTTCTAAATACCAGAGCTGCACTTTCCATTTGAAAGGCTAGCAAAACCAGGTTAGTAGTGACAGAAGGGGGCCCTGCAGAGAGAAAGGACCCTGCATCAGGAAAAGGTGGAGCCAGAATATCACCAAGGACCTATCAGGTTGACTCCATTTGACTTTATAGTATATGTTTGTTTAAATTCACTTACAAACTATTTTAAGAGTTCTCGCTTCCCATGGTGTTAATATTTTGCTAGGATTCGACTTTGGCTAAAATGAGTAAGATAGTTATGATGGATCAAAAGACAGGAGACATGTCATATTTTGAGCAGAAAAAGCAAGAAGAGTATTAATGATTGGCAGTGACAACATTCTGTAATGAAATGCGTCCTCTAAAATTTTATGAACATTGTATTATTGCTTAGATCCCCATAAAATGAGTTTAACAATGGATTCAGCCCTACTTAAGTTTTATTGTTCTATATGGAAATGTTGACATGTAAATTCTGACTACCTGTGAATGTTTATAATTATATAGCATTTCCCCATATATTTTATACTTTAAGATAATCTTGACATAGGTGAAGCAAAAATTTCCCGATTTTTGGGGGGAACAGACTACAGCTAGAGAGAGGTTAACCTGTCAGTGCACACACGCCATCTAGTGGGGGCAGTACACAAGGCCCATTTCAGCTTCAGTATTCCCCAAGGGGACAGGACTGTCTCTGTTACACAAAAAGGAGAGTAAAGCAAAGTTCCTGGGATTTCCTTGTGATTGATCTGCAACACACCAGGCAGAACAAAGAAATAAGTATGTAGGTGTTGCTGGTGCTCTGTGCTAACCTAACAGTAATTTCACATAGTCCTGACTTCTATCTCACTGTCAGGACAAGCAAAAAAAGACTGGATTCTGCAGAACAGTTCTACATCAGCATTATCCAATAAAACTGGGCAGTACTGGAAGTGTTCCTTACCTGTGCTGTCCAATTTGTAGCCACCAGCTACCTGTGGTTAAGTAATTAAAATGTGGCTAGTGAAGCTGAGAGACTGAGTTTTTTTAAATTATAATTAGCCAAATGTGATTATTGAGGACTTGAAATAATGGCCAATGAAGCTGAAAAACAATTTCTTATAATGTAATTAGCCGCGTGTGGCTAGTGGCTACTGTATTGGACAGCATAGTTTAGACGGTAAAATAAGTTTCTTATGAGGAAAAAAAGCCTTGTAGGATCATATAAAATATCCTTTCCTTTGAAAACCCTTTCATTCCCCTCAAAATTGGGAATGCTGGGAAAGCAGTTTTGAGCCAATGTAAGACAACTGTTGAGTAGGAACAAATGTGTTTATTTCGAAACGTCAGTTCTTAAATGAGAAATTTCATGTTGTGGGTACAAAATCCCTTTTATTCACCAAGACCATTTTTCTCATGGGCCATTTCAGAGTCCCATGAGGCCTCACACTAAAAGTTCTGAATTCATTCAGTTATTTGAATTCCTGCTGTGAGCCAGGATTTGGGTGGTGAATGAGACATGTTCCTAGTAGAGAAGCAATCCTTAATTGCATCTGTGCTAAGCACTATGGGGGGACCTATACAGAGTGCTGTGAAAACACACTAGTAACTGCCTGGGGTGGGGGAGAGGGGTGTTGCTATTCCAAGCCATGTGAAGACCAGTGATGCCCGTCAGGAACCAGAAAAGGAGCTCTGTGGCAAAAAGAAATCTGAAGAGGTAAGTTACAGGTACAGTTCATGAAAGCCTTGTAAGTTGTATTAAGGAATTTCATCTTGACCCTAAGACCAACTGGAAGCTATTACAGGGTTTTATGTTTGGAGGTAACAGGATCAGACTCATTTCTCTTAAAAGATCACTGATTGGAGAGGAACAAAAGTGAGTAACATTATAAATGTGAGATTTGTCTGATTTATAATGGGCCTCTCCTCGAATGAAGCCAACAGAGTTGATGTCTTAAAGGAAGAAAAAGTACTTCAGACAGGAAGAGGACCATGCATAAGAACACGTGATGGGGGGGCATTTTAGGGGGTGGGGTTTAAATCCCTGAGGTTAATTGAAGCTATAAATAACGGGATGGGCTGCACCTCCCTCCCTCCCACTTGCTGAGCACCTATTGTGGGCCAGGAGTACCTAAGGGCTTTGCACAAGGCACCCCTTAGTGCTATGGGGCAAAGGAGAGGAGACAAGGTCTCACTCAGATGAGAGACAGGAAGATAACGATGAAAATGGTTATTTACTATGAGAAATGTAAAAATCATTGTGAGAGTTCAGAGAAGGGCAATTATGCATTCCTACCAAAACTATAGCTTACTCTTTATGCCTTAAGATTGAAACTTTATTTCTCTCCTTTGAAACAGAAATGGACCTCTCAGTTGGTTAGCAGGCCAAAAAAGAAAAAGAAACAGACTTATCAGTCCACAGAGAGTGAAATGTTTTTGAGGGGTGATGAAGGCCAAGGGGAAGTGCCTGGCTCAGTTTGGGGAAAAGAAAATGAAGACTTAACATCCCTGACCTTCCATCTCAATGAATTTCTTCCTGAGTAGTCAGCTTTTTGAGGGGGTTTCTGGGGACAGATAGACACACACCCCCGTCACTTCAAGTAGGAGACAAAATCACCCCAGCCTAATTTAAGTAAATGATTTAAATATTGCTGTCTGGGGGAAAAGCATGCAGATTCCCCTAGATGGTGTCTGAGAACTCCCTGGGTCCTGCAACACCTCCCCGAGGGAGGGGAAAAGGGGGAGACCTACTGAGCCACAGCTCCGACTTGGACCAAGCTTCGCTCTGCCCTTGAGGCCTGCGGCGGCCTCCAATCCACCTCTTCCTTTGACTTGCAGCTACACAGTGAAGTGAGACCTGGCACAGAAAGACACGAGGCCCTCAGGGTAATGGATGACCTGCACAGTTTGTGTGGGCAGAAGGGCAGGAAAGGGTTGGCTAGTTCAAGGTAGCCCAGAAAAGGGAAGCAACTTGCCCAAAATTGGCTTCATGGCTTGTCAGGATTTGGCTCACAAACCTGGTCCTCAGAGACAAAGTCTCCTGCCCTAGGAGACTGGGGGAGGGAGAAGTAAAAACGCATTCCTAGGAAGAGCAGTCAGCTTGTCAGAAGAATTCATCTCGGGGCTTCCTTAAGATTAGGGCTGTGCTCTACTGCTCATGAGAACTGAAGTGCAAGAAATGACAGCTCGGCCCCAGAGGAAAGAGGGAAGTTCTGGCAAAAGGATTTCAATCAGCAGTGTATTAGGTTAGCCAGCCCTTTGGAGGATCCAGGCCAAATTCAAACCACATTGTTCTACCCCCAACGCGGAAGTAGAGCTCACACTGCCACAGGCCTCAGCACTCACTAGACTAGTGGCTGAAATTCAGGCTCCCAGACTTAAATCCAAGCCCTTTCTGTGGCCTTGGGCATGTTACTTAACATCTCTGGGCCTGTTTCCTCTTAAAATGGAAATAATATATACCTTCCTCTTAAGAGTTGTGCAGAGTGAATGTAAAGCATTCAATTGGCTGTTACTACAAGTGTGCAAGCAAAAGATGGGGTCTCACCCCTCCTGGAGCTCACCAATGGACGAGGTAGACCCTCAAATACACAAATCTGTAACAAACTATCAAGGACTATCTGTGCAGGGAGGTATAGCTGTCATTCCCTCTTCAGTCCTTCAAAGATTCCTGTTCCCCTCCTTCCATTTCTTGCCCAGCTGTGGGACCTAGAGACAAACCCACTCAAGCTCTGCATTTAGGGATCACCAGATCGCAAAGCTAAAGGGCTCTTTAGGTTATCAAACAGTTCCACCACCTCTGCCTTTCTTGACCTCTGGATGCTTATGGGTGGGGTGTCTCCAGCCTTAAGCAGCCATCCGTGGATCCCCGGGTTCTGCCCCAAGGCCGGGGTCCTGTGCTGGCAGTTTCCTCAATGACTGACGGGCGACTGCTAAGGCAGTGGATGGATGGGGGCCAGGGCAGAGGGTAGGGGATCCCCAAGAGGAACACATCATTCAAATGATGCTGACATACACACATTTATTAAACGCCTATTAATATGTCAGGCAGTTGCCAGGCATTGGGGCAATTCCTTAACCCCGAGGTTAAAATTTTGTGAAGAAAAGTTAGTAAGTAAAAAAGAAAAACTGGGGAAGTATCACAAAATACACAAACGGCATAATGGGGAAGAATGGCAAGCGGCACCTACGTAGCTGGAGGTTGTCCGAGTGCCCTGTGAGCTTGACCCTGAAGCTAAGACCTAAAGGATAAGAAATTCGCCCGTGACCAAAGGGAAGGTTCTTCCAGGTAGAAAGAAGGCCCGAGGCAGGAAAGTGGTCTATCAAGATCTGCAAAAGAGGGAGGGCCAGTATGGTCAGAAAAAGGTAGTTGAGGAAAGGGCCTGACTGGAGTGTGGGGCAGAGGCCAGATATTTCAAAGAGCTTTAGGCCAAGGGAGAGGATTGGCATTTTATTTTAAATACAATGGGACATTGGTGAAAGGTTCTAAGTTATGGAATGACAGTCTGATTATTATAGTTAACATCATCCCAGCTACCGAGTGGAGACTGAATTTAAGGCAGATGAGAGAGGGGAAAAAAGAAGAGATGCCAGAAGGCAGGCCACTGCAGTGGTCCTGGGGGGGTGATTGTATGGTTTCAACTTTGGTGTGGCAAAGACATGAACACAAGTGGCAACGTTTTCTGTGTGTGTGCTAAAAAAGGGATGAGGGGGAGTGAGAAGTGAGGGGAGAATCAAGGATGACCACCAGGAATCTGGCTGGAGCAGCTAGGTGGATGGTAATGCCATTTAAAGAGATGGGAAAGATGGAGGAAGTTATTTGGGAGCGGGGAGACTCAGGAGTTCTATTTCAGATGTAAGAGCTGAGATGTGTTACGACAACCAAGAACTCTCACGTACAGCAGATGCTCATTCAAGCTGGCTTTGTTGTAACGTTGATGAGACGCGCAGGAACTTAACTCGTTTATGTCAGTCTGTTTCGTTATACATCGTTTTGCCAGTACTAAGAAACTACTGTTACATTAAGTGAGGACTTACTGTAGGTCTTTAGGTCCCTGAATTTTGAGTAGAGCCATTTGGGACAAAAGATGTAAATCTGATTCGTCAGCATCTAAATCAGCATTATCCCCGAAAACATGAACCTCTTATGTAACTTAGAAACTTCTAATTGCCATATTTAGCAACATGAAAACAGGTGAAATTAGTATTTTTAATGTATTTTATTTCACCCAATATAGCCAAAATATCATTTAATAATCAGTAAAAATGAGTACATTATTCTTTTTCACGTTTCTGAAAAACGCCATGAGTATTACAGCACCGTACGGCTCCTTCAGAAGGTATACAAAGCCAAGGGAAGTGATGAATTCACCTAGAACAAGGTTTCAACCTTGGCGCTGAGACTTGGGGCTGGGTAATCCCTATGGGGTAGGGGGCTTACGCTACAGGATCAGCAGCGTCACTGGCCTAGGGGTTGTGGGCTCCAGGGAAATGAAAGGGGTGGATTTCATGTTAAAACTACAGGGGTCGTTTCCAGCACACGCAAAAACCCAATCAATGTCTGGAACAGCAACATCAAGAGGTCTTCCCCCACCGTCACTTCTTAAACAATCAGGTTTTTCTTTTCTCTTCTGCCCCTGTCCTCTGGACAACTGGTAGCATTTATTGAGGACCACTGTCCTCAAAGAGAAACTCCATGTACCCGTTTGGAGAGATGAGGGGTTATCCAAATTCCCAGGAACCATGGGTACCGATTCAAGTGTCAAGCTTTCATGGCCTCTTGGCCAGACACTGCTTGCTTAAGCAGAGGAGCAAGATTGGGGCTGGTGATAAACATTTGGAAATCTTCAGACTCTAGACAGTAGGTAAAGCCAAGGGAACTGGAGACACCACCTAAATGAGGAGCATGGAGAAAAGAGGGGACAGACCCCTATCCTCACTTTTACTGCCCCGAAAACTGGTCAGCTTCCTTTTCACATTGAAAACCCAAATCTGTTGAAAACAAAACAGGCCTTCAAGGACTGTCAAGAGGAAGAGCTGGTGCAAATGCTGAGTGGGGAGGGAGATCAATTAGGAAACAACTTGGGAAATCCAGGTGAAAAATCCAGCCTGACTAGGCTGCTAACAGTCAGGAAGCCTGAGGACAGCCAAGCAGACTTCCTATCAGGTTGAATGTGGGTATAACCCTCCAGGTTTTGGCCAGAGTAACTGAAAGATGAAGTTGCCATCAACTGAGATGGGGGAAGGAAAGGGGGAGGAGAGCAGAAATTCAGTTTTATACAAGCTGTGTTAGAATTATCAGACACCCAAGCTTGGGTAGTAGGATACGAATCTGGATTTTGGGAACAACATCTGGACTTAGATACAAACTGGGAATTTTTGTACACAGAATGGTATTTGAATCCACAGGATCACCAAAGACCAACATCTGAACTACGGATCCTCCAACATCAAGAGGTCATAGAGAGGAAGAGGAATCAGCAGAGGAAAAGGAGAAGGTGGGAAAACCGAGTGTCGTGTCCTGGAAGTCAAATGAATTAAATGTTAAGGAAGAGTAATCAACTATGTCAAAATGCTAATCTAAGACTTCACCAGGGGCTGATGGGATTAACTGCAAAGCAGCGCAAGGACTTTCTGGGGTGACAAAAAGGTTCTATATCCTAATTGTGGTGATGGTTACACAATTGTACAATTTATCAAAATATGTCAAACTGTACTTGAAATTGATATTTTATTGTAAAAAAGGAATACCCCAATAAAGCTATTTTATTTTTTCATTATTTTTTAAATTTTATTGGGGAACTGTGTTTTTCCAGGGCCCAGCAGCTCCAAGTCGTTGTCCTTCAATCTAGCTGTGGAGGGCGCAGCTCACTGGCCCATGTGGGAATCAAACCGGCAACCTTGTTGTTCAGAGCTCACGCTCTAACCGACTGAGCTCCCCAGCCACCCCAAGCTATTTTAAAAAGTGTATTGCAGCATAATACTGCGCTGCTTAGAAACAACGCAAGGCTGTTTCACCAAGTAAAGGCCTCCAAGGCCCTAGATGATCGTTTAACTATCCGACCTCCTCTCCTACCACACTCTCCCCATTGCTTCACTCTCAACCCTGGCCTCCTTCCTGTTAGAACAGGCAGCTACAATCCCGAACCTTGGGGCCTTTGTTCACACTGCTCTCTCTACTTGGAATGCGAGGTCTGTTCGGCTCTCACCTCACTCAAGTCTGCTCCCGTTTCTCAGCGAGGCCTGGCCACCCTATGCACTACAGTGATCTGCACACACATACACCGCTCTAGCTCTCCCATCCTCCTTCCTCAGCTCTACCCTGAACACAAAGCTCTTACCTCCGAACACACTTGACTGTGTTCACTGTCTGTCTTGTGTGGGAGTGTAAATTTCACATGGTGGCACTCCATCTCTGGGTCACAAGAGGATAACAGAGGAGAAACCACCACAACCATAACGGACATGATATTTTAAGTTAAAAGAAGTGACCAGATGATTTAGCAACATGAATCACAAGCAACATCCCTATGAAATGGTAGGGGTAAACGTCTGATTAAAGAGGGCTGACCCAGAGAAAATGGAAGGTGGTACTTGGAGACAGAAACCATAGAAAAGGCTTTTGAGTTTTGCTACAAAAAAGAATGAAGAAATGAAGTGGTGGTAACTGGCAGGGGAAATAGTCAAGACAAACATTTAATGGGAATAACAACTGCAAACGAGTAAGATTGATCCAGGCAAGAGGATACATGGATGACATGAGTGGAAAAGAAATGCAGGAGGACGGGCCCTAATGGGATAGAGCAACTGGCCTTAGACCAAAACAGTTACCAAGGGAATGGGACGTTGGTGCCGATGCTGGAAGGTGAGGAGTGACGGGAATGCTAATTTCTCTTCTGATTGCTTCCGTTTTCTCAGTAAGTATGAAGCAGGTCACTAGCTGAGTAAATACAAGGGAAGAAGAATGGACCAGAGATCTGTTCTCTGACTACTTGACAGAATTGTGTCTACAGTTTGTGCTCATTTAAAGTGAAATTCATCACCTTCAGCCTCACCTATCAGGTAAATTGGATTTAATCTGGGTTGTGGTTCTGCCATGTGAGTATGAAGCCAGGGCACTGGGTAGCCCCAAGGTTTGCAAGGAAAACGATAGTGTCAGCCAAGAATGACAATTATTGACTATGGATTTCAAGCTGGGTAAGAAGTGACAATATTAAGAGGGGGAGGGGCAACGGAAAGTTGAATCAATGGACGCTATGTTCCAGTGGGATCAAAAGGGTTGGAATACTAAAGAATTTTCTTATGTTCTTCAAGTGCAGAAATCCCAGGTATGATGCAAAATCCTGGTGTCCTAAAAAGACTAGAAATTCAACTACCGTACATTTAATTTTCCTGCAGGCCAAAACATCATGAAATAAAAATGACAAAATGGGAAAAACACTAGCAACTCATATCACAAAGAGCTAATTTCCTTAATTGATACACTGCTTCCACAAATTAATAAAACCAACACCCAATTTGTTAGAAAGGACTAAGGATTTGAAAAAAGAAAATAAAAATGGCTCTTAAAATACAAAGATGATCAACCTCGCCCATAAAACTAGATGCTCAGCATAACTATGAGACACCCTTTTAACTTATCAGGTTGGAAAAGATCAACAGATGCATCGATGAGGGTTTAAGGAAATACCTTTATATATACCTTGCTGGTGGGAATATAAACTGGAACATGAGAACAATGTGACATGCAGCAAAATGTAAAATGCCATTCCACCTCTAGGAATACAGCTCAGATAATATTTGCACTCATGCAAAGTAACCATATTTCATCTAATCCAACTGCCACTGATTTTAAGATGCATCATTTATGTACCACTAACACTATAAAACACTGCCAACTAAACTACGGATAGAGACTTAAATTTCCAAAAATAAAGTATGTGGGCAAAGTGTAGAATTGATTAAATACGTATAACCTGTTAATTTCATTCCATAAATATTTTAACTGAGATACATACTCAAAATCTGTTCCCCATCTTTGCTGGGCCTCTCCCTTCTATAGATGTGCCATGCTGAAATTATACAGGAAGCTTTTTGGCACCCTAGCTGCCAGGCTCCTTCTCTGGCTTTCCAGGGAAAAAGCACTTTCAATGTTCACTACTAAAGTCTGCTCTTTAAACCATTGAGTCTACAAATCAATCAGTCTCAGTCCAGCTCAAGCCAGTAGGTAAAAAGTTAACTTCCTTCCGCTTCCAATAGCCTGGATGAGATAGATCAGATCGAAGTTCTATACTAACGAAGCTCCAAACTCTCAAATCTGGTTTCAGTATTTTTTACAGTGAAATTGCGAGATCCTATCTTGCTGTATCACTGCATACAAACAATTCAGCATGCGGATAGAGGTATGAAGGTAACCAGCAGCAGGCTCAGCCCGGGAACAACCAGCCCCACTGCACAGAGCAGTTTCCCTCTGTTGGCCTTCACGAGTTAGACAAAACAGGAGCAGCACTTCCTCCTTCAGTGTCTTACATCAACATACTGCTAGCACCATCACCCCTGCCTTGTATCTCAGGGCTGCTATTGACCTGCCAATAAAGGAAACAAACAAGTTCCTACTTATGTTCGATTTGCGTTTGGTGAAAAGTTGGAAAGTTTGGTGAGTGTTAAGCCATCATCTCAGGCTTAAGACCGAAAAAAAGCTGTCAGCATGACAACACTTTTTATTTTTACCTAAATAATCCATGAACGTAATTTTTAACAAATAGTACAAGGCTTTCAAGTCTCTTGCCCCTTATTCCCCAGAAGCAATTACTTTTAGCTCCTTTTAGCTGTTCCTTACCTTTACATGTCTTAGTAAGACGCTCAGAATTCTCATTTACCACTTTAAAAAACTATTGATTTCTACCATAGAATTTTGAGTTTTCCTCCTAAACACACCTCATCACTCACTCATCCCACTTCCCCATCCTCCAGATTTAGTTAGGTGACAATTATTTTACTACTGTGTGGCCATGATTATGACCAGGTTGAACCCCGTAATTGTAAGTTTTTGTTGACTCGTTTTTTACCCCTTTTATTTCCTATATATCTATCAGTAATCCAGCTCTCAACTCTTCAAATGAACCAAATATTTCCTCGAAATACTAAAATACAGGAATTTCTTAATTCTGTCTTGGAGACATCCCTTTCTGGAACTCTACTTTCTCCTGCTTCGACCCAGACTACCATTCTCCAAGCTCTCAACAGAAAAGCAATCCTGGGGCTTCCCACTGCCATCATTCTGGGAATTCCATTTGCCTCAGCGTGAGGCCGCGCGGAGAACTCTAGCACTGAGCACACTTCCCTCCAGTAGTTTGCAACAGCACTGAACACCACGCAAACAGCCTCTTACTACTCTACCCGCTAGAGTCTAGTTCAGCGCTGATATATCTCTGGGGTAAGGAGCTTGGTTTATTTAGCACTCACCCAAGTCAACCCAATTTTGAAGATGCCTGGAAGACTGTTAAGTGAACATTAAGAGGTCTAACACCAAGTCAAACCCCAAAATCCTGAAAATTGCCCTAAGACCTGTGACCCACCAAAAACCAGGCTGGGCTAGAAGCTATCACTACAGACCATTCCCACCCTCACCTCACTTACTGTGATATACCATTATTTGCACACCCAAGGCCTAAACAGAAAGCTGCTGTGGAGGCAAGGTAAGGACAGGCAGCATGCCCTACTGACCTTTGCATTCTCCACGTGGTACTTACACAGTAAGTAGGCAACCAGCGAGCAGTACTTCATTATGTGCTAAGCCAGCTCTACAGCAAATGCTCATCACATTTAACTCAACATTAGGAATAGAGGAAGGCTATGGGAAATCAGTGTATTAAAGCATTACTCTTGAAAAACTAACTCCTTGGAAAGAGAACTGACTCTGGGTGGTGAACACAATGGGATTTACAGATGATGTAATACAGAATTGCACACCAAACCTAGGTAACTTTACTAACAATTGTCACCCCAATAAACTTTAATTTAAAAAAAAGAAAAAGAAAAACTCCTGAGCTAAGTGATGGCAGTGTTAATTGTCAATTACACAGACTATGTGACCTCAACTCAGATACACTTGATTGGAAGCCTAAACAAAAATAATTTCAAAAAAACTTAACGTTGAAATATCAGCAAGTTAAATTCAATTGTTTCAAATCAAGTTTTAGAATTCACTATTTTTCCATTGTTCACAATAGTGTTTTTCCCTTTAAAAGTAGTTTTTTATTGTGGGAATGTAGCATTAAAAATAAAGTATGTGGGCAGCTGGGATTCTGGCAGTTATGAAAATCTACTCTTAGATTATCTACTCTCATTCTGTGTTATAGGGAGACCATGTTCTCAAAGCAGAGGGCAAGAACGGCTCCCTTTAAAATTTTAACAATGTTTCATAATGCGATTACATATTATTCCCATATTTAATCTACGATGACATGTCACCACCTCAGAAAAACCTTCATTGACCATTCCCATCTAAATAAAATTCTCTATATAGTTCACGCCCCCCTTTAGAATATAAGCTCCAGAACTGTAGGGGACCCCAGCACCCAGAACACCTTGCAGAATATCACTCAAAATATTAGTTAAACCAGTGAAGACTGTTAGTCTCCATCTTTTGAAACTTGCTAACCCTAAACCCCAGCCATCAGCCTCGGGGATACCAATAAAAATTTGGATCTGTGATGGGTCTTTTAAGAGAAAAAAGGACCAATGTAGACAACAACCTTTCAAGAAGTGGTGGAAACCAACCCAGCCAGGTAAGATAAAAAAGACAACGAAGAAAAAGTAAGAGCCTAGATGTTAGTCATAATCTTTGTTACTGACCGACCACTTCTTACCCATAGGAACTCATAACTCTTCCCACCACCCCCGCCCGCCCCATCCTCTTTAACTCCAAGTTTTCCTGGAACTGTTGTCTTAATAATCTGACCTCTCACCAAAGGCAGCTTCCATGTTCATCAATTATTTGTATTCTGATAGAAGCAATAGAAAGATTCTGACAGAAAAATGATTGCATAGAATATCACATGAAACAACTACAGGTTTCACATAGAGCAAATATTCAATAAATTACAACTACCGCTCATGTAGAACCATTAAGTAGAAAAAACTGAGAAATCACCCTACTCAAAACCAGCTTTTTCTTCTCTCCTGTCACCACACTCCACTTTTCCTAAAAGCATACTATATACCTGGAATACAGTAGGTGCTCAGAATCTGTCGAATGAATGATTCTGGGAAATGCCCTAACTAGATACAGTCCTACTATATATATATATATATATATATATGTTAAAACTGGAGCAAGGAACAAAAAAAATCTGGAAGCTAGTCTGTTTTGATAGAAGCACAAAACTAAGAGGCAGTGGCTCTCCCCTGCACTCACCCACCCCTCTCATCGTTAAACAGTCTACAGCTCATTGCTAGGTCCTTTTTCTATGCTTATCATTCCAAAGGCTTTAAGTAATGAGGTGCTAGTGGGATTCTAGGGGTTTTCACAGAGTTATACAAATAGATGGTGAAAGGCATTAAAAAGTGTTATTTACTGACCTAGAGAAGTAGCAGAATGCTGTTGGAGCTGTAGTTTTATTTTTCCATATGACGTGAAAAGTGAAAGCTGACCTTCCTTTTCTTAGACTTCCTTGGAAATAAGTCAGTCTCGATGCACTGATTGGGAGGTTGGAGTGGTAATAGTAAAGGGTGGGTGATGACTGCTTCTCAAGCAGGAAAAGACCCACATTTCAAAACTATTAGTAAGTAACTGGTTTTATAATAAAGATGGACTAGTGGGAGGAAGTCTTTACTGGAATAAGGCTGCCTACCTGGGTTCTTCCGTATAACCCTTTTCTTTAGGCGCCTGGAAGTCCCACCTACAATAAAGGAAATAACCACAATGATGTGCACCCAGAGCTTCATGTCAAACTTTATACCCTCCCCTTCTCTTCCAAGGACAAATAAAAAATCCAGACACGAGCCCAAAGCAAGAACTCTCTCGAAGCACACATACCCTAAGTTGAAAAACCATTTATTTCACAGGAAAGAAAAAAACGTGATCCAACTCTATGTGTCCACCTGCCACAAGCCTTTGGGCCAAAGACTCAGAAGCAGTGATGCTCTCACCAGGGCCATTCTCAAATCCAACCCCCACTGGAAGCAGGAGGTGGGGAGACAGCGTAGCCCCCACCAGTTTCCGCACACAACGAGACCTGCTAGAACAGAACATGAATGGGAAGCTACAGAAGCATCGGAGGACAGTTCGAACAGGGAAATGGGCAGGAGAGGAAAGGAAGAGGTGGTCTGACTTAACAAGGTAAATTAAGGTCCACGGTTCCTGAGGGACTTAACGCACAGAGCCGAGAACGTCCCGGAGACGGGTACCATGAAGAGTGTATTCTTATGCACAATCGCAGCTTGGAATTTCAGCCCACACACATCCCACCTGAAAGAGAGCACAACACAGGGGCTTTACAGCAAACCTCAAAAGGGCTTTCCCACTTAAACGTCAAAAAATGTCTGGTAATTTAACACTCCTTTTAAATTTACTTACTTGTACATCCCCAATATCACAATAATCTTAAAGTGAAAAGAGCTTGAAGGCCAGAGAGTAACTGGGAAGGTCAAGCAATCCCAGAATGGGGCTTTTCTTTCAATTAAATAGCAAATTTTCTTTCATGAGTAGGCAACACTGCATTTCTCTGCACATTAGCATTGCTCAGAGAAGGTAATTCCACATCACAAACTGTCATTGGAAGGCAAGGAAAAAGGAAAGGTTCCAATTAGCTCTCTGGGGTAATAAGTGAAAAATATGTTTGACTCTGAGAGCTACTACCAAGGTCCAAGTTAAAAACCATTCAAAGTCTAGGCAAAAGTACCATCAACTGAACAAGCTGTTAAGACCTGAGGGCATTCAACTCTTGCCTAAATAAAAAAACTAAAAGAATGTACTGGAGGTCAAGTGTAAACTACACATCGAGTTTATTTTCTAGCCCTATGAGTGATTTCCCATCTAATAACCCTGGGCACGTTACATACCTTTTGCCCCAACGGAAAAGATGATGGAGTAGCTAGCACCCACCCCGTTACTACAGGATTACAGATCAATGTCTGGGACACACTGGGGGATACTCAAAACTAAGGGCATTGAGAATCACCCTTAATACAACAGCAACCTCAAATACCTAGAGCCCACAGCTGGCAAGCATCAAAAGAGAATGTACTCAAGTAGAGCCAAACGGACCATGAGGCTTAAAGTGTGCAGTAGAGAAAAAGCCAGGACTCAAGGTAGCGCTGGTGGTTCAAGAGGATTAAATGCCCATAACTAGTGGGAAGATGAAGGGAGTGATCTGCATAAGGCCAACCTCCCAAACCCGGATTTGAACATTACGAGAGCAAAATTAACAGGTCTGCATGCTTATTTATATTATCATCACATATCCTAAAGAGGAGAGGATGTCAAATCTAACACTACAGGGACAGTTTAGAACACAGTAAACAGGCTCTTACAGGACAGATGTGAAGATAAAGCAATAGAGTGGGTTCAGGGAATGAATCTGAGCTGCGCAGAGAAGTTGGATTTGAGTCTATGCCTCAGATTCCTTGTTGAACTCCATTTTCTATATTAAAAGAAGACACCTTTTCTACTCCTCTCTGCCCCAACTTAACATCAAGTAAGTTTTTTCTATAAAGCTCATAGGGGGTGAACTGTTCAGCAATGTCAGAAACACACTGCTTCAAGATTAAGACAATGCCATCTGGGTAGTCTTCATCCTAACTGGAACCTGAGCAGTGATGACCAGTTAACTAGTTATGGATTTTATCACTACAGGCCACAGCAGACCTTTCACACAGCATGAAAAACAGGCATCTTGCAGACCTTAGTAATATCACATACCTATAAATTTCAACAAAGGCTCTGAAAAACAGCACACCTGAGTTTGAATGTCTGGGTCACAGGTTCAGTTCAATTACAGCACACAGGTGTGACCCAAGATTCATCGCACCACTTTGCTTTTCCAGACACAGAATCAGACAGACTCCCACAACTAGGAGCTCTGGAAAAATAGCCATGAGGGCTAAGGATCTTTACACGTTTCAAAAAGTTACGTAGTTAGGACTTCGGCCTAGCCTCTGAACCATGCTAGTAACTTTATTCTAACCCTGCAAAAAGCAAGCAAGCAGGGCAGCCCAACTGGAGCCTTTAGGCTGCAGGAGGGATGGCAAAACCAGAACAGGGGACACCCCACCACTCTCACCTCAAGCTTTAAAAGGCTGAGTACCGCGCCCGATCCGCATACTGCTCCCGCTCATACCGGGCCATGTCGTACAGGGAATTCCGCGCGGCCGCCGAAGCTTGGGACAACTCACTGTCATGCCCGTAACCGTAGCCCTCTCCAACAGTGGGGACTGGGGCTGTAGCGCGACGCAGGGGGCTCCGATCCCGCCCGTAATATGAAGTGGAAGCTGCAGTAACAGCAGCAGCGGCTGCTGCAGCAGCAGCGGCTGTAGCAGCAGCAGCTCCTGAGGTCGGCAACAGGTGTCTATCGTAGGGATCGAGAGAGGTGGAGGTGAGGTGACTGGCCATGGCTGTATTCTGGACTTGTGGCAGCTGGGACAGGGTCTGCTCTGCGTAATTATACGCAGAAGCAGCTGCAGCCGCCACTGCCTCATAGGACCGGGAAGCACGGCAGCGCTTGTAGTAGGCATCGAGCGCGCCGTACGTGTTGTTGTAATACAACGAATCCCCATAGCTCATGGTGTAAGGTGTACGCACTGCTCCATATTGCTCATTATACTGCTCGGTAAAGTCTGCCACGCGGCCCGAACGATCTACCGGGCACTCTTTGGACCAGTGCCCCTCTTTCCCGCACCGATAGCAGCCGCTCTGGTCTCCCATCCCGGGCGCAGTCCTAAGCCGGCTGGTGGACAACTGCACGTGCATTCGTTTGCCTTGAAGAAACAGACGCAAGAAGGGTTGCTATCACTTAGTCATAGCCCCAGCCCCTACCCCAGTCACTGGTCATACATAGCAACAGTTTTTACCTAGGAAACTCTTAATGCAGGGCTCAACACCAAAAAGATTTAGAAAAAAAAAAAAAGTCCAATACATAAATTCAGTACAATGACCTGATTTCAGGCAAGTATCAATTGGATGAAGAAATGTTTCCACTCTAAGACCTAACACTAGTTTAATGCTTAAGAAGGAAACAACTCTTGCTCAAAAACAAGCATCTCATCCTTTGCCAAGTAGCTGTGGACAAAAAGTACTCTGAACAATGTCCCAAAGTCAAAAGAAAGCACAATAAAGAGCGCTCCACAGACTGACACCTCCAATCTTCACTATCAAGACTCTAATTTCATTAAGCAGGAGAATGCAAAGGCCAGTCCAGTCCTCCAGACTCCCACCCCACCCTACCCTACCCCAAAATCGAAGAGAACAGAGCAAGACTCTAAAGTTACCACTAACAGAGGATCCAGATTTCGATTCATGGCTGAGTGTGACAGGCAATTTTCAAGATTTCTGGAAAAAAACACTTGGGGAAGCGGGGAGGAATACAAGTTGAAGGACTGCCTGCCCTTTAGCTGGGTCCTATAAATCGCTGGTTCTGCTCTTCATCCTAACAAGGATTCTTTACAACCTACAGCTTGATGGCCCCTAGTAGAATCAAAGGAAACAGGGCCGAGTTCACAAGATACCTGAAATTTTTATAAAGATTACGAAAAACTTGGAAGAAAAGGGGAATGAGAAAAGTGGAGAATACCTGTATTATTAGTGGATCAAACTGTTCATTTTAGCAGATTAAAGTTTTTCTCCTTAAACTAGAAATCTGAGGTCCTAAAAACATGCACTTAATAGTAATACTATTTTCTGCTGAAAATTAAAATTTGTATTCTGGAAAAGTATTACTTCTGAAAACCTAACCAAAAAATGAAACTTTCTGGAAAAATTTAAGTTTTAAACCTTTTCACAGAAGCAGTTTCCACCTAACATGATCTACCAATTTAATGGTAAGCAAAATTCCAGCAAAAACTTGCCAAATGCAATTGGCTGACATACCCAAACACAAATGTCAAAGTGAATGGATAGAATCAGGGGAGTCAACAGGTCATCTATTTAGCTAATGTTACAGAAAGTAATAAATACAGAATTTCACTTGCAAAATTAAAGTTAGGTTCTGGTAGGCTAGAAAAGGGGTGGAAGGACCAAAACACTAAAAAAGTTCTGGTTTAAACATTACATCTGGTTAAGTGTAGGTTGCACGTTAAGAGTTAAGATATGCAATTAAATATTTCAGTGCTTATTTAAAGTGTTAACCCATGTTCCTCTGGCATTTGCATTCGGGGCCACATCAGCACCTAACAAAATCAGAAAATAAGTGTAATCAAGGAACCAACCAAACACATTCAAGACATAAAGATCATTAATAAATACTGATCTCAGCCAGAAAAAGAAAGTAAGTCTTTAAAATATTTAAAATAGATGTTTTTTTCAAAAAATAAATACACGTGACCCTTGAACAACTCAGGTTTGAACTGCACAGGCCTACTTATGCGAAATTCAAACTTGTGTTGTTCAAGGGTCAACTGTATTTTCAACTTGAAGATGGGAATCCGCTTGTGCAGAGGGCCAGCTTAAGTTATACTCAGATTTTCGACTGGGGCGGGGTGGGACAGTGCCCTTAACCCCGGCGTTGTTCAAGGATCAACTGTATACCCAATTCTGAGAAAACGAAAAGGAAAAAGACCATTGTAATAAATACTGCTCCTTTAGACATACTGTACCAGGCAGTATTAAGGAGAATGGGGATAACAGTAAGGAAAATGGGGCAAAAATAACTAAGTACAGGTAGCATCAGAGAGCCTAGAGTGCTACAAGGATAATTTGTCCTGAATCAGTCCACACTGCTCCTCCCTTACACATGTAAGCAAGCACACAGCACCAACTCTTCTGACTGTTTAAGAACAGAAGTGTCCAAAAATTAGGTATCATATCATAAACCCTCTTCAAGAGCAACTTTTGCTCCCAATTAAGTTGACACAAAATAATTCTCAACTTACCAATTAAAAAAGAAAACACCAGACCCGAGAGACATGTGATACTTCTTAGCAATCCACAGCAATACCCATGACAGGACACCCGTTACTTGGGGGAATGATAATCAGACCTCCAGCTCTAAGAAAGGTCCAATTTAAGGGAAATAAACAGCAAAGACAGCAGCAATGCCTCTTAACAATAGGACTGCTCAGGGAAAGCAGCAGCCAGTACCTTGATTCGGACTAAAAAGATTGGAATGTAGGTTAAAAATGTAGCAAGGACTTGGAAGTAGTTACAGTCAAAAGGAAAAGGCTCTTTTTGGACACTGGGGACCCAAAGGCAGTGAAAGGAGAGTTAACAACTCATCGTTACCACCCCCTTCCCGACTGTCACTCTTACCACAGGAACTTAGAGCTTAAATCAAGAAAATACGTTCCAAAGAAAGGGACAATCCACAATATCACACACGCTGCCTTCCAGGCACAACTAAAACAATTCATGTAGTCAAGGCTTCAAGGTAACACCCATCTAAGTGCTCACGGAGGGATGTTAGAGTCCATCCCCCAAACCAGTGAAAAGGCATTGCCAAAATCTCAATACCTCCTCCTCAGCAACTCCTGAAATCAGTTTAATTCTAGAGTGGCTTCACGAACCTCTTGGTATAAGCAACAAGAGCTGTAGCCCTTTAAAAATACCAGTTATCTAAAGACTATTTTTACTGAAAAGTTATGTATGAGTTGGGATGAGGTGGGGCAGCTTAACGGGGATTCTACTGCTAAATGTGTTGCTTAAGCAACTTTTGCCAGGTTCTTCGTATGTAAAATGCATAATGCTGATACAGGCATACCTTGCTTTATTGCGCTTCACAGATGTTGCGGGGTTTTTTTTTTTCAAATTGAAGGCAAGACCCTCCACCACCAAAAGGTTACGCCTCGCTTTAACTCGCTTTACTGCAATACTTGCTTTATTGCAATGGTCAGGAACCGAACCTGCAATATCTCCGAGGTATGCCTGCACTGTGCTGAGGCAATAAATTCAGAGTGAAACACTGCTATATACTTTACTACCCCACCCCGCCCAAAAGACAACATAACTGGGCAAATCTTCAGAGGAAAGGATTTCTGCACTAGTACCCATTAGAAAAAATAATAAAAATTTTAAAAAGCCTTAGGGGCTCCACACTAAAACCAAGTGGTTTTTCTCACAGAGCCTTGCTTTGCCTAAGGTAAAGCCTCTAAATCCCATGCATTCTCCATTTTAGGTCCATCACCCACACTTACTTCTTCACCATCAGCCAGCCACCAGCTGTATCTCTACTCCAAACCCCTCTCTCTTTACTTTTCCAACCTATTTTCTGCATATAGCCTTGTTCAGCCCTCTTCTCATAGAGGGTGGTTCACCTTGAAACTCTGTGTTGTCAAGGCCCCTGATGGCCTCTACCGCATCCTCTGCCCGCTCCATGTGTACGAAGGCATAATCTTTCACGATGTCACACTCGATGACTGGACCATACTCCTCAAACTTGGCCCGAAGCTCTTTGTTGGTACAGGTGGGGCTGATGTTGCCCACATGTAACTTGGTGGAGGTTTTGCTCTTATTCTTGCTGGCTTCCACGTTGATGTTCACCCCGTGCAGCTTGTAATGGTGCAGGTTGCGGATGGCATCCTCGGCCGCCGTCTTGTCCTCTATGTGCACAAAGCCGTAGTTCTTAATGATATCACATTCCAGCACCTTCCCATACTGCTCAAAGAGTGAGCGGATCTCCTGCTCGGTGGCCTCCCGGGGCAGGTTTCCGATGAACAGCTTCACCATCTTCACAAACCTGGAGAAGAACAAAATTTTAAAAAGACCTTAGACCCAGGTTAGTTTAAAAAAAAAAAAAAAAAAAAAAATTCAACGCTGTCGTATCTTTTCACTCTAGCTAATATTTCCAAACAGTTTTCCCTCTTTCACAGGCCCACCTCCATACAATAATGAAAGGGAAGTAGACGTGAGGAGGCCTGCTACAGTAAGGGCTATAGAACCTATAAAAACCTGTGTAACAAAGAGGTCCTTAGTAGACAAAGGATTTGGTATGAAATGGATAGTTTCAAACGGGAATGGTAATGAAAATGCGAGCATAAATACAACGCTGAGGGGACTGGGCTCGTCTATCCACTGTGAGGACAGTTAGAAAACAAAGGTCTGGCTGGAATGACTGCCTAAAATTATGAATTGGCTCTTCCTCTCGTAACCGAAGTGGCCACCATTTCCGGAAAAGCGGGCTACGATTTGAGGTTTTCCTTTGGAAGCAGCGAACGGGCAACTTGGGCCAGATAGCGAGGGGTGAGGAGTACAGGAAGTGCCGGAGTGGGGAACGCCTCTCCGGGTGCCATCCCACGAGCTCCCGCAGAATGGAGAAAAGCGTGCAGAGAAGGGGGCTTCAGACTCAAGAGCCAGACATCAATGTCTCAGAAACGGGGTTCTAATTCCTAAGTCTAAGGGAACGGCGGTTATCTCGGTGGGAACCTCGAAGCAAGAAACCGAGCCAAGTCGGGCAGGGAGCAGGGTGGGAGAAAGCAAGGTCTTCTCGGGGGAGTCGTGGGGGAAGGGACGCTTCAGGCTTACCGCGCCAATGCCGAGCACCGACGTCGGCTCTCACTGACGGGTGCGGAGGCCGCGACCCCACTCGGATACCCCTGAAGCCCAAAGGAATGAGGTAAGATTTAACAGGGAAAAAGATACTGTAGAGGGGGTCGGAGTCTCTCACCCGCACGGGAACCAGCAGGAACTCTTCCTCGCGGTGCGGACCTTCTGACAAAACGCTAAAATGGCGGCGGCCGCAGCAGTGACTCTGGGTAGAGAGGGGGTGAGGCCACCACCGTATTGGCCACTCAGTAGAGTAAAAGGCAAACGTTCCCGCAGATCCTCTTCCTGATTGGTTACCACGAATGCCAATTACCTGAGAGGCCGGGAAGAGGTGGAAACGTCAGTAATCCCTGAGCTTTTATGCGAAAGCCAATGAGCGCCAATCTCGCGATGCCGAAGCCACTGATTGGGTAAGAGGCAAGCATGAGGGAGGAACTACAAACGTGGGCTTCGCCAGCGGGGTTCGACCCGCCATTAGGCAGAGCGAGCTAGGGGCCAGGTGTGGCGATCTTGAGCTTCATGGCGCCAACTTTGTTAAGCTTACTCATTTCGCCACTTCCATGTACACACCCTGGCAACATTCCGCGCTCTATTTTGCCTTCTACTCCAAATTTCTCCCTCTAAACTCCCAAACCACCCCCTCGCAGCCAGGATAACTGCTTTAGGCAGACCCAAAGGCCGGTAAGAAAAATAGCGAGGGCTCCCTCCTAAAGAAATCAACCGCCTCCTTTGACCAAGAATCCATACTGTAGCTTTGGGAGTCCCGAGCTCCCCCAAATTACTTTCATAGGTGGTGATGAAAGGAACTCAGAAAATGGTTAATGGAGGATACAATTAGGGTATAATGGCCCCGAAGTCGGCCTAGTTGGTTGGGGCTGCAGTACTCAGGGGGCACTGAGGAGACCACCCTCCCGGAGTCCAATATGAAGAGGCTTCTCCGTGTGACCGTGGAGACTGAGAAAACACCCCCACCCTACCCTGAGAAAAAACTGGAGCAGAAAAGTTTTTTGTTTTATTTTATTAGGCGCCATCAGCCAGAGCTGTAGGTTTTAACTCCTAGAACCGACCTTAGAGGGAAGAGCCTAATCACAACCAGCTATAACAAAGTACAATCAAAACGGCCTTCTCCGAGGGTCCGGCTCCCCCATCACATTTTCTTTCTCATCCTTTGGCATTTTCACATAATCCCATATTCACTGAGCAAGCAATGACCCGTTCTTTGCAAGGCAACTTTTGAAGAGAGTTAAGTAGCGGAGAGGGACAGGTACAAGTGGAAGAACTTAAAATACGAACTTAAAACATGATCGTAGTAAATTGTTTATGAGGAAAAGGATCATTAGGAGAGATGACACAAGTAGAAGGTCCAAAGCAAACCCCCGCCCCCCCAAAAAAAAAAGAGGGATTGTGGTCATAAAGAGATAGGTGAAGTAAGGGTTATGGAAATGGGTTTTAAAACCTGACAGGACTCTGAAATCCAACGGTGGAAAACTGGTCAAGAACTTATTCTGGAGTGGAAAATGGTAAGGACCTAAAAATGTCAAAATATAACATTTACAGATATGGTGGTCACATCTTTTTCCATTTTCATTGCAGACTCTGATACTGAGACTGAGTAAAGACCATAGGATCAGTGATGAAGAAAACCAACTCCATGTTAGTCAGCTGCTTGTGTGCCCTTTTGAAGGGGTCAGAATTAGGAGGTGGTCACAACTCAATCTGCACAGAGGAAGGCATCTGGTATAGAAATCCTCTCAGCTCCTTTCAGTTTGATTTTCCAAAATATTTTGTGTCCCAACATCCCTGGAGATAAACTTTCTTCCAAAATACCCAAGTATATGAGATCAACTCACTCTATGTATGAAACTAGGAATCTCGCCACGTCCGATAGGAGACTGGGAATATAAATCTTCTCAGGATCAAAACTCAAGCGTTTACAGACCACTGCCCACCCCCATCACCCAACGTAATTATTTGATTTACCTTCTGAAAGCCATCTAGGTCCAGTGGTATGTTTCATTTTGCAAGCTCATCCAACCAGGTAAACCACATTAAACCATCCCCCTGCTTTTTAAGACCCATTGCAATTTGAAAATTTTCAAACTCACCCTAACCCAATCTGGTTCTTTCCAGAATCTCCCCACCCCCGAACTGTTCTCCATCCAGCACACTGGCCTTTTTGTCCTAAGTTCATTCAGACTGCAATGTTCTCCGGGTCCTTCACTGGCCACCCATCTAAAGACATCCCTCTACTCCAACCCTACTTTGGCACACTAACCCATGACTCCATGTTATTTTTCCAAATACTTACCACCATTTGAAATCCTATTTGTTCATTCACTTTTCTGCCTTCCTCCCACCCCCTGCCCCCAGCAAACACTTGTTCTACAAGGACAGGGACCTTTTCTTACTCCCTACTATGTCCACAGTGTTAGAACTGCACCTGGCACATGGTAAGCCTTCAAATATTTGCAGTTAACAAATGGATGAATGAATGCATTCATGAGTTAACGTCTTGCTAACTGAAAGGAGGGAAATGACTGGATTTTCAGTTAATATCAGCTTAAGAAGAGGGACACTTAGTACTAAAAACAAGCACATTTACTCTTATCAGCTAGTACTTTCCAGTCTCTCTCAAACAGAATAAGCAGGTGCCCAAAAGCCAGGGGGTAACCTATGCTACAGCGTTTGATCACCAGGAATATCAGCTTGACAAATGCTGCAAAATGAAGCTTTAGGTAGGAAGATTTAAAGCTAGTGTCTCCGTTAATGATGTTCATCTACCCAACTGTGTTTTACCAAGTACTGAAGGAGCTTAATGTTTGTTCCTTAAAAACCATAATGTTTTTTAAACTAAAGACATCTGTTCCAAACCCTCTACCTTATCACCCCAACTACAGAGAATGGAATGTTTTAAAAGTACCTTGCCTAGAACACTGTAGTTGCAATTTTACTGATCAGGTCACCAAGCCCCTAACAGGTAAAGTGACTTGTCTCAAGTCATCTAGAAAGCTGACGTTGTCAGTCAAGCATATATACCAGGGGTGCCAAAACAATATATACACATGACTTGTATTCATCTTTTGTTATCCGTATGTTTTGAGTGCTACAATTTCAATAGTTCTTTCCTTTCTTAACATGTGTATACATCGGTTTGGCACCTTCTGTACATACTCTGGCTGCAGATCTTGAAGAGACTGAGAGTGTGGGTGGGTGCCTGACCACTGCACTGTACACCTGAAGCTGAATAATACTGTATGTCAACTATAATATATATAGTCACGGGATATGGAGTACAGCATAGGGAATAGTCAATGGAATTGTAATAGATATATACAATGTCAGAGGGGCAATAGACTGGGGGAGGGGGGTTACCCTTTGTGAGGGGTGAAATGTCTATTACATTGTTTTGTACACCTTAAACGAATAAAAAAAAAAATTTAAAAAAAAAAGAAAGAGTATGGGACCTGGACTCCTGAAAGGGAAATGAGGGACAAATTCAAATTTAGGGGGGAAACACTGGCATCAGTGAAAACCACTCAAATGTGAATAAGCAATCTGTATTAATTTCATAGCCTTAGGGGTGTATATAATTTTACACCTAATAAATAACTGGCTCCCGGTCCAGAAATGAGTTACTGGTCTAACAAGGGCTAAAATTAAAAACCAGTATTCTCCAGGGGTGTTCAAAGGGAGCCAGTAGGCCAGTTAAGCAAGCTTCCTACTCCTCCAATCCCACTCCCCAGCTACAGACTCTTAGCCTGCTTAATGTCTTTGCAGGCCCAGACTTTTCTTCTCCATACCCAGGAGAATCTGATCCCAAGACACTGTACCGTGTTGCCTGAGACTGGAGGGGGCCCAAACTAGTGTGGCCCAGTGGCTTACATCACTCCTAGGTAGCATTCATTACAAAAATCCACTGTCTTTCACTATTACTCACATGTGCTGCACTCACACCTACATCCCAAACCCTCTACTCAGCTGTGTGCTCCATGAGGCAGGCCATCCCAATCTCCTGAGAATGTTCCAACTCATTTCTATGAGATGGCTAGCATTTAATGAGCAGTGACTACATACGAGGCCCTACACTTGTCACTTGTTCTCATTTGATCCTTCCAACAGTATTATTGTAATGATTACAATAAGCAAAGTCTTGGATGGTTCAAAAAGGCTGCTTCAATTCCTTGATCCATTACTTTCTAACCATGTGATTTTAAGAAAAATTACTTAACCTACAGCCTCAACTTACCCATTTATAAAATAGGTTTAGGAATACCTAACACATTTAGGTTGCAATGAAGAGTAAATGAAATATATGAAAAGCACTTTTAACAGTGCTTAGCATGTATTGAGTAAATGTTAGCTACCATTCCCATTTTATAAACGAAAAAACTGAGGTAGAGTCCTGACACATCCAAGATCACACAACTAAGTGCTAGAACCAGGATTCAAACTCAAGAAGCCTGATTTTATTAGCGCCAATACCCTTAGTCATTTTCTCTGTACCAAGTCAGTTTTCAAATCTAACTCCAGAAAGTTTTTCTTGAATTACTGGGACTGCCCCATCCTCACCTTCCCTACCTATCACTTTCCTAGCATTGCTTATTAACTGTTAACTAGTTCACTGAGGTAGGTCCTGCCTCCCCAGACTGTAAATTCCTCAAGGTCAGCCCAAGTGCTCTATACTTGCTGCACTACAGGCACAGTATTTCAAACGACTCAGAGCTAGACTTAAAATCATTTAAGAACTTTTCCCCCTAGGAAATTCTAGATTCTACCCTTTATGACCTTTTAAAAGGTACCTATAAGAATTTAGGTGAATATAAATGTTCCACCTGCCATCCATCTTATCTTCTCTACTACCTGAACTCCAATTACATACTAGTCCATAAATCTAGGAAATTTTCATTATGACCTCAGGCATCCCATGTGATAGTCAGCTTACTTGGCTTGATAGAACAAAATGACCAGAGAACCAACAATCTGTGCAGACTTTAGAAGAGCTTAACTGACAGGCGTGACTAAAAGGTCGCCTACCCAGAGGGTGACCCCTCAGTAATAGTCCCATTACTTCCAGTACAAGGAATGGGGCCCCAGGCCTATCCCAGACAGAATTTGAAACAAGGTCCAAATCTCAGAAAACACTTCTATGTGGTCTTGTTCCAGGAATAAACCATCTAAAACTTCTCCAATGAATAAATGCCAAGTTGTATACGTGATAGATGCAAAAGAGCAAAGATGTGAAGGTTACTGGGAGCCCATATTCCCCACTCCTTTTCCCAAAATATACATGAAATGTCTGTCCTCCCATTCACTCAACCCAACCATCTCCAAGTTATAGGACCCTGGAAATCAGAAATCCACAAAACGCACAGTCTGAGGAGTGGGCTATAGGATTAACACAGGCAGCATAATTTAAGAGAGGAGGTAATTTTAAAACAATCTGCAAGAAAGGAAAATGACAAATGATTTAGCTTTGTAGCTCTTTCTGGCTTGAACAATGAGAAGCCCGTGGCAGTTAAGGGCATCAGGACCAAAAGATGACAGGCAGTTATAAAGTGATCACCTAGGCCAGGTCACCGAAGAACTTGGGCTGCAATGCAGAGCACCAACACTGACCCCAGGAGCACATTAAGCTGATTTTTCACAGAAACCAGGGGGTTGGGACAGTGGCAGAACCCTCAATGGAGAGAAAGACGACAGAAAGCCACATCGACAAAGAAATATTACAAATACGCAAGCCACAGTCACAGCCTTACAATCAATGAACTCTCCATCTTCCAGGGTAATAACCAGAGCTAAGCTTGTTAGTTTGGCCCTCAGATCACCTCACCCTCACTGCAGAACGTGACAAGAAACCTATCAAACTCCCCTCCCAGGCTTACAAAGAAATGAAGAGGAGCGAAGCACCTAAAGGTAAAGCAGTGAACAGAAAGAGAAGAAAAAGAGCTATGGCCCAAGTACCCCGACTTTACCCCACTTAGCATCCACAAGTAAGCTCATGGTTATAAAGGCCATACATACGCTTTTGCCCACTGGGCAGAAGAGAACATCTGGGTCAAACTACTCTGTCACGGGCAAGTTCGCAAGAAGCCAGTGAAGGAGGCTGAAGAGAACCCATCTGAACCCAGCTGACACACACCTCCCCAAAATCACCTTGCCCCAAGCAAGCTACCAGATTAAATCTCTAAAGCCGCCTTCCCCAAAGGAACATCACCTGGTTGTCCTGTTATCACCCCACCCCACCCCCCGTCTTCTTCCATTCACCCATCATTGATCCCAAGCCTCCCATCTTGTCCCTGGCGGGAACTGCCATATTTTTTTGCCTACGTCCTCTCGAGCCCCACTCCCGGAATAAAAGGACAGAAAGGCTCTGCAATTCCTCTCTATCCCAGCATCCCCACTTGCTTATGCTTGCACTTCAACCCTTTCCCAGAGTCTATCATGACAGCCTCAAATACAAACCCAGCGAGAAAACTTCTGTAAACCCTAACATATGGAGACAGAGAAAGTGAGTCTCAGGTGACAAGGATAAGGTAGGCAGGACGCAGGAAGGACGCTCCACGGTGATGTTCAACAGGCGAAATACCAAGGCTGTGGCCAGACTCTCCCACACCCGCTTCCAAGTGTCCCTGCCCATCCGTTCTCCAACTACAGGGCAGTACCAGACACAGACAGCACCCCCACCCCACTAATGGCGCCTTCCAGGTCCCAGCTCCAGCACTTAACTCAAACCCACTGCCTGAAGGATCCAGAAGCCTCGTCAGCACCAAAGCAGCCCATTCCCCACTTCTCAGTTGAGAAGCCAAACCCTGGAACCACCCTGCTGGAGCACAGGTTGTTTCTCAATGGGAAACAAGGGAAAATGGTCAAGCATATGCAGAGGAAAATGGGCAATCCATTTCATGCACTGTTGGTGTAATTCAAGCTGAGGGCTGAATAAGTCCAAGCAACTTGGTCTGGACTCTCCAGTCTAAAGATGGCCGACCAGCAGACGACGACGAGCTAAGTCCTTCTGAGTAGCAGGGAACTCATTCGAATTCCCACATTCAAACCCCCTTCCTCAGCTGCCCTGGGTTCTCTGGCTGCCTCCCCTTTTGCTGTCACGTCTTCCTGGATGTCAAACTGGCTCCTCTGAAACAGTGCAATCAAGACAATGACAACCAGGTTTCCAAACTGCAAATTGCCCCAAGTTTTATTTGTAGTCCATACAAAAGGGAAAAAAAATTAAGGTTTTCTAATACCACCTACTTGGGGAGACGGGGAAGTGGGACTGTGCCACTCAGCATCAGCTAGAACATCAGGGGACAGGAGGGATTTGGACATACACCAACTGACTGTCCCAACAGGAACTCAGTCTCAACAGTCTCAGAGGGACAGTCAGGGACCCCTGGACTGCTGGCACCGCTTGGCGCACAGGAAATGGTTAAGCTAACCCTTTCCAGGCCTCCCTCATATCTAAAAAGAAAAAGGCGCCGCCGACCTCAGCTGTAGGTTGCTTCCCCATCCAGACGACCTTAAATATCGCGCACAAAAATAAAAGGGAGCCAGGAAAAAATAAAAACATAAAACAAATTCCCATCCTGGGAGATGGGAGGCAGGGGAGAGGGGAGACCGCAGATCTAGAGCCAGCAGCAAGATTTGCTGCTGAGGCGAAGGAACGAAGTAGGTTACTGCCGAACACTCAAAAGGATCGTCTCCTGGGGAAGGCCTACATGGTAGAGGGGATGAAAAACCGCCAACGGGAGAGATATGGGCCAGTGGTTAGCTCCTGGGTCTGCACCCTACCCCACTCCTCCTCTCCTTCCCTCCCCGTGATGCCCCCATCCCAGGACGGCCCTACATGCGGCGCTGGTAGCCAGAGTGCATCTGAGCTGCCCGCAGGTAATCATTATAGGAGCCCGAATAGCGTGCGTAATCAGAATGGGCATCGGGCAGGCGACGGTAATCCAGCGAGGACTTTGTCGGCGAGCGGCGGAACGAAAGCTGCGACTCTGATAAACGGCGGTAATCAGAGAGCTCGGCTAAACGCCGGTCGGAACCATACCTAGTCGAGAGAAGAAGACAGTTGGTGAATGAGACAATTGAGGGGAGGGCTCCAGGTGGGCATGGGGGAGATGCCAATGGGGATAGGGAGGGTGTGATCAAACTGGTGTCCAACAAACAAGGTTTTGTCAGAAGGCTCATCACCCTATCCAGGGCAAGAAACCAAGCCCGCCACTGAAGCCCTCCCTTCTGAACTGGCCAAGGTGGACTTTAGTCCACATTCCCAAACCACAAACAAACCCCATCCCTGGGCCCTGCACAGAAAAACCGTGGTTGGTTATCAACAGAACGGCGGACAAAAGCCAGGTCCCCAACTACCCACAGAGTGGACGCACCTCACACACCTTGCCATCAGCCAGTGAGTGCCAAAGGGACTACTCTTTGAAACCCACCCCCACCAAAGCCAGGACAACCACGTAACAGGCTTAAGGACCCTAGAGACAGTGGGAACAGCTATGGGCCACAATCTTGTAGGCAGTAGCTCCAATGGCACTTGGGCTAGCAAGACAGGTGACACTTTTCCTAGCCTGAACAGCTGGTACCACCCCAGGCTGAGCACTATGCTCCACCTGAACTCTGGTGACCAGGAAAGTTCACAGACATCACCCCCTCAAAGTCTGGACATCCCACGGGAGTAGAGAAGACCAAAGGAGGGGCCAATGGCTCCAGTTTCCCTCCCGTGCCAACCTCAGCCCCTTGCCCTAAGCCCCAGCTGGGGGCAGAGGCGGGGGGGCATACAGTACCTTTTCGACATGGCGACAGCCTTTTTGTAGGGATCGTCGTAGCTGGCCCGGGGTGGGGAGAGGCGGGTACGCTCATAGGGCGGCGGGGTGCTGTTGGCGTTGGCAACGGCCCCCTGGGACATGGACAGGTAGGCTGCAGACGGCTGACCTGCCCCATCGTAGGCACTGCCCGGCTGGCCACGGTAGGAGGCAGCAGCCTGGGGATGCTGCTGGGCAGCATAGGAAGCAGCCAATGAGGCTGACGATTGAGTGCGGTAAGGAGCTGCCAGGGTGGCAGAAGGCTGGCCCCCATAGGCAGCTGCAGCACCATAGGAGCCAGTGGCTGCAGCAGCAGACTGAGCCCCATAGGAGCCTGACAGGCCCATTGATGCTTGAGCCCCATAACTATTCAGCTGGGTCTGAACAACCGGCTGGGCCCCATAGGATCCAGCCATTGGGGTAGTGGCTTGTGCAGCGTAGGCAGCTGGCTGGCTGGCATAGGCAGCAGCTGCAGCTGGCTGTGCCACATAGGCAGCAGGCTGGGAAGAGTAGGAAGCGGCCTGTTGTGCAGCATATGGGGCAGACTGGGCATTATAAGAGGCTGAGGGCTGGGCATTGTAAGATGCTGCCTGGGCCCCATAAGCCAGTGAAGAGGCTGCAGACTGGGCCCCATAGGAGGCTGCCTGGGCCCCATAGGAGCCTAGGGAGGAAGCTGCTCCCTGGGTGTTATAGGAGGCAGCCGCACGAACCCCATAGGAAGAAGCAGCCTGTGCGCCGTAAGAGGATGGCTGGTTGCCATAGGAGGCCAGGGAGGAGCCCTGAGCCCCATAGGAGTTGAGCGAGGAAGCCGCAGCTGGCTGACCTCCATAGGAGAGGGCCGAGGCTGAGGGCTGGGCTCCACCATACGGGCCAAGTGACGAAGCTGCAGCAGACTGGGAGCTAGGGCTGGCCAGCTGGCCCCTGTACGGGGCCCCAAGGGAGACAGAGGGCTGAGCGCGGTAAGAGGCTGCCTGGGCTGCCATGGGCTGAGTCCGATAGCCGACACCCAAAGAGGCAGAAGGCTGGGCCCTGTAGGCAGCTCCCAGTGACACTGAGGGCTGGGCCCGGTAGGTGGCTGGCTGGGCCGTCAGAGGAGCCACGTAAGAGGCTCGGGGAGGTGAACGGCGCAGGGGGCTGCGGTCGCGACCAAAGAAGGGTGGTGTGGGCTGACGGGCTTGCCCATCAAAACCACCAGTGCTGTTGCCAAAAGCCTGCTGGTAGTCGAAGGTGGCAGAGAAGCCACCAGTTCCAGGGAATGCCGTATCCCCAGCCCCTGGTTTCTTGGTCTTGTCCCCAGACTGGATAGCCAGGCCAGGCCCCTTCTTCTGACCCTTGGTTGAGAGTTCCACGTTGATGCGCTTGCCCTTCACTTCTTTGCCGTTGAGCTGCGCGATGGCGGCTTTGGCATCTGCTTCCTTCTCCATGTGAACAAACGCGTAGTCTGATAAAGCAGCAGACAGAGGGTTAGCAATTAGGGGGGCAGGGCATGCTACCTGATGGGTCCCAAATTGGACACACCAACAGCACCCAGCTGTTGCCAGCTACCTCCAAGGCCTCCAAACCCTCCTCTCCAGGAGTATGTCATAAAATGTGGCTCCCACATAACAAAGCTTCTGACTGTCCCAAGCAGCAACCTGTGCCTGTGGCCTTCTCCCCATTCTCCCTTTTCCCGCTGCCACCTCACCCAACTTCCTGGTGAAAGAAAGGGCAAAGATGAACTACAACACCGGATAAAAATCTTCACAGCTCCTGTAAGCGTAAACCAGCAGACAAAACGCAGAGAGGGTGCCTGCATCACTTTATTCAGTACTCTCTAACCCAAAATAACCAAACACTACTGCTCACCTTTGAGGCTTAACTCTCAAACACTGGAAATAACCACTTACATCTTAGCATGACCCATGTCTCAACCTAGGGTCCAATTAAGGCAAGAGAGCTAGATTGCAACACACAATTCACGAAATTCCTCCATGTTGTTCTCCCCTTTTCCCACAGTACTTCCCAGTTTTCAAAGCACTTTCATACAAGACCTCACTGGGCCTCACAACAATCCTGCGAGGTAGGCAAAGCATAGGATTATTCTATTCTCCCCATTTTACAGGTGAGCAAACATGCTCACAGAATTTATATGGCTTGCCCCAAATCAAAACGAGACGAGTCAGGAACAGAACCCCAGCTCTCCATGCCCCTTCACTATACCAGTCTATCCTGGGAAGTTAATGTATAAGGCAGAACTGTGTAAAATGACTAGAAAGGGCAGACGCTGGACCCCATGCAAGCCATTGAGGTGTGGGAATGGAAACTGAATCTCCTGGCTGAGTTCAGGCCAAAGCTCCCACCCCCAGGCAACATTACAGCCTCCACTGGTTCCTCTTCAAGGGACAGAGGTATACCTTACCCCTTGGGCTCCTGTTCAGAGAGTACCATTTACAGGAAAGATTTGGTTTCTCATTTACAGGAAAGATTTAGTTTCTCAGCTTCAAGGGAAGAAGCTGCAATTACTGCAGCTAGCAGGTTCTGCTAAACTGGTTACCCCTGAGTCCTCATTCAGGATCTGAATGAGCTAAGGTGGGATAGGCTCTAAGACAGAACACAAAGACCTACACATCCACCACATAGAGAAAATTTTCTTAGGGCGAGGAGTGGGAAGAAATTCTTGTTCACACCCAAACTCACAAACCACAATGGTGCAAGCAGGATATGAAGAACAGTAAGATCATGCTGTGGGAAGCCAGTCCGTGCACTTAACCCCATCTGGACCTATGGCTACTTTACGATATACTCCAAGTACCAGGACCCCAACTTTCTCAACGGGTTTAGGAAATAAAGAACTACCTGGGTGAAATAATTAAGGTGCCATTCTTGAAGATAAAAAATCTTTTTAAATGACCTCTAAATAAATGTCCCAATTTCTACAAACTTTCATACTGGGATGCCCTCTCTTCCGGTTCCTACAGAGCAAGTCATTTTTGCAGATGTTAACACAATGCCACCAAGAGACTCCCAAAAAAATGAGAATAAAAATTTAATCAACAAGTAGAAGTCAGAAGTATGGTACAGCACAAGGAATCCTGGGCTAAAAAATAAAAGGCCTCAGTTACAGATCCAGCTATCACTGACTTGCTATAAGCTCGTAAGAAACTTACAATTTATTTCTCCATCTGACAAATCTGTCCTACCTACCTCAAGAGTTAGGAGATTCAAATGAGAAGATAAAACTACCTTGTAAAGTAGAAATAGCTATATAATGATAAAGGATTATGATGATTATTCAAGCCTAGGTATAACTATAAGCTTACTTCCCACAGAATATTATCTTTCATCTCTAATAAAACACAAGAGATACAACACCATCTGTACATGCAAATTTGGAACCTGACAGAGATGATAAAAAAAAAAAAGAACTATCACAACTCTCAGTCCTCACACCCAGGGCCAGAACCTGATTACCTATCTACCAACTGGGAAAAGCAAGTGTTCCTTTCAGCCTAGCCACAGGGCACTAGAATTGTCCTCTGATCTCTCTCCTCCATTTTGGGTAAAGTGAGCTAAAAATAGATGCTGGCGGCAGGAGTTATCTTTAAAAGCTGAGGCTGAGCTGACCCTCCGGGGCATGGCAAAACCAACTGGAGAATGCAATGGCAAGCAGAAAGCAGGAGCTTATAGGCAGATTAAGGGGAATGGGGAAAAACTCCAGGCACTGTGAGAAAATATTAAAGAACCATACTACATTCCTGACTAACCTGAAACTAGAATGAGCTAGGAAAAAACACCCAACAAAAAAAATTTTCAATGGGTTTACAAGAGCAATAGGACATCCCAACATCTACTCCCTACTTAGTTGGGTTTTATTAAGAAAGTAAGTTGTGAAATTTGAAAATTGAGATTTCACATGCAATTCAATTGATCACCCAGATGAGCTATATAACTGAAGTTTTTTTTTGTTTGTTTGTTTGTTTTTTAAAGAGAAGGAAGATTTGGGGGTGGCCGGTTAGCTCAGTTGGTTAGAGCGCGGTACTCTTAATAACAAGGTTGCTGGTTCGATCACCATATGGGCCACTGTGAGCTGCGCCCTCCACAACTAGATTGAAACTACTTGACCTGGAGCTGATAAGTCCTGCAAAAACACTCTTAACATAAACAAAAAGTTAAAAAAAAGAGAGAAGGAATATTTATTAAAGTAAGAGAAGGTTCGGCTGGGCAGAGTCTGCTGGAAATTACTGCAAACTACTTGCCATAACTGATTTTTTTAAAGCCATCAGATACAATTATAACCAGTTTATATCAGAAATTTCCTAAGCCTAATATTGGAGGGAAGTATCAATAGGTTTCCTGCTGACTCAATCACAGGAGGGCTAACTAATCCTATCAGTGAGCAGCCAAAGGCAGGCCTAGTCCTATTAAGGATTCTTAGAAACCCAACTACTCCTAGAACAAGAAAGAAAAAAACCGATCTAGAAAATTCCAGAGACCCACCTGCCTGGAGAGCTAGTTTAAGGAATAATGACTTCTGAAGGAAATCCACTGCACTTAAAGGGACTACCAATCTTTTACAGAGATCTCCTAATGATCTAAGTGGCATTACAATTCCCCCAGTACCAACTTGAGAATCCAGAAAAATTAGTTTTGCTATCCGAAAGAGTAAAAACCTCTAACTTGAATCTAAAAAGCTGTGCATAGCAGAAGAATGGCCATCCACAAAAAAGGAGAGGTAAAGATGAGTTTCCTCTTCTACCTTTTGGACCTCCCCTGGTCTAAATGGTTCCTACCTGTCAGCGACTCTCATACTTCTACTTCATTTTTGAACACCCAATAGAATGTAGCTGTGGAGAGTTGTTACAATCCACTGTTGCTATGGAGATTTTTACTCTACAAATCAAATCATATCTACTATGCTCCTGGGGTAACCAGGCAACTATGTTTTTTTCCCTGTGAAATAAACAGAACTGGATGTCCTGAGCCACGCCAAGCTTCTGTGCTTTTCGAAGGCCTGATAGCCAACATAAGACTCCATCAAATATGCCCATTCCCAGCCCAAGAAACGAGTAAGCTATTTATAGAGCCAGACCTAGTCTCCTCTACTAAATTCCCAATTATAAAACTTCACCTTCCTTCATCCCAAAGAGATAGAAAGGAATCAGTGAAGGATATGATGCTCAAATGTTTCCCACAGTCCCTTAATCAAAGTATATCAGGAGCTCTGTTACATATCAGTATAACTACAAATAAAAGCTGACCACCACTCCCTGAGGAAGTCAACGCGTTTCTGCTAATCACATTTACAGAGACAAAAGGCACAAAACTTTCGCTCTCTCACAAGGAGTCAGTCAAGAAGAGTTCTAAAAACTACATGCAGTTATATACTTCACCCTGCCCCGCCCACTGCCACTGTCAGTCCCAAACAAATTCAGGCAAACTTTTGGCTTTCTCTACTGCCTGAAAGCAAGCTTCTTGGCCAATGAGTTGCATGGTGACTGTCCCTGATAGTTTCTAGACTCCACCCTGCCTGAGAACCACAAAAGAAACACAGTAGGTCAATTAAACACAGAACTCTCATAATGAGCCATACATCCCCATCCATTTCCTGGCCAGGTGCCCCAGTCTGAGGCCCTTCCCACTCTTTTACTGTAAACAAAAGCAAAACTCCATGCACCATACAGCCTGCCTCAGAGCAACCAGCAGGAAAGCCTGATTCCGGATAGCCGTGGACTTGCATAACCTGAGTTGAGGAAAATAGAATGTAGTATTAATGCAGAACAAGGAACTGACCCTGGTAGTGGAGACTACAACCCTTTACACTTCCCCCGGTTACAGAAAGGACAAAGTATGGCCCAAAAAATGTGCCTTTCCAGGACAGCAAATGAAGTATCTTGGTGGAAATGAATAAACACCTGCACCCACATTTATTTCCTATCCTCAAAACTTCTCACAGGGTATGAGCACGTATAAATTCAACACCAGGAGTAGGGAGGGCATCAGATACTCCCAGGTTGCATCCTTGAAGAAGGATGGGCAAAGTTAACTTTGATCTGCTCCTAAGTGGAACAGACTAGCCACATACACAGGGCTGTCCCACCAAATCCTGCCAACATAAAATAAAAAGTTTGGGAGTAAAAACCCAAATTATGAAAAAAACCAACTGGGTCCCAAAATGAAGTCGGGCCTAAATTACGGTGAAATAATTTTCCCCAAGGCAAACTAAGGATGTGCCCTGAGGATTAAACTACTCAAGCAAAGACGACTAGTAAGTAAATGTTTTAGTCAATGTTTAACGAAGACCTCTCTCACACGCTCCTTCCCACGTCCCCCCTCAGCCAGAGTATGCCCCCTTGGAAAACATGCCCCAAGTTTATAAAAAGAATGACACCTCCCTGGGGCATGGGCTTGGCAAGTCTTGGGAGAAGGGGCCTTCATAAAACAAGCCGCCTTCCACATGCGAGAGATCAGGGTTTCCAGTTTGTAGATGTAAAATCGAGCCCAAAGAAACAAAAAACCCAAGTTTGAGGGAGCTACAAAGCACAGAGTTACCACGTCTAACCCACCAAACAATTCTGAAAGGCCAGCGTAGTTCGGAAGGGGCCCGTCCTGTACCCACGAGTACACCCATGCCACACAACACTAAAAAGGTCCCAGCCCAAGAAACGACCAAGGGCCCCGTTACCTTCCGCTCGGGAGCATTCACCGGGAGGGAACACGAGGGTGGTCTTGGGGCGTCAGCCCCCACCTTTTCCCTCTTCCCTCGCTCTGACCGACGTCTGGAGAGGAAGTGGGGAATGGAGAGATCTTCCCCGCTCCATGATCCGGCTTGTGCCCGTCACTTCCCAATTTCCGCTCGGTGCCAGGCCCAGGAGAACAGTGGAAGGCGCGCCCCCGGTACACTCGCAAGTCTCTCAGGCGCGTCCCCGGCCCCGTAGCTCAGCCAACAGCGGCCACCTCACCCACCCAGAGCCTCTTCCTCCCATTTTGTGAACGGTGCCTGGACCGCAAGGGGAGGAGGGTGGCTCAACCCATCGCGCCCCCAACACCTCCGGCCTCGCTCCCGCGGACTTCCCCACCACCCCCAACCGCGCAGTGACTGACCCCCCGGGAAAGGGGCGTGGCTAACAAGCAGAGTGACCCGCGCGCGCCCGCGCCTCCGCGTTACCTTTCACCACGTCACACTCGATGACGCGCCCGCGGCGCTCGAAGAGGCTGCGCAATTCCTGGCTCGTGCATGCAGCCGACACATTGCCCACGAAAATCTTCCAAGTGTTAAGAGGCCGTGGGCGCGACATCTCCACCACGAGCGCGCGCCCCGGCCGCAGCTCGTGGCCATGCAGGGCCTCAATGGCGCGGAGCGCGCCCGCGTTCTCGCGCATGTGCACGAAGGCAAACTGTTTCATGACGGCGCAGCTCATAACTGTGCCGTAGGGCGCGAAGAGGGCTGCCAGCTCCTCCGGCGTCGTATCCGCCCCATCGACATTTCCCACGAATATCTTCATTTTGTCGCCGCAGCCGCCTTCTTGGAGAGCCGGAACCTCTCCTCCAGCGACAGGCGAAACGTCCAGCCAGCCGGCAGTCCTCCCCAGGAATGGCTGGCGACCGAGAACCCCGCCGCGCAGGCGCACTGATCTAGCCAATCAGGGCTTGCATCCACCGCCTCCTGCAGCCAATCAGAGAGGCTGAGAGAAGATGCACGCAGGCGCAACCAATCCCAGAGGGCCTGAGGCCCGCTCGTTAGCTGAGGGGTGGGAGAGGGAAGACGGCGCGCGACCAACCGCCACTGCGGGGGGGAGGGGAGAGGTGGATACGCGGGCGGGGTGTGCCGGCAGCTCGAGCGGCCTAGTCAGTGAGGCGGCCTCTGGCCGGGGTGGGGCCGGGATCGGCGGGCTCCAAGGAAAAACTTTGTTCAGTCAGAGGCCAGAGCTTGTCCGATTCTGGCAGCCTAGGCCAAACCCGCGCCTGGAGGAAGCAGAGAGAACGTACACGGGAAGGCTGGGCCTGGCAGGAGAGACCAGGACAAACGCCTTCTATCGACAAACGGCTCCCGGGACTACAGCCTCTGGGACTGCAGGGAGATCTGAGGGGAAGTGATAGGTATCTGCCCCGGGAGAAACCCTCGTGCCATTAGTTCATCCTTTGGAAACACATTCTTTAAGGCTCGTGACGTCCTGCAGACGCTGAAGATGTGAAAAATCAGAGCACGTCTCTGCCTTTAGGGAATTTACAAACAAGGATTAATGAGACGTGTCTCTCTTGTGTATGTTTGAAATTTTCCACAATAAAAAGTTTAATAAAGTAGAAAATTAGGTCAAAAGAACGGTCCTTGAGGCAGCAAAAGTTGAGGCAGCAAAAGGTGAGCCTTTAAAAAAATATAAAAAGAGGAAAACTTCCAAAACGTGTGTAAATAAAAAGATTTTGCATGGCAGAAGACATCAAAAACAAATAAATGTGACAAACATAGGGAAATATTTGCCTGCATGTCCGTTCTACAAATTTTATTGATCCCCTACCACCATGTGGGCAGCACCAAGAATATAGCCTGTGAACAAAAAGTACCAAAAATCCCCACCTTCTTGGAGCTCATATTATGGTGGAGAGAGACAGAGTAACAAATAAAACATACAGCCTGTTGGATAGTGATAAAGACTTGAAGTAACCAGGAAACCAGCAAGCTATCCTCTAGGGGAATCATTCCAGCCAAAAACTACAAGTCAAAAATTCCTGGGGCCGGAACATGTCTGCCTGTGCGAGGAATAGCAAAGAACCACTATGGTTCTGGAGGCTGGAACAGTGCCAACAATAGAGCATGAGGAAGGAGGGTGGAGGTGAAGGTGTCACACCCTGTAGGCCATTGAAATGACTGTGGCTTTCACTCTTAAGCTGGAAGTCTATGGAGGGCATAGGGCAGAGGGGTTCATCTGATAGGACTTACCTTTCATAGTTTTATAAGTATCATGCTGGCTGCTATTGAAATGGGCAAAAAACAAAGAGTAAACAGTTGTTTGCTCGGAAAAATTACCACTACTGCACAGATACACGGAGAGGTGAGGGCAGCATGGATCAGGGAGGCCCAGGAGAATTCAGGGGAAGTGGTCAGATTTGGAAGTAATTTGACAGTAGAGCTGCGATTGGATGTGAGTTGTGAAAGAGGAGTCAAAAATGACATCGAGCAACCGAAAGCATGGAGCTGCCATTTATTGAGATGGGGAACATGGCAGGAGAAAAAGATTTTCTGTGGAAGATCAGAAGTTAAGTTTTGAACATGGTAAGTTTGAGATGCTTCTAGGTCATCCAAGTGGAGGTATAACCAATGGGCAATTAGACATGTATCTGCCGTTCAGGGCAGAGGTCTGGGCTGAGGATATAAATTTGGGAGTGTAAAGAGTTAATATCTGTACTGCACAAAGCACTCCTACAAATTAAATGGAAAAAAGGGTGAGTTCATTGGTCAAGGATGTGAACTGGCAATTTTATAGGAAAAGAAGTGCACATGGCCAATCAACAAGAAACTTCATTGTAATCAGGGAAATTCAATTTCCTGAGAAAATGAGAACATTTTTTTCACCCCTCAGATTTGTAAAACAATTTAAAGATTTATATCTGTTGCTGGTAAGGTTGTGAGGAAAGTATGCTCGCATATTGTTGTTGATAGCGTGAACTCTACATCCTTCATGGGAAGTATTCTGTCAATATCGAAACTTTAAATGCGGTGAGCTTTTGACATAGTAATCCTACCGGAAATCTAGCCTACAGAAAACTCATCAATAAGGATATTGGTATAAATTTATTTATTGTAGCATTGTTTGTAAGCAGTGGAAGCAACCTGAAATGTCCATAAATAAGAGAATTAGGTACTGCCTTATGATGGGACATTATATTGCTATCAAATATAGTTCAGAATTTATTGATATGGAAAGAGAACCACAATTTAAGAGGGGTAAAACCACAATGTGAGTGTATAATATTACATCTTTCTAAGCTATAGGGGGAAAAACCCTCCATAGATCTGCATATGTTTTTTTCAGCATAGAGAAATAACATTAATTACTTCAAGGGATGAAATGGGGAGTTAGCTTTTTTATACTTTTCCATATCATTAGACTTTTTTTTTTTTTTAAGATTTTTTGTTGTGAAGGGGAACAGGACTTTATTGGAGAACAGTGTGTACTTCCAGGATTTTTTCCAAGTCAAGTTGTTGTCCTTTCAATCTTAGTTGTGGAGGATGCAGCTCAGTTCCAGGTCCAGTTGCCCTTGTTAGTTACAGGGGGTGGAGCCCACCATCCCTGCGGGACTCGAGGAGTTGAACCGGCAGCCTCGTGGTTGAGAGCCCAATGGCCCATGTGGGAATCGAACCGGCAACCTTTGGCGTTAGAGGAGCATGGAGTTCCAACGCCTGAGCCACCGGACCAGCCCAATATCATCAGACTTTTAACAATGAGCATCTAACTATTTTATAATTAAAAATAAAGTATTTTAAGGGGGAAAAGAGGGGCGCCACTTTGATACTAGTCTGATATCTTCACAAATCAGTCCATTAGCCATCCAGTAAGCATAGCCATTTCATAGGTATCATGGTGGCAGTACCATATTTGTTCCAATAATTCTGGTAAGGTTTACAGTCAAAATACTGTGCTGTTGCCAGAAATATAATGTGAAACCTATATGTTCTTTAATTTTTCTGGTGTCCACTTTAAAAAATAAAAAGGTAAAATTAATTTTAATATTTAACTCAATATATCTAAACATCATGTAATCAATGTAAAAATTAATGACATTTTACATTCTTTTCGTTGTTCTAAGTCTTTGGAATTCATTGTGTATTGAACACTTACAGCACATCTCAACTTGGACTAGCCACATTTCACATGTTCAGTAACCACATGTGGCTGCCATATTGGCTAATGTAGATTTAGCCTTGAAGATGGCCATTAGATCCTGGAGAGACATCCTTTGGAAAAGCAGAAGTTCGACACTGAGAATGCATCTGATTTTTTAAAATAGCCCCATGTTACTCAGAGCCAAGTGGGAATGAGGGTGGGCAAGAAGATGAAGCTCAGAAATATTCATCCAACGAATAGTTCAAAGCTGCGATTCTGAGATGAGCCAGGCCAGGCCAGGCTGGCCCAATCGCTTTACAGATGAGAGACCCATTCAGAACTGGAGAAGGGAAAGGAGTTGCCCACCATCAAGCTGGTGGTCAAATTTGGGGCTAAGTGGGAGCTCTTTCCATTACCCCAGTTCAAGGAGTTAGGGCTGTGTTCAAATTGCAATTTGCCAGCTATGGGAACATAAGCAAGATTCTTCACATCTAGGAACATCACCTGCTTCACTTGTAAAATAACCTGCCTTCCTACAAGATTATTTTTATTGTTGCAAAATACACATAACATACAATTTACCATTTTAGCCATTTTTAAGGGTAGAGTTCTGTGGCATAAAGTACATTCACAGTTTTGCAACCACCACCATACTCCATCTCCAGAACTTTTTCATCTTCCCCAACTGAAAATCTGTCCCCATTAAACACTAACTCCCCATTTCCTCCTCCTCCCACCCCCTGGCAATCACCACTCTTCTGTCTGTATGAATTTGACTACTCTAGGTTCCTCATGTAAGTGGAATCATACAAACATTTGTTCTTTTGTGGCTGGCTTACTTAGCATAACGTCTTCAAGGTTCATCTATGTTGTAGCATGTGTCAGCATTTCCTTTCTTTTTAAGGCTAAATAATATTCCACTGTATGTATATACTACATTTTGTTTATCCATTCGTCTGACAATGGATATTTGGGTTGCTTCCACCTTTCAGCTATTGTGAATAATGCTGCTATGAATATGGGTGTTCACGTATCTATTTGAGTCCCTGCTTTCACTTCTTTTGGGTGTATACTCAGAAGTGAAATTGCTGGATTTTGTTTATTTTTTAAAGTGTAATATACATATAATGACAATCTATTTTTTTGTGTATAGTTCTTTCAGTTTTGACAAATGCATACAGTCACATAACAACCACTACAATCGAGATAGAGACAGTTCCATCAGCCTGAAAAGTTTCTTATGCTGTTCCTTTGCAGTCAACCTCTCCCTTCTCCACCCCCCATCCCTGCAAACACTGATCTGTTTTCTTTCACTATAGTTTTGTCTTTTCCAAAATGTCATATAGAGTCATACAGTATATAGATTTTTGAGTCTAGCTTCTTTCACTTAGCATAATACATAAGATATCATCAGTGACCTTGCCGGGATCAGTAGTTAGTTCCTTTTTATCAATGATTTACATTGTATGAATGGACCACAGTTTGTTTTTCCATTACCCAGTTAAAGGACATCTGATTGTTTCCAATGTTTGGCAATTATGACTAAAGCTTGCAAACAGGTATTTGTGCAAACAAAAGTTTTAATTTCTCTTGGTAAATACCTATGAATCACAGGTCATTATGAGCATTAAATAAGGTACAATAAAGTGTTTAGCGCCCTATGATAAGAAGCTTAATAAATGGAGCTATTAGAAAAGTTTGCTATGGAATTCTATTATGAGTCAAATCCAAAGAAGCTATAGTATCCCGACTAGAATTTTATGAAGCAACTACTATCTGCCAGGCATTCTTCTGGTTTCTGAAACAATGTTCAATTACAATGATAATGTCTTGTATGTGTTAAAAGATAAAACTGAAAATCATTGCTCTCGGTTTTCACCATACCTCATACCCACAATTGGATCAATTTTTCTGGTAATAGTGTTAGACTTTCCCTGATGCTCCATCTTTCTCCATGTGGTAGTCCAGAGACATGTGTAACTAACCCATCATGGCTACTCCAATGGCCTTAATGGAATAAAAAGGTGAACCAAATGGAAACACATTTCTAACAAAATAATACATATCATATGAAATATCTATAATGAGCTATGTCTTCTGGTCAGCTATAAATGCAGACTGTCACAGAAGCATTGCACTGGCAACTCAAATGGTACTATTGCCATTCCCATTGGCAATACCATCCTCCAAAGTGGTGAACAACTCTCAGTAATAATTCCAAACCAAACAAAGAACAGGAAACTTCAATATCTATTAAAACTGCACCAGAAATGCTTTGTTGTTTATAAGTTAAATAATTAATAAATAAACCAAATTAGGTTCTAATCGTAAATATGTTTTTCACAGCCAGGGATATCTAGTGGGACATTTGAAAGTTATGCAGAAAGTAGGACAATTCTTCATTGTGACAGACTATCATGCACATTGCAGGTTGGCAAGGAACCCTAGCTTTCCTTTCTCCCAATAAATGCCAGAAACACCTCCCTACCCAGTTTTGTCACAACCAGGAAAGTCTCCCTCACAGACTCCCATAAGTCCCCGCATTGAGAACCACCGATCTAAACAAAATTTTATAAGCGAAGAGTAAATTTAACTTTGGGTAACTGTGAGTCAACTTTGGGTAAAAACCAATTCCTGTAATAAAGCAATCTGATAGGAAAAGTACTTATCTCTTTACAATGAATGGAAGGAAACATTAGAAATCGTCCTGTAACTAGAGAACAGAGCTCAGTCAAATTTGCTTATAAGACCTTTGCCTCAACTAATTATGTTAACAAACTGTGGACGGAAAAGGGTCCACATGTTAAACCGGACAAGCTCAGGAAACTGAAAATAACTACATACGATGGCATGAGCATAAGAAAAAAAAAAAAATCATAACTAAGTGGGCCATGGCGGGAAGTCACATCTTTAGGAAAAAGCTTCCTTCATAAAATTAATCTGTGCCTTTAAGTGAGGCTGTCTATTGTCTTTTTGCACCTAAAATGACATCCTTGGAATGTCACTAATCCCTTTCTCCAGACCAGAGCAGGAAACTACAGAATTCCTCATTATTATTCTTGTCCCTTGATTAACATCTCAATGTGAACTATTAACTATCCTGTACCCACCTAAGTGAAGGAAGTACCTGTCTCTCCAATTTACTTTTGTCCAATCCCAAAGATTTCTCCGCTTTGCTTTCTCCCACCCCCTTAATCTATCACCAATAGATATGATGTAACCCTCCTCTTTCGATTCTATTGTGTTTGCGCAAAAGTAATTGTGGTTTTTGCATTTATTTTTAACCTTTTAAACCGCAATTACTTTTGCACCAACCTAAGATGTATAAAATAAGCTGCAAAGCACCATTTCACAGAGCATTTTCTCAATCTGTTAACATTTTGCTTCCCAGCAATTGTCAGTTTGGCTCAAATAAACTCTTATAAGTTTTCTCTTAGGGTGGATGTTTTTCGTCGACAGAACCAAAACTTCTTTGGTTTACTAGGTCACTATAATAGGCCAAAAAAATCAGGTCCTAATCCCTGGGACCTGGAAATGTTGCCTTATTTGGAAAAAGGGTCTTTGCAGATGTGATTAAGGATCTTAAAATGAGATTATCCTGGATTATTTGAATAGGCCCCAAAAGCAAGCATGTATATCCTCAGGAGAGGGAGGCAGAGGGAGATTCAGCACAGATAAACAGAAGAGAAAGTGATGGGAAGACAGAGCGGGGAGAGATTTAAAGGTGTTGGCTTTGAAAATTGCAATGATGCTCCTTTTCAGCCGGGACCGCCATCTTCCAGTAATTCGTCAAAATGACCAACACAAGGAAAGAGGAGAGGCACCCGCTACATGTTCTCTAGGCCTTTTAGAAAACATGGAGTTGTTCCTTTGGCCACATACATGCGAATCTACAAGAAAGGTAATATTGTAGACATCAAGGGAATAGGCAACTGTTCAAAAAGGAATGCACCACAAATGTTACCATGGCAAAACGGGAAGGGTCTGCAATGTTACTCAGCATGCGGTTGGCATTGTTGTAAACAAACAAGTCAAGGGCAAGATTCTTGCCAAGAGAATTAATGTTCATATTGAGCATATTAAGCACTCTAAGAGCCGAGATAGCTTCCTGAAATGGGTGAAGGAAATTGATCAGAAAAAGAAGGAAGCCAAAGAGAAAGGTACCTGGGTTCAACTGAAATGCCAGCCTGCCCCACCCAGAGAAGCACACTTTGTGAGAACCAGTGGAAAGGAGCCTGAGCTGCTGGAACCCATTCCCTATGAATTCATGGCATAAGTGTAAAAAAATAAAAGACCTCTCTAAAAATAAAAAAAATAAAAAGAAAGAAAGAAAATTGCAATGATGTGGCCACAAGCCGAGGAATGCTGGGAGCCACCAGAAGCTGGAAGAGGTAAGGAATGGATTTTTCCTTAGAGCCTCTGGAGACCACATGGCCCTGCTGACACTTTGATTTCAGCTCAGTGATACTAATTTTGGTCTTCCGGTCTCCAGAACTGTGAGAGAAGAAAGTTCTGCTGTTTTAAGCCACCCAGTTTGTGGTAATTCAATACAGCAGCCACAAGAAACTAATTCAGTTGCTAATTAGGTTTTCTTAACGCAAACGAAGGCATTTCATAGCATGGATTTACATTCTGTTCCATAGATATTCCTCCCTGATAAAGCTCAAGAGCTTTTCCCTTCTCAACCCCCTTCCTTCTTGCTCTCCACCCTGTCAAGTTCATGAGACCATGTGAGGAGGAGAGGATTGGAGCTGTGGTAGCCACCCTGCAGCCAAAGGGGAGCAGGGGTGCTCAGAGCAACGCTCAGTTCAGGGTGACACAGTATTCTGACATTCATCAAGCCACTGGACCTGCTCTGAATCCTCAAACCTCTAGACTGCTTATCTAATGTAATTAAATGTCTTAATTGTTTTGGCCACTATTAGTCAGAACTCCTGCTACTTGCACAATTCATCCTAATACAGAATTCAACAGACAATATCAAGATTGCAAGTAAGAGGGCAGGCCGGTGGCTCAGGCGGTTAGAGCTCCATGCTCCTAACTCTGAAGGCTGCCGGTTCGATTCCCACATGGGCCAGTGGGCTCTCAACCACAAGGTTGCCGGTTCAGCTCTTCGAGTCCTGCAAGGGATGGTGGGCTCCACCCCCTGCAACTAAGATTGAACATGGCACCTTGAGCTGAGCTGCCGCTGAGCTCCTGGATGGCTTAGTTGGTTGGAATACGTCCTCTCAACAACAAGGTTGCTGGTTCAACTCCCACAAGGGATGGTGAGCTGTGCCCCTGAAACTAGAAAACGGCAACTGGACCTGGAGCTGAGCTGCGCCCTCCACAACTAAGACTGAAAGGACAACAACTTGACTTGGAAAAAAGGCCTGGAAGTACACATTGTTCCCCAATAAAGTCCTGTTCCCCTTCCCCAATAAATGTTAAAAAAAAAAAAAAAAAAAGATTGCAAGTAAGAAATAGCAATACAGGCACGCTGTCTAAAAATATGGAAGTAAATCCCAGAAGAAATGGCTAACGGAGTTGAAAGCTGTTGCCTCTAGGAAGTGGATTTCGGAAGAGATGGGACAGATTGCTGTTTTTCATTCTTAGCCTAGTAGTACTATTTGATTTTTTCAGTTGTGTACATATATCACTTAGATAAAAATAAAATTTGAAGCACTTTGAACCATCTTAATGAAAACAAAATCTGTAGGATATAATGGGTATTTGAGAAAATTTTGTTTTTAATTTTTATTTTAAAGTGCTCAAACTAAGCACATTATCAAATGAGACAAAATTGGAGAACATTTATATTCTGCTAACCTTAGAATCACAGGAACAAAGTGATCAGAACAACACTGAACGAATGAATGAGTGAATAAATGATAAAATAATAATAAACGCTGGATATATGGATACGGAAGAGAGATTATTGAACATGCCCACACAAACATAAATGTGGCGTTAATGTCTCTAACAAGGAGTTTATCCATTACATAAAGCTGTTCCTTCGTGGATTTTCAGAGCCAGAAAAAGACCTGTTGTTAGAATGTCTTTAGGATTATGGCCCGAAAAAGAGAAAAGAAAAAGAAAAGCCAACTTCTAATAGATTACTTGGGTTTAATTTAATGAAATAATGATGAAAACGACAAGGGGGTTACACAATTTTTATTACCCAAGTCAGGTGATAAAATTAAAAGATTATGAAAACATACCATTCAGGCTTGATTTGAATTTCGGGCTCATGGCTTGTAAAGCCAATGCCATCTGTAGGACTTGGCCTTGGAGTTCCCTGTTATCACAGCAGTGATATCAGAGCAAAGACCCAGCAGGTACACTTACTGCATCGGAAGGGTTACCCTTAAACATGCAGCCGGAGATAAGCTGCCCCAGCCCTGGGAACTATAGAACCCCAACTCCTTTTCAGCTGAAAAAAGAAAAGTGTTCCTTTAGTGGGTAATCTCTCTTAGTGGGTAACACTGGGAAGATTTAGAACTAAAAATAAACATGATGAAGTAAATGAAACTCACAGGAGTAATACTTTTAAGTTCACAAGTAGATTTTTGTCATATTTGGGGAAATCTGAATATATTTAGTAAACTACGGGTAGTGTTAAAGGAATGTTGACATAGAAAATCTGACAGATCAGTCTTGGTTTTCTAATTTAAAAAGCATAATTAAGAAATCGATGCTATAAGCCAATTACAGAAGCACAAATATTGTTTGATTCTACTTATATGAGGTACCTAGAGCTGTCAAATTCATGGAGACAGATAGTAAGTAGAATGGTGGTTGCCAGGGGCTTGGGAAAAGGGGGAAAATAGGGAGTTAGTGTTTAATGGGAACAGAGTTTCAGTTTGGGAAAATGAAAAAGTTCTGGAGATGGATGGTGGTGTTGGTTGCACAGTTCTTTATGCTATAGAATGTACACTTAAAAATGGTTAAAGTAGTAAATTTTATGTTATGTATATTTTGCCACAATAAAAAAAAATAAATTGATTTTAGATGCTAAAGTCTACAAAGGGAACAATTCCAAGGTTATAGTGGAGAAACTCAGAAGACAACCACCTTAATCAAGGGATCTCAGTAAATCACACCAGTAATAAGACATCAGGGCGGGAAGGGGTGGGAGATGAGGGTAAAGGGGATCAAATATATGGTGATGGAAGGAGAACTGACTCTGGGTTGTGAACACACAATGGGATTTATAGATGATGTAATACAGAATTGTACACCTGAAATCAATATAACTTTACTAACAATTGTCACCCCAATAAACTTTAATTAAAAAAAAAAAAGTAATAAGATATCAACATAAGGTACAGAGAAAAGCACAGCTTCACTTCTGTGGTATTCAAGCCCAAAATACATAAACTCAATCTAATCACAAGAACACACAGTCAAATCAATTGAAAGACATTCTACAAAATACCTGACCAGTACTCATCAGAATTGTCAAGACAAGGGAGCAAAGACAAGAAAGTCTAAGGACCTGTCAGATTGGAGGAGACTAGGGAGACATGACAGATAGAAGCTATGTGCCATGCAGGATTGGATCTGAAAACAGAAAGCAACCATTAGTGGGAAAGCTGGCAAAATTTGAAGAAGGTCTGCAGTTCAGTTACTAGTGTTGTCTCAATGTTTATGAACTGGTTTGTTTTTTTTTTCTCCTTTTTGTTCTTTTTTTGTTTCTTTTGCGTTTTTGCTCGTGTTCCTTTCTTATTTTTATTTCTGTTCTATTTTTACTATTTTATTTATTTATTTTTAATTAACTGGTTTTGATAACTGCACTGCACTTTATAAATTAACATTAGGGGAGCTAGGTGAAGAGTACAGTAAATTCACTACTGTTTTTTCTATGTAAATGGTTTTTTTAACATTGAGAAATAATTCATATACCATAAAACTCACCCTTTTAGTGTACAATTCAGTAGCTTTTAGTATATTCACAGGGTTGTGCAACCATTAGCACTATGTAATTCTGGAACATTTTGCTCATCTCAAAGAGACACCCTGTACTTATTAACTGTCACGCCCCATTCCCTTCTTCCCCCAGACCCTGGTGATCTGTAATCCTTATTCTTTTTTTTTTTTTTTTTTTTACCTATAATCTTTAAGACTCTGGATTTGCCTATTTAAGATATTTCCTACAAATGGAATCATGCAAATATATGAACACGGCTGGCTTCTTTCACTTAGCGTAATGTTTTCAAGATTCATTCACATTGCAACTTTTATTATTAATCTAAAATAATTTCAAAATAAAACATTTTTAAAAATTGATTTTAGGGTTGTGGTTGTTAGCTGAAATGTATCATTTTTTAAAGTTTGTTAATGGTAGTAGAATAGTTTTACTGTATTTATATATTTAAGATTTACCAGGAAGTATGTTGGGAAGTTTACATTTAGGCCAAGCATCTGTGGTATTTAAGAAAATTAAATGTATTGCATAGACAAATACACTTTTAAAAGTTTGAGAGGGGGTGGCCAGTTGGCTCAGTTGGTTAGAGTGCAGTGCTCATAACACCAAGGTCACTGGTTCGATTCCTACATGGGCCAGTGAGCTGTGCCCTCCACAACTAGATTGGAAACGACTTGACTTGGAGCTGATGGGTCCTGGAAAAACACTTTTCCTCAATAAAATTATCAAAAAAACAAAAAAGTTTGCGAGAACTTAAGTTGCAAATAGGTATGAAATTTAAGGGAGTCCAATGTATCCAACTTGAGTTATCAAAGAAAAGGTAAAGATAATAGTTCTTATTTTACCAGCTTTATAAATAGAACAATCAAATTTGTAATTTGAAGGTTTAAGGAAAGCTAGGTTTTAAATGTATTAATTTCATAAGATTGAATAGCAGTAATCATATTACAGTTTCTTGTGGCTGTTATAACAAATTCCCACAAACTGGGTGGCTTAAACAAACAGAAATTTATTCTTTCATAGTTCTGAAGGCCAGAAGTCCAAAATTAGTAGCACTGGGCCAAAATCAAGGTGTCTTGCTCCCTCCAGAGACTCTAAGGGAGAATCTGTTCCTTCCAGCTGGTTTCTCATGGCTGCTGGCCTTGCTGGGTCTGTGGCTGCATCACTCTAACCTTCAAGGTTGGCACCATCAAATCTCTCTCTGCTCTTACCATGGCCTTCTCTGTGTATCTGTCTAAACTCCTGCCTCCTTCTCATAAGGGTACCTGTGCTTACGTTTAGCACCCGTCCATCCAGATAATCCAGGAAAATCTCATCTCAAAATCTCTACCTTATTCACATCTGCAAAGACCGTTTTTCCACATAAGGTAACATTTCCAGGTTCCAGGGATTAGGACCTGATAATTTTGGGGGCTATTACCAGCCTATCACAGTAATTACTTTTTTTAAAAAAATTTTTTATTGGGGAATATTGTTTTTTTTCCAGGACCCATCAGCTCCAAGTCAAGTCATTGTCCTTCAATCTAGTTGTGGAGGGCACAGCTCAGCTCAGAGTCCAGTCGCCATTTTCAATCTACTTGCAGGGGGCGCAGCCCACCATCCCAAGCAGGAATTGAACCGGCAACCTTGTTGTTTAGAGCTCACACTCTAACCAACTGAACCATCCGGCCACCCTGCTGGCAGCTCATTGTCTTCAATCTAGTTGTGGAGGGCGCAGCTCACTGGCCCATGTGAGATTCCAACCGGCAACGCTGTTGTTAAGAGCTCCCGCTCTAACCAACTGAGCTAACTGGCCACCCCAGTAATTACTTCTTTAAAAAACTAATCGTTACAAGAGTCTTTTCAGTGCACCAATACCACTAATGTACATCATAATGTTAATACATAGGTACGGTATTAGCTAATGATTACAATTTCCTTTTTAAGTAAATTTAAAAGTGAATCAATTTAAAGAAAAGTATTTGGTAAATGGCAGTACAGGTAGTTTGTGGACATAGCAGACGTTTCCCTCAATTTGGCAAAGATTTTCCAATTGTGCTGCCTGGAGCCTCAGGACTTCTGGGGAGCCCGTAGTCAAAGCTAAGCGTCTTTGGCTGCACTTCCACTTCTTTACAGATGGGGCTTCAAGATGCTTGAACAGTGTTTTGTGATTAAAAACAAAGTTTGAAAATCACACAGCTAATAATTTAGAAGAAAGAAAAGCTAATGGGGATGTTGATTCCTTAAAAGTCGAAACAGAGTGGTAGAGGATGGTGAGCAGTTTGGCCCTAAAAGGGTTAAATCCAGCTATAATTCCAAAAGGAAAGTGAGAAGAGGTCAGGGGTTGGCTGTGACAGAGTCCAAGAGGAGTTCCTGCAGTGATCCTGCCTGGGACAGTCAGCCTGGGCCCCAGGCTTAAAAGGATTTGGTTCCCCAGGAACTCCGGGGATCTAGAAAGCAACCAGCATAGGTGTGGCAAGAAAGAGCAGGGTCCATCCAAGGGCTGGGCCTACAGGCACGGCTGGCAATCTTGGGGGGGAACCAGGCAGGACTTGGAGAACGGGAGCAGAGCCAGGCGCACCTAAGCCAAGGCCAACTGAACTGTAAAACCACCCACCTGGTTCTAAGCAGGCAGCGGAAGGGGCAAAGTTTGCACTCTGACAGCCCGCTGTGTCGTAAGAGCAGCTTTGTCACGAATGAGCAAGCTTGGGACAGTCCAGTGTGGGTAGAGGTGGGGGCACATCAGATGAGTAGGGAGGCCCAGAATCCCCGGCCCACAGACTAGTCCTTGGATATTGGCCATCTCTGTGAGAGGGGAGCCTGGCTGGGGCTGCCTCCAGGGCCCCGTTTGGCCTCAGAAGCACAATCACTGCTCCCTTTACTTACTATGCCAGGCCCTGTGCCAAGCACTTCACTTATTAACTAAGAGTCTTTTACTTCTGAGTAAAGAAATCAACGCAAGCCAGATTCATTTTTTTCTTAAAAGGGGTGTGTGTGTATGGGCGGGATACAGGAGCGTCTCCTAACCCGCAGGTCAGGGGGGAGCTGGCCTCAGGAAAAGCCCACAGTGGGGACTCTGGAGCAATGGTCCAGCATCTCTTAAGTTTTCCCTGTGCATCTGTTTCTCTCCTCCTCATCCTCCACAGCTTTTTCTGATACTCAGTCGATAAGGCAGGGAGAAGAGGCCGCCCACGGTTCCCATATTCCCATGTGACAGATGCAGACACAGACACTAAAGTTGGATCTGCTCTGATTTCTCAGGGAAAGCAAGGCCCTGCATGGGTCAGGTGTCCATTTTGGTTCCAACTGGCCACAGTGAAGGGAGAGGGGCAGCCACAGACAGAGATATGACTGCTATGGCCCTCCACTGTGATCCTGAGGAGGAAGATGCAGCCCTCAGGAGGTATGACATCAGACCATTAAGTTTGCGAACTTATTGCAACGATGTTACTAACATTTTTTGATACCAGAGGGATTAGTTGTTATGAATTTGTACCAACTGGACAAACAGTTAACCAAGTTTCCTATTTGGAAGTGCTGAAAAGGCTGCGTGAAAAAATTAGACAAAAAACGACCTGAACTTTTCGCCAACAATTCATGGCTCTTGCATCACGACAACGCATCAGCTCACAAGGCACTGTCTGTGGGGGAGTTTTTAGCCAGCAAACAAATAACTGTATTGGAACACCCTCCCTACTCACATGATCTGGCACCCAATGGCTTCTTTCTTTACCCGAAGATAAAGGAAATATTGAAAGGAAGATATTTTGATGCCATTCAGGACGTCAAGGGTAATACGACGACAGCTCTGATAGCCATTTCAGAAAAAGTTCTAAAATTGCTTTGAAGGGTGGACTAAGGCACTGGCGTCGGTGAATAGCTTCCCAAGAGGAGTACTTTGAAGGTGACCATAGTGAGATTCAGCAATGAGGTATGGAGCACTTTTTCCAGAATGAGTTTGTAAACTGAATTGTCAGACCTCGTATGTGGATTTGAATTCAGTTTTGTTTGGCTCCAAAGCCAAGAGCTGGCCCTGGAAGGGGAAGGCAGAGGCAGAGGGACTGTGTTCACTAAGCCCATTAAAGGACATGGGGACACAGACAAAACACAAAGTTCATATGAAAATAACTTTAATTAGCCAAGGGAGCATCACAGCTCCCTGCACACCCAGAACCCTAGTTCTCCTCGGACTGGGCAAGCAGGGCCTCCCCCTCCTCCCGCCAGAAGTGGACAGCATGCAGGTGGGAAGACAGTAACAGACCCAAGGCTGAGGCCGTGCTCAGAGGTGGGCGGGGGGCTGGGCCGGCTCCTTTCGTCCATTACCAGCGATGGGCCGGCCTCGCTCCTCCCAGATGGTGAGGCCATCGCAGGAGCAGATCTGCTTGGGGTTCTGGAAAAGGCCGGCAGAGCGTGCAATGATGCCACAGGCCAACCTGCAGAGAATGTGTGGTCATGGGTGGGCCCCTCTGGGCCCCTCCAGAGTTGCACACGTACGGCGGGCAGAGCACAGCCTCCTGCAGGGGGCGGCACTACCCACCTCTTTCCTGAGTTCCCCGTGATCTTGGATAAGGGATGGCCGCCCTGGCCCAGGTCGTCTTCACCCTCATCGATGACCACGCTTCGGCCAATCACATCCCACACCTTTGAGGGGAGACATTGGCCTCAGACAGTGGACCTGTGAGGCAAGGTCCCCACTTTCTTTTCCACCATACCTTTAACTGCTCATCCTCTATCCGAAAGATGGCTCGGCCGTCAGCATCAGCGTGGACGTTCCCCAGGTCTCCCCGATGCTGCAATGAGACCCAGGGAAAGGAGCACTCAGGGCACAGCTGCTAGCTTCCGGCTTCCCAGTAGCTGATTCCCCTCCCAAAAGTACCACTGTCCGTCCTCCTGTGGGTACAGTCAGGTAGGATGAAGGGACTGACTGCCCAGGACATAAGGAAGGCAATTGGACACTCCCTCCCTGGAACTGAATTCCTGGGCAGAATGACAGCACACTGAAAATAGCCAGTGATCCCCTCCAAGGAAGTCAGGTACGGTGAGCTAGACTGTTCTTCCTAGGAAGCCATTGCCCAGACTTTTATCCCAGCCTCAGAAGCCTGCCCGGTTCCTGCTTCTTTCCATGCCCGGTTCTCCAGCCTTCTGATGATTCTGTGAACCCCTGAGCTTGTTAGCCAAGCTTGGCTTCTTGATCAGCCGAGGCAGCCAGCATCCTTTCCCTGACATCCAGCCTCCAGGAACAGAGAGAAAAAACACCAGGAGCAAAGGCCTGTCCTGATCCCCCCAGAAGCTGGCTCTTCCCACCTTCTCCTTTGAAGGTAATAAAAATGTCATAACATATCTACTGAGCACCTCCTGCATCAGACACCCTCTGCCAGGCATGGGGGGCACATATGCGGCCACCACCCTCAAGGGGTTTGTGCCTTGGTGGGAGCCAGATGTGGAACAGATGAGTGATTATGACACAGAGTTAGTACAATAGAGAGTGTGTATTCTGGTGACAAGACCTTACTGTGAGTCACAGAGACTCACATCTGTGCAAATAAATTGTCCCCAACCTGACACTTTGGGCAGAAGCAAGTGCCAGTGCCAATATGGGCTGGTACACAAGGCCTGGCTGCAAAGTGGTCACAAGGCACGTCACTATAGATGGGTCTGACAAGCAGCAAGAAGAGCCGCTTCTGTTTTATCCTGTTTTCCAGAGGGACATCTGCTGCTTACACCAGGTGCTTTTTGTTATGCCCCATGTTGGCAGCTCTTAAAGTAGAAAGGTCAAGGAGGGGGAGGTGACGACAGAGCCTGGGGGAATGTTTTTAGGACTGGGCTCAGGGGGCAGCAGCAAAGGGTCAGGAGAGGTAGCTTTTCCAGTCCCTGCCCTATAGGGTGGCCTTGATGTCACACCAAGCAGCCAGGCAGGGCCTCTACCCTCAGCACTGGGGAGCCAAGAAGGGTTTCAGGCAGGGGCATGACATGGTGACCCCATGCTTTGGAGCAATCCCCCTAGTACAGTGTATGAAGAGAAAGGACTGGAGGGGCACAAGGAGAGAAGGGAACAAAGCTGAGACCAGTTAGGAGACGTGCAAAAGGACAACCGGCTTGGATGTAAATTCCCACATTGAACTCATTTCCATCTGGTCCAAAGCAGATACTGAAATCCACCAGGAACTTGCCAGTCATCGTGGCGGCCTTGGCCTCGTAGCCCTTGCTCTGTCTTCCTCTGTCTACACCAAGGGCTTTGTAGAGCAACTGGCTCCAGCCCCTTCTGATTCCCAGCCCTGAGAGGGGCCCCGGCCAGGGCACAGGTCACGAGGTGGTCTCTTGCTCTTTAGAAACCTCCACTTCATAAGAGACACAGAAGTCTGCCAGTTCCCAGATGCTCCTTGCTGGTTCACGCCTCGAGGGCTGTGCCTGTGGTGTTTCCTCTGCTGAGCCCGCCATTCCCACTCTCCCATTCTTCACCTGCCTAATTCCTGCTCAGCACCTTTCAAGGCTCAGTGTGAAATTGCACCTCCCTGGATTCACACCTTTGTGTACTTCCCCCCCCCACACCCACACCCCCAGCCAAGTGTGGGCTAGAACCTGTGACACTTCCAAGATTAGGTTCCAAAAAGAGTGTGGCTTCAGTCTTGGGTGCCCTCTCGTTCTCTCACTCACTTGCTCTGAGGGAAGCCAGCTGCTCTGTTGCCTGCTGCCCACATGGCAAAGGACTGATGTCTCTGGCCAACAGCCAAGGAGGCCCCAAGGTCTGGCAACAGCAACACGAGTGAGTGTGGGAGCAGGTCCTTTCCACCTCGAGCCTTGAGCTGGCTGCAGCCCCAGCCAACACCTTGACTGCAGCCTGTGAGAGACCCTAAGCCCGAGGCCCCAGCTAAACTGCACCCAGAGAAACGGAGATGATAAATGCTTATTTTAACCCCTACGTCTGGAGTGATTTGATTCACAGCAATAGTTAATGGATTCAACAGAAAGGCTTCTCCCACTTTGGGGGGGAAAGAAGTAAAAACTTTTGACCATGAGAAATGTGACAGAGCTGTCAAAAGTCCAACAAATCAGTTACATGAATTAAGAAACACACACCATGTGTTCATTTGTTTTGTGGCAGAAGGTTGCAAACTTTCATCAAGATAGAAAACAAAAACCAAGGAAGTCTGAGTCCTGCGAGGGTGTACAGAGGAGTCACCAGTTTCCAGGATCAGGACCCAGAGACGGCCTGGTGCTGAGTCCCCAAGGAGGGGGAACACACACAACATGGTACCCAGTGTGTGACAGGGCTAGGAAACATTACATCACCGAGGGAGAAGGCAGCCCTCCTGGCTTAAATCCAGGACAAAGTTTCTGTTTGGTGTTAATAGGTCTTTAATACCTCTTAACGTTTGCTCCTCACATTAACAAAGGCAGGAACTCAGCTCCTCACATTAACAAAGTAGGAACTCTGAGAACACTTTTGAGGCCTGCACTGACTTATTTCCACAGTGATCCTCCTATTATGCTAGAAGTACTGGTTTTCAGGGTGGCCCGTTAGCTCGGTTGGTTAGAGCGTGGTGCTGATAACACCAAAGTTGCTGGTTCGATCCCCGCATGGGCCACTGTGAGCTGCGCCCTCCTTAAAAAAATAAAAAATAAAGGAAAAGAAAAAAGAAGTACTGGTTTTCCAGTCTCTGTGGCAATATCAAGTTTCTTGTTAAAAATAAATCAACCTTAATTACATAAAATAAGGTCTTGATTTGCTTTAAAATTATGGTGGAGAAGGACGTGGTATAGATAAAACAGGACTGGCCATGAGGTGGTGATTGATGAAGACCAGTAATGGGGACCTGGGGGTTCAGGACAGTACTTTCTCTTTTAGGAATGTTCTGTGATGGATTAAAACACTAAAAATAACTAAATTCACCTAAGGAAAAAAATTTTAATCAAAGTCAATTTAAATCAAAACACTGAGTAACAAACAAAACAAGCAGTACTCAGGTAAGATAAAAATCATTAAGGCAGCACATGACTTGCTCCAATGGGGAAAACAATTCTCTGGTGAAAAACGAAAATTCCAGGACCAGGAATTGGAGCATGGGGAACGGCCTGTTTAGTCTGAGTAAAACTTTCATCTTCTACGCCGTCACTTCTAGAAGCTCCTCCTACTGCCTGTGCCCCTGGGGCTGGATCAGGTGCTTGCTCTGGGTTCCCAGAGCCTCCTGCCAGGATAATCTCTTGTCATTGCAACCTCGGAGTACTCAGTGGTCTCCCTACCAGACTGTGAGCTCCGATGGAACAGGCCTTGATCACAGAAAGTGTCAATAAATGCTTCTGAACGAAACAAAATGAAGGGAAAAGACTCCAGTAAAAAAGAACCGCACTCAGAGGAGCCAAGAGCTGCCTGCCCTTCCTCTGAGACCCTGAGCTCTCTCTCAGCCCGAGCCTCACCCCAGTGGACACTCACCCGGTCAGAGTCCTGGGGGCCCCCATGAGACGTTCCATCAGGGTTAAAGTGATCCCCACAGCTAAGAAGAAAAGGTAGCAGGTGGGAAGTCAAGCAGCAGCTCACAGTCCAGGTGACCCATCCTCTTACTTTAACTATATTTGTTTCATCCATGCACTTACTCACTCATTCACTCACTCACTCATTCATTCAACAAACACTCCCTCTCTGTGCCAGGCTTTGGATTGAGGTCACTAGTACAATCAAACACGGGTCCTACCCTCAATAAACTTCCAGGGGAGACACAGATGAGTAAACAACTAATTGTTTGACAAACACCATGACAAACACCATGACACGGGAACTTGCCCTTCTCACGTCCAGGAGTCACCTTCCATCTCACAGGCAGTAAGATAGCTATGAGCAGGAGTGTCAGGGTCAGATTTTGGTTCAAATCCCCATTCTACTATTTACATGCTCTGGAGCCTTTGACAAGTCATCTAACCTCTTTGAGCCTCAGTTTCATCATCTGTAAACTGGGCCTATGTGCACATGCCTCACAGGGTACTTTGCAGAACAGTGTGAAAGTATGTGTCAAGGGCTGAATACAGGCCCCTGCACATAGTGGGTGCACAACTAGGGGATGAGGATATTACAGGGGAGGTTACAGACGACTTACCTGTTGCAGTTCTTTGTGAGGTCCCCGAATTGATGGACATGGAGTCCGTGCGGCCCAGGCTCCAGGCCGTCAATGGTCCCCTCAATGAGGCAGCGCTCAGGGGTCAGCTGGAGGAAGCGCACCACCCCCTGCACAGGGCCATGCCCCTCCAGAATGGCCACGGCTGCCCCCAGATTCTCTGCAAGGTATTAGACACCCAGCCCCACGCCTTCATCAGCTGGGGAAGGGCATGGAGAGAGCCCCACAGATCTTTTACCCTCCTCCCCCAAGCCTTCTCCAACCCAAAGTCCCCAAATCCTGTGGTTAGATTTATATCAGCCCCAGGCCACCTCCCTCCCAGAGAGGCAAGGCCAAGGTCACAGTGGTTACTCACGCAAGAGACCACTGCCCATGCCCTTGAGTACTGCCTGCCGTCCCGTGCCTTCTAAGAGGGCCTGCACCTCCTGGCTGGGCAGGGTGGTCTGCACCAGGACCATCTGGTTCTCCAATTGCACCTCCACATTCTGGACACCTGGGAGGAGAGAGGGGGCAGAGGGCAGCAGAGGGCTGGCACCCTGTGCTGGGAACAGGGAAGAGAGAAACAGAGGGTGACTCCCCACCCCCAGGTTGGGTGACTCACCAACCTGCCCATGGCTAGAGGTAGGCTCGGAAGCTGCTTTCCAGCTGGGGACGGCCCTTCACCTCTCTGAGTCTGTTTGTTTATAAATAAAGTGGGGATGATGTCATCTCACCCCAAGGACTGTTATGAGTCCTTATCACATGCCAGGCATTATGTATAACTTTTTAAGCATAGATAATTCTTTAAAAAATGTTTTTATAAAAAAAAAAAAAGTTTTTATAAAAGTGGGTGATCAATAGCCGTGTTATTCATGATAGTCCAAAGGTGAAAACAACCCACAGGTCCATCCACTCATGAATGGGTAAACAAAATGTGGTATTTCCATACAACGAAATACTATTCAGCCATAAAAAGGAGTGAAGCACTGATAACTCTCTACAAAATGGATGAACCTTGAAAACATTATGTTACGGGAAAGCCAGTCACAAAAGACCACGTATGAGTTAGATGATGCCATTCTGGATGAAATGTGCAGAATAGGTAAACCTATAAAGACACAAAGTAGATTAGGGGGTGGGGGAACAGGGGAATTGTATCCAGCTAAAGTATACAACTTCTTCATAAAGTGAAGAAATATAAAAGCGATCGTGATGATGGTTATACAACTCTGAACATACTAAAAACCACTGAACTGTGCACTTTAGACGGGTGAACTTTATGTTATATGAATTGTATCTCAATAAAACTGGTATACACATAAGGGGGACTATCACCATCACTATGACAGCTAACATTTACCCAGCATGCACTGTGGGCTTTTTCGTCCTTTACCTGTAGTAACGAATTCCATACTCAGGTAACCCCATAGAATAGGCAAGAAAACTGAGGCACAGAGAAATTAAGAAACTTGCTCAAAGTCACGTTGTAGTAAAATGTGGAACTGGGATTCATGCCCGGCAGCCTAACTCTGGAGCCCGAGCACTTCACCTGGATGCTGCTCACCCTGAGAAGCAGCCCCCCAGCCTCCAGGCTGGGCTGGGACCCCCTCCTCTGCCCTCCCGTAGCAGCTCCCACTTCCCCACATAACTCACACTGCACTGATTACAATGCTCTGTGAGGGCAGGAGCTCTGTGTGCTCCACAAGGGTCAGGTTCAAAAGTCAGTGGGTCTCTGTGTGGCTACATACAAAGGAGCTCCCTTTGAGGTGAAAGGGAAGGGAGTGTGTACGGCTCAGACTATGTTCAACAGTGGAATAAAATAAAACTAAATTAGAATGCTTCAGTTACTGAACTACATTGGGAAAAACTTTAATAACAATAAAAAGAAATGTTTGTCACTTATTCCTAAAAAAAAAAAAAAAAAAAAAAGACAGTGGGTCTCAATTGCCCCCCAAATGCCTAAAGTCACATGTGTACCGAAACCACGTGATGATTCCGACACATGCTCAGCTTTGAGGAACAGTGAGCCAACTCAAAGAAGGAAGAGAAGAGGCTTCCCCTTCATTCAGATATTTGGGGTCCCAGGGCCTTTTAAGAGAACTCTAGAATCCTCAGCCAGTACACAAGGGGGGGCAGGGAGCAGTAACTACTGCTGTCAGATGGGGGTGGGGCTTCCTAGCATTGTGCTTTGATCTCAGGAAGTGTGTTTGTTTCTCTGCAGGGTAAAGGGCAGGGGGGCCTGGGAGGTCCAGGAGACACACATTAAATGAGGCATTTCACAAGGCCTGGAGCTAGTGCTCTGTGAAACCTTTGGTCTTGCCTCATCCTTTTTTCCCTCCTCCATATTCTTTCAATAAATGTGTGCTTGGCCCGGAGGAGGCCAGGGTCAGGGAAAGCGCTGGTCCTCAGGGAACGCACAGGCTGTGGGAGAACTCAGAATACACACGGGTTAACCACCAGGCAGAGAAGAGAGTAACTCCCAGGGCACAGACAAGGTACCTCTGCTGTTCATATTCCTTCCTGTGCAAAGGTGACAAAACTGGGAAATGCTACTGGGAGGAGGCAGCACCTGAGAGACAGGAATATTTGGCCTGTGGTTGGTTATAAAGGTCTCCCGGGTTTGCTTGGAGAGCCCGGGAAAGCTCAGTGTCAGGATCCATGACACTGAGCTGGGCAGAATGTGTAAGAGATCAGACAAACCCATTTCCTCCCCTGCAAGTACAGGGCAATTCTGTGAGAAGAAAACCCTCCAAAAAACCAAACGGTCTCTCACTTCACATGACATCACATCCTGGGCCACTAGGCAGCCTGTGAAGCCTTGGAGTTCTGGGTCCACCTAGAGGTACCTCTTGATGCAAAGGGGGTGTGGGGAGGACGGCACAGAACTCTTGTGGCCTGAGCCTGCAGGGTATGCCAAGAGCTGGGTGCTCTGCTTTACACATCAAGGGAGTGACAATGCCCTCATCTGGCAGGTGAGGAAATGAGGCTAGAGGGTTACACAACTGGCTTGAGGTCACAAAGCTTGGAAGGCAGCCTGTCCAACCCCAAGGCTGATGCTTGGTCCTCCTGCCCCAAGGAAGTAGGGTTGGACCCCAAAAGACAGACTGAGGTTCCCAGGGCTCAGATAAACATGCAGTGCAAGAGGTTTCATTTATTCATTCGATTATTCATTCATTTAACAAATGTATACTAAGCATGTGCCACATTCCAGGCAGTGGGGATATAGCAGGGCACAAGTCAGGCGATGTCTCTACCCCGTGAAGCAGCACACATTCAAGTACAAGGACACGGATAGCAAATACATGCATGAGAGAGACTCAGAGAGTGAAAAGTGTGATCAATGAAATGGGAACAACTCGGGGATGAGCCACTCAGGCAGGCTGGTCAAGGAAGGTCTCTCTGAGCCTTTAAGCAAAGGCCTGAAGGTAGTCAGGGAAGGGCATTCCAGCAGAAAGAACTGAAGGGGCAAAGACCCTGAGGCAGGAACAACATTGATGCGTTTTAGAAAGGCCAGTGTGGTTGAAGCTGGGAGTAAAGAGAATAGTAAGATATGGAGGCCAATCAAGCAAAGCCTTGTAGGCAACAGGAAAAAATCTGGATTTGAATTTTGGAGAGGCCATAGTGGACAGTGTTAGAGAATGTAGGCTCTAGGGTTGAAATCCTGAGTCTGCCACATACTAGCTGTGTGACCTTAGACAAGTTACTCAACCTTTCTGTTGAGTTTTCTGTTCAGTTTCTTCACCTGCAAATGGAGATAGTAATACTATAATATCTATTTCAGAGGGTTATTGAAGAGCTAAATGAGTTATTTCTTGAATATTTCATATTCAAGACCTAAATGAGGCTCTCTGCCCCGTGAGGCTCCAACATTTAGAACAGTGCGTGGCCCATGGGAAGCTCTCAAACATTATTACTTCTAGAGTATTTTAAGCAAGGCAGCCGCATTATCTAACATATGATTTTAAAAATCACTCTGGCTTTTATATGGAAAAGCTATTAGAGGGCGCAACAGGGAGCCCAAAGATGAGGTTCTCGTGTGGGTCAGGGAGAGATGAGGTGGCTTGGACTGGTGTGAAGGCCCAAGTATGGAAAAAGAGAAGCTGGATTCTGAGTATGTTTCAGACATACAGCAGACAAGACTTGATGATGTGCTGGCTTCAGTGCAGGCGGGTTCCTGACCTGAGGTCTCCTAAGAAGAGCCGATTCTCTGCTCCTGAAGCAGGAGGCTCCAAGTGAGAAGCAATTTGTAACTATGCACTTCCCGAATTCTTGACCTTGAATCTGAACCAAGAAGAGGCTGGCTCTCCAGCTAAGCAGCAGTGCAGTTTGGCTGGTGAACCCCAGAGTGTGGCCAGGCCAGCCCTTGTTTAGCTCAGAACCCAGTGAGGGAGAAAAGATAAGGCCACAGTGAACCCCAGGGTGTGTGATAAGGGTTCAAGGAAGTGAATCTTGGGCTGGAAGCTCCTCCCACTTAAACCTTTGGGAGAGCAGAGCTCTTTCCCAAAGCCCAGGGCCTCCTGGAGAGAGCAAATCTCTCTCTCTCTCTCTCTCTCTCCTTCCCTCCCTCCCTCCCTTCCTCTCTCTCTTCATTCTGGGAAACTACAACTTCCCTGCTCAACCCATGAAAAAGCCAAGCTGTTTCCAGTCACCTAGATCAAAAACATAATCACCAGGAGTCTTTTTCTGAGCCTAAGAAACCTGCTGAGGGCTAAACACCTGCAGTGTTCAACAGAAAGTCCAGCTGTTTGCTCTCCCAGCAAGAACATTTTACAGGTAGTGAAGAGCCCAGCATCCTCAGAAAGCTTTGGTCAGAACACTCCACTCTCGGTGGAATGACTCAATCTCCACAGACTGTTGCCCAAATCCCACAACACACAGCAAACCCAGCTTGGAGATCTGTCCCCTGTTGCCTCCACCCAGCCAGATGACCATCTGTAACCCCTCCTCTCATGCTCTAAGACTTAGTGGGCTCTCACGATATGCCAAAGACTTTTCTAAAGTGCTAATTAACTCATTTACTCTTCACGTCAATCTTCTGGAATAGCTTCCACTATCATGCCCGTTTAAACACTGAAGAAACACAGACACAAAAAGTAACATGCATGAGTTACTCAGTGCCATTGATCTCAGTGCCATTGAGCGGCAAAGAGGAGATCTGAACCCAGTCTAACTCAAGAGCACATACCCTAACAACTATGACACACTGCTGCCTTATACAGAGCTGAGTTCCACCAGGGTCCCAGCTTCAGAAGCCATCTCGTCTCATCTCCTATCAGAAGTGCTCTTCCATGAGCAATGCTTGTGTGCTCATATTTACCTGAGGCAGGGGCTGTGCCTGGAACATTTGTGAAGCATTCTTCCTAAAAAGCACCCAATGTCTGGTCCATACCTGCTGAATGAACTGGATGAACGCACGTTTAACAGAATCAAAAGGAAGGCAGTTCCCAGTGCCATGCTGGTGGCTCTGCCTTCTCGGATCTTTCCAATTGTGCCAGGTCGTCTCCAGACCTGCTAGCTAGCTGGCTCTTAAGAGTCAGGATCTGCCTACGATGGAACATGGCCAGCGCTGCCCTTTGCTTTGCCGAGATTATGCTGTTTCCCAAGCAAGAACAGCCCGTCTTCCAGGGATCTCCCCCTTGTAGGTGGGGCTATACTCAGCCTAGCTCCTCACTCTCCAGGCATCTGAACTTTTAAGACGCTAGGACAGACAGTTGCTGGTAGGGCAGGCTTGAGACCTGTACTCCAGGCTCTGTCTCTGGGTCTTTGTATATGATTCTGAGAACATCCCTTCCTCTCTCTGGGTTTCAATTTCTGCGTCTGTAAAATGGGAGTAGGGTTGGTTTAAGAGATTTGCCTGCCTCTCCCAGAGGCCTCCGGACTGTCCGCAGAAAATTTATCTGGCTCTTACCTGCTACCCCTTGCAGGGACTTGCGCACCGCGTCCACACAGCTCTGACAGGTCATCTGCACAGCGAACTCCAGCTGCAAGGGCGGCAGGGACCCGCGGATGAGAGCTGGGGACTCCTCTTGCGTGATCCTGTTTCACTACCTCTCCTAGGACCATCCCAAACGCCTGGGGAAACGCCCCACGTGACCCTTCCTGAAGCGCCTTCTTCATTATCAATCAAGATCAGGATCGACACCCTCCGATATTAACGCCAAGGACCCTGCTACTCTAGCACCCGTTTCACGCTGGGGCTCCCGGCCTCGCCCCTGGTGCCCGCTTCTTTCCTTCCCTTCCCGCGTTAACGATCACCCCCAGGAGCTGAGTCTCTCTGCCCGGCGAGGCTCCCACACTAGGCTTCGACCCTCACCGTGCAGGCGATCTCACGGTCCCCCGAGTCCGATGCCATCTCAGACCCAGTCACTGGCCTAAAGACCTGAATTGCTGGAGTTCTGTAGCAGAAACCCGAGAAGAGTCGCGAGGAGGGGGAGCCTCGGAAGCCAGACTTTGCCCCGCCTCCTGGTGCGCGCGCATTCAAGGCCCCGTTTCCACCTCCAAGGAGTAGTGAGCACCGGACGCGCAAGCGCACTCGGGCCGCCCGGCCCCTGGTTGCCTTAGTAACAGCTTCGCCGCCTCTGCCCGCAAGATCCGCGCTGCCAGCGGTAATATGGAGCCCTTTAAACCTGAAGCCGAGCTCCAGCAGTTTTACCACCAGTTACTGCGTCCGCTGTCGCTCTTCCCACGCAGGGCGACACGCCCAGAGCCTCAGAAGCCCCTACCGCAGGAGGTCCCTATGCTACTGCCCTTGCCCGTCTCGCGGCTGACCGTGGCATCACTGTGCCGCCAGGTGGCCAAGCGGCTGGCCCTCAGCGGGCTGGCAGAGCGGATGCCTCCCGAGGGCCGACTCCGTTTCACAGAGGTCATCCTGAACGAGCTAAAGTGCAGCTGGCGGGAGCCTCCCACTGAACCCAGTTTGAGCCACTTGGACAACCAGAGGCTGCGAAAGCGGCTCCTGGTCTACGTCCTGCTCAGCTGTGAGCACCTCTTCTTACGCTACCTGCACCTGCTGAAGACCATGTCGACCTCCTCAGATGTCTTCACAGAATCAGCCACGCTCACTCGTTTGGCCGCCAGCCTCGCCAGGGACTGCACAGTCTTCCTCACCAGCCCCAAGGTCTACCGTGGCCTGCTCTCCGACTTCCGTGCCCTACTGAAGGTAGAGCAGACCCAGGACAGCATATACAAACTGCGCTCCGTCGGGCCCCCTGGGGATTTTAAGCCATGGCCTCACAGCATCGACTTTGCCCAAGGGTCAGGCTGCACCCTCAATCTGAACTACCTCATCCAACTCAGCCGCCCGCCAGAATTTTTCAGTGAGCCTGAACCGGATCCAGTGAAGGAATTGAAATCCATCCCGCACCTGAAGAGGAGAAAGCCTCTCCCCTGGCTGCCCGCCATGCAAAGGAAGGGAGAAAGCAGCTTCAGTTCCTCACAGATTGTGTCACTGCCCAGATACTCTGTGACTCCCACCAGCGAGTCTTCCCCCACCCCCCATTTGCCTCTCTACTCCCATCTCCAGAAGGGCCAGTCCATGCCCTCTCTGCGTGAGGGCTGGAAGCTAGCAGATGAGTTGGGCCTTCCTCCACTCCGGCCTCGTCCCTTAACCCCGCTGGTCCTGGTTACAGAGAGCAAACCAGAGGTGGCAGGGAACACAGTAGCTGAGGACCTGAAGCAGATAATGAAGAGCATGAAATTGGAGTGGACTCGCTACTCACCGCTGGACTCAAGCCTGCCCCTGCTCCTGGGGACCCTGACCCACTGCCCAACTGCAGCACATCGCATGGAAGAGCTGCAGAGAATGCTGAAGGAAGAACAAGAAACCTCTGGACAGTGGGGCCCCAAGTCCCCCCAACCCCTTGCACTTCATCCACAGCCAGTGACTGTTACTTTGAAGCTAAGAAATCAGGTGGTAGTCCAGGCAGCTAGTGTGCAGGTCTCTGAGAGAAAGTTTTTGGATTCCTTCCACATTGAGGGGACCGGAGTCCTATACGACCACCTGGCTGGTGAACTGGAATCCAAACTTATCGAGGAAATGGATGTTGATCGCTTTGTTGGTAATAGCATCAGGGAGGTCTACAAGGAGTTGATGAGCCGTGTCTCTCTTGACCACTTCTCTTTTGACCAGGGACCCATGATTGAGCGTGCAGCCAATAAAGATTGGTCGAAGTTCCTGACCTCAGCCTTTCTACGTCAAGAAAAACAGTATTGTGTCATCAACCCCAAGCTGGTTGGACTTTATACCCAGAGAGCAAACACTTTGCAGTCCAACCTGGATAGAACGTCTTCGCTCACATCACCCCAAATAAGCAAAGGCGGGGAGAGGAAATCAAGTAAGGCCTTGTGGACAAAGTGGCGGAAAACCTCCTTGTCCGTGGATGACTATTTCAAATACCTCACCAACCAGGAGACAGATTTCCTCCATGTCATCTTCCAAATGTTTGAAGAGGAGGTTCCTGTGGAGATCGTGGCCCCCGTCAGAGAGTCCCTAAAGATTCAGCACCCACCTCCCTTGCTAGAAGATGAAGAGCCAGACTTTGTGCCAGGAGAGTGGGATTGGAACACAGTGCTGGAGCACAGGCTAGAAACTGAAGGGACCAACCTCCTGGAAGAACCCCACAAAATCCAGAGCCTGCAGAAGCGTCTGGAGCGGTTGTGGTCCATGCTTGAGGTCCCCCACAAGGACCGGCTGGACATGGCCATCAAGTACAGCTCCAATGCCCGTCTGAGGCAGCTACCTTCATTGGTGAGTGCCTGGGAGAGGGCCCTGCAGCCCATTCAGCTTCGGGAGATGTTGCTGGGGAAACTGGAGTGGTTTGAGCGACAGGCCTCTGACCCCAACCGTTTCTTCCAAAAGACTGGCATGGGTCTGAGTCGCTTCCTGGAGGAGAATCAAATCCGCAACCATCTACACAAGAAGCTTAGTCTAATGGAGGCTCCTTTGGCTTCACTTCTTGAGAAGATTGAGTTAATCTTCAGCGAGCCAGTGATCTTCAAGGGGCGGCGCTACCTGGACAAGATGAAGCGCGACAAAGTGGAGATGCTGTACTGGCTGCAGCAGCGGCGGCGGGCACGCCACCTGGTCCGGGCCCAGAAGGCTTCCCAGCAGTCAGCCGTGTTCAGGAGGCTCGGCAGCCAGCCTTTAATAGCCCCTGGGAATAGTCCCATTACCTTCTGACCAGGCCAAGTGCCCTCACATCCCTCCCTCACCCCCCAACACCCAGCAGCTCATCCAGACCTCTTGATTGCTTTGGAAGAAGAAATAACTGGGAGTACAGGCTTCAGATCACTGTGCTTCCAACTACCAAGGGACTGAGATTAACACTTTACTTTGACAATGAAATTCTCATAAAAGAACCCCCAAGCCCAATATTCCCATTTATGTCAAGCTAAGCACAATACAGTCAAAATCTCATATATCAAAAGAATTCAGACCATCCCTTGGAGTTTATTATAGTGGAAAATATCAGACGGAGGCACACCATCACCTTTGGAATACTTTGGCATTTCTATCACGCTACGTTAAATCGGCTGATAGGCTCTGTGGCATAATGGTTAACAGCTAGGGCTCTGGAGTTAGTAGATGTGGGTTTAAATCCTGGCTGTGTAACCTTGGGCAAATTACTTATCTGTTCTGCACCTGGGCCATCATATGTCAGCTGAAGGACTTGGGTCCAGGTTGTCACTTCTTCCAGTTCTAGCACACTATTGATAAAGCTAAACATTTTTTATTAAGTTTTTACCAATGAATACAAGCACATGGTCCAAAGCACACAAGGGTATGTACTGGAAAGTAAGTCTCCTTTCTAACCCCACCTCCAGTATCTCAGTTCCCCTTCCTGGGGTAACAACTGTTACCAGTGTCGTGTGTATCTTTCCCTTATTCAGCAAATAATTGTTGAGTACCTACTAGGTAGTTTTTGCCTGGTCTCTATCACAAACAAAACAAAGACCCCTATCCTTTGTAGAGTTTACATTCTACTGGGGGGAAACAAACAATAAACAATAAACGTAGTACCTAAGAACATTGACTGATAGAATGTTAGAGGGTGATAAGTACTGTGGAAAAAAGAACAAGTAGGGTAGGGTAAGAGGAAACAAAGGGCGAGGGACACAGTTTTAATTAGTGCAGTCAGTGTAGGCCTCACTGGAAAGGTAAGATTTGAACAAAGGCTTGAAGGAGGGGAAGAAGTGAGCCCCGTGGACATCTGAGATGACAACTTTTCTGACAGCCATTTCAAAGTCCTAAATTAACCGGATGCCTGGGCTGTCAGAAAAGCAAAGAGACATGAGCCAGAGGGTTCATGACAAGGTGCCAAGGGGCAGGTTAGATTGTGTAAGGCCTTGTAGACCCTTGTATAAACTAGTTCGGAGATAGCCGATGCATATGAGCATATATATGTATGTATGATCTATGCATATGTTTATAACCACACCAGTGGTAACATGCTGTACCTCTGTTTTGCTGCTGTTTTCACGTACCATGCCTTGAACTCATTCCATGTCAATACACATGGCGCTGCCTTATTCTTTTTGATAGCTATGTAGTATTACACCGTGTATTTTTATTTAACTAGTCCCTTATTATTGGACATTTACAAACAAAAACAACACTCTAAAAACGTCCTTGTTCATCTATTTAGGATTGCAACTATTTCTATAGTTTAAATTCCTGGAAGTGGAATTATGTCTAAGCATAAGCATTTGTAATTTTGATAGATATTACTGGGTACCCTCCACAAAGGTTGTAACAATTTGCGTTGTCATCGACATTGGATGACTATGCTTCTTTGCCCACTCTCAATAATAGTGTTACCACATTTTTAATCTTTATCAGCTAGTAGGTGAAAATTTGTATCTTATTTGAGTTGTGTTCTCATTTATGAGTGAAGTTGCATCTTTCACATGTTTATTTTTTTCTCTCAATTTTGCTGTGAACCTACCTTTCACGTGTTTAAAAGCTATGTTTCCTTTTCTGTAAAATGCCCATGCCTTTTGCCCACTTTTCAATTGGTTTGACTATTTTGTTTTCTTGGTTTTTCAGTGCTCTTTGTATATTCAGGAAATTTAGCTAACACGTTAGTCGTTACCTTGGGCAGAACACTTTCCTTGCATGATTCCTTAGACTCCTCACCACCTGTGAGGTTATGTATTTTAATCTCCATTTTACAGCTGAGGAAATGAAGGCTCAGGTAAGTAAAGTAACTTACCCAGGGTCATAAAGGTAGTAAGTTGGTGAGCCAGGACTGAAGCCTAGGTCTTTCTGACCCAGAAGCCTACATGTGTCTTCCTGGTGTACTGATTCTGTGAGATATGGTAAGAGAGCTCTTAAACATGGCCTGCCTCACCTGCTGGCACAGGTAATGTGAACACTTCAGATCTCCTCCATTCACCATTTGCTGGCATATAAACTTCTACTTTGTTTGGTTTTTCCAATAAAACAGCATTTCCCAAACTTTTTCACCCAAGTACTTCTTAGAATGGAGGAACATAACAAGCATCTTGATCAGGTCTGAGGGCTTGGGGAGCCGGGCAGGGAGTAGAGGGAAGCAGTGCTGGTCTAAAAGGCATGAGAGGGCGGATGGGTGGCTCAGTTGGTTAGAGCACAAGCTCTGGGCAACGGGGCTGCAGGTTTGACTCCCACATGGGACAGCGAGCTGCACCCTCCGCAACTAGAATGAAGTCATGAGCTGCCACTCAACTCCTGGGTGGCCAGATGGCTCAGTTGGTTGGAGCGCGGGCTCTCAACCACAAGGTTGCCAGTTCGACTCCTCGATTCCCCCAGGGGATAGTGGGCTGAGCCCCCTGCAACTAGCGGCGACAACTGGACCTGGGGCTGAGATGCGCCTTCCAGAACTAAGATTGGAAGGACAACAACTTGACTTGGAAAAGTCCCGGAAGTACACACTGTTCCCCAATAAAGTCCTGTTTCCCTTCCCCAATAAAATCTTTGAAAAAAAAAAAAAAGGCATGAGAGAAATTTCTTTAAAAGTCTTTTATTTTTGAAATTCATGCAAAATTTGCATTCTACTCCGTAATATGTCATACTTGTTTTAATATAAAAATGATGCCTGAAATTACTTATCTTTGAATTAAACTGGCCCTCTGGAAAGATATGCTACATTTAGCATTTATATTATGGCTTTCCAGGCATACTGCTGCATTCTCCAGAAGTCACACATAACCCAGGTGAGAGACGCTGTAGCAGGGGTAGGCAAACTTTTTCTGTAAAAAAAATTGGTAAAATGTTTTGGTCTTTGTGAGCAATATGGTCTCTGTCCCAAGGCTCAACTTAACTTTCATCATGTGAAAGCAATTACAGATAATACATAAGTAAATGGTCAGGGCTGTGTTCCCATAAAACTTTATTTCCAAATCAGGCAGCCAGCCGGATTTGGCCCTCAGGCGGTAGTTTGCTAATCGCTGTGCTACAGCATCAGCCCCTTCAAAAAGCAAACACACCCAGAAGGACTAAGACAGGAAACTTGGTGCAGCATTTTCCAAAGCACGTTGCGTAATAAACTAATCCTGGGACCAGCTTTCCCCAAGTTCCAGACTTAAACCCATGGCTGGGCAATCCCCCACCACTGATCCTGTTTATATGGGTTTGGTGAATGTCATCATAGTGATAACTACTGTTCATCTGTATTTTCCTGATTACAAAGTTCTTTTCATGTTCATTCAGTTAAGAATCAGTAGAATGTAACTTGCATCTGAAGTGGTGGAGTCACGACTTAAACCGGTCTGGGAACTTCAACTCCTGTGCCCTGGGGGGTCTGGCTGTAGTGGTGGCCCTGCTCCATGCCAAGCCTCCTGTCATGCGGGGACTCTGGTCCCTCTCCCCCACAAGAATGCAGGATATGGTGAGGCCAAAAAGGAGCACCAATGGAGCTATAGATAGGGGAGTCATACCACTATATTCTCGCTGGTGGCTGGGTTGGAGACACAGGAAGCAGTAGCCACCCGATCCGCAATCCACAGTCCACTTCTCTGCCAACCAACCAACCCACTAACGTAGCCACGGCAGTTATATTAGTGGCTAATGGCTAACCAGGTAGCAGCTGATGGCCAACCAGCCACAGCAGATAGCCATCTACTACTCGAGCCAGCACCTTTCCACATGAGGCCGAGAGCCTGGAAACTGCTCTTTGGGACTCTGTCCCCACACCTCCAGGCAGCCAGAGGCCCCTGGTTCCATCCCAGCAGACTCAGTTGTATTGAAAACCAACTGTTTGCTAAGTGTCACTGAGCTCAGGTGCTTTAAGGATATTATTTCATTTAATCCTTACAACAGTCTTGCAAAGAAAGAGAAGGCACTGTTAGCTCCCTTTGGGGAAATGGGCCTCTAGGATAACTGGATGAAAATTGATTCTCTAAATTACTGAGGATTTGTGTGGAGTTTTAGTTTTGCGCCTGCCCTAGATCCAGAGGCTGTCGGACAATACTTTAAATCTGGTCTGGGATGATTGGCTGGGGCAGAGCCCAAGCTCATAAAAGCCCAATATCTTCCCTGTTTGCTACAACTTTAAAGGAATGGCTCATTCATTTGCATATGTAGAATACACTTATTAGTTATTTAAAGTAACATTAATCCCACTATATGCTAACCAAAATAATATATTTTTATAAAAAATAACTTTCAGGGGCAGCCAGTTGGCTCAGTTGGTTAGAGCACGATGCTCATGATACCAAGGTTGCCGGTTCGATTCCTGCATGGGCCGCTGTGAGCTGCGCCCTCCACAACTGGAAAGAGGCAACTGCTTGACCTGGAGCTGATGGGGCCTGGAGAAACACACTTGAAATAAATAAAAAGTTTGAAAAAAAAAAAAAAGCTTTCAAAACAAAACAAAAAAGTGTAGTAAAGTGAAGCTGTCTTACTCTTTTGCAAATCTCTTTAATGTCTGGCCTAGTAGGAGACAGACAACTGGGTTACCTGTTTCTGCATACATCCATTGCAATATCAGAGGCCATGTAACCCCTGAAAAACACTCTGCTCAGGAGAGAGTGAGGGTAGAAAAGGCAAATATTGTCTCAGCAGTATTATGAAAATAGTTTGGCACCATGAACACCCAGAAAAGGCCTGGCTGACCCTATTTACATATGTTTTTAAGTAGAGGAGGGGCAGAGATGGGGACAAAGACAGTAGTGAGGGTGGGAGTAGGAGCAGTGGGACACGTTGGATCAGGGACTGAGCAGTTGCTAGGGCAGGAGCAGTAGAAGTGGCAGAAGTGTTGGCTGACAAGGAATGCTTGTTTGCTTACAAAATGTCAAGGGCAAGGCCAGAGGTAAAACTACAACTTGATTAAAAAAAAAAAAAAAAAAAGTTGGTAATTCTGCCAATTGGTCATCGAGCTGCTGAACAAGCCGATTGGCTTTTGGTGATCTGGCCACTCTGAGAAGCTGAGACGGGCAGAGAAGCCAAGTGCCAAAGGCACACAGGTGCCGGCAAGAACCGGATTTGAGCCCAGGTGTTTCTGACTCGCTAAGCTTACAGCCCTCTTAGCCTTATGGTTTCTGTGTTTGGCCCACCTTTTCCTTATCTGATCGTTTACCAAACACTTCTTTATGTTGACTCGCTTTTTAAACTTATTTTGAAAGGCAATTTAAATCATATTAGTTAATACCTATATAGTAATTACTAAGTGCCAGGCTCAGTTCTAAACTTTTTACATGCAGTAATTCATTTAATCATCATGGGAATGCAATAAGATAGGTACTGCTACTATTATTTCAAGGTCCAGATGAGGAAACTGGCACAGAATGGTTACGTAACTTGCCCAAGGTCACACAGCTAGGAACATGGTAGAATCTGGAATGTGACCCAGAGGTCTGACTCCAAGTACATGCTCTTAACCATGACAGGGTATTTTATCATAAAATACAGAAAACAAGTCTGCCCAGCTGAGGCCCCTGGGAAGAAGCAGAATAAGCTTTCATTTTTGGCTTTCATTATTGCCTGTACCCTGAGGAAATAAGGTTTTCTCCCCACCAGCTTGATTCCCAGCCGTGACTCTGAAGCTCACATCCTTCTTCCTGTAGGCCCAGAGCACAGGTGCTCCTTCTGGGCGTCAGACACTCTGCTTCGGAGAGGGGGGTGGGGAAACCAGAGACCCCACCCCTGTTGCCAAGGAGATTAAGGTTTAGTGGAGAAAGTAATTTCAATAATATGGCAAGGGAAAGGTACAGTGGGAGCCCCCAAAAGGGACATTCAACAGAGCCAGGGATGGGTGGGCTTCTTGGAGGGGGCCACACCCAAGAGGGGGCCTAGAGTCTAGAAGGTTGAGTGGGAATTGTCAGGTATGTGGTGACAGAGGAAAGAAGAAGAGATGAACAAAGGAGCAAAGGAAGATGGGCATGTTGTATGTGGAAGAACTACACACACTTTGGCCTTAACCAGCCTTCACAGTTCCTGGAACTGGGGAGGCTGGAAGGGGGGCGGGGTCAGGTCGAGTTTGGGCTTAGTCCTGCAGGCGGTGGGAAGCCCTGTATTCATCAACAAATAGCACAGAGCACCCGCTCTGTGCCAGGTGCTGGTCTAGGTGCCAAGGATGCCACGCTGAACAATACAGACTAGGATCCCTCGTGTCCCGCTGGGGGAGACAAACAGTCATTCAGGTAAAACAAATAGTATGTGAAATAGTGACACATAGTGTGGGGAAAAAAGCAAAAAAGGGCAATAGAAAAGGCAGAGAGTGGTGATTTTAAATAGTGGGATTAGAGGAGGGGGTATTTGGGAAAAAACACTGGGAAGAGTGGGAAGGGCTGTGTGATATCCAGGGAAAGAACATTCTAGGCCGGACTAAGTGCAAAAGCCCTGAGATGGGTATGTGCCTGTTGGGTCTGAGGAGCCCAGTGTGGCTGGATTGGAGAAAACCAGGTGGAGATTGCTTGGGAATTAGGTCTGAGAAATAATGGGGTTTTAACAGGCTTTAGTCAGAGAGGTGACACTTGACTGCACCGTGGGTGACAGTCAGGAGGCTGCCAGGCTGGAGGCTGCCACAGCGGGAGCTGAGCCTCTGCAGTGGGGTGAAGAGCATGGAGGGAGGCATACTTGGCAGCGCTTGGTGCTGACTGGGTGGGAATGAGGGAAGAGAGTCAAGGACGCCTCCTGTATGTCTTGCTCTGGTGGAGCGCGACACAGAATGGGAAGATGGAGGGCTCGGTGGGAATGGGGTGCAATGGAGGTGGGGGAAAATGATGAGTTCAGCCCTGAAAAGGTTATGTCTGGGGTGCCTGCAGGGCATCCAAGTGGAGATCCACGGAAGGCAAACTTTTTTTTCTGTTAGACTCCACAGAAATTCTGCTGAAGATCGGAATCCTCCTTGAAGAGCATATCTGTATATGCATGTCTAGTGTAGTTGCTCTGATGTCTCAAATCTGTCCTTTTCTAGGCTGTTTTAGCTGGAAACTATCAATCTGGCCTAAAATATGTATAGAAGTGATTTGTTAAAAATTTTACCAAAGTTGCACTTAAAAAACAAAAAGCTATTAATCACTAAATACAAAGTTCACCTAATACCACTGAGTTAGGCATGGCTGTGGACTGAATGTGTGTGTCCCTCCAAAACTCATATATTGAAGCCCTAACCCCCAAATGATGGGGTTCCGAGGTGGGGCCTTTGGGAGGTGATTAGGGTGAAATGAGGTCATGAGATTGGGGCCCCCACCCTCATAAAAAGTGGGAGAGACCAGAGCCCGCTGTCTCTCCACCATATGAGGATACAGCAAGAAAGCGGTTCATGGCAAACAAGGAAAAAGGGCCTTCACCAGACACTGAATCTGCAGGCGCCTTGATCTTGGACTTACCAGCCTCTAAGACTGTGAGAAATACACGTTTGTAGTATAAGCCACTAGTTCGTGGTCTTGTTATGGCAATCCGAGCTACCTGAGACAGGGATCATCAGGTATATCCTGGCCAGGGATAAACAATTCAATGGAAACTACTCACAAAAGTGTGAGGGATTCATGATATAATAACAACTACAATAACAATGTCAAACAAACTCAAAAAGAGGAGGCTTTGGCCAGAAATAAACAATAAAGATTTATTCAAGGGTCTTAGGGTTTGCAAACCGGAAGGACAACTAGGCAATACCTAGAGTGTTCCGAGGAAGAGAGAAGAGCTGAGTTCTTTCTTAGAGTAAAAAGTACATCCTTGAGAAGAACCAGTCCTGCCTTCTTAGCCTCTGGATTGGTCTGAGATGGTTCCTCTAGATGACCGGTGATCTGGATACCGGGTGTCAGGTGGTCAGGATAGTGAATACTCTTTCCTTAGTCCTTCGGGGGTAATCAGAGGGTTATCTGGAGGTCTGATGTACATCCAGTCATTGACTCAGGACTGAAAAGTTCAAAAGTTTAAGCTCCCAGACTAGTTAAAGCAAAAACAGAATCATTTCCTTGTGCCTCAACCTACTTGAGTTTAGTAATTTAGCAGTTTGACTATAGTGACTCCATTTTATTTCTTCACCCTATTCCTCAAAAACAGCTAATATTTTGAAGAGTTTACTACATGTCAGGCCGCTGCAAGGGTATTTCAGGCATTAACTCCTTTATTCTTCACAACAACCTGCGTAAAGACCAACATTAGCCCCTATTTTATAGATGAGGAGATGAGGCACCGATAGTCGATAGTCGGGAGCCCAGTGTGGATTGCATGATGCAGAGGAAAGAGCACAGGCTTTGGGGGCAATTCACTGTAGACTTTAGACCACTTACTCAATCTCTCAGAGTCTTAGAGGCCACTAGCTCAGAGGAACCAGGCTCTGGTGATTAAGGAGCTCTCCACGAAGCATAACATGACTTTATCCTGTAGGAATTGAATTAAGTACATAGCAATTTCTATTTTGAAAAAATAGAAAAATTTTAGACTCAATTTTTTCCCCCCGTCTCCAACATTATCACAGCCCCTGGAAAGCTCAGAGGCCTCTGGTGTCTGATGGAGAAAATGGCCTGGAAGGTCAAGCATCCCAGGAATAGAAACAGAGGAGGTAAGACAGTCAAGGTCTTTGGTCTCAGAAGTTTACAGTCCAGTGGGAATAAGCAAAATAAGGACAGAGTATAAGTGCTGAAAGATACAGTGTTCTGAGATAGAGGGAGGGGGGCTCCTTTAGATGAGTGGTCCTTACTCTGAAGAAATAGCATTTAGGCTGAGACTGGACAGCTGTCAAGGAACATGACCCCTACAGAAAGGGGAAGTCTCCCCAGGCAAAGGGAACAGTTAATGCAAAGTTCCTGAAACAGGAAAGTGCTTAGTTTGTGGACAGGAAGGGGGTCACTGTGGCAGGGGCATAGCGAAGGGCAGTGAGAGAGGCATGAGATGAGTTCAGAGAGGAGGGCAGAGACCCAGTGGTGCCCAGCCTTACAGGCCATGATACGCAGTTTGAATTTTGTTCTAAGTGCAGGGTGTCGCATGGTCTGTCATGGGTTGGACTTTCTGGGAAACAGATTCTGACCTGAGATGGAGATTGGCAGGCAGGAGGTCTGTTAGGGAGGGCTCTCAGGGTTAACACCCAGGGAAGAGAAGGGAAGGAAGCAACACTGGGCAGGAGAAGTTGAGCTGCCATGCAGTCTCAGTGGACACATCCCCTGATCGGGAAGTTCTGAAGCTGGGATGGCCCTTTAGATTTGTCATTAGATGCAGCTCACTGGGGGGGGGGGGGGGGGCATGACTCTTAAGGCAAACCCCAAACTGGGGAGGGGGCGGGGACTGACAGCAGAGGGCAGCACTCCCAGTAGCTGGATACCAGGTCCATTCCTGAAAGGGGATCTAGTTTGCGCATCATCACTACCCACAACTGTCCAGTTTGCATTCAAGGAGGTCCCTCTGCTGCGTGGAGAGTAGATTATTGGAGGCAAGAGTGAATCCAGTCAGGCAAACAATGATGGTGGCTTGGCCATGAGTGGTGGCCGTGGGAATTTGGGAGACATCAGGAGGTAGAATCTGGAGGGCTTAGAGATGGGTTAGATGTGGGACATGAAGGAAAGAGAAGAATCAAGAACAATTCAGGTTTCTGGAGTGAACGACTGTGGTAATAGTGATGCCATATGGTATATGATACCACTGGGGTAACAGACATGGGGGATTCCTGAAGTGTGTTGGGGGTGAAAACAATATGCAGTTTGGGCTCAGTTTGAGATCCAAGAGTTGGTGTCAAGTAGGTGTTGTGAAGCTCAGAGGCCAGGTCTCTCCATTTTAATTTTTAGTTGCATGTACAGGATGTAGATTAGGGCTGATTTTCGTCCAGCGATGCTGCAGTCTTCTCTGTCCCTGCCTCCGTAGTCCAGCAGTTGCGGTTTGGAGGTCAGTGGCTGCGTGGGAGGTGAGAGGGCACCGAGAGAGCACCCCTCGAGTTCTTTTAGGGCTTGGGTGGACACTCGGAAGGGGCAGGAGGACCAAGCCTCAACAGCGCCACCGTGTGGCGGCAAGAAGTCAAACGGTAATGGTCTCCGGACTCCAGTTCCCAGGCTTGGCGGGTAAAGAGGTCAGACCAGCCTGTGCCCTCAGAAACCAGCCTCACCGCTGGTTCCCTCGAACTGATAAATTACTGAGAATTCTAGACAACTTAGAGGTGGGAGGGAGAGGGGGAGCCTCAAAAAAGATTGCTTGATGAAGAATAGAGTGCGCTGAAGAAATAAAATGGAGTCTCTATAGTCAAGCTGCTAAATTACTAAAATCAAGTAGGTTGAGGCATGAGGAAATGATTCTGTTCTTGCTTTAACTAGACTAGGAGCTTAAACATTTGAACTTCCCAGTCCTGCATCAATGCCTGGATGTACATCTAACCTCCAGATAACCTTCTGATTACTTCCTGAAAGGCTAAGGAAAGAGTGTTCACTATCCGACCACCTTACATCCATTATCCAGACCACCCATCATCTAGAGGAACCAGCTCGGACCAGTCCAGAGGCCAAGAATGCAGCAATGATTCTTCTCAAGAATGTATTTTTTACTCTAAGAACCCTCAGCTTTTCTTTCTTCTCCGAAACACTCTGGGTATTACCTAGCTGTGTTTCCAGCTTGCAAACTCTGAGACCCTTGAATAAATCTTTTTCATTTATTTCTAGCCAAAGCCTCCTGGTTCATTTACACTCGGTTGGCAGAAGTAATGCAGTTTGAGGCATTATTTAAGAAAGATAAAAGTGTGTTATTTTACCTGTGCCATAAAGGAATTGATCAACATAATAATGTTGACAGCTATCATTCATTGAGTAGTTACAAAGGGCTGCGTAATTTCATGTAATCTACACACATCCCTACAAGGAAGCCGAGGTTCAGAGAGGTGAAAATATGTGTCCCAGGTCACATAGTAGTAGATGGGATTGGATTTCGGCTTAAAACCCAGGTCAGCCTACCAGTGGATCTCAACTATGTCAGATCCAACATGTCACTTTAACAAATATTTTACAATGCCTCTTCACACCCTCTAGAATCTAGATTGTGCCTGATGCATAGTAGGCACTCGGTCAATTGTTAAATGAATGAAATACAGTTCATAGATAATATCCTATTGACCCACATAATTTTAAAAATCAAGGAAAAATAAAATGAAATCTGCATTTCCACATGTACATGCCTGCTCACGCTCACACTAGAAGACATAATGAAGTGATTGTCATGAACTGGGACTGCTCCAAATATGGACTCATACAGGCACGTTGCCTTCAGAGACATGAGCTTCTGAAATGGTAAATATCCTTTGTAAAGACCTGAACTCATACAAGAAAAATTCTTCCCTTGATTTTTCACGTCAGTAGCATTCCTGGAAAATTGAGTGTATGCTAATACTGTGCACATAATGTTATGTTTTTACATACATAACAGAGTTAAGGCTTTTTGTGAAGATCATTATAAACAGGTTTTTCCACTTCTGTAAATGACTAGTGGGACATTAGAAAGTTGTGCAGGACACGGAACAATTCTCGGTAATGTAGGACTGTCCTAAATATTGAAGGATGTCTAGCATCTCTGCTTTTGTCTGCTAAGGACCAGAAGAGCCTCGTTAATATGATAACCAAAAGTGCTCCTACAAATTTCCAAGTCCAAATTTCCAGGGACAGTAGATCCCTCTTTGAGACCTCCAGGGTATGTTAAAGCCCAGCTGCCTAAGCTTTGCTTTATTGGCCTTCTCTTTCAGGGCCCTTCCAAAGACCTGGACTTCCATCTCTCACTTTAGGAATTTATCTGCAAGTGTTTTCTGTTTTTGTTTTGCTAGAAAGTTAGAACTGATGTGATAAATGAGGTAGATTCCTCTTCCTATTTCTACAAAAAGGTGCAGAGAGGGGAAGTAACTAGCTCATAGTCACACAGCCAATTTGAAATGGCAGAACCAGAATCAGAACCCAGGTCAGTCAGTCTGATTCTAAAGCCTGCGATTTTACCCTTTTCTAATCTGTCTCTGATCTTCCAGCCCCAGAAAAAGATTTCTTTTATCTTGGGGAGTCAAGTTAGAAAACTGTATCTCACTGTTTCTCATTAAGGCCAAAAATGATGCCAACATGGGTCTCTGGAAACCCAGATCTAGGAAAAGTCTGCTGTCTTGGCAGGAGCCTTAGAAATCCCTTTGAAAAATTCATTCCTCTTCAGATCTTTAGGAGACAAAGTGTGTGAGCATGCGTATGTGACCTTCCACAGACACAGGTAGGGGTCCTGGGTGATGGTGGGCATTTCTGAGATTCTTCTGCCAGGACATGAGGATCACAGTCACAGCCTTTATCCTTCTAGAAAGTGAAGCTATGAATTAAACAACAGTTGGGCGACATCACGTCCACTCCAGAGCATGACAAGAGAGTCATTAATTCATTCAACAAACAGATATCAAGCAGGTGTTTAGTCTGTCAGGCACTGAGGAAACAGCAGTGAACAGGACAATAAGGTCCCTGACCTAACAAACTCCTGACCTAGTGGAAGACATGTACAGTGAACAGGAAATTGCAGTTCAGTGTGAGAGGAAGTTCATGGGGCTAGGCATCCAGAGGAAGCACCCAGGAGCCCAGCCAGGGGCAATGGGGAGGTGGGTGAGGAGGGAAGTCAGGGATGCTTTCCTGAGGAAGTGACCTCCAAACTGAGAGCTAAAAAGTGTCTGGCCAAGGGAAGAGCAGTGTGAAGTTTCTGAGTTGTGCAAGAGCTTGAATTTCTGAGGAGATGCAAATAGTGAGACTGAGTGTCAAGTGAACATGGGGTGAGGACCAGGGCTAGACTGGATCTTAAGGGGCCTTAGGAGCCACATTACGGATCTGGGCTGTCTCTTGTAAGAGAGAGGAGGGAAGCCTCAAGGAGCTTAAACTGGGGAGGGAACAAGCGGGGAGAGATCAGCATCAGCCAGAATCCCACAGGCCCTCCCCTCTCAGATCTCAGCTGGGAGCTCAGAGCTGGCCTCAGCACTAATTCTGAGTAGCTAGAAAGGCACTAAACCTCTCTAGCCTCTGCTGCTGTAAAAAGTCAGGTTTGGACTCAATAATCTTTAATATCAGTTCTTCCTACTATCTAATCCCAAACTAACTCTCCATCCACTTCTCTGATTTCCCCAATTCCCTTAAACTCTCTCTTCCCTGTTTCCTCTCCCCCAACTGGAAAATTTCTTTTTTTCTCTCATCTGTCACTCCACTAGATTGTGAAGTCCAGTAGGCAGCACTATGCCTAATAACTGTTCATGCCTCCTCTTACTGGGCCCTGAGAACCGAATGCTTGCATGGTCCCGTTTGTTTGCATGGTTGTGTTTTGAACTTCCAACAGCCTGAGGCACTACCAGTTCAGGGAATAGCATCTGCCATTTTGCTGATGAGAAGAGGGGCCTCAAAGAGGGATCGAGTTTGTAAACCCAGGCTCTGAGGCCAACTCCTTGGGTTCAAGCCCGGCTCTATCACTTATCAGATGTTTGATAAACCACTTAATCTCTCTGAGCTTCTTTTTCCACAATTATTAAATTGGGATCACATCTTCACAGGATTGCTACGACGATTAATGCGTAACACATAATAAACATGCAATACATATTATTTTTATTCGCAGGCCAACGTCCTTTCCCCTCCCGAAACATCAGCTCCAAGACCTAGGAGGATTATTCCAAGGCTGGGGCTCGGGCCACGCGCTCGCAGACGCGCTTCTGCACCGCTGAGCTGGGTCCAGTCCAGCGCTGCCAGCGCGCCCCACGTGCCTCGCGTAAACAAGCGAGTGCGCAGGCGCCCTGGGGCGGTGCCCATTGGCGGACGCAGGCCTCTGGCCGCGGGGTTGCTCCGCCCTGTCGGTTAGTCAGCGCGTCTGTCAGTCGGTTCGTCCTGGCCGCTGGCTTCACCCTCGCCATGGCTCCCTGGCTGCCCCTGTTGTCTTTGCTGGGGCTGCTCCCGGGCGCTTCCTCAGCCCCTCCCGGCCGAGCCGCTGGTGCTCAGTCTTGGGAGGCCGCGTCCTCGGAGCTGCTGGGGCCCGCCCGCTTCGCCCTGGAGATGTACAACCGCGGTCGGGCTGCGGGGGCGCGGGCCGCGCTGGGAACCGTGCGCGGTCGCGTCCGTCGGGTGAGGATGCACCAGGGGCGGGGGCGCGGGGCCGTCGTCCGAGGGATGGGAACTTAGGCCGAGACTTGGGGTGGGGGCTCTGGACAGCTGCGACACGAACGTCTGGTGATTGGGGAAGGAGAGGAGGTGCGGTGGGGCTGTGGGGCCAATGGAAAACGGGCTGAAGAGGGCGTGGCTGTGCCCGCCTCACCCACCCCACCCGCCCCTACATCCAGACGGGCCGGGGGTCGCTGTACTCCCTGAAGGCGACGCTGGAGGAGCCGCCCTGCAATGACCCCATGGTGTGTCAGCTCCCTGTGTCTAAGAAAACTCTGGTGAGTGATGGGACTTCCTCAGTTGCCTGCCCCCTGGCTGAGTCTGGCAGCACTTGGGAAGATGGGTCAAGCCAAAAGGAAGGGATCTGAGGCAATAGATACCCAGGTTACTTCCCCGGCCCTGGAGGCCAGAGACCATGCTTTAAAGGGAGGGTGTCCGGATGCTGGCAGTGCCTCACTCTCTACTGTGGAGGTGATTGCCTTGGGGGTGATCGTCATCTGAGGAGCCTCCAGCTCCACCTAGCCAAGGACCCCAGACTGGTTTCCTCCTCTACCTTCAGCTCTGCACCTTCGAAATCCTCGATGAGCTGGGAAAACACATGCTGCTGAGGCGGGACTGTGGCCCAGTGGATACCAAGATTACAGGTGCTGGGACAGCCCCAGGATGCTGGGATAGCCCAGATCAGACTTCATTCAGGCTTCAGCCTTGATTTCTTGTTCCAATTCTATCCAGATGACAGAAACGAGACTTTCAGTTCATTCCTTCCACTGTTGAACATGGACCCCCTGCCCAAGGTGAGGAGCCTGTCTCTCTCTCTCTCTCTCTCTCTCTCTCTCTCTCTCTCTCTCTCCCTCTCTCTCTCTCTCTCGTTGGCTGCTGCCCTGTTCCCTTCTCGTCCCCTCACCCTAGCCTGGGGCTCCCTGGTCAGTCTGACAAGGACTCCTTATAAAGGCCCCGCTGCCTTTCCAGGACCTTTCTATGAAGATGGCTTCGATCTTCAAGGACTTCGTCACCACCTATAATCGGACATATGAAACAAAGGAGGGTGAGGACTCAGCCTTGGTTATATCTGTCCCTGTCAGAGCAAGGCCTTTCCCCAATGTGGCACCTTGGTGTTGGGGAGGGGAAGGACAGAAGAGGTAGTGCATCCTTTCAAGGACCCCTAAATCCTCACGTTCTTGCCCAGCCTCCCAGGACTGGGCAGCCACCTCAGAGACCTGGCCCCTTATCCTGTCTGATTTTCCTGGTCAGAAACCATGGGCCTCCATCTTTCTGGGTAGAGTGGGGTGGGGCAAAGGCCAGTTTCCTCTGCTGGAGGTCCCCTGGCATGGTGGCCTTCCCTTTGACCTCCTGTCTGGAGCTTCCCTTTGGAGTTCCCGTTCTGCCTTCACACCTGAGAAAGTCATCACCCCATTTTGGCCCCAAAAGTTGATCACACCTCCCACTCTTATCACTTGCAGGTCTGGCCCCCCATCCCTACCCGCCCCAGGTTTCTGTCTTTGAAAAGAGCTTCCAGAGCCCACCTACTCCCCAGGGAAACCTCTGCCTGTTAGCCCCACATGCCCCTCCTTTTATCATCTGCCTGGGGTCCCAGCCCCTCCTCTCCTGCTCCTTGGTTCTCAGAAGCCCAGTGGCGCATGTCCGTCTTTGTCAATAACATGGTGCGAGCGCAGAAGATCCAGGCCCTGGACCGTGGCACAGCTCAGTATGGGGTCACCAAGTTCAGTGACCTCACAGGTAGGGGTGGTGGCAAGAGCTCTCATGGAAGAGACGGGGCCTCCTCCCAAGGCCCCCGGCCAGGGCTGGCTTAGAATACTCTCCCCCGCCCCATCCCCTGCCCACCTCTGCCCACAGAGGAGGAGTTCCGAACCATCTACCTGAACCCCCTCCTGAAAGAGGAGCCCAGAAAGAAGATGCGCCTAGCCAAGTCCATCAACGACCCTGCCCCACCTGAGTGGGACTGGAGGGACAAGGGGGCTGTCACCAAAGTCAAGAACCAGGTTGGACCCATCAGAAGTGAGGGTGGGACGCGAGAATTGCCCTGCGGTTGGGAAGGGACCCAGCCTGACTCTGCTTGTCTCTTGTAGGGCATGTGTGGCTCCTGCTGGGCCTTCTCAGTCACAGGCAACGTGGAGGGCCAGTGGTTCCTGAAACACGGGGACCTGCTCTCCCTCTCTGAACAGGGTGAGCCTCCTGCTCTACCTCCCTGTCCCCAGCCCAGCCCCTCCAGAGGGCTCCTGGGAACTGACCTTCTGTCTCCTAGAGCTCGTGGACTGTGACAAAGTGGACAAGGCCTGCTTGGGCGGCTTACCCTCCAACGCCTACTCGGCCATAAAGACTCTGGGTATGCATTGAGGGGGTCAGGAGGGGCAGCAGAAGCCACTTCTCCCTCCACAAGAGGTCCCTTTATGAGAGGGAGAGACATGAGCATGGGAGTCCTGTAAGCATGGGAGTGTTCAAGTCTTCAGGCTGACTCTTGGGCAAGTCAGCTTTCAGAGCCTCAGTTGCCTCATCTGTGAAATGGGGCTCATGCCCACCTTGTAGGATTGCCTTGAGTATCAAGTAAGGAAATATGTGTAAAGTTCCTGGTGCCTAACAGGGAGTCTTGGTATTCTCGCGACTTGGAGGTCTGTATTTCTAGAACGTTCCTTACCAGGTAGCAATATACCTCACCCTTGAGGAGAGGTGTTGACCTAAATTGGCAGTTCAGGTCAGCAGTGGCAGAAGGATAGAAGGATGAAGGGCCGAGGGCAGGTGGCTGTATAGAGACTTGTCTGGGAACCTGGCCTGGGAGCACAGTCAGAGCAGCCCAAGCAAGCCAAAGTCAAGAATCCCAGGAAAGCTGGGATGATTGAGGAGTCAGAAATTGGGAGTTGAGTTCCATCTCTGCCCCATTTCTCGCTGGTTCTTTCCTCAACCCCCCTGAGCCTTAGCTGTGTCATCCCTCTGAGAATGGCCTGTGGCGGCCTGGGGTGGATAAGGGGCTTAGCACAGCCTCTGGCCAGGAGAAGACAAGTATATAGTAATAGAGGTCCACCTTTTCTCTACTCCCCAATCTGCCCCCCACTATTCCCCAGGAGGGCTGGAGACAGAGGACGACTACAGCTACCATGGCCACTTGCAGACCTGCAACTTCTCTGCAGAGAAGGTCAAGGTCTACATCAATGACTCAGTGGAGCTAAGCCAGAATGAGCAAAGTGAGTGAGAGGTGGGGGTGAGGACAGGCCAGGAGGGGCGGGGGCCTGGATGCTCCTGACGCTGCCCCTCCCGTGTCAGAGCTGGCGGCCTGGCTGGCCAACAAGGGCCCCGTCTCTGTCGCCATCAACGCCTTTGGCATGCAGGTAAGGCCCCAGCCCCGCTGCCCCAGCCCCACTGCCCCAGCTTCTTTTCTTGCTGGCTCCTCCTGCACTTCTCCTTGGAGTTCGCTCCTACTGCTTATTCTCTCCCACCAGTTCTACCGCCATGGGATCTCCCGCCCACTGCGGCCCCTCTGCAGCCCCTGGTTCATTGACCATGCTGTGCTGCTCGTGGGCTACGGCAACCGTGAGTTCTGCTGACCCCCACTCTGCCTATCTGCCCCAGGTCACAGACAGAGGTTGGACCACAGCATTTCAGGACCTCTAGTGGGGGAAGTCTGGGGAAGCCCTAGGAACCCTGTCCTCACCCCTGCCTCTGGCTGTGGGCCAGGTGGGATCATCCAGCCCCTCTATGGACAGGAAAGTGGAGGTGGTTGAACTGTACAGATGAATAGCCTGCTAGATGCAGGTGGGTGGGTGCCCTCTCCAAGCCTCAGAGCCGCACCAGGTCTCCGAAGGGTGGTAGGTCGGCCTGTCTTTTTTCCTGCTCTTTTCCTAATCACACAGTAGGCCCACAGCAGATGTTTGAAGAGTGCAGAGTGCTTGGGGCGCTGTTGGAGAATTGGGGGCCCCTGACTCCCTACTCTGCACTGCTTCCCAGGCTCTGCCATTCCCTTCTGGGCCATCAAGAACAGCTGGGGCACTGACTGGGGCGAGGAGGTGAGTGATGCCTGCTTGGCCCCTGGCCCTCCCACCCGCAGCCTGCCCTCGTGCCCTCACCGAAACCCCTGCCCTCTCCCAGGGTTACTACTACTTGCATCGTGGGTCCGGGGCCTGTGGTGTGAACATCATGGCCAGCTCGGCGGTGGTGAACTGAGGCGATCCAGCTCAGGACCTGGCGCTGACTAAAGCAGCCCCTTCCCCAGGAGGCATGGCCAGCTGTGTATCCAGGCCCCTCCCCAGGAGGCACGGCCGGCTGAGGGAGGGGCACCGGGTACCTTAGGGTGAGCAAAGGGCACTGGACCAGGGGTACAGCCCTTCCCCCTTCCCCCCACTCCCACTCTGAAGTTCTCCAGTTGCACCTTTGTTGAATTGTGGTCGCTAAGATGGCCTTGGGGTGAAGGGTGATGTCTGGGCAGCTGAAGCCGGGGCAGGAACCCTGGGCTCGGGCAAGGAGCAGGAGGGAAGCAGATATTGTGGCCTTAAATCCAGCTTGTCCTCAGCGGGCTCTGGCTTCCTGCCCCGGCTTCCTTCTGTCTCATGCTATCAATTCTGGTCCGCCTGGGTTTGGGGACAGTGTTCCCTTCCATGTCTAGACAAACTGTTGTAACAACCCTTTTCTAACAGCAATAAAGAGGTGTCCTGAGCTCCAGTGTGGTGTGAAGACTCAGTCCCTGAGGGCAAGGAGGGGTCATGGGGGGACCCCTGGAGGGTCAAGGTCAGGCAGCTTATCCTGCCCGGGAGCCTGAGGGCCCAGCTTCTACTTCAGGAAGCAAAAGGAGACAGAGAGAGGCCCACAGATGGATCTTTATTCAGAAACAGTTGGCTGGTCATTCTTGGGGAGCCTTGCTCTGAAGGATGGATGGGATCAGCCAGAGGGAACACCGTCTCTCTGACTTGCTTGGAGAACGTCAGCGGTCATGGTCAGAGGTCGCTCTCCCCGTAGAGGGCACTGGAGAAGGCCACGTAGTCCAGGGCTCCAGCGGGAGCTGCAGACCCTTTGTAGGGCACCATTCGGCGGATGCAGTACTCAGCCTGCTCTGCTGGGAGCTCCCGCCGCAGCTCCTCAGGGGTGATGTAGTTCTGGGGGAGAAGAGGTATTGAGGGCCCACAGGTCCTGGTCCCTTCCCAGCCCACCAGCCCCCTCCAGGCCAGGAACTCACCTTGTCTCCCGCCAGGATCTTGAAGGAGGCCACAACTTGCTCAGCCGTGTCAGTCTCGGCTGTCTCTCGGGTCATAAAGTCGATGAAGGCCTGGAAGGTCACGACGCCAGCTGCGTTGGGGTCCACCATGGTCATGATTCGAGCAAACTCCACTTCCCCCTGCAGGGATAGAGGCCGGGCACCGTGCCCATGGGTGCCAAAGCCAGGAGGGCTCCTGATGTCCCCTCCTGGGGACTGTCCAGCCATGGCTCAATAACCCCAGACAAGATGCTCCTTTCTCCACAGAGACCATCTGCTGCAGCCTTGGTCAGCTCTGACTTTAGGAAATCCTTTCTACTAGGCTGGAATCTGCTTCCTGCCCATGGCCATGTCCCCTCTTTTCCGTGGGTCCTGATCTTTTTTTCTGGGACTCTCAGTAGTGCTGTTTCTCTGAGGTAAAAATGGTGCAAGCTCACACTTTGGAGTCAAACAGATCTAGGTCTGAATTCTATCTGTGTGTCTTTGAACAAGTTAACCTACCTCTCTGAGCCTTTGATAGCCCCTGTGTGAAATGAGATAATTCTGGCCAGCCCCAATGGGTGTGGTGAGGAAATGAGAGCATGGATGTGAAGGTGGGAGGCACACAGGAGGGGAGGGCACCGATGGGACTCGGGATGGGCGTGAGGGGCACTCACCAGGTCGTAGCCCATGGAGATGAGGCAAGCCCGGAAGTCGTCAGGCTCCATCATCCCATTCCGCTTCTGTAGTGCATGAGTGAGGGTCAGGCTCGGTCCTCAAACCCCACTGGCCCCCGAGTCCACCACCCCACAAGGCTGGGCTCTGCTGACCCGGTCAAAGTGGTTGAAGGATGCCCGGAACTCGTTGAGCTGCTCCTGGCTCAGGCCCTTGGCGTCTCGGGTCAGTACCTGGTTCTCCACCTCGTTGATGGTGCGGGCGATGGAGGTGAGCAGCTGTTCCCAGCCCACGCGGATGTGCTGGGAGGGCAGGAGGCAGGCCAAGTCATGGGGCGGCAGTGCTTGGCCACTAGCCCTGGCTCCACTCCCAATCTGCGGTGAGACCCTGGACAAGTCCTCCCATCCCTGGGCCTCTGTATACATGTGGAGGTTCCACTGAGTGACCTCCAGTGGCCCTTCCTGTTTGATGATTTATTATGTATTAAGTATTCATCAACCAGCTATGGCCAATACTGGCTTGGTTTTAGACTGTTGTATGACTCTGGACAGGTCACTTTCACTCGCTGGGTCTCAGTATCCCCACGGGTACATTGGGGGACCTGGCCAGTCTGAACTGGGGACCCTCCTGGGACAGACGTGCTGTGTCCAGCTGTGGCTGCCTCCCCTCATCTCAGCGGGTGTGACCCCACCTCCATGCTGTAGATGGTGTGCTTATTGTCGAACACCAGGCTCTCCTGCAGCAGCTGGTGGTCGCCCTCCAGCCGGTCCACGTTGTTCTTGTAGTTGATGATGTTGTGTTCCTGCTGCCGCAGCCCAGCCATCTGCTCCTCCAGAGAGCCAGCCACCCCCGCTGCCAGACGCCCCACCTCCTGCAGCGGGACCCGGGCAGAGTGAGGACTCCCAGCTCCCGGTGGCACAGCCCCAGCCCCAGCATCCAAGCCTTACCTCCATCTTTCCCTGGATCCAGGGCCCAATGGCATTGGCCTGGGCTGCAAACTGTCGCCGGAGCCTCTCATTCACCTGCTGCCGTGCCAGCTCCTCTTGCAACATCTGGTCACGGCTGGGCACCAGCTTTCGGACCTGGGAAAGAGGGTGGTTGTGCCTGGGGCAGCTTGGGGCCGGGAGATGGCTTTGAGGGGAGGTGGATTCCAGTCCTTCGAACAGCCCCTGCTGCTCTGAGCCAAGGTGTCGGGGCTATACGGGCAGGCTCTTGGGCAAGTCACTCAACCTCTCTAGGCTTGTTTTCTCATTGGTAAATGGGGCGACATCATTTATAACTAACTTAGGTTGTTTTGTAAAGGATGCCCGCACACCAGATTTCATTCCATTTCACATCAAGCCTGACAGGAAAATGCTGCTGTTATGGCCTCCTTACAGAAGAGGCGACTTGTCCAATGCCACATGGAGTCTATGGCAGACCCCAGATCCTTATCTTGGGACACCTGAGGTTACAGGGTGGTTACAGTGCTCAGGAGCGGATGGGAGGCAGGGAGAGGCCACAGGTGCCACTGACCGTGTCCCACTTGGTGTTGATGTCCTGCACGCTGAGGGTTATGTAGGGGTTGGTGGAGCTGGGCCGCAGCCCATATGTTTGGCAGATCTTCTGGACCTCACCATGGATGCCCAGGATGGCACCCCGCTCTCGGTCAGCCTCCGGCAACGTTGCCTTGAACTGCTCATGTGCTGTCAGCAGGCTCTGGGGACAACAGGCAGGAAGCATCAGCCAGCACTTCCCACTTCCCGTAGGTGACAGAAAGGGCAGCAACGAGCTCCAGGCCATCTAGCGGGTCCAGGGCAGGGCTGGCTCGAGAACCCAGGCCTCCTATCTCCCAGCCCAGTGCTCGGGAACTGGGGTGTCCCTCCCATCCCCATCCTCCAGGAGCCCAAAGGAGAGGCTGACAGGGTTTTAGATCAGCTCCCCTGTCATCCCGTGCAGTCTCCCCCCCAGAGCCTCCAAGCCCACCTGGGTTTCCTCCATGGAATGCACCAGCCACACGTCCTGCAGGTCCTCCACGGCGCCGTCCAGCCAGTTGTTGAAGGGCGCTGCCCGCCGTGCGAACTCCAGCTGCAGCTGGTCTATGGTCTCCAGAAGCTTTTCCATCCGCTAGGGGCCACAGGGATGGTGGGCAAGTCAGCAGCTACCCAATGGCCCCCCTCACCTGCCTCCAGTGTCCATGCCCCCAGCTTCCTGGGCCCCAATGTCACCTCAAGCGCATCTCGCCTCTTCTGGGTCAGCGTACCCAGGTTGTCCCACTGGTCGCAGATGGCCTGGCAGCGGCTGTTCACTGAGGCTGCCTCATGGTAGTCTAGTTCACTGGGGATAAGAAGAGGAGGTGACTGTGGGCCAGACACCAGCCCAGACTTACTCCTATCCCCATCCTCCGTGGTGGTGAAGGTATAGCGCAGACAAGGAAGGTGAGGGTGAAGCGGGCCTTTCTTGAAGGAGGGTCCCAGCGCAGTCCAGGGGGGGAGAAGGGCGCCCGCTGGTCTCTGCTCCAGTCCCTCAGGGAGCTTGAATGGAGGGGCGGGGTCTGGAGTTTCAGGGGCGGGGTTATGCAAGAAGGGGCGGGTTTACTGGAGGAGGTGGTGAGGCCAAGGCTGACGGAGAGGATTTGGGGTAGCAGACCCTGTCCGAGAGCTAAAGGGAGGGGGCAGGGGACGGGGGTGGGCTAGGCAAGAGCCTGTGGGGAAGAGTGTGGGCAGCCGAGCGGGGTCGGAGACGGGGACCGGGATAAGGGAGGAGGGGCGGAGCAAGTGGTAAAGGGGAAGGGCAAGGGCAGCAAGGCGGAGTTACCGAACAGGGGAGAACGAAGTGTCTTGAGGGTAATGAGAATCAGGGCGGGGCTCGGGGCCGAGAGGTGGGGCCAGGTGGGGGCTCGGTCACGGGGGGCGGGCCCGGCCGCAGGTCACGCCTACTTAAGCTCCTGGGCCAGCGCGGCGATGTGCTCCACACGGTCCTGGTGGGCCGCCAGGTCGCTTTCAAAGGCTTCGTGGCGCCGCAGCAATGCCCGCACCTCCTGTAACGACGCTGACTCGTAGTCACGCTGGTTCAGCATCTCCTCCTTCCCTGCTCGGAGAGACGCCCAGGTTGGGTCACCCAGCGGCGGCCGTGCCAGGAGCTGGGGGTTCTAGCAGGGCTGTGTTAACTGCAGAGATTCTTCATCTGTGAAATGCAGGTGATTACACCTGCCTAGCCTACCCTAGGGGTTTGCTCTGAGGCGCTGGCCTGTTAAAGTTCAATGAAGCTCCTGTTCCAGGGCATAGCCCTTAAATGACATCAGCGTCCCCTGACCCTACATGGTGCAGGGTGGCCCTTGGTACAGTTTATTTGATCCAAAATTACCTGCGAACGACTCTGAGACTGGTGAGCCCCTGACACGGTTTCCTTTGCTCACCAGTTTCCCCATCACTTGGCAAAGTGCCTGGCTCTTGGTAGATGCTCTGTGAGTATTTGTTGGATGAATGAATAATGAATGTCAAAGTGCTTGGAGAATGACAATTACCATAATTATGCAGCAGCAGCCATTCACTGCGTGAGTGCCTCTGCATTTTGTAGAGAAGGTGACAGGTTTAGAGGTTCAGAGACCTTAGGGTCACATAAGTGGCCTTATATTTAAGGAATTTTTATATCAAACTGTGATTATTTATCATGCCCATAATCTACTGTTAGTGTTTGTTCATTATTTTTAGGCAGGAGTTACTCCTTTGGGGGACTAAAACCCTGACGGAGTACAGAATGGATGTGTTCATGTAGAGAAATATATTGACTCGTGCAATATTTTGGCATCACTATACTTTAAGTAGAATGTAAGGGATGTTAGTTTGGGGGGCTCTCCTTTGGTAACATGCTACATATACAAATAAAATGCTAAATGACAAACACATTAGAGCAGACTTACAGGAGGCCAGAGCCAGGAGGGAGTTCGGGGCCTGAATTTACAGATAAAAAAACTGGCCCAAAGAGCAGCAGTGACTTGGGGGCACAGCAAGTCGGGGTGGGACTAGCGAACAAGTCTCCAGCTTCCTGGCAGAACACCTACCTGCACACTTTGCCAGGAGTCCCCCTCTCTGTGTGTCCACCCCAGGACAGAATCGAGCCCCCTGTGGTGTACCTACCCCGGGTCCAGGTTTCGTGCAGGGAGGCCTTCTGCTGGAACTTCTCGGCCAGGTGCTGGAGCCGTTGCAGGCGCCGGATCTCTGACAGCAGCCAGTCCTCATAGCCCTTCTCTACTTGCTCTAGGCCCCGCCATGCGTTGGCGATGTCCTGTGGGGCAGGCAGAGGTGCCCTCCATCATGGTTCACCCGTTGTGCAGAAGGGGACACAGAGCCTAAGCTCACGCAGAGGATGTGGGCAGAGCCGGGGTCACCCCATTCCCGGCCTGGCTCACCGAGACCAGCTTGCCCTCGGAGGGCATGAAGGCAGGCCGGTGGCTCAGCCGCAGCTTGGTCTGCAGGGTGTTGAAGTTGATCTCCAGCTGGCACTTCTCCTGCACACGGGGTGGCTTGTGAAGGCGCCGGTAGTCGCGGAAGTCCTCCAGCTTGCGCTGCATGGCACTCATGCTATGCTCGCCCACACGGTTCTCCAGCCACGGGACGGTGCGGCGGATCCATTCCAGCAGCTGCCAGAGCCAGGCAGGGGCAGAGCAGAGCTCTGAGCCAGCCTGCTCACCTTACCTACCCCTCTCCACCCACACCCAGGCTGTGGCCTCAAGCAGAGAGGGGTATGGAGGGCAGAATGGGGGCTCCCCACTAGTCAGGGAAGCAGTAGGATTGTTAATTTCTGAGTCCAGGGACCAGTACACGTTTGCACAGAGCAAAGGCCATGAGACTGCCTAAATGTGAATGGGTGGATAAATGAACAAGTAAATGAATGAAGAATGACAGAATGACCAAGAGCTTGGATGGCCAGAAGGGTTCAGGAGATGGGTGAAGATGGCAGGAGGAGGCTGGGGGAGACCAGGGCTACTCTGGGGGAGACCAGGGCTACTCTGCTGGCACAGACCTGGGGTTAGCCAGGTTTGGCAGGAGCTGTAGGGCTGGGTTGGGAGAGAACAGGTGGGAGAAGGGAAAGGCTCACTCTGGCCCCAGGCTCACCTCACTGGCAAGCTTCTCATATTCTTCCATTAGCTTCTCATTCTCCTGGTTTACAGCCAGCACCTTGCAGATCCTGTTGGCGGCTGTCTCTGCCTGTGGTGGGGTGGGCAGAAGTGCTGCCATTAGAACAAGCTGCCGTAGACATCTCAACCCTGCCTCCCTCTGTAAAGCCCACGAAACCTGGGCTTGTGCAAATGGGGGAAAGAATGAAGGGAGCACATCTTTTAGGGTGAGGATGGAGCTTCCAGGCCAGAGGCCTCTGCTTCTGAGTTCCCCAAGGACAAGTGTGTATAGCTGGGGCAATGGCACGCTTCCACCCACGTGGGGGCCTGGCACTTCCAAATGTTGGGATGCGGCTAAGGTTGGACCCCTGGGTCCACAATCCCTCACCTGCTCAGCCCCAGCAAAGGCATGGTAGAAGCAGGAAACGTAGGTCATGATGGCCTTCTCATCGGGCTTTGGGGTATTCACGATGTCTGGGGGATGGCAGCGAGGTGTTTATTGGCCAAATCCAGGGGTGAGAAATGGGCTTATGTCCCCACCCAGGCAGAGACCTCCCTCAGCATGGGAGGGGTGGAGACATCTAGTCATGGCCACCAGCTGCCAGCTACCCCAAACCCAGCATCTTCCTCCTCCCTGAAGCCCCCTCTGATCACCCCAGCATCCTCTGCCTCTGTGGGATGAGAAAAGCATGAGGGACTGGGTGAGTGAGCAGACACTGTAGCCCTCATGAGGTACACTGCCTGGAGTATTTCACCATCCCATAACTCCATCTGTCTCTCTGTCTTTCCCCCAAGTTCTCATCCATCAGTACCCACACAGTCAAGGGCACCAGGCACAGTAGGTGCTCAGAAAATGTTTGCTGCCTCAATTGACTAAGCCTTGCTTGGGCACAGGGACCAGAGGCAGGACCTCCCCAGAGGAGCTCCCAGTCTTGAGGCATCAACATGCTCCCAGGTGACCCAGGTAACGGGGATATGAGGCAGAGGGTGGAGCCATTACATAAAGGGAGAGGCAGGAGAGGCTGGTTCCACTGGGTGGAGAGGAGCAAGGGGACCGGCTAGAGGGCTCCGGAGAAGGGAGCCTGTGGCAGGAAGGATTCTAATCAGGGAGCCAGGTGAGAGGCAGAGCCTTCTTGGAGGAGGCGCAAAGGGGTGGAGGTCAGACCGTGAGATACTGGAGTCCTTGCCCAGGCGAGGCTTACTCTCACCTTCTGCATCCAGCATCTTAGGGATGTCCAGGTATTTCTCTGCCACCTCGAAGGCAGTGTTCAGGTTGCCAATGGGGTCGTCCTAGGGGTATGAAGGGGGAGAGGTGAAAGGTCAGCTTAGGGTAGAGGTTTTGGGGGTTGAGGCTGGGGTGGCTGGGGCCTACCTTGCGTAGTTTGGCATAGTCGATGAGGTCGGGGCGGTGTCGGTGGATGAGAGCACAGAGGGCCAGGCCATCCTTCCAGCTGGACAGAGACAAAGGGCATCAGGCCCGTGTTCAAGCTGAGACCCTGTCCTAGCCTCGCCCCAGGAGCACCCCCATCAGGGCAGCCTCATCTGTAAAATGCAGTCAAGTCCAAATTCCTTGGGGTGGCATTTGAGGTCCTTCATTACTAGACTTGGATCACCTCTTCCAAGCTCATCACGACGCCTTCACATACCCCAGGCTTAAGTCCCACCAATTTCTACATGGTTTGGCCTCCAGGTCTTTGCCCACAAGGTTCCCTCCGGCTAGAATGCCCTTCCAGGATGTCTCCAGAGCTCCCTCCTCCAGGAAGTCTCCCTCACCCTTCTGGAGTCATGTAACATTAACCGAGTCCACCTATTTTCAGACACTGTTCCAGGAACTTGGCTGTCACCTCTCCTGCACTAGGACTTGTGATGGGGAGTGAAGTGGGGGCAGCTCTGTGTCCCAGGGCCTGGCAGAGGCCTGCGTGTGCGTGCTAACCGACTGACAGACCTGGTGTGGAAGTTCTGCACATTGACATTGCGATACGGCGCTGTCTTCCGCTGACACCACAGGAGCAAGCCTTCCTTGGCTGAGGTTTCTGGGTGCGGATGGGGGATGTTAGTTAGGGAGGGGTCTGGGCCAGCCCTCTCACCCTACCTGCTTCCCCTGCCCACTCACCCTCCACAGAGATGTCCTGGATGGCGAAGCGAAGGATGATGGTCCAGATCATGCCCAGGGTCATCTTCAAGTTCCCATCCACGATCTCTGCAGGATGGGGGCGGGGCGGATACCACCTGGTGTTCAAGGCCTGTGCTGCCTCTCTCCACTACCTCCCCCTGCTCTGCCCGCTGGCCCTTGTCCCTCATCCCAGAGCTAGCACCTAGTAGGTACTCAACCATTTTACTTAAAAGTGATTCATCGAACACCTACTAGGGGCTAGTCCTGTGCCAGCACTTGGAGTACATTTGCTCCTTACTGTCCCCCACCCCATGAGGCATGGATGGTTATCCCCATTGTTGAGATGAGGAAACTGAGGCTCACAGAGGTGACTTGTTAATGTCAAAAAGCAACTCCCCCACCCCCACCAGGCCTCCTCCTGTCACTTCCTCACCTTCAGCCCCAATGGACACCAGCTTAACCCCCTTGCTGGCAATGAAGTCCAGGGCCTTGTTGACATTGGCGATTTTGTGGAAGCGCATCTTGCCTTTGTCTGGCCTGGGCAGCCTCTCTCCTGGGTGTAAGAGGTGAGGTCAAGGGTCAAAGGTCATGAGAGGACTCTGCTGCCTACTGTCCCCTGGGTTCCCCGTATACTGATGTGCACCCCTCACCTGAAATGACTTCCAGGAGCAACATGAGTTTGAGGCCGTTGCGAAAATCCTCTTCAATGTTCTCGATCTGGGTGCCAGCCTTGCGCAGGTGCGAGTTGCACCAGGCAGTGAAGGTCTGGGGGCAGAGAACAGCACTCAGGCCCTAGTGCTAAGGGCAGTACTCGGGCCCCTCTGTGAACGGAGATTTCAGAGCCTGAGGCTCTGGGTTCCAGTCTAGGCGCAGCCGCAGACTTGCTGTGCATCCAAGCTAGCCCCTTTCCATCTAAGCTTTAGTTCTCTTGGAAGAGGAAAAATGGGGTCTGGGACCCATATAGGTCCCAGCTTGGACTTGGGGCACCTTGCCACCAGCACTCCAGCTTTGGCCAATCTCAAGCACTGGAGGGGGATTTAAAAAAATTATAAACCAGATACTTCAAAATGGGGGTCCCTCTGAGCTGCTAAGGCCATTGCAGGGTGCTACTGCCTTTGCAACATCTGAAAACTGGGTTGAAGCACATATGACTCTGAGGGCTTGGTCCGAGGGACTGTGCACCTGTGCATGTTTATCGCAACCCCACCGACCTCTCAGGGCTGTTGTCAACTGGCCTCCAGGTAACTATGAGTGTGAAAGAGCTTTGCAGGCAGTGGAGAATCAGCTGGGCATTCAGGCCCAGCCTGACCTAATCTCTGGAGGTGACTCAGCCTCAGCCTCAGCCTCCATTTGGGATGGGAAAGCTGGTACCTGACTGTATGTCTATTGGGGATGGGGGTTACCTGGAGCCTGGTGCAGAAGTTTCCATCAAACTACCAAGCTTTGAGGCTCTGGGCTCTGCCATCAGCTCTATAGTCCTTGGTAGATCCATACTTGGGCTCCAATCCCAGATGAGCTGCCCACTGTGACCTGGGGTCAGCTCCTTGCCTTCTTTTAGGCTCAGTCTCCCCATTTGTACAATTAAGGGGTCAGACTCAATAATGTCTCAAGTCTTTCTTCCCTTGGCCTGGCAGGATTCTGGAATTTTAGATTATTTCCCCCCACAAAGTAGATACTCCTGGAAGGTAGCCCTGGAAGTTATTTGAAATTCTTTCCCTTGACCAGCTTCCCTTCCTCAGACCGGCTTTTCAGATGCCCTAGGAGCTGGATATGGAAGATAATGCTTTAAATATTTGAGGGGCTGTCATTGATAAAGGAAGTGAGTTTCCTGTCACCAGAGCTGAGTACTATTTGATGGGGCCCCAAGCATCAAGGACAGTTGATTCTCTGTAGTTCCTTCCCACCCTGGAGTCTGGGATTCCCTGGGTCTGAATAGGGCAGGGATGAAGGGAGGCAGGTCTGGGCGGGGTCCCCATGGCAGAGGAAGAGGCATTCTTTCATTTGACAAACATGACTCTTAATGAGATGTGGTCCCTGCCCTAAAAGAGCTCACAACCAGTCAAAGAGTCATGTTGGTCTGAGAAATGATGGAAGAGACTAGTATCGGGGACTCGAGGGGAGCAGTTCTCCAAATCAGATGGGGGACCTCTTCGGGAAGGCTAATATTTGATCAGAGCTATGATGGAAGAGCAGGAATTATTCAGGCAGGGAAGGGCAGGCAAGGGCATTCCAGGCAGGGGCGGCCACGCGGGAGTGCTCGGCAGTGAGAAACAGTTGCTAGGCTTGTGGGACTACAGCTATCTGGGCACTGTTGGAGTGAAGCTGGGGGTGTTGGGGTATAAGTGGTGAGAGGCAGGCCGGAGGGGTGGCAGGGGCCAGGTCATGCACGATCTTGAGTGCTAAGCCAGGGAGTTTGAAGTTGATCTTAAGGGCAACTGGGAGTCAGGGAAGCTTTCAGGCGGAGGAGGAGCCGGGCAGAACTATGCTTTTAAAAGCTCATTTTGGTTGCAGAGTGGAGACAAATGGCTTGGCAGAGCAGAAGGGAGAAGTTAGGAGGTGGCAACTGGGACCAGGGTGAGAGAAAAAGGGTGTCAGTGACGGGAACAGGGCAGGATGAGGTAGAAGAGATAGAAACGTTTGTCCTTGTTGCAATATAAGCTCCCTGAGGCAGAGGTTCTATTTTGTCCCCTGCTGAATTCCTGGCACCCAAAACAGTGCCCGATACATCATAGGACCTCCTTAAAAATATTGAATGAATGTTTTTGAATGAGGTTGATTGAAGAGGACTCAGGCATCAGTTGGGAAGAGGTGGGAGTGTTTCAAGACACAGAGGGGTGAGCAGGCGTGGGGTGGGGCTAAAGCTGAGCACAGAGATGTTCATTACATTGTAATAAACAATGTTAGACAAGAAAGAAACGACCAGAATGTCTAACATCCTGGGAATGCTGATTAATTTAGAGAGCATCTATGCTCTGTAGCCATTGAACAAATGGATGAGGTGGGTGGCTGTAAGTTGGGTTGGAAGGATATTCCTGATATTTTGTTAAGTGATGAGGTAAATTACAGGCAGGCATGTGTCTTAAGAGGGGCATGTGGGCCTGAATCTGGGAGAAGACTGGTGGGTGGGGGTGAGGATAACAGTTGTTGCAAAGCAGATGGCAGCTGGAGTCTGTGGCAGGGATGATATCACCAGGAGATCACTGGCCTGGAGGACCACAGTCCTGCTTAGAAACAGGTGCAGAAGGAGCCTGGGGGAGGCTTAGCACCCAGAGCACTCCATCAGAGTCAGCTGGGCCTCCTGGTCCCTGGGTCATCTCCTGTCATCTAACCTGCAGAAGTGCTGTGATTCTAAATCTTGGGATTCTCAGACGCTGCAAATTGCACTGAGAAGCCCGGTCCCCTGCCCTTTCCTGGAGTCATACACTGTTGGCAAATACTCAGGAGGGTCCAATGTCCTCATGGTGTCCTCCTTATCCCTGGCCCGCCACTCCCCAAAGTTTCCTCACTCCAGCCTGGGATCACTTTCTCTTTTGGGAACCCAGGTGTCCTAGCTTCTTCACTTGGGAAAGTCTGGGAGGAAAATAGCTCAGGGAGAGGGGGCCCGAGTGCCCTACAAGGCTGGGTTTGGGCAGCAGCTGCCCATGTGCCCCTCTCTAGCTCCCCCAAGTCGCTGCCTCAGCACAAAGTGTCCATCTGGTCGGAGAGTCAAGTTACTGCGTAAGGGGACCCAGGGCTCCCTCATTCCTGACCCTGTGCCCTTTTCAGCAGACTCAGAGCGGCTGAGGCAGGGAGGGGTATCTTGGGAAAGTGTGGGCTTGGGGCAAGCAAGGGGCAAAGACCCTCAGGGTAGGGGTGGGGAAGTCCTGTTTTCTAACAGTATATGATTTGTGTCCTATTTCTGCCCCTTTCTAGTTCTCAATTTCCTCATTTGACAATTGCAATAGAGTGACTACGGATCCCAAGCTGGAGAGAATACGGAGAGGGTGAGGAGGGGTCTGGGATGGTTGCCCCCTCCCCAACATTCCAAAGTCTGTCTACTAGTTGCCTGGCTGCAAGCCCTCAGGGTGGGGCCCGGGAATATTTAACTAGAGGGCAGGGGCAGGGAGAAAGAGATTATTCTTCTGGGAGCCCCCAAACTTGGATCTCTTGGGCTAAGCCCAACCGGTTTTCACCAGCAGAAGTGAGGCAATGGGCCCAGGGGAATGAATTCTGGGGTTGGGGACCCCAGAAACTCCCCTTGTCATCCTAAACCCCTCATGAGGGCTCGGAGCCCTCTCTTCCAGCGCTGGGGGACAGCAGAGGACTGATGGGCTGAGCCTGGGCTAGGGAGTGGCACTCTGCAGGCTCTGCCTCTGACCTGCGGAGATGCCAACGACAAACTGCCCCGCTTCTGAGGCCTCAGTTTTTCCATCAAGAAATGGGCTAGAACTCACTTTCCGCTGCTGTTTTTCCCAGGCCGGGTCCAGCAGCAGGTCGCGGTCCCAGTCTTCCTCCTGTTCCATGTACTCGCCGCCGCTTTCCGCAAAGGGCCCCTCCCGGGCCCCCAGGCCCTCGGGCTGCATAACCACCATCATCTCGCTCGGGCTTCTGGCTTCGCTCCGCTCGGCGCTCTCCAGAACACCGGGGCCGCATTAAGTAGAGCCGGGACCAGCCCGGGATCGGATTCGCGCTAAATATGGGGGAGGAGGGAGGGGCCGGATGGGGGCGAGGGCGCTCGGGTCGGGATCAGGCAAGAGGTTGCCCTGGTGCCAGGGGACTGCAGAATTTGAGGGTGTTGTGGTGGATCCCGTTGCGGAGATCCGGGGTTTGCGTTCCGCCCCGCTGCTTGGGAGCTGTGTGACCTTGGGAAAGCCACGGACCCTCTCTGTTTCCTTAAGTGTACAACGGAGGTTATTATAATAGTAGCTGCAGACTGCTCTTGAAACCGCCCTTTGGACATTCTCCTGACCCTCTTCCTGCCTCGCGCTGGTGGGAAACAGGGAGCCCTATCCCCGTTTCGCAGTCAGAAACACCAAGGCATCGAGCTGTTTTGAATGTTTTCTGGGGTGATAAAGGGAGACACTCGAGCATGGGGAGAGGCTCCAGCCCAGCTGGATGGACTGATGCAGGGCTATTAATATCGGGGCGGTTGAGGGATGAGCGGGAATGTGCTGAGCCGGGAAACCCCGACGCCACCGAGGGTGCAACTCAATCCTGCGAGCGTGCGGATTAGCCAGGCCAGCGGGCGGGGCTTCTGCGGGTGGGGCGGGGCCTTCGTGGGCAGGCGGGGCTATAACGTCGTGGCCCTCCTGGGCTCTAGCGCCAACAGGATCCCAAACAGCTCCTTGACTCATTCAGCCGTCCAATCACATCTCCGAATTTGCCGGCTGCTCTCTGTGAACTCTCACAGCACCCTGCAGAGCTTCTATTGGATATGGGAGACGTCCGTCTGCCACTATCCCCGCCCCAATACGGAAGCGGCGGGGTACTCGGGATCCGACTGCGGTTGGGTTCAGGACATGGAGCAGCCTTGGGCTGCGGGGAGCGCGGACGCGGCGTCCGCGCGGCTGCCCCTGGTGCTCACCGCGCTGTGGGCCGCGGCCGTAAGCCTGGAACTGGCCTACGTTCTGGTGCTGGGTCCCGGGCCGCCCCCACTGGGACCCCTGGCCCGGGCCTTGCAGCTGGCGCTGGCCGCCTTCCAGCTGCTCAACCTGCTGGGCAACGTGGGGCTCTTCCTGCGCTCGGATCCCAGCATCCGGGGAGTGATGCTGGCCGGCCGCGGTCTGGGCCAGGGCTGGGCGTGAGTGGGGTGCGGGATCCGGCAGGGAAGCGGGAGCCTGGATAGGGGGAAGGGCCCTAGGACCTGAAGATAGAACAAGATTACAGTGGGATCCGCTTGTTAGAGCCAGAGAACTCCATTAGAACCTGGGATGGTAGAGCCAGAAGGAGTATCATTCATTCCCTTACAAATGTTTACTGAGCACCTGTGTGCAAGGTACTGTTCCAGGCACTGGATGTACAATGTAACAGGTTTCTGACCTCCTGGAGCTGATTTCAATGTGTGAAGGGGCAGATAATAAACTATAGCATAATAAATGTTATATAGAATGTTAGAAGGTGTTATGGAAACAAAAAGCAGAACAGGTGCAAGTTGCAGTTGTAAATAGGGTGGTTCAGGTAGGCCTCATTGAGAAGGTGGCATTTGAACAAAGACTTGAAGAAGGTGGGGGAGTTAGCCATGTGAGAATCTGTGTGGGAGAGTTTTCCAGGCAGCGGGAACAGACATTGCAAAGACTCTGAGGCCGTTATGTGCTCAGCATGTTCCGGGAACAGCAAGAACAGCAAGAAGGCCAGTGTGGCTGGTGTGGAATGAGAGAAAGGGACGAGAGAGGTTAGAGATCTAAAGACCTGCTAGGACATTGAAGGCTTTGCTTTCTCTTAGAAGTGAGATGGAGAGCCATTGGGGGGTTTTGAACAGAGAAGGGACATAGATTTTTAAGGATCAATCTGGCTACTGGGGTGAGACTACACTAGAAGGGGACAAAGGTGGAATCAGACCAATCAAGAGGCTGTTGCAATAATCCAGGGCAGAGGCCATGGTGACTCTGGCCAGGTGGTGACTGTGGAGGAAGTGAGAAGTTTGCTCCTGGATGTTAGAAGCCAGATAAAGGCTTTAAGACTGGGGATGTCAGAGCGGCGAACGACCTCAGACCTGCCATGCTAGAACTGGAAGGGCCTGGGAAGTGGCGTTCAGCCTGCATTTACCTAGGAAGTGTCTGAGGCTTAGGCAGTGCAGCCACTGCTTCCCGGGGGTGGGCTCAGCGGCTGACCTGGGTATGAGATGGGGTACTCAGAGCTGCTGGGGGAACTGACCCTGAGTTTCCTTCCCTGCAGTTACTGCTACCAGTGCCAAAGCCAGGTGCCACCGCGCAGCGGTCATTGCTCAGCCTGCCGCATCTGCGTCCTGCGTCGGGACCACCATTGCCGCCTGCTGGGCCGCTGCGTGGGCTTTCGCAACTACCGGCCCTTCCTGTGCCTGCTGCTTCACGCCGCGGGCGTCCTGCTCCACGTGTCTGTGCTGCTGGGCCCAGCGCTGTCAGCCCTGCTTCGAGCCCACACGCCCCTCCACACAGCGGCCCTCCTGCTGCTGCCCTGGCTCATGCTGCTCACAGGTGGGAGCCCGGGAGCATCCGGGGAGAGGCAGAGGCCCTGGTGGTGGGGCATTCTGGTGGGAGACGGGGTTTTTGGCCGGTTCTGGCAATTCCCTGGGGACCCACTCCCAGTGTCATTTTGGGGGGTGAGAGCGGCCTGGTATTCAACTGGGTATGCAGTATGGTGAAATCCAGGACCTGACTATAGGTGCAGAGTTCTGGCTGGGAGAGTCAGGGAAGGGTTCCGGGAAGTGTTGACTGAGGAGTTCACTGGGGAGCCTTGGGGGGCCTATTGAAGTGAGGGCTTGGATGTTGGACAGGGAGTCGTGAAGGCAATTTGATGGGAATTGTGAGAATTCAGGCTAGGATGGTAGGTTGGGACTGGCTGGTGGAGGCCTTGAACGCTGGTGTGAGGAGATGGCCCTTACTTGACTGGGCAGTGGGGAGCCACTGAAAGTTACAGGCAGGGGAAGGTCCAGTCTTTGGAAGTTGGGAGGGGAAGATTGGATCGAAGGCTGATTGAGAGGCTGTCCTGGGTGACACATTTATTCCTCTTTCCTCTGCCACTACCCAAGCTAAAAGCCCCACTGGTCTTTTATACCCTTCGTTCTCTCCCCCACAAAATGCTCTGGGCTTTCTCTCCCCGACTCGTTCCTCCTGACTTCTCCACGCTCCTCTCTGTAGCCTTGTCCTGCGATTACTAAACTCCTTGACCACTCAGAATAACTGCTGTGTCTCCTCATGGTATCCAAGCCCAGCTCTGTCCCAAGGACCCCCTCCCTGCAGCCCGGGGAGGCCTTGGGAGGCCCCGTGGGGTTGCCAGTGTCTTCCTCTGCCCACACTGGCTTCCTGAGCAGCCCCCGCTTGATGACCCCCTGCTTCCACCGAGACGCAAGCCCTCCAGCTGCACCTCCGTCCACTGCCCTCCCTGTGGTCACCCATGGCTTCTCAGTCTCTGAAGATTTGGACTCCAGTGCCCAGTCTCTCTCCCTCAGCCCTGGGCCCTGTTGAAATTATGGGTGTCTGGCAGTCTGGGCAAGTGACCTGTTCAGTGCCCCACTCCCTCAGCTTCTTGACCTTCTCCATTTTACTTCCTTCCCCTCTCCCATGTCTGCACCCCAGACGTCGTCAGAATCCAAAATGTGTCACCTCCCAAGTCACCATCCGTCGCCCCTCTCTCTGCTCCCCTCGTCCCCTCCTAGCCATCTCTCACTCTTACTCCATAGCACCTGCACCGTTAGCTGCTGGCCCTCACCTTTCTGTCCATGGGTACCTTCACCACCCCCGTGTCCAGTTTGGAGCCCTCATTCCCACTATTCTCCTGTCGATATCTCAGAACTCTGCTCCACCTTCCTTCCTTCCTCCCTGGGTTCTCCATGTCAGCTGCTGAGAGCTGCCAGGGACTCACGTTGGTAGGTTGGTACCACGCCATTTTCATGGCCGCAGGTTGGTACCACGCCATTTTCATGGCCGCTGACCTCAACAGGCCCTCCACTGTGCCTGGCTCTCCTGGTTTCTCATACGTTTGCTCCCCCTGATGACTGCAGCTCAAACTTTCGCACTCTCGTGCTTACAAGCCCCCTCTCTCTTGAAAATCCATCCCAGAGAATACAAGACATGAGATGGTACCTCCAGAATTGTCCTGTCTGCAGATCTCTGTCAGGCTGACTGCCTCCAGCTTCTCCTGGTGTCTGGCCCCTCTTCTCTGCTCAGAGACCACGTTCTGGGTTGGCCTCTCCTCCTGCCTTACCAGGCTCCCTCTACTGGCTGCCTCACGTCCATACCTGTCCCCCCAAACCTTTTTTTCCCCTTTCCCCCCCACATCCTTCTCCCCTAGCTCTTCCCTCTGACTCTTCTGTCAGCAGCCAAGCTTCTCAAAGGACTTGACTGGGTTCATGGGCTGCTTTTCCTCACCTCCCACCTATCCCTCTACCTGCTCCAAACTGGCTTCTGCCTTGCCCCCACTCCTCTGAGGCAGCCACGGTCCCCCGGCCTCTGTCTCCACAAAACCCTTTTGAGTTTCTTGGTTCATGAGACCTTTCAGCCTCATAAAACTGCTGCCCTCTAACCTTGAAATGGTTTCCTGGTGCTGAGGTCAAGGCCCCATTCTCCTCTCACGCTACATACTCTCACCAACTCCCCGCAGGTCTGTGTCCAGCCTGGGCTTCTCTCCTGGGCTTCCAGCGCCGTCCGTCATTTGTCTCACAGGCACCTCTCTGTCCTGCCTGGGGACCTTCAAACAGAGTGTTTTCTCCCTTCACCTAGCACAGAAATACCTCCTTAACCTTCAGGCGTCACCCAGAATGTTACTTGATCAAAATAGATGAAGTCCACTTGCCTTAGCCTCCTAATAAGTTTGCATTTCCCCCGTAGGCTCTTTATTGGCGTAAAATTCACATAACTTGAAATTCATCATTTGTAACCATTTTCAAGTGCACAATTCAATGGCATTTAGTACATTCTCAGTGTTACACAACCACCATCACTAGCTAACTCCAGAACATTTTCATCAGCCCCCATGTACCTGTTAAGCAGTCACTCCCCATTCGCTCTGAATGCTGCCAGCCTCTGGCAACCACTCAACTACTGTCTCTGGATTTGCCTATTTGGGACATTTTGTATAAGAGGCATCATACATGTGACCTTTTGTGTCTGGCTTCTTTCGCTTAGCGTAATGTTTCATGGCATCTTGCAGTTCATTACTTCAGCAAAGACTTATTACCTACTGTGGGCAGGGATGGTACAAGATGCCCTTCTTTTCATGTAACACACATCACAGCTGTAATTAAGTAACTCAGAAGTGATCTCTTGAATGTCTGTCTGTGAGCTCCCGGAAGTCAGAGACACTGTCTTCCATTCACCTTGGTATTTGCGGTGCTTGGTGGCATGTCCAGCCCATGGGAGGTGCTCACAAGTTCGTGATGCATGAATGCAAGTCGTCCGTAAGACAGGGGGTTGTGTCTGCCCGGTTCACCGGTGTGTTCCCATCACCCAGCAGGGGCCAGCCGGGGAGTACTGAGAGGAATGAACCCTACTTCGTGGTGGAGGGTAGGGCTGGGAGGAGGAGCTGGGTTCTGGGTGGGGGGTGGACCTTCTGCTGCCCCTTGACCCTCTCTGCTCTCTCCTTACAGGCAGAGTGTCTCTGGCGCAGTTCGCCCTCGCCTTCGTGACCGACACGTGTGTGGCGGGTGCACTGCTGTGCGGGGCTGGGCTGCTTTTCCATGGGATGCTGCTGCTTCGGGGCCAGACCACGTGGGAGTGGGCTCGGGGCCAGCACTCTTATGACCTGGGCCCCTGCCACAACCTGCGGGCGGCCCTGGGACCCCGCTGGATCCTCGTCTGGCTCTGGCCCTTCCTGGCCTCCCCACTACCTGGGGACGGGGTTACCTTCCAGACTACAGGTGATGTGGGACTCATGGCTTCCTGAATCCAGAAAGAGCCAGAGCTGTACAGGAAGGGGGAACCAGAAGAGGGGGCTCCTAACTCATTTGAGGCCTACTGCCAGCCTTAGGGGGGTAGGTGGGTTGGTACTTAACACCTGCTTTTAGCGACTCCAGACCCAGCCTTGGCCTTGCCCCTGCCCAGCTTGGACTCCTAGTATCTGGGGTATGGGCCCTGTGACTCTGCCTCTATCAGTGACCCCCGAGTGCAGTGGAAGGTCTGGCAGGGGGCTGCCTGGCCAGCCTAGCTGCCCCTTTGTCAGGTTAATAAAGCGCCCACTTGGTTCTTGGACCCCCTGCATCTTTGTGGGTTTGTGGTCGCAGAAACCCTTTGTGGGTTTCTGTTGCCCGGGCTGCTGTTTCAGGCTCCTGATTGTCAGGCCTGGGAACTACAGAGCAGGTGAGGGGTCAGGGCTCTGCCTCCTGTGACCTTGGTGGGGTGGGGGTGGGGGCACCAGCAGGGCAGCGTGGCATGTAGTGATCCAGGGTATGAGGATCTGAAATTCTTTCCCAGCTTCAGTGCTTTCTATAAAGTTGGAAGCATTTCCACGGTTTCACTGCACCTCTCTCTAGCTAACCTGGTACACAGGGCAGCAATTGTGCAGGTGGAAAATTGAAAGCTCTGAGAGTTGACGTGATAAGGTCTTGCATGGGGTTTTAAGTGGAGGAGTAAGGATTTGAACCCAGTGCTTTCTCCTTCACCCTTACACAGTTGAAGGAGGAGAGTGGGACAATCAAAGCAGAAAACTCAGGTGGGGGTGTTCAGGCATCTGTGAAGGGTGGTGTTGAGGGGCCTTCTCTGCTCACTTTGGGAGACACTTGTCAAACATTTTTATGTAAATACTATAGTAATGAGTTAAATGTTAAATGTGACAGGTTTAAACACATGGATTTATCTCTGTGTCCTCTTAAAATCTAAAATGATAGTAAAAAAGTAAATAAGATATAAATTTACAAGGAGAAATAAAATAAGGGGGAAACAGCAGTAGACCAAAGAGCCTCGCATTTTGAAAGATGGAAAGTGGATGGAGGCTCATTTACTCTCTTAGCAGAGAAGAAGTTGAAATTAAGTGTTCCCAGGAGGAGGGGCCAAGAGGCAGCCAAACGCCCCGTCCCCCCAGAACCCTGGAGAGGCTCAGGAATTCCACCAGCGCCATGGAGGGCAAGGTTGGGGGCTGACGGGGATTGATCCAATCTATTGGAGAAGCAGCCAGGTTGCCCCTCCCCCCAACACCCACCCCACCCCTGCAGCCAAGCAGCTACCCCTCTGGCATGGAGGTGGGGCTATTTGAAGCAGCTTTGGGGCTCAGGGGAACTGGGGAGAGCAGGGGAGAGGGGCTGGACCAAAAATGGGGTTCTGTACAAGTCTACAGATGCTGCTGGAGAGGGGCCCTCCAGTGACATGGAAGGCTTGTACCCCAAGAACCCGCAGAGGAGCCCACCTTTCTGGCAGGCCCTGCCATGCCCACAAACGTTTGAGCTGCTAGGACTTTTTTGTTTTTCCAAATGGCATGCTCTATTACTATTATTTAACCGTGTTAGGAACTTGGTGTGCCTGGTACTTTGTGTTGTACGCGTATGTAAGCATTGGCAGACTGCCGGTTTCCTCTGCTTTACCCCTCACCCTCCAGAATATCTCTTGTTGTTGTTGTTTTTAAATAGGAGATGCAAGAAAATATTTATAAAATAAAGAGAAATAACGCCCTCCCACTGCCACCTAAAAAATGGGTATCATTTTCTTTGAAGTCCCTGCTGCGCCCCTTCCTGGTAGGTAGAAGGGACACTGCTTCCTTAACTGTTCTCGGGCTTTGCTTTGTAATTTTATTACCCGTTTGCATTGGTTTTGCATGTTTTTGAATTTTATATAAACGGAATCATACCATGTTTATTCTGTGACTTGCTTTTTCACTCAATATTATGTTTCTGAGATTTATCCAAATGAATGTATGCAGCTGTAGAGTATTCCTTTTCCTTGCTGTTGACCGGTTTCTATTTCCATTTCCTCCCGCTGGTCATTTTATCTACCTCTGCGTATGATCCCCTAAGGTCTATTCTTGGTCTTGCTCTTCCGTATGGATTTTAGAATCAGCCTGTCAAGTTCCACCAGTAAAAAACCCTTTGAGATTGTGAAAGGAACCCATCGAATCTATCGATCAGTTTGGGGAAAATAAATATCTACATGAAATTGAATTTTCTAGCTCATGAACATGGTGTGTCTCTCTATTTAATGTTTTCAGTAAAGTCATATACATTTTCCTCATAAAGATCATGCCTTTTTTGTTAGATTTATTATTATTTGATACTGTTATGGTTTATGAAAATAGATTGGGCCCAGCAAACCTGAAATTTAGGCATATAATTTACTTGTAAATTCTTCTGAGTTTTCTGTATTTATTCATATCATCTATGAAAAGACAGTTTGTTTGTTTTTTAATTTTTGTACCTCTTATTTTTCTTGCCCCTTCTGAATGGGTGCAGTGAAGGTAGCTGGCACCCCTGTTTCTGAGCTTAGAGGGAATAATTTCAATATTTCACCATAAAATGTTTGCTGGTTGTTTTTTTAATAGATGCCCTTTATTAGGATGACTAGTGTGTTAAGTTCCATTCCAACTATGTTAAGAGTTTATAGATCCTTTTACTTTCAATCACTCTTTTTTAACAATAACCTACAGATGGATTTTAATGTCTAGATAACAGTGTCTTCTAATTGAAGCATTTAGTCATTCATATTTATTGTAATTAATATACTTGAGTATATATCTACCACTTTATTTTGTACTATTTGTCCGATCACTTCTAGTTTTTTATCCTTTTCATTTAAAGTTATTTTTTGCTGGGTATAGAATCCTAGGTTAATAGTTATTTACTCTCAATAGGTTGAAAATACTATTCTGTCTTTTGGTCTCCATTGTTGCTACATCAGCTGTCATCTATTTTTTGTTATTAGTGTTTCTTTGGAGATATTTTTTGTCACCAACTGATTTTTTTGTCTTTGGTATTCTGCAGTTTTACTGTGATGTGCCCAAGTGTGGTTTTCTTTATAGTTATCCTAATGGGATTCCTTGGGTTTCCTGATTCTATGAATTGATGTCTTTCATCAATTTTAGAAAATTCTGTCATAACTTTTGGTATTTTCTGTCCTTACCGGAATGCTTATTAGACCTCCCCCCTATTCCATCCTCCTTGTCTCTTAATAGCTTATATTTTCTATCTGTTTCTGGCATTCTGAATAATTTCTACAGCTACATCTTCCAGTTAAGTCTTTCTTCAGCGGCTAAACCAATCTGTTCTTGATTTTCTTTTGTTATGTTTTTTTGCCCCCGCTCCCCATCCCGGTTTTATTAAGCCATTATTTCTGTTTAGTTGTGGGGCTTAGCTCCCTGGCCCATGCTGGTATGAGCCTTGCGCTCCCCCCGGGGTGAGGCCGTCGGTAGCCGCCAGTCATTGGTCGGCCGCTCACAGCAGCTCACGATAGCTGCCGGCCACTCATGCCAGTAGGAGCACGGCGCTCCAACCGCCTGAGCCACTGGGCCGCCCGTTTTTTTTTTTTTTAAGTGGTGTACCAGCTCATCCATTGAGTTTTACATGTCAAATATTTCACTTTTCTAGAAGTTCTATTTGGTTCTTTTTCAAATTTGCTTGATCATTTTATATACGCTCTTGCTCTCTCTTTAGATTTTAGGTTTCTTTTAAAAAATATATTGAAAACACATTTTATATTGTTTGGTAATTCCAATATCTTATGTCTTTAAAACCTGATTATTCAGGTTATCATCTATGTTGGCTCTTGCTCACAATGCCTTATTATCTTGCAATTTCTGAGTTTTGACTGTGAGTTTGTATTTGTTGGAATTTTATCAATGGGAATATTTTGAGATTGGAAAGTGAATTCCTCCAGTTATCAGTTACCTGATGAGACGCCAATCCTGCACCACATCCAACTAAATTTTCAAATAGAAGTGGTTTGGACTACCCAGGTGTTGTCAATTCAGGTTGCAAACTTATTCAGGCTGGCTTGTGGTTAAAAATTCTCAGGAGAGGTTTCTCCCCATCTATCCAGCACTAGGCTTGGGGATAGGCAATGTCCCTTGCTGGTTCTGATGAGATTTTAAAGAACCAGTTTTTGGTTTTATTTATTTTGTCTATTGATTTCCTGATTTCAATTTCATTGATTTCTTTTTTTTTTTCCTTCTGCTTACTTTGGATTTAATTTGCTCTTGTTTTTCTATTTTCCTGAGGTGGAATCTTAGATGACTAGTTTTAGCTCTTTCTTCTTTTCTAATATATGCATTCAAGGCTATAAATTTCCCTCTAAGCACTGCTTTCCCTGCATCCCACACATTTTGATAAATTTTTTTTCATTTTCATTTAGTTCAAAATATTTTTAAACTTTTCTTGAGATTTCTTCTTTGAGCATATGTTATTTAAAAGTGTGTTGTTTAATCTCCAAGTATATTGGGATTTTTCAGTGATCTTTCTGTTAGTGATTTCTAGTTCCATTTTTATCTGAGAGCAGACACTATATAATTTCTATTCTATTAAGTCTGTTAAGGTGTTTTCTATGGCTCAGAATGTGGTCTATCTTGGTAAATGTTCCACATGAGCTTCAGCAAAGTGTGTATTCTGCTGTTATTGAAGTAGTCTATACATGTCAGTTATATCCGGTTGACTGATGGTGTTGTTGAGCTCAACTGTGTCCTTGAAAAGATACCATAATTCAAGATTGAACAGAGAACAAAAAGAGTTGAGAATGAAAATAGCAGTTTTAAAACTATTCCAGAGAAGAGCTGAAAGATAAAAATCTCTCTCTCTCAAAAAAAAAACAACAAAGAAAAAACAGAACAAAAAGACAATATGAGAACAAAGAGAAGAAAATCAGATGATCAGTCCTGTTCTCTCTGGGATTTCCATTTATCAGATACTGGGCTTAATCAAAATTCCAGAGAGAACAGAGAAAATGGGAGAAAATCCTTCAAGAAACAAAATTTTCTGGAACTGAAGGATACACATCTCCACCCATAGCACATCAAATAATGACACACGCTAAGGCATGTCCTGAGAACCTCAGAGGAGGTCAGGAGCAAAAATGGCCATGGAACGTCTCAGCAGCATTTTCAAAGATTAGAATACAAGGGAGCACTGCTATAAAAATGATTTTCTTGCATGAAAATGATTTTCAACTTCAAATTTTATGACCTCAGCTATCACATACATGTACGAATTAAATAAAGAAACTTTCAAACAGTGTCTTAAAAAGTTTAATTCCAGTGACTTTTTAAAGAAGGTACCTGTGGATATGCTTCAGCAAATGAGGGGTAAGGCAATTATGGAAGAGGAGGAGATGGGCCCAGGACACGGGCGAAGGGAATTCCCAGGAGAAGTGCTCTATAGCAGGTCAAGGAAACACAGTCCTCACTGAAGCAGGGGATGAAGGGAAAGGTCCAGAAAAAAGAGGCACTGTCAGACCGGGTGGGGGAAGAATTAGCAACTGGTACATATGAAAAACTAAGCAAATGGGGGGGAAAAAAAAACGGTAATTTTTTTTTCCTTTAAAGTTTATTGGGGCGACAGTTGTTAAAAAAGTTACATAGATTTCAGGTGTACAATTCTGAAATACATTGTTTATATCTCACATTGTGTGTTCACCATCCAGAGTCAGTTCTCTTCAAAACGGTAATTATTCCATGAAAAATAAAGACGTACCCCAAAAGGTAATTTATTTATAGCCCAGTTCTTGGCTCACAGTGAATAACTTTCACAGTAATATAAGTTATAATCGAAACAGTATCAATTTACCTAAAACCTGGAGAGAGAAGGAATGGGCGGGGTGTTGTCACAGAGAGCTAACGCCTCATCTCATCTCTTAGGCTAGGGAGCCAACAGGTAGTGTGCAAGATTGATAAATCGAGCAAGAATAGTATAAGCATATGTAAAATAAACAGCTGAGAGAACTGGAAATGATTGCAGCAGGGGAGCAGTATTGGGGAACCGGGGAAGGCTGTTCTTATAAACTGTCTAATTCCATAGTACTAAGTAGGTACATGTTTTTAGATCAGTGTTTTAAAGGCACCAGCTCTCCTCATCCCTATTGTACACAGTTTCCTGGAGCTCTAAGTAGTGAGGGCACCGTGCACTGTTTCTTGCCTCACTTTGCTCTACGTATGCTTGTCCACATCACCACAGTGGGTGTGTTTTTAATAACAGGTACATGGTGTTACATCATATAAGTTCACATGAGGGCTGGGAACAGGAACATTTTCTTCACTCTCATCATGAATAGCTAGGAACAGACCCCAGAGCAAAATTTTTGGTCCGAGTTCACACTACAAAACTTCACTGGGGTGCAAGGGATTGTGCGGTCATCTGACTCAACAGCCCTGCGAAGTGACAGCCCAGCCCCAGTGACAGCTCCAGCGACAAGGAGCAGGCCCTTCCATCTGGGACAAGCCCCCTCACAAAGCTCTCAGGAGAAGACGAACGCTCTCTGACTGACAGCGACACCCCCTCGCCTGTCTTTCTACTTGTAGGTTAAACCTCCTGTTTGTTCCAACTGTGCCAAAGTTGGCTTGATCTGGAAATGCTTCACCGTCCTGACCCAATTGGTCTATGGCTGTGAGTGACTGGACCATATAGAGAGGAGCCGGACAGGCTCTTTCTTTGGTTCAGACCCCTTGCTTCTCTGAACCCATCCCCAGAAGGCATTCTTGGGGTGGGGGACAGGGAGTGGCTGTGGGCTGTGTCACCCCAGTACCTCACGGTGTCTTGGGCACAGACTATTGCCTGGCAGTAGCAGTCAGCTTAGGGCCTTTGGCCTCAAGGACAAAAGCTCTGCAGTTATTCCTGTCAAATTTCCCCTTTCTGGAAACAAGTCGTCTCCTAGGACAATGGAGCCGAGTCTGGTCAAACTGCCTCATTTCACACGTGGGAACACAAGCCCACGGGGAATAGTTACTTCCCACAAGCCTGAGCTGCCTGCCACACGCCAGGCTGCACCTGGTCAGAGGGGGAAGATAGATCTTCAGGGAGCAGGGTTCCTGGCTCACAAGTGGCTCAGGGCAGCCCCGGTAGCTCTGCCCAACAGAGCGCTGTGAGGTGTGCCAGGTAGACTGGCCGGGCCTCCGAGGCTCCGAGGCACTGAGGCCCGGGACTGTGAGTCTCTGGCCCTGGCAGTCTGAACACGTGCCTTCGCTTGGTCTTCTACCTCACTCAAGCCTCTGTGCCATGCCTTTCCAGCTAATTCTCTCCCACTATGGCCACTGCCAGGTGCCTTTTCCACTCACATGACTGAGGTGGGCTCCAGGGCATAGGAAAGCATCTTGACCGGCAATCTGGGCTGCTGCCTCCTGTGCCACCTCCCCAGGGCCCCAGAAACACCCTGGCACCTCTGCTCTGTCTAGCTGAGCCTTCCTCCCCTGGGTGTTCTTCCCGGGCATGAGCGTCCAGTCGGGAGCAGCGCTGTGTGGCGTTCAGGAGTCTGGTGGGGGTGGTGGTGGTGGCTGGGGCCACTAGCTCCCTGCATGGGCACACTATGCCCCCCACCCCTGCACCAGCCCCTCCCCTGGCAAACTTCACACAGCATCACATGCCTGAGACCTTGACTGAGACCAAGATTTCAGAAAAGGCCCCTGTGGGGAGGCCGCTATTCTCTGGGCCCCCAGAACAGAAAGATGGGCCCCTTGCACAGCTCATGAGGGGAGATCAGAGCATGTGTTTTACTTGCAAGCTAAGCTGGCAGCAGCCAAGCCTCTGGAACCCCAAGGGGCTCAGTCTCACCCGAGAAAAGCCTATGACTGTCCCAGGCCAGCAGGCCCCAGCCAATTCTGACCTGGGCCGGCAGCAGCCATGAGTGACGTCTCAGCAGAGCGGCTGAGGAGAAGGCTCAGCCTGTGCCCTCATCTCACCTTGACCACTTCACAGCTCTCCCTGCAGGCCTGGGTACGCTTTCTGGAGACAAGCGGGGAGATGGAAGAGCAGCAGGAGCCCCGGGGGCCAATGCCTGGCTTTCCTGTGGGGGAAGGAGCTGAATCGCCCTGGTACTCACTGGCCGGCTGCTACAGGTCAGCCAGCGGTGAGGATGGGGAGGAACGGGGAGCTTAGGAGAGGAGACAGAAGCTGGGGCCCCAGCAGCTGCTGTGCCGGGGGAGTCGGCCCAGCTCAGTGGAAGGGGCTGGTCTTCCCGGTCCTGATTCCGCAGGGGCTTGAACACCAGCCCACGGGTCAGGCAGCTGCCAGCCCCTCGCTCACGGGCATGTTGATATGGGCACTCAGCAGGGGTGCGCTCTGGCCTTCTCGAAGCACCAGCACCTATGGAAGAGGCACCCATGGCAGTAGGGCTGTGCCCCCCTTAGCCCCTGCTCCCTGCAAAGGCCAAGCCTGGCCTGGTCTGCACTGGCCCTAATGACAGGCCACCAGAGGGGACGGGGAGGCTGGAGGCCTCTCCTGTGCAGGTACCCCCCCCACCTGGCAGCCACCAGGGGCCTTGTCCAGTCACTCCCACCATCCTCCCCAAGCAGCACCGACGGGCGACCTACCTTGATAATGTCCGAGATGCCCTTGTCACTGAGACTCTCCACAAAGGTCTCCAAGGGGTAGCTGAGCCCCGGCACCAGTAAGGGGACCTAAGATTCGGGACCAAGAGGTAAGGAAATCAGGCCTCATGCCCGGCCAGTGTTTGGCAGATTCCGAAGCACTCTCAGGCCTGCCGTCATAGCTACGTTTCAGTGGACCCCGGCAGGGCGGGCAGAGGGCAGGCGTGTCCAAGGAGGGGGCGCGGTGGGGTGTGCAGGCCCAGGGCGCGCATGCTCATGACTAAACCTAGAGCTCTGACCGCCGACCAAGTCCAGGGCTTTCACATCCCAGAGTCCTGCTCAGTTTCTGTGCCTCCCAATCTGGGGGACTTGGGGGAAACCCAGGCCTCTCACTGTGGAAGATTCTCCCCGAGGCAGAGACAGGCTCCAGGAGTGACCACGAAGCAGGGTGGGCTCTGGGAGAGCACTGGAGGGGCAGGGCCTGGCTGTTCTCGCAGCACTTTCTGTGTGGCTTTGGGACCTCTCGCAGGCTGGGAAGCAGCAGCTGACGCAGGTCTTGGGCGCTGTCCCGAGGTCCCTGCTGCGCCCTAACCTGGTCTGTGGCTGCAGCCAACTGCCTGCTCCCTCACCTCCGACCCGGGGAGAGTAAGTGTAGGGTCGTGGGCAGAGTCTGCGGGCTCTCTGGGCAGGTCTCAGTGGGGCGGGAGCAGTACCTTGAAGAAGGCCCGGGGCAGGGCGTAGAGCGCCTCGTTGTACAGGAAGCAGACCAGCAGCCCCAGGATGGGTCGGGCTGTCGAGGTGTTCTGCAGGTGAAGTGTGAGCTTAAAGGTGGGGCCCAGTCCCTGAACCTGTGGGTGGAGAAAGCCCTTAGTGCCTAGTGGCCTTGCGCACTGACTACTTCCTGCTTCCTCATCACCCTCCTCCAACTACTCGAACGCACTGTCCGTCTGCCCCGCAAAAGGCCCAGAAGCCCAGAAGGTTGGCTCCAGTGTGTACAGCGATCAGCAAAGGCCCAGGAAGGGGAAGGGGCTTGATGGAGGCCACTCGGCAAGTTGGTCAGGGGCAGAGCTGGCCTGGGGACGCAGGCCCCAACTCCCACCTATGTCCTCACCACTGCCCTGCCCCTCTTCCCAGGGCCTGGCCCACTTCCCCTCTTACCCTCCGGTGGCCGCAATGATTTCACTTTCCTCCCGCTTACCCTCAGTTGCTCTGTAGTCTCTTCCTCTATCTTCCCACTTTCTCGAGGGAAAAGGAAATCCGAAGCCCCGTTGGGGCAGATGGCACCTCAGGGACCCACTTAGAGCTAGTGGGAGCCCTGATGACCTTGAGGCCACTCCCCCTGTTGCCTGTACAAGTCTCAGGGTGGCCCCTTCCCTGTCCCGGGCGGTCCTAACGCCTTGGGTCACCCGCAGTTACTGAAATGAACAGCTTCCTTCCCTGTCGCAGCTCTAAGAGTCCCTCCAGGCTCCTGGGAAGAAACGTCCCAAGGTAACTACAGCGCGCCCTGCCCCAAGTCTGGGGGCTTGTCTGCGGCACAGCATGGAAGGAGGTAGCTGGAGAGTGTCCCACTCTGGTCAGCCACGGGAAAGGCGGCACGGGACAGAGATGGTAAGAGGACTCTCACAAACGGGGGTGAAAAGGGGACACAGGACCTAGCTGGCTTGGAACTGGCTCTGGGGCTGTGGGTTCCCACCCATCTCTGACGGCGCCCCTCTGGCCCTGAGGCTGCCGACTGCCCCCAACAGCTGGGCGCTCACCACAGCATGTAGCTTCAGTGGCTCCCGGGCTATCGCAGACACGGGGCTCAGGCTGGACTCGATGGCCTGCACGTAGGCACGGGCAGCCCGGAGGCGCAGCAGGTAGAGGTCGGTCTGGAAGGTCCGGTGCATGGCTGAGGACGGACACAAAGGGCTGGTGCCGGAGGTGGGAGGAGGAGGAGGTGGGGGGCAGGGAGAGGGGTGCTCCAGCTCACGCTGCTGCGCGGAGAGTAAGTGGAGGGTAGTGGGCAAGGTCTGCAGAGGACGGAATGTGGGGAAAGGGAAGGCCGAGGTCCACCAGCCCAGCCGTCTGATGACTGGACGCTGGACAACTCCAGGGTTCCTTCTTCCTGGTTCTCCTCCCACCTCACTGCCCGCACAGTCTGTCCTTTGCTGGCTCCTTCTGTTCTGCCTTAAGGGCAAGTGTTCTCTGGAGTCTTGTCCTTGGTCCCCTTCTCCTCCTCTGTCTTCCTTCCCTGGACAATCTATGTCCTGCCCCGGCTGTGACCACCCCAGAACAACTGCAAGCTCCTGATGGCCGGGACCGTGATGCTGGATCCTCAGTGCCCAGCTCAGGGCCTGGCCGGTGTCCACTCTCGATGACTGCATCTCCAGCCGCTCAGCACCTGGGACAGCCTCCTGCTTCTAACTGCCCCATGGTCACCTCCACCTGGTGGTCCCATCAACACCTCAAACTCAACCATGTGGAAAGCAAGCTCCTGTCCCCCTCCATCAAGTCGCCTGGGTTCCCCCCTCACATCCAATCATTTGTCAAGATTTGATGACCGAAGCCACCTCCAGAGCCCACCCCGTCCCCACTCCTGATGACACTCCTTTCCAGATTAGCACCTTGGTCTGCCTGTCTGTCCTGGACTTTGTATGTGCGAGAGGTGCCTTTTGCCTTTCAGAAGTTTTATATTTTTATGCTACCCCATCTACTCATTTTTCCTTTTCCTCTGGTCCTTTTACGGTTTCTTTCTAACCGACCCAGAATTGACCTGTGTGTCTGGTATGAGGTAGAGCACTAACTTTCTTTCCTAGAAGCAAGGTGCCCTCCTTTACCCACTAATCTGAAACGACACTTGACTTTCCACATATTTAAGGGTCTGCTTCCAGACTTCCTAAATGTGCCACAGATGGGTATCAACTCCTGTATCAAAACCACAGCTGCGACGTCCTACAGCTGCAGTTCGTTCTGCTATCTGATAGACTAAGTCTCCTCATTCTTATTTCTCCCCAATTTCTTCTCTTAGACTCAATTTGCCAAGTCCTCAAAACAACTCACAACGGGATCTGAACTGTCACTTTGCTATGTTTCTACACTAATTTTAGAAGCTGTTAATTAATCAACAGCATTACATTAGGTCTTGCTACCCTGAGACTTGGTAATTCTCGTCATTTAAATATTCAGGTGGTCTTTTATGTTTTTGAGAGTAGTTCTATAATTTCATGAGACTTTGGGCTTTTTTTGGTTAAATTTCTAGGGATTTCCTTGCTATGGTGAATGGAAACTTTCCATTATATTTCTAACTGGTTACTGTTGGTATATACAAAAGCTATTGATTTGTTTGCATTTTAAAAACTTGTTCACCTTGGAGAACTTCCTAATTATTTCTCTACTACATCAACTGCTTTTCTTGGATTCTCTAAGCTACAATAGCCTGTTAGCTATTTTATTTAATCTCGAATTTACCTTTTTTAAAAAAACTTTTATTTATTTGTGTTTTTCCAGGACCCATCAGCTCTAAGTCAAGTAGTTGTTTCAATCTAGTTGTGGAGGGCGCAGCTCACAGTGGCCCAGGTGGGGATCAAATCGACAAGCTTGTTGTTAAGAGCACTGCGCTCTAATTGACTGAGCTAACTGGCTGCCCTCAAATTTACCTTTAAGCTTCAAGCAAGATCCCTTTTGAAGGGCCCAGTGGCTCAGGTGGCCGGAGTGCCATGCTCCTAATGCAGAGGTCGCCGGTTCGATTCCGACAAGGGCCAGTGACCAACCCAGGCTGCCGGCTGACCGAATGCCTCAGCCGGGGGACAGAGCAAGGCTCATAGAACTGGAGGGGGGGAAATCCCTTTTGAAGACAGGTGGTTGAATTACTGCATTCTTCTGCTTCACATCTTTCCCAGCTCCCCACGGCCGTTTCGGAGCTGGCTCTGACCTGCCTTTCCAGCCGCCCCTCTGGTCTCTCAGCCTCCCTGCACTACCCACAGCTACAGGCAGATGCTGCCTGAATCCAGGTAGGGCCTGTGCGCCCACCCAACCTCCGCCTGAATCGCCCTCCCTATCCCTGTCTAGCTGGTGGACTTGTAATCATCTTTCAGGGTCAAGTCCAGAGTCACTTCTGTCTGAAGCCTTTCCCCGTGTCCCAGGCAAACTTCCTCTTGTGTCTCACTAGCCCTTTGCATGAAGTTAGCAAGGCAGACCGAGCTCCTGAGTTAGGGACTAGCCTAATTCAAGGCACCTGGCACAAGGCCGGGCATAATCATAGGTGCTCAATGAATGAATGAGCAGGAAAAATTGAATAGGAGAAGGAAGACCCTTCGTCAAACTGTACTTCTTTCACGAGAATTCCTGCGTCTAGAAGTGCCTGCTCTGTCCTCTGAATTCTAAGGGCTCTTGCACCTTCCACCTCATGTGCAGGCAGGGTGTACCTGCGAAGCTGTCCCTGGACGTCCTGCCCAGCTCACCCAGGTCTCCTCCCACGGCTCAGGGCACCCCGGCGGCATTCACCCACTGCTTGCTGCTTTGGAGCAATGGAGGAAGAAGAGGAATGACCTGGCCTGAGTCTCACCGGTGCCAGCCTCCCGCTCTCGCAGGGTCTGATCCACATAAAGTCGGGTCTTTCGGGGCACATTGAGTTTTGTGGCCTGGGCTGGTGGGGGGCCCACCTCACCACCCCCCTCCACAAATACTGCTGTACGCTTCAGGATCTTGATAATCAGGCCGCCGCCTAGAGAAGTGGACAGACAGAAAGAGATTCGTCCTCCCCAGTTCCACCCAACATTCCAACACTTCTTCCCCAAACAATCTACCTCCTACAGACTCATTTCTACACTCGTCTATCTTCCTGCCGAGACTGAGTTTCTGGAAGGAATGCAGTGTGTCTTAATAACCTCTGACCATTAGTTCATCTGTTCATTCCACAGTTATTTATCGAGTACTGTGGTGTCCTTGGCATTGTGGCAGGCGCTGGGGGTACTGGGGTGAACTGGAGACATAATCCAGCCCAGGGCCTGGCCCCAGTGGAGGCCCCGCCCCAGACGGGACGGGGGTCTGTGGGCCTTGCTTTCCACACCATACTTCCTGTCCACCTCCTCTTCCTTCCACCATCTGGCCTGTCCCCTTCACTCCCAATTCTACACCCCTTGGCAGCTCTGACCCCCCTCACCTCGTGTAGTCATGATGAGAGTGTTATCTTCCCGCCCGTAGCGGCCAAAGCAAAGGCTGGTCACTGCCTCCTAGGGTGGAGACACTGGAGTTTAGTTGGGAAAATATCTTAGAGAGGAGAGCAAGTCTGGAGGTGGAGGGATGAGGCTGGGGACCCCAGATATGATAGAATAGGTGAGATGTGAGGTGACGCCCAGGGCAGTTCTGCCTCTGAAATACTCCTATATCCTAATCTGCCCTCCCACCTCGCTGCCACGGCCATAGTTCCAGACTGAACATCACTGGGCTTTTGAGGTCAGCTTCCTAACAGGTCTCTCAGCCTAGTCGTTCTCCCCCGTCTGTCCTTCCCATTGCTGCCTCTGCTGCCTCTCAATCACGTCTGTTCTCTTCTGGAAAACCTCCAATGCCTGTGCTCCCCATCAGGACGTTTCAGGCTTCCACATCGGGCTCCCACCTGCCTGTTCCATCACTTCTCTCCTCTGTATTCTTCCCCCAGCTGCACACTGCCTGCCCTCCCAGCAGCCTGCGGTCCAAACCAGTTGCCTTTACGTTTTCTATTGTGACCCAGGACACTTTATACATACGTACACATAAAAGCTTCACGTGATACACTCTGAACTTTCTTTTTATGTTGCTGGTTGTGTCTTATTTAATTGTGACTTCCAACTTAGTGTTGGAAAAACTCTTGTCCAAACTACCTGGATTCCCTCATGAAGAACACTCAGACCTCGGTGTTTGTTCACACTCTTTCTGGCCTGGAATGCTCTTCCTTCATTTATCGACTTGGCAAACTGCTTTGAGGCCCAGCTGAATCGTCACTTGCTCTGTGAAACGGCTCGTGAGTTCCCTCCCCATTCATCCTTCACCTCCACCCCACACTCAGCCTGCTCTGTGCTTTTCCAGCACCTTGCTCTGCTTCGGTCTGCCTGTATTTAAATTAGATGTGTCTCTGCCGGCTGTCACTGTGTCTCTGCTGGATAGTAACCTCCCTGAAGGCAAGGATTTAATCACTGTTTTATTCCCCCCCAATACAGTGAGTTGTACATATAAGGTGCTCAGTAAATGTTTCTGAAAGGCATTGAAAGTCAAGGGCGGCGGATGGAGTGGGATCAGGAGGCAGCTAAGCAGCCCCTGCGGCGGGAATGGGGAAAGGAGTTGGCGGGCGGCTCACCGGGGTGCGGATGACGTTGAGCAGGGTCTTGTCGTGGTAAATGCGGACCTCTCCATTGGCCAGCCCAGCCATGACGGCCTGCAGGCCTCGGGAGCACTGCTCCAGGAGGTTCATGGTCAGGATGGCTGCCGGCATCTGCACTGTCCACAGCTTCTTACCCTGGGAGGGAACAGCCAAGTGCCGGCAGGGGAATCAGGGCTTAGCGTGGCCAGAAGGGGTGGCTGGAGTTGTTGAGACGGGGACATCAGAAGGGCGCGCCTGCTAGGGGTCCGTGAGACATGCATGGAGGGGCCAGGGGGCGGTACTTGCTGGGAGGCCACACCTTGTGGGTGAAGCCATGCAGGCTGTCTTGGGTGCTGCCCACCACCAGGACCTTGTGTACCCGGACAAGCCCCACAGGCTGGGCACTCAGCTCGATGCAGTACTTGGGGCGCTTGGAGTCTCTGTGGAATAAAGACACTCTCCCAGCCCGAGAAACCCTCTCTGCTTCCCTGGCTAACCCTCCTCTGTCTCAGCCCCACAGACTATCCTGGAAGGAACCATGGAGCCAAAGCAGATGACATGGTATTATTTCCGCCTGTACCACTTAGTAGCGGCGTGACCTTAGATAACACGAAGTGTGTTTTCCTTCCCGGTTTCCTTCCCGCTTTTACTAGCGTGATCTGCCTGCGTGATCTGCATGGTAACCTGGCGTTTAACAGTTTACAGTGAGTGTACCTCAGGCCAGACCAAGTGGATTTAGGCAGTTTGGTAATTTATCAGGAAGCAGGAGCAGTTTGCTCCATGTAAATGCGCTGTGTCAGTTTCCTGGCTTCTGGATCTCAGTTGCTCTTATCCAGAGAGTAGGGGTAGTTCCTGCCTACCCATCACGGACTATGGCTCACTTTTCTTCATCACTGAGTCTAGGCCAATGTCACATCCCATCTGATGACCCATGTGAGAGCCTCACACTGGTCTCTGGGCCTCCTTTCAATCTGCCCTCCACTCAGCAGAGTCATTGTTTAAAAATGCGAATAGACCATGTCATTCTTCTGATGAAAATCCCACAGCAGTTTCTGACTGCACTTCACATACAATCCGAAAGCTTTACCACGTCCTAAGAGGTCCTGGGAGCCCTGGTCTCCACGTCACCTCTTTTCACCCTCCTCCTTGCCCACCTCGCCTGAGGAGCACAGGCCAGAGTCTTTCCCACCTCAAGGACGCTTAAGTTCTTGTTTGCCTGTAACACTTTCACCACTTTTTGAATAACGGGCTCCTTCTTCCCTTTCAAGTCATCTCTACAGACAGGCATTTGCTGATCACCCCAACCCCGTTATTTTTTTCTCCCTGAGCCTGTATTTTTCCTCCATTGCACACATCCAATTTGCAGTATTGTCTGGGTTTGCTGACACTAATATCTGTCTTCCCATGAGGGCAGGGACTATGTTTCTTTTGTTCATCAAATTGTATCCACAATACTTTATACAATAGGTGCTCAAAAACATTTCTTGAATTAAAAAGTGAATGTTGTAAGGAATATCAAAGTAATGCACTAGAAAGCATCACAGACCTCCACGGCAATTTAACAAATGAGAGACTCTTTCTATTTCTTCCCATCTCTGATTGCACTGCCCAGTGTTACAGCCTCCAGCCCAGTCTCTCACTTTGCCAACCCCCATCACACAAGCCTCCAGACAGCCCCCTGTGCTCATGGGCTCAGTCTCCTATATGAACTTCTCTGCTCTTTCCCTTCCCAAATTCCAGCCCCAAACCCCCGTTCAAGCCCTGAAACCACTAGGTATCTGAGATGTTCCTTGTGGCCCCCAAGACCACATATGGCTACCTTCTCAGGACATAGATATTCCCATTGCGGCAGGCAGCGGCGAGCCGGAACTCTACATCGAACTGGCCAGAAACCTCCAGGAAGACGGGGACGCTGGGTAGGCTCATCTGCAAAGAAGAGGCTCAAACACCCCAATTTCTTCAGCGCCCCAGGCCTTCCCTACCCTGGAGGAACCTACTGCTCTCAGTTGGTTCCCTGTCTTAAGTGCCAACTCTTACCCTGTTGGTCACAGTTTAAACTCCCACAGTTTTCCTGGAGGAAAAATCATCAACACGTGGCAAAAGCCCTTAAGTCTATACCCTTTGACTAAACTATGCCACATCTAGGAATGCATCCTAAGGAAATACTGAGATAAGCATGCAAAGATATTTGGGCAAAGAAGCCTACTGCAGGGGTATGAATAATAGTGAAAAACTAGGAATAACTTAAACATACAACAGGTACATAAATTATGGTATAGCTATAGAATGGGTATTATGCGGCCTCTGAAAAGGCAGATGTAGTTTTATGTAGCTAGGGGAAGGCACAAATAAGCTGCTGCTCCGTGAAAGAGGCTGCATGATCCTATGCCGTGAGGCTGTTCATATATATATATATGTATTTATTTATTTATGTATGGTTATATACCTGGGTCTAAATATGAACATGTCTGGAAAGACATGCTAAAACTTTAATAGTAGATATCTGTGTGTGGTGGGATTTGGCGATATATATCTTTTTCTTTATGCTTATTTACATTGTATTGTGTTTCTACAAGGAACACATATTCCCGAGAACTAACTGGGTGCAGGAGGTGCAGGGAAAAAGGGGGAGGCAATGCAGGCGGGGCCTCAGGTATGTCCAGGGTTGGGCCCCACACTGACCTTGGCCAAGATGGTGAAGGCCTCCGAGTCCAGCACCAGGAGCTCCTTGTTCTCAGTGCCCAGCACCAGGCAGGACACGGCGTCCTCCTCAGCCAGGCTCTTCTTTAAGGTGCTCATGGTGGTGATCACTGTCTGTGGAAGGACTCCAGGGATCACCCAGGGGGTCCCCACACAACCATCCCCCCAGACACCCCCAGGATGCCCCAGGAGGGAAAAGAGAAGGTAGAGGAGGAGGAAGAATATCAGAGAGGCAACAGAAGATTTATGTACGAAGGTGTTTATTGCAACCAACCTAACTTTCTAATAAAAGAGAACTAAGTCAATTAGGAACTATCCATATGATCCTAAACCAGTCATTTAAAAAATCAATGACATGGAGAATGCTTCTAATGTGTTATAAGAAAAAAGTAGGCAAAAAGTTATGTTAGTATAATCCCTGTTTAAAAAACATTTGAATAGAAAAACATGATGAAAGGCTAAATAAACCCTTGGGGCCGGCCCGGTGGCTCAGGCGGTTGGAGCTCTGTGCTCCTAACTCCGAAGGCTGCCAGTTCGATTCCCACATGGGCCAGTGGGCTCTCAACCACAAGGTTGCCAGTTTGATTCCTAGACTCCCACAAGGGATGGTGGGCAGCGCCCCCTGCAACTAAGATTGAACACGGCACCTTGAGCTGAGCTGCCGCTGAGCTCCCGGATTGCTCAGTTGGTTGGAGCATGTCCTCTCAACCACAAGGTTGCCAGTTCGACTCCCGCAAGGGATGGTGGGCTGTGCCCCCTGCAACTAAGATTGAACACGGCACCTTGAGCTGAGCTGCCGCTGAGCTCCCGGATTGCTCAGTTGGTTGGAGCATGTCCTCTCAACCACAAGGTTGCCGGTTTGACTCCTGCAGGGGATGGTCGCCTGCGCCCCCTGCAACTAGCAATGGCAACTGGACCTGAAGCTGAGCTGCACCCTCCACAACTAAGACTGAAAGGACAACAACTTGACTTGGAAAAAAGTCCTGGAAGTACACACTGTTCCCCAATAAAGTCCTGTTCCCCTTCCCAAATGAAAAAAAAAAAAAAAAGGAAAAAGGAAAGGCTAAACCCTTAAACACAAATACTGGTTATTTCTGCTCGACAACGAGACCACAGGCGAATGTTTAATTTCTTCATTGTGCTTTTCTATCATTTCTACAGGAGGCACGTGTTCCTCTTATAATTTTGATTGGAAACAAAACAAAAAAGAAGGGAGGATCCCTTTTTTAGGAATTTCTCCTATGGAAATAATTTAGCAGGACCAAAAATGTTTCTTTGGATAAAGCTGTTCATTGTATGATTATCTTTAAGAGTAAAAAAGAGAAATCATTCTCAATGCCTAGTGGAAGGAGAAAAGTGACAAAAGCATGGAAGTTAGTGGCTCCCAATCATGTAATCAAGACACAGGCTTGGAAAGACTGTCCCCGCCCTCAAACTGGACCTTTTAAGCAGTAATTAATTCACTTTCCGATTTTCGAAGTTCTCAGAGATATTGGCAACCGTGGATCTGAGCTGCTGATCAGCGGGAGGGAACAATGTTTCTCACAGAACTGGTCTAAGACTCGCCAAAGCCGAGGCATGTGTTGGGCAATGTACTTGGCTCAACTGGCCTCTACAGGAAGTGGATGGTTCCCCTGAGGCTTTCTATAATGCAGAGAATAGCTCTGGGAATCCATCCCTGGATTTAGGGTCAGCCCCTAGGTCAGGAACCACTAGAGTTCATCGGTGAATAGATTCATCAATAAAGCAATTAAAATTATAACTAAGAAAAGAAAATGAAGTGAATAAAATGGATACATTTCTTCTCCAAAGACCTACATGTGAATGGTTACATAAACCATGAGTGAAATTATGAATAATCAATGAAATAATCAAGGGGCCACTAAAAATGGAGTTCTTAAAGACTATCTAATGCTCAAGATATAATGTTATGTACTCAAGGGAAGCAGGATTTAAAAGCGTATTTATGGGCTGCCAGAGGACTCAGTTGGTTAGAGCGTAAGCTCTGAACAACAGCGTTGCTGGTTCAATTCCCACATGGGCCAGTAAGCTGTGCCCCCTGCAACTAAGACTGAAGACAACGAGCTGCCGCTGAGCTGCCAGAGGGGCGGCCGGATGGCTCAGCTGGTTAGAGTGTGAGCTCTCAACAAGGTTGCCGGTTCAATTCCTGCCATGGGATGGTGGGCTGCACCCCTTACAACTAAAGGTTGAAAATGACGACTGGACTTGGAGCTGAGCTGCGCCCTCCACAACTAGATTGAAGGACAAAGACTTGGAGTTGACGGGCCCTGGAGAAACACACTGTTCCCCAATATTCCCCAATAAAATTAAAAAAAATAAAATGTCTTTATGAAGGAAATGTACCAAAATGGTAAGAGTGAGTATATCTGGGGAGTGAGAGTGTAGTCATTTATATTTCTTCTTTATACTTCTCTTTATTTTCCAAATTTTCTCTGATAAGAATATATTCGCTTTACCCTCAAGACAAGAAAAGTTCTACGAAGTTTTATAACTATAGAGCAATTCAAAGCTGTCACCGTTCACGGGAAATGGAGAAGGCCCTGCAGCTGTGGCCATATATATGTGGCATGGGTTGGCAGGGACACTGCAATGTGAAAGCAGTCAGGTTTGGTTGTAGAATTTACCACTGATGTTCCATGGTTTAAAAAAAAATTATCCATATTTTTTATACAGAAATAAAAAGAGAAGAGGTATTACCTGACGTCTGATGGCCTTGGACTTGTGCTGGTTCACAAACGCCTCCATTTCACTCAGCTCCAGCTGCAAAAACCTGGACACAGAGAGAACTGGCATCAGACACTCCCTTACCCTGGAGCTTCCAGAGCCCCGGCTCTCCAGAGGGGCCTTACCTGAGCGACTGTACAGACAAAGGGACCTCTGCCTTCTCCCTGCAAGCAGAGGGGCAATCATGGCAGGTTTAGTGGAGGAATTGGGGGTCAGACCAAGAGTTCTGGGATGAAGGAGTGTGGGTGGGGGAGTGAGGGAGAGGTGGGAGGCATATGAAGGGGAAGGTGGACTCTTACCGGATGCCCTCCAGCATCTCCTTCAGGGTCAAGGGGTCAATCCGATCCTACGACAGCGTGGGAAGAAGGTAGAGTCTGTGAGCTCCAGAGCCAGGCAGAGAATGGAAGACTCATGGCTGCGTCTTTGCCTTCTTGTACCCATCCCCCACATGACTCACCTCCTTGGCCTGGTTCCAAAGATCTTGTTCCAGGGGGTTTGGAGGCAAGTGGGGCAGGCTGAACTTGAAGTAGGGCCTAAGATTCTTATAAACATACACACAAGGGCCTGAAGCGAGCGCCAGGGCTGGTGTCCGGGGCTCGTGCTGGTCCATGAGGAAGGTGGCAGCAGCGGCTGGCAGTGCAGGGAGCGGGCTTTCGGTCAGCACTGTGGGTCCTTTGAGCACCTTCAGGCGGGGCTGCTGCCCACCTGGGCCAAGGTCCCCCACCACCAGCTGTAGAGAGAGGCTGGTTTATTCCAGGTTCAGGGTCTAAAGACCCCTCCACTGACCCTCTTCTTGGGTTCAGCCTTTTTGCTGGTGCACATTCATTCTCTCCACACCATTGTACCATAGGGGGTGGGGGTGGAGAGAGGGTGACGACAAAGGCTTTCAAATAAATTTTCCGAGCTCTGTGACCTTGGGAAAGTTGATTAAATTTCCCGAGCCTCCGCGAAATGGGAATATGTATCTACTTCATGACACTTGTAGTGAAAATCAAATGAGATAACAAATATAGAACCTGGTGAGTGCTAGTGAGGAGTAGGTGGCAGCTGATGTTTTCATTATTCATTCGGCAAACATTTTAGGGCCTGCTCCAAGCCAGGCACCATTCTAGACACTGGGATAGTGGCCGAGGTCAGTGGGGCACTGGAAACTCCTACCTGGGCTTCTGAGTCCTGGCTTCCGAAGGGGAACAGAGCTAAAGAAGCAGAAGCAAGCACGCAGAGCGGAGTACGCTCTGCGGATGCAGGGAGGAAAACCAATATGTGGATGCAGGGAGGAAAACTCCTCAGTCTCTGTTTTCCATCCTCCAAGTCGCTATGGCTGCCAAGCAAGCCCAGTCTCCTGAGTGAGGCTTTCAAGGCCCCTTGGACCTGCTTCCCAGGTTGTTTCCCATCACCTTCCCAGCCAGAATGGGTGGGGGCTGCCCCACAAAACAGCTGGACTCTGAGCATGTATACAGTGTACCAAGAGACACACCAGAAACATTCATTTAATCCTCTCAACAACCTGTGAGGTAGGTATTATTAGTAGCCCCATTTCACAAATGAGGAAGCTGTGGCTTTGAGATGTTAGGTAAGAGTCACACAGCTAGTAAGCGGTAGAGCTGAGATTGGAGCCTAGATCTGTCTCAATCCAAAACCAGTGCTCTTAACTACTGTGACATTGGCCTCAACTTTATAACTCCAAATTTACTCTTTCCGAATATGCTGTGAACGTCTAAGCTTCTGAGCCTCCGCTTGTGCTGTGCCCTCTGCATGGAATGCCTTCCTGATACACTTCATTCATCCTTCAACACTTAGTTCACACGTTACGGCCTCCTGGTGCCTCCAGACAGGTTTCATTCTTCTCTCACTGGTGCTCCCACAATACTTCCCATGTATTCTATTTTAGCATCCACTCCACAACTATTTATCAAGTATCTAATTTGTGTCAGGCGCTGGGAATCAATAGTAAACGAGCTGGCCATTAAAAAAGTCATTACACGAAAGCATCTGACATTTCACATTAGTTATTGGGTCGGTGATTTCTCTACCCTTGACTGCTATAACCCCAATGCCAAGCACACACTAAAGTGTTCAGTCAATATTGTGGGTGAATTAAGGACAGTGTCTATATCGTCTCCCAACTGTGTACTGATTCATTCCTGCGTTTAGTGTCTGCACAATGCCTGACACACAGCAGGGGCTCACTGTAGGCTTGTGGAATTGCTGGATGATTTACAGATAGGAATTTGGTGGCAAAAGGCACTGAATCCTACCGCACTCTCCTTGTAGGGTATGATTCAGGCTGTCTTCTAGCTGCCCACCTAATAGTCCCATTGTGGGTTCACTGCCCCTGGTGACGGCTGAGCTACAGTGGAATAAACACATAACTTGGAATCTAACAGACTCAGGTCTGCCACTTTTTACAAACTCAGTGAAGTTAGCCTCGCTGAATCTATTTTCCCATTAACAAAATGGGGATCAATATTAACCACACATGTGAAAATGCCTCAAAGAGGGTCTAGTCCAGAAATGGATACTCAATGTATGTTAACTTCCTTTCTTTAGCCCAATATATTTCTCAACCTTTTACAAATTTAAAATTGTTATTACTTTCTTTATATTTTACCTATCTTTATATTTAAAACTTAACTTTTTTATTATGGAAAATCTTCAGTCACATGAAAAGTAGAGCGACTCATATAACGAACCCCCCAATTCCATCATCCAGCTTCAACAATTATCAGCTCATGGCTAATCTTAAAATCTATGCCCTTTTGATAAACATAAAGCTCAAATCCCTCCCTTCTACTTCCCCTCCGGATTCTAAACCCCACACCCAACCAAGGGATGTGCCCTTCCAGCAAAGAATTATGTCAAGTTAACAAAATTAAGAGGCTTTGTCTTAGTGAAATCCCCAGCAGCATTTTGTTCAGCTTTATTTCTGCAGTCTGTATTATGAAATCAATAGGGTCTCTTCACCGTCCACATAAAAATAAAATTTAACACTAAATGTGCTTTCTCAGAGTACACATGAGCTCCAGATTATGCTGAGCTTCTTCGGAGCCATCAGAAAAATCTTACTTCTGGCATTTCCCTCCTAATTCTCTTTCTGCTAGGATGATCTGCTTACCTTGTACTCCCCGTCCCCATGCAAATCTGCCAGCGCTGGAAAACACAAAAGGGACGAAAGCCGGGGTCTCAGAATCCTAGAGGCTTCACTACAGAACCATTGTCTGACTCCTCCTTCTCCCCAGAACCCAGGATTCCTGGTTCCAGAGACTCACCCAGGCAGGCAGAAAAGGTGTGGATGTTGGCCATAGGGTCGTAGTGCGCATCCAGCCATTTCGAATTGGCCTCACTGCTGGGAGGAGGAGGAAAGAGCTGGGGAGTGAGTACCAAGGTACGGGGCGCAAGCTTTGAGGGAGCTGGTCTCTGAGGGTGTGGGTTTGGGGAGCTCTGAACTGTAGATACGGAACGTCTGAAGTCCAGGCTCCACCACAGGCGCACGGAGAGACCTCGAGTCACACACACACTCCCTCACTCCTTGGGCCTCAGTTTCCCTATTTGATCTCTAACAGCCCTTCAAGGAAAGCCAGCGCTGTTCGAGAACCGCAGGCGCCCAGATCCCGGGGACCAGGGCACCCTCTCCACATTTATAGGGAAAGAGGCCTCGAGGACTCCGGCCTTTACCTCTCAGCTCTGCAGCTGTCGGAATCCGACGAGGACGCAGCAGCCATCTTCGCAGGCGTCGCCTTGGCAACCGGCTCTGGCCCGCCGCGGTGCAACTCCCAAAAGCGCCCGGGCTCGGGGAAACGCGCGTACAAAGGTTCCCGACGCGCAGCCGCCAGGCAGAGTGTGCTGGAAGCGCAATCCGTCATCCCAGCTCATGATTTATTTTTGCTCCTTCCCAGCTGGAGCATTTGGGCCCCGTAATCTTTGGGTCAGCGGCAGGGCGCTCTGGCTTCCAGGCCTGGAGAGGAGCCCTTCCAGTGTTGATGAAGAGCAAAAGTAACTTGTCCCCTTTTCAGTTTGAAAACGGACCATGTCCTTTCTTCCTGCCTCCCTGTAGAGGTCCAGGCTCAAAAACAAAACAAGACAAAAAGAAAAACAAAACAAAAAAACCCACAAGGCTTAAGACATTAAATCCTAGGATCCTGACTGAAGTTGAGGGTTTCCAGTTTTTAGGCTCCCAGAATTTTTTTAAATACAAGAAATGCCACAAAGGAGGACACAAATTGTGCAATGTTCGTCTTAGTAACTGTACGCCTATCCTCACTTAGAGGTGACCTCAAAATCCTGTTGTGGATGGTAGCCTAAAAATGACCCCCCTCCCCAGGCCTTGATCCCACTAACCTCCCAGGAGCAAAAGAGAAGTGCAGCAAAAACAAGGAAGAATGGCACAAACGCCAAAGATGGTGGTTGTTTCTAATATTTATTTTTCTGGTTATAAAAGTTGATACACGAAGAGTATTGGGCTGGGAGAGGTTTGGAGTCCTGCAGGATCTAGCCGGTCACTTCTCAGAACTTCCATCTCCTCATCTGGGAAGCAGGACAAGGCACCCTGCCTTGCTCACTCCACAGAGGGCAGCACAGATCAAATGAGATAACACAGGAGAAGCACTTGGTAAACTGGAAAGTGCTAGTAAATGGAAGGGGTTAGTGTCCCACCCTCGGCTGAGGTAGCACCAAGGCCTGAGATCCTGCCCCACCCCTCACCCCTAATACACAAACAAAAAGGGGGCCACTTGCAGCCTTGGTTTGATGCAGTAGGGGAAGGGGCTGTACAAATCTGCTTCAAGCCTGGCCAGATGGGGCCCCACTGGGGCCCTTCCAGAACCGGGCATCAGCTGTGGCCAGCTGGGTGAGGGCCTCCTCCAACTCTGGCCCATCCTCTGGGAAGCGCTCGGAGAAGGATCGGATGAGGCCGGCAGCCGAGGCTTCGTACTCAAGAAGCTGTACTTCTGAGCCTGGGAAACAGATGGAGAGAAAACAGCAGCAGAAAAAGGTCTTCATAGGGAAGCAGAATCATCCTCCTCCTCCTCATCATCGGAGCAGCTAGTTCTTCCTGAGCTCTTACCAGGTGCCAAAAATTGTGCTCAATGTTTTAGGTTTACTATCTAATTTAATCCTTACAATAACCCTATGAGGAAGGAAATATTAAAGGAGGAGTACTTAGTGAATTGCTGGATTCATTCATTCATTCATTCATTCATTCACTTAATAAAGATTTACAGCAGGTGCCACGCTAGGTAGGTGAATCACACATAGTCCTTGGCCTCCAGGACCTTCCAGCTCAGCAATTGCTTCATCTTTTCTACTGTGGGAACTTGGGCAAGTTTCTCAAGCTATCTAAGCCTCAGTTTTCTCATCTGTAAAATGGGGGTGAGCACAGTACCTCTTCTTTCAAGAAGCTGTGGGAGTGCTCAATAAGTACTAGCCACCACCCGTACTATCTCTGAGCCTATTTACTCACCTACTAAATGGGGCTGTTCCAAGAGTCCCCTATTCGAATACTCCTGAGAAGCACTTCCCTCTAACACACTTCCACTACTCTACCCACCCACCAGCGGTGGTGCGCTCTGTGGCATCGTGGGGTGTACACAGCTCAGAGCACAGGCTCTGGGTTCAGATGGCCCAAGTTCAAATTCTGGTTCTGCCACAATTTGGGTGACCTCAAATATACAGCCCCTCTGTGTCTCAGTTTCCAGCTAAAAGATGGCGATAACAACATTCACGCTGAGAGTTAATCCATGGAAAGTTTGTACCCAGTGCCTGGCATATGGAAGTCCTCAGAAGTTAGCTACCATCACCATCAGCACCACTACCTTTGAAAATCCAACCTGTCCTTCAGGCCTCGTTTAACTATCACTTCCTCCCCAGAACCTTCCCTGATTCCCTCCAAGGTGGATGTGATCTTCAGGTTCACTGTAGTGGCGGCACAGCATCAACGCTGGCTTTATGAATAAACCCAAACCTGGAAAGTTCAAGTGACTAGGCCAAGGTCACACGGCAGTTCTGAAGCTCATGCTCTAACCACTGATTAGCACTGCCTCTTAAGTGCCTCATGGGCCAGATGTTGGGAAAGATGAGTCAAAGGATGAAAGGAAAGTGAATGCAGCAAAGGCTTGTAATACAAAAAGTCCAAGCACCATGCAGACAGGGTCAGGGCTTTTGAGAATAGAATTATCACTTGAGAAGGGAAAGGGACCACAGGGCTCCTGATGTCTATCCTGAGCTCTGCCGAGTCACACTGTCCCCTGGGTTCCACTCGGCCTGCTGTGTCCCAACTCACTGCCTGACCTGCCCTTGCTCTAGGGTGAGGGCTGATTCTCCAGTACCTGGGGTCTGCCTGTTCCACTAGCCCCTGCTCTGCTCGCCTTTCTCAAACTGTCTTACAATCAGCTCGGCCCTGTATATGCAGTGGTGGTGATGGTGGTGGTAGGTGCCAAGATTTTGGTCTGAGGTTTGGCACGGGGAGGACCATGGCAGGGAGAGAAGCAGGCTCACCCCAGGTAGCCCTCCCTGAGCCCCCAGTCAGTTCCAGGCCTCCTTTGTGCTCCCAAAGGGCTGCATGGCACCCCAAAGTGGGCTCAGGAGCCCATTACCTTCGAGGCGAGTGTTGGGCTGAACGATGAGCTTCCGAGATTCCTTGCGGAGCAGCACCGTGTCCCTGAGGGTGAGGAAGCACTCGGGGGAGGCATCAGTAACCGCCGCATACCCCTCGTACAGGGCCCGGCCTCCAGCCACGTCCCCTGTGGACTTCAGCACCTGTGGAAAGGCAAAAGGGGTCACTGCCTAGGTGGGCGCCCACCCTGCATCCGCCGGGCTCTGCCAGGGCCACAGCTGATGGTGCCCAGCCCCGGACCATATCTGCTGTCACAGTGTTGCCGTGCTGAATAAGTGAACACTGTAGATCAAGTGCTTACTTAGGTCATAGTAAGTGCCCGTTAAAATGAAGCGAATGTTTCTCATTTGAGCTGTGGACACAAAGGCATTACCATCATCCACTTTTTTAAAAAAAAATAAAATAACTCACACACACAGTAACAAGTACATATGTTATAAAAAATAGTAAGAAACTCATACAACCGTCACCCAGATTAAGAGTTAGTCCAATGACCCCTTCTCAACTACACCTTGCGGCCTCCGGATCTGAGGAAACAGCCCTCACTCCTGTGCTTTGATTCCCTTATTTTCCCTGAGTTTTACTCTCAAGCATTCTGTCCATTTTTGCCCGTGTTCTGCGATTTGCTTTTTCTGCTTGAGTTACGTTTGCGATCCCTCTGTGTTTGTGCATGCAGCTCACCCTTCTCCCTGCTGTATGGTATCCCACTTCTAAACACACCGCAACTTAACCTCTTCTACTGTAGATGTGTAACTTGTGCTTTTGGCCTCTCAGGACTCGTGCAGATGTCCTTGTACAATGATCAGATGCAGGTTTCACCAGCAGAATCGATGAGCTGGAGATCAGGTGAATGTGTGACCTTAAATGGCAATACCCACGTTGTTCTCCAAAGCTGCACCAGCTTCCAGTCCGGGAAGCGGCAATGGCAGTCTTCACTGCTCAGCATACCAGGCTGGTGCTGGCACTTTTTCCTTTTTGCCAAGCTGGTATAAATCTCACGGGGTTTGACTTGCGCTTCCCTGATTACTAATGAGGTTGAACATCTTTCCCATAAGTCATCTTCCTCCTCTGTTCATGAATTTTGCTTATTTTTCTGTTGGCTTGTCTTCGCTTTTTCTTTTTCAAGTTCTTTATATATGTAAAGATGCTAACCTTTGTTAACATATATGTGGTAAATACCCTATCTTCGTGTAAGACTTGTCTTCTCACCTTCTTTATGGTAACTTATGAATGAACAAAAATTATTTTTAATGTAGTGAAAGGGACAGATCTATTCCTTGATGGCTTGTTTCTCATGTTTGCAGCAATTCTCCTTCACCCTGAGACCATAAAGATATTCTCTCAGTTTAAAACTTTGCCTTTCACATTTCATTCAGCCTTTCATCTCTCTGGGATTGATTATGTCTACAGTATAAGGTAGAAATCCAATTTGTCTGTCCATAAGGATAACCTATTGTGCCAGCACCACTTATTAAACGGACCCTCCTGTCTCCAGTGATCTGCAATGCCACTTCTGTCATATTCCAGTCAATGCTTGGTTCTTGATTCCGTTCGATGGCTCAACTTGTCTATTACTGCCCCAGAGTCACACTGAACCAATACTCTTAGAATAAATTTTGATGTCTGGTAGAGCAAGTCCCCCAACCTGTTCGGCTTCAGGAATAGCTAGGCTTTTATTCATGGTCCTTTATGTGTCCATCTAAATTTTACAATCAGCTTGTCAAGTTCCATGACAAACTCTCCTGGGACTTTATATCACGACTTCTCTGATCACCCAAGCTCTGCAATCTTACTGTCATATCTCACTCTGCAATTTCAATTTCCCCTCCAATCTCATTCGCTGTCACATCACCCAGTTTTATTGTCTTTATAGCTCTTGTCATGATCTGGAATTATTAGGTTGGTGCAAAAGTAATTGCAGTTTTTGCAATTATTTTTAGCCTTTTAAACCACAATTATTTTTGCACCCAATCTAATCTCGTTCACTTATTGTCTGCATATCTATTGTCTACCTTTCCTCACTATACTATAAGAAAATGCTCACAGCTTATTCTCAGTGCCTGGCACGTGGTAACTAACACCCGGCATATACTCATTGAGTGAATGGATGAATGCATTAATTAATTAATCAATCAATCAATCAAGAGACTATGAGGCAGTGTTAAAGGGTGGGGAGAGGTTGGAGGGGTCCTCTGAGGTGAGAGACCGCCACTTACCTGGAGTCTCCGTAGGAACCGCTCCAGGGCGGGCTTGCCCACGGACCGGATCTTGCTGCGGTCAAGGCGGACCCGGGCATCCGGGCGCCCATCAGAGCCTGTGGTAGGAGTGACGGTAACGAGTCCCTCACCAGCCTCCAGCAAGACCCTCAGGATCACAAACCGGGCCTGCATATGGGCCTGCCGGGGCCCAGGAGAGAAGAGTCATTTGCAGCTCTGAAGTAAGATGCATCAAGTGCTTGATCTAAGGACTGATATATAGGACGTGAGCGCTGAATTCTTCTTACTGTTCTATTCTCCCCTTTTCTGCCTATTCCTCTCCCCTCAGATACCTCCTCCTTCCTCTGCCCATAAGGGAGGGCAGGTTGCCCGGGAGACAGGAAGGCCATTTCCAGGCAGGACCTTTGTCACCAACATGCTCTCTGCCTCTCCAAACCCTACTCTGATGACAGCAGTGTCCTTCACCACCAGGATCCCAAACACTTTCTGCTCCACCATCTTGTTTACATTTAACAGAGGGACAGAAAGGACATCATTATCCCCAGGTGACAGATCACAAAACAGAGGCCCAGAGAGGTAAAGTGACTTGTTTAGGGTCACACAGCTGGTAAGGGAGAGCAAGGACTCAGACCCAAGTTGCCTCACTCTAACATTTGTGTTCTTTCGATGACATAATATTGCCTCCTTTAAACATGCTTATTTGACTTTTTCAAACATTTCTATTGCTTATCCTATTTCCAAAGTACATCTCATAACTGAGCCAGTCCAGCCCGATGGCTCTGGAGGCAGACTGCTTGGATCTGAATCCTGATTTTGCTGCTTACCATGAGTTACTTAATCTCTTTAAGCCTCAACTCCCTCATCTCTAAAATGAGAGGAATAATAGTACCTACCTCCTGGGGTTGATATTGGGAACAAATGAGTCATAATAACTGTTATAACTATGTGTGGCACAGAGTAAGTCCTATGCGAGTCATCTATTAGGAGTCATAGTAATGTCATCTCATTTGATTCACCCTCAAAAATGGGCAGGGAGATTATTACTCCCATTTCACAGGCAGAGACATTGAGGATCGCAACAGTGATGTGAATTGCCCCCATACACAGTGGAGTCTGAGATTAAATCCAGTTCACGTGCCTTATAGGTATGGTGGTCCCATCCCTGTATCCAAAATCCTGATCCTGGCCCCTACTTCAGGCTCCCCGACTCCTGAGGGCTCCCCGTGACTCCCACCTGTCTCCAGCTGGAGGCCTCAGGGGTGTAGAACTCAAGAGCGAGCAGCCCAGCCCGAACCATGTTGAGCCAGTTCACGTAGATCACATCTTCTGCATCAGACCCCTCGAAGCCAAAGATCCTAAGGGAGGAGAGGGAGGTGGTGGGGCGTCCGAGGCTGCCTGGGCCCTGCCCTCCCTGCTGGCACCCCTCCCCCCACAGAGGAGGCCTGCCCCCACGCCTGCTGTTCGTACTCCAGCACTTGGGGCTGGAGGCAGAGGTAGAGGCCCACGCTCTCAGCCCGGCACTCTTCGTAGCTTGAGGCGATGGTGCTGAACTTGCTGTCCCAGGTCTCCCCGCTCCGGTACCAGCTCTGAATCTGGAAGGGAAAGCCCAGGAAGCAGGCTTAGGGGTGGCTGCCACTCCACCTGTGTCCACCCTCCCAGCATCCTAGGGCTTCACTGAGGCTGCCCTCACCTGCTCCCCCGTCTCCGGGTTGACCACTGTCTCCTGGTCAAAGTTGAACACTCCTTTCTCATCCTGCAGGAGACAGTCATTGACATGGGGCGAGTGATGGAAAGGTGGCCGTGCTCAGGTCCAAGCCTTTAGCCCCAGGATCCCAGGGCCGGACGAGTGGCTCAGAAAGGTGATCAGGGAGCAGTGAGCAGGTGGCAGGAGCAGCACGTCCACGGACACACTGCTGTCTCCAAACCTGTGTCCTGGGACACCTGCTGCTCTCTCAGAGCTCCCGGGAGGTGGGAGAACCAGGGCCACTGCACCACTGCACAGAGAGCGACTCTGAGGGCAAGAGGGGAGCGGCTTGCCCGAAGTCCCATGAAGACCTACTGTCTCCATACCCCAGTTGGAGATGTCCCAGCGGCAGGGCCAGAGAGCCTGGCGGCAACTCCCTGTGCAGCTGGCAGAGGCCCCAGCACATGCCTCGCTCCCTCGAACTAGCATCACCCTCACCACGCTGTCCACATGCCCGTCTTCTGTGCATCACCACCAAATCCTCACAACCCCCCTCCAAGGAAGGTTCTATTACTACCCCATCTCCCAGAGGAAGAAAGTGAGGCTCAGAGACTCAGAGCCCCAAAGCAGAATCAGAGCGCACAACCTCCCTGCACACTGTCTCTTAACAAGAACACCCATTTGCTGAGGGCTTCCTGTGTTCTGGGCAAGACCCAACGCTTTGCTTTTATTCCTCACAACAGCCCATCGAGTAGGGGTCAGGAACCCCATTTTACAGATGGGCCAACTGAGGATCAGTGAGGGGAACTGACATATCCAAAGCCACAGAGTGACCACATTTGTCCCTACTTTGCTGTGACTTCAAAGCCTGGACAAGGCTGATAACAGGCTGCTGCCCTCACCAGCTGCTCTCTGAATCCTCCTACTTCAGGCCCAGATCCCAAGGCCCAGCTCCAGTCTTTCCTTCCCCATTCAGTGGGGCAGCCCTATCCCACAGGGAGCAGGCCCCCCCCAGAAACCCACACTCCAATGTCCTCACCCCACCCGCCTCCAGTCATCTCATCTGTGCAGCTCTGTGCTGGGGGTCCATAATGGGCTCTTCTCAACCTACGAGAAAGCCTGTCTGTCTTTTTCATATTTCCTGAGTGGGTGTCAAGGGGGCTCTAGCCACTCTGGCCACCTGGCAGGAAGAGGCTGCTCTGGGGAGAAGCAGCCCCTATGATACCTGGAAACGTACAAGCTCCAGGGAACAGCAATGCAAAGACAGACAGTGCTTCAGCCTCAGGACTGGGAGCATCCAGACACTGCCCCCTCCCAGCTTATTTGTCCCCAGCACTACCTGAGTCACACCCTCAGGGCAGGCTTCCTTGATATGAGCCAAGAAATACCTCCTGTGCAAGAGACTCTATAGTGGGGGGACCTTAGCTGGACTGTCCTGCAGGTCCCATTCAATCCTTGGAGCTCCTGGGACATCTTGGGGGAGGGAGAGATACTGAAGGCAAAGACCAAAGCAGTTTCACACTTGGAAAGGGCTGCTCATGGAGGAAGGGAGCTGTAGGCCTGGGCACCAGGCATCCACGGGCCACGTTCTTACCTGCACAAAGAGCTTGCCGCTGCCATGGCCCAGCAGCTCGTGCAGGCCCACCTGCACATCAAAGGACGGTCCCTTCCAGCGGATGTACAGGTCCTACCAAGACAAGCAGAGACCCGTGCTATTGACTGTCCCATCACGGCCACACAGCCTGCCAACGCCCCTTCTGCCAGGCCGAGAGCCCATCATCACACACGTTTGGCAAAGGCCTACCACACACCAGGCTCTACACTGGGCACTAGGCGGCCCATCTCATCCTTGCAACAACCCAGGAGGAAGGGACGGCCTCCTGTGTTTGACAGGTGAGGAAAACAGGCTCCAAAGTCACAAGGTCACATGGCTGGGAAGCGGCAGAGCCAGGACTGAAGCTGTGCTCTTTCCCCCTTCCCTGCCTTCCTGGTGGCGGCGGAGGTCAGGCCCAACCCAGCCCTGACCCCCGGGCTGCCAGTGCCCACCTTGTCATCCTCCTCCAGGAAGGTGAGCTTCTCCCGCTGCGTGGCGTAGGCCACAGCCAGCACGTTCCCCAGCGACACGTTCTTAAAGCCTTCTGTCTGCCTCAGGTCGTCATCTGAAGGAGAGGGCAGGGAGGGGAGAAGGGGCAAAGGTCAAGGGTCACAGACAAGAGCAATAGGCTGGGATGGTGAATTGAGCGCGGCAATTTGAGGCCGGGTGAGTATATGGCGGGAAGGGGGCGACTCTCAATGGAGGTTCCTGGCCAGGGGTGCTGAGGGCAGGCTGAGGCTCACAGTTGGGGATGTTGATGCCAGCAGGGATGCCGGAACCAGCGAAGGTGAGAACATCCAGGGAGGTGAAGTCGGGGGTGAGGAACTTGTCCTTCTCAAAGGCCCGGGGCCAGGGCAGCTCCTTCAGCAGCTGCTCCGCGCTCGCCACCAGCCGCTCAAACTTGGCACTCATGGCCTTGTTCACCATGGCCACGAAGCCTGCGGTGGGGAGAGAAAGGTCTGTGGGTCGGCAGAGCTCGGGAGGGGTCTCACATCCCACTCAACCCCTAAACCCCTCCAGTCTTCATGCATGTAGTGACTGCCTGCTGTGTGTAATGCGCCTGTATGGGGACAGCAGTGACCCAGGCCTGGGCCCTGCCTTTACAGAGGTCACTGAGGTGAGCCGGATCTGGAGAAAAGGCCTCACTGGGTAACAGCTGAGATGGATCTTAGAGTTTATGGGGAGTACGTAGGGGGTGGTCTGGAAAGGATCAGATTCCCAGCGGAAGGGACTATATGAGCAAAGAAGGACGCTCTTCTTTTGGGGGGAAGTGTGAGCTGTCCCGCGTGGCTAGAACATTTGGCTTGTGTGGCAGTGCGCGAGGCTGCTTTACAAATGGGCTGGGACTGATCCTTTCACATTCAATGCAGTTAGAGTTCCTGGCTTAAAGCAGTGTTTCCAAAATGCCCTCCACAGAACACGTTTTCTATGCAAAGCTTCATAAAGAAAGAGCTACCTGATCAAATAAGTTTAGGCAGCACGACATACTCTATCTCCAAGTTCCTAGAGGTTCCTAATCACATTTACATATTAAAGGTACTGAAAAGTCCTGTAGGCAGAGACCCCTTGCTGCTTAGCACCAAACCCTTCTTCTGGATGTAATTCCTATTAACCCTGAATGAACTATACCTCAGAAAGGCCTGGCCTAGACTACTGCCTGGTCAGGCTCTTGAGAACAATGGGTTAACCTGGCCAAGAGTCAGGGTAGGCAAAGCCTCCTTGTCTGGATTCACTCTGTTCAATGGAATCGTCACACCAGTCCAGGGAGAGAGGGTGATTAAAATAGCAAAGAAGGAAAAGCAACGTATATGTCCAACAATTGGCGATTGACTAAATAAATTCTGGGGCAGCTATGTGATGGCATGTCATGCAACTGTTAGACATGTAGGATAGTATCAAATGTCATGGGAAATTATTTATGATATATTGTGAATACTAAGCAGCTATTAAAAAGAATGTGGTAGGGCGGCCGGATGGCTCAGTTGGTTAGAGCGCAAGCTCTGAACAACAGGGTTGCCGGTTTGATTCCCACATGGGTCAGTGAGCTGCGCCCTCCACAACTAGATTGAAGGCAACGAGCTGCCATTGAGCTTCCAGAGGGGCAGCCGGATGGTTCAGTTGGTTAGAGCGCAAGCTCTCAACAAGGTTGTCGGTTCAATTCCCGCATGGGATGGTGGGCTGCGCCCCCTGCAACTAAGATGGAAAACGGCGACTGGACTTGGAGCTGAGCTGCGCCCTCCACAACTAGATTGAAGGACAACGACTTGGAGTTGATGGGCCCTGGAGAAACACACTGTCCCCCAATATTTCCTAATAAAATTAAAAAAGAAAAATCCAACTTAAAAAAAAAAAGAATGTGGTAGGACTATATGTACTGATTTGAAAAGATACCAAGCTTTACCGTTAAGTGAAAAAAGCAAATGACAGAACAATGTATACAATATTCACAATATCTACCTGGATAGATTAAAAGTAATGTACGTGTGTTAATGCTTAGACAAAGGTCTGGAAGGACTTGAACTCAGCCGTGAGCTGTGGTGACCTCTGGAGAGGGGTGACATAGAAGAAGGTAGTAAAGGAGAAATTTCACATTTTATTCTACATACTTCTGTACTGTTCTCATTACTTACAACAAACATGGATTTTTAAGTTACATACACACACAAACACAATTACATGCTTTTAAACATTTATAAGCTCTCTATAAAAACAAAAGACAAAAAGTATATTCCAAATTTTAACCTTGGGGCAAGTAAAATCACAGTTGGTTTTTTTTCTGTATTTTCAAAATTTGTGGCTATGAACATAGACTACCTTTCTAATAATAATGAGTTATAATGGGGGGCATCTGAGATTGAGGGTGCTGAGGAGGCCCTTGGGTACTGGCCCTCAGAGCAGGCCTGGCAAATCAGGACCTGGGCAGGAAAGCTGCAGGTATGCACACCTGCCTCTGCCCTGCCACCTTATGCACTGTCCCTGGGCCTGGATCTACGGGCTCAGACCCAAGCCAACCATGGCGGCTGGCGCCTTCCTCTCTCCTCCCAGGCTAGTTTCTCTGGCTTCTGGCAGTTGGATGCTCCAGACTCTATATCCAGGGGCTTGGCAGAGACAAGTCTAAATTCTCAGGCTGGATGCCCTGCCTTGCACAGGTGGGTCCTGTAGGGGATGTGGGCACAGTGGCCAAGGCAACCTGCCACCTGTCTTGGGATGACAGCAGCTGAGTCAAGTTCACAGTCATGTTATTATGCTCCCATTCACCAGCACTTTTATGCACCTGGCATTGTGCTAGGTAGTCTGCATATAATATCTCACTTCCCCTGGCACCCAAAAGGGAGCGACTATGCTTAGAGGTGGGGTTAATTGGCCCAAGATCACAAAGTCGGGCTTGGAACGGACAAAGCCAGTGCCCAAACCAGATTACCAATGGCAGCACAGCAAAGTGGCTCAGAGCCAAGGCACCCGGGCTCGGCCACCTACGTACTGTGCCTCGGTTCCCACATCTGTAAAGTGAGGACAGAAATCCTCACAGGATAAACAAGCGCATATAGGTAAGTGTCCACTCCAGGGCACATCATCAACTCTGGCAGTTGTTATTATTAGTATTACTGCCCAGTGGGAAGGGGAGAGCCCTTAGGGGACGTGCGGAAAGGGTTACTGATCTGACCTCCCGCCTCCCGGAAGTTACCTTCAAACTCTCCACGGGAACCAAAGGGGTCTCGGTAGCTCTCGATGAACCCGATGTAACTGAAGGAGAGAAGGGCAGAGATGGAGGAGGGGCGGGAAGGAGGGGGTGGGGTGGGGTGGGATGAGGTTGAGCCCCCTCACCTCTCCACAATGGGGCCTTTGTCCTGGATCCAGAAGCGGGAGCCCCTCTTGTGAGCCTCAATGGAGCCCTGGGTGAAGCTTTCTATATACTGAGCCAGCATCTGCTCCTGGTGGCTGTTGGCTGCATACGTCTGGGGGTGAGCAGGGGTTGGTTAGCCTCAGGCCACCCACCCACCCCTTACCCGCCCTACGCTTCCCAGAGGAGCTTGGAGCTCATACACCACAAGCCCCAGCCAGCCCTACCTTGGCCTTCTCCAGGTGCTCCACCACCTTCTGGAGGATGGGTGCATAGTCCCCCCGGGTCACCCGGAAATGGCTCCCCTGGAACTTGCAGCTCTTCAGCTTGGAAGTCATTTCAGAGTCAAGAGCAGGCTCTGAGGGAAAAAGCGTAGCTCAGGGGAAAGGCGAGAGTAAGACACCCCAGCAGGCTTCTCACCATAACATTATTCTACTCTAAGCTCTTCCATGGCTGTCCACTGCCTACAGAAACTAGTATAAACTTTCATCTTCAAAAATATACACATTAAGTAGCATGAAATGTTCTAAGTGCTTTACATGTGGCAACTCATTTAAGCCTCACATCACTCTGAGGAAAGAGGAAAATTATTATCCCCATTTTACAGATGGGGAAACTAAGGTACCGAGAGGTTAATTCCAAGATCACATGGGTAAGACGTAGCAGGGGAGGATTCACATCGTGTGGCAGACTGTATTTTAAAAAGATAGCCCGGGGCGGACGGGTGGCTCAGTTGGTTAGAACGTGAGCTCTGGGCAACAGGGCTGCCGGTTCAATTCCCCAGTGGGCCAGCAAGCTACAACTAGAGTGGAGTCAATGAGCTGCTGCTGAGCTCCCGGGTGTCCAGATGGCTCAGTTGGTTGGAGCGTGGGCTCTCAATCACAAGGTTGCCAGTTCAACTCCAGCAAGGGATAGTGGGCTGCACCCCCTGCAACTAACAATGGCAACTGGACCTGGAGCTGAGCTACACCCTCCACAACTAAGATTGAAAGGACAACAACTTGACTTGGATGGAGCTGATGAGTCCTGGGAAAAACACACTACTGTTCCCCAATAAAGTCCTGTTAAAAAAAATAATAATAATAATAAAAGTAAATAAAAAATAAAAAGATCGCCCTACCCTACATGTAATGACAATGGTCCTAATAAGAAAACAAGAGGGTGACTGGGAAGTAGATATGATAAGAAAGAAGTTGAAGAGCTGTGGGAAGGGCCGTGAGCCAAGCAATGCAGGCAGCTTCCAGAATCTGAGAGGGAGGGAAACGGATTTCCCCAGGAAGGCTCCAGAAGGAACTGGAGTTTCATTTTAGATTTTGGGCCTCCAGAACTATAACAGAATAAATTTATGTTGTTTCATGCCACTACATTTATGGTGATTTGTTACAGAAGCCATGGGATACCGACATACTGTTACATTTTGCTTGTTGCCTCTGATCAATAAAACATACTTCTAGTTATGTAAAAAAAGAAAAGCCCCAGAATCTCCCAACTCCCATCAGGACGTGGGAGCTATATTCTCGCTTATTGAAGGAGGGCAGGCTTATGACTACAGCAGAAGTGACACACGGGACTACTGAGGCTAGGTCATAAAAGACAACACAGCTTCTGCCTAGCTCTCTTGGAGTGCTCGCTCTTGGAGCCCAGCTATGGTGAGCAATATGAAAAAGCCACGTGAGGCGTTCTGGTTGACAGCCCTAGCTGAGGTCTCAGCTGACAGACAGCTAGCATATACCGCTGGATGTGTGTGTAAGGAAACCTGCAGATGATTCCAGCTCCCAGCTGTCAAGTCAGCCCCAGTCTCCAAGTCTTCCCAGCTGAGGCCTCAGCCATGGTCAAGCAGAAGCAAGCTGTTCCTAGCATGCCCCATCCAAATTCTTGACCACAGAGTCCGTGGGCACAAAACGGTGGGGTTATATCACTAAAGTGTGGGGATGTTTGTTACACAGCAATAGATAACTGATGCACTCAGGCAGCATGACTCCAAAGACATTGTCCTATATTGCATCCTATAAGTACAGGCCCAGCTTATATTCTGGTGTAATCTACTCCTATTCCCTTGAATCCCATATCCCTTTCCCTAGTCAAATCAAACTAGTTGCTAATTCCTAAATTTTCCCACCACTCTGCCTTGGCTCATGCTGTTCCCTCCACCAGAAGTGTAGTTCCCCACCCATCTTCACTTATTCATACACCAAGTATCTGAGTATCTACCAAGTTCTAGCCACTGGGGAAATAATGGTGAATGAAACCTAGTCCCTCAAGGGGCTTGCAGACACGTGGAGGAAAAGGAAAAATAACTGGGAAATTACTGGGTGTACTGATGGGGAAGAAGGGCCCGGACTCAGTTATGGGAAGACAGAGAAAGCTCCTGGAGAAGGTGATGTCCAAGCATGGCCTAAAGGATGAGCAGATGTCATCAGGTGAACATCTAGAGGGGAGGGAGAATATTCCAGGCGGGAAGGAGGAAACAGTCTGTGCAAAGGCCTGTGGAGAGTATGTGAGAACATGGCGTTTTCAGGGAACTGGAGGCTGCTGAGCATGGCTGGGGCATGGAGTCTCAGAGGAAGACTGGGAGGGATATGAGGCTGGGAGCTGAGAAGCTGTAGGTGGGTAGGGAAGGGAGGGCCAGATTGCAAAGGTCCTCCTAGGGGCCTGGACATTCCTGCCCACACTGCATCCATTTCCCCCTCACCTGGAAACAGACCCTAATTTTCCTTTGAGAAACCCCCACCACTACCACCTCCAGTTCAGGTGGAGGAGGAGCCGACCTCATTGCTTGGCTCTGAAGTAGGCTTGGGACCAGATCTAGCCAATCAGAGACCTGGCCCTTGACCACAGGGATCAGTTCATAGGTAAATATGGGATCCACATAGAGAAACTAGAGCCACTCCAAGACCTTATGGAGAAGCTTCTGGGAACAAAGGACCCTCCTTCTGCTGAAACGGCCAGGCTAGTGTCTCTGTGGGAGCAGCTGTGAATGAAGCCAAAGAAAGCCCAGCCAAGAGATGGAGAAACTTGTTTTTCAATTTAATTAAAATTGTCATTAATTTATTGGGGTGACAATGGTTTGTAAAATTATATAAGTTTCAAGTGTACAATGCTATAATACATCTTCTATATATTGCATGGTGTGTTCACCATCTAGAGTCAGTGAGAAATTTCTGAGAATACCGTCTGAGCAGCTGGATCCAGCTGTGCCTAAATACTTCCTACTCTTGGCTTTTTAATTACACAAGGCTGTAAAGTCCCCTTTTGGTTTAGGCAAATATAAAATAGATTCCCTCACTTGTAGCCAAAGAGTTATGAACAATGGAGCCCTTAGAGATGGATTTGGGCTTGACCTTGAGGTACTTTGAAAGACACTTAGTAGTAAGTTCACCATCCCCACATATACAGAAAGGAGCTCACCTGTGCCAAGCACGGAAGCCAGGCGCACCTCATAGCGGGGCTTCCCATCCTGGTCGACCTCCTTGAAGAGCCGTGTGTTATAGGCACTGAGGTTCTGGAAAAGACCAGGGCAAGGGATGAGGGGAGAGGAAGTCCCAAGAGGGCTGTGGGGAGGCATAGGGAAAGCGGGTCATAGCAGGAAGAAGACACAGAGACAAAGCAGGCTGGGGCCCCCTGGGGACCTGCCTGAGTCAGCTGCGAGGGGAGAGAGTCAGTGGGCAGGCCAGGGCAGACTCTCCTACTCTGTTCAGTACACTGAGCACTGACTTTTACTAAGCACTGACTTAGCTGGGCCAGGTACCACGTGACCTAAGCTAACCCAGAGCTACATGAGGCAAGCGCCATTTCACAGACAAGGAAACTGGTCACACAGCTGCTGAGCAGCTAAGTTGGGAGGTGAACCCCACATGTGGACTCTCCGGCAGCTCTCATGTTCTGCCTTGACCTGCCCTTCGACCTGGGGTGGGGTGAGGACGTCTTCATTTGAGCCAGGCTGACTCTTAGACAAGGATCCCCAAGTCTTCTCCACCTCAAGGACCCAAGATGCCCGGGTCTCTGAGCCCACGCTGAGACCCAGGAGTAGGTGCCAGGGGCGAGGGGGCCCCGTCAAACCACTGCCCCAAGTTCCCCAAACCTGTGAGTCCAGAAAGTCTTGGGCCAGTTTGGCATCTTCCATGGTACAATCCCCAGAGAAATAGGTGGTGATGCCCTGTCGGTGAAGGAGGCAGATGGAAAGGAGAAGTTGCTGAGGTCGGAGGCTGCAGGGTGGTTGGTGAATCCCTCCCCGGTGCATGCTCTCCAGCCCCAGGTTTCCTGCACCTCCTTCTCAGCAGCCTCTATTCTGTCTCCCTCCATCTCTTTCCAGGGAAAAAATTGTAACACAAACAACAGAGGCCCTCCTGCAGCTCTGCTCCAGCCTCTCACGGGTCGGCCCAACCCTAAGGCTTCCCATGTCACTCACCCTACATAGTTCCCAAGCAGCCTCCAGAGGCAAAAGCCTGGGTCCCCCTCCTTTCCTCTCCTTCCCTCCTCAGCTCCCTCAAGCTCTCAGCTCTTCTCTCCTTCCCTCCTTCTGCACAGAGCATCCCAGGATATCAGAAAGCATTCCATCCAACTTGCTTCCCATTTTACAGATGGCAAAACTGAGGCCTGAAGTGGGGAACAGCTGTGCCTCAAGAGTGTGAGACAGAGCCTGCTGCATCCCCATTGAGTCCCTTTTCTCCATACCAGGTGGCCTGAAAGGACACCCTCCACTCCCCTGTATGGTTGGGGTCCTTACCTCCTTCCCCAGCCCGAGGTGTCGAAGCCTCGGCTCCAGAGAGAACATCAGCTCCCCGCAGGTCTGCCAGAGGCCCCTGACTGCTTCTGGCTGCTGCTGGGAGGCCTTACTCCCCAGGATCACACGTTCCAGCTTCTCCTGCAGGGGACGGGAGGCCATTGGCCCAGCCACATCACCTAAACCTGCCTTGTGGGGCCTCCACAACCACCCCCAAGCTCTTCTCCCACAATCTAACACCTTCAGCTTCTAGTGCGATCGATGGGCCAGCAGCATTGGGATTGCCTGAGAAATGTCAAATTTCAGGCCCCACCGCAAACCTTTCAATCAAAAGCTGCATTCCAACAAGCTCGCCAGGCAGTGCGTGTGCACAGTAAGGGCTGGGGGCCCTGGTGTAAGACCTGCCTCGGCCCCAGATGAGCCCGAGCCCCAGTCCCAGGGAGGGACTCCTGTACCCAGGCTTCTCCACTGTGCCCAGGGATGACCACCAGGCTTCATTTCTGCACGCACCTAACAGTTCACAGAGCACGTCCACGTCCTCCCCTTGGGTCAGCAGTCAGGAGGCTGCACCCAGCGAGGCTGGGAGCTGACCTGAGCTCATGCAGCGTGGCAGTGACAGGGTTAGGGCTCTGCTCAGGGCCTCCCTCCCATCCCACTGACCCCCAATTTCCCACCTTCCCCGCCCTCCTTCACTCACCTTCGGCAGGTTGGGAACAAACTTGGTGTCACCGAAGGACTTGTAGTTGCCCATGTTGGAATAGACCCCCGCAGCATAGACCAGGAACGCCTGGAGGGAGGTGGGCATCAGACACCTGGAGGCACAGCCTCCCCGCCCCAGGGAGGTGCCCTCCTGAGAGGTTAACACCCAGAGGAACCAGTATAGGTGAGGCTGGGAAATGTGGGGGCAGGACCCAGATCCCAGAAGGCCCCCACCTGGCCCCAACATACCAGGGAGGCTGCACCCCTGTCCCACCAAAATGGCCTTCTCAGTAGCTACCAAACACAGCCACCTTTGTTCCTGCTACGCCCAACATGCTCTCAGTCACCTGCAGCCGTCCCATGACCTTTAAGGCCCAGTCTAAACACCGTCACCTGCAGAAAGCCTGTCCTCTGCCCCCACCTGGCAGGCAGCTGGCACCGGAGGCACCAAATGCTAAGGCTGGAGGGGTCCTGGTCCTCTACTCTATGGCTTCGGCTGGCCCGAAATCTAGTCTCCCTTCCTCCAGCAACGAAACCTCACATCTTCCTTTGGGCAGGGAGGGGAGGAGCTCCCCTCGCCCACTGCAGAGGTGGGCATAGGCTCAAGGTGGCCAGTTAGAGCCCTCCCTATCCAGGAAATCTCCCAGGTGCAAAGAGAGCCTGTTTTGTCCTAGGGGTCACCAAGCCTGGAGCCCCTGCAGCTCCCTGCTGGAGTCAGGAAAGAAAGCAAAGCTGAGAGATGAAGACTGCATCACAATGATATCACTGAGCCCCCAAATCTAGCCATGCCTGGAGCCTCCCCTGACCCTGTACTCCTCAACTGTGTAAGCCAATAACTCTCTCTTTTTAAAAAAATACTTTATTTTTTAGAGTAGTGGTAGGTTCATGGCAAAATGGAGCAGCAGGTACAGAGATCTCCCGGGTACCCCCTTCCTCCACACAAGCACAGCCTCCCCCACTGTCACCATCCCTACTAGAGTACATTTGTTACAGCTGACGAACCTACACTGACACATTATCACACGAAGACCACAGATGACATTAGGGCTCACTCTTGGTGGTGTACATTCTGTGGGTTTGGACAGACCTATGACATCTAGCCACCATTATGTACGATACATTATTCTATCACGTAGTTTCACTGCCATAAATAAAAATCGTCTGTCCTCAAAATCAAAACGCCTGGCAACCACTCATCTTTTTACTGTCTCCACAGTTCTGCCTTTTTCAGAATATCATATAGTTGGAATCACACAGTAGGTAGCATTTTTAGATTGCTTTCTTTCACTTACTAACCTGTTTCCCCCAAAATAAGACCTAGCCAGAACATCAGCTCTAATGCGTCTTTTGAAGCAAAAATTAATGTAAGACCCTGTATTATATTATACTACATTATATTATATATTACATTATATACCCAGTCTTACAGTAAAATAAGATCGGTCTTACATTAATTTTTGCTCCAAAAGGTACATTAGAGCTGATTTTCCGGCTAGCTCTTATTTTGGGGGAAACACAGTAATATGCATTTAACTTGCTCCATGTCTTTTCATGGCTTAAGAGCTCATTTCTTCCCCCACCCCTTTTCCCACCTCCCCCCGCCACCGCTCCAGTTCAAGCCGTTGTTTCTCTGTCTAGTTGTGTCGGTGGGTTGCCAGTGGTTGGCCAGCAGCTCACAGTAGCACACAGGAGCCCACGACAGCTCACGCTGACCTCTGGCTGCTCACAGCAGCCCAGCTCCAGGGAGAGCTATTGTTCACAATCTTAGCCGTAGAGGGCACAGATCACTGGCCTATGTGGGAATTGAACTGGCGACCTCGGCATTAGGAGCACAGTACTCCAACCGCCTGAGCCACCAGGCCAGCTCTCATTTCTTTTTAACAATGAATAATATTCCATTGTCTGGATGTACCACAGTCGATTGATTCAACTACTGAAGGCCAGCTTAGTTGCTTCCACATTTTGGTAATTACGAATATAGCTGCTAAAACATCCGTGTGCATGTTTATGGATGGACCTAAGTTTTCACCTCCTTTCAAGTTTTAACCTTGGTAAATACCAAGGAGCGTGATTGCTGGATTATATGGTAAGAGTATGTTTAGTTTTTAAGAAGCTGCCAAACTCTTGTCCACAGTGGCTGTACAATTTTGCCTTCCCACCAGTAATGAAAGAGAGTTCCTGTTGTTCCACATCCTTGCCAACATTTGATGTTGTCAGTGTTTTAGATGTTGGCCAATCTAATGTGTATGTAGAGGTATCTCATTATTTTTTAAATTTGAAATTCCCTAATGAAATATGATGTGTAGCATCTTTTCATATGCTCATTTACCATCTGTATATCTTCTCTGGTGAAATAATCTGTTAAGGTCTTTGGCCCATTTTTTAATTGGGCTGTTTGTTTGCTTATTGTTGAGTTTTAAGAGTTCTATATATTTTGGATAATAATCCTTTGTCAAACATATCTTTTGCAAATATTTTTTCCCAGTCTGTGGCTTGTCTTTTCATTCTCTTGACAGTGTCTTTCACAGAGCAGAAATTTTTAATTTCAATGAAGCCCAGCTTATCAATTATTTATTTCAAGGATCGTACTCTCTGGTGTATCTAAAAAGTTATCTCCAAGGTCATCTAGAGTGCCTCTTTTGTTATCTTCTAGTTTTGCATTTAAGTCTGTGATCCACTTTGAATTAATTTTTGTGAAGAATGTAGAATCTCTGTCTAGATTCATTTTTTGCATGTGGATGTCCATTTGTTCCACCATCATTTGCCTAAAAGACTATTTCTGCTCCATGGTATTCCCTTTGCTCATTTTGTCAAAGATCAGTTGATTATATTTATGAGTCTATTTCTGGGCTCTCTATTCTGTTCCATTGGTCTATTTGTCTATTCTTTTGCCAATACCATAATTACTTGATTACTGTACATTTACGGTAAGTCTTGAAGTCGAGTAGTGCCAATTTTGTTCTTCTTCACTATTGTGTTGGCTATTCTCCATAAAAACTTTAGAATCAGCTTGTCGATACCCACTAAATAACTTGCTGGAATTTTGATTGGGATTGCATTGATTCTATAGATCAAGTAGGGAAGAACTGACATCTTGACAATATTGAGTCTTCCTATCCATGAACATGGAATATCTCTACATTTATTTAGTTCTTCAATATATTGCATCAGTTTTATAGTTTTCCTCAGATAGGTCTTGCACATATTTTATTGAACTTATAACTAAGTATTCTTTTTTATTGTAAATGGTATTGTGTTTTTAATTTCAAATTCTACTTGTTCATTGATGGTATATAAAAAGGCAATTGACTTTTGTATATTAACTTTGCATCCTGTAACCTTGTTGTAAACACCTATTAGTTCCAGGAGCTTTGCTGTCAATTTTTTCAGAGTTTTCTACATAGATGAACATGTTATCTACAACAAAGCTGGTTTTATATCTTTCTTCTCAATCTGATACTTTTATTTCCTTTTCTTGCCTTATTGCATTAGCTAGGACTTCCAATACAATGTTGAAAAGCAGTGGTGAGAAAGAACATCCTTGCCTCGTTCCTGATCTTAGTGGGAAAGCTTTGAGTTGTCACTATTAAATACCGTGTTTCCCCGAAAATAAGACATAGCTGGACCATCAGCTCTACTGCGTCTTTTGGAGAAAAAATTAATATAATTTCGGGACATATTAATTTTTGCTCCAAAGGACGCATTAGAGCTGATGGTCCAGCTACGTCTTATTTTTGGAGAAACATGGTATGATATTTGCTGTAGGTCTTTTGTAGATGGTCTTTGTTGAGGAAATTCCCCTCTATTCCTAATTTACTGAGAGTTTTTGTCATGAATATTGGATTTCATCTCATGCTTTTTTCTGTCCCTACTGATATAATCATATGATTTTTCTTCTTATGCAAAGGATTATATTGACTGATTTTCAAATGTCGAACCAGATTTGCAAACCCAGGATAAATCCTACTTGGTCATGGTGTGTAACTCTTTTTACACAGTGTTGGATTTGATTTGTTAATGTTTTGTTCAGGATTTTTGCATCCATGTCTGTAAGAGATATTGGCCTGTAGTTTTCTTGTAATGTCTTTGTCTGGTTTTGGTATTAGGGTAATTCTGGCCTCCCTGAATGAGTTAAAAAGTATTCCCTCTGATTCTCTCTTCTGGAAGAAATTATAGAGAAGTGGTATAATGTTCTTAGATGTTTAGTAGAATTCACCAATGAACCCATATGAGCCTAGTGTTTTCTGTCTGGGAAGGTTACTAATTCAATTTTTTAATGCCCATGGGATCTGTAGCAATGTCCCTTCTTTCATTTCTGACATTAATGGTTTGTGACCCTCTTTTTTCTTAGACAGACTAGATAGAAGCTTAGCTACTGTTACTGTCTAAATGCTTGTGTCCACCCCTTCCAAATTCATATGTTGAAACCTAACCCCCAAAGTGATGATATTAGAAGGTGGAGCACTTGGTAGGTGATTAGGTCATGAGGGCAGAGCCCTCATCATTGGAATTAGTGCCCTTATAAAGGAGACCCAAGACAGTTAGCTTACCCATTTCACCATTTGAGGACATAGTAAGAAGTCAGGAGTCTGCAACCTGGATGGAAGAGGGCTTTCACTAGAACCCAAACATGCTGGCAACCTGAACTTGGACTTCCAGCCTCCAGAACTCTGAGAAATAAATTTCTGTTGTTTATAAGCCACTCAGTCTGTGATATTTTGTTATTACAGCCCAGAAAGACTAAGACATCAATTTTACTGATCTTTCCAAAGAATAAGCTTTGGGTTTCATTGATTTTCTCTGTTGATATCTTATTTTCAATTTTATTGATTTCTACTCTAATTTTTATTATTTCTTTTGTTCTGCTTACTTTGGATTTAATTTGCTCTTGTGACTTCTTGTTTCCTAGTGGAAACTTAGATGATTTATTTTAGCTCTTTCTTATTTTTTAATATATGCATTCAACGCTATAAATTTCCCACTAAGCACTGCTTTTGCTGAATCCCACAAATTTTGATAAGTTGTTTTTACTTTCATTTAGTTCAAAATATTTTTAAATTTCTCTTGAGATTTCTTCTTTGATCCATGTGTTACTTAGAAGTGTGTTGTTAAATCTTCAAGTATTTGGGGGATAATCCAACTATTTTTCTGTTAATTGATTTCTAGTTTAATTTCATTTTGATCTGAGAGCAGACATTGTATTATTTCTACTCTTTTAAATTTGTTCAGATGTGTTTTATGGCCCAGAATGGGGTCTGTCTTGGTGAATGTCCCATGTGAGCTTGAGAAGAATCTCTACTGTGCTGCTGTTGAAGTAGTTTATATATATTATATTCAGTTGATTGATGTGTTCTTGAGTTCAACTGTCTTACCGATTTTCTGCCTGCTGGATCTAACTATGGAGGTATGATTAAAAAAACACACAAAAAAACGGTGAATGTCTACATAAAAAGTAAAAGACACATTGCCATTAATCCTGCTCAAAATACTCCCCCTCACTTTGAACACATTTATCCCATTGTTCTTGCCACTTTCTGAAGCAGTTCTGGGAAGTCCTCTTTCATGAGTGTCTTTAGTGGCACTGTCATGGCTGCCTCAATGTCCTGAATTAATTCAAAACATTTACCTTTCATGGTCATTTTGACTTTGGGGAAGAGCCAGAAGTCGCACGGTGTCAGATCTATCTGGTGAATAAGGTAGATGAGGACACCCCATAATTTTTTTATTTTATAGAAATTGCCGCACCAGAAGCAATGTGTGACAGAGCGTTGTCATGATGGAGGATGAAACCATCTGCCCATTTCATGTTAATGCATTACTCATGATCCATGATTTATGGCACACTTTAAAACACACTTACTCTCAACTGTAGCTTACACCCAACTGATTGCACAGAACAAGTTGAAACTTGTCACACACTGTTACTAAGGTTCGACACGCCACTTCCCACATTGAAGATCCCAGCCTTTCTGTTGGATGGCACTTGGCAGCAGCATTCACCATAGTTTCTGATCACACTCATATTTCTGAAAGAAGGGTGTTAAAATCTTGAACTATAATAGCAGATTCGTCTATTTCTCCTTGCAGTTCTACCAGTTTTTGCCTCACATATTTTGATGTTCTGTTGTTGAACACATACACGTTAAAGACTGTTATGTCTTCTTGGAGAACTGACCCTTTTATCGTTGTTATGTTCCTCCTCATCCTTGATAACTTTCCAGGCCCTTAAGTTTGCTCTTTCCAAAATTAATATAGCAACTCCCACTTTCTTTTGATTACTATCGGTACAGGATATCCTCCATTCCTTTTAATCTATAGGTGTCTTTATATTTAAAGTGGGTTTCCTGTCAACAATATACAGTTGGGTCTTGCTTTTTGATCCACTCTGACAATCTCTCTTTTAATTGGTACATTTAGACCACTGACATTCAACGTAATTACTAATACGGTTCTATTAATACCTAACATATTTGTTATTATTTTCTATTTGTTGTCCTTTCTTTGTCTTCCATTCTTTTTCTGCCTTTTGTGGTTTTTAACTGAATCTTGCGTATGATTCCATTTTCTCTCCTTTCTTAGCATACCAGTTGTACTTCCTTTTTTACGTTTTAGTGGTTGCCCTAGAATTAATGATATACATTTACAACTAATCCAAGTCCACTTTCAAATAACTCTATACTGTTTAGTGGGTAGTGTGAGCACCTTACAATAACAAAATAATTCTAATTCCTGCCTCCCCTCACCTGTGTCATTGCTGTCATTTATCTCACTTATAGATAAGCATACATAAGTTTTATTTATATACATATATTATTGAACACATTGTTGCTATTATTTTGAACAAACTGCATTCTCTGAGATCAATTCAAAATTTAAAAAAATAAGTTTGTATTTCACCTTCACTAACTCCTTTTCTAATGCTTTTCCTACATCTCCAATATAGAGCTGAGTTTTTAACCTATATCATTTTCCTTCCTAATGGATTTCTTTTAACATTTTCTGCAAAGCAGGTCTACCAGCAACACACTTTTTCAATTTCTGTTAGTCTGAGAAAGTCTATTTCTCCTTCACTTTTGAAGGATAACTTCACAAGTACAGAATTCTTTCTAGGTTGGGGATTTTTCTTTCAGCACTTAAAATATTTCAACCCACTCTCTTCCTGCTTGCGTGGTTTCTGAGAAGTTGGATGTAATTCTTATCTTTGCTCATGTACAGGTAAGTTTTTTTTCTTTTCCTTTGGCTTCTTTCAAGACTTTTTATTTATCTTTGATTTCTTGTAGTTTGAAAATTATATGCCTCAGTGAAGGGGTATTCTTTTGCATTTAGGAAAAAAAAAAAGTTGGCGTTTTCTGAGCTTCCCAAATCTGTGGTTTGATATTTGACATTAATTTGGGGAAATTCTCAGTCATTATTGTTCCAGATATTTCTTCTGTTTCTCTCTTTCTTTTCCTTCTGGTGTTCCCATTACATACATGTTACACCTCTTATAATTGTCCCACAGTTCTTGGATAGACACGTTTTTTCCCCCATCTTTTTTCTCTTTGCTTTTCAGTTTTGGAGGTTTCTATTGAGATATGCTCAAGCTCAGAGATTCTTTCTGAGTCAAGTCTTTCTGAGTCAAGTTTCTTTCTTGAAACTGTGCCAAGTCTACTGATAAGCCCATCAAAGGCATTCTTCATTTCTGTTACAGTGTTTATGACCTCTAGCATTTTTGGTTCTTTCTTAGAATTTCCATCTCTGCTTACGTTGCCCACCTATCCTTTCATGTTGTCTACTGTATCCATTGGAGCTCTTAACATATTAATCATAGTTATTTTAACTCCTGGTCTAGTAAATCCAACATCCTTGCCGTACCTGAGTCTGGTTCTGATGTTTGCTCTGCCTCTTCAAACCATGCTTTTTGCCTTTTAGTATGTATTGTAATTTTTTTCTTCACAGCCAGATATGATATACTGGCTAAAAGGAACTGCTGCTGTAAATAGGCCTCTAGTAATGCGGTGGTAAGGTATGGGGGCAGGGGAAGCGTTCTACAGTCCCACGATTAAGTCTCAGTCTTTAGTGAGCCTTTGCCTCTGGCCTGAGAACTTCTCAGTCCCATGATCCAGCCTCACCCGTAGGTGGGACAGAATGGCTTGAGTGGGCTAGAGTTGGCTGTTTCCCTTCACCTAGGTCAGTTAGGTTCTGATCAAACTCTAGTACATTAGGTTCTCATTAAATAGCTTCTCCTGACGGTAGATCACGTTAATATGAACAGAATGTTCAAGCATACTTCAAAACTGGTTCCTTTTCTGCGCCCCCTGCTGGAAGCACAACGGGCTTTATCTCTGAAACTTGTGAGAACCAGGAAATATCCCCAAAAGTGTGGGGAAATAAGACTGGGTTCCCCTGGAATTTTTAAAACTCAGAGTTATCTACACTGAGCCTACAGCAACTCGTCGTTAACAGCTCAGGTCTTCCTATCCCAGCACTGGTTCCAGTAGAGGTTCCTGCTCATAAAGTTTTGCTCAGGTAAGTTGTGATTCTCTGTACTGCCTGTTTCTCTGCAATTTGGGTACAGCAGTTTGCCCTGTGACCTCACTTCTCTTAAGGATCTAAGAAGAGTTGTCGATTTTTCAGTTTGCTCAGCTTTTTACTTGTTGTTTGGACAGACTGGCAACTTCTAAGCCCTTTCCTTACATGTCGGACCAGGCACTGGAAGTTATGAGTTTTTTACATTTAAGCCAATTTGAGGTGGGTTTCTGCTACCGACAAACAAAAGAATCCTTCTGAAAACAGTAATACTTGCGTAGCACTTTTCCATTTATAAACACTTCAGCTTTTAGCATTTTTAAAGAGGAAATCAAGGTCCAGAGATGGGATGTGAATACACAAAGTTCAAAAAAGGTAGAAGAAACAGCCTGGGCCTCAGCTCAGAGATAAGCAATCCAATCCCTTTATTTTACATATAGAAAGATAGGCCATATTCTCATACATTCTTGGTGAAGCTTTTTCAGAAGATTTAACAACACCAATTAAGTGTAAATGTACAGAGCCTTTGACCCAACAATTATCCTTCTAGAAATAGATCCTACTCACACACGTGCACAAGTATGCTCATTGTAGTGCTATTTGTAAGAACCAGGAACAAAAGAAAAAAATAATAAAAAACAAAACCAAAAAAAAGGAAGAAGAAATTTTTAAAAAGAACTGGGAACAATTAAATGTCCAGCAATAAAGAAAAGATTAATTTTAGCGTACACTGCGTGGGAATGCTTCACAGCCAATAAAAAGGAATGAGGTGAACCAATATGTACCCCAAAGAGGTTCTCCAAGACATGGCGTTCAGTGAAAAAAGCAGGACTGAAAAAGGACTCATAGGAACATGGAGAACGTGACTGCATTTATGCAAAAGAGAAAATAAGGAACTGACACATGCACGCATGGAGGTATAGAATACAGACAGAGGGCTGAAAAGGCTGCATGCCCACCATCTTCAGTGGTTACCTCTGAGAAGGGCATGAGAATGAAATGATCTCCACCTATTGTTTTCTGTCCTTCTGCATTGTTGTAATGCATTATGAATGCATTCCTGTATTACTTGGCCAACAGACCCACAAACAAACAATGACCAGGGGACAGGGAATATTCTGCCCAGCAACACAAAACATGGTAAAGGAAGACGTGGTTCAGGAAATAGACCTCTGGCCTCATTCCTCTACCGTCTCTGAATCTATCTCCACAGCTGTTTCCTTTACTCAAAGCCCTCGTTATAATCACGGCAGCCACCATTTATCTTGGAGTCGGGTCACCACAACCCTAAGAGGTAGAGATTACCCTCATGCATATTTTGCAGATCAGAAGACTGAAGCTCCGGGAGGGGAGGTTCCAGTATTTGTAATTTTTGGTTTAATCCAAAGAGAGAGAAAGAATTTTGTAACCCAGCTTCCTGGTTCCTCACACCCAGAAACCACTCAAGAAATTCATGTTGGCCTGAGAGAACTGACCTGATACTCCTCCTCGGTCAGGCCTTCAGCCAGGGCATGCTGGCGCAGCTGGTCGGGGTCCTGGGCACGAAAGAGGCGGCTGAGCAGGGCATAGATGTAGGGGGCCTCAGGGGAGGTCTGCAACAGCACAGCCAGGCCTCCATACCAGGCAGCCCGTGATAGGTGGTGGGCATAGAGGCGCTCTGTGGGTGACAGCAGGCGAAAGGCCTCGCGGCAGTCCAGGCTAGACACGCCGATGTCATTGGGCAGGATGTACTGGGTGTCCGCCATGGGCCCTGCTGAGAACCATCACCATCACCATCACCATCATCATGGCCATTATTTACCCTACATGGCCATCATTTACCCCACACCAACCGCATACCTGGCTCTGCACTCTCATGAGCTCATGTAATCCTCCCAAAAGCCCATGAGGGGTACCATTGTGCCCATTAACCAGATATGCTAACTGAGGCTCAGAGATCAGGTGACTCACCCAAGGAGATGACAAAATACATTGGTGGGCCATATTTGGCCTGTGGCCCCTCAACCTAAAAGATGGAATCCAACTAACTAGTCTTACGGATGGGCAAACTGAAGCCCAGTAAGGCTAGGAGCTTTGCCTAATAAAACAAGGGAAGGGTCAGAAGCAGAGACCTGCATCTCCAGACTCCCAGCCCAGGTCCCGCTCTGGCTCCCCACGTCTTTCTCTGACCTACTAGCCTCCTCTTCAGAATTCTCCTGCAGGTTCTTCAATTCCACGCACCACCGTGAGTGGTCACAAGGGTAGATTCCCAGGCTACCAGCTGCAAGACCAAGGTTCCAATCCTCACTCAGCCCCAGACTCCTATTATAAAATCAAGTTGTTTCACTTTTCTGCACCTTAGTTTCTGCCTCTGTAAAATGGGGGTGATAATCCCAATCTCACCAGGTGGGTGTGCATGTGCAAATTAGATGAGGTCACACCGGATGGAACGTACCTACAGCAGTAAATGATTTTCCTCCTGCTCTTTTCCTCCTACTGTTCCCAGGATCTGTCCCACTCTTATCCCTATAACTGCCTTTGTGTCTGCCCTCATCCTCCGGCCCTCTCCCTGTGCTCGGGGGCCGGGGCAGCTACAGAGCCACAGAAGTTCAGAAGTGGAAGAAAACTCACTTTACAAATAGGAAGGCTGAGGCTTAGTGAGACCAAGCAACTTAACAAAGGTCTCACGGTCCCGGTGGGTACTACGGGTCTCCCAACCCAGGGCATTCTCCACACCGTCCTCCCTTACTGGGAATGTGTTTCCAGTATCCCCCGCCACTCCCGAGGCTCCGCCCCAACAGCATAATCCCCCGGGTTCTGAAAGGGGTGTTAACCCTTTGCTGCCCGCGAAGCATTCCTTAACCTCGGGGCCGCGATGACTCTAGAAGGGGTACTAGATGGGGGGCAGAAAGGAAATGGTCTTGCGCTCGGTCCAGACTCGCCCGGTCCCCGAGGAGGACATATTGTGACCCTGAAACCCAACCGCCGTGCCTCACCTGCAGCAGCTGCTCCGATCGCAAACTCACTTCCTGCTTCCGGCTCCCCCATTCATTGGGGCTCCTCTAACTCCTCCCCCACCGGCCAATTGTCCGGCCTCGGGGCCCGAATGGGCGTCGGTTCCAGCCAATAGGCGCGCCGAAGCGAGCTCCGCCGGTCCGCCTGCTCCCCGCTTCCAGGCGCCACTGGTTCGCTTGCGGTATGGCCCTTACAGCCTTGGCCTTTTGTCCACTGGCAGCGGTCGCCTGGGGGCGGGAACCTGCGTGGCCGGCCTGGCCGCGGCCTAGTCCCGGCAGACAGGGCTGACAAGGTGCCCTGAGTCCCGGCGGGGTGGCATGGGTGTCATGGACAGAGTACCACAATTTCCCTCCACATACACACCCACGACCCCGCTCTCCTTTGGGGGTTTTCCCAGTCGCCCGACTTCAGTTTTGCAGGTGGGAACCCGCGCAACGGGAATGATGTGTCTCCCACTTCCTCACTGGATTCAAGAGCCAGGAGGTGGAGACTCTTTGGAGACCGCAAAACGATCTGTGCTGGGAATCGAGGATACAGGCGAACGGACTCCTGTCGGGGCTGATGGTTCCACCCGTGCCTGCACCACCACCAAATCACCACGGGCTGCGGGGGCGGGGGCGGGGTGGGGTGGGGAGGAAAGGAAGTGGGACTTGGCGGCAGCCGCTAAACATCTCTGAGCCTCAGTGTTTTTCAGCACAAAGAGGCGAGGGGCCTGGCAGTTTCTTAGTGCTTATCGGGTGCCTAATGGATGAGAAAGACGCCTGACATCCAGAAAGGCTGCGCAGGGCAGAAACAGGCCGGAGGTCCACCCTTGAAAGTTTGGATGGTCTCCCAGGACGGCCTGGGTGGGGCACGGCATGTAAAAGTGCCAGGCGCCCAGCCAGGCCATTGTGAGAGTCCCAAGTCAGAGTGGGGGGCGGAGTCAGGCCATCTAAAGTCGAATCAGGCCTCCACGTCCTACTGGCTGTGCGTCCTTGGATGGGTCACTTTACCTGAGTCTTGGCTTTCTGAGCAGAAAAACGGGGTTAATAATTGTCTCCACTCCCAGGGATGTTGTAGGCTTGAATGAAGTGTTGACTGGGCAGTGCTGCCCCCTAGTGTTGTCCAGAGAGGGGTGCGGGGATAAGGGGATACCTGAAATCCACACACCCTCCTTGCCAGCCTTTGCCACACCTGCATCTAGACCCAGAGCAGCATCTGCCCACCATGAGCGCGTTTTTCATTCACAAAGGTTCCCAAGCCCTGCTTGGCTCAACAGTGCTATTATTAGCTCTGCTGATGATTATCATTACAGGGAAGAGCTCAATAAATTGGTCTGTCCTTAGGAAAGTCACCCCTCTTCCTGTGCCTCGACTTTCGTTGTCTTTAAATTGAGTATAAAGTCTTCCCTGACTTGGGTGAAGTTGAAATGGACACCAGTAAAGGAGGCAGTGCTGTCCACGGCCACCAGTGGGCAGCTCAGGCCAGCAAGATCCCAGTACTCCTGGGAGCCCCATCCAAGCTGCATTTTTATGATTACAGCTAATCTGGGCCTTACTGTGGTCCTGTGCTAGTAGCTTGACATGTAGGATCTCGTTTTATTATTGCAAAAACCCTGAGATAGGCTATCACCACTCTACCCATTGTACAGATGGGGAAATTGAGGCTAATAAGTTCATCGACTTCCATAACACCACCCAGCATGTCCTCAGGTGTCCTTGAACTAGGGTCTAGACTTCCTCAGACTTTCCACCACACTGTTCCCTCCACCTGCCCCAACACACACACACATACACGGTATCACATGGAGCAGTCCACTCACTACAGTCATGGCCCTGGCTGTTCCCCATGGGAATGAAGAAGTAGGTGAGGAAATAATATTACTAAGTACCTACTGTGTTACAGGTATCCTCCATAATTCACAACCACCTGGTGACAGGACTATTATTCCATTTAACAGCTGAGAACACTGAGGCTCCAGGAGCCAGAAAGGGACAGAGCTGGGCCAAGACCAGGGCAGTCTGACTCCCTCCACAACCACCTAAGTTCTCCCTGGGGTGGTGCCTGTGCCTTCTCATCTCTCTTGTGGAGTCTGAGGTTCCCTCCTAGAAATGGGATGGAATGTTCCTGTCTGGTTCCAAACCAAGTCAGAAGAGAGAACCACTGGGAAGAGTTGGATTGCTGGTGCTCTGAGTGTGTGTACATGTGTGTAGGAGTTGCCATGCTCCCACACCCTCCCCAGGACCCCCAACTCGGCTCCCCCACTGTGGCAGTGTGATGCTCTGCTCTGGAAGCAAGAATCTGATCACATCCTCCTCTCACTACTGACAGGTGCCCTCTCAACAGCCCCAGGTCTGGTCTCTGTAGCCCCAACCAGTTGTGTGGCCTGGGGCAGATCCCTCCCCTAGGAATCTGTACTCCCTAAGGCAGCTGTCTTCCACTGGGGGTGTTGCCCAGGTCAGGCTTGTATTCAGAGCCTCTTCAGATTTTTATGTCTCCAGAACCTCGACCTTTCTTCCTAGCCCGCTCCCCCTAGAAATGGTCTGAGGGCAACTGAGCAGCACCCCGAGCTCACCTTGACTCTCAGGGGAGGAAACACGTAGCCAAGATGAATAGGGATTCAATTCAGACTTGGCCTCCATGGCAACCAAGGCCCACCAGGCCCCAGCCCAACATCTCCACACTTGGCTCTTTGGTCATCAAGCATTTTTCCTGCCACACCTTTGCCCACACTGTTCCCCTTATCTAGGCTGCCCTCCCAACTCCTCCCATTCATTCAAGGAAAGCAGCAGTGTGATGGAGAAGAGGGCCGTCTCCAAGGCTAGGCAGGCAGCCGTAGATGTGAACCTGGCTTGGTCACTTTCTAGCTGTGTGGCTTGCAGCATGTGCCTATTCTCCCCATAAACAGAAATGGTAACACGTCCCTCCCTGGTTTCCCGTGAGGAGTAAATAACCAAACCTCCGAGAAGCAGAGCCTGGTGCCTGGTGAGTGCTCAATGAATGTGGTTATTATTACCATTAGCACAGTGCAGGGCACATGGTGGGCATTCAGGAATGGTGACCCTTGTGTCACAGCCAATGCTCTGGAACCGCGAGTCCTGTCCCCTCCCTTGGTTCCTCACTGTCCAAAATGAGGTTCTGAATCCTCTATCCAGCATTTTCCCCATCAGCACAGCCCCAACCTCTGGCTCCAGACTCCTTCCTGTTCCCCTGCAGCCCCTGCTCCGGCCACTCTGAATCCCTCACTCAGTTCCCGCTTACTTACCTCAGAGCCTGTGCTCCACCGCTCCCTTCTGCCTACTGCATCCTCCCCTTCCCGTGGGGGGTTCCAATGTAGCCATTTAGCTGAGCTCCTATGCCACCTCCTCAGTGAAGCCTCCCTCACGTTTCCACCCGCCAGTAAGGCCTGCTCCATAGCCACTAATTCTGATCCTGGCACGTAGGAAGCTGTGTTGTCAGTCAGTAATTTGGTCTGTCGTCCACTAAACTGTGAACTCTACCAGGCAGGGAACCAGATGTGATTGTCTCAGTGTCCCCAGAGCCCCCTCGGCATGGAATCCAGCCCATAAGTGGGTATCAACAGATGCCGGCCCCAGGTTTCCACCCACCTGTCAATCACTAGGGCTGGAGGCATTGCACACATGCAGGACACATGGGATTGGTGAGGGCAGCTGAGTAGCAAGATTTATAGAGGAACCCAGGGCAGCAGCAGGGTGAATGTCTAGAACTGGGTTGGCAGGCTCAGGGTATAGCCAGCCTAAGCTGGGGGTCAGGGGCCTATGGCCCTTTCATTCCCCCAGGGGCACAGTGTAGGCGGCATGATGTGAAATGCCCCAAGAAGGGCTAGGGCATGGGGGTGGGCTTCCCTCCATCAGCCCGGGACAGAGCCCCATCATTTGACTTGGGTAAGGATCTTGGGGACCCCCTTGGGGACCATAGTTAAAAGGGGAGGGGCACAGCCCATCCAACAAGTCCATCTGGTGTAGCTATGTGCCAGCAGTTAGAGTCCCACATGCAGAGCTCCCTCTGGGCTGCAGGAAGTGGGGGACCTAGGTGGGCAGGCGGGCGCAGGAGCAGGGGTCCCCAGGCAGCTTAGTCCAGTGGCCCCTGGAAAATGAGGCGGACGCAGCCATGCTCACCGGTGAGCCAGGCCCCACAAAAGGGGCAGGCGGCATGGAAAGCGTGGGTGCCATGGGGCAGTGGTGTCTGGGCCCAGTAGCGGGCAGTCTTCTCGGAGCAGACATGGCCGCAGGGTGCAAAGGCGTGGCTGGGCGGCCCAGGGTCCAGGCAGAGGCCGGCCTCCTGACCGAGCCACAAGGGCACATAGGGCCCCACGAGGCGGCAGAGAGGACACTCTCGCTCCTGGGGACCCCGCTCTCGCCGGCAGCCCCAACCGTGGTAGCCATGGACGTGGCCGCAACGAACATAGACCCAGGGCTGCTGCTTGTCTGGTGCCGTGCGGCCACGGGCCGGACTGGGGAAGGCCAGGGTGCTGAGGCCCACAGGGCACTGGGGCCGCGCCGCGTTCGCCTCCTGCCGCTGGGCCTCCAGCTGCTTCAGCGTGGGTGCCCGCAGCAGCCCCGCCGGTGTGCGCCACAGCAGCGTAGCCCCACATAGGTCGATGAGGGAGCCATCCTGCAGCACGTTGGACTCGTTTTCCACCTGCCAGGGGAGCAGAAGGGCCTTACTGCCCAAGAGGCCCCCAAACCCCAGCCACCAGGCAGTCATCTATCCCACTGAACCTCCCTGGAGAGGGCACTCTGGACCACCACCAGGGTGGGCTGGGGAGAGGGGGGAGTGGCTGGGACAGAGGAAGGGAAAGGACCGGGGCAGTGGAGGGAGACAAGAGGACAAGAAGCCATGAGGGAGAGCAGGCAGGTGCTCCCAGGCACACAGGGTCCCTCACGTTCAGTGGGACATGGGCCTTGGTCACCTCATCTGACAAATCAGGAGGTCTAGACCCAAATGAAGATTTTCTCAAATGTTTTCCCAGGCTCTTCCCTAATGGCAGAGGCAGGAAACTCTCCCGTCTGAAACACTGGCTCTTAGCCCAAAGCAGCTGTCCTAAGGGCTGTGGTTAAGGCACGGACACTGGAGCTAGACTGCCTGGGTGTGAATTCTGGCCTCACCATTTACTAACTCTGTGTCCCTGCTCGAGTAACTCTACCTCTTTGTGTCTTAATTTCCTTATCTGCCAGATAGATTCCACTTCCCTGTATGTCAAGTGGTTCTCATGAATCAAGCAATGTAAACACCTAGAATGTGTCTGGAATTTAGTTGGTACTCAACAAATGTATACTAGTGAAACATTCACGTACATAATTTTTAAAAATAATTTCCCCCCCAAATCTCCCAGGATAAGCGATGCTCTGGAAATATAAGCCATGATTTTCCTTGTGGTTTTGCATCTCCTTGTGAGACCCACTCACACCCAGGAAGAGGTCTGCAGAGCCCATCTGAGGAGCTTGGCCACGTGACTTTAGGCAAACTGCTACCTCTGTCTAGGACCCTCTCCCAGCTCCCAACATTAGTTCTCTGATCTATACCACGGGGAGCATTTACTGTCACCTACGTCAGAACTACTCCATGGTCCCTTTCCCACTGGGAGAGGATAATAAAACTAAACCCGTCTGAATGTGACAGACGTGTTACAAACTGCCAACACTTTAGGCTAAAAACTGCTCACACATGGGCCAAGTGTCACCCTCATAAGAGGGTGCAATTTTTTAAGTTGCTGGCATCCTCTGAGCCACTTGGTACTGCAGTGTATTTGCGTGTGCTCCACTTCCCATCACCCCATGGACCTCCAACAGTATGTGGGTGATCCTTGGGGATGCTGGTCGGGTCCCCTCTGTGGAGCAAGTGGCATGTGCCCCCAGAGGGAGCCTGTTGGGGCTCCCTTGTGCAGGAGGACTGGAGATCATCTCCTGGGTTGGGCAGAGGGATGGGCAGATTGGGAGGGCCCCGGGAAGGATCACAGGGTGGAGGGTAGAGAGGGAGCAGGCCACCTACCAGCTTCCCCCGCTGCTGTGCTGAGCGGCTGTCCCTCAGAGTATACACGTTCCCACAGACCGAGATCTCCCGCCAGACACCTGGGGCTGAATCCTCAGAGAAGCCGCCCGCTGGGTGCATCACCAGGACCCCATTGGTGGTTAAGCCATCCATCAGGCCGTCAGGGGTCCGCCATTTGGCCGCCCGCTCCTGGGACCACATGTGGGATGAGATCACATCCCCAAGTAGTCCCCAGCAGGCCATGAGCCAGGGGTACTGCCCCTCTACCCTCAAGGTCAGAGGTGGCCTAGAGAGGACTGGAATTGGCGCTGGCTGACTTTGGGCATCACCTGACCTCTCTGAGTCTCACTTTGCTCATTTGCTAAGTGGGGCTGCTAATCCCTGCGTAGGTCACGGTTATGATTACTGTGGGCCAGTCCATCACCCCAGGACGCTGCCCCTCCCCAGCCTACCCCTCAGCTCACTCTCAGATGAAGCGCTGCTCCCTGCCTGGGGGCTCACTCACTCCAAGGAAGATGTTGCTGGAGGCATCGAAGCCAGCGGCGTAGATGCGGGCAGTATAAGGCGGCCGGCGGTCACAGAGGATGCGGCAGGCGTAGCGGGAGATGGTGCTCTGGGCAGAGGGGCCCTCAGCCGTCCCTCCTCCAGGGGATGTGTCTGTTACCACAAAGTCGATCATGTTCTCTGTGGAGCGGCCGATCTGTGAGGAAGAGGAGGGCAAGTACAGGAATGCTGTGGTCACAGGTCAGTCCCACAGGCTTCCCACCCCCGGTTCCCGGCAGCTGCTCAGTGTGCGAGGTCACCAAACATAAGGGGGCAGTCCCATCCCAACACCCCGGGGGACTCTGAGTTCAATCAAGAGGACTGGGCCTTCTCCTTCAGCTCCCTCTGGGGAGCACTCCACTCAATAAAAACTAGTAGGTTTGCTGATTGAACAGTGGAAGGCTGATACCCGTGGGCTGAGAGTGCACACATATTAGCAGCAAATAGTGAATTTTCAGTAAGAGTTTACGCTATGCCAGGCACCATGCTAAGTATTTTGTGTGCAGTATCTCAGTTAATCTTCCCAAAAATTCCATGGCGTGGGTGCTTTTATGGGCCCCACCTGAGAGATGAGAAAACCAAGGCCTGGAGAGGTTAGGTGACTCTTGCCCAAAGTCACCCAGATAGTCAGCGATGGAGCTGGGATCTGAACCCCTAAACTGTATGACCTCTTGAAGCTGGGGAGTCTATCTTGGGTTTGAATCTTGATATAGCCACTGACTTGCTGTGTGACTCTGGGAAGTCAATAGCCCTCTCTGGGCTGTCCCGCTTCCACATCTGAAGAGTGGCCGACTGCACTGAGGACCCCTGAAGCACCTTCCCCAAGGCCTTCAGGCCTCCAGCCTCATCCTGAAAGGCCTATAGAGCTGAGCATTGAGGCCAGTGGCCAGGAAACCTATGGAGGGGCCCAAGCATACCTGGAACATGTCTGTGTCACTGTCATGTGTGTACTCGACTATGACTGAGTGGCTCCGGGACAGTGTGTATGAGATGCTGTGTTGTCCACGGTTACTCAGTGCCTGGTGGGGAGAAAGGAGAAGTCACTTCTCAGGACACGAGGCCATGAGAAGTGTGAGCCTCCGATCCAGAAGCTGGGGCCCAAGGCTAGGGGCCACTCCCCAGGAAGGAGGTTCCACCCTTTGCAGAGGGTGTACTGTGCAGCTGGCACTTTATACAGGTTTTCCTGCTTGCTCCCTACAACCACCTGCTTGCTTCCTATTTTACAGTTGAGGAAACCACACCTCAGAGAGGAGAAGAACCTGGCCTAAAGTCACAAAGCTGGAAACAGCACAGCCCGAATTCTAACCCAAAGGCTTTTCTTTTTCCATTGCTATGGGACTGTCACATCCCCTCTCTGAGCCTTGGCTGCCTCTAAAATGATCCTGGCCATTTCCATCCAATGGATGGGGTCTGGTGGTCAAGGAAATGCTTTGCAAACTGTAAATGACTGCATACTGCAAAGGCTCTCCCATCAGCACCATTTGTCTGGCAGCCCAACGGGCAGTGAGTAAAGCTACAGTGGGCTCCCCTCACCCCAGTGGGGCTTGGGTAGGGAGGGCAGGACCAGTGCCCAGGTCTGCTGGGACAAGCTGCTTGCCTTGGAGACGAGCGGTGTGGAGATGTGATGCATGACGTCTGGCTTCACTCCGTTGGCATGTGGCCGGCGGCTCAGTGCCAGGCGACTTCGCCGGCGGCCCTTGTCCCCACTTGCCAGACACCCATTGTAGCTGTGGATGTGGGGGTTAAGAAGAAAGGGTTGCAGGGAGAGAGAGAAAAAGTGAGCCTCTGAGACACTAGGAGGAACTGCCAACTTCTGGGCAGACCCTACCTTGATAAACAAGCCCTAGAACAACCCGACACCAAAAGACCCTACTATATTAAATCATTGCCTTTAGGGAGCCGGCTGGGGGTCAGAACATCTCCAAAAGGACTTTTATTCAATTAACCAGTGTTTCCTGGATGACTGAGCCATGCCTGGCCAGGTGCTGGGTACTGAGGTGGCATGGGTGATGCAGCACAGGTCAGTTCTGTGCTGGGGGAGAGGGGTCCTCAGGTTTTCAAGGAACCTGGGCACCACCTGCCACGACCCAGGCACAAACCAAAGGCACTACATGCCCAGAGGCAGGAGAAGGGAACTCTGGCCCTAGGATCGGGTTTTTAGGACAGGGAACACCTATACTGAAGAACTGGAAAGGAGTCACCTTTAGCAAACTGCCATTTATTACACCACAAGTACTACTAAAAACCAGAATGAAATAAAAAAATAGACCCACAATGCCATGACCTTCATATATCCATACACATCAAATCTCTACCTTCCTTTCCAGCTCTTGTTCCGAAGATAATGGTGGGGTGAGTCACAGCCTTGATTGCTGCCATGTACTGGAGGCTCCTGTGTTCCTGGTGCTTCACGTTACTAATTACCTAATGGAATCTGTGCAATGTCCTGCCAGGCAAGTATCTTTCTTCCCATTTTACGGATGAGGAAAATTGAGGCTCAGGGAGGTAAAATGACTTGCCTGAGGTCCTAGGCTAGTAAGTGAAAAAGTCTAGATTTGAACTCGGGTCTGTCTGACTCCAGCCTCTCTTGTAAAAGCCCTTGTGGAGGGAGGACTCATCCCGAGCAAAGGCCCCGAGGCTGGCAGAGTTCGGTGTGACAGGTGGTGAAGTGCCGTAGGGGAAGATGAAGTTGGTGGAAGTTCCCTGACCATCCGGCTCCAGAGTCAGGACTTTATTCTGTAAACTGTGGGGAGCCATGGAAGGCTCGCAGCAGGAGTGACAGAACGAATAGGTGCTAAATACAGCCACAGACCACTCGAATCAGAGTCTTCTCACGAGCTTGTTAAAAAAACAGATCCGTGGCCCCACCCATGGACATTCTGATTCCCTAGTTTTGGGATGGTCCCGTCACTGGGTACTTTCAGTGCACTCTCCAGGTGGCCCTGATGCACAGTCGGTGTGGGGCTTCACTGCTCTGCAGAGAACCACCGGCTGTCCAAAGGGCCTGACCCTATGTCTGCATTCTCCCCTGTCATGGCCTCACCCCCAGCTGCAAAGCCAGCCACATCTTTGGGACAGTGAGCAGGTGCTAGTCTTATACAAGCACCCCTGAGATGGGTATCACTCTCGCCCTTGTAAGCTCTTCTCACATATGGGGGTGGAGCAGTTCAGGACACAGGCTGGGGATCAGATGGGCCTGGATGAAATCCTGGCTCTTCCACCCATCACATGACCTCTGTAAAATGGGGCAATTGATCAGGACCTACGTTATGGGTTCATTGTGAGAACTAAACGAGATAAAGCATTTAAAATGGTTGGCACAGAGTTAGGCATATATGCAACAAGCCCTCTACAAATGTTAGCTTTTTTTTTTTTTCGTAAAAGGCACATGACATGTACATGTCAACAAACAGTAGCCATTATTTCTACATAATCTTCATAATGATAAGATAGCTTATCAGATGTTTTCTTCAGGACAGATAGAAAAGAGGCGAAAAGGATATATGGATTGGGGAGGAAGAGGGATCTGTGCCTGGGGGATGAACTAAGTGGGTTGTGCAGGGATCCTGGTCAGGCAGAGACCAGGAAGGGAGGAGGTCTACTCAGCCACCAACTCATGGCTCTTCCTCTCTCCTCAGTTTTCTCATCTGTAGCATGAGGGTCAGCTGTGGTTTAGTGAAAGTGCACTAGACCTAGAGTAAGAAAGACCTGGGTCCAAATCCCAGCCCTGCCACTTACCAGCTGTGTGCCCTTGGACCAGTCACTTCCCCTCTCTGAGCCTCGGTTTCCTCACCTCCTTCCTCACAGCATCTTGGTGAAGATTGAAATGAAACAATGTCCATGAAAGGGCTTGGCACAGGCCTGCCTCCCAGAACACTTGATATGTGCCAGGCACTGTTCTATGTGCTTTACGGAAATCACCTCATTCATTCCTTCTGACAACCCTCTGAGGTATTATTATCATCATCCCTATTTGTAAAAGGGGAAAACGGAAGCACAGGGAAGTTAAGCAACTTGCAGAGGCAGGATTTGAACCAAGCAACTTTGCTGGAAAACCAGAGTTCTTCACTTCAGACCACACACACACACACACACACACACACGCACACACACACACACACACACACACACATGCGGTGCTTTATGAAAGGCAGCAGTGTTACTTTTTTCTGATCAGAAACTTAGGTGGGCAGTTTAAAGTTGTTTCAGTAATTTATGAAAAATGGGGAGATAAAAGAACAATTATGAATTAAGGTGGGTTTGGTCAACTCTGTCTCTCAGATGGGAAGGTAAAGAGGGACAAACAGCAGAAGGTCGTGGGTAGGGAGAACTGGGACCCTGGGTCTGGTTGCCCTGTGGGGGTGCCTGGTGCCCCATCACACCTGGACCAAGGATGCTCACCCCAGGACGATGAGTTCGCCATACTTGATGGGCTCCTCGCCTGGCTGTGCATCGTCACCGGGAGAAGAGAAGACACAAGAGCCCTGGCTCCCAGGGTGCTGGAGGTCTGAGGTTCTGGGGGATCCTACTTCAGGGTTTCCTTCCAGCACCATTCTAGGCAAAATGGGAGAGGAGAAAAAGAATTTTGCAGCCTCCCATCCCAACCCCCCTCAATGCCAGCTCTGGCCTGCTGCAGGGCCACCTAGGCTAAGGCCAGAGTGACCTTTCACTGCCTCTGTTGCTATGGCAACCATTTCACCTCTGCCTCTACTGAACTGCCAGGGTTGCTGGGATACCAGGAGAGGGAGTTGATGGCTTTGATGGAAATAAGAGGGAAAAAATCCACACAGAGGGTCAGAAAATTTGGTGGGGCCAGAGGGATGGACCAACTTGGGGTGGCCAGAGGTTTCTTTTTGGCCAGGACCCTTACTCCTTATCTTAGACTCAGTTCTTGGGTTTAGCTCTCAGCCCTAGGACCACTGAGTAACTCCTCTGTCCAGTTCTTGGAATCTGTCTGTCCATCTTAATCTTTCTGCACCTTTGAAGGTCTGTCTGGGCCTCTGTCTGTCTGTCTCTTCTCAATGACTCTGTTCTCCTGGCTCTGTCCTTTTCACCATCTCTCTTCCCACCCTCTTCTCCATCTCTGCCTGTCTGGCCACCTCCACCTCCCTATCCATCTGCCTCAGTCTCCCCGTCTTGGCCTCGCTTGCGGGTAGGCCTCTGGACCCCTCCTGGGTGCGCGCCCCCTTCCTCCCTCAGGTGTCTGTCTGCAGTCCCCGGGCCGACCGGGTTTCTGGAGGCCTGTGGGGGCGGCGCACCCCCCTCCAGCTCCGGTTGCAGCAGAGCCCGTCTCCGCAGGAAGCCTGCTTGGAAAACATCCCCGCGCAGGAGTGACTGCGCTGGGGCAGGCCCGCGCCCCGCGCACAGGGCAGGCACAATGACAGCCCAGCGCATACGCAGATACACACCCGGCGGCCCCGCCACACAAACACGCGCGTGCACGCACACAGTCCCGCACACCCCGAGCCCCGCGGGCAGTGCCAGGACTGGCGCAGAGCCCACCCTGGCCCCGCGACCTCCGGCGCGAGCGCGCAAACTGCCACAGACGCCCGCCCTCGGACCCACACCCCTGCCACCCCCAGACACGCAAACACACACCCCGCGCCGGTCAGGACCCGCCCGGCGCAGCCCCCGCCCCTTCCGCCCCGGCGGCCTTACCTGGCCGCGTTCCGGGACCCGCTTGGCGCCTCTGTCTCCGCGCCTTGCCCCTGCTCGGGCCCGGGGCCGCTGCGGCGGGATCGGCCCGGCCCGCCGCGGCTCTGTGCTGCCTCGTCACAGGGACACCCGGGGCCGGGGGAGGGGGACGGGCGCGAACCGCCACGCTCCGCCCCCTGCCCTATGCCCCGCCCACTAGATCCCGCCTCCAGGAGAGCCCCGCCCACACGAGACCCCGCCCCTTGCGGCGAAGCTTAGAGCTCGTCCTCGGAGCCCCGCCCCTTCCCGGGGACCACGCCCCTATCCTGGCTCCTCCCCCGGTCCTGAAAGCCCCTCCCACCACTGGCTCGGGAATTCCCTCCGCCACCGTCGCCCTTTCAGCGACCCCTGGCTAACCCAGTCTGGGCTCCTCAGACAACCACCTCACCCTCATTTCTGGGGACTCCGGGTTCTCCCAGAGAGCCGGGCACCCCCTCCTCCACAGCAGTTTAGGGCCTTCGCTCTGGGCAGAAAGCCCCTTTCCCCAGCTTAGGTCGGGGACTCTCCTCTTCCCGCCCCAGACCCCAACTCCCATATGGGGAAGCCGCGGAATTAAAGGAGAGAGCGGAGGCGGGAAAGAGAAGAGAAGGAAAGCACTAGAGAAGGTGGAGGAAGGGGTGTGCGTTTAGCAGGGAGGCCGTGGAAAGTTGCTGCGTTTGACTGGCAGACCCGTCTTCCAGCCCACCTCGGCCACTTTCTTGCTGGGTGACCTCCAGCGGGCCTGGACCGCCAGGTGTCCAGGAACACCTGCCTCCCGCCCGCCAGCACGCACACACCATGCGCCATGCCACAAAAGGGATGCAGACTTTTGAGGGCGCGCAACCCCTTCGGGCCTCGGCTTGCGAGGTAGCTCGTCTTGTTGTGTGTTGTCAGGTGCTATCCTCTGTGCTTTAAGCAAAATAAGCTCTTTAATTGCTGGGAGACAAGCATGATCATACTTTACGGATGAGAAAACAAATTTACGAACCTGACTTGGTCATGGTTATTTTGCTAGAATGGGGCCAAGAGTGACTCTCAGCTGTGTCACTCCAAAATCTGGACTCCTAACTTCTATACCTTGTTGTCACGACTAGCGATGGCAGAATGGGGCTCAGAGGTACATCAGATAAGATCCCTATAGCTCATTATTTCTTGGTCTGTTTGGAACCATAATCAAGAGCTGAGGGAAGCTCAGAGGGTGGACCCTTTACCTGCACCTTTGGAGTGCGTGTTTTATTGAGCAAATCAAGGAAGGTTGTACAGAGGAGATGGCCTTTGGCCCCAGCCAAGCAGGATAAGTGAGTTGCCCATACATTCCTGAGAGGTACCATCCTTCTCCCCACCCCCAACTTGTTGCTTATGAAACTCCCAGTCTCCAAGACCCCCTGGGCCCCACCACATCCACACACCCCACTAACTCACCCACCTAAAAATAGTCCAGGATACCAACTGCTTTGCCAACTGTTCTGAGGCCCCAGCAGCCAGATGAAACAAGAAAGCTGCCGATTGCAAGTCCTTTAAGGACAAGGCAGTCATTAATCAAAGAGAAACTCCCTGAGACGCCACCACTGAGCAGAGCAGACTGGACTGCTGGGCTGCCTGCAGCAGGCCGTACAAGTCCTGTGCCACAGGATAGCTTCCATCCCTGAGTGCCTACAGTGGGCCCTCTTCCATGCCAGGTATGCACAGCCACAGGGACACTGGCACAGCCTCACACTCCTTTGCGCTCCCAGTTTCTGGCACGTTGCCAGCGAGAGAAGGCCCTTAGTGAATGTGTGCTGAATTACTATTAGAATCTTCAGTTTGCAGATGAGAAAAATGAAGCTGGGTTTTTTGGGGGAGTTAGGGGTGGGGGGCGGGGGTATACTTGCCCTGGATCACAAAGCCAGGCGAGTATGGATCCCAAGTTTGAACAGAGCCCCAATGCTACCACCACCTGACACCAGACTGCAGGCAGAAAAGGTTGAGAGCAATTCCAGGATTCGCCACAGGAGGCAGAGATTTCTCCTGTGGTAGAGCGCTGGGTTCAGCTGGGATCAGAGCTGCATGGTGGGCACAGCCAGATCCCAAGAGGCCTCTGGGAGCCTGGGGTGGACCCTGATTCTAGCATTGTCCAGATGGGGGAGAAGAAAGGAGAGTTAGGACACCACCAACAGACACAGGTGCCAAGTTTCGTCCTTGGCTTCTGGCTCTAAGTCCGGTGCTCTGTCCCAAGAAATCCAACTTCTTAATCACTCTAGGCCTCGGTTTCTTATTTATAAAATGGGAATAATAGTACCTATGTGGTGGCATAAACATTTGCAGTATTGTTATGAAATTCCTTTGTTCAGCCTCTCCCTTCTCTCTCTTCAATCTAGATCATGACCCTATTGCTTCAAAACAAAAGGGGGGGGGGAGAAAGGAACAAGATACAACCCTGATTTCTTCAATATTTGGGTTCAAGTGCACAAAGACAAGGGGCTAGTGTAAGCAATGTGGAATAACATTTGTGCATGTAGTTGAGAAAGGATGTTCAAAAAAACAAAACAAACAAACAAAAAGCAACAACAACAAACTTTCTGGGCTAAACCTATTTGGAGAGGAGAGGAGAAGGAAGAGCTAAGATGCTGGGCTCTGCCTTGTCATAGGTGGAAGGGTAGGGCTGGGAAAAGATAGAACCCTCATAGATAGATCTGGGGACCCAAACTCTATTCCTTTGATTGGATCAGTCTTTTGATTGTCTTTGATTGGAGCAATTTATGTCCCAAGACATTGTTGAAAACAATAGAGAACTCAGCTGGCAATGAGTAGAGCTTAACAGCTGGGTGTGGTCAGGGAAAGAGTCAGTCAAGGAGAGCCTTGCACAAACCACTGTCATCCCATGGTGACTTCAGGCACACCCAAGGCTGCACTCCCTAAGGACCAAGGGCAGAGGCTTTATACTCAGGCTGCAGGAAGGGGAGGTTGGACTTCAAAAAATAATCCAGCAAGTCACGAAACAAGCAAATAACAATAACACCAATGGCCCTGGAGGCAGAGGACCAGAACCAAGTTGCTACAATATATTATCTAAAATCTTCAGCTTCCAACAAAAATTATAAGTCATACAAAGAAATGGGAAAGGATAACCTATAGGTTGGGGGAAAAACAGGCAGGTGTTGGCAGGGTGTAGGGAAATCGGCACCCTCGCACACAACCTGTGGGGTTGTAAAATGGTGCAGCCACCCAGGAGAGCAGTCCAGCAGTACCTCAAACAGTTAAACACAGAGTTAGCACATGACCCAGTAATTCCACTCCTAGGGTGTATGCCAAGAAAAATGAAAACATATGTCCACCCAAAAACTTGTGCACAAATGTTTATGGCAGCATTATTGTAATAGCCAAAAGGTGGAAGTAATCCAAATGTTCCTCAATTGTTGAATGGCTAAACAATATTTAATATATCTATACAATGGAATATTATTCAGCCATAAAAAGGAATGAAGTACTGATACATGCCACAACCTTGAAAACATCAAGGATGAACCTTGAAAACATTACACTAAGTGAAAGAAGCCAGTCACAAAAGGCCTCATACTGTATGATTCCATTTATAGGAAATGTCACAACAGGAAACTCTATAGAGACAGAAAATACAGTAGTGGTTGCTTAGGGCTGGGACGGGTAGCAGCTGGGTAGGGCTGGGACAGGTGATAGATGAAGTGTACGAGTTTCTTTTTGAGGTGATAAAAATGTTCCAAAATTTGCTGTGGTGATGTTTACATATATCTGTGAACATACTAAAAGTCAGTAAACTGTACACTTCAAATGGGTGAACTGTATGGTTGATATGTGTATTACATATCAATATAGCTCTTACTAAAAAAAATAAAAGAACAAAAACAAAAAAACATGACTGAGCAAAAGAAGCCAAACTCATACAATGGAATCATAGAGTATGATTCCACTGATATAAAGCTCAGAAATAGCCCAAACTAAGCTATATCAGGTCAGGATGCACACTTAGGTGGTAAAAAACAAAGAAAAGCAAGGAAGTCAATGTATAAAAATCAGGACAGCGGTTATAACCCGGAAGGAGCACACGGGGAGTGTTAGGTTGCTGTCCAGGGTGCTGCTTGGTTTCTTGACGGATGATAGTCACCTGAATACTCGTTTTGTAATAGCTGGTTAAGCTGTACATCTTGTTGTATGAGCTTTGTGTTTGCTTATAATAGTAACAATGTTAAAAATACAATGATTTGGTTCAATCAAACCCTCACACTCTGTAATTTGAATGGGTAGGGACTTGTTCCAGCTAAAAGATCAGAAGGTAGAGGGGGTTAGTGAAGCCGTGACAGCCATCAGCACGGTGATGGAAGAGGGCGCGGAACCCGAGGGAGCTGAGGAAGCCAGTGAGAGGACATAGGGCGGGAGGGCAGGTGAACAGAGAGAAGCAAAAACCACAGGAGGGGCTAGAAATTGTCCCTAGATCTTGAAATCCTGATAGCCTTCTTGTTTATAGTTTTACCCGTTCATTAACAATGTTATTAAATACTTACTGTGGGGCATCCCAGTGAACCTGCTTTCCCCTAGTCCCAATGATGCTTCCCCAGCAATTATGTTTATCTCTGTGACATGATCCCCCTAGCCACAGCGTAGTGGAATGGGGAGCCAACCTGACCCAGGCTGGGCCAATCCATTCCATCTGTTGGGAATATGAAATAGAGATTGAGAGATAGCCATTTTCTCCCCTGGGTTGGAGAATCATGGACCTCCTCTGTGGTGGGAATGGGTTTGTTATGAATAACAAAAGATTCTCCTTTCACCTTTATGGCTCTTATCACTTAGGAAATTCCATGGGTTTTAGGAACTCTGTACCAGGAACAAGACAAAGACCAGATATATATTTCTCATCATAAATCAAAATACCACAATGAGTAAGGAGGTCAATGTGGTTAGAGTGGATTGAGGAAAGGAGGAGAGGTGATGGGGAGAGGGCCAGAATACATCAGGCCTATACGGCAGGGTAAAGGCATTAGGATGTTAATTGGGTCCCAGTGGGAAGTAATTGGAATAAGTGAGTGACATGATGACATTAGGGTCACTCATTAGGTGAATGACAAAATCTGACTTATGCTTTAGAAAGAGCCCTCATGGCTGAAGGAGGAAGGTCTGTAGAGGAGCCAAAGTGGAAACAAGCACCTGCTAAGAGGCTGTTGTCATCCAGCTGAAAGAGTTTGGTGCTGAGACTAGGGTCACAGAGGTGGAAGTAGAGGAGATATATGCCAGCATCATTGCTGCTGTTCTATAAATATTTCCCAAAGACCTACCACATGCCAGGTCCTACATCAGGCATTGGACATACAGGAATGAACAAGGTTTGGTATCATTTTGGAAGGTCACACTGGCACTGCAGTGGCTTTCTATTTGGGGGTCCTGGGCCATGACCCTTAGTAATACATTTTTATTGTGATCCAATACACACACACAAACATACAAGGGAAACACAAGTTTCATGAGACAATACATATCTTTACTCCATGTGATGTATTCTGCTACTTTCTATTCTATTTCATTGAAAATGCTGGTTGAGGGGCCGGCTCGGTGGCTCAGGCGGTTGGAGCTCTGTGCTTCTAACTCCGAAGGCTGCCGGTTCGATTCCCACATGGGCCAGTGGGCTCTCAACCACAAGGTTGCCAGTTCAATTCCTCGAGTTCCGCAAGGGATGGTGGGCTCTGCTCCCTTCAACTAAGATTGAACACGGCACTTTGAGCTGAGCTGCCTCCCAGATGGCTCAGTTGGTTGGAGCGCGTCCTCTCAACCACAAGGTTGCCGGTTCAACTCCTGCAAGGGATGGTGGGCTGCGCCCCCTGCAACTAGCAACAGGCAACTGGACCTGGAGCTGAGCTGCGCCCTCCACAACTAAGACTGAAAGGACAACAACTTGAAGCTGAACAGCACCCCCCACATCTAAGATTGAAAGGACAACAACTTGACTTGGAAAAAAGTCCTGGAAGTACACACTGTTCCCCAATAAAGTCCTGTTCCCCTTCCCCAATAAAATCTTTTTTAAAAAAAATGCTGGTTGAATTCACAAAATCAATTTCATAACTCACCTATAGGTCACAATTATAGTCTGAAAAAAGCTCTGTCTAAGATCAAGGCGTCAGCAGCTATGTTTTCTCCTAAGGCCTCTCTCTTTGGCTTGCAGATGGCACCTTCTTCTCTGTCCTGACACCGTCTTTCCTCCGTGCGTGTCTGTATGCTGATTTCCTTTTAGAAGTACATCAGTCAGATTGGATGAGGGTCCAACTTAATGGCCTCTTTTTAACTAATCACCTCTTTAAAGGCCCTATCTCCAACTACAGTCACATTCTGAGGTACTGGGGGTCAGGACTCCAACATATTACTTTTGGGGGACGTAATTCAGCCCACACCAGGCCCCTTCCTGAGGTGTAGGGAGGCAGAGGGAGCTGGGAAGAAAAAGGGAAAAAGAGCGTCTAGGTCTGCATATGCACAGACAGAGAAGTACAGGAGGATGTGGGAAAGTGGACAATCTCTGGTGTGGCTGGAGGGTATGGTGTGAGGTAGGGCATAGCACTTTTGGAGAAGTTGGCAGGGGCTAGTTTCAGGGCCTTGAATCCCACACCAACAAGTACAGACTTTTGTTTGTGGAGCAATGAGTCTCAGCAGGATCCCCTGGGGATTCCAGAGAGCTAAATTTTAACAAGGTTCTCGGATGGACCAAGAGCCGCTCTCTAGGAAAAGAAGCTACGATATGTGTGACATTGACAAGTTTTAGACAGAGGCCTCACACTGGCTGAGTTGGAGAGGATAGATTTGTAGGGCGAGAATGGAGCAGAAAGGCCAAGGAGGGGGCCGTCCTGAGTGTCAAGCCAAGAAAAGATGAAGTCTGAACTGACAATAATAGTTCACTTGTAGAGAGTGCTTACCATAGGCCACGTGCCAGGCATGAGCAAAGCACCCTACCTGGGAAATCTCATTAAATATTCTCAACAGTCCTGTGTGGTACTTATCTTTATTATTCTTATTTCACAGTTGAGAAAACTGAGGCCCAGAGAGGTGAGGGGACTTGCCCCAAGTCATACACTAAGGAGAAGTGTGTGGCAGCCCTTCTCTCTGGGCAGTCAAGATTGCTGGGAGCCATTGGACAGGTCGACTGTGGGGGCTGAGGGAGAGGGGTGAACCGTATATAGGCAATTCTAGGTGCCTAACTCCCCATGTCTATAATCACAGGTTGAAGAGAAACAGTCCATTCCTCTCTCTGCCTGCCCTCTTCTCTGTCTGCTCTTCTATGTTGTTCCAGGCGGCTCCTAGGGTACCAGGTATGGGGCTGAGCGTTGTGTGTATGTGACAGGAACAGACCTCCGTCTATACTTCTGGTACGTAAGACACAGAACTACAGAACTTTCCTTTTCTCTGACTCAATTTCTTCTGTGTTTCCACTGGTAGGAATTCAGAATCCCTGGCCCTTACTTTAACAGGATGAATCTGGCACCCAATACTGTGTGTTCACACAGGTCCCCATCGAGATGGCCTAACTGGACCTCCATTCTGAGAAGGCCTCCACCTGGTCAGCCCTCCCCTCCAGGACTGGTGACTTCTCTGCTCTCTCCCTGTCACACTTTAAAGCATAGGAGCCTTTCTGTTACACAAGGACGCAGGCACTTCCTCCAGGCCTTCAGTGGTCACTCTCTAGGGTCTTGCTGCCTCCTAGGGCAATGGGATTAGCCATCCGCTGACCCCTGGCCTTAACCACTTTTCTGGGATCCATTAACCCACCTGGGAAGCAGGCTACAGGCCTTTCCAGCTGGGACCTCTTACATCTTTCATCACTTCACAGTCCTCTTCCTTCTTTCTCCTTGCACCGCAATGAATCATTCTATACTGTGTTCACTAGGCGTCCACAAAACTCCTATTTGCAAACATTTTGTCCAGGCTTTTCCATTTTCTGTGGGGCATAGGCTAAGTTTTAGTTTGATTTCTACTTCTTTACTTTCTTTTTCTCAAACTATTCTCCAGCAGCTTCCAGGATGCCTCACTCCTGGCCTTCCGCTTAACTCGACTCTGTGGCCGCTCCTTGGTTCCCTTGGCTCACGCTTTCCTTTCTTCTCCTCATGCTTTAAATGCCGAGTCCTCTTCTCCCCACTTCGGGCAACCTCACTCCTGGCCCTGGCCTCAGGGACTATCAGTCTCCATGCCACAGATGCCAGCATTTCTCTCAGCAGCTGAGGCTTCTCTCCCAGTAGCTGAGTGTCACACAGACACCCCCTGTTGTATGCAGGTCTCTGCCTATAGATAACCAATGTTGTGGCTGCACCGGCCCTTGTGGTTTTTATTATGATTGCAAGCTGCCCTCAGCAATAACCATCAGGGAACTTTGAAAAGAAAACGTTCAATACTCTCAGGTCCCGGTAATTACATGGTGCACATGGGGCCACACAGCCAGGACACCAGTGGGTGTGGGGGGCAGTACACGAGCATGGGCCTGGGATTCTGCTTTTATTGGGGTTAAGGGTGGGGGGGCCTACGGTTTCATGGGCTCACTCTTTATTTGTGAATTTAAAACATAAGAACTGGCTCTACATTTAGTAATTGACAATGTGTTTATTCCAGATAGCTATCTTTGAAGTGGATGCCTCAGCAATCAAAGCTAAAGTCAGACATTTACTATTATAAAAAAGAAAAATCAACATTCAGGGCTTACACTACACCCCTAAACCCAACTCATCACCTAAACCTAAATCTAAAACTAAACCCACAGCATTCATGTTTCAACACTAAAGGTAAAAGTCCTTATCATTCATTTGCCCAAACTCTTCATGCCAGAATCCTGAGTATCACCCTTGGTGCCTCTCCCCACTGCCCACAAATTACCCATCAAGCACTAAGTTCTGGTGGTTGTCAAAGCAGCCTAGGGGGCGGTTAAGTGCCTGTTTCCTAGAGCCAAAAGATCTGGGTTCAAATCCTGACTCTGCCACTTTCTAGCATTGTAAGTTTGGGCAAGTGACTTAACCTCTCTGTGTTTCAGTTTTTCTCATCTGTAAAGTGGAGATAATAATAGCACTTGTACCACATAGGATTGTAATGAGGCTTCAATGAGTTACTATTCATATAGATGGACACTGTTACTGCAAAGCATTTGGCTAAAATAAATTCTATCTTCTAAGTATCTCTTGAATTGGTCACAAGACACCATCATCTCTTACTGCTCTGGCCTAATGGATCTCTCTGCATCCACTCTTGCATTCCTCCAATTCCTCTACACACCCACGCCAGAGTCACCTTTTCAGAATGCAAATATAATGCAAATACTTACCACTCTTCAATGGCTTCCTACTGCACAGCCCACGCTCCTTAACAAGGTTGACAAGACCTGGCTGATGTGGCCTTATTCACCTGTGTGGCCTCATTTTCACCAATGAAATGCTGTGACCTCATACATTTCCACAAGTAGGCTGGGAAGTTACTTCCTTATAATCTGTAAGAGCCAGAATAATCATTGTCAGGAAGTGGAAACTGCACCCAAAAGAGCCCAGTTTGTCCCAGGCTGTATTACTTTTCTTTTTGTCTTTTTTTAAGGAGGGCGCAGCTCACAGTGGCCCATGCAGAGATCGAATTGGCAACTTGGTGTTATTAGGACCATGCTCTAACCAACTGAGCTAACTGGCCACCCACAGGCTGTATTCCTGGCTCCCTGAGCACTTGCCATGCCCATCTGTTTCCTAATTCCTTCGTTCAGAAAATATTTCTGTCTTTATTCATAAATAAATTGGTAAATAAAGGGCAGTGTGGAGGACCCAGAGATAAATTATACCCAGCCTGTCTTGTTTTGGGCCAGACCCTCTTCTAAGCGCTTTACCTGAGTTAACTACTTTCCTGTGAGGTGAGTACTATTAGCCCCATGTTACTCACCAGGAAACAAAGCACAGGGAAGTTAATTATCTATCCAAGGACTTACAGCTAGTAAATCAAAGAGCCAGCTTTGTTTGAGAGTCTTGATTAAGGCAAATGAGGTTGAGTGTTACAAAGAGATTGACAGACTTCAGAGGCAGGAACAATCACATTTAATTAGTGGGAGTTTAACACAAATTCATAATTTTAAAAGTCTCATAGTTTACAGTGTGGTTTTACATGGATTATCTCCTTTTACTAGATGAGGCACTATAGAGTCATAAACGTCACAAGGTCTAGAATCAGATAATCCCAATATTTGTTTTCCAGCCCTGTCACATACAAAGTAGTTGTTTTTAGGCCCCCTTTTGTGCTTTAATGTTCTCATTTGTAAAAGGGGTAAAATAAAACATGCCATTGTGAGGATTACATGAGATAATAATGCCTTTAGCACAGTGCCTGGCATATAATAAGTGCTCAAAAGAAAGTTAAATAATATACAGTAATAAGATGCTGGCCTGTTTTATTGGGTACAGATGATGTATCAAACACGTTCTGGGCTTAAGACTCACAACAGCTCTGTGAAGGCTTTGTCCTAATTGTGCAGTTACCAAATGACTAGGTGCCAGGCATTGTTGTAAAACACACTGCTAATTCAGTCCTCACGACCATCCCTACGGGTAGGTGCTCCATATTCTAATCCCCATTGTACAGGGAAGGAAACTAAGCATAAATTAACTTAATCAAGTTCAAGACAGCAAGAGGAGCAACCAGGCAATTTGCTTCCAGAGTCTGTATTCTTAACCATATTGCCTTTCTACAACAAGTGAGGAAACAGGCTCAGAAAGTAAAGAGATCCTGCACCTAAGAACCAGCTCCAGGTTCATTTCAAACCCAAGGATAATCACCATGTCCAGGAAATAGTAGCACCCTAACGCACAGCTATCTGCGGGATTTGCAGAACAGGTCAAAACTACCATACCCACAATGCTGTGCAGTCATTAAGGCCCTCCTCCTTCAATTTAGCTGTCCGATGTACTGCCTGTTTGCTATCCAGAAGGAATGTGTGTACCCGAGCCATTCGAGATTCGGGTCATTCCCCTATCTTCAGGTGGCAAGGTAAAAGTTTATTTTCTCTTTGTCTCACCCTCTTTGACTTACTAGTTGGAGAGCGGAAAGACTCAAACAACCGCTTGTTGGCTTCACCTGCCCTAACCTAACGTGAGGACCCTTGACCTCTGATTCAAGATGGCGGCCCCCGGAGCTGTGTCACTTGCTGTTGCCCTGAGGTGAACTGAGTCCGTGAGCCTCGCATCATGTCGAAGCTAAGCCGGGCCACTCGGGCCGTCAGGAAGCTCGAGGCCGGCGGCGTGATCCGGACCATCGTACGGGCGGGCCAGGCCATGTCCGGGCCCCCACTAGGCCCCATCCTGGGTCAGGTGCAGCCGCGCCTGGAACCTGGCTTGGGAGGCGCGGGAGGGTGGGAGCTAGTACGCAGGTGAAGGGTGTCGGCTCTGGAGCCAGGGAGGCCTCGGTTCAAAGCGCGGCTCTGCTGCCCACATAATGTCCTCGCGTTGGTTTCATAGCCTCTTGGAGGCTCCGCTCTCTCAGTTCTTCCTTAACGGGCTGTTGTGAGGACGGAGAGGGATGATGTGTACAAATCAGCTGGCACATGAAGTGGTAGTTAAATTTGGGTAGAGAAAAGAGGATGGGAACATAAAGAAGTGAAAACGGAGGAGGGAACGGACGGAGCCTCCTGGGTGGTAGGAAGCCATCCCTTCCTGCAGTAACCCCTATGCTTCCTTCACAGCGAGGCGTTTCCATCAACCAGTTCTGCAAGGAGTTCAACGAGAAGACAAAGGACATCAAAGAAGGCATTCCTTTGCCTACGAAGATCTTTGTGAAGGTGCAGAGTCGGAACTTTGATCCGCAGTTTCTTTTTCACCTCCCCTGTGCTTCTTAGGTCCTGGGGATGGTCGCCTGGGGTTGCTACTCTGCTCCTAACTCGGGGCAAGTCTCTCCCTGTTACTGGGCCCCACTTTCCCCTTTTACACAGTGGAGACTAGACCATATCTTTTTGAGCCTGCCTGCCATATGCTGTTCTTCCTTTTGCGCCTTCATTTCACTGGAGCTTCCTGAGCAGAGTTGAGCCTGGAATAGAGGGGAAAGGACTGTTTGCTGCAGATTTATTTTTCCTGTGGTTTTGTGGTCTGTTGGAGGGACACCATCGGTGAATCAAGGGAAGGGTGGACAAGAAGTTAGAAGTTTCCCTGTGGTTGGGGGAGCAGGGGTTGGGAGAGGCAGGAGGAGATATACTCATATTTCTTTTTTCCATTAAGCCTGATAGGACGTTTGAAATCAAGATTGGACAACCCACTGTTTCCTACTTCCTGAAAGCAGCTGCTGGGATTGAGAAGGGGGCCCGGCAGACAGGTAAGGATCAGGATAGGCACCTGGGATCCTGGGGGCCCTGGAAGGAAGCAGTGACAGCTGAAGGACTACTTGTGTCTTCCTCCAGGAAAGGAGGTGGCAGGCCTGGTGACCTTGAAGCACGTGTATGAGATCGCTCGTGTTAAAGCTCAGGACGACGCCTTTGCTCTGCAGGATGTTCCCCTGTCCTCTGTTGTCCGCTCCATCATTGGCTCTGCCCATTCCCTGGGCATTCGTGTGGTGAAGGAGTGAGTGTCCTGGAAAGGGCCTGGAAAGTTCTTGACTCTGGGGCACAGCTGAGAGGGCCCATAGTGGGAGAGTCAACTTCTGAGTCAAAGAACCTTAGATTCTTGGGAGTGGAGAGCCCCAATCATTCATTTGGGATACACTTATTAAGTACCTGTTATGCGTTAGAAGTTCTGGGCATTAGGTAGAGCTAGGAACAAGATACTTACACTTGGCCCCCCTCCTGAGGAGCTCCCAGTCCAGAAACGGGGACAGATCCATAAATGGAGCATTAGCCCGCCAGGCAGGCAGTGTTGATAACAGGAACTACAGGTGTCTTAAGAACAGAATATAAGTCTCCTGATTTTGCCTGGCATGTCAATGAGGACTTTGTAGGGGAGGTGACATGTAAGCAGAGACCTGGAAAAGTCCAGGACTGAGAGCAAGTGTTCTGAGAAGTAGAAAGATCCCTGCGAAGGCGGAAGGTGGAAATGTGAAGCAAAGTTCAGTGTGATCTGGTATATAGTACTAGAGGCGGAGTGGGAAATAGTATGAGAGAGACGAGGCAAACAGGGACCAGTTTCCTGAAAGGACCTTTCCAGCTGTCTTAAGTTCACACTTGATTCCTCATGGGGCTTCAGATGACCTCAGGAATCGTTCTTTGAAGTGAGATGTTGGACAGGAGGGCATCTAGCACAGACAATAGCAGGGGCAGCACTCAACCCTCTGCCAGCCTCTTGCTGCTGATGTCACTTCCCGTGTCAAGGCTGACGGTTGGTTGTTTCCCAAGAAGTGGGGTTAAGCATGGACCAGGGATGGGCTTTACTTTTCTCAAATCTTTCCTTTTACTGGGAGTACAGAGATGATAAATCTGATCCCTGCTCAGGGAGGGACACACATGCGCAGCCAGATGACTTCTTGTACAAAGTGCTTTGGGGCACAGAGGAAAGGCCAGTTAAGCTAGGATATAGCTGAGGCCTCAAAGGACCAGTAGGGCTCTAAGAAGGGAATAAAAGGCAGAGGTGCTGAGGTGGCATCCCTGGCAGAGGAAGCAGATGAGCACAAGGAGGCTGAGAAGTCCAGGAGGGGAGAAGGTTCTGAGACAGTGGCACGGGTACGTGGGACCTCCCCATCGGTGACTGGCCACTTACTTACCATCTGTTTTTCTGCACCTGCAGCCTTAGTTCAGAAGAGCTGGCAGCTTTCCAGAAGGAGCGCGCCATATTTTTGGCTGCTCAGAAAGAGGCAGATTTGGCAGCTCAGGCAGAAGCTGCCAAGAAGTGACCCCTGTCCCACACTCTCCAGGATTTTGAAGGGAGCAGCTGAGAAGGGGACCGGTGGGAAGGCTGTGTGTGCAAAATAGAGGAGGGGAGGTGACACCAACCTGATTATTATTTCCTTGACTTTAGATTATATATTTTTACATATATGGCTATATCAAGGGATCGAGCCTAAATAAACATCCTTTGTCACTCACTCTTGACTTCTGTCTTGGGACCCCGGGGGAATGGCACCAGTAGGGACCATAGGCCCCATGGACAGATATCAGCTGCCCTAGGAAGTAGGGCTGTTTATGCTGCTGCTCAGATGTGTGATCCAAGGTTTAGCCAAGCAGAACAACCTGCCTGGGTTCGGAATTGGTCGCAGAGGGAGTAGAAGCCCAGCCTTTGATTCAAACCCTGTGTGTTCCTCCTCCCAGCAGTGAGAGAACGGGCAGGGTAGGTGGGGGCTGGGACTCGAATGGACCGAAGCAGCAGATGTTGCTATGCCTCTTATCAGAAATACCTCTTATGTCTTGGAGACTCGCCACCTCAACAGAAACAGACCCCTGTGGGGACTTCAGGTCACAGTCCCAGCAGGGTGACTGCACAGAGTGCCCCAGATCTCAGTGGCTACTTCAGGCCCCTCTACCAAACTGACCCTGACTCTGGATCAGGTGTTAGCTGAACGTGAATTCTAGTGTGGGGCTCATGGTTACAGGACCCCGGAAGAAGCCAAGCTTCGGTAGGTACCTGCCCAAGGCAGGCTAAGTCCTTGAGAAGCCCCTGGCCTTTTATATTCCTCATTAGTCACAACATCAAGGACTCTTGTCCTCACACACAAGAGAGGAGGAGTCGGCAGAAATAGATTCACACTTACCAAGCATCTGTTACATGCTAGCACTTCATTTTACACAGGAGATTTGGAAAGCATAGAAAAACACAAGAAACTGAAAACTTGATGTTATCCCACCACCCAGATGAGAGTCCTGCTAATATTTCAGTCTATATCTTCTCTGTGTTTGTGTGTGTATTTATATATAATACTTAAAAAAAAAAAATTTGGGGTCATTCTAGATATTATTGTATTTTACTTTTAACTTGGTAATTAGTTAGAACATTTCCATTATTATCTTCCTAAAACAATTTTTTTTAAAGGTTTTATTGGGGAAAGGGAACAGGACTTTATTGGGGAACAGTGTGTACTTCCAGGACTTTTTCCAAGTCAAGTTGTCCTTTCAATCGTAGTTGTGGAGGGTGCAGCTCAGCTCCAGGTCCAGTTGCTGTTGTTAGTTGCAGGGGCACAGCCCACCATTCCTTGCGGGACTCCAGGAGTTGAACTGGCAACCTTGTGGTTGAGAGTCCACTGGCCCATGTGGGAATCGAACCGGCAGCCTTCAGTGTTAGGAGCACGGAGCTCCAACCACCTGAGCCACCGGGTCGGCCCCCTAAAACAATTTTGAATGACTGTTCAGTATTCTGTCTTATGGGTGGATCATAATTTATGCAACAAAGTCCTCAGCTGTTGTTTGCATTAGAACAATGTGCACACACACACTCACATACAACCGTGTGCTGGACATCATTTGCAAAACAGTGTTTGAGTGACTTATGTTTCAGGCTCTGGGCTCAGTGCTCCTATGACTGAGGACATGAATAAATGAGACAGACACAGTTCCTGCGTTCAGAGATGGCTGTTTAACAAGAATTACACACAAAAACCAGTCCCAATTACTGTGACAAAGAAGTATGATGGGCTGGAAGGGCATAGGAGTGGCATAACCAAGCTTGGGCATTCAGTGAGGCGTTCCCAGGGGAAGTGATTTTAAACACACCCGAAGGATGGCTAGGACTCAGGGTGGAGAGTAGCATGGGATTTCAGGCAGGGCTGTATTTTTTACCTATTACTGTGCAACAATGTTGTCACACATTTAGCAGCTTAAAACCATGTTGTTATATGTTGCAATTTCTGTGGGTCAGGAGTCTGGGCACAGCTTGGTTGGGCTCCCTGCTTCGGGGTCTCATAATGCTGCCATTAAGGTTTCATCTGGGGGAGTGGGCTCATCTGAGGCTCAACTGGGGAGGGATCCTCTTCCAAGCTCGCGTGGTTGTTGGCAGAATCTAGTTCTGGGCAGGCAGACTGAGCGCCTCGATGGTCAGCCAGAAGCTCTCAGTTCTTCACTATTGGGCCTTCTGGTCGTGTCCACTCACTTCCTCAAAGCCAGCGAGGGAGAGTCTCTTCACAATTAGAGTGTAACAAACACGGCCATGTCATCGTGTACAGCTCATCACCTTTGCCATCTCCTGTTAGTTAGAACCAAGTTACAGACAGACCCTTGAGAAGGAATTATACGAAGGTATGAATACCAGGAGGTGGGGATCGGGGGGCCACCATAGGGTCTGTCCCCCATTAAAGCCAACAGCTTGAGCACAGTGGGATTGTGGTATAACCTGAGTGACGCTGTCAATATGTCTACAGTTCCCCACTTTTTGAAATTAAGTGAGGCTATATGACACTTTGGCCCATGAAATGTGAGGAGAATTATTTACTAGACAGTGTGAGACTGCAGTGCTTTTCATCCCCCTGCTGTACCAAGCAAAGTCACATCTTTCCCCTTGGGCACCATGAGACTATGGGAGAGTCTGTTTTGCCTTTTAGTTTTCACCTCGCCCTCCCAGACTCTCCCACCATTCTAGAACTTAGTATTTCATGGGGGGAACAGGCCCTGCATGTGGGGCTCATCTAGTTTCTGGTACATTACACCAGCCCCTTATGACCACCCAAAGGTTCACTACCAGTGGATTCCCTCTGCCTGGACTAAACCTAAACAGCTTGCACCCAGAATAGGAAACTGCCACCAGGGAAGATGACTGGGGATCGTCATCTCACATATGAAGGGCTCTTTGCTCTGGAATTTTAGTTCATCTCGTCCTTGTCTCCACAGGTCTATGATGTCTTTAGCCACATGAATTTTATAATTTATTAATGTTGTTCTAGTTATCACAATGGAAAATTTCATAATAAACTCTCACACTGAGGTAGCTGCCACTGTGTGTGACACAATTATACTCCATATCAGTATATGTCCACAATTTTTACTTCAAATACTGACTTTTAATTGTATGTTTTCATTATATCAATAGTGTGATTTTCTTTCCCTCAAGGTGCTCAAATAACTGAAACAAATAAAGTTTTAGATTGTGTACTTTCTTTCACTAAACTTGACCTCGTATAGAGTATAGTAGTCTGTGATGCCTTAAAATATACAGACCACAGGCAGTTGGTTTTGAAACAATGTACAAATGGGCCACTCAGCACATTGTTTTATAATCTTTGGCAAAAAAAAAAAAAAAAAAATGATGCTCGGTATGGCTCTAAGACTTTCTGACCTTCCAATTTTCCATTTCCAACTGAGTTTTAAATTTTAATTTTCACCTTTTTCACTTCTAGTGGTTCTATTGTTTTTTTAAAAAAATAAATTTTATTGGGGAACATTGTGTGTCTCCAGGGCCCATCAGCTCCAAGTCATTGTCCTTCAATCTAGTTGTGGAGGGCACAGCTCAGCTCCAAGTCCAGTTTCCGTTTTCAATCTTTAGTTGCAGGGGGTGCAGCCCACCATCCCATGTGGGAATTGAACCAGCAACCTTGTTGTTAAGAGCTCACGCTCTAACCAACTGAGCCATCCAGCCGCCCCTATTGGTTCTTTTTCAAATCTGACTTATCACTGTTATTGCTTCATGTTTCCTGCAGATGTTCTTGATTTTGTAATTTATTTCTTTAAACATGAGAAATATAATTGCTTTCAAATATACGAAGTCTGTGCAAGTCTGGTGTTGCCAGTTTTTGCTCATATGATTTCACGTTCTTGTATGTCTGGTTATCTTTGTCTCCCGCTCAATGCCCGTGACAAATTACTTACAGAAGTTCCTTGAGGCCTAAGATGGGTGTGCCCTCATCCAGAGAGGTTTTGTGGGGTTTTTGTTTGTTTTATTTATTTATCTATGTATTTATTTATTTATTTTTAGCATAAACACATTTATTCACTAACCAAAGGGACGATCTTAATTAAACCAACACTTGGAAATAGTTGCATGTAAAATGTTTGTGAAAAAGATTACTGAATACAGTAATGAGAAAAAAAAAGCATAGAGAGATTTGCTCATTGAACTGAGCCTGCTTACTCGTGCAGCTAATTGCTGTCCAGAAGGATGATGGAATTTGTACTCTACTTTTTCATAGACCCGAGTACAGTTGACGTTGTTCATGACGCATTCCACCACTAGTTTCCCATTTTCCACTCTTCTTGTTATTGTGCTTTCCTTCCCATCCCATTTCTGATGTTGCACCAACGTGCCATTGACAAAATTGCACAGTCTGAGGTTTTCTGCCATCAGCTGTAGTTTCTTCAAATCTCTCTCAGGTTACATGAAAATTGTGTTGTTTTCAACATGTTCTCAGTTTTTACGGTGAAGTGTTTGCCATCAGAGGTGATGACAGTCTGGTTTGGCCATGGCACCCATTTTTCGCAGAGCCATCCCTACCCCTAACTCCTTCATGTACTCATCAAAGCCTCTGCTCTCCACTAAGCGCCATCTTCCTCCCAGCTGCTGAACCCAGGCCATGGTGGGCGTGGGTGGTGAGCAGGGCGAGAGGAGCAGAGTACAGCGTGGGGAGCTTGGCAGAGAGGTTTTGAATTAGTCCTGCCAGGCACCAGAGGACACTACAAAATTCCTGATACTCATCACATCTCAGTCTAAACAGTAAGTCCTCAGCCAGTTGCTAAAGTCAGAGATACAAGACTCCTCTCTTTTCCTCATCCCCAGTTACAACCCGTTAGCAAACCGTGTCAGTTCTGTCGCCAAAGTATCCCAACTCTAGTCACTTACTCCCGTCTGTGCCTGGTGAAGGCTCTCATCGCCTGTGGCCTGGATCACTGCTGAGACCTCACTCTCTCCCTGCTTCCACTGCCGCCTCCTCCAATCCATTCTTCACAGAACTGTCAGAGGGATGGCTTAACAGCTGAATCCTGTCAGATCATTCTGCTCAAATCTCCTCAATGGACTCACTCCTATTGCACAAGAAATAAAATCTTTCTTATCATGGTAGGAAGGCCCTGAGTCATTTTTTCCTCCTTTCCAACCACCCTTCTTACTGGCTTTGATCCAGCCACACTGATTTCCTTATGATTCCCTAAAGAGGTTAAATCCTTTCCTGTTTAAATACCTCTCCTCTTGCTTTTCTTTTGCCTGGAATATTCTTCTTCCTGTTTCTCATCTTTTAGGTCTTAGCTCAATGTTACCTTCTCAGAAAGGGCTTTCTGACACCCCCTTCTAAATCATAACACGCTAAACTACAGCTGTGACCACAGCACCTGGTTCTTTCCCTTATTGTACATACTGTATGCACTTTTCAGACTGTTTATTTACTTTTTCTTATGAGGAATGACAAATAAGTTTGCAAACTCATCCTAGAAATAGTGCTATATACCTCATTAATGAATATCACTATGGTCGCCTTCAAAGTACTCCCCTTGGGAAGCTCTGCACTGATGCCAGCACGTAGTCCACCCTTCAAAGCAATTTTGGAACTCTTTTTATCTGGAATGGCCATCAGAGCTGTCGTTGTATTCCCCTTGATGTCCTGAATGTCATCAAAATGTCTTCCTTTCAATATTTCCTTTATCTTTGGGTAAAGAAAGAAGTCGTTGGGGGCCAGGTCAGGTGAGTAGGGAGGGTGTTCTAATACAGTTATTTGTTTGCTGGCTAAAAACTCCCTCACAGACAGTGCCGTGTGAGCTAGTGCATTGTCGTGATGAAAGAGCCATGAATTGTTGGTGAAAAGTTCAGGTCGTCTAACTTTTTCACGTAGCCTTTTCAGCACTTCCAAATAGTAAACTTGGTTAACTGTTTGTCCAGTTGGTACAAATTCATAATGAATAATCCCTCTGATATCAAAAAAGGTTAGTAACATCGTTGCAAACAAGTTCGCGAACTTAATTGTTTGACCTCGTATGTCTCCCCACAACTAGAATGGTGGCTCTGTGAGCCCAGGGACCTTGTCTATCTTGTTCGCTGCAGCGAACTGGGTACTTGTCCCCAGTACCCAGAACAATTCCTGGCACGTGGAGATGTTGTAAATATTTATCACATGAAAAAACAAGGCTGCAGAGCCAGCACTTGAACTCAGCCCTTATGACCCCCAAACTTGAGCTTTTTCTCCTATATTCTGCTGCCAGGGCAGAGTCTGGAATAGGTGGCAAGGGAACTGGTTGCGAGTCAGATCTGGCTTCTGCAGCGACTCTGGGAGTGCCCTTGGGCACATCCTTTTCTCTCGCCAGCCTCAGTTTATCCATCTGTTCTAAGCTATAAATCTCAGCCACAGGTATCTTGCCAGTAAGAGGAACAGAAGCATACTTCTCTATCCAGCAGGTGGAGCCATTGGCTCTTCTAATTTTTTTCTCTGCAAGAACTTGGCTGAGGCGGGGGAGGAAGGACGGGTCTGATCTGAACGACAGGTGCCTTCCCATCAAAACGCACACTCTCCTATCGCCCACCGCCACCAATCATCAGTGAGCGGTTTCTTTTTTCTCACATTCTTTTATTTTTAAATTTTTCTTTTATTTAATTTTACTTAAAAAAAAACTTTTATTTCAGAATAAATTTAGATTTCCAGAAACATTGTGAAAATAGTAGAGATTCCCCATCTACTCCATACCTGTTCGTTCCCCTATTATTAACAGCTCACACTTATATGGTACATCTGTCACAATGAATGAGCCAATATTGATACATTATTATTAACGAAAGTCCATACATTATCCAAATTTCCTTAGTTTTTAACCTATGTCCTTTTTCTGGTCCAGGACTCCATCCAGAATACTGCGTTATATTTTGTCATCCTGTTTCCTTAGGCTCCTCTCGGCTGTTACAACTTCTTAGACTTCCCTTGTTTTTGATGACCACCAGGAAGGTTTTTAGATGGGACTCCAGTGTCACTTAAGATTCAAGGCTGAGAGCTCCAACCCTTTGCCCTCTGGGGAACTTAGGAACACATTTTTCATGGCAGAAATTGGTGACTTTCTACTCAAATCTTTGGGCTTATCTTCAGATACGGTCCTCTCAATAAAATATTTCTAGCGTGCCTGCTATGTACCCGGCCCTGTGCTTGGTGCCAGCGAGGCAGCAGAGCTCAGATGGGGCCCTTTGGGGGCTTCCAGCCCAGTTCTTTGGTTCAAGTTGGAGAACAGCTGCATAACAAGGCAGAGGGCAAGACGTCACCTTCCTGTTTCACCCAAGGATTCATCCAAGGTGGATAAGGGGTGACAGGTCCTGGGAATGTCCTCCTTCCCATGGGACCCTGTGAAAGGCACAGCCCCAGAGGTGGGGGATTGGAATGAGAGAAGGTTTAGGGGAGTTCTCAGTGTTTTGCTCTTACCTCTTGGAATCCAGCCCCCATTTTTCACCGGAGGGGCACACTGGACCTGGAGTTTCCTTCTTCTCCTTGAGAATCTTCCTCTAAGCCTTTGTAGTCACCATTGCTTTCTAATTCACTTTAATAACTTATTTCTGTACACCTCAGCTTATAAAGAGACCCCGTCAAGTCATAGTAGCATCTTTGGGAGGTAAGTGCCGTTTGTGTTTAGCCCCAATTAACCTGTGAAGAAACTGAGGCTCACGTTCCACTCAGCAAGTAGTTGATGCAGGTGGGATTTGGGTCCAGGTCTTTCCTCTTTCCATCTCCTAATTTTCATCCCCTCGCCCCCATACCCTGTGGCCATTGGGCCCTCAAGCTTGGAGAAAAACAGTATTTTTGGAAACTTTTGCTCTTGACTCACTAAGTTACTCGTATATTCTGCTCAGAAGTTTGGGGCCTGCTCTAGCTCACAGACCCAGAGGTGAAGAGGTCCCTGCTCCAGTTCACACCCTCCCTTCTCGGGTGATCTGGGATGGGATGATTTGAGATGGTGACTCACTGGCTTTGGGGCCAGAGGGGATAGCCCAGGGCTTGGATGCAGACGCCATGGGTATGTTGCCCATTTATGCCTCTCTCTCCAACTGTGGGGGAAAATCACTTTTTACCTGTGATCCTCTGTGTGTTCATTAGTGACACGGTGCTAATACACCTGTTCAGAGGCTTTATTGCAGTGGATAAGGAGGTCAAAGGGTTTGTCAGCCCAGAGCCCCATGCAAACATAATAGGTTTTCATTTCCAGTGAGCCCCAGAGGAAAGGTGTTTCCCTTTCTTTGGGCTGAAGAAAGAAATACATGTCCAGAAACTTGAAACTCATGTCCAGCAAAATGCCCAGCTGAATTCCCTCCCCACCCCCAGGGCTTTCTGCTCTCTCCCAGCTGTGAGCACTGCAAGCCTGGAGCAGGGAGGAGACTCCAATACCCTCGAGTATTAGATGGCAAAGCATCTTGAAGGCAAGATGGAGCATCTGTGCCAGCTCCAAATGCTCCAGCTTCCAGCACAGTGTGAACCCCACACTGCACACTCAGGTGTGGAGCGAACAAATGAATGAGTGAATGAAGGGCTGTCAGCAGCTTCAGACTTTACCTCCTGAGCCCCAGGTCCCTGCTAGGCCTCCCAACCTTCTCAGGTCCCCACATTTCCCCTTTTATAGCACTGCGTGACACCAGGAGTACCAAAAAGGCAAACTGGACTTTATTATAAAGTTGGCTACAAAGTCACCGCAGCACCACGAGGAGGCCACCTGGGCAGGCCCAGGCAGTCTGGCAGCCGGGTGAGTCCCGCACCAGGTACACGTACTCGTGCAAGCACACGTGTGACAGCGGCAGGTCTGCCTTCCTCCATCGGAAAGGAACGTAGTGTCTCTTCGCGCCCCCCACCCCAGGCGCAGGGCGCAAAAGTCACAAGAAGGGCCGCCAGGGCGGCAGAGTCCATCGGAATTGAAATCCCGTTACTGGTGTGTAGAGAATTCTACGAGAGTGTCAAGAGCCCCTCAGGGCACAGGCTGGCCCTGGGTGGGCGCTGCCTTTCCTCCACCAAGGCCCAGGGGTGGCTTGGCCCCCAGCAGTGGAGAACTGGCCCAGGCCCATGGGGCAGCGCGGGGTGGGGGGGAAGTGAGACTCCCCCTTTCTCCGCTTGAAATCCCGTTCAAGGAAACTCACTACGAGTGAATACAGATTGAAATGGAAAGTGGGATCGCTGGAAGTCTCTGAATTTTAAAAAGTAGCTCCCCTCCCTTGCCCTCCCACCTCCCCCCACAATCCTGCAGGGCCTGGGGAATCAGATATATCCCCCTCCAGCCCCTAGAATCCCCCAACAGTCCCGGGGGGGTGGAGAGCAGCTCCACGTCTTGATGACAATATGCCATACTTGACGACGTTAAGTCACAGACTTATTCAAAACGTTGGTTCCCCTCCACTTCCATCTGCAGAGAGAGAGAGAGAGAGAGAGAGAGAGAGAGAGAGAGAGAGAGAGAGAGAGTCAGGCCTGTTAGAAAAGATAGAATGAGGGTGTGGTTCACTGTTGCTACATCGTATGGGCTTCAAATATGTTGGCCCAATGACTGAACGACCACCAGAGGCTCAGCAGAAAAGGGAACAATTTGGATGGATGGAGTGAAACTATGGCTATAGTTTTGGAAATGATGGAGCCATAGCAGAGAACCTCTGATGGGTCCAGGAGGTGCGTCTCACTGTCATACTTTCCCAAACTCCTATAAACTCTTACTCTCTATTCCCTTTCGCAGGCAAGACTACTGAGACAGAGCTCAAGTCCCTCTTCCACCAATTTGTTGTGTGACCTTAGATAAGTTTCTTTATCTCTGGTACCTTGATTATCTTCACCTGTAAAATGGGGTGGTGATGGCTGATCTAGGTCCTCCATAGAGTTAAGAAGCACAAACCATTAGCCAAGGATTCTCCTGCATTTTATCCCACACCCCTAACCCTTACCCTCCAGGCCTACTTGTTCAGAACTTCCATAATAAGTTTTTCACTAGTTCTTATCCTCGCTACTACCCTGGGCAGCAGATGATGTTATTCCTTTAATAAAATTGAGGTACAGAGAGGGGGATTTCCTCATTTAATTCCACCCAGCATCTCATGGGCCAGAGAGAGACTTGAGTTCCTGAACCTTTTGGCTGGACTCACCTTCATGGAAGCTGTCTTGAACTTGGCTCTGGAGTTGATGCAACTCATCAGTAAACCCATCGTAGGGGAATGCTGAGACACCTGTCTCAAAGGCGGTTTCATATGTGGCCAGGTCCTCCAGGAAGCTGTGGTCTTCTGGGGACAGGTTGTTGCAAGGCGACAGGGCCCCTCCTGGGACTGCTGCCTCAGGATCCCCTGAACTCCATTCCCCATTGGGGTCTGGGGTAGAGAGATCCATGAAGATGTCTTCCACGGGCGTCTCTTCCAGCAACATGTTATCGGGGTCAGCCAGGAAATCCAGCTCCTGGCATTTCCAGGGTTTCAGGTCCAGGCTGAGCACAGGGGGCCCAGCCCCTGACAGGGACAGGTTGGAGTTCAGGGGCTCCAGCCCCCCAAGTGGCTCCAGTCCACCCGTGCCAGCCTCAGCCGAGAAGGGCCTGTCCATGCCCTGAGCCAACTGGCTGATCTGCTGGATGAGGCGGTCAATCTCGTTCTGCTCCTTCTCTGAGTAGTGGAAGAAACTCTGCTTGACTGGAGAGGCCTCAGGTGTGAGCAGGCCTTCGGGCACCAGGGGGACATCCACAGACAGGGGGCCCCGGAGCTGGGCTAGAGCCAGGAGCGTGCAGTCCCCATTACCAGGGCTGTTAGGACTTGGGGGCAATTTCTCATAGAGAAAACTGCATCCCTCCTGGGCAAAGTAAGTCTTGGTGGGGTTGGGGCTCAGTTGTTCTGGGAAAGTTTGGCTGGGGCTGTTCAGGTGTACTTGGAAGGCAGTGCTGCGAGGAGTCAGCTGCTCATGGGCAGGGCTGCCCAGAGGCTCTGGGAAGGTGGCAGTGCCAGGAAGCAGCTGGTCTGGGAAGTTGGAGGTGCAGGAAGTCAACGGATCGTCATAGCTTCTGGCTGATGTTTCGGTCAGCTGGCCTTGTAGGGAGCTAGTCAGTGCATCTGGGAAGGTTGCACTGCTGGGCGTCAATTGATCGGAGAAGGTCATGGTGCTTGGAGTCAGCTGTTCTTGAAGAGAGCTGGATGGAGTGGGCAAGTGGGTCTGGAAGGGCTCATGGAGACTGAAGAGGAAGGCACAACCTCCCGGCTGGTGGGGCGTGTAGGGTGGGGTGCACACAAGATCCTTGCTCAGGTCGGCTTGAAGAGAAGGTGCAGGGCCAGACGGGAATGTCAGGTAACTGAAGCCCAGCTCTTTGGGTGGCCGGGGAAGCTCTTCTGATGAGACAGAACCCAGCTCAGGAGCACCGGGGAAGTTGGTGCTTCTGGGAGCCCCCAAGGCTGGGGTGAAGAGTGGGTTAGGGCTGGAGCACTGCTCCTGGGAGAGGACATTCTCAGGGAATGAGGGGAGCATGGTCGGGGTGCCCAGGACATAGGCTGCCTGGGTGTCTTCAGAGTTCAGCTGCTGACGGAGGCTCCAGGCCTCTGTGTCACTGGAGAAGAGAGAAGACAGCTGGTAAGGGTTTGGTGTCCATTCCTAGAGCAGTTCCCAGATTTGTATCTCCTCCATGCCCACTTCATCTGCCCCCCAGGCCCCTGCATTGCAACTCACCTGATTGGGTAGTTGTTGGCGGTAATGGGGCCTTCCGGACCTTCTGAGTAAAATAGGCAATAAATCCATGTCCAGCCTCCAAGCTTGGCCTGCAATCTCACTACCATTTCTGCCTGAACATCTCCATTCTCAGCCACTGAGGGGAAAGGAAAAAAGTAGAGTTAGGACATCCATCAGGCAACACCACCTAAACTATCACCCCGCTGACCTCTCCACTGAGTTGGGATATCCATGACTACTCTAGCCTGCACCACTCAGCTCCCCACCTTAACCTCACCACGTGGAGTCCCCCAGTTCTAAGTCCATCTTCACCTTGACTCCTCACCCTAATGGTCACCCTATAGCATCCAAAGCTGTTGGCCTCTGGTATCTCCCCAGCATCAGTCTTGACCACAGCCCTTCTTGGTCAGGTCTCCCATGCCCTTTCCCAGCTCTCTGTCTCATCCCCAGCTTCTCTGGACACTCACACAGGCGGTAGTGCTGAGCAGAAGCGTGGCCCAGGTCCTCAGGGTGCAGCAGTCCATACCATGACTTACAGAGCAGTTCACTGCGCTCAAAGCCCAGGTAGATTAGGACACTGGGAAAGTGGAAAGGGTGAGGTCAGCTTTCTGTTTTCCCTACTTGACCCAGGCATCTCACTCCCTCCCCAGTCCTCTGCCCCCTTAGATCCCATCCTCCCTGCCCCTGACTCCAGAATCTAGGGTCCCCTCATCTCTGGCTTGCTTTCCTCCTGGAGTGCGAACACTCTGGTCTTACCTCTCGGAGATGTCCAGTAGGGCCAGGTCCTTAGCATGACGGCTCTGGAACATGGCCAAGAAGAGTGAGGCAAGCCCAGGGCCAGGGCGGGGTCTTGGCTCCAGCGGAGCACAGAAAGCTGTGAACACAGGGTTTCCTGCCCAGTAGGCTCCAGGTGGGTGAGCATGGAATCGGCCTCGAATAAGCACCAGTTTGTTGCCTGCACTCTGGCGCCTGAGGGACTTGGAGGTGTTGAAGCGACAGCGGAAGAGGCGATCTAGGTGAGTGAAGAGGAAAACTGATAAGAAGGTGGATGGCCTAAGAGAAATGGCAGATGGGGAGGAGCAGGGCAGCAAGAGAGAGATTGGATAGAGGAAGGGAGAAAGGAGTTCTCACCGGTTTCCAGGGCAGAAGGCAGAGTAAGTTGCTGGCGCACAGTTAGGTGGTCAGCTGGGTCAATGATATCGTAGATACTGTCACCCTGGGCAACCAGGTCCACCTGGAGAAAAGTGAAGACAAGATGACCATCAGTGAAGGCAGCAAGAGCCAATCCTTGACGCATAGCATCTTGCAGAGTACAAACCCTCCCTCCCGAGTAATTCTCAGAAACAGAAGCTCATGGTGTCCCATCTGTGCCCCAGCCCAAGCTGAGAGCACCCTCAGCACTCACCATGGAGTGGCCCAGATGCTCGCTCACACTCTCGGACAGATACAGCAGCTTCCCCTCAGCCGTGAACACAAGCAGAAAGCCAGGCAGTGCTGCCACTATGTCTTCAAGCTCTTGAGCTGAGAGAAGCCCTGTGGGGCCCGCCGGAGGAGTGCCTGCAGGATGAGAAGATATGGTGCGTCAGGAGTAAGACTAGGATGCAAAGCAGAAGTGAGAGGCATGGAATTAATTTCAGAAAATCCAGAGGAATTTCTCATGGACCTGCCTCTGCAGGTCCATGTTGACCCACTGCCCGCAGCTCTTGCCCAGAGAACCTGTTGCTGGATCTCCCCAGGAAATGAGCCCGACTTCTAACTAGAGCCCGGGCTGCCGCGTCTCCGAATTTCAGAACCACGGACAGCGCCCCCAAAGCCGCCAGGGCGTTCAGCACCGCGAGCAGCGCCTCCCAAAACCCGGTGGTGCTGGGTGCACCACGGACAGCGCTTCAAAGGCGGCAGGAGAGCTTTCAGCATCGCGAACAGGGGCTGCGCTCCCCCAGGCTTTGGCCGCTCCATCCCTGCAACTTCCCGTGCTTCCCTCTCCCGGCTCCCAGAGCGCCTCTACGCTGGTGGGAACTGGGGCCATTCTGTCCTGGCTCTCCTCTTCTCATAAGTCTGGCACCAGGGACATTATCCAGGCTCTCTAACCCTCATCTAGAACTAAGGCGAAGTCTGGACAGAGCTCAGGAGGAAAAGTAGGAAGCCCTCAGTCTCCCAAGTCCTTTCTCTCCCTAGTTCGCCAACAGGCTGCCCCAGAAGTACGGCAGTCCCAGCAGGTTCCCTCAGCTCCACTGTCCCGGTGCCCGCCAGCCCCAGTTTGCTCACCTCCGGCGAAGAAGACGCCCTTGCGAGTGTAGATGCAGGCAAGACTCATAATGTGCAGGTAGGACAACCGGACCTTGTCCGCTTCGGCCAGCGGCAGCAGCTCCTTGAGGTTCCGGATCTCAGCGTTGATCTGGTCGCGGCGCGCCTTGGAGGCGCCCTTGGTGGAGCGGTACATGGCTAGCGGCTGTGGAGCTCCAGCTCCGGCTCTCCGAACACCTGCGTTCCTGCCCCGACGCGCCGGTGGCTTCCTCCTCCTTGCTTTCCCGTCTCTCACTCAGGCTCTCTCTCTCCTCTCCTCTCCTGGGCTCCGCTCGGCTGCGCTGCCCCCCTCGCCTGCCTCGTTCCGCCTTATATAGCTCCTTCCAGGCGTGGGGGGCTCGTTTTAGAGAAAGGGGGCGGGAAAGCGGGAGGTTGGACTAAGCAAGCTGCAGCGGGAGCCGCTGGCTGGGGAGGGGGGGCGCTCCTCCTCCCTCCCTGGCTCCCGACGTCATCCCATGACGTAGAACGAGAGCGGGAGGGGGCCCGGAGGGAGGGGGAGAACTGAGGCTGCGGAGGGGGCCAGGGCTGGAGGCAGCTGAGGCGAGAGCCAGGCGCTGCGTTAGGAAGGCCTGAAAGGGGGTGCAGGGACCCAGGCGTCCGAATGTGTTCAGCTGAGGGAAGCGACAGGATGAGGGTTCAGGCGGTCTGAAGCGCCTGGCAGGAGTCTGTAGGAGGCAGGGAAGAAATGGTTCTGACATCGATTTTTCTAAGGAGATAAGAAAATGGGGTAGGGCAGCGTTGACCACAAATCCCCCCTCTGTATTTGGCGGACAAAGGTCACGTTCACCCGGGGGGAAGAAGGACCCTCTTTGGTCTCTGTGGGATAGGTCACTACTGTAGTTTCTCTCTAGGGATTCCTCGGTCTGGGATTCCCTTAGTCACTTTCAAAGAACAAACCTCCTCCCCCACTTTGCAAACCCGGGCCTTGGCGATTTAGCAGGGGGGCGTTACACGGGACTCTACGTCCTTAGGATGAGGTAAAAGGGGGGTCCCGAGGAAGAGGGACCAGGTGAATTTGGTCTTGGTTCTATTTTCCCACAGCCAAGAATAGGGACGCCGACACCAACGCTGTAGTCTGCAGTGATTCTTCGTTCTCCTGTCAACTAATTAACCTCAGCCACTGACGGGGGAAACTGAGGCAGAGTACCAGGGCATGGTGAGGATCTAAATCTGCACCTAGGGATCCCTCCCCGCCACTCGCCCCCGTTGACAGCCCCAAAGCGAGCGGTTCCCCCCACACACCCCCGCCGGATTGCAAGCCTGTGTCTCCCGGCGGGCCGGGGGCGGGGGCGGGGCCGGGGGAATCCCAGCTCCATATTTGGATAGGAATCCTCCGGCTGCCGCAGCAGCGATGGCGGCGGGCGGGGCCTGCCTGCCTCCGCACCGCTCCGGAGGGCTCCCCCCTCTGCCTCCGGCGAGGAGGACGGGGAAGCAGCAGAGAAGCGAGGGGCCGTGCTGGACACTCGGAGATCCTTGCACTTACCAGGGACCCCTTAACTGCGTCAGGCTGTCCTCCGCACCCCCCTCCAGCCTCCTCCTCATCTTGGGCGCCAAGGCTTCTCTCTCAGTCTCTCTACCTTCAACTCTCCACGTCCCTCTCCCTCCGCCAGAGCTAGTTTCTTTATCTCATTGCCTGCTTGGTGGTCTGTCTCAGCTTCGTGCGCCCTCTACCCCCAAAACATTCCCCTTCTGTTCTCTCTAGTCTCCTTCCTTTCTTTGTCAGGTTTGTCGCCTTTGCTTTATCTCCCCCTTTCTTCTTTCTCTTTTCAGCACAGCTCTCTACAGGGGTAAGGTGTTCCTTTCTTTTCCCCAGGATCCCACAAAAGGAGAAGGAAGTGGGTTAGGGGACATTTTGTGTGAAACCTTATTTCGAGGGTGGGGTCTGTGTGAAATCACTTGAGGGGCTGGCAATGAGTCCACTTAAAATATGGGCGAGAGGAATTGGCCTGATTGTAGGAAGTCACATAAGAAAGGTGAAGATAAACTTTGACACCAAGAAGCGAAATTTGGGGTCAAAGAACTCAGTCCTCATGGGAAAGGACTGTGGCAAGAGAGGCAGACTGGGAGGAGGAGACAACTGAGATGAAGGGAAAGGGCGTGTCTGTCTGCCACAACTTCTAACCCCATTTATCTGGGTGACAGAAAAATGGTTCCTTTAGGAAGTATATGTCTGTTCCACTTTCATCTCTATATGACCCCTAATGGACCCACCCACTCCTCCCTCAAGCTTCTGTTTGGACAAGCCCTTGATCGTTGGACACCCTTCTTGTATGAAAATCCAGGGCAGTGTTCCCGTGTTCTTCACCCACTGATGAAGCTTTAGCCCTGACTTGGAGACGTTCTTAGTCCCTCTTTATGATGGGTGTCTATTGTTTGGGTCCAGCTGGTTGGTCTCCAGTACGCTGAGCAGATCAGCAGTGAAAGAATGGGGCCCTGGTCGCTGTCCGTGGTTCTGAAATAATCACCAGGGACGTCATCTAGGCCCTCGTCTGCTTGGGACATCAAAGTAGAACTTGAGTCCACACAGGCCTCAGAGTGAGGCACCCACTGACTGTCCCCCTATCCTCTGAGGATGACTATGAAAGCAGGTTTCAGGAGCCAATATGTCTGAGCTCTAGGAGTCAAGTAAGCATGGAGAACTGGGCTCAAGGGAAGAGCCCTTGGATTTTTCTAGACTAGACTGTACAGGAGGGGAGAGGAGCTCTGGAAGGGAAGAAAGGCCTAGAAAGAGACGAAAGAAGGGTAGAGAAGGGCTCATCTTAGTTCGCCCACTCTGATTCAAGTTGAGAAGCTCTTTATGCCCCAATGTCTCCTCTCCCTAGGCCAGCTCCCACTCCCCTTGCCTCCCACCTCCGTGGAGCTATTTTTAACAGGGCTGAACCAAAAATAGCTTGGCAGCAGCTTCAGGCCGTGGGAGAGGAACTATTTATATCACCAGTGACTGTTCCAAAATAGCAAGCAGGAGGGGGGGGAGGCGGCTGGCACACCAGAGAGCTCCTGGCCGCTGCTAAAAATACTGGCAGTGTGAGTCATCCTGGGCTGGCTGAGTCACCCCACTCTCTCTCCCAAGCGGCAGGCAGCAGCAGAGAACAGGCTAAGAATTGGAAGTCCGAGATGGGGGAAGTATCAGAGCCCATTAACTATAGGACAGTGGATAAGGGAGTGAATTGAGAGGGGCTTCAGGGTGAGTGTGTAGAAGAAGTGGGGGGAGCAGGACCCACCCAGCCAAATCCACAGGGTGAATTTGCAGCATTCCCAGCTATGCACTGCTGTCCAGGGATGATGGGACAATTGAAGGGCGGGAGTCAGATTGTGAGGGTGTGCATGTGTGTGTGTCTGTCCGTTTGACCACGATGATATTTGTTATGTCTCTGTGTGTCTGTCTGCATGTGTCTTTGTAGTAGTATGTCTGTATCCCTGTATATCTATGCATTTGCCTATGCCTGTCTTTATAAAAAAATGTCCAAGATTTCTTGTGTTTTATGTAGTTCTGTGTTTGTGCCTGTGTGTATTTATGTTTGCAGCTTTCTGTGTGCCTCCATGTACATGTTTGTATCCACACCTGAGTCTGTCCTGTGACTTTTTGTCTCAGCATAAAATGGTGTGTGTGGATTTGCAAGCATCCCCAGCCTCAACACACCTTCTGTTGCCCTCCTCTCTGATCTCACTTGTTGGACTCTTGTATCATCTAGCTCTAACTCACCACCCAGCGTCTTACCTTCTTTCCAGCCCTTGGCCCCCAAACATTTGTGAAGTTCTCTCTGGTGCATGCCATCTCTAGTAAAAAGATGGAGGAAGGAAACCCCATATGACCTCTCCCTTTTTTCTTGAACCATTCTGAATCTTCCCTGGCCTGCAGGAGTAAGTGGTTTTCCATCACACCATATTTGGGGAGCTGAGGGAAGAGAAGGACTTTCTTTAGTTCTAAAAAAAATTCCTGGTGTGGGCACAGGCATGCGCGGTGCACACACGCGCGCGCGCACGCACAGCTGAGAGAATGAGAGAAAAAAAAATATCAAGGTCCCTTCTTTACTGAGAGGAGCTCGCATCTGTTGCCATAGCAACCCGCCCACTCCTTCCCCGAAAAACCACCAAGAAGAGGTGATGGCATCGAGGAGGGATTGGCTGATTTCTTTATTATTTTTTTCCGAAAAAGGGCTTTTTATAAGAAGAACTGGCCGTGAGATCCTTTGCCCCTGTCTTGCATAGTTTTACTGGGGACATGGAGGGGCATCACCCCTCAACACTTATCAGAATAGAATATATCTTATCTATAGATTTTGGGGAGGATGACTCTTGGGAAGAAGCTGGAGGGTGAGTAGGGAGTCTGCTCCTTTAGAACAGCATGGAGACTCCTGATTAGGGCTGCTTTTCTGGAGACTTGGGGCAAGGATTTGGACAGAGGGTTCTCTAGGCTAGGTATGTCCTGTCTTACCCTGGACAAATGTGTCTATGAGAAGGAGAAAGAGGGAGGAAGGGAATGAGAGAGAGAGAGAGAGAGAGAGAGAGAGAGAGAGAGAGAGAGAGAGAACGAATATCTCATGACTATCGTTTGATGGGTCTTCAGAGCGCATGACAAGGAGCCAAGAAATGCAGCCCTCAGTGGTGGTCAGACCACACCGGTGGACAAGATGCTCAAGAAAGATTCATTAGTGACGTGTGTGATGCTGCAACTCACCACCAGACCACAGGTGTAGCTCCTTGACTTGCTCCCAAGGGAAACTGGGGCCCTTGGTCAATGATCTAGGGGAGCATTGAAGCTTATCTTTCTTAACCCTAGTCCCAGCATGAGTCTCAAGGCCTCTTCCGAAGCCTGGCCACCAGCCACTGCAGACACATCATTTTCTCAAGTGAACTGTAGCCTCCTGCCAAATGACTGGGTGGTGGGAAAAAAGGGATCTTTCATTTCTCCTGTGCTTGGCTTGTGACAGAAATAGGGTCACTTGAAGCTGGAGGTTGGAAAGTCAGAGCAAGAACCTGACTTTAGAGAGAAACACCTCCCTTTTCCGGTGGGCTGCTGCCACCCTCAGCAGTCAAGGGCATGGCCTGGGGAGGGGTTCAGCTCTACTTGACATGCTGGAACAGAAAGATGAAGACTTCAGATTTTCTCTGACCTGTTAGATCTATTCTCAGGACAAATCCAACTGATATTATTATTCTCATTTGATAGACGATGAAACTGAGACTCAGAAAGAGACAATGACTTACTCAAAGTCACACAGCAAGTCATTGGGGAAGCTGGGCCTTAAGCCTAGCTCATGACCCCCAGCCCGGGCTCTTTCTCTACCATGAAGTAGAGCAGGGGTGTACAAACTATCTGGCCCAAAGAGTGTTTTTGTAAATAAAGTTTTATTGGCACACAACCACACGCTTTGTTTACATGTCATCTATGGCTGCTTTCGCCCTACCATGGCAGAGTTGACTAGTTGCAACAGAGACCCTATGGCCTGGAAAACCGAAATTATTTACTAATGGGCCCTTCACAGAAAATGTTTTCCATCTTTTAGAATAGAGGATGAGTTCAAACTAGGAATATCTCTGCCCGTCTCTCCTTTTCTCAGCCAGGAGCTCTCTGGGCCCAGGGCATACCAAACTGTCATTTCATCTCTCTTTACTCTTCCAAATGCCATGGAGCAATAATAGTGTCCTGCTCTCCTTACGAGTGAAGAGATTGGGAAGCCCTGCGGGCTACACTCCTTCCTAGCTTCTAGCCCCTTTGTAGCTGTGTACATGTAGCATCCCCATGCAGGAGTGATGCGCCACATCCTGTTCCCATGGCAACATGAGTTGGAATTGGCAATGAAGAGTCAGGGGGCTCCATTCCTCTTCCAACCCCAGTCTCAGGACTGCATTTCAGGAAGGGGGCTGTCCCGTAGTTGGTGGTTAAGGTACTATCAGGAAAACAAACTGTCCTGGTGGAAGGGAATGACAGCACTGTGGGGTCTCAGGCCTCTTGGAGCCTCCAGGCTAACCCAGGGTAAGAGTCTCTATACACCTTCTCAGGGTGGCTGAGTAACTTGCCTAGGGTCGTATGGCTAGAATGAGATAAATCCAGAATTAGAATCCAGGTTTCCTGATTTCTACTTCTTTCTTTTTTTTTTTTTAAATGAGACTGTTCTTTTGAATTCATGGTTTTGGAACCATATAAGGGTTTTCTAACAGATTCCCAGTACCTCCTTAGTGCTGGGTCTAGGGCTCGCCAGTCTGGGCAGTGAAAACATTACCCTCATGCAGGGCTGGTTTGTGCAATGGCTGTCTTGTCTTTGCATCTTAGCAGGTTGTTTTCTTTCTCCTAAGGCCTTTTCATTATGTTATCACTCCCCCAATTCTACTTGCACAGAGAAGTATTCAGAACATTTTATCTATTTATGGTTATGAAATCAACAAATCTCATGTGAAGAGGGTACACGCTGGCACCCACGCATTGAGACGGTCAGAGCCGGGTGAGTGGGCTGAGCAGAGAAGGTGAGGGACGTGGAGCCGTGGAGGGGGCGGGAGGGGGAGAGTATAGCCCACATGGGAATAGGTGAAGCTTTTCTGGGCAAGAGCCCGAAGGCAGGACTGACAGAAGAGGGCACAAGTAATGCACTGAGGAGCGTGTCCGACCAGCCATATTCCCGGAGGGAAGGAAAAATCAATCCACCAAAAACACTCTGAATATATAGCAGGGAACCCACACTCCTTAGCACTGTGTGGGAAGCAGGACACTTTCCTTGCCCTCAGGGAACTGGAGGTCTGGAGGATGAGACAGACCCTCCACCATTCATTTGTTAGTTCCGCCCAGTTTCAGAGGCCCCTCCACCACCGCTCTACAACTGGTGAATTCCTCCCTGTCCTGCTGGTCCTCTAGTTGGGTCCAGGGCCCCTCCCCAAGGCCCCCGAAGGCTCCCTGTGCTTCCTCATCCTACACTGTCACTGCTTGTTTACTTGTCTGTCTCCCTGCCTGCGTCTATGCCTGTTCTCTGTATTCTCAGTGTCCAGCATAGGGCAGGGCCCAGAGCAGGGCCTCCATATGTAATTCACGCATGCACACACATCTGAGGACGGAGTTTGTGCCAGGCTCTGTGCTAGGCAGTCGTGATGCATTGCTTTGGAAACACACACCTGGTCTTAACCTCATGGAACATCTGGGCTGGCGAGAGAGTGAAGAAGGTATTCAGGGTGTTTGGGGAGGTTTGATCCAGCCGACTTGCCGGCCTCAAGCGAGTGGCTGACTGGGCTAGGCTGTGCTGGGTGGGTGGGGTGGCACTGCGGGGGACAATAGAGTACAGCATCAGAAACGAGACCACACAGGGACAGGTAGCCACAAAAGGAGCTGCAGCAGCCTGAGGCTGAGTTAACAGATGTGCGGAGTGAAGGTGGAGAGGGGCAGACTGCTGAGCCCCCACCACGACCAGGAGGTCTGGTGCCTCAGCTACAGGCGGGACTGAGAAGCAGCAGCTGAGCCTTGTGCGGAGGTAAATCCTTTGTGGACAAGCAGGAAGGTGGGAGGGAGCCTGAGGCTCAGAGGGGCAGAGAGAGTGGAGGTTGGGAGTGAGGCTCTGGGGTGAGACACCCCGCCAGCCCGCACGGAGTCCTGGCTGCTTCTCACTGGGCGAATGACTTAACCTCTCGTGCCTCAGCTTACTTACCTGTTAAATAGGGATGTGAGGAGAAAAACAGTGTTACATCAAAGGACGGGTGAGGAAATTAAATGAGTTATATCTTAAAGCACTTGGAACAATGCCTGACACACAAAGGAACACAATAAATGCTGAATGGTGAAACGTTAGTCATTAACTATGAAAAATCTAATTTCGAACAAGGCTCTAAAAAGATGGCATGGGCTGGTTCTGGAGGTAGCACATGTCCTGTCATTGTAAGTGACACCCACTGGCTCCTTGCAGCCTTGGCCCAGCTTGGTCTGAGGACACCAGATGGGCTGGGCCAGGCTGGGGGCTGGAGTTTTCTAAAGAGAAGGACGAAGGTGACAGCTAGGGGCCTAGGGAGGTTGAGGGGTGCACACAAAGCCCCCCTGACGGCTTCGGCCTGGGTCCCAGTGTGCTCCTTCCCTGGGCAGCAAGGCCAGGGATGGAAGCCCAAGGAGCCCTTCCACTGCTCTGCGACCAGCTCCCCTGGCCATTTTTCTAGAAGCCAACCTCACCATGGTCTTTCCCAGCTTAAAACCCTCATGGCTCCTATCACTTCCAATTACCCAAAGTCCTCCTGGCCTTCTTGTCCCCTATGACCCACAGGTGCCTAGGCCACCATAGGCTCCAGGTTCAAGGGCATTAACTCATTCAAACCTTACAGCAGCCCTATGATGTCTGGGCTATTACTGTTCCCACTGGCTTTGGGCCCAGCGGAGAGGAAGTCTGCGGGGATCCCAGGAGAGACTGGCAAGATTAAAAGGGGGATCAAGGGAAAGCATTAGGCCTGAGACCAGGCCAGTGACAAAAGGGAAACCCTAAAAGCAACCAAGAGATCCCCCAAGAGCAGGTGGATGATGGTTTCCAGCCCTGGGGATGCTGGAACTTCAGGGAGGGGGTTGGACCACGGTGAGAAGAGGGTAGCAGCAGTTATGGACTATTGATGGAGCAGCTTCTGGAAGCAGAAAAACAAGAGCTCTGGGCAAGTGGGAGAGAGGACACCAGACAGCTTTAGGAGAAAGGACCATCTGGCTGAAGGGAAAGCTCCTGAATCACCCAGCTCTGACAGGGGTGGGCTGCAGGAGCCTTCTGTCAAGGATACAAAGATCTGGGGGGAATTGGAGGTGGGCTTAGTCTAGATGACAGTGGATTGTATTTGATGTAGGGGAAGGAGTTTGGGGCCAGAAGATCAGGAGACGTGGATTCTGGCGCTGGCTCCGCCACCAGCTTACTGGGGGTTATGCAGCCCCTTCCTCTCACTGGGCATCAGTTTTCCTATTTGCAAAATGGAAGTGGGTTGGAGCAGTTGGCCTGGAAGGGCCCTCCCTTCTCTGGCACTCTGAGCCTCTCTGGGTCCAGGTCCCACCTGGCTGGTGCCTCTCAGGCTTTGGAAGTTGGATGCCGCTGCCCTGAGATCCATTTTCAGGTGGGGATGAGCCCACGCCCAGGGTTAGGGTCTGAGTGGGCCTGACGTCTTCCAGAGCACCAAGTCCTCGGCCCTGGAGGAGCAGGACCACGTGGGGCCCTGAGACCTGGCCTATGTGGACTTAGGGGGAAAGGGAGCAAATGCTGGTGCCGACCCTGTGGTTTTCCTTCTTCAAACCCAACCCGTCAGGGGGGCCATTCTCACAGGTCTGTGCCAAGTGCACCAGGGGACTCACCATTGGAGAGATCCGATGGGTTCCAAGGGGTTTAAAACGGACCCCCTGGTCATCCTTAGCCTGTGGCTGAAGCAACTCCATATTTCTTAGTTTCAGTCTGGTGAGAGGAATAAAACATACCCCAGAAGTGTCCCACAGACCACCGCAGAGAGACTCCACAGCCTGGCAAGATACCCCACTTCAGAGAATTCCAGACTCACAGCTGGAGTGCGGCCCCCTCACAGATCATCTGCCTGGAAGTGACTGAGGCCTAGTGGAGGGTACGGAGCAGTTCAGGCATCACAGCCAACGCCTAGCAGAGGTGGGTGCCAGCAGGCACTGGCACACAGCAGCAACCCTTGTGTACTTCTCAAAGGCTGGCCCTGGGATAAGGTGCAAAAGAAGAGCTTGGGCCAACAGGCAAGTTTCTGGGTCCTAGTGTCACACTGCACGGACTTGCCATGTGACCTCGCAAGTAACATCTCTTGGAGGGCTGCCTCAGTTTCCCCTTCTGTGCACTGAAGGCTTGGCCCTGGCAATGGATGCCTCTTGGAAGAGCCATTCAAGACTCAGGGCTAACTTCTCCATAGCATGAATCTCTCTCCTTTGCCAAACTTGGTCCCCACAATTGAGCTGAATTGGATCCACCTCTGGGTCCCCAGCCCTGGTCCAGAGTAAGGGCCCAGAGATGTCTGGAACCGACACAGCTCCTTGGGCATGGTTAAATACTTCACAGCTGTCTTCCGTGAGTCCTGGTCAAATGCCCCTGCAGGTGCGGCAGGGAGAGTTCAGGCATTATCACAATTGGACAGGGGAGTCCAAAGGGTTGGGTCGACATGGCCCTGGGAGCCCTGCCGCAGCCTGCAGACCGCACCTCCATCCAGAAGCCAAATGGCACTTGGAAGCAGTCTGGAAAAGGGTTGGCTCCAGAAAGTTCCAGAGAGCTGGTGGGCTGCAGGAAGCCTTCAATGGAAGCAGATGTTTACAAGCAGCAACTCGGTTGGTTGGTCATGGAGTCCATAGGATCCAGAAGCTCGTCCAGAATGAGATTGATCCAGAAAGCCCACCAGGTCTGGACTCTGCTGGGGAAGAAGCAGCAGCTGGTGCCACAGTGGGAAGAGGAGCTGGCCCCTCTATTGGGTGTGGGGGCAGGGGCCAGAGACTGCCACACTGTGCTAGTTTCAACATCAAGGTACAGGGGACTGACCTCTGGCTAGGACGTCAGCACCCCTGGGCTCTGGCCCATGCTCTCCAGGAACATGCCATGTGACCCCAGTCAAGTTCCTACTCTTCTCTGGGCCTCAGTTTCACGTTCAGGTTAATAAGGGCGTTGGAGAAACTGCTAAGGGGTCTAGCTAACATCCTAACCTGCCCCCAGGCTGAGCCTAAGGAGAAAAAGGCGAAGGCAGGAGTCTGGAGGGGGCGTGGGTCTCCAGAGACCCAGGGTGGCTCCGCAGGCAGTGAAATCCTCACCTGGTGTTTTCACTCTGTGGCCTTGTCCAGAGAAGATCCCCAAACGCGCTAGGCCTGGCATCTTGTTTCCTTCCAAGTTTCCTATGGAAAAAGAATCTCCCCTGTTGGGGAGGAGGAGCGAGGGGCAAGGGCAGGATCTCTTTTCTCCATGGTTGAAATTTCCCCAAAGTGAGTGGAGGGCGCTAAGATCGGGGGTGGGGTGGGAGGGTAGGGTGTCGGGGGCTTCCCGGGCCCAGGCTCCGCGCCGGGCTCGCGACTCGGGGGCGGGGACAGCTCCCTGGCTCTGGCGAAGCCGCCACTCCGCCGGTTGCCTTTAAAAGGCGCCAGCGCGCGCGCATCAGCAGAAGGGCTGCGGCTCTCTTCCAAAATAGGCAAGAACTGGGAGGCCGCGGGAGATGAGCTGTGAGCAGCACAGACGTCACCCGGGGCCTCCCTCCCCATCGCCTGAATCAGGTCTCCATGGCAACGGCGTACCACAGCCGCAGCTGAATGAGCTATAGCGAGCAGAGGAGGAGCGTGCACAGATGCGCGCTCCCTCTTTCAGGTGTCCTGGCACCGAGGCTGCCCCGGGGGAGGGGAAGCAGGCCTAGCTCTAGGAAGAAGTGGACCCCCTCACATTCAAAAAGGCTCCAAGACCGTTTTGTGTCCCGGGAACCGAGGAGCTACACGGTGCAGGGATCCCCAAGCCTTTGGTTCAGGGCTCCTCAGCTCCCAGGGTTCCTCTTTACCCCCATCTCCCCTCCCACTCCATCAGCTTTCTACTCCCCAAATTGCGGTAAATTAGCTATCAAGTGCCTCAGCGCCATCGCTTGGCCGGTGATGGCGCTGCGTTCAGGCAAGCTTGTGGCTGGGGTCCCGCCGTCTATGTCGCCCTCTGGTGTTTGCGAGAGGGAAGAGCACAAAGGAGCTCAACAGTCTTCCCGTTTGGGACCCTAATTAACAAAAGCATCATTGTAACGTTAGTAGTTAACATTTATGAGAGCTACTAAGGTGTTGGACCCTGCTAAGCGCTTTCTCGTTTCACTTCAATTCATTCTCACAGCAACACTGCAATGCAGATGATGACGGAGATGATGAGGCTGATGAGAATCACTACCACCGACTACTGCCATTTTACAGGTGAGAAAAACAGGCTGAGAGAACAAGTAAGTGTCTTGCCTAAGATCCCAGGGCCGTAAGGGGCAGAACTGCCACCTACACTCATGACTGTGTGAAGAGCGCTTGATTCCTCACTTCCCGTCTCTTTTGCTCCACCTCATAGTCGCTCGAGATAAGCAGAACAGCATGTATTAAAATTTTTCCCATTTTACAGGTAAGGAGACTGAGACTCAGAGAAGTGAAATGTTTTGCTGAAGTTTCAGCAGCCATGGATAGAGGGCACAGGTCACTAGGCCCCTGATCTAGGGATTTTTAGGATGAGGTGGCTGGATAACAGGGAGTTCAGACAGGTAAGGCCTGTGAGACCTTAGTCCTTAGTAAGAGAGACTGAGGCGCTAGCTCATCCAGGGCCACTCCTCCACTAGCAAATGGAGCAGCCCAAGGTCAGGAAAAGAGCTAGGATTCTCCCCCATCCGCCAGGGTTTTGAGAGTTCATCAGAGCTAGATGCTCCATGTCCTCTCCACATCTATTATAATCTAATCTAATCCATGTATTTAGAGGTACTGTGCATCCCGTTCAGTGTTGTTATCTTCTAGTGTGGCGTTCCTGCTTATGCTGGGCCCCTTCCACGTATCTACTGTTGGGGTGACAAGATGCTTCCTGGTCTCAGCTTGCTGTTCTCCAGTTGCCCTGTCCTGTGTTCCAGCGAATAACCGTTCTGGGGTCTACAGCTTTCTTGTTTTTCCTGCAGAGATGTTGACTCCATGCACGTTTCTGGGGTCTGTTAGTGCTTTGTACTTACTGGCGTGTATTTGGGGATGAATGGGTACACCTGTCGTCTAGTTTTGTTATAAACTTTGACCATGTGATTTGGTTTTATTATCTAATTGCTCTGATTTTAAATGAAGATTCATGGAGATTCCAACCTGTGCCCCCACCACTGCTGCTGTCTTCCCCCTTATTCTTAGTTAACCCACTTGGGGATGCCAAGGGTTTGAGCGTAAATCATTAAAGGGAAGCCAAGGGGTGGTGGTCACAATTTCTAAAGCTCCAGTTAAAGACACTGCTGCCAGCATGGTTTAGATTTTTCAAGAATTTACAGTGAAGCATCAGCTACAAGGCATGTTGTCCCCATGTGGGTAACAATAACTCCACTTACCAGATCCTGGACTTCGAAGGCCTGTCAATGGCTATCTTGTCCCATTCAAGGGGCACGAACTTTCCTTCATCCTGGATGGCCCTGCTGTTTTCCCATGAGCTCGGTAACAGGATTTGCTGCCATTATTGCAAGCCTGGAAGGGCTGCAGAAATCCACCCAGAAGTCACCTTTCTCTAGACTTCCCCATATGTGTCCCCAAGTAGCTTCTCCTAAATGCTTTCCTACTGTTTCCTCCACATGCTGACTGAGATTGGGGTGCCCCCTCTTTCTGACTGACTCCAAAGTTTCTCCTACAAGGGTTGTGTTTACAGTTGTCCACATAGACCCTCTCTGTCTTCTGACACAAATGTCCTGTGGAACAACCACTTCATATAAAAAAGAAAAATTTGAATTTATAGAAATGTACTCATTAGTAGGTAGAATGCCACTCCAGGCAACTCACCATTATCCATGTATCACGCATTCAGCTGCAAGTTACAGAAAACCAACTCAAAGTGGCTTTAAAATAATTAAATGTAATATCTAGCCAATGGGGAAATCCAGAGGAAAGGCAGTTAGTTGGTTTAGAGTTCCGAGGATACCATCAAGGACCCAGGATCATCCCTTCTCTCTGTTCTTCCGGATCAGTGTGAGATTCATCCTTTGAATGGGAGCAAGTTGACATCAGTGGTCCCAAACGCTGTTTCGAGATATAACAATATCCAGAGAAGAAAGAGAGCGTAGGTCTACCTATTCCTGGATCTCTTTCTTAGAAGAGAGGGAACTTTTTCCAAGAATCCCTGATACTGGGTATTTTTTATTTGTGCCTCCAGACCCTGCTGAGGTGGCAGATTCATCTGTTCCATGTGGCACTCACTCACTGAGTCACTCGGTGGTCACTCAGTGGTATTCATCAAGTTTGATCTGGTCTGGAGAGTCCAAGACGGCTCCACTCACATGCCTGGCACCTTGGTGGACATGGTTGGAAGGCTGAGATTAACTGGGCACTCTCCTTCACCACGTGATCTCTCCAGCAAGACAATTGGAATTCTTCTGATGGCAGCCCAGGCCATGTTCAGTGCAAGCATTCCAAGAGACAAGACATGGAGACTGACAGCCTTTTAAGGAAAGGAAACTGGAATAGTGTCACTTCTGCTCTACTTTAATTATCAAAACAGTCAGAGTCCACTCAGATTCAAGGGGAAGGTACATATACCCTCACTGCTGGATCGTAGGCGTGTCAAAGAATCTGTGGCCATCTTCAACTCTTTTTTTTTTTTTTTTTAAGATTTTATTGGGGAAGGGGAACAGGACTTTATTGGGGAACAGTGTGTACTTACAGGATTTTTTCCAAGTCAAGTTGTTGTCCTTTCAATCATAGCTGTGGAGGGCACAGCTCAGCTCCCAGTTCAGTTGCCGTTGTTAGTTGCAGGGGGTGCATCCCACCATCCCTTGCAGGACTCGAGGAGTTGAACTGGCAACCTTGTGGTTGAGAGCCCACTGGCCCATGTGGGAATCGAACCAGCAGCCTTCGGCGTTAGGAGCACGGAGCTCCAACCGCTTGAGCCACCAGGCCAGCCCCCATCTTTAACTCTTGACACCATCCTTGCATTCCTGGGACAAACTTAACTTGATCCAAATTCATATTTTTATATGCTTCTAGATTCAATTTATTAATATTTTGTTTAGAAATTTTGCATTTATGTTCATGAGTGAGATTGGCTTCTGATTTTTCTTTCTTGTACTGTTCTTTGCTAGTTTTTGGTATTGAGGTTATATCAGAATTATAAAATGAGGTGGAGAACATTCTCTAATAGTGTGTGTTTTAGAAGAACTTAAGTTTGGAATAACCTCCTTTTGCAATATCATTTGGGCCAAGTCTGTTCTTTGTGGGAGTATTTTCAGTCACTGATTCAATTTCTTTAATGGTTATAAGACTATTTAAGTTTTCTATTTCTCCTTGAAATCAGTGTTTCTAAATTACACATTTTATAAATTTGTCCATTTCATGTAAGTTTTCTGATTATTAGCATAAAGTTGCTCTTAGAATTCTATTACTTCTTAAAGTTTTTGTTGCAAATAAACCGTACACAAATATAACAATGCAGGAAATTCAAAGAATAATAACTGGGTTCCCATGTATCTGCAACCCAGTTTAAGAAATTAAATATTACCAGTGCCTGTGAGCCTCTCTCTTTGTCGTTTCCCAACCATATCACCTCCCACTCTACTCACAGGCAGCCACTACTCTGAGTCTTTCTTATTTGTCCTCTTGCTTTTCTTTATGGTTTTATCATATATGTGTGTGTCCTTAAACAATATATTGCTTAGTTTTGCCTGCTTCTGACTTTTATAGAATTGCAAGCACACTATATGTATTTTTCTACAACTTGCTTTTGTTTAATCCAAGGTGTTTTGGGGGGTATCAATCAGAATCCAATCAGGAGATAGAAACCACACCAGTAATTTACATAGAATAATTTAACATAGAGAATTATTTATGAGTAAAGAGGACTTAACTACTAAGAGAGTTAGCAGAGAACTTGAAGTAGATGGGAATAGTAGATGTGTGAAGTAGCTACTACCTCTGGGGCTGAGAAGGGGATGCGAGGAAGGAATAACTGGCCAGAGCACCATCCCCAACCAAGGCTGAAATTCAGACTTCCTCGTAGAGGGGTGGCAGTATGGTCTGCTGAATGGCAAAGAAGTTCACTGAGGTGCCACCAGCTGGGCCAGCAAGCAGAGAACCACCTGCGGGGGAGCTGGCTCACATCCTTGGGAAGACATCTGCTGGCTGCATTGTCGTAGCAGAAAGAGTAAGAGCACAGAACCAGGAAGAGAAGCCTTTTCCTCTTGCAGTGTCTCTCTAGTGCCTCTACTGAGAAGGCCTCGAATGCCAGCTGGCAAAGAAGAAACATTCACAGCATCCAGCTCCTTTATCACAAAGCAGGCCAGAGACAGGTTGATGGAGCTGAGAGGAGATAAGTTAATACCTGGCACTGGCGCTCATCTGTATGTTGCGTATGGCTGCACTTCATTCGTTTTCACTGCGTGGCATCCTATTATATGAGTGTACCACCCTTTATTGATATAGCCTACTGTTCCAGACATTTGGGTGGTATCTAGTTTTCTGCCACTGTGAACACTGCCGCTCTGAACATTCTTGTCCTGTCTTCAAAGTGACACGTGCCAGGATCTCCAGGACAGTGCCACAGATGGCAGTATAGACGGGTGTACTAGGACCCTGCTCTTTTCAGTTCTTTGGGTGGCTGAGTGGGGCCTGGTGTATCCAGGGCCACCTGACCAGTCATCTCCACCTGTGGGCCACCTCCTCATTTTACCCAAGGGGCTGATAACCTTTTGTGCTTTGCTACGTGTACCATTGTGTGAGACAGGGTGGGAGACACTGCTTCACGGCTACTTAGCAGAGAAGCTTTGGGATTTTAGGGCATAAAAAGTCCTTTTTCAGTAATAACTCCAAATTGGTTCAATCTGTGCTCCTGCCAACACTGTGTGAGAGCTGCTTTGTGACCTCACCAATGCCTGGTATTGTCAAGAATGTCAGTCTGGTGGGGTGGAAAGGAAATACCACGGTGGTTACCCTTTGCGTTCCCTGAATGCTGCTCAGGTCAGATATAGTCTCACGTTTATAGACCATTCACATTTTTTTCTTCTGGGATGCTTGCTCTTCTTCATGCTTGCTCGTGTCTTTTGCTTACTTTTTAATTTTCCTTTTTGATAAGTAGGTGCTCGTTCTATATTACGGATGCTGTTTATTGTTGTGTCAGTCAGGGTTCCAACGCACAAACTACTCTTAACTATTATAAGCATCGAGGGAGTCTGTCTAGCAGTTTCGTTTTTATACAATTGGAAGGACTGGAGACATGAGCTCTTGATTGGGCTTTCAGAAACGACAAGCAAAACAATCCTGCAGAATTGGCCCCCCCAGGGACCTGCTGAGCCTGCCACAGTTAGGAGGCTGGAGAATCCTCTGTCCCAACTGCTGGCTCTGGGATAACAAGGATTGGGAAGCTGCCATCGAGAGTGTCGGTTTTGGGAATGCTTGTCTGGAATCTGTGGACAGGGAGTCAATATCCGTACTGCTGGCTCCAGAGCCCACCGTGCCTGGTCCGCTGTGCAGCACGATGGATCCTATGTCACTGTCCTCCCAAATGACCCAGTACTGCAGTCAGTTCTTACATGAGCGCACCTGGCTGACAGGAGCTAAATCACACCCAGATCCCAGGCTATATAAGCGAGCCTGGGAAATGGAGTGTTGCTCTTTCCAGCCTCCAAAGTGCAGGAAAGCACACTAGCAAGAGATTGGGAGAGACGCTGAGGGAGCCAATTCACCACGTCTGCCAAGTTCCACCCTCTCAGTCCCTCGACATTCCTATGGGTCCTCTTCTCAGCCTCAGACATCCTGTAACACATCAACAACCACACATAATGTAGCTCTCTCGCATACAAATGCAAAAGCACTCACTCCCTCCTTAAACGGGAACAGTATTAGCTCAGTGTTCCATCTGTCATCACATCCATTTATGGGTGTTGAACTGGTCTTTGGTTCAGTCCCAATTCCATCTTGTTATCCTGTGACTTATGGACTGAAATATGAGCTACCAGCAACATACGTCTATCTGGCGTTCTCAACCTTGAAACTATTGACATTTTGAGCCAGATTATTCTTTGTTTGGGGACTTTTCTGTACACTGTGGGATGTTTAGCAGCATCCCTGGCCTCTACACGTTAGATGCCAGGAGCACTTCCCCCAGTTGTGACAGTCAAAAATGTCTGCAGACATTGTCAAATGCCTTCTATTGGTCAAAATAACCCCTGGTTGAGAAATACTGCCTTATGTGAAATAGAAGAGGAGAGAGGGGAAAAGAGACATTGGTTACATAACAGGGCAAGGGAAAAATCATAAGCTACCTATAGAAATGTATATTTCTGGGGGCAGACAGGTGGCTCAGTTGGTTAGAGCACGAGCTCTTAACAACAGGGTTGCCATTTGATTTCCACATGGGCCAGTGAGCTGTACCCTCCACAACTAGATTGAAGACAACGAGCTGCCACTGAGCTTCCGGAGGGGCAGCCGGATGGCTCAGTTGGTTAGAGCGTGAGCTCTCAACAACAAGGTTGCTGAATCAATTCCCACATGGGATGGTGGGCTGTGCCCCCTGCAACTAAAGATTGAAAATGGCAGCTGGACTTGGAGCTGAGCTGCGCCCTCCACAACTAGATTGAAGGACAACGACTTGGAGCTGATGGGTCCTGGAGAAACACACTGTTCCCCAATATTCCCCCAATAAATCTTAAAAAAAAAAAAAGAAGTACAAATTGGTAGTTACAAAATAGTCATGAGGATGTAAAGTACAGCATAGAGAATATAGTCAATAATATTGTAATAACTATGTATGGTGCCAGGTGGGTACTAGACTTATCAGGGGAATCACTTCACTAATTATATAAATGTCTAACCACTACGCTGTACACCTGAAACTAATATAAAATAATACTGAGTGTCAACTGTAATTGGAAAAAAAAAATACTGGGTCTTGCAACAGGTAGGCCTAATTAGATTTGAGGATTGGGCAGGAGGCAGGCAGTAAACAGGCCTCCCTCAAGAAGAAACATTTCATAAGGAGTCAGACTTAGAGGATGAAACACTCACACTGGCCTCAAGAATCAAAAACCTGGAGTACCCTGGGAAGCGAAAGGGGTGGCATGGCTGGGGCATGGTGAGCTGAGGGAACAGGAGCCAGCGGGGGCTGGGGGTTGTCAGAAGCCCACTCAGCCAGGATCTTGCAGGCTGTGCACAGACTCAGCTGTAACTCTGAGCACAGTGGGAAACCATCCAGAAACATAAGCAGGAAATTAATAGAATCCGATTTTCATTTTTAAAAGGTCACTTCGGATCTCAGTGCCCAGATCTTGGTTTCTAAATACCATTCTCCAATAAAAGCAACAGGGTTCCTTGAGGAAATGGCTGATTCAGAACTAGGACAGGGAAAACACCAGATGAGCCTGGAGCGTTTTGTAGTACCAGAAAGCCAGGCAGTACTCAAAGCAACAAAAGCATGGGGGAATGTCAAAGGGATACAGGAGCCAACTTGGAAGAACTCCAGTGGCCAATGCTGAAACAATTTGAGCAACAAAGTAAATAACGTAGTACTGGATTATAACTCAAAGTATAAAATGTATATACATACATTTTATATATATACATGTATGTATATACAAAATGTATATACATACATATATGAGTCCATAGTGATATAAATAAATGGGGGAGAAGAGACAAATCTTCCTTATAGAAGAATTCCAAAGGTGTATGTAGCTCCTCCCCCTTCCCGGAGGTATGCTTAGCCCCGCCCACCTCTTACTGGGGGCTGGATTTGGTGACTGGCTTCCAAAGATAGAGCATGGAAAGGGGAAAATAACAGCTTTATAGCAGATTAATCTGGCAACATGACCTTAACCAAGTGATCAAAGTTAACATCATCAGTGATGTCATGTGGTATCATGATAAGTAAGTGACATGTGATGAGAAAGTCACTTCCCGCTGTGGTACGTTGCCCCATCATACCAGTCTAGTCATAGTAAAGACAGAAAAACCCAATTTGGGAGACATTCTACAAAATTCCTGACCAGTACTCAGAAGTGTCAAAGTCATTATTTTATCTTACTCTTAGAAGTAAAATGGCTCTCCAAAGGAAATTCGGTAAAAATATTTTTACTCTTTGGTATTATTGGGGAATTATTCAAGTCAATCAAAGAAATATTAAACATCATAATTGAGATATTGCAAAATGATGTCGTATATCTTTACATATATTTGAAAAGTTTACCTGCTGGAAAAGGAAATCAATCCCACTGAAAAGATGGGAATTATCATGGGATTTAAAAATAACCCTTCTCGTAGGGAATTTCCAGCTTCCGTTCTTGTAGCAATTCGATGTGATCAGGCCTTAAGATTTTCTATTTTGGATCAGTTTTTCAAGGACATGGACATGACGATCAGACTTAAGGATCAATTTAAACTTCCAGTACAGGTTTGAGTATTAAATCCATGTGAAGCAGACATGGAGTGTTAATTGAGCTTAAAACTACGTTTGAGCCCCAAACATAACTTAATGAATCTACTTCTTTGGAAAGAACTAAATGATGTACGGTAGCATTTCCAACAACATGTTTATTTCAGAGATTCTCATTGCACCAGTGCAGATTTGCAAAAGCATCAAAACCAATTGTAAATATAGTATCAGAAGAAATCTAAGGGGTGCTCCTTTGAACAGACTTAGAACAAAATATTATTAATTAGAGGGAATAAAAGGAAAGATCTCATTATATTTAATTAACAAAGGTTGCTTTAAAAAGAACTTCATATTAATAAAGCTATATTTAAAAGTATTTGTAACCCAATGATAAGAAACCTACAATATGAAAATTATGTGTTGTAATTATTTCTTATTTTGGCATTACCTGGATATCAAAAAAATCTTACTCAGATATTTTTCCCAGAAATAAACCCAACCAACTCCACAACCTCTTATATTACTGCTTGTTCTTTCCAACCCACCCTATACTGCCCTTTGTCTACCAAAAGATATGGCCTCCAAGTTCTTAAGTACTAGGGACTCACTCTATGGCTTTACATGAAGTGAGATTTCAAAACAGGAGACATATCCCCTGGTATATTTCATTACTATCCCAATCCCATATCATTACATCGGAAATTATTTTGACAGTAAACTCTTAAAACTCAGGTCATTTACAAAAATATCACAGCTTCTCATTTTCTCTACTTCAGCAGCCTATGATTTATTTTGGCGTGATATATAGATTTTAGTGAAGGTTATGTCCCCTTTCTCTTATTGTACACAAATAAGACTAGCTTTTTGTTACTTATCCCAGCTGTAGCTTGTATTCTGGTGTTCATTTGTCTTATGGAGCTTTCATTTTCCCGTCCTTCTTGTATTGAACTGACTTCTCATCCTCTTCTCTTAAATGTAAACATATTCATTAGGAGCCCATGCATAAGACTCTTTATTTTAGAGTAGTTGTGCCTGATGATTTACATATTGAAATGCTTACTCTTTTATTATAAGTTATTAATTTTAGTTTTACATTGCATTACACTTAGGGCTTTTTTATGTTGTGGAGGGGTTAAGTCACTTGCGAATCTCTTCTAGGATTATCAAAGTGGTGTTACAAAATATCTTCTAAAAAGAGAGCATTGGGTCTGCCAGAGCTCAGAACAAGTGCCTCAGAACAACGGTTCTCAACCAGGGGCAATTTTGCCCCCAGGGGACATTTGGCAATATGTGGAGATGGGGTGGTGTTACAGGCATTTGGTGGGTGTGGTCTCGGGTGTTGGTAATCATCCTACAATGCACAGGACAGCCCCACAACAAAGAATTATCTGGCAAAGTATCTATAGTGCTGAGGTTGAGAAGCCCTGATTCATAGAAACTCTCCCATACGCCATCCATAGTTGATACAAACCTCATTATATGGTGCATAACAGTCATATGGGAAATTGGGGACCAGGGTGGGAGGGTGAATGTGTGGAACTCTATGTTCTATTTGCTCAAACATTCTGTAAACCTAAAACTGTACTAAACGTAAAATCTATTATTTATTTTTAAGAACCATGTTGGTGATTTTCTGAGCCTAGACCCTAACCCCATTTTACATAGGGACACAATGTATTGTTTGTAAGGTTTGAATGTACAGTGCACTTTTCAGCAATTCACTTACTATCTATGTAGAAGGACAGCTGCATTTCCTTCTGTTTGGAATGTTGCCAAGACTTGGTCACCATTTCAGAAAGTCACATCACCAATAGCAAACTAGTGGTCTCTGAGTAGCCGGTTCACCACTCGCCTGTATGTGTCCTTGTTCGCATTCACTGAGGTTTTATAAAGAGGGGCCGGCCCGGTGGCTCAGGCGGTTGCAGCTCCGTGCTCCTGACGCCGAAGGCTCCTGGTTCAATTCCCACATGGGCCAGTGCCAGATGGCTCAGTTGGTTGGAGCGCAGGCTCTCAACCACAAGGTTACCGGTTGGACTCCTCGAGTCCCACAAGGGATGGTGGGTTATGCCCCCTGCAACTGGACCTGGAGCTGAGCTGCGCCCTCCACAACTAAGATTGAAAAGACAACAACTTGACTTGGAAAAAGTCCTGGAAGTACACACTGTTCCCCAATAAAGTCCTGTGCCCCTTCCCCCCAAAAAAGAAATAAAGAGGGGCCAGCATTCAACTGCTTGACTGTGCCTGAAAGTTCACATACTCGAACATTATTTATTACTAAATACTTTCATTTATCCCCTATAGTGCAATTAGGATAGTGTTATATATTGATATTATTTTGTGTGTATAGGTAGGTTTTATTATCTATTAATTTCATCGCAGGATACTAACAAAATTGTTATTAAAATGGTGACTGAGTCTGACTGAATTGAGAAGCTCTCCTTCAAAATGAAATCCAGACTCCTTACTGAGCCCTCAGGCCTATATAAGCAGCCTGGCCGGCCCTTGCAGAGTCTCTGCCGGCTCCTCCCACCTTTCCTGCCAAAGGGATCTATTTGTATGTCCCAGAATGTGTCAGCATTCTCACTTCCCTGGTCTTGGTACAGGCTGTTCTCTCCCTGAAGTGCCCCCATTCTCTTCTTCTTGGCCTCAGCGAACACAGTGTTCCCCAAATCTCAGCTCTTTACGAGCTCCCTTTGAAACTTATGCCACAGCTGTGCCCCACCCGCAGTCCCTTTTCTTAAACGAGTCATTTTTCATAAATGTATTTTGTTAATATGAAACTTATAAAAGAATTTCTTTTAAAATTTAAAACAAAATGTATGATTTTATTCCTTTAAGAAATCTATATTTGGGGGTGGGGGGTGGGAGATGAGGGTAAGGGGGATCGAATATATGGTGATGGAAGGAGAACTGACCCTGGGTGATGAACACACAATGGGATTTATAGATGACGTAATACAGAATTGTACACCTGAAATCTATGTAATTTTACTAACAATTGTCACCTCAATAAATTTAATTTAAAAAAAATCTATATTTTATTTGCAGTCAATTCTAATAAGTGTAGATTTTAATTATAGTTCATTGTAATAAATTGATAGTTTATTAAACTATACGTAATTTTATTTTTCGAAGAAAAGTGTACATCATTATCATAAATAGGAAACTAGTATGAGTAACTCTAACAACAAAGCAACTATAAAAACAGAGAGAAGGAACATAAACTTTATTAACCTCTATTTAGATAAAACTGTCAACAGAAGCTCTGAGGTCAGCTTTTTATTAGAGAGAGGGGGAGAGAGGGCAAATTAACAGGTGTTAGAAACACATTAGCACCGAATTGAGACTTTTCCCCCTTGATATATTCTGAAGGCTTGAACCGACTTAAAAGAATAACTTTCTCTTACAGTGTAATTTAATGCCATCTATGTTCTCCCTAAAATCTCTTGTATATCACTACGATCCATTTATTCACTAAGCATTTATTGAGCACCTGCTATGGACCAGGCTGTGGCACTAGATGTTTGCAATAATAAAACACTGACCCAGACAAGCATGGTCTTTGCCCCACAAGCTCACAGTCAGCTGGAGGAAAAAACACAAGCAACCTGGGAGTAGCCATAAAATTTCATTACTTGTGAAAATAATTTGTGATTTTGAGCCTCTCACTTCTCCAGCATCTTCTCTATATGCACGGTGATTGCAGAGAAAAACAAACCCTCTCATAAATTGAATGAGTTAGATAAAATTAATTTCAAAATTACAATGGTCTATAATCTTTTCCAAGTTTTTTCCTGAAAAAAAGTGTGAGGTGAGTGCATCTTAATGTGTTTCATGTACTAGATTGAAGGACAATGACTTGGAGCTGATGAGCCCCGGAGAAACACACTGTTCCCCAATATTCCCCAAAAAACTTTATTTAAATATATATGTGTGTATGTGTGTGTGTTTCATGTGATGTGACACCGCCGTTTTTTGTTTTCTTAGTGGCGGTGGTGGGAGGGCATGAGATGAGGCTGGGGAAGGGGCCTGGGCTCACTTCAGGGCATTTGCTTAACCCATCACTGCTCCAGACAGCTCAGTCTCACTGCCACCAGGAAGCCCGCCTGGACGCTCCAGCGGGGCCCACGCCTCAGCTGTGCGCACCAAAGACCCGGCGCTTCCCCAGGCACCCTCTGCAGAAGGGTCCGTCTGTCTTCCAGATCGGCCTGGGGGCTTCACCAGCACCGTTACCTGGCCCTCTACTCTGCCTTCCGCAGCACCCAGCTTGGCGCAGCCTGCCAGGACCGCTGGCGACAGATGGTCTCTCTGGCTTTCCCTAGCACCGGCTCCGCTCGGGTTACAGTCTCGGCCGGAGGCTCTGCAGGCACGCGGGAAGCCGGCCCCTCGGTGCGGGGCGCTAGGGCGGCTCTGGCACCACCTCCGAGTTGGTGGAGGGGGAAGAACACTGCGCCTGTTCCGCCCGAGCTCTCGGCTGGTGGAGGGGGCGAAGTACCTCTCCCCACCGCGCCCGAGGGGTCCAGGACAGACGCCTGAGGAGAGGAGAGGAGAGGCGGCAAGGGGCCTTCCCGGGTCAGCCGCCTCTAAGTCACACCGGGCAGCGCGGGGAGCAGTGGGGACCGGGAACTGTGAGGTGGGCCGGGGTGCACGCGGGAATCCGGAGACCGGGTTGGAGACCCTGCCCCAGGGAGGCCGGGAAGGGTAGTGCGACCTTCTGTCCCCGCCCCGGGGGCGGAGCCGAGGTCCGAGCCTGCGGAGCGTGAGACCCTGGGAAATCCGCCGCAGCACCCTCTCCCGCTCACGCCTCTCCCCTCCCCTTTCGGGGAGACCCAACCTCCCACACCCCACCCCGCCCACCGCCCGCAAGACCCGGCCTCCCGGGTCCTCTGGTGCCCCTCCCGGCGCAGGTGCAGCACCCCACCCCTCTCCCACCTAGGCACATCGCGCTGGGCGGCCATGGCGCGAGGAGACCTTCCGCAGGACAGGCGAGTTGGGGACCGAGTGGGGTGCGTAGGGGATCCGGGTAGCCGTGAGCAACGCAGACCCGCTCCCTTTGGGAGCTCCAAGGCTCATAGCAGACCAGATGGGACTACAATTCCCATCAGCCGCCTCCCTCGGCTGCCTGAGCTGGGGTGATGGGGGCTGTAGTCCGATCTCCGGAGGGGGCGGCCTGGGTGGCGGGAGGGGAGGCCGAGGAGCTGCGTCCTCCGTGTGACCTTCTGACTGATCCCTACAGCTACCACCTGGTCGGGATCAGCTTCTTCATCCTGGGGCTGGGCACCCTCCTGCCCTGGAACTTCTTCATCACTGCCATCCCGGTGAGACTCGCGGCTGGACTGACAGCCCCAAGGCCACAGCCACCATCTGTCCCTCCAGCCGCCTCGGACCTGAGGGGTACCAGGCGCTTTCCCTACCCCGCGGCCTTTGACTCCTCATTATGCCCTTGTGGCTGAAGCTAGGAGCCTCTGAGAGGGGAGGTGCCTTTCTCATGGCTAGGAAAGCCAGGCTTTCAGGGATGCCCAGATCCTAGAGGGGCAAGGTCGCCAGCTCAGGGGTCCTGTGGAATCGCCACCTCTGTTCATTATTCCTGAGCTAGTCACTCCAAAAGTGGGCTTTCCAAGCCTTTCGTTTTCTTTGAAATAGCATGAATTACATTCATTCATCCAACAAATAGTTGGGTGCACAACAAATAGTTAACGTGCACCTACTGTGGGCCAGGCCATTCTTGGCACTGGGGGTTCAGAAGGAAACATAAAAGAGGAAGGCTCCATCTCATGGAGCTTATATTCTCTCAAGGGCAGGCAGGAATGTGGGGCTCGTGTTCTCTTTTGTACTGAGTTATTCATATATATTCAGTACAACAACTTTCCAGATGACTCTTCAGTGCCTGACTGTGTGTTGGGCCCTGGAGACCCAAAGCTGAATCAGCCCCTGGTCGCAAGAGCAAGCAGGGTGCCAAAGAGCTATTAATAATTGTGTTGGTCACCCGTCGGGTGAGTCCACAGAGGGACCAATACCTTTGTCCGGCGAGTGACTATCACTCTGGATTGGGGTGTGAGATCCACAAATAATGTAACATAACACTGGCATCCCAGGCTTGGAGCAGAGTCCTTTGGGCCCCCAGGGGAGGGAGCAACTCCTTCTGCTTCATAGAAGAGGTGATTTGTAACTAAGGAGAAGGGGAGGTAAAGCATTTGGGGTGGGGAGGGGAACGGCAGGAAGAGGGGAAGGCATTCCAGGCAGAGATGGCAGCCTTGCAAATGCACCAACCAAGGCAAGGGGTATGCCAGCCTGTTCAGAGAAAAGGGTGCCCTGGAGCTTTGCAGAATGAAGCAGGAGATGGGGCACAAAAGGGAGACCTGGGTCTGGTTCTGAAGGGCCCCAAATGCTGTTCCAAAACCTTGAGGCTTTGCTCTACAGGCAAAAGGGAGCTATGGGCAGGGGGTGGGGCAAGTTAAGCAGAGGCGGGATAGGATATGCGTTCCAGAGAGAACGCAGTTGGTCAGCACCGAGGCCAGAGCCTGGCTTCCCTTGGGTGCTCAATACATACTCAGGAATCTGGAAGCCCCTGCAGGAGTGGGGGCTGGAACCAGAGCACTGAAAAGGAGGGGTGAAGCACTGAAAAGGAGGGGTGAAGATGGAGAAAGGCCCAAGTTGGGGTTCTTAGGGCTTGGGCTCTGTCCCCGACTTCAGCCATTCAATTCAATGCACATTCACTGAACTCCAACTGTGTGCCAGGTGCTGAGGACAGTACAAGGACAAACCAACAGTCCCCACAAATATTAACCAAGCCATCTCAAGCTTGGGGGGGGGGAGGCAATGGAAAAGGCTGGGGGGTTACTGAGGGTAGGTTGTAGGGTGACGCTGTACCCCCCTTCCCCGGTATCCTGGCAGTATTTCCAGGGGCGGCTGGTGGGCGCCAACAGCACCACTGGGACCCTGGGCACCAACCATACTGGCCCTGCAGACACCTTCAACTTCAACAACTGGGTGACGCTGCTGTCCCAGCTGCCCCTGCTGCTTTTCACGCTCCTCAACTCTTTCCTGTACCAGTGGTGAGAGGCCCACCCTCGGACTCCCCCCCAGGCTATCCCTCTGTTGTCCCTGCCCCGCCCCTGCTGAGGCAGCTCCATGCGGCCCAGGGAAAACCTGCCATCCTTCCTGCGCGGCCCCCACTGTCCAGCCCTGGGCTGAACCTCCCGCCTACCTCCCTTTGCCCGGCCTGCGCCCAGGCAGTACCCACTCTGCTTCCTTTATGAGCAGCATTCCTGAGACGGTGCGGATTCTGGGCAGCCTGCTGGTCATCCTGCTGCTCTTTGCCCTGACGGCGGCGCTGGTCAAGGTGGACATGAGCCCTGGGCCCTTCTTCTCCATCACCATGACCTCTGTCTGGTTCATCAACTGTGAGCACCGCTGCCCCTACCCACCTCCCTGTCCAGCCCACCCAGGACTTTAGCCGAGCCTCCTTTTTGTAATGGAAAGGCCCCAAAATATCCAAAGACAAGACAGCAGCATTATGCATATCCCTGATGAGAAACTGAGGCCCAGAGAGAGAGGAAAAGTCACTTGTCTTAGGCCCCACGGTGACCTAAGAGCTGGCCTCCTAGCCCCTAGCCCTGCAGGCCTACAGATGCACCTCAGAAGAGGAATGAATGGGGGGGGGGGTGACACCAGAGTGGCAGGAGTCTCACGCCTGCCAACTTAGACCAGAATCCTCTGTGCATCCTGCTGACACCTGCTCCAGGGGCCCCTGACACCTGCCTAGTTGAGTGGCAGCCCCCATTCTTGTCCCTCTACAGCCTTCGGTGCAGTTCTGCAGGGCAGCCTCTTTGGGCAGCTGGGCACCATGCCTTCCACCTACAGCACCCTCTTCCTCAGCGGCCAGGGCTTGGCTGGGATCTTCGCTGCCCTTGCCATGCTCATGTCCATGGCCAGTGAGTGGACTTGAGTGGCTGGAGGGCAAGGGTGGCTTCTTTGGGGGGCAGGGAGTGTGCCAGGAGTGAGATGCCTTGGGTTCTGGGTGGAGACAGAAGTGATGGGGTGATGGGGAGCTGGGGTAGGGAGCAGGGTTCTCTACAGGGAGAGAGTGACTGGCTGAAGATTGGCTTAACTTGGAGCCAGGGGCAAGATTCCTGAGGCTAACACTGGTATATGGCAGCAGGTTGAGGTTGAGGGAAGGAGGGACAGGTTTGGGATTCAGACAGACTTGGGTTCGAATCCCAGTTCCACTGCTCCATAGTGGGGGGCATTGGATGAGACGCTTTTCTTGTGTCAGTTTCCCCACCTAAATGATTATTATTTAGCTCCATCCTCAGAGTGTAAGGAGCATACAGTAATAATGAGCACATAGTAGGTGCTCAAAAAAAACAGCATGTAGGGAAGAGTGACAGAAGTGAAAGGCTGGGCTAGGGCCCTGCATGAGATTCCCAAGTTTGTCAGGAGAGTAGTGGAAGAGGCCGGGGGTGAATCTGAGAAGGTCATAATGGGAAGTGGGATAAGAGCTGTTAGGTCTGTGGGAGCCGGTCGGTCCAGCCACCTCCCCACTGCAGCTGCAGTTTCTGCACAGGTGGCGTGGATGCCCAGACCTCTGCCCTGGGCTACTTCATCATGCCCTGCGTGGGCATCCTCATGTCCATCATGTGTTACCTGAGCCTGCCCCACCTGGTGAGCCTGCCCCACCTGGTGAGCCCAGCATTGAGCTCGAGGCAGCCCTTTAGAGTATTTCAGATATAGCCCAGGGGAGGTGGAGGGGACTGGAGCCCAATCCTGATGCCCACAGGGGGACCCCAGCCTCTTAGGCAACAGGGTGGGGGAGGGATCCAGACACCGCACCCAAGCCCGGCAGGGCCAACGCTTTTCTTCTGCAGGAGTTTGCCCGCTACTACCTGGCCAAGAAATCACAGGCACAAGCTCAGGAGCTGGAGACCAAAGCTGAGCTCCTCCAGCCTGGTGAGCCACCGGACCCTGCTGGAGAGGTGGAGCCGCGGAAGAGGCTAGAGACACCTCCACAGGGAAGCATTTCCTCTACGTCCCCAACTAGAACCCTCACCCCTAGGGGCCTTGTTTGAGCAGAAGCAGATCATGTGGGATTAAAGTCATCCCTGCTGCCCTTTGGGCCTTGGTTTTCTCCCCTATAAAATGGGGAGGCAGAACTACAAGCATGCAAGTTCTGGATCCAAATGCATTTGAGTTTGAATCTTGGCTTCACAACATCCAAGCTGTGTGACCTTAAGCAAGTCATTTAACCCCTCTGAGCCCCCCCCCCCCATTTCTTTATAGGACAATGGCAGTGAGATAACTCATCTAAGGTATTTAATTTGCCTGGCACATGTATGAGTGTGTGCTTAGTAAATGGTAGCTAAGCATATTTCTGCTTAATTAGAATTTGTTAATTCTCTTTGCCTGAACCCTGGGCTGAAGGAGGGTCACCTGTGTTAGCTGGGGATCACCCTGTCACAGGCAAGGGTCACAGGCATGACCCTGCCCTCCCCTCTCGCTCCAGATGAGAAGAATGGGATTCCTAACAGCCCCCAGAAGGCAGCCCTGACTCTGGATCTTAACACTGAGAAGGAGCCGGAACTGGAACCAGAGGAACCCCAGAAGCCAGGAAAACCTTCGGTTTTCATTGTCTTCCAAAAGGTTTGGCTTGGATATAACCCCCAACCACCATCCCTGGGGAAGAAAGGGCTGTTCTCTCCAGCTCTCCCCAGACTCTTAGAATGAGGCCTTAGTCCTCACCTTGTCCACCCCAAGGTGACAGGGTCAGAGTGGATCGGGGACACAGCTGAGCCAGGCTCCCGGTGTGCTGCTCCTGGACTAGGGCTTGGCCAGGAGGGTCAGGGCTGCCTGTTGGGCCCTAGGTCTGCCCCACCTGCTCACACCCCTGCCTCCGGCTCCCAGATCTGGCTGACGGCGCTGTGCCTTGTGTTGGTCTTCACAGTCACCCTGTCTGTCTTCCCCGCCATCACAGCCATGGTGACCAGCTCCACCAGTCCTGGAAAGTGGAGTGAGTGTTGGGAATCAGAAGAGGGCAGGGCCGAGGAGTGAAGGGGCGAGCAGGAAGAGGGGAGTCGGGACCTGGATGAGCCCTCTCTCTCTTCCAGGTCGGTTCTTCAACCCCATCTGCTGCTTCCTTCTCTTCAATGTCATGGACTGGCTGGGACGGAGCCTGACTTCTTACTTCTTGTGGGTGAGCACACCTGGGCCGGGGTGATCTGATGGTTTTAGGAAGCAGTTGGGAATTAGAGGGTGTGAGAGAGCACAGAAAGGTCTGGGCCTGGCAATGGAACAGCCCGCCAGGTGGCAGTGAGCACCTGGCCCCAGGAGGTATGCCAGCCAGGGCTTGGACTATGAGCTCCTTGAAAGCAGAAGCGATGTCCAATTGACCTGTGTCCCCTGCATCCAGCCCAGGGCCCAGCCCTCGGTGCTCAGAGACTATGACGTAGCAGTGCCTGTACCACGTGAGAGTTGAGACAAGATTCCTAGTGTTTGGATTGCGTTGAGCCAAGGTGCTGCTTCTTTAAACGAACTCTTCCAAGGAGACACAACAAATAAAGTACATCAAAAAGGAGGTGCTCTGATCCAAGCCAGGAAGGGGCTTGATACCCAGCTTTTATTCCAGTTCAGAAAGCCCATCTGCCCCAAAGGGGTCTGTGGAACCCCCAGGGGCATTTGGAGGGACCGAGTTTGAAAACTGAAGATGCCGTCTCAGGGCCCTCCCAGTTCTGCCATGGAGAGAACACCAGCTGGCCAGCAGGAGAGGCAGAGGCTGGGCCCAAGCCCGTCCTTGATTGCTGGGTGGCCTTGGTCCAGCCCCCTGGCTCTCCAGAGGCCCAAGTGCTGTCCTCACTAGTTCACCTTGGGTAGGTCAGGGGAAGTGAGAGCTGAGTCCATCTTGGGTACCCCTAGAACAGAGACCATGCTCCCAGGGACTGCCCTCACCCCAGCTTCTGCCACAGCCGGACCAGGACAGCCGGCTGCTGCCCCTGCTGGTCTGCCTGCGCGTCCTGTTCATCCCGCTCTTCATGCTGTGCCACGTGCCTGAGAGGTCCCGGCTGCCCATCCTCTTCCCACAGGATGCCTACTTCATCACTTTCATGCTGGTCTTTGCTGTTTCCAACGGTTACCTGGTGTCCCTCACCATGTGCCTGGCGCCCAGGTCTGGGGGACAGTGGGGAGGGCCTGGGAGTATGGTGGGCCGGGGGCACTGGGGCTGGGCCCAGGTCCGACCCAGCATTTTCTAAGAGCTCCTACTCTTGTGTGTTCTAGGCAGGTGTTACCACATGAGAGGGAGGTAGCCGGTGCCCTCATGACCTTCTTCCTGGCCCTGGGGCTATCCTGTGGGGCCTCCCTCTCCTTCCTCTTCAAGGCGCTAATCTGAAGTGCTCTGTCCAGGACTCTCCCGGCAGCTCTCTTCTTGCTGGCCCCTTGAAAGACGAGACCCAGCATAGGGGAATGGCGAGCCGGCTCAAGCCTCCGTTGGGCTGGGGCCCCTTGGTCTGGGGGTGCCAGGAGGAGGCAGGTGCTGCTCTCTCCCTCCCAGGCTGGCGGTCACTTGAGATGCTGCAAGGAAGAACTCACCACCAGTCATTCCAACGCTCATCCAGGAATGGAGGTGACACACAGAGATAGACTAGCTAGACACGCGTAAGACCTCATTGAAAGGGTGACAATCAGGGAAAAGAAGGCTGAGGGCCATGGCCCTTCCTCCCCATCCGGAGTGCTTTTGTTCATCACAAGAAACCCACGTGCTGATCGCCGCGGATCAGAGGCCACCAGCGGGATCGTGCCAAGGGAGTGGCTGGTGTGGCCCCAACCTCAAGTTCAGAGTGGGAGTAGGGGCCAGCCCAGGGCAGGAGCTCTTCTCCCCAGACCTCAGCGATCCCGTGGTCACGTCTGCCGGACCCCAGGACAGAGGACGTCAGGGAGGTTGAGGGGAGCGGGGAGAAGGAGCAGGTGTTAGGAATCTGAGGGCGCTCAAAGGACCCTCTGGGCCTCCAACAGTGTTTTTGTTGCCAACACGTACTGTCTCCACTCCCCAGAGCCCCGCTGGTTTGCAGTTAGGCTGCATGCGTGCACTGCACTTTACAGTTTGCAAAGCTCTTCCACACCCGTTCTCTCACGAAAGCCTCATGGAGGCCCTTGGAAGGAGCCAGGTAGGGATTGCGTTCCCACTTTGTACAGGTGAGGAAACCAAGTCCCAGGGGGAAGTGACCGGTCCATGGCAGAGCTCGGACCCAGCCCCCGCCTCCTCCCTGTAGGTGCTGCTCTTCCTGCCCGATGCCTGCTTCTCTTTTCCTCAAGGGGCTCAAGGCAGGAACCCTAAGCACTCACTCCACCATTTTGCTGTTTCTCCCACTGACCCTGCTCCTGGGTCTAATAACAACCTTCTTCATTTGTATAATGAATTCACTGAGTCTTTCTTTCCAAGGTGCTATTGGCTTTGATGAGCTGGATGGGGTGGGGATGGTTGGACCCATCCGGCAGATGGGACGACTGAGACCTTAGGAAGGGCAGGGATTTGTGGGTATCCCTGTCATGGCCAAGGGGTATTGGCCTGCAAGGAGCCCTGTGCTCCTGGGCATAGCACCTGGCTGCATGGACAACTATCGCTGTTCCTCTCCATCAGTGTCCTCTGCTTCCCCAGGCTCCCCATTCCCAGAAATGAGCCTAAGAGGGGCAGTCAGCCAGTTCTCTGGGGAGGTGAAGGAAAGGCCTGCTTCACCTCTCCCCTGGACTACTCTGCCCAGCCCAGAGAAAAGCAAGGGGTTTTTGCAATTATGGCACCAGCCTTTCTGTCCACTTGCCCTTCTGCCGGCCGTGAACATTCACTCAACAGCTATTATATACCAGGCGCTGAGTTAACACAGGGCTCCTGCTCAGAAGCCAAAGGCTGTTTTGCTATCAAAGAGGGAAAAAAGGCAATACACGTATATGACTTTGGTAGCTGAAATAAAGCCACAGGGCAGATCCCAAGTGAGGATTCATTCCTTCAACCACTATTCACTATACCAGGGCCTGGCTGGTCTGGTGACCCAGAAACAAAGGACATGTCCCTGCTCCGAAGGCCATGGGAAGCAGAATGTAACTTGTGATGGGGCTTGTGAGAGCCTTAAAGAAGTGTGTACTATAAGACTCCAGAAGGAGACCCTTGATCCCACTGGGAAGTCAGGGCAGACATCTCAGCGGAGGCGTTTCCCCAGCTGGGCCTTGAGGGATGAATATGAGTTTGCTGGGCTAGAGTGGAAAACAGTGTGGAAGGCATGGACATGGAATATTCAGGGAACAGTGGGAAGTAAGGTGGGGGAATCCCTTGGTTGAGAGGGAGGGGAAGGGAGTAGGAAGCAGTGGGCTGGGGACAAAAGATGAAGGGCCTTAGTGATGAGGCCTAAACAGGGGATTAGAGAGAAGAGGAGGGATACAGGAAAGAAGAGGGCAGCTGCCTCTACAGAGGCCATTAACTCAGCAGGTTAGTGCATGTGCACTGACCCAGAGTCCTAGGTTCAAAGCCAGGCCCTTTTATTTATAAGCAGTGGGAACTGGGACTTGCCCAAGTCTGGAGTCCTGGAGACAGGTCAGGGCTAGAGTACAGACTGACACTAAATGGTAGTTGTAGTCCTGGGAGTATCTTGTGTAGACCATTAGGCCTAGCTGTACCCTGGGACTGGGACTGGTGGGGGCAGGATCCCAACACTTCCTGGGTTCCCTTCTCCTTCTCTACCTTTAGAGACTATTGTCTGTTGTACCCAAAAGCTTCCTAGACCTGCAAACTCACCCTCGCCGGCCAGGCCACAGTCCCAGGGAACACACTGGTGCTGGTCCATTGTTGTCTGGAGCAAGCCAGATTGGGCTGAGCAGTGGCGGCTGGGCCCAGAAAGAGGACACTTATCCTCAGATATCTTTGTGACATCACAACCCGGAATTCCTTCTTCCCATCCTCCTTCCCAGTAGACCCAGCCCAACTTTCCTATTAGATCAGGAAGCAGCTGGCTTTTGATGTTGGAAACAAATACTTGGGCTGATGGCTGCACCTGCCCATCCCTCTCCTGATGCCAGTCCCCCAGCCACTGCCACCTCCCCGCCAGACGCAGCTCCGCCAGCAGGCCCAGGTTCCATCAGAAGCAGCCAGTTTCCATCAGCAAACACTTGGAGAGGGCTGTACGTGAGGGCACTGAGATAGGCTCACTGAAAGGACACAAATACTCGAAGGCCAGTCCTTACCTTCAAGTTGCTCACCCTCTTATAAGGAGGAGGCCTCCTGGTTTGTAAATTGATTAAACTCTCCAGTTAAAAAAAGATTGTCAGAATGGATTAGAAAAATGATTCAACTATATGTTATCTATAAGAAACTTACTTGAGGGCCAGCGCGGTGGCTCAGGCGGCTGAAGCTCCGTGCTCCTAACTCCGAAGGCTGCTGGTTTGATTCCCACATGGGCCAGCGGGCTCTCAACCACAAGGTTGCCAGTTCAACTCCTCGACTCCCACAAGGGATGGTGGGCTCCGCCCCCTGCAACTAAGATTGAACACGGCACCTTGAGCTGAGCTCCCCAGTGCCCAGATGGCTCAGTTGGTTGGAGCGCGTCCTCTCAACCACAGGGTTGCCGGTTTGACTCCTGCAAGGGATGGTGGGCTGCGGCCCCTGCAACTAACAACGGCAACTGGACCTGGAGCTGAACTGCACCCTTCACAACTACGATTGAAAGGACAACCTTGGAAAAAATCCTGGAAGTACACACTGTTCCCCAATAAAAGTCCTGTTAAGAAAAAAAAAGAAACTTACTTGAGAGCACAAAACACCAATAGGTTGAAAATGAAAGGAGAGCAAGATAGTCCATGCAAACAGTACCCAAAAGACAATTGGGTGGGTACACTAATATCAGACAAAACAGATTTTAAGTCAAAAATCATTTCAGAGATAAAGAATGATGTTATATATTCATAAAAGGATAAATCCATCAGAAGATATAATAATCATAAGCATATACACCCCTAGCAACAAAGTCCTAAAAATATGAAGAAACAATGGACAAAATTGAAGGAGAAATAAACACTTCTACAATAATAATTGGAGACTTCAATAATAGATAGAACAACTAGACAGAAGATCAACAAAGAAACATAGTGAACATACTATGAAGCAACTAGGTCAGACATACACAGAACACTCTACCTAAAAACAGCAGAATATACCTTCTCAAGTGTACATGGAACTTTCTCCAGGATATATCATGGATTAGGCCACAAAACAAAGTTGCAATAAATTTTAAAAGATTGCAATCGTACAAAGTAGCTTTTCTGATCTCAGTGGAATGAAACTAGAAATCAATGACAGAAGAAAAACTGGAAACTTCACAAATATTTGGAAATTAACACACTCTTAAATAACTAATGGGTTAAAAAAGAAAAAGAAATTAGAAAATGCTTTGAGACAAATGAAAACACAACATACTAATATTTATGGGATGCAGTGAGAGCAGTGCTGAGAGGAAATTTACAACCATAAATGCCTGCATTAAAAAGGAAGAAGGATCTCAAATCAATAACCTAACCTTACACCTTAAGGAACCAAAACAAAGAAGAGCAAATTAAACCCAAAGCTAGCAGAAGGAAGGAGATGATAAAGATTAGAGTGGCGATAAACATATGGAGGATAGAAAAGCAAAAGAGAAAATCAACGAAACCAACAGTTGGTTCTTTGAAACAATGAACAAAATTGACATACCTTTGACTAGACTAAGAAAAAAAGAGAGACTTTGAAATTATTAAAATAAAAAATGAAAGAAAGGCCTTTAAAATTACTAAAATCAGAAATGAAAGTGGGGCCGTTCTATTGATTGTACACAAATAAAAATGCCTGTAAGAAATAAAATGGGTATGAACAACTGTACACCAACAAATGAGAAACCTAGATGAAATGGACAAATTCCTAGAAACACACAAACTATCAAAGCTGACTCAAGAAGAAATAAGAAATGCGAACATACCTATAACAAGTAACAAGATGGAATCAGTAATCAAACATCCCCCAACAAAGAAAATTCTAGGACCAGATGACTTCACAGCCTAATTATACCAATCATTTAAAGAATTAACACCAATCCTTTTCAAACGCTTCCAAAAAGCAAAAACAAACAAACAAACAAAAAACAAGAAGCAGGAACACTTTTTAACTCATTCTATATGACCAGTATTAATTACCCTGATGCCAAATCCAGATAAAGATATCACAAGAAAAGAAAACCACAGCCCAATACCCCTTATGAATAGGGATGCAAAAATCCTCAACAAAATACTAGCAAACTGAATGCCACAGCATAATGAAAGGATTATACACCATATTCAAGGGGGATTCACTCCAGAATGCACGGTGGTTCAACATGCACAAATCTATCGATGTAATACACGACACTAATAGGATGAAGGGGGGAAACCACATGATCATCTCAATTGATGCAAAAAAAGCATCTGACAAAACCCAACACCTTTTCAAGACAAAAACACTCAACAAGGAATAGATGGGAACTTTCTTGACCTGATAAAGGGCATTTATGAAAAACCCACAAGTAATGTCATACTCAATGGTGAAAGACTGAAAGCCTTCCCCCTAAGATCAGGAGCAAGACAAGGAACAACATTTTTACCATTTCATCTATTCACTTTGTACTGGAAGTTCTGGCCAGAGCAATTTGGCAAGAAAGAAATAAAAAGCATTCAAATTGGACAGGAAGAAGCAAAACTACCCAGATTCACACGTGATATAATATACACATATACAGAAAATCCTAAACACACACACATATGCACACACAAACCTATTAGAGCTAATAAATGAATTCAGCAGCTGCAGGATTCAAGGTCAACACACAAAATTCAGTTGTATTTTTACACATACAATTCTGACACCAATTCTGACTTGTGGGTTTTCCCCCCACATCAAGCAATACTTGGATACCACCTGAGTGCCCTAGAATGTGACTCAATTCTGACACTATCTACCTGGAGATAGAATCAGATTCCTCAAGTAAAGGACTCAGTCCTATAAGACTGCCTCCAATTCAGATGCCAATCGCAAGTCTAGGCTATTACCTGTGCTTCTGACTGACTGGCTATAAACCAGATTCCAGCAAACCCCTCCTTGGGTTCAATTAATTTGCTAGAGCAGCTCATAGCACTCAGAAAAACATTTTACTTACTGGATTACATGTTTATTATAAAAGGCTATAAGTCAGGACCAGCCAGATGGAAGAGATGCATAGGCCAGACAAGATGTACAGGAAGCAGACCCCTTGTTAACGGTTTTTAACTCTGGTCTTTGAATGTCTCAGGTCCCATTCTATGACAGCCAGGCCCTCACCTCGCCAGGCCTCTCTGCCCACAGTAATAGGCTTTTGGCCTTCCTCTGGCCCCTTCCATGTGAGTTTCCTTGACACCTCACCAAGGCTCAGTCACTACTTTTCATTCTCCCCTTAGACCAGGGCCCCTGGGGACACTTCAGAAGCCTCTGATTTACTCAATCAACAAACATGAATTGATGCCTGCTATGTGGCTAGCATTGGAGTGGGTGAGGGAGGGGTGTGTGGCAGATGCCCAAGCAAATCTTCAATCGAGGTAGAAAATGAGTATTGTGTAAGTACCGCAGATGAAACACAAATGCTCAAAGGTCGGGGGTCGGCAGGGAAGGGACAGGGTTGAGACTTCAGCAAAGGGAAGACTGCAAAGGGAGAGTCACTCTTATGCTCTGGCCAATTGTCTCCCTGTGGGAATGCAGGCCTGGCATTGCCAGATCTTCCAGAATTTAAAACGGAAGTTGGAAATGTGGATTTTATGTGAAATCTCCTGATTCACCAAAGTTAACAACTAATGTGATTTAAATCATTATTTTTAAACACTAAACAAGTGAAAGAAAACCCAAATGGCACCAAATCTGCTTTCTGAGCTTCCAGTTTACAAGACCTATGCTGAAAAGATCTACTCATACCTTTCTCCTCTCTCCTGGCACAGGTCACCAGTAAAAACCTTAAAGGACAGTACCTGTGTCTCCTACAAGGCCCCATCCCCAGTGCCAAACCCAGCGGCTGCTGTTAGCAGGTGCTCAGTAGGTGATATCGCTGGGGGCTGCATAACACAGGTCTCCTGGTCATTCCTCAACTCAACAACCCTGGCTCCCTACTGCCTGTGGAGTAGTGGACAAATACCGTAGCCTGCCACTCCAGGCCCTCCCCGGTCTGTCCGCCTTCGCAGGATTCACAGCGATCGAACAGTTATTACATGTAATTGATTTAGCAGTCGAAGGAGCTGCCCTTCCCCACAGCCTCTCCTCTCTAAAGTGTATGGATCAATTATTCCACACTTATTGTATGCAGCCTCATGTTGGCTGGTGTTCAAGATGTTCTGTGTGTGTGTGTGAGCTGGAGAAGGAGGTGTGTGGATACAAGATCTCCCCTCTGAGAAAAATGCTGGGCGAGGGGAATCAGTGGGCTGGATAGAGTAATAATTTAAATGAACAAACACCACCACCACCACGAACACCGTTAAGTTCTACTACAGGGAGGGTGGCGCTGGGGGGGGGGGGTAGGTCGAGGGTTGGGGGGGCAGCTTCTCTACTTAATATATTGGCCCCTAATTTGGCACTGGCCAGAATTCCATTTCTGGTCTTCTAGTTGCCACCGAACCCTGGGACTTTTTCTAGGGAGAAAGAAAATGGCACACCACTGACCCGCTGGCCAGAAGGGGCAGATACCGAGAGTATGAAGAGCCTGACAGGCATGGAGGTGCATGGTGAACAAAGAGATCCGGGTTGTGTCGAATTGTGCGTCCCAATCTGGTACTCCAGGCCCGAGGGATGTGGAAAATTAAGAATCATTAATCACCTCCCGTGTAAAACACGACCGACGAGGATGGGATTCGAACCCACGCGTGCAAAGCACAATGGATTAGCAGTCCATCGCCTTAACCACTCGGCCACCTCGTCCCACGTATAAGTCCTCTTTCCACATTCTCTTATCTCTTACCTCCTCCACATTTTCTGGGTCTTTAACACTCATTTTTCAGTGCAGCCCTTGTAGAGCCTAAAGGAAGGAAAGACCGCGGAAAGAAAGGGGGTTCTTTTGTGTTCCTTTCCTCCCGCTGCTGCCGGGAACCCGCGCCGTCCTTCACCCAGCTGCAGCCGAGCTCTGCCACGGTTTCCCCGACCTGAGTCCGAGGCGAGCGCGCCGTGGTTTCAGGACGCGCTTGGCCCAGGGGGTCGCGCACTGACCGGGAGGGAATGGGTGTGTGTGGCTGGGAACCCGGCGGCGCCGCTGCGGGCAAATCCAGCTTTTGCAAAGCGCGCCCGGCGGGCGGCGAGTGCAGTAGATCCTCCTCGCGTGCAGGGGGCGAGCTGGAGCGCCTGTAGGCCAGCGTGGGCGGACGGGGCTGCGCACTGGGCTCGGCTCGCCTCGGCTCGCTTCGGCAGAGCTCGGCAGGCTGCGGTAAATCCGGGCTTGCAGCGGCTGGCAGAGGCTGCTGTCTGGTAGTCCCTGCTGCGTGCTCCGAGCCCCGAGAGCCATGCAGATGTCCTACGCCATCCGGTGCGCCTTCTACCAGCTGCTGCTGGCCGCGCTAATGCTGGTGGCGATGCTGCAGCTACTCTACCTGTCGCTGCTGTCCGGGATGCACGGACAGGAGGAGCAAGACCAGTACTTCGAGTTCTTCCCCCCCTCCCCGAGGTCCGTGGACCAGGTCAAGGCGCAGCTCCGCACCGCGCTGGCCTCCGGAGGCGTCCTGGACGCCAGCGGCGACTACCGCGTCTATAGAGGCCTACTGAAGACCACCATGGACCCCAATGATGTGATCCTGGCCACGCACGCCAGCGTGGACAACCTGCTGCATCTCTCGGGCCTGTTGGAGCGCTGGGAGGGCCCGCTATCTGTGTCGGTGTTTGCCGCCACCAAAGAAGAGGCGCAGCTGGCCACGGTGCTGACCTACGCGCTGAGCAGTCACTGCCCGGATATGCGCGCTAGGGTCGCCATGCACCTTGTGTGCCCCTCGCGCTATGAGGCCGCCGTGCCCGACCCCCGGGAGCCGGGGGAGTTTGCCCTGCTGCGGTCCTGCCAGGAGGTCTTCGACAAGCTAGCCAGGGTGGCCCAGCCTGGGATCAATTACGCGCTGGGCACCAATGTATCGTATCCCAATAACCTGCTGAGGAATCTGGCTCGTGAAGGGGCCAACTATGCCCTGGTAATCGATGTGGACATGGTGCCCAGCGAGGGACTGTGGAGAGGGCTGCGGGAAATGCTGGATCAGAGCAAGCAGTGGGCGGGCACAGCGCTGGTGGTGCCTGCCTTCGAGATCCGCCGAGCCCGCCGCATGCCCACAAACAAGAATGAGCTCCTGCAGCTGTACCAGGTGGGGGAGGTGCGGCCCTTCTATTATGGGCTGTGCACTCCCTGCCAGGCAACCACCAACTATTCCCGCTGGGTCAACCTGCCAGAAGAGACCTTGCTGAGGCCTGCCTACGTGGTGCCCTGGCAGGACCCCTGGGAGCCATTCTACGTGGCTGGAGGCAAGGTGCCCACCTTCGACGAACGCTTTCGGCAGTACGGCTTCAATCGCATCAGCCAGGTACCCATAAGGGAGAGAGCAGGGGAAAGGGGGGAGGAAGGGTGGTGGGGATCAGGAAGCTATGAGTGGCCCTGGGTGGGAAGAGGGCAATGAGGTAGGAGGGATCATAGTTCAGGAGGTGGGTGGAGGGTGTGGAAGATCCAGGACGCCTCCAGAGGAGTGGGGATGCTGGAGTCAGCGTTAGGGGTATCGGTCTCAGCTCTAGGAATGTCATCAAACTTTGCTGACCTATCTCTCCCCCCTCACCCCCACAGGCCTGTGAGCTGCACGTGGCAGGATTTGATTTCGAGGTGCTGAATGAAGGTTTCCTGGTTCATAAGGGCTTCAAAGAAGCTTTGAAGTTCCATCCCCAAAAGGAGGCCGAAAATCAGCACAATAAGATTCTTTATCGCCAGTTCAAACAGGAATTGAAGGCCAAGTACCCCGACTCCTCCCGTCATTGCTGAGCCCTTCCTTACCCACTCTGAGAGGTCTCAGCCTCCTCTCTCCTTAGGCCGCCCCTCAGGCCTGACAGGGGTAAGAAATGTCACTCCACTTTACAGTGGTAGCTGTGGTGTTGGAACACTGGACTTGAATATGGGGTGCTGGGATCAAGTCCTAGCTTTACCACTAACTAGCTGTGTGGCCTTGAGCAAATCCCGTTCCCTCTCTGAGCCTCAATTACCCCGTCTGTGAAAAGGGAGGTGAGAATACCTACCTCTCAGAACTGTTGGGAGGCTCAGATGAGATGCTACATGTGAAAACATTCTGTAAGCTTCGTACAAATGTGAAGTATTAATATTATTACAGTATTATTGTTGTTATTGTTGTTATTATTATTAACAATCTTGCGTGGGTAGGCAGTAGGAGAGCAAAAAGTATGAATGGGACAGAGCTGAGAAGTCTGACTACTTAACAAAATGGGTTTTTTGGAAAGAAATCAGAGAAGAAAAGGCGTTGAGTTTAGTTCTTAGCTTTTGTGCAGAAGCCTGAGCTTACTGGTTCTCCCAGGCCTCTGCCCTCCGGGCCTCTGGAGAAGGGAAGGGTCTGCAGATTCTGTACCCTCGAATAGGCTGGGCTGGGTTATTTGCCTACCAATGACAATGTGTAAATAAATAAATGAGTGTTCACACCTACAGCTGGCTCCGTTACTCTCCTGAACCGAGCAGGCGGAGGGGTCGTGGGCTCAACCCTTTCACGCCGGGGGAGGGTGGGGGGAGGTGACCACAGCCAGAGGAGCACCGGCTGCAAAGCAAGGAAACCACAAGGGTCTTTTTCCGGAGGGCTGACTGCGCCAGTGTGAACTTCGGCTAGTTGCTATGGAGACCGCTCCGCGGTATCCCAGCATTCCTCGTCCCCAGCTGTCCAATTGTGTGAGCTTCCCAACGGGCGCCCCCTGATGACGCATACGGAAGCACTGATAGGCCCCACCTCCCAGTAAAGAGAGACCGGCACAGCGCTTCCGGGAGCCGGACGGCGGTGGTGAGCACCGGTCGCCGCGGACACCTGTTGGGAAATCTCGGACGTGAGGCCGGAGGCTCCAATCCGTGCGGTGCGTAACGCCACCTGTGACGCCTGGTTCGGCCTCCGGCGAGTGGATCGGAGGCCACCCAATCTCCAGGGCCGAAGCGGAGACTTAACCTGCCGGGAGCGTGCAGGGCCGCGGGCCCCAAACCCGCTGCGGAAGAGCTAGAGATTCTCCTACCCGCGGGGACGCATACGGGGATGGAGCGGGCGGGAGGCTCCGGGCGCGCCGCGGAGGGGCTGGGTTGGCCTCTTCGAGGGTGGGGAAGAATCTGCCTTCCATGGAGGCCAGCCTTCGAGATGCTCACTTTCTGAAAAGATAAACTGCATGTGTACAGCGCCTTAAAATGTGCGTCTCCATCCCTTACCCCTTGCAGTCTTAACAACATTCAGAGTAGCAATGGTCATTCTCTCTTTGGCCTGGGGTAAGGAGGGGAGGTTGTGATTTTATTGAGCTCATTCAGTAGAATGAGGCACCTGGAGTGACTCCCATCCCCTCTCCCCCGCCCTTTCTGGTCCCGATTACGTTGCATCTTAGAAAGTAAATATATTTAACAGTGAAGAGGAATTGCAAAATTTGGAAACTGGGGGAACTGAGGTTTGTGAATGGGAAAGATGCGGCTGGTTTGGAGAACCGAAGGTTTCAGGTTAGGTTCATATTATTTGTGAAGTCATTGAGGAATGTGACTAAACTATGCTCTAGTCCAGTTATTTGCACAACTCGAACTGGTGTCAAGGAAGGTTAACAGAACACTTTGGGTTTGCTACCACCGAAGGGGCCTGGGGCTACCAAGAAGTAAAAGCCAATCCCTGCCTCACAAAAGTTTGTTTTGTTTAATTTGTATTTGCGAATCCCCCAGTCATCGCGTGAATAAGGCGCATGCGCAGCCCTGCCCCGGTGAGGCTTAGGGACTAGTTGAGGACACAGACATAAGAACGGGCAAATAGAGAGGAGATGTAAACAAATAAGGCTTCCTGGAGGGACGGGGGTCTATTCCAATGTAAAGGACTACAAAGAAGTGTCCAGAGAAGTTGCAAAAACATCACAATGAAATAGAATCCCCAGTAGACAGGTTATCTGTTGAGAGGACTATTGAGTCTTCCTCTTAGGTGATCTCTTGGCAGCATTTGGCACTGTCACCTCTCTTTCCTTATGAAGACTCTCTCCCCATGAATCGAGTTGTTCCTCCTCTACCTCTTGCTAATTTCCTTCTCATCTTGCTAATTTCCTTCTCATCCTTCTCACCAAAGGGGTCTCATCTGCCCCTTTGGTGACCCGGGGAGTTCCATCATGGATGTCTTCTCATTCCACACATTCTGCCTTGCTGGTTGCACCCTCTCTCAGGGCCTGAAGAACTTGCTACATGCCCTTGACCAGATCTCTGCAGCCCAGACTTCTCTCTCAAGCTTAGACCCATGTGCCCCCAACCTTGCCCCTTCTTTCATTTGGGGTCTTTGCACATGCTACTCCCTCTATTTGGAATGTTCCCTCCCTTGACCAGCTCAGCCCATCTGTCTGCCCATCTTCCTCTGCAAGTCAGCTGCAGCAACTCCAGGCCCCAGTTAGATGCCTCTCCCATAAGCCTGCTCTCAACTCTTCTCACACCACACTAATGGTCTCCTTCTTTGCCTTTTTCTCCCAGGAACTTGTAAACCACTTGATGTCAGAGACCGTGTATGTCTGTCTCACCACTGTGACCAGCACCTACCGTAGTGTCTGATGGTACCTAGCATATATTAAAGTTCCAATAACATGAGATGAGTGAAGAAAGGAAGCAATACTTAGTGTGCAGGGTTGCTGAGACGTCAGCTGTGAGAAGCACTGAAAAATACTGGCATCCGGCACAAGGAGGTCGTCGGTTGATTCTATAGGATTAGTTTTGGCTGAGAGATGATACAGAAACAAATGGGAACAAGTGGGAGGTGACAGTAGGAAGAACAAGTGTACACAGGCCTGGAAAAGTGTAGCTATGAGATGGAAATGGGGAGCAGTTAAATGGAATAGGGTGAGGTTTTGTGTTTCTGTTGTTCCTGAATGGTGGAACATACCTGAGCATGTCTAGGGAGCATCGCTGATGTGAGATCGCAGAGGAAGCAGAAGGAGATGGGACTGGACTCAGAGAAGACAAGAGGTTGTAGAGTGTTCCCAGGAGGAGAAGTGGAGAGCATTATAGGCAGAAGGAATAGCATGAGGGGACAGGGGGAAAGTGCCTGGTGTATTCAAGAATTGGCCATTAGACGGCAAGGTGAAGGAGCTGCCCCCAGTCAGAAGATTAGGCCCAGTCCCATAGGCAGTGGGGAGCCCACCCTTGGCCTTTCCCATCTTACGGATCATCACCTTGGCCAATATTCCCAGGATTGGGCTCATCAACAGGGTCCCAGGGCATGAGCATTTCCATGGCATCTGGGAGCTGTGCAGACGGCCATGTGCACCCTCTGCACCCAGTGTGTGCTCGGGGTGTGGCAAGTCCAGTTCCTTCCCCCGCTGTCCAAGGCTTGGTGTGACTCCTAGTGAGTGATGGCTCCACTCCTTCCAGGGTCCAGATGCCGATCCAGCCTCCCAGCAAAGACACAGAAGAGATGGAAGCAGAGGGTGATTCAGCTGCTGAGATGAATGGGGAGGAAGAAGAGAGTGAGGAGGAGCGGAGCGGCAGCCAGACGGAGTCCGAGGAGGAGAGCTCAGGTGAGCCCCCCCACCCGCAATGCGCACGCACACACGCACACACCCGTGCCCTCCCGCTGGCCCTGACTGGCCTCTTATCCCAGAGATGGACGAGGAGGACTACGAGCGGCGCCGCAGCGAGTGCCTCAACGAGATGCTGGACCTAGAGAAGCAGTTCTCGGAACTCAAGGAGAAGTGAGCGAGCGAGGGACACCCGGGCTGGGTCCTTGGGCACCTGGGCTGAGGAGGCCGTGGGCCTGGTGCTGGGCCAGGATCCTGAGGCCAAGAGTGAGCGAGGGCCTGACTCAGGGCGGGCCGTGGACCGTGCGCCTGTGTATGTTTGCTGGATGAGCACGTTTGTCCTCCCAGGTTGTTCAGGGAACGACTGAGTCAGCTGCGGGTGCGGCTAGAGGAAGTGGGGGCTGAGAGAGCGCCCGAATACACAGAGCCTCTGGGGGGGCTGCAGCGGAGCCTCAGGATTCGCATTGAGGTGGCAGGTGTGCAGGCTGTGCTGTGGCGTGGGTGGCCCCCAGTCCCCCTCATGGCGCTCCCCCTCATCCCTGCCTGCCCATGTCCCGGTCCCCCTTTCTGGGCACTGGGGTCCCTGGCCAAGCTGGGCCTCCCATCCCCCGCCCTCCCCCTCAGGGATCTACAAGGGCTTCTGTCTGGACGTGATCAGGAACAAGTATGAGTGTGAGCTGCAGGGAGCCAGGCAACACCTGGAGGTGACTGATGGGCGCCTGGGGGAGGAGGGCGGAAGTGGCCCGCCCTGTCCCTCCTGGCTGAGCTGCTGCCACCTCTCCCAGAGCGAGAAGCTGCTGCTCTACGACACCCTGCAGGGGGAGCTGCAGGAGCGGATCCAGAGGCTGGAGGAGGACCGCCAGAGCCTGGACATTAGCTCCGGTGAGGCAAGGCGCCGGCCCCAGCACCCCTGCCCCAGGCCTGGCCCCGTTAGTGCCCAGCCCCTGCCTGGACCTTTGCGTCTCTGCCTGGACAAGGGGATAGCAAGAAGGGTGGCTGTAGAGACTGAATGAAACCAGGCAAGGAAAGGGCCGAGCCAGTGCCTGGCACACAGTAGGGGCTCAGGAAGAGAGGCACCCCCCCTTGCCCTCCTTTGCCCTTTCTCTCCTTTTAGAACAGGAGGTGTGTCATTCTGACACTCCCACACATACCACAGCCACAGTCCCCTCCATGTCCATAGTGCCTGCCATTCTTTGGGGCCCTGGGGAGGCAGGAATTGTCATCATCCCACTGTCCACTCAACAAATGAAGAGATCGAGGTTTACAGAAGTGCAGTGACTTCTTTCCCAGGTTGCACAGCAGTGCAGTTGAGACCTGAACTCAGCTTCCAGCCCCCAAGCCCAGGGTTCTTTCTGCTGTCCTGGGAGGTGGTTGATGAGGAAAGACTGGCCTGGCTTATGTGAGGGTGGGGGTGTTCTGGGAGAACCAGCACCCCAATCCTGACTCTGGGTCTGGGGTCACAGAGTGGTGGGATGACAAACTGCACGCCAGAGGCAGCTCGAAGACCTGGGACACCCTGCCACCCAGCAAGAGGAAGAAGGCACCCCTCGTTTCTGGTATCCTTCCACCCCACAGGGCCTAAGCTGGGCAGGATGGCAAGGTCAGCGCCAGACTGGGGGGCAGCAATGGAGGGGACACGGAAGACAGAATCAGACTAGACACATTTATGGTCACTTGGCCTCAATGTGGCCATGCCTGGGCAAACCCAGACCCCTCTCTCATCCCTGCCTTGCCCATGCCCCAGCCCCCCTTTCTGGGCACTGGGGTCCCTGGCCAAGCTGGGTCTCCCATCCCCCTCAGGAATTTTTTGTGAGGTCCTGGATCTGTCCTGGGCTGTGTGGGTCATGGAAAAATAGGAACATCCATTTAGTGACTCCTCATAACTTCCTGAGTGAAATCTCTGAGGCCCTCTGGCTTTCCCACAGTGTCACAGGCATGTCCCAGGCCTCCCCACCCCCATGCCTTTCTACCCTGTTGGAGAGCCTTCTGCCTGTCTGTGCCTGTTGGACGACACCTCCTCCGTGAAGCCTCTCCTGATCTCCCCCCAATGGCTATGGCTTCTCTCTCCTCTGCAGCCCTGTGGTTTAAACTGGGGCACCCACATCTGTGGGAGCAGTTGCCTCTGCCCCACCTTAGGTGTGAGCCCCTTCAGTCCAGGGCCTGCTGTGCCTTCATTCCTCTGGCACAGCCGAGCACAAAGCTGAGGTGAATCCCCCCGCCTGGTGTTGGGGCTCAGATTCAAGGAGGGCAGAATCATGCTGCATGGACTTGAGGGGTGAATGGGAGATGAGGCTGTAGAGACACCAGGCACAGAGCACAGAAGAGCAGAGTGGATGGTCCCCAGAGGGGAGTGTGAGACCAAAGGAGGGTTTTCAGGATGGAAGAGACTGGAATGTGTGTAGATGGGGAAAGGGGACAGTTCAGGGGACAGTTCAGGGGACAGAAAGTAGAAGGAGCAAGGTCCCTGAGCGGGTGGAATGGGCCTTGGCCTACTGACCTTGAGACTGGAGAGAGGTGATGAGGGGGAATGAAGGTGGGAGAGGCAGGGGTGAGACTCAGTGCCCTCCCCGCCCCCGCACCCCTGCTGGACTTGGTGACATAGGCCATAGACACACCGACCTCTCAGAGGATCTGGGGGCCGAGAGGTAGGAGGTGGAGCCTGAGCTCCAGCCCGTGACCTCAGCTCCGCTCCCGGGTCCGTGGCACCACCTATCGTGAGTATTGGAGCTCCCGGGGCGGAGGCCGTCTCCCGCCCCCTCCACGGCTTCCTGCTTCCTTGACCCTTATTGCAGGCCCTTACATCGTGTACATGCTGCAGGAAATCGATATCCTAGAGGACTGGACAGCTATCAAAAAGGTGGGTCTGCTGCTGCACGCTTCTCCCACCCCGTCTCAGGGAAGGGCCTGGCAGTGCAGCTCCCGCCATGACAGCAGCTTTGGTCTCTGCAGGCTTTCCACGTGGGCTTTTGAGGGCCTGGGGAGCTCTTTGCTCAGCCCTCGGCGCGCGCTGCCTTCAGCCCAGCTTTTATGGCATTGCTGCCAGCTCACAAACCTCCTTTTACCCAAGGCTGCCCTGGAGAAGGGAACTTCTAGTCTGTGTCAGCCCCTTTCCTGTTCTAGGGCAGGTGTTGATGACGTGGGAGAAATGGAAGGAGGGAAGGTGGGAAAGCGGCTGGGCTGGCTGGGCCTCTGACAGGAGGCCACATCAGAGCTTTGGAAAGTGTTTTATGCTCTCTGCCCCTGTCGGTGCAGCACTAGCCCCGCAGCTCCCACCCCAGAGATGCTGACGAGGACCGGGACCTGCCAAGTGGGAGGCAGGCTCTCAGGGGGTCTTTTCTTCTCTCCCATCCAGGCTAGGGCAGCTGCGTCCCCTCAGAAGAGAAAATCAGATGGTAAGAACCACAGGGGTTGTTCTACCCTCACCACCCCCTCCCCCAGCCCAGCCTCCAAGAAAGGAGCCCAGGGAGAGACGGTGGCCATGTCAGATCGGTGGCCTGCGAGTTCAGATGGTCTGGGTTTGAGGGCACTGTGTGAGTTTGGGGAGCAGGAACCAGGGTGGGTGGGGAGTTCGAAGCTGAAGGGTCTAGGGAATGAAACCTCCTGCCAGGATTGGTCAGGGAGAGCTGGAATACTAAGCCCCTGCGGGGAGGGGGGGCGAGTGGGCCCAGAGTGGTGATGGGCTCACAGATGAGGGCTGCGGAGCTGCCCTGGGCCACACCAACGCCACTCCTCAGTCTCCCGTGTGAAGGAGCTGCCTCCTTCTTGTTTCAGCTGCTTCTCACCTGCAATGGTTTTCCCCTTCCCACATCCCCCAGGACCGTGACCCTGCTGTTCACAGCCAAGGGGCCCCTCGGGGCAACTGGCACCAAACCCAGGATTTGCATTTTCCTGCTGCAGAAAGGCAGACTGACAAGCCTCTCGGGGTCTGCCCAGCCGGCCCTCCAGTCCGCTGCTGCGCCCTCCCCTCCAGCCGGCACAGGCCTAGCCTCCTCTGCCCCTCCTTGGGGCCTGTCCAGCTACAGGTGGCCCTAGCCAGGCAAGACTGTCTCCTCCATCCCAGACCAGCCCCCTGCCTCCCCTTCCTGAACATCAGCCTCCTTGGTCCCCTCCCTGACAAAGAAGACATGCCTTGTCTCCAGCCAAAGCACATACTTCCTGCTGACCTTGGACCGGCTCCCCAGTCACCAAGCCAGTGAGTTGGGCCTGCTTCACGGGAACTCTGAGCCAGAAATTACATTCTGGAGGTCTGTCTGTCCTGGCTGTTGCCGGTGATGAGAAGGCAGTCTCCCCAGGTCTTCTCAAGGCAGTCCTTGGTACCTGCCTCCCAGATTGTGGGGACTGGAATTAAAACCTTTCCTGGGACTCTCGCGTGACCCACATGTGTCTGATTTACCTTGCAAGGGAATCAGGGCTCCCATGGGGAGTGCCTGAGACAGGCAGTCTCTTTTGGCATCTGTGGTACCTCTTACTCCCTAGCAGGAGCCTACCCGCTCTGACTTGGGATATAGGCTGGGGGTTGGGGGAGGCTCTCCTATCACTCGCCCAGAGGTGGGGGCTGGGCCCTGGACTACCCAGTGCTGGTGAACAAAGTCTGAAGCAACGTGGCACAGGCAAAACACATGGCCTCAAATGGGGAAGGGGGCCCGTGCTCAGTGCTTGGAGACTGGGTCATGTCTGCACCTGCCCCAGTCGTTCAGCAGATTGGCAAGGCAGGCTGGCAGGGCCTATGTGCGTGGGAGGCAGCCGGCAGCAGTGCCATGTGCTGACACCTCACAGCCAGACTCCCTCCCATTTAGTGCTGAGTGTTAGAACCACCCCCAGAACCTCAGTTAAGCAAAGAGGTTAGTTTCCATGGAGACACAGCATCCTTTCTCCATGGCAACCTGAAATCCCAAATTCTAAGTTAGATTTAGGAATGAGTCATCTGTGACCAGTAGGGGGCACGCTCTCACAAGGGTGACCCCCAAGGCCTGGGCAGTTGAGCAATTGACCGCAGGCTTAAAGGTGCCCCAGAGGAGAGGCTTGGGCCTGTGGGGAGGAGCCGGCCCTATGTAACCCCTTCTTTCCCTCCCACCTGTGTGGCTTGAGGTGACTGGCAAGGCTGTGTGAAGATCTATGGAGGCAGCAGCCCCACCGCTGGGCTTCTCAGAGTGGTACTTGCATGGGGAGATCCCTGCCCACTAAGGCTGAGCCCAGAACAGAGAGGAAGCAGGCACTGCCCAGGCCAAATGGACACAGAAGAGTTAACTGGCGGGGTGTGACAGGGTGTGCCGCCCTCAGGAAGTGTTACTCACCACCGGGAATGTGAGATGTGAGCGCTCTTGCCTTGGGGGCTGGCTTGTCTTTCTGAGTCCCAGGAGAAACCGAAGGAGCTCCCCGCCATGGAAACCCCTGGGGAGCCAGGAGCAGGCCCTCTTGGAGCCCCCAGCCCATCCAACTTCACACCTGGGCACCTGGAGAGAGAAAAGTTAGTGAAGTTGGAAGGGCAGCCTGCTGGGGAAGGGAGGGACTGCTGCGCCGGGTGTATCCTGGAGCAGAGGAAGGGGAAAGGTTGGGCAAGGGTCCCAGCCCCTGGCCCCCCACTCAGGCCAGTGCCTGCCCCCAGGCCAGCACAGGACCCGCTGTACGATGTGCCCGATGCCAGCGGGGGGCAGACAGGTGGGCCCCAGCGGCCCGGGCGCACGGTGAGCCTGCGGGAGCGCCTGCTGCTCACGCGGCCTGTGTGGCTGCAGCTGCGGGCCAACGCCGCGGCCGCACTGCACGTGCTGAGGACGGAGCCCCCGGGGGTGAGTCTTGCCCCTACCCCCTGGATATTGGCCTTCAGAGGGTGGGAGGGAGAGGGGCTGGCCCTGAGCCTCCGACCCTGTCCATTCGCAGACATTCCTGGTGCGGAGGTCTAACACACGCCAGTGCCAAGCTCTGTGCGTGCGGCTGCCCGAGGCCAGCGGCCCCTCCTTCGTCTCCAGCCACTATATCCAGGAAAGCCCTGGGGGTGAGAGGGACTGGCCTGCAGGGAAGGGGCTGGAAGCAGTCAGGGCAGGGCACGCGGATTCCCCAGACAACGACTTCACTTCCCATCTCGCAGGAGTCTCCTTGGAGGGATCTGAGCTCGTCTTCCCGGACCTGGTCCAGCTCATATGCTCCTACTGCCACACCCGGTGAGCCTGCCTGCAGACGCCTGGTGTCCACTCCCTGTCCTGCCTGCCCCTGCAGCCCCTCGCAGCCCCCAGAGCCCCAAGCATCCCTCACTCCTGACTTTCTGTCCCCTCTCTGGCCGCAGGGACATCCTTCTCCTCCAGCTGCAGCTCCCCAGAGCTATCCGCCAGGCGGCCACCCAGAAGGAGCTGGAAGCCATCTCCCATCTGGGCATTGGTAAGGCCTCCCCTGCTCCCCAGGGCACAAATGGGCACGCTGAGGCCCAGGGGGAAAGGGAAGGTACTTGGGCACAGTCTGCCCCTGTGCCTCGCGCTCAGCTGGGCACCCCCCAATCTCCCTGAGGCCCTATTTGGTTTCTCTTCTCTAGAGTTCTGGAGCTCCTCCCTCAACACCAAGGCTCTGCCGGGCCCATCCGAAGGCCCACTGCTGCCCCGGCTGAAGCCCCGGTCCCCACAAGAGCTGGACCAGGGCACCGGAGCCGCCCTGTGCTTCTTCAACCCCCTGTTCCCCGGGGACCTGGGCCCCACCAAGCGGGAGAAATTCAAGAGGAGTTTCAAAGTGCGCGTGTCCACAGAGACCTCCAGCCCCCTGTCTCCACCTGCTGTGCCTCCTCCCCCTGTCCCGGTGCTGCCAGGAGCAGCCCCCAACCAGACAGAAACGTTGCCCCCTCGCCAGCTGCTGCAGAGGGAGAGCTCAGTGGGGTACCGTGTGCCAGGGGGTGCCAGCCCCAGCCTCCCGCCCCTGCCCTCCCTCCAGGAGGTGGACTGTGGCTCCCCTAGCAGCTCAGAGGAGGAGGGGCTGCAGAAGCCCAAGGGGAGTCCAGCGACCTCACCCTGCCAGGGCCGCCGGCGGCCTTTGCTCCGGTCTGTGAGCACTGCCTTCTGCTCTCTGCTGGCGCCCGAGCGGCAGGTGGGCCGGGCAGCCAGTGCACTAATGCAGGACCGCCACACAGCCGTGGGCCAGCTAGTGCAGGACCTACTGACCCAGGTGAGGTCCAGCCCTGAGCCCCAGGAGCTGCAGGGTGTCCGTGAGGCGCTGAGCCGGGCCCGAGCCATGCTGAGCGCGGAGCTGGGCCCTGAGAAGCTGCTGTCGCCCAATAGGCTGGGTGAGACTCCAGCCCTGTCTCCATAATCCCAGCTCTTCTCACCCACTTCACTCTCCTCCTCTCCACAGTGCCAGCCTGTCTCCTGTCTCACCAAGATTCCAACCCCCCTTCATCCCTCTCTCCCCGACTATGCCCCTTCTCCCTGGGACTCTGCCATGCCCCACTCCTTTCTCCTGACCTCTGCCTGCCTCTGCTCCACAGAACACGTCCTGGAGAAGTCACTGCATCGCTCGGTACTCAAGCCTCTCCGGCCCATCCTGGTGGCCCGCCTGAGGTGCCGGCTTTCTGCCGACGGCTCCCTGGGCCGTCTGGCTGAAGGCCTCCGTCTGGCCCGGGCCCAAGGTCCCGGAGCCTTCGGGTCCCGCTGGAGCCTGCCCTCCCCGGTAGAGGTGGAGCCGGTACGCCAGAAGCTGCTCCAGCTGCTCCACGCCTACTCACCCAGTGCCCAGGTCAAGTGGCTCCTGCAGGCCTGCAAGCTGCTCTACACAGCCCTGAGGACCCACTGGGGTATGCCCCCACCCACTGCTCCCTGCCCTCGGAGGCAGGCCCCCCTGGCAGAGAGTTCAGGAAAGGCCCAGCAGGGGAAAAGATGGGTCCTACCCTGGCATCCTACAGATGGTGACACTGAGGCCCAGACTGTAGAGCATCTTCCCCTCAGCCCCTGCTCATGGTTGCCATAGAGACCATATTGCCCAAGGCTTGGCAGGTGGAGGGGAGGATCACTGTCTAAGACAAGGAGTGGACTCTGACCCTGGAGCCCCCAGGAGTCTGAAGCTTCCTTGTCTATTACACCACCCCACAGGAGAGGGTGCGGGGGCCGACGAGTTCCTCCCGCTGCTGAGCCTGGTCCTGGCCCAGTGTGACCTTCCCGAACTGCTGTTGGAGGCCGAGTACATGTCAGAGCTGCTAGAGCCCACCCTGCTCACCGGAGAGGGTGAGGGACCCCCACACACAGGCCACCTCCCTGTCTGGGTGGGGCTGGGCGCCTTAGCACCTGCATGGCCCCAAGTAAACGGAAGGGGAGAGGCAACAGGTCACCCACCCCCCAGCCTGAGCTGCATTCTTCCCTTGTGTCCTAGGGGGCTACTACCTGACCAGCCTCTCGGCCAGCCTGGCCCTGCTCAGTGGCCTGGGCCAGGCCCATGCCCTCCCTCTGAGCCCCTCACAGGAGCTGCAGCGCTCCCTCAGCCTCTGGGAGCAGCGCCGCCTGCCCACCACCCGCAACTGCCAGGTAACAGGACCTCCATACCATCCACCCCAAACAGGCCCAGCAGGGGAAAGGCTGGTCCTACACCACCTGCCATAGAAACAGTGCCCCATGCGGAAGAAAAGGTCCAAGCCAGCCTTTCTTTCTAGAAGGAGGACGTTCCATGTGTGCTCAGTGCTCCAGGGGCTCAGCCCTGAGTCTTCACAGGAACTCTGAAATGGGGCCATTTTACAGATAAGGAAACTGTGACATGACACGGAGAAGGAAAGGGACATGGGGCAGGCCCCCAGCTGGGGCTCTGCCCTCCCCTGGATTCAGGCTTCCCGCCTATGCTCCATTCCACCTCCCATCTGGGCTCAGGCCTCGTGTTCTCAGACCACATGCCATCCCTGCCCTTCACCCTCCTCTCCATCTAGTCAAGGGACCCTTCCAAGCCTTGGTTAAGAGTCCAGACTTTGTAGTCAGATCCTGAGTTCAACTCCTGACTCTGCTACTTTCTGGTTGTAGGAGCTTGGGCACATTAGATAACCTCTTTGTGCCTCAGTTCTCTCATCTGTAAAATGGGATAATACCTACCTCCTGGGGTTGATATGAGGATTAAATGAGTTAATACAGGGCAGCACTTAGAGTACTCTATCTAAGTATGAGGGCTAGGCCACACAGGCCTGCTGGGCCAGCCTTGCAGCCTGCAGTGGGACCCCTTAGCCCCAGCACATCTTTCCTCTGGGACCCCTCGGAGCTTACCTTGTCCAAAAGGCTATTTCCAGTTGGTTCTACCACTGGATTTATACCAGCCACCCCTGTGTCTGCAGAGCCTAAACTGGAACGTCAAGCTTTGCAGCCAGATATGTACCAGGCAGGGCTGAGTTCTTGTTTCTGCTTCTCCTGCACAGCACCTCCTCCGAGTAGCCTATCAGGACCCCAGCAGTGGCTGCACCTCCAAGACCTTGGCCATTCCCTCAGGGGCCTCGATTGCCACCCTGAACCAGCTCTGTGCCACCAAGTTCCGAGTGACCCAGCCTGACACTTTTGGCCTGTTCCTGTACAAGGAGCAGGGCTACCACCGCCTGCCCCCCGGAGCCCTGGCCCACGGGCTTCCCACAACTGGCTACCTGGTCTACCGCAAGGCCGACTGGCCCGAAACCTCAGGGGCCTCTCCCAGGGCCTCCACAGAGAAGGACAGCAGGGAGCCAGAGGCAGAGGGCGAGGACGAGGAGAAAGGGGGCTGGGGAGATGGGGACATCAACGTCAAAGCCAGCCACAAGGACAGCAGAGGAAAGGCTGAGACAATTGCCGAGCAGGACGAGGGCCCAGCCAGGGGAGGCCCTGCTCAGCCAGAGGAACCAGAGGCAGAGGGAAGCCGGGTAGCTGAGGAGTAACTGGAAGTGGCCAGAAGGCTTATTTCGGCAGAAAATTCTGAGCCTGCTGGGAATGCCTTTCAGCGCCATCAGCCCCCCCCGACCAAGGCCACAGCCACCCTAGCCTTGTCCACCCCTGGCTGCTCCTGTGTCTGCCACCTCCTGTGTGGTATTGATCTCTACGACCATACCTGCTAGGGGAGTGCCTGGACTGGCCACATCTGGGGTGCTGGAGGAAAGTCGAGGGGGCTTGGGAGACACCAGATCAAAGGCCCTTTGTCTCTCATCCTTCTCCCCCTCCAGCCGGGTGAGTGTGCCCAGCAGCTGGCCCCGGGGGAGGGGCACAGCCCAGGGCAGGGCCACTGCCCAGGCAGCCCCTCCAGGCTGGAGGCTTTGAGGCCCTGTAAGACTCCACCCACTCCTGGGTGTCAGGAGAATTCAGGAAGGCAGCAAGGGCCCAGTTCTGCTCCATACCACCTAGAGGACTAGCACCTCCAAACCTTAGTGCCCTCACCTGTAAAGTGGGGGTACAGTGCCACGCTGCCTTCTCCCAGAAGTCTTCCAGGGGTCAAAATGGATGGTTTTGCTGCAAAGTAGAGCTCAGGCTGGGGGGAAGGGGAGGGAAGGAAGTGGGATGTTAGCATTGCCCCCCACCCCGCCAAGGGTTGTTGTCTGCACTTGCCAGTGGGTGATGTTCTGCAGTCAGCCCAGGGGAGATTCTGAAGGTCAGGACCAGCCAGCGGAGTGCCCACGTTCCGGTCTTTCCAAGATGGAAAGTCCTCCCAGGGGAATGGAATAGGGAGCCAGTCTTCCAAAATGGAAACCATTTTCTCTGCATTTATTATAGCTTTTGTGGATTTCACAAGAGCTTTATGGGCGGTCATGCTTATTACCCACTGAGGTTCTGGAAAGTGACTCCTAAAATACTATGCAGCAGGCCATTAGGGGTTCCCCCACCCAAACCTGAGCATCAAATTCCAACTAGGCCCCCTCTTCTAAGCCACCAATTAACCCTCAATGGCAACAGAGCAGGCAGCAAATCTGAGTAAAGAAAATACCTGCAACGACCACAAGGGGCTGCGCGTGGGCCAGGAAGCCGCGCAGGGGTGACTCGCAGGGGCAGGGGAGGCTCCAGGGTCTCAGCAGCCTAGGTGGTCCCATGGGCTTTGCACTCGCAGCCCCGGACAACCTGGGGACACAGCAGGGGCTGAGGCAGCTGGCCCTCAGCAACCTTCGAGTGGGGTCTGGGCGAGGCCAGCCTCACAGGGACCACTCCCTGGACAGGAACTGTCCCCTGGTGGAAGGAGGACCCCAGCTAGTCTCCAAGGCATTCCCTCAGGCGCTGCGCACCAAGGGACATCAGCCCACATGTCAGACAGACCTGACCCTGGAAGGTGGAAATCCTGGACGTTGGGATTTCAGATAAACCTAAAGCAGCCCAGTTGCAGGGCTCCCAGACTTCTCACTAGGCCACCAGCAGCGCTCCCCTCCCCACACCCCACACCCAGCTTCTCGCTGGTAGGGAGTCTCCCCTTAGGTCCTCCCTATCCCATGCCCACCCCCGGTGCCTTGACCGTACTGGGCACTCCAGGAGCTCAATAAAGGCTGTCCACTGATTGGAGTTTGATAACTACTAAGAGTGGAGGACGGTGAGGGGGGAAGCTGGGAGGTTCAGGGAGGGCTGGTTCTGGGAACCAAACAGGATGTTTCAAGTTCAGTCCCAGAGGAAGGGCCTGGAATGGTTGCAGGGGGTGCTCAGAGAAGCCAGGAGCAGGTCTCAAGGCTGAGGCTTCTGGCCCATCTTGGGGGCCTCTGCAAGTTCCTCCCACCCCCTTTCAGTGCTGAGTCCTAATTCCAGGCTCTGGGAATTCAGCTTGCCCTCAGCAGTGGCCCAGCAGAGCCCCGCCAGGCCCTGTCGTCTGTCTGAGTCCTTTGGTTTATCTTCTCAAGAAATTCGGATTGTCAGGGGTCCAGGCCAGGTAAATCGGACCAAGGGTTGTGATACAGGGATTGGGGCTCCAGGCAGGACAGGCAATGCTAGGCTGGGCTCATTATCACCATTTTGCAGGTGAGGAAACGGGCTTGCTCAGGGAAAGTGGCTTGTTACAGGACAAAGGGCTCGGATGCCAGGTTCTGTAGAGCTGATTCTGCACTCAACAGTAACCTATGGAGTATCCATATGGACCAAACACCAAGCACCCACAGCCCCAGCCAGAGGGAAACAGATGTGATCTGGGCAGTAACTAAGGAGCAGACTATGCTTGGATTCTGCACTGCCCGCTCCCCCACCCCAGCCTCCCACCTTTGGCCTCTGTAAGAGGAAGGCTCTGAGAGGCGCCAGGCCTTATCCAGCATCCATGGCTGCAGGGCAGCTCTGGAAGCCTGACATTTGGGTCTCTTTGAGGAGCACCAAGTCATTTCCTCACTTGGAAATGCTGCACTTATCACCTCTAGTCACCATAGTTCCATGTGTGGGTTTGTTTATTGTCTGTCTTCCCCACTAGCAGGCCAGAGCCAAGTTGGCCTTGTTCCCCATTAAATCTCAGGGGCCTAGAACAATGCCTGGCCCGGAATTGGCACTTAGTAAATACATGTGGAGTGATTGACTGGGGAAGACTCAGCCTAAACAGTTCGAAATCCCTGGGGCGCGGGCAGTGCATTCTCCATCGCTGCCACCAGGGGGCGAGCATGCCCATTCCTAGTCCCAAGCCAGGTCCCCTTCTCACCTGAGGCCACCCAGGGACTCTGCCCGGGCTCCGAAGACCGCTGCCCAGCCGGGTTCCAAGAAGGAAGCAGCCCTGCAGTGAGGCCTGGGGATCGTCCCTCCAACAGGGATCCTGAGAACAGAGGTCGAGAAAAGACTGAGGAAGGGGCCGCCTACCACCCAGGGCTTTACCCGCCTGGCAGGCCCAGGAGTCGAGGCCTGTGGGATGGCCTGAGGGGACCCTGTGAAGGGTGGGCAGGAAAGCAGTCATTAAGACCCACAACCACACCCTGACACACCTTCAGCACAGAGCATTTAACACTCTGCCATAGCTTTGTGGCCAGTGTTCACAGTTTAACACACAGAAATACCCGGACTCACATTTGCAGAGCATGTGATACCCTCCCTGCCACAGTCATGGACGGTAAAACCTGGGCACCCCCAACCTTAACAGGAACACAGAGAGTGTTAGGAACACTCTGACACTGTTAACCATTTGTGCCCTGTGGTAGGGGACAGTGACACACATAAGCCCCTCCTCCAACCCACACCCTGACACAGACATCCTAGATCAGCAAACTCAGAGATACTCTCTCACAACCCTCCCTCTTGGGTTCAGAATATGACTCCCTGACACAGGGACAGGTTGACACAGAGACGTGTGGTGAACTGCTACACAGGGACCTCATGACCCATTTACACCTACCCATGTGGGACTGCCGCTGACACACCCAAGTCCCCCGCTCAGACACACACACAAAGACACACACATACTTTGTATACTTTTGATCCTGCAGAAGACATCCAAGCCTTTCTGACTAATCTCACTCCCAGCCCTGGCCTATCCCTGCCACCACTCAGACCCCCCCTCCCATGGTAGACCTTGGAGAGGTCTGAGAGCTGCTGAAAAGACCCCGATGGGGGGTGTGGTGACCCCACTGGCCAGGCAGGAGGCAGAAGCCCGCAGTACTGGGTGGGGAGGCCTGAGCTCATCAGATTCCAGCCTGAGTGATTCACGGAAGCGCCTGGGGAGGATCTGGGGGTTGGGGGGGGTGGGGGCACTGGCCCAGGGGCTGGGGCTTTGGGGGCCTGGATGGGCTTCAAACCACAGGGTCTTGGTTCCAGAGCAAGCCTCTAGTCTGGGAGGGGAGCCTTCCTGGGAGAAGTCTCCTTTTGAGGAAGCGACAGCCTGAAGTGGTGTCTGCTGGGCCTGGCTCCTGGGAGGGGCTCAGGACACAGAGCAGAGCCCCAGGATGAGACAATCGGCCCCTCCTGCCCAGGACCTGGGCCCCTGACCCCACGCCTTCCTAGTCCTGCAGCTGGGTGTCTTTAGCAGGGCTTAGGCCAAGGGTGGGGGCAGGGGTGGGGTGACCTTCACAGCCATCTTGGCCCCTTGGGCCCTCAGGCAGGCAGCCTGAGTGAATACCAGAGGCCCTGAGGGCTGGACCTGCCTGGCCCACAGGGTTACAGACCTTCCTGCCCTGCCAAGCGAGGCTTCTGCCAGAAAGCTGAGGACACAGGGCTGTCCTAGCACCAGGGATGTTTTCCTGTTGAGATGGAGCCTTCTGCTCCTGCCACCCCCTGAGCCTACTGCCCCCCAGGCCGGACTAATGCTCAGAGGACCCAGTTTCTCCTGCAGGGTGACAGGAAGAAAGGATGGGGCTAGGGGCAGAACGGGGCACAGGAAGTGCCTTTCTTGGAACTCTGTACCAAAATAGCCTGTTCTGTCCTACTCTGGGTCTCAGTGTCCCATGAGGGAGGTATGTGTCACCAAGGAGACCTTCCCCAAGGAGGGGCCTGAGCTGACCTTAGTCTGGCTTTTGCCTGCCATCCTCCCACCCCCCACCCCCACCAGCCCCCACCATCTCCGCCTCAGGCTCTGCTCCACTTTGAAGTCTTAACATAAATATCATGTCTGCTTGGGTTCCCCTTCCCGGCCAGTCACAGCCCCCAGACCTGGCTCCCACCCCAGCCAGCCCCGGGGATGTGTGCTGGAGGAGAGGGGGGGCCTGGACCACCCAGGGAAGGTGGTGAGCCAGAGACCCTGGGACAGGATCAGGGAGACAGAGTGGGCAAGACACCAGAAGCAGAGAGAGGAGACAGGCAAGTAGGCAGAGAACAGAGAGACAGACCCCAACAAGGCGACAATCCTGGGGACAGGAGAGGAGAGAGACCCAGAGACAGACAAGAGAACTAGAGACGCCTGACACAGAAGGAGGGAAGAAGAGGCTCTGCTGTCAGAGGGATAGCGAGACAAGAGATCCCTGGGGACAGAGAGGGGGCAGGAAGAAGAGGGAACTGGATAGAACAAGAGGGGGAAAGTTCCAGGGCTGCAGGTAGAGACTGAGTAGAGGGCAGACTAAGATGGGGGTAATAGTAGGAAGGACACAGTGGAAAGACAAATGTCCCTGGCAGGTGACCAACCATCCTCCTTTGCCTAGGGCTGAAGGGCTTCCTGCGACATGGGACTTACAGTGCTTAGACCAAGAAAGTCCTCAGCAAACTAAGCCTAGTTGGTCACCCTAGGTGGCAGGCCTCTGCCAGATACCACTATACTGAGAGGGAGGGCTGCGCCCTTCTACATCTGATGGGAGCTCCAGGACTCCCTTCCTTATGTGCAGATGTGGCCAGATGTTCAGGTCAGGCATCTGCCAGGAGAGAGACTGGGGCCCCAGCTGGGCCCAGGTTGGGCAATCTGAGGGCAGCCATATGCTTCTCTCTGCACAGCTGTGGGCACAGGTGTGGACCTATGAGGACACACACACGTCACCCAGCTGTGCACACCACAGCAGTGCAGGGCCTGTGCAAACATGCACACACATGGTCATGCATGGACACTGGGTACACCCATGAACACACAGTCTCCCTCCAATGGCAAAGATACCCATTCACCCCATCAGAATCCTTTACTCCCAGGGGCCAAGTGTGGACAACACCCCTTCTTCCTGGGCCCCACCTTTCCCAAGCCTGTCTCTCCCACCCTGTGCAGTTCCTACACCACCCGCTTCCCTCAGGGCTCACCCATCCAGAAGCACACAGGGTGGGGCCCCAGCATGTGGGGAGGGGGAGGAGACCAAAATCGCTCCCTTCCCTCCCAGACTCGCTTCCCTCCCCACTCCTGCCCTGGGACCGCTCCTACCTCCTCTCCCGCGGTTCCCACCCAAGACCAGGCGCCTTCCGCCCACCCACCCATAGACCCTTCCTTCTGACAGCACAGAGGCTGGGGTGGTTTGCGAAGAATTTAGAAATGAAGGGAGGTGGGGGGATGGAGACAAAAGAAAAAGGAGGAAGGGAGGTGATTTGTACACAAAGCTATCTGCTGGCTCAGCAGCAGGGGCGCCAGGCTCTAGGATGCCTGGGGGGGCCCCCCAATCACACTCGACCCCCCCATCCTGGCTGGTCCACTGGGCCCTCTGCCGCTGCCTTCACCCCCACCCTCACGGGCCCACGCACTGTATCCAAAACCACCATCTGGCTTGTCCCAGTAGCTGGAAGACAAGGTTCCTTCTGGGGAAGCGGACTTCCGTTTTCATGCCCCTCTTGAGGTGAGCTCTCCCCAAAGCAGGGAACCCCAGACTGCTGACCCCTTTTGTGAGCTGTGCCTGGCGTCCTGAGCTGTCCCACTCCATCCAGGGAGACATACTGGCCTCCAGCCCCAATAAAGAAAACAGGTTATGTGGTAAGCATCACACATAATCCCTGCCAGTGGAAGCCCAAGCTGTCCGTCCTCCTGGGCTGCACCCCTACAGACCCATAGAATTACATTCTGAGCATGCCATCCATCACAGGGATGGCTAGTTATGAATGAGCGCTTCTGCCTGAACCCCGGGACCCAACCACGCATCTAAACATCTTCTCATCCACACACCCACCCACTTAGCCATCTACCCATCCGTCCATCACTCATTCTTTTACTTAACTACCCTTCCATCCGTCCACCCATCCATCTGTCCACCCATCCATCCGTCCACCCATCCACCTGTCCATCCACCCATTGTCCTACTGAACCACACTTCCATCCATCCATGCATCCATCCATAATCCACCTACCCATCCTCCAAGCATGTATTGTATCAATTAGCATCTTCTCTGTGTTACGGGGGAACCAAAATGAGTCAGGCTGAACAGGACCAGCAGGAAGAGTTAGAACACAACAATCTCTCTTCACCCTCTCACCCGCCAGATCCTCTGTCTCCCCCTAGGGCAGGAGGTTCTTGGGCTGCCTCACCTCCATCTCTCCCAACCTGGATGAGGGCGGGTGAGTGTTAGGCATCTACCCAAACTGGGCACTCAGCTTCGTCTCCAAGTCTCATTTTCTACCTACCGAACGCTTAGCCTTCTTAGTGTTAGGTATGCCCCACTCCTCCTCACACTACCCACCCCCCAGGCTTCCCTCCACTTGAAAGTGGTCCCAGCCAGACCATCTGGAATGTGGCCTTTGACCCTCCTCCTCTAGCTTCCCTTGCCTGCCCCCCAACCCCTCACCCCCACAGAGGCTGGAGTCCTGACCTCTGCTCTGACACGCCCACTAGCCAGACGGCCTGCAGCCTCCCCTCAGACGCCCCAGCCCCAGCACTGGCCATTGCCTGAATCATGACTGGGCCCGCCACACCCTTGGACCAGGCTCTGGCCTGCCCCAAAGGAGACTCCAGAGGCTGCCTCCCCCAGCCTGGCCCGCCCTGCTGCCTGGCTCTCCAGCCAGCTCACTCCTTTCTCCCAGACTATTGCAACAACCTTCTAACTGGTCCTTGGCCTCTGGTCTGCCCTCCACCCACCACACACCAGCCACAGGGATCTCCCGTCATGCCCCTTCCCCATACCCCTACAATAGAGGCCAGCCTTTTAGCCAGCTTCTCTACTCCTGACTGACTCTCTAGATGTCCCTCACTCCAGGCCCAGTGGAGTCCTTCGTATTCTCTATATGCGTCTTGAATCACCCACCTCGGTCCCTTTGTCCAGGCCGTGTCTTCTTCCTATCCCGCCTTCCTCGCGTCCTCATGCCTTGCTGTCATGCCCACTCTCAGACTGTGCTCAAATGAGTCTTCAGGGCACTGCAGCAAAAAGAGAACTGAAATAACAGGCAAGAGGCCTGAATCGCAGCCCTATTACTGACTTGCTCTGAGACTCCCTGCAAGGCCTCGGGTTCCCCACCTGCAAAAAGGCTTGCTGATTTCCAGAGATCTCTCAGTTCTAGGATGGTCTGACTTCTGGGGAAGTCTGGGCGAGTGTGGAGAGCAAGTGGGCTTTGGCTCCAAGCAGAATACCAGTTTCCCACACTTACATCATCCTGAGGCAAGTTCTTCACCTACCATGTTTCCCCGAAAATAAGACCAGGTCTTATATTAATTTTTGCTCCAAAAGACGCATTAGGGCTTATGTTCAGGGGATGTCCTCCTGAAAAATCATGCTGGGGCTTATTTTCCAGTTAAGCCTTATTTTCGGGAAACACGGTAGCTGAGTCTCATTCATTCATTCATTTGCCAACCTCCTATTAGCAGCATCTATGGGCCAGGAGCTTTCCAGGCTCAGGGTACAACAGGGAGCAAGACGATGACCCTGTCTCGTGGAGCTCACAGTCTCTTAGGGCAGGAGTTCTCCTCTGAGGGTGATACGGTTCTGGGATGTGACGATTGATTAACAATGTCTGGAGACAGTTGTCCCAACTGGAGGGGTGCTACTGGCATGGAGGTAGAAGACGGGGTGCTGCTAAGCATCTTACAAAGCACAGCACAGTCCCTATAAGAAATAATTACCCGGCTTTGCATCGCAATAATGCCAAGGTGGAGAAACCCTGGCTACTGGAGAATTTGAGCCAACAAGTAAATATATACCGTGTCAGATAGTGGTAAGTGCAAAGGAAAAAAATGCAACAAGACTAGGGGGCCAGGGAGCCCCAAGGGTGGGGAGGGAGGTAGTCAGGGACTGAACGGGAGCTGAGACCTGAAGAAAGTGAAGGGGCAGAGAGCATTCAGATGTTACCAGAATGTGTGTGTGTGTGTGTGTGTGTGTGTGTGTGTGTGTGTGTGGTGGGGGGAATGGGCGGGGGAACAGCCAAGGCAAAGGTGCCGAGGTAGACCTGAGTCTGGTAAGTTTCAGAAACAGCCAGGAGGCCAGAGTGGCTGGAGAGGAGGGATGACAGGGAAGGAGTGGGATGAGAAGTTTGGGGGCAGATCACATAGGCCTGGAGGCCATGGTGAAAACTGTGGCCTTTCCTCTGAGTGAGATAGGGGCCTTCAGGCTTCTGGGCAGGGGAGCAACTGGATCTGACTTAGTTTCTAAAAGGATCCTTCTGACCGAATGGGGAGGACACAAGAGAGCGCAGAGGACAGGCTATTGCAAGAGTCTAGATGGAAGATGACAGTAGTGGTGGGGGCCAAAGATGGGTGGCAAAGAAGGTAGTGGGAAGCAGTCAGATTCTGGATCTGTTTTGAAGGTGAAACTGACAGAATCTGCTGAGATTGGACGTGGGGTGTGGGAGAAAGAGGAGTCAAGGATGATCTCAAGGCCTTGGGCCTGAGCCAAGACAAGGCTGAACTGCCCATATTGCCTTTCTCCTCGTGAGAACGGGGATCGTTTTATGTGCTTCACAGATGTCGACCGCGACAGAACCACCTTCCAGGTATAGAGCAAGCACTTCAAAAGCCCTTGTTCTCAGGAGAACTGGCTGTGTCTGCAGTGCTAGCCCTGGTACCATAAGGTGGTTAGCAAAGCAGCCCTGGGCCCCACCCCCACCCAGATTTCCTCAGAAGACTAAGGAACACTTGCCTCCTGCTTTGCAGCTGACAAAGCACATTTGTGAACACTGAGTGTTGAGATACACTAGCCCTGCTGCGGGGAAGGGCCCTGACACATTACCCCCTTTTTGTAGATAAGAAAAATGGAGAGCCAGAGAGGGTCAGTGAGTTCCCTGCAGGCACACAGCAAATCAGTGGCATTGTGGGAAGCTGGACCAGAGCAATGCACTGAGGGGCAGGACCTCTCCTCCATATCCCCACACCCAGCTCAAACTTCTGCCAAGAGTTCAGTGGGCGTGCACGGGTTAATCTGACAACTGGCTCCCCAGGGACCATCCTGGATGATAGGCTCAGTGCACATGCCTCCAGAGGCCTCCAAGAAGAGGACCCTGGCCAGGCCCTACACAGCAGGCCCTGAGGGCAGGGAGAGCTCCACACATGTGACTCCTGTATCACACACACACACACACACACACACACACACGTGTGTGTGTCATTGTGTGTCCTATGCCCATACATGGCCTCTCACCAGTTCCCTAACAGCCAGCCCTGCATACCCTGAGTGCAGCCCAGCCCCTGCCCAGCTCCCTCCCCCTGTACCCTGCCCTCCTGCAGCAGGAGCCCAGAGAAGCATTTCCTGTTTGGGGGCCAACTCCTCCCCCTCTAAGCCCAGGTTCCCAGGGCCCTGGCTGAGCAGAGGTGGAGGGAGGGCAGCCCTGTCCAGCTGGAGCCAGAAGCTTAGGGAGTGGGTGGGTGGGGGGAGGTTGAGTCAAAAGCTTAGTACATAAATAAGGGGTTGAGGATACCGGTTCCTGAGAGATCAAGGTGTCTCCAGTTCAGGGCCTGCACATGAACTGGAGGGACTCCATGTGTTAGGGCATGTAGAATGCCACGCTACTTTGTATGTGCACTAAGGGGGGCAGCATGTCAGAGCATGTGAATGTGTGGGAAGGGGGTTGCAGGCCCACGTGGGTCTACAGTGAGAGGAAGGGCTTAGCCTGTCAGAGCACATGTACATCTAGGACCAAGGGGCAGATGGTCGAGTGTTCTTGTGCAGGGAGAGGAGCATACCCACTCGTGTGATGTGGAGGGTGTGAGTCAGAGCATGTTTCCACACGTATGACAAGCAGTTGGGCTGTGAGACTGTTCACGAGTGTGATGAGGTTGGTGTGTCCAGATTTGGGTCACTTTCCGTCTGTGGGAAGTGATCTCACCCCTCTGCCAAGAGCTCCAGGCTGCGCTGGAGTTTTCTGAGGGTCATCCAGCCTCTTCAGGCAGGCAGTCCCCTCTCCTTGACTCCCAGCCCGTTCGCGCGCCTCCTCCCCTCCCCCGCCCCCAACCCCCAGTACCCCCGCCCCTGCCCCCCGCCCGATTGCTTCCTGCTCCGGCGGCCCCCGGGGAGCAGGAGCAGGGAGCTGGCAGCCGCCCCATCCCACTCCTTACAAGGCCTGAGTCCGGCCGGGCCCGCCCCCGGCCCGCCCACCAGAGGGCCCAGTCCCTCCCCCTGTCAAGAGCGATCGCGGGCCGGGCCCGGGCCAGTCGGGGGGCGTCGCGATGCTGCTGCGCCTGCTACTGGCCTGGGCGGCCATGGTGCCCACGCTGGGCCAGGCCCCCTGGGCCGCCGAGCCCCGAGCTGCCTGTGGTCCGGGCAGCTGCTACGCCCTCTTCCCACGGCGCCGTACTTTCCTGGAGGCCTGGCGAGCCTGCCGCGATTTGGGGGGCGACCTGGCTACCCCACGGACCCCCGAGGAGGCCCAGCGCGTGGACAGCCTGGTGGGTGCCGGCCCGGCCAGCCAGCTGCTGTGGATCGGCCTGCAGCGGCCGGCCAGGCAATGCCAGCCACAGCGACCACTGCGCGGCTTCACGTGGACCACGGGAGACCAGGACACGGCCTTCACCAACTGGGCCCAGCCGGCCACTGTCGGGCCCTGCCCGGCCCAGCGTTGTGCAGCCCTTGAGGCGAATGGTGAGCATCGGTGGCTCGAGGGCTCTTGCACACTGGCTGTCGATGGCTACCTGTGCCAGTTTGGCTTTGAGGGCTCCTGCCCAGCCTTGCCGGAGGAGGCGGGCCAGGCTGGCCCAGCTGTCTACACAACGCCCTTCCACCTGGTCTCCACCGAGTTTGAGTGGCTGCCCTTCGGCTCTGTGGCTGCTGTGCCATGCCAGGCTGGCAGAGAAGCCTCTCTGCTGTGCGTGAAGCAGCCTGAGGGTGGTGTGCGCTGGTCACGGGCTGGGCCCTTGTGCCCAGGTACTGGCTGTGGTCCCGACAACGGGGGCTGTGAACACGAGTGTGTGGAGGAGGTGGATGGTCATGTGTCCTGTCGCTGCACTGAAGGATTCCGGCTGGCAGTGGATGGGCGCAGCTGTGAGGACCCCTGTGCCCAGGCCCCATGTGAGCAGCAGTGTGAGCCTGGTGGGCCACAGGGTTATAGCTGCCACTGTCGCCTGGGTTTCCGGCCAGCCGAAGATGAGCCCCACCGCTGCGTGGACACAGATGAGTGCCAGATCGCCGGCGTGTGCCAGCAGATGTGTGTCAACTATGTCGGTGGCTTTGAATGCTACTGCAGTGAGGGCCACGAGCTTGAGGCTGATGGCATCAGCTGCAGCCCTGCTGGGGCTATGGGTGCTCGGGCTTCCCAGGACCTTGGGGATGAGCTGCTGGATGACAGGGAGGATGAAGAGGCCTGGGAGGACTTCAATGGTGGCTGGACAGAGATGCCTGGGATCCCATGGATGGAGGCCACACAGCCGCCTGACTTTGGCCTGGCCTACAGACCGAGCTTCCCAGAGGACGGAGAGCCTCAGATGCCCTACCTGGACCCTACCTGGCCACCCCCACTCAGTGCTCCCCAGGTCCCCTACCACTCCTCAGTGCTCTCTGTCACCCGACCCGTGGTGGTTTCTGCCACACGCCCCACACTGCCTTCTGCCCGCCAGCCTCCTATTATTTCTGCTACACGCCCACCTCTGGCCCCTGCCCCTCAGCTCCCCAGGATCCCTGCCGTACACCCAGCTTTGCCCCGTGACCACCAATTCCCCATGATCTCAGCCAGTTATCCAGATCTGCCCTCTGTCCACCAACCCCCTATTATCTCTGCCACTCACCCAGCACAGTCCCCTGCCCACCAGCCCCCGATTATCTCAGCCAAATACCCTGAACTGCCCCTTGTCCACCAGACCCCCATGTTTCCAGACACTCAGGTCTCTGATACCCAGACCACCAATAATTTGCCTCCAATCCCAGCTAACCGTACCCCTCTGGTCACCACTTCCAGTGCCCATCACCCCCTTGGGACCCCAGATGTCCCAGTGCTCAAAGCCCAGGACACCCACCTTCCCATTACTTCCACTATCCAGCCCTCTTTGACCACTACTTCCAGGTCCCCTGTGCGCCCTGCCCATCAAGTCCCTGTACCTGCTGCCACCCAGCCCCCAGTCCTCCACACTCCCCTGCCCCCTCAGAGTCCCACTAACCAGACCACTCCCACCAGCCCTACACATACCTATTCCAAAGCCCCACAGATGCCAAGGGAAAATGCCTCTGATTCCAAGCTGGCCCCATGGCTGCCTTCAGTGGCCCCCACAGCCGCCCCAACAGCCCTGGGGGAGGCCAGTCCTGCCGGGAGAAGCCGGAGGGATGACCGGTGGCTGCTGGTGGCACTGCTAGTGCCAACATGTGTCTTCTTGGTGGTCCTGCTTGCACTGGGCATCGTGTACTGTACCCGCTGTGGCCCGCACGCACCCAACAAGCGCATCACAGACTGCTATCGCTGGGTCACCCATGCTGGGAGCAAGGACCCAACAGAACCTATGCCCCACCGGGGAAGCCTCACAGGGGTGCAGACCTGCAGAACCAGCGTGTGATGGGGAACAGCCCCCCTCTGTGGGGGTGGGGGAAAGAGGCGTGCATTGGACACATGGTCCAGGCTGCACCAATGACCCATGGGGCCTGCCCAGATGGACAGAGAGCTTCCCGCTCCCCCAGGCGCAGCCAGGCTCCTCTCTCAGTCAACCACTAGACTTGACTTGTGGAAACTCTGCTCCCTGGCCTGGCACTCATGACAGAGGAGATGCTGAGGCCCCCAGGACCTCAGGGGGTGGGTGCTGGGGTCTCCTCCAATAAACAGGGTGCCAACCTCACCCGAAGCTCCTGATCCCCATTGGTGCCTGAGGGGAGGGTCTGGGAGGACTCAGAAAAAAGGAGGGGACCTCAAGAAGAAACTTACATGGGAAACTTGGTAATAAGGTAAGACCCCTTAAGAGAGGGTATGCTTCAGCGATTCTCAGGGAAACAAGAGCCCAGAGAGGGCAAAGCTTTGCCCAAAGTCACACAGAAAATCCAGGAGTGGGATATTTGGCACGGAGAGAATTCCATAATTGTTCTTCATACCAAAACTCCAGGAAGGTGGGGCTGAATCTGGGGGAGGGTTCTGGAATGAGGGCTTCCGCTGAACTGGAGCCAAACTGGGTTTTAGGGGTCAAAGGTAGCTCTGGGCCTAGTGATTCTGGGGAATGAAGATGGTCTAGTGGGTGAGCTTCTCCTAACTTTCTTCTGGTACTTCCCTTCCCATCCCTGCTGGCTGCCCAGAAGTTGGTGGCTGGGACTCAGGGTCACTCAAGGATGCTGCCAGCCCTCTGGGTTGTAGGTGCTCCTGAGGCACTCCTCCCTGCTCTAACGAGGAGGTGGGAGTCAGAGCTTAGCAGGCTGGGCTGGAGAGAGTACTAACCCAGGAGAGACTGCCCTCATCCAGCTCACTGGGCAGCCTCCTGAGCAAAGCCTTCCTTCCCATCTTGGGCCGCACTTTGCCCTTCTCAGAAACAACCAAGAGACCCCAGCTTGAGTGAGGGTTCAGGCTGCTCAAGGCTAAAGTGCCCCATGAATAGGAGGAGGGGATGGTCAAAGATCACGGCCTGGGAGAACCCAGCAACCTCCAACATCCTGGGCTCACTGACTTGGGAACAGCGAGAGGCAGGACCTGGGGGCAGGGAGGCGCCGGTTCCCACCACCACTGTAATTTTTCAGTTGCAGCCTCTCAGGGGCCTCTAATTAAGACGGAGCAGAACCACCACGACCACCCGGGCAGGCAAGGAGGGGTGGCCCAGAGCCCCTTTCCCTATACCTCCATCTGACCCCAGGGACTGGGCCGGGGCTGGAAGGCCGGGCTGGGCCCTAAGGGACTAGGAGACTAGGGGCCGAAGCTGGGGATGAACCTGGGGGGTGGGGGGCGGAGGGAACGCTATGCGCCGCCCCATTCCCGGCTCCCGCTCTCACGTCCCCCTAACTCAAACCAGACGCCCCGCTAGATTCTGCCCAAGCTTTTAACCTCGGAGACGCCGCTGGAGAGGTTCGCTAGATGAAAAAGGGGGTCGTGGGGTGGCCCAGAGGTCTGGGTCTAAGAAGGAGGTGCGGGCGCAGGAGGTGGGTGATAAAGCCTGCTGGGACAGGGAGGACTGGAGTTCGCTCCTGTGACCCTGGGCCTAGGATCCAGAGAGCCCCAAGGGCAGGAAGGAGTTAAATGCACAGCAATCAGAGGGAGGAGATGGGAGTGGGGAAGGGGGCCCAGAGCCGGCTCTTTGTCATCCTGTAATGAGCACCAGATGCGGAGCTGCGTGCGGGCCTACACAGACAGCCTCCCAAGGCAGAACCCCCGCCTGCGCTGAGCCAGGGCTCCGCCCAGGCCCAGAGCTGCACTCAGGCCCCGCCCACTAACTCTCAGGCCCCGCCTCATCCACGCGCGACCCCGACGTGCATCAAGACACTCGCACTATCTGCCTGGTCCCTTGGAACTACGAGCCACGCCCACTCACTGCTGTCAAGCGTCCCCTCGGGAGCTCTCCAGAGGCCCCGCCCACTAAAGCCTTAAGTCTCTGCCCCTGCCAACTCAGAGATTCTCGCAGCATTGCCCTGCCCTCTGTTCTATCAGCTCCACCCCGGCCAAGACAGTACCGATGGCCCCGCCCATCAGGGACAGAAGCCCCGCCTCCTCAGTCCAGCTCTCGCAGTCTAGGGGAGTTATCAGTTCCCGCTTCCAGGAGGTATGAACTCCGCCCAGAGTTTACCCAGTCTCCTCATGCAGCCCCACCTAACAGAACTAAAGCTCCGCCCCTTCCCACAGCCAGGGACTCGGTCCCCAAACGCCGGGAATCCAGCGGAGATATTAACTCCGTCCACAGGAGATGCAAACTCCGCCCTCCGGGAGTTTACGCGTTCCTCTCTCGAGCCTCTGCAGGACCTGCTTCCAGCCACAAGCCCCGCCCCGTCACTGGCGACCCAAATCGCAGGGGCGGAGCCCCAGACCCGTCTCACAAGGGGAAGAGCTCTGCCCACGTACGGTTAATACACTTTCCCTTCATACTGAGGTAATGGCCCACCCACACAGAGTTCCTCAGGCCCGCCCACTAAGAATGCCCGCAATAGGCTCCTGAAGGTCCCTTAAGTCCCGCCCACGCAGAGAATGTAACCCAACCTCTTATCTCAGGCTCCGCCTCCTAATTATGTATGGCCCCGTCCATCTGTAGGCCCTACCTTATCGGAACCCAAACTCCGCCTTCTCCGGGCGTGGGACTCTCGAAGTCACTCATCTCCTTCTGGTTATGCCCAGACTAGTAGGTGGGAACCCCTCGTCTCTGACCAGGACGCTCCTGAACCCAGGCCGGGCGACCTCTCTCCTTCGCCAACCACGGTTTCTGTCCGCCTGGATTGCAGATTCTCTGGGGAGAACGCCGAGACGGTGTCGAGATCTCAGCGGACCGCGTCGATGAATGAGCCTTTGGCGCCACCTGCCCTCCGCACCGCAGCTTGCAGCCAACGGGAGTCAGTCTGGCCCCTCTCCCAAAGCACGCTAGGGCTCAATAAATAAATAGTTGCTTGATTAATTAACTGGGTGTGTTACTCAAATATCTGCCAACTCTCCACCCCCCGCCCCCGGCAAAACAGCAGATCTGCTTGCAGGTGTCCTCCGTTGTATTTGGAAGACCCAAGGGGCTTCACACAGGACCTTAAGCCACTCTGAGCTGAGATGGAGCCTGTCAGCCTTTATAGAGGTTGGTGTGAACTTCCCCACGAATCCCGTTTCCCAAAGGGCGAAAACTCAGGCTCTCACCGAAGGCCCAGAATTGTTAGGGCTGGGTCCTCCCTTCCCCCAACTAGCACTTCAAAGTGTAGACACCTTCCCTAGGGGTGTGTGTTTGGTGGGAGGGAGTGGGTCTGGGTTCAGAGGCCCTCTTGTGGGAGCTGAGAGTCACTGTTTTCGCAGTGGATTTGATTTCAGGGCAGATCTCTATATCTGCATTTGAAAATATTCGCCTGCTCACTCCCACACTAGACTGAGGCTCCAGGAGGCCAGGGCACTGGAGTTCAGCTCTAAGGCCTCAACAAAATGTTTTGCAAACATTACTGGGACAGACCTAAGATTGAGGAGGGCAGAACTAAACTAACACTGAGCTCAATTAGGTGCTAGCACCCACCCAGCTGGGCACCCTTCACTCCCAGCATTAAACACTGGGTGGAGCCACCTCCTGACAAACTCAAGCCTGGGGAGTGGGATGCTTTCCAGCTGAGACTCCAACTCAGGTGTCTTGACTGCTATGAATAGGAGTGGGGTTTGGTGCCAAACAATAACGAAAACAATAGTGAATGCTTGCAGCACTTATCATACGCCTAGTCCTATCCTAAGGGCTTTATATGTCTTAACCCATTTAAGATCCATAACAACTCCTGTGAAGTAAGTGCTATTCTTACCACAATTTACAGATGCAAAAGCTGAAGACACTGGCCTGAGAGCCTTGCGTGAAGCCACTTGTCCTATTTGACCAAGTTAGTAAATGAAGGTTTGAACCCAGGTAGATTCTGTGGTCTTCACCCCTAGAGCAGGGCCAGTTCATAATGACAGCCATGTCTCTGATCAGAAAACGCCCACTGTTAAACAAAAACCTTTGAGGCTGAAAGCTTTTCTGAAAGAAAGGGTTTATTGAGCCACATGCTAGCCAGGAAAGGACCAGGTCCTGGGACCAGCAGCTGGGGCAGGTGGGGAAGACAACATGTCAGCAGTCCTGGAGTTGACAGGGCTCTTTTATACAATGACTTTGGAGAAGAAAAATCTAAGTTGTTTCGGAACAATTTACATTGGCTGTAGATGGGCGGGGAGGGAGAAGGTGAAGTGGGGCCAGTTCTGGGATAGATACAGAGTCTTTAAGGAAGAAGTGTTTGATGCTCCTGGATTGGTTGTGCATGACAGTCTGGAACGTTCGTGCATAAGTGGTGGTGTCTGGTGGTCAGCTATTCTCTCCAGATGAGAGCTGAAAGAGCCACCTGGAAGCTGATTCAAAGATTCAACATACATTCAGGAATGTGAGCAGTCTGTTGCTGGCTTTGGCTTGGAGCTCTGTTAACTGATCAGCTCTCTTGTCTCTCTCTCCCATTCTCCAGCTTGCTGTCATTTAATTTAGGACAGCTCATGATTATTCTCTTGTCACCACTTTCCAGGGAACTTTCTTTTAGGGATGAGTCTGCAAGATGGGGACTCCCAGGCTGATTATGCTGTGATTGGTGGGGTGGTGGTATAAACCCTTCCCCCCCGAGGGAGAGTCAGTCCTGGTTTTGGTGGATGATGCTAGTGAGTGAGGCTGGTAAGTGTGACTTCATGGGATGCAGACAAGAGGCCCAGACCAGGTGCAGCCTTAGGGCATTGGCAGTGTGATTCTGGTGAACTCAGGGATTTCTCCCCAGAAGGCCAACTAGCAGTGGCTAAGAGCAGGCACCCTGCCCCAGACAGCCTTGCTTTGATTCTAGTTCCACTGCTTGAGGGCTGGGAGTCCTTAGGCAGCTTCCCTAATCACACGATGTTTGCCTCCACATTTTAAAAATGGGCGTACTATGTACCCATTATAGCCACAGTAACCTGTCGGGGAGAAGAAAGGACTCTCGGTGAGGAAAGTCAAGGTTTCCTGCTGGAAGCCAATGAGGAACTTCAGGGCAGCTGCATGAACCTGCTACAAGCAGAGCTGTCCGCTTAGCTGGCACTGGGCAGCCCTGAAGACGGACTCCAGAAACTGACATGGGAGAGCTGAACCCCAAACCCACCAAGTCCCTACGGCAGATGTTCCCAAACATCAGTTTACCACATCCTAAGTGTCTCAGTGATTTTTCTCATGCCCTGCCTTGGCAAAAAAAAAAAAAAAAAAAAAAAAAAAAATCTAACAGTTTCATTTAATAGTTAGGGCCAAACAACATAAGAAGTACTTATGTTTTAATACTCAATAGTCATTTGAAAAAATAATATGCCTACATTGAAAGATACAAAAATATTTTTATTCTTAACCACAATCACTAGCTAATGGGGTGGATGTTGGTCACTGCACAACTTCTCAAAACTTGGAATCAGATTGGACATGGCCACCTTCATTTCCTGTTTGACTTTCCCGTGGTACTTGTTTTTTATCATGGCAGCTGCCAAAAACCCAGTTTTGCAAAGATACTTATGTCACTGAAAGGAATGTAGTGCAATCCAATGTTGAAATTGTGAAGGGCCTTGAGCTCGAAGTTTGCCAGTTGTCTGACAGATGTCCAGTAGCTCTGTTTCTCTCAAGGGTTTATCATATTTCATGGCATCCATGTGAGTTCGCTGCAGTGCGTGGGGGCCTACATCAAAGGAAGGGTCTCGTTAGACACCAGGATCCTGACGGAGGACATAGGAAAACTGCGAAGAAGGTGCAGGATTGGTGATGCCTCTAACCCTTCCCCTCCGCGCTGTCTCTACTCCATTGCCAGGTGTGTCCCATGGTAGCTGATGATAGCATGGAAACTGAAATCAAAATCAGTTTGCTGTGCAAAATCAGACTAAGAAGATGATGGCACATCCAGAATGAATGACAGAAGCCTGTGAAAAACATGCAAACCAGATTTGGGGGGTGGACTACCAGGTAGCAGAAAGTAAGTATTTATGTCTGGCACACAGCTGTCTTGGGGATGCTCACAGGAAGCAAGGTTTTATTGTTCTATCACAGATACCTGGCAGAAGCTTTTTCCAGAAGGCTCGCTCCAGCCCGGACCTAGCACACAAGGAAGAGGCAGACTTTCCTTGGAATAATAGAGAGGAAGGAATCTCCAGGCTTCAGGAAAAAGGAATGGTAAAATCAGTCTATCTCACCTGTTAGTCGCCTAACCCACAGACTGTTTCTCCAGGTCCCAGGGACTCCGCACTCTTCAATGGTGGTCGCTGAAAATAGGTTGATCAATGAAGCCCCAAAGGACTGGTTAGAATGAGTGCTCCACCGGGAAATTTCAGGATACTAATCGCCCCACTTCAAAGCCCTTAACCTTAATCACGTCTGCCAAGTCCCTTTTTCCATGTAAGGTAACATGCTCATAGGCCGTGGGGATTAGATGTGGTCGTCATTCTGCCAACCACACTTAGGGACCAGGCGAACAGTTCTAGGTTGGTGGGAGATCCCACTTGCCACAGAGAGCACATCCTGCAGTGGAGCACCCAGTGGACAGAAGATAAAATCTACTTTTTATTGTTGGCTTATTTATCAGTGAGAGAAACGGCCAGGAAAGTTACCAGCCACTTTATGTGTCAGTCCAAACAGCTGGGACAGCTGCCATTGCTGCTGATTACCATACAGCCATCATTCCTGGTCAGGTAGCCATGTGTCTGAAGGGGGACAGCATGCTGCTACCGCTGTCACAGCCCCTGAAATGAGGGGCTGGGTCAGGAGGGGTTTCCAGCTTTTGCCTTCATCCAGGAACCATGAGACCCTGGTGCTGAATTTGTGTCTAGCCACCCCTCCCCCCAGGGCCATCCCTCTCTTGGGGGCCCTTGAGGTTCTTTCCTGCCATCTGATCTCAATTCAGGTTCATCCCCAGCCATCTGGGTCTATTTAATCACTTTCAATCCTAAAAGGAAAATAGATCTCAAATGAACCTCCTCCTAGGACACCAGCCCATCAGGGTCCTTTGATGGCAAGCAAGATGAAAAGGAGTCTTCAGTAGGATGTTGGCAGTTGTGAGGTGAATGGGGGCTGAAAGTCAGACCTGGAGACAAGCAGAAGCCGGGGTAGCTTGGGAGGCTGGAGCAGCGTGGTCAGGCCAGCGCTGGAGGCTTGTTCCAGCCATTCTTAGAATCTTTGAGCCTTGGCTGGGGGCCTCAGTTCTCCTATACGTGACCTCTCGTCTGTCAGAAGGCGAGGCTGGGCATCTTCAGCATGGTGGGCTCAGGGCTCCAGGAGAGCACTGGTGGAAGTGGCAAGGCCTCTTGAAGCCCAGCCTCAGAAGTTGCACAGCCCCGCTTCCACCATATTCTGTTGGTCAAAGCAAGTCTCAAAGCCAGTGGGAAAATAGATTCCACCCCTTGAGGGGAGGAGCTACAAAGGATTTGTGGCCTTGTTTAATCTACTACAAGCCAGAAGGCTCCAATACATGACCTGAGCAGGTCTTCCTGCCCCAGTAGGCCCACATCTGACACATCACCACCTTTCTCCCCCCAAGCAGCATTATAACAGGCTGGCATTCATTTTGCAGACCACTCTGTAGATGTCGAGCAGTTAGAAACAGCATTTGGTTCAGTGGTGGCGGATTGCATTTTTGGAGATGGCTCCTATCCCACAGGCTAATCTTACCAAGTGATGTTGATGAGCTTCCATCGAGAAGTGGGTTCTTGTGCTTTTTCTCCTTGAAACTGGGTGGAACTTTGTAATAATTTTGACCAATAGAAAGGCGCAGATGTGATGCATGTTATTTCGAAGGCTAAGTCATAAAGGGCGATACAGGCTCCACCCTGTTGGTAGACTTGGCCTTGAAACCTAGCCCCCATTTTGTGAGGAAGCCTAAGCCATGTGGAGAGGCCCTCTTTGGGTGTTTCAGCCAGTAGCCCTTAGCCATCGGCCAGCATCAACTGTCAGACATTTGAGTGAATGAGCCTTTGAATGATTTCATCCCTGGCTTTTGAGTTTTCCAGCAGAGGCCCTAGATGTCCTGGAGCAGACATAAGGCATCCCCGTTTGCGCTGTATGAATTCTTGACCCACAGAAACCAGGAGATACAATAATGATTATTGATGTTTTAAGCCAACTAAGTTTTGGGGTACATTGTCGTGCTCTGCTATCAGCACTTGGCCACAATTCTCAAGGTCATCTCCTGATCCAAAATAGCTGCCAGAGTTCCAGCTATCACATCTGCATTCCAGGCTGAATGCAGGATGAAGCAAGAGGACAGAATCAGCCTTTATTGTTTTTATTTCAAGGAGCATTCTTAGAAATCCCTTGCAATACCTTATGCTTGTATCTCATAACCTAAAATTAAGTCATAGCCAAACTATATGGGCAAGGGAGGCTGGAAATGCTGTCCTTTAGCTGGGCTCATTGCCATGTGAAGTAAAACTGAGGTTCTGTTATTGAGGAGGAGAGGAGAGTGGATAATGGCTAGCAGGCAGTTGGTGGCTGTGGTGTTAGAGTAGGATGATGGGAGAGGAAATTTCCCCATGGGAGGAGCTGGAGCCAGCACATTGGCCCCCCTGCCCATGCAGCCTCCTTGAATGCTTGGGAACAGTAGTTTCCCATGTAAGTTTCTTCTGAACAAAGAATTGACTTCCTTCTCAAAGAAGTGAAGCAGTGGGCGGATGCACAGGGAAAGCTCTGGTCTCTGACTCCACCCTCCCCACGTGGCCAGCAGACAGCTGGGCTTTTGCCTAAAATCCTAACATGCGGCCCTGACCTTACCACTTACCCGCTCAACCACCAGTGTGCCCCAGTTTAAAGACCAATTCTGGGGCTTGGTATTGAAGGCCTCAACCAACTATTCCAGGGCTCTTTGCTTCTACCTCCTGGCTTCATGTCTTGCGCCCACACCTTTGTGCAGGCAGCTCCCACTGCCTAGAACACCTTCTGCTCTGTCTCTGCCCAGGAGAATCCCCTCCGCGCCCCCCCGCCCCCGTTCTCAGCACCCTTCTAGGGCCACCACTAGCCCTCATGCTGCCTTTATACAAGTTAGAAAAGGGTGCCCTATATCCACGCCAGGGCTTAAGGAGTGGCCCACAGACTGGATCCCACCCACACTTGTCCCTCAGCCCGGTGCTGTTGCACAGTGAACACCCTGCACAGCCGTACATGTGAAGAGGCCATGTCCAGGGAGCTCTCTAGCTCCATCCGTGAGGCCCTTACTTTGCCCTTGTTCTCTGCCTTCGGATCCCAAGCCCTGATTCAGGGCTGGCTGTTTGTTTCCCACTTCGTATCCTCCAACCTGCTCAGTGCCCACTCCTTCGGATCGCTACCACCAATTGCCAGTGGGGGAACTGGCCTCGTGCCACAGACCATAGCTCTTTCTCCCCACTTTGGAGGCCAGTCACCCTTAGTTCTCAGCATGCCCATCCACAGATTGGAAACCCTCACTGGGCTGGAAGAGGGACCACTTGGACAGTGCCTTAGAAGTGACCCAGATACCAGTTGATTGGAGTCAGCTGCTCAGAGCCATTCAGACCTAATTCTCAGAGGCCCCGCCTGGGCAGGGAGGTTCCCTCTCAGCTTACCCTGCTCCTGGGGCTCTGGAGCCCAACCCTACATCCCCTTCCAGAACCCAGGTTGGCCCATTGTGCTGGTAGTAGTGGCCTTGGACCCGCCACTCAGGAATTCACATCAGAAGACCTTCCATTTTATACCTTTTATTTTATCTGCATCTTCTCTGCCTCCTCCCTCCCCCGCAAGCCCCTGAGAGGGGGTGGAAGCCCCAGTTGGAAGGGAAGGGACTACTCTCTCCTCCTGGGGGAGGGATGGTGTCCCCTGAGCCAGGCCCTACTGATGGGGGAACAGGGGCCTCCACGACAGAGCAAGGGCATCGTCCAAGAGGCTGTGTCAGGCTGAGGCCCCTCGGATGCCCTGTGGCCCTGGGCCCTGTGAGTCACCAGGAAGGTGAAGAGCAGAGAAGTCTGAGGGAGCAAGGAGGCCGAAGCCCAGAGGGTGTGTGCGTGGCTGACAGAGGCGGATGTGGACTCTGGGGGGCAGGAGTGGAGAACCGGGGATAGGAGATCGAGGTGGGGCCTTGAGAAGGAGCCCCTAGTTATAGAGGGAGCTGGATGAGAGGGAAGGGGAGGGTACACCAAGGAAACAGTGAGGGGTGGGGTGGGGTGGGGCAAGGCTGTGCTCCAAGAACCAAGAGGGGCCACACTGCAGGGTCCGATCAGGGACTGGACCCAAGCAGAGACCAGAAGGTAGGCAGGGGGACCTGTCAGGGCAGGAGGATGGGGACTTTGGGTGGGTGGTGGGGCCAAGGCCCTGGTGCTGCCATAGCCAGCTCTTCAGCTTCATGGAGGCCAGCCCAGCTGGGCATGGCCCCAATCCACCAATTTGTGCTTCCGGGTTGCTTGAGGGCCCCCAATGTGGCCTCAGCCATGCAGGGAAGACCCACAGGAGGCCCTCTGTGGCAGGCAACAAATATCCCTGGGCTCTTCCCATCTCAGGCTTTCTGGAAACTTCCTCCCCTGCCCAGCCTGAGAGGCCCTCAAGCCAGATCATTTGCCATCACAGGGGGTGGAACATGGTGGAGGTGGGCGAGAGCCATGCCGGGATGGTTCATAGACTCAACTTCAGTGGTGTCTACTCACCCCCAAAATGACCCCGAGTCACTGCATTTTAGTCTATTTAAGGACTCCACCTCTACACCCTCCCCTTGTGTGCTGGTCTGTGTTCCCCCTTGTTTTGGCCAACATTTACTCAGGCCTTGAAGCCCTTGTTGGAATGGTGGGGAGGGGGCCACTCTGGGGGGCCATGTGGGTCTCAGAGGGCACCTTGCCCATCGCCCTGGCAGCCGCTATCCCCGTGGACAATGAGCACCGGGAAATAAAGGGCCTCCTCATAGGATGGTGGGCTTTCCAGGGGCTCCGTGTCCTCTCCACGGCGCCCCAGGGGCCCCCCACTCAGGCTTCGGAAGACCCCCGGTGTGGCCCGGCCCCCAGCTCCCAGTGAGAGGCGGCTGCGACTGAAAGGCAGGCGGGGTCCACTGGGCCGGGGAGGGGGCAGCGAGTTGCTGCTGACGGAGCGGCGACAGCGCTGGCAGCCACGGAGGTAGGCGCCCGAGCTGGCGCCCATGACCACAGCCTCTGAGTAGCTGGGCACCAGCTGCCGGTTGGAGCAGATGTGCCACTCAAGCTCAGTGAAGTCCACCGTGGCCACACGGGAGAGCGGAGGCCCACTGGGCACGGCCCCGGGTGGGGGCGAGCTGGCGCCAAACAGCTTCTCCACCTGGTAGTGCACGTGGGCTGTGCCATAGGCCGCCACCACGCGCAGGGGCCAGGACAGCGTGGCCGCTGACACCAGCCAGAAGACCCAGGCCCGGGCATACCAGGGCGGGCTGCGGGGGTCAGCGAAGACCATGAGCGACTCGCGGAAGTCCACGTCCTTCAGGTGCATCCCCTCGCGGGCCTCCAGGTAGTCGTCCAGGCCCTCGTTGGCACTGAAGAAGCGGGCCCTCTGGGTGAGGTATGAGGCCTCGGCCTCGGCGCTCCCGAAGCTGAAGCACTTGGTGAAGCGCAGCCGCGTGGCTGCGTGATCAGCCAGGCCCACGAGCTCCTTGGAGACATCGCGGACACCATGGGCTGAGTAGTCAAACTCGCCCCGAGCCGTGCGACTGTCAGCCCTCTCGTGGTAGACCTGCGTGGTGGTGTAGGCATCACCGTTCCGATAGCGGGTGACCTGGCGGGTGCGTCGCACATAGTGGTAGCTGGTGGCCTTCCACCAGACACACGGTGGTGCCTGCTGCAGCCGGTGGATCAGAGCAAGCACGGTGTTGGCGTCAGTGCGCGGGGCCTGGCAGGATCGCACGTGACAGTGCCAGCACTCAGCCAGGTAGAGGAGGTAGAGGAGGGAGACAAAGGCCAGTGGGATATATAGGTAGCCATCGGAGCAGGGGCTGGCTGGGTAGGTGGGCGGCGGGCCCCCAGCCCCACGTGCCAGAGCTGCCTCGGGCCCCAGGACCAGCCGTGGTACGGTGGCCAGGCGACACCAGGCCACCACGGCACCGCAGGCGTGGATGAGCAGTGTGAGGAGCAGGCACTTCCAGTGCGACTCGCGGCACAGGGAGCTTCCCAGGGACTGTTTCAGGGGCCGCTGCTGCAGGGCGGGCAGAGAGGGAGGCGAGGTCAGCACGCGCTGTCAGCTGTGTCTGCCACTCTGCTTAAGCCCAGGGAAGGTCGTGCTACGCTCCCCACTGCAGAGGAGGAAACTGAGGCTCTGAGGGGTTGAATAACTAGCTCCAGGCCTCACCCTTCTAGCTAACTCAGAGTAGAGCTGCAGGATTCAAACGTGGGCCTGTCTGCCCCGAGCCTGTCCCCACTGTGCTGTCATCTCTCAGTCAAGGGCATCGAGGACAAAACAGACCCATCTCTGACAAGAGAAGGAAGGACCCCCTGAGCGGCCATTGAGAAAACTGAGTTCTGGCCCCAGCTCTGCCCCTAACTTGCTGTGTGGTCTTGGTCATACCCATGACCTCTCTGGGCCTCAATTTCTAGACCTGGTGGTGTGGGAGGCCAGGGTGGCAGGGGTCCTATGGGTAAAGAGCATGGGCTTTGGAGGCCAACTGCTCAGGACCCAGTGCTGGCTCCACCACTTACTGTAGGACTTGGGCAGGTCCCTCATCCTCTTTGGACCTCAATTTCCTCATCTGTAAACTGGGGTTATTGAGAGGATTCATGGAGATCATACATGTGAAGATCTCAGCATGGGGTCTGGCCATCGGAATAAATATTATTACTGTGACTCTCTCTTGTCCCTTGGTTCCACTAGGGACAGCAGGAGACTTGGGAGAGGTTTTTAAGGAAGTGAGAAAGAGGAAGAGCTGGGAACGGGGGAGGTGTGAGTCTGGGGGGAGCAGATGGAGTGCCGGCCTCCACTCCCCATCTGTGCTGAGGGAGGGGGCGGGACACAGCTGCTGGGTAGCAGGGGCCACTGCCTGGTCCAGGGGATTTGGCCCACCCTCCCTGGCAGGGCTGCCAGCCTGGCCTCCACTTCACCCCCAGGTCCCTATGGAGAGAGAAGAGGGGAAGGAGTAGGGAGAGGTGGTCTGGTGGAAATGGCAAAAGTAGGATACATGGGCCACATCTCACCCCAGCCTCACTGGGCCTTGAGAGACCCAAGAGGAAAGGAACCACCCCCATCCCAGCCCAGAATAGCCTGCTCTCCCCGCTAACCACCCACCACAGGTGCGTACCACCACCCTGCCCTGCTGGGCCAGTCAGAGGCACACACCCACTCAACCACAGCCCCCACCCACCACAGATGCACGTGCTCTGTGTTTATCCCACAGTATCAGACCCTCACCTGTGCTCAGGATACAGCCCTCTATCCCCATCTGGTAACATGGTGCACCGGCGGGCACACACGCACACAGACCCACCACAGGACACAACATGCGCGTACACGTTACACACTCACTGACACCCAGAGACACACCAGACACTCACCTGACTACAGTGCACATCCTCCACCCCCACCCCTACGGCAATTCACTGCCACCCACACCCCACAGACTCTACAGGAGAGACCCACCCACGACAGGACCCACTCACACAGGACCGCTTCACCCAAGCCAAGGGACCATTCAGACCCTCACCTGACTTTAGGGCCCATGTTTCCCACCTAACGTATGGGGAGCACACAGCAGCACTCACACCCACGAGCACACTACATTCACCCTAACACATACACACAGACCCACTCACCACCTATCTCCTCCAACACCCCACGCTGGGCCCCACACCCCCGCAGCTCCTCTTCCTAGCTAGGGCTGAGGAGGGGCCATCCTTGCGGGTCCCAGCCAGCAGAATGGGCTCTGGGGCCTCACCGCGAGGAGAGGGAGTAGGGGTACCTGAGACCTCTTCCCTTCCTTTTTTCCCTCCTCCCTCCACTCCCCCCCAAGTCCCTGATACTGCTGCTGCATTGCAGGCGCTGCCGGAGCACCTCGTGAACCGCCAGGCCGGGCTGGGGGCCTGAACCCAGGCCCGGGGGTGGGGTGGGGGGGTGGGTGGGTGAGGGGCAGCGCTGCAGAATGGGGACGCGAGGGGCCAGGCGCTGACGTCACAGGAGGGCGAGGTTGGAGGAGGGGGCACCGGGGGCGGGAGTTGCCCCCCACATCGCTTCCGAGCTGCCCCACGCGTGCCCCTAGGCCCCGGGACTGCTCGCAGGACGCAGGCTACCCCAATGACGTCATTGACCGCAGGGGCTACAAGACTCCTCCTCAGCTCGGGTCGGGGAATTCGCCCTTCCCTTGTCCCCCTTTCCCCTCTCCAGCGCAGGCTCTGGGTCCCCATCACTCAGCGCCGGTACCTCTTCGCGCAGCGGCTCGCCGTCCGTGATGAGCGCGGGCACCTCCCCAACGTCGCCACCGCCTCCCTCGGGCATGGTGTCCTGGCTGCTTGGGAGGCCCGGGCCCAAGGTCCGGGCATGATAGGTGGGAGCGCGGAGGTCTGTGGCGCGGCCCCGAAGGGCGTCCGCTCGGCTCGGCGGCCGCGGAAGGAGTGCGCCGAGCTCACCCGAGCGCGCCGGCGGCGGCGGCGGCCGCGGCGTTGGCAGCCACGGTGCCCGGCGCCCCGCCCTCCACTGACCCCGCCCCCGCGGCACCGGCGGCTCCGCCGGCAGCGCCTGGCACTGCGGGCGCTGCCCCCGCCCCCAAGAAGCCCAAGCTGGGTGGACCGTTGCCTGGGTTCCCCTCCTGCCGGGCTTGCGCTTGCGACCTTGGGCGAGTCCTTGCTCTTTGGGGCCTGAGTGACCCCGCTGTAAAGTGAGGAGAGGGGAAACCCACGGGGTCCCATCTCTGAGAAGCAGGCCCAGGCCTAAGCCCACCCTGACCCCACCCCAGAAGCCTCATTGGTAGGAAAGGAGGCAGTTACAGTCGAGAAAGGTGTGATGAGCCTCATTAGCTGGACAGAGACTCTGGGCTCCACTTAGAGCAGGCAGGCTGGGGGCCAGGAGACCCTGGGCCCTGGTCTGTGTGACCTGGGGCTGGCACTCTCCAACCACAACCTCAGTTTTCCCTCCTGAGCAATGGGGATGGATAGGTGTTGGATTCAACGCAGAAGCAGTCATTATATGGTACAGGGGAGTGGGGTCTGTCCTGCATGGGAGGACCCCTTTCCAGGTACCCATGGCCCCAGTGCTGCTCCATGGCCTTTAGGGGGCCTCAGACCTTCACACCTACCCTTGGGTCTGGGCCTAACCCCCAAGCTAGACAATCAGTGAGTGGGACATAGAGAGCTGAAATGTTGATGGGTTTTGTTCTGTGACTTTTTTCCCAAAGGGCAACTCAAAGGCCATTTGGTTCAACAACACTACCCATTTAAAGATGAGGGAACCGAAATGGTAGAGAGAGGAAAGGACTGACCCAGGGTTTCACCCATTATTTTTTTATTGGCACAGATGTTTATTGGGTGTCTTCTACATGCAAGTCCTGTGCTTACACTGTGAAGACAAGGGTAGGAGAGGAGAATGACACAGGCCCTGTCCTCATGGAATTTACATCCAGGGCAAACTGGTGCACTCAGAGGGAGCCTAGAATTTGGCCTTCCGCCTCCACCCCAAGCAAGGTTAGGCCTCTGCTTCCTTTGTCTCTCTGAGAGGCACAAGTTGAACTGACTCCTAAAGGATAGTTAGGCCTTGGACAAGTGGATAGGAAGGGGAAGGGCATTCCAGATGGAGGGGAATTCTTGGCAAAGGCACTGCGATTGGACTGTGTGGTTTGGGTTTGGAGAGCAGGAAGGTCACCTGTAATTGAACACTGGGTAGCTGACTAGAGGCACGTCACAGAGGACCTGATTTTGCTTTCTAGAAAGTGGTGGCTGACGGTATATATAAGAAGATTGGCCCCTGAAGACTGTCTCTGGAGAGGGTGGGAGTGGTCAGAAACTGGGTGGAGAGAAAGGAGCCCGCGGGATCACGAGTGAGGCTTAGGGGTCTGACTTCGAGATGACCGCAGGACCAGCAATGACTCAGGTGTTTCAACTGCAACTTCAGGAGGCGGATCAGTACACCTCTACCCCCAAATCGTCTGGACCACGGGGGAGTTGATGGGACAGACCTGGTCAGGGACCTGTCCCAAGTATACCATCCAATCTCTGGGACTTAAAATATTCTGGACCTCAGTTTTCTGACATGTGTAATGGGTGTTTGTGAGAGCCCAGGACTTTCCAGCAGCACTGCCCCGGGGTCTGCAGGATGACGACAGCAGTGGAGGTAGACCATTTCAGCACCGGACGACGGACAGCACCCGCGCGGAAAGGAGGGGTGGGAGGCGGGAGGAGGAGTCAGCATCCCGAGGCTCGCTTGGCTACGCTGTCACTGCCCGGCCCGGGTTCCTACCAACAAGTCCCAGGCAGCTGGGGCACCGCGCCAGGGCTGGGGGTGGTGTGGGGGTCGGGAGAAGAAGGCCAGCATTGAGAGGGAGGGGTAGGAGCCCCGAGAGGCGGGGCTTAGTCAGAGCCCCACCGTCCTATTCCCTCTTGGAGCCGCAAGTGAAGCTTCCTTTCCGGACTGCAGCCGCCGCCTGCCTCCGCCGGGTGTCCTGCTGCAGTCGTGGCAAGAGCATCAAATGTCCCACTGCGCAGGCGCGGAAGTAATTAACACCGTAACATATCTATTGGCTGCTCTCGCCCAACCAGCAAACCCACTACCCGATCCGAGAACGCCTCGAATTGCTCCGCCTATCTCCCCGCCCGGAAGTTTCCTACGGCCGAATCCGCTTCGGCGACGGCGCGCCAGTAGCCAATTGGGAGAGGGGAGGGACGAGCCGACGCCACCAAGAAGCCAATGGCAGGCGGCGCAGGCTGACGCTGCGGACATGGCGGCTGCGGTCGCAGAACCCGGGGACGTGTCGGGCTGCTGGGTAGCTTCGGTCGGTGCCGTGCGAGCGGAGCAGCTGCCTCATTAGTATTCGTACCCACGAGGAGGCGCAGCGGGCCCTCCAGGAGAGCGAGCGTTGCGGCCATGGCTTATCCCTCGGGCTACGGAGCCCACGGTGCGTGGGGCGCGGGGCGGGCGGGGCGCGGCCCGACCCGCTTGAGCAGGGTCGGCGGCGCGGCCCGCTCACCCTGAGGGATTGGGGTGGCCGTGACCGCCGCCCAGGGCGACGGGAGTCGTTCGGGTTGTTGCCCCGCGCGACTCGGCCACGCGTCCCGGACTTCGCCCTCTCGGTTCAATCCTGAGATCGGGCGGTGACAGCACAGCTGGGGTCCCCATGCCCGACCCGGGCACGGACAGGGTCCGCTTCCAGAACTTCCTTTCCTTGTCATGACCCTGGTAGGATCCCTAACCACTACCCAGGACCTCCTCGTACCCAGCTGTCGCCTTCCCCACTTTTGTTCATTTAGGGATGCCCTCCCAATTATCTCCTCCACCTAGCAACCTTCTACTCATTCTCCAAGGCTCAGTTCAGAGATCGCGTCCCCTGAAAAGGCCCTCAGGATCGCCTAGGTGGGCAACCACTTGCAGACGCTGCCTCAGCTCTTTCTTTACCTACATTTAGCGCCTCTCGAAAAGAACCGTTGGGAAAGGGGCAGGGGTTTGGGCTCACGCTTGGTATTCCCGTCACCTACTCTGATACCTACAAACCCACAGGCTCCAAACACAGGGCCCGGGCCGCTCCAGATCCCCCTCCCCTCTTCGATGACACAAGCGGTGGTTACTCCAGCCAGCCAGGGGGATACCCAGCCCCAGGAGCCGACGTGGCCTTCAATGTCAACCACTTGCTTGGGGACCCAATGGCCAACATGGCTATGGCCTATGGCAGCTCCATCGCATCCCATGGGAAGGACATGGTGCACAAAGAGGTGTGGCCCTCCCGCAGGGCAAGGGTGGCTGGATTTCTGGCCAGGGCTGGGGCATCATGGGATCCCACCTAATCCTCACAGCAGCCCTCAGGGAAGGAGCACACTGGAGCACCCTGAGTTTCAGGGTGCAGCTCGCCCACAGCCTCCTCTCTCCCCTCCCAGCTGCACCGTTTTGTGTCTATGAACAAACTCAAGTACTTTTTCGCTGTGGACACAGCCTATGTGGCTAAGAAGCTAGGGCTCCTGGTCTTCCCCTACACACACCAGGTGAGCTGGTGGGCCCCCTTTCCTCCCTCGTCCTGCCTGAGTCTGGCCCCCAGACCTCAACCCCTGTCTCCTCTCTTGTCTTTTTCTCGTGACCTGGTTGCTGCTGTCACTGCTAGAATTGGGAAGTGCAGTACAGTCGAGATGTACCTTTGCCCCCGCGACAAGACCTCAACGCCCCTGACCTCTATATCCCCAGTGAGTCTGACCTGGGCTGGGGGGTATGGGGGGACTTGTGTCTTGAGGCACCAATGAAGAGGCTCATGCGTTGAATCAGCATCTGCTCTTGGTGCTTTTGTGTGTGGCAGTCAGTAGAGACCAGGTAGAAAATACGGGGTGACCAGTAAGGAGCTTCCAAGGTGTGCCTTTAGTGCCGTCAGAGGATGCCCTTTGGACACCTCTTTACCTCCTGACTTGGACTGTGTTCCTCCCCGCCCGAAGTCCTGGGTTTAGACCTGGCCCTGCACCTTCCACCTATGGGACCTCAGGCTGGCTACTTTCACTCTTCTGTATAACAGGAATAACAACAGTCCCTCCTGCAGAGGATTGTTGTGGGGGATGGGACTCATGAGGTGATGTGCGCTCAGCACAGCACCTGGCCCACAGGAAGCACACAGTAAATAGTAGCTGTTACCATCATTGTCACTTGAGGTCTCTTCCAACATCCCGTCCTCTGAGGAGGTGGTCACTCCCTTCTGAGTTCCCAAACCTCCCGTCCACGTGGCCCAGGTCAGGCTGCCCACACTTTAATGTGGCTGGCACATTCTGCATCTGACTCCTCTCTGTTCTATGGCCTGCACAAGGCCAAGCCCATGGTGGGCACACTGGAGGAGGTGTGGGTGTGCCCAGGCCAGCCCTCAGAGGAGCTGCCGGGATGGCAGCTGGCCAGCCCAGTTGTCCCACAGGGACACGGGTTCTTCTTCTGTCCTTCATTCCACTTCCCACTGAGGACCACTACGTAAGGTGGGAACTCTATTCCCGTTCTACGTGGTGAAACCAAGGCTCAGAGAAACGAGTATCTTTGAGACCACACAGCTTGAGCAGGTTTTTGACGCCAGACACTGCCCTCTGGTGGGCACATCACTTCTGATGCTTCAAGGGGGCAGAGGACAGGATTGATTGGTTCAAATTGCTGTGAAAGCCCAGCTCCCACTGGCTCTGAGCTTTTGTGAAAACAACAATTAAACATGGAGTTCTCTGCATTGGCAGGGTGGCCAGAGCTGTAGCCAGTGCCCATGCCCAGACTTGGAATTTGGGGCTGCAGTGAGGTCATCCCCATGGCCCGGACTCCAGGGACAACCTGGGTGGTCCCCTGAGCCTGCACTTTGCTCCTATAGTCTTTCCTGAGATCAGTTTAGCCTCTGCGTGTGGGCCTAGGATGAGCAATAGCCTTGACCGGTGGTGTAGTTTCTGAGACAGCAGGAAACGTTGGTGAGTTTCCTAGCACAGGGACAGGGAGGCAGGCGGCTTGGTCCTGAGAGAAGGGTCAGGTGGCGTTTACACACAGGGAGGGCTGAGCCGGAAAAGGCATCCCAGTCAGGACACTAGGTGGCTGAACGTGGGCGTTGGCTGGGTTGGGACACACATGGAAGGAAGTATGGGGTGGAGAGCAGGCCTTGAATGTCTAGTCTGATTGTGGTAACCAGGCTGATGGCATCTCTCTGGCTCTTGGCAGCAATGGCCTTTATCACCTATGTGCTGCTGGCTGGGATGGCACTGGGCATTCAGAAAAGGTCAGTCCATGCCAACCCCCTCCCCAGTCCCCCCCTTCTGCCCACCCGTGTTCTTTTCCTCACTTCCCTAGGGGGTCGGCACCAGGTCCTGTGCCCACCCCCAGGTCCCGTGCCCACCCCCAGCCCCCGGCGTCACCCCTGCCACTGGATGGTTGGTTCTCAATTCCTCCCGCCCCACCCCACATGGCCACAGGTTCTCCCCAGAGGTGCTGGGCCTGTGTGCGAGCACGGCACTTGTGTGGATCGTGTTGGAGGTGCTAGCCCTGCTCCTGGGCGTCTACCTGGCCACCGTGCACGCTGACCTGAGCACCTTCCACCTGCTGGCCTACAGCGGCTACAAATATGTCGGGTGAGCGCCTGGGGCTGGGTAGGCAGCTGGCCTGAGGGAGGGGCCTGTGGCCCTGGGTTCCTGGCCTCTAATGGTGAGCCTGGACACACCTCTGGCTCCTGTTATAGAGGAACCAGCTGTTCCCAGCAGTCTGTTGGGCAACTGTGTAGTGTGGGTCAGGAGTGCAGGGGAGAAGAAAGCCTTGAGCTGGGGGAGGGAGGGGGGGTCTCAGATCCAGGGCTGAGTCCTGGGCATTCCAGATTCGTTTTGAGTCCAGGTCCCCTTGGGTCAAGGGTCCCCGGTGGTGGTAGGGGGGGTCTTGGCTGGACTCTGAGCCCTGGATGGGGGGCCCGCCTCAGGCTTGGACCCTTGGGGAGGACTCCAGCCTTCTCCTCACCCCACCCCTGCAGGATGATCCTGAGTGTGCTCACAGGGCTGCTCTTTGGCAGCGACGGCTACTACGTGGCACTGGCCTGGACTTCGTCTGCGCTCATGTACTTCCTCGTGAGTCTAGGCTGTCCCCTCGTCCCCTGTGTTGGAGCTGGGGACAAGCCTCCCCCCACCCCAGCTCAGCGTCAGCTCTCGGTTCTTCCAGGTACGCTCTTTGCGAACAGCAGCCCTGGGCCCCGACAGCATGGGGGGCCCGGCTCCCAGGCAGCGTCTCCAGCTCTACCTGACTCTGGGTGCTGCAGCCTTCCAGCCCCTCATCATATACTGGCTGACCTACCACCTGGTCCGGTGACTCCTAGCCCCCACTGGTACTGATTTTTCCATACACTGAAGATTTGATATCTTTGATTGAGTTTGACCCTTATTTCTGGGGTTGGGATTTGCTAACACCTCTAGGCCTCTGCATTGTCCAAGGGACCAGGCGTGGGGCTGTCTGGGAGGGGGACCCAGGGAGGACTTCCTGGAGTTGTTGACCTTGGAACTGCCTTGAAAGGCAGATGAAAGGGTTTCATTAAGAACAGCTGTTTATCTGTGTCTGGAAAAGTGACGATGGAAGGGGGCAGCTGCCAAGGACACCTGGAAGTTCAAGGCCTCTGATCCATCTGAGGGGGTCCCCAGAGGGGGTCTGTGGGCTGATGGGGGTTTAGCTCAGGGCTGGCACCTGTCTAGTCCTTTTGCTGCATCTCCTCTTCACACCTTTCAGGAGCAGAACTGGGGCCCAGTGTTTGCAGTAGTTTATTCATATTTTGTCACAAATGGCCAGGGAGGGGGTGCTGGACTCCTCCAGGCAACATAGAAAATGTGTCCAAGAGACAGGGTGGGCTGGGGTTGGGGCAAGTGGGAACAAGGAGGGGTCTGAAGAGAGCCTGGGGGAGAGGGGAGGGCAGACTAGGGGTGGGGCTGCCCCCCTGCTGAGCCTGCTCATTCTGGGTGTGGGTACCCCCCCACCTGCAGGGGGAGCCTCAGGGTATGGGTGGAAGGGGCGGCCCAGAACTTCCAGGGTCAAGCTCTGCCCTTTGGCAGGGCCCAGGTCCCCCTGAAGTGGACAAGGCTGGAGGTCCCCCCCCTCCAGGACTGACTGCCATGCCCATAGGCTGGCAGAGGAGCTCCTGTCCCTATTTAGAGATCGGCCCAGCTCTAGTCCGAGGGGAGGGGTTTCTGAAGGCGGGAGGTCCCCGCAGCAGCAGTTTGGGAGTTGGAGAGGAGGCTGGGGGCACCAGTGCCCCCTTCCTCCCCAGGGCTGAGGCCTCTGCGGCCGAGGGGCGGGGCTGGGGGTGCACAGGCGTCCGGTCCGTTCTGGGCTCGCTCCCTGGCCGGCTTCCCCCTTAGAAACTCACCAGCGTATAAACCATACTGTGGGAAGACAGGCAGGAAGCCGAGGCCTGAGCACCCACCCGTCACACCCTGGGGAGCATGCTCTCAGTCGAGGGCAAAGGGCAGGAACGTGGGGCCCAGCCATTCCTGGGACTGAAGGTATGGTGCCTGGAGCATCCCTTCCCTGACTCCTGACTGCTGTGGGCAGGGCCTCACCTGTACAGGTAATAGAAGAAGGAGAGCAGGTAGAAGGCGAGTTTGCACCAGGACTCCTTCTGGCAGTAGTTGAGAATGTCAGCATTCATGATGGAGACAGCGTCATACATGACCTCAGAGCCATCCGCAGGGCGGTGGAAGTACCTGGGGCGAGGGAGGGGCCTGAGTGCTCCCCCACCCCGCATCCTGCCGCGCCCCCCTCACCGTCCCCAAGGCAGCTGCTCCCCTCACCTCCAGAGGTGGTAGAAGAGGAGAGGGATGTTGAGGCCCAGCGTCACCCACTCTGCCGCACACAGAAACATCAGACAGAAGAGGCCGTGGATGGAATATTCTGGGACCACCAGCTAGGAGTGAGGGCGAGAGGTCAGCAGCCTGGTGCCAGGACAGACCCAAGCTTCAAGGACATAGAGGGGAGCTGGGGACCTGGGGACTAAAAGGGCCTCTAGCCTCCCACTCCCTTTTTGACTGGCAGAGTGGATCAAACAGGCCCCAGACAAGGAAGGTCACAGAGACGGGGGCTGAGCTGGGCAAGGAGCCTCCTGCCCTCAACCCGGACACTGACCTTCCTCAGGAGGCAGCAGATGCGTTCGATGTTTTTTAAACGCTCGCGCTGTAGGGGGAGGAAAAGGCCGCGATGGGGGTGGGGGAGGCGGAGGAGTGGCATCGGGGGTGCCCCGCCACCCTCCCGCACTCCCCCACCGCCCTGCACGTGGCCGCTAGGGGGCGCCAGAGAAATCTCTGCGGCGTTGACGGCCTGGCAGGGAAGCAGCCGCAACGTCCCCATGGTAACCATCACCATGGAGGGACCTTCACCCGCGTCTCCACGGCAACGGCCCAGAGCCTGGCAACGGCCGCCCCACCAGGAGGAACCCGAGCCCTGAGCTCCTGCCAGGTGTTTTCTGAGGGCGGGGACAGATAGAGGAAGGGCCAAGGCCAGCGGTACCCCCCACATACACACCCGTCTTCCAGTCCCTCACCCCCCTTAGCCCGCAACAGATGGAAAGACAGACGGACGGACACACCTCGGCACAGCACATGTATCACTTACTGCCCGCGCTGGGTTCCCCTGGTCGATGGGGTTCTTGAAGTCGGTCCGCAATTCGTCAAAGGCTATGATCTGGGGGAGGGGTGTATGCCCGTCAGGGTTGGAGCAGCCTCTTACGGTCCCCCACCCGTCCTTCTGTGGGATGGGAATTCATACATGGGGACTGGACCAGATGGAGCTTGCTGTAAAGGTGGGGAAACTGAGGTCTCTGCCTGGCCCAAGGTCACACAGGTCTGGCATGGACCCCTAGTGTGCTGATGGCCCGGTTTAGGCCATGTCCAGGACGTCTCCATCCAAAACACCCCAAGAGAGGCTGTCTTGTCTGTTGGGCCGTGCTGAGCACTGGGGCCCTACAGGCCGGGGACATAGCCCCTGCCCAGGTGGGACCCCAGGCTTGGGAGGAAAACTGTAACCAGGGCGATCAGGGCGGCAGGGTCTGAGGAGAACCTGGTGCCTGACCCAGTGTGGGGGGTCATCGATGGGGGTTTAGGCTGGAGTCTGATTTGGTGTTTGTCTGGTGAACAAATCAGGGAAGGGCAGTCTGAGCAGCAGGTTCAAAGACAGAGGGTAGAAAGAACAAGGAATATTCAGGAAGCAGCAGATTCCATGGGGCTAGAATGAAAGTGTAAAGTGAGTGGGAAAAAATAAGAAGAAAACGGTGAAACAGGCTGGAGAGGTCAGCGGAGCCAGACAGGGGAGCCCTGTGAGGTCAGACCAGGTGTTTGGACTTTAACACAAAAGTAATGGGGAGCCCTTGAGGGATATGAAGCAGCAGAGTGGGGTGGTCAGGTTGATGTTTTAGGATGATGGGGCAGGAAGGACAAACTGGCTGACAGTCCCAGCCAAGGCGACGTGCTTACTCTATGCCCGCGAACAGGCTTTGTGTGGATGAACACGTGTAGTGCTTGCTGCACCTGACGATGTAGGTATCATCATGTCCGTTGTGCAGATGAGGATACTGACACCGGTTAGGTGACCAGTCCAAGGTCACACAGCTAGTGAGTGGCAAGCCAGGATTCTAACTCAGACTCCAGAGTTAAAATCCTTAACCACTTTTATCGTACTCAGCAGGCCAGACCAGTGAGGGGACTGTTGGACGGTTGGGGGGTGGGACATTGCTGGTGATCTGAGTGAGGAGAGTGGTGACAGGATAGAGGGGTGTGTGGATGGACTGCAAAGCTATTTAGAAGCCAGATCCAGAGGGCTTGAATGACAATGGAGTGTAGGCAGAGGGGCCCAAGGTGCCTTTGGGTGTTGGGGCATCACTGGGATGGGGAACTTGGCCGGGGGGGTGTGGGTATTTGAGGGGATGATGGGACAAACCTGGGGGGAACTGACATGGGTGGAGGGCTGGCAGAGGAGCTTTCTGGGGTTCCCTCCCCTCAGAAGCAGCCCTAGGATGAGGTAGCAGGCCCACCAGACCCAAGCAGCCCAGACCCCAGAAGGTTAGGAGGGAGAAAACATGGGCTTCCTGCAGGCAGCTGAGGCCATCTGGAGCAGCACCCCCAGCTCCCCTTGACTCTGGGCAGGCTCCTGCCTGCCAGGCACAGCAATAGGGTCCAGCAGGAAGCGGAAGGGTGCCGTATGTCTGCCCCAGAGCTGGCACCACCAGCAGGAGGCGGGTGTCTCGCCTCCCACCCCCCAGGCTGCCTGGCACTGACTCAGCCCCCTGGAACAAACAATCCCCCGGTGACAGCTGACACGCGTCACTCACCACCAGGGTTGCCTAGCGACCAGTGGGGCCTGGGCTCAGGGTGTGGGGTAGCATCTGGGGTCCTGCCCTGGGAGCTTATAGTTCTTACCGATTTGGATTGAGGACCACACCTCCTGTCCCACCCCACCCCCTGGGCAGGCCCTGCGCTGGGCACTGTGATGTACACACCACAAGCCACTTTATCAACCATGAAATAGACTCAGGACGAGGGACTTGCTAAGATCACCCAGCTAGATAGCTGGGCCAACACAGTGCCTGATGCGTAGTAGGTGCTCAATAAATATTTGTTGAGAAAGCTCGGGCCCTTTCTCCCAGCCTGGGAGTCCCACAAGGGCAAATCCTGAGTCTCATTTATCCTTGACTCCCCGCAAAACCTCCCAGAGCTGTTTCTCAGGAAGCATTAATCCAAGTCAATTGGATGAAGAACTGCTCTGAGGATCCTGTGAGGACAGGGACCCCCCAGAGGGGCTGTGGGAGGCCTCTGGGTGGGGAGGGGCCCAGAAAGGGGCTTCTTGAATTCCAGAAGCCTTTCTCCCAGGAGCTGGTTAGCTGTGTTCCCAGCTTCAATTCCTTCCAAGGACCCAAGCCCTCCCACAGGGCAGTCCAAGGCCCAGATGAGACAGGAGACTCTGAGAGATCAAGATGGACCCAGGGAGAATGGAGAGAGGGAAAGAGAAACAGAAAGGGGGAGAGGAGAGAGAAAGCTACTGAGAGACACACACACAGAGACAAAGCCAGGGAGGAAGAGGGCTGAAGATGGGGTGTGTGTGAAGGTGCCTAGGGGGTTTACTCCTCTCACAGGAGGGGCAGTCTAAGTCTGCTCTGATGTAAAAGAGACAGGCAGCGGGAGAGACTGGTTAGGAGCCACAGAGGACCACGGAGCAGGTAGGCAGCAGGTCCCAGGAAAAGAGGGGAAGTAGGGAGACTAAGAAAGAAGCAGGTGAGGCAATAGGGAGGAAGTGAGAGGAAGAAAGGGAGATGGGAGGGGGATGAGACTGGAGGGGTAAGGGCACCCCGCCGGCCCCCCGGCCCCCCCCCTGGCGGGGAAGATGATCAGGGAGGGGTGTGCTGGAGGATGCCCAGCTGAGCAGGCCAGCTGTGTGGAGGGGAGCCGGTGGGGGCCCAAACCTTAGTGGACAGAGGAGGAGGAAGGGCAGCAAAGGGGGGGCAGAAGGCCTCAAACAATGACCTGAAGGGTGATCAACAGTTCTGTAGTGAGAGGAGGGGAGCCAGGCAGGGGCACCACTGAGAGGGCCCCAGACAGAGACTGGGGGAGAGGGACCCACTCTAAGGGGAGGTGATCAGGATAAAGGAATGAGAAATGGACATTCTGAAGGACCAGGTGTGAGGCCAGGCCAGAGTGAGAGACCAAAGGGAACACCAGACAAAGGGGAAAGTGGGGGGCGGGGGGAGGGGGGCAAGAAGAGGAGGGAAGCTGGAAAGTGGGGAGGAAACCTGGTGGGGGGGAAGCCCTGACAGGAAGGGTAAGGAAACCCAAGGTGAGCTGGTGGTGGGGGCCAGGTCTCTGGGGCTGCTTAGGGCTAATCACTGCTGGGTCGGGGGTGGAGGGTGGGGGGTGGAAGGGAAAGGGTTAACGGTCTCTGCGATCTGTGGGTCCTGTAAACAGATGCAGTTGCCATAGCAACCGGCTCCATCACCCTGGCTGGAAAAACCCACAAAGCGAGGGGGGGGCAAACAGACAGACAAACTGCCCGACAGAGGGGGCGACCTGATGGTGGGTAGGAGGAGGGAAACGAGCAAGAATCCCATAATTCCGTCCCACACCCCAAGGCTGCATGGGGCAGGGGAGGGGGCTCAGGGACCCAACTGATATACCCACAGACAGCCGTGGGTGGCGGAGGATGGGGGCCCTCCAGGAAGGAAACCGACAATGGGGCCGTTAATAGGGGCCACAGAAGCCGGCCAATGGGGGAGAGCAGAAAGGAGGCTCCAAGTTTCCCTGGGCCCGGAACTAACCATCCGCCCGACCCCCTCCCACTCCGTGCGCCCCCTACCCCCCACCCCGCCCCCAGCCCCAGCCCCAGCCCGGCCTTACGTGCCAGATGACAAAGAAGATGAGGGAGGCGCACAGCACCAGGGTGAGCATGTAGCAGAACGCAGCAAAGGTGAACGCCATGGCCCCCGCGCCGGACGGCGGCCCGGGGGGCGCCAGCGCGGGGCCCGGGCGCAAGGGGACGCCCCCCGGCCCGCGCTTAGGGCCGGCCGGGCATGGCCCGCAGGGCTCCGGCGCGGGATCGGGGGTTGTAGGCGGCACGGCCGGGACCGGGACCGCGGGACCGTGGGGCACGCGGGGCGCGGGCCGGTGGGCTCGGGTGGCGCGTCCGCTGCCGGCTGCCCGGGCCCCGATCGCTCATCCTGCGATGCCTCGCCGGCGGCTCCCTCGCTCTCCAGCCCGCGAAGCCGGCAGGGCGGAGCCGGGGGCGGGGCCGCCGTGCGAGCGGCCTCGGGCGGGGCTGGGTCTCCGTGCGCCCCGCTGCCTGCCGGGCCCAGCCCGGGCACCACCCCCAACCCCAACCCCAACCCCAACCTCAGGGACACGTAGGCAGAGACCCACATCCCTGGCATGTGTGCCCCCAGCCCTGTACACGGCGTCACACGACGAACCCACTACAGCCACACTCACACTCGGTCCACTCGGACGGGCACACAAGCCTGCCCTCACCCACTGCCTTCCTTACAGCCGGGAGGCCGGACTAAGAGGTCTTGAGTTGGAAGCACTGTCACTGTCCCAGGGGCCTGCGACACCGGGCTTGAACCCACAGTGAAGCCGGGAGAAGGGGCTTAAGCAGAGGGATGGAGGGGATGCGGGCCAGGCGCCATGGGGCACAATGTCTGTCCCCTCCCTGCTGCAGCCCAACTTCACATCCTGTGCTTGTGTGGGTGTTAGCGACAGCTCACCAGGTACTCGCTGATGGCCGCCTGCCTCTTTGCCTGCCGGAACCGTGCTGGGCCCCAGGGGGACAGACCACAGCACAAGCAGGCAGCTCTCCTGGCTTCAGGAAGTGGGTCAAGGGCTGTCGACAGCAACCCTAGGACACAGCCCAAGCCAAGACCCCTGTGCAGCCCGCCAGGCCCAAGGCCCTACTTCCATCCTCCCCACCCCAAAGCGGCTCCCACCACAGACCACACTCAACCACCACAACTTCCTTGCAAAAACCCTCGGCTCACCCGAGGGCCAGTGGAAATTTATTTTTTTTGTCCTTTCTGTCTTTCCCCAAGTGGCTTTTCCTTGCAAAATGCCTGACATCACACCAGAGGGGAACCTGGGAGTGGGGGGCACCCCAAGGGGCAGCCCAGGGACTTAAATACAAGCTGGAGGGCAGGGCACAGGTGGGAGAGGCAAGACAGCACAAGGGGCATGGCTTCTCAGGTAGAGACCAAAGGTTTGGTTTTTTGCAGGAAGCTGTGCTGGAGGGCTGGAGGCTAGGATCCTGGGGGGGAGGGGGGAGCGAAGCGGCCCCCAACCCTGGGTTGCACCCACATTCCCCAGAGGAGAAGTAGCGAAGGGATGAGGATCTGCCCTCGTAGGCTCCAAGGAAGGGGGGAGAAAAAGCCAGATGTGCTGCCTCGGGGAAAGGGAGGTGGTGCTGGCAGAGTGAGGGTTAAGGCTGGTTGCCCGGCCTCTGGCACGGTGGGCCTTCCGCCTCCGCCTGCCTTGGGGACAAAGGAGGGGCACGGTAGGCAGGCAGCACATGGGCCTGGCTGGGGCAGGGCAGGGGGTGGCAGCAGGCTCCCTCCGGGCTCAACACACAGGCCCAGCGTGGCTGCCCGCCCACCTGCCCTAAATGTGCTCAGACCCCACCGCAGCTGGACGGCTCGAGCTGTGAGTGTGGGAAGCGTGGCAGGGGAGGTAGGAGGGGAAAGGGTGGGCTGCTGGGCTGCCGTGGCCCCCATGCCCGTCCTGAGGTCTGGCCCAGGGCCCTGGATCCCAGGTCCTGAATCCCCTGGTCCCATCCTGTCCCTGGGTGCTGATTTCAGCCAGGGGCAGTGGAGGCCAGGGAAGCCGTCAGCTCTTGGGGAAGGGCACGTCAGGGAGCAAAGGAAGAAAGGTACGGAGAGAAACCCCCTGCAGCATACACGGGGAGCAGAGGGAGGCAGACAGACAGAGGAGCCCTCATCCCAAAGAAAGGTGTGTGGTGGGCTATCTTTTAGTCACCTAGAGGCAGCAGCAGAGCAGGCCCCACCCCCACTCCAGCCACGGGTCCTGGGTGTCCTCTCTTGGGGGCCCTGACAGAACCGGGGGTCAGGGCGGCAGGCAGATGGGCCTGAGGGAGCTGGGGAGCTCAGGACACCCCAAAGCCACAGACTCAAATGCCCCAGGAGAGGGCGGCACCTCCTGCCCCCTTCCAGGGGCATCATCTGAAGAAGGTGCCCCCTCCTGTCCCACCCCACGGGCCGGGCCCCTCCTAGCAACAGCCGCCACCAGCCGGCTTCACAGGGGTGCTGTCAATCTTGAGGTTGGGCCGCTCACCCCCCGAGGCAGCCCCAGGCCCCATCCGCTTTTTGATCTCAGCAGCCATGGTCATGAAGGCCTGCTCAACGTTGGTGGCGTTCTTGGCACTGGTCTCCAGGAAGGGAATGCCCAGAGAGTCCGCAAACTCCTGACAAGAGGAAAGAGGAGGAGGGGTGAGGGGTAAGGGACAGTAGGCCCCAGTCCGCCCTGGGAGGCCTACCCAGGCCCCGCTCACCTTGGCGGTGGTGTTATCCACCACTTTCTTGGTGGTGAGGTCACTCTTGTTGCCCACCAGGAGCTTATTGACATTCTCGCTGGCATAGCGGTCGATCTCCTGTAGCCACTGCTTCACGTTGGCATAGGATTCCTAGAGGGGCCAGCGTCAAAAGTTAACTTTGCTTCCACCACCTCCCACCCCTACCCTAAGCCTGGAGAAGAGGGGCTTTGGAGAGAAGGGGCTGATCCCTGAGCTCAGGGACCCAGAGGAAGCACCCTCCTCCAGGCTTAGCTCTCCTCCCTGCACTCTTCTGTCGGAGACCCGAAAAGCAAGCCCCAGCCCAGCTCCAGCTGTCTGCCAGCAGGCCCAACGACTGAGTAGCCTGGGCCTCAGCGGCAGCCAGCTCCGCTTCCTGCGAAGGCTCCCTGAGACACAGAAAAGGCTTCATTAACCACATATAGGGAGCACATGGCATCAGAAGACAAGACGAGCCAGAGGGATAGACAGAAACAAAGGATAACAGGTTAGCAAGAGTCACAAAGTTCTCACAGTGGCCTCAGTGTCCCTTTAAGGTTTGAAGTCTTGGAGCTCAGTGGCAGGTGAAGGGTCCTTGCAGAGGAGACCCTGCCCTCTGAGGAAGACAGGCATCTTGGGAATAGGCCTAACATTCGTCCAACTTCCGGCACCAACAGCCTCACTTGGCCTGGCAGTCCTGGCAGCTTGCCATCCTCCCCCGCCCCCCCAGGCCCCGGGCATGTGGACAAAGCACAGAACTTTGAGGAACATGCTGGAGCTAGAGCCACTTTCCCTTCTTAGGAACCAGAGGCCTGGCGATGTCACCAGGGTTCCCACTTCCACCTCCTGCCATGTCCCGGGCTGGGCACTAGGGACAAAGGTGGCAACGCTACCTGGGCCCTGCCCTAAAGCCCTCAGGACAGGGAGGACGAGCCCAGGACATATACGATGGCGAGACAGAGTGAGCAGTGCTGCAGTGACAGAGGCAGGAGCCGCGGAACTCCAGGCCCACCTCGGCCCAGGGAGGCTCAGCTGACCTCTGGCTGGGAGCCAGTGGAGGAGATGACAGGTCACAGAACGAGAGGAGCGTGGCGTCTCTGGAGAGTGGGGCAAACTGAATGTTGCTGGGACACGGAACCTGACAGGGAAGGACGGGGCGGGGAGGCAGGCCAGAGCATGGAGGAGCGTGCACACAGCCAGGGGCTGGGGCAGCAGGAACACACCTGTGTTCCGGGAAGACAGTCCTGGCAGGAGTGGAAGCCAGATCAGAGCAGCAAGAAGATGGAGCCCAAGTGGGAGGTGGCTGGACTAATCCAGGGAAAAGAAGAGGTGCCCCGAGCCAGGGAATGAGGCAGAAAGAGCACCGGACTCAGCCAGACCCCCATGCGTGAAGGCCCGGCTCTGCCTTTTACTGTGTGACCCTAGATATGTCATGTGACCTGAGGCTCAGTTTCCTCACTTCTACAAAACAGTACCTCCCGGTGGGGCTGTTGTGAGCAGATAATGAATGTAGGCCTGTCTCCTAACAAGTGTTTAATTAGAAGGAGCTGCTATTATCCTCATCACAGCTATTATTATGAGGGGACAGATTGGAGAGAGCTGACGGGGGAGAACAGAGGGGACCTGGGACTGACTGGATTGGGGGGGGGGGGGAGTTTTCTAGTCAGGCCGACAGCGAGGAGAGAGCCAGTCTGGGGAAGAGATGGTGGGGCCAGTGCTGGAAACGCTGCGTTCTGCAGATGGTCTGAGAGCACGAAGGGGTGAGCTTGGAAGCCAAGAAGTGGGCTCCAATCCTGGCTTCACCTTTCCTGGCTGTGAGACCAATGGCAAGTTCCTTAACCTCTCCGAGCATGTTTCCCTTCCAGGAAAATGGGGACCCAGTTTCCTGGGTCGTATTGTGAATATGAGAATTAATGCAGACATAAGGTACCAGTGGAAATGGAGGACACCGAGAAAAAGAACCATAGTGATAGCCGTTCAGACGTGAGAATCGCAGAACATAAGACAGAAGCCAAAGCACAAAGTGGCCAGAACCGTGACGGAGAGTCAGGAGGCGGCCTGGGGCAGGGGCAGGAGGCATAAAATATGGGGTTATGGGGGTCAGGACAGGACAAACCTGTGAAAAGCTACTGAAAAGAGAATCGAATGCAGCAGGAGTGGGGAGAGCTGGAGACAGTGAGCTTTTCAAGGAGAGGAAAGACGGAGTTAAAGCCACGAGAGGTCGATCGGGGCGAGAACTGAAATGAGGTCACAGGATTTGGCAGTTAGAGGTCCTCGGTGACCTTTGAGTGGAGCAGAGTTCACCCAGCTTGTTGTCCAGGAGGCATCATGAGTCCTTGGTGAGCCAAAGAGCCCAGCTGCCCCTTAGGGCAGGGACTCCTCCTGGCTGGAGCTGATGTAAACACCACCATGTCCTCAGAGCCCCATTAAGCAACAAGGTTTGGTAGAAAGAACAAAGCACGTCGAATCAGGAGGCCTCGGCTTTCTTTCTGTCTCTTAACCAGTTGCAGGGCTCTGAGCAAGTCTCCTCACCTCTCTGACCCACCTCCTCAACTGTGAAATGGGAACATAATGCAGACCTCTTAAGAGTGTTATGAATTTCGAAAGGCTGCAGCAGGTTCTGGAAACTGTATACACAGTATCGGCGGGGCTGTTTCTGGTTGTTGAAATCACCACTCCTGCCAATGGCTCGTGACTGATGCTGCCACAGCAGACATAGGGCTCCCAGACTCCTGCTCACACAGGGCCCAGAGTGCAGGGCGCCCTCGCTTCTTGTCTGAGGCCCTCTAACTGCTTCTCCAGTGTCTTCACACAGGAGGCCATGGGCCCAGCACAGCAACCAATCAACTGATTAGACGCCTCCAAAACACAGGTGTCTAGAAGGCCTAAAATAAGGTGGCGTGTTTGGTGGGGAGGCGCGAAGCCTGGCTCTGCCACCACCCTGCAGCAGGGCCGGGAGGACCCGTTTCTGTGCTGTTTCCCTCCTGGTGAAACAAGTCCAAGTCCAATCTCCTTTCTAGGCCGCATTCAGAAGAGAGGACGGGAAGAGGAAAAAGAAGCAAGAGCCAAAGACCCGAGGCTGTGGAGGCAAAGCTGAGGAAGGGGAGCCCAGGAATACCTGGTCAGTGACGTCATACACCACAATGATGCCGTGCGCCCCCCGGTAGTAGCTGGAAGTAATGGTCCGGAACCGCTCCTGACCAGCTGTGTCCCACTACGAGACAGGAGCAGAGAAGCGCAGGTCAGCCCTGGGCTCCATGCCCAGAGCCCCTCCCTGCTCAAGGTGGACGCCTCTGCACCAGGAATGCTGGGAAGCGCGACACTCACGATCTGAAGTTTGATGGTTTTGCCATCCAGCTCAATGGTTCGGATCTTGAAGTCCACCCCAATGGTGCTGATGTAGCTCTCTGTGTACGTGTCATCCTGGAAGACCGGGGGCCAGGGAAATGGCCTGAGTGAACAGGCTTGAGGCCCCACCGGAACACCTCCCTTAAGTGTCCTGCTCCAGCAAAGCTCCTAACTGCTGAGCAACAGGTCTCAGCACCTAACTGGCCGGCCAGGTGCCCTTGTTCAGTCAGTTACGGTGCCGGCAGGTCCTGCAACTTCATCCTTGGTCCCCAGTTCTTGCTACTACCGGGCTCTGGGTTGCACCCTCTCCCTCCAGCCACCAGCCAGGACCCCAGATGGATAGTATGGGAGGCTTCTTACTCACAGCAAACCGCAGGAGCAAGCATGACTTGCCCACGCCCGAGTCACCAATCAAAAGCAGCTTGAACAGGTAGTCACTGGAGAGAAAAGACCAGGAAGCATGAAGGAAGGCAGGGAGCCCTCCCACCATCGTCCTGGAGTCCCAGCTATAGCACTCTCCGGCATTAAGGGGTGCCTGGGTTTACAGTACGCACACACTCACAAGATCCTCCCACAAGTTTTGGGAGGAGCAAGCTGACCACCCCCAAAAGGCCTGATTATGAATCCCCACTTTACAGAGAAGGAAACTGAGGCACAGAAAGGGACATGACTTGCTGAGGATCACAATGAGCTAGGTGGCAGCGCGGGGTATCTTACCCATTCCTGACAGGCATCATGGTCTCGGCCCGGTAGGAGCCATATAGGGAACCCATCCGACTACACTGCCCTGAGGTGCACCTGCCTTGGCAGGGGAAGCCCCAGAAGTGGGAGTCAGGGCCCGGCCTAGAACTTACTAAGTGATCATCTATGTGAAGAGCCTGGTAGGGAGTCTCGAAGAAGAGGTGGTTAACAAATAACAATCACTTAAAATGTACTGCATTCCTACTCGTGCCCGACCCTGTGCTAAATACTTCAGGGCATCATCTCATTTAAGCCTCACAACAGTCCAATGAAATGGGTGTTGTTATTCCCAACAAATAAGGAAACCAGAGATCAGAGAAAGGAAGTGACTTGCCCTAAGTTTACACAGCTTCTAACTTTAAGACTGGAAACCAGGTTCAGACTCCCAAGTCTCTGTGAGAGTCTGTCAGCTCCCTTCTCTGTTCCCCCTTAGAATCCAGCTCAGAGCTTCACCCTGCCCCAAGGGAATCTGAGGCCTGGAGGAGGAAGAGGAAGAGGAAGAGGAGCAGGATGATAACTGGGCACTTGGGAAAAACTGTCAATGGGAAGTCTGGGGCAGAGATGTGGGCCACCTACCCATAGGGGGAGTGACCAAGAAGTGAGGAGAGGAACAGAGAATCCCACTGGAACGGGGTAAGCAAATGCCACATTCATCTAAACTTCATCAGCAGTATGACAGCAAAGGGAAGGGGTGTGACGGTGGCGCTGGGGGCCTGAGCAAAGGTAAACAGAGGACGGGAAGGGGCCCACGGCGGGCAACTTGATCCAGGCAAGGGGCAAAGCGGCAGCCCAGGAGGGGAGGACCTGCGGGAGAGATACCGAGCGGCGCCTCCCGCGTCAACCAGCCCCTGGGCTGCCCCCAGGAACCGGATTCCGGGAGAACCGGGAAGAACTGAAAGATTTACGGCCCGACCTAAAGGGCCCACGTCTGGACTGAGATCAGGAACTATCTGGTGACGGGCTCCATAAAGCTGAGACCGTTGTCAGTACCCAGACCACCACTCTCAACCAGCAAGTGGGGAAACTGAGGCCTGGAGAGACCGGGGCTGCGGGGTCACCTGACCAATAAGGCCTGGTAGGGTCGGCGCTTCGGGCTCCAAGTGGCGCCCCTCAGGGTCGCAGTCTCTGGGTCCAGCGTTCAAGATCTCGGGGTGTGGAGCTGGGGTCCTGGGGTCCCCGGGGGAGGGGCAGGACCCGGATGTGGGGGGGGGGGTCAGAGGAAGAGGGACCCGGATGTGGGGGCGCCGCGCAGTCCTGACCCGGGCTGGACAACCCCGATAAGTGTACAGCCCGGTACTCGGGATCGAGGCTGCGCCGGACGGCGCGGGCGGGGCTCACTCACTATTCGGGGTTCATGGCGGCAGCGGCGGCCCGCTCGGTCGCTCCTAGTCGGCTCTGCTCCGCCTCCCGTTCCAAGATGGTGGCCGCTCCGCCCCAGAAGCCCCGCCCGCAGCGCGCAGGCGCAAACGTATCGACTGTGGCCTCGCTGCTTAGCTTCTCGGAACTTGTAGTCTCCTCACATTGTCAAATACACCCCGGCTGCGCATGCGTAAACTGAAGAGCCCGCAGCTCGGAAAACCCACTCCCCATCATCGCCGCGCATTGCTTTCTGGGGCTGGTAGTTCGCTTCCTGGACGTACCTGAGCTTGAGGACTGCGCTCTGGAATCTGACCGCTCACGCACGGTTGGGAGCTCAATTTAGGGCCGGGGTTGATACGTTTCACATCTGACAGAGGTAGTTATCCCTACCTTCCCAACACCCAGAGTTATGAACATTAGTAAAAGTTCATTTATCCAGGGTGCTGGCGCTCCTAACTCACAGCCACAAGCTCCAGGTGTCGTCATACATTTTAAAGTATATGAAAAAATCGAGTCGGTAACCCGCTCAAGGTCAACTTAGTGAGGGACAGAGCTCAAAGCCTGCACGGTCTATAGAACCTGAGATGAAGCTTATTAGATCCTGAACCTGTGGGGCTCCCAAACAATTCCGGGTTAGGAGAATCTGGGCTCCAGTTGCAAGGGACAGGACGTGGAGAGACAGAGACACACACACACACACACACACACACACACACACACGCCCCACTCGCAGCCTTTCCCGACCCCACCCCCAAACTAGAGACGCTGGGAACCCTTGGCCTCAGCCCCAAAACAAGCCTGGCTCAGATTCAAACCGTCTTTATTTCTACAGCATTTGAAAATAGAGAGCGACCACCTTACCCCCCAACTTGGGCAGCCCCTCCTATCACAGGGGTGGGGCATCACTGCCCCTCGCGAGAAGCTGCAGGCGTGGGAGGCATGGCTGGATGGCACCACGGGCAGTGCCCGGGGCGGGATCAGGCCGTGGTGGGGCGGGGTCGGGTGGGAGGGGCAGTGCATAAGGCCGGGATGCAGGGCAGGGCCCGGCGGTAAGGAGACGGGCAAGGGGAGGGCTCTCCGTCCTGGGGCACAGGACAGTGGTGGGGCTGGGAGCACCCCTCAGAGGCCGGGAGGAGCGCGAGAAAGCCCAGGGAACCCTTTGGGAAGGCCCCCCAAAGATGTGTTGTGGAGCCTGGAAGATACCACCGCGCGGAATAGGGGTGATTAAGGCCTGGGCGGTACCACTAGAGAAGGGCAGGGAGGGGAGGCCCGGGCAGTACAGTGGACTGAGGGGAGGGGCGCGGCCAATAACTTATTTCTCTATATACAGAAGCAACGGCCGGGAAGGACCGGGGTGCGGACGGGATGGCAGGTGCTTAGTGTTCTTGGCTCCGGGGTCTGGGGAGGGTGGGCCACTGAGTCTCTACCTGGAAGACCCCGGCCAGCCCCTCGCGCTGGCCCTGAACCTAGGAAAGAGGAGGCCCTGCTGGAAGGAATAAATAAGGGGTAGAGCTGGAGCGGGGCAGGCCCAACCTCCAGGGCTCAGGCTGAGATGACAAGGAAGGAGGTTACCCTGAGATTGAACAGAAAAGACAGGGGTCCCTGGGAGAGACAGGCGGGGCAAGCAGCAGGCCCATGCGCAGGGCTGGGGGTGGGGGCAGTGCCGGGTGGAGGCTCTGGAGACCAATTGCCCCATCAGTATTAGCCCACCAGGGAGCTTCGTCGGGAGAGGTCCATGGAGCTGGAGCTGAGGGTGCGGCTGTCAGAGAGGCCTGTGCCTCCAGGCTGTGGGCAGAGGGAGCAGCTGGCTCAGCCTCATGCTGCTGCCAGTCTGTGCTTCCCTGGTCGGAAGGGGAAGGGGACTGACCAGCCAGAGTCCCTGAGCCTGGCCCACAGCCCACCCGGTACTCTTTAACACTTCCACACACCTCCACAGTGACTGTTGGCACTGGCCACTTGCATGGCCACCCATTTGGGTTTCCCTCATTTGTCTTTCCAGTGTCCAGCCCAAAGCCAGGCCTGGACGGAGACAGGAAATGTTGCTGGATGAAGAGACATGCTTTGAGGAGAAGCTGGGCACGTACACGCGACATGCAGGCCTTGGGCCCTGGGCCTCAGCTGCCCAGTGCCCTGACACCCACCCACCCATACCTGGACTGGCTCTTCCACACTCTTGTTGAGGAAGTTGAGGGAACTGGCCCGCTTCATCCTGAGGGGAAAGGAAGGCCGGGATTTGTCCGTGGTAGAACTGGGAGATGATGGTCAGGTTGGGGCTGGGGAGGGAGGCGGATGGGAGATGAGGGAGTTCGCCCTGGGTCAGGAGCTCATCTGGGGTTGGTGGCTTGTAGGGTGAGTTCATGAGAGGCTCACCCTGGAGGGGCTCATCGGTTCAGAGGCTGACCTGGGGTTGGGGGATTCCTGCGGGCCACCGCCCTGCAGCTTCTTCACCAGCATCTCACTGCTGCGCCTCAGGGCATCTCGGAGCTTCCCAAAGGAGCCACTGCGCCGCAAGGAGCCACTGCCGTCCTGGGGGGTGGACACGTTTGTCTCTAGGCCTTGATGGCTACACAGCCCCCTGGCCCACCCCAGCCCCTAGACTCACCCCGCTCCACTCAGCTGCAGGCCCTGCCTCCTCGACGTCAGACTCAGACCGAGCCCCCGTACCTCCGACCACATCTCGGCCGCCACGGCGGTCTCCCCGCCCACCGCCATCTTTCAGCAGTTCCACCACCTTGGTCTGGCTTGCAGGGTCCAGGCCCTGAGGAAGGAGAGGGCACATCAGGCTCTGATTGAAACACACAGGGCCACGCGGGTCCCTGCCCACTCCCCTCATGTCTGTGGCCCACCTGCTTGCGGCTGCGGCTGGCGCAGTCCTCCAGTGTATGCGCAGCTTCTAGCTTACCCTGGCGCCGGTACAGAGCCCCCAAGCTGCGCAGGGTGGTGTTTACAGTGGGGCTGTGGACAGGACAGTGGGATAGTCTCAAACTCTGTGATGCCCAGGAACCAGGGCCTATCCTCGCATCCAGCCCACATGGGACTCTAATGACCCATCTGGAGAAGGAGAATCTCGCCCCTGTTCTAGGCCCCACTGCACTCTCGTCTTGGAATCACCCCAGGGCTGGGGACCTGGCCCCAGAGCCCTAAGTGGGATATTGCCACTAAAAGCTGGGAGACCCAAGAGCGAGATAACCAGGACAGCCATTTTGGGACAGGGGGCCTATGACCCAGGTCTTAAAAGAAAGCGGATAGAGAAGAGCGTAGTCCGGGGGGTAGGCAGTGGGAAGTGTGCACCCTGGCCTCAGCCCCACCCACGATATATTTCCCCGCTACTTGCCCCGCTGTCCTCACCTGTCTACTTTACAGGCCTTGTACCAGCTGCCATATTCCCCATACGGGGTGCTATCCCGGCGCTTATCCTGGGGGAAAGAATGGTCAGGGGAGGTAGGAGGAGAAGGCGCCCCCACTACACACCCCCAGCTTCACCTTCCTCTGTACACCCCCCCCTCCCTGCCACACAGAGCTACCTTGCTCTCCTCCCGTTCCTCTGCGTGCATCCAGATGGGCTTGTTGTCCCCTGGGGAGAGAAAGGGGGCTGTCACCAGCCTCCCATATAGGCCTCTCCTGGTTGAGCTTGACATAAGATTGGGGTCTAGAGAGGGGGTCAGAGGTACCCAGAAAGGAATAGAGTTGGGCTTTGTTGAATGAACGAACAAGGAACAGGCCCGAAACATTACTGACCCTCCTCTGGAACCGAGATGACTGTGGCCCAGCTCTGTGCTTGAGGGGCTAGGGGGAATAGACCTTTAGACCCCTTAAGTCCAGAGCCTGAGACATGAGCTGGGCATGAATGATGGGTCAGGCTGAGGGATCCCAGAGCAGGAAATGACTGACCATCGGGGCCAGAAGGTAGCCTCCCAAAGGGGGAGACATTTGCGCTGGGCCCTCACGGTGAGCAGCAGTAGAGAAAGTCATGGGGTAGGCAAAGGGTGTACATGGCACGGGCAGGGCCCAGGTTTGTGTGCATGTCGCGTGTGCACACGAGTGGCTGGGGACCAGCCCGACCCCAGGCATGAGGGCCTGCCCAGCTGCCGTGGATGCTGACGGCTGAGTGAGCCTGTGCTGGGTGAGCTGGGCCACATGGCAGCCATGACTCACCATTGACAGAGCCAAACTCCTTCTCGTGAGCACGGGTGAGGATTTCCTTGTACAGCGTCTCTGCGTCCTGGTACTTGCCCTGCTTCAGGTAGCAGGAGGCCTGGAAGGGCAGGGGTCAGAGGATGAGTAGGATGCAGGCAGCTGGGTGCTGTTCTTTCCTTCCTCCCTGCAGCCCCCTGGCCCAGGGTACCAGGTTGTTCTTGGTCTTGGCCACGTTGGGGTCGTCAGGCCCCAGGCGTGTGGCGTAGATCTCCAGTGCCCGCCTGTAGTAGTATTCCACCTCCTCAGCTTTGCCCTGGTTCTGGCACAGCAGGGCCAGGTTGCTCAGCTGCTTGGCCACATCTGGATGAAACTTGCCCAGGACCTGGGATGGGAGCGGGAACCAGTGGCTGGCTTCAGGGTCGGCCTAGGCCCCCCGCCTGCCCAGCCTGCCCGGCCTGCCAAGCCCTGCCTGCCCCAACCTTCTCCCGGATCTCCAGGGCCCGCTTGCATAGTGGCTCGGCCTCCTAGTACTTTCCCCGCTTGCCGTATAGAACCGCCAGGTTGTTTAATGTTGCCGCCACCTGGGGGGTGAAAGAACGGAGCCCCTGTGACCCAGGGCCCTGTTGGGCAGAGGCTCTGGGACCTTATAGCTACACAGGGCAGTGGCAGCCTTCACCTCCACCCACCCTCACTCACAGCTGGGTGGTCCTTGCCCAGCGTCTTCTCGCGGATGGCCAGGGCATCATTGAGCAGGTGGGCAGCCTCCTTGTACTTGTTCTGGTCCCTGGGGGCAGGCAGAAGCACGGTGAGGGCTGGCCTCTGGCCCTGCCCCAGGGGACTGATCCCACGGTCACGCCTCCTGTGTTTGCTGAGTAGGCATGATTATGACCCAGAGCGTGGGGAGACCTGGTCAGCACCTGCCCTCTAGGAGCTCGGGGGGCTTTGGGTCGTTCACTCACACCCCAGGGCATGCAGTGCTGGGGTATGAGGCAGATCCCTCCAGTCCCCCCACCACCACCTCATGCCCCGTGCACCCTGTTCTGTTTCCCAGTGCTTTTGCTCATGCTGCTCTTTCTGCCAAGGAAAACTTGCCCAATCCTGTGTCCTGGGCAAACTCATCTTTCACCAAAGACCCTCCTCAAGCCCGAATGCCTACAGATGTGTAACTCCCCCCCCGCCCCAGTGCCTGAGTCCTCAGGTGCTGTCCCCTCCCTGGTTATGTACAAACCCTTCTCCTCCACTGGATGGAGGCTTATTCACGTGTGTAGCCCAGGCCCATGCAGGCTCAGACCCCTCTGGACACAAGCTCCTCTCTCTGTTGCCCGACTGCCCAGAGGAGCCCGAGTCCTGGCCCAAAGCAAACACTGAGGGTTTCTGACCCAGGGCTGGAGGCTGTGGCCAGAGGCGCCTCACCGATAGACCAGGGCCAGGATGTTCAGCATGGTAGCCACATCGGGGTGGTCGTGGCCTGATGTCTTCTCCAGGTCTTCGAGTGCCTGCTTGCAGAGTGGCACGGCCACCTCATAGCGGCCCTGCGAGGCGTACTGGATCACTAGGTTGTGCAGGGTGCGGAGCCGGGCCGGGATTTCATAGCCCCCATGCTGGGCAGCCACATCCCCTCCTCCAGGGCTGGGGGCTGCAAGTTCAAGGGCAGGAGATCAGATATACCAACTGCCCCCTGGGCTGGGCTGGTACATGCTAGCCATGCCTTTGACCCACCCGACATGTGGCCCTGGGCAAGTCATGAACTATTCTGCCTCGGTTTTTCCATCTGTAGAGTGGGTCTAGTCACTCCCTAGAAAGAGTGGGGGGTGTCCCAGCTCCAATGCTTTAAGCTGTGTGTCCTAGAGCAAACCACCTGAGCTGTGAGCCTTAGCATCCTCAGCTGCAGAGGGAGGCTGTGATATGCACTTGACACAATCAGCAAGGTGAGCCCCGGCTCAGCACTGGCTCAGCACTGCGTACGCATCCTCCTGTAAACCTCAGAGGAGGCCGAGAGAGGAAAAGAAACTCGACCAATGGTCACAGAGCAGCCAGTGGCACAGCGGGACGTGAACCCAGGCTGGGCTGCTCCAGAGCTCTGAACTGAGATGTCTGCTCCTCAGAGCTTCCGGGCAGGAGAGATGCACACGAAAACATGCCTCTAAGCTCTAACATGTGGGATGTAATGAGCAGAAACGAGGCAGGAAAGAACATGGCAGCCACTTGGTCCGTTTCTGGTGACTTGTGGGTCCCAGGGACCAAGAGTTCATGCAGCCCTCCCTGCCCCGTCCCCAGAACCAGCTGCCCCTCCACACCTGGGCTCTGCTCCTCCTCGTTGGGAAACAGGTCATCCAGAGAGTCTTTGGGGACCTCCCCTTTCTCCTCCTGGGCAGGAAGACAGGATGAGCATCAGGGAAGGAGGTGCCAGGTAGCCCAGGTGTCAGTGGCTGGGTGGGAGCCACACTGTCCCCCTCCCTGCTCCCAGGCCCCGCCTGGTGGCCTTGCAGTGGCTATGGTTGGACTCACACTGGGGGAGGTGTCCTCGTCCAGCTTGCGTATCTGGCTCATGAACAGCAAGTGCTGCTTCTCCTCCTCGAGCTGGGCCACAGCCTGCTCGCTGCGCTGTAGCTTCTGCTGCGTTCCTGCCAGTTCCTCTCGCAGCCACTGGTTCTCCTGTACCAGGCGCCGCACCTGAGCCCGCAGCTTCTGCTTCTCCGACTCTACGGCCCCCAGGTGGCTCGAGAGTGCCAGGATCACCTGTGGCAGCCAGCAGGGATGCGGGTTGGAGCCCTGTCCACTCCCAGCCTGTGCCTCCCGGGGCGCTGGGGCCCAGGGAAGGGCTAGGTCCGGCCCTGCCTGAGGAGCTGCAGGGCTGAGGGCCTTGGAGTTCTCCTCTCATCAAGGGAGTTTTCCCCCGCGGCCCCAAACACACTCTAGTCCAAGACCTGAACGCAGGAGGCTTGGGGATCCCCAACTCCTTCCTTCTGGGGTCAGAAGCCCCAGGCTCCCAGGCCGATTCTGCTGGACTGAAAGTCCATCTCCTTTCTGGAGCCTTCAGCTAGTCAGTCCTCTGCATTGATGGTCCAGCTTTCCCGGGCTGGCCATTCTCTTCTCTCCTGGGGGTTGTACTCAAGCCCCTGCAGCCACAGCCACTATAACGCTGCCCCGTACCCCAGGGATAGCACTTTCCTGATAGATGGCTGAAGGACCATAGAAAGACCCCATCCTGACTTCTGCCAAGGGTCCAGATTAGCCCCTGCCCTTCTGGGGGGAAGGGGTGCATATCCCAAAACCCCGGATGGTATGGGGAACCACAAGGGCAGGTAAGGCGACCCAGAGGCCTAGCCACAGCCCCCACCCCTCTCCCAACCTCTATGACTCCTTTCCTGAGCTTCCAGACTCTTCCAGGCTCTACCCTTTCTCCATCCTTTACATTCAGGGTCATTTTTGCAGTGAAGCCTCTTGTCTCTTATGCCCACAGCCCCAGAAAAGCAGGGCACCTTCCACTCTCTCCACGCCATCCTGTTGCCCATCTGTGCCAGTGCCTGCACACACTGGGAGGGGGCCCCTGAGTGTTCATCTCTGCACCTGGCAGCTAACTGGCTGACAAGTGAATGACCAAAACACACTGCCCAACCAGAGGGCCAGGCAGTCTGGACCCTGTGCTTTCCAGTTGATTAATAAACGCCTAAGTGACAGGTGTTTTTACAACCACTAGCTTTTTAAAAAAATTTCCGAAACAGCCTGGAAGTAGATACAGCAGATGGCATGATCCCTATTTTAAAGACAAGGAAACCAAGATGCTACCACCTGCCCAGGATTCACGGAGCCAGCCAGTTTCTCAGCCAAGATCCGAGAAGGCCAAGACTCTTCCCCCCAGAGCCTAATTGCTCCACATACATACTATCCTGGCAGCGCCAACATAAGAGGGCCAAGAACTACTGATCATCCAGCCTCTCTCATCCCCTTAACTTGCACCAACCACAACCCTGGGAGTTACCCTGCCTTCCTGTCTCTCCCTTACTCTATCCGCAGGTCCTCTGGAACCTACCTCCAGGACATCTAGAACAGGTCCCCTTCTTTCCACCCTTACAGCCACCCCTTTAGTCCAAGCTGCCATTTTTTAATTTGAATTCCAGCAGTGGATTCCTAGCTACCTCATACCTGCTTCCATCCTTGACCCACTGTAATTCCTTCCCTATACCTCAACCTGGGAGAACTTTTAAAACCTAAGTCACACTGTGTCCCTTGACTGCTTAATGCTCTCGAAAGCTTTCCCAATTGCCTGAGACTAAAACCCAAATAAACAAGGTGCAGCATGATCTGGCCTCTGCCTTCTCCACAGGCCTCTTTTGTCCCTCTCTCCTTCCCCATGAAGCTCCAGTCACATAGGTCTTCCCTCAATTGTCTCATCACAACAAGATCTTTCCTACCTCAGGACCTTTGCACATGCAACCTCTCACCCTCCTCCCTTTTCTGGAGGCTGGTACATTCCTTCCTGCGGGTCTTGGTTTAAATGTCATTTCCTCAGAATTCTTAACTGACCAATAGATAAGACATCCCGTTAAAAGCTATTAAAAGATCGTCCTTTGCTTTGGAGAACTTATCACAATGTGTAACAAATGTATGTGTGTTTCTGTCTTCCTACCACACACACTAGGGCAGGGATCTTATCTGTTTTGTCAGACCTGTATCCTTGGCACCTAACATATTGCCTGGCACATAGTAGGCATTTGATAACTTACCTATTAATGAATGAATACAAGAATGAATCTGGGGAAGGGGTCCTTAAGGATTTCCTTTTTGTTCTCCTATTCCAGTCTCTGCTACCTAGCAGAGAAGCTAGGAGGAGGTTGGTCAGGCTTTTCCTGGGGCAAGGCCTGGCTGGAGTCTCCAAAGCCCATTCATTTCTTCAACAGATATTTACTGGGGTCCTACCATGGGGCTCCAGGAGGCAGACGGTTCCCTGCTCTGATTCTATTTCACTGGAAGTCTCCATCCTTCCCTCCTGTGACCTCCCACCTCAGCACCCCAGACCAGCCTACCTGGGCCTCCCCAAGCCCCAGCTCGATGGCCTCCAGGGAGCGGCGCAGGAGCACACAGCGTTCCTGTGAGCCAGGCTCGGCCTCGCCGGCTTCATGAGCGACCAAAGGAGCGAGAAGGGCACGATGCTCCCCGCGCAGGGTCTCCAGCCCTTGGATGACTGCTTTGGTGCCCAGCACGATCTCATCCTGGCTCAGCTTCTCCTCTCGAGGAAGCACCATCGTGGCCATGGCCATGCCGCCTATGAAGGCGAGGGGGCGGGCAGGCGGGTGCCGAGCCTGGGACCACACCGCTGTCCGCCCGGATTAGGTAAACACCTCCGGTCCCCGAACGCCTGGATCCCCGGGGTGCCCTGTCCCCCAGCCGGCAGCCCGCACCGTGTCCGCGCTCGACCTACAGGGGGCGCGCCCAGCTTGTCTCGGCCCGGGAGACGCAATGCGGTGAGACCGGACCCGGATTCGGCCCAGACCACCCGCTCAGACCAGCTTAGGCGGCCCAGTCTCGGGGCTTTCCCGGGGACTCTTAGCTAGGGCAGGGGGCGCCGGAGGACGGTCCTACGGGGGTCTTAGGGGCTCACTGTCATTCGGGAGATCCCGACCCCTCCGGGAGATCCAGCCCCAGCCCCTAGGGCAGCCCGCACCTAACAGGCAGGCCGAGCCACAGGGCCCCTCCTTGTGGGCAGGCCAACCCTGCAGAGACGCTGCCCCTAGAAGATCTGAGGTCTCGGGTTCTCTGTCACCTCAGGCCCCGCCCACGACGACCCTCCCCATAGGCGGGCGCAACGCCCTGTGGACCCTCCCCTGAAAAGGCCGAACGCCCGCCCCGGCCACTCAGGACCGCGCCCCCTCCCCGCGGGTGGGCCTGGCCCTCCCACAGGCCGCGCCCGCGACCACCCCTCCCCTAGGCCCAGCCAGAGGCCCTCTCCTGGCCCAGTCGGCCCGCGCGGACCTGTGCCTCTCTCTCGGGCCCGGGTCCAGCTCCCGCTCCGGCCCCGGCTCCCGTCCCGTTTCACTCGGACCAGCAGCCGTGAGCGGGTCCCGCCGCCTCCATCCCTCCGGCCTTCCCAACAGTCCCCGCGCCGCCTTAAAGGTGAAGCTGCTACCTCAGCGGCGTCGGAGGGGGCGAAACACGCTCTTCTCCGCCTGCCGGCTGCCTTAAAGGAGCGCGCCAGCCGGGACTGCTCCAGGCAAGGAGTTGGGGAGGCCGGGGCGTGGCCAGCCGAGGGAGAGGGGCGTGACCACCAGGGGCGAGCGTGGGCTGGCGGCAGGCGCCCCTTCCCTGCCGCCTCGTCCACGCTCCTGCGTTCTCGGGTTCCTCAGTTGTAAAGCGCCCCGAGGCTGCAGGGCTGTGGAGAGGCTCAGGAGACTGTGAACCTGAACGCACCCAGTACCGCACCGAGAGAGGAAGGCGTGAGAAACTGAGGCACAGGGAGCCGGCCCGGAGTCCACTGCGAGACCCTGGACGTTTATTGAGGGAGTTGCCACTTTCTAAGCAATGTGCGTCAGGTGCCTTAAGTGGGTTAACTCAGTGAATGCTCGCAAAGACCTCATGCAATGGTCACTGCTGTTATCACAGCTCGCAGATCTGGCTGCCCTCAGGCTCACTTGTCTCTAGAGACTGGTTGCGCCTCCACCCAATTCCTTCGGAGCTGTCCATGACCCTGTAGGGGATTCACAACGTCTTAGGGCTATTTCTTGGGGAGAGGGGACGGAGGCTTCGGACTGTAAGGGAGAAAAGGGTGGCACAGGGCAGCCGGGTATCTGCCAAAACGAAGACTCGTGCACCTGTGCTGGAACACCACAACAAATGCCCTTGGTGAGATGATCAAGACAAGGCGATGATGTCATTCGGGGCTCAGATGAAATGTCACCTCCTCAGAGAGCCCTTCCTTGATTCCCACCCCCCATGTACAGCTGCCCTCCAGTCCGTCTCATGCACCCATTCAATTCTCTCTGTAGCATTTATCCCTTCTAACACTTTTCCTGTGGGTTTCCTGTCCCCTCCCTAGAATGCAGGCCGAGCCCTGCCCATCGTGTCCACTCCCAGAGTAGCCCCTGGCCAGCCACATAGCAGCATTCAGTAAACGTTTGTTTTTAAAAAAGGGGCAGAAGGGTGCCCCTATTGGCCTTGCCAGGCCCCTGCCAGGCCTAGGTTTTGGTCTGGTGCTCTGCACCCCTGGATTGGTGGCTACCCTGGCACTGCCCCCACTGCAGGGCATCTAGGTCAATGTCACTAGTGGGTGACAGCAGGATAACCACTCCGAAGGACAAAACCTGCACACTTTCCTTGGTATCATCTCTGACACAGAGATGGCCCGGTGCCCTTAGCTCGAGTTCGTCCTGTGACAGGGAGCTCACTACCTCCTACTAAGAGAGTAAAGATTAGAACGTTGTTCCTTAGATGGCCCCCAGAGGACCTTCCTGCAGTGCTCTGAAGCTCTGTCTCCAGGAAGAACAGTCTGCTCCCTTTTGCCAATAAAGATATTTAGAGGCCATGATGGTCTCCTTGCCTGTCCTTTCACCCACTCCTGGCCCAGTTTCCTGCCCCTTCTCCATCCTGATTTCTTCTTTCTGGGTGTAGTTTAGCGTGTCAGTCCAGACACTACTTAGAATGTGGTGCTCAGTCGAGGGCCTGAGGAACCGGCAGGGAGGGATCTGCACAGATCACAGAGGGATGGGCCCCTCTCGATGACTATGCCACCTATCTACCATGAACTTGAAAACCAGGCTGGCAGCCACCACACTGTCTGCGCAGAGTAAACTTGTCAGCTGACACCCTAGGTTGCGTGCATCCCCATTGTATCCAGTCAGGTTCTTCTCCCCGATCCTGTGCTTCTGCCAATGATTTCCCCCAGTGATGTAAAGGTAGCTAACACAGTCATAGGATGCAAAATTCAAAAGGCATCTACAAGTTATAGCGAAATAGAGGTCTTCCTTTCTGACCACTATCCTCAGCCATGCAGCTCCCCTGCCCAAAAGCGCCTGCTATTACCAGTTTTTGTGCCCATTCATTATGTGGTTTGCATCAGTGCAGAGCTTGTGGTCCCCCCTGTCAGTTTCCCTCTGGGGTCCTGAAGATTGGAATCTTTCGTGTGTTTTTGTGTGTGTGTGGGGGGGGGTCTGTCGTCCTTCAGCTCTATCTCCCAGAGGTGCTCTGGCTGCTGTGTGATGAGCCTGCCTCTGGGCATGGAGTCTCCATCAGTTCATGATCGCCCTCCCAACTTGCCTGCACATCTACAGGGAGGAAACAGAAGCTGGAACCCAGGGCATCTTTGTTACTCTTAACTAGGCTGGGTGTCAGAATCTCTCACAAAGACACTTTGTTAGAAGGCTCTCTTTCTAGAGATTGGGATTCGGTGGTGCCAGGGTGGGTCCTGGGCATCTCTTATTTTAAAACTTCCGTGGTGCCCATGATGTTCATCCTCAGTTGAAAGCCCTTGCTTTATTTTACAAGGACACAGAGGCCCAGGGAGGGGAAGGCAGCTGCATGAGGTTCCTGGCGAGCTCAGGCTCCCAGTGACCTCTGGTCATTTTGTTCCAGTGGATAAGGGAGACTGACCTCATGGAGTAGCGGTCAAGAGAACCAAAGTCAAGTGCTTGTTCACACCTACCTGAAAGTACAGTTGCTCAGAGCCTCAGGCAGATTCACCCAGAGGCACTGAATGAAACCCCGTGTGCCACACACACACCTCCGTGTGTGTGTTTTTAGGCTCAAGTAGGTGCAAACCACACATGGCCACGCACAAACACACAACCACAACCCCTGCTTTCTTCCCTGTGCGTCCCCTCTGTCTCATAAAGGAGTACATTCCTTTTATCATCTTTTACCAGGTAAGTGGAAAGAACATTTTTCAGTCTCCGGTTTGCTGGGTTTTTGCTCTGGCTTTTCTGCCAACATCCCTGTAGGTTTTGTGGTTTCTCTGAGATTCTCTTTAGGCAGCTGGCCCAGCTCCTCCCCGTGTGCCTGGTGTAGGGAAGGCTGTTCTCTTGATTTCAGTGCTTGACCTTGCATATGTTCAAACCTTTTCAACTACCCAGCTTTTTATCTTGTCTCTGAAGATTGTACCGTGTGTCTCCCGCAGGAAGGACTGTTACTTCATCCGCTCTGTTCTGTACCCCCACCCCTGCCCCGCCTGTGCAGCTGCTGGGCAGCCAGGCGGCTGATGGATGCCCAGTTAACAGAGGGTTTAGGAAGGAGCCCGTGCTCAGTGGTGATTCGTCTCCTCATCCCATTTTCCACAGGGCTTCACAGGCTTGCCCCTGCTGGTCCCCAGCCTGGGAAATGGTTTCTACTTTTAATATTGTTTTCTCCCTGAAAATCACTCCCACTGCTCCCACCCTTCCCCTTGGATCCTTGGAAGCACACATCCCACTGAAGTCTACTTTCTTAAATGATTCTTTTCCCCTTGGCCAGCTTCACTCCTTTTCTTTGAAATGGCCTGGGAGCACTTTGACTAAGCAGTCAGCGAGTTCACTCATAAACGCTCAAAATTGGAGGCTCCTTAAAGATGTCTCCCCATGTGACGCACAGCTCCCCACTTCCTGAGGGGCCTGTCCCACTGTGAACACCTCTGGTTGTCAGTTCTTTCTGCCACTGAACCAACAATCGAGTCTCTTCAGAGCTCCTCCACAGGCTCCTGGTTCCTGTCTCGGCAGTCACATGGCAAATCTGCACTGTCTCTTCCTTGTGGCCGCCCAGCCAGACTAGAAGTGTCCCCCATCCCCACCCCGCCCTGCTAGTGGGAGGGCACATAAGCTTTGGGGTTACACTAAGGTAAGTTCAAAGCTGCATTTCTCCATCTGCCAGCTGTGCAGACTTAGGCATGCTATCCATCTGTTTCCTTATCTGTAGGATGAGTTTCTTAATATTTACCTTGTTGGGTCCTCAAGAGAACAGAATAAATAGCAGAGTTCAGATCTTAACATTATGCCTTGTACATAACAGAGACTATTACTAGTAGTTATTTATTATTACCATGAAGCTCACTATTGGACAGATCTTGTGCAAGTGAATGGAGAGTGGTGAGAAAAAATATGACACATAGGGCAATGTCTGCTTATGGTGGTGTTGGAGAGAAAACACATTCAGAATGAAAGCAAACAACAAATGAGGCAGTGAAAAGAAGAAGAGTGAGTCTAAGATGTTTGGTGCTGGCAGTAGATGCCCTACGTGGTCAGGACAGAGGGAGCTTAGTCTGGCCGGGGCTTATCTGACCCTCTCTCTAAGGTCAGTTCTCCCACATGCTAAAGAAGTCCAACCCTCCACCAGCCCAGATCACTCCCCTGAGCTCCATCCAGATCTATATATTTAACTCCAGTTAGACACCCACCTCTGAAGAGCACATATCCCCCTTGCCCAAAAGCCACTCAAGTCTCCTCTGAGATGTTCCACCATCTGCCCGTTCACCCATGGCAGGCTGCCAGTCCCAATCCTCAACTCTCTCTCTTTTGACCCTGTTTCCTAACCAGCCACTGAAACCGAATGATTCTACCTCCTAAATAGGATTCAAGTCCCCATTTCCCCCACCTCTTATACCCGTGCCTTAATCAATGTCTGGGCCACATCTTTTCTAAATTACTGCAACACCCTCCTAACTCCTCGAGTCTCCAGTCTCGTTTCCTGCCACGTGATCTTTCTAATGTCCATCATCTCACCTTTCTGCCTAAAACCCTTTCTTGGCCCTCCACTGATCTCAGGGTCAAGTGCACAGTCCTTGCTCTGGCACAGACATGGCTACAATGCTCTTCAGTGCCCTGGCCTCTTCCTTTCTCCTCCGCCCTGTCACTCTCCATCCCCATCCCTTTTCAGCCACGCTAACCCACGTGTAAGACGTCTGACAATTAAGTTCCTGAACCTGTTGCAACAATGTTTCTAACCTTTTTTTGATATCAGAGGGATTCTTTTTTCTTTTAATTTGTACCAACTGGTCCAAATTAAACAGTTAACCAAGTTTACTATTTGCAAGTGCTGAAAAGGCTGCGTGAAAGTTAGATGACCTGAACTTATCACCAACAATTATGGCTCTTGCATCATGACAATACACCAGCTCACATGGCACTGTCTGTGAGGGTTTTTAGCCAGTAAACAAATAACTGTTGGAATACCCTCCCTACTCACCTGATCTGGCCCCCAATGACTTCTTTCTTTACCTGAAGATAAAGGAAATATTGAAAGGAAGACATTTTGATGACATTCAGGACATCAAGGGTAATACGACGACAGCTCCGATAGCCATTCCAGAAAAAGAGTTCCAAAATTGCTTGTAAGGGTGGATTAGGCACTGGCATCGATGCATAGCTTCCCAAGGGGAGTGCTTCGAAGGTGACTGTAGTGATATTCAGCAATGAGGTATGTAGCACTTTTTCTAGGATGAGTTCACGAACGTAACTCTCTGAGCTTGTAGGTCTCAGACTGGGTCAGACTCTCTCTTATCTCTAATTGATGCTATTTCCTGTACGCAGAACATCCACGTGTTAGGCATTTTGCTCAGGTGTCGTTTCCTTTGCGACATCTGACTCTCACTCCCCAGGCTGTGTGCTGCTGTGCAAGCTATCCCGCTGTGTGGCAGTTAGCCATCTGTCTTCCCTGCTAGTCTGTTCCCATATAGGTAAGGACCCACCCCCGTTTCATCCCTGTATCATCATACCGAGGACAGGAACTGAGCCACAGCAAGAACTTAATACACGTAGGATGTACGGATGGTTGGGAAGCTGGGATCTACGTAGGGCCTTGAGACATGGTCTGGAGTCCGATGACCTGGCTTAGAAATCTGGCTCCTTCTCAGCTGATGGGTGTGCATTGGACAAGTGACTGAGCTCCTCACTCATTCCTTAACTAGCCGTGTTTGTCCTGTGCCACAGTGATGGGGCTGGGATGAGGCAATAAGTCAGCCCGAGTCACTGCCCTGCTGGAACTCTCATTCTAATGTGGTGCAGACATTTATGCAGGTGACAGTGAACTCCACAACAGAAGAGAGGGCTGAGGTAGAGACTGACAATTGGGCTTTGGGCAGGGAGGTCGGGAAAGCCTCTCTGAGGAGGTGATGGATGTGTAGTCTGCGTCATAAAGCAAAATGGGATGAATGTGGGGTGGGAGAGCATTTAAGGTGACTGAACAGCATGTTAAAACCCATGTGGAGGGAAGAGGGATCTGATGACGGAACCATCAGGTGGGGCTCAAGGGCAGTGAGCGTGGGGGAGAAAACAACTGCAAGTGAACTTACTGGCCGGTGGGCCGGACTGTGCATAGCGGGTGGACCGTGGGTTGGGTGGCCGTATTCAGAGGGCATTGGGCAGCCATTGCAGGACTCCAGCAAGGGCGCAAGGCGCTTTGGGAACGGCGTTTTGGAGGCAGAGTGGACGGGAGTCACTGCGGTGACACAGGATGACTGGATTCTGTCCTGAGTAATAGGATGGATGTTGGTGCCACCTTCCCAAGACTGGGGACGATTAAGGAATACCGTCTTGGCCATATGAGGTTTGAGAAGTCTCTGAGTGTTCGAGTCAAGTAAATGGTTAGACATGAGAGTCTGGAGTTGGGAGGGAGCTCTGACCTTTGGCTTCCTCCTTGGTAAAAAGGAAGTCGCAGCTGGATTGACTTCCCAGGGCCGCTCTAAGGATTCAGTGCAATAAACCACAGGGAGCAGTCAGCGGCAGCCTGGCTGAAAGAAAATGCCCGTAGGTGACAGTGAGAGTGCTTTTCATGCCACCAGTCCTTGGACACGGTGGTGGGTGATGAAAGAACTGCAAATAATGGATGCAGAGGGGAGCTGCTCACCCCTGGGTGTGGCTGTGCTCCGTGACAGCCTTCCCCAGGGTACAGGAAGGAAAGGGGCTGTACCTGGGCTAGTCAACACCACCTGAGCCAGGTGACATCATCGGGATGTCATGTTGATGGCACAACCCTTGATGTGATGCACTGACAAATCCCAGTCGAGGGGCAGTCTACAAAATGCCTGACAAGTGCTCCTCAGAACTATCAATCATCAAAAGTGGGGGAAGTCTGAGACCACGTCAGGGCCTGGAGGACTGAACGTAGTGTGGTGTCCTGGCTAGGAGTCTGGAATGGAGAAAAGACTGATGGGAAGGCTGAGGAATCCGAGTTAAACAAGGGCTTTAGTTAATAATAATGTGTCCATTCTGGTGCATTAGTTATGATAAATGTCACATTAATGTGACATGTAAACAATACAGGAGACCTGGTGAAGGGTGGATAGCAACTTTGTTCTACCTCTGTAACTTTTCTGCAAATCTGAAACTATTCTAAAATAAAAAGTTTATTTAAATTGAAAATAAAACCAGTCTGGAGTTGGTGTGCAGGATAGGGGTTCTTTCACTTTCTGCACTAAAATGCCACCCTTTGCCTTCGAATGTTGCTGGTGGCCCCGTGGGCAGCTCTGCTCTGGTCCGGCCACTACTCTCAGTGACCGGGTGTGTGAGCCCCTTGTAAATCTCCCACCTGAATCGCCTCATATTCAGGGGACCTGGAAACTATCCCTACACAGCCTTCTTCCTCCTCTTCGCTCAGAGTAGGGGTCTATCTTCTTCCACGGCCTCTGAAAAACCTCGTGTGTCCTTTGGCCGAGGAGGCCTCACGGTGTCTGAGTGGCAAGTCTGCATTAGGGAGCTTGTTCTAGCAGCACAAGGGCTCTTCATTCCCTACCACAAACATGTATCGTGTACCTATGATGAGCCAAGTGGTATCCTGGGGGCCAAGGACGTAACAGGGGAAAAAATAGTCAAGTTCCTGTTTTCTTGAGCTTACATTCCAGTGAGGAGAGACAAAGAATAATTAATGCCAAGGAGGGAGAAGTGCTAATAAGAAAAAGAAAGAAGTGAGAGAAAAGACAGCTGCTCGTTTAGACAGACAGGCTGAAGAGGGAAGGCCTCTCTGTGGTGACATTTCAGCCAAGACTGGGAGGAGGGAGCAGGCCGCCCAGACCCAGGGGCAGGAGCAGCGTGGGCAGGAGGAATGTCCTGTGCAAAGGCCCTGAGACAGAATGTGCCCCGGGCACCTGAGCAAGGTACAGGAGGCCAGTGAGCGAGGGGCAGAGTGAGAGGAGATAATCACGCAGCCCTCGGGACGTCAGATCACGTAGGCCTGGCAGGTCGTGATGAGGGCTTTGGATTATATTCCTAGGGGCATGGGAAGCCATGGGACAGTTTGGATTAACACAATCTGATTACCATTTTAAAAGGCTCTCCCTGGCTCTTGTGTGGAGAACAGACTACAGGAAGAGGAGGTGGGAGCAGAGATCATCGGGAGGCCACTGGGATATCCAGACGAGAGGGAGTGGCAGCGGTGACAGCGGTGAGAGCAGCTGGACTCTGGCTGTCAGAGGCGAAAGCCTCGAGGACGTGCGGTGGATTGGACGTTGGCTCTGAAAGAGGAGTCAAGGGTGAGTCCTTGTTTCTGCCTCAGCAACTGGACAATGGAGGGAGGAGCCTGTGCACAGGGAGCATTTCACCAGCGGCTGGAGCCCCGAGTTGCCCGTGTTTCAAGGCTGGGCAGACGAGGAGGGTACAGTAAGGGAGGCCGAGAAAGAGCAGCCAGTGAAGTGGGAGAACAGAGGCTGCCCGGCCAAGTGGAGAAAACGATTCTAGCAGGGAGCATGTACGTCCAACGCTACTGATGGTCAAACAAGACCATCAAGAAAGGTCAAACAAGAAAATGGACCCTTGGATTTGGCTCTCCCGGTCATCGGTGACCTTGGTAAGGGAACTTTTGATAGGCTTGTGAGGAAAAAAGCTTGAAGGAGTGGGAGGAAGCGGAGACAGGGAAAGCGAACAATTCTTTGGAAGAATTTCTAAGGGGAGCAGAGACACAGGGTGGGAGTCAGGGGAGCAGGATCAGGCGAGAGGTTTTTAACATGGGAGCTATTACTGCGTGTGCAGAAAAGATCTGGTAGAGACGGGCAAATGCAGGAGTGAAGCCCTGGAGGAGAGAGGGAACTTGTGGGTGGGGAAGGGGAGGGCGCTGACAGCTACAGGCAGGACAGAGGCTCTGGAGACAGAAGCAGGGCGGCTGGGAGAAGTTCACGCCTCCTCTTTACTCTCTTCTCCCCATCACCTGCTCCCTCTTCTGGGCTCTGAGCTGGGGCCCAAGTCTGCTTGCCCCACACCCCTCCCACTTGGGACTGCTCCCAGCTCCCAGCTCCCAACAGCCCCTGCCCTGCCAGTGCCCTCCCGCTGCAGGCTCCTGGGAAGGCCTCTGTGGGCATGTTCTCTCGTCACCTCAGACACAATTTGAGGTGTTTCCTCTCAGTGACCAGATTGTACACATCGTTCTCTACCTAACATGCGATTGCATTCTGGGACACTTTCGTAGCCCTCAGTGGACTGTCCCCCTTGGGAGGCAGCCATCAGTTCCATTTTCCAGGCTGTTTGCACAGGGCCATCCCCCTGGGTCTCAGGGCCTCCCTCCTTCAGGTCATCTCATCACAGGGCTTGGGGAGCTAGTAGTGACAGCCTGCCCCACTTGGCCATCCACCCCTCAGTGGCTGTGTCCTGCAGGATAAGGACGCCAGCCCCCACACCCCGTGCAAGCCCCCCTCTCTGGCTTCTTCATGGGAGGAGGCTTGGCGTGCAGGCCTGTCCTGGGAGCTTGTGGAGAACCAGGCATGAGGGAGCAGGGGCTATGGCTGTGCCATCTCTAAAGTTAAGGGCGGGCAGGAAAGCCAACTCAGTGATGGACCCCTCAGCAGACATAGAAAGCTCTTTGGCCTCAGACCTCACCAACTTCCACAAACTATGGCAGGACATCAGTCAAGTGGGGGGAGAAGAGCCAAGTTCGACTTTTCAATCAGAAGAGTGCCCTTGACATGTCACTGCCTTGGGAGGTGGGATCTGGGGATGGTGAGTCCCAGGGGGAAAATGGGACTTGGGTGTGCAATGGTGTTCTGTTTCTGACCGTTTGCCTCCTCCTGGGCAAGACACTTTCAAGCCTGTGTACCTATAATTAAAAAATGGGAATTTGCTTCTTTCCAGCCAGTTCCTCGTTGGTTTGGAGCGGAGTTGGCTGCATTGTGCACAGGGACAGGGGGTGGACAGACCCTGAGTCACAGTGAGGCACAGAAGCCTGAGGCTTGCTAATTGGTAAGAAATCACCAGTTTATTGAATGAAAAATCCAGCATCCACTCAGCCCCTGCCACTCCACCCCTCCGTCCTGCCAGGAGGGCAGCACAGCCCGGGAGATGCTCTGGACAGCAGCGCTGGGCCGTGGGTCAGAACTGGGAGTTTGGGGGAGCTATGGAGAATGAGAAAGACACTTTTCAGAATGAAGTTCTGTGCAAAAACTTCTGGAAGGGGTGAGGAGGCAACGGTCAAGATCTGGAGGTGCTGGAGAGGGAAGGAGGGCTGTGGCTGGGACTGTGACCCAGTGCGCTCAGCCTCTCCTGAGACGGCGGATGGTCGAGGCTGAGAAGGGAAGGGCTGAGACCCCCGAGGCGAGTCTGTGGCAAGAGGGAGGGAATGGAGCCTGCTGGAGGAGACCAGACTGCGAGGATGGGGTCTCTGCCCAGACCAGGGGCCTAGGACAGAGCAGGGGAAGAGCAGATCAAGGGAAGGGAGGCAAATGGACACGAGTGGGAACAGGGAGGTGAAGGGGCTGGGGGGCCAGACAATACACTGGTGGAGGTCTGTCTCCCATCTCCCAGAATCCAGTTTCAGGAAGAGACAGAGCTGTGCTGGGTGGAGGGATGGGAGGAAGAGGGCGGAGAATCATCAACAAGGGGAGCCACAAGGACAGGGACCAGTGCCCAGGTGCGTCACATGGACCGACCAAGAGACTGGCTGTGCAGAGAACCAATGAAACGCTGAGGACACACGCAACATCTACAGGGGACCTGGCAGTGGTGAGGAGGTTGTGCGTGGGAGAGACCAGGAAGGCCCCTCCATCACAGAAATACACAGCATGGCCACAGAACACTGCCCTAGGGTGGGGGAAGGGTGGGAGCGGCCCGTGACTGCGGACGGGAGGGGGTCCCGTGGGCTCAGGCTGGGACATGTCCATCCAGCAGCTGGGCAGTAAAAAAGGAAGGGGAGGGCTAGACTCCTCGCTGTGGGCCAGGATTCCAGGTTTCCTATTTCCAGGAAGGGAACTGGTGCCATGGTGCCAAGGTGCCACGTGGGGAAAGAGTTTGGAAGTCAGGGGAAGGAAAGACCGGAGGACTCAATTCCAGGGACTGGGGCCAGAAGGCAAAATCAACATGCCTCGGGCCTGGAGCAGGAGGGAGGGGAGGAAAGGGAGAGGAGGAGGGAGGGGGCTGCCCGGGGGGACTGAGCGGCGGGGCGGGGCGGGGCAGTGACCCCAGCGGCAGTGTCCTTCAGGACTGGGCAAGGGAGATGTAGGCCCCAGGGCCAGGAAAGGGGGTGCTGGGCCCAGGCCTGCTGGCCTCCCCCTGCCCGCAGGCGGCGAGGCTGGTGGCAGTGCCAGGAGGGAGAGTGGCCAGAAGACTGTGCCCTCAGGTGGTCTTGCTGCCACTGAACAGTCCCACTGGAAAGTGCTTGACATGGGTGGGCCATTGGGCCGCCAGCTGGAAGAACTTGATGTCACTCCACTCGACTCCATCAATGGACACTGGGGGAGACAGGAAGGGAAGGTTGTGACCAGGACAGCTAAGGCCATCTTCCCAGGGTTCCTTGGGGGGCACGGCCTCCCTGCCCCCACAGTCCCGCCCCCTCCCGCCCATGCGCACACCTCTCAGCATGGTCTGCTGCTGCTTGGCAGAGCAGATGAGACGGCTGATGCCTTCGATGACTTGGCTCTTAGAATCCACCTCCTTTTCTCGAGGTTTCTTGCTCAGGAAGATGGTGGGAACTAGAAAGCAAGCAGGAGGCCCATCTGTCACAGCCCCTGGTAGTGCAGCCACCTTCTCTCCTCCCCCCCAGCCCCCCCCTTCCTGTGCGAAGGGGGGTGATGTACAGAAAGCACCCCTTCCGGCCCGGCCCCCAGGATCTCCATTTTTCTGCCCTGTCCCAGCACGGGTCCCCCAGCCCCCTGGGCCCCGAGATCTCCATCTGTGGAACGAGGACCTGGGGCCAGATGGTCTCTGAAGTCCCTTCCAGCTCGAATGTTCCAGGCAGCCGGTGGGACACCAGCAGCATGTAAGGCTGTGCCTGCGGCGCTGGGAGGGAGGCCGCACAGCAGTGTTTGTACCAGCTCTGTCTGGGGAGGCGCTCCCTGTTCCACTCCCACTTGGGAAGAGGCAAGAACAGGAGGGCACCACCCTCGGCCAGTCTCTGGGGGCACTTGCAGGTTTTGGCTGCAGGCCTGGCACAGCCCCTGCCCCCCATCTGTGGAGCAGAGGCATGACAGAAAGCAACCCTGCTGCTTTGGGAGCACGGCCAGAGGAGGGAGGCTCCAGCAGTTACAGGAAGTCCCCTTCCTGACAGCTGGGGAGGTGGGGCCGCTGGGAGGGCCCTAGGTCACAGATCTGCAGGTTTGCAACCCGAAGTGACAGCAGCAAGTGCTGCCCCAGCACTGGCCTGCTTGTGGGGACTCCGGCCCCACTCTCCCAGAGCACAGGACCCAGAGCCACCCCAATTCAACCTCTGGTACCTTAAGCCACCCCTCTGATCTGGAATGGGCTGTATTCCCCTTAATTCTTTTTTTTTAAATTGGGGAATATTGGGGAACAGCATGTTTTTCTAGGACCCATCAGTTGTCCTTCAATCTAGTTGTGGAGGGCGCAGCTCAGCTCCAAGTCCAGTCGCCGTTTTCAGCCTTTAGTTGCAGGGGGCGCAGCCCACCATCCCATGCAGGACTTGAACCGGCAACCTTGTTGAGAGCTCGCGCTCTAACCAACTGAGCCATCGGGCCGGCCCTCCCCTTAATTCTTAAAACACAACTGTGCCCTTTTGCTTATGAAGGCTCGAGGGGTCTCCAAGGCTGGGTGTGGACGTGGTGCTCCACGGGGCAGTGGCCTGGAGTCCCCGAGGGCCGTGACCAGAGAGGTTCCCTTCCTTTTGGCAGCACTATCTGCCTCAGTCCCTTCGGTCCCTGAAGTGCTGACGCTCAGCAGGCAGGGACCAGTGACACACCAGTGACACAGGGGGAACCTTGGTTTCCTGTTACAGAAGGAACGGCCTTGTCCTGTAGGGTGAGGCAGGACCCCACGGACCCCACGATACTCGCGCTGCTTCACCCTCATCCAAGAGCCCCCAGAAGCAGATTCCATTCTAAACCCCCAGAGGAGAGCGGGGGTCTGGTGGCCCTGATCGCCCCTGGCCTCAGACATCACTAACCTTTTTTGTTCTTCTCTTTGGTGACCACAGTCATTGCCATGGTGCCGGAAAGCTGGGCCTCCCCACCGTGGGGCAGGCGGGAAACCTGAACTGAGCGGAAGACGCTCTTGAGGGTGTTCTTGGAGCTGGCGTCTCGCTTGTCACCTTCCCTCCTCCGCTCCCCAGGGTGGCCCAGCCAGTAGTCCACCTGGAGTCCAATCACGTCCCCATATGGGCTGTTGGGGCTCCTGGGGAAGGGGAACAGTATGGAGGGTAGGCTCTGCCCTCAGTTCCCAACTACATGACCAGGTGGAGGGGGGTGGAATGGGGACCCCCAGGCTCTGGGAAGGGTGAGAGGAGGCAGCCGGCTAAGTGGCTCCAGGGTTCCTCTAGCCTCACAGGATTGGCTCATGTAGGACTGAGAGTCAGGGGACCTGAGGACAAAGCCAGGTGAGGGCAAAGACACGAATCACAGTGAGGGAACCAAACAGAAAGTCACAGGGGACGGGGCAAACAGGAAGGAAGCTTTCCGAAGGAAGAAAGTGAGTGTGCATACACACACGTGCAAGCGGGCACTCCCCCACACACCCATCACACAGCCTGGCAGAACAGCCAGGGTCGGGGAGATTAAGTGGGGCAGAGGCGGCGACTCAAGCAGCAGCCCCGGGAGACCTGATGGATCTGACCTGCGGCTTCTCTTGTTTATGGCACTTCTAGCTCTGGGATAATTTTAGCTCCAAGGGGAGAAAGAGCTGATGCGCTCTTGAAAGGAGGCGTCAGACACAATAGGTATGGAGGCTACAAAAGTCACCTGACATTTCTCTTTCTGCCTGGTTTCAGCGGTTCCGTGAAACAGGCTAGGAAAGGAGGTTGATGTAAAGACTGGTCCCCAGGGCCCCCAGGAAGCCTGGAACCCAAGGGCACTGGGGCCACAGCTGGCTGTGCGGGACTTCCTCCTTTTCCTGCACGGCCCATGGAGAAGGGAAATGAAAACGGGGAGAGAGGGCGGGGAGGACAACGGTTGGGATTTGAGCTCCAAAGCAGGCTTCTCATGACCCAAGAACACTTCCTATATTTCAGGGGCCATGACAATGTCACTGGTGGTTCTGGAAAAGCCGCTGGCCAGGACCTACCCTCTCTGTTCTACAAGGACAATCATCAGAGGAAACAGAAAGAGGTGAAGGCAGCGGAAGGGAAAATGGAAGGGGGAGGGGTGGGAGCTCCTTTCTGTGGGACCGCTGCCTCCAGAGGGGCCTCCCGGACTACCTGATCTAAACTTTGGATACTTTAGATCCTAAAGAAATTCCCTCTCCTCCACAAGTGCCCCCACTACTTTTCACAGCATCTCCTGCAATCTACAGTCTGAATTTCTGTGTTGCTTCAGCCCAGCTGGGGCCAGGAGCCTGAGCTCCAGGACAGGGTACCGCACGTCTCATTCGTGGTGACAGCTCCACGGCGCTGGAGGACAGACTGGATGCGTGAGAAGGGGCAGCAGTCCCATGTGTCAGCATCAACACACACGCCCTGACTTACGTCTCACAGCAAAACCGTGACTGGCTATTTCACCTCGACTTTCAGAGTCGAAAATGAAGCTTACTAACTTGTCCGAGGGACATTCTTTGCTTGACCCAACTTTAGCCAGGCTCCTGAACCTTCTCCAGGCCCATCTGTGCACTTCTTGTAAATCTAGTTTTAGCAAGAACTTCCCCCCCATATCTGATCACCCTGGATATCTGATCAGGTTTCTCACCCCCCACTCCCAGGATGTCTGGTACCCTGGCCTGCCTCAGTTTAGCCATTTCCTTTCAGTAATTTTCCACCCACTGACCCCACACTGCTCCTTGGCTAGAAACCCCCATTTGTTTGTGCTGTGTTTGGAGTTGAGCCCCGTCTCTCTCCCACTCTGCAAAATCCCATCACAGTGGTCCCTACACCTGATGCTCTAGTCCCGCCTTGGATAAAGTCTCCCTTTCTGTGCTTTCACTAGTATCACTGACGGTAACAGAACCACAGCCCTAACCCACGTGTGTCTGACTCCCCCGCCCACACTTTCTACCACGCTGGGCAGCCCCATGAGACATGCACACAGCACTTTACAGGCTACCAAGGGCCACACCTCTGAGAGACAGACAAGGCCGACAGAGTTGTTCGATGACTTGCCTGGCTAGTGACCTAAGTCTCTGAATTCTTACTCCAGTGTTCTCACCACCGTCCTACCCTTTAAACTCAGTGTGCTGTCACTGCCTCGTGATGCCGCAGACCACGGGGAAGTCAGGCAGGCCCTGGGCCCTGATGGACAGTGAGAGCCTTACCCCACAACAGCAAGGGCACTGCTCATGGACGGGGAGGAAGGAGGGGTGGCCGTGGCATCTCGACTCAGGCCCGAGCTGGAGGGCGGTGATGTGGAGGGCACAGTAAGGCTGACCACAGGTGAGTCGTCCCCATCGCCTGTCAGAGAGCAAACACGGTTGGCCAGAGGAAGCCACTCCTGACCCACTGGTGACAAGGAGCACAAGTGCCCGCGCCTGTCTCAGTGGCAGCCTGTACGCCTCTGGGCCTTAGATGCCTGCCCACCGCTTCACCTGGGCAGTGAGGGTGCCCACAGTTTTCCTGCTCAAACTCAGAATTAACCTAGGACACCCCAAGTCTTCACCTTCTGGCCTGCTGGACTGGAGAGGAGGCCAGGAAGGCACGACCCTCCCTCCAGAGGGGCCCCACAGGACGCCTGTAACAGAAGTCTCACCTGTAGCAGAAGGAGAGTCTTCAACCAGACCCACCTTCACCACCTGGAAGGAAAGAAGAGACACCGCATTAGGTCCTCTTATCAAAGCTGCACATGTTCCGATCCAACCCGAAGCAGACAGCTGGGGGACAAGGGTTATTACGACCCATTATCTGAGTGGAGGCTTTGAAATTCTTTGCGAATTCAAAGCAGCCCAGATCTTTAAGAGACGTGAAAAAAACCAGTTCCAAAAAATGAGCTGGGGCACAAGAGACCTTGTGGCTCTTCCCTAGGGATACGGGCAAGGCCATCTGGAAGGCAGGAGCCATTTCCATAGCCTCATCTCCTGTCTTCTAAGATCTCAAGGGTAGGAGGCCATCTTCCCATGTCAGAGAGAGAAATGCAGAACACTGAGAAAGCCAGGGGATATGGGGGTGCTGGGAGGAGCTTTCCGCACGCCTGCTTGTTGCACCAAGCCAAGGGGACATGCAGCCGGGCTGATACCTGCTCCCTCCTTTCCAGACTTCCTTGAATCTGGAGGGATACCAGTCAGGAGGGGTCCCAGGCACCCCCCCACCCCCCAAGGTAGTGGTGTTGATTCCAAAGAATTTTAGATGCCTCATAGGGAATTCTGGGAAGGATAGAGGGCGCCCTCCAGTGGCCAGCAAAGAGCACAGCTAGAGAGACTGAATGTCAGCTGTGGCTTGAAAGGACAGGTGAACTGACAGGACCCCGGCCCACGACCTGGCAGAGGCAAGGCAGAGCTGGGAGGTCACAGAAGGTGGACCCTGGGGACTGGTGTGAAATGGAGAGCATGCGCAGATGGTCTCCTCGAGGCTGGCTGCTCAGAACACAATGCTCCTATTCACTGAAATTTGTCCCAAATTTTCTCCGCATCCTATTTTAGATCCTGGAAAGTAACACACTAACACTCTGAGCTTCCTGGATACGACTTCCCTTGCTCCCCTAACATTGCATGAGGCTGCAAGCTCCTTTGTTTATTGAACTTAAAATTTTTTATGTCTCTCTCTTAGCTGTGAGGCCAGAGTGGGCAGCAATCCACAGCTCTGTGACAATATGAGTCAGACCCCCACCCAGGCTACAGGCCACAGTCTGGGGCACCCAACACGACTGACTGTGGGAGAAGCCCCAGTGGCTAACAGGAAATGACTGGACAAGCCAGACCTCCTGGGAGGCTTTGCAAGGTACACAAGAGAAGGGGCAAGTGAATTTCCCCAGGCTCGGGCATCTCTCAAGATCACTCAAGACATCCAGAATCTGGGACAAGGCGCTGGGCCCCTCCCCTGCACATACCCTGTCCCCCGAAAGCTGGGAAGGGTCCTCAAGTCAATTATAAGAAAAGATTCAAGCTGATCTGGAAGGACAATTTGATCACCTCATACATGGAAATCTGAGTTTCAGCCAGACTTCTGTGGTGTGGTCTGGCCCAGGCAGGGAGTCAGATCTTCTCCCTTAGGGCTCCCTCTCTTGGTTTGTCTGTCCTGTGGCCCAGCTACCGCCACATGAAACAAAGACCAGTACCACCTGACACCAAAGAGATCCACAAGGTGTCCCCTTCATTTTCCAAATCCACTAGTATAGCGATTCTCCCTTGACTGAATAAAAAGGGAAAGAAAAGACCCTAATTCTCAGTGGTCTATCTGCCCCTAAACACAGAAACAACCTATTTCTCGCATTTATCTCCAGACTGTCACCTATCATTATTTCTGAGGCAGCTTTCTTTTCCCTGGAGCCTGCAGAAGCTGTGCTCTGGACATCACTCCCAAGGCCAAGGCACAGGTTCAAGGCCTGGTGTAATAGATAGGAGAAACCAGTGATGACGTGGGATGGGCCATGATTTGGGAAAGGAGGACACTGAAAGGAACAGTATATGTCCTCGCTCAGCACTTCTCCACCTCAGTGCTACTAACATTTGGGGCCGGATCCTTCTCGGGGAGAGTGGGGGACGGGCATCCTGCACATGGCAGGATGTTTAGCTGCTTCTCTGGTCTCTACCCACTAGATGCCAGTAGCACCCCCACTCCCAGCTGTGACAACCATAAGTGTCTCCAGACATTGCCAGATGTCCCCTGGGGAAGACTCGCCTCCAGACGAGAACCACTGTCTAGATGAATCTTTTATGCGTGTGCGTGTGTGGGGAGGATAGGAAGGCCGGGAGAATGGCTGCGGCACAGGGAAGAGGGGAGTTAGTACTCACGCCAATGAAGGGGATAAACTTCTGATACGAGTCCTCATCAGGGCTGTTGGAAGAGACAGGAAAGCTTTACAGTCAATAGGTGAGGCCATGTGGACAGCTGGGGACATAAGCTTTTCATGTTTTTTGTGGCTTTAAGGGAGTCCTGACAATAAACATCATCTTTCCATCACATTTCGGGGTGGCACGAGGAGCCACAAAATAGAAGCAAAAGACCGGATTCTGCACAGTGCACCCCCGGTTCCCATGTCTGAACCCCAGTCTCTGGGATGGGCTTCTCTGTACTGAGGGCGCCCAGGCGGGTGTGGAGGCCCAGGGCAAGGGTGGGAGGGCCTCAATGGGAGGCAGTAAAAATACTGCCTTTCTCTGTCTCCCGCATTCTCCTGGGTCTCCACACAGGGAAACAGGGTAAGAAGAAAAATGTGGAAAAGCAAAGAACACTCGAGACTGACCCAGTCCACCCCACCTACTTTAAGAAATCCCCCCAAGTCAAACTCACAACTTATGCCTGCAGGTCAGCATGGCTTCAGCCACAGGAAGCTGGTGCGTCACGCCCGCCCCATTGACATACTGCATCACGCGCCCCACCACGTCCAGTTGCTCTATAGAAAAGCCAGGAAGTGCCAGCTGATTGAGTTCAGCAGGCAAACCCAACAGCCTGCTTAGAGAACCCCCTTCTTGAGACCCACGGGAGACTTGAGTGGAGGCAGAGAGAGGGTTTGAAAGAGCTGTTGGTTTTGAATCTGCGCATCATGAACCAAAGTGCTGTCCCTGTCAATCATCTCTGGCAGTTCCTCACGGCCCTGCTCATTCCCGGGCCACCCATGCCCCGGTCTCTGTCCTTGCTCACACCAACCTCAGAACCTGGGGGGACCCCCCAGTCCACCAATCTGTGTCCGTCACTTCCTTTAAGGAGTGAGGAAGCACTTACCAGCCCTCAGCCCCGCTCCAATCCCGGCCACGAACACTGTATTTCAGGAGGACATGGCCAGTGTAGTGTTATTCATCATCAAAAGATCCCTTAGGAACTAGTCTCTGCTTCTGTATTAGGTCTGTACAACTAGGTGTGTCCTCCCCGGCCCCCCTCAGGGCCCTCCTTATCTCTAGATGGACAGGAGCAGAGCCAACAGCAGAGACCGAAAGCGCCCAGAGTGGAAGGAAGGGCTGCTTACCGAGCCTCCTCTTAAGAAACACTGAAAGCGTGAACATGCGAAGGGACTGGGAGTTGGAGCCCTAGGGAGGACGAGCAGCACGCTCCCCTGGGCCCCTCTGTCGGCCAGGACCGGCTCTCCATGAACCACATGGCATCTCCATCCCTTCTCAGGGGTCATTACCTGACACTGGGGGCTCCGAGCGACTGAACAGTTCTCTCCAGCCAGAATCAAGGAAGGTGCTGCTGTATCTACTGTCGACTGAGCCCAAGTATTTGGCCACAGGGTGAGAACCTGGTAGGTGGAAACCAGAGAAGGTGAACTGGTTAGGGGATGGAGTGACAGCCCCTCCTGAGGAGCCCCCGACGCCCCTACCCCTGCTTTAGGACTGGGACCCGCGCATCCTCACCAAGGGGGATGATGAGAAAGCGCATGTAGCCAAGCCAGTCGGAGGTCTTGCTGGCCAGCGACTTGACGAAGAACCGGAGGATGGAGCTCAGGTACGTCTGGCCGCCCAGCGCTGCCACCTTCACTGGCCTCGGCATGGAGGAGTTGCAGTTGCAACTGGGGAACAAGGGGACAGTCAGAACCACTCAGAGGAAGGCCCCAGTCTTAGGCTTGCCTTGATCTCAACAACGCACACGGGAGAAGCAAACTCATAAAATACCACAGAGAGAGAGGGAATAAACCACATCGCTCTTGTCTGAGAGAAGGCAGGTCACTGCGGAGAAGGAAGACAGAACCAGCCAAGGCTAATGGGGAGACAACTCTGCAGTGCCGCAGGCCTCAGTGGAGGGCGTGAGTCTGGGTGCCCGCAGGCCCCCCGCCCCTCAGGGAGGTCCTGGGAGCGGAAGCCCTGACTCTGGGTGCCAAGTGGCACGGTACAGCAGAGGGACGGCAGTAAAAGGCCTTTGTCAAACCCTGGGTCCTCTCTGCCTGGTCTTCTTCATCATGGGTTTAAGACGAGGATGAGGCGGGAGGCAGGGAGGTGGCATTTCTCACACCCTGATCATCTGGGGCTGGCAGCGCCAGAGCACCACGGCCTGCCACCGCCCGACCGTGCACTGACCACGGACACTTTGTCTGCTGAGGCCAGGACGTCCTGTGACCGCTTGGAAGTCAGGGTGGGAGGACGAGGTCAGAGGAACCCCAAAGGCAGGAGAGAGGCAGAGCCCTTACTAGCGCTGGATGCGGGTGAGCAGGGCGGACAGCACGGCCTGGACCTCCACGGTGGAGCAGGTGCACACGACAGGCTTCCGCTGGTCCTGGAGCAGCTCCGCCACATACTGGGGGTAGCGAGGAAAGGGGGGACAGAGGTGAGGCCATGAGGCAGGGACACTGCTCTCCCATGGGCGCCATGAGGGCAGGCAGGGCGCAGAGCAAGCTGCAGGGTCCTTCCGCTGTCCTCAGACCACAGCTGGGCAAAGAAGGGCAGGTTTCCAGCTGTCAGTGAGGAGGTGGGGCCAGACCGCATGGAGCAGTGCTACCTGGGAAATGCAGGAAGGCTGAGCAACCTTTCGATTCTCACATCGCCTCTGCAGCCCACTGTGCAGAAGAGGGATTCTGGCACCAAGGGCCAACTGGGGGGGACAGCAGTGAGTGGGAGCAGGTGGGGGTTGCGCTGTCCCTTCTGAGCTACTGTCAGGGAAACCACAGGCAGCTGCTGGCTTTTACAGCACTCCACTTCTCAAGGTACCTTCCTTCTGTGACACTGCCTGACACACATCACCCTGGAAGGGAGGTGGGGCAGCTGATACTGTTGCTTTTTCACAGATGAGGAAATTGAGGTCGAGAAAAGTCAGTGACTTACGATCCCATAGGCTGGAAAATGACAGAACTGGGACTAGAGCCAGGCTATGGGCTTAATTCAGGGTAGGAGGGGCCTGACGTAGCGAATCATTTTCCTATCTCTCCATGCCCTGCCTCTCAATCACCCACCTGGGTGTCTCTTGCTCTCCAGAACGTCTCCTCCTCCCCAGCCCTGCGGTCTTTCATGCTTTACCTGGCCCTGCCAATCAGTGGTGTTCACAAGGATGACATTTTCTGGGAGGGCTGCATCTGACACCAGGATCTGATTCAGTTGGTCATATACCACCTTTCTTGGAATCTGCAGGGACAAAAAAGTATATGTTAGGCAGTCCCCAGGGAGCTGGGGGCGGGGGGGGCGGGTGGACTAGTAGCTAGAGAACTCCCGGAGCAAGGGTATTCGGAGAGATAGTGGGAATTTGTGGAGGAGACCCAGTACCCCACTGGCCAGGCCAAAATGGAAAGGGGGAGGGTGAAGAATAAGCAGAGAGGGTCCTGGGGGAACACCCCCCCACACTGGGCAGGTGTCCTGACAGGGTGGGCACAGGTGGAGGCACATCCCAGGAAGGGTAATGAGGCAGGGGCAGTGGAGAGGCAGCATGCAAGGACCAGGAGGGGAGGAGGGAGAGAAAGGGGAGGCGAGCAGGTGCTCACAGGAACCACAGAAAATGAGGGCAATGGGGAGAGAACTAATGAGAGTGGAAGGCGCTGTGGGGAGGCCCTGCTGTCACAAGGCAGGAAGGCATTCCAGGAACGGTGATTAACAAGCAGGACAATGCCTCGCCCTGGGCACTGGGCTATTCTAGTCTCTGGTTCATTTCCACCTAGGTAATAGCGTCAAACTCAGGAAGCCGCACTGACACAAACTTTCCTCCCAACATCTAATATTTATCAGGTAAATGAACAGGCTTGCTGTTAACTCTAGAAGAACAGCAGCTGTGTAAGGTGTGTCAGTTCAGAGAAAGCCCTTCCCCTAACCCCTGGGACCACTGGCCTTGAAAAAGAAAACACAGTCCCCGAAGTCCAGTTTCTTTTGTGCTTCTGTTCCAACCCACTGCCTTAGGTCTTTCAATCAAGTATTTCACTACTGCTGATGAAATCAGACTAATGGGGCCACAGCAGCACTAAGGTGGCTGATGTCAGTGAGACTGAGGGCTGCTGTCCTCTCTAACCACTCAGTCACCACACAATCTCCAGACTGATGGAGGATGGAGGCAGAGGGGGCAGAAGAAACCAGAAGGTGTGAACTGCCACTTGGGGCTGATGGCAGGCTGGGACAATGCTGGCATTTCTTCCTCCCCCGCTGCCCACAAATCAGGCCCCAAGCCAACTGCACACTAGTAGTAAATAACAAGCATGCTAGACTTTTCTATTTAGGTCTGCTTTCAAGCCTGTCACTAGAGCACTTCACCGTGGTCGTCCTCTCCTCTCACCTAACTACCTGCCCAAGGAAGACGGCCAAACACACACGGAGGTCCAGGCATGCTCACAAGTACCTGTGTGCTGTGGCCCAGATCGGGGGAGCGCTCGCTGTCGGAACTGTTGGTCCTCTCGCTCAAGGGCTTGGAGAGTTGCCGCTCCTTCAGGGGCGTGCTGCGCTTCTGTCGGGGCGTGTGCACCCCATCCATTTTGCTGCCAGACATGTGCGAAGGAGGTGGTGAGACAGCCCCTCTGACCCCAAGATGGCCAGCCCACTCTTCCCAGGGCCACAAGTCTCTGCTAAGTCTGGTCGCAGCCTCGTACCATCTGCCCGCTTCCTTCATTCTACCCGCCCCGCCTCTCCCCACCTCCGTTTTTGGAGTTTCTTCCTGTCCTCAGTACCTGGGCGAGGCAGAGCCTTGGAGATCCATTTTGCTGGACTTCATGGGAGTTTTGACTTTCTCTGGCACAACCAGACTTGTGCTCCCATCTCCAAACATGTCCTGGTCAGTGATCTCCTGCCATGGAGGAAAGGAAGAAGCGAGCGTTACTGCTCACTCAGTGCCACCAGGAGCCTGGTGGAGTCCTGCCAGGGCCCGTCACTGCCAGGAGGACAGTCAGTCATTCCCTCTCTTTTCCTATAGCTCCTACCTCACTCCAAAATGCGTCCAAAAGACGCATGAGAGCTGACTGTCCGGCTAGGTTAGGTCTTATTTTCGGGGAAACACACTATTCAGTCTGTATTCTACATTTGTGAACATTTGCAACACACACACCTGAATTGACAATCCAGCTTCTCTAGGTGGGAAGGAGAGTTTTAATCAGGAAGTAACATGACTGAATTTCATTTTGAAACGCCCACTGTGCAGTATGGACCAAAGTGGGCCAAGAGTGACAGCTGGGTTACTCAGATTACCAGTGAACTACAAAGCGCGAGCTGTACAGCAAGCTTAGAATTACTCTTGAACCAAGCCTAAGGTTTGGTCATGCACCAGAGCTTTAATGCAGCATTATTATATATAGGAAACACAAGCCTAAAATAATTTTCTTGGATTCCACTCAACTGCCAGGTCTCACTGTGAGGCTGATGCATAGCACACCCCCAGAGGGTATTCGGTAACGTTCTCTGCTCCCTCCCTCCCACCCTCCAGTCCCAGCTCAGAAGTCCTCCCTGCAGTCAGAGTCGCTCCGTCCCTTCCTGTGCCTCTATATGGGGTGTGCACAGGTTAGCTTTCCTCCTGGAGGGTGCCATCTTGATGGCAGAGACTTTGTGTTCTCATCTTTGCATCTTTAGTGCACAGTATGTGTATATGGAACTCAATGGAATTAAATCGCACACCCCACCCAGTTCACTCCCTGGCACTAGGGCTTGGCCTGCTCTCCTGGGCGTTTCCAGCATCTCTTAGAGGAAGGAGCTGACCAGTAATCCCTGAGATTTACTGTTGTAGCTGTGTGGCCATTGTAAGAGCAACAAGGGACAAAGGGATGGTTTTTCAGCTGCAGATACTGGTCATCATCTCTCAGAAGTAAATGAGGGTGACACATAGTGAGAAATTATCCAAATTAGCATTTGATCAGCTCTAATCAAAGGGCAGAATGGGGACATTTCTGGTTGCTGATTTGGGGAATAACCAGGGTAGGTACATTCCACGGGTAAGGATTTTAGGAGAAAGAACACAGGACATTCACAAGTCCGCAAATGTGGCAAAATTTCCAGGGTGGTCCTGAGGGTTTTTGTCTTTATTTCTAAAGGTACAAAAATTACTTTAAACAGCTAAAGCAGGAGACCGAACCATACATACCAGAGTGTCTGTTTCAGTCAAGCTGTCATCTTGATTTTTAATCCAAGCAGATTTGACTTTTTCTAGAGCAGCCAATTCCATCTGCAAAAATTATAATAATCAGTCATCACCAATCCAAATAACTACCATTAACTTGTTTTCTAGGTCCCTAAGAAACTTTCACTTAATCTGAAGACCTAATACAATCTTTGGAATTTTCATCTTATAAGGAGGTTATTTTTGTGAAAATGAAGCATCAGAGGGGTCAGTTATTTTTATAACCATTAAATCACTAACACAGTGAGATGCAGAACCCAGAAATTCTGACAGATGTCACTAGGGAAGAGAAGCTCCAAGGTTAAGGGCTTTGCTATGGACGAGGTAAAGCCCTTTGCCAGGAGGGACATTTGGGGCCTCTTCTGTTTGTCAGAAGTTGCTGAGAAGGGATCTTACAGTTCAGGTCTTTGATTTTGAGACTAAAGACATCCATGGTAGCCTAATGCTTTTTGCTTGGTAGAAACATCTAGAGAACCCTCAAACAGAATATACTAAGCAAAAAAACCCAATGTTAAGCAATTTAAGTGTGAATTAATTCTCCCTTTGTCCCCAACTCTTACCAGCATTTCTCATAAATATTAAAAATTTATTTTGCAAATACAGATACATACTCAGATGTTTCTTATTTGCTAACGTTGCTTCTGGCTGTGCTGATAACAACGTTAAAGTCATGAGCAGCTGAGGGTTGTCGGATTTAGATACAGGGATGGTACTGGCCTCAGTGAATCTCTTTGGTTCTTGTGGGGAACCAGGAAGTCAGAAAAGATCACGGATATCCCATTTCCTCCTAATTCCTCTGAGTAAATTAAATAGCACTGAGAACTATCAGGCTAGTAAGTTCAAGGAGTCACTTGGCAAACTAATGCACAAGGATCACAAAAGTAGGTCCCTGTGTCATACTCCAAAGCAGGGCTTCTCCATCTCAGCACTATCGACATTTGGGGCCAGATCCTTCTCTGCTGTGTGTGGGGGCGTCCTGTGCGCTGCAGGATGTTTTGCAGCATCCCTGGCCTCTACCTGTTAGATGCCAGTAGCAGACCCATATCCCTACCCCACCTCTCGCTGTGACAGCCCACAATGCCTGCAGTCATTGCCAATGCTCCTTGGGAGGAAAAAGTCATCCCTGGTTGAGAACTGCTGCTCTAACACATGTACAAGCTTAACCCAACACACTTGAACCAGACCTTGGGGGCCCAGATTGAGACGGTTTGGCTCAGAACCACACCCAACAGGCTGCCTTCAGACTGCACAGCTAGTTCATTTACACATTGTCTACATGAATAACCAATGTTAACAGAGTCTAGAATCACGGGGAAGTCCTGGTCGGACTTAAGACTGAAGAGGATTTCACCCCATTCTGGATCATCTCGGTATGACAAATGAATTGGGGCGGTAACACCACTGAGCTGGAAGCTGTCAAAGCAGCATGTCCTGCAGTCAAGTCTCTGGCAGCTTTGGCAAGTTTCCACGGCAAAGCTGCACCAGCTGGCGAGATCTTTAACTGGGATGGGGTCGGAGGGTGCCTGCCGGCCATGGACTGACTCTTCTGGAGGTTTCCGACAAGCCCACTCAGAGCAAACTCCGCTTCTCCAAGTCTCTAGTCCTGCTCCTATAAATACTCAGGGCTGTCCTCACGGCAGGAACCTGGGACACCTGCAGTGCAGTAGCCGTCTGTCTAATTGTGTGGCACTGAAGGCAGATGCCAGCAGTCTGTAGCACTGTGCCTGTGGGGCGATGCTGGCTGCAGAGAGCGCACATGCTCGTGTGTGTGCGCGCGCGCATGCGCACAGTGGGGTCATTTTTGGCTGTCATTTATAAGAGGTTAGAGGCCCTGGCACCATTATTACAGCGGTATGGAAATAGCAACTTTGGGCAGCAGGCCGTCCTGGCTGAAAGGCTGCATCTGAGGACTGTCAGGCCCACTGTGACCGGCCTGGAGAATCAAATGGTGTTGCTTTGTGCTCAAGTCCTAGGAAGACTCAACAACCGTAACAGGTTGTATCTGCAGAAACTCCTTCTGGTTTTAGTGACAAACTAAATCCTGTGAAATTTGGGGAACAAGCCGGAAGATTAAGACAACTAAGTAACAGTGGTAGGCGATCCGGGGAGAAGGTAAGTGTTAGGCAGCACGTGTATGCCTGTCGCGCATGCACAACCTCAGGATTTTGTCCCTAGTACATTTAGCAGTTCTCTGTGTAACAGCCTCGCTCTGGAGCTCCTTCCCAAAGTGCCTTTCATACTAAAGGATTTCAAAGTTCCACACCCACATCAAGACATATGGGGTTTTTCGAAATAGAAGTATCATAGAGAATCAGCAAAGCAAGTCTGAAATCTGGCCAAGGGAACCAGAATTTGAAGGACTCACTAAAAAGACATTCAGATTTTATCTGTTTCTGGAGTCTACAACTGAAATGGTGCTAAGGGACTATAACAATAACAGCAACAGCAGCTTACGTGCTGCCCATGCAGTCAGTCTGTCCGTCCATCAACCGAGCACCACGCTAGAGGTTTTGTTCCTCATTGTAGCTCCACACTGCCTTGTAAGCATGTGCTTTCTACAGCTACGTAACTTGTAAACGTGGACACGAAGGCTTGGTATCTGCCCCCGAGCACACAGTCAGGGGAATGATCAGTCAAGAGTCCAACTCCGAAGTCCGACTCCAGAGCCCATGCTCTCAACCCAGCCCCACTCTGCCCCAAACAAATGTTCGGCCTGAGCGGGGGACCCTTAGGCCATCGCTTGGTAAAGACTGATACTCAATTCACTTCTGAGCAAACTAGGCTCCTCTGCCAGCAGCTTTACCTTATAAATAAGGCGCGTGAGGCTCAGAGCATTAAGGTTTGCTCTTTAAATTCTGTAAGCCACATAACTGAGACTAAAGTAAAACCTAGAGACAAATTCCATCAACCCAGAAACATCTTCATTAGTATGAGTTTCTCTTGCTGATTTAATACGAACACTCCCTAGCATTTACTTAGCGTTCGTTCACCGTCACCGTACGTTAGGTCATGCTAGTGCTTTAGGGCCACTAGCTCTGTTAATCGTTTAATTGCCTTTTGTTACAGTAGAGTTCTGTTCTGCATTCCTAGGACCCCGAGAAACAGTCCTCCCTCGGCCAGGTCTGAGGTTCCTCCCTCGGCCAGGTCTGAGGTTCCTCCCTAGAAGAGTCATCCCTTATACATTCATATTCAAATGCAATCTGGTTCTAGTGGCTGGATCTGTCCACAGGGACAGTGACGATTCAGCAGGGCCATTCAGCAGCCCGGGGAGAGAGCCGCTCCAAGCCCATCCTGAACATAAATGGGGAAGAGGCCTCCTCAGCTCCAGATCACATGAACCTGGGCTGAAAAGCTGCTGAGAGCGCAGGGTCTGCAGGTGGCAGGCCTGAGATTTGTCTGGCGGGATTCGCTGGGTGGGCTGCTGTTTTGCAGCCCACGTTTCCTCACTAACGCCACCTGGTGCCACCGTTTTAGGGCCAGACTGTGCCTGTGGTGCCTTCAGCCCAGAGGGATTAGGTGGAAGACAGCCCCACCTGGTGGCAGCAGGCAGTAAGGCAGCCAGGAGCTGCCTGATGGTGTGCAGACACTTGGGACAGGTGGCAGCCCTTCCACAGACACAGGGGATGGAGCGCCTCACACACTTCAGCCCCTTCCCCACAATTAATACCTATTTGCAGGGTGAGTTTTGTATTCCCTTTGTTAAAGCAGCAAGAATAGGAGGACTTAAAGGATTACATTTCTTTGATCTAAGAAAAGACACTGGGCTTCCAACAGCAAACTATAAACCACTAAAATCATGCACGGCTTCTTGCCTTTAGTCGTAAATGGGAGGCAGAGCAGATGCCCAGGCCTGAGGCTCCTGTCTGTCATCCACCGCGGGAGAACCTGCCAAACGGGCTTGGGTGCTCCAGGAGACAGCTCCTTTCTCCTCTGGCTCACCAGGCAAAATGGAAGCCTGCCCACTAAGTTCTGTATTCTTTGAGGGAACTGCCCCTCTATGAAGGAACCTATGTATGTTCAGTCTCCTGAATAGGACTGTGGGCTACACCTGTTCTTTCCTCAAGCCTGGAATGCAGAACCGCTTACCACTGGCTGGATGCCATACTGCCAGCTACCATGTGACAGACGCTGAGGGAGACGTCTGCAGGTTCTAAGCCATGACGGGAACAGACCAAAAAGAACACGTGACCGGCCACAGCAATGCCCTGAGAACTAAGCTCCCAGCTAGGACTGAGATGAGGACGACCGAGGTTGAAACAAGATGAGATCGCTCTTCTGAGGTCACACAAGGAGCCACGAGCAGAGGGCCCAGTGTTAAGCCCACCCCCGCCAGGTCCCTCGCCCTACCCCATAGCCATTGGTCTTGCTCACAGGGCTGGTGGTGTCTTTGCCGAGGCTGCCCTTGCTGTTGAGGCTGCCAATCTCCGTCTGTGAGCTGGACTGCGACATTCCCTCAAAGAAAGGCCTGTGGTGAAGAAGCACAGCCACGGTCAGTGGCCACCAGGGCCCAGAACAGCTGCTGCTGGAGAGCTGGGTAGAGCTGGTGTTCAAGAAAGATCAATGACCTGTGCTTCAAGGACACCGGGGAGAAAGGACAGGGCAGAGGCTGGACAAGTAGGGACCTGGACCAAAGGACTTCAGGAGAGTCCTGTCAGGACTTGTCATTTAGCAGCAAAAACCATGCTCTTTATCCAGACAGCCGGAGGTTCCAGAGGAATGAAGAACCAAGATTCCCTGGTAATGGGGGGAAGGGAGGGAGGGGTCTGGGAAGGAGAGGTGTGGGGACAGTTTGCTAGAGGCGGGTGGGCCTCACTTGAGCTTGGGCTTTGGAGTGCTAAGGATGCTCTCGGTCTCCTCCATTTCAGGGCCACTGTCGCTGGGGTTGTACATCTCCAGACTATCATACAGTTCATCCAGGTCCTCTTCCACCTCTCGGATCTGCTCCCGGGACACGTGTTCCAGCCCAAAGCCCACCTGCGGGGAAAAACGCTTTGAGTTTGGGGTAACTCCTGTTAATAGTTACGGCAGGCCTGCAACTCCTTCCTCCTGGACAGGTACCAACTGGCCTTCCTAACTGGTCCCCCTTAAGGGACATGCCACAGCATCACACTCATTGGGACAGTCTTGATGCCTTTGTTGTGATCCAGTCCTGAGAGCCAGGATGTGGGGAGGCCACTGGCCCCCTTCGGTGCCTCCCTCACACTCCACACTGTGGACCTGGCATCGGGAAGAACAGTGGAAGTGCTAACATAACTCACAAAGAACGGGCACAAGAAAACCCAGAAGCCCATGACCCCATGCGGGCTAGTTCTACCCTCCTCTGTAGCCCACAGGACAAAGAAATCTGTCTCAACAATTTTCACCTTCATCCTTTTTTCGGTCCACTGAGAAGAGAAGCCTGTGAAAACTGGCACCAGGCCTGCCTGAGCCCAGGGAAGAGACTGCTTCTCCGCTCATGGCCAATCCATGGTTACTCAAGGGCTGACCGCTGAGGACACTCCCACCTCAGAGGATGTTGCTCATGACACTGCCCTTGGGAGAAGTTTGCCAATGACAACTTCTTTTGTTACTGAGAGCCCAGAGCAGAGTGGGGTGCTAACCAGTGGCTGGGTCTAACCTGCTGCCCGTCTTCAAATACTGGGAAGCCTCGGGTACTACACGAAGCCTTTCTTTCTCTTTCCAAGTAGCTCAGAGCCCTTCTTTGGCTACCCTGGCCTTGGGGGTCCTGGAATCTTGACTCTCCATGGCAACAGAGTGCACTCCAGGAACGAAGGTGAAACTCAGGGTAATCTACTCACCATCAACCTCGGAATTAAGGGGTCATACCTCATCTGAAACTTTAAACCGCTTCAGGAGGGCCACGAACTTCTGTTTGATGTTGGGTTGCTGCAGGGACAAATGGCATAAAGGTTCTCAAACATGCACTTGGGGAAGGGGATCAATTCAAGTCCACAGACTGACTGAGAGCCCACTTTTGTGAAGAACTAACTGGGGAGGACACAAAGATGGGAAGGGAGGGTTTCTACCCTCTGGCCCTTGGGACCCATGCGGGGAGATAGATGCGCGCAGGACTAATCCAGGGCACAGCACTGTGTCCTGGCGTGTGGAGACAGGTGGAAGGAGGAGGTATCATGGGTCCGCAGGGCCCTGGTGACATGCAAGCGTGCACCTCAGCTCACCCCCCTCATCCTTCAGATCCATGGTGCCGACTGGCGACACCCACCAGCACCTCCCACTCCACGTTTCCAACATGGAACTCCTCATCCTCTCCTGTAACCCTCCGCTGGCTACTGACGTCACCGATCCACCCAACCGCCTGCGATCTGAACCTGGAGTCCCTCCCCTGCCCTCTCTGCCCAGAGCTGGCACAAACTCCCACCTTCTCCATCTGGAACACCGCTACTTTCATCCAGGCCTTTCTCCTCGCATCTCTCAGGGATCACTGCAACAGCCTTCGCTGGCAACCCTCCCCCCTTCCTCCCCCACTTCTAGCCAGTTTCCCATCTTGTTCCCTCCAAAGTCCACAGTGACCATCCATTCCGAATGCAAATCTAATCATGTTACTCTCCAACCTAGAGGTGTTATCTTAATGGGCCCCCGCCACCCAGGGCACAAAGCTGAAGTGTCTGCCCAATGTCTGCCCGACGGCTGGTTCTGCCTGTCTCTAGCCTCATCTCACGTCCAAACCCTCACACCCCATACTCAATACAAACTAAGTGCCTATAATTCTGTGAAAAGCTGCAGGCAGCTGTGCACCTCTGGGCCTCTCCGTATGGTATCTTCTGCCTTGACTAAACCATCCCCCAAACCACTTGGTGAAGTTCTAGTTATTCTTAGAAGCCCGGGTCTCAGCCTTTCTCATCCGTGAAGCTCTCCTGTCTCCTGCTCAGAGCTGGTCACTTTCCCCTTAAAGCCACCTCTGTTCTTACACAAAGCTCTGTCTTCCAGCTCCTATCCTACTGTGTTGTAGTCACTTGTTTAGATGTGTCTGTGTCACCAGGGAGCTTTCAGATGGCATGTATTGGGCCTTCCTTATCTCTATGTCCCCAATTCTGGGCACAATGCCTAGTATGTGGCCATAAGTACTTCCCGCCTGAATGTCAGACTCACTGTTTGGGGATGGGAAAGACCAAGCTGCAAGTAAGACTGAGCTCCACCTTCAAGAAAGGGCAGGGCTTCCAAAGGTGGAAAGGTCATACACAGCAGAGAAAAAAGCATGTGTTCGTGGTGACAGAGAAGCATAAAACGCATTCCGAGAACAGCAAGTCAGTGTGTCTAGAACAAAGTGTTCTTGGTCAGGAGAGGAGAAACCATGTGCACAAAAGGAGACAGAAACCAAAGAACAATTACTAAGTCTCTGGAAATCTGACTGCAAAGTGCCTGCAGCTAATAAAAAACCTGTGGGGGCGTGGATATTAATAGGAGCTCTGAACTCTGGTCATATAACCAGTGAAGCTATGAAGGAGACCACAGGAGGAGGTGATTTGTAAAGCTCCAGGGGGCACCCTCTGGGGAGAAAATGGGGCCTCTTTGTGGTTACAGTGCAGGAAAAGAAAAACCGAGCAGAAGGAACTATAGCAGAGAGTGACCCTCTAGCCTCTGCCTGTTATCAGAGGACAATGGTGGCAAGGTGTGTGAGGTGCTGGTGATCCCTTCCTGGGCTATTCTGGAGCGTCAATCAAGGATCAGACAGCCGAGGACAACGAAACAGTTCTCATCCTCTCTAGTCATTACTGAGTGACAGGAAATCCAGGCCCTAGTCTTGAGGATTTACATTTAAGCCCAGTGATAGCTCAGGAGGATTGGAGAGATGACAGTATCATTTCCTGGTAGAATGCCAGCCTCAGACACAACGCATTTGGACGATCTGACCTACAGTTATTTCACTCCTAAAGATGACGAGAATCCTGCTCTTGGGGTCCCTAGACTAGCTCCGCACTACAGAGAATCAGGATGCCGCTGGGGAAAAATGAAACTGTGAATTTCTCTTCTAAAAAGCTCCCAGCACTTGTGAGTCTGCCACACTTTAGCACAGGAACTCCAGAATCAGTCAAAGTTAACCTAGAAATTCAGGTATTAGGTGTCTTAGTCCAGGACTCTAATTTCACCAAAAATAGTAACTCCTGAGGAAATCCTATGCAGGAGCTATATAAGCCAAAGGCATCTGGTCTCCAAAGTTATGGTTCCATTAAAGCAGAAACTGTACCTAATGTGGCTAAGCCTTATCAAACCCGTAAGTCCAGTACTGGTCCGTTCGTTCCGGACAGGTTCAACAAATGACTAAAAATGGTGACCGTCCTAGAGAGGCCTGGAGTCTCTACACAGTGGACAGGATGCAATTTGAAGTCATCAGCTGGAGAGGGAGGAGTTCTGTTCTCCGAGGAAGCATTGTCTGTTTCAAAGTCTAAAGCAAAGGTTCTCAACCTGTTTTTTTAAAAATCCTGAGACAACCTGAAGACTATAACACACTCCCATCAGTGACGCTGGTTCTCTACAACAGTGATTCTTGGTTAGGTGGTGGTGGTGGTGGGGACACAGAGGGTGCATCAGAACTGTGAGGGGACAGCCAGTGCAGGCTTTACAAAGCCCCCAGGAACCCTGACTAGCCATGCCCATCTTACGCCCACACTGAAAATCTCAGTGCAAACATCCCTCAGACCTTGGAGGCTCACCCTGGTGATGGCGGAGGTTGAGGTGAGTTTCCTCCGGGTCTTCTTTACTTTCCGTAGATCCTCATCTTCATAGAACAGGTCCTAGGTGGGGAGGGGGACACGAGGTTGGGAAACCCCAGCAGGGTCTGGAATTGCTCTGCTCCTCAGACACTTCAGGTGAGGGGCTGTGGAAAGTTACCTGCCCGTGGAGAGGATCATCACTGCCTTCCTGCTCTGAGGAGAAACTCTCCTCCTCTTCCTCAGAATAATTGTCAATATCAGGAGAACGATCTGGAAACAGACACCTCAGTAAGATAACCTCGCAATGGGGAGATCTGGCCTACGAGACTGGTGGGAATCAGGGTTCTCCTGGGGTGGAAATACAGCAGGGTGGCGGGGAGGGCCAGTAGGCCGCGCTGCACTTTCGGGGCGCTCTATCTAAGCTGCTCTTTCCTCAGACATTTCAGACACCCTCTTGTCTAGCTTCCCAGGACGGACATCAGCTTGATCTGCAGCGCCTCCAGACACGGCAAACAGCTTACCAGACAGCTTGGACTTGATTCCTTCATGGTCAATGGGCTGGCTGGACAGGGAGTAGATCTTTATTTCTGCCACAGGCACGGCGACGTCCTTGACGTTGCTGTGTAGGCCAAGCACCAGGGCGCCTTCGTTAGGGTGCTGCATCACCTAAGGTCACAGAGCAGCAATGGCAACGCCTCGCTGCGGAGGGGTCCGCACAGTTGTCCATTTTCATCAACCCAAATGGACGCACGAGCCAATGGGCATGGCATTCTGCGAATACATTTTCTTTTTCACTATCTTCCAAATCCATGGCTACTCTTCTCCTATTGCTGTCAAGGTCTTACTTTAAAACTGTTTCCAGAAGTGCCAGCCACTGGTCAGGCCAGGTGCTTCAAGATAAAAATCAAGGCCTGAGGTGGAAAATGATTGCACCCATTAAAAGGACCACATTTTAGTGTAGGTCCTTCACAGAGGAACAGTTCTCCCGGCTGGGCGGGGCTGGCTGTAGGTGGTCACCTGTGCTCACCTCACAGGGAGGAAAAGGCCCTATGGCCCGTGAGAAAACGGAAGGGCCTGACACAGCTGGGAAATGCGGCATCCACATCACTTCACTCCCCCAGTCCCTCATACTGATACCAAACCTGAAGAGGACAGAAAGATAGTTGGGGACTATCCCATATATTCGATTTATTATGGCCACAAACATTTCCTACTTAATGTACTAAAGTGCAGAATAAGTTTTAAAACCGATTTTGGGACCCTTTCTGCTTCCCCTCTGTCAGGGCTGAGAGGATTTGCACAAATGAGCAAACAGAGTATATAAGACCCGGTCTTATTTTACTATAATTTTTACTTATTTTTTTAATTTTTGCTCCAAAAGACGCATTAGAACTGATTGGTCGGCTAGGTCTTATTTTTGGGGAAACACGGTATTAAGGATAAATAGGACCCTGGAGTCTTACTGTTAGAGAAGGGAATTAGAAATATGGAAAGGCTAAAATGAGCCTTACGGTGTTGCACTACAACATAATGGAATTTACTGCACATATGGAATTGACTCCAACATAAGCTCATGATCAGATACATATAGATACGGAAAGATGGTGTATGTATATATGAGTACATATGTGCACGCATGTGTGTACGTGTGCGCACACACACACCACACACACAACTGGAGTATCGAATTGGAGTATACCAATCGATACTCCAATTGGGAAAACGAGCACTCCTACTACCAGATCTGGGTTTCTAAATACCATTTTCCACTAAAAGGAACCAGGGCTCTTCAGAGAATCAGTTCATTGCAAGGCTGGGTCAGGCAAAGTACAAGACGAGCCTAATACCTAGTATCAGAAAGTAAAGAAATATGTAAAGAATGAAGGGATGTATGAAAAGGAAACAGAAGCCAGCTTGACGGGGCTCCCACTGGCCAAATCTGAGCTAATCTGAGCATGAAAATAAACAATGATAGTAGCATATTAGACCCCATTGAATAAAGCAGGAATCCACAGGTCCATAACTGATCCAAATAAATGAATCAAGAAGGGAATGCTCTATTTTATAATGGAAAGCCAACTAACAAATATGGAAGGAATGGTGGGATTAGAAATTCACTGTTTGGGAAGCGGCAAAGTAATAACTGATTCAGGCAAGAATCATTAATAGATGCTCAAACTAGCTGGTGAAGATACGAGGAGGAAAAAAATTGTTACATAATCTCAAAACATTTCGCTACAAAATATTGTTTTCATTGGTTAAGTACAAAATATTTATTAACTTTATATTGGAAATCTTGGCAGACACCATCTTAACCAAGTGATAAAAGTTAACCCCGCCAGTAATGGAACAAATTGACGAGGAGCGCTGCCTCAGTTGTACTGAGAAGAACAGAGCACTACCTCTGTGGTAATTCTGCCCTAAATGTATAAGCTGAGTCTAATCTTCAGAAGACATCAGACAAACCCAGATGAGGAACTTTCCATAAAGTAACCAGCCTGTACTGTTAAAAATGTCAAGGGACTGGAAGATAGGGAAAACCTGAGGGAGCGCTGCAGATTGAAGGAGGCTGAAGAGCCATGACAACTAAATGCAACACGCAGTACTGGATGAAATCCCGGGCCTATAAAGGATATTATGGAGACACCTGCACAGCCGGGATGGGGACTGTGGGAGATGGTGATCCTGTTCCACGTGCACGTCCTCATCTCTAGGAGGCTCGCTGTTCACACCGGAGAGTATTCCTATTTTTCGGAAATGAACCTACTGCAGTATTAACGTGTACTGGGGCATGTCCGCAACTGCCTCTCAATGGTTCAGAAAAGAAAAGAAGACGCATAAATGTATGCATAGAGTATCATAAGGCAAAGTCACTGAAGAATCTGAGTGAAGGGTACATGAGAATTCTTAATACTATTCGTACAACTTTTCTGTGAGTTTGAAAATGTTTTAAAAGTTAAAGAAAAACGTTTTGTAAGGGAGAAAGTACTTGAAAAAAGAGGTATATCCTGAAGTTTCAATATAAGAATTAACTTATAAAATAAAGCGCCCGGGCAGCAGGCTGGGAAAATCATGTGCTGGGCTTCACCGGCAGGGCCCGTGGCCTCTCCGACTCCGGGTTTTAAAGGTTGACAGGCTGGAGACTACACTCCTCTCACCTCTGCCATGTTGATGAGTCCCACGGCCAGGGTCTTATAGCCCAAGATGGTCCGGTTCTTGTAACGCTTTCTCCTTTGCAACATGATCTGCAGCTTGTTGGCATCTCGCTTCAGGAAGTGAGGGTACTGCCAAGTACAAAACAAGAGTCAAGCACGGTTAGTAAGCATCCGGGTCCCCGGTATGTTCTGGTCCTGTTAGAGAATACACAATCTTTTGGTGCTTCACCGTCTCCCGTCTGTTCAAGGGGGGAATTAAGGGGTGAGGGAAGTGTCATTAAGTTGCTGCTGGGGTCTGACTGTGCTTGGTGCCTGGCTGCCACTCTGCAGCTGTGGTGCGCACACGTTCAGAAAACTGCCTCTTTCCTTGCCAGGTGATCACGTTTTCTCCATACATTCAATTTGGGCTCCTGGAATTATGATGAGACAGACATACTAAGAGGGATGAGGAGAAAGGACGGAATGGAGATTACAGGATGGGGGCAAAACGAGACTGAAGGGGCCACACCCTGCTGGGTGTGTGCCGTGGATCAGCGAGAGGTGATGGGGCAGAGCGTGGTAGGATGGGTGGGCTAACAGCCTTATCTAAGGAAAGGGAAGAGAAGAACGAGACGTGGCGTATTTTTCTGCAGCCCCCTGGGTCTCGGCACCCTTACTGTAGCGGCCTAGTGACTGCTCTGGCCCTCCAGGCTGGCCACAGACGCTCTAGGCGACTTCACTTCATTCCCGCTATAGCTAATTAACTGGGTGACTTTAATTCATTGGGTATGTCTCTTGGACAAAAGTCTCCAGATTAGAGGACTGCTTGGGGACTAGACTGGATATGGCATATTAGTGATCTAAGATGGAGTAGATTCTCACCTGAAGGGAGAAGGTTAATTGGAGCTCTGTTTCCACCAGTCCACTAGCTGGAAGGATGATCTCGTTGGAGCGAAGAATCCTTTTTGAACCCTGAAACCAAGAAAAAAATATGTCAAAGCCGTGTTACCAAAAACCAGACCAAAAGAAACACTACATTTGCAAACAACTTGTAAACTCTCCATTCTTACCAGTCCCAGTATTTCACCAGTCTTTGTTGTATGCATTAGAATCAAGGCATCATCATAGGTATGATGTTACAGGCATTATGCTGCACGTTCATAAAGGGTTTTCGCATACAAATGATTTGTTATTGCATTTCAGAAAGAGGCAGGCAGGTGTCAGCACCCCGGGGTGTGGCATGATCCCCCGTGTTCACCTCAGCCTTACTTCTTCCTCTCTAAATGACACGTCATCTGCTGCACTGTCTTATCTTTGGGCCTTTTCACGTGTGTTTGTTTCCCCTCTTCTCAGATGCTCTTTTATGCTTTTGTACACAGCTAACCAACTTGTCTTTCTGGTCTTAGATCAGGTACAATTTTTTTCTAGAAACCTTTCCTTTTGGTCCCCCCCACCCCCGCGCCCCTCCAACTTCACCTGACTTAGACAATGCAGTGATTTTAGCCCTAAAAAACTGAAGTGAGGCTAACCTATCCCTAAACTATAAAAAGAGATCAGCAGGAGGGTCTGAGGAAGGCCAGTGAATTGCATAAATTTTTTTTTTTTTAATTGAGGTTTCATTTAACTACAGTGCAGTACACAGACTGAGGAGTTGATAAATGCATACACCCGGGTAACCCGCATCTGTACCAAGACCAGAGCTCCAGAAAAATCCTGGCGAGCCTTCCCAGTCTCGCACCACTCTCAGAGACAAGCTCTGTTCTGATTTCCTCCACCATGGATTAGTTCTGTCTGTTCTATGATGCATCCGAGGTTCATGCAGGTTGTTGCGTGTATCAACAGTTCATTCCTTTTTATTGCTGAGCATTCTAGTCTATGAATACATGTAACACACTTTGTTTATCCATCTTCTTGCTGCTGAACATTCCCTTTTGGGTCAGTCCTAGTTTTTTGCCATGATGGCTAATGCTGCCGTTCTTGTACAAGGCTGTGGGGACATGTTTTGCTTTTTCTTGGGCAAATTGCCTAGGAGAGCAATTGCTGGGGCTTAGGGTAGATGTATGTTTAACTGCACGAGATACTGTCAGACTGAGCTCCAAAGTGCCGGTAGCATCTCACACCCCCAGCAGCAAAGCATGAAGGCTCCAGTTGCCCCAGGTCTTCACCAACACTTGGTGTGGTCAGTCCTTGATTCGTGGATTCTAATGGCTACGTTCAGTGAAATATCATTGTGGTTGTAGTATGCATTTCCCTAATGACTAATAATACTGAGCACTTTGTCATTAGCTTATTGGTCATTTATAATTCCCACTTATGAAGTACGTACCTGATCAAATATCTTTGCCCACGTTGCTTAGCATCTTGTTAAGTTTTAAGTCATTTTTAATACTCGACACTGTCAGATGCATGTACTGTAAATATTTTCTTGCCTATTCATTTTCTTAATAATATCTTTTGATGAAGTATTTAATTTTGATCCAGTCAACTTCATTTTCTCTTGTGGTCAATGTATTCTGAGTCCTACCTAAGAAATCTTTGCCTAGTCCAAGGCTGTGAAGTTATTCTGCAGTATTGGAGCAGATATTCTGCTTATCTTTTTCTTTAGAAATTTAAAAATTTTAGTGTTTACTTTTAGATTTATCCTTTTTTTCAAAATAAAATGCAGATTTTTGTTTAATGCAGGAAGGAAAATCTCCTAAATATGTTTCAGAATGTTTTGCAATTAGAATACCAATTAAAAATAAGAGGGGAAACTCTGCTTAATCTATTAGACAATATTTTTTGTAGTAACCTCAAAGAAGAATCTTGACAAAGTTCTCACCTGAGTTTATTTAGGCTCTTTTGATTTAAGAAATCTCTGTAAAATGAATCTCAGAAATGCTGGGAGAATCTAAAATGTGGTTTCAATGAGGGGTAGGAGACATTTGGCAGTATTTAGATGTATTTTTGGTTGTTAAAACTGCTGTGTGTGTGTGTGTGTGTGTGAGAGAGAGAGAGAGAGAGAGAGAGAGAGAGAGAGAGAGAGAGAGAGAGAGAGAGTTCTAGAAGGGAGAGGCCAGGGTTGCTGCTGACCATCCTACAATACACAGACAGCTCCAACACTGAAGCCCGACCTCCCGAGGACCCTGCTTTCCTGGGCAGTCCTCTCAAATGCTGGTTGCTTTTCTCCTACAACTCCTTGACCACAGGGCTTGGAGGTGGGGCGGGTGGCCTCCTGCTCCCCAGCACCAGCTATAGAATATCCTCCCTTCCACCGCCCTCTAAACACCCCCTTTGAATCGATGCCATCAATTGACATGGTCCTCTATTCCTTGCTGCTGCTCATCTAGAACTACCAGTCATTCCTGCTCATTTCGGGCTTTTGGCTCCTCACTCACGGTTCCTATTCCCCAAACTAACTACTATAGTCACAATTCTTCATGATTTCAACAGATGTTGTTTCCTACATCCCGGCCTCTAAATCCCCCAGCTCCTCTCTTCCAATGGTCTTGTCCCCACACTTGTCTAAGCCACTCACTCACACGATCATACTCAGGACCTTATTGTTACCAGTAATTACAACCAACACCCAGTCTCAGCTTCATACACCCCACTCGCTCTCTGATTAGCACTTCCTATCTTTCTAGCTCATTCTCTCTAGTTTGTCAACAGTGACAAGCCTTCAAACCGACCAGAGCCTACAACCCACTGATACTCCCATCGTTTCACTCCTCCTCATGCCCCATGTTATCTCCCCTTTCTTCCTTACCCAGCTTAAATGCCATCGTCAATCTTTATAAACATGTCCTTACACACACACTTAGCCACTATTCTGACATACTCATTTGGTAAATTACAACCCTGTTTATACAACCCTGAGCGTGCCTGGAGAGAATCATATAATCAGGTTAAGTGTTTTGACTTTAAATTTCTGACCCCAGATCGTAAGTGGGCCTACATGCTGCCTGGCACTCATACTGGACTCCCCAAGTCCTTCCCCCTCTACTACATGATTTCATCCTTCTTGTTTTTCCTCAAACCTCCAACACCTCCTTACCCCTCTCCTCACTCTAAGCCAGTAACCTTGATTTCCACTTCACTGAGAAAACTGAAACACTAGGAAAACAGCTCCCACCACACTTACCTACTTACCACGTTTGTACTGATGTCCCCTCCTCCCCATGACATAGACGAATCCCCTGCTCCTGTCCTATCAACCGCTCCACTGTGCATCCACTCATCGCTCTTTGAGTACAGAGATTATTCCACCCACTCTTCCCTGTCCTACATAATCAGCTTCCTTCTCTATTCTGGATCATGTCTATTAGCAAACATGCTGTTATTTCTCTCGTTCAAAAAAAAAAAAAAAATAGGGGGCCGGCCCGGTGGCTCAGGTGGTGGGAGCTCCGTGCTTCTAACGCCAAAGGCTGCCAGTTCGATTCCCACATGGGCCAGTGGGCTCTCAACCACAAGGCTGCTGGTTCGACTCCTTGAGTCCGGCAAGGGATGGTGAGCTTCGCCCCCTGCAACTAAAATTGAACACGGCACCTTGAGCTGAGCTGCTGCTGAGCTCCCGGATGGCTTAGTTGGTTGGAGTGCGTCCTCTCAACCACAAGGTTGCCGGTTCGACTCCCCCAAGGGATGGTGGGCTGTGCCCCCTGCAACTAACAACGGCAACTAGACCTGGAGCTGGGCTGCGCCCTCCACAACTAAGCCTGAAAGGACAACAACTTGACTTGGAAAAACTCCTGGAGTTACACACTGTTCCCCAATAAAGTCCTGTTCCCCTTCCCCAATAAAAATCTTAAAAAATCAATCAATCAATCAATCAATCAATCAATCAATCAATCCTTTCTTGTCTTCACGTGCCCTGCTGTCTACCCCCCCCCCCCCCATCTCGCCTTTAGAGCAAACTTTAGAGCAAACTCCTTAAGAGTTGTCTGGTTTTGCTCTCTTGAAGTCTTCTCTCATTTCCTCTTAAATGCATCCCGACAGCCTTCCTAGAACATCATTCCATCAAAACTGCTACTGACAAGGTCTCAACCAACTTCCACTTGGAGGAATCTGATGGTCCGTTCTCATGTTCCTTGACCTACTACCTGCAGCTTTGACAGAGCCGATCACTCTCTGCTTCCAGCAACACTTCCTTCATTGGACTTGCAGAACTCCACACTCCCCTGGATTTCCTCCTTCCCTTTCCGCTCTTTCTTGGTCTCTGTTTCAGGTCCTCCCCCTCCTCCCGGACTTCCTAATGTTGGAGCGCCTGGGACCTCAATCCTTAGACTGTTCCTGTCTCTGTACTCATGCACTCCACTCTGGGGACCTCACATGATTTCTCTCCCCCAGACCTCTCTCCTGGACTCTAAACTCATACAGTCAACCCCCTATTCACCTGCTCTTCCTGGATGTTTCATAGGCATCTCAAACGTAACATCGTAAACTGAACTGTGGATCTTTCCCTCCAACCCTGCTTCACCCCCAGTCTTCCCCATCTCACTTATTGGCACTTCTATCCTCCCAGCTGCTTACGCCACAACTCTGGCGCCACCCTCATTCATTTCTTGCCAGGATCGTTGTTGTAGCCTATTAACTGGTCTTCCTGTTTCCTCTTTCCTATCTACAGTCTATTCCCCACACACAGCCAGAGTGGTCCTGTCACTTCTCTGTTCAAAACCCTCCAATTCACACAGAATGAAAGCCGGGGACCTTGCAATCATCTGCATACATCCTGCCCCTCGCTCGCTTTAACCTCACCTCTTACTGCTCACTCCTTTCCATCCCCCTCCTTCCTCTCGATTCTGCCAACGTGCCAGGCACAAACATCGCAGACACATTCCTGCCTTAGGGCCTTGCCTTGCCTTTCCCTCTGCCAGGAATGCTCTGCCTCCAGATATTTGCACAGCTCCCTCCCTCACCTCCTTCAAAGTCTTTGCATAAATGTCATCTTCTCAATGAGGCCTATCCTGACCACCACATACAATTTGTAACTTCCTCACCTCTGGCACGCTCCGTTCTCTTTCTCCTTATTTATTTATTTATTTATTTATTTATTTATTTATTTCCCCACAGGATGTATCATTCCAAGAGCAGCAACCCTCCTTATTTGAACTGTCACTATCCAAATATGTGCTATAAATACCTGTGAACATTTCTATCCCAAATGCATTATCTCACCTGCACACTTGTTAAAATGAGTCTGCATGTGTCAGTAACAGGAGGGAGAGCATAGTACAGTCACAGGACAATTGCTAGTTCTGGCACTCTGAAAGCATGGTGTGTACTTCCCGACCCTTCTCCAAAGATTAAGACCTTCACGGTCCCAATATTTGCTTCTTCCTGGTACGTGGGGCACTACTAACTTGGATCCAATTTCAAAATGATCTGTAGTATCTTTACATATCATTTAAAATGTATATAACAGTATATCTTCATTTGCAGTATAGACGCAAAATAATTTATATCTGATACTATAGTATCATTACTTACAGCACAGAAAAATACCCATTAATGAGTATTAATGTATTTTAAAAATTAGGTTACTAGTGTTTTAAATGCTTCTTTTTAAATAAAAAATTCTCAGTGGATTATCACAGATATTTAACAGTGTTGCAGTGGTATTTGAGGAACTTGGTTGAGGTGTTTGGATGTCTGAGAATGCGCTGTCATTTTTCCCATGTAAATAATGGAAGATAGGCTTCTGCCACCCAAAGTGTTTTCAAGAATGGATTAAATTTCAAGGAAAGCCTATATATAATTTTCTTATTATGTTTATTGTCTCTTCCTTCTACTACAATGATTTTTAAACTTTTCAGTCTCAGGATCTTTCTACACTCCTAAAAATTAGTGAGGATCCCAAAAAGCTTTTGTTTATATAGGTACATCCATCAATATTTACCATATTAGAAATTAAAACAGATATTTAAAAATACATATTAATTCATTTAAAATAAGTATAATAAACTTATTACATGTGTACATAAAAGTATTTTTATGAAAAATCTTTCCCCAAACAAAAGCAATTTATTAAGAAGATGGCAGTCTTTAAAAACAGCTTTATCGGGATATAATTCAAGTATCACACAACACCCATTTAAAGTATACAATTCAATGTATACTTTAGTATATTCAGAGTTGTGCAACCATGGACACAATTTTAGAACATTTTCACCACCCCAAAAAGAAACTGCATACTCTTTAGCTGTCACCCTACCAAGTTTCTCATCCTCCTACCCCTAGCCCTAGGCTACCTCTAATTTCCTTTCTGACTCTATGGGTTTGTTTATTCTGGACATTTCATACATTCTGGACAGTCATACTTTTGTGACGGGGTTCTTTCATTTAGCATAATGTTTCAAGGTTCATCAATGCTGTAACATGGATGCACTTTATTCTTTTTTATTGCCAAACAATATTCCATTGTATGGATATACCACATTTTATTTATTGATTCATCAGTTAATGGACTTGGGTTGTTTTCACTTTTTAGCTATTATGCTGCCATGGACATTTGTATGCAGTTTTGTGTGGACATGTTTTCATTTCCTTGGGTAATACTCGGGAATGGAATTGCTAGGTCATACGGTAACTCTATGTTTAACCTTTTGAGGAACTGCCAGGCTGTTTTCCAAAGTCTGGAAAATTTGCACTATTTTACATTTCCAACAACAGTGTATGGAGGGAGATGGCATTCTTTCACATTTCTGCAAATCTCTTTAATGTCTGGCATAGAAGACAGCTGGATTTTCACACCTGTTTCTGTATTTAATCTGTTGCAAAATTATGTTTTGGTTGAAAATATGGAAAAAATGCAGACTCAAAGAGATATGGAGTTTAAAAAAGGAGGAGTATTTAACAGCCTTTTGGAATATACTTCTTTGATACTACACTAAAACTCTGCAAGTGGTAGTCTCTTCAAGGATAGCTGCCAAGTAGAAATCAAAACCATAGCAATAAGGCTTTTTATACTCTCACATATTAACATCTGATCAATTAACAGAAAAAGGACATCAGTGGGAAAATTGGGAAATCTGAATAAAGTCTGTCACTTCTGTTAACCGTGTTGTACCAGTAATAATTTTTTAGTTTTGATAAATGTACATGGCTAAGAAAGATGTTACACTGGAAGAAGCCAGGTAAGGGGTATGTGGGAACTCTATGAACTACCCCTACATCTCTTCTGTAAATTTAAATTATTCCAAATAAAACCCAATCCACTGGTTTATTTTGTTGTCTGAATGGATCTTTTTACCCAGAATAATTTTTTAACCTCATGCAGCGGTCATTTGGAAACTACAGGTTCACTGAATTATGCAAATCTCTCAAATATTACACATTTCAATATACAATATTAAAAAAAAATCACGATTGTTACTATCACCACTGATCTCTTCAGAAAAGTCTTTAAGAATTGGGAAGCTGTTAAGCTTACAGTGACAGAGACAAGTTTTCCAGGTACTCAAGAAATATTTATTAAATTAATGAATGAAAAACTACGTGACTGGATAAATAAATGTGATAACATCTGTAATTACTTTCAGCTGCTTGGAAGTAAAGCAATAAAAAATTCAGGGTATTTGTAGTTTTTTTGGTATAATTCTAAATTTTATAGAATGTTAAATATTTAATCAGGAAATAGAAGAAGTTATTTCTTTTGGCAAAGGCATTTAACTGCGGGGATGGCAAGAACAGCAGGGAACTTTCAAAACCATACCAATAGTGTCTGCACAGGAAAGCAACAGCTTTTAGCAAAGGAAACAAGTCCCCAAAACTGGAACACTGCCTCTGACCTAGAAACAGGGTACAGAATCAGGAGAAGAGGGAAAGATACTGAAAGTTTCCACGTGCACATAATTGTCCCACCCCTGGTTTTTCAACTGCAGTGTTTGGGAACGTTTCACAGAATCGGGAAGGATTACGCACAAAGATGAACAGGGTATTCATAAGGTGGGACATGCAGGAATTCATAAGGAGTAATTAAAATGTTTTAAGTTTTGAGAACTAAATTAAGGTAAGGTATTTATTTCAGAAACAGAGCTGAGGGCCTCAATGCATGGTTCACATACTGTGAGTGGTATAGATGCGGATTTTAATGAAACCAATATTATTAGTACAATAAATTGCTACATAATAGTTGATCTAGCTAATAAGATAACAGTTAGTTCACTATTTTGCAGTGAATAAAAAGTTAATAAACACACCATTCTTAAGCTGAAGAATTCAATAATTATTTAGTGACTCCAGAGGCACTTCAGATTCTCAGTAAACTCTAGGGAGCTGTCATTAGAAAGGACTTACCAATAAACAAGGGCTGGTGGTGGAGTTTAATGACTATATGAATTACTCACTCTTTAGTTTCTAGTCCCACTTCTGCTACTTGGTAATTAGCTGCCAACAGATAAATTCCTTAACTTTCCTATAGTTCAGTTTCTTCTTCTTCCTTTCCTGAAATTCAGGAATGCTTAGAATATGAATGCATGTGAAATATTTTGGGTTGCTTGAAGATACTGAATCAAGTATAAGGAGTTAAATGGTTAAATATGGGAATTACCCAGAAGATAACATATCCCAGTAAAATTCTAATTTCCAATTCTGAAATAATAATCTATAACTTTCTTTTACCCTATAGAAAACCTCCAAAATGCTTCCCCAATCCATGCATCTGCTTGGCCCTAGGAATCCTAGGAATAAGGCTGAAACTGACATGAGCCACCCCAGTGATTTCTGAATAGTTTATCAAACACTTGAGCATGTAGATCACTTGATCTTCATACTAATCCTGTTAAATAGGCAGGGCAGAAAGAACCACTTTTATTCTTCATATGAAGAAACTGAGTGATTTAAGTAAGAGGCAGAACTGGGACTAAGTAGGTCTCATGAGCTCAATCAGTGTTCCACCATTGCACTTGCTTTGCCGAGGGAAGGAAGAGAGTACAAACTCCTCAGTATTTCTGAAGCCCTAAGAATGGGCACAAGTTATCCAGCTTCTTTGAACCCTGAACAAATAATCCTGCTCAACTCACCTGGAGCTTCACAGCAATGACGACTGAGTTAAGATCTTTGTCCATTTCTTTCAGCATGACGAGTTTCTTCAGGGTCAAGCTGAATAGCCTAGAAAAATGTAAAGAAAGAAGAGCCAGTCAAATGTCAGGACCTTATGAAAAAAGTGATTGACAATCTGTTGGGGAAACACGCTTTATCTAAATTAAGAACGTTAGAATGTCATTCTCAGTCCAAACTGTGTCTTCCTTCAGTAAAACAGCACCCAGCCTCTTATTTAACTTTTGTACTTGAGAAATGTCAAAAAGGTATTTTATTCCATGAACCTCTGTGGATGCCCATTTGTCTCAAACCAAAATCAACACTAGGTATTAGTGAAGAAACAGAAAAAAAGATCAATGGAACAGACCAAAGCACCCAGAAACAATCCCACAATTATACAGAAACTTGACCTAAGGGCAGTATCTCAATAACTGGGAAAAGAATAAACTATGACTAGGAAAAAAAAATTGGATCCATACCTCACACTATGTATAAAAATAATCTCTAGGTGGATTAAATACTTAATTGTAAAAGGCAAAATTTTAGGACAAATATAGAATAATATTTTTCTGACTCTGAAGTAAGAGTGAATTTCCTAAATAAGACATTGAAAACACTGAGAAATTCGATATTATTAAAATTAGAAATTTCAGTTCACCAGGAGACACCAATAAAGAGATTTAAAACACAAATTATAAACTTGGAAAAGATATTTGAAACTCATAATACTGGCAAAGGGTCTAGAACTATAAAGAACTATAATCCAGTAAGAAAAAGACTGACAAATCAATAGAAAAGTGGGCAAAAGACATAAACAGACGTTTCACGTTTCCAGAAGAGGAAACACTAATGGCTAATAAATATAGAAAAATATGCTCAACCTCATTAGGAAATCAGGGAAATGCAAATTGAAAGCAAAATATCATTTTACACCCACAAAATTGGCAAAACTAAGTGTGGGTGAAGATGTGGCTTAACGGAAACTCATATGCTGCTAGTGGGCGTATCAACTGGAACTTAATCACGTAGAAAACTGTTGGGCATCATTGTATGAAGCTGAACACATGTGAAAGCCAGGATGCGGCAATTTCACTTCTGGAGAAACTCCTGCCCTGTGTACCAGGAGACACGTACAAACGTGTTCATAGCCGTCATTAGCTACGTGACCGTGGGTAAGTGTCTTCCTATGCCTGTTTCCTCATCTGTAAAATGAAGACTGCAGTGCCGACTCGGGGTTGTTGTGAGGATTCATCTATATAAAAGCTCAGAGTAAGCTCTCTGTGAACTAGGTATTATTTGTGTCATGTTCACCAGAACCCAATAATACACTGTCAGAAGCGTAGACAAACTGGTATATTCATATAACCAAGTGCTATCCAGCAGTGAAACTGAATGAACTAAGTTTACACTTTAACAGGTATTAATCCCAAAACACAACACTGCGTGAAAAAAGAAGTTCTAGAAGACTACATACAGTATGATACTGCATCAAAACCAAGCAAAAATAAACTACTAACTTTTAGGGACACACATCCAGGGAAATCTGTAAAGAGCATGAGGATGAAACATAAAATGGGGTTGGGATATGTGAAGGGTTCAAAGAAGGCACAGAGAATGAGGGGGAGCAGCAGGATGTGACTAGAAAGGCAAACGAAGGCTGGACTATGCAGTAGGGACCTTTATGTTATGATGGGAACACAGTGAAGAATAAACAAGTGGACGATATAAAATGATCTGTGCAAGATCACTCTACTGCTATGCAAATAATGGACCACGGAAAGGACGGTGAAAACAGGAAGACCAGTTCGGAAGGGGTTCAGGTAAAACAGGAAGAAGGTCTGATCTGTGTAGTACCATAGCAGTGCAGGTGGCAAAAGGGTAGTGGAATTCAGGAACATTCTGGTAGAACTGATAGAACTTGCTGATAAATTGAATGCAGGGTGTGGGGAAAAAGCAAGTTTGAAGACATTCTGGGTTCTTGGCTTGAGCAACTGAGTGGATGGGTGGTGGTACTATTGACTGAAATGCAGAAGTTCGGGGTGAATCGGGCAGAAAAATCAGGTCATTATCAAGGTTGAGACAGCTTACGTATCTAAAATGGAAATTAAAGTAGGCAGCGGGGCCATGAGTCTTGAGCTCTAGGGAACGATTATCTAGAGATACAGATGGAGGAGTCATGGCATAAAGATGGCATTTGAAGCAATGGAAGTGGTTGAGCTCTTACAGAGGAAAGTTCAGACAAAAGAGAAAAAAGGCCAAGGATGGAACCCAGGGCATTCCAATGCTTAGAAGTCTGGCAGAGGAGAAAGGTCCAGCAAAGGAGACTGAGAAGCTGCCAGTGAGGAAGGGAAAGGATGTGCCCCCACAAATCTGAGGAGAAAGTTCTTGAGAAGATGTATCAAGTGCTGCTGAGAAGTAGAATAAGCTAAGGTCAGAAAACCAATCATTGGATTTGGGAAAATGGACAATACTGTTAACCACAATACTAGGGATTTCAGTGTTGCAGTGTACCGTGTTTCCCCGAAAATCAGAGCTAGCCGGACAATCAGCTCTAATGCGTCTTTTGGAGCAAAAATTAAAATAAAACGTGGTGTTATGTTATGTTATGTTATGTTACGTTATACCTGGTCTTGTAGTAAAGTAAGACCAGGTCTTATATTAATTTTTGCTCCAAAAGATGCATTAGAGCTGATTGTCCAGCTAGGTCTTATTTTCGGGGCAACACGGTAATAAAAAGAAAAGTCTGACTGAAGTATTTTTTCTCCTTAGAAATGTAAGCAGTTGCAGATAAAGGTGAGGACAGAGAATAACATTTCAAGCTGGAAAAAAAGTACCATGTGGTACAGAGAAGGAACTTGGTCTCCATGTTGACTAGCGTGAGGCTAGCAATTCCCATTTTCTACAATTTGGCGGCTTGTTAAGATGTTGGGACCAAATGGTCTTATCTAAGGTCCCCTGTGGTTCTCAGCGTTCCTGGGGAAGAGAAATTAAGTTTTATATGAGAATGTAGGGAAGAGAGGTGACTGGGGACCTCAATGGAATAAGTCAACAAAATATAAAAGATTGTAGCTCTGATGTCACTCTAGACTTATATACAAGAAACTTGATACAGCATACAAGTAGCGTTTCAATTATGTCCTACCATCATTATCCCAGGGTTGTACTATTTTTGAAACCACACAGGTGAGGAATTGATCTATGATACATCTCCTCTGCAATGAGACTTGACTGATAAACTGAATAACACACAGGAAGGCATCTTTACTCTGCACAATTCAAAAGCAGCACAGTAACAGCAAGAGGCTAAAAGCGAAGCTCTGCTCTTGCTTGCAGGTACGGAGGCGTTACAGTCCCCCAGATGCGGGCGCTTCCCACGAACCGCAGGGCCAGGAAGGAAACACCACACGGCGTCTCAGCTCCCCTGCCTGTCGTACTTGCCTTTTCTTTCCTTTAGTCCCTGGTCTCCCAACATCCAGCCCCTGGCAGATTCTTAGAATGTTTAAACAAACAAAACAAGAAAATTGCATCATCTGGATTCAAGACGTTTTTCTCTACAAAGACAATTAACATTTTTTAAGTCGGTCACATTGGGGGCTGAAACAGCTTGTCATTTTACCTTTAAAGGACACATTTTTTTTTAAAGTATTGTATAACCATCTGGCTTTTTTTTTTTTTAAAGCTAATTCCATCTTTCTCTGATCTCCCTACCCATCCCACCTCAAAGCAGGACCCACATTTTGCTTCCAGAAACAAATAGCTGCTCTCAGGGGTGGGTCATAGGATAATCCTTAGGCATTCTTGACAAAACGTCACAGAGAGGAACTAGCATTATCTTACTGTTTGAGACCACACGGCTTCAAAGAAGAAGATACTCCAGGTCATGTCACAGCTATCTATTCAAAGACCTTCCAGCTTGAAAAGAAGGCTGGGATACGAATGAACATCTTTAAAGTCCACTTACTGGGACCACAACACATGAAGCACAAATTTTAGACGAAAGAGCTAAAAAAATATTTCATTTTAGATCATAAATGTTAGAGACAATAAACTAAAAAATAAAATAAAATAAGCCTGGTTTCAAAGTAATTATAAATGCTGTGTGGGACTGAGACAGTGGGATAAGAAGAGCAAGCATCAGGTCAGACGGACTCTACCAGTAACTATTTTCAAAGGAAGAGCTGCAATCATTTTTTGGTATTAATACAAAATAAAACCTGTATCATTTTTAGTATAGTTTTTAAGTTATTCTCTAATGGAAAATTTAATGGATATGCTTATAAATTCACCTGATACAGATACTCTCTCTGTCTCTCCATCTCTCAACTTTTCTAAGGGCTCCAAATAAAAAGGGTCATTTCATTTTGCCTTTTGCGATTATTTCTATCTAAAATGATATATTTGCCCCCACCCCAAATTGATTGCCTATAAAATTTTAAGATTCCTTACTTGGCTTTATACAATAGATGCATAAGTCTTGGAAAATATGTTTTTGTGACTCTGCACAATGTAACTTTCCCACTGACTACCTCAAATATACTTTATTTCCATCTCTGACTGTACTAATTTCTGAGGGCTGCCGTAACAAATTACCACACACTTGGGACTTAGAAAACAAAAGAAATCTATTCTCTCCTAGTTCTGTTCACTACAAATCTAAAATCAAGTTGTCACCAGGGCTGCATTCCATCTGAAGTCTCTAGGAGAGAACCCTTCCTTGCCTCTTATACTTCTGATGGCGGCTGGCAGTCCCTGGCATTCCTTGGCTTTTATACACCTCACCCCAATCTTTGCCTGTCTTCACATAACCTTCTCTCTTGTGTCTCTCCACTGTTTCTGTGTGTCTCAAATCTCCCTCTTCTTTTCTCTTATAAGGACATCAGTCATTGGACTTAGGGTCTATCCTACATTCAGGCTGATCTCATCTCGAGAGCCTTAATTTAATCACATCTGCAAAGACCCTGTTTCACATTCACAGGTAGGGGGTTAGGACTTAGACACATCTTTTCAGGGGGCCACTATTCAACCCACTACATGGATTAATATCCATCTAGTTGGGCCCCTAAAATAAAGTGTGTTTGCCTCTCATGACACTTGTCATATTCTTCCTAGACTCCAACTTGACTTGGGAAAAGCTTATTATTTATAGAAAGTCAACAGTGAATCCCTGATACTGTGAATGCTCACTTCCTAATTTATTTTTAAATCCAAATAAGGATTTTTCTGTGCGAAGAAAACACAGCCAATTGAATCTCTACTTTCTTATCTGGCTGAGATCCCAAGTGGGAATTTATTCATTGTCCCAATGGAATTAGACTAAAGGATTTTTTCATTATTGCTGTTTACCCACACTACACCACTCCTATTTTCTACTTGAGTTTAAAACCATGTATTTATTGCATTTTCCCCCCAATTGCCCAGGAAGAAATTATTTTCCAATAGTGAGAACTAAGATTCCACCTACAGTAGTTCCCCCTTGTCTACAGGGAGGGGAAAGGGGGGGAAGTCCCAAGACCGCCTGCGGATACCTGAAACCACAGGTAGTACCAAACCCTATATATACTGTTTTTCCTATACATGCATACCTGTGATAGTTTAATTTATAAATTAGGCACAATGAGAGATTAACAACTAATAATAAAGCAATTATAACAATATACTATAATAAAAGTTATGCGAAGGTGGTCTCTCTAAAAATATCTTACTGTACTGTACTTGCCCTTCTTTTTGTGATGATGTGAGGTGACAAAATACCGTATTAAGTCAAGAACTTTCATCTTTTCACCTACAGGAAGCATTTAATGGCTTCTCTTTGGCATATCCGAATTGGCAGCATCACCACTCTCGTGTTTGGGACCATTATTAAGTAAAATAAGTGTGACGTGAACACAAGTCACTGCGATAGGGTGACAGCATCTAAGTGAGACAGATACTAAGTGGCTAATGGGCACGTAGTATCCACAGTGCGGATATGTTGGACATCAGTGATGGATGGAGCAGGATGGCGTGAAATTTAAAATGTATTAATTTACTTCTGGAATTTTCCATTTAATATTTTCAGACCATAGTTGACTGCAAACTGAAACCGTGGGTAAGGGGGGACCACCGTAATCGAGTTACTACCTCTTGAAAAGTCGTACCTACTTTAGTTCCCTTTGTCCACTGTCCTGCCCTTCCCTAAGCTGTCCTTTCCCCTAGGTCGCGCGCGCGTACATTTATTCTCTAGGAGTCTGGATTCTCTAGGCCTGCTCCCCCACCATTAATCCTACTTGTTTGTATTCTCTATTTCAGAGGCTGCCGGGATTCTATACACAAACAGAGAAGACTAACAGCAGCAGACACAGCACGTACTCTGCCTTGCACTATTCTAAATGCCTCACCTATATGAACTTACTTCATCCTCATTCTATGAACATTTTACAACTGAGCAAATTGAGAGAAATTCAGAGAGATTAGTAAATGGTGGGACGAGGATGTGAACCCTAGCAGGTAGGCTCCGGAGTCCACGCTCCTGACCACCATGCAAGACGGCTGCTGAGGTAAGGCGCCAACATGCTAACTAACACTTCCGTAGCGCTGAGCTTACAGGTGGGTTTTTAAAAATGCTTTTCTGCATATCCCACATGATCTTACAATGACCACATATTACTTTTGTAACCAGAAAAAGAGTCTTTTAAGTATAAAAGAGTATCAATTTGTGAAGGTACAACATAATAATAGCAAGCATATAACACTATGAGCCAGGCATTACAATATGTGATTTACATAGGCTAATTTAATCCTCAAAACAATGACAATCTTCATTTAATAGATGAGAAAACAGAGGCCCAGAGAGGTTACATAGCCTGCCCCCGGTCATACAGCTAGTGGGTGGCAGCCAGGACCATCTAGCTTGAGTCTGTGTTTCTAACTAGGTTACTCGGCCTAAATTAGATGTAAAACTTCACTGCTAAACTCCAGTCTCACTCCCTGCCAGAGTGTACTAATGTCAAGAAAATAGGTGTTTCACATCCTGACATCCAAATCAGATAAAAAGACAATTAAAAACTCTTCCCTAGACTCTAAATCTGTGTCTACTGCTCCCCACTATTTCAGGTCATCCTAAATACCACCTCCTGTCCTGATTTCCTGCCACAGGCTGAGATTTTTCCCTTGTCCGAGGCCCACCCTGCTTCTACCACTTATAGCACTCATCACGTTCCTCCTTGAATTACAGTCGCCTCATAGTAAATGTGTCTGAAGGACAGGGACTCTTATCTTAGCACTTGAATCCTTCCAAGTCCTAGCACAGTGGTTTGAAAGAAAACAGGAAACAGTTTGTTTAATTAAACTGTAATTTTTACCATTCAATGTAAATATATTTAAAGGGAAGATTTTAAGAGAAGAACAAAAACTCTGCTTCACCCCACTAAGCATAGAAAAACCCAAGTGTTTTCATTCTAACAGACTTCTTAATTGGACATTACTAGACCAGATTAGAGGGCATTTAAATTACCCCTTTCTAAACAGTGTCACAAACGGAATATTTTCTCCTTTTGCCACTGGATGAGCTGGGCATGTTGCCAAGTCTTTTTCTAATTAGGTCCTGTGGTTAATTTCTTAATCTGTTAGCATTTCTTTGCATCCTGTAAAATGTAAAGAGAGTTGGACCTTTTCCATTGTTTTTGTGAAAGTGGGGGTAATTCCTATGCCAGCCTCATAGGGGTAGACTCATCACTGAAATGCCATCCTTTACCTATCAGATTAGCAAACACCACCACCGCCCCCTAAAAGAAAAAGAAAGAAAAACCTGTAACATGGTGGGCAAGGCTGTTGGGGAAATGAGCACTCATACATTGCTTGTGGGAACCTAAGTTGGTACACCCCTACAGAGAACAATTTGGTAACTTCTACCCACCTTGCAAATATATACAGTCTTTGACTCAGCAGTTTTACTCTAGGAATTTATTCTACAAATGTACTTTGTTTCTAATAGCAGTAGACTGGAAAACCTAAAATATCCATCAACAGGAACTAGTTAAATAAATTATGGTACATCCATAGGATGGACAACTATGCAGTTGTAAAAACAAAAGAAGTCCCAATCAGAATACCAATGACATTTTCCACAGAACTAGAACAAATAACCCCAAAATTTATATGGAATCACAAAAGACCTTGAATAGCGAAAGCAATCTTGAAAAAGAAAAAAAGTTGGAGGTCTTGTGCTCCCTGATTTCAAACTATACTACAAAGCTATAGTAATCAAAATAGTATGGTACGGGCACAAAAAATAGACACACCGATCAATGGAACAAAACAGAGAGCCCAGAAGTAAACCCATGCTTAGTATGGTTAATTAATCTATGACACAGTAGGCAAGAATATGCAATGGGGAAAAGACAGTCTCTTCAATAAATGATGTTGGGAAAACTGAACAGCTCCATGCAAAAGAAGCAACTGGAGGGGGCGGCCAGATGGCTCAGTTGGTTAGAGCATGAGCTCTTAATAACAAGATTGCCAGTTCAATTCCTGCATGGGATGGTGGGCTGCGCCCCCTGCAACTAAGATTGAAAACGGCAATGGTGACTGGACTTGGAGCTGAGCTGCGCCCTCCACAACTAGATTGAAGGGCGACGTAGAGCTGATGGGCCCTGGAGAAACATACTGTTCCCCAATATTCCCCAATTAAAAAAAAAAGAAAAGAAAAAATCTTTTATATAGAAAAAAATCTGTATAATTAAAAAAAGAGCAACTGGACCACTTTCTTATACAATACACAAAAATAAACTAAAACTAGATTAAAGACTTAAATGTAAGACCAGAAAACATCAAACTTCTAGAAGAAAACATAGGCAGTAAACTTTTTGATATTAGCCTAAGTAATACCTCTTTGGATATGTCTACACAGGCAAAGACAACAAAAGCAAAAATAAACAAATGGGATTACATCAGACTAAAAAGCTTTTTGCACAGCGAAGAAAGCCATCAACAAAACCAAAAGTCAACCCACTAAATGGGAGAAGATACATCCAATAAGGGGTGAATATCCAAAATATATACATACTCATACAACTCACCACCAACAAAACAAACAATACAATTTAAAAATGTGTAGAGGACCTGAACAAACATTTTTCCAAAGAAGACATATGGATGGCCAACAGACACATGGAAAGATGCTCAACATCACTAATCATCAGGGAAATGCAAATCAAAACCACAATGACCTATCGCTTCACACCTGCTAGACTGGCTGTTATTAAAAACATAACAAATAAGTGTTGGCGAGGATATGGAAAAAAGGGAACCTTTGTGCAGTGTTGGTGGGATTGCAAACTGGTGCAGCCACTATGAAAAACAATATAGAGGTTCCTCAAAAAATAAAAATAGAATTACCACATGATCCAATTCAACTTCTGGGTATCTATCTGAAGAAAACAAGAACACTGATCTGAAAAGGTATATGCACCCCTATGTTCATTTCAGCATTATTTACAATAACCAAGATATGGAAGCAACCTAAGTGTCCATCAAAAGGTGAATGGATAAAGAAGATGTGGCATGTATATACAATGGAAAATTACCCAGCCATAAAAAGAATGAAATCTTGTCATGTACAAAAACATGGATGGACCTAGAGGGTATTATGCTAAATGAAATAAGTCAAACAGAGAAGGACAAATACTGTATGATTTTGCTTATAGCGTGGAATCTAAAAAACAACACAAGAACAAACAAAACAGAAACAGACTCACAGATTTAGAGAACAAACTGATGGTTGCCAGAGGCGGAGGGGAGCGGGGAGATGCGTGAAAAAGGTAAAGGGGAATAAGAAGTACAAACTTCGAGTTATAAAATAAATAAGTCATGGGGATGTAACGAAAAGCATAGGGAATATAGTCAACAGTATCATAATAACTTTGTATGGTGATATGGTTAGTAGACGGATTATGGTGATTAGTTGGTAAGGGATATAAATGTTGAATAACTATGTCGTATACCTGAAACTCGTATAAAATGGTATCTCAACTATGTTTTAAAAAAATAAATTAAAAAAAACAAAGCTCTTTTTGTACTGAAATGAAAAGATCTCCAAGATCAACTGTTAAATGAAAAGGGTACAGATCAGTATACAGCATGTCGGCATTTACGTTAAGCAGGAGGAAAATTAAAATGTACATTCATGTTTGCTAGTATATTCATACAGCAATTCTGAGAGAATTAACCAACTATCAGCGGTCACCAGAATGGGGCAGGGATGAGAGCTGGGAAATGCACAGGGATGGGAATTGTAGAAATCTTACAATGACAGCTGTACAGTAGGCTCATATACCAAATGGTCCGGATTAGGAAGACGAAGACTCTAAGAACGAAATTTCTGGATAAAAAGGGGAACTCCATGCAATAAATAGTATAAATGAGAGGTGATAAAAACTTGAGAATATCATAAAGGCATATTATTCTGTCAACAAGAACGAAACAAAAGCAATGAGAAATCCTGAGGTTAAACCCAAAAAGCCATAAAAGAAATGATGTAAATACTATGAGGCAAGGTAAAATATGATTTTAAATAACTGATAAAATTTATGAAAATTTATGAAAAAATTTAGGATCTTTATCCCAGGATCACTCTCCTTTGAATAAAAAAATGTAATCTTAGTACTGCAAATACTTAGATTTGTGTGGGGACAGTCACAATGTTTATATAATAATAAGCGTATTGTTTTTCAACTTTTGGATGGGAGGAGAAAAACTAAAGGTAATGGCATTAGTGGACCCAGAAATAAAAGTATAATTAGAACATTTAAAGTTACAAAAGTTAGCAACAACACCAAATAAATTGAAAATACAGTTTTCCAATACAGAGGGAAGAGGAAGGAAGAAAATAAAGGGTTTCGCATTAAATTCTCACCTTTCACATCAGAACGTCAACAGATCTTTTACAATTCAACAAAAAGAGGTAAAAACAAATATGGAGTCATGTCTCATGGGAGGAGCCCTGCCTAGCTCACGGGGTGATTCTTGGTTGGTTTAAGCCAAGGATGTTAGCATTATTCCAAGTGGATATACTCTAAGAACAAAAAGAACGACAAAGACATCTCAACCTGTATCAAGTAACAACAGCTAGTAACAACATGGTATTATTTAAAAACTACTATATATAATGTAGGATAAAGAAAATAAGTAATTCTATTAATGTTCCTTATTTTTTCAGCATAAAAGAAATGCAAGTAAAAGCCAAATAAGTTAAAAACCCTGAGAACTTTAATTGAAATCATCACTATGAAATCATGATTTTTTTTAAAGAAAGAAAAGAAACGTTCCTTAGTTCTGACCACTGAAAAGGATGAGCAGCCATGACCATCTCAGTGGCAATAAGCATCCCTATTGGCAGTAACCAATAACCGAGACTGTGGTCTCTCAATTCCATTTCTCATTAAAGGGAAAGTAACTGATTCTAAGTCTGGGGCAGGAAATGTAAAAGATGAACGTAGAAAACCTTGTCATATCAGAAAGCAAGGAAAATATCAAAGACTACTAGGTTATATCAAAATGACAAAGAAGGGGCCAGCCAGGTGGCTCGAGCACAATGCTCCTACTGCCAAGGTCGCCGGTTCGATTCCCACATGGGCCAGTGAGCTGCACCTTCTAGAGCTAAGACTGTGAACAACAGCTCTCCCTGGAACTGGACTGCTGTGAGCAGCCGGAGGTTGGCGTGAGCTGCTGCAGGCTGCTGTGAACGGCTGACCCACGACCAGCGACCGACGGCTTTAAAGAGACCACAGTGATCAAAGATGTAACAATTAAAGAGACCACAGTGACCAAAAATGTGACAAAAGAATAACGATGGCAACAGACTGAAAAACAAATATATGAAAATTCATGAATTAATCACACACACACACTGAAGGTAGCTGGGGAACTAACTAACTCACCATTCTGAAAACAGGGAAACAAAGGGAAAGAGTGAAGCCCTTTGTCATCGATAGCCCGGTAGCTCACTCTCCTTGTGGTCAGACAATGGGTGGCAACTCCTGTCACCACATCCTCAGCATCCATCACACGCCAACATCCAGGGACAGAAAATAAGGACTCTCTCAGGTCTCTCTGTTTTTAAAGTTTACTTGGATCAAAATAATAGGTGGACATTATTTAAAAGACCAGATGGTACTACAAGGCTTAGTCAATAAAAGTTTCCTTCTTCATCCCTCTTCACTTCCCCGCTGGCAGGACTGGAGGAGAGGTAGTACCCTGAGAGGGTGGGATGGGAATCTGGGTGCTAACTCTTCTACATTTCAGACTTTAACGAATACTGTTATCAGGCCCAATGTATATCCAGAAGTACCTAAAACTTATCCCAGAACATTGCCTGCTTGTAGCTGAAAACCAGCTTGCTTCTCATAAGTGTCCTCCTCAAATACTTAGTAGACCAAGGAAAGTTGAAACCTAAGTTACATATGCACCTATTTTTCAAAATGTTTTGAGTAAAATTCTGACTCACTGTTATATCCTCTCCCTTTCTCTTCATCTTCATAGGTTTATGCCTTTTTCATTTAAACCAAATTCCTTTACTGTCATTTTAGTGGGGTTAGCGAAAGAGCAAATATAATCCATCACATTTCTTTGTCTTCTCTAAAAGTCCTTCCTAGCTGAGACTTCTGCTCATCTGTTACTGGCCAGAGCTGGTTAATAGAGGAGGGGAAGCAAAATCATCAAGATGAAACAAAATTACCAGAATGTGAGATAGGACCAGTCTTCCTAGGACATGACCACAAAGAGACCTGAACAAAACAGAGGTTCTAAAAAAGAAAATAAGCAACCTAAACTGTAATCATCTAGTTTAAACAGCATTCTTTAAACAGCAAAAAGGTGGTGTGTGTTTTTGTGTGTGTGTGTGTGGTTTTTTTTTAAGATTTTATTGGGGAAGGGGAACAGGACTCTATTGGGGAACAGTGTGTACTTCCAGGCCTTTTTTCCAAGTCAAGTTGTTGTCCTTTCAGTCTTAGTTGTGGAGGGCGCAGCTCAGCTCCAGGTCCAGTTGCCGTTTTCTAGTTGCGGGGGGCACAGCCCACCATCCCTTGGAGGAGTCGAACCGGCAACCTTGTGGTTGAGAGGACGCGCTCCAACCAACTGAGCCATCCGGGAGGCAGCTCAGCTCAAGGTGCCGTGTTCAATCTTAGTTGCAGGGGGCGGAGCCCACCATCCCTTGCAGGACTCAAGGAGTTGAACCGGCAACCTTGTGGTTGAGAGCCCACTGGCCCATGTGGGAATCGAACCGGCAGCCTTCGGAGTTAGGAGCATGGAGCTCTAACCGCCTGAGCCACCGGGCCGGCCCTGTTTTTTTTTAAAAAGAACAACTTTATTGGGGGAAACAGTTTATACACAATAAACATAAAACTCACATACAATATACCAATGTGATCACGATAAAGGACATTTTTAGGTGTTTTTAGACCATCCCTAAAAGTTCCTTGTGCCTCTTTACAATCAATTCCCGCTCCACTCCAAGCCCCAGGCAACTGCTGATCTGCCTCTTGTCACATATGTACATTGGTTTGCATCTTCTAGATTTTTAAATAAATAGAATCATACAATATGTATACTTTTGTTTCTGGTTTCTTTTACATAACATAGCATAATGTTTTTTAGGATTCATCCATTTTGTGGTGCATGTCATTTCCTTTTTATTGCTGAGTAGTATTTCATTGGATTGGTAGCCCACAATTTGTTTATTCATTCCCCTGCTGATGGACACATAGGTTGTTTCTGGTCTTTGGCTATGATGAATGAAGCTGCTATGGACACTCAGGAGTCTTCGTGCCCACCTTGGTTTGCCTTTCTCTGGGGTAAATACCTGAGCATGGAATTGCTGGGTTCTAAAGTATATGTTTAGCAAGAAAAGAAACTGCCAACTGTTTTCCAAGCTAGCTGTACCACTTCACATTCTCAACTGGAGTATGAAAGAAAGTTCAACTTGTTCACATATTTGCCAACACTTGGTATTATCAGTCTTTTACATTTTAGCTCTGCTAGTGGGTGTACAATGGTAGTTCATTATGGTTTTAAATTGTTTTTCCCTGATGATTAATACTGAAAGAATCTTTTCATGTAACTCCTGGCCATTAGTATGTTATCCTGTAAAATATTCATTCACATATTTTTGCCCTTTTTAAAAAATGGGTAACCATCTTTTTACTGAATTGTAAGAATTCTTTACAGTCCCCGTCAGATATGTATATTACATACACTTTCTCCCAGACTGTGGCTTGCCTTTTCCTTTCCTTAATAGTGTTTTCAAAGAGCAACATTTTAAATTCTGATAAAGTCCAAGTTAGCATTTATTTATTTTTATGGTTTGTGCTTTTTGTGTCCTATTTAGGAAATCTTTTTATACCCAAAGTTCACAAATATTTTCTCTTATGGCTTCTTCCAAAAGCTTTATAGTTTTAACTCTTACTTTTAGGCTTCTGATTAATTTTGAGTTGTGTGTGTGTTAAAATATAAGGGCAAGTGTTCATTTTCTTCCATACAGATATTCATGCACCTTAGATATTGTCTCTACATCTTTTGTTGAAAAGACTTTCCTTTTCCCATTGAATTGCCTTGACACTGTTTCTGAAAATTGACTGTTTATACATGTGTAGGTCCATATGTGTGTGGGTCTATTTTTGGATTCTCTATTCTGTCTCATCTATCTATAGTCTATTCTTTTGCCAGTATTATAGCTTTATGGTACCGCAAAGTAAATAAGTTCTCCCACTTAGTTGTTCTTTTAAAGACTGGCTTTGCCTATTCTGTCTTGCATTTCTACACACATTTTAGAATTTGCTTGTCAATTTCTACAACAAAAATAAAACAAAAATTTTTATTGAGATTGTATTGACTCTATAGATCGGTTTGTAGAAAATTAATATTTTAAGTGATATTTTCAATTCTTGAGCCCATTTAGGTCTCTTTCATTTCTCTCAGAAATGTTTTAGAGTTTTTAGTAGATTTTGCACACATTTTGTTAAATTTATCCTTAAGTATTTCATGTATTTGGATGATAAGATAAATGAAACTATACTTTTTTCATTTTCAAATTATTTGTTGCTAGTGTATAAATACAAATGATTTGGTTTTGAGTAGACTGACCTTGTGTCCTATAACTTTGCAAAACTCAGTTATTAGTCCTAGTAGCTTTTCTGTAATTTCTTTATGAATTTTTACATGTGATCATTTCATCTGCAAATAACTAACAATTTATTTATCTTTTACAAATCTCAGGTTTTTTTGCTTCTTTTTCATGCCTTATTGTCTGACTACAACTTCCGGTATCATGTTGAATAGATGTGATTAAAGTAGACATCCATGCTTTGCTACCAATACCAGGAATAAAGCATTGAGACGGTCATATGGCTTTTTGTCCTTTCTTCTGTTAATATGGTGAGTTACACTGATTTTGGGGTGTCTAACCAACCTTGCATTAATGGCATGAACCCTACTTGGTCACAATGTATTATCATCTTGTATATGATTGATATTATGTTCAATATAATAAAACAGTAAATCCATCTGAGCCTGGAGTTTCCTTTGTGAAATGGTTTTTAATTATAAATTCAATTTGTTGGGCAAAAGGCTACTCACTATTCAAATTTCTATTTCTGTTTGTGTCTGCTTTGGTCATTTGTCTTTCAAGAAATTTGCTCCTTTCACTTTAATCAGCCATTTATCAACATAAAATTGTTCATAATTGTCTCATATTACCCTTCTAATGTCTGAAGGATCTGCAGTGTGCCCCCTCTTTTTCTTGATCACCCTAATTAGAGATTTATTAATTTTATTTACCTTTTCTAATAATCAACTTTTGGTTCAAATGATTTTTTCTGTTTGTATTCTCTTTCAATGATTTGTTTGAATCTTTTATCCTTCTTTCTACTTATTTTGGGTTTAATTTTATTTTTCTAGTATTCTAAGGTTAAAAGTCTATGTAATTAATTTGAGATATTTGTTCTTTTCTAACATAAATAGTTAAACCTGTAAATTTCCCTTAAGCAAAGCATCCCACAAATTTTGGTATTTTTCATTATTATCCAGTTCAAAATATTTTCTAATATTCCTTGTGATTTCTTTTTTGATCCCTAGGTTGTTTAAAAATGAGTTAATTTGCAGATGTTTGGAGCTTTGCTAGATGTCTTCATAATTTATGATTTCTAATTTAATTCTTTTGGGGTCAGGCAATATACTCCATGACAGGTATCACTCTTGCCCAGTATATGGTGAACATCTCGGTTTACGTTTCATATGCATGTGAAAATAGAATGTATTCTGTACAGTGTTCTATAAAGGACAATTAGGTTAAGCTAATTATAATGTCATTCAGATCTTTTATGTCCTTACTGATTTTTGTTTAGTTTTTCAATCACTTATCAAGAAAAGACTGCTAAAATCTCCAATTATGATTGTGGATTTGTCTACATTTCCCTTTAATTACATCAGTTTTTTTTCCTTCAGTATTTTGAAGCTCTGTTATTATGGGTTATACGTACACAGTAAAGATTTTTGTATCTCCTTCTTCATCTCTAGTAATAGTCCTTGTCTTGAAGTCTATTTTGTTTGATGTTAACATACCCAATTCAGCGTTTTTAATGCTTACTGTTCACATATATTTTTTTCCATCCTTTTATTCTCAATCTAAATGTGTCTTTGTATTGCCAGCCTGTGCCTTATAAGCAGGTAGAATGTTAAGACCTTTCCAACAGTGTCTACTTACCCCGCCCCATCTTAGTGCTGCTGCTGCTATTGTGCTGCATCTCTATGCACATTACAGCCTTGTGCTGGGCTATTTATTTTAGTCATGTCTTTTAAAGAAATTAGAGAAGAAACATTGTCTTCCATTTACCCACATATTTATTATTTTTAGTGCTCTTCGTTTCTTTCTCTAGATCTGGTGTAATTTTTGTTCATTCTAAAAACTTCCTTTAGTGTAAATCTGCTGGCGATAAATTTTCTCAGCTTTTGTTTATTTGGAAATGTCTTTATACTTCATTTTTGAATGGGAGTTTCTCTGGATATTGAATTCTTGGTTGATAATTTTTTTCTTTCAATATTCACTGTTCCAGTGTCTTCTGGCCTCCACTGTTTCTGATAAGTTAGTCATATTTGTATATTGATCATTTGTATGTAACTTGTCATTTTTCTCTATTTGCTTTTAAAGATTCTCTTTTATGTTTTGTTTCAGCAGTTTACCTGTGATGTGCCTACAAGTGCTTTTCTTTGTGTTTATTCTGCTTAAGAGTCCGCTGAACGTCCTGGATCTGTAAATTAATGTTTTCTACCAAATTTGGGAAGTTTGGGGTTTTTCATTTCTTCAAATATTGCTTTCTGCCTATTTTTCTCCTCTGCTTCTGGGACTTCAATTACAACGTATGGGGCTACTTCATATTGTCCTACAAGTCTCTGAGGCATTGTTCACTTTTCAATCTTTTCTTTCCTCTTCTTTGAATTGGGTAATTTCTATTGTTCTGTTTTTAAGTGCAGATTCTTTTATCTGTTATTTCAAAACTGCTGTTGAACACACCTACCATGTTTCCCTGAAAATAAGACCTAACCGGACCATCAGCTCTAATGCGTCTTTTGGAGGAAAAATGAATATAAGACCCGGTCTTACTTCACTATAAGACCAGGTCTTATATAATAAATATAATATAATGTAATATAACATACTGGATCTTATATTAATTTTTGCTCCAAAAGATGCATTACAGCTGATGGTCTGGCTAGGTCTTCTTTTTGGGGAAACACAGTAGTGAATTTTTATTTTAGTTACTGTTTTATTTTAGCCCTAAATCTTCCATTTCTTTATAGTTTCTATTTCATTATTGCAATTTCTCTATCTGTTCATTTTTTCCTTTTAATTTTTCTGATATTTTCTTATACTTCTTTGATCATATGTATATAGCTGCTTTGAAGTCTTTGTCTTCAAAATCCAATATCTGTACCCACTTTGACAGTTTCTATGATTGCCTTTCTTCCTAAATATGAGTTGTACTTTTCTGTTTCTTTACCTCTAGTAATTGCACATCTAGTAATTGCAGGTTGAAAACTAGACATTGTAGATAAGATGTAGCAACTGTGGATTCTGTTGTGTCCTGAGGATTATTGTTTTATTCTAGTAGGCAGTTCACTTGCCTAGTGCAAACCATAAATTTGTCACTCCTGTGGTATGCAGCAGCTGATAAATCTGCTCAGTTCTTACAGCTTCTAGCTACTGCTTTTTTAGCCTGGCTCACTGGGCTCTTCCCAGCGCCTGCGTATTTTGGCAGACGGCCAAAGATTTGGGCAGCTGATACTCAGATTTGATGGTTCAAACTCTGTGATTTCCCTCTAATTTTCCAGCTGCTCTGGCAGTCTCTGGGTCTCCCAATAAGGCTTTGGCTTTCTACTGCCTGAGCTCTATTCAGTTTAGGAATGCACTGTTAAAAAAAAAAAAAGAAAAAGAAAAAATATCAAACTTAACAGTTCTCAGCTAGTATAGGTTCTTTCAAGGTTTGATTCCTCTCTTGCCTCCACCTGTTTCTTTTTGTTTGTTTCATTGATTGGTTTTTATTTTTTTGTTTTGCTGGGTCCATTGGGTCTCCCCTGCAGTTTAACAATTGTGATGGTTAATTTTATGTGTCAACTTGACTAGGCTAGGCAATGCCCAAACATCATTTCTGGGTGTGTCTGTGAGGGTGTTTCTGGAAGACATTAGCATTTAAGTTGGCGAACTGATAAGGCAGACAGCCCTCCCCAGTATGGGTGGGTATCATCCAATCCACTGTGTGTCCAAATAGAAACAAGGGTGGAGTGGAGGAAGGGAGAATTTGCTCTCTCTCTCTGCTTGAGCTGAAATATCCATCTTCTCCTGCCCTCAGACATTAACAGTCCAGGTTCTCAGGTTCATGGACTCAGTTTGGGACTTACACCACCAGCCCTCTAATTCGCAGGCCTTTGGACTCGGACTGAATTACACCACCAGCTTTCTTGGTTCTCTAACTTGCAGACTGCAGATCGTGGGAATTCTCGGCCTCTACAATCACATGAGCGAATTCCTATAATAAATCTCCTTATATATATCTATATAATCCACTGGTTCTGTTTCTCTGCAGAATCCTGACTAATGCAACAGTCAACCAGGGATTTGGGCAGAGTTTTTACTCTGCCCAATGTCTAGTTTTCAACCTGGGCCTCACCCTTCCTGTAGTTCTCTCTTGCTTCCAGGATTTCCCTCGTAAATTTCCAGCTGCTCTTCTATCCCTGATCTGTTCTCTGTCACCTATTACCTGTAAGGCTGCAGTTTTCCACTGTCATTTCATTTCACTTATAGCCACCATGGGGATTAGAGCACACCTTTTGGCAAAAAATCCCACAAACCTTCAAGTCTTGCTCCTTCCAATTACAATTGTTTTAGGAGTCAACTCTCCCCCAACTCTTGTATCTGTTTTTTGGATGCTTTTAGTAGTTTGTTATGTTTTTGTCCAGATTTTCTAATTGTTATCTGTGGGAGGGTTTCAGCAGCCACTTCAATCTACCTTCTTTACTGGAAACTTCCTCTCATCCAACTGAAAATAATTTACAATTAAATATACTTTTAAGATTTTTTAATAACAACTTATACCTTTCAAAGCATAGTGCTATAGATGAGACATTTGTAAGTAAAAAAGTTGAAAATAATGAATAATAACATCTCAATGGTAAAGTGTTGATTGTCCTTAGAAATTTGTTAAGTCAAGCAGACTATGTGCCACATGTAGTGAAAATCAAAGGGAGAAAAGGCTTGGGACTTTTTTTTTTTTTTTTTTTTTTTTTCAATTTTAAGGAAAAGGAAACATAAAATGAAAGAAAAATAGCTCAGGTCCCAAATTAAAGAAGCTAGAAAATGGAATTCTCATCCTAGAAAATGAGTCTTTTCCCTGCCTAGGCATCACCACAATTCAGTCTGTTCTATATTTAGTAACTGGAAGACATGGGAAAACAGAGCTCTTCTTTGTTTTTGTTTTGTTTTGATAGTTATTTGGTTTTGATGGTTATTTTCAAGGGGAGGAAAAAGAAAGACTGTGGCTTGAATAACTGCACTGTAGATTACTGTATTGAATTCCAACTGTTGTATGGAACAATTACTATTTTATATGTCTTTTATAAATATTTACAGGTGGTCTACTATATGCAAGGCATGACTGGAACAGAGAAATGGGATGGGGAGAAGTGAATAAACATCAGTAAGATCAGTTTTGCCCCCAAAATTTTATAGTGTATTACATAGGCATGTTAAAAAAAAAAAAGAGGAGGAACACGGGAGGAGGAATGGAGGTGAGAAGTACTGCTTACAGACTGAGCACCCGATTCAGTAAACCTCACAATTCCAAGTTACAGTCAGTGTTACTTTTTAAAAAGTGTCTTTGACACAGTGTCAGACAGGTAGTAGACTTGTGGACAGGTTATCCCTATGTGAGGGGTGTAAATGTTTAACTATTACCTTGTTTTGTACACCTGAAACTAAAAAAAAAAAAAAAAAAGAATAAAGGGCCGGCCCAGTGGCTCAGGTGGTTAGAGAGCCATGCTCCTAACACCAAGGTCATCTGTTGGATTCCCACATGGGCCATTGAGCTGCGCCCTCTACAGCTAAGATTCTCCCTGGAGGTGTGCTGCTGTGGGCTACCGTGTGCCACCGAGAGCGGCTGGCAGCCAGCGAGAGCTGCCGTGAGCTGCTGTGAGAGGCTGACCGACAACTGGCAACCGACTGCCTCAGTCGGGGGAGCGCAAGGCTCATAATCCCAGCATGGGCCACGGGGCAGCGCCCTACACAACTCCACTGAGAAACAATGGCTTGAACTAGAGTGGGGGCGGGGGGAGGGGGGAAAGCGGAAGAAAGGGGAAAATAAAGGAATAAAAATAAATAAAAAAGTGTGTGTGTGTGTTTACAAAGTATTACTAGTATACTGTAGAAAAACTATCTAATTTATTTTGGAAATAATTAGAAAGTGAAAGAAACATCCCTATAAACCTCCAGAGATCACTGTTAAAAACTCTTGGGGAAAAAGTATGTGTATGTGGGTCCACCAACCTTTGAGCATATATTTCCGTCTTCCTTTTTAACCAAATGGATCATCTTATTCATGTTTTACAACTTACAACTTACATTGATTAAGTGGACATCTTTCCATGTTAGTAATGTTTATGAACTAAACCTGCAGAATCGATCTCCCCCATGGTGTGCAGCCATGATGTCTCTACTCAGGTGCTTTTTAAAAAAAAATTCTTGTTTTTATTTTTAAACCTGACTTCCTAGGGGTGGCCCCTGTGTCCACACAGTTTAGTGATCGGCCAATGATTGGTTAAAGATTGTGCTCACACACCTTGAGCCAGACAGGCTTCCACCCTCTGCCCACAGATCTGTGTGGGGGCTGTAGAACAAAGCTCCGGTCTGCCCCCACTTTTCCTTGCTGGGCCCTCTTTCATCTCTTCTACACACGTATTCAATTTCCCAGCCAAGCAGCGATATTCAGATAGCTTGGGTGGTCTCCAGTCTTACCTACAGGTGCGCACAGGCTTCTAGTCAGTCAGGAATGTGTGGAGAGCTATTCCAGCCTTTCTACGTCTGTGTCATTTCCAGGATCGCTGATCAGTTTTTGGCTAGGCCATCAGTCCGTTGCTTGACCCAACTGGGACAACTAGTTAGGCTATCAGAACTGCTTTGTTCAGTTGCCACTGAAAGCATTCCTTTTACTGACAAAGCCAACAGGCACAGGCTTTCCACCAGCTGCTCCAAACCAAGTGGGCTTTCTCTGGCACCCAGGTCGCTGGTTTTCATGGTCTGCGCCACCCTGAGAGAACTACTGCACTCGTGGGGGGTGGGGAGGAATAGTCCCAGGCAAGCACATCAAAAACTTCCACTGTTCTTATCTGAAGTTCAGCAGCTTCTTACAGATAAAAACTTCTCAATTTATTGTTTGCATTTGTTCTATTTCCAGAGCCCTGAAATGGTTGTTTCTGACAACTTTGTTCAGTTTATTGTTGTTTTTTGAGGAGAGATTTGCTGACTTCCTCACTGCACCTACCAAAGTCCTGCCTCTGTCCTCAACTACTTTTAAATTGTCTTTCATTTTCAAGTGTACCAGTCACATGACATAAAATTACACTGCAAGTCAAGTGTGAGATCATTAAAATGAGCACTCTTCATGTCCGGTTGTCTTCCTACGTGACTATACCACGTACTTCTAGGTCTAGAGAAAGCAAAATAGAACTTCTTAAAAGATGGTTTTAAAAGAACTCTACCGGAAACCAAATGACTATTTCTTTCAAGTTTTACCTAGGTGTCAGGAGCAGGTTTCACCTTGATTCTTTCACAAAAGAAAGTTTCTTGGCTATTTTTTGTTTTCCTTTCCTGTCAGTCATGCATTCTCTCTATTGGCTGGCATCTGAAGTCACCTATAAGCCACTGAAAGCTGGTTACCTGATTTCTAGTGAAAGCAGACAGCGCCGATAGCCTTCTGTTTATCTGCACAAAAACAAACCCAGCATTTATTCTCCCTTGTTCTAATGAACCTTGTTCTCTTCCTCAACACGATACAGTTCCTTTTTGTAATAGAAATGGCTCCTATTGCTGTACCTTATCCTACTAAGACTGCAAAATATCACATGGCTCGCTCTCGTCATTTAACAAACAGGTATTACTGTTACTATTTGTTAGTCTTCCCATTCTTTGATAAGAACCCAATTCAAGAAAAAGCTAAATATAGTCAGTTATCAGCGAGAGACAAACAGGAATCAAAGTTCAAGAATTTCTGACTTAGTTCTATGATTCTAAACCTCCCAAAATCAAAAGCATTGTCCAATATTGTTGCTATGTTGATACTGCAAGCTTGTGACAAAGCATTTCTCTTATAGAACTCATCCTAAATTGATTGCACATCACAATTAATTAATTTTGAAACTTCTTAAAATGCTTTTTCCCCCTATGAGAGGCTTCAACAGCAAATGGCTTCAAAACTGAATATGACACATTAAATCAGGGCAAACATCATGGCAGGTTAAACTTCCACTCATTTCCTCCCTTGGGTTGGCAGTACAACCTGACAGGCATACACGAAAGACCAAAACTGCACTGACAAGGACGCCGTCACAACGCGGTCTAGGTGAGCGCACACGGCGAGGGGCGACAACGACGGCCGGAAAATGACCCAGCACAACTGTGCGCTGCTCTCTGTGCACTGGCTGCTCCGCAACGCTCTCCCAGCACACGCTGGCCTCACAAGTGTGAGTAAGGAATGTCAGCTGAGGAGGGTGGACATGCCACAGATAACGCCTCTTCCAGACAGCAAGAAGTTTTAAATAATCCACAGGACGACTCTGGAAGCCAGCAGTCCATTACAAGTAGCATTCACTGATAAGGGGGGATTGATTACAAGACGGTAATTCAATTGCAAGGCTCTTGACAACACCTTCATCTAACACTGCTCGGGAGGGAAATCACTCTTTTTGTTTGACATTTTCATTAGCAGAACCAACCACCTGACTGCAGTTTGAAAAGCTGCATCAGGAAAAAGAGCCTCTTTACCATCTTTACTAGACAAATAGACCTGATTTATCTGTAAATACAGAATTTTTAGTCAAGCCATACAGCTGGAATCAATGCAGGCTAAACTTCAGTTTGTGATTCATTCTCTTTTCGCAGTGATGGCATGCCAGACACAAAGGCCACTCCTGGATTTGGGGTTTTCCAATAAAGGGAGCTAACATGAAAGGGGACGGAATGTGAAAACCCTGGGCACGACTCAGGGCTGTTCTGCTAGGATAAGCAGTGTAAGATGGCAGCTTGCTTGAACCCTCCCCCATCTTTTTTTCAGGAGTTCCATTTGATTTGGTTTAAACTAACAGCTCTGAATTCTAGAAAGATCAGGTTTACTGACAGAAATTATTTCCTTCCTCTTTTTTTCCCTAAAAGATGCTGATTGTTAAAAAGATTAACACATTCTTCCTGGATTATAGAAAAAGAACACACACACACACACACACACACACACACACACACACACACGTTTTCGTCTGTTCAGTGTTAATAACACTGAGGGATGAGAAAACACTTCCCAAATCCATTAAGAGAATTTAAAGATATAAATGATACCTTTTTTATAGATACTGCATTAAATATATATTACTAATATATTATTAATACATAATATTAAGTAATATTGCATTAAATGTATCAACAGTTTAAGATAAATTTTAAGACTTTATAACATGGAATATTGCTGCATAACAGAAAACAAAATGTATAATGTACAAAAATATTGAATGTAATAAATTTATTCTTTGCAGGATTGCTTGTAATAGCAGGAAATTAGAAACAAGCTTCTTTCCTAAAGTAAAATCCACGAAGAACTTCTCCAAACATTCTTAACCAAAACCCTCTCATACTTCAAGAAAACAACCCTCCTTTCTGTGGTCTATAGCTGTGGATCAGAAACTTCAGATCACTTACGAGGTGGTTAAACATGCAGAATCCCAGACCTTATCCCAGACCTACTAGATCATAATCTGCAATTTGTTTATACATATTGAAGTTTGAGAAGCACTGACATACAATGCAGGTTGCAATTAAGCTTTTTACTACATAGAAGAGTTTGATTTTGAACGAAAACCATGTTACAAGAGTCATCAATACATGGAGTGATGGTTTTGTGAAATTGAAGAAGGCTTTCATCTGTGGTTTGGCACTACACCTGCTTGAGTAACTGTTGTCAGTATTTGGGGGCGTGGCTACTCCTATCTCAAGTGAATCATAAACACCCAAGGTAAATGGTGCCATGGTGTTCTCAGGTTGTAAGTAAGCATTAGTGTCACAACAGGATCTAAGAAATTAATCCTAAATGTCAGAGCTTCTAAATCTCTTTTTCAGTGCTTCTCAAACTTTGGCGTGCCTAAGAATCACCTGGGGAACTTGTTTAAAAATGCTGACAGCAAGGTCTTACCCCTCGAGTCCTGCTTAGTAGGTTCATCAGTAGTGATTCGAACAATTCTAAGAAACCTGATATCAGGGCTGGAATTAGGAGGCACCCAGGGCACACAATTTAAGGAAGCTCTCACTCTCAGGTTGGCGTGAGTACCTGGATGGCACCTGAACAAACCTCAGAGTAAGTGCCTTCTTAAATATTGCATCCAGGGCATCTTGCTGCACTCAGCCAAGCCCAACTCACGCACTCCTTGGTGCTGCATGCCACAGGTGGTCCACGGACCAGCAGCTCCAGCATGGTCTGGGGCCCTGTTAGAAATGCAGACCCTTCGCCCAACCCCAGACCTACTGAATCTGAAGCTGCACTTAGCAAGATGCTCAGGTTACTCCTATGCACACTGAAGTCTGAGAAACAATGAACAGAAGGGATGCCCAAATAAAATCTTGCAACTGATACTAAAATCCTAAGCTCTTTCAAACATCACGTTGCGTCTCTAATACAGGAAAGAGTGAGCAGTGGCTCTCCACTGATGTCCAAAAGACAGCCCTACACTGGCCAACATTTTTGTCACTTTTAATCCATGGCCTGGATAACAACATAAAGGAGATGCTTATGAACCTGCAGGTGGCACAAAGCCAGAGGCTGCTAATGCAAGAAGGAACAGAGTCAAACCACCCTGACAGGCTCAACGACAGGCAGAGCATTTGATTGGTAAGTATACAAAAAAATTTTACATTTAGACTAAAAATTTCAATAACAAAGGTATAAGATGTGTGATGATTTGCTTGGCAACAAAACGTATGAAAAAACCTGGGAATAGATCCAAAAGTATGTCATGAATTTAATATAATAGCATTTCAGATCAGAGGGAGAAAATAATTTAATAAATGGTGTTGGAGTAACTGGGTGCTAGCTGGAAAAATAAACAAATTTGAACCCCTACCTCACATCTTATAACAAAATAAATTCTGGAAGGATCAAAGATTTAAACATAAAAACAAATTCATTAAAGCATTTAAGTAAATATGGGGAAAATATTTTTTAAATAATTTCAAAGTGGTTTAGGCATTTCTAAGAACGAAAACAACCCAAAAGCATATAAAATCCAGAGGCTGTTTTTAAAAATTAACAAATTTCACTACATTAAGAAAAAATCTGCATGGTAAACACCATGTAAACAAAGCCTGAAGACAAATAACAAAATGGGGAGAAATTTTACAACTTACGAGGTGTGATCAAGCAATATGGTGAATGTCTAAATTTAAAAAAATTGTATTACAGTAAAAGACACATTGCCATTAATCCCCCTTGCTTCAAACACACTTATCCCATCGTTCTTGCCACTCTCTAAAGCAGTTCTAGAAGAAGTCCTCTTTCATGAGTGTCTTTAGTTGGGCGGTCATGGCTGCCTCGATGTCCTGAATCATTTTGACTTTAGGGAAAGAGCCAGAAGTCACACAGTGCCAGATCCAATGAATAAGGTGGATGAAGACACATAGTAATGTTTTTGACAGAAATTGCCATATACCACAAGCGATGTGTGACACGGAGCGTTGTCATGACAGAGGATGGTTTACCACACACTTTAAAACACACCTTCTCGGGCCAGCCTGGTGGCTCAGGCGGTTAGAGCTCCATGCTCCTAACTCCGAAGGCTGCCGGTTTGATTCCCACATGGGCCAGTGGGCTCTCAACCACAAGGTTGCTGGTTCAACTCCTCGAGTCCCGCAAGGGATGGTGGGCTCTGCCCCCTGCAACTAAGATTGAACATAGCACCTTGAGCTGAGCTGCCACTGAGCTCCCAGATGGCTCAGTTGGTTGGAGTGTGTCCTCTCAACCATAAGGTTGCTGGTTTGACTCCCGCAAGGGATGGTGGGCTGTGCCCCCTGCAACTAGCAACGGCAACTGGACCTGGAGCTGAGCTGCGCCCTCCACAACTAAGATTGAAAGGACAACAACTTGACTTGGAAAAAAGACCTGGAAGTACACACTGTTCCCCAATAAAGTCCTGTTCCCCTTCCCCAATAAAATCTTAAAAAAAAACCACACCCACACCTTCTTACAACCATAGCTCATACCTGACTGCACCCAACAAGTTAAAACTTGTCACATGCTGTTACTAAGATTTGATGCGCCGCTTCCTGTATTGAAGATCCTGCCTTTCCGTTGGATGGCACTCAGCAACAGCATTCACCGTATTTGCTGATCACAACGGAAAGGCTCCGTGTCACACATCGTTTCTGGTATGGCAATTTCTGTCAAATAAAAACATTACGGTGTGTCCTCAGCTACCTTATTCACTGGATCTGGCACCGTGCGACTTCTGGCTTTTCCCCAAAGTCAAAATGACCATGAAAGGAAAACGTTTTGAATCAATTCTGGACATCAAGGCAGCAATTAAAGACATTCATGAAAGAGGACTTCTAGGACTACTTCAGAAAGTGGCAAGAACGATGGGATAAGTGTGTTCGAAGCGAGGGGGAGTATTTTGAGGGGAATGAATGGCAATGTGTCTTTTACTATAATAAATTTTTATTTAAACATTCACCGCATTTTTTTTTATCATACCTCATATATCAATGATATAGGCCTATTTTCTTTAATGTTTAGAAAATTCCCAAAATCATTAAGAAAAAAGACCAACAAGCTAAGAGAAAGCTAGCCTAGACAGGCTAAGGAGGCTGAGAGCTGTGCAACAGCTGAAGGGCACTCTTGTGTTAGAGAGAAAAAACTGAGTCATTTGTTGCTATAAATGGTTGAATCAGGATTGATGGTAGAAATTCCCAATGAGTTAAACATCAGCTGAACATACAGACGAACTTTCTAAGAATTAGGAGAGTCCATGAATGGATTCAAATCAAAGTTAAACAGCCAACTTCTAAGGAAGTTTTCAGAAGGGAGGACCACATTAGATGGGAAACTAAGCTACAGTCACTGGGGTTCCGTCAAATTCTAAAATGATGCCATTCTAGCCCAAAGAGTACATCAGGTCTGGACAAGTTAAGAGCATGAACTCCAATAATGATGGGCATTATCACTACCACCACTCCAAAGACTGGAAACCATGGTATGGTGTTCACACTCTTTTTATTATAAATGCAGTGTTCTCTGGGGAGGAGTGGGGGGTGGTTTGAATGCTTTGTTGAATCATGACTCCTGTACTGGGGAGATTTTGAGTCTATCTGTAGTGGTAGGGTGGGGCAGTCCTGCTTCAGTCACAGTCCGCCCCCACCCCCAGCTCCTTCCTCCATTACTAAAGGCAAAAGCAGAGTCTGGAAAGAGTGAATTGGGTTGGGGGGTTAAGACGAGGTCTTAGGTAATAGTATGGTTCTTCCTTGTAGAAAACCCAGAACCCACGGGAGATACTTAGATATCAACATCTTTCACTACAATCTGATTATGAGCTAAAAACCACAAACAAATATTACAAGGTACAACTTACAAATGGGCTCAATTCCAGAAGCTAGTTTGCAAGTCAGTTGGGTAGAATTTGAAACAGCACTAAAAACACAGAGAGCAAAAAAGAAGGAAAGCCTGCCTATCAGCCCACAATGTATCAGACACTGAGCAGCAGCAGTTTTCCAAGCAGAAAATACCACTGGAATACTAGTAAGTTACAAAGTAAAGTAAAATTGAAGAACTGCTTGATTTACCTTGAATCCTAATGCTTAAGGCAAAGCAAATTTAGTTGGAAAAAGCTGAGATGGTTAACAGAAAGATTCTGAGGGGCAACTCCTTACATGTCTCTAAAGCTCTAGAAGTCGGCAACAGTGAGTCTATTCTGGCAACTAATTTCATTTCAAAATCTAGTGCTTCCTTTTGCTTAATAAGGACATGCCACTAAATAGTATTAGCCATGACTGGGGAAAGTTTTTAGTTCAAAAGTATATAACGAAAAGAATGAGTGAGGAGAAGGTGTAAGGCACTTTTGAGGTAAGAGAGCAATAAATAAGAAATAAGCCCAAAGAGGAGACAAGGATTATCTCAAGCATAAATACCTAAAAGACAAGAGAGAATAAAAGTGTGTAAAGGTTGGGGTGGGGAGAGAGTCCCCCATAAAGGTGGGGGAAAAGAGGATGACAGTGACCAAGTTTCCATACAGGCCATCAGGGGGCACCACCTGCCCAGGACAACTCGACTGCTGCGAGGGGCTAAGGAGACGCATCTGACTGGACTTCCATGTTTATAGGACATTCCCAAGTTAGGAATATTATACTCAACTATAAACCATTAGAAATGCTTTCGCAGTCAGGTTAACGGAGGAAAAAAGAACATTAAAAACAAAAGCAGTTCTCTGCCATCCGTTTGTGTATTTGCTTATCCAAAGCAGGAAGGGCAATGATAAATAGTGTCATTTGGTATCCAGAGGTAAGGAAGCCAGGGAAAGCTGAAGAAATTTCTTCAGGGACTCCTTGCTGCTCTAAGCTCAGTGGAAAGTCAGGACGGTCAATGGCAGCACACAGTGTGGCGTACGCGCCTCAGCCCCAGGCTGGAGCAATTTCTCTAATATACCGCACGAGTAAGTAATATGTTATAGATATGATCAAGATAACGTTTCATATCGCTGAGAAATGAGAATAAACATGGAGTGTATATTACAGGCATCTGAAAAAGAAGGAAGTTAAACGTCTTGCTCAGTATCACACTTAACCAGGACATGCATTACTCGTACAACTCTTACTGGTCCAATTTTTTTCCATTAGACATTTTTGTAAATAATTAGAATCATGATGACAAAAAGGAAGAAAGCATTGTTTTAAGGTGCATTTAACAAAAAGGTCTGTCAAATACCTGAGCCTGGACAATACACATAAGCACATCTGTTTCTTCAGAAACTTTGAGCGGCCCTCAGATCTCAAACCTGCTGGCAGGGGAAATCTTTCTAAGACATCTCTTGACCTATATTCTGTTACAAACCATGAGCATTGCCGGCTGTTCCGATGATGTGTACTGGGGTTGGCGACATCCTTAGCCCTGAATGTCAGTCAACAGGGAGGCAGGCTCCACTTGTGAAGTCAGAGAGACAGAGAGAAAGAAGGCTGAGGGCAGGGCAGACAGGAGAGAAGACAGACTGAGAGGAGAAAAATGGAGAGCCCATGAAATGACCAGAAAGGGCAAAAACTGTTTTAGTAGTTTAGGCTGCAGAGAGTGCCACTCACACTGTCGTGATAGCCCCAGTTCCTAGTTGTTTGCCCCTGTTCCCGTAGTGGGTAAGAATGGTTATTCAGCTGTGCAATTTAATAGTGCCTTAACTTTATGTAATATAACCAAACATGTGAGAAGTACTGTTTTTACATAAGACACTTGGCGTTTAGGAGCTGGCCCAAAGGAAGTAATGAGCTTTCAGAATTAGGGAGGCAGCTCTGAGTTGGAGGGTTCTGAGACGCAAACAGGGTACACAACTGCTGGGTAGCTGCTAGGCGTTTTCATAAATTATCTCATTTATTCCCTATAAAACACCATAAAGTATGTATTGTTATCTCCATCTATAAATGACAAAACACACCTAGGGAAGATTAAGTCAAGGTCTCAAAATCAGTAAGTGGCTGAACCAGAATCAAATCTGAAAAGACATCTGCCTTCCTCTCTCCTCCAGCGGGAGCACATGGCCACCATGATTCTCCGCACGGCAAGGGACACTGCCTCTGAGCCCGCTCATTCATTCAGAATGTTTACCAACGGCACCGCGCAAACACCAACCCAAGCGTGAATGAGACCGAGCTGGTGCCCTACTCCTGACGCAATGAATCAATACAATAAACAAACAACCTAACCTCAGAGAGTATAATGACTACCAAAAAAGAAGACACAGAGAGGAGAGTGGGGCAAGGGTCCTACTTCTAACTGCGTGGTTAGCGAAGGCTGCACTGAGGCGGCAACATAATGCTGGGAACTGAAAGATAAAAGCCAGTAAGCAGGCCGGCCCGGTGGCTCAGACGGTTGGAGCTCCGAGCTCCTAACTCCGAAGGCTGCCGGTTCGATTCCCACATGGGCCAGTGCGCTCTCAACCACAAGGTTGCCAGTTCAACTCCTCGTTTCCCCGCAAGGGATGGTGGGCTCTGCCACCTGCAACTAAGATTGAACATGGCACTTTAAGCTGAGCTGCCACTGAGCTCCTGGATGGCTCAGTTGGTTGGAGCGCGTCCTCTCAACCACAAGGTTGCCGGTTTGATTCCTCCGCCACCTGCAACTAGCAACGCAACTGGACCTGGAGCTGAGCTGCACCCTCCACAACTAAGACTGAAAGGACAACAACTTGACTTGGAAAAACGTCCTGGAAGTACACACTGTTCCCCAATAAAGTCCTGTTCCCCTTCCCCAATAAAATCTTAAAAAAAAAAAACACGACCCAGTAAGCAGGGAAGTAGTAACACGCTCTGACTGACAATTACCTAAGAACACATAGAGGGTGCCAAGACAATGTAGACACATTTTAAGAAAGGAAAAAACTATTAGTTGTAATACTCAATATATACCGATAACAAAAGATGAATACAAGTCACGTTTGACTTCTGTAATTACAAGAGGTGCTCAAAGTGGTTGCCATCAGCGTCCAGACACTTCTGATTACAGCGAACTACTGCTTGAGCAGTGTTGACCAAAGTGTCCACTTGTGCACATTTTCTGGGCACCCCCGGCATATGAGGACTTTCATCAGAGCACTGTTTGTGGTGCAGGGAGTTGGAGAACAAATGAGGTATTCATCACTAGGGAAACAGATAACTAAAATGTGGTGGCTACTAGTGATAAAATACAATACAGTAGTTAACATGAATATAACTTAAAAATATAGTTTTAAATAAAAAAGGATCAGAATGAGAATTATGATGTAATATTATTTATATACATTTACAAAAACACCACACAAGGATACAAACACATCCAAGGATAAATATTAAACACATTAGAGAAGATGCTGATGGAAATGAGGGATGTGAATGGTAAAAGAAATGGAAAATGACAATAATGGGAAATAATAAAACAAGAGAGGGGCATCTTGCAATGTCAATATAATGTTCTCTGTCAGTATAATGTTCTCTGAACCGAACAGTATGATAAATTCAACTCTGCACTTGAGATCTAAAAGGAAAAAATAAATTTATGGGGTAAAAGGAATGTTCCTTCTGTTCTAACTGCCTTTCCCAAACTGCCTGACATTCTGCCAGTTGACTCATCTGACTTAACAGGCAAGGAAGGGGGAGCTAAGAGGGGAGGGGGGCACTATGTCAGAGTATAAATGTGGCCACCACTGTATCTTGCACCCATCTTTACGATGGCATTTATCATACCGCTGAAATTGTATGTAAATACGATTATCTTCCCACCCTGATACTTATTTCCTTAAGTGCAGGACTGTATCATATCCTGCCTCATAAACCCAGAGCTAAGCACAGTGACTGGTGCAAAGAATATATTTAACAAATGCTGATTGCCTGACTGGCTTGTTTTGGTTGGTTGGTAGACTGCATGAAAAATAATTCAAAATTAGACCCCAGTTGAATTGTTTTCAGACCCCAAGTTGAATTGTTTATACTTAGTTCTTGACTATTATAACGCAGGCAAATGAATGCTCAATGAATTATCATGGGAGATGGCTAACTGTCCCACCAAGCATCATTTCTTCCAGCATCAAAATGCATATATCCATTGGGATGATGGACACACGAACAAACATACCACACAATTCAAGCTGACTCGATGGCTGCAAGGCAGAGGATGCTAAGAGAGATGCTACGGCAAAATCACGAAAGTGCGAATGACAGAAGTTCATTTTAAGTGGAAAAAAAAATACAGAAATGCAGCACAAGTCATATAATCTCGCTGCCTGGCAGCGTGAGGTAGCATCATGTGACCTGTGTGTACAGCATGTGAAAACCTTTCTAATCAATTATTAAATCAACTTGAGCACAGCACAATTTACGTATAATAAAGTGCCCCCGTTTTAAGCGAACAGTCTGATGAGCTCAGTGTGTGCACCGTGTAACCGCCACCACAGTCGGGACCTGACACTTTCCACCCCTGGAAGTCCCGCAGGCCCGAGCAGCCAGTCCACCTTCCGGCCCGAGCAGCCAGTCCACCTTCCACCCCAGCCCCCAGGCAACCGAATCCCTTCTGTCAAGATATCGACATTTATATTTCTTTAAATATAAAAAAGTTTAACTTGGTATTTGGCAATCTTCAAATATACACACAGAACAGTATAACGAATCTGATTTATTAAATACTCAGCTTCAACAATTTTTAATGCATGACCAATCCTGTCTCATCCATACTCTTCTTTTTTAAACTTTATTTATTTAAGTGTGTTTTTCCAGGACCCGTCAGCTCCAAGTCAAGTAGTTGTTTCAATCTAGTTGTGGAGGGCGCAGCTCACACTTGTGGCCCAGGTGGGGATCGAACCGGCAACTTTGTTGTTAAGAGCACCGGGATCTAACCAACTGAGCTATCAGGCCGCCCCACATACTGTCTTTTATTAGTTCTTCACAACCTTCCTCCAGAGTCAGCAACACCCACATTTTACCAACTAGAAAATGGAGGTACACAGAAGAAATATGAACAGTGGCTCAGTGGAAGGTAACAGAACTCCAAACTCCCCGGTCGTTCAGAAAAGGCTGCTAAGTGTGGTTCTACTTTAATGCCTCCTCCTTCCCTTCAGGAAGATACATGAGTCTAAACAGTATGAGTCTTTGAGAGAAAGGGCTGGAGACATCGCCTAGACAAGGAACCAGGGGGCCCGGTACAGTGGCCTTCCTGCTCTCTTTGGCAGGACAAGTCCCTGCTTGACAAAAGCTAAGTTATTACGAAAAAGAGTAAGAGTCACTTAACGAGATAAGCCCTGAAGCCTGGGATGGGGAAGAAGAGAGCAGCCGGCATTCTAACCTAGGAAGTCCAGGGAGGACGTGCTATGAAGCTACGCAGAGGAGGTCAGTCATCAGCAGAATGCTGGGCCTGTCTGGCGTGGCACTTTGATCAAACCCTCTGCCACCTGCAGCACACTGCTGCTCTAGTAGCTACAGGCCCTGGGTGGCCAGTCACCTCCCACTCATCTCTGGGCTTGGCTGCTGCTTCACCGCCTCCAGAAACACAAGTTACACTATACTTGTTATGCCAATATCACTACCAGGTAACATAAATTCTAGAAGCACCGGCCTCAGCTTACACACAGCATAACCTTTAATACAGCAGGATAGAGCTCTCCCTCATCCCTGCCCCCAGCCCTGGACAAGCACAGATTAAATTAAGAATTCTCAAAATTCCCAGTGGTGTCAAAAGCACTTAAAGTTGCCGGGTCAAAGATTCATTTTTGCAGCAGACAACCACAAAGGATTTCAGTGTTACATACAGTGGAAATGATTGCAAGAAATTCTAAATATGGACAGGAAGTAATTTAAATTCTTTTTCTAATGCCGAATACTTTTTTTTCCCCTCAGTTCAATATCTGATTCTAAGTCAGGCTCCAATTAAGGAAAGCAAGACCCAGTTTTCTGGTTCCACTGGGATTTACTCGTTCAGGGATTACCTGGTCTGCCAGCTGTGAATCTGTTTCCAGTCAGTGCTCTGCTGGAAACCCTGTTGTGACTAACAGACATGTCTCAGAACAAGGAAACACCCTGATTATTGGGAGTCAAGGACGAAGTAAAGCCCGAAACAAAGAACTCTCACTGGTCTGGTGCTTTCCCCAGCAGGCCACTGCCGTCTGTCTTGAAGCAGCTGTGTGACGTTGGCAAATCAACCTACCTAGGTCTTGATTTCCTTGCCTCTACCTGCATTACTCACAATAGCCAAAAGGTGGAAACAACCCAAATGTCCACCACAAAGAGAGACACCGGGGTAAAAACCAGTCTTTCTTCAGATGGGTATTCTGGTGTCTCTCTGGGACGCCTAGAATTAAAACAGACTCCTGAGGATGGCAAGGCAGGAAGATGAAATGAACTTGGGTCCTGAGCTGCTGAATTAACCAGCACTGGAGTCATCCTATCTCCAGACGTCTTGTTATCTGAAATCCTGCGTTTAAAGTCATTGAGCTTTTCTGTTTCTTGAAGGTGAAAACATAAGATAATACCAACCTAAAAGGTCTCAAGAGACTTACGCAGCAATGAAAGGCCAAGTTGGATCTCTATAATTCAAACAAATGCAAAACAAAATACCCTGTTCTTGTTCTGCAAACATGAGAAAGGTTTTAGAACAGGTAAAAAACAAGGTGACAAGGAAAAGTGCAGTCAGTGGAGCCACACATTTAGCAATTCAATAAAGAAACGTGGACCTGGAAACTAGCCTGGATGAACCGATTGTGCTTCATTTCAGAAATATTAGTTAGAAGACGATGACTTGAAAGACAGTTTCTATGTTCACAACAACGCTGTGAGGCAGCTGCCCTATTCTCATTTTACAAACGAGAGAACCAAAGCACAGGAGCTGAGCACCTTGCCCAGAGCCACCTTCGTCTGTGCGCTGTTCTCCACCTGCAACTCCCCCATTTTCATTTAGGCAACTGACTGCTACACATTCCAGTGTCAAGCTAAGGAAACACACTGCCTCAGAAAAAGGCTTCTTTGTGCCCACACAGGGCCCAAAGCTACTGTTCCACTCCACTGCAGTCTGTTCTCTACTGCAGCACTGTGCACACTCGTGACTATTTAAATACTTGTCTTCTGCACCAGGGTGTACGGGCCCTGGGGACATTCTAGCTTGCCCACCACCACAGGGTATTTCCAAAGCTGAGCGCGATGCCTGCCCTTAGGAGGCACACAGTCTGATAGAGAGACAGCAAGTAATTAAACAGGTCCTTCCAGCGCCATGTGGGAGGCAGACAGGTATGCACAGGACGCTGGAGGCACAAGACGGGGTGAGGGAAGGCTTCACGGAGATGTCCCTTGAACTGAGCTCTGAAGGATAAGGAAGTTAGGAGAAAAACAAGTCAGAAGAAAGGCGTTCTAGGTAGGTGGAGCATAGGTGTACGTATAGAGAAGAAAGAGGCCATGAAACTTCAGGGGAACTACCACAAGCTCACTAAGGCTGGAATTCGATATTAGGGAGCAAAAAATGACACTTGAGGGATGGGAAGCTTCAGTTCTATACTCAAAGGGAGCAATATGTTGTCAGACCTCTAAAATAATCTAACGATAATGGGCATGATGAAAGTGCTTACTGTACATCAGACACTATGCTGAGCACTTCAGCTGAATCATTTCATTTTATCTACACAACCACCGTGAGTATTATTCCCACGAGGAAGTAAGATCACACACAGCTGGTACGTAACTGGCAAAGCCAGGCTTTGAACTGCAGCTATATTATCTGACTCCAAAGCCTGTGTGCTCTTACTCACAGTCTAGTACTTGTCTAGCTTACTATGCACTGATATGATCTGACATAATTGTGTGTAATTCAAACAGTAATTATCTTGATTCTATTAGGAAAGCTGGCTATTTAAAGGAAGCCCACATCTTTTTCATTAAGCAAATCATAAACACAAATATTTCATACATTGAGTTTACTTAAAATAAAATATATAATTAGTATGCAATAGATTTTATGAAAGAAGCTGACAGGAAAATTATTCAAAGACAGCACACGCAGCGTCCGGATAACCCAGTCCTGTCCCTAGAACTATTGTTACCTCTAAACCATCAAAAATCATGCTAAACAAATACTAGAACTGCTCAGTTTGAGTCTCCTCAACAAAACTAACCTTCCAAAGGAGAATTTAAACTATTCCTTAGACAACTCAATTATTGAAAATGGATGAAAAGGAAAGAAAGTAGCTAACACAGAGGAAAGATGATATGACATGGAATCTCTTTTTCCTGTTATCATTTGCTTTAAGCAGGACAAAATGATAATATGATTGAATGTGTTTACAGGGCTAGACATACACTTTATGTGCCGATTCAAGTTAAAACATGAGCTAGAAAATGTACCAGGTAGGGAAAGTCTTGGTTCAAAGAACCCAGTGTTTTAGGAAGTCACTTACCAGCAAAAATGCAAATATACTAAGTCACAGCTGATGGACTATTAATAAATCATTAAAACAAACTACTGGGAGATCTTCTTTGCTTTTTAAAATGTCTCATAATATACAGCAGAAGTTCACAGACTGATAGCAATTATCATAGTGACACTAGATTAAATACATATTAGTGCCAAGAGTTTCAAGTACACGATCGTGTTCTTATAAGGTCATTCGCACAGCCACACTTTCAGACGTGCTAACTAAGGCACAGACAGGTCAGATAAGCTGCTCAAGGTCACTGGGTAGGAAGTGACAGAGCCAGGATTCACACACAGCCAGAGTCCATCCTCCTTACACACCACGCAGCAATGTCTCTACTGCGCTGAAAGGTACCTAGAGATTATCTGGTTTACTCACCACTCAACCCCCTCATTTAGACAGACGTGTAGGGAGCTTAAAGGACTCTCCTCGGGTCCTTTGGCTAGTTTACAGCACAACTGGGAGTGAACCCCATATTTCCTACTCTTCAGACAAGCAGTCTGTAATCATTTTGACTCATAGTAAATACCCTCTTCTTGAGAAACATTAAAAATATCACCATAAGTAAATTCAAACAGACCAAACAAGAAAGATGTAAGTGCCTGTCACTGCACACTGAGGTGTGTGCATTACGTTGTAATGGGAGATAGGAAACGAGAAGACAAACATTTCCTGTGCACAGCTTGGAACCAGCAGACAGAAGATAACAGGATTTCATGCGTGCTTGTGGACTACCAACATTTTTTCTGCCTCTTGCATTTCAGTAGGGCATTAAAAGCCTTAAAGCAAGAGTCGGCAAACTTGTTCTTCAAGGGCCTAAATATTTGAGTCTGTGTAGGCTATACGGTCTCTGCTACAACTCAACTGTATCATTTCAGGGAGTAAAAAAGCAGCCATGGACGATACATGAATGGACGTGGTGGCTGTGTTCCAATAAACTTTAAGTTATGGACACATACATTTGAATTTCATGTAATTTTTACACGTCATGAAATATTATATTCTTTTTATTTTTTTCAACTACTTAAAAAAGGCACAGCTACGGGGCGGCCGGATGGCTCAGCTGGTTAGAGGGTGAGCTCTTAACCAGGTTGCTGGTCAATTCCCGCATGGGATGGTGGGCTGCACCCCCTGCAACTAAAGATTGAAAACAGTGACTGGACTTGGAGCTGAGCTGCGCCCTTCACAAGTAGATTGAAGGACAACGACTTGGAGCTGACGGGCCCTAGAGAAACACACTGTTCCCCACTATCCAATATTCCCCGCTACAAAAAAGGGCACAGCTTGCAAATGACAGAAAAGGAGGTTGTGGGCCGGAGGACATCTGCTGACCCTGCACTAAACCAAAGAAGTACTTTTAGTCAGATCAAAGGCAAAGCAGTGATGAAAGAAGCAAGGCTGTGGCCGTTTTCTTGACTCAGTTCTGGTCCCACTGATTAGGGAGGCCTTCTTGGACCATCCCCCACTCCTGCTTGGGGTAGGTGTCCCACTTTTGTGTTCTCACTGAAACTTGGGCCTGTCTCTGTCCTAACACTTACCCTGATATAGCCTGTGGATTATTCAATTGTCTGTATCTCCCCAAATGAAGGATGTTTTTCTTTGTTTTTCAATTTATACTCCTAGCTGACATGATGTTCAAAAAAATAAAAACAAAAACTGGGGAAGGGTGGGAAGGAAAATAAAAGAGAAATAAGGTGAGAAATTCTTACCTTTAAACAGACAATAGAATCACTACCATGTCTTGTCAGTGATTCAGTGACAGACACCTAAGGAGTTAAATCACTGGTTCACCTATTTTTGCATCTGTTAACAATCTGTGTTTTTATGTCCCATAAATATGCACCAACCCCTCAATCTATTCTCTTACTTATGCCTCCCTCAAGGCCAGGCATCTGACTAACTTGTTTAGATTAATCTGGATGAGAAAGACCTAGGCATTAATTTAAAATGATTGTCGGGTCTCCAGAAAGGCTTCAGGGTACCACTGGGTTCTGCAGAACACAAATGGGAAAACTACTGTCCTACAACTTAGCCTCAAAAATGAATGATGGCTTCAAATCGTTTAAAGAAAACCCAAAAAGCCACAATTACCAGCTATACTATGAAAATCAACATGGAAACGTCTACCTTATCATTATCACATCAAGCGTAAAAGAGAAATAAACATTTCAATCCCACGTGGTTGGATGGATGACCCTCTCTACTGCAGGGCCCTTAACCTTTTCTATGCCATGGGTCCCTTTTGGACCTCTTCTCAGAACAATGTTTTTGAATGCATAAAATAATATGTATAGTTTAAAAAAGGAAACCAGTTACAATAATAACTAACCCCTAGTACCTCCCATTACTTCCTGTCTTCTTTCCTTGCTTTATTTTTTCTGCTTAGCATTTGTCACTATCTAAGACACTATACACGGTATTTCACTTGTGTGCTCTTTTAGTAGCTGTTTCCCCAACTAAAACCTAATTTCCACGAGGGCAGGGAAGTTTATCTATTTTGTTCACCACTCTATTCCCCAAACCTACAAAATGCCTGGTATATAACAGATGCCCAATAAATATTTGTTGAATTATTAAATTAACTTCCTGTCTCCTAAGAGCTATACTCTAAGACGAATCAAAGGCAGTTCTACTAGGACCTGTCATCCTTAAGAAAGACACTATACAATACTTCATATACACAAACTTTTGGTAGACACTGGAACCCTTTTACAAACACATTCATCCACAATAGACTTCACATCGGATAACTGATGTGAGGCAGAGAAGTGAAATGCCTCCAGGTTAGTCAGTGAACAAAACTGATAAACCAGGTTTCCTGCTTGTTAACTCTGCCCCTTCACTTTACCCTTTGCCCTCTGAAATGTTTGGTGCATTGCCTTGAAGGACAGTCTCTTTCCGCTAAAGATATCTAGTTACACTAAGAGACGCTTGCATGGGATCCGAGCAGAAATCATTCACAGCAAAGTTACACACCCTTTTGCAACAAACTCTAGGATTACAGCTCCTGACAAAGCAATTCTTGAATGGAGGAAATGGTTTTGTTTTAAAATTCATCTTAATCACAACAAATTAAATGGTTAACAAGAAACTAAACCCTCAGACATGACAGACTGTCTCACATAGTCCCAAGAGGAAGGAAGCTTAAAGACAAGACGACTCAAAGCACCAGAGAAATGCAATTTCTACCGACTGCAAAGCCTTCACTCTACAGTGTGTGATAACAAACTGGACCGGCAAATCAGAAACCAAAAGGAAAGGGAGGAGGGAAGATGAGGTTAACAATGAGGTCACTTAATATGAAAGAAAACAGTGTTTGCAAACTGTTTCATAACTCAGCCAGCAGTCAAAACCTAACAGGAAGGCAGTTTGGCCCTTCTTGGGTGGCCAAGGCCCATGTCAGCCTGCTCTCCACCTCCACTATTTGCCAAAAAGCAGAGCTGAGGAAATGCGCTTATAACATGAGGGGTTTTGAGATAATCAAACCTCTCTGCTTAAAACATAACTTTCTAATTCTGTTTAAGCACCAGAATTTTCCATATTTGTGCATCTTCCTATATACAGGACAAGAAAAAGTGAAGAAACAGGTTTTTTGTGTATTTCTTTTTAATATTTCGAGTATTAATAAACCTGCAATAGCTGGTCATCAATAGAAGACAGAAAGTTATACAGCAATGATGTATATTAACAGGATTTCAAATTGAAAAAAAAAAGGGAGAGAAAACATTTTTTACATATGCTTGACTATAGCTCAGTGGGAAAGTATTAACCTAGAACAACCATTACAACCAACTGTTGATTTCTTATATGGTTCTAGTTCTAATCCTTAGAGATGTATGCTTCTTTTGAACTAACCAGGTAAAAACTGTAAGTTTCTAACTGCTTATAGTGCAGTGGCTTTGTAATGACCTCTTAAGAGAAAGCCCTGAAGACACAACGATAAACAAAAAACACAATCACAGAGAACTCATGGGTCAACCTTTTCTTTTTCCAATGCAAAGGTTTTCAAACAATGTTATTTAAACATTACAATTATAAGTGAGGTACTTCTCATCCCAATAAGCTTTTTTAAAAATATGCTATAAATAATTATATAACTGATTAAAAAAGAAACGAAAAACCCTAAAAACACAAATTATACATTATTCTAAATTCACTTTTTGATGGACAGAGTGGAAATTAAAAACTAAATATCCAATTAGTGGAATTAAATAGTGTTTTGTCCATTCTGTGGAATACTATACAGCCATTAAAAAGAATGGGAGAGACCTCTAAGTACAGAAATGGAAAAATCTCCAAGATGCCTTGGTGTGGGAAGTAAGCAAGCTGAATAACTCACAGTGATTCTGCTTATGCAAAATATTTATGTGACTCTGTATATATATTGTATTTAAATGCTCAGGGAGAGATCTAGAAGAATATATATCAAATTCTTAATAGTGATTTAGTCTGCGTAGGGCCAGAGAAGTGAGGGAGCTTTGCAAGGATTTTCACATCCTACTCTATGTATGGCTTAAATGTATGATTTTATAAGGTTGTATTCATACATCACTTGTGTATTAAAAAAGTCTTAATAAAGGGCAAAAGGACTAGATGATTCTATGAAGATAAGGGAAGAAAACAAAAGATGAACTTACTTGATAAATACTAAAGCAAATTAATGTGAGAGCAAGAGGTTGATTACCCACCACACCTCAATGTAGAGTTTTCAGTTCAGCCACTCAAATGACAGTAACAGGATGAACCATAAACATAAAGAATAAGGTTTCGGAAGTGGTAAGTCTACACCATAATCAAAATACACAAGTCATATCTAAAACAACTGAGAGTTTTAAATGTATACTTTTTATGTCTTCCTATCAAGCTCGGGGAACTGCATTTTCTTTTCTCATTGTATTGTAAAATAGCCATACTTCCATTGGAAGTACTTGTTTTTCAGTATTGAAACCCAACTACTCTTGACAGCAAGTTCGAATAGCACATGTGAAAATAACCAATAGCACTGCAATTAAAAAGATGCTTTGCCAACTAGAGATGAGGACAAGAGACCCAAAAGATGTTGCTAGATTCAGAAACAGGAATGCCAGCAGGTCTCAGATGAGGCAGCAGAAGGCTAACAAAGTCATCTGCCCAAAGTAAACTCTCTGACATCGCTCTTAGTGCTGTTTTTGTTGATGTATCTCCTCAGGCAAGGGAAACAAAAGAAAAAAATAAACAAATGGAACTACATCAAACTAAAAAGTTTTGCTCAGCACAGGAAACCATCAACAAAACAAAAAGACAACCTATTGACTGGGAGAAGATATCTGCCAATGATACACATGATAAGGGGTTCATGTCCAAAATTTATAAAGAACTCATACAAGTTAACACCACAAAAACAATCCAACTGAAAAATGGGCAGAGGACCTAAATGGAGATTTCTCCAAAGAGGACATACAGATGGCCAACAGACACATGAAAAGATGCTCAACATCACTAATCATCAGAGAAATGCAAATAAAAACCACAATGAGGTATCACCTCACATCTGTCAGAATGGCTATCGTTAATAAGTCCTCAAACAAGTGCTGGCGAGGATGTGGAGAAAGTGGAACCTTCATGCACTGTTGGTGGAACTGAAAATTGGTGCAGCCACTACGGAAAACAGTATGGAGGGTCATCAAAAAAGTAAAAATAGAACTACTTTATGACCAACAATTCTACTTCTGGGTACTTATCTGAAGAAATCCAAAACAGTATTTCAAAAAGATGTATGTATCCCTATGTTCATTGCAGCGTTATTTACAGTAGCCAAGATATGGAAGCAACCTAAATGCCCATCAACAGACAATTGGATAAAGAAGATGTGGCACTTATATACAATGGAGTATTACTCAGCCATAAAAAATGAAATCTTACCACTTGTGACAACATGGATGGACCTAGAGGGTATTATGCCAGTAAAATAAGTCAGACTGAGAAAGACAAGTACCCTGTGATCTTACTTATATGTGAAAGCTAAAGAAAAAAAATAAATGAACAAACAAAACAGAAAAAGACTCACTGATACAGAGAACAAGCTGATGGTTGCCGGGGGTGGTGAGGGTCAAGGTGAAAAAGGTGAAGGGATTAAAAAGTACAAATCAGTAGTCACAAAATAATCATGGGGATGTAAAGTACAGCATAAGGAATACAGTCAATAATATTGTAATAACTATGGTGCCAGGTGGGTACTAGACAAGTCAGGGGGATCACTTAGTAAATTATATAAATGTCTAACCACTGTGCTGTACACCTGAAACTAATATAAAATAATATTGAATGTCAACTATAATTGAAGAAAAATTTTTTTAATTAAAAAATAACTTCATTTTTAATTAAAAAACATTTTTTAAAAAGAAAACTTCATAGCTTTTAGAAGAAAACAAAAAGTCACCCGCCCAAGAAGCAGGGACATAAAGAAGACAAAAGAAACCCAAGTGCTGCCAAATGCAGGGACCAGAAGTTTTTTCATCAGCTTTATTGAGATACAGTTTATATGTAATAAAATGGACTCATTTTAATTGTACATTTTGATAAGTTTTGACAGATTTATACACCTGTGTAACCACCACCATATTCAAGACACAGAACATTTCCCTAACTAAACCTAAAGTTTTCATAACCCAAAAGCCTGATTTCCTTGTGTCCCATCCCAATCTGGTCCCATCGCTGGCCCTAGTAAACATTTTTCTGTTACTATAGATTAGATTTGTCTTTTCAAGAATTTCTTATCAATGGAGTAAGTATGTGCTCTTCTGGGTAAGGCTTCCTTTTACTCAGTATCATGCTTTCAAGGTTCACCCATGTTATATCATGTGTTGGTACCGACCACGATTTGTTTATCGGTTCATCTGCTGTTGGACATTTGGGATTTCCAGTTTTGGGTTCTTACGACTAAATCTGCTATGAACATGCAAGGCACCCGAGGCTTCTGATTGCTTTCATTTTCTAATCCAGCACTGCGTGCACACTCTCCGTTCACCACAGCTCCAACCCTAACATTGGCCCAATGCACAATGGGAAAAGCAATCACTTAGTCAACAAATACATATACTAAGGACCTACTGTACGCCTGGGACGTTCAGTCACCAGGAATACAGTAATGAACAAGACAGTATAATCCCTCTTCTGTAGAACTTAGTCTGGAGGGGGGGGTTCCGGAAGGGGAGACATAAATAAACAAGATAATTTTAGACAGGATGTGTAATAGAAAAAAATTAAAATATTTTAAGTAACTAGAGGCACATGTGTCTAATGCAGGTTTGGCGGCCAGGGAAGGCCTATCTAGAGGAGATCTGAATGACATAGGAAACAGCTATGTAACTACCTCACATTCTAGGCAAAGAGAACTGAACGTGCAAAGGCCCTACAGAGAGAATGAACTTCTATTAGAGGAGCAGAAAGAAGGCCAGTGTGATAAAAACGCAGTGAACTTAGGTGAAGGGAGGTAACAGATAAGGCTGGACAAGGCAGGCAGAAATCAAGCCCAACAGGATCCTGTAGGCCATGATAAGAAGTTTGCGTTTTATTGGAGGGTATTAAGCAGGAGAGTAAAGCAATCAGACTGTATTTCAAAAAGATCACTGGCAGTGTAGAGAAGAACTGTAATGGGAAAGAGCGGAAGCAGACTGGTAAGGTGGCTACTGCACAATGCAGATGGTGGTGGCTTGGTCTATAGGGAAAGCAAAGGAAACATGAGAAATGGGAAAGGTTTCAAGATATCTTATTAGCAGAATCACCCACTTTTGCTAATGGATTAGATGTGGTAGGTACAAAAAAGAAGAATCTAGGATAATTCCTAGGTGGTTGGCTTGGGCAACTAGGTAAGTGACAGTACCATTTACTGAGATGGGGGGAAACTGGAGGAAAAAACAGGTTTGGAGTTGTAGGGAGAAGCAAGAGTTTGATTTGAGTCATGCTAAATTTGTGATGCTGACTGAACATCCAAACGCAGATACTGAGATTCTTATACATCCATGGCACTTCCTGGAGGTTTGTATTTAAGGGTCCCAACAAGGTTCAACATCCGTTTGGCTGTCTGCTCCGGCACCTCCTCTCTGATATCAGCAACTTGCTAACAAATAAAGAAACTGGAAAAACAACCAACCAAACAAACACAGATGTCAAATAGGCACCTGGGTATAAGTGTGGAGCTGAGAGGAAAGTCAGCACTGGACGTGAGGCACACGGAACAGTCCTGAAGCTGAGGAGTAGATCACACACACACGGGGTTTTGCTTCTGAAAGTAGTGCACATACATATACACCCCAGTGCACCTGGGTCACACCAGATAAACAGGATTCCACGAACAGTGTTACTTGGAATCAGGGTCAGGGAGTAGGGAGGGATAAATTTTATATTTGAACACACATACACGTAGAGTGAAATGCTGAATTTACACAAATTTTCAAGATAAAACATAGGATTTCAAAGAAATTTGACTGTGTTCGTAGCAGGCAGTCTTTGGATTGTACAAGACGCCTAGTGATACATTTTCATCTGTCTCTTGGAGAGTTTCAGGAAAAAAGTTGGAGAAGCATCAGAATACACAAGAACTAATTGACAAATATTTAACATACAGACTGGACTACCATGCCTACAGCTGGGGAGATCACAGAGACAGACTAGTATAGTTGTTAAGGACATGGCTTGCATAGACTTCAGAGTCACACAGACCTGGGTTCAAATCCTCTCCTTACTAGCTGTGGAGGCAGGAGCCTCACAGGGTTACTGTAAGGTTACATGGCACAACACGCGCAATGCACTTAAGCACTGCCTCTGATTAAACATTAACCCGAGTATTTTCTCTCTCCAGGGTCTCATTGTCTAATGAGATCTATGAGACATAAATTTATGAAAGGATAATAATGTAAGTTACAAATGAAAAACGCTAACCATGGTTGGTAGGACTGGTCAGGAAAGCACTGAAATTTGGGCTGAAGATTGATACAGAGAAAAAGGAAGACTCTTAGCTTTGATTTCTGTTTTTCTTTTTTCTTTTTCTTGAAGGGGAATAGATAAAGAAAGGAAGGAAGGTAAAAACCCACGCAGATAGGATGAGAACTTACTGAGGACTCTCATGAGTCAGAACTCTTGCCTCTGAACTTCTTTTGAGATAGAATTCATATACGATACAAGTCATCTACTTAAAGCATACAATTCCATTGTTACTGTATTCAGAGTTGCGCAACCAACACCACAATCCATTTTAGGCCATCTTCATCATCCCAAAACCCATTAGCTAGCAGTCACTCCCTATTTCCAAGCCTGACGCAACCACTAATCTGCTTTCTGTCTCTATGGGTTTGCCTACTCTGGACATTTCATATAAACAGAATCGTAAAATATGTGACTGGCTCCTTTCACTTAGCATGTTTTCAGAGTTCATCCATGTTGTAGCATGAATCAGTATTTCACTCTATTTTCTTGCCAAATAATATTCTACTGAATGGATATACCACACTTTATCGGTCCACTCATCAGTTGATGGACATTTGTGTTAGTTCTACTTTTTAGCTATTATGAGTAATGTTGCTATGAACGTTCATGTATAAGTTTTATATGGACATGTGTTTCCATTTCTCTTAGGTTTCTACCTAAGAGAAATAGTTAAACTCTGTTTAATCTTTTGAGGAACTGCCAGATTCGTAAGATACAGTTAACTCCAAATATTCAAATGATGGTAACTAATTTCCTGACTAACGTCTTTGGGCACCTGAAGTTACTTTCATGTCTCATACTTTCTAACTGTTTAATAATTTTTAGGTTTGCAGTATAGAATCAGTAGGAAAAGGTGAGCATGCAGAAGATAGAGAGCAAATTAAAAGGCCAGAATAACAGAACGCTGTATCTTTATTTGCTTGAAACACTGAAAAGCTTCATGGGACAAACTAGACACAAAAGCCAAAATTACAGTTATTTACGAGAAAAGAGAAAAAAAGGTGCTTCACATCAATTAAGTGCATCCATGTATTGAGGATGGGTTGTATAAATGGGAAAGTTGTAAGACCAAGTGAAGTTCTGGCCGACTTTTCCATTCTCTCAGAGTAACTTTGGAAAAGGCTCTGTTCTGCATCTTTCATCCTCTCTCGCTATCCAATGTCAGAGAAACATTGTCTCTCAACTACGTATGTCAGCCAAATAATTGTGATTCATGGTCCAAAACAGTCTCATCAGCAAATAGAAAATTTGCACTTTCAATAAATATTACCATTGCCTGAGGCAACAAGATTGTCCTTCTAGGTCTCCATGGTCCAACACGGGAACCACTGACCACACGTGGTTACTAAGCACTTAAAATGTGGCTAGTGGAACTGAAAAACTACATTTAAAATTTTTGTTTAACTTTAATGGATTTAAATTTAAAAACTATAACAGTGGAAAATTCTTTTATATTGATTACATTTATTTAGATGTAGTGGGTTAAATTAAAAAAAAAACCCCATATATTTGATCCGCTTTACCCGCATCTACCTCTCCCCTCCCCACTTACTCTCTGGTAACCATAAACTATTGTCTGTGTCTATGAGTTTTTGTTTCTCATTTGCTTGTCTTGTTCTTTTTGTTGTTTTTGTTTTATATACCACATATCAGTGAAATCATATGGTTGATATAAAATATATTTTGAAAATTAAAGTTCCTAGTTTTCTTTTTAACATGGCTATTAGAATATTTAAAAGTACGTATGTCTGGGGGCGGCTGGATGGCTCAGTTGGTTAGAGCGCAAGCTCTCTACAAGGTTGCCGGTTATATTATATTATATTAGACCTAGTCTTATAGTAAAGTAAAACCAGGTCTTATATTAATTTTGCTCTAAAAGATGCATTAGAGCTGATGGTCCGGCTAGGTCTTATTTTCGGGGAAACTCGGTATTTACAAAACAAAGCAAGTAAAATTCTAAAGCTAATAAAAAAGAATCATCTTGGGGCCGGCCCGGTGGCTCAGGCGGTTAGAGCTCCGTGCTCCTAACTCCGAAGGCTGCCGGTTCGATTCCCACATGGGCCAGTGGGCTCTCAACCACAAGGTTGCCAGTTCAATTCCTCGAGTCCCGCAAGGGATGGTGGGCTCTGCCCCCTGCAACTAAGATTGAACACGGCACCTTGAGCTGAGCTGCCTCCCGGATGGCTCAGTTGTTGGTTGGAGCGCGGGCTCTCAACCACAAGGTTGCCAGTTCAATTCCTCGAGTCCCGCAAGGGATGGTGGGCAGCGCCCCCTGCAACTAAAAAATTGAACACGGCACCTTGAGCTGAGCTGCCGCTGAGCTCCCGGATGGCTCAGTTGGTTGGAGCCTGTCCTCTCAACCACAAGGTTGCCGGTTCGACTCCCGCAAGGGATGGTGGGCAGCGCCCCCTGCAACTAGAAACGGCAACTGGACCTGGAGCTGAGCTGCGCCCTCCACAACTAAGACTGAAAGAACAACAACTTGAAGCTGAACAGAACCCCCCACAACTAAGACTGAAAGGACAACAATTTGACCATTGTTCCCCTTCCCCCAATTAAAAAAAAAAAAAAAATCTAAAAAAAAAAAAAGAATCATCTTTTCTAAAGAAATTAACTTCACTAATTACAACTGACAGCTATCACAGTATTAGAAAATATTCCATGTGAGGATGGAAATAAAAAATGGGATGAGAAGACAAAAAAAAATATGTGTGTGTGTGTCTGTATACATACATACATACATACATACATATACGTATATATGTTAAAGCCGGGGTAAAGTCAAGAGGACCAAGAAAGTTCCACAACAACTAATATCTAGTAAATGTTCAATAAATGTTAGAGGGGAAAACAGAATAGATAAATGAACAAGCAAACTTAGAATAGAAAGATAAAATGAAGGATAACAGCAAACACAATTATAGAAGCTATTGAAAATAAGTTCAACTTACCTATCAGTAGATCACCTATCTAGGGAAGTTTATGACCCAAAGACAAGAAACTTCATAGACAAAGACTTAGGAATAGAATCAATAGAAGAAGAAAAGGATCACAGAGAATATCCATCAGACTTTGAGTGTTTTGCGGAGTGTGCTATGAAGCAAACACATACCATTAAAACCAGGAGGTATTTGGTTAAGAGCTTTGGTAGTTCATCATGAAGCAATATGGCACGTAATATGTGCTTTCTAATTATTTTAAGACCATGAATCATCAATGAGACTAAGGCAGAAAAAGACGACTCCCTGTATCTCCATACTATTAGGGAAATCAATTATGCTCTCATAATGTGTCTGAGCACCGGCAGGAAAACCAGCTCAGTTTAAAGCGTATGGCAACCAACACAAACTTAATTTAATGTTATCTGTATCCCCCTGAGAAGAAAAAAGAAATGCTGGCTTACTATGTAAGGAATTCTCTGGAGTCATACTTATTAAATCACTTGTGCCACTTATATAGTAAGAATGCCACAAAATGCAGCATCAGTAATTGCAATTTCATAAACAGAGTACTAATGCTGGCTGACACCGTTCTTTATCATTTATTAATGGCAAATAGGAGGCTCTGACAGGAACCATTTTCACTTAACACCACGAACTGCCTTTGGAGAAAGCGAGGTTCAACTCAAGTTAAAGAAAAGAGAAAAAAAAGTCAGTAACTTTCAATAGAGTATGAAGAGAAAAGTCATTGGTTATTAAAACAACACAATAAAATGTTTGGGAGGTAAAGGCTGGGGGAGGGGCTGGAGTAACCGTAGCTGAAGGTCTAAAGCCAGGTGAAGACAAAGGAAGAGGGTTCAAGCTACAATTTGAAGGAAGTGCCTTCTTGTTACTGCATGTGTGGATTATTATTATATTATTATATTACATGCTATTGTGTTATAAACTATAGATACAGTTATCGAAAGATGTGCAAGAATATACATGCTCTTCCCAAGGAAGCTTTGCCTGACACATACACGCCCTCATAGCACTCGTCACCCTTCACAGCGAAGGATTTGAGCTTCATGACGGCACGATACAGGATGTCCCCTGAATCTAGCATGGAGCTTGGCACATGGTTACTCTTCAATAAGTATCAGTTAAAAAAAAATGAATGACCAAAACCAAAATGAATGAAGGCCATACCACCTGTGTGATATCGCACCTGAAACATAATGTTAGTTGTCCCAATAAAAGAGATGACATTTGTTATGGACTGAATTGTGTATCCCCTCTTCAAACTCATCCGTTGAAGCCCTAACCCCCGCTATGCCTATATGCAGACAGGGGCTTTCAGGAGGTAATGAAAGTTAAATGAGTCAGAAAGGTGGGGCCCTAATCCCACAGGATTGGTGTCCTTACAAGAATAGAAAGATCCCTCTCTTTCTCTCTGAGTCCGCACAGAGGGAAGGCCACATGAGGACAGTGAGAAGGCAGCTGTGTGCCAGCCAGGAAGAGGGGTCTCACAAGAAACTAACCCTGATGGCACCTTGACCTTGGACTCCCTGTGTCCAGAACTGTGAGAAAATAAATGTCTGTTGTTTGGTGATGGCCTCCCAAGCTGACTAATACAACACTCAAACTAGAAAATGGGTATTCTCGTCTCACTGACAGCTGTCAAGATGTATAGGAGGGAGCGCTATCATAGCAGACTGTTAGATGGTGTCACCTGGTAAGGTCGTGTATCACATCAAGGTAAGCTCAGTACTAGTCCTTTGAAGCTAGAATTAGATTCTCATGATAAGTGAACAGACTAGGAGAGTGAGTGCAAGACAGGAGAGCAAGCTAGTTACAGCTGCTGCCAAGAGTCATACACTAAAAGTGAGACTGTTAAGACTTCTTCCATTTTCTATACTAATTCCTCAATTGTTCCTAGTACTCGAAACATTTCCTCCACCTCTTTAGCCTACTCTATATCTCACTATCTCAGTTATGGCAAAGCAACAAAGAGAAGATGCTTTCTTCTTTGCTTATAAAAGGGAACAGAGTATCCCTGGTGTCAAGGTGGCACTGCGGTAACAAACATGTAAGATTCCAAGTGAAAGGTAAAACTCAGTGTCCCAGCCACTTCATTCATTGAGCAAATATTTACAAAGCACTTAGTATGCAAATGACCCTAATCTAACCACTAGGGATGCAAGAGAGCAAAAGCAGCAAAACTCCTTGCTTTCATAGTATAATATATACTTTCATAGTATAATATATACTATATAATATAATACTATATACTATATAGTATATACTACAATACTATATACTTTCATAGTATAATATATAAGGAAATTATATAGCGTTAGAAGTTGACAAGGGCTATGGACAAAAAAAAAACCCCGGCAGGAATGATGTGTGTGTGGCGGGGAGGGGGGGCTAGGGCAGATCTCACTGGGGAGGTGACCCTCAAGCAAACACTTAGAGGAGTGAGAATGAACCATGTATCTACCTGGCAGACAGTACAAAGAGGCAAGTCGGTCTGACCTTTTTAAGGAAGAGCAAGAGGTCCATGTAACCAGAATGGAGTGACCTATGAGAAAGTAGTAGGTGGTCAGATTAGTTAAGTGGAAGAAGGAAGTCATATCACATAGGCTCTTGTGACCAGTGGAAAGACTTTTGGTTTTCCTTTGAATAAATGAAAGAAGACACTTCATCATCTTCCCATTTGCTAAACCTGGGAAGTAATATTCCCTTAAAGAGTCGGCTTCTAAAATTGTGGAATTTGTCTGTATTTTGTTTTGTGCTGCAGAATTCCAGCCCCGACAAGATACTCAGATGAAGCCTAGAGGCAATGGTGGGAGCACCAACTATATATAACCTAGAAATGTCGTTTGGTAGAACAAACACAATTAAATAAAAGGACTGCAAACTCACCACATCCCTGGGAGATGAGAGAACAATTTTGTACGAGGAGAAACAGAGGTACAAAGAAAAAGACTTATCCATGTTTTTAAAAGCAGTCTGAAAGTGAAATGGGAAGAAAGGACTGCATCCACGAGAAAATGCTGCCTTTCCTGGCACTACAGAAAAGATAACCAGAACATTGTCATGTGGGTGTCATGTGGGGTCTCAGCTCCCACTCCCCACATAAGGACACAGGATATGGTGAGGCCAAAAAGGAACGCCCACGGAGCCATGGATAGGGGAGTCACACCACTATATTTTCGCTGGTGGCTGGGCTGGAGACGCAGGAAGCAAGAGCCACACGATCCACAACTGCCGTGCGCTCCTCTGCCAACCAACCGACCCCACTTGCTAACTGCAACGCGCACTTGCTAGCTCAGCCACGGCAGTTATAGCAGTGGCTAATGGCTAACTGGTTACAGCTGATGGCCAACTAGTCACAGCTGGTGGCCATCTACTACCTGAGCCAGCACCCTTCCACGTGAGGCCGAGAGCCTGGAAACTGCTCTCTGGGACTCTGTCCCCACAATATGCATCTCAGAATAACAGGAAGGCAGGAACACTGCTGTGAGAAAATGCAAATATAAGACATTCTCATCCAGACCACTCCCTTTCATGCCTGTTCATGTTCCATGTAAAATAAAAGGGCTTTTGTCTAAATGTAAATTTATAACCCAAATCAGGCTCTAACCAAGGCTGCTTACAGGGATACTTGCTACTGGGAAGCATACTGTAGCAGTTTATGATGGGATAACATGAAACATCGATCCATAACGCCCTTCAACCTTTCCAATGCTGAGATTCCATATAAACTCTAATTTCTGATTATTATATGCATTATTTGTGATCCACATTAAAGGTTAGATTTCTGGACATGGTGCAGAGATGGAAGGAGGGGAGGCATGTAAAAATTATATATTTTAAAAATCATTATTGAAAAGATGAGAAAATACAAACATACCTCATTTAATTGCGCTTCGTTTTATTGTGCTCTGCAGATTCTGCATTTTGTACAAATTCAAGACCCTCTACCAGCAAAAAGATTATGATTCGCTGAAGACTCAGATGATGGTTAGCATTTTTAGCAATAAAGTATTTTTAATTAAGGTATATGTACATTGTTTTTTCGACATAATGCTATTGCACACTTAATAGACTACAGTATAGTGTAAACATAACTTTTATTCACACTAGGAAACCAAAACATTTGTGACTTGCTTTATTGCAATATTCAATTTATTGTGATGGTCTGGAACCGAATCTGTAAAATCTCCGAGGTCTGCCTGTAGTATTAAAGAAAATTTTGGAGAGAAAAACCACCCCAAAAATCTATTCTCTTAAAACAATGATGTCATTTTTGCATTATCTTCTAGTCTTTGTCCATATTCATATATATTTTACAGAGGCAATGTGAATAAGATTTTGACCCATCAGAAACATGTCCCCACTTTTCTACAGTCTTCATAATTACTAGCTTTAATTGCTGCTTAAGACTCCTTTGTATTGATGAAACAATTTTCCAAACTTTGTTGGGGGAAAATTATAACGGATTTATATAACAGCATCATTTGCACCTAAAAACACATCATCCTTGTTCCCCCAAGAAGATCCAGTGTCTAATGCAAAAGAGGAGCAAACAGACTAATGCATTCACTTATTTATTCAACAATTACTTACTGAGTGCCTACTAAGTGTCTGGCACTGATCCAGGCCCTGGGGATAGAGTAGAGAACAAAAAAGACAAAAACCCCTGAATTTACATTCTAGTGGGGGGGAGAGAGACAATAAATAACAACCGAATAGCAAACGGGCAGAGAAATTCTTAGAGAAACTTACTTTCTCTAGCTAGAGTGACTGATAATGACAGCAAAACAAATTCCCAGGCTTCTGACTCCTACATCTCACAAAACCACAGCTGCTCCTAATCAATACGTTCAATCCAGTGTTCTGACAGTACTAAACCCAGGACCCAGTTTCTTCTAGATCAGGGGTCAGCAACTTTTCTGTGAAGGGCCAGAGAGTAAACACTTTGGGCTTTGCAGGCTATAGAGTCTCTGTTGCAGCGATTCAACTCTGCCATTGTAGGGTGAAAGCAGCCATAGACCACATGTGAACAAATGGATGTAGCTGTGTGCCAATAAAACTTTCTTTACTAACACTGGCTGAGAGGAAGGCTTGGTTTGTCAACCCTGTTCTATATGGCTCAAAATGATCACTCAAACACCGTTAACCAGAAATCCAGGGAAGATACACATGCTGTTCTCAACTGGAAAATCCCACTGAGTTTTCCTCTGCAGTGACTCATACCTGCCATTTCCTTTCCACTTCCATTGCCACAGCCCTGAACCAGACTTTTACTACCTTTCACTTATGCACATTTCTCTGCTTTTGCATATGCTGTTCCCTCAATCAGAATTCCCTTCCTCCCACTCACCGCCTATTAAAATCTCTCTGTAAAGTCCAGCTCAACTGACTGTAAATTAGGAAATATAAAGAACTTACTGTTAATTATTTTAGGGGGGCATAATGGTATTGTTATATATTTTTAAAAGTGTCCCTATCTCTTAGATATACATATAGAAACTGTTATGGAAGAAATTCTATGACATCTGGGGGTGAAAAGTAATCTGGGGGTGAAAGTGGGGGTAAGGGTGGGGTATAGATGAAACAATCTCGAGCTGAATTAATGAAGCTGGGTGATAAGTTCATATGGATTCATTACACATTTTCTCTATTTTTGTATATTTAACTCTTTCACTGCATCAATTAATTTCAAGTTTTTTCAAAATGTGTCTAAAATCTATAAAAAAATAAAAAGTTTATATTTTGACTATTTTATGCATTTAATAACATTTTGAGCTGCTTTGTACATAAACAACATTATTTTTATTTTAAACCTTTGTTTTATGGTAACAAATTTACCACTGTATTGAATTTTAGCAAAAAATACTCAAAACATACTAAGTGACATCAATTAGATAGTGCAAGCCACAGGAAAACATATCCGAACACCACAGCAAAAGAGTTAAAATTTTTCCACAATAAAAACCTGAAGACAAGAATTCCAGTTCCAATGCCAGATTCTACAGAGCAATTAAAGCCCTTTTCTCCTGTGCTTCCTCCGCGTGAACCTCTATTTCTCACAGATTTCAGTCTGCTTTGTATGGCTGTTAGCTGTTTACACCAAGACAGTGAGCTCTTTAAGGAGAGGCCTGTATCATAGTCACCTTTGCAGCTTCCCAGCATATTTTACATATAATTGACATCTAACATTGTTTGTTGAAGTTATGTGGGGAAAGCCCAAACCCAAACAGACTAGAGGAAAAAACAATAATAGGAGCACCTTTTACTCTCCCCACCCCAATCAAAATTAAATCAAGGACTTTTATCATTTCAATTGTACCATTTACATTGAGCTCCTGGGCTATCTCTAGCTTTGAGCTTCAGTAATCCAATCTAAAGGCAGAAAATAACAACCATTCCCCTCCACTTTCCTGGAGTAGGGGGTGGGGAGGGCTAGATTTTTGTCCTAAAAAGGAGATAGCATTATTATTTTCTACTACTGACTTCGAGGCCACCAGTATTTTAAACATCCTCATCCTCATTACCCCAATGGAAGCAGTGCGGTTATCAAGGCTTAAGAGTCTCAGGAGAATCACGTGTCTGGCCTATTCATTACGCACCCATTACTTAGCTGTATTACAAATCCTCTCTCTAACATAAAAGGAGAGGAGAATTCAGTGATGTTAATTATCACATAAAGCCTGGTTGGTTTGATTTGAGAGGAGATGAAGGAGGCTCCAATCAGGTAGCTCTGGTTTCACATTTTAAATGTGTTAGGTGCCTCAAAAAGACTAGCAAACTCATATTGCTATATTTAGCAAAAGATTCTCTCAGCTCATATTATATAAAATGAAAATAAAAACTCTGCTTCTGAAAAATGGACAGACAGCTCTTTAAGGAACAGAACTTAATGCATCAAGTGTAAATACATGGGACCCTGGTCTGGAGGGAAGACGTCTCAGTCGTTTTCTGGATCTACCAGCAACAGCACACACCGGCAAGACACAGCTCTCTCAAGTGAGCACCTGTCTCACAGCCTGGTCTATCAGCTCCACCTCCAGTCCTACCCTGGACTGGTGCTCTCGTCCTCTGTCTTCAATTGCCTGGTAAGCAATTTTAGTGCTTGCAAAACGACTCATTTCCTGGACAAAACCAACCAATGCACCTCCCCACATTTTTCCACTTCCCTGTCTCCTTCGAAGGCACATTTGGTCTAAGACCACAGGAATATGGAGTGACTCCTCTCTCTCCCTTATTTCCGACCATCTTTTCTTTAAAGCCTCTCCCTCTCCATTCTTGTTTCCTGAGTCCAGTCTCCTATGCCTTCACAATCAACCAACCATGTCAGAAAATAGAATATGTGCAGCCATTGAAAAGAACAAAGTGGGCCGGCCCGGTGGCTCAGGCGGTGGAGCTCCGTGCTCCTAACTCCGAAGGCTGCCGGTTCGATTCCCACATGGGCCAGTGGGCTCTCAACCACAAGGTTGCCAGTTCGATTCCTCAACTCCTGTAAGGGATGGTGGGCTCCGCCCCCTGCAACTAAGATTGAACACAGCACCTTGAGCTGAGCTGCCGCTGAGCTCCTGGATGGCTCAGTTGGTTGGAGCGCGGGCTCTCAACCACAAGGTTGCCAGTTCGAATCCCTCAAGGGATGGTGGGCTGCGCCCCCTGCAACTAGCAATGGCAACTGGACCTGGAGCTGAGCTGCGCCCTCCACAACTAAGATTGAAAGCACAACTTGAAGCTGAATGGCACCCTCCACAACCAAGATTGAAAGGACAACAACTTGACTTGGAAAAAAGTCCTGGAAGTACACACTGTTCCCCAATAAAGTCCTGTTCCCCTTCCCCAATAAAATCTTTAGGGAAAAAAAAAAAAGAACAAAGTTGGAGTGGCCGGTTAGCTCAGCTGGTTAGAGCCTGGTGCCAATAACACCAAGGTTGCCGGTTCAATCCCAGCATGGGCCACTGCAAGCTGCACCCTCCTTTAAAAAAAAAAAAAAAAAAAAAAGAACAAAGTAGAACAAAATCTCTTGACTTAAAGATATTTCTATGAGGTGTTCAGTGAGAAAGGCAAGATGCCAAAATCAGTTTTAATGATTCCATTCTTTGAAACAATATCCCCAATTCACTGTATGTACATGTATATACATTTCCACATTATATGAGAATGAAGAAAAGTATGGAAGGATACACATGAGTTACCTGTATGCGGTGGTGCAAAATGAGAAAGTGAAAAGAAAAGGGGAAATGAGGCAAGCAAAAGAGAAAAACACTACACTTCACTAAACAATACATATATACATGGTATAATCCTCTTTATGTATCTTTGTAAAAATATACATAAATATACGGAGGGTGGCAAAAAAAGTATACACATTTTAAGAAAGGAAAACTATATTAAAATTTAACTCAATATACTCTTACACTGTTAACAAAAAATGAATACAAGTCATGTTTGACTTCTGCAATTACAAGAGGTGCTCAAAGTGGTTACCATCAGAATCCAGACACTTCTAATAAATGTCTAATTATTACATTGTTTTGAAACTAAAAAGTTAAAAATAATAATAATAAATAATAATAGTTAATATTACTGAGCCAAAAAAAAGAAGAATCCAGACACTTCTGATTACAGCAAACTACTGCTTAAGCAACGCTGACCAGTGTCCACTTGTATACCTTTTTTTGGCACCCCCAGTATTTTAAAACTTTTAAACAAAATGAATTAAAAGTACTAAACAAATTCAACTGTACAAATGAAAAAATCTTCCATTCACTCAGAAAATAAAATATTTTAAATAGTATGCCAGTTTTAAAATATGTCTACAAATTCTTTGATGCTCCTCTCATGAAAGGGCAGATACTTCACTCATATGCGGGATATAAAACTGAAAGTAACAAAGAAACAAAAACTCATAGACACAGACAATAGTTTGGTGGTTACCAGAGAGTAAGGGGGGAGGGGGATGGTAGAAGAGGGAAACGGGGGTCAAATGTATGGTGATGGAAGGAGAACTGACTTTAGGTGGTGAGCACACAATGTGATGTATGGATGATGCAGTATAGAAACGCACACTTGAAACCGATGTAACTTTACTAACCATTGTCAACCCAATACATTTAACTTAAAAAAAAAGGCAGAAACAAATTCTCCTGCCCTTGAATACAGGCTGAGCTTAGTGACTTCTAATAAACAGAATGCAGTGGAAATGACACAGTGTGACTTCCCAGGCTAAGTGAGAAAAGGTGATACAGCTCCCACCTGGCTCTCTCTCTCATGATGTTTACCCTTGAAACCCAGCCACTCCGATGTGAGGAAGACAAACAGCCACATGGAAAAGCTACCTGTATCTTACAATGACCAAAAAAGTAAATTAATTGAGCAAATAAGTAAATATATTCGAAGATAACGAAAGCCAAATTTCTCACTCTTAGAACTGGTACTTACACACATGGAAAGGGGTGAGGCTAGAGAAGTATTACAGTGGTACCTTGGTTTTCGAACGTCTCTGTTGACGAATATTTCGGTTTACAAACGCCGTAAATTTTATGGATCTACAGTATCACTAGATAGTAAACCTCATGCTAAATTTGCAGTTTTAGGGGTTGATTTTAAAGATCTGGAACGGATTAATCCATTTTGTGTTACTTTCTATGGGGAAACTGTGCCTCGGTTTTCGAACGTTTCTGAACTTGAACTGTCTTCCGGAAGGGATTATGTTAAAAAACCAAGGTACCACTGTATATCGGAAATAAAGAGATTAGTTTCACTCATAGTTTTTTTATGGTTTAAAAAGATCTGGTTTATCTACAGAAATATATATGTATATATATGTATGTATATATATACAAAAAGAGACAGAGAGAGACATTGATTTCGTGTGGTCTGTGGTGTGTGTGTATGTGTGTTACATGCTCTAGATACACACTTACCTTTCTTGGCTCTGCCTGTTGAGAGCACCTGGAAGCAATGACATCATGTAACAATGAGCACAACAAACTCCCAAATCTTGGTTCCTAAATACCATCCTCCACTGAAAGAACCAGGACTCCTTAAAGAAGTGGCTGATCCCAGGCCCAGAGCCAGGACAGGAACAAGACAAGATGAGCCTGGAACATCTTGTTCATCTAGAATTTTAGGAAGTGTTCAAAGATTGCTAAAAACATAAAAGGCAAGCAGCCTGAAAGGGCTTCCACTAGCCAAATCTAGAGTTATCTGAGCATCAAAATAAATAACAATACTAACAAATTACAAGCCGATGAATAAATTACAAATCAGTAAGTCCATATAGAAAGGAAGGAAGGGGGGGAGGGAGGGACGGGGAGAGAGAGAGGGAGGGAGATGAGAAAAACTCATCCTTACAGGACAAGTCCAATTTACAAATGTAGGATAACAGAAACAACAACAACAACAATCATGTGGTAACCACACAGTGGTTGCTGATTTAGGCAGGACATTAATGCCGGCAGTTTGAAGTTTGATGAGGAACAGGGTATCGTCATAACCTCAAGCTGTCGCCACTCAAAACACTTATCAGTTACAAAAAGAAAAATAGTGACTTCACAGTGAAGAAAACCTGAGATACCTGGCAGACACCATGACCAGATGAGCAAGGTTAACATTGCGAGTAACGGGACTGGGTAACATCAGGTGCCCCTGATGTGATGTACTGGGAATATCACAGCATCATTTCCATGTTTTTGCCAAGAAATCACAACCTAAGTCTGGTCATGAGGAAATATTAATGGATTCAGCTTACAGATCCTCCTCCTAAGTGTAAGAGTGCTGAGGATATGAATGACAGCAACAGACTAAGGGGTGATTCCAGACTGGAGGACATGGAGACAATGAAATCCAATGCATGTTCCTACGTGGGATCTTGGACCAAAACCTATACGGAGACATTGTTGGAGCAGCTGGCAAAGCGTGCATGGGGCGCATGGACTGGAGGACAGGGTTTTATCAACACTAATGACCTGACGCAGAGGGATATGTAGTAGTTGTTTAGGAGCGCCTCTGATCGGGGGGTGGGGGAGAATGCACAGAAATATTTAGGGGTGATAGGGTAGCATGGACGTAATTCAGTCTCAATTGGCTCAGAAAAACTAATTTAAAAAAAGATAGTGTAATAGAATAAATGTGGTAAAATGTTAATAGTTTAGGAATCTGGGTGAGGTAAGAGGGCTGTGGGAGTTCATCCCAGTCACAAACTGGAAGAAAATAGTATATATCAGATACACACACATGCACACAGAGATACACTCACACTCACACACACACACACACACACACACACACACACAGTGCCAAAAAAATGTATACATACTTTAAGAAAGGAAAAAACTGTATTAAAATTGTAATACTCAATATACACCAATAACAAAAGATGAATACAAGTCACGTTTGACCTCTGCAATTATAAGAGATGCTCAAAGTGGTTCCCATCAGCGTAATTTTAATATAGTTTTTTCCTTTCTTAAAATGTATATAGTTTTTGGCACCCTCTGTATATCTGAAAGGACTTGATCTGCACTACACAAAGAACTGCTACAAATAAATTGTTAAAAGACAAACATATCAATTTATAAAACAGGCAAGACTTGAACACATACTTCACCAAAGAAGACATCCAAATGGCCAATCAGCCGGTACTCAACGTCATCCGTCATTAGGGAAATAATGCAAACTAAAACCACAAGAGTGAACATTTCCTACCCATTAACACAGCTAAAATTAAAAAGGCTGATAAAACTGAATGTTGGTGGAAACGTGGCGCGACAGGAACGTTTGTACACCACAGCATTAGTTACCTACTGCTGCACGACCTCACCACAAGCTTAGCAGCTTGAAACACACAGGCACATTATCCCCCAGTTCCAGGGGGTTAGAAGGCCAGTCATGGCTGAGCTGGGTCTTCTACAAGGTTTCAATCCAGGTGTCTGCCAGCCTGTGGTCTCACGTGAGGCTTGAATTGGGCAGGATCTGTTTCCAAGTTTACCTGGTTGTCGGCAAGGGCTACTGGACTGAGGGCCAGGTTTCTTGCTGCCTGGGGACTTGAAGCTGCCCTCACCTCCCAGCCACATGGCCCTTTCCATGGGCAGCTCACAACACGGCAACTTGCTTCTCCAAAGCCAGCAAGGGAGACAGTCTCCTCAGAAGATGGGCATCATTATCTGATGTAACGTAATCATGTATGTCCTGTCACCTTTGCCATGTTCCATTAGGAAGATTGAATCACAGGTCCCAGACACACTCAAGGGGAGGGGATTACACTAGGGCATAAATACCAGGAGACAGAGACCCTGGGGGCCACCTGGGACTCTGCCACAGGTAGTGGGAATGTAAGCTCAAACAAGCACATTTGGTAAACTGACAGTTCCTTATAAACAAACAATATACTTACACTAACACCTACCATTCCACTCCCACATATTTAACCCAAAGAAATGAAAATGTATGTCCCTAAAAAGATTTGCATAAGAGTGTTCAAGCAGCTTTATTCATAGAAACCAAAACTGTAAACAAACCATATAGTCCATCCACAGGACAACGGACAAACAAATCCTATCTGTTTCAATGAAATACTACTCGGTAATAAACAGGAAGAACTACAAACACACACAACATGGATGAATCCGGCAAAAGAAAGCCAACACAAGAACACACACCATATGATTCCATTTACATGAGGTCCAAAAACAAACAAAACTAATCTATGCTGATATAAATCAGAACCGTAATTGGTGACAGGTGAGGGTTGACTGGAAGTGATAAGAATGTTCTATATCTTGATTAAGGTGTTAACCAACACCTTAATATACATGAATGTGTATGTTTGTCAAAACTATCAAACTATAAACCCAAGATCTGTGTATTTCACTGCATTTAAATTTTATCTCAACTGAAAACATGTTTCAATAGAAAAAGAATTTTGTACGGTAATTAAGAGCACAGGTTCTGAGGCCAAACTGCCAGGGTTTGAACTCTGACTACCACTCTCTTGGGCAAGCTACCTATCTTCTCTGTGCCTAACTATCTGATAATTAAATGAATTAACACATGGACAGCAATTAGAACAGCACCTAGTACATATTATGTGCCCAATTAATATTAGCTATTATTAAACAAAACTAAAAAGACAATTATTAATGCTAGTAGAAATTAAAAATTGGCCAGGAAAGAAAAAAAATCATAGTTCATTACATGGCTCAACAGTGACTTGTCTTTCTATGGTCATAATAATTAAAAACCCTGAATCTAAACGAAATTACAATTTTATTGGAAAGTGAGGTGATGGTGAAAAAGCCAATCTTCCAAATTTGGAATTCACCAGATAACATCCAAAGATTGTTTCTGAAACAAGTCTTGTAGAACAACTTAACTCTAAAACATATGTGTAATTTTGATTAAAAGTAAGTCTGATGGGGCTGGCTCATAATACCAGCAGGGGCCAGGGAGCTGTGCCCTACACAACTAGACTGAGAAACGACGGCTTGAACGGAGTGGGGAGGTGGAAAAAGAGGGGAAAAAAACGTAAGTATGACAAGGAAAAAACTATTAGGGGGAAGTGGACTACTAAAAAATTAAAACTAGGGAGGAAAATTATCAAATGCTGAAAACCAAAATGCAATTAAAAAGAACATCTATCTATCTGTATCAGAAGCTGCATTCCAGAGGTACCACTAACTATGGAGACTTAAGGTTGTGGAAGGGAAATCACACTGAAATTCAGTATCTTACGAGTATCGAGCATATTCCATATCGAAATTGCACAGACAGTAGTACTCTTCCTCCCTTACAACTCACATTCCAAAATCTTACCACCTTTGTTATCCAGTAATAGGCCAGGTATTTCTCAACCATTGGCTGGAAGGCCAGGGTTATAGTGACTTAATATGAATGAGAATTTAATTATAATAATGTATCACCAATATTCACATGGAAACTTTCAATGAGGAACATAAAACTTGCTTCGATTTTACCATAATCCTTAAAGCAATGCTAAGCAGTAAGATGATGAAAGAAATGGAAAGTGAGTGGTTTAACTACTTTCATTTGAAAACCAGAATTAAGACAGGAACCCCAACAGTGTAGTACTCTTGTTGCCTTCCTATAAACAGACAACCTTTTAGAAAATAGATGCCACTTGCCATAAATGAGTCATCTCTACAGTGGCCATGCTCCAAGAAGCCCAATGCGGGCAGCGCCTGTTTGGGAGGCTTCATCTTGGGAATCATTCTTTCAGTCCCGACAAAAAGGTTCATGAATCAACATCTATAGTAGCCTAAGACTTACAAAGCATCTATAAATTGTTTCATCTGTTCTTCCCAACAACCCGGAACAGTCAGCTAGACAGTTTTTATTTCTTTCCATTCTGATGAGAAGATCAAAGAGCAAATGGTAACTCACTCCAAATCACAGAGTTTTTGTTATTTAAAGGAAGGATTTAATTCTTCTGGCTCCAAGACCAGTGTTCAATTCACTCTACCAGTACATCTGCGTAACCAGAAAAGTCTGGGAAGATTCATTATTTGCTAATTTTTTAAAGTCTAGATTATAGATGGCAACATTTGAAACTCTTGGCTTACTTTAGGTCTCTTCCCCAAACAAACAAAAAGTCAAACACACTTGAGGACATTCAAGCACACTGACATTTACAGACTAGAATAACTGTAGCAAAGGGAAAGTGTCTTTAACAGTGAGTCTCAATAGAGTAATGGTGGTGGTAATGTCTCTAGGGTGCTTTTTGGGTTGTCACAATGATTGGGGACTTCACTGACATTCAGTGGTGGAAAAACCAAGAATGCCAGACATCCTACAATCCACAATTCCTTTAAGTCCTGCGCAGTTAAGAAATGACTAGCTTTCTATGTGATTTCCAACCTTTTTGTAAGTGAAAACATTCTGCCTATAGGCAGAACCGGGTTTTTTAGGGCCTAAGGTTTATAGGATCCTCCATAAAAAAAAGTATACAAAATTACAATTACAAAATTCTAGGATTTAATTCTAATTCTAGGATGTAAAAATATCAAATATGTAGGACTACATCTAAATAAAGATATACAATACTTCTATGCTAAAGAGTGCAAAATCAATTAAAGAAGACCTAAATAAATGGAGGAACGTATCACATCCATAAATTGAGACTCAATATTTTAAAGATTTCAGTTTTCTCCAAATTAATCCAGAGTCAACACAATCCTAATTAAAATTCTCAAAACAAAATTTTTTTTTTAATTGAAAAATTGATTCTAAAATTTCTAAGGAAATGCAAAGATTAAAGAGTAGTTGAGGCAATCATGAAGACACAAAGCTGAAGACTTAGACCCCCAGGGAACAGGCTTATTACAAAGATACAGTAATAGAGATAGGGCGACATCGGTGCAAACACCCACAAACTGACCAATGATACAAAACAGAAAATATAAAAATAAATCCACACGTAAACTGTCATGTGATTTATGATCAAGGTGACAATGCAGAGCAGTGGAAAAGAAATGATCTTTTAAATAAATGGCGCACGGTTAATTGAATATCCATATGGGGAGAGCTGTATCTTAACCCCGAAATTCACACACAAATATCAATTCCAGATGTACTGTAGATCTACATGTGAAGGGTAAAATACAGCTTTTAGAAGGTAATATTAGAGAACATGATCTTGAAGCAGACTAAGATTTCTTAAACATGACATAAAAGGCACTAAATATAAAGAGGAAAACTGACAAATTGGACTAAATTAAGATTAAGAATTTCTGTTCATCCTAAGACACCATTAAAAGAGTAAAAAGGCAACCCCCAGAGTATGAGAAGGTATTTAGAAGAACTACAAGTCAATAAAAAACACAGACAACCCAACAGAAAAATGGGCAAATGCCTGAATAGACAATTCAGAAAAGAGCATATCCAGATGGCTGATAAGCTTTGATGAGCTTATGAAAAGGTACTCAACATTATGAGGGAAATGAAAATTTAAAACACTGGAGAAACCACTTTACCTCCCACCAGAATGACTAGCATGAAAAAGACAAAGAACACCAACTGTTGGTGGAGATGAGGTACAACTGGAACTCTCATCCATCACTAAGATGAACCCACGTAAACCCCACTATCCTGCAATTCCACCCGTTATAAACCCTCGAGAAATGAAATGAAATACACAAGAGTGCTTATATCCACCGACACACGACACACGTATAAGGTATAAGAACATTCAGAGCAGCACTGTTCATAATAGCCCCAAACTGGAGAGCTCCCCAATGCCCATCACCAGCAGAATGGTCCGATAAATTGCGACATATCCACTCATGGAATACTAACTATACAATAAGAATATATGAAACGATGTAGATGAATCACACAAATATCAGGTTGAACAGAAGAAGTTCTGAGTAGACACAACAGTGTACACTGTATGAAGCACAAAAGCAGGCCAAACTAACTCACACTGTTAGAAGTTAGGGTACTAGTCACCTTTGGTGGGGGAAGAGGCAGTGATTAGAAGGGGACAAGGTAATGTTTTGGGGTGTTGGTAATGTTCTGTTTTCTGATATGTGGATATGTTGTTCGTAAAAATTCGTCAGCTATACTTACTACATGTGTACTTTTCTAAGTATGGATTATACTTTAATAAAAAGTTTTCTTAAGAACTTAGGTACAGGGGCATGGAAGTAGCCTGCGCACATGAAGGGAGGGCCTTGAAGCTTAAGCTTCATTAGCTTCATAATAAATCTGCCTTTGGTTCTGCTGGACACATATGTACATAAATAAAAAGCAGTTTATAATGATCTAAGCTGAAAACTAAATAGATTTTACATAGAAATGTAACTATATTTTTCTCCATTTAATATACACTGAATTTTCCAGGACTTTAACTACTATGTAAATAGAGAAAAGGCTGTATTTTGTTTTGTGTAGAACTTGATGAAGATTTACTCACCATTCTAGAAAAACTGTATCACCGATGGCATTGCCACATATCATCTGATTCACCCATGCAATGCACCTGTATCAGTCTCTATTTATGGGTGTCATATTCAGAGATAAGCTATGTGTACCTGCAAGCACCTAACGGCTATGGTTTCTAATGTGCTGTAAACATTTGTAAATAAATGTCTTCTGAGAATTTACATTTAAAAATACATACTGTATTATGAACAGCCCTCCTTTTATTTTTTCCTTTATATTTACAATGAAGACGTTGTAGACATGTTGGTAAGCTTACTGTCTGGAAATTTCATTTCAGGACAGAAGAGGGGCCATTGAAAAGCAGTTACAAACCATTAGCCTATCAAAAGAACTGTAAAGGGAATTCTAATTCCTGAACTTGGTAACTTCTTTTATGCTAGTCACATTATCCAGATCACAAGTTAAGTAATATACTTATCTAAAATGTAAAAAAAAAGGGGAAAAAATCATAGCCTACAGCATAAGACATAAAAGAGCAATTACCCAAATATATCCATCATAAATTTGATCTAGACATAGTGAGCAGAACAAGGGGGAAAGAAGAGTTCCAACTACATGATCTAACTGAGCCCTTTTCCTTTTAGATCCGTTAGACCCAATTTGGCATTCACAAGCGAAGGGCTCCATTATTTTTCTGTTCTCTTTCAAAAATAGCTCCGCCTTCAAGATTACACAAATTAGATCATTCTGCAGCAGGATTCCTCCTTACAGAGCAACTCCTAGGAAGCAGAGACAAGCTGTCTGCTGTAGCAAACTAGTCATTTAAAAAACCCCCAAAAACCCAGATGTTTTTTACTTTTCAGTTTCACTGGGTTAGTTACAAAGGATATGTGCTTAGTTATTAATGGCTTCTGCACTAGATCTCCCTCATCAAAAACCTACGGATCACAGAGGAGATACCAGACCAAGCAATTATGACAGCAGAATAATTAGGGATGTTGAAAGTCAGCTGCTCCAATAGCTTCAGATAGCCTACAGCATAAAAATAATTTATCTGGATTTTTCACACAGTTGCCAATCTATGGATTATTCCATCATCCAGTAAATTCCCAACGAAATTTATTCCCAATTAATTACAAATGGCAAAAGTAGAAACAAACTTCCTCAAGAGCTTTGAAGAGTTCTGTTACACAGATCTCGTTCTCACATGTCGTCACTTAAGAATGCTTATTTTCTGGCTCAAAACCCTCTATGGCTTCCCATCTCACTCGAGGTTAAAGCCAGAGTCCAACAATGGCCTACAAGATTTGGTCCTGTTTACTTCTGATTTTCTCTCCCATTACTCTCTGTCTGGCTCAGTTGGCTCCAGTCCACGGACCTCCTCTACGTTCCTGAAATCTACCAGTACTTGTGTTTTCCTCTCCTATAAATGTGCTCCACAAGGACTGCTCACCTTCTCTGAGGTCTTCTAGATTACCTTATTCAAAACTGTAACACTCTCTGCCCCTTACTCCACTTTCCCACTTTACTTTTACCCATCTGATATACCCTATCATTTGCTGCTCACCTGGCCCCTGGAAGGTAACCTGCAGGAGAGCTGGGATTTTGTCTGTTTTACCGACTGCTCTCTCCTCGGTGTCTAAAATGGTGACTGGCATTTGACATATGCTCATTAAGTATCTGCTGACTAAATGAAGTTACTCTTAGGTAGAGGAAGAGTTACACACTTATCCAAACCTACATGGTAAGATAAAACCAAATAAGAGACCAAAAAGTCAAAGCGTTTTTAATACCGTTTTGCGCACATGGTTTTAAAGGAATTATAGCAACCTGATGACATTTTTCTCCAGATACATTCAAGAATAGAAGGAAATAATGGGCATCAAGCAAAACAAAGCAAAACAAAAACAAAAACCCAAATAGAGCGTCATCCCAGTCATTTTTCTATAAAATCTTCTCTCAAATGGACTCAGATAAGATGCCGTCTCCCCACACTGAGACGTGGCGTTCATTTATCAGCGAGGCTGCCTGAGAAACAGGCCCTTCTAGAACATGAGTAAACACATCACTTGGCCTAAGTCCAAAGCATACCAAACTAATCTTGGGCCAAATCTTAGTTCAGAAGATCATCTCCCATTTCCTGCCCAGGTTTTTGTTTCTCCAATGAAATGATCCTGTCCTTTTTCTCCATGGAGAGAAAAATCAACCAAAAAGATTAATGCGCAATGTTTAATAATATTAAGCTATTCCTTTTAAAAAGTATTTTTTAAAGGAAAGATAGAGGGGATTATCTACAATAAAAACAAAGCAATATAATTGTATTACATACAGTTAATGAATAATTCTCCCCATTAAAGGCAAGGGCATAAACAATTTATTGCACATTTTGGTGTCAGAGAGGAAATACAATTAAATCCATTAATAGCCACAAGAGTTTTTATGTTCCCAGAGGACCTTGATTTCCAGAGTTGCTTATTCATTTTCAACCACAGCAAACACGGTGCATGGCAGAGATGACAGATGCTGCAGACTACTTTCCACATCTTTTAATTTTGATGACATAATTTTATTAAACAACAGACTTAAGGTAGATAACACTGCCACATTCCACTGGATATGAGCTGAAAGTGCCAACCAAAAACCCACCTGTGAAAACAATGTAAATGATGACTAATGTAAATCAGGTCTACCACAAGTCTACAAATATTACATCAACATAGTCATAGTTTCACTGACATTACCCCAAAATGTTAAGGTAATGATTTCTATGATGCTCAAATATCTTGAAACTATTTTGGTTCTCTTCGTAACATATCAACAAGGCAAAAAAAGGTATCCTTGCCTTTAAAAATAGGAAGAAAAGGAACTTGCCCAGAGCTAATCAAAACAAATTTAACTAAGTACTACATAACGGCTTTACTTACTAATCCACAATACTCCAACCCACACGTAAAATTCGACTTGGATCTCTAACTACACCTTCAACAGGGTTTCTGACCCCCTAAGACTTTAGAAGATGACACCCTGACCTCACCAGCAATCCTCCTCTTGGGAGCACAAACTAGATCAAGAGGTAAGCAGACCCTCTCTTCCTTGCCCTTAAAACACCCCAGCTGTGCCTCTCATGTTCTCACATTATACTGCCCACTACTCGCAGCCTCATAGTCAGAGCCCATTCATTCGTAACATATTTGAGTATCTGGTTCTTTAGCCCACGGTGTATTAGAAGCAACAAAGCAGAGAGAATGCATACTGACAGCCACAGACAAAAACAAAATAAAAACAGCAAACACCTGCGTTTAAAAGCTAGTTAGTTACGTACCAGTCTACACGCTTCGTGTTCACCATGAGGAGCCCATTCATTGTGCTGATCCACACTTGAGAAGAGGTTAAAGCTGTTTTATATATTCTTAAGGAATAACCACAAACATATAAATGTATTTGTAGATTTCCAACCAAAATGGGAAAATAAAGGTAAAAATTAGCATATTTACAAAGATCCAAATGTTTAGTGATAGGCCTTAAATGTATTATCAGGTTTCTCTGGTAAAAGTACAGTTTTTCTATAGTTTGAGACATAAAAAGGAAAGCTGAAGAAGGCAAGAGAAAAAACATCAACTCCATCTAAACCCTCAATTTTCCTTGGAGTTGCACAGCGTTTAATGGTGATAAATGGCTAGCTATAAACCGGTTTAGTTGCTCCTCTGGCTGCCAAAACAGAGCTACAGAAGTCAGCAGGTAGAATAGGGAAGCTGTCAAGTCAAGTTGGCTCAAAACAAAGTTGTGGTTTGCAGGCGGGGCCGGCACCATCTCTTCCGTTCATATAAACTGGCAGGATGTAGAAACAGGATCCCGACCCAGCCACTGCCTCAGAGAACCAAAATATTTTGCTTTGACTTTCTAGTCTATTAAGCTTGGGGTTTGGCAGGATCTGTTTCTAAAGTGAACTCAAGACCTTGTGATGATCCCACTGAGGAAGTCGGAAAATCAACAGTTGCCCTAATTCTAGAAAGAAAGCAGTTTTTCGAGGGGTGTGGAAGAAAGACAGAGAAGCTGGACTGGCAATACAATGACAGCAGTAATAATAACAGCTAATATTTTTAAGTGTTTCCTATATGTCACATATGCACTGAACCTGTATTAATCTCATTTAATCCTCATAATAAATGAGGGTAGGGACAATTATTATGCCCATTTTACAGATAAGAAAATGGAAGCATCAGAAAAATTAAATAATTTGCCCAAATCACTCAAATGGTAAACAACAGAGTCAGGATTAAAATCCTGGCTACTGGCTCCAGAACTGCTATCCACAGCCATTAAGCTTTGAAGCCTCTCACTATCCATAATTTGGTAAGAGCAGCATTCTGTAATTCCCACATGATAAAGTCCAAAGCATTAAATATTATTCGTCAACTGTGAGAACCAGAAAGGGCTTGGGGAACACCAAGTTTAAACAGAGAAATGGCTGTGGTGTCTATTGTGACTCATGAGACAAATCCCTGCTCCACCTGCCTCTAAGCTGCAGAGCCTTGCAAAAATGCCCCCACCTCACCTCCACTCACTGGGCCTTGACTTCTCCTTCTGGGAAAGGGATCTCAGTACCTGCCTCTGATGGTTACTGCAGCACACAGTAAATGCTCAGTCAGGGTCACCTCAATCAGGCATCAGCTCAAATGTCAGCTCACCTGAGGCCTTCCCCGACCACCCTTACCTAAAACAACCCGTCCTCCAACACGCTCAACTCCCCACTCTGCCTTATGTTTCCTGACCTACTAATCAAAGATCTAACTATTTATTTACTGTCTGTCTCCCTCCACTAGAATGTACACTCTGGGAGAGAATGGACTTTGTCAACCTGTTTGCTGCCGTTTTCCAGCACCTAGAGCAGTGCTTGGCACATGGAACTACTCAATAAATATTTGTTAAATGAGTGAATTGTGCATAATAGATTTCACTCAATAAACATTACAAATAAATCGGCACTGTTCATTCAACAAACATTTATTGAGCACCTATAAAGTAACTACATAAATGAACAGGATTATTTCAAATAATGATAACTAGTTGTTAAGGTTTATAAACTCCCAGAATGGACTGGGCAGGTGAGGGCAGCTTTCAAGGTGGCAGGTCAATGATGGACTGAATGACACCCAGGAGCCAACCACACGATGATCTGACAACAGAGCAGCCAAGATAGAAGAGCAAGTGCAAAACCCGAAAGGCAGGAGCGACAGTGCCCAGGTCCAGCTTGCCTAGAGCCACTAAAAGATGAGGTCAAAGACACAGGAAGGGGTCACATCGTAAAGTATCCCTAAGTATGATGAAAAGTTATTTTATAGTGTCCCTTATCTCTCTTCACCCATTAGAACGCATACTTTATGAGACCAAAGATTTTGTTTGTGAGACCACATACCATCTGGTCTATAAACGTTTGCTAACTGAATGAACTGAGAAGATTACAAAGCAGGGAGTGACATGATCTGATTTTCATTTTTAAACTATCACTCTGAACTGCTACCAGTGGTTACCTTCTAGGAGACCAGAGTAGCAGAGGAGGGGAAGCATTACAAACAGTAGAGTAAAATGTGTTTGAGAAGTACCGTAAAACAGAGAAACAGGAGAAAATAGCTACTCTCTAAATCTTGGAGCATTTGGTGTTCTAAAACAAGAGACAGAAAAAGGTAAGTGAGGAGGGATCAAATAAATGACAACTGATGTCCTAAGCTTTTTGCGTTTGCTAAACTATTTTTAAAAATTGCTACAAAGAATCTCTATCTCACCTATGAAAAAAAGAACAAAGGAAACTCAAAGACAGACACACACACACGCACAAAATGCTTTCTCCAAAGCACTGTAAAGAAAAAACACCTCCTATATCTAAGCATTTCCTCACAGACAATTAATATGCCAATTATAACCAAAATGTTACCTGGGGCAAATCTTGCTCACAATAAGGTTTTGAGACCCAGAGTGTCATTTGGAGGAATTCTGCAGTCTACAAAGGGAGGAACAGGTATTATAGGCATCTACTTTTAAAACATCACTCCTTTCATATCTACCTAGATCTGCACTAAAAAAAAACAACAACAAAAAAACAACCCACGGCAAAACACATACAGGGTAAATTACAGTGTAATTTCTAAGACGCACATCACAGTTCTAAAATTTTTTGGTCAAAATAATCTATGGATATTATCTCGTGTCTATGTTAACAGAACTAAAAGTGCTAAAAGCATGAATGAAACACAGGTTTACCTGGAAGTTCACAGGATCATGACTCCCACAGAGACAAGAGGAAGAAAGGTATTCAGGGTCAGAAACATTGGAAGCTAGAACTAAACTCAGATATTCTGACCGTCAGTGTATTTTAAAAACATTACAGCCTAAAAGAATCTACCCAAAAACATGAAAGAAATAAATGTGTCATTATCAATATTACTTTATCACCTGTGCCTCACCATTCCCTCATGAGGAAGCAGTGGTCTAGAACATTCTCCAGTCACCATTTTTGCTATCAATAAAAATGAACAAGCAACTCTGGAACCAAGAAAGGTAGGTAATGAGTGGAGTAAAACTTTAGTCCCCCATGTCTTCATCCATTCAATCTGTGATTTTTCTTATAGCTTTATTGTGATACAAAATTTGTAATGTTCACTCCTATGAGGTGTGCAACCGAGTACACTCAGTATATATTTTTAAATGTATATTTTTTAAACTGGTCTTTTCTGTAATACATGTTTATTGTAGAAAGTCTAGAAATCACCAAATAACATATAAAGACAAAAATTAATACCATACATAATCCTACCATCTAAACACCATTTTGGAGTTAATGGCTCCAGGCAGTTTTCTCTATAGATATTGACTGAGACCTAAAACTGTGGGAAACAAATGGCAGAGAGTCACCAGGAAGCAAATTCCCTCCAGGAAGAAGGGAGCAGACTAGAAGATAATAACATTTAAAGTGCAAAACTAAAGAAAACTAATGCACCCTTGAAGTAGCGAAGAAAAGGGCATTTTAAAGTAATTTGGAAAATGATAAAAGTATTCAGTTTAAATGAACAAGCAAGCACAAACCATAAATATTAATACTACAAATGCCATACATAGGCAATTGTCTCTCTAAAACGAATAGAACTTTCTGTGGTCCTGGAAATGTTTTAGATCTGCCCTGTCCAACATGGAAGCCACTAGCCACATGAACTAGTTGACATGAAATGTGGCTAGTGCAACTAAGAAAGAGAATTTCAAATTTTATTCAATTTTAGTTATTTTTAATTTTAATAGCCACATGCAGCTAGTGGCTACTGTCCTGGACAGCACACCTTTAAAGATAAAAGACGTAATTGAATGTCAAATGGAATGTTTTAAGGAAGTGTTTTCTAGAAAATATATAAGCTAAGTAACAATGTATCATCATTTACTGGCCTTCTCTACTGTGTTACCCAAGGTAGAAGCCAGGTACAGGTCTGCCTAAGTGGCTCCCTAAGCTGTGACTACAGCTATCTTTTGGTTAATAAGATTAAAGAGAATGCAGGTCCAGCAGACTTTCTAAGCAGACAATTGCCCTATGGATGGCAGTAAGAGGGAAGGAAATACTCTCAAGTTGGTTCCTAGGCACAACATCTTGGTCTTCTAAAACCCTCAGAGGCTATGCTGGTTATTTTTCTAACTAGGCCTAGAGAAGGGAGGATTCTGTCAGTGTTTGCCAATCTAGAACCAAACCACCTTGCTCAATTCCAGCCCAAATGGGCCTCTGAAAGCCGTTCTAAGATCCACTTCAAATTCTGTCTTTCCTCAAGAACCCGTAATACCACTCGGAACCCATGCTGGGAAAAGACCAATTCTTGCAATCATTCCCACAGCTACCTTGGTCTCCCAAAGTATTCCCAGAATGTGGCGCCAAGGATACAAGCCAAGCCAACTCCAAATTTCAGAGGACCCACTGAGCTTTCAAATCCTAGCCAAAACAGGACAAGGCCTCCTGGGGTGAAGTTGTGAAAAGACACAGCCCAAACATTTTCTGACCTGCACCTCCCTCATGCACACAGAGGTGAAACACTAACAGTAACAGTGGCAACTTACTGGCTCAGCGAAGAAACTGGAAAACAAGGTTAAAAAGAAATCACAAAACCACTAATGTGTCCAAAAGATCTGTAAATCAATACATGTAAAACAGACTCTGTGAAAGTCATTCTTTCTGCCTTAAGGAATCTGAGCTTCCACAGGGACAATGGATAATATTACCCCGCCAGAGAGGCTATTCTATTACAACACTCACAATGTGAAATTCAAATCTTCTAAGGTACAAATATGCTTTTAAGACTTTTAATGCTGGGAAAATTATAGAAATTTCACTAGGTCGCTCTTATTTGATCAACTACATTTACTTTAACTCTATCATATAAGTACTTTCTCCTGTGGATCTATCTATAGGTCTTATTTAATATTTATTTTACACATCTTAGAACGGACCATAAGTAAAAGTATTCCCCATCAATGGATGAAAACACTAAGGTGTGGCAGAGTTTGTCCTAGTACACAGTAAGAAAACAGAGCAATATGTCCTGGCTTGCCTTGTGCTTTTGTAGTTAGAGGGGCAACTGCCCCCCCCACGCACCTTCATGAAACACGTCTATGGCAGGCCAGCCACGCCGACTTAGCCACGGCCACCTCCTTCGGCTGTAACACCTGTACAGTAAGGCTTAAGTTCAGTACTCACTTTTTTTTTTTATGTCATCTAAGGAGAAATGTGACTGATAATTACTGAACTCCTTCCCTAAATACACAGACAGATAAGAATATGTAAATGTGCTTTGTACTCAAAGAAAATGTGATATGGTTCATGAGTGATAACAGCAGAGCACATTTTGTCTCCTAATAGTTTTATGCCACTGAGGAAATGTTGTACACTTGTGAAATGTCATAATTTTTGTGCCTCTCCTACTTAAGCAATTCAAAAAGAAGAAAGAACATCAGGGAAACTCTCACCATACAAAGGCCTAAGAGAAGGGATTGATAATAAGACTCCAAAACCCTTTCTTTAACATCAAGCAACGCGCTACCTGGTGCCTACAATGGTGCCACAGCACTGTCCATACCATGGACCATAGTAGAGGAAGCACTACTTAGTATGGAAGGAAAACAATGCCGACTTCGAAAGCTGTGAATTGCATAAAGAACTGTGACAGGCCTACCTGCTCCTAACAGAATCACAAAAGCAACGCTATGTCCCAGTGATTACCTCTGGGCAGTGAGAACAGACAGAGGACTGGGGCTTTTTCCTTACACTTTCCATTTTTCTGTACTACTAGAATTTCTAATCATAGACATGTATTTATCTCTTTATTTAAAAAAAAATGCTGGCAAAATGGCAATGAATAGAATAACTTAGTTATTTTAAAGCCAACTACATGTATGCTCTTCATCCATAAGAAGTTAAAAAAAATTACAATGGATTCTGAGGGAATTTAGTGGATGTTAATAAGAACACACCACATATCTGAGGAACAACGGCAATGCTATCTTTATTTAAATATCTAATAAAGGGAAAGGGATTATTTTTTTCCTAAAGAAAATTATATTTCTATAGGGATCAAGAAAAGGAGCATGACCTCGCTACCACCTGACTTTTCAACTTTCCTCTCTGCACTAGGTAGAGGGTCACATTTTACGAGACTGAATCCCACATTGTTATGTACAGCTAACCTTAGATCCACAATCATGTTTACATTTATGTGTATACATCTCAGATGTTTGGGTCTCATTTGAGTTACACGAGACAAGAATGCTAATCCTAGAGTATGTGCAAATACAGAGTGCTGTGTACAGAGTGCAAGCTGCCAATATATTCTCAACATGAACAAGTACGCCAAGGAGACCTCAAATTAACCAGATGACTCTGATAATTCAAAGGGCCAATAGCAGGCCATTTTCTCCTCACAGGGTGTTAGTTTCCACCCTGCAGATAAAACAGCATGCTCCAAAGAGCACAAGTGTTCCACAAGGAGCTGGGAGGCACAGGGGTGACAGCTGAAAAACAAAGTCAGAGCAGGACAGCTGACAATCTCAGGGATTGGTCACTAGACATGACACACTGCATGCATGCTCCTGCAGGTGAAAACAAGCTAGCCTAAGTCTCACACCAAGTTAGCACAATAATTATCGATTTGATCAGGACGCCTGGCTATTTCTTGGGCTAATAACTTATTATGTGGACTTTTCAGTGACTAATGGGGCAGACCAAAAATCAACAGCCATCGGTGATTTTATTTATCCCCCCTCTGCTGCACAGCAGCGTCTTGCTAGTCGACTGGTGCCTTTTCAATCTAACAAGGTAAAGAAGGCAGCTGTCCAAATGTCATCAATCAAGCACAGTGACAGATGTGAAGAAAGAATGGGCAAGCATATGTTACAAACACTGGAGCCATGTGGGAAGGTGCACAGTGCTTTTATGTTTGAAAAAGGTAAATGAGAATACTTCAGCTAGACATGAGCCTATGATACAAGAGAGAATCCTGCGCAGCACTAAGAGGAACAGCATCACATACGAAACACCCACTTGAGTTTGGTGTTGTGGTAGGGCACTGGCCAAAGCAAACTAAACTAAGAGGCTCCTGATTCCCCTAAAGGAAGGACAGAAAAAAAGAAAAGTGTAAGTCAGTGAGGTCAATGTTGAAACAAAGGACATGAAGAGTAGAAGGGGGGTGGGAGGAATGAAAAACAACCTAATATTATCTAAAAAAGTTCCAGATGTATACCCCGCAAACAGCAATTCCACCCCTACATATAAAGACAACCAACAGAAACTTTCACAGTGAGCACCAGGAGTCCTGGATAAAAATATTTACAGCATGATTGTTCATGCTCACAAAGAGGAAACAACCCAAATGTTCATCAAAAGGAGAATTATAACATTCCTACAATGAAATTCTATCCATTAGTGAAAATATTTAAACTACAGCTACCATGCAACTTACAGTAAGTGATGATTCTCACAAACTTAATGTTGAGTTAAAAAAACCACAAAAACCAACACAATAAAATAGGTCACAGAACACATACAATACGATAGCATTTCCATAGACTTCAAAAACATTCAAAATTTAAAATTAGTGTTCACAGGTGCACATAGGTAATAAAACTAGTTTTAAAAGACAAGGGAAATGATAAACACACAATTCAGAATAGTGTTTACCTTTGTGGGGGAAAAAGGGGATGTGGTCCGGAAGGGGCACCCTGGAGGCTTCAACATAATGGATAATGCTCTATTTCTTAACCTGAGTCAAGTATACAGATGTACTGCACATCCTTTTTTTAATAGCCTATCTAGGATATATATATGTGTGTGTATATATATATGTGTGTATATATATATATATGTATATGTATATGTATGTGTGTGTATGTGTGTGTGTGTGTGTGTGTATATATATATATATATATATATATATATATATATATATAATGTTGCATGTTGCATGCATGAAATAATTCAAAATAAAGAGAGAAAAAAAGAAAAATAGAATTGAGGGTGGAACCAGACAATGCTCCCTAATCCCCACTTATACATCCATCTGCCCAAGGCTGGGCTAACAGAGTTAAAAGTGAGCCCAAGACTCCAAGGCAACAGAATGAACTCAGAGGTGACAAAAAGATCACCTCCAGGCATTTCTCTGGGCTTACTGGGCAAAACCAGCTCTCGTGTCTACTCTAGGGGTAAACTGTAAGACACTGCATACTGTCCCCAAAGAGTTGAAAAAAGACTGCCTTGCCAATACAGAAACAGAAAATATCCCAAACTAGGGAAATTTTACCAACGGAAGGAAAGTCCCCAGATGGTGCCAATAGACAGGAATGGATTGAATTTAGGAAGAAGGCAGTAATTTTATGTAGCCCAGCAGGACTGGAGAATTTGTGACCAGTTACTGGGGAGGAAGAAGCAGAGAAAAATACACTTGAAGACACACAAACTAGGACTTCTATAAGAGCGTAGAGACCAGGACAGAATGTGTGTGATTTGACGTCCAAATGAACATGTGTACTGAAGACTAACTACAGGCCCCAAGGGTTACTACATGGGCTTTACCTGGCAGAAGGTGATCGCCGAGTTTGGCACATGCCGAGTATATTGGGAAAGATTAGTATCAAGAGATCTATACCACATCTATGTAACATATGTACAGCCCACGGGCGCCGGCAAGGCAGGGAAAAGAATCTGTGACTTATGCAGGGAAACTGACCGCCAGGAAGGCCGGATTCGGTCAGCTCAACAAGAGAAGGCCCAGGGCTTGAAAATCCAGAAGGCCCCGCAAGGGGAGGGGAAGAGGGTGGTCCCGGCCACAGGCAGAAGGTGCGGCTGCCCGGAGAGGGCGGGGTCCCCGCAGAGGAGGAGTCCTGGGAGGCCTGGCAGGGACCAGGCCCCGCAGCCCGGGGGAATCTAGGGAGGAGGAGTCCCCTTGGGCGATGGGACAGGATGGAATGGAAAGGCGGGGGTCTGTCACAGCCCCAGCCGGGAGCCCCCGAGGGCCCGGCCCCCCCGCCCGCCGCTCACCTGGGCACGCAGCTGGACGAGCTTCGGTCCACCTCCCAGGTGGCGTAGAGGTTCATCTGCACGGGGGCGGGTGTGCGGCCTGGCCCCGGGCCGCCGGGAGGCGCGGAGCCCGAGGCCACCGCGACGGCCATGGAAGTGGAGGTGGATGAGGAGGAGGAGGAGGCGACCGCCGCTGAGGTGGACGAGGACGAAGTGGTGGCCTGGGCCAGCTTGGGGGGCGTTGGCTGCTGCGGCGTTGGCTGCTGTGGCGTTGGCTGCTGCTGCGGAGACTGGGCGACCCCAGAGCCCCGCTGGCCGCTCCCACCCCCGGCGCCTCCGGGACCACCGCCCGTCCCTCCGCGTTCCGCCATGGCCCGGCCGGGGGTGAGGGGGCGGGCGTTACGGGGATCGAGGCGACCACAAGCGGACGCCCAGGCTTCTCCCCCAGCGGCGGCGGCGGCGGGGGCTCGACTCGTCTCCTCAGCCCGCCCGCCGGAGCGCGCGAGCGAGCGAGAAGCTGCACGCAGGCGCGGGGCCTCGCGACGCGCGGTCCTCGCGCTCGCCCGCCGCTGCCTGTTGCGGCTCGCGCCGCCAAGACACTGGGTGGGCGTGTCCGGGGAGGGGGCGGGGAGCCCGGGCTCGCGCCGGCCCCACCCAACGCCAAGGGGCGGGGCTCGCGCTCGCGGCCCCGGCGGGCCTGTGGGCGCGCGCCCCTTACTCTTTGGAAGAGGGGTCTGCGGCCCGCGCGTGCTCGGCTGGCTCCTCCCCTCAAATCCGCCGCGCGAGCTGCAGCCGGCCTGCCCGGTCCTCCCCTCCCCCCCGTCGTCCTCTCAGCGGCAGCGTCCCGGCCAGCGGAAATCCCGCTTTTCCGGGGCGCGGCCCCGGCCTGGAGGGGGGCTGCCGCGGGAGCGCGCCCTGGTCCCTTCGGGTCTGCTGAGCCCAAGCCCGGCTTCCGATCGTGGACCTGACCCCCGCCCTGCAGCCCGCGGGTTTCTTCGCCAAGACCAACGAAGGAAGCGGTGGAGACCCAGCGGCCTGCCACTGCCACGGGTGCCAAAGTGCCGTGAAGTTTCCGCCCCTGCCTCTCTCCAGTGTAGGCTGGGGGCCTTAGGGACCTAGAGTCCAAAAGGCCCTTGGCATGGGTTAATTATAAAGCTAAGCCCTGGCCCATCGAGACCCAACCCTTTTCAGTCCCTGTGGTCCCGCTCTCCCAAAGAACCATTAGAATCCTAAGCCTGCCATCGCTGCCCGGTTTCTGCCCCTTGGAATGTTTTTCTGCGTCATCACTTACAAAGTATCTAAAATTCTATTCCTCCCCAAGCTTAGCTCAACTGCCACATCCTCCGTGGGACCTCCCACACTCCCCCCTCCAGAAACCATCTTGAAACCTGCACACTGACACCTCAGTTTAGGTACACTTATAGCAACACTAGTGGGACAGCAGCCGTATGTGACTCATCTTCCCAGCGCTGAGCAAATGCCTTTTGGACTCAGCAGTCCAACCTAGTCTAGCCTGTCAGGAAGACTTCTCCCCATGGGGGACTAGATCCTGGAGAAATCAAGCCCCACACACACAAAACATGGAGACTGGTTGACTGAAACCACCCAGGGGCTCACAGACACAGGACAATCTAGATGTTCAGCTGTGTTCTCTCCCCGAGAAGGACTTGGGCTCTTCTGGCCACAAGGTCTATTAGGAAGGCCTGACCTGGCCTACTTCCCCAAGCCCACTGTACTTCCTCAGCCCTGCCAGGGCGCTAAGCTGGCTATTTTTAGTCCCCAAGGACAAAGCAGTAAGGTCAAACCAACCCTTCAGGTACTTCCCCCGGAGCCTTCCTACAAAGACAGGCAGTGGTAAAACACAGATTTTGGACGGCTTTAGCTTCATCACCAGCCTCAACAGCAACAGCTGATCCAGGGGCATGCCCCTGGTCACTGGGGCAGCCCAGAAGGTGTAGGAAAACGCTGTTTTAGTTCTTTTGCAGAAGGGGACTCAAAGGAGACGAGGGAAGATCAGGAGTGTTACATACTCATCTCTTGGGAAGCAGCTTTATTTACAAAACACGTCTAAAATAAGAACATGAAATGACAAGCCCTTGGGAATGTGGGAGAGCTGGCTCTCGGGGACCCATGTGTGAAGCCCAGGCATCCAGACAGAGGGCCTAAAGAAGGGCTGGGTGTGTGAGGGGGGACCTAAAATTTGAACTCCTTGTATTTCTTGCTGCCCCCACGGCTGTCCTGGGGCTGAGCTTTCCGTTTCTTTTGCTGAAGGAGAGAAAGAGAAACAGGTTAAACAACCCACTGATCCCGAAAACAAGGGTGGGCAGCCTGACACATACGTCTGTGGAAAAAGGACTGAAACTGGATTCTCAGACGTGCATGAGTTCCTCCCCACCCCCCAAGGACTCCGTGTCATCATCCTCACCGAGAGCAGCCCACCCACCAGAGCTTTTCTAAGGTTTCCCCAGCTCAGGAAAGGAAGCTCAGGGCAGCAGGCAAGAGTCCTCCCTCACTTTCACCACTAGAGAACATGACTCCACGGAAAGAGCAGCGCCCGGCCCCCGGCTCCAACACCCCTCTCCCCGCGGGGAGTTCTGGTGTGAGCTCCCACCTTTTGTTTGGCAGCATGTTCTGCCACCATGTCACTGAAGTCTTCCTTCTCCACTTGTGCCTGCTGCTCCCGCACGTGCTCTTCATACTTCTGGGTCATGGCCATGGGGTCCAGCTCCAACTCTTCAGGTGCCAGGGCCACTTCTACACCTTGTAGCTCGGGTGCCGGGCCCTTCCGACTCATAACCTAGAAGAAGGATCAAAGCCTGGTCATTCCCCAAGAGGCTCAGCAGCCCTAGCTTTTGCCGCCTTGCCAGCCCCCAACAGCAGTAGTTTCCAAGAGCTCACTGTGGACATGTCATAGATGTGCGTCGATCCCATTATGGCTCCCCCAACGGTGGCCGTTCTTTTTTCTGGTAACACGGTGAACAGCTGAGGCGTCTCGCTTCTGCAATGGACAAGGAGGTCAAACCCAGAAGGAACACGGACAACACCTCTACCCAGTTCCCTGAAGAGACTCCGCGAAACCTGCTGGGGAAAAGGATGCCCATGCTACCTGTGCAGGTCACGGAAACCATGAGAAGTTAAGAAGTGGGCTGGTGCCGATTCCAGGGAATACAGGCCCGGAAGGAGAACAGAGATTAAGTTAAGGAGATCAGAGGATCAGAGACCAAGATTCCCACACGTGAAGAAGGGCTAAGGGTCAGAGGCTGAAAGTTGCCACAGGATCTCTGGTAGAGAAGATGGCAGGAGAGAAGAGGCGAGGCTACAGCAGTTCCTGCCCCAAGTTGTGCCTGGAGTTCTAATGTAACCCGAACTTCCAGCCATTCCATTGGTGCAAGAGCCATCCACAGCCAATCTCACCACTTATTTCAAGGATTTCCACTCGAAACACAAAAGCAAATCTACCAATATCAACCCAGATGTGGTTTCATCCCCACCTCTCCCCCTGGAAGAGGTGACAATCTAGTCTTACACAGCAGCCAGAGCAAATGCCTTAAAACAAAATTCAGGCGGCAGGATGGCTCAGTTGGTTAGAGCGCAAGATCTGAACAAGGTTGCCGGTTCGATTCCCGCATGGGATGCTGGGCTGCACCCCCTGCAACTAAAGATTGAAAACGGCAACTGGACTTGGAGTTGAACTGTGCCCTCCACAACTAGATGGAAGGTCAAAGACTTGGAGCTGATGGACCCTGGAGAAACACACTGTTCCCCAATATTCCCTAATAAAAATTTTTTAAAAATTGAAATAAAAAGAAATTTAGGTCCTCTCCTTCCTTTGCTCAAAACCCACTGAGGCTTCTGATCATCATCTGAATGACACTCGAACTCTTTAACATGACGTAAGGGGTTCATACTTGGCTCCCTTACCTAATTCCTCCTCACTATACTCGGCCACCGTCCCCTTCTTTTTTCTTCCTTGAATATGCAAAACTTAAGACTTCTGCATCCAGACAAGGAGCATGATGGACTAGGTGTACCCTCCCAACTGAAACAACCAAAAAAATGGGCAATACAGATGAAACAGTGGTTTTCAAGTCACTGGACATGGGACAACGAAGAAGAGGGATTCCTGAGACAGGTAACCAATGATGTGAGTCCTTCAATTGCCCAGCCTACTGAAGAGAGTCTGCAGACCACAGAACAAGGAGGAGTAACCCACGTAGAGCTCAGAGGACACCATGAGTTGAAGGGCTGAAGCTGAAAGTACACAGAGACCAAGGTGGCTAGAGATCACAGGACCGGGTGTGGAGAAGAGAAAGCGGTCCAGAGCCCGAGAACTCCAGAGACCTGCAGAGGGTCCTCTTCAAGTAGATTACTGCATCTGAGGACACTACACAGGCCAGGGAGGGAAAGGATTAGTGATAACAGTACCTGCCACTCACTAGGACTAGGAATAGTGCCTGGTCCTACTAGGCCGACTGAAAAACCTGATTAACAGGGCACTGGGTACAGCATACAGGGCGCCTTGTGCCTCAGGAGCGGAAAGGACTGAGTGAGCACTGCTTCCATCACTAAGGAACCTGACAAGCAAGACCTAAAAGAACCAAACTGTTTCCAGGTACCTTAACTGTATCCCTGAACAAAGCTAAAGATTTACAGGAATACAAAAGTATCCTAGACCTAACAAGGTACATTTCACAAAGTCTGGCAGCCAATCAAAAATTAACAGGCATGCAAACAAACAGGGGAATACAATCCTTAGTGAGAAAAATAATCAATTTAAATCAACCCAGAACTGGCACAGATGTTGGCATTAGCGGGCAAATACATTAATGTTATAACTGCATTACATATGTTCCAAAAAATTAAGTTAAGAAACATAGAAGATATAAGAAGACTGAAATCACACTTAGAGATGAAAACTACATTGGATGGAATTAATGTCAAATTAGAAACTGCAGGCACTATATAAGCAAACATAGGAACAGAAATTTTTTAAACATTTTTTTTTTTTTTTTTTTTTAAGATTTTACTGGGGAAGGGGAACAGGACTTTTATTAGGGAACAGTTTGTACTTCCGGGACTTTTTCCAAGTCAAGTTGTTGTCCTTTCAATCTTAGTTGCCGAGGGCGCAGCTCGCTGGCCCATGTGGGAATTGAACTGGCAGCCCCGTTGCCCAGAGCTTGTGCTCTAACCAACCGAGCCACCCGTCCGCCCCAGGAACAGAAATTTTTTAAAATGAAATAAAGAGAGATATTTTAAAAATGAACAGAGTATCAGTGAGCATTAGGACAACTTTAAGAGACCTCATGGATGTATAATTGGTGTTCCCAAAGGAGAGGACAAAGAGAAGGAAACTATATATATATATATATATATATATATATATATATATATATGGAGAAGTAACTGCCACAATTTTTCCAAAATTAATAAAAACTATATATAAATCCAGATTCAAGATGCTTCATAAACTTCAAGCCAGGAAATGTGAAGAAAACTACACCAATACACTGCCCTATACTGCACAGCATAATCCAACTGTTCAAAACAGAGATAAAAATCTTAAAAGCAGCCAGAGAAAAATGACACACATGTATAGAGGAACAAAAGAAGGATGAAGACAGATTTCTCCTCAGAAACAATGAAAGAAAGAAGACACTGGCAACACCTTTCAAGTACTTGAAAGAAAAAAACACTCTCAATCTAGAATCCTATACCTGACAAAAATCTGTCAAAAAGGAAGGCCAAACAAAGACATTTTTAAACAGTAAAAGCTGAAAGAATTCACGACCAGCAGACCCACAAGAAATGCTGAAGGAAGACTTTCAGGCAGAAAGAAAATGATACCGGATAGAAACGCAGAGATACACAAAGAAATGAAACAACACTGGAAATGCTAATTATGTGAGTTAGTATATAATTCTTAAGATTTAAATCTCTCTAAAAGATAACTGACCATTGAAATAAAACTAATAACCACACAGTGTAGGAGTTATAATATATGTAAGTGCAAAATGTATGACAAGAATGCAAAAGTCAGGAGGAAAGAAATGCAAGTACAATTCGTAAAGTTCTTAACACTATCTGGAAGTATAATATTACCTGAAGGTAGACTGTGATAAAGATGGTTATTCTAAACCCTAAAGGAACCACCAAAACAATAAAACAAAGACTTACAGTTAATAATTCAACAAAGGAGATAAAACAGAATCATAAAAAATGTTCAAATAATCCAGAAAGTGGGAAAAGGGGAACAAAGAACAGAACAGAGAAGATCCTTTCATGAAAAAAGGGGTCAATTCATCAAGAAGACTTAACAATCCCACAGGTTTATATACCTAATAGTAGGGCTTCAAAATGCATGACTCTGCAAACCCCGTGCCTGCCCAGGGCCTGTGGACTGCTTCCCTTCCAGTTCCTTCTGCCCCACATCATCCTGTGGCTGATTCTTCCCTAACATTCAGCGCTCAGCTCGAATACCTCCTCCTCAGCGAGGCCTTCCCAGAGGCTTCCCCATCACCCAAACCCTCTACATCCCATTCCCCAGTGTCCTTTGGTTCACCATCCTATCCACATCTGAAATTATCTTGTTCTCTGATGACGTTTTCGCTGCTGACTCCCCACTGCCTAGAGCAGTGCCTGGCACAGAGTTGGTGTGCAATAATTGTTAAAAGGGGGTGGACAAAAGTCAGCCAGTCAACCAAGAGGCCAAAGGGAAGAGGTGCCCTCTCGGCCCTGCCTAGTTCTCTCACCCATCCATCGCCTCCTCAATCTTTTTCTTCCTCAGCTCAATGAGTTCAGGGGTCTCCATTCCAGCTGGCACCGACGAGAACCCTCCAGGAGTGATGAGGCCACTGTGGAGAGAGGAAGAAGCCTTGGAGTAAAGAGAAGGCCCCCAAAGACAGGCCACTTCCGAGAGGCAGACTGCTTCCCAACCTGTCTGCAGGGGTAATAAAGCCTGTCTCATCTGGCTTCTCTTCATCACTTTCCTCCTCTTCCTCTTCTTCTGAAGACTCTTCATCAGATGGCTCCAGCTCCCCCCAAGGGGTCCGATCAATCTCTTCTTCCTCAGTCTTGGTCTGAAAGAGGTCACTCATTCATTCAACAACTGTTTACTAAGTACCCATTAGGTGTCAAGCTTTTGTAAAGGTAAACAGACAATCTGTGCCCACAGAGAGCTCATATTCGAGTCAGGGGCATGCATCACAGCCCAGAAAAATGTATGCCCCTTTTTTAGACTGAAAATTCACAACACCCAGCTCCTTGATAAGAAGACGCTATATACCAACTATCTCTAAACTTCATGACCTTAAGTAAGACCAAGCTTGCCAACCATGGCCCATACCTGAAATTCAGCAGCATTGGTTCCAAACACATCCCCATAGAGTGGTTTTCCGGTCTCATCCACTGGAGGTTTGCCCCAGCCGCCAGCATGGTACCCAAAGGAACAGCTCTGCAAGAGAAGAAATGAAAGTCAGTTCCACTAAGCTCCAAAAGAAACGCTGAAGCCCTAGAACAAAGTCACTCTCCAAAGTACAGAACTAACCCTTGGGAACTCTGGAAATTATGACTTCAGAGAATTAAATGTTACAAAGCAAAAGTAATAAGCAACAAAAATCCGGAGGCAAAAGGATGGGGAGATGAGAGGCAGAAAGTGTGAGAATAACCGTAGCCTTCATGGTCGAGTCTGTATTGTCTGAAACTGACACGTACTTTAAAAAACATGACTTCTACTTCCTACTGATTTTTTCCTAACCTTTGAAAAGCTTTTAGAACCTATTTCTCTTAAAGGACAGAAATTCTGAAACTTAACAATCACTTCTTTTTCACTTACTTTGTTGCCTGTTAATTTTAACGTGATGCTTTTTATTTAAAAATAAGAATAAATTTAATGCCATTACTGACATGAAATTATTTCTATCTGTTCAGCTATGTATATGTCAGTAAGATATATGGAAACACATTCACCGCACGTTAAATCTGGTTATTTCTGAGTGGTGAGATTGTGGGTGATTTGTTTTAACCTTTGCACTTGTCAATTCTGACTGACTATTTTATAAGAGCATGTCAGGTTTTAAAAAAACAAAACCTAATACTTTTTTTTAAGAGACACATGGTAAAATGAAAGAAGGAAGAAAAATCATCCTCTAGTCAAAAGCAGAGGCAGCTAAGAATGAAAAGACAGTGCTCACCTCGGGGATGGGTGAGTTCAGCCCGGGGATTTTCAAGTTTGGGTACGATGGGGGTGGTCCATATCGCTGCATGGCAATCAGCCACGGAGGAGGGACCTTGTGAGCATTCTGCAGGAAAAAAGAGAACAGGATGCCATCTGCCCAGCCCTATCCTTTCGTCTCCCTTCCGCTCCAATTCCCACCCTCTTCTCTGCTTCCCCAGTCAGGTAACTGGCACTCACTGGTCCTACTGGCATCCCCAAAGAAATCCTTAGCTCATCAGACAGATCTCCTGGCTTCTTCTCCTTCAGTCGTGTCTCAAACTCCTTCCCCTGAGGAAAAAGCAGAGCACGCTGTATTGTAGACACCAGACACACACTGGGACACACAATGGCCAGGGGACATGAGAGCAAAGAGGAGAAGTCCCAATCCACATCGGATACACAATGCCACTGACGGCTGCCTAGTTCCCACTCTGATTCTCATCACTGCTTTCCCTGGCCAGAGTAGGGAGAGGAATAAAGGCCAGGAAGGAGGGGAAAGGCAAGACTCCCAGCCATCATTAACCCACTATGAGAACACGGCCAAGGAAAAAAAAAAAAACTAAAAAGAATATGGCCAAACTCAGGACCTGCTTTCTCATCTGCAAAATGAGGGCATTCGACAGGATGATCACTGAGATCCTTCCACCTCAAAAGTTCCACAATATCATGGTCATTAATACTTTAAGGATGGGGGGGCTTTCTCCTACCCCCAATATTAAGTGTTTCCTAAAAGCGTCTGTCCCTTGGCACAACCATAAACAATTATGACTTCAAAGACATGGTCTGCACCCGTCCAGGAAACCATCTCATTGGAAGATTTCATATTCCATCCCACTCAAGGAGAGTTAACGGACAACTATGAGGCTGAAGGGAGAGGCTACTGTACCAGCTTCAAAAGCCCTTCTGACCACGAGTTACAACCGTGAGCCAAGGCCCAGCCCTGCTCCCCAGCCCCCGGCTCCCGAACCTCGTAATACAGGTCCCCGTGGATGGTCAGCTTTGGCTTGGTCTGCCACTTGAAGAAGGCATCATGCAGTTTCTGATAGTCAATGTCAATCTTCCCCATCTTGGGTCGAACCTTCTCTCGCATTTTTGACTTCATGGTCTTCTGCTCTTCCTATGGAGAACAGCAGAAGACAGGCCATAAAAGGGGAGAACTGGCAGACTAGAGTTTCACTGGGAGGCAGTTTTCACGGCGTACTTTTGTACCTCCTGAATTTTCGCATGACGTGTAAAGTATCTAATTAAGCAGTCACACAACCACCACAAATCACTATACACGAAGTACATCAGACTCACAATGGGGGCAGAAAACTACAGACAGAGCCAAAAGCAACATGCAGAGAAAGGGGTCAGCGTGTGCAGGTCCAAGAGAGCCAGCCAAGTGCGGGCAGAGGGGATAAGACAAAGGGACAAGGTGGAAATGGAGCCACAGAGACCCAGAAGTCTCCACTGTGAACGGAAGTGAGGACTGCCCTTCCTGCCATGTGTCACATGCAGTACGACTTCTGAACTGGAGAAGGGACGATCAGACTAAATAGGTGGGTCCTGGGAACCAGATCCTGACTCTGAAGCAGGCTGCCATCAAGGACGTGGCTGCCCCAGGGCAGCGCTGAGTCAGGCCCCTCACCTTCTCCTGCAGGGCCTCCCGCATCTCCTGGATGCCTGTGCGTTTGATGAAGTCTGGCAGCTCGAAGGGGGGTTTCTCAATGCCTCGTTTGCCCTGCAGGTACTTGCGCTTGAAACACCAGTGGCGGGGCACGGGCACGGAATTCCGAGTGGCCTTGAGGTGGACCAAGAGCTTGGGGTCCTGCGCTGTCACGTCATGCATCTCCACAACGTCGGGCCGAGCCACGAGCTGGAAAACAGCAACATGCCTCGAGAAAGCCCCGACCTGTCAGGTCTAAAGCTTTTTCTTTCTCTTCTTCAAAGGACCCACACCTAAGTCACCCACACCGCCTTCGAAGCTCTCCCCACCACAGCCAACCTCGCCCCTTTGGGGACCTAAGAGTGTTAGGGGCTGCTGCGTCAGCTTGGTCTCACCTGCTTAAGTTCAGCCACAGTAAAGCGATTCATTCGGCGCAACTTCTTCTTGGACAGCTTGGGGGCTTCGGGCTTCTTTTCCTACAACAGAACAATCAGCTCTTGTGAGCAAGACTCGCAGGTGTCACTCAGGCTGCCCAAGCTTGCCCCCAGCCTTAAGCCACCAAAGGGATTCGCCCCGGCCAGAGTTCACCATGGTCCCTCACTGGACGCCCCCCGAGTGCTTGTCGCCCGGAAGGCAGGTGGTGGCCTCACCTGTTCATCGTCGCTGCTGTCATCGTCACTGTCCTTGTGCTCCTCCTCGAAGCCCTTCTTCTTGGGGACTGTGGAGTTCTCCAGTTTGTCAAGTTTCTCTGGTTCCTTCTCTTTCTCCTTCTTCACATCGTCGGTGAGCTGAGGAGACAGACAACATGGAAACCCCTCCCTAGATCCTCAACCCAGCCCTGAAAAGATGCCCTCCTCTGCGCCATCTTTTCCCCTCCCTGCTCCTTCCCTGCTCAGCTCTGCCCCATGAGAGGGCCGCTCCTTGTACCTTGAAAGCCTCAAAAATCCTCTTGAAGAAGATGAAGTTGGGCTCATAAATTTCAGGTTCTTCCGTCACGTACTCAATTTCAACATCAGCGGCAGGGGAGTCAGCGCCACGGGAGCGGGTGGACTCTTTCTCTCGCTCCCCCGAGCTCTCAGAGGATGCCCCCCGCACCCGCTGGGGCTTTTTCTTCTTCTTTCGGTTCCGACGCTTCCGGTTTTTCTGCCAACACAAGGAAAATCAATTAGGTCAGAAAATCCAAGTACTGTGCCTGCCCCCCAACCCTTAACCCCCCCCCCAATTTCCCCTACAGGTTGAGAAAAAAGGCCTTGAAGTCAGATGCTAAAGTTCTACCGCTTTTGAGCTTTGTGCCTCTGGGTAAATTACTATACCTCTCAGAACCTCAGTTTATTAGCTATAAAATGTAGGCGTGCATCATACTCAGAACTCCAAGAACTCATGGCCATCGAATGGAAAATATCTACAAGATGCTTAGACGGGAGCTGGCACAAAACAGCAGCTACGGCTTACTGAACACTTCGAATGGGAGTTATTTTAGGGCCTAAACCCCGTCTCCTGCCATTCCTTCCAGACCCGGCTCCATCCCATACCTCTTTTTTAGATATGGACACTGTGTCCTCCTCGGTCTCTGACGCTGACTGGCCCAGGGAGGAGCGTGTGTCTGTTTCCATTTCCTCTTCCTCTGTAAGGGAGGGAAGGTGGCCGTCAGTCTTGTCCCAGGGCCACTGCACTGTTACTCGCTCCCGTAACCCCTCTTTACCAAGAGCCAGTTTCTCTCTAAAACCCTCCTCAGGAAAGGGATGGAGGAATGTGGACTCGGCCTCAGCTGCTCCAGGTTCTCTCCTTGCAGCCCTCGGACACGGTGACACTCACCCTGTTGAGAGTTCATCTCTTCTTGGCGGCTCTCCTTTAGCTGCAGGATCTTCTCCAAAGCCTGGGGGATCTTGGGACCCACAGAGGGGTCGTCCATCTGCCCAAAGATAACACAGGCAGAGGGAGTAATCTTAGTGCCCCTTTCCAGCACTTTCCACATCTTATACTAGAAGGGCTGCAGGCCAGATGATGTACACAGCAGACTGGACAACACCAACTAGACTCAACCATCCTTCAGCATCCCTCAGAGTGAAGCCCAGAACGCTGCCCCAGAAATGTCTTCCTGTCCTACCTCAATACGTTTCAACTGAGTATGGCGCCCCCCATCCCCACCCCCAGAAGTCTTCCTATCTTCTCAAAGACTCCCCTAAAAATCCAGCAATAGTCCCATTCTAAACCACTCTCCAGTCCCTAGGAAGAAATCACCAATCTCACCTCTCTGTTCTCATCTCCAGGGGGTGGTGGGGGACCACGAGGCCGGGGAACTGGGGCCCCCATGGGCAAAACAGTGGGGGTGGGGCCCACTGGAGCAGCAACTAAGAGGAGAAAGAAATCCAATGTCGAAAGAGATAAAACACGCTTTTTAAAAATTACCTTCCTTGCTAAAACTCAGGGTGATGGTTATCCTTAGGGGGAGGGGGTGGCTGGAAGGTAGCCAGGAGGACTTTCAGGGTGCTGGTAATGTTTCGGTTCCTGGCCCAGGTGCTGTATGGGTATGTTCGGTTTATGAAAACTCACTGAACTACACGTCTATGAGACGTGCTCCTTTTTAACGTGCTATATACTTAAGTAAATAAATTTCTCATCATCTTCCTTGCGTTGCCCTCCCATTTCCAGGGTCTTACCTCGAGGACCCAGAGGAGTGCGAACGCCAATTTGGCCCATGTCTTGTGGGGGCCGAGGGACTGGGGTGCCCATCTTGGCAATCTCCTGCTGCCGTTCTTGCTCTAGTAACACAGCTGCCTACAAGAGAAAAGAGGAAGTGGGGCTACAGCTTGGAAAGCCACTGGGTGGGCAGCCCCTGACAAGAGCATTGTTTCAGCAGGGTCACAGGACCAAGGAGAACAATCAGGTACCACCGGAGCTCTGCCAGCCCCGCCACCCCCACACTTTCAGGCTACTGGTCCAAATGGAAAAGCCCTCTCGTCATAAAAGAAAACCCCTGGAAACAACACCAAGAAAAACCCCAGGAGACTTCTGGTCCCTAGCAGAGAATTTAATATTTAGCTAAACACTGACTTCTATTGTTTTACTAAGAGTTTTCTTCCCCAAAAGATTAAGTTATTTCTAAGAAACAGTGAATTCTGTTCTTATATCTACCCCTCAAGATCTAACACAATCTGGGCAGACAGTACTTCATAAATGTTTCCATATCTGGTGCTGTTAATGCTTATTTTCTAATACTCCTGAGTAACCCCCTAAGTAACAACTGATACAATGCACCCGTGGGGCTGAATGCCTTATGTATCATCTTTCCCTAACTCATATCCATCATTTAGTCGACACTTAATACAAATAACTAAACGGATCCAGAGTCCTCTCCAAGTTACCTAAAATGATAGCACGTAACACTACTAGGGATCAGCAAACTTTTTCTGTAATGGGCCAGACAGTAAATACTTCAGGCTTTACAGACCACTGTGTGAACCCTGTTGTATATTCTTGGGTTATTTTATTTTTTTTAACGATCCTTTAAAAATATAAAACCATTCTTAGCTTGCAGGCCATACAAAAAAAAAAAAACAACAGGCTGCAGTTCATAGTTTACTGACCCCTCAGCTACAAAAAGATGGAATTATTTGGGAGATATTGGAACTTAGTTTAAGATAAGGTAACCTCCACAAGAAACTTGAATGGTGCATCTTTTTTTGGACACTGAGCACTCGAGGTGACAGCCAACAGACTAGACCATGGGGTCAAAGATTAGGATGAAGGGCATTACCCGCTTCTGCTGTTCCAAGAGCTCATGTTCCTTCAGTGAATGATCTCCCTGCTTAAAAATGAAAATAAGCTAATTATATAAATGCCTAACCACTATGCTGTACACCTGAAACTAATATAAAATAATACTGAATGTCAGCTGTAACTGAAAACTAAAAAAGTTTTTTAAAAGAAAGAAAACAAGCTCATACCAGCACCAATACCCCACAGACCAGTCTGCCACAACTCTGCTTCCTGGGGTTCTAGTCTTTTGTCCAGAGCGTCCTAGAATGCTTGGCCCCAGAATCGAGCTGTCCCTGAGGCCCCACGTCCCCTTTAGGACGCTGATAAGACCCAGACCCAGGCTGCCAGATGCCCTACCTGCTTGGCACGCTCCTCTTGCTGCATCAATAATGCCGCCTGCTGCTGTGCCAGCTTCAGCCGCTCCTCCTCTGACAACGCCACAGGCTCGCCCACCCGGAGAGGAGGCGGGGGCCCCAAGTTTGGTGGGCGGGGTCCAACTGCCATAGGAAAACCAAGGCCAAGGCCTGGTGGAGGTGGTGGGGGTGGTGGAGGAGGTTGCAGAGGTGGGAGGCCCATGGGTGGCGGTGGCATGGGAATTCCAGAGAGCTGTGGGGGAAAAATATGACCATGAACTAGGAAACATTTATCTACTTAAGATATTTGCTGGAGATCTACTATGAGCCAGGTGCTGGGATTCAGTGTCAAATGACACAAAGTCCCTGCATTCAAGAGAATACTCTATAGCAGGGGTGTCCAAACTGCGGCCCGCGGGCCAACTGCAGCCAACAGCGATCCATTGTTAATTGGCCCGCAGCAAATTCCAAAAATATATTTAGTTTACTTAAATAAACCAGGTGAGGCAATACGTACTTCACCTCGAGTGAGTGGCCCGGCTGTTTGTGTATTTTACCGCATATGGCCCTTGGTGAAAAACGTTGACGAAAGTTTGGACACCCCTGCTCTACAGCAATATCAAAAGTTGATGGGGTGGGGGTGGGGGGGCAGATGGCTCAGTTGGTTAGAGCGCGAGCTCTGAACGACAGGGTTGCCAGTTCAATTCCCACATGGGCCAGTGAGCTGCACCCTCCACAACTAGATTGAAGACAACGAGCTGCCGCTGAGCTGCTGGTGGGGCAGCCGGATGGCTCAGTTGGTTAGAGCTTGAGCTCTCAACAAGGTTGCCAGTTCAATTCCCACATGGGATGGTGGGCTGCGCCCCCTGCAACTAAAGATTGAAAACGGCAACTGGACTTAAAGAGCTGAGCTGCGCCCTCCACAACTAGACTAAAGGACAACGACTTGACTTGCAGCTGATGGGTCCTGGAAAAGCAGTTCCCCAATTAAAAAAAAAAAATGTTGATGTTAACTTTGGGGCACCAACCAATGAAAACTAACAACTCTATCCCCAGCAAAATATCATGAATATACCGTGTTTCCCCGAAAATAAGACCTAGCCAGACAATCAGGTCTAATGCGTCTTTTGGAGCAAAAATTAATATAAGACCCGGTCTTATTTTACTATAAGACCAGGTATAATATAATATACTTGTTCTTATATAATGTAAGACCGAGTCATATTAATGTTTGCTGCAAAAGACACATGAGAGCTGATTGTCTGGCTAGGTCTTATTTTCGGGGAAACACGTAGATTTTGCATACGATTTCAGGATATTCAGGGACACCTTTAAAGGCCATCTAGGGACTCCTCATCCCACACATAGGAGTCAATGGACCCCACATAAGAGCCACTGCTCTAGTGAAACAATCAAATCCTGGATCAAAAAGGACATGGAAGATGAGGGGACTTAAATAAATAGCCAGTATGCCCCAAATGACTTACTAAATGGAGAGGGTATGAAATCAAATCAAGGAGTGAGCCCTAATGTCTCAAAGAATAACATAAAAACTGTGATCTGAAGGGGGACAAAGAAGAAGGTGATTACTCCCTGCTGATGGGGTGGTGGGGGAGGATCAAGTCAGGCTTCCAGATATTCAAGCTGAATCTTAAATGACTGGTAGAATTTGGAGGAGCCGACACTGGGGAAGGATCAGGACCAAAGGAGATTTGAAGAGCTCCCAGCTCTGTCATTGCGGTACCTATCTGCCCAATCTTCTAGTTGCATCCCCAGCACACTGCACCTGAGAGGCAGGGTTACCCTGAGCAGAAGAGAACTTATTATAAAGTGGAACAATATCCTTACCTGTGCTGACATGGGTGGGGGAGCAGCTTTGTCCCCATCTTCACCTCTCAAAACTGGCCGATTCAGTACGATGCCAGTCTGCAAGAGAGAAACGACTCTAGATTAGTCAAAGAGGGGTTATTCCACTAAACGACGTTGGCTCCCATTCATTCAACAAAATTTGTGTTGTGCCTGTGTGTCAGAGCTCGGGCTAAGCACTGGGGTGGATCAATATGTATAGCAGAGATTATACCAGAGCAGGTAAAGGCAAGAATAGGCAAAAAAGGCAAGCCTCGCTTGCTGTGTCGAGGTACACAAAGAATGAACAGAGTCGTGAGGGATCATGAAGGCCTCCTCCAGAAGCTCGGCCTATCCTGACATCCCACCAACACTTACCTGGCGGGTGTAGGTCTGCAGCCGTTCCACCAGCTCCTCGCGGCTCCCTGCTGGGCAAAGCACAGGATCAACAGTGTAGGTCAGGCCGAGTAGGCCAGTCGGCCTTAGTCAAGCCCCAGGGACCCGCCTCCGCCCCCCCCAGGTCTCCGGGGTAACCAGGCTCGCTTCCCCGCAGGCCTACGCTACCGGCTCTTGACCTCCCGAGCTCCTCACCCTGGATCGGAGCTCCGATCTCTGCCAATTTGGCCTGAAGCTCCTGGGCAGCCCAGGCGCCATAGTGTCCAGGAGGTGGCGGCGGCGGCAGCTGCAACTCTCCTTTAGGAGGCTCCGGATGCTCGGTCGCCATCTTAGCCGCAGAAAGGCGCGCGACCAACCCGGAAGCTCGGGCCAGACTCTCGGCCTACTTCCCGGAACTTCCGGCAGCGCCGTACGCCACGTCCTCTCCAGGGTTGGAAGGCCGTTCGGATAGAGGCCCACCCCCTGCCATTCTCCAATGGTCCCTAGGCGGCTAGGTCGCGAAGCCTTCTGGGAGTTGTAGTACGTAGTTCACGGTCTCCGGGCCACTGCACCGGGAACATTGGGGGCTAGAGTGGGGGAGGGTCTGCTGTAAAGATGGTCCCACGCGGAGGGTTTACTTTCTGCGTCTGACCCGCCCGAGCGCAGGCCTGCGGCCTTCCGGCCCGACTCCCTGATCAGGCGTGAGAGGCCCGGGCGCTTACGTTCCCAAGCAGTCCCGGAGGACTCATTCCCCCGCGGCCGCGCGTTGCCGGCGCCAAGCGGGAAGTTGCAGCAGATGCCTGTGATAAGTGTCTGATTGTTTGCTTACCCACCCCTGACCCAGAGGTGGATGAATGCGCTGAAAGCGGATCGGAGACGGAAGAGGAGAGGACCCACCCGGGCTGAGCTCCAGCTGCCGACCTGGGGGAAGGGCGACACTAAAGCCCCTTTTCCACCGGCTCAAATGTCGTCTCCGCTAGGCCTTCTGTTTTCTTTTCCTTCTTTGGAGCTCTCATAACGCGTTCAAACCAGCACCATCTGTTTTCAACTCTTTCTTGCCCCTTCTTCCTACCTCCACCCCCAAGAACGTGAGCAGGGACCTGGCGTTCAAGAGATGCTCAATAAACGATTACTGGGGGGGGGGGGGGGGGGGGGGAGAAGCGAATGAAACAATCTTCCCAGCGACAGGATTTGCGTCTTTTTAAGTCTCCAAAATAAACTCCGTACTTTTTATTTTCTCATCCCCATCAGCCTACTAGCAAGAGGGTGGACCCTGCCTTGCACCCCCCACCACCACCAGTGGCCTGCGCGCTTAGGGAGAAATGCAGCTTCCACCTCTCCTTGCCCTGACCCCTCAATTCAGTTTGTCTCCCCACCTCTGCCACTAGCTCTGCGGTCCCTCTCCCATTCTAGCTCTGTCCTCTGACTGACAGGCTTACTGCCTGTGTAAGTGTGAGTAAGCATGCATTGGGTGAGAGAGCTAAGAAACTCAAGTGAAATGGTCTCATTTCCCCCACACACCCACCCCTTCAGATCTCTCTAGCATGCTCCATTTCACCAGCTGTCTCCAACGGAGAAATGGCTGGGAGCAGTGAAAAAGAATGGAATGCCAGACGCAGGGAAGGTGATGTTTAGGAGAGACAGAAAAGGACTGGCTCAGGCAGGTTGCTCACATCCCAGCCCTGGCTAGGAATTTCTCTTCTCTCTGGTCCAAACCTTGAACCTTCCCCCTTCCATCACTACCACCATCCCAGACTCCTGACTCTCCCAGAGAAGCCAAACCCAGAAAGGAGAGAAGAAAGAACAGTGGTGCCCTTCCCTCCAGCTTGTCAGCCCACTCAAGCAGAACCATTCCTGACACAAAGGAAGTGTCTTTCTGCTCCCCGTAACTGGAGAATGATGGCAGGTCATCTGAGGCTGGAGGCCCCAAGGCATGTATATGTGCTGGGGAAGGGTATGGGTGTCTCTGAAGCAGGATAAACTAAGGGGACTGATGGGTGAGGAGGTAGTGTAGCTTAGGCCAGAAAGGGACAGGACAAGTGAGGCCCCATTTTATCTTAACCTTCCTGGGACCCAGGCAGGATAGGACCCTCATTGTGCAAATGGGAAGACTAGGGGACAGAGCGAAGCTGACATGCCCAAGGAGCCAAACTGGGACCACAAGCAATTCTCCTGACTCTGAGAGACCCAATTCCCTTCACCTCCTTAACAAGAACCCTCACACAGTATCTACCAGTGCGGGTCTAGAATGGAACCCCGTCCCAGCTTTGCGTGGCGGCCCCAGCTCCAAGATCCTTGCCATACCAGGCCCAGAGGACAGGCGAAGCAGGGGTCCATGAGAACCACAGAACTAATTGGGGAGCTTGGTGTCTGGTGTGACTTTGGGAAGTGCTGCTGCCCAGCTCCCAGGTGGCAGGAGCGGAGAACTGAGAAGGCAGTAGAAAATTCAAGCCCACCTCCCACATATAGGAGCTCACACAAAGCCTCCATCTCTGCGGGCTCAGAACAGCTCCCCATCAGACAGCTAAAAGCAACCAGGCCAGGTAACGTGCCTGGGCAGGGGTCCCAGGCCCACTAAGGCTCTGGACCAGAATGAGTGGGTCTGGGGTCCTGATGGAGAGTGGGAGTAGGTCCGCAGCAAAGGGCTGCCTCAGAGGTTGAAAGGGAATGGGCCCCCAGGGGTAAGAAGGTAGATAGGACCAGACCCAGGGCTGGAGCTGTGCTTCTCTGCTGGAGGTGGAAAAGGAGGAGACAGGGGAGGGAGCACGTGGATGCTTGTAAAGGTACCTGCGTCTCTAACTCCCCCAGGACCCACCAGCCCAAGAGTGACCAGTGTGGCCAGCAATGCCCAGCAATGCGGGAGTATCCAGACAACGTCCCCTCCTCAGTTTCCCCTTCTGTAGAGGGAGGTCAAGAAGCTGGCCACATTGGTGTCCAGAATCTGCAAGGTTGCCAGGGGAAGATGCCCGCATCTGAAGACAGTACCCGGAGAATGTTCCTCGCCAACCTGCCACTCAGGGCTGCCCCCTCCCCTTCTCCTCCCCCTCCCCTGCGCTGCTGCTGGGCCCCCGCCCCCGCCCCGCCTCCGGTGTGCGATGGGGGGCGGGCGGCAGGCAGAGCTGAGAGGAGCGAAGCTGAGCGGACGCCGCCACCTGATCCCATCCAGGCGCGGAGAGGGGAGCGACGGGCACTCGTGCACAGGGCCCCGGCGCCCTCAGACCCGCACCAGATTTCAGGACAGGGTTGGGAGGTAGCGGCGACCACCCACCAGCGGGGTCGGAGGCAGAGCCCGCGCGCGTATGTACTGCAGTGGCCGACCTGGGGCTGGGGGGCGGGGGAGACCGGACAGGGATGGGGAATGAGGGGTGGGCGGGAGAGTGGCGTGGGGGCCCAGAGCCTGGACAGCATGAGGAGGGGGAGCATTCTGCCCCCTGAGGAACGGGAGATGACACAGCGAGAGGGGGAATCTGGCCTATCCCCTATGGTGACCAGATCCCCGTGAGAGATCCCTGGGGGAGGCTGGGGTGAAACTGAAGGAATGGAGAGTTGGGGGCAGGCAGGTAGTGATAGAGGAAGGAGATGAGGGGAATTCAGAGGCAGGGATGATGTGGGGGTGGATGACAGGGAAAGGGGTCTGGTGCAGGCTGGAGGGGGAGAGAGAGGGAGGTGAAAAGATATTTGATGTCCTGGGACACTAATTTGCAGCCCTTTAGCCCTTGGCCCTTCCTCTCTAGTGCCCTGGGCATTTTCCCTACTCACTAGGCTGTGCCATCTTCTAGTAAGGATGGAGTCTCGGGGCAGCCACCCGTCAGGTCCCGGTAGTCCAGGCCAGGGCGCCCTCCTCCTCTAAATGCACCCATATCAGCCCTAGAGCTTGGAGGGGAGAGAGAACAGGGCTCATTTGGGAGTGGGTGGGTGTCCAGGCCGGTTTTCACAGCTCTGGCTGGCTATACCATCTCATCTTTGGTTCCCTGGAGAAAGGAAAGCAATTTGCAAAACCAGGCAGCAGCCTGAGGTAGACGGTTCTGACTAAAATCAGCACTGATATTCTGATGAGGCTGATATTCTGATAAGCACACTGACCTGTCTGGGACAGCAGAGGAAAACTCTCTCCACGGAGAAGACACGGGGTCAGCTGGGGAGTAGTTTGAAGCACGCAAGGGACAGGAGCCAGTGGCTGGCCCCAGCAGACCGCCACGCACCCCACACCAGCCAGGAGATCACAGAGGGAAACCCAGCCCCTCCTGGCTGCCTGTGCCCTGACTCCATCTCCAGAGGCACGGGGGTGTGAACTTGCCAAGCGGCGGGAGGCTGCCTCCGGTGTCCGAGCAGCACCCTCTCTCAGGACCGAATGTTTAGCCTGGCCGAGTGCCCACCCAGAGGAGACAGGGTTACTGCTTTCAAATACCTGAAGGTCTGTCATGGGGAAACATGGTCTGTGTGGTCTAGGAGGGCAACGCTAGCAACCACGCAGAGTGGAAGGTGCCAGGGGACGAGCTGAGGATCCTCGCTCTCCCAGGAAGATGCTCGGACACGGACCAGGCTGCGTCTAAAGGTGATGAGCTTCCGTCATTGATGACAGCCAAGCAGAAGCTGATGCCCAGGCAATTCTTCTGCTGATCAAGCCGTGTTCCAAGTGAGCCTCAGACTGGGGTCTAGCTGGCTGGCTTCCCAGGACTAAGGGGAATGGGATGGGGGGCCCCCCAAGCACCCCATCACCCTCCTCTGTGTGGCCTGGTTGAAGCATTTCCCTGGGGAAAATTCTACTGTAGCTCCACCCAGGTTTGACCTCGGGGTGACTGAGTCTCTGAAAAAAAGGGTGGTTTCAGTGAGTTTAACAAAAATGGAAATAGGCTGCCCCCCACCTTGCCCCTTTGGAAACTCCTGTCTGGTCACCAAGTCCTCTAGGCAGGATAAGTGACAAAGGGAAGAGGGCCTCCATCCTGAGAGGGCCTCCGGCTCTGACTTCTCCTGGAGGCTGCCCCCCCAGGTGGAGCCAGATCTCCTCTGCCCCAGCAAGCCTTGAAAAGCCAGGGTGTGTGTGTGGGGTGGGGGAGGCTTGGACTTTCTCTGCTATGCCCTTGGTTGTCCTCTGTGGCTGGACCCTGCACCCCCCTTGGCTCCAGATGGATTAAGTCTGTCTGCAAGCTGGTAGAGGAAACAAGGTGATGGGGCCTGGGAAGAAGGGAAAGGCATAACCAGGACATCTTTCCACCCAAACAGGTTTAAATATAATCCAGGATTAATTGGGGGCAGAGGGCGGGGGAGAAGGAGAATTGGAAGCCAAGCCCAGGGTCCCCAGGGAAGGTGATGGTCAAAAGAGTTTTCACATTACCTCACCCCTCCTGGGACTCAGGTGTCCTAGTTCCACACACATGCACATGTCCGTAAGGTTCCAGGCTCCCCCTCCCCTTTGGAGAGGGGTGTATGAGGTAAAGTTGAACTGAGGCCCCTGGGGCAGAGACCCCACCCTAGCTGCTGAAGCTGACTTTCCACTGGCGCTGCCAAAGGCTGGGCTGCCCGTGTGGGGATAGGTAACTAGCCGGGAACCAGGCCCTTCTGCCTCTCATTCCTGCTGCTCACCTGGGATGGAGGCCCACCTTCTCCAGGAGTCTCAGCCGGCAGGAACCCCTTTGCATTCCCCACACCCCTGCCCCCCTCCCAGGCTGCCATCCCACTGCTTTGGCCAGACAACTCTCATTGCAGAGTCAGCTGATGGGGTGGCCAGGATTTCAGGTGTCTGGGGATGGAATCCAGCTAGGGTTCCAGGATTTCAAGTTCTTCATTTCTTTCCCTCATGGATTTACTGGTCTTGGGCCCTCAGGGCAGGAGCGCAGCGGGGAGGGCTCGGGGCTCAGCAGCATGCAGAAGTGCCAGAGTCCAGGGCGGGCTGGGAAAATCAGTTCTCTGTGGAAGCAGCACACGTCTAAGGGCACGGACTCTGTGACAGTAGGGTACAGATAGTAAGCCTGTAGTATTGACCCCTTCCCTGTGTCAGAGACTTGAGAAGCTGAAGGCTTGGTGGGTGTTTCTAAGGAGCTCGGTGTTTGGGGAATCGAGACTAACCCTTCGCTGACACCATCAGGCAAGGAGTCCTGGAGGAGGGGAAACCCTGGGTTGAGACTTCTGTGCTCTGAGTGAAGCCTTGGTGTTTGGTCTACTGGGGATCCAGATACAAATGGCAAGGCCGAATTAGGGCCAGGCAGAGCAGCAGAGACAGGGAGGGAGGGAGGGAGTGGCTACAGCCTGAAGGGCTGGCCACACCCCAGAGCCTGTAATTCCACCCAAGACTGAGCTATCTGGAGCAGTGTGGAGATAGGGTCTTGGTGACGGGAGGGAGGAATCTGATCTTCCCTGGCCTCTCCGCTCACCCCACTCTTTGGAGCTCTCCTTTGCAGCAACCTGCTGGGGCTCAGAGCCCATCTCTGCCCACTGCAAACCTGTTTGCCTCCTTCTCCTGCCAGGCCTCTCAGGAACACTGGCCCTGCTACCAGAGCCTCAGGAGCCCCCATGAGTGCCGACGAAGGGAGTCCTGGATAGCGAGATCCTGGCTGGTCCAGGGGTGGGTACCCCACCATGCCACCCATCCTCCAGCGCCTGCAGCAGGCCACCAAGATGAGCCGCAGGAAAATCCTGCTGCTGGTGCTAGGGTGCAGCACCTTGAGTCTTCTCATCCATCAGGGGGCACAGCTCAGCTGGTAAGGGGACAGGGCCTCAGGGAAGGAGAGGGGCCTGGGCGGGGCGGGGCTCCAGGGAGGGGGAGGGGCCTCCGTGAGGGGTGGGGCCAGGGGAGTTGTGTCCTCAGGCAGCCAGTTGCCAGAACTGGCAGTGCTTCTTCCCCATTTCTTGCACCTGCCAGAACAGTCTGTTTTCTGCTGGGCTTTGTTCCTTCCCTCTATCCTACAAGTGTTTTCCGTACATTCTCTTTAGATCCACACCATCTCCCTGGGCAGGGTCTGATCTCCAATGAAAGGGTTGAGAGACTTGCTTAAAGTCATAGTCAGTCAGTGATTAAACTGGGATTCTAATCCAGCCCAAGTCCTTCCCCCAGCATCACGTTTGGGGTGCCTCCTGAACGGACTGCAAACAATTTCTCACTACTCTGTTGTGCTGGGCAAATCCCTTCACTTCTCTGAGCCCGCCCCCCCCCCCCCCCGTTTCCTCATCTACAAAATGAGAATGGTATGTGTGACCCAGCTAGTCACCCCAACACCGGATACCATGTGATGACTAATAGGAGCCCCAACCATACTCCTGGCTCACGGTGAGCCCAACAAATCCCAGCACCCCTGGGGCCTCAGCTTCCACATTTTCTACATGGTCTGCCCAGGAGAATACTTTGAATGGGCCCAGTCACTCTTGCAGGATGCTTGGCTGGTCTTTGGAAGGGGCGTCTGTGTAGACATTATCCTGAGCCCAAATAAGCCACAGATAAGAAATCTCAATGATGTTCTTAAAGCTGTTTATAGAGTTGCCCTTGTTACATTATGCTTAGGATAGTAGAAAAGATACAGGAGAACGAGTGACTCAAAGTCTGAAGGGAGTTTACAGGTCACCTGTCACCCCAAACACCCTTGTTTCAGGAATGAGGAAATAGAAGACTAGGATTATCTGTTTTTTATACTATCAGATTTCCTGAACCTAGAACAGTGCCTGGCACAGAGTAGATGCTGAAAAAATATTGACTAACTGAAGGAATGTGGCTCCAGAGGCCTTAATGGAATCACATGACAAATGGGTTGCCTCCAGGCCCATGCCACCCATCTACAAGATGAGGAGCCAGTGAAAAAGTAAACAAGAAAGAAGACAGAGAGCAAGATAATTTGGTGACTTTATCTGGGTTGCCAGACTTATGTAAATGATTTTTCCCTTTCTGGTCCTCAGTTTTTTCATCTGTAGAGTAGAATTCCACAAGGCTCTCCACGGACCTTTGTCCCTCTATTATCTAACTCTGTGTAACCAAATTACCTCAAAACTTAGCAGCTGAGCACTTCAAACATTTGCTATCTCACTTCTGTGGATCAGGAATCCAGGTGGGGCTTAGCTGGGTACCTCTGGCTCAAGGTCTCTCATGGGGTTGCAGTCTCATCTGAAGGCTTGGTTGAAACGGCTCCCCTTCTAAGCTCACTCATGTGGCTGTTGGCAGACTTCAGTTCTTCAAGCAGGCTTTTAGCCTGAAGGCCCAGTCCTTTGGGGAACTGTTGCCACGAGGTACCTCCCCTTGGGGCTGCTCACAGTATGGCAGCTTGTTCTCCCCTGCATGAGTTATCCTAGAGAGAGAAAGACTCCGAGATAGAAGCCAGTCTTTTTAAGAATGTAATCTCCCAAGGGACATCCATCCTTGCTGCCCTCTTCTATTCCTGAGAGGCAGCAATAAGATGCCCATACTCCTGGGGAAGGAAATACACACGGAAACACACGCGAGCATGAACACACCAGGAGGCCAGCAGGAATCACCTGTGTCATCTTAGGGGCCGCCTACCATACCCCTCTACTGCTCTGTAAAGCCGAGGAATGCTCTGTGGCCCATCCCAACTTCCTTGGGAAGGGGGTCAAGCCGTACACCTCTCACACTCTCCTCCTTGGACCCCTCCCTGGACCCTGCAGGTACCCTAAGCTGTTCCCTCTGAGCTGCCCGCCTCTGCGGGACTCGCCTCCGCGACCCAAGCACACGTCCGTGGCCTTCCTAAAGACGCACAAGACTGCGGGCACGACCGTGCAGAACATCCTGTTCCGCTTCGCCGAGCGCCACAACCTGACGGTGGCCCTGCCGCACCCGAGCTGCGAGCACCAGTTCTGCTACCCTCGCAACTTCTCCGCGCACTTCGTGCACCCGGCCACGCGCCCGCCGCACATGCTGGCCAGCCACCTGCGCTTTGATCGCGAAGAGCTCGAGCGTCTCATGCCACCGGACACCGTCTATGTCACCATCCTGCGCGAGCCGGCCGCCATGTTCGAGTCGCTCTTCAGCTACTACAACCAATACTGCCCGGCCTTCCGGCGCGTGCCCAACGCGTCCCTCGAGGCCTTCCTGCGCGCGCCCGAGGCCTACTACCGCGCAGGCGAGCACTTCGCCATGTTCGCACACAACACGCTGGCCTACGACCTGGGCGGCGACAACGAGCGCAGCCCGCACAACGACGCCGCCTACCTGGCGGGCCTCATCCGCCAGGTGGAGGAGGTCTTCTCTCTGGTCATGATCGCCGAGTACTTCGACGAGTCGCTCGTGCTGCTGCGGCGCCTGCTCGCCTGGGACCTGGACGACGTGCTCTACGCCAAGCTCAACGCGCGCGCCGCCAGCTCGCGCCTGGCCTCCATCCCCGTGGCGCTGGCGCGGGCCGCGCGGGCCTGGAACGCGCTCGACGCCGGCCTGTACGACCACTTCAACGCCACGTTCTGGCGCCGCGTGGCGCGCGCCGGCCGCGCCTGCGTGGAACGCGAGGCCCGCGAGCTGCGCGAGGCCCGCGAGCGCCTCCTGCGGCGCTGCTTCGGCGAAGAGCCCGTACTGCGGCCAGCGGCGCAGATCCGCACCAAACAGCTCCAGCCGTGGCAGCCCAGCCGGAAAGTGGACATCATGGGCTACGACCTGCCCAGCGGCGGCGCCGGACCAGCCACCGAGGCCTGCCTCAAGCTGGCCATGCCAGAGGTACAATACTCGAACTACCTGCTGCGCAAGCAGAAGCGCCGAGTTGGTTTGCGGGCCCGGCCCGAACCGGTCCTAGACAATCCCCCGCCTCGGCCGATCCGGGCGCTGCCCCGCGGCCCCCAGGGCCACTGAGCTCCAGGAGTCTGGCCTGGGATCGCCTCCAGGTCCCGCCTCATCAGGGCCCCTTCTTCCGAGAAGCTTGAGCCCCGCGCAGTACTTGGGAGTGTGTCTCCCTGTCTGAGCCCACCTCCCTAGGGTAGGCTGAACTCCGCCTTGGGGAGGGTGCTAGTACGGCCCGATCGAGCCCCGGGCCATCCTTTCCTCTTTCCTAACTGGTTGGTGACTGACAAGAGGTCTGAGGCCCTTCAGGAACTGTCCACCGAGCCTTTTTCGGGGGTTTGAGCCCCCCTCTTGTCTTTTCCAAGAGGATTAGCCCAAGCCACAGAGTCTGAGCCTTGGGGAAAGGCCGTTCTGTCTACCAGCCTCTCCAGGCTCTTGCTCTTCCATCCAAGGGTCAGAGGTCTCCACACCGTCGGTCTTCCAGGTTCTACCCTCGCCACAGACTTGAGCTGCTCCCAGACTCCCAGAACCAAGAGTTCTTGGATTGGGCTTTTTGTTTGGTTTTTCTTTTTTTAATAAAATATCTTTAAAATGTGCAGGTTGTATGTCAGTCATTGAAAGCTGGATTTCCCATGTTTGAGGATGAGACAGATGCCCAAAAATAGCTGTGGTTGTCACCATGAGGATGGAGACCCAGCCCCAATCAAGTTTCTCCACTGCTCTTCCCAGAGACTCACAACTGTCACTGACCCCTTGATTGACTGGGCCACGTCAGCCCCACTCATATCCTTTGAGAAAATCTACATTATTCCTTTTCATTCAATTCAGCAACATTTATTAAGCATCATCTCTGTAACGGGTACACAGGTGAACAAGGCAGACAGGGCCTTTCTCCTCCTGGAGCTCGTGGGGAGACACTGAAACTGGAGCAGACATGTTAACAGAGAAGAAGGACTGCAGGGAGTGAGCAGAACTGGCCCTTGGACAGAGGGGGGGCAGGAAGGAGGATCATTCCAGGTAAGGAGGGGCTGACCTCAGAATGTTACCTCCCCCTTTGGAATCAGCGATTTCATCACTGGCCTTCCCCACAAGGAGAAGACAACCCTGACGCAAATGAGGACCAGGCCCTGCCCCCAATGTCCTTTAGCACAGCAAGACACCCAGCGCTTTCAAATGAAACCTCCCTAAGACCAGCAGAGAATCGGGACTTTTTCTGTTACTTTCTTTTCTACTTTGCAACTTAGAGCTACATTGACATACCTGGACAAGTAATACAAATATAATAGCTAACATGGTCTACTATGTACCAGCCACTGCTGAGGGCTTTATACATAGTATTAACTTAGGAGCGAGGTGCCATTTTATGGGTGATGGAACTGAAACTTGGAGAGGTTCAGTGATACTCAGGGTCACACAGCTAAAACGTGGCCACTAGTATTTGATCCCAGACGGTGTGGCTTCAGAGTCTGTGCTTCTTAGTGCTATCACTGTGCCAGGCCAAGGAGGAAGTTCATATGTCGCAGGCTGGGCTGAACCCCAGGACCTTCCCCCAGAAGAATGTCAAGTGAGGAAACTGAGACAGTGCTATCGGCTCCTCTCTATTTTTCACAGAGACAATCATTGACCTGTTTGGGCAATGGAGATTGCAATGTTTGGTTGACACTCCCTGAACTTGAAAGGGGGCTTTGTTTTAGAACCCCACTTTTTACCAGTAGAGCTCTGGAAAAGCAAAAAAGGCAATAATTAGAGGCATGCAAAGGCATAATTAGGTTTCTGACATTAAACAGCAGTCAAGAATCGTACTGGACTCTACGTCATCTACCCAAAGAAAAGCATGTTTGGCCCCCAGGCCAAGAAATAGCCATCTATCACTGTCCCCCCTCTTCCTCTCTCTAGCCCTAGCCTCTGGTCATATCTGCTAGGAACACCCTTCACCTTGCTCCGGGTCCTCCTGGAAAACTCAGACCTGCTTTAAGATTTGCCTTGACAGGCCTCTTGCCTTCCCTGACCCTCAGGCAGGTGGGCTCTCCTTTATAAACCTTGCCCCACTTCAGCAGAGAGCACAACTCTGGACTCTGAAAAATCTGGATTCAGGGACTAACTGGAATCATCAGGCTTTGGGAGACGGTTTCTCTGTTTGACATGGGAGCAAGGGCAGACCCTAAGTAGGCACCAAATTAAGTATTAGCCTTCAGTGGCTGAGCAGGAGCCTCTTGGATGCCTTGGTCCAAACACCTGCAGCTCTAGCCACAGCCGAGGGGAACAGACTCCAGCCCCAGGACCCCAATGCCCTGCAAAGAGGCTCCTTCCATCGACACGCACATGGTGCTGCCCACTCTACACGTTTCCAGAGCTTTGGCAGTAGGTGAAAAGTGGGCCCTGCTTGGAGGAGCTCACACTAAGTAAGGTCTCAGACAGATGTATAAGTAGAGGTGATTACCTCCATAGGTACTTTGGAGTTCAAACCCTGGCTCTGCCACTTACTGATCACATGACCTTGTCTTAGTCTGTAAGCTTCACTTTCCTCACCTTTGAAATGAACCATTTCCCTCCTGGGCTTTGTGAACAGTATTTGCCATAAGACACCTAGCACCGTGCCTGGCACATGGAAATATTCCCAAAGTGGGCTTCTCCAGGACTGACACCCTTCACATTGTAGAGGTTAGGGGTGGGCACATCAATTCCAAGAGTTTTCTGGCATTCTGAGGGAAGGGTGCCTGTTTCTACTTTGCCCAAAGGCACTGCATGGGCGAGCAACCTGGATATTTATGATTAGTGAAGGATGTGCAAAGCGTGTGGGGAGCAAAGAGGCGGACAGGACTGTCCATCTGGAGAGGCTCCCTGGACGAGCGATGTCCCAGCTGAGAACAGGGATGGAGGAGGTGCTCCAGACGAGGAACAACGTGCCCAGAGGCACCAGGTCGGAGAAAGCCTGGGCATTGGTGAGCCAGGGAGTGCTGGGCTGTCCGGGTGGCGAGAAGCATGCCAGCACCAGGTAATGAAAGGCCTTAAATGTCATGCTTGGAAGTTCAGATTGTGCATGGGACACTCGAGTAAATGGAATGGCCAGAGGTGACCAGCAGGGGAAGCCAGGCTGTCCCTGGAGTGGAGGGGGTCACCATCTCAGCCCATCTGCAGCCCATTCCTGACACAGCAGCACACGAGGTAGGGTCCTCTGTTGTAGGTGAAGGGGAGTCACTGATGGAGGCAGGAGAAAGGCTTTTCATAAACTGCAAGTGCTGCTGGGAGAAGCCACATTAATAAGCACAAAGATACTAGTAACATTTATTCAGCACTTGCTGTACGCCAGGCACTGTTCTCCACGCTTTATGTATTCTAATTTACTTGATTCTTACAATAACCCAGTGAGATAGGTGTTATTCTTGTACCTCTTTCACAGAAGAGTAAACTGAAGCACAAAAAGGTGAAGCGCCCAGGCTTACCCAGCTGGAAGAGGCTGAGCTAGAACAGAAACCAGAGTGCTCGGAGTCCCGAGGCCCAGCTCCCACCACTGGAATACGTCTCACCGCCTCACACGTGCCCAGCAATCCCTGCAGTCTCGTTATTAAACAGCTTCCTTAGATAAGCCCCCTGAGAGCGGGCTTGAGTGGGAGGAAGGGGCAGAGAGGTAAGGAAGGCAGGGCAAAGAGAGAGGATGCTGTCGACCTGCCAACACAAATGGGCAGAGTGGCAGGATGTGCTAGAGGAGCGGAAAGGGGACTGGAGGGCTTAGCACCTGAGGAGAGGAGGTTGGCCATCCTGGAGAGGAGATTGAGAGGAAAAGGGGAGGTGACTGAGGGAGGAGAGCATGGCGGCCCTTTTCTCAGTATCATCTACCTGAGTTAGCTCCTATGACCCAGCAGGGTCGCAGGAATCTGAGGATCCCAGCCAGCCATCCCTCTCCTCCCCAAGAGTTCTCTGGCATTCTCCAGTGGGCAAAGGACAGGACAGGAACAACCTCCCAATCCCCCACTCTCCACCCCTGTCTCAATCCCCTGGGATTTTCACAACACTCAGGCAAGGCGAGGGAGGCAGAGCCTGATACTCCATTACAAATGGGGAGACTGAGTCCCAGAGAGGGGATGTGGCTTCCAGAGGTGGCCTAGAGCCAGGCCAGAGACAGAGTGAGGTCACTCATGAGCTGGAGCTACAAGAGGCAAGATCCTGGGTCCTCTATCCCAACTATGTCTCCAGCCCAGAGCTCCCTTCCTGAGTCTTCCCCAGGCCCATGAAACACGCTGTGTTCAAAACCAAACATCTCATCTTCTGCCCAAACCAGCTCCTCCAGTGCTCTCGGTTTCAGGGACTAGCGCCCCCATTCAAGCAGATGCTCAAGCCCCGATTCTTGGTGTCTCTTTAATGTCTCCCTCATCCTTTCCCCAATGCCACCTACCTGTTACCATGTACATTCTGACTCCTGAATAATTGGCATTTACCTACCTCTCTTTCCCCACAACGTCTGCCTTAGTCCAAACCATCAGAGCTTCTCTACTGGTTGTATCAACAGCCTCCTAACTGACCTACCTGCCTCAGTCTTCCCACTGCAAATGCAATCTCCTCTCTGTATTCAGAGGAATCCTTAAAGCCATGTGATCCCATCACGCCCTTGTTTGAAACAACCCTCCCCCCTTACTAGGCCCACAAGACCCAGCCTAGCCTGAACATTCCAAAATCTTTCAGCTACATCTCCCATTGGCCCCCACCCCTCATCATGTTCCAACCACACTGGATTACACACCATTCCCTGAATACAATGTCAAGTCTGACTCTTACTAGCTCTTGAAAGCTGAATTTTGCCAGCCAGTTGAACACAATTGAATTATATTAAAAATTAAATTTAAAATTATATTATTAATTAAATTATGTAAACTTACCATTAAATCAATTACATTAATAACAAAGGTAATAAATACTTACAACTCATTACTTTCTAATTAGTTTACGAGGTTTTCCTATTCTTTATGCTCTTAAGGTTACCTAATGTCTATTATATGTGTCTGGTGGACATCCTATAGGATGGTGTGCTACTTACTGTGTGTCTCTTCCAAACAATGTTCAGTGACATTACATAAGTGGTGTGAAATCAGCTGCCATGGTGGGAGTAGTGACACTACAAATCAGCAAACGCTATAAACCGAAGATTGATTTATTGTATTGTTGATCAACTAGACCAGGGATGGGCAAACTACAAGCCAACTCTGGCCCACCACCTGTTTTTGTAAATAAATGTTTATTGGAACACAGCCACACTCATTCATTGACTTATTGGTCTGTGGCTGCTTTTGCAATACAATAACAGAGTTGAGTAGTTGCCATAGAGAAAGTATGGCCCCCAAAGCTTAAAACATTTACCAGGACCTTCATGAAAAAAGTTTGTTGCTCATTAACCAAAACAAAAATATCAACCAACATTCACATCAGAACTACACATGGAGGGATGAGTGTTAAACATTCACAAGCGTATCACTGCCTGTAGATGCCAGGCCCATTCACACCTCCATTCTTTGCACACAGTGTCCCCTTTTCCCACCACGCTTTTTTCCTTCTGGTCCACCTGGAGAGTTCATACCCATTCTTCAAAACACAATTCAAATGTCCCTTTTCCCATTCTGCCTGTATCAGTTAGCTATGTGCTGTGTAACAAACCACCCCAAAACATAATGGCTATAAAAAATGTATTATTTCTCATGAGATTATGGGTCATCTTGGTGGTTCTGCTGATCTGGGCTGAGCTTGGTTGATCTCACTGTGCTGTGCTCACGCATGATACATGACCAGCTGGAAGGGTGGCTGGGAGCTGGCTAGTCTAAAACGGCCTTAGCCAAGATGACTCAGCTGTGCTCCAAATGGTCTCTCTTATCTTTAGCAGAGGAGCCTCACTGCCCAAGTGTGGGAGAGAAAACAGGCAAGTTCTCTTGAGTCTTTCAAGAGACACTCCATCACTTTTGCCACATTCGATTGGCCAAAGCAAGCCACAAGGTCAGTCCAGATTCAAGGGGTGGGGAAATAGAGGCTGCAAAGTCACATTTCAAGGGGTATTGTGGATAGAAGGTGGGGAGAAATGGGACTTTTTATTTACTCAATCTATCACACTACCTTTCTCTCTTTCCTCAAGCAATGGAGCCCCTCCTGATTCTGTGTTCATACAGCACTCCTAAGGAACAAAACAAAACAAAACCTGTCATAAGCTCTTTGTCAAGATAAGGACTCTACCAGAGACATTGACTTATTTACCTTTGTGTACAAAAGGGCAAGAGACATGGATGGAGTTCTAAGGCTCTTCTAACAAAGAAAACTGGCAGTGTGTATGTCTTTTAAAGTTACTGTATCAGCCAGGATTTGATCAGAGAAATAAAGTTATTGGGAGTAATTATATAAGGTCAAGATATATTGTATTATAGGGCTATGACCCTACATAATTGTAAAAGCTGATTATATAAGTGTCGTCCCTCTAGCTGGAGCTGGAGCCTAAAGACCAGTAAGCCGGCAGTTGGGGAGAATGTGAGGTGGGGGAAGCAAGAACACACTGGCATCAGTGAAGATGAGCTAGAACCCACAGGATGGACCAGAACCCACATCAGTCTCTTGCTACATCTAAGGCTCTAACTGTGGTGATGCAGATGACCTACAAGAAAAGCCAGCACACTGTCAGGTTGCTAAACATACACCTGGAACAGGAGTGACAGTAGTTGAAGGAGGATCTGGCATAAGCTGGAGGAGCTGTGGACTGAGCTGCTGCCCCATGCCCAACAAGGTGAGCTAGCAAGTAAGGGCCATTGCTACTGCTTGTGGTGCCCCTGCATCAACCTTCCCAGTTGAAAAAGGATGCAATTACTATTTTATGTCTATTTTCCAAATCTTGCACAAAATGTCAATTGTGGTTCCCATTAAGTCAGAACTATGTTGGGAGGAGAATTCTGGGAAACAGAAACAGACCCTCAGATTTGTGCTGTGGTTATTGCCCCCATCCCAGAATTTATTGGGAGGTTAGTACTCAATAGCTGGCAGAACCTACCATTGGTTCCCTGACATTACAGTGTGAGTTGTTGTGGTAAAAACGGCCAAGTGGAAACCTGTGAAATTGTCCTCCCACCCCTGCCAAGTTATAAACCAAAAGCAATACCATAATCCTGGAGAAACTGCAGATTGATTAGTGCCACCATCAAGGATTTGGGAGATGCAAGGGTAGTGATTCCAGTCACGTCCCCTATAACTCACTTTTTGCAGGGAAAAAAGGAAATAATGGTGTGGTGATGCCAATCACAGCTGCCATTCTAGATTTGATATCTTTATTGGAGAAAATCAGTATAAACCCCAGCAACTGGTATGTGGCTATTGAACTAGCAAATGATTTTTCTTACATTCCCATGAGTATGGTAAATTACACTCAGTTTGCATTTACACAGCAGGGATAACAGTATACCTTTACTGTCTTGCCCCTGGATTATGCCATTTTCCTGCAAACTGCAAGGTCCAGAGGGATGGTGATAGTATTGACAACACAGAGAACACTATGCTGCTACATTTGATTGGTGCCATTATGCTAATCAGACTCTGTGAGCAGGAAACAGCAAGCCTCTTAGGTGCCTTAGACATATGTGTGCCAGAGGGTCGGAGATGAACTCTGTGGAAGTTCAAGGGCCTGCCACATCAGGAAAGTTTCTACAGGCCTAGAGGTCTGGGGAATATCAGATATCTTCTAATGTACATTTTGGATTTTGGAGCCAACATATATCACATTTGGACAAGTTGCTTTGACTCATTTACTGGGTAACCTGTAAATCTGATAATGTTAGGTCTGGATCAGAAGTCCAGGCTGTGTTACAAGCTGCCCTACCACTTGGGCATTACGCCTGGTAGATTCACATGCCTGACTTAGGTGTCAGCCAAAAATGCCATGTGGTGCCTCTGGCAAGGCCCAGGAGAAGCATCACAGCCATGACCCTTGGAGCTTTGGCCATGCTGTCCTCTGCCAACAACTATTCCACATTCTAAAAAGCAGCTTCTGGCTTGCTACTGGACCTTGGTAAAGACTGAATGCCTGATCTATGGAACATCAAATGTTCTTCATGAACTTGGTGAGCCATAGAATCATGAAATTGGATTTGCACAGTTGCATCCATAAGAAATTGAAGTGGTATATATGCTACTGGGCCCAAGCAGATCCAGAGCACAAAGGAGCTGCCTGAGCAGGCAGTTCAGAGTCCCATCGTATTTGTTTCTACTGCTTTACCTTCGCTCCCTTTGTTTTCGCTCAACGATTTGAAGGGGAGGAGGAAAAAGGACAGGCCTGATTTATAGGAGGCTTTGCACAGTAAGCCAGTGCCAGCCAGAGTGGACAGTTATGACAGACAGTGGTGATAAGAAGGAAAATCCTCCCAGTGGGCAGAACCCTGGGTGAAACGTGTGTTATCCACCTTATGTGGAAGGAAAGAAGGCCTAAGATGCAGATTTATGTGGACGCATGAGCAAGCCAGGTGCAGAGACTTGGAACTTGATGACACGATGTTCGAGGAGAGAGGTCTGGGGATGGCTTCTTAAAATGCTCACACAATGGGAGGATATTCATGTCCCATGTAAATGTCAATCAGAAGGCAATCAGTACTCACTAGCAATTAGATAAGATGACCCACTCTATGGATTTGGTCAGCCTCTTTTTCCAAATTTGTACTTTCTCAATGGACGCATGCACAAAGGGTGAAGCCACTAGATTTCCGTATGTGATAGGAGATTTCTGTGCTCTTTGTCCAGGTTTTCACACAGTTGTTGTTTTTTAAGTTTTAAATTTAAAAAATGTATCATAGTAAAAAATACATAACATAAAATTTACCATTTTAGCCATTTTTAAGTGTACGATTCAAGTGCACTCACAATGTTGTGTGACCATCACCACCATCCATCTCCAGAACTTTTTCATCACCCCAGACTGAAACTCTGTGCCTATTAAACACTAACTCCCCATTATGCCCTCTCCATAGCCCTTGGTAACCACTAAACTTCTTGTCTCTATGAATTTGCCTATTCTGGGTACCTCATTTAAGTGGAAACATACAATATTTGTCCTTTCATGTCTGGCTTATTTCACTTAGCATAATGTCTTCAGGGTTCATCTATGTTATAGTATGTTGTCAGAATTTCCCTCCTTTTTAAGGCTGAATAATATGGTATTGTATATAGAGACCACATTTTGTTAATCCACCCACCTTTTGGCTATTGTGAATAATGCTGCTATGGACATGGGTGTACAGATGGGTGTTCCAGTCCCTGCTTTCAATTCTTTCGGTACATACCCACACAGTTTTTTAAATATTCTCAAATAAACTAGTGTTTGTTTAATAAAGTTAACCATTCTGCAGCATCATTTTTTTTTCATCTCCAAGAGTCTTTGACACCAGTACCTCTCTGTGAAGAATGCAGTGTGTGTGACAACATCAAGTTTTTATTTGTTGGTTTTGGTTGGTTTTGTTTTTTCACAAGAGCAGTGAAAATAAAAACTCTTATGGAGCCAACTCTCAGGAATACCACCAGTTCAAATGCCAAGACAAGTTTTCCAAGACAGACCTTTTGATTCCAGATATGAAAAAAACATTAAATATAGCTTGGCCATTTGTTTGTTTCTTTATAAAAGCTGTTGCATCAGGAAAAATTATCTTGATTATCAGCATCATTTACAAATCTTACAAGTACATGGCACTTATCAGTGAAATCTATTGACTCATCAGCCTGGATAAAGAATCTCTTGTTTTCTAGTTTAATACCCAAAGAAATAAAAACAAAAGGCTCTTCAGCATCATGAGATATGTCATTAATACATCAAGTTATGGTTCTCCCTGAGAGTAGAACCTTTTCACTTTTTGGATGGCACTTTTCGCTAGCTTGATAATTTCATATGTTGGTATTATTAGGCTCTCTTTTCTGGACAATAGGTTCTGCTACCCGATAACTTGCTTTTTGAGGCTTTTTACTGAATGTGGCCTTTAAAATAAAAGCCCTTGTCTGTTTGTTTTGAGGTACCAATAGATAGAAATTAATGCATTCACTTGTCAAATGGCCATGATTTGTAGCTCTTTTCAATTTTGCTGAAGCTATTGCTACATTTGTAAATTGTAATTCTTTATCACTAACCCTGCCAGTCCTAAGCTCCTCCTCTTTCATTTCATACCTCATTACAAAAAATCACCACATTGGATCATTAGACACATTTGTAAACCACAAATGCTAATAAGATATACAATAGAAGGCCATAATAAATAACTAAATAAGAAACTTGCAAAAAACACAAAGTCATGCTGAAATTCACTTCTAACCTGCATGATTCATGTTTTATAGTGTTTACATCAACAGCAAAGTGGCAGGAAGGCAGCTGAGTCACAGCATGTAGAAATTATTTCTTTAGTAGGAAAAGTTTGTCTTCTTTTCTGTCACACCAGAGTGTGACAGTCATCAGTGCACAAGGAGAGGTGCGGGGAGGTAATTCAGGAGGGCGAGGCTGATGTCTTCAGTCCTACCTCCTCCTCTCCAGCCAATACATGCTTACAAACAGTCAACAGACTGCCTGATCTCACGTTGAAATCTGAGAAAGGACTCACCGATGACACAGTCCCACTGTGCACTGCCAGACTGAGCTGAATGACCTCTCACAGTTTCTGACACTGCTCAGTTACTGTCAATCACTGAAAGCACTGGCTTCACACGACACATGAAGATAAAAAACACTTTTTTTTTTCAATCACAATTCAGAATTTCAGTACAGATTTCCTGGCCTAGAAGCATCTCAAAGCCAACTCCATAGTTCCATAGAACCCTAGTTGAAAACTCTGCCCTAGAGTGTTGATTCTGTCAACTTGTGGTATCTACACGCTAGCCCATAGGAAAGGGGAAAACAGGTCCGCGCCCAGGGCTTTCAATCCAAGACCCGGAAGTTCTCACATTGCTTCTGCCCTCACCCTTTGGCCACACCTCCATGCAAAGCACACTGGGAAATGTAACCTCCAGTTGGGAGGACATGTGCCCAGGAAGACGAGAAAAATGGGTTTGTGGAACAGCTAGCAGTCTACCACAAACTCTTTCCTTTTCTGCTGCTGGTAAGAGACACTGAGCATCTCTTTTATTTCCCCTTCCTTCCGCTTCCTTGTCCCCACTCTGATTCAAGCCATTGTTTCTCAATCTAGTTGTGTAGGACACCAGCTCCCTGGCCCATGCTGGTATCATGAGCCTGTGCTTCCTTCTGGGCTAAGGCTGCCAGTCGTTGGTCGGCCGCTCACAGCAGCCCTCACCAGCTGCTGGCTGCTCCCAATGGCTGCTGGCCGCTCATGGCAGCACACAATGGCCCAACTGCTCTTGGTAGCCCAGCTCTAGGGAGAACTGTTGTTCACAATCTTAGTTGCAGAGGGCACAGAGGGCGCACCTCACTGGCCCATGTGGGAATTGAACCAATGACCTCAACCTCGGCGTTAGGAGCACGACACTCCAACCACCTGAGCCACCAGGCTATCCCTGATACTGGGCATCTTGAGGGTAGGGAAGGTGTCTCTTTTATCACTGAGAACCTGGACCCAATGCCATTCTGGACATAGCTGTGACCAAGGACTCAGGAAGGAGCTGCAGTCAAAGGAATGACCTCTAAGCTTCCGAAAGAGCTGCACTGGCACAAATGAATTTGGTGTACAGCAAAAGCTTTGCAGTGGATTTCAGCAGGAAGACAGTACAGCATGGTGGTTAAGGTGACAGACTGAAATAGTCCTGATTTTAAGTTCTTATTCATCAAGCTACTCATTTATACTCTCTGAGCCATGGCACCTTCCTTAGTAAAATGGGGATAATAATATCCATCGTGTACAGTTGTTGCGAGGATTAAATTAAAATTGCATAAAGTAGGTCCTCAATAAATAATGGTCCTTGGAGGGGTTATCACTTTTTAAGGGGTGTAAATGTCTAACTATTATGTTGCTGTGTACACTTGAAACTAATAAAAATAAATAAAATAATAGCTGATAGTTTTATTTTAGTAGTAACGCAAGAAGGGGTTCCATCATTCTCAATGATCAAGGAGAAACTAATAATACAAATTAACATGCACTGTGCTGTTAGTATAAGCTTTACATGTCTTAACTTTTTGATCCTTTGAGGTAGGTGCTATTATCCCCATTTTACAGAGAAAGAAACTGAGGCACAAGAAGATTAAACAACTCACCTAAGATCACACAACTACTTACAGTGGAGTCAGGCAGTTTGAAACCCAGAGCCAACTGGTACCTAGGTGGGACTAGGGATTGGGCCACTTGGCCTCTTAAAGTTCTTTCTAACAACAGGGCTAAGCAAGTTGCTAAGGCCTATGGTGTCATCCTGAATGTCTCTGTCCAGCTTTGCCACTGACCTGCTGGGTCACCTTGGACCATTCCCTTCCCGTCTCTTGATCTCAGTTTCCTAATTTTACAATGAAGAGGTTAGACATGAGGATCGTTGATGCTTAACAATAGCCCAGTAGGAGGCATTTGGGAATTAGGCCTGGGAGGAGGCCTGCTGGTGACATCACAGAGAGGAGCATTCCATGGGAAGAGTCAGGCTTTCCTTGAAGCCCCATTGCCACAGCTTAGGTGAGAGGGACAATCCAGGGAGAGGCCTATTGGGCCCCTGTTTTGAGCTATTCTTCTTCCAGGGTTCCCAGCATAGTCATGCAGCAACCTTCGATGGCTGAAAAGGCTCAAAATGAGGCAGATACCAGTGATTTGGATGCGCTCTCTCACCCCAGTTCATCAACTCCGCACCATAGGCCAAGGCACAGTGGAGTCCACCACCATCACAAGTCCCATCACCACAGTGTGTCTCATCACCATGGTGCGTCCCACCAACACAGCATTTCCCATCACGGTGTATCGCATCATCGTGGTGAATCTCACCACCTTGGTGAGTTCCAAAACTTACCTGACGATGCTATCCCCCACCATTCCCACCTCTCCCACCCGCACCACCACTCCCCACATCATGATGGACCCCAACAATCCACATCCCTTGCCCCGGATCCTTCCCATGGCACTGTCCTCTCCCACCGTTCCTATGATAAGGACTACTTAGATGATGATCGCCATCCTGGTAGCAGGAGACATCACGATAGGTCCCACCACCATAGTGAGTCTTATTACCATGGTCCTAGGCCCCAATATCTCAATGAGTCCTCCCACCATGGGCGGCCCCCCCATCCCAGTGGGTCTCACTGCCATAGTGAGGTTTCCCACCATAGTGTGCTCCCTGAGCCTTACCACCATAAAGAGTCCCACCACGACAGTGAGGTGCGTCACCATGATGGACCCCATCACTATGATGCTTACGACGACAGTGGGCACCACCATCACAAGTCCCATCACCACAGTGTGTCTCATCACCATGGTGCGTCCCACCAACACAGCATTTCCCATCACGGTGTATCGCATCATCATGGTGAATCTCACCACCTTGGTGAGTTCCAAAACTTACCTGACGATGCTATCCCCCACCATTCCCACCTCTCCCACCCGCACTGCCACTCCCCACATCATGATGGACCCCAACAATCCACATCCCTTGCCCCGGATCCTTCCCATGGCACTGTCCTCTCCCACCGTTCCTATGATAAGGACTACTTAGATGATGATTGCCATCCTGGTAGCAGAAGACATCACGATAGGTCCCACCACCATAGTGAGTCTTATTACCATGGTCCTAGGCCCCAATATCTCAATGAGTCCTCCCACCATGGGCGGCCCCCCCATCCCAGTGGGTCTCACCGCCATAGTGAGGTTTCCCACCATAGTGTGCTCCCTGAGCCTTACCACCATAAAGAGTCCCACCACGACAGTGAGGTGCGTCACCATGATGGACCCCATCACTATGATGCTTACGACGACAGTGGGCACCATCACCATCAAGCCCAACACCACAGAAGGCCTCCTCATCATGCAAAGACCCATTCCCACCACTCCTATGAAGGGTCCAACCACCAAGGCACACCTCACCATTACAGTGAGCACCACTATGGCCACCCCAGCAAGCACCACCGCAACGCACATCACCATGATTACCGCCATAGTGATCACCACTATGGGGAGTACCATCATGGCAGCTCTCAAGTCTCTGGCCAACACAAATCCCACAGCAAGGTCAGAGTCGGCTCAGCCTATTCTCATGCAGCAGCCGTCCAACCTAGTGTGGCATGCAGACAGAGCATGGTCTTCGGCATGACTCGTTCCCGCAGGGCAGGGCACTCACAGGCCTCTCAGAGATCCACCAAAGTCCATCCTCAAGTTTCCTCCTCTAAAACCTCGGAAAGCTGGGCTGAAAATGACGAGCAATTTCAGAAGCACAAAAGTGAGTCTTTGCCCCTCCTCCAATTCCCAATGCCCGGCCCAGATTCCAGACCTCACTCGGGCCCTCCACCGATCTTCCCCAGATCATGCACTTGACTCTCACCTGCAAGTATATTCCATTGGCTAGTCACTCACCTGACCATTCATCATCCAATTTTTATTCCTTGAATTATGTCCCTCTTCAGGCCATCAGTTGTTTGTTCATTCAGTCGCTGCTTTATTCATTCACATGTTCATGTCTCAAACATTTTGTCTTGTCTCATACGGGTGTCTGGACTGCCTGCGCCCCGGTAGCACAGGGAAGACAAACCCTGTCTTCAAGGGGCTCCAAGGCTGGGGGTGGTCACTTAACCAACCAACCCCAAACCATCCCGTGATGGGGGCCTATCCTCCATATCAGAACACTTACCATTGTGGATTCTATTTGCCCACATTTTCCACACTAACCTGTGAGCTTCTTGAGGACAGAGACTGGGAACCAGTGCCTGAATGAGGGCCTTGTTTGAGGACAGGAAGGGACCTTGGCTGTTAATGCACAACCCACGAAACTTGGCCTCTGGGAGTTCAGCAAACATGGCAACAGTCTCATGAACAAGCAGCGAGGGGTGTATGTCTAACTGGAGAGGGGTAGGGAAGGCAACCAAGAGGGGAAGGTGTTTTCGCAGAATCTTAAAGGGAGAGGGAGAGTTTAGCCAGAGGATAGGGTGGTGAGGAGGATTGGGTTTCCAAGCAAGTAAAGAAAGGCATGGAGATGTAGCAGCATGAGCTTTCCAGGTGTGCTCAAGCAGACTCCAAATCCTAAACAGGCTGGCACCTACCACGGAAGGGTAAGGCCTGTGGCCCAATACCAACGCAGGACAAACATAGAAGCACCTTAGTGAGTGAATGGCAGGCAGGCATGAAGATGAACCCCAATCCAACCTGAGAGGGGGGCCCGGGATTCCCATGCCCCGCTCCATACAGATTTGACTTTCTGGCCCCTTACAGCCAACAGAGCCCAGCGGGCCCACAAGAAGCCGCACAGTGTTGGCTGCTTCAGTTGGTTGTGGGAAAAATTAAGCAACCTCCTTCAGGGCTTCCGGAAAATGATCAGGAACCTGACTGAGTCCCTGTTCTTCGAAGTCTTCATTTTCCTCGTCGTCTGCCTCAACACCACCATGCTTGTGGCCCAGACCTTCGCTGAAGTCGAGATCCGCGGCGGTAAGAGCTGGGAGTCCCGTTCATAAAGAGAAAGGTTTTGATCCTGTCGGCCTGATGCAGTGCCGGGTGATTTATATAACTTAGCTTATTTGATTCTCACACCTGGGAAATAAACGACATTGCCCAATATTAGAGATGAGGTTAAGAAACATAGATGAAGACAGCCAGCCAGAGACAGAAAGGCCCGCCAAACTAGACGATGTGCTGTTTGTAGCTACAGCCACCAGGTGGCGCATCTGCTCTTAATACGTATGCTGCTTTACGCGGGAAGGATGCTGGGAAGCCAGGTGGACTAGAAGGGCCAGGAGACTCTGGAGGAGTAAGAAAGGAAAATATGAGAAGGTGGCCCCTAAAATCCTGGGGAGCAGGGTGAAGGAAAGGACATAAACTAGGGAGAGGAGGATAAGAGGAAGAATGGCTGATGTTTCTTGCATGAGCACTGGTTCAGGCTCCATTTTAAGCATTTTACTGTGTTAAATGCCTTTCATGCTCATGAAAACTCTATTAGGCAGACTGTTATTATCACCGTTTCACAGACAAGAAAACTGAGGCACAGAGCAGTTAAGACACACAGCCATGTGGGCAGAGCCAGGATTTCCCTAAATGGCTGTGTGCGAGCTTCCCGTGGGAAGGAGGTGAAGGGGCCAGTGTTCCTGGGGATGACCCTGAGCAAGCCCCTGGTGTCCCCACAGAGTGGTACTTCATGGTCTTGGATTCCATTTTCCTCTGCATCTACGTGGTAGAAGCCATGCTCAAGATCATTGCTTTGGGATCCAAGTATTTTTCTGACTCCTGGAATAATCTGGGTGGGTGGGGCTGGGGAGCATGTGTGCGTGTGTAATGGGAGCCACCAAACTGCCTAGGGGAGGCTGAAGACAAAAGGGGACAGGGGCAGGCGGTGTTGGCATTTGGGAGGGCTGTGGCCTAGGCTGGGGCCTGGGCAGGAGCCCGTTGCACTCAGGCGCCCTGTGCCCTCAGACTTCTTCATCGTGGTCATGGCCGTGGTGGACTTCATGCTCATGCAGATCAACGCCAGCACCTTCAAGCGCACCGTCTACAACCAAAGCGTTGTCCGGCTCTTCAAGGTCTTCAAGAGCCTGCGGGCCCTGAGGGCCATCCGGGTCCTGCGGAGGCTCAGGTCAGCTGGGCCACAGCTGCCCACCCTGGTCTGGGGACTCTGAAGGAAGAGGGGACCCAGGACTGGACTCCCAAGGAGTGTGTTGTGACCTGTTCCAGGGATGGAGAAGGGGAGGCTATAGACCCCAGCCCACTTCTGATAAGCTTCCTGTCGGATCATTCGCTTCATTTTCCAAAGAGGGGCTGGGACTCTTCCAAGTCACCTCCTGCCTTCAGCGTCAGCTCTGGCACCCAGACACAGATCCGCACCCACGCTGACAGCCTCCCTCTCAACCTCTTCCCACAGCATCCTGACCAGTCTCCAGAACGTGACTGGGACCCTGGTGCGATCCTTGCCATCCATCACCGCCATTCTCATCCTCATGTTTACCTGCCTCTGTATCCTGTGCCGTGGGGGCTGGGGTGGGAGCTGGAGGTGCTGTGGTGGAGGGGGAGGCAGGGACCAGGGGTGGGGGACATGGTCAAATTGGCCCTGGCCTGGTTTGGCCCTGAACAGCCAGTCCTCTTCTCTGTGGTGCTCCGGGCACTGTTCCGCAATTCTGACCCCAAGCGCTTCCAGAACATCTTCACCACCATCTTCACCCTCTTCACCTTGCTCACCCTGGACGACTGGTCCCTCATCTACCTGGACAGCCGAGACCAGGGTGGGACAGGCCCCAAGCAGGGCGGCGGGCAGGGCGCTGGCTGGGTGGACAGATCCTGGGGGCTCAGTTACCCCATCTGCAAAGTGGGGCTTCTGACACTTGCTGGCAGAGGTGAGGTGAGGGCCGGCAAGGAGCTCCCAGCTCCAACAATCCCTTCTCTCCCAGGTGCCTGGTATATCGTCCCCATTCTCATGATTTACATCATCATCCAGTACTTCATCTTCCTCAAGTGAGGGCCCCCGCCCCTGCTCTGCGCCCCAGCTTCACTCCCCTCCCCCAGCAACCCCTGGGCAGCCCTCCCCAGCCCTCACACCCTGGTCATGCCATGATGAACCCAGAGGAGGGTGCAGGGCCTATCCTGCAGCCTCCTCCTTGAGAGCACCCCCACCATCCCCCCACCTCCAGCCTGGTGATTGCCGTCCTAGTGGATAACTTCCAGATGGCACTGCTCCAAGGCCTGGAGAAAGTGAAGCAGGAGGTACTGAGGATGGGGGGCAGGTGGACCAATCAGGGGAAACACAGGAGGGGGCACAGAGGCTGGAGGGAAGGAAGGAAGGCGGCAGGCGTGGGACTCTGACAGGATCGAGTCCTCCTCTTCCCAGAAGGCTGCCCGGATCCATGAGAAGCTGCTGGATGACTCGCTGACGGAGCTCAACCAAGCAGGTATCAGCCCTCCTCTCTTTCCTTAGTCAAACATAGGATTTCAGGCTCAGTTTTAGAATCTGAGACTCAGGAGAACTTTCAGAATTTAGAACTTTGATCCAAAGAGCAGTACGACAGTTCTCTAAAAGCCAATTAAACTGATAGCCAATTCTTGAAACACCCATTAGCAAAATGACTAATTAGCCAAATTATGATTCCCCAAACACTCGTTTCTATTAATAACCGATAAAGTTTATAGAAGTGGTTTTATATGGGATGGTTTCGACTGATTTTGAGGGTTTTGTCAAGGTCACATACACACCTATCTAGAGTCATTCTAAGGGGATTGAGAGATTTCAAAAATGACGTTTCCTGTAGATGTTCATTTTTTCACACCTGACTTTCTTGGTGAATTGATTTTGAGTCAGTTGCTTTACTTCCTGCTTAACGATCTTCAGAACTTTAGAATCTGAGCCCTAGAATCCTGCTCTTAGGATCATTAACACCAGAGGACTAAGGGACCTCAGGGGTTACCTGGCGTTTCACCTGCCCTCTCCATCAAGGACAGACACTGAGGGCAAAAAGGCTTAAGCAAAAGGAGGAATTCATTGGCTCAAATTACTTAGCAAATTGAAGGCGCATGGACTTTGGGGAATGGCTGGATCTAGGACTTGAATGATGGCTGGGATTTGGTCTCCTTCCACCTCCCTGCTTTATAGCCCTCTGTGTGGTTTTGTGCTTAGGGTGGCAGTTCCCTGTGTTGGTAAAATGGCCACCTGCAGCTTCATTCCCAAATCCTCAATTTAGCCATCCCTGTCACTCGCAGCAGAGTCCTTCTTCTCCCAGAAGCTCCAACAAAGTCCCAGAAATGAGTCTCCTTTGTTCCAATTGATCACATGCCTAGTTCTGAACCAATCACTGTAGCCAAAAAAAAAAAAAAAGCTGTTTCAATTGGCCAGACCTGAGTCACATGTCCTTGAAGCTGGGGGTGGAGTCAACTGCAGCTAGACAGCATGGACCCAGAAGGGGTAGGAAAACTGGAAGACTGTCACCAGAGGAAGAGGAAATGGATGCTGGACAGGCAAATTAACAACAACAAAAAAAAACTGCCACACACTCCACGCCTGGAGAAACAATCTCTTTGAGGGCATCCTGGACAAAACCTTGTTAGCCTCTGTGTGTATATCTCCGTAACACATGGGGTTTTCTCCACCTCCTTTCAATCAGGCATGTCCTTGACCTCCTGCTTCTTTCTCTACACCCAGAGCTTGAAGAGGTGATGAATGCACACACTAAACACAAGCACCTCATCGAGAAGAAATTTGGGACTCTTACTGAGAAGTAAGGAGGCCCAAAGGGAGGGGAGGCCATGGGCCTAAGGGGAAAGTTCTGGGAGGCTGACCCGTAGGTTTGCAGGGAAAGGAACATTGCCCACTTCTCTGGACGGGAGGGTGGAACACCCAGGTTTATGCAGTCTGTGGCTAAGACATGGAGAACATTAGTGGCTTCTGCTCACCAAGAGTAATCTCGTGCCACCGAGAGAAGGCCACCAGCAGCGCCTAAAGGGCCGTAAGAGGTCCTCTGAAGCCAAGGGCCAAGGGCAGGGGCAGCAGAGAGGTCCTGGAGGAGCAGTGATTCTATTCATCCTTTTACTCAAGAAGCATCCCTTACCCCTGCTGTGGGCCAGGCCCTGTGAGGACTCCAGGGACACAAAGAAGGCACAGACTAGCACCTGCCCATGAAGGCCCCACCTCTAAAGACTTGTGCTGGGCCCTGGAGCGTGGGTGGACTTCAGCTAAGTGGAGGGATGAGGGGACTGGGTCGGGGGACAGCTTGGGTTAAGGCTGAGAGGCTGATGGTCGACACCCCATTCCTGTTGACTTGAGTGGCCTGCTGGGCCAGGACAGCTGGGGTTTCGGGGCTGTGCTCATGGCAGCGGGACCTTGGCACAGACTCCTGCTGCCTGGCTCTCTCAGAGCTGGGCCCCACCCCACCTCATCCGGACCAGCTCCAAAGCAGCGGACAGGGCAGCCTGATCGCTGGCACCCTCGAGACTCTCCTCAGCCACCCACACAGCCCAAACCCCAAAGGCCTTCCGTGATCAGGCCTTGTCAACCCTGCTGATATCATTGCAGCCACTACCACGCCCATACATCCTTGCTTCACCCACACTGTTTCCCAAGTGGAACACATACTTCGCCTCTGGACCTTTGCCCATACTGTTCTCTCTGCTAGAATGTCGTCTGGTTGCCAATGCCAGCCTCCAGCGACCGAGAGCTGGGAGAGCTGAGTTCCAGTTCTGCCCACCTCACCACTTGCCCTCCTGTCCATCCTCCACTTTCCTGCTCCTTGCCCAGCCTAGGCTGGCCCTTGTGCCTCTGACGTCCTTTCCTTGGGGATCTCTTGGCCTCCAAATCTTCTTCACTGTTCCACCTCCACCAAGAGTGCTCGTTGTTGGTTTTTGTTCATTTATTGTAATCATTGTTTCTTTTTATTTCTTTAGAGAGTGGTCTTTCTTAAAAGCAGTTTTGACTTTCCCCTCCTCCTGATTTTGAAACCCTACCAGGGCTCCTGCCTCCCTTAGGATAAGGTCAGGGCACCTTGCTTTGGCCTGTCCTGGGTGTCTCCACCTCCAATCCATTCATTCTCTAAAAACGCCTTCACTGAGGCTTGCCCCAACCTGCCAGCATATGCCCCCCCTCTTCTGGAGTAGGGAACCAGGAGCCCTGCCTAAGCCTGCCAAATGCTCACATCTTTCAAACTCAGCTCAGGGGTACTTCCTCCAGAAGCCTTTCCTGATCCCCAATACTAGGGCCCTCAGTGGCCTGTCTTTACATTTGTCATAAATGTGAACACACTTGGTTTGCTCCCTGGCTCTGCCACAGGCTACGCTTCTTGAGGGCAGGGGCTGTTTTTTATTTGCTCTATGTTCTCAGAGCACCTTGCAGTGTAGATTGATTGCCGTGTTAGTTGATGGATGGATTGATAGAGCGGGCGGGCAGTGAAGGAGTTAATGAATGGGTAGTAAGGTGAGTGAATGGGTGGGGTTTACGTGGATGACTGCACAGCCTGGGCAGGGGGGAGGTGGGGTTCCAGGGAACAGCGGTTGGGTGGAGGAACAGATGAGTGAGTGAAAGGGTGGGGTGGTCAGATGGGCAAAGGAACGGCTAGGTGGATGGATGGATGGATGGATGGATGGATGGATGGATGGATGGATAGGTAGGTGGTGAGTGGGTGCGGAGAGGTATGGCGTGGTGGGAGGGGCAGGCAGATGGTGGACAGATGGAGGGATGGAGGGTTGGGAGGTACACAATAATAATCAGAACCCTCTGTGGTACAGGCAGACAGGGGTGGGGGCTTATATGTGGAAAAGGACACATGCCATGAAAGGCCACACTCAGGAAAGTTGGGGCTGTGGCTGGAAATGGAGGTCTAGGGTGATGTGAGTGTGTGGGTCAGGGGGGAGGCAAGCAAGAAGAGCCATCCGGGGGTCTCTGGGGGCCCAGAAGCACAGCCAGGCAGGTTGGCCCAAGATCGCCTCTGCCCCCCCGCCCCACCCCCAGGCAACAGGAGCTCCTGTTCCAGTTCCTGCAGCTGGTGGCTGGTGTGGAGCATTATCAACAGAAATTTCGCTCCCAGGCATCTGTCATTGATGAGATTGTGGACACTGCATTTGAGGTGAACCAGGCAGGACCAGAAGGGAGGGGCCGAGGTAGGGGGATGACGGAAGTCCAGGCAAGGGGGCCCATACCCAGAAGTGGCCCGCAGTAACAGTCACATGGGCATTCAGTAGGCAGAGGCCAGCGGCTCAGCCACCCTCCCATCCCCCCCTCAGGCTGGAGAAGAGGACTTCAGGAGGTAACACATGGACAGGGACACGAGATACAGACTTCAGCCTCCGGCAAGCTACCCACCGAGGTGGGTTGGGACAAGTCTCCAGATCTGCTGGGAGGATTGTCAAGCCTGCAGGGCTGGGACCCAACAGAGTTTTAAAACCCCAGGTGGCTCTGTGTCCTCACTGGCTGGGCTCGGGCACAGGGCAGGGGAACTTGTGTGTATGCACATGTGTGTGAGTGAGTGTTGCATGTGAAAGCCACTGTTCTTGGTCCACTCCAACCCCAACAGGGCCCGACACCCTAGCCTGGCCTGGCAGTACATTAGCAGCAGCCAGAGGGGTGGCCTGAAAAACGGGCCAGGGTGTGCTAGAGGGAGAGTGGATGGTCACCCTGCTTTGGGGAGGAAGGCCTTTCTGGCACACATGTCAGGAAAGAAAGAACACGTTGGAACAGCCCTCTCTTGTCAGGGTGTGGGGTGCCGGTAGGCTCCAGAAATGGGGCTCAGAGCCCAGGAACTTGGGCCTACCACAATCCTCAGCATCCAGTATAAGAATATCATGAACCCAGAGGCCAGAGGTCATTGCCAGGCTACTCCAGTCCTTCTGGCCTCAGGATGGGGACCAGGGCCAGGGCTGGAGGGTGGCAGACAGGTTGGGAGGTGTGTGGAATGGATGAGCCTGCTGTCAGAGGAAAGCAGGGAAAGAGGCTGATGGTCGTTCCCACCCTGGTCTAGAGCTTAGATGAGTTCCCCTGCTTTCAGCCTGAGCCAGGGCAGGATGCCCAGAGCCCCTGGCCCCGTGGTGGGGGTAATAGTGGGGCACTCACCTGGGTCCCCGGGTTCCCTGGGCCTGTGTGGATGCTGGAGACCTAGCACTAAGTCAGACACAAGCTCAGCCCTGGCCCTGGGGGCTCCCATCCAGAGGAGGGGTGTCCCACTGTCTACAAGACCCACCTCACCTAGTAGAGTGAAGCCAGCATTAGTACAGGCTGGAGGGTGTCAGGAGTGGGACTCCGGAATGGGGGCTGAGGGGCGACAGACAGTCTTGCTAACCACCCCCCTGTACCTCTAAGCTGGAAGAGACAGTGGCAAAATCTCCAGGCCCCAGGACACGAGCAGCACCTCCCCTACCCAGCTTGGCCGAGGGCACTGGCTGGCCCATGCCACAGGACTAGACTGTGCAGAGGAAATACCATCTGGGATTTGGGCACAGATTCCGGGGGTGGAGAGGCCACTTGGCAGATATCTCCAGAGCTCACCTCACTCCACCACCTCACATATTCATTCAACAAGCATTTCCTGCCACCTACCCTGTGCCAGCCTTGTGCTGAAAGCTCCTGCTTGGTGGCACATGGGAGCCCTCCCAAACAATAGCCCCACCACATGCCCCTGGGCTATCAAAGCTGCCACATCTCACAGGCTTGAGCAGAAGCAAGACTGGAAGTTTCCTCTGCATCCCTAACTCCTGTCTAACCCATCCCCTCAGCTCTGCAGCCTTTCCCAGGTGCAAACCACATCTATTTTTCACTTCCCATCTCCACCCCAATATGGCCGATGAAGGCAGAGTGCAGGGCCTGGGACCTGGGGCTGTTCCTCATTAGGCCCCAGCATTGGGCAGGGGACCAGGCAGGCACAGCAAGGTGTGAGGCCTTGCCTGGAGGGGCGTGGGCGTGGGCAGGGGCAGGGGCAGGGGCAGGGGTGCGCTCCACAGCCGGGGAGCCTCAGTGCCCACACCTAGTGCTCCCAAGTGGTCCAGTCACTGCCCGTCCTGTCCCAGCTGTGCATGTGCTTTTGTGCGTCTGTGGGCCAGCTCTGGGTGGGGTGTGCAGGTCTCTGGGGTTGTGTGTTTGGGGTTCTATATATACATCTCCAGGTTGTTTCTCTGGGGGTTGTTCTGTGTGTTTCTGGGTTGCTAAGTTGTGCTTGTGTTTTTCTGGATATGTGTGTGGTGTCTGGGAGCATCAGAGTCTGTATTGTGGGTTTCTGTGTGTGTGTGTGTGTGTGTGTGTGTGTGTGTGTGTGTAGTGAGTATGAATTGCAGCCGCAAATTCAGGTGTGAAAACATGCTGCAATTCTTGTTTACTTTAAATACCACTGAATCGCATCTGCCCCTCATTCTTCCTGCGGCAGCTGATTTGACCTGGGTCCCCTGGGAGCTCCCTGTTCAGCCGCTTCCCAGAGTCTCCCCCGGTGTGTTTCCTGCAGTGTGTACTTGAAAGTCACTGTCCCAGTCCTAGTGGTCTCTTGACCTGCAGGGGCTCTGCCATGTCTGGGCCACATGTGGGTAGAGGAACCTTAAAGGCTGGGAGCTCAGAGTCCTGGGGCCCTGCTGGCTGAACCCCCCACATGCCACCCTGCACGGTCCTGGGGGCTGAGAAACAGCAGTGCTCAGGTGCTTCTCAGAGTATTCACCTTAGGCTCAGGGGCACCATCACTCTCCCGTGACTTTGTGAAGGACTCCAGATTTTTGGGGTGGTAGTGGTATGGGCACCCTGTCAGCCGGGTGAGCTGCCAGCAGGAGTTGGGGACAGGGAAGGAGAGAAGAGACCGATGCAAGAAGCAGTGCTAGCAATTTATTGCAACAGATACGGCCCATGGACCCCAAAGTGCCCTCCACCGATGGGCCTGTTCGCTCCTGCTCCCAAGGCTGCGGGGTCTAATACACAGGCAGGCAGTCATGCTTTAGGAGGCTAGTGGAGTTCTGCCAGGGAACCACTAGGATCTCAAACTCGCAGCGCAGCTTCTGCAGATAGAGTGTGAGGAGAGAAGGAGGGATGAGCCTGGGCCCAGGCCTGCCTCCGGCCCCCAGTCAGCCCTCCGCCTGCAAGGAGATGCAGTCCTGGCCCAAGGGACATGGAGTCAGGTGGCCGGGACTAGATCCCAGGTTTTTCTAGCCCATTCCCTCACTGGGGGGGGGGGGGAGCCCCAATCTCCTCTCTGCACCCCACCCTAGCCCAGAGCTGAGTCACCCAGAAGGCAGTGACAGGTTCCACCAGGCATCAGCCTGGCCAGCCAGACCAGTTCTGGCTGGACAACCTGAGACTGCCCGGTGCTGGGAGGCAGGGGGTGTGTGGTAAGCAGGCTGTTACCTCCTCCTGCGTTCCTGCGGCCAGGGGACAGGTGGTGAGGTCTATGCCGTCTCCAGCCACCGCATTCTTCCGGCAGGCTGTACTCCCCATCTCCAAGGTCAGGTAGTACTTGATGCCAGCCACCAGCTGGGACGGAGAGCAGGGGCAGGTCAGAGGTGCTGGGAGACGACCCCACCCGGAAATCTCACCTCTCTCCCCTGCCATCTCCCATTCTCTTCCCCTGGACACATCCAGCACATTAGCCTCAGGAGTCAGACCTGGGACAGGAGGGTCCTGGTGGGGAATCCCCGGGGGTGGGAGAGGCAGAGGCCTGGGCCCCGCAGGAGGCTGAGACTCAAGTGCTCACACAGCCCTGAAGCCTCTGCCTCATCCCCTCACCTCCTTCCGCAGTCAACCCGGCAGGGCAGGGACTAGGGTGAAGTTAGCGTGATAGCTGCGCAGGTTCAGAGGAGGACCCTGCCTACTTGAGATTTAGATAGTTTGTTCATCGTGAAATCTTGCATTAATTCGATTTTTTAAAATGTATTGTGCGAGAATATTATCCCGATGACTCCTGCGGCTCCCCCTCAATCTGGCGCCCCGCTGAGTGCCTCACTCGCCTGCCCCGCCCCGCCCCGCGCCCTGCGCCCCCGTCCCCACCGCAAGTCCCGCCAGCCCAGCCGCACCTGGCTCTGCGCCTTGAGGATGTGCGTGTCTCGGAAGTAGTAGAGGCTGTTGCTGCCCATGTTGTAGCTGGCCACGGCCGCCTGCGCCGCCTTCAGCACCTGCGGGTCGCTGGTCGACAGGTCCTGCCGTCCTCCGACCATACGCTCCCTCGGCCGGGCGCCGGCATCGCGGGGCAGTGCCAGGAGGCAGACCGCGAGCAGAGCCAGGCCCAACGCCAGCGGGAGGTTCGGACGCACCATGACTGTCAGTGCCTGGCCGTGGCCCGTGCCGCTTTTACGGGCTTCGAGGCTCCGCCCGGCCCCGCCCCGCGCCTGTGTGCGCCCCCGCGGGCGCGGACGGGCGGACAGGGATCCTGGGACTGGGCAGTCTGGGGGCAGACTCCAACGCCAAAGGGAGCAGCAGACAAGCCCCAGCACATCTGTGTGCCATGATGCTTGCCCTGCCCTCCAGGACACACCCAGTCCTGTGAGGGAAAGGACAGCCAGTTTCCAAATGCCACCACTGGATATGAAATACCCATCCAGTATGAAATACCAACAGCTATGCGCGCGCTCTTACTATCACCACCATTTACTACTGTGTGACCTTGGAGAAGTTACTTAACCTCTCACAAAGGGCCTCAGTTTCCTCCTCTGTAAAATGGGCATTCAATACGTGACATGCTTAGAGGAGGCCTGGTGCTATGTAAACCAAGTAGGGACATTGCTGCGTTGAGCTGGTAGCTGTTTAACCCTCACAACCAGCATGGAGTAGAATCAGTAATGTTTCCACTTAACAGAAGAGGAAACAGGACTCAGAGGGGACAACTGATTTGCCCAACGACACCAGCTGGTAAATAGTAAATGGTGATACTACCTTTTGAGCCTGGGCGGTCTAACTCAGATCTGTGCTCTTAACCAGACTGAGACCAAAGGCTGAGAACTGGTCAGGAGAGGTGTGTGTCATACCAGCTCTGCTACTTACTGACTGGGTGACTTCTGACAAGTCCTTCACCTCCCAGAGCTTCAGCGTCCTCATCTGAAGAAAGACAACTTTTTTCTTTCTTTCTTTCTTTTTTTTTTTTTTTTTAAAGATTTTATTGGGGAAGGGGAACAGGACTTTATTGGGGAACAGTGTGTACTTCCAGGGTTTTCTCCAAGTCAAGTTGTTGTCCTTTCAATCTTAGTTGTGGAGGGTGCAGCTCAGCTCCAGGTCCAGTTGCCCTTGTTAGTTGCAGGGGGCGCTGCCCACCATCCTTTGTGGGAGTCGAACTGGCAACCTTGTGGTTGAGAGCCCACTGGCCCATGTGGGAATCAAACTGGCAGCCTTCGGTGTTAGGGGCATGGAGCTCTAACCGCCTGAGCCACCGGGCTGGCCCCGAAAGGGCGACAACTCTTATCTTCTACGTTTATTCTCTTAATGGCCTGAGACTGGATCAGGTAAGTTGGATGTGTGCTGGAGGTCCCAGCAAAACAGGGCACTATGACTTTTTGGGAATAATCTGATAATTAATACATTTTTTAAAAAAGCACTGAAGTAGTCAACACGAGAGAAGTCTGGATTTTGTTGTGATTCTTTATCTGTGTTTTAGAGATCAGCACAGTTGTGCTTTTCATCATGTTGTTGAGGGGAGGTGGGCTTTTTGCCCTTGGGACACTAAGACCTGGTCCGTGCTTAGGGCCAGGTATCATAACTGGGCCTTGGAAGAGGTAGTGATTTATAGTGTGTGACAGTCGGTGCTCAATAAGTGGTATTACAGTGGACCCTTGCACAGCATGGGTTTGAACTGCATGGGTCCACTCATGCGTGGATTTTTTTCAGTAAATAATGTAAATGTATTTTCTCTTATGCTTTTAACATTTTCTTTTCTCTAGCTTATTGTAAGAATACAGTATATAATATATATAATGTACAGAATACATATTAAACAACTATTTATGTTATCGGAAGGCTTCCGGTTAACAGTAGACTGAGCAGTTAAGTTTTGAGGGAGTCAAAGTTATATGTGGATTTTTGACCATGGGGGACTGGGGTCATTTGTGCCCCTAACCCCAAGTTGTTCAAGGGTCAGCCGTATCGTGATGAATATTATGAGTAAGCATCCAGCATTCCAGGACCTGAGTGTGGCTACTGTCCAATCCAGCTGTGACCCCACCCTCTCAGCTCAGTTGTGAAAAACAATGTTGGGATTGCAAAGAACACTCAGTCGCAAGTTTGTTGGGGCTCAGGTGTCTGCCTTAAAGGGACGGAGGCCAGTTTGTGGGAGGGCTGGCACAAGCTTGGCTTGATGAGGCCAAAGCCAGACAGGAACCCAACCTGAGAGAAGCCAGGAGCGGGAAAAGTAAGGGGCTTAGGACCTCAACACGGGAGAGGCGGGAGGGGCAGCCCCAAGGGGCCAGAAGCTTCCTCAGGCTCTCCCAGGTCTGCTCTCCTGTCACTTGGAGTTCAGCCATGGCCATACTTACCTCCAACAGCTCCCTGGAAAACGAGCCAAGGCCTGGTCACCAGCTCACTTGCCCCTGTCCTACCTGTCACTCCTCTGTGCTGACACTGATGAGTCTTGCATCCCAACCTATCAATTACCAAAGACCTTTCACCCTTTGGTCTAGTCACACAAGCAACCGGAAGTAGTAAGCATCATCCTTATTTTGCAGCGGAAGTAGGTTAATCACAGAGTCATACTACTTGTCTAAGGTCACACAGCTAGAATTGGTGTCTTGGTGAGACAAGACGGATAGAAGGGAAATGAATGATTACTGGGTTTTTGATATGTGCCAGGCTTGTGCCAGGGACTCAACATACGTTCTCTCATCTCATAACAGCTGTGCAGAAGCAGTGATTACCTTCTACGAGGAAGAAATGGAGGGGGCAAAGGGAGGCAGTGGTGGGACCTGCGGGGGCACCCATGTGCCAGCATCCTAGTGTGTGAGTCCTGGACTTTTCCACTGGGATATGAAGTCTGCTGTGCCAGGGGAGCGTCCCTGGAGGTGGGGTACCCCAGGAGGATTTCCCAGGGCTGGGTCTCATGTGAAGAACCCTTAGCCTGGACTCCACCCTGTTTGGACCACTTTGGCTTCCGGAAGGAGGCCTGAGCCAGGTGTGAGCTCAGGGTTGGCCATCCCCACTGGCCACGGGGCACAGCCTCGTTTTGCTGTGGCCCAGAGATCCCCACCCAGGATGCCCATGGCACCCCCCTCTTGCCCTTGGCCTAGGGGTCTCACTGACCAGGGTGAACCCTTGACATTCCCTTCACCCTGGGATCGGGCCCCCCAGAGCCCTCTTCATTGAACCTTTGGCTGCAGATATGCCTTCCCCAGGGCTCTGCTCCCATTTCCTTGTGGGACCGCATCCTGGAAAGACCTTATGGCAAGGGAAGCTGTCGTGCGGGGAGGCCTGTGGGGTCTCTGGTCCCGCTCCCCACATAAGAACACAGGACATGGTGAGGCCAAAAAAGAACACCCACGGAGCCATAGATGGGGGAGTCATACCACTATATTCTCGCTGGCGGCATCCGCCTCTCTGCAATCCGCTCTTGCTAGCTCAGCCACCATCTTCTTGCTAGCCCCCATTTTCCTGCTAGCATAGCCACAGCAGTTATATTAGTGGCCAATGGCTCACTGGTTACAGCTGACAGCCAACTAGCCACAGCTGATGGCCATGCAATCACAGTTGATGGCCATTTACTACCTGAGCCAGCACCTGTCTATGTGAGGCCGAGACCCTGGAAACTGCTTTTTGGGGTTCTGTCCCCACAGAAGCTGTGATCCAACGGTGGTTAAAGCTCCCCACTGGGAAGGAGCTCTCCTAAGTGCAGGGGCTCTCCGGTAACTAGCTGGTTGAATCTTTCCAGCTCTGCACAGCTGACAGGACAGACAGGCTCAGAGCAGCGAGGCACCTGGCTCCAGGTCACACAGCCAACAAAGGAGGAACTGAGACCAGAACCAGGCCTGGCTGGCTCTTTCAGGCGACCACCAATCCAGCCAGGAGTACAGTAGAGAGAGCCCTGGGTCCCTGTAGGAGGGGGCAATGTGGAAGGGAGGTCAAGCAGCTACCAAGGTTTCACACATCTGGACAGCCACTGGGGCAGATGTGTCTAGGGCTTGGGTTCGTCCTGTAGCCTCCCCCTACTTCCTTTCCAGGGGCATCAGGACACCTTCAGGACTCTGGAGTGCATGGGTTGGGTTCACTCCCAGCTCTGGGCCAGATCTGAGCACTCATGAGTAGACTGGCTGAGGGGGGTCAAGCTCTGGCTGGGTGCAGCAGCGGGAGAGGGCTGGACAATGACATTGGGTCAATATTTGCTGACTTTCAGGCCCACCCATGCGCCTTGCCAAGCACGTCCTGTTGGGTAACATGGGCTGACATTTGGATAACCTGGTATATACACATCCTCACCTGTCCGCTTTCTCCAATATCGTAGGCCTGGGGCCCTTTGTCCTACTGGCTGGGTTGGGGTTGGATCTCTGAGAGGCCACACTGTCTCAGGGTACATTCGGCATGCCCTTTGTCTTCTGCTGTTCCAGGACTGATCCAGGAAGCTGTGCGGGGTGCACACAGGGGCCAAGATAAAGGGTTCGGGCCTTTCTAACCTGTCACTGGTACTGCCTGAGCACCAAGGGAGGTGAGAAAGCAGGCTCCAGCCTCCTCAGAGACAAAGCCTGTGGGTGAGGCAGAGAAGAGCCCATGACATGGAAGCAGAGCAGGCAGTGTGTCCCACCAGGTTCTGCCAGGCAGGCCTCGGTGCCAGAGCCATGGGCGGCAAAACTGGGCAACCAGCGTGGGCAGGACCCTGGGAAGGGCGCTGTGGAGGAGGAACCAGTCTCCATTACCTCAGAGTGCCAGCAACAATCTGGCAGCGTCAGGGCTGAGGTGGGGGAGCCCCCCAAAGCACACCAGGCCTGTGTGACAGTATCACAGCACAAGAGTCAAAGCTGAGGGGACTCTGAAGTGACCCTGGACCCATCCAGGAAAACATCAGAAACATAGGTAGGCCTGAAACTCCTGGGACAGCCTGCATTACCATCTTGGTCTGGGCTGCAGACTGGCACCCTCCCAGGAGGTGGCCTGTAACACAAGCCGGGCCCTGCTCTGGCCACCTGGTGCCCTTCCAAGGGAGCCACTCAACTTCCCAGACCCAACCTTGCTCGGAACCTCCTCCGTACTAATAACCACCAGTTTCCAATTACTCGTATAATTGCTCTATACCCAGGTCTTTACTTTGGTTTCCCTTTTATCCTCCTTCTTCTATTGAGATGGAGCTAACGTAAAGTACACAGAACGCTTCTGTTCCCTTTATCAGTTGACACCTGTATTACCACCACACAGGTCAAGAAATGGAAACTGCCGCTCCCACCTTCAGGCTGTCCCACTCACCACACCCACATCCCACCCCAAAGGCAATCATTGTTGACATTTGCATTAAACCTTTTCCTTGCTCTTCTTTCTCGTTTTACCACCAATCTAGAGATCCCTAAGCAAGAACTGACCTAACTTTACTGTGTATGTTGATGTTTGTTTGCTCAGTATTGAGATTCACTCTTGTGCCACAGCTGTTGTGAATTCATTTCCCCGGGTATTGACAGCCATCAGAGCTCTTCCAGTTGGTGCTGTTAGAAAAAAAGCAGCTCTGAAGGCTCCCATAGGTGCTGGAGCAGGTGTGCGAGTGTCCTCAGCCATAGCTCCAGGGCAGTGTAATAGCTGGGTCACAGGGTGGGTGTTCAGTTATAGAAAACACCCAACTGTTTTTCCCAAGTGTTCAGACCAAGTGCCATTGCCACCAGCTGGGTATCAGTTCCTGTTGCTCCATTTCCTCATCACTTGGTATTGTCTGGCTTAAAATTTCTGCCAATCCAGTGAGTGTATAATAACACCTCATTTGCATTTCTGATTACTAATGTAATTATTTTGTTTGCTTTTCTTCATTGCAGTTATGTTATATGCTCTGGATATAGTCCTTTGTCACGTATGTGTTACAAATATCCTTTCCCACTCTCAGTCAGTTTTGTCTGTCACTCTCTTTATGGTATCTTTAGATGGAGTTTCTACTAATCGAGTTAAATGTATCAACTTTTTCTTAATTTTTCTCTACCCTGAAGTCATGAAAATCTTCTCCTGTTACCCCAATGTTTGTATTTAATGTCTGTCAGTCTGTCCTCACCAGACTGGGAGCCTTCTGAGGAACACCCTATATGCAGCAGTTCCTCAGCGAGGCCCCACCAAAACACTGAAAGCCAAGCAGGGCTGGGTGCTGCACAGCTAGCATTTCATCTGATCCTTACAACAATCTCATTTTCCAAGTGGGGAAACTGAGGCTCAGAGAGGCTGAGGGACATGACCAAGGAACATAGGGCTCTCAGGTACATGGGCTTCTAAGTTATTTTGAGGGCCGATGGGGGTACTTCCTAGCAGAAAGTCCAGTCTCTCTGAGTCCCTGGTTTCCTCACCTGTAAAAGAGAAAACAATTCTTTACTGTGGAAGAAAAAAATATTGGTAAAGATCTTAGCTGTGGGGCTGGTTCACTAAGTGTGCAATCAAAAATAGGATGAAAATGTACCAGATAAAAGTGTAACTCTCCCTCAGCTGTGATCCCATGCTCTCTGCCTCCCTGAGTGGGGCAGACCTCAAGAGCCCTGCTCACTCCTCCCAAAGGCCAGGAAAGCACCTGATGATTAGCAGGTGAACTTTTACCCACATTCCGTCCCCCTCTTCCTGGTACCTCTGACTCCCACTTCCTTTTCCACCAGGTGCTGGCTGGCTCAGCTGACTCAGCTGACATCTGGAATAGCACAGCACACCTGGATCCCAGGAAGGGACCAACCCACACTCTCTCCCATGTTACTACGGGATTGAGGTACTCTTGAGGCAGCTGCCTGAGGCTTATGTGGCTAGGGTGGCTGCCCTCCGGTGTAGGGAGGAAGCTGCCAGTTTCGACTGGCACTGATAAGGAGTGTGACAGACCTGATCAGCCCCTGGGGAAGAGGCGACTCCCAGCCCATCTGTTTTTTGACACACAAAACCCAGTCCTGAAGGCCACTAACTTTATTGATTTAAAAAACTTTATAAGGACAATGACTATTCTGCCAAAAGAGAAGCCAAATGGCATAAAACAGACCGGAGAGGAAGGTGGGGGTGAGGGAAGGGGCCAGGAATCCACTCGAAAAGCTGGTAATTATCAACATGAAATTGGCAGGGGAAAGAGAAGGGAGATGCATGCAAAACGAAGAATTCTGAAAAAATTGAAATGGTGAGAGGAGAGAACTCCCTGAAGACCCTGGATGACACTGGAGGCTGAGCAGACATCAATCCTTTGTACAGGGCAGGGGAGGAGCCCCCACTCGGCTGCAAACTCAGGAGACTCAAGGCTGGGGCTAGGGACTGGGGGCTCCCCAGAGTGCATCACAAGAAGGCATCGCACCACTCTCGGAGGCACCCGAAGCAGTCTCGGGACTGCTTGGCGTTGGCGCCACACGTGTCCTTTAGCCATTCCCGGAAGAGGTCTTCATCTTTCTTTAGCACCAGAAACTGGCCAAGGACCACATACGCCTGCAAAACAGGCAAAATAAAGGGCATGCTGTTCAGTGCCCTGTGGGACTAAGAACAAGGCCACTCCTGTGGCATTCAGAGCACATGAGCCTAGGAGGCAGGGCAGGTTCTGGCTACCTCTTTAGATTATATACCACGGTCCTCCCCCACCAGATACACTCACTTTCCTCGCTTCCAAACTGCCAGGCAATACTGTAGTCTGCCACCCCCAGCCCTCCCCAGCTGCATGCAGCCTCCGCACACCTTGTCAAAGCCCCTTTCCTCCAGCTTCTTGCCCAGGACTTCACCAATCCCGGCCAGGCTCCCCACTGGCTTTTCCCCCATGGGCTCTGCCACGAAGTCTCGATGCTTTTGGGAGGTTGTCATCTTGATCAGGATTTATCTACGAATCCCAAGAAAGGTAGGTTAGGACTGAAAACCCGGGAACTCCCAAAGGCCCACTAGCAATCTCATATTTAAAGGAAGCTAGACCAGCGATTATGGTGGGTTATTCAATTCCCCTCATTTTACAGATGAGAAAACTGAGGTCCAAGGCAAGATTTTCCCCACTACGCAAGAGAGAAATCTCTCTCACTCCCTGCGGGAACTGGGTTTTGGTATTGCCCCAGAGGAAAGACTATCCTGCCCTATCAGGTGGCGCAGGCCGGTCAGTAGCCAGAGCTCGCCCTGAAGGTAGGTGTCACAATCTCTGTGACCTTGGCTGAGCAAAGAAGGCACTGACTCTGCCTGGAAGGGCTACCCAGCCAGAAAAGCAAACAAAGGGTCCCCCTGCCCCACCCGCCCCAATTGGCTGCTCAGAGAGCACAGGCACCGGCCAGAGCGCACACACCAGCTCAGTTCCCTAACCCCACTAGGTTCACGCCTGGGCTCCCGCCGCGCCTCGAAGGCCCCGCCCCCGAGACGCGTCGCCCCGCCTCCTCCACGCGCCGCCGCGCCCGCGCCGCGTCCCGCCCCTCCTCGCCGGGCCGCCAAGCCCTCTCCGAGTGCGCATTCTCTGGCTGGCCGTAGCGCTTACGGCTTCCCTCCTTCTCGCGCGTCCTCTGCTTCCAGTCCAAGCCCTGCTGTGCAGCTCGCGCTCACCGGCAGCTTCAGCTCCCGTAACGGATACTCCTACGCCCGGCTGCTCCCGCCGATACCTCAACTCACTAGAACGTTCTTCTACTTCCGCTTCCGGGTCGCCTCAAGAGCCGCTTAAAAAATGTGGCACTTCTAGCCACTTAGAGCCATAGAGATGAGGCTCTCTGGACCTCACGGCGGCCTTAGAAGGGGCTTCTTTCCGATCGCTTAGGGGGAAACCGGGTTGCCTTCTATTGTCTCGCTTCTCCAGAAGTACTTCCGGTCTCAAGGAGTAGAGACTTCGGTGGAGAAAACTTTTATTTCCCTGCTGCACGGCATCCGGAACTCAAGGACTTAGCTTTCGCGACCTGGGGGTGGGAAGAGTTAAAGGAACGGACAGGGAGGGAGGAGCGTGGCCGAAGACTTCCGAGAGATGGCCGGAAGTACGGTACTCGGTAGGGTCCGACCCAGGCCGATTCGTGTCGCCCTCACCGCGGTGGGACTTGTACGAGTCCGGCAGGAGCTGGAGACTCCGGAGATCTGTATCCAAGGTGACGCTACCGTCGTGATCGCCGGCAAGTTCCTTTTCTACGAAGTGAGTCGTGGACGAGCCGCTCCCAGCGAGCGTCCATCCCGGAGAACGGAATCGTTCAAGCAACGCCTTTGGGAGAAGAAGGCCAGAAAGTAAGTGTGGGTCTGTGAGCGTCTTACCTCCGGGATAGGGAGGGAGGAGGGCAGGAAAAGGCAACCTGAGGTGACACTCGGAGTTTCCTTTAGAAACCACCAGTCTTGGTGGTGCCAATTCTTGTCTTCTCAGAACCCGTCAGAAACATAGTAGATGCCGCAGGCCACGCCCGCTTACCTCGACTTTTAATGAACTCGTTCCTGGCTTGGACCATTGCGATGATCTCCAAACTGGTCTCTTATCTGTAGTCTGTTGAGGTGAGTATCTGTGTTGTATGGCTGTGCTGTACTTGGGATATACAAGCATGTTGAGGAAGATAGTTTATCTCACACTCCTCCGTGAACGGTTGCCAGAATGATTTATTTCGTTTTTATGTATGCCAGTACTTACGACAACATGAGTTATTTTTATCTGCGGTACACTGTGCTAAGTGTTCTGCTCACATCATTGCATCGTAATGACAATGTTCTGGGTTAGCTGTTATTTTTCTTTGTGGCTTGGGAAAGTTAAACAGTAAAGAATGTCAATGTAAGAACGTCGAAACCCATAGTTACCAGAGGGTGTCCAGGTTCGTGGCATCTGGAACAAAGAATTGAACGAGATACCAAGATAAAGTGGTGAAAAAGCAATGTATTAGAAGAGATAATACTCTCCAAGGAAATAGAAGCGGATCGAGCAGAAAGCAATGGCTCAAGGGTCATTATTAAAAGGGATAGTACACTCCAAAGAGTGTGGAGCGGGCTGAGCAACAGAAGAGACTCAAAAAAGGACCCGGCTCAAAGGCCCAAAGGGTTAAGGGCCCGGGCTCAAAAAAGGGCCTGACTGGGGAGGACTTGGCGTTTTTATCCTTTTTTCCCTCTAGAATGGGCTGTTCCTTTGCGGGAGTGGGACCACTTGATTGACACCTGTGATTGACAAGAGGCTATTACTTCATCTTTTTAGACTCTGCATGTTCTTTCCCAGAATTCGGTCTGTTATAATGATATTAATGAACTCCCAGGCATATGTATGATATTATAATGATGGTATTATGAGGCCCAGGTGAGATTGTGGCCTTTACTGCACAGGAGTGAGGGGCTGGTTTAATCTAGTTGGATATTTTGTACCCATTTGGTCCTCATAGGCGTAGATAATTACAATGAAAAGGGGAAGTTTTGGGCGGAGAGGGGAGGTCTTTTGGGCAGCCGCATTCTGTTCAGGAATGCAGAGACCTGATGCCTGTCTCTAACTGCGTGCCTTGTTTTCCCCTTGAAAGACATGATCCCCGTAAAAACTCTATGGGAAGTTGAGGGACAGAAGGTGTTTTTTTCTGTATCTGCTTCCTGTTGGACGGGGGCGAAGAGCTGTCCCTATCTATTGGGGGATTCACGGAACTCTCGCCCTATCTGATCTCAGATGAGAGGAAGGGGTCTCGGGACCTGCCTGGAAGACAATGTTGGCTTCTTTGGTTGCAACTGGCAATCTTGCTGGGGTATCCTCTGTATCCCCAAGGCCCCTAAAGGAGGAAAAATAGATTTTAATTAATAAATCCGTTAGCTCTATGGAGCCGGTGGCCATTAAACCATTTAGGTGGCATCAGTTGTCCAGGAGCTGGGCCCAGAATGGGTTGAAAAGAACCTTAGGCTTCACTGATTACAATTAACAAGTATACTGGGGGGTCTGGAATGGCTTGGAGGATGTTGGGAAGTCACAGGCTTTTAAGAGACATTCTCTGATTCAGGCTAGAAGCAATCTTTAGTCTAAGATTCAGAAACTAAAGAGTAATCAAAGCCCGGGGCTAGGGAGCTAAGAAACTAGGGAAAAGGAGACTTAAAATTTCTATAGTGAGGGGCTCTCCCATATCACCATGGAGAATTTTTATGAGTTTGAGCCAAACCGATGACCTATGCTAGGGAGCAAGATCTAAAATGCTCTGGAGAATAACAGTTTTGCAGTTTGTTTTATGCATTAGAAAGTAAGGAGAAGGGGTCTAAGGAAGATGACTTGAGGATGGGAGAAAGCAGGGCAGGGATTGGGATGCAGAGTAGTTAATAAGATTATGTGCTATCTTTGAGGGTGGCCTTAAAGGGGTATTACTTGGCTGGCTTAAAAACCTTTCACTAAAGAAGTTATATGCCTGGGGTGTGACCACCCACCATGACCTGCTCATTTCTGAATTTATGATCAGGTCACTCTGTAAGGTCACTTTCCATGGAACCCCTTTTTTTGGTCCACAGGAAATAATCAAGGTAGGATTTCAATTCAAGCAATTAGATGTTAGAGCCCATGTGCTTAACCAGGAGACTGTGTCACTCCTCAGTAAAAAGTCCCTCCCCATCTTGAAAACAGTCCTGGGTTCTGAACCTGCCATCCAAGAAACTCAGGAGCAGGAGTTGACAGCCTCTGTGTCCCTCACCCCCCGGAACAGGACCCAACATGTCTCGGGCCACCAAGAGGAAGCATGTGGTGAAGGAGGTGCAGGGGGAGCACATGGTACCCTCCGAGCGGCAGCAGATTGTGAGGGTGAGTAGCATTGGGTACAAGCTACTCCGTACCCTACCCCTCCACTCCTGTTGGGCCCCTGGGGTGGGGGAAGAGTGCAGTGGGGCTCAGTGGGTCTTTGAGCTAGCTGATGAGGCCGACTGGTTCTTGGTCTCTCCTGGACCAGGTACTCAGGACCCCAGGGAACAATCTACATGAGGTGGAGACAGCCCAGGGGCAGTGCTTCCTGGTGAGCATGCCCTCCAAATACCGCAAGAACATCTGGATCAAGAGAGGTGAGAGAGCCCTCTAAGACACAGAACCATTTCCAGTGGCCTTGGCTTCCCCCAGTGCAAGCTGAACTGACTCTACCTTTTCTCTCTACCTACAGGGGACTTTCTCATTGTTGACCCTATTGAAGAGGGAGAAAAGGTGAAGGCTGAGATTTCCTTCGTGCTCAGAAAACATCACGTGAGCTCTCTGCAGAAGGAGGGTCGCTGGTAGGTGGTTCCCTGGGTCATTGGCTGCCTGATTTCTGGGGGATTGGCTTCCTAGCTGTGAAATTGAGGGAGGGAAGATCGATCATGGCAGCCCAGGCAGGGACAGCTGGAAATGGCTTTCATGCTGGGAGATTTCTGATCTTTCTAACCCTGGCTCTTCTCTTGGCACAGGCCCGCGGCCTTCTCTGAAGTGGCAGAGAAACACAACAGGAACAGGTAAGGATCAAACCATAGGATAGGGAAGACAGAAAATAGGGTTTTAGGCTTTGGTGCTTTGAGTGGAAAACAACCTTCCTTTCTCCTACGTAGGGTCCCTGGTGAGAGCTCCTAAGTATGTGGTTATGTATATGGCTTCAAAGTCAGATGCCCTGCGTTAAAATCCTGGCTTTGTCACTTACAACTGAGTGACTTAAGTAGGTTACTTAATCTCTTAAGCCTGGATTTCCTCACCTATAAAGAATAATGAGAATTAAAGGAGTTAATGCTTACAAAATTGTTTAGTATGGTGCCTGGTAAGCAACGTGGGTCCATTGTGTGTTAGTTGCTGGTACCATATTTCCCCGAAAATAAGACCTAGCCAGACAATCAGCTCTAATGTGTCTTTTGGAGCAAAAATTAATATAAGACCCGTCTTATCTAAAACCTGGTTTTATAGTAAAGTAAGACCAGGTCTTATTAATTTTTGCTCCAAAAGATGCATTGGAGCTGATTGTCCGGCGAGGTCTTATTTTTGGGGAAACACGGTAGTAGAATTGTTATTATTAAAAACAAGGGCTCTGGTAAACTTTTGAGGTGGGGGTAGTCTCTAGCCTGTTTTGCTTGGCTGCGTTTTCCTGCTGCCTGCTGGTTCTCTCCCTGTCTGACTTGCTGAGTTCTGACTCTTGGCCATATGGTCCTCCTTTTTGTGGGGCTCCTTGTTGCAGATCTGGTTTTCCCAGAAGGCATTGGGCTAACTGTCCTTTTCCCCCATGAAGCTGGCATCAGCCAGAACTCGCAACTGAGCCCGACGCGTCGGAAGAAAAGTCCAGCTCTGAAGATGATTCTGACCTCTTTGTTAACACCAACCGCAGACAGTATCTGGAGAGTGAGGAGGAGAGCGAGGAGGAGCAGGCAGCCTGAGACCCCGGACCCACCACTCCTCTTGCTCAGAGACTAGTCCGCGGCTCCACCGAGCTGGGACAGTCCCAGGGTACGCTGCACATCTTCCCCCTGGGGGGGACAAGGCAGGACCCCTCTCTGAACTGACCTTCTGACCTAGGAGAATTAAACCCCTGGTGGGTGGTGATTGGTGCTGGTGTCCGAGTGGCTCTTTGGAGGGAGGAGGGACCTGTGGTAAAGTTAAAAACTGACTGCTCTTTGGGGGAGTCCTCATGGGCAGATGGGCTGGATGGGCAAGAAATGGGGAGTGGCTGGGGTCTTTGCTACATGTTCTCTCTCTCTCTGTCTCTCTCTTGGCACTTAGTGAGTGCCAGGCCCTATGCTGTGCCTCCTTGCATGCATTTACTACCCGGGCACAGTCCCACTTCATGGCTGCTTCAGTCAGTGCTGACGCAGCCATCCAGGATCAGCGCTGTAGGACCGAGTGCCATAGGACCTGCCTCTCAGAAACACTCAGGGTGAATTTCAGGAAGCCTTGGAAGCTACTTTTCCGGCCTTTTAGTCACAGGAATGCCCACCTCCATGCTGCTGTGTACATCCCCTGGCTGGTGGCTTCCGTGTGGCCTCTCAGACCATCACCCCTCAGCCCTGTTATGACGCCCATCATCCCACTTCTCTTTGGAAGTGTTTACCTCGGGCTGTACACTCTGCCTCTTCCTCGCTGCCATCGACCTTGTAGTCAGTGCTCAGACATGGATGAGTTTCGCTTACCTCCTGGCTTAGAGTCTTCTACCCCCGAGTCTGTCATTATTTTCTGCCTCCCATGGATGGGCCTGTTCCACACTGTGGCCCTTTAGTTCCTTGATGTCCCCATCACTAACATGCCTGTCTTCGCGTCCAGGCCTGCGGCCTCCATCCCTCCTCCTTGGACCCCTGGCATCCATAGAAATGGCAGCACCTGCCGTGGGCTGCTGTGTGCTGACCTGGGCTACCGTGAGCGGCCGGTGGCCACACTGGCTGGCAGCCGGCATGTGGCCGGCAGTCGGTGTGCGCGGCCGGCAGCCACTTTGAGTGGCTGGCAGCCGGCCAGAGCTGCCGTGAGCTGCTGTGAGCGGCCGACCAACGACCGGTGACCGACAGCCTCAGCCAGGGGGAGTGTGAGGCTCATAACACCAGCATGGGCCAGGGAGCTGTGTCCTACACAACTAGACTGAGAAACAACGGCTTAAAAAAAAACCGGGATGGGGTCATAGGGGTGGGGGCAAAAACAACAGAAAAAGAAATTGCAGCACCTTTTGAATTCAGCTACCTGTACAATCACCGCCTCTGGCCTTCCTACTTAACTTGCTCAACTACCCCCTCTGCAAAAATTCTTTATCTTCATCCTCCCGCACTGCCGCAGTCTCATCATGACCCTCCCATCTTCACTTCCGTCCTTGTACAGCGTGGATTCCATGGTCCACACCCTCCACTCCCTGGTCTGCCTCCATTGTCTTTATCTACTAAAACCTAATCCCGGCCCACACAGCCGCCCACCCAACCGTTCACCTCTGTGCCTGCGCCCAAGTAGCTACGAGAGCAGACCGCCAACCTGTCTCTGGGCTGTATTGCACAACTTCTATGTGGTCCACCAATTCCCCCTTCCCCTGTTAGTTACCACAGCTCTTGCTTCATGAAGAAATAGCCATTGGGGGGACTCTCACCTCCCCATTACCAACCCTGCAAATGTGCTCTTGGGTTTTCCTATTTTTCATCTTTTCCTCATTTATCTACTCATTCACTTTGTTTGCTTAGTATTGCTTTAAGTATATGTGTGTGTGTGTAGACGTATGTTTAAAAATCCATGTGTGTAGACGTATGTTTAAAAATCCATGTGTGTAGACGTATGTTTAAAAGTCCATTTTTGTATATACACAAAAAATTGACTTCAGGCAAGGTAGAGTTATATGTGTGTGTATATCTATTTTTAACTTGTCTGAAGTTTATTTTTTATGGGAGACAGCTAACTTTTTTCCTAAAGGGATGGCCACTTGTCCCTATTTCATTTATTGAATGGGTCATTCTTTCCTCACTGATTTTAAAATACCTCCTTAAAATAAACTGTATTCCTGCGTATAAATGGATCTCTTTCTGTCCTGCTGATGTGAGTGCATGTACCACGTTTCATAGCGTGATTGGCACAGCTCCCTCACCCCTGCCCCACTGTTCCTTGAAAATTTCATATTTTCATATATAAGAACTTCACAATAGATTTGTCAATTTTCACTTAAAAGTCTTGTTGAGTTGTCACTGGCATGGATTTAAATCTCAGTTTAATTTGGAGAGAAGTGCTGTCTTAATAGTTTTGAATCTTCCTATCCAGAAATGAGGTGTATACGTTCTTAAGGAATTTCAATTATTTGTCGTTATGAATGGGTCTTTTGAAATTACATTTCTGACCATCACTGGCATATAGGAAATCTCTGTGTGCTCACCTAATCGATCTAATTGAATTCTCTAGTTGAGTTGATTCTCTTGGTTTTCTGGCTAAAGAGTCAAGTCATGTAGAGGCAGATTTATCTGATCCTTTATGCTCATTTCTTCTTGTGAATTAGAGAGACCAGGATCTCCAGTATAATGTTGAACGGCACCCTTATTCGTTCCTCTTAGCGGGAATGCTCATGTTTCATCAAGAAATACAGTTCTTGCTTTAGGTTTCTGGTAGTGACCTTATTAGGCTGGAGGTGTTTCCGTCTATTCTGACTGGGGGTTTTTTTCCTTTTATTCAACATGATGAATTTTGACATCTGCTGATTTTGTTTTATTGTACTGATTTTCATTAATAGGTTTCCTAATGTGGACCATTCTAACATTCTGATGTAAACCCTGCTTAATTTTATAATATTTATTTAGGGTTTTATATCTTTCCCTGGGCCAATTTCACTTTTTGTTTTAACGATCTCCCTTGTCCCATTTTGATAACAGAATTATGCTACCATGTAGAATGGGTTTAGAAACATGTCATATTTTTCTCCGGGCTTGAATAATTTATAGAAAAGGAATTGTTTCTTCAAAGTTTCTTAGAACTTGTTTATAAAAACATCTGTGCTTGATGCCTTTTTTAGGGGTAGATTCTTCATCTTTAAATTTCTTCTCTGGCATTTTATCTGCTCAAGTTTTCTATCCTTGAGTCAATTTTGGTAACTTTTTCTTTAGAATCATATATTCCATGTATATTTAAGCCTTTGGGGCAAAAAGTGGGGCGTAGTAATTAATTTGTATTACTTGTGACTTTGTTACTTACAAGTGACAAAATAATTTGAATTGCAGAAGCAAACAGCTCATTGGCCAGCGTTAGGCAGGGCTGACCCTGGGCCCAGGACTCTGTCCTCGTTTGTTTCTCAGACCATCTCTGCTCCTCTTGGTTGATCAATCCCTTTCTTCTTACAAGTGTTTTCTGCAGGAAGCTCCATCTTACACTCGGTCCTTACAGACAGTTCCTTTGTCAGGATCCATGTATTTCAAGGAAGACCAGTTGGTCTTGCTCAGGTCACTTGTCCTCTACTGAGCAGCCACGGTGGCCAGGGCAGAGTTGGTGGAGGTGGTTCGGGGGAGGCAAGATGAGCCACACCTGATCCACATGACGTGTTTCCCATGGAATAGAAGCTCTTATACCAGAAAAAAGGGCAAGGAATGAGGATATCAAACCAACAAACATCTGTGTTCTGTGTATTTTATTTTCTTTGACTAGCTTTGCAAAATGTTTGTTTACTTTATTGGCCCTTCTGTTTCGTTGGATTTAATTTCTCGTTTCTACCTTCTGAGTTGTATGTTTCATTAATTTGATTCTTGCTTTTGAATATATTTAAGGGCTGTAAGTCGACTCCTTTGACTGTTTCCCACTTGGTGTGGTTTATTTTTGGCGTCGTGTCTGTAAGCGTGGCTGTATGTTTTTCTCCAGCTCTCAGTGATTCTGTGACTTACCTAATAGCCTCTTTTTTTCCCTAAAACCTTTTCATCTCCACTTCTCCATCTTTTGTCAGCCATTTAGCTCCTATGGGTTGCAACTCGGGACCCTGATGGAGGCAGAGTCCTCGAATTTTGCATGCTACTCCCTTTGTCATTCTCTGAAGCTGAATTCCACCTCTGTTTCCCAGATTAGTGGTGGAAGCCAACCATGTGTGAATAGATCTTCCAGAATGAGCTGAGTATTCAAAGAGCCCCCTTTCCCCCAGTGCCGTGGCCCCGCCTGTGATCGGGTGCCTGATCGCACTGACCCATACTGCAATTAGGTTTGAGAGGTCTAGCACTTCAGACAGCACTTCTGTCACTTTAGGACCAACCTTTACAGCCAGGTCATTTCTACCAGGGCTTCCCCAGCTCACTTTTCTCCCTTGTCATCCAGCCACTCTGTGTATATATGTGCCAAGGAGCACACATGGCAGTCAGCTAGCCACGTGGTTTTTCTCCTTTAATATGTAGGTGTGGTGAGATATCTTGGCACAGTTCCTAATGTTAAAGCATCCTTGCATTCTTGGAATGAAAGTCATGGTGGATTTTTCAATATATTGCCAAGATTTGGTTTTCTGATACTGGGGGCAGGGGGGATTTGAGCATCCAGTTTCATTAAATGAGATGATTTAAGCTTTTCCTTCCCTGTACTGCCCTTGTCTGGTTTTTATATCAAGGTTATGCCAGCCTCCTAAAATGAGTTGGTCAGCATTCTGCAGGGGCAGAGTCCCAGAGAGCAGTTTCCAGGCTTTTGGCCTCACATGGAAAGGTGCTGGCTCAGTTATTAGATGGCCATCAGCTGTAATCAGATCGCCATCCGCTGTGGCTGAGTGGCCATCAGCTGTTACCGGTTAGCCATTAGCCACTAATACAACTGCCGTGGCTTGGCTAGCAGGCACGGATTTCAGCTAGCAAATGGGTGGGTGGGTTGGCAGAGAAGCGGACTACGGATTGCAGCTAGCAAGTGAGGTTAGCAAGTGTGGATGGCAGATTGCGGATCGTGTGGATCTAACTTCCTGTGTCTCACCGTGCCGCCAGCGAGACTGGGGTGCAGGAAGACCCCCTGTTGGGGTACTGGCGGATGTTTGCTTCTGTGTCTCAACCAGCCACCATCGAGACTATAGTGGTATGACTCCCCTATCTATGCCTCCATGGGTGTTTCTTTTTGGCCTCACCATATCCTGCGTTCTTGTGCGGGGAGCGGGATCAGGCCCCGCATTACTCATTCTCTATCTTTTATTTTTATTACAAGTGTATGTATAAGATTGGAATTTTGCATTTCTAAACCTCTTGGTAAAACTTACTGTAAAACCACCTGTGCCTGGCATTTTTGGGGTGGTGGGTAGATTTTAAATTAGATTTTTATTGATAATACATTGCTCAGGTTTCTGTTTTTTGAATCAATTACTTTCAAGGACAAATGTTTTCATATTGTCTCATTATCTCTTTGGTTTCTAATTTAGTGGCACAGAATTGTAGAATTGCCTTATGTTTGTAGTCTTGACTGTATCCAAAGTTATATCCCCTTATTTACATCTCATATTATTTATTTGTGCATTCTCTTTTTCATCCTGGCAACCTTGGCAGAAGTTTATTTACTAATGTCTCTTCCAAACATAGCAGCTTTTTGTTGTCATTGCTCTTCATTGTTAGCTTTCTTCAGTTTCATTAATTCCCGCTCTTGCCTTTTGGATTTATCCTGTGGTTCTTTTTCCAATCCTTTTGGCTGGGGGCTTAACTCATTAATTTTCATCTTTACCTCCTCCCCCACCCCATACTACTTAGAGAATTTTCAAACCTAAAGGAAAGGTGAAAGAGTTGTAAAATGAATACTTGGAATGCCCTTCATCGGGGTCACCAATTTATAACATTTTGCCGTATTCTGTTTCTCTGTACACATAACACACATTGTTTTTACATGTAATTGTTCCATCTCTTTAGCCTCTTTATTTAGAACAGAATCCTTAGTATTTCTCCGTTCTTTATAAAATGGACTCTTCTGGCCAAGTTCAGGCCAGTTATCTTATAAAACTGTCCTGCACTTGGGTTTGTGTGATTGTTTTTGTGTGCTCATATTTGGGTTAAACAGTTTCAGCAAAAATAGCGTAGAACTGCCGTTTGCTGATCGCATATCTCAGGGTACCTGGTACAGGATAGCCGCTATTGGTGATGCTAATTTTGATCACCTGGTTAGAAGGGTGGTTTCTAGATCATTTCCCTATAAAGAAAGGTACTATTTTCCCTTGGTGAGTAGGTAATCTTTGAGTAGGCTAAAATTTCTCTGTGTTTATATCTAGTTTTTTAAAAATTGTGTTAAAGTACACATAAAATTTACTGTCTTAACCATTTTTAAACGTACAGTTCAGTAGTGTTAAGTACTTCTACCTGTGCAACTAATCTCCAGAACATCTTTTTTATCCATTAACAACTCACCATTTGCCCCTCCCCCAGGCCCTGACAACCACCATTCTGCTTTCTGTTTCTATGAATTTCACTAGATGGCCTCAGAGAAGTGGGACCGTACAATATTTGTCCTTTTGTGTCTGGCTTCTTTCACTTAGCATGAAGTCCTCAGGATTCATCCATATTGTAGCAGGTGTCAGAATCTCCTTCCGTTATCAGGCTGAATAATATTCCACTGTGTGGATATGGATATGCCACATTTGGTTTATCCATTCCCATCAGTGGACACTTGGATTCCTTTTATCTTTAACCCTTGTGAATCATGCTGCTATGAACATACACGGTGTACAAATGCCTCTGAGAGACCTTGCTTTCAATTCTTTGGCCTATATACCGAGAAGTAGATTTGCTGCACCATATGGTAATTCTGTGTTTAATTTTTTTAAGGAGGCACTGCTGTACTGTTTTTCATAGTGGCTGCACCATTTTACATTCCCACCAGCACTGCAGGAGGGTTCCAGTTTCTCCACATTTTCAGCAACACATCATTTTCTGTTTGTTTTTTCTTTAAATAGTAGCCATCCTGAAAGGTATGAAGTAACTAGTATTTTAATTATAGTTTAGAGTGTTTTCTAATTCCCATTATGATTCCTTTTTTGGTTCATAAATAATTGTATTTAAATACCTAGTTGGTCATTTTTGATAGTATATGCACCTTCAAACCCACCACCACAAAAGCTAGACCTTTGACAATAACCCAAGCAGTTATATGCCTCCAACACCCCCCATCCCATTCTCCGTTCTGCCACCCAAGGTAACCATCTTCTTGAATTTCATATGCCCTTGTTTTCTTTTTATATATTTTTCTTCTATCTACACGTATTTTTTAAAGAGTTATTTTTAACTTTATGAAAAGGTTAATGTGCTGAATGTCATAGTTGGGAGCCGACCTTTCGTTGAATAGTACACTTTTTTTTTTTTAAGATTTTATTGGGGAAGGGGAACAGGACTTTATTGGGGAACAGTGTGTACTTCCGGGACTTTTCCAAGTCAAGTTGTCCTTTCAGTCTTAGTTGTGGAGGGCGCAGCTCAGCTCCAGGTCCAATTGCCGTTGTTAGTTGCAAGGGGATGCAGCCCACCATTCCTTGAGGGAGTGGAACTGGCAACCTTGTGGTTGAGAGGATGTGCTCCAACCAACTGAGCCACCCGTCCACCCTGAATAGTATATTTCTATGATTCTCCTTATTGCTGTGTGTTGCTGTGGTTCATTTGTTTTGACTGTCGACATTATTTCCTTATGGGACTGGATCACAACTTATCCATTCACTCCTCTGTTGTTGGCCTTGGGGTTCTTCCCATATTTTTGCTATTGTAAACATTCTTGTACATATGTTTTTGTACATGTGGGAGAGTTTCTGTTGGGACAGTTCCTAGGCGTGGAATTCCTCTTTCACAACTTCAGGCAATGCTGCAGAATGTTTTCCAAAGTGGCAACACGTTCCCATTCACCAGCCATGGATCTAAGGTGGATATAATGATTTCTTCCTGTGGTCTCAGTTTTTGCTTAATACTTTGTTAAGTACTGTTAAGTACAACATGTTTAAAATGGCCGTCTCGTTTTGTGACTTAGACCGTTTATTATGGACTCTTTCCATCCCTACAGATGCTTTTATCTTAGTTTATTTCATTGATGTTAATGTAGCTAGCCGGGATTTCTTCTCGTTACTATTTTTTCCTGATAAGTCATCTTCCATCCTTTTACCTTCAATCTATATATGTCCACATGCTTTAGGTGTGTCTTAAAAATTGAATCACTATTTGTCTTATAACTGATATTTAACCCAACTACAATTGTAATAATTGGTATATGGGACCCATCTGTCATATTTGAATGACAGTTTAGATGGATATAAAGTTCTAGATTCTAAATTCTTTTCCTTCAATGTTTTGAAAATACTTCATTTTCTTCTTGCATCCATTACTATTGAAAAATCTGATGTCAGCCTGATTCTTGTTCTTTTGTATGTGATGCGCTTTTTCCCTCTGTAAGCTTTATCTCTGATATTCTCAAAATTCTATATATGATGTATGTAGGTGTGAGTAATTCCTTTTGGCATTCTGGGCTTTTTGATCCATGGTGCTTCATGTTTGTATTCCAGGAAATTTTGTCTCCATGATTTCTTCCAGTATGTTCTCCCTCCATGTTTGTATTTCTAGAATTCCTAATAGTCAGGTGTTAACACCTGTACCTCTATCTTCCATATTGCTTAGCTTTTCTTTTACATTTTTTATTTCTTCAGTCCTTTCTCTTAGATTTTCTCAACTTGGTCTTCTAATTCACTGTCACGTTCTTAAAGTACACTCCTTCTGTTTTATATCCTGCCTGATGTGTTCTTTCGGTTCAAGTTGAGTTCTGTGGCAGGTTTAAACTATAGGTGGCCATGCTGGAAATCTTAATGGAGAGCTTTGGGGTCCAGTGTTTAACATACTTCAGCGATAGCTCAAGGGGCCAGACAGCCGGGGTATTTGGCAGGGTTGCAGGTGCTGGCCTTTGAAGTCTTGCCAGCCCACAAATCTGTTATGTGCTGAGGGGATCTGTGTGGGAGCGTGCACTTCTCAGCAGCAGGGAGAAGTCCATAAATGCAAAGCCTTGGGGGCCAGTGAGTACTGGTGGAATGTAATTTCCGAAGCTGAGACTAAGTCCACAGCATCTGAAGGAGACGGGCTCAGTGGCAGGGCTTGGCTTACAGCTTCCTGAGAGTGCAAAACTTCCTGTTTCAGGGGCCCGCTCAGACTTGCCACTTGTCTGGCAGCCCAGTACAAAGGCTTTAGTAAACTTCTTAAATGTGGAGTACGCTGCCTGGTGTACAAAGAAGCCAGATTGGTGTGGGGCTTCTCTCTCTAGTTGGAGACGTAAGGCCAGTAATTGATCCTTAGCAGTTGCCCGGGTAGCCCCCAAAGAAGTGCTTGGGTTGCAGCACCCTGGATTTTGTCTTCATTCAAGGCCCAGCCATCTCTGCTTCCCTGTATCTGAGAGGCATGCAAGGCAGTGCAGACCATTTCCCCAGTAGGAACCAGTCAGTATCACTAGTGTAATGGAGTCAGGACACCCACAGTGGCTTATGTACCCGAGCCAAAGTCCCGATGGAAGGCATGGAGGCACCAGGCATGCTTGCCTGGTGACAGGAGTAAAGCATTAGCAATGTCCAAGCCTGTCCACTAGGTGCCAGTAGCGGCAGCAGTTAGAGTCTGAGGCCAGCATGCCCACTTCGGGTGACCCTTGCTAGTTCACACTGAGGTGCTGAGAACCGGGTTGTTAAGCATGGAGACTTTGCTGGGTGTCCCTGTGTTTATTAATTCTGGTATAAGACGTGCACGCTCTTCCTCCTCGTGGTAGGACTACGGTTCCAACCTTGGCCGATATGAAGAGGTATGATCATTGCCAGCTCCGTGTTCAATCAACGTTTATAGAAGTTACCAGCAGGGGTCACTGTAAGCACATCCAGCAAGTCGGCAGTGGGCTGCAGCGCCCCAAACCGTCCATCCCAGTCATACAATCTGGGGAAAACAGCAGGCTGGGTCTAACGGAGGGGTCCAACAGCAACTGTGACTGGTCCACTGCTGGTAACAGGAGTTCCCGGGAGAGTTCACTTGCAAGGCGTCACTCCCTCCCCTCAGCACATACGCTAGTCCGTTTTCAAGTACCCACATCATTGGGGGTGGGGGCGGGGGCTCATCCGGCAGCGTCTTTGGCTATGCATGCTCCCCCCCACCCCGGAAACCCTGCTTCAGAAAATGACATAGGACTCAGGAGTAGGGTTTTCGGGTGGGAATTCCCGCCTGTTCTCAGAAATTTTTTTCGCTTTCCTGTTCCCCAATCCAGAGTTACAAACTTTTCTGTTCTCCACAATGAATCATTTCCCCAGTGACAGCTGATACTACCAACCACCTGGGTTCAAAGAATAGATTTTCCCGATTTCCCGACCAACCTTTATCGGGATTCGGGAATGGGGAAAACATTTCGAGAGAATGGGTGAGAATTCCCGCCCGGAAACCCTACTCAGGAAGCCATGGAACCTTGTAGGGTGGGCTGGCATCTCGGAATCTCCCGACTCTAAAGGGGTTTTCTCCCCAGGGACCTCCTCACCCCACCATTTCAATTGTTCCCCTTCTAAAAACTGCTGAAGCTTTCAGACTCATGTCTTCCTCTCTTCCCCTCATTTGCCTCATCTCTGAAGCCTCCAAGTGCCTTCCTCCTTCACATGGGTTCCCGTCACCTTTTGTCTCCCGTAATTAAATATTTTTGCAATCATGGTCTGATCAATCCTGTTTATCATCTGTGGCCACGCCTCGTTTTGCGAGAGGCAACTTGACTGGGCTCCAAGAGATGCCCAGATATCTGGTAAAACATTATTTCTGGGTGTGTCTGAGCATTTCAGGAAGAGAGTAGCTGTGGATCACTAGACTGAGTAAAGATGGTGAGCAGCATCCAACTCATTGCCGGCCTGAATAGGAAAGGTTGGAGGAAGGATTTGGTCTGAGCCAGGACATCAGTCTTCTGTCCTCGGACATCACCCCTTAGGCCCTTCTTGCTTTTTCAGTCTCTACCTCCAGAAACAATAGGCTGACTTTCAATAGCAGAGGTTCATTTTGCCTGTTTTTGTAGAAGTGGAAGCGGTGTGTACAATTTTATGACTGGTCTTTACCTCTATCATGTCTGCGACTCATCCATATTCATATTTATTCCATTATATGAATATCCACCATTTATCCATTCTACTGTGGGTGGACACGTGGTTTGTCTCCAGTTTGGGACGGTTATACATAGTGCTGTTCTAAACATTCTTGTCCGTCGGGCTGAACATACATACATTTTTCTGTTGCTAAGCCAACTTATTTTTGCTCTCTTAAAACACAAGTGTTATAATGGAAATTTCAAACATACTCAAAGTGGATAGAATGGAATAAACACCCTTGTACTATTACCAGCTTCAGTAACTATCAACATTTTGCTAGTCCTGCCTCAGATATCCCCACTCCCCGTATTTTTTTTACTTTTTAATGTGGAGTAAGTTAAAATCCCAGCTCTCATAGCATCATTCTATCTGTATTTAGTATAATATACATATATGTAATATGTGTAATACATACATGTGTGTATCTCTAACCATTGGTTTTTCTTAACCACCATGCCAGTATCATACCCAACAAAACTTAATTCCTTGGTATCATCTAATACCCAGTCTGTTCAAATTTCCTTGATTATCTCAAAAATGTTTTTAAGCACTTGAATCAGAATCCAAACAAGGTCTACACTCGTGTTCCTCTGGATGTCTTTTGTGTCTTTAATCTATCACACTCCTTTTCTCATGCCTGTTTTGATAAAACCAGTTCATTTGCCTGTAGATTTTCCCATGTCCGATTTGGCTAATTGCATCCCAGTGGTGACCTCCTAGGATTCTTCTGTCCCCCATTTCCTGGTAGGTACACCACGAGGCTATTTGGGAACTACTTCCCAGGATTTCTGATCACATCGGGAGGCGTGTTCTGTTGTTAACGAGGCGAAAATTGATACGTGGGTTCAAAAGTTGTTGGCAAGTTGCATTTTTTGTCAAGTTTCCTACCCATTCTCACTGGATGGTTTGGCAGTCGTTCACTGGCACTGCCTACATCCTTCATTCATTAGGCATTGTGAGACGGTGATTTTCTAATTCTAGTATTAGCTCCACATTCTGAGCTGGAATTTTTCTATAAGGAAAAACTTTCCATTATCATTTTTTGGTTTCTCTGAAATACAATCAGTACAGGAGAGGCAGGAAAATTCTTGGCTTTTTTCCTTCCTCTTTTTAAACTAATCTCAGTATAAACGTTTGGTGCTTGTATTAGTCAGTCGTCAGGGGGACTGGAACTCTGTTACTTTAAGTGAGAATTTTATCGAAAGAATTTTTAACAAGCTCTTTGAGAACTGAAAAGGCAAAAGTGAACACTGAGATATCACTGAGCAACTGGTGGAAGCAGCTACTACCCCACCTGGAATGCCAGAAAGTAGGGTTCAGCGAGGCTAGGGAATGTGTCAGGATGGTGAGTTGGGGAGACCTGCCCAGGGACCAGGTGGGCAGGGCAGCCTGAGAAGTGCTAGCACGCGTCAGGGCAGGGAAGGGCAAGCACCGGGCCTGGGGGCCAACAGCCCCACACCACCCCAACCAGGGAGGTTTCCTGGAGGCGGCCCATTTCTGGAGTCCCCTCCAAATCCCTGGGTCACCCCTTCCTGCCTACCCAGTCACTAGGGTCAGAGTCTGGAGGCACCCTGGGCCAAACCTGGTCTGCTGTTGCTCTGGACAAGGCTTTGGTCATTTGGGGGAAAGGGTAAGGCATGAGCTCTGACACGAGGTTGGCCAGGGCCGGTGCCAGGGACACTGGACTGCCTGTCGACACCGGATGGGCTTCACAGGCTTTTGGGAGAAATGGATTGAGATCCCCCAAATCTTACACCCAGTCTAGATATGCCACGGGCACCTCCCTGAGGGATCTGAGAAAGCAGTCAAAGTGAAAATTAAATCAGTTCTCAAAACGGGGAGACAACAGGTTCAAGAAAGTGTGCTGAGAGGGTTTGCCGTGCAATAAGTCATCAAAAGCAGTTGGTTAAGGCAACTGTATTTTGTCCTTTGTTTACATTTTTCCCACCCCAAGATTATTCGTAGAAGTTCAGTTTTTTCTTATTTTTCGGTTTCATTAAAAAAAAAAATCTGAGCCGTCTGGAATGCACCTGGGTGCTGGTGGGGGCAGAATGCCGGGTCTGTCCTCACCCATGGAGGAGGCCACCTGTCACCTTCCTCACTCAGCGCTCACTCGAGGACTCTCACCGTCCCTGTTGTGACTGTACCTGGGACAATTCTCCCGGAGGTGCTCTAAGCAGCTCCTGCCCTGAGGATGCTCTCTCTTCTCCACAGACAAGGGAGCGAGGAGCATGAGGGGCACCTCCGCCCTGCACACAGCCCAGTCCCTGCCCCGCCAGGCTGGTCAGTCCTGGGCTCGGAAGGGCAGTGACTTGTGTAGCACTGGAGGCTGGGAGACTAGGTGACCATGTCTAAAACCTTCTACTTCTTACCTGGAATCCAGCCTTGCAGAGGATAAGGTGTGACCTTCCACCATCAGCCAGGACCTGTGTCACCATGCTAGGGGTCGTGGGGGGCAGGGGGTTGAGAAAAGAAACCAACTGGCTTCTCTGATGGGCTGGGACCCAGCGTGTGGGTAAAAGTCTTAGAGGATCCGGGCTAGTTCTCTCCCTTCATCTCATTTGGTCATTCATGTCATCTGCCCACCAGGTCTCACTTAGCAGAGGCCAGATTCTAAGCCACCTCTGAATTCCAGGTGAATGAGTCAATAAATGAGCTCATTCAATCGTCACAAGACACCCTGTACAAATGGCAAAACTAAGACTCAGAGAGGTTCCTGACTTGCCTGAGGTCACACAGCTGACCATGGATCCTGCCTGAGGGCCGTGTTGCTGATGCTGCTCCCAGCACCGCCTGCCTCTCCTCCCAGGTCTAACCCTCGAATCTGCACTATGACCAGGGAGGAAAAAATAAGGAGGGAGCTTTATTTAACATTAAAGTTGGGGAGGGGGACGGCGGGGCGGTCGGCCTCACTTGGTGATGGTGTTCCTGCAGAGAGGAGAAGGGTGTGAGGCTGGAGCGAGGGTGCGGCCAACCCCAGTGGGCACCGCGGCCCCCCGTCAGCCGCTCCCCACTTACGCATTCATGCTCTTGCCGCTGCCACTGAGCACGATGTACGGCGTCTTCTGGGCCTTTTGTTTCTCCTGGAGCAAAGCCACGGTGCCCAGGGGCGTGTCGCTGGAGCTCATCTTCTTCAGGAGCTGCGGGGGCACGGCCAGTCAGCACAGGGCAGCACCAGCAGAGGCAGAAGCCACCCCCACGTCCCCTGGGCCACCTACCGCCTCCTCGTCCAGCTTTTTCATGCGCCGCTCAGTCTTCATCTTGCCTGAGCCCTTCCCGTGGAAGCGGTGGGACAGCTGCCGGAAAGCCTGAGGACACGGGGCAGGAAGGCGTTAGAGCCGCCAGTGCCCCATAGGGCTGAGGAGGAATGGTGACTCACCTGACCCAGTGCTGGGCCCGGGGTGGTAGGAAAAGGACGGGAGGACACCCTCTGGGACTCCCCGGAGTGGGGGAGACGGGCTCAGGAGATGAAGTGCTGCACTGGGGGCACTCAGGAAAGGGGTGAGACCTGCTGGGCCGAGGCTGGGCCAGGAGACAGGGTGGAAGGAGGAGGGCAGCCAACTCGGAGTGTGCGCGGAAGGCGCGGGTGGGGTGGGGTAGGGGTGGAAGAGCGCGAGGAGGCAGGAGGCAGGTGAGGGCTGCCAGCTGGAGCCGGGCGTCTGTGAGGGCACAGGAGTCAGTGTAGGGCGGGGACACCGCCTGCCCCAATGGCGGCCCTAAGAGCAGGTCAAGCCACTGAGGGGGCAGGTAGGCAAAGGAACCGAGGCACCCGTCTGACCCTCCTGCCAGCCCTGTGAGGGGAACTGCTGTCTGCTAGAGAAGGATGGAGACCGAGGCACAGGGCTTCCAGTACTTCTCCAGGTGTCCCGCATCCCCGGCCATGCAGCTCTGCCCCCACGGCCCTGTCTCAGGGGCGCCCTCACCTCCTTGGGTGTGAGCTTCCGGCCCGTCTCATCCACGTACTCGATCTTCACGTCAGGCTTGTAGCCATCCTTCTCCTTGAAGTCCTGGGTGAAGCCGCGGTACTCCTCCCGCCGGCTGTACTTGTCGTCAATGGCCCTGGCCCGAGACAGAGGGGACCTCAGCAGCAGCCCCCGCTCACCCCGCCTGGGTTCCGGGCAGGCCAGGGCTGGCACCGGCCCCTGGCCCTCCGCCCACCCCGCCCACTCACATCTTGTCCTCGATGCAGTACACAGCTGACGGCAGGGACTTGTTGGGTGCCTTCACCCGGGCCACCTTCTGTACCGTCGTCTCCAACAGCCCTGGGGGGAGAGAGGGGAGTGGTCAGACGCCAGGCGCCCCCCGCCCCATCGCAGGCACAGCCCCAGGGCAGGCCTGACACCCCCAACTGCACAGCAGGCACTGTGGGACCCCCAGCTGTGCTGTGGAATAAAGACATCAGGCCCATTTTGTAGACAAGGGAAATGGAGACTCAGAGCAATCAGGCCCTTATCGAGGGTCACTGACCAAGTAAATGGAGGAGCTGGGACCCTAATCCAGGGTCTCAGTCCACGGCCTGCACTGCTTCAAGCTCCCCGACTTCTCCCCAGAGGAGACATTGAGTCTTCAGGGGTGCATGGTGCTTTGTGGGAGACATGTGAGCAAAGCCATCAAAACTGGGGTGACGCAGAGCTGCCCAGATACTACTGTGCCTGCCTCACACCAGGTGCCGAGTGGCTCCTGGGTCCTGGTTCCTGGGGAGCAGCTCATGGCATTGGGAACGAGAGAAAGCCAGCAGAGGGGCCAGAGGAAGCCGCGCCAGCACCTGGCTGTCAGAGCACCCCAGCCTCCTCACCAAGGGCGCCCGGAGCCCCTTACCTTTGTTCTGACACAGGAGCAGGGCAGCTGCCAGCCCTCTATTCACAATGGGCTCCTCGTCCAGGATGGTGGTGGAGGAGGCAGAGAACTGGGGGTGGCATAGGCGGTGCAGAGGGCGGTGAGCAGGCCACACAGGCTCTTCTCACCCCCTCACCCACCCATCACCCCCACCACGCACAACTGCCTTGGCCGTGCACCGAGATGCCTCACTGAATCCGCACGATGACCCTGAGGTTTATAGACCCCGTTTACAGGTGAGGAGCCCGGGGCTGAGACACCGAGTCACGTGCCCCAGGTCCCAGAGCCAGAAGGGCCAGGCCCGGGGTCCCCAGCTCCCCCACACTCCCAGGCCCGGGGTCCCCAGCTCCCCCACGCTCCCAGGCCCGGGGTCCCCAGCTCCCCCACGCTCCCAGCCCCGCTTCGCTCGTCCCTGCTCACGTCCTGATGCTGCTTCTCCTCATCCAGGTTGACTGTGCTCCAGCCAATGTTCTCCTCTCCGTCCGAGTCAGAGCCGCCATTGGCCGAGCGCTCCTCGTCACGTTCAAAGTCCTGGAGACCAGAGACCAGCGTCAGCCCAGGAGCCCCCAGCAGCTCCCAGCCCAGGCAGAGCAGGTCAGTGGGGTGGGGGAGGGGCCTGAGGACCCACCATGAGCTCCTCCTGCTCCTCTCGATTACCCGCCAGCCCGTAGGTGGGGATCTCCCCCAAGGTGCGGCAGAATTCCGACGTGGCATTGAACACGATGGTCCCCTTCCGCTCTGGGTCCTCGTCCTCCTCCCAGGCCCGCTGGCGGGACTCCAGCTTCTTCACAATCTCCACCACCTGGAGGAGGGAGCAGCTGTGGGCAAACCCAGAAGTTTCTAGGGTGGTGCTATGGAGACCCAGGAACCCAAGATCCTCCTGGGGGCAGCAAGACAAGACATTCCCACCCACTGCCCCGGGCGGACCTCTGATGCTGTCCACTTCCTCACTGACCCCTAGTCCGCTCTCCACTCTGCACTGTCTCACTAGGTCACTCCTCTGATTCAAAGCCATCAATGGCTCCCTATTGCCCTTTGAATTAATATCCAAAACCCTACACGGCCCTTCAGGACTGGGCCCGTGCCGATCCTTCTCCAAAGACCCTCCACTCAACACTCAGCCTTATATGCCTCCCTCCAAAACCAGGCCATGCCCCTGCCACCCACTCTCCACCCGACAAACTGCTGTTTTAGGACTCAGGGTAAACATCGCTATCTGAACATCTAGAATCCTTCCCGGAGGCCACAACGTGATCAGATGCTTCCAGCACCAAATCCCTAAACACCCACCACACCACACCTGCCTTTCCACCTGTGGTAGCAGATGCCAGCTCTGCTCCTACCTCGGGCCACCCTCCTCCCTGGCATGGCTTCGAGGTCCTTTAACACTCAGCTCCTGACAGTATCCCCCGACTGCACCCTCTGCCCTCGCTATGGCATCACTGCCATCAGCATACCAGGATTATCTGGGATTTCCCCCCTTTTAAAAACTCAATCCCACAACCCTGCTGCTCTGTACCAGACACCAATCTCCTCAGAGAAGTTTCTAGTCATCACACCCACTTCTGCACCCCTTCCCTTCCTGTAGTACATGTATTTTTTAATGACTGCCATCATAAACATAAAAGGGTTATACCTAACATATGCCTATATATCAAAAACAAGCAAATACCCACGTATGGTTGGGAAATACTATTAGTAGCTCTTCAGGCCCCCATTATCTGCGGTCATGATTCACTGGTTTCTCTACAGTGTCACCACATAAGGACCCATCCACGAACAGTGTTATTTTGTTGTGCATTCTTTAAACCTTACGTAATCTGAATCATACAGTGTAATTCTGTGATTTGCTTTAAAAAAAATTTTTAAATTAATCTTGACGTGAGGGGCCGCAGCTCATTTGCTTTTCACTACAGAATCATCTTCCGTGATAGGAGTGCCCCGCGATCTAGTGCTCTCAGGATGGACTATTTTCTGTTATCATAGTCCGTTTCCTGTGCGAGTGTTCCTCTGGGGTACACACTCAGGAGTGGGGATGGCTGGGCAGTAGGGCACACACACACTTTCACTCTGTAAGAATATGTCAGTATCTTCCCAATCTGATTAGACTCACACACCTGTGAAAAATGTAAGAATTCTGGCTGCTCCACGTCCTCACTTACACTCCATTGTCAGACTTGGACAGTTTGGTCACACGGCCCGGGTGTGACCTCATACATCACTGTCTTGTTCACCTTTCCCTGGCCACTGAGAAAGCTGAGCCTCACTGGGTATTTCATCGGCCATTTATCCTTCCACTTCTGGGAACTGCCTACTCAGGTCTTCTGCCTGTGTTTCTGTTTTGTCAGTTTTTGTTCTTTATATATTCTTGACATGAACCCATTGATGGTTATGCATATGGGCAAACATCTTTCCTCCTTTCGGCTTTTTACATTCTTCGTGACAGTTTTTTTTTTTTAAAAAAAACTTAAGTTCTTAATTTCTAAGTAGATTTTTAAATGTTAGTTTTTTTCCTTGATGGTTTATGCTTTCCATTTATATCTTAAAAAATATTTCTCTTGAAATAGGCCAGTCACACACAAAAAAATACTCTATGGTTGCACTTATGGGGGTTCCTAGGATAGTCGAACTCATACAGAAAGTAGGATGATGGTTGCTAGGAGCTGGGAGAGGGGAAATGGGGAGCTAGTGTTGGATTGAGGCAGAGTCAGTTTCACAAGGGGAAAAGAGTTATGGGAATGGATGGTGGTGATGGCTGCACAAGTGTGAATATGTTTAATACCACTGAACCGTACACTTAAAAATGGTTAAGATGATAAATTATATGTTGTATGTATTTTGACACAATAAAAAAGGGAAATCTTTCTCTACTACAAAGTCATAATTTGTTCTGAAATATGTTTCTACTTTTAAGTTCTTAATCTATCTGTAAGTGAATTTTGTGTAAGGTGTGAGGTACAAACCCAATTTCACTTTTTTCCAAATAGATAACTGATTGTGCAAAACACCATTTATCGAACTGAGCACCCTTTCCCACTGGGACACCACATGTCATATCTCAGGAGTCTATTTCTGGGCCCCTTTATTTGATCTCAGTCCTATTAGTCCACTCATAGGCCGATACCACACCACAATCAATACTACATTACGAAAAGCCTCAGTATCTGTTAGAGCAAATTCTACCACCTTATGATTCAAAAGTGTCTTGGCCATTCGGGGCCCTTTGCTCTTCCGTGTGAATTTTAGAATCAACTCGCCAGGTCCCTATTGGGATTTTTATGGGTGCTGCTTTAGTCCATAAATGGGAGGCGGACGTCTTTACCACACTGAGTCCTATCCATTCAATGGCTGTTAGGAACTGAATTGTGTCCTCCCAAAATCACATGACTGTACTTGGAGATGGGGCCTTCAAGGAGAAAATTAGGATCAAATGAGGTCATAAGGATGGGCCCTAATCCAACACGTTGGCGTCCTTATAAGAGGGAGAGACAGCAGGGATGTAGGTACAGAGAGAAAAGGCCATGTGAGGATAGAGCAAGATGGATCAGCAAGCCTCGGAAAGAGGCCCCAAGAGGAACCAAACCTGTCAGCACCTCAATCTGGGACTTCCAGCCTCGGGACCCGTGAGAAATAAATTTCCGTTGTTTAAGCCACCCAGACTGTGGTATTTTATTATGACAGCCCCAGTTAACTAAAACAACAGTATATCTACTTATTTATATCTTCTTTAATGTCTTTCAAAAATGGGCTGTAATTTCCCCACATAGATCTTGTATGTCATTCACTCCTTTTTATTTTGTTGGTACCCTTATTTCTTATCCATACTGCCTTCTATTGTGGTCAGATGTGGCACAGTCGAGACAGTTCCAGTGGATTCAAGAGGACTGGGAAGAGATGGGAGTTGAGGAAAGCGAGGGACACTTCCTTAGAGCAGGAGTGGGCAAACTGTTAAAGGGCCAGAGAGTAAATATTTGTGCCTTAAGGGCTTATGGTCTCATTTGGAACTAAAGTGCTCGGCCACTGTAGCAAAAGCAGCCACAGACAGTATGTACATTAATGGGCATGGCTGTGTTCCAATAAAACTTTATTTATAAGAACAGGTGATGGGCCATCGTTTGCCCTCCCTCCTCTAAGCAGGATCAGGAAAGTGCGGCAATAGCTGAAGGGGCTGTGAGCTGAGGGACATTTTTCTTTTTCATACTTAATGGTTTATAGCATTAATATTTTAAAGTTATATTCAAGAATCATAGAGTTTACGGCTGAAAGGATTGTAAAGGGTATGGGGCCCAGTGGTTCTCGGCCTAGCCACAAGTTAGAATTACTGAGGAAGTTTTTAAAACGTGGCTGAGCCACACTCCATACCATTTACATGCAGAAAAGTTGAAAGAATATTATAATGACACCTTTATCCCTCCTCTTACACTCTTAGTGACAGTTTGTAAGTGGTAATTTGGTAGTTGTGTGTGGGTTTTGCATGTGAGGTGACTGTATGAACACAGACAGCTGGCTCAGCAGACTGCTTGGCTAAGTGGTATGAAGAACAGGACTCGGGGGCCAAACTACCGAGATTCACCCCTTGCAAGGCCTTCCCTGAAAAGCCGGTCTGAGATATCAACCCTCCCGTCACCTTGTTTTGTCCGTCCGGCTCAGATCACTGTCAGAAATTACTGTTTGCTCCCATGTTCAAAGCTGTCTCTCCCCCAACCCGCAATGAGAAAGGAAGCTCCATGAGCACAGGGCACCCGGGCTGCCCTGTTCACCAGTGAGTCCCAGCCCCAGGGTGACGCCTCACTCACAGTGGGCACACACACACATTTACAAAAGGACAAGCGAGGGAAGGATCCGACCACTGAAACATCGCAGCCTGAAAACCCTGCAGAAATCTACAAACCCGCCGATAACATGGTATCAAACAAAAAGGCCAACAACGAACGGCACAGGCGCTAGAAAGAACAGGTCACCACACACAGCGGTCACTCAGCCCGGGGGGCCCACACCCACCTGGCCCGCGCCCAGCCTTGGGAGTCCCCTTACCTTCTCACCGCTGTCTCGCAGCTGCTGTAGCTGCTGCAGCTGCCGCAGCCGGCGCCCCTTCTCCAGCTGCTTCTGCAGCTCCAGCTCTGCCTCGTCCTCCTCCAGCACCTCTGGGGACCCGGACGGCGGGGTCGCACCGTCCTCTGGTGGAAACACAGGATCACCCTCCTGCTCAGATCACCCTCCGGGACCTTGGGCTCCTGTCCCTGCCCCTCTGCCCACCCTCAGCTGGCTGGGGTCCTCTCACCCTCGTCACTGATGTCCATGTTTTCCACTCGAGTGTCATCTGACTGTGGGGGCTGAGGCACGGGCTCCTTCTCCTCCTCCTCTTCCTGGGCCTCGTCTGCCTCGGGCACTCGGTACCGCCCCCGGCCCCGCCGTCTGGGGAGAGACCTTTCCGGTGAGCACTGGCGCCTTACGTCAGCCCAGCCCCCACACCCCAACCGTGTCCAAACCCACCTGGAACCAAAGTCCTCATCTTGAGTCTGGTCCCCAAGAGGCAGCAAGTCGTCGGCCCGCACTACCACCTCTTTCTCCTTCTTGCGGATCTTCTTCACCCTCCGCTTGGTCTTTTTAAAGGTCACCTGAGGGAGGAGAGGACAGACATGAAAGGGGGGTGGGGGAAGGCGGCAGCCACAGCCCCCGAGAATGAACACTTCTTTAGTGTGACTGCCAGCCACTGTCCCAAGCACGTCACATACATGAACAAGACTGGAGGTGCGTGCAGTTATCCTCCCACCAGTGTGATAAGGAAAACTGAGGCACAGAGAGGTTAAGGACCTTGCCCAAGGTCACCCAGCTCCTAAAGGAGATAACCGGGATTGTGACTCTTGGAAATGTGGCCCCCGAATCCCGCTCTTAACCACTTAGCCAGCTGTCTACCTGTGTTCATTCAGTCACCCCAAATGCAAAACCCACACACAGCTATCAAATTATCACTTCCCAAACTGTCACTCATCGTCGCAATGGCCCCCCAAGAGGCAGCTAGCTCCCACCAGTCCCATCTCAGATGGGGCATCTCAGGCTCTTAGTTCAATGACTCGCACAAAGCACAAGCTGCCTACATGGCAGAGCCTGACCACAAACTCACGTCCGCCTGGCTCAGTCGCTGCTCTGTCTACACCCACTGCCTCCCGGCAGCACCGCCCCAGGGCTGCCAATCACGGCTCCCCAACAAGGACCAAGGACCAAGCACCAAACGAACACTGGGTCTCCCTCCTGAGCCCCGAGCGGAAGAAGGCACCACTGCCCCCATCATGGTGTGGGCAGCGGCTGCAGAGCTCACCATCTCCTCGGGTGTGAGGTACTCGGAAGCAATCCGGGGCCCGACCGTGCTCAGGGACTGAGCCTGCAGCCGCAGCTTGGCCCGGACCTCTTCTAGCTCGCGCTCCCGAATGCCGTCGGCCATGCCGCCCTGGTCTAAGCGGAAGGAGTGCAGCCGCTCGCCCTCGAGCTCCTCATCGTACTTGGACAGGATAGAGCGGGGTTTCTGCTGCAAAGGCAAGAGGTACAGGTTGGGACCCAGCCTGGCTCCCCAAAAGCCACAGAGCCACCCACTCCTCCCAGCCCCTACGCCGCCCGCCTGCCTGGGCCAAGTCGTCCACGCTCTCGTCCTCTGCATAGGGCAGGTAGTCGGGCTTCTTCTTCCGCAGCTCCACATTCTTCTTAGCCCGCTCCTTATCCACGAGGTTCACATTCACCAGCACGTCCTCCTCCTCCTGCAGCACGCCTGGGGGCAGGGCAGAGGCCGTTCGCACACACCCTCAACTCAGTAGCGCCTTGCCCCCAACCGGACGACGCCAGCCCAACCTACCCTTGTCCTTGAGGGTGAGGACCACAGTTTCCCCTTCTTGGAAGGACTCAATGGCGTGCTCCACAGTGAGGCCCTGCAGGTCCCGGGCACTGTACAGGTCCTAGAAGGGAGGAGAGAGGTCCCGCCGAGTCAGGCGCCCAAACCCCCCAGCGCTGGGATCCCAGCACCATGGACAGCAGTGCCCCCCTCCACCGCCCCACAACTCCCCGCGGCTGCCACCGCAGCCTCACCTGCCGCCTCTGCCCGAACTCCTCCTCCACCAGAGTGCTGACACCAAACTCTTGGTCCATCTCCTCCAGCAGCTTGGCCTATGGGACAGGAGGGAGGTGACCCAGGAACTCAGGCCATTCAGGACCAGAAGACACGCAGGGCCTTGTCAAGTGGGAGCACACAAAGGGCAGGCCTTGCAGGCAAGCCGCTGAGAACTCAAAGTGGACGCCACTGGCCATGGACCTCCTACCTCTCTGAGCCCGGCCTCACGCCCCAGGGGTGGGATTCCTGCCTCACCAGCCTGTGAGGCCACCAGCGGCCCTGAGCAACCAACCCCGCTGCCCAGACCCTCACCCTCTTCTCCGCCAAGTCCTTCTCCTTCTGCAGCTGCCGACTCCTCTCGATCCAGGCGGTAGTGTCATCCAGCCAGGGGTCGTCCTCCCCCAGTGCCTTGATCTTCCTGAAGTGGGAAGAAAGTGACTCTCTGGGGAGCCCCACTCCTGCTCCCCCCACCCCGACTCCAGAGCTCCATGGCAGCCTCCTCAGGCCCTTCCGTCGTCCTCCCTGGCTGGGACCCCCTCACCCTAGCTTTTGGTTCAGGAGGCGCTTTTCTTTGGCAGCCGCCAGCTTCTCTCGTAGCTCCTCTCGCTGTCGCAAGGCCATAGGATTGATGACATCGGCTGCCACGGGCTCCTCCTTGGTGCCCGCCTCTGGAAGGAGGGCCCAGACGTGAGGCTATGCCTGCCCATGGCTGGTGGGGAGAGGAGGGAGCCACTCACCCTGCCCCCTTTCAGCTCAGGTGACCAGAAGGGGCCAGGAAAGGGGGGAAGGATCCTTTACCTCCCTACACCCACTTTATTCCGACACTCCCATGTCTCCCCACACAGCATGATGGGAACCCCCCACCATGCCTTCCAAAGCCACTCAAATCATGCTTAAGAGATAACCAACACCTGCACAGCCCCGTTCGGTTTGGAGCAACTGTGCACATTTCTCAGCCCATCTACTGCTACCACACAGCGAGTGAGGAGCCATGCCAACTGTGCAACTTCAAGAATAAGGGGAGTGTCAGATCCCCATGAGACAGCAAGAAGGAAGTCCCATGCCTACTGGCAAGTACACACACACATGCTCCAACCCCACTGTCTTCAAAAACCCCCTCCGATGCCCTCAGCCCCATACTTACCCTTCTTGACGGCATTGACCTCCAAGGGTTTCAGCCCCAACTTCGCCCGGAGTTTACTGAGGGTAAGAGATACAAAGGTTAAGAGCTGTCAAAGAAATGGGGCACCAAATGCATTTCCGGATAGATGGGGGATGAAAACAGGATGGGGCAGAGTGGTCCTAAGGGTCCCCAACACAGGGCCTGACCCAGGAAGCTCAGGGCACTGGGAAGGACACGGGTCTCAAAATCAGGGAATACAGGCGCTTGGCCTGGCCTGGCCCTAACCAGTGGAATGCCATCCTTCCTCTAGGGCCTTAGCGTCCTCTTCTGTAACACAAACGGTGGGCTGACGTGATTTATATGGCACTTCCAATGCCAACCAGCACACTTTAGTGTGCAGAAGCCTCCCCAAGCGGCTGCTCACAAGAAAAGAGTGCAAACATACAGGAGACAGTACTCACTTGGTCTCCTCGATGCTGAGTGACGAGGCATCTCCTGAGCTGCTTTTGGAGCTGGTAGCTGGAACAAGAAGCACGACTCAGGAGCTGAACGCAGGGCCAAAAAGCCACAGCCTTCGCTCCGCTGCACGGCCAACGATACGGGCCCCTCACCAGCACCCGGGCCTTGCTGAGACACCAGAGCACGGGAGCGTTTTCCCACCCCAGGAAGTCCTTCTACTTGAGTCCCACTCTGAGAACCCCGCCTCTTCTAGATCCCTTCCTTTCCTGACCCCAAAGGTCCAACTTTCTGCATCCCTCCCTTTGCCACCTCTCCACTGTTGTGTATTGTTTTCAACCTGCACTGCCCTCTCTGGCCTCACTAACTGACAGGTCCTACCCAAACGCCAAGATCAATCGCTAGCTCCTTCGTGAAGTCCTTCAATTACTGACCAGAATGAACTGCCCTCCCCAAACCCCACAACATGGTCAGTCATGTCTGGGGCTGTGGCTCCCCATATGGCAGGGACCATGTTGGTAGCATGACCATGTCAAGAAACACGTTCTTGGTGCTTGTCCCCTGCGGGATGTTGGGGACACAGCAATAAAAAAGCATTTCAAACTTCCTCCACCCACCTCACAAACGGCAAATACCTTCGCTGAACACCACAGCCAGAAGCTAAAAACCCTCAGGTGGCGCTCCCCCAACCAGCTGCCACCACAAGCTCATCCGTGCTGCAACTCGCCCCCAGCCTACCTAACTCCTCGCCTCTTATTCCACCTGGACCCTGAGTCCCAACCCTTCCAGGCTCCTTCAAAGTCACCAGCCTCCTTATTTCTAAAACCAATGCATTTTTTTCAGCTCTGGTTTTGCTTGATCGCCTGTGGTGTGTGACCCGTCTTCTAACAATCCTCTTTCCACAAATCTCATGACAGAAGATTCTATGGTTTTCCTGCCTTTTTGGCTATTCTACTTCCTTTCTGGTAGCATCAGGCTCCACTTACTACTAAAATACTGGCATTTCTCAGGCTCTACTCCTGAGCCCGGCTTCTCACTCCCCACTCTCTTCAGGAGACTTCGCATGCCACCTAACCACTCCTAACTCCCAAACTGCTCTATCCCACCCAAACCTGGGGTCCTCCCAGGTTTCTCCCAAGCACATCACACACAACACTCTCCAAAATTGAATTCATTCTCTCCCCCTAAATGCCTCTTCCAAACTCCGGACGCTCAGTAGATGACGCCACCACCCACCTAATTGCTGACACCAAAATTTAAATCCTCAGTCCCTTCTTCTCCTTCCCACCCTCATCTAAGTGTGTTAATTCCTCCAAAACACCTCTTCAGTCTTTCCACATCTCTCCATCCCCCTGCTGCTTCCTAGGTGCAGGCCATCAGCAGTCCTCACCTGGTCTCATCTTGAGTACCTTTGACCTAGTTCTCCATGCAGTCAGTGATCTGTGCAAAATAGGATCAACTCACTCCCCAGCTCAACTGCATGGCTCCCTACGACCCTCAAGACAAAGTTCACATTTCATAACAGGGCTTACAGGGCCCCTCGTGTTTGGACCCCTGGGGATCTTACTGTTTCATGTCTCTACTATGAGCCCTACACGATTTGCCTAATACCTGATTTTCTCTTGCCTCTGCACACCCTGGTACCACTTCATTCAATCATTCACTCAGTCACTCATTTACTCACTCACTCAACACATTTACCCAGGACCTGTGATATGCCAATTGAGGAAAACAGAGAAAAAAACCTCTGTTCTCACAGACCTTAGTAGAGAGAAACCACCATTAAAATCCCAAATAACGGTAAGAGGACCCTTTAGTAGGTGCTGACTAAGAGAGCAGCGGGTGCCCCCGCCCGGAGTGCAGGCCCGGCATCCAGCATTGCCTCCGCACCCAGGGCCTGGCAGCCCGGGGATCCCCCTGCGCACGCCTCGCCCCTCACCGGGCTCGAAGCCGTCATCGCGCTTCTCCCGCTTCACGCGCCGCTCGGAGGGCTCGGTCTGGCTACGCTCCCGCCCGTGCGCGCCGCTACGGGTCTCGGCCTCAGCCCCGCGCCGCCCGCCCCCGCGCTCGGTTGCCCGCTCCCGGCTCCGCTTCCGTCGTTCGCCGCCGCTGCCGCCGCTGCCGCCGCTCCGATGCTTATGTTTTTTGTGTTCCCGGTGCCGCGGCGGTTGCTCGGTGGCGCCCCCGGTGCCGGCCGCGGCCGTCGTCGTCGCTGCCTCCTTCTCCCCGCGGTGCTTCTTTGACGATCCCATAGTGGTACGGCCGCCCCGAGCCCGGCCGCCGCCGAGCCCAGACTACGCAAAATGGGAACACTTCCGGGTCGCCCGCTGTCGTGTTGCCGGAAACCAAGAGCGGCTGCTTCCGTCCTTGGCTTCACAGCCGGCCCGCAAAGGCTTATGGGAAGGCTGGGATGGGCGTCAGGGTGCACAAGCTCGGCCGCCTCCGGCAGGGTGGTGGGCCGATTGTGCGTCCCAGCGATGGAGAAACTGACCTAAAATGGTGGCCCGAGCGGAGAGAGAAGTCCCCAGCCTAAGCCCCAGGCAACTCCCTCATAACCCCCTCCAAGCCACACCCCGAGCCGGACGACACCTCCCCCTCCCCAACTGAAGGAAGTTCCTAATTCAAAAAGCTGCTCAAAACCTTGCTAGGAGCTCAGTCTTTGGGAAGGATCCCGCTGAGTCCGCCGGCATAATAAAGCTGACCTTCCTAACTCTCTGAGTGCCGCTTAGGTTCTTCCTGTCCTGGTATCCGTAACATTCTTGGTTCCCTGACCATGAAACCCAACCGCGCTGGCCCCTTGAGCCACCGGTTTGGGCGAGAGCAGACCGTAGAGTGGCGGGAGAGCCGAGACACGGGGCTAGGCGCGCCCTGATGATTGTGGCAGGCCCAGGACCAGCGACCTCCCACTGGCTCCTGCCCCTGACTCCCTGCTGGACCCCAGTAGAGAGAAAGGACGCACAATCAACCAGGACATCGGACACGGTAAGACCCTGGGGCCCGGACCCAGTTAGGCCTGCCTAAGGGCAGAAGGGGAGCCTGATCACCGCCTGCTGAGTCCCACTTTGGACTCTAGTTAGGGCTGTTCAGGGGGAGGGCGTCTTTCCTCCCTGAATGAATGTGTGTGTGCTTGGTCCCAAATGGGATTCTGTATGGATCCACTGCCTATCGGCTACAGAGCCCCAACTTGCGTTCCATGGTAGCGTCCTGGCATATGGTGATTCGCACTCTCGGAGTGCGACCGAGCCCCGGGCTTATACGGGCACACCTTAGCCAAGACGTACCCAAAGTTCCCGTGAGGAACACGGCCAGGCGGGCGCCTGATTGAGACCATTCCCTTGTCTATGTGACACCGAACATCCTGGGAGGGAGTCACGGGAAGCCCACGGTTCTAGACTGCATGTTAAAGAATTTCAGGAAAGGTTTCAGAGGTGACTACGGGGTCAAAATGACCCCTGGACGTCTCCGCACTTTATGTGAACTGGAGTGGCCAAGTTTTGACGTGGGATAGCCCCCAGAAGGCACTCTTGACCTCCCCACGATTCGCCGGGTCTACATAGTTGTCACCGGGACCCCAGGACATCCAGACCAGTTCCCTTACATTGACTTGTGGTTGGAAATAGGCCGAACCCTTCCTCCTTGGGTACGGTTCTGCTTCAATAGTAAGGGACAGTCCAGGATCCTCGATGCACGGAACCCACGAGGCCGCTCCCAGAAAGACATGACTAAGACCATTTACCAGGGAGACCCTCGACGAAGAGCCGCCACCACCTCCCTACCACTTCCAGATACTCCGCCTCCATCCGACCCCCCCAGGCCGACACCCGACTTCCCAAGCCCTCCCCAGGGAGCCCCTGATCCTACACACCAACCCTCACCGGGGCCTGCTAGTTCACTTCGGTCCAAAGACCCGCCTCTGCTTCAGCTGACCCTCTGGGAGACCAGAAGGCCAGACCAAGTTGGAGATGACGGGACCCTCCAGTCAGGACGCCTCGTCATCTACTACCAGCGCTTCTCCACCACTGACCTGTTCAATTGGAAACATCATACTCCAGCTTACTCGGAGAAATTGCAAGCCATGATACATCTTATGGAATCTATCTTCCATACTCATCGCCCCACCTGGGAGGTCGCCCCACCTGGGAGGACTGTCAACAGCTCCTCTGAATGCTCTTCAACACCAAAGAGCATTGGCGGATCATATAGGGGGCAAGGCAGTGGCTAGAAGAAGTGGCCCCTGGAGGAGTCCTGGATGCTGCCACCTGGGTGACCGAGGCTGCTCCGGACGCACTGCCTGATTGGGACTTTAACACTGAAGCAGGGAGAGGCACAATCCGCCAATCCCAAGATGCTCTCCTATGAGGGTTGCGGGCAGGAGCCCAAAAACCAACCAATATGTCCAAAACAGTCGATGTAACCCAAAATGGGGAAGAAACTCCTGGTGACTTCTGTGAACGTCTCTGAGGCGTTCCAGGTCTACACTCCATTTGATCCGGAAGTCCCCGAGAATCAGAAGGTGATAAACACGGCCTTCATCACTCAGGCAGCTCCTGATATCCACCAAAAACTCCAAAAACTTGCGGGGTTCGCAGGAATGAATATCACCCAGCTCTTGGAGGTGGCTAACAAGGTCTATCAGAACCGTGAGGTTGTAGCTAAATGAGAGGCCGACAAGAGGATGAGAGAAAAAGTAACCCTCCTCGCAGCTGCTCTCCAACAAGGAAGGGCTAGTCCCGGAACAAAAGGGCCTCCCTGTCGGCAGACAGGTCCCCATCCTCGTGCCCCGCTAAAAGAAGACCAATGCACATATTGTAAAGAACTGGGCCATTAGAAAAACTAGTGCGCCAACCGACGGAAAGGAAAGCCTCGGCCTCCCCCTGGTCCCAACCCAACCAGACCGGAGCCCGACTTCATAGGGTTAGCAGGAATCAAGTCGGACTGAGGGGGACCGGGCTCATTCGACCTCGGCCCCCATGAGCCCACGGTTGACTTAGATATAGGGGCCAAACAGTAACTTTTATGGTAGATACTGGAGCAGAACACTCGGTAGTCACCATTCCAGTGGCACTGCTCGGGGACCTCAGAGTCACCATAATGGGAGCCACAGGGGATCAAGCTAAGAACCAGCCATTGTGCCAGGCTTGGACTTGTAAATTAGAAGGACACACCGTGTCACACGAGTTCCTCTACTTACCAGACTGCCCAATCCTGCTCCTAGGACGCGACCTCCTTACCAAGTTCGGGGCGCAAATCTCCTTCAAACCATCAGGTCAAGCCACCATGTCACTGCAACCCCCGTCAGAGGAACTTATTCTGTCTATCACCACCCCGAGGGAAGAAGAATGGAGGCTTTACGAGACCGGCAGTGTAGAACAGAACCCAGAAGCCTACAGGGCCGATTTCCCGGAGGTTTGGGCTGAAGATAACCCGCCTGGGCTAGCAAAACATAAGGCTCCGGTTTTGGTGGAGCTGAGACCTGGAGCTCAACCCCAACACCCCATCTCCAGGGAAGCTCGGGCAGGGATTCAAAAACACCTTGTCCATCTCACAGCAGCAGGGATACTCGTAGAGTGCCAGTCGCCATGGAATATTCCCCTCCTGCCGGTAAGGGAGTCCAATGGAGAATACCAGCCAGTGCAAGATTTAAGAGTGGTAAACGAAGCTACGGTTTCCCTACACCCCGTAGTCCCAAATCCATATACTCTTCTCAGGCAGCTGCCCCCGGAGGCCGTATGGTTCACCTGCCTGGACCTGAAAGATGCATTCTTCTGCATTCGGTTGGCGCCCCAGAGCCAATCACTGTTCACCTTTGAATGGACTGAACCTGATACCGGCCGGCAGCTCCAGCTGACATGGACTCGACTCCCACAGGGCTTCAGAAACTCCCCGCCCTCTTTGGGGACGCACTAGCCTCAGATTTAGCCACCTTCCCTCGAGAAGAATACCGCTGCACTCTATTGCAATATGTGGATGATCTGCTCCTGGCCTTTGCCACCGACACTAAGTGCCAAACCGTGACGCGGGCACCCCTGTCCCACTCAGCCGAGACGGGGTATAGAGTCTCCTGGAAGAAAGCCCAGCTCTGCAGAAACAAGTACAGTACTTGGGCTTTGTCATCGCCAAAGGACAGCGGGCCCTCAACACCGAGCAGAAGAAAGTCATCACCTCTGTCCCTCGGCCCACCAACCAGAGGGCGCTCCGTGAGTTCCTCGGAGCTGCCAGCTTCCGCCGGATCTGGATCTCTGGCTTTTCGGCAATAGCCCGGCCCTTATATGTGGCTCTAACTGGTCAAGAAAAGGCCCCCATACTATGGACAGAAGATCAAGAACACGCCTTCAAGCAGCTCAAGAGCTCACTTGGACAGGCCCCAGCCCTTGGGTTACCTGATGCTGAGAGGCCATTCCACTTATTCGTCCATGAGAGAGACAAAATAGCCTTAGGACTGCTGGCCCAAACAGTTGGACCATGGCTCCATCCCATTGCCTACCTCTCAAAGAAACTAGACCCTGTAGCAGCGGGTTGGCCACCATGCCTGTGGGCCCTAGCAGCCGCTGTGATTCTCATCAAAGAGGCAGACAAGCTCACCTTAGGTCAGAGACTCATAGTTAAGGTACACCACTCGGTCACCACCTTAATGAACAGTCAAGGACCCCGATGGCTGTCGAATGCACGGCTGACTCAATATCAAGGGCTACTCCTGGAAAACCCTCAGATCTCTTTAGAAACTGTGTGCACCCTAAACCCAGCCACTTTCCTGCTAACTGAGGAAGGGGATCCAGAACATGACTGTACAGAAGTTATCGAGGTCTACGCCACCAGACCTGACCTCCGGGACAGCCCACATCCTAACCCGGACTTTACTCTGTATACTGACATTAGCAGCTTTTGAGGGATGGAAAACATCATGCGGGGTGTATGGTAACCACCACAGATGAGGTAGTCGGGGCAGGGGCACTTCCATCGGGATGGTTGGCCCAACAGGCAGAACTATGGGCACAAATAAGAGCCCTTACTCTATCCGAGGGCCGAAAAGTCAACATCTACACGGACTGTCCGTATGCCTTTGCAACCGTCTGTATGCTTGGGGCTATATACAAGGAAAGAGGCCTTCTGACCGCGGAGGGAAAAACTGTTAAAAATAAACAAGAAATCCATAAGCTCCTACAAGCCATTGGGCTTCCCCAGCAGGTTGCAGTTATCCATTGTCAGGGCCACCAGAGGGGCAATGAGCTCTCAGCACTCGGGAACCAGCTCGCCGACACCACAGCGAAATCAGCGGCGATGGGAAGCCCTAGTGAGCTACTCTTGGTCACTGACACCACCTCCACGTGCCTCTCGCAATACACAAAAGAAGAACTCAGATGGGCAAGGTCAGAAGGGGCCACCAGATTGCCACAAGGGTGATGGCAACTGCCCGACGGAAGCCTCTTCATCCCAGCCCTGCTGGGTCCTCAACTAACCGCTGAATATCACAAGTTAACCCACTTAGGAAAAACTGCTCTCAAAGGCCTTCTAGCCAAAAACTTCTGCGTTAGCCAGCTGTCAGCTCTTTGCAAGTCAATCAGAGAACGCTGCCTCACTTGTGCAAAGAACAATCCAAAGTCCAGCCCTAGCCCCCATCCCTGGGATTCAGAGACGCGGTACCGCGCCTTTTGAGGACCTCGAAGTCGACTTCACTGACATGACAAACTGCCGCGGTACTAAGTACTTGCTGGTCCTGGTCTGTACCTACTCCGGGTGGGTCGAAGCCTTCCCCACTAGGACTGAGAAGAGCCACGAAGTAGCCAAGGTCCTCCTTAGAGAGATTATTCCCCGCTATGGGATTCCACTTTCTATCCACAGTGACAACGGGCCAGCCTTCATAGCAGAACTCCTCCAGATGGTAACCAGAGCCATGGGCATCAACTGGAGACTCCATACAGCATACCGACCACAAAGCTCAGGGAAAGCTGAACACATGAACAGTACCCTCAAGGAAACATTAGCTAAACTCCACCAGAGACCTCCTTAGGGTGGGTAAACCTCCTACCACCAGCCGTCCTTCGGGCGCGCTGCACCCCTGGCAAATATGGATTCTCTCCCTTCGAAATTATGTTCAGGAGGCCCCCTCCCCTGCTAACCAGCCTCCCTGGCAACATTCGCCAGCTGGGGTTCTCCAGCCTCCAAAACCAGATGGCCACGCTAGGCAAGGTCCTCACAGATGTACGTGCTTAAATTCTGGAAAGGGCCCCCATTTCTCTTCGGGGCTCTGATACACCCTTTTACCCCGGGAGATCAAGTCTGGGTCAAAGATCGGAAGCGCAAGCCCCTCCCACCCCGGTGGACAGGCCCTCACACTGTCATACTTGTTACTCCCACCGCTCTTAAAGTTTCAGGCATTGCTCACACTCGAGTTAAAAGAGCTCAGCCGGAGGACGACGCCTGGATCGCCCAATCTGACCCGGCCCGTTCACTCCGCCTGACCCTCAAGAAACAGCCCGGATAAGCCTCGCCGTCGTCTGCCCAGCCTCCATCTTCACTGTTATTGGACTCCTGTTTATTAGCCTTTGCTGGTCTTGTTGCATCCTCCCCACCGAGCTGGTCACCACTGGAAAAGGGACTATTAGGGTTCTACTTCCTGTTCTGGACTGTTTGCCTCCTCTCCCTAACCTGTCTTAGGCAGCAACCATGATGGTTGCTTTGGCTTTTTTTGCTTTGGCTTTTTTTGCTTTGGCTTTTTCTCATACTATCTCTTCCCTGGGAAGGAATCACGACCTCCCCTTTCTGTCCCTCAAGCTGCCGGGGAAAATGTGCTGGCCACACAGCCTTCTCATACTTTACCCTCATGCCCTCGGAGTGTTACACCACAGTCTCCCTCTGCTACCTTGGGTCCAAGTGCTGTTGGACGGGAAAAATCACTAGCCTTAACTGCCCGGGCGCACTAGGAAGACAGGCATGTGGGACCTATCTTACATCGGTCACTCTGATGGGGGAGGAGTCCAGGACCTGGCCCTCGCCCAACAAATCAAAGACAGGGTCCATCAGGTTTCCATCCTCTCTGTCAGGAATCGCCCCCTTTACCAAGGTCTCAGCCTAACCTCCCTGCAGAGACTAACCCGCATCCCTGATACCTCGCTATTCACCCGGCACGTCCTGAACACCACCTACAGTTTGTGGGCGACCACCTGGCTAAATGCCACTAACGCTGCCTCCACCCCCGCCTGCTGGATTTGCTTTCCCCTCGCCCGGACCAGTTATATTGGAATCCCGGTTCCCCCTGACTGGAGCCCAGACAACAATACCAGCCCAAACAATGTCACCTACACCCTCGGGCCAATAGCTGCCCAAATCCCAGTGGCCTCCACGCCCAACTATACCTATGTAGTTTCCCCCAGGGTCACTTCCTGGGGTAAACTACAGCCCTCCTTATGCGCCCATAACCTCTCAGTTCCCTGGGGTACCCCATACTGTGCCTCGCCTGGCATCTTTCTCCTCTGTAATGGACTTGTTTTTCACTGTATAGATTTTAATCTCTCCGATCTTTGCATCCAGATTTTCCTCACCCCCGAGGCCTCTCTGTATCTGACTCTGAGCTGGAGGCCAGGCCCCCCACACACACACCAGAAATGTGTTGCCGCAGCCCCTTTCCTACTCCTGGCAGGCATCTTCGCTGGGGTCGCTACTGGGACTGCCGGGCCCAGATCCTCTGTCAGTTTCTATCACAGGCTCTCCCAGGAACTCAACGATGACATGGACCGAGTGGCCGATTCCTTCGCCACCCTCCAGTTTCAACTCAACTGCCTTGCAGCAGTCGCCCTACAGAACAGGCAGGCGTTAGACCTACTCACTGCCAAGAAAGGAGGCACCTGTCTGTTCCTAGGAGAAGAATGCTGTTACTTCGTCAACCAGTCGGGCATCGTCACCGCTAAAGGTTGTGAACTCCACGACCGCATCCAGAAACGCAGAGACGACCTCCACGGCTCTTGGGGACTCAATCCCAGCTCGTGGCCTTCTTGGCTCCTACCCCTAGCCGGCCCACTCCTCACGATCCTCCTTGCCACCATCGGGCCATGCATAGTTAACGCTGTCATACGTTTCATAGAGACCTCCGTCTCCCGTCGGGCCACCGCCCAGATCCCTGCCCTGCGGGGTTATCGTCCTCTTAGCCAATATGATGATCTCCAAGTTGTCACCACTTACGATCATCAACGGGGGAGCATGATGGGGAAACTGACCTAAAATGGTGGCCCGAGCGGAGAAAGAAGTCCCCAGCCTAAGCCCCAGCCCACTTCCGCATATCCCCCTCCAAGCCACACCCTGAGCCAATCACCAGATGACACCTACCCCTTCCCCGACTCAAGGAAGTCCCCAACCCATAAAAACCTGCTCAAAACCTTGCTGGGGGCTCAGTCTTTTGGGAAGGATCCCGCTGAGCCCGCCGGCGTAATAAAGCTGACTCTCCTAACTCTGAGTGCCGCTTGGGTTCTTCTGGTCCTGGTATCCGTAACACCAGAACTATGATCTAAAATTCATCTAAGCCAGCATCCCCAGAGCTGGAAACCCCTCCCCAGCTTCCCTCCGCATGCACACCCCCAGCCACGGGACGCTCACTGCCTCGAACTTTCCGTGGACAGCTTCCACCACTCCAATAGGCATCCTCCTAGTGGACCCCCTGGGGTCGTGCCTCAGGCGGGTGCTGGACGACACAGCATGTTGTCAAGACCCCGAGATGGACAGCCCAGCCTCTGAGTCCCTATAACCAGGATTTGTCAGCGTACGCTACCTTCCCACGTTCTCTGGATTTGGTTTTGTAACCTGCACTCTGTAAACTGCGAAGGGGCTCCAGATGAGCTTCTGTGTCCGTGAACCCCCAAAATTGAGTGCAAAATTTAGTATATCTGTGTGTGTGAGCTTTTTATTCCTTGAGGGAGGCTGTAACTTGAAGTTACTTAAAAGCCCAGTTCAACTACACAATCCCTCCTGACCCCCCCACCCCCACCCTACAGTTGCTCCATCTGGCGGTCCCTGTGCGTTGCGACCCATCTGTTATGGTGTGATGGATACGCCCATGTATGCACCCCTTTCAAGGTCTGCCCTCCTCCCCCACCAAACTGGGAGTTCTCTAAGGCAGAGGCCATTCTGTCCTATTCACTCTTGAATTTATAGGACCCAGCGTATATGCTGGAGATTGGGCGGTGAGGGGAGGTAGAGGAGTCACAGCTGTTTCTCTCTGTGAGATGCCCCACTCCTCAGGAGCAAACTTGGGGAGGTGTGTACTGGGTGGGGTACCAGGAACAGCCAGAGCTCCTGGGGGATATGGGGACAAGCTAAGCCTGCTGCCTACCCACCTGCCACTTCCTACGCCCAAATGCAGCCTCTTCCCACCACCACCAGAAATTCCACACTGTATTTCCCATAAAGCCTTTAATTTTTATCTAAGGGACTGGACTCCCTGTCTGGGCTTGGGGTGGTGGAATGCCTGTCAGGCTGGCTGCCGGTGGGTTCTGTCTTTGGGGGACTCTGAGAAGAGTGCTCCATTCTCTCCCTCATTGACCTGTGGCTCCTTAAAAATGAAGACAAAGGTCGAGGCCGCTGGGCCCTGCAGCTCCCCAACCCCACACCCAAGGAGACCTGGGCTGTAGGAGGGAAAGGTCATTGTCACTGATGATGTGGCTTCAAATTTGGCTCCTACGCTGTGTGACCCTGAGGAAGGGACTTGCCCTCCTCAAGCCTCAGTTTCCTTCTTGTGAATTGGGCCTCATAATCCCTGCTCTGCACCAGATTGCTCTAAAACATAAGGGACAGTATACGTGGGGTGACTGGCATGGCACCAGACCTTAAATGGGGGGGGGGGTTGGTGTGTGGCCCCTCAGATGGCTGCAGATTCCCAAGCTGGTTCTGTTGCTTATCCACTCCTGTGTCCTTGGGCAAGACCCTGCCCTTCAGGTCTTTAGTTTCCCTCATTGGGAAATGGGGGGCTAACCCTGGTGCCTCCTTCCTCAAGTGACATGGAGAACAGAGCCTGGGGAAGGCCCTGCTGACTGCTGGACTGGCAGGGTTCTCCAGGTTGGGGCGGGTGGCTGAGGGGTGGACAGGGCAGGCCTGCAGCTTAGATTCAGGGCGGATCAGTATGGCTGCCTACAGAGTTCTCTCAGCTTTTCCCCAGACGTCCAGCGCAGGTTGAAGGGGGGCAGGGAGACGGCTGGAGGAGACCCTGCAGGGCCCAGAGTGCTGGTGATGGCACCCCTTCTCCCCACAGCAGGGCACAGCCAGTCTCTTGGTCAGCTAGATGGCCTCACCTGGGTTTCCTGGAAGTACCCTCTGTGTGCCTCTTTCCTGCCTCAGCCACCAGCTGCTCCTCATCCAATCCCAGGGCCGACAACACCTGGGAGAAGCGCCGGGTCACCGTGAGCCGGGCGTTGGCCTGAGGAGAGAGAAGGTTTCCCACACTGCATCAGGACCACCTCTGATTACTGAAGTGGGTCCCAGGGCTTCCGGATGGGCAGCAGCCTGGGGTCCCACCTGAAGGAGTCCACTACCACTTTGCCTGCCATCCCACTCAGCCAGTAAGGAGCTTTGTTCTTGGCGGGGGGGGGGGGCTGTGTGCTTGCCCAGGTGCTAGCCCTCACCTGCATGGCCTGCTGGAACAGGTAGGGCCGGGCCTGCACCCTGTGCTGGATGCCCTGCAACTCTGCCTGGTACTCAGCAAAGCGCTGTCGCTCCTGGCGCCTGTGGGGAGCCAGGCTTCTGGACACCTCACCATGGACACCACCCATTCCCACCTCTGAGTCACTTGCCCTCATTAAGGACTGGATGTCCTCCCGCCCTTACCCTTACAAAGCCGTTTCATTCCCATCCTCACGCTGGATTCCTCTTGAGCTCAGTGGAGCGGGAATTAGTCTTTGCCCCATTTTATCCATGACTACCCTGAGGCTCAGGGGGTTTGAGGGACTTGTCCAAGGTTGCACAGCTGGGAAGTCAGCCTGAGCCCTGAGCCCAAGACCCCTGGCTGTGCAGCCAGGGCTTGCTCATCCTCCCAGCCTCTCCCAAGGGAGAGGGGCTAGCGCTGGCTTTTGAGCACCTGGGCACCTGCTTGCCCAGCTTCTCCCCTCCCCGAATCCACACCCCTGCACCCTCACCCTGTACCTGTGAGAGGAAGCTGTGGCTGTTGGCTGTGGCTTTGGGCAAAGCCCTGCGCTGGGCTCTGGGTTGTTATCTTCTCTGTGTTACAGGGACTAAACATGCTTGCCCACATTCTCTGTGGTTCTTATAAGCGGACAGCTTAGAAAATGGGACAGAAACTAGAGAAACGTGTTGTAAATGAAAGAACCCATCCTGGAAAGCTAAAGATTCTGCTGGGAAGGCACAAACCTATTTACAAAAACTCAATTTGTGCCCTTGTCAGAAATGTATCTGCTCAACAAGCTGAGGCTTCTGGCAGCAAGAGGGGCCCTCCGGCCACATCACACACAGGTCCAGGCATCCTCTGGGGAAGCACGGAAGAGAGCTGCGGGGTGTGGTGGCAGCACCCACACACGGACGGGAGGGGACATGCAGACAAGACTGAGCCTTGCTGAGCCTGGCCCCTTGGCTATGAGCCAAGGGGGGAACTTTCCTCCACTCAAGAAATCCTATGGCCAGGAACAGAAGTTATTTCAAAAAGGAGTCTTCAAGGGCGGCCAGTTGGCTCAGTTGGTTAGAGCGCAGTGCTCATAACACCAAGGTCACTGGTTCAATTCCCACATGGTCCAGTGAGCTGCGCCCTCTACAGCTAAGATTGTGAACCACAGCTCTCCCTGAAGCTGGGCTTCCGTGAGCAGCTGGGGGTTGGCGTGAGCTGCCTTGGGTGACTGTATGCTGCCAGGAGCAGTTGGTGGCCAGTGTGAGTGGCCAGCAGGCAGTCATCGTGAGTGGCCGGCAGCCGGGAAGAGCTGCTGGGAGCGGCCGACTGTCTCAGCCGGGGGGAGCACAAGTCTCACAATCCCAGCATGGGCCAGGGAGCTGTGTCCTACACAACTAGACTGAGAAACAACGGCTTGAACCAGAGTTGGGGAGGGAAGGCAGAAGAAAGGGGGCAACAAAAAGGGAAGAGTCTAGGCGTCTTCACCTTTCAAGAGGGAATTTAAAGCAGTTACGAGGCACAAGGAGTGGGAGAAACAAGCTGGCGTTCGGTCGCTGTCTTGCCTGTGACACCATGCATGTTTTTCCTGCTTGATTCTTTATGCTACTTCTGCTAGAATTGAGAAAAAGCTCTTGTCTGGGAGCCCCGAGCAAGAAAGGAAGTGGTGTTAGTGGCTGTCAGCCATGCCCATCACCTCGGAATGAAAGGAAGGCACATCACCTCCCCGTCGCAGGACGACCTCTTTTGTGCCCACCCTCCTGGGCAGGGCAGTCTCCAGTGCAGCTCAGACAGAGCAAAGCTCACAGGCTGTAAGGGCTGAGAGACCCCGTGGGAAATACCTGCTGCCAGGTAGAAAGTAAAACATGCATGTTTGAAACACTCCTTTCACTGACATCTGCTCCTTGGAGTTCTGAACCTTACACTTCCTGCCTTAGTAAAAAACAATGAACTTGAGGTCTGGCATGAAAGCATCTCCCGGGATGAAAGAAGAGGAAGCAGAGAAAGGGCTGCCCTGGGGTGCCCTATATCTGAACACTGGGTATCAAGCCCTCTGAGGCAGTAAAAGGCTGCCTGAGTTGGGATCCCAGCTCTGTCGCTCACGTGCGACCTTTGGAAAATTGCTTAAACAGCCTCAGTTTCCTCACCTGTAGAATTATGGGAATGGTGATAATACCTACCTGAAGGGCCTGCTATGAACCTAGAAGAGATTTCCTTTTAAGTATGCATTTGCTTTCTTTAAAAAAAAAAAAAAAAAATGGGGTGGAGAAGAAAATAGATGACGCTTCACCAGACTGTGAATAATGGCAGTCTCCACGAGTGGGATCCCTGGTACTGCCCACATTCTACATCGACTATTTCAGTAATATTGGACTTTTTTTTTTTTTAAAGGAAGGCGCAGCTCAGAGTGGCCCATGCGGGGATCGAACCAGCAACTTTGGTGTTAGTAGCAGCCTGCTCTAACCAACTGAGCTAACCGGCCACCCCCAATAGTGGAATTTTTATAGTAAGCATGCCTGGCTTTTGGAATCAGAAAGACAAGATTTGAGAGTGTGAGAAAGCACATAGAACATTTTAGCCTTGAGTGTTTGACAGCCTCAGAGATTGTTGTTATTAACCAGGTGACCTTGGCCCAGCCCCTTCTGAGCCTCAGTGTCTTCATCTGTAAAGTGTGGCAAAGTGGCCTGGCCTGCCTGCCTGCCTGCCTGGGCTGGAGGATGGCAGTGGAGGCTCAGCCCTGAGGACAAGAGAGGGCTGGGTCTCCTGGTCCTTCTCTGACACGGCACTGCCTCCCTGTCCTCTCCCCACCAGGCCCTGCGCAGCCCGGGCTTCCTACCTCAGCTCCTCCAGCTTGTGCTGGGTGGCCCCCGGCCCCCGACTCCCTCTGGGTGCGTAGGCCGCCAGGCAGCCGGCCACCTGCTGCTGGACCCGCTGCTCCCGGGCCCTCCGCAGCTCGGCCTGCTGCCGCTTCTCCTGTTGCTGCCGCTCCCAGGCCTGCAGCAGGCTTCTTGGGTGGGAAGTGGGAAGAAGGGAGACAGGAGAGGTCTGTGGGGAACAGGAGCCTCGTGGAGGGTCAGGGGCCCGGTAGGGGTGGATAAGGGCCTGAAGGGAGGAATTGCAGGAGCCCAGAGAGCCAAGGTCTGTCATGGAAGTCTGACATGATGAAGGCCGTATCTGGGGTCAGTCCTCGGGCCCAGCTCAGGGCCTTTCCCGACTCTTCCTGGAAGCCTCCTGCCTGCTCCAGCCAGCAGTGTGCCTCTACTCCGCCCTGTGGAGCTCAGCGTGCACACCTGTGACCTCACCTGCATTGCCAACTTCGCCCTGCAATGCAGCTCTCCTTGAGAGCAGGGGCCAGATTTGTTTTCTCTGGCCCCCATAGCTAGTAGGAGCTAGGTGAACATATTTTGGCTTGAGGGACAGACATGATGAATGGATACAAAAGAGAAACAAAATGGTGATGTGATCAGTGGATGGATGAACGGTATGGGTGGCTGAATAGACAACACCTAGATTGACCTGGAACATTCCTCCACAGATCTCATGGCCAGTTCCTTCTTATCAATCAGGTCTTTGCTTCAATGTCAGGGAAAGAGATGCTCCCTGACCACACCATCTACCTCCCAGGTATTTTCCAGCTCTAGCTATACATTTTGGTAATTTCTTTATTGTCTCCTTCCCAAGTAGAATATAAGCCCCATGAGAGCAGGGTTTCTTGTCTGTCCTCTGTCACCAACGTATCCCTGTTAGGTAGAACAGTACCTAACATACACAGAAACTCAGTATTGGTAAATCCATGCATAATTGAAACATGGTCAAAGAGAAAGATAGACAGATAGACAAAGGGGTAGATGCAGTCGTTCACTTAGCACATATTTGTTGAGCACCAACTGTATGCCAGGTCCCGTGCAGGGCACCAGAGAAGTGGTGACCAACAAGATCCGGCACCTGCGCTCAGTCTATACGCAGGGAAGGGCCGACAGCCCAGCACCCCACTGCAGTGCGGTGTGGTAAGAGCTATGACGGAGGCAAGCACGGAGGACTTCCTGGAGGGGTGCCTGACTCGAGAGTCGCAAGATAAATCTGAGCTAGCTGGGTGGATGAGGGAGAGGGGTCGTCCCAGGAGAGGAGGGAGGGAAAGCGTGGGGCATTCTAGCCACTCTGACCAGCTGGCGAGGGAGACGGGAGCGTCCTTCCCAAGGAATCTGGGCTTTGTCCCAAGGGCACTGGGAAGCATGGATTTCGAGCAGATGATAACAGGGTAAGAATTGAGGGGTGCTATCAGAATGCTGAGTGGATCCACACCTGCCACATCTAATTGGTCACCAAGGCCACTGAGCCAGTCTCCAAATATCTCTTAAATGGACCCGCCTCTCTCCATTCCCATGATCACCCGGCTCAGGCCCTTATTATCTCTCACCTCGACAATGCCAACAACCCCCCCCACCCAGTCTTCCCCCTCTGCTCCCATTGTCTCTTGTTCAAACCCCAAGTACAGCAATTATCTAACTCGACTGCCATTATTGCTGCTTGCCCATCTGTCTCCTTTTCCAGCAGACCTTGAGCTTCTGGCTGGGGCCAAGTCTTTTTATCTTTAATATATCCTGAGGACCCATGAGTTAATGAATTAATGGAAGGATGGAAGATGGGAAATGAATCAAAAGTTGCTTGTGTCAATAGACTGTTGGCCAAGCAGACAGAGAGATGGATGGATGGGTGGATGGGTGGATTGGATGATCAGAAGACTGGTAAATGGATGAATGACTAAGTGTCTCCTGGAAACCTGGCTCCTCCCTACTCCCTGCTGTGGGCTCCCACCCGCCTTCTTCTTCCACCTTACCTGGTGGCCTCCTGTCGTTTGTAGAAGGTGCGGTTAGGGAAGTTGGCAAACATGAGAGTCTCATCACCTCCCAAGACATGGGCCTTCCCACTCCGGTTGGAGGCCTGAACAGCAGCACGCAAAGCCTTCCAGGGATGCTTTTCAGGGCCTATCCACAGTGGGACAGGTCAGGGACTACCCTATCTCCTGGCCCACTGGGCAGTGCCACCCACACTTGGAGCACAGCCCAGTCCTGTCTGAACTCCTGGCCCAGGTCTCTGGCTCCCCAACCTCTCTCCTCACTGTACAACTTCCTGGGGAACCCGGGTGTTGAGCTCATACTCACCACAGTCCAAATCCTGCTGTAACTGTCTCTGTAGCTTCTCCAGGTCCCATGGCCCCTCCAGCTTCTTGGCTCTTGCCTTCCTCCTTTGCTGCCCTTGGGGGTTGTTGGAGCTGCCATTGTTCCCTTGGCACTGCAGTTCACCATCGTTGGAGGCCTCCTCACAGGAATTCCACCCCTTCCTCCGAGAACCCACCCTCCCTCTGTGGGGGGCCCTGTGCTCCCCTTCCTCAGCCTCCTCTGTCGCCTCTGCAAACTGTTCTTCCTCCAAGATCGACCACGTCCTGAGGAGCTGGGGCAGTTCCCCAGGGCTCAGACGACTGCCGGTCTCCTCCGCACTCGCACTCGCACTCGGGGCTTCCAGCTCAGATGCTTCCTCGGACTCTGCTCCTGATCCTGACCTTTTCCCAGGCGGCTGGAGGCCGCACTCACTGGGCAGCTCCAGCTCTCGGCTGGAAGGGGAGCTGAGCTGCTGTCTCCTTTCCAGGTTTGGCACCTTCATCTTCCAGCAGAAGCCCTCGGTCTCTAGGAGGTGGGACTTATGCCTGCCCTTGTGCTGGGAGATGGCTTGGGGCAAAGGCAGGGCTTGGTGGCCAGGGGCCAAGGAGGAGCCAGGCTGAAGCAGAGCCCGGCCATCTGAGGTAAAGCTCTCCCAGGCCCACTGGAAGGGGAAGGAGGGTTTCCGAGGAGGAGAGGGAAAGGCACTGAGGAGAGAGCGGGCAGGGGACAGTGGTCAGGGTCAGGGTGCCAGCCCCGAGGGGGCCTGACAGCCAGCATCCCGCCCGGCATTGCCCAAGCTGCTTACTCCTCAGCCTCAGCAGAGCCATGCTCTTTCTTGTTGCAGCTCCTGGGCCTCCGGTCCTTCTTTGCCATGTGCCCCGTACTCCGAGACCTCTGCTGCTGGCCCAGAATGGTTACACCATCACCAACCCCAAGACTCCCCTGGGCGAAGACAGGAAAGGAGGCCCAGCTCTGAGCAGCCTCCTGGACCACCTGACACCTCCCCCAGGTGACCCTGCTCTTCTCTGCCCATGGGCTGGCCCCTCTGGGCCCTTGTTATACCATAATATTAAAATAGCGACTGCTACTATTTACTGAGCACCTACTGCGTGCTCACGACTTTCATGCATTAGCTCATTTAAGTTTCCCAAGGACCCTGGGAGGTAGATACTCACTGTCACCCCCATCACGCAGGTGAGAACACTGAAGCTCAGAGTTCCTGGACTTGAACATGTTGAGTCTGTCCCCAGAGCCCAGATTTGTCACCATCGCACTATGCTACCTCTGGGGCCTGGACCGCTCTTCTGAATGCCCCAGAGGGCCCCAGACTTGCTAAGCCAAGGTGGAAAAGACTCATTGTCTTTCTGCAAACCCTGCTTCTCCTGCAGTGCTCCCTAAATTGTTCCATCAGAAGGCTGGGAGTCATCCCCAGAGCGGCGTCATCTTCACCCCACATCCTTTAGGCCTCCCCATGGTCCCTTCCTCCCTCGAGCCTCCCTGACTCTCAGCAGGGCCTCAGCTCCAGTCTCATGGCTTCTCGAGGGCCTCCCTCAGCCCTGGCCTCCCCTGACCCCAGACAGCCAGCCTGCCTCTGGGCAGTTGGAAGTCTCCCATAGGGCCTTCCTCACCTGCTCAGCCTGGGGGATGCCTGACAAAAGCTTGAGCAGCCCTGTGGCCTTCACTGCAGCCTGGAGCCTGCGGTCCTGCCCTGGTGTCCCCAATGGCGTCCTGACCAACTGTTGGTGGGTGTTTAGCATATTGGTATCCTGCCCATCCCCCACCCCCATCTGCCAGCCTTGGAACTGCCCGCCCCACCATCTCTATGGCAACAAGACCTCAGCCAGTCTCCAGGGCTCTGGCAAAAAGCAGGCCAGGAAGGGTCAGCCAGGGTATGGGAGGCCAACTTCCTCCCAGAGGGGAGAGTTCAGCAGGATGCTGAGGAATAGTTGAAGCCTGGGAGGTCAGAGACCCGGAGCTTAGTCCTGCCTCTGCAGGACTCCTCATTGACCTGGTGTAAGTCCCCTGCCCTTGCTAAGCCTGTGTTTCCCCATCTATCTGTAAAAGAGACCTTAGGACTCAGCCATCTGGAAAAGTCCTCACTCCCTATGAAGATGGCCAGGTGGAACCTGAGGCGGTCCCTCCCCCTCTGCCTGCTTCCTGGGCTGCCCCCCAGCTCCAGCTGAGGCCCTATGGGAGCCAAACTAAACCCTCACAAGATCTTCTTCAAAACACTTTTCCTCCGAGCCTCTGGCAGGGCGGTAAAGGCCAGAGCTGAATGCCGTGTCCAGGAGCGAGGCGGCAGGCAAACCAGAGCCCAGAGGAAGCTCTGGAGGGAGTCAGAGCATTTAAATCTTAAGCAGTGCCAAAAAGTCTTACATGGTAAATCCCCATGGGACGCCTCACACGCACCACTGCGGTACAGGGCTGTGGTGCCAGGCTGAGGACCTGGAACGGAGCGGCCAGGGCTGGAGACCTGGCTTGGCCTATCTCCAGCTCTGTGGCCTTGGGCCAGTCACTTCTCCCCTCTGCAAAACTGGAATCACGGGCCCATCTCAGGTTTGTCGTAAGGATTAAATGAAATTACAAAGACAACACTCAGTAAATGTTATTCTTACTGTAATAATAACTGACCATCACCGGGAGGCAGTGGGACGTAAGGGCTACAAGCACAGAGGAGGCACTGGCTTTCAAATACCGGCTCCTCCGCTTGTCATGTACCTTCTCGGTGCCTCCATTTCCTCATGGGCAACGTGGGGCTGGTGATCATATCCACTTCCTAGGGCCGTGGTGAGGATTCAATCAGTAAATATATTCAGATATACATAGAACATTTCCACAGCTCATTGTAACTGCTACATCGGAGTTGTTACTGTAATTAGCCCGCGGTGCCGCCCAGTGAGACAGGTGATGAAGTCAATCCCAGCCGATGCCCTTGAGCCATGTGTTTCTCAGACCTCTCTGTTCCTGTGGACCCTCATCAGCTCTCAGACTCCATCCCAGTAACACCTCTGCAATGCATACATCCAATTTGACAGCCTAAATCATGCTGCAAGTGAAGATCTTTTGCCACTCAAAATAGGTAATCTCTGTTCTTTCTGGTGGGCTGTCTTGGCCGCCATCCACTTCCTCTACCGAATGTCACCTACGGGACCCCAGGGGGAAGGCAGCGGTGTAGGGAGTTCCATTTTCAGAGAGCAAGCCCCTTCCAGACCTCCACCCAGTTAATTTCCTGGACAAACTCTGGGCCGCTTCCTTCCTTGGCATAGGGCAGGTCTGGGTTTCTTGGATCAACATTTTCATGAGGTGCATTCATACTTCTTCTCTAGCCGCACTCACTCCTCAAGTGAGCTCATCCAGTCTGACAGCCTTAAAAGCCGTCCACCGCCTCCCAAACAGCCGGGCTTGCCTATCTCGGCCCTGATCTTGCCCACGAAGTCCAGGCTCATGTCCAATGGCAGCAGCCTCATACATCTCATAGTTACTGTACCACTGGATTGCATCAATTTCTCTTGTGCTTGATTTAATCTCTTGTTGTTTTGTACAGTAGTAACATGCTGTACAGGTTAGTAGCCTGGGAGCAATAAGACAGACCCTATAGCCTAGCTATGTAGTAGGCAATACATCTCGGTTTGTGTAAGTGATGCTCACACGACAAAATCGCTTAATGACGCATTTCTCAGAACGTACCCCATTGTTAAGTGACACAAGACTATATAATTTCTCAACAAAAAGGAAATCATACTTTTTTTTGCGTAAGAATATGTTACACTCATCTTTCCATGTCAGAACACGCAGAGCCATTTCGGTCTTCACCATCTTCACGGTATAATATGACCAACAGAATATGCTAAACCCATCTCCTCCAGTCAAGCATGTGCGTAAGCCTCTAGCTTCTCTGCTATGGACATTGCAGCAGTGACATCCTTACTGCCTCTCAAATGCACCCTTGCACATTGGGTATTTCTATATGATAAGTTCCTATAAAAAAAACTTGCTGGTTCTAAGCAATTTATGTTTTGATAATGCCCAATCACTCCCCCCAAATGCTCAATGAATATACGTTTCCATCAATGGTGTGTACACCCTCACTAGCAAAGTGTTTTTTATCAATTTTTTAAACTGTTATTTATCTGATAGATGAAAAAATATGCTCATTGTTGCTATAACTTGCATTCCCTTCATTATCTGTAAGATTAGTATATTTTCATTTCTTTCTGGGCCGTTTGTATTTCCTCTGTGAATTGCCTGTGCATGTCCTTTGCCCACGTCTCTTCCGGTTTTCCAGAGCAGAGATCTGAGTTGATTATACTCCTTATTTCACAGTGTACAAGAATCGTCAACGTATGCAAATTCACTCTCTTGTTACGGTTTAGTTTTTGTTTGCTGTATCTTTGATACTCAGCCCCATCCCATTTATATGAACAGATCCTTGTGAAATAAGCTAATACCATTTTTGGTTTTGGTTTATATAAACGGTGTTTACGCTATCGATCTCATTTTTGCTCCTTACTCTTTTCTTTGAACGCCGTGTTTTTAAAAGCTATCTGTTGGTTCTGACTGTTGCCTAGTGTTCCGTCACTTGCCTCCATTTCACTTGACTAATCCATTCTCCTGAGGATGGATGCCAAGATTGCCCCCCAACTCCTGTTTCCATGAAGGACGCTGCAGTCAATGCCCTTGAACAGGCCTCTTTGTACACCTGCATGAAAATTTCTGTGGCTTATGTATACCAGTGATTCAGTGTGTGGGGTCTTGGAACGAACGTATACCTCATTTCAGGTTCTCTTTGCCCGAGAGAGGCTGTACCAGTTTACATGCCTATAGAAGCGACCAGGGAGTGCTCACACCCTCACCACATGTCGGTATTATTCCCTTATGAATGTTTACTCATCTGGTGTGTGGGGACAGAGCCCCAGAGAGTAGTTTACAGGCTGTCAGCCTCACGTGGAAAGGTGCTGGCTCGGGTAGTAGATGGCCGTCAGCTGTGGCTGATTGGCCGTCAGCTGTGGCCAGTTAGCCAATTGGCCGCTAATATAACTGCTGCGGCTACGGAGGAGAGCCGAGGAGAGTAGAGGAGCAGAGTCGAGGAGAGTGGAGGAGAGTCGTCGGTCGGTTGGCAGAAAAACGGACAGCAGGTCGCACGTCCGGTGAACCCAGCCTCCAGTGAGACCATAGTGGTATGACTCCCCTACCTATGGCTCCGTGGGTGTTCCTTTTTGGCCTCACCATATCCTGCGTTCTTGTGTGGGGAGCAGGAGCTGAGAACCTGCAGGCCGCCCCGCACGACAAATGGTGCAGCGAACAGGGTCTCCCGCACGACATGGTGGTTATGGAATGATATCTCACTTCAATTTTAATTGAAGAGCACTGATTATTCCTTTGGCCACATCTCATGAATTTTTGCCATTTGGTCCAACCCTTCTGTGAGTTGGTTGTTTATATATTCTTGTCCATTTTATATATATATATACAAGGGTTCACTCTTTTTTTTTTTTTTTTTTTTTTTCATTTTAAACAAGAAGTTTATTTAAACAACAAGACGCTTGACTTAAAGGGAAAACTATCTAGGATTCATTTCTTTTAGAGTAATTTATCCCTACTTAAAGACAGATTGCCCTACATGTAACAGCTACGTACAAAAAAGTTATAAAATTGTCCTTGGTTTTACAATGATAAATGAAAAACATTAAAATTCTCCAATCGAACAAGGTATGCAAGGATTTTTATGTTGTTCTCTTTTTGTTAAACAATGAGAGCAAAATAACTTACTGGAATATAAAGATAAGAGCTGAATGAGCATGCCACTAATGGAGAAAGGGGGTATTTTCACAGAGCCAGTATTTTTCCCCATCCCATCTCCATTTGATGTCGATAAAAACATACCATTGGCCATTTAGTTAAAAAAAAAAAAAAAAAAAAAAAAAAAAAAAGCAAATGCTGTGCACATACATCCGTTACTTTATGTACAATAAAGGAATGGGGAAGGGGAAAATGAAAGAATAGAGAAAACTATACTGTAGTAGTCAGGATGTGGTGGAACCAAACTGTGGTTTTCTAATTGAGACTGTCTTGGTCAGGAGGAACAGAGTTCTGGAGTAAAGTAGCAAGTTCCCTTTTTAGTAGACACCTCCTGTCTGCTGCTGAAACACATCAATTGTATCTTCATCCTCCATTTCCAACTGTGCAGGTGTGTCTGTTTCATTGATTGGCTGCCCGTCAAATCGGAATCTGATCTGCCTCATTGACAAACCCTGTCGTTCACAATACGCTTTCATTAGTTTACTAAGTGGTGTATGCCTCTTAATCTTAAATTGCACCACAGAACCATCCTGCCCCGCCACCTTCAAATTAATATGATCGTTGTTTTCAGTCTTGACTCCTTCCTTGGGCTTTTCGTCGGCCATGGCGAGCGCCGGAGTCTCCTCAGCTGCCTCTTCACAAAAGAGGTACCAGGTCCGCACCGAAGGAGCACACAAGCAGCACCAGGAGCGGCAGAAGCACAAGGGTTCACTCTTTTTTAAAAAAAGATTTTATTGGGGAAGGGGAACAGGATTTTACTGGGGAACAGTGTGTACTTCCAGGACTTTTCCAAGTCAAGTTGTCCTTTCAATCTTAGTTGTGGAGGGTGCAGCTCAGCTCCAGGTCCAGTTGCTATTGTCAGTTGCAGGGGGCGCTGCCCACCATCCCTTGTGGGGGGTCAAATCCGCAACCTTGTGGTTGAGAGCCCGCGCTCCAACCAACTGAGCCATCTGGCCAGCCGGCAGCTGAGCAGCAGCTCATTGACTTCATTCTAGTTGCGGAGGGCGCAGCTCGCTGGCCCATGTGGGAATCGAACCGGCAGCCCCATTGCCCAGAGCTTGTGCTCTAACCAACTGAGCCACCCCCATCCGCCCCTTCTTGTCCACTTTTCTATTGTTTCTTCTCTTTCTCTGATTGACTTAGAAGAGTTCTTTATTCACTGGATCACAACCACCTGTCTGTCAACATTATCTCTGAGGGCCTTTGTGGAACAGAAATGCTTAATATTGATATAGTCAGATCCATAAATATTTTTGAATAGGGCTTTGTATTTTAGATGTCTTAAGAAGTACTTTTCCCACCTTTAAGTGGGGCATTCTCCTAGAGTTTATTCTATGAGATTATAGTTTAACATCTGTATTCAGAGTGAAATGCTCTGTACTTTCCTTTTCTGCTACTGTCCTTGTCTAGTTTGAGAATCCTATGAGGAAATGGGCAGCTTTCTCTCTTTCTGTCTCCTGGAAAACTTGTATAAGATGAGGACAATCTGCTTCTCAAAAGTCTGGTGGAACCTCCCTGTCAAAGTGTCCCCACCACACTGGAGTCTTAGATTATTATTTTATTTACTGGTTATTGCTCTATTGAAGTTTTTTATATTTTTGTGCCAATTTTGGCATTCCATATTTTTCTGGGAAGGCATTCACTTTGATTACGTTTTTATATCTACTGACATACAATGATCTGTAGTATCCTTTGATGTTTTAAACTTTTGTGGGGTCTCAGGGGTCACATCTTATAGGAACTGAAGGCCATGGAAAGGACTCTGGATTTGTCATAAGCATGATGGAATGTGTAATGGAAAATTAGAAGTTGCAACTAGGCTCCAGGATAGAATGGATATGAAACTATAAACTGAATTGCTTCAGGCCAAGGTCCAAATTTTAAAGAAAATAGAAAGAACCCATTTTGCCATGCTTGAGACCCCCCCAGCCCACCTCCAGAGTATAAAGGGATGGATGGTGGATTCTGAAAGGGGAACTTTGTGATGAGATTAATGTGGGAAGGGCTGATGTCACGCTGAGTTCCAACAGTGTTCAAGGTGTGGGCTGGGGGCTGCCTCCTAATCCCAAATCTGGGGAGAAATGCTTTGAGGAGGCCACCTGGAGAGCTCGAATTGGGCTCTCTGAAATTTTGTGGCAGCCCAGTGGGTCAGTGTGAGACGTCCAGAAAGGCTGCAGCACCGCAGTGGGAACTGGCCCATGGCAAGGTAGCAGGTGGTCCTGATGGAGGGTTTCTGTTACCTGACAGGGGGTACCCACCAGTCTGGGTCTGTGTGTGCCAGTCAAAAGAAAACCAAAGGGTCGGACGGGTGGTTCAGTTAGTTACAGTGCAAGCTCTGGGCAACGGGGCTACTGGTTCGATTCCCACATGGGCCAGCGAGCTGCGCCCTCTGCAACTAGAATGAAGTCAATGAGCTGCCGCTCAGCTCCCGGATGGCCAGATGGCTCAGTTGGTTGGAGCGCAGGCTCTCAACCACGGGTTGCTGGTTCGACTCCTCGACTCCCGTAAGGGGTGATGGGCTGTGCCCCATGCAACTAACAGACAACTAGACCTGGAGCTGAGCTGCGCCCTCCACAACTAAAATTGAAAGGACAACAACTTGACTTGGAAAAAATCCTGGAAGTACATACTGTCCCCCAATAAAGTCCTGTTCCCCTTCCCCAATAAAATCTTTTTTAAAAAAAGGAAAGAAAAGAAAGAAAGAAAACCAGAGCCAGACAAAAGGGAAGCCCTGCCTGAATCCCAGGAGCTTAAGTTAAGGGGGTGGCCCATAAAGGAACCATAGAGCTTTCACAGGAGTCTGCTTCAATAGTTGCCATCCAGAGAGCAAGATGCTGTCTCATCCAGGATCAAGGAAGAATGTCTGCATGCTCGTCCCTTCCTCCCTCCCTGCTCTCCCACAGCACATGGCTCTCTGGCTGGCAGAGCGGGAGCAGAAGGACAGGAAGAGGGGCAGACCTGACCTCCCTCCTCTACAGCGGGGGCGGAAATGGCTGGGGAAGTGCAGACTGGTTAGAGATTTGGCTACACCACATGGGGCATTCTGATAGAACCGATCGAATGACTTGAGGCGACCATAGCTCTGCAAGGAAACAGCACAGAGAGTCATGATTTCATTCAGAGGGCAGAGAAAGAAGTTCCCTTCTGAATTTTAGAGGGACATTGGGAAACAAAAATAAAGCAATCTTTTATTTTATTTATTTTTTTAAAGGTCTGTCAATTTTTTGTTGTTGTTGGGGAACAGTGTGTTTCTCCAGGGCCCATCAGCTCCAAGTCGCTGTCCTTCAGTCTAGTTGTGCAGGGCGCAGCTCAGCTCCAAGTCCAGTCGCCATGTTCAATCTTAGTTGCAGGGGGCGCAGCCCACCATCCCATGCGGGAATTGACCGGCAACCTTGTTGAGAGCTCGCACTCTAACCACCTGAGCCATCCAGCCGCCCCCAGCCATCTTTTATTACATCTCATCAATCTTGTTTAGTCAAAGTAGCCATCACAGTAGACGATCTTGAAAGGAGGAGTGATATGAGATAATTTATGTTTTTACAAGATCGCTCTGGCTGCTGTGTAGAGATTAAACAGGAGGGCTGGGGTGGAAAGAGGACTGTCATCCAGGAGACGGTCTGTAGGACTTGTACCAGGTGAGGCAGAGCGAGAAAAAAGGAGAAGAGGTCTGGAGACTGAGCCTGGCCCTGCCACCATTTAGAAGTCAGGAGAGGTCACGGAGCCACAGCCATGGAGACCAGATAAGAGAGACCAGTCAGGAAGAAGTGTATCAACCGAGTGAGGGCTGCCAGCCAAGGGCAGAAAAGTGTTTCAAAGAGTGAGGAGTGACTAAGTGTTAGAACTGCGGAGAGGTCAAGGCGAGGCCGACGGTTAACAACTAAATTTGGCAACCTTGCTTGTTCCCTAGGCCCATATTCCAAACGTGGGAGGCTCATTATAGACTGCAGGAATGTGGCTTGGGTTGGCCTCCACATCGCTCAGTGCCTTCTCCCAGAGCCCCAGCTGAAACTTTTCCTTTGGAGCTAAAAGGAAACGTTTAGGAAAAATGTAGCTGAAGTCTAGGGAAATTTCTCTTTCCCCTGGGGAACGTGATCATGTAGGCTCTGTTTTCTGGGGCGGAGGGGGGTGGGGTGGGGAAGCTAAGTTACTACATCTCCCTTTTTGCTTTGACTGCCAGGCAGCTCAGAGCCAAATTTGATATTAAATTAATCGAGCCCCTTATAGGCCTTTATGGGCTGCAGATTCATATATTTATGTTCTTGCTCCTGATTTTCATTTTCTCTTTTTAATTATATTTTCATATGCTTGAGTCTTTATTTATATTTTATCTTGCTTATTCTTGTTGGAAGCAACCTTAGCTGCCCTGGGAATGAAGCAGGTATGCAAATCAATTCCACTCATTCAACAGATATATGAAAATGCCTTGTACTAGTCAGGTCCCTTTAGTTTGCAACCGACAGAACTAAATTAAGCTAAAAGAGAGACAATAAAGGATTGGCTTATTTTAATAAATCATAAAAAGGTCAGAGATGTTTCTGACCTCAATGTTGCCTGAATGGAGGGACTTGAGTCTTTTTGCCTCTGTGTGTGTGTGTGTGTGTGTGTCTTATTCTTCGTCATTTCACCTTCATTTCTCTGTGTATGCTCCATTCTGTCAGATGGGAATGTTGGCTGCAGGCAGCACCAGGCTGCTGTCCTTGGACCTTTGCCACCAGAGTGGAGAGAAGATTCTCCCCGCAGATCCAGGTAGAAAGATGCCACGGACAGACTCTGACAAATCCTGCTGAGTCTCATGGCCATCCCTGGACCAGCCATAGGGACCTGGCAGGGAGGGGATTTTGACCAGCAGTCCTGGTGGTACCACCTTACTGGAGATGGGGCTGTGATTTGAGGTGGCCTGAAGGAAGAGAGGCAGAGAAGACCAAAGCACAAAACATGCCCACCTCATCCTACCATGTGCCAGGCTCTCCCTGGAGGTGCAGACATGAATAAGATAAGCCCCCCATTGAGATATTCACAGTCCAATGTGTGTGTGTGGGGGGGGTAACACATGTACTCACAATTATAATCCAAATCGGAGCATGGGAAGAACCTCAGAAAAGGGACAGGCAAAGGACTTGGGGAGTTCCAAGATGGGAGAGGGATTTCTGCTTCTGGCCATGAGGAAGTGAGGTGGACTAAAATGATGCTTTTGCCACAGACATTTAAGAAACTGGGTCAAGTATGAGAAACAACTACTTTCAGATGTTAGAAAACTGGTAGCACAGGACTATAATCTTTGAAAAAAGGAAAGCAAATGAGGTGAGCCCCACCATCATCCAGGACATCTGCTACCTGCCTAGAAGTTACTGTCCCCCTGCAGTGTAGGGAGGGGAACCCACGTAGGGTCCATCAGTTTCCCTGAGTTAAGGACACAGTGACCAGAGTTTGGAGAAACAAAGGGCAACAAGAATTTGTGGGGCAGAACACATAGAAGGAGGAACCTACACAGAGAAGAGCTCCAAACCCTGCAGAGGGGTCCCCTTGAGCTTTGGGAGGATCTATTCTGTACAGGCAGAGGGTGAAACCCCACAAGACTGGACAAAACACGTTTCAAGAGAGGAATAATTGCTGCAGAGCCGTAAGACAAATAATTCCCAGAGCTTACACAGGACTAGAAGTCTTTGTAAGAAGATTCTCTCTAGTCAGAGTAGAGAAATCTCACTGAATACGAAGAAAATTCAGTAGAGAACCCAGGAGGGCCATGCCTTAGAAACGGGCCCAAATCAGCCCTTAATAAAGGTTACTCTAAACCCATCATAAAAGAGCTTGAAACAAATCTTGAAATGATCAAACTAATTCACATGTAACAACTAAATTGCCAGGAAAAGTCCAACACTCTTTAAAGGAATTCAATAAAATCCACATCAATAATGTGAAATTCACAATGTTTGGCATCCAACAAAAAATTAAAATACATACAAAGAAGGAGGAAAATGTGATTAGTAGCCAGGAGAAAATACTTGTCAGTAAAAACAAACCCAGAAGATGGTAATACTCTCCAAATTTATTAAATTTAAACCCTATGAAAATCTTAGCTGCCTTTTGCAAGAAATGACAAGCTGATCCTAAAATGTATACAGAAAATCAAGGGACACAGAATAGTCAAACAATCTTAAAAAAAGAACACAGTTGGAAGATTCACATTTCCCAATTACAAAACTTAGTACAAAGCTACTATCATCAAAACAATGTGGCACTAGCATTCGAATAGTCATAGACATCAAAGGAATAGAATTGAGAGTCCAGAAATAAGAGCTCTTACATTCATGGTTAGTTGACAACAGTGCCAAGACCACTCAATGGGAAAAGAATGGTCTTTTCAACAGGTGATGCCGGGACAACTGGATTTCCAAATGCAAAAGAATGAAGTTGGACCCTCACCTCAAATCATATACTAAAAATTAACTCAAAATGAATCATAGATTTAAAAGTAAGAGCTGGGCCGGCCCAGTGGCTGAGGTGGTTGGAGCTCCGTGCTCCTAATGCCGAACGCTGCCAATTTGATTCCCACATGGGCCAGTGTCAGATGGCTCAGTTGGTTGGAGCAACCACAAGTTTGCTGGTTCGACTCCTTGACTCCTGCAAGGGATGGTGGGCTGCACCCCCGGCAACTAACACTGGCAACTGGACCTGGAGCTGAGCTGCACCCTCCACAACTAAGATTGAAAGGACAACAACTTGACTTGGAGGAGTCCCAGAAGTGCACACTGTTCCCCAATAAAGTCTTGTTCCCCTTCCCCAATAAAATCTTTAAAAAAAAAAAAAAATAGCAGAAAATCTAAGGGGAAAAAACACAAGAATGACTTTATATTTGGCAATGGTTTATTAGGTATGACACCAAAAGCACAAATGAAAAAATGAAAAAAAAATTAGATTTCATCAAAATGAAAAACTTTTATGTTTCAAAGGACATCATCAAGAAAGTAAAAAGACAACCCGCGAAACGGGAGAAAATATTTGCAAATCATATATTTGTAGAAGGATTTGTATCCAAAATATATAGAGAACACTTACAATTCAACAACAAAAAGTCAAATACCCCAATTTTAAAATGGGCAAAGGATTTGAATTAACATTTTCCCCCAAAACATAAAAACAGCCAATAAGCACGTCAAAGGATGCTCAGCGTCATTGGCTATCAGGGAAATGCAACAAACAAAAAAACAAAAAATAGGGCTGGCCCGGTGGCTCAGGTGGTTAGAGCTCCATGCTCCTAACTCTGAAGGCTGCCGATTCGATTCCCACATGGGCCAGAGGGCTCTCAACCACAAGGTTGCCAGTTCAATTCCTCAAGTCCCGCAAGGGATGGTGGGCAGTGCCCCCTGCAACTAAGATTGAACACAGCACCTTGAGCTGAGCTGCCGCTGAGCTCCCGGATGGCCCAGTTGGTTGGAACATGTCCTCTCAACCACAAGGTTGTCGGTTCGACTCCCGCAAGGGATGGTGGGCTGCGCCCCCTGCAACTAGCAACGCAATTGGACCTGGAGCTGAGCTGCGCCCTCCACAACTAAGACTAAAAGGACAACTTGAAGCTGAACGGCACCCTCCACAACTAAGATTGAAAGGACAACAACTTGACTTGGAAAAAAGTCCTGGAAGTACATACTGTTCCCCAATAAAGTCCTGTTCCCCTTCCCCAATAAAAAGAAAATAATAATAATAATAATAATAATAATAATAATAATAATGTGTTGGTGAGGGTTTGGAGAAATTGGCACCCTCTGCACCGCAGGTGGGGATATAAAATGGTACCACTGCTATGGAAGACAGTATGATGATTCCTCAAAAACTTAAATATGATCCAGCAATTCTGCATATATATCCAAAAGAATGAAAAGCAGGGACTGAAATAGATATTTTACACCCATGTTCGCAGCAGCGTTATTCACAGGAGCCAAAAATGAAACAACCCAAATGTCAATCGACAAACCACAAAATGTGGTCTATACATTAATGGAATATCACTCAGCCTTAGAAAGAAAGGAAATTCTGGCACATGCTACAGCACGGATGAACCTTGAAGATGTTATGCGAAGTGAAATAAATTAGACACATAGGATAAATATTGTATGATTCCACTTATATAAGGTACCGAGAACAGTCAGACACAGAGAGAGAAAGTAGAACAATGGTCGCCGGGGGCTGTGGGGAAGAGAGGAATGGGGAGTTAGTGTTTAACGGGAATAGGGTTTCGGTTTAGGATGATGAAAAAATTCTAGAGCTGGATGGTGGTGGTAGCTGCACAACAGTTTGGAAGATTTCAAGTCCCGAGGGCAATGGGATTCCAACTTAGGGAGACAGGCAGTCACAGGATTAAATTTGATTACATTTGAGCTTAGATGGCCCCACAGTGGAGAAAGACTCAGCAGTGGGGATCCTGGAGGCAGGGCAGCCAGTGAGGAGTCTGCTGGGAAAATTCAGGCAAGAGAAGATGGAGGGATGGGAGACAAAACAGCACTGTTTACTGAAGGCTTAGGAATAAGGCACCGCCCTGAGTAGTTTCATGGATTTTCTTAGCCTAGTGGTTCTCAACTACCTGCGAGGTCTTTAAAATGTACCGGAGCCTGGGCCTCCTGGCTGGTTGGATCAGAATCTCTGGAGCTGGGCCCGGGCAGCCTTCACCTTCCAATCTCCCCAGCGATTCCAACGCACGGTCAGGGTGAGAACCCCTGTGGCCAGCAAAGGTCAGGTTCCTGGAGCCAGGGACTAGGTTCACAGCCGAGTGCCGGTGCCTAGAACTGAGCCTGGCACAAAATCGGTTGTCAACAGATCTCTGTAACTATCAGGTAGTCCTTACAACAACCCTATTATCATGCCCATTTATAATACAGAAGCTGAGGCACAGACAGGTCCGGTTATCTGCTCAACGTCCCAGGCTGATAAGGGGTGGTTCTAGAATTAAAACACAAGGAGTGTCACCCCAGAGCCCATACTCTAACTGGGTGCCCTACTCCTTTGAGTGTGTCAGTGGGGTGCATCCCAAGGGAAATCGGACCAGATGAGTGAGGAAGCCTGCCTTCTGAGGAGGAACGGAGGGCTGAGGCCCCTACCCCACTATCAGTCCCTCCACCCCAAAACTGATGGGCATCCCTGCAACATCAGACGTGACTCCAAACAAAATGGGGGGCAGGGCACCCACAAGGCAGAAACAAAACTCAGAACTTAGGGGAAGGGGAAAGTGAAACCAGCCCCAGGGGTGGGAGAGAATCTATGGCTGGAAATAAGGGCTGCACCCCCACCCAAAGGAACAAGAAAGGGAGTGGGACTGAAATGGCCAGAACCCCTGCACCACCCCTCCGCTCGCTGCAGCTTGAACACAGTGGCCTCCCCCGTGCTCCTAGAACAGCCTGCACACTCCTGCCCCTCTCTCTCCCCTCTCCCTGCTTCCTCTTCCTTCACAGCACTTACGCCCCCTGACATTAGGTGTCTGTGCATTTGTCTGTCCTCTGCCTGTTACCCTGCCCAACTAGAATGGAAGCCCTGCCTGAGCAGGTTCCCTTCCTTTCATGCTTTTCTCCCCAGAGCCCAGAACAGCGCCTGGCACAAAGTAGGTGCTCAGGAAATATTTGTTGAGTGAACAAAGAAAACACATATGACCCCGTCGCACTACAGGGCCACTATTTACCTGTATTTACAGGACACAATCTTGGAGGCTAAATTGGTTTAGCCCATTCTGAAAGACAATTGGCAATATTTTGGTTTTTCTTTAAACACGGGGTGTGCAGGCTTAAGCAGTCCATGCTCCTTGGGGTGGGGCACTCCATGCATCACCAGGGTCCCCTTTAATACGGACTTTCCCCTTCAGCCCACCCTGCTCCCTCTAGCCCCCCACTCTTGTGTTTTACACATGCCCTTCCAATCTGCTACCCATGTCAGTAACTGGGGACACCATTTACTGGGTGATTACTGTGTGCCAGTCTGTGCTGAGCACTTTATGTGTCATATATCTTTTAATCATCACCTGTCCCTGAGGGAGGTGCTATTATTGTCCCCACTTTACAGCTGAGGGAACTGAAGCACAGGGAGCCCCAGTCACTGGCCTAAGGTCACAGACTAAGTGGCAGGAATCTCCAGGATTGTCTGTGTTTTTAGTTTCTGTAAACACTGCTGTGCTGTAGATCTTGTTCTGTCTGTTTCTGTTTTTCACTTAACGCTGCATTGAAGCTTTGTCCCCACTGCTATCTGCTATGCATTCCCCAGTGACGGATATCTCCAGCCTCCAACTCTCCTCCACCTCAAACCACGCCTAGGACACGTCTGTTTGTTAAGAGGTTTGACCCAGGAGTGGATCCGCCAGGGGGCACTTAGCCACCGAACTGCCCTTTTCAACATTCCTGCTAGTTTACATTCCCACCAAAAACACCAGACTTCCATTTAGCCACCTCCCACCAGCGACTGGTTTTATCTGACTTCCTATTCTTGCCAACCTGGTGGGTGTCACATGGGATCTTGTGTTCTCCTTTGCAGCTCTCTGATAACTGGGGTGGGTAGAGAAATCTCGGCCTTTAATCCGTTTTTTTAAATTACATTTGAACATGCGCATGCACACAGAATAGGAAGGATATGATTTCACAATAAAAATAGCTCACTTTGCGGATGGAAGGTCAGGGTCATAGCTCCTGCTGCACTCCCCAGCTACAAGGAGACCTCGAGAGTCCAGAGCCACCTGCCACTCTCACTAAAAGCTCTGCTTTAGGGGAAGAGGGATCACAGGTGCATTCCTCCGCCACAGTGCTCATAGCCTAGAAGAGTGGGAACTTGGTCCGGTCCATGTCCTGGAGCCAAGCCTACTGCGCCTGAGAAGGGGTGGGGGGAAATCTCAGAAGGGGGAGGTCGTTAGCTCCACCCCCACACACAGAGGCCTGTGTACAGCCTCTGCCCCCGCCTCTATGTCAACGAGCAAACTCAGGCCACTCATCTCACTTCCAGAGCTTCAGTCTCATTTGTGAAATGGGGGTGCTGAGGACACCTGTTCTAGAGGAGGGCTCAGGGCTCAGGGGGACTAATATGGATTCAGCTCTGAGGAGCACAGGCCAGTGAACTGCTACAACACGCTCACCCTCCCGTCCACCACGACGGGCAGTGTTCAATAGCCCCATCTGACAGATGTGGAAGGCGAAGCCTGCAGAGGTGAAGAGGTGAAGTCACACGGGGCACACAGCGCGGCTGATCTCACACCTCCAGGCCGGTGGATGGCAGGTGAGCTCACTCCACCCCTCAGCTCTCCGTCCGCTCACCTCCTCCCCCAGCCTGTGGGGCGTCCAGGTCCAGCAGCACCTGGGGCAGGTGTGGGGAGGAGCTCCTCTGTGCCCTCACTACTACCTTCTTCCCCTCCACAAAGCTTCTGGGGACCTGAGACGCTGCCAGTGCCACAGGACACCCCTCAGCAAAGTACAGGGCTGGTCGGTGGCTCCTGAGTCGGCCGAGTGGTGGCTGAGGACGTGGGAGCCAGGGGAGCCAGAGGGAAACCCGACAGAATCACATGTCAACCCTCCTGGCTTTTGCCCCCGCTGCCCCTCTGCCTGGGGCCCTCTCCCCAGACAGTTATGTGGCCACACTTAATGGGGTTTTCTACTCAAATCCCACCTTATCAGAGGGTCTCCCCTGAACCCTGTATAGAATGGCTGGGGCCGCCTGACTTTCCCGGGACTCCCCACTCCTCCCTTATTACTCGTTTCCCCCCCCAGGGGACCTATCACTGTCTGACATACTATTTATCTTCTTTATTGTCTGTCTCCCCGCTTCAGAAATAAACCCCAAGAACATTTTGTTCACGTAATCGCCACTACCTAGCATAGTGTCTGGTGTGCAACAGGGTCTCAATAGACAGATAAATAAAAATTTTATGAGGATATCATAAAAGTGCATGCATCTCAAGTGTGCAGCTTAATATATTTTTATATCTAACCACCACCCAGCTCAAGCTGTAGACATTTCCAGACAGCTCCCTCGTGCCTGCCTCCCAGTCAACCCCTCCCCTGAAGTAACCATTATGCTGACTTCCATCACCATTGATTAGTTTCACCTGCCCCTGAACTTCACAGAAATGAACGTCATAGTGTGCTCACTCTTTTGTTCCACATAACATCTACAAGACTCACCCGTGATCTTGTGTGTAACACGGTTTTTATTCTGTTCTGTTACACAACACTCTACCATGATTTATTCATGCTCTTGTTGATGGGCATTTGGGTTTCCACTTGGGGGCTATGAATATTCTTGTACGGGTCTTGTTGTGGACATGTGCCTAGCAGAGGGACTGCTGTGTCACAGGGAAGGGTACGTCAATACTCAAGAAACTGCTGAACTTTTTTTCTACTGTGGTTGCACCAACTGACGTTGCCACCAGCAGTGTGAGCTCTGGAGTCGCCACCTCCTCTCCAGCACTTGGTGATATCAGACTTCTTAGTTTCAGGCTTCTGGGGGGTGATTGTGGCATCTTATTTCCCTGCTGACGATGTCGGGTGCTCACCAAACGTTTGCCGGATGAATCATTAGGTGGGTTGTGGAGGGAGGCTCTCCACTTGGGAGGGATGGGTGGGCCCATACCCTTCCCCTGAAGGTCAAGGTCCCCAACTCCCACACTGGCCTCAGAAGCAGCTTCCCATTTCACACACTGGTCACACTTACACCCCAGGGCGCAGCCGAGGCTGGCTGAGGTGTTCAGATAGGACCTGGCCTGAGGCTCAAGGCGCCCCAATGGACAGAGAAGAAAGAAAGAAATTCATCTGGTTCCCAGGCGGAGCTCTGCAGATGGGGTATTCACAAGCTGCCCCAGCCCAACCGGTGCCCACAGGGCAGAGCCATCTTTCCCTACTCCCAGGAGGCATCCAGAGGCCAGGCCCAGCCAGGAGCACTGTCTCCCCAGACCTCTGCTCTCTGACTCGGATGCTGCACTCCTAACACTTGGCCAAGGCTGAGTCAGGCCCTTCCCAACAGCCTGTGAAGTCCTGCAGCAGAAACTGGCTGGTCAGTCACCCAGGCTGGCTAGGACACCTTTCCTAGCCTCCCTCAGGTAGGACCCTGTGACAATTTCAACAGGAAGTAAACAGGCGATGGTGTCAATTCCAATCCTGACCCAGAAAAGCCTCTGTGGGCGCTGAGCTTTCCCCTTCCCTAGTGACCTTGGAAGTCACGGCAGGGGGAATGGTGGGGCCACAAGATGGAAAGAGCCTGGGCCCTGAGGTCCCTCTTGGAGAAGAACAGCCCACTGATCATAAAAATCTCCTTAAGAATCTTATTGAGCATGAAATAAACTTCCATTGCATTTGAGCCTACGTATTTTGAGTTTGTTACATCAGCCCTTGGTTCTACAGATAGGTATAACTAGTATGTATAGTATAGTATAGTACATACAACCAACAGTAGGTAATAACTAGCCCCATTTTACAGATAAGAACACTAAGACACAGAGAAGCTACTGAACTTGCTTGAGGTTAATAAACAGAGAAGCCGTGAATTCGTGGCTTGGCTCAAGAGATTCCACTCCTATGTACTCTCCCAAGGCCAAACCAACAGGCCGAGAAGCAGAGGCACAGGCCAGGGGCTCCTGGCCCTCTCTCACCCCCACCTACACCTCCTGGAGCCTTTTGCCTGGAGGGAGGTGGTCCCAGCACCCTGGCCTCCTCGCCTTTCACAATCGTCACCCAGCCTTGTCATTCTGAACCCTCTCAGTTCTGAATCTCAGCTTTTGGACAAACTCCAGCAAGGCTCCCAGGGTCTTTCCTCTCCCACCCCCATTCCTCATAGCCGCTTGTTCTCAGCTCTGTGGGCCCAGGTGCCCGCCTTTCCCTGGGACTGAGCCCAACTGTTCCCGCTCCCGGGCCGGTGGGAACCACCTCCCATTCACGGTCCCTGACAGCCAGAGCTCTTTCAGTTCCAAGGGACAGAAACCCAGCTGACTTCAAGGGGGGGAAATGTTTAATGTTTATTGGCTCACATAACTAAGAAGCCTAAGGCGTGAAGGCTTCAGGCAAGACTGGGTCCAGGTGTTCAGATGTCATCAGACGTCTGTGCCTCTGCGCCAACTGGTTCTATTGTGCTGGCCTTGTTCTCAGTCAGAATTGCCCCTCAGGGTTGGAAGCAGCTTCCAGCAGCACCCGGCGGACATTCTGCCAGCTTTGCTACACTAGCATGGCCTCCATCACCCTCACCTGGACTCCTCAGAGGGTTCCCTGCTACTCCCCGAGCCACAGGGAAGCCAGCGATCATGTCGAAACGCCTTCCCAATGGTCCCATCTAAAGTCCCAATGGTCATGACCAGCCTGTACCACTCACTGGGGCCAGAGCGTGTGTAGTGGGTGATGTGATTGGCCAGGCTAGTGTGATGTTCCCATCCCTCCACCCCAGGAAGTGGGGTCTGCTGCACACACTGCAGGTGGAGTACAGAAAAGGTGATTCCCCAAAAGAAGGCAGAGGTACCATATCCAGAGGGGGAGCACACGAGAGGCAGACAGGACCCACATGCCCCAGCTCCAGCTGCCCTGGGCCCTTCCACACCTGCCAGCAGCCTCCTAATTCACAGAAGTCAGATGCCTTGGGTGAAAATTGAATTCTGCCGTCCTCCCACCTAAACCTCCTCACCGCACTCTCCCTCACCAGGCTGGGTTTGCCTTGGGCACCCCCCACCTCACTCCATTAATTCTCTCCCCTCCTATCCCACATGCCCTCCCTCACTACAAGCTTGCATCTGCCATCTTAAAAAACAAACAAACAGAAACTCCCTGCTCCTCACTGAGCTGCTGCTCCCTCTCCACTTCACAGCTCTGAGGGGTGTTGCTTCAGCTCACCTCAGTTTCTCACCTCCAGCTCCCCGCCACTTGTCAACAACCAGCAAGCCTCTGAGGCAGCTGTGGGGAAGGCTTTCCTAAAGCCTGCAATGTGTCCTGGCATTCGACAACTGGCCTGTCCCTTCTCCCAGAGCCCCCTGGGTGGGCACATCCAGTGGCTCCTGGGGGTTCTGGGTCTGGCTGCTCTTCAGTCTCCTCTGATGGGCTGCCCCTCTCTCCAGGGGTGAAGTCACCTACTCTCAAAGTTCACACATATGTCTCTAGGCCCGTGTCCAAGTGTCCACTCCATACCTCTCCTCAGCATCCTCACAGGCACCCCAAATTCATCACAGTCAAACTTGTCATCTTCAGGCCTAATCCTGCTCTACCTCTTCTGTCCCCCAGCTGGAAAAGGCCCCTGCCCGAGTTGCTGCAGAAAGAAACCTGAGAGTCCTTGAGGGTTCCCTCCCTCTCTGCCCGTCCAGTCAACCATCAGCACTCAAGTCGACCCACTGCTTCCTATGCTTCCTGCCCAGCCTCAAGCCACTGCTCCCTGAAGCACATCTGCCTCCGTGGACACTGCAGCTCCAGGGTCCGCTCAGAAGTGGCCATGGACTGACGAACTGTGTCACTGCCCGCTCACAAGCTGGCCTTCGAGACTCTCCACAACAATCTCACCTACCTCTGCTCCTGCTGCCCCTTCCCCACCCTTCATGGCACCAGGCTCAGAGCTCTCCAGTTCCTGTTACTCGCCCTGTCTGTCCCTTTGTTGCAGCCCCCAGTGGACAAAAAGGTCTCCGTCAGAAGACAAGAGACTGTTCAGAAAACAGTAGGAACCTGTCCAGGGTCACACAGCACAATGAGATAGGTTGTCCCCTAGCACAGCGGCACCTGCTGGCTCAGGTCCTACGCCACTCTATCTACCTTCCTTCTCTCAGCACCCCTGGTCCTGCCCTGGCACACCTGTGGCCTCCAGCCCCTCCTTTCACTCAGCAGCTGCCCGGCCCACCCCTGCTCCTGCCCCAGCTCAGTGTGAGGAAGTCAGGTGGATGGATGGGAAGGCCGCCACAAAGCCCTAGACAGAGGCTGGGACAGACACTGACGTTCCCTTTTGTTATTATTTTTTTAATAAATTTAAGAACAGCTCTACCTTCTCTCCTCCCCCCAGAACAACTAAAACCAACTAAAAGGGGGTGTGGCCTGGGGGGCAGAGGGCGCTAGGAGTCATAATCTTCTTCATCCTCTGCGTCAGGTGCGGAGGGAACCGGGGGTGCTGGGGGCAGAGGCAGAGTCGAGGTGAAGGGCATGAAAGGTGTTGGGGGGCTGCAGGGCAGAAAGCAGGAGAGGGAAATCAGGTCACTCTCCAGGACCCATTCCGACCCACTGAGCCCCACTCCGCCCTCCACACAGACAGCATGGAGCCCACCACCCTCTGCACCAAACGGGAGCCAAGCCCAAAGAAGAGAAGGGCCCGAGCAGGTCACAAAGCCCCTGCCCAGGCCCCATCCACTGTAGGGAAAGGACTTTCTGAGAGTACAGTCTCCTGTCTTTAAGCCCTCCTCAGTTCTTCCCTTCCCATCCCCCAAATCTGCCACAAACAACAGAAGCAAGTGACCAGGAAGGCCAGGAAGGCCAAGTCAGCCTTGGGGAGTCTGCTGGCCCCCTCCTGGAGCCACTGAGCTGCTTACCTCTGAAAGTGGGAAGGGGGGTGGCTGGCCTGGGGTGGAGCCTGCGCTGTCTCCTCTTCCCCATCGGTGTCAGTGTCCTCAGACTCATCCTGGGAGCAAGGCAGGGGTCAGAGGTGACAAGAAAGGCATGGGCCCATCACTGAAGACCCTAGACCTCTCAGAGTGGCAGGGACAGGACGCTGACCTCCATCACCCCAATTTAAAAACAAATAAACCAAGGTACAGTGAAGTCACAGGTGAGGATGGGCCCAGGCCTCCAGCCAGCTCGAAGAGGCAGGACAGAGGGCTGGGGGCTTCACTCACCTCCTGCTCAGAGTCCGTCCCTGACAGCTTCTTGTCCTTGCCTTTGTTTCCCATCCCACCATTCTTCCGGCTGCTGCTGCCTGGCTTCCGGCCCCTTTGGGAAGGTATAATCCATCTGCTCAGAGGTCTCCCTGCTTCTTCGCCACCCCCCCAGCCACCTCCAACCCCGGTGGCCTTGGCCTTCCACGCCTGGACACTTGGCCCTAACTCCCCACCTGCGGGCACCCTTGTCCCCGTCCATGTGGTTGTCTTCCCCATCCCCCTGCATGTCCGGCACAGATGCCACCAGGTCCTTTAAGAAGTCAAACTGCTGCTCCAGCTCGATGCACTGCTTCCTGAAAGAGGTGAGGCGGGGATGGCATCTGGCAGGGCCCCAGATGTCTGCTCTCTCAGCAAGGGCCAGCAAGGAGCTCTGGATATTAGGAGAATGGAGTCGGGAAAACCTCTACCACCCGACTTCCTCCCTTTGCTGGAACACCCAGCCTTTCCTCTCCAAGTTCGAATTCACCAGTCTCTAAGGCCTTGCTGGTCTCCCAGTAGCCTCCCACCTCCCCAACAGGACACAGGCTCTCTTAAGTGTGTGAACGCCTGGGGCAGGGCCCCACTGGGCTCTTCCAGCTCGCAGCCACTCACAGGTGGGATGTGGTCATGGTCTTGGCGTTTCGGGACTGGGTCACCTGGCAGGCCTTCTTCAACAGCGACTCCAGGAAGAGCTCAAGCGCCCGGGCTCAGAGTCGTCAAGGAGAACGCAGGAGTGGTGTCCCAGCCCACACAAGGCGACCCCCGGCTGCCTCCTTCCCCCACGTCCCTCAACCCGGCCAGCCCCCGACAGGATACAGATGATGACAGGCACAGCCGCCGCCACCTTCCCAATCTCTTCGTCCGTCTGCATGATCTTCTTGATCCGCGCCTGGAGAGGTGGCAGAGAGGTCGGACCTCGTCGCCTCAGTCCCAGAATGGGGTACAGGGGAGAGCGAGAGGGGTATCCCGGGAGAAAGGGGGCGGGGGGCAACAACGCTAGGAGGGCATAGAAGGGGGCGGGGCGTCCGGGTCCCGGAGCACGGCGATGCGCCCGCCCCCCAGCCAGGCCTGGGCCCGAGCCTCCCGGGAGCTGGGCCCTCTCCTGCCGGGCCCGGCCACGTGCTCACCGGCGGGAACCGCGCGTTGTACTTCTTTTTCTTGCTCGGCATCTCCGGGACTCTCTCGCCGCGCCGGGCCCAGCGCCGCCGCCTGCAGCCTCCCGGCCCCGGGGCCTGCTCGCCGCCCGCCCGTCGAGGTTCCCCCGGGTCCTGGTGCCGTCCGCTCCGCCCCCGCCGCTCCCCACGGGGTCCTAGCGCCGCCAGTAGGCAGCCGCTCGCAGGGTCCGAGTGCCCGCCCCTCGGAACCTCCTGGGCTGTGCGCGTCGGTCCGGGACCCGACCGCCACTCCCGCCCGCCCCCAGGCCAGAAGAGCGAACGTTAGCCCCGCCCCCCGCAGGCCCGCCCCTCCTGGGTTCCTTGATGGCCTCGCCCCTGGGGTCAGCCCCGCCCAAGTCCCGCCCCCTCAGTGGCCGGCCCCGCCCCGCGGCGCGGCTGCTCTGGCTCGGGGGCCCCGCCCCGTGCTGCGCTTGTCTATCTATAAAGTTGTTGTTGAGGCGGCGGGGCGCTAAGATGGCGGCGGCGGCGGCGGCCGTGGCGGGGGCGGGGCGCGGCGGCGCGGAGCCCCGGCAGGAGCGCAGCCAGGCGCGGGGCTGGGTCGGTGCCGAACGCAGCGAAGGCCGAAGGTGACGGCGGGGCGGCGGGAGGGGGCAGAGTCGGGCGGGAGCCAAGCTCTTGCGATGGGCGCTAATGGCGGCGGGCGCGGCGGGGCCGAAGGCGGGACCTCCCGCTGGTTCTAACAAGCCGGGGTTCGAGTCCGGGCACCGCCCCATTGGCCTCGGCCTCGTCACTGCCTTCTCTGGTCCTCAGTGCCCTTATTTTTTAAGTGGGCCAGATAACGCCCTCCCGGGAGGCCTTGCCCTGCAGGGCCTGCCTCGGTGCTGAGCGAACGGGGTCTCCTCCGCTTCCCTGCATTAAATGCCAGCGCCCAGGATACCTGCCAGTCACTGGCAGGGCCAGGAGGTGTAGCTGGGCCAGTTGCACCCACGCTTGAATTTACAATTAGGCCCTGTCGCTCACTATAGGTGTGACCTTGGGTGAGTCCCTTCTCTCTGAGCTTGTTTCTTGTCTGTAAGTCAGGAAGAATAGAAATAACATTAGCCATAACACTTAGTCGTGCTTGTTCCACCGCAGGCATTTAATTGTCAACAGCGCATTGAGCCAGGAACAGTCGTTATCCATTGTTAAGATGAGGCAACTGAGGCACGAGGACTTTAAATCTTGACCAAGGCCACACAGTTTAGTCTAATGCTTGGCACCCGCTAGGGCCCAGCAAGCTGCAAATCTGTCACGAACTTTGTTTCTCTCACAGCAGGATGGAGTCAGGTGAGGAGCTGGAGGAGGAGGACTCTCCAGGTGGCCGTGAGGATGGCTTCACTGCTGAGCACCTGGCTGCAGAGGCCATGGCAGCTGACATGGACCCCTGGTTGGTGTTTGACGCCCGCACCACACCTGCCTCTGAGCTAGATGCCTGGTTGGCCAAGTACCCGCCATCCCAAGTTACTCGCTACGGGGACCCTAGCTCACCCAACTCTGAGCCCGTGGGCTGGATTGCAGCGTATGGGCAGGGCTACATCCCCAACTCGGGTGATGTGCAGGGCCTGCAGGCAGCCTGGGAAGCCCTGCAGACCAGCGGGCGGCCCGTCACGCCAGGTACCCTGCGCCAGCTGGCCATCACCCACCACGTGCTCTCGGGAAAGTGGCTGATGCACCTGGCACCTGGCTTCAAGCTGGACCATGCCTGGGCTGGCATTGCTCGGGCTGTGGTCGAGGGCCGGCTTCAGGTGGCCAAGGTGAGCCCGCGGGCCAGGGAGGGTGGGCGCCAGGTCATCTGTGTTTATACAGACGACTTCACGGACCGCTTGGGTGTGCTGGAGGCAGATGCAGCCATCCGTGCAGCAGGCATTAAGTGCCTGCTCACCTACAAGCCTGATGTCTACACCTACCTGGGCATCTACCGGGCCAACCGCTGGCATCTCTGCCCCACTCTCTATGAGAGCCGTTTCCAGCTGGGGGGCAGTGCTCGTGGCTCCCGTGTGCTGGACCGTGCCAACAATGTGGAACTGACCTAGTGGGGCCAAGTTGGGGAGACCACCCTCTGTGCCCCCTGCTAGGGATGGATGCTCCCGTCTTTCTCCTCCTCCTCGTCCCAAGGAGGCCACGTCCCACAGCTCTAAGACTAGGTCACTCGGGAACTGCCTGCATCTTCGATCCCCTTGAACTTCTGCCCTCTGTTCAGGGCTGACTCAAGTCCCCACCTGCTGGAGGTTCTGGCTCTCTGAGGGCCGGACCCTCAGCCTCTCTCTTCGATGCTGCTCCCCTCTGCCATCCAGGACCATAGGCTGGGTACAGACACCTGGGAGAAAGCCTTCGTTGGCCACCCTTATCCCTGGCTGTACCTCCCCCTCCTGCATTTTCCTCTTCCTCACAAAAGAGAAAACTTAGTGCTTCCAGTCCCTCTCCTTGGAGCCTTCACAGCCCGGGGGGCAGAGGCCCTGCAGGCCTGAGCATGCCTTTTTTTTGGGGGGGAGGGTGGGGGGTGCCACTTAGCCCCTGGCAGAAAGAGGGGATGCCAGGGCCATGAACATGGTGTCTGCTCCTTCCTGCCACCTCACAGCCTGCACTACCTTCTTCCCTTCACTATCTTGCCATGTGCCTGCTCCTGGCATTTCAATAAAACCCAGCTTGGGTCTGTGTGTTGAGTGTTTTTTAAAATACTGTGTTGGTGGTTACCTGCTTTGGTTGCTGGAAAGAGGCAGGGCCAGGAGAGACTGCCTCTCCTCCCTGACTGGGCCCTTGAGAGCCTCTGCGAATCCTGCACTGCTTTGCCTTCATCCCAAGAATCAGAATCAGCTTCTCAGTGATTTCCCATAAATCCAGGGGCTTGGCCCAGCAAAGTCCAAGGGGCCACTACTAACCTACAGAGTGTATTTGTGCTTATAGGAGAAAGGTGTCCTCTTGGTCCTGGCAGTTCTATGTCAAAGCACATGCATGGTCTGGTGAGTGAGCAGAAGATGGGCTGGATTTCAGTAACGTAGGGTGGACATGCTTGTGCAGCGAACAATCGGCACAACCATAAGGAACTGTGGAATCCCAGCTGGCTGTACTCACCTCTCCACCACCCTGGCCATCACAGGGCCCACTGGACAGTTTGCAAAGCACTCCCGTATGCATTACTTAACTCTCACAACCTGTTGAGAAGGACACATTGGCCCCATTCTGTGCTCAAGGAAACGGGGCCGAGAGGGGAAGGGAGTTCCCTCAGCGTCATGCAGTGAGCTGAGCAGAGCTAGGACTTACCCTGGTCCCTGCCTCCTCAGGCAGAGTGTGGGCACTAGCCTCACCCGCAGTGAGCTCTTCACAACCCACCCACATGATCTCTCTGGGCCGCCCCCCTCAACTTAAGCTGCTGGAGCCTCCATCAGAGCCTGACTCTGCATCCTCCCAACCCCATGCCTGGTTTTGGGCCAGGGTGTCTGGCAGGAAGCCCCTTGGGATGCTGCTCGTGCCGTGCCGGAGCTGACTCAGCCTCAAGTGGCCTCACCAAATTGGAATTTGGAGCAGGGGAGCGGAGATGCCACTAGGCTGACTGGGTGGAAGTGGGTGAGTCATGAGATGCTCGCTCAGCCCCCACCCCAAGCTTCCCCAGGGCTCAGTCCCCCCTCAGCCCAGCCCTGGGAAGTCCCCAGAGCTGGGTGGTCTCCAAGTTGGAGCCTGGTGCTCTGCCTCCCGCAACTGTCAGTGCTTTGCAGTTGGCCAGAACTGGCCAAGGCTTGGGGAGATCCTGGCCAGGCCCTCAGGGGTCCCACAAAGATGCTCAGGTGGTGTCAACGCCACCTGGTTCTCCTTCCATAACTGGGCATTTCACACACTCACCCCTTCTCCAGCCTCATGGCCCTGCTTTAGTCGGTTCTCCACTCTCTTGCGAAGCACTACAATTTGCCTCCTCTGCCCCGTTCCCCTCCCACTTCTCCCTCTTCTCCCCACAGCCAGCTCTCCCGCAGAGCTGCCTGTGTCCCTCCTACTCAAAGCCCTTCTGTGGCTCCCACAGCCTGCAATACACAGTCCACTCTCCTGAGCCGGCCATGACCAACTGCCCTAGCTTCCCTCAGGCACCCATTTCTGCCCATGCTCACCCCACTGGAGCTAACTGGCACTTCTCCCCCCCCCCCCCCCCCCCCCCCCCCCCCCCCGGCACACAGCCCTGAGCATCAGGCTGTTCCTACTGCTTAAACACCTCATGCAGCAAGGAAGGTTACTTATGTGATCACTTGATTACATCTATCTCTCGTGGGCCCATAAGCCACATACCCAGACTCTGGGCTCAGGGAAAGCAGGAACAATGTCTGAATCTCAGCCCTCTTCCCAGAGCCTAGCACAGTACTTGGCTAGAGTAATCTCTCCATAAATTATTAAACGAATGAAAGCGTGAACAGCTCAAATCCAGCCCCTGCCATTCCTTCCGGCCCCTTCTCCATTCCCTGCTTCACCCTTGTTTCAGAATCAAGAGCCGCCTGTGGTTTTCTTGCACACAGTCTGGCCTTTCTCACTTTTGTGCCTTTGCTTATGCTGTCCTCTGCTTGGCGTACGTGACACTTGCCTGCTTCCCTGGCTGACTCACGTCTCAGACCCACCATCCACTGGCTCATTTTCTTGGAGGTTTCTCCTCCCCCACCATGTGCACCCCAGGCTCCCATAGCACCCACCCACCTGTGGCTCTCATCTGAGTGTCTGGGCCCCTCAAGGACAGTGGCTGCGCTTTATCCCTCAGCATCCAGCATAGGACCTTGGCCTAGCACAAGGGCCAAATCAACATTATTGAATAAATGAGGGATTGATTAAAAGTTACTCTCTGTTATGCATCACATGAGCCAGGCACTGTGCTAAGTGTTCATGTGTGTTACCTCCTCTAAGCCTCACTTGGCTCTATTATTGTTGCCATTTTGCAGAAGAGAAAACTGAGGACCAGAGAGGTTCAGTAATTAGTTCAAGGTTATAAAGCCATAAGTGGCAGAGCCAAGATTTGAATCCAGGTCATCCAACTCCAGAGCACCTGATGTATTGTTGCGTCCCCACTATAAGAAAGTGCTGTTGGGGTGCAGGGGCTGAAAAGATAAACAAGAGCCAGCAAGGACCCAGCTGAAATCCAGAGTCTGGCAGAGACAATCCCCATTCTCTGGCCAAACCCTCTGGAGTCTGCAAAGTACACAGGTTGGGTCCTCAGAACCACCTGGGAGAGAGACTGGGCCAAGACTAAGATTTCCATTTTACTGGTAGAGAAACTGAGTCCCAGAGAATACACTGACTAAGCCTACTTGGAAAGGAAGGCTCTTACAGGCTTATCATGGGATTGCTCCCCTGCCAGGACCGGGGCTCCCCAAGACCCACCCCCTCAGCCAGCCAGGGCACTCTGCCTTATTTGGCTGACCCCTTCCTACACGGGAGTAAGGAAGTGGCCCAGTCCAGGGTGAACTAGGCTGGGACAATTTGGACAAGCCCCTGTATTCTGCTCCCTTTTATAAAACCATGGGAAGGATGGCTGAGGCCAGGGAAAGGAGATACATTCATTGCATTGTGAACCCCCGTGCCCCAGAGAGGAGGCTCCCAAAGGGGCAGGCCAGAAAATGGGGGTCATCTCTGCCTGATTCTGGATTCCAGCTGTGGCTAGGTGCTGAATTGGGGAGGACAGGAAACAGCTGAGTCAGGAGAAAGCTTCAGCCAGAGCTTTGGCTAGGTTTTGGGGATTTTCCCAGCAGGGCAACTGCGCCCCACTGCCGCCTGCTGGGAGGGGCCCTGGCAGGGATGAGACTTGGGTCACACAGCTGATTCATCGGAGAAGGGAAACTCCCCACTTTTCTGACATGCATTCCCCAGGACATTGAGGGGTAACTTGAGGGCACCCAGCCCAGAAACCCACCACCCCCATCTTTCCTTGATGACTGGCCTCCCAGCAGGGCACGAAAACCCCCTCCAGGCTGGACAGAGGGACAGAGTCGGGCAGGGTGGCTGGGCATAGGGGGCAGCTTTCTGGGGCATAACACCAGAGACTGGAACCAGAGTGACAGCTAGACAAAGAGCACCTCCTTCTCACCCACTTTTTAGATGAAAAAACTGAGGCTCAGTAAGAACAAACACATACACAGACCTCCTCTGCACCAGGCTCTACGCTAAGCAGTTTGTTCTCACTTTGGTCCTCACAGCCCTCATGTTACTGAGAAGGAAACTGCAGCAGAAAGAGGTTAAGGAATTTAGCCATGGTCAAGGCTAGAAACTCTCCGGTAGCCTCCACATCTCCCAAGAGCACTTGTAAACACCTCTGCAGCAGGCAGCTCTGTCCCTGGTCCCTGAGCAGCTCTGGCCCCTGGGAACCTTAGAAAACAGGCTTGTCGTTCTCTGGACCCTGGCTCCTCCCGGGCTAAAGGGGGAGAGCTGGTTCCTACAGGGAAAAAAAAAAGAATCAGCTGAACCCGCAGAGGCCAGGAGAGGGCAGCGAAGCATTCCCGCCAAAATTTTCCTCTCTAGGGCTTTGACTCCTTTCCAAACCCCAATCCTTTTCTCCCGAGTCAGAGCCTCCCTTTCCTGTCTGCCAACCCCCCTCCCCGCCACCACACACACTCAGGCATGCTCAACCAGGAGCACATGTGCACACTGAGAGCTCAGCCTCCAGGCCCCAGAGCCTGGCTGATCCTGTTTCCTCTGCCCTGGGCCAGGGTGTTGGAGGGGAGGGGAGAGTTGTGGCTCCATGGGGCATGGCTAAGGGCCCCACAGAGGCAAGCTGTGCCCTATCTGGATCCCATTCACAGGCTTCATGACTCACCCCCTCGCCCCCCATGATTCAGTTTACACGGGTGCCAGGAGGTACTCCCAGCGAGGGTGGGGCAGTTTACTGGCCCAGGCCAGGCCCGCCAGCCTTTCATCCTAGGATGAGAGTTTCATCCACCTCCTGGTCCTGAGCAGGAGCTAGGGCCGTGGAGCCCGGGGGTGGGGGAAAGCCTCAGGTCTGGGAGATTAGGGAGAGTCCAAGAACTGGGTGACAGGCCCCAACTGCCCTGGGCCCAGGCCTTCAGGGAATAGGAGCTGCTCCAAGAAACTTCCGGACCAGGCTGAGCAGGCAGAGCCTTCCTGGGCACCGACAGCAGAGACCTTGCTGCCCTCCATTCAGAGGAAAGGGTCTACATGGCACAAAACATAACATCAAGAAAATTCTCATTAACATTTATTAATTTCTTTTTTTTTTTTAAAGATTTTATTGGGGAAGGGGAACAGGACTTTATTGGGGAACAGTGTGTACTTTCAGGACTTTTTTCCAAGTCAAGCTGTTGTCCTTTCAATCTTAGTTGTGGAGGGTGCTGTTCAGCTTCAACTTGTTGTCCTTTCAGTCTTAGTTGTGGAGGGCACAGCTCAGCTCCAGGTCCAGTTGCCATTGTTAGTTGCAGAGGGCTCAGCCCACCATCCCTTGTAGGAATCAAACTGGCAACCTTGTGGTTGAGAGGACACGCTCCAACCAACTGAGCCACCTAGAAGCTCAGCGGCAGCTCAGCTCAAGGTGCTGTGTTCAATTTTAGTTGCAGGGGGCACAGCCCACTATCCCTTGCGGGAGTAGAGGAATTGAACCGGCAACCTTGTGGTTGAGCGTCCACTGGCCCATGCGGAAATTGAACCAGCAGCCTTGCCTTTGGTGTTAGGAGCACAGAGCTCCAGCCGCCTGAGCCACCTGGCCGGCCCCAACATTTATTAATTTCTTACTATACCAGTCCTGCACTGAGCACCATCCATGTTTTATCTCATTTACTCCAACAATCATGAAAATCAGGCACAAACATTATCATATCGGTTTTTACAAATAAGGAAACTGAGGCATAGAGAAGTTAAAAGAATGGCCCAGGTCTCATAGCTAGGAAGTGACTCAACCCCAGGCCATCTAACTCCAGACTTCATGCTGTTATCCCCTACTGGGTCCAGAGCTGTGCTGATAGGAGCAAGGATGAAGGGCCCAAGACCTGACCTGCCCCTCCCTCAGTGGATCTCCACTGAAACTTCTGGTTTGAAGGATCACCATATGTAAACTACTAATCTGTGAGAAGGGGAAACTGAGGCTCCCAGAAGGGAAGGGACTGATGTGAGATTGCATAACAAATCAGAGGTGGGCCAGGGCTGGGACAATATCTGTGATGCCCTCCCAGCTGCCTGGGCTGGAGAGGTGGCCAGGGAGGGGAGGAAATTCCAGGGAAGGAGTGGGGAGACGGTAACCCAACTCCTTTCCCTCTGCAGCCTCAGCCTCCTCATCTGCTTCATGGGGACAAGATGGCCATCAGAGCAGTGTGACATGAGGCTCAAAGGACAGCAGATGGACACTTGTGGGTGCTCAGCTGGCATCTGGAGAATGGGAAGGGTGATAACCAGGCCATGGAGGCAGCAGCCCAGGCCCCCTCTCACTCTCCTCTTCCTCAGCCCAGGCCATCAAACTCAACTTCGTGTTGTTATCCCAAGCTGTGCTGGTAGGCTAAATGCAAAACCTCCCCAAAAGGCAAAATCTTTAAAAATTATTCTAAGCAGGTTTAAAAAAAAAAAAAGTCATATCCTGCATAGTGCATAGGATTGTATTGCATAAAGGATTTAATCTAGATTAGGGATTTATGGAAGGCCTCCCGAGGAAGTGGTGGGGAAAGTGAAATCTGCAGGATGAGAGAGTTAGCTGGGTTAGGAGATGAGGAAGGGCATCCTGGGCAAAGGAAACAGCCTGTGCAAAACTGAGAAGCTCAGTCCAGCAGACAGCCTGCAGCTAGGAGAGTAACTGGAGGCTGAGAAGGGAGGAGCCTGGGCAGGCAGCCCAGGTCTGGAAGGATCTGGAATGCCATGTTAAGGATTCTGGCTGATTCAAGAGACAGACTAATGAGGCGTTGAGAAGCTCAGGTTTTGGCCACTGACTGCTTAAGTTCAAATCCTGGCTCCACCATGTCCTCATTGTGTGGAGCAAGTTGCTTAATTTCTCTGTGCCTACATTCCCTAATCTGTAAAATGGGTGTAATAGTGTCATCTATTTCTACAGGGCTGTCGTGAGAATTAATAAATTGCTTTGAAACAGATCTGGTTCATAAGAGCTCAATGAATGTGAGCCACTAGTGTTACCCTCTTGGCCTTCTAAGCACCCCCCAACCAACATGCAACCTAAAAGAAAACAGGGTGTATCAAGCATACCCACCCCACCCCTTCCCAGGCTACAGGGCCTCCTGTGTAGCAATGCAAAGGGTGCCACAGCTTGAAAGGGTCCAAGCCTCAGGGTGAAATGGTCAGAATTTTGAAAAGATTCCTCTGTGAACATTGTCAGGATTTTAAAAATCCCTCAGGCTGCTGGGTGGGCAATGGAAGAAAGTGAGCTGAGCTGGAGGCCTTGGAGAGTGTCCAGAAGAAAAAGGATGGGGCCTGGACTAAGGAGAAAAAAATGTTTGTTGAAGTGAGTTGAAATGTCACCTCCAGATGTGGGGCGACTGAAACTCTTATGCACTGCTGAGGGGATGTGAAACGGTCCAACTACTTTGGAGAACTGTTGCAGAGAATCAAAGCTGAATGTGTACCCTAGTACCCAACAATTCCACCCTTGGGCACATATCCAAGAAAACAGCAGCCTTATTCCCAATAGCCCCACACTGGAAGAGTCCCCAATATCACCATCAGGGGCATGGAAGGAGTGATTGTGGAATATTCGTGCAGTGAAATGCTACACAGTAATAGGAGAGACCAAGCTACTACTTTATCCAACTATACAGACGAATCCCTCACACAGGTTGAGGAAAAGAAGCCAGACCCAAGAGAGTGCACGCGGTATGGTTCCATTTCTACGAAGTTTGAGAAGGGGCAAAACTAATCTATGATAATAGAAGCCAGAATAGTGGTTACTTATGTGGGGAGGAAGTACAAGGAGCTTCTGAGCTGTTGGAAATGTATCTTTTTTCAAATAAATTTTTATTTTTATTTGTTTATTTATTTATTTTTAAGGAGGGCATTGCTCACGGTGGCCCATGCATGGATATAATCGGCAATCTCGGTCATCAGCACCACGCTCTAACCAACTGAGCTAACCAGCCACCCCCAGAAATGTCCTATATCTTGATCAGGGCAGTAGCTACATAGGTTTACATACATGTAAAAAGTCATTAAGCTGAACGTGTTTGATGAATGCACTTTATGTATGTTAAACTTCAATTTAGTCAGCAAACTAAGTATAAGAACCAAAATCATAAAACTATTAGAAGAAAACATGGGGGTAAATGTTCATATATCTGATAAGGGTTTGGCAGCCAGAATATGTAAAGAACTCATAAAATTCAACAACCACAACAAAAGCAAGCAACCCAATTAAAAATGGACAAAGAGCTTGAATAGACATTTGTTCAAAAAATATATACAAATGCCCAACAAGCACATGAAAAGATGTTCATTGATCATTACGGAACATGATTGTTTTTTAAGGACGTGCAGATCAAACACAACAAGATACCACTTTACATCCTTCAGAATGTCTTTCATTTTATAAAATGGAAAATAAGTGTTGGCAAGGATGAGGAGAAATTGAAATCCTCATACATTGCTGATGGGAATGTAAAATGGTGCAGCCACTTTAGAAAACAGTCTGCCGGTCATTACAAGGTTAAACAGAGTTTGCATATGACCCAGAAATTTCACTCTTAGGTATAGACCCAAGATAAATGGAAACACACGTCCAGACAAACAACACTTGTACACATGTCCATGGAGCATTATTCATAATGGCCAACAAGTAGCTACAACTCAATGCCTATCACCTTAAAAATAAATAAACAAATTGTGGTATACCCATGCAATAGAATATTATTCTGCCATAAAAGGAAAAACGTACTGATACATGCTACAACATGGATGAGCCTGGAAAACACTATGCTAAGTGAAAAAAGCCACATGCAATAGGTCACATATTGTAGGATCCCATTTATATGAAATGTCCAGAATAGGCAAATCCATAGACAGAAAGCAGATTAGAGGTTACCAGGGGATGGGGGAGGGTGGAATTGGGAGGGATTACTTAATGGGTATGGGATGTTTTTCTGGGATGATAAAAAAAGTTTTGAAACTAAAGAGAAGTGGTGGTTGCACAACACTGTGAGTGCACTAAAGTCCACTGAAGTGTACACTTTAAAATGGTTAATTGTATGTTATGTGAATCTCACCTCAATTTTAAAAATAAACTTCAATTTAAAAAATGAATGGAAACTGAAAAACATAAACATCACCTCCAAAGCCCTGGGGGCATTGATGGAACCTACTGGGTGCAAAGCACATTCCTCCATTACCTCCTTTCTCCTCACTGCAGCCCCAAGAAGTGGGGATTCTCAGGGGCTCAGAAAAGGAAAGTGACTGAGCCAGGCTCACACAGCTGCCAAGAGACAGTGTCTGGGTCTCTCAGACCTCACAGCCCCCAGACTCCTCTAATCACTGGGGCCCCCTGGGATTCTCGCTTGGCCTCCCTGGGTGGGGGCTGGTGAGGTCAGGGGCCAGGAACGTTTCTGCAGCCACCAGGCAGGCGTTAGTGACTGAGGAGCTTGGAATGTGCTGCCTCTGAAAGGAACTCCTTGTGGCTCCACCGACGGTTAGAGCAGGAAGGGACTTTCAGGATCGTGTAATCACACACACACACACACACACACACACACACACTTGAGACCTGAGCCTGGCTCAGCCACTGCCCCAGGCTGCGTGGGGAGCAGACTGGGTGGTGTTTCTGAAGCAGGCAGATGGATGCAGTCCAGGCTGACCTGATTCAGACCCTGCATGTGCCCCGACCTGGCCCCGTGTCACCCTGACCTGTCCAGCTTGGACTCAGCCAAGGAGTCCAGATATCAGTTAATGAGCGTGTGTATGCACTCACACGCTGCACGAGGACTTTAGAGTGTGATCAGAGCCCCAAGGTCTCCCAACCTTGGCGCTTTTTATTAACACGTGTATTTAGTTTTGTTATTTGTCAGGTTCTTACTATGCTGTGCTTACACATATGTGTTATTTCTATTCTCCAGCAACCCTGAGATGTAGTTATTATTATGTCTCCATTTTACAGATGAGCAAACAGAGGCATTGAGAGATTGTGTGCCTCACCTGGGTCATACAGCTGGTGAGCAGCAGAATTCAAACTCAGAGCCCAGAGTTGTCTGATTCCAGCATGTGTGTTCTTTTCCATGGGTCACACTGCCTCAAAAAATCTCTCTGTCTCTGTCTCTGTCTCTGTCTCTCTCTCTTTCTGTCACACACACACACACACACACACACACACACACTTCTACACTGCTCATTCTGGTAAATTGCAATTGGTTTCTTTTCTTTTTAGAGAAAGATAAGCATTGAGTAGAACAAGAGCAAGGAGGAGGCACAAGCCTGGTAACCACCTTCTGAGCGCCCAGCAATTTCCAGCTTACAAAGCACTTTCACATTTGTGATCTCATTTGATCCCACAGCAGCCCCATGAGGTCAGCAAGAGGCTCAATTATTCCCACAGGGACTGGGACTCAGAGGGTAGGTGACCAACCACCTAGGGTCACAGAGACAGAAAATGGTAGCTCTGGGACTAGAAGCCCAGGGCCAAGCTAGCCTTCTGGCTCTAAGTCCTGTGTGTAGCCACAGATCCCTGGCCTCTGTCCCCAAAACAGCAGCCCAGGACTCTACCTCCCTGAAGTTTTCTTTCCCTGAAGACAAAACTTGAGCTGATCAAATGGAGGTACCAGTAGAAAGCCAGAGAGCCCAGCTCTCTTTCTGTAGCTGTGTGACACTGGCAGTTCCTTCCTCCCTCTGGGCTTCAGTTTCCTCATCTGTAGAATGGGAGGAAGCAGAGAAACTTTGGGGTGGCCTCAGCACTGACATTCTGCATGTGTGAAAAGGCATCTATGAGGGCTTTGAAAGATCTTGCCTCAGCCTGGGCTTGGAGCTCTCACAGCCCTAATTTGGCAAAATGCTTCAGCCACCCGTTTAGTGATCTTAGGCACTTAATTTCAAAATCTCTCAGCCTCAGTTTCCCCATCTGCGAAATGGGAGTGATGATGGTACCTACCTCCCAGGGTTGTTGGCCTTTGGTTGTTGATATTTGACCTTGGCCTCAGTTACATAGACCTTTGACATAATCTCCAAACAAGGCTGATGACCACACAGCCCCAGAAGAGCACGAACAGTATTTAAAGAAGATGGCATTTTTCAGGCCGCAGGACTGAAAGGCTCTAACTGCTTAGAGAGGCTGTGAATTAAAAAACTTGTTATAGCTCCTGAAACTATCCTGTGAGTAGCACAATTATATTGCCTCCTATTTGTGAGTAGTTCAAAGCATTAACTTGTTCACTGCACGCATTTAAAATATACCACCACTTTTGTAACCCCGGTTTGTCATTTATTCACTTTTTTATATACTTGAACCTTAAAACAATGCCAGTAGAAGTGCCCCCACGCCACAACAGGAAGTGTTGGATGGTAGTAGTATTGTTCCTGGCATGAAATAAGCATCCACTTAATAATAACAACAATAATAGTAATAGTAGTAAGAATTATAGTAATATCAATCACATTCATAATCCCCTTCAGTTTCCAGACCCTTTTCACATTCTTCATTCCAACTCCCACAGGCAACAAGGTATCTATGTATTTCTTCCCATTTTACGGATGTAGAAACCGAGGCCCTACCAGGAGGTGAGAGGGCTCCGGCGCTGGCTCGCTGTCTGCGCCTGGTGGCTGGGCGGGACGGGGCGGGTCCCTGGTTGCTCGCAGGTGCGTAAATCTGCGGGGGAATCCTCGGCTCCGCCAGGGAGCGGCGAGGAAATTGCACCATGTATGGGCAGCTACGTCAGAGGGGGCGGAACCGCCGCTGACGCTGGAGGACGCCAAATCCTCCCTTTCCCGCCCCACAAAAAAAGGCTGCTACGGGACCGTAGGAGGCGTCGAAAAGTTCGGGGCGGAGTGGCAAAAGTCGGTGCGCCTGGAGAGGCGGAGCCCTGAGGTGACCCGCACCGCTGCGCAATGCCCCCACCCCCGTCGAAGTGGTTCAGCCCGAGAACTTTTCATTCATAAAAAGAAAAGACTCGGCGAGGAGCGAGTGAGTCAGAAGCCAAGCCGCCGACGCGGACCCCACAGTGCAGCCAGCCCAGGGCATGTTCCGAGACTTCGGGGAACCCGGACCGGGCTCCGGGGCCGGCGGTGCGTACGGCGGCCCGGCGCAGCCCCCTGCCACAGGCCAGCATCAGGTGAGGGGGACCCGATGCCTGGGACGCTGAGGTCCTCTGCCCCACGCTCCGGACTGGGACAGGGAGCAGGAGTAGGGACCGGCCCTGGGGGCCGTGGTCGTGGGTCCTGCCCACTCTCCGTGGTCCGTGGGCACTTTCCCTCACAGCCCCACGGAACGCGCGCGGCGGGGGAACAAAGATCTGCACATGTCCCCTCTCTTGCCCCCTTTACCTTAGCTACCTGTCCCTCCGTCTCTGTTAACTTCTTTCTTTCCTCTTCTCCGCCGCTAATTTCTTTGTCACCTGCGTTAGAAGGGGACCCCGGACACCTGCGTTAGTCCTAGCCCTGACAGGGTCACAGGGTCTGATTCATCTCGGACTAAATTCCCGGGAATGGGATCGGAGTCCGAGCTGCGACTGAGATGTCCCCACACAGGAGGGAGGCGGGATCCATCAGCCGGCTAGCCTTGACAGACTGGGAATCCTCCGCACTCTCTGTGACCGTTTGTGTGTCTGCCCGTTTGTCTGTCCCTCTCTACCCCGTCGCCAAGTCCCTATCCCCTTCTCGCCGCAAAGCAGTCTGGTGGGCTCCGGGACACTGGTTCTTGACCTCTTCCTTTACAGGTTGGGGCCAGTGGAGACCGCGAGGTGCCGGGACGTGCCAGGGGTCATGTGGCGGGTAACGCCCCCATCCCCGACTCTCGGCACCGAACGGCGCCCGCTGCGGGTTGGGGGGACCCGGGAGACAGCAGGTGCCCATTTCCTGTCGAGGGGCGGCGAGCACGTGTCGCTAGGGGAGGGAAGGAGCGGCGTCCGTTCCGCCGAGTCACGGCGGCCGAGTCACGGTGGGTGACTCACCCGGGGCGCCCCTCCCTTCCTGGTCCGGAGCGGCGGGGGCCCGGACAACCTCGGGAGCGCGAGATGCCGCCGGCGGTGCCTCAAGCCCGGAACTGGGGTCACTGGGCCACTGGGACTTGAGTGTTGGGCCGGGGACACCGCTGTACGGACTTGCCTGGGCTTGAGATGGCGCTTCCCGGACGACGGGGCGCCCACACCCAGAACCCAGCCCCAGGGCTTGACCTCAGTTCCCCTCCGGAACACTGAGCCCCCATCTCAACCCATTCCTCACATTTCTGACTGAAAGAGATAGATCTTTCTGACTGAAAGATACCTGGAGCGCAGACCGTACAGCCAGGCATGCTGGGCGGTTTTCACCGCATTTACCGTATTTCACAGAATCTAAGACCCTATTCTTTTAAAACCCGTCATTATTTTGTACCACTAAATTTCTTTAAAAGTTGCCAATTAAACTATGCTTTCAGATCAACTAAAGGGTACTTCTTAGCATCAATGAAATGCCATAATCCTCACCTATGACAATATTAAAACCGAGGAAACTGAGGCACATTGAGGTTAAATAACTTGCTCAGAGTCACAGCCAGTAACCGACTGAGCTAAGATTAGAACTGGGACAGCCTGAACCCAGAGCAGTGTCTCTTGCCCCCCACCACCCCTGGTACCTGCCACTTACCAGGCTCTGTCACACACATTATCTCACCTGATTCTCACAGCCACCCTCAGAGTTAGGAACTGTAATTATCCTCTTTGTGCAAATGGGACTCAGGCAGGCTGCAGGAGTGGGTAAGAGCCTGGCTGCCTGGGCCCAAACCCCACATCCCACTTACCGGCTGGTGTCTATGGACAACTGTTTTCCTGTCTGAAAATGAAGATACTGTTGTGCAAAGTATATGAGTCAGTATTTGCAAAGTGGTTGGGACAGTGCCTGGAATTCACACTTTATAAGTATTAGCTCTGATGGGAAAATGGAAGTAGAAAGAGGTTATATGACCTGCCTAAAGTCACACAGCTCACGAGTGGGAATTTGTCAGTTAGTCTCTCTGACTGCCAAGCTGTGCCCTTTCTGGTCTCTCAGGGGCTGTCTTGAGGGTGGACAGAAGTGTGGCTTCTGTGTACTGGAAGCCCCTCAATCCACACAGACCTCACCCCTGGCCTTCCATTTCTTACCCCTCAGAAGTTCCACTTGGTGCCAAGCATCAACGCTGTGAGTGGCAGCCAGGAGCTGCAGTGGATGGTTCAGCCTCACTTCCTGGGACCCAGCAACTACCCCAGGCCTCTGGCCTATCCCCAATACAGTTACCCACAGCCCCGGCCAGGAGTCATCCGGGCCCTGGGGCCACCTCCAGGGGTGCGTCGCCGGCCCAGTGAACAGGTAAGGAACAGAGGCTTTGCACTGGTTTTGATGCTAAGGTGCACAGGACAAGCTCTTACCCAAAGGGAGAATACAGACTTCGAAAGGGGGAGAAGGTAGCACCACTGGTGATTATTGGCCAAGGAGGAAAATACAAGGAATCCCTGGGGAGACCCAGAGGGCAAAGAGGTCACTTCTGGATCAGGGAAAACCTTCTGGATCAGGGAGGTATAGTAGCAAAGAAGGATGGGTAGGATTTGCATAGATAGAGTTGACATTCCAGGTAGACGGGATGGCAAGAGCAAAAATGGAGATGGAGGTGAAGACATGTAAGGTGTACATGTGGAAAGGTGCGTGGACAGTAGTGGGTATCTACCTGTTGATATGTATGACGAGGGTGGACTTATGCTGCCTATGTAGCTTGGGAGAGAACAGAAAGGAGAGGGTTGCCTTTAGCTACTTTTTAGGCCTGTTTCCCTTTCATTTAAAACCTCACAAAAACCGTCTGGGGAATGCACTCTGGTTTTCCCCACATTACAGCAAAGGAAATGAGGGTACAGAGAGGTAAAGTCACTTGCCCAAGATCGCACAAGGAGTGAGGAATGAGACAGGTCTATCCAATTCTATAGTTAGATCCTAACCACCAAGCCAGTCTCACCCAGAACTAAGAGAAGGCTTGAAGCAGAGTAAGCTGGGAATTCTTGCCTCCCCAACCAGGGTTCCTGCCTGCACACTGCTAATAAAGTCCTTAACAAAGTACTTAAGAGAGAGTCTTTAAAGGAGTGGCACCTCTTTCCTCTTCCTGGAGCATTTGATATATGAGACTGTAGTGGGTGAGATTTACACGTTAAAGTGATTGCTCTGACAGCAGGGTAGAGGATGGGGGAAGGAGGCTGGGATCCTGGGAAAGATGCACAGTCAGCCGCGGGAGGCTTTCCCAGAAACAGAATGGCTGGCTTTTGTGACCAGCTGGAAAGGGACTGTGGTGTGAAACCCAGAGGCAGGCTCTTGGGTTTTCTTCCTTCAGGGTGACCTTTGATTCTGGGTACTCATAGACTGAGGCTGTGAGCTGTGAGTGGGGTCCTTTCGGGGGAGGTGCTCTCCATCAACTGGCTTCTTGCTTCATGTTGAATAGAGTGGATTTTAATTTCTGCTCTAGGGCCACAAACAAGTTATTCATCCTCCCTGGGCTTCAGTTCCTTATATGGAAAGTTGTGTTAAGAATGAATCTACCTAAAGTGCTTAGCTGGCACACAGTAGATTCCCAATAAATAACTACTTAGTAGCACTCATTAGCCTCTCCTAGTGCTTACAGCCCTTGGAAAAGAGACTTGGTTATCAAGAGACTGAAAAGAATAGGGGTCCTTCGAAAAACAGTGGCGGTCCCAGCAGCTCCAAGGAGAAAAGGCCACTTCTAGCTGGGGAATGAGAGAAGGCTGCTTCCCGGAGGCGGAGGTATCTTAATTGAGTCCTGGGAGATGAGGTGTCTTAAGGTTTGTGGAGGTACGGGGGAGGGCATTCCAAGAGGGGCATCGCAGAACACAAAAGCTGGGTTCAAGAAGGAAATTTGACTAATGCAAGTTTACTAAAGCGTGTGTGCGGGGAACCGGTCAGGGTGCGATACTTAAAACGCAGGATAAGGGCACCCCCCCCCCCCCCCCCCCCGCGCTGCCATGCCTTCCACCAGGGTCCTACCACTGGGTCACCGCACCAAGCAAGTACCCAACAGCCAGTGGCCCAGGATCCACCTCATTGCTCCCTCAACCCCCCAGATCAGCCCAGAGGAGGAGGAGCGCCGTCGAGTGAGGCGCGAGCGGAACAAGCTGGCCGCGGCCAAGTGCAGGAACCGGAGGAAGGAACTGACCGACTTCCTGCAGGCGGTGAGCATCGGCCGGTGCAGAGGGTGTCCAGGCCCCGGTCCACCGAACCTCCGAGGGGCCCCGGCTCCCGTGAGCCCGTGGGGCCCCAGTATATGAAGTCCTCTCCCCCAGCTCCCTGTCGGAGGGAGTCCTTCAGGGAAAAGGACGAGGAAAAAGGGATTAAAAATTAGTTCCAGCATGCCTTACTCGGAGCAGAGCAGAGCTGAAGCCTCAGCTGACAATCTCCTAAGACTCCCCCAGCCCGACTGGAGTCTTGCCCCTTTTCTCCCAAGGGCTCATGGGAGTTGTAGTTCAGACTTGTAGACTCCACTCATCGTACCCCATCCCCGCAATTACTACCACCGCGGAAGGCGACGCGGTATTCGGCGCTCATCTTCTTGACTCCTCTCCTGACCCTCTTCCTGCAGGAGACCGACAAACTGGAAGACGAGAAATCAGGGCTGCAGCGAGAGATTGAGGAGCTGCAGAAGCAGAAGGAGCGGCTGGAGCTGGTGCTCGAAGCCCACCGCCCCATCTGCAAAATCCCGGGAGGGACCAAGGAGAGGGACACTGGCGGCACAGGCGGCACCAGCAGCCCACCAGCCCCTTCAGGCCCTGTGCCTTGTATCTCCCTGTCCCCAGGGCCTGTTCTTGAACCCGAAGCATTGCACACCCCCACGCTCATGACCACACCCTCCCTGACTCCGTTCACCCCCAGTCTGGTCTTCACCTACCCCAGCACCCCTGAACCCTGTGCCTCAGCCCATCGCAGGAGTAGCAGCAGCAGTGGGGATCCGTCCTCTGACCCCCTCGGCTCCCCCACCCTCCTGGCCTTATGAGGCACCTCAGCTCCCCTCCCTGCGGGTGTTACACTAGCCAACATCTCCCCATCCTTTGGTCCAGCTGGCCTGGGCCATATCCTATGCCCAACCCCAGCAGGTTCTTCTCCATCCCTCCAGATGAGGCTGAGCATAGTTTGCTTCCTGGGTGAGCCAGCTTGGGGCTACCAAAGCTGCCCAGTTTCTTTAGAGCTGGCCTCTCTAGCACAGTTTGCACTAAATCAAAGAAAAAAGATTTCCCATTTGTGCAAGAGGACTCCTGGCAGCCCCAAAGGGATTTGTAGATCCTTAGAGGTCCTCTGGAGCCCTAACCCCCTCCAGCCCACCCCTATAGTCTTCATCACCCTCTTCCTGTGATCCACGCAACCCTACCCCTTGACAAGTGATATGCTACCAGCCTAGAACACTAACTCACCCTGCCCCACTGCCAGCAGCACAAGGTGATTGAACCAGGGCATTTTGCCGGCTCCTCTTGAATGGCACAGCTCAAGAGGGTGCCAGAGGCTTCTGTGATGAGCTGACCTGCAGCCCCCAGCTCTGAGAAGACTTTAGCTCCAGAGATTCCAGGGAATCCAAGCCTCCACCGCAAGGGCAGCTGCTATTTATTTTCCTAAAGAGAGTATTTTTATACAAACCTGCCAAAATGGAATAAAAGGCTTGAAGCTCTTGCCTGGTTTCATTGGAACCCAGAGGCTAAAGGGAGAACATTTGGAGCCAGAAGCCCTAGGCTCAGTCCTCAGCTCCACCGACTCACTGCATCAAGGTGGACAAGTTATTTGATATTTCTGGACCTCCACTGTCTTATCTGACAAATGAAGTTACATCTGTTCTGCCTCATCTCCAGGATTGAGAGGAAGAGAGTGCTGTGGGATGCAAGCCAAGAGGGTTGTCATCCTCCTCCTGGTGGGGGCCCGTCTAGCTCCTGCGTGTGCCACAGGAGGGCGCTGTTATCGCTGTTAAGCCCCTTCCAGCCTCATGGGAGGTGGCTGAGTGGCTTGTAGGTCCCCAACACCTGCTTCCTGCCCCATTGTCTTGGACAGGAAGGAGCCGGGAAGGGAGCTGGAGCCACTTCAGGGACTGGATCAAGGCCTGGCCGGGGCCTGGCGGTGGTGGTGGGGGAGGTGTTGCCAGTGGCTTACCACGGTCCCACAGACCGCCTCAGGCTTGAGGTAATGGGAGGAATCAGACACCTTAGTTCTGCAGCCCCTCCAGGTGGGAATGATACCCATCTCAACATCCCCGCCCTTGTCCTAACCTTGGCGAGTGCCAAACAGACGCTGCCCAGGCCAAGGGCTCTACTTCCGTCCCAGTTTATTAGACCCCACCCAGCCCCCTGCAAGTCCCTCCGCTCCAGCTTCCAGTGCCCCTGATGCCCTGCCAGCGAGAGCGAGGGCCCTCCTCAGTGCCACGGTTTCTCAGTCCATGCCTGCGATCCCTCGTGTGCAGTCGGGGCGGCTTCCAGGTCCTGAGGTCCACCGCAATTCGGGCGATTGGGGAGCCATCCCGGCGGGCGTCGGCGCGAAGGAAGCTGCGTCCTCAGTCATCTGGGGAGCAGGCCAGGGGCAACTGATCGGGACTGCCCACGCTGCCGGTGCTGGAGCTTCCATCGCCCAGGTCGCGGGGCCCGCAGGGGGGCAAGGCGAGCTCGGGTGTTGGCCCGGCGCCTGAGCCCCCAGCGCCGCCGGCGCCGCCACGGGGACCCCATTCCTCGCCCAGCGCCAGGCAGAGCTCCTTAAGTGCCAGGTTCTCCCGCAGCAGCTCCTCCTGGCGGCCCTCCAGCTCGGCCAGCTTCTGCCAACAACCGCCGAGGTCCTCGCGCACGGCCCGAGATGCTTGGGTCCCGAAGAGCTGCCACTGGCGCGCCGCGCGCCGCCCGCGCTGGCGCTCCGAGTCCAGGAAGCAGCATAGGTCGCGCAGCTCGCGGTTCTCGGCCTGTAGGCGCCGGTTGAGCTGCTTGAGCTCGCGGATCTCGCCCAGGTGACCCTGCAGCTGCCGATTCACCTCCTGCATGAGGCGGCCGCGCTGCACCAGAGCCGCCAGGCGCGCCGCCTCCTCCCGCCGTAGGCGCCGCACCAGCTCTTCCTTGCCCAACGCCGCCATCTCCTCGTCCGTCAGCTCCTCCAGGCCGCCCACCTCGGCCTCCATGGCTGCTCAGGCCTCTGGAGCATCGCCTGCCCGCCGCCGCAGCCCGGGAGCCCCACGTGGAGCCCAGCACCTCTCTGGATCCGGCTCCTGCTCCGCGGAAACCCGGCTGTGGCAGGATAACATAGGTTGCAGCAACCGCGCGGGGGTGGGCATGCGGCGTGGCGCGCGCCGGGGCGGGGCCGCGTTAAGGAAGAACAGCCAATCCAGGGAACCCTCCCCGAAAGCGGCGGGGCCTGAGCTCTAAGAACGCCCCTTCCCAGCCCACTCCCGACGGCCGAGTCCCAGATTCTCCCCGGCCCTGGATCCCGGCGTCCTCGCACCCCGCGCCAGTCAACCCGAAACGAGGCGCTTCGTACCTCCCAGTTTCAAACCTCCTGGAGTTCGAGCCTAGGCCTCTCCGCTCCTGAGAACCAATTCTCCCGAGTCGTCCCTGGAACTCTCCCGCCTACTCCCCGACAGACCCAGACGGATCGTCTTTCCATCCTTCCTTAGCTCGAACTCGAGAATCTCGGCTCACTGAGCATCGCTCCCGACTCCTCCGAACCCTAAATCCAAACGTCCTGGCTCACCATCAGCCTACCCTCCCTGCCATGGAGAGTTTCCTGCCCGGGGGTGGGGAACGGGGTGACATGCAAAGGATTCATTTGTTCAATAAACTTTTTATTGTGTGCAAGACCCATGCAGAAATAAATTTGATCAATGTCCTTGTCCTCAAAAAAGTCTTAATCTGGCAGGGGAGAGAACCTTTGTTAAGAAGCAAATGGAGGAGGGACACGGTCTGAAGGGACACCCCCCCCCCCTCCGCAAAAGGTTTCCCAAAAGAGGTGATATCCGAGTGCCCCTGAAAGATGCATAGGACTTTGTCAAGTAATGAGAGAGTTTTATCAGGGAGAAGGAATAGCCTGGTGAAGGATGCGGAGGACTGAAAGGGCCTAGATGCTTTAGGAACAGAGAATAGCTTGATTTCTTTTTGAAAGGCAGGTGTGTGGAGAAAGTGGTAAGAATTTCGCAGGGAGGAAACAAAGATAGTCGGAAGCCAGATTCTTTTTTTTTAAAAAAAAGCTTTTCTTTTTATTTTATTTATTTATTTTAATTTTATTGGGTAACTGTTTCTTTCCAGGACCCATCAGCTCCAAGTCAAGTTGTTGTCCTTCAGTCTAGTTGTGGAGGGCACAGCTCAGCTAACTGCAAGTCCAGTCGCTGTTTTCAATCTTAGTTGCAGGGGTCGCAGCTCACCATCCCATGCCGGAATTGAACCAGCAACCTTGTTGTTGAGAACTCCAGCTCTAACCAACTGAGCTAATCAGCCGCTCCTGGAAGGCAGATTCTTAAGGGCTTTCAATAGTAGGCTGGAGCGTTTGCACAGGCCAGTAAGGACTTTAAGCAGGGGAGTAACATTTTAAAATATGCATTTTATAAAGGATTATTCAGGCTGCTCTGTGTGGGATGGATCATGGGGAGCGGATGTAGGCAGGGAGATTAGTAAGAACACTGTCAATGGGCAAGGATTGTTCTGCAGAAAGACTGGCCTGGGGCAGTGCCAGCGGATGAAGAGGACAAAACAGATAGATACTAGAAATATTCAGGAGGCAAATCAGCAGAACTGAATGTGGAGAGAGGCGAGTCTGGGAGAAAGCCCAGGTTTCTGGCACGAGAACTGGGTGGATAGTGGGGTGATCATTAAGGTAAGGAACGCAGAAAAGAAACAGATTGGGGAGATCAAGAGGTCTATCTAGCTTTTGGGGGGGTCTGTGGGGAGACAGCGTGGAAAGACTCGCAGATAGGCGGCCCTCGGGATGTGGGCTTCCAGGCAGAGCTCTGAGCTGCAGAATAAGGGAGGTCATTAGTGGGGCGGCGGGGTCAGGGGGTGGGGTGGGGTGGGGTGGACGGTGTTAAAAACCATGGGAACAAGTGTTCCAGGCCCAGGAGAGATGCTCATGCGTGGATGGCCTGAGGAGCTCCCTGCAAGGGCCTTTGGAAGTCGGCCCAGATATCTTTATTGTAGAGAAAAGATTTAGGGTTGAGCCCTGTGAAACCCCTAAGTTTAGGATACAGGTCAAAGTAGGGAGGTCCGGAAAAGGGCAGAGAAAGTGAGGGGGGAAAAAACAGAAAGAAGTAATAGGAAGGATTCTGGGGCAGGGGAGACTGGTGGGAGGCCTCGACTCTGTCAGGATGTAGGAGACTGGAATTCCCCCTCCCGCCGAGAGGAGGGGCTACTCCACTACCTCCGCCTCTTCCCTCGCTGCTCCCGCCCCACCCGCTCTGTCCCGGAAGTGGTCCTTTCCTGGCTCCGCCGGCGGGAGCTGAAACTCGGCGCTCCCGGAAGTGGCTCGGAGGCGGCGGCGGCGCCCCGGGTCCCGGCAGTGCTCGCTCCAGCTGGAGCGCTGCGCCCCGGTCCGGGGGTCGCTATGACCAGCGAGCTGGATATCTTCGTAGGGAACACGACCCTCATAGACGAGGATGTGTATCGCCTCTGGCTGGATGGTTACTCTGGTTTGTGGGGGGCCGTCGGGGGGTGCCATCAGGGCGAACGGTTGTTTTGGATGGGCGAGGGGGCGGGTCCTGGACTTAGGCTTCTCGTGGAGAAGCGGGCAGAGGGAGTAAGGGACGTATGGAGGTGGCGGCTGGAATCCCTGGAGGGACTCTGAGTTCGGCAGGGCGGGGTCTGATACTAGCGCCCACTCCCCAGTGAACGACGCGGTGGCCCTGAGGGTGCGCTCGGGAATCCTGGAGCAGACGGGCGCCACGGCAGCGGTGCTGCAGAGTGACACCATGGACCACTACCGAACTTTCCACATGCTGGAGCGCCTGCTGCACGCCCCGCCCAAGCTGCTACACCAACTCATCTTCCAGATCCCGCCCTCCCGACAGGCGCTGCTCATCGAGAGGTGCGACACCATATACCCATTGTGTTGGCTGAAGCCGAGACCCAGGGAGCGATGGGACTTACCCAGTCGTGAGAAAGTTGATAGCACAAAGGGCCAATCCCAGGCCCTGCCAGGCCCTCTTTCCTCTCCTTTATGGAAAGTCAATAGTGTCTTCTGCCTCCACGCAGATACTATGCCTTTGACGAGGCCTTTGTGCGGGAGGTCCTGGGCAAGAAGCTGTCCAAGGGCACCAAGAAAGACCTGGACGACATCAGCACCAAAACAGGCATCACCCTTAAGAGCTGCCGAAGACAGGTGGGCACGACAGCCCCATTCCCTCCAATAAACATCCCCTCTATATACTGCCCCTTCACTCCATCCCTTCCACCCCTGCCCCATCTCCAGCAACCTCTCTCGCCTCTAGTTATGGCAGTGGCTTCATACCCCATCTCCTCTCCCCTGTTTTTACCTATTCCAAACCATTTTCTACTCTTTGACCAGAGTGACCTTTCAGAAGCCCAGATCTGACCATAGTTTTCCCCTGCCCATACACTTTCGTTGGCTCCCACTCCCTCCTGGATAGTAGTCACACTCCTTGACCTTGAGCTTCATACAATTATGCTCCTGTGATCTGCTCCTTGCCAGCCTCTCTAGGCTTACTTTCCTCAGCGCCCAGCTTTCTTTTGCTCATGTCTTCTACCCCCGTGAAATCCAAGGCGGGGACAGATGTTGCCTTCTCCACAAGCCTTTCTGGTAGTGCCAGGGAGAAGTAATGTTTCTTTTGGGCCCTTATGGCTTTTGTCTCCTGTGAGCTGCCTGTGTACAGCTCACCATTTGCTCATTTTTTTACTTCCTGGGTTTTAGTCAGTTCCAGCACAAGCTCATGAAGAACTGGAGAGTACGATGCTAAAATAGGGGTGAATTCAGAGGTAGGAGTGAGTAAATGTTTATCTGAGGCAAGATGACAAAAGCTGGCAGACATTTGTTGAATTGGTAACAGGTATTACTAACTAATAGTTTGTTGAAAGAATAATGTGCTATATCAACATCTGTTGACTAAATAGGTGGCTAGGTGAGGGAGGGTGTTCAATAAACAGTTAGCTTATTGGGTGAGCAACCTGTGACCAGTCCACCCTCCTCCACTAATTGCCCTGCAGTTTGACAACTTTAAGCGAGTCTTCAAGGTGGTGGAGGAAATGCGGGGCTCCCTGGTCGATAACATCCAGCAACACTTCCTCCTCTCCGATCGATTGGCCAGGTGAGGGACCAGGCAAGGAGCCATTGTCTTCCCCCCATCCTGCACAGTCTTTCCTGGACCCTGAGGCTGGTCCACTTTCCCACCCCAACCCACTTGACCTTTTGGCTGTGTTTGGGGAATGGTTATCTCACGGTACTTTCTAATGGTCTGTACTTCGGATCAGACTGGCCTGAATTCAGATCCCAGCCTGGCCATTTGTCAGTTGGGCTGTTGTGAGGTGCCACATGTAAAGCGCATAGCACAGCCCCTGGGGCTTAGGAAGTGTTCGGTAAGTGGTGACTGTTACCCTTGCGGTCTCCTGCTGTATCCCTTAGGAGACCTGGGCTGAAACCTCTTTGCACAGACGAGGAGGCCCAGAGAGAGGTGACTTGAAACATGTCACACAGTGAGTTAGGGCAGAGAGAGGCCAGAACTCGGATGCCCAGCCAAAGTTGCAGGGGGGGAGCTGCTTGCTAAGAAGGAATTGCCAGCCCTGACATGTGCACTGTCCCCTCCCTGCAGGGACTATGCAGCCATCGTCTTCTTTGCCAACAACCGCTTTGAGACAGGGAAGAAAAAACTGCAGTATCTGAGCTTTGGCGACTTTGCTTTCTGTGCTGAGCTCATGATCCAGAACTGGACCCTTGGAGCCGTCGGTGAGGCCCCCACTGACCCAGGTGCCCGGATACCTCCCCTCCTCTCGGGGTCTGCTTTCCCACCAGCAGTTTCTCCTGCAGGCCCCCTCCCCAGCATCTTTCCTTCTCCAGAGCCCCTTCCCAGCCACCCCTGTTCGTGGTCCAGTGTCTCCACACACACTGTGTTTGCAGACAAAGCGCCCACTACTTCTCCATGGCCTGGGGCAAGTCACTCCACCTCTCTGACACTCCACTTCCTGTCTGTCTTGTGGGGGTGCAATAAGGTGGTGTGTGAGGATGGCTCAGAATGTCAGGAGAGCATTTTATCCCCCACCCCAACTCTGTTCATGGGCTTCACTCAGACTCCCAGGTGGACGACATGGACGTGGACTTAGACAAGGAGTTTCTTCAGGACTTGAAGGAGCTCAAGGTGCTGGTGGCTGACAAGGACCTTCTGGACCTGCACAAGAGGTTACTGGGGGCAGCCATGGGGTGGGGGCTGAAAAGGGGGCCCAGACAGCTCTAGGCTTGACCCTTTCTGCCTGCAGCCTGGTGTGCACTGCCCTCCGGGGAAAGCTCGGTGTCTTCTCTGAGATGGAAGCCAACTTCAAGGTTTGTGGCCAATTCAGCCTATGTCCCTTGGGCATCTTCAGCCTCCGATGCACTGTCCCACCAGGCAACTCTGCTCAAGCCCTAGATTGGCCGGCAGGTGGCGCTGCTGCTCCCTCTGCCCACCTGTGAGGTGGGGAGCCAGCCACCTCCTAAACATTGGGGAGTTATTTGAGGGAGGTGGATAAATTTAGGGAGGGTCCTGTCCCTTTCCCAGCCTCTGGGCTCAGCCCTCAGCCTTTGGGGCAGAAAGCAGAACTCCTAGGCTCCCTGTCCCCACAGAACCTGTCCCGGGGGCTAGTGAATGTGGCCGCCAAACTGACTCACAATAAGGACGTCAGAGACCTGTTTGTGGACCTCGTGGAGAAGGTGAGCTGCCCCGCCTGCTGTGCGTATCCCCAACCTGGCCTGTATCTGCGCTGTACCAGTACTAGATGTTCCTTTGGGCCCACAGTTCGTGGAGCCCTGCCGCTCCGACCACTGGCCATTGAATGATGTGCGGCTCTTCTTGAATCAGTATTCGGCATCCGTCCACTCCCTGGATGGCTTCCGGTGAGCGACCCCAGGCCTCCTGTCCAGCTTGGCCTCGCCCCAGCCAGCTTCCTGCCAGGGCCAGGCCCTCCTGCAGACTCAGGGTTCCCTGTTCTGCCGCCCTGGGGGTGGAAGTCTCTCTGTGGACCAGGGTCCTGGCTCCATCTCTTAGAAGCTGTGACCTGACCTTGGGCAAGTTCTTTAATCTCTCCTGCCTCAATTTCTGCATATATACAAACGGGATAATGATGATAAGGATCATAAGAATATCGTGAGGATTAAAGAGTGAAGGTATATAGAGCAGTGTCCTGACCTGGCGGGTTGCAGGAAAACTCAGCCGTTACTGTCCCCGTTGTCATTGCAGGCACCAGGCCCTCTGGGACCGCTACATGGGTACCCTGCGTGGCTGCCTCCTGCGCCTCTATCATGACTGAGACCCTCCCACCACCCTGCCCACACTAACAATAAAGTTGCCATGACTCTCGAGGAGGCTGTGCGTGGGTACACACAGGGTCTGTGTGTGGGAGGTGTGCACACGTATGTATCTAAGTGTCGTGTGTATAAGGATCTGTGTGTACGTCAGCCCTGCAGGGGCTAGGATGTGTCAGGGAGTGGTGTCTGTGCTCTCCCTGTCTACTTCCCCACCCAGCTGACTCCACTTAGACGGGGTCTTGTCTTGGTTTATTCAATCCATAGCAAGATGATTGGGAGGACAGGCAAAGGCTTTGGGGTGACGCCAGCAAGGAGGCATCTGGCATAGCGGGAGAGTTGAGGGGTGAGCTCAGCGAGGGCAGGAAACTAGCTGTTGCTGCTTCTTAGCTGGTATGTGTACTCGGGCAGTAATTGGGTACTTGGTGATGCCGCAGGCATTGCTCCCTCGGTGCAGCCGGAAATAGCCCTAGAAAGTTAGGGGATATCAGGGCCAGAAGGTGGGGAGAGACCTGTCCTGCCCTGTGCTCCCCCAGTAGATCGCACTCACCTCCTCACCCCAGTTGGCCCCCCAGGAGTTCTTCAGGATCCAGTATGGGATGGAGTGACGAGGACGAGGACGCGACTGGGATGAAGCCGCCCGCCTGCCCTCCACCGACTTGCACTTAGCAAAACCCACCAGCAGGACAGAATGATCCACACTCTGGGGGTCACAGTTGGTGTGCGTGGCCTTGATCACACCCTTCTGGTAGTGCTGCAGCGGCAGGGGCAGAGGGGCTGAGTCCGGGGCTCCCTCCCCTATATGGCCCTACCCCATTCCTTATCATATCCTACCTGCAATAGCGTCATGTTAATGGTCACGGTGATGGGGCCCTGGGTGGCCAGGTACCGGGCAATTCCTGAGGGTAGAAGGTACCATCAGGCCCGGTCTTCCTTATGCGTCCTGCTCTCAGCTTACGGGCGTCTCTGTGTCTCCCCCCCGCCCCCATCCTTCCATCTCAATCTGTAGTCTGGTCTGTCTGCCTCTGTCATTCCCTGTCTCCCGCCCCAGCCGCGTCTCCCCCGGGTCTCCACCCTGCTCGCAGTCCGGCAGCATGATGAAGTCCTGGATCCAGGCCACGTTTCTGTACTTCTTGGCCTGGCATTTGTGGGTTCTGCTGTTCCCCCGGAATGGGTAGTCCGTTTCGCTGGCCAGGCCGCCTGGAGATACGTAACGCCAGGAGGAGACTCAGCTCCAAAACATCCCTCACCCGCAGCCACCCGGTGAGGCCCAACACTCACTGTTGTTGAGAACAGTTATGAACGCGTCCCAGACGTAGCCTCCCTTGCAGCCGTCCCCACAGCGGTTACAGTCGAGTAGCTCTGGTGCAAGAAGGGGCGATGTGGGTGACCAAGCCCCATGCCCAATCCCCCCACCCCCCACCGTCACACATGCCCCCTCTCCCAGCCATACCCTGCACGGAGACTTCCACAGACTTTCGGAATTTAATGCCCCACAGAGACTCGATGTTGCCCGCGGCTGCTATGGCCCAGCAGCACTTGCAGCTTTCCTAATGGGGAGCAGGGCAGGAGCTAGGTAAGGGGTCCAGGCCTTGCCCCTCCTCTCTCTCTCACCACTGGGGCTGAACTGAGCCAGGTTGGGTGGGGGCAGGTACCTGGTTCTTGACGGGTGAGATGATACCAGCCGCCTTCCGCCAGTCACAGGTGCTGGGCACTGTCTGACCCCACTCATCAGATCCTACCTTCCTGTCCACGTTGAGGGCCCTTCCAGCTACACTCTGATGCCCATAGAGCTGGCCAAACTCCTCCTCTGGGGGACAGATGGGACCATCAAGGTCACACTATTGACCCCTGCTTTCCCATATTCTGCCTCTCCCATGCCAACCATCCATATCCTTGGCCATTTGAGTAGTAGGCTGGTAGATAGAAAGCAAGGGTGCTGAGGCCTAAGAGACCAAGTTCCTGCTGCCTTGGCCCTGAGCTGGGCTGGCATACAGGCCTGCAGAGTGCCTGTCCCTGCTCCCTGTAATTTGGGACAAGCACTCAGGCCTCTGGTCCTCAGGATCCCTCTCTGGAAAACAAAAGCCAAAGGTCTGCCCTGTTCATCTGCCAGAATCCCTGGACAAGGCTCTGCTCCACCCACCACTGAGGGGCCAGGAGGTGTCCCAGTACCTGTCAGGTCACTGAATGGAGTCACCCCAAACTCGGCTGTGCCCAAGTCCTCCTCCTGCAGCCGCTGAGCCTGGGCCAGGTTGCGGGCAAAGATGTCCAGGCGGCGAGCATATTCTAGACCAAAAGGGGGTCATCCTAGACTGGCTCCCCAGCCCCAGGGGGTAGGAAGTGGCCACCGGCTGGGCTTCCTCCCATGCTTGCTCAGATGAGCACTGGCTCCCTTTCTGTGGCCCCTGTAGGCCCCACTGAAGATACGTGGGCCAAGGAAGCAGCTCTCCAGCCCACCTGGGGTTGGGTTTTCCCAGGAAGTGGGAAGGGGGCAACTGCCCACCTGGGAGGAAGGCAAGTAAAGGGTCTGAAGGCAGTGACTCAGAAGGAAAGGTTTGTGGTCAGAGACTGGCTTCCTGCCCAGTCACCTCCACCTCCACTTGACACCTCTGATCGCAGGTCTGGAGATGGAACATGGTGGGGGTTGGGGGGACAGGATGGGGTACAGGTCCATGACATGGGCAACGTGGGCTGAAAGATGCCCATAGATGATCTCCCTAAGGGAGATGAGACCCAGAGAGGGCAGGGTAACTCATGGGGGTGAAGAAAGAACCCCCAGCTTGGGGACAAGATGGGTATCCTTGGGCTCCTGCTGAATGAACTCAGGACTAGATGGTGATCTGCCCGCTGCCTGGAGTCACAGGAAAGTGGCTATGGATGCAAAGGATTCTCTGGGACTGGGCAGACCCCCCACAGCTGCCACCTCCCTCCAGGTTCACAGTAAAGAATGGCCTTGTCCCACCTGTGCATTCCGGGAAGCCCTGCTGAGTGGCCTTAGCCAAGCCCATTCCCCACCTTGAGCCTTGATGTCCTCATCTACTAAATGGGAGGAGGGGGTTTGGACCAGAGATATAAGGATTCCGTAATACCTGCTGGGTTCGAGTAACTTCGGTTGTACTGGATCTGGAACAAAGTGAAGACCTCTTTCAGCTTCAGTGGCTGGGGACTGGGGTCCTGGAAGAAACCAAGGTTGGTGAGGGAGGGGGTTGGGTGGGGAGTCATTGCTGGGACTGCACTTGGGCTTTCCGCCAGGCAAGGACTGGACTAGGGGGTCAGCTGATAAGCCTGCGCTGTCTCCCTGTGTGAGCTTGGGTACATCAATCACCTCTCCTGCCTCAGTTTCTCCCTCTGAGAAATGAGAACAAGGCGTTTCCGAAGGGGTGAGCCCCAGGCATGGGGATTGCAACAGGAAGGGTATGGGGAACAGGTTGTGGGCACTTACCTGGCCCCTGCGGGAGTCCATGATGTCTTGAGCCAGGCCTGCCACCAACAGTGCAAGGAAGCAGGAGAGATGGACAGTTAGTGCCATGGTGCTGACAACCAGAGTGCTGGGGGGCAGGAAGCTATGCAGACCAAGCTGGAGGGGCTGAGGGTGGAGCTGAAGAGACCACAAGGGAAACCATGCTGGGCGGGGGAGGCCGACCCCTCAAGCAAGAGGCATTCAGGCTCTAGTCCCTACAGGGCCCTCTGCCCGCCTATTCCCCATCCAACCCTTGTTCTGTATTCAACAGAGGCTCTCTGCCCACCCTGTTCTGGCCAATTCTTGGGATACAGAAACGGGTCTGTCCTTAAGGTGACAGGAGGAGGCAGGTCCTAAGAGGGCAGTGACGGCCATCAGTGCTGTAACGGAAGTCCAGGGGGTGAAGGGGGCCTCAGGCCCCTGACAACGGTGCGGATAGAGGGTGGTCAGTGCCCCGTGGGAAGTACTCTAGCTCATCCTTTGAAGCTCAGTCAGCGCAAGGGTCACCCCTTCCAGAAAACTTTCCTGCTGTTCCATCCTTTGGTGTAACCTGCAGCCCCCTGAGCCCCTGCTGTACCTGTGCCTGCGGTCTTCATCTCCCAACCACACCAGAGGTGTCTGATGTGCCTGTGTTCACAGCTCCCAGGATGTGGCCAGGCACGGGGCAAGCTCGATGGGTGTTGACTGAATAATTGGTTGTCATGGGTTTTAAACAGGAAAGTACAAGGTCCAGGGGACAGCAACTAGCAGCTACTGCCTCCTCCTTTTCCTCATTGCTTTAACTATCTGGGGATGGTGATGAGGGGTCTGCGTGGGCCTCAGGGCAGAAAGATAGCAGGGTAGGCATCTCAGATCAAGGCCAAAGCCTGTGAGACCAAGAGCTGGGCAGGGGTGTTAACCCCCGTTGCTGCTGCCTCTGTTCTAGGGCTCTTGGGTGGGGAGCTCCATTATGAGCCCCCAGGTTGGAACCAGTGTCCAAGCAAGAGATGGCTGAGAAAAAAGCTGGCTTTCTCGGGGACCCATGGGGATGGGAGAGAAGGGAAGGGAAGAGGGCTCTGATCCTGGCATTCATTTATTCATGCACTCCCTACCTCATTTTTTCTTTCATTGGGAAACTCCCCAAAGCTGTGAGGGTCCATTTTGCTGCACACCCTCACTCCCACCCCAGCGCGTAAGCCAACGGACTCCTCTATTTGGAAATGAGGGCCATGCTGCCTTTACTAAAATGCGGTAGGCAGACCACGCACAGAGGGGTACCTGGCTCTGTGGTTCTAGACCCGTCATGTGCCCCAAGCTGGCCTTGGGTTGTGTGGGACTATGACTAATCCCGTGTAAGCTGGAGGTTCCAGTGTGGGCACCAAAGAGGGTGTCATAAAATCTCAGGCAGTTAGGGTTGTGGAAATTTGGGGGAGGAGGTGTGGGTCTGGGTGGCCTTCCTCTTTGATTCACTCCTTCCCTCCCTTGTATGTGAGCCCCAGAAGACAAGGAGATTTGGGTCTTTTTTGATCAGTGCTGTGTCCCTGGTGCCTGGTCAATGGTGACCACTCAGTAAATAATTGTTAAATGAATGGACTTCCCCACTCCATCATTTATTTGTTCTTTCCCTTGCTCATCCTGCAGCTCCTGCCTGGCATCCCACGAGAGCTGGGCCATGGGCCCTGGGGCCTCAGGGGCTCATGCCTGGGCAGAGCTCACGACGTGGTGGGAGAGAGACCACCAAGATAGGCCTTGTGACCCAGTGCAGAAGGGAAGAAGACAGGGAAAGTCGTTAGGGTCACAGAGGTCAGGAGAGGTATGCTGAGGAGGCCATTCAGAGGGGCAGGCACACCCAGGCCGAATAGTTCAAAGATGGATGTTCAGGTCCAAGGTGGAGACACCAGCTTGTGCTCCCAGCCTTTCCCCTGGGGGCCTCGGATCCTCATCTCTCAGGGGCAGTGACAATGCCTTTGATTGGACCAACACTCTGGAGCACCTTTAACCTTGGCTGGCACAGAGTAGGGCCTCAAATGGTGGGTCCTTAATGCTCTACTGTGGGGCAAAGAGCCCGGAAAGTCTTGGAGTCAGAGGAACTTGAGTTCAAATCCTGTCCTTACCATTCTGGCTGCGCCTACACAAATCTCAGCCTCTGTCATCTGTGAAATGGAGTGATAATGGCACCCCTGCCCTGGCTGGGCAAGAGGATTGGGGAGGTGGGAGGTGCAGGCTGATGTCTGGAATGGTTCGATCTTGATAATTAAGTGCTAATATTTTATTATTTTTTTAAAGATTTTATTGGGGAAGGGGAACAGGACTTGATTGGGGAACAGTGTGTACTTCCAGGATTTTTTACAAGTCAAGTTGTCCTTTCAATTGTAGTCGTGGAGGACGCAGTTCAGCTCCAGGTCCAGTTGCCGTTGTTAGTTGCAGGGGGTGCAGCCCACCATCCACAGCTTTATTGAGATATGTAATTTACATACCATAAAATTCACCCTTTTAACGTGTATTTCCGTGCTTTTTAGTGTATTTGCATAATTGCGCAACGATTACCACTATCTAATTTCAGAGAATTTTCATCATCCCCAAAGAAACCCCACACCCATTAGCAGTCAGTCCTTGTGCCCTTTTCCTTTGGCAAACACTAATTTAGTTTCTCTCTCAGATTTGCGTATTCTGGCTGGATGTGTCACATAAATGGGACATGTGACCTTTTGCATGTGGCTTTCACCTACTGTAATAGTTTCAAGATTCATCCATATTGTAGCACATATCAGTTATTCATTCTTTTTTAAGCCTGAGTAATATTCCGTCATATTTTTATTCATTCATAAACATTTTGTTGATCCATTCATCAATTGATGGACACTAGGTTGTTTGTATAGTTTGGTTCTTATAGTGTGGCTATGAACAGTGTGGGCAGATTTTTTTGTGTGAACATGTTTTCAGCCCCCCGTGGGTATATACCTAGGAGTGAAATACCTGGGTCATGCAACATTTTGAGGACCTGCCAAACTGTTTTCCAAAGCGGGTTCACCATCTTACATTCCCACCCACAGTGTATGAGGGTTCTGATTTCTCCATATGCTTGCCAGCACTTGGTATTGACTGTCTTTTCGGTTGTATTATTTTTAGCCTCCTCACCGAAGCAGCTGGGAAGGATTTGGGGGTGGGGGAGACATTCTCCAGGTCACCGTGAATCCCAAGGGCTCACCCTGGGACCCACTGGCTTGTCCCTCCCCGGCACAACCTCCCTCCCGGGGCGGGGCTATGTTCTGGGCGATCGTCAGGGTAAACAGGGGTGAGAAAAGGGAGGGCTCGCCAGTTCCCGCACGCCGTCTGCCCCCAAGCTGGGGATCCCTGGACACACAGCCCTTTCCCGTCTGGCCCCGCCCTGAGACGTGGGCAGGGTGAGGCCCCGCCCCTTCCTGGGAGCCAGCTCCGCCCAAACTCCTCCCCCACAGGCTCTTGCTCCACTCGCACAAGGAGGCGGAAACCCGGAAGGTGGGGGACACGGATGGGTGAGGGCGGGGATGGGGCTGGCGTGAGACCCTAGCGTCCTGCGCGCCTGAGTTTAGCCCTGCCCGCCTTTACAGGGGCTTCCATTCATTCTGGGCCAAAAAGGAACTGCTGCCCCTGCCCTCAAACTTGTAGGTTCGAGGACCGAGGGCTCGAGGGACGCCGTCCTGGAGTGAAGGGACCACCTGGCTGAAAACTGCCCTGAGGATGGAGGGAAGAGGGGACAGAGATGAAGCACTCTGGGCCTGGGAGCGTCTTGTCTTCGGGCGAGGGTCTGGGGACCCTCGATGAAGTTTTGGTATTTCCAGAGTGACTGTCCGGGTGCACAGAATAAAATTCTGGAGGATCTAGATTGAGGACTTGGAAGCCCCAGTATTAGGTTGACATTCTTGGAAGCGCAGAAAAGTCTGGGGTCCCCTGCATTAAGATGTGGGTGCACAGGATGGAATTCTGGGGGTGCAAGTTACGTAGGGTCTGGGTGCGCAGAATGATAATTTGGAGTGCACAAAGTGAGGGCCTGGGGACTCCCGGATGTGTCTGGGGGGACGGCATCAGGGCCAATGCCCCCAGGATGGAGCACTAAGGGACCCTGGCCCAGAGCCGGTAGGCGGCTCCGGGCGGCGCCGCGGGGGACCGGGTGGGGGCCTGCGGCCGGCCAGGGGCGGAGAAGCGGGGGGTCGGGGTCCCTCCCCCTGGCGCGGGCTCAGGAATCCGCCGAGGGGCGGGCGGAGGCGCCGGGGTGGGCCGCGCCGCGGCGGGCGGGCGGGGGGCGCTTCCTGGGGCCGCGCATCCAGGGAGCTGCGCCGTCCGTCCGTCCGTCTGCCCGCAGGCACTGTCGCAGCCAGTCGAGCCGCCGGAGCCGTGGGCCGCGGGGGCGTCGCGGGCCCAAGTGAGTGGCTGTCCGTGGGGGGAGGGCACGAAACGGAGTCTCCGCCGTGTCGGCGTCAGCAAGGAGCCAAGAGGCCTGCGCTCCTCTGCCTGCGCCACTGGAGGACCGGGCGGGGGCGGGGCGGCCCCGGGCGGGTGGGCCCCGAACCCTGGCCTGCGTGAGGAGTCGGCCCACGGCCCTGGGAGGCTCCCGGGCCCCAAGTACGGTCCCGAGCGGGAGGAGGCTGGGGCCAGGGCTCTTGAGTCCTGGTACAGGGAATGGGGGTGCCGTGGCAGAGGCGCCCTGACCCCCGCCCACCACCTCCCAGCCCCAGGATGCTCCCCTTCGCCTCCTGCCTCCCCGGGTCTCTACTGCTCTGGGCGCTGCTGCTGTTGCTCTTGGGGGCAGCGTCTCCCCAGGATTCGGAGGAGCCCGACAGCTACACGGTGGGGACCGTGGGGCCATTGGCCTGGGATGGGCTGGGCAGGGACACAGACCAGGATCCTGGGGTGGCTGCTGCTGGGGAAGATTCTCCCCTTCTCTGGTTGGTGGAGCAGCTGGGGCCATTGTTTGGAGCAGTCCCGGGAGGGTGGCCAGGCTCAGGGCCCTGGTCTTGGCCTGAGTTGGAGGGGACAGGGGGTGAACACTGGCCACCACTGGTCCCCTTGTAGGAATGCACAGATGGCTATGAGTGGGACCCCGACAGCCAGCACTGCCGGGGTGAGTGTGCCTGGGGGACTGACCCACCCCCAGGAACTGGGAAGGGGATTGCAACCCGAGCTCCAAGAGCTGTAGCGGGAGCCCAATGGTCTGTTCTCTACCCAGTTCTGCTTTGTGGAGGCCAGCTCTGGTTCTCTGGGGGCCAGCTTAGCTAGGGGTGGAGAAGCCATCCAGCCCCTCCCTCTCAGAGAAACCCAAGAACCCTGCCCCCACCTCTCAGTAGGCAGGAAAGCAACAGGGCACTGCCCTGAGGAGCACCTTCTCGAATCACTCTCCTACCCAGCTGTCCCATCACATCCTAGGAGGGCAGTGTCTTCGGTGGTGGGTAAGGAGGCCTGCACATCACTCTTGGTCTGAGTCAGGGCCAGAGCTTTGGGGAAGGATAGAGACTTTCCTAAGGGCAAGAGAATGGGGGTGACTGTGGGAACAGCCACCCCACCGTCAGCTCTGGCAGGCCTTGGGGAGGTGTCCTGGGCAGGCAGCCTTAGCTTGTTGAGTACAGAGGGAAGGCCCTGCCTGGGTCACACAGCATAGACAAAGCCGAGCTGGGGTCCTGCCTCCCACCCCCTCCATGGCCAGCCCAGGAGACTGGCTGTGCCCAGCAGGCCCCTCTCTGCAGATGTCAACGAGTGCCTGACCATCCCCGAGGCCTGCAAGGGGGAAATGAAATGCATCAACCACTATGGGGGCTACTTGTGCCTGCCTCGCTCGGCTGCCGTCATCAACGACCTGCATGGCGAGGGCCCACCACCACCAGTGCCACCTGTTCAACACCCGAACCCCTGCCCACCAGGCTATGAGCCTGATGAGCAAGAGAGCTGTGTGGGTGAGTGAAGGCTGCCCTGGCGCCGAGGCTTCTAGTCCTCCTACCAAGTGTCTCTCACTGCATCTTAAAAACTCACATCTCACGTTTCTCCCTTGCTCAAAAGCCTCCTTAGTACCATTGGGATAACATCCAGACCTTCCCCCAGACTGTCACTTTGTGTGGGACCTGCCACAGGTGGCCCCAGCTCCCGTCCCACTGCCCCAGCCAGCCTCTGGCACCCTCCCCTCGATTGTTGCAGACACACTGCTAGAGCTCTACCTCTCAGCCTCTGCCCCCTTTCTGATCTGGCCCCACTCTTTGGCACCATGGGCCTTGGAGGAAGGCCCTGGAATCAGTGCTCCTAGGAGTATGGGTAGGACCTTGTTTCCTGTGCTACTCTGGCATGGGGTCTCATAGGTTAGGGGTGCCTTTGCCAATGGCTCCCAGGCTGGTGGACTGTTATTGGTGCTGTTGGGAGGGTCGAATCCATGTGTTCCTGTTTTGGGGGTATATCCCCACACACCTATGGGAGTGGTTCCTGACCTGTGTCCTCCAACATTGAGGTGTCTGTCATGTGGGGTGGTACATGGGTTTGCAGGCGGGGGCTGAGCGGTGTCTCCTGCAGACGTGGACGAGTGTGCTCAGGCCCTGCACGACTGCCGCCCCAGCCAGCAGTGCCACAACCTGCCTGGTTCTTACCAGTGCACCTGCCCTGATGGTTACCGCAAGATTGGGCCTGAATGTGTGGGTGAGTCCAGGATGGGCTCTCTAGTCTCTGCTTTGTGCCCCTGGCCTGGCTCTCACCCTAGCACCTGGCCCCCATTCCCACCGACCCCCAGGGTTCATCCGAATCCCCTGCCACCTCTGTCACCAGACACAGCACTATATGGGTGTATGTGTGAGTCCTGCCTGACCTAACCCAGCCCAGCGCCCAGACACAGACAAGAATATGGGTGGTGAAGTCTTCAGTCCCAGCCAGCTGGGGCCCCACCTGACTTCTGCCTTCTGCCCTCCTCCTGCCTCCATCCCAGATATAGACGAGTGCCGCTACCGCTACTGCCAGCATCGCTGTGTGAACCTGCCCGGCTCCTTTCGCTGCCAGTGCGAACCAGGCTTCCAGCTGGGGCCCAACAACCGCTCCTGTGTGGGTGAGGCTGGGCTAGGCCAGGCTCCTGGGTCTTGGGCAGAGTGTTATGGGGTGGGGAACTCCCTTCCTGACCAGCCCAGGTGAGCAGGTGAAATGGGGGCTCTGGGCGGCTCCTCAGTTTCACTCCTCTCCTGTTTTTCCTGGCACCCCCAGATGTGAACGAATGTGACATGGGGGCTCCATGCGAGCAGCGCTGCTTCAACTCCTATGGGACCTTCCTGTGTCGCTGCCATCAGGGCTACGAACTGCACCGGGATGGCTTCTCCTGCAGTGGTGAGAGCTCCACCCCGCCAAGTGTTCCTCCATTGGTCCCCTAGGCCCTGTGTCATGCTGCGCCTCCTGCCACCCAGTCCTCCATTTGATGCCTCCATGCCCCGTCCATTCTGCAGCCATGTACCTCCTATGTCCTCCACCCCCAGCTGGTTGCAGAACTCCCAGCCTGGTGGGAAGGCACCGAAGGGAGCAGTTAGGTTCCCACTGAAGCTCAGTGGGGAGACTGAACAGGGATGTGGGTGCTCCCCTCCCCGGGAGTCAGACTGACCTGCGTTCAAATCCTGGATTAAGGGAGATGTCTCTTCTCTCCAAACCCATTTATTCATGTGTAAAAGGGGTGGTCTTGAGGATTAAGTGGGAAAATGACAAGAGACAGGCTTCAAGTCCCAAGCAGCACCACTTTAAAGGGAACGCCATTTATTGAGACACTGTCCTGTGCAGGACACTTCCTTACATGCTTGGCCTCATTTAATCCTGCCAACAATCCTGTGAGGTATGATATTTTTTTCCTTTCTCTGCAAAATGAGGACAGTAATATCTCCTTCAAGATTTATTGAGAGGATTGTAAGAAAATAATAAGCATGAAGTCCTTCAATGAAGAGAGGTTAAGTGACTTGCCCAAGGTCACACAGCTAGGGTGAAATGAGGCCACAGCTCCATCCCGACCTCATTCCATGTCATCTGGCCACGTACCCTGTTTATATGATGCTTTGCTGCCAAGTAAGGCCCCATTGGTACCTGGCTCAGTTAGGCCACCAGAGTAGGAAACCTGGCTCCTGCCTGCGCAGCTCCTGCCTTGCAGGAGGCGACTGTGTGCCAGGGCTGATTGTAGGTTGCAGGAATTGGGCAAGTTATTGAAAACCAGAGCAGATTGGACACTCAAGGCTCAGCTAGCCTGACCCATTTTTTTTTTTTTTTATCCTCAAGATTTTATTGTCCTCGTGACAAAATATGAAGCTTAGAACTGGCCCTTTGTCTTATCTCCTCCCAGTTCAAAATGCTTGCATCTTTTAATAGCCAGCGTTCTCTTAGATCTGCAGGTGGGCTCAACAGCTCAACACATTCAAGCCTCAGGACAATCTTCTTTGCAGAGAATCAGCTTAGTCTACCCACCATAAGCACTCTGCTTCCTGTCATAACGCCTCTTTCCCTGCACATACAGAGAATCTTTGCCCTTGTACTGTGTCACTTTGTGGGGTTGGTGCTTGCCACACTTCTTACGGTCTGGCAGGTTTTAGGAACATTCACCATATTTGTGAGAGTGCTACTGGCACGGAAAGTAACCTCCTCATTTTATTGACAGGGAAATTGAGGTTTCCAAAACTCAGTCAATAGGATTTAAAGCCAAGCCCCTGGATTCCTAGCGCTTTCATTTATTTTTGTCTTCCAGTCCTGGGACAAAGAGGTCTGTGAGCTGGGCAGTCTGAGCAGACCTTTCTTTGAATCCCCTGTCCCCCTACTGTGCTTTACCCGTCTTGTCTCATCCTCCGCTGTCTTCTCCCATTGAGCCTAGCATGGGGCTAAGCTCTTTCTGTAAATGTTTATGGGACTGAATTGAGAGGATTTCCCTTGACCCAGAGTCTTCATCCCCACTCTCCCTCAGATATTGATGAGTGCAGCTACTCCAGTTACCTCTGCCAGTACCGCTGTGTTAACGAGCCAGGTCGCTTCTCTTGCCACTGCCCACAGGGCTACCAGCTGCTGGCCACACGCCTCTGCCAAGGTACAGGTTGCCCAGGGCAGGGTGGTGTCACGGGCTGGTTGGCCTGACGTCCAGGTTCCAGCCCCTCTCCCCTGACAGACATTGATGAGTGCGAGTCCGGCGCACACCAGTGCTCTGAAGCACAAACCTGTGTCAATTTCTATGGGGGCTACCGCTGTGTGGACACCAACCGTTGCGTGGAGCCTTATGTCCAGGTGTCTGACAAGTGAGTCAACTTGACGCCAGGCCCCCCACCTAAACTACAAATCCCAGAGGGCTCTGGGGCTGGCTGGCATCTATTAGGACTGACAAGTGTCCTGAGGGCTGATGGGAATCATAGTCCGTCATGACTAAACCATGCACGCTGTTGTAAGTGGGAGGATCCTTTCGGGATCCCTAATTGTGGGGGTGGGCCAAATTTGAGGAATGGGCTAGGACCTCATTTGTGTCTCCATCTCGGGTTCCTAGTCGCTGCCTCTGTCCGGCCTCCAACCCCCTGTGCCGGGAGCAGCCCTCGTCCATAGTGCACCGTTACATGACCATCACCTCGGAGCGAAGTGTACCTGCTGATGTCTTCCAGATCCAAGCCACCTCTGTCTATCCCGGCGCTTACAATGCCTTTCAGATCCGTGCTGGAAACTCCCAGGGGGACTTCTATATTAGGGTAAGCTTTCCCCTAACCCCACCCCTCAAATGACACGCATAATCCAAAACTAAATTCCATGAAACCTTAAGTGGGAGATTCGGTTATGCCACCATGCCCCGCCTCTTCTCAAAGCCCCGCCCCGAGGAGGCAGAATTTCCATAGAAAAGTAGGGGTGTTCTAAATTCCCTTGGTACAAACTACAGATTGTTAAATGCAATTCACACCAGGCACTCAGACACTGGGCTTTGAGTCCCCCCACTGGTTTACATATCTGCCCTCAATTTCCTAAGCCTTAGAACAGGGACTGAAACGAGAGGCCCTCTAAGGGGAAGCAAGTGGAACTGGGCTTTGGAGAGAGGGGCCGCAGGGGTTGGTGCAGGGGCAGGGGTCTAGAGTCAGAGAATCAGCTCTGCTGGTGGAGCTATTAGGAGGGAGGGGTCCAGGTGTGCAAGGGCTCGTGTGGTATCAGTGCTGGTTTTCTCTTCCTGAAATGGAATGCTTTGAAGGGGTGTCTGCCTGCTCCAAGTCACTGAAGGCACTGCCATTCCGCAAAGTCTCATACCTGGCCCTGAATCATCAGTTGACCTTGATTAGACAAAAGAACTAGCTGGAAAGGGTGGGAAGAGCACCAGTGGGAGATTCCTGAAGGCGGGAGCCTGGGTGCAGGAGGAATGCTAAGGGTGTCATGGAGCTGGATGAGAGCCTGGGGTCATGACCTGGCCAGGGCTCTCTCTCTACTTCACAGCCAACTGGTTGTGGGTACAAAAGCATGGGGCAGGGAGGCAATGCTGGGGGAGGGTCCTGGCACAAAGGTTGATGCAATCTACATGTCCCCCCACCCATTGTGCCCTGCAGCAAATCAACAATGTCAGCGCCATGCTGGTGCTCGCCCGGCCTGTGACGGGCCCCCGGGAGTACGTGCTGGACCTCGAGATGGTAACCATGAACTCACTCATGAGCTACCGGGCCAGCTCAGTACTGAGACTCACCGTCTTCGTCGGGGCCTACACCTTCTGAGGAGAGGGGGGAGCCCTCAGGGAGGGGGCGGCCCCTGTAGTCAAGGAGCCTGGAGCTCAGGAATGACTGTTCTGCTAAAAGGGAAGATGCTATTGTGAAGGGTAGGGAGAGAAAGGCAATAAAGGGAGAAAGAAGGAGTCCTGATGGCTGAGGTAGGTGGGTAACACTCTAGTGAACCCCAGACGGGGGAAAGGGCCAGGCTTGTGGGAGGTGGGCCAAGTCTACCTAAAGGGGGGAGTCAGCTCAGGCTGAGGGGGACCCATTGACAAGAGTTGGGAGCTGTGTCCCCAAGGCTGGGATTGGTCTACGGTCCAGGGGCGTCAGAATCATCCTGAGAAGGGAGGAGGTAATGAGGCTGCAGACTAGATCCCAGCAGAAATATGGACTTGGCTGGTTTGCTGGGAGCCTGAGGAAGCTCGCTCCAGACAGTGCCAGGAAGGCCCTGAGGGGTTTCAATCCCAGCTTGGCCTCAAACTATCAATTTGGACAAACCCTGGTAGCTCCCTGGGCCTCAGTTTTCCAATCCATAAAATGAGGCAATTGGGCTGTTAGAGCTTGTCAAACTTTCCCCCCCAAGCTACAGAACCTTTTATCCAAGGAAATTTTATTTATCAGGGACCCGCTGACATAAAACGAGGTTCACACTTGCAACGCCTCACCGACTTCAGCTCCTTGCTAGTCTCGGTACTCCACTAGGGAACCCTGAGGTCTTGAGGAGCTCAGTTTAAAAACGACCGGACCCAATGGGCTCCCTAGTTCCTGCCTGGATATTTTATAAAGCCCTAGGGCCTGGCATCTCCTCCATAACACATAAAGCTGCAAACACTTAGATTTTTATTGTAAGGCTAAAAGATATTGGTTAAAAGGCTGGCTAACCTTGGAAGATGGGGTTGGGGTCTGTCTTATGGCAAAGTTCAGGTCAGGGGGCTGTAGCTGCAGTAAAGCTGGGCCAAGGTCCTGCTCAGAGCGGGCCCCAGATTCCTGCACAAAGAGAGAGGCTTGTGAGGGTCAGGTCCCAGGCGCAGCAAACTTTGGCCTTAGCCACTCTCCAGGTCTGTGCCTTGCCTTACCTCTGCAGTCGCCCACACTTGATGGTGCTCAGCAGCATCTCCTGCTCCTTGGGGGTGGCACAGGCATCATAGGCGGCCAGTAGGCTGGGGGTGGGGTGGGGCGTTTGAGTTTCTAATGCTTGACAATGGCTCACTGCTGGCCCATCAAAGCCGTTTAGGCCAAAGTCCCGGGAGACGGGAGACAGGCAGGAAGCGGTCAACATGGGTTCAAGGAGTCAGGGCGACTGCTGCAGTTCCGGTGTCTGCCATTCAAGGCCCTGCTCCATCCCACTCACCCTCCCTTCACACTCCTGCAAATGTTCTCCAAGTTCTTTGCCCAGTATTTATGGCCCAACCCCTTCCTCCAGGATGCCTTCTCTGCTGCACCAGGTGGAATGTCTCCCTCCCTCCTGTGGGTTCCCCCCATACCTGAGATACTGTTTGGCCCCAGCTGGCACCACCCAACCTCCATGAGCTCCTGGGGTTCAGCTGAGTCTGCCTGTCTCTGGGTCTGCACAGCCCTCACAGAACCAGACCCCCCCACAAAGCCCTGGTTGAGCTGAATTCCATGCAGGGAGAACAAGAGCAGTAGACCCCTAAAGGGCTCTGTGGGGGCCTACCTGGCAGGGGTGCTGTACCGATCCACTAGGGCTGCTGCCTTCTCCCCACTCACTCCTCGCACCTGCACCAGCTGCCGGACGAACACCTCCCTCACGGACTGGGCCTGGGGTCAGGAGAGGGCTGTGCTAGGAGTGGTTTAGGGCTGGACCCCGTAAGGAGGAGCTGGGCAGGGGCAGTACCTTGTTTTTCATGGCTCCCATGTTGAAGTCATTGAAGGTGAGCAGTGAGCAGAGAGGGTTTGGGGAGGGGCCAGCCCCTGATTCGGGGTCCCCTGGGATTCCCCAGGGGCGACTGCGTAGAGTGTGGCCCTGAGAGGAGAAGGGAGGGGACTGAGGCTGGGCCAGAGCTCCAGGGAAACCACCCCCCCAGCCAGTCCTCGCCCGATCCTAGGCCTGTGGGTCAACCTGAGGAATAGGGATCTCACTTCCCTCGCCTTCCTTGGGGGAGACCAGGGCCCAGGGAAGGGACCAGTGCCAGACAGGTGTACCTGCTCACCTGGTAGAGTCTCTCCAGGCCCCGTGTCAAGAGGGCCAGGTAGGCAGCTGACTCCTTAATGTCTGCTGTGCGCTTTACAAAGAAGCCATCGATGACCTGGGGAAGAGGACCCAACAGAGGGAGGTGGCTCCTGGCCCAAGCCAAGCAACGGACGCTGGGGTCCCTGCCAGCTTGGCCCTGCCCTCCCAGCTCACCTGAGTGTTGGTGACAGCCTGCAGCAGTGTGCTCTCGGGAAGGCTGAGGTTGTGCACTGAGCCATGCTGCTCCACCAGGTATACTCTGCGCCCCAGGCCGCAGCGCTTCAGCCGGAACTGGGGAGGTGGAAAGAGGGACAGGAGGGTCAGGCCTGGATGTCCCTCTGCGGGGCCATCTATCATATCACACTCAGGATCGCCAGGGGGACCCTACTCCCACCGATTCACCTCCTTGGCCTCCCTAGTCTTTCTACCTGTCTCAGAGCAGCCTCCACACCTTTGTTCACGCTGTTACTCTTGCATGGAAAGTCTGTCTACCATCTTTGGATGATGCCCATTCCAGTCTCTCTCAGCCTGTACATGGCCTCTGACTATGGGGTCAGCCCCGCAACTCACCCTCCCTTCACACTCACTACAGCCACTGCAGTTGCACTCCTTGTCTATGCCAGACTGCAGGGCCTGGACGCCCTGAGCACCTGCTGTGCCCCTGGAGGGGGCCGAGGGGGGCTGATCTCGGGGCTGCCCTGGAGCAGCTCTAGTGGGGTGTGGCTGCAGTTGTGGGAGCTCTGCCTCAAGGCCACCTGGAAGTCCCCTGGATTCCTCCTGGCTGAGAAAGAGGCCCCCAGAACAGGAAGGGAGCAGGGGGTGTGGTGAGGCCGGTAAAAGAACCTTCTGCTCCCGGAAGCGACCATCGATGATGCTGCTACACAGGTCATCCAGCCGCTTGCGTTCCACGATGTGGTCCAGGACTAGTTCCCCAGGTCTCGCTGCCGAGAGGCCAAGAAGGTTCCTGTTGGCTTACGTCCCCCACCCACCAGGTCCTGCCTCGGACACCCAGCTGCCCTGCCTGTCCATGCCCTTACCCGGGTCTCTGGGCCTGGTCTCCTGTGCCACCCACACGAAGTCCCCAACGTGTAGCTTGCGCACTGTGTGGGTTACGTGCAGCCGCTGCAGCTGGCGGATCAGTTCTGATCTGTGCCCCGCCCTGGAATCGCAAGGCAGGAGGCTTAGGTCAGGGCAGGCCAGTGCCACCCCGGCATCCTCTCCTTCACTTCCCCCTACCTCACTCACCCCTTGGTCTCGCCAACATCCACACACAACAGCACCCTGTACTCTCCAGGCCTCAGCTCCAGCTGCGGCTGCTGGACACTGCCTTCACTGGCGCCACTACAAGGGAAGGTTGGTATGTGTGAGGCCAGAACCCCACTGCCAGGGCAGTTTCCCTCCAAACCCAGTGGAAGTGAGACAGCCACAGCTCAGTTGTAGGTGATGGAGATGGGGGTGGGGTATTGGCCTCGTTTCTGGGACCCCCTGCTCCTTTTCTCTCCATCCCCCCTTTCCCTCCCTCCCCTCCTCACAGCTCAGCGGAGAATGATCTTGGCACTTCTGGCTCCTCCCCAGGGGGCTCCGCTGGTTCGATACCCACGTTCAGCAAGCTCAAGCCCTCTGATTCGGCCAGCTTCTGGGCCAGCTCCAGACCCTGCGGGGTCAGTGAGTACCTAGTAGGTAGAAGACACGAACACAGATCTCCCTTCTTTGCTCATACCTGGCAGGCTCTCCTGCATGACCCCAGCTAGGCTGGCCTCACACCCTCTTGGTGACCCTGCACAATCAAGTCCAGTGGCTTCCACCATCACCCGCCAGGCTGTGTTCTTGCTCCTCTAATCACTGCCCTCTGGATGGCCAGGGCCATCCCTCAGGTCTGCAATATGTCTCAGACACTTTCCTTCCTCCCAACTTTGCTCATACTATTCCCTCCTCCCTGCAGTGCTTTTCCTGCATCATTATCCTCTGAATTCTAAAGTGTGTCAAATGCCATGTCCTTAGCAAAGCTCTTCCGCTCCGCTGATAATCTGTCGCACCTCTTCCTCCTTGCCCTCACTACTCGGTCTCTCACACCCTCGCAGTATTCCCACATTGTGGGCTCCTGGGGATAAGGCCTCCCCTTTCCCCCAACCTCAACAGCATGAGGGCTGGGAATTGCTGGGTGACTGCAGGCCCCACTCAGACCGTCATGCATGTTCCCCCTCCCTGCCTCCTGCATCCCCTGTAGTTGGCCCCACCTGGCTGGCTGTTGTGTCCTGAAGACCAGGTTCCTGTGGAGCAGGGAGCGGAGAGCTGGCCAGGATCGAGCACTTCCAGGGGCCACCTGTCCATAGGGGAGATTGTTAGAGAGCACCTGGCGCTACCATGTGTCCAGCTCCCTGGGGCCCATGCCATTGCTAGCTCCTGAGAAGGGCAGCCTCTGGTGGGCTCAAGGTCAGATGCAGAGCCACTTGGTCCCAACCTTCCCCACCTCAGTGCTCACCCCGGGAGCCTCCTGGGTACACCTCTGCAGCAGCTCCTCCTTGGTTAGGAAGCTGTGGCCACTAGGATTCTGTAACCAAGGCAGAAACATAACCAAGGCAGATTCCGTGCCTGGGCCAATCTCTTCCCAGAGCCTCACGCCCCACTACCTCGGTTCCCTGACTCTGGGTGTAGCTAGGTACTCACCAGGTGTTCCCTATAGAGCAGCAGCAGTACTGCTCGTGCTCCTGAGTGCCGAGCTGGCCAGTAGCTGCCAGAGCCTCCCGCTTTGGGCTGGGCCAGAACCTTAAAGACATAAAGGACTTTGAATATGAAAATCAGCCAGCCAGCCATTGTAGACTGAATCCCAGACAGGGCTGAGGTTCAGGTTCTATCTCTGCAGGCTGCATGGCCCTGGGCAAGTCACTCAGCTGCCTCTCAGTTCCCAGATCTGTTAAACAGGACAGATGATGGGATGATCGCCTGCAAGTTTGGGATGAGACCGTGGACACTTGTGGGGTGGTGTAATCGGCCCGATCCAGTCTCAGTTCTACCATCCACTGCAGGACAGAGGTGGTAAGACAAGAAAACTCAGTAACATCAACCCCCACAACTTACTGGGCTTGGCCCCCTAAATAACTTGATCATAGAACTGACTCTATTACCAATCAACATAGGCATACCCATCTACAAATGAGAAAACTAGCCATGAGGAAGAATAAGTCACTTGCCCAAGGCCAGGTATCACTGGTGGGGAGATGTGGACCCAGGCCTGCTAGTCCCCCAAGCCAGAAAATCTTACTCCTGGTGCCCCCACAATCCCTTCCACTCCTCTTGCCCCATCCTCACTGGCATGGAAGAGTCCTGGACTTCAGCAGGTGGTCCTTCCTGGGCTGGACTCTTTGCTCCAGATGAAGCTGGGGCATGGTCACCTGCGGGAGAAGAGAGTCAACCCCGGACCCCATGGAATCCAGCAGGCGGGAGGATCTGGGACGCTGCCAGCTCGTGTGGTAGGTGAGAGCGGTGAGGCTCTACGAGAGCCAGCACCGAGCCCTACGTCAGACAGCAACTTGGACAGGAGAGTGGAACTTGAAGCTAAGGTATCCCACGTGGTTACGGAGGCTGCACCTGGGGGAGACTCAGGGAACCCCCGACCCCTGCCGCCAGAGCTCACCACCAGATGATCGGTGCTGCTGCAGCCGCTGGTCCAGCATCCGGCAGAGCCCGTCTCCGAAATGCAGCAGGATCTTAGCTTCTTTACCGCTGCGCAGAGGCAGTGGATAACGCCGGAGGGAGCGCAGCGCCTGGCGGGGTAGGGGGTACCGTACCGGGTCAGGGCTGGCCTGGTCGTTTGGCTCCGCCAGCACCTGTCCTCATCAGGTCAGGCTGGGACCCACCTTCTGAAACACGAATTGTGTGCGGCGCCCCCTGCTGGCTGCCTCGTCCCGCCACTCGGTCAGCCAGCGTACAAAGAGCGGGTTGGGGCAAACCGGCAGCGGGCGTTTCCGGCCCAGACGCACCGGCGCCGCCATGAGCCCCAGGACTAGGCCTTTGGCGCCTCACGCCGGCGGTACTGAGAGCCCAGTTCTGGAAACAGGATTCGAACACCTGGCTCAGGAGGGTGAAGGCGGGACTTCTTCAATCACGTGGTCCGACGAGGGGCACTAACTAGAGGATAACCTCCTACTGCCCTCCCCGCCCCTTCACTACTCTGAGTGGTTGGTGCCGAGCACGGTTTCTATGGTCTTTCGCCCCCTCGCTCCTCCCGGCCAGGACCAGCCTTTGGGACGCACCCCACCCAGGCCCCCGAGCCTAGACCCGCCCCTTCCTCCCACCCCAGAATCTAGGGCGATCTTCTTTGTGAAGGCAAGAGAAAGGCGGACTGCACCCCCTTGTGGCTGGGAGGGCTGGCTGGGGCGGTGCTTAACCAAGTAATCTGAGGCTGTCATTTTCAGCTAACCTTGACGGAGGAGTCTGGAGAGACTGGGCTTGTGAAAAGGCTGAGAGGTGGGGGGTGGGAGACAAATGGTTGCAGGTGTATTTGCAGGAGAGGTATCTAGAAAGTACAGGGTATGAGAACACAAAGCTAACGCAGAAGGAGCTGAAGGACCCTCCGAGGAAATAAATGATGATCCCGAGCTGGGAGGGACGACACAGGGCAGTGGGGAGCGAAGTCAGGAATTTTCAGGGAAGGCCAAAGTTAGTAGGACGGGGGGAGGGGAACAGAGAAGAAGAAGAGGGAAAAGCAGGGAAGTGTTGGGTATCCTGGCAGGTAAAGGAGTGGCTGAGATGGATACGTGGTTGGATATGGGGGAGCAAGCTGGAGGTAAGACCCGACGAGGGTGAAAGGGGTGAACGTTTCGCCGTTTTAGTGATTTATTGGAGGTTGGGGACCCTCAGATCGGATTGAGATATTTATGCAAAAAAGGTCCCAGGTTGAGGGACACGTATGGAGGAGTTGGGCACAGGATCTCGCTTGGGAGTTGAAGCAACCCCTAGGCGTCATACCAGAAGTCGCGAGGTGCTAATTTGGAGCCTACGAGCGTAGTGGCGGCCGTGGGAGCAACAGGCCCGCCCCTCCAGACTCCGCCCAGCCTACTCCGAACGCCCGCCTCCTGTCCGACGCTGCCTTATAAGGACCCTCCAGCCATCGTTAGGGTTGGTCCCGCCCCCTCTATTCTCTTGTCCTAATAAGGACATCTAGGGCATCCCGCGGCTAGGGGCGGGAGGGAGCGCGTCTCCAGGGTAACTGCGATATCCCCCTCCCCCTTCTCGTTGCTCTTGGCAACTCTGAGGCTCGATAAAGATGGAGCCAGTTTTCTCTTCTGACAGGGTCTCTAGGGGTAGGCAGCGGTCGAGGTATGGCCTTCACCTGGGGCTCCCCGTAGCTCGGTTGGTAGGCAGTGCGCGGCGGGACGTCCCCGACTACAACCCCCGGCATGCTCTGCGAGGTACCCCACTCTAGGGAGTCGCTCCCCGACCAGTGAAGAACGGGCTTTCAGCTCATTTACATCCTTTATTACGCTTGGAGGATCAATGGCCCTAATTCCCTTGTTTGAGACCCTTTCTTCTCTGCCTGCACAGTGAAGCCGTGTCATTGTTTGAAGCCAACGAAATTTTCCCGAGCCCCCCAACCCGTTTGTTTTTGTGAAACTTGTCTCAGTTTTGGGGGGTATTAAATGAACTATATGCCTGGTTCTCAACTCGAGAACAAGATTCAAGTTTGATTTAGTATCTATTTCTTTTCGCTCTGTAGTAAAAGGCACGTAATCCTTGAGTTGAATGCACAAACCCCTGCCCTTCTACTTTTAGTGCCTTGTAAATTTGCCAAACGTTTAAAACGACACATCTATTTTCAAAGAGTTCCTTTTAACCTTTCCCGTATTTTTTTCTCTTATTTTATTGCAGTTTCATATGGCCTTTTCTCAGGAGACAAGTGTGGCTTTGCCATGGAGGGTGCTCAATGTTTACTGGATTGAAGGCGCCTTATACTTGCGATTCTCCTGCTCAAGGACTGGATTCCGGGCCAGTGAATAGTTGCTTCGCTTCAGAAAAGCAAAATACTAATTCACTCAAAGTTTTCAGACCAAGGGATCCAGAAAGTGCTAAGATGGATCTTAAGGAAACCGTTTCACAACTGGGTGAAGGAAGAGCCGCGAAGTCGGGGCTCATTTTCGGGTCATGTTACCTAGCGCCTTTCACAGCGTTTAGCGTTTCCTGGGAAATTCGACCAATGGGCGCGCTCTCTGTGCCAGAGCCCCGCCTCTCTCGGCTGTCTCGGACTACATTTCCCAGTATGCAATGTAGCGCTGGGAAGACGGTTAACCAAAAAGACTCTGTTACCCAGCGAGCTCGAGGACGGCGCAGGACCCTTGGACTTCATTTCCCGTCGGTCCGCAGTGGGAGCGCCGGAAGCCCGCCCCGCCCCTCATTGTGCGGCTCATACTAAACGGAAGGGGCCGGGAGAGGCCGCGTTCAGTCGGATCCCGGCAGCAGCTGCAGCGGCTCTCATCTTTTCTGGCTCTCCTTGCTGTCGCCTTTTTGCTTCCGGAAACATGGTGAGCGCCAGGCCACGGTGCTTGAGGGAGGCGGCTGCGAGTTGGTCGTCTCGCGTGTGGGAGGGAACGGGGAAACGACGTCGGCACCCCTCCCCCAGCACCCCGGGCGGGATGAGGGTCTCGTGCTGAGGGGCGGGCGGCCCCGGGACGCGCGTGCGCGCCCGCGGGCGCCAGGGATGGCTGGCTGGGACGTCGCACGCGCGCCCCCTGGGCTCCCTTCCCCTCCCCCACCTCTGTGGTGCGCCCGCGCGGACACTAGCCGTGGGGGAGGGGTCCGAGGCGCGCGCCCGCCCCTCGCAGATCGGGTGGTGTCGCGCGCCGCAGCGGCGAAGTGAGTCGGTTCACGGGAACGCGCGCTTGACGGGAGCACGCGGTATCCAAACCTCGCCCGGGGGCGGCGAAGGAAAAGCGCGCGAGCAGTCTTGGCGCGCGCGCCCCACCCAAGTGCTGTTCCTGTCTCCGCGTCATCCTCCCTCGGCAGGCTGGTCTGTCTCGAGAGCAGGTGGCAAAGATGCCTGCGCCTGGGAGGGGCGGGCGCGGCGGGGATGCGCGGGCGTCAGGGTCCGGGAGTGGGCGCCCGGGATTAGGGGCTTGCACCGCGCGGCACGGATCGGACACCGCAGAGGCCACGGTCCTGCTCCGGAGCGAGCTCGCCCACGAAGCGAGCTGGGTTCTCCGCTCTGTACATCGGGCAAAGGCTGGAACGGCGCTTTCGGCAGCGCGTGCGCACACGCTCGGGCCTGGGCGCTGGGCCCGAAGCCTTGGACAAGCGGGGCCATCGGCTTTCCCGGATGGGGCTTGAGGGTGGAGTCAAGTTTAGGGAAGTGACCCAGGCGGGCACCGCCCGGAAACCACCCCGCCCGAGTTCGGCCCGAAGGCTCCGAGAACCGAACGTTGTGTAACTTGCCGAGGCTCCGGCTGATATGCCGGCTTGTAAAAGCGATTCTTTCGGGTTGAGGCCCTGGAGTTGCTACTGCCTCTGGGTAGGGGTTTCTCTCTCGGGGAGGGGCCGAGCCTAGCCTAGCTCCTTTCCCCGCCTACTCCGGAAGCGGCTGAGTCACGTGGCCGGCTTCCTCTGCAGTTCCGGGAGGGGGGTGCTCCGCAGATTTCATCGTGGACAGTCGCTGCTTTTCCGGGCTAGGGTGTCCCCCGATACGACCCAAAATAGAAGTATAAAGGGCTCTCAAGGACTGTAGGCATTTGAGTTTGCGCTGTGTACTTCTGTCAGCCTTTTGGGCCTGCATTTTCCCCAAAAAATAGGGAGTTGTCGGGTAAGGCCTTAATGAGGGGTTGTAATTTTTTGGTTGAGGAAGACTCCAGCAGAGAAAAGGATAGTTTGTGTAATAACTGCACTGAGCGACTCTGATGAATTTGCCTCAACGGCTGAGCACCTTTGGTGTTCCATCTAGCATTGTAGGGGCCTGGTTCTCTCTTTCCAGAAGAGATGGCTGTGATTTCGGTGTCTAGGTTTTCTTCAAAGTGGTTCTGAGTCAGCAGTTTTATCCAAAAGCTGAGATTGTGTAATGTGAGTAGGAAACGAGTCAGTTGCCTGTGGATTCTTCTAATTCTGGGCTCATGTCTCAATCATGGTTCTGTTTCTCACGGGTCTTCAATTTCTAGCCTGTAAGATGTTGGGGTGGGGAGAAATGATGCTGAATGAGGTGATCAGAGGTCTCTTCTGTGGCTGCCATTTTGGGGTCGTGTCCCATCTGGTTTTTTGACAGTGGCTTGAGTAGGAAAATAGGGATACTTACTTTGGGAAAGGGTTTCATGAGCTCTTGGGGCTGAGGACTATAGAGTATGTTGGTTGGCATCCAGACAGGTCTCCTAAGAAAGCAAAGGAAGGGACTTCAGGGGGAGTCCCAGGAAGTTTTTTTTTATGAGGTGTGTGTGGCTCGTCCCCCAGGCCTCTGGTGTGGCTGTCTCTGATGGAGTCATCAAAGTGTTCAATGACATGAAGGTGCGTAAGTCGTCGACACCAGAGGAGGTGAAGAAGCGCAAGAAGGCCGTGCTCTTCTGCCTGAGTGAGGACAAGAAGAACATCATCCTGGAGGAGGGCAAGGAGATCCTGGTAGGTGATGTGGGCCAGACTGTAGACGACCCCTACGCCACCTTTGTCAAGATGCTGCCGGACAAGGACTGTCGCTACGCCCTCTATGATGCAACCTATGAGACCAAGGAGAGCAAGAAGGAGGACCTGGTGTTTATCTTCTGGTGAGCTCCTCCTGCAGGCACTTCTTTTGTCACCTGTAGTGGCTCTGTCTCACTCCCCCTTTCTCAGGATGGGAACTCTGCCTCCTAATTAACCAGAAGTGTGTGTTTTTTTGGGGGAGGGTGTTGTAACAGAAAACTTGTCAATGAGGAACTTGATGAAAGTTTGAATGCAAGCGGCCAGCTCAAGTGTTTCTCTGGAAGTCATCTATTGCTTGAGGGCACTTGCTAGACTTGGAGGAGACTTTGCTGCAAGTTTCTGTGTCTCTTGTTTCTATCCAGGGCTCCTGAGTCTGCACCCCTTAAGAGCAAAATGATCTATGCCAGCTCCAAGGACGCCATCAAGAAGAAGCTGACGGGTAAGGGACAGCATTGGTAGTGCCACATGCCCTTCTTTCTGCCCAGGCTTTGGCTGTAGGGTGGGGTGACTGGCATGGCAGAGGAGGTTCCTCCCCCTCCTTGTCCCTGGCTGTTTGGAATGTAACCCTGTCCTTCCCATCTGTTCCGACTGGCTCCTTCCCAGCCATAAACTACCCCTACTGCTTCCTGCTCACATATGCTCCCCCCTTTTCCCCACAGGGATCAAGCATGAATTACAAGCAAACTGCTACGAGGAGGTCAAGGACCGCTGCACTCTGGCAGAGAAGCTGGGGGGCAGTGCTGTCATCTCCCTGGAGGGCAAGCCTTTGTGAGCCCCCTCCAGCCCCCTGCCCGGAGCATCTGGCAGCCCCAGACCTGCCCATGGGGGTTGCAGGCTGCCCCCTTCCTGCCAGACCGGAGGGGCTGGGGGGATCCCAGCAGGGGGAGGGCAATCCCTTCACCCAGTTGCCAAACAGCCCCCCCACCCCCTGGACCTTCCTCTTCCCTCCACCCCTGACGGTTCTGGCCTTCCCCAACCGCTTTTGATCTTCTGATAATTCTTGGGTTGAAGAAGACCAAGTTCCCCCCAGGCACCCCAGTTTGGGGGTCTGTGTTTTTTTTAACGACATCCCAACTCCCCTCCTGTTCCTCCATTTCCCAAGCTGCCAACTTCTAACCGCAATAGTGACTCTGTGCTTGTCTGTTTAGTTCTGTGTATAAATGGAATGTTGTGGAAATGACCCTTCCCCACGCCGCCTGGTTTCCCTCCCTTTTTCCAACTGGTCATGGCCACTCACGGAAGTAGGACCAGTGAGGAACCTTCAATTAAAAAAAAAAAGAAAGAAAAAGACACACAACAATAAAAAGGCTCGCTAATAGGGTGTTTGTTTCAGGGCTGGGGCCCAGGGAACCTTGTGGGGTAGGTACGCTGGGAGTGTAAGCTGCATCTCTTCTCTATATCTTAGCTCTAACCAGCCCCTACACCCTCATCTGGCCCCAGGGACTGGCTGAGCCTCCCTTCTGACAGTCACCACTCATTCTACACCAGGTGACCAGACTGGCTGTTGAGGTAGCCGAGCCAGAGTATGTCTGCAGGGACCACGGAGCTGGAGCTTTGTGTTTAAACTGCTTCTGTAGCCTTGGCCCTCGTGGGCAGTGTTGCAGTGAGGTCCCTTCTCTGATTCCCTGTTCAGTCCTGCCCAGATGTGAGCTGTGAGATTGCAAGTTACAGGTAGCCTCTTGAGTTTGGTCTTTTTGCTGCCTTCTTCTCTGGGCGGCTGACTCATTTAGGAGGGCTGGGTTCAGTGGCTCCTGTGAGTCAAGTTGAGCCTTTGGCCTTAGGTAGATGTGGCTGGAGTCCAGGGTGGGGCCAGCCAGGTGGAGCCCAGGACTTCAGACCCAGGTGTCTTGAGTCCCACCTCCCTGTGTTTAACCAAGAGGGTGTTGGCTAGAGCCCCAAGCCTTATGCCAGTATTGCTGTGGGCTCTCTCCAGCCTGTACTTTGGGCTTTAACCTGCCCGGCAGGTAAAGGTATCCTAGAAATCTTGCCCTAGGGGTGGTAATGCAGGACTTCTGCCTCCCTCTCCCAGTCAACTGAACGAAAAAAGCCTAGAATTAGAGCTGCTTCCTTAGTTTCTCCGAGCTTGCCAGTATTTCTGGGAGGGAAACAGGGAGGGGTAAGTTCCCATTTTACTGAGAACATAGGTGAAGAGGATTTGTGATTAGTCTTATGTGTGGTGCTTGCCAGGAGTTTATGGGGGTGGTGACATGCCTAGAAGATTGCTCCTGGGTTTCAAGCCCTGGGTCTTGCCCTACCTATGGAGTCAGTTGGCACTCTGGGAAATGACTGAGGATACTGTAGTGTTCCTCCGCTGCTCCCCCAGGATCTGGTCTCCATAGTTCCCTGGTAGCAGGGATGCCTGATGGGCCCTGGAGCCATGGGAAGTGAGGACAAAGCAGGCCTCCTTGTTACAGAACCAGGCTCTTTATTTGTGAACTGCTGAACTCCAGCCAGAGGGTGAATGGAGGCTGCCCCTCAGCTCCCTGGGGAGGGAAGTAAGGGCTCCTGGGCTCTCCCGTGCTGCCCTACCTTCCTCTTGCAGGGCTTGGCACCTTGGGGTGGGGCTTGGGCTTCCCCTTGGAGGTTGTGGGGCATGGCCAGTGGCTGCTTGGGTGTGGAAGGAGACATCGGTCTGGGGGACTCATGGTATTAAACGCCACAGAGCAGGCTGGCTGCTCTAAGGCTCCCCCTTAAGGGTGACAAGTTTCGGAGAAGCAGGGTGCTGGTCTGCAGAGACGTCCTAGACACCCCCCCACCCCCCCCCCCCGTGCCACCATGCTTCCTGCGAAGGTGCTGTTCTTCCTGCACTTCATAACTGTCCCCACCCTCCCCATTCCTGTCCTCAGCAGTAACAGCTGCCATTTATTGAGGGCTTACTGTTGATAAAGGCCCTGAACCTCAGCTGGGACTGCTCACAGCTGCCTCACCCTTGTCCCTGAACAGACACTAGGTAAGAACCGGGGAGGCAGCAGGAAGGCAGGTAAGGATGGAAGGCTCACCTTGGCGTGTTTGAGCTCCAGCTCCGACATCTCAGGGTTCTTGCTCAAAGAGGAGACACGCCAAGACTTGACATTCACAAGCTCTGGAGAGAAGCAGAGAGGAATGGGAACTTGGGCAGGTAGGCAGCCCAGTGTCAGGCTCCAGGGCCGTGTGGCTTACCCTGCTTTGCTGAGTGAGGCGTTCAGAGCGTTGGCAGCACATTTGCTGGTGGCTCTCAGCGGTTCGCACTGCCTCATTCCTGGTGTGTGCCTTGTCCAAAGCCTTGGTGGCGTTCTCATACCGTGTTTCCCCGAAAATAAGACTGCCAGACATTTCAGCTCTAATGTGTCTTGTGGAGCAAAAATTAATATGAGAATCCGGTCTTACTTTACTAGAAGACTGGGTCTTATACCATATAGTGGGTCTTACGTTAATTTTTGCTTCGAAAGATGCATTAGAGTTGATTGTCCGGATAGGTCTTATTTTCGGGGAAACATGGTAGTGACCAGGGCCCGCAGCTGCCAGTAGAGCAGGTCCTGGGGCCAGCAGGGGCTCTCATCTACCTACCTCCCTGGTTGCTCCACTCCCATTGGCCCCCAGCCCTGAGATTTGCTCTGGGGCCACCTCTCACCTTGGCTGCGTGTATAGTATCTCAGCATGTCTGAGCTTCAGGTCTTCATCTGAGGCCACTTGGCTCTCCAGCTTATGAATCAGGAAGGCAGAGGCTGGGGAGGGAGCTTGCTGAGTGGATCTAGCAATCCATCAGTCGTTTGATAACCACTCTAGATGAAACCCTGATGTGAAGGGGAGTGGTCAGGGAAGGTGTCACAGATGAGGCAGTATCAGATCTGGATCTCGGGGGTTGAGTAGGAATTAAAACAACAGCCAAAGGCTTTAGAGGTGTGTAAGCCTGGTATGGGTTCAGGGAACCTGAAGTTAAGTGGGGGCACTTGGATGGCAGTGGCCAGGTCATGAAAGGCCTCAAATGCAATCTCAGGACTGGGCTTTGTGTCGGGCAGTTTCTGGAAAGGGGTAGGGTCCCTGAAGGACCTTGAGCAGGAAGAGAGGTGGTCCCAACACAGTTTAGAAATATTGCCATACTTAGTGACTTTTTTTGGAGGATTCAGAGACTAGGTCTTGGGCAGCGTGTCTGGCAAACTGCCAGAGGCTTGTGTGGCACATCCTCGTAAATGCGTTGTCAAGCTCAGTTCCCACCCTCCTCCCCCATCACCACACACACTTGAGACTGAGTCTCTGTCTCCCCTCCACCTCTTATTAAACTAGCCTGGAGGGTAAGTCCAGGGCGTCATTAGGCCCAAGTTATCACAGAACATTCCAAAGTGGTCCTGGAGCTTGACCCTTTTCTAGGACTTCCTTCCCTAAATGGGTCATTGGGTGGCCTGTCATCATGGAAGACAGTATTTACCCTTCAAAGAGTTCTGCCAGTTTGAAGACGCTCCTAGGAAGCAATGGGGACGAGTTAGGGAAGGGGCCTTAGGTGGGTGCATAAAGCCTCCTTGCCCTTAGCCCACCCTTAGGGAAATCTCCCTCTCCTGTTTCCCAAATCCCAGGAGACACTTCTGCACCTCCCACCTAGAGCTGATAGACTTCCACAGTGACTCCTGGTGGGCAGATATAGCATTACAAGCACAAAAAAGGCAGGAGGGGTGGCAGGGAGGCCTCACGTTTTCAGCTGGTTGATTTCCTGTGTTCCTTCCCAGGCTGCTCAGTGCAGAGGAGATAGGGAAATAATCGTCAGCCAGGCCTGTTGGGAACAGCCCTCCATCAGAACCCACTGGTCTGCACATCAAGCGCCATTCCTGGTGTTTGTGGCCAGACGCGGGATTTCCTGCTCTCCAGTGGGAAGGAAGACTGCTGGGGAGAAGTGGCAGGGAATCCAGGGCCCCTTGGGCCCTGCGTACACTTGTGGGAGTGCACCACACGGCCTGCCCGCAGGTAGGTATCCTCAATGCAGGTGTGGTACTCCAGCAGGGAAGTCCTCTTAGGCTCAAAGAAGTCATTCACCTCCTAAGGGAACAAGACAAGACCCACTTACACCAAGTCACCAAGAGTATGGCAGCCACTGACAATCGGGTGGCACAATCTTCCTGTAGGCCAGTGGCTTCCCTCCCATAGCCACCCTGGGCCTCAATCCTTGCTGTGGACTTGAGGCCCTGGGTGGAATCCAGAGGGGCCCCAGGGGTCACCTTGAGCCCTGACATGCTGGTGATGAGGGCCTCATCTGCAGACTTCACAACATTGCTCAGAAACCCACCAAGGAGCTCCTTCCTGTTCTTTCCTCGGACACTCAGCTGAGGCACACATGGGGAGGGTGTGATGTTGGGGTGAACATTTGCCACTCGTGGAGCTGAAGAGACAGGCTTGAGCCCACCTAGAGCCCTGCCCTCCATCCCCGGGGTGACCCCTGTGCTCCTGCCCAGCTCCCATCCTGGCTGTATTCCAAAAAGACAAAGAAGTTGCCTTGCCACCGAGGGGTGGGCTACCAGGCGCTGCAGATAGACTTCATGCGTCGCAACGCAACTGTCTTCTTAAAGATAGCGAGGTACTCGCTGCAGAGAATGGCAGGCAGCTCGTGGGCGCTGTGTGGTTCTGATCATCCTGCCTCCTGAGCTCTGGGCTCAGAGTCGGTCCCTTAACATCCAGGCGATAGGGGGGGAATCCTGGGGCTCCCAGGAGAGGGCTGGGGCTTTGTCACAGACAAAGCTTCTCATGCTTCTAGCTCCTGCTTCATTTTGGCAAACTCTTCCCGAGTGACGGAGCTGTCTCCTCCACCCAACTTCTATAGCTTTTCCCTTGAAGCCTCCAAGTCTGGCTTTGGAAGGGTTGGGGGCATCTTCTCAAAGGAGGGACAGCTGGAAAACTTATTGCTGAGAAGGCCATCACCCGCATCCAGAAGCTTGGGCCAGCCTTCTATCCTCACCCAAGCACCCAGGCCTACCCCTCCCAGCCCCAGCCTGCCCGGCCCCTCCCAATAAGGCCGGTGTACTCGTTTTCCACATAGGCATCCTGAGCCAGATGAATTCCTCAGGCTGCGGCATGACTGAGAACTCTGGGCGAAGGGAGGGAGGCAGCTCTGAAAGCCGGGAAGCCTGTCTGAGCCTCTCCTCCCCTCTCCAAGCCATGCATCAAGCTTTCTGAGCACCCACTCAGGGGCCTCCCCAGTCCCAACACCCAGGTGAGGCCCAGATGGGGCTCGTGTCCAGGATTCAGTCAGGATTGTGGATGGGGGATGGTTAGGACTTGGGCCTTAGGCAAAGGTAATCAGAAACTAGTCAAGATACCCACTTTCTCAGAGGCGCAAGGGGCAGGAGCCAGGTTGAGGAAGAGAGCCCAAAGGCTATGACGGCACGTGCCCACCGTCCCCCGGGACAGCAGAGGCTGAAAGAAGAAGGTTGTTCATTGGAACCGCCCCCTCACTCCTCATGTAGCCTCACCTTGGTTTGAACGTGAATTTCACCTTGTCCCGCTCCCTCACTGCATCAGAGATCTCCACCTGTAAGGAGCTGTCCCCCTGCACGTCCACTGATTTGGAGAAGGGCTGTGGGGGAGGGGAGGTCCCTGACACAACTGACCACTGTGCCTTTGCACATCCTCGCCGCAGCCTTCTGGTCCTCGGCCCACTTCAGCAGCACTGCTTCCGTAATGCCCCAGGGTTACCAGCTGCCCCCAGAGGGATCCTGCTAAGTCACTGCTCAGGGCTTTACAATGACCACAACACTTTCCTACCCTCTCCTCCTCTGAAGCAGGTAGAATTCTCTTTTTATAGATGTAGGAGCTGAGCCCACCAGAGAGGTGAATTAACTTATCTGAGATCTCACAGCTGTAACAGGGTTTCTCGATTTCAAACCCCATGCACTTTCTCAGTTATCTGCCCAGCCCTTCCCCAGCTGGTTATCTCAGGTCCCCTTGTACAGTGAGTTTCATGGGAAGTTCCCTACTTTCACTACTTTTAGTGCCATGAGGCACTGGCTTGTAGGCTTGTATTTCTCTAAGCGAAAAGATTCATGAGGCACCAAACTACCAGTTCATTCTTGCATTGAGCTATTCAACAAGCATTTATTGAACACATATGTCCACCTCATTGTGCCAAGTGATACTAAGGAGAAGGGAAGAGGCTTAGAACCCACTCTACCTGAAGCATTTCTCACTAGTACATAGACTGGCAAATGCCCACTCTCACACCCAGAGGTCTCACTCTCACAAGTTTTGGCACACATTGGGGACCACTATTCTGACCACTGTCACCATAAGTCTTGAACTTCATACACATGCAATTATACAGTATATACCTTTTTGTGTCCATGTTCTTTACTAAGATCCAACTGTGTTGCGTGCCATTCTTTTTCATTGCTGTCTAGTAGTCCATTATATGAATATATCATAGTTTATGTATCCATTCTACATTTGGTCATTTGGTTTATTTCAAGTTTAGGGCTATTATGAATAAAGCTGCCATCAACATTCTTGTATGTGTCTTTTGAGGGACCTAAGTACTCACATGATATGCGTGAGGATTGCTTGGCCATACGGTAGGCATGTTTAAAATACTTTAATAGATAATGCCAGTTTTCCAAGGTGATTATACTCATTTACACTCCCACCAGCATTGTCTGAAAGTTCCAGTTGCACATCTGTGCCAATACTTAGAATTGTTAGTTCTTTTTATTTTAGCCATACTGGTGGCAATATGGTAATAGCACATTGTGGCTTTAATTAGTATTCTCTGGGGAGGAATGGTTTTGAACACCATTTTTTGTACCTATTGGCCATTTGGATATCTTCTTTTGTAAAGTACCTATTTAAGTCTTTTGCTCCTCCCCTGCACCCCCTTTTTAAAACCAGATTGTCCTATTCTTATCGATTTGTAGGAACGCTTTATATACCCTGGAATAATATGTGTTACCAATATCTCCTATTCTATGGGTTGCCTTTTACTCTCTTAATGGCTTATAATTTTACAAGCTCAATATATCAATCCTTGTGATTAAGTATTTGTGCGTACTCTTGAAGAAATTTTTGTTTATCCCCAAGTCTTGAAGATATTCTCCTATTTTCTAGAAATTAAATCTTAGCTTTTATATTTAGGTCTGATTGATTTTCAATTCATTTTGTATTCAGTGTAGATCTGGGTACAATATACTAACAAAATGTTTTGTTGAATTGACAAATCCAACAAAACCTTTAACCATCATAAAATGTCCCTCTTTATTTCCAGTAATAGTCCTTGTCTTACAGTCTACTTTGTCTGAAACTAATTCAGCAATACCAGCTTTCTTTTCGTTAGTGTGTCCATGATATATATTTTTCCATTAATTTATTTTCAATCTTTCTGTGTTCTTATATTTAAAATATGTCGCTTTTAACAGAATAGAGTTCTTTTTAAAAATCCAATCAGAGAATGTTTTTTAATTGGAGTCTTTGGTCCAATCTTAATTGTAATTACTGATAGAGTAGGTTATTTTGTTTGTTTGTTTGTCTATAAACCTACCATCTTTGCTTTTTGTTTTCTCTTTGTCTCGTTTGTTTTTTGTTCCTTTATTTTTTTTCTTTGCCTTCTGTTAGATTGGTATTTTATATTATTTCATTTTATACATTTTTATTAAAAGATTTTTTTGGGGAAGGGAAACAGGACTTTATTGGGGAAAAGTGTGTACTTCCAGGATTTTTGTCCAAGTCAAGTTGTCCTTTCAATCTTAGTTGTGGAGAGTGCCGTTCAGCTTCAAGTTGTTGTCCTTTCAGTCTTAGTTGTGGAGGGCGCAGCTCAGCTCCAGATCCAGTTGCTGTTGCTAGTTGCAGGGGGTGCAGCCCACCATCCCTTGCGGGACTCGAGGAATTGAACCGGCAACCTTGTGGTTGAGAGCCCACTGGCCCATGTGGGAATCAAACCGGCAGCCTTCGGAGTCAGGAGCATGGAGCTCTAACCGCGTGAGCCACCAGGCTGGCCCCTCATTTTATACTCTTATATTTTTACTTACATATTTATTATTATTCTCATTTCTCTATATTCAAAGGAGAATCTTAGAGAAGGCAATGCTTACTCTAGAGGACAAGGTCTAATAGTGGACTTTCAGAGAGTCTGGCACTTACAAAGGTTTGGGGGTGCACCCATCAGTTTGATAGCCCAGCACATGTTCAGAGAACATAGCATCCCATACGATAACACTAATAATAATAGCAATAACAATAATATAATAGCTAACACTTATATTTGCACTTTCTATACACCAGGTACCGTTGAGGCATTTTATATATATTAACTAATTTAACTGTGGATTATGAACATAGATAAACATTGAAACAGATACTTTCTGTTCTATACCTTGTGGCTTCTCTGACACCCCCAGGGAAGGCTCTTCCTCTGTCCAACTGCCCTACCACCACAGCAGTCTCATTGGTACAGTAGACCCCCAGTGCCCTGTCTCCTTCCTGCTGCCTTAGTATCTCTGCTCTGACCTACACCGCTTGGTAACGCTTGAGGAGCCACAAGGTTGGTTCATAGCTGCTCCATCCTTATCCCTCGGCCACAGCGCACGATGTACACGCTTTCAAGCCCCAACTGTGCAGCTCGGTGTGTCCAGCCCCTAATCATCCGTGATACAAAGATGCTTAATAACTATTTGTTGAATGAAGTCAAGAGGAAAGGATAAAGAATGAATGGTCTTATGATTATATGAACACTGAGAACACAAGTGAAGCCATTAGCGCTGAACAGGATTCCTCCCACCTTGGGAAAGAAGACGGATACTCCAGTTCCGTCTCAATCCCTGACATCCCTTCCTCCTTTTCTTCCCCATCAAGCCAGCATGAGTGACACTGGGGTCCCTTTCCACCTGTAAGGGCAAAGGTAAACCCCGCTTCCTTTGGCATCCTCACCAGTCCCCATGCAGCTGCCATAGAGGCGCCCCATCCGCTTGCTACGCCTGCGCGCGAACACACACACACACACACACACACACACACACACATACTTCCCTGATTGGGCAGCATTGGGTATAATGGAGTGAGGTGGAGGTTGGGAGAGGCTTTGCATCCTAAATCTTTACCTTGCTCTCCTCTCCAGCCTCTTGATGCTCCTCCATCACTCCCCTTCTCGGCTGCAGCACACACGGATTGCGCGGCTGGCCACCCGCGCGCTTCCGCACCTCGGTCCCCCGTAATTCTCCCAGATGAACGGACCGAATGAGGATCCTATCAGCTGACCGAGACACTCCCCCCTCCCAGCCGCGGAGTCACCTGGAGTCCGGCGTGGTTCCCACCCCGTTCCCTCGCAGCCTGCCTTTTGATTGGGTACCAGGTTTATCGTTCGCGACGCCATTGGCTGCAATATTTGTCGTTCCGGTGGCTAGGCCCCAGCTTTTAAGGGGAATCGCAGAACCCAGAGGGCTGGGAAGAGGCGACAGCTTGGGGGCTGGGGTCGAGGGCTCTGGGTCACAGAGGTCTCGTGTCACGTCACCCCGCCCCCAGGCTGACTCCGGCTCGCCGCTGCTCAGGGCCGCGCCTTCCAACGGCCCCGCGCGGCTTACGCGTGCGCGTTAGCCTCGTCTCGCGCCTTCCAGGCGGTGGGCGGGGCGGTGGGCCGGCTGGCAGGGTAGGGAGGGTGGGTGGGTGAGTGGATGATGGGGAGAAGGGGAGGGGATGGTCAACTGGTTACGAAGACAAGAGGTAATGGCTACGGAGAAAGGGGTTCCGTTTGGATTTCCACTCTGGGACAAGAGGAAGCGGCGAAGTAAGCCGCACAGGGCGGCGAGGGGGCGCAACAAGGCCCGTCGCCACGGCGCCCAAGGCCAGGCTGGGGTCCGTGGGTCGTTGCAACTGCAGCCAGGAAGCAGAGGGCCACAGATACTGCGAGAAAAAATGTGGATGCCCTGGAACGGGCTCATCGTGATCGGGAAGAGACTAGAGCTCCTGGGTAGAAACACACAAAAGCCTAGAATGTGGGACCCGAAGCTTGAGTCTGAGTACTGGGGACTGGAAGATGTGAAAAAGACGATCTTGAAAGAGTCGGCAGGCCTGAGTCAGGGAAGGATGGGTGTGAAGCTACAGCAGAGTGTAGCAAATGCACTACAGGCTTCAGCAGGTTTGGGGAAAGACAACCCAAAGGAAGTGGGAAAGCAAGAATTCAACAAAATTGGGACTGAATCCAAGAGTGAAGGGACTACAACAGGGTCTAGGAGGGGATCTGGGTTTAAAAAGAGGTCGAGGTTTACTTGGGGGGGAACCAGTGGAGAGGACATGAGATCCAGAGGATATAAACTAGGGCAGAACGAAGAGGAGCTGAGGTCAAGTGGAGAGAAACTGCGATTAAGTGGAGAGACGCTGATCAAAGAGAAGCTGAGTTCAAGTGGAGAGAAGTTGGTTGAAGAGACGCTAAGCAGAGAGAAGCTGAGTTTAAGTGGAGAGAAGCTGAGTTTAAGTGGAGACAAGCTGCAGTCAAGTAGAGAGAAGCTGGTGTTCAGGGAAGAGAAGCTGGGGACTAGTGAAGAAGATTTGAGATCTACTGGAGATGAAATACAGTCAAGTGCAAAGAAGCTTGGACCCAGTAGGCAGAAGCGGGGCACTAGTGGAGAGAAGTTGAAGGGTTCAAAAATGGGGAGCATAAATGAAGAGCAAATTGAAAGAGTGGTAGAAGTTACTGGTAATGAAAGTAATAGAAATGACTGATGCTGAGATGGAAATTCCTTTTGAAAGGATGGAAGGGAATGATGAAAAATTAGAAAGGGCTGAGGAAGTGGTAGAAGATGTCTTGGGTGGAGTGAGTAGTACTGATGAATCTGTTTCTATGGAAAAGAAAGAGGTTACAAATGAAGGTATTGGTGAATGAGGCAAAAGAAGGATTAAACCTAAAGAAGGAAAGAGCAGCAGACAGAGGAAATATTGCAAGTCAAGAGGAGAAATTAGAGCCAAACAGAACATTATTGACCCTAAAGGGGTAAATATGACAGAAGAAAGAGGAGCATCTGAGCCTAAGAGAGTGGGAATGAAGAGCTACTAGGGATGAAGGCGGAGACCAGGACCAAAGGAAACGAAGAAGAGTGATAAAGAGGGAGATGGGAACATTTTGAGGAAAAAGAGATTTGATGATGTGTTGCTAGGTAAAGGAAAATTGGATATTGGTTTCTTGGAGAAGAGCTGTGATGGAGGAGCTTACAGGAAAATGTTTGAGAAATGGATTTAGGATGGGCTAGAAGGATTTAGTTTGCATAGTGAGAAAAATGGAAAATGACAGCAGGATAAAGGCTAGATGAAGGTTGTGGAAGAAGTTGCAGGCTGGGGCGAGCAAAGAAAATTTCTGAAAGGATTCTGAAGGTGAACGAGGGGGTCTGAAGTGACAAAAGCAAGAAAAAAGAAAAGTGAAGGAAAAAAGTAAGAAGCCAAATCCCATAATAGTGACTATGTTTGTTGGGTTTTAAAGTTATTTCCTTCACTATTTCTGTACCCTCCTCTTCCACATAGTCAACTTTACAATCTAATGGGACAGGCCTGTTGGTGGGCCCTCTAGGTCTAGGCCAAGACTATCCTCACTGATCCCTCTAACTAGCCCCCAAATTGTGTCCACAATAATTACTAGGCTCCACTATTTTAATCACTTCACCATGATCACCATTTCCACAGGTTCCCCTCACCTCCCCATCAAACTTGAATTGCCCCAATTATTTGTATTACTGTTTTCATCTTTGATTTTTAATTCTTCATCTAGTCATATGGACTTTTCCCTTTGTTTCTGTCTTCTTTGGGACTTTCATTTATGTCTTCCACATGCCATCCACCGTGCACTCTAATCCCAGGTAAGAGAGAAGACTATCTTAGTATCCACTAAGACATCAATGTCATAGTTTGTCTCTTGAATAGGGATATAAGAGGTGGCAAAAAGCAGTCATGGATAGTTAGGCTGAAAGAAATACTTCATCCTTTCTCCTCTCTGTACTTTTTAAAGTCTGTAAACTATGTGAGGAATAGAAACTTCATCATATCATAATACAACACAAGTGTCGTAACACATTTATAATAGCCACATGTTTTTTTAATTGTTAAATTTTCTACATACCTTTTGTTAATTTTCCCTACAGGCTCCAAAAGATCTGTAAATCCTGTGCAATATTTTTGGTCATATAGTCAAACCTAATAGAAAGTATATTAATTTCATTTTTTCCCCTGGCAATTTCTTTCTTGGAGTCCTTTGTCCTACGGGTCTAATGTGGGATGGCTGCGTTCTAGGCTTGCTCCATAGCTGCTTTCCCGAGCTTCTTAACATTTCTCTCTGTCCTTCTGTGTTGGATCTCCTACTGCCTGGATCTTAGATCTTCCTCTTTCTTGTTTTACAGGCTCATTTTGGTCAACAACATCATCTAATAGTTTCCAGAGAGAGTGACCACGAAAGGTAAACTTTTTGACAATTTATCTGTCTGAAAAATATTGATTCTCATAGTTGGTTGATAGTTTAGTTGGGTATGGGATTCTGGGTTGGAAATATTTCTCCCTTAGAATTTTAAAGGCATTGCTGCACTACCTTCTAACTTCTGAGTGTTGTTCTTTATAAGTGCAATTTTATTGTTGTTGTTGTTCTTCAACTACTTCTTCCTCTCTTCCTCCTCCTCCTCCTCCTCCACCACCACCTCCTCCTCCTCCTCCTCCTCCTCCTCTTCCTTCTTATTCTTACTCTTATTCTTTTATATTCTATGCAAATGACCTGCTTTTCTACCCTATGTAAAGTACGTATTTTCTACCACTCCATGGCTCAGCCTGCACTCTCATCCCACTTTCTGGGGTTCTATTACAGGATATTGGAGCCTGAATTATAGCTCTACCTATTTTTCTACTTTCTCCCTCTCTGAACAATTTCACTTTATCTTCTTATCATTTCTATTGAATCTTGTATTTTAACGCTCTTGTTCACTGATTGTGTATACACACACACACACACACACACACACACACACACACACACACAGAAGGTGCCAAAAAATGTATACACATTTTAGGAAAGGGAAAAACTATTAAAATTGTAATACTCTATATATACCTATAACAAAAGGTGAATACAAGTCATGTGTATAAATTTTTTTGGCACTATTGTGTGTGTGTGTGTGTGTGTGTGTGTGTGTGTGTATATACACACACACACAAGATAATTAAGTTTGTGAACTTGTTGCAATGATGTTGCTAACCTTTCTTGATATCAGAGGGATTATTCATTATGAATTTGTGCCAACTGGACAAATAGTTAACCAAGTTTACTCTTTGCAAGTGCTGAAAAGGCTGCATGAAAAAGTTAAACGACCTGAACTTTTCACCAATAATTCATGGCTCTTGCATCACGACAATGCACCAGCTCACACAGCACTGTCTGTGAGGGAGTTTTTCGCCAGTAAACAAATAACTGTATTGGAACCCCCTCCATACTCACCTGATCTGGCCCCCAAAGGCTTCTTTCTTCACCTGGAGATAAAGGAAATATTGAAAGGAAGACATTTTGATGACATTCAGGACATCAAGGGTAATACAATGACAGCCCTGATGGCCATTCCAGAAAAAGAGTTCCAAAATTGCTTTGAAGGGTGGACTAGGCACTGGCATTGGTGCGTAGCTTCCCAAGGGGAGTACTGCGAAGGTGACCATAGTGATATTCAGCAGTGAGGTATGTAGTACTTTTTCTAGGATGAGTTTGCGAACTTAGTTGTCAGAACTCATAAATATATATGTATATAATTTATATATATAATTTTCTGTTTTTGTTTCATGGACATGTTCTCTTTGCTCTCCAAGGAATTTTCCTGTTTTTAAGTTTTCTTCGGCTTTTCACATGGTTTCATCTGAATTCCTCCCCCACTTTTCTGGTGTGTGTGTGTGTTGTTGTTGTTGGAGGTTTTCCTCAAATGCTGGATCTTTGACAGTCTATTGTATTTAAGAATAAGACACTAAAGTAGAGCAAATTGGAGACTATGTGCACAGATGGGGCTTGCAAATTGATGGTTTTCATTCTAAGGTGACTGGAGCAAGCAGGTTTTTTAATGGTACCTACCCGCAAAAGTCAGAATCTGTAGATCACATTGCAGGGACTGGTTTCTCCAGGGAAGAATTCTCCAGTGTCTTATCTGGGGAATATTTGCATGGCCACCACTGTTGAGGTTCTGGCAGCAGGGCAGGGGGTATAGGGTTGTGGATCCAACATTTAGCATGCATATTTTCACCCAGTCCTTCTGTTTTTAGCTCAGTGCTCACCACTATCTGCAGCTGTGCCTCATGTCCCTGAGTCAATGTTTCGTGGATTTGATTTCCCCAGAGCATAAACCCTCTGGTGTCCTACAGGGGGTTGTTGTCAGGCTAAAAAGGGTTGGAGAGGGGATTTATGAGTTTAATTGCTTTATATACAGACTTCTAAACAATTTCCCTGTTTTCGATTCCATGCCTTTCTCCTCCACCTGGAGGTGCCTGGTCCCTCCAAGTCCTGAACTTTTGGGGGGATGAGTAGAGTGAACTATTACTCTTGTTTATATTCTCCTCTTTGAACATTTAAGTTCCAGCTCCCTGCACCCTGCTAACTTAATTCCCACTCCATCTCTAAAAGTTTGTCGACCTCTCTAATCCACTGTTGTCTGCTTGCCTGTCCTCTTTGTCCTCATGGCTTTTTACCATATTTATTCATTTATTTTCATCTGGTGGGGTTTAGAGATAAGCATATGTGTGTGTTCAATCTTCCATGTTTGATAAAAAAGTCTCCTCTGTTACATTTTGATTGTTCTTAATTGAATTATCAAAGAGTAACCCTAATTTTCATCTTTAGGGTAACTTGCTATTTTCTTTATGAATTTTCCTGTGTGAAAGTGGCAAATAAAGAACAAATAAACTGTACTCCTGTTCTACTACAACAGTATACAACCAATTCTACTAAATCACTTATTATACATCTTTAAGGAAAAACCACAAAATCTCTCTTCAACCCACATTTCTCTCTATGTACTGTCTTATTTTTTTTGCTCCCTGTAGTAGGCACAAAAGTGGCCCCCCAAAGGTATATTCATTTCCTAATCCCAGGAACCTGTGAATATTACCTTATATGGCAAAAAAATGTGATGAAATTAAAGATCTTGCGAGGAAGAGCTTATTCTGGAATAGGGTGCGTCCTAAATGCCATCACAAATGTCCTTATATGAGGGAGAGAGAAGGAGATCGAACACACAGAAGAGGAGGAGACAGTGTGACCCCAGAAGCAGAGACTGGAGTGATGCAGTCACAAGTCTAGGAATGCTGATAGCTAGCCACCAGAAGTTGGAAGGGCAAATAATGGATTCTTCCATAGAGCCTCTGTAGGGAGTCTGGCCTCTGCCAATACCTTATTTTGGACTTCCGGCCTTCATAACTGTGAAGGAATAAATTTCTGTTCTTTTTCTTTTTTTAAGGAGGGTGCAGCTCACAGTGGCCCATGCAGGGATCAAACTGGTGACCTTGGTGTTATCAGCACCACGCTCTAACCAACTGAGCTAACCGGCCACCCTACATATCTGTTCTTTTAAGCCACATAGTTGATGGTAATCTGTTACAGCAACCTTAGGAAACTAATATCTTCCTTTTATAGCAGAATTCCTCTAAAAAGTTGTCATGCTTACTTTTCCTAAAAATTTTCTTCTATTCCTTTTTATCCAACTTTTTTTTGCTGTACTTTATATATATATTAAATGTAGAATTAGATATAATTATTGACATTCAATATTACTCTACATCACCTTCAAGTGTACAGCACAGTGGTCAGGCATCTATACAATCTATGAAGTGATTTCTCCGATAAGTCCAGTACCCATCTGGTACCCTATATAGTCTTTACAACATTATTGATTATATTCCCCATACTGTATTTCACATCCCCGTGACTATTTTATGCCTATCAATTTATACTTTCTTATCCCTTCACCTTCTCTCCCATCCCACAACCCCCCTCCCATCTAGCAACCATCAGTTTTTTTCTCTGTATCTCTGAGTCTATTTCTATTTCATTTGCTCGTTTAGTCTATTCTTTAGATTCCACATGAAGTGAAATCATATGGTATTTGTCTTTCTCAGTCTGACTTATTTCACTAAGCATAATATTCTCTAGGTCCATCCATGTTGTTGCTTTATCCAACTTCTTACATTGGACATTTTAATATACACAGAAAAGTTGAAAGATTAGAGCAATGAACAATGAAATAGTCTCTACCTATTATAGATTCAACAGTTGATAACAGTTTGCTCTGTTTGCTTTATCTCTGTATACTTCAGCATATATCTCCTAAGAATAAAGGTATTCTCCTACATATCCATAACACCTAAGTACATTTTTTTAGTTTTATATATTTTTAAATTTCAATTTAATAAAATAAAGAATAATTCTCTTAAATCATCTAATGGTCAATCTATAGTCAAATGTCCTTCCTTGTCCCAAAAATATCTTTTATAACTTGTTGTCCTTGGCCCAGGATACAATCAGGGCTCATATGTTGAATATAATTGTAACTGCTTTTAACCTACATTAATTTTCCTTCTTATTTCGTTTTTAACAACTTGACTCTTTAAAGAATTTTAGGCTGGTGTTCTGATAGAAGTCCAACATTCTGGATTTATCTGACTGTGTCCAGATGGTGTCATTAGTCCGTTCTTCTCTCTGCTGTAGGTCTTGTACACTGGAAGTTGGGGCTAAGGGCTCTTTTTCTGTAGCACTCATCACTCTCTGACTCAGAGTCTTCCTTCTGTAGTTGTTCATTATCTGTCTCCCCTCCACTAGAATATAAGCTCAATGTGTGTGCTGGGTTACCTGTTCTAGTCCACTGTCTAACCAACACATAGTAAGCACTCAGCATGTATTCGTGGAATGAAACAATCCATTACATTCAGTGATTTTACCTGTCTCAATACTATTTAACATCTATTGAGGAATTGCTATGCCTTAGAATATCACATGCTTTGAAGCCTCAAATGCCTAAAAATGCCTTTATTCCATTCTTGAGTTTTGTCTAGGTATAGAATTTTCCCTCAGCAGTTTGAAGGCATGCCCTTTGTTTTCTCCCTTCAAGCGTGGCCATAGAGAGTCCAGATCTGTTTTTACGCTTGAGCCATTGTACATGACCAGATGTTCCGTGTATGTGGCCCATTTCCTTTTCCTTGTCTCCATATTTCTGCTTATTTATTGATCAGAAGTTTATAGCTTGCTCATTCTCTGAGAACTCTGATCTCGTGGTTAGACAATAAAATAGAGATATTGGATACGGGCCAGAGTTGTAAAGATAAGCTACAGAAGGCTCAAGTCTAGCAGTAGGATCTTTTTCACAAATGATGGTAGCTAACTAACATTTACTGAATTCTTGCAATGATCAGAATAATTTCATAGGTACCATGAACAAGCACTTTACATGTTCTCTATCATTTAATCTTCCCAACAAGTCTTTGAGATAGGAACTATTACTCCATCAACTCTACGAACTAGAAACTTCCAGGACCAGGCCCTGAGCCCAGGCAGCCTGACCCCAGAGCCATACTGGAAACCACTCTGCTCGATGGCCTCTTCTGTTCTTACTAGACAAGCCCCATGACTCGGTTTTCTTGCCTGCCAAAGCAAGGTCTCCGATTCTGCCTGGAGGTTGGGCCATGAGTCTGTGCAACAAACCTTCCATTCACTCAGTGAATGCTTGTTGGATGAACGCTTCAATGGCAAGTGTTTTAAGACCATAAATGCCAAAAAACAATGATGTTTATTTTCTTTCCCAGATCTCTGCCTTCCCAAGGTCATCCACTCCTTAGCCTCCTCTGGTGATTTTCTGAGCACCGAGAAATCATTGCCTCTCTTGGAAGAGGCCTGCACAGCCATGAGGTCGAGATGGACAGTTTGCAGTTGTGTGGGTCTCTCAGATTGCACTGCACAGTATATAAATTATGAACCAAATCATCGGACTTCCCCTTTGACTGGATTACCCTTTCTCCTGGGATATCAGATGCATTCCACTGAGACTACAGAAAGAAAAAGTGAAGATCAAGATGCCGTGACAGATGGCAACCAACTTGTAAGTGCAGATATTTTCAATCATCTAGGTAGCTAGAACTTTGTATTTATAATAGCCCGTTTTACTAAAATTAACCAAAATCACACATTTCAGGGAATCGGGGCTCCTGAGTGATTTTATGTATTTTTGTTATCCTATTCTTTCTTTGCGTATTCCCAAAGGGCCCTGTTTCTTGCAACAGGATGTATTAAAAGTGACATGTTGGCTTTTGTTCAAATGCCTTCTTGGTCCTTGCTACCTATCTGTGTTCCTTTCAGCTGGGTCCTTTGCTCCCCAGTTGGCCAGAGCCTACCAGCCAGCCTACCTGGGGTCCCTGCCCACCTCCACCAGTACCCAAGTTTGCCTCTCTCGACAACAAGCTGGTCCAGTTTAATGCCAGGCTGCGCTTGGGCATTTAATTTCATGTCAAGCCCAGGCCTCCATTGATGGCTAAATACTCTTCTTGAACTTCAGGTAATACAGTATAAGATAAAAACAACGTGTTTTGCTTTCTTTTTTGTTTCCCTTCATGCTGTGGGAATTGAGAAAAACTAAATACCTAACCATGCTTGAGTGCCCACAGGGAGGAGGGTTACATACTGGTTGTTGGGGACAAAGGTGAATGGTTATAGTTGCCGAAACCTGCACCAATTAAAATGAAATATCAATCATACCATGAAAAATGGCAAAAGTAGTGGCAGCTATACAAATCAAGCTGTGATTTTTTTTTCTGTTTACTTTGTTTTGTAATTAATAATTGGCTTGAATTTTGAGCTGTGTACTTTGGGCATTTTATAAGGAAGCTTTTGGAGAAAATACATGTCTGTGTTTTTGTGTGTGGACCATAGCCTATACAGCTTAGAATTCTTTGTAGAAATTCAGTTTCAGAACATTTTTTAAAGTTTTATGATTGATTAAAGGTTGAAAACCTGTAGCTGTACCATTAAGTTAAAATATAAGGCACAGGATGGCAAACAGGTATTTGTCCATATTAAATATTTTGTTACATTTAAAATGTAACCGTCTCCCTTGCCAGTGATCAGATTGGACATCATGGATTTTATGCTGGTGTGAATTTGTTTGCAATTTATAAATTGCACTTAGAGACACAGGTTCAAACAGGTGCAAGAAATAGAGCTGATACCAGAGCTTCAGGAGTTTGACTCCTCATCTGGATTCCTGGGATACCAGACAGTTTTCCATCATGCTTGGCCCCCGATTTAGGAACTAGAGGAAGGTGGCTGCTGCCTCTGGGCATAAATTTCTGAGGCCACTGGGCACTATTCCGGGATGGCCACTGGGTCTCAGAGGTTCCCTGTCCATCTCGCAAGGGTCATCATTCTGTCAGACTACACTGACCTAACTCTCAAGAGGCCTTTCCCCTGGGAGCTAGAATTAATTGCAGCTCAATGTGGTCTCGGAGCCATTTTTACTCAGAATCCACCAGACTTACAAGGCCACACTCTCCTGCTCCTTGGACTCTGACCCCCTCCCAGCACATTCTCCTTCCTCCTTCCTCTCCTCCTCAGAGTCCCCACCCCCGATGTGAACACCTAGGGTGGGACCCGGATGTGTATTATGGCCAATTCTGTCCGTGTCTGTGTCACTCAGAATCCACTGTTTCTTATTGATATCATACTGACCAATGCCTAATACTATGGGGTTGCCCCATGCTGAGAGCCAGGGGTACAACAGACAGGTGCCCTGCCCTTGGGGACAAGAGGAACACTCATTTGTGAACAAGGTAGCACTTTGTTACAGTACATTAATAACTGGTATTTTATCTCTGTCACATTATAATTCCATTTTTGTGGTGTGGCCTAAAGAACCTAAGTCTCTCCAAAAGATCCAGCCAAGTACATGGTAAAATTCTACTACTTATTCATTCATTTAACAAATATTTAATAAGCACCGATTATTTGCCAGGCACTATTCCAAATATCAGGAGTAGAACAGGGAACAAACTGACAAATCTCCCTGATCTCTTGGAGCTTATGCTATCGTGGAAGGAGACAGAAAAATGGCATCAATATGTAATATGAGCTAAGAATTCTGAAGAAAAGCCAAGCAGGGTAAGGAAGAAAGAGTGACAGAGGAGTGTGTGTGTGTGTGTGTGTGTGTGCGCGCGCGCGCGTGCGCGCGCTCTTTTAGATGGTTGTTGGGGAAAGCCTTTTTAATGAGGTAACTGTGGAAGCAGTGCCCAGAGGAGATGAGGGAGAAGCAGCAGCTGTTGGAGGATGTCCGTTCCAGGCAGGGCAGCAGGACAGAGCCTCTGAGTGGGGAGTGATCCCGGCCTACTTGAGAAATAGGAAGTCACTGACTAAACATCTGCGCTCCTCACTCTCCTCGTCTGCAAGTCCATGGCTTGTTGGGAGGAACAAATGAAATCATTCATGTGGAAATATGTATGGAAACCATCACGCAAGGCTAGAAGTTATTCTCTTTATGTTGACTTCATCAAGTATTTGTAGAGTATCTAAATCATCATGGACCATAATGATTATATTACAATTCTGCCCTTTCATTTTCTCTCTGATTGAGGTGAAATTCACAGAACATATAATTAACCATTTGAAAGTGTACAATCCAGTAGCCTTTAGTGTAGTCACACTGTTGTGCAACCACGACCGCTCTCTCATTTCAAAACTTTTTCATCACCCTACACTTTCATTTTTAATATTAGTTTGTTACCGCCCTTCAAAAAGGATTTTCCCCTCCATATCTGACTTTGCCCTTTCTGTTTCTGGCCGGCCTTCACCAAGAAAGGAGAAGCGTATGGTTCCTCCATGTGTTTATTCAACAGATAACTATTGAGCGTTTACCGAGGCAGTAGCCACCTTGCTAGGTAGGTATGGGGGATACAGCGGTGACAGAGGACACACAGGTCCCTGCTTTAGGGGACTCATAATCTAGTGGGGGGTTTAGACGCTGAACATATCATTACCAGAAAATTGATTTAAATTATGATAAAATACTTGTAAGCAAAACCACTTTGAAAATTACATTTAAAACGCTTGTGACATTATTAAAGCAGCTCCTAGAAGTGAGAAGCCACTGGCTTTTACAGCTTCGAATACCATGACTACATATAGTTTTATAATTGTGCTCTTAGTTCAGGGACACAGGAGAGAAAGCTCACCTCTGGAAAGTGACCTGGATTGTGTTAGGGCGGAAAGTAGGACGGCAGGCAAAGAGAAAAACGGTACTTCATTTATTTCCTTCTAGTAACAACCCTTTGAGGTATGCAAGGACAGATGTTGTTACCATCGCTCCCATTGGAAGATGTGAAAACTGAGACTTAGAAGGTCGTGCCTTGTTTAAAGTCCCCTTGACGGGGCTTCTATCTAGTATTTCTCTTTAGCCATCTGTCTAGTAAAGCTGAAAAGCATTTTTTCCAGTAGGGGGCAGTGGCGCACCTGGTTGGAAGAAGACCCGCATGCACGCGCTGGCTTGGTCCACAGCCACCCTGCCCACAGGATGTGCTCCCAGCTTCCCAGGAGAGGGCACTGCTAGGCTGGCCTCAGAGTCACCTCGCGGGACCTCCCCAGACCTGTCCGCCTGCCCTCTCCCTTCCCCCTCCCCCCCACTGAGACTCATGACCCAGCAAGCTCTCAGCTCCCTCCAGCCTTTTCGTACACACTAATGTGCACATCTGTGTTTTCCTAGATGATTGTGTCTTAATCACACTGTGAAATAACAAATCCGGGCTAGTAACCCAAGTCACCTCAAGTGATGAGCTAGTGGTCACCAAAACATAGGTACAGCCCCGGGACAGGGAGCCACAAAAGCTGCTAGCGTCCCCCTGGAGGCCACATACTGCCACCGTGGCACCACCGCTGCACGTCCCTCATGCAGGCGCAATCGTCAGGTTTCTTTAGACAGGATGACCTGGCAGCATTTCCACCCCACCCACAGCTAGTTTCGCTTTCCTAATGTTGTTAAAAAGTGCCTTCTAACTGAAGTAGGGTGGTTGAACAGGTTCCAGCATTTTACTTAATTTTTTTTTATATAATCATTTGTTTCAGATTTCTTCCTTCTAGTGAGTTTCCTTCCTTTTTGTCTCAGGCACATGCCCAGAGCTGTCCTCTTTGGCAGTTGTCCAAAGTCCAGGTTCTAATAGCTTCTGGACTATGGTTTAATTTTAACCAGAAATTCTTCTTTTGGAATAATTGCTTTTTAATCTGGAAAGAGCCAGTTTGATACAGAGCAGTAACACCTGCCTGAATCAGTAGACAAAGTTGTATCCGTTTACTGCCGACATATTCTTTTTAAAAGGGGAGACTGATTTGGTGGAGGAAATGAAAATGAAAATTGTGGATAGGTTCGTTTGGAGGACTGTTTGAACATCTGTTTTAATCAATGTAATAGATTCTGGGCGTCTGAGGAGAGAGGGCTGGGGAGAGAATTGAGAGATGGAATGACTGAGAGAACCTCGAGGCCACCATGGGGCATTCGTTTTCTGGAACAATCTCAATTTCTGAAACAGAGGACACACTGCCGCTTTGCCAGGTCACGCATCAGACTGCCACCAATTCTCAGTTCTGACGATGGGGTCACTGGCGAGGCCTGTCGGCATGACAGGAGATATTTCCCTAGGACTGACCTTACCAGGCAGGGAAGCAGAGCTGGCATTCCCCAGAGCTCCCTGCGCCAGTTAGTATTTCTGATTCCTCTTTCCTTACAATACAAGTCCTTTGGTGATCATTACGTGCTTGTATTTGTAGGACTTTTGTCGTGCAGGAGACCCTGCTCACTGTGCCATTTGTCATGCGGGGCATCCGGCAGGGTCTCTGCTCCCACTCCCCACATAAGAACTCAGCATATGGTGAGGTCAGACAGGAACACCCACGGAGCCATAGATGGGGGAGTCATACCACTATATTCTCGCTGGCAGCATCTGCCTCTCTTCAATCCACTCTTTCTAGCTCAGCCACCATTTTCTTGCTGGGCCCCCATTTTCCTTCTCTCTCTTCTCCTGCTAGCGTAGCCACAGCAGTTATATTAGTGGCCAATGGCTCACTGGTTACAGCTGACGGCCAACTAGCCACAGCTGATGGCCATCCCATCACAGTTGATGGCCATTTACTACCTGAGCCAGCACCTGTCTATGTGAGGCCGAGAGCCTGGAAACTGCTTTCTGGGGCTCTGCCCCCACAACTTTAAAGAATTTTTGATGCAGCAAGACAGAAATTAGTTATTTACTTGTTTGCAGTTTAGGTGGCAAACCTCTTCTTTGGTAATAAAACAAAAATCAAAGATGAAAAGCAAATGGCACGTACAATGGAGACCAACTCTAGGAAAAATGATTTTTGCCCGTCCCCCTGAGGCAAACAAATTTGGGAAGACTTACTTGCTTTGTAGAAATAGTCTTCACTTTACCAGAGAGTCATCCTTGGGCTTATTTAAATATGAAACCCTTCTGGAACACTTAAGTAGGAGAGAAAAAAACGGAGGCCAACTATCAAAAGCTGTTACCACTGCAAGATGAGTCTTAAATGAAAATAAAGGGTCTGATTACCCGGTGAGTCAGAAAGGGCTGAGGCTTCTATTTAGAAAAATCTGACCTCGTGAGGAATCTCTTAAGGGCAGGTGCATAAAGCCAGGTGTAGCCATGCTGGCCTGATTAGTCCCAGAAAAGCTTCCACAGGCAGAGACTGTCTTTCACAGCTCCTCACTGCTGGGGTTCCTTCTTCAAAAACCCTCAGTGAGTGTCAAATCGACACATTTAAGGGTGAGATTTGATATGTGTAGGAAGAACGGTCTCTCCACGCATGACCTAACCTGGCATCCACTCAGAAACCAGTGCTTCTCCCTTTTCTTGCCTCTGCACGAGTACTAAAGAAGAAGAGAGAAAGCAAAAGTTTCACATGCCCAGAGCAAAACATGCTACAGAGATGAGTTTTTGAGAAAAGAAAGCAAGCCGACCTAATCTGAGGGTTTGATCACCACTAAGAATGTGTTTCTGTTTCATCACTCAGTTTCTGGCTCAGCCTTCCAGCTGAGACCTGTGCGGCAGCCTCTCAGGCAGCGCCTTCATTTCTCAGGCCTTCTCCTTGCCCGCCGGGCACTGTTCCTCATTCGGACCCGGCTGCTACATCCCGGGACACCCCTCCTTCCTGAGTCCTCCCTCTGTACCTGCCAAAGGCAGAGAGGGATTGGGGCAGCACTCTCAGGGTGATGCTCGGCTTCCCGAAGGGCACTAGCACCCCCAGAAGTGATCCGTATTTGGTGCTGTCTCTGAGGAGCCCTCGGAGGTAGCTGCTTGGGCACGGATTCAGCTTGGAGGGAGATAACACAGCTCATTGCTGCCTACGTGGTAGAGCTCGGTCAGCCCGGGGGAGGGCGGGTCTGTGTCTCCTACTGGCTTGGGCGGGCGGGAGAGTGGCGTAGGGAACTTCTGCTCCATGAATGCTTAGGGTGTTATGATGGTTTTTCCAAGACTCCTTTATCTTTTTACCCCATCCATCAGTTTACAGAGGATTAGGATTTCTCTTTTGTCTTGGTTATATCCTCAGAAGTACAGGGAAACCCATGAGAATGAGAGTCTGCAAAACAAAAGCTCACGTACTAGGAGGCGCAGGCTATTGCGGCAAAAGCCAGAGTCTGGGGATGAGGGTGGCTGTGGACGAAGGAGGCCACCTGGGGTGTGAGGAGAACAGTGCTGTGTTATCATCAGTGAGAACTTCCCTCTACATACTCTCATCTTGGAAAGAAAGGAATGGAACCAAGGGCTTATGTCGGAGTATCTGTAGTTGCCCTAGTTATAAGGTTGTCTGTCTGACTGTCTGTTTAATAGGTAGTTGTTCCATGGTGTAGCACAGCAAGGTCACGCATAGCCCTGCATATTCACAAGGCTGGCCTGGAGCTCTGGAAAAAGTGGTGACAAAGCATTCAGCACTAGGCTTGTTCTATCTTAGTCTCCAGGCTGGCCTGGATCAGAAAGAGTAAAGTATTGAAGTGGCATCCCAAATATTAGTCCTAAAGGACAAACAGACTGGAAAGGGAAAGCACCCTTAGATCCAGCTAGGATGGCGAAGCCCCAGATGAATGATGTCACCCACGTGTGGCTCACGGGAGCCCCTGTGGCTGTTTTGAATCTGTAGTCGTATGTAGGACAATATTGCTGACAGCGTGGCTTCCTGCGATGGCCTTACCCTGTCAGCAAGACACTGTGTACATTATTTGTTTGCCAAATTGTGGTGCGTTGTGTACAATATATTTTAAGTTCAATTAAATTAATGTTTAGAAATACTGTAGCTAGAAAAGGCTAGAAAAGCACTCTAGCAAACAATGATTACTGAGATTAGAATGCTTTGAACTTGAGCAGGAGAGAACCTGGTGAATTTGTAGGAATTAACCAGGACATGTACCCATCTCTCAGGAGGCGTGCGTAGCTTCCTGCAGGGCACCAGCAGTGTGTCAGAGGTATTTCAGGTAGCAGACTAAAGAGGGCAGGAAAGAGATAAAACATAAGAAAACATCTTTGCATACCAAGAATTGTAATCTCGCTCTGCAAAACACTGGGGGCTGAATTGTTTTGGTCAGTTACCTTGGCAGAGGATAAACTATGAGTCAGAAATGCTCAGAGTCGCCTCTGGAGGAAGTGTTCCTGGATGAATACCCACTAGCAGCCTCTTTGATTTCAAAGGTAAAATAGTTGAACCCTAGACCTCACTGTAAGATGTGAAGAGTCACTCCAAATTTATAAGCTCATTAAACTCATCTTTTTGACTGTCTACACGTCTGGCTTTAGGGAAAACACGCAGAATGCTTCCAGCCACGCCTCCTCAAACCACTTAGCTGACAGTTTTTTCTTCTAATTACTCTAGTGAGCGTCTCTGTTATTTACAAAGTTTGGGTAAGGCAGGGCAGGGGGGATTTGTGCCTTGGTGTCCTATCAAGAGGGGTCAAATTCAGCCTCTCTTTTGGATGGCCCTGGGGCCAGGGTCAGGGTTTTTGAGTTTGTGCTTCTTCATTGACTTTCTGGTTGAATGGTGGCTAAGCCACCTAAAGTCTCCCCCTCCCCATTCACTTCTGTTGTGATGAAATGAGAAGACTTCTGCCCTTTCCTTCTTTCTTCCCTTCCTTGGCTTGGGTAAGATCAGTGAGATCATGGTCATAAAGTACTTTGAATGCCTTCAGGAAGAGTGCGCCCTGGCTGGCTATTACACTGGGAGCGGTTCACAAATCCCCACAGTCCAAGACTTTCAGCTGCTCCCCTGGGGAGGCTCCTGAGAGGAAGAAGGAGATGCTATGGAGGCAGCCCCGTGGCACTGTTGGTCAGACTTGCTCGTTCCTGACCTGGGCATTCACACTCTTATCTCCCGAAGGGGGATAAATGATATCCAGCCACTTGTGTGTCCTCATCATGCGAGCTGTCAGTCATCTCCAGCGTGACTTGCTGGGCTGCATAGTTCCTGCCCCTGTTCCAGGAACTAATAAGAGGTAGAATGAAAAGATTGTTTCCTCTGATGCACGTTTACAAGATGTTGTCCAAGAGGAGGCAGCAGGGAAGTGATGAACCCCGCTCCCTGGTGCATCGAGGCAGCAGAATTCTGACAGGAGGGCAGAGGGAAACTCCACTTCCCGGAGACCTTGCTCAGGACAGCCAGTCAGGTGGCCAGGGGTCAGGGAACATCCGGGTGACCATGGGCCGTGTAAGCTAGATATTGTGCTTTGTAGGCTGCTGATGGTGTGACATGCAGTGTGGCCGAGGGACGGCTGTGGCTCGGGCAGGCGACCCTTTCCACACCAGCTTTTCTTGGGTGACGGCTCATCACTCAGCCTGTGCTACTCGGGTTTGTCAAACTTCGCCCTGAAGCACCTTCCGTAGGGGGTGGTAAAGGAGTTGGATTTCTTAGGAGAAAAATATTAGGCCTCTGCCCCAGAGGACATCACTATGCCCTTAAGGGTTAGTCACCCTCAAGAGAGCCTCAAGGACAAAGGAATCTTCTAGAGACAATGTGGGGAGGGGGGGAGTTTGCTGAAGGAAACTCTGGAGTGAGCCCAGAGTCCAGTGGGAGCTCATTAAATCCTTGTTGAGAGGAGCCTGGCAGTTGTTTGAGTGAGGAAAGGGACACAGAGCAGAAGCCGAGAGAGACTGTGAAGATGGAGTGGAGGCCATAGAACATGACAGGAGGAGAAGGTCAATTATGCTGATTAATTAGACTAAGTACAAGGGAGTGTCACACTCATTTGGTTGCCAAAAGGTATTCTTGGCAGAAAAAAGTTATGAACTCCTGCACCGGGGATGGACGAAGGCTTGGTAACCAACATGTTGAAAAGCAGAGAGACAGCAACCCTCGCAACTATAAAGGGATCATTTCTGCGGTTCTGCCATCAAAATTTGCCCACGTGATGTCAAATGACTCTTAATGTTTGTGTGTGCACGTTTGTGCTATTGGGTTGTCTCCTGAGCAATCCTGAGTTTTAAGAATGTGTCGCTGAAGTCAACAACCAACAATTCCAGGAGCCCAGGTTCCACCCAGGACTTACTCAGGGAATCTGAGGCCCTTCCTCCTGCCACTCACCGTGTGGCACTCCTGTCATCGTTCTGCCTGGGCACTCCCCCTTCCTCCCGGAGAGCTGGGGTTTTGCCGGTCGTGCGCGCACACGTATGTGTGTGTGTGTGTGTGTGTGTGTGTGTGTGTGTGTGTATGTGTGTGTGTGTGTAGTGGGGCTGCAAGGGAGGAGAGAAAGTCTCCTCTGTGATGAGCATGGCCAGTCAGTTGAAGGCTTTGCGCTATGTCAAGGTGAAGCAATAGTGACACCAAGTGCCAAGAGCAGGAGCTAGCTGTGGCATCAGCTGTTTTCTCTCCTCAAATTATAGGAGCAGAGAGAAAGGCTTTGTTCTGGTCCGTAGTGTTCTCCTCAAGAGAGGGTGACGAGAGCCTCAGAGCTGGCCTGACTTCCGTGTTGCACTCTGCTCGTTTGGCCAATGGATTGGCTCTCCGGGACTTAGATGCAGAACTGGGTCTTTGGATAGATTTGTAAAATAAAAAGCAAGGTGAACTGTCTTGTTGGCTAGAACATGATGCAGAGACCCAAACTGCTATTTCTACCCTAAACTGGTCCTACAACTTCCGCTGGAGGAGGGACTGTACCCTCTTTTCTGGTGAGAGAGCTCTCAGGTTACCAAGGTAGGTGGTGGGTCACCTTTGTATGCAGAAAACAACCTGGTTTCCTTTGTTCAAAAAAACATTGACCCACTTCTCTATGGGTCTCCTGGCTCAGGGTCCCTATGGCTAGAAATCTACCCTGTGAAGCCATGAGCGGAGAACTAAGAGGCATAGTCCTGCGGCATGGCCCCCCCGAGAGGGACTGAGCACTTTGAGGGGCAGAGAATTCCGTGGGCTGCTTGGAGATCACCCCTGGTACAGGCTAGACCTACAACAGTTATAGCGCCCCCTCAGACATCTGCCCAGAGGAAGAATATGGCCAAGTTGGTATCTGCCCTCCAGCCAATCCTTGTTTTCAGCTTGGAGCCTACTTGGTTTCTTCCTTCATGGAAGATAAAGAGGGAAGAGATTTGTTTGTCCAGGTGCCACCACTCCAATGACACAGAGTATTTTCAGGGCGTAGTGTCAGATCCGGTCCCCCCTGATGTCTATATTCCTGCTCTGGGTGTGCTGTAAACAGCAGGTTGATTCAAAGCTGAGAGGTGTTGGGAAACCCCTTGGGCAGAAGATTTCGAAATGCGATTCAGATCAGAAAAAACATAGTGGGGTGAGGTCCTAAGGAATGAAGGAGACAGAAAAAGCTCCTGTTCTGGTACTTGGCTGGATAGCGGAGATTAACAGAAGAGTCTAGAAGAGCCTAGAATGGGAAGGAGGCAGCTGAGCTGAGCACACGGCTTCTCTCCCCTCTGCCCACGAGGACCAGGAGGCGCTGCATCTCTGTTCACCAGGCGAAACCACCCCTGGAGCGCCCTCAGTCCAGGACATGTTAGCACCAGCACCGTGTAGCTCAATCAGGCCTCCCGCAGGAGAGGGAGGGGCTGGCGGCCAGGGGAGTAGGGTTGGCAGGAGAATTAGGAGAAAAACAGTGACAAAAAGATTTGATAAGACTTGTTGGGTAATTGAGGAAGGGACTAGTGAGGAAACGAATAAAGCCCCGGATGCTAAAGCTCAGGTGGCCCTGGCAGGAAGGGGCCGTCCCAGTTGCTGACCAGCGCCATCCTGCCGTCTGCCCCGCCTCCTCTGTACTCTAGCTCAGGTCACCCTGGCATCGGGGGCTCTGAGTGGCAGGTGCCTGTGACATGAAGAGCCCAGAGGAAGGTACTGGATGGATCTAGAACCAGAGAGTGGGCATGAGGAAAAGGAGAGGGAAACTGAGAAACAAGGAGAAGAAGAGCAATTAAAATGATCCATGGAAGAAAAGGAGGTAACGATAAGGGAAGGTGGGAGGGACAGCTTAGAAAGTGCAAAAAAGGAAAAAGAGTGGAAATGGTGTGTCTCCTCTGATGGACGGATGGACTTGGAGTTGTGAAGTCAAGAATGAGTCTCCACCATGGTCAGTACTTAGAAAGCTTGTCGCATGATCAATAAATCCCTTTCATCTAGAGGGATGAAGACTCTTTGAGGACGTTTGAAGTCATCCTGCGTGGAAACTGTGAGTGGTACTGTAAGAAGCAGCGAACTGGTGATGAATGAGAGGGGCTCGTGATTCATGAGCGTGCCTACCACCTCCACCCAGAAGCCATGACTTCCCCCATCTCGTGCAGGGTGGGGACCCATCTAACCAGAACCACCACCCGGCCTCTCCCAGTCTCCTTAGATGACAAGCTCTGGCATCCTTGGTCCACCCAACTCAACCCCCAAGCATTTTGCCAAAACATCAGTAGACAAATATAGGTGAAACGGGTCACAGACCTCTGCATTTCGTACCATTTTCTCCTCCTTCCCAGAGCCCAGTACGTGACTAACCAGGGGTTGGTCATCACGGGCTGTATATTCTTTCCTCAAAGAGTAGTCACAAAGTCCCCAAACACCTTTCTCTGAGCTCAGAGTAAGTCTATCTTGCTTTATTTTTATACTCTATTACCATGGGCCAGGAAATCCAAGACTGCCTGAGCTGCATGGGGAAAACTTCCCCGATCTCCAGCACGTCCAGAATTCTCATCGGCCAGTACAAACTTGGCTGCAGCAGCTGGCACCTTTCTTGCTAAGGTTGAACCAGAGATGAATGTTATTAACTACAACATCTAACATTTGTTTAGGGCTTTAGACCTTGCAAAGCAAATATTTATCTTATTTGATTCTCACAATAATTCTGTGTTACAGTTACTTCCCATGTATAGACACTGTTTCAGGAAGATAAGCATTTTCCTTAGTGTTAACTGGTAGACCTAAGAGTCATACACGTCCTCTGACTCTCAGTCCTCTGTGCCTTCTATGCAAGGTCATGGGCTCCCTGTAGATTTCAGAGTAACATCAGGGTTGGGGTTCCTGGATCTCTCTCCTGACCCGTCTCTGCACCCCAGGTGACCTCAGACCTCAGCCGTCCCTCACCCCACTTCTATGATCAAGTAGTAGAAGAATCTTCACTTCTTGGTGAGGAGTGTATACGTAAAGCGTGTGATTCTTACGTTTCCTCTGCCAAGGACTTTCAAAGTCACCAAGGTTTATTTCCATTCCAAAAGCAATATGGGATCATTGTAGAAAAAGTACAAAATAGAGACAAACAAACTCAAGAAAATAAAAGTCATAATTCCACCATTGAGTAAGAAGTTTTGTGAACACTGTGATATTTAGTCTTCTGTAACCTTTATGATGTATACGTGGACTTGCTTGTGTTACAAAAATAAAAAATGTGCCCACCCATAACAATGTTTTAGGACTTGCTTTTATGCTTAATATATTGTAAACATTTTTTTGTTAGTAAATGTTTTTATGATAACATATTTAATGGATACATAAGATTTCCTTAGAATTTTTAATGGTACTCTAGAGTTACACATTTAGATTGTTCCTATTTTTTCATTATTATAATGCTTTATGATAGACTTCTATCTAGATCCGATTTTAATTTTCACTTCTTTGATTATGAATGTTGAATTTTTTTATGTGATTTGTATCTGAAGCTCTTTCATGAGTAGCTCATCTTATTTGCCAGTTTTTAATGGTGTGTATTTTTTTTCTTATTGATTTTTGAGAACTCTTTAGGCTAACATTTTTAAGGCTAAACATAATTAAGGCTAACATTTTAGTTTTTGATGTCAAAAACTCATGTTGACATCACATTTGAATGCACTATTTTGAATTTGGGTTCACACTGATTTTCCCCTCCTCTCCCACCCAGACTGCGGATGCTTTCTCTTTTTTCTCTACTTCCTCTTTAAAAATCCCCCCCAAACAAAGCAGAATTTATAGAGGGCTCTTCCTTCAGTGCTCACGCCCAGAAGCACCCTGGCCTCCTGAGGGAAGCCAGGGTCCTCCAGTCCTGCCCAGCTGGGCACCAAGCCCGTAAGGGCGGCTCCCATCCCTCCTGCCCCGACCTCCAGAACCTCATCTCCTCCCCCCCTTATTCCAGCTGTTGCCTGGGGCCTCAAGGTGCATCCCCAGAGGATCCTGCATAATGTTTCAGAAAGTCCTGACATGAACGTCTCGGAATCCTGGGACCATGGTGGAAAAGAGTATCAGGGGTGTTAGTGTTAGAGGGGAATTGTCTTGCTGGGGAGGGAGGAAGTACTAGTCGGGTCTGTCATGGCAGGAATGTAGAGAACCCCTCTACATTCTCCAAGGGCCCCTCTTGCTTCTGAGTAAGGCCCCTATGGCAGGGACTCTGGCACGGGGCCGTTGGCAGCAAGCCTGCCCTCCTCTTCCATGAGTCTCAGGTGGGTCCGCTCCTTGCCCTGTTATTACCGCTGGCAGGTTCGTTTGTGCCTCTGGCAAAAGGGACACAAGTTCTACCAGTTCTCCTGGGTTCCTTCAGCAACTCACCCGCTGCGCGTGGGGAGGGGGAGGCGCCTGGGCCTGTTACCTGGAGTCCCCCCTAGAGGCGGGGGGAGGCAGGGAGGGGGCCAGGCAGGAGCCGGCTGGACTGGATGGAGCTGAGGCGGTGAGGACAGGATGAGTGTCTTACTAAGATCACTACCTTGGAAAACTGGGACTGTAGGGAGGAGGTCAGGGTGTGCAGGGGGGTGGCTGTTGGGAGTTCATGTCACAGCTCCTGTGGGTTTGGAACGTCCTGACCCACTCTCGGTGCCCTCCCTCCCTTTCTCCAGGTTTAACAGGAATATTTAAGACAGCAGTGGCTTAACAGGAACAAGCACACCTGGCATTTCTGTGGCAGGAGCTCGACTCCGACGCCCTTGACCCCCTTTACTCTTGTACCACCCTCTGAGGACTTTGGCTTTTCCAGATGTTTCCAGAACTCTCTTGTCTTGTATTTCCACACATTTCCTGGGAATACAGTGTGATGTCCTGCGTAAGCCAGTCCAAGCTGCCAGGTGGCCGTGGGGACCTTGTCTGGTTGATCTCTTTAGGCTTTGCTTCCCTAGTCTGGTGGGTGGGGGCTCAACCGTGTCAGGGTTTCTCCCTCCTTTCCCTTTTCTCAACTCTATTGACATGGATGACATATGGGAGCTTCAGAGATCTCTGCTTGAAGGTGGAGCCCCAGCGGTGGGGGAGGGGAGGTGGGGGGTGTGGAGGGGGGAGTGCTTGGGGTGGGCTGGCCCCCTTCCTGCTGTCCTCAGTTCTCACCCACTAGTGCGTCTGTCCCTTCCCCCCACTGACAGGTCACATCTGTTTCCCCCACCAGAAGGTGAACTTAGGAGCGCAGAGCCCACGCCTTACTCACCTGCAGCCCCAGTGCTCAGCGCAGTGCTTGGTGCAGGGTAGGTGCTCCGTGTTAATAAACGAAGAACTGAAAGGAAAGGGTCTCCTGTTCCATAATCATTGCAAATTTGAGAGACAACAGCCCCCACTCGAGAGTCCGAGAGTCCGGCAGCCCTCAGGCCAGAGGCTTCCTTCATCACTTACTAGCCGCATGACCTTGAGCAAGATACTGAATCTCCCTGAACCTCAACTTGTCTAAAAATAGGAACAATAACAACTACCTCCCAGGGTTGTTGTGGGGATTAGCAATGATGTCAGAAACGCAGCACGCTGCTGCCTGGCGCCTAGTAGGAGCTCAATAAATGGAAGCAGTGATTAGTTGCCATTACGAGACTGTTTGCGTGTGTGCCTCAAGCCAAATGCTTGCTCGGAGAACTCTGGGTTGAGCAGTGAGTGACGTGTGTCTCTGTACCTGCCCCAGGAGCCTCTCCCACCTGAATGGTCCCTCTGCCCTGGGGAATGAGACGTGCTGCTGTGGCGCTCATGGCAGTGTGGCTCCCCAGCCTGGACACAGAGCAGACCAGCTGCGCCACTCACTTGCTCTCTGCCTTGGGCAGCTCTGCCCAGGTTTCTTCTGGGTTGCGGTGGGGGCATGTTAGCTGCCCCTCAAGTCTGAAGTTAGAGGTGGAGACGGGCGGGGCACTCTCGTTTGAGATTTTAGGCAGGTCACGCAGTGCAACTGGCTCCCCACCCCGCACATCTCAGCCATTTTTAGACACCCGATTGGTGCTTTATTCTGCTTTGAAAGATTGGTCAGGGTAGAAGTCACTCATTTTATGTAGAGAGAACAGGTGGGGAACAGAGGAAATCAGTCCCTGATACCAGCTTTTACACTCAGGCAGATCTGATTCTCAACGTACCATCTTTGCCGAGGAACAGAATCTCCATACCTGCCTCAACCTCCCTTCCAGCACTGCCCCCACACTGGTATAGGACCTGAGTCCCCAGGTGTCAGCTTGTCAGTGAGCCTGCCAGCTGCCCAGAAGAGCTGCCAGGCAAGGAGGGCTATTTCGGGGCGGGGGAGAGGGGGGGAATTGAGAGGAATGGACTGACTGGTTATAGGAACTACAAGAGTTGAGAGGTGTTGGCTTGGGGGATGGGGGTGGGGGAAGTGGGGTGTTGGGGGGCAATGGAGTTTCAAAACAGACTCTAGAAACTTGGGAGGGGGCTGGCATGAGGAAAGAAGGAGGGCAGATTGGTCTGGGACATCCTGGGTCAGGTGACTGCCATCGCCTGAGAGTGGACTGGTCCTGGGTGGGCGCAGAGGATGGGCCAGAGGCAGTGGCAGTGAGAGGGGAGCCCCTGCCCACAGCGAGCCCAGGCCTTCGTCACCCCACGCCCAGAGGACAGGAACAACCACCCAACTGGTCTCACGCTTTCCCGTCTTTTCTTTTCCGTTTCATTCTGTGTACTAGCATTTTCACCCTGGCTCTGCCTTCTTAGGAACAGCGATTAGGCCTGGAAGTCATGACCACCGCACTTTGGCCTGACCTTTTAGAATTTCGTGGGTGGAAAGAGCCCTGAAGATTGTTTTGTGCAGCCTTCAATCCCGTGATGGAGTCCCTTTAGAGATTCCTAACAAAGGGCTTCCCAGCCCGGCCAGCGGCCCTCCAGTGTCAGTGCCGGGCCTCCTCCCTCCCGAGCAGCCATTCCATAGTCAAGCTGTACCAGGGCTTCCTGCACCAGGGTCTGCTCCCCTCTAATCCTCACCTCTTGGCTCAGGTTCTGCCTCTGGAACCACTAGAAGAAGCCTCTGCCTCTGCTTCAAGCCAGCAGCCATGTTGTTTCCCGCCCACAGAGCCCCTTCTCAGCCTTTAGCGCCTCCTCATGTCACTCCAGTTTGTCAGTGAGTTTCTTCAAGGGTTTTATGGAGATGGGAGCCTAGAGACATAAAATCTTCATAATAGAAAAGGATTTTTGAACTTAGGACCCACCTCATTTTATCGACGAGGAAACTGAGAGGTTAGGTCACTTGCCCAAGCCCACACGGACAGCAAGACGCAGGGCTGGGCCTCGGACCCCGGCTCTGATCTTCCCCTGCCACCCACTGACTGGTGACTCGCCCAGAGCAGAGGGAGGTGATCGCGGTTGTTGACACCACGCGTCGGTTATTGTCCAAGATCACACTAGCTTTTCTATTAGGCAGCCCCATCTCCCTGTTGAAGTGTCAAACTTCAAGTCGACTAAAACCCCTAGATTGTTTTATAACTTTATTTTCTTCTGATTGTAAAGATAATATATGCTCCTTGTAAAAAAAAATTAGAAAGTACATAAAAATATAAAGTACAAACCTTCACAGCACTTCCTGTTGTAAAGTTTCCCCACCCTGCACTTGGTTGCTTTGTTTGGGGTATAAAAATAGGACTCTGCCTTCATCCCCGTTAAGGTCCTCTTGCTGGGTCCTAGCCAGCTCTCCTGTCTCTCAGAATCTTGTTTTGTTACCCGTTCTTCTTATTGGCACCTGGGCAGGGCTCAAAAAATGCCTGTGGCGTGGCTGGCTGAATGATTCAAATATCCAGATTGTTGATGGAAATACAGACATCCCTTGTTTTATTGTGTTTCACTTTATTGTGCTTCACAGATTTTTTTTAATTTTTTAAAAATTATTTTAATTTTATTGGGGAATATTGGGGAACAGTGTGTTTCCACCAGCAAAATGACTATGACTCACTTTATTACAATATTTTATTGAAGCACTCTGGAGCCGAACCCACGGTATCTCCACGGCGTGCCGGTAGTGAGACCCTCTGCCCACCTCCTCTCTTCTGGGTCTGATCCCACTTTTTTCCTCCCCGAAACACCTTCTCTTCTCTTTTGTTCTATTTCGATCCTCCCATTTTTCCAGCCCAGCTGGATCCCACCTCCTCCTAGAAGTCTTTATTCTTTCAGATACAAAAGATTCCTTTTTGGGTTCCATAGCATCTGTAGCCTGGCCATACCATTTGTCCTTAGTTATATTGACATGCGTTAATCTCTTCTCTGTCCCGGCAAGGCTTATTTCCCAGTCAGTGGAGGAACCCCCCATACTTTTCTTGTTTTCCTCATGTCATCTATTCTACAAAGTCTGGAGATCATTATGGGCCCTCAAAATGTGACTTGTCTGGCCTAAGCCTGCTAGGGAAGGGCTTGTCCGAATGGTGTCCCACCTTTGAGCTCATCTGAAGAGTGGGAGAGACAGCAGAGGCTCAGGGGGACCCCAAGACCCTCCACCCCCATCTCTGGCTTCCTGGAAACTTGTCTGGCTCCTCCTAAAGTTTACATAGCAATTAATCATCTGGGTTCTCAACAATGGGCTCTGCTCATCTTTGGACACGTAAATATGAGATTTGGTTGGTCTTTCATATTGGAGCTTCTAGAGATAAAGAGAAATCCTCTGGGGACAGCCAGATGACTCAGTTGGTTAGAGCGCGAGCTCTGAACAACAGGGTTGCTGGTTCGATTCTAACATGGGCCAGTGAGCTGCGCCCTCCACAACTATATTGAAGACAACGAGCTGCTGCTAAGATTCCAGAGGGGCGGCTGGATGGTTCAGTTAGTTACAGCTCGAGCTCTCAACAACAAGGTTGCCAGTTCACTTCCCGTATGGGATGGTGGGCTGTGCCCCCTGCAACTAAAGATTGAAAACAGCAACTGGACTTGGAGCTGAGCTGCGCCCTCCACATCTAGATTGAAGGACAATGACTTGGAGCTGATGGGCCCTGGAGAAACACACTGTTCCCCAATATTCCCCAATAAAATTAAAATAATTAAAAAATAAAAAAGAGAGAGAAATCCTCTGTGCCTAGTTATTTAAAGAGACATAGGAGGCTTAGTGGCCCTTTGCAACCCCCTGGGCTTCTCACTGGGAGCCTTAGAGGTCAGATCAACGTTTTCCTTTTTCCTCACAGCACGTCCTTCTCACACCTCCCGGAACATCATGCCAAGGGCCCAAGCCTGGCAGCTCCCCTCCTCCTCCTCATCCATCTGGCACAATGGAAGAACACTGAACTGGCACTCCGGTATCAGGGTCCCCAGAGCAATCAGGTCCCCTGGGCGATCCTGGGTAGGTGATGGAATAAGGACAAGTCACCTCTAAATTTCCTTCTCCTTTGAATTGCCTTGAGGTGTTATGCTGTCTCCTGGTCTCTATAATACTGTGTGCGAAGTGCTTCCAAGTAGACCCTGAGCCTGTCTGGTTTGTGTCCCAGCTCCACTACTCATTAGCCAGGAGACTTTGGGCCAGCTACCTAACATCTCTTTGCCAAGTGGTGATAACTCGTACCTCAGAGGGTAACTGGAAGATCAAGTGCGCTCATGTGCATAAAGCATGAACGTGCCTGGCATAGGACAGGGTGGCCATCCCTTACAGCTAAACGTCTGCCTGGGACGTGACACGAACTTTGTGCCCTATTATTTGGGAAAGCGGCTCTTCCTCCTGTGGTCCTGGCAGGGTGCTGGAAAAAGAAGCCAAGACTGGACCCTGAGTTTCTGCACCAGCCTGTGGAGAGAGCTCGGGGGAGGCCCCACTGCCGCTGCTGAGAGTAGAGCACGTGGTCCAGGGTCAGCAGGCATTGACTACCAAGACCCTGGGCAGGCCACTTGATCCGTCTGGGTTGGGTTCTTGTCTTGACTTGAGGCTCACTGGTAACCAGACACGGTAAAGCTTTGAACAGAAAGCATCAATTGTTTTGATTCGTTTTCGTGCAAGTGGAAAAAGAGGCCTATAAGACAAAAAAGCAGAAACACAGAACTTCATAGTTTCTTTGATTTTAATAGTTAGGGGGAAAGTTATAAAATAAAATAGACAACACAGAGCCTTGTGACTTCCTCAGATTAGCAACAAACACAGGGATACAGGAATGTAAACAGAGCTTCCAGATACTGTTATTTTATGCTAGATAACTTCCAGAATACAGCAGCTCCCACACACTCTAAGGTGAAGTAAAACAAGTCTTCCGAAACAATTATCCGCATTCGGAGGGAAGTCTGAGAGGCTCCTGGCCCTTCGCCGGTGGCTGTGCCCACGCCGCTCTTCCAGGGTGGCCCGCCGCTGTGTTCTGTGGACCTCTTTTGAATTTGCCTTCTCATTCTTCAGCAGCCTGGCTCCAACCCCGGCCCATCTCTCCCCTTTGACACACACCCCTTTCCTGTTATTAGCAGGAAACCCAGCCAAGCCAAGAGAGCCTGGCCGAGTCCCTAGGATGGTACCAACCAGCCCTAAGATGGTGACTCTAAGGAGAGCCTTAGGTGCCTGAGACTCAGCTTTGCCATTTGGAAAACAGTCCACTGAGGCTACAAATGTAACTTGTTGACGGTCTAATACTGTCCTCTCTCTACAGGTTTCTGATGTGTGGGGTTATTATTCTGTCCCAATTGCTTGCTGCTGACTTCGGGTTTTTGACTCAACTAGAAAAAGAACAGATCTTGCAGCCTCACCCCGTGTTCCTCTCAGTACTTCAGGCCATGGCCTCTGAGCCTCTCAAAGATTCACCACCCCACCTGGCTTACCCCTAAAGCCCTCGACCTCCAGAATGGTGAGTTGTTCCACAAAAGGTCTGTTATTAGTAGACAAAGATGCCCTCGGTAACCCCGAGGCTTGCATCAAAAGGATGTGGGAGAGAAGAGCAGAAGGTGTGATGAGCTATCGCAGCAGAAGGGGAAGAACAGGAAGGGCAGTGCATCCTCCAGGCAGGCTTAGGTTAAATATCTCAGGAGGTACGAAGGACGGTGTGGGTCGGAGCAGCCACCCCAGAGCCAAGGCCCAGAGGAGGTGTGAAATGTCCAGGATAAATAGAACCACATGGGGAGGGAGATAAGCCAGCTCCATCCTCTCTTAAAAATAGTCGCCATAGGCACCAAAAATATATTAATATCTATACATTTGTCATCTTTAAAAAAAGGAAATAAAACCTCCTTGGCACCTTGTAGTTGATTTCTTAAAAGTGAGGTGATACGTGGAAAGGCCTGCCATGTGTGTGCCCACACAGGTCTACAGCTGTGCACCCGTGTGCCTCTCCCTGTGGGAGGGCAGAGCTCCCTTAGCCCTGAGCGTTGGAAGCACTGCCAGGTGGGCTGCTGCCAGCTCCTCCGCCACCATGTTGCAGGGTGCTCTGTGCCAGCGCTCCTGGCTCTTCTGTCCATCGTCAGCCCCTGCCCCTGTGCTCAAGGCGGAAGGTGACAGGCTCACCCCATGAAACCCCCCTGGGAAGGAAGTCCTGTCTCTGGGTGTGCTGCTTCAAATTGCAGGCAGTCCTGGCCTGCCCCCTGCCCAGGACTTCCGCATGTCTGCGCAGGCTCGGAACGGCCTCTGCCCATCGTACAAAAGTGCAAATGTGAGCAGAGGTCAGTTTGGGGCCTGAGTGAGCATGGGCGCCCGGGGGCGCTGGTCCTGATCACCAATGTTCCAGCAAGAGGCTGCAGGTGAGTGGGCTGGCCAGGTGGCAGGGTGGTCGCGCTCGGCTGGAGCGCTGCCACTCAGAGGTGGTGGTTGCCTTGCAGCAGGGAGGTGACGGTGTTCTGCAGGGCCACGGCCACCTTCTTGGAGGTCTTGCGCAGCAGCGGGCTGTCAGGATGCTGCTCCTTCAGGTGCAAGACGTGGCCCTCCTGGCTCTCGGATGTGCAGCCACACTCCTCGCACACGTATAGCTTGGCCCGCCGCTCCTTGTACGCGTACTTCTGCTGCACACCGTGTATCTTCTTGAGATGAGACTCGAGAGAGCAGCGCTGTGTGAAGGCCTTGTCACACAGGCTGCATTTGTAGGGCCGCACGCCTGCGGGGAGGACAGGGCTGGGCGTCAGGAGCCTGACAGGGAGCCTGTCAGCGGCTTCCCGGACACAGAAGGGCCAGGCCGCCTGCAATGCCCCACGTGACCTCACTGGTGAACTGAGGAGGCCTTCTGCCCTGAGCTCCAAGGTACCCCTCCCAGGCCACCCGTCACCCAAAAAGCAGGCCTTGTGCAGGTTCCCCGGTGGCCTCAGCCAGGCGCCCAACCACAGGGCTCCTCTCACCAGTGTGGGTGCGGACATGTCTCTTCAGGTCGAAGGTGTCATTGAAACCCTTCCCACAGTAGGTGCAGAGGTGCCTCTTGACGTCGTTGTGACACTTCATGTGACGATTCAGCATGCGCTGGTAGGTGAAGGCCTTCTGGCAGATATGGCAGGTGAAGAGGTCTCCACTGGGGCTGTCCCCCAGGGTCACCTGTGGGTGAGGACAGTGTTTGTGACAGACATCCCTGAGTTGGGACTACAGGGTGGCAGATCGGGAGGACACAAACGCCAGGCCCCAGGAAAGCGGTGTCCACCCCAGGGGCCACATCTCTGGGCCTTTGGCTCACAGAGATCAGCGGTGGCCAGGCTGGAAGGAACCTTTGGGTCAGTGGCCAGCCTCCTGCTGGGTTCCCAAGTCCCCTATCAAGGTCACCACCACCCAGCCCCTTCTTTCCTGGAGCTGGGCAGCCAACTCACTGTAGAAACAGCCCGATTCATCGTCAGCAACTCTACTTGCTAGAAAGTTCTCCCTTCACTGAGCCCAGATCTTTCCCTGCAGTCTCTGCCTCCGTTCTCCTTCTACACCTTAGGGCAGTGGGAAGCGCTCCTGACACGGTCTCTGGGGCAGCCTTCCCAGGCTGAGGCCACCACTGGGAGCCTGCAGTCCTCTCAGGGCCAACCCAGCCCCCTGGTTTCACCTGAGCCAGGCCTGATGGGTACGGTGTGAGGCCCTCCACCACCTGATGACTCTTGCTGATTCATGTTTTTCTTCTGTGATTATGGAAACTCTCCAATCTATTCAGAAGTGGAGATGTGTTCTCGAAGCTCACCTCTGTTCTGTTCTGAGGTTGCTTGTGCTCTGTGGGTGGCCCTGTCGCTGGCAACTCCTCCTGAGCTCCCTGGGCACCAGGTGCACCCTGTCACACCGTGCCACCTCCTCTGTACTGCGGTAAATGTCCCTTGTTGCCAGCTGGTCAAGACTTTTGGGTCAGGACTCACTTCACACATTTGCTGTCCTGTGCTCTCTGTTCTCTCCCCACGCCCTCCCTCCCCACTGAGGCCCAAGGGGTGAGAGGAAGGGTGCAAATAGGGTCAGGGGCACTGCTGGCTCTCCGGCCAACTGCCCGGCACACGTCTCGGTGGTTCCCCTCATTACAACACACACTTGGCCTCTGCAGGTAACAGGAAGGGACAACATTCCACTGCCAGTTTTCTCCAGACTTTTGGCACGTAGGCTAGTGCCATGAGAACCCTTCCACTAGGTCACTGCCGGCAGGTGCCTCCAGGTCCTGGAGCTTTCCAGAATGCAGACCCAGCCAGGGACAGCCCTGCTATTTGTGCACTCCTCGAAAGCAGGGGCACTTCTGTTGCCTGGTGCACAACTTACTGCCTCCACTGCTGAGCACAGCAGAGTGCTCGCCAGGCCTGCCCACCCCCCGTGCAAGGCCTTGAATGCTGATGGGCCAAGTGCAGACCCCCGCCCCGGGCACGTGCCTCAAGGGGCAGTTAGCCACCGAGCAGACTCCAGCCCTCACTCTCGATGCAGTCCAGACAGGGGCCCAGGAGAAGGTGCTGAGCTGGCCTCATGTCTCCCTGGCTTTCCTAGGACTTCAGTGTAAAGGGGTGTCTCTCCTTCAGGCCAGAAACGAAACTAAACAACCCCCGGAACAGGCTCCAAAGGGTTAAATGTCTTTTGACCCTCACTGCTTCTTCCCAGTGTATGACATTCTCACTGTAGACCCACTTCTCTTTTTTTCCAGCCCTTGTCTATGCCCCAGTAAGGTTCATTTCTCTGCAGAAACCTGGACCCAGATCCAAGGCCAGTCTCTGCCTAGGTCTCATTTGTGCCATATCTCCTGGCGGCACACAGGGCTATACATATGTCTCTGGTCCTCAGAGACAGCGTGAGGGTCCGTACCTTAATCTTGGGGCGCAGGAAGCTGTGGTCTCTGCTCTGAGGGTCTGTCAAGTGGCCCATGTCTTCAGAGGGCAGCTGGGCCACCACACAGGGCCCGGAGGCCACACTATAGCTCGAGTCCCGAAGGCTCATGTCCAAAGCCAGGGGGCAAGAAGGGGGTTCAGCTATCGACGGCTCTGGCTCCAGGTAACGCTGTGGTGGGCAGAAGCCCAGGCTGACTGAAGAGAGAAGAACAGCCAGATGAGGGGCTTGGTGGAGAAAAGAGGATCCAGTGGGATTTCGGAAACGTTCCCTGGCAATGAGCTGGCTGGAACCTGGAGCCTCCATCCCTCCCCTTGCAGGCATGTGGCATAGCAGGGCCCCCCCCAGCCCACTACAAGCTGCACCTCCCTCCTGCCCCATTAAGGTAATTACAGGTGACGCCAGCCAAGCGCCACGACCCACAGGTCTGCCCGCTGAGTAATTTGTGTCTTAGCGGAACTGGGAGGACGGAACCTGCCCTGCCAATTATCCCTCCAGAGTTGTCTGCCTGCCCCACCTGGGCCAGTCCCTCTGGATTCCAGGCCTCATCCACGCTCCTGCGGGGACAAAGGGCACCACTGGAGGCCTTGGGCCCAGGGACTCATCCCTGCCCCAGAAGGGTCCCTGGTGGCCTGGGCCGCTCTGGGCCTCTGCTCCAGGCAGATTCAGCTGCTGGCTTTGGGGGATTGGGTGCTCCTTGCCCCCGCTCCCCAGACTGGTGAGCCCCTGCTGTTGTAGCCCATTAGGGCTCCAGGCTCTCCACTCCCGCTGGCCCAGCTTGGCAGGCAAACAGGCCAGGTGGGGTGGAGCAGGGAGCAGCAGGTGGATGCTACGTAACAGTCTCCTGGGCAGCCTGCCCGGCTGTTACGCAACCCTCCCCCACAGCAGGGACCGCTCGCTGAGGCCCAGTGAGGGCTGGGCTCCCGCCCTCTGCGGCACCGATACCTGGCAGCCTTTGACATGACCGCTCCCCACGACAGACACCTCACACTAAACGGGGCCGGGGAGGCTTGGCTCGAGTTCTGACTAGAGAGAGAAGTTTCAAAGCTGACAGCTGGGGCAAGCAACCTAATATTTCAGTTCAGTCAGGATTTTTCTTCCAAAAGGCTACACTCTGTACTTAAAATTAAAACCCATAAGCTAGGAACAGTTTCTAAGGCTCAGAAGGAAAAATCAAGAGGGCCCAGAAAGAAAGGATGAGTGAGTTTCAGGGAGAGGGAATTAGAAGGGTGAGTTAGGGTCTCAGACCCTTGACAAGAGCCTCTGTACCCTGCCACTCATAGCCCATATGACAGTGGTCCAGGCCCCAGGGCAGGAGGGCTGCTGCCCTCATCTCCTCTCCCAGGACATTGGCGAGGCCTGAGGTGGACCGAAGGGATGTGGGGGAAAGCAGGGTACATCTTAATGGAGGAAGGGTGAATATGAAAGCACCGAAGTTTCGGGAGAGGCCCCAGCGCTCGCCCCCTCAAAACACAACAAAGGTCTGACAGGGGAAGAATGTGCCAGCCCGCCGCCCAAAACCCGTTCTGCTGGCACTGGCGTCCGTCTGTCCGGGGTACTTTAATGAGCCACCTCATTCTGGGAGTTGATTCACCAGCGCCTGGCTCTGGCCTGGCCTCTGAGCTGCCATGGCACCTCTCCAAGCCCTGGAAGGCTGGACGGCAGGCCCAAGCTCTCGGGGGTCCCTCTGGTCTTCCTGCAGTGACCGCCGTCTGTGCACATGGAATGGGGGCTGGGAGAGGACAGGGATGGGTCAGAGTGTCGGCAGCTTCTGATGCCAGTTTAGCAGCTGTTGGAGATCTTGGCCGAGAATTCAAAGCTGAATGACAATTTCCATTTCTCAATCCAGGTGGAGACAAACAGGAACCTCTACCCTCTTCTGTCTTTCAGTATCGGATAGCGTGAATGAGGCTCCCGAAAGTTGGAGCCTGGCCACACCGCCTGCATATGGAGCCACAGAGGGAGGAGTGACAGCAGGTGAGGGTTAACTGCTTGTCATTCTTGGATCCCTTGCTCCCATACATGGGGGTTTCATAGTTAGGACTCTTAGGATCCAAGCCAGCTTGGGAGGAGCCCTATTTCCTGTGCCCGCCTCTCCCATCCCACAGAAACCTTGACAGGATGGTCCTGAGGAACTGGGGACAGAGAGTGAGCCTGCCTGGTCTGGCCTCTATGCCACCTTTACCCTGAGCGCGGGGCAGCCACATGCTGCCGGGGTGGGGATGTTTGCCTCATCCCAGCCACCTTGCCAAACCTGTCCTCCCGCCACCCCCATGAGTGTGTCCCTGATGCTGCCGCACGCACAGGCAGTGCTCATCCGCATGCTGCTCCTGACATGAGTGGCAGGAGCAGGAGGCAGGAAGCAGAACTGGTTGGGCCCTGCCCGTGCGGCTCTCCGTCCCCTAATTAGATGTTTCCGGCAAGGCGGTGGCCGCTGTGGCTACTCATTGCCCACCCACAGCTATGGAGTGTGGCAAGGCCAAGCCAGCCTGGCCCTCTCCCAACTCCCTCGGGGGGTTCACAGGTTCCCCTTCTGTTGGTCTAACTTGCCTCCACCTGCCTGACATTGAGGACACAGGCCAGCGGATTCCCACCCGAGTGCCTTCCCTTTCAGCAAGTCCCCTCTCTTGGCTTGAAAGCTGCTGGCCCAAATAAATACTGGCCGAAGTGCCAGGGCCTGCCCCGTCTGAGGCCTCAGGTAGGCCAGGGCTGGGCATGAGGCCTGGTCCTCAGCTCTCTGGGGAGGGCAGGTGAAGCACATGGGAGGGTGCCTGGCCTCTGACCTCCTAGGGCTGGGGATGGGGCTGCCCCAGGGGTGGGGTGAGGGCTCACTTGGCTCTGAATGAGGTGGGGGGAGCCCAGTGTGTTAGCACAGCCCAGGTTGGTATAAGGTGTCCTCACACCTTTATCAGCAAGGGCAGGGGTCCTCCAACCCCAGCAGGTCAGCTAGCAATGCCCGAAAGGAAGCCGGTGCCAGCCATTGGCAGGAGGCAGCCCTGGAAACACAATGGGTCAGTCTCTCGGCCTGGTGTTTCCATTCTGTGGACGCCAAGTTTTTTCTCTTAGGCAGTATCTTTTCCCCGTTCTCCAACCGCTTTTCATACTGTGTCCATAATGAAGTTGAAACTGTGCACCTCAGCCCTCACACCAGGGTGGGCAGCCCTGACCAGCCGTGCACTATGCTTCCGTTTGCTTCCTTCCAGGACAGGGCTGGGCACCGGGAGGGACTCCATAGAAGACTTGTTGAAAGTGAACAGCGTTAGAAAGGAACCCTGACATTAACAAAGGCCATGCTTCGCTCCTGTCCCCTCTGTACCCAGAGGACTTGCCCTCACCTGCTCTCTTTCTGGGACAAATGGTCTGGCAGGATTCTGCCTCAGGTCACCCAAGCTAAGGATACACAGCTTGGCGGCTTGGGTGACGGCACCGCACGGGACAGGTAGGAGTCCCGTCTAGCCACTGCCTGAACCCAAGTTGCTCCGCTGTCCCCATTCACTGTTCCAGCCTTGCTCCCTGGAGGCAGACATGTCCTTCACTGCAAACACTTCCCAGGAATGATAAGAATCATCATCATCAGAGGCCAAATCTCTCCCCTCCCCTCCCCCACACATTTATTCTGGGGCCCAAAGCTGACTTTCTTAGTCTTTCGAACTTTGCCTGGAAGGAGCACTGCCCGGGTCCCCATACTGCGTAGTCAGGGCCAGGCTGAGGAAATGCCAGTCTCCTACACCACGGCCTGGCTGCCTCCCTGGGGTAGGCACGTGCTGATGAACTGGCTGAACAGAGAGCAGAGGCACCGGAGCTGAAGGCAGAGACGGGGTGGTTGGGGGCCTGGAAGAGGCCCTGGGATGCTTGTGGCTGGGAGAACATTCTAGCTTTCAGGCTCCATTTACCCTCAAAAGAGCCTTTCTGGCCTAGAGCGACTGCACCCAGCAGGGGCTTGGAGGGCCACCAGGAGCGTCCCCTTCAGTATATGAAGTGGAATTTAGCCCAAGAAATGGAATTTAGCCCTGCGTACAAGTGGCAGGTTTCATCCTCAAGAAACCAGCATTACTCCCCTAACTCCACAGTCAATATTGACATAACAAAGGAGAAACACCAGGGGAGACGAGGGGGATAGAGAGGAGTGAAGGGCCCAAATAGGTCGCATCTAAACTTAACCACAAACCCTTTCAACGCTCCCAGCGTAAGTGGAGCCATCTCCTACCCTCTGTGGCCCTCCAGCCACTTCTGGGCTTTTCCCTGCCTTTGGGAGAGTGAGGCCCAGGGGAAAGGTTCTGCACTCAGGATGGGAACCTCTCGAATTGTGCCTCAGGGACTGGTCAGACTGGGGCCCTGGAGACTGAGCTGTCAGGTTGGGGCCAAAGGCCTTCAGTCAGTCAAAACCCTTCCAGGCGCTCTCTGATGCTTTAAGGCAGGGTGTCCAAACTGCGGCCCACGGGCCAACTGCGGCCCACCGGCCAACTGCGGCCCGCAATCCATTGTTAATTGGCTCACAGCAAATTCCAAAAATATATTTAGTTTACTTAAATAAACCAGGTGAGGCAATACGTACTTCACCTCGAGTGAGTGGCCCGGCTGTTTGTGTATTTTACTGCATATGGCCCTTGGTAAAAAACGTTGAAAAAAGTTTGGACATCCCTGCTTTAAGGTCTCAGAGCGCCCTGGCGGAAGGTCAGACTGCAAACACTTCCCTGTTCCCTGGCCTTCCCGGTGCCTCTCTCAGTGGGAACGGATGGGCTCAATGCTTAGCTGGTTCCAACGTGCCCAGTCTGTGAGGTGGGGTGAAGGAAACGTGCCCAGCCAGCTCCTGGGGTCACAGTCGACTGGTGATGGATGGCCCAGCCAGGGGACAGGCCACCGCCCACCCCCCCCACCCCCCCAGCCATCTGAGGCACCTAAGCGTGGCCCAAGAACATTCCATTTCTCATTTCCAAAAACTGTGGGAAAACTCTCCAGTGGGCCACCTGGCTTTTGAGGCAAAATTAAGATCTTTAACTTCTACCCTTTACAGGACTCTTCCTCACCCGAGGAAGGAGGGCAAATTCTCATCTTTGCCTTCCAGGTTAGACCCTACCTAGTGTCTGGGGACCATCGTGCAGAGCGAGCAGGCTGCAAGTCTCTCTCACCTGGACAGCAGCAGCAGGTGACACAGACACCCACAAGCCCTCCTATGCACCTGGTGGGACAGGCCCTGGAGTGTAGGTCTCCCCCACCATTCCCCCTAAGGCCACCAGAACTGTGATGGGGAAAATCACTGGGACGCAAAGAAGTCAATGATTTCAACAAACGGAATTTCTTTGTCCTTTGTAAAAGTCAACACATGATCTGTAACTGATTGGGACGTGAAATAAAACGAACAGCACTCTGAGTCTCGCACAAGGCTCAGCTCACCTTTACCACAGTCCAAGTTTAGTTTATCAGATCCCAAGAAGCAGCTGAGCAGCAAGTCAAACACGGGTGAGGGAGGAGGCAGGAGGGAGGAAGCTGTTGGGTCCCTCACCAGGGAACTTGGGGAGGCAAGAAACTCTCAAGGGAAACCTGGGCCCACACCCTAATCCACCTCAGGTGAGGAGGCAACTCACTTCCCGTTTTGTCGCAGTCTCCCCACTGGAGCCATGAGAGACTTGGGGCACAGTCCCTTGTTTTAAGGAGGCTGCAGAAAAGGGGCCTCTGCGCTGTGAAACATCCCACCAGCGCCACAGACCACTGGGTCCTGGAGGGTCAGGCCACAGAGATCTCACCGCTATACCCACTGTCTCCAAATGTAGTCAGGAGAGAAATTGAGGCAAGAGCCCTCACCAGGGCCCCTCACCGCCCTCATTTCACCACTTTCTTACAAGGCCTGGGGCGGTGCCAGGGAGCCAGCGGATCAAGGGTCAAAGTCGGTTGGTTAATTACAATCACGCCCCCCTTGGAGGCGCCGGGCAGGGTGTTCGGCGCATCCCCCGCCCTACCCCCAAGGCCTGGGGAGGGGGCGTTCCGAAGGAAACCGGCTTTCTCCAGAAGATTTCGATGGGGGTGGGGGAGGACAGAAGGAGCAGAAGCGTTCTCAGGGCTAAGAGGAAGATGTCACTGCAGGAAGAAACTCGGATTACTCATTCAAAGTGGACTCGGACGCCACCATCGAGGCGTTTTCCAAAAATAAACTGGGTGCACCAGCTTCCCGGGGCCTGGTCCACGGGCTGTGCAGTGGCCTCCTTAAAACTTTCAGCTCATTTGTGTCCTCTGCAAGGTTGAAGGAGGAGCGTTTCTAACAGAGTTGAGACCTGATCCTACCTTTGTCTTCAGGGCAAGTGGGGTGCAGCCGGGCGCGTGCCCAACGGTCTTGGCGCACCCCGCCGGCGCGACCCTCACCACGACCTTCTGGCCACCAGTGTTGTGAGGCAGAGGGAAAGATCAATGAAGGCGGCTTACACTCTGAGTCTTCGCTTACATTTTGCACAAATCTCAGACGAAACTCCACCTCGCTCCCTGCCCCCCAAAGTGGCATCGCTCCAGTGCCCTCTTCCCGCCTCATAAAAGTCCCGACTTTCTAGATTTACGACGTGAGAGTGGAGGGTCGCCTGAGCGGTGACACACCCCGTTGCCTACCCTGCGCCGAGGCTTGGGTCCGTGGAGGGAGGGCGGCACCGCGCGGACCCTTGCTCCTCCGACCCGCGGGGCCTGGGAACCGCTCTCGCCGGGACCTGGCGGCCCCCGCCCCTCCGCCCCCAACCCGCGCCTCCTTCCGCCGCCCCCGGCCTCCCCTCCCCCTGCGCCCTGGGTCGACCGCGCAGCGAGCTAACGGGGCCGCGTCCGCTTAAATATTAAATCGGGCGCCCGGACTCCGCGGACCGCGGCGCTCCGCATCGCTGCGTCCTGCACGTCCGCCGCCCCGACGGGGCCCCATGCTGGCGGGCGGCGGGAAGCCCCGGGCCCATGGGCCGGCGCCTCACCTGGCACGTAGATCTCGCCGCGCTCCTCGTCCGGGAGCTCGCTCCAGTTTCTCTTGCACGTGGAGACGCACGGCTTCTTCACCAGAAATGCGCGGGGCATTTTCGAATCCTACTCGCCCGGTACCGTCTGCTTCCGTAACCAGAGTCGGCGCCGTCCCACCTTTCCCGGGCCGGGCTGGAGGCAGCCGGGGGGAGGAGGCAGGTCAGAGAAGGAGTCGCCAAAGCGTCCCTGCTTTCCTCCGAGAGACCGTGCCCGGGACGGCGCGCGCCCCCTTTCCGACTCCGCTGAGCTGTCGCCGTCCTCCCTCCGAACGAGGTCCCCTGCAGCCAGGTGCACCGGGCGAGAGGGAAGCGGTAGGTAAGCGTCTCCCGGCTCGACTGGCGTCCCCCACGGCCGCTCGGGAAGTCTTAAAGTGCGAGCCGGACGGACGGGTTCACGCTTTATTGGCTCGGGGCGGTGAGTGTTGGTGGCTGGGGCGGGGAGGGGGGTGATTTGAGCTAATTATCTTGGAGTGGCCCGGGGAACGACAGCGCATGCGTTGGGAAATAACGGTGACAACCCACCTATTTGTTACCTGTTGAACCGGTTTCCATTCCGCTGCCGGTGAGGTGGCCTCGCGGCCTGGGCTGGGTGGCCAGGCGGGGGCGGGGGAACGGGCGCGGGGCACCCAGCATCCGGCGGCCCAGCCGGCCCAGCTGCCGCCCGCCGGGACCTCCCCGCCGGGGCGCAGCGTTCGCCAACGGGAGTTTGGGAGTTTCGGAGAGAGCAGGGGAAGGGAGGGGGTAACGTTATTTGCACCGGCGCTCGCACGCTCTGAGGGTGATGAAACTCGCCCAACTGGGCCCTGCCCGGCGCGCCCCGGGCGCCTGGGGAGGCGCGAAGCTGTCGGGCGGGAACGGGCAGCTGGGCCCACACTTGTTGAACAGGGCCTGAGCCCAGGCGGCGCCGGATCCCAAAGGCCTGGCTGAGCAAATCGTGGTTCAGCCCAGAGGTATATGTTGGGTGCCGGCTGCGGGAAGGCACGCGGGGCCGCAGAAGCGCTCAGGCCGGTGGGCGGACGGACAAGTGGGGATGCACAGGGCCGCAATACAAAGCGGAGAGCGCTGAGCTGGCCGGGGAAGTATGGAAGGCTTCGTGGAGGAAGGGGCTGTTTAAATCGCTCTGAGTCCACCGAGATCCTGAAAGACCCCAGGGCCTTAGTCCCTGGGGCGTACACACCCGCAAAAACACTCATCTTTGTGCCCAACGGTGGAATTTCAGGTGCAGCAAGCCGGGAGGTGAGCCGAGGGCGGAGGACACCTGGCAAAGTCAAGACCAACCTACTTTGCCGGGCTGCAGCCAGCACAGGCAGCGAGCTCAGATCCGCTTCCCCCCCTCTCTCACTCTTGGCTTAAGTTCGGCCTGGGACCTCCACCCCCAACCATTCATCATCCTTGCCCAGTCTCCAAGCCCGGCTGGAAGGAGGCTGACCCTCCTCAGAAGCCTAGAAGTGCTTGGTGGCCTCCTTGAGGCATGTCACTATGACAATTTGGCCACATTTTACCAGCCGACCTAGTCAGGGCAGGGATGAGACGTCTTCCTCTTTTTAGCTCTCTCACCGCACCATATAAAATAAACATCTCCGAGTCTCTACCACACACACATCTTCCTCACATATTAAATGTTTGTTGGAACAGATTAGGAGGAAATGAGTTTGATAAATGAATTCACACAGTTCAAAAGTCAGGAGTCAAAAGAGAGGCAGCCTGTTGATAGTGGACTTGTAGGCATCAGTCGAAAAGGATAGTTTTTCAAGGGGGGAGGCTTCCAGAGGCCCTTTACATTCCCTCACAGGACTTCTGTGGAGCACCCATGGCTGGGTGGGGACAGTGTGGACCTGGGGGGCAAATGAGCTTCCTCCTCTGCTCCTTCCTGGAGCCTGTAAGTTTGACCAATGGGCTTTCCTTTTCAGCCTGTTTCCTTGTCTGTCACCTGAGAATCTTATCACCTACCTCCTGGGGTCACTGTGAGAGGGCTGTGGGCTCTGGTGGGGCGTTGTTTGCCCCCTTCCTCTTCCTTTCCCAGGGCTCTGCCTTTACACAGCCCACACTTCCCTGTCAGCCTTCCGCTCTTACCCTGGACTCTTTCATTCAACTGACATTAAGTGAGCACCTCCTATGCACTTATCTTTTGAATACATTCTGGAGAAACAACAATGACCAACACAGTCTATCTAGGAGAGAGGTGAAGGTAGTTCATTCACTCAACAAATATTCATTGAGTACTTTGGTTGTGCCAGACCCTGGCAAGGGCTGGTACACAGTAGGTGCTTAGGGAGCACTATGATACAGTCTTCAGGGAGGACCCTGGACACAAGAGACAATCTTTCTCTTTGGAGGAGAAACTCAAATGTCCCCACTTGTGGAAAGAAAGTTACAGTGTTTGGAATGAAGCCCCAGGAGGGAGGGATGCTCGTGGATGCTGCCCACTGCCCTGTCTCCCTGTCTACTACTGTGCCTGGCACATACTAGGTCAGCAATAATATTTGTTGAATGAATGAATATCCTATTTTTCTTGACTCGTGACCAATTCAGCTTTTCGTGTTCCCACTTTTGGGAGAGGCCTGGATACAGAGCAAAGTTCTTTATTATAAGGAGAACAATAGTGCACGTTCAGTGATAAAACGTGACTGGTGCTGGCTGTCAGGGAGAGACTAGAAAGTGGTGGGGACTTTGGCAATGTGCCCATCTAGAGGGGCAGTGACAATCAGGTCATTCCAGCACAGACAACCAATGTGGCCACATCTGTCCATTTTCCAAAAGAAGCCAGAAATCCAAATTTGTATGTGAACTCTACCAATTTTTAATTGTTGACTCAATTTTTTTTTTTTTAAATATGGAATGAGTTCAAATACATTGTGGGTCTGATTTGACACATCGGCTGCTGTTATGTGGCCTGTGGTTCATGGGCATCTCTGGAACCAGACAATGTGTGTGAACTTGGGTGAACACCGAGCTAAACTGTAAGCTCCATGAGGGCAGGCACCGTCTGCTCTGTTCACACAGTGCCTGTTAGATAGTCATTCATCCTTTAATTCAGTCAATGAGTATTGAACACCAGCATTATGCTAGGCACAAGGCAAACAGAGAACTAAGAAAACTATTAGTGTGAGGCAGGACGCTAATGATGGGATAGTGATGGGTGGGGGTGCTGAGATCTGAATAGGAGGGAATAGCCAGCTGTGTAGAGCAGGGAAGAGCCTGACCCACAGAAGGAACAGCTGGTGTAAAGGCCCCAGAGTGGAAGTAAGCCTAGTGCGTGTGCGAGGAAGCGAAAGGTGAGGTGGCAGGGTCGTGAGGGAATGGGAGGGTGTGGGAACTGAGGCTGGCGAGGCAGGCCGACCACATCATGTGAGGGGCAGTGTGGTGGAAAGCCTTGGGGTCTGCTGTGGGGAGAATGTCAAGAGAGAGGTGGTGAGGGTGGCAGTAGCGAGACCTGTAAGGAGGCTGCTGTAAGCAGGAGGTGATGGTGGCTCGAGCCAGCTGCAAACCGCCATGAGTGGTGATTCTAGGTGTTCTGAGTGGACATCTTTCATTGGCATAGTGGACAGGAGTGTGAAGGAAGACCGAAACGCAGCAGACAAGTGAGGACCATGCCCCCGAAAGAGCGCTGGCTTGTCCCTACCTTCGGTGCTCAGCTCCCATCCCAAGCAGCCCAGGGAGAGCTAGGGCAGCAGCTGGATGAAGGAAGAAGGTTTGGAACAACCCCTTCCTGTTCTCAGAGAGGAGCCGGGATGGTGTGGAGGTTGAAGGCAGAAAGGCTTATGGGAGCTGAAATGTACCAAGAGGATAAGCAGGAAAGAGCACTGAGCCAGTCAGGCTTCCCCGGACTCCTAGTCTCTGGGGACTTGGGCCAAGCTACCTCACCTGTTAAGGCCTCAGTTTACACATCTGTGAAGTGGGGCTCCTACTTCCCGTTTTTTCCTCAGAGCTAGCTACTGAGGCTGTCAATTTGTTTTTGCCCAGAAGCCTAGCAGCCCTTGAAAATGGACTCAGTCTTAAAGCAGGCCAATGGTGCCCCTGGCCACCAAGGCCTCTGCTTGGCTCAGACAACGGCCTTTCCAGTTTGACAGTAGCCCTGTGGAGGCTGCAAAGCCCCTAATAAACTATGAAGTGCGGTGGGTGACTGACTCCTACATCTCTTGCTGAGTTTCTGCCCATGGGCCTCCCAGTCCACTGTTAGGGTGGGCCAGGGCCCCTTAGGGCCTGGCGGGGAGCCAGGGGCTGCATGTGGGCAGAAAGCTCCTGAGCTAGAGCTGGGGGGAGGGCAGTAAGCAAAAGATGAGGGTCACTGAGCCAGCTGGAGCCTTAGGAACCGGGCAGGGGGAAGACGTAAGTTCCTGTTGGAAGCCTAGGAGCTGGGTTAGGCTCACCACTGTGGTCCCATGTCGGGCCTGCCAGACTATTTCATTCTCACGGTTCCCCCAGCTTTCTCCATCTCGGATACTGGCACCATCAGCCGCCAAGTACTCAGGGCCAAAGCCGAGTCATCCCACCTCCCTCTTCCCTCACGCCACACATCCACCCACTAGCAAGTCCTGTCAGCTCCCAAATCGCTGGCTTCCACTCACACCTCCATCTCCATAGTTATCACCCTGGTCCAAGCCCTGTCACATCTCACCTGGACCACATAACAGCCTCCTGACAGCCTCACAGCTCCTCCTCACCTCCCCCAGAGGGCTGTCTCCCCTCAGCTCAAACCCTCCAGGGGCTTCCATCACAGCTGGAATAAAGTCCTCGATGCCTGGCACACTCTGGCCCCTGCTGGCCTCCTAACCCCGCGCTCGTTCTGTGTGTACCAGCCACACCATTTGCCCTCTGTCCCCTGAACAGGCCAAAGCCTTAGGTTTCTCCTCTGTTACACCTGGTGCCCGGAACGCTTTTCCCTACGTGATGGCTGACTGCCTCTTGTCACTCAGGCTTCAGCCAAATACTCCCTATTCTGAGAGGCCTCTGACCACCCCAACTAAATCCTTGTCCCCCCGAGTCACCTCTGTCATGTTACCCTATTGTTTTCTTTGCAGCATCTTTTACTCCTGAAACTTTGGTTTGTCTTGTCCTTCTGTGTAAGTTCTGTACATGAGGGACCTCTTTTAACACCGTTAGTAACTTTATTTAGATAGAATTCATGTACATAAAACCCCTTTAAAGTATGCAATTCAGTGCTTTTTAGTATCTTCACAGAGTTGTGCACACATCACCCCAATGAAACCCCACACCCATTAGCAGTCACTCCCCGTTCCTCCCAACACTTGGCACTTACTAGTCTTCTTTCTCAATGGATTTGCCTGTTGACGTGTTCTTTTTAAAAGATCCCTGTATCTCCAGTGCCCAAGGCTGTGAGGACGGGTTGGTCACATCCCCCATTTTACAGATGAGAAAACTGAGGCTCAGGACCCCTCAGGAAACTGACTTGCCTTTTCCAAGCCTCGTATCGAGTGTCTCCCCAGAACTGGGCTGCACTGGGGAGGATGGAAATTCAGCAGGAAGAGATGGAATGACGTGTGGGCATCAAGTGAGGTGTTCCCTGCTCAGCCACCTGGCTGAGACCCACACCTGGGCCCTCTCTGGGAGGTCACGTTCGGGAGCAGGTCTGCTGACTGTGGATTGAAGGAACACGCATGTCCTCAGTACTGAGAGGGAGAAGGGCACGCAGGTGAGGGCAGAGCCCATCCCAGGATCTACACCCAAGAGGGCTGCAGGCAGCCGGTATGGGAGGAGGGCGAGGTCAGGGGCAGTGAGGGGCTGTTTGCTGAAGTCTGGCTCTACCACTTAGGAGCTTTGTGACTTTGGGCAAGTGACTGCACCTCTCTGGGCCTTCCTTTCCCCATCTGTGACTGGTACCCATCATGGGGTATTTCGGGGTTGCTGTGAGCCTGTGAGTCCATGTGGATGCACCCACCACAGCATCAGGTACCACATGTGGGTGCCCTCCCTTTGGACCCTGGGCCCTAAGGAGCCAAGGCTCAGAAAGGCTGGCGGCTATCAGAGGCTGAGCGGGGGCCAGAGCCAGAGTCGGATTTCCTGACCCTTTGAAGCCTGTCTCCTCAACTGTAAAAAGGGGTCTAATAATCATTCCTCCCTCCCTGTGAGTGGTGAGGGCTGTGCAGTTATCAGCACCCTCTGGGCCTCAGACAGGGAAACCAGACAGGCTCCTTGTTCCCCTCCCAGGGCTGCTCTCATCCTGGCCTCTTTCATCTTAGGTTTAATTAGCCAGGCCGCCCCACCCCACAGCCTCTTGTGCGGGAGTCATCACTCCCATTTTATAGATGGGGAAACTGAGGCACCTAGAGGGAAGTGGTTTGGAGCTGCCGCCTATGAGTCAACTGTGGAGCCAGGGCCCACAGGAGCTGGGACTGGGCTTTCCAGCTGGACCTGTCCCTTGGGGTGGAGCCTTGTCTCCATCCCCCTGGCACCCAGATAGCCAATTTTTCAGCGACCCTACCACTTCATGCCACCTCCCATCTGGAGAACAGCAGGATGGGGTAGGGAGGGAGGGGCCTGTGAAGCCTGGAGGAAGGAGAGAAACTAGTTGGGAGCTGCTAGCATGGGGGCTCAGGTCTGTTTCATCTTCAAAGCAGGCTAATTAGAGCCAGAGGCGTTAGTCAGGCCGGCGGCTGTGGGGTCTGGACGCCTTCAGTTCTGTGCCCTGGAAACCTGCGATCAGTGGGGCATCAGCAACCTCGGTCCTAGGCCTAGGGGAGGCTACTGGGTAGGCCCCTGCCAGCTCCCTAGAAGCCCTGATCCAGCTCTCTGGAAGTCAACAGTGCTGGGTTTGGGCACTGCTTGGCCCCAGTTCTTCCGCAGCGAGGCCTAGGTTTCCCGGTGGGTGCTAGGCGTGCCGTGCATTGAGCCCCATGAGACACGCCAGGCCCTGCCAGTCCGCACGTTTGCATCCCGTTGTTTTCCGGCTTTATTGCGGTTTACGGTCTTGGCGTTCCAGCTTTACCACGTCCTGGCTGCCGCGACCCTGGCCAACCGTAGGCGCCGCCTAAGGCAAAGGTCAGCCAGCTTCCGCCCGCCGCTCCCCGGGCGCCGGCTCCGCGACCCCAAGCCGAGCAGGTGGGGGGCCCCGGGCTGGCGTCGGAGAAGCGAAGCCAAGCCCTGAGGCGCCAGCCCGACCGGTTCAGCCGGGCCGCGGCGCGCACTTCCTGCGGGCGCCCTGGGACCGCACCTTGCACACCCCCCCAGCGGCCATCCTGGGGGCGCGAGGACCCGTACTCCGCGGCCTCTAGGGGCCGCGCGCGGCTGGCGCAGGGTGCGGTGCGCCGGGTCGCCGGCGTGGGCCCCGCTGTTTGCCATCCTCGCCAGTCCCGTGGGCGCTGTCCATCGAGGGCCCTGGGATCGGAGGGACCCCAGCACCCGGGAACCGGGGCCACCCAAGTCCACCGCTCCTGCCCGGGCCTGCGGCGGTTTCGGGGAAGGGGGGCCTGCGTGCATCGGGACAGTTACTCAGCCCCAGCGAAACCGGCGTGTCGGCACCTGCCGGCCTGGCGGGAGGGGAGGTGGCGGCCCCGTTACCGCCCCGCCCCGCGCGGTGCCCGCCCCGTCCCCTCCGCCCACGCGCCGTGCGCCGCGCCCCGCCCCGCGCCGCCCGCCCGGAAGGAGCCTGCAGGCCGTAGCGCCGCGGGAGGCTGAGTCAGGCGAGGTGAGCTCGACCGGCCCGTTACCGCGGGCGCCAGGGGCCGGGGCGGCGCTGTGGTTTCGGTGCCGGCCGCGGGCGGGCGGCCTAATGAGCTCTCGGCACGCACGCCGCGCCGGCGGACCGCCCGGCGCCCCCGCCCTTGCTTGCCCGCGTTTCTGCCCCGCGGGTACCTTGGCGGCCCGCCCCAGCGTCACCCCCGAAACCTCTCGGTTTCATCTTGAAACCCGGACGCGGGGGTCCCTGTTGGCGTCTTAGCGTGACCTAAGGTGGCTGGGAGGGTGACCGTGGCCTCTTTGGGGTTGGAGCAGGGGCTCGGGCGCCCTCTAGCGGCCTCCGGGCCCGGCGCATCTCGAGGCCGCCAACCTGATGACCCCTCACTTCTCCCTGCAGGGACCTGCGCGCCTGACCATGGGGCCCTTGAGCCGGGAAACCTGGGTCCAGCGCCTGGGCGCCTTCCGGGCCAGCCCGTCCGCCTTCATGGCAGGTCCTGAGGGTGAGGATCTGGGTCGTGACCTGTTGAGCGACCTGAGGAGTGAGAAGCTGAGCGAGCAGACCAAGGTAGGCCCTACATGCGCCCCTTGGCTTGTCTCATATGGTCACCTCAACCCACTGGGCCCTGAACTTCATCTTTGTGATTCCCACCTAAATCCACCATCCCCAGGTTTCCTTGCTGGCCCTGAGCTTGGAGTACCCAGCCGAGCTGTGGCCCGATACCCCTGCAGCTGAGGCAGCCGTCACCTCCCTGTTGGACACTCTGGACTTTCTACCCCCACGGTCCTCAGCTCTGCGGCGGCCCCTGTTGCTGGCGGCTACCACAGCCTTGGTGGCAGGAGGTGCACTGGGCCCCACCTCTGGAGCCTCTCTCCGGCTCCTGCACCTACTGCTTGGCTTGGCTTCCGGCCGTGCTCTGGGGCAAGGTATTGGCCACGCCTCGGAACAGCGCCCCCTGCAGGCCACAGCGTGCGAGTGCCTGCGGGAGCTGGAGAGCTGCAAACCTGGGCTGCTGGGGGGTTACCTGGGGCTGCTACGGGGTCTGCTGGGGCAGGGGGGCCCCGTGGGCCCTATCCAGCCACTCAGCCTGCTGCTGGCACTTGCCCTTCGCAACACCTTGGCGATACAGGCTAGGGCCAGGGCCAGCATGCAGGGTCTGCTTACAGCCAGGGTGTCTCCCACTGGGGGTGGTCCCTGGAACTGGACACTAGCTGAAGAGGGCGATGCCCACCTTCAGCCCCAGGTGTCCCCCTGGCTGGCAACTGAGGAGGAGGAGTGTGGCCTTTCAGCGCTAGAGCCCAGTCCTGAGGAGGCCCTGGAGCTGCGGGCTGCCGTGGCCCAGCTTCTGGACACCTCTTACCTTCTCACTCCTGTGGCCCAGGCCCAGCTTCTTTGGCAGCTGGGCTGGGCCCTGCGGGGTCTACGGGGACAGCTCCCAGTGCTCTTCAAGCCGCAGTTGGTACGGCTGCTGGGCACAGCACAGCTGACTCTGCTGCATGCTGTCTTGGCACTCAAGGCAGCCTTCGGCGAGGCGCTGTTCACGGCCCAGGACGAGGCCTTGCTGCTCCGCAGGCTCATTTTGGCTGCCCAGCACCCAGCCCTGCCCCTGCCTGCCCATCTCTTCTACCTGCACTGCCTTCTGAGCTTCCCCGAGAACTGCCCTCTGGGCCCCGCAGGCGAGGAAGCTCTCCCACTGCTGCTAGAGTCCCAGCTGTATTGTGGCCTCCTGCCCAGTCTCCTGCTCGACCCAATGGCCCTCCTGGCCCGCCTGCATCTGCTGTGCCTGCTGTGTGCTGAAGATGAGGAAAAGGAGGAGAAAGGTCAGGGTCAGAGCCCCCGGCGCTACTTGGAGGAGCTGCTGGCCAGCCTGTGGCAGAGGGCAGCCCTGAATGGGGGCCCCCGGGCCTTGGCCACGCTTTGCTTCCAGGCGTCATACCTGGTTGCTCACTGCCTGGCTGGACAACCTACAGTACTGATGCCCTTGATTCATGGACTGGCCCAACTGTACCGAGCCCGGCCTGTGCTGGCTCCCCATTTTGTGGACCTCTTGGATCAGGTGGGCTCTGAAGTGGGGGAGCCCCTAAGGGTGGTGCTGCAGCAAGAGGTGGTGTCCAGGCCAGGTGGGGATGAGGCCCTTGGTTGGCACCTGCAGATGCTGGCAAAGGTGGCAGACCGGGATGCCCAGAGTGCCACCCTCAGCTTCCTGCAGGCTGCAGCAGTTCACTGCACAGACTGGGGCCTCCAGCAGGCCCTGCTGCAGGTCTGCCGGGCCCTGCTTCGGGCAGGTGTTGGGGGAGGCCTGGCAGACTTGTTGCAGGCCCTGGCTAGGCAGCTGGAGGACCCAGATGGACGGGACCACGCCCGCCTCTACTATATCCTCCTGAACCACCTATCAGCGCCCAAGCTGCGGGTGGCCCTGGGTCCTTCACTTGTTGTACCTGCACTAGCCTCTTCACTGGTGGCTGAGAACCAGGGCTTTGCTGCGACGCTGATGGTGCAGGAGGCTCCAGCCCCGATTCAGCTGAGTGTGGGGGCCCGCAGAGCCGAGGGCCCGGTCCCAGTGCTGCAGCTCCAGGTGGAGGTGCTGGAGCCCGTGTACTCTCTGGAGCTGCGCTTCCGCGTGGAAGGACAACTCTATGCACCCCTGGAGGCTGTCCATGTGCCCTGCCTATGCCCTGGCCGCCCCACCCGCCCTCTGCTCCTGCCCCTGCAGCCCCGACGCCCGGCCCCCACACAGCTGGATATCCGCGCGCTGTACACCACAACCACTGGCCTCACATGCTGTGCCCACCTGCCACCCCTGCCTGTGAACTTTGCTGACCTCTTTCTGCCTTTCCCTCAGCCCCCTGAGGGGGCCACGCTGCGCTTCTTTGAGGAGCTCTGGGAGTCTTGCCTGCCAAAGGGCACTGAGAGTCGCTTATGGTGCCCTCTTGGGCCACAGGGTCTGGAGGATTTGGTGTCCCGCCACCTGGAGCCCTTTGTGGTGGTGGCCCAGCCCCCCACTAGCTACCACATAGCCATTCGCCTGCCCCCAGACTCGAGGCTGCTGCTGAGGCTGGAGAAAGCCCAGGCAGACGGAGTGCCCGTGGTCCTGCGGACTGATGACTGGGCCGTGCTCCCCCTGGTGGGGGACTACCTCCGTGGGCTGGCACCTGCTGTCTGAGCCCAAGGGCCAGGACAGCCCTATGGCTCCTTCCTGTAAAAACCTACATTCACCAATGACCAGCTCTGGTTTGTTTTCTTCTGGACCCTGATTGGGGGCAGAACCACTGGGATGAGCGTCAGAATCTCCAAGAAAGCTTCCAGGCTAGGAGCCCTCAGGCTACAGGGCTCCAAAGTTCCTTCCTACCCAAATAGGCTGGGATTCTCCAGAATCCCTACCCAGGAGGCAAGAGAAAAAACATTGTCATGTCTGCTTCCCAGAGAGGGTCTGGCCTTGCCCAAAACCACCCAGCAATTTAGGAATGAGCCTGGAGCTGGATTTGGGCCTCCTGACCCGTGGGCCAGCGTTTTTCAATTCCTGAGGTTTGCCTCAGGGATCTCAGGCTACATAGGATGATGGAGTGCCAGCCATAAACAGAAGTGGCAACCCCTTCCCTGGGGAGGGAGGCTCCCCTCATGCGACATGGGTCGGAGCCAGCTCTAGGAAGCCTGCTAGTAGTTCTGAGGCTGAGAGGGGCCTCCATGATCTGTGCTAAAACTAAGCTGGCTTTCACCTCATCCTCTAGGAAACCTCATCTATGGACCTAGGCATCTTCCCAAGTAAGAACCAACCCCTTAGTTCTTATTCCAAATATGTAAGATATTTAGGGTTCCGATGTATTGAGGCCAACTCAGCTGTCAGGCGCTGAGCCAGTGTTTTCCACATACATTGCCTCATTTCATCCTTGCAACAGCTTAGCAGGGCCCCACAGATGAGGAAATCAGGAGGCCAGAGGGGTTGAGTGATTTTCCTATGATGGCCCAGCTGGTTGGTAATCGTATTTTGTCATCCAGGAGCCGGTTTCTGTTACCACACCATCAGAGCAAAGCTTTGCATGGGACCCAGAGGCCCCACCCTCTGTGCCCTGGGCCGGCCCCTAGGAGGCTGCAGTCAGCAGTGCTGGGTGGAGAATGACCAGAGGCTGAGGCCTTACTGCTCTGGGGAAAGGGCCTATTCTGTTCCTGCCTCCTCAGCTCCCAGCCTACAGGTTCCTGTGGGCCAGTCTTGACCCTCCTGATGGGCGGGCTACAAAAGGAAAGAAGGGCCTGGGACAAGTGGGGCTGTCCCAGGCCCTTCTGTCCCTTCTGGGACAAGAAGGTCTGCCCCAAGCTTGAGCTCCTGCAGTAACTTACTGTGTGATCTGGACAAGCCATTGCCAAATCAGGAAGGGTTTGGTTCCAGGAGACAGAAACTGCTCCAGCTTTTTGCAGCAGAAAGGGATTTAAGATAGAATCAGGTGCTTACAAAATCTCGGGGAAGGCTGGAAAAGTGATCCTCCAGAAGGCCACCACTAGGACTGTTCCAGAACATACTGCCCTGTCTGCAGTCCAGTTCCTCTCAGCACCCGGGAAGCTGGGCCCAGATCCTGGAACAGCCCACTACTGCCTCTTGACCCCCACAGAGCCAGAGAGCTGATGTTGCTGCAGAAAGACAACATGCCACAACTGGCAAACGGCCTCAGCCTTGGTGCCTCCATCCACATCATTCGTAGGGCATCTAATAAGTGGAATCTGTTCTCACACAGACCTCTAGTGGCAAAGGAGTTGGAAAATGTACTTGTTTTCTTTTGAACCTCAGGTGCAAAAGGTGGTGTTAATTCTTCACCTGCGATTAAAATAATTGGCCCACATAAGGACTCACCAGCCATCCTTTTGTCCATCCGTCCGTCCATGCTTCCGTCCCATTGTATCCACCCACTCCTGTGCTGGGCACCACGTGACCTCCAGCTCCCCTGCCACCCTACCATCACAAGTGTGCCTCAGCGGACATTCTTGCAGACCTTTGTGACAGCTTACCTAGTATTCATACCAGGAGCAGAGTCGCCGATTGTAGTGTGTACATGTGCTTAATTTGACTAAGATGTCCGAGTAATTCGCTTTTAGCTTTGCATCCTCTCAGTATGGGAAGCCACGCTGTGAGGTAGGGGTTGACCCTTGGTGAGCCAGCCTGCGAGTCCCACCGCAGCCCACCCCTTTGCACTCTTAGTATCCACATAACCTCTGCTCCTCCTTCAACTTTCCAAAGATCGTGCCAACAGGCTCCTGCATAGCTACCCCTCATACAACCAAAACTTCCCAGAGGGGAGACCCCAAGTCCCCTCAGCCAGTGTCCACCTGTGTGGACATGACCAGTGTTCACCAATGGCCGGTTCTCCACTTCAGGCATTCTTGCACCCTTCCCCACCTCCTGGGCGTTAGGCCAGGCCATGGGACCAGCTCTGGCTCATGAGACGTGAAGAGTTGGTTCTGGGGCAGGAGGTTTCATTGCCGGTGCTTCCACCCCTCTCTCCCCTGCGGTGGAAGCATACATTGGAGGTTCTGAAGTTTACTCATAATCTCACCTTGATAAACTGTAACAAATGCATTGGATTATGAAGTGAATCATCAATAACACCCACTTTATATGAAACAAGGAAAGACGTGGAAGGATATCGATTAATGTATATTTTACTTGCAAGGAAGAAAGTATTGCACAACAAGGTGCAAGGCAATAATTAGGGCTTCCAGCTTTAGCAAATAGAAATATCATACAGGATGCCCAGTTACATCTGCATTTCAGAGAAGCAACTCATTTTTTATACGGCCTATGCAATGTTTGGGACATACTTAGACTGAAAAATTGTTGTTTCTCTGAAGTTCAGATGTAACTGGGCATCCTGTATTTTATCTGTCAGCCCTAGTGGGGTATTTAGAACTTAATTGTCCCCCTACCCATTGCGTGTTCCTTTTGCCTTTCAGAGATCTTTACCTAGTGGGGTGACCTTTATGCCTGAAGGGTCTAAGTCATGGGTAATCCTATGTGTATTGAGTCTAGTCTTTCATAAACATTATCATTGGACCTGTCTGTCCTCAGAGATGTCCCGGGGAATCTCCTGGGTATGGACACCCCTCCCCGTCTCCGTTGTATGACAGCAACAGTTTCTTCCTTGACAATCAGGATCAATCCCCCTTTTAGAGCTGTTGGTTCTGAGGATGGCAAGATGGCAGGCTTTACTTCCAGCTCAAAAGAGAACCACTGCATTCTTTCTCAGATACTAAGGACTAAACCAGCAAAGCCCAAAGCTGGAGGAATGGGAAGCAAGTACTTTGTGAGAGACTTCTAGGTAGCTGAAGATAATGGTGGCAGTGTAGGTCCCCATCTCTTGGAAGACAACATGGAACAAAGAGAAGATACAACTATATAAAAGCAACCCTCGGCATAACCTGGAGACACAGAATGCTCTAATTGTTATTAAAAACAAACAGCACATGACAGCCATACTCCTGGTCCCAGCCCATCCTGCCATGGGCTCTGGGCAAACAAAGACAGGCTGAGAAAAATGGGGTAAAAGAGGGGAGTTAGGAATAGGGCCTATGCTGGAGCTAAGATCACACCAGAAAGACTAAGTCCACCCTAAGTCTGAAAATGTTAAAAAGTGCCGGGGGGGGGGGGGGAATTGGACTATATAGGGAAGGGATTTTTAAGTATATGTGAGATTTAAAGGAGCAGTATTTGAAATACATAGATTCTGGGGGAACAAAAAAATGCAAAAAGGAAGATTTGCCATTTGGATGTGAAAGGGGAAGTAAATGGAGAAATTTCATGGTTCTGCAAGACAAGACAAAAATCTGAGGACCTACAACTCCTCCCCGACTCTACAAACAAATCCATTAAAGTATCTGGACTTTGCAGTGTTGACAGAGAGCACATGAAACAGGGATCTTATAAAACACTCAACACACAAATGAGCAAGATAAAGAGATTAATAGGTTCATACAGAATTATTGCAAAATACCAGAAAATGAATTTCATCATATATCAACCAAAGAAAATTCACACACACCCCTGGGAAAACAGCCACGAAATAGAAGAAAGCTGTCATACAACACTCTTAAAACAGAACGAAATATACTCAAAACATGCATGTGAAGATAGGCAAAACCACCTTGGAAAGAAAAGAAATAGACAAAACCCAGGAAGAAATTGAAAGAGAGTTGATTGAACTCAGGAAATGAAAGAAACAGACAAAATTATCTATAAATAAAGATCATTACCAGATGGCCAAGGAAGAATACAGTAAAAAATATAATAAGGGGCATTGAAGAAAGACAGAAACGATCAAGAGAATGAAAATGAGATAAAGTAGAAGAGGTCACAAGAAAGTAATGGAAACAGAATATAGTCAAAGAAGAAATCACAGGGCCGGCCCAGTGGCTCAGGCAGTTAGAGCTCCATGCTCCTAACTCCGAAGGCTGCCGGTTCGATTCCCACATGGGCCAGTGGACTCTCAACCACAAGGTTGCCGGTTCAACTCCTTGAATCCTGCATGGGATGGTGGCCTCGGCCCCCTGCAACTAAGATTGAACACGGCACCTTGAGCTGAGCTGCCGTTGAGCTCCCGGATGGCTCAGTTGATTGGAGTACGTCCTCTCAACCACAAGGTTGCCGGTTCAACTCCCGCAAGGGATGGTGGGCTGTGCCCCCTGCAACTAGAAACGGCAGCTGGACCTGGAGCTGAGCTGCGCCCTCCACAACTAAGACTGAAAGGACAACAACTTGAAGCTGAACGGCACCCTCGACAACTAAGGCTGAAATGACAAGAACTTGACTTGGAAAAAAAAAGGTCTGGAAGTACACACTGTTCCCCAATAAAGTCCTGTTCCCCTTCCCCAATAAAATCTTTAAAAAAAAAATAAAAAGAAGAAGAAGAAGAAGAAATCACATTTGTATTATTAGGTCCCTGAAGAAAAACCAAACAATGAACCAGTACTTGAATACTGCAATCTAAGAAAACTTTCCGGGAAAGAAACACCTGCACATTCAAAGGGCTCACTGGGAACCTTGGGAAATTCACCCAGAACAGTCAACTTTGAGACATATCTTCATACCACTGTTAGATTTCAAAGATTTTTTTCAAAAATATCCCTAAGCTCTCCAGGTAGAAAGATCAAATAACTTCCAAAGGTGACAGAACTAGAATGGCAACATACAAAGCTCCTAGACAACACTGGAGCAGCATCTTTTAAACATTTTTTAAAGTGTAAACCTAGGCTTTTAAGTTCGCATAAATTGTCCTTGAGTGTCAAGGCTATAGGAAACAGTTTTCAACAAGTACTTACACACCCATGAGCCAATCTGATACAGATGCACTTCATCCAACCAAGAGATGACAAGATCTAAGACTAAAATAAAGGTGGGCACGAAGGTTAACAAAAATGTTATATATTGTGACAAAGCAGAAACAATCTAACTAAAAGCATGGAGGGAAAGGGAGAGGGGAAGAGGAAAATAGGATAAGCTGACTGATGGCTGTACAGGTGCCTGTCGGCTCCAAATCCTCCCTTCATTGCCTGCTCTGTGAAACTAGGTATGGACCCCTTAAATAGCTCTTTGCCAGCTGGCTCATTGTTAAGCTTTGTCAGTAGAGGGCGCAGAAGAACCATTGCAGAAGGGAGTTTAGCTGATGTGCTCACTAGACAATCTCCAGAAGCTTCTCCAGCACTCGGGCGTCTTCCAGCATCAAGCAACTACAGCGCTCATTGCTTCCCCAGCTACAGGCTCCTGCAGTGTGTGGTAGCCAGCAGCAGCCAGCAGTGCAGCAGACAGCTTCTACGCCCCAAACTCCACTGGAATTATTCAAACTAGCCGATCCTAAGCTGTTTACTCTGCCTTGCTTTGCCTTTCCCTCAGAAGCCCGGATAAAGGCCATAGCCCATGCTGTCCCCTCTCTCCTTTCTGCCCCCTGACAAATGCCTGTGCTTACCCATGGGGCCTGTATGGTATGCCATGCCTCCTGCTTCTGGGGGGACTGTAAGGAACACTGAACTTTTCTTTCAATAGCGTTGACCCCCTCCGTCATCACTCGGTCAGCTCTATAAGTAAAAATCCATGGGTACAATTAGGACAAGGAAATACCACATCCTATAGGACAGCCGCCGGAAACTAACTAGCAAGATCTTGTCTCCTAGTGGACGACTTATTGAATCTTCAGTAAGCAACCCTCATCCCCTCACCCCCCGCCCCTCTCACTAAGCCTGCTGTTCTGGGAACCAGGCTCATGGTAAAGCCAGTGATGCCCGTGGTTCTGGTACCATTGCTTCATTTTTCTTTCTTTCTTTCTTTTTTTTTTTTTTAATTTGGGGAAGGGGAACAGGACTTTATTGGGGAACAATGTGTGCTTCCAGAACTTTTTTCAAGTCAAGTTGTTGTCTTTTCAAACTTAGTTGTGGAGGGTGCAGCTCAGCTCAAGATCTAGTTGCTGTTGTTAGTTGCAGGGGGCGCAGCTCACCATCCCTTGCCGGACTCCAGCTGGCAACCTTGTGGTTGAGAGGACACGCTCCAACCAACTGAGCCATCGGGCCGGCCCCCCATTGCTTCATTTCTTTTGCAACAAGAAGAGGTACCACACTAGGAAGCAGTGCTCTCAGGGGATATCGCCATGAAAATACCAGCTGAGGCTCTATGGTCAGAGAAGGCAAAGCCATCTCCAGAAGAAGCAAATTCTGCCACTTTCATAATGGAAGGCATCCAATGTAATCAACCTGAAACTGAGTGTCTGGCTGACCTCCTGGGATATGTTCTCCTATATTGGGAGCTCAGTGCCGGTGTCTCCTTTGGAACATTAGGCATTGGTCTGTGGCAGTTGTCAGATCAGCCTTGCTGAGAAGAAATTCATGTTGCCGAGCTCACTGTGCATCACCTCCATCCCTTGCCCATGATGACTTTTTTCATGAACTGTGGTCACACAGCAGCCTAGCCGTTTGTCCCCCCCCCAACCTTTCCCTAAGGAAAGAAGAATTTGTGGGACTGTGCCTCTCTGGGATTGAGTTTATAATATCCTGAGTCTCTCCATCTGGTCTTCAAGAGAAGGGTCTGCAGTCAACGACGAGTAAGATTCCTCATGGGAGGGACAACTCAAGCCAGACGGGACCCCGTTGAGACCCCAATGAGCTGTAATAAGAAATAATAAAAAGGAGCCTTGCCCCTCCTTCCTCTTGATCTTGTGGGAAGCTGCTGCTGGCCCCTGCTACTCCCTCTCACCTTATTGTGAGAGAGGCCAGTTAGAGCGATAAGATCTAGCTTTTTCTGCTCAGCTCATGGGACAGTTTCACTGTGAGAGACTCTCTCCCCCAGGGTGGTGCATACCACACCTTAGTCATCTTAGGACGACATGCTTTGGCTGCTTTGGGACAAATAATTGGATATTGAAATCATTTTTTTTTTAATTGGTGTAAGAGTTTCACAGACCCTGCCTCTAATCATGTGATGTTCATTGTTTGTAATCAATAAATACTGTCAGTGACCCGATTCGGGGCTCCAGTCTCTTGAGGCTGCAAGTCCCTTGGTCCTCTGTGATTTAACTGTATATGAGTCTCTGTCTCTTTATTATAGTTTATCCCTCGCCTTCCCACGGCTTGTGTTGTGCAGGCCGCAACAATGAACCTGTTGGTCAAGGACGGGCATGATTGAAAAAGGAATGTGTCCACTTCATACACCCACAGAAGGTGCTCTTTGCTGATCATTCACAGGTCAGTTAATATCACACTCTGGACTCGTTCCAAGAAGTCTAATGCCAGAAACAAGAGGGGTCATGTTACTGATCCCATGGACGTTACAAAGATAATAAAGAAAGATGATGAACAACTCGATGGCCACAATCTGATAGCTTAAATGAAATGGACCAATTCCTTGAGTGACACAAAGTACAGGCAGACCCTGGAGAAGTTGCTGATGGGTTCCAGACCCCACAATAAAGTGACTATCACAATAAAGTGAGTCACACAAATGTTTCGGTTTCCCAGTACATATAAAAGTTATGTTTACACCACTGTAGTCTATTAAGTGTGAGATAGCATTACATCTAAAGAACAATACACATACCTTAATTAAAACATACCTTATTGTTAAAAAGTGCTAACCATCATCTGAGTCTTCAGCGAGTTGTAATCACTTTGCTGGTGGAGGGTTTTGCCTCGAGGTTGACAGCTGCTGACTGAGCAGGGTGCTGGTTGCTGAAGATTGGGGTGGCTGGGGCGATTTCTTAAAATAAGACAACAACGAAGTTTGCCACATCGACTGACACTTTCTTTTACAAACAATTTCTCTGTAGCATATGCTGCTGTTTGATAGCATTTTACCCACAGAAAACTTCCATCAAAATTGGAGTCAATCCTCTCAAACCCTGCCACTGCTTTATCAATTAAGTTTATGTAATATTCTAAATCCTTTGCTGTCATTTCAACAATCTTCACAGCATCTTCACCAGGAGTAGTTTCCATCTCAAGAAACCACTTTCTTTACTCATCCAGAAGAAGCCACTCCTCATCTGTTACAGTTTGATCATGAGATGGCAGCAGTTCGGTCACATCTTCAGGCTCCATTTCTAATTCTAGTTCTCTTGCTCTTTCCACCACATCTGCTCTTACTTCCTCTACTGAAGTCTTGAACCCCTCAAAGTCATCCAGAGGGTTGGAATCAAGTTCTTCCAACTCCTGTTGATGTTGATATTTTGACCTCTTCCCATGAATCACGAATGTTCTTAATGGCATTCAAAATGGTGAATCCTTTCCCGAAGGTTTTCAATATACTTTGCCCAGATCCACCAGACGAATCATTATCTATGGGAGCTACAGTCCTACAAAATGTATTTCTTAAATAATAAGACTTGAGAGTCAAAGTTACTCCTTGATCCACGGGCTGCAGGAATGGACATTGTGTTAGCAGGCATGAAAACAAATCTCATTGTTCCGGAAGACAAAGCAACTTATAAAAGTCTCCTAGGGTCACAATCAAAAGACTGGGGAGCTAACTTGAAGAGGCTCCCAGGGGCAAAAGGCGGGGAAATTCGAATAATAACTACAATAGAAGCATTTGAAATGTTGCTTCCTGGCATAGTCATCGGTTTGGCTCAAATAAAATCTTATAAAAATTAAAAAATAATAACTACAATTAAGTGAAACCCTTCAAAATGCTAAAATCCATTATTTAATACTTGTTTTAAAGGTCACCATCGGAACATGCTAGGAAAATAACTTACTATTTTAAAAACTGGGAAATAAGAGGAAAGTATCAAGCAATTATTTTTGCCTTTCTTATACTCACCGTACCAGTGGGCCACCAAATAGTTGATGGGAGGAGTTTGGTTTCTTATAGATGTATTCCAGCTGGTAAATGAAGAAGAATTGGTGAACTTAGAATATCAGTTTGGTAACCCCTAGTAATGAAAGGATCCAGGCAATGGTCATCCATTGCTGCTAGCCTCACAAAAAAGAGAGACATACGATATTATGTCCCTTCTGATGGAAACACACACACACACACACACACACACACACACACACACAAAGAATCCAATGAAGCTTCTAGATCTAATTTACAGGAAATACAGGGCATATGAACACGACAGTACAGGAATGCAATCACTGAAATCCAGACTACGGGAAACTTATAGAACTAAAATATGAAAAATAGGGCAGGCCAGGTGGCTCAGGGCAGTTGGATCTCCGTGCTCCTAACTCCGAAGGCTGCTGGTTCGATTCCCACATAGGCCATTGGGCTCTCAACCACAAGACTCCCCATTCGACTCCTTGACTCCTGCAAGGGATGGTGGGCTCTGCCCCCGGCAACTAAGATTGAACACGGCACCTTGAGTTGAGCTTCCGCTGAGCTCCCAGGTGGCTCAGTTGGTTGGAGCGTGTCCTCTCAACCACAAGCTTGCAGGCTTGACTCCCGCAAGGGATGGTGGGCTGTGCCCCCTGCAACTAACAACAGCAACTGGACCTGGAGCTGAGCTGCGCCCTCCACAACTAAGACTGAAAGGACAACAACTTGACTTGGAAAAAATCCTGGAAGTACACACTGTTCCCCAATAAAGTCCTGTTCCCCTTCCCCAGTAAAATCTTTTAAAAAACAAAAATATAAAAAATAAAATCCAACATCTACTCTTGAGTTAAAAACCCTTGTAGTATTTAACAAGACATATATAACATATTGAAAGGTGGCTTTATGATTATTGGTAAAGTAGCAAAACAGTTTCCCATGAAAGTTTCAGGAAAAAGAAAACGATGTCTATTGAAATCAGTAATATTTGAGATTGTTCTGATAATGCCAGAAAACCAATTACACGATGTAATGAGGAAGCAAAATTATCATTATTTGGAAGTCAGATGACTAATTCTGGAAGACTCAAGAATATTAAATGAAAACTATTAGGAGTAATAAAAAATTCAGTAGATATCTGGTTAAAAATTAATATGTAAGAATCAACAGCTTTCCTGAAAACTACGGCCTGCAGGCCAAATCCAGCCCACTGCCTGTTTTTGCAAATAAAGTTTTATTGGAACACAGCCATGTTCAGTCATTTACATATTGTCTATGGCTGTTTTTATGCTACAATGACAAAGTTAATCAATTGTGATGGAGACCATAAGAAAGGTTTGCCAAACTCTGTTATAGATAAGTAATAATCAGAAAAAATGGAAAAAAGATCTAATTTGTAATAGAAACAAATATAAGCTATATAGGAAAAAAACTTTAAAATATAATAATTTAGGTATTATTATACCTAGAAAGTTGTGAAGAAAACCTCACATCTGTGCAGAGACATAAAAAATGACATGAATAAATGGTAATATCTTATTCTTGATAGAAAACCAAAGCAACACTCTGTCAACGCCCTCCAGCCAAAGCCCACCAGGGACATATCTGTGACTGAACAAATGAGTTTATTACTCTTGCACTGTGGGGCATTTCAGTAAGAGGGTGTTAGAAAGGATTTATAGAATTTGGGCTTGTGTTAGGTGATTGGGAGGAAGGTTTAAGGAAGTGGGGCTTTTCTCTGGATTGGATACTGTCAGGAAGTGGGAGTTTTCTCTGATGGGCTAAAGTTAACAGATCTTAACTAAACAGAGGCTAAAGCTGTAATTGGTAAAGAAGCAACAGTCGGGCCACCCCAGTGGCTCAGGCGGCTCAGGCGGTTAGAGCTCCATGCTCCTAGTGCCGAGGGCTGCCGGTTCAATTCCCATATGGGCCAGTGCCAGATGGCTCAGTTGGTTGGAGTGCGTCCTCTCAACCACAAGGTTGCCAGTTTGACTCCAGCGGGGAAAGGTGGGTCCTGTTCCCCTTCCCCCCAGCCCCCCAAAAAAGCAACAGTCACTTATAGAGGGCTGTTTCATCATTTTTGTAGGTTGGACAATGTTCGTGTCTTTGTCCACATTCCCACGATTACAGAGTGATCTTGTTTTTGTCTTGATCCCTTATGTCGGAGTGACCTTGTCTGATGATGTTCTGTGAAATTGTTCATGTTCAACAGAACACCAAGTCCACTTTCTGGACGTCTGGGGATGTTTTTCTCTTTTTCAAATCTAAGAATTAAATGCAATTTTAATCTGAATTACCAGTTTGTAGGTGTTTGTTTTATGAGACAACTTGACAAAACATACCTAAGTTGGGTATCTGAATAAACATTAGAGATAAACCAAAAAAGTATTGTGAAAACAACAAAAGTTGATAAATTTGACTACACAAATTTATCTTTTGTGTTAATAAAAATAGACTATACACAGGTTTGGGAGACAAACCACAAATTCGGATAATGTATCTTCCATGCATTTGAAGAAGGGTTGATTGATGTCCCTAGTAAAATTAAAAACTCCCTATCAGTCAATATAAAAAGTGTACATTTCGGAAAACAAATGTACTGCTCAACACCTGAAACTAATATCATATTGTATGTGAACTGCATTTGGGGGGAAAAAATGTTACTTAAAAAAAAAAGTACCATTGAAAATTTTCAAGAAAAAAAAAAGCTGGACTTGAACACAGGGAGGTGGAGCTTGCAGAAGAGCGTCAGGGAAGTACTACGCTTCCCAGGAGATTGAATTGACTGCCCACGGCCTCCCGACAGGCTTCGCGCGGCTTACGCGCCAGCTTCGGCCTCGGCCAGCGAGCCGCGGAATCGCAGCGGAGGATGGAGAGCAGCGACGAGGAAGACGTGGTGAAGCACCGCGTCCACCTGCGCCTCGTCACTCTGCGCAACACCGCCCCCGTCACGCTGCACCTTCTGCCCTGTGAAATCCCGGTTAACCGGCCCGCCCCCGTGGAGCGCTTCTTTACTCCGGCCATCCGCCAGGGTCCGCGAGGTGAGCGATCGCGGCCGGACTACGGCTCCCGGCAGCCCCCGCGCCGGCGCCGCACTCCCGTCGGCGTGGAGGGGCGCGAGGGCTCCTGGGGATCATGGTCCACCGGAGGCAGCTGGAGGGCCGCTACCGGGGGTTTGCCCCGCAGGGCCTGGCTCAGGCCTTCACTGAGGCCCTGCGCCTGCCTCCTCCAGGACTTGAAGTGTCGTTTCGGGGCCGCAGCCTACGGGGCGAGGAGGTGGAGGTGCCGCCCAGCCTCGTGGGATACGTGATGAGGATGGAAGAGAAGGGAGAGGTGTTGGGGAAACAGGACTTCGCCGAGGGTTCAGAGAATGAAGAGGAGCAGGAGCTGCTGGAACCCCCCGAGGCGCTGGAGCGGGACTTCGTGAGCACAGGGGAATCGAGTTGGCCGGAGGTGCGGGTGGGAGCAGCGGCCCCCATGCTGAGTCGGACCTCTTCCCCAGGACCGCTTCATCGGAGCCTCTGCCAGTTTCAGCCGCTTCACCGTGTGGGGCCTGGAGACCATCCCTGGCCCGGATGCCAAAGTGCGTGCGGCCCTAACCTGGCCCAGCCTTGCTGCAGCGGTGAGTAGATAGATGTGCCCTCTTCCTCCCAGACCCCATGCATTCCCCCGCTCTGGCTTCAGTTATTTCCTGGGTTGCCCAGCAATTGCCTGAGTGGATTTGGGGCTTTGGGGCTGGGGAGCACAATGGGACAGATGGAGCTTGGGTCTGACAGGAGGGTTAGACTGGGCAAGGGCAGTGTGGCTTCCCCACCATTCTTCTCTGGCCTGGAAGGGGGTGTTATTCAAAGCAGCAGGTTCCTCCCCCAGCATGTGGGCCACCCAGCCACTCCATCTTAGAAATCCAATAGGAAGTAACCCCTGTTGCAGATTCATGCACCGGTGCAGGACGACTGAGAACCAGAGCTCACAGTTGAAAGCCACCAATCCTTTCACCCCAGTAAACCAGCTCTTCACTTTGGAGCCACTGATTTCATCACTCCAATAAACAAGCTCTTCACAGCACCCGTGAGTCTGCCCATATTTGGGGCCCCTAAGCCGGCACTGCCCCATCTCCCACAAGAACCTTTTCTGGCTCTGGCCTGGAGAAACAGTTTATTGCCAGGGGGTGGTAGGGGCAAGAGAGACCCCAGAATTTTGCAGCCAGTACCCCTCCCGCCCCCCGACCCAACTCCTACTTTACAAAAGAAATTTTTACAGCCACCCTCTGTACAAAGTTCCCCCCCCCCCAACACTGTACACAGCTGCCTGGCTCCCTCCAGTCCCTGGTTCACGGCAGGCCTGGGCCTGCAGCCAGCTGACCTTAGAGCTGACCAGAGCCCTGAGCTCACTTTGGTGCTGGGTACCAGCCGGCCCCTACCAGGCCCATCCTCTTCTCGCGGACCTGTCCTCCGCCTGGTCCGTCTCCCTTGGTGTCCCTCTCGGGAGCCCTGGTGGGGGCAGGGTGGGCTGTCAGCCCCAGTTCTGCCAGCTTTGTTGGCACTACCACGGGCAGTACGTGGTCACCACTTCCCCCTCTTGCTCCAGTCCTTGGGAGTGAAGTGCAGACACTTGGAGTCGATGCGGAGTAGCCGCTTGAGCATAGCCCGTTCGTGTCCATCCACGATGTCCTCCGACAGTGTGAGGATATACTGGCCCTGGGCAGACGGGACCAGGCAGGTCAGCACGTGGGGCCTGCACTACGCCCCTCCCCACACCGGTCTCCCCTGCCTGCCTCCCTACCTTGTAGTAGTTGATGAGGTTGAGGTACTGCAGAGTGGAGATGACATCCTCCTTCTTGATGCTGGTGATTTCGCTGATCTCGCTGTGGGAGGGCAAAGATCAGGTCCCCTGGGGGCCTTCTCCGCCCCAGGCCCCCAGGAGCCCCAGGAATGAGCATGCCATGCACCCCCAGGTAGGTGGGGCCAGGCTCACTTGATGGTGATCTGCGGCCTCTCCCCGCTCTCTGACTTCAGCCCCATCAGGATCTCCAGAATAGTCTGGGACCAGTAGCTTCGGTAGGATAAGAGGCCAAGATCCGACAGGGGCTTCTCAGGAGTCCCCGTTTTCCCTTCCACTTTGGAGAGTTCGTAGCCTAAAGCAGTGGAGAGGGAGCAGGTGGGTAAGCACTCGCAGCTTCCTATAACCAGTGTTGAAGAGCACAGGTTAGAGGCAGACTGCCTGCTTCTCATCCTGGCCCTGCCATGTGGTGGTCCTGTGTGTCCTGGGGTATGTGGCTTGTCTGCTCTGTGTCTGCTTCCCCATAAAGGACTAACGAACATTCACTCACCTGTGTGCTCAGTTCAAGTGGAGGGTGCAGAGGGCATTGAAAGGGGTGCTCAGGAGCCAGTGAGGGCTTAGGGGCGGGGGAGGGAGAGAAAATGGCTTAAAGAAAGTGCCCATTTTTCTGTCGTCCCACTCTCTCTGTACCTGGGAGGAGGAAAAGTGGGCAAACCCCACCCCTAGTCCAGGCCTGAGATGCTTGGATTCTCAGTCAAATCAGTCCCCGTGGCCTGAGGAATGTCAGCAGCTCTAAGACCAGGCCGGCCTGACCAGTGGTTGTCAGACCATAAGGAGAGGAGTGCCAGAGGGCTTCCCATCAGAGGGGAGCCTTTCCTTAGCATGTAACTGGCCTCTCCGGCAGCTCTTTCCCGCCCACTCTGAGTGCTCTGCCCTCCTCACCCGCTGACCACTGGGCACTGGCAGGCAGTTCCTGGTGAGACCTCAGGCCCTGCAACCATGTGGCCTCAAGTTGCTTGTGCAGAGCCTTTGTTCTCTCCATCAGAGCCCTCGGATGTCTCCACTACCAGAAGCCCTTCCTCACCCTGTCATAACCAGCCTCGTGTTGGACCAGAGCCCTTTGTGCTGTCCTCTCCTTGGTGCACCTTTATCAGCCCTTCATGCCTGATCTCATGACCTCCACCAAGCAACCCAGTGGTCAGGACAGAAAAGGCTGTACTTTGGAGAGAGGAAGCACAGAAAGGGGACACACTGGGTTCCTACTCAGCCTTGTTGGGTCTGCAATGCATGTGGAGTCCTGACAGATCAACCAGAGACCACACTGCCCTCAGCCATAGGGAACTCCTAGCCCCCCCAGGGAACAGCTGCCCACCCTGTCTGCCAAACTGAGCACACTTCCTTGGTGGCCCCGCCTGCATCCCATCTCCACTGAGGTCTGAGCCCGAAGGCTTAGACTGAGTTTCTTGAAGCATCTGCCTGCTTAGCAGGCTGAGGGCTTCCTGAAGATGTGAGCCCTATCTTGACATCATTCTACCCATAAAATTTCTCAAATGGATGACCATGACCTTGATCGAGACAAGCCTCTGTGTCTTCACCAGACAAACAGCGACGGATCCCTCCCTGTGTTCAGGTTGGCTTGGTTAGCCCCGTGAGGGGCAAGTGAATGGAGGCTGGGAAGCAGAAGGGGGCTTTGGAGGTGAGGGGACACTGAAGAGTTCATGAAGGATGAGGAGCACAGTCCTTTGTGGGCTTTAAGAGACTGACCAGACAATGCGAGGAGCGGGGGCCAAATCCACGCAAGTCAGCGCTTATATCTGTTTGCTGAGTTAACAGCATTTTGAACATCTACGGTTAGGGGACAAGTGGGGAAATGAACCACTGAGCTTTGCCCAGGAACTTGTATGACATCAGAGTACCAGAGGGGTGAGTAACAGTGGCTGGCTCAGCTTGTGCCCAAGGCCCTGGGCAGGAGCAGATGAATCCAATTTGGGAAAAGTTGGGTGGTGCTTAGAACCTTGGCCAAGGAACAGTGAGGGACTGAGAACCTAGTCCAGATAAGCAGGGCAGTCACCCTGAGAATGGAAGGACCTTGGGAGAGTCTCATCCTGGTTTCTGGCCGGCTCCCCTGGTGACAGGGCTGCACAGCCAGAGCCGAGATCCCAGCAAGCCAGCACGTCTGCGTGTGAGGCACCGGCAGGGACTGCCAGCACCCACCCCGAGCCCATCTGGGAGCACAGGTACTCACTGAATTCAATCAGCAGCTTGCCGTAGCCCCGGCGCTGGTAGGGAGGCAGGGTCAAGATGCAAGCCACGTTGTAGTCCTCTGTCGACTCCTTTTCCTGGAAAAGGGTCAGGTGAGTGTGAGAGAAGGGACCTGGTTCAGGCCGGAGCTGAGGGGCAGGCCCGGTAAGCGCTCACCTTGGAGAAGTAGCCCACAATGTGGAAGCCCTTGCAGTCGTACTCCGTCATGACGTAGAAGAGGAAGGGGTCTGTGTCATAGTATAGTGTCTTGTGGTCGAGGAAACACTTGGCCAGAAGACACAGGTTCTGGGAGTAACTCTGCAAAGGAAAAGGCCTGTCATAACTGGGGACCCCTCGAGCATGGCTACTGGGCCAGGGTCAACCAGGAGCTGCTTTGTACCCCAGGCTGATAGGTGATAAGCCTTCTTCCCTAGGGCCTGACCCATTGCACGGCAGGGCTGCTTCTCAGGGCTGAAGAGCCCATGTACCAGCCCTACTGGACAACCCGCTTCCCGATGAGCTGGGCTGGTGTACCCCTGCTCCCATGCCTCCACCTAAATCTGGCCTGGGGGACATCCACTGTCCTCTGCTATTGTTAACAACAATCAAAAAACTGCTGTCCCGAAGGAGAAAGATTGATGAAGGCTTATGAGAGAAGTCTGCCCACGTGACAGTCTTAGGACTCTGGCTGTGAAAAAACACAACACGGTCACACGTCTTGGAAACTGATCTAGTAGTCTACAACTGAGGTGAGAAATTCTGGAATTTAACAAATTAGCAGCCTTATGAGTTCCCCCAGGAGAATTATTTTTGCTCCTTTACCTCTAAACACAATTGTTCCTGCACCAGACATGGCTCCTTAACCACCTGCTGGGCACTGTCACTTGGATGCCCAAGTCCCCACTTATAATACAGAACCAACAGTTAAAGCAGCGTCTTCCTCTCAAGCTCCCCCAGCACCCAAGCCAGAGCTCTCCCCCACCAGTCAAGATGCCTGCCTCTCCCCCAGCACCCTCTGGACCCCAGGAATGAGGAAAGTCTCTCTTAAGGGTCCCTCCAAGTTACTCCTTCCTCTCCACAGCCATAGACTAAGTCAGGTTTGAAGCCCCAAGCCTCTGGTGTTCCCAGCTCCTCTCCAACTGCCATTCCCACCCTCCACTTCAGCTCTGTCCCTTGTAACAGCCTTGCCTCTTTCTCTCTGCCCTTCAGCCAGAAGGGTCTTTGCCTGTCACACCACCTGTACATCCACGCCTGCCCTTCAGGACCCCACTGCTTGGGACTCCCTTGCCCACCTTGTTCTTTTATGTCAAGGCTCGTAAGTCACCTCCTCTGTGAAGCTTTGATGACTAGCTCCTCTGGGTCCTAACAACTTACCCTTTGTTTCATGACATTTATCACACTGGAATCTAAGTGGCTGTTGACATGTCGATTTTCCCTATGGACTGTGAGCTCTCAGAGAGCAGAGATTTTATCTAATTCCTGGTTGTCTATACCTCCCAGCACCTGCCCTACAGCAAGAACTCAATAAAAATGGGTTAACTGATCTGTTGGTCAGACTGTTCAGTGTTTTCCTGAATAGGAAAAAAGTGCTCATTTGACTCCCCCGAACCCCAGCTCCAAGATTTCCCTACTGTCCTTCAGCCACTGACCTTGTTCTTGCGTCCATCGATCTCAAAAAAGGAGATGGTGCCCTTGCGGTAAATCTCATTGCCTGGAGGATGTCGCAGGTCACACTTGGTCTGAGGAAGAGAGAAAGGTCAGGGATGGGACAGGGTGGGGGTGCTAGGAGGGTGGCCTCCTGGGACCCCTCATACCAAGTGGCGCTGCAGACACTTGAGGCTACGGCCATACTTGAGACAGAACTCGCAGAGATAGAGGACAGGCAACGTGGTGAGCTCCTGTGGGTACGGGGAGAAGTACCACGGCTTGAGGCGGTGCCGGCCCAGCTCGATGCACTCAATGTTCTTCATCCGGGTGACGATGTCGTCGTGGCTCCGGTCGGACACCAGGCTCCCAGTCATGCGCGGAGCTGATGGAATTCCATCTGAGCTGTCCTGGGAGTCCTGCTCAGGGCCAGTGGAAGACACTGCGTTACAGGAAACACTACAGCTCCACCACACGTTTCCTTGTTCAAGCCTAACCTACCAGGGAAGTACTATAGTTCCCGCTTTCCAGATAAAGAATGCAAGACGTGGGAAGTTTTCATTCAAAACTTGGGAAAGATGACCCAATGACCAATCTGAACCAGCTCTGCCTGGCTCCCAATCCCACCAACACCATGGCTGCCCAACACTCATTTATTTTTAAACTGGCTACTAAACTTGCCACCCCGCCCATCTCTCCTTTTCATCCAGCTTCCCTCTTCCCCAGACCTACCTCATCAGTGCCCAAGCAATTCGATTTTCGCTTCCGTCCTGGCTGCGCTGCCACTGCCCTACGGGCTGATCCATTCTGTAGGTGAGATGATAGGAACAGAAGGGGTGGCTGTGAGATGAGTCTGAAAGGAGCTACCGGGAGGTAGAAGAAAGAAAGAGATGGTTTGGAGGACTCACCTGGGGAAAAACTGAGGCTGGGGCTGTCTCGCTGGGCACTGGAGTTGCTGGTGAAACCACCTCCACCTTCCGTTTCTGCAGAGAGAAACCAAGAAAGGTGGGTCAGAAGGTAGAGAAGGTGGGACCTGAGAGGAAAGCAAGGTCCCTGGAATTGCTGAGGGTACCGTTGAGCGGTGGTTGGGCTGCAGGCAGGAGCTGGAGGAGAGCGGCTGGTCGGGCTCGCCACCGGGAATGGCCTCCCGCTCCTTGGGCAGGTTGAAGCGGAGTGTGATCTGGACCGGGATTGGCAAGGTCTTCCCGCTGGCCTGGGTGGAGGCCGGCTGTAGAGATAGGTCCAGGGTCTTCCTCTGGGGTGGGGATGGTGGTGGGATGGGGAAGGGGAATAGGGGCTCCTCAGCATGGAGTGATCAAACCCCACCCGCTGCCCTCTCAAGGACACAGGAATAGCCGCTGGACTCTAGAAGCTACATCTGCAGCTTGGCCCCCATCCTTTACAAGCTGAAGCCAGGGTGGGAGGGTGTGGCCCGGTCCAGCCCATCCAGGAGCCACTGAGGCCAAAAGATGAGAGAAGTAGGAGGCAGGACAGAAGAGGTGAAGTAGGGGACCTACTCACCACCTCTCTCTCTGGAGAGCCGGGGCGGGACCCAGGAAGTCCGTTCTTGGTGGGGGTCTTGGCCTCTTTCTTGGGGAATTGGATCTTCTTCAGGTCCAGCCTTTCGTGGGTCACCCATTCATCCAGGCGTTTGTTGACTGCAGCAGTGGGGATGTCTCAGGAAGCAATGCCAGAGACTGCCTCCCAACCCTACCCTGCAGCCCCTCCTCACCCTGGCCCAGCACTCACAGTCAATGTAATGGACGTAGAAAAGCTTCCGGCCACTAATGTCCTTCACGCTCAGGATCTCGGCCAGGGCTGTGGGAACAGCATAGGCAGGGGCGTTAGACCCGCCAGGCCATGAGGCTCCACCTTCCTACGACCTGAACTCCACCCCCAGGCCTGATCTCTAAGCCCCAGCACTTGGAAGCTCTCGCCCAAGCCCCCTTTAGTCACCCAGTGCCAACCCCTCTCCAAGCCCCGCCCTGTCCATCTCGGAGTGGCTAAAAGCCACGCCCCTCCTGAGTATCTGCGCCCCGCCTGCCCCCAGAATTCTCGAAGCCCCTCCCCCTCCCAAGGGTTCGGTTGACTCCCGCCCCTCGCCCTCAGGTTCTTAGCCCCGCCCCCCGACGTCACTCACGCCACTCATCTTCGTTGTCCTGGTTCCGCCGCAGCACCGGCAGGCGGCAACCTTCGATTATCTCCCCCTGGGGAGACAGCGCGGCGCCAGGGTCGGCTACTGGGGGGCCTCGGGCTCTACCCACCTCCCCTGGCTCCCTCCGCCCCGCCCCGGGCACCGGACTCACCACCTCCGCCATCTTCCCTCCCTCCACTGACACTTCCGGCCCCTCTGGGAGACGTCACTTCCGGGACTGAGTGTGCAGTAGGCCCGGACCTCCGGACAACGCCTTAGAAAAGACCCTTGAAATACACCGCCGCCCAGCTGGAAGCGGGGAGCCGACCCGTTTGGGGGGCGGGGGAATAGGGTGTTTTAAGTCTCGGGTTGGGTCCTGGGAGGAATCTCCACAACGTGCACAACGATTGGAGGAAAGCTGAGTCTGTCACGTGACGCCCACCGGTGCGACGCCGGTCACGTGGACGCAGCGCGCGTCACGTGGGGGTAGTGTTTGTGCTTTGGGGGTGGCGAGATTCCGGCGTCTCTAAGTGGCGGTGGGAGAGGTCACTCGCTGTGACCCGCGAGTGCTCAGTGGGGGGGGGCGGGTCTGGAGAAGTGGGCGGGACTATGAAGGGAGTTCAATGCCTGGCCAAGTTTGTGGATTTCATTCGTTAAGGATGGGGACTCACGGAAGGTTTCTAGGTTGTTTTCTATATTAGGTTTCTAATTATAAAAGTAATACAACATTATTCATTCATACATTGAACAAATGTTTAATAATCTAACGTGTGCCAGGCACTGTTCTAGGATCCTGGAATACATCAGTGAATAAAATAGGACCCTGCTCTCATAGAGCTTACACTGGGTTTATATAACAAACAGTAAATATATTAAAAAGTAAATTACTTAGTTTATTAAAAAGTGATTGGAGAAACCAAAAAGAATGCACAAGGTAAAGGAGATGGGCAGGTAGGTTGCAATTTTAAATAGGGTGCTGAGGGCAGGACTGCTGGAAATGTATATGCTTCAGGAAAGGTTTAGAGAGGGAACAACAGAAGAGCCTTGCAAATACTTGGGGGTGAGGGGGAGGTGGGGCGGAATACTGTTTCAGAAACCTAGACCACAGTAGGGGGAGAAAATAACCTCAGATCATCATGAGGGACATGCCCACCATGAACATCTTGGTAGAAGATCCTGTAAACCAGGAGTGGGCAAACTAAGGCCTGCAGGCCAAATCCAACCTTTGCTAGTTTTCCTACAGCCAGTGAGCTAAGAATGGTTTTGTATTTTTTAATGGTTAAGAAAACAAAAGAATATTTCACAACAAATAAAAATTACAAAATTCAAAGTTCAGTGTCCACAAATAGTTGTATTGGAGTGTAGCCATACTTTTGATTCATTTACTTTTTGTCTATGACTGCTTTCACACTAAAATGGAATAATTGTGTCTGAAATACAAAGCCTAAAATACTTATTATCTGGCCCTTTACAGAGAATGTTGGCCACCCCCTGCTCTATAAACTGTTGTGCTATCTTTTGAATACAAAAATAGGTTTTTCTTGTATATACTGTTTTGTGACCAGCTTTTTCACTTAGCAACATAAATTGAACACTTGTCATTAAATATTCTATAGCACTGTTTTAATGGCTACATAGTGTTTCGTTATTTAGATGCACTTTAGGTGCCATAACCAGTTGCCTGTTAGCTATTAGTTTTTTCTTTTTTTTTTTTTAAAGATTTTATTGGGGAAGGGGAACAGGACTTTATTGGGGGAACAGTGTGTACTTCTAGGGCTTTTTCCAAGTCAAGTTGTCCTTTCAATCTTAGTTGTGGAGGGCACAGTTCAGCTCCAGGTCCAGTTGCCGTTGTTAGTTGCAGGGGGCACAGCCCACCATCCCTTGTGGGAGTCGAACCGGCAGCCTTATGGTTGAGAGCCCACTGGCCCATGTGGGAATTGAATCGGCAGCCTTTGGCGTTAGGAGCACGGAGCTCCAACCGCCTGAGCCACCGGGCAGGCTACATCTGTATGTATGCATGTATGTATGTATGTATGTATGTATGTATGTTTTAAGAGGAATATTGGGAAACACTGTTTTTCCAGAACCCATCAGCTTCAAGTTAAGTCGTTTTCAATGCAGTTGTGGAGGGCGCAGCTCACTGGTCCATGTGGGAATTGAACCAGCGAACGTTGGTGTTATGAGCACTGTGCTCTAACCAACTGAGCCAACTGGCCGCCCCTCTTCAATCCATTTTGAGTTAGTTTTTGTATATGGTGTTAGTAAGGGTCCAACTTCATTCCTTTGCTTGTGGCTAACCAGGTTTCCCAGCACCATTTGTTGAAAAGACTGTCCTTTCTTCATTGAACAGTCTTGGCACTCTTGCCAAAAATCATTCAACCATGTATGTGAGGGTTTATTTTTGGGCTCTCTATTCTGTTTCATTGGTCTATATGTCTATCTTTATGCCAGTACCACGTTGTTTTGATTACTGTAGCTTTGTAGTAAGTTTTGAAATCGGGAAGTGTGACTCCTCCAACTTTGTTCTTCTTTTTCAAGATTGTTTTGGTTATTCAGGGTCCCTCAAGGTTCCATATGTACTTAAGAATGAATTTTTCTATTTCTGTAAAAAGAGAATTGAGATTTTTTTGACATGAGAGAATATGTAAGATGATTGAGGTTAAGTTAAAACCCTGTAGTCCTAAATTTGAAAAGGAGATATGAGTATGAATTCCTGGTGCATTTCATATAAAAATATACGTACTCGTATATATTGCCTAACTGTTCACTGAAAAGGTCCATAATGATTGACCCACTAGCAATAAGTATCCCTAGAACTCAGACTGTGGTCTCTAAATACCATTTCCCACTAAAAGGAATCAGAATTCCTCAGAAAGCTGTCTGATTCCAGATCTTGGACACTATTGGAATTGTGTCAAGAGGACCGAAGAACAAAATTCAGAAGGTTTCCAGTGGCCAAGGATGGAACAATTTGAACTTCAATAAGAATAATTAAAACAGATTAAAGCATATCAAGTGTTTAAATCCATGCATTAAGATTTTTTTTAAAAAATGCATGGATTAAATTTTGGAGGATGCTAGAGAACCAAGGCATTATTTTGAAAATTGATAATGGGAAATTCTATACCCTAATAAATCACTTTTAGGTATATACTGAAGAAAACTCCTGGATACATGTGCAACAGGAGACATTCAAAGGAATGTTCTTAACCACACTGCTTGTAATAGTGAAAACTGGAAGTCCAAATGGCCATCCGCAGGATGAATAAATAAATAACCTGTGGTGTATTTACACAACAGAATAGTATGTAGCAGTAAAAAGTGAATGAACTATGAAACAGATAAACCTTAGTAATATGTCGAGTGAGAAAAGCAAATAACAAAAAACAAGATACTCTCTTCGTAGAAGTTCAAAACTAAGTGAAACCAAGCAACATATTTGTGTAGCCATGTATATGAGTAAATTTTTTTCTTAAAATAAAAAAAGTCAAGGGAATAACAAATAGAGAATTCTAGATGGTGCCCTGGACACCGGGATGAAGGAATGGACAGATGTGGAGCACGGGGGTAGATGTAAGTTCTGGTGATGTCCTATTCAGCCCCTTGAGTTTTACAGAGAGCACAACAGTTCAATTTATTGATTTGTTACAAATATATATGAATTTTTAAAAAGAGGATCACGCAAGGATCAATGATGATTGTGTGCCATTAACCAAAGATTATAATTAATCCATTCTGTGGACTTGAAAAGTTAGCCTCCTCAAAAAAGTAAACTGACTTTCCTAATCCTGGCCAGCCACAGGAGAAACTGAAATGAGTGGGAGGGTGGTAACTATTTTCACTTTTCTCTTCCTGTTTTTTCAGAGCCTGGTAAAGCAAGTCAGAATTTCCAATCTTTTCCAATTCCCATATGATTCCATAATTTAGAACGAATTCAGAGAAAATAAAGTCTTTTTCCATCTGGAGAAGGCTCCACCGCCTGCGACGGAGCATCCTCATTCTGGGATGAGGAACCGGCCGGGGGGTGGAGGGTGCTCCAGCCCCAGCCTCCACCGTCGTCCCGCACGAACGCCGCCTAGGGCTTGAACTTGGGGACAATACCCCCCTGAGGAGTCACATGACAGTTAATTAGTGGATTTAGCCCACGGCTGGTCCCTTGCAGGAGGTCCTAGGGAGACGGCGGGCGGCGGGGGGTGCGGCGACGAGACACGGCGAGTTCTAAGCGGCCCCTGGGGGTTCCGGACCTTTTCAGACAACAGGCGTCAGGTTGCAGAGACTGGGCTTCAGTTGATATACCCCTGGGCGCCTTATGCTTAACCCATTGCCACCGAGGGCCGGCAGTGTGATGCACCTTAAACTGGTGTTTGAGTCGGAGGCGAGATGCCCTCGGCCCGGCCCGCCCGCGATAGCCGACGCGGTACGGAGCTTCTGTTGCCCCTCGCGTGCAGCAGGATCCGCGGAGCCCAGTGACCAAAGCACCGCCAGGTGAAGAAGTCCAGACCATTCCCTTTTCCCTCCGCTGCATCTAAATTAGGGTAGATGGGAAATTTAAAAAGTACTTCTGCGGCGACAATCACCAAAAGACACCTTTTAGCGATTAGGAAACTGTGAAATTCAGTCACTCGGCCGAAGGCGGAGCAGGCACGGGCCTTTGCCTGAGCAGGGCTGGCGGCAGCAGCCCAGCAGTCGTAGGTTTGCTCCAGACCCGGCCCGGGTGACATCACCAAACTCCTCTGATTGGCGGGAGGGGGCCCCGAAATCCCCTAAAAACATTGTGAGTAATCGCCGGGTCCGCCCTCCAGGCGGGGCCCAGACCCAGAAGCAAGCCAAGCCTCCCGGCCAGCGGCCTCCGGACCGAGAAGCTTCTCGGTCTCTGGCACGGCGCGCACTTGCTGCCGTTCTCCGGCAGCAGCGTGCACGCTGCCTCTCCGTCCTTGGCGCAGCGCCCAGTGGTTCCCGGCCCCACGAGGGGCCGCGGCGGCGGCGGCGGCGGCGGCGAGGCGCGCAGGCGCGGCTGCTTCCCGGCAGTGACGCGGCGGCGGGCGCGCGCGTCGCATTTCCGCCTCTGGCGAATGGCTTGGCTGTAACGCGCGCCGCGGGCCCAGCTGCGACCCCGGCCCCGCCCCCGGGACCCCGGCCATGGACGGTGAGGGCGTCCTCTGCCCCCGGGGGATGGCCGCACTGGGGCCGCGGGGACCGCGCCGAGAGCCTCCGCGCTACCTTCCGCCCCTTCCTGCGCGGACGGGCGCTGCGCAGGGAGCGGCCGGCCGGATGGTGGCGCGGGGCGGGGCAGGCGTAGAGGGGTCTGACTCATTTTCCCCTCTGGGTGGAGGGGCCCTTGACTCAGTATTTTCCTTGGGTGGAAAGGGGGAGCTTTGATTCAGTTTCCTCCTCGGGGCACAGGGGGACAGTTCTGACTTAGTTTCCTTGTTAGGGGAGAATGTATCTGACTCAGTTTCTCCCAGTAAGGGGAGACCTCCATCCCCAGTGTTCGCTCAGGAAACAGGTGTTTCTGGCTCCTTTACTCCCACCCCTTAGTTTCGCCCGCAGCTTCCAGGGAGCAGGCTCTGACTCAGTTTCCCTGGGAGGCTCTCCTTGGTGAGGATGGGAAGTGGGCTTGTGCTGACCCTTGTCTCCCTCCCCTTTCAGACCTGTACCCCCTCATCTTCCCCTCAGGTAAGTGGACCATCTTTCCTCAGTGTCTCTGGAGGAGCTCCCCAGGGTTGGGGCAGTGGGAGCAGCTGCCTGATGGGGGTTGGCCCACGTGTCCCGTGTCTCCCTGCAGAGCCAGCCCAGGCCTCTGGCCCCTATGTGGAGATCATCGAGCAGCCCAAACAGCGGGGCATGCGCTTCCGTTACAAATGCGAGGGTCGCTCAGCAGGCAGTATTCCAGGCGAGAGGAGCACTGATACCACCAAGACCCACCCCACCATCAAGGTCAGCACCGGCTGCCTGGCATGGAGTCAGCGGGGTGGGACCGTGAAACCCCAGCAGGCTTACCCCCTGCAATCTGTGTCTGGGAGTTGGGTTTGGAATTCCTGAGCCTCTAGGGTGCTCTCTGTACTTTGGACAGATCAATGGCTACACGGGGCCAGGGACAGTTCGCATCTCACTGGTCACCAAGGACCCCCCTCACCGGCCTCACCCTCACGAGCTCGTGGGGAAAGACTGCCGGGATGGCTTCTATGAGGCTGAGCTCTGCCCGGACCGCTGCATCCACAGGTGAACACCCCACAGGCGGGCAGGACATGGAGGGTGAAGTGGGAGGACAGGAGGCTGTGCAGTTGTGTCGCTGTTACAGTGTTACTTCTTTCTGGACACACAGCAGAATTCGCACTGCTTACTCGCAAACAGATTTCCTTTGTCTTGAAATTATCTGTGCGTCTACTCTCTCAAGCAGACATGAACTTGGTGGGATGAGAATGGGTCTCTGTTTACTTCTAAGCTCCCTAACCCCTGTGGCTGGAAGGGCAAGTCCCTTAGTGTCACATTCCACGTAGTGAGAAAGAAAATCACTGAGCCAACAGTTTCTCCTGTAGCTTACGTACAGGAGACTGTAAATAAACATAAATAAGTAAACAAGATACTGTTCAAGCGTAACAATTTCGATGATGAAAATAAAGCGGTAATAGATTGGAAGAACGGCCTGGGCTGGGGCAGGCCGGAGAGCTGGTCCCATTAATTTGAACTGGAAGGTCGGGAAGGCCTCTGTCGGGAAAGACTTGAACAGTGAGAAAGAACAGAGAAGCACGAGAGAACATTCCAAGCAGAATAAACAAATGTAAAGGCCTTGAAGTAAAAGTTTGGAAAACAGAAAGAAGCCCTTGTGCCTGAGAGTAGGGAGCCACAGGGACTTGGCTAGTGTCAGGTCACAGGGTAGAAGGCCGTGTCACTCAGAGTCAGGATTGGGTTTCATTGCAGCACAGTGAGGGGGTTAAGCACAGAGTGATGATCTGGTCACAGGGTGGGCAGATCATCAGAGGAAGGGGCAAGGCAGGAGGGCCCACGCTCTGCTGGAGACAGTGTGATTGATGCTTGGGGGGGACTCAGCTTCCAGAACCTGGGGATCCAGTGTGTAAAGAAGCGGGACCTGGAGCAGGCCATCAGTCAGCGCATCCAGACCAACAACAACCCCTTCCAAGGTGAGGGCTGAGGGGGCGAAGGAGCACCCACCCTGTCACCCTTCCGAGGCCACCTTCCCTGCGTCTCTCCCTCATTGGCCGAGACTCAAGATGGAATCTTGCTGCCTATTCAGTACACATTCCTATTTTCCCATTGGGGAAACCGAGACCCAGAGAGGGGACATGACATCCAGGGTCATACAGATCAGTGATGGGTCTAGAACCTTCTCTTCCTCCTCTAGGACTCCTGTTTCACACACCCTCAAACATCCCTGCCAGCCCAGAGCTCCTTGCCCCGCCTGCCCCCTGCCCTGGCTCTCCTGACCGTCATTTTTCTGGCAGTTCCCATAGAAGAGCAGCGCGGGGACTACGATTTGAATGCTGTTCGGCTCTGCTTCCAGGTGACAGTGCGGGACCCATCAGGCAGGCCCCTCCGCCTGTCACCTGTCCTCTCTCATCCCATCTTTGACAACCGTGAGTGGCCAGGGAGTACAGAAGGGGAGAGGGATGGGCCTGTGAGGAGAAGTTGGTTGCGTGAGTGTGGCCTGCGAGAGGTGCTCTGGCTTTGTTCAGTCATCTCGCGTGTTCGGCTCTGCTGGCTTGGGGGACAAGGCAAAGAAGACCCAGAGCTGCCCTTGTGGCGTAGCTTCCAGGCTGGCAGGGAGTCACACGGGAGACAGACATTTCCAATATGTGGTGAGAGATGATGTGCCCAGAACTGTACTAATGACTGCAGGAAATACACTCCCAGGAACAAGACAACGTTAAAGAATAATAATTCAGTGATGATAGCTCACAGATGAATTGGGCTGACATTGATTAACTGCAGTCTTTAGTTAAGTAACCAACAGGATGAATGAATGTAAAAGGGCTCTAGAGCCCTCACAACAGGAAACCAGAATGAACCAGAGGTCAGGAGGGAAGGGTTCATTGCCAAGGTATGATAAACAGGGCTTTGAAGACTGCTTGGGTTAGGTGGAGAAAGGAGGTGTGGTCAGACTGGTTTCCCCTGGACTTGAAGCTCCGTGAGGGGAGAAATGTTTAGGTTTTGTGGGTTGCCATATTCTCCATGCCTAGAACAGTGCTGGGCACGTAGTAGAGGCTAGTAGATAAATAGCTGATGAATTGGTTGTGGTGAGGAGCCAGTGGGAATGGTTGAACCTTGGCTGTGGAGGTCCGGTCCACACACTCTGGACAAACTTGACTCGGGGGTGGATCAGGAGGTTGCATCTCCTGCAGGCCAGTCCTGGAGACCTCTGGTGGTTCAGGGCTTCCTTCCTTGTTCCTGTATCCTCAGGCGCCCCCAACACAGCAGAGCTAAAGATCTGCCGAGTGAACCGAAATTCCGGGAGCTGCCTCGGCGGAGATGAGATCTTCCTGCTGTGTGACAAGGTGCAAAAAGGTACATTCCAGGAAGCAGGAGGCGAGGAATAAGGCTGAGCAGAGATGACGAGAGTCTGGGGACTGGCTTTAAGCACTCCCCCCAACACTTTGGGGGTAGCAGGGTGCGGTACCTGGAGATAAGTATCAGCAGTGGGGAAGGGGCAGAGTGAGTTGTTCAGCGGGTGAGTTGAGCAAGCTGGTCCACACTGCCCCCCCCATCTCCTGCAGAGGACATTGAGGTGTATTTCACGGGACCAGGCTGGGAGGCCCGAGGCTCCTTTTCGCAAGCCGATGTACACCGACAAGTGGCCATTGTGTTCCGGACACCTCCCTATGCGGACCCCAGCCTGCAGGCCCCTGTGCGCGTCTCAATGCAGCTGCGGAGGCCTTCGGATCGGGAGCTCAGTGAACCCATGGAATTCCAGTACTTGCCAGACACAGGTATGTGGCTGGGAAGGGTAACTCCAGCCAAGGAGCGAGGCCAGGGCTGGGTGTTGAGTGTCAAAAGCTGGAGCTGGGTGGGGATTTACACAGTAATCAGATTCTCTCTCTTGTCTCAATAATAATACCTAAAACTTACTGAGCTCTTATTACACAACTTGTCTCTATTAGTTCCTGATTTTTATTCTCTCATGAACCTTTGAGTTAGGAGATATTATCTAACTTGCCTGAGGTCACATAGCTAGTGAGTCGCAGAGTCAGCATTTGAACCAGGCTGTCTGGCTCCAGGGTCCTGTTGCTACGCTGTGTGTCTCTTGTCACTACCACATAGCCAGGGTTCGGTCGAGGGTTTTGGCCATCTGACCGCAGTAGGAACAGCCAGAATAACCCTCTAGCCAAAGCCCGTCATCTAGCCTGAGAGAGTTTCCTACCCTAGGAGCAGTCTAATAGAATCTGGAAGGCAACCCCCAAAATAGCCGTCAATTCATTCCACAAATAATTATTGAGTGCCCACTTGGTGCCAGGGCCTGTGCCAGGTATTGTGAATACAAAGATGAATAAGACTTGTTCCCTGCCCTTCAGAACCTCAGTCACATGAGGAAGACAGACATACACAACAGATCCTTAAGTCACAGAGTAACACGTGAAACGAAGGGAGGTGTGTGCCAGCTGCCATGGGAGCTAGAGACGGCTGCACAGGGGAGGTGGCATTAAGTTGGAGGCCAAAGAAGCACGTTCCCCAGGCAGGTAGACCAGCAGCTCCTGGAAGGGCAGGGATGTTGGAGAGTGCACGGCGTATTTGGGGGCAGCTTTGTGGTGGCAGGTGACGTTGGGCCGCGTGCAGGCCCAGGCAGGAGGGCCTCGAATGTTAGGCTTGAGGCCTTCATCCGGGATTTCATCCTGAAGGCAGTGGGCAGCCACTGAAGGTTTATAAGCAGAGACGTGACATGAGCAGATCGGGAAGCGCACTCTGGCGGCAGTGAGTAGAGGATCTGAGAGGGAGAGACTGGAGGAGAGAGGCCATGCTGGAAGATGTCACAGCAGACCAGGAAGGGGAGAAGCGTGACCCTCACGAAGGGAATGGCAGAGACAGACGACCTCATCTACCACTGTCCTCCGGTTACCCTTCAGCCTTTGTGTGACATCACGCTCAGTCCCACCTCAGCGCCTGTGTTCTAGCTGTTGCCTCTGCTTGAAATGCTTGGCCCCCAGATCGTCACGTGACAGGCTGACACCAGCACCTCCCTGGCGACCTGTGAACTAGACTCCCGTCCAGTATTGTTGCATCATCCTGTGTCTCTTCCTCGGTGCTTTTGTCACTTGTTGTGTTCCTGTCTTTCTGTCAATAGGAGGTCGAGTTAACTCTTGGGAGCAGGAACCTTGTCTGCTTATTCAGGGCCATCTGGGCATGGTTAGGATGGAGCCTGGCATACGGCAGGTGCTCGGGGAATATGTGCTGAGTTGGTGAAAGGTGAGAGGGCGAGGCAGTGTTGATGATCCCAAGGCTTCGCGCTTCGGTGACAAGGCAGACAAGGTCTCCGAGGGAACACAGACCGGAGGGAGACAGGAGGTTTTTGAGGCGAGATGATGAGGCTTGGTTTGGACTGATGGTGTTGGGTACTTCGGAGTTACCCAAGCGGTAGTTAGAAAACCAGTTCTGAAAGCTCCAGACGGAACTATCAAACCATCAGAGATAAGAATAAGAGCCTCATCGGAGGTTTTAAGCAAGCCAGTTGTGGCTCAACTGCCCCAGAGGGCAAAGAGGTCATTTCGAGGCCTAGATTGAGGCTGCAGATGAGTTAGGATGTGAGCAGTGAAAGTAAGAGAATGAGCTGGATACGGGCCCCACGAGGGCTCCTGTCACCCTGAGCGTGGCCCCTTTGCTTGGAGGCACTCATGTGGCCTTCTGAGGGGCAGGTTCAGCCAACAGAGGCCTTCTCAGAAAGCCGTGGGATTCGTAGAATTATTGACTGTCACACAGCTCTTCTCATCGGCTGGGAAGGATGGGAGAAAGGCTCTTAGGAAAGCTTGCCCATCACCTTCCTCCTGAGGGTCCTTTGAGAGCTTAGGGGTCCAGCCAAGAAGAGCAAGACCCACTTCTCCCTGTTGCGTTCCCAGATGATCGTCACCGGATTGAGGAGAAGCGTAAAAGAACATATGAGACCTTCAAGAGCATCATGAAAAAGAGTCCTTTCAATGGTGAGCTGGGCAATGGGGAGAATTAGAGAAGGTGATGGGTAGGGGAGGGTAGACCCTGCGGACTGAGAATTGACCGAGCCTCGCCCCACAGGACCCACCGATCCCCGGCCTCCTCCCCGGCGCATTGCGGTGCCTTCCCGCAGCTCAGCTGCCATCCCCAAGCCAGGTAAGGATTTCCTGTTGTCCCCCTGGAACTATAGGCTCAAATGTTCAGCCTGTGGCTTACACACCTGGGAGAGAGACGAGCTGGCAGCCTCACCAGCGGGTGTCTGAAGCCTACAGTCTGGAGTATACGTCTCAGGGCCTGAGGCCCAATTACCCATGCCAGAGCCATCTGGGGAGCAGAAAAGATGTAGATTCCTGGGCCCCATTACAGACCTATGGAATCAGAAAGTGTGGAAGTGTGGCCCAGGAACTAGCATTTCCTGGGGACACTAATGCCCACTGAAGTCTGAGAATCACTATGGCAGTTTCACCCCACAGCGGATACCTAGGGCTACAGAGCTAAAAAGCTGTCTCTGCCCTCAGCTCTCAGTTGAATTAAGGAAACAAACAAACAAATCACCTCTAAAGTAGCAAAATGTATGTGCTGGTGTGTGACAGAGTGCCCTGGTTCAGGCCACACTACTGGGTGCTCCTTGGGCCCATGTCCTCTTGGGGCTTGATGTTTCAGGGGTAAGATTTGGTTTTACCAGTTGGGAGCCTGGGAGAGGTTTCTGGGCTGGAGTAGACAGGGAGGGCTTCAAGGAGGTGAGGCTAGAACTGGACCCTATAGGCTAGGTCTGGTTGGTTAAAAGGAGGGGGCTAGACTCCATACAGAGGGATTGATCCTGAGCTCTGCTCACGGGGGCTGGGTACAGAGGATGGGTGGGTGTCTGAGGCTTTCTCTGACCCCTGCCTCTCTCTCTCCTACAGCTCCCCAGCCCTATCCCTTTACGCCATCCCTCAGCACCATCAACTTTGAGGAGTTTTCCCCCATGGTCTTTTCTTCTGGGCAGATCCCAAGCCAGAACTCGGCCTTGGCGCCTGCCCCAGTCCTGGCACAGGCACCAGCCCCTGCCTCAGCCATGGCATCAGCTCTGGTTCAGGCCCCAACCCCTGTCCCAGTCCTAGCCCCCGGCCTGACTCAGGCTGTGGCTCCGCCTGCTCCCAAGCCCTCCCACGCTGGGGAAGGGACACTGACAGAGGCCCTGCTGCAGCTCCAGTTTGATGCCGATGAAGACCTAGGGGCCCTGCTTGGCAATAACACCGACCCAGCCGTGTTCACGGACCTGGCATCCGTCGACAACTCTGAGTTTCAGCAGATGCTGAACCAGGGAGTATCTATGACCTCCCACGCAGTAGAGCCCATGCTGATGGAGTACCCTGAGGCCATAACACGCTTGGTGACAGGGTCCCAGAGGCCCCCTGACCCAGCTCCTGCTCCCCTTGGGGCCTCTGGGCTCCCCAACGGCCTCCTCTCAGGAGATGAAGACTTCTCCTCCATCGCAGACATGGACTTCTCAGCCCTTCTGAGTCAGATCAGCTCCTAAGGCGGTGGTGACACCTACCCTACCCAGAGCACTGGGTTGCAGGGGATTGAGGCCCTCCCAAAGCAAGCACTTATGGATTCTGGGGGGGTTCTTTGGGTAATGTCTTCATGGTGAGGGGGTTGCATTTTATTCTTTTATTGGCAATATCTATCTCTCTCTTTTTGGAGGTGCTTAAGCAGAAGCATTAACTTCTCTGGAAAGCGGGGAGCTGGGAGGACTCAAACTCTTCCTTGCCCTAGCCTGATGTTTAGCTCCCTTCTTGCTATAGGGTATTCTAGGGGCCTTCATCCCCACCCTCCAGCTTCTAGTACTCTTCTAGAGAGAGGGACAGGCTGGAGCTGTGGCCTTACAGGCCTCAAAGCCTTACTACCAAGTGTCTTCCACACATCATGGATTCATTTACACTTGAGCCAAAATAATGCCCCTGTTACCAGTCCTGTGGTGCTGGTGTTGCCCTTGTGCCTAACACCAGAGTTTGAGGGACCAGCCCAGGGCAGGACTTCCTGCCCTGCAGTTGTCTCTGCCAGCTCTTTCGTTACTCAGCTGTGGTTGAGAACTGGTGGGATAGTAATTGGCCCTCTCCAGGGTCCAGGGAGATTCGATCTGATACTTCTCAGTTCCCCCTTTCCTCAAGTGCCTTAATAGGAGGGTGAGTTGTTTGGAGAGTGGGGGGGAGGGCAGGCTGGCATCTCTCCAGTCAGGAGGCTCCGTTTTTACTAAAAAATCAAAGAAGTTGGATTCTTGCTCTTTCTACTCTGAACTAATAAATTTGTTGCCAAGCTGGCCAGAGATTTGCCTTCTTTCATGTCTTTGCTGGGCTTGTCAGGCTGGATATTAGTGATTCAGAGTTGGATGAGTAGTTACACTGTCTTCTGAGTTTCCTCTGAGGGTACCTTTGAAAACCCTCAGTTACCGTCCAGTGGATGGTAAGCTAAGGTGGGGGGGGGGCGAAAGGGGGTGTCCAGCATCGTGAAAGCCCAGTAGGGCCCATTGGCTATAAGAGCTTCAGGTCTTAGATCAACAGAGGGGGGTGCATCTCGCAGAGGGTCTAGCCAGCATTTGTGAGCAGGGTAAGACAGATGATGTTGGAAAGTTTCGATTGGACCAGGCTGTAAAAGATCGAGAATGCTGCACTAAGAGTTTGGACCTCATCTTTTGGGTGGTCAAGGGAGAGACTGCATCTGTTGAGGAAGGGGAGGTGCCGGGTAAAAGTGTATGGTTTGATATCCTGTTCTGCTAGAACCTAAGAAATCTTAAATTGGCAGCCCCGGAAGCCTAAACAAAGCGAGAAGGGCTAGAGCAGAGGTACTTCTGGCTTGGCCTGACGCACGCGCAGTAAAGCCGGGTCGGCGTAAGTCATGGGCTAGCTAGGCCCTGCCTTTTCGAGTGCGCATGCGCACAGTATTCAGCGAGAAGGGAACCGGATAACGCGTTTCGGGAAAACCCCTGCCCTGACGCCGATGGCGTCTACATTCCGGGCTTCGCACTGTTGCGGAAGGGTGACGGCAGGCGCAAGCGGGTTATTAGTGGGACGTGTTGCAAAAGCTAGCGAGTCCCCTGGGAACACAGTGGGCACTGGGTGCAGATTCCGATGGAAGGTAGCTACAGGGGAACATGTCAGCGGGCGGCGGAATGTTGGGGAACCGAAAAGCGTCTCTATCGTCGAGCTCGCTCCAGCCTCTTGGTCAGAGGGCGGGGGATGGGGCGGAGCCTGAGGCAGGGTGGGCTACTCAGGGACCAGGACCAGCTGCACTTCTGCGTGAGGGGCGGAACCCGATCGTGGTGGCCAGGTCAGGACCAGGGCAAACCTGCCAGGCAGCGCCTGGGGAGGCGGAGCTTGATGGAGCCGCAGCTCTGTGGGCGCCAGGGCAAGCGCGAGGAGGGCCATGGCCGGGTGAGAAGGCTCCTAAGCCGAGGAAGTGAATGGCGGAGGTGCCTATAAAGTGGCCAGCCTAAGAAGGATCCTCCTGCCCAGGCCGGCTTCCCTTTTCTTGGCTTAACCAGTGTCCTGCAGTGACCCCCGGGAGCCCTCTAATGGTCCTTCCCACACTCCCTGAGTGACCTTGTCTCCAGCCTAGACCTCCCCTGCGCGCCAGCCCACTGGACAGCTCATACTGACCCTCCCTCAGGCCTTTCAAATGCACCCTGTCCCAAATGACCAGAGCCACCCCCAGCCTGCCCTCCTCATCTCAGCCATGGCCCTGCCGTCATCAAGGAACTCCAGCCAGCGGCCACCACTGTGGACGCTGCTTCTCCTGGAGTCTGCTCTCTCACCAGGTCCTGGCAAGTCTACCCAGTTCTCCCCATCTCTGCCAGTATCACCTAGTTTTAAGTCACCACTACCTCCCAGTAGGGTGCTGCTACAGCCTCCTTTGTGGCCTTGCCTTACCTGCAGCCAAAGGGCTCTGACACCCAAATCTCACCTCATCACTCTCCCTTTGAACATCTGTCAATGATACGACCTTCCAGTTTTCTGTAGGCACACACCCAGAGCGACCAGAGCCTTCCACACTGCCCAGTGAGGGCTGTCACTATAATCTGCACCAGGTAAAAGCTGGGACAGTGTTGGGAACTGCTAGTCCAGGATCCTTAGTGCACGCCTCACAGCCCTTTCTGATTCAGTTCCAGCCTCTTTGACCCTGGGTCCCTGCACGTGCTTTGACTTCAGTCCAGTAGCCCCCAGATTGGTCCTACCCGGAATACCTTTGACTTCTGTGCCTGGTAAACTTATATTCAACCTTCAAAACCCAGCCCTCACATTACCTCCTCCAGGAAGCCTGATCCCTGAATGCTGTTTCTCAAAGCCCAATCCATCCTGCCAAAGCCTAAGTTAATGGATGGACCCAGTGTCTGGGTCTCAGCAGGATGAGTCTCAGCCAGCCTGGGAAGGGGCTGGACTAGGCATGTGATGCTGGGCAAGTCAGTCCCCTGTCTGGGCCTCAGATCCAGAAAACTAGTTTATACAAAATCCAAGTTTAGACCTGACAGCACTCATGCGAATGGGCCCAGCCTGGTGAGGAACCAGAGGTCATGGGCTGGTGAGGAGAAGGGGGTGAAGGGCCGATTTCTTCTGGGACATGGAAATACCTCCCAGGCAATTGAGGCACAGACACTACCACCTCTGGAATTGGGCCCTGGAAGATCTGGCCCTGTGGTTGAGGGAGTACCAGGCTTGGGGGCTCAGTGATGACAGAGAGGAGAGGGGGGGCCTGCACTGGGAGACAGGGCCTTATAAGGTGAAAAGGCCATCATAGGGAGTATGGCAGACTCTCCTTGACCCCTAAGCTCCATCCTTCCCTGCAGGGTCCACGCTCTGCCCCTGATTTCAGCCTCTCAGGTTTAGTTCCAGGGCAGGAGCCTGGCTGGGCCCAGCTTGAACAACCAAGCAAAACAGGTGTGGGATGTGGCCACCTGCTTCCCAACAAACCAAATAAATGTTTGTGGGAGAGAGGCCAAGGGGTGGCCCAGCCCTCAGTGAGTGCCAGCTCAACCTGAGCCAATGTCCCCAAGGCCCGCCCTTCTAACTGGTCCTGGGAGCTTGGCTGGTTGGGGCCTCTAGAGGCAAAACCCCTTCCCGTCATGTCATGAACACCAAACAGACACAAATAGCAGTGGCTATTTTACTCCCTGAAGTCCCCTTTTTTCACAGAATATTTACAAAACAGGAATGGGGTAGGGGCAAATTCGCCACCAAATAATGGGCCAGGGAGTGGGGACAGTGCTAAAATGCGCTTCTGCGCAGGAAGAGTTCCTGAGGAGGGAGGGCCCAGGGCCCAGTGTGGCCCCTGGTGCCCTGAGGACCTGGACAGTTCCAAGCAGGTCCATAGCCAGGCTCAGGCCAGGTCAGTGGTGGGGGCACCTAGCTGCTTGGAGGCCAGAAGCAGGCGGGTGGCTGCGCTCTCAGACTCCGCCTGCAGCCGCCGGTTGTTATGCCGCAGGCTCCGCACCTCCTCCTCCAGGGCTGCCTTGTCTGCCTTCTCCTGGGGGTTGAGGGGAGGAGGCAGGAGTCAGAGTGGACAGCACCTTTCCTGGGGCAGCCCTGTGAGTCCCCGCCAATCCTCCGCCCACCCCCATCACCTTCTGCAGGTCCTCCTGCAGCTTCCTGAGCATGGACTCCAGATGAGAGACCTTCTCGGACAGGCTCCCGGGTTCTGGCCTGAGGACATGGGGGTCAGGACTCAGTGAACTCAAACAGAGGGCAGCGCCATGGTTGGCTCCCAGACCCATCTGAATGAGAGGGGCCCAACCCCAGTCTTCTCAGGCTTATGTGAATGTGAAAGCAGAACCCCAGGACAATGCTTAAGTCCAGTGGATGGGCAAACGGTGGTCACACAGGCATGGTGAAGGGGCCAGATCAGGGCAGGGAGCCTTACTCAGCATCAGACTTTGGGGTTCCCTTGGCATCTCCACTCTCTGGGATGGGCTGTCCTGTGGGTCAGAGGGGCCATTTGAACAGGTTGGTAAAGGGAATAAGAGCCCTGTCTTGGCTCCTCCCCATAATGCCCTGGTGGCCTCACCCTCCCGGGACAGCGACTCCAGAATGGTGTTGCAAGTGGAGGCAATCTCCGAGATGGACTGCCACTCTTCTTCCAGCGTCTCACTGCTCGCCTCTGACATGACTGGGCACAAGGAGGCGGGCTCAGCCAGGGAAGCCCAAGCCAGCCTCCCCTCCGCCCACCTCCGATACTCCACCTTGCACCACACTCACTTTTGCTGATGGAGTTCCGAAGAGACAAGGTTCGTGGCAGGAAGGAGGCCCTCAGCTCCGGGGCCGGGTCACCATTGTCCTCCCCAGCACTGGGACTGCCTGGCCCATCCTGAGGGACAGAAATGGATATGAATGCAGTGAACCCACCATCACCACTGTGCTCCCCCTGCGTGTTGGGCTCCAGAGCCTTGTTTCTACTCACCTGGGTGAGGGATGACTCCTTGCCAGCACTAGGTGCTGGAGGCTTGGCTGTCGTGGCCAGAAGGAGGTCCGGGGTAGTGTTGGGCAGGACTGGCGCCTCATCTGACAAGGAGCTGGGGAAAGCAGGGACAGCTCAGCATTAGCAGCTGCACCCATGGCCCTTGCTTTCAGAGGCCTGCCTGCCCGGCCGCACTCGGCTGAGAGGGATGGCCGAGAGGGTGCACCTGCGGGATGACGGCGAGTTCTGGCTGTGCAGGAACTCAGTCCTCTCCTCAGCCAGGTCTCCGGGCCCTGGAGGACCGCTGCCATCATTCAGGCACACATGCAGTAGCTGCTTCGTGGTGGGCATTAGCGCCACCGGAGGGGCGTCATCTTGCACTGGCTCTGGGGCCCCCCGCCGGCTGGGCTCCTGCAGAGACAGCCTGTACAGCTCCGAAAAGCTCCTGGGGGGGGGGGCGAGGAGAGGAAGGGACAGCTTCACGTAGGAACAGCCCGCCCCAGCATCCTGCATCACCAATCCTACTCACAGTTGTGTCTGAGGCTCACTTGCAGGAGGAGAGCTCTCCAAACTCCCTAACAATGAAAAATGTTTGCCTGGCTACGGGCCATTTTTCCAGACCTAAGTTCAAGTTGCAGGACTGCCCCTGAGTGACCTGGGCAAATCACTCTGAGCATCCATTTCTCCATCTATGAAATGGGGATAACACTACTGACCTCTTATCTTGCTGTGAGGATTTAAATAACAACACCGGTAAACCACGTAGTACAGAGATCCAAAAACTACGGCCTGGGGACCAAATCCAGCCCCTGCCTTTTTCTTTTCTTTTAGATGTGCCTGTTTTTGTACGAATGCAAGCTAAGAATGGTTTTTATATTTTTAAATAGTTAAATCAAGAGACCATGACACGTGAAAACATACAAAATTCAAATTTCAGTGTCTGTAAATAAAGTTTTAGTAGAAAGCAGACACACTCCTTTACTAATTGGCATCATTTTTCTACCCATGAGGAAAGTGCGGCTCTGAGAGATTAAGAGACATGGAATTCTCTCAGGAAAGAAAGTCCTTCATCTGGAATTCTTGAGAGAATGCTAATGGTGACACAGGAGGCATTAGCTGCCATGTCCTCCCACCTCCCCGGGTCCGGCGCCAGGGCCCTGACCTGCGAGGCCGGCCGCTCTCGTCTGGGGGCAGGACGGTGACGCAGACCTTGGGCGCCGAGCGCAGCAGCTGAGCCGCGGCCTCAGGACCAAGGCTGGGCAGCGTCTGGCCACACACGCGCAGCAGGCGCGCCCCAGGCCGCAAGCCCGCGGTTTCAGCAAACGTGAAGCGCTCCACGTGCGTGATGAAACCCTCGGCGTCCACTTCGAAGCCCAGGCGGCCTTGGCCGTCGCGAGGCAGCGCCAGCTCACGGGTCTCACAGCCGCGGCTCACCAGCTGGAGCGGGGAGGAGCGTGAACAGGGCTGACAGGGGTGGAGCCGTCCCAGATCCTACCCTGGGGCCCCCATCCCTGGCCATACAAACCTTCCCACACCCCCTGAAGACAGCATTAGCAACCCACCCCGCAGATAAGGACCGGGGGGCTGAGACGAGAGCCACCTGCCAAAGGACCCAGCTTTGCCAAGTTCCCAGGCTGGGTCCGAGGCTCCCCTCTACTTTCCCTTTTCGCAGGAGAGGCAGCTGGAGCCAAAGGTTCCAAAGCAGGCTCAGCCCCCGACGCGTGGAGGGACGTGGGCAGCGAGTGCCCTTGTACCCTGCCCTTGCTCCCGGGTCTCACCTGCAGGCGAGCCACGACTTCGCCTACGGCTTGCCCAGGGGGGCCGTCGAACCGCAGGGTGATCGCATCCCCGCGGCCGTGATACAGGTCGAGCTGCTGCTCCGAGAAGGTCCAGGCCAGCACGTCACGACAGGCGCAGTTAAAGACTACGCGGCCGTCGCGCGGCGCCACCAGCACCAGCGCCTCGGCTGAGATGCCCAGCAGGCAGGGCACCTCGGCGCTGTCTGGGCTGCCCGCCTGGGCTCCGGCCGCGCCCCGTGCCCCAGGCGCCGCGCGCACTCCCCACACCAGCGCGCCCGCTGCCTGCAGCTCGGCACCCGCGCCCCGAGGGGGCGCTCGCCGCCTCCCGCCCAGGGAGGGCAGGCCGAAGCGCGAAGCTGAGTCCAGCGACGTGGTGGTCACCTCGTTGGTGGCCAGGTCCTGCAGGTACTGCTGGCGAGTGCGCGTGGCCATGGTGTGGAACTGGCGCGCGTGGCCTGCCGCCTGCTCGCCATTGAGCGCCTTCGCCAGCAGGAAGGCTCGGAAGTCGGCGTTGGCCGCGAAAGGGCCTCCGCCTGGGGGCAGAGCGGGTCCAAAGGCTGGGGTGTCCTGGGTGCGGCTTACGGCCACCCTGCAGCGAGGAAGACGGTCGTCAGGGGCAACAGGGAGGGTCCAGGAAGCCATGCCTGTGGCCGGACTGGAACGAATGGGTTGCCCACCTGTAGGAGGTGTGTGGAGTGCAGGGCAGGTGAGCCCGCACCACCAGGAACACGTGCTGGAAGTGCGAGCGGATGGTCGTGGGGCAGAAGGGCTTGCTGCCTGGTTCCTGGAACACGATGGTCACAATGTTGTTGCCAATGTGGCGTTTCCGCAGGAGCTGGGGGTGAGATGGTGGAGGATGTGAGTGGAACCTGTCTCTTCCCCAAGTCCCTCCTCAGTCAAGCAACGTAGAGCCTGGACACCCGTGGCTTCACCACCTGCCCCTGATGAAGGCCTGGGGTGTTTGTCTTTGGGAGCAGGGCACCAGCAGGGAGGGTTATTGTGGGTCAACAGAGCTCAGGCCAAGGCTCAAATACTCAAGTACTGCCATCCCCACAGCACCCATCCATGGTTCCCCAGAAGCCCCTGGCCATCCCCCACCCCATCCCAATCCCCTCACACCTGCTGCTGGTTATTGGGGGTATAAGGCAGCATTGTGGACACGTGGAACATGATCTCGTGGTCCTGGTACACGGTGTAGAGGGAGTGCATGCCCGTGGAATCCGCTGTGGCCAGGGAGATGGGAATACAGAGGGAGAGAAAGGGAAATCTGCATGGCCTGAACCTCCCATCCCTGCCCGCAGTCTGGAGCCTCTGTGCCCCCAACCAGCAGGTGGACAACCCCTTCATGCCACCAACCAATGTGCAGGCCATAAAGTCCTCAGCCTTGGCTGCTCCCCAGGCTCCAGACTCCAGCCTGGGGTCAAGATGGCGGGGGGGGGGGCAGAGGGGGGAGGTGGGTGTTGAGATAGAATGAAGACAGAAATGAGAAATGGCCTGCTAAGAGGGTGGTGGGGCAGATGTCCTAGGAGAGAACAAATGTTGGCCCACGCACCAGCATGTGTGAAACAGCGAGAGGATGGAAGGCAGGCTGGAGGTGCTCAATAGAAATCCGTTTCCAGGGGCCCTGGGGCCCTTCCAACCAGGAGGCAGGGGCACTCCCAGGAGGCTGAGCTGGTAGAATATGTGTGTTTGATGGAGGGGGTGGTGCCCCCAAACCTTCTTGGTCCCAGCTCAGGCAATAGGGCATCAGGGCCTTGGGGAGAGTCCCAGCCCCTCCTCCCAGCTTAGCCTTTGCAGTGCCTGACCCGTCCTCAGTCTACCCAAAGAACTCTCGGCAGCTAGCCCAAGCCGCAGGACAATATGGGACAGAGACGTGACAAGACAGTTGGTTCTCACCAGGGTAGCCTGTTCCTCAGCAAGGGTCTTCCCCCACCCCCACCCCCAGCTCCCTGGGCCTCACTTTTGGTGTCCAGCTGGGCCCGGTAGCTCTCAAAGCCTTTGAGCCGCACCACGTCACCCAGCAGCCTGAGGAACTGCATGAAGGCTGGTCCTGCCTCCTGGTTGTTGTACATCTCCTCCTCCGAGCCCTGGCCTGCCCGGCAGTACAGGATGCCCACCTTGCGCTGGAAGCTCAGCTGGGGGGGAGGGGAGGGCGGGGTGGTGGAGGGAGAACAGGCAGAAGGCACAGGCCTCAGTCCCTCTCAGCCCCACCCCCACCAGGCCTTGGGGAATGGATGGGACACTGGCCTGGGGGCGGGGCTGCCTTGATGCCTGAGCACCACCCCCTCTAAGCGACCTCTGTGTCCTCGCCTATCAAGTGGGTTTGGTCTGTCCTACTCCCAGTGCTGAGGAGGGTAGAGGAGGTCACAAGTGGGATGGGACAGGGAGGGGGTTGGCTGTGTGACCATAGAGGAGGTGATTCACGGAAAGGGCCCTGCACACGACGCACTAGATCCCGATTAATGTTCACATTTTCATCCTTATCTCAAGGCTAGCCTGTCCTCCCCTCCCTCGAACCCCAGGCACAGCCACCCCAGCCCCTGGAGGCCTTGAGCCCCACACCACATCCACTCTGTGCTCCTGGCTTGTTTCCATCTGGGGTTATACAGCTCCAGGCACTGTGACCCCACGCAGACAAGCCTATTCCCCTCCAGCTCTGGCCTCCTTTCTTCATACTAAGCCTTTCTACACCCAGTCCCCACTTTAATTTCATCCCCCCTAACCCTTATAGTCCCACTTCCACCCCAGCTCCGAAACCCCAACTCCTTCCCAAATCCCTTGGGATCTTCTTAAAGTGCAGGCTCATTTAGTAGGTCTGGGGTGGGGCCCAAGATTCTGCATTTCTAACAAGCTCTCTGGTGATGTGGATATACTGCTGGTCTAGACCTCATTTTGAGAGGCAAGCTTCCAGATGACCTCTGATACCCTCTCTCTGAAAAGCCAGCTCCCCTGGGGTCACAGTCCAGTTCAGGATCAGGGTCAGGGCTAGGTATTGGGAGCTGAGCAGGCTGGGTTCAGACCAAGTCCAGCTGTAGGGCTGGGGCACCTCGGCCACCACTCACCACTTGCTCGTCCAGCGTGAGCAGTGTGCGTGGCACCTTTGGTGATGCTGAGCCCAGGCGCAGGCAGGTTGGGCTCAGCCGCGGCGCCACATGCTCCAGAAGTTTCCTTGGCGACAGGCCCCGCGGGGGCCCTGGCGGCAGTGCATCCTCTGAGATGGTGCCACGGAGGGTCCGGAGCTGAGGAGGGGATGTAGGGGCACTCAGGTTCCATACAGGTTGTTGAGGAGGCAATCCGCGGTCTGATCCCATTACCCCGGCCCACCTGCGTGGTCCGCACGATGAAACGGTAGCTATGCAGAGTGCCTCCGCCACTGCCCTCCTTCTCTTCCCGCCGCAGGCTCACTGCCACTGGGCCCAGCACCTCGTCCAGTCCGAAGAAGTTCTGGTGTTCTGGGGGAACCGGGCAGAGGATGACTGGCCCCGCTCTCCGCAGTCCCACCTCACTGGATCATGCCTATCACTACTGTCCAGACTAAGCCCCATCATCACCTAACACAGACCCTAGATTAAGTTCCACCCCTACGAAGCCCCACCCACATGCTACCAAGCCACGTGCCTGCTCCTAGCCACTAGGCCCTATGCCACGCCCCCTCTGCGTCCCCTCCCGTATCACACCTTGCCTCAGACCCCGGGGTTCAATGCCTGCCTGCGCCCACGCCTAGACCTTGCCATGACCCGGCCCATATTCTCCAGGACGTCTGGGGCCCTCCCTTCTAGACACTGATGAGACCAAGGTTCCCTGTGCAGGAGTTTTCAGGCCTCAGTTTTCACCTTACAGAAACATAGATAGGAAATCTCTCCCCGGCACAGAGAAGTATGAGGGTGAATTAGATGGAGGCAGAGGGGCGTGCCTGGTTGTGGGTGGACGCTGGGGTTGACCTTTAGGTGGTTAAAGTTGGGTCCAGCAGGGCAGCCTTGGCCCAGAGGCAGAGCCTAACCCTTCATATAGCCAGGGACTTGATGAGGAAAGGACAGCTCATGAGCCCTACTGTGTGCACTACAGGTAACAGGGACCTCTGCCCCTTTCCAGTAGCCCTCCCCTCACCTTTGTTGTAGAAGTACTTGCGGTAGTAGCCAGCGCCCAGGTCTGCATGCTCCAGGCTATAGGCTGAGGTTCGGTTCTGTGGCTCCTCCAGGATGGACACGGCCGCGTTGGGCAGTGCAGGGGGCACAGGTGGGGCTGCCAGACCACCTAGGCCCAGCTCACCCTCACCCCCAAGCTCACTCACAAAGCCAGGTGCCTCAAGCAGCAGGTCCGAGCTGGCAGTCTGGTCCTCAGCCAAGGGCAGGGTCCCAGAGCTGGCCTCTGCGTGGCCCCCTGTCCCCCGAGGCCTTGGAGCCCAGTCAAACAACAGGCTCTGCACGTCATAGTGGGCAAACCAGCGGGGCTCAGGCACTGGTGGGAAGGTGGGCTCTGGCTCCTCAGCTGGCAGCCCCAGCAGTGCCAGTGGGTCAGTGAAGAGTCGAGTGGGGACTGCAGCAGGACGGCTAGCCTCCTCATGGCTATGGGCACGAGCGCGAGGGCTGGATGGTGTGGAGGGCCGGGTCTCGCCTGCATCACTACCGCTGCGCAGGAGTGGGCCCCGGGTTGGCCTCGGCTCGAAAGTGTGTGGTGTCAGTGGGGGCCGTGCTGGCTGGCGCAGCTTGCGGGCGAAGAGGTCATCAGTGGGCGCAGGGGCCGTGCCCCGCCGAGGGCTCCCAGCGCCACCGGCCCACATGTGCGTGCAGCAGACCTGGCTCTCCGGGGGCCCGGCCACATTGGCGGGCACGGTGTTGGGTGCTTGGTACCCAGCCGGCTGGCCGGTTTCTGCCCTGAGGGAGGAGTGGGCTGCTCAGAGGGGTCTGGGGAGAAAACAGGAACCCAGGCCCCCAGCCTGGTCCTCCACCACACGGGTTGGCTTCCGGCCCTCTCCGAGACCATCAAAGCCGCTTCCGCTTTCCTGGCCACTTCCTCGTCTGCCTCAGGCTAAGGTTTCCAGCCCCCTCCTCCAGCTTAGCACTGGGCAGGGCCAGAGGCTGGGTTGTCGGGGCCTTGGCCTGGAGGATCTTAGAGCCTGGGCAGCCCTGGGGCTGCCAGTGTCCCCAGCTTCCCACTCACACACCTTAGCTTTGACATGGGCCCTGACTGAGGGTCCCCACCAAGGCCTGGTCCAACCGAACAGATGATTTGTCTCGGTTGAGACGGGAAACCCCTGGGGCCACTGGTGTCTGAGTCCTGCTCACTTGACAAAGGGAGGACGTCCTGTCCCCAGAGACCTTCCTCCCTGCCCCTCCCACTTCCTCTGGGATCCCTGAAGAGCTGAGCACCCAGAGGCCTGGTCTCAATGTCCTGGCCCTCACGGCCTCAAAACCTCAAGGACACAAGCGCTCCCAGGGGGCACTGGCAGTGCAGCAGGAATGGCAAGAGGACTTCCTTTCGCACAGGAAGTGGCCTCAACTCTGGGCTCAGTCCCCTGCCCAGCCCCACATCCTGAGGAAGGTGGTGGGGTCACACCAGCTCAGTCATGGGACCCAAGTCACCCTGGTCTGAAGGACAGGCCCTGGCTCACCCTCTTGCAGGCTACTGTGGCCATGCCTGGGGCAGGGGAGGGAGTCACAAAGACTGGGCCCCTTTGCTGGAACCGGGACCCTTGGGGACCTCTGCCTACCTGGCCTTACTGATGCTGACAGTGAGGTCTGAACCCCATGTGACAGACGGTCAAACTGAGGTCCAGATAAGGGGATGCCTGAAGCAATCCCATGTCAGAGCTAGGGTTTGAACCTGGAGCTGTCAATCTCCAGGGCCCCAACAGTGCTGCACCTGCCCACTCCTTCCTTATGTGTGTAGGTATGGGGCAGATGGGGGTTGGGCTGAGGTTCAAGATCTCACACTGTAAGACTGAGACACCAAGGCCCCAGGGACCTGCTAAGTGCGGAAATGTGTCGGGGCCAGGGGAAGGTACAAAGGGGGGTGTGAGAACGTGAGGGGGAGCCACCCCTGGTGAACCCAGGATGGAGTTGGCTGCTGGGGCAGGGATGTGGGTCCCTCCACTGGGGTGCAGGCACATGTTGGTGGGTCTTTGTGCATCATCTAGTGACATTATGTGGGGCTAGGAAGAGGTGGAGGCAGAGGCTCCATGAACCTCTTGGCTAAAGTGCCAGAAACAAGCAAGCTTAGGCCTCCAAAGCTCAGAGTGCCTCCTCCCTTGTTTCTCCTAGGACAAGCTCTGACACTAACCCTGAGCCTTTGTTCTCTCATCTCTAAAATGGGGTTAACCATTCCTGTTCCCTCTCAACACTGCTGGGATGTTGAATGGAGGGTGAAGGCAGTGAAGCTGGCCATGTGTTAAGTGTATAGTGGAAGATGTGGCCCTGGCTCCATGTGCCAAGCTCTTGGGCCTGTGCTATGGTGTGTGGTGGGGGTGAGAGGGGACATGAGGGGTCTGTACAGGCCCCTTCTCCGTGTGGGCTGAGCTCCATGTGTTCCGCACAGCCAATGGGCTGCTCTTGCTCTGGCCCTGCCTTGGGGGTGTTCTTGGGCTCTGCCCCCCACCCAGCAGCTTCACACAGGGTCCATTGAGGGCTGGACATTCCTCCAGGCCTGTGTCACTGGGGGGGAAGGGGATTGGCCCCGCCCCCACAGATCCGGAAGGCCTGGCCGCCCCAGGAGGAGGCGCTGGACGCTTCCCAGCACATCTGGAGGTCATGACCCCATTTCTGCTGCCAGGGGGTGCAACAGATGTTTCCTCCCAGGCCAGGCCCAGGACTGGGGGCGGTGTGCAAAGGTTGGGGAGGAGGAGGCCGCCCAGGGGGAGGGGGAGCCCCAAAACAGGGGGAATCCCGCACACAGCCGGCAGCAGGAGTAGTCGCCAGCGCCACCGATAAGAGTCGGGCGCCGCCGCATCCACTCATTCGCACATCGGCCGGGTCGGGCCGTCACACAGAGGACAGAGTGGGGGCCGCTGGCCGGAGGCAGGGAACTGGACATGCTGACTCGGGACTGGAGCTAGACTGGAGGGAGGTTGGTAGGGTACAGACGGCGAAAGCAGCGAAGACCCCCCCTTCCCACATACACACCACCCGGGCCCACGCCAGGCCACGTTCTCCCGTCCGGTCCGACCACGGTCACTCCGTTCCCCCGCGCCCGCCGGTACCTCTGGGGCTCCCGCCGGGCGGCCGCCTCCTCCGCTGGGGTCCCGCTGCCGGCTCTCCCGCTACCGCTCCCGGAGCGGGCTCCGCCTGGGGGCGGGGCTAGCCGTGGGCGGGGCCACAGAGGCGGGGGCGGGGCCGGCCCCGGAGCTTGTTGCGGCGGGAAGCGCCCCGGGCGGGGACTCGACGCCTGGCTAGCCGGTCGTCAGCCGGCATGCAGTCAGATCACAGGGCCAGAGCCAGGCCCAGCCCAGCGAGCTGTCGGGCCTCCAGCCCTCGTCTGAGAACCGGGGACAAGTGTACCTGCCCTCCAGACCAACTGGGAGGGCTACAGCAGGCCACCTAGTGTCCAGCTTCTGTGTGCACGCAACAGGTGCTCAGAAACTGTGACTATTTCTGAGCACTTGCTAAGCACTGGGCCCTGCTCTACTCATGCTCTCATTCATTCTTAAAACACCTTAGACAGGTGTCATCTTTATAGCTGGAAAAATTGAGTTCAGAGAAAAGCTTTTGGCCAAGGTCAAGGCTGATAATTGCAGGAGCCAGCCACTGGAGCTGGAAGTCTTGGAATATTATAGGGGTGAGAAATTGAACAAAATGAACTTTGGAACAAGGCTTGAAAAGGGAACAAGCTTGTGAGGAAGGGGACCCAGGACTACTTACACCCCATGCTGGTCTGATCTTTCTATCAAAACCCAGTCCCAAATCTTGCATCCCCTTCTGCAAGCTCATCCACCTAACCTGGCTACCTCCACCCAAATGTTCCCAGATAGAAGAAACCGCCAACCAAAATCAAAAATAGTGTTATTAATTCTGGTGTCTCCAAAGCACAAAAAAAAAAAAAAAAAAAAAAAAAAAACCCAGAAAAGAAAAAAGAAACCACCCTTCCCACATTTCAGCCCCAGGTCCAGGCCGAGGGGCTGCCCTGGCAGGCAGTGCAGGCCCAGAGGCCAAGTCAGTCCTGGCCACGGGCTTGAAGCGAGACCAGCCCATGGGTTTGGCTCTTAGGGCCTCGCTGGAAGGCTGCCTGCTTCAGTTTCGGGAGTCCAGGCCCAGGCCCTGGACTAGGGATGAGAGATCAGGGGTCAAGGTCAGAGGTCTGGGCCACTCAGTTCTAGAGCTCTGGCTAAGGCAGCCAGAGGTCAGGGTTCACAAGTGGAAGCTAAAGCCACTCAGTTCTGTGGTCCAGCAGAGAGGGCCAGAGGCTGGGATCCAGACGGCACTGTGTCACTCAGTACTGATGGTCCAGCAGGGGCTGCGCAGCTGGGCTCTCGCGCTCCTCAGCAGAGGCAGGCCAGTCGCCCAGGGCCCCCGTGGGTGTCCCACTCTCAGGAGCACTGCTGTCCAAGCAAGGAATGTCCTGGGCGGCTCTGGGGGGCGAGGCGTCGGTGCTGATATCAGGGCTGAGGCTGAGGTCTAGGGGCGCCTGGGGAGGGGAGACAGGTTGGTGCAAGAGTAGACCTGAGCTGCCCAGGACCCTGCCCTCCCAGAGGACCCTTACCTGAGATTTGGGGGTGCCTCCTTTGGGGCTCCCTGAGGCTGGCTCCCCCTCGGATCCCCCCAGCCCCTTCCGACCCCCTAGGCTCCACTTCCCACTGGGACCCTCAGAACAGAGGAGACCAGGGCCAGGGGGCCTTGAGGGCCGGGGACCCTCGGTGGGGGTGGGCGAAGCAGGGGGCAGTCCGGGGAGCCGAGGGGGGGGCCACTGCAGCAGAGGAGGGGGGCGCCCGTCACCAGAACCGCTCAACGAGGGCCGGGGGCCCCAGCCAGGGCCTGGTGGGAGGGGTTGTTCACCACTGCCTGTAGGAGACAGATAAGAAGGCAGAGACCTCAGCTAGGCTGTCTCCCTCACCCACTGGTTCAGCCCGGCCTTGCCAGCTCACCTGCTGTGTTCTCAGGTGTGGGGTGTGCCAAGGGGGGGTTATTGCTGAGGGAAGTCAAGCCACTGCCTCCGCCACAGTCCGAGTCATCCACGTTCCCACCACTGTTGCACCCAGCACCACAGCCCTTGTGAAGCCTAAGGTGGGGGGAAGGCAAAGAAGTTGGCAAGGGAAGGGCCAGAGACCTCACGAGCAGAAGTCCCCAGCCCCAGGACAAGTCATCTAACAGCCCTGAACTCCAAGGTCCTAGTCCTAAGTGATTTTGCCATCTCGTTTGCAGGGTCTTTTCAGGAAGGCATTACCAATGGATCTTAAGAGTAAAGGCCACCTCCAGCTGGTGGGGCGGACTGGAGCAGAGTCAGCTCTGGGAGAGGGCCAGCTCTCAGGGCTCCATCCTGGCCCACCACCTCACTGAGACCTTGGAGGCACTGGCTTCATCCCTCTGAGCCTCAGCTTCCTGCGCCATGAACCCAGCCTCCTGGGTTGGGGTCACAGTGAGGGCTCACCGCTCCCAGCTGTGCAGAAGCCAGCGGGCAATGGCGCCCAGGCTGACGGGGCCACCCCACAGCGCTCGCAGCTGAGGGTGACTGCCGGCCAGCGAAGTGGTGAGGGGCGACACGTAGATGGGGTAGCCGAGCGGCTGGTCGCAGGATGAGTTGATCATATTGCGGAGTGCCTGCTTGGCATTCTGGATGCTGCCGCGCTCAGGGTTGCGGTTGCGTAGAAACACCAGCTCCTGCTGCTGCCCTGCCCACAGGCCACGCACACACTCGCGGTTAACCTGCGGGCGGCCACACGCAAGGGTCAGGGGGCCTGCACCAGGGAGGGGGCTGGGCTGGGTGGGTGGGCCATCCCCACCTTGATGACGCGGAAGCTGAGGTGGCGACGGTTGAGCATGATTATCTTGTACTCATCAGAGGCGTCATCCAAGACATGGCGCAGCGCCAGCAGCGACGGCGTGTTGCTGAGGATGGCGCTGCGCCAGGCCGGGTCGCCCTCATGCGAGATGACCAGCCGCTCCTCGTTGGCTGCGATGGCATCATACAGGGCGGCCGGCTCCTCATACTCATCCGGGGATGTGAAGTGGTCCTGCGGGGAGGGTGGGAGGGCCAGGGTGAGCAGCGCGGGCTTCACTCCCCCACCTGCCTGCCCCGCCAGAGCACACCTCTCCCACCTGGTGAAGCTTGAGGGCCATGCGAACCCCAGGCGCCACTACGCGGTGAAGCAGGTCCATGTCGGCAAAGACCCACTCGTCCCGTGGGGAGGTGATGCGGAAGTCTCCCTTGAACAGGGCGTGCAGGCCGTAGAGGAAGGGCTCCAGGCTGGAAGGGGGGCAGGGAGGTGAGTGCCAAGGTTCCTGCGCTCCGGCCCGCTCCACGTGCAGTGGTCTGAGCCGAGGCCGTTATTCAAGCCGGGCCTCAGTTTCTCCATCTTGACAAAGAGATCAGTCTCTGGCCCAGGTCCCTCACAGGGTGGTGAAGAGCAGATAAGGTCATAGCCTTGCCCATGAGAAGAGCCACAATGAAGGAAGGGCTGAAGTGGTTCCTGGGGGCCCCTGGCCCGAACTCTCCATGAATGGGGTTGAAGGGAGAGTGGTAGGCCCCGCTGGACTGGTGAGTACTCACCTGGCAGACATGCTATGTGAGGCTGTCCCCAGGGCCCGGCGGCCCAGTACACATAGGCCAAAACACAGCGTGACCAGCGGCGAGTTCCAATCCTGGTCCACGGGCTGTGGCACAAGGACCCCCATCCCCAGAGCCCAGCTTAGACTTGGGACAGGGAACTTGGGGTGGGGGTCGGGGACAACCTCAGGGAAGCTGAGGGTGAGAGGAACCCGCCCAGGGAGGGGAGCAAGCAGCCCAGGGTCGTGATGGCCGGACCTGGGTGCGCCGCGAGGCGCAGTACTGGATCCACTCTAGGTGCACTGCGCAGAAGGAGGGCAGCGAGAGGCCAGAGAGGCGAAGGTCATAGTCCTCATCCACGCTCAGCGAGAAGGTGGGGTCCGAGTCAGCATAGCCAGGTGCCCGCACAGGCCGCAGGGCTGCTGCTATGCCCTCATGGCCCAGCCATGCCTCCAGCTTGGGCGAGCGGCTCACGTAGTAGATGATGCTCTGAGGGGAGAGGGGAGGGCAGGCATCAGAGCAGGGCCAGTGATGGGTAGTGTCCTGGCCTGGCCACTGCAGGAGAAAACGTCAGGATGAAGAGGCTCCTCCCTCAGACTGAGCTGACGCCTGCTTCCTAGGACACTCACCCCGTGTCCCGTCTCAGCTTCCTAAAGCCACATAGACGAGTCGGCTCCTCTCCCCTAGGCCAGGGGTGATGCGAGAAAGCCATCAGGTAGCACCCTCCTTACAGAGCGTCCCCTGGAGAGCCCTGCACTGTGGCCAGTGCTTGCGTACGTGCCTCAGACGATGCCGTTTGTAAAGGAAACCGAGGCTCAGACAGACGCCAGACCTGCCTAAGGTTAAACACCGGGCAGACTGACCGGTGTTGCAGTCGTGGCCCCTCCACTACCATGATGCGTGGGATGCAGATCTCAGAGGCCTTGGAAGGTCAGGCTGAGGAAGTGGGGCTGGCTGCGGGCCAGTGGGGCTTAAGTGCCCCTGGGTCACAGATCTCTAGGCCGCTGAAGTGTGACAGCCACAGGGCCTCCCCTCAGGAAAAAGGCATCCTGTGCCCAAAGTCAGAGGTTTCTGGACTCCTTAAGACACTGCTGGTTTCTAAGCAGGGGTTGGTGAAATGGAGAAGGGCTTTTGGGAGGCAGGCCACTGGCACAGGCAGCATTAATGAATGAGCAGTGGGGCTGGCAGTTGGCAGCCAGTGAGGTTACTGGGACTCCATGTGCCGTCCTGGGATGGAGCCACCAGGGTTGGCCCTCAGCCTGGGGAAAGGGTGGGAAGTCCAGGGCTGGAAAAGGTGGTGCAGCCGGCCATGAAGAGACGGGGCACCCAGGCAGCAGGGGTGTCCAGGAGGGTGGCTATGGTTGGGAATGGAGAGGCCAAGAGCCTGGGAAAAATGACCACAGTACAAGCTGGGATAAGTGAAGGGCCTCAAATAGGTCCCTGGAGGACACTGGGAGGCCATGGCTATGGGTGGGGCCTCATCAGTTCCCAGCACATGGGGGCTTACCTGGCAGGTAGAAACCTGGCCCCAGTGTCACCTTGGCGGTGGGCAGGTGGGTGGACAGTTTAGAGAGGGCTGGCTTCCCCCTTAGCAAGAGGAAGGGGGACCAGGAGCCTAATGGGGTGAGTAGGGGTAGGATGGCTGGGGGGGTCACTGTGGGCTCCAGGCGCACCTGCTCCTGGTTAACTTTCTTGCCCAGAGGACATCTCCAGTCTGGGCCCCACCAGCCTCTAAACCAAAAACGAAAACCCGCAGGGGTGTGGGGAGGAGCTGGCCTGGCACATAATTAAGTGCTCTGTTAATTTTTGCCACCGCCTGTTAATTTCTCCCTCTTGACAAGTTCTGTGGAACTTCAGCTATCCTGGAACCCAGCCCTCAGAGTGCTTCTCAGCTGTCACAGCTCCCATCTGTGAGCATTTGTGGGGCGTCAGGCTCTGCTCAGTGTTCCATGTGGGCAGCTCACTGAATCCTCACAGGTCTCACAACTGTGGCCCTCTTCTCCTTTCATTCCCACCTAACTGCAGGGACAGGTCTGTGAACCTGTTTCCTCAGCTATCAAAGGGGCCAATTACACCAGCCCTGCTTCTTCCAAGGATTGCTGAAAGAATCAAACAGGATAATAAAGATGCCTGGGCTTGGAAATGTTGACAGGACCCCAAGGCTTGGCTGCAGGCAGTCGTGGGACCAGTGTCTTTGTGGCTGCAGGGTTTGGATTGAGTCTGTCACCTAACTGCACTCAGTGACTCTTGCAGAAGGGCAAGGTGTGGGAGGAGGCTCTGAGGGGGGCTGATGCAGTACAGGAAGGGCTGTACCTGGTCTGCCAACCCCAAGGGCTGGATGGGGCACATCTGTGAACTGCCCCAGGCCTGAGGGGCTGTCCTGAACACTTGCTGCCCCATAGGCCCTGCCCTTGGCAGCCCCAATTGGTCTTTCCAAACTACACCCCATACTCCGGCTTGAAGGTCCCTTTCCCAGGTCCTCCAGGTATCTGTATCTGCTTAGATTCTGCCCGGCCTTTGAGGCAGCCATGGCAGGTTGGCTTCCCTATGGGCCGATACACTTGGCAGAAGGAGCTCCTCTCAGCCTGCCAACCTGGGCCTGGCCGGGTGCCTGGGGCAAAGCCCTGAGAAGGCTGCACTGGCCTTGAGCTGGGCTCTTGGGAGGCAGCAGGGTGACCTGGCAAAAGCACCGTTCTTGAGATGGGAAGGGAAGGTGGCCAGGACTGACCCTTGGGTAATCAGGGGCTGGGAATGTCCCTATCAGGACCATAGCATCCTTCTTGGTGAAAGTGAGCCGGTGGGGGGGCTCACAAACCCTTCCCCAGGAGCGGGTGGGTGGACAGAAAAACAACGGAGAAATTACAGCTTCTCTGCTGTGTGACATGGGATGTCTGCGGGAGGCCAAACAACAGCTGGGGGATGCAAAGACTGCCCTAGAGAGAAGTTCAGGTGGGCAGGCTCACCTGGGCCCCAATAGGTCACCTATCTGGGCTCTACAAAGGCAGCCCCAGAGCAGATTCACAGAGGACACGTGGGAACCTGGACTGTGGCCACCAACCGCCCCCATTCTCGTAAGTTCCCCTATGCTAGGGCCCACAGAGCCTCACAGTTCCTGCCATCTCATAGAACTACCATAAGCCCCACTTCTTAAGGGGGTAAACCAAGGCACAGCAAGGGAGGTGACATCCCAGGCTTCCCAGAACCCAGCTCCTTCTGGTCTCAAGCCGCAGGCTGGGCTTGGAGCACCTGGGCTGACACAGGAGGCCTAGGCCCACCATCTAAGCCTGGCCCTGCCGCTTTCTCCTGATTCTGGGCCAATCACTTGCCCCCACAAGCCCACCTCTACACCTGAGACTGCAGGACCTGTCCTAGAGGCTGTGCGGGGCTCATTCAGCTCGGGAGAGGCGCCTGGCAGATCCTGCCCCTCAGCAAGCATCCTTGCTTGGCAGCTGCTCCGTGACTGTCATAAATGCCACCACTGCTAGCATTACTGTCACTCTGTACTGGTGGGATGTGGCGCAGGGGGTCTGGTGGTCTACAAGGCTGGCCTCAGCAACTGCCCCTCCTGGGACCGGCAGCCCAATTCAGGGACCTGTGCGCGTGTTGCCCATCGGCCCCCAATACTCACTGCCAAGGTGAGCCTTCTGGAAGAGGGTGTCAGGGAGCCCCTCGCCCTAGGCACCCCACTGTCAGAGCCACACAAGCCACTGGGGCCCCCAAGGCCCACTGTCCAGAGTGGCCTTTTGAGGGTGCTTCAAGTCCCCAGCCTCTGTGCTCCTAAAGCCAAACAGGCTCCCAACAATCCGCGAGACAGCACGCGGAATGCGCGTGGTCAGTGAGTTCCCCGGGGGTCCCTGCTGCCCAGCCGCCAGGGCCGCACCTTCACATAGTAGGTGATGAGGATCTTGCGGAGATCGAAGACCTGCAGCATGGAGGCTGCGTTGTTGTCGCTGATGCTGTAGCCTTCCAGCACGTACTTGCTGGCCGTCACCTCCCAGGCTAGCCAGCGCTGCCCAAAGGCGGCATTGAAGGACAGGACCCGAGGCAGGTGGCCAGGCTCGCAGCAGCAGCAGCCCTCATCCTCCTCCACGCCCTCTGTGATGGCCTCCACCTCGCGCTGCTGGCAGTAGGTACCTGCAGGGCAGGGGCGCCCGGTCAGGGGGCCACTAGGGCATCCCTGCCTGCCTCCTCCCCAGCGAGTGCCCAAGCATGGCGCTGTAGGCCTGTGCCACTCACCCTTGCCACCAGCGCGCTGTGTGGGGAAATTAACAAAAGAGCCCCTCTCTCCTCCTGACTCCCAGTGGCCACAGGGGGGTGGGAGTGGGGGAACCGGGCTCTGGTCCCTCATTTACAGAAACAAAGACTGAAGCTCCATGAGGAGTGACTTGCTCAGGTTCACGGTGCTCATAAGCTGTGCTTAGAGCCCCTCTGCACCCTTAGGGTCCTTTTCTGAGGTGGACATCCAATGTGCACATCTTCCTGAGGGCCAGGAGCTCACTCCCTCACCAGGGGTCCCCACGGCACCCCACCCGGACCAAGCCCAAGGCTACAGAGCAGGCCAGCGGGAGCTTCGGGCCCAAGCTTTTACCAGAGCAGCGTGTTCGGTCACTAAGACCAAATAGAGCAGGGACAGGGTGTGGCCCTGACCATGCCACCTCACCGCTCAGACTAGCAAAGCCAGGTCCAGGAAGAGTGCCTTGCCCAAGGTTACCCAGCAAACCAGGACAGAGCGGGACGAGCAGCCAGCCCTCACACGCTATGAGGCCACACGAGGCCCCGCGGCTCACCCCGGAACTCAAGGCCACGCAGCTGGAAGGTGACGAGGCCATTGCCAACCTCGATGAGGTGCACCAGGGCGTTGAGGTAGTCGGAAGCCAGGACGAAGCAGTCGCCGGGCCCGTAGTTGCCCCAGCGGCCCAGCACCAGGTCCCCACACAGCGTGTGCTGCAGCGAGCGTGTCAAGTGCTCATAGAAAATGGAGTTGAGGTTGTTGTCGTCAGCGCCTGGAACACAGGATGGACAGATAAGTGGACGGGGTGACAAGTAAGTGAGGCTCCCTCCCAGAAGGCCCCACCCCAAAGTGTCCTGGGGGGCTGGGTACATACCAGGGTTCCGGTCCAGCTGTGTAACCAGGCGGGTATTGGAATGATCCACACGTTTAGTGCTGTTCAGAGAGAGCGACAACACAGCTGAGCCAGGCGCTGCGGCTGCCGAGGGTTCAGGGGCGATTCCCACCAGGCCAGCACCATGTCCTCCCCAAACCCCCACGCCTGTGCTCTGGGCAGATGCCATGACGGCCCCATTACCCAAGAGGCTGAGGCTCAGGGACAGGAGGGGACTCACCCAGGACCACACAGCCAACAAGCCCAGGGTGTGAGGCCAAGGCCTTGGCCTGGCCTGGGTTTTGCCCCCATCAGATCAGTCACCGAAGCCCACCATGTCAGACACTCAGCCCCGCTGCGGTCCCCTCCATGTGCCCCATCAGGGCTGGGCTCCCAACTCCTCCCTCAGACCCAGCGACCTTCCCTGTCCCATCCGGCAGCCCCCCTCCTCCCGGGGTCCCTCTGAACAACATGCCTGTCCGCCAGGAGACTCACTTGTAGTCGCGCTCCCAGAACTTAAGGGGCCGCGCGTAGGACATGATGAAGACGGCGCTGCCCAGCAAGGGGTTGAGGGGCGTGGAGAAGAGCGCCGAGAGCAGGGCCTGAACGAACAGCATGGCCGAGTCTGGGCACGAGTCAAGGAGGTGGCCAGCACATTGGACCCTCCCTGGCCCCCCTCACCACCCCACAACTCCCATCAACCCTCCCCGCAGCCCCCCACCCCAGGCCACAGCCCTCCCTGCACACCCCCACCCAGGCAGCGGGCGGTCGGCTGGGTACGTGGCACGGCGAAAGGCTGGGCAAAAGCGTGGAAAGCCGAGCCCCAGGTGATCTGCCAGGGCGCGATGTAGGTCAGCACAAAGCGCAGCTTGTACAGCAGGTCCCACAGCTGGCAGCGTCCGAGGGCAAGAAGGGAAGAGAGACGAGGTCATTCAGAGCCGGGGCCTACCAAGTGCCACTCAGAGCCTTGGGGCTACCCCACTGGCTGCCCATGTTGGAGTCAAGCTCAAGATCACGCCCGGCCCTGTCTGGACCTGGCTCAAAGCACCTGTTACCACTAGCAACCCCCCGACAAAGCAAGTACTCTAAGGGGGCACTAGCCATTTCATCTGTGCAACTGCCCGAGGAGTTTCCCACTGCTGTCCCATTTCACAAATGGGAAAGTTGAGGTTCAGAGAAAGTAGAACAGATAAATGACTTCCTCAGGCCACGCTTCTGTCAGTGATGAGGCTGGGCCTTGACTATGGTACCAAAGGTCAAGAGACAGTCACAGTCACTGCCCTCAGAGGGGGACACAGTTTAGATCTTCACCATCCCGGGCCAGACCAGAAAACCAGACGACAATGTCCATGTGAGTGAGAAAAAGGCTCAGGCCTGTGCTGGGGTCCCACTGCAGGCCTCCAGTCCAGTGCCAGGGAACAGTCCTTTGTTCAACGCGACCCCCACAATCCGATTAGAAAAGCCTACATCCTGGCAGAGCAATCTACATACACACAGGCCCTAGGGGCTTCTGAAAGATAGCTCTTAACTAGGTTCCAGGCCCGTAGCTGGCAAAAGGGCAGAGCTCAGAAGGTGGTATCGAGGACAAGGCCAAGTTCTATTTTAACTGCTTACGAGGAGGATGGTCGAGTATCATGACTCGGAGAAAGAGCTGTGAAGTCAGAAAGACCTGAATTCGAATCCTGACTGGCTACCAATTCTCCTGGGACCTGAGGCAAGTCATTTAACGTCTGAACCACAGCTTCCTCTCTGCCCCTAGAGGAGCTGCTGCAAAGGCCTACAGTGGGGCTAACGTGGAGCAGTGGCCACGAGGGGCACAAGCCCCTGGGGAAGTCATGCCCCCACCCCCAGAGGCAGATGAGTTCTGCTCTCGCTGCACAGCCCGGAGCCTGTAATGTGGCCACCAGCTCACCTTGCTGCAGAGCAGGGACATAAGGAAGTAGTCGAGCAGAAAGCCCTGGGAGAGGCGCGGGTAGTCGAAGTGGAAGAGCAGGACTGTGAAGGCCAAGGTCAGGTACTGCTGGGGTGGGCAGCAGAAGGCCGAGCGCAGCAGCTTCAGCCCAGCCACGGTCATCAGCAGCGCCCGGCAGCTATGGGTGAGGGGCAGGTGTTAGGTACCTGGCAGGGGCTCAGGGGGCAGTGGGTATGGTGCCCATGCCTTGTAAGCCCCGGCCTGGGCTCTGCAGGGCTGGCCCTGCTCCCTTGGGCCAGTCATTCTTAGTCTCAGCCTCCTAAAGGGATCACCCCTTTTAAACACACTTGGGGGACACATCCGCTTTCAAAGAGGCAACTGCTTCAACGGAAAGAACGTTAGGAGCTGGGGTCCTACTTTAGCTTGCTGGGCAACTGAGGCAGATCTCATTCCCTCTCTGGGCCTCAGTTTCCCCAGGTGTCACATGGGAATGTAGATGGTGGGATGGGGGCGGTCCTCACTAGAGGCAGAACTTGTCCGGGTGGCTGACGACAGTGTGGGCGTCCACTGTGAGGGCGTTGAGCACCACAGCAGGGTAGATGACGTACTTCTCGACACACTGCAGGCCGGCGTACAGCTTCTCAAACCACATCACCTGGGCAGCGCCTGCAGCAGAAGGCGGGACTGCTGGCTAGCCCCTGGCCCTCCACACTCCCCTCCCACTGCGGGGCCAGGACAGGTAGGAAACCTGGAGGGAGGGCCGACCTCTGGATGTGGGGTTCTGGGTCCCTGGAGACTCTAGGTGAGGGACGTGATCTCCAAGGAAGGGGATGAGGCCCAGGCAGGGCACGTTAGGGCTTAGAGAAGGTGCTCTAAGGGCTGACCAGGAGGTCCCAGATGCCCATCATAGCCGGGGCAGGCTGGGTGAAGCCAAGTACACAGTGACCCTGAGCTGCAAGGTCCCTCTGAAGGGGCCACTACTACTTGGCTCGAGCTAACTGTAGTCACATGGAGATGCTAGCCCTGTAGGCAAAATCTTTCATTGTTTAAGACAAACACAGCCTATGGACCTCTGTATAGCAAATCCAGATGTGTAAATCAGGCTCAAGGCTGTGTTTGTTGCACCGCCCAAGTGTCTAGTCTACTGGTAACCAGTTTGTCATTCTGGACAAGAGAGCCTTTTAAAGCCCTGGAATTCTTCCAACTCCTCAGAAAACACAAGGTGAGCAAAAAAGGGCTGAGCAGGGAACAAGCTGGGGCCAAGCAGGCAGGAGCGGCACAGAGGGCAGTGCAGCCGACAGGGCAGCATAGGCAGAGGCTGCCCCCTGCTGGTACGCTCCCATCAGGCTGTGGTCAGCAGGGAAATCAGGGCAGGTGGGTGGGGTGGGGAGGTCCAGCCCAGGGGCAGGGGTGGCACTCACCACGCACTTCATACTGGCTGTACTCTAGCGGCTTCAGCACGGGCTGCGACAGGCAGAACCACGGCAGCTGTTTACGGAGCTGAGGCAGCAGGTAATGTGTGAAGAAGCCCACAGCCCCAGCCAATGCGTACAACACGAACCCCAGCACCGACTGCAAGAGAGAGAGGCTGGAGGCTCAGCCCACGGGCCTCAGGGGGCCTGGGCACAGGCCAGGCAGGGGCCGAGGGGATATGAGGCGATGGCTGCCCGGGGCCCTCAGGTTGAGCAAGTTCCTGCAAGGCCTGTGCCACACGAACCTTCAGGGCAATGAAGACGGTGCTGGCGCTGACGGCGAAGGTGAGCACGGCGATCACCACACACATCACCAGGTCAGAGTGCAGGACCTCGCGCTGCAGGGCCGGGGGAACACCAGCATGGGTGCCCGCCACCCAGAGGCTGACCACAACCCCTCTCAGCCCTCCACCTTGGAACTAGAGCCCCGCACTGTGGCCCCTCACCACCGACTGGCGCATCTTGTCTGGCAGTGGGTCTGGGGGCTCAGCCCGGGCTGTCTCCAAGCTCCGCTCCTCTAGCTCAGGGAAGAGCTTGCTCCGGATCAGAGACCTGGGGTGGGTAAGAAGAGTCAGGGGCCCAGGGCTGGAGAGAACTGCCCTCCTCCCTGGGTCAGTCGGTGACAGGCATAGGCAGGCCCTCCAACCCTTGCCATGCAAAGACACACACGAACACACGTGTGAGCAGACAGGCACATGCAGGCACCCACCAGAGCACAGTGGGGTCACTGCTCTGCCGGCTCAGGTGGTAGGACAGCGCCACCAGGAGGCCACAAAAGACGGAGAAGAGGACAGGGACGTGCTGCTCCGGCCAAGGAGTCTGGGGAGAGAACCCATGCCGGTCAGGGGAGGTGAGGGGAAGCATGGGGGGTGGGGGTGTCCCCCATGGCAGAAGCCTTTGCTGAGCCCAGTTCACAGCCCTGTCCCAACAACCCCTGGGTCTCAGCATGCCCCCCACCCCCACATCCTCCCTACCTTGATGGCCCCGAGGCAGAAGCCATAGAGCAGGGCAGCAGCCAGCAGGCTACGGGAGAGGCTGAAGACTGCAGTGAGGGGGCTGGTGGCGGCTGTGAGGTGAGACACAGCAGCTAAAGCCCTGCACCTACCTGATGGCACCCACCTCACCCCGCCCCGCTGCCCCTCCATGCCCAGAGCCTAACCTCCCTGGGACCCCAGCCCCAGCCCGAGAGGCCTCCAGAGCTTCTGGCACTGTCTGGTTTAAACCACTTGCCTGGGAGGGAAGGGGAAGAGACCTGGACTCTTAGAATCTACAGTATCAACGTGGTAGGAGGCTCAGCAAAGGACTGGAGCCACACACCCAATCTGTGGGCACTCCTGGGCCCCACACTGCCCCTCAACCCCCAAGCCAACTGTGGGCATCATACCTGTGCCCCCAAAGCCATGCATATCTATCTGCTCCAGCAGGTACATGAGGCAGGTGTTGACCTGGGGCAGGAGGCCCAGGAGGAAGACGAACGGGAAGCACAAGGTGAACACTGGCAGGAGGGAAAGTGAGGGCCCAGTCAGCCTGGGGGCTGCCCCTGGGCCCACCCTTGGGACCTTGTTCTCCCAGGCCACTGTAGCCCTGCCCAGTCTCACCAGTGGCCACGTCACGGGCACAGAAGAAGAAGGAGGCGGAAAAGAGTGTGAGGCCGTAGAGGGAGACGGGCGGGAAGGGCTGAGCCGAGCCCAGGGCATCCAGCAGCCAGATGAGCAGACAGCAGATGCAGAAGTAAACGGGCCGGCTGTATGCAATCACCCAGTTGTGGCCCTGGGGAGTGGGCCCGTGAGCAGCCGGGCCTCCCCCACTGACCACCCTGCACACACGTGCACGCTCACGTATGCACATGCACACACAAACGCACACACCCCAGGCCTAACCCTAGACCCAAGACAGAAAGTCTGGCAGGGTGGGAGCAGCAGAACTGAAGACCTGGGGCCATGTGGGTGGTGAGGGAGCCCTGCCCACCCCCAGCCAATCCCGCCCCACCTGGTCTCAGCCCTGCCTCCTGGGCGCAGGCGCGGCTCCTCTGGTACTCACGTGCATGGGGGATGCCGCGTCGGGCTGGACACTCTGGAAGAGATGAGAGCGACATCAGCAACGAGAGCCAGCGCCCGCGGGGGTCAGAGTTCCAGCCCTGGACTGTTATGAGGGACCAAGGCAGGACCCTGAACTGTCCTAAGCCTCAGTTCTTATTTGAAAGATGAGCAGTAGGTTATAAGGGATTTAGGCATCTTATTTGCTTTCTAGCTCACCCCTCTCCAGATGGGTCATGGGAATGGGGGCGTCCAGGAAGAGGCGGGGGAAGGAGAGCCAGGGAGCCAGGCCTGACCTTCAGCAGGGAATACTGGCAGGAGGCGATGACCAGGCAGAACTGGAAGACCCAGATGTCGGTGAAGAAGCCCTTGAGCAGCAACAAGTAGCCCAGGAAGGCGACCAGGCTGCTCAGGCCGACGCCCAGGATGTTCTCCAGCAGCCCCCGAGTCCTGGAGAGACAGCAGGGTCAGGTGCACCCTCTTCCCCACCAGCAAGGGGGGCAAGGAGTGGGGGGCATACCGCCCCACAACCTCTGAATACCTGACCCTATAACCTCTCAGGGGCAGGGCCAAGTTGCACCTGCTCTAGAAAGCCACCCTGTGGCTACCCTGCACCCCAATCTTTGCCCCCTCTTGTCCCCGAGGGCTCCAGTTGCCACCAATCCGGGGACCTGCCCATCTCCAGCTCAGGCACGCCACACTATGTACACAGGCAGTGGCCAACACACACCAGTCACAGTGTCTGGAGAAACCGAGAGCACTGGAAGCCAGGACGTGCGTTCTAGGCCGAAATTGTCCACACAGACAATAAAAGTCATCTGATTTTTCGGGCCTCAGTTTCCCCTGAGAAATGGGAAGGCTGAGACAAATGGTTTTGAGCGTACACGACTCAGTTTAACCAAATCTACCACAGAAACAAATAAAACAAACAGAAACAGTTTGTTTTGAGCAGAACTTCGGGAGAGACGGGGTGACTAGAGCACCACCACTTGGCCACCCCTTTGTACCCCAAAGGAACCTACAGAAATCCCACTGCAGACTCCAGCCCTCCGTGAACCCCAGCAGTCAGGTTCTCTGATGCCAGGATGGCCTCACGTCACAAAGTCTGGAAGGCCAGGGGCCAAGGACGTGGGGCCGAGGCAGGTTGGCACTCACCGGTCCAGCAGGGCCAGCAGGGCGAGCCGCTCGTAGCGCACAGAGGTCCAGCGGCCGGGGAAAAGCCAGCACTTGTAGCTGTGCTGGGCACGGGGCGGCGCCTCCTCCATCAGCGTCTGCTCCTGGGATTCGTGCAGGGAGTCCTGGTCCAGCAGGTCAAACTGCAGTCCCCACAGCCGCGGCCATCAGCCCCTCACCCCCTACATGGTTCATCGCCACCCCCACCCCCCAGCACGTTGGCTGGTTGACCATCTCCTCCAACACCGCAAGTCCCCACTTTCTAGTGGCCCTGGGGCCTGCCCTGACCTTCCGCTGCAAGAGTCTGCTCCTTGCTCCAGGTTCCCAGCCCATAGCTCAATGGCTGCCGGGGACTTCTAGGGCTGCCAGGGGCCAGAATTACTAGCTCCCATATCTGTCTTCTGCATTCTTCCTGGGCTCAGTGAAATCTACCTTGCCCTTTGGGACTCAGCGTAAATGCTACCCACCTCCTGGACAGGGTCATCAGGGTCACTGTGACCCATCCACCCTGGCCCACAGGGCACCAGCCATGAGGAAGGCCTGGTGCCAATGCCAGTGCTGTGAGGCCCCAGACGAACTGCTTAACCTCTTTGGGCTTCTTGGCCTTCATTCAACAAGTACTTCTAGGGGACAACCGTGGGCCTGGCCCTGTGCTGGGCCCTGGGGACACGACGGAGAGCCACAGATGCATAGCCCCCGCCTCTGAAGATGGCCGTTAGCAGTGTGAGGATAACACTGCTACCCCATGTGCAGATTAAGAAGAATATATGCATCAGGATGGGGCATCGGGGTGATACCCATGGTCTGTCTGTGGCCCGGGGCGTTAGATGCACGGGTGCTTTTATAACTATTCTTTAAACTTTGAATTTTCACGTGTTTTCAGTATTTCCATTACTAGGCTAATCGTGCAAATTATTGTCCAAATCGGGATATCTTCAGGAGTAAAAAGGCGCACTATTTATAATTGCTAAGCTGAGGAGCACAAACGGTATCCCCAATTTATCTCACGCATGAGGAGCCCAGTCACCAGGGTAAGCTGAACTGCCCCTTTTGCAGGTGTCATTGCTAACACCCATCATCTCCACCGACTGTGGGTCCCTCCAGGATAAAGAAGATAATCCAGACACGTTTGTTGAATAAGCGGCTCCTTGAACCATTCAGACCCACAGCCTGCACACCCTGCGCTGGCCATCAAACATCGACAGACCCCGGAGGGCCCCGGAGCCCTCACTCAGCGGCCTGTGCCTACTGGGACCTGGGTGAGGGCTTGGTGACCTGCCCCCCCTTACGGCCCCCTCCTGCAGGTCCTTCCCCGATGCTGGGCTCACCTCCGGGATCTCCAGGGGCACTCGGCGCACTTGCATACCCTGTAGAACCACGGGCCTTGGCTGCAGCAGGTTCAGGCTACCCGCCACCTCAGGGACATCAGCCGAGTGGAAGCTGGAGGAATGTGAGTGGCGGTCCCTGTGGGAATCACAGGCGTGAGGATTAGGGCCGCTGAGGAGCCCCAGGACAGAGTGGGGTTGAGGCTGATACCAGGCTATGACTAAGGACCCAAAGGGGCTGCTCAGATACCCAGAGGAAGCACAGAAGAGGGGGGTCCAGAGAAGGCAGGTGGCAGAAGTGCCTCCCTTCCAGGCCCTGGGCTTACTGGAAGGCTCTAGAAGCCTTCTGCTTGGAAGTGTCATGGAGCCAGGGAGCCAAAGGATTCCTATAGGCCTGCCCTTCACTGCTCCTCACTCTCCTCTCCTCCTAGAGATTTCCGAACTGCCGCTTCCCCAGCCCGGAAGAGGGCGAGAAAACTTCCCAGAAACAGGAGCTCATACTTGGGAGACTCACCAGGCCCCATTGGCGGCCTGCTCCCCCTGCTGCCCGACGGGGTTCTCGTAGCCGCCTCCAGCCAGCCCGAAGGTGTAGGAACGCCGCACGCCTGGGACAGGGTGTGGGACACGAGGCAACACGTCAGGGACAGGACAAGGCCTAACCCATGTGGGCAACAGGGCCATCGAGAGAGGAAAATTCCTGTGCCATATCCCCCTGGGTGGCAGTCCAGCCCGAGGACAAGAGCTGGAGAGGAGAAGGCCAGCTGGTCTGGGGCCCGGGCCCTGCAGTCAGCCACCCTGGGTGTGGATCTCAGTCTACCACTCAGCCTGACGCCAGGCCATGCCTCAGTTTCCTCATCAGCAGAACGGAAATGATGAGACTACCTACAGCTCAGAGAGGCTGCAAGTCTGATGTCAGGCGGCGCAGAGAAAGCGCTCATCACAGGGCCAGTGGGTAATATGTGCCTGAGAGTGAGCACTGCTGCTGGGATGACAAAGACCTCAGCGGGAGAGAGAGGGAGTCCCCGCTAGGCTGGCCAGGGTCAGAGGCTGGGCGACAGGACTTGGGGAGGGGCTCACCGCTCTCGTCATAGAAGTAGTGCACGGCCCCCTCGGAGGTGTCATCAAAGGTACAGGCCTCATGCACGTTGGCACCAGCCCGGGTGAGCAGCAGCGAGGAGGCAAAATGCAGGGCAGAGGGCAGTGTCAGCGCCCGGGAGTGGGAGGCAGCCCGGCCTCGCTGAGCTTCCTGCAGGCTGCTGGGGAGGGTCAGCCATGGGTCAGCACCACCTAGAGCCAGCTGGCCCTGGGCCCTCCGACTGGTGGCAGACGCTCACCTGGGGGGCGAGCCCATGACAGATGCAGGAGGAGTGGGGTTGCTGCCTGCATTGTGGCGTCTACGGATCGCTTGGGTCCGCCTCACACTGCTCGAGCGGTCCCGCTTGCCAGCCTCCTCAGCCGCTGCTCAGAGAGAGACCTCCGAGCATAAGTGACAGTGGCTTGGACAGAGGTAGGGGTAGGGGTAGGGGTAGGTACTTCCGTCTGGAGATAAAGTCAAGCCTAGGCTAACCATGCCCTGGATCTGGGGCCCAGCCCGGTCACCTAACCGCTTGTGCCTCAGTTTCCACATTTGGAAATGAGGACAGTATGACTGCCCTGCCCCACTGATGGCCCAGGATGATGACTGTGGATGCTGCGAGTCGTCAGGGGCACAGGCTTCCAGTACCAACGGCAAGACCTGGAGAATGGTGCCGGAGGTCTCTCTGCCTGTCTCCCCGTTGCTGCAGCCCTGCTTATCTGAGGAGTTTGGCAGATTGTGTCACTCAATCGCTGAGTCCACATCCACCTGCTGCCTGAGACAGAGGCTGGGCTGACCCCGACCAGGTCCACACGTCTGCCCTTTACCCAGACCTAAGCCCCAACCTGGCTCACCTCCCTGCCCAACCCTGCAGCTGGCACTTACCTCCCCCTACAGCACCTTCCTCCTGCAGTTCCCCCCGCCAGCCAGGCTGGTTGGCAGCAGGTCCCCTGCGGGCCTCGGCAGGCAGCGCAGCGGGTTCACCAGCAGCCAGCTCCACCCCTGCCTGGGCCTCCAGCTCAGCCTTGGAGCCAGCCAGGGGGGCCCTTAGGACATCACCCCCTGCTCCATCCATGCTCAGCACACGGGCATGTGTTTTGGCGCTGGCAGTACTAGGCGTCCGCTGGGTCCCATAGGGCCGTTTAGGGGGCACAGCAGTCCCCTCCTCAGCCCCATGGGGGGCCCGTCGCTTCCGAGGCCCCCCTGCTGCGCCCCGGGAGCTCTCGGGGGAGTAGCAGGAGGTAGAAGAGGAGCTGTCAGTACTGTAGCGGCGCTGAGATCGGAGACTGGAGGCCGGGCTCAGTTCACTGCCCTCACTGGTGTCTTCATCCTCAAAGAAGCCCCCGCCTTCCAGCAGGGGCCGCCGAGGGGCACGGCCGGGTGGGGAGTGTCTTCGCACGGGCGGCCGCCGTTTGCTAGGCCGGAGCAGGGCCAAGTCCTTGGGCCGCACAACCAGGAGCGGCTCAGCTGGACCTGGCGGTGTCCCTGCTCCTATGACTGTGTCAAAGGAACGCAGCGTGTCATCTGAGGGGACTCCAGCATCTGGTGAGGCGGGCAGCTCAGCCTCCGAGGGTGGGTCTGTGTCGCTGCCCTCAGGGGCTTGCCCACCAGGGGGGCTGTCCAGGTGGGTTGAGTTGGTCTTCTCACTCTTAAAGCTGCTCAGCGTCTCCCTGTCAGTGCCACTGAAGCAGGAATCTGAGGAGCCGGCTTTCTGGGGCATGGGCTCTCCTGAGCCCCGCCGGTCCAGGGGCTGGTAGCCGCCCACTCCCCGGCATTGTTCCCGCCGACTACTGGTCCTCACCAGGGCCCGGTCAGGCCGCGTCAGGGTCAGGAAGCTCTTGCTCAGCTCCTGGCTGAGGCTCCCCTTCAGCAGGGGGCTCATGGGAGTGTCAGCCACACTGCTCCCACTCCAGGGGGCTCCATCTCCAGCCAGGGGAGAACGTTCCGAAGAGTCCGTGCTGGGAAGAGAGGGGTCTGGGGCAGCCCCGGGGGGCGTCTGGGGAAGGTCTCCAACTGTCAGAAGAAAGGAAGGCAGAAAATAAGTGAAGAGCACACTGAGAAAGGAACTGGTGGCTAAGGGGTCTTACGGCCTCTGCCTTCCCTGACAGCCCAGCTGGGGTAGGACCATGAGGAGGACCCATCCAGGAGAACAAAGAGACCCCAGGGTAGCACAATTGGGTGACTCAGAGGCAAAACAGCTACTGCTCCCCCAAGCGCCCGCCATTTCATGCCCACTCACTCAGTTTTTCCTGGGAGCTTAGCTTGAGCATCTCTCGATCGGCTGAGGTCATGATCACATTGTTGCTGCCCTGCTCCCGCACCAGCTCCTTGATGTCTGCAACCACAGCCCTAGAGTCAGCAGCAGGACCCCAGGGCAGGTGCGTGCCATCCCGTTCCACACCACTACCTTCTGCCCTGAGCAGCAGCGACCTACCTCGGAGGGGCCCAGAGTCTTCCATCCGGGGCAGCAATTCCTGGGCAGACAGAGACAGGTGTGAAGGAGCAAACAGGACAGGAAGTAGCCTCAGGACATACCCGTGGTGGGCATGGGCTCTCAAGAGAAGAGTGGGAGAGGCTAAGGGCCAGGACCACTCACCGAGACCTGGTTGAAGCCAAACACGGAATGCTGGGAGCTGCAACGTACTGGGGGTGTGGAACTCACTTTCCGAAACACTGTCATCTCCACTCCGGGATCCCTGGCAGTGGAGAAGAGCTTCAGCATTGCACTAACCTACCTTCTTTATCTAGTACCTCCTCTGCCATCCCGATCGCTTCTCTCTTCTCAAAGGTTCCCTTATAATTTCAGGACCAATTATGGAACAAGTACTGAACCACTCATGAAGCCAATGCTCCCTAAGCCCCTCCTCCATCCTCCAATGCTCAAGCCCAGGCAACGAGAGCCCTCAATCCCCAACAGAGCCCCTACCCCACCCACCTGAGCGGATTGTTGTCCCCCTGGGCAGGCTCTTCCTCTGGCTCCCCCATGGTAGAGTTGCGCTTCTCCACAATCTCGCCCTCGTCGAACATGGCATGCAGCCGATAGTTCACAGTTTTGATGGTAGCAAAAATGACAGCGACCACAAGGCAGTACACACTGGCCACCATCAAGCTGGGAGGCAGAACCTGGAAGTGGCAGCAAGTCAGGTTCCTCCTCATACAGCTCTGCCCCCATGGAGTGGACCTACCACATCCGTCAGCGCTAGGGTTCACAAATTCACAAGAAGACTTCATCGCCTCTCTGTGAAACTAGTACATTGACCCGACCAGTAGTTCTGTCTTCTAACTGGAGACAGATATTCCGTGAGATACTCAAGGTCACCCAGCCCAGGAAAGGAAGAATTTGGCTTCTCCTCCACACACCCCAAATCTGCAGTGGTTCCTCTCTCCACACCCTAGAACCCAAGGCACAGTCCCGAATCCCTGCCAGGCCACCAATCCTTAGTGCCATCTGCCCTCCCTTTCACTGGCAGGAGTTACAGGTGGTAGCAGCGACTTACCATGTACAGCAAGAAGGGAAAGGTGAGCAGGAAGATCCAAACGTAGAGATGGAAGCAGTTGGAGAAGGTGCTCTGGTGTGGGTCGAAGAACCAACCGCCAGTAAGCGAGGCCCACACCCCCTGGCGCAGGATCTGTAACACCTGCGACCCCATGGCACCGCCGCTGCTGCTGCGCGCGCCCTCCTCCCGGGACCCTCATGGGGGCGGCCCCCGGCCCATGCCCCGCCTGGCGCCTGAGGGCCCCGGGGCCCGGCCTAACGCTCACGCCATGGCCTCCCCCAGCGGGGGAGAGGGGTCGGCAGGGCGAGGGTACGAGCAGGGGGCGGGGTCGGCCAGGGCAGTCAGCGGGGCGAGGCCTGGGCGCGGCGACGGAGCCGCATCAGGGGCGGGGTCCGGGCCCCCACCCCCGGCCCAGAACCGCTCCGAGGGGCCGAGCCGGCAGGCAGGCGCGGGGCACGGGCCAGGCACCCGACGGCGGCATCCAGAGGTGGGCGTGGGGTGGGTAGCCCGGAGGTGTAGGCGACAGCTCCCCGGCTCCGGCCTGGGGAGAACCCCAGGACCCTGAGGTCCACTTCCGGGGTCACAGGTCACTCGCTCCGGGATCCGCGCTCGCCCCGCTTCTGCGGGAGCCGGCCCAAGGGGGAGGCCGGAAGAAGGAGCCGCGAGCCGCCAGCCTGCAGTGGCGCATGCGCCCGATGGGTTCAGTTGAGACCCGGAAAAGGAAAACCTGACGGCATGAATGCGCAAGCGCATGGAGGCGGTAGAGCGAAAAGAAGCGGGGGGAGCTCTTTGGGCGTGCACAGAGTCCAGATCTAAGGGAAGAGACGATCTAAGAGGTAGAAGCGCTTGAGCGCATGCGCTGACAATTTAGCGAAAACCACAGGGCGGAACCAAAGGGATAGTTGAGTGGCCATTGGGTAATGCAGTGGAGCTAATTGGCGGAAATCTCTCCCAATGAGTTACAGAAGGTGGGGAAAGGATGGAGGCGTGAACTCCCCAGGACCACAGAAAGAGTTCATCGCCACCGGAGCACGCCCCGACTGGTGCGCCCCTTTTAGTGTTGGACCTCAAACGTCACGAGCGTCTGTCGCCCGGAGCGGCCTCTACTTCCGGGTCAGAGCTCAGATTTGGAGTGCAGAGAGCGACCGTCCAGAACAGGCGGGAATAATCGAAATAGGATAGCGTCGTTTTTCTTAAAGTGACAGGCTCAAAGCAAGTGGGGTCAACCCAGCGGTCGTGAGGGAGACTTAGCTATTCTGAAATCCAATCACTGGGCAACAGTCTCAGGTTTCCGCCCACTGGGGAAGGGGCATGAAGAAGTGGATTATTTCCCAGGTGAGGGGAAGAGGAGAACCTTAGACAACCCGTTGCAAGAGTTTGAGATGCAGCGAGTTCCATCCTCCAATCTCTTGCACCCTCATCCCAATAGCTCTGCAAAGCAGAGCTTCTGGTCCCCGTTTCAGATATGAAGAGAATGAGGCGCAGAGAGGATGGGTCACACAGCTCTGCAACTTGGAAACCAAGACCAGACTCGGGGTTGTTGCTCCACTCCTAAGACAAGTTTTTCACCGAGTTTTGCCCATGCGGATGCAGAGGGTGGTGGTGGCACGTCCTTAGCAAAGAACAACCTCGACCCTAAGCCCGCTGTGATGGGGGGTTCGGGGTGCCCTTCCCCTCATTCTGCCCCTCATTCTGCCCCTCCTCGCCCGCCGACCAGGGAACTCCCGGAGGCTCAGCCGCCTGCAGCCTCTGAGAGGGGAGCGGTGCTACCAGCTCGCGTCATCTGATGCTGTTTCCTGCAGGAGGGAGAAGAGCGGAAAAAAGTGAAACTCCACCCTCCACCTCTGCCTCCCGCCCCCGGGGCCAAAGTACAAAGGGAGGAGGAAGAAGGGAACGGGGGTTGGAGCGGTCGGCCAAGGGAGCTGGGCCTGGAAGGGGCGGCTCGACCCAACTCAGGACACTTCAGCGAGCCCTGCGCAAAAAGACCCAACCGAAGTCCAGGCGCTGCCTCTTTCTGGCCCCACCTTATACTTGGCGGGTGCTGGAGCTAGGCTCCCAAGACTGATCCGGGACTGAGGCACACCCCGGCCCTTCCGAACTGGCAATGGTGAGACACCGGAGACCTCGGGGTCCCATCCCCCGAGCCTGACCACACTGCCCTGGGTGGCCCTCCTCTAGAAGCTGGAGATGCAGCGGGCCAGGAGGCCACTCTCCTGGCTCCCCAGAGAGGCGTGGGTCTGGGGCTGAGGGCCAAGGCCCGGATGCCCAGATTCTGGGACTAGGGCCTCGCCAGCCAGCAGGGGTGGGGACCAGGGGCACCCGGGGAAGGTCCCCCACACGCCCCAACGCCGGCTTCCAGCCATGGAGCCCTTGAAGAACCTCTTCCTCAAGAGCCCGCTGGGGTCATGGAACAGCGGTGGCAGTGGGGGCGGCGGGGGCAGCAGCGGAGGCTGGCCAGAGGGGTCCCCGAAAGCAGCGGCTTATGCCAACCCTGTATGGACAGCCTTGTTTGACTACGAGCCCAATGGGAAAGACGAGCTGGCCCTGCGGAAGGGCGACCGTGTGGAGGTGCTGTCCCGGGATGCAGCTATCTCAGGCGATGAGGGCTGGTGGGCGGGCCAGGTGGGCGGCCAGGTAGGCATCTTTCCATCCAACTATGTGTCTCGGGGCGGCCCTCCCCCCTGCGAGGTGGCCAGCTTCCAGGAGCTGCGGCTGGAAGAAGTGATAGGCATTGGTGGCTTCGGCAAGGTCTACCGCGGAAGTTGGCGAGGTGAGCTGGTGGCCGTAAAGGCAGCTCGACAGGACCCCGATGAGGACATCAGCGTGACAGCTGAGAGCGTGCGCCAGGAAGCCCGGCTTTTCGCCATGCTGGCACACCCCAACATCATTGCCCTCAAGGCCGTGTGCCTGGAGGAGCCCAATCTGTGCCTCGTGATGGAGTATGCAGCTGGTGGGCCCCTCAGCCGTGCCCTGGCTGGGCGGCGTGTGCCCCCCCACGTGCTGGTCAACTGGGCTGTGCAAATTGCCCGTGGGATGCATTACCTGCACTGTGAGGCCCTGGTGCCCGTCATCCACAGAGACCTCAAGTCCAACAACAGTGAGTTGTGGGGAGCATGGTTGGAGGGTGGCATGGCCCAAGCACACACATATTGCCTACTCTCAGCTGAGCCTACCTGGGGATCTATTAGAGGCCGGGGCTCTCAGCCCTTGGGGAGTCCCAATTGACTGGGATCCGCACTGTCCCCAAAGCAGACGTCCCAGATACCAGAGTCCTTCATGCCCCAGCCCCAGAAGAAGTCCTTGGCCCCAGCTCACAGACGCCAAGTTACAAAATTGGGATCTCTCAGGTGGGCCATAAGTACCCTGCCTGACCATGGCTGCCACCTTAAGGAAGCAGAGCGCTGGATCCTGGCACTTCTCTACCCCTCCCCTAAAGTTCGCACTTGTGCTGTTGATTCTCTGCACTCCCCTCCACTTGTGATGGGCAGCTCCTCCAGAACAGACTTCTCTGAAGGGAAAGCCCCCCACCATGGTGGTTGTGGTGGTCCAGGCTGGGGCCTGAGCTAGAATTCTGGCCCCACCTCTCCCCTGGGTTGTTATTTCAATTCAGAGCCTCAGTTTCAGACTCTGTATAAAGGGAGTAATAGGGGAGGGGGGTGGGAATGGCTTAATGGACCAGGCAAGCCCTGGTGTATGATGCTAACACACAGTGGGTCCTCAAGCGTGGGTGTGGACATTTGAGGGTTAGATCACCAAAAGGGCCTCACCTGGAATCAGCATTTGGGGTGGGCGTGGTAGAGTTATGGCAGACTCAATCAGGGAGGCACTCCATCTCTAACCATTTCAGGCCCCACACAGTGCCCAGCATGGGCCCAAGACAAGGAGTGACAGTTTCAGAGGACTTCCGAAAACAGGCAGGCTTCCCACCAGGCCAAAAGCAGTGAGCGTTCAGAGAGGCACCCAGTTGGATAGCCAGGCAGGGCCTGACAAGAGCAAAGGCCAAGAGGCAGGACCCACCACAGTAGTGGGGAGACGGGCCTTCTGGGGCCCCGGGTGCAGGCTATAGAGCAAAAGGAAGTCCAGGAGGGGCCAGTGGAGTTACTGGAGAGGACGAGGCAGCTTTTGGAAGGGGGAGCATGGATATTTTGAGCCTCCTGGCCTGGGCTGACCATAGACAAGGGATCTCGGGGTAGCAGAACACCAGAACCCAGTGCTGTCCAAGTCGTTGCCAGGACTGGAGGGGCCAGGGGATGTCTGCCAACCACCCCACCCACTATCATAGGGGGCAGTTTCTACCTCTCAGCCTCATTTCTGGGTTCTAGCCATCTAGGGACCCCCATTCCCTGCCTCAGCCTGAGGGGGATTCCCCGAAGGCCCCAGGGGGAGGGGACTCCGTCTTCTGTTTTTCCTCCAGTTTTCTTTCCAGAGAAAATGGAACAATAGCCCAGGCCCCTGCTCCCCACCCTCCCCACCGCTTCCTGCGTTTCCTGCTGCCCCTGAGCCGGCTTCCTGCCCCTGCTCCAGCCTCTGCTCCCTCCCCAACCCAGCTGCCTGCAGGGGAGGAAAGAGCTGGGGGTGGGGGGTGTTTGTGGGAGAGGAAGGAGCCAGGGATTGCGCCCCTACTCTCCTCCAGTTCCCCTGCTTCCCTCCCAGAGTCTGGGTGGTGGTGAAAGGCAGGGAGGGTGCCCTCAGCCTTCCTGAGCCTGGCCTCCCACCTTGTAGGCCCAAGTTCTAGGCCTGGGGTGCTGTCTGCGGCATTGGGGGGGATGTCCCTGGACTGGGGGGGCGCAGGCAGGAAACAATGGCATGATTTTCCTGGACAATGGGGGCCTTGTGAGGAAGCCTGACAGGGAGAGGAGGGGGAATTCTCCAGGCCCACGAGTCACAGGACTGACCAGCCAGCCCGGCCTGGGCCTGACCTCCCCCAATTCTCCCCCAAAGGACCCCCCCAGTTGGAGACCTGGGCCAGGCCCCCAGAAAGGAGAAGTAGGGACCATGGGAAGGAAGCGGAAGAGGTGTGAGCTGCCTAGGCCACTCCCGAGGCCCACAGAGGCTAGCCTGGGACGGGGCTGGGGGCCAGGTTTTTTCCTGAGGCCAGGGAGCCCCTAAGGGGCCACTGAGAGGGGAATCTCCAGCCCCCTCTTCCGGGTGGCCCTGACTGCCCATCCCAAAGGTCTATATCAGACACCAGAAGAGCAACTTGGCTTGGGACAAATTCAAGGCATTTAGAGAAAAACAGGGGGTGCAGAGGACAGGAGGAGGCTTTGCAGGTGTCAGGTCGAGCTGGGAGTGGGAGGTGGCAGAAAGGCCACCAGTACAAAGAAGTCCCGAGACTTTGGGTGAGTTACCTGGGCCTCAAATTACCTGACTAAAAAGAGGAGGCTGGCCTCCCAGCCTGAAATGCTGGTGCAGAAAGTGCTTCACTGGTTTGTGAGGTACCATACTCGTATGTGACAGGGAGCCGCAAGGGTTGATCTTCAAGAGGGTGGGTGGGTCCTGGCACCAGAAGAGGTAGGAGTCCCTCCCCAGCCCCAGCACACAGACCCTTTTGCCTGGTCCCATTCCAGCTACCTGCCCCTAGCCTGTTGCATTTGTTTTTGGGAATGAGCTCTGTAGGGTTTACTAAATGGTCCAGTTCTGAGCCTCCAGCAGCCAGGCCGGAGACTGTAACGAAGCTTGAAGTTGTAATAGATGGAGTAGGTCTACAGAGAGATGTTAGTGAGCAGCAGAATCTTTAGGTCAACTGGCATTTAGCATGTTCATGCTAGGTGTCACACCCTGTGCTAAGGCTTTAAAAAGTGTGATTTTGAAAAAAAGTGCGATTTTATATAATATTCAAGACAATCCTCTGAGGTGACTTTTGTTGTCCTCTTCAGCTTTTCAGCTGTTCACGACTGAGCCCCAGTTTGGCTCAGAGGAGAGAGTGGATTGCAGGATCATTTTCTGAGTTAGGAGAAATGGCAGGCACAGTGGGATGAGAAAGGTGCTTGTTGAGGGTGTACGGACATCAGGTAGGGCAGCTGGTGGTCAGCTGAATTGACTTGTGGCCTAGAGATGCCATTGTGTGGCTGGCACCTGGGAGATGCCAAGACAGCCTGAGGGCAGTGGGCCGAGGTTGAGGAGAGGCCAGCTCTGAGGAATACCAGAATCGAAAGGGCTGAGGGTGGGGGAGGCCCTGAAGGAAACAGCTCAAGCAGCCAAAGGCCCCGGCTGCCGAGGACAGCAGGGAAGTGTTGGGCAGCAGTGCCAGATGCCCCCACAAGGCCCAAAGAGCTTGGCCAGCAGTAGGGTCAGTTGTGGTTTTAGGCATGGAAAAGTGAATACCCTGCTTCTGCCACCTCTTCTGAGGAGTCTTGTCTGACTCACCGGGCTGTGGCAGGTGCTAGGGCCCGCCCCTTACCGAGTGGCATGCTGGTACTCCACCCCCAGTACACTGCGCTGCCCCCATTCCAGTGCTGTCACCTGGGCAAGAGAGCTCAGCGGTGTGCCCTGAAATGACACGTGTTCGGCAACGTAATTGGCTTGGATGTCACTTCTCTACAGTGCGGTCATCCATAACCAGAAAAGGAGAGAGGCCCTTTCAGATCCTTGATGATTCTATGACTTTGTCCTCTTTCTATTCCTCTAAAAACTTCTCTCATTTGAGCCATGTTTTTTCCTGATGAGAGATTTGCAAGTTGCTGCTTCTCCTCTCTGTATGGTGGCCCCATTTGGGTCAAAGCCATGAGCCCCTTCCAAGTCTGACCATCCACTCCTACATTTATCCCCAAATCCTCCTTTCTGGCCAAGAACCAGCACTTTCTTAGACACCCCCTTTCTCTTAACAACCAGCTGCATTAATAGTTATCCTTTGGAGTCTTCCTCTCTGCTGGGAGTGGCGGCACTAGCCACAATGCAATATGGGCAGCGGGCCTGTGGTTACCTGTTGGGTCTCCTTTCCAAACGGTTTTCTCCTGCTCCCCATCCTGAGAGAGGTTCTGCTTCACAATCCTGTCTCAACAAAATGACAAAACACGGGTTCTCTTGAAATTAAAGCCACAAAGCCTGAGAGGCTGCCATATTGCCGGTTTCTATTCAATGCAGTGTTAGGAGAAAGTTATAGGAGTTTGTTTGGAACCACACAGACTAGGTTGGAATCGCGGCATTATTTATATATGGCGTTGGCCAATTCATTTTCTTGCTCAGTTTCTTCATCTGTAATAATGTCTACCTCACAGATTTTTGTGTGTGTGAGTGCTAGAACTGAGTGTAAAAATGCCTGGTCTCTAGTAGTCCCTCCGTAAACATTTCCCAGCATTGTTGTTATTATTTTTTTTTGACATTTTTTTATTGGGGAAGGGGAACAGGACTTTATTGGGGAACAGTGTGTACTTCCAGGACTTTTTTTTCCAAGTCAAGTTGTTGTCCTTTCAATCTTAGTTGTGCAGGGTGCTGTTCAGCTTCAAGTTGTTGTCCTTTCAGTCTTAGTTGTGGAGGGCGCAGCTTAGCTCCAGGTCCAGTTGCCGTTGCTAGTTGCAGGGGACACAGCCCACCATCCCTTGCGGGAGTCGAACTGGCAACCTTATGGTTGAGAGCCCAGGCTCCAACCAACAAACTGAGCCATCCAGGAGGCAGCTCAGCTCAAGGTGCTGTGTTCAATCTTAGTTGCAGGGGGCGGAGCCCACCATCCCTTGCGGGACTCGAGGAATCGAACTGGCAACCTTGTGGTTGAGAGCCCCCTGGCCCATGTGGGAATCGAACCGGCAGCCTTCGGAGTTAGGAGCATGGAGCTCTAACTACCTGAGCCACCGGGCCGGCCCCACAGCATTGCTATTTTTGTCTGATTCTATTCCAATGCCAGCTGTGAGCTCCTCAGGGCAAGACCACCTCAGTGTCCCCAGTACCCAGCCAGGATATCTGTCAGATGACAGTTTGCTGCCAGCTCCTCCCTTGTCCCTACCACCTGAGCCTAGAGCACCCACAATCCTGCCCCTCTTCTTCCCCAGTTCTGCTGCTGCAGCCCATTGAGGGTGACGACATGGAGCACAAGACCCTGAAGATCACTGACTTCGGCCTGGCCCGCGAGTGGCACAAAACCACACAAATGAGTGCTGCTGGCACCTATGCCTGGATGGCTCCAGAAGTTATCAAGGCCTCCACCTTCTCTAAGGGCAGCGATGTCTGGAGGTGCGGCCTGGGTGGAGGCTAGACAGGCTAGCTGTGGGGCTGCAGAAGGCAGAGGTGGCTGCCAAAAATCTAGTGCTGAGCAGACAGGTGGAGCCTAGCGGGAGGGACCCAAACCATTTAGTTCTTGGTTGCTTTGGGGTGAAATGGCAATGAGTGAGTAGAGGAGGGGACACAGACCCTTTGTCTCACCCACAGCTTTGGAGTGCTGCTGTGGGAACTACTGACTGGGGAGGTGCCCTACCGTGGCATCGACTGTCTTGCTGTGGCCTACGGAGTGGCTGTTAACAAGCTTACACTGCCCATCCCTTCCACCTGCCCGGAGCCCTTCGCACAGCTCATGGCTGGTAAGGGAATGGCACGGGTGGGTGAGGGCCAGAGCTCCTTGGCCTTAGACACAGCCATCCACAGTCCCCTTCTAATTTTGTCCCCCCTCCACGCTGTGTCCCCAGACTGCTGGGCGCAGGACCCCCACCGCAGGCCCGACTTCGCCTCCATCCTGCAGCAGTTGGAAGCGCTAGAGGCGCAGGTCCTGCGGGAAATGCCGCGGGACTCCTTCCATTCCATGCAGGAAGGCTGGAAGCGTGAGATCCAAGGCCTCTTCGATGAGCTCCGGGCCAAAGAAAAGGTGGGAGGAGTCAGAGTCTCAGGGTTGGAAGGAGATGCCGGGAAGGACTGTCTCCCCGGTCTCCACTGGGCAGAGAATGGGGGCGGGCGCCAGTGTCCGTACTGGACTGACCCTACTGCCTGCCTTCACTGTCGGGGGCACAGGAACTACTGAGCCGCGAGGAGGAGTTGACCCGTGCCGCGCGCGAGCAGCGGTCACAGGCAGAGCAGCTGCGGCGGCGCGAGCACCTGCTGGCTCAGTGGGAACTGGAGGTGTTTGAACGCGAGCTGACGCTGCTGCTGCAGCAGGTGGACCGCGAGCGGCCGCACGTGCGACGCCGCCGCGGCACCTTCAAGCGCAGCAAGCTCCGCGCGCGAGACGGCGGCGAGCGCATCAGCATGCCACTCGGTAAGGGGCGGGCCCCAGCACTCCGCCCGCCATTGGCTGCGTGGACGGAGGGGTGGGGTCAAGCGTACTTGCTGGCCGCACTGGGATTGGTTTAGGGTGTTGGTGGGCGGGTCCGTGAGCTGAAGGTTGGAAGGGGTGGGACTAGGAGTATTTTGTCTGTGGGAGGGTTCTGGCGGAAATATTTGCATGCCAGCCTGGGAGTGGCTGCGGCCGGGAGGGGCGGGGCTCGTGGAAGTTCTGGGAAGGCCAAGGGACCTGGCAGGCAAGCTCCCAGGAATCCCCGACTCCTCCGCGCTTTTCCGGCGATGGAGTCCAGGCGGTCCGCTTTCCTTACCGAGAGGCTGGCCCCAGTCACATAGCCACCGTGTCAGGCCCGGTCCCTACGCTGCCTACGAGCCGGCCGACGGCCCTTGCAGGTTGGGATCATTGCTCTCCACCACAAACCTGCACCTCACTTCCTTCCCAAACCCAGACTTCAAACACCGCATCACTGTGCAGGCCTCGCCGGGCCTGGACCGGAGGAGAAACGTCTTCGAGGTCGGAGCTGGGGACTCACCCACCTTTCCCCGGTTCCGGGCCATCCAGTGTAAGAAACCTCGCCTCCCTATACCCTTCCCTTAATTCTTACCCGTCTGTCAAACTTTATCCTTGACGGTGAATCCCACCCACCATGTCCTCTTCCTGCCAGCCTCCAGTCTTCCTCTCCTATCAGTCTAAACTGGTACCTCTGAGTTCCCCAAGCAGCATTTCTTTTACTAATTTTTTAAAGTCAAATAATTGTATAACACTAGTATTTTCTAATTGTGTGACCACTCGTTTTTCTAAATGTTATGCTAATATTAACTTAATTCTTCACAATAACTCGGTGAGTTAACTATCATTACTAAGTAAATCAGAAAAGTGAAAAAAGTAACTTGCCTAACGTTACACAGCTAATAAGAATTTAAACCCAAGCAGTTTGCTGCAGTGTCTGTACTAACTACTAAGCAGCAAATGCCAGCTGAAAGACTAGATGAGATGCCCCACCTTATTGCCAGCCCCAGGACCCAAACCCACCTACCCTGCCCCAATTCTGTTCAGTTCTCTGTGGCCCAAAGCCCACCTTGGGAATGGATTGGGGCCCAGCCTGTTCCCATCCTCTAAGACGTAGCCAATGGAGCCTGACTGTCATCATAAGGGAGGATAGGATCAGGGCTTTTGACCTCAACTCAGATTCCATCGGTTTCCCTACACAGTGGAGCCTGCAGAACCAGGCCAGGCATGGGGCCGCCAGTCCCCCCGACGTCAGGAGGACTCAAGCAATGGAGAGCGGCGAGCATGCTGGGCCTGGGGTCCCAGTTCCCCCAAGCCTGGGGAAACCCAGAATGGGAGGTGAGTGCCCCCAACCCCAGCAGCATCTGCCTCCCAACAATCCTGAAATTCACAAAGCACAACTCCCCTCCCATCCTGTAACCAGGAGAAGGTCCCGCATGGACGAAGCCACCTGGTACCTGGATTCAGATGATTCATCCCCCTTAGGATCTCCTTCCACACCCCCAACGCTCAATGGTGAGTGACCTTGTCACCCCTCAGCTGCACTCCTTGCTATTGGTACTATGGAAAGGCTACCAGAAGCCAGCAGGCCCAGCAACGCCTGTCCTAGATTCCAGGTCTGACTTTTAGGCCCATGATTGAGCTGGATACAGCCCAAGCCTCAGGGAGCCCAGAGTCTGGTCCCCCTCTGTCAGGCCTGGCCTGCAAGAGGGCTCTTTCCTGGCCCTGTGGCAGCCACTGTGCCCTTAGCAGGCTCCAGGGAAGGAAGGAAGGAAGATGGAATGGCACCACCACCCCCAATTTGGGACACAGGGGAAGCTGGGCTTATAGAGGAGAAGGAAACTGCCCATGTGGGGTGTAGACAGACAAGTGGCTGCCACACTGTACGTCTAAGAGTCCCTTCTAAGGAGCTTGTAGGTGGAGAAGGGGATAAGAAAGCTGAGCAGGTGGGAATCCAGGGCCCATTCTCACTTCATTTGGGGTAGTTCTGGGCTTTTCTTTTCTCTGTGGTAATAACGGGACTTACTATGTGCCTGGCATTCCATCCAAGCAACAACCCTGTGAGGGAGGTGCTGTTATTATCCCCATTTTAGAGATGAGGAAACCAGCTCCCAAGAGGTGAAGTAACCTACCTAAAGCCCCATGCTAAAGATTTGAACCCAGAGAGAGAGACTGGCTCCTGTGCTCATGGTGAGCTTCCTCAGAAGCTTTCATGTGGAAAAGGGTTTTTCACATGCAAACCGCTTGGGAAGCTAGGGAGTCAGGCAGAGAGCAAGGCTCCCATGCCCGAGGAATAAGGGCTCAGCTCAACACTGCCCAGCATTGGCAGAGGCTAGAAAGTTGCAGCCTCCCTTGCCCATGGGTCTCTTCAGAGCCCCCCAGCTACACCTGCTTCTCACAGCCAGAACACAGCATCTGGCTTAGCGCTGTCAGGCTAGACTCCTATTCAGGAAACGGTTTAGACTCTCTCCTCTCACTCCACCCAGCACATCTCCTCCACCATTAGCTGAGCAATATTTGGTAGTAATCACAACAGCTAACATTTATTGGGTCCCTCCTATGTGCCAGGCAATGCCATGAGATGGGTATTATTAACAGCTCCATTTTATAGAGGAAGAAACTGAGGCACAGAGAGGTTGAGTGGTTTGATGCAGGGCACACAGTAGAGCAGGGATTTGAACCAGGTCTGACTCGAGGTAGAGCCTTCGGCCCCCATCTGCTGCACCATTTTCTACTCCAGCAGTTGCATTGCCCCAAGCTGGCTGTGCTGCAGGGATTGAACTGAGACTTGGGAGGCTAAGAGGCCTGCTTGGATTCCTCTGCTCTAGAATGTACCAGGCCAGAGAGTCAATGGAGAACTTGAGGTCCTGCCAACCCAGGTGTGTAGGTGGAAGCAGCCCGATATGTTCTGCAGATCCCTTTGGCCTTGCCTTCCCTGAGTAATTGGGCAGGGACCCAAGGACCTGGATCCCATCCTTCTCAAGCTTGCCACCTTACCTAAAAGGACATCACCTACCCCAGCTCAGCTGCTAGCTGAGCACTGGGTTCCTGTCGTGTAAGCCCACACTCCAGTCGCCATCTGGGGCCCATGAGAGTGCATGACCGTGACCTCCCAGCTGTCCAGAATCAGAAGCCTGGCTGAGAATCAAAGAAGAGCCTGTGAGATTGTCCCAGGCATAAGCCATGCCATTGGGGAGCCCCATCTCCCACTCCCATCCCCACCTGGATGTCCTGGCCCCTGGGGAACTGGTTGCAGTGAGTTGCTTATTGGTGGGTGTAGTCAGGCTGCACTGACAGAAATTGCCCTGGAGCTGGTAACTACCACATGGCCATGTCTTCTCCATGAGGCCCTATGGAAGTGAGTTTACCCTCATCCCTGGGTCAAGAATGGTTGTGCTGCTTTCTCCTAAACAGCTGGGTTTGCCAACTCTTAGTGCCAGGAAACTTAGAGGCAAATTAAACCCTTGCTCAGTTACCTTGGGCAAATCACTTACCTCTCGGAACCTCAGTCTCTCAGGCCATTGACTGCAGGAACTTCTTCCCACTCTCATTTTATGCACTGACCTCCATCTTCATTTAGCTTTGTCCCATTTTTCTTGCTTATCTGAAACATGTTTTTCCCATTCTGTTTAAACTCACTATAAATAATCAGTTTCTTTCCCTTTAAAATGGGGTAAAAACAATCACCTTATGTGGTTGTTGCAAGGATTCTAAGAATGGATTCTCCCATCAAATATGTATTGATGCATTTTATGAGCCAAGCATCAGAGTGTTAAGAGACCAACACTACCATGACCTTGGAGAGGGCCTAGTCTGGAGGATGAGGCAGACCCATAAATAAGTACAGTAGAAGCACTCAGTGAAGGGGGCAAGGGCTGCATAAGGTGTAACATGAGCAATAACTGCATAGGTTGGGGACATTCTGGGAAGGCTTCTAAAAGAGGAATAAACTCTTGATTTTCTCTACACTCAACTCACTTGACTTCTGACACCAAATGTGTGAGATTGTTCCCCACCCTGGCCAATTCTCCAACACCAGCCAGGTGTCCTACAATTCAGTTCAGTTCCAACACTATCTGGCGTTAGTTACCTGGACCCCCCAGGTTAAGGTCTTAGTCCCCCAAGACTGCTCCCACTTCAGATGCCATTCACAAATCCAGCTGGTCATCGTGCTTCTGACCGACTGGCTATAAATCATAGGTTCCCACCAGCCCCTGCTCAGGTTTGATAATTTGCAAGAATAGGTCACAGAACTCAGGAAAACAGTTTACTTACTAGATTACGAGTTCATTATAAAGGATACAGATCAAGAATAACCAGATCGAAGAGATGCGTAGGGCAGGGGATTCGGGAAGGGGCGCGGGGGCGACAGTGCCCTCTCCAAGCACACCACTTTCTCAGCACTTAGATGTGTTCACTAACCTGGAAGTTCTCCAAACCCCTTCAGCTAAGGTTTTTATGGGGGCTTCATTAGGTGACTGTGATTGATTGATGAATTCATTGACCATTGGTGATTGAACTCAATCTCTAGCCCCTCCCCTTCCTGGAGGGGGCTGGGGCTGAAAGTTCCACCCTCTAATCACATGGTTGGTTCCCTTGGCAACCAGACCCCAACCCTAGGGGCTTTCCAAAAGTCACCTCATTAATATGAAGTCAGGTGCTGTTAAAAGGGGCTTGTTATGAATAAAAAAAGACAATTCTTTCACTTCTATCACTCTATCACTTGGAATATTCCAAGGGTTTTAGGAGCTCTGTACCAGGAATGAGAGGAAGACCAAATATGTTTCTTATTATAAATCACAATATCAGGTTTCACCTGATATTTCAGGCGGTGACATCTGAGCTGTGTGTTGCTGGGTGGGAGAGGTGTGCTGGGAATAGTGTGCACAGGCAGGGGGCTCCCAGACCTGAGGCAGAGGAAGCCTGGCTGGGACTTAGTGGGGCGTTAAGACCCAGGGAGTGACAGGCGGGGCCAGGCTGTCCTCCTGGGTCTGTGAAGCCCAGTGCAGCTCCAGTACATCGGTCAGTGGATGATTGTTGAGTGAATGAAGCTAGAAGAACAATCAGGAGCCAATTCAGGAAGGACCTGGAAATTATGGAGAGTTTTTATGCAGAGACCTGTCTCAAGAGGTAGAGACACTGGATAAGGGTTGTGGCTGAGACTGGGACCCCCCCTCAGCCAAGTCCTGGTTCATAGTAGAAGCTCATTTTTCCCAGCCTTGCATTTCTTCCTCTTGACATACAGCCCAGTGCCCACTCCAGGCAGGCCCACTCCATGCCTGGCTCAAAGAAGAAGGGGAACATAGTAGGGGCGAGACCGGGGAGGGCTTTGAAAACCCAGCCAAGGAGCTTGGACTTTCATCTAGTGGCAGTGGAGAGCAATGGCAAGTTCTAGAGCCAAGGAGAACCTGACAAAGTTGGGGTTTGTGGGAAGCCTTCATAGACACCCCCTACCTCCTCAATGATGGGCTCCCTAGGCCCACAGGGAGGACACAGATGTCCTGAAATGCAGAGCAGAGTCTGGTTGGGAAGTGGTAGAGAGCAAAGGCTCTGTTGGCCCTGCCTGGAGTGAGGACTGCTCCACCCCTTACTGGCTGCACAGCGCTTATCCTCTCCGAACCTAGAACCCCTGGGGCATGAGGCTCAGACAACATAATGCCCCTAAATCTTTCAACTGGGACCTGGCACAAATAATTGACCCGAGCCTCAGTTTCCTCATTTCTGTAATGGGGACAGTGACGCCTGCCTCTGGGGCTATGGTGTACATTGGAGTTGACCTGCGTACCCCAGATAAGCTACCACGGGAGCGGGGGCAGGCAGGCAGAGGGGCCAGGTTCTGCCCAGCCAGGAAGGGGGCACCAGTTCCAGTCCTGTCCCTGGGGCCTTGCAGATGCTCCCTGCTGGCCATGGAGGCTACTGCGGCCCACTGTGATCTGGCCTCAGCTTGCCTCCTGGTGGACCCCCTTTCCTGCCCCTACCGCCCCATCTCTGGGCTCCAGGGCACCTGGCTGCCTCCTAGGCTTTGTCCCTACTGGTTCCTTGGCCAGCACTGTCCTCTGAAAGGCCAGAATGTGTGTATGTGATGGAGGCATCGTGGGCCTGGTCAGGGATGGTGTGGGGAGAACTCAGTCCATGTTCTGGGGCCACGGAAGGAACCCTATCTTAAGATGGCCTAACCTGTGCCCTGCCCCGGCCACCAGGTAACCCGCCGCGGCCGAGCCCGGAGCCAGAGGAGTCTCGGCGGCCGGCTGTGGCAGAACGCGGTAGCGGTTCCGGGACGCCCAAGCTGATCCAGCGCGCGCTGTTGCGTGGCACAGCCCTGCTCGCCTCGCTGGGCCTCGGCCGCGACCTGCAGCCGCCCGGGGGCCCCGGCCGCGAGCGTGGGGATCCCTCACCAGTGGCCCCCGCACCGCAGCCCACTCCATCCCCCACCGAGACTCCCCCTACCCCGCTCATCCGCTTCTCCCTCAAGACACCGGTCGCCCCCACCCTCCGGTTGAGCCCTGATGCTCCGGGCCCGCCCACCTCCACGCCCCTGCTGCTGGAGCTGGGTGTCCCCACGGGCCAACCGTCAGCCAAGAGCCCCCGGCGCGAGGAAGAGAGGCGTGGTGAGTGGCCAGCTGCATGCTTGTCAGTGATGGAGAGGAGGGGCTGGTGGGGACATGCATAGCAGTAAGGCTCTGGCCAAAGTAGCCTGCTGGACCCCAAACCAGGACGCTGAGCATGCATGTAGGGAACGGAGTTCTAAGGTCAGCCACCCAGTGGTGGGGGTGGGTTGGGGCCGGGCCAGGCTGGTGGTGAGAAAATAGAAGTAATGATAATTATGATAGCAGACTCCTACTGGTTGTTTACTTGTGCCAGGTTCCTGGTACTTTAGACGATTGTCTCATTTATCATAAGAACTCTGTGAACTAGCTGCTCTTGCTAGACTCACTTTTTGATGAGGAAATTTAAGACACAGAGCTAGGACTCGTGGCTCCCACTAGTAAGTGGCAGAGCTGGGATCCAAGCCCAGGCCTGTCTACTCCAGAGGCCTCGCTTTTAACCACTACATAGTAAACAGATGCACCATGGAGCATAAGGGACCATGGAAGTTAGGAGTCAAGTAGCTCACTGTGTAGATGGGGAAACTGAGGCCCAGAGCGGGGCAGTGCCTCCCAGGGACACCCAGGAATAAGTGGCTGCCTGACCCTGTGCCCCTCCCTCACCCTTCATAGGAAGCACTGTCTCACCCCCACCAGGGATATCCCGCTCCGCTCCTGGAACCCCTGGCACCCCACGCTCACCACCCCTGGGCCTCATCAGTCGACCTCGGCCCTCACCCCTTCGCAGTCGAATCGACCCGTGGAGCTTCGTGTCAGCTGGACCACGGCCTTCGCCTCTGCCCTCACCACAGCCTGCGCCCCGCCGGGCACCCTGGACCTTGTTCCCAGACTCGGACCCCTTCTGGGACTCTCCACCTGCCAACCCCTTCCGGGGGGGTCCTCAGGACTGCAGGGCGCAGACCAAAGACACAAGTGCCCAGGCCCCATGGATGCCGGAGGCAGGGCCTTGAGTGGGCCGGGCTGCTCCCCCACGCTCCAGCTGCCCTAGAGGGGCCACAGCATACACTGGAACAGGAGCTGGGCAAGCCTCTGTAGCTGCCTTGGTTTCCCCCAGGGACCCCGCCCCCTTTGGGGGTCAGGAACACTACACTGCACAGGAAGCCTTCACACTGGATGGGGTGCTTGCACCCCCCACACACCTGCAACCTGTGGGTCCCCCGACTTACCTGCCCCCCGGGGCCCAACACTGTACCCAGCTGGTTGGGAGGACCATAGCCTGTCTCAGGGAATTGCCCCCAGGGGTAGTGCCGGGAGGAGGGGAGGTGCAAGGGAGAGGGGCTGGCCTCAGCTGTCACCAGCACTTTTGACCAAGTCCTGCTACTGTGGCCCCCGCCCCAGGGCTTAGTGCCTGGACCCCCCTGCCCTGGGGGTCATCTGGGGCTGGGGTTCTCTGGGTGCCTTCCTGCTGCCCCGGCCAGGGTTGGGGCCTCGGCCTCAGGATCCAATGAAGCCAAATAAACTCAAGCTGTCTCCCTAAGCATAGCCTGTCACCTTTCTTGGAGGTAACCAGGGACCCAACCCACCACATGACCCTGGAGACCTCATGCCCCCAGCACAATGGGCCTGGGCTTAGGCTTTGCACCACACCCTTCTCCTGGGGTCAAGTCCACCGGCTTCGGTCGGGCATTGAAGGTCCTTGGCAGCCTCCCTGCACCCATATGCACTGGCCTTACCTACCTCCCCACCCTTGCCAGGCCTTTCCCACTATTTCAAGCAACTCTTCACCCTGATTCATCCTGCTGGCCAGACGGTCCCTGCTTATCCTCAGGGCCAGCTGCGATGTTACCTCCCCTGGGACTCCTTCTCTGGCTCCCAGCCGGGGCAGCCCGCTGAACTCAGGAACCCACAGCTCTCTGGGCAGCATCTTGGGGGTGTGTGTTGGGTGTGTCTCTATCCCATGGTCTGGACACAGGAGGAGTGACCCACCCGGCCACCTGGCTCCATGCACAGCTCCCTTACTGCCATGGGATTCTAATCCTAATCCAGGCTCCTCTTCCCCAGCCCCCTTCCCGGCATGCTCCATGGCAGCCAGGTTTACTGTGTCGCCGGTGTTCAGCAGTGTGGGACTTGGGAGGGCAGGGCACAAAGGGTCCAGGGCCCTCTGTGCATCCTCAACTGCCTAACACACCAGTCTGCACCAGACCCATCCCAAATCCCACTGTGCTTTCCATCCAGGACCCCTACAATAACACCCTCCATAGGTCCCCTGGGGCATACTTGCCCTCCAGGTCCTGCATCCTTAACCCCTTGCTCTCCCCCCACAGCCAGGCCAGTTCCTTTCGCACCCAAGCTCTTTCCCTCCCTCACTGGCCTTTCATCCCCCAACTGAAATGTCACTCCCAGAGAAGCCTTCCCAGTGACAGTCCTCTCCCATTAGCCAAAGGTTTCCTTCAGGGAGCAAATGACAAGGTGAACATGTCATGTTTCCTTGCTAACAAGTTTCTTGTGTGAACACCAGGAGGTAAGGGACCTGTGTCTGTCCTCAAGGCCCTGCTGAGGGGATGGAGTACGTGACTGAGTGAGTGTGTCCTTGAAAAAACCACCAGTGTGATTTGGAGCCAGTCACTTACCTCTTTGAGCCTCACCTTCCTCCACCCAGCCCTCACCACCCCAGCTTCAGGAAATTGGTCAAATAATAGCCCCAGAAACTGGGAGGAGTGATCCCACTCTCTTCAAGCCTAAACTGTCTCCTCTCCTCGATCCACACACCCCTGCAGCTGTGTCCCAGGCTTCTCTCCCTCTCAGCCACCTACACAGACAGCACCTCCCCCCAGCCCCACCCATCCAGCCCCTCCCAGGTGCCTGCGGTGGAGCAGCCAGCTCCCAGAGCACCTCAGACTCCCTGGCGGCACACCATGTGGGGTCTAAGGCCCTGGGCCCGATATGGGCTACTGGTCATGGCTCACCTGCTGGCCCTGGGGCTTGGAGCTGTGGTGTTCCAGGCCCTGGAGGGGCCAGCAGCACTTCAGCTCCAGGCCAAACTCAGGGCCGAGTTGGTCACTTTCCAGGCGGAGTACAGAGCCTGCCTGCCACCCGGGGTACTAGACGAGCTGCTGGGCACCGCCCTGATAGCCCAGGCCCATGGGGTCTCCAGCCTGGGCAATGGCTCCGAGGCCAGGAACTGGGATCTGCCCTCGGCCCTGCTCTTCACTACCAGCATCCTCACCACCACGGGTAAGGCCGCCAGGCGGCCCGGCAGGAGGGGGCTCCTGAGGCCATGGCTCCCTGGGATCCCTGAGAGTGCAGCTCTTCCCCCAGCCCCAAAGTGCCAGACAGAGCTCAGGCCTTATTAGGCCTGACATCACAGCTGGGGCTCTCCACACCAACACACCCTAACTGGTACCTCAACTTCAGCTGCCAGGAGGGGTGTGACCTCCCAGCCCCACCCCCAGGCACCCTTTGATACCCAGGAGCATTGCCGAGACCCCATGGGCTTGAGGTGAGGCAGGGAACAAATTGTGGGATGGCTTCTTGGATGGAGGGAAATGGAGGGAACCCGGGGAGTACAGATCAGGACCACAACTCAAGAGGAAGTGTAAGGGAAGTCTCCTAGGGGAGGAAGTCGTGATGAGATGTTAGCTAAGGCAAGAAGACAGAGAAATGAGGGAAGAAAATTCCAGGCAGAGGAAGCATTGTGGGAAGGCCCAAGGAAATAAAGTAATGGGACCCACAGCCTTGGGAGGATTTTGTCTGGCAAAGTCTCTAAATATTTTTTTAAATTAAAGTGTTTTCCAACCTCTTTTGGAAAAATCCAAAAATCTATTTTCACTGAGCCCGAATCCCTGCAAGGCCAAATACTGGCTGGAGTGGAACGGGGCCTGCACATGCACTCCGGTCCACCCCACTCCCCACCCCTCCCTCTTGTCTCACATCTGGCTCCTCTAGGCATTTGAGTTTATAACCTCTGGACTAGCTGATCCTGTTCTCCCAGCACACCCCCTCTCTCACTGCTCCCTGCCTTTGCACATGCTTTTTTGGCTTGAGTTCCCTCTCTCATGCATGCTGCCTCTTTTGCAGCTCTTGATGTCAAGTGTCTTGACTGACTTTCCTATCTCCCCCACCAAATGGCAGGACCTGAGCAGACTCGGATTCCAGTGCAAGGCCCAGCACACAGGATAACTAGATGCACCTTTGGGGAATGAAACAGTAGGTGATGTTCTGCCCAGGGGAAGTGGGCAGACCTGAGGAATCTCAGAAAGCCAGGCTCCCTCTGGGGCAGGACAGCAGTTCTCAGAATTGTCCCAGTTGAAAGAGGCCTGAGGGCAGATAGTCTCTTTTCTTTCATTTTCTAGAAAATAAGAATAGCCCAGAGGGGTTAAGGGACTTGACCAAGACCCCCACTGAGTGAGCAGAGCTACAGAACAGGGACCTGAACAGTTCTGGCCATCTCGGACACTAGAGGGCAGCCTTCTGCTGAAGCGATGTTGGGGGAAGTGGGGACCCTAGCAGGCATTCCACTCAAGTGCTCATTGTCCACTGTCTCTCCCTTCTCCAGGTTATGGCCACATGGCCCCGTTATCCACAGGTGGAAAGGCCTTCTGTGTGGTCTACGCAGCGTTGGGGCTGCCAGCCTCCTTAGCACTTGTGGCCACACTGCGTCACTGCCTACTGCCTCTGCTCAGCTGCCCATTTGCCTGGGTAGCTGTCCGCTGGCAGCTGGCACCGGCCAGGGCTGCGCTGCTACAGGCAGCTGGACTGGGCCTGCTAGTAGCTGGTACCTTTGTGCTGCTACCAGCACTGGTTCTGTGGGCTCTGCAGGGCAACTGCAGCCTGCTGGAGGCCATCTACTTCTGCTTCAGCTCGCTCAGCACCATTGGTCTGGGGGACCTGCTGCCTGGTCGCGGCCGTGACCTGCATCCAGCACTTTACCATCTTGGCCAGATCGCACTTCTCAGTGAGTCCAGCTCCAAGGAGCATCAGGGGGAGAGGAGGGAAGAGGAGCTTGGACTACAACTCCCATAAACCAGTGGGGCGGGGGGGGGGGGCTGAGCCTCACAGATGGAGGGATCCTGCCCAGGGTGTGGTGTGGGATTTGTACTTGAAATAACCCAGGTGGGAGTGTTGAGAATTGTGAGTGGCATCAGGTGCCAGGGTGAGTCACCAAGCTGGGAGGTGGGCAGGGAGCATCATCAGCACCCCAAAAGCTGCCCTAGCAACCTCTCGCCCCCAGGTTACTTGCTCCTGGGGCTCCTGGCCATGCTGCTGGCTGTGGAGACATTCTCGGAGCTGCCACAGGTCCGTGCCATGGTGAAGTTCTTCGGGTCCAGTGGTCCTTTGACCACCGAGGACCAAAGTGGCATCCTAGGCCAGGACGAACTGTCTTTGAGCACCCTGCCCCCCTCAACCACAGCCCCAGCACAAGCCCCAGCTTGCTGACAGGTGTCAGGTGATGGAGCTGAACTCCTTTCAGGTGGAGACGCCTGAAGAGGAAGCCTCTAGGGACGGGAGGAGAGGGATGGAAGTGAGCACCTCAGGGAATAATGTTAATAAAAACTAAAACGGGCAACAACCCCAATTATGCTTTTGTCTCTTCTTTCGAAATGGTTCTTCCCTATAGTGATCAACAACCCAAACCACCATCATCCTTCCAGGCTGAGGTACCGCCTCCGCTGGCATCTGGGAACCTCAGAGCCGGCACAGCCCCATTTAGGATCGCAGACAACCTTATCAGCCTAAGCGCCAACCCCTTCCGCCTATTGAAAACCCAGCTGTCCTGAGAAAGGGTGGGCGCTGGTGTAGACTTGTTCAAATTTATTGCTCACAAGGAACAGGAAGCGGAGGAGGGTGGGGCGCGATAGTTCACAGCCATCATGCTCCCTTGGGGCTGGCCGCCCGGGCCCTGCAGTCGGGGAGGAGGTCTGCGCGGCGCTCCGGGAACCCCCCGCCCCGCGAACACGCGAACACGCGCACACACACACACACACACACACACACACACACACACACGGACACTTACACAGGCACAGACACTCACACGGACAAATAAATACGGCCGGACGGCGCTGAGGGGCAGCCCTACCCATCCCAGTAAAGGGACTACGGCGGCCCCTACAGGCCGCACAAGGGCCCAGTCGTCCCGCGCGCAGGCTGGGGCGACGACCCCGGGCGGCAGCAGAAAAGCTGAGGACTCCCCCACGGCGGCGCAGCCTCAGCTCAGCACGCAGCGTTCGCGCCGGCTCAGCTGCCGGCTCAACTTGCGGCGCCGCTGCTCCAGGCCGCGCTCCAGGCGTTCGTCCTCCTCCAGCGCGCTAGGAGGGAACCGGTGCAAATCAGCCCCAGCTAGCGGCGTGCCAGGCCCCGCACTCCTCGGGAGTGCGACCCGAGACGCTCCCTGGCCCCCAGCGCGGTCCCACTTACATCCGCTCTTTGTGGTCCAGGTCCCGGACCAGCTCGTCGCGCTGGTTCACCAGCGACACCAGCTCCTCCAGCAGGAGCTGCTCTCGGTGCTGCTGCGCGGCCGTTTTCAGCCAGTCTGAGGGTGGAGGAGGCAGAGGGTCAGGAGGCGCCCGCCCCTGCCCTGTACTGGGCCCCAGCCCTTAAGGCCCCATCTCCCACCTGGCCCCCATCTCCCACCTGGCCCCCATCTCCTACCTTCAATGGCCAGCATGGCCCGTAGCTCGCGGCTCAGCAGCTCAAATCTCCTCTCCAAGTCCTGCTCCTCAATGCTGGGGGGCGGGGGGTGCCAGGTCAGGGAAAGGGGAACTGGAGGGAGGGCCCAGGGTTGTGACCACTCCCTGGCCCCTATCCCACTTCCCCACCAGTCCCTGCAGAGGGCTGGGCTGAGGGCAGAGCTATACCCTGCAGTGATCTTTTGTCCCAACTGTTCCCAACTGCTGGGTGTTTATACTGTCTCCTCCCACCCACCTTTGTTTTTTTAAAAAAATAAGAACCCAGTGGGATTATTTGCATGAACATTACTCATAAACAGCACGTATTAAACTAAAATTATTCTGAAAAATTCAAAATGCAAAATTCAAAATGCTAAATGCCTCGACTACAGAGGTGATGAGGGCCAGAGTGGCTGCTGACCCCACTTGGGAAACCAGCTCAGACCTCTCTGGGCCTGGGTATTCCTGAGGAGCAGGTCAAATTGGGGCACTCAGCCCCAACCTGCCTGTACCACATTTTTCTCTCAGTAGTAAAAATAGTACCAATTTAAAACATACACACTTCATACAGGACATTAGAAAAAAAATTAAGATGGCTGAGCAATTTTTCAATAAGATCTTCGTAGAAAGAAGAAAGCAGTGAATAGCCCTAACCAAAGTAGTGGAGGTTCCACGCTCGGTGGGCTCTGCGTGGGTAGGGGTGGGGCCCGGACGGTGAGGAGCCAGCACTTACAGTAGCTGCAGCTGGTCCTGTCTCCGGATGAGAGCGTTCTTCTTGTTGACCAGTGTGAACCACTCCTGGATCAGCACCTCCTCCTGCAGCCTGTTGGCACCTGAACCGGGCCAGGAGAGTCACCAGGCCTGCCACTGACGCCCTGGTGTCAGGAGCAGCACAGCTGGGGCTTGGGGAGGAGGCCTGCTCCCTTGTGGCATCCCAGAAGCCAGAGCTGTGCCTCCAGCAAGCCACTTCTGGGCTCAGGGCCTCAGTGTGCTGAGTTGTGAATGGGGGTGATGACCCCAGCCTTGCCTCCTCCCACGGTCAGGAAGGCTGCCAAGCTGAGCAGATCTGGTGGTGTGTGTTGGGAAGAGGGCTGCAGATGCCGTCCTACCTGACTCCATGAGGCTCCTAAGCTGAGTCTCCACCTCTGCTGCCCGCCCATCTATCTGCTTCTGCTCCTGTTCCAGGGCCTGCAGTTCTGCGCACACATACTGACTTGTGTCCTGGAACCGTTGCTGGGGTGGAAAGGGGGAGCTCAGGTCAGGCCCTACTTAGGAAGTGCCCAACCACCAGCTCCTCCCACCTCAGCCCACCTTACCAGTCCAGCCTCCTCCCCTGGGCTTGGGGGTGCCTCCTCCGATGGGGTATTCCCACCTGCAGACAGAGACCAGGCTAAGGCACCCCCAACTGACACCTGCCCCTGGGAAGTCGTCCCCAGCTCAGGATCTGTGAGCAGCCTGAGCTGAGCTGGGTCGACACCCCTTCAAAACTACTCACCAGGGGGCTGCTGCAGGGTTGTGGCTGTGGGTGGGCTGGAAGCAGGGCTGGGATCAGAGCTCAGGCCTTCCTGTGGAGGAAGGAGACCGTGAGGGCTTAGAGGGGTTCCCCAATTCCACACCCAGCCCACCCAGCTGTCTCTCCAGTCCTGCATGCAAAGCACTCCACACCCACCACCTCTAGGGAAAGTGCCTCCTCAAGGGCAGGCCACGGCCTTCACCTCCCTGGCCCTGTGGTCCTGAGTCAGTCCACTCCCACTCCCTGAGCCTCATCGCCCTGGTTCCTGGGGTCTCACAGGGCTTTGGTGAGAGTTGGGGATGAAAGGCTATGAAGGGCCCAGCAGGGGCCCCTCCTTCCCCCTCTTGTCCCTGCGTCCATGGAGCTCCATCAGGCTACCTCCGATTCCCATTGCCTCGTGCTGGCATCTCCACCATGGCTAGGGGCCCACACAGTGACACACCCAGCTGGCCTGAGGTGGTCATCCTGAGCTAGCACCTCCATCTCCTGGCCAAAAGGGGGCACCCTCCCACCTTATCAATTCCCACGTCTGGAGACTTCTCCACTTAACATACCACTCAAAACAGGGCAGGTTGGCCAGACCTACCAATTTTAGCCTGGAAGGACAGGGCTGGCCACGGATGTGCCCCACCCCTGGAGACTCACTGGGACTGTCAGCCCTGGGAGCCCCCGACTTTCAGCTTAGCTGATAGCCTGGCCCCCTTGATGGCTCCTGCTCTGGCCACCTTTCTAGGTCACAGGGCAGGGAGAAGAGGCTGAGCCACCCCACTGTCCACACCATCCTGCAGCTGTCTGAGGCAGCCCTGGACTCCCCTGGCTCAGGTGCCATCCTCTCTGGCCTGGTCAGTCAGTGGCCTCCTCACCAGCTACCACCCATGCCCTTCCTGCTGACTTTACCCTAAAGCCACAACTGACAGGTCTTCCTAAAAACCTCCACCACACCTACTTCAGCCCCTAGACTCATTGCCAAGGCCAAGGCTCAACTCTCACTACCCTGAACCCCACCCAGATGCCACCCTCCAGCCAGTCATAGACTTTCACTTCCCCAAATAGCTTCCTCAGCCTGGAGTCTGCTGGACACCAACTTGACCTTCATGACCCAGCTCATCTCCACCTCCTCCAGAGGCCCTTTCAGGCTCCCATGATACTTTTTCCCTCCCTCCCTGAGCTTCATGCCTCCTGAAGCGCCCCCTGAGCCCCAGGCTGGGCAGATGCTCCCTCCATGGCCTCCTGGGCCTTCCCCATCACAGCTCCAACCTCCCATCCACCCTGTCATGACTGTTGGTTACCCGTCTCCCCGACCAGAAGTAGCCCCTGCAGACAGGGTAGGGCCCAGAGAATGCATTCAGGGTACACCGATTCACAATAATGGCTGACACCGATTAAGCATTCATGTGGTGGACATGTGCATGTATTGGCTCATTTAGTTCTCCCAACAACCCTGGGAGGCAGGGATGACTACTATTCCCACGTTACAGATGAGGAAACTGAGGGCTAGAGATGAGGCTTATACAGGGCCTGGCCTACAGCCCAGGGCTGTCTAGTCCAAAGGTCTATTCCCAAGCTTGGCCATCAATTTGCTGTTTGTCTCTGAGCTGGGCCTCTGTTTGGGTCCTTGAACACAAAATGGGGAGAAATCCCAGCCCTGGGTAACCTGGGGTTGCAGGTACTCCAGAAAGGCATCTGGGGAAAAACACAGCTCCCTTTTTAGAGGACACCCCTAAGTGGTGCCTCAAGGCCACTTTGTAAAGAACTTTCATACATTTATTTATCTCTCATCCTCAGGAAAAGAGCACAGAGAGGTTAAGTGCCTTTACCAGGGTCACAGAGCCAGTCAATAGCACTGGGCCCAGTAGAGGGTGCCATTTAAGAGTTCAGGCTCAGAACCTGTATCAACTCCTTTGCCTCTTTCTTCATCAACCAGAGCCTCAATGCTCCCACCTACAAAATGGAATGGTCATTCCCTGGAAGGGCCATCGTGAGGAGTCAATGAAGGGTGTGGGGGCAGGCCAGGCACACAGCAAGAGCTCAAATGCCAGGGCATGCAGAGGCAGGAGAGTGGAGAAACCCCAACCTCAGCAGCAGCTGAGCTTACTCACACCAGCCCTGATGGGAATTCCAACACTTCCTCATGTCTGACCCAAATTCCCCTTTCTACACCCTTATGTGTGGCCCCTCCTCCAGGAAGCCTTGCTGGGATGCACCAGAGGCATGCTGTCCTCTTCATAGCAGCGCCTCAGCCCCACCCCAGATTCAACTTTCCTGTCTTCATCCCACTCCAGGACTTTGAGAGCTCCCAAAGGCGAGGATAGGCCCAACATTCTCCCACTGAATGCATGAAGGATGGGAGTGGCAAACAAGCAGTCCCCTCCAGTCCCACGGGTCAAATATCTCCTGTGGGACAAGGGCCGGAGCGGGGTCTGGCTTAGAAGGACCAGATGCTGCAACTTGGGCCCAGAAGACTGTAGGATGGAGTCTCCTCTTTAAGATTTAAAGAGCCAATGACACACATTAACAAGGCTGTGTCTAGAGGCCAACAGACAGGCTGGGGGTGGCTGTGTTCCTCCGACTCCTGTCTATCACATCTCCTATGGGTGCCTCTGGAGCCCTCCCTGTCAGTCATCACAGGCTCAACGCTGCATCTCTGGCCCTGCACTCAGGATGCCTGCTCCCCAGGAGGGCATCATTGCTGCTTGCGGACCTCACAGGAGATGCCCGGCAGGTCCCTACATGAGACTTGAGCTTTCCTATTGCCACATTTTTTCTTGTGTAGGCCCCTACACTTGAAAACCACCACTCCCATTTTTCCCCTGGGAAACCTGCCCATCCTAGGAACCTGGCTCAAATGGCTGCTTCTTCCACAAAACCTTTGCTAGTTTATTCTGCCCTTTTCTTGGAACTCAGGGGTCATCCTCAGGCAGCTGAAGGCTTGGAGTGGCCTGACAGCTGTTCCTGCTGCCACAGGCAGAGCGGTGCAGTGGGTGGAACCCCAGCTGGAAAGTCCATGATGAACTGCAGTGACTCTGAGTCCTCGAGCAAACCCCTAACCTCTCTGGGACCATCTCTCCTTCAGTACAGTGACCATGCGACACCCTGGGAGACTCTGACCTGAAACCTGCAGGGAATGGGGGAACATGGGTGCCCAACAGGGTCTCCCATCACCAATCTCCTATTAATACAGAAAAGAGGAAATTGGTCTCCAGCATCTGGAGTTAAAGACCAAGTCAGAGAATCTTGGGGCTGGGAGGCCCTGGACAGCCCCCATGAATATAGAAACCATGCCCCAACTTCCAGGGCAGCTGGTGGCTGCTGGCTGACCAGGGGCCACCTGCAAGGAAAGAAACGCCCCAACCAAAGAGCGCTGAGCTGAGTGCAGATAACCTGGAATATTCTGGGAACTTTCTACTGTAGCCCATGATTTCAGGAACTGGGTGCTAAGCCTGAAAACCACGAGCACATATCCCAAGGCTGGAAGCAAAGGCCAGGACGCTGCCCCTAGAGCCGCTCGGGGGGCCTGGAGGGCCTCGTTGTCCTGTGTCCCCTGACAGGGAGCTCACTACCTCTCTAGAAGACTCTTCTGCAAGCACCAGTCACTCGGCTCAGAAAGGTGGCTCTGATCAGAAAGCACCTCCCCGCTCCAGCTGAGTCCCCCTCCCTGAAGCTTCCAGCCCCCTGCCAGCTTCGCCCTTGGGGCTCTTCTCGGCCCTGCTCCCTACGACCTCCGACCCGTGTCACAGGAAGGCGCTCACCGCAGCCGCGGCTCCGGGGTCCGGGTCGTCCACCGAGAAGGAGTTGCTGTTCCGTAGCCTCGAGCGCCTCTTCTTTAGCAAGTCGGCGTCGCGCACGTGGGAGAAGGAGCCATGCGCCCGGGGCGGGGGCACCGGCCCGGCCTCCCCATTCACCGACAGCCGCCGCAGCCGCACGCCGCCCCCCACACCCGGCGCTCCGGCCCCATTCACTAGCCCCTCCGCCGGGGGCACCAACGCTCGTGCTCCGGGGCCCTCGGCTGGGGCCTCTGCAGAGCGCACTTCCTGGGAGGCCTCAGTCCCGCGGTCCTTGGAGGCCACCTCCGGGGTCTCCTTGGGCTCCTCGGGTGCCTCGGCCCGGTGCTCGCGGAGCCGCTGCGCCAAGCCGCCAGCGTCCAGGCCGTCGCGCGGGTTGGGCTGGGCGCTGGCCACGCGGTACGTGCCGGCGCCGCCGCCGCCCTCCAGCTGCACCAGCTGCAGCTCCTGTCCCGTGCAGAAGGCACGGATCTGGCACAGGTACGTCATGACGATGAGTTTGTCCGGCACCGACAGCAGCACCATGTCAGCTGGTTCCAGCAGCCGCGACACGCCCAGGGCGGCGAAGCCATCGAAGGCCTAGGAACGGTGTGCTTGTGGTTAGCGGTGGCGGGAGTTACCCAGCAACGCCGCGACCCCGCCCTTGACCACCCAGGGTCCCCGCGACCTGCAAGCTAGGGTTTGCCTAGTAACACCCCCACCTTCCTATTGGGGGAACTATAGCAACAGGGCCCGGCCTCGCGTTACCCAGCAACCACGCACCAAAAGCTGGTTTTGGAAAAACTATCTAGTGGAAATATGCTTTAAAAAAACAAAACTAAACTAAGGAAAACAAACAATTTAAAAGACCAAAAGGGTAAAAAGTGGCAGAACTTCCAAAAGCCACAGCTGGGGCCCACCAGGCCACAGATTCTTCTCCAACAGACAGACCGATCCCAAATCTTGGACGTAGGCCTGGCTCTAGACCATTTTTCCCTCCAAGCATTGCTCCATCCCCCTCTCACCTGCTTGTTGTTCTGTTTGATGTTAAGTGGGTCAAGGGAGGCATAGTCGCTGTGGAGAGAGCAGTGGTCAGAGGCGGCATTCCCACTGCCCTCCTGGCAGGCTCCCCAATTCATTCCCACCCCCTCTGGCAGCTCACATCTTGTCTGGGTAGAATCGGTGCAGGATGGCACAGAAAGCCAAGCCGTTGCGCCAGGATGTAGTGAAGTTGGTGACACGGACGCCACGGTAGCCAGCAGTGACTTCCTGGCACCATTCCAGTAGGGACTGGCTGGAGCTGACCAGAGCAGGTGGTGCCTGGCAACACAGGGATGGGCTTAGCAAATGTGAATATGGGACCCTCTGCCCCTGGGCATAGAACAGCCCCAGCTCTGGGTTTGCAGGGGTCACCAGAGACCACTAGCCAGAGCCTTGGGGCCAGGCAAAAGGGTTTCCAGCTCTGGTGTTATCAACCAAGGTCGCCTAAAGGTCAGTGGCCCCCAGACAAGATCAGAGGTCACCAGCAGCCACACCTCAGGTCAGCCCAGAAAATCAGCTTAGAGATGTCCCGCTCCATGCAGCCCAGGGAAGACGGGTCGGGGAGCCAGGGCATCCTGAGAGAGGAAGGGGTCAGGGGGCTCCTTGAAGCTGAGCCCATCCCACCCCACCCCGGTCGGCCAGGTGGGTCCATGCAGAGCCGCCGTTAGCGCAGCCTCAGGTTAGTGGGAAGCAAACGACGGTCCTCGGCGGTCCCCATCCCTACCTGGCTGCCCCGCAGCCTCCTGGCCTCTTCCGGCTCCTTTGGGGAAGAGGCCCCTGAGGGCCTGGGCACCCCAGCCCCTGCCCCATTGGCCACCTGTGCCTCAGTCGGGCTGGCCTCTGGCAGGCTTCCCTCAGCTTCTTTTTCCTTCTCGGTTCCCGAGACCCCAGCCTCTGCTTCCTGGGCCTCAAAAGTACCAGACTGGTTCTCAGGAGGCCCTAAAACTTCCGTTTCTGTTTCCTGAGCCCCCCAAACCCCAGACTTAGCCTCTGATAACCCCCAAACCCCAGCCTCTGCTTCCTGGAACCTCAATACTGTAGTCTCTGCCTCTGTTCCCTGAGACCCTAAAACTCCATAGCTAGTGACTGGGGCCTTTAAAGCCTCATCTATGAGGGTCCCCCAGAGCCCAGTCTCTGCTTCTGGGTCCCCTGAAATCATAGTCTTCTTAGCCTCCAAAACTGTAGTTTCTGTCTGTTGAGTCCCCTGTCCCTCAGCCTCTGCCCTTCCAATCTCTGGCCTTGAGGTCCCTGAATCCCCCACCACTTTCTCCATCTCTGGGATCCTTGAACCCTCAGCTGCTATCTCCTGGATCCCCAATTCCTCAGCTTCTGTCTGAGCCTCAAACCCTGGAACCTGGGAACCCCCTAACTCTGTTTCCTGGGTCCCTGATATCTCAGATTTTATCAATGAGACTTCTGAATCCCTCACCTCTATCTCCCGAGTCCCCAATATCTCAGCCTCTGCCTTCCCAGCCTCTATCTCTGGCACCTCAGAACCTCCTACCTCTGTTTCCTGGGCCCCCAATATTGCAGATTCTGCTTTCTCAGCTCCTGTCCTCAGTACCCCTGAGCTCCCTGGTATCTCCTGGGTCCCCAATATCTCAGCCTCTGCCTTCCCAGCCTCTATTTCTGGTACCTCAGAACCTCCTACCTCTGTTTCCTGGGCCCCCAATATTGCAGATTCTGCTTTCTCAGCTCCTGTCCTCAGTACCCCTGAGCTCCCTGGTATCTCCTGGGTCCCCAATATCTCTGACATCCTGCTCTTTATCTCCAGAACTCCTGAACCCCCAGCCTCTGTTTTCTGGGTCCCCAGTACCTCACACTCTGCCATCCCAGGCTCTGCCCCCAGGGTCCCTGAAACTCTCACCTCTGTTTTTGGGGTCTCCAGTTCCTCAGCTTCTGCCCTCCCAGCAGCCTCTGATTCCAGGACCCATGATCTTGCTACCTCTGTCTGGGCCCCCAATATATCAGCTTCTGCTGTCCCAGTCTCTATCTTTGGGAACCCTGATCTCCCTGCTTCTGTCTCCTGGGTCACCCAAACCTCTGACTCTGCCAACCCCATCTCTGTTCCCATAACCCTCAAATCCCCCGTTTCTGCCTCCCAGATCCCCAGATCCTTAGACATCACCCCCTGGTCAGCTGCTGGTGGGGCCCCTTGGTACCTGCTCACCTGGGGCGGAGTGCTTGCTGTTCCAACAGAGGGACCCTGCTCCAGGCGTGTCCCCCCAACACCAGAGGCTCCACCCCTCACCTCTGCACCCTCTCTCTCCTGGCCTGCAGCAGCCCTGACCCCCTTGGGGTCACTGAGATGCCCAGAGTACCCTTCAGGCTCTGCTGGGGGTGGGCTCTGGATTATAGGAGACTCATCCCCGGTCCTGACCCCTGTCTTCCCCTGAGATCCCCTTGGAGGAGCCTCAGGTGTCCCCTTGAATCTTTCTTCACACATCACCCCTTTAGCCTCTGGTCCCTTAGTGTCCACATGTCTCACCTTTGACCTCTGCTCAGCATCCATTTGACTAACTTCTGAACTCTCTTCAGCCTCCCCAGCTCTGACCTCTGACCTCTTAGTGTTTACTCCTCTGACTCCTGACCCCTGCTCAGTGCCCACCCCACTGGCCTCTGGCCTGTCCCCAATGGCTCCCTCCTCAACCTTGGCTTTCTGCCCTCTCAAAGAGTCTCTGCAGCCTCCGTCCTCAGTGCCTGGGCCTAACCTGGCTCCCTGGGCCTCTGTCCCTTCCTGAGGGCTTGCCTGGGCCTGGGTCTCCCCAGCAGAACCCACTCTCGCTGGGGGAGCCCCTGAAGCTTTAGAGGCCTCATTCTTCCCTTGGGGGACTGAGGGCCAGGGGGCATCAGAGCCTTTCCGGAGCCGAGGGGCCGGGGTGGGGGCCATGTCCTGGGCTGGCTGTCTTGAGGACCTGAAGAGAGATCAGGAGGGGACATTGGATTCATTTGGCCCCCCACTCTCAGCCCTAACCCCCACCCTTCAGATTGCTGGAGCACTGGAAAGGCAGGTTGGTAGGGGGAGTGCAGCATCCTAACAGTGGGCAGGGGAAGGAGGGGCTGGTTCCAAAACTCACCTCGTCTCCGGTGGGGTTCCTGGGGACCTTGGGGCCTCAGGCCCCATCTGGCCCCCTGATATAGTAGCTGCTTCTGACCCCTGGCCCCGGGAGGCCCTGGCTGGGGGTGCAGGGGCACTCACAGGGGTTGGGCTGGTATCCTCAGCACTAGAAGGGCTGGCAACTGGGGAGGAAGGAAGGGAGGGGGCACTGAGGCCTAGGACCTGTGACTGGAGGTCCAGTCCCCACTCAGCCCCAGTCTGGGCCTCACCTGCCTGCTGGGGCTGTCCTCGGCCCTCCTCTTCCTCCTCACAAAGTGTCTTCAGCTCCCGAGAAGGATCTGTGGTAGAGTTTTGGGGGACAGGGTCAGCCCAGATCAGGGCCCTGCAGGTCTGACCCCATCCGTCCAACTAGCTTGCTGGGCCTACCTGGGAAACGCCCCAGCCTCAGGGCACTGCCCCGGCCTGCGAGAAGAGACAGGCCCATGGATGCAGAGAAAAAGAGAGAACAGGACAGACAGAAAAAAAGCCTTAACAAGCAAAAGGGAGGGATAAGGAAGCTAGGGACTGCATTTTTGGCCCAGCTATCATAGGGCAGGGACAGAGCTGGGTAGGCACCCACTCAGGGGTGAGGAGAGGGTCAGGGGTATAGGGAGGCATTGGGAACCCATCCCGCAGGACTTAGCTAAGGACCCAGGCCACCACAGGACCAGGGGCCAAGTGTAGATAATCAGGGCTGCAGAGCAGGTTGGGGCTGCCTGGGAAATCATGAGTTCCTGTCACAAGCTGGCCCTGCCCCCACATGGCAAGTGGCTTATGGCCTGGGTCATCACCCACCCTCCCTAGGTCTTGGTGGTCTCAATCCACAGAAGGTTGTGAGCCCACCTGGCTGGGGGACATGAGCCCGTGTCTCAGGGGCCCCTGGACCACTAGCTTCCTCCTCGTCACTCTCAGCAAAGTCGTCCAAGTTGCCCACGTCACTAGGCTTCACGCTCATAAGGCTCGCAAGACTCTGCATGTCATCATCCCTGGGGGTCAGAGGTCAGGGGTGAGGGTTGGGGTCACAGGTTGCAGACTGGGGCCAAGAGGGCAGGTAGGGCACTCACGTGGCACGGCCCTCCCGCAGCAGCACCCCCGAGAGGGTGAGGCTCAGCTCCGCATGTACCACCTTCACAGACTTGGCCTTTAGCCGCAGCCGCAGAGGCACTTGGACAGGCACAGGCCCCGCATGGCGGGCCAGGTCCACGTCAGCAGAGGCCAGCACCTTCCGCTGCCCCTTAGACTCCTGTGGGCCGGGGCGGAGGGGCAAGGGAACAAGCATGAGTGCTGCCCAAGAGTCCAAGACCCCAGGCCCCAGCCCACCCCAGTCACTCACATTCTCAATAATAAACGTCCACTCTTTGGCCTCATACTGGTCCACATGGGGGTCCTGGGAGAAAGGGACGCTGGTTACTACAGGGGCTACTGGGGCAGGAGCAGTGCAGAGAGAAGAGCTTGCGCTGGCTTAGGAGGTGTTGGGTTAGGGCCTGCACACATGCTGGTCTATCTTGCCTAGGATGCTCCCCCCAGCTTCTTATCCCAGCTGTCTCTCCTGCTGCATGTGGCGGGTAACTGCAACCTCCTCCAAGGTGACCTCCTGGCCACTCATGCTGAGTAGGCTCCTGCTGCAATTCTTGGTCTCACCCTTCTGTTCTTTACTATTTGGATAGATAACCCACCAGGGGACGTCTGTGGCTGCCTGGGGCTGGAATTGCCCACCCAGTCCCTTTTATGTGGAGGGCTAGACTCACCCTGTAGAGGGTCACGGAGATGTCCACATTTTCAGGTACCATCCACACCACGGTGCCCCGGTATGGGTTCTGGATGCCTGGCTGCCAGCTGTGGGCCTACAAGGAGCAGTCTGAGTCCTCCCCGAATCTTAACTCTTCCCCTCACCCTTTGCCCTTGTCTCCAACCTTGATCCCATCGTTCTCTGCATTCTCTGGGTTCTGAACCTGACTCCACGCCCCCATCAGCCCTCACCTGCTTTACCCACACCCCTTCATTGGCCCCACTCCCAGCCTGGATCCCCAGTCGACACCTCCCCCACCTTGGAGCAGATGCGTCGGTTCCGCCGGGTCCACACCACCACCAGCTTATCTGGTTGCCTGAGCGGGGTGGGAGAGGAAAGGGGGCTACTCAGTCAGGCCACCCAGCCCCTCTATCTCCTCCCAGGTCTTCCTTCTACCCACATCCCCCTCCCCCAGGAGAGGCATGGTCAGCCCTTTATCTGGGGCCACAAAGAACAGGGTGGGGCTGCTGAGGTAGGGTGGGGCCCTGGGCAGAAGGGCAAAGGCCTGATGTGGGTCAGCAAGGGTTATAAAGGGAGACACAGACGGAGACATACAGAGAGACAGGCACACATATAGACAGAGAGATACAGAGAAACACACAAGGACCCTGAAAGAGACACACAGGGAGAGACACACGAGAAAAAGAAGTCCATTCACTCACAAATATTTGTGGAGTGAACCCAGCCCAGTTTGGGGGCAGAGTAGAGCAAAGGGGAAGCAAGACCCTTCTGGAGCTGAGGAAAACAGAGGTGGAACAGGGCCAATCAAAAAGGAAAATAACAAGCTGACTTCAGGGAGCGGGAGAGAGCCACTTGGGTCTCCTTGAGGTCTGGTGTGGGAGCAGAGACATGGGTCGGGGAGGGATGGGCTGTGCGAGGGTTTGGGGTTTGGAGGAGGGGCCCAGGTAGAGGGAGCAGTAAGTGGGAAGTCGGAGGTTGAAGTCAGAGTGAGGGATAGGTGGTAAGAGGTGGTCAGAGGCAGAGGGACAGCTTATTAGAGACCCTCCCAGGGCCTTCCATGCCCAATCCTTTGCTGGGGTTAGGGGCCCCGAGAGTCAGCCATGCTCCCCACCTCTCAAACCCAGAGCCCTGGACCCTAGCTTTGCAGGGACCCTGCCTTCCATGAGGGGCATCAAGGAAGACTTCCAGAAGGTGATATCTAAGCTGAACAGCATCTGCCGAGGCAGATTAAGAGGAGAGGCAGAGATGTGAGGGGACAGAGACAAACTTAGAAGAAAGTGGCCTGCACAGGACCCAGTCCCAAACACTGAACACATGTCTGGGCCTGGGAGGGAGAGGGCACCTTTGCGTTAGAGGGTCCAACTGCTGCCCAGGAGGGGGGGATGGTTGAGGGGACCATCAGGCCGAAGGCAGCATAAGAGCCCTCCTTGCGTGTACCCAGTCCCATGCCAGGATACTTGGATTCACCCAGTTCACTGCCTTTCTGGAGGCGGAGGCAAGATAAAATGGCTCTCCTGTCAACCCCTGAGGATGCTGAGGACCAGAGAGGTTGGGGGCCAGGCAAGGTCACACAGCTGATCCTAGAGCCCTTTGGCCTGGAGCCAAACTCCCCTCCCCAACCCCAAATTGCAGGCAATGGCTGAACAAGGGTATCTATGGGGCCTTCCCAGAAAGGGGAAGTAGAGAAGGGGTGACTAGGGAGGGCGGGGCCTGGCCAGGCAGCCTGACTCAGGCTGGGCACGTCCTTCTGGGGAGCTGGGACCTGGGCAGAGGCAGCTTCCTAGCCTGGGCTCCAGGCTCAGAAGCCCAGAAGACGCTGCCTGTCCCCTGTGACTCAGATGAATTGACGTTGCCCACACCCTCTGCCTGCTCTCTAGGACCAGGCCTGGTGTCCTCCTGGCCTCATCCAGGATGCAGGGGCAGAAGGCAGAAGGCAGAAGCCAGAGTTCAAGTACCGGCCCTGTGCTGTGTTACCCCAGCCAGACCCTGACCTCTCTCTGTCTTGCCAAATGGCGTGAACAGCCCTCTGGCTGGCTCGGTCAAGACCAGAGGTATGGCAACTACCCAAGTGACCCCAGCCTCCTTTTCACCCTCCTCCCGCTGGACCCCATGGTCCCTTCCTGCCCCCGCAGCCCTTCCTCTTGGGAGCCTAAATTTAGCCCCTGCCTGGCGGGTGAGGTCCCCACAGCTGTGCCCTAATCCAGCCAAGGGAAGCTGATACCCATGAGCACGTATATTTAGGGTGTGACGCAGGGGCCTGGGCAGCTGCAATGGGGACATGTGAACAAGATGCCCCTGGGCTCTTCAGCAGTCCAGGCTGGGTCCTGCACCCCCTTATCTCTCCCCACCCCACCACCTTGCCCATGCCAGGCCATCTCCCCACGGACCCACAACCTCCTAGGCCCTGAGGCCCCTTTAAGCCGCTCCCCGCCACCTCCCTCCTTATTCCTTCCAGTGCTCAGTTTCCCCTTTTAAGGACATTGTGAAGATGAATCCAGCCTCCCAGAGCCCAGTCTGGCTGAACGGGGTGGGGGGATGGGGGGATGTTCCTCTGGCTCAACAAGTGGGGGTGGGGGGGGGCGACATCGTTGTTCTGCGCTCAACTGAGGTCCGTGGAGGTTTCTGTCCCAGCCGGTCGGCCCACACACCTCAAAACTTGTTGCCTTTCCTGGTGCTACCCTGAACCATCCCTCTGGCCAAAAACATGAGGCCTCCCTTCCCCCGGCCCTGAGCGCAGCTGAGGGAAGTGTGGGCACAGACAGATTCTCGGCCCGGAAGTCCTAACCTCCACTCCCCCAAAGCTCTGACATTCCCCAACTCTAGGGGGGTCCCACAAGCTGCAAGGGCCCTTCTGAGTCCCTGTGCCTGGGAAACCAGGGCCCAAGCTGGGGTAGGGGCCCCTTTAGCCATTAGGCTGGGAGCAGGGTTCTCTCAGGCTCCAAAGGCCGGACGGGAGTCCAGCCAGTCTGGGGTATCCCCCAAGCCTCCATCCCACTCACCATTTCTTGGTGCACTCCACTACCAGCTCGTGGTAACAGGCCACAAACTGGAACTTGGCGGCCCGCTTGCCCACGCGCTGCAGGCGCTTCCACACTGAGGTCATGGCCCCCGCCGCCCCACCGCCCGCTCCTCAGACCCGAGGCTCCCGATGGCTCGCGACCGCTGGCCCGGCCCAGGTCCCCATGGCCTCCCGGGTTCCTAGCCGCACAGTCCGCCCCGTCTGTGCGGAGGTGTCCTAGGCTCGGCCCTGGGGCTGCTGTCCCCGCCGCCGCCGCTGGGGCACGCCTGGTGGTCTGGCTGAGTCTGCGGGGTCGTCTGGGGAGCGTCGGGTCGCAGGAGCGCTGAGTGGAGACCGCGCCGTTTCCTGGAGCCGCACCCCCGTCGGAAGGCGGGCGGGGCTCTAGGGAGTGCGGGGGCCGGGCGGGGAGTGCGGGGGCGGGGCGGCAGGGCTTCCGGGGCCTTGCGCGGCGATTGAAGGGTGGTGGGGCCTCCAAGACCACGGCACCAGTTGGTTGCAACCCGAGGCGGTGTGGATGCGCGTGCCTGAGAGAGATCAACCAGCAATTTGGTGAAGCCCTCGCAAGCGCTGCCAGGGCTGCCTCCCTTCCTGGCCCGCAGCCTTGGGGGATACGTACTGGAGGCCCCCTTTCACAGTTTGGGAAACAGAAACCCAGGAAAGGGATGAGACTTGCTCAGTGTCACAGTGCGTGTCTGGGCCAGAGCTAACTGTCCTCAACACTGGGGTGGCAGACTCCTGTTACCACCCACATCTTAACCAGAGTCAGGGACCAATCTGTATGGTTCTACCTGTGGGCACCCATTTGCCAGTTTTGGAACCTGATTCCTTAGCTGTCAGGTAGGAAGATAATCGCAGTATGTCACAAGCAGCTGGAGGTTCAAATCCTGACTTCCAACAAGTGTGTGACCTTGGGCAAAGCACTACCACTCTGAGCCTCAGTTTCTACCTCTGTTAAATATGAATAACAATAGTTCCACCTTTTACACCGTCATTGAGAGGGTGAAACCTTGGAAATTTGTATTTGTACAAGGAAAGCTGGTATTTATTATGGAACCTAGCTGATTTTGTGAGGTTTCAAGTGGAACCCGTTATCATGGATGGGAAAGTGTGTGTGTGTTTACTCTCCCTGGGAAGCCTGCCCAGGGCGTTCCCTGCTCTGTTCACACCTAGATTAGAGCCCTGTTGCCTATCCACCCGCCCTGCAGGTATCAGGCCCAAAGTTAGAGAACTGTCCTGGGGCAGCACAGCAGCCCATTCCCTCCCTGACAGCAACAACGCTATGCAAGGTTTGTGAATGGACAGTAGCCTGGTGCTTGATAAATACTCGGTTTGAACAGGAGTCTGATCTGGTGGGATTGCTAGCCGAGTTGTCTCCAGAAGGCAAGTGACTGAAGCAGGTCATGGGTATGAGCAGCCTGAAAAGCTAAGTGTGTAACTTCCAGGTCCTTTTTTTTAAGTCTCTGAAGTTGTGGGGTTGTTTGTTGTGTGTGCAGGTGGTCTGGGCATCCATCGTCCCCAAATGTGCAGGCTTCCTCCGGTGGGCCTGACACCTGGGTTTGGTTCCCAGTCCCAGCAGTGTGGCCCTCGGTTTACTCTGAGAAAGCTTTTTACTTACAACTCTCAAGGTCCCAAGTGCTGTGGGGCAGAAGCTGGCGGTCTGTATGAGGTTAAGTGCAGAATGGGGGGCGTCTGGGACCCTAATCACCCCTCACAGCCCGTCTTATGCACCAAAGCCTGGGGCTCTGCTCTCATCTCTCCTTCAGGGCTTTTCTGGCCTCTGCAGCTTTCCTCCCACCCATAGCGCACTCAGCAGGTCCCAGGCTCTTCCCGGAGGCGCCTTCTCCTCTCCCGTCAAGGGGCCCCTTGGCCCGCGGGTTCGGGCCCACCCATTTCCTGTGCCGCCCCAACTCCGCCCTCAGTCCGGGTGGAAAGTTTCTCTCCTCAAGACGGGCGGCTCCTCCTCCTTCCTTCCCGGCGGGCCAGGAAAGCCCAAAGCGAGTGGGGAGGGGTGTTGGGCTCCCAGGCCTCCGACCAGAGAAGGGAAGTGACTCGTCCGCAGTCACACAACCGCAGCGCAGGCTGAGCCAGCTTGGAACGCTCCGCAGAGAGGAAGGATTCGCACCCCGCCACCGCCAAGACTTTTTCTCACTCAGAGACTCCTGCGCCACCTGCTGGCGGAGAGGGGGGCCCGCACTTGCCAAAAACACCGCTATGTTCCCGCCTCAGAGCCAAGCAATCAGAACACAGGAACACTCAAGAGTATTTATTTATCTATGAGCCCAGGAGGATGGCCCCTCAACTTAAATATCCAGCATGGAGCCTTGGCCCTCCCGGCCGTGGGTGGGTGCAGGAATGGGTCCTGAAGCCCTTGTCTAGGGCAGTGGAACCCAGGGACCAGAGGTGGGATGCTCCTGAGCCAGCAGCTGCCAACAGCAGCAATAGGTAAAAAGGAGATGGGAGCCAAGCACTCATCCCAATCCCAGAGACGCCAAGGAGAGCGCAAGATGCTTTGGGCCCCACTGCCAGACTGAAGGTTGGCCAAGCTGGGGTGCACAAATGTGGGAGAAGTGGAAGTCCAGTGCCATGGGCAGAGGCTGTAGCCCAGGTGCCTGCCCCCGTGACAGCTTACCCAAGACCGGAGGGGGTTGGCAGTTACGCCTCTAAAGGGCCCAGGCCTTGCCCTCCTGTGAGGTGAGGTGGTACGAGGGAAAGCAGGCACTATAGTCTAAGTACTTGCAGAGGGGTGAGTTTCTGAGCCTTTTGCATGGGTACATGCCCCCTGCCAACCCCCACCCCCCAACTCCTCAGAGGCTGATATGGAAGGCATCTTGCAGCCACTGGTCACGAGCATTGTGTGTCTGGGGCACGGTGAGGGGTGGCGGGTCCGGGGGCAGGCTGGCATCAGGAGGCTCGTCATCATCAGATAGGCCAGCATCAGGTGGGTAGGAGCTGTCTGAGTGCAGGGAGGATGACAGGTCCTGGCACAGGCTCAAGTCTTGGCACAGGTGCTTATAGTCTTGGATTGACTCGTACAGGCCCCACAGCTGGCACAGCAGGGACATGTCCAGCTGCCGCAACCCCACCTGCAAAAGACTGAGGGTGGGCTGGGGTTGGGGTCCAGGCCACCCTCAGCCCAAGCCACAGCCCTAGCCAATCTCTTCACACTTTCTAAGCACAAGTTTTTGTGGACATAGACGCCACCTGCAAGCTCTGACTATTTACACAGGTCACTGATCCTCATGTCACATTCATCTAGCAAAATGGAATGAAATAAGACGCATAAAGCATTTAAAAATATATGGCAACTATTGCCATAGACGGTAATTATAATTATTGTTACCATATGCCCTCACCCACCAGGCTTCTCCATGTCCTCTGAGACCCAGGCCACATGTTCCTGGTTTCGCGCCTCTGTGTTCCGCCCCGCCCGGGGACCCTCAAGCTCGGCAGCAGCCCTCCCCTCCAACCCCTGGCCCGGGGCCCAGCGACTAACCATCTCCTTGCGCAGCGCCGCTAATGCCGAATCGAGGTTGACAGGGCGACGCAGGGCGGGGGGACCGGCGGCGGGTCCCGCGTTGGCAGCGCCCGTGGCGCCGCGGGGCCCGTCCGGGACGCGGGAGGCACGGCTCAGCTCGTCGTGGATGCGGCTGCGCTGGCTGTAGACGCGCTCCAGCTCCCGCCACGAACCCCCGCTCGCGTTAAGGAGACCGCTGAGGCCGCGCGGTAGCGGCGGGAGCCCGGCCAGGGTACAGCCTGCACCGCTCGGCGCCTCGGCCGAGGGCAGCCCATTCATGGCTGGGCCGGCTCGGACAAATATGCCGCCTCCTTCCCTCCAACGCTCCGCCCGGGATGCCACCCGCGGGGCCCGCACCCCGCGGCTGCTCCGGCGGAGCCCAGCCGCCGCCCGCAGGCCGCGCTTTGTTCCTTCCCGGACGCCTCCAACTCCACCCCTGCCCCACCCCCTCCGCATGGGCGGAGCCTCTCTTAAAAGGGCAATGGCTGTGGGACCCGGTCGCCCCATGTCGTGGAAAGCCGAGTAAGGGATATGGGGAACAGACAAAAGGGAGATGGAAAAAGTGAGCAGGGAAGAGGCCAAAAGCGGCGGGCAAGGTTCCTTCACAGTTCTTTATGCTCCCCCCCCCCAGCACTTTAATTATGCTGTCCAATTATAACTCCCAAGGAAAAGGATCTAGAAGTGGGGGTCAGGAGACTGGGTTGGGTAAATCCATACTTGGTCCCTAATGTGAAACTTGACGCCCTGTCAAAGTCTGAGTACCTGAGCACGAGATGGGAAAGGATGATGGTATCAGGATGCTTCAGGGAAGAAGCAGCTACCAAAGGGACTGGACTCCCAATCTCACTCAAGGGTGGGGACTGAGCATTGGAGGACAGAGGAGACTGCAGGGGTGCTGCAGAGGCCCATCACTCTTGTTCCTGCCTTTGAGGAGGCAAGTATCACATAGCCCTCTCCCTCCCCCTCATCCTCTGAGTGGAAAAACTGAGCAGAAACAAGCCCAACTCATCTCTCAGGACATCAAGGAGAGCAGATAGTGGTGGGGTGAGAGGCCAAAAGCAGGAAGGAGTGGAACTGGGGCTGGCATGCACACTCAGAATCAAGAAAGGAATAAACCACACAAAAGGAACAGCTGTTTTTCTAGAGGGTTTTTCTCATGAGGGGGTCTCTTAGTGTTGCAGCTGTTGCAGGCTGCGTAGGGCCTCAGCACAAGCCCGGATAAGGCTACACAGCTGGATGCTAGTCTCCAGGGAGGTGCTAGAGCCCAGTTCAGCTGAGGCCCAAGTCAGCTTCTGCAGGAGGGCCTCCTGTGTGCAGGCCAGGACATCTGCATTTGGAGTCACAGCAGGAGGGGGCGGCCCCTGGGCTGCCTTGAGCCCTGCTGCAGCCCCCTCACAGTGCTCTGGGCGGGGTACTGCGGGCTGAGGGGTGGGCCGAGAGCCCGAGGGGAGCTCTGAGGCAGAGGCGAGCTGGTGCTCCCGAGCTTGGGAGAGGGCAGCCTGGGCATTCAGAGCTAAGAAAGGAGAAAGTGTGTGGAATGGTCAGGATGCCGGGCCCACCTCAGCCCTGAGCCATCTCATTACTCTCTACACTACTCTGCTTTTTCTGTGCTTGAAATGTTTACCCCGCCACTCTATAGGACAACTCATTCGTTATCTTCTTTGTATCAGATTTACTTATGCCCTTGATTCATCTCTCCCATCAGGACTATGCCTGATTGAGCTCAGACTCTCCGTAGTGTATGGCACACAGGAAGTACTTTTTCAATGCTCTTACTGAATGAATGCTCCTCTCTACAGTCGTAAGGAGAAAGCCCCACCCACAGACCACTGTCACCTCCCAGGACTACTGTTCCCAGGCCTCTGTCACCACGCTTCTCCACCAAGCACACTTAGCCCCTCACCCGGATTATCTTTATCCACGTCTGAGTCGAGCTCCTGACAAGCCACGCAGTAGATTTTCCGCTGTTTGTCTTGGAGGAGGATCGTCTAGGGGACAGAAAACACAGGGGGTAGGGGTGAGACGCTGGGCAATGGGGTCCAGAGAGTGGAGTTGGGGAAGGGCCGTGCGGCCTAGTCCGCGGACCCATCACCGACCCCACGTCCCAAGTCTCTACTCACCCCGCAGTCGGCGCACGTCTCGCCCAGCATGCGGTAACCACGCAGCAAGTAGTCGCCCATGAGCCGGGAGATGCGATCCTGCCGCTCCCGTCGCGCTTGAAGCACCTTCGTTTCCGCTTCGGTCGGAGGCTCCCAGGAGAAATCGTCTACTTCTGGGGGAAGAGAGGCACAAAGCACCGGGGGGTCTTGCCGAGGCAGGCTGCCTCCCGTACCCCGCAGCAGCAGGCCCCCGCAGCTCAAGTCCTCACCAGCGCCGTTCAGAGCCATGTTACCGTGGTCGCCGCTAGGCACACCGGAAGTGACGCGCAGGCAGAGCGCCTGCCGCCGGCTCCGCCCCCTCCATGTCGGGCAGAGAGTGAGGGCGGAAATGACGCACAGAGTGCTCCTCGGACGTCGCAATGCCCAGAGCAGGGCGTATCTGCCGCAAGCTTGACTTTGCGCAGTTCGTGCATCCCAGCGGCTGCCCCGTAGACAAAAACTTTCGACTAGCGGCGCTTGAGGAGGGACGTCTCCGTGGTAACTCCGCTCAGGTCGCAGGACCTGGAAGTGACTGCTCAGGGTCGCCCTTCCTTCCCACCGCTGAGGGAGTGAACCAGTTGGCTCGCGAAATCCCCGCTGACCTCCTCCTTCCTTGGGGTTTCCCTTTCTTCACTGGCCGGACCAGGAGCAGGCGGGGCAGTGGCGTCATCACAACATCCTTGATAATAACAAACGGCCCCTTGCGCGCGCGTGGAGCCCTTTCAGGCTTCAGTACTTCTAGCTTCAGCCCCAAAGCTGGCCAGGCGAGGAGCGTTCTCGCTTCCTAAGCCTTTCAGCCTATTTGTATGTTTGGTGTCTCAGTATGCCCTCCCCTATCCCAAGGCCTGCGGCTGATGCAAAGTCAGCCGCTAACTTTTGAAGTTAAGCCCTCAAAAAACCTGCTGACCGAAAAGCGCCTTACTGGACATGCACAGTTCCGGTAGCAGCCGCAGTTGAGTAAATGCATGCTGGAGAGTGGGGGTGAGCAGCTCATCACATATGCCTGTGACCCTTATGCTTTGCTTGGGTGGGTGGCTATTAAAATTACTAGTGCTCCCTAACGTTGGTCTTGGTGATGTTTTTCTCTTCTGTGTTCTTTTCCATACACATCCTCTCCCTTATTAGGTCTGGAGAAGCCAGATGGGGCAGGCAGTGTTCCCCAGATGTGCAGCCTGCAGTGCCTCAAGGCTGTACAACAGGGCGGTGGAGAAGGAAGGAGCTAGGACTTAAGATCTCCATAATCTCATCAGCAACCTCCTCCTTTGATTAGACCGGCACATGCTTCTGCAGTCTCCTCCCGGCCCCATCTTCCTTCTTCACAGACTCTCTGGAACTGCCATTTTCTGACTCTTGCTACCACCTGCTTACTTGGAGAGCCCTGTGCCCCTCTTCACTCTCTCCATCTACCAGCAGGCTCTTCAGCAGCAGTGTACCTGACTCAGGCCCTGATCCCAGGTCAGCTCTGCCAAGCTGAGGAGGGATTCTTGAACTCTAGCCTGTATGCACAGACCCTCCAGGTCCTTACTGTCTTCAGTTCCCAGCCCCACCTTGAATTCTTCAGTGCGCCCTTCTGTGTCATCATTACGGCCAATATGCGCTCCACAGTCTATTCTGCCTGGCACCAACTAAGACCCTTACACTTATCCTCCCATTTATTCCCTTTCATTTATCTCTCATGACAATCTTATGGGGTAGGTGCTACTGTTATCTCCGTTTTACAGAGCAGGAAACTGGGTAATTCTTTTAAAACATAAATCAGATCATGTCACTCGCTTGTTTAATACCCTCTGGTATTGCCCCATCGCATTTAGACAAAAATCCAAAGTCCTTACTACGGCCTCCAAGGTCCTACAAATCTGGTCCTTGCATTCCTCCTCTCCCACTACTCAAGGGGATTCCCATCACCTTTCTCCACTCAGGGCCCCTCTCTGCTTCAAGCTCTGCAGGAGGCTGGACCAAACATAGGCCTAGAATCAGGCAGGCCTGGTTTGCTTCTGGATCTGCTACTTACTGGCTTGTCACCTGGAGTAATCTATTTCACCTGTCTGGACTTCAATACCTCCTCTGCAAAGCAGGGCCAAGCACACCGACTTAGCAGGGTTGCTGTGAGATATGAAGAAAGAGGTGCTAGGAGATAGTCTCGAGTGTATGCAGGTCTAGTGAGCAGAGATACTACTTTTGTTCTGGACTCTCTTTCCCAGGATGTTTGTATAGTGAACAGCCTTGGACAACAGCATGTGGCCCCCGCTAGAGCAAAGGACGGGCAACTTACTGCCCATTAGAATATGTTTGGGTGCCCTAAGCTCAAAGTTCCTCTCCTAGAACACAACTCAGCTTGTGTGTAGGCATCCATGCGAGTCCATCTGCATTGTCTTCATGAGACATGAGGCTAAGGGGAAGTGACATGAATATGCTCACATTCTTAAGGCGGGCTGTGCTGGGAGTAATGAAGTCCTCCGTGTCTGACCTAGAAATCTTAGGTCTTCTGCCAGCATCCGTGCAATTGTGTCACTCTAACCTGTTTGAAAGTAAGGTGAAAGCGACCTTTCACAGTTCTTGACAATTTTGGCAGTGAGGATGGGATGCTGACAGAAACATGGTTTTTCTGTAAAAGAAATGATGAGGACCTCACAGGCAGATTAATAGCTTTTGACAGAAGGTCAAGGGATTCCACAGCACACACATTAACCAAACTGTGTAACCTACCAAGCAATAAATGGTCTTTGACTTTATATCCTGTTCGCAAGGAGGAATGAGGGAGGTAATTGCAGGCCAAGTACCGAGAAGTAGGTTCAAAGTCAGCTACCAGCGATTGCCCTGGTTGTTGCTAACTGTCCTCTAGGTGGGGTTGGGGAGTGGAGGGGTAGCTCCTCACAGCCTGGCAGTCAGCCTCAGGTCTGCCCCATTGTGACAGCCGGTACTAAGACTCATCCTGGGGGTAGAGAAGTTTTCATCCCTTTTCAAACAGCATTTACAGAGATGCAACACACACACACACACACACACACACACACACACACACACACACACTAAATCTGAATGGAGACAAATTCACTACCACTATGGACAAAAACCAGATGAATCGTTAGAACTTGGGCTGATCACTTGGGATATGAGGGACAGGGCATGTGACACTTGGTAAGGAAGAATGACAACAGCTGGGCCATCTTACAGCCCAGCTCTTCCTACAGTCTATCATGCCAACCTTATATCCATTCCGAGATAACAGTAGAACGATTCTGTTTTTTCCCCCCAAGTGGGTTCTGGCTGCTATAAGGGAGCTTTGTCCCTCTCGGAGATTTCCTTGAAACAGACAAATTCCCATAGGAAACCGTAGACGAGGCAATGATTACTCTTCGAGCTCTTATTGTCTTAGTTTGGGCTTACAATGCTGATAAAAATGACCCAAAGAAATCTACATAAATTCGTATGATCAGTTCCACAGCCCTAGACAACTCTCCTGGCCCTTATATTAAAACAAAGTAAAATCGAGATATTATGACAGTGGGACAGAAATACCCTCTCTCAAGGTGGTCTCCTTTAAAAGAAAAGTCCCAGCTGTGCAAGTCAAGCCCAAGTCCTGACAAACATCTTAGAACACTGCACCCGACAACAGCAGAATTCATATTCTTCTCAAGGATACATGGAACATTCTCCAGGATAGACTATAAGTTAGGCCATAAAAGAAGTCTCAATAAATTTTTTTTTAAAGATTTTATTGAGGAAGGGTAACAGGACTTTATTGGAGAACAGTGTGTACTTCCAGGCCTTTTTTCCAAGTCAAGTTGTTGTCCTTTCAATCTTAGTTGTGGAGGGTGCCGTTCAGCTTCAAGTTGTTGTCCTTTCAGTCTTAGTTGTGGAGAGCGCAGCTCAGCTCCAGGTCTAGTTGTCGTTTTCTAGTTGCGGGGGGCACAGCCCACCATCCCTTGCGGAAATTGACCGGCAACCTTGTGGTTGAGAGGATGCGCTCCAACCGACTGAGCCATCCGGGAACTCAGCGGCAGCTCAGCTCAAGGTGCCATGTTCAATTTTTTAGTTGCAGGGGGCGCGGCCCACCATCCCTTGCGGGATTCAAGGAATTGAACTGGCAATCTTGTGGTTGAGAGGACGCACTCCAACTAACAGCCATCCGGGAGCTCAGCGGCAGCTCAGCTCAAGGTGCCGTGTTCAATCTTAGTTGCAGGAGGCGGAGCCCACCATCCCTTGTGGGACTCGAGGAGTTGAACCGGCAACCTTGTGGTTGAGAGCCCCCTGGCCCATGTGGGAATCAAACCAGCAGCCTTCAGAGTTAGGAGCATGGAGCTCTAACCGCCTGAGCCACCCGGCCGGCCCTCAATAAATTTAAAAGGGTTGAAATTATACAAACTATGTTCTCAGACCATGAGGAAATTAGGGAAATTCACAAGTATGTGGGAATTAAATAACAGACTCCCAAATAACTAATGAGTCATAGAAAAAAAATCACATGGGAAATTAGAAATTACTTTTGAGATTAACAAAAATGAAAATTTATGAGATGAAGCCAAAGCAGTGCTTAGAGGGAAACTTATAGTTGTAAATTCTTATAAATGAAAATAAAAAATCTCAAATCAATAACCTAACCTTCCACCTTAAGAAACTGAAAAAAGAAGAGCAAACTAAACCCAAAGCCAGCAGAAGGAAGGCTATAATAAAGATTAGAGAAAATCAACTAACCCACAAGTTAGTTCTTTGAAAAAAATCAACAAAAATTGACAAACCTCTACCTAGACTGACCAACTCAAGCCCCCATCAGCCAACGGGTGTGAACCTTGCAGCTCCTGGAAAGCAATATGGTTGTGCTTGCTGAGTCAATGAGTCCCATATGTGAGATAGATAACGTCAGTAATATCCCCGCCCAATAGAGGGCTTTGGATGGCAATGTTTTCAACTAACTGTGGAAACAAATCACCGCTGATCAAACGCTCTAGATCACTTATGTAGATGCCCATGCTAAGAGCCCTTTCTCTGATGAGACTGACAGGAATCAAGCTGTTGACTGAGACTGCGCTGTCCAGATTGACTCCATTTCTGTCTGGATCCATCATCATACCAGACATGGCAACATGTCCACTATCATAGAGTGGGCACAAAGCAAACGACTGTCATGCAGGGTCTCTGGTCCCACTCCCCGCATAAGAACACAGGATATGGTGAGGCCAAAAAGGAACACCCACAAAGCCATAGATAGGGGGTTCATACCACTATATTCTCGCTGGCGGCTGGGTTGGAGATAGAGGAAGCTGGAGCCACATGATCTGCAATCCGTCGTCCGCTTCTCTGCCAACCGACCCCACTTGCTAACCGCAATCCACGCTTGCTAGCTCAGCCACGGGAGTTATATCAGTGGCTAATGGTTAACTGGTTACAGTTTATGGCCAACTAGTCACAGCTGATGATGGCCATCTACTACCCGAGCCAGCACCTTTCCACGTGAGGACGAGAGCCTGGAATCTGCTCTCTGGGACTCTGTCCCCACACCGACTCTATGCTTTTGAATCCTTCCCAGTCCTTTACAGGGGTGGGCACATGGAGGGTCCCAGGAGTGCTGGTGGTAAAGCCAATTTACAGCAGTCATGGTAGGCAGACCAGTTGACTGGGAAGCAGTGGGCTTGGGCTCTTCCAAACCCTTCCTCACTGAAGAATTTAGCACATCCTCACGTGAGCCAGCCCAACACCTGTCCCAAGCTGTGGCACTGTTGACAAGGCAGTTAGTTAGGCCGATTCCTGAGTGATAGCACATGCAGTGGTGGTATATTCACACACAACTCAATAACAAGCCCCCACGACTGCCTCTTCTGGAGGTTAGGTTCACATGGTAATGAGTGGCCTATGCCACGTAGCTGTGGCTCTGAAAATCATAACTTACGTGACTGTATTTTCACACTAACAGGCTTTGAAAATGGATCGGCTTTCCTTCTTGTTTTTCACTGCAATGTGAATTGACTTGACATTTCTGTGAAACAGGAAAGAGCCAGATGATATAGTGACAAAAATAATTAACACTCAACTTTTGGTGTATGTTTTCTTTGGGCCAGGCACTGTGCTGAGAGCTTTACATGAATTCTCTCATTTCATTCTCAGGACAACACGGTGAGTTAGGTCTTATCATCAATCCCCAGTTTGCAGATGAGGAAGCTGAGGCTTGGACAGGTTGAGATTTATCTATGATCACCCTGGCAGGATGTGGCAGGACTGGGACTCCACCCAGGCAGTGTACGTCTAGACTCTAGAGCCTCATTCTCACTAGTGTACTTTTGCTGGTTCAGAAGGTGGAGAAGAGCAGTGGGGCTGAAGATCTTCTCTGATTCATGAAGGGTGCCCATCCCTCAGTGCCCTTCCTCACAGTATGGGGCACATCAGAGGGGCTCGGTGACAGCCACTTTCTGTGAAGTGTCATTGGAGAGAGATGTTTCAGGGCCAAATCGTTCCCTCCAGGTCTCTGTATCTTCCAACCCTCATCTTTAGAATTTATGAGCAGCCCCCCACCCCCCCACACACACCAAGAGCCTAGAAGCGTCCCAAACACATTCAGAACTCAGAGAGGTGCCCTAGAGCCTGGCACACAGTCAGCCCTCTTTCCATGGTACTTCTTCTCCTCCCCACACACAGCCCAGCTCCCACCAGCCAGCCTATCATGGCTCCCAGACGCAGATACTAATGAAGAGACCTAACGTATACTGAGTACTTACTATGTGCCCAGCATCCACTAAGGACTGCCTAAATGTCAGCTCATTTGATTCTCTGTTTAAAAATGAGGAAACGGAGGCAAGAAGCGGAAGACCTTTCCCAAGTCACAGAGCTGGTATAGGATGCAGCCAGGAAAAACGCATGTGAGAACACAAGAGCTGAGCTATGCTGCCTCCCAAAACTTAATCTCTTATGCCGGCTGCGGCTGCCCTGTCCAGCCAATTCCCCTAATGAGGCACCAGGAGCGTGGGTTTGAGTCCTGGCTCTGCAGTTGACTGGCTGTGTAACCTCAGCCAAGTTTCTTGCCTTCTCTGGGCCTCAAGAACCCCTCTGCACAAGGGACCCTTCCCTAACATTTAAGCAGTCTGAACATTCCCTGGGCTTGGGTCCCGTGTCTCCTCTTTGTCCCATTCTAGCAAAGCCCCTCATTGTCGCTGGGGCCCCACCCACCTATCTTTAGGACATCTGTGGGACCCCTCTCATTCCTCCATCCCAGGAGCACTGCTTAGGTTTTGGATTGAGCAGACCTGACTTCAGTCCCCACCTCTTATCACCAGATGACCTGTGTCAAATTGTTTCATTTTGCAGAGAGTTGGTTTCCTCTTTGTAGGGTCATTGAGAGGATGAAATAACTGAACGGCGTAAAGTGCACAGTAAATGGCAGGTGCTCTTGTAGTCTCACTCCATTCAGTCAGTCAACAAACTTCAGCAGCGTTTCTGTGCAACCCTGTACTAAGATCTGGAGACAAGTTTGTGCCTTCTGGAAGGGCAGTGAGATGGACAATAAGCAAGTAAACAAAGCCATGGGCCGGCCCGGTGGCTCAGGTGCTTGGAACTCTGTGCTCCTAACGCCAAAGGCTGCCTTTCGATTCCCACATGGGCCAGTGGGCTCTCAACCACAAAGTTGCAGGTTCAATTCCTCCACTCCCGCAAGGGATGGTGGGCAGCGCCCTCTGCAACTAATATTGAACACGGCACCTTGAGCTGAGCTGCCTCTGAGCTCCCGGATGGCTCAGTCGGTTGGAGTGCACCATCTCAACCACAAGGTTGCCGGTTCAACTCCCACAAGGGATGGTGGGCTGTGCCCCCTGCAACTAGCAACGGCAACTGGACCTGGAGCTGAGCTGCGCCCTCCACAACTAAGACTGAAAGGACAACAACTTGAAGCTGAACGGCACCCTCCACAACTAAGATTGAAAGGACAACAACTTGACTTGGAAAAAATCCTGGAAGTACACACTGTTCCCCAATAAAGTCCTGTTCCCCTTCCCCAATAAAATCTTTAAAAAAAAACAAGCAAACAAACAAACAAAGCCATAAAGAAGAATATTTCAGGCTGTGACAAGTTCTGGCAGGAAACAGACAGGTGATGGGATCCAGAGGGCCAGGGTGGCTGTTTTAGAGAAAGACATACAGAAATGCCTCCCAGAGGCAGGGACCCTGGACACCAGGGATCACTCAGGCAGAGGACTGGGCTTAGCACCTCTGAGGCTGAGGACCTCGCAGGGCCAGGTGAGCAAAAGAAAACCACTGGAGGGCCAGCCCGGTGGCTCAGGCGGTTAGAGCTCCGTGCTCCTAACTCCTAAGGCTGCCGGTTCGATTCCCACATGGGCCAGTGGGCTCTCAACCACAAGGCTGCCAGTTCAATTCCTCGACTCCCGCAAGGGATGGTGGGCAGCGCCCCCTGCAATTAAAAAATTGAACATGGCACCTTGAGCTGAGCTGCCGCTGAGCTCCTGGATGGCTCAGTTGGTTGGAGCACGTTCTCTCAACCACAAGGTTGCCGGTTCGACTCCCGCAAGGGATGGTGGGCTGTGCCCCCTGCAACTAGAAAACGGCAACTAGACCTGGAGTTGAGCTGCGCCCTCCACAACTAAGACTGAAAGGACAACAACTTGAAGCTGAACGGCACCTTCCACAACTAACATTGAAAGGACAACAACTTGACTTGGAAAAAAGTCCCGGAAGTACACACTATTCCCCAATAAAGTCCTGTTCCCCTTCCCCGATAAAATCTTTAAAAAAATAAAAAGAAAATAAAACCACTGGAGGTTTTTAAAGCAGGGCAGTAGCATGGTTCGAATTAGGTTTTAAAAGGGACTCTGGCACCAGGTGGTGGAGGGACCAGAGCAGGCAGAAATTCTGGTGAGGAGACCTGTTAGGTGGCAGAAATGATTTGGAATGATTGCAGAAGTAATGGTCTCCTTGGATTTATACGACAGCTTATGTCTTGGAGGCATGAAAGCGTGCCGGTAAATTCTAGGAAGATGGGGGTGACACAGGAGATGAGGATAGAATGGGTGGACAGGCCAACGACACCACATGTGTGGACTGTCGCAGTCTGCCCTGCAGATCCACTGTGCATTCTTGCCTTCCCTGCTCCGTGCCACGAGGCTCACGTGTGTTGTATTCCCCCGAGACTCCCCTGCCTGCAGGCTTCCTTTTGGGTTCAGCCCCTGGGAGGCCCAGCTGGCTGGCTGGAGAGCCGAGGGTAATATTTATTTCCCCAGATCCCTCCCTGCGGGCTGCAGGTGGACAGGTGGTGCCGGTCTCTGCTGAAGACCACAGCTCCAGCTCCGGTGGCTCCACTCCAGGGGGAGGCTGATGGGGGAGTGGCTCCCTCTCCTAGTCCCTTCAGTGGGGCTCTCCTTCCCTCTGCTGTCCTGCATGCTCTCCTTAGCACTTCGTAAATAGTTTCTCCATTCAGTTCCCCTCAACTACCCACCTGAGGGTGTCCTCTGTCTCCTGCTGCTGGGTCCACTGGGCTTAAGGACTTTGGCCATGACAATAGGTAACAGTTACTGAGCACTCGTTAGGTGCCTAGTACTGGGGGGGGGGGCTTGCTTTCATTGCTCCCAGTCACTGAGTCCCTGAGCAGCCCCTGAATAGGGCTGTCATTACCCCCATCCTGCTCTCAGCAGCGTTAGACACTGTTGGCCACACCCTCCTCCTGAAATATTCACTCCTCTTGGCTCTTCCTGCATCACACTCCTGGTTTTCCTCTCTCTGCTCCCTCCAGCTGCTCCTCTGAGTCACTTCTGACTCTGCCTCCTCTCCGTGACCTGGGAGCGGTGACCTCCCTGGTTCGCCCTGGCCCTTTTCTCTCCTGAGCTGAGCCCATCCTTTCCCGTGGCCGGAAATGTCCCTGTATGCTGAGGACCCATCTCTAGGCTACACATTCCGTCTGAGCTCCAGACCCCTGGGTGAGACGCCTCCACTTGGATGACACAAGGATCTCAATCTCAGCAAGTCCCCACCAGAACCATTCACGCCACCTGTCTCTCCAGCACCCTCCACTTCACGCAGTCTCTAGATTCCACCTCCCAAATACATCTCCACTGCGTCCAAGTCCAAGCTAGATCAGCTCTCCTGAAATGACAGCAACAGCATCCCCTTGGGCCCTGAAACAGTCCCATCGCAATGAAAACCCAGATTCCTCACGTGGTCTCCACCTCCCAGTGCTCTGTCCTCCTCCCAATCCTGTTGCTCCTCTGGCTTTCTCTCCCCTCAGGCTGCCTGCAGGCTTCCCTCAGGCTTGGCTGGCTGCTCACCCATTAACTGCTCCTCCTCCAGATTCGAGCTTCGAAGTCCCTTTGGCAGAGGGGCTTCCTGGACCTCCAGATCCCACCACCACTCTTGGTCCTACCTCCTGCTCTTCTGTCACAACACTGACCTCTGTTGTAGTCACTGTCATGTGTGAATTGATTTATCACATGTCTGTTTCCCCCAGTACAGAAGCTTTAGGAGGACAGGAATTGGTTCTATTTCTTAGCAAGAGCTTGGCATGTGGTGGGTTCTCAGCTTATTGAATGACTAGATCCCCATTTCACAGATGAGAAAACTGAGGCTTAGGGAGATTAAGACTCCAACCCTGGTCTGTTGACAGTCCCGGGGTCCAAGTTGAGCCACATCCAGCTCTAGGCAGAGGACGGTCAGGTTCAGATAAGTGTGAGGAAAAAGTTACTATCAAATGTCCAGCCACACACCCAGCAAGTGGTCAGGTGGGCGGCACTCAGTATTATTCCCTGCCCGGATGTGTGACCTGAGCCCTGAGGGCGGGTGGGGCTGCCCCTCCCACTCCCTCCTGGATCCCCAGCAGCAGGGATCCCCTAGTGACAAGGGATTGCCCCATTCCACCCCTGCAACACCAGCTTAAGCAATTCAGGCAGGGGCTCCACTAAAGGGTCTCTCACTCTCTCCAAAACTACCCAAATAAATCCACCCTCAAATGAGTTCCTTACACAGGTGTGCCTGAAGACCAGTCCCCGAACGCCCCCACCGTCAGTCAGACTGCCACCCCTTGTGCCCAACAGGAGAGGGTTTGGTGCCACCCTGACTTGGCAATGTCCTATTCTGGACGCACTCTAGTCACACCTACCCCCTGCTGAGTTCTGTGAGTCAGAGACTGAATCAGGGGCTGTCCTGGTCAGCCCCCCACCTGACCGCTTGCCCCAGGACACTGCAGCCCTCCAGAGCCTCCCTTCTAGACCAGTGGACAGGCCTGGCTCCTCTTCAGCCTTGACCAAACTCAAGGCCCCTCCCCAGCCCCTGCCAACCCCTACCCTGGAGCCCTGCTGTGCCCCTCCCCAGGCCCCTGGGCCCTCAAGCAGCACCCCCCTCCTCCCGGCTGTTAGCCTGGGAAGGGGGCCAGGCCCTGAGCTCAGACCTTGGCGATTCCAGAGTGTCTGAGGCCCAGAGCCAGCCCCGCCAGCCAGGCCAGACAAGGCGAAGGGGGAGGAGGGTTTAGGGTGGGCACCAGGAAGCCATTGGGAGGGGAGGGGGATGGCAGAGAAGCTGGGTTTCCATCTACTCTTCAGGACCCCTCACTGAGCCCCTGGCCGAAGGGGAGTGGAGCAGTACCAATGAGAAGTGACTTTAGGGTGGTAGGACCCCCACATGCGCAAGGGAGGCTGGGAAAAGGCTGACGCCTGGGTTCCAGCCCCACCTGGCCTCCCCTTCTGTTCGTGACCTGGGCAAGGAAGCTCCTTTGCCCTCAGCCTCGGTTTCCCGCTTTAATGGGGCAGGCGGATGTCCAGGCCGACCTCCCCGCCCCGCCCAGAAGAATCTGGCGGCCAGGCGGGCCGGCCCAGGTGAGGGCCCTCTGGAAAGGGCCCCGCGCGGCGGCGGGTTCTGGCGGGGCGGGCATCTGGGGTGGGGACCGCCCCCAGCCTCCACCCGCCTGCACCCCCTCGCTCCTCCAGGCGGCAGCGGCGACGCTTTAAACAGAAAAAAAAAACTGTCTCCCTGGCCGGGGGCCAGCGTCCCAGCCCCCTCGCTGCCGCGCTGCAGCCAGGGAAAAACAACTGCTCACTTCTCCCTGCGTCCTGCCCGCGCTCCCTGCTTCCCCGCCGTCCGGGAGCCCAGCCCGGCCGGGGGAGGCGTGGAGCAGGCCGGCCGCCCGGCCTTCCTCCCCTCGCTCCTCCTCTTCGCCTCGACTTGCTGCGGCCTCCTCGCGCCTGCCTCCGTCTGGGGCCTTCGCAGGCCCCGGGCCCGGTTCGTGGCTGGGCTCTTTCCCGGGCGGTGGAAGTTTCTGGGCTCCCCGCTGTCCAGCCTCCATCTCTTGGGCTCTCCTGGGACCCCGCCCGTGCCTGCTGTCCCTTCCCTGCGAACTTCCTCTGTTCCTCGCCTTCGCGACCCTCTCTACCCTCTCCCGGGGTTCCTGGCTTGCTGCCTGCCTTGGGCGCCGGGACCATAGCCCCCGCCCGGGCGCGCCCTCCGGGTCCTGCGGCCCCGGATGCCCGGGCCCCGAGGGGCTGCTGGCGGCCTGGCCCCTGAGATGCGCGGGGCGGGGGCGGGGGCAGCAGGGCTGCTGGCGTTGCTGCTGCTGCTGCTGGGCCCGGGCGGAGGGGCCGAGGGGGGGCCGGCGGGCGAGCGGGGCGCCGGCGGGGGCGGGGCGCTGGCTCGCGAGCGCTTCAAGGTGGTCTTTGCGCCGGTGATCTGCAAGCGGACCTGCCTCAAGGGCCAGTGTCGGGACAGTTGTCAGCAGGGCTCCAACATGACGCTCATCGGCGAGAACGGCCACAGCACGGACACGCTCACGGGCTCCGGCTTCCGCGTGGGTGAGGGCCAGGGGTCACGGGCTGGGGGAGCCGGGAAGGCCCGCACCAGGACAAATGCTGGATACATGGCAGAGTAGGCCATATAACATTGGGGGCCAGGGGTACTGAGAGCAGTGCTCTGGGGACCTGGGACCCGGGGGTGGAGGGCATCAGCGGGCTGGGGAGGCTGGAATCCTGGGACCTGAGTTGGGAGGGCTGCATGGCTGCCCTGACTGTACTGCTCTGGCTTAGAGCTGAGGCGTAAGGTGTGAGGGTACTGGTGGGGTCCTGGATGACACAGGCCTCTAGGAAGGTGCTGGGTTCTGAGAGGGAGTCAAGGTCAGCACACAGAGGCTTTGAGGAATGTGAACTGGGGGCAAGAGGTCTCAGAGGAGGGATAAACATTCCCCCAAGAAACAAACTTACTGGAAGAAACAGGAAAAGTCTTAAAAAATGTCTAAAGTCGGGCCCGCCAGGGGCAGACACCTGCATTCTCTGGGAGGAAGCATTAAGGTCAGGACTGGGGCGAGGGACTTAGTTACTGGCAAGGTCTGGGAGGGGAGGGGTGTGGAGGCCCAACAAGTGGGGTGCAGGCCTGGAGGTAGAGGCTGGTGTGGGTCCTCAGCCCCTCCTTTTCCTGGTGTCCCATCTATGCCATTATGGGGGACTTAAGCTCTCAACGGTTCTGCCTCAGGCCCTCAGAGTCTCCCGCCAACAAGCTCTTATGACTCCCCAGTGCCACCTGGAACCCAACCCTTTCCCAGCATCTCTCTTCAAAGAGCCAGGCCTGGGGCTCAGCTCTCCTCCCCCAGGGCCCTCTGGGGCAGGCGGAGGGAGGTGTCCCAGCAGTAATTACCCTCCTGGACAGGGTAATTAGGCCAGGCCCAGGATGGCACCAGCATTCTTATACATTCCTATACTCACAGACCCTCACAGACCCAAGGAACCCCACGGATGTGGTTCACAGTTCTCATGAGGGGTGTGTGTGTGTGTGTGTGCGTGTGCATGGCACACACAAAGGTATGCATGGGCTTTGGAGTGGCACAATGTGATTAAGTACATACTTCTTGTGCTGTTGTCTTAGGTGTGTGTCTCCAGTCACTGTGGGAGTGTTTATATGAGCCTGTGTTGGTGTCATAACGAGTCTGTGAGTGTGTATGTGTGCCAAGATGACTGTGCATGTGAGTGTATACAGGCAGGGCCTCCCAGGCCCCCTGGCCATCCTGCCCAGGATGCTGTCTCCATCCATGCTGCCCACATCCCCCAGGCTCTGCGCCCAGGCCACAGTGGGCGGGTGTCACTGAGAGGTCACCCTCACCGCTATGGGTGACTCACTGGGAGGCAGGAAGAAGATCCTGCCTCCCCCAGCCCAGGACACACCCCTTCTGCCCTGAAAGTCCTGGCCCCAAGAGACCAGGCAGGATGGGATGGGCTATGATGCTGTTAGCCAGGCCCTAATGGCCACGGATGTGGCCTGTCCCTCTGAAGTCCTTCAGGTGTCCAGGAGAGCAGCACCCCATCTTACCATCGTGGGAAGTGAGGGCAGCCACGGGGCAGGCAGAAGAGGGGTTGGGTCTGCTGTGTGAGCTCAGGGCCCCAAGGCTGGATGTCAGATGTGAGTGTGTGTGACACAAAGACAGAGGTCCCAGCCTCTCAGTCATTCCCCCTGCACCTCCTCTGGAACCCAGAGCTGAGGCAGACCTGGCCCTCCCCTTCAAAGCACCCTTTATGGTATGGGAGACAGACATATAACCAACTCAAGCAGAGCTGGGGCAAAGGATGATAACTCAGGAGAGGGGACGGGGTGGGTGGGGTGTGAGGAGGAGAAGCTGACACTGGAGGGATAAGATTTGAGTATGTAGAGATGGGGAAAGGGCTCTGAAGTGGAGGGAATGGCATGAATAAAGCCCTGGAGACAGAAGATGTGGCTCCTTTGTAGCAGAGAGATGAGTCCTGGGCAATGGGATGCACACGGAAAATGCAGAGGGGGATGGGCTGAAAGAAGGTTCGTTCTGGGCCACGGAGAAAGTTAACTGTCCTTGCAAGGAAGCCAGCCATGAGCAGGAGTGTGACTACGCCAGGGCTTTGCCTGAGGCAGATTTCTAGGGGTGGTGGTGGTGAAGGGGGAGTGGGGGGGAGGGGTGTGCTGGGATGTGACTAGGCAGGAGAGGCTGGAAGGGGAGGGGCAGAGGGCAAGAGGAATGGGGAGATGGATGCATGAGACAGTACAGAGGCCAGAAGTAGTGGGGGCAGGGAGGGAGGGGAGCAGGAGAGATGGACCCTAGAGGCTCAGTTATGAATGAGGGGCGGGAGGGCAGGCAGGGATCCCTGGTGGTGGAAGGTCAGAGAGGGTGGGGAGTCAAGATGCTGATTTCCTGTAGTGTCCCCTGGGTGGAGGTGCCCCAGAGAGGACCTGGGGAGCTGTAGCTACAGATGTGGGCATCGTCGGCAGTGGTGAGGTGTGGGCCCTGACATGGCAAGGCAAAAGGAGGGAGAGAGGAAGAGCCCAGAGGACTGAGGCCTGAATCGGGAAGAATTTAGAAGAGGAGGAAGTCCTAGGTACAGATCACATTCCCAGGAAAGGCCGAAGAAAGAGGAGGAAAAGTCTATTCCATCATCATCATTTGCTACTACTTATTAAGTTCCCTTTCTGTACCAGGCACTGGGCTAAGCATTTGTACAGGTATTACCTCATTTAATAGACAATATCCCCACAGATGAGGACACTGAGGCATAGGGAGGGGAAGGAAGGAAGTTGCTTAGAGCCCAACAGTTGACAAATGGCCTCCTAGCTAGGATTTAAGTGCAAGACTTGAAGCTCCAGAAGCCAACATGGGTAGGATGCTGGGGAACATAGAGGTCAGTTTCTGTGTGTGTATGATGTGTTACAAAAACCAGCTTCCCAAGGAGAACAGTCAGTGGGTGGCAAGGAAGTAGGAAGGGGGGGGGGGGACACAGGATGTGGGTGAGGACTGGGCCTGGGTGCTGGGGGTGGGGGTTGGCCTACGCCCTGATCCACCTCCCCTCCCCAGTGGTGTGCCCTCTGCCCTGCATGAACGGCGGCCAGTGCTCCTCCAGAAACCAGTGCCTGTGTCCCCCGGACTTCACGGGTCGCTTCTGCCAGGTGCCCGCCGGAGGAGCTGGTGGGGGCACCGGCAGTTCCGGTCCTGGGCCCGGCCGGGCCGGGGCCCTGTCCACAGGTGCGCTGCCGCCCCTGGCTCCGGAGAGCGAGTCTGTGGCCAGCAAGCACGCCATCTATGCGGTCCAGGTGATCGCGGATCCACCGGGGCCTGGGGAGGGGCCCCCTGCCCAGCATGCAGCCTTCCTGGTGCCCCTTGGGCCAGGACAGATCTCAGCAGAAGGTACCGGTCCACGGGCAGACCTGGGGAGGCTGGCGTGGGCGGGTGCTAGGGTGGAGGGACCTGGGCAAAGGCCAGCCCTGCAGGAGTTGCACGCTGCCACCTGGTGTGGGGCAGTCCTGAGGCCACGGTTCCCCGCCCCCCAGTGCAGGCCCCGCCCCCCGTGGTGAACGTGCGTGTCCACCACCCACCTGATGCCTCCGTCCAAGTACACCGCATTGAGGGGCCGAATGCCGAGGGTCCAGCCCCCTCGCAGCACCTGCTACAGCACCCCAAGCCCCAGCACCCCCGGCCACCCACCCAGAAGCCTCTGGGCCGCTGTTTCCAGGACACACTGCCCAAGCAGCCTGTGAGTGAATCCATAGTCCCGGCTGGACCGGCGGTGTGGTCTCTCAGGGTTGCCTTGTCTCAACTCACAGGGATTGCTCAAAACCGAGGGACCATGGGATGAAGAGGGAGGAAAAGGGTCTCAGGAGGGAAGTCCGGTGGGGGCTGGGTGCCCTGTGATCCTGTCCATGCTCCTTCCACTAGTGTGGCAGCAATCCACTCCCTGGCCTCACCAAGCAAGAGGACTGTTGCGGGAGCATCGGTACCGCCTGGGGCCAGAGCAAGTGCCACAAGTGCCCCCAGCTGCAGTGTGAGTGCCTGTGTTCAGGGATACTCCTACTGCAGGGTGGACCCGTTCACACCCCTCCCAGCCCAGTGCAGCCTGCGCTTCCCACTGCCCACCAAATTACTCTCTACATCCCACTCTGCCCCTCCCTGTGCCCTCCCTTTCCTCCCTGCAGGGCCCTCCAGTGCCCTCCCCTGTCATGCTGTCCTCTCTCTGCAGACACAGGGGTGCAGAAGCCAGGGCCTGTACGTGGTGAGGTGGGCGCTGACTGCCCTCAGGGCTACAAGAGACTCAACAGCACCCACTGCCAGGGTATGGCCAGCGAGGACATTCTGTGGGCTGGAGGGGCAGGCCAGTTGTCCCTGGGGGAGGTCCCACAGGTGGGTGAGGGAGGAGGCGGGGCTGGGGCAGGGCCCTGAGGTTCTTGGAGCAGCTTGCTGTCACCCTGTGGCCCCAGACTAGAGGAACCAAACTCCCACTTACCACAGACATCAATGAATGCGCAATGCCGGGCATGTGTCGCCATGGTGACTGCCTCAACAACCCTGGCTCCTATCGCTGTGTCTGCCCACCTGGCCATAGCTTGGGTCCCTCCCGCACGCAGTGCATTGGTGAGACTGAGGGCTTGGGTCCCTGGGAGGTCACAAGGCGTGGGCAGGAGGGGTAAGGCTACAAGCAGGAGGATCGGAGGTCGCAGAGGTCAGAGTGGGATCAAGCGTTGACTGTAGGAGGAGCAAGGCCTAGAGTAGATAGGATCAAGGATCAGCAGGGTCAAGAGTCAGAGGGATCTGGAGTTAGAGGTCACATGGGCTCAGGGACTATATGGAGTCAAGGTCATATGAGATCATACACTTGATGGGTAGGAGCGGTAAAGTCTAGAGCAGCTAGAATCAGGGGTCAGTGGGGTCAGTGGTCACAGAGGTGTCAAGGGTCACATGAGGTCAGTGTAACACAGGTTCAGGGGTCACATGAATTCAAGGTCATATGGGGTCAAGGGCCACATGAGGATCAAGTGTTATTTGGACCAAAGAGGCAAGGTCTGGAGCAACTGTGAGGAGGGACGTGGGCAGTGTTCAGGCCCAGATGCCCATGCCCATCACTGGCCCCTGCAGCAGACAAGCCAGAGGAAAAGAGCCTGTGTTTCCGCCTGGTGAGCCCTGAGCACCAGTGCCAGCACCCGCTGACCACGCGCCTCACCCGCCAGCTCTGCTGCTGCAGTGTCGGCAAGGCCTGGGGTGCGCGGTGCCAGCGTTGCCCAACTGATGGCACTGGTGAGCCTGGGTGTGTGGGCCTAGGGGCTGGCTGGCCCTGTGCCAATCCAGGAAACACTCACTTCTCTGTCCCTTGCTCTGGCCACAGCTGCCTTCAAGGAGATCTGCCCCGCTGGAAAGGGGTACCACATCCTCACTTCCCACCAGACGCTCACCATTCAAGGCGAAAGTGACTTTTCCCTTTTCCTGCACCCTGACGGGCCACCCAAGCCCCAGCAGCTCCCTGAGATCCCCAGCCGGGCGCCACCACCTGAGATCACAGAGGAAGAGAGAGGTCTGACCTGACCTTTTCTATTTTCTGACAGATGCTGAACCCTTAGATCTGACTCTTTGATCCCTGATCCACAGATATAACCTCAGAGTCTAACCTCTAACTCCTGATACCTGTCCTAACCATTGACCCCCAGAGCTAATCCTCGCACTCCTAACTAAGATTGTAACCCCAGGATTTAACCCCTAACTGACAGTATCTGACCATCCAATGCCTTCCAGATCTCTTCCTCTGGCCCCAGAGCCCTTTGATTTCCAGACCAGGGCATCGATTCAGCCCAAATGCTGGCCCTAGATCTGACCCTTAACCCAGAGATTTGACCCTAGCTATTAGCTCCTAAGCCTTGTTCTATAACCCAGAGACCTTGAACAACCATCACTCCCCATATCTGTTCCCCTGACCAGTGATGCAAACACTCCCTGACCCCAGGATCTAACCCTTGACACTTGGCCCAGAGACATGACTGTTGAACTCTTACAGACCTTAACCACAAATACTCAACAGCTGATCCCACACTTGACTCTCTTCTCCCAGCCCCACACTTAATAGCCCCATCTTTTTCCCTTTTAGGGGTGAGCACGGACTCAGTGAGTATGAGAACCCAAGCGGGAGGGACAGGGAGGTAAAGGAGACACAGAGGGCTCATGCTGCTGTCACCTGCAGCCAGTGATTGAGGAGCAGTCAGCACAGCAAAGCCATCCAACCGCCACCACATCTCCTGCCCGGCCTTACCCCGGTGAGATGGGCACTGTAGGGACCAGTCCTCAAGAGCTGTCGCCCCGGGGGAAGTTCACGGCCTAGGCAGGGGGTGGGGGGACCGGGGGCGGTGAAGTTGGGTGTTAAGTTCCCAGCTGTTGGTCTTCCGAGAGAGGGGCGGCGCTCCCACCCTTCTCACCTCCTGACGGGTGTGCGTTGCTGCTCCCAGAGCTGATCTCCCGGCCCTCGCCGTCTACTGTGCGCTGGTTCCTTCCGGACTTGCCCCCGTTAGAGATCGCCCCTACTCAGGTCACAGGTAAGACCCGCCCACTTAGGCCACGCCCCGGGCAAGGCACGCCCCCTAGCTTAGTTTTTCTCCTCTCCTACCTCCCTCCAATCATTTCCGGAGCGAAAACGCTTATCTAGGGCTTACTGTGTGCCAGGCCCCAGGGATGCCTCGGTGTGCGGCAGAGACCCTACTCCGCCCTCAAATGATCTGGGCATTATGGTGGTCAATCCAGTCCGAAGGCATTTATTCCTTCATTCATTGAACAAACATTTACTGAGCACCTACTATGTGCCAGGCACTGTTTAAGTGCTGGGGGTACAGAAGTAAGCAAAACAGACGTAAATTCCCTGTTCTTGCCGAGTAGGCAGACAACAAATAGATCAATGAGTAAAAATCTAGGCTGTCTCATAAATGCTATGAAAAAATAAATCAGAGAAGAAGAAAGGAAGTCTGGGGGTTGTGATCATTTGTAGGGTGGCAATGAGAGGAGGCTCCGACAGGGCTTTAAGGATTGTTAGAAATTAAAGACGAGAAGGTTGGTGAAAAAAACATTCCAAGTGAAGCTAAGTTTGGGCAAAGACATGGAAACATGAAACACTAGTGGAAGAGGGAGAAACCATACACAGATCAGTGTCTCTGAACCAGGGAAGGGCTGGTGCATGGAGCCTTGTGAAGAGGTTTGGGTTTGATCCCAAAGGCTATGGGAAGTGTATGTAGCGTTTCAGGCATCATAATAATTGCTAGCTATGGCTGAGCAATCGCCCTCTGCCAGGCACTGACTAAAGAGTTTTACATACTAAATATCATTTAGCCTTCTCATACTCTGTGAAGTGGGCACTGTTGGCCTTATTTTCCGATGAGAAAGCTGAGGCTCAGAGACGTTCAGTAACTTGTCCCAGGTCACACAGCTGAGCCCGATTGAAGCCCGTGTCTGTGTGTACTCCAAAGCCACATGGGAGCCGCCAGCATGATTGAAACCCAGAGGCTAGATTTGCTCCTAGGGTAAGGATCCGGTGGAAGGTGGCTGGCCTGGAGGCCTGCACAGACTAGGACAACCCTGTGACAGCCCTGAGGGCTGTGGGAATGTGGAAGAAGAGGCACCTGGGGAGGCTTCTCAGAGGAGGGGGTGTCAAGAATGCCTAGGGAGAAGCACTCTAAGCAAAGAGAACAGCCTGCAAAAGCCCACTGGCCTGGGGTGTTTGGGGTAGGGCAAAGTTCAGTATCAAGGCCTGTTGCGTGGGGTGGGGGGTGGAGCAGGGGAGGGACTAAAAAGAGGGAGAGGAGGGAAGCAGGAAATCCTGGGACTGGTGACAAAGAGGGTGAGGGGGATTCCTAGATCTGGCCACCTATGAACAACCATGGGGCAAACCGCAATTCTCTGGAAACCAGTTCCTGCCTTCCTTAGGAGGGGAAGCAAATCAACTATTCTGGAATGGGGGGCTCAGGTTCCTGAGACAGGGGTGGTTGGGGGTCACTGGGCTAGAGGAATTTGGTGTGACTGAGGCTGCAGGGTTTAAAATATTGAGGTGACTGGGGACATGGTATAGTGAGTGGGAGAGAGTATCAAGGTGCCCTGGAATTGGGGAGATAGGATGTCAGGCACCTGGGGTCATGATTTGGGATGGTCTGGGATGGAGGTGTAGGAAACCCTAGGATGGAGTGTGGGTGTACAGGGACCTAGGGTCACCGTGTGATCAGGCTCAGGTATCCAGGTCATTAGGAAAGGGGTGGGTATGGAGGTTCCACTGGGAACATGGCAGACCGTGAGTGCTCCCTGCTCCGCCCCCTGACCTGCCACCGCCCCACTCTCGCCCCCTGGCCCGCAGAGACAGACGAGTGCCGATTGAACCAGAACATCTGTGGCCACGGAGAGTGCATCCAAGGTCCCTCCGGCTACTCCTGCCATTGCAACCCGGGCTACCGGTCGCATCCGCAGCACCACTACTGCGTGGGTGAGCGGGGCGTGTGGGTGGCCCGGGGGCGACCCTGGCTCGCGAGACCGCTGTGAAGTCTCCCTGACGGCGCGTCCTTCTCAGACGTGAACGAGTGCGAGGCTGAACCGTGCGGCACTGGCAGGGGCATCTGCATGAACACCGGAGGCTCTTACAACTGCCACTGCAACCGCGGCTACCGCCTGCACGTGGGCGCCGGGGGGCGCTCTTGCGTGGGTGAGCGAGGCCAGGGCGGGTACGGCGCCGGGGCTGAGTGGATGAGGGGGGGCTCTCCTCCCGACCGCCCGCGGAATCCCTTCCGCTGTCCCTTGCACTCCGTTCGCGCCCCCTTCCTCCCGCTCAGACCTGAACGAATGCGCCAAGCCCCACCTGTGCGGCGACGGCGGCTTCTGCATCAACTTTCCTGGTCACTACAAGTGCAACTGCTACCCTGGCTACCGGCTCAAAGCCTCCCGACCGCCCGTGTGCGAAGGTACAGGAGACGCGATCCAGACCGAGGGGGGCCTCAGCTGTCCCTCGCCCTGGGGTGGGGGCGGAGGACCTGAACTGTCTCTGCCCAGCTCAGGGCCTCTCAGAGGTTGGGGTCCGGAAGCCCAGAAGGGCCGGTTTGCCTTGCTGATCTGTGATGGAGGGAGGCCCTGCCGAGGACCCTGAGTGCCTGGCTGGCCACGTTATCCGTAAACGGGTCCTCCTTCTCCCTCCTGAACAGATATCGACGAATGCCGAGACCCTAGCTCCTGCCCGGATGGCAAATGCGAAAACAAACCCGGGAGCTTCAAGTGCATTGCCTGTCAACCTGGCTACCGCAGCCAGGGGGGCGGGGCCTGCCGCGGTGAGGCTGGGATCTGGGTCCGGAATAGGATAGAGGGCGGGACTTCGGAGGCCAATAAAAACGGCCGGTCCCGGAGTTGCCCCCAATATGGGGCCGAGTCCACGTGGGACAGGGCGAGGGTAGAAATATTGGCCGTCAGAGTCGTCTCGAGGGCGGGGCCTCCCGGGAATAGAGGTCCCCCTTCCCGGGAGGAGGGGACTCCCCACGTCGGCACAGTGCACTGTGCAGTGGGGCGGAGACCGAGATGAGCCTTCTTCGCCGCAGACGTGAACGAGTGTGCCGAGGGCAGTCCCTGCTCGCCCGGCTGGTGCGAGAACCTCCCAGGCTCCTTCCGTTGCACGTGTGCCCAGGGCTACGCGCCAGCACCAGACGGCCGCAGTTGCCTGGGTGAGCTCCAGCCCTCCCCCGCAATGCCACCCGCCACCCACTCATGCACCGAAGCTGGGGACCGGGTCACCCGGTCTCTCAGACGGGTGTGCAGGAGGTACATAATTCACCCCTCGGTTCACTGATCAATTCACTCATTGTCTCAGCGAACCTGACCCAGGAAGGGCCACCAGAATTTCAATGTAGGAAGAGTCTTAGGAGGCAAGGCTTGAAGCTGCGTTTGCAAAGCACGTTACTTAAATTTGAAGGGAAAAAAAAACATATAAAAGAAGGGGCGGTTAGTAGTCTCTGTTACACTAATATGTCTTACGCGCCAAGAGGCCCGCTGGTGGCTGGGATTCCAAAAACTGGGGAACATGAGACACAGACTGTAGAGCACAGGGCTGTGGGCCTGGATGGAATTTGGGTGCTCCTGGGAAACCCCAGGGCTGGGAGGAGCAGAAGCCTGAATTGTCTTAAAAGGTCAATAGGAATTAGCCAAGCAAAGAAAGGTGAGAGGGACAGCAGGCAGAGGGCTCAGCACTTGTGGACTCAAGTGAAAAACAGTGCAGCGTGTGCTGGAAATTGTAAGGTACTAGCAGGGGGTGGGGACTGAGGCTAGCTGGTGAGGGGCATGTCCCCATCCCTGGAGGGTTCCCTAAGCACACCTCCAGGAGGTTGAGCTTCATCCTAAGGATATGATGAGGCACCTGAAGCATTTTAAAGGGACAAGATTCACCAGTTGCTGTAGAAAGTTCCCTGATGCCAAGTGTGGAGAATGGCTGGAGGTCTATTGGGGAGACTCAGAACAGAGATACTGGTGGATGCGATGAGTAGTGGCCTCCGGATGGTCATGAGATGCTGTGATATTAGAGAAAAATTACCTTGTTAACTGGATGTCCAGGTGAGGGCGAGAGGTGAGTGAGGGACCCTCCAGGTTTCTGGTTTGGGTGACTCGCTGGGATAGGGTCCCCTAGAGGGGGGCATGTTTGAGAAGGAAGACACTAGGTTTCATGTTGGACAAGTCGAGTGGGTGGCCCCTGTGGGCCTCTTGGCTGGACATGCCAGCAGAGGGTGAGCCATACAGGTTGGAAGCCTTGGGCCAGACATGCCCACCCAGAACTGTGGACTGTGGAGGCTGTGGAACTTTGGGGTTCACCTGCTCAGCCAAGGAGGGGAGTCCAGTGAGGGGAGCCTTGGAAGAGCCTTGGGGACAGTGCCACATAAGTGGCAGGCAGGGGAATAGGAGCGGGAGGTGTGGGAGAAGTAGTGGTGGGAGGGTCCCAGGAGCACCAGCTGAGAAGCTGGGGAGGGGAGGCTTCTAGGGCAGAGCTGGATGCGGTCAATGCAATAGAGAGGTTCTTGTAAAATAAGGTCCCTGGTGGCCTTGGCAGGGTGGCTTCTATGGCATGATGGGAAGCCAGGAGATGCAGGCAGCACATGAGGAAGAGAGCTGGAGACACTGTTAGGGCTGTAGGCTGAGGAGACGCCAGGAAGGTGGGTAAGGAGACAAGCGGGGCAGCTGGGAGAGGAGCTCTGGACAGGAGAAGGAACATCTCTTGCTCTAAGGGGAGCAAGAAGGGAGTGGATGTAGATAGTGATTTTTAGGAGGTTGAAGATCACCATAATTCTCTCAATAAACAGTAAAGGGCCTGAGTTGAGTAGGGACTTGAGGAGAACAGTCAAGGTTTGAAACTGCCTTAGGGACTGGCCAGAGGTCAAGGCTTGAAAGGAGGGGAGAGGGTGGCACTAGCCACACTGAGGCTCTATCTGGCCCGGCTGCAGGCCAGAGTGAGTGGCCATGGCCCAGTGTGATCAGCTTGGTGTCTGGCTCCATCTGGACCCAGCACCCAGGATCCAGAGGCCTAGAGGCCGGCCATGGCTCTGACTTTGCCAGACCATGAAGAGGAAAGAGAAGTGTTCACGGGCCCCTGCAAGAGAAGGTGGAATAGGGGGCTTGAGAACAGCTGAGGCAGTGGGAAGGAAGCAGCATCTGAGATATGCCCAAGGTAGGGCGGATCCCAGCCCCTTGTCCCAAGAGTGAGTGGCTGGCATGGAGGTGAAGGTCATGGAATCTGAGAGATCAAGGAATGTACGGTCAGAGGCTGGGCCTGGCTGACCACATGGATGTTGAAAACTCCTAGAATGGGGAGAAAGGCAGAGGGAGAGGGATTGGAAGGTAGGTTCTGACAGCAATAGAATAGAGAAGGTGGAGGCTGGTGGGGGCGCCCAGGGCTCCTCCGAGGAAGAACATGGTTTGGAAGGGGCCTGGGGTGTGGGCAACGACCAGCTTCCACCAGAAACGACATCAGAGAAGCGCATTCTCAGGAGGGAGCCAAGTTCCTTTACTGCACAAGCAGAAGAAATTATTTTGTGAGAAGGACCAAGACATAGGGGAGCTTATTTACATGGGAAGAAAGAGCCATGGCAGGTGGGGGTAAGAGCAGAAAGTGAGAGAAGCTGGGGCAAGGAAGCCCAGGGCAGTACGGGGAGGGGATGCAGGAGGGTGCCTCTTGTTTGGCGAGGACGAATGAAGGAGGGGATGCCTGCTCTTTGGAATCAGACACAGCCAGGGTTCCAGGCAGCACCTGGCCTAGTCACCAGGGCATGGGGGGTGAGGGTCCCATGCTTCTCTTGAGCTCCACTGGCCTCAGTTCTTGTGTTCCAGGCATGGGCAGGAGTGGGATAAAGGTAGCAAAGGTTCTAGACGACCCCACACACCCCTGATCCTGACCCTCTGATACCCCTGTGTCCTGCAGATGTGGATGAGTGTGAGTCTGGGGACGTGTGTGACAATGGCATCTGCACCAACACACCAGGTTCCTTTCAGTGTCAGTGCCTCTCTGGCTATCATCTGTCAAGGGACCGGAGCCGCTGCGAGGGTGAGAGGGGCCTAGAGCTGGGGGGCTGACCTGTTCCTCCCTACCCCAGGACCTCCACTGCCCAGGCCCCAAGTCCAGGAGCTACCTGTAAACAAGCCAGACACTCCCATGTCCAGCCCCCATCCAGATCCAAGATGGAGCATGGGGTGGGGGCCCCACCTGGGGCTCTGTGGGAAGCCTTGGCAGCCTCAGGCTGTGTGAGGGCGTCAGCCCCTGAAGTTCTCCACCAATTTGATCCCATACAGACATAGATGAGTGTGACTTCCCTGCAGCCTGCATTGGGGGTGATTGCATCAACACCAATGGCTCCTACCGATGTCTCTGTCCCCAGGGGCACCGGCTGGTAGGCGGCAGGAAGTGCCAAGGTATGGGGGGAACTGGGTGTGAACTCCTGAGGAGGAATGGCAGGGAGCAGTAATCTCCTAGACACACTGTTGATCTGTCTGTCTTTCCATCTATCCATCCCCTCAGCCATCCTTCTATTCTTTCACCTAGAATAACAGTAACAGTAGCGACAGTAATTACATGGTGTCTACTATGTGCCAACTCACCCTTATATGCATTCATCCAACAAGAGTTTACTGAGATCCTACTATTTGCTAGGTGCTATACTGTGTACTGGGTATTGAGCAATGACCCAGGGCTCCCAGCTAGGGGGCTGATGTGTAAACTGATCCTTACCGTTCGGAGTGCTGGGTGCCAAAAGAGGTCTGGACTAGTGATTAATTGCAATGGAAAGGTGACATTGAATCTGAACTTGAAGCATAAATAGATTCCCTAAAGCATAAATAGGTTCTCTAAGCAGAGGGAAGCATGGGATGGTATTCCAGGCCCAAAGAACAGTATTTGCAAAGTGCAGAGATCTGGAAGGAGCTGGTTGTTTTCAGGGGAGAGTAGACCTGTGCCCTAAGCAGAGTTGAGTTGTTGGTGGTTTAGAGGAAAGAGTGATGAGACTTACAGATATTGAGAGACCAAACTGAAAAATTCTCAAATGCACAGCTGAGAGTTAGGACTTCATTCTGTTGTCAGTGGGAGCCATTAAAGGTTTTATGAAGACTAATGAAGTGAGTGTGGACCTGCTCACAATAATTGCAAATTCACTTCCAGGACTCATAGTCTCCCTATGTTCACACATCTACCCACATGCAGGCAAACACGAGTGAACTTCCCATTGTATGTACTTTGAAATCAAAGTGGAAATTCAGGTTCTGAACTTGTGTGCGGCCCTTGAGGCTCACCCCCAAGGAAAGGGGCTTGTTTCCCTCTGAGCAGCTCTTCCGGCTCCCCTCACTCCCCACAGACATAGATGAGTGCAGCCAGGACCCAGGCCTGTGCCTTCCCCACGGGGCCTGCGAGAACCTGCAGGGCTCCTACGTCTGCGTCTGTGATGAGGGTTTCACGCTCACCCAGGACCAGCATGGATGTGAGGGTGAGTTCCTCGGGGCTCCCTCCTCTGACCAGACAACCCCTGAGCTGCAGCTGGGATTCAGAGATGTATCCTGGTCCCACCCTCTGGAATGTTGGGAACAGGAAGAAATCTCTTTTGCCTGGGAGAGTCCAGTTGGCCAGACTTGGCAGGAGGGCCCTGAATGCCACACTGAGGATGGAGTTTGGCTCTCACCAGGTGGCTTTGGGGAGCAAGGCAATGTGGGGCACCAGAGGGATGCCGTTGGTGGGCAGCGTGGACAGGCAGAGGCAGTCTGCAGGATCCTGAGCTGCCCTCCCCTGTCCTCAGAGGTGGAGCAGCCCCACCACAAGAAGGAGTGCTACCTTAACTTCGATGACACGGTGTTCTGCGACAGTGTACTGGCCACCAATGTCACCCAGCAGGAGTGCTGCTGCTCCCTGGGGGCTGGCTGGGGAGACCACTGCGAGATCTATCCCTGCCCAGTCTACAGCTCAGGTCAGGAGCCGGCAGGCCCTTTTCCTTCCCAGAGCCTCAGTTTCTTCATTAGGAAATGGATTGGGGGAAATGGCCCCTCCCTGGGTAGGTGGGGAAGTGAGGCAGAGACCTCTGACCTGCACCAGACAGCCAGCATGCACCCACTCGATCCTCCCTCCTTCCCTTCCCGCTCTCTCCTCGCAGCTGAGTTCCACAGCCTCTGCCCAGATGGGAAGGGCTACACCCAGGACAACAACATTGTCAACTACGGCATCCCAGCCCACCGCGGTAAGTCCCTACACGGCTCCGCCCACCAAGGTTTGGACCAACCCGACCCTGCCCTGCCCACGCATCCATCATCTGCCCCGCCTCTCAGCTGAGCCCCGCCCCCATCACTCAAGTCGCCTCAGGAAAAACCTCTCCCACTTAGTTTGCTTGGGTCCCGCCGAACCCCCCACTCACATGTTCTGGGCTTGCCGGACCTCAGTGGCCCTGCAGGTAGAGGCCGCTGGGCGCCCAATGTTTGTCACTCCGCAGACATCGACGAGTGCATATTGTTCGGGGCGGAAATCTGCAAGGAGGGCAAGTGCGTAAATACGCAGCCGGGCTATGAGTGCTATTGCAAGCAAGGCTTCTACTACGATGGGAACCTGCTGGAGTGCGTGGGTGAGTGCAGTCGGCCCGGGCGGCCGTGGGAAAGCGGCTGGGAGATACGCACAACTCCCGGCTGGTTGCTCCCAATCGCGCTTTTCCTCCAGACGTGGACGAGTGCTTGGACGAATCCAACTGCCGAAACGGAGTGTGTGAGAACACGCGCGGCGGCTACCGCTGCGCCTGCACGCCCCCGGCGGAGTACAGCCCAGCGCAGCGCCAGTGTCTGAGTCCGGAGGAGATGGGTGAGGCCAGGGCCTGCTAGCTGGGGAAACAAGAAGAGGGCAGGGGCCCAGGCCGAGCTGTGACCACCCCCGCCCATCCTCCTGCCCGTAGACGTGGACGAGTGCCAGGACCCAACTACCTGCCGGCCTGGTCGCTGCGTGAACCTCCCGGGCTCCTACCGCTGCGAGTGCCGCCCGCCCTGGGTGCCTGGGCCCTCCGGCCGCGACTGTCAGCTCCCCGAGAGCCCGGCGGGTGAGGGCAAGGGTCATCCGGGGCCAACTCCAGGGCCCTGTCTGCCATTTGGAGTTTTGGGGGTGCAGCCTCTGTGCTGATGGGTTGGAGCGCAGACGGGCAGTCCTTGCTTTGGGCTCCTCCCTGACGCTGGCTCCCCCTTCGCAGAGCGTGCGCCGGAGCGGCGGGATGTGTGCTGGGGCCAGCGTGGAGAGGACGGCATGTGCGCGGGCCCCCTGGCTGGGCCCACCCTCACCTTCGAGGACTGCTGCTGTCGCCAGGGCCGCGGTTGGGGCGCCCAATGCCGCCCGTGCCTGCCGCGCGGTGCCGGTGAGCCGGCCAGGGAAGGGTTGGCTCAGAGAAGGGTATGGGGGCGGGAGTCCCGTGTATCCACCACGCTGATCACTGACTGGCCCCTCCCAGGGTCCCAGTGCCCGACGTCGCAGAGTGAGAGCAATTCCTTCTGGGACTCAAGCCCCCTGCTGCTGGGGAAGCCCCCCAGAGGTGAGTGTAGTGGGAAGGGACAGAGTGTAGTGCGGCCATCGCTGGGGGCAGTGATGACGTCTGTGTTCTCCCGGGCGGCTCAGAAGAGGACAGCTCCGAGGAGGATTCGGACGAGTGCCGCTGTGTGAGCGGCCGCTGCGTTCCGCGGCCAGGTGGCGCTGTGTGCGAGTGTCCCGGCGGTTTCCAACTTGACGCCTCCCGCGCACGCTGCGTGGGTAAGCGCCAAGGGGACCGATCCGCGGTGGGGACGGGGGCCTGAGGGCTCAGAAGCACGGCTCTGGCGCCGTCGCTAAGTCCACACCTGTCACCCCCACCCCCACCTCCAGACATAGACGAGTGCAGAGAGCTGAACCAGCGCGGGCTGCTGTGCAAGAGTGAGCGCTGTGTGAACACGAGCGGTTCTTTCCGCTGCGTCTGCAAAAACGGCTATGCGCGCAGCCGCCCGCACGGGGCCTGTGTGCCCCAGCGCCGCCGCTGACACCGCCCTGGGCCCGGACCTTGGTGATCACCCAGCGCTGGGACGAACTCAGCCTCTCGCTTCTGCCAGGACTCGGGGCTCCGACCCAGATACTCTTCTGGCCCATAGGCCCCTTCCAGAGCCCCGTGTCCCGAAGATGCCCATCGGGCTACAGCTGGTTTACAAGCGGATATTGGGTCTCCTGGGCGCTGCAGTCCTTCCTCCCAGAGGGTGTTTCCTAGAAACTGATAAATCAGATTGTGCCTCTTTACTCTTGGCTTTCAAAGCAAATTGATGTTCACCTCCATAGTGGGTGCAAACTCCACAGGGCAGCGCCAGACCTCAGCCTTCTCGGAGGAGCTAAACTGAGCCCAGCACAGGGGGTGTGAAATAGAATTTATTGTGGCTCTGATTATGTACACATGAGATGTGCCTGGCCGGGCTGGCCGGGCTCGCATGGTTTGTACAATAAATACATCCGCGGGGCCTGCTCTCCGTGGCCGGGAAGCACCCACACCAAAGGTTCAGTCCAGCTTCCGAGTCCCCAGCTTCATGGGTCCCTTAGCTGCCTTCTTCTCAGCGCGTTTGGCCTCCATCTCCTTGCGACGCTCCTCGCGCTTCTTGCGGGCCAGCTCAGCCTTCACCTGCCCTGGGAACGGGAAGGGGAGGCAGGATAAGGGCATCAGGATGACCTGGGCTCAGCTTCCCAGCCATGCCTGCTGGAGGGATGGGATGGGGAGTGTTCTCGTCATCAGCCCTCTCAGGGAAGCACTTACGGCTCTCGGTTTCTAGGCCCTCCCAGTTGTCATCGCCCCACGAGTCGGGTCTTGGCTGAAAAGGGAAGCAGGGGCTGCTGGAGTGGAGGCCAGCTCCCAGCGGATGCCCACCCCAGGTCTGCACCCTCCCACTGGACTGGCGCCCAGTACCTGTGTGCCAGTCTCCCGACGTGCTGACAGGGCAGCAAAGGGGTCGCCTTTGTCACTGGGCTCCTGTCCACTCCAGTTATACTCGCTGGCCAGCCGTGTGCCCTCAGGGGGTGGCTCCTGGGGGCTAGGCTCCTGCAAGTCCTGCTCCCATGAGCCCTCAGCTTCCCAGCCGCTCCAATCTGACTCGGGGGACTTGTGGTTGGGGTTCATGGGCTGCAGCAAAGGGGGAGGTAGCATCAGACAGGGAGGGAGGGGCCAGGCCCCACTTTCCATGTATACATACACCCTGTCCCACCCAGCTCACCTGCCCAGCACGGCTGGCTTGGCTCGCGGGACTCCAGTCGTCCTGCTGGGCTAATACAGACTCAGCCTCCTGCTGCAGTAGGAAGAAAAGCATGACCATAAGCCCCCCTACCCCTACCCAAAAGGGCGAGGAAGGCCCCAGCCCCTTCCCAGCCATGGGCTCCGCCCTTTCCTTCTGCTTTCCATCTCATTTGCTCCTGAGGACCCTGCTTCCCATCTATAAAGTGGACCCACTGAACCTAGCCCACCATCACTGCTCCATGAGGCTGGGAATGCGATCTCGAGTTCCACACCCCTTTGCACAGCCTCGGGGGGCCAGAGCCTGCTGTCAGCCAGGTGGGGAAATTGGGCCCAGAGCTTTACGATTTCCTGCAGGACAGCCCCACTCCATCCTCAGCCAGTCCTGAGCCCAGCCTCCAGGGAGGACTGGTCTGGTTCTAGGCCTGTGAGTGGCCTTTCCTTGCTGACCACTGCGGCTGGCAAGGCATTGGAGCAGGTGGCAGAGGGACAGAGTGGAAGCGGAGGAGGAAGATCAGTGCGCTGCCCAAACCAGCACCTGCTCCCAGGGGCCCCTGGAGTTGAGTGGGGGTTCGGCTGCCAGCTCTGGTATAAATGGTCACCTCCCGATGCCTCCTCAGCGGGGATGCTGTGCAGATGAGGGCAAGCCTGACTCCAGCCAAGCCCACACGAGCTCTGTGAATGGCCGCCTATGACCTTTGAGCTGAGGTCTCTTGGGGAGGCCCCCTCAGCCCACTCACCTCTAAGCTGCCCCAGTCTTCGTCATCCCATCTGTCCGCAGCACTGCTGTCCTCTGCTGTGTCCTTATCCTCCTCTTGTGTCTCCCAGTGGCCTGAGGTCACGGGTGTGGCAGGGACAGGGGCGGGGGCCGGGGCAGGAAGTCCTGAGGAGCAGAGGCTCACTGAGTTCCCACACACTGGTTCCCAGGAAAGTCTCAGAATAGGGCAGAGGTTGTGGGGTGCGGGCGGAGCTCACAGGGGATGAGACCCTATCCCATCCCCTATGTCCCCATCATGACCCCAGGGAGAGCCTTATCATAACAGATCTTGGATGCCAGCACCCCCAAGCCCTCAGTCACTGATTCAGCCAGTTGGGGACACTCACCCTCGGGCACGGGTCTCTGGGGGACATTGGTCTCAGCCGGGGTAGCTGTGGGGTGTGCACGGATCAACTTGGAGGTGAGCGAGGAGACCCCTGTCACAGCCCAGCCTGCCCAGCTTGCTGCGGCTCCTCCCATTCCAGGACTGGAGGCGGCATGGACGTCCTTTTCTAGGCAGTGACCAGGGAGAGAGACAGGTATAAGACACCTCAGGCATCCATGGGGAAGGTGATAGGACGGCAGTAACCGAAACAGAGCAGCCTGTAGTGAGCCCCCTTCTCCAGGCCTGTGTTCTCCCATCTATAAGATGGGGGGTAGGGGTGCTGTCAAGTCTGCTCTCTGGGGTTCTTCCAGCTTCCAGTGAGGTGGAAGGGGTCCACGACAGGTGACAGTCAAGGAAGGATGTGGCAGGAGGAAGAGGGAACATATGAATGTGGGCCACTCACCCACTTCGGCCAGCTGGGTGGGGTCCTCTGACACAGACTCCAGTTTGGACAGGAAGCTTCGGATGGCCTTGAAGGCCTGTGGGATAGCAAGGGGCAGAGATGGGGCCTCCAGGGTTCCTGGGAGCCCACCAGGCCAGCGTGGGCCCTGCATCCCCTAGTGCCCCAGCTCCAGGGCCAGGCCCCAGCTGTGCCTCACCTGGTCCCGCACCGATTTCTCGGGATCCACCGTGAGGCCACAGAGCACAGGCAGGATCTTGTGGGCGCAGTCACTCATTGAATAGAGGTTATGGGTGGCAGCGAAGCCCAGGACGCCCGCGACCCGGGATGGTGCAAATGGGTCCTTAGTGGCCCGGCTGAAGGCAGAGGTGAGGACCCTGTGTCTGGTCTGGGGTGGGGAAGGGGAGAGGGCTCCTGAGTGTAGGCTCAGTCCTGGGGCCCAGAACTGCCAGGCCTCACTTCCCAGAGCAGAGGCCAGGGCCCCCCAAGTATGAAAAATGTGTTAATCCCTATCAAAGGGGGAGAATGGACTGGAAACTCTGGATCTTGGCTTTGTCCCAGATGATTGGGCTCACGCTGCCTCACAGTGACAGGGACAGAGCAGCAGCTGCCCTGGGGCTGGGACCTGTGCCTCCCCTCCCATCTGTCCCACTGACCCAATTCATTCATTCCTGTTTACTTTCTGGGCACTGCAGGCGTCAGAATGTACAAATGTTGGCTGAGAGGATACACACATACCGTGGGCTCAAGCCGTCCTGGGTTCAGTTCCCAGCTACTGGCTGTGTCACCTGGTGCCACTCAATCCACCCCTCAGACACGGGTTGGGAGTGCCCACGGCCTAGGTCTCAGGGAGGACAACAGCCCACACACAAGGAGGCCTGGTCCTGGAGGAGGCTGTGGTTCTGTAACAATGACAGAACGGCCAGCACCTGTGTGGGGCACTCACGCTGGCACTGAGGTAGGAGCCGATTTTGCCCAGGCAGACGGTGGTGTTGCAGCGGATGGGGCCCTGCTCGTCCTTGGCCTGCAGCCGCGCGAAGTGCTTCATCAGCTCCACGTTCAGGTTGGCCTCGTTCAGCTTCGGGGCCAGGAGCAGCATGGACTGCAGGGCGGGCACAGTGGAAACTGTGGGCCAAGGGCCACACGCAGGAGTGGCTGCCTGGGAGGGTGCCGAGGACACCCGCCAAAGCCCTCCCACACCTACCTCCGAACACGGTCTTGGTCCCTACCCAGAATGCTGAGGAAGGAGACCCCCGTTTCTCTATGCCCTTAACAGCAAAACCTCCAAAGTGTATCTGCACTGTCTCCCATCTCTCTCATCTGCTCTCTCTTGCGTGCACTCTACTCAGATTTCAGCCCCCACACACTCTCTACCAATTGCCTTGGGTTGAGGTCCGCAGTGACCTCCACGTTGATAAACCCAATGGCCAATTCTCCATCCTCACCAAACTTGAGCCCTCAGCAGCTGACATTCCCGAGCTCTCCCTCCTTGAAACTTCAGTTCCTCATCTGCCAGGACACCACCGTCTCCTGGTTCTCCTCTGACCTCGCCGGCTGCCCTTTCCGTCTCCTTTGGCTGAGCTCTTACTGTTCAGACCCCCCAAGTTACTCCTCAGGCCCCTTCTCTTTCACACCTCACCCTAGGTGATCTCACCCCTTCCATGCCTTGCTATGCCTGTTAGGTGACAACACCCAGATATGCACCTCTAGCCCCGACTCCTTCCCTAAACTGCACACGCACAACCAGACCCGACATCTCCACCCGGCTGTCTCACAGACATGGCCAAGACTGCACCCAACTCCTCCCGCACACATTCCTCCGTCTTCTCAGTAAACAGCTACTTAACCTTCCAGTGGCTCAGGCTAAAAGCTGCAGAAACCCCTTGATTCCACATCTATCCAGCAGCGAATACCGTTGGCTTCACCTTCGGAATGTGGCCCCTTCTCTTCACCTGCTGCTACCACGCACATGTGAGCCACTGTCACCTCTCACCTGGGCCACTACAACAGCCCCTAACAGTATGCCAGCTTCCACCCTTGATCTGAGAGCCAATTCTCCACACAGAAACACAGCGATTCTTTAAAAACAAGTCAGACCAGGGCAGTGCTCAGCTCAGTCCCTCAGTGGCTCCCAGCAAATCAGGTCCCTGCCACAGCCTACGGGGCCTCGGCCCCCAACCCCACCATTACCTCTCAGACTCCACCTCCCACACCCATGCCCTTTCAATCACACTAACCCTCTTGCTGCTACTTCTACACTTCGGGCACAGGCCAGTCTCAGGACCTTTGTACATGCTGTTTGTTCCTTCTGCAAGGAGCACATTTCCTCTAGATCTCCATATAGCTCAATCCCTCCCCTCTGTTCCTTAAATGACACCTCGTCAGCAAGGTCTTCCCTCATCACTGTTTCTAAAACTGGAAATCCTTCTCTTCACACTCTCTCACTTTCTAACATAATACATATTTTCTAATTCTGTTTATTGTCTGCCAAACCCACTCCCTGGCCCCTCAAAAGAAGTTCTGTGAGAGCAGGGAGCTTGGTCGGCCTATGAATACTGCATCCCAGAGAGGGGCTCAGCCAGTGTCTGCTCCCCCACCAGCTGCTGAGCTGCACCCACTTGCAGCCTGGACCCACATGCAGGACGGTTCCTGCCCTTCCCACAACCTGCTCACCGACAGAGGTCAACCAAGACTTGTGTCCTGGTTACAGTAAGACCCCTTCAACCCTTGGAAAACCAGGGGTGGCCACTCTGGGCCTGGCCACACCCACCTTGACAGTCTGCTCCCGGATGGCAGGGTTGGTGTCCAGGAAGCCATGCACGACGTGGGGAAAAATCTGGGTGTTGACTGTTGGCTCATCAAGGTATTGGATGAACTGCTCCATCTGTGGCCCAGGTGTGGGGCGTGAAAACTCAGTCAGCCCCTCCACCTCCCACCACACCATGGGACCATTTGTGGCTTAATTCCCCTACCTGGCAGGCACTGGCTGGCCAGGCCAGTCTCCTGAGCCCCCACCATGCATCTGGCCTCTGTCTGGCCTCAAGCCCGCACGGAGGGGTTAGAATAGGTCAGGAGGGTGCTGGGAAGAGCCAGGGACTGGGAACAGAGGGCTTGGCCTCTGGCCCTGCTCAGCAGGCCGACTGTGTCACGCCCCCTCTCAGACCCTCCATGGCCTCTTCTGGAAGAGGGGGCATCACCCCTGCCCAGACAACTGTCGTGAGGAGGGCTGGTGCATTTGGCAGTTGGAGACGGAATGATACCTGGGAGCCACTAGATACTTCCTGGTTCACAAGGGGCCCCACCCTCGATCCCATCAGTCCTGTCTGATGCTCCCAGCTGCCCTGGGGTTGGCAGAAGAGACACCGTCCCCACTCTAGAGCAGCTGAGCCAGGAGACTGAGGGGCATTTGAGCCTGTAGCCTGGGCAGGCTGGGCGTTCCCAAAGCTGCCAGTGAGCGCTGTGATTGTCTCCACTTCCCGAGAGCTCATCTCACTGGTCCCTACCTGTGTGTATGTTTGGGCAGGGGTTTGGGTGTCAGGGCAGGGGTCAGGGCCTGGCCGGGGCCCCTACCTGCTGGAGGAGGCGGATGCGCATGGCCCGGTCGGTGGAGGAGAACATCTTGACCACAACGGGGATGATCTTCTGCTGATACTCCTCGGCGCTGAGGAACTTGCCCACCTGAGAGGAGGAGCAGGAAGAGGGGCTCAGCTACAACCACAGGATGAGCGAAGCCACTAGGCTCATTGAAGCTCCCCAGGCTCCCTGCTGATCTCCCAGGGTGGGAATGGGGTGGTGGCGGGGGCACAGGCACTTCCTCAGCAGCCCCTGCGCCATGCTCCAGCTCAGCTAGCCCTGCCCTTAACCTGTTTAGGTCAAGCCTCGCTCAGGAGGCCGACAAAGGCGCCGCATCCCTCCTATAACCAGGCGGCCGCCTGCCACACGCACACACGTGCACAGAATTCTGCCTACGCTTTCTGGGGCTTCCCAGTGATGCAGGATTTGCTTGCTGTCTTCTCCACTTCCCCATGCCAAGTCCAGGGTGGGCAGAAGGGGAATGGCAGATACCCAGCTAAGGGTGGACGGGGGTCTGAGGAATCCCCTAGCAGGCAGGAAAGCTCAGTGCCAAGTGGTCAAGTGCCAAGGATGGAAAGTGAGGTGGTGAGCAGGTGATCCCCTGGTTCCTGGGAACTGGGACGGGAACACAGGGCAGTCCAGGAGGGCTGTCTGGGGGAAATGGAGGAAGGGCTGAGGGATCGGAAACAAGGGGCCTTTGGAAAAAGAAATTTGGAGGTAGAGGGTTTCCCTTCTCCAAGGACAAGAGGTCCCCCCAGCCTCCTGCCAGCTGGTCAGGTGGCCCTGGCTGGCTAAACCACCAGGGTGTCGGCAGAAAGCCAAGTTCTCACGTGGGCTCGGGTCTGCCCTCACCAAGCTGTCCCTCCCCAGGATGGTTCCACAGGGCTGGCTGGCTCCCACAGTTCCTGGAGCTCCCAGCCTTGCTCGTCTCCCCTCACTGAGGCCCTGGCCCTGCTCACCTTGAAGAGGGGTGTAAGGACCACGGCCCCTGCATTGCCAAACTCGAAGGCAGTCAGCAGCTGGGGTAGCACTTTGTGCCGGCAGAAATCCTCGGGGAAGGAGTCTAGGCTCTTGCTCAGCTCCTGGAAGAACTTTTGCTTCTCAGCCGGCTCTTTGATCTGGGGGAGCGAGGACAGGATACAAGGAAGAGGAAGTCAGCCTGGTCACGGCCCTCCCCAACCACAGGCAAGGACAGGGGGTCACCCCAGCCTGAAGGAGAACTTAAGCTTGTGAGCCCAACGGCCTGGGTTGAAATCCCCTCTCCCATCTATCAGCCTTGTGACCTTGGGCAAGTTCCTGCACCTGTAAATTGGGATGATAACTATACTACTTCCCAGCTGCCAGCAGTGCCCAGCACACCATAGGTGCTCAGTCAGGTGGTGAGTGTCATTCTCATCACTGCCACCTGACCTGTTGCTAGGGAAGCAGCTACCAGGGGGATCAGGCCCTCTGTCAGCATTACCTCTATTCCTCAAGACAGCCCAAAATGTGAGTACCACTAACCTCATCACACAGATAAGGAAACTGAGGCTCAGAGAGGTGAAGGGGCTTGCTCTTTTCTCCTGGCCCTGGCCAGGTCAGGCACACCTGCACCCCCACACTGGGTGGGGTTCACGGCAGGCTGTGGGACAGCAGAGCCCAAACCACTCACTAGGTCCAAACCAGCCAGGTTGTCAACTCAAAGTCTCCTTTGGTCCTCCTAACCTCTCAGAGGCCATAATACCCACAACTCACATAACCTGAGGACTACGTGCCAGGCAGGGTTACATGGTAAAATCTTTACACAGATTAAATAATCCTCCTCACAGCTTTATGAGGTATGTACCGATGTAATATACATTTACTGCAACAAGGACACTGAGGCACAGAGAGGGCAAGCAGCTTGTCCAAAGTCACACAGCTAAGAAGTGGTCACGGGAGGGTTTGACTCAGTGGCCTGGCACCTCTGCTACACCCTGTGAAGAGGTGTTGTCATTCCATTTACAGACAGGGAGGCTGAGGCTCAATGTCACCTGCCAAGAGTGGCCAGGCAGGGATTCTAACTCAGTCCAGTATGATTCCAAGGTTCCTGTGCTCTCTGCTGTATCCTCACCTCCACAGCCGCTGCCTAGCCCAGAAGAGGCGGCCTCTGGCTGGGGAGGAGGGCGACCTGGTTGGTTCTTCAGCGGCTCAATCCAACATGGGAGACAGGCTCAGTGCTCTGGCAGCAGGGCTCAGGGGAAGCCAAGGCCCAGAGAAAAGCCAAACCACATCCAAGGTCACACATTGAGAGAGTCACAGCTGGGTTGTCTCCATCCAATGACAGGAAGAGGGGCCCCCTGTGCACTGCCCTCCTGCATTCTCTTGCAACTTGACAGAAACAGCCTATTTCCTCCGGGCACATATTAAGAAGGGCAGCCTGGCAGAGCCAGCCATGTGATAAGAATTCCAGCACTTCTTCAAGACACAGCTCAGGCTCCCATCCGCCCAAGGCCCTCCCAGCTCCCATCTGAGTCATGCAAGATTCCAAAGAGCATCACGGTCTGTGGAAGTGCCTGTCACTCCTCCCAGATTCTCAGTCATCTCTCTGTGTGCCCCACACAGGGCCAGGTCAGAGCACAGCCTCCCTCCTTCATCCCCTATGACAACCCTATGGGCCAACAGATACTACTGTCAACCCCATTAGACAGATATGAACACGGAGGTTCAAAGAGGTTAAGCCAAAGTCTCTCTCCTCACCATCTTTCCATTGACTGTTCCGTTTGTCTGGGACACCCTTTTCCAGTTCCCATCCCCATCCCACCTTCATGCACTTCAGGTCTCAGCTCAAATGTCACCTTTCACAGTGTCCTTCCCTGAGTACCTTCCTGGCATGTATCCTCATCCCAGGGAGCCCACATTTCCTCATTTCTGTGTTTTCTGTCCCTCTCCCCCAACAAGAGTTCCCAAGGTGGGGACCTGGTCCATTTACTCCCTGATAGATCCCTGAGGCCAGGGATCTGGGTCTGATTCCTTTCTCCCCTCAGTGCAGCCCAGTACTGGGCCCAGCACACATCAGGGACGAGGCCAGAAAGTATGTGTGGAGTTGATGGCGTGCCAAATGCAGTCACTAAGCACCTACGTGCCAGACACTACACTATGCTCTTTCAACTCACTGACTCCTCTCCACGCTCCTTGGTGGTAGGTATTATTATTAGGCCTGAGCTTCAGCCAAGGGAAGTCACACAGCAGTAAGAGCAGGAGCCAGGGTTGGAACCCAGAGAGCCTAGCTGAACCCACAGTCCATGCCTGTCTACAAAGATCTAACCATGAGGGAGCCTGCAAAGTTGTGGGGAGGGGGAACAGGGGCGAGGAACACAGGCCCAAAGCCCAGCGTGTGGCGGGGGAGGGAGCTCACCTGAATCTCTTCCAGGAAGAGGTTGGTCTCCACGAAGCGGTTGTTCATGAAGCCACCAGGTGCTCGGCAGTTCTGCAGGAAGCGCGCTGGGTTGGGACGCATCTTGGGGTTGGCTCCGACCAGCTCACAGTAATGGGGCACCAGCGATTTGGGGATCTGTGGGAGAAGGGTCAGTGTCGGGGCAGGCCTGGTTGGCTGGCAGTGAGGCGCAGGGCTTGGGCCACACACTCACCTTCCCAGGGTTGCGCAGGGCGGCGGCCCGAGGTAGGGGTCCATTGAAGACTTCCCAGATGAGGCAACCCAAGCGCCACATGTCAGCTGACCTGAGACAGTGACCAGAGGTGCTCAAGGCCCTGCCTCCTACCGGCCCAGGCCTAGAACCTGCCTTGGGCACCAGCCACATACTGCATGGCAGACCCTGGGCTGTGTCCCTCTGCTGCTCCTCCAATCAGCCCAATAAGCAGGTTTCATGAGTCCCATTTGACAGATAAAGAAACAGGCTCAGCGAAGTAAGGACATCTGTCCCAAGTCACACAACTTGCAAATTCAGAACCACCAAACCCAAAAAGCCTGTTGATCCCGCCCCACCTCCCTGAGGATGCCGGGAGCAGAGGAGTCCCAGCCGGAGGACTCTGATTCCCTCCCCAGCCAGGCAGCAGGGGACTAGCTCCTCTAGGGGTCTTGAGGCTGCAGGGCTTCCAGAACAGAGCAGGTTGGGACATGTCACCCCCAGTCACCCACCACTTCTCTCTGACTGCTTTGCCACCGCTATCAGCCAACTCCGGGGGGTCATAGTGCTCAAGCTCGGGGATCCCCTTGCTGGGGGGTCCGCCACCATTGCCCTGGGCCGAGTACATGTAATCCAGGCCTCCAAGCTTCCACTCGCCGGCGCGGTCCACAAACACAGCGGCCATACAGACATTGTTGTGGATGAGGTTGCAGTCGTTGACCAGGAAGCTGAGGGCTTTCTGGGGGCAGAAGGAGCCATCACACCCCAGTACCTGAAGCCCCCCACCCCTGGTCTCATCACCACTGCCCCCCACCTCACCACGATCTGGTGCAGCCCCCAGGAGAGCTCCAGTTCCTTCAGGCCACCAGCTTCCATGCGTGCCTTGAGGTACACTCCCAGCGGAGTCACAGCCTCTGTCACAACGTGGAGGCATTTATCTGTCTAAAGAGGGGACATGGGGATATCAGGGCAGGGTGGGGAAAGGGGGGAGGTGAGACATGATGGGGAGAGAGGTGGACAGCGGAAACAAATCTGGGGGTGCTGAGACAAAGGGGTGGAAGCTGGGAGAAAGTGAGGGGCAGAGTTGAGGCAGACTGGGCAGCAGGTACCTCCAGCCCATCGATGTAGGCCAGAATGTTGGGGTGCCGGAGAGTTTTGAGGCGCTTGAAGGCAGCTTTGGCCACCTGGGTCTGCTCTTCCGCGCCGGGCTTCACATCATACACGAAGATGGACACCGGGCTGCCCGTGGCCTGGGGGAGAGCAGAGGGACCTCAGGAGTGTGGCGCGGGCCCCGGGCTGACTACTCCAGCTCCGAAATGACCCCCAGAGCGGTTTAGTGCCTGAAGGAAAGGTCTCCCAGCTGGGTCTCTCCCCATGTCAGACCTTAGGTACTGAGCCGGGCCCACGTGACCCCGGTTCCGTCTGCCTGTCGGTCTCTCGGTCCTTCCGCCCGCCACGTCGGCACTGCTCGTCCCCCTCCCCCGGCCCGTTGACTCGAAGGCTCCGCAGCCACGTCAGGCGGGGCGCGACGCGGCGGAGCCGGCGGCGCTAACTAGGCAAGGCCGAGGTCGGCCCGCGGCCTGCGGAGCTGGGCAGCGCTCACCTTCTTGCGGCCGCTGTGCAGGGCCCAGGGCCCCGGCGGGCTTCCGTCAGCGGGGTCCGGGCTGAGCTCGAACGGGAAGTCCCGGACCGGATCCCGGGCAAAAAACCACATCGTCGCCGCCGCCGCCGCGGGCTCTGGCCCCTCCGCTCCCGGTCCTTGGCCGCCCGAGCCGGGGCGGGGCGGGGCGAGGGCGGAGTCTGGGCGGGAGGGGCGGTGCGCCTGTGCCAGTGGGCGGGGCCTGTGGCAGTGGGCGGGGCAGAGGGGCACAACAGGGAACGCGGCAGGTGGGCGGAGCGCGTGCTCTCCTATAGCTGCCAGCTACCGGCTTCGCAGCGCTAGCAGGTCACCCAAACTCTCCAAGCCTCCGTGTCCTTATATCTAAAATGTAGGTGGTAATAGACTACACCTCCAAGCGTTATTTAAGGATGAGAGCTTGAGAAGGGACAGATGGGGAAACCGCGGCAAGGAAGAGAGATGGGGAGACCGATGGAAAAGGAAGTCGACAGACATACAAAAAGGGGTGCAATGAGAACTGAGGCGGAAACAAGGAGGGCGATTGTCCCCAAGCCAGACACTCTTTCACCAGCCTGTGGGTGCCTTACTGTCAGTGGAGTGACCAGGCAAGAGGCACAGAGAGACAGAGCCCCTGAGACGCAGCGTGGGTGGGGGCCAGAGAGTGAAGCAAAGGTCCAGGGGAGGTCCAGGAACCCTGGGTCAGGGGAGGGGACCTGGGAAAGGAAGTGGCACTGACCCCAAAAAAGGAGAAGGGTAAAGGAGGAACACCCCAGCAAGTTCAGAAGAGAACAGAGGGCCCGATGGGGGCCCCTGCTCTCCTGGGCTCAGCAGACACGGCTCTGGTCTACAGGGCCAGCATCTCCTCCAGGACCCCCAGCGCCTGTACAGATTGGGGCTGTCAGCAGCAAAGTGCTGTCAGCAACTCAAATGCCAGTCACACTGCTGGGGATGCAGCCCCCTAGCTGGACAGATCCCAGTGTCCAGGAGGGGTTGAGCAGGCAATGGCCCCTCTACAAGTAGGGTCTCAGGGACCCAGGGTGGGGACAGTCTCACAGCCACACCGTGTGGAGTGTGGGTGAGATCCTGGAATTGCTTATGAAACGTCTAGTTGGGTTGCTTTCAGAGCAGATTCAAGGGCAAGGATGCCAAAGTCAGCAGCGCTGGGTTTGAATCCGGGTTCAGCCGCTCTCACTGGCTGTGGGAACTCACTTTACCCTCTGGGAGCTTTGGTTTCCCATCTATAAATTGGGGTGAACAGTGCCCTGCATCTCACTTGACACAGAACAACCACTCAGCAAACGCATTCTCTCCCTTTCCTTATCCAAGTACCTGTGTGGGACGGTCACACAGAGGGAGGATCAGTGTTGGCTGCTTGGAGCAGAACAGACATGATGACTAGAGATCTTCTTGTGTGACTTTGATAGGAAGACAGTGACAACATTGTGAATATAGAATCGGCAATACTGGGGGTGGGGAGCCTGCTGTCACTGGAGAGCAGAGGTCTTAAGTGCCAGAATATAGTCTAGAACTTTGTCCTACTGAAGAGTTGAGCCACAGCCTTAGCCATGTGTGTGCGAATGTGGAATGATGGAGAGGGAGAGGCTGGGGTGGGGTGATGCTTTGGGATGGAGGTCATGGTTAGGGGGGAGGGTCTAAGAACATAGGGTTCACATTGTGGCATTTAGTGGCACATTCTCTTAGCACCCACCAAACGTTAGGCCTGTGCAGTGCACGGTCCGGAAGGGCAGGACCACGGGGTTGGGGGGAGACCTGGGAGTCCCCACTGCACAGAAGAACAGCGGGGGGAGGCACCAAGCCCAGGACAGGCTGCACAGAGCACACCAGAAAACACAGTTACAAATGAAGAGTCAGAAAAGGGAGCTGGGGCCGGCCCAGTGGCTCAGACGGTTGGAGCTCCATGCTTCTAACGCCAAAGGCTGCCGGTTCGATTCCCACATGAGCCAGTGCCAGATGGCTCAGTTGGTTGGAGTGCGTCCTCTCAACCACAAGGTTGCCGGTTTGACTCCTCAACTCCCACAAGGGATGGTGGGCTGCGCCCCCTGCAACTAGCAATGGCAACTGGACCTGGAGCTGAGCTGCGCCCTCCACAACTAAGATTGAAAGGACAACTTGACTTAGAAAAGTCCCGGAAGTACACACTGTTCCCCAATGAAGTCCTGTTCCCCTTCTCCAATAAAATCTTTAAAGAAAAGAAGAGAAAAGAAAAGGGAGCTGCTTCACAGATTCTCTGCTAACTAACCCTGCTTCTACAGAGGAACCCAGCACAGAGGATACCATCTTTGGAAGGGGACAGCACCCCTTTCCCAAGCTCTCATCTTGTGCTGTCCTGCCTTCACATTGTAGCCTGCATTTCATCCACTGTAGAATGGGGACAATACCAGTTCCTCATCACTGCCCGATGAGGGGAGACCAGTGTTGTTCCCATCTCACAGATGAGGAAACTGAGGCTCTGAAAGCTCATGTGGTAGGAAGTGGCAGGGCTTGAGCCCCTGTGCTGCTGGCTGCCTCCCTTACCAGCCAGGACTCGTCCAAGCATCCCTGCAAACCCTGCCATGACCTGTGGACAACCTAGGGCAGGCACGCATTGGACCTCTGGGGACACCAGGAGGCCAGTCACTCCAGAGGAGATACAGTAGGATGTCAAGCAGGCAGAACCCAGAGGTAAATGCGTAGGTCTGAATCCCATTTCTATGGGATCTTTGGCAAGTCACTTCAACCCCCTTTCCTTGTATGTAAATGAAAGCTATAAAAGTAACTGTAAGAGTTCTCCATTGTGGTTAGTAGAAGTATTTGGCCCCACATAAACAGCACACCAGGAAGGAAAATGGAAGGCCTTGAAAAGGAAGTTGTAAACAAGACTTGTGGTGTGGATGCAAAATAAAGGGAGTGATTGGAAAGCTCAATGATGGAAGTGATTTATTAACTGGAGGTCTTCAGATGACACAGGAGATGAAAACAATCCACAAAGGCAGGAAAATTAACCCCTGACCATGGTGCCTCTGGCAAGGTGGAGCGTGAGAAAATACAGCTGGAATCACAGTCAGCGTTAGGACAGTATTCTCAGTCTTGCAATACGTTATGTTGACCAAACGTTTTCTTTCTCCAGGAAACTGAACGTTCTTTACTCCAGCTGTAATTTATTATTAGGAGTGTAATGTTCCTCTCCTTTCATGAAAGAGAAACACTTTCAGTTACTAAATTGATAAAAAGTTGTAAAATACTTTGGTTTTGTGTATTCAAGTTCTGCTCTAACAGCATCAAGAGTGGGGGTGAGGAGGAATTGGGGTCTGCAGGCACTGAGGTGGGAAGTCCCTGGCCCAGCTGTAGTGAAGGGTAAGTCAGCAGTACCTGTGAACCACTTTGCCCCAATAATTCTACTTCTAGAAACATGTCCTACACAAACCCTCCAAGTATGCAAAGACTCATACAAAGTTGTGTAGTTGTCAGAGCCTGGATTGTGTCACCAGACTGTCGTCCCAGCTCTGCTGCTTATGAGCTGTGCGACCTTGGCCACATTATCTGCTTTCTTTGTACCTCAGTTTTCTCACCTGTAAAATGGGTGGAATAATAGTATCTGTTCTATAGGTATCGTGGGCTGTATAATGTCCACTCAAAGATGTCCACCTCTTACCCCCTGGAAACTGTGGATTTGTTACCTCCCCAGTAAAAGGGATTTTGCTGATGTGATTAAGGGTCTTGAGAGGGGGAGATGAATCTGGATTATCCAGGTGGGCTGGATAGTCACAAGGGTCCTTATAAGAGGCAGGAGGATCACGGTGAGTAGGAGATGTGATGATGAGAGCAAGAGGGTGGAGCGAAGTGAGGAAGGGGTTGTGACCCAAGGAATGAAGGCAGCTTCTAGACGCTGAAAAAGACAAGAAAACAGATTCTCCCCTGCAGCTCTCAGAAGGGACATGGCCCTGTTGAGACTTTCATTTTAGACTTCTATTATCCAGAACTGGAAGATATTGTGTTGTTTTAATCCACTAAATTTGCGGTAATTTGTTACAGTGGCCATAGGAAATGAACAGTGGGCATGTTGTGAGGGTGCGTGAGTTAATGTAATGCTTCAGTGTATATATAGCATATAGTGAGTTCTCAGTGAACGACTACTCCTGTGTGGATCGCAGGACTGTTTGTAGTAACGGAAAAGTAGAATAATCCAAATGTCCGTCAGGAGCTGAGTCAATGCTCCCTGCGTACTATGGAACCACAGCAAGAATAAGGAAGGCTGCGCTATGGCTTCTGATGGGGGCGTGGAGGGGGCGGGGAAATGAACGCTCGTGATCATATCACAGCTGTTTTCTGAGTCCTCCACGCACGTCAGCACAGAGCTGAGCGCTCTCCGGCATTATCATCTCTGATCCTCATAACAATATGCGGGTGTGTTTCAGTCTGAGAAACCACAAATATGAACAGGGAAAGTCTAATATAAAGAATTATTAACTACAACAGGGGATCGGAGTAACAAGGGATTGGCTAACGGGAGGTAAAGAGAACTCCAAAGAATATAGGAATATAAGAAGCAGCCCCCACCTCTAGGGCTGGACTAGAGCTCCCCGTCCCCCACCAAGAACCCCTGTCCAGCCCCAGGTCTGAGATACTCACCTGGCTGGAGATGAAATGGCTGTGGCTCACTGGATAGTAGCAGAGAAGTTGCTGACGTGCTGAGCAGGTCCCGTGGAACTTACTGGAAAGCTGTCCTTTCGGGTCCTGGGGAAGAGGCACTCTAATACTCCCAGGGTCGGGGTGGGGAGCTGCTGGCCACCTGCGCTGCAGGAGCCTGGTGCCGGCAAAGCTGCCCCCGACCCAGGAGCTGAACTAGAGAAGCCGCCCGGGCGGCAGAAGCCGGCTGAGAAGAGCTTGTCAACACCACCAAACAAACCTTTTCCTCAAGAAATGGCCATCACCACCCTCTACTGGCTAAACTTAACATTGTGCCATCTGGCAAAGGAAAAATATTTCAAGGACCCAGATCCCTTTTCACAGAGGAAGCAAACATGATGAATTTGGAACTGAGAGGTAATAAATTAATAACTGACACAGAATCATTAGTTCCATTTTTACAGATGAAGAAACTGAGGCTCCAGAGAGATGAAGCCGCACACCAGTGCTAGGATTTTCTGTGCTCTACAAAGCGTTTAGAAAGCAGGCTGCAAAATGATCCATGCTACGTCATTGCGGTAGTCACTCCTCTTTCCATGAATGTACATAGATTGTCACTGTGTGAGGGATATAAGTGATAAATGTCTAACTATTACATTGTTTTGTGCACCTGAAACTAATAAAAAATGTTTAAAATAAATAAATAAAGTTAATAGGCAAAAGTAAAAAAAAGAGTATAAAGCAATGATGTGACAAAAACACAAAGAAAGAAATAGAATAAAATGAATCACCTTATTTAAGGTGTCTTCTTGTAATAAAAAGAAGTGCACAGATATACTCTCCAAATTTGGAGGAATACACACCAAATGCCAGTGGTTTCCTCCAGGACACTGGAATTACAGGGTGTTCTCCTTGCTATGTTAATCATTAGGTCGAACAGTATGAAATTGCTGTTTATAGGTCAAAAATAGTGAAATATTGGCAATTCATACAGTTCAAAATAATATTTATTTCTGTGATGTGATGTTTGAAGTTTTCACAATGAGCATGAATTTCTTTTATAAACAGGAAATTATATATACATGTACATTTCTATATATACTTATTTACATCCATATGTATATACATATACATACACACACAATAAATGTATGTATTATGTATGTACGTTTTGGAAAGTCCTCCCTCCAACTGTCTTTTGCCAATAGTGGTATCTTTTCCTCCAATAAAATAGAAACTTTAAGTTAACAGGTATCCAAAGACTTCAGGGGAAAATATTTGTTATTCAACCCACTGCAAGTTCTCCAGAGCTACTTTCTAATGCAAACTTACTGTAGGAAAAAAACTGTCATTTGCGTTCTTTGTATTTGTTTTATGAGATTTAAGTCATGAAACAGAAAAGCTGCTATTAAAAAATGGTGGATCTCATGTAGCAGTTGACCAAATTTAATTTAGAAAGTATTTGAATTGTCCTTCATCCTAAATCTAAATATTCAGAATTGAAGAACACATTTCAATATCTGCAAAAACATCTGAGAATAACAATAAGGTAAAACCTACTTTGCCTTTGAGCGGCTGGATGGCTCAGTTGGTTAGAGCGTGAGCTCTCAACAACAAGGTTGCTGGTTCAATTCCCACATGTGATGGTGGGCTGCACCCCCTGCAACTAAAGATTGAAAAACGGTGACTGGACTTGGAGCTGAGCTGCGCCCTCCACAACTAAACTGAAGGAGACTTGGAGCTGATGGGCCCTGGAGAAACACACTGTTCCCCAACATTCCCCAATTAAAAAAAAAAAAAAAAAGTTACTTTGCCTTTAAAAAAAGAAAAGTTGTTTTTGTTTTGTTTTGTTCTGTTAGCAAATATGATACCTATAAAAGAAGCTGCTCATGGTTCTGGCCTGTTGTGATAGGCAGAATAATGACCCCATCCAAATATCCATATCCTAATTCTCAAAAACTGTGAATATGTTACATGACAAGGGGGGAATTAAGGTTGCAGATGGAATCAAATTTATTAGTCAGCTGACCTTAAGGTAGATTGTCCTAAATTATCCAGGTGTACCCAATGTAATCACAAGAGTCCTTGAAAGTGAGAGACCCAACATAACAATATACATTCTCAAATACACATAGAACAGTGTTCAGGATAAACTACGCGTTAGGCCAAAAAATGAGAAGAATAGAAATAATACAGTGTGTTTTCTGAACACAGTTGAATACAATTAGACATCAATCACAGAAAGAAATTTGGAAAACACAAATATGTGGAAATTAAAAGCAATACAATACTAACTAACCAATTTCAAAGTCAAGGGGAAAATCAAAAGGGAAATTAGAAAATATTTTGAGATGAATGAAAGTGAAGACACAACCAAAATATGGGATACAGACAAAGCAATTCTTTGAGGGATTTTTTTGCTGTAAATACCTATATTTTCTTTAAAAAGAAAGAGATCTCAAATCAATAACCTAAAGTTCTACTTTATGAAACTGGAAAAAGATGAGAAAATTAAATCTAAAACAAGTGGAAGGAAGGAAATGATAAAGAGTGAAAATTAATGAAATACAGAATAGAAAACCAATAGAGAAAAATCAATGAAACCAAAAGCTGATTCTTTGAAAATATTAGTAAACATGACAAATCTTTAGCTAGGCTGACCAAGAAAAAAAGAAGGCGGCTCAAATTACTAGAATCAGAAGTAAAAGATGGGACATTACTAATGATCTACTAGAAATAAAAAGGAATATAAAGGAATACTATAAGTAATTATCTGCCAATAAACTAGATAACTTAGATGAAATGAAAAAATTCTAGGAAGATGCAAACTACCAAAACTGACTCAGGAAGAAATATACAACCTGAATAGCTCTATAATAAGTAAAGAGATTGAATTAGTAATAAAAAACAAAAACAAAAACAACTACACATAAAGAAAAGTCCAGGCTCAGATGATTTCACTGGTGATTTCTACCAAACATTTAAAGAAGAATTGATACCAATTCTTCACAAACATTAAAAAAAAAAAAAAAAAAAAAAAAAAAAAAAACAGAAGAGGAAGGAACACATCAGGCCAATATTACCCCATACCAAAGTCAGACAAAGACCACAAGAAAACGACAGACAAAAATCTCTTATAAATATGGATGTAAAAACCCTCAACCCAGTAAACCAAATCCAGCAACATATAAAAAGAATTATATATTGTAATTAAGTGGGATTTACCCTAATACAAGGTTGGTTTAGCATTTGATAATTAATTAATGTAATATACCATATTAATAGAATTTAAAACATATCATCATCTTAGTAGAAGCAGAAAAATCATTTGACAATATCAACACACTTTCATGATAACAACACTCAAAAAACTAGGGCTAGAGTGGGACTTCCTTAACCTAATAAGGGCATCTATGAAACATCAACAGCTAACACCCTACTCAATGGTGAAAGACCGGATGCTTTTCCCCTCAGGTCAGGAACGAGACAAAGATATCCACTTCACCACCTCCATTCAACATTGTACTGGAGTTCTAACCAGAGCAATTAGTCAAGAAGAAATAAAAAGCATCTGGATTGGAAAGAAAGAAGTAAAACTATCTCTATTCGCAGATGACATGATGTCATCCATAGAAAATCCTAAGGAATTCATGAGAAAGCAATTAGAATTAATAAAGGAGTTGAACAAGTTTGCAGAATACAAAATCAATATAAAAAATCAACTGTATTTCTGATACACTAACAATGAACAATCTGAAAATGAAATTAAGAAAACAATTCCATTTACAATGGCACCAAAAGAATAAAATATTTAGAAATAAATTTGACAAAAGTCCAAAATGCATACTCTGAAAACTACAAAAACACTGTTGAAAGACATTAAACAATATCTAAGTCAATGAGAAAACATCGCACATTCATGGATCAAAAACAATATTATTATTATTTTTTAAAACAATATTATTAAGATGGTAAATTGAGCAACACAATCCTTATCAGAATTCTAGTTTGATTCTTTATAGAAATTGATTAGCAGATTTTAAAATTCACATGGAATTGCAAGGGATTCAGCATAGCCAAAACAATCCTGGAAAAGAACAAAGTTAGAGGACTCACTCTTTCCAATTTCAGAACTTACTCCAAAGCAATAGTAATCAAGACAGTGTAGTACTATCACATAGGTAAACATATAGAGAAACGGAATAGAATTAAGGGTTCTGTAATATCTCGACTGTGGTGGAAGTTACACGGGCACATACATTTGTCACAACTCATCAATCAGTACACTTAAAAGATATAAATGTTATTATATGTGAACAAGAGATGATTAAAACAACAACAACAGGCCTCCTGATTCAAAGAGTAAAGCCAAAAGACAGCTGTCTTCCCAAAGTACATACTGTTCGAAGGAGTTTCACAGGTACCCACCGCAAATTGTGGTGTAGGACAGCGTGCCACTTTCTCTGCTTTTGGCTTATCTGATGATGCGTATTTGTAGACAAAAATCTTCCCCAACAGATGACTCCTGTGGGGAGACTTGGGAGGAGCCCTTGGTTTGAGGTGGGGAAGCTGGAACCAAGAGGTGGGCACGGCGGATGATGGGAGGCCCCTCGGCCAGGTTATGGAGGTTGACCATCTGGAAGAAAAGAAGTTATCGAGGGGGTGACACAGACTTGCACGTTAGAAGCATCCATCAGGGGACAGCCTGGGATAGGACTGGAAGGAGTAACAGCGCCATCTGGAGGACACTCAGGAGGGGGTGTGGATGTCCAGAGAGGGACGTGATAGTTGGGCCAGAGCAGAGGTGGTGGGCAGTGCAGAAGCTGTGTAGGTGGAGGGTCAGGAAGAGGAAGGCACCAGGGGCAGGGAGCAGGGGTGGGAAGAGGGCAGGACAGAGTAGTGGAGGAGGAAGGAGGCTGCACGAGTGGGGCACAGAGGCAGAGTGTTATGTGGGGGACATTGAGGGGGCAGCTCTAAGGACTGGCGACCCAGAAGCTGGGGGAACACAGGGTGCCAAGAGCCTCATACTTGGGAGGGTTCCCAGCTGGAGGCTCCCCAAGGGGTTCAGATGAAGCAGAAGCAGCTTGTGAACTCAGATGCCTCCTCTTCCAGGAAGCCTACCCTCATCTCATGCCCTGTGGCCCTTATTCTGACTCCTGGGTACCCACTATTCATAAGTGGAAGTCAGAGCTGAAGGTATGTTCTCCTTGAGTACAAGACCCATTTCTGCTCTGTCACTCGAGCCACAGACAGTTCGCTGGGAAATATGTGTTGAGGGTGAGTGGGTGTATTCCAGGCTGCCTGGGTTCAAACCTCAGCTATTAACTGAGCTGTTATTGGTGGCATGTTGTATTATTGTTATGAGTGAGTGAATGAACAGGTGAGTGCAGGATGGGACAGTCTGGCGAGGTGGAGGGATGAAGGGACATCATCAGCTCCCCCTGGCCTCGCTCTACCTGGGCAGAAATGGGTCCAGCTCAAGCCCCCTGTTTGCCTGTCTGTTGCCAGTACCCAGGAATGCCTGGTTCCGGGGATGCCAGGTCCTCGGGTACCCATTTCAGCTCCAAGGTGGGCTAGCCTGGGAACCTGCTGACTTCTACCCCTGCCAACCTCACTCCTGATCACAAAATCACTTCTCTGGTGAAAGTGGCCCTAGTCAGGTTAGGGGTGGGAACCCCCTGCATCCCCTTTGCTCTGTGTCCTCACATCTTCCTTCCCAGGCTTGCTGCCCACACCTCTGCCATTGTCCCAGGTCCCAGGTAGGCCACAGGAAGGAGCTGGGCCTAGGAGAGGCCAGAACCACCTCACCACTCTCCCTTTTGACTCACCTTCTGGGGGCACCTGGCCTGCCAGAGGGCTGGGTGTGGGCTTCCCTTCCTGATGGGAAAATAAAGGGATGGGGTCTGGAAAGGAGAAGAACAGAGAGCAAAGGGAGGAGGGTAGAGGGGTAGGGGGTGGGCAGGAGCGTTCAGGTGTGAACTGAGGGGCCGCCAGTCTGCTGTCCTGGTCACACTAATTGCTGAACATTGGCAGTGCCACTGTGGCAGGCCTGACACTACGCACCAGGTTCTTCCAGGGGACTCCCTTCTCTGGGCACAGGCAGAGGTGGGTGGAGGAGGGTGGCTTTAGGGGAGGGCTTTGGTGCTGGGGCCTAAGGCTGGCCAAGTGGTCGGGCCAAGGCAAGGCACCCTAGGTCACCTCACAACGTCTGGGGCTTTAAATGCCATCTTCATTTCCCATTGCAGTGGGGCCCTTGCCTGAGCCCAGCCTCTGGTTCTGCCGGCTGTGTAACGGGCTCCTCAAACTGAGCTCTTGATCCCCACAAACTTGCTGAGCCTTGCTCAGCGGCCAATGGCAGCTCCACTCTTCCAGGCCTGAAGTCGGGGTCACCCCAATGCTTCTCACATCTTACACAGGCCACCAGAAGGTACTTGGGCTCCAACCACTTGGCACCTCCAACTCCTCTCTCCACCCCCCACCCCTACCCTGCTAGGCCACCAGCCTCTCTTGCCTGCACCCCTGCGGCAGCCACTTCACAGGTCTCCCCACTTCCATCTTTGCCCCCTGCAATCTACTGTCCTCACAGCCACCAGGGAGATCATTAGAGAATGCAAGTCAGGTCACCTGACTGCTGTCTAAGACCCTCCGACACCCCCATTTCACTCAGCGTGAAGTTGGACCCCTGACATTGGCCTGCGAGGCCAGTGCCTCCTGTCCCCAGCCTCCTCTCTGCCCACCCTCTCACTTTGCAGGACTGCCATTCGTACCAAAAGCACTTTGGGTTCAACCAAACGTGCTCCATGATTCCATTTGCTCTCGGTTGTTCCAAACTGTTGCATTGAGTTTCTTTGTCTGAAACCGTAATGTTGAAATATCATATGTATTAGTGAATTTATTTGGTGCATTTCTCAGTTTAAAAAAGTCAATCTAACTCATACTATTTTTGCAACTTTTTGTAAGTCTAAAAACATTACAAAATTTATTAAAACAAAAAAAAAGGGGGTGGGGGAAGGGGAGTAATTATCTGAAAAAAGAGTCACTGTCCAAAAGTCACTTTGTAAGAGCCACGTTTCCTGTGAGACAAGAGTATCGCAACACCTGGGGTCTGGGCTGGGGCTGTCACAGGCATGCACACGTGTACACCACACGTCCGCTCGGGAGGGGATGGTCCTCCTATTTTAGCTGAGTGAACCAGAGCATGGCTTCAGGTGGAAGAGTCAGACGACGCAGGGCGTGGAGGGGACATGGAACACAGGCCTCCAGGAGGCTCAGGAGGGTGGGCTTGGCCAGAGCGGCTGCAGCCCCAGTAGAGGGCAATCAGGTAAAGCTCCATCACTGAGGGAGCCTCTCAGCTGGACCTTGAAGTGGGATTTTCACTGGAGATGAGCAGGGGTAGAGAATATTCCAGAACGGAGGAACAGGGGAGAATGAGGGGCTATGTGGGGAGAATGAGAGGTTTCCTTTAGTGGGAAGGAGTTGAATGAGGGTGTGGGTGTCAGAGGTTGGGTGGAGGCAGGTGAGGCGGGCACAGCCCAAATCTGGTGGGAACCCTGACAGTCAGTGACGGTGGGTGAGTGGGGAGGGGCTCAGCGAGCTCAGCGGGTCTGGAAGGTGACGTGGAGGGTGGCCTAGTGCCAGGGCCACAGTGAGCAGGGCAGGGGACTGAAGGGAGAGGCGAGTGAGAAAGAAGAGGCAGTTGGGCCTACACGACTTGCTGGCTGGAGGTGCAAGCAGGAGAAACGGAGCAGTAGCAGTCGGGGAACCCCGTGAGTTGGGAGGAGGCCCACCTCCCACTCTCCATCCCGAACCTGCACCCTTTCCTTCCCGGCTCACAACCGTGTAACTCTGTGTCTGTTCAGCCCTCGAAATGTCGGCTCCACGAGTGTGCAGACACTTACAGCTGGTTCCCCTCACTATCTCCAGGCTCTATGACTGTGCCCAGCTCATGTTCAGTTAGTATTTGGTGAATGAGTGAATGAATGAATCAGTGAATGAATGAATGTATGAAACTACATTCGAGAGGCAGGAGTAAGAGGAAACAGAGCCCAACGCTGACTGAACTACACAGAGAAGCCAGGTAAGCCTGCCCAGGTCCCATCCTGCACATGGTCCCCACGTAGCTAATCCATGCTTATGTCACCATCTGGGCGGTCCCTGGTAGCTGGCAGATCCAACCAAGACCCATTCCTGGCCTCCAGCCTGTGCATCCCGATCACGTACCAGACATCTCCGCTTTCAAACCCAGACATCCCATGGCTTCTCAAACTCCACAGTCCAACACTCAGCTCACTATCTTCATCTGTCCATGAACCTCCCAATCCCCTCCTTCATGCCCTGCTCTGGTTTGCCCGATACCCCTGAAATCAGAAACCAGAGGGCCTTCCTCAAAACACTTCTCTCCATCAGTCCCAGCCTGAGGGTCTTGCCCCTTCCATGCCCTGGTCTCCAGACCTCCAGGCCTGCTTGCTTTCCCTTTCTTCACCCATGTTGTGGCCAGAATGACTTGTTTTATCGTCTGCTCCCCAGGACAAAGCCCTAACTTCTCTGGAATTCCAGGGCTTTTAACTATCAGCTTCCAACCAGCCACCCCAGCTTCTCTTTCTCTCCCCCTCTCCTAGCTTCCACCCCGCCTCATCCCCCCCCTCACACCTCCAAGCTGCTCAGGCTGTTTTCTCCCACCATTCTATTGTCCCTCCAGCAAACCCTAGTCATTCTTTGAGGCTCCGCCCATGTGCCCCTGCCTGTCTCCAGCCCTCCCTGAATTCCACAGGTAGTGAGCACTGCCTCTGTGCGAATGACTGCACTGTGCATCACAAGAAACGCTATTAGAGCCTTTGATTAAGCTGGTACTCAGTGCTAGCCATATATATCTCTCTCCTGTTCCCTGTGACAGCACCCTGGATGAGGTATTATTACGCCCATTTAACAGAAGAATAAAACAAGACCGAAAGGGATTAAGTAACTTGCACCAGTGCACACAGCCAGTGTGTGCAAGAGCCGGAACTGGAGCTTGAGTTTCACATTGTCGTTTGGAGGCATGTGATCATTGCTTCTTTAAATTGCTATGTCATGCAGGGTCTCTGGTGCCACTCCCTGTTTAAGAACGCAGGATATGGTGAGGCCAAAAAGGAACACCCACGGAGCCATAGGTAGGGGAGTCATACCACTATATTCTCGCTGGGTTGAAGACACAGGAAGCAGGAGCCTCACGATCCGCAATCTGCCGTCTGCTTCTCTGCTAACCCACCAATCACTTGCTAACTGCAATCCGAGCTTGTTAGCTTAGCCATGGCAGTTATATCATTGGCTAATGGCTCACTGGTTACAGCTGATGGCCAACTAGTCACAGCTGATGGCCATTTACTACCCGAGCCAGCCCCTTTCCCCGTGAGGCCGAGAGCCTGGAATCTGCTCTCTGGGACTCTGTCCCCACATGCTACTTTAAGCCTTAGAGTTGCTGAAGAGAGCCCGTTATTTCTGTGTGCATCCCAGCGTCTTCTCGGTGTTTGGCGCGCAGTAAGTGTTCAGTAGATGCTTGTTCTTGCATGTGTATATCTTCTCTTTCACAACTTTACTGACGTACAATAAACTGCTAGTATTTGACGTATATAATTGATGAGTTTTGACACAAGGGTACGTCCATGTGTCGGAGCCCCGCACCATGAAACCAACACGTCCATCACCCCTTTCCTTGTGCTCCTCTGTAACTCCTACTCTGCTGTTATTTCAGATTAGTTTTCATTTTTGAGAATTGTATATAAATGGAACCAGGCCGTATGTACTTTTTAAAAACTGGCTTCTCCCTCTCAACATAATTATTTTGAAATTCCTCCATGTTATTGTGCATATTCAAGATTTAAAACTTCTACACTTCGAAGATGAAAAGTGAAAAGGCAAGGCACGTACTGGGAGTAAATACGTTCAAAGCGTACACTGACAAAGGACTTATACCTGCTATTATATGTAAAAGCTCTTCTGAGGTCGGACAATGAAGTTGGTGAACTTGTTGCAACAATGTTGCTAACCTTTTTTGCTATCAGAGGGATTATTCATTACGAATTTGTACCAACTGGACAAACAGTTAACCAAGTTTACTATTTGGAAGTGCCGAAAGGCTGCGTGAAAACGTTAGACGACCTGAACTTATCGCCAACAATTCATGGCTCTTGCATCACGACAGTACAACAGCTCACACGGCACCGTCTGTGAGGGAGTTTTTAGCCAGTAAACAAATAACTGTATTGGAACACCCGTCCTACTCACCTGATTTGGCCCCCAATTACTTCTTTCTTTACCCAAAGATAAAGGAAGACATTTTGATGACATTCAGGACATCAAGGATAATACGACGACAGCTCTGATGTTCATTCCAGAAAGACTCCCAAAATTGCTTTGAAGGGTGGACTAGGCACTGGCGTTGGTGCATAGCTTCCCAAGGGGAGTACTTCGAAGGTGACCAAAGTGATATTCAGCAATGAGGTATGGAGCACTTTTTGTAAGATGAGTTCGCGAACTTAATTGTCCCACCTTGTATAACTCAACAAGGAAAGACAAATATCCCAACAACAATATTGGCCAAAAAAATGAATTGACACTTTAGCAAAAAAGATTTATAAATGGCAAGTAAGAACATGAAAAGATGTCCAACAGCACTAGTTAGAGAAATGCAATTTAAACCACAATGAGATACCACTACATATTCACTAGAATTAGCACTAAAATGGCCAGATATGACGATATCAAATGATGGTAGGAATGAGGAGAAATTTGGAACTCTTCATACACTGTTGGTGGGAATGAAAAATGGTACAACCACTCTGGAAAATAGTTTGGACACTTTTTAAAGACTGTGCGTAAACGTACCATACAACATCTGAAAAAAAAGGAAAGCATATGTCCACACAGATTTGTGCACAGGTGTTTATAGCAGCTTTATTCATAATTGACAAAAACTGGAAATAACTCAAATTATAATATCCATGCAATGGAATACTACTGAGTAATAAAATTTGTTTGTTGACTATGCAATTGTATTATGTAGTCCAAGGCAGTGCATGCAATACTGCATTTGCTCACTAGATGGTGGTAAAAGCACACTCATTTCCATTCAATCTGCATCGCCTGTGGTTTCTCTTCCTCACCACAGCAGACATGACAGGTCATTATTTCTCATTCAATGGGTGAGAAAACTGGCACCTGCAGAGGGCAAATGACACTCCAAGTTTGCCCACTTGTCAGAGCCAGGACCCAAGATCTGACCCATGTCTCTTAGATATTCTGGGTTTCCGAGTCAACTACCCAGGTAGACTCTCCCACGTCAATTCACTCCCCCATCCTGTGTGTCCCCTCATCCCAAGTTCTCTCTTCTAGTTTCACACCTTTACTGAAATCAGAAATCTGCTGCCCACATCCATACCAACTAGCCCTGAGCCTGGGGGGCTTGAAAGGATGCTTTGGGGTGGCTGGGAAATGGTGGAGCTACCATTTGAATTCAGGTTTGTTTTAGCCCCCAACTTCTGGGATTAGCAGGATGATGAAATCCAGGGACACAGGTGTGAGAGCCCTTTGTGCAGCTTGGGGGTTATTTACAGGACATGCCTGGGGTTCATGTTGTCAAGACCCAGCCACTTAACTTCAATGTCATTTTCTGTTGGCCTCCCTTCTTTTTGTGCTCAGAGGGTGGAAGTGGCTTTGGGCCTACTTTTCTGCCCTTTCCTGGGTCTGGCCTTTACATTTCCAATCCCTGCCAACTTTGAGCCTGTTCAATCCCAGGAACCAAGTAGCCCCTCCCCTGACTATTTTGCTCCCAGTGAAGTCTTCCTACTTCCAAGCCTTCCAGCTCTGGAAAAACGCGGGACATCTTTCTCCGTAAGAGGCTCCAGCAAGATGCTGACAGACTCGGCATCACAGGGACCGTGGTGTGAGTAGTTCACCTGACCCCCTGCCCCTATTAAAATCACCTTGAGGGAATAGAAAGCCCCTCTGCCCAGGGTCTGCTCAGGCTGATGGTTTGTCTGCTGCTGCCTTGTCTGGACCGTTGCTGCACTGAAGAAAACGACGGAGCTGGGAGTGGCTGGTTAGCTCAGACGGTTAGAGCCTGGCGCTCTTAACAAGGTGGCCTGTTCAATCCCCACACGGGCGCTGTGAGATGCACCCTCCACAACTAGATTGAAACAACTCTGACTTGGAGCTGATGGGTCCTTGAATAACACTTAGATAAAAGTTAAAAAAAAAAAAAGTTGAAATGTTGGAAATTGACTAGAGTTCGAATCCTAGCTAGGTTGCCTTGGCAAAGTGACCATTCAAAACCTACTTTGCTGTTTGCAACACAAGTAACCCTTCCTGAATTCAGTGATGAAAAAGCTTTCTGAGGCACCTCCACTGGGCTGAACCTGTGTGGTCATTCCTCACCGGCTCCCCTGGCTAGACCTGTGCTGGGTTCCCCACTCCCCAAGCCTGGCTGGATTTAGCCTCTCCCACCTGCTCAGGAATAGGGTCCGAGTAGCAGAGACACCACGGATTTTAGAGACTGGGTAGAACCATGAGGGTTAGTTATTTCAGTATTTCATCTGCAACTGAGAAGTATCACCTGATATTCATGCCATTCCACACAACAGGGGACGTGACCAGCTTGTAGTTTGGGCGCTGACAACTGATAATGTAACCATGAGTCACTCAAGACTTAGAACAGGGAATATCAGAAAGTTCCTTATTAGGTAAAATGTCTCTAAATTTACAAATGTCTTTCATAGAAGGAATGGAAACCCTCTGTGGGGACAGAGCCCTAGAGAGTTTTCAGGCTCTCAGCCTCATGGCTGCGCTGGTGGGTGAGTTGTCGGTCAGTTGGCAGAAAAGCAGATAGCAGGTCGCACGTGCTGTGAACCCAGCCTCCAGTGAGACCACAGTGGTATGACTCCCCTACCTATGGCTCCGTAGGTGTTCCTTTTTGGCCTAGCCACATCCTGCGTTATGTGGGGAGTGGGAGCTGAGACCCCTGAGACCCCGCAGGCCACCCTCCCTCCCTCTCCCTGTCCTCCAGTTGACTCTACCCCAGCCCACAGCCAACGAGGCTGCTTAAACCAAGTTCCCACTTGTTTCTGGGGGATGTTACTGGGTCACCCCAACCATACCACATCCCCTCCAAGTCCTTCCCCTACCTGAAGAGTGCGTTATCAGTGATGTGTACTTGTTATTGGACAAGTTAAACAGGAACAAGGGAGAACCCCCACAAAACACCCATCTACTCATGGGCAGAAATTTGGCTTATACACGAAAGAAGCACACCAATGAAGTTTTTCAATTTTTATTAAGCTTTTCATTGTGAAGCTTCTCCAAACAAACACTAGATGTATGGGAAATACCTGAAAATTAAAGACAAGGCAGTTATATCACATTCTCATGTAAATATAAGTAAACTGATTCAGGCTTCTGACAAATTCAAAAGCTACTTCACTCCCAACTCCAGAGCCTAGCTAGTCCCAGAAGAGAAGAGGAATGTAGAGTCCAGAAGGAAGAGGTCACTTCAAGCAAAGACGCCACAGGGACTTGAACCCCGTCCTGGAAACCAGGAGTGCCAACCACCAGCATCTTTTGCTTTTTTTTAAAGCTAGGAAAAGGTCAAAAAGCAAAACCTGAGAAAACAAAGGACTTTGTTTTCTCAGGAAAAGAAAAACCTTTACAACCCTACTGAAGAGTACTGGAGAATCTGCTTCAGCTAAGCTGCTAGCTTGGCCAACTCTGTATGTTCACCTGAAAAAGTCTTAGCAGAGAATTTTTGCAATCCCACCCCATCAGCCCTCTCAACCACTAAAATGCCTATCTTCAGTTTGAAAGTTATGGCATCCCACCCAACAGTAGTTCTTAAATTTTATTATGCATTTACTGGTTCATTTTAATCACTATAGTGCTGTATACTTAAGGCATCTTAGAGCCTTCAGTTGTGGTACTAACCATTTGTAGGCAAATTAATGGCCTTTTCTAGTAGTGCAACCCACCGGAAGACCTCGGCACCACTGTTACCTTGAAACATATGGACCATGCCCACAAGGATCCAAGCTACTGGCAGCATCGAGGTGAGGGGTGAAGGGTCTGCGCTAGGCCAAAGGCAGGGGGTGGCGATGTGGCAGAGAAGTCACTTGTGGGGAGACTTTGCTTTTTAACAGGCTTCTGGAAAAGCTAGGGAAAAGTGGTTGCCCGCTTTCCCCCTTTCCCTCCCCTTCAAGCATCACTTGAGGTTTGGGCTTTATTAAGAGCTGCTATAAAAACAGCTTAATTAAATGTTAGAAGCCCAGGGATTTACAAGGAAGGTACTTAAGCATTCCTTTAGATGCTTCTCTCCAGAAAAGAGGCTCAATGCATATCTGTCAAGTGATGTTGAGGCAAGTCCTCATTTCTGACAGGAGATGGGGTTAAGAGGCCGACACCACTGTTGACCTTAGTATAATAGCGCTTTGTTGTTTCTCTTGCCACAGGAAGGCTCCGTGGTGGTCCTACTTTAAGCCTTCGGTGCCTTTAGTGAGGGGTACCTGAAAAATCTTAAAGAAAAAGGCTTAGCGCCCACCTTACCCCTCCACCCCCAAGGCCAACAACTTGCTCACGTGCTATTTACTTCAGCATAAAGCTGAAAATCTATTTAACACTCATTTACCCAGAACAGATCTGACCTGGTATGTAAACATAGAAAAAGCTTGTTCACCTGTTGTCCTCATTTTGTCCACTGGTGAATTCAACTGGAAGATCCTTCTATAGTCTGAAGAATACCATCTGAAAGAACTAGTGGTGGTTCCCAATCCCCACATTTAAAATGGAATGTTTGTTTAAAGTAAATAAGCTATTTTTCCTTACTGGGTCTGGCTTCTCTGGCCCTTCGCATACGTCTGCTGTTTTGAATGTTCCTGCGTATAAGAATTAAGACCAAGGGAGGGGAGAGAGAAACCCGCACAAAGACAATGCACTAAGACCACTGAACTATTAAAAACATTTCCACTTGCCAGTTAAATTTCTTGAAGACTGTTGCTTGTTTGGGGTTTATTTCTTGTCACTGATTTTAAGGTTGCATCTGGAAAAGACTAAAGGCTTCAGTGCCCTCCCCACCCTCCTACCAGAAGTGAACAAAAAAGCATTTTTTTACCTAATGCACAGCAAAAGGTACTTGGCTTCAATCACAAACACGAACGCTTAAAGCTGCAGAAACTTCAACACTCAGCCTTTATCACTCAGCTGGATTTTCATTCAACAATCACTATTCCAAGCATTGGGCAAACACCTTTGAATCATACTCCAGTCGTTTCACAATGCATTCTAATAGCAGCGTATCAGAACAGTACTGCATTACTTGCCAACAGAACAGACAGACCTGAGGTCAAGACAACTGCATTCTCTGTGTAGTCTGTAAAAAAAAAGCTAAGAAAGTAAGCCCCACCCCCTCCTCCCTTCCCTCCAAAATGGGGGAAAAATAAGTTACTTGAGTATGCTGAAAAACTCACTGCAAGGTCTCACACACTCACTAGGAGAACAGAAGGCAGAGCCAAGCGATTATATGCAAGTCAAATCCTGAACAGCTTCATGAGGGATGAAATGAAGCCTCTGCAAGGGAAAATTCTTTAAAAACCCACATCTCCCCAAGTGGCTATACAAAAGGCCAAGTGTAAACACCGGCTAACGCTAGATGAGATGATCGTAAGCATTTAGCTAACATGCAAACTTTGGAAATGTAGGCAGTGTTTTATTAACTAAGTTTAACCACTGCCAATTTGGACTCCTTACTTTCTGGAAACAGCGTGTAGGTGTAGTTACCTGTTATTCTGATCATTATCTCCCACCTGTCTAAGAGGTATTTATTCCTTATTTAGAGGGCCTCTATTGCCATGTGCCTGGAAATATTAAATGCTCATCACTTTACGAAGAATAAAATTTGTCTTTCCTGCCTTAAGAAAGTTAAATTCCTTCTTCCGCTCAATTTCTGATCTTGTCCATTTAAGAGTGTTCGCAGACAAAGTTTCTGAAAGATTAGAGAAGAATCCCCCCAAGATTGCCCAAAACTAACTACAAACAAACAATATTTTATTTAAATAAGGAGACAGCTACTTTCTAAAAACATACATTCTCTATTTAAAAAGTTTTATTTTAAATGATTTAATGGTTTTCTGCACAATGTACATTACAAAACATTAAATTTTAGCAAGATTTTAACATATCTGGTTAACAGCACATTACGCTATCCTTTAGTTTTTCCAGAGATTCAATGCTAAACAAGTTTTCTTAGTTTTATAAACATTACGTTCTGATTATCAAGAGGCTTGAGGAATTAACTTGCCTCTGAGTGAGGGGTGCTATCCCATCATGGAAGCCCACAGGCACAAGTCCTGTCTAATCTAAAAAGGCTGGATGGGAAAATTCCTCACAATCCTGGAAACCCCGATGGAAGGGATCAGGAAAGTGGCCCATGATCAATACTTAAGACCACCACAGCTCTTCACAGTGAATAAGCACTTATCCCTGACATGCAATACTGCGGATGCAAATTAAACTTATCTGTTAACAGCTGCCTGCTGTTTTCTGCTCCCAGATGAAATGAAGCAACTCTTCTGATAAGTGAAGAGGCACCTGTCTGAGGCAAACGAAAGATTGGCAAACAGCACAGCCTCCTCTGAATCCACTTGATCCCACTCCTCTGAATTATGCCAGCTTCTTTTATTCCAGGATTAATGGAGGATTATCATTTTCATTTCATTTCACTTATATTCTGTCTGCTTTTATAAAAGCAGGATTTTGAGATGGACATTTGATCTTCACTGTATTGATCATCAATTCGTTACTTTATTCATCAATTCGTTACTTTTGTGGGTACAGCTTGATAAGCCATAACTTTAAAATAGTAGATTCCATTAACTTTAAATTGGTAGCTTTCATTTGCTTTTTTTTTTTTTTTGGCCATATGCAGACAACGTTTTCATCAGTAGTAAGGATCTCAGGGTTATGCCTTCTCCCCAACAGAGGTATGAAATATAATCTTTTCTCCCTTTACTTATCATTCACCAAGGAGCTGTTCCCTCTCCATCTAGGCCATCATTATTGCCAGGCTGGTTATGACTCAGAAGATGTTATCTGAAAAAAGTCTACAGAAAAAAAAAGGTTTCCCCTCCCTCATCAACAAAAACCCACCCCCTTTTATCAGTTACGATTCAAATAGTTAAGATGCAAACGTAAAATATACAATTTACAGTAATGTTGAAGCATACCTTAACATCGTGTTTCGCAGTCATACAAAGGAAAATTTGTCCTATGCTAAAAATACTTGCTTATGCACAACTGAAAATAGAATCTTACTTGATCATATAAAAGCTACCACCAGAAGAAATCCCTTCAGGATCATTAAGCCACTTCCTTTGCTCTGAAGCTCCTAGAGCAGTATTAAGTTTTATTAAATCACCTGAAAAAAATTCCAAGAGAGAACCACACACTACCATATCCAAACAGCTTTAGTGTTTTAACAAAATTCCCAAGATGTTACCTGCATCAGCATATTGGGCTAAACCAACCCCCAGTCCAACACTTTCCTTCCCCAGCTGCCCAATGCAAAAATTGGGGAAAAACGAAATCTAGACGATTGGGCGTTACTTGCCAACTTGAAGTTGCGATTTCTTAGTTTTTCCATCCTAAGTATATAAGTTCTCTGGCATGAGTTATCTGAAATCATAAACTAAACAATTACCTAAACCCAACCCCCCTCCCACTCCCAACTACAAATTGCCAAAATTTGCCCCTCCCCTTTAATAAAAGGTATTTCCAAAGTCACATTTGAAAACTTAACTTCAACATTTGGCCTAGTCAAGCTCCTCTGAAGTTCTCCTGAGATGACTGAAATGAACCAAAGCTGCACTGTGCTGTACATTTCAGCTTCAACTGGGAATCCTCTTCCAAAGGAAAAGGCAGCTCCAATCCCTGAAGGTGTTGGTGCCAACAGCATAGCAGTACAATCCTTCTCTAACCCCGTTTGCCAATAGTACTATAGCATCTGTGGAAAATCTTAGAAAAAAAACATTCTCCCCCACCCTTTTCCCTGTTAGGACCACCCCAAAATACTTCAAGTTAAGGGGTTACATACTTTAAAAATCTGATTAAGGGTGGAAAAAAGAATTACTACCAGCCATTTCTCCAATGGACAGCTCCGCCACAGACCTCAAAGTGAGAACTGCTCGCGTTCTAGTTTCTAGAAACTGTAAACCTGTGGTGCTCTGATTATCCTGATACTGGATTTTCTTTTTTTCTGTTACCTTGAGTCATTTGCCTTTGGGAGTCTAGACAGACCTAGGGGGAAAAGAACTCAAAACATATTTTGCCCCCAACCCACAAAACACTTTCCCCCCAGAGTTACACGCCCAACTTGACATTCGCATCTATTCACAAAACTGAAATGCTTCATTACCCCAAGCTAAATATAAAAACTGCTTACAAAACTTGCCTGAATTTTTGTCTCAAATTCATTGGTTTCCCTCACATTGGTTAAAAGACAAAACCAAAAAAACTTGCCATCTACCATTCCTCCGGGCCTTGGAAGACTGCCCTCAAAAGCTTCGACAAGATGCATGAGAAAACACGCCTGAAAAAGAGAAACCTACGACACCCGGAAATCGGCCTACACCCCATCATCAATCCCTTGCCGCTTAAGTACACAACTCCCCCATTAGCATTAAGTAAAGGTTACCATACGTCAGTTACCAAACATCAGGACATGGCCAACCTCGCGGGCTTTTACACACCACTGGCTCTGCCTGCGGCCTCGCACTGGACGCTCGCTCGCTGCTCTAGGCTCCGCTATCTATCCTCCACACCGCCGGCGCCGCCGCCGCCTCCGCGTGGTCGCCAAGCCGCACGCTAGCGTCAGCACCCCGCGCTGGAGTATGCGCCTAGCTCCACCTCCAAATCGTTAGGGCTCCTGGCTTCTTCCTAGCTTCCTTGACCACACCGCACTGGCTCCCGGACTCCTCTCCTATCTTCACCGCGAACTGCTTGCTGCTGGCTTCTCCGTCCTAGCTTCACCGCACACTGGCTCCTGGAATCCTGTCTGCTGCTCCTGTCTTCCTAGCGTCACTGAATCCACTTCTGGGTAGCACCTGGGTCAGCTGTCAATTAATGCTAGTCCTTCCTCAGGGTTTACATCATCTGAGGTCTCATCACAGTCCAAAGCCAAAACGTTAAGTTGGTGGTTATTCTCCATCTTGAATTACTCCTTATGAAAGTCCTTTAAATATTCCAAACAAAGCTAAGCTAGTGTATTTAAGGCTTTTCAAACTTGAACTCTTCCAAAAACACCCTAGTCTTAATTACTTCAGTCCTTTTATCAGCTTTTTGCTGTGATTTTTAACCGATTTCCCTTCTAGCTTCCTTCCAGGTATTCTTCTAAGTTGCTCCTGGTCTACAGTAGTTTAAACCAACACCCTCCACCTCTTCAGCTCTAACTTCTTTCTGCACCACCAGAAATTAAATTCGTGGGCTCTTAAGGTTTTATTACTATAAAAAACTTCCTCCTTATATATTTTTTTGGTTCTTGTACTTTGTCCAATTTTTTGGCTTTAAACTTTACTATCTTCTAAGCTTCTGACGTCTATCTTGTATGCTGTGTTCAATAGTTCTAGCTTGATTTTCTCCTTTTCTAGCTGAAACTTCTCCTTGACAGTAATTTTCAACCTTGTTTCTATCTTCTAGTTTTCTACTAAATTTGTATCTTCGCCTTTGATTTTCTACTTGTCTTAATATTTTCTTCTGCTTCCTACCCTTTTGGGTTTCTATCTTCTAGTTTTCTACTAAATTTGCATCTTCGCCTTTGGTTTTCTACTTGTCTTAATATTTTCTTCTGCTTCCTACCCTTTTGGGTTTCTATCTTCTAGTTTTCTACTAAATTTGCATCTTCGCCTTTGGTTTTCTACTTGTCTTAATATTTTCTTCTGCTTCCTACCCTTTTGGGTTTCTATCTTCTAGTTTTCTACTAAATTTGTATCTTCTCCTTTGGTTTTCTACTTGTCTTAATATTTTCTTCTGCTTCCTACCCTTTTGGGTTTCTATCTTCTAGTTTTCTACTAAATCTGTATCTTCGCCTTTGGTTTTCTACTTGTCTTAATATTTTCTTCCGCTTCCTACCCTTTTGGGTTTCTATCTTCTAATTTTCTACTAAATTTGTATCTTCGCCTTTGGTGTTCTATCTTGTCTCAATACTTTCTTCTGCTTCCTACCCCTTTGGGTTTTTCTGTCTTCTAAAATGCGTATTATCTTCTATTTTCCTATCTTCTCTAAGTCTTTTCTTCACCTTCCTGTACACTTCTGTCTTCCAAGTTTTCCACTTCGAATTTCTAATCTTCTTTCTCCAAAAATTTATCCTAGCACTAATTAACATTTCCGTCAATTTTTAGCTTTAAGATCAACGAAGCTTTAAATGACGCAATCTTTCCTGCGCCATCTATTTGAAGGTCTCTTAAATGACCTTCAATTTGATCTTTTTAAAAGACGGCCTTTAAGATATTTTCATCATCTACAACTTCATTTTCTAAGAATGTTAGGTCTTAATACTATTTTAAAAGCTTGACTTTCAATTTAAGTTTAAGGCTTTTTGAATTCGGACTTCGCAGTCCTTTCAGCAACTTCTTTGAAAATTATTCTTACTCCATATAAAGCTTAAATCTCTTAACCTCCCATCATGTTCTAGAAATATTTTTTCTTCTTTTTCTGAAACTACTCTTTAAAGTCTTCATATTTTCACTTATATAAGATCTTAAGTTATGAAGATAATGCTAAGCGATCTCTAGAAGTAGTTTCTATAAGTACTTTCGCTATTTACATTTCCTAAAGAATTGTATTAATTTCTACCTCTTTTTCTATTAATTCCTATCTCTTTTTAAGAGAAAGACTTATCTGCGGGTTCCCCAAGCTGTGCCTCCGCCTCAGCAGTCCTCTCTGCGCTCGCTGCCTGAATGCCTGCCGCAGAGCCTGGAGAGGCGTATTTATAGGAGAAGGACACTTCACGTTGCCGCATTCAGTAACCTTCCGATGCCTTTGTGAGGGGGAAGCGAAAATAGTCCCTCGGAAAGGTTAAAAATAGAAACTGGTTAACAAGCCTTTCTGGATTTTTCCTAACCATTTAAAAGTCAACTTGATTGCCAACCACGTTCCTAGAAATATTTGACTTATTAGCAAATAGATTTTAGCTGAAAATTTAAACATACAATGAAAGTCTCATTTATGTTGGCATTCAAACAGCTTCTGAAAAATCAGAGCCATTGTTTGGGAATTTTTTAGTAGCTCTCAAAAATACCTTTCATGTTTTCTTGGAGTACAGCAGGTACTATTTTGTGCTTTTTAAAGGAAGGTGAAAAGTGAGTTTACCGACGGCCTTCACTTTCATCATGTAACAGCCTCAGCCTGGCTGATACCTGAGAAATATCAGCAGTGGGAAGTGTTGGGGTCTCTCCCCAAAGTGCTGACCCTGCGAGTTGGTTCTCAGATTATCATTAATACACGTTTTGATTGCCTTTTGATTTGACAAACCCGAGTGGCCTGGGTTATCTGCTTATGAATTCTACTAAATGAGAAAATCCACCTCTAAATGTCTCAAGTAGCTACAATATATGGCTCTCTGGCAGCAGAGCTGGGACCTGTCTGGGAGGCTTCCTACAATTTAAGACACATGGGAGGGCTCACGTTAGTTGTTTTACATGGTGAATATTGTTTTTGCAGTTACTACGTGCTAGACCCGTACGCTTTGAGTTGCCTGTTTAAACATTGCAAATCGAGCCTGGATTCACTTTGTTCTGCCCAAACGTGGACTGTTTGTTTCCAGGCTTCTCTCTCATTAATCAAAATCCAAACCCACTGTCAAAACCAAGTTTAAGTGTGCTCTTTAAAGTATCCACAAAAGCCAAGGGTTTTGCCTCCAAAAACACAGCGACCTGGGGGAACCACTCCCGAAACATGTTCTCAGATGTTTGTGAATCACTTCTTATGGGTCTGCTTTTCTAGGCTCCCTTGTTTAACAGAGTCTCTGTTCTCTGGTTTCAGCTCTTTTCTTAAGGCTTTTTACATTGGAGCTGGAAGGGAAGAAAAGATTTCTCCAAGCCGAAAAGTTTTTCCTTTCTGCGTTGAGTGGTTTATTTAAAAGCACCTCCTGGAGTTTCCCCACAAAAGAAAAGCTGAGTTAAGCACCGGGATGTCAGAACTTTCGGCTGCGTCTCTAGAGTTTTAGGAAAAACACCGGTGCCCGGGCGGCAAAGGGCCCACCCAGCCTCCCGAGCGAGGCCTGAGGGTCTGGAAACAATGGCGCCGGGGACTCCCCGGACACTGGTTTCCACGCGGCTAAAGCGACTGCGCGGAGAAGGAAGAACCGGGAAAGAGGCCGGGGAGGGAGAGGCGCCCCCGTGGCTCCGCTCCCCCAAGGCCAGGTCTGTCTCCGGAACCCTCAGGCTGTCAGGGCCGCAGGGAGGCCCCGGCACCGGACAAAGGCTGGGGGAGGGGCACGGCCCAGCACCCACCCACGGCCGCCCCGCGCAAGGATACGCGGGCCGTGAGCCGCCGCCTCCCTTTGTGAGTCTCCAGCTCGCGGGCGGGCGCCACCGGTTCTAACCGGCTCCAGCCGGTCCAGGCCACTTCCGGGAGCTGTGGCGGTTGGCGCAGCGCGCCGCTGCGCATGCGTGTCCCCCGCCCCCGCCCCGGTCTGTGTAGGTCCGAGGGCAGGGCGTGGGGGGAGGGGGAGCAAGGCTCTGGGCCTGGGGATTTCTGGCCGCCCCTCCGCCTTTCCCCACACTTGGGCTAGCCTTCCCTTCCTGGGGCTGATGCTCCCCGTTCCCTTTTCAGCCCAACTTGCTTTTCCTCCCTCTCTCCTTTGTCCTTTTCCTCTTTGTTGTTTCAAAGTCTTCCATTAATTTAAAATTCACACATGATCCCCTTATAATTATCAAATTCTATTTCTTTATTGTAACATCCCTTGAGTGTTTGTAACATCACCAGTTCTTGTTTAGAAAGCTCGGGGTGGAAGGGGTCTCAGCGACTGACCTAGCAACTGCCTCGTTTTTGGAAAAGAATCGTGGTGAGATAAAGTGGAGAGGTCAGGGGACACAGTGGTTTAAAGCGTGGAGCCCAGGAAGAGGTGGTCACGCCCACCCTCTGGGCCCTCTCTCACCTCCAGGATCTTTATTCTAGAACCTATAAAATGGCACGTCTTTAGGCAGTAAATTCCAAGAGGGGAAGACAAAACTTAGTGACATGGTACAGGTTACGATGGCAACTAAATGACAGGAATCGTACAAAATATGTTACTTTTAAAACCCTTGTGGCTCCTGTACATGACAGTGGTTGTGAAAGGATGGGGGAGCTGACCTTGGGGGGGGGGGGGCTCTAGCAAATGAGGGTACTGTCTCATGCTAACCCCCACTTCTCCCCCAACCCCAATAAGGGCCAGTTTAAGCAGCTATTCTAAATTGACCTTGGCAAAGATGTTTTTATTTAATCAATGTTTTTTTCCCTTTCTTCTCTCCCTCTTCTTCCCCGCTCCTTCCCTATAACAGTGGAAGATTACTGAGATGCTGATGTTTCCCTTCAGACACAGTCTTGACGTTTGCTCTGGGACTGGAAAATTTTAGTACATTTTTAGCGCTGGAAGAAGGAAAACTGAGTTGGGTCACCTCATTTTATAAATGGGGATTTGGGAGCCTGGGGAGTTCGTGATTTGCCTAAAATCAGACACAGCTAATTAGTACTAGAACTTATTCTTGAATCCCAGAATTTCAACCTCAACCTCATGGCACCTCCGTTCCTCCCCCAAGACCTCCCGGGGGCCATCTTCTGCCAGCACTTCTTTCAGCCTCAACTGCAAATTTCTCAGAGCTAGGGGTAGACCTAGGACCCCCTCTGTTATCAATGATCTTTCTCCCACTCTGGAGCCCACAAAATGAATGTTAAGAGCCCTGAAGTGCTTCAAAAAATTGTTACTGTCCCTAAACTAGTGATTTCCATTCCCTTTATAGATTGTGGCATTTTTCTTACACTGAAAATGGCTGTATATTATTTGGTTAATTCTCCCTGGGTTTGGGGAAAGAAATAAGAGGATTTGAATGCAGCTCAGCACTCAGGAATCTCTTGTGACAAAAGAGATGGCTTATCAAGGCCAGAGAGAAAATTCTAATTTTTTTCCAGTTGATAAATGAAAAATATTATAAAGAACATTACAGATACATACTAACTCCTGTTTTTACTGTTTAGGCCCAAATATTGACTGCCTTCATCTCTCCTATCGTTTACTTCACAAAAGAGTGTCTGGCTGTCTCCAAAATATTCTGATTCCTCGCTACTCTTTTATATAGTGAGCCTCTTCTTTTCTGGAAGATTTATTTAAACAAGATGGCCTTAAACCGCCATGTTCTTTGGTGAGGAGACTAAGAAGACATTCGATTATGTGCCCTTCTCTCAACTCTGTGCTAAGAATCCCTTTAGCATAAAACTACATTTTTTTCAATGTCCTTTTTCTCTGGCCCGCATCCATGTTCCTTTTTAACCTCAGAATGTCCTATTGATCAACACTGCTCTCTCCACTGGTATTTCAGTACCCACCTCAGTCTGAAACCTCATCTTCATTTGGGACTGAGGATGCAAATACGAGAGGGCAAAAATGTTGGCTCATGCTCCCCACCCCCACCCTCAAACAAGCTGAGGCTAAAAATAGGAGGCCCTTGGTTCTGGTTTCTGGTAGTCACTCCACTGACAAACACTCATGTGACCTTGGGCACAGAACCTAAATAACTTCTCAGTGGCAATTTCCTCATGTGTAGAATGAGATTAGTTGAAAGAAGTGGTGATGCCAGTTCTATAAAATGCAATAAACAAAGAGCTGGGAGGAGAACATGGAGGATTTTAAGCCTCCTGGCTGTGGCTTCAAGGAGGTGGGGCACTGAAAAGGACTAAAGTAGCAAAAATTTAGAATCGGGCTTCTAGGCCTTGTCAGCACAGCCCTACCTAATCCTCCAGACTTACGTCAGGCCAGAAACCTCCAGAGAATGCCAGAATCCTTCCCTTTTTAAGTCAGGCTTAGTCAAGAGAGAAGCTTCTGAGGCCCTCCCCCTATCTGGGTCTGGGGACCAGAGGCTAGTCTGGATGAGGCTTCTGCTATACCTGGATCCCCTCCAGGCCTCTTGTTTGATTTTCATCTACTCCTTCATTTTCATCTAATCCTACATTACCAGAGACTGTTCTAGAAATGCAGGTCTAACAAAAGACAAGGGGAGTGCCTCCCAAAACAACTTTCTTGTCTTCTAAAGGCTAGGAATTTGCAGTTCCCAGCCCCCTCCTGCCGCAGCCCTTCCCAGAGCTGATCTCGGGGACAATAACTGCGCAAACATTTTGCTCCCTCATCTTTGCACAGCAGCCAGCTCCTGTGGCAGGAAAACACCCACAGAGATAACACAGCTCAGAACTCCACTATATGTTTTCTAGGGGATTTTTGGAGAGCTGAAAATGTACCCTGGAGAACGTCTAAAACCAACCACTGAAACCCACCAGACACAGTTACCATATAGAAAGCTGAGGGCAATTCTAGCAAAAAAAAAGTTACAGAAACTATAATAGAAATGGCTGCATCACTGGCCTTCCCCAAAATGCTGCCAGGAAGAGGCGGCTCCCAGCCTTTCTCTCACAGGCACTGAATGAACATCACTAAGCAGAAGAGTGAGGGAAGCATTCTCCTCTCATCTTCCCTAGAGAAGCATCCATCCATCTTCTAAATGTACCCTCCCCCAAGACTCAGAGGAAGGACTCAATGTGAGATAGAATCCTCTTTCTGGGAAGGACAAAGGAGAAGGTATCTTGAAAGAGCAGTTCCCCACCCCCAGCCTGAGAGCTCCCGGAGCTGCTAGTTCCGTTCTTTAGTTTATTTGCCACATCATGTCCTTGGCAATGGGCCCTGCAGCCTGTTTTATGGATCTTTCCGGAAGGCCTTGCTATGGAAGCCCAGCTGTAGCACTGTGAGCTGTGGAAGGACAGAGTGACAACGAAGGGCAGAGTGTGGCTCTCCAGAGGAGCTGCTTCAGCCCCATCACTCCCAGACTAACAGCTCTGCGGGAGGCCCCCACGGCTTCACGCCAGCATTTCTAGAGCTTCCTTCCCCAGGCTGTCCACCCTCCCTGCAGCCACTCCTCTTGTCCCAGTTAGTTTTCCGTGAAGATTTTCTAGTGACCTCCTCTCCCTAGCAGAGAAGAGTCTACCGCGCTTTCCTTGGTCCCTCCATTGTCCCAGTTGTGTGTGCAGGACAGTGAGTCCCGCATCCAGCTTTATTTTCTGTAACATTTATTGAGACTGTGCTACGTGCTTTCTGTACGTGGTCTCCTTTCAGTTCTCACAACCACCTTTTTATCCCCTTAGATGGATGAGGAAACTGAGGCCTAGAACGTCTCTCTTGGTATCATTAGTGCCTGGTACACAATAGAAGCTCATATGTGCTCTACTATGTTGACTGAACGTATAAATTGGAACGGTATCTCTCTTTGGCTTAAAAACCCCAGAAAAAACAGGGAAAAGAGCATGCGTGGTAGATGCTTAGTAGGTGCAGCGTGACTTGAGGGGCTGTGAGAGGACAACACTGTGTTCCTCATCCTGGAATGTCCCTACAGAGCCACCTGTCACAATAGACTCAGTGGTAATGTGAGGTTCTCAGCAGTTTGTGCTGCTGTTTAAATATGGGAGTATTGTGCTAAGTATTGCTAGTGAGAAAGAAGGAAGTGCAGAAAGCACAATCAGTAACAACGGATTGTCAGGGGGATACGAAAGTCAATTTGGGGAATGTAATCAATAATGCTGCAAAGATTTTGTAGGGTATCCGATGGGCACTTGTCTCATTAGGGAGACCACCTCAGGGAACATGTAGATGCCTGATCACTGCACTGTACACCTGAAGCTGAAGCTGAACAATAATGAACGTCAACTACAATTTTATTTATATATATATATATATATATATATATATATATATATATATGTATATATATAGTTACGAGAAGTGGAGTACAGCATTAGAAATAGAGACAGGAGAACTGTAATGGCTGTGTGCGATGTCAGAGGGGTAGTGGATGGGGAGAGGAGGGTTATCACTGTGTGAGGGATATAAATGATAAATGTTTAACTATTACATTGTTTTGTACACCTGAAACTAATAAAAAAATATAAATATAAATATAAATGATACATTGTTTTGTACACCTGAAACTAATAAAAAAATGTTTAAAAAAAAAAAGAAGGAAGTGATTAGACACCACATGATGTGCTTGGACAGGAACAAAATGCATTAGATTTGACGTAAACACAGCTGCCCATCAGGAGGGTGATTGCGTTGAGCTGGTAGGTACCACGTAAGAAACGGGGGGGAAATGGCTCTCCTCTCTGAAGAACTTCCAGACAGACTGTGATCCACAAGGGCAGGGGAGGAAAGCCAAAGGCTACCTTACGTCTCCCTGGAGCTGCAGAGCGGAGGCGAGCGCGGAAGGCTCAGGTCAGGCCACCGTATGACTCACTGGGAGGCACTGCGTCCAGCCCTCACCTGTGCTGCAGCCTCCGGTCATTCACCCTCTGGGGCCCGCTGAGTGGGCATGGGAAATAGCCTGAAGGAACAGTGAGGCTTCCCAGGAACTCATATTTCAGTTCTTTGTGACCCTGATCTGTTCAGGCACCCACTTGAGATCCCAGGCAGATGTTTATGTTAGCATCGCATATGCATTGCACACCCAGCATGAAGCTTATGAAAGATTTCACACCTTCTATACGCGCATGTTCATTCTTCCTCAACACAACTGTGGCCCACATCCCACAGAGGCAAGTCTTATGGAACAAGGGGCCAGAGATCACCCAGTTCCAGGAGTTCTGCCAATGGTGTTTCCCAACACAAGCTAGGTGAAAACAGAAGCCCATAGCATGATGGGTCCTTCTTGGTGCTCATGTAATAGTAGAACAGTGATTGAGGTGGAGTGGACCTTAAAGCTTGTTAGGTGATGGGAACTCACTAGAAAGCAGGGAAGCAGGAAGGGAAGACTGGAGTGAGGTCGAGGAGGGCTTGATGTACCCGGAGAGGGAGTTTGGACCCTGCTTTTTAGGCAGGAGGATGACTTCTGAGCTGGGAGAGGCCCTGGCTCTGGGAAGTACTGTGTGGCTGCTCTTTGCAAGATGGCTGAGCTGGGAGAGGTGACAGAGGGGAGGGCACTGGAGTCCACTGGCACAGCCCAGGCCAGAGGTCATGGAGGCCTGGATTGGGATGGGTAGGGTCATGGGAAAAGAGAAAGAACCGGGTATAGAAGATCTGCCTGAGGGTCTCTGGGTTCCCCACACTGCCCCTCACTCCTCTGCGAGAGCTCCCCTGGCCCTTTCCAGACTCTTATTCTTTATTCTCGATGACACATCTGCTTGGAATGTACCTCCCAGCTCTTCAGATGAGACTCATTCTCATCACCCTGCCTAGGCGTCGTCACTCCCCTGGAAGGGCCTCTGACCAGTATATTCAAAGTCATCCCGTATCACCACCCCATAGTTACCCTCTGTCACAGCACGGCCTATATTTTCCTAGATGATGATGTGTTTGTTAACATATCCCCTCGCTCCTCTGAAAGTCAAGGGGACTGCAGGGTTTGCAGCCTGCTTGGTGGGAAGATGGGGTGCCACTGCTGGAGCCTGAAAGTGGGGACAGAGGAACCTCAGGCTCACTTGTGCACAGATGTGAACATGGGAGAGGCAAGTCTGCGCCAAACTCTATGAGGGAGAGCCCCTCCCAGTTGTGGACAAAGGATGCAGGCGCCATAGAGACGTCATTTGGCTCTGTTTAGCAACCCCACTTTATTGCCCGAAGGCCAGAGCTCCGCCTGGCCCCTGCATCCCAGCTGTTGTTGTTGTGGGAGAACCTAACTGGAGCTGGAGCTGGAGCTAGGAGCCCAGGGAAAGGAAAGGTGGGAGGAGGGGGAGCGAAGAGAGAGCTTCCGGTGTCTTCCCAGCTCCACTCTCCACACAGAAGTCACTTCTTCCACTTGGGAGCTTCTAGAAATAAATATATAATACTCCCCCCAAGAAAACAGAGCATCCAGATCACTTGTGGGGAGCAGTGTGCACGCCCACTGGGCTTGTTCCTGGCCTGCTGCCCTGTACTCGGGGAGGCAGCCACGTGGAGCTGACCTGGCTCAAGAACACTGATAAACGGTGGAAGCTGTCATTCCTCCCCTTTACCTTCCCAGGAGCAGGAATTGTGGGGCTTCTGGGACCTGTCAGTCATGTGGGGGACAGCTCTGCTGTTCCATGCAGCACAGTGCCCAGTTGCCTGAAGTTCTGACATGGCCACACCAGACGGGCCTTCTGTGGCCGTCATGGAGTCTCTGAGGCTGCCCTGGGCCCCTTCAGCCTGCAGCCTACTCCAGCAAAAGAACTTTGGACTCAGCAGAGCCTGGGAGGAAGGCGGAGCTGAGAACAGTGCTGGGAAAAGAACCTGGGTGGAAATTTCCATGACTGCTCTGCTTAGGCAAAGACTACAGCTACGGCCCAAGGCCTAGACAGACACCTGGAGGCTAGAGACCATCAAGGTCACAAAGGGTCAACCTTTCTCCTTGTCCCTCCTTTATCACCAACTGCCTCAACCAGTTGTGTCCCCTCAGTGTCTCCTCTTTCTAGCCCTGTTTGCCCCAGATCCCTAGCTCACAGGACATCCCACCATCTCTCCCCCAAGGACATGCTCTGTAGGAGCCAGGTCAGAGCCTGTTTCCTCCTGCAGGAAGCTGCCGAATGTCAGTCCTTCCTGCCCACTCCTGTGCTCACTGTGGCCCAGTGACCCTACCAGTACTCCCGTGTTCACACCCTACACTCGGTGATTCATCTGTTGTGATCTTGAGCTATGACATATGACTTTTGTTGTTGTTGGTCATTGTCACTTAACATCCTTGAAAACGGAGTTGGAGTCTTCCTACAGCCCTGCCTCAGCTCAGCAGCTCTGCACACGGCTTATGCGGCCTCCACGAAGCAGAGCCTGTGCGGCGTTGGGCTGGTGCTGGGCATTCTGACAGGCTCACCTCACCCCAGGTTCCAGCTGCCGGTTCTCCAATCTGCCCGCAGCCCAAGCCAGCGCTTCCCCAGCAGGAGTCAGACAGGAATGTCTGTAGGCCTGCCCGCCCTCCCTGCCCCCAGCCGGAATCCCAGCATGGCCAGTTCTAGAGGCTGAATGATAAGGATGAGGTCCTGGCCCCTGACCGAACGAAACCTTCCCTGGGATGTGTCTGGCCTCACCTACCACCCCTCAGCGCCGGCCTAGGGACTTGGGTGTTTCCTCCCTGTTCTTCCCCTCAGCCTAAGTCACCCTCTGTGGTGAAGCCTTCTTTTATCCGCCCCACTCCCCATCCCCCCAACCATGGATCTCTCCCCCCTCTGCACCCTGTCCCCCACCCCATCTGGTCCTACAACACTGCAAGCATCAGAGAAGGCTCATAGAGTGGCCCTGAGAGTCCCACACACTGGTCTGAGCCTTGTTCCTCCACCTGCGGGCTGTACTCTGTGACGTTGGCAGCTTACTTAACCTCTCTGAGTCAAGTCTATTCCTCAGTGACATAGCAATGATCTGTTACACCCTCTGCTCAGGGTTGAGATGGTCAGGAGCTTGGTACAGTCCTGGCTCAAATGATGTGCCCTATAAATGATGGCTGTCATTACCGACGACTGGGGCTACTTTCCCTCCACCCTCCAAAACCAAGCACAGTGCAGGGCACCTGGCCCCTCATCTCAGGCCCTGGATCCAACTGGAGCCAGGCACGTCTCAGGAAGGGGTTAAACACTGGCAGTGACTTCATTCCCTGACTTGCAGCAGGAAGGAGGCAGAGAAGGTAACAAAGTCCAGCCGGAGGCTTGGTGGAATTTTCCAGTGCTCATAAATAGGACCAATTGGGTTGCTAAGAGAGGTCACCATGGAAACGGTCACGTGTGCCTGCCTTTTGGTTATTCCAACCTGGCTCGAGGCCCATGACACAAGCTCCAGGCCTCTTCATTGGCTGCCACCTTCCTCTTGCCACTGAAATCTAGCAGGAGATTGGCTGAGTGCAGTTGCTGGGCTGGAGTCAGACCTTCCCTACCCCCACGGAGAACCTGCTAGAAGCTGTTGTTTTGAACCTGAGGAAGATGGAAAATTGGCTGCCAAAGATGTTGTCATAGCAACTCCTTTCCTTTCTGTTCTCCTTGGAGTTAGTAATTGACTTCTTTGTAACTGAAGGACTTTTCCAAAGGCAGAGGGGGTGTCAGCCACTTTACACTAACCTGACCTTTTGAAGGGGAATGCCCGCATCTTCCAGAGCAGTCAAGGAATTTCTGAGCCTCTATTTATGGCTTTGGTTACCAATCTACCTCTGGGGGACTTGGCTTCCTTCTGTGACATGGCATATTCATTCCAGGACTCACTACCTTCTAAGGCTGGAGTAAGGCTCCCACTAGGCCAAGTCCACAAATGCTCATTGTAAACTGTAAAGTTCAGTGCACTTGCTATGTGTCTTTAATTGATATTAGCTTAGAGCGTAATGCCCCTATGAGGTGGAGTGGTCCCTACCTCCACTTGTTTAGCAAAACCCAGAGCCCTAGGACCCTGAGGGCCCCTTTGGAGTCTACTTCTTCTGCCACCAACTGCCTTGTGGTACCACCAGCAGTTCACGTAGCACCCCCCGGGGACTCACTTTCTCTTTCCATAAAAGGACTCCTGCAGATGGTCTCTGGAGGCCCATTCCAGCTCTGACCTTCCAAGATCTTTGGTTAAAGGCCTGCCCACTTTTCACAATAAATCTGTGGGACTCATGCTCATAGGAGGTAAAAATATAGGCAACTGCCCTGAAAGTGCCACCAAGCACTTTTTATGTGGCAGGCACTGCACACATATTAATTAATTCAATCTTCACAGCAACCTTAGAAGGCAAGGGTTATCATTATAGCACTTACCCATTTTATACATGTGGAAACAGGCCCGAGGTCACATAGCCAGCAAGTGGTAAGGTCAGAATTGAAAAGCCTGGAGGTCTGACAGCAAATTCACGAAGCTGTCTTTCCAGGCACAACTGAAATGAAGACGAAAACAACATGCACTGATCCAGAGTAGGTGAAACCAAGGGAGTAGCAAACCCTGGACTAGCGATCAAAAGCCCTCGGTTCTTCCCTAGGCTGTGCCTAAGTCACTTTTCCTCTCTTGGCCTCGGTTTTCCCATCTGTACAAATAAGAGGTTATGCCATCTCTCAGAGGGCTTTTCTAGGTTAAACACTCGGAGTCTTTGAGAAATATTGACCCAGAGAAGACAAATGACAGCCTTCCCGAGTCACAGAGTCAACAGGTACAGACAGCTGCGGTGGCCTGTGCACTATAGCTTTGATCTCAACATTTGAAAACAGGAGGTTTGGGAAGGATTGTTTGAAGCTGGGGCCCACAGACCATACCAGTCCGTGGTAGTGTCTGCTGTGGTTTTCCCAGAAAGCAAACAAACATTCTATTTAAGAATGGCCTTTCTTCAGAGATTAAGCCCTTTCTGCACCTGTGATGTTATAAAGTGCTTTTTCTTATGAAATGATGGTGATAGTGGATGGAGCTACTTTATTGTAATCTGATTTGGGAAAAAATATTATGTCAATATATACAATTAAAAATGTTTTATTATGGAAAAATTCAAACATATAAAAAAGTAGTAGGACTACTTTAGTGAAATTCCCTTGTTACTTACCCCTAGCCACTTTTGTTTCCCAATCTCGCAAGACTCCGTGCCCTGGATTATTCTGAAGTAAATCATATAAATTCATCTGTCAAAAATGTTTTAACATAACCACATTAGCACTTTCACACTTAAAAAATTAATGCTACTTCTTTAATATTAATCTTGAAATATAGTTTGTGTAAATTTTTTTTTTTTTTTTTGCAGTTGGTTTGTTCATTTGGAATCTCAACAGAGTCCACACATTTCCTTTCATAATGTTTCTTAAGACTCTTATATTCTATAGATTTCCTCTCCCCACCTTTTTTCCCCTTGTAATTTATTTGCTGAAGAATCTGGGTTGTTTGCCCTTGGGATTTTGCACATTATGGATTTCGCTGATCACAACCCTATGATGTGGGATTCCATACTTCCGGCCTCTCCGCATTTCTTGTGAACAGGTGATTAGATCTAGATGCTTGATCCAACTGGGGTTCCTTTTTTGTTTTTACAAGAATATTTTATAGATGGTGTTGACAACATCCAGTTTAAAAACACAATTATGTATTAGCCATGGAAGACAAAAAGCTGGGAGCCACACTGCTCTGAAGGGAATTTTTTGGTTCTATGGCTCATCCCTGGGTCTAGCCAGAGCCTCAGAATATTCCTTGCTTGACCCTGCAGAGCTGCACGTACTGTCATGTTTGGCATCCTACTCACTGCTGATGTCACAATGCTCCAGCGAGAGAACAACACCTTTAATTAGGAAAGCTGCTGTTGAAAGCCACCACCTATATGAAGACCTGTATGAGAAATTGCTTATAAACGGCCAGCAGGTCTGCTTGCCTTGAGAAATTGGGAAGCTTTTCTTTATGGACAAGATGAATCATGTAACAAATTCTTTCCCCTTTTTGTTTGGCTCCCAGGAATCTCAAAGTCATAACTGAGGCATAACATGGGCAGTGACACAGGACTCTGTGAACTTTTCCCTGGTCTTTTAAGCCTACCTGAACTTTCTCTGCCTGATTTTTATCTATCTAGCCAGTGATCTCACTTTCACTTTGTGTTTAAAAGCTAACTCCAATCCTTTGTGTAAAAGGTGGCTATAAAGGGATAAAGTAAAAAAATTAGTAGCAGAGCAGGATCTGGTTTTCCTGACTTCTACCTTCAATTCTTTATATGATTCTGGAACAGAACTTCATTCATTCAACAAACACCCTCCATGCAAGGCACAGCTAGTGAAAATAAGGTTTCTGCCTTCCTGGAGCTGACATTCTAGCGGAGGAGCCAGGCAACAATCCCAGTGAATAGCAGCCATGTAAGTGTTCTGAAGAAAGTAAGGCGGTGGGATAAAGAGAACCAGAGGAGGGGACCAAATTTAGAGAGGGTGGACAAGGAAGGTGACATTGGAGCAGAGAGTCAAAGGACGAGCATGAACCAGATTTGATAAGAGATGGGAGGAATCTGGACGGAAGGAAAATCAAGGGCGGACACAGGAGGTCAGGATCACAGAGATAACCCTCTGGGGGGTGGGCTGCTCCGCAGGTGGGGAGAGAGAGGTGACTTTCCCCTCCACCCATGCAAGAAGTCTCGCAGTAATAGGTCACCTGTCCTTGGCTTATGAGTATGGAACACACAGCTGTTGTTCCTGCCCCCAGATACCAACCACCACCTGTGCTGAAACACAACCTTCTTCGTGGTTGGGGGCCCAGGCCTTCTGACCCTTGGGCTTAAACTCAGCCAGGCAGCTCCTGGTGTCCTGGCTTCCCGCACGACGTGTCCTCTGCCCATGATGCCTGCTCTAGGGGCCTGCCACGGGGCAAGAGCCAAGTTTCACTTGGACCAGCACAGCCCCATTCCCTGTGCTGGAGGCAAGGGAATAGAGCCACGTCCATTCCCACTTGCCTCCAGAGAGCAGAGCTGGGAGATGGGGGTTTTCAGGCTTGGAATTCAGCTTTCAGGATTCAGGTGTCGGTGCATTAGTCATCACCAAACACCTTGGGCACTACAAACCAGAAGGGGCTCTGCCTTCTCCAGTTTATGGAAGTGGAGGCGTGGTGGGTGCTGATGGGGAGAAAGCCTGGGGGCTACTAGAGCACAGAAGAGGGCCTTAACCCAGAGCATAGAGCCAGGAAGACTTCTGGAGGAAGTGATCCATAAGCTCGAAAGAATCCTAGAACATGAACCCAGAGGCTTGGGACTTAGCTTTGTCACAGCAAAATCCTCATCTAAACGAGTGACCAGTTACTGCCACATACTAGTAGGTACTAAGTAAACATCTGTTGAATGAACAAATAAGTCAGGCCTGTGGAGGTGCTAATTTAAGTACTTTCTTAGTAGTAATAGGTAGTGAGCTCCCTATTAGTGGAAGGAACCAAGGAGCACCTGGATGGCCACTTGTCTGGCGTCTTGTCTTAGGTAGGAGTGAGGGCCTAGGAGAGCCTTCCAACGTAGGGCAGTGTGAGGCCAACTAGGAATAATTTGGAATGGGCAATCTACATTCAGGAGACTCTGCTGAACCACTTGGAATCCCAGACCCCTCTGCGCCTCCGCAGCAGTGGACCTAGTCCACGCACTTCCAGACCAGAGGCTGCTGCGTATGCCCCACATCAGCTCCAGATCCGAAGAGCCCAGGCCTCGCCCAGCACCGCCCCCTTGCGCAGCTCAGGCTGGAGAGTCCGAGTTGGGGGGGCGGGGGGGGGGGGGCGGGCAGCCCGAGCTGACTTAGCTTCGGGCGTGCTTGGCCAGCTCTGGCTTCCGGGAGGCGAAGCAGGGCCGCGGGTGCGGTGACTGGAGTCCGTGCGTCACCGCCGAGAGTGACCTCAGCCCGCGGCCGCCTCCCGCGTCCCTGCGGCTAGGGGAGGAGGAAGGACGCGGGCCTGGTTAGCAGTTCCTGACCACACCCGAGACCCAACTTGGGGCACAGCAGAGCCCTCGCGCACCACACCCCTCTTTCCTTCCAACGTTGTTCCTCCTCCTACCCGGCCAAGCGTCCCTTGACACCGATTCCTGTGGAAGACGAGTGACCTGTCCACTCAGCTCCCAGCCCTGTGCGGTTCCCCAGCCTCAAAGCCCTTTCACCGCAAATGTGAGGGGTTCACACACGCATTGGTTCCTGGTTTGAGGAGGCTGGAAAGAAGTGTGGCGGAGAGGGGAGCTGGTAGATGCTCCCAGAGAAGGCATTCCAGAAGGGACTGCTCTGGAGCTGGGTACAGGGACCCCGGGGTTCACCAGGGAGAGAAGAAAGTGTTCAGAGAGGACAGCCTCATTGCAGAGAACCACCTGTGCAAAGGCACAGGGGTGTGGACGAGAGCCACAGCCGGAACAGGCAGGGACATGTGCACAGAGCAGAAGAGAAGGAAGGGTCCGCAGAGAGAATTGGGCTGGGTTGCGAAGGGCGAGATGCCAGGCGGCTGATGCAGTTGGGTGCCAGGGAAGGCAGCGGGCCCTGTATGTATAGGGGGAGAGGGGAGGGACCACGAGCCGGAGGCCCCTGAGAAGCCAGCCCCAGCTGAGGCACAGCAAGGGCTTGAAAGCTACTTTGGAGTGGGTGGGAGGACAGAGAGTACTTAGAGGCAACTTCTCAGAACACCCACATCCCCCCTTCTCCACCTCTCCCACGTGATCCTGGGTCTTTCCTCCAGGGCTCCTCCCAAGATGTTCCCTCCATCTTTTCTTCAAACCTGAGACACTCTTCTCCCTCCAGTCAGTCCTGACACACACACACCCCCATCTGTCCTGTAACCCAGCTATGAGGGGAGTGGTCTGATGACCCCAGGGTTGCTCCTTCTAGAGCCCATTTCTGCCCCTAGACGCCCCTCCCCAGCCTGGAACTCCTGGATTCCCCAATCTGGAAAGCCAGGGCAGAGACCCTGGGCACCTCCCCCACACCATCTCTTATTGGCACCACGGGGCTGGAGACTGGTCTGCAGATTGGAACCGCCCAACCTGCGAGGCCAGGCCAGATCCTTCCCGGGTGACTCAGGCTGGGTGGTGCCTCACGTGACTATCCTAGTAAACATCCACCCAGGGGCTTCGGGGAGTCCCTGGACGTGGGGAAAGCCCGCTGCCCCCCCACACACACACAGAGGGGCACACGACCTGGACCTGGCTCTAGTAGGAACACTGCCTCTCATCAGCGTGGTTCCCTCACCTCGGGTGGTTCCCTGGTCTGTCACTTGGGGGCAACCAGTGTACCAAGGCCAGGGTGGTCTCCTACATGGCTGGGAAGGAGAAACCTTATGGGAGGGAACTCCAGGGTCTGTGTGGCCCTCGACCTCTGAGAACTGTTTTCCCTGTGGACTTGGCCCAGGTTAGCCCTTTAATTGTGCCAGCATGGGTATTGTGGTCCCTGATCCAAAGGCCTGGAAATAGGATGGGAGCAGGGCTGCAAGGGTGGTGGGAAGGGCCCTATAACTGGGGTCCCATCTGGGGGTCCGGGAAAGTCCCAGAGACAAGGGGGTGAGGCAAGGCAAGTGTCCCCACTTCTGCCTGATGCTCCGCTCTACCCATTGTCCCCTACTCTCACATCAATGCCTACTGCTTCTGCCTCCTCTCCTTCCCCCTTCCTGCCTCCATAGGCCTGAGCCTCTCCCCCTTTATCTCTGCCGTACCCCCTAGCTCCTCCCCTGAGTCCCACATCATCTGCTTTCAGGAAGCTTTCAATAAACCAATCTCTGGTCCTGTCCCATCCTCAGCCTTCTTGAATAAACCCCGGCTTCTCGGGTTACATCAGGCCCTTCTCCTGCTCCAACTCCTCCTGGCACTCCTAGCTCACCTCACTACCCGCTCCCCCACCCCCCAATCCTGTGAACTTGTTTGTCCTGCGGAAGAAAAAAGGGGTTCTATGGAAAAGGAACTTCACAGGGTGATCTAATCATAAATTCCTAACTGGGTAGGTCATGGTGGGTAGTTATGCCCCAGGCATATCACTTTTTAGTATAAAGCTTATCTTTGCCTTAAGCCAGCCCTATCAATTGTTTTTCTTTTTTTCTTTTTTTTATTGGGGAAGGGGAATAGGACTTTATTTCGGAACAGTGTGTACTTCCAGGACTTTTTCCAAGTCAAGTTGTCCTTTCAATCTTAGTTGTGGAGGGTGCAGCTCAACTCAGGTCCAGTTGCCGTTGTTAGTTGCAGGGGCCGCAGCCCACCATCCCTTGTGGGAGTCCAACTGGCAACCTTGTGGTTGAGAGGACTTGCTGTAACCAACTGAGCCTTCTGAGCCTTCCGGGAACTCAGCTGCAGCTCAGCTCAAGGTGCTGTGTTCAATCTTAACCATCCCTTGCGGAAGTCAAGGAATCGAACTGGCAACCTTGTGGTTGAGAGCCCACTGGCCAACCAAACCAGCAGCCTAGCAGCCTTCAGCGTTAGGAGCACAGAGCTCTAACTGCCTGAGCCACCGGGCTGGCCCCTAAATATACCTTTTAAATAAATTGTAACTACCCTCAAGAGAGCACATATTGTTAACTGTTCTGTAATCCAATCCCCACTTTCTCCCACCCTCATATAATCTTCCTTTCTCTCCTTAATCTCAAATGTATAAAAACGGCAAAACTGTTATTCTCCAGAGCATTTGAGATCTTGCTCCCTGGCATATTGCATCAGTTTGGCTCAATAGACTCAAGAATTATCTGTAGGTTTGGATGTTTCTTACGTCAATAGTCCCGAGATCAGCTCAGCCCTGCAGCCTTGAAGACATGGCTGTAAGGGGGCTGCTGCAGGGCTCCCTGACCTTAGGGAAAGAGCTGACTCATTCCTGCTCCCTGGGGCCCAGCTCACACCTTAAGACAAGGGCACCAGCGGCACCAGGCCCAGAATGTGTCCTCAGATCTCAGAGTGCTGCCACCAAGTGTGCTCAGTTCACTCTCTGCCCAGCTCAGACCAGTGACTCCGGGAAAGCTGGGGATCAGCAGAGACGATTCAAAGAAGGGATTAAGTAACACTCCTCTGTTAAGAAAAAAATTATTCAGAATTTGAAAATAAGGCAAAAGGATTACTGCCAGTCCTAACTTGCTGATAAGTAGATTGGTAAGACGTAAATAACTGTCAGGTAGAAAAGGTGGTTTTACTACCCTGCAGGTCATTAGCCCATTTTGCATGTAACTCAGAAATCGGGTCCCAATATTACCCGATGAAAATTAAAAAAAAAAAGGGTTGGAGATCTGTTTTGGTATATGAGACCTACCTTACTCTTTTTTATCACTAACATGGCAACCAAACCATAAAATACCTAGGAATAAATTTAAGAAATGTGTGAGACTCTAGATAGAAAGATTTTGCTATTTTATAACAAATGTTTAAAACAAAAGGTTGTGATATTTAAACCTGTAATATTGATACATTTTATAAACAATGAAATGTATGAAGCGAAAACACACCTGCGCGCACCTGCGCACAGGCTTGTACCTGCATGCCGGACAACACTGTGCTTTTCCAGGCTTCTTCTCTACCCTTCTAAGCATATTTCTGGAGCTTGCTTTTGGGGGTTGAGTCAGGGAGTTGAGCACATCTATAAATAGCTGGGACGCAGCGTGGGCCCTGCAAAATGCTGCAGCTGAGGCAGCCGGTGCGTTGGGAACCTGCGTCAGGGAGACAGTCATGAGCACGGGGGAAGCTTCCGTGAGGGGGTGGGGCATTAGGCCCGGAAGGATGCGTTGGTGGTTAAGCTGGGCAGGACATTCCTGGCAGGGAACCTGGTCTGAAGGTGGGATGATCATTTCTACGTGGCGGAACCCTGACAAGGGTGAGACTGAGAGCCCAGAGAGAGCGGTGTGGGGCTGAGCCAGGCAGAGCCCCCAAGGCCGGTGTCCTGGCTCAAGCCTTATGGAGAGCCAGGCTAGAAGCCGATGGCCATAGCCTGACCTGTGGCTCCAGGTCCAGCCTCAAGAAACAGGAAGGGTCCAGGCTGTGAGCATTCTGCTTTCAGAGTGGGGGCCATGGAGGGCCTGCGTTTCACTGCAAAGAGGGAAAGTCTGTACCCTTAAAGGTCTTTCCAGAATGCGAAGCTGGAAACATTTTTGGTGCAGGAATGGGGAGTACGCCAGCGGCACCCCTCAGGCAACGCTGGGCACTGCCCAGGGATGGAGCCCCAGAACTCCATGGTGCCCCAGAAATCAGTGGGAGCTGTCGGGAGGTGGATCGGCCTCCTCCGTCTCTCTCCCATCTCATCAACTGGCAAATGAATGTTTGTCTTGAGTCACAAGTCCCTCTTCTGACCTAGGGAATCCCTTTGAGGAGCGCACACTGCCCCCTAAGGAGCTGGTGCCTGCGGTGCAGCTGGTCAGTGTGGGCAGGGAGACATCTGCTCCGCCCCCCCCTTCCCCCTTACTGCCTTCACCCTCCACCCCTCCACAGCTGGGGAAACAGAGGCTCAAAGACAGCCAAGCCTGGCTCAAGGTCCTTTGGTGAGGAAGTAAAAAAAGCCGGTCTAGAATTCAGATTTTCTCCCCCTCAAAGTCAGGTGAGGTGTTTGGCTGGTCTTTTATTTTTACACAAATCCCATTATTCCTTGCATGAGCTGCGAGCACAGGCGTGGCAGCATGAGTGCGCTAGGTTAAGGTCTGAGTCCGCCAGATCTCCTCAGGCTTCACCTGAAATTCCCACCCCTTCCCAAAAGGACCTAAGAAAAAAGTACCGGGTGTGATAGAAAAATACGGGGAATTTTAACTAAAAAAAAAATTATTACAGTAAAAGACACACAGCCATTAAGCGCCCTCAAAATACTCCCCCTCGCTTCGAACACACTTATCCCATCGTTCTTCCCACTTTCTGAAGCAGTTCTGGAAGTCCTCTTTCATGAGTGTCTTTACTTCATCCTCCATCATGACAATGCTCTGTGTCACACATCGCTTCTGGTATGTGGCAACAGCTGTCAAATAAAAACATGACAATGTGTCCTCATCCACCTTATTCACTGGATCTGCCACCATTACGACTTCGGGCTCTTCCCCAAAGTCAAAATGACCATGAAAGGAAAATGTTTTGAATCGATTCAGGACATTGAGGCGGCCATGACAGTGCAACTAAAGACGCTCATGAAAGAGGACTTCCAGAACTGCTTCAGAGAGTGGCAAGAATGATGGGATAAGTGTGTTTGAAGTGAGGGGGGAGTATTTTGAGGGGGATTAATGGCAATGTGTCTTTTACTGTAATATTTTTATTTATTTATACATTTCGCCATATTTGTTTTTAATCACACCTCGTATTTACTGTATCGTGTAACTAAAAATCCCAGAGGTGGTCTCAGTCTCTGGCAGAGCTGACCCCCTGTTCTCCACAGTTCTCTACCGTGAGGCCCTGCTAACCTCTGGTATGGCTTCCTTCTCAGACAGGCTTCTCACATGACTTGCATGAACTGGTTTGCATTGTACATAATAAACAGGAAATGCTTGTTAAACTGGTTTAATAAGTATTAAAAAACAGTTTACTGTGATTTACTCATGCTGTGGAATGCTACAACTGGAAGGGACAGCAGGGTGTCACAAGAGATTCCTGGGAGGTATTTCAGAGTTATCTAAATAGTATATTCATCAGACCACCAGGAAACCGGCAGGGAAAGGCCTGTGTCAAGGTCAAAGCAAAACAGACCAGGACAGAAGAAATGCAAAGGGGATAGGAGAGTCAAGGGATCAGAGGACACGGAGAGAGACAGGCCCCAGGAACCTGGGTGTTGAAGTGCAGTAAGAGTTCAGGAAATGGGTTGAAGCCAGAGAGAGAAGGACAAGCAGCTTCTCTACCCAGCTCAGCCCCAAAGATGAGGACAGCATGACCCTGACTCATTTCCCAGCCTCTACCTGGGGGCGCACAGTGCACAGACCCAGTGTGTGGCTAACAGGGGCCTTCTCCTCCTTTTCTGCAGCTTGCTCTGTCTCTTGTGCCTCATATTTGCTTTGTCTCTGGTTCTAGCACTTTTCCATTTTCCTGCTGAGCTTTTCCAGTGTGCTGGATCTTTCTGGCTCCCTCTGTTATCGGGAGACAAAGTCACCCATGGGCAGGAATGGCCAGGTGTTGGGGGTTTTCAGTGAGAGGGACTCTGCATATTTCACGGCCTCCTGTGGGGCCCTGGCGCATGCATTTCTCTCCTGGGTCAGCTTCCTGGTCATAGGAGGACAGGGGCGTTGGCCAGGAATCCAACTTTTTTTTTTCCTCCTCAATATTATAACTACATGACGTTATTCAAGGACCTGCTATACATTGTTTTGCCTTACATAGTCAATTATCTTCTAAAGAGATTTAAATAATATGAAAAAAATCTTTTATATTTATCCATTATTTGCCATTTCTGGTATTCTTTACTCCGTTTTGTCCATCCACATTTCCAATCCGTATAATTTCCCTTCTATTGAAGGGTTGCTTTTAACATTTATTGTAGTGGGGGTCTGCTGGTGATACATACTTTCCTGGCACGTACGAGTATGTCTGAAAAAGTATTTTGCCTTTGTTTTGAAATGTTTTTGCTGTATATAGACTACTAGGTTGACAGTTGTTATTTTCTGCTAGTACTATAGACAATCATGGGGATCAGGTAGAATACTCAGAAGGGTTTTGCCCAGGCAGTTAGGCAAAATCAGCCTTAGATTAAATGCTGCCCTGGTCTTACCTACGAAAGGTCAAAAACAAGACCCAAAAGGAACACACTGTTTCCAAATTACAAAATTGCATCCCAGAACATTGCCTTCTGTTTTGCATTGTTTCCAATGAGAAGCATGCTGTTGTCCGTATCTTTTTATTCCATTTTACGTAACATGTCTTTTTTCTTTGGTTGCTTTTCCAATTTGGTGGGATCCCAGTCCTATGTGATCTCTGGGAATTCTTCCTTCTAATCCCTTCTGGTGGCTCTTTCTCTGGATTTAGGTAATTTCCACACACTCATGCATTGATCAGAACTCACCTGAAGACCCGAGGGGGACCCTCTGCAGATCTTCGGAGGTCTATCTCCTTTCTGATTCTCTGCCCTGTGAACTCTAGTCACCTCGGTCTCCCAGCATCCTCTGCCTGGCTTCCCCCTCACTGTGCTGTGCCTTGGAAATTTTCTCCAGACAGTAAACTGGGAGAATTCTAGGGCTCACCTTGGTTTTTTTCCTGCCTCTTAGGGTTCATATTCCTCCATTGCCTGGTGATCAATATCTTAAATATCATTGTTTCTTATATTTTGTCTGATTTTCTAGTTGTTTGAGGTGACATGGTAAATTCTGTCCCTGTTGCTCCATCTTTGCTGGAAGTAGAAATTTGATGTATTTACATTTATTTCATCTATAGTTTCATACAATAAATGAATCAATGATACCGATATGATTTAATGGTAAAATTCAAGAATACATTCCATTCCAATCACCTTCTTTCAGAATACGTTAACATTTTCTCTTTTTGTATTTCAGAATGGACTTTTCAGATAATACGTCAGTTGATCTTGGTCAATAGTCTCCTTTTGATGCTTAAATATTCTCACTTTGGTCAGTGGAAGCACCTCGTAGTATGGCCTCTGTTATTTCAACTTGACCCTATTTATCTTTCAAATTTTCCTTCCTTACTGACATGCTAAGATTTTCCAGGCTCACCTTGTTCGCAGAGTCTATCGCTCCAGTTCTTATGAGGACTATGTCAAATTGTTGTGGTAAGAAGACCATGGATTTGAAAACTTTGAAACATGGCTTTTCTTATTTCCTTAAGATCTGTATACAGAGAATTGCTATGCAGGGGATGAGCAACAGCAGCTGGAAAATATCCCATCTCAGTTTTTTTTTTAAACCACCTTTACTGAGATATAATTTACATACTATAAAACGGGCCTATTTTAAGTGTATAGTTCAATGAGTTTTGACAAATGTAACCATCCCATCATCAAGATAAGGGAGCGTTTCTATTGTCCCATAAGGGTCCCTGTGTCCCTTTACAGTTAATCTACCCATTACCAGTCAACCTCAGATCCACCTTCTGTTATGTTAGATTTGTTCTGGCTTTCTAGAATTTCATACAAATGTACACAAATCTTTTGTGTCTTGCTTCTTTTTCTCAAGATATTTTTGAGATTCATCCATGTTGTTCCATATGTCAGTAGTTAGTTTTTTTCCTTTTCATCGCTGAGTAGTATTCCACTGTGTGGATCTACATGCTTATCCATCTGTGATGGACATTTAGGATGTCCAGTTTGGGGTTATAGGAATAAAACTGCTCTGAACATTCTCATACGAGTCTTTCTGTGAATGTATATTTTTACTTCTCTTGGGTAAATACCTAGAAGTAAAATTGCTAAGTCATATGGTAAGTACATGTTTTACATGTTTAACTTTGTAAGAAACTGCAAAACTGTTCTCCGTTGTATCATTTTACAATTTTACCTGTAGTGTATGAAAGTTCTTGTTGCTCCACATCCTTGCCTGTACTTGGTATGATTCAGACTTTTTTTCTTTTTTTTTGAGATTTTACTGGGGAAGGGGAACAGGACTTTATTGGGGAACAGTGTGTACTTCCAGAACTTTTTTCCAAGTCAAGTTGTTGTCCTTTCAGTCTTAGTTGTGGAGGGTACAGTTCAGCTCCGGGTCCAGTTGCTGTTGCTAGTTGCAGGGGGCACAGCCCACCATCCCTTGCGGGAGTTGAGGAATTGAACTGGCAACCTTGTGGTTGAGAGCCCATTGGCCCATGTGGGAATCGAACGGGCAGCCTTTGGAGTTAGGAGCATGGAGCTCTAACTGCCTGAGCCACCGGGGCGGCCATGATTCAGACTTTTTAACACATCAACTTTACAGGTTTTCTTTTAAACATGGGTGCCCTCAAGATCCCTCCCCACCTCTCCAAAAGTCATTTGGGCATTCATAGAGGAGAGGGGGAGACCCTTATATTCAAAACTATACAAACTTCAAAGGCTCATAATACACAGTTGGAAAGGCTATTCAAAAGCACATTTTGAAAACAGAGTGAGAATAAGTAAGGTGAAATAAAATTGAAAGGAGAATAAGACACACAATTGCAAGGAAAGGAAGTTACTGTATTATTCAGAAGAACTGCGGCATTATAAATCTGTAAAGGATTCACACTGTTTAAGGGAATAAAATATTTACGAGCCTTTCCGTTAGTGGAGCATTTATCTTTTAATATATAGGCTTATTATGGGCTGAATTGTGTCCCCCCAAAAAAAAATTCATATGTAGAAGTCTCAACCCTCAGTACCTCAGCATGTCACTGTATTTGGAGATAAGGTCTGTAAAGGGGTAAGTTAAAATGAGGCCATTAGGGTGGGATCCTATTCTAATATGATTAATGTCCTTAAAAGAAGAGGGAGCGATGCCAATGACGGCCACAAAGACAGACAGCAAGAGGGCAGCGATCTGCCCGCCCTGAAGAACCTGTCCTGGCTGTGAGAAAATACATTTCTGTTGTTTAAGCCCCTCTGTCTGTGGTATTTTGTTATGACAACCCTAGCAAACGAACACAATAAAGTCCTATTGATTTTATCATTTGTTGCTGGATCCAGCTGGGCTTGAAGATGGACGCCGTCTCTGGTCTTTTGAGAAGACCTAGGGCTACCATTTCCTGGCAGTGTAACTTTGGGAAGCAAATTAATTTCTCCATATGTTGTGCTTTTTTATCACTAAAAGTATACCCAATGATAACTATACTGAGGTTTTTTTGGGAGGATGAAAGCACATAAGTAAGCATCCAGCACCTGGCACATAGTAGGTGATCAATAAACATTAGGCCATTTCCATTTTCTCAGACTATACCTTGTCCAGTATCTTATAATAACCTCTGTATTTATGCTGCATTTTAACTATTTATACAATCCATTTTCCATATTTTAAAAAATTAATAGGCAGGGCAGAGGTTAATATTTTGAATTCACAAACTAAAAGGCTGAGGACAAGTGCATTCTTTGCTGGAGGTCACACAGTGAGGCTGTGACAGTCAGGAAACAGGCCAGGTAGATCTTCCCTAGGCTGATTGTGCCTTCCCTGAATTTGACCTCATGCCACCTGGTGAAATGTGCCAGGTTGCCTGTCCCACGTTAAATAGACTCTGCAATCGTGCTCTTTGAACTCTGCTTTTAAATAATTTCCCCATCTCCTTCTTTTGGGTCAAGTAGCCAACTGCCCATCTGCAGCAGTCCTGTCACCCCAACAAATGGTAATTTGTTGTTTCTTAGTGGCTCTGGCCTTGGAAATCAGAGCCACTTGATACCGATGCATGTAAAACAGAAACCAGTAAGCTCTGAGGTGGGATTCCAAGAGCTATATTCTTGCATCTTGTGCATGGTATGTTTGCTTACCGATGACTATACCTGCTCAGGGGCCTTCAGGGCTCCCTCTTGGTTACGTAGTACCTTGCCTACCTGCCCGAGCCCAGCACAATCTCACCAATGGCTGTGGCACAGTCAGTGCCTACTGAATAAATGGCCTGATGGTTTTGAGAACTGTCAGATTTGATGTTGCCCCAACCATGCTACCGAAGGGCTCTACCCAAGGTTGCCAGGCACTCCAGCCTCTAAACCCAGTGGTCAATTTTCAATGGCTGTGGGCTACGGAAGGAAGGAAACCACAGATGGTTCAAAGGTCTCTCGCTTGAGCAGTAAGAATGTCAGAGTTGGCATCAACCACAGTAGGAGTAGATTTTGAGGAAAGACCAGCAGCTCTATTTTGGAGTTAGGAAAGAGCGGTCTGGCTGGAGGTAAAAATTGGGGAGTTAGAAGCATATTAACACTAATTTAAAGCCAGGAGACCCAGAGGGATGTGCCCCAAGGGAAGGGGAGTAAAGGGAGAAGAGCGGATCCCTGAATGGCTTCAATGTTTAGAATTTGGGAGGTGAACAAGAACCATAAAGGAGGCTAACAGGGTCACCAAGGCGGTGAGAGGAGAGCAAAGGTAATGTTTTCAGGGGAGGGAGCCATCAACGGTGTCAGATTCAGTGATTAACTACCTTGAGACCGCTGTGCTGGAGAGGTCAGCCAGAGCCCACTGAGGCTGCCAGCTTACACCAGGACCCATGGCTGCCTCGTGAATGAGCCATCCTGAACGTCCAGCCCAGCCGAGCCCTTCAATTGACTGCAACCACATGCGAGACTCCAAGAGAGAACTGCCTAGCTAAGACCTCCCCAAATTCCTGACCCACAAAATCATGAGCAAAATAAGATGGTGGTATTGAGGTAGACTGTGAGATTTTATGAAGCAAGACCTACTCAAAGTTTTTCATCTGAGTGCAACGACCATGTGTTTATTTACCAACGAATCGTCAGGCACACAAATGCTTGGAAGAGCCCAACCATTTGGGAAATATCTGTTAAATTAGTAAATACACCCAGGAATTTGTCTTTTGGTTGTAAGTCTGTGGGAATCAGAGACTGTATCTTAGACATCTGAGTTTCGGAATCAGACTGTACTACTACTGTTTGTATCACTGTACGAAGAGAGCTTTTACAGGTATGCTTAATTCTCCATGGGAGACATGTGGTATGGTAGGCAAGCTCTAAGTTGGCCCCAGTGATCTCACCTCCTGGTATAGTCCTTCCTGGACTACACTCCCTTGTGTAGTCCCCTTCCACATTGTGTCAGGGCTGGTCTGTGTGACTGTTCTAAAATATAATGTATAAATAGAAAACTGTAGGTATCTTAAGGCCAAAATATTGAGAGATGGCTGTCATTGAAAAGACAGTTTGTGGGGCCAGCCTGGTAGCTCAGGAGGTTAGAGCTCCGCGTTCCTAACCCTGAAGGCTGCCAGTTCGATTCCCACATGGGCCAGTGGTTTCTCAACCACAATGTTGCTGGTTCGATTCCTCGACTCCCGCAAGGGATGGTGGGCTGCGTCCCCTGCAACTAACAACGGCAACTGGATCTGAAGCTGAGCTGCGCCCTCCACAACTAAGATGGAAAGGACAACAACTGAGTTGGAAAAAGTCCTGGAAGTATACACTCTTCCCCAATAAAGTCCTGTTCCCCTTCCCCAATAAAAAAAATATTAAAAAAAAAAAAAGATAGTTTGTTACAGCCCCCAGGAAGAGGGAGCATGCCATGCCACGGGGTGGGGTAGGCACACAGGGAAGCACTGGGCTCAGCTGGAGGGGGGCACTGTCGGCAAGAGTCTATTAAGGTTCTGCAGGAATGAATGGGTGAGCCAGAGAACCAGGTTTACGATTGGCTAGTCTGAGTCATTTCAGGGGGCTCTGGGGCAAAGGGGCTGTCCCTGCTTGGCTGCTACCCGACCCTGAGGTGGTTAGATAGATGGATAGAGGCCTAGAGTGTGAGAGCCTGGTATAGGAGGTGGCTGGGAGTGTGGGCTCTGGAATGGTTGGTCTGCATTTGAAAAGCACATACAAAAAAGCACATAAAAGCAGGGAATTGTTTACTATACCTAGGAATTGGCTCACCCTGGGGGCGGCGAGGGGCGGGGCAGTCCCTTCAGAGTCAACAAGGCCCCAGATGTCAAAGCATCAGAACACAGAAAACAAAAGACATGATAAATACAGTGACCAAAAGAATATGACAGAAGTGATGGTATACCACTTCCAAGGTCAGGTATAAAGACACCCTGTCTGTCTGCAGTGTGCTCTCTCTCATCACTTGCTCCAGGAAAGGCAGCTACCGTGTTGTGAGAAGGCCTATGGAGAGGCCCGTATAGCCAGGAACTGAGGCCTATTGCCAGCAATGAGTGCAGCATCTTGGCTACAGATCCTCTACCCCAGGAAAGCCTTCAGATGACTGCAGGCCCAGCTAACAACTTGATTGCAAACCCTTAAAGAGACCCTGAGCTGAAACCCCCGGCTAAGCCCCTCCCAGATTCCTGACCTACAGGAACCAGTGAGATAGTAAATGTTTGTTGTTCTAAGCCATCACACTTTGACATAACTTTAATGGAGTAACAGATAACTAATTCAGTGGTACCTCAGTTTTCCTTTTTAGGTTAGGGACGCTCAGTGAGACACTCGTATCTTTACCTTGATCTGGGGTAACTGTCTCCAGGCCGGTCACTTCAAGAGTGTGCAGCTCCGGGCGCGGACAAACAGCTGCGTGGGACTGGAGGATAAAGAGCGAGGTCAGCAGCTGGGAGAGGCAGGGGGAAGGCTGTGAAGAGGCCAGGCCAGTTCGTGGGGTTGAAGAGCGCTTGTGTACAGCACAACATCCTAGGGGAATCATCGGGCAGAGATGACTTGAGGGGCACGCGAGGGGCCGGTCAGTCCTCCCGCGAGCCCGGGTTCAGGCCCCACTTCCCAGTTCCCCCAGCCCTGCAGCCTTCAGTCCCTCAGGTTTCATGTTTCAACTCTACTGGGATTTACCTGGGACCCTGCCTTGCGCCTCCGTGACCGTGGAAACGGAATCCAGAGGCCACAGAGGGCGTGAACACACCGGCCACGAGGGGCGCATTGCGTCACTGCCCCACGAACCCTCGTGCCTTCCGCCGAGGCCTCGCCCCGCTGCGGTCTGCGCAGGCGCGGGCTCTTGCCTGGTCACTTAAGACTTTCCGAAGGGGCGGTCGGGAGGGATAGATCCGTGCTCCGTCCAGTCCCGGGGAGCTGGAAAGCGTGCTGCCTGTGGGACTGCGGGACGCGGCAGATGATGGGAGCCACTTAGCCTAGCACTCGGTCGGAAGCCCAGCTGTTTGTGGGGACCTCGGAGCAACGAGTCCTCGGCTAGAATTTCGGTTTTTTTCATTCGATGTGGACATCCTGCTTAAGCACAGACAGGGTTAGGGTGCGGAGCAAAAGAGCTGGTGAAGGGTGTGCAAGGGGCGCAGGGAGCTTCAGGTGCAGCCAGGATACAGAGGTCGCAAGCCTGGAGGGGGAGGCGGGGAAGGTCCCTGGTGGTCTCAACTACAAGGAGCCACACGTCCGGTTCTGCTCTCTTGTAGGAGGCAGGGGGACCGCCCAGGATTAGTGGGTGCCAGAGCCTCGGACCCCTAGCCCACCCTCCCTTGCAGCCCGTCTTCTACTGTAACCCTGAGGCCTAGTTTACTACTGGGTGTTGTGTTGGAAAGAGAAATAACTAGAAGAGGATACTTAAGGCAGGATAGTTATGTCATAGATTGTTGAAACAAAAATCTAGGTGTGAATCGCAACTCAGAATTTACCCTCTCCGAGCCCAATTCTTCTCTTGTGTAAGGCTGGGTAAAAGTGATTACTAACTTTGTAAGATTGCAAGAAATGGCTGTGACTCTCAGCACAGTGTTGGGTGTGTCTGCATAAACCCAAAACTGGGAAAAGCCTGTCCCAGAGGGATAGACTTTTTTTTTTAATTTTTAAATTTTTATTGGGGAATATTGGGGACCAGTGAGCTTTTCCAGGACCCATAAGCTCCAAGTCAAGTCGTTGTTTACAATCTACCGTGTTTCCCCAAAAGTAAGACCTAGCCAGACAATCAGCTCTAATGCGTCTTTTGGAGCAAAAATTAATATATAAGACCTGGTATTATATTTATATTATATTATATTACATTACATTACATTATATTATATTATATAAGACCCAGTCTTATAGTAAAGTAAGACAGGGTCTTATATTAATTTTTGCTCCAAAAGACACATTAGAGCTGATTGTCCAGCTAGGTCTTATTTTCAGGAAAACACAGTAGTTGTGGAGGGCGCAGCTCACTGGCCCATGTGGGAATCAACCAGCAATGTTGTGTTATGAGCACTGCGCTGTAACCAACTGAGCCAACGAGCCACCCCAAGGATAGACTTTTAAATATTGAAAACTAGATCTTGACCTGGTGTAATGGTTCAGACTTCAGAGCCAGACTGAGTTTGAATCCCAGCTCCGTGGTTTATAATCTATGACCTTGGGCAAGTCAGGTAATCTTTGTACCTCAGTTTTCTTATCTGAGAATGGAAATAACCTAGTCATGAGAACTGAGTAAGTTAACATATTTATAAAGCATTTAGAAGAGTGCCTGGCACAGGGTGAGTGAAACATAAATTACTGTTAATAAATAAAGAAAACACATACCATGTTAAGTTTGTGATCCAAACATTTTTTTAGAATTGTATAAATGCATCTCCTCACTTGAGCCCCACAGGAGGGAGAAGCAGACACATTAGAGCCCAACCCTTTTTCCAACCTTGCTCCCCACTAGTCTGGACTCCTGGCAAGCTGAACCCAATGTTTGTTTTTTTTCCTACCTGTAGGGCTTTGTGGGGTGCTTCCAGATGCACAACTCTAGAGGTGCTGGAGGAAGCAGGGCCTCTGAGCTGATACCCTGAGAGGTATCAGCAGGGGAGGAGGGAAGATGGGCCCAAGTCAACAGGCTCAACAGCTAATTAACTCAAGGAAAGGCTATGGAGACCCGGCAGGAATAGCCAAGCAAGGGGTGGGATGGCTGGCTGATGGTGCCGGTGTCCTGCTCCTTCCTGCCTCATGGGCCCTGCGTGGTGGGAGCATATATTGTAACCCAACTCCAGCAGGAGGCAAATTTAGGCTCTGGAGGAGGTGGGCCTCATACCTCTTCCTCCTGGACCACGTTGTCCCTGTGATCTCATTCCTCTAAGTATGGCTGAGCCCCTGCCCTGTGCAAGAACTATCCCAGACATGGGCTTGGAGAACAGTCCCCCTTGATGGAAAGGCCCCAGGGCAGGAGACCAGCCATGGCATGCCTCCCACCCCCACCCCCAGTCTCTTCCATTTCAGAGCCCCTTTCCCTACCCTGACATGACAGCCCTGAGGACCCTGTGCTGGTGCCTGATGCAGGGTGGGTGAGAAAGCAGTTCCCTGGGACCAAGGACAAGCGTGTCTGTGTTCCATGGCTACTCTCCCCTCAGCTGATGTCCAGGATGACATGCTGCCTTCCAGCTGGGTGAAGCGCTAAGGAAAGCATCTCTTTTTGCCCCTCCCAGGCATGCGGGGGACAAGCCACCCAAATGCTGAGGGGGAGCCTGCAGGCAAGAATGGACTGGCCCTTCAGCTCCCTATCCTTTGCCTTCAAACTTGACCAGGGTCTGAAGCTGAACTCCTGTGGGGGTTTGAAGCTGAACCCCTGTTGGAGTCACATATGGGCTTTGGGGTCTCACAGACCTGGGTTTAAACCCCACTACAGATCGTGAAGCCCCTGATCTGTAAATGATGGCAACATTTTCAGATTAAAAACAAAAAGCTGGGGCAGCTGGTTGACTCATTTGGTTAGAGCGCGATGCTCTTAGCACCAAGGTTGCTGGTTCGATCCCCGCATGGGCCAGTGTGAGCTGCGCCCTCCACAACTAGATTGAAGCAACTGCTTGACTTGGGGCTGATGGGTCCTGGAAAAACACACTTAAAATAAAAGTTAAAAAACAAAACAAAAAGCTGACATACCACTTCACACCTACTGAGATGGCTATAATACAAATAAGTGTGGGTCAGGATGTGGAAAAATTAGAACCCTCATACAGTGTTGGTGAGAATATAAATGGTGCAGCCATTGTGGAAAATAGTTTGGTGGTTCCTCAAAAAGTTAAAACACAATTATTAAATGACCCAGCAATTCCACTCCTAGGTATATACCCAAGAGAATTGAAAACATGTTTACACAAAATCTCATCCATGATGTTCATAGCAGCATTCTTGACAATACTCAAAAGGTAGAAACAATCCAAATGTCCATCAAATGATGAATGGATAAAGAAAAGGTGGTCTGTCCATATAATGGAATATTATTCAGCCATAAAAATGCATGAAGCACTGACACCTGCTACACCATGGATGAACCTTGAAAACACGATGCAAAGTGAAAGAAGTCAGACACAAAAGGACAATTATTGTAGATGCTACTCTATCTGAAATCTCCAGATATCTGAAATCCCTAGAACTGGCAAATTCATACAAAGTAGATTAGAGGTTACCAGAGGCAGGAGGGAAGGGAGTATGGGAATCACTGCTTAACGGTTAGTTTCTAGGGTGGTGGGAGGGTTTGGGAAATAGGTAGGTAGTGGTGATGTTTGCACAACATTGTATTCAATGAATGGCATTGAAATTTACACTAAAGACGGTTAAAATGGCAAGTTTTATATATGTCTCTGTATAGATACAGATCTCCACAATAATTTTTTTTTAATTGAAAAAAAACAATTGCGTGGCCCAGCAAAATGTATCCTGGTCTAATTCTGCCTCTGCCTCTAGTATGAAATTTCTACCCGGAGGCAAGAAAGGTTGGGGGTGAGGTGGGGTCTGGGACTCAGAGGGTCAAAAGGATGGAAAAGAACCAACTGAGAATGAAAGGGGACCACTGAGGCCAGCACCAAGCCCCACCTTACGCTTTCCCCTTCTCTCTGTCCCCAGTGTCCCCATCTGGTCCGGTCCTCCTCATCCTGCAAGGGCTTCCTCCTCTTTGATCTCTGGTCCATCTTCCACTTGGCCTCTGTTGCGACCCTTCTAAAACCTGGATCTGACCACGTGTCTCCAGCTTAAAATCCTTCAGCAGTTCCCATTGCCCAGCTGCAGCCAACAAGCACCCTGTTCTGACTGCAGCCTGCTTTTTCAGCTTCCCAGTCCTGCCTTTCCTGAGCCCCCGTTCCTTTACGTCACACACCATAACCGTTGTTGAATACATTCCATGTGGCAATTTATAAATGTCATCCCTAGTTTTCTTTTTTTTTTTTTTTTTAATCTATGAGGCATTTTCTTTTTCTTTTTTAAATTAATTTATTTATTTAAGTCAAGTTGTTGTCCTTTCAATCTTAGTTGTGGAGGGTGCTGTTCAGCTTCAAGTTGTTGAACTTTCAGTCTTAGTTGTGGAGGGCGCAGCTCAGCTCCAGGTCCAGTTGCCGTTGCTAGTTGCAGGGGGCACAGCCCACCATCCCTTGCGGGAGTCGAACCGGCAACCTTGTGGTTCAGAGGACACGCTCCAACCAACTGAGCCATCCCGGAGCTCAGCGGTAGCTCAGTTCAAGGTGCCATGTTCAATTTTAGTTGCAGGGGGCGCTGCCCACCCTCCCTTGCGGGACTCGAGGAATTGAACTGGCAACCCTGTGGTTGAGAGCCCGTGCTCCAACCAACAACTGAGCCATCCGGGAGGCAGCTCAGCTCAAGGTGCCGTGTTCAATCTTAGTTGCAGGGGGCAGAGCCCACCATCCCTTGCGGGACTCGAGGAATTGAACTGGCAACCTTGTGGTTGAGAGCCCACTGGCCCATGTGGGAATCGAACCGGCAGCCTTCGGAGTTAGGAGCACGGAGCTCTAACCACCTGAGCCACCGGGCTGGCCCCAGCCTAGTTTTCTTAACAACCCTTCTAGGTGGGTATCATTGACTCCATTTTAGAGATGGGGAAACTGAGTCTCACACAGGCTAGGTCAGACTCAGAGGTCTGTGCTCGTTTTGCCAGTGTTGGCTTCTCTGTCACTTGTTCCTGGGCTCTGTGCCTTTACTTATGCCTGAGCATAATCCTGTCAGACCCCAGCAGTAGGCTGACCCTGTTTGAGGACAGCAGGTCCCACAGCTTCTCCTTGCCCATGTGGCTGCCACGATTCGGACAGATGGGCACGTTTGTGGACGTTGTGACCTCACCACTCAGGCCTGGCTGCTGAGGCTGGGGATAGTTCACTCGCCAAGAGCACAGCCCCTTGCTGCCTCCTTCCACCACCCTCAACCAGAAACACCAGCTCCAGCGGGCAACTTTCTGTCACCAAAACTTGCAAAGGGGCTCAGGGACTGTAGATGATGGTGAGGGGGCCACCAGTGTCATTCAGGAGGCCCAAGCCAGGTTTCTTATCAAGGGGTTCTCTCAACCAAGGCTGACAGGCTTCCCATCCTTCTGTCTCCTGGTTTCCCTCCCTCTACCCCTCAGGCTTCTCCAGGTTTGGTGTCCCCTCCACCTCTTGGGAGCCCAGCTCTCCCTAGAGGACCTGTACCACCGTGTGACTTGAGTTTGGGCTGAGAAGACCTACCAAGACGTGGTGTTGTAACTGGGGTTTGAGAGGTGGGGGAGCCTTCAGCCCATCTAGAAGGTCCGGCCTCCCAGGCCAACTTTGCACACCTCCCTTCTGCTTCCAGCTGTGCCTTATGGGACGTGGGTTGTTAAAGGAAGACAGGGAGGAAACTGCTGCGGGCCTGTGTGGGAGCTCGTTCAAGATCACAGCATGCCACCTCTGCCAGTCCTGAACTAGGGGATCCCCTGGAGTCCCCCTTCCAGGTCCCAGGCGCCTGGAGTGTAGCCTGAGACCCCTCAGTGCCCACCCTGGCCCCACTTGCCCTCAGTCATTTGCTCTTCCTGCAGCAGGGCCTGTGGTTGGCCCCTCTCCTCCTGCCCTGCCAGCCTCCAGCCCGCCTCCTCCCCTTTGCCCCGACCCACCCAGCCCTCCCTGGAAGAGCCATCTTGGTCCTCAGTGGTTGAGAGTTGATCCTGGGAGCCCTGGATGGAAGAGGCAGGTAGGGAGCACACCCTGAGGAGTGTGGCCACTCCCGGTGGGCCCTTAAGTCTTGGTGTTCAGAGCCCCCCAGCTGTCCCCCTCCCCTTCCCACAGGATTGAGAGGATGGGGCTACTTCATCAGCTGCAGCTGCTAGAGCCTTCAAAGCCCAGCCCCCGGTCCCTTCCATACTCACCAGGTCCCCGAAGGGGATGAGGGAGGAGAGAGTGGAGCAGGAGGGCTCCTGGGAGAGAGGCCCTGGGCACCCTACCCCAGGACCTCTCTCCTCAGGGACCATAATGTCCCTGATGAGGTGGGGAGGAAGGCCTGGAGTGTGGAGCTGGAAGGAAGCAGGGACGCCACAGGGACTCGAACCCTGGCCCAGCAGTGCTGGGTGTGCCACCACCAGCGCCTTTTGCTTTTTCCTGCTCTTTTTTTCACAGACTCAAAGGTGAAAAGCAAAACCTGAACGCGGCCATGAGCCGCATCCAGTAAAAGAAACACCTGCGGCGGCTCCGCGCCTCCCTCCCTCCCAGGCTCATTCCTCCCTACCCTGACACCCCTTTCAAAGGCGCAGCCAGGGGGACACATGTCCCCTTGGCTTCATGGCCACGTATTTCCTGTTGGGCTGAATGCATACCCCAACTGCAGGAGCCCACGAGGTCAGACGGGCAAACTGAATCACAAATTATGGTCCTGCTGTCCTAGGACAGTGTCAGCCATGACAAGTGTGTATGTGTATAGAAATTTCCAGAAGATTCTAAGAAACTTGAGAGGCTACCTGTGTGTGGTAAGGCTGGAATAGGTGAGGGGAGAGGGATTTTACTTCCATTTCCTGCCTTTTCCATGGCTTGAATTTTCAATTCTATGCAGACTACTTTTATGATTAAAGGCAAAACCTTAAATTTTTCATCAGAACGGGAAATCTAAGAACTAGGGGAAAGTTTGAGCCCTCTGGCCTAGCTCCTACGCCAATGGTCCTCCAGGTCTGCTGTGTCCCGGCCACAGGGGGTCACACAGACACGCCCACCTGCCTCGTCTGTGGTCCTTCGAGCCCTCGGCCATCGTCAGCTGTGGAATCCTTCCTGGGAATTGCCATTCCTTGGCCATGAAGTCGGAGCACAGCGCACCCACCGGCTTCTCTCCTCTCAGCAGACTCTCACCTGGAGTCTGAGTTCCAGGGAGGACGGGTCCAAGTCACCAGGGCTCCAGGTACACGAAATGAAGCCCCCCAGACCCTCAGCCAGTACCTGCTCCAGGCTACCTCCCAGCCCACTGCCCACAGCACCCCCTGCTCCCAGCCCAGGCTCCGCCTCCCCTGGGCCCACGGCGGGTCCGGTGGGAGCACCCTCCCCCCGTTCTGCAGTCCTTGTCCAGGAGTCTCGGACTGGCCTCTCATGGGGGAGGGCCTCCGGACCCCTCGCGTCAGCCCTGAGGAGCTCAGAAGTCCCTTCCCAGCAAGGTCCAGGGCAGAAGCTGAGGCTCAGCTCAGAGAGGGCTGAATCCTGCTCAGGGTCACACAGAGCTGAGAACTGGGTCCTTTCTACTCATTCTGAGGAATGAATGTGAGCAGAACCAGTCCCACCTCACCCACACACACACTGTCACACACACAGACACTGTCACACACCCACACAAAACCCAAGGTTTGTGATCAGCAGGTGGGCCCAGAGCCAGGCCTGCGGGCCCAGCCTCCACTTCCCTCACGCCTCTGTCCCTCCTGCTGGCCCATCTCCCCTCACAGCCTCCCTTCAGCTTCACCCCCAAACACACCACAAAGAGCAGGCACTTACTGATTGCAGCAGGAGAGTGGAACCATGAACGGCCATCTAAGTCCCAACCTGACGATGAAGCAACAAAGCTCTGGCCTTAAAAGGCCTCAGAAATGGGGGTAGTCAAACAATACTCTGTAAGATGAGCAAAGAATTAATGTAACATGTTAGTGACCAGACCCTAAAGGTTTGTACTGTGGGAACCCCAGAGAGTGATCTGCACAGGGCAACATGCCACTGGCTAAAAGGGTGCAAGTTAAAATGGCTTCAAAGAACCAGTCCACACTCACAGTCAATGAGCAAAACATAAAAACCAATTGTTTTTGTAGGGTGATGGGGAAAACAACAGTGTATGTTACTGGCCTCTTAGAACCATCTGGAGGTCACAGGGCAGTGAGCAGGGAGAACCAAGCAACTGCCCCTTTCCTTTGGTCGGTGAGGAACGCAAACCAAAAGCAGCCTTGAGGTAGAAATGGGGTTTTACCCAAAGACGTTTGTGGCAGCTTGACTTATAATCACAAAATGCTGGAACCAGCCCCCAGGTGGCTCATAGGTGGTACAGACAGGCTCACACCTGGGAAGGCCCCAGAGGGCTTCAACCAAAGGGAGGGTTATTTCTCTTGGGGAACTGTGCCCACAGTGTAACTTGATGTGGAAAAGGCAAAATAACTACCAATCACAACCTTGTAAAATAAACACGTACGTGAGCAGAAAGCAGAAAAGGGATGTAAAAATTGTTTCAAAATCAACAGTTGAAAATAACCCCAACAAGTACTTCCATCAAATGCAAACAGGACACTGCCCAGACTGGGGGTGGGGTGGGGCGCAGGTCTGGCCTGGCGACATCAGACAAAGTGAACTCCAAGCAGAAAGCACTCCACAGGGGAGGACGGTTTGTGCTGTCGGGAATCTCGAGGTTCCAATAACACTGCAGTAAAACACACGGGACAAAACTGGTAAGCCGTCTTGGGGGGAGTGGAGAGGACCTGAAGAGGTGGTGAGAATGTAATCCCACTTCTTATTACACAGGATACAGTGCATTTGGATTGGACCAAAAACACCCGGAGGGAGGGACTGACCCAGAGTATGGAACATGACAGAATACCTCCCTCAAGTGCCATGGACATTGATAAAAATGTCATACCCGGAGCAATGAAGATAGGGAACCATACATTAGAAAAAAGTATATAATGTACAAGTGGCTTCCAACCATTCGTTAAACCAGAAATTGATTACAATAGTTAAAAGAATAAAAATTTGCAAACACTTAGAAATTTTAAAGCATACTCTTAAGTAACTAGTCAAATTATACCTCGAAGTGAAACCACAAAGCATATAGGAAATAAAGACAACAAACTCTCCACATACAGATGAAAAGCCTTCAGGTGCCCTGGGGTCACAGCCTGAATGAATCCTCATGGGGACCCCCACCAGTCCCACCTTGCACTCGTTCTGGCTCCAGCCAGTCCCCTTCACAGCTCAGAGGTTTTGTCCATGTCCTTCTCTCATGAAAACGCTCTTCCTTACAGATTCTCCTGCCCTTCCAGTGAGAGCTCAAAGGTCCCCTCCCGAGTGAGAGCTTTCTGCCTTCACTCTCGGTCGGGCTGCACAGCTCTCCTTTGTGGCTGTTACCACGACTGTGCGAACTCATGATTTGTGTTGTCACCATCCGAGGCCTGTCCCCCGTGAGAATGGGGCACCAAGAAGGCAGGGCCAGTCGCCTTGTTTGCCTGTCTGGCCATGGAGGATGTTGTTGGAGGGACAGTTAGAAATTAAACTGTGGAAGGAGGCCACAGCAGTTGACTGTTTCCTTTCACCGAACGCCCTCCCGCGCCTTGCTAGGCCCTGGCCACCAACAGGAACCCGTCCATCTTCCTGGGTGGCATCAGCAGCCTCCCTTAGATGGACTCCACCCCTCAGCAGTTGAGGGCCTTGTCCCAGGTCACAGGGGTGACACCATGGTGGGGCTGCAGCAGGGCTGCCTCACCATGGGCCCCCATCACAACGCGGCCTTGTACCTCCCTTCCCACTGTTACAAGCATGCGAATTTGAACATAAATGAAGACTCTAGAAAAAGTAACAGAACAAAATCCAAGGAAAGCAGAAGGACAGGATTAATGAAATAAAAGTAGAAATTAATAAATTACAAAATGACTAAAGCAGCTTCTTTGAAAATGCCAATAAAATAGATTTCTTGAGAAAGTCTATTCAAGATAAACTAGGAATAAGAACAGTGAGAATGCTACTCATAAAGAGAATATTAAAATGTAGAAGAATATTTAATGCTAATACATACAAAAAAGGTAATTTTCTTAGAAAACAAACTTTTAAAAATTAACTTATGTAGAAATAAAAATATTGACTAGCCCAGTAATTCAGGAAGAAATTCAAAATTTTTTCAAAGAAACACTGACCCTCCAAAGAGAAGCAGCAGCAGCCCTAGGAGTAATTATGGGACATTTCGTGCCAGGCTAGGGACTTGTCTCCGGCGTTTATCCCCTCAGCGCCAGCACTGTGTGACCTCATTTTAGCTGCACAGACGGCGAGATAGGTTCTAACGCTATTTCCATCCCCATTTTATCACTGAGGAAACTGACTTTAAAAATGGAATGCAGGGAATAGAGACGGAGTTGTCAAAGCTGTGCTCTTACCACCACCCTTGACTGCATCGTTCCTGATACGAAAACCTGCCTGTCGACACCCTGAAGCCAGTGTGAACCTTCCAATTCATTTCTGCATCAACAAAATCAAGCTCCAGGCCTGGGAATGGTTTGTCCCATAAATCATAGAAGGGTGTACTATTCCATTAATATTAATGGAAAAAATAATATTCCATTAATATAATTAATCATTAGAAGATGAAAAGAGACAAACCTGAGGTTCATCTCAAAAGATGCAGGAAAGACATTTAAATAAATCCAACATCTACTACTGATTACAAAAGCGCTTCTGAGCCAGCTGATACCACACACGAAGGGACCCACCAGAGCGTGCGTCTCGTACATTTCACGGTTAAGCATCCCCCTTTCTTCTGCTTCCAAACACTTGTGGTCTCAGAGGGGACACCCTCCCAAACCTTAACCATTTACACAACACCTTGAGATTCTTTTGCCACACCTGAGTACAGCAGCCCCATTCCCCCCTCTCAAATCAATTCACTTTTAAAATATAAATTTTATGTCCAAGGACCCTATCAAGAAAGCAGAATCACAAACCACAGGAGAAAATATCTGCAAATCATGTATCTGACGAAGGTCTAGTATCCAGAACATATGAAGAACTCTTACAACTCAATAATGAAAAGACAAACACCCAATTAAAAAGTGGGCAAAGGATCAGTGTAGGCACTTCTCCAAAGACACACACGGCTAACAAACACATGAAAAGATGGGTGACATTATCAGTCATCAGAGAAATGCAAATCAAAATTACATGAGCTACCACTTCACGCCCATTATGGTGGCCATAAAAAAAAACACGCCAGGTAAGAACAAGTGTTGGAGAGAACGTGGAAAAATTGGAACACTCATAAATTACAGGTGGGAATGTAAAATGGTGCAGCTACACTGGAAAACAGTTTGGCAGGTCTGCAAAAAGTCAAACATAGAGTTATTATATGACCCAGTGATTCCTCTCCTAGGTATATACCAGAGATTTTTAAACTGATGTTCCCACAAACACTTGCACACAAATGTTCATAGAAGCATTATTCATCACAGCCAAAGACGTGAGAACCCAAATGTCCAGCTGATGAACGGCTAAACAAAAGGGTACATCCAGGCAACGGCACATAATTCAGTCATAAAAAGAAATGAAGTATTGCTAAATGCCATATTATGGATAAATCTTGAAACATTATGCTAAGTGAAATAAGGCAGACACGAAAGGACAAATATGTGATTCCTCTTATCTAAGGTCCCTAGAATAGGCAAATGCACAGAGACAGAAAATATAATAAAGGTTGTCAGGGACTGCGGGAGGGAGGGATGGGAGTTATTGTTTTATGGGTACAGAGCTTCTGCTTGGGATGACGAAAATGTTCTGGAAATGAATATTGACAGTGGATGCACAACGTAGTGAACATGCTAGAAACCACTGAATCGCAAATTTCAAAAGCATGACTTTTTGGTATGTGAATATTTCAATTTAAAAAGGAAAAATACTTTTAAAAGAAAACTTTGTATTACTACCATAAATGGAAAACCAGTCATTTTTCAAATACATGTTAAGTACATAAATATCACTATTTAAAATGTCTATCAGATCAGCCCAGACTACCAGCAGAACAATCACCCCCTTCAGCGACGTGATACAGGCTGCTGGAGGCTTACGTGCACCTCCCAGCACCCAGCCTGACTCTCTTCCTCCATTTGCTGACAGATTGTACTAGAGGGTCAGGTGGAAACAAGATCATGAAGACAGGATGAGAGAAGCATGAAAACGGGAACAAATCACATGAATAATATACTCACGAAAGATGTCTGTTACCTACTTGGAAACTCCAAGAGAACAGTGCTCACTCGATGTCAGGGCACGAAGCACAACGCTTACATGACCCCTCAGCCGACTTCTTAGTACATATGATTATCCTTTCTTACAGACGGGGGGAAATCCAGGCAAAAAGCTGGTCACATAGTAAATAAGAGACGGGTCCAGCACAAGAGCAGGGTGATCTGACTTGAACGCCTGCACTTTTAGCCAAGATGCTGTATTGCCTCCCAATTGGCCCTAATAATGAAGTTCAGCATATTTATTTACAAAATCAAGTATATATACACATATATATAAAACAAGTTTTACCATATGCTACCATCATCTAAAACTTTAATAGAAAAACATACCCAACCACAAAACAGAGTAACAGTTCTAGGAATAAACATCAAATGTGCGTAACTTGTACAAGAAGAGGTCTAAAATTCCTGAGTAAATTTCCTGATGAAAATCATCCTGTCCTGAATGAACAGGGAGGCCCATTCCTAAGTGGGAAGTTTCAGTATCATAACATATTTATAAATGTAATGCAATTCCAATAAAAATCCAAATACTTTTATTATAAAGCTAAAATAATTAAACATTGGGTTGGCACAAGGGAAGATAGATCAGTGGAACAGACACAAAGTTCAAAACCAGACTTCATAATGATATTAAAGTATTTAGTCCATAATTAAGCAGTGGCATTTCGAATCAATAAAGAAAGAATTATTCAGTAAATGGTGCTGGGGAAACTGGTTAGCCATTTTGAAAGAACAAAATTAGAATTTTACCTCATACTGTACCCCAAAATAACTTCTAGATGGATTAAAGAGTTAAGCATCAAAAACAAAACCACAAGGGAACAAGAAAATATAGCATAACACCAAAGTATGAAACCATAAGAAGAAAATAGATTTGATTACGAAACTTAAAACCATTTGCAAGATCCAACATGTCAATCTAAAACGGCAAACTACAAACTTGAAAAACTTTTTGTTATGAGGGTAAAGATCCTCAACATAAAGAGTTCCCAGGAAGTGAATTTAAGTGAAGCACAAAAGCTAACACAGAAAGTACACATTCAGCTTCACAGAATCAAAAAGTACAAATTAAAACACGGACACAGTTTTTGCCGTCTGATCTGTGAGGATAAAAACAAAAGCTGGCGAGAGCAAGACTGGGAACTGCTACTGTTGGTCAGCTGGGAAAGCTCAGCTGTGCGGCCGTAAGCAGGGTGCTTGGCGACCTGCGTCCAAAGCCTTTTTTATACTGGTCACACCCTCTAAGCCAGTAATGTCACTGCTAAGAAATTCCCTTAAGGAAATAATCAGGTTTGTGCACAATAATGTCTTAGAAAACAGGGAAAAGCATCCTATCCTATTTCAACAGGAAGTCAGACAAAAATCATAATCAGAAAACAGAACAGTGTTTGACTGAAAATCAGGCCCACAGACATCACTTCGAAGCAGACAGGCCACCTCTGCCTTCTGTGTGGAAGGGACACCGAGGTAACTGAAGCCTTGGTGGTCTTGCTTCCAGGCCCTTTCAGTTCGGCCTCTATACTGAATGAGCTCACACAATGAGTCCAGTAAAGGAGGGGTACGCTGACCCTGAGGAAGCGACGTAGCCCCCTAACCAGAAGGGCAGTCAGTAGGGGGACAAACGGACCCACCTCTACAACCCCTGAAGAAACCACTGTGTTCTAGAAAGCACATGTTCATGATGGTGCCCTTGAGACACTGGAGAAACAGCAAATTCTGGTGTGCATAATTTCTTTGATAAAGCAGGAAAGCACGCAATACATTTTGTAAACAGTTCCAGGCAGGTTGCGACAGGAGAAAAAGGCGGTTCGCGGGGTGAGCATGGGGTGATGTGCTGGCACCAGAACAGGATTCTGTTTAGAGATCTGGGTCCACAAAACTTCCCAGTGACAGGAGTCAGCCGCACAGGGGCAGGAGGTTCGGAGCGCAAATCCCACTGTACATCAATTACATCTCAATAAAATGGGGGGGAAAAGAATGCAAACCCTCCCAGCCGAACTCGCCTCCTGGAATGTGACCTCCTAGAATAGGCCCAATTCATTCCCCAAGCTGGGTTTGCATGAACGGATCAGCATTTTTACCACGACAGTGTGTTTAGGAGCATTTCACCTGCAAAGCCCACTGAACTGGACATTACCAGCTCAATAGCAACATGTAACTGTTAGGCACACCAAAAAAAACTGAAAGTGCTCTGTGACCGGGGCGGTCATTAGGGCGGGTGCAGGGGGTGCCGGGAGGCGAGTTAGGATGCCCAGACAGGCCAAGACCAGATCGCTGACCACAGCTTTCCATAAAAATACAAAACCAAATCAAACATACATGAGTAAATGCAAAGACATACCTTACGCTTGCACAGGAAGGGAACAGTATGGAAACATAAGGCAGGCAATGCAAACATTCAGGAAGAGTCACGATAATTCTGGGAAAGCAAAACAATGAGGTCGGACTATCTGTACCATATAGTGACACACAGAACAACAATATTTAAAAATTGGAACCAGCACGATCTATTCCTGTAAGAAAAGTATTAACCAGTAAATGGTGCAGGGGCGACAGGCTAACTCCCTACGTCACTACATCAAAATTAAGATCCAACATTCAAATAAAAATAAAACCTTCAAAGAACGAGGACGAAACATGGGGTTTAACAAAAAGTAATCTTGACTTGGATTCGCCTTTGTGAACTACTCATAAAATCCAGAAGCCACAAAATAAAACATTGATAAGTGAGTATTTATATATTTAAAACTCTGAACAGCAAAGTTTTAGCATAAAATTTAAAGACCAAGGACAAACAGGAAAGTATTTGTGGCACAAATGACAGAGTTAATTTATTTAATATATAAAGGGCTCTTAAAAATCAGTAAGTACACCACCCAATAGAAATACAAAGCAAAACTATAATGCAATAGTATTTTCACTTCTCACATTGACAAATCACCAAGTTCAAGAACACAGTATCGGATCAGATGAAAGTGTAGGGAAACATCAATTGGAACAACTTCCCTAAAGTGCGTGTAAGCAGGAGACGCCCAGCATATTCAGAAAGGCACGTGGACTGTGAATTCCCCTGAAACTTCCCCTCGTAGACATAGTTGCCCGTATACATAAAAACACATGCAGACACTCAGCAGAGGCTTATATACAGTAAAATTTGCTGGAAACAACCTAATTGTTCCCCAGAAGAGGAAATGGGTAATTCAAATATGGACGACTAAGGTCGACCATAAATACAGATACACAGTGAGCGCCTAGATGCGCTGTTAACTGAACAATACCAAGTGCAAGATGGCATATGTGATGTACCAGCACTATAGCTAAATATGCGCACAGAAATCTCTAGAAAGAAACCCCAACAACTGGCTACAACAGTTGCCTCTGTGGGAAGTCAGGCCGGGGTTAGAGAAACATGTCACTGTCCCCCACAGGGTTTGAATGTAACATGTGCAGGTATTTCTTTGAACGTTTCCCACACCTTTAAGTTAAATAAATTGGAAGAAAATCAGCAGAGCCTTTGCCCTTGGGGTCAACATGGGGCAGAGACGGCCTTGTTTGGACACACAGACGGTGGGTCATACAGTCATCACATCGACAGAAGAGTGAGGAGGACAGTGCACTGGCCACCCAGAGGCCGAGAGGGGAGAGAAGACTTCTGGGGGAGATCCTGGGCCCACAGTCCCCGACACTAATCTCCCTGTGACCCTATGAGTAAGAGACGGGGTGGGGGACACATGTACTTGAACCAGAAAGCAGCCAACGTTGTGCTGAGCATTAGGGCAGGAGAGGGAGCAGGCTGTGCCCCCACCCGAATGCACTCCCTTCCCCTCAGGACTAGAAATGCCTAGACAGATGCCACGCGAGATTTCAACAGACCAAACACAAGACATCATGAAATACTACTGTTTTGTAAATGTCACAACTGCTTTCCTAGAACAGTTTGTTTGTGAACCTGCTTCGGGGAAGAACACCAGGAAGTAGACTCTGAGGCTTGTTAGGTCCCCCCTTGTTCTGAACTATGGAAGTCAGATACCGTCTGCTGCCCAACTCTGGTACGGACAGCCGAGGTCTTAACTGAACGCCACGGCACATTAGGAGGCGGCCCACCTCACAAGACCCAGCACCCCAGACCCCACAGCACGAGGGAGGGAGAGCTGATGTGCTGCAGGGGTGACTGTCTAGGCATGACAGCCACACATGGCCTAACGACGGGGTACGTTCTAAGAAATTCACTGTTAGGTGATCTCGTCGTCCTGCGAACATCACAGAGCGAGCACACTTACACAGACCTAGGCGGTACCGCCTGCTACACACCTGGGCTTATGGGACAGCCTACTGCTCCCGGGCTACTAACCTGTACGGCACGTTCTTGTACTAAGTACTGTAGGCAGTTGTAACACACTGGTAAGTATTTGTGTATCTAAACATAGAAAACGCTAACAGCAGTACACGGTATAAAAGATGAAAAGCGGTACCATCTGTATAGGGCACTTACTATGAATGGAGCTTGCAGGACTGGCGGTTGCTCTGGGTGCTGCAGTGGATGTGAAGGCCCAGGACCTTACTGTAAACTGCTGGAGACTTTGTCAACACGGTACACTTAGACTAAATATATAAAACAGAAGATCGAATCAAACACAATAGAAAATGACGCAATCAAGAGACAGTAAACACCAGGTAACGCTGCTGCTGGTATAACGCAGCATGCTGCTTTACAGCAAACTTCTTTTTTTATAAGTAGGAAGAGTCCACTCTAAAATAATAATAGAAGTACTGTATACCTACATGTGCAAGATTAAATAGTACGGAGCCAGGAAAATAATGAAGTAGTTGCAGAACAGTACACAGTATGTGATTCCATTTTAAAGCAGGTAGTAACAGGATAAATATTAGTTATGTCCATGGAGGAAAAATGACCGAAGGGAAAGAAATTGTCATTAGTTTTCTTGGGAGAGGAATTATACAGGGACTTTCATCTTCTATATTGTGTCTCTCTGTAGTGTTTGAATTTTAAATACAAGTCCAGTACTTTGTAAAGGGATTAAAATAAATTCTGCCACATACTGTCCACAGCCCCATCCATACAACAGTACATAATATAGTAACATTAGCCATGGCCTTACCTAAATCTGCAAAATGTTGATCCCCTCAGAAGAGCCACTGCAATGCCGAGGTAAGCAGTGTGACAAAGCTATACACAGTGTGACAGGGATGCGTAGTTTCAGATGGGTATCCTCAGCAGCCTCATGACATGAGTAATTTAAAACATTACACTTCAAGAAAATTACAACATGGACCCGCTGACTCCTATCTGCATTAAGCCCACAGATGTGAAACCCACAGACGCCACACGTCCATCGTACCTATTAAGTCTCAGTGGGTCAGTGTGAATACATGACAGATTGAAGGCAGATGGCAGAAAGTTGAAAAGTCTGCTATACAGAATGTCAAGAGGATACGGACAGATACTCTCTTACTCACGTATGCAAATTTGTACACCCGCTCTGGAGGACAACAGGGCAGAACATAGTAAAATGTCTGACCCACATCCAATGACCCAGCAAGTCCACTTCTTGGTACGTGAGAAACACTCCTGCATGTGCACAGGGGGTATGGATGATGATGGCCACACAGTATTGTTTGAAACATCAAAAAGATTGAAAACAGGGTAAAATGTCCCACATCAGAACAGCTAAATAATTCATAGTACATTCATATTAAGAAATACTGGGCAGATCATGAGCTCCCTTATTGTTAAATAAAAAAGCAAGTCAATAATGGTATACAGTATACAATACAGTATTTCCCCCACTTATATAGAAAAGAAAAACAACACAATATCTCTTTTAGATGTGGATATAAATGAATAAAAACACAGGAAACACAGCAAACAAGTCGTAATTCTGCATAACAAAAGAGTATCTACCTATCACTTGTATAATTGAACTCAACAGAATAAGAGAAGCAATGGGGGAAAAAAAATCAATGCATCAACTGTGGTACAGTCACATGATGGACTCCATCCAGCAAGCAAACCAAATGAACTACACACCAGGCAAGGTGAATCTTATATTAAATGAGAAAAAGTACAGAAGAGTATGTACAATACAATACCTTTTCTATAAAGTTAAAACCAACTAAAATGAAAATACATACCTTACAAAACACATTTAGGAGAGAAATTTTTTTTTTTTTAAGGTAAATGAAAAGCAAGTAAAAGATAAATCCAGTATTCAGGATGATTATTACCTTGGCCTAGAGGGAATTAGGGAAATGAAGGAAGAGGACCCCATAGGTAGAGGAATTCTGCCTAAAGTCCTAGTTTTTATATTGAATAGATGATTCAAAAATGTTTACCACATTATTACAAACATCAAGGAAACAAATAAGAGAGCCATGTTATGTCACAAACCAAAGATCAACTCAGTTCTGTGTACTCAAGTTTCAACAAGGAGAGACTATTCCTGCCTTGAGAGGAGTATCATAGCTTCGACTTATTAGATTTTAAAACATAATGAACAGTGAGAGGCATTAAAATTCATTGTATTTAATTAGAAACAACAAAAACTAGAAACTGAAAATTCCAGAAATAGATTCAGGCAGATAATTATAAGAAGCTAATATTGACAGACATGGAGCAAAAGAGCAAAGACAGTATTTACTCAATAAAACTTTGGTATTTCAACTTGATCATTGTACATAATTAATTTAGGTCTATGTCTAGATTGGATTCCTAACTCCTTAAACGGAGAAGAGTATTTATTATAACTCAGAGTACATACATGTTTAGCTATTAAAGAAAAAGCAATCAGAGAAAACCCAACAGACTTATTAGTTATTGTCATTATTAGACTTATTAGACTAATATTTTTAAAGTCCTTGTATAATAAATACTTTTTGCTTCAACAAAAGGAAAAAATGAGAGTAAGTTTGACAATCACACTGGCAAATGCTTACCTTCCCAACTATACAAATAATTTGTGATTATAAAAATCAATATGGAAATTTCACATGGTAAGTGGCCAAAGGGGAAAAATGCAGACTGTAAATCAAATAGTAAAACAGACTAGCCAGTAATAACAGAAATACAAGTTATAATTACTAAAGTACTTTCAAAAGTAGCAACAAATACTTATAACATTTGATTTGGCAATGATTCTTTGGCTATGACACCAAAAGCACAGGTAACAAAAGTAAAAACAAATTGGACCACACGAAAATTAAAAATTTCTGGGTGTTAAAGGATACAATCAACAGAGTAAGAAGGAAATCTGCAGAATGGGAGACATTTGTAAATCATATTTGATAAGGGGTTAATATCTAGAATACATAAAGCACTACAAATCAACAAAAAACACAAATAACCCAGTTTAAAAATGGTCAAATGACTTGAAAAGACATTTCTCCAAAAAGGGTATACAAGGCCAACAAGCATATGACAAGATGCTCAACATCACTAACCATTAGGGAAATGCAAATCAAAACCACAATGAAATTGCACCTCACACCCATTAGGACAGTTGCTATTTTAAAAAATAACAGAAAACAACTAATATTGGTGAGGATGTGGAGAACTGGAAACTTTACAAACTGTTAGGAGTATAAAATGGCGCAGCTGCTATGGCAAACAGAATGATAGTTCTTCAAAAACTAAAAAATAAAAATACCATATGATTCGCAACTCCACTTCTGGGTACACATCTAAAAGAATTGAAAGCAGTCTCAAAAAGGTATTTGTACACCCATGTTCATAGCAACATGATTCACAATACCCAAAACAACCCAAGTGTTCAATGACGAATGGATGAACAAAATGGTTTATACACACAACAGAATAAGATTCAGCTCTTATAAAGGAAGGAATTTTTGACACATGCTACAACACAGATGAGCGTAGGAGGACATTATGCTAAGTAAAATAAGCCAGAGGACAAATACTGTATGATTCCACTTAATACGAGGTACCTGGAGTCATCAAGCTCAGAAACAGAAAAGTAGAACGGCGGGTGCCAGGGGTGGGGTGGGGGGTGCAACGGGAATGGGGAGTTTAATGGATACAGAGTTTCAGTTTTACAAGATGAAAAAGTTCTGGACCTTGGTTATAGTTCTATATATATTTAAGAATTACTTAATGATATTGAAAATGCACATTTAAAATGGTTAATGCTGAAATGCACACTTAGACAAGATTAAGTTGATACAGCCACGCATTGGAACATTGTCACTACTACAAGGGGCGCTTCAAATGACAGGAAAAGATGTCCACTATATATTAAGTGAAAGAGTTGAAAAACAGAATTTACAGTATAATTTCATTTTTGTATAAAAAATGAATATATCCCATGCACAGGAAAATTCTAGAAGCAAATATGCCGGTAACAATTGTTAATGGAAGATTACTGAGGATTTTTTCAATTTTCTTATTTGTAAACCTTACAATAAACCCTTTGTACACATGAAAGCCAATTAAAAGTTATTTGAGAGGAAGGTGGTGCAGAGCTGAGGGGCCTGCCGGGTGGGGCCTCCAGCTGACGGCAGGCAGGATGATGGAGGGGGCGCCATCACCCAGAGGAAGTCAAGGGCCACACATCTTCGCATCTTTCTTATTTTCCGATTATTTTCCTATCTGCCTCTTGCCATTTCCAGCTGCATCAGTATATTTTTTTGTGTGTTAAATATGAACACTTAAAACATACCACAAATACCGGTTTAAGCCCGTTTGGGCATTTCATTTATGTCAACACCACATAATAACAAGCACTGCTCAAGGTCAGGTGATTTCCTCCAGAGACTTAAGTACAGAGAGGTTAGCCTCTGCATAAACAGTCTCCGGAGTCCCTTAAAGCCCCTAGTCAGTCAGACAAACGCAAGGCGACGACCCCCCGGGGGAGTGGCAGCAGGTATGGCCCACGCTTTCTGTAACACGTCATTCCTGCAGTTTTTAGTGTCCCGCCTAGGTACACAGAGGAACCTCAACCAACACTCTCAGGCTATTTTCCTTTTTAAAAGAACTTCCAATTTTAAGTTTTGCTATGCTTATGCCCCATTACCTTTAATTTGTACCTGATCACCATTTCTACTTAGCCGCCACAAGCCCACTCAACTGAATTTCACTGCCTCATCCACTGTCTCTGGGAGTTGAGGCAAGGCTGAAATCAGATCTATGCACCAGGATGCAATAACCACCAACACTGTCATCACCTGCCACCCATCCCACCGGACCTGAGGTGAACGGAGGGTAGAAACAGGTAGAAGGAAGGCTCCAGAGTCCAAGACCACCTGGACTGGTGGCAGATGGGAGGGCATGAGGCATAGCCTTCAGCTGCCTGTTCTCTGCGGCTATCTATACCAACAAGCCCCACTTCCTCACTTCTGATGCCATTTATACCCCTGCGGAGAAACTGTCAGCCCGCCAGATGCTAGGAAACAGTACCATTTACAGAGGTGTTTATAGCAGTTACCCTTGAAGGTTGGAAGCAAGCATTTCGAAATCATTGTATAAAAAAACAAGAGGCAAAACAAGTTCTGAATCCGGAAAGGAACTCCCCCACCCCTTGTTTTGGTCACAGCTGTGGGACCTGTCCCATTTTGGGTCTCATCTCCCCTTCCAAAGCAAGCTCCCCTTTCCACTCCCTTGGAAACAAGTCTTCATAATAGAAGCTGGCACTGGTTTCTAAAGTTTGTCTCCTGTGAGGTGAAGCCTTACAGCTCCAAGAGTAAACCCAGAACAGCAGTACAAGGGACTAGCTCTCAGAATAAAATGCTGCCGCCATCTCCCCACTCAGGACACAGAAACAACTCAGTCATGACGCTTACTTTGGATTCCAGGCGCTTCTACTCATGCCCTTTGCATAGTCTTGGCCTGCTTAGTACACTTACACAACTGAGCCCAAATTTGCCACTCACCAAAAGAAAAAAAATTTAAGCCACAGCCAAGGTCGCAAGATAAGAAGTGTGCATAGACCCAAGTCCCAGATACATTCCAGTCTCCCAAAGACCCAAATATGGAAGAAAACACATTACATGTCCATTCTATTCTTAGGCTGTTTCCCCTAAGAAAATGTAAAGATAAGGAGGTCCCATTTTTGTCAATACCACCTGGAAACCGAACCATATAAAGCTCCTGGATATTACAAAGTACCCCACTCCCCCACCAGACCTTAACACTGACCTTCATTAGCTGAGTGGTTCAGCATCACGTTTTTACAAACCATTCCATTCACACTCCCACGTGAGCAGAGCCCCCCTTCCTGCCCACCAGGCTGCAGACCCATCAGGACATCACACTGAAAAATGACTCAATTATTTGCAGCTTTTCAAGTGAATTTAGGCCTAAATCTACAATATGAAGATACATTCAACTTAATTATGACCGCAAGTTGATTTAGAAAAACGGTTGAAAAATATAGTAATACAACAATTCTAATGAGTTCAGAACTCAAACCTTTATTTGTGCTGTAATGGGGAAGAAAAACGATTAGTAATCATGTACATGAGGCAACAGTACTAGTTCTTACCAAACACAGCAACATACAAGTACTTTTAACCACTTTTTTACAGTTTCAATTTCCCAACATACCCCACATATTTCCTGGTACATGAGTGACTAAGGCTAAATTCCAGTGACAGCAGCTGCCTTGCCCAAGTCACTGGTTAAGAACCAAACTATCAGGTCAACATATTTCTAAACAAAAACAAACGAAAAAACCCTCAGAAGTCAGAAAAATCCCAAGGGCAAAAGGAGTATTTGGGATTTACATTTTTTAAAGTGAAATTTAAGGGATAAAGGAACATAGTAACAAAAAGCCACTGGTATTAATTTACCAATTCAATCGCTGCATCTCAGAAACAAGTGATACCAAGGGTTTTCAGATACTTCCCTGAATTTTTACAATCAAACCACAGCTAGTAAACATCCCCCCACCCATTTTGTTTATTCCCCAAAGTAATTTTGGCTGAGTTTGCCCTCTCGTACTGGATCATTCAAAAAGCACGTTCAAAGTAAAGACAGATGAATTATTATTAACTAATCTTAGCAAGGGCACATAGATTGCTTCCTACCAAATATTACAACAATTTTACAGTGACCACAAAGGTTATTAGGTTCTTCATGTTACAATGACTATGAAGGTAACAGTAAGCAAAAACTTGTTATTAATACCGACCACAAAGAAAAGACAAGTGATGTGTTTACATAATGCACAATATGACATACAAAATTCCTTTAGAAATCATTGCTTTTTCACTTTGCTCAGAATTTTCAATCACAAGCTATCTCAAGGAGCAAAAATGAGTTAAACTCAGAAGAGTACATGTACTCTCATTTTAAGTGCACACCAAAATCTCCTTACTTAAAAAAAAAGTTAGCATTTAAAACCTTCTCTAAGACCCCTGCCTGAACACTGCACACCTTCAGGTAAACCACTCAGGCTTGCAAAGCAGTGAAAGATGTTAATCCTCTGCTGATTCAAGTTTTTGACACAATTTTTCAAGTGACCAGGTAGGTATTCACTCTCGCAATCCCCACCTGCAAGTTGCAGCAAAGCAAAACAATTCTGCTTTTCTTTCTGCACTTTGACTTCCAAGTGCTTTAGAAAATTTCCAAGCAACAATTAAACTAATATGAACAATTCACTATTAAGTAGTATTTTCGTTGCCCATGAGCTCTACTGAATTCCCCAGAGCTCTGCCCACAGATCTTTTCTCCAGAGAATTCCCCCTTCAACCACATTCCCTGCCACCCCCACCCTCTGCAATATACCTAACCCCGCACCCTCGCCCTTTCTTCACCTCCACCCCTTCCAGTACCAAGCTGTTCCCTCACCCTCCTACCCACTCATCCACTCATCTTTCTCCAGAGAATTCCCTTCAACCCACATTCCCTACCCCCCACCCTCTGCAATATATCTAACCATCCCCTCCTTTTCTTCACTCCCACCCCCCCACAACCCTCCTGCCCCCCCTCCCACTCCAATGCCCAGATTACCCTAAAATCAAATCAACTAAAATTCAAGTTAAAAAAACCCTACAGAGCAAGCTGAATCCACGATCACTATCAGTACCCACACTATTTTCCTCTTTTAGTAATCTGCAATGCAGTCAAAATGCCCAAACGAGACCTGACATTTGTAACAGAATTTGGGCATGACCAACTTGTACCCTCCTTACTGCAGCACAACACAATGACCCTCCCCACCATGTGCTTCATCCAAGCATTTGCCTAAGGCATTTCAAACAAACATTTCCCCCGTTTTTATCACACTAAGAATTCCTCCGACCAAAGCACAGGTAGGCAGGCAGGCAGGTAGGTGGGTGGGTAGGTGAGAGGGTCACGGGGCTCCATCTGCCAGTTCCATCTACAAGGCATCACTTTGCGTTGTGGTATCAACGATAAAATGTTCTACAGCTTAAGAATCTTCTGGAAGCAACGTTCGTAGCACAGAACTAGTATGACAGGAGGCTCAATTAAGAAGATGCAGCATCTGAAAACCGCCACCCAGAAAAGGAGGGTTGCCTGCGGCCATTCATGTGCCTGGAGGTTGGAGCTCCCGGATCAACATTCAAATAAACACATCTGCTTGGTGGCCCCGGATGCATCTGCTTTGGACGTTTTAAGACTGTCCCCTCAAAGGGGACAGTCTGAAAACCTTAAACGATGGCCTCCTGAGTACAGGGCTTCCTGCACATGGCCTGGAACCATGACACTGGAGAACGTCCTCCTCCTAAGACTCTGGAAATTAAATCTGCAGGCATCAATTTAGGCGGGCTCTGTCCTTCAGGGTCTCCCCTCCTGCACAGCTACGACTCACACTGGCCAGGGGCTCCATTTCTCCTGGTGCCATCTGATCGCCATGATGAGCACTACAGCAATAAACCACGGTCCATGAAGCACTTTTGTAACTTTCAGCTGGTACCATCGCTGCGGGCCCACCCAAGGGTGCATTCAGTCCCCACCCTCTCCACCAGCCAGCAACACCAACCCAGCCCACCCAGAGTCTCAGCAGGGAGAGCCTTTCCTCCACGATTACCAACAATACCGACTCCAACAGCAACTTCGGCCACTTCCCCAGGCTTACCAGATTACCAGAAGCAAGGTTTTAAGTGAATGGATAATCTCGAGAAAGTTAAAGGGAGGAGGAGGAGGAGGGGCAGAGTGAGTTCACAGGAGAGCTTAGCACCGAACCTAGAGGAAAAGTCCAAAGGGGAGCACTGCCACCTGGAAAATAAACCGTGGGTCAATTTGGTCCACAAACATCCTGCCTCAGCAGCCCCCGCCTGACACATCAGGCGCAACAGTAACCGCTTGGGATGGCACCCTACTTCACTCCTCAGGCCACCCTCACCACCGACCAGGGGTCTGGCCTGGACCCTGTCCCAGGCCGACTCAAAATTACATACCACCCTGGGCCAGAGCTGTCAGCCCCGCGAGGCTAAGTTGTTTCCACAAGACCAGGCCTCATCGCCAGGCGGGTTCACAACCCTTTGTCTGGAAAAAAAGGGGGCTGCTGGTATTGACAAGTTCAAGGACTGCACTCCCTGCCCACCTGCGTCCCAAAGCCTTCCTTCCTGATCATTTTCAGGGCATCAACTGCCCACTGCCACCTGGTCTCCAGCAGGGTGGCGAGACCGTCGGTCCCCGCTACCTTCTCCTGTCACTGCCTTCCTCCTTCCACGCAAACCAGGGGCTCCCGCAGCCCACGCAGGCGCGGCACACTCGCAGAGGCCAAGGGCCCCTTCTCCAACAGGCAGCGCTAACAGCCTGGCCTGGAGGGTCGCTGTCCTTCCCCCGCGGTGACTGCTGGCCTTCTCAGCGCAGCTTTCCCCAGGATAGTTTCCCCAAGACTTCGTCTCCCCTTTAACCTTCCCTCTCCTTGTATACCCAACTCCCTTTAGCTTGGCCATCGCCCTCATCTGTCCCCTGAGGCCCTAAACTGGCCGCTTCCTCCCCACCACTAGGCCCAGGCGCGTAGCCCTCCTTGTCGCTAACTCCTGCGGGACAGGCAAGAACTTTTGCTTTTATAGCCCCTGCCGCATCACCCAGGGCATTACTCAGCGGGACGATTCCTCCACTGCCACCGGAGAAAAGAAGTCCGTCCCCGACCCTGCCCAAGGAAGGAACTAGGGCGGGGCTCGGTGTCCCGGGGCGTCCACCCCCCCCACCCCCCCACCCCCACCCCCGTCAGCAGTGCTTCAAGATTACGACGGATCTCAAGGTCACCCTTGGGAGGCGGATTCCATGAGTCCCCTTTTCTTCTGATGGTGGTGGTGGCGAGGGGGAAACCGTTCCCTGAGAGAGGGGGTGGGGGGGGAGGTGGGCTGGGGCCGCTCTCCCGAGGGGGTGAAGGGGACTACCGGGTCGCCTCAGGTCACCCCGCCCTGGAGAACTCAGAAAGAAGGGCCGGCAGAGCGTCTGGAAAATTCCAGGCGGCGGCGGAGGGATCTCTGCAGAGGGCGCATCACTCCCCGGGCGGGGGCGCGTGACTCCTCGGGCGGCGGCTCGACCGCGTGATCGCGGGTGACGTCAGCGCCCAGGCGCGCAGGGTGGGGTTGGGTGGCCCGAAGCCAAGCGTGGCCGGGGCAGGGGTGGAGGCGGGGATCCTCCCGAGGGAAGTGGGGAAGGGCTGCACGTTGGCTGCCACGTAGCCCTTAGTTTGTGCTTACGGGTGTCTCTGGTTAAGATATCCTGCTGTGATTTTGTTACTTAAAATGGTTGGGAGCAAATTGATTAAAAAGTTCAGCCCCGAATTGCCCAGGGTAACTTAAAGGGCATGCGTCATGCTTTTGTTACTGTTACCAGAGGCATGGAGGTTTGAAGTATTTCATAAGGAAAGATACCCTTTTGGGATGGAATAGTGATTGAGCTTTATGTATTAAGTGGAAACAGGCAGTTGGAAAGTAATGAAAAACAACATCTTGTTTGGGCAGAAAACACTAATAGTGTGGCAGCAAGACCACAAGGACGTAGATGTTCAATCCGTTTTACTTCTGCATTGCGTGGTGGAGAAAAGGACATTGTTTTTGAAAAACCAATTTGTCCAACGGAATTTGCAGCCTGTGATGGGCCTCTGGCCTGTTTGATGAATGCTGGGGACACTGCCTGCTGGCTGGCCGCATGGATGCAGCTCCCAACCTGCGTCTTCTAAAGCAGAGGCACAAGCAAAGGGGGTGAACCCTTGTCCCCTCCCCTGAGGCCAGGCAGGGCCTGAGCTCTTGGTGAGGATTTTGAAAAGTGTTGGCATCTCCTGTGCTAGTTTGGGGCCAGAATGAGGATGAACCACAGCCAGGGACCTCCACGTGGCCTTGGTTCAGCCCTGGCCCCCTGAAGTATAGAAGAAGGAAAGTGGTCAGTCACCAGAAATGAGAATGGCTTCCTGGGTCAAGTCCCTGCCAGGAAATCCCCTCCCAGGGTAACCACCCACACCCCAAACAAAACTGCCTGTGACTACAGGCCCCTTAGCAACCAGGAAAAAACGGGGGCAGATTTCTTCCCTCTGCCTCTGCAAGATGGCATCTGTAGGCAGGGGCTGGCCCAGCTGCTGCACCCGGTTCTCAGAAAACTGGTGACTCTCATGTGACCCTCAGCACAGAAGGTCGAGTATGCCACAAGCCCAGGCTTGTTCTCTGCAGCTAAGTGCTTAGCTGAGCTTTTCTGCCAGGGAAAGATTCCGACAGCTCACCCTGCTCCAAGGTCTTGTCCTGGCAATATTTCTGTGGGTGGGTTGGGGAGACTTGGCCCACAAGAACAGTGCGGATGGAGGGAATTGCCTGTCAGAAATGTTCTGGAAAGCTGAGCGCTATCTATAATACTAAGCAAGTACATTCCTGCTGTGTCACGGCAAAGGCTGTGGGCTCAGTCCTTTGTTTGTCTACAAGGTCACTGAGGTGGTAAGTCACTGCTCTGGCTCCTTTCTGGGCCCAACTTGATGTCTCAGGTTGCTTTTCCCCACCTCTGGTCTGAAAATCTTCCTTCATTCATATATATCATTCCCAAGTCCCAGAAACAGATTTTTTCAAAAGAGCAGGAGTAGGTGGAATTAGCAACACACAAAAAGCATCAGGATTCTACAAAGTTTAGGATTCTCCATCTCAAAAGAAACAAAGGTCTTCTTTTATGCCCAGTGTCTAGAACTGCCCTGCCACCTACTCCATTTTCAAGGACAAAATGGCTGTTTCAGAGGGTCCTTGTTTAGAAGCTCTCCTGGCTTCCCAATTCCACACAGCTAGTTTTCTTTGGGAAAGGAATGTATTTGAGGAGAGATGAGGATAGAAAACCACACAAGGCTCAGTCCTGCCTGGGCGTGGGGGAAGGAGAATGGGCGGGGGGGGGGGGGGGGGGGGGGGAAGGGAGAGGGGGCAAGGCAGTGCTCACAGTATAGCGGGGTGGGCTTGGGTTCTGCCTGTTTCTCTACAAATAAAGCTAAACATCCCTCCTCCCTAACTGTGGAGGATGGGAGGAGGAAAACAGGGCGAGTAGAACACAGCTGTCAGTGTGTCAGCAGATTTCTCTAGATCAAAACAAGCTGTTCCAGGAAAGAGCAGTAAACAGAAGACTTGGAACCCTGGGTGGGGCTGGGTGGAGATGGGCTCGCCCTACCCCTGTTGGGGGCAGAAACCTGCTCCTTTCTGGGCGGCCCACTTAGGGGCTCACGGATGGAGGGGAAAGGAGGACAGGAAAGAGCCCATTGGGCAACATCCGATTTCAGGATCAGGACTCAGGCTCCAAGGCCTTTCTCAAGGCCATGGCTACCTCCCCATCTTGTTCTGAAGTCAGCTCAGCTCTGTTTCCAAACACACACCAGCCCAGGAAAGACCCTAGACAATTTCCTACAGGAGCCCCTGGAAAAGGGAGAGAAGTGAGACAGGTTAGCTAGCCTGTGGCTGGGTAGACAGGGAGGTCCGTGGGGAATAAACAAAGACAGCCATATCTTGAAACTCCAGATTTTGAAATCACTCCTTCGTTCTAGGACATAATGTAACAAGGCCTTGAGGTTAATCATAAAATTTCTCTTGGCCTAACAAATTTCTTTAGAAGGTGCCAGTTCCCGTCTTCAAACAGCAACCCCTCCCCAAACAGGCAAGGGAAGGTATAAAAGTAAGAGCTTTTGCCTCAGTCACTGGTCACCCCCATTCGGGACCCCCTCACACTCGGGAGCTCTGACCCTTTGCTTTCAATAAACTATCCTCTTTTTAAAACTCTTTGCCTCTCCTGGGTCTGTGTTTCCATTCTTTGGTCTACGAGACACGATCCCAGGACTCACTCACTCCAAAGTCCCCTACATCATTTGGGGACTCACAGAGACATTCCTCCTTCAGAAGCGGGGTGGGAAAGGGGTGGTACTTAAGGTACACCAAGGGCAGGAGAAGGATAATATTGCTGCCTCCAGTTGGAACATGCCAGAACTCCACCTCTGTCCCTTCTGGGTCCAGGTCCCGAGCTGTGGCCTAGGTCACTTTGGGCTCTCATATGAGAGACCCTCGGCTGGGGCTATCTCCTCTGAGGTGTGAGGCCCCTGGTCTGAGGGCCTGGGGGAGGAAACTGCACAGTCACTGTGTGCTGGCCAGGAGCCCTTCCTGCCTGCTTGTCTCATAGCAGCCCTGAAAAAACCACAACCTGGACCCACCCTCAGCCCCTACTGGCCTCTCCTGCCCTGACAGGAAGCTGAGCCTCAGCCTGGGCTCCAGCCAGTCAGCCTCCACCTCGCAACAGCGTGACCCTGGGCACCCCCTTAACCTCTCCCAGCCCTGCTTTCCTTCCTTGTTCCAACTTCACAATTCAGACAAGTATTGTTTTGCCTGGAAGTCTCTTCACCCAGTGGCCCCTGGCCCAACCCTCCCTTAGCTCCTTCAGGCTTCTGGCCAGAGGCCACCTTCTCAGTGAACCCTCCACCCCACTGGGCCTTGGGCTCCTGCAGGGCGGGGTTGCCGTCTGTTTTGTCCTCCACTGAATCTCTGCACCCAGCAGTCCCTGGTACATTCCTGGCACAAAGTGGACCTTGGTAAACGTGTTAACCAGTCTGTAAAGGTCAGTCTATCCACTGTGAGGCTCTCAGTAACTATTTGATATTCATGGGCTGACTGAAGAAAGGAAATGAGTTCTCAGGTCAGCAGCAGCCCCACAAACTCCATGATGGGCCCAGACCTAGAGGCCTGTCCAGCCTGGGCTCCCAGGTCAAGAGATGAGGAGAAAGGGGTAGGGCTCCTTCCCTGTGGACATGACCCAGCAATGGAAAGCCTGGGGAGGGGAAGGGTACCAAAGCTGGCAGAAGGTATTGAAGGAGAGGGCACCAGGGTAGACAGTCCCCAGACCCTGGCTTATTAGCAGTGGAGGAGGTGGGCCAACCCACCTGTATTTCATGCTCCCATTTTCTTGGCCCACATGGGCCAAAAGGGGCTAGGAGGGGATCTATCCTGAATGAGAAGAAGACTTCTCACACACTTGACCCATGTCTCCCTTGGGGGTCGCAGGGCCTGTGGGCTCTGGGTCCCTGATGCCCTTTCCTGGTCACTGTCAGGGCAGATCCAATTGGGGCCCTCGCCCCTCCTAGAGCCAGGCCTCCAGGAAATAAATAACTGATGGTGTCAGTCTCCTGCATCCAGCTCTCCGGGACTCCCTGCCATATACATACATCCCAACTCCTGGGCAACCGAACACCCTCCTCCAAATTCCCTCAGCCCTGCCCAAGCTGGCCTGCCTGGAGCCTGCCCTGTCCTTCTTCTGCCAACTCCTTCACTGACTCATGGTCACCTCCCTGTGTCCTGAAGCTTCTACTCCTAAGAGCTCACCACACCCACCTGTCCCCTCCCCATGCTGCGCACCTGTGTCCTTGCTCCCCAGCCCCCAGCAGAAGGAAGGCCTATGGGACAAGGGACCTGGTCCCCCAAGCCTTGCCTCCCTCGACCACTGCTGTGCTCCTCCAGGGGCCCTCAGATCTCCTTGGCACCCTTGTTGTCAACTAAGCAAGTCCCAGCTTTCACAGACCCCACCCTTTGGCCTGTGCCCACCTTGTCAGCCTCTCCTCAGGCCCCACCAACCAGGAATCTTGGCAACAGCCCCTTTGGGCAGGGAGCTGGGCCAGTGCTGACACCCCAGCATCTCCTACCCCTGGGTTTGCACAGCCCCCAAGAAATTATCTGCCTTCTCTAGGGCCTGCCTGCAGCCCCCACTACTGCGTCCTCCCATGACAACATGAGAGAGTCACCGTCCCAGAGAGAATAACTGGGCAGCAAGGTGACATGAGGCTCCCTACAAGTGAGATGTATATGGATTCAGCTGTGACTGTCAAAAGAGTACAATGCATACACATTTCTAGAAAGTTCTTTCTTATAGACAGCTCATACCAGATTTCTGCTGGGTCCCTGCCCATGGTCAGTCCTCAGGCCTGAGCCTGAGTGCTGGAGCACTGGTGGCTCAGACTGTCCTTGAACCTCTGGAGACTTTTCTACTCTGATACCGCTTGGCCCACTTGAGTGGCATCCGCGAGTGAGGCGTGTGCGGTGCAAAGGCTCCTGCAGGCAAAGCAAAAATCCTGTGTGGTTCCATCCGCCCCTGGAGGCTCCTGACCTTGAGGCTATGAGGGAGGCCTGTGCTCTCACTGGCCCAGAGTGTCAGGGGTCACTACCAACCCCTCCACCAAATGCCAAGGTCAAATGGGTAGGGACTCAATCCTAGGGAAGAGCTGCAACTATTATTATTCTCTCTCTTGCAAGTTATGACAAGTAGTTTAAAATAGCCAGAGGGCTCAGCATGCGTGTGGGAGGGAGGTGCTGCCAGAGGAGCCAGGACAGCTGGGAAGGGGCAGGGACCTGGGACAATCAGCAACTGTGGGCACAGGGTGAACGGAGAGGAAGGTGACTAGTCCCAACTGTGCCCGGTGTGCCCACCCACCTCCTGGGTTTCCCCAAATAACCCTAGTTTTAAATATTTTGACTCCGTTGTCATATCACAAAAAATTTCCAAAGCAGAATGTTTTCAGGACATGGATCCTGATCTTTGGAAAATGTGAGTCCCATCACCAAATGGAGAACCGAGGGGGACCCTTTATCTAAGTACTCTTGGAGGTCCGGGACAACCCCCCTCCCCCGCCCCATCATGGACGGAAGGATGGTGGTGGCGTCAGGAGCCCGGGTGCCCGTTCTGGAAGGGAGTGGGCATGTAGCCCCAGTCCCTAACCCCCCCCCGCCCCCCATTCTGCTCAGGTTTCCGGCTGCGTAGTCCGGGTGGGCGGTACCAGCTCGCGGCTTCTGCTGCTGGACTGGAGGAGAAAAGAGTGGGCTCGGCTGCCCCCTCTCGGCCGCAGCCGGAACAGCAACCTGAGGGCACTGACCGTGGCCGACTCCTCCCCCACCCCCAATTATCAGACGGGTGGGGCAGGAAAAGCAGCCAACCAAGGGGCACCAAACTTGCTGCTTAAAACTGAAGTCTTCACCCAGGCCCAGGCCCACCATCTGTTCTGAGTGACGTTGGGTAATCTGCCTGCCTTCTCTAAAATGTGGCGCTGATTTAGACAGGGAGAAAGTGCCAGGGGGCTCCCAGATGCTTAAGTGGTGGAGAAAGACTCAGCATAATGGGAACGCCTGTTTTGATTATTCAGTGACCTCGACTACCTGAAGAGTTAGGAGGTGTCTTGGGGCCATGAAGAGCCTCTCCCACTGCCCTGACCCCCATGGGCAGTCTCGGCAGGGCCTCCCCTGGTCTGGGGGCCTCTGGAGCCAGGTGTTGTCTGAGCCAGGCCGTGCCTACCAGGCTGGTGGGGGCAAGCACTCATACTTCTCCAGGCAACCCAAGGGCAGTTGATATTTTAAAACAACCTTTGATGCATTAAAAAAGCCTCAAAGACAACCAACAGCATTAGGGTATTATGGGTTGAATTGTGTGTCCCCCCCCCAATAAAGATATGGTGAAGCCCTAACCCTCAGTGCCTCCGAATGTGACCTTAGCTGGAAATAGGTCACTGCAGGTGTAATTATTTAGGATGAAATGGAGTAGAGTGGGCCCCTAACCCAGTATGACTGGGGTCCTTACGAGAAGATGCGCATGTGGGGACACTCACACACAGGGAGAAGCCGTGTGATGATGAAGGTAGAGACTGGGTTTATACCGCTGCAAGCCAAGGAATGCCACAGACTGCCGCCAAAACACCAGAAGCTGGGAAGAGGCAGGGAAGGATTCCCCTACAGCTTTCAGAGGGAGCACAGCGCTGTGAATCTTGGGGAGGAGGTGTGTCATGCGGGGTGTCACGTGGGGTCTCAGCTCCCGCTCCCCACGTAAGGACACCGAACATGGTGAGGCCAAAAAGGAACACCCACAGAGCCATAGGTAGGGGAGTCATACCACTATATTCTCGCTGGCGGCTGGGTTGGAGACACAGGAAGCAGGAGCCACACCGTCCGCAACCTGCCGTCCTAACTGCAATCCATGCTTGCCAGCCACCATCTTCTTGCTAGCCCCCATTTTTTTTTTGCTAGCATAGCCGCAGCAGTTATATTAGTGGCCAGTGGCTCACTGGTTACAGCTGACAGCCAACTAGCCACAGCTGATGGCCATCCAATCACAGTTGATGGTCATTTACTACCTGAGCCAGCACCTTTCTACGTGAGGCCGAGAGCCTGGAAACTACACTCCTGGCTCTGTCCCCACAGCAACTGAGTCTGGAGTTTGAACTGCTCAATTAATATTCTGACACAGGAATTGGGCTATACAGAATGAACGTTTATTATCAGGACACAGGTGGTCTGACAAGGCAGCGGGTTAACACCTCCAAAAACTGCCTTTACATTATCAGACCAGCTTAGGGGATTTAAGGGAAAATCTGGGCGTTCCTCCAGAGACTGCATGATGGTGCCGGAGGTCTGTTCTTCATGATGTCCCCTGTCATTGTAACTCCTTGGTGGCATCAGTGGTGAGGGGAGTAACCTGGGAAGAATGCTGAGCGATAGTTTGTAATTAGCAAGCATATGGACATTAATTATGAGCTACAGGGTAATCCTCTAAGATAAAGAGCCAAGAGGGCACGGGGAGGGCAGGGCATCCCAGAGGCATTCTGAGTTCAAGCCGCAGGGCTCCTATTACAGGGGTCCCAGCTGGGCCCCTGCTTCTCCTGCTTCATTACCAGCTCCATTTTATTTTTCAAAACTATTTTTTTCAGTTACAGTTGACATTCAGTATTATTTTATATTAGTTTCAAGTGTATAGCATAGTGGTTAGACATTTACATAATTTATGCATTAGTCTAGTACCCACCTGGCACTATATACAAACCGTTTCCCTGAAAATAAGACCTAGCCAGACAATCAGCTCTAATGTGTTTTTTGGAGCAAAAATTAAGACCTGGTCTTATTTTACTATAAGACCGGGTCTCTAATCTAATCTAATCTAATCTAATCTAACAAATGTAATGCAATACAATATAATTAATACAATATAATACAATATAATAATATAATACCGGGTCATATTAATTTTTGCTCCAAAAGACGCAGTAGAGCTGATTGTCCAGCTAGGTCTTATTTTCAGGGAAACCGTAGTTATTACAATATTATTGACTATCTTCCCTGTGCTGTACTTTACATCCCTGTGACTATTTTGTAACTATTTGTATTTCTTAATCCCTTCACCTTTTTCACCCAACTCTCCAACCCCCCTCCCCTCTGGCAACCATCAGTTTGTTTTGTATACCTATGATTCTGCTTGTTTTGTTTCATTTATTTTGTTCTTTAGATTCCACATCACGTAAGGGAGATCACATGGTATTTGTCTTTCTCAGTCTGAGTTATTTCACTTAGCACTATACCCTGTAGATCCAATCATGTGTCGCATTAACATCCCCATTTTAGAGATGAGGAAATGGAGGCCCAGACAGGTGATATAACTTGCCTGAGGCTGCACCGCAGGGAGGAGGAGAGTTAATAGGATCTGGGTCCTCCTGGAGACTGTTCTGTTCCCAGAGGAGGACAGCCATCTTGTCTGACAGGGGAAGGGAAGGTAGGCTGGGGCTGTGTTGGGAAGCCAAGGTGGGGAGGGAGATTAAAGAGTACTGAGCAAAGGCCCTGAGGCAGGAGACTGCAGGGTGTGTTCTAGAAGCCAGTGGAGCCAGTAAGTCCGGTGGGCAGGGACCAATCCAGGACAAAGAATTTTAGGGGCCCTCTTTAAGAAAAATAGTTTTTAAATCCTACTTTTGTAAATTCTATAAAACCGTTGAACACACAGTTAGGCCCTTCCAGGGCCTTGGAAGGGGCTCTTGCAAAGTGGAGGGCCCTGAAGTTTGCCCTGCATTCATTCCAGGTGACTCAGCCTCTGGGCAGGCCCAAATCTGTGTACAGAGGGTTGGGGACAGGAGAGTGGGGGAAACACGAGGAGGTGGTCCTGGAGTTCGCGTTGCTGACCACCTGCATGGAGCCTGGATTTGGGCCGGTGCTGTCTCATGGGGATGTGTAAAACAGACTCTGACCTTAGGGTGCTCATGGGGGAGGGACAGCCCCCCCCAGTGTGGGCATCATGCCCATGTGGAAGAAAGGAGAGCAGAGTGCTTCACAGACCAGGAAGCTGGCTTCAAGGGCACCTTTCAGCAGCAAGCTGACATGAAGAGCCGGCTGGGCTCCCCACAGGGATCTGGTTCCCAATTAGGCTCCCTTCCTGCTGCCCCCACCCCCTTGGCCATCTCAAGGTGCCTGGAATTGGGATGATGGGCTTCAGGCCTGCAGAGAAGTTAGGCCTCCCCCAGCACCCAGCCTCTTCCCCCCTCCATCTGCCAGGTCCCTCTACAGGCCACAAGGGTTTTTTCTCTAGGGGTAACCTGGTCTCCTCTCCCCAGCTGTGCCTGGAGCACGCGGCCACTGCCAACATGCAGGATGAGCAGTGAAGCCTGAACTGAGCCTAGAATGGGGGCGGCGGGGAGGACAACACAGTGTGTGTGTGTGTTCCGGGTGGGCAGTGTCCTCTCCTCCTGCGGTGCTGGCTGGCGGAGGTTGTGCACAGAGGGGAGAGTCTGTTGAAGACTGAAACGGCATGCGTATGTGTGGCTGGGGAAACACTCTGAATTTATGCACATGAAACAACTGGGTAGCAGTGCGGACTGGGCCATGGCCGGGGGAGGAGGCCGGGGCAGAGTGAGCCACAGAAAGGACCCTCCTGGAGAGAAGCTCCTCCAGAGTGCGGGGAGGGGGGCCCCAGTCAGCCTGAGCTTCACTCGACTGGGCAACCAGTTCTGCTCTCCTGACAAGCAGACAGGAGGCAAACGTCACTGGCCTGGAGCACAAAGGAGGGGAGAGCCAGGGTGAAAGGGGTGGTGTGGTGGGCAGGACAAACCCCACAAGATGCCTGCATCCTAATTCCAGAGCACTGAGTGACAAAGGGGAATTAAAGCAGTTCATCAGCTGACTTTATAGGGAGATGAGATGGTGAGATGGATTATCCACCTTGGCCCAGTGTCATCACAAGGGGCCTTAAAAATGGAAGTGGAAGGCAAGGGAGAGTCCGAGAAAGACATGTGAGGAGGAATGTCAGAGGGGTTGCTGTGAGGACCCCACTTTCCTGCACTGCCTTTGAAGATGGAGGAAGGGGCCACGAGCCAAGGAATGCAGGTGGCAGGAGGCGTCCAGAGCTGGAAACAGAAACCGATTCTCCCCTAGAGCACGGACACCTAGGTCTTAGCCCAGGGGGGCTGTTTCAGGCTTCTGACTCCCAGAACCGTGAGACAGTGTTGCTGCTTTAAGCCACTAAGAGTGTGGTCATTTGTTACAGGGGCCACAGAAAACGAACACAGGTAGCGAGGGCAGATGGGGCCTGGATAGAGAAAGGGCTGCAGGCCCTGCCTTTCCTTCCAGAGTGGGGGTGTCTGTGCCATCGGCAGGCCCTGGCCTCTCACCTAGATCCCGTCCTCCCTCCCAGCTTTCTGACAGGACTTTTAAAGATGATGAAACTAGCTAATACCTATCAAATGCCTGGTCAACTCCAGACCCTGAAGCACCTCACATCCCTATGAGGTAGATACTATTATTCCCATCTTAAAGGTCAAGAAGTGGAGGCTCAAGGTCAGCACCTCAGTAAGTGCCCACGATTCCAGCATCGTGTTGTCCTTGCCTGGTAGAGGACCCCACAGAAGACACGGCACCACTTACTGTCACAGATGCCCAAGGGGAGGCCCTAGTCCCAGGACCTGGCTGCTGTGGGGACACGTGACTTGCTCCTTCCAGCTCCTGAAATGTTCAGTGTGAACCCCCGCCCCCAAATGCGGCTCACTCCACAGGGCCAAAGCCAGCAGTTGTCATCGCTATGCAGCTTCCTGCGGGCCCACAGCTCTTAGGAGGGCGGCCTGATGCTGTTCCTCTCTCCCAACAGGATCTGTGGGAAACAAACTGCCCCCCCCCCCGGCCTAGGGCATGGGGAGCCCTCAGAGGAGGCATGAGAATCACCCAAACCTCCCGAGTTCTCTGGCCTCTCCCCAAGGCACTGTGCCCTGAGCCCCATCCCCCAGGTGTGGGGAGGAACCTGGCTGCGCCTGGTTCCCCTGCCTCTGCAGAGTTCTCACCTTGGTTTTCATCGTGAATCCCCAAACCTCTCCTGGACTTTCTTAACCCTGACCAACCACCAAGATTGGAAAACGTCACCCTGCGTTCTCCGTGTTGAGCTTGAGAGCCCAGAGGGCTGCATTCTTTGAGGCATAGGTAATAAAAAGCCAACATGCAGCCTGTAACCAACTCCCAGGCCGTAGTTAATACTCTGCTCAGTTCGTTATCATAAACCACCCCAAAGTCTGCCGGAAACGGGTTTTATTATTAAGTCACATAGCACAAAAGAATGAGAATAGTCAAAGGGCATTTAATAAAATGCCCTTTGTCCTAAAGGGCAGGCAGAAAAGGTTAAGGCACAATGGATACTTAGAAAACAGGAGAAAAATGAGTAAAACCAACTCATTTGTGTACACACACACCCACCCACCACACCCCATAAACCCATCAGATAAAAATTCACTTGACACCAAAACACTGAGTGGGATGAGAGAACCAGAGGACTGGGAGCCAGACGGGCTGGGCAGCCGGTGAGGGCGACTCCAGGAGAGGAGATAAGATGTCCTCTGGCTGGGACATTCCAAAAGGCTGAGGACACCTGTTTATTATGACGAATAACAAAGTCCCTGCAGCCAGAAGGCAAGCCCACCTCAAAACATCTGGAGTGTTCAAACGTCACCAAAGGGAGGAGGTGTGTGGGCTCTGGTATCTGGAGACAAGTTCCCCACCAGGAAGGGGAGACAAAGCCAGCCCTGTGCTGAGCTGGGCCAGCCTCTTTCCTGTGGAAAGTCCCTGGAAGCTCAGTGAGAGCCCCCTCTCCCCGCAAGGAGGAGACCAAGGGTTGGGCAGGGTCTCCCCCTGGGCCAGCCATGCCCAGCACCATACCCACCCTCTGTAATTTGTCCTGGAGAAAGAGGAGCCAGACAGAGGCGTTGTGGGACCTCCTGCACGTAGGGCTGCCCCCAGGGTCAGGCCAGATGCAAAATACAGCTCTACCGCTGAGGAAAAGCCAGCAGCTCCGAGGTTGTGGGCTTCTCTCGAGTTGTCCCAGAGTTCACAGGCTTCATGGAAGCAAAGCAGATGAGAAAAGACCAAAACTAAAACCTGAAGCCCACGGGGGTTCGGGAGCTTCTCCAAGTGTGGTGTGTGTGTCTGCTGGGCTTGTTGGTCCCTAGGACAGCCACCTCCCAGCACAGTGATAGCAAAAAGGTACTTTCCTTCTGGTCAGTGTCTCCTGCCGGCAAGACAAGCCTGAGTGAGCTGGGCCCTGCCTGGCTCCCTCCAGCTGCAGCCAGGGAGGGTATGGACGAGGGTCTGGCCTTCTCTGTTCTTGCCATGGTTCAACCCAGAGAGGCCCCCTCCAGCGCCTAGAGTGATGGCCCAGCCTGGCAGGGTGGCTAGCATGCGGGCAGAAGGAATGCGGGCATCTGGTCACCAAACTCCAGGGAAAAGACCAAAGATGTGCACTTGACCCTCAGGTCTCGAGCCCTGTTCCTTGGCCACGTGCCAAGGGAGCCACCACTGGGGGCTTCAGAGCAGGGGACACTGTCCATCTTGAGAGGGACACCATGGCGAGTCCCTGGTGGGAGGGGGCAGACGGGGCCTGAGCAGATGGTCCTGAGATGGCAGCAGGGCTCAGAGGAAGGGCAGGCCAGCCACGAGAGGGACCCCTGGGAGCCCCCAGCGAGCTCTGCACAGCCCAGGCACAGCAGTCACTTCACGCTCCAAGGCAGCCCTCCTCCCCACTGCAGGACCACAGCTTGGCCCTGCCCCTTGGGGAGGGCAGTCTGGGCCAGGTCAGGGGCCTCCCTGTGCCCTCCTCCTGCCTGGCACCACCACCCTCAGCTCTGCTCCAGGCTTTCGCTGGGCTGCACCACGGTGTAGCTGCCTTGGCCCATGGAGAGCTGCCGGCCAAAGAAGGACGTGGTGCGCTTGGGTTTCACTCGCTTGATCTGCTCGCCTGTTGAGGAACAAGAGGAGGAATCAGAGGAGGAATCAGAGGAGCGCACTGAGGAGAGGGCTTCCGGCAGCAGGGCCCAGGCCCCGGAAGCCTGGGTGCCGGCTGCTCTCCTCTTCACATCCGCCAACTTTCTGGCTTCAGTCTCCCAACTCCAACTGTTCCACCAGCGACAGGATGGGTGGGTGGGGCCTGTCACCAGCCTCCCAAATCAGAGACAAATCAGGGTTTGCATTTGATGCTGGGCCACGTGTGGTGTCTGAGCTTTTGCTAAAACCTGTTCAATAACAGACCAAAGAAACAAAACACCTACAACCCATATGACTGGTTGAAGGTGAGCCTCAACAAGATAAAAAGAATTCTTGTAAGTTAAAAATTTCAAGCCAGGTGATCAAGGTCAACATCAACAGTCATAAATCATGTTGATAATGCATCTTTGAAATGTGATAAAAATGGCACTCTACCTCTGTGGTCTTCCCCCCCCAAACCCATAAGCCCAGTCTAACCTTGAGAAAAACATCAGACAAATTCCAATAAAGGGGCGTCCTACAATATCTCCTCACAACTGTCAAGGTCATCAAAAACAAGGCAAGTCTGAGAAACTATCACGACCAAGAGGAGCCTAAGCGGACATGACAACTACTAAGTGTTGTGTGGTGTCCTGGATGGGATCCTGGAACTAACTGAAAAAGGACATTAGGTTAAAACTAAGGACTTTAGTTAATACTGTATCAACATTGGTTCATTCATTATAATAAATACACCATATTAACATAAGATATTAATTTTAAAAAATCAATCAAAGAAAGAAATAGGCAACACAAAATGAACAAGTAACTTGTGAAGAAAATATAAATGATCAGGCACATAAAAATGGTCTAACTTCACTAGTGGCCAAACACCAACCCACACAAGTTCTCTCTGGCAATGACACACACGTGTGGGTGAGGGTGTGGAAGGCAGGTGCCGCTCTGCCTTCTGGGAGGGGTACAGCGGGCACACCCTTAGACCCAGCAACCCCATGTCTAGGAACTTATCCTGAGGGAACAGTTCAGATTCCAAGTGAGGATTCGGCTCTAGGTATGTTGTTTGTTGTAGCTGAAAGTGGAAATGAACTAGTGGCCCCCAGCAGGGGACCGGTTGAAAATGCCTGTGCCAACCACACTGAGTCCCCAAGTGCTGACAACTGTGTTACAGAAAACTTACTTTGCCTTTTCTTGAATATAAAAATGACATGCTTGTAAAAAATTTAAATACTACGAAGAAGCACAAAGGGAAAAGTAATGACAGCAACTGATCACCGCAGTGGGGTCTTCTCTCCTCACACACGGAGGACGTTTTGCGTGTCGCTGCCCCGTTATCTGATTTTTTCTACCCAGTATTTTGTGAACCTTGCCATTTAATGTCGGTCTTGGTTATTTCATGACAAAAAAAATCCTTTTTAGTTCGAAACAATTCTAGGTTTATAGAGAAGTTACAAAGATGATACTACCCTCGTCCAGCTTCTCCCGATGCTAGCATCTCCCACTGCTGTAGTGCGTTTGTCAAAGCTAAGAAATGAACATTCGTACAGTAGCACTGAGTAAACCACAGACGTGTGGATTTCACCAGGTCTTCCACAAATGTCTTCTGTCTGCTCCAGGACACCATCCACCATACGAACTCATTCAGGGCATCGCATTTTTATCAGCTGCACTGATCCCACAGGATGTGGTTCCATCGCTCTGTACCCACAGACAATGGGAGTTTCTAGTCTTTCACATCTGGACAGTGCTGCCGGAACACAGCTGAGGACGCAGCAGTGAAAAGGGACAGGACTCTTACGCCAGGGCCCCAGCGGCCCCCAGTTCCTGATCACAGTGCTCAGATGACGTGACACTCACACCCAGCCCTCCTGTCTTTCAGCCAGCTGTCGGCTGCAGGCTACCTCAGCCCTCCCGTGGCATGCGAACGTGTACGTGTGTGTGTGTGCACGTGTACACACGTGTGTGTGTACCACAAAGGGGTCGCTCACCCTCCTCCACGTAGTCAATGGTGGACAGGTGCTGGATGCGGCTGCTCACCACGCTGCTCTGCCTCCGCAGCTGGGGACGCTGAGTGGGTGGCGGTGAGGAGCCAGGGCCCCCGGCGGGGCTGGTCAGGCTCTCCTGGGGGGCGGCGGGCTCCGCCGCCTGGTTCAGCTCGATGCAGTACTCGATGAGGCTGCTCATCAATTCAGCCTGGGAGGAGCGGGGCCAGCGTGAGGCCTGGAGGCCGAGCCTCAGCGTGGGCCCACCTCTCCATGCCCTCCGCAGAGCCCCCTGCAGAGGGGCAGATGCCCTGCCCTCTCTCTGGTAGAGGAGGCAGATGAGGAAACAAACAGCATTTACACAAGAAAGGAGGTGGGAGGCAGGTGCTCTGTGGGCCAGGGGGCAGTGGAGGCCTCCCATCTGGGGTGACTTTAGAGGTCAGTCCTGGTAGATGAGCAGGGGTGCTGGGTCTGGGAGGTAGGGTGGGAAAGAAAGAGCATTTCAGTTAGAAGGCCCAGGCTGGGAAGGCAGTGGGCTGGAGCCAGATGGGGAAAGCAGCTCAGATGCTATGGAGAGGATGAGGAAGGGGGAACCAGGGCCCAGGCAGGGCTTTCTGGGCTGAAGGAATTGTATGAATGTTGGCTGAGAGAAAAACCTGCAGGGCCAGAGGACAGGAAGGTGGTAGTGAGGTCACGGGGTGGGGGTGGCTGCTTGAACACGTTCTTCAAAAGTGCTGCCTTTTCAGGGGCAGACGGGTGGCTCAGTTGGTTAGAGCGCGAGCTCTGGGCAACAGGGCTGCCGGTTCGATTCCTACATGGGCCAGCGAGCTGCACCCTCCGCAACTAGAATGAAGTCAATGAGCTGCCGCTCAGCTCCCAGGTGGTCAGATGGCTCAGTTGGTTGGAGCGCAGGCTCTCAGCCACAAGGTTGCTGGTTCGACTCCTCGACTCCCGCAAGGGATGGTGGGCAGTGCCCCCGGCAACTAAGATTGAACACAGCACCTTGAGCTGAGCTGCTGCTGAGCTCCCGGATGGCTCAGTTGGTTGGAGCACATCCTCTCAACCACAAAGTTGCCAGTTCAATTCCCACATGGGATGGTGGGCTGTGCCCCCTGCAACTAACAACAGCAACTGGACCTGGAGCTGAGCTGTGCCCTCCACAACTAAGATTGGAAGGATAACAACTTGACTTGGAAAAGTCCCAGAAGTACACACTGTTCCCCAATAAAGTCCTGTTCCCCTACCCCAATAAAATCTTTCTTTTTTTAAAGTGCTGCCTTTTCAACAAATTTGAAATACAACACGATATAAAAGGTGAAGTGACCAGATGTCAGTGGACACACCCTGAACACCACTGGAAGGGGACGTCAGGGGGCTGACAGATCCACAGACAGGAAGCTGTTGGCACATGGTGCCCCTTAGGCAACAAATTCTTACTGGGTGCCCACCAGGCGCTGCTGTAGGCTGGGGAACACAGCAGGGAACAGGCAGACAGAGTGCCTACCTTGTGTTCCCAAGGATAGAACCCACTGGGGGAGCATTGTCAGAGGCCACCGGGGTGGCCCCAAGGTGACAGAGATGTGGTTGGGTCCCCGCCCACCCACAGTGCAGCCCAAGTCCTCTCTGACGCCACACAACCCACCCTAGGCCCAAACCCTGCGTGGACCCAGAAGCACGAGCCAGTGTGCCATTCTCCACACCTGCTGCTTTTTCTCCACCAAGGGAGAGTGGGCAGTGGGCTGGCGAGTAGGTGGGCAGCTGGTGGGGACAGAGAGCCCTGAGCTGTAAGAACAACAGGGACGCCCTCTAAATTCCTCTAACACAGTGTGATGCTTCTGAGCCTCATTCAATGCAATTTAACATCCATTCCAGATAAAACTCAGCAAACTAGGAATACAGAAGGGCATTTCCTCAACGTGCTGAAGGGCATCTATAAAAAACCCACAGCTAACATCACACGTATTGAGAGCAAGACTGAACGCTTTCTCCTAAGATCACGAGCAAGTCAAGGATGGCTGCCTCCACCAACGCAGCGCGGCACTGGAGGCCCAGGTGACTGCTAGCAGGCAAGATGAGAGTCACGCAGACTGGAGAGTCAGACACACCTGTCCTTAGTCACACACAACAGGATTGTCAACAGAGAACAATCCCAGAGAATATGCAAAAAAGCTGCTATAACTAGTGAGTGAGTTTCACAAGGTTGCAGGATGTAAGAACATGTGGATAACAAACTAAACTGTATTTCTATATGCCACAGTGAACAACTGGAAATTGAAGTTAAAAACCATACCACCTATGATACCAAGAAAGAAAAGAAAAGAAAAGAAAAGAAAAGAAAAGAAAAGAAAAGAAAAGAAAAGAAAAGAAAAGAGGGAGGGAGGGGAAGGGAGGGAGGGAGGGAGGAAGACAGATTGACTTAGGGATAAAAGATGTATAAGACACGTATACTGAAAACTATGAAATGTTAGTGAAAGAAATCAAAGAGCAATTAATGGAGATAAACAAATAAATGGACTGGATGACTTAAAGAAATCTCTCCCAAAGACAATATTAATAAAATGAAAAGTCAAGTCACAGAAAGAACGCATTTACAAAACATATGCCTGATAAGGGATTGGTATGCAGAATGTATAATGAACTCTCACAACTCAATTAAGAAAACAAATAAATAACTCAATTTAAAAAAGGACAAATAATTTGAACAGACAATCCATCAAAAGAGATATATGGATAGCAAATAAATACATTAAAAGATGATCAATGTCATTAGGAAAATGCAAATTAAAACCATAATGACGTATCACTATTATACAGTTATTAGGATGACAAACAAACAAAAACTGACAGTAACAAGTGCTGAGCAAGGATGCAAAGCAACTGGAACTCACAGACACTGCTGGTGGGAACGCAAAATAGTCCAGTCACTTTGCAAGACAGTGTGATGGTGTCCAGGAAAGTAAACCATGCTTATCATACAATCCAGCAATCCACTCCTAGGTGTTTATACAAGAGAAATGAAGGTATAGGCCCCCACGAAAGCCTGTGCACAAATGTTACAGCAGCTTTATTCACAAAAGCCCCAAACTAGAAACAACCCAAACATCCTTTGATGGGTGACGAGGTACCCACACAATAGTACAGCCACAGAATACTAGTCAACAGTAAAAAGAATGAACCAATACACCACACAATATGGATGAAATCTCAAAAGCATGAAGCTTAAAGAAACCAGTCTCAAAAGGCTGCAGACAGCGTATATCCTGGAGGGTTGTACCACAATTTTTAAATCAATTCACCAGTTGATGGACATTTGTCTTGTTCCCATTTCTTTGGTTATGAACTGCTATGAACATTTTAGTACAGGACTTTGTGGGGACCTGTCTTCTTTTCTCTTGGGTAAATGTGTCCGTATTATATGATAAATGTATTTATGTGACATTCTGGAGAAAGCAAAACTCTAGGGAGAGGTAAGGAGAGGTGTGAAATAGCAGAAGAAAAGATGAGTCTAAAAGAAGTAGAATATACAAAACAATTTTTAAATGGCAACTCCAAAGAAAAGTTGGCAAAAGACTTCAACAAAGGCTATGCAGATGGTGAATAAGACATAAAAGGTGCTCAATCTCAGCAGTGTGGGGGTGGGATGCCGAGTAAAACCATAAGGAGATTTGGGGGTGATGGAAATAAATGCCAATAAAAAAATGGGCAAACGGGGTTGGCCCGGTGGCTCAGGTAGTTGGAGCTCTGTGCTCCTAACGCCGAAGGCTGCCAGTTCAATTCCCACATGGGCCAGTGGGCTCCCAACCACAAGGTTGCCAGTTCAACTCCTGGAGTCCTGCAAGGGATGGTGGGCAGCGCCCCCTGCAACTAAGATTGAACACGGAACCTTGAGCTGAGCTGCCACTGAGCTCCCAGATGGCTCAGTTGGTTGGAGCGCGTCCTCTCAACCACAAGGTTGCCGGTTCAAACCGACTCCCGCAAGGGATGGTGGGCTGTGCCCCCTGCAACTAGCAACGCAACTGGACCTGGAGCTGAGCTGCGCCCTCCACAACTAAGACTGAAAGAACAACAACTTGACTTGGAAAAAGTCCTAGAAGTATAAACTGTTCCCCAATAAAGTCCTGTTCCCCCTCCCTAATGGATAAAAAAAAAGGGGCAAACGATGAGAACCGACATTTCACCTCTAGGAAGGTAGATAAAAAGCAAATCAGCTGCTCCACAGCTTGACTGTGGTGGCGGTGGTTACAAGGGTGTGGAAATCTGTCAAAACTCATTCATAAAATGGGTACACTTTATTGTAAATTATACCTCAACGAAATTGACTACAAAACAAAGGAGACAAAATCATAGGGAGACACCACGACTCATCCACCAGAGTGGCTAAAACGGAAAAGCCTGACAGTCTAGGTGTTGGGAGGAGCTGGTGACAAGCACTCGTCTCCCGCCGCGGAGTGCAAACTGGGACAGCTGCTTTGGAAAGTGGCAGTGTCCACTAAGCGGAGGACGTGGCCACCTGTGAGCCAGCCACTGCCCTCCCGGCATGAACCCCAATATTTGCACAAAGGCCACGCACAAGTGATGACAGCAACACCGTTTGCAACAGTTGCAAACTGGAAACTCGAGTGTCCTTCAGCAACAGAAAGCATGGAAGAGTCAAGGCTGGCAAATTTAGACATTGGAATAGCAGAGCGCAACGTGGAAGATCAAACCACTGCTCCGTGCAGCAAGAATGGAGCTCATGGACGCAGCGCTGAGCGCAAGAAACCAGACAGCAAAGAACACACTGTGGGATCCCACTGCCAGAAGGTTCGAAACCGGCAGGACTCTGGGCGGACACAAGTCGGTGGGAGGGGCGGGTGGGTACACACAAGATTTGGGCACTGTTCTGTATGTGTATTATAATTCAATAAAACATTTACTTTAAAAAGAGATCTACACTAGTGATGTAAAAATTACGAAGTCATCGCATCAAGATGGGACAGCCGAGTATTCGGAGCCGGGAGAGGGAAGAGCTTGTGGACACTGGGGCAGAGAGAGAAGTCCCTCCAGAGGCCGGGGAAAGGAGGGCCAGCAAGGAAGACAGGAGAGAGGCCAGAGGTCAGGGAAGCCACTGCAGGGGACAAGAAAGGTATTTCCAGGAGCGCCTGGTCAGGCTGAGACAGACGGAGGACACACATCTGTGCATCGGGGGTGGCAAAGCAGAGGCTGCTGAACAGGGAGCAGGGGGAGTGCAGGCTGGCTCTGAAGGGGTGCGGCACAGAGAGAGCAGAGAGCAGTGTGGCAATGGAAGGTCTAGAGACCCAAGGGGGTGGCAGGAGGACATGTGTGCTTTCAGAGATGGGAGTCCCTGCAGCATATCCACGTGCAGAGGAGAGAAGCGAAGAACACAGTCCTGAATGGGCCCTGTGGGGGGAGGGCAGCCTCTGCCATGATGAGGTGGGGGGGGACAGGGCAGGAAGGCAGACCCAGTGCTGACTGAACCCACCACCCACAGGAGAGTGAGACAGGCTGCAAAAGCACAGAGGGGCCTTAACCCTTCCACGTCTGCTCCTCATCTGATAGCATTCAACTCGCAGGGGGGCCTGGAGGACAGGGAGCCCTCAACTAAGCCACGCCCACTGCAGGCAGGCCAATGTGGACTCTCCAGACCAGGCCCAAAGAACTTACCAGGGCGGCTCCAGGTCAGCAGAAGTCAGCTACCCAGGTCCCCACGCCCTCAGCCAGCAAGCCTGGAGCCTCCAATCATCTGGGACCCCAGAGCCCAGCCTCCCCTAATCTCACCCCCCACCTCCGGTGAAGGCGGCACCCTACTACCTGCTTGGAGTAGACCTTGAGAAGCCTGTTGACCGGTGTGCCCTCATTGTGACCATCGAACTCCAGCCACAGGACAGACTCCTCCTCCTCGGGGGAGGTGTGGTCCCACGACAGCTCCTGGAAGCGCAGGCCCAGCAGGACGTGCTGGCCCGCGGCAGACACAGAGCTAGGACTCCCCTGCACAGAGACCGACCCCCGCACCGCACCCTGCTCGGGGCCACCAGGAGGGGACTGAGTGTGTGAGCTTCTCTAAGGAGAGGAGTCCCTGCTCTCATCAGACCCTCGAAGAGGGCTGGGGTTCAGGGGGGCTAAGGAGCCCCAACCCACAGCACTTGTCACGAGCAGGTCAGGGCCCTGAGATCTGGGGCAGTCAGGTGGGGAGGGGAGACCTTTCCCAGGCCCAGCTGGGCCCAGGCATGTGGGGACACTGATGCCCTGGCATCCCTCTCTGGGTACAATCAGAAGTCACTCAAAACTGTTCTGCTGGTTGGGAGGGACTCCTGCGCTAAGGGGCTGCTGACACCACCTTCAACACAGGCAGCCAGCAGACATCCAGTGCGAAACGCAGGGAGAAGCGGGACTCAGCCAGGAGGGCTCCAGGAAAGCCAGCAGCGGGTCTCTAGCCGCTGGGCAGGCAGAAGAGCCAGGCCCTGCCAGTCCCTCCAGCCAGAGGTGCTCATCCCAGCCGCAGCCCCCTGCCCTGGCCAGCCCCCTGCCTAGCACACTGGGCAGAAAAGCCCCAGATGACAGTGAGAGCCCCAGGAACATCCGAGGGAGGGAGGGGACCCCAGTCCCCCCAGTCCCAGGGGAACCAGGAAGGCCTAGGTCAGGACCCCACTGTCCCCATCTCCGACTGCCCACAGGTCCCACTCGGGAGCTAGACGTACCTTCTCCCTGTGGTCGATGACATGCACGCCCTCCAGATTGATGGCCACAGTCACTGGCTTTCGACCACCCCGGTGCAAAAAGCCCTGGGTCGGTTTATCAACCTCACCGTGGAAGAAGGCACACCTGTGGAGAGGAGCTGGTGTTAGCCTGTCCCCTCCAGTGCCAAGAATGACGGCTCTGGGTCTCAATTCACGCACCAACCAATGCTCTCGCCAGGCCCTGCCCGGGTACCTGAGAAGCTTAGCTGTTTGGGTGACTGAAGGTTAAATGAAAACCTGCCCCAGGGCAGGGAGAAACCGAGGGGGACGAGAGGGAGGCTTCTTGGAGGTGGTGGCATCTGAGCTGGTCGTGTAGAACAGGAAGCTTTGACAAGACAGGAGGAGGAACTGGGCAGCACAGAGAAGGGGGGCACCACAGAGGGAAGAGCGCGAACCCAGATGTGGACACAGCAAGTGATATTCAGGGAACCGCCAGGAGCCCAAGGACCCAAGAGCTGAGGCTGGGTCAGCCCCGCTGCCTACTGCCCGCCAGGCCAAGACCCTTCAACAACAGAGCGGGGGGTAAAGGCTGCACCTGCTTGGGGCCCGCGAGGGTGCAGGAGCTGCCCAAGGAAGCGGCTCCAGGGTTTGGCACTGAGAAGGGGACAGGGTGCAGTGGCCTTGCGACATCAACCCACTGAGCTACCACCTCCTCCCTCCTGCCCAGCCAGCTCCTCTCCCCCTCCTATGGCTGCCCCAGACTCTCGTCCCCTGCCCTTGGCTGAGCCAGAGTCCTAGTTAATCCTGCTTTCTGACTGCCTGCACCCCGCACCACAGGACCGGACACAGCACCTTCCATTCCTGTGAGCAGCTTGGGTCGCTGCCCAGCAGGCCCATGCCTGTCCCCACTCCTGGGAGACTTCTGCAGGGTCAGCTGATGGCTGGGACTCCTACTTTACTGAGAAAACGGAAGCAACCAAAAGAGGGGCCACTCGCCCATCCTGATCTGTTTTCACTCGCTACTGGACCATCCCTATTAGCACACACTTTGCCCATCATCAAAATGAAAAACCTGGCCACACCGCACCCACAGCTCCTGCTCCACCTCGACTCCCCTCCACAGCATGGCTCCTGGAAGGTGTCACTCACTGTCTCCAATCCAAGCTTCACTCTCCTCTACCTACTGCTTCCTCCACAAGGCTGGAGCCAAGGTCAACTGTCAGCCACTCAGGACACGTGGAACTTGACCTTGAAGCAGCAGCATGGATGCTTGGTCACTCCCTCCTCGACACCCCCCCTCTGCTGGCCTTGCAGAGCTCCCTCGCTGTGCTGGCCGGGGTCCTCCTCCCGCCGAGACCACTCACCCCCTTGGCCGTCTCGGGATCCACGATTTCAAACACCATCTCCTCAACGATGACTCACCAGTTACTACCCAGCTGTAGACCCAGAAACCCAAATGCCCACTAGGAACTGCCACCTGGGTATCTACAGAGCATCTCAAAACCAACATGTCTGAAGCCAAGCCCCTAACCTTCCCAACCCACTCCACTACAGGCTCCCATCTCAGCCGACAACAATGCCATCCTCCAGTTGCTTGGGCCACAAACCTGGCATCTTCTCTGCCTCCTCTCCCGCTCATCTATCCAGCAGATTCTGTCGACTCCACCTTCCCCAATTCTGGAATTGGAGCATGTCTCACCTCCTGCATGACCACCATCTGGCCCGACCCACGTCACCCCTTCAGAGTATTGTCACACAGTCTTCAATGGTCGCCTGGCCGCGCCCCCGCCACCTGCAGTCTGTTCGTTACTTCTACTCCTCAGTGTCTCTCTCCACTAGGAGGCAGCTTCACCAGGCAGGGCTCAGTCTCTTTACTGACCGAGGTGTCGCCAGCACCTACTGCCGACACATGGCAGGTACACAGAGCTACTGGCCAGATGTTGACTGTGTGAACGAGAGCACTGGCTGAGGGGAGGTCAGCAGGTCCACGGATCAAGTGCCTATAGCAGGTGAAGGAGAGGCCCTGTCCAGGGTACCCTGGCTGTGACAGGAAGAAGGGAAGGACAGGTGTCCAGCTGGGGACCCGTGGGGCCTGACGCGCTGGCATCAAGGCACATCTCATGTGAAGATGCAGCTCAGCTGGAGCAGAGATGGGCTCCCTGGCAGGCCGCACTAGGAAAGGCCAAGACAAGTGGCTGGGCTGTCAGGCAAGGGGACAGAGGAGACCCCAGGGCTGTGGCCGCCCATGACGATGGCAGCCAGGGAGCTGCTCACCCGTAAAAGGGCAGCTCGTGGCACTTGAGCAGGTAGGCGCGGTAGTGGGTCCTCAGGGAGGCCTCCTGCTCACTGTCACTGCTGACCACTTCCTTCACCTTGCGGTAGGCGTTGAGCAGGCCCTGCTCATCTGTCCCAGCCTTGGCCGCCCGGCCCCGAAGGGCAGCAAAGAGCCGGTGGCCCCGCTTACACAGGTGGGCAGGGAGGAAGGAGTCCAGCTTCTCCCTGTGGAGGAAGAAAGACGGATGCCTGGCATGAGGGGCTCTGTGGCTGGGGGCTGGCCAGAGGTGCCGAGGTCCTCAGGGTCCAGGCACGCTCATGGGGGAGCGCAGGGGACCCCTGAACACAGCCCGCCACAGATCCCATTGCAGCCATCCCAGCAGCATGCCTTCAGGCGAGAGGCCTGAAGGAAGGTTGGGAGATGGAGAGAAGAGCCAAAACCAGGTCCACCCAGAACCAGGCTGTGGCTGGAGGGTTTCAGAGATCCGCTGTTGTCACCAAGCTAGGGAGGTTTGGATTCCTGAACTAGTGGAACTTTTACATCAAAAAATGGTGTAGTGCCCCAGAGCTATCAATGTTTTGTTCTGCCAAACGGGGGTGTAAAAAAGCACCAACCTCCAATGCACCGGCACAGGTTCGTGAAAGGAAGGGCATTTTCAATCACACACAGCAGAGCAGGCAAGAACCTGGTGTGACTGCTCTGTCCTTCTCATCCTAGGCAGCCCAGGGGTTACGTAGGCCCTGGCCGTCCCAGATAAGCCACAGCGGGAGCCTCAGTCTTTGAGCATGCGCGCCCGCGCCAAGCCTCGGCTTCCCCGCGCGGAAGGGACGCTGATGCCTAGTTATACGGAAAGGCGCTAGCATGTGCCTGGCCTGCAACTAGCACAGAACGCATGTCACTGCAGCTGTCCCTGCTGGGGCTTCTCTCTGAAGGACCAAACACCCCAGGCCACGGGGAAGGGCAGCCAGTCCAGCAGGAGGGCTGAGGCGAGGAAGGAGCATGTGCTGGCCCGGAGAGGCCCAACTGCAGGGCGGCATGCGGAGAAGGTCTCCAGGGGGCTGCCCACCCTTCTCAGGGCTGCCGCGTGCATTTTCATCATTTGTCCCCCCACAGAATCCCTGACTATGACTGCACTTAAACAAGCCCAGCGCCCTCCTGACCTCAGATGGAGGCTGGATTCTGTCCTCGCGCACATGGGGGGCTCCTTGGGCTGGGGTCCCACCCAAGGGGATGTCACTTCACCCAAGTCTCCCACTTCCCAGGGAGGACGAGGAAAAGGTAGCTTAGAGGAGTGGGGTGACTCCCCCAAGGTCACCAGTGTCAGGGCCAGCCCTGGGCTGAGCCCACCTGACTCCAGGACCTCGCGAGACCTAAGAGCACTTGTAAGGAGGACCCTGGGGCAAGCCGCCACCCCCCGCCCCTGCCTCAGGTCATGCTGGCTGTCACCTCAGGGTACAGGCAGTGAGCTGGCCCGGTTGGTAGGGCCCGAGCTGCACGCGGCACACCAGGGCGCCCAGCGCCTCGCAATCCTCCAGGTCACACGGGTACCGTGCGGCCAGCACGTTGCCTTTGGCCTCTTCGTAGAGCAGCCGCAGGACGTCCTCGTCGTGGATCTGGGTGGCAGGGAGGGGCTGCTCAGCTGGCTCAGGGCGCCAGCGTTCAGAGGTCTAGGGACAGGGAGGCTGGACACAGGGCGCCAGCCCTGGGTGCTACTGCTTGGGGCTTGCTGCCTTACCTGGAGCTCCCGTCGCTTTGGGAAAAACACGTTCCTTCGGAACTGCAGGGAAGGCTCATCTGGGGGGAGAGGAGTTCACAGCTTGGCCACCCCGCTCAGCCCTGCCCAGCTCTCCCGACTGGCCCAGTCCCCAATCCTCAGGCTCAGCAAGCCTGATGAGAAAACCCAAGGGCTGTCCAGCGAGTGGGGTGGGTGGCTTATCTCGACATGCTCACTACCCCCGCCCCCCAGTGCACTATCTCCTGGCCTCCTCCAGGGACGCCAACCTCTCCTGAGTGGTCCTGCCACTCAGCCAGGACAGCTCCAGCTGCCACCGGAGGAGGCCTGGCTGGGCTGGGAGTCAGTGCTGCAGACCCAGGGGGGCCGAGATGCAGCCGCACAGCCGCACACTGACCTGTGGCCACATCATCGTCTGGGGCATCGGTGAAGCGCAGCAGCAGATCCGGCCACTGGCGGCCCAGCTTGTAGGGCTGGTGCTTGGGCTTCAGCTGCACCTCTGCAGGACAAGAGGGGAAGCGGCACATGAGGCCTGTACCAGCACAACTGCCACCTGCCACCAACAGCAACATGCGGCAGTCATGGCCAACACCAACTGATGGGTACGCATGTGCCCTGCAATACCCCATCCTCATTTCCGCCAGAGAAAACGGGGCTCAGAGAAGTTGCTTGTCCAAACTCACATAGCAAGCGAGGGGGGTCAGGCTCAGGCAGAGCCAGCCTCCGACTGTTCCCTACAGAGCCCAGGGTGGGCTGGAGCCGAGAGGCTGTGGCAGAGAGAAGTTGGGGGGGGGAGGGTGCGGGCGGGGGAGGGACAGTATAGATGGAGCCAGCACGTCATCAGGAAGCAGAGGGGCTGACCTCACCACCCCTGGCAAAGCCTGGGCCTTCCCCTGGCCAGCCCCCAACTCCAGCCTCTCCCCTGGGAGCTCCACCTGACCTTCCATCCTGCAAGCTTCTGGCGTCCACGGCCCACAGGCACCATGCACCATGCCTTCCAGCTCCCCCACCTCACTTCCGTCTCTCACTCCCTCTCCCACTCCGCTCCTGCCGCTCTACCCTTCTTCAGTCATTTGAACATTCCCAGATTGTTGGTGCTTTGAGGCCTTTGCACTTGCTGTTCCTCCTGCCTCAGACACCCTTCCCCCAGATCTTCACACGGCAGGTTGGCTCGGGGTGCAGTTCAAGTGTCACCTTCCCTAGACCCTTAATTAAGGCTGCCCCTCCTTGCCATGTATCACCCAACTGAAGCCCATTCGGTTGCCGGTAACAGTGGTTACCGCTATCTGACATGACCTCACTGTGCCCCCCCTAACTGGTGAGTGCCACGTGGGCAGGAGCGCCTCTGCCCAGTTCACTGCTGTACCGGACCCGCCAGGTGCCCTCACCATGGGTCAACCTCTCCACTCCAGACTCAACATCCCGGGCCAGGAATGACAAATCAGTTTCCCCTCGTGCACCAGAGCCCCATGGCTTCTGAGAACTCTGAGGCCATTTCCAAGACCATCTGGTGATGAACAAAGATGGCTGCCGGGGTGCAGGAGGGCAATATACACGCTACAACATGTCACCCCTGCCTTCTGAATGCCCTGCTGACCCTTATCCCCCACTTCACTGCTGCCACCAGAGGGCCAGGTGCCTTGTCCCGCCAGCCTGATGCCAACGGTCCTCGTCGACCCTGACCTTCACCCAGAACAGCAGCCACAGCCTCCAAACTGGCCTCCTTCCCTGCCTACAGCCTTTTCCACCCAACCCCTGCACTCGGCTTCTTCACACCCCCTTCTTCTCCCATCACTTCTCTGATCCCGATTTCCTGGTGGCTCCACGGCCCTCATTTCCAACCTAGATCCTTGGCCACACCTGTCTGCAACCACAGCGGCCCTACCACGCCCCAGGACGGGAACGTGCCATGTGCAGCAGCATCCTCTCCCCTCCACGAATGGCTCCCTCATCACCCCCTCCCCCTCGGTGGCTCAACCCCGAGCACACTCTCAATCTGGACATTCACTGAAGCCCGAAGAGACAGTGCCTGCCCGAGGCCACCAGAGTTAGTGGCTAAACCAGAAGAGCTCCGCCTACAAGCGTCCTGCCCCACACTTTAGATTGCGAGTTCCCTGAGGCAGGACACCTTCGATTCTGCTCCCTACTGTACCCCCAGCAACTAGATCGCTGCCCACACGAGCAGGGGCTCCACGCATATTTTTTTGTGACATGAATGAGGTAGCTGATGACGGATGGGACCCCTGGACACACTGGGAAAGGGTGGACCTGGGGCAAGGGTGCCTTTCCTTCCGCCCAACCCAACCAGCCTTAAGCCTCAAGCCCCAGCAGCTCAGAGGACTCCCGTTAACAGAATAGACAACGCTGACCCCGTGGTCCCACACATTCCAGATGGGGCCTTCCCGCCGAGGCACCACACGTGACTGACAGTCCCTGGAGCCCTGCTGCATGCAGACTGACAACGGCATTGAGAAGCTCAAACCCTTCCAACATCCAGCCCGAAGCGTGGACCAGCAGACGGCACCCCCTCTGCCTCACAGCCCTGGGGCATCTGGTCAGTACTTCACCCATTCAGGGCATTTGGGGGGGACAAAAGCTCTGAGGGGCCCGAGTCAAAGGTCAAGTGGCCTTTCGGCCTTCCTGAGCCCAGCCCGGGAATAAAGTGGGCACTGACTTTGTGCCGGGGCCTCAGGCCACCCTCCTCCTGAATGGGGCAGGGCACCCGGCTAACCAGGCCAGCAGGGCCACACAGGCAGCCCATTCATGTTCTGGAGGGGAGAGTAGGCATGTGATGAGGAGGGAGTGGGGATGGAGAAAGTGGGGGCGGAGAAAGTGGGAGGAAACAAGCTGTCCAGCTGCAGGGACAGCGAGCCTGGCAGGGGTCGGCCACATGGAACTGCCACCCCCAGTTTTTCAGACACAAGCTAAGGGGCCCACAGTCCTGACCAGCAGCCTGGAGGGTGAAGGAGGGGCCAGTGAGCTGGGTGGGGAGCAGCCAGAGGAGACTGGTCAGCAGGAAGAGGGTGGGCGAGAGCAGCAGCTGGGCAGGAAGCTCCAACGGGCGGGCGGGGTTTGGGGGGGACAGGCACGCCCTCTCCCACCAAGCCAGCTGGTATCCTCCCCCTCCACGACAGAGGCACAAACCCCAACCACTAGGGGCCCCAGGGACCAGCCGTCTCCTCTTACCCCTGCTTCTCTACACGGAAGGAGAAAGTTCAAGTTCATAAAACATGCCTGGCTCTGGCACTGGTTGGGGCATCCTCCCCCTGACCCTTTTCCTGTCCAAGCCAGCAGGCTGGAGGCCTTACGCAGAGGCCCCAGGAGTCTCCCAGCCCTCCCCGCCCCAGGCCTGAGGGGCTGGGGAGCCACCAGCCCCACTCCTGCTCCATCCCTGCCTTGGGATCTCAGCTGGAAAGGACAGAACCTGGGTGGTCACAGGCCAGAAACCAGGCAGGGCTGCAGGCCCCTTGCAGAGAAGCTGTGTTCCCACTCGTCCTGCCCCCCCGGCCCCCAACCTCAGGGAAAGCCTCATCTTCAGGAGTGGCTGCTGGGTGCCATCTTCCTCTCTGCCCTCAAGGAGCAGAATGCATTTCAGAGGCCAGCTGGGGGCCACGCTGGCTTCCATTTTGATCTCAGTCCTACGATTCACTGGTCCCACCACTCCAAACCTCAACTTCCTCATTTGCAAGACAAGGCTGGGCCATGAACATAAGGAGAAATTCTAGTCACAAAATGCCAGCCCAGGTTGTGGCACAGACCATGGGCTCGTTGCATGCAGATGCCTTCCCTCTCTGTCCCAGTCCTGCTCCTCCTGATGCCCCAGGATCCTTACTGCTAAGGTTGATGGGCAGGCTCAGCCTCTCCTCTGCCACCAGCAGAAAGAAAGGAGTCCTCTTAGGGCTCTGGGTCCTCAGTTCCAGGACACACACACACAAGTCCCACCCACCCGATGTACAGTGGCCACAGGCGCTAGAACTGCCCCTCCCTCCCCACTGGTCACAGCCCTCCCACTTGGGTTTCTTGTGACCAAGCCTTACCCAGCAGAGGGGAGACAAGCCAGAGCGCGAAGGCCTCCAAGGCGCTATCTGGGAGCTGCAGGACCTCCCGGATGGCACGGTGCAGCTCGTGGGCACTCAGGGATGGCAGGTTCTCCACAGCCAGGGGCACCACTGAGTCATCCGCTAGATATACCAGTACATCAGCTCCTGTAATGAAAGCCAGGCAGGGTCAGCTGGGCCCACTGCTCAGGCACCCCTACTGGGGCTGGAGCCCCCCCACTACACCCCTTGAGATGACCAAGGCTATATTCCAGAGGCACAGCCCTAGCATCCCCAAAGGACACTGGGAAGAGTGCCATCAGTTAGGACTTGAGACCCTATAACCCAGCAACTCTGCCCCAGGGAACAATCTAGCCCCACCCAAACCCCCAAAGGTTCAAATTAGGGATAGCCACTGCACACACTCTCCTGGCAGCCCCAAGGGCTCTGCTGTGCTTCCTTCCTGACGAACACTCCACATGGGGACTGAAGCAGAGACTGAATCCATCGTAAGGTTATAGCGATCAGTGTATCAGGTTAGGAGAGGTTGTAAGCCACTGTTATCTTTAGGCAAGTTGCTGTCTCTCTCTGGCCCTGGCTAAGATGGGAACTGAGGGTTCACAACCACCCCAGGGTAAATCAAGTTCCAGGGCTCCACTTCCTGAGGACTCAATACCATGGTCTTTCAGGATAGTCTCAAATATGCCAAGAAAAGTACAAGTTGAATGTTCCCTTGTGACAGCCTATGGGATTCCTATTTGAAGGCCAGAACCAAAGGGACACCCTTGGAAGAGCAACCAGATTCAAATGTCCATCCCTGGAACTGCAGGTACCGTGAAGGAGCACTGAGCTTGGAGGCCAATATACTCGGGTTCCAGTCCTCGCCTGGACCCCAGCTAGCTGGCTGACTTCAGCAAGTTAGTGTGAGGGTCAGCTGCCTCTCCTATAAAACAGGGCTAATACCCCTTCCTCAAAGAGTGGCTGCAAGTTAAATGAGGTGAAGCCTGTGAAAGGCAAAGGCAGTTTATCATGAATACAAGGGAAGATGCTTTTTGGATCCCCCAGTCTGTTGCCCAACAGCTACTTTCTTAAGAGATCATAAAATAATCAAAAGGAGACTGAGATTCAGACCCCCTTTTCAGGCAGGAAAAATCGAGGCACTGAAGGCTACAGCATCCTGTGACTTAACCCCTTCAGCGCCTAATTTTCTCCCCATAAAATGAAGATAATGATCCCTGTTTTCAAAAGGCTGTTTGTGAGGGGGAAAAAAACAACAAAGAAAGTTAATATGTCACTTTTCATTCATGAGATTTCTTTTGAATTTCACAGCTCCTTGTAATATGTTCATTTTACACATGAGGAAAAGGAGACGTAAGCAGACTATTCAACTTGGCCAGTAGCATAGTGAGAGAACTGGTCCTCCAACTTCCATTACTTTTCCACACCTTATTTGTTAATTAACACGGAAGATTTTCTTTAATAAAAGAGATGACAAGCCAGGGCCACTTCCCCGAGGCTGGGGCCCCAGGAGGGCATGGTGGGGAGGAGATGAGGGAAGGGACCCACCTCGGGCACCCACGGAGGACACGCTGCTTCGATGGGATCGCTCAGCGGGCTGCTCGGCATTACCTTCCGTCCCGTCCATCTGCAGAGGGAAAGAGAAAGTGCAGTTAATGGGGAGTACAGGGATGGTGGGCTGGAGAGCCCCTCGAGCTCACTGAGGAAGGGAGGGGTTCCGGGCTGATCTGTGAAAGTGAACAACGGTGGCTGGAGGCACTGGTGTTTAGACCAACGGGGTGATGGGGGGGGGGGGCGTCCTCAGCCGACTAGAGGTCAGGGCGGGTGGGAGGGGTCAGGAGGGGTTTGAAGCTCAGCTCGCCGGGATGCCCAGGCAGGGCACCGCACAACGCCGTCGGGGCGGGGGCCCGCGCACGGAGTCGCCGCGCTCTCACCTGGCAGGGAGGCAGCTGCCACCGCCTCAGCCCAGGCTGCTGCCCTGATTCCGACCCCCAGTTACGGCAGGGGTTCTGCAGCGGGTCGGGACTCCAGGTCCCGCTCCGGCTCTAGCTCCCGAAGCTGCGACGCGGAAGCAAGGGGGGGAGGAAGCGCGGCGCGAAGGGCCCCGCCTCCCGACCCGCGGGAGCCAATCCGAGCCCGGGGCCGCCGCGCACGCGCCCTGCTGAGTCCGTGGGCTCACGCCCCCCTCCAGGGACCCGCGCATGCCCGGGACACTGAGGCCGCATTCCTCTCTTGTCTGGTCACATTTTAGGATGGCCGCACTATGAACCAGACTCGCCACCAACCCGAGTGACCAAGGGCGAGGGGCCCCCACACCGATGGCCTGTAACAATTTGTGGAAGATTCAAGGCAATCAGGCATCCGGGCGCCAGCTCTGGCACTCACATGAGACTTTGGGCCGGTCCCCTCACCTGTAAAATGGAGCCGCTTCCTGGGATCTACGCTGCTCGCTGCTCGGGGCGTTGGATAAAGGTGCCGCAGTCACCTGCCTGTACTGCAGCGCCCCGGGGCCATGAGGGGTGATGGGCCATTCTTTGTGGTCAGGACACTGGGTACCCTGTCTTGACTCATCCTGGACAAGCCCCTTTCCCTCCCGTCCTGTTTCCTTATCTGTAAAATTAGGAGGTTGGACTCCATGACATCCAAGGACCGTCATTGTATGCCAGAAATCCAGGCTGGACACACTTGTTTTTCCAGGGAGCAGTCACATGAGCCCTTGTATCTTAGACACACAGCCTTAGAGACCTTGAGTCATTCCCAGGCTGGGAAGAGGCATTGGGTGGGGCAGAGAAGAGGCAGGTGTGAAACCACCTATCCCCAGGGTCACCTCACCAACATATTCTGGCACCAACAGCATGTGTTTGCCTGAGGTGTGAATCTCGGAGAAAAACAGGTCCGTGGGATGCCTTCCTGAACTAGAGGAACCAGAGTTTGCTCCAAGTGACAACAGTGAACTTGGAGAGCAGCAGGAACAGGGATGTGGGCTCACCCTGCCCTGACCCCCAATGTCGGAAGGCCGCTCCAGCTCCTGATCCAGTCCAAGTGTCCTCAGTATTTGAAACAGCTTAGCCTGCCCTCCAGGACCCATACTGCCCCCCCCGGCCCCCATTGAGCCCATTACAACATGTCTTCTTACCAGCATGGCCTGAGAACTCAAGGAAGCTCAGATGTGAGCGAGAGAGAAGTGTGCAATGGGAACAGGCATCTCCCTCCTGGTTCTCAGCTCTGGGACCCTCAGACCAGGACACAATGGCTCAGTGGCCTCCCTAATCCCACTGGAGCACAGTGGGAACAAAGTTCAGTGTTGTTGAGTGCTTACCGGATGGGTGGCCTGGGCTAGGGTGGGAAATGGAGACCTGGGTGAGACAGTTTAATTGGGGAATGGAGAGAGAGAGGAGAGAGAAGCCCAAGAGTAATGCATGTTTAAAACTACGTAAAATGACAGAATTGCCTTAAGAGCTATAAAATGCCACAGGCAAGAAAAGAAGGGTCCTCAATTCCTGAGCACCTACTGTGTGCTAGGCCCTTTCCGTCTTCCCTCAGGTCATCCTCATGGACCCTGGGAGTGGAAATAAGAATAATAGCTGCCATTTGTGGAGCATGCGCAACATGCCAGACCCTTTTCTAAGAGCTTTAATCCTTATAACACTCTAAGGTGAGTATCCTATCTCCATTTCATGACAAGAAAACAGGATCAGAAAAGTTCAATAACAAAGCTGACGTCTGGCAGTATGTGTGGTGATGATATGGAGGCTGAAACCCAGATCCAGGAGGAGGCACTGGAAGAGATTCCTGAAGGCATTCCAGGTAGCGGAGCATTTAGAACATCAGGGAAGAAGCCCTGGGCAATCAGAGCACAGCAAGTGAAGTTGGGAAGGTGGGGTGACACCCCACGGGATCCAGGGTGAGGACTGTGTGGTGGGTTTGGCAGGCAGTGAGGACCGTTTTTTTTCCTTTCAAGATTTTATTGGACTTTATTGGAGGAACAGTGTGTACTTCCAGAACTTGTTTCCAAGTCAAGTTGTTGTCTTTTCAATCTTAGTTGCAGGGGGCGCAGCCCCCCATCCCTTGCGGGAGTGGAGGAGTTGAACTGGCAACCTTGTTGTTGAGAGCCCGCGCTCCAACCGAGCCATCTGGCACTGGCCCATGTGGGCACTGAACCGGCAGCCTTTGGCGTTAGGAGCACGGAGCTCCAACCGCCTGAGCCACCGGGCTGCCGGAGGATGTGTGTTTTGGAGGTTGTGAGCTAGGGAGTGACAGCTCAGAGCCCTGCTCTGGCAGGCAGAGGGTTAACCTGGTGGAATCTGTAGGGCTGGAGAAGAGCTCTCCAGGGGTGGAGCTGTCCTTCTACAAGGCTCTGGGGAGTGATACTGGGTCTCCCCTGGACTTGGGGTAGTGAGGTCGGATTAGAGAAGAGTGGGGCCCATCGGAAGGGCAGGGGGCGGGGCAGCCCACAGAACCAAGAGGCCTTAGGCTCAGTGATCAGCTGGGCTGGGCCATACTTTTGCAAGCAGTAAAGGACGTTGAGGCCCACAGGAGGGACTGCCAATCCTCACTCAGGAATAGGGTTAACGGGTGGGAAGTCCCACCTGTTTTCAGGAATTTTTTTCGCTTTCCTGTTCCCGAATCCTGAGATATAAACTGTTTTCTATTCTCCATGATGAATCGTTTCCACAAAGTGACAACTGATACTACCAACCACCTGGGTTCAAGGAGCCAATTTTCCCGATTTCCGACCAACTTTTCTTGGGATTCAGGAATGGAAAAGCGAAAAAAATTCCCGAGAACAGGCAGGAATTCCTGGCTGGAAACCCTAGCAATAAATAGGAAAAATGTCTAAGAGATACATTGTGAGTAGTACGTTTGTTTCCCATTGTGAGTATTACTAGGTTCAAGGAACCGATTTTCCCGATTTTCCGACCAACTTTTCTCAGGATTTGGGAACGGGAAAGCGAAAAAAATTCCTGAGAACGGATGGGAATTCCTGCCTGGAAACCCCACTCAGGAGAGAATGAGCAAAAGTAGGATTGCAGCCCAACCCTCCATGAGAGACCAGTGCCAGTGTGTGGGGAAGGTTTTGGGGACAAAGAGTCCCCGGGAAGCTCCAGGTATGGAGGTCAGAGATGAAACCCTACTTCCTGGAAAGTAGTGGGGTGAATGGTTTCTCTTTGGCAGAGGAGGAGGAGAAGGGTGAGCAAGACTGGTCCTTGGGCATCTGATGGGAAAGAGCTCCAATGAGATCTAGAGGGGCAGGTGGGGGGTATTGTTGGGACTTGACATTCTTTGGGACCCTATGGAGATGGGAGACAGAACTGGAAACCCAGGGCTGGCTGCAGGGCTGTCCACTGATGCTGCTCCCCGACTTGTCCACTTGTTCGTTCTTTCAATGAATATTTATTGAGTGTCTACTCTGTGCCATGTACTGTTCTAAGCTTTCGAGATAACATTAGTGAACAGAACAGCCAGAGAGCCCTGCCCAGACAGACAAGTTAATTACTATGTGTCAGAAGGTGATGAGTACGATGGAGGAAAAAACAGGTAGAGAGCCAGGTAGGGGCACCGGGATTGCTGGGCTGGTAGGGCAGATGGCAGCATGCATTGAGACGATCAGGGTGGACTCACTGCATGGGTGACCTTTGAGCCCAAGCTGGAGGAGGCCAACAGGAAGAGGGAACAGCCAGCGCGAGGCCTGGGTGCAGGAGCCCCTTTGAAGAAGAGGCCAGGTGGCTGGAGGTGGCTGGAGCAGAGCGAGCGAGGGGATGGTCAGAGGAGTATGGGGCAGCGCTGCGAGGGCTCCTTGAGCCTGGAAGGACTTTCGCTCAGACTCTGAGCAGGATGAGGCCTTTGCAGGATGTGAAGCAGAAGAGAATGGTCTGACTTAGATGTTAACTGCATCCCTCCGGCCGCTGTGTGGAGGACAGATGGGAAGGGGGCACGGGTGGAGGCCGGGTGGCCGGTCAGAGGTAGGAACCCAGGTGGAGGTGATGGTGGTGGCTTTGGGCCAGGGCAGTAGCAGTGGAGGAGGTAAAGGGGGGATGGCTTCGGATGTTTTGAAGGTAATAGTAATGCAATTTCCTCATGGAATAGTGGTGAGGTGTGAGGGGAAGGGAGGGGTCGGGACCACACTAAGGGTTGGCACCCGCGATTGGGGCCTTCACAGATTTCTGTGGGCAGTGGCTCCTAAGCACTAAGTCTCTGTGCCCTCAGAAGAAGAGCCCACTCCTTTTTGTCCCCCCTCCTTCTCATCCTCCAGGGAGAGAGAGTCAGTTCGCTCGCTGTCTTGTCAGCTTGGGTTGTCTCTATCCAAAGGGAAATGGGCAGCCGTAGCCTGGTCACCCCCAAGCAGAGAGGTACCACATCTTTCATGCACTCAAAATCCCCATCTTTCCCCTGGGAAAGAGGCTTGGAGAAAAGGAGACTGTCACGTGGGGTGGCATGTGGGGTTTTTTCTGGGGTCTCTAGTCCCGCTCCCCACATAAGAACGCAGGACATGGTGAGGCCAAACAGGAACACCCACGGAGCCATAGAGAGGGGAGTCATACCATTGTATTCTCGCCGGTGGCTGGGCTGGAGACGCAGGAAGCAGGAGCCACACAATCTGCAAGCCGCCATCCACTTTTCTGCCAACCAACCAACCAACCAACCTCACTTGCCAGCTGCAATCTACCGTGCTAACTGCAATCCACTCTTGCCAGCTCAGCCACCATCTTCTTGCTAGCCCCCATTTTCTGCCAGCATAGCCATGGCAGTTATATGAGTGTCCAATGGCTCACTGGTTACAGCTGACGGCCAACTAGCCATAGCTGATGGCCATCCAATCACAGTTGATGGCCATTTACTACCTGAGCCAGCACCTTTCCACATGAGGCCGAGAGCCTGGAAACTGCATCCTGGCTCTGTCCCCACAGAGACCAAGGGAGGCTGTTTATGTCTCACATGGGGGAGTCCTAAACAACTGGGAGAAGGCTCAGCTCCAGTCCCTGCTGACTCACTCCTCTGGGGTGGGGGTGCTTCCCACCTTGTGGGCCTCCCTGATTCCCCAATGCCCCGGCACCCACGGCAGGCTGGGTCTGCCCCCTGGTGGCCATGCTCCATCCCACCAGCTTTGCTGCCTGTGGGGGATGGGTGGGCAGCCTGGTGTGTGGTGCCGCGGAGACAAATGGGAGTGTGGGCCAGCCTGGGCAAGCAGGGCCTTGCCCCCCAGCAGGCTCATTAAACCCATGCTGACTGAGGCAGCCCGCAGGGGCCCCACCAGGGGCCTGGGCCTGTCTGCCAGGCCTGGTCAGGCTGCAAGGCCATTGTTGGCCAGCAGAGGGGGAGGCCACCTTGGGCCATCATCTCTGCCCCAGGACATTTCACACTGCAACCTCCTCCAGTGCGTCAGGGCCACCCAATCTGGCTAGCTCCCCTCTCCTGGTGAGGTCTGGGCAGCAGGCCACTGCTCACCCTACGCCCAGGGTTAAACATTAGTGGGAGGTTATCAGTCTGGGTACGGGGCGGGAGAGGGTAGAATTACACTTTCACCAGCTTCTCCTCTGCAGCCACCAGTTCCCACCCGGAGGGACAATGCCCGTGGAGGAGTTTGTGGCCGGCTGGATCTCCGGTGAGACATTTTTCTTCCTTCTGTCACATCACCCCCAATGGTGGATCACTTCCTGGGGAAGGTGGGTGACATGGGAAGATCTGAGGCCAAAGTCCTGGTTCCCCTGGAGAGCCCAGAGCCAGCTGTCCCAGAGCCTCCTGGGAGTTGCCTATGGGAGAGGAGAGAAAGTCACAGAGGGGGTGGGGGGTGGGGGTGGTGCTGCTGTGTCCCAAGGCCACACTGCCTGACACCTGTGCAGAGCGGGAGTCAAAGTGATGGCTCTCCTTGACACACGGGCAGCACCTACCCCTCGAACTCCACGCTCCAAGCCTGTCTTGTGGGGCTCAGAAAGGAAGTTCCCCTTTAACCTCACTCACCTGCTCCTGTCCTGCATTCTCCTTTGGGCCTCTGCTCTACCTGGCAATGGGCTGCATGCGCAGGGCCATGAGGCCTTCTGGCCTGCGGACCCAGCCCAGCTTCTGGGTTACATGTCTCTAGGGAGAAAGAGAGGGACGTTCTGAACCTGCTTCCTGGGGCTTCAACCGCTCCCAAAGCTCCAGGACCAGCCTTTGCTACAGAGGGTCAGACCAGTAAGTGGGGAGATGGCCGGGGATGGACCCTCCTCCCCTGGTGCCAGCAAGACTCCCCTAGGACCCGCAGCTCTGCACTGCCACTGAAGGCGGCAGAGCGCTGGGAGGGCAGGGCCTGGTCTGGATCAAGCCCCCGCTCCACCACTGGACAGTGGTTGCGAGTTGAAGGAAGGAAGGAGTGAAGCTGGCAGGAGGGGGAGCCGTGGAGACTCCATCCAGCCCCAGGGTTAGATAAGCCAGCAAGATGCTCCGGTGTGCGGTGTGTGCTTCCAGAGGCCCGTATGTGTGTGGTTGGTTCCTCCCTTCTGCGTGTGTGTCCTCCAGGCGAGGCTGGAGCTGCCTGCTGCTGTCCCCTTGTCCCCATACCTTCCTAGCCCAGTGCCTGGTGTGGAGGGTTTCCCAGGGGCCAGCTGGAGTTTCTTTGGACACTGTCAGGAAGGCCCGCCGTCTCTCCTCCTGCCTGAAGCCCTCTTTCCTCTCAGCACAGACTTGCTTCCTCAGCCTGGCGTGAGGGGCCTCACTCATAGCATCTTCTTGTCACCATAGGAGCACTGGGCTTGGTCCTGGGACACCCCTTTGACACTGTAAAGGTGAGTCTAGAGGGTGCACCCAAGGAATGAAAGATGTCACCTGAACCAAACATTAGGATGCCCTGAGAGCAGGGCCTGGCTGACAGGCTTTTTCCTGCCTTTCCCGCCCTGCTGGCGTCCTGCTCGAGGGGCAGAGGGATGAGCTGGGCTGGAGCCATGCCCAGCTGGCCTGCCTGCTCTGTTCTCCCCATGCAGGTGCGGCTACAGACCCAAAACACCTACCGGGGCATCGTGGATTGTATGGTCAAGACTTACCGCCATGAGTCGGTGGGTGGCCTGCTTCTTTGGAGCTTTGGGGCAGGAAGCATCTGGCAGTGAGCACGAGCTTCCTTCTCTTCAGGCCGGGCTTTGTCTTGGGAAGAGAGATGACCCCAGTCGGGGGCCACTAGGGGCTGGGTGGTAGCTTAGTGGCCCAAGGGTGGTGCTGAGGCTGTCCCAGGCTTGGCCACCTCCCCCTCCCTGCACCAGACTCAGAGTGGTTTTCCAGCCAGAGGAGGCCTGGCCGGGGCTGGAAAGGGTAATGGGGAGGCCCCCACGCCCCCCCACCCACTCTAGCACTGTTTTCCTGCAGATCCTGGGCTTCTTCAAGGGGATGAGCTTCCCCATCGCGAGCATAGCCGTGGTCAACTCCGTCCTGTTCGGGGTCTATAGCAACTCCCTGCTGGTGCTCACGGCCACCTCCCACCAGGAGCGGCGGGCGCAGCCACCCAGCTACACGCACGTCTTCATAGCCGGCTGCATCGGGGGGTTCCTGCAGGTCAGGGCATCATGGGGGTGCGCACACACGCACTCAGTGACCGTCAGTTCATTCCTTCCCCTCCTAGCCCTGTCTGGTGACTCCCAGCTGCAGACCAGGGAATGTGGGGGAACGGTGGGGAAATGGGCAGCTCCTGCTGCTCTCACTGACCTGTGGCCTTCCAGACGGCAGGCCTGAAGGGCAGGGTCATGGGGATCAGAGGGGCACAAGGCAGAGAGAGCTTGGGGTCAGGGTGGGGTGCAGGAGATGGTGCTGAGAGGGCCCCCCTCTGAGGCTAACGGCTTGCCCACCTCAGGAGGAGACTGCTAGCCTCAGGGCTGTGGGAAGACCTGTCTCCAAGGTAACCTTTCACCCTGGAGAACTGACAGCCCCCCCAGAGCTCCGGGCCCAGTGCTGAAGGACATGGCCCTGGCACGCCCCCAGCACGTCCTGCTCAGGCCCTTTGCCTGCAGCACCTGGGTGGCCGCAGTCTGAGCCTCATCAGAGCCTGAGTCCACAGATCTTGCTGGGAGAGCCCCAGGATATTAATCATTAAGTAGCTCCATCATTGCTGTGGTGTTTGTTCTCAACACTTAAGTAGCTGGGCTTTTGAGGGGTGGGATGGAGGGAAGAGGGGCCTGCAGGCACCAGGGGGGCCTGAGCATAGAGACTGAGGACTGTATGCCTAGCTCCACCCCACACCGTAGCGACACTCCTTAGGTCACGCCTGCCCTGACGCTCCTGACAGACTTCATGGGGCAGAGAGCAAGGACCAAGGACAGTCAGCGGGCTCACCCAAGTGAATCAATGATTCATGGACCCCAAAAGCCCTGGCTTTTCTTCTTCTGTTTCTTGTGCTGGGTGCATGCCTCCCTGTTTCCGAAGCCCGGAGAACTGGCAGAAGCAAAGAAGGGAACTGAGGCCCCAGGCCAAGCGGCCTGGCTTAGGCCCAGCCGGGCCCAGCTCCTAAGTCAGCCTCCCCTCCAGCTCTTTGGAGAGAACAGATAACAGAAGTGGGGCCTGTTGGGTCACAGTGGCGACTGGGTCCAGGGACCAATGGGACTGGTTTGCTGTCAAGCCCAGGACTTCAGTTTAACAGGTTCTTGGGGCAGAAAATGTGTTTTAGTGTAGAGGTGGGAAGAGGTGGGCAGTCACCCCAGTTAGAACAGGGCAGAGACTGATGTGTGCTGTGCACAGAAGTCGCTTTTGGCTGGTTAAGGTGGACGTGCCTGATGTTCCCACTGCCCCGTGGGCACAGGATGGGGAGGGCAGGGGCCCTAAGCAGCCCGTCTGCCATCCTACCTTAGGCCCAGCCATGTTTTCAGCTCCCAGGCTCCCTCCTGGGACTCAGGAACACACTGGAGAAGCCCTCAGCTCGCCACTGCCAGTAGGCTCCAGAGGGTGACATCAAGGTCCCATTTCACAGGGAGGGTCCCCAGTCCACTTGGCCTGCCACCCTCTGAAGATCACAGCCAGAGCCAACCACCAGCCTCTTTTGCCATCAGCCATTCCCAGGTCTGAGGGACTGAGCGAGTGAATCTTCCACAAAACACACACACACACATATTACACAAGCCCCCAAATGCTGTGCTAACCTCAGCTATGACTGCAATTCTCACCTGAACAGCTGATCTTGACCTAGTTGATCTCAGACCCATATATTAGCTCCTCCCCCCAACCTCCCCGCATGTCCTCCCAGCACCCAACCTTGGGTCCCATACTGTCCCAAATCTGTGTCCTTCTGTTGGGAAGCTAATAGTTGGGGGTTTGTGAGAGGCAGGAAGGGCTGGTCCCGTGCTCGTCACCCCTCAGGAGTCTCCAAGAGGTATCCTACAGGAGGTGAGGAGGGAGAGTCTATGAAGCTGAGTCCCCAACACTAATGAGGTGACATCCTTAACCCTGGTGAGGGGTCAGTCCTTTGCTGTTTCATGGGCACAGACAGAACCATTTCTTCAGACCCAGTCCCTGCAGACACGCGTTCATTCCTGGATTTGAAGAGGCTAGAAACCTACCCCCACTCCTGGAAAAACAACCCAGGCTTGTCCCCGAGCTCCATGTGCGTACCAGTCAAGTTGGACACTGTTGCCCCAGGAGAGGGCTGTGTCGCTTGCTATCAGGGGCCTGCTGCTAAGGAGGTGGCCCTGGCCCATCCCCAGCTTCAAGCATGAGAGGCTGAGCTGGCAGCAGGAGCAGCGGGGTCCTACAGAAGATGCTTCCCTCTCTGCCCACTGCCTTCCTCATAAGATAAGCCCACTGTTCCCACCCGAAGCCCCGTCCAGGGCCTTCACACGTCCTTCCCTACAGGCCTACTGCTTGGCTCCTTTCGACCTCATCAAAGTTCGGTTGCAAAACCAGACAGAGCCGCGGGCGCAGCCGGGCAGCCCCCCACCCCGGTACAGGGGGCCCGTGCACTGTGCAGCCTCCATCTTCCAGGAGGAGGGGCCCCGGGGGCTGTTCCGGGGAGCCTGGGCTCTGACGCTGAGGGACACCCCCACATTGGGAATCTACTTCGTCACCTATGAATGGCTTTGTCGCCAATCCACGCCGGATGGCCAGAACCCCAGTAAGTGAAGTGGTGGGAGAGGATGGGGCACAGAGAGGAGTGGGGTGGGGGTGCTGGTCCCTTATGGAGGATGGGGGAAGAGAGGAATGAGGGAAGGACACTTTGTTCCTCCATCTGACCCTCCCCTGGGCACCCTCTACCCCAGGCTCAGCCACAGTGCTGGTGGCAGGGGGATTTGCAGGCATCACCTCCTGGGTAACAGCCACCCCCTTGGATGTGATCAAGTCCAGAATGCAGATGGCCGGGCTGAAGCAGAGGGCGTACCAGGGGCTGCTGGACTGCATGGTGAGCAGCGCCCGGCAGGAAGGACTGGGGGTCTTCTTCCGGGGGCTGACCATCAACAGTGCCCGCGCCTTTCCTGTGAACGCTGTCACCTTCCTCAGCTATGAGTACCTCCTCCACGCATGGGCATGAGGTGACCAGGCACTGCCTGCAGCTCCCCAGTGAGACGGCCGCCTCCCTGCCCAGATTAGAGGCCAACCTGAAAGCACCAGGTGGAGATTCAATGCAAGAGGCTCAACCCTTCCTTGTCAAGGCACCTTCCAGCCTCACAGACGCAGATGGGGCTGGGGAGCAGCCCCCACCGCCACTGGTCCTGGGCTCTGCCCAGAAGCCAAGGCTGGCCTCAGCCTCCCAGCAGCACTTGCCTTGATTCCTTTGTAAAACAACTAACCGGTGGTACTGGTGACATTCCGGACAGTCCAGAATCCTCTACCTTCCCATCACCTTCAGGAAAAAGGCCAAACTCCACCCCCTCCTGGTGGGGCACCTGGGGGCAGCCCAGCCCTGAAAAAGCTGTGCCCTCTCTTCACCTCTGGCCCTAGACCCTCCTGGTCCACAGTAGACAGTACCACAAGTGACTCCATCATCCCTCTGACTGGACCCACTCCCAGACCCTGGCAGAGCACTGTGTCCTGGGCTCCTTCCTCTACTCCCCTCCACCCTGCCCCTGACTGACTTTGGGGTCTGCAGATTCCCCACCTGCCTTGATCATAGCCCTCGCCTGTGCTGTGTCATGGTGGTGGTTTGACTTCTCAGCGGCCCTATTAGAGTGGGGGCTCCTTGAGGTCAATGGTCGCACTTCTGATCTCTTCCCAGCTGGGAGCCTGGTGCTGGAAGCAGCCGGGTCAATGCCTGTGGAGGGAGGTGCCCATGCACTCCCGCCTCCCTCCCCGACTCCAGCCACCCCGGGTACCTGCTTCCTTCCTTGCCCCTTGGGTGTCTTCCTGGCCTGTTCCCATCGATGATGGCACTTGTTTTCTTGTCTCAAATACAAAGTAGAAATTAAAAACTGGAAATAAAGCTGAGCAGAGTTTGTACCCCCTAATGTCCTGATCTAGTCTGAGATCAACCTGGGCCCGCCTCCTGGTGACCTGACTATGCGGAATTCCTGCCATTTACCGGGCGCTCCCTATAAAACAGTCAATCACAGCGTTCTTATCACTGTTGGCAGAGGAGGTGGACCCGGCCCACAGACAGTATGTAGCTCATCCGATGTCACATGGCTGGTATGTCACACAACTTGCCTGGATGTATCTAAGCCCCCAACTCCAGAACCCTGTTACTCTGCTACCCTGCTCTCCCTGGGGACTGTGACAGACTCCCAGGAGTCACCTAAGTTCAAATTCACCGGGACGGACCTGGCATCAGCCCCCACGTGTGCTCATCAGAGCTGTCCTTCACTGGCTCATGGGGGTGGCACCCCAAATTGTTCCTCCTTTGTCATAGCTTGGCCACAGGGCATGTGGCCGCTGAGCCCTGCTATGTGTCCCAACCTCCCTTGCAGCTTGTGGGACCCTGTGCTTGGGTTCTTGCAAGCAAAGTGTGTGATGTGCGCAAATGGCCCGTGGTTTGCTTACAAGGAAATTCCTCACTGTGTTGGCTGAAACGGTGACTTTGGAAAGACTGCTGAGGATGCAGGAGGTACCCCACTGGCTGGGAGCCTGGGAGATTTGGGGAGCACAGCCCACCTAACTGCCCTGGGCAGCTGCATTCTGATGTCTGTTCCAAGTGTGACCATCACCCTAACTCAGTAGGTGAGGGTCTGTGAGTTTTGACTGAGTTTTGATTGAGGTCGGGGTGGTCCCAGTGTGGTTCATGGAGCAGTGGCCTCAGGACCTCCCGGAGCTGCTTAGAAATGCAGAATCCCAGGCCCCACCCAGGACTGACTGGGAGCTCACTCTGAAGCTGGAGCCCAGTAATTTATGTGGTACAAAGCTCTCCTGTGACTTTTACACACCCTCAAGTTTAAAAAACAGTGCTCTGGTAGCTCCTACAAGCATAAATGGGCTGTTTTTTTAAGTAAGGAAGTTATGCATCTAGGGGAAGTGTTAGCCAGGACAAGGGCCTGTAGGTCTGGCAGTTCTTACTAACTGCTGTTTTTGCTGAATGTTACAACCTAGCACAGTAGTTTGCAGAGTCAGCTGTAAACAGGATGAGCTCCAGAGGAACCCAACCAGATAAGTGTAGCCAACTGCAAAGAAGAAATCAACATATAATTAACCAAATAGTGTATATAAGCAATGGCTAAGCCTCCAGACAGGGAAACAAGAGTTTTGGATTGAATCCTGTCCTTTACTTGCTGCAAGTAAATAAAAAAACTGCCTAACTACAACCACAGCTCTGGAACTCCCCAAGCAGCGAACCCCTTGAGTTCTGTAACAGAAGCGACTTGAACTAGTGCTAGGGCCCCCACTCGCACACAGGTTCAGGAAGCCTACGTTCCTCGTATGGAAAAACAGGGTCTTGCTTGAGCCTGTCACTGCCCTTTCTGTGCCTCACTTTCCTCAGATCCCTTCCGACTGGTCGGCCTGTGAACCCCAGTGGCCTGTGAGCCCCACTGGCTGTCCAGCATAGCTGCCATGCCAGAGATTTGGGGCCAGATGCGTCAGTGACGTAGTTGGTGGCTGGGAGGGAGCCAAGATCACCCATGTGAAAGAGGAAGTGGCTTTTATAAACGGAGCAGGAGGTCAGGGTGGTCCTCTGTAGTTTGCTGTCTCTCACCACATTACCAGTTAGCAAGGGAACAAAATATAAAAATCCTTTTTGGGGTAGTAATTACACCCATTGCCTGCCTTTGCAGTGCCTGGGCATGCGCTTCCGTTTTCCCTCTCTGGTTCTCTCCAGAGGCATCTCTGGAGGGGGCTGAAGCTCCTTTCCTCTAATCCCCTCTTTAGAACCAGAGAGAATGGCAGGCCTCACACCCGGTCTCTGCAGTCCCTTCCACTCGCCCAAGGCAATCGCTCCTTCCTGGGCTGCAGAACAGCGCTGAGGAGAGGCTCGGGCTAGGCATGGTGTGAGCAGAGCTGTGACAAACAGCTCAGTCCTTCAAGAGGCCCAGGGAGCGGACCTGACAATGTTGGAAAGCAGGGTGGAAAGACAGACAAAGATCAGACAGGAGACGGCTGGAAGACACTTTTAAAAGCTAGATGTTTTCACATCAGCAGGGTCATTTACATAATATGCATGTTAAATTCCTTAAGGAATGAACAGATATTAGAGGTGATTTTTATTATTATTATTTTGGAAGTCATCATTATTCTTGAGACTCATTTAGCTGGAAGGACTCCCCAAGAACTAAGAAGTAGTCAGTGAACTACTTTGAGGGTGAAAACGAGGGTGGTGTCTGAAGGCTCATAACAGCAATGTGTTAACTACTGTCTCATTGGATTCGCATTGTCAAACATCATGTGTACTTATTTTTTCACAGCAGTGGTCACAGTAGGAGAAATGACGGGACCGACTTATGTGTATAGTGACAGCAATGTGCAGGTCAAGGGGAAAATGACACAATCTGGGGGTGAGTCTTGTTTAAATCACTTTTGCCAGACTCATGGAACAGTGAGTTTAGTTTTAGTTTAGTTTCATTTAGATAAGTCACTCTTTTTTTTTAAGTGTGTTTTTCCAGGACCCATCAGCTCCAAGTCAAGTGGTTGTTTCAGTCTAGTTGTGGGGGGTGCAGCTCACAGTGGCCCATGCGGGGATCGAACTGGCAACCTTCTTGTTAAGAGCACTGTGCTCTGACCAACTGAACTAACCTGCCGCCCCTAGATAAGTCACTCTTAATTGGTGTCTGTCTCTAGCCTGACCACTGTCCTGAGCTCCAGGCCCGCAAGGCCAACTGTGTCTGGTCATAGAGCATCCCAGTCACCGACCTGGTCCTGCTGCAGTGCCCTGTGGCACACATACGCTCTCAGTCTCAAGGAAGCTCTCCCTCGTCCTTCCTCTCACTTCAAAGGAATCCCCAACCCCTGTTAACCCAGCTTCTAGTTTCCTAGGACTCACTGCCTCCTTTTCCGATCCTACTACAGGCATATAATGTTTCCCCGAAAATAAGACCTAGCCGGACAATCAGCTCTAATGCGTCTTTTGGAGCAAAACTTAATATAAGACCCAGGCTTATTTTACTATGATATAAGACTGGGTATAATATAATATAATATAATATAATATAATATAATATAATATGTAATATTATATAATATACAATACCGGGTCTTATATTCACTTTTGCGCTGATGGTCCAGCTATGTCTTATTTTCGTAGCAATGGGTATCTCGAGATATTGCAGGTTTGGTTCCAGACCTCCGCAGTAAAATGAGTATCTCAATAAAGAGAGTCACATGAGCTTTTGGCTTCCCAGTGCGAATAAAATGTTTACACGATACTGCAGTCCATTGTGTGCAATAACATTATGTCTGAAAAACAATGTACATACCTTAATTTAAAAATACTGCTAAAAAATGCTAACCATCATCTGAGTCTTCAGCAAAGCGTAATCTTTTTGCTGGTGGAGGGTCTTACCTTCAATTTGTAACAAGTGCAGTATCTGTGAAGTGCAATAAAGCAAGTGATGCCTGTACTACAGCCCTGGTCCTGTCCTGAATCTGGACAAAGAACTCAACTTTTTCAAATGCAGTTCTGATCAAGTCCCCCTACTCCTCTGTCCCCTTCAGTGGCTTCCCATTACTCTGAGGAATCAGGGCAAGCGCCTCTCACAGCCTAAGGCCCACAGACATTTACCTTCTCTTGGTTCATTAAGCATACCAGATTCCTTCTCACCACAGGACATTTGCACATGTTCTTCTCACTGCCTGTGTACCTCTGGCTCATCCTTCAGCTCTCGCTTCAGTATCATTTCCTCAGCTACACCTTCCCCAGTCCCTCTGTTTAGGTCAGGTTCCTTTGGCTTACACCAGTGATTCACCTGAAAAAGCTTGTTAACGTACGGGTTGCTGAGTCCCACCTGAGTTTCTGATTCAATACGTTTGGGGAGGGTCAGAGAAGTTGTGTTTCAGTAACTTCCCAAGTGCTGGTGCGGGCCAGTCTGAGAACCACTGACTTATGCTTTCATGCTTCCCCCTTCTAGTCTGTAATTATATATTTTCATTTGTGTGACTCTTTGATTATAATTGTTTCTCCTCTAAACTGTGAGCTCCATGAGGCAGAGACCTTGGTGGTTTTTGCTCATCATCAAAACTCCACTTGGCACACAGAGGTGCTCAATACATCGTTTTGAAAAAGTGAGTGAATGAATGAATGAATGAAAACTGGTCTTCCCAACTTCTCCTCTGTCAGACGGGTGCTCTAGACTTTATGTAGAGCCCTCCTATTGTGAAGCAACTAGATTCCAGATCCATTCTAACAAACATAATTTAAGAAACATTGCTAACTTTGCAAACAGTAAGAGAACTTCTCAAGGACCCCTTCAAAACAAGGAAGTGGGTATAAACCAGGGTGTTGGAACTAAAGCTGCCTTTGGAGCAAACACTAACACCATGACCTTGGACATTAAAGAACCACATGGAGCAGAAGACTTGATAGACCTTGAGTCCAAGCTGAACCCGTCTCATAACTTAAGTCAAGATCCTGGAAGGGGCTCCACCTTTAGTAAAAGCGTAGACCAGAAAACCTCCACCCAATAGTAAAGCAAACCTACAAAGAAACCTGTCTCTCTCCCTGTGGTGGAAAAAATTAGGAGTAAGATCGGTTCCCCTGTGAACCAGGAACCACATGCTTGTTCTCCTTCAGGTCTGGGACACTGTCCTCCCAGAAATTAATTTATCATGGTATCAGCGCCCCCTCGTGCCTGGTAGGAGTAACTACAAATTTTTCTAAAGGATAGCATCCTAAATCAGGATTTTCAAGTTTTCTGGAGATTAAGTACAACCAATGAAAAAATTCTCACAACAGAAATTATCAGATCCACGAGGAAAAAAGCCACCATGAATTAAAGCATCAGTAGAAACAAAAGCAACAGATGTGCCCCCCCCCAGGATTTCAGATATTAGATTTATCAGATATAGAATATAAAATAACCATGCATGAAATATTTAAACGCATAAAAGAATTAAAAGAAAAGAAACAAGAGACTATAAAAAGGATTGTATACAGGGGGTGCCAAAAAATGTATACACATTTTAAGAAAGGAAAAAGCTATTAAAATTGGAATACTTAATATATATCGATGATAAAAGATGAACACAAGTCATGTTTGACTTGTGCAATTACAGGAAGTGGTCAAAGTGGTTACTATCCGCGCCCAGACACTTCTGATTACAGCGAACTACTGCATGAGCAACATTGACAAAAGTATCCACTTGTATACATTTTTTTTGGCACCCCTGGTATATTTGGAAAAAACCCCCAAAGAACTAGCTGAAGAGAACTGGAAGGTGGACGGGAAGAAACCGCTCAGAGTGCAATGCAGAGATATAAGGTGGGGATCTCATCTTGCTGCTTCTGGGCTCTGCATCCAGTTCGTCATCGTCCCAAGTCTGAGGATGATGATGATGATGAGTAACATATGTATAGTATTTAAAATAGTGCCTGGCAAGGAGAACACACTGTGTAAAGATCAATTTGTGCAATCCTCACTAGCAACCTGTATCATTAGTCACTTCGCTGTTTCTCCCTCTGGTTTGTGAGCACCTAAGGAACAGGGGGACTGTGCTTACTCACCTTTGCTGCCCTGGAGCCTTGCGTTCTTCTGAACCGAGAGGGTGTTCATTACAGGCTGAGAAGTAGACAGAAACAATGGACACACTTCTTTTGCCCTCCACCCCCACCCCTTACGTTGCATGTGGCAATACCTGCAGAATTGGATAGGGCTGCCTGATCTTGAAAAAAAAAGAGATCTGTTGGGAATCGCACACATGGTCTTTGATTCTTCTCACTCCTTCGTACCTTATACGCTATCCATGAGGGAGTCCCGTCAACTCAGTAGCTTCCTAACTTGGGTTTCTGGGTTCCACTTTTGCTCCCCACCTCATCCTATGTTTTTCACAGCAACTAGAATTAAAAATTTTAAAACATAAAAACATGTCCTTCCTTTCTCTAAATCTCCCCATCCCCCAAATAACACCTCCTGTCTCTCTTAGCATGAAATTGAAATGCTGCTGGTTCCAAGGCCGCTGCTTACTTCTCCACCCTCCTCCTCTACTTGGCCCTCTCTCTCTTTCAGCCACAGGGACGGCTTTCTGTTCCTTAAACCAGTCAAGCTTTCCTAACTTTAGATGTTTGTTACCTACTGTTTCTTTTGCAGAAGACACTCTTCAGAAAAATGAATGTTTCCTTCTTAACATTCATGTCTCCACCCTCAGTCACTCTCTGTGACATGACTCCTTTTCATCCTGGCACGTATCGCTATAAAAACCACTGCAGTTATTTGTTTGCCTGTCCATCTTTATGTCCCTTTACTAGAAAGTAAGGTTTTGAGAGGAGGGGTCCTCTGTCTTGTTCAGCACTAGCTTTGGGCCTGTCCCACAAGCAAGGTGTTCAGCTGGCTTGAATGAGCCAATGAAGTCATCTACAAAGAGGCAAAGTGTGTCATGTGATAACAATGCAACAAAGGGAGAGATTACTTGTGGTTTAAAAAGAAAGCTCTGGCAAGAAGTCAGTAATGAAAGGCTATGTTTCATTCTTCTGCCCTAACAGGAATCTGACACCTGAGAACAGGAAGCTAATCTGCCCCCTCTGTTTCTTTGGTCAAGCCTTTCGTGATCGTGTGGGGACAGAGTCCCAGAGAACAGTTTCCAGGCTCTTGGCCTCACATGGAAAGGTGCTGGCTCGGGTAGTAGATGGTCATCAGCTTTGACTAGTTGGCCGTCAGCTGTTACCAGTTAGCCATTGGCCGTTGATATAACTGCCGTGGGTACGTTGGTTGGTTGGTTGGTTGGTTGGTTGCCAGAGAAGCAGATGGCAGATTGTGGATCGTGTGGCTCCTGCTTCCTGTGTCTCCAACCCAACAAGAATAAAATTGTATGACCCCTATCTATGGCTCCGTGGGTGTTCCTTTTTGGCCTCACCATGTCCTGCGTTCTTGCGCAGGGAGCGGGAACTGAGACCCTGCATGCCATCGTGTAATTTTGGTTTCAACATTTCAAAAGGTATGTCCGAACTGGGATGATTTCAGAAGAAGGACAATATAAATGAATACAGGGTAGGAAAAATAGAACCTGTGAGGAAAGGCTAAATGATTTGGGATCTTAGGCTAGAAAAGGAAAGTCAGCAGGTGGCTTCAGAACTGTTTCAAAGTGACTCACCATCACTGCCAAGTATTGTGATGATCAATTAGGACAAGTCACACTGAAAGTATCAACCAGCCGTTATTCACTTCCTGGGACAGTGCAAGCTAGAGGCAGTAAAGAGCCACAACCTCCCGAGCGTTCCTCTTTCCCCAACAGGACGACATGAGTGAGGGTCAGATGACACGCCAGGCACACCAGGAGGAGTCTCCCTGTCAGGAGCCCCCCCGAATAAAAGGCTCCTGCCTCTTTGTGAAGTGGACAGGGGGGGGAGATAAGGGCTAGTTTAGAGTGAAAGGTACTGCATCAAAGTGGAGACAGCGGCTCAACAGAGGCACCTGGGCTAGAAACGCAGGCATGAGAGGGGCTGCCCTGGGTCGCCTGAGTCCTTCACTGCAACGCCCTCCACAAAACTGCCTACACTAGTTTGTGACAGCCCGTGGTCAGCCTGAACACGTAGGATTTTGGCCTGGAGCCGGACTCCTCACCAGCCAAAGTCTGTGTCCAAGGCCTCTGTCCTTCCCAGGTAAAACCATTCCACTCCCACATCTTCCACCCACCCTCCACATATCAGTTTTCTGGAACCCCACAAGTGACCTGTCCCTGCCCTGACTGAAACTCTTTGGGGGTGCCCCACCACCAAGCTAGGAGGGCTAATGGCCCAGCCCCTCCTGCTCCCCGGCCTCCCGGTGGCTCTGGTGGGACCATCTGCCTCCCTCCGTCAGCCGCACTGCTGCTCCTTCACTCGCAGCCGGCCTCACGCCTGCAGCCCCTTGGCCTGGACTGTTGTCCTTCCCACCCCTCCGTCTGTCCTTTAAGCTGCAGCTCAAAACTTACCTCTCCAGGAGTCTCCCAGGCTCTACAGGGCCACAGCACTTTGCATATCACACTCCACTGTCACTGTCTGCAAGGTCCTGCCCAGCAGGGACACATCTTTGTAACCTCATCACACAGGAGGCCTCGCTGGAGAGAGGTTGTGAAATGATCAAATGAATGAAAAAAAAACCAAAACAAAAAACCAATGACTATTCCAAGTTCTGGCTGCTGTTTCCTTAGAATGTCCCTAGCCTATCGCCCTCTTTCCTGCCACCACCCGTCACCGCAATGAGAGTGAATTTAGCAGAGCAGCAGAATGTCTGGGGCAATATTTGGGATCTGTCTGGTAGCTGATGAGGACTCCCATCCCCTGGGAGTCTTTCCTGCTGGAATTCTGTAAGAAGGGGCTTCCCCTGGTCATCCGCAGACAGCTCCCGACAGCTGCAGTGCAGCCACCCTCAGCTATTAAGCTAAAAATCTGAGTTGAGTTTCCACCCTTCTCCCCTGAAAATAACACCCTGGCGTCTTTTCTGGTTAAAAACTTTATTTCCAGAAGGAGGATTTTTAACAGAGTTCCAGGGATCGGCCTTTCTGTAAAGCCCCAATTCCACCTTCCCAAGTCCCAGCCTCCCTAGAGGTTCAGAAGTACCTAGCCTAGCTCCACCCCCTCCCGCCCCCTTTGCACCCTTCTTCTCCGGGCTGGGAGGACTTTGCTCAGAGACTAGACTTGGTCTCCCAACTTGCCTCCCTTCTACACCTTTCACAAAAGCTCCATTTCCATGGGAAAGAGACCAGCCCCCAACCTGCCTTCTGCAGAGGGCGTTTCCATGGGAAACAGGAGAGGGGCTCTGAGCAGCAGGGGCCCTTCACAGGCAGCAGAGCCGCTCCACCTCCTCCTCACAGGCATAGAATTTTCCAAATAGCTCAGGAGAAGTGCCATTGCACTCAAACCACCTCCTCAGCGTGCCCAGGGCCCGGAGGGCATCAGCTTTGGTGGGCAGGGGCTCAAAGCCATCCTCGCTGGCCTCCTGCTCGTCTTCGGTGCCCATCTCCTCTTTGCACACTCCAGACATGGGCTCCTCACCCTCCAGGTCCACAAAGCGGGAAAACTCCTCGTGGCTCAGGCCACGGGGGACTGGTGGCATCTCAAAGGCTTTGTCCGGGGACAGGGGCATTTTGCAGGGAGCCAGCCCTTCCTGAATGAAGCTGCTGACAATGAGCTGCGGAGGCACCTTGGCCCAGGCCGCCGCTGCCATATGCAGAGCATCCAGCACTGTGATGCCCGCCCCAGCCTCAGCCAGCGATGTGCCAGCCCTCTCACTCTGGACAGCCGCCAGCTTGCCCAACAGACGGTGCCGGTAATGGGCCTTAAAGGCTCGGACCACAGAGCTGGGCAGGGAAGGGGTGGTGCTAGCAGCAGACAGAGGCAGGAGCCTCACGTGGCAGAGGCCAGGCAGTCCTGCCAGCTCCTCCACCACTCGGGCAGCCAGCAGCAAAGCTACCCGTCGGCCCTGCCTCCCCATGTCCTCGTCAAACTGTGCCAGCCACTCAGACCAGGGGATGCCCAGGTCAGGGTGGTAGGAGGCAGGCAGAGCCTCACTGCTGACCCCAAAGAAGCACCTTGGCGCAGCGTGGAGTCCACTGACTAACACCCGCCGCTTCTCTATGCCCCTGCTGTTGGCACACAGCAGTACCTGAACTTGATCACACGCACCCACTCTACCGGGCACTGCCCGATACAGCAAGGGCACTTCAGCACAGCCAAAAACGTCCTCTGGGGAAAAGTCTTTAAGGGAAAGAGGTGGCTGGGTCTGGGACGTGAGGCCTGGGGGAGGTGGCTCAGAGGGGAACGGAGGTGAGAGTACATGGCGGGCTCCAAAGCCCACATTGTTTCGGCGTTTCCAGCGGACCAGCCAGCCGATGCTGGGCACAAAATCCTGGCCCATGATGTCGGCCAGCTCCTTGGCTTTGTGGAGCAGCATGGGCCCTGTCACATCCCAGGCCTTGGTCCGAGCAATGTGGTACCAGCAGAGCAGAGCCTCGTCGATGCTGCTGTACTTGGACTCCCGCTTGCGCTTGCGCTCCCGGTTGGCTGTGCCGCTGCACCAGTCCGCCAGCAGCTTCTCCTTATTCTTGCAGATGCGTGAGATCTGAGGCTGGGAGACCCGGAAGCGCCGGGCCACCTCCGACTGGGACATCTTGGACTCATCCAGGAGTTCCAGCACCTGGATCTTCTCAGCCAGGGAAAGGGCATGAAGCTTCTTCTTGCTGCTCAGCTCCATGGCTTCTCCTGGGGGCGGGGGGAGGAGAAATAGTGAGGGGGTGCAGACGGCGGCGGCCAGGGGGCATGGGAGAGGAGCACAGTAAGGAAAAGAGAATCTATCAGCACAGGGAAATCAGCTGGTGTGTGGGAGAGACCAGGGGAGACTGGATCAACAGGGAGAGGGTGAGAGGGTACACTGGGTAGGAGACTGAAGGCTGGACTGAAAGAAAAGGAAATGGCCAGGCTGGGTGAGCAGCGGGCGGCGCACTGATCCCGCGGAACGCCAGAACAGAGAAGGGGAGGGTGGCTCACTGGTCAGAGGGGAGTCCCGGCTGGGGTTTGGCATAACTGGGGAGAGGATGAATAGAGCCGAGGGGACAGCTGCAGAGACAACAAAAGAGCAGGGATGGGGAAGGACATAAGCCTGGGGCTGAGTGGGACAATTGTAGGGATAATCAGGGCAGGGGGAGGAATCCCTGGGAGGAAGAGGGGGATGACGACTTGGGCTGGATTTAGATAAAGATGTTAGCGGATGGGGTGATGGAGCGGATGAAGAGTTGAGATGACAAGTGTGCAGACGACAAAGAGGGACGAATGAGTCTGAAGGAACGAGTCTAATTTGGTGCTGCGTCCCAAGGAGGTAAGGCTGGGCGAGTGTCCTATCTGGAGGGCGAATGGGAGCACAAGGCCGAGAGGGCAGGTGCACAGGTGACAAAGGGCAAGAGGGGTGAGGAGGCCACGGGCAGCGAGAGGGGCGGGATGTCCCTGGAGGGGAGGGTGGCTTGAGACGGGTATCACGGCGCGGGCACGAGCGCCTGGGACCCAAGCTCCAAAGCCTGGCCGGCCTCTCCCCACCACGACGCCCAGTCCGTCCGCCCGGCCTCCCCGCCTCCCGGCCTCCCGCTCCGCACCCACCTCAGGCGCTAGTCCCGCGGCTCCCGCCCTACCCCGGCCCAATTCCCGAGCCCGGGTACGGGCGGCGACGGGAGAGCAGGGGAAAGACGGGCGCCACGACCCGGAGGGCGGAGCGGGACGAGGGGCTGCGCGGGCGGCGGGCGCGCGCACAGCAGGTACCCGTGCACGCAGCCCGCGCCGGGTTCTCCGGGCTGGGAAGACCGCGGAGCGACCGCTCGGCTCCCCCGCCCACCTCCGCCGCAGCCCCGCCCCGGCCCAATCAGATTGGCCCTCAGCGGCGTCCCGTCCCTCCCCCGGCTAAGTCTCATTGGACGTCGTGAAAGTGGCGGTTCGTCGGTTCCTCCGGTGGGCGGGGCTTCCAGCGCGCTAGGGGAACCAGGCGGAGCCAGGACCCCGTGAGTGTCCCCCTAAGCGCCTCCAGTTGCTGCGGATCCTGCCCTCCGGGCCTGACGAGCCTCGGGGCAGCGTGGGGGCCGGAGAGCAGATTCGGTGTCCCAAGGCCTTCCTGGCCGTGACGCTAGGCAGCCTCAGCTTCCTCATCTACCAGAGGGCTAATACCCCTCAAGACGTGGGTTTGAGAAAATGGAAGCCAGCGTTACGCTACACAAAAGCCGTTACCATGGACAGCGCTGGCCTCACGTAGCAGCCAGCTACGGAGAAACTACGTGCCTGGGGCCGGTTCTGACTTAGGGCAAGGACTAATTATGTTTTGGTATCTGTTGGCAAGCCTCAAGTTCCTAAACCCAAGATGTAATATTCCCTCCTTAGTAATCTTCAGTTCTGCCTGTGCTTCTTTGCAATTCAATGTAGGTATCTTAACCTGGGGTCCAGGGCTCCTTACCCCCAACTTCACCTGCTTTGCAGCCTCACTTCCTTATCCCCTCACAGCTCTGACTGGAAGTCTGGAGCCAGAGTCCCCATCCCCATTTCTCTGCTTTTCCCATCCGCTTGCCTCCCCACCCCAATCCTGCCCCCTGCTGTGCTCCATTCTCAGGCGTCCTGTGCTAAAGCCCACCTCCTGCAAACCCTTTCCTAGTTTCCTCTCGCTTATGCTTGCTGCCGCGTTCCCATTTTTCACATTTCTTTTTTGGCCACCAAGTATCATTGCTTTACTCCCTCTACTCCTGGCCTACTTCCATGTAAAAGCATGAGGACAGAGGCTGCGTTCTGTTCCTAACACAATTCCCCACCCAGAGCACTCTTACTTACTGGAGGTAATGGCTCAGGCCACTGCCTTCCATTAGGTAACGGGTTTTCAGACTGTTCCAGAAAACCCTAAAGAGATTTCAGGGGGTTCTTAACTGATTCGAATCTTTAAAAAACTTAATTCAGAACACATTCAAGTGAGATACGTAAGATCCACTGCGAAAGCTGTCACAGTGTTGGCTGCTGGGAAAGTAAACTTTTAAATTTATTGGGGTGACAATTGTTAGTAAAGTTACATAGATTTCAGGTGTACAATTCTGTATTACATCATCTATAAATCCCATTGTGTGTTCACCACCCAGAGTCAGTTCTCCTTCCATCACCACATATTTGAAGTAAACTCCTTTTTGTGCAAGCAACCATACCGAGGCTGCGCTAGGGGCTGGGTGCACGCACACTGCACTCAATGAACACCCAGCTAGCTAGTTGCCTGAGTCTCTGCACCTCATGCTCATCACCACGTGTCCCATCGTGATGTCATTAGTTTCCCTGTGTCCTTTTATATTTATGTACTTGAAGCTTCTGAAGCCATTTTAAGTATCTCAAATTGCAAGGTCAACTGTTACAAACCTGCCACTACTTGCATGAGCCTAGCAAAATTTCCTCCAAATCAACCAAAATACAGAAATAAACAGGATGCTAAAGTTGATTTTAATCCAAATTCTGTATTAACCCAAACAACTTCATTGTTTTTATAATAAGGAATTGTTATAACTTGACTTTACACGAGAATTTAAAACTAACAAAGCACCTAGTTTTATATCTGCTTTACAGATTTGGGGTTCAGCAAAAGTTTTGACTTGGGGGAAAAATTCTATTTCAAAATACTTTAAGACCACTGTCCTAAGAAAGTTTTAGGATGAAGTGACCTTCATAACCAGGAAAAGGAGTCACGAGATAAACCACCCAGCAGAGGGCTCTGTGTAAAAACGTTTATTTGTACTAATGTTCAGATACAGGAATGGGGACAGAGAGAGAGAGAGAGAGAGAGAGAGAGAGACAGAGAGAGAGAGAGAGAGAGAGAGAGCGCTCTAAAGTGACAGTGAATTAGGGCCTGCCCATGGCCAAGGGGAAGGCCACTCCAGGGTGTCCTGGCCTGGAGTGTCCCTCCCAGTACTTAATGTCAGTGTCACTAGGCAGAAAACTTAGGAATCAGGGTGTGAAGACCTCACCAGCTGCTAGCGAGCGTGCAAGGGAAGAAAGGGACATCTGTGTGGCTTCCCTGGTGACCCAGGAGCCAGGATTCGCACAGCAGGAGGCAGGGGCCCCCAGTTCAGTTAAGGGCAGGAGCTGAACGCCCAGGTCCAGGAAGAACAAAACGGGGATTTCGGAGGTAGGCTTTTTCATCGAGTTAAAAAACAGGCACATTATCCAACGTCTCCCTGTGACCCCCAAGCGGCTGGCCTGGCCCTGATGCTCCCCCTCCCCATAAAACCAAAGGGAATAAGGAGAGGAGGCAAATAGGAAATTTCAAGGGTGGGGAATGCTGCGGTCACCAGAGACCACATGTGAGAGTGAGCCAGGCGAGCACAAGGAAGATTCAGGGTGAAGCTGCTGCTCCCCCTGGGGTGGAACAGGGCAGGGCCCAGAGGGTGACCAAGAGCATCCTGGCTCGGGCAAAGGATCCTGGGTAGCAGGAACAGAGGGCTGCAGGGAGCCACTTGGGGAAGGAGGCGGTGAGGCTAAACAGCAGGAAGGGCACGGAAAGCTCCTTGCAAGCGCCACCTCAGCTTGCTCAGTCGCACTCCCCGCTGCCCCCGGTAAAGTGGCCTCAGTGTGGCCCACCTCTGTGGGGGCAGAGTGGAGGCAAAGCTGAGAGAAAAGTGAGATGCACCCCCACTCTTTCTTGGAGGACACCGTTTGAACCCTGTGGTCACCAGGGCCGGGGCCCAAGGCAGGCAGAGTGAATGCAGTTCATGGAGAGCCGTGAGAAGCTGGGCCCACAGGTACGCCTTGGGGCAGTGTGCTGGTCCGTTCTCCCTGAGGGCCTGGGGCCAGAGGCAGACAGAGCCGCCACCTCAGCCTGCTGCTGCCAAAGGCAGGTGGGCATGACCACCCCCAGGTTCTCTGGACTTGTGAAAGAGAGGAGGGAGGGAAAGGCGTGTATGAAAAACAAGAGAGAAACAGCCCTAGGTGTATGGGGGGCGCAGGGGGGTGACCACATCAAGAAGAGTTCTGGTTCTGGTAGATTGAAGCTTTCTCCTTCAGCAGGTCCAGACACAAGTGGCAGCTCCAACTTCCTGCAGAGAAGCACAATGGGGTCAGATGGGCCCCACACAACCCCAATCTGTCCTTCTACTCCCCACACCGCATCTCTAGTAATAGGATCAGCTACAGGTAGGATGGGAGACCTTCTGTAGTAGCAAAGTTTTACAGTCACCCTGAGCTGGGAGAACCTACTAGGTTTTCAAGTATCATGAAAAGTAATTCTCAATAGAAAGAATTATTGGAGGACCAATAATTCTTGGTCCTCCAATTCAGAATACAGATTCCCAGGCCCTCTTGGCCCCCATCAAATCAGAATCTCTAGGAGGAGGGCCTGGGCAGATACAATTATTTAAAGCATCCCAGCTTTATAGACTCGTGATTACAGAAGGACCCAACTTTGTTCTCATGGCCCCAAAGGTTAGAATAAAGGTCATGAATAGGGGCTCTAGAGAAATCAATTGCGATTCCACACAAGACAGCTTTCTGTGACAACCACGGAAAGATGAGATGGGCTCCCCATTATCACTAGGTGTTTGAACAAAGGCTGAGGACCAATCAGAGGAAAAGGGGTGAACTTGGAAGACCCAATTTGTTAAGACCCATGTCTAGTTTCACAGATAAACAGGAAATAATGTCCCTTATAAGAAAAATAGCTTGTATCTTGTTTATTAATATTTACTATGATTGGATTCTTCTATGCTTTTTTTGAGCAACAGAATTAGCCCTTCATGCCTTGAAATTATAAGCATAATTGTATATATGTGTATTTGGACATTACTCTGGGGAAAAGAATCATTAGCTTTTGTCAGCTCTTCAAAGATAGGTGACTCTCAAAAATATTAGGTTGGTGCAAAAGTTATTGGGGTTTAAAAGGTTAAAAATAATTGCAAATCCGCAATTACTTTTGCACCAACCTAATATAAGAAGGTCCTTTCTAACCAAAAGGTTAAGACACAGGAAAGGGTTGACAAGCTTTTCTGTTAACAGTCAGGCAGAGTTAAATATTTTAGGCTTTGTGAGCCACGTGTAGTCTTGGTTATTTCTTTAAACTCCCTTAAAAAATGTGAACATCATTCTTCGCTTCAGAGCTAGACAAACTAGTGCGACTGGGTTTGGCCATGGGGCGCAGTTTGCCAACCTCTGACCTAGAGCCTACGCCATCTGATGGCTTCTAGGGGTCCCTCCTCAGCTCCCCACAGCTCTCTACTACCTCAGTGTACGACAGTACTTCAAGAGGCAAGCCCTTCTATAATTAATGTAGAATTTTGTCTGTAAGTTGGTATTTTATGGTTAAAAAAATAAAACACAAACTCACTACTTCTCCCCAAAGTAGATTTATAAACTCGGCATGACAGATGACAAGAGCTGAGCGCTCCCCATAGCTGCTAAAGGACTCTCAGCCTTTGTTAGTGGCCTCCTTCTGGGGGCAGGAGGGTGACAGCAGTCTGACCTGTATTACCGTATTTTCCCAAAAATAAGACCGGGTCTTATATTAATTTTTGCTCCAAAAGGTGCATTAGGGCTTATTTTCAGGGGATGTCTTATTTTTTCATGTACAACAATCTACATTTATTCATGTACAAAAATCTATATTTACTCAAATATAGTCACGTCATCTTCTTCTGGAACATTGTCATAACTCTCCAAATCCCAAATTCTGGCTTGAATTTCTTGCGACTCCATTTCCTGTAGAACCATTGGCCCCAGTCTCTCACTTCCAGCAATAGAGCTCTCCTTAAATGAGCACTTCTTGTCCATGTAGCTGCTCATAGTGCATTGGCAACACAGCTGTCAGTGATCTTATCCCAGGAATTCTTCACCCAAGTCACGACCTCTTGCAGGCGAGGCTTCACAAAGTTTCCACACTGATTTCTCTCGATTCTATTTTCAATGTAGTCTTTGATTTCCATGTGCAAATGGTCCTTGAATGGCTTGTTTATTGCAGTATCAAGAGTTTGGAGATAGGCAGTCATTCCCAGGAATCATTATTTGATCTATTCTTCTCTCTGCAAGGAAGTTCTTCATGTCTTTAGCGCGGTGAGTGCTGGCTGAATCCCAGACTAGCAGACGTCTTTGGTTACCTCGCAAAACAATTGGCATTAAATTGACCCACTTCCTTAAAACTGCTTGTGTGCACCAGGCTTTTTCGGTTTCAAGAACATAAATGCCTGAAACACGTTCAACCTTATCTTTCTTGCCCTTAGTGATGATTAGAGGTGGGGCTTTCCTTCTATCCAAACTGCCAAAATACAAGTAACACGTGCACTTTCGTAACCAGTGGAGGGAATGTAGATTGACGAGGCACCCCTCTGATCAATTGTCGTTTGAGATCCTTGGCCCACAAACACTGCAATTTCACCCATAGTAATCATGTTGGAGAGTTGGTATCTAGAAAAGTCGATGCCATCAACAAAAGACTTGAATGCAAGTGCACGTTTAATAACTTCAGTATCTTCCAGCTTGAACAGTGTTGTCGATCTTAGAGACAGTTCATATCGCTGAAGGAAGCCATCCAGCCAGTGTTGTGACGCTTTGAATTCTTCTGGGAATATTTCTAACTGTGGTGCCATTGCAACGGCAAATGCTTGAATATCAGCCCTGCACACAACCAAAGCCTTTGCTCTCCCGTCAGCAATCCATTCAGATGATGTCTTCCAGCTCAGGAAATAATGGTTGCCGACCTGATCCACCCTCTTAACATTTCCCTCATCCACCTGTTGACTGAGGTTATCGTACTCTGCTCGCCATTTTCGGACCATTCGGAGATCCAACTTCTTCTCTTTGCAGAAAGACATAAGATTCTTGCCCTGGCAATCCTCCACAATTCCTTTCTTGTACTCGACGGAACAGCTCTTTCTTTTTGCACTCATCTTGTCTGGGGGTCAAAATATTATGCCCTTTAAATCTACCATTAAATCAAGTGTTAATTGAAGACTTACGAGACAGGAGTGGCAACAAAAATGATGACAGTTAAGAACGATGGTCCACACAAAAGCGATGAAAAATTGCAGGCTCCAAAATTCAGAAAACGTTTATTTCACGAGTGCATTAAGTTCATCCGTTACAACACACAACGTATTGAATTATGAAGAAGATTCATATTAGACACAACCACGTCCATTCATTATCAAGTGCGCACGTTATTTGGTTATTCATGTGTTGTGTCTGTACTCTGATTGGTCATTCGGCAATAAGTCTCAAATTCATCTGTTTACATAGGCGTTTACCTCTCATCCAAAGGCGGCCGCATGGGTATTTACAAATACTTAATTATAATTTATATTATCATATATTTTTAAGTATTAATGTAAACTATATTATTTTATATTTAATTATATGTATTACTTTATAATTCGTCTGTTTTGTGTTGCAACGGACGTACTAAATGCGTCCATCTGGCTGACGATCTTTTTTTTTCTTTTTTTTTTTTTTTTTAAAGATTTTATTGGGGAAGGGGAACAGGACTTTATTGGGAAACAATGGTCAAATTGTTGTCCTTTCAATCTTAGTTGTGGAGGGTTCTGTTCAGCTTCAAGTTGTTGTTCTTTCAGTCTTAGTTGTGGAGGGCGCAGCTCAGCTCCAGGTCCAGTTGCCGTTGCTAGTTGCAGGGGGCACAGCCCACCATCCCTTGCGGGAGTCGAACCGGCAACCTTGTGGTTGAGAGGACGCACTCCAACCAACTGAGCCATCCGGGAGCTCAGCGGCAGCTCAGCTCAAGGTGCCGTGTTCAATTTTAGTTGCAGGGGGCGCTGCCCACCATCCCTTGTGGGACTCGAGGAATTGAACTGGCAACCTTGTGGTTGAGAGCCCATGCTCCAACCAACAACTGAGCCATCCGGGAGGCAGCTCAGCTCAAGGTGCCGTGTTCAATCTTAGTTGCAGGGGGCAGAGCCCACCATCCCTTGCGGGACTCGAGGAATTGAACTGGCAACCTTGTGGTTGAGAGCCCACTGGCCCATGTGGGAATCGAACCGGCAGCCTTCGGAGTTAGGAGCACGGAGCTCTAACCGCCTGAGCCACCGGGCCGGCCCCCTGGCTGACGATCTTAACTGGGCTTATTTTTGGGGTAGGGTTTATATTACGAGCATTCTGAAAAATCATGCTAGGGCTTATTTGCCGGTTAGGTCTTATTTTCGGGGAAATATGGTACAAGTCAACTTGCATCACACAATGAGCCACTTTCTCTTGCCTGGGGTGCTGGCCCACATCCTTTGTACTGGGGCATTTGCAAACTCCTGAGTAAGCTCCCGAATTTCTACATAGGAAGGGGTTTAGCACAGAAATCTGACTGGCTGGAAGGGGACTTGTGGAGAGGCCACCACTGGTTTCCTCAGACCTTCCATAAAATTGGAGCATTATTAAGCAAACTACTGGAGGTGCGGAGTGACCCATTCAGGCTCCAGGTTCAACACCCTTCCAGACTGGGCAGAAAGGAACACTCAGTTTTGACAAGTTCGAGGAGCTGATGCCAAAGCTTCCCATCACACAACCTATGCACTGAGTTTCCTGGACTGGCTGCAGGAAAACCAAACACTCCATCTGGTCATTGTTCTCTGCTCAGTATCTGCTTTCTCTCCGGCTGATATTCTGTGTTTGCAAATGTATCTGGTGACAATGTACAAACATTAAACCCTTGAAGCTGAAATCCTAGGAAAGCACTCTGAACTGAGTGAAGGCAAATGCCTACTCCATGATTTGGAAGGATGTATCACTGATGAGAGAACTCATTTACTGTACGGTCCAAGTTTCTAATAATAATCGTTCTGGGTTAAGAGATCCAGGCCACCTACCTTCAGGAGGCTCAGACATGGATGGAGTAAGACAGTACATGTGGTAGCCGCGATCGCAGTCGTCACAGAAGAGCAGCTGGTCCTAGAGAAGGCAAGACAGGAAAAGAGGGGAGGTGAGTGACTAACGGGCCTCGGTTAGGCTGCTGGGGACAGGCAGAAAAGAGGGCTTCTGTAGACACTGCAAGTACTCCCAGAAGCAGTGAGACAGGGGGCAAGTAAGAACAGATGTGGGCATCTCTGCATGGAACACCCCTGCTGTCCATCTCCTCCCAGACCGAGTCACTGTCGTCCCCCCTGGACCCTACCAACTGCCCAACTTATCTCATGGCCTCCACTGTGTCCCCCTACAATCTATTCTTCACAGAGCAGCCAAAGTTATCTTTTTAAAATGTGAAAAGTGATAGGCCACACCGTTCCTGATTGAACCCTCAGACCTGGTGGTGCCTGCCTTCCAAGCTCATCTTCTACCTGCTCTCCCCATGCTGCAAGGCTCCAGCCGGCCACACTGGCCTCCATACACCTGGCTGGTCCGCCCTAAGGCCCCTGCCCTCGCCGCTCCTTTCCTGAGAATGCTCTACCTCCAAAGCATCTTGGACTGGCTCCTTCATACCGTCCAAACCTCAACAGTAACTTCACCTCCTTGGAAAAGCCACCTCTCATTACCTAAGCCCGTTATCCGGTTACCCTCTGCCACGTGATTGGTTTCCCTTTCGTCACGGCACATGGTAAGAATGTCACTCGTTTCCCTGCTTATTGCTTGTTCCCACAGAATGTCAATTCCATGAAAGCAGGGCCTAGTTTGCCTTGTTTAGTGCCCTCAGTGCCTAGAACAGTGCCTGGCAAAAGGAGCTACTCGATCAACACCTGCCAATCAAAGTCCCACCTGGGCTGCTGGGGACGGGCAGGCAGGAGGGGCCTCGCTCCCTTTTAGAAGAAAGCTCCTTTTAGAGGAAACTGGAAAAACAGTAAGCGCTGCGAAGGCGCATGCCGGGAGGGGGTGGGGACACGCACGTCATTCTCGGAGGTGCCACAGATGTTGCAGCACTTGCACTCAATGCACTGCCAGCGGTAGGTCTTCACTGCTGCCATCATCACGGGGGTGAACTGGAGGCACGACGGATGCCCTGAGGGGGAGGGGCGAGTGAATCGGGAGCTGGCCATGGGGGCGAAGCGACGTGACCTGCTTGACTGTGACAGCCGTGGGACGCTGGGGAGCCAAGAGCCCCTTGGGAACTGGGGCTGGGTGCTGGCTGTGGTAGCCCTGGCCCCTTGGGTCGGAAGTACCTGAGCGGCCACAGTCAGAGCAGGACACCAGCTCCTCGGGCTGTCCCGTCTTCTTGTTGATCTTTGAGTCCCCCAGGCAGAAGTCGCAGTAGTTGTTGGGCAGGGCCAATCCATCGGGACCCTTCTTGGCTACAGGGAGACAGAGAAGGCCTTTGATGCGATGCCGCCGTGGGGCGTTAGGGCCTGTCCATGTCCCCAGAGGGGGTTCTGCACAGCCTGGCGGGTCCCAGGCTGCCCCCCGACAGCCCGGCTTACACTTCTGCTCCTCCGACCTCTGGGACACGGGGGTGGGCGGCTGCGAGTCCTCCTTCTCCTCGCCCTCCTCCTCGGCCAAGTGGGAGTGTGCGTAGTGGTAACTGAGGCCGGGCCGGTTCTTGTAACGTTTCCCACAAACTGATGGGAGAGAAGATTGCAGAGAAAGTGTCAGGCTCCAAGAGTGCCACATCCCTGCCCCTCTAAGCTGTGGGGCACCACCTGAGGCAGAGGCAACCACCCCCGCCCGCAACAGCTGTTCCAGGACCGGCTTTTGGCGACAGCTGTCTCCCCTTGGCCAGGAGCAGCAGGCTCTCCAGCTTCCGGGGCGCTTTTCCCTGCTAAAGGCCAGCCCACGGTCACCTCTCCACACTGGCTAGCTGGGAGGCTGAGCCCTGGCCCCATCTCCACTGGCTCTGAGAATAGTCTGGGGAGCTCCAGGTCAGAGAGGAAAGGGAATATTTATAGTCTTGCAATATGGCAGGAGCAAGGAAAGGTAGGAAAGAGAACCCCAATTTTTTTTCCGTCTCAGTAAATGTGGGAGGTTCATGCTACGCCATATATACCACAAAGCCCGTCTCTGCCCAATGTGGATAAGGGAGTACGGGCTGGATCTCTTGGGGCTAACCTATCAACTGAGTCTTTGTGGTAGCTGGCCCCCAAAGAAATTCAAAGACACTCCCAACCAATCAGTGCCCTGCCCAACCCCACCAACCAGCAAGGACAGCGGATCCCCACAAGGCATCTTGTACTGCGGAGCAGTGATACTGAGAAGAGCAAGGGGGCCAGCAGGAGAGGATGAGGAGAGGATGGGAGAGGATGGGAGGAGGGTATTGGGGAACAGGAGCTGACCACCAAGTGTCTGATTTGGGGAAGGGGGAGGAGAGGGATCTGTTTGGAATGGGTTCCTTATAATGCTTCTGAAGCCACCCCATGCAGTGGGCCCGAGCAGCCCTAGGAGCAAGTTTGTGGGAGACAAGCAGTGGTAACAGCAGCTCTAGGACTGTGAGGAGTGGAGCACAACAGAAGGGCCACTGCTCCTATCTCCATGCCATTCCAGACTTTGAAACTAGCATCACAGGAGATGAGAGAGGCAGGAGGGACACGGGAGGAGGGAAAAAGGGACAGGAAAACCAAAAGTCTGAAAAGTTGAGAGAGCTACCTCTCTGGGGCGCTTTCGAGGTATGCTTTTGTTTGAAACTATCTGAAAGACAGAAAGAAAAGTCATGAGAAGAAGGCCTTGATACACTTGAGACAGGAGCAGCAGCAGCAGGAAAGCAGAGCAAACGAGAGAGAAACCCCAGCGGCGATGATGCTCCCAGGGTGGAGGGACAGAAGTGGGGAGTCAGAGAAAAGGGGGAGAGAGAACAGACATTGAAACACTCGGTGTTGGACTCCTGGGGCCCTGGCTTGATCGGGGCCAGCAGACCTGGGTGCCGTCTATCGAGCGGGTGACTGCCTGCTGTGTGCCCCCTCACTGGCACCCCCACCCCAGGGGACAGCAGAAGCCTCTCCCAGAGCATGCAGGTCCCGCCCAGCAGGTAGCAGAGGCCGGGGCCTCCCAGGGGTCTCAGAGGGAACCAGTCGGCAGGCAGGACGTGGCCAGGCTTGTTTTACCACTCTGAGCAAGAACACAGCCCTCCTTCCTCTCATCTCCTGAGCGGGAGCTGGGTCCAAGGCAAGGCTACCCACCCACTTGGGAGGCACTCACTGTCACAGGCATAGGGTTTGTCCCGGTCCTCCAGGATGGAAGCGTCCAGCTTCTTACGGGCACTGCCCACACCTTTACCCTGCCAAGAAGAGCAAAAAGAGGCTCTCACTAAGGTGTCTAGGCCATGAGGGAAGTTCTCCTGGAAGTGGCTGCTAATCTCGCAGCATCTGCAGGCTCTCCGGCCTCAGGCAGCGCCCGGCCCTCACCTTGGACTTCCCCTTGCCCCGACGCTTGGGCGTGTCTTCTTCATAGTCCTCGTCGTCCAGGTCATCCAGGAAGTCATCCGGCTCTAGGATCCGCTGAGTGGACAGGAGGATGGGGGGGCAGAAGTGACTCCCTGGCAAGGCCACCCACAACCTCCTTTGTGACCGGGCCTCTGCTCCATCCTCATTCCCCACTGCTGCGCTTCAACACCCTAGAATCCTGCTCCTTCCGTTTTGGGCTCGCCTTCCTGTGCTGCTCTTCGTGTGGTTCCCTCGCCTGGAATGCCTTTCCCACCACCTCCCCACGCTGAGTCAGATGCCAGGTCGCCAGGCAGCTCTCCTGGACAGCCCAAGTAGCCGCATTTCTCCTGCCTCTGATCTGCTGCATGCGCAGCAGTGCTTCCCTTCCGGCAGCTCACTTCCTAGATTTGGAGTTTGCTGCTTAATTGTGTGGCCTTGGGGGAAGTTTCTGTTAATTGCTCTGCTTCAGTCTCCCTGCTGTACAGACTGGAGAAAATGACGGAAAAGCGAGTACAGCGCCTGGAGTATTTTCCGCTGGTTATTTTTATGTATAGTTTTATCGTCCCTGTTGGCAGGGACCAAGGTCTGCTTCATCTATGTAACCCCAGGTACCAAACACCTTTTGTGACAAAGATGAATGAATGAGAGTCTGTACTTAGGAGGAAAGAAGAGGGAAAGGCTGGATGGTAACAGTGACGCCAGCTAGCACCCAGCACTAATGAGGGAATGAGGCAGGAACAGAACTCCAGGGGCCAGCCTCCTGGCCCGCAGCGTCTGCTGCCATTCTGATTACTGGGTGGCCTCTGACGAAGAGGAGGCTGGATTTCATCAAAGCTCCCTTAGCCAGAGTGTTAACCTTGTACCTTCCGTGCTCGACTGTTGGTCACAGGAAACTCGCCCAGGCTGTCATCATCAACTCGGGGATCTGGGGCGCCTCGCTTCTCCAGGGGGTCGGTGCGCAACAGAGCCTCTAAGCTACTGCCGTCTTGAGAAATGAGCCCCTCCTTCTTCAGGGTCTGTTCTGTGTCTGCAGGCAAGGTCAGGGTGAGGCGAGGCTCAGAGGGGTCTGCACCGTGCTAGGCCAGCCACCGTCTTCTGGTCTCTGGCTGCCCAGGAACCAAGAGGCCCTCGTTCACCTGGCGCCACAACTTATCTGTTGACCGCTCTCTTTTATTAGACTGAGTTCTTTGAAGAAAGGATCACATCTGATTCATTTTAGTATCTTCAGGCTCTAGCTCTGAAGATTAGCAGGCCTCTGACCATGCAGCAGGCCATGCAGCTGCTCAGGGAGGCGTGTGCTTTACCTGGTTTAATAGATGGGAAAGAAAGTCTGGGGTCCTCAGGAGGGTGAGCTCGCCGCTTTTTCCGCCAGCGCCGGGCAGGGTAGGAGTACAGCTGCCCAGAGGCCAAACCTGCGGAAAGAGGAGAGGGAAGTTAAGCCATAAGCCAGCTAGAAAATAGTATCAAACACTTTCTAGATGAGTAGGCCCCACTTGAGTTCTAGAGCAAAAGAGGAATATGGGCAGTGCTGGGGGTGGGGGTGTGGGTGGGATAGTTTATGGAAAGAAAAATGAACTCAGGGGCCTTGGCTAACACACAGCTTTTCGAAGCCCCAAAATAACCTCAGAAGGGCAGCCCTGCAGAAAACCAAAATGCTGGTATGAATCTGCCTCTTCCTCCCTGGGCTTCTAATCATGGGACGATCATATCCATCCACAGGTGGAAAGCAGTAGGGAAAACCCTCTCAGCTGCCTCACCCCTAGTACGAGGACGCTGCTTCCTCCTGGTGCTCCTGAGTCAGGAACCTCACCTGGACCCCGGTGTCGCTTTTCCATCCAGATGTAACAGTTGCTCTGAGCTACTCCGGTCTGCGAGTCCAAGAAGGGCAGGCGCACACTGCGCTCAGCACAGAGGCGGGCATTGTAATTGTGGCACTGCTCCATGGCATCTTTGTAGTACTGCTCCCCAAGGCTGCAGGGAAGACAAAAACCAGGTGTGTGTGTGTGTGTGTGTGTGTGTACACGTGCTGGGGGTGGGGGCAGGGCACAGGGTGCTGAACTATCCCACTCCTTTGCCATCTGCTTCTCTACTAGTCTCAAGGGACCGCGAGACTGCTGCTTTGGCTCTAGTTACCTCCATTTCTGCCTCATGGGACACCAAGCCCCTTCACTAAGCCATTATGAGAAAAGATACTTTACAAATAAATTACCATCAGGAACACATGACGTCATCATTTGTCTAATCAGACGTTAAGTCTAACCCACAAAGAAGAAACGAATGTTCATTCTGTGTCTCTCCTGAGTTCAAACTCTGGCTACTCGAGATGCTATTTCGCTTAACCCTCGTGACTCGGAGAGACAGTGGTTAGCTCCTATTTACAACAGAAGAAGCATTCAACAGGGTCTGGGGGACTTTACTGAAATAGTCAGCAGACTACAGTATATCCATACAATGAAATTCTATTTAGCCATAAAAAAGGAGGAAGCTCTTCATGTACTGATATTAAATAATATCCAAGATATCTAGGAAAAAAAAAAGCAGTACAGTGCTGAAAATACTACCATTTATGGAACAAAGAGGTGGAAAAGGAACTATAGGCCTCCAGGGAGAAAAAAACCGGTGACATGGGTACTTTCTCCTACATGCTTTTATGTCTTTTGAATTTTGAACTAGGTACTTAGCCAACTAATTAATTCTATATACTAATTTTATAGTCAATGGAAAACATCTGAAAATACCTGGAATTCCTTGACTACTCTTTAAAGACTACATGCTCCATGGCATCTTTGTAGTACTGCTCCCCAAGGCTGCAGGGAAGCCAATACTAAAGCTGTTTACTCAAAGGCCCATCCCAGGCTCTTCGTTTTCACACCATCAAATTACAGTGGTACCTCGGTTTTCGAACGTAATCCGTTCCGGAAGACCATTCAAGTTCTCTAACGTTGGAAAACTGAGGTGCGGTTTCCCCAAAGAAAGTAATGCAAAATGGATTAATCCGTTCCAGACCTTTAAAATCAACCCCTAAAACTGCAAATTTAGCAGTTTTTTTAGTATCTGATGATAGTAAAAATGAATTTAGATGAATTTAGAAAAATGAATTTAGAAAAATTTAGCAGTTTTTTTTTTTTTTTTTTTTACTAATGATACCATGGATCCATAAAATTTACAGCGTTCGTAAACCGAAATGTTCGTCAACGGAGACGTTTGAAAACCGAGGTACCACTGTATATAGCAAAGAATTTTGGACTCAAAAGACTCAATTTGAAATCTTAATCAAGGGTAAATCTTTAAGTGCTCTAAGAAGCTGGAAAACTGCACAGTGCCAGGAGTTATCTGGTTCTAAGTGTGTATATAGAACCAATCTTGTTCTCGGGGTTTAACAAACACTTTAGCACTGGTGCTTAAACTATAACAATTCGTATTTATATATTTGATAATCTTAAACAGAGGGCAGAGGCAATTTCTTTCCCACAGAATTTCCAGTACCCATGAACGTAAGGTGTCTGGGGCATCTTGATTTGACTTAGGAGTAAAAAGACCTGGCTTGGATGGAAGTCACCAAATAAACATGCACAGGTATAGACTGGGGAGGGTGGATTAGATAAATTCTAACATATTCTATGAGAGGGCGACCCCGTGCATGAGAAGCTGGACAGAGTAAGTCTGTGTGGCTTATGTACGTAACTTGAGCTACACCAACAAACTCTTCTCTGGAATCTGAGGGGAGCTTTCATTGAGCAGCCACAACAGATCACTTAGGTACAGCTTAGCAAGTTCCTAGCAAATGAAAAAGACACACCACACACAAGCTGGTGACACCACAAGACAGCCTGGTTTGATTCAATGAGCTGTAATGCCTGTGATTTGAGGGAGACATGAATCCTGTGTTGGCGAGTGGAGAGCACAGAACAGGCTCACATTTGCTTGCCTTTAGGAGGCAGCCATGTCCTCGTAACACAGAAAAATTGGACAAACAAGGTTGAGCGCAGCAGCTCCTTTGTTTCTGCTGATGGGAATTGATACTGACATTGGAAGTCAAAAGGAAGGAAGGGCCACATGGGCTGAGAGCTGCAAGGAACAGCTTGGGGGGAATGGATAGTAAAGTTCTTGTGAGTTAAGTGGAATTTCAGAAGGTGAGGCAAACTGTCCCGTGAGTGAGAGAGCTGGGACTGATACACAAATTGGGGGGAGAGAGGATCTGATGAGGAGAGAGCAAGAGAGAATGAGAGAGCTCTTAAAGAAATTAAGGATCCTATCCCCAAAAATTTCAAGCTAACATTATTCTCCAGATCTTATCTAATCAGAAAGTATCAAAATTAGTCAGCAGCCACAGCTATTTAGTGCTATTGTCTTACCTTAGTAAGACACCTTAAAGACTGTTTCAATTCTGATACCACATGTGGGAGGGACAGAGAATTTACAAATAGGACAATTCTTCTCCCAAAACGGATGGAAGTCAGAAAGATGAGCTGGTAGTCCTGACCTTGATGAATATAACCTCAGCTGTCAGAAGACTAGACACACCATGATCAAGAGAGCAACAGAAACACATCTCACAGGGTGAGAGTGGTACAGGAAGAATGAAAGCCCCTTCTTAAAGGGAAAGTTCTGTAGGAAAATGTATTCATTGTGATCCACAGCCCTCTGTAACTACAACTGAGGAGAAAGTTGGTTTCTCGTTACTGGTACTCAGGAACCAGTGGCTGGTGACCCTCACAATCTCTTATAGCTCTTTAAAGAGAAATAAGAAATCATGCTCTATTTAAACGGGCAACTCCCCACTTCTAACACTACACAAAAGGGCTGGCAATCCTATTTCCAGGAAGAAAGTCTTCCTTCATAAAAAAATCTCATTACATAACACTCTCAAAACCTAGGCCAATCTGACATTCTTCCAGTATAGTACGATTTGCGAGGTAGAAGCTTTGATTCTTTTTCAGGAAGCGTGAAACCTGTGTAAAACCTTCCCTTACAATGGGATGGGGGGAGTCAACAAAGAGAAAGGCAGGGAAACAAAGAAAGAACATCTGAGTCAGGAAGAATAACTATATAAATGGTAGATTATTTCTAAATTGAGGGAAATGTCAGCCTGAAGAGAGAGCTGAGGAAACTGGAGTGGGCAGATCACAGAGAAAGATAATAGTGTTGGGAGGAGGGATGGCTGAAAAAAGGCAGCAGGATAGAGCTGAAAGCAAATTTAAAAAAAAAAGAAAAAAACCACAAGAGGAGGAGAAGGCACTTAGCTTAATGGAAGTGGGAAAGCATTCTCAAAGAAAAGGCTCCAGGCGGGGAGGGGGGCGGGGAGAAGCAATGTACCCTTATAAAAGGCTCCTGGGAAGAGTGGGACTCAGCCCACCACAAAGACAAATGAGAAGCTTTAGAATAGTTCCCAAACCTTTACATTGTCATCCAGTCAAAATCCAATAGCCCTGGCTGGACAACTAGACACCTCTCAGCGTACCTACCCCTGCACCAAGCCCAATTAAAAGGAGCTTGTTCTAATTGCCCAACGGGGCATGAACCCATTTCAAAACCCATTCGGATTCTTCGTTAGGAAGGAGGCTGTGTTAAATCAACTCCCAAAGCATCTCTAACTCATAGCTAACAGGCCATTTCCCCAACAACCATTAACTTTAACTTTGCTCGAAATCTGCCCAGCACGAGAGTATTGCGGACCTAGATGCCCGTCCAGGCTGCAAAGGCGTCCTGCCGTCCAGCTCCCGTGTTTTGATGTCTGGGACTGGCCAGCTCAAAGGCCTTCTCCCCTGAAGTTCTTTCCCTTCTGTATCTGCTCAACAAATTCTTCCCGAGAATATTTTTGGGCTTGAATACCTGATACCTAAGACACCCCCCCCACACACACACACACGCCACGGGGCTGCCCCGCGGTGCTTAACCGCGTGGAGGTGCCGCGCCTGTTGCTCCAGGGCCGCTTAGTCGACAGGGAGGGGTCGCTGGTCGGCCTTCGCGGGGACACTGGCCGTTCCCAGGTCCGCCCTCGGCCGGGTTCCTCCGGGCTGCGGCGTCTCGGAAGGGACCCCGGGACTGTGTCTCTCGTACGCAACAAGGGAGCCATAATCTGGAAACCGTAAGCCCCACGAGCCCAGGGAAGCTGCCAGTCAGGAGCTCCCGTGTGCCCCCCTCAGGGCCTCCACAAGTTTCCAAAGAAGCGCAACGTCTTCTCCGGAGTCTCCTGTTGCCCTCCACCGTAGGAGTCGCAACAAGACCTTCCCCGGCACGTCCCTCTCTTCGCCTCGTCCATTTCCGCCCAGCCCCCTCCTCCCAGGCCCCTTACGAGACCTCCCGGCCTAGGAGAGAAAGAAATGACCACTCACAGCTTCACTACATTTTCCACCACGGCCGCCATCTTCCCTGCTCCTTTCCCTTAGGCCGGGAGGCCCGGAGCCTGCAGCGCGCAGGCGCCGGGACCTAACCGGGGGGACCTAGTTCCCTTGTCCCTCTGCGCAGGCGCCGCCCGAGCGCGCGCGCGTTCCGGAGCGCGCGACGGAGAACCAGCTTCGAGCCTGCCCCCGCGGCCAGAGCCGAGGAGCCCGGCGCGCAGGCGCGATGGGTACGGGCGCGCGCCCTGAGCCTCCTGCTTGAGCCCTGCGTCTTCCAAGTGGAGGAGCGGGAGCAGGATTTACCCTGATCCAGAAGGGAGAAGGCGAGAGGGTGGTGAAAACTGGCAGGCCCAGAGATGGGCTAGATGGAGTGCATGCGTCCTGCAACCTCGCCGACCTTCAATCTTGTGCTTAACTCTTTGCTCACAGTCACAGGTGGGTAGCGGAAGATAAGAGTAGTGCATAGTCCACTTGGGCCGCCAAACATACTATTCCCATTTTAGGGAGAGGAAAACTAATGCCTAGAACTGGGCAGTTCTTTGGCCTAAATATTGGAGTCTGGTAAAAGTTACCTTCCTGCCACCAAACTCAGCCACCAACTTTACTGGTACCCATCTCTTCTCCCTTGCTTCCTACGCCTATCTAAGCTCGTTCCCTCCACTTAGGTTTTGAAGAATTTCCTTCCTGCAACTGTTCCTCTGTCATCTGTACAATTTATTTCTCCTTCACTGTTGAGCCATGCAAATTCGTGTACACGCATGGCTTAATATTTTTTAAAAAAGCAAAGCTCTTCCTTAAGTCCACGTCTGCCTTCAATTATCACCCTATTTCTTTTTACCTTTTCATAGCAAATGTTCTGTTTATACTCCCTGTCTCTGTTGACTTATGTCCAAGTCTTTCTGCCCAATTTAATGGGGATGTTTCCCCCCACCAGTTCACTTGAAATAGCTCCTAACAAAAATCAACAGACTTAAAGATCTCCTCTGTCCCCAACAGCCTGTCAATCCCATGACCCAAGTGACCACCAGTCCCTCCCTTATCACGTTTCTGAGACATGCACCTGGCTGTCCTCCTATCACACTGTCAGTTCCTTCAGCCTCTTCTGGCTCTCCGACGTCTGTTCCACCTGTAACTGTCAGAGTCTCCAGGGCTTGGTCTTTTGTCCCTATCATATACCTTATTTCATCATTTCCAAGATGCACATATTCCATGTCCTCTCCCCCCCATTTTAATAATTCAGAATCAGCACATCTTACCATCACTGTGCCTTAAAATTGTGTTTGGCAGATGACAGTTGTGAGGTATTTGTCATTGTCTGCCTTCCATCAAACTTGCAGAATAGGCGTCAGCAGCCTGGAAGAAAAACCAGAGATAATACTGGTGCACTCGTTTACCCCTGGGAACTGAGTGATTGTGAGGACAAAAGGTGTCAGAGGTGACTCCAATGCAAGAGTCAGAAGTATGTGTTATGGTCTAAATGTCTTCCCCCCAAAAAAAAAATTCATATTGAAGCCCTAACCCCCAATGTGATGGTTTTTGGAGGTGGGGCCTTTGGGAGGTAATTAGGGTGAGGTGAGGTCATGAGGGTGGGGCCCTCATGATGGGATTAGTGTCCTATAAGAAGACAGATCTCTCTTCACAAGGACACAGCCAGAACAGAATGCAGATGTCTACAAGGCAGGAAGTGGGCTCTCACCAGGAACTGAATCTGTTGGCACCTTGATCTTGAGCCTCCAGAACTGGGAGGAATAAATGTCTATTGTTGAAGCCACCTAGTCTATGGTATGTTGTTACGGCAGCCTGAGCCAGCAAAAGCAGTGTCTAGCACTAAAGCTGAACATTCACATACTCTGATCCAGAATTTCCATGTGTGGATCTATATACCAAAAAGCACGTACAAGAATGTTCACCTTAATTGTAATAACCCCAAACTGGAAACATCCCAAATGCCCATGACAGTTAGAATGGATTAAACAACAATGAAGAGAATAAACTATTGCTACAGAACATGAATGAATCTTAAAAACTGAATATTGAGTCAAAGAAGTCAGTTTTAAAAGAGGACATCTTGTATGATTCCATTTATATAAAGTCACATACACAGACACACTAATCTACGGGGATAGAAGTCAGCAGAGTGGTTACCTTTAGAGGACAGTGACAAGGAGAGGGCGGGAGGTGGCTGCTGAGGTGCTAGTAATATTTTTTTTATTCACCTGGGTAGTGGTTACATAGGTTTGTTCACTTTGTAAAAATGAATTGAACTACACAAGATTTGTGCACTTCTCTGTATGTACAGTCAGTAAAAATTTTAAAATAAAAAATTAGTAATACTAAGTAGGCTAGTTCTGTACAATCGGAAAGGCAGTTTATGAGCCCAGCATCAATGGCTTTCAGGTCTTGTAGGATTCTTTTTTAAGAAATCACTGAACAGTAGATACTCTACATGTTCTGAGCAGTGACCAGTGACGAGTATATAGTGTTTCTCTTACAGACGGGAACCAAGGAGTGGAAGTGGGGGTGCAGCCGCTTGCCATCTCAACTGATGACCCTTTTGCAAAATGTTTCCTGTTCCTGCGACTCGGCTTTTGCTGATCTAGAGCCTTGAGGTCCAAAGAGAAATGCTTCCTCCAGAGGCACAATAAGGATTTTTCTAAATTAGGAGCTGAAGCTGCCAGTGGGTCGTTTTGCATTCCACATCCACTGGGCAAGAAGGTGAAAATCGGGTAGCACTGTTGGCTGGGGTGATTGATTCTTATTATCAAGGGGTAATAGGATTGCAATTCCCCAGTGGGGGCAGGCAGAAATAGAAATGAAACCTAGGGGGTCTTCTTAATGTTACATTCAGGTAGTTAATGGGAGACAGGCTCCTGGTTAGGTATTTAACTCCAACCTTCCCGCTAAGGCAGACTAAATATCAGAGAAAATGAAAAAAAAATCTTAAAACCATTCAAAAGCTAATAATATAATGAAAAATTACTGGGCCAACATTTAGGAGGCTAAAATCCAAAGAAGTAAGCCCAGAATTCAAAGCAATTTTTGTCCTGAAGACATTTACTGATCTGGAAGCTATAACTGTGAAACTGAGCTGTCTTTGGTGGGAGGATCAAAAATCAAAACCCAGAGCCTGCCTGAGGTAAGTCAGATATCCCACCACCACGAACACACACACACACACACACACACACACACACACACACACATTAAGATGGGACTCCTATTTCTATGGGCTAGTATCCCAGAATCATATTATCTGGATGGTTCAGGAAAACTCAAGCCTTGAACTTGGATTAAACTTGGGTTGAACTTGGACCCATCCTTATAATGCTCCTAGTCACTTGGCAAAAGCAAGCATATTTAGTACCAAGCAATATTCTTTCTGAAGGAATGTACTGCCATCCAAGGCCTCAAATTATTTCTTTTCTTTTTTTTTTTCAGGTGTACAATTCTGTATTACATCATCTATAAATCCCATTGTGTGTTCATCACCCAGAGTCAGTTCTCCTTCCATCACCATATATTTGATCCCCCTTACCCTCATCTCCCACCCCCCACCCCCCTCAAATTATTTCTAAAACTATTTTTTCAGATATGATATCCAGTCTGGAGTCAAAGGTAATCAGGCACACAAAGAAACCTTGCACGAGAACTGATACACACCACAGAAAACACAATATGATCCACAAAGATTTAAGATAACTGGAATTATCTGATAATAACCATAAAATAACACTGCTTACTGTGTTTAAAGAAGGTGAAGGCAAGCATAAAAATATCTGCAGGGTACAAGCACCTATTAAGAATTTCTACAACAGAATTTTTAAAGAATCACGTAGAACTTCTTGAACTGAAAAATACAATAACCCAAAGAAAACGAGTTGGTTAAAAAGCATATTACACAGAACTGAAGAGAGAACCAATGAATAGGTAGGAAGAAGTTATCCTTAGTACATCACAGAAAGACAAAAGAACAGAAAATACAGGATTAGAGTAGAAGCATAGAGGATATATAGAGAGATCTAAGGTACATTTAATTGGAGTCTCAGAGGGTAAGGAGAGAGAAAGGGGCAGAGGCAATATTTAAAGAGAAAATGATAATTTCCCAAAAATAAATACATGAAGCCAGAGGTTTAAGAAGCCCAATAAAGCCCAAGCTAGCTAAAGACTTAATGGAAATACATGCTAGAGTATTTGGAATGAAGTATCACAATGTCAGCAACTTACTTTCAAAAGGTCAGGAAACAACTTGTATGCAGAGATAAAGCAAATGAGGCAAAATGGTCATAATTGGCAAATCTAGATGAAGGTAGATGGATATACATTATACTAATCTTTCAATGTTTCTGTAGTTTTGAAGTTTTTCAAAATAAAAAGTTTTGGGGAAAAAGTCAATTCTATACGGGGAGATTCACTAAGGGATCAGATTCTTTAAAAATGAGGGTCTGCAACATGTCACCCGGTAAAAATCCCTGAACAGCCGATAGAGGCTGAGGTCAAAGGAACATAAGCTGGGTAATGAAAGAGGGAATTGATTGCTACCAGTTACAGCTTTGTTGGAGAAAAAGTCTGTCGCTTTCTTCACATATCAAGTATATATTTTATATAGTATTTTAATTTTTCCACTATTCTTTCCCTCCACTCTTGTCTATAGGGTGTATTGGTGGTAATGAACTTTACAGCACAGTTCATAGTTTACAAAATATTGAGATGGGCTTGTAAAGGAATGGCAGGAGGAATGGACGTCATCTAGAAATCTTGGACTTGGAAGTAGATGGAGTAATTGACAAGATTTTGAGTTGTCGCTCTTTGGAAAAAGTGACTGTATTCTTGACAGGAATAGATGCGTTCTACTAGGGAGGATACATACTATTTTTAAAGAGTTAATACAGAGTAAGGACATCATGAGTGTTGGGCATGTAAAACAGTAGACTGTAGGGACGTTTGTCACTTTATTCAACTTTTCCTATTTGGGGGCATTCCTTTTTGTGGGTGGTGTTTGTAGGACATGGTGCCTGAACACCACTGAACAAGCTAAAGAGGGAAAGTTTCTCTCCATCCCAGGTGTAAGCAGGTATCCTAAGTTAATCTGATGTTTCAGGTCTCTTGCTGGTTAGTTCCCTTTCTCCACCCAACATGGCAGCCACGAGTGCTTTCCCAGGGCCTTTGGACTGGAGCTTGATGCAGGGTGAGTGGGGAACAGTTCCAGGGGACGCAGGGCAAGAATGGCCCCCTTTCATGGCTACTCTGGCTTCAGCTCAGGTCTCGGGTGAGGTGCTGCCTTCCAGCCAGGTGAAGCTCTAAGGAAGGGGTCCTTTTTCCTTGTCTTCCCCTCCCAGGCATGTGGGGGACAAGCCACCCAAATGCTGAGGGGGAGCCTGCAGCAGGCAAGAAAATGCTGGCCCTTCAGCTCCTCACCTTTTATCTTCACCCTCTGTGGGGGAGAGGGTTGCAGTCAAGTATAGGCTTTGGGGTCTCACAGACCTGGGTTTAAATCCCACTACAGATAGGGAAGCCCCTAATCTCTAAATGAGGGGGGTCAAAACTGCGGCCCGCAGGCCAACTGCGGTTCGCAATCCATTGTCAGTTGGCCCGCAGCAAATTCCAAAAATATATTTGGTTTACTTAAATAAACCAGGTGAGGCAATACGTACTTCACCTCGAGTGAGTGGCCCAGCTGTTTGTGTATTTTACCGCATATGGCCCTTGGTAAAAAACGTTGAAAAAAGTTTGGACACCCCTGCTCTAAATGATGGCAAAATTTTCAGATTAAAAACAAAGTTTGGTAGGGATGTAAGACGGTGCAGCTGCTATAGAAAACAATACGGTGGTTCCTTAAGAAATTAAACATAGAATGATACAATCCAGCCCACAAGCATTGAAGCAAGGACTCAAACCCATGTTCACAGCAGCTTTCTTCACAACAGCAAAAAGGTAGAAGAAACTCAGGTGTCCATCGGTGGATGAATGGATAAATGAAATGGGATGTATATATGCCATGGAGTATTATTCAGCCTTTAAAAAGAAGGAGATTTCAGTACAGGATACAGCATGGATGAACCTTGAAGATATCCTGCTAAGTGAAATAAGCCAGTCACAAAAAGACAAATACTGTATGAATCCACTCATATTAAGTCCCTAGAGAAGTCAAATTCAGAGACAGTTGCAGGGGCCGAGGGGGAGGGAGAATGAGTCGTTATTGTTGAATAGACAGGGAGTTTCACTTTGGGGAGATGAAAAACGTTCTGGAGATAGATGGTGATGGTGGTTGCTGAATAATGTGAATGTAATTAATGCCACTGAATCATACACATAAAAATGGTTAAGATGATTGATTTCACGTTATATATATTTTACCACAATAAAAAAATGTGTCATCTGCATAAAAAAAGCTGTGTGGCCCAGCAAAATGTCTCCTGGTCTAATTCTGCCTCTGCCTCTAGTATGAAATCTCTACTTGGAGGCAGGAAAGATTGTGGGTGAGGTGGGGTCTGGGACTCAGAGCATCAAAAGGATGGAAAAGAACCAACTGAGAATAAAAGGGGACCACTGAGGCCAGCAACGAGCCCCATCTTACGCTTTTCCCTCCTCTCTGTCCCCAGTGTCCCCATCCGGTCCTCCTCATCCTGCAAGGGCTTCCTCCTCTTTGATCTCTGGTCCATCTTCCACTTGGCCTCCCTGGCGACCCTTCTAAAACCTGGATCTGGGGTGGCCAGTTAGCTCAGTTGGTTAGAGCGTGGTGCTAATTAACACCAAGGTTGCCGGTTCGATCCCTTCATGAGCCATTGTGAGCTGTGCCCTCTTTAAAAAATAAAAATAAAACCTGGATCTGACCACGTCTCTGTAGCTTAAAAATCTTTCAGCAGCTCCCATCGCCTCAGCTGCAGCCAGCAAGCACCCTGTTCCGACTGCAAAATGCTTTCCCAGCTTCCCAGTCCTGCCTTTCCTGAGCCCCCAGTTCCTTTACATGACACACCATAACCAAACATTATCCCTGGTTTTCTCAACGACCCTACAAGGCAGGTATCATTGACTCCATTGGAAAGATGGGGAAACTGAGTCTCACACAGGCTAGGTAGGACTTAGAGATCTTTTCACTACATAGCGGCTCCTCTGTCATTCACCCTGGTGCCTCAGTACCTTTGCTTATGCCTGAGCATATGTCTATTAGCCCTAGGTTTGGCTCAGAATCACGTCTGATCCCTGAATGTCCCGACACCACCCCCACCCCTGCCCCAGGTATTCCCAATCACATTTTCTTCATAGTTCAACACCGTTGGAAATCATCTTCCTTGCTTACAAATTTAATATCCTTCCCCCTTAGAATGTAAGCCCCAGGAGAGCTGGGATGGCGTCCGTCTGGCATCCCCAGCCCCTGGAACAGGCCAGCTGCACTGTAGATGCTCAATAAACAGCGCTGATGAGATGAGTCTGCTGATCAGCACTGTTGGATCCCTCCCAGCCCCCAGCCCTCAGAATCAGGTACAACCTTCCAAAGGGCAGGGCCCGCTCGGCAGAAAGACGGGCTGGGGTCTCCCCAAGGGTCAGCCCAGGTGGCAGAGATTGGCCTGCCTTCAGGGATAAGGGTGTGGGGAGCACAACTATGAGCAGCAAGTTTTATTGCAACCAGAACTCCTGGTCATGTGGGAGGGGATGGGGTAGAGGGACATTGATCACTGATGCCACGCTCCCAGTCCAGGACATGACACCAAAAGTCTGGTTGGCTGTGCCCTGCCTCTTCCTCCACGCCTTGATCAGGGCATCTGAGGGACCTGAGGCGGAAGGGAACTGAAAGGGGAGTCCATTTCAGCATAGCCTTCGTCTGAGGGATCTGAGGGGAGGGGGAGCAGTTGGCAGTGGGGGTCCAGGTGTCCCACGAGGCTCAGGAACCCGTGGGCTGAGTGCTGCATGTGTCCTCACGGGTTTTAAGGGAAAGCAATGAGGCATATTCTGCCCATGGGGAGAGGGTGGGAGGAAAACAAAGGCTCAAAGTGAGAAATTGCTGGCAAGTGACCACACAGGCGGGCCCTTGGGATCCCGACTTCTAGGCCAGGATCGTGTCCACCCCCTGCCTCTGGCATTCACCAGCCTGGACGCCCAGCCTGGCCCACCTGGGGGCCTATGTGGGCATCTGTTCCTGGTCCATGATCTGGAGGACGTCGTCCAGGATGGAAGGCCCCAGGTCCACGTGCAGGGAGAGCAGGGAGCTGGCGTGAGACAGGAAGGGCTCCTCGGTTTCTGATTCAGGGGTCAGCCCATTGCGGGCCGAGCCAGCCTCTGGAATTCTCCAGATGTCCACACTTCCTGCCTCTGGTGGGGAGGCCTGAGGGGTCTCCAGGTGCAGGCGAGGGGGTTTGGGTGGGGCCTGGGTTGTGGGCAGGGTGAGGGCCTGGGGCCCACCGATGACCGGGAGGGAGATGGCATTCTTGAGCAGAGGGGATGGCCCCTCCGGGTGCTCCCGCCCACACAGGGTCGCAGTGCGGGTAAACTGGAAGGGGACGTCAAAGGTGCCGTCCGCCTCAGGTCCCTCAACTGCCGTCCCTGGCAGGAGGTGAAACTTGCCCTGCAGGAAGGAGATGTCACCAAACATGTCACTGCCGCCGCCGCTGCCGATGTGAATGGTGTGGCGGAAGTCCCCCAGCGGCGGGCTGATCATGTCTGAGGACAGCAGGTCTCGAAGCTTCTCCTTTTTGCCCTTGTGGCTGCCGCGCTTCAGATAGATGGGCGCCTTGGTGGACATTGCGACCTCGCTACCCAGGCCTGGCCGCCGAGGCTGGGGACAGTCCACTGGCCGAGACCACGGCCTCTCACCACTCAATCAGAAACATCCAGAAGGTGGTTTCCAGACACCAAAAACTTGCCAAAGGGCTAAGAGTAGGATGTAGGGCGTGACCAAAGTTGGTCCAAGGAATTAGAAAAAGAAAGATTAACTATCAATGAAGTCGGAGGGTTGAGATAACAAAAATCACTCTTTTCCAGAAGGGTTGAACACTCTTCTGAAAACTGGAAGCAGAAAGGTGATCTCCTAGGCAGCAGTGCTCTCTGGTCTTGTCCTTCTGAGTGTCTCTCCCCAGTCCGGGGCTGAGGAGCTGAAACACCAAGGGAACAAGTCAGGGATGGGACAAAGGTCAGAGGCGTGCATCTGGCTTCTGGGCCCCCTCTGTCAGCCCTGGGAGCCCAAGTGGAGCCGCTCTGCTGCAGGGAGCCTGGAAGAAGCACATGCTCAGTCATAGACTTGCTGTACCTTAGGGCCTGGATCACCAGCTCCAAGCTGCTCCCTTACAAGTGGGGAAACTGAGGACCCAGCACCTGAGTGACTAGCATGAAGTCCCATACAAAGTCCTGGCTCTGATCTCTTGCCCTGGGTCCCCAGCTCTGCTCATCACCATCACAGGGGTGCTTACCCCTCCCCTGTTGCACATCAAAGGTGACCCAAGACATGACAAGTGCCAAATTGCCTGGGGGTCTCACAGATTGGTCTCAGTTCTCCATTTGACCAAGGATGGAGAGCTCCAGTCTCACCCACCCAGGCTTGGCACAGGGCTGGTTGCACACAGGTATTAGGCAGATAGACAAACAACAGATATTTCTGCTTGGCCCAATCACGTCCCACCTGGATGTGAGTTCACCTTTTCGGACTTTCCCTTTACTCTTCCTCTTCCTGGTTAAGAGTTCCTTACGGGCAGGGGCTAGTTTCTGTCTCCCTCCCTGCCCCAGCCCCTGAGGGGAAGATGGAGTGGGGTACAAATATTTTTGGAAGGGGACTTTATTCTGTGTCTGGAATTTGGCTGAATTCTTTGCAAATACATTTCATTTAATTATCACAACCACCTTCCTATCATCCCCATTTTAAAAGTAGAGCCATAAAACACTTTGGAGGAATTCCCACAAGGCATTGCAGAGGGAGAGAAACAAAATGCAAAAATGTACGTAGTATAGAAAAATTCTATTTTTTGAAAGTATTGACCAGCTCCCGTCCCTTTCCCCGTATGGCTACCTAGACTGGGGGTGGGGTGGGGGACAGGGATAGGGTATGGGGTCTGTGAAAGGGAGGAAAGGTGTCCTCAGTAAAAATTATCTGTAACATTTGGTCTCGTTACTGTAAACTGATGTGTAAAGTTGAAAGGATAGTTGCCAAAATGTTGATGGTGGTTCTCTCGAGATGGGAGAATTTCCGGTGACTTTGCCTTTCTTATTCATACTTTTATAAGCTCAAGTTCTTAATAATAAGCAAGTATTATTTATGTGCACATATTTTTTATGAAATCAGAAAAAAATAATATTTTTAATATGGAAATAATAAACATACTCTGGAGGGATGTCATACTGGTTTAACAGAAGAAGGAAGCCTTGCAAGCACTCCTTTCAGTTCCCACGGTGGGGGATTGGCCTGACACGTGGATACAGATGTAGAATCAGAGCACAAAAGGCAAAGAAAGAAACCTGTTCAAGGTCACCCAGCAGGGACCCAGAGGAGCCCACTCTCTCCCACTGCCATCTACAGGCTGTCCGAGGCTGAACAGGTGGGAAATTGGCTAGGGAGGGGCCGAGCAGCAGCAAGGTTGCTTCTGCCAGCTCTGCTCCATCCTGGGCAGAGTGGGGGGAGACGGAGGGCTGGCAGGAGGGAGCAGGAAGGAGGAAGGAGGATGCAGGAGGAGTGGCAGAATCCCAACTCTCTTCATTCCTCCAGCCCAGGCTCTCACTCAGGAAACTCCACCCCAGGACCGGACACCCCGGGTCAGTCATGCTGAGCCACAGAGACCGGACATCTTGCCCCTCCCAGAGCACCTGCAGTTTAACAGGAAACAAAGGAATGACTCTCTCCAGTGGCAGAATTCCAGCTCAGCTTTAAGGAGCTGGGGGGAAGGGAGGGTGAGACACTGGGTGTTTTGAAGTCTTGGGGTCCCATCACTCATTCATCTAACAGACATTTGTGCCCATATCATGCCAGGGGTGGGGGGCATGCTGACACACATTCTATCTGTCCCCTTGGCAGGCAAGACGTCCTGGGGTGGTTTTTCCTTCCTTTTCACTCAGAGAGAATGGGGCTGACTGGTAGGACGTGCTCAGGACCTGGGCCAGGTCCTCCCGCCCATCATACAGGGGCGCCAAGGCAGCCTGAGTGTTTCCACAACAAATTGGGCGTCCCTGACAGCTGTCTCACTCAGAGCCAGATGTACCGCCCAATTCCAGATGTGGGGAGAACTGAGGCTAGCTGGGAAGGGTTGGGCCAGTGTCAACCACCCAGGGGAGAGCTGGGAATTGCAACCATCAAGCCCCAAGAATTCAAATTTGGCAACCAGAAGACCCCGAGCTCCAGCTGCTCTTGCACAGCTTCCATCTTAATGCTCCCAGACACAGCATGCTGGATGTCATTACCACCTTTTACAGAGGGAGAAACTCAAACTCAGAGATGTTAAGTAACTTTGCTGAGGTCACCCAGCTAGTTACAAGGAAGAGTGGGGACTGGTACCCAGGAGCCCAGGGCGTCCTTCAAAGAAAATGACTTCCAGGAGGCAGAGCCCCTTCTGTCACAAGGAATACTAGGCCACTCCCTACCAGAGATGTTCAAAGAGCAGCCCCCTGACCTTACAGGAGGCTGACCTTGAATCCATCTCCAATTGGGACTCACTCTGATCTTGGGAAATACACTGTTCCTCTCTGGCCTCACCTTCCCCATCCATAAAATAGGCTGATAATAAAGCCATCACTAGAGGGCTACTGGAGATCCTACTGCCGTAGTGCAAGTGACAGCACCAATGTCACTGTTGGCCCGAGTCTTTCATTCAGCAAATAGCTGTAGGGCTTTCCTCAAGCATTTTGGTGGTTTGGGGACAATGCTCCCAACAAGACCAAAAGCCAATAGTTCCTGGCCCCAGGTGTCCTCCTCCCACCCGCCTGCGCAGAATCTCCCTCCCACGGCTGCGGGGTCTCACAAGGTCCCGCGGGGTCCCGGTGCAGAGCAGCGCGCGGATCCGTCGCCGCTAGGTGGCGCGCTCGCCTGCTCTATCGCCCCGCGCCCGGGAGGAGTCCCGGCGCGCACCGGAGTCTCCAGCGCGCCGCGGGTTCCAGGCAGGAGCACCGAAGGAGCCGCACGTAAGCGTACCAGCTGCGGATTGTCTGCGGGATCTTCTTCTCTTGGGGGATTCTGGTATCACAACCAGACAATCATGGGGAAAAAGGGGCGATTGGGGACGCTGCCCCGTCTCCAAGCTCTGGGAGGAGCCTCCCCTATGCTTCCCGGCCTGGACGATGTCCGAGTGTCCATCTGGCGCAAGGCCAGCGCTGGGGCGTGCTAGCCCCCGCCTCTGGCTCCCGCGGGTCAAGCTCCTCAGCCCCAGCTCGGGTTCCGGCGCCGATTCCTCCCCGCCCTCTGCCCGAGCGCAGCCCAGCCCAGCCCAGCCCAGCCCGGATCCGTTTCAGGACGCTCACGGCCGTGGCTAAAGATAGGAGGACACCTCACCATAGGCTAAAAATACGACCCCCATCCAGGGCCGAGACGCAGGACACTGGGAGTGCGCTCCCCGGTCTCGGGGGTGGGGTGGGGCTCCGGCGCAGGGTGGAGAGCGGGCCCGGGAGTTCGGGCTCTGGATGCACGGCCCCCGCAGGCGGAGGGGGTGCGGGCGTGGCCGCCAGGACCGAGGCGCCGGCAGGGAACACGTTGGAGCCCGAGGCTCCCGGGAAAGAACCTGCGTGGAGGTGAGACGCGGGCCAGGGCACAAGATGGAACTGGGCGCCACAGGGATGATCTTCTCCGGGGGCCCCTTTGGAGTTGCAGCCAGGCTGCAGAGTCCCGGCGCGAACTCACCTTGAAGCGCTTAGGCAGCCGACCAGCTGACGGCAAAAGCTCCGAAGCTGGACCGCACGGCGGTGGGAGCCGAACCCGGCTGTGAGCTTACAGTGCAGACCTTGGCCCCTGAAGCCCCGCCCCCGGCCCACGGAGCCAATGCCTAAGCCGCCCCAGCTAGGCCCCGCCCACAGCCCGTGCCACTCCCGCCCCCGCCTAAGCTCCCCCTTCTGCGGCTCCGCGCGGGTGTCCAGGAGCCCAGCGGGTGTCCTGCCCAAGCTCGGGAGGCTGCGGGCCAGACGGCATCAGGTGCCTAGGCTGGACTCCGCGGATTCCAGCTGTGCCCGTCGGAATCCAAACTCTCTGTTCTAGAAGGGCCGAGAGGATGGCAACCGGAAGAGCGAATTCTTCAGAATTCTCAGAGCGTCCTAGGGCGTTCCTTCCTTGGAAGGCTGGGTCGGGGAGGTGCCTGCACCAGTGTATTCACTGACTACTGAGGGAATGAATGAGGTCTTGAAGGCGCCTGCGTTAAAATATTACAACTGTGAGAGATTTCACGAGTTTACTGCCCGCTAGAAGAGAGAGCATTGAGTGTGTGGGAGTGCCCTGAGCACGCTGATATCTGCGGTCAGGCTAGGTGGCTTCCGGGCAGGGGTGGGACCCATACTACGATTCATTCCAAACATTGGTTCCTTCGTTCATTCATTCACGTATACAGTCCTAGAAACCTTTATTGAAGGGCAGGCCCTACGTAGGGTACTGTAGATAAATTGAAAGAAACTGTGCCCTTGCTGCATTTAGCTATTCGACAGATACTTGAGCTTACTAGGGCAAAGGAAGTTGGATAGTAATGGGGAGAGGACGTTGCTTTTTGGGGGGTGACAGCTGTGACAGTACAGTGTGACTAGGATGGTAAAGCTTCCATGCTGTAAATATGGAAGGGACTCCTAGGGAGGAAAGATCCGGAAGGTGTCCTGAAGGAGAGAAGGGTGCTGGGGTCGGGGTGGGGTCAGCCAAGTCAGGAGGCAGGGAAGGATGGGGAGAAGGGGAGTGGGTAGGCAAAATAATGGCTCCCTGAAAGATATCCACAGCCTTGTCTCCAGGATCCGTGTATATGTTTTGTTATGTGGCAAAGAATAATTAAGGTTGCCGATGAAATTACTGTTGCTAATCAACTGACTGAATGATGTAAGTGGGCTCCATGTAATATCACAGGTCCTTAAAGGGGGATGAAGGAAATGGAAGAGGAGTGGCAGAGCGGAGCTGTGATGATGGAAGATGGGCCAGAGAAACACTATGTTGGTGCCTTGGAAGGTGGAGGAAGGGGCCACAAACAAAGGAATGTAGGCAGCCTCTAGAAGATGGAAAAGACAAGGAAACATTCTCCCTTGGGGCTTCCAGAGGACCATGGCCCTGCTGACACCTTGATCTTAGCCCAGTGGGACACGTAATGGACTTGTAACATACAGAACTGCACCTTAATAAATTTGTGTTGTTTTAAGCCTCCAAGTTTGTGTTAATTGGTTACGGAAGCAATAGAAAACGAATACAGGGAAGTTTCAGGTTTTAACCTTTAGCTTTCCTGGCCCCTCCCTCAACTCCCCAGGAAGCATCAATCAGGTGGATTCCGCCAGGACTGGCCTGGTGGCCCAGAGGAAAACTGGCCTGGATAGTTGATGGAGGGGACATGGTGGCCATAGGCCAAGTTGTGATGTGGGTGGGTAAGAGTTGTACATCTCCCCCCTCTTGCCACCTGGGCTCTGCCAGGCACCCACCCACCCAGGCCTGCCTATGGCTCTTCTCAAGTACTGCTTGTCCCCGAAAGCCCAGTGAGGTGGGCAGAGCCAGCATCATGATCCCCCTTTACAGAGTTGGAAACCGAAGCTTGGGGTCCTAACAGTGATCCACTCGGCCTGAAAATGTCAAGACATGCAGGCTCTGGGCTCTCTTCCCCCCTCAGGATGCTCGCCCCCAGTCGTTGTCAACCCTGCTTTCCCTTCCCTCCACAACACAGCCCTGGGAGAGGGGGGACAGCTCTGCCCAGCCCTGAGCACTGGCCCTGAGCCTTGAGCCAGGTGCTGAGCTGGTTTGCTGCTTACTTGTTCTGTGGCCACAGGCAAAAGACGGTCCCTTTCTGAACCTCCCTGCCTGTTAAATGGAAGTTAAGGGAATCCCAAATAAGATGAGGGACTTGCGTGTGTTTTGTTGATGGGAACACACAGCCATGACAGGCGGCAATGTGGACACAATTTAGCCGGAGCTTTGGGGGAGGGCGGGCTGGCCTTGCTACCTGACCTGGAATGACTCTCATGATGAACCCCCCTGAGCCTTCAGGAATGTGGAGGCGGCGCAGCCCCCTATACTCTGCCCCTTTACTGACAGTCCTCCACTGGGGGAAAGGGCATGGGAAGGGTCAGGAGCTCCATTCACAGCTGGTGACAAAAACAGAAATTTGCAGGAATGGAAGCTTGGAGCAGCAAAGGCACTCACCCAAAGCCACAGAAAGTGGGGAACCAACTCCAGAGCTCTTTGGAGAGGCTCTGGGGGCACAATTGGGGAACACTGAGTGATGGGTAGAGAGCGGCTGATATGGCCCCACCAGCCTTTCCCAAGCCCCTGCTCCCCTCGCTCAATCACTAGTGACCTGTCCAGTCTGGCTGCCAGGCCAGGGCTCCCAACCAGGGACCAAAGCCAGAGGAATCTCCATCTGTGCTCTGGGGACTGTTTTAAGCCCACCTGGATGTGACAGGTTTCCACCCCATGCTGCTTGGTATGCTCCTGCCCTCAGCCAAAGCAAGGGGTCCCCACAAAGCCCACGTCCAAGGTGTGATTTGTGCCTTGGGGTGGGTTCTGGGCTTCACAAGCACTCAGGTCGATGGTTCATTCTCCCCGTTCCCAGATGAGGTTATGTCAGTTGGCTGGGGCCAGAGGAAGCCCTAGGGAGCTTGCTGCCAGCTCCTCCTGGATCTGCTGAATGGATAGGACCTTTGTGCACACTCCCAGTTACCATGGGAGCCCTGCAATTAATGAGCGTTTAGGAAACAGGATTTCATTTACTAAAACTGGCATTTTTATGCAACTCCTCAGGTTTTGTGTAAGGGCCTGAGTTTGGGCGGGGAGGTTGGGTTTCTGAGCCAGGGGATAGCTGGGGTGTCCTGCATTTCTGACCCAATGGACACTCAGGCCAATCGCCCCGCCCACTGGCCCCACCATCACCCCAGCCTGCATTCCATGTCCAGGGTCTGATGTCTCAGCCAGGACCTGGGCTGTTCTTGCTGGAAGCGTTCCTGGACACTCTGGTGGCTGAGGGGGCAGGATCCTGAAGGACATTTGGGAGGGGTTAGAGGAAAGGAAGGTTGCAATGGAGAACACCCTGAATGAAGTATTCAACTTCCTTCTCCTCAGTCTGGATCCTCTCCCCACCCTGGGATGGGCCCAATCTGTCCTCTTCAAACCCACGTTTGCTCCCCCAACACAGGGCCCTGTAAGCACCACACAAGGACTGACTCAGCCCTTCCTTCCCTTCCCAGCCCCTTCTTCCTGGAAATCATCCACGTCAGCAGGCCCAGCCCTCATGGGCCCAGGGGAGAGAGTCAGAAGCCCCCTCTTCCAAGGTTAGCTGTGGAGGATGGAGGGACCAGCAGGGAAAGTCCCTTATGCTGGAACCAGCTCTCCATGGCCAGACTTAACCAGGAACCTAGGGCCCTGGGAGGCAGGTGGAATGATGGGAACCAGGAATCTGGGGATAAGTCACAAGGGAAGGTAATCTTGGGGGGATTTGGAGGAGGGCAGTGAGAAGAGATAAGCTCTCTGGAGGTGCCTCAGCTCCACCACCCGCCACCAGCCCCAGGAAGCCTTTTCCATCCCAGCCTGAGCTCAGCCTGCAGGGCTCTGTGGCCTGAGCCAACCCCAGGATTTTTCCTTGATTGTTTCTTGTTTCCTTCCTTCCCTGGGCTCCCGCCAACTCCAGCCCTGCCCTCCTCACTCTTCACCCCCCTTCAGAGAACTCTGATCCGTCAGAGGCTGGGATTTGAGATGGGTGTCCCCTCACAACTACCCTCAGCCTCTGCCTTGGACCCCTCCTTGGGAATTTGGTAACAGGGCCTCCCTGGGGGAACTTTCCTCTGGGTCTGGATTTTGGCTCCAGGCCAGGGCCATGGGGGTTTCCAGAGTGGTGACAGCCCTGTGCTAGCAGGGACCAGCCCCAGCACTTCCTCCCTGGGGCCTCTTGGAGTGCCCAGGCCGCACTGCTGTCCTTTGACCTGGGAAACAGAGTCAGCAAAGGCCGTTTTCAACACTTCTCTCCTCCCCCTTCAAGGCACCTTATTATTCATTTTGAAAATTCATATTCGCGTCTACCTTGTGCCTGGGCTGTCCTGGACTAGAGAAGACACAGATGGCCAAGGCTGGGGCCCCAGCTCTTAGGGAACAGATAGTCCTAAGTGAAACAAATAACCAGTTCTAAAACAGCATATTCTGTCCACAGTGGAGATCCTTGAGGGCAGAGGCCGGCTATGATTCACCTCTATTTATCCCAGACCAGCATGGATGAGGCTTGGTCAGTGACTGGGGATTGAATGAAGACCAAAAAGAACAGCAGTGAGGATTTGTTCTACTAGAGCTGTGGAAACAGATGGGAGAGTTAGGAAGGCTTCAAGGAAGAGGTGATATTTGAGCGGGGTAGTAATGGATGAGTAGGAGTTTGCCAGGTAGAGGAAGGGAAGGATATTCTAGGGGGAGCAGGCAGAGGCAGAGGCAAAGGTCAGGAGGAGTACAAGTGATCAGAAAACAGATGTCCAGTGGACCATGGCGTGGGAGAGGGGGAAAGCACTGTTTTCCTTTCCCAGCATCCAGCCCTCTTATTTGGTGACCGCCCTCAATATTCCAGAGTCTCTGGTGTGAGTGAGCCCTGTGATTGAGACCTGGAGGAAGGTCTCTAAAAATAGATCTGAGACCCTGACCTATCCAACCTGAGTCATAGGGATGGTTCAGGGGTGGGCATATGACACTAATGAAATTCAGCTTGGGGACTTGCTGGGACTCTTAGGGTTACAAATGCTAAAATGTGAACCTAGGGCTGCTGGTGACCAGCTCTACCACCCCGAGGAAAGATCATGTCTGAGAATAAAGCCAGCACAGAGAAAATCAGAGCAAAGAGAATTAATCTCAATGACATTGCTTGTGTTCCTGGATCCAGCCACGCCTGAAGCAGACATCCATTGTATGGACCAACAAATTACAATTTTTGTCTAATCCAGTTGGAATTGGCTTTCTGTCACTTGCCACTGAGACTCTTTCCCATTAAAGAATAATTCAAGGCAGGCAGTAGCTCGTGACTGCTGCTGAATGTCACAGAAAGGGAGTCAAGGATTGGTGTAGAGGTGTGTCATGATCAGAATTGAATTTTTTCATTTAAGTTACTTTATAGACATGGTAATTGTTTTCATGTGGTTCAAACTCCAGAAGTCATAAGAGGCAAAAAGTCTTTCTCTTACCCCTGTTCCCCAGGCACCAGTTCTCCTTCCCATAGACAACCTGTGTTATCTGTTTCTTATAAACACTTCTAGTAATAGTCTTTGCAAATGCAAGCAAAGCCCTTCCCATCTTTTTCACACAAATGGCAATGTTTAGACAGATAGAGTCCCAAAGTACTGCAGGCCCTGGTAGGGATGGAGGAAGGGCAGGCCCCCTTGTTGGGGGCAATAGGGTTGAGGCTGAGGGGCCACAGGAAACCACATTTTATTGAGCCTCTGCAGTCACACTGTATTGCACCTTGCTTTCTTCAGTTAACACTGTGTTTTTTCAGTTAACATTATATTTCTGACCACTCCATATCAGTACACAGACTGTGTCCTGGGTTTTGCTTTTTAACGGTTGTGCCATAATTTACATAAGTCAATCACAGCTGATGGATTTCGGTTGTTCCTCACCCTTTCCTATGACAAGCTGTACCACAGTGAGTCACCTTGGACAAATGCTGTTTCACCCACACGTGAGCATAGCTCACGGAATAAATTCCTAGGGACTGGGGGGGTCAAATGGCATGTGTAGTTGTCCTTTGGTCAGCTCTGTCTGCTTGTCCTTCTCAGGAGGTGGGCCAGGTAACCAGGCCTCCTGCACGAACCATGGAGCCCATTTCGCCTCAGGCTCATCAGGAAGCACCTCATGCTCCACTTTTTTGATGTTTGCCAGGCTGACAGGTAAACACTAAACAAAGCCAAGGGAACCTCAGTGTAGTTTCAGTTTGTGTTTCTCTCATGATTAAGTGAGTTTGACTGTCTTTTCAGAGGCTTCGGGGCCACTCAAATTGCCTTTTCCATGAATCGGAGGCAGAATTGCACTTAGGAAGTCTGCTTTGGGGAGGGCAACCTGGAGGGAGGCCTGACTGGGGGTAGAGGACACTCTGGGGACAGTTGGTTCAGGAGAGACACAGAACTTGACTCTGAGCTGTGGTGTAAAAGCCGGAGTTGGAGATAATGAGGTCAAAAGATTGGAATTTGGTGACAGACAAGGGCCACGGAGGGAGGAGCAGGGGGGTCAGGCCCAGTCCAGGCTGATGACTTGGGCGGTGGGGGGGCAGGAGAGGAAGGGGAGATTGGTAGGGCCACCAGGGAAGATGGAAGATTCTGGGGGTGAAGATGATGTGCCACCTGCCCCTTCTCCCCCTCACATCATGACTGATGTAAAACACCCACCTGATGGCCACGTGCCCCTGCTTACACGCTTCAGTGCCACAAAGCCTGGGCAGGGCCCCTGCTGGCCTCTCCAGCCTCAAGCCACCGCTTCATTCCCTCTGTTTCAGACACTGGACTGTCGGCCCAACAGCCACGCCCAGGCCCCAGGGGCAGGCCCCTTGTGCTCGCTCTGTGCATCCTGCAGCTCTCAGTTGTGGTGTCTTCTGCTCAGGGAAGCCTCTGAGATCCCCAGTCGATGTCAAGTTCCCTTGTCATACCCTTGGAGAAACTCTGGACCCTGTCCTCCCTGTGCCACAGTCGTTTGACTCATGTCTGCCCCACACTGGACCATGACAACCATTGTCTCCCCAGAGTGCGTACCAGGTAGTAGGTACCCAACGAATGAATGAATGAATGAATGAATGAATGAATGAATGGCAAGATGCTGGGGACAGCCAGAAAGGGGTTATGGGAGACAAGCGTTCCAGAAGTAGAAGAGCCTGGACTCAGCAACTTCTCTGAGGCACAAAGCGCAGCTCTTGTGAGACCAGCTTTCAGGGAAGGCATTACTGATGTGACAGGACATGGAGAGCTGAGGTGCACAGGGGTGCAGAAGTTGTGTATATACTTTTTTCTTTCTTTAAAAGTAATCCAGAGCGGCCGGATGGCTCAGTTGGTTGGAGAGTGAGCTCTGAACAACAGGGTTGCTGGTTCGATTCCCACATGGGCCAGGCCAGTGAGTTGCACCCTCCACAACTAGATTGAAGACAACAAGCTGCCCCTGAACTTCCGGATGGGCGACTGGATGGCTCAGCTGGTTAAAGTGCGAGCTCTCAACAAGGTTGCTGGTTCAATTCCCACATGGGATGGTGGGCTGTGCCCCAGCAACTAAAGATGGAAAACAGCGACTGGACTTGGAGCTGAGCTGCGCCCTCCACAACTAGATTGAAGGGCAACAACTTGGAGCTGATGAGCCCTGGAGAAACACACTGTTCCCCAATATTCCTCAATAAAATTTATATAAAAAAGAAAGTAATCCAGGGGCGGTCGGTTAGTTCAGTTTGTTACAGTGTGGTGCTCTTAAAAACAAGGTTGCTGATTTGATCCTCACATGGGCCACTGTGAGCTGCACCCTCCACAACTAGATTGAAACAACTAATTGACTTGACTTGGAGCTGATGGGTTCTGGAAAAACACACTTAAATAAAAAGAAGTTAAAAAAAAAGTAATCTATGCTCATGGCAATATTTCAAACAGGTTATGAGAGTGGACATGGCAAAGAATTCTCCACGCCCTCCAGCTCCTGATTTCTAGCCTTTTGACAATGATCCCCAGAGGTAAATCACTGTTACCAAAAATATTCCAAGGGGCAGAACCCTGGAAGGGTACTTAGGTCATCTTGGGGAAAGTGGGCCTTGCGGGGAGTCTGTTGGGATCAAGAATGGCCATGCCTTCTAACCTCTGGCTCAGTGCTCCTCCCACTGCTCCCTGCTTCGTGCCGGGACCAGGGACCGCCATTGCCTCTGCAGGGCTGCAGGGCCTGGAGTCCCCCTTGGCCACCAGGCTTCTCCTCTTTCCCACTCCTCAGGGGTGGGGCCTGCTGACTGGGCCTGGGGGGTCTGGGAGTGTTGGGAGCAGACAGAGGAGACGGGTCGGCTGGGCCCTGGGCCACGCAGGCTGCTGGGCAAACGCCTGGGCTCTCAGGGAGCCGTGTGCAGGGATCAGGGGTCAGTGGGGTCACGGAGCAGCAGCTGTCCCTGAGACCTCTGAGAGGCCCCTGGACCAGGGCAGCTGCAGGGCTCTCAGCTGTCAGGCGGGCTCTGGCCAGGCGGAAGCCTGGAGCCTGAGGAGGAGGGTGGGTCTGGGTGGGGGAAGCTGAAGCTGGCCGTGGGCCCAGATGGATCCAAGGTCACGCCAGTCCCTAGGCCCCTGGGGCCCTGGCATTTCCAGGACAGCCCCAGAGGGAGCAGAGATAAGCCTGGCCGCTCAGGGAAAGAAAACCCAAAATGACAGAGGCCAAGGTGACAGAGGGGCCCAAATGCCTGAGCACAGATGATTGAGTCCCTCAGTGACGGCCACCTTTGTGACTCCAGACTGCAAGGCCAGGAATGTCAGCTTCACCTCTGGTCTCTCCTCTCCTCAGCTGGCCCCCCAGTGCTTCCCAGTTCTGTAGCTTTTAACGTAATGAGCTTTATGCAGGCGACTCCCAGATCAACCTCTCCATTCCCCCTCCTCGCCAGAGGGCTACGCCTGTCATCCCAACAGCCCACAGGAGGCTGTACCCACTTGGGTGCCCCCCTTAACCCCCCCCCGTCCCAACAGACTCAGACACCTCCTGGAGCACCTCTTCTCAAACCATCCCACCTCCCTCGTGCTCCCAGACACATGGGCGGCCCTGAGACTCCTCTTACAGTCTGTCCTTGGTGGGTGGCCAAGTTGGGCAGCATGGCAGGTTGGAGAGACAAGAGCTTTGGAGTTTAAATCCCAGCCCCATCATTTACTTAGGCCAGTAACCTTGAACCTCTTGGAGCCTGCCAGCAGGGTTTGCTGGGAGGGTAAATTGTGATCTCTACATGAAAGTGCACATAGTAGGTCTTCCGAAAGGTTAATTCCCTTTTCTTCCTACCTAGCTGTGTTTTCTCTGTCTGTTCCCTGGCAGTCATACCAGTCTTGCTGCCCTTGTTCAGGGCCTCATCATTTTGGTTGTAAGTGACAGAAAATTCAACTCAAACTGGTTTAAGAAAAAAAAAATGTGGAGATGGTATTTGTGGTTTAGGTTTGGGGGTGGGGGCCAGCTTCAGCAGAGTTCAGACAACATGGCCTGGCGCTGACCTCTCTCTTTCCAGCTCTTGGCTCTGTGTTTTCTGGTTTAGTCCATACTCAGGATGGTTTTTCCCTCATGGCGGCAAGATGGCTGCAGCAGCTCCACCCTTGCAGCTGTGTCTTTTTGACCACTCAAGCACAAGCCTTGTAGTCATTGTGCTTAGATTTTGCTAGGTCATGCCTATTCCTGGCTAGTTACTGAGGACAGGGAGATGCAATGCGCTGTTGGGTTTAGGCAAGGGAGGAATGTAGAAGAGGGGTGGTTCTTGGGGTACTGTTTTCATAGGAACGGAGCATGGCTGCAGGGAGTCTCTGTCCCCTGATGGCTCCTAAAGTGTCTTCTCTGGTCTCCTGCCTCTCCTGGCTTCACTTTGCCCTTTGTCCACCGCCAGTCCTTTCCTAAGATGCTGCTTGGATATTGTCCCTCTGCTACTCAGAAACCTTCAGAGATTTGCTGGAGTGTACAGATGAAGTCCAAACTCCTTTGCGAGACTCTAGACTCCTCAGTCTGGCTCCAAAGCACCATTCCAGGTCCCTCATTCTATCCTTCCCTCTCTCCCTCTGTCCTTCTCTCCTTCTGTCTCTCCTCCCTCTCCTCTTCCCTCCTGTCCCTTGCATTTCCTTCCTTTATAAATCTAAAGCCCCTCCCCTCACTACTCGTAGGTATACACCCGAGAAGTGAAAACATGCTCACACAAAAACTTGCACATAAGTTTGTATAGCAGCGTTATTGACAATAGCGAAAATAACCCCAATGTCCATCCATTAATGAATGGATAAATAAGATATGGTATATCTATCTGTACAATGGAATATTACTCCATAAAAAGAAATGAAGTACTGGGGCAGCCGGATGGCTCAGTTGGTTAGAGAGCGAGCTCTGAACAACAGATTTGCCAGTTCGATTTGTACATGGGCCAGTGAGCTGCGCCCTCCACAACTAGATTGAAGGACAACGACTTGGAGCTGATGGGCCTGGAGAAACACACTGTTCCCCAATATTCCCCAATAAAATAAAATAAAATAAAAAGAAAGAAATGAAGTGCTGACACATGCTACAACATGGATGAACCTTGGAAACATGATAATGGAGTGAAAGAAGCCAGACATGAGACCACGTATTGTATGATTCCATGTATATGATATGACCAGAATAAGCAAATGCAGACAGAAAGTAGACCCCTGGTTTCCAGGCCGTGGGAGTTGGAGAGGAGATGGTGAGTGACTGCAAATGGATATGGGGTTTCTTTTTGGGGTGATGAAAATATTCTGGAATTAGCTAGTGGTGATATTTGCACAATATTTTGAATATACCAAAAACCTCTGAACTGTACAAATTAAAATGGTGAAGTTTATGTTATTTTTATATCTTAACAATTTTTAAAATGCTAAAAAAAGAAAAAAATCTAACCACCCTAGTCAGTCAAGGCCTACCACGTCTGGTTAGAGGGCTCACAGTCTGGAGGGACCACCTGTGTCCACCCAGGACTGGCTTACAAGTGGCTCAGCGAGGAACCCCAAGGTCGAGGGAAAGGAAATGTGTGCCAAATAGAGAAGTGAAAAATCAGCCCAAATGGCTACTCTCAGCACCAGAGGAAATGACAGGGCCGGGCTGAGCCGGGCTGGGTGACCCAAGGTCAGGGAAAGGAAACACCAAGCCTGAAGAAGCTGCAGAAGGCAGAGCAGGATAAAGGGCCGAGGAGCAGAGAGCAGAGTCATGGCCCTGCCCCAGCCCTCACCCCCCCATTCAACCCCCCTGTGCCCCCGACCACCCCAATTCCCCCGTTCTGTTCTTGGCATCCACTTGGATTCCCACGCACGGGAGCTCTGAGGGGTTTTGTTTCCTTGAGCAGCTCTCCCCTGACCTTTCTAGAGACAGAGCCTGAATCTTAAAAGGCAACCATGCAGGGGTTAAGGGAGGGGGCCTCAGGCTTCTCCACCAGCGTGAGGAAGAGGCAAAAAGCAGGGCTGGGGCAGGGCTGGAGCCTGGAGGTGGGGAGGCCAACCTTGGTGAGGGCTTTGTTCTTGGGCTCTTGTCTCAAGGGTATGGGGCACAACCAGGACCAGGGAGATTCTACAGGAGGGGTTTCTGAGGCACGGGGTGGCCAGGAGTCCAGGCTCAGCCCAGGTTCCTCGGTTCCTCAACCCTCCATCCCCCAGGTCCCCTCCCAACTTCAGCCAGAAGTCACGTGCCCCAGCACAGGTGGGAGCAAGAGCCCCCATGAGCAACAGGGATGACAGGTCAGGAAACTGGTGCCTTAGCTAAAGCGGGCCCTAGGAAGTCAGCTGGCAGCCACTGGGCACCGAGTTACTAACGAGCAAAAGGGAACCGTCTAGTGGCTGAGAGGTGCCTCTGCCCGACCTATCTGCTCTCTGGGCTTCACACCCGGCTTTCCTTTCTGAGATTTGAACACCTGTTCTGGACCTCCCAGGTCACTTCTAACAGTCACTCGCCTTGTATCCAGGCAACGGCTCTCACTTCCATCCAAGCCGAGCTCCAGCTTTCTGCTCTGGGAGGCTGAGCATCACTGGCGGCCAGACCAGCACACACCTCCCCCCAGGATGCAGCTGTCCTCCCCCCACTGCCAATCCCCCCATCCCAACTGGGCCGCTGGGTCTTCCTGAGTCTATTGAGGGGCCAGGGGGCTCTCCGGACCTTGCCAAGTGGTAAGCAAGACCTTACCATTCCCCATGAGGCTTCTTCAGAAGCAACATGAAAACAATTGCCAAGAGCCACACATGGGCTCATGCGATAGGCTTGGAGCCTTATTTATTGTGGCTGAGGGCCTGTTGGTTAATGTTCCCAGGCAAGGGTTTCCCAAAAAGGGAGGGGCTGGTTTTGAGCTGACATCGGTCTTGGTGGAAATACAAATGACATTCTTGAACAGGGGCAACTGTATCAGGGTCTGGAAAGAAGCTGGGCTCCATAAAGACCACATCTGAAGGCTGATAAGTCGCTGGCCCTTTAAGTCACGGCTGGGTGCTTCACATGTGAAGGATTCTGGGGAGGGAAAATCAGCCCAAGCTGAGGCTTGTCCCCAATTCTTTTCAGAGGCACTGATAACACGAAAGAAACACAACAGCAGCTGCTTGTTTTCAAAGGGAAACCAGTTTCACCCAAGCCCGGGCAGGTCCATCATTGATTCCATTCCCCGTCAGAGGCAGGAGGCAAAGGTTGGCCACTGTTAGGTTACCTATTTATATCTGACTCAAGGCACGCTCCCCTCGGCCCAGCATCTGGGGTTTCCTGTCTTGGCTTTGGCATGAGGCAGGACAGCCTATCAGCTCAGGGCAGAAACCCACTCCACATTTAGCCAGCTGCCTTTCCCCAGATGCCAGGACACATGGGCACAGGCACGTGTTGGGGTCCCTGGAAGGCTCGGCCTTGTCCAAGTGTTCTGGGTTATAAGTGGGGAACCCCGCTCTGGCACAGCTCCTTGAAGCCGCCCCCTCCAGAGGGAAGTCAGGCTGGGCCCACAGCACGCATGTGAGGGCTGCGCCGGGAGAGCCAGGCACGCGGCCAGCTGCTCGCTCCGCAGCGCAGCTCCGTGGCCTGGGCCCAGCACACCTCCTCAGCATGGAGGCCCTGGGAGCAGCCTTAGGAGGACCGGGGCTGGGGCTGGCCAGAGACCCAGGGTGACAGACGCTCTGCCTTCTCTGGATATAGGTCAAGGAGGCGACATTCTTTGCTTGCTACCAGGAAAAAGAAAGGGCGGAAGCAAGATTAGGCTCAGAAGTTACACTCAGCATTTACTTTTATTTCTCCAAAAGTTGTTTGTGTCTGATTCCTGTGGAACGCCACAAAGCCGTCGGCCTTTTCTGAGCAGGCTGCATCCACAGCCTGGACTCCGCAGGTCAGAAACTAAAGCGTTCTTCCAGAGACGCTCACTGAGAGTCGGGGGCCAGCTGCCCGAGGCCTCCCCTGGGGGGCCCACTCCCCGCAGCCTCTCCTCCCCAGCTGGCCGCCTCCTCTCCTTTACTTTCCAACAGTCGGGATCTTGTCCGAGGGCTGCTCCTGGGCTCTCAGCCGCTGTGAGGACCCGAGCAGGGGAGGACGATAAAGCAGCTGACGCCTCAGATCCTGACCACCTGGACGGCGACACAGGGACTCCGCCTCCCCTCCCTGTCCTCTGCGGTCTGCCTCCTGAGGTAGAGTCGGCCATAGGTGCCCCCCACCTGCCCTTTAGTGAGGCGTCCGGGGTTCACACAGACACAGCCGAGGACATCCTGGGAAAGAAGAGAAGGCGGGCTTTGGAAAGGCCAAAACTGCGGGACTAACGTGACGAAGCTGGAATCCTCTAACAAAGGAGGTTTTGTAAAATGGAAACGAAGGCGACCAAACACATCTTAGTCAAATATGTTAACTTACTAGTGGAAAACGCTGAGTTCCTTTGGAGTCGCTGAAACGGGATAAAGAGGGTATCTTGGCAGCGTGACAATCAGCTCCCAAACTTTGAGATATACCTGACCTGGTTATTGTTTTCCAATGTGAAAAAACGTTTACCTCTTGAGGTGGAGCTGGCTGTTTTGGCGAGAGGGGGGGTTGGCTGGGTGGAGTCCCTCAGGGACCCAATCCCCAGGTGGGCGGGGCCTCGGTGGCAGAGATGACCTGAGCGTGTCCTCTAAGTTTCAGAGGCCCTTGGAGGTCAGATCAGAATTCAGGGGAGGGGCAGGCAAGTACATGTGTGAAGCGTTCTGCAGGGCCCCGCCTGAGAATCATTGTTTGAGGGCCCTGGGGGCTCCCAGGCCGGGCTGACCAAGCACCAAGCTCTGAGGCGAGAGGGGAGCAAGGGGACACCATTTACTTAAGCATTTTACTAACAGATTTGTTCTCTAGCCCTACCGCCTGCCTCAAGAAACGAGGCCACCATGCCGACATCAGCAGACCCATGAAGTGGGTGCCGGTGGCCTAGAAGGGAAAGTCAGACTGCTTCTGGCGTGTCGGGGAAAACAGCAGAGCTGAAACCCACCTTGACGAAGTACCTCAGCTCTGATGGGATTATGAACACATCTGGGGTGACGGGCAGCTGTGCGTAGGCATAGAAATTCTCATAGTCAATGGCCATGTCTTCCTGGGGAGGGTAGAGTGGGTAGTAGCTACGGAGACGAAGCGAAATGATCGATCAGTGGCAGCTGAGTGGGGACCTCCCTTCCCAGAGGGATCCCGTGTCACAGACTCCCATGCTGTCCCAGACCGTCTGTCCCTTTCCCCTGTGTTGGGGAACAGAACACAGGCTTGTCATCAGGGTGGAGTTCCCTGGTCGTGGCCTGGGGGAGGCTCTCTCACAGTCAAGTCTGTCAGGGCTCTGTGACCCCAGTGCACTCCCTGAGGGGTCTGTTACTCCAGCGAGCCAGCTCACCTCCTCTGGGTCAGGATGTGCTTGAGTATTCGGCTGAATCTGTCTGAAGTTCGGGAAGAACTGGGGAAGGCAGAAAAGCAAGAAACAGAATGCAATCTCATTTCTCAGTTTCCGTTTGTCTTCGGGGCAGACTCGAAGATTTGATAAACTAGAGAGAGGCTACTCAGCCAAGACACAGTGATGAGAGGGTCCCTCTGGGGAAGCGTAAGGACCCACCCACAAATAGCTGGGTCTGTTCCCACAGGAGGAGGGGAGTGGGACGCTGAGTTGAGAAGGGAAAGTGCAGGACTCCCTGTGATCAAGACCGAGACAGCCAGCCCCGGGCTGTGCAAGAGCACGCAGACCTGCACGGGAGTGAAGTGGGTGTGAAGCGGTGGTGACCTTGCACCTCAAACCTCCACCAATAAGCACACACCCATCTTCACACGACTGCCAAACCGACACTCCACAGAGCTGGCTGCGTCTGGCTCTCTGCAGAGCTACTCACTGCTCTGCACAGCAGCCTTCAGAGTATGTTCACAGGTCATCGTCCACCCACAGGGACACCCACTTTTGTTTAGGTCACAAACATTGGAGGGGAAGGAAAGCAGACGACCATCTATGACTACAAATCAAGTGCAGGCAGACAGACGTGGTTCTTTGGGGTCTCAAACACTGTAGATAAGTGGTAACAGAAACAAAGGCCCCCCTCACAGGGCCAAAGGGTTTGGCGGAAAGCCGCCCGCCCTGCCTGCTGGGCTAGAATATGCACCTCACCTGCTGATCTCCTCAGCCCCAATGTGGAAAAGCAGATCCGTGGATGTCAAGCCAAAGACCACGCCATTTATGGAGAGGCTGCAGGGATCTGACACGAAGAGCACTCGCTAAAATGAGAAGGGGTTGAGCCATACATTTGCACACCAGAGCTACAAACTTCTTCCCCATGAAAGGGGGGGTCTCCCAGGGCTGGGGAGGCCACTGAAAGGGCGGACCAAACCAACGTACAGTAAATTACAAGCACATGTGCCTGTTAAAAATAGCACTTTAACATTCAGGCCCTACGCATGCCCTGAAAAGGCACATTCACCCTCCACTTGGGGAGAGAACTGGGTCACCTGTGGCACATTGGATTCTGGCTGCCTGCTGGTTGGGGAGGGGACGCCGGTACCTTTCTGTCCTCAGGAGGCAGATCGGAGTAACTGAAAGGCGGCTGTGGGTACACAGGCTCGTGGTGCACGTCTCTCCACGACGGCACGAAGACGAGGTGAGAGCCGGAGCTACTTAGTCAAAAACATCAGCAGAAAAGGGAGAGAAGTGAGTGCCATTGCACCAGAACAGCTGGACAACAGATTTAAAATGTCACAGCTTGTATATGGCCCTACTTCCGGGGAAGGATTTCAGAACTGCACTCTCCTACGAAGAGAGGGGCCATGTCCCATGGGACACCGTGAGTGACAATTTGGTTCTCACTTACACACATCTACCATGACGAGGCGCAGGTCGCCCAGGACACACTTTCCGCTGGCTCTGTGTGCTATTCCCCTGGGGAATGACGGGGCTACAGTTTGGTAGAAAAAGGGGAGAAGAAATTGGGGTCTAGGAAATCCAGAAAGACAGGTCTTGACCAAAGAATCAGATCTCAGAGCCAGAGCTGCAACCGAAGTTCTGACTCTTGACACTATGCGAACAGATGTGGCTTAAAAGCATTAGTCTCTCAGACCGGGGCTCTCTCCTAGGGAGAGACCCGGCAGGCCAATCAGCTCTGGAGACTGCCTTCAGATTTAAGGAGATCAAACTGCAATCTCTGGGTCACAATTTCAACAGCAAGGACAGAGACGTTTTCAGAGCGATGGGGAAAAACACGTTGGCTTCTCCCAGCACTGGTCCCTCCCCTCTGGCAGTGGGAAGCGATGCCCTCCGTGCTTATTTCTGAGCAGGCTGTCTTGCAAAAATGGAAGAAATATTTAAGAGCAAGAGTAAAAGCATAGCTGACAGGTGTCTCCTTTGATGGAGACAGGAGAATCTCTAGGGTTACAACGTGTATGTAAAAACCTTTACCTCTGGGGGCCAACGGTTTATCCTCCCCAGCCACACAAATGGAAAAAGGAAAAAAAGTCCCATTTCCTCAGCTGTGCTTGGCAGAGGGGCCTATTATAAACCAAATAGGCGTAAAGTACGACTCTGGGGGCTTGTTTAAAACCCACCAATAACTCTCACTGCCAGCTCCCTCTCTTGCTTAAAATATGAGGCCTTCCCAAATGTAGCTACAGGTTCCTGGCTGCCTCTTGGGCTGGTGATTGTTGCCACCCTTGTCACCTGTTTGTCATGTCTGCTAAAAGTATGAACTAAGACTTCTGCAACAGAAAATCAGAAAATGGGACCGAAGTTACTCTGCCTATTGATTATAATCCCCTTGACGTTTAAAAGTTCACTATAATTATCCCGTCTACCAATTTGGGTGCTGGAATCCGGCACCCAGGCCGGGGGTAACCTGAACAGGACAGTGTGTGCTCTAGATCCAAGGGCTCGGTCTGAAATGGACACAAAAGTGGAGGGACAGCCAGCCACTCTTAAGAGGTGGAATCGGTCTGTTTCAGTGTAGGCGCTGGAAGAGCAACAGTTAAGGACGAAACAGGCTTCCTGCTCATGGTTATAGGCTGGCTGTAGGGGGAGGGATCCGAGAGAAAATTTCAACTATGCTGAGTATTGCACAACTTCATACATCACAGTGGGAGGGTCCTCAGACAGCACGAGAACTCGGGGCTCTGCTGGGCTTCCGCCCTGATTCTGGTTGTCACTGATAAGTCAGTTTTATGCTCTTCTTTTCTGACCTCTCAGGGATAAAGAGAAAGCCTCCAAACGAGGACTGTTTATATACTGTTTCAGGAAAGGTGGGGCAGCTCCCCCCAGTACCCCCCCCCTGGGGCTGCAGATGAAAGTGCCTGGTGGTGCTGGCTGCTGCAGCCAGGGTAACAAAGCCTGGTTTCTTCTTTGTTTGTCCCACTGCTGTCAATACCACACAGGGCGAGGAACCAAAACAGAACCCAATCTCACACTGAAAGCATGCAGCCAGTACTGGGGCGCTGCTAGAGCCCCTGCCTGGCCCCGAGGACACCAGAGGGCTGACAACACCAGGACGGCAGCCCTGCTCCTGTTTTTCGGGGGTTTACCTCCAGGTCTGACTAACTTGGTTCAGGGTCCCAACAAACCTGGGAGGCGAGAAGGAAGGCACTTGTGTCCTTGTCATTCGAGAGCGAGAGAAAGGGGCAGATCCAGCTGCAGGCTGTCACTGGCACAATTCACGTCCCCTGACTCTGGGGTAAGGTAGGGGCTGTTTCTCCCCAGGCCAAGAGGCCCACCATACAGGCCGCGCGGCAGGTACAACAAGGTAGCATTCCGACTAATCGACTCTGGGATCAGTTCTCATGGCCAAGGGGTGGAAGATTATACATCTTGTTTTAAAAACTACCTTTGTTACAGACTTGTTTTGAAAATCTTAGCCTCAGGAATGTTTGTTTTTTTATGAGCTGAGTTACAGGCAAACAAATCCCCAGAGATCCATCACCTATACCAATTTCTTTGAAACCCTGGCACTGGAGGAAAAGGGACAGGAAATGAGGATGTCGGCTTCCCGGATAACCCTCTACCCATAGTTTTAGACTCTTCCCGGAAGAGCGCTTTTTCTCTCAAATTACAACTACGCGTTTCTGTCATCACTGCTATGATTTTTTTCACAGTTCCTTCCCGTTGGTCTGTGGCAGGGATCCAAGAGCCCCACCCGCACTGAGTTTCTACCGCAGCTTGCTCTGGCGGTGGGGAAGCAGTGACTCAGGGGAAGGCCTTGGGCTTGCCCCAAAACGATCACTCACGAGATGTCTAGGGCCTCTTGGGATTTTGTTGTGTAAGTCATCAAACACTTCTCAGAACCATCCTGGGAAGATTCCCGTGGAATATGAGTCTATACAGAAGGAGCGAGAAAGGGAAGAAAGTAAACAGAGCAAGGGAGAGCACAAGTCGATGCAGCCTTTTCCTTTCAAGTATGTTTAGCTTTGTGTTTTAAAAAGATGCCTCTTAACTCGGCGTCTGTGCACTTGAAGTTCAAGAGTTCCATCTGATCTCTAGTTCAAAAGGATGAAAGGATAGGAACTACCACTACTTTTGAACATTTCCGTTTTTTTTAACGGGAAGCCCTGTGGAAACCTAGGCAGCTTAAGGTTCTGTCCAGCATTTTGAATTCTGACCTTCGTGTCCCTTCAATAATCGTTCGTAGACATTGCTTGAAAACATCTTCAAATGGACTCGTCAACAGGCAGTTCTGCACGAAGAGAAAGAAGATTTAGAGGGTAGACATTTGGCGCTTAGCCACTTGTTTAACGTTTGTTCGATGACCCTAGGTACCAGGTGTTGAGCTAAAGGAGATGCACAGGGGGACAGCTCTCTGTCCTCAAGGAGCTGAGTCTAGTTGGGGAGAGGAAAGGAGACACGGGAAGAATGAATCCTCTTGAATAGAAGCTGAAACACCAAAAGGACGAGCGTTTTGAAATCTTTTCTGTGGAAGGTAAAATATCCTGACACCAACAAGGGCAGGAGATGGCTGCGAAAGGGCCATTTGTGTTAATGCATCAAAGGACGTGGGTCATCGAGATGAGGGAAGCAGGAACTTCCACAGTGCAGCTCCGTGACTCCTGGACACCTGCCTCTGTGCCTTAGCATCAGGCGTCACAAAGGAACACCATGACTCATATATTTGTATTTCCCTCCCCCAGCTTCCAAATGGCCTTGTATTCTGGTGAAATGAAGCCCTCGAATTCATTATCTTTATAGAAGTTGCCCGGCTACAATGTCCTTCTGATTACCCACAGGGATTAGATGCAGGGTAAACTCCAAGAGATGAAAAGAATGAGGGCTCAACTGGATGCAAATATCCACTACGCCGCCCTCCCCATCCCAAGCCGACACTCACCTCAACCTGTTCATGCTTCGTGTCCAGGAAAGGGCCAAACTGCAAAGAAGCCCGAGGGGAGAAACAAAGGTACCAAAAGAACAAATCAGAATCACACATGTCCGTGAGCACCTTCACCTAACCTCTCCTGGCAGTTCTTTGGGTCCATCTGCCCCCCAAGGCTGCCTGCAGGGTCTGGGACAGTTAACACATGGGGCAGGGGCACTCAGCCAGGATCGGCAGCAGGTCTCCAGGGCCCCACAACCACTTGTACCACCCCCTACAACACGGGGCTTTTCCTGACTTTCCAAGCCTAGCCAGTGAAACCGACCACCATGCTAACAGCAGTACCTCGAGCTTTAAAAAGAGACTAGTTCAGGAGGCGAGAATACTGTCCAGACAATGAAGGGTGGCAGAAAGTGGTGGGCTTTTGGATTAGCTGAAGGCATGCAGTTATATGAACACGTCGCCAGAGGTGGGACTAAGAACTAAAAAAGATTTTTAAAAAGGAGGAGAGCCTGACGTGCTTCCTACGAATTCAGAACCACACTTGACCCTTTTCTGAGGCTGACTGCCCATGCGAAGCTGTCCCAAGGGGTGTGTGTGTCCTACCAGGATGCAGATGTCTGGCTGGTCGCGGTTGATGACCGAGATCAGGTCGAGCAGGGGCTCATACGTGATGCTGTCAGACGTGGTGTACGGCCCACAGGCCACCAAGACCATGTTTTGTTCAAAATCTAAGACGAAAGGATTGTAAGGTGTTGATTAGAAGATACTGGGATGGTGGGAGGAGACAATTAGGGGAAAATGCCACAGGGTGCGATTAAATGAGTCTCTTTATGTGTGCAACTCCAGGAATCCAAGATGAGTTAAGACCTCATCCCCAAACTCAAAAAAATCGTCCATCAGGGCCAGCCTGGTGGCTCAGGTGGTTGGAGCTCCGACTCCTAACTCCGAAGGCTGCCGGTTGGATTCCCACATGGGCCAGTGGGCTCTCAACCACAAGGTTGCCAGTTCGACTCCCGCAAGGGATGGTGGGCTGCACCCCCTGCAACTAGCAACAGTAACTGGATCTGGAGCTGAGCTGCGCCCTCCACAACTAAGACTGAAAGGACAACAACTTGACTTGGAAAAGAAAAGTCTTGGAAGTACACATTGTACCTCAATAAAGTCCTGCTCCCCTTCCCCAATAAAAAAATCTTAAAAAAAAAAATCGTCCATCAGCCGGAGCAGACAGGCAGGTGTGCCAATCACTGGGACAGGCGATAGGCATGTTATTAGCAGGGATGAAAGTTGCAGTCAGGAGAGAATGGGTTAAAGTGACACCATCGGCTTACGGTGTTGTCCCCCCAATTTTTCTATTGTGGCAAAATACATAATATAAAATTTAGTCTTAACCATATTAACATTTCAATGGTATTCAATAAATTCATATTGTTGTGCAATCACCACCATCTACCTCCGGAACTCTTCATCTTGTAAAACTGAAACTGTCCCCAATAAACACTAACTCCCCAGTCCCCCTCCCCGACTGCACCCCCCACCATTCTACTGTCTGTCTCGGTGAGTGGACCCGTACAGTAATTCTCTTTCTGTGCTGGCTTATTTCACTTTGCTTACTCTAAGTAGACTTTCCCTGAAAAAGGGCAAGCAGGGTCCTAGAGTACACTGTGATTTCAGTGCGCTCGGTGTGAGGGAGTATCTGGTGGTCCAGTGTGGCTGGACAATGTGGTATACAGGGAGTCCAGAATACAGGCTGGGGTGCAGAGCCTGGAACGGGACCCTACTGCGATGGGGCGCAGGGCCTGGAACGGGACCCTACTGCGATGGGGCGCAGAGCCTGGAGCGGGACCCTACTGTGTTGGGGTACAGGGACTGCAACGGGACGCTACTGAGATGGGGTGCAGGGCCTTTTTGTGTTGGCCACCTGTTATGCACTGTTCTTTTCCTCACAGCATCTGCTTTCTTTTTGAAGAACCAGCCCTCTCCCCTGTAAAACAGTCTCGGGGGGCTGTAAATTAGGTGTCCCAAGAGGCAGGCATGTGACCCAGTTTCAGCCATTCACACTCTCCTCCTGGGTTCTGGAATCTTGATGTGTACTGTGCAAAAAGGTTGGAGCTGACCTATTCCAGCAGAGGTGACCAGGTGAGACAGCTGGGGAATTCCTACCTGGACATGTGGAGTTGCTAGGTCCTTATCCCGGTGCCAAGCCTGGATTTCTAGCCACCTGTCCAGTCTGTGTTACCTGGGTTTCCCCGAACAAATCTTTTTCTTAAGACAGTCTGAACCAGTTTCTGTAGTTTACAACAGCCAAATCCAAAGATCCCTGACTTCTTAACACGTAATTGTATTTGTTTCCTGTGGCAGCTGTAAAAATCACCACAAACTTAGTGGCTAAATCAATGCCCATTTACTATTTTACAGGGCTATGTTCTTCTGGGGGTCTGAGGGAAGACTCAGTTTCCTGGTCTTTTCTAGCTTCCAGGGGCCGCCTGCATTCCTTGGTTCACGGCCCTGCCTCCACCTTCAAAGCCAGCAGCCTAACATTTCTAATCTCCCTGAAACTGATCCCCCTGCCCTCCCTCTTATAAGGACCCTGTGATCACACTGCCCCCCATAATCCAAAATAATCCCCCCATCTCAACACTCTTGATTTAATCACACCTGTAAAGTCCCTTTTGTCATATAAAGTAACATATTCACGGGTTCCAGGGATTAAGGATGGGGGGTCATTATTCATCCACCAGAGTGGTGATATCATGAACTCAGATAGAGACTCCAAGGGGAAGAGTAAGTTTCACGCAGGGCAGGGGACAAAATTAAATTAGGTTCCTGATCAGGAACCTGTAAGAGATGCAACCAGAATAACTAGCAAGTGCCAGGACAGGGCCCATGTCTTATTCTGCCTCCATGCGGGGCTCGCTTAATATGCCGCTCGCAAAATATCCGTTCACAACACATTCAACTGCTCGCGGAGGCTCCCCTGGCATGTGGCGCAGGCGCCGGGTATCTCAGCCCCATCAATTTCTTTGCATTCTTCGCAGTTGCTGTAATACCACCGCGCTGCTCTTGCTGCCACGAGCACATATTTTCTGATAGAACGCACAGTATCATAAATGCCTAAATTTCATTCCGGATTCTAAGTCGTCTCCAAGAATGACCTCAGACACTGTTACTGTGCATAGGGTGCTGTGGGCACACTCAGCTTGGCCATCTCACTTTTGCTTTCCTTACACAACTGCTTCAAAATATTTTGAAGCCAAGGGTGTTAAAACGTCTTTGTTTTTTCCCATCTAGATGAGTTGCCAAATAACCCTAGACTTTCCTAGAAATTCATCTAATTTTTTAACAAACTTTTTCTTTTGGAACAACTGTAGAAGTGCTGAGAAGTTGCAAAGTGTCCCCAAATGTCGATATCTCTCCTGACTACGGCACCGTTGTCAAAGCGAAGGAACTAAGGTTGACATATGACTGTTAACTATTACAGACATTATTTGGATGTCACTAGTTGTTCCACTAATGTCCCTTTTTTCATCCACGATACAATCCAGGATACCACACCGCATTTAAAGAGATGCTTTTTTAAATGCCTGCTAGTTTTCCTTTTTCAAAGCGACCTTCAAATACCTGTTAAACATTAGATTTGAACAACATGCCTCGTATTCTCAGACCCAGGTGGTAATATTGACAAAGCTCAGTAGGCCCAGACCCCGGCCTTACCCAGGGGGCCTGCGAACCCACCCCCCTCGCTGCGGCCCTCCGCGCCATCACGGTGCTCTCACAGCTTCTGGCTTTCTCGGGGCCCGAGGAACTGCACTCCTGGACCCCTCCCCACCACACTCACTGGCAAAACAACGTTTGAACCAGAACTTACCTCCATCCTCTTCGGTGGGCTGATAAAATGGAAGTGGCACACCCTAAAAACAGGAGAAAAGCTAAACTGAGGTCTTGTCCCAGGTATCGCTGTTGGTAAGGAAAGGCGTGGGCCCCGAATAGGGGCATGTTTGCAGGTGTCTTGCTCCTTGGAGCTAAAAGCTCACACAGCTGGTGGTACCTGCCACCTTTCTATGTTGCTCAGAGTGGCAAAGAAATCCAGAAAACGGGAGATCACAGCAAAACTCATAAAACACTCAGCAAATAGTGGGAACCAAGTGTCAGTATCCTAGGCAAGGAGGGGCAAGCAGGGTACCTGCCAGTTTTCCTTGCATTCTATGAAAATCTGTGGAAGGTTATTGCCTAGAGCAGCGACAGGTAAACCATGGCCTGTGGGCCATATCTGGCTACCACCTAGTTTTTGTTTGTTATATATTTTTTCCTTTCTTTTTCTGGGAGGGGGCTACCACTTCTTTTTGTAAATCAAGTTTTGCTGGCACGTAGACACCCTGGCTTACAGGGTGTCTATGGCTACGCTGGCAAAGCTGACATTGTGAGAGAGACCATATGGCCCGCAAAGCATAAGTATTTACTGTCTGGCCCTTTAAGGAACAGTTTGCCGACCTCCGGCCCAGAGGTAGGTTCCCAGTCTAGAGCTGAGAATTGAGAAGCAAATAAACAGGCTCTTAAAAGGGACAGATGGACTGTACATCCCGTGCCTGCAGCAAACCAGGAGGGAGGGCGGGGGACTGCTGGGTACCTCATAGAGTTTAGTGGCAACAAGTTTTCTACCAGTGGTGTTGATTCCTTCCATGACTACCACCTGAAAGACAAGAAGCAAAGCAGGGCAGATATGCAAGAGGTCAGGAATGAATTCTTCTGATATAGTTAAAAGTCCTGCCCAGCTACTCTCATTTTATAATTGTGAACTTGTGGGTATTTTTTTAGAAAACAAAGTAAGGGCGTTGTATTAGTAATAGTAATTATGCTTTACAGGGATGACCTCACTTTTACACCAATCCTCTGAGGCAAAAATTATTATTCCCATTTTACAGGTTAGGACACTCCAGCTTAGAGGTTAAGTAACATTACTTAGAGGTTAAGTAATCACACACCTCATGAGGGTAGAGCTGGGATTCAAACCTGGGCAGTCAGATTCCAGAGCCAAGGTCAAAGCATACAAGGGAAAATCAGAATCCCCACACCGGTGTCTGCTCTTGGGCCTGTGCTCCAGCCACATCTCGTGGCACTAAAGGTCGAAAGCAAGGAGCAGCTGGCCAGTGATGAAGTGCTTATTCCTAGAGCCATATAGCCCACCATACACTACAGAGTAAGGAGCATGGCCCCACCCCATCTGACCTGTCCAGGAAACATAGAATATTCTTTGAGCTCCGATAAATCCACTGGAACTTGAGCGCCAGACGAATGTTCCCGGTCTCCCTCCAGAATGACTGACTTGCTGTTCAGCTTTCCGTTGCTATCACAGCCAATCTGGCCCAGCAGGGTGACGGGCTCCTACCGAAGGAAGGTGGCAACAAGAGAACGATACGATCTTTGGGACGGAGGCTCAAAATCTGAAGTCAACGGGGTGAACATTATTTTGGTGGGGCATCATTTTGACCCCGAGGCACAAGCACCATCACTGACTCTCGGGGGTGTTACGACTCTTAAAGGGCGTCTATTCTGCCCACTCAATGCCTGAGCCCCTCTAAGTGGCTGCCTTAAGCTTGAGCATCTCTAGTGATGGGGAATTTGCACCTCCCCCCGCCCACAAGCAGCCCACTGCATCTCTGAATGGCTATAACTGTTAATATCTCACATTTATTGAGCTTACTATTAATTGCGGTTTTTGCGATTATTTTTAACCTTTTAAACCGCAATTACTTTTGCACCAACCTAATAAATACACTGTTCTAAAGGCTTACATGTATTAACTCATTTAATGCTCACAACTGAGGCGGATACTACTGCTGCACCCATTTTACAGATGAGAAAAATGAGCACCAGAGACATTAGATATTTAGTCAAGGTCAAACAGTGGGTGAAGCCTGGGTCTGAAGCCCAGAAGTTTGGCTAGAGCCACATCCTTAACCACACATCATACTGCCTCTTAACAGGGAGTGCGTCATTAAACCGAGCTGAAATTTCTCTTCCTGTGGCTTCCTCTGTCCTATTCCCATTACTGGAGGCATACTAAGGAAGTCTAATCTTTTCCCACAAGATTATATTTCCCTGCCCCCCACCCCACTCCTTCCAGTTCTTCCCCAACTTCCTTATATGACACGGTTTTGCATATCTTCCCCAACTGGTCATTCTTCTCTGAAAGCAAATAGAGGACTGAGGTACCTTAAAGGGTGTTCTAGAACATTATCTCCCCTTAGATTAAAAAAATGTCCTAGAGAGAAAGCATTGGTACATATGCCGGATTAAACCACAGTGTAAGATGCTATTGACAGCAGTTGGTCTATAACAGACTCAGCAGGGGGAGATTGTGAGTCCCCGTTTCTGGAACTCTATCCTTGCTGTTGTCCTCACATCCCGAAACTTGAACGCTTAAGGCCTTCAATCTTTGCTTATGTGCAAGACTCAAACCCAAGGACACAGAAAACAACTGTCCTCAGTTATCAAAAAGAATGAAATCTTACGATTTGCGACAGCATGATTGGACCTAGAGGGTATTATGCTAAGTGAAACAAGCAAGGCTGAGAAAGACAGATAGCATATGATCTCACTTATATGTGGAATCTAAACAACAAAATAAATGAAAAAACAAAACAGAAACAGACTCATAGATACAGAGAACAAACTGATGGTTGCCAGAGGGGAGGGGGGTTGGGGGGCCGGGTGAAAACAGTGAAGGGATTAAGAAATACAAATAGGTAATTACAAAATAGTCACAGGGATGAAAAGTACAACATAGAGAATATAGTCACTAATGCTGCAGTAGCTATGTATAGTGTCAAGTGGGTACTAGACTAATTGGGGGGAATCAATGCATAAATTATATAAATGTCTAACCACTATACTGTACATCTGAAACTAATACAAAATAACATTGAATGTCAACTGTAGCTGAAAATAAATAAATAAATAAATTTAAAAAAAAACCCTGAATCAACTAGCATTTTGATGTGGGACTTCCAGCCTCCAGAACTATGAGAAAATGAATTTCTGTCTGTGGTAGTCTGAGCAGACTAAAATAACATGGTACCACTTATGTAAGTTAAAATACATACAAAGTAGTCCACTGCATTGTTTACGAATTCATATCCATGTGTAAAACACTACCTTTAACAAGAGATGGAAGAATACATCCTAAACTCAATGGCCACTCTTGGGGATGGGGACGGTAACAGAACTCAGGGCTGGGTTAAGACAGTTTACTTTTTCTGCAATAGTTTATTTCTTATGGAAAAAAATAACAAATGAGGCAAAATGTTAGCAGTGCTTATTATGACCTGTGCAAATATGAGTGTCCAATACATTACTTTTCTATTTTTCAATTCTTTGGGGACAAAAACAGGGCACTGTAATAAACCTAACCCAAAGTAATCTCACAGGATGATCATAAACCCCTAACTGGGCAGGTAAGTCATGGTGGGTGGTCATAGAACTCCTTTAGTAAAAGGGTTTTCTCTGCCTTAAAAGCCAGCCCTGCCCACTGTTCATATATATATATATATATATATATATATATATATATATATATATATATATATATATATATATATCTCGTGTTTCCCTGAAAATAAGACCTAGCCATACCATCAGCTCTAATGTGTCTTTTGGAGCAAAAATTAATATAAGACCTGGTCTTATTTTACTACAATATAAGACTGGGCATAATATAATATAATATAATGTAACATACTGGGTCTTATATAAGACCGGACTTATATTAAATTTTGCTCCAAAAGATGCATTAGAGCTGATGGTCTGGCTAGGTCTCATTTTCGGGGAAACATGGTAGGTTAACACACCTTTGAAATACCTCTTTTCTGGACCCCTCAGAAGTATAACCACCCTCAAGAGAGCGCATAACCTTGTTAACTATCCTGTAAACCAATCCCCGCTTTGCTTTCTTCCACCCTCATGTAATCTTCCTCAGTTCCCTCCTTAAATCCAAATGTATTTAAAAAAACTGCAAACTGTCGTTCTCCAAAGCATTTTTCTCAGTCTGTTGAGATCTTGTTTCCAGGAGTATCCTCTATTTGACTCAAACTCTCAGAAAATTTCAAAAAAAAGGAAGGAAAGAAGGAAGGAAGGAAGGAAGGAAGGAAGGAAGGAAGGAAGGAAGGAAGGAAGGAAAATAAAATAAAATAAAATGACTGTCTCTGGTCACAAAACCAGACAGCTCTTATAAGCCTTTCTTCAAAAGGACCAATTTTTACCAACTCCAGCCAGGGTAGATGTTTTCAATAGAATGTAGCCAAGAAGTGAAAAAAGAAGCAAGAGGATGCATTTTTACCACCGATTTAAAAATACAGTAACAATTAGGAAGGACTCTTAGAACATCTCTTACTTGTGCTGGAACTAGAACAGGAGTAAAAGCCTCAATCTTGTAATGTTCCTTGAGTTCACTGCCAAGTTCTTCTATCTTACAGGTCAGAACTGAAATCCCAGAGGAGAAAAAGTATTGTGTTTAAGACATTTCACTTGCCAAGAGAAAATACAGCACATTGTCAAATATTAAAGCCAGTCATTTTACAGAAGCAGGAAGGGTGCTTAAGACATCTGGCTAATTTATACTTTCTAAACCCCTAGCCAATTTCCTGATACTTGGCTACTGAACCTGGCCTTCCCTGGCCACGGGGGATCACGTGACACAATCAGAGCGTCAGCATGGATCCCTACCCCAGCCTTCATTTCAACTCAGGTTGTCAGTGAGGGTTATGAGAAGTCAAGGCCAACCTGGACAGTCTTCCATTCTCCCCAAGGGAAGAAGCCATAAATATCTCTGCTTCCTTTAATAGTTTAATCGGCTTCCTTTACACAGTCCATATGGTTGTTACTGGGAAATGGTTATGTTTCGCTTTTTCTTTAGTGAAGACAAGTACCTTGAGAGACTTACCGAGGGTATCATCTCACGTCCCTCCACTAATAGGGACACCCAGAGGACATCTACTAACTTATATATTCTAAGGCAACCTTGGAACCTGTTCTACAGCCTAGCTGAAGTTTTGCTACTTACTCTACACCCTTCCAGGTGGTTTTATATCCTCCAGAATTTCAAAGGGAAAAACAATCACCTTCTCGAATGTCTGGGAGCTTCTGAAACATCGATTTGTAGCTCCCAGTTAGTGACTCTGGATACCCCATGACCTTCAGGTTGATGATGCCGGCTCCTCCCCTTCCGGACCAAGACACTCCCTGGGCTGAGCCAAAGGAGGTAACCACTTCTCCTCGGTTACTTCTCAAGTTGTATTTCTGAGAGGGAGTAGCACTGATTGGAAACAAAACAGATGAACATTACTGTGTGCAGACGTAAGCGAGAGAGGGGAACAAAATGAGGTTACCTTTTGGAGGTGGGGATTGGAGAGATGTCAAGCTGGCTTCGCATTTTATAAATCTAATCAGCGTAATGGGGTTGGACAGACCACGACCTTTAAGGAATTTCAGGAATGAGGGGCTGAAGAATGCCAGGCTGAGCAATACCAAATGTGTTTAGAGAAGTTTAGAGACAGAGACATATTTTAAAAGGTTGTTCTCCTGGCTTAAAACTAAACAGAGCAAAACAAAAGTCAAACTCGGAATTGATGAAAAAGCAAGCTTCGAGCGCAATTTTATTTTCTTTCTTATGTAGATTTAGCATTTATTAGGTCATCAGAGCCTGGAACTGTGGACAGGCCAAAAGTTGCTGTGCATATATGTAATGCCTCACAATATGGTTTAAGGTAGAAACAACAACAAAATGAAGTTAAGTGAAATGAATCAACTTTCCCCAGTGTCCTCAGAAGTGGAGGCGTAATGAACCCGGTCAGCTGGAGAACAAACATTCCCATTCTCCAAGGCTCAACTGACACGTTCTCACGTTTCCACTCCCCACTGGTAAATTACACCTCCAAGAACATTCAGATGCTGCTCTCTGCTTAGATGTCAGTGAGACAGTGAGGTCTTCTAATCATCCGGTTGTGAACTTAACTACAGAGAGGTCTATTTACAAGTCTTTATTTAATGCACCGAAACTCTGCAGGAGCATTTTAGGTGGGAGCCATTAGAAGTGGGGCCATCATTCCTTCTTTCCACAGACAGGCTACAGAAAATGAGCTCAATTAACTACCTCTATCTCCAGTGCTGCCTCTACCTGAATAATTTAGAAGTTACTTTCATAAATTACAAAACCAGTTTCTGATGTCAGCCTTATTAGCGTGCATTTAAAGATGACAGGGCAGCGTATCGCTGACTTGTCCGAGCCCATCTCTGCCAGGCTCCATCTATGGCGGACCATCTATGGCAGCCGGCCCTGGAACGCAGCGAGACGCTCACACGAGGTCAGCTGTAAACAGGTCTACATTCAAAGGCCTGCTTGTTTAGAGACGGTAACTGCTGTAGTAGTGCTGGCACCCCTCTGACAGCCATCTCTGTACACCAGGTTCAAAGATGCTCTTGTAAGTCTAGAAAGTTCACTTCCAAAAACAGTTTGAGAACTCCGAAGGCAGTGGCAGACCATACTGAAGTGACACTGCCTTTCAGCATCCAGTGACCGCTCATCCTGAATAACTGCTATCACCTCTTTTCAACAGTGACAGAGCTGAAAAATCTTAGGGCTCTGCTTAGTCCAGAAGTCACCCAAAGTAGAGGTGGTGCCCCCCCCGCCCCCCGATTAAGAAGGTCCCTAAATGGTTAACAGGATGTTCCTCAGCCTCATCCCCATTCTGATGTGGCAGCACCTAAAAGCCTTTCTGCCACTCAGCACAGCCCTTGCCTGTGGAATTCTCATATGAGACACGTCATTTACAGAGTTCAAAAGATCCCACGATCTTTGGGGACTTATGTGCAGAAGTGGCAGCAGGATAAAATACCGATTAAGTCAGTGTAGATTCACAATGATAAGAAAACTCTCAGAAACTAGTTGTAACCTGACATGGAACAATAAATAGATTATACAACATTATGGACAAAGATCCATGCTTTTCTTAAAACAAAAACAAAAAAAACAACTTTAGCTTAAAAAACAAAAGAAACCCAACAACACACGAAGAGAAGCAGGTAGAAGCCTACTTGTCTCCACTGGCAGGACTTGTAGACTCTCAGGCTCTGAATAGACAGGTTGTTTTCAGTATAAGATATCAGTTCCTGATCTAGGAAAGGAGCCCCAGAAAAGTGGGTGGAAAGTGAGTTTCCTTAATTACTGTAAGAAGCAGTAATTTTCCACACAGGAAGAGAGCAGGGAGGGCAGAGAGCAACCGGCTTTGCAGCCGGTTCACGGCGGAGGTATCCGTCCACCCACATTTAATAAGTCACTCTGTAGAGTTAGCCTCCATCAGATAACCAGAGAAAGGGGCGGGCAGGCCTGCTTTTTGGCAGCTGAATTAATTCTGATCATACCTTGGAGAGAAACTCGATGGCGAGAGGAGCTGATGGGGGCTGCGAGTAGACACCTTCCTTTTTGTTAGGGGGGTTTCTGGGGTTCTGATATCTCGCTTCTGAGAACCCTAGAAACAAAATGGAAAACAAAATCCCAGTCACTCTCGGCCCAAGTTACTAATTAAGCGTGAAGTTCCTTAGGAAGAAAAGGAGAATGGTGCTCAAATAAAAGGCACGAGATAAGATTGGGTCTTCAGGCCCCATCTGCTGAGCTTAATCCCACCCAGAAATAAATCTTCAGCAGCTGTAACACAACCTTCATCAGAATACTGTCCCCGTTTTGAAGGCAATTATGAAAAGTGCCAACATTCCCCAAAAACGACTGTTAAGCAGGCAATGTGTCCTGTCAAATCGTTCATGTGTTCACTCTCTTTCCCCACTTCTCTTTGCTTTAGAACAGCTGTGAGTTTTACAAAGCATATGGTTTTGACCTGCATGGAAGCATTATCCTGAGAAGGGATGGGACCATGTTACCACTTATTCTGGCAAAGTCTACCACACGTTTTCAAAATTAGAGAAGGAAACGACTCTAAGCAGTTAACATGGTGGAGCGCCTACTTGGAGAGTATTAGCAAACACCTCCTGGGTGGTCACTTGTTTTTGGTTTTTGCTCATCAACAAGAATCCAAAGATATGCCCACAATGGAGGATGAAACGCGCAGTCCAGAGACCTATTGCTCCGCAAAGTCCAGGATCACTGACAGAGCTAAGACGGCAACCAGGAGGCCAGTGGTCTGGGGAGGCTTTCTCTGCCCTTGGGCTCCTCCTGGCTGTGCATCTGGGTCATGCCACCAAAGCTGCCTACTGGAGAAGACGGCAGGACGCACACGAGAACAGATTCAAAACCACCATAAGGCGCTGGCATGGGAACTAGATGTAAAAAAAAACCCTTATGCTTCTACCCTACACAATAACCGCTTTTCAATATGCCTTTCTAGACTTTTAATATTTTTCCTATTAAAAATACAAATTCTAATAGTTACAATCTTAGTTTAAATATAAACCTTTAAGTACTATGCATACTGGGTTTTTTTTGCTCTATATTAATTACGAGTGTTTTCCCACATTGTCACAATCATTATCCTTTTTAGTAGCTGGGCTGATGGAATTGAACTGATGAATAATTTACATAATGACTTTTCTATGGCTGGTTGTATGGGATGCTTGTAATTTGGGGTGATTATAAATTATGCTGAGACGCATATCTTCCCACATATAGCTTTTCTCATAGTAGGAGAGACTGTTACTAGCGAGAATTATTGGGTCAAGGATAGAAAAGATTTTATGGTTTTGATAGATTTTCTCCAACTACTTTCCTGAAAGACACTTCTAATACACAGTGGGCTCTAGAGTTTGGAGGCCAATGTTGTGCAGAGATTATTTCAAGAAAGAGTCTGCCTCCCAGGATGGGCACTCTGGGACGCCGCAGGCTCACACCTCACTGTGACACCTGACTGTGTCAACACACCTCTGCCATTCCACTCCTCAGGGGAGCGCTCTTTCCGACCAAGCTCATGATACTCACTACTGACATTACACACCGGTTTCTTCCCTTGTAACGAGAAATACAGAGCACGCCCTGTTCTCATTTCCCGGGGTAAGCAAAGTCTCACGCCACACAGAACCCAAATGATAGCCAAGGATGCAGTTCATTAATTTACTAGAAATAGACTGCCGACAGCATGGGCCCTTCAGACCCTCAGGATAACACATTCTCCCCTGTCAGGTAAGACATGTGGGGAGCCAGATTATAACTAGAAGATTTATGGTGAGCATGGCGGCAAAAGAATAGCTGTCAATTGCACTAGTCAAATATTTAATGGTGATAAGCAAGACCACTGACATTTTCACCTCTGTAACAGGTATGCCTGCCCCCAAGACCTGACAAGGGTCAGCCAACTTCACGCTGGCACTGCTTGTGTGGAAAGGCCAACGATGACTTTTATCATGCTGCCTCTGGTGCACGGTCTAACTGATCAGGCAGTTTCCACGCGACGAGTACTCTTCTAAGCATTTTATGTCTCTCCAGCCCAGACCCATACTGTATCTCCTCTGAGCTTCGCATACTTATTTCAAATTGTTTGCTCATTTCAGTCCGATTCATTTAGCTTGATTCCATGGTCACAAATTCTGATTCGTAACTGGGCGTCTGAAGTCTGTTTGTAGCAGGAATGGAGGGTCCTCAATGTGGTATTTCTGTCACTGGAAGGATCTATACTTCAATAGTAAATTTGCAGTATGCATCAGTCTACTGAGAGCTGGTTACCACGAGTCACTTCCCAAGAATATGCTCAACTCTGGATGTACTGACCAATCAGATAAATTCTGGAGCTGTGAAGCTGTCCATCAAATCCACACAGCGGAGGCCCCAGCATGTACTGCAATTCTTGATTCTTCCTAGAGAGCCAACCAACAGCCCTCTTTCAGAAGGTCTGTCCTTCAACTATTCATGTGCCAGGCAATGGGAAAACAGCAGCAAATAACGCCAAATGTCTGCCCTCAAGGAGCTTCCATTCTAAAGGAAGGAGACAGACTAAAATAAAGAGTAAATATATAACATGTCTCATGCTAGTAAGTTCTATGGAGAAAAGTAAAGCAAGAACAGAAAAGAAAGGAGAGAAAGAAGAGGGTATTGCTGCTTTAGGCAAGTTTGTTCCCTCTGACAATGGGGCATCTGAAGTGGACATGTTTGGTGTGTCTGAAGAACAGCAAGGAGACCAGACTGAGGAGTGTGGAAAGGGGACGGAGGGGGCATGGGCCGGCTCAGATAGAACCCCACACACCCAGTCTTTGAATGTTTCTGGGGAAGTTGGAGAACTAGTAGAGAGCTGTGAGCAAGAAAAACCTGGCCTGACTGTCATTTGAAAGGAGCACTCTGGCTGCTGTGAGGACAGACAGAAGCCAGGGGACCGGTCAGGCTGTCCCACTCATGTAGGAGACGATGGGCTAGGGACCTGGTGGTAGCAATGGAGGTGCTGAGAGGGGCCCAGATCCTGGAAGGAGGGCCAAAGGGACTGGCGGATAAGTTGGATGTGGTGTGTGAGAGGAAAGGAAGCTTCAAGGAAGTCTCCAAGGTTCCTGACCTGAGCAAATGGAAGAATGGAGGTGCCTTTGCCAAGTCGTGGACTCTAGGAGAAGACCATCTTTAGGGGGGAAATCAAGTGCTGATTTTATAATCAACTTCAGTAAGCTAAGGAAAATCTCATTATTTCCTTTCTATGCACCTGGTTTTGTGTTAGCAACTGCCCAAGGGCACATTTCTAGCTTTTTCGTTTTTCATAGGCGCACTTTAACTACTTCGTTTTTCTTACAATGTAATCTACTTTGAAAAATTAAGGCTTACTCCATGTTTATGGATCTCCACAAATTTATTTTGTATACGGAGTAACTATTATTACTGAATACATTACTTTGGGCTTGGCGCTTTACATACTCATTTTATCTTCAAGCCCTCTGAGATAATTATCCCCTGCCTGTGAGCTTCTGGAGGGCAGAGCCCCTTCATGCCTTTTCATTCACTGTCTGCCTAGTGTCTAGTACAGCCCCTGGGACATAGTAGCTGCTCAGTAAGTGAATGAATGAATCCTAATTTTATAGGTAAGAAAACTGCAGCTCAGAGAGATAAAAAGAACTCACCCAAGGTCACGCAGGTCTTCTACTCAGGCTTTGAAAGCAATGTTTTTTTACTATCCTACACTGGGATCCAGCACTAGAATTGGCTTAGTCAATTATAGTACCTCCACTTGATATAAAACTATGCAACCATTAAAAAGAGTAGTTATGGGGGCAAACAGATGACTCAGTTGGTTAGAGCGTGAGCTCTGGGCAATGGGGCTGCCGGTTCGATTCCCACATGGGCCAGTGAGCTGCGCCCTCCGCAACTAGAATGAAGTCAATGAGCTGCCTCTCAGCTCCCAGGTGGCCAGATGGCTCAGTTGGTTGGAGCGCGGGCTCTCAACCACAAGGTTGCCGGTTCGACTCCTCAACTCCCGCAAGGGATGGTGGGCTGCGCCCCCTGCAACTAACAACAGCAACTGGACCTGGAGCTGAGCTGCACCCTCCACAACTAAGATTGAAAGGACAACAACTTGACTTGGATAGATCTGATGAGTCCTGCAAAACATTGTTCCCCAATAAAGTGCTGTTCCCCTTCCCCAATAAAATCTTTAAAAAGAGCAGTTATGGAGGAATTGTATTTATAAAAATGTTATGATATGCTAACTGAAAAAAGCAGGATTACTCAATGTTCATAAGGCCTGCCATTATATAAACACATGTATACATACGATCAGGAAGGAAGATGCCTTAAGTGGAAATATGGTAGGAAAGATATGGAAACTATATGAGTGGTTAATTTTCTCCCTCAGAACTTCAAATGTGACGTCTTTAGAATAAGAAAAAAAATGCTACTTATAGAATACAATTTCCAGACACTGTGCACTCACCTTGGAGGGTGTGGAATAGGAATTCAAAAGGGTCTCTTCTTCCTCCTCCACTTCTAGCCTAGAAACACTGCTTAAGGAAAACAGGAATAGACTTCTACCCAAAACCTAAGGCAAGGGTTGATTAAATAAGAAATCTGAAAATTAGGTACTTTGTATGACTTGTTTTTAAATCACATGTGCAGGAGCGGCCAGATGACTCAGTTGGTTAGAAAGCGAGCTCTGAACAACAGGGTTGCCGGTTCGATTCCCACATGGACCAGTGAGCTGCGCCCTCCACAACTAGACTGAAGACAACGAGCTGCCTCTGAGCTTCCAGAGGAGCAACCGGATGGCTCATTGGGTTAGTGCGAGCTCCCAACAACAAGGTTGCCAGTTCAATTCCTGTATGGGATGGTGGGCTGCGCCCCTTGCAACTAAAGATTGAAAACGGGGACTGGACTTGGAGCTCAGCTGTGCCCTCCACAAGTAGATTGAAGGAACAACTACTTGGAGCTGATGGGCCCTGGAGAAACACATTGTTCCCCAGTATTCCCCAATAAAATTAAAAAAAAAAAAAAAGAGGCTCCTCATGAATATTTAGAAAAAAACTACACGTGCAACTTTAGATAAATTATAAAATAGAATATGTGGCTTGGGGCAAAGACCTTCAGCAGAAAAGGATACAGCTCCTGTATGGAAACAATGTCTCTGGCTCCCGCGTGCCCACTGTCTTTGGAAGCTTGGTGCCGGGGTTTGGAGAATCTTTTGCTCAGAAACTGAGGAATGAAAGATAACGATTATTCCAGTCAAGTATTAGAGAGATGTTTTCCACAGCCATGAGGTACTAACGGGCATTTGAAATATAATCAAAGATATAAAATTCCTCCAAGTAAGAATTAAGTTAAGAAGATACACATGGTAGACGAAAAATCAAGTCTTGTTCTGTGAAAGAAAAAAAAGACTTATTCTGTGACTGCTTCTCTACAATGCATAACCGTTCTCATAATAACACCAATTATCTGTTGCTGACCTACCACCTGCTGGGCAGTGTTAGGTGATTTACGTCCATTTTCATTTAATTCTTACAACAACCCTAAAAAAAAAAATGATTACGAGAACCACTGACAGAAGAGGAAACAGAGGTTCAGAGACATTAAGTAGTTTGCCCAAGCTCACACTGGGACTGGACGCCAGTTCCGATTCCAAAGCCCACACTCTTCTCATTATATCATACCGCCTTCCCTGCAGAGCCAAAATGGAGAATTACACGATGAGGTTCCTTACACTGTGCTCTCACCTCATGTTCAAAAGAGTTCAAGGTCTCTGCCGTAACACAATCTTTCTTGGTGCTGGTGCAAAAGGCAATGAGCTCACTCAACATCTCCGACTCCTTCTGTCCATGCAGAACACACAGCTCTGCCACTGAGGAGGGAAAATTGGACAAGTAAGAACTTCGTTTATTTCTTGAAGTTTTCACCTTGAAAAGAGAAAATAATCCGCTTTATTCAATCCATATTTATTCAGCACCTACTAGTGCCAGGCACTGTTCCAGGCCTGAGAATACAGCAGTGAGCACAACAGAGAAGAATCCTGGTCCTCACCAAGCTTACTATTGGGGGCGACAGAAAATAAGTAAGGTATGTAGTGATGCAGACAGTTAAATGTGTTGTGTAGAAAAAGAAAGCCAAGAGAGGGGATCAGGGAGTTGGGGGAGGGGTTGGCAACTTAAAATACAATGACGAGGAAAGTCCTCATTGAGAAGACATTTAAATCAAGACTTTTAGTGGAGACTCACAGTGTTTAGGGGAAGAGCTTTCAGGCAAAAATCCTGAGGTCGGCACACGATCAGCAAGGTCACTGTGGCTGGAATGCAGTGAGGGAGGAGGACACAGACGAAGTGAATGGGTAAAGGGGTGCAAACTGTTGGCCATTGTAACTACCCTGCGTAGTGCTCTGAGCAAGCTGGGAAATCGCTAGGTTTGAACAGAACCGAACATGATCTGACTTCCATTGACTGGAGGAGGCAAAGGCAGGATCAGGAGGATGAGAAGTGGTCAGACTCATCTGAAGAAAGAGATGATGCTCTTTTCAGCCTGAGCACCTGGAAGAGTGGAGTCGCTATTAGCTGAGGCGGGGAAGACGGCAGAACTACTCTGAGGAGAGGGAGCAGATACGAGGGGCTTAGTTGTCCGTGTGTAGAGTTCGAGATGCCCACTGGACATCCGACTGGAGACGTCAAGTAGGCCGTTGGCCAGGTCAGCCTGCAGTCCAGGCAAGGGGTCTGGGCTGAGCTATACATTTAGGATTCATCCAAATGAATGTTAAGCCAAGAGACCAGGTGAGACCAGCAAGGAAGTGCGATGAGAGCATCTTTTTTTTAAAGATTTTATCGGGGAAGGGGAACAGGACTTTATTGGGGAACAGTGTGTACTTCCAGGCCTTTTTTCCAAGTCAAGTTGTTGTCCTATCAGTCTTAGTTATGGAGGGTGCCGTTCAGCTTCAAGTTGTTGTCCTTTCAGTCTTAGTTGTGGAGGGCGCAGCTCAGCTCCAGGTCCAGTTGCCATTGCTAGTTGCAGGGGGTGCTGTCCACCATCCCTTGCGGGAGTCGAGGAATTGAACTGGCAACCTTGTGGTTGAGAGCCCGAGCTCCAACCAACTGAGCCATCCGGGAGCTCAGCGGCAGCTCAGCTCAAGGTGCCGTGTTCAATCTTAGTTGCAGGGGGCGCAGCCCACCATCCCTTGCGGGAGTCGAGGAATTGAACTGGCAACCTTGTGGTTGAGAGCCCGAGCTCCAACCAACTGAGCCATCCGGGAGCTCAGTGGCAGCTCAGCTCAAGGTGCCGTGTTCAATCTTAGTTGCAGGGGGTGCTGCCCACCATCCCTTGCGGGAGTAGAGGAATCGAACTGGCAACCTTGTGGTTGAGAGCCCACTGGCCCATGTGGGAATCGAACCGGCAGCCTTCGGAGTTAGGAGCTCGGAGCTCTAACCGCCTGAGCCACTGGGCCGGCCTGAGAGTATCTTTTTTTTTTAATTAGAGAAGATAAACCAGTTTTATTGTCCATCATTATGTTATACAAAAATCTAGAAATAATAGATTTGTAGAGAAGAAAATGAATAGTGAATAAGAGGGCAACAGAAATAATTTAAATTTAATCATTTCCTATGATATTAGGATAAAAACTATTTCAAAGCACATGTCTAGCTTCAGAGGTTTTGTTCACTGGCCAAAGCAAGGTGTTCAGTGTCTTATCTGTTCTACTGGCTCCTGACAAAACCTTTGAGACCTTCGAGAAAAGTAATGTACTCCTGGTGCTCCAGGGCTGTGCTGAGCTCCACCAGCTCATTGTAAAAGTACTGCCAACTCCTCGGTCTACAAGGAAATTCACTAGGTGGTCACATAAGGCCCAGTCCAAGGAATCTGTGTTGAGTATGTAACTGGTTACACACTGGTGTCCTTCCATTCAGACTGGCCAGTGGACTGAAAATGTCACTCTCTGATGCAGCAAATGTCACTTTGTGGTGCAGCAAATGTCACTCTCGTCTTCCTCTTCTTGTCCAACTTCACCTTCTGGATAGTGACAGTCCAGCACAAGGGCCTTCTGGCCTCCATTGTTTATAACTTCAACCATGAAATTGCAAGGGGATGTCAATTCAGGCTCCCGTTCGTCACCATACTGACCTTGGGAGGGTTCCTTTTCCCTATCAAATGTTGGTGGGGTGCTACTCTGAATGTTGAAAGTGACATTGATCATTTCTCCAGCAACACTCCGCACAAATTTGGCTTCTGTCCCATTCCCACTTTCAGTTCCCAACCTCCAGACAGCTAATGCTTCTATCTCTTCTTTTGCTTCTTAATTTCATCACTCAGGAATTCCATAAAAGCTTTGTCCCCTATGGTGTGCTGCGTGCCTGTGCAGCATGCCACAGCCACAGGGCCCATGAGGCAGCAGGAGGCTGGGCTGCGGCGCAGAGCACACACACACACACACACACACACACACACACAGAGCCCAGGGCGGGATGCAGCAGCGGCTGCAGAAGAGGGCAGGCACAGAGGCCAGCGACCGTGGAGCCCAAGGCGGGAACAGGCAGCAGCGGAAGTGAGAATATCTTGAGGCTTACTTAGGGAAGGAGGGGGATGAATCTGCAAAGCCTGAGAAGTGGTGGTAAGTCAGGTAGGAGAACAACCAGTAGTGCCTGAGAAGCTCAGAGAAAAACGTGTTTTAAAGAAGGCATGATGAACAGTGTCAAATGCTGCTGAGAAGTCAAGATGAGGATGGAAAATTCACCACTGACTTTAGCCAGGTGAAGGTCACTGATGACCTTGAGAGAAACAGTTTCAGTGAAATGGTAGGGATGAAAAAGCTGATGGACGTGGGTTTAAGGAGGAAAAAAACTGTCGACCACAAGTATAGACAACCCTTCTGAGATCTGCTGTAATCCGGAAAGAAAGAACTGGAGTGGGAAGTGGGGTCAACAGAATATTTTAAAGACATAAGTAAGAATCACATTTCTATGCTATTAGGGGAAAAAATCTTATATAGAGAAAAATACAAAATATGTAAGAGGGAGTATTAGAGGCGTGCTATCCTTAAGAAGGTGAGAAGGAATGGGATTCAGGAGGGTGTGGCTTTTGCTGGGACTATAGAGAATTTATTCATAGTAATACGAAGACAGGCAAGGTCTTGAGCAGACGCAGGTAGGTAGGAAGAAGTAATGGTGATAGCTTACAGACGTTTTCTAATTGCTCCTATTTTTTCAGTGAAACAGGAAGTTAAGTTCATCAGCTGACAGTGGGACAGAAAGATGTTAAAGGAGAAGCTGAAAGAGTCATCTAGAAGGCTCAGAGTGAACAGACCAGGGAACTATGGTATGACTGTCAGGCAGTATGAAAGTCCCATTGAGGTTAATGATTATGAATTCAAAGACTACAATTCCAACGTCACTGCCAACGTAATCCTAGGTGAGAGATGGCAGCAACAGGCACCTTGGGCTAAGGCCGTAACAACTTTGGTTCCCACAACTAATTTCTCTTGTTTTGACTTCAAGCTCACCAAATACATTCCTGACTGATTGGGTTTCTCAAAGTCTCCTTTTGGGAAGACAATGCATTGGGCGTAAGAACTTGGGAGTATTCTGGTCTCTCATGAGACATTAACAGGCTACTTAACATGGAATTAACATGTTAATATTTAAAAAGTTCAAAGTGTTGATATATGACTAAGGCGGGTGCACATTCAATCCATTTCTAAAACTGAGAATTCTACATGTCCCCAGATTTTGCTTCAAACAAGTCCTTACACTGTCCCACAATGGACCAATACAAGGGACCAATATGATGGAGCTCTGGACTTAGGGAAAGGAGACCTGGGCTCACAGACCAGCTTAGGCTATTAACTCTCCTTGTTTGTTTTGTTTCTCCGTCTGTAAACAGCTGACAAGCTCCCTAAAGTGCTTTCCAAAGCTACAATTCAATTTTAGGAACCCACCTCAAGGGATTGTATTTGCACAGATCACCAACCGCTTTGATGAGAAGTGATGGATCAGCAGAAGCTTAAGGTGTCGGCTGGGAAGGGAGGAGCCAGGAATGAAACGCTACATTTCCAAACCCCCACACTCCTAGCTTTGTTGTAGAGGCTTAAACAAATTCCAAACTGGGAGATACCACCGGGGCCTAATCAGAACCGCAAGTCCCAATTCCCGCTTTCTGAAACTGTGTGGATTTAAAATCGTACTTCAGTATATTCTTATTTTTGAGTTGGGGTCCACGCAGTACTTTGCGCATTTCAAAGTCCCCACGTCCCAAATCTCAAAACTCAGTTTAATTCTTCATCTCACACCCACTGAGAAGTCTGACTTAGGGGAGGTGAAGCGTGGAAGCGCTCCCCTTTGCGTTCCAGGCGCAGAGCAAGGCCGAGGTCGGGGAGGGGGCGAGGGACTCACATTTCTCAGTCAGAGCCTCCTCACACTCAAGGCCGAAGATCTGCAACTCCTCCACCAGCTGCTGTGCGGTCAAGGACATGGTGAGCCGGAGGGGGATGGGGGGCAGGTCGACCCAGCTCCGCCCTCAGTCCAAAAAACCCACGGGCGTGGGGCTTGATGAGCAGGAGGAAGTCCCTCTGATACTGTCGCCCTGTGGGGGACCGAGATGAAAGGTGACCAAATAGCCCAAGACCTCAGGATGTCAGAAGGCCCCAAGCCGTCAGTCACGGAAACACTTTTTTAAAAAATTGTGGGGGAAGCCCCCAAACCCCCAATGGAAGGGGCACAGAAATCTTGAGAAGTCGCTGTCTTGGGGAGAACGTCCTACTTCCTAAAAGCGACCGCTGAGCATCTCAAACGCCGGAACAGAACAGAGCAGCCAGGAAAAACCCGCCAAATGGTTTGTGCAGCGCGCGCAAGCGCGAGACCAGGGCTTAACCCCACCCCTTCCCCTCTGCTTCCTTTTCCAGGTTCTCGGACTCCGCGCGCACACGCGCGTTCGAGGGCGCCTGCGCAAAACTACAATACGCCCTGTCGCGCGCCTGCCCCTGGCGGCCGCTGGGCCCTACGGCGGCTGCGCAGTTGTCTCCCGCAGGCAGCGAAAGAGGAGTACGAAACCTGACGTCCCCTCCTCTCGGCACGGAAGCCGCGTCTCCGTACCAGACTCAGATGCCAGTTTTCTGGACACCGCCTGCTTGGCGAAGGCCCATGACGCACGTGCGTCACTCTTTTGTGCGGTGCCTTGGTGCGCAGGCGCTGTCCTATACATGCCCTCAAGTGTCCAAAACGTTCTGTGCGCTACCCCGGAAAGGAAGGCGTGTCTTCTCTTCTTTGTCTCTCTCGTCAAGTCTGTGCTTGGCGTGCCCTCCCCTTCATCTTGAAGGGAAGACTTTGTTAGGGAATCTGGTTGCCGTGGTGTAGGGATGGCATCCCAGAGAGCAGTGTCCAGGCTCTAGACCTCAAGTGGGAAGGTGCTCGCTCTGGTCGTAGATGGCCATTAACTGTAACCAGTTAGCCATTAACCACTGATAATAACTGCTGTGGCTACGCTAGCAAGCGTGGATTGCGGCTAGCAAGTGCGGTTACCAAGCGGATTGTGGATTGCAGATCGCATTCCTATGTCTTGCCCGGCTGCCAGTGAGACAAGTTCAGGAAGACCCCTCGTTGGGGTACTGGCAGACGTCTGCTTTTGTGTCTCGACCAGCCGCTATCGAGAATATAGCGGTATGACTCCCCTATCTATGGCTCTATTGGTGTTCCTTTTCGGCCTCACCATGTTCTGTGTCCACCTGCCGAGAGCGGGACCAGAGACCCTGCATTACACATGGCACAATGAGCAGAGTCTCAACCAGCACGGGGAACAGGAAATGCTATCTGCCTGGGAGAAACAGGACCCCTCAGTCAATTGGTGGTTCTCTCGAACTTCCAGATGGCATATCATCCTCCTGGCCATGGCAGGCCTCACCTGCTTTTTGATCTGCTGCTGCCATAGGCTCCTAGAGTTGTGGACATCTTACACCGGGGCCACCACGCACTCAGACACCTGGTGTGGCAAGCAGGATTCCAGCCAGGTAAGAATGATGTCTGACTCTGGGGAGAACCTGTGGCCCCCACACAGTGTGTGGTACCCGGTAGCCACTGTTCTCACGAGTTGGACCCCCATGAAAGGGTGGGAAGACGTGGATGGCTCTCCGGCCAGCATAGAAGGGGCCCTGCAGGTTTTAACTGAGCAGTTGCCAGAGAAGGCGAAAAGTGCAGCAGGCTGTGTGGGCTGGATGTTCCTCACTGCGTTGCGTCATAACATGGAGGAAGCGCTTACTGAAGCAGCTCAGGTACGGAATCAGCAATCTGGTTCCCCGGACCAGCAATCTGCATTGATGGCTACGGGGGAAAGACTGACTGTGAAAGCTGTTTCCTTACCACTGAATGTAGGAAGGCTTCCTCTCTGTACCTACACAGTGTATGTCTCCTCTGTCCCGGAGTATTTTAGGGGTGGACATGCTACATGGCCTTAGTTTACAGACGTCGGTTGGAGAGTTCCGTCTCCGGATCCAGGTGGTGAAAGCGGTGACACGCGGGCATGCTCACCACCCTCCTCAAGTGTTGCCACAGCCCTGGCGCGTGGTTACAGTGCGACAGTACCGCCTTCCAGGAGGGCAGGAGGAGATTGGTCGTACAATTTTGGAATGGGAGAAGGCACATATTGTGAGGCCGACGCACAGTCCCTTTAACTCCCCAGTATGGCCAGTCAAGATGCCACATGGGACCTGGCGAATGACTGTGGACTAACGATTTGATGGATTGTCTGACTGTCCACCTGGGAACATATCACTATGTAGTGGGCTTGGCCAATGCTTTTTTCTCCATTGACATTGCACCCGAGTGTCAAGAACAGTTTGCTTTTACTTGGGACGGGCGGCAGTGGACTTTTCAAGTCCTTCCGCAAGGATACTTGCACAGCCCCCCTATCTGCCACGGGCTTGTAGCCCAGGGTTTGGCACAGTGGGATCGCCCATCCTCTGTGGCCTTGTTTCATTATGTCATTATGTTGATGATATTCTATTAACATCAGATTCTCTTTCAGATTTAGAGCAAGCAGCTCCCTCTCTTTTCTGCCACCTGAAGTCACGCGGCTGGGCAGTGAACCGGAAAAGGTCCAAGGCCCCGGCTTATCTGTCAAGTTTTTGGGTGTTGTGTGGTCGGGTAAGACATAGGTCATACCTGATACGATTATCGATAAGATGCAAGCATTTCCCCGACCTACCAAGGTCTCCCAACTGCAGACATATTTGGGTCTGTTGGGGTACTGGCAGGTGTTTGCTTTTGTGTCTCGACCAGCTGCCATCGAGAATATAGTGGTATGACTCCCCTATCTATGGCTCTACTGATGTTCCTTTTCGGCCTCACCATATTCTGTGTCACCCGCTGAGAGTGGGACCAGAGACCCTGCATTACACATGGTTGTCATCACAGTTATTACTTTGGTCCCAGCCACAGTGATAGGTCTATTTTCTGGATCTGGAGCACTTTGGTGGAAAAGGAATGGAAAGGTAACACGTGCCTTCGTTTTGGACCTTAGGTTTGGATGCCTTTGGGATTTCCCAGTGGGCGACTGGAAATTTGGGAGTGAAGATAAGTCACTATGGGGGAAAGAGTTTGGAGGTAAAATGAGAAGAGGCCTTCCCTCAGAAATATCTCCTAATTCCTTGAACCAAAATCTCCCTTGGCTCAGCCTAGATCAAATAACCTTAGGCATCACGCTCCGCTGATGGGATGGTAGACTGCTAAAGTCTTTCTAGAAAAGTTTGGCAACATAATATCAGGAGCCTTAAAAACGTGCATTCCTCCTTAACTTAGCATCTCTTATTCTAAGAAAAGCAGCCAGAATCCAGACAAAGGGTTAAGTACAAAGATGTTTGTCATGGCCTTGTTCACAACATTAAAAATAATAAGGGAAACTGAACATCCAAGGGTAGGGGCTGATTAAGGAAAGTACCAGGTTTCACCAAAGCAGTGATTCTCAAGGCTGTACCAAAGAGGCCAAAGATTTCTAGGGGACAGCTCAGGGCATCAGATGAGAGACAGGGAGCAGGCAGAGTGGCAGCACCCTGTCCTGCCCTCAGTCTGCATGTTAACCATAGTCATGGGCAGGAGAGAGAGGGAAAACCCCTTACTCTCCCCTCAGGCCTCTTCCTGGTGGGGACCTAGGGTGGAGAATGGGAATGGTCCTCCTGGGTACAGGCAATACAGGGTCTATTGCCATGTAATAATTCTCACAAACTTAATGACTTAAAACAACACTCATTTATTAGTCCACAGTTCTGTAGGTCAGAAGCCTGGGCACAGCATATTTGGGTCCTCCACTCAGCAAGGCTGAAATCAAGGTATTGGCCAAGCTGCATTCCTTTCTAGGGGTTTCTTCCACAGCCAGAGGAGCTCTGTTTTTAAAGGGCCCAGGCTTTAAGTCAGGTCCACCTAGATAATATCCCTTTCTTAAGGTCAAATTATTTGGGACCAGAATTATGTCTGCAAAATCCCTTTATAGCAATGCCTAGATTAGTGTGAAGAGGGCGCTGCCCTAACATGAAAAGACATTGACCCAGTAGAGCCCAACAAAAAAGAATAAAAACGAAGAGAGGAAGTTATTGAAACAATGGCAGGATCTATTTTAGATATGCACATGTACGCCTTCAATATCGGGTATAATTTCATTTCATGATAATTACTAACGGTGCTGTCTTACGAAGGAGGGTGGAGTTAAAAAACCATCTGTTCTGAGTGTCAGATAGGCTAGGTATGACACCAACCCGCCTCCCTCTTTTAAACCTTTTCTGAATTATTTGTTGTCTGGAGGTGGGTGATGGGGGTTGATAGACTGGTTCTGGTCTCGTATAGAAAGCTGTTAAGAGCACGTCAAGCCCCTCTCTCTAGAATGTGGGATCATTTGTCATGTATTGTACTCAGATAAAAGGAAAAAAATCTCCTTCGACATCCTGTTACAAATGCTTAATGACCATTTGGATTTCCTCTTCTGCATCTTGCATGTTTATATCCTTTGTCCTTTGTCTTTTCTTATCGACCAGCAAGAGCTCTTGGCAGATCAAAGACCAGAGGTCAGTTCAACAAGCCTCTTGTTACTGTAAGACCTGCAAGCTAAGAATAGTTTTTACATTTTTAACTGGCTGAGAAAAATCAAAAGAATAATACTTGGTGACGTGTGGAAATGGTATGACAATCAAATTTCAGTATCCATCAAGTTTTATAGGAACACAGACATACTCATTTGTTTATGGATGGTCTATGGCTGAGTCTGCTACAAAACCTGACTTGAGTAGTTAGTTGGGAGAGAACTGATGGCCTTTAAGCCTCAAATATTTCCTGCCTGGCCCTTTATGGAAAATGTTTGCAGACCCCTAGCATACATAACACCACTGTCTATCAGATATGATGCACACATATTTTTCCCGACCTGCCCTTTAAATTTGTGGTTTCTTCTACCAAAGTTTTACAGTTTTTATATCTATATCCTTTATGGTGTTTTGGTTTCCTGCTTTGCTTGTTAAGGTCTCCCCAACCTAAGCTTATGCCAATATTCTTCTAATTTTTCTTTTATTAATTTAATTGCTTTATATTTTACTTTAGATCTCTCATCTACCTGGAATTAATTTTATTTATGATGTGAGGATTTAACTTTGTTTTCTTCCAGACAAGCAGCCAGTATGTCAGTTACACTTAATAAATAAAACGTTCTTCTCTAACTGAATTAAATGGTGATCTTTCATGTATTAAATCCCCATAAATACTTGGATGTATTTTTGGATTTTTAAATTCTATTCCACTGATTTATTTGTTGCCTCATCTGTATTGATATAATAATCTTTTGATTGCAGTAATATATCGAATAGGTTTTGGACCAGTAACATATAGCCAAATTCCAAAATAACAGTGGCGTGGATAGAACAGAAGTTTACTTCTCTGTCAGATAAAATAATTCCAGAGCTAGGCAGGCCAGGGCGGATCCAATTCATCGGGACTGGGTCCGTCCGTCTTTCTGCTCTACTCCCTCGCACTAGCCTCCATATAGAAGGTCATCTCTGAGTCCAAAATGGCTTCTGGAATTCCAGCCATCACATTCATATTCCGAGTAAGAGAAACGGGGTGGAAAAGGCTTTTCCAAATATTTGTCTCTTCTTCTTTGAAGGAATCATTCTAGACGTCCTTCTCAACAACTTTTAGATTTAGTCACATAGCCATCATCTTTAAGCGAGGCTTGGAAATGCAAGGTTATGAGTTATGTTGTAATATGAGGGAGACACATTAATACTCGTATACCCTCATTAATATACAAATTTTGTTAGTAAGAAAGAAGGAGAGAGTTTATGCTGGCCAAGCACCAGCAGTCTTTGCCCCAAGTAGCTTTACAAGTAACTTTTAAAAACTGTTTAGTAATTTTTTTAACAAATTAAAAAAAATTTTTTTAATTTTAAAATCATTTTATTCAGTCCACTCTATTCTGATAGGAAGTATTTTACATTTTTATATATTGGGGAAGAACTGATAATTTTATAGTAAGCATTCCAAGCAGAACCCTAGTATATCTCTTTTTTCCAGGCTTTGTGTTTATGTCCTTAAACACAACTTTATGGTTTTTTAAATGGATCCTCTTTTTGTCCAATTTATTGACACATATTTTTTGTCGCTCTTGTGAATGGGATATTTCCCCATACTGCTTTCTATTTGGTCATTGCCAATTCAAAGAAAAGCAATTGTACATATTTCTTGCAACCAGTCATTTTTACCAAATCCTCTTATTAATTTTAGTATTTTAGGAGAGTCTCAGATGTTTCCAGATTATGTTATTTACTACTAATAAAGATACCTCTTTCCCCTTCTTTTCAAGTATCGATGCTAATCATTTTGCTTTCCTGCCTCAATGCATTGATCCGAACCTTGAAACCTTGTTGAATTACAGTGGGTGTCCCTACCTTCTTCCTGTTTCTGATGGCAGTGGCTTCAGCCTGGCCTCATTTGGTTTGATGGTTGCTCATGGTCTGTATTAAGAATACATAATCCGGGCTCAGTTGTTTTCCTCTAGTTCTAGTTTATTTAGGGTTTATTAGGAATGGCTCCTGAATTGTACCCAACACCAAACGAGAATAATTTCCTCTTTTAACTCGTGGGTGTAAGAAAATGTGTCATTTTTATAATGATAAACATTCATTTTCATTTAAAAGATCATGTATTAAAAACATTTGTGCACCAAAGAACACTATCAAGAAAGCGAAAAGATAATCTCCAGAAGAGGAGAAAATATTTGCAAATCATATGTCTGATAAGGGTCTAATATTCAGAATATACGAGTATAAAGAACTCTTACAACTCAATAAGAAAACGACGAACAACCCAATTTGGAAATGGACAAAGGACCTGAATAGACTTTCCCCAAGGAAGATATACATACAGCCAATAAGCACATGAAAATATGCTTACATCATTAATCATTATGGAAATGCCAATCATATCACTTCACACCCACTAGGATGGCTATAATTTAAAGAGAAAAAAAGAACAATAACAAATGTTGAGGATGTGGAGAAATTGGAACCCTCAGACATGCTGGTGGGAATGCAAAATGGTGCAGCCACTGTGAAAAACAGTTAAACATTGAATTACCATGTGATCCAGTAATTCCACTCCTAGGTATATAGCCCAGAGAATTAAAGGCATGAGTACACACAAATACTTTTCTACAAGATGATCATAGTGGCACTATTTACTTATATAATAGCCAAAGAGTGGAAACAACCCAAATGCCCAACTGATGGATGGATAAATAAAATATGGTGTATATCTCATGCAATGAGATATTCAGTCATAAAGTTTCTGATACGTACTACAACATAAATGAACCTTGAAAGCATTATGTTAAATAAAAGGCAGAAACAAAAGGCCACATATTGTATGATTCCATTGAAATGTCCAGAACAAGCAGCTCCATAGAGACAGTAGATTTGTGGTTGCCAGGAGCTGGGAGAGGGAAGATTGGTGAGTGACTGCTCATGGGTATAGAGTTTCTTTTTTGGGGTGATGAAATGTTCTGAAATTTGATAGTGGTGATGGTTGCACAGTAGTGTGAATATACACCATTGTGAATATGCTAAAAACCACTGAACTGTACACTTTGAAAGGATGAATTATCCCAATAAAGGTTTTATTTTTAAAAAAGTTCATGTAGCTGTATTTTGTAAGCAATACAGTCCAATATGAGTGTTAAATATTTTTCTTTAATGTGAGATACTATATAATTAATATAATTTCTGTTAAGCTATGAATATACCTTATTATCTTGAAGGGCTAGTGTGGGAAAGGCTTGTCATTTTTTTCAAGTGGCTTGTCATCTCAAAGAAATGCTTTGGTCAGGGAATAACTTATGAGCAATGTCCTGTGCAGTGACATGCTGTTCTCCCAACATAAACAAGTCTGTGGGTGGAAAATCCAGGCTGCAGATGGTGGAGGGAGGGGCAGCTTCTAGTCCAAGAGGCCACTCCCTGGGAAGACTTCCAGACCAGCACCTGCTCTGGGACAGCCTTTTAACGATTGCTATGTCATGTAATGTTGGCATAATCCCTGAGTTATGAGTATTGTTAGCTCTTTTCCCCACATTGGAAAAATAGAAGCTCAGAGAGGGAAGTCATGTCTGGGGAGAGTTCTCTGATAAACGACAGAGGCAGATCCACTCCAGACCAGGTCTCTACTCCAAGTCCATGATTTAATTGCAGCCAACCAAACAAACCAACCAAAAACACAATCTTTAGGAATACAATATTTGCACAGTGCTTTACAATTTACTATACTTGTTCTATACTTTGTTATTTGATTTTTAGTGCATTCCTGTGAGAAATGCACTGTTAATCTCATTTTACTGATCGGGATTCTGTAAATTCAGAGAGGTTAGATAATTTGCTGGAGATCACACAGCTGGTAGGGAATGGGGTAAACTATGGAGCAGTTCTTGGGGAACCTATTGTGGGGAGCTCTCAGGGAACAATGAAGTGAGATTTAAAACCAGCTCCCATAGCAGATTTCCTGATTGCAAGTGGGGACCTCATGGACCCACAGTTGTTACAAGTTAATAGAAAGGGGTACACTGCTATTGGCACACACAGGGTGGATAGGTCACATGTATTCTGTACCCTCGTAGGAACAGATGCAAAGTGGAAATCAGACGGAACATGATGCTGAGAATTTATGTTTGGAAACTGCAAACTTAATAAAGCGTGTCTTTAAGAGAAATGAGTCAAATAGCATCAATATATATAAATGTAATATATAATATTTTATATAATCTATTCAATAATAATATATGTGTAATAGTATATAATTACACACACACACACACACACACACACACTCCCCGAGGATGTCAAAGAGAAGTTTTAAAGGGCTTGAGGAAAGTGTAGAGAGGACAGAAATACTTTGAACTGTCATGTAATAATATAATTGGTATTAACGAGACGTAAAATTTGAGAGTACTACAACGTAACCCCAAGATAAGCAATGTTATATCCTAAGTCAAGTGAGAAAGGGCTTATAATTTCATTTATTTCACACTTTTATTATTTTATTTATTTATTTTGGTAAAAACATATCATAAAACTTACCACCTTAAACTTTTTAAGTGTACAGTTCATTCGTGTGATCTTTTATTTATTTTTGATACTAACGTTACCTGGAGGCACTATAGGCATGTTGCCACCAGGGGGCGGCAGTGTGGCACAGTCTCGGGGACTGAGCTTTTCCAGGATTGTTACTCAAAGGGTCCTTCCTTCCCAGATTCCCCACACGTTGCTGTGTGAAATTAAGTCTTTCTGGATTGAGGGAGGCAAGATTTTAATAAAGCTATAAACCTTGAACCAATTAACTACTGTTTATTAAGTTACTGTCATGTCATAAGACATGTCGTGGAGAGATGGTGGGAGGGGGCTGGGTCCCAAAGACAGTAAACCCAGGGCATAATAAGAGCAGCTGGGATTTACTGAACACTTCCAGACCGGCCACCATGCTGGGTGCGTCTCTGCTGTTTTTCCTACTCCTTAAGGCAACCCCATGTGGCATTACTGCTGTGGACGGCCACTAACCTTATTGTGATCTGTTTGAAATTCAAATACGGTCATGTTGGCCCCACCTCACGCTCTGGACCCTTTCAGTGTGTCCTCTAACTAATGCAGCGCTGGTGCCCAGAGATTGCTGGACCTGGCACCTGGGATCTGAGAATTCCCGTGCTGGATGTGGTCCAGATTGGGTCAGCAGCCAGCAGGGCCTGTGGCTGCCTGCATGGCTGCATGACTTCTTACCAAATTGTCAGATATAAAATTTTTAGCAACAGAATAAAAAGTTTAAAACATTTATGTGGTGATTTGATTATAGAACAAGAATATACAAGCAGGTATACGTTTTTTTAAAGTTGGCCAATGATCCAAGTGGTGTTGAGGGAACCTCCTCCACAACGACGGCTTCAGGTACCACCTCCACGTGAATGACTCGTGGATTTTTTGTCTCTAGATCTTTCCTCTGAGGCCAGAGGTGTGGGTACAACTGCTTTCTTTCTTTTCTTTCTTTCTTTTTTTTAATTTGTATTGGGGAATCTTGGGGAACAGTGTGCTTTTCCAGGACCCATCAGCTCCAAGCCAAGTTGTTGTTTTCAATCTAGTTGTGGAGGGTGCAGCTCACAGTGGCCCATGTGGGGATCGAACTGGCGACCTTGGTGTTATGAGCACTGCGCTCTAACCAACTGAGCCAACCGGCTGCCCCCACAACTGCTTTCTTGGTGTCCCTTTTGGAGAGAAAGCATCTTAAATTCAGGCTTCCCTAAACTCAATGAGGATCTTCCCCTACAGCGTGGTCCTCTTCTGGGATTGCCTGTCCCAGAGAATGACACCCATGTCCACCTAGGCCCACATGTCAGAAGTCTAGGAGGCACCGGACGAAGCTCTCACTCCCTCCCACCACATTGCCTGTCCTGTTTGTTTCCCTCTTCTCTCCCCAATGAACCCCTTTCCTCTCTCCATCACCACCATCCTAGTCCAGATTACCATGCTCTCACCTGGATGGCTGGAATGACCTTCCAGTTGGTCCCCACACCACTCTGGCTCCCTCCCAATCTTTTCTACTCCACAGCCACTGTGATCTTTTCAAAAAGCAATGTAATCCTGTCACACCTGTCTCCTCTTGCCTCTTGCCCCATCTTGCATAAGACCCATCCTTCACTTTCTATTGTTCATAGGATAAGGTCTTATCAAGGCCTCAAGATTCTGCGCAGTCTGGTCGCAGCTACCTCCCTTCAGCTTCCTCTGGTATCATTCTTCCCTTTGATTTCCATGCTCCAGCCCCAGTGGCCTGGCTTCCATGGATGAGCCACTCTTCCTCCTGCCACAGGACCGTCGCTCACATCCTTTCCTTGGCTTGGGTCTCTCTTCTCCCTTCTCATTGCCTGGTAGCTCCCATTCATTCTTCAGATCACAGACCAATGAGAAACTATCCCAAGCCCACCTGACCAGGTCGATTACCCTCTATCATACCCTTTTATAACTCTTATTCTAATGGAAATTTGGTATTATTTTTGGTGCCACACTAGACGGTAAGGGCGCTATTTGTATAGTCACAATTGTATTTCAATGCCTGGCATGCAAAAAGTGCTCAGTAAGGAAGTACGAATGAGTGAATGTTACCTCCTTTAATCTTCAGAATAGCCCTGGAAGGTGCACATTCTCTCCATTTTCAAGGTGGGGAAAATGAGACTAAATGACTTATCCAAGGTCATGTAGCCAGAATTTGAACTCTCCTCCAACTGACTCTAGAGACCACGTCATTTGTACCTGTGTTGTACCTTTGCCTAAATGTCTTTCTGAGTCTTTTCTAAAATTTTTCCACTTTCTATTATATAACTGAAATTTTCCTGAGATTCTCTTGAGTTAACAATCCTCTTCTCAAAAAAATAAAAGAAAGTAGTTATTACTCTAAGGTTTTAAGAATTATCAGTAAATTGCGCATGATAGGAATTGGTCTAGGCAAATTGCTTTCCTCTTATTGTAGAACTGCTTAATGTTTAGCAATTAAGCAGAACCTCTGAGGGCAGTTGTGCAGGCTGTTCACTGAGCAACGGTGTCTGGCCAAATGGGTGGGGATGGGATACTAAAATCTTGTCCATGTTTGTTGGCCAAGCTGTGCATCCTGCTGTGAAGCTGTGTATCCCCGGGGGTGAGAGTCTGTCTAACTTGTACAAAGGCAACCTGAGTGCCCAGGGAGCTGCTTCTGCACAGAGGGGGTAACTTTTTCAAGTTCACTCACAGTGGTGTATGGGTTAGGTGGCCCTGGATTATGGTCAGTCCACTTGCATGTTTTAATTGAATGAAGCACTTTCTACTGCAGGAATTTAGGAAGAAGAGAGGACTTGTTTATTTGGGGAGTACTGTGTATAACACAAAAAAGATGGAAATGGCATCAATTGCTCTTCCCCTCACATTCGCATCCCTGTTCTCAAGGTGGAGGATTGTCACCATCTACACATTCTTCCTAAGGATGTGATGTTAACTGTCCTTCGAGAACCAGGCTGGGCCCCCACTTTTGGCTGTTTATCTTGCCTTACAGGTGACATCGTGGGAGTCAAGTTGGGTCTCCATGGATCATGTGAACATGAAGATGAACTCTGTTTCTCTCTTTAACAAACACTCACTGGAGGGCAACCCAACATGATTCATTTTCACTGCGTTCCCCCTGCCTCCCCCACCCCCTTGCCCCAACTATCAAAGAGCTGCCTCCCGATCCCTCTCCTTCAAGGCTGGTGAGTACGTGCGATGGTGGCTCAGGAGGGGTGCTGTTCCCTTTTTGACATGTTTCACCCTAAGATCCAGCAGGAGTGCTGCTGGCTCCAGCATTCTAGCTTTCTTGGGCTGATAGGTTAGCAAGTTTAATAAATCCAGAGGTTCTTCTGGCTAATTCTGGGAACAGCCTATGCTTTCAGGAAGATGAGATGGTGTGTAAGGCAGCCTTGGAAGATAGAGCTATCAAGGAGGCAATTTTTTTTTCTGTTTTGCTTTTTAGAATTAGCTGCGTTTTTATGACTGAGCAAAGCAAACTCCCTGAGCACATACCAGCAGCTAGCACATGACCACAAAGCTGTAGTGCATCTTCAGCTCAGTTTATATGGAATTAAATCTACAATTGTTATACTTCCCCCACTTTCAGTGAACAGCAGACATTCAGTTTGTCTTAGTAGTTACACCAGGCTTCCTCTGACATCCTAGTTTTCGTAATTATCAGGCTGATTCTGTCTTTCCATTCTTTCATGATTCTTTATCTTGTTTTCTTTTGACTAATGTATTTAAACAGTTTATTAGTTATATCTCTTTTCCTAATCAGGCAAAAAAAAAAAAAAACTACAATGTTTTGAGCCTTTTTCAGATAAAAGAGGAAATTCAGCTATTTCTTCTTCTGTATATAATACTTAAGTATCCCTTATATGCTAAAGTCACTCTGCTGCTTTTTAAACATCAAAAATGTATTGCGTGCAGTGTGGCTTGCGGATCAAGAACGGCGTCTTGTTTAGCGTAGTGAATGAAAAATGATCATTACAAGTTGGCTGATTGAATTTACTTCCAAACATTGAAATTTTTGCTTCAGATGGACATTCAGGAATCTGTCAGTTCTTAGTTTTTATGTGTTTACAAGAAGTTAGGCACAAGTTTGAGAAGAAAATAAACTCAACATTATGGTAAAACAAAGTGACAACACAGAAACCATGGTTATGTGTCATCGGTTTCTCCAAATAGTGATGTATCTGCCACAAGCAAGTATTTCCCCCTTAAATGCCTGAACTCCAAGGGCCCCCGGGGTGGCCCTGCGACCTACTCTTGGCTCTCCCCACTCAGTTCCTCTTCATGTTCCTTCTCCTAGCCTCTCCCATGTCTTGCTCACAGATTAACGCTTTCCATGGAGAAGGTCTGGCTTTGTGCAGACAGGCCCACTACAGAATTTGAGAGGCCTGGAGCAAAATGAAAATGCAGGGCTTCTTGTTCAAAAATGATTAAGAATTTCGAGATGGTGGCACGAGGGCACTGAGGCAAATGTGGACCCACTCTGAGCGTGGGGTCCAGTGCAACTGCATAGGCTGCACCCATGAAGCTGGCTGTATTCAGTCATTCCTGGCTAATGCCAGAGGGTCCCTTTGCTTGAAGCCAGCACTGGCCCGGACCACGTTGTGCCAGCTGCCCTTCTCTTGACTTGGGCTTCTCAGCTGCTGCATTTCTGCCCAATGTGTCTATTGTAATCCTCACCAAGTCCTTCTGAGACCCCCTGCTGGCCTGGGAGAGGGAAAGGGTGTGCTCGGAACCGCCCTGCCAGCGGAACCAGGAGAACTGGCAGGGTTCTCTCTCCAGGTTGGGCTGGATGTCGGCAAGGATTACATGACAACTGACCTTGGGTTGCCATTGTGTGAGCGCTTGCTAAAGAGAGAAGTGGCCCTGGGGCCTGGCAGTCAATGAAAGCCTGTCCTGAAGAGATAACAATGGTAGCATTATTTCAGCTGTGGTTTATTTTTTCTTTTTTTGCATTTTGCATAGTCATCCTTTCTTGCATACAACTCTCTAGAAATGACTGCCTAGACGTAGTAGGAAACCCCCCAGAAAAGTCATATTCGTCTTACATTACCATATTCACGAAAAGCAAGCTGGACTCAAGACGGGATGTGCCCTTTTGCAAATGTTGGAGGCTTTCTGCTCAGTGCCTCTTCAGGATGGACTCTAACCTCCCCACAGGGAGGATCGTGTGCTCGGGGACGGCTGGGGAGGAAGTACCTAGGACATGGCAACGGTGATTGAGGTCTGCGCTGCTGTAGCCACGTGTGTCGCTTTTCCAATTGTTCGTAGCAGCAGCCTGGGACACCATCAGCCTTACCATTTACCTTAGCTGCTCTTACCTGGCCCAGGTAATCCTTGATATATGGAAGCCCCCAGGCTCCTTGGCAGCCATCTCCTTGCAGCCACAAAGCCCAGTGATAATGAATGAGAAACTTAGAAATGCCCAGAAGATTGTCAAAGGCTCTTGAAAACGAGTGCACTGGCTGGTCAGTGCTTTAGGATATAAAAGTCAAGAAGTCTGGGGCCTGCCCAGTGGCTCAGGCGGTTAGAGCTCCGTGCTCCTAACTCCGAAGGCTGCTGGTTCGATTCCCACATGGGCCAGTGGGCTCTCAACCACAAGGTTGCCAGTTTGAGTCTTCGGCTCCCGCAAGGGATGGTGGGCAGTGCCCCCTGCAACTAAGATTGAACACGGAACCTTGAGCTGAGCTGCCGCTGAGCTCCCGGATCCAGTTCGACTCCCGCAAGGGGTAGTGGGCTGTGTCCCCTGCAACTAGAAACGGCAACTGGACCTGGAACTGAGCTGCGCCCTCCACAACTAAGACTGAAAGGACAACAACTTGAAGCTGAATGGCACCCTCCACAACTAAGATCGAAAGGACAACAACTTGATTTGGAAAAAAAAAAAAAAGCCTGGAAGTACACACTGTCCCCCAATAAGTCCTGTTCCCCTTCCCCAATAAAATCTTTAAAAAAAAAGAGAAAGCTGTTTTTAAAAACAAAAAAAAAGTCAAGAAGTCTGGAGGCTGCTTGCCAGTTACCAGAAGGTTATTACAGGGACACCGGCCGAGTGGAATCCTGCTTAGACGGTCCAGTCTATGTATCATCATCGGGAGTTTGTCTTCACTTAACAGTTTCTGGCCATTGTTTTTTGCTGAGGATGGAGCAGGCAAAGGCTTTGTGATTTTATCCCATGGACTGTGACCTGTAACCTCAAGATTATTTGTGCTCGTCGTAGGAAACGTTATTGCTAGAATGTTTGTTATTGAAAATCTGGCTTGTTCATGTAAAGGTAGATATTATCTTTGTCCTGAGAAATCAAATTAGCTTATCAACCTCATGGTAACTGTCGTGCGGGGGATCCTGCGGGGTCTCTGCTCCCGCTCCCCACAAGAGAACGCAGGATATGGTGAGGCCAAAAAGGAACACCCACAGAGCCATAAGTAGGGGAGTCATACCACTATGGTCTCACTGGAGGCTGGGTTCACCGGACGTGCGACCCGCCAACCAACCGACGACTCTCCTCCACTCTCCTCGGCTCTCCTCCGTAGCCGCAGCCGTTATATTAGCGGCTAATTGGCTAACTGGCTACAGCTGACGGCCAATCAGCCACAGTTGACGGCCCTCTACTACCGGAGCCAGCACCTTTCCACATGAGGCTGAGAGCCTGTAAACTACTTTCTGGGGCTCTGTCCACACAGTAACTAACTCACTAACTAGGACTTCACAGTATGGTTATCATTTACCCTATCTACTGAGTTAAGTTGTAAAAATTCTCTTGCTGGTTAGGAAAACTATTTCTAGATCAGCGGCTTTCGATCCTAACTAAGGACATCAGAATCCTGGGGAGAGGATCTTGGCATAGGTAGTTTTTAAAAGCTCACAGCTGATTTCAGGATTGAGAATCATTATTTTAAATTTTCTTCAAAAATAAGAATGAGGGGCCGGCCCAGTGGCTCAGGTGGTTGGAGCTCCGTGCTCCTAACGCTAAAGGCTGCTGGTTCGATTCCCACATGGGCCAGTGGTCTCTCAACTACAAGGTTGTCTGTTCCATTCCTCGACTCCCACAAGGAATGGTGGGCAGCGCCCCCTGCAACTAACAATGGCAACTGGACCTGGAGCTGAGCTGCACCCTCCACAACTAAGATTGAACAGACAACAACTTGGCTTGGAAAAAGCCCTGGAAGTACACACTGTTCCCCAATAAAGTCCTGTTCCCCTTCCCCAATAAAATCTTCAAAAAAATAAAATAAAAAATAAATTTAAAAAAAGAATGAAATGATATTTATAACAGATTTGTCTTTAAAATACATACAAAATCTTGTTCTTCTACCCAGTCTTCTGTATAGTTTTTCTGCCTCCTCCCTCAGTGTTCAGCAGTGACAAGTCCCTTTTTAAAAAATCCTTCTGACTATTTAATTCACTCCTACAATGGGAACTGAGGACCTACTGTGTGCTGACCAAGGTACCAGGCAAAGATGACTTAACCTTGCCTTCAGGGAGCTACCAGGAGAGACCAGCAGGTAAATGGATCCATTATAACACAGTGTGGAGGATGTGTAGAGGGTATCATGGGAGCCCAGAGGCAGGCAGGGGAGGTCAGGGAGTGCTACCTGGAACAGGTGACTCAACAAGGTGAATCTTAAAGTGTGACCAAGCACAGCAGCCCTCCATCTTTCAAATTTACAGATGTGCTGTGTGGGTTGAGGATAATTCAAATGAAAAGCTCATGTAGCAGATCACTGAACGAGAGGTTACATCTATGGAGGGACCAAGGGAAGGCCAGGGGTTGGCACAGCTTCTGGAGGAGTCTCACTTAAGCTCTGTTCCAAGGGCTATGCTGCTGAAAGACTGACCTTGGTGAAATGTCAGGTTGCAGTGTTTTCTGACCAAACTGATATTCCAACTTGTTGTCTAGATTGTGCTTTTCCTTGGACTGTAGGGGACTGAGCGTTGATCTTGTTTGACTCTCTGGCAACTCCAGGAAGATGGGGTTAAGCACGGAAATTTGCCCAAGGATTTGCATCCCTCATGAATGTAATCTGAATTCTGGTGAAGGTCAAGATCAGGGGTGCAGGCACAGGCCCAGCATCTGGGCTGGAAACGTATCTGAGGTCAGAGGGACCATACCAGGGATTCACCCCTCTGTATGACTTCTGCAAAGTGGTGTTATTAGGAATGCAACCACGGGTAGAGGTCTCCATCCATTGCCCGAGACTGGCTTCATCATTTATTCATCAATATTTATTGAGCATGTACCACCTACAAGGCCCACTGTGATGGGCAAGAAAGCCATGCTATGGAAACATTTGCCCTCCAGGAGGTAAGTCACACATGGGGGAGAGAGCTTTAATTGTGTAAGGCAGGAAAGAGTAAATGCCTAAAGAGTAGAGCACAGTGAGTTCTGGAATTTCCTCAAGGGCAAGTGCGTGGGATGACCAGAAACAGAAAAAAATGTCACCGTAACCCTACAAAGACACAGTGTTCTCAGGTGAAACAAGAATAAAAAGAGATTTTAAGGGGCAGAGTCAGGGGTGAGAAAGGAAGCAAGTTCCTCCTTTGGCCCCTGGGAGCAGTTTCTCCTGACTGTCTAGATTCTTGATGCTGACAGCTGCTGATGGTCGGGTTTCTTCCAGGAGCCCCAGCCCTGGTTTGTGGGTGACTCTTTGTCATGGGCTGGCAGAGCCACCATGGTCCTCGGCCAATCTTGTCCCCAGTCAGCACCAGGAGAAGCCGTGGGGGCTATGACACAGGCTGAGGTGCTGCCAGCAAGTGCCAGGCCCTTGGCAGCTTAGATGGTTTCTATGAGGGGAGAAGCTCCCAGTTGCTGAAGAGAAATGTCTTCTTTCTTCCCTTTTTCATCCTTCCTGGGAAGGCCTTCTTTAACTCTGTGGAAATGAAAAGGCAAATGGAAAATGACATGGAAAGTTAGGAGGGAGGTGGTGGGTGCATGATGTTCAAGGGTTTGTTTGCACAGCATGTGTCTCCACTCTCCCAAAGTCCCCTTTTTGCTCCATTCCTAAGGTCTCACAGGTGGCAGAGGCTGGCATGGCTGGTTAGAACCAGACTTGGAAAAGCTGCAGAATCTAAGAGTTTTCCAAGGAGGACCTGAAGCCAAACGCACCCAAGGTCACCCAGCCAGGCTTGACTCGCCATGGGCGAGGGGCACCAGCAAAGACCCTGGGAGTGGGCATCACCAGTGCCCTTCTCCCAGTGCCCTACGTAGAGTCAGCCATCCCAGTAGGCAGGGGTAGAGGCGGAGGGTCAGAGTCAGGGGAGGGGCGGGCTGGGAAGTCCCCTGGTATGGTCTGAGGGCTGCCTGCCCCTAGAGCTTTCTGTCCTTGACCAGGTCCAATTTGGCCTTTTTCTCTTTTAACCCTCTGGTCTTTGAAATGATTCGTATTTCGGTCTCTTTTAGTTAACTGTATCGTGGTATTGTACAGACTAGGAATTGTTTGTTCCCCTACCAAATAATCAGTTTTCAGGATCTTCTTGTTTTAATCATTTCCCTATCTTGCTAATTTCTCTTGTCTACTTTTAGCTGGTTCCATTTTTAGAACTTTTTCAAAGTTCAAAACGTTTTATCAGTGTTTTTAGTCTTACCTTTTAACTCTCCTGTTTTTAGCCTTTTAGTTTAATTAAGCCATTTTCTCTCTGTGTTATTATTTCTTAACATAATCACAAAGAAACATTTCTCATTCTAATGTCCCACACTGTCTTCCTGACTGTCGTTTTGGTTCTTTCAGTTTGTGGGTTTTACCTGTTGTGTGCCTATGGGTGAGGGCTGAGAGGCAGAGCCTGTTTCACCCCAGTTCTCTTTAATATGTTTCCCACCCTTTTCAAAGATGGTTTCTGAAAACCCAGAGCCAGACATTCTCCGGATTCAACACTTTTTAAAAACTCATCAAATGATCAAAAAGATGAGAAAAGCTGACCCTTTGTGTGACCTGAAAGCCATAGTCTTCATTTTAAATGTCTGAAATATAATGAAATTAGCATTTAAAAAGTATTTGGGGGCATTCAGTTATCTCAGTGGGTTGGAGAGCGGTGCTCTTAACAACAAGTTTGCTGGTTCAATCCCCACATGGGCCACTGTCAGCTGCACCCTCCGCAATTAGACTGAAACAACTACTTGACTTGGAGCTGATGGGTCCTGGAAAAACACACTTAAATAAATAAAAAAGTTAAAAAAAAAAAAGTACTTGGTCAGCCATGTAACTGGTGCTCACCATGGGTAGAAGGAGGGTGGTAGGAGGTCTTAGCCAGCTAAGGGCCTGGGCTTTGGCCTTGGTGGAGAGCTTAAAGGCTGAAAAGCTATCCCCCCACCCCTCACCTCCCCAGGCACCCCCTAACAGTGGGAGGAGCACCATGGAAGGTCACTGATTGGAGCCTTGGCACTTTCTCCAGGCCAGGCACCTCTTTTCTGGGTCTTCTCACCATCTTGGCAGGCTTTAAGGAGCCATTGCCTCATCCAGATCCCTTCCCTAGCTTCTAGGCCTTAAAGGGGGAGCTGCCCTGTGCCTGGAAAAACACCTAATTGAAATCTCATGCATTTTTAACTTGTGTGCCTCTTCCCCCTGATGACTAAAGAAAACCTGCACAATATATATAATTTGGAGATAGTTTTTAAAATGTAAAGCAGCCAGGAAAAAACAAAAGGTCATCCATACTTTGAAGCAACCCCTGTTACCATTTTAGCATATTTCTCTATTTCTTGACACAATTAGGAAAATATACTAAGTAATTATAATATACTGTTAAACAGTATATTGTAAATATTCCCCAGGTCATTAAAAACTCTTCATCAACAAAATTTTTAGCTATTACACAATAAACTGTTGGATAGTTGGAGAAGTTCACATTTTTTCCTGGTACATTAAGCATTGTGATGAATATCCTTATAAATAAACTTTGTCCACATTTCAGATTATTTTCTTAAGGCAGTTTCCAGGAAATGTCATTGCTGCTTAGAAGAATATGAAAAATTTTATAGCTCATGATCAGTAATGCCAAAGAACCTTCCAGAAAGGATGCAGGGGCATTTCTTTCCCCTACCCATATATCTTCTGCATTTATTATTACTATGTTTTAAAACCTTTCCTTATTGAATATTTAAAAACAACATCTCCCTGTTTTAATTTGTATGTCTTTGATGATGACTGATGTAGACATTTTTCCTCACTTTGTTTCTTATTGGCGTTTCCTCCTTTGTGAATGTTCTGTCTTTACACAAAAGGACTTTTTGAATAGGGTGAGTCAGCTGTTCTTTTGCTATATGGCTCCAACAAACTGGGACATAAGCTCACTGGGGCTGACCCCAGGACCACACCAGGCATTCAGACCATTTTGAGGAAACAGTATCTGGTCTTGTGATTAATGAAGGATCCAGCAATTTACTTAGAAATAAATTATTTACAAATGGAGTTTTGTCAGCCTATGAAATAAATCTGGGGGAAGTCCACTTTTATCTTTACCTCAGGAACCAACGTTATCGGTATATTAGAGCTAATCCCTCTTGGCTTGCTGCCATCTTGGGGATTGGTAACTCGAACCTTAGAAAAGGGTCATTTTGTTCTCATCTTAATCCTTGACAACCCAGCCCTGTGACTGGCACTTGTAATTATTCGATGAGGTTAGAAATTGAGAAAAAGGAGATGGGCTGAGGAGTTCTTGAATTCTTATTGTCCAGAGACCTGAAACTCCATCTGACCAGTTCATGAGAGGCTCTCTCTCACCTCCCTTTCCTCAGCGTCACCATTTCCTACCAGACTAAAACAAGTCGAGGCTTTTCTGTCTCACGTTCGGTTGGACAGGAGCTGTGGAGAAGAACCCCAGACAGGTTCTAGAAGAGACCCGTGGACCAGAACCCCTGAGAATCATGTAGGGGCATACCAAATGTGTATCTGATTATAACACTGTCCGGGGAGCTAAAAGTCTTAACTGCAAGGAGTCCTTACGGCTGTTGGAACACATGAGCATAATCACAGAGCATGCATTTTTCATGGGGTGATAAAAACTGGTTCTTGGGGTGGGGGGCAAAAAAATCTGAGATATTACAATGGTTTGTGGCCTTCCAGAGAACCAAAGGACACGGACAGATATACAGTGCATCTGTGGTATTCAAATGTTATTGGGAGGGTGGGGTGTGACTAGGAAGAAATATATAAAAGGCCCCATAGTGGGAGGTGGGGGTGGATGAGAATGTAACTGTCTGGAGCAACTGCCCTAAACGCCCAGACCCAAGGCCCCATTTAGGCTGAGATTTAATAATGCCAAGGGGACAGATAGATCTTTGAAACATAGTCATCAGACCACATTAATCCCTTCCTTCAAGCCCTGCAGTGGTTTCTCTCCTCACTGAAAATGAAAGTCCAAGTTGTCTTTATGGTCTCCAGGGCTGCCCCTGCCCACCACACCAGCCTCATTTTTCAAGTCCTCGCCCGGCTGTCACTCCGCTCCCCCCAACTCTCTGGGGCCTCAGGGGGCTTGCGTAGGCTGTTCCCTCTTCCAGGGACACACATCCCTTCTCAGCCGGGCTAACCCCCTCCTCCTTTAAGTCTAGAGGCATTCCCATCCCCTCAGTTATTCTCTCTTCATTACACATTTATTTGTGTGTATTTGTCCTCTATGTGTCTCTCACTCCTAAGTTCCAAGAGGGCAGAGAGCACATCTGTTTTGTTCACTCTACATCCCGCACTTAGCACTGTGTCTGGTACATAGTAGGAATTCAGTAAGTAATAACTGAACACATGAATTCGATTTCAAAAAGCCTAAACACCGGGTAAAATCCTTGGCCTCCAGCTCTGCAAAAGCTTCCCAAGCAGCATCACAAATCTCACCAACTCGCTCGCAAACAGGGCTCCATCTGGAAGTGCTCTTGCTGGAAATAAAGTGGCCTTTATTTCCCCAGGCTGTCGGCCCATTCTACTTCTAAATAAGCACCACGGTCTGTATCTGCTTTACCTGGTGACATAGCTGGTTTGGGCTGTGACCAGCGGGATATAAAAGACCTCTCAGCAAACTTGTGCCTTGGCTTCTCTGATGACATAAGCTATCTCACATTCACCTTGATGGCTTGTGATGCAGAGATGAAATACATCCTGGGGACCAAGAGAGAACCCCGGGGGGTGCACCTGGGTGCCCCAAGCCTTCCTGACTTTTGCCTGTTTTTTTTTCCCCTCCTACTGTTTTATAACCTTTGTCTGACGAAAGCCTTAGATAAGTGTGTTCTGTGGAGTCTTGTCAGCCTTTCCACTTACAAAACCCTGTGTAATTGCTGGAGTGGTGAAAATCAAAGAACCAGCCTGAAAGAGACATGACAACTAAATGCCACTTGTGATTCTGAACCAGATCCTCCTGCTTTTATAGGGTGTTGTTGGGGGTGGGTGGGGCAGGGGTGGTTGGATGAGGTCTGAGGATTACATGGCAGTCATATGCCAACATGAATGTTCCGAGTGGGTGGCATATTGTGGTTATGTAGGAGAATATCTTTAGTTGGAGTAAATACACATGAAAGCATTTGGAAGAGATGTCAACAACTTTCTCACATATGGTTCAGAAATAAAGCTTTTTCTGGCACTAGAGCTTTTTCTGTACATTGGAGATTATTCCAAATCACACTCACATACGCATATACAATTTTAAAAAGAAGCAATAAAAAGCGATACAAAATATGGACTACTTGGCAATATTTGTTGAGCTTAAGAGCTTCCCGCACTGTGGATGTCAATTAGTTTTTCAGCTTGTGTAAACGCTTCCCCACCCGCTGGGAGGAATGGACGCCGAACAGGACCAACTCCAGCAGACTCGTGAGAATGAATTGGCCATTACCAACTACTATAAACGTTTTAATTATTCTTACTAAATAGTCTCAAAATTTTAATTGGTTCATATTCAGTAGCAGCATAAAGTAGTTTTACAATAAATTGATCCTGGCAGGATCAAAGGAAGCTATGTTACCTAAAACTAAAATTTAATTTGGCATTAACGGGATGCTTTTATAGCCAGGGTAAGCAAATCTGATTTTTAAAATGCACAGGCCAGACCATGACAGTGGTTGTCTGTAATATTGGGGGAGGGCAGTTCTCCAAACATTTTTTCATGTACTTGGGTTTCTCAGGCAATATCTCAGAGTACGTCCAAGCAGGCTGTGAATGGGGTTATTGACAAATATCTCCCCAGCACCTGGGCCTACATCTGTGGGATGAGTGGGAGTCAAGCCAGTAAAGAACAGAGGGAGGAGCATTCCAGACAGAACAATCTTATGGGCTGATGGGCGTGGGGGTTGGGGGGGGAGGAGAGGTGGGCAGGAGTCAGATCCCTTTTATCAGATTTCAGATTTGATTCTCAGTGCCCCAGGGAGGCAATGCAGGGCTCTGAGGAGGGGGTGACGTGCTTCTTTATACGATAAGCCTTTCACATGAAGTGCTGTATAGAGAATAAAGTGGGGAGGGACAAGGCGGATCTGGGGCTCTCGTAGCTGTCCAGACAAAAGATAATGGTGACCAGGAAGAGGGGGATGGCCACGGAGGTGAAGAGGGATGGGCAGATTCAAAATATATTTTGGAGCAGAACTGACAGGACTTGTCAAGGAATAGATCCTTGGTCTGTGTTGAGTCCAGCCTTTGTCCATGGCTCAGGTTAGACGTGCGATGTTCATGGAGGGTCATTTTTAAGAGTTTTAAACACAGTCCCCCCGTATAGGCCTCCTGGCATAGACAGGTTCAGCTGTGGGATCAAGCTGGACTCTCAGAGAAAGCTATAGATTTGGGCCCTGTTACCTTCCTCACCCCTGCTCCCCAAGACTAAGCATCTTCACTGAGCCCACTGCTGCTGAGAAATGCTTCAAGAAACCACATGAAGTCCCCTCTGGCACTTATTTAAGAAACACTGTCAAGGACTTTGCTGTCACCTTACCGAGTCATCTCTTTAAGCAGACCCACGAGAAATTTCTTCCAGTGCTAAGTAAAGCTTCCCTGTCCCCAAGGAACTGGTATTCTTTTTCCTCTCTGACAATAAGAAAAAAGTCATTAACAGGCTCCCCCTCACTGTTGCCAGGGAGCTCTGAACCAAGTTCAAAGCCACAGCAGCTACATGGGCCTGCCTTTGCTTCAAACTGCGGCCCCTCTCCTCCCTCAAACCGTCACCCCCACTCCTCTGCCAGGCTTCACATCAATGCACCTTCTTATTATTCCCAATGTACAATTGATTCCTGCTTCTACTGCACTATTTATCGATGGGTCTGTTCTTGTGCAAAGCTAAGCCTCTGCAGATGAAGGTGAAAGGCATGGCTGGTCGCCCTCGCACAGTTCTCACTGGCCCTGCCACGATGACATGACAACGTGTTAGCAGCAGCTGGAGGACACTCTCTGCCTCTCAGTTGTTTCACAGGAGCTGCAGCTTGTTTGGCCACCCCTCCCCCACACCGCGCCCAGAGGCCCCTCACCTTCTCTCCATTGCTACGATGGTCTCCACCAGGGGTGCGTCGCGGGTCTCAGCCAGGAAGCAAACAGCCAGACCAGCCAGGATCGGGGTGGCCCCGAAGCCTACAGGTGGCAGGACAGCGCTGAACTCCCCTACGGCGGTGATCAGGGGTGCCACCAGGCCCCCAAGGCGGGCGTTGACTGAAGCGAAGCCCATCCCCATCTGCCTGTTGGGAGTGTGGGCAGGTCAGTGGCCGTGGCCTGGACACCCCCAAAGGGCTGGCAATGCCGGGGGGCAGGGCAGAAAGGAGAGAGGGGTCCTGCTTGGGCAAGCCCAGCAGGTGTCCACCAGAAGTGCCAGGGGCTCTCCCCTGCCTCCCCCAGGGCACCCACCTGATCTCCGTGGGGTACAGCTCTCCTGTGAACAGGTACACGCAGATGAAGGAGCTGGCCAGGCAGCCTTTGCCCAGTGCTGCCTGGGCTGTCCGCAGGGTCTGCATACCTGGTGGCGGGGACAGAGCCCAAAAGGGGAACAGGGAGGCACAGGTGGGTAGTGGTGGGAGTAGGGGACTCAGGAGGGGAAAGGGTGGGAGGAGGAAGCAGGAGGAAGCTTAGAGGGGTGTGATGGGCAGAGCCATGGTGGGCAGAGAGCCCAGAACCAGGAGAGAGAGAATCAGGATTTCTACCATCTCAAATTCCCACCTGGGACCCGGAAGTGCCCACACTGTCCTTCTCTGACCTCTGCCTCCTTCCTGTCTGTGGGGACAGAGCCCCAGAGAGCAGTTTCCAGGCTCTCGGCCTCACGTGGAAAGGTACTGGCTCAGGTATGAGATAGCCATCAGCTGTAACCGGTTAGCCATTAGCTACTAATATAACTGCCGTGGCTATGTTGAGGGGTTGGTTGGCTGGCAGAGACACGAACTGCGGTTTGCGGCTAGCAAGTGCGGTTAGCAAGCGGATTACATTGCGGATCGTGTTGCTCTTACTTCCTGTGTCTCCAACCCAGCCGCCATTGAGAATACAGTGGTATGGCTCCCCTATCTATGGCTCCGTGGTTGTTCTTTTTTGGCCTCACCATATCCTGCGTTCTTATACGGGGAGCAGGAGCAGAGTCCCTGCACGACACAGTCTTATTTTCATCTGTCACTAAGTCCTGCTGGGGAGTCAAAACAAGCTTTGGGGTTAGGCTTGGGTTCAAATCCCAGCTCTGACCCAGCTGAGTGACCTCGGTCACTAGTAACCTCTCTCAGCCTCTCTGTGCTCATCTGTAAAAATGAGGAAAATACCAGCACTTGCTTCACGGGCTTGTCATAAGGGTGACACGATGTCATGAGTGCAAAGTGCTCAGCGCTCATGCAATGTTTGCTGTTACCACCATTATTAACACGCGTGTCAGGCTGCTGGTTATAAACAGCACAATCCCAGTGCCCATGTCCAACAGCGGGCAACAGTCAAGGAATCTATGGCGTGGCCTCTGGGCTTGATGGCAGCTCTGGCCGCACATTGGAAACAGAAGGGGAGATTTTATAAAGCACCCACACCTGGGCCCTACCCATCTCCATTATATCAAAGCCTCTTGGGGCTGGGCTCAAGTTTGGGTAATTTTAAAGTTCCCCAGGAGAGTCTAAAGTGAAGCCAGAATTGAAAAACACCACTCTAGATGAAATATCATATAATAATATAAAGTGAGGGTCATGAAACGTTTGTACTAACATGGAAAAGCATGTGTGTATATATATGTATATAACATATATAACATGTGAAAATGGAAACATACTACATATATACACATATATACACATAATCCCTTTTCTGTTAGTTATTGTATATTTACACATAGTAATATCTCAATTATGTCAAATACAAAACTATAAATAGGAAAAAGATTGGAGGAAAATATGTCAAAATACCAATAGTGATAGTCTATCCATTTTACAGGGAGGAACTGAAGCACAGAGAAACCAGACACCCTGCCCACGGCCATGGTGGCAGCTGGGGTCACAGCTGGGGCCCTCAGCTCAGCACGCATTCTAGGATATTGATATTTGACCTTGGCTTCTTGCTGAAATCACTGGACAGTTTTTTAAATACTGAGGATTAGGTCCCACTGCTGAGACTACCGTGTTTCCCTGAAAATAAGACCGGGTCTCATATTAATTTTTGCTCCAAAGGACGCATTAGGGCTTCTGTTCAGGGGATGTCATCCTGAAAAATCCTGCTAGGGCTTATTTTCTGGTGAGGTCTTATTTTCGGGGAAACACGGTCACTGCATTGGCCTGGAGTCCCTGGGCATTGAGAGTTGTCAGAGGTCTCCAGGTGCTAATAATTCCAGGCAGCTTCGCAAACCATTGTTCCAGGACCTGAGGCTGAGGTTCAAACTTGAATCTCTCAACCCTTGAGATGCTGCAGGGTCAGACTCCCAGTGGACACAAACCAGCCAGCCCTTCGGTTCTCCAGTTGTTTGTATGCATCAGTCTAATCTCCCTGACCAGATGGTAAGTGCTTTGAGAGCAGACTCATGTCCTTTGTAGGGTCGCCACCATGACGCTGATGCTGGGCGCTGAGTGCCTAATTAAAACTCTCCTAACTGACATTCTCTTTCCAGATCCGGAAAAATGTCTCTCAGCCTCATTCCCTTGTTACATTTGTTGTCCAGCAAACCCCAGAGGCTCCCCGATGGTAATGGCAGAAGCGGGTGGCTCACCTTCCGGCACAAACACATTGGCAATCACCATGAGCCCGGCCAGGATGAGGAAGGAGGCCACGGTGGCTCGGCGGCCCACATAAATCATGGTGGCGGTGGCCACCAGCATGGCTGGAATGTCTATGACCCCGAACAGGACCTGCACCACGTAGATGCTGAGCCCAAACTTCTGCAGGTCCATGGCCAGGCCGTAGTAAGCCATGGAGTTGGAGAACCTGGGAGAGGTGGCAGGATAGTCTGTGTCAGAGTGAGGGACAATCCCACATTTCCAGTGCACTGGGGACAGAGCCCCAAACGCAAATCAGAGAACAGACTCTTTACCTGAGCGTTTCCCTGGGCCAGGTGTGGGGTCACAAGTCTGAACTTTTAGTCCTCACAAGGACCTTAAGGGCAGGGGCTTCAGTAGGAAGCTAAGGCATGGGAGGCCAGCTGACTTGCTCCAGGTGACCCGGGAGTCTGGTCGACCCTAGCCCAGCTGGTTACCACTAAAGAGAGGACTGGGGTCTGCTCAAGAGAACAGATGGTTTATAGCCTGCATTCCCTGCTTCGTAAATACCAACCCCTGTTACCGTGTTTCCCTGAAAATAAGACCTAGCCGGACAAGAGCTGATTGTCTGGCTAGGTCTTATTTTCGGGGAAACATGGTATTTAAATATCTAGGACATCCTATCAAAATGAAATGGTTTTTGTTTTATTTTGGTTTTAATTAGCCCCTTCACTTGGGATCTGTGAGCTTCCAGTCTGTGCTAACAGGTAGGCGTTGCCTTAGTATTTTTGTCCATTTCACATCTTCATGCCTATCTATGTAGGAGTTCCTTCCTGCTCACCTGCAAACTCTATTAACCATCTTTTGAAACTCACCTAAAGGGCATCTCCTGTGTGAAGCCCTCAGCAGTCCCACTCAGGAGGACTGTTATTAGGACACTTGTCATACATCATGGAAATTATTGTTTCCTTGTTGTCCCCTTCTGGACCCATAAGAGTTTTTCCAGAGTGGGACAGACACTTCCCAGAATCCCCTGGACATCCCCAAGGGCATATCAGGATGAGACATACATTTTAGAAAAGCGGTGCAGGTGATTCCAATAGGTGCCCCTATCCAGGTGAGACCCACTGCCCAGATGTGGGGTCCCTAGGTCAGCATGGATGTTTCCTCTGTGACCATATCTCAGCACCCAGTAAAGGGCCAGAGGACCCTGGAGAACAGGTTTGGAGCAGGATTGAATTCACAAGGCTCACCTCCTCATTGCATTAAGCATATTTAAGAGTTACTCAGTGGGGACAAAAGATGTGTCCTTTTCTCAGGGCAAAGATTGGGCATGAGCCCATCACCTACCAGACCACCATGAGACAGCACGTGACCTTGCGGATGGCTGGGGTTCGGAAGAGGTCCAAGACTGAGTTGGAGGTGCGGACACTTGTAAACTCACTCTGAATGTAGGAGTTCACCACCTGGGCAAGGAAAGTTTGATCAGGGGAAGAGAGGGATCTGGGACCCTATTTCCCTGCTGGGTATCCCTTCATCCGTGGAGAGGAGGGCCATGGTCAAGGTCTCTGGCAAGATGGCTGGCCCTAATCTCCTGTCCATCCTGGGACTGATGGCCCTCAACGGGCTATTTCCAGGGCCTTGGGATGAAGCAGAGGCTCCAACATGAGTCCCAAGACTCCTGAGCTTCCTCTTGATTAGGCTGAAATAATTACCTGTGGTTCCAGCGGGACCCTCACACACTAGTCCTGGTAGAGACTCGGAGACAGTCTTGACCAAAGGTTACGAGGAGGGGTTCTGCCACTTCCCACTGTGGGTTCTTAGGCAAATTACCTGACCCATCCAAACTTAAGTTTCCTCAGCAGCAAAAATAAGACCTTAAATAAGGTTGTGTACATAAAGCCCTTAGCATATGCCGACCATGGGGCTCGATAAACGGTACTTATTTATAATAAATGGTAACTGTCTTATCACAAATAGTATTTATAATAAGTGGCATTTTTATTTTTGGTTCTTGAATAATTTCATTCTATGATCTCTATTTTAATATTTTCATTGCTTTTATTATTTTATTTAAATTTCAGCTGCATGTCAATGTGAGTTGAGTTAGTTCCCATTGCACAGAATAGTCTGATGAACAAAGCACTGAAATTTTTTATCCCAGATCACACACCCATCCAATGATTAAACATCCTTGCCACACAGGAACTCTTCCCACTCTATTTATTCCCAGCCTCTTCACCTGGATGGCGGGTGAGTCCTGAGAAGTCACCAGCACATCTTGAGGCCACCAGCAAAACTGAAAACTACTCTTCCTTCCAGCCATCGACCTACCTTCTGGGTCAGCCTTTCCCCTTCCTCCTTCTTCCCGTTCATGGTTGCCACCTTCCGCAGGTTCTGCACAGCTAGCTGGGCCTTGCCATGAAGGAGGAGCCATCGGGATGACTCTGGCAGCCACCTGGAACGAAGGGGACGATAAAGAATGACCCAGGGCTGGGTGGAGCTCACTCCATTCCCCAAACTCAAGTAGCCTTCATTTACCTTCTTTCAGACCATCACAAAGGTGAATGTCCCGTGTCTGCAGAATCAGGGAGACTGGAGTATGTACCGGCTTCCCTTTTGCGTATAACTAAGGGTACTCAGAGACTACATGGGATCTGGGACTTCCACAAATCTGGTTTTGAATCTAATTCTGACCCCGGTGTATGGCCTTAAATAAAGCATGGACCCTCCCTGGGCTGAGCCTTAGTTCCCCTCCTATAAAATGCTGTGGGGTTGTTGTGAGGCGCAAAGGAATTGATGAAGGTAAAAGCACTCGTATGTTCTGGAGCCCATGCTAACGTCAAGGATTTTACCAGAGCTCCCCCATAGCCATGTGTGTACTCGGCAGCCCGTGGCCCCACCACATGCAGCAGGCCCCGGTCAGTGCACAGACCAAGCCTCGCAGAGGGAGAGGTGAGGGCTCAGTCACACGGAGGCACCCTCGCCCACCCACTCTGCTCAGGACATACCAGGAATAGAGGAAGAAGATGAGGAAAGGAATAGAGACAGCAAACTGCAGCCAGCGCCAGGGGCGGATCAGGTATGCCACTCCGGCCAGGATAAGCTGACCCAGGGTGAAGGAAAACCCCAGCAGGACCCCCGCCACGGTCCGGCCCCGGGTGGGCATCCATTCCACGACTGCGAAGAAACCACAACAGGCTTAGTGCACGCATTGCTCAGGCGGTTGTTTAATTCACCTGTCCCCTCTATAATGACGGTGGCCACTTGAAATTAATTACCTTAGAGACTCACTGAGACATAGGCAAAGTTGTCCTGAGCTCACTCCTTACACCCAGGTAAATTCCAGGTGGACCAAAGACCCAAATGTAAACAATGAAACCACAAAAATATTAGGAGAAATCATTGTAGATTTTTTTTTTCAATTTTAGAGTCAGGAAAGGCTTTTCTAAGAATTTCACAAAACCCAAAGCAATAAAAGGAAAGATCAAGAAACTTGATTTTACAAAAATAAGAAATGTCTGTATAAAACAAACAAACGAACAAACCACCATAAGCAAAGTCATAATGCCAGCAAAAAAGAAAGAAAGAAAAACTGCAAATCAAATACCGTGTTTCCGCAAAAATAAGACCCAGCCAGACAATCAGCTCTAATGCATCTTTTGGAGCAAAAATTAATATAAGACCCAGTCTTTATTTTACTATAAGAGTGGGCCTAATATAATATAATATAATATAATATAATATAATATAATATAATATAATATAATATAATATAATATAATATTAGACCGGGTTTTATGTTAATTTTTGCTCTCAAAGATGCATTAGAGCTGATGGTCCAGCTAGGTCTTATTTTTGGGGAAACATGATAACAGATAAAGGGAAAATTTTCCTAATATTGGAAGAGTTCTTACAAATCAGTAGGAAAACAACCAATAAGCCAAAAAAAAAAAAAAGAAAAAAAGAAAGAAAGAAAGGGCAAAGGATGTTAACAGTTGGTAGAAATGGAAATATAATAAATATAATGGCTCTTAATTGCATGTTTTTTGGGTTTTTTTTGGTGAATAGTGAAACTTGGAAACAACCTAAATGTCCATCCATGGGGCGCTGGTAGATAAATCATGGAGCACTCTTACAAGGCAACCATAATAAACTGATGAGGACGCTTCTTTCCAGTGAGCGGCCAGCTCACGCGTCCAGTCTGTCAGCAAGTCCTGTTGCTTCTACCTACAGAATGGAGCCAGCATCTGAGCCCTTCCTGTCTCCTCCGCTGCTATACCCTGGCCCAAGTCAGCCTCGCCTCTCACTGGGTGACCACAGGAGCCTGGGAACTGGTCTACCTGCTTCTGTTGTTGGGCTGCATGGCAGCCAGAGGGATCCTGACAAATGCTAGGTCAGATCAGAACATTCCTCACCTCAGCTTAGGGCCCTCCAGAGTCTCATTCAGAGGCAAAGCCAAAGTTCTGAAATGGCCACAAGGATCTACCCTCTGCCCCCAATCTCCCTGACCTGATCTGTCACCCTCCCCTCAGCTCTGCTCCAGCCATACGGACCTCCTTGCTCTTGAGCCCACTGGGCACACTCTCCCCTTAGGGCCTTTCCTGGAATGTTCCTTCCCCGAGCCATGCACTCCCTTACCCCCTTCAGGCTTTGCTCAAAGTGACCCCCTCTCAGTGTTGCCTTTTCCTGACCACTCCAATGTAAACTGCACTTTCCCCTTCATCGCAGACATTCTTGTTCCTTTTCCAGGCTTTAGTTTCCTCTCTAGCATGTATGACCTTTTTTTTTTTTTTTTTTAAATTAAAGTTTATTAAGGTGACAATTGTTAGTAAAGTTACATAGGTTTCAGGAGTACAATTCTGTAATACATCATCTATATCTCACATTGTGTGTTCACCATCCAGGGTCAGTTCTCCTTCCATCACCATATATTTGAAACTTATCACCTTCTAACATAATATATAACTTTGTTTTTGTGTTGTTTGTCATTTGTCTTCCCACATAAGAACATGGACTCTGCTTTGTTCACTGCTGCCTCTCAGCACTTAGGACCGCGCCTGGCACGTGATGGTGGTGGTGGTGATAGTGGTGTGTGTACGTGTGTATAGGGTGTGTGTGTTGTGTGCATAGGGCTGTGTGTATGTAGGGTGTGTGGGGGTGGGCAGGTCTCTGCCATGGAATTGAGGAGTCACTACCTTTGCAGCCCGGGTGAACCCTGCCCTCTTGGGAGCCACATAATCTCAGAGCTTCCTGCAGCCCTGGGGACCGCTGTGTCTCACCTCACTTCTGTGTCCCCACACTGAGCCTAGCACACAGTAGGTGCTTAGTAAGTGGTTATTGTTGACTAACTCACACAGGAAATAAACCCAACCCTCTCAGCTTACAAATGGCGAACCACAACCCAGGGTCCATGGCTCACTGCTGAGGGCCCAGCTCTCCCAAGACCCCGGTGGGAGGTTCTGAGTTAAGGTCAGTGGATGAGAATCCCACGCAATGAAACAGGTAAGAAGTCTGATGGTGGGGCTGCCAAGTCCCCTTCCATGAGCCCCCTCCCCTCCGCCCCCTCCTTGGCTGGACTCACCCAGAGACAGGGAGTTGAGGATGATGCCGGAGAAGGTCATGCCCATCAGGAACCGGAAGACGCAGTAGGCAACGAAGGAGCTGAAGTATGCCGTAGCCGACCCGGAAACCGCCAGCTGCAGGTACGACCAGACCAGGGGGGCCTTGCGGCCCAGCCTGAACCAGGCCATGGGCACAGTGTCAGGGTTCCCCTCGGGGGTAGTTGAGGGACGGTGAAAGGAAGCTCCCCGGCTACTGCCCCCCGAAAGCCACTCTTCCATAACAGAAACGCTCATCTGCCGGGACTCAGGCACTGAAGGTGGAGGATGGTCAGAGAGGGAGAAGTGTGGAGTGGAACAAAATTGAAAATGAAGAGGTGTATTCCTTTACTCAAGGACTGTTTCTGCCCCTCTACCAAGCTCCCAATTTTCCAGGGTTGGGGACAGGCAGAGATTCTGCAAAGGTGCAGAAGCAGATGTAGAGGGTAGTGAGAGGGTCCCCTGAGTGACTTCCTGGTTAGAGGGAGGCCTCCAACCAGAACTCACAGGCGGCAAGCTCTTGGTGGGGCCTAGGCTGGAGGGAGTAGGACCCCAGGATCAAGTTTTCATTTGAACTGGTCATGCTGGGAGGCTGGAACAGGGCTTGTCACACTACAGAGAGGTCCAAGCTCAAGGTAGCAGGTTTATTACACTCTGGCCTTGGCACTGCCACATTTGTAAGTGAGGGTCCAGGAGGGCAGCATTTCTTCTCCACACACCCATGATACACTTATTCATTCATTCACTCATTCATTCATTCATTTACACAAAAGTTCATGGATCACCTCTAAGAGACAGGCCTGAACTGAGGACTGGTGACATACAAGACACTATGGATGAGATACAAGCTCATACCCAGAAAGACCAGGATGTGACATGTCACAGTGTCATACGGACTATGACAGAATTGCCCACTAGGGGCCTGAAGCCTGCAGCACACTCTAGGGTATGGGGTCTGGAGTCCCAGAGGGCCCCCCAGCACCTGAACTGACAATGGTGAGAGGAGAGGAGGGGAGGAAGAGATGGGAAGGAAGGAGAAATACAAGGGCAGAGAAGGAGGTGTGGGAGCTGACTCGGCAGAGCCCTGCATCATTTGCATTTCTTGAATGTCTCTCTAGAGGGGCCGTGGTCTGTCATTAGGGGCCACTACGGTTAGTTCTAGCTCATCCCTACAGTGGGGCACAGCACAGACAGTAGGGAAGATGGGAAAGCACTTTCTGAAGGAAAATGCAGAGGCCTCAGGGTGAGGAAAAAGCCAGGTACAGAACCACGCATGGCGTGCGCCAGCATTTGTAAAGAAAAGTGGGCCTGGAGCATATATACACATTTGTTTAGGTTGCATAAGATTGTAAATATCTCTGGCCAGGTACATAGAGACCAGGCTGCCTTCCAGAAGTTACTGGAGAGCGGGTAGAAGTGGCAGAGGGACGCTTCCCTACATACTCTTTAGTACCTTCTGGAATTTTGAACCATGTGAATGTATTACTCGTATATGTATTATCTATTTTAAAACATACGAATAAACATTAATAAAGAAAAATGAATGGAGGCTGGGGGCTTTCTGGCCCCCGCTGGGTGGTTGGGACCCTCGTCCCCAAAAGCTCACCTGTCTGCCAGGCTGCCAAACACGGCGGCGCCCACCAGTACCCCCGCCATGTAGATGGACTGAGCCAGGTCACGGAGGGTGCGAGCCTCACATACCAGATCCCACTGCAGGGGAGAGAGGGACGCTCCAGCCACAGCCTCGGGCAGCAGCCCCCCGCGCCACCCCGGCCCCCTCAGACCTCCATCACGATGGTGGATGGGAAAACGCTACGGTCGTAGATCCAGCCGTCCTTGCAGCCCTCTGTGGCCGCCCCATGGATGGAGGTGTTGGGGTTTAGGAGGGCCCACTGAGGCTCTGTGAAGCGTTGGCATGGCTCAGGGGCCCCAAGCTGGTCCAAGGGTATGGTGGCCCTCAGCCAGGCGCCCGAGTTGTTGGTGGCAGCTGCAGTGTGGTTGGTGGGGCCTTGGCAGTGGTGGCGGGGCACAGCGGCTGTGAAGTTCTGCAGGAAGTTGTGGCAGGCCAGCAGGCTGCAGGGCAGCAGCAGCAGGGCCGTGTAGATGAGCTGGAAGCGGCCCACGCCACCCAGGGCATCCAGCAGGTCTGCGAAGGCCATGGCCTCAGGCCTGACCCAAGGCCCAGCCTGCAGGGGCCTTAAGTAAAGGGGCTGGGTCAGAGCTCTGGGAGGTGGAGGAACAGTCCCAAGGTTGGGACCACAGATGCCCAGAGGGGTCCGGTTACACCTCACAGGAGGCCTCAGGTGTCCCCTGCAGGGATCCCCTCCCTGCAGGCCCATTCTCCTCATTTCTCTCAATCACTCACCTCTGGAGTTTGAACTGAGTGGTCCTAGAGGACCATCTAACAGCCCACTGCCCAGATCTGCCAGCCCAGTAGCCATGCCCATTACCCTCACTGGAGGACCCCAGCAGTAAATGCAGCCCCTTTCCTTTGAATGGGAGTTTGTGAGGGGGTAGGGCCCCAAGATCATCCAGACCCACGGCGTTCCAACTCTCTCACCAAACAAAACCCAACACAGAGAACTAAGACGGCGAGGCTGGTGCACCTGCCCCTACTTCTCCACCCGCCCCTCACGTCCAGCCCAGGCTCCCAGGAAGTGATGCCCACTCCCCTTGCTGATGAGGACACGGAGACCCCACAGGACGTGGCCAGGGACTCCCAAAGGCACACTGCAGGCTCAGGACATCCTACCCCAGGCCCTGTGCCAGCCTGTGGCGGGCAGATTCCTGGCCATCTGCCATTCAGGGCTCCATTGGGGGTTCCCAGCAGCCGAAGGCAGCACCCATCCCCCACACCTGGGTTTCGCTAGCCTTTGCCCTGCAGCTGCTGTCCTCATTTGTGGCTGTCCCTCAGCCCCACCATCCCATCTCCTCTGTCCTCACCTCAACCCACTCTTATCTCTGGTAAGAAAATCCAGGATCCCAGAGGGGGCAGGAGCAGCTTACATAAGCTGCAGGTGTCTGGGTCACAGGGGCACACCTCCCCCACCCACACATACAAAAGGACTTAGAGGAGGCTCTGTGCTCTGGGGAGCTTCCTGGGGAGGGGAGGGGTCAAGACTGTGCTAAGTAGGGGTTTGGGTTTCAGCCAGAGCCTCACAGGCAGGAGCATGTGAGGAAGGCAGGAGTCAGACCTTCGGGGCTGCTAGGAGGGCATGGAGGACCAATGGCAGGGCCACCTGGGACCCCAGCAGTGTGGCCCTGTCCCTGCAGCCAGGATCCCATCCTCCCCAACCTTCCAGAAGCCCAGGACTCCAACAAGGTTGCGAGCTCTGGGGCAGTGGCGAAGGGGGGACTGAGCGGGGTGGGTGTGAGGCCCTGAGCTTTTCCTGAAGGCCTAGGCTTGTTGGTGCCCCCCAGGCAGCAGGTTTGGATGGAAACATACTCCAGAGACAGATGTGGGGCCTCTTCCTTTATTATTTGGGGTTTTTCTGCATGGAAACATGAGACCACCCACCCTAGAACCAGGTGCACCCCCATAACTGGTTCACCAGTCCCTGAAGAGTCCCCTTTAAAATCACCAATATAAAAAATAAGGGAAGGAGGGGAAAGGGAAGGCCTGACCACCCCCATGCCAGGGCAGGACAGGGGGCCAGGCCACGGGGCAGAGAGGTGCATTGGCTTCTGCACAGGAAGGAACAGGCGATCCCAGCCCTGGGGAGGCGACCCGACCCCAGCTGGGAGGGGGCTCTACACGCTACAATACAGACTGTGTAGAGCTTTAGTGGTTATGGTTTAAAGTGTGTAGGCGAGGCCAGGTGGGTGGCCTCCGGAGTGAGGGGAGAGGACACATCAGGATGCTGGGAGGTCTGGGGCTGTCAGCTCCTCCTGGAGCCCCATCCTGAGGCAGGAATAAGCGAAAGCTGCCTTCCTGGTTTGGCAACAGAAGGGGCTGGGGAATGTCCAACTGAGCCCACGGCCAGTGGAGCAGGGAGGGCCACACAGCTCAGCCCAGAGCAGACGAACCGTGACAGCTGGGAGGTGAGGGGATAGAAGGCGAGGCCACCTCCTGCTCCGAGGAAGGCACTTGCAGCTGGTGTGGCCTGGTGTGGTTGACGGGAAGGCATGACTTGGCAGATGAGGAAGGAAAAGGGACACAGCAAGGGAGCCTAAGCCCCGCCTCATGCAAACATGGTCAGCTGTAACCACTGCCGGGTGGAGAGGAAAGCAGAGAGGGGTCAGTCAGGGGCAGCAGAAACCCCAAGTCCAGCCTCCCAGCCCCTTGGTTCAGGAGCCACCATCTCCTCAGTCCCTCTGAGGAAAGGTGGGAGAGTGACCCTCTTGGGGGCGCACTTTCTTATCTCCTCTATCCCTGGGAGACCAGGCTGCTGGCTCCTGCACAGGCCTCTTTCCTGTTTCTTTCCTGCTCCTTTCCCAGAACCCAGACACCCCACCCAATCCTTCTAGGACTCAGGTGGCCCATTCTTTAGGGCTGGCTCTGAGGCCACAGGCTCCAGCCCCAGGAAGGTAGGCATCCTCCACCACCCGAGTGCCTTCCCCCACTAGGTCAAGGGAGGTTCCTACCTTAAACAGGTCAAAGGTCACGACTCCATCCAGATCTGTGTCCAGAGTTTTGAAAAACCCTATGTGTTCAAGAAAAGATGACATGGGCTGAGAATTCTGTGGAACATTCAAGTAGGTCCCCCTCCTGCCTCACCCCCCACCTCTGCACAGCACGCCAAGTTCTCTCACCCGCCACAGCCAGAAGTGGCCCTTCCTGCTGCCAGAGTATCCCCCGCCCCTAGTCTCCTGGAATTCAGCCCACCGGGGCCCCACCTCCAGAGACCTTGGCCTCCCTGACACACGCCATGGTATGGGCCCACATCTGTCATTCCCACTGCTCATGAAGAGGGAGCTGAATGGGGACACTCACGGAACATGGTCTCCAGCCGCACCAGGCAGCACACGAAGTTGTCAAAGTCCACAGCCAGGTCAGGCTCTGAGTAGCGGGTGATAATGAGCTCGTACAGCTTCTTGTTGAGCTTGAAGCCTGTCCCAGGAGAGCGGGTGTGGGTCAGGAAGGCACAGCCCAGCCCAAAGGGACAGGGAAGGAGACTAGGGCTGGGAGGGTGAGCCCTGCACCTCTCTCACTGGAGGCTGTGGAGCGCTCTGCCTACCCTGGCTGTGTGGCCTTAGGCCAGTCACTTTCCCTCTCTGAGTTGTGCTTTTCTCTGTGCATACTGGGGACAACAAGAGCCCCTATCCTCATTAGGTTGTAGTGAAGACAAAAGGAAATGCTACTAAAACACTTAGCTCAGTAACCATGGGAAAAAGGCAGAAGATGGCTGTTCCCACACCACCACCATTGCCATCATCACCCCAGGGACAAGGGCCAGTTGTCAGGGAATTGGCCTGGACCACAGGTGCCACCAGCCTTACCTGCAGACTCGATGGCCATCCGCATCTCGTAGGCACTCATGCTGCCTGACTTGTCCAGGTCAAACTTCCGGAAGATGGCCTGGGGTGGGGAGCAGAGGGTGAGGGCTGGACTGCGACATCCAGCCCTTCCAGTCCGCCCCAGGGTGGCGGGTTGTTAAGGGTGGGGGGAGAGGTCCCAAAGGAGGGCCAGTCGGTTGCTGGGGTCTGTGGGCTCCAGAGAGGCAGACCCAGGACAGAGGGCCTAGTCCATGCAGCCTGCAGCCTGGCCTGGCTCTGCTGTGACTGAGGCTGCATAGGACACGGGAGGGCCACTTACCAGGTAATTCCGGATACGGTTCCACAGGATGTTGAACTCCACTAGGCCCAGCTTCCCATTGCCGTCCCGCTGGGTAGCCATTAAGAAAAAAACTCCACAGCTTAAACCAGGCATGGGGCGAAAGTGAGCAAGTGGGGAGAAGGGGACTGGCCACAGAGAGAGCGAGACGAGGGGGAAAAGGGGCAAGAGCCCATGTCCAGTGGGTCCGTGGCCAGGCCTGTCCTGTTCTCTGAATCGCAACAGACTGGAGGGGCGCAGAAAGAGCATCAGCCGAGGGTCACTCCATGACCCAGGCCCTGCTCTCCTTCTCACTTGGCCATGCCTGTTTCCCCCCTCACTCAATGGGACGATGCCCAGGAAGGCGCCAGTCCGCCCACACTGCACAGAGCTCTGGCCTTTCTCTGCACTGTTCCTAGGACAAGTCACCCAGTGGCCTTCCCACACCTATACCCCCCAACCCCAAGCACCATGGCAGGATACATCCATGAGGTTCACCATGCTGCGGCAGGACTCCAGGCTGAAACCCTTGGTTCGCAGGTCTTTGTCTGCAAGAAAAACCAGTTCCAGCACCCTAGCCCAGCGGGTTCCTGGGCCTGGCCTGAGGCAGAGGCACCTGGGGGGATGGGATCAGGGAGGCACGGTTCCTGGCTCCTGGCATGTCAAATATAGCAGAATAAGTGTGTAGTAGTGTCTTTATCATCAGAAATAACAGTTTAGGCTGGCCCGGTGGCTCATGTGGTTGGAGCGCGGTGCTCCTAACGCCGAGGTCGCTGGTTCAATTCCCACATGGGCCAGTGAGCTGCGCCCTCTACAGCTAAGATTGTGAACAACGGCTCTCCCTGGAGCTGGGCTGCCATGAGCAGCCGGAGGTTGGCATGAGCTGCCCAGGGCTGCTGTGTGCCTCCGTGTGCTCCCGTGAGCGGCCGGTGGGCAGCGTGAGTGGCTGGCAGCTGGTGAGAGCTCCCGTGAGCTGCTCTGACCACCAGGACTGACTGCCTCAGCGGGGGGGGGGGGGTGAGGGTGGTGGTGGTGGTGGAGCACAAGGCTCATAATCCCAGCAGGGGCCAGGGAACTGTGTCCTACACAACTAGACTGAGAAACAACGACTTGAACGGGGCGGGGGGGGGGGGGGGGAAGGGGTTAAATAAGGGGGGGAGAAGAAATAACCGTTTAAAGTATTTAGTAATCAAACCAGTCAGTGCCCCAACAGCCAAGTGAACACCAAGACCAGACCAGAGTAAAATGAAACAAGTGTGAAACAGAAGGAAAAGGAACACTGTGGAAACATGGCAGGGGTGGTTGGCTGCAGGTCCCCCGGTAAGAAGACAAAGAGAGGGGTTCTGGGCCAAAGGAACAGTGTGGATGGATGATAGAGGTCAGAGGTCAGAGGTGGGGGCAAAGGGCAGGTTGGGGATCGGCTGCCTTCAGTTGTGCACATCAAGGAGTGAAGCCAGCTCTGCTCCTGAGCTACGTGGCCTGGCCCTGGGTTCATCTTCTGGGAGGCAGGGGTCCTGTATATTGGCAGGAAGGTACTATCAGCAGCTAAGCGTCTAATCACACCAGGGCACAGCGCTCAGGCATAAAGAGGTCCAGCAAGACGGTGTGAGTTTGGGAGGAAAATGGGGGTAAGTAGTGCTTGGAAAGGCAGTGGAAGGCTTCCCCACCTGTGAAGACCAAGAGGTCGGGTGCAGCTCAATGTGGGAGCAGAAGCCTCGATTCTGGAGTTTGGAGGGAATGGGGGACAGGACAAGGGTGGAGAGCAGATACTCAGAGATGCTCACGTTTGCCAATGATCCTGTTGAGAATGGTCTGCAGCTCCTTGACACTGATCTCCAGGTCCTGGGGGAGGAGGAAGGATGGCACCTGTCCTGCAGAAAGGCTGCAGCTCGGTGCCCCCGAGGCCCCCCTACACCACGCCCCAACCTACCTCTCCTGCCAGTTGTCTAAAGAGGGACTTGAAGTTCTCATCAATCTCCTCTTCTGAGAGCACTTGCTGGTTGGAGAAGGGGGGAGAGCAGGTCAGGGGTGCCCCAGCCCAGCCCCTGCATGGGCAGCAGCGGAAAGCAGGGCTGGGACCTCTCATTAGCAACGTGTCACTTTATGTCTTTGAGCCTCACTCTTCTCATCTGCAAAATGGTACTCTAGTCCCCCCTCTACCCGTGCCTAGGACTCTTGCAACCTAAATGAGAAGGATGCAGTTCAGCTCAGTGATGAAGGCTGAGCTTTGGCTCCCTGCTGCACTCCGCTGGGCAAGTTCCTTAATCTCTCTAAACTTGAGTTTCCCACAGAGAGGGGAGACAGTGACAGTATCCTGACAGGGTTGTTGTGGAGGGAACAGGGCGACCAGGGGAAAGAGCTCAGCGTAGACTCGGCAGAGAGTGAGAGCACAGGGACCTCACACCATTATTCTCACAGTCCTCTGCAAACTGTAAAGTGCTGGGTAAATGAGGAATTAGGATTACTCCATGGCTCCTGCCAGGAGGGGCTCTGCCCTGCCAGCTGGAGCCCAGGGGACAGGACCCTCAGGTCCTCATCACAAACCCAGGGTCGGGGAGAGAAAGAAGGCCTGGTGGGGGCAGGGCACGCACCTCATCAGGAAGATTGGCCTGGATCTGGTCGTCCAGCTCCCTGCAGGGGTGGGGAGAAAGAGGGACCATCAGGAGGGGAGCAGGGGGGGCCTGTGGAGGAGGACTGGGGAGGGGGCCCTCAACTCACTCTGTCCCAGCGCTCTTCTCCGAGAAGAAGCGCAGCACAAAGTCGCCCTCCTTGTTGGGCTCGAAGGTGGAGGGCACCACCACGTACTCCCCGGGCGGCAGGCGGAAGCGGGTGCTGACCTCCCGCAGGTTGATGAACTGCTCTGATCGGGCCCGCGATGCATTGGCCAGGAAGAAGTCACGCTTCAGGTGCACCGCTGGCTGGCCCGCCAGCTGGTAGGAGGGAAGGAGGGAGCGGGGTCTGCAGCTGCCCACTCAGCCCACCCTTAGGAGCTGTCCCCAGATCCAGATCCCAGGCTCTGATCCTGGCCAAGGGGCTGGAGAGCTGGGCTGTGACTTAGTCACCCACAGGCTGCATGACCCTCACAAATCATTTTGCCTCAGTTTCCTCATCTGTAAAATGGGGGTAATAACCCTGCCTACTGCACAGAGTGGAGGTAAATGTAGATACTATAATACCATGAAATAATGTTCTCCTATTACTATTTGGAGCTTCCCCTGTCAGACACCACAGGGTAATTTACACGTGGCACCTCATTTAACACAACAGCTCTGTGAGGTGGTGCTGTTATGCCCATTTCATGGACACTGACACCAAGGCTTAAAGCTTAAGCAACTTACTCAAGGGTGTGCAGAACACTCAGCCGGTCCACTGTCCTGCTCTTAACCAGTGCCCCAGATGGCCTCAGCTAGCACTCATGGAGTGTAAATGGTAAGACAGGAAAAGCCTTGGATGTGCATGTCAGGTGGGGCTCTGAGGACCAGGGTTGAAATCCAGCTCCCTCGCTTGTTACCTGCTCTGGATCCCCCAGGAGAGCAGTTTGCTCTGCCCACTAAACAGTGGGTGGGGGGTAAGGGGGCACTTTATGAGCAGTAAAACAAGGTGACATCTTAGTTCCCTGTGTGTGGGCTTGCCACCATCCTGTTACCCTCTGGGCACCATGTGTGTTCAGGGACGTGGAAATCCAGGCGAGTCAGGTGCCACACCTACCTCCGGAGGGATCTGCAAGAGAAACAGGGAAGTTAGAGACGTGTGGTTGGTCCAAGGGGCAGAGGGCGGGGCATGTGTTGGGCAGGGGCCTTGAGTTCTTAAGACGAGAATGATGAGACCTGAGGCAGGGCCCTGCGCCTGGGGCCAGTGGTGACCCAGATCTGTCTTCACAATGGAGAGGGACCCCAGTAACCTAGGAGGGCTGTAGCCTCAGCAGGGTTCTCTGTCTCTGGAATGCCCTGGGCTTCCACTCTGAATCAGAGCCCCTAGGACAGCCCCCAGGGCGGCCAACAGCAACGTCCTATAGCCCCACATTATCAGAGGTCCCTCTGCTGCCAGGGGCTCTGGGCCTGGGCCGAAGCTGTGGCCATCCTTTACCCCCAACAGGGAGGTCTAGGAGTTTCTGTCTTGAACACAGTGCATTAAGCAGGGTTTTTCTTATCATATATCTCCACACCAGCCTCTGCTTACACACTTCCAAGACAGGCAGCTCACTGCTCCTCCATGGCAGCCCACTTGCCCACTTCTTTCTGAAGCTGAGCCAAAACAAAGTCTGGCTCCAGAAGCTGCCTTCCAGGTCCCTATTCCCAGGAGCAGCCTTCTGGCCTCTAAGAATGGGGGTGAATCCCAGAATGTTCCCCTTTCCTATCCAACTATCTTCCTCTCCCTTCACCCACTTCACAGGATGAATTTTAGGCCCTTGCCCACCCCACATCTGGCAGAGGGCCTCAGCAGGTGCCTGCCTGGGCTCAGGGGTGTGATTTGGTTAGTGCTGCTCATGCTTGGCCAACAGCGGCGTCCTCTGGCGCCCCCTGGCGGAGCTTGCCTGCGGTGGGCGGGAGCCCAGCTTTCCCCACCAGGTTCTGTCCTCATTCATCCGCTCACCTCATAGACTGCAAAACCAATTGTCTCCATGTCACGCCCAAAGCGGCGCTCACGGCGGCGATGCTTCTGCATGAGTGCGAGCACAAAGCTGCAGCCTGACTCGCGACCTCCGTAGTCATCGTCCGCATCATCTATCTCCTCCAACCGGATCTTGAACTGAGGGTTCACCCAGAAGGTGGCTGCAGACGGGGTGAGGTGAGGATCAGAGAGGAAGAGCTGAGTGTTCCCCCAAACCTGCCCCTTCCCCAAGAGTCTGTCCATTCATTCATTCATTTAACAAATGTTACTAATTGCCCACCATGGGTTATGTGACAGACATGCAGTGGGGACACATGGTCCCTGCCCTCGAGCTCATATTCCAGATAGGGGAGGGAAAGTATGAGCAAGCCAGGTTAATTAACAATTACAAAGAATAAGCAAGCTGAAGTTGTTCAGAGAAGGCTTCTTGGAGGAGGAGGCATTTGAGCTGAGACCTGAATAGGGAGCCCTGGGAAGACATGGGAAAGCAGGAGCCAGGCAGAGGGAGAACTAAGAGTCCCACACATGGGGCGCTGGCCACTGTCTAATGAAGCTCTGGGCTCCAGTGAGCACACGGAATCCGGGGAGATGCCAGAGGTTGGCAGGGTGGTGGTGAGGAATGCGGACTGAATCAAAGAGCCAAAGGACCACCTGACAGGCTTGCACAGGAGGGGCATGATTGGACTAAGATTTTAAAAGGTGGCTGGAGCTGCCACGTCGACAGTGACTTTGAAGGTGAGAGAAAGCAGGGTCTGATAGGAGGCCACTGAGCTGCAAAGTGTGATGAGACTTGCATTTCTGGCAGTTTGGTGATTTCAGTTTCCTGAACAATTCCCATGACTAAAACAACCAAGTGCTGGATAGAATATGCACAATTTCTTTTTAAAGGTACACATCATCGCCCCTGTCCACACACAAAACTGACATTGACCTAAAAGATAGATAATAACAAGTATTAGGATGTGGAGAAATCAGAACCTCACACACACGGAACGTAAAATGGTGCAGCCACTTTGGAAAATGGTCTGGCAGCTCCTCAGATGGGTAAACAGAGAATTACCATATGACCCTGTAATCCCACTCCTTGGTATAAATGAAAACATACATCCACACAAAAACTTGTATGTGAATGTTCACAGTAGTATTATTTGTAATAGCCATATGGTAGAAACAAAACAATTTTCCATCAACTGATGAATGTATAAACAAAACGTGCTATAACTGAACAATGGAATATTATTCGGCAATAAAAAGGAATGGAGTACTGATACATACTGTATCATGGATGAACCTTGAAGACCCTATGCTAAGTGAAAGAAGCTAGTCATGAAGAACCACATATTGTATGATTTCATTTATATTAAATTATATTGTCTAGAATAGGCAAATCCATAGATTTGCTTGGTACTAAAGCCAGATAAAGACATCACAAGAAAAGAAAATTACAGACCAATATCACATATGAATATTGATGTAAAAATCCTCAACAAAATACTATCAAGCCAAATCCAACAGCATATTAAAAGGATTATATATCATGAAATAGGGTTTAATCCCAAGAATGCAAAGATAGCTCAACATAAGAAAATCAGTGTAACACACCACATTAACAGAAACAAGAGAAAAAACACAAGGCCATCTTAACTGATGCAGAAAACACATTTGACAAAATCCAATACTCAGGAGGGGGGATGGTAGAAGAGGGTAAAGGGGGTCAAATATATGGTAATGGACGGAGAACTGACTCTGGGTGGTGAGCACACAATGTGATATATAGGTGATTATTATAGAATTATACACTTGAAACCTATGTAATTTTACTAACCATTGTCACCCCCAATAAATTTAATGAAAAAAAAAATCCAAGACACATTCATGATAAACTATTTAACTAGACACTCCAAAAAAAATATATCAAATGGCCAATAAATACATGAAAAGATACTCAACATCATTAGTCATTAGGGAAATGCAAATCAAAACTTCAATGAACTACCACCTTACACTATAATAAAAAAGATGGACAATAACAAGTGTTGACAAGGATGTAGAGAAACTGGAACCTTCATACAATGTTAATGGGAATGTAAAATGGTGCTGCCACTTTAAAAAACACTTGGCATTTTCTCAAAAAGTTAAACATGGAATTCCCATATAACCCAATGGTACCCCACCTACTTATAACCCAAGAGAATATATGTTCACACAAACACACACACTTGAATGTCCACAGCAGCACAGCCACAATGGCCGAGGACTGGAAACAACTTAAATGTTCATTGACTGATGAATGAATAAGCAAAATGTGGTCTATCCATGTCATGGAATATTATTCAGCCATAAAAATGAAATAAAGTACTGATACATACTACAACATGGATGAACTTTGAAAACATTATGTTAAAGAAGCAAAAGACCATATACTATATGATTCCATTTATATGAAATGTTCAGAATAGGTAACTCTATAGCAAGTAGATTAGTGGGTGCCATGGGCTGGGGGGAGAAAGGAATAGGGAGAGACTGCTAATAGATGCAAGGTTTCCTCTGAAGGTATTGAAAATGTTCCGGAGTTAGATAATGGTGATGATTACACAACACCATGAATATGCTAAAACCCACTGAATTGTACACATTGAAAGTGTGAATTTTGGGGCAGCCGGATGGCTCAGTTGGTTAGAGCACAAGCTCTGAACAACAGGGTTGCCAGTTCGATTCCCACATGGGCCAGTGAGCTGCGCCCTCCACAACTAGATTGAAGGACAATGACTTGGAGCTGATGGGCCCTGGAGAAACACACTGTTCCCCAATAAAAAATTAAAAAAAAAAAGTGTGAATTTTATGGTATGTGAATTATCACAATTTTTAAAAACATTATGTATCAAAATTGTGTAACTCAAAGATACACTTGGAGGGAAATTTATTGCCTTAGGTGCTTATATAGAAAAAAATAACCCAAATTAATGAAAGAAGCATGTAATTTAAGAAGTCAGAAAATAAAGTCTAAAAATAAATCTAAAGAGAGCAGTGAAATAAACAGAAAAGCAAAGATTAATAATACAGAAAAATACTATACAAAGGATCCACAAAGTCAAAAGTCATTTCTTTGTAAAGGCGAATATTGACAACCTCTCACAGGATTAACAAAGACAAAAGAGGAAATATAAACAAGCAACACTATGAATTAAGAGATGATATCATTACAGACGAGTTATCAGAATAGATTAAGGATAACTCTACACTAATAATTTTGAAAACAGATGCAAAGGATAAACTAAAAAATACAACTCATCAAAATAGCCTCAAAAGGAAATAGAAAACCTCAATAATCCTGTCACCGTTAAAGATACTCAATATCAAAAGTTAATCTTCATACAAAGAAAAGAGCAGGCCTGACAGCTTTACAGACCAGTCCAACCAAATACTCAAGCAATAAATCATCCCTATGTCATGCAAACTCTTCCAGAAAACAGAAAAAGAGAGAACACTTCCCCATTCACTTTATAAGCCAAATAGAAATACAGCACTGATACCAAAACTTGACAAGGTCAGTAGAAGAAAAGGAAAATACAGGTAAATCTCACTCATGAATAAAATGTAAAGCTATTATATATAAAAAAAATTATGTCATGAATGTGTTGTTTTTAATCTCAGGAATCTAAGGTAGATTTACTATTTTAAAAATGGTAAATGTAATTTACCATGTTGACACATAAAAGAAAAAAGCATATTATAATAATAAATATAACTAAAAGTACTTAATAAGATTAAACTGCTTTAATCTACTAAAAGGTATCTACAAAAAATCCCAGAGTAGAAAACTTTTCCTTTAAGAGAGGGTTAAGACCCCCAGGACATAGGCACCCCTGTTCAATACTCTATAGAACTAGCCACTATACTAAGGAAGAAAACATAGCAGAAGTTACAAGAATTAGAAAAGAGGAAACAAATTTGCATTATTTGCAGATGCTATACTGTCAACTAGAAAACCAAAGAGAATCTACAGATAAATCCCTAAAATCAGTTACAGTTTAACAAGTTTGCTAGATACAAAATAAATTTAAAAGGTCAACTGCATGTTACTGTATCAGCAACTCTTCCTTGGGAGATGTAATTTTTAGAAAGATACTATTTACAATAGCAACTAGAGGATAGAATATGTAAGAATAAATCTCAAAAAATGTGTAAGCCCTTTATGATGAAAATTGTAAAATTTTATCACACTGAAGGCCAAAATGAATAAATACACAGTAGTTTCCCCTTATCCGTGGAAGATACATTCCAAGAGCCCAGTGAATGCTTGAAACCGAGGACAGAACCCTATATATACCGTGTTTCCCTGAAAATAAGACCTAGCCAGACCATCAGCTCTAATGTGTCTTTTGGAGCAAAAATTAGTAAGACCCAGTCTTATGTCATATTATATTATATAAAACCTGGTCTTATATTATAGTAAAATAAGACCGGGTCTTATATTCATTTTTGCTCCAAAAGACGCATTAGAGCTGATGGTCCGGCTAGGTCTTATTTTTGGGGACCCATGGTACTATGTTTTGGAGACACAGGACATACAAACCTGTAATAAAGTTCAATTTATGAATTAGGCATAGTAAGAGATTAACAACAATAACTACTAATAAAACAATTATAATAAAAGTTATGTGAATGTGGTTTCTCTCTCAAAATATCTTATTATTCTGTACTCACTTCTTGTGGTGATGTGAGATGACAGAATGCCTATGTGATGAGATGAAGTGATAAGGTGAATGACGTAGGTATTGTGACACAGCGTCAGGGTGACTTGAACACAGACACTGCTACTGGGGCAGTGGCGCTGATAACCTAGACAGCTACTAAGTGACAAACGGGCAGGGAGCGTATAGTATACACTGTGGATACGCGGATCAAAAGGATGATTCACATCTCGGGGAGACTGAGCAGAACGGCCCAAAATTTCACCACTCAAAATATCATCCAATTTAAAACTTATGAATTGTTAAAATAAATAAATAAATAAATAAAACTTATGAGTTATTTCTGGAATCTTCCATTTAATATTTTCAAATATAGTTGACTATACGGATAACCGAAACCGCAGAAGGCGAAAACACAGATCAGGAGGGGGACTACTGCACCACATTCTTGGATAAGAAGACTCAAAATTGTAAAGATATCAATTCTCCCTAAATTGACCTATAGATTATTCAAATGCCATTCCAAATTAAATTCTCAAAATAGTTTTGTGTAAGACTTGTAAGCTGATTCTAAAATTCATATGGAAAAACAAAATGCAAGAATAGCTAAGAGACTCTTGAAGAAGAAATTCACTCTGTCCAATGGCAGGACTTATAAATCTATAGCAACGAAACTAATGTGCTGTTGGCAGAGGGACAGAATGGCGAGCCCCAAACAGACCCACATATAAATGGGAACTCTATGATAGAGCTGACAGTGAGGAAAGGACAGATATCTCAATAAATGGTGCAGGGAACGGTGGTTATCTATTTGGGGAAAAGCTGAAACTGGGTCCCTACGAGGAAGAAAACTTCAAAATAGAGGACTGTGAGCCCTGCTGAGAACTGCTAGAGGACGCAGGACGTGATGAGGTCTATCTTTCCATGATATGTTTTAAGGCAGGAGATTCTGCACAATGACACAGGAGTGACTAGTGGATTTGGCAAAGTCACAGCTGTAAGAGACCCTCAAAAAAGCAGTCGCAGCAGTATGGTGAGGATGGAAGCTGGACCGGAATGGGTTAAAACCTGAACTGGAAGTCAGAAAGGAAACAGAAAATGTGGCAATTCCTGAGAAATTTGGCTTTGAAGTGGAGAAGAGAAATGGGTGGGGAAGTGGGGTCAACAGAGGGTTACTTTGTTTTAAGGCAGGAGATTCTGCACAATGACACAGGGGTGACAGGTGATGGATGCGAGAGCAAGGATTTTGGAGGTGAGGGAAAATGGGATCCGAGCAGAGGTCGCAGAGGTCAGGGTCCCCATGAACAGGGACAGTTTTATCACTGTCATAGGAGGGAAAGTAGTAAAGATGGCACAGGTCCAGACAGCCTGGGGATTTGGAGGTGGGAATATGAGGGGGTGTCCTGCGTGATGAGGTCTATCTTTCCATGATATGCAAGGCCACGTCTGCTGATGAGAGTAACAGTTGGAGGGAGCTTTGAGGAGAGAGTGGGGACGTTGACAACTAGTAGTGGAATCGCTGGGGACCACGCAAAGTGCTCATTTGAGGTTTGTGGCTGGGAATTTACAGGGAAAATACTGTTCCAGTCGTGTGATTTCTCTCCAGCCACATTTAACAGTTCTGAAGCCAGGGGGAAGGGTTCAGCTAGGATTGTGGTTGTGCCAGGTGAGAGGAACAGGAGGAGACAGAAGCCGGGAAGCTGAGAGTGTTTGAGGGACAAGGTTAAAATGATGACTTAACCGGGTTACGAGAGGACAGGATGGGAGATGAAGGATAGTGTAAAAGTAGTAGGTTCAACAGATTAGACAGTTCAACGAGGCTGAGGGCTGCAGAGGAAGGGCGCTGAAAGGTCAAAGGCATGGTCAGAGTGGGCCGTGCGGAACGGTGCTCTCGGGTGGTGGCTAAACTAAGGTGAAGGAAAAGGTTTCAGCAGGTGAGGATGGCAAGGAACTCTGAAAGGCCAGGCTGTGGCCACGTCATCCACATGGATCTAGAAGCCCAGGGAAAGGTGGTAGAAGGATAAAGGAAGAAGGTCTCAGGCTGAGGAGTGACAGGAAATGGCTGGATGGCAGTGAAATCTTCTCCCCTTGCTTGCACCCTGGGCTCAGGCCCCAGAATGGCGAGGCAAACGTGGATCTTCAGAATTTACAAGGACATTCAATATTTTACTCCTCAAACAATTCAAGAGGTCAGCACAACTACCCCCATCTTATAAGTGAGGAACTGAGGCTTGGTGAAAGACGTGCCCTGCCTGAGGCCCTCGAGCCAGCAGGCAGCAGGGCCGGACCCCACCTCTGTACACCCTGCATGCCCGTCAGGTCAGGTCACCTGGGTAGTTCCGGCAGCCCCCTGCGGTGCTCCCCCGCCGCCAGGTGCCATCGTAGAGGGTGGTGTTCCATTTACGGAACCTCCGGCTCTTGAGGGCGTCGGGCGTCAGGTTGCAGATCTCCAGGCGGGTGAACTCTCGCATGAAGTCTCGGAATGACATCCTGGGGATTGAGGTGCAGAGGTGAGCCATGGTCTCCAGCCAGGTCACAGAAGGATGTGGCACAGGCTGGGTTTGTGGGGTTTGAGAGGTGGGGTGCAAGGCCCTAAGAAGGGCCAGACTGAGGAGGGGGCTGCTCACCAGAACTCCCCATCCTCCATCTTGATCCGGAGCTGCTCCCGTTCATAAGGGTCCACATTGTTCCACTCCGAGGAGCTGTGGAGAGAAGGGTAATGCCAGGGGCTGGTGGGCACTGACCTGCCCAGCCTCTGTTCCTGGGGCCTGTCCACCCCTAGCCCGGGTCAGAAGCCTCCTCAAGGTCAAGCCCCAAGATCCCAGTTCCAGGGGTTCCCTTGTGAGGGCCAGGTCAGATGCCCTGAAGATGATCGCAGGCTGGGCACAGGGACCCACGTGGCCTGAGCTTGGTCTTGGCAGTCCCCAGCCCAGGCTGGCAGAGCCCCGAGCAGAAATGCCAGGGACACTGACCAGCCTCCCCAAACCTTCCCAGCCAGTGCCCGCTGCCCCTCACCCGTCACTCCAGGCTCCGGTCCACTCCACCTCGCCCCAGGGGTTCCGCATCCGGATGAGGTTCACCATCTGGCCCTGGTAGTTCACCTGTTCCCCAAAGCTCCCATGAGCGCCTGCTTCTGGCATGCACTTAACATCCCTTCCCACCACTTCAACGTCGCCAAGCATGGCGCAGCACCCAACACCACACCTTCCGCCAGAAATATAGCGGAAAAGCCAGGAATTGACCACAGAGGAAGGCAGCTATGTACATATACTACAGTGAATCAGGGCATGACAAGATAAACATCTCAGGGTAAGAGTCCCCAGGAGACAGATAAAGTGCTACTACAGGAGAGCCAGCCCCTCCCACAGCCCTGGGAATAGGCCAGACAGGCAAGGGCAGGTGAGGAGGCAGGCACCATCCTGCAGGGAAGGCCCCTTCAGTACCTGCTTGGCCCCAGTCACAGAGTAGGCATGGCCCTTCACCAGCTTCTTGAAGGTGATGGCCTCCATGTCCAGAACACTGGAGATCTGCAGAAAGACATGTGCTATGGTCAGGGGCAAGGTTCCAGGGACTTAGTACATGTCCCTATCCCCAGGTAAGAGATGAGCCCCGAGTACTCATGGGTCTTGGACATTTCCGCTTGCACATACTATAGCTATTGGGAGTGGCAGGCAGGGACCCTGACCCTATCCAACCCATCATCTCCACATATAGATGCTCTCCCTAGAAGTGGAGCTACCCAGGTATTCCACCAACACCACCACTGGTGAGGGGGCCTGGGCGTGCCCACTCACACTACTTCTGGCCAGAGCTGGTCAGGCCCTGTGCAAACACACGGGGTTAGAACTGAAGATGCAGTGATGGTGGGAGTGGGGCCTGTTATCAAGGAGGAGGTCTGGGGATGAGTCATTGGAACAGAAGAGCAGCGAAAGGAGTGAAAGCAGTGAGTACAGGAGACGGCACTAACAGGAACTGGGACTAGTGAAGAGCTGAGGTCTGAGCTGGTGAACTGGACGGGATGGCATGGCTTTAAAAGACAGGAACGAGGAGTGGAAGGTTGGGAAAATGAGCCGAGGTCTGTGGTTTGGGGGACAGGAATGACACCAGGCATGGAGGTGGAGGATGATGAGACTGAAATGACCGGTGAGGCTGGGTGAGGAACCACATGGTGCGGGGTGAATGACAGGGTCTGGAGCAAAGCCCAGGTGAAGATGAGGTTGGTTTGGGAGAGAGAACCCCCGAAAGACAAGATTCAGGTCACAGGTTGGGGGGATGAGGTTCAGAGCTCCAGGTACGGGCTGGGTGCACTCACATCAATGGAGCAGCCCAGCAGGGAGCCCCGCTCCAGCGCCTTGAGGATGATTTGATAGAGGTCGCTGGGCGCCTTGCGCAGCTCGTACCACTCGGTGACACCGCCTGTGAAGTCTTCGAAGCCCTCCGAGGTACTGCCCCCCGATAGGGCCTCATAGCTGCCGTTTACCCTGTGGGTGGCCCCAGGTCAGTGCTCCGGGACCGGGACCGTATAGGATCCTGCACCCCAGGGTGGCCTGCAGCTGTCCCCTGGAACCCTACTCACTTGGCATAGGCTTTCTCGAGCAGGGCGCTCCAGAACTCGTTGCCTTCGGCAGAGTGCACAAATACCAGCTTTCCGTCCTTGGTGGGCAGCAGGTCATCCACGACAACGTCTACCCACTCCCCAAACTGCCACAGCTGTGAGGGTCGGGGGCAGGGGAAGCACAGTGAGTACTTTATTTGAGATCCTTTGGGCCTGAGCTCAAGCCTCAGCTCTTCCACTTACTAGACCCTGATTCTAAGTCATGTATACTAGGTACAGGAAATTGAGCAAATTATCCCCCCAAGCCTCAGTTTCCCTATCCATAAAAGGGAACAGCAGTACCTTCCTCATGGGGGAAAACTAATGCCATCATGAAGATAAAGCTTTTAGGGCAGCACTGTTGATATTTTTGAAATAGACAAAGGTGCCTCATCAGGTATGGAGAGGTTGAAAAGCTCCAGGGTCTGAGCTCTCCCAGAATTAGTCCCCTTTAGGCTATGCCCTCCACCTGTCCCCCACCATTCTAGGCCAGGGTTTGTGCGAGCGTGTGTGTGTGTGTGTGTGTGTGTGTGTGTGTGTGTGTGTGTGAGTGTGTGTGTGTGTGTGTGTGTGTGTGTAGGATTGGGTTGAGGGATACATATGTAAAGTGGGTGTGGACCCAAAATGTGACATCCAGATCCTTCAACCACAAGATGGGTGGGGTTCCTGCAATCCTGGGGCTCGCTTCAGAGATGCCAGAGGGCCAGGATTCCCAGGAAGGGAGAAATCAGGTCCCCTGGGGCCAGAGCGACCCAGTGCTTAGGGGTTTAGGGTCTGGGGACCAGGCAGGTGCAGAACAATGGGGCAAGGGGAGGAGGTGTAGATAGTGCGCATGTGGGATGTTGAACGGAACGGATTGGCGGAGTGAGGGAAGGAGGCGGGGAAATGGGCGGTGAGGCCACGCCCCTGCGGACAGTGGGGGAGGGGGGGATGTGTGGCACTTGGCCAACATCGATCTAACTGTGGGTCCTGTCAGTCCCCAAGGTGGATGAGGATGGAGTGGGGTAAGGGGGTTCCCTGACTCGGTGGAAGGAGGAGTCCCTGGGGCAGGGCTGGGGCCACTGTGGCCAGAGGGTCTCATACAGTGTTGCTGGGGGTGTGTCTCTCCCAAACAACAGTTCATTAAGAATTCTTTAGTGTGACTTAAAAAAAAAAGGATTTTATGAATCAACAATGTCAGGAAAAGCTGGTTTAAATAGACTTAATCCTGAGTCTTTCTTTGCTGCAGGAATCTGTGGAAGGCTAGAGGTTGCCACAGTGCAGAAGTTGGGGGTTGGTGGGGAGATGGCCATCAGGGGTGGCGATAGTCACATGTGCTGGTCTGTTTTCCCCTGCAGAGCACTCATTTTTTCAGATGGGGATACTGAGACCTTGGGGAGGAAAAAGGATTTGTCCCACAGGATATTACACAGATCTTTCTACTCTTCCAAGCACCTTCTCCCCAATACGCATAACCACCCAGGAGAACTGCCAGCCAAAATACCTGCCCAGCCATTTCATACATGACAGATCCAAGATGGCACCCAGAGGTCAAATACTTTCTAGAGGGAGGGTTGGCCCCTGCAGGGTGTGGCCCTGAGGCCCCCTAACTTCAGACTGTGGTGGGTCATCAGTCCTTACCTCCTCTAGTGCCTGCTACCACTCTCTCCCCCACCCTGTTCCTCACCTGGAAATGGAAGATACCAGCATAGCCATCCTGGAAGCTTTGGCCATGTGGAACGACTCGGTGCAGGAGGGTGTCATTGAGGGTGAGAGAGGCAATGGCAGCCAGGAGCCAACAGTCCCCTGGGATGGGAGAGTCACATCAGGCTGCTGTCCTGAACTGCTCCTGGTGGGGCACATGCGTACCCATGCTGGGGAGAACCCGGGGATCCCTGGGAAATAGACCCCTCAACTCACGGAAAAGACCCAGGAATCTGGGCAAACCAGCCCCAACACTGATAGCCAGAGCCTGCCTGGGCTTGCAGGAGGGAGGGGTTGGGGCAAAGCCAGAAGGAATGGGCATGGGGAACTCCTATGGAAAAAACATCCAGAACCCCTTAGGGCCTACCCAGCGCTCCCTGGCAGATATCTGTGCGGGTGGCTCCATCCACGATGAACTGGGGGTTGGAGAGCATCTCCTGCAAGAGACCCAGCGTCCTGTCTCTCGGCCAGCCCCTCGCAGAAACTGGAACCCAGCCACCCCACTCCCCACCAGGGACCTGGAGTCCTGTTCCCATTCCTTACCCAGGATGGGGGTAAATTGAGTGCCACCCAGGGTAGCCCCTCTCACCGTGGGACGCTTCCACCTGATGCCATAGGTTTTGGAGGAGTTGGGGCCCAGCTCCTTGAAGCCCAGGCTCTGGGGCACTGGGGGAAAGGCGTCATCACGGAAGAGGGCCCCACTCTGCAGGCACTGAGCCCGCAGCTGCTCATAATCCTGGCCCAGGTACTTGATGGCGTTTTCATGGCGGCCCAGGCCCAGCTCCTTGGCCCGCTGCTTCTGCACTTGTGCAGACACCCCAGTGCAATACACTGGGGTGATAAACTCCTCAGCCATGCTACAAGACAAATGGGTCTGCTCAGAACCCAGGCCTTCCCAGGACTAGAACTCAGGGGGCTCCTGCCTGCCCCTGCCTACCCTTCCTCCCTAAACCTAGAACTCGGGATTCTGCCACTGGCCTCTGCTCCCAGGAGAGGGGCTTTCCAAGCCGGGGTTGTGCTGGCCACCACCTCCCTACCCCCACACAATGCTACCACCTCTCCTTTCCTAGATGCTTACTGTCCTAGGCCAGCCAGCTAGGTGGGGCAGGGCGGAGCCCCGGATAACACAGGGAACCAGCAAGGTGGGAGACCTCAGGAAACGCCTCTTTGACCGTTTGCCTGCCTGTAATCCCCATACTAGCCAAGCTCCTACCCACTGGCCCCTTTCCCTGGCTTTGGGGCTGAAAATGCCAGGCAGTCGGGGTCCCCTCCCAGGCCCCTGAGACAGGTTGGGTGATCGGGCACGGGGCCTCCTTCTTTTCCCCTCCCGGCTTTCCCGCAGCCCAGCCTTCAGAGGCAGCTAGGGCAGGCTCCTGGACTGTAGGGCTTCAAGGGCCCCCGCCCCTGTACCCGGCGCTCAGAGACCCCAGGGCAGGGGCAGCCTCTCAGCCCGGGAGCAGTGGCCAAGATCGGAAATCCTGGCCCCGCCACCCAGCTCCTTACCTGGAGGAGGAGTGTTTTGGGGGGTCGCTGTGGTCCTGCTGCTGGCTTCCCGGGTGGCAGCTCAGGGCAGGGCCCAACCAGGAAGAGCGCTCCTCCCCGCCCTCCTCTCGCTGCCCCTCCGCCCTCCTCCCTCCCTCTTTCTTCTCCTTCTCCTCCTCCTCCTCCGGCTCCTACCCGCTTCCTCTCTATCTCCCTTATCTCTGGGGCACCTTCTGTATCTCTCTTACTCACGGTGTCTCCCGGCCCCTCCCTCCGCAGGCCGACGGCCAATTCCGCGAGGACAAATTAGTAAAAGGCAGAGTTGTCCCTGGGGAGGGGCCAGCGCCTGCTGGGTGGGGAGGGCTGGGGCTGAGACGGAAGGGCACTGCGGGGGAGGGGGGCAGGGCAGGGGGTATTTTTAACCAGGGGCAGCAGCTCGAATTGCAGGGCCGGGCGGCCCCACCCGACACTGCAGCCCTGGAGGGCATTCCCGGGCGTTGGGCCGCGGCGGCAACGCCTCCGGCAGCCCCCAGCCTGTCCCCCGCCCCTGGGCTCCTCCCTGGGCCCCTCCTCCACATGGCCACAGCCATCCTTACCCCCTACCCCCACCTCCAGTGGGTCCCCAGCGCGGAGCTGAGATTACCTCGGGCGGCAGCAGCTGCTCGGCGGAGGGTGCGGGCTGGCGGTGAGTGGACCCCTGCCGGACGCTCGGCAAACGGCAACCCCACCTGGCTCGGTCCGCTCTGCAGCAACTGCAGCCGGGTTCCCGTGCGGGGCCGACTCCCCACCCTGGCTACGGGGGAAGAGGCTCCCAGAACCGTCACTCCGATTTAGCGGCTCCGTGAGTCCCGGCCGGGAGCAGGAAACTGGCCCCCTAGGCCGCGCCTTGTTGTGTGACCTTGGGTGAGTGCCTGCCTCTGTCGGCCTGGCTTCCCGGTTCGTGCAGCGAATGGGACGGAGGTGAACAACTGTGGGGGCCCACTTTCCTCTTGCGCTGTGGAGTTTCTTAAACCGGCAAACTGCAAGAGGCAGACATCCTCCCTTTTCCCCTTAGCCCTCGACCCACCCTCCTGGGAGCGCCCATGTGCGGTCTTATCCTGGAGGGGGCGGCAGAGGCTGCGAGCCGGACTGCAGGCCCACCTAGAACCGGGAGATCCTGCCTACGGAACTGTAAGAAGTGGAAGAGCTAAGAAAAGAAGTTGGGGGTTGGGGTACTCCTGTGGTTCCCCCCTTCAGGTCCTTTCTCTGACTTTGGGGACACCAGCCTAGCTGTTGTAGCTCTTACAAGATGTGTACACAAATATTTTGTTGGGCAAACAGTGCTTAGCTCTCCTAGGATTTTACGACCTGTGACCCCAACAAGGTTGAGCCACTCATCTAATCTGACCCCACTGTTGCTCCCAGTTTACACATGAAGAAAATTGAGGCCTGAGAGGGTGTGTCTCGCTGAGCTACCTCACCTGGTGAGTCAGGGCTGGAAACAGCTCCTGGGCCCTTTGCTTTTCACAATTCAGCATTTGTGTGTCCAATAGTGACTAAACCCTTCTGGCAAGTCTTTGCACAGTAGACACCCATGACTAGGCAGACCAGCCCCTGCTGGGGGAGGGGGCTCTCCTGGTCAAGTTTTGGGGATTAAGAAAAATGATTCCTGATGGACAAGTAGGAGTTAACTACCGTGTTTCCCCGAAAATAAGACCTAGCCGGACCATCAGCCCTAATGAGTCTTTTGGAGCTAAGCATTCCTTCCTTGTGATTAGATCACAGGGAGCAGGGGCCTGGGAGAAGAAAGATGCTCTGGACAGATGGTAGCAAAGGTCACCCTTCCCGCCAAAGCATTCTGGCTCAAGCTATGTGTGCCACAATCCCCAGAATTACTTTCGCAAACCTGTCACTCCTCCTGACTGCATTCCATTGTTCATCAAATGGGCACTTACCACTTCCTATATGTGCAAGGCACTGTGATCCCCTGGGCATAAGAGAGTGAAGACCCATGGCCTCGGCCCCCTCTGAAAGAAACAGAGAACAACTCAGTTATTACCCCAAATTAATTGGGAAGAAGAATTGGTACTAAGGAAGCACATACCTGCATCCCTATCTAGTGTAGGGGTTAGAGTAGGCATAAATCAGACACGGAGTTATGGCAGGGGTGGGGGATATTGCCTTGGCACAGCAGAAGAACAGAAATATGCTTAGTGTTGCTTGAGTAAAGAGAGAAAGGAAGAGACAAGGCTGAGCAGGTCATGGGAATTTAGATTTTATTCTATGTGAGGTAGAAGACTGCTCAGATTTATACAAATGAAGGAGGAGAATGCATGGGAGTGGGTTGGATGGGATGAGAGTGGAAGCAGGGAGTCCAGATAAAAGACCAGGGAAAGAGAATGGTGGCTCAAACTAGGGAGGTAGTGGGCACAAGAGAGAAGTAGATTGATTTGATAACTATTTAGGATACACCATATCAAAATGTAACTCACAGTGGGTTATACACCTAAATGTAAGTGCCAAAACTATAAAGCTTCTAGAAGAAAGCATAGGCAAAATCTTAATGATCTTGGGTTTGGCAAAGATTTCGTTTTTTTTTTTGTTTTAAAGATTTTATTGGGGAAGGGGAACAGGACTTTATTGGGGAACAGTGTGTACTTCCAGGATTTTTTCCAAGTCAAGTTGTTGTCCTTTCAATCTTAGTTGTGGAGGGCGCAGCTCAGCTCCAGGTCCAGTTGCCTGTTGTTAGTTTCAGCGGGCACAGCTCACCATCCCTTGCGGGAGTCGAACCGGCAACTTTGTGGTCGAGAGGATGCGCTCCAACCAACTCAGCGGCAGTTCAGCTCAAGGTGCCGTGTTCAATCTTAGTTGTAGGGGGCACAGCCCACCACCCCTTGCAGGAATTGAACTGGCAACCTTGTGGTTGAGAGATCACTGGCCCATATGGGAATCAAACCGGCAGCCTTCAGCATTAGGAGCATGGAGCTCCAAGCACCTGAGGCACCAGGCCGCCCCAAGATTTCTTAACTATGACACAAAAAGCACAAACAATATAAGAAAAAATTAAATTGAACTTCATAAAAATAAAACACTTGTTCTTTAAAGGGTACTATTATGACAATGAAAACACAAGACATAGACTAGGAGGAAATAATTGCAAAAATTATATCTGATGAAGGACTTGTATTTAGAATATATAAATAATTTACAACTTAAAAATAATCCAATAAAAGTGGGCGAAAGATTTGAATAGACATCTCACCCAAGAAGTTATATGGATGGCAAATAAGACATGAAAAACTGCTTACCGCATCATTCACTGGGGAAATGCAAATTAAAACCACTAGAAGGACCACCATTACACATCTACTAGGACAATTAAAAAGACGGACTATACCAAGTGTTTACAAGGAAGTAAATACAGGAGCTGGGACTCTCATCAGCTACTGATGAGAATTCAGAAAGATATGACCACTCTGGGAAACAGTTTGGCAGTTTCTTAAAAAGTTAAACATACAGTCGGTGATAAGTAGAAATGAGCTATCAAGCTACAGAAAGGTGGTGGGACCCCAAATGCATACTGCTACGTAAAGGAAGCCAGTATGAAAAACTACATACTGTATAATTTCAACTACATGACATTCTGGAAAAGGCAAAACTAGAGATAATAGAAAGATCAGAGGTTGTGGTGGTTCAGGGGAGGAGGGAGGGATAAGTAGGTGCAGCGCAGGACATTTTTAGGGTAGTGAAACTACTCTGTATGATACGGTCACAAACCCACAGAATCAAAAGTGAGCTCTAATGTAAACTATGAACTTTAGTTAATAATAATGTATCAGTATTGGTTCATCAATTGTAACAAATGCACCACACTATTGCAAGATGTTAATAATAGAAGAAAGTGTGTGGGAGGGAGAGGGGAATATATGGGAATTCTATTTTCTGAGCAATTTTTCTGTAAGCCTAAAACTGCTTTAAAAAATAAAGTCTATCTTAAAAAAATAAAAGAAAAAAACGCTAAACATATACTTACCATATGACCCAGCCATTCTACTCCTAGGCATTTACCCAAGAAAAATAAAAGCAAATGTCCACATATTAGTAGCATAAATATTAGTAGCAGTTTTACTTGTAATAGCCCAAACGAGAAACAACCAAATGTTTATCTACAAACTGACTGGATAAAAAAATTCTGATCATGTATATATATATATATATATATATATATATATATATATATATATATATATATATATTAGAATACTATTCAACAATAAAAAAGAACAATAATGGATGAATCTCAGAATAATTTATACTGAATGTAAGAAGCCAGACAAGAGTACATACTATATAATTACACTTATATGAACATTGTAGTAAAAGAACACCAATTTAGTGACAGAAAACAGATCAGTGATTGCCTGGGGGAGCTGGCAAGTGGGAAAGGGTGGGAGGGAGGGATTATCGAGGGCTTGAGGATACTTACTGAGGTGATGGATATGTTCATTATCTTGCCTATGGTAACGGTCTTATGGATGTATTGTATACGTGTCAAAAAATGTACATTTTAAAATGTACAGATATATGATTTCTTGTATGTCAGCTTTGCCTCAATAAATCTGTTGACAGCTCCAATAGGACTTAATCACTCGTTAGATATGACTTTTGGCAGACAGGGAGGGATCAAGGACAACTTTAGATCCTTGATCTGGCTTGACCTTTGTCCTGGGGGGGGACTCACTAAGCTCGGGGACAGTGGAGGATCAGATTTGGGGGTACCATTGGGAGCCACCCAATCCATGGGGAGATGCTTGGGATGGGCACCCTCAGAATAGAGGTACAAATTTGGGAGTCACTGGCCATTGGTGCCATCTGAAAGAAGTAGAGGCCAGGGGACAGAGACTTTATTCTGAGTATAAAGATACTTCATAAAGATGTCAATTCTCCTTAATCTATAGATTTATTACAGTTAAAAATTATAAATTTTTTTGGTGGGGGAGGAATAGAAAAGCTGATTTAAAGTTCATATGGAAAAGTAAACAAGCAAGAATAGCCAGAAGACCTGAAAAGAGTAACAGGTGGAGACTAACCCTACCCAACTTTAAAACACAACAGATCTATAGTAATTAAATGTAATAATGAAATAAGGGTACTGATACCCATAGGTCATAGGAAGATAGAAAAATCTAGAAATAGATCCAAATACTTGTAGGAATTTAGTACATGATAAACATAGCATTTCAAATCTGTTGAGAAAAGATAGGTTTTCAATTAAAAACGTTAGGAAAATAGGAGGGAATTTTGTATGTGATAAATTCCAGATGAACTCACAATTTAAATATAAAACATTAAAACAAAAATACAGCCAGGAGCTAAGGAAGAAGCTTTTTTAGTCATCTCAGTGTGGAAAGGTCTTAATTGTCGCACAAACCCCAGAAGCCACACACAAAAAATTGATTTTGCTACATTTAAAAATCTGTACACCAAAGTCAGAAAGATAAACTGAAAAACATACAATTTACATCTTGAAGGGCTATTTTTCCTTCAAATCCTTATGTTAATCAGAAACCAACAACAGAGAAATGGGCACAGACAAGGACAGGTCACAGAAAAGAAGGCAAAAGCTCTTAAACATATGAGACAATGCTTAAGCTCACTCAAATGAAAAAGAAATACTTCACCAAGAGACCATTTTCCATTTATCAGTTTGGAAACAATGAAAATTGGGTACCTCACTGATTGCTGAGTGTTCTGGAAAACAGCCTTCACCTGCACTGGGGGGCAATATGGGCGTGGCTTCTATAGGGGGACATTTAGCAAAATCATCAAAATGACAATTTTGACTTGGCCTCTGGCTGAGCAGTTCTTCTAGGAATTCAATCCACAGGTAACTTTCCACATTTGAATAATGTCCTTAAAAAGTTTCAGTGACTCTGTAGCACTGTTTGGAAAAGCAGACATTTGGAAACAACTTAAATGTTGATCAATAAGGAATAAGTTACATTACGGTATGTTCATAAAGAATACGATACAGCTGTCAAAAAATGTATGGATAAGGGACCATCTCCGAAATGCTAATAAGTACATGAGGATGCATGGAACTCTTCCATTTGAGTTTTTAAAAAAGGGGAGTGAGACATATATGCATATTTGGTGTGGTGTGTTTTTCGGATACCACTTCTCACACCGAATGTGGTTTTTTCCCCCCAGGTACCAAATACATATGGTTTTTCCACACCAATTCTCCAACACCAACTAGGTGCCTACAATTCAATTCAGTTCTGACACTAATTCCCAGAGTTAGCGCAGACCCCATAGGTGAAGGGCTCACAAGATGCCAGCCACAAATGGGATGCCCAGGAGACTCATACTTCTATCTGGCCAACTACAGGAGGGCACCATGATCCCCTCCTCAGTTTCGGTAATTTGGTAGTAGACTCATAGAACTCAGGAAAGTGTTTTACTTACTAGTTTATTATAAAGGATACAGCTCAGGAGCTTCCAAATAGAAGAGATTCAAGGGACAAGGTATGGGGGGAGGGGCAGAGCTTCCGTGCTCACTCCAGGAGAGCCACCCTCCCAGCACATCTGTGTTCACCGACCCAGAAACTCTGCATCCCCAGTCCCCCTCCCCTCCCTGAGGTGGTGGGGGACCTGAAAGTTTCCACCCTCTAAATTGGTCTTTCTAGTGATCAGCCCCCACCCTAAATCACTCATTAGCATAAGATCAGGTGTGGTCCAAAGGGGGCTCATTATTCCTATCACTCAGGAAATTCCAAGGGTTTTAGGAGCTCTGTGCCAGAGACCACGGACAAAGACCAATGTATGTATATGTGTGTGTATATATATATATATATATATATATATATATATATATATATAAACTAGGGGTGCCAAAAAAAATGTATACACATGACTTGTATTCATCTTTTGTTATCGGTATATATTGAGTATTACAACTTTAATATAGTTTTTCCTTTCTTAAAATGTGTATACATTTTTTGGGCACCCTTTGCGTAAATGTATATATTATACCACATTTGGTAATGTATGTTTTCTCTGGAAGGAGAAAAGCTACTACTTTCATTGCTTCCAGGGATGGGAACCAGGTAGCTGGGGGTCAGGAACAGGCGGTGACTGGGTTCAAAATTCAAAACATACATGTGAATATATTCCCTACTTGGAAAACAAATTAAAAATACTTTGTAGTCCTTATTTTGGCTTCCAGTGTCTGCCGTGTCCAGGCTTTCTTACTTCCGTGCATCTTGGGAGCCCCTCATATTGCACAGAGGCATTGCATCCAAATTTCTGCCATCTGACCCTTGTAGACTTCTCCAGCCTTCTCCACCTTCGTTTCCAGCCCCAAACACAGCCTCCCCTCTAACCTTTCTGTAGGCAGCAGTTTCTTCATTAGTAACACATGTGAGCTCCATTCTTGAGACACAGTTCTAAGACCTCCTAGGATTAACATTCAACACCCATTTTAGTATAATACCCATTTTACAGATGAGGCAATAGAGATTAAAATAACATGCCAAGGTCACACAGGAACCTGGAATTTGAACTTCAGCTGTCTGGCAACAGAGACCAAGACGTAAGCACTACTCTAGGCTGTCTTTCCAAGAATACCCTTCCTCACAGATCCTGCCCCTCAATCCTCATGGGCATACTTGACATTTTCAATGCCCACTTCAAATGCCACCTCCTCTGGAAAGGCTTCCCTGCTCTCTCATTAACAAATATACTGTGTTGTTGTTGTTGTTGTTGTTGTTGTTGTTGTTTTGGGGGGTGTTCTATTATAATAATTACATTATATTTGATGGCAGCCTAGGGCAAGAATCAAATCTTATTCCTAAACAGACCTAGCCCTGCAGGCATTTCTAAATTGAGTATAGAGCTGTTTTCCATTTGAGCTTTTTTTGTCTAATAGTCTCCTAACTCTCTTCTAAAGGCTGCATTTACCTAATCTCATTCAGTCCCATTTACACTGTGTAGATCTCATCATCCATAGATGATGTTATAGAGAGGAAACTGAGGCTTGGGATGACTGGCCACCAACGGAAAGGGAAAGAGCTACTATAGCATGTGTGCTCATGGGTCTCAACCACTGATACCTAAACCTGGCAGAACCCCTCACCTCCAACTTCTTCCCTACCCCCCTCCTTAGGTCAAGGAGCCAGGCCAGGGCCTAAGCATAGTTGGTGTCCTGTGGACACGAGTTTATTAGAGGGGCCAAAGTCAGAGTGGGCACAAGTTTCAGGTTGAGAGGAAGGGGCAGGGGTCTTGGGCAGCTCTGCCAGCCTGAAGCCAAGACAGGAGGCTGGGGGGCCACAGCCAGTAGAGTGTCGGTTCAGCAGGCAAGCAGGCAAGATGCTCTTCACCCTGAGAAGTCAATGCCTAGGGCACTGGCGGAGGCTTTGGGAGGACTGGTGGAAAGAAAGACAGAGAGACGCTCAGTGAGATAATTTGCCAAGCTCATACAGCGAGGAGGTGGCAGAGCCGGGACATGTGCCCAGGCCTGCTGGTGCCAGGCTCCTCTTCCTCCCATTCTCTCAGAACCCACACCTGCCTCCCAGGCTCCCAAGCACACCCTTCAGCTCCTGTCCCCAACTCACTGTGGAAGGTGTAGGTGCCTGGCTCCAGATGCAGCTGGGGTGGCAGGACCATGAGGAAGCCCCCACCCCAGGGGTCTTTAGCCACTGAGAGACAAGTATGGGAAGGAGGGTGGTACCACTCAGGGTTTGAGGAAGAACACTTGGGTAAGACAGCCAAGGGCCGGGGTTGGTGGCAGCAGTGGCTACAGAGAGGGAGCAAGCTACAGAGGGAACAGTGGGGTGGCGAGAGGCCAGGGCCCCGGGGGAGGGGGACCTGGGCCTTTGGGCCGCTCCTCTGAGCCCCACCATGGTGGGGGCGCCTCTCCCGAGTCCAGGCCCAGTGGGATGGCTCCTTGGCCATGACCTGGCATGAATAAAGTGAATGGTAAATGGGGGTGAGAGGTCCAGCCTCTTTCCCCAACCCCAAGATGCCAGCGGGGCTTCACCTCCTCACAGCATTGGCGGCTCACGACGGCCCGGAAGCCCATCCGTGCCCACAGCTTGTCCCTCTGATGCAGGAAGTCTGCCACCTGATGATGCCAATCTTTGCCCAGGGCCCAGGGAAAAATCACACATTTGGCTTCCTCCAGGTCCTCCTCCATGTCGTTTGCAAGGTACCTGGCCACAGAAATGGTGATGGCAGAGGGGAGCAGAGGCTATAAGTATCTGCCCTGCCCCATCCTACAACTTGGAGCAAGTGTCTCCACCACCAGGCCAGACACTCACAGTGCTAAGAATAGGTTGCTGCGGGTGTACTCGCTGAGCTTCAGGTTGGCGCGTCGGAAGTAGACCAGCGCTATGGCCAGGAGATACTGCAGACACAGAAAGGAGGAGAGGTTAGAGTCAGGCACTGGGAGAGGGGACTGTGCCAGGCCCATTTGCACCCAAGGACGTTCTGGTGGGGGTTAGAAAACCTGGGATAAAATGGTGGGGAGAGGCCTGCAGAGACAAGGATTGAACAGAAAGGTGCCCCCTCCCCCAGACAGGGACCCAGTGAATTAGCAGCATACAAACCCCACTAATTCAACCTTCCCTGTGACCCCAACGTCTACCCACACTGTGTCCCCATACTTTATCTGAAATCTGGAAACAGGGATCTCTGGAGAGGAATTCCTGAAGGAAACTGTGCTCTGGAGTAGAGAAGAGAAACGGTAGACTAGGGTTACCACCTGCCTCTCACAAGACAAGAGTGACATCAGATGCTCCAAAGCCCAAGCCAATACCAAATCCACTTTCTGACATGAACCCCCACTCCCCCACACACCTGCCAAGCCAGAGTCACCTGGGAAGGGAAGAGACAGGGACTTCAGACCCTTGCATGGGCAGGCTGAGATCCCACCTCTCAGGTCTGTTTCAGACTTGGTCCTTACAGCCCCTCCCTGCCAACCCCCAAGTAGACTCACCCAGAAGGCCAAGGAAAGCTTGGAGCTCCTGGTGCTGGCGGGAACGGAGAGACCCACTGCTCCCATCTTCATGACTCCAGCCCCACAGCTTTACTTGGGTGACAACAACTTGGGCAGGGTCTTGGGCTTCACTCATCTCATGGGGGGTGGGGGCAGGTGGGGTGGGGTGGGGGCGGGTGACCTGTAGAGAAGGCAGCCCCAGGACTTAGTATCTTCCCACTCACCCCCCACAAGTCAAGAGGGTTGATGAGGCTGGTCTGACAGAGGCTGTCCATAAGGTGGACGGATGGGTATAGAGACTCAGGGGTCTCTGAACAGAAGGAAACTGGGAGGCCTGTGGGGTGAGGAGGCCAGAAATGCTGCAGAGATCCTGAGACTGCAGCTCTTCGCACCCCCACCTTCTGGCACTCCAGGCCAGGCCAGAGAGTAAGCACAGCAGCAACAGGCCCCACTGAGGACATCCTAAGTGCCTGGAGCTGTGCTAAATGCTTTCAGGGCATCACCTTATTTCATCCTGGTGGCTAAGTAAAACCAAAAAACCATTTGCAAATACGAAAACAAGCGCGAAAGACTCACAGTCACCTAAAAGTGGAGTCTGTCTGAACTCCAAAGCCAAAAGAGTTCATTGCTCCGCTTGCTCCCCAACTCATAACTACCCACTCCCCACGCCGCAAAGTGGCAGACTCGACAGGACCACCAACGTCTTACTTCACAGAGGGAAACAGACCAGAGAGAGGAATGTTATCATACAAATACCTGTGTTTAGAGCAAGCTGAGGTGGGACCACCTCAAACATTTCAAGCTACAGAGAGAGACTCCACCTAAGAGCCTCAGGAGAAGGTGCCATCTGTCCCGTGGTCAACCTGGGGGCCTCCATCTAGGATCCCACAAGCAGCCCAGCCTCCGTCTTAAGCCTTACCTGAGCTCAGGGATGACCTACAGCATAACGCTCCGCTGCCAGGTGGTGCATTTATATATCCCCAGAGCTGCCCCGCCCCTGTGGCCCTCCACCAATCAGGCCCCTTCCTGAGGAGCAGGGTGGGGCTTTAGGCCTCTACCAGGAGTAAACCGGGTCTCCACCTCTTGCCTCTCCAGCTGCCCAGGGTAGATTCTTCAATGTTTCATCACATACAAAGAGGGGTGAAGGCAGGACAGCTGGACCCCAGGGCCTGGAAAGCGGCAGGGCCCCCTCCCCACCTCTTTACAAAAGTAGAGCCAAGGTGTGGCGTGGAAATGAGGCCTAGGCAGCTGCTAGTGGCTGATGGGTAAATGATAAGTCACTGGTTGTGTCTTGCTGGGAGAGGGTCGCTGGGTGTGTCTGTGTTTTTTTCAGATCCAGAAATCCCAAAACCTGGGAGCCAGAGGAAATTGTCCTGGCATGAGAATTGCCAGAGGCCACATCCCCTTCCCAAGATCCTTTGGAGATGGGAGAGCCTGGCCAGTGGCTCCAGGTTGGGAGAGGAGGCCTTTGCTAAGGCTGCCAAGCTACCCCTGCCCCCGCCCACCAACAGCGTTAAGCCTTTTGGTTTTCAAGTCGCCACTGGCTCTTTCATTGTCTACAGTCCTATGTGACAGTCAGCACCAGCATTGCTTTCCATATTTGACAGGTGAGTTTTCCCCCCAATTTTTATTATGTTTTTATGTGTGGTAAAATACGCAAAACATAAAATCTACTGCCTTAGCCATTTTTAAATTTAGTGGTTTTAAGTACATTCGAATTGTTGTGAAACCATCACCACCATTCATCTCCAGAACTCATCTTGCAGAACTGAATCTCTATATCCATGAAATACCAAACTCTCCATTTCCCCTCCCCCAGGCTCTGGCAACCACCCCTCTACTTTCTGTCTCTGTTAATTCAATTACTGAAGGTACTTAATATAAGCGGAATCATACAGAATTTTCTTTTTATGACTGCCTTATTTCACTTAGCATAATATTAGTCCTCAAGTTTCATCCATGCTGTAGCATATGTCAGGATTTCCTTCCTTTTTAAGGCTGAATAATATTGATTCTATGTATATACCACATTTTGCTTATCCATTCAGCCATCAATGACAAACAAGCAAACTTAGGTTGTTTCCATATCTTGGCTATTATGAATAAAGCCGCTATGAATATGGGTGTACAAGTATCTCGAGCCAGTTCTCTGAGTTGTATACCCAGAAGTGGAATTGCTGGATCATTTGGTAATTCTATTTTCAATTTTTTGAGGAAATATAAAATTGTTTTCCACAGTGGTTGCACCATTTTACATTCCCACAAATAGTACACAAGTGTTCTCATTCCTCCACATTCTTACCAACATTTGTTATTTTATGTGTTTTTTTATAGTAGCCATCCTAACGAGTGTGAGGTGGTGACACGTGACTTTTAAAATATGTATTTAATAGAAGCGGAAGCCAAGAAATAATTTAATAATTTGTGCTCAAAGTCTTGCCACTGCTGTCAACAGAATGGGCTCAAATCAATGTGTGTTTGGCCCTGTGAAGTAGGTTTTATGGTTCTCATTGCAATTTTCAGATGGAAAACCGAGTTTCAGGGGCCCAACCTCCTAACGTTTGAATGAAAGATGAAGGAAATGTGGGCTGGGTCAGGTGGGTAGTGAGCACAGGGCCAGGTGTGCGCTGGACCCCAGATACAGGCTCCTTCCTGTGACACGACGGCTCTTCCCTGATTGAACGTCCAGGCATCCATCTTTGCTTCGCTCCTGGCCTCGGGCTTTGACCCTGGCTGCCAGTGTGGATTTTCACTCCTAGGGGTTGCCCCTCCTTTTTTCTGTCTCTCTGTGTCCCTCGGTCTTTCAGTCTCTTAGTCTCTTGATCTCTCTGGGTCTCTCTGAACTCTCAGCCTCTATGAGTCTCTGAGTATCTGTGGGTCTCTTGGTCTCTCTGTGTCTCAAAGTCTCTTGGTGTCCCTGCGTCTCTCAGTATCTTGGAGTCTCTCTGGATCTCTTCGGGTCTCTAGGTCTCTGGATCTCTTCAAGTCTCTGGTATCTCTGAATCTTTTGGCTTCTCTGGATCTCTAGGTTTTTTTGGCTCTCTCTGGCTCTCCTAGTCTCTCTGGATCTCAGTCTCTGAATCTCTTGGTCACCCTCAGTTTCTGGAGCTCTTAATTTCTCTGGGTCTCTTGATCTCTGTGTTTCTGGGTCTCTGGACTACTTGGTTTCCCTGGTGTCTGGCTCTCTCTAGGTCTCTGGATCTCTCTCAGTTTCTGGGTATCTTGGAATCTCTGGGTTTCTGAGTCTCTGTGGGTGTCTCTAAATCTCTCGGTCTCTCAGTCTCTCTGGTCTGTCTTTCCTTTCCTTGTGTCTTATGTCTCTGTGTCTCTAGTCTCTCTGGGTTTAATGGTGTCCCTGTGGCCACCAGGGTGGCCACCCATGTTCCGTAAGGCCGGTGAGGCCTTCCCTGCGCATCTGGTCTCCATGAGGCCACCCTGTGTTGTGTTTGTGAGGGTGATTCTCATGTGTTTGTTGTCAGCCTCTCCCAGAAAGGAAGGGGCAACGCTAGTGGCCTCCAGAGCAAGAACCATAAACATGTTACTAAAGAAGCTATAATTGAATCAGCGCACATGTTCCTCACAACGTCTTCATGAAGTAGTTATTATTAATAGTCTCATTTTACAAAGGAAAACAACAGCAACTAAAACACAGAGTTGGGTTGTTTCCGAGAGGTTAAGTAACTTACTGCCAGCCGCACAGCTAGTGAGTTGGAGAGCCACATTTCAGCCTGGCTGCCTGGCCCAGGCCCCACGTTGAAGCGTAAGCCAGGGCCCTGGTTGTCTGGTCCAGCGCTGTTTCTGGACCAAGCCTGATACGAAGAAGGTGTTCAGTAAAACTGAATGAACCCCAGACCAGTTGTGTTTTCCACCTCTCTTCCTCCCCTCCATACATAAGGCTAGAGACAGTAAGTGTCTGTGAGTGGGCTAATCGCCTTAACTCTGGGTGGGCTTTAGGCCCATGCCCCGCAGTGCCAGCCTTGGGCATCTGACACTCCACATTGCAGAGAATTTTTCTTTTTTTAACTTTTTACTTTGAAAGAATTTAGACTCACACAGATGTCGATTAAAAAAAAAAAAAAGTATGGAAAGTTTTCATGTCCCCTTTACCCAATGGTAACATCTTGCATAACCAAAAGACAGTTAGAACCAGGAAACTGACATTGGTGTACAACAAAACTACAGACCTTTTTCAGATTTCATCAGTTTTTACACTCACTTTTTCAATTTTTTGGTGTCTATTTCTATCATTTTATCACATGCATAGATTAGGGCAACCACCGCCTTGAGCAGGATACAGAACAGAGCCATCATCCCAAAGGAACTCCCTGATGTTGTCCCCTTCAGTCACACCCTCCCCCGCACTCTGCCCCTGGCAACCATTAATCTGTCCTTCATCTCTATAATTTTGTCATGTTAAGAAATTATATAAATGGGATCACACAGCATGTGACCTTTTGAGACCCTTGTGATTAAATTGGACCCACCTGAATAATCCAGAATATTCTCCCCATCTCAAGGTCCTTAACTTAATCACATCTGCAAAGTCCTTTTTGCCATGTGAGATAATATGTTCACAGCTTCCAGGAATTGGGATTTAGACATCTTTGGGAGGGCATTATTCTGCCTACCACAGTTATCACAGCATAGTTTATACTGAAGTAACTAATACACTTTTTAAAAAAAAATTTATTGGGGAATATTGGAGAACAGTGTGTTTTCCAGGACCCATCAGTCGTTGTCCTTCAATCAAGTTGTGGAGGGCGCAGCTCAGCTCAAAGTCTAGTTGCTGTTTTCAATCTTAGTTGCAGGGGGTGCAGCCCACCATCCCATGTGGGAATTGAACCAGCAACCTTGTTGTTAAGAGCTCGCCCTCTAACCAACTGAGCCATCTGGCTGCCCCTAACTAGTATACTGTTTATAAAATTCTATTGTAGCATTACATGTTATTTATAAAAGATACACAAAAGGATAAAAAAGTAAAACAAAAGGATATAAAAAGTTTAGATGTACAAGAATAGAAAAAATATCATGAAAATACTAAAAGAAAGCTGGAATTGCTATATTCATATCAGAAAAAAATAATTTCAGGTTAAACGTATTACTGGAGAAAAAGAGGGTGCTTACATAGTGATTTAAAAATATACAGCAATTTTAATTTTATTTACTCTTTTTTTTAAAATTATTTTTCAATTATAATTGTAATTACATTAATTTACTCTTAAAAATGAAATCAATAAGCAATAAAGATTTGTACAGATTTATATGGATGTATAAATGAATAGAACCACAAGGAAAAACAGACAAATCACAATCATATTTGTAGATTTGATGGCACACGCAGACAAAAAAATTAGCAAGGATAAAAAAGATACGAAGAATAAGGCTGGCAAATTTGACCTAGTGGACAAATAGGGAGGACTGTGCCCAACAAATACAGAAAATCATATGCAGAATATTTTCCAATAAATTGATCGAATTCTAGACCATAAGACAACTCGACTAATTTCAAAAAGTTAAAATCATTCAGTCTGTGTTTTCTGACCATAAGGCAATGAAGTTAAACATTACCAACAAACAGATAAAGGGGGTGGGGATAATCTTATGTATTTTGAAATTAAACATTTTATGAAATTTCTGGGTCATGGTAAAACACCACAATGAAAATTAGAAAATAGATTAGATAATAGATTTGTGGTGTTTAAGATTGCAATCATGATGAAAATATTGCATGTCAAAGTTGGGGGACACAGCTAACAATTCTTAAAGAGGAGTTTATAGCCTCAAATGCGTATATTAGAAAATAAGAAATTGTGCAAGCTAATGAGCTAAGCTCTGCTTTAAAAAGTCACGAAAGGAGCAGGGAGACTTCCAAGTAGATGAGGGCCATACGGTTGCCTAGGTCCCCATCTCCCAGTGTTTCCTCCCAAAACAAATCAGAACAAAAATGGGAAATAGAACTCTGCAGAAACCACAGCCTCAGCATAGTATCTTGAAAGCAAGACTATCTAAACTTCAGAATCACCATAATTAAAAAGAAACTCACCGAATCCCAGCACGGACCTCTCATTACCTCACCGGGACTTATCACAAAATATTGTGCCAAGAAAACCAGAAGAGGAAAGTTGGCAGTTTGGCCCAAGGATGATCTAAAACCTTCATCAGAAAGACAAGGTCCTTCTGCCGTCTTAAAATATTAGGAAAATGTCCTGGGAGATCAGAATTTAGATTACAGGAAGGGACTCAAACACATGTGAGATTTAAAGGATTAGTCTTTAAAATGCATAGGTTTGGGGAGAGGAGAAAAAAGGCCAAAATGACAGAGAAGTTTCCTTAGGTAATTGAATGATAAAGGGAGATAAAAAGCAAAAGGGAAAAATTTAGGGTCTTGCAAGACAAAAGAGAAACAAAATAATCAAAAGACACAAACCACGCCCCTCACCAAACAAACAAAAATCCACTAAAATATCTGGACTTTGCCACATTGACATAAGAGTGTGCTATTGAACTGGGAATCTTGTGAAACACCCCAACACCACACAAATGAGCAAAAAAGAAGATTAATAGATCAATGGGAGCTATGATTAAAAACCACCACCAACAACAAAAACAATCAGAAAATAAAATCCAACACACATCAACTGAAGAAAATTCCCACTGGGAAAAACAACCATGAACTCAAAGAACCAAAAATTCACAAAAAATTGATACATACGTATTAGGTCACACAGAAATCATCAGTAAGTTCAATAAAGTAGAAATATAAACAATATCTTCTGAGCACAATGTAATAATATGAGAAATTATTAATAAAGACAAAAACAAAATTAGGTGAAAACAAACTTGAATCCAAAATTTCTTAAAAAATAACAATAATGGGGCCGGCCAGGTGGCTCAGGTGGTTGGAGCGCAATGCTCCTAACGCTGAAGTTGCCAGCCAGTTTGATTCCCACATGGGCCAGTGAGCTGCGCCCTCTACAGCTCAGATTGTGAACAGCTCTCCCTGGAGCTGAGCTGCCGGGAGGAGCCGGAGGTCTGCGTGAGCTGCTGTGTGCTGCTGCAGACTACCGTGCGCTGCCAAGTGGCCAGGGGGCCAGCGTGAGTGGCCATCAGCGAGCAAGAGCTGCAGTGAGCTGCTGTGAGTGGCCGACCAGCTACAGACCGCCTCAGCCGGGGGGCTCATAATACCAGCATGGGCCAGGGAGCTGTGTCCTACACAACTAGACTGAGAAACAACGGCTTGAACCAGAGTGGGGGGGGGGAGGGTGGAAGAAGTGGGGGAAAAATAACAATAATGAAAATACTGCATATCAAACTCTATGAGATACATTTAAAGCAATGATCTGAGGAGAATTCATAGTACTAAACACTTTTATCATTGAAAATAAAAGAATGAAATGAATTAAACTTCCAGCTCAAAGAAAACTAGAAAAAGAACAATGAAGTAAGCCAAAAGAAAGCACAAAGAAGGAAAAAATAAAGATATAAGCAGAGATTAATAAAGCAGAGAACAGAAATTAGACCTGGAGTTTTGGGAAAAGTAGAGAAACTGCTAGCTAACTTGTTCAGGGTAGGGGAAGGGGTGTAGGAAGAAGCACATACAAATAAGAAATGACAAGAGGAAAATAACCATTGGAACAAGACATTTTAAAGACTCTTAAGATCGATTTCCAGAATGGCAGAGTGAGAAGTGCAGTAGACTTTCTCCCTAATAAAACAACCATTTAACTGGAAAAAGTTATTATTATTTAAAAATTATTTTAATGAGGAATGTTGGGGAACAGTGTGTTTCTCCAGGGCCCATCAGCTCCAAGTCGTTGTCCTTCAATCTACTTGTGAAGGGCGCAGCTCAGCTCCAAGTCTAGTCGCTGTTTTCAATCTTTAGTTGCTGGGGGTGCAGCCCACCATCCCATGTGGGAATCGAACCAGCAACCCTGTTGTTCAGAGCTCACGCTCTAACCAACTGAGCCATCCGGCAGCCTCGAAAAAATTATTTTAAAAAACCCAATTATTTAAAGTCTGGAAATTATTCTGAAGGCATCTCCAGCAAATGCAGAGGCATTCATTGAAGGGACTCTTATTGTGAACGTGAGAGTCAGTGGCATTTAAGCCTCAACCCACTTTTTTCCCCTCCCTCCTCCTCCCACTACCTCTACTGACTGTCTCATGGAAGCTCCACTCCAAGCACTCTATTCCAGGCTGTTGGCCAAGAAAACAGGGGCCTCCCTTTCCACTCCAATTCCCATTTCCCAGTGTGGAGCTACAGTTTCACCTCAGGAAGGGCAAGCCATCAATGTTTGTCATCCCCTTGACATGAAGCTCTATTTCAGGCAGATGCAGCAAAAGAGGACTGGTCATCGTTTCCCCCATGCATGACAGACATGACAGGCCTGAAATACGGGATTCACATGGTTCAAGCTCCAGGTCTCTCCTAGGACAGGGATTCCGTGCCAGGAGGGAAAAGTCAGGAAGGTCTTACTCCGTAAAGATGGAGAATTGAAGGTTTCTTACAAGACTAAACATACTTTACCACACAATCCAGCAATCACACACCTTGGTATTTACCAAAGCACTTAACAATTTACGTCCACACAAAAACCTGCACAAAAATGTTTATATTAGCTTTATTCATAAATACCCAAAACAGAAAGCAACCAGATGTCCTTCAATAGATTAATGGATAAAACTGTGATCTATTCATAAAATAGAATATTATTCAGTGATAAAAAGAAATGAGCTTTTGTGATGGTTAATTTTATGTCAGCTTGCCTGGACCATGGTGACTGGACGTGTGGTCAAACATTATTCTGGATATTTCTGTGAGGGTGGTTTTGGATGAGATTAACATTGAATGGACTTTGAGTAAAGCAGACTGCTCTCTATAATGTAGGTGGGCCTTGTCCAATCAGTTGAAAGTCTGCATAGAACAAAAGACTGACCTCCCCCAAGCAAGAGGGAATTCTCTCTCTCACTCTATTTTTTTCTTTTTCAATTACAGTTGACAAGAGGGAATTCTGCTGGCCTGGAGATTGAACTGCAGCATCGGCTCTTCTCTGCTCTCCAGCCTGCTGGCTTTGGACTTGCTAGCTTCAATAAACACAAGAGCCACTTTTTAAAAATATCTCTTTCTACCTATATACACATGTTTTTGGTTCTGTTTCACTGGACAACCCTGACTAAGACAGCTATCAAGCCATGAAAAGACATGGATTAATTTTAAATGCATATTGCTAAGTAAGAAAAGCTGATCTGAAAAGCCTACATACTGTATGATGCCAACTAGACGACATTTTGGAAAAGGCAAAACTATAGAGAGAGTAAAAAGATCAGTGGTCCTAGGGGAGGCACAGGGGACTTTTAGGGTGGTGAAACTATTCTAAAACTGTACTGGTGAATACATAACATCATGCCTGTTCAAAACCAAGAGAGCTGCCCAACACCTTTGTTGAAGGTGATGGCACCTTTGTGTGACCTTAATACAAATTATGGGCTATAGTTAATAATAAGGCATCACTATTGGTTCATTCAATAAATGTACCACACTAATACAAGATGTTAATAGTAGAAGAATCTGTGAGTAGGGGGTGTAGGTATGGGGTAGGTATATGGAACTCTCTATTATCTACACAATTATTCTGTAAATTAAAATTGTACCCAAAAAGTCTATTAATTGTTAAAAAAAAAATAAAACCCACAAAGAAAAGCCCAGGTCGCTATGTGTCACTGATGAATGCTACCAAACAGTTAAAAAATAATTAATACCAAACCTTAAAAAACTTTTCTAAAAAAAAAGAAGAGGGAACACTTCCCAGCTCATTCTATGAGGCCAGTATTATCCTGATGTGAACAGGGAAGAAAAAAAAAACCCTCAACAAAATACAAACTGAATTTGGCAAGGTGTAAAAAGCATTATACAAGAGAGGTTTATCCTAGGAATACAAGGTTAGTTTAACATTAAAAACCAATCAGTTTAATACAGTATATTAATAAAAACAAAGAAAAAAGTACATGTTCCTATCAATGGACACAGAAAAAGCAGTTGACAAAATTCAACATCCTTATGATAAAACACCCAACAAACTAGGAATAAATGGGAACTTTCTCAACTAGATAAAGGACGTTTATGAAAAACCCACAGCTAACATCATACTTAATAGTAAAATTGGAATGCTTTCCCCTAAGATCAAGAACAAAACAAAGATGTCTGTTCTTAACCACTTTTATTCAACATTGTATTAGGGGTTCTACCAGAGCAATTAGGCAAGAAAAATAAATCAAAGACATCCAAACTGAAAAGATGCAAGTAAAACTTTCTTTTTGCAGATGACATGACCTTGTATATAGACAATCTGAAGGAATTCACTAAAAGCAAAAACAATAAGAAACAAATGAGTTCTGGGGCGGCCAGATGGCTCAGTTGGTTAGAGTGCAAGCTCTGAACAACAGGTTGCTGGTTTGATTCCCACATGGGCCTGTGAGCTGCACTCTCCACAACTAGACTGAAAACAATGAGCTGCTGCTGAGCTACTGGAGGGGCGGCCGGATGGCTCACATTGGTTTGAGCGTGAGCTCTCAACAACAAGGTGCTGGTTCAACTCCTGCATGGGATGGTGGGCTGCACCCCCTGAAACTAAAGATTGAAAATGGCAACTGGACTCAGAGCTGAGCTGCGCCCTCCATAACTAGATTGAAGGACAACAACTTGACTTGGAGCTGATGGGCCCTGGAAAAACAAAATCACACTGTTCCCCAATAGTCCCCAGTTAAAAAACAAAACAAAACAAAAAAACAAATGAGTTCTTTCCTCATCGGCAGTATATAAGAGCAATATTTAAAAATAATTGTATTTCTATACACTAGTAGTGGACAAAGCAAAAATGAAATTAAGAAAATTCCATTTATAATAACATCAAAAACTAAAAGATTTAGAAATAAATTTAACAAAAGAAATGCAAAATGTGTTGTATGTGGAAAAACTAGGAAACAATGTTGAAGAAATCAAAGATCTAAATAAACGGAAAGACATCCCATGTTTATGGATTAGAAAACTTAAATTATTAAATGGAAATAATCTCCAAATTAATTTTCAGATTTAACAAAATCCCTATCAAAATCTCAACTGCCTGTATTTAAGAAGTTGATACAGTGATCCTAAAATTAATGTGGAAGTGCAAGAGACTCAAAATAGTCAAAACAATCTTGGAAAAAAAATAGAGAACAAAGTTGGACAACTCACACTTCTCAATTACAAAACGTACTACAAAGCTACAATAATCAAGAGTACTAGCATTAGGATAGACAAATAGATCAATAGACTGGAATAGAAACGAGAATCCAGAAATAAACCCATACATTTACGGTCAATTGATTTTCTCTAATGGTGCCAAAACACTGCAACAGGAAAAGAATAGTCTTTTCAACAAATAGTGCCAGGACAAATTGAATCAGTACACAAAATCTTACCATAAAGAAAACTCCAGGCCTATATGGCTCCACCAGTCAGATTAACCAAGCACTCAAAGACCCAATAATGCTACCCTGTACAAATCCTTCCACCTCCCCCTACACATGTCATAAAGGTAGCAGGCTTGACACCAAAAACAAATACTGCAGGCTCATAAACGTGGATGTAAAAATCCTAGGTAAATTATTAGTAAACTGAATCTAGTAATGTATAGAAAAGATAAACACACTGTGCCCAAGGTGGATGAATTCTGAAAATGCAAAATTAGAGATGACAAATTTGATTAATACAATGTCCTCCTTTAACAGATTAGAGAAGAAAAATTGCACCTTCTCAGTGAATTCGGAGAGTACACGTTGCTATGCCCAGTGAAACAGACTCCACAGGGCAGTCACACCGGTAGGGGACATGTGGCCGAGAGCAACAGGAGAGGCAGTGGCTGGGCAGACGTCTGAGCCAACGTTTGAGATGGGATCTAGATATTGGCAGCTTTCTCTGGAATGCAGTCAGTTTTGCACTGAAAAAGCAAATCCTTTCAATTCGTCACTGGAACATTTTGTCAGCATATTTATATTACAATAACCACGTGGGTTTATGAGAAAAATAAAAGTAATGAGTTTAAAAATAATAAAATTGGGGGTGTGGCATCTTGGGGTGGGAGAGGAGGAGATGGGATGGGGGAGGAGGAAACAGGGAAACAATGGTGTTGCTAATGTTGTTTCTCAAGTTGGGGGTTTATTTTATTCTTTTACTCCATTGTTTATGTATAGTAGACATCAGTTATTTTGTGCCTATCACATATTTCATAATTTTCAAAAGTGAACTCAACATGCTGCCCCTAAATGTGCTGTTTCTGGGATTACCCATTTTACAGACTAATTCTACCTTTCACCCAGGAGCCTGGGGTCACTTAGCTTCTCCCTGTTCCTCTCCCCTCACGTAATCAAATCCTGCATTCTGGCCCTCCACACCTTCACCACCTCGGGGCACCCTGCCCAACCCAGAACAGTCTGTTTGTCCCTCCGTCAAGTCAGCGGCCATATCAGCTCCCTGACCAGTCTTCCTGCGGCAGCTGGCGCTCCTCTCCCTCCTCCAGGCCCCACTCGACTGCGGCCAGGATGACATTTCCAGGGCAGATCTGCTCCACCATCTCCTTAATCCCTGCAGTATCTTTCCACTGACCCTAGTACAAACCCCGAAGTCAATAAGAGGCTGTTTCCAAGGCGGGGTGATCTGGCTCCGCCCTCCCCTTCAGACTCATTTTCTGCCATTCTCAGCCTCACTCCCGAAGCTCCAGTCACCCTGGGATTCTCTCTGTTTCCTAAACTGCACCCAGACTTTCAGGCCAGAGGTCCTCCCGCACCCTGATCCTTACTCCTTTCTCCCTTCCACCTACCCTACCCTCTAATCATCTTATGTTTTCATCTAAAATGTCACTTTCTTATCCCATTTTTCATTACTTGTTATTACCTATTATCAGGCATGGCCTTGGACAACTTCCTTCTCTTCCGATCTGCTTCGCTTTCCGTATCCCTGACTTCCAGCCAAACGCAGAGCTCCACTGAACTCCAAGGGCCCCTGCGGGGTGACAGAGCCACAAGATAGTGGGAGCCTGGGTTCTCTAATAGCGAAGAGGAAGTCTGCCCTTCAATTGCTCCTCTTTCTATCAAAGACACCAGGTGTGTTAGCTATCTATTGTATAAAACTTACCCCAGAGCTTTGTGGTTTAAACAAAAGAACAGTTTATTATCTCATTGTGCTGTGCATCAGGAATTCAGGAGCAACTTAGCTGGGAGAGATTCACAGTCTCTCATGAGCTTTGCAGTCAAGATGTTGGCCAGGGCTGCAGTCACCTGAAGGCTTGGCTGGGGCTGGAGGATCCCCTTCCCAGGGGGCTCACTCACACGGCTGTTGGCTGCGTGGCCTCAGTTCCTCACCACGTAGACTTGTCCATAGGGTGGCTTGAGTGTCTTTATGCATGGCAGCTGGCTTCCCTCCAAGCAAGCAATCCAGGACAGATAACAAGCAGAAAGTCAAAGAACCTTTTGTGACCAGGTCTCCAAAGTCTTACCATCACTTTCATTTTATTCTACTCATTAGAAGTGCATCAATGAGTCCGGCTTACACTCAAGGAGAGGGGAATTAGGGTTCACCACTTGTCCATACATTCTGTATGAACATATCCTAAAACTACCACATCTGGGAGACTCCAACCTGGGCTGAATCCACCCATCCACCCAGTTGGTACTTGCACCAGAGGGGAAAGCAAATTAGATAACCAGAGGGTTGTTTCCCTTTGAACTCAGGGCCACAGGACTCCTCGGGCACTCACGCTTCCTGGCAGTACTTCTGCACTTCTCTAGTAAGTTCCCAACCCTCTTTCTGAAATAACTAATCACAACTTCTCGCTCCTCTAACCTCCAACACTCTTTCCCTTTTCCTGCTCCTGTATCTACTTGAATTCACATCTGTATACACCTCCTGCTAGGATAGGAGAACTGTCTCTCTTCCTTTCAAACACTCTGGGTCCTCTTCATCTGCTCCACCTCCCTTTGATTTTCCAAAGTCATCACTTCTCTAAGTGTTTCCTTATTTATTTGTTGTCTTTTATGACTAAGTTCCATGAGGGCAGGGATTTTTATCCAATTTGTTCACTAACACATTCTCTACTTAGAACAAGGCCTGGCTTATATGGTGGGCATTCAGTAAATACTTGTTGGATGAATAAATGACTGAATCAATGGGAGGAGGGAGACTCCAACCATTCTAAAGGGAAGGAGGGAGGAACAAGTGTGAGAGGGAGGAGGAAAGTGTGGGCCCCCAATTTCTTGCTCTGGGCAAAAGGCTCATGAGGGTGGAAAGTGTCTTTTTCCTCACCACTGAGTTCCCACCACCCATCCCCATGCCCGGCACATAACAGGTCCCATAAAAGTGTGTTGATTGGCCAGATGCCCCAATTGCCCAAGCCCACACCTTATTGCCTCCAACACCTTTCTTTGTCTGTACTAGACTTAGGCAATAGGTCCTGTTCCTGGACCCCTGTAGTCTATGTCCCTTTCACAGATGCCCACCCTGGCCTGAATTAAGAGTCCTGACACAGCTTCACACATGGCTGCCTGCCCTCTGTAGCAGCAGGCAGAGATTTGGGTTTCCTGTCCCTGCACTGCCCTCCAAGGACACCCACATTGTCTACCCTAATGGTGGTTGTTCTCTGGCTTTGCCCAGAGGCTGTTGGGAAGGACAGCCCCCAGACACTGCTTAGGTTGGCAGTGGAACTCACCACAGACACTGGGGAATTGGATTCTAACTGTGGGGTCTGACAGCTCATGAGCAGCGTTGTGAAATGTCAAGGAACCAGACAGTCCTGGCTGAGCCAACTCTCCAGCAGGGTGACTCGGGCTAAATTCCTTAGCCTCTTTGAGCCTCTGCTTTCTCATCAATGAAATGGCAAGTTGTCACAAGGATTGACAAAATAGGCATGTTGCAAAGTGCAGAGGGTGAGAGTAGGGCTGTGAGGTCATACTTCCTGGTTTAAATCCTTTGTCTTTCCCTATTAGCTGTGCAAACTTTGAGCACGTTACTTAATCTGTGCCTCAGTATCTTCACCTATAAAACAGGCATGATAATAGTACTTGGCTCATAGGATTGTTTTGAGGATTAAAACCATGTCTGACAGTCAGAGCTCAATACATAAGGTCTGTATGATTATCATTACAATTTACATCATATTCAAAGAAGTTATTTTTAATCCTAAAAATAAGTTATTTTTAATCCCAGACACAGGAGCAATTACAACATACGGTCAGATGAGGCTGTGTTCACATTGGGTCAATGCCATGGGCACCAAGAGGAGGGGGAGACTCACTCAGGTTCATGGCTGATGCTAGACATTGTCTGGTTGTGTGCTAAGGATTTCCTAGGCAAACAGAAGAGGGAAGGCATCTTACACAAAGGAGGAGCAAAACAGAAGAAAGCTGGCTGAAGAGACAAGCAGATTTTGGGGAATGGGAACATGTTAAGTTCAGCCACAACACAAAGTGCATGATGGGGAATGGGGGAGGCAGGCTGGAAGCGGATCATGCAAGAATCCAAATGCCCAGTTAGGAAGGCCTTATGTCAGAGCAGTGAGGCCCAAGACCATTCACTTATCCAACCATCCATGCTTCCATCCATCCATCCATCCATCCATTTGTTTATTCACTCCTTCAATACTCATTGAGTTCTACTTTTGTACCAGGCCCTGGACCTGGGTCTGGGAACAGGGACACACACCAGATACGGTGCCTACTGTTTGGGTTATCTATTGCTGTGAAACAAACCACCCTAAAACTTAGAAGTTGTAACAATAACAATCATTTACTGCCTTACCATTTTGCAATTTGGGCAAGGCCTTGAGTGGACAGCTCTTCTCCATGTGGTATCATCTGGAGTAGTTTGGGACCGGAGGGTCCGCTTCCAAGATGGCTCACTATTTGGCTGGCAAGTTGGTGCTGATTGTTGGCTGGGGCCTGGATTCTCCTCTACATGGGCCTCCCACAGGACTGCTGGGGCTTCCTCACAGCATGGTGGCTGGGTTCCAAGGGAGGGAAATAGAAGCTGACAGTTCTTTTAAAGGATAAGCTTAAAGATGGCATGGCATCATTGCCACTGTATTCTATTGGTTCAAAGCAAGTCACAGGCCAAGGCTAGAATCAAGGGGGTGGAGAATAAATCCCACCTCTCTGCGGGGGAAGTGATTAAAAACTTATGACTATCTAAACACACAAACCTATCAAGGAGTGCAAATCTTTTGCTGCTTAGATTACATTAAACACTGAGGTTGATCAGCTGACTGATTGGTTGGGTAATTGATTGTTTTGATTGATAGAACGTAAAGATTACTGTAGCAAGTGATATTATACTATGTATTCTTCTGCAACTTATTTTCATTAACTCTGTGTTTGAGAGATTTCTGCTTGTTGAATCTCTTTGTTCATTTTCACCATACTGTACAGTATTCCATTGCATGATTAAATCACAACTTAGTTATACATTTTCTTCTAAGGATGCACAGTTAGGTGTTTATAATTTTCCTCTACATATGAACAGTGCAGCAATGAATATCCTCTGTGTATGTTCCTTCTGTACATGTGGGAGTGAAGTTGCTGGGATAAAGGGTAGGCACATGTTTAAATTTACTAGATAGCGCCAAATCACTCTTCTTTATCCTGCCTCTGTAGAGTTATTTTGCTTCACATTCTTGACACGTGGGGATGTTAACACTTTTTACTTTTTGCCAACACTATGAATGAAAAATTATATCTTATTCTTGTTTAAATATTCATTTACCTAATCATCAGTGAGGTTGAGCATCTTTTCACATTTTTTGGTGATAAAAGTTCCTGTTTACCTGTGTATAACATTTGATCATTTTTCTTTTGGGTTACTTGTCTTTTCTTATCGATTTGGAGTTCTTTTCATATTCTGGGTACTCCTCCTTAGCCTTCACCCGTCTGTCAGTCGCTTTGCTTTGTTTATGGAATCTTTTGATGATTTTTAAAAATAGATAACTTTATTGAAGCATATTTTACATATATAATTTGCCCATTTCAAGTGTACAATTCAATGAATTTTTAGGAAATTTACCAAGTTGTGCAACTATAACCATAAATCAGTTTTAGAACATTTCCATCACCGTAACGTGTTCCCTCGTGTCCATTAGTTGTTAATCCTGTTTATGGGATCTTTTCTATTTTGTGTTGGGCCAGTTTTAACACATCTTTTATTTTCTAGGGAATTGTTCACTTCACCTAAGTTTTCAAACTTGTTTCCATAAAAATGCACCTACTAGATCCTTACTATTTTAAAATCTCTGCTGTGTCTGTGGTTACATTTTTTTCTTTTTCCTTCATTATATTGTTTATTTGTAACTTTAACTTAATTTTCTTGATCAGTCTTGCCAGAGGTTTGTCTATTTTAAAAGCTTATTCAAAGAACCTCTTTGAACTTTATTAATCTTCTCTATTTTAGCTTTATCTACTTTATTAATTTCCATTTATCTTTGTCATTTCCTTGCCTTTTATTGATATAATTCATACTCTATAATATTCACAATTTTAAAGTGTACAATTCAGTGGTTTTATGTATATTTAGAAAGCTGTGAAACTGTCACCACTATATATTACAGAACATTTTTATCAGGCCACCCCGCCCCCCAAAAAAACCATATCCATTAGTAGTCACTTCCCATTCCCCACTCCACCAACCCCTAGCAACCATATAGACAACCATTACTTTGTCTATATGAATTTGATTATTCTGGACATTTTACATAAATGGAATGATGTAATACATGGCCTTTTATGTCTGGCTTCTTTCACTTAGCAGAATGTTTTCAAGGTGTGTCAGTGGTGTAGCCGGTATCAGTACTTCATTACTGTCTATAGTTGAATACTTCTCCATTGTATAGATATATTATGTTTTGTTTATCCACGCATGGCCATTTGGGTTGTTTCCACTTCTTGGCTATTATGAATAGTGCTGCTATGAACATTTGTGTACAAGTGTTTGTGTGAATAGTTGTTTTAAATTCTCCTGGGTATACACCTAGGAGTGGAATTTCTAGGTCATGTGGTAATTCTACATTTAACTTATCGAGGAATTGCCAAACTCTTTTCCAAAGCATCTGTCCAATTTTACCAGAAATGCATGAGGGTAACAATGTCTCTACATCCTTCCTAACACATTATAGTTGGTCTTTTTAATTATAACATCCTAATGGGTGTGAAGTGGATCTCATTGTGGTTTTGATTTGCACATTCATGATGTGACTAGTGGCCATTTTTATATCTTCTTTGAATAAATTTCTATTTAAATCCTTTGCCCATAAAATTGGGTTACTTGTCTTTTTATTAGAGTTGTAAGAGTTCTTTATATAGTCTAGATACAAGTCCCTTATCGAATATATGATTTGCAAATATTTTATCCCGTTCTGTGGGTTGTCTTTTCATTTTCTTGATGGTGCCCTTTGAAGCACATTTTAAAATTTTGATGAAATCCAATTTATATAGTTTTTCTTTTGTTACTGTGCGTTTGGTGTCATATCCAAGAAACCATTATCTAACCCACGGTCATGAAGAAGTATGCCTAAGTTTTCTTCTAAGACTTTTATAACTTTAAGTCTTACATTTAGGTCTTTGATCCATTTTGAGCTAATTTTTGTGTATGCACCATTTATTAACAAAACTATTCTTTCCCTCATTGCATCATCTTGGCACCCTTGTTCATAATCAGTTGTTCATAAATGAATGGGTTTACTTCTGGACTCTTAATTCTATTCTATTGATTTATTTGTCTGTCTTGATCATTGTGGCTTCATAGTAAGTTTTTAAATCAGGAAGTATGAGTACTCCAACTTCATTCTTCCTTTTTTCTCTTTATTTACTTCTTCCTTTTCAGAACTGTTTTCTCTAGTCTGTGTCTCATGCATTTCAACATAAATTTTAAGATCACCTTGTCAATTTTTGCAGTAAAGGCAGCTGGCATATTGATAAGGACTGTAGAATTTTTAGACCAATTTTGGGGAGTACTGCCATTTAATAATATTAAGTCTTGGAATCTGTACCTTCGAAGTATCTTTCCATTTGTTTAGACATTTAATTTTGTTTCAGTGATGTTTTGTTAATATTCACTGAACCAATCTTATGCTTCTTTTGCTAAATTTATTCATAAGCATTTTTTGTGTGCATTGTAAATCGAATTGTTTTCTTGATTTCATTTTTGGGATGTTCATTGCTGGTGTATAAAATTGTAATTGATTTTTGCATATTAGTAACCTTCTATCCTGCAACCTTGTTGAACTCATTTATTAATTCTAATGTCACTAGAAAGGTACAGGTGGCTTTATGGGGCGCCAACTCAGTGACAGGTTACAAGCTAAAGTTATCAGGCAAATCGAAGTCAGCAGGTGGTGGTGACGGTGGCTGAGGCCAACAGTACAGAAATTTAGAGTCAGCCAGACTCAGTGCCAATCCCAGAATAGGTCTTGTTAAATCTCTGAACCTCAATTGTCCCACATATAAAATTAGGATAGCACCACCTAGCTCATAAACTTTAACGACTGATAATTAAATGAAACGACGGAAACAAGGCGCAAAGTGGGTGCACTAGCTCCAAACTGTCAATGAGCGGTCTGGGTTGGCAGTGACGGAGTCACAAACTGAAATAAATACAATGCAGCTCAAGACGAGGGGGAGCTGTGCCTAAGGCCCAGAACTGAACAATAAAGCACAGCAAAGCAGCAGGCACCGGGAGCATTGCGGGCATGCAGCGCGGAACTCAATCCCTTTGCACAGAACATTACTGTGCTAAGATAAGCTGGCATTAAAGGTCGGCCTTCTACTCACTCCGAGGCACACCTAGCTGCCCCGCCCCTTCCTGGCGCAGCAAATGTCCCCCCAAGGCAGACACTGTTCACCCACCCGCCCACCGACTGCGCCTTCACCACTCTCCGCCCCGTGGGGTTGGACCTAGTCCTAGGCAACGCTGCCTTCCGCCCCTAGCAACCTCTCACCTGCTTTTCTCTTCCTATAGGCCAGCAAATTTCCTTTCTTTTTCTTATTGGTCCGCGTAACTCTATGTTGACCAATCAGTAGCAGCCACGGGGACCCAACTCACTCCCACACAATTTGGGGGTGATCGTGGAGGAAGCAAATTTTTATTTTCTGAATCCAGTTTTCCAAGAAAGCATCTTATTTGCCAATCTGTTGTGCATCCCCCTGGAATGAGTCTCTAAAACATTTTTTCTTAAGCATGTAATGTCCATCCTTCGCCTACTCCCTCCTCCAAGTGGTACGACCCACACAATGCTCCTTCTTTTCCAGCCACTTTCAGAGTCTGAGTCCCCCACTGGATAGAGAACACTCGGCGGCGGAGGCGGTACCATCTGTGACTAATAAACAGGGGGACTCCAACCACCTCCAGGGTTGCCCTATTCCGCTTCCACCACCTCTTGCATCTCTTGCTCGAACCGTGGGCACGAACTCCAGATACGGTGGTGGGACGACTGCTCCCCGCACCAAGGAAGGCGCGCGATGCGGAAAAGGGAAGGATGCGCTTGGTACCGTCCACGCCGCGCCCCGCGCGGCCGGAAGTGAGGTGTCTCATCCCCGAAGTTCCGGCTCGCAGGGGGTGGGGAGTGTTGTTAACCGGAGCCGCCTCCGCAGTCGCGGGGATTGAGCCGGCTCGCGGCGTTGGGCTCCTGGTGAGTATTCGGGATTGTGCCTAGGTTGTGGCTGTAGTCGGGACCTGGCCCATCCCCTTGAGGTCTCCGGGGTTGGCGCGCCCCTGAGCCCCGCCGCCCGCTTTCGGCCTGTCAGCTGGCGGTAGACCGCAGGCGCCCGCGCGCCCGCTCTCCTGAGGCTGGGCCCCACCTGCGACGCTGTAGCTCCAGGCGCTCACAGGTGCTCGACCGCGGGGGCCTAGCCTAGGGTCCCTCTCAGTCCCACCACTGCGTCCTATCGGTCGGCCATTCCTCTGGTGCCCCGAGTTGCCGCTGCCCCAGGGGTTGGGAGCGCCAGGGTTCCAGACTGACGTACTGCGCCCGCTCCCGCGCGGCCCGCGTCGGAGCTGCCCACCCTGGCAGAGCTGTCACCGGCGATGTCGCTTCTCCGGCTGCACCCTTCAGCGCCTTGGCTTCTCCCAGTCCAGGCCGCACGTTCGCGCTTTTGGAGATTTCTTTTGCATCCTACCGCATCGTCTTCACTTTAGGGTTAGTGGTAGCAGTTCTCCCTTCTCCAACATTGCTGCCTTTCCTCGTAGCTCCCTAGGGACGGCGGCTTGGCAGGCAGCTTGGAAAGAGCCCTAGATTTGAAACAACACTGACCCAGGCTCCAGGCCTTGCGTCAGTGTGATCACTTAACCCCTTTTGAGGCTCAATTTTCTGGTTTGTAAAACGGAGTATATGCTATTCTTGATGTGATGGAGATTGTGAGGGTGAAATGAGGATATTTTGTTGTTGTTCTATTTACTGTTGTTCTATTTGGTGTGTTTCAGGCACCAGCTAGGTTTGCAGCATATGGGCAGCACACGAGTTTTCTTTCCTGTCCCCACGCAGGTCTCCAGACCAGGGCAATGTTCCGCACCGCAGTGATGATGGCGGCCAGCCTGGCGCTGACCGGGGCCGTCGTGGCTCATGCCTACTACCTCAAGCACCAGTTCTACCCCACTGTGGTGTACCTGACCAAGTCCAGCCCCAGCATGGCAGTGAGTTGAGAGCTCAGGGAGGGAGGGACTCAGTAGGAGGGAAGGAGGAGGTTGCTTGAGTCGGGGTGGGGCCAGAGGTAAGGTCAGTAGGAGAGAAGTGAAGTAGCCACCAGCTGCTTAACTTTGAATAAACTGTGGTGGGGATGCAAGGAGGTTCCTGAATGATGAGCCCCAGGCGGAGCAAAGCTGAAAGTGACCTCAAACAATAGCTTCTCCTTACTCCTAGGTTCTGTACATCCAGGCTTTTGTCCTCGTCTTCCTCTTGGGCAAGGTGATGGGCAAGGTGTTCTTTGGACAGCTGAGGGCAGCAGAGATGGAGGTAAGATGTTCGTGGCCCCTAAGGTGAGGGCCTGGAAGCTGAGCAAGCCGAATGTCTGAGTTTCACATCATTTCTTGCCAACCCCTAGCACCTTCTGGAACGTTCCTGGTATGCTGTCACTGAAACTTGTCTGGCCTTCACCGTCTTTCGGGATGACTTCAGCCCCCGCTTTGTCGCCCTCTTCACTCTCCTACTCTTCCTCAAGTGTTTTCACTGGCTGGCTGAGGACCGTGTGGACTTTGTGAGTCGAGTCGGGTTCTGTGGAGCAGACAGGAGCCAGGGAGTGGCTGGTGGGCAGGCTTGTGGAGTAAGGGCTGGGCTGGGGCTGTGGGGTGAGCCCCAGCCTTCCTGACGGGCCCCTTCTCTGCTCTGCCTCAGATGGAACGCAGCCCCAATATCTCCTGGCTCTTTCACTGCCGCATTATCTGTGAGTGAGACCCAAGCGAGGGGAGAGGAGGAGGGAGCCGGAGGGAGACAAGGCACCATGGAGGATTGGAACGTGAAAAGTTACTGGCCATGGACTTGTACCCTAGAGCACAGGCTGCCCCCTCAGCCCACAGCTGTACAGGAAAGATAATTTAGGAAGTTCATTTGCATAGTCTTTGCCTGTTCCACTCCATAGCTTCTCAACTGCCTGGCCCCTTAGCTCTTTGCCTCCTCACCTGGCGCTTGGGCCACCCCGATGCGCCCCTAGGCAGAATTGGAGTTCCCGGGGGGCCGGGTACAGTGGAGTGTGCCCACCTGACTAGATGGCTGGGGCCATGGTGGGCTTGAGGGTGGGAGCTGTCTTAGAGCAGGAAGTGGCTGCCAGGCCCTGGGCTGACCCCTCCAACCCCCCACTTGGGGGGTCCCCACAGCCCTTATGTTCCTCCTGGGTATCCTGGACTTCCTCTTCGTCAGCCATGCCTATCACAGCATCCTGACCCGTGGGGCCTCTGTGCAGCTGGTGTTTGGCTTTGAGGTAAAACTGGCTTGGGAGGTTGGGAGGACAGGCCTGAGGTGGCACTGCATGTGCCCTGAATAACCCAACAAACCCTTGCTGAGCACCTGCTCTGTGGCCAGCCCCAGGCGGGCCACCAAGGAGCAGCCAGCAGTCAGTCCCAGCCCGCTACCACCCACTCCTAGGAGAGTGGGGGAGGCACAGAAAGAGGCGCCTGTGGAGGAGCCCCGACCTGGCGCGCAGGGAAGGCTGGCTTCCTGGAAGCCAATCCCAGAGGAGCTGGCTGTTGATGGACAGGAGGAATTAGCTTGATGGACACCTGGGGAGGTGTGTCCCTGGCAGAGGAAGAATGTGTTCATTGACCACGGCTCACACTGAGGAGTGCTTACTGTATGCCAGGCCCTGTGCTGAGCACTTGACCTGCATCTCTTCATCAGCAAAGCAACAGTTATAAAGGAGCCGTTCATGGTGTCACGTTGCAGACAGGCAAACTGCAGTGCCGAGGTCGAGTGGGTTAGGGAGTGGAGGAGCTAGGTGGACCCCGGCTGTGTCCAAGCTGCACTGCACCATCGCACCCTGCTGTGCAGAGGCCTGGGGGCGACAGTGCGGCTGGAGTAGGGAGGGCTGCATGCTGATGTACCCCACCCCCCCACAGTACGCCATCCTGATGACCATGGTGCTCACCATCTTCATCAAGTACATCCTGCACTCCGTGGACCTCCAGAGCGAAAACCCCTGGGACAACAAGGCTGTGTACATGCTCTACACGGAGCTCTTTACAGGTGAGGGGAGCCTGGGCTGCCCAGCCGCGCGAGTCCCGGCCCTGCCGCCCAGGCCGTGACATGCTGCTCTCTGCACCCCCTTCCCCCCAGGCTTCATTAAGGTGCTCCTGTACATGGCTTTCATGACCATCATGATCAAGGTGCACACCTTCCCTCTCTTCGCCATCCGGCCTATGTACCTGGCCATGAGGTGAGCCCAGCCCAGCCAGCGTGCCCCGCCACACCTCACCCCTGTCTGCTCCTTCGCTTCCCTCTCCCAATTTTCACTGAAACTCTTCTTTCAGGCAGTTCAAGAAAGCTGTCACAGACGCCATCATGTCTCGCCGAGCAATCCGCAACATGAACACACTGTAAGTGGGCCTGTCCTAGGTGCTCTCCCAAGCTGTACCCCAGGTCCCCGTGTCTCCACGTACAGTCTTGACTTGTCCTTGGCCTATCCCAACCAGGTACCCAGATGCCACCCCAGAGGAACTCCAGGCAATGGACAATGTCTGCATCATCTGTCGAGAAGAGATGGTGACTGGTGCCAAGAGACTGCCCTGCAACCACATTTTCCATACCAGGTGGGGAGGGCCCTGGGGAGCCGGGCTCTGCGAGGCAGGCCCCTAGGGACCCGCTGACCAGGGCCTGGTCTTGATCCTCAGCTGCCTGCGCTCCTGGTTCCAGCGGCAGCAGACCTGCCCTACCTGCCGTATGGATGTCCTTCGTGCATCGCTGCCAACCCAGTCACCACCGCCCCCTGAACCTGCAGATCAGGGGCCACCACCTGCCCCCCATCCACCACCACTCCTGCCCCAGCCCCCCAATTGTGAGTTGCTGCTCATTTGACCATCTAGCACACTGCTTGCTGGGTTGGGTGGGCAATACTGAGGGGAATCAGAGTCCCTGCCCTCTTGAAGCTCCGTCTGGATGGTGGGGAGGGTACAGGAAGAGCCACAGAGGGTTGCAGTAAGTGTGATCAGTGCTGAGCTCAGAGAGGACCTACGGGAGCAGAGGACACAGCTCCCAATGACTGGGCCCTTGCCTGTGCTTTGGACCTGTCTCACCAAGTCCTGTCTTCTCTCTGCAGTCCCCCAGGGCCTCCTGCCTCCCTTTCCTCCAGGCATGTTCCCGCTGTGGCCCCCCATGGGCCCCTTTCCACCCGTCCCACCTCCCCCCAGCTCAGGAGAGGCTGTGGCCCCTCCATCCACCAGTGCAGGTGAGCCTTTTGGGTGCTGCGACGGCCAGGGTGTGGGAGGAATGGAAGAGCCCTCTTGAGACTCACTGACTTCCTGTTCTTGCTCTTTAGCAGCCCTGTCTCGGCCCAGTGGAGCAGCCACAACCACAGCTGCTTCTGCTGCCTCTGGCTCGGCACCTGGCTCTGCCCCCGCCGAGGCTGCCCCTGCCCCGGGCTTCCCCTTCCCCCCTCCCTGGATGGGCATGCCGCTGCCTCCTCCCTTTGGTAAGCAGGGCCGTGCTGAGGGTTGTTCTGGAGGGTGGGTGAGGGCTGTCAGGCTCAGGCAGCCCAGGCTGAGCCCCTGTCTCCCTCAGCCTTCCCCCCAATGCCCGTACCCCCTGCTGGCTTTGCGGGGCTGACCCCAGAGGAGCTGCGGGCTCTGGAAGGCCACGAGCGGCAGCACCTGGAGGCCCGGCTGCAGAGCCTGCGGAATATCCACACGCTGCTGGACGCAGCCATGCTGCAAATCAACCAGTACCTCACCGTGCTCGCCTCTTTGGGGTACGTCTGCACGGGGGCTATGGCGGGCAGCAGGGCGTGGGGCTGCCGAGAAGGCCCCCAGCAGGGGGTCTTGGTTTTGTCTCTTCTGCCACCCTGCGGTACTTGCTGACTCAGGCCACCTCGCTGTAGGCACACCCAGGGTCTTAGGGTTCGTGGTGCCGTTCATCCTCCCACTGCAGGAGGCCTGCCTGTCTGAGTGAGGGCTATTGGAGCTGACCTTGAATCTCCTCAGTTACAAAGTCAATTACAGTAGCACCTCGGTTTTCGAACGTCTCCGGTGATGAACATTTCGGTTTATGAGCGCGTAAATTTTATGGATCTATGGTATCACTAGATAGTAAAATTCATGCTAAATTTGCAGTTTTAGGGGTTGATTTTAAAGGTCTGGAACAGGATTAATCCATTTTGTGTTACTTTCTATGGGGAAACTGTGCCTCGGTTTTCGAACGTTTCAGAACTCGAATGGACTTCCGGAACGGGTTACATTAGAAAATCGAGGTACCACTGTACCCATTAGTTCACCACGTAACACTGTGACTGGGAATCAGTGCCCCTGGTCTGAGACGGCACATAAAGTCACCTGGAGGCAGCCTTGCCTGAGTTCACAAGTCCTGGCGTCATCACTCACGTGCTTTGTGACCACCATTACCTTATTTAAATAGAGGGGGTGCTCATTCACAGGTCACGTGCACAAAGTGCCTGGCACCAATAATGACAGCGCAGGTGTGAAGGGGAACTTGATTCTGAGACCTGAGCGCTCCTTTATTCAGTGGCGTGTCTTAGTGGGCACCTCCTAAGGAGCCTGGCACCCGGGGTGGAGACTGCAGTGTAATAGTGCACAGGCCCGCAGCCCCTGCCTGCGAGTGGTTTACGAGAGTCTCGTGTAGGACCACAAGCATCCCTACAACACGCGTCCACTCGTGTCTGCTGGTCACTGGGGCAGCGGGGCCGCATCAGTGCTGGACTCTACCCTGTAAGGCTCCCCAAGGGCAGGAGAACCTGCCCAGACATGCCAGGATGCCAAAGCCAGGCCCGCCTCTCGTCCCTTCTGTTCTAGGCCCCCCCGGCCTGCCACCTCAGTCAACCCCACTGAGGAGACTGCCCCTACAGTTGTTGCTGCTGCCTCCTCCACCAGCATGCCGAGCTCCGAGGCCACCACCCCATCCTCAGGAGCCTCCCCACTAGCCCCCGAACCCGAAAAGCCTCCAGGTAGTTGTGGTCAGCCTACAGGGGGGTGGGGCGGGGGACTTCTCTGGGTCCCACTTCTGACTTCTCTGTCCCCAGCTCCCGAGTCAGTGGGCACCGAGGAGCCACCCGAGGACGGAGAGCCCGATGCCGCAGAGCTCCGTCGCCGCCGCCTGCAGAAGTTGGAATCCCCTGTTGCCCACTGACACTGCCCCAGTCCTGCCTCCTGCCCCCCTCGAGCAGCCCTTGCTGGACATGTCCTGCCACCAAGTGCCAGCTCCCTCTATCTGTACCAGGGAGTAGTACCAGCTGAGACAGAGGAGGTGGCATGCCCTAGACCAAGGGGAAGGAGGCCTAAGGCCCCAGCTGACGCCAGCCCTTCCAGTCCCGGGCAGCCATGGGGACCCTGGGTCAGTTCCAGCCTTCCTCTTCCACCCTTCAGCCCTGTGTTCTGCTGCGGCTGTGCAGCAGAAGGGTATAGCCTCTGAGAAGCCCTCTGCCCCCACCCCCTTCTGGGAGAAGGGGCAGCCACTCCGAGCACCACCTGTGTGTGGAGTCACGCTGCAGTGCCGGACAGTATTAGCTCCTGTTCCCCAGTGTGTCCTCACGGGGCTGGGGGCAGGCTAGGAACTCGCTCCCTGGCCCACCCACCAAGACTGGTACTGATATCCTTACCTTACCCTCAACTCCCTGGAAGCCCTTTGTGGTGGTGGCTGTGTCCCTTATGCCCTGTGGCATTTCCATGCAACCACACAACTCAGGGAAAGGAGTGCCTGGGGCAGAGAGGGAGGGCAGCACTGAGGGACCCTGCCCTGCCCCTCCCCCCAGACCCCTCTCCCCGCAGTTTGTTTAACGTGAGACTGTCCTTGGTCTTACCCAGCAGCCACTGCCCAGCCTCACTCCAGGCAGAGGGCTTGTGTCTGCTCTGGAACCACTGCAAGCCCCAGAATCCTCGCAAGGCCGTTTCTCAACGTGCAGAGTTTAGAAGACTTGGAATTACTTCCTTGCTATTACCTGTTGGCTTAAATTTTGTCTTTGAATTTGCTTGACCCCAGGAAAGGAGCAGGAGTGCCAGGCTCCTGATCTTTCTGATTTAGAAAAGGTTCTGGGCCAGGTAGGGAACACAGGAGCCAAGGCCTGCCTGCCTGTCTTTTTCCCTCAGTTTTGTGTTACATGAGTTGCTGGAGAGTTTCAGATGATTATTTAATTTGTAAATATTGTACAAATTTTAATAGCTTAAATTGTATATACAGCCAAATAAAAACTTGCATTAATGATTGGTGGAGCTGGTGTCATAGGATCGATGTGCCGGACTCCTTTTTCTTGCTCAGGCTGTAGACTGCAGAACGGCCTGGAACCAACCTCCAGGAGTGAGAATTTATTTACACAAACCAGCTCTGTCTTTGGGTATATTGTTACTAAACTAATAGGAAGAGATACCCATTTTACACATGAAGAAACTGAGCCCCCAAAAGGTTAATTACCCTGCCTACGGTAAGAGATCGAGGAGGGGAGCCAGGCTCTGAGATCTGTCTTAGCCTGTCTGATGCTGGGGTGGGGTTGGAACTCAAGCCTTTGGCCTTGGCGACAGGGCAAGTGTGAAGGTTCTCTGCCTGGGGGTGGGATGGTATGGCAGAAGCAAAAGGCCACCTTCTTCCTGCCTGCAAAGCAGGTGGCCTTGACACCAGGTCAGCAAGCTGGGAGGGAGGGCCCTGTGCTGGGCTGCCAGGAGCACCCAAGCACCCCCTTGTGGGCAGACCAGGTAAAGCTAGCTAATCACGGCTTTTTGGAGCTGGAAACCCAGTCAGGCCCAAATCTGGTCCGGCACGGGGCGGAGGAAACGGCCTTCTACCTCTCCCTAGGTAAAAAGAAGGAGCCTAGGGGCTGACATGGGCACTCTGTTCTGTGCCCCTGTGCCCAGCACTGCACTTGGAACTGAAGACTTCCAGGACCCACGTCTGGCTTGGAGCAAGGGCTTGGGAACATTAGCAGCAGTGAGGGTCTGAGGGCCAAGGAAGGAATGTGCTCAATGGGTCTGTCCTATGCTCCCCTCCCCTAAACTGGGTGGGCTGTTGCTTCCACCAGAGGGGCAGTGAACAACCTCCAGAAACAATGGCTGAGATCAAGGAACCTCAATAAAGGGAAAGCAGGAACAGGCCAAAGTCGGGGGTCGGAGAGATAGCAACTAATGCCCCCCAGTAGCTCAGCTGTTTCTAATGGGTGTCCAATGTTACGTAGCCCTCCCCCAGGGCTGGCACCTGTGCAGAGGGTCCCATTTCCCCCTTTATGAAAGCAAGGCCTGCTCTGAAGCTCGTTAGCCCTCACTCTACCCTGCCCAAGCGCTCAGCCCCAATTCTGCCTGCTCCAACACCCCCTCTCCTGAGACCCCCTGGAATCCAGTCTGTCAGGGATGCTGTCATGCGGGCCGCTCAGCGGGGCCTCAGAAGCCCCTCTCGAGGAGCCAGGCTTTGAGCTGCTGGTCAAAGTAGCCCTTGACCCGCAGGGTACCTGTCACCTCATTGACCTGGGTGATAGGTGTCTTCCCCAACAATGGGCTCAGAAAATCTTCCACATCCTTCTGCAGGGCCTAGGCAAAGGTGACAAATCAAGCCTGGTCAGGACACCTTCCCCTCTAGAGGATTCCCATCCCTTCGACCCTCATCCACAATCAGACCCTGACCCACCCACCCACTTACCCAAATGTCCCCCTCCACCTTCCGGATGACAGTCATCTGGCGGTTGCCATGTGTGATGTCCGTATAGACAGGGAGATTGTGCATCCGAGAGCGCCGCACAGAGTAGGGGAGGTTGGGCAGGGTGTCTGGGACAGAGAGGGACCGTGATCAGTCAAATTTTCCCAGGCTTCATCCCACCTCAGCCAAGGCCTTTCCCCACTGAGTCTGCAAAGGGTTAGTGCACCCGAAGGCAAAGCCACCTCCAGACCTCAGGTTAGAAGACCTGCTCTTTCCTGAAGTTTAGAGCCAGGACCAGCTTGTTCACCCTGGTACCCCAACGCCCAGCACAGGGCCTGGCACCAGAAGGTGCTCAAGAAGAAATGAAATCAGGGTCACGCCTCCCTAGATCTTTAGATCCCCCTTGGGGGCCAATCCTTGCCCTTCTCCTCTGGGTCAAGGAAGCTAAATTCAATCTCCGGCACAAAGCGATGGGGATGGATTTCTAAGTACTGAACACCTACCACATGCTGGGCTCTGCACTAAGTGCTTTAGGTGCCAAACAGATTATCTCCATTTTGCTGAAACTGAGGTTGGGAAAAGCTAAGTGACTAACTCAGATCACACTGGCAATGAATAGCAGAGCCAAATTCGGACCCAGAAGTGCCAACTCCCAAGCTGTGTTCTCAAGTATGGTAGATGGCCTACAGGTGGAGGGAGAGGGAGTGGGGGGTGGTGTCCAAGCTCTTGGGTCTTCTCTCTATGCTTCACTTTTCCTTCATGGGAAGACCTCACCCCAGTGGTGTCAATGGACGGGTCCTAGTAAAACAGGACTCCATTCCTGGGTCCTTGCTTAAACATGAGACAGATGTTACCCCTAGAGATCTCAACGCAAGCCCTGAACCCACCGAAGAGTTCAGGTCGACCACAAAGAAGCGGTGCTTCCCTGCAGCCTTCAAGCCAGCCCCGTTACCCAGCTCACCTCTGGGGGGCTGCCAGCCACTAGGAGTAGGATAACGTTCATGCTTCGCGGGCTTTGGGATACTGGTAGGGGGTAACAGGCGCTCGACAAACTGGTATTCATCAACAGATTCCACAAAGCTGGGGTAATCGGGAGGCCCCTGGGTCTGGCTCTGAGGCGAAAAAAACAAAACAAAAACCAACCATCTCTCCGTCAGCCCATGTACCACCCACTCACCCCCACCAGAATTTATTCCTTCTGTCACGGCGCAGGGTGAGACTGAAAAAGCAGTCCAAGCATTCTGAAGGGGCTGCCTCTCTTAGTCCCTCCTGGGACTCAAATGAGAAGTGTGTGTACACTGTTGAAAAGCCAATTAACTCTAAGTGTGACCGATATAGCATATTTCAGTATTGAAAGTTTCTTCTGAACATGCTACTGAAATATTCTACTTTTGGGTTAGGTACTTTAAGCAAACGTGACAGTTTTCTACTCACACTCATCCGATGTGACCCCCCCCACCCCCATTACCTAGAAGGTTTCGGCCTCATACAGGCACTAAGTGCTTTACGGATATTGTTTTCACTTAATTCTTCTAACGTGACAAGTTACGTATTGTATTACCCTAACGAAGATAAGGCATTAAATGATCTACCTAGGGTCACACTCCAGAGTCTGTCCTTCCATCTTCCTGCCTAAACATCCTTTTTGGACACTTCTCCCAACAGTTAACCCGGAGTCCTGATAGGCCGCGGGGTTACAATGAGAACAGGTAGGAAGAAAAGGTGGCCTGTATATCATGAACTCCAGGTTCCCAGAAGTGTCACCTATGGACGCTGTGGACCAGTTTCCCCTTCAAAAAATTAGGCAGAGAGATTCGATGTGCAATCCCTCCCAGTTCTGACTAACCGGCGTTGTCCTCCAATCTGATTCCAACCCCCACACTCTGAAGGGCGCTCCAGGCCCTGCCACCCCTCTTCTCAATCTAGTACCGGAGATCCCGAAAAGTGCCCCCGATGAGATGGAAAAACTAAGCCCCAAGTAAGAACGCGGTTTTCAGGGTTGCAAGGAATAACAGTGAGTGTCACACCCAGCCCTCCGCCTCCCGCTCCAAATCCAGTGGTCTCACCAGCCGCCGTAGACCGCAGCCCGGCAGGACGCCGGTTCTCCACCCCAGCAACGAAGCTCGAAATACGGCCGCTGCCATCTTGAACTACTCCGTTCACTAGCCTTCTGCGCGCGCAGCTGGCCTGGTCCCGCCCTTTCCTGTGCACGCCTCCCAGGACCGAAAGAGCGCAGACGCGAAGCGTAAGGGGGCGGAGCTAGGACCACCGTAGGTAGTACAAATATCAGAGGCCCTCGCAGTCGCTTAGTAGTGACGTGAGACGCAGTAGGCGGTGAGGACGTGTGCGCCCTTCCTCCTTCCTCTTTCTCGACTCCATCTTCGCGGTAGCGGTAGCGGCCGCAGTTCAGGTAAGATTTGGGCCACGGCTGGATCGGGTCGACTTAATAGGTTGGCCGCGAGGTCTGACGGCTTGGGAAAAATAGAGGAAGAGGGGCTGCTCTGTGGGCCGAGTTCTTGTCACCACCCGACCTCCCTGGCTGGCCTGGCCTTAGGCACGTGAGACCCGCGATCGTCCCCCGCCCGCCACCCACTGCCCGACTCCCTTACTCCCAGAGCATTTCTTCTCTTACAAGCATTTCTTTCCTCAGTCGCCGACATGCAGCTGTTTGTTCGTGCCCAAGATCTGCACACCCTCGAGGTGACCGGCCAGGAGACGGTCTCCCAGATCAAGGTAAGGCTGCCGGGTGCTCCTGGTCTACATCCTCTTGTGTTCTTTACCCCCCCTCCCCACGGGAACGCTAATGAACCTCACTTTGCCCTGTAGGCCCACGTAGCCTCGCTAGAGGGCATCGCTCCAGAAGATCAAGTCGTGCTCCTGGCAGGCACGCCCCTAGAGGATGAGGCTACCCTGGGCCAGTGTGGGGTGGAGGCTCTGACCACTCTGGAAGTAGCTGGCCGCATGCTTGGAGGTGAGTTGGGGAGGATTGTCCTTTGAACTGCTTGTAAACGCGTAATGGGTGTGGGGTGTGGAGATCGCTGTCTTCAATCCACTGTGGTTCTTCCTGTTTAGTTCAGAATGAACTCTTGCGATACTGAGAGGTCCATGGGAGAAAGCCAGAGTATAGTTCTATTTCAGTCACATACTAGATCCTTGTCAATTTCCTCACTAAAATCAGGTTAGACCAGATCTCCAAGGTGCCCATCAGTTCTTGTTTAAAGTCAGGGGCTGGAAAATCCTGAAGTGAAACTCCAGAATGTACCAGACTAGACGTTCTTGGTCAGGCATCAAATCTCTGCACCTTTGTTCTCATTCCCTCTGGGGTCCAGCTTGCCTTTAAAAGCTTGAGGGAGAAAGGATTCTTGCTATCCTAACTACTTGCCGTCCTTTTCCACCACAGGTAAAGTCCATGGATCTCTGGCCCGTGCTGGGAAAGTGCGAGGTCAGACTCCCAAGGTAAGAGAGTATTAGTGGTGCCCTTTGAGCCTGAGGGAAGGCATGGAAGAGATCAACCAGGGTCTGATTAGCCCTCCTTTTACCCAGGTGGCCAAACAGGAGAAGAAGAAGAAGAAGACTGGCCGAGCCAAGCGGCGGATGCAGTACAACCGGCGTTTTGTCAATGTTGTGCCCACCTTTGGCAAGAAGAAGGGCCCCAATGCCAACTCTTAAGTCCTTTGTGATCCTGGCTTCCTCCAATAAAGCCACTTAGCCCAGTCATCTCTTTTTTTCCATCTTCATTTGCAGGGCTTTGGGGAGGGATAATGGCTTCTAGTGCTGGTGCTATGCCCACTACAACAGTGAGGTCTCATTTTGGTTTCTTGACAGTGTCAAGTTAGGAGGAGGCAGAGGCCCTTGGGAGGGGTTGGGGGTGCGGTTGGGGGTGGGGGGAGAGAAGTGGGAAACTAGGAAAAGGCTTCCTGTGAAAACTGGTAACCACGGATGCCTGCCAGTTGGGAAAATTTCTATCTCAACTTGATAATTCCTTCAAATCCTTCTTTTTTCTTTTTGTTCTTTTAAACAGAGAAGATAGCAGGAATCACTATAGTGGGAGGTTTTATGGAGGCAGCAATGGAGGGGAGGAGTTCCAGTAGAAGATATGTCAGGGAATTGCCAGTCTGACCTGTCCCCTAACTTCGGACCAGCTGTGGCCTTAGTGGAGTCCAGGGCAGGAATCTAGTCGGCCCCAGCTTTGGAAAGCATTGCTTGATTACGTTGGCACTGTGGTGACCTTGTTTGTACTGGCTGGCCTTGCTAACCTAATCACAGCTCAGGTTGGTCAGTTGATTGTTTCAGTGTTCCCAAAAGTCGAGTTGTGCATAACTATGTAATCTCTGCCTTCATACCTTGAGAGTCGTGAGGATTAAACGAAAGATGTAAAGTGCTTAGATCAGGACCTGCCACCTAGTGAGTACAAATATATTGGCTGGTTTTGTCTTTGTAGTTAGACCTGGCCTCCTCCCTTCTAGGAATTTAGGTTCATGTGAAAAAACTAAATAGAAGTGTTACAGCCTCAAAGAAAGTAAGTAGGGTGCTGTAATGAAGGGGAGGTGGGTAAAAAGAAAGACTATCACAGGGAACATCTCTGAGGATGGGATGTGTTGAGACCTGAAACAGAAGGAGCCAATCAAGTGGTGAGATGGGGAAAGTTCCACCCGCGCACTGTGTGCAGAGGTGTGTGGCATGTCCCGCAGCGTGTCAGACATGGAGAGGAGTTTGAGTCCAAGTGCTATGGAGAGTCACCAACGGCAGGGAAGGGTTTTCAGCAAGGGCCTCGTGATCTGACTTGTGATCTACTATTTTCTCAGGCTGATTTTCTTGAGAGCTGGCAAGGAAGTTAGGAAACCAGTTAAAGTGGTGTCATCCAGTTGAGAGGCAATAACACCAGTGGTGGGTATGCAAAAAATGAACAGACTTGAAGGTTATAAAATCCATTACTGGTTGGGGAATAGGATCCATATTGAAATAAATACAAGGTATTTTGAAGGCAGAACTGACTGGAGGTGGGATTGGACGTGAGGGACTAAAAACCAGAGCTTATTTTCAGGGGTGCCACGGATCAACTCTTCACAGCACTTGGCTGAGTGTGGGTCATCAGCCCCACTCTACCACAAACTGTAAGCTCCATTAGGGTAGGACCCCACCTCTTGGCTCAATGTTCTTGGTGCCTAGTGCAGAATCTGCACTTTAAAGTTGGATGAATGATAGGTTTAAACCGGAGGAAATCAACCGTTGCTTTGTTTTGAAGAGGAAACATGTCCCCAAGACACACAGTCTAGGCTAGGTACCCAACTGTGGCCTGGCCTTTCTTCACTCACCCCCTTATTTGCCTCTGTCCCCTAATAGAATGGCTGCCCCTCCAGCGCAGGGACGCATCTTATGGGCGTAGCACAATTACTGGCCTAGAGTAGGTGCTTGGCTGACCGATTTCCGCCTCTGCGCTTTACGGTGCTAAGAAAGCAACCACTAGGGGGCGAGCGGGCACCGACGAAGAGCCTGACGCGCTATTTCACACCGCGGTGGGCGGGGCTTACGTCACGACCCGCTCCCGCGCCTGCCCAAGCGCTACTTGGAGAGGGGTGGGGCTTGGTTTCCGAGTGTGGGCGGGAATTGCCTCGAGTCCGCGGAGCTTTGAGCGCTCCGTAGGCCCCACAAAGAGGCGGAAGTCACCGAGAAGCGCCGGAAGTTGCCAGCCCCTATGCGTTCGCGGTTAGCAGGCTGCGCCAGTTGCCATGGAGCCGGCCGGGCCCTGTAGTTTCTGCCCTGCCGCGGAGGCCCAGCCAGCACGCTACACCTGCCCCCGCTGTAATGTGCCCTACTGCTCGCTGCGCTGCTACCGGGCACATGGCGCCTGCGCCGAAGACTTCTACCGTGACCAGGTGCTGGGAGAGCTCCGCGGCCGCAGCGCCTCGCCCAGCCGCCTGGCCAGCGCCCTCCGCCGGCTGCGTCAGCAACGCGAAACCGAGGACGAGCCCGAGGACGCAGGCCTCAAACCTGGTCCGGCACCTGGCGGCCTCTCGGGACTCTGGGAGCGGCTGGCTCCGGCCGAGAAGATTGCCTTCGAGCAGCTGCTGAGCCGTGGAGAGGCGGGGCGGCTGCTGCCCCCGTGGCGGCCGTGGTGGTGGGATCGCAGGGCCGGGCCGCGGCTTCTGGAGGAGCTGGATGATGACGCCTCGGAGCTGGAGCCCCCTCCTGCGAGGACGCCGCCGGAACCCATTAAGGATGCCGCTGCCGCAGGGTACGCGACTGCCGAGGAGACGGTCCTCGGAGACGCCCCCGGGGCCTGCGCGCCCGCCGTGCCCACCCGGATCCCCACGCTGGCCAGCCTGAACCGCGGCCGTGTCTCGCCGCTCGTGCGCTTCCAGTTGCCCAACGTGCTGTTCGCCTACGCACACACTCTTGCTCTGTATCACGGTGGCGACGATGCGCTGCTCTCGGACTTCTGTGCCACTCTGCTCGGCGTTTCGGGAGCCCTGGGCGCCCAGCAAGTCTTTGCCTCTGCGGAGGAAGCTCTACAGGCCGCAGCGCACGTGCTGGAAGCGGGCGAGCATCCACCCGGGCCTCTGGGCACACGGGGTGCCATGCGTGAGGCTGCCCGCATCCTGCTGGGCGAGGGCCCGGCCAACCAGAAGGGCTACACGCTGGCAGCACTGGGACACTTGGTGCAGACCCTGGGCCGCGCCCGGAAACAGGCCGAGGCTACCGAAGAACGAGATCGCCTCTACCGGGCCCGCAAGAAATGTCAGTTCCTGCTGGCTTGGACCAATGAAAATGAGGTCACCCTCACAGCCCTGGCTCTGGACTGTGCCAGGGCACACCGAGCCCACGCTGTGGCAGCTGAGGAGGTGGCAGCCCTCACTGGGGAGCTGGAGCAGCTTTGGGGAGGCCCCCTGCCACCTGCTCCGAGGACTCTCATTGAGGAGCTCCCCGGCTGAACTGAGGACCCCTTGTCATCAATAAAGCTGTGACTGGTCTGCCCTGTCGGCAGTTCCCATTTCTGAGTGACATCTGTCTCACCCAACCCCAAACTTTGGGGCCCACAAATCACTTCTCAGCTTCTCTCTGTTCAGGGCTGACCCAGCCAATTTTTAAATACCCCTGCCCCAGAAAGGGAGAGAGGCAGCACCAAGGGTTTCAGATATTTATCCGAGGAGGAAGAGCAGCCCCTCCACTCCATTTCGGGGTATTGGCTTCATTTTCTTGTGTTCCAAACCACCGCTCAGGCTGTTCATCCCAGCATGTTGGAGCTCAGGGCAGGGTGGGGTACAGTCCTAGGTGTGTGCTGGCAAGTGCATGGGCGAAACCACTTCAGTAGATGTAGGGCACGATTCGGTAAGGCACACGCCGGCAGTATTCGTGCCAGGCCAGGCCGTATTTCTGTAGGCACTGCTGCTCGTCCCGGGCCTCACGATGCACCAGCAGAGCAGTGAAGTAGATGAGGTAGAAGTAGGGCAGCAGGTGGGACACCCCTGTGGGGAAGGGGGCTGTCACCACTCAGCCAGCCCCCCAGTTCACAAAGGTTTCCACACCTAATGGCTCATGGCGGCATGGAGGCTCAATGGGGAAAGGTCCAGGGTCTGCAGCAAGATGCCAGCAGTGCTAGACTGGCACAGAGATCTGCCCCAGCCACATCCTGAGTCTATCCCCAGCTCCCTGCCTATTATTCCACTCATTGGGGTGCACCTCTGTTCTCCACACCCAGACTGGGTATCCTGTGGCCACCACTCCACCTCTGCCCTTCGCCAGCATGCGGCCCTGCCCTGTACCCACCCAAGCCACTCACCACAGGGCAAGGACCAGGCCAGAGCCATGATGAGGTCTCCAAGGTAGTTGGGATGGCGGACCATACCCCACCACCCAGACACCAGCAGCTGCCGCCCTGTGGCTGTAGGGATGGTCTCAAGGCCTGGGGAAAGACAGGTAATGGGATGGGGGACCTCCAGGAAGCCCTGGTGCCCCACTTTACTCATGGCACCCTAGAAACCCAGCTCACCAGCCACTTTGGGGTCAGAAGGATTCTTTCGGAAGGAGTTTTTCTGGGAATTGGCTCCACGGAAAATGTAGTAACCAACAGCTAGGGGAAAGCAGGATCAGGCGATCAGGGTTGAGGGTCATAGCCTTCTGCTTGGCCCTGACCATCCCCCCACAGCGCAAACCCAGTCTGCCTGGAGACCCAGAACCCAGCCCCCGGCTTCAGAGCCTGAGTCTTAGCACCTACCTAGTGGGTGCTGAATAAACAGTGACTGAGTGAAAGGGGAGGGAGAATGATGCACCCAGCCTGCTGCCCCTTCCTGACTGACCATTGATGAGGCAGATGACTGAGGCCATGGGCAACCCCAGGGGCTGTGGGTGGTACAGCAGGAACTGGGCCTGCAGGCTATAGGTGAAGGGTACCCAGGCTAGGTCCCCAAAGGCCAGCATGAAGCCAAACCCGTCGTGTGTGATGTCCATGGTGGTGAGGACAGCCTCCTGCAGGGATAGAACCCAGACACACTGGCTTAGTCCCTACAAGGTCCTCAGGCCCCCTTCCCTTCCCCCTTGCCAGTCCAACCTCACCTCATGCCAGAGGGCATCACCCACATAGAGTAACTGGAAACCATTGACCAGCCACATTGCCAGTGAGGGACTCCCCCGAAGTTCTGCTTCCTGCAGCAGCAGGGCCAGGTTGATGAGGATCTGGGGGTGGGGGAAAGACAGGGCAGGCTGTCCCCATCCTGTCTCCACAGAGGGGCAGCACCTGAGTGGAGCGGTGGCCAGCCTCTCCCATCTCTCAACTGGCAGTCACTGACTCTCTAGCTCTTTCTTTCTTGAATGGATCCAGCCCGTGTCTAGGAGCAGCGATTGCAATGGACCACCCTGGAGGCCTTCCTAGCCTGTTTTCTCCTGCCTTGTCCTGTAGTATTCCCTTTGGGAGAACAGCATAGGGAGCAAATGGACACTTCAGGCTTGAGAGTTAAAACAGACCTGGTTTCAAATCTTAGCTTCACCACGTGGGCAAGTTGTTTACCCTCTTTGAAGCCCATCTTTCCCACCCCCAGGTGGAAAATGGAGATAATCATGGACTTGCATCATGGAGCTGCCTGAGGACTCATTGCCATGATGCATGTGAAGCACTAAGCACAAAGTGCTCGGCACAGAGTAAGTGCTCAATAGGGTGGGCTGGCAGCCAGCCTGCACTGAGCACCGCTATTCTGGTAGCAGTAGGCTCAGTGCTGTCATTCGGTTACCACTTGTAATCGTCATGCTACTCCTAGGAAGCTCTTACTTTATCCCAATTCACACATGAGGACATAGCCTTGGAGGCCGGGATCCAGATGGTGGGCACTTGGCATTCCTCCTGCTTCTGGATGAGGTTTCAAGGGTGACGTGAGGGACCCTGCCGGAGACCCTTTGGGAAATCCTGACCACAGTCCAGCACAAGTGATTATAACCAAAAAACATAGTTGGCATGTCGGTGATGGACAGGGTGCTAAACGCAATGATTAGTTCTAAGTTCTGCACAGCTTTGACTAGCAAGCAGCGGTAGGATTGCTCTCCTCTCGAAATAGACATGGCGCTTGACTGCTTTATTTAAAATTGCACCTGCTCTCCTAACTCCTTCCCAGCTTTGCTTTACTCCGTAGCACTCAGCATCCCCTGACATGATATATGCATTTACTTTTTCTGTCTGTCTTTCCCACTAGAATGTAGGCTCCATGAGGACAGATCTTTTTTTTTCTTTTCTGTAACTTTTTGTTTCTTGTCTCCCAGTACCTAGAGCAGTGTCTAGGGCAAATGGTGAACTCAACAAGTATTTGTGGAATGAATGAAGAATTCATGATTTATGTCTGTGCAACACTGGCCCTGCCCTGCCCCAAGCACTGCTCACTCATCCCACCCCTCCTCCCGGCCCCAGGCCCCAGGCCCATGCAGCCGTGCTCAGCATACCCAGCCGATGAGGCCAGGCCGCAGTTCGCAGAAATATTTAAAGTCAAAGGAACAGATGCGAGGGTTGAGCTCCCGTCCCAGGAAAAAGTCGTAAATGGGATTGCCTGGAGAAGAATGGAGGGTGAAGGTGGAAGCAAGCACCCTCATCTGACTCCATCCACACCCTATGGGACCCCTCTCACCTGAGTTCCCCCCAGGTGCCAGGGCGGAGGCAGGGGCTAGAATTAGAGCCTTCAGATAGAGAAGGAGGCTGAAGATGAAGGCGGTGAGGGTGGCCATAAACGCCAAGGGCAGGAGCATTTCCGGGAGCGCCCCCAGGGGCAGCCCGGCTGACACCCCCAGGCCCACCAACAGGGCTGTCAGCACCAAGGCCTGGAACCCTGAATCATAGCACATAGAGAGATAGTGAGTCCCGGGGACTGCATCCCTCCACTTCCGCCCCCAACACACACACCTCAAAACCCAGGGAGGTCACAGACCTGGCCCTCAGCCATCAGGCTGACATCTTGGCTTTCAGGTCACCCCACCCACTGCTCTGGTACATAGAGTAGCAGCAAATGCTGCAGGTAGGGGTGGAGAGACAGGGGCATGGATAGGGGAAGTAAGATCCCTCAGGTCTGTCCTGGACGAAGAGGCACACAACCGAGCTCGGGAGCTCGGGGTCGGGGGCTAATCCCACTAAGCGTGTAGCTCCACCCCATCCGCGCAACTCCAGCTCAAGGACCCAGCCCCCAGGCACCGTTAATGGGGTAGCGCAGGCGACTCTTGTCCTTCAATTCCTGGCCCTCGGCTACCTGCAGACACAAAGGGTCTCTGATGAGGGTGGAGGATGCCTTTCTTTTCGCCGAGCCCCTCCTTCCGCCCACTTCCCCGCGAGCCGAGTCCACACCTTGCGCGCCGGCAGTAGGTAGAGCGCCACCTGCAGGCCAAGCCAGCTGAGCCACAGCAGCAGCGCCCGCGGGCTCCACAGAGCCTCAGGTTCGGGCAGGTAGGGGGGTGGGCCCAGGAGGCGCGCCGGGCCCGAGCGGGCCACCAGAAGCAGGTGGAACATGGTGGCAGGGAGCAGCAGCATCAGCGCCGCAGCGCCTGCGGAAGGGGGCGACTGCGTCGGGCATCCACTCCCCAACTCTTCCGCGGCCCCCACAGGCGCCCCGTCGTCACCAGGGCCCCCTCAGCATTCCCATCGCCCTCTTCCATATCCCGTCCTCAGTTCTCAGCCGCCTTCCCTAACTTCCTTCTTGGTACCCGCCTCCAGGGCCCATTGAAGGCCCTGCTGCCCTCCCGACTCTGTCCAGTCCTCCACTCCACAACCAACCCCCACCTCCGCCGCTCTGCAGTGTCCAGAACTGGTCCCGCCTCAGTTCCCTCTCCAAACACTCCCCTGCAAACCCCCAGATCCCTCTGCCGCCGATACCCCTCAAAGCCTTCCACCTTCCGATCCTGCCCCCTCCCCGCTGGCAGCTCACCCCTTCAGGAGCCTCTGGCCCCAGGTCCCCCCATTCTCTGCTCCATTACCCAGGGGTCCCCCGAATTCCAGCGGAGCCCGGGAACCCTGAGGGGCCATGGTCTCTGCTCCGACGGGAGGTGGGGGCTCACAAAGATCCGTCAAAGAAACACTGCCCACCCTTTCCCCCAGGAAATGGGCTCGGTGACACGAAGGAAGCGTCCCCACGGCGCCTGCACCTGTCTGGGATCTGAGCTCCGCGTGAAAGCTCTGGTCCAGACCTTTAAATAGACCCGCCCCCGGCCCATCATGGGCCCAGCAGATCAACCAATCGGCTCTCGTGGCGAGTCCGACGCCAGCGGCTCCAAAGCCGCCTTTCAAGCCTCAGCCTCACAACACCACCCCCTGCAAGTCCCGCCCCCAGCAAGCGAGAGCGTGAAGAGACATGACGTCTTTATTAGGCGGGTCTTGAAGCCCGAGGGGAAAGGCCGCGCGGGCGGGAGACCAGGGGAGGTGCGGGTCCGGGCCACTCCGCAAGCCAGTGCATGGCGACGCCGGGCCTAGCCGCGCTCGCAGATGACCTCGACCACACTGGGTTCCATGGGCACTGGGTCCGGGCAGCGCAGGGCAGCTGAGGCCACCACTTCATCCAGCAGTAGGTGCACAAGTTCCTCGTCGGCCACGAAGCGCCACAGGTAGAGCTGCAGGAAGTGGCAGTCCACCTGCACCTGCTGTAGCCCGAAGCGCCCAAAGGTGCGCAGGCGCACACACTCCAGCAGCGTCTTCAGGCTGATCTTAATGATGCCGGTCAGCACTGACACCTGCAGGGACACCAGGTGTTGGGGAGGGCACCCACGTTCTGGGCAGCGCCCAGGGAGACATAAGATGCTAGTAGCTGTGATGGGTTCTTTCAGGTAAAAAGGAGGGAGTGCGGGAGTGGTAAAATGTTATCACCATCTGGACGGGAGAGGACAGGGAACACCCAGCAATCAGAGGCAGAGATGGGCATCAGCACTGACGGGGGGGCGGGGGAGGGGCGGTTACAGGGTCAGGGGGAGAACCCCAGGTCCCTGAGCACGGGCTAGACTGAGGCAGAGACTATGTGTGAAGAGGAATCCCTGGGAGGACCCAGGACTACAGCGGGGACAAGCACAAGGGCCCAAGAGGCATATTAGATCAGCACCCAGACCCGGCTGGGAGGACACCAAGGGCAGGGCTGAGGGCCTTGGGATGGTGATGGTGGGGCTCTGGACCACGGCTCACTCCTAGAAACAGTCCTCAGAGACAGAAACTGGTGGGACAGTCCCAGGGCTCTGGGGGCCCAGTGTGCAGGCTGCTTCAGCCAAACTTCCTAAGGGCCCCTGGAAGGCAGGGTTACTGGGGACTTCGGACCTTGTTGAATTCCACAGGGCTGAACACATCAATGCGTTCAGAAAACAGCTTCTGGATGTTGCTCAAGAGGTTGGTGTCCATTGGGGCACTGCATGGGCGGAGACAAGCATTCGGAGCCCGCACTGCACGCCCGTTCTCCTTTGTCCATCCCCTAGGGGCTTCCCTGACAAGCACACCTGGGTGTATAGCTGGGTGCATAGCGGCCCTGCTGCCTAGAGCTGCTGTACACGGAGAAGGTCCTCTTGCTGGAGTCACTGCTCTGAGCCTTGCGAACACCCTCTTCGTACAGGAGCCCCACCTGGTGGTGGAAGGAGGCACTGCCAGGAGGCCAGAGCACCGGGACGTCTAGCCCACCCGGTGCCCTGGGCAAGGGCCAAGGATGCCCTAAGTTATACAGTCATTTGCTACAAGAATCACATTTGTTACAAGAATCACAGGGTAGTCAGGGTCTGGTACCTAGATGGTACTCAGTCACTATTTACAGAACTACTGTGTTTCCCCGAAAATGAGACTGGGTCTTATATTAATTTTTGCTCCAAAAGACATATTAGGACTTATATTCAGGGGATGTCATTCTGAAAACATCATACTAGGGCTTATTTCCGGTTAGGTCTTACTTTCGGGGAAACATGGTAGTGGAATGGGACAAAGGTGGGACATAAGAGTTGGCACGGAGGCCCTGATTTTCTGGGTAAGTCTGGGCCTCAGCTTTCTCATGGGTGAAATGGGGCGATGATGCCATCATCCAGGACAGAGGAGGAAAGAGGCCATGGATGCACGCACTGCCTGGCCCCTGCTGTCCTTATCCTTAGAGGGCTGTCCCCCCAGCACCCCCAGCCTGCACCACGGCTTCCCTGGCCAGCTCGGGGCAGCACCTGCACGTCAATAGCCGTTGTGTCCTCCACCACCCGCTTCATGACAGCACGCACGTTCCGGGGTTCCAGGGTACTGAGCCAGTCCCGTGTCTCCACACTCTTGCGCAGCATCTGTGATATGACTAGGCCCTGCACCTTCACGTAGTGGGTCAGCAGCCGCCGTGCCGTCTCTCTGGCCTCCGCACACAGTGTGCTTACAGGCGTCACTGGAGACTGGTCCTGAGCCAGGGATGCATAGGGCAGAGAGGCAGTAGGTACTGGGGGCACTGCCAACCAGGAGCTGAGCACAGGCTGGGCAAGGGAGAGGTTGGGTTGGGCACAGGCAGCTGGCCTGGGTCTAACCATGAGGGCACTGCCCAGCTTCCTGCGTTCCTAGCACCACCATCCCCTCTCGTTATGAGCTGGCAGTTCACCTGCACCAGAAACTGTTCATCAGTGAGGGTGAGGATGTAGGAGATGGTGGCTGTCTCGTAGTCCAGGCAGAGGCGGGACAGGAGCAGGAGGAGGGCAGGGGGCGTGGCACCCCCCTTCTCCCCAGGGCTGTCACAGTAGCTCTGAGCAGTCTGGCACATGGAGCGGATGAAGCCCACGATGAGGCCTTCACGGACACCCTGGCTGCAGAACTCACCCTGTGAGGAGAGGCCTAGATATACAGCCCGTCCCCTCTTCCAGGAAGTGGCTGCTAGTGGCCGTCTGCTGGGACCTTAAATGCACTGGCCCCTCCCCAAGGGACAGCCTGTTCCTTCGATCCAGTACCCCAGAGCAGCTACCTGCTTAGAGAAGGGTGTGGGCAGAGCCAGCGCTGGGACCCTGCTTGCAGATGCCCTCAGAGCCTTCCCCACCCCTCCAGGCTGTGCCAGCCATCCTCATGACAGCCTGAAACCACATCCAGAGTGCCTAGGGGCATTTACTGTGTGCCCTGGTAGCTGCCAACCTGCAGGATGAATAAAAGAATGCCCAGAAAGAAAAGAACACCCAGGGGCAGGCCATACCCGGAAGTAGGGCTTGTTGGAGAAAGACACCTCCTTGGCGGTGAAGAGGTGCACAGAAGCCAGTGAAGCCTTGATGTGGCTCAGGATGGAGCTGGCCACATTGGCCAGCAACTCGGCCAGGCCGGGGCCTTCCTTCCCGGCCAGGCGAGGTGCGGCCAGTGCCTGCCGCACGTCCGTCAGGCAGCCTAGGAAGGCTGCCTGCAGGCTCTGCAGGTGGTGGCCCAGGCGCTCACGGGCTACTCGCTCTACGATTTCCGTGGCAGCCTCGGCCAGCCCAGCAGCGGCCAGCAGGGCCCCCGGTGCCCGCAGGCGCCGGTGGAAGCGGTCCAGCGCCCGCACCAGTAGGGAGTTGTCACTGCCACCCTGCTCCTGCGCCAGCCGCCTCTCCACTAGCGCAAAGTAGCGGCTGCCCAGCTCCCGGGCGAAGGCTGCCAGCTTCTCAGCACCCGCTGGACCCTGGGCTGCAAACAGCTCCTGGTAGGCCGCCGCAACCTGGCAGAGGCCACCGACAAAGCCGTTGCCTCCGTGGTCGGTGAATTCCAGCACGTCGGGGGCCGGAGGAGAGGGCCCCAGCTCAGCCTCCAGGCTTCTCAGCTCCTGCTCCAGGCGGCCGCGGGCATGTGCCAGGAACTCCTCGCACAGCTCCTCCGCTGGCTCGCCCAGGGCCAGCAACAGCTCCACACACTCTGCCTGCTCGGGGGCACCGGAGCCGCCCTCCCTGCCGGGAGGAAAATGGCGGGGAAGGACAGGAAGACAGAATTCGGGGTGGGGATGCGGGAGACCAGAAAGAGCTGGGCAGGCGCAGGAGCCCGGCAGAGTGGGAATGGGTCAAGGGGCCACACCTGAATTGCTGCCGCAGCTGCTGGGCCAGGCGAGCCGTGATGACCTGGCAGTCGTCCTGGATGGCACGGAACGAGGGCAGGTGCTGGTACTGCTGCAGCACTGCCCGCGCGCGGCCCTGGTACCGCACCGCCTGCCCATAGGCGCCCAGCTCCACGCACTTGGTGAGACGCGAGGGCAGCTCGAACAGGAACTGCAGCTTCCGCAGCAGCGCGTGGACCCCTGGGGGAAGAGGGCAGGTTGTGTTAGCTCCGAAGCCCGAGGGCGGCCCACGTTGGCAGCCGCTCTGGGGCGGGGCCCACCTGCTAGTTTGGTGATGCGCTCGTGGCGGTCCTGCAGCGTGGCGCTGATGCGCGCGCTGAAGTCCGTGATCACCGCCATGTTCGTGGCCAGTCGGTCCATCTCGTCCTCCATCTTCCGGAAGTCGTTCTTCATCTTCCTGATGGTGTCTGGGAGGGCAAGGGCGCAGGACAGAGCAAATAAGATGATGACGAGGGGGGGAGGCGCAGCACCCCGCTTGAGACATGGTCCAGATGGCTTCACACACACTTGTCCCGTTCCCAAAAGCGGCTAGGCCGCTACTCAAGGGTTGCATTGATGGTTCAGTGCGATTTAAGGGCTGCAATGGTGCTTGATCACAGTAAATTGGTGGTGGTGGAAGGGGGCGGGAGGGCCGATCAAAATGCAGCAGGCATTTTCTGAGTACCCCATATGTGCCCTTCGCCCTGGTACAGTAGGAAGAGGGCCCATGGAGCCACAGTCCCTGCCCTCAGAACATGCCCAGATCCAAAGCACGGCACAGGGCACTTGGCAGGGACCTGTCTGCTCGTTCCCAGGGGCATCCTCCCTATTGGGCATATTGCCTGGTACCAGGGCCACAATAAATACTTGTTCACCTTTACCTCCTTCCCAGATTTGCCAAACCCTTTCACTCTGCCTTCTAGAATATGATTGATCTTCTCTGAAGGGTCCTTTCCCTTTTGTCCTAAGGAGGCAGGTCTTCCTTTCAAACCCAGGCGCCCCAGGGCCTGGCCCCTAACTGGATAGGTTCTACCCCTCCTCCCTTCAAGACCCCAGCTTCTTTAAAGACCATACCATCAAACTATGCCCCTCCTGTTGCTGTCCCTGCTGTCCTCTTCATGCTTCTCAGTTCCTGATCACTGTCACCTCCTATGGATGGCGACACCCCTGCCGATGAGCCTTGGGACATCCTTAACACTCCCTTCTCTGACCTCAATTCCATCCATTTTTGCCTCTGCCTCACCTGTGTCACCCTCCCCCGTCCTCGGCAAGAACTGCCTCCTCTACACTTGCAGCTTCAAGCCTCGCCACCTTCTACAATTCCCATCACTCACCCTGTCTACCCACTTGAATGATCCTCTGGCCTCTCCAGGAGCTCCAGACCCACTGACCCTACTAGTACTTCGTCACTATTCATCACACCCCTCGTGGCTGCACTGCCCTCTTCATTCCTCTTAGAGTCTGGTCCTCCACTGGCAGGACCAGACATGCATTTGCAAGTCCCCTTGCTTCTCATGCCCGCTCCCTCCATTACTTTTGAACCGGCAACCTTGTGGTCGAGAGGACGCGCTCCAACCAACTCAGCGGCAGCTCAGCTCAAGGTGCCAGTGTTCAATCTTAGTTGCAGGGGGCAGAGCCCACCATCCCTTGCGGGACTCGAGGAGTTGAACCAGCAACCTTGTGGTTGAGAAACCCCTGGCCCATGTGGGAATCGAACCGGCAGCCTTCGGAGTTAGGAGCACAGAGCTCCAACTGCCTGAGCCACTGGGCTGGCCCCTAATGAAACTCTTAATAATAATTCACCATATTAACAGATAAAAGAGACAATTCAAGATCTATTCTTGATTAAAAAAAAAAAAACTCTCGAAATCTATGTAACTTTACTAACAATTGTCACCCCAGTAAACTTTAATTAAAAAAAAAAAAAAAAAAGTAAATCAAACTATTAAAAAAAAACAACTCTCAATAAAATATGAACAGTTGAATATTTCCCTAACCTCCAAACAGCGTCACGATAATGAGGCAATGCTAGAAGCATTCAATCAAAATCGGAAACATGGCAAGGACGACCATGTTCTCTGCTGTCTAACATTGTTCAGGGGATACTAGCTGAACCAATTAGACCGCAGAAATATATTACAGATACGCAAAATGGAAAGGAGATAAAATTATCACTATTTGCAGATGACATATACACATATAATTGTATAAATAGAAAACACTAAAGAATCACTAAAACACTACTACAAACAGTAAGAGAATTTCATAAGATGACTGAGTATGAAATTAATATAAATTTATGTAAAGAAATTAATATAAAGAAAATTAATATGAAGTATTAAAGCAATAGCAGTCACACATACCAATTAGAAAATACAGAAGAAAACAACCCATTTTTAATAGCAATTTTAAAAGATCAAAATATCTAGAAATTTAAGAAACATTCAACATTTACACGACAAAACCTTTATAAATTACTGAAGAACATACTAAAAAGCCTGAAGAAGTGAAAAGACAAGCTATACTCTTGGATAGGAAGCCCGATATCACAAGATGTCTATTCTCCCTAGAAATTTAACTTGATCCAATAAAACTTTAAGAGACCAATTTTATATTTTTAAAAGTATAATTTAATGTTCAGATGGAAAAATATGAATACACAGAAAATTTTGGAAGTGAAAAGCAGCAAGAGGGAACTGTAAAGCGTTTGTAGCTTTATAGGTATAATAATTTAAAGTATGTGGCACTAATACATGGACAATTAGAGATCAAATGAACAAAACAGAAGTTTTTTGTTTTGTTTTTTAATCCAGAAACATAAAGAAATTTACTATTATAATAGAGTAGCATTTCAAGTCAGTGGGAAAATGATGAATTATTCAATAAATAGTGTTGGGACAACTGGGAGGCTACTTGAAACAAAAATATACTTGGATTTAGACCTCACACCTTGCATATATATACACATGCACACACACACACACACATACACACACACACACACACACACACACACACACACACACACAGAGCAGATGGATCAAAGTTTAAATGTGATTTTAAAATGTAATCACAAAAGTACATGAAGAAAATCAGGGAGAATTTTTAAATATTAGGGATGGAAAAGTTCTTGCTTAGAAACACTTCAAACTCAGAAGCTGTCAGAAAGATTAATAACGGGCGGCCGGTTGGCTCAGTTGGTTAGAGCACAGTGCTCATAACACCCAGGTCGCTGGTTCGATTCCCACGTGGGCCAGTGAGCTGTGCCTTCCACACCTAGATTGAAAACAACTCTACTTGGAGATGATGGGTGGGTCCTGGAAAAACACACTATTCCCCAATAAAATTGAAAAAAAAATTGAAAAATAAAATTGCTTGATCAATAGAAACCACCATGAGTTAAATCAAAAGACAAACTTAAAAAAAAAACTTCAAGTCCTATCATACAGAACAACTTTTCCCTAGTATGTGAAGAACTCTTACAAATCATTATGCAAAACAGCTCTATAGAAAAACAGGAAAAGGACATGACAGGCATTTCACAGATAAGGATGTCAAACAGCTCTTAAATACAAAAAGATGCTCAACCTTACAAGAGAAATTAAATTAAAACTACACAGAGACACCACTTTTCACCTCTGATTGTAAAAGATTGGAAATTTTGGTAACAGTTTTGGCCAAGGTATACGGAAAGAGCCATTCTCTTATTTGCTGGTGATTGTGCTAATTGATCAATATTTATAGGAAGGAATCTGGCAATATTAACTGCAGTCACTTGTGAGCCTTCGCACACCCACACCTGGTCCGTGTGTGGCTTCTGGACCTTGGGAACATTCTGTGAGCAAGATCGGGGCAGCAGCCCAACTTGGAGAGACAGAGGGAAGGGCGAGGTCGGAGGAGAAGAAACATCAATGACAATGATAAGAAAAATAAAAGGGAACAAAGAGACACAAAAGTTGCAAGGGAAAAACAGCAGAGAATGAAACAAATAGAACTACATAAGACCCCAAAGACCTAAAATCTGCAGTGCGATTTAAGAGATTTTAAAAAATTACATGATTATCACTTTGTGAGGAGTATAAATGTCTATTATCTTGCTTTGTACACCTGACACTAGTAAAAAAAATTGTTTTTAATTACATGAGGAGGTAGACCGTGAGTCAGCAAAAATGAACTTCTCGTGTTAGCAACACAGGCTATGGGACAAGACCACCTTCCCGTCTTAGAGATGTTCCAGAGAGGAAGATTACTAGAAAATTAAGTAACACGATAGGATATGTCTGTACTACTCTTTGGGGCCACTTTGTTAGAGTGGCTTGTACCTTGTTGGAAAGTGACAACTGCGTTGCCAATTCATGTACAGTGAATTAATGGACACGGCACAGAGTGGGCAGTTATAAACTGAATAAAAGCAGAGGCAAAAGATGGAAAGAGGTACCAGAGGGCTCATGAGCTAATGGTCATGGAGACACTTGCAGTTCATCAGGCATCTCATCTCCCCCCAGTGAACTGTTTTTTTGTTTATTTTATTCTTTTTTATTGTTTTTGCTTTTTTAAAATCCCCCCCCCCCCCCAGTGAATTCTTGTTTTCACTTCCCAACCACTTAACCAGCGATATACCCTCGGTCCAAGTCTGTCAAATGCTACCATCAGAAGAGCAGATTCTTTCTGGAGTGGCTGTTTGGGCCCATGACACTTCAGTGCTACCTCAAAAAGGAAACCCACATGTGACTTCCAAAGGAAAACAAAATCCAAAGGCTAAGTTATCACTAACACAGTAAAATAAAACCCAGCACCGGTGTCACTGTTGCTGACTGCACAGCCAGAGAGCCATTACCATGGAAATAAAAGCAGCACTGTACCAAAAAAACACACACCAAAAACCCAAAAAACAGCTGAGTACTGAAGACTACACTGTATATCCTTGAACTGTTTCAAGCCTGTTCAGAAAAGCAGTTGGCACAGGGTGAATGACAACCATCTGGATGCCAAAATGTTAGCGACCGAGGGAGAGGACTGGGGGGCAACTGGTTGGAGGCTGGAGGGGGCCTTGCTGGTCATGCTGAGTGCAGACGGGGGTTCCATTTGGGAAATTCGTGCAGCTGTCTGGCCACTTAAGACCTGTGTACTTCTCTGTAGGTCTGATCGTGTCAGCAAAGCTCACTGTCACACATCACTTTTGTCTTTGCCGGGGAAAGGAAGGGGACGAGGCTTTTCACTGCACAGCCTTTGGGACCTTTCCAATTGGGAAACAGATAACTGCATTCATCCATAAACAAACTCAATGTCTAGCCAGGGGTCAGCAAACTATAGCCTACAGACCAAACCTGGCTTGATACCTGCTAGTTCTGTTTTTTAATGGGATATAATGGACGTATCGGAAAAATTCAGTGGTTTTTAGTACATTTAGTCTAATCACAAGGTTGTACAACCAACATCGCTATCAATTCTAGAACTTTTCCTGACCCCCAAAAGAAACCTCAATATCCCTTAGTAGTTACCCCCTATTTCTACCATGCCTCAGTCCCTGGCATTAATGTATTTTCTGTCTCTGTGGATTCGCCTATTCTGTACATTTAACATAAATGGAATTACACAATATACTGCTTTCTGTGTCTGGCTTCTGTCACTTACCATGTTTTTGAGGTTCATCTACATTGTAGCACGTTTCAGTATGTCATGCCTTTTTATGACTAATATAGATCTACCATATTTGTTTCTCTACTCATCAGTTAGTGACCGCTTGGGTTGCTTCTACTTTTTGGCTATTGTGACTAATGCTTCTATAAATGTTTGTGTATAAGTCTTTTATGAACATACATTTTGCAATTCTCTTCAGCACATTCCTAGGACAACTGCTGGGCCATATGATGACTCGGAGCTTAGCTTTCTGAGAAATGGCCAAACTGTTTTCAGGGGGCACCATTTTGCATTCCCACCAGTAACATATGAGGGTTCCAATTTCTTCACATCTTCACCACCGTTTGCTATATTCCATTTTTGGGTCACCCTAGTGGGTGTAAAGTGAAATCTCATTGTGGTTTTGATTTGCATTTCTCTAGTAACCACCAGCATCGAGAGCATCTTGACACGTACTCATTGATCATTTATACATCTTCTTTGGAGAAATGTGTATTTGAATCCTTTGCTCATTTTTAAATAGGGTTCTTTTTAGTTCTGAGTTGTAAAAGTTCATTATATATTCTGGACATTAGACCCTTAGATATATGGTTTGCAAACATTTCCTCCCATTCTGTGGGCTGTCCTATCATTTTCTTGACAGTGTCCTTTGAAGCACAAGGTTTTAATTCTGATAAAATCCAATTTGTCTATTTTTTTTCTTTCTCTATGTGAGTTTTTGGTGTCTATAAAGAAAACACACATTCCTGTTTGTCTTCTGTACTCTTAATACTCCACTGCAATACTAGTTCACATCTGACACCAGTGTGAATTTTCCAAACTTCCAGCAATTCCTGCGACTACAGTTTAACTTAATTCTGACACTATCTACCTGGAGTTAGCACTAGACCTCACAGGTTAAGGGCGCAGTCCCACAGGACTACCCTCCCCCGCAATTCAGATGTCAATTGCATCTCCAGGTTGTCACTGACTGACCAGCTTCTGACTGACCAGCTATGAATCAGAAGCTCCCATGACCCCTTCCTCAGGTTCAATTAATTTGCTAGCATGTCTCACAGAACTCAGGAATAATAGTTTGCTTACTAGATCACTAGGTTATAACAAAGGGATACCATTCAGGAACAGCCAGATGGAAGGGGGCAAGGTAAGTGGGAAGGGGCAGAGCTTCCATGCTCTCTGGGCACGCCACTCTCCCAACACCGCCGCGTGTGCACCAACCTGGAAACTCTCCAAACCCTGTCCTTTGGTTTTTATGGGGGCTTCACTACACAGGCAGGATTGATCAAGCCACTGAACACTGGTGACTGAACGCAATCTCCAGCCTCTCTCACCTCCTGGGAAGGCTAGGGGGTGGGGCTGAAAGTTCAACGCTCTGATCAAGTGGTTGGTTCCCTTGGCAACCTGCCCCCATCCTCGGATTATCTTGGGGCTTTCCAAAACTCACCTCATTAACATAAACGCAGGAGTGGTGGGAAGAAGCCGATTATATGAATAACAAAAGACATCCATTTCACCTTTATTGATCTGGAGCTATTTCAGGAACTTGGAACAAAACTAAGTACTGTAACAAAAGATGCCACTCTGGCTTTTATACAGGAAATCCCAAGGAGTGTTAGGAGCTATGAGCCAGGGACAGTGGATGAAGACCAAATCCAGGTATCCCCAACTCTCCCCAAGTTCACTTTTAGGAAAGACCTACAGTAGGTACCTGTTTTCAGTAACAAAGAAATTTGAAGAATGCCCCCTCCCTCGCACCACAGATAAGCACCCCATGTGCTCATATTGTGCCCAAGCTTATCAATTCCATTTTTTAGAACGCTTTCTTCATTTAGCTTCTGAGACACCCAGGCTCCTGATTGTCCTCAAACCTCCCCAAATGCTTGTTTCCTTTGTGTGATCTTCCTTCCCTTCACATACGCTAACAAACGAAAAAATGTAATGTTTGCAAAATTCCTGTGAGAAATTTTTCAGCACAGAAAGTAGGACTTCTTGCTGTTTGATTCTGGTATTGGCAAATAGAAAGGCACCTACTCACCGAACCGGCTTCAAATCAGATAAAAAAACAATGACAATGTGTTTCCACACCAACCACTGCAACACTAGCAGAGTAAGAGACATTAGAATGCACTCCACAGAGGTTCATGGAACATTCCCATGGACTGCAGGTAGATACCCCTGGGATCTGCCTCCAGAACTAAGTAAGGTACATGTGGGGCCAACATTACTACAAAAGTCTGAGTAGTGAATTTCACCAACACAAGACAGAAGCTAGTGTGGACGACAGTTAAATATTGTCTAACGATGTCCTGAAGAGAGAATATAAGGGATAGAAGGAAAAAGAGCTCTTTATGATCTTTGTGTCTCTTAACGTCATAAGTATTCTCTTTGCTTAATTAAAAAGAGAGGGAGGGGGCCAGCCCGGTGGCTCAGGTGGTTAGAGCTCCGTGCTCCTAAGTCCGAAGGCTGCCGGTTCGATTCCCACATGGGCCAGGGGGCTCTCAACCACAAGCTTGCCAGTTCAATTCCTCGAGTCCCACAAAGGATGGTGGGCAGCGCCCCCTGCAACTAAGATTGAACACGGCACCTTGAGCTGAGCTGCCGCTGAGCTCCCGGATGGTTCAGTTGGTTGGAGCGCGTCCTCTCAACCACAAGGTTGCCGGTTCGACTCCCGCAAGGGATGGTGGGCTGTGCCCCCTGCAACTAGCAACGGCAACTGGACCTGGAGCTGAGCTGTGCCCTCCACAACTAAGACTGAAAGAACAACTTGAAGCTGAACGGCATCCTCCACAACTAAGATTGAAAGGATAACAACTTGACTTGGAAAAAAGTCCTGGAAGTACACATTGTTCCCCAGTAAAGTCCTATTCCCCTTCCCCAATAAAAATCTTAAAAAAAAAAAAAAAAAAAAAAAAAAAAAAAAAAAAAGAGGGAGGGAGGGAGGGGGAGGGACGAAAGGAAGAAAGGAAGGGGCAAGCCCATTCTCAAGACAGACCTGGACCGGAGAAGAAAGCTACCACTAATGAAATAAACTATCCCTTACTAAGGCATCCTTAGTGTCAGGGATTCTAAGTATTTCAGATACATTTGTTTCAAAATTTCATTTGTCCTTTCTCCCCTTTGGTTCTTAAAACAACCCTGTGAGAACAGCTATTACCTCTATAGTAATATGACCACAAAATATCTGAGAGAGAGGTGAGAGTGGATGAATGTCAAGGCAGGAATGGAATCTGGGTCTCCTCCCTCTAAATCCCCAGCTAGTTTCCCCAACACATGGGGAGGAACTGGGGGAGGTGGGACTGTGAAGGGTGTGTCCCTGTGGGAATCACCTGTGGCTGAGATGAACTTGTTGTAGTTCTCATAGACCAGGGTCTGCATGTCGCTGTCTAGAGCCCTGATTTGCCGCACCATGTCCGTCTCACTGTCCATCAGCTGGGCCAGGGGGCACTCTCTACGCAGCTGGAGGAAATTGGGTGATTAGTATTCAAGTCCGAGGATAGTCATGTCCCCCAGCCTTGCCCCTCACTGGAAGGCTTGCGGTGCAAGAAAACCCTGATCTCAGCCCCCGTCAGGAATCCCCAAATGGAGCCTATAAATGGCAAGGCTCAGGAGTTACTAGGTTTGAGGGACCCTATTTAGAGTTTGTCAGCATTGAAATCCTCAGACAGCCAAGGCCCAGTCCTTGGGGCCTATCCTGGGCCTATCAGAACACCAGGAGACCTCCTCAGTTCAGCCCAAATCTGTCCACGCCCCCTTAGACTCCAGCTCTGTCCCAACTGCTAGGCCAAGGGTCGTCTTCCTTATGAACCACTGCTTCCTTCACCACAACAAAGTCGGAAGCATGATCTGAGAGTGCAATATATCGGGGGCCTGATTCACACACACACACACACACACACACACACACACACACACATATTCTCTCACATACCTTGTCCAGATACATTTCCGGGTCGAAGTGCGCCCCATTGAGGTCTGTCGGGTCCAGGGGGTCCTGCCCCGGCGCCTCCCCCTCCGAGAGGCCGTAGTAAAGCTTCAGCATTCCGTGCGCCTTTCGCCGACGCTCCGGAGCCTCCGCCTCAGGCCCCTCCGGGGAGTCCCCAGGTCCAGACCCCGGGCCTGGCCCAGTGGCTGCTGCAGCCATCGCTCCAACTGCAGCCCACCGGCGTGAGGCAGGGAAAGGGACAGGGAGGAGGCACTTCCGGGAACCATAAAGTTGTTGTTGAAACGACGCAGTCCATCAAGTGCAACGTCCCCCGGCCGACGTTGGTACTTTGAGACTAGAGTTCCCCCGTATCTTTCTTCCCCAAGCGAAGAGGTTCCGGGAAAGCACTGGTTTCCCCCAGCTTCTCACGTGGAAGGATTTTGTGGAACTGGTCGGGTTGCTGCCTTGGCTGAGGGAGGGTGGGTCGCTGCTCCCAACCCCGCACCCCCGCACCCCACAGGCAAGGGCCCGCGGAATATGTCCCTAGACGCAGCGGACGGAGTGCGAGCTGTACAGCCAGAGAGCGTGTGCCTGGCATCCTCCCACTGCCTGGTTACCTGGGCAGCGGCTCAGTTTCCACCTTAGATCCCAAAACTGGGGTGCATACTTCAAGGGGGGCTGCGGAGGATTAAATGCAGGTACAGTACGCCGCACGGTGCCTCTAGCGCAGTGTGTCTCCAGGCCTCGTCCTGTGACAGCATCAGAAATGCCTTCGTTAATTACCTGTGGTGCATTTTAAGACTCTGGGCGTCCCCCAAACCTAGATGCTGCTTCTTTTTTTTTTTTTTTTTAAGTCCACAATTCGTTCTGATGCACTTAAATATTCCGTGTTTACAAGACAGACTTGCTGATCTTAAATGACTGATAGGATGTGGAGTGAGGAGTTGGGTGGAGTTGGGTTTCTGATTTGGACAAAGGTGTTCACCAAGGTGAAGAACTCAAGAGGACAGAATGACTTGGAGTTCAAACTGAGACATGCTGAGTTTGAACGGAGAAAACGACTTTATCAGCGTTGTCCTTGAAACATTACTTATGATGGGCTGGGGGGGGCGGGGTTAGAACGGAAACAGCCTTATTTGTCAGGGTCCTGCAGGCCAAACACATTCCACCACCTTTCCACATGGCCTGTGAACTATGAATGTTTTCTTTTTCGTATTTAAATGGTTGAAAAAAATAAGAATGACATTTCATGACACGTGAAAATTATATGAAATTCATATAGAGTAGATCTCACAAGTTTTGATCACAAGAAAAAATATAACTGGTGATGGATATTAACTAGACTTGTGATCATTTTGAAATATATATAAATATTGACTCATGTTGTACACCTGAATCTAATGTTACATATTATATCTTCATTTAGAAATTATTTTCATAAAATCATATGAAAATTGTGAAATTGTATGAGACATTTTAGTGTCTATAGTTTTATTTGAACACAGCCATGCCCATTTGTTTATACACGATCCATACCTGCTTTTTCTCTACAACAGTGGAGTTCAGTAGTTGCAACAGCGTCCATGTGGCTGGCAAAACCCAAAACAGTTGCTGTCTGGTTCTTTACAGAAAAAGCCTGTTGATCCCTGAATCTATGGGATATTCAGAGGATGTTTAAAAAAACGAAGATTTCAGCCTATGAAGCTATACACTTAAGAAAATGAAGAAGAGTATAAAGATTTAGATTTATTCCAAGAGGCCTATAAACATTTTTTAAAATTGCAGAATATTTAGAAAAATTATCCAAAATTTGGAAATAAGACCAAGAGTGTAGTATGTCCTTCCAATGTCATACTGGGCCATTATTTCACAAGCCCACCCAAGGATTATTTAATTACCCAAAGGAATGGACATTTGTTTGATTTTGTTATTTACTAGTCAGTGTTCAGACTCTGAAATTACAAGTAGATATTTTCCAGGAGAGACGCAAAACATTTATATCTAGTAAAAAAAATTAACCTCAAAAGTTATTATTTTTACTAAAATGTTTATTAATTGCCCTGTAGGGCATCGTGTTTTTTTGTTTTTTTTTTAATTTTATTGGGGAATATTGGGGGACTGTGTTTCTCCAGGGCCCATCAGCTCCAAGTAATTATCCTTCAATCTAGTTGTGGAGGGCGCAGTTCAGCTCCAAATCATTGTTTTCAGTCTTTAGTTGCAGGGGGTGCAGCCCACCATCCCATGTGGGAATTGAACCAGTAACCATGTTGCTGAGAGCTGTGTTCTAACCAACTGCGCCATCTGGCTGCCCAGGACATCAACGTTTTGTATCTAACCTATAACCACATTCTAACATTCCTCTTTAAATGCCTGTCAATAGCCAGCTCTTCAGGATGATTTACTGCCTGAGGAGAAACCCCCTCTCTAATGAGTTAATGCATCTTAGTTACATATTCATTCTATATTGAGATGTTTATAACTTTTTTAAAGTTGTACTTTGACAATACATATGGTGTGGCTTTTAAAAGTGTTTTATATGTTATGCACGTGTACTCCTACGTGCACGTAGATGTATGAAGTTACATCAATAAAGGACCAAAACGATGCCCACTCGCCAACCTGTTGAAGGGGTTACCTCTGTAGGAGTGAGGGCGGAGGACTGTTACATTTTCCTCTGTATGCTGGTGTAGTATACAAATCTTGTTTTCCCCCTTCTTCCGCCTCCTGTTCAACCCGTTGTTTCTCAGTCTAGTCGTGTAGGACCCAGCTCCCTGGCCCATGCTGGTATTATGAGCCTTGCGCTCCCCCCAGCTGAGGCAGTTGGTCACTGGTCTGGCCACTCACGGCAGCACACAGCGGTCTGCTGCACCTCACAACGACCTCTGACTGTTCAGGGCAGCCCAGATCCAGGGAGAGCAGTTATTCATAATCTTAGCTGCAGAGGGCGCAGCTCACTGGCCCAGCGACCTCGGTGTTAGAAGCAAGGTGCTCCAACCACCTGAGCCACCAGGCCGGTCACAAATCTTTTATAAGAACATATTCATACATTACTTGGGTAATTGCTTAAATGGCATCGAACTAGGAGCCCTAACGTATAAAAGTTAATTTGTATTCAAATGAGAACTGAGCTGAGGTGCAATTATTTCAACAGTGGGATCATAGGTGGCATTGGGGCATCACCCCTTTAATGTGTTAGGATGGGGTTTGAGGGACTGTGGTGATTAATGATACTGAGTAGCAAACATGGATGGTGAGGTCAGGCTCTAAACCTACTGCTTCAAAACAGAAGAATTTGGGTCTTGGCCTGACCTGGGACCTAACTAACTTCTGGGGCAGTCAGGCAAGAGGCAGTGGGGATGGCCAAGTTCAACATCGAGTCCTTCTTCTACTTTAGTTCCTGGGAGCTTGCATGTCCCTTCACACCACTTCTGCCCATGTTTCTGGCTTATTTTGTTGAGTCCTGGAGGTTTCATCTTGAATGTATGAAGGAAATGTTTTCTTCTTGGCTTCTAACTGTCCCTGCTCATTTCATAGCCTCAGGTAGAACTGGATCTTAGCCTCAGGACTAATGGCCCCAGTCATTGGCTGTGAAAGCTTGAGTGGACAATCCCTCTCTCTACCTCAAATTTGCGTGTAAAACAGGATTTATGCCACTGGCCCCAGCTTTCTCACGGGACTCTTGGTTGACAAAGATGATGGGTGTGAAAATGCTGAGTGCCGGGAGAGGGGAAAGCTGGTCAGCATCAGGTCCTTGAAGAACATCTGGGGAGAAGATGGAAAATCCAGTTGCTCAGGGCCACACCTGAGGAGGGCATGGCAAAGTCCCAGGACAGCTGTGGGGAATCTGTTGTCCCTTTCCTTCCCTTAGTTCCTTCCCAATAGGGGTTGGAGCAAATACTTAGAGCTTGTGATCCAACCCCAGGCCTCCCCTCACCTGGGAATGCCCTCCAGCTACACATCTGGGTCCTAATGTCTCATCTGCCTGACTTGCTGTGGACCTAAGACATGCTCCCCCCGACACACACACTTTTCTGATCCCCCGTTCTTCATCTGTAGTGTGCCCACACTAAGTCCTCTGTCTTAACTCAGTAGTTCAAACTGTTGAGGACTCAGTGGGAAAACGTTAAGTGCACCTGGTGGGATGAAGGGAACGCTGTCCCTTCCTCAACATGACAGGCTCCCACTCATCTGTACCTTTAGTCCACTACTCCGCCACAAGTCAGCGCCCCAACCGCCCATGAAACACTCCTGTGTTCTAGAACTTCAGCTTGTGTTCTAGAATCTTGTCCCCTTGAACGTCCTCCTGGTTTTAGAATCCCACTGCTATTCCAGACTGTGCATTCTAGAAGCGGTGGAGTCAGGTGCTTTTCCTGGGCAGTGTCGGCTTGCTCAAGCTCTACTGACTTGAGTCTGTACTGCTGCCAGGATGCGCTGGCGGGACCGCATTGCCGTGCTCTTCTTCCCGCAAGGCATGATGCTCACCGTGGCTGCCCTGATGCTCTTCTTCATACACCTGAGCGTCCTCGCCAGCGACGTGCACAACTTCTACTTCACCCACCACTACGACCGCATGAGCTTCCGCTACACAGTGGCCCTGATGGTAGGGCCGTGGCAGGGGCTCAGGGGCGGTCGGGGAGGCCCAGGGCCTGATGGAAACCCCACTGTTGTATCAGGGGGCCACTCTCCCACTGGATGGGGCCTACAGTTCTCCCAGGTGATCAGTATCTGCTGGGCTGCCATGGGGTCGCTCTATGCTGAGATGCTAAACGACAAGTTTCTTCGGTACTTTGCCCTGACTATCCTGAGTGAGTGACGGAATGGGGAGCTCTGGGACCCCGAGATGTGGAGGGGGCAGGGAAGGCTGATGGGGGTTCTCTCCACCCAGTGCTCAATGGAGTCATGTTCTTCAACCGTCTGTCCCTGGAATTTCTGGCCCTCCAGTACCGGGAGGAGAATCACTGAAGCTTGGGGGCTGGGCTGAGGAGGTGGAAGGAAAAGGAAGCTTCGGGCGTTTTAATAAAGTCTGTCATTTATTTCCACCTGTCCGCTCCTTCATGGGTTGGGGAGGGTGGGAGGCCGGAGGCCCAGGGGAAGCAGATCAAGATGAACATTTGATCTGCAGGGACCCCAGGCCCAGCCTGCAGCCATTCTGGTAGATTCGGCTTTGGGCCTGGGATCTTAGTGTCTCAGGCCTGAGGGAGAGGAGCTGAGAAGGGCCCTCAGACCGCCCCACCTCCCCTCCTCAGGCCCCCAGTTCCTAGGCTTGCCCAGACACAAGCAAGGTCTCAGGAGGGACCCACGCGGATGTGAGGGTTCATGAGCGGGTCCAGGTTGGGGTCACTGTCAGCTGCAGCCCGGCCCAGGCGAGACATGAGGACAAGGAGGGCCAAGAAGCCCAGCAGCCCCAGCAGCAGCAGCAGCCCCGCCCGCTGGAGCAGGGTCAGCGGCCGCTTACGAGACCCGGCCCGGCTCCTGGGGGGATGAGGGGAAAGTCAGATCAGGCCCCCAGTCCCTGGTGGCCCCACAGCCTGGCGAGGAGCCCTCATCACGACACTCGTCTTCTGGCCCCCGCACCACCACCAAGCCTCATTTCCTCAAGTGAGCCATGGGGACGAACATCCCTGGCCCTGGCCACTACAAGGGTGACCGTGCAGCTTAAACCAGCTGAGGCACCGACTGTTCTGGAAACCGGAATGTGTCAGGCATGGGGACAGTTACAAAGATCGGTGGTGGCAAAGCAGGAAGGGGCCTCAAAGAGCCCGAGTCGAAACCTCGTATGTAGCAGCTGAGGAATAGCAGACAAGGCGGGCTGTCTGCCCTGGAGACGGCAGACCCAGGACTTCTATTGCCAAGCAGAGGCCTCTCTATTCAGCCCCAACACCGGGGACCAATGTTACCCAGGACAAGCCTCTTTTGTCATGAAATTGTCGTGCCCGGAGACTCTGGCTCTCACTTCCCTTCCTCCCCCTTCCTGGCATCCTGCCCCACCTGACCCTGTGTACCTGAGCAGCTGGGCCAGCCAGCCCAGGGCAGGACGGCGACGGTACTTGTCATCGTCGTAATCCCCGTGGAGGCCTGGTGTCCGGTCATCGTCCCGCGTGTCATACACCTTCCTCGGGGCTGAGGCTGCAGGGGCAGAGCCATTAGCATCCACCGGCTCAGGGAAACTGGCCCACAGCAGGGGGAGTGGGGACGGCAGGCGATCCTTGCCTTTCTCGGCCTGACAGTAAATCTCAGAATCGTAGAGTGGTAACGTCTGTGCTTAGAGTGAGGAAAGGTCCCTCCAGGTGGGTCTCTGGACCCGAGCTCCCTTCACATGAACAACCCCACCCCTCTTCTATCCTCCTCTGGCCTAGACAATCCCCTGGCTCACCATGAGTCATGTGCTCGGAACCGCCCATGTGGATCACCGTGTGTTGCTCAGGCTGGCTTGGGGAAGCGGGGGGCCGGGGGGCTTGGTTGTAGTAGGCTGGGGCAGCAGAAGCACTGGTTCTCTCTTCTTGTTCAGAGGTACCATTGGCTGTGGCAGGAAGAGAGCCGTCAGCAGAGCAGGGAGGCAAGGGCCCCAACAGCAGGTGGAGACTGCCACTCACCATTAAAGCTGGACCAGTCAGAGAAGTCGGAGGTGTTGAGGGGCTCAGGCTCCGGGCTCACCACCTCATCAATCTGAAGGAAGGAACCTGTGTCACCAGCCTGCCCAGTGCTATCCCCACCCACCCATCTGGCCCAGGTGGGAACCTAGACAGACAGAGGGACTCTCACCAGAGGAAGGCCCAATCCTGCCCGGGCCCAGTTGACTGTGGCCAGCTTCTCTCTCAGCGCGGAGGCCACGGGGCCAGCCAGGTTAGTTGGGGGGAAGATGGGGCCACTGCAGCTGGGGCACTGGTAGCCAGCAGGCGCTGTATTTTGGGGCAGCTGGGCAGCACGTTCATTGAGGCAGGCCCAGTGGAAGAGATCTTAGGGCCCATGAAATAGCAGAGGCGAGTCATGAGGAAGAAGAAACTTTGTACCCCTAGCCCAGCAACAGCCCCCAGCCCATTGCAGGAACATACGCACACATACATAGAAGCCCAGGGCCACCTCCTTCCCATACTCGCCCCAGGTCCATTTCGTCAGTGTGCCCTCAGCCCTACTGGCTACCACCATCTGACTGAATCAAAGCAGATGCTACACAGCCTACTAGGAAGTGGGGATGGGTGGAAAGATGATGCCATAAGCTCCTTGATTAGCTAACAGCTAATCAAGAACAATTTCAGAAGAGCTTCCTATATGCCTATACACCTCCATGGGCACACATACCTGTGTTTATATACACATAACCAAACGTGTGCCATCCCTGCATCTATCTTACAGGCACACTGACTCTCACACATACACATCTACACACTCACTTGTGTGCTAACACTCAAGCACCCTCACCCACACACTCTCCTGCAACCCCACGATACACCTGTATTCTTATGTTCACATGCAACATTTACCCATTCACTCACCCACAAGTACTAATGAACCCACTAACACTTATGTAAACACACAAAGCACATTGAATTCATGCACGTATACCCATGCACTCACACTAAGAAACACCTACGTGGAGCTCACTCTTTTGCACTAGCTCCTCCAAAAAATGGAGCTAAGGCTCTTACACAAAGGCAAGGTCATGACACATGTCTGCTGACTGCTTTTAGCTGACTCTACTATGGGAAACTCGCTTCCTCTCTGTTTAATGTTGGAATCAGTAGTGGATCCTGAATGTCTGAAAGGCCCATGCCAGTCTGGCCAGCTCACAGCCTCAACCACGCCCCAAGTTTGACTGCCTCTTGCTCAACCCTTGAGATTGGAAGGAAGAAACTAGAAACTTTCATTTTTAAGGAGACATTGAGGCCTACAAAGGAAAAACGACTTGCCTGAGCTTACAGAGCAGGTTAAGTAACGCAGCAGGATTAGAATCTGGGGCTCCAGCCTTCACGGCTTAGGGGGGTCTCACTGTCCTGCTGCTTAGGGAGGGCTAGGAAACTAGTCACCAAGCCGGGCCTATCCGGATCCCCCCAAGGTGCCCAGGCCTCACCATAGCAGACAAGGCGGGTCGTCTCCCGAGTGGCCAGGGGTATGTTGCACAGGCGGCAATTGGGGTTGTAGTCGCTATCTTGGAGCCACTGCAGGTAAGACTGTACGATGCACTGGAGTGGGAGAGAGAGGTCACAACTGGAGCTGGGCTCCACAGCCCAGATCCCTAAGGCCCAACTGCCTCTTTATCTCTCATCACAGAGGAGACTTATCCTTTCGTTTGTTCAATCAATAAACATTTATTGAGCACATACTGTGTGCCAGACTCTGTCTTAAGAGCATATAGCAGTGAACAAAATAAACCAAGGCCTTGCCCTCGTGGAGCTTCCATTCTAGCGCCAAGCCCTTCATGGATTTGGAGGATGCCAATACCACTTGCCCTCCCAGTGCCCTGCTCAGCCGCTCCCCTGAAGGCCCCACCTTGGCGTGATTGGCTACCAGGCAGTGCTCGCAGACGTTGACCCGGTGTTCGAAGCAGAACAAGTTGGTCACCTTCCTCTTGGGGCACTTGCAAAGCCCCATGGTCGACCCTGGGGAAGAGGCCTGAGTTGGTAGGGAGCTAGGTTCTGGTGGCCGCTACGCACTCACCAGCCCAGTTCATTTCCACTTTTAACTCCCCTAGACACTCTCACATTCGCCGGAGCCCCAACTTCCTGCCCACCGCCCCTCTTCATTCCGGACCACGCTCCCGGCATAAACCCCGCCCCCGAAGACCACTCATTCCTCCTGGACCCCGCCCCCGGCCAGGCCCCTCCATCAGCGTCTCTCCGATACCACCGGCCCCGCCCCCAGGGGCCCCTCCTGAGTCCCACCCCTCCAAGCCCCGCCCCCACTTTCTCCACAGACCCCCCTCTCCGTGTTACTGAGCCACTCGGGCACGGGTCCCGACAGGCCCGAGCGCTGATCCCACACGCGGAAGGACAGACACCGCGCTCCGCGGGCCTCCAGCTCAGCTCTTTCCAGTTCGGGCCGCTCCTATTATGCCTCGGCTGCCACGTCTCTTCCGGGTGCGGCGCGTGCTGATGACGCCAGCGCGCCACCGGCCCCACCCCGCGGACGGTAGATTTGAGACGCGTGAGGAAGAGGCGACCCAAGTCCCGCGGCCCTCCCGCCTTACGTAATTTCCGCTTCCTCCTGGGTAGGGCGGGTAATCCGAACGTTTTTGCTTCAGAAAGGCCCTCGGGTTGGCGCGAGCCCGGGCGGCGGCGGCGGCGGCGGCAATCCAAACCAAGGCTAGACATGTCCGAGAGGCGAACGCGGTCTGGAGGGGCCTCTCAGCGCTCTGGTGAGGGGAGGGCGCGCGGGAGAGACGGGGCCGAGCTGTTTGAGGGCTGCAGTCCCATGAGGAAGGCCCTCCCCGTACCGCCTTACGATGGGTGACCCACGGCCCACCTTCCGCCCCGAGAAGGCTCCCCCAAAGTGCCTCTTGGGGAACCTTTTCTCACTGTCTCCAGAACCTGTGTTCCAGACCTTGAGGTCTAGAGCCCTCCCCGACCTCCTAACTTTTTTCTCTTTCCAGGGCCAAACACCACATCTCCTCAGTCTCTGCGGAGGTCCCAGCGGAAGTCAGGCTCCGATCTCCCCAGCACCCTCCCTGACATCTGGCCGAAGGTGAGCCCGGGGTTCCTCAGTTCCTACCCTAGAAGTCTTTGGATTCATGTAGAGCTCATGGTCACCCCTCTTCTCCAGGCACCCCCGGTGGCTCCAGTCAAAAAGCCCATCGTCTTGAAGAAGATTGTGGCCCATAGTGTAAAGGTGAGGACGGAGAGAGAGCTTGTGGGTGGGGAACCACAATGAGGGGCCGGCTCTGTGATTAATAAGTGTTGTCTCCACAGGTCCCATCCATCCACTCGCCTCGAAGGAGCCCTAGGGTGAGTTCATTTTCATTTGCTTTGTTCAGTGAAATCCAGGACATTCTGGAGCTGGGACAGACTATGGTGGCCCACACTATTTGCTCAGGAAGCTGTTTTGCAGTATTTTGAAACAGTTTACCCTTGGACACCTGCAGGCTGTACACTTACTATTGCCAACCTTGCTTACTCCTTGTAGACTTAATATATTTAGCTCTTGATGGTGTGTTCAAGAGATGGTATGTTCTACCATTTTCCTTTAAACGTTAACTGTGTCCTAACTTTCTTTCTGCTCCATCTTGTCCTCGGTTTTTGTGGGGTTTTTTAACTTCATTTATTTAAGTGTGTTTTTCCAGGACCCATCAGCTCCAAGTCAAGTAGTTGTTTCAATCTAGTTGTGGAGGGCGCAGCTCACTGTGGCCCATGTAGGAATCGAACTGGCAACCTTGTTGTTAAGAGCACCGCGCTCTAACCAACTGGGCCAACCGACCGCCCTTTGTCCTCAGTTTTTATTTACGGTTGTTGTAAGATGAGTTATGTGTATGATGGCTTTGCGGTTTTAGCAGAAGTCAAGATGTTTCATTAAAATCTGTGCCTGAGGATATAATGAATGAGAAATGCCAACTGTTTTGAGGCGCTGATGGGGCTTACAGTCAAGTGGGAAGAAAGACACATGAACAGGTGATGACATAGTATGCTGAGGACTGCAACACAGAACTAGATGGTACGAAGGCACTTAACCCAGACCACGTGGCTCAGGGAACATTTCACAGAAGAAGAAACATTTAAAATGAGTCTCTAGTCTTTACAGACAAGTAGGAGTGTCTGTAAGGGAAGCTGTATTGGCAAAGATTCCACACACACATTCAAAAAACAAGGTTTGGGGAGCAGCAGCTTCCTTTCTTGGTATGTCTGCCGCAGACCTTGATAGAGGAGGGCGCGTGCTAAGCCAGAACAGAATAGATCCTGATGAGGCATGAAAGCTGTGTTTGAGACCTTGGGTTTCATCCTTGGCACTGTGGGCAGCTTTTGGAGAGTCTTAAGCAAGGTAGTGACTGAGTTAAACTTTGGTGTTCGAGAACGCTCCCTCTTGGGGGTGGGGGTGGAGGGAGCTGGGGGGAGAATGGGCTGGAAAAAGACTGCCAGGGGTTCTAAGACCAGGTAGGAAGACTTGACAGGAATCCTAAGGTGAGATGATGGGGGCCTAAAGTAAGGTAATGGCAAAGTGATGCTCCCCCCCCGGCTCACCACGTGACTGTCCTATCACACAGGACTCAGCTCAGTGGAGACCTCCTTCCAGAAGCCTTCCCTGACCACCCCTTCCCTGACCACCCCTTCCCTGACCTACCCCGTCACGGTCACATTTCTTAATGTAATTCCTAGGACTTATCAATGGCTGGGGGTAATTTGTTTGTTGTCTTTCTCTCCCCAGTAGGTGCCTTGAGGGCAGAGACTGCCACCTTCCCCATAGTAGTCAGTCATTCTTGTTGGTTGACTAATAAATTCATGAGACAGTAAACAGAAAGAGCTGTGACAACTTGGGTGACTGCTTGGCCATAGGGAATAAGGAAATAGTAGTCGGGTAACCCCCATGTTGTTCAGCATCCCTTTGACGAGACTCATGGGGCATATTCTCCAGAGCTTGCAGTCGTGTCTCTTTTTGATAACCAATGGACTTCCTTCTAGCTGACCACAGGAGTCATTGAATTTGTCTCATTTTCCCCTTGTTTGGGCTGCCAGACAGCCCAGTGCCAAGATTTGTGTACATTAATTGGGTTTTGTGTACATTAAGTTACTGAACACCTGCTGCACGCGGGGCTCTGCTGAAGACGGGGTACAGGCAGGGTCAGCCAGACAGATAACGACCCCTGCTCTCATGAAGCCCATATTCTGTTGGGGTGACAGTCAACCAATGGACAAGCCCAAACCAGAATGTGATGGTTGCTGTACAGGAGAGAGTTGTTCTGACAGAGAGTGACGAGCAGAGGTGAGGAGGGTCTGATCTAAACTCCACGGTAAGGGTCGGCCTCCCTAAGGAAGCAGCGTGTGAGCTGAGTGGAATCATAGGGGACAGTATGTGAACCTCCTAATCCACATGCCCTGTTCACAACCTTGCCAGGGCTCCCTGGGTCTCCCCTGACAGTGGCCTACAAAATGTCCTGGGATGCCCCTAATGACCTCTCATGCCCCGTCCTTAGTGCCTCTCCTTAACTTCCACTTGATTCAGGCACACGGGCCTGCTTGTTCCTAACGGGCACTTTCGCCCCAGGACTTCTGTACCTTCTATTCCTCTAGGTGACTCACTCCCCCACCTCCATCAGGTTGTAGCTCAAATGACACCTCGCCTGCGTTCACTTCCTTAAAATTCCAACACACCCCTGGTACTCTCTCCTGTTTGGTTTTTCCCCAAAACTAACATACTACATGGTTTCCCCTATTTATTATCTCTTCCTCCACTAGAATGGAAGCTCCATGGAGACGGGTTTTCTCTGCTTTATTCCCTGTTGTACGCCCAGCGCCTGGAGCAGGCAGGTGACCAATAAGCTCTTACTACTGATTTGATGGACATTTCAGGAAAGTCGTTGCCAACTGTGACAAATGGACCACAGAGAGCAAGGGGGAAGCAGGAAGAGCAGTTAGGAGGTTATTGAACTGGTCTAGACGGCAGGTAATGTGGCCTTGCATCAGTTAGAGGTGACGAGCTGTCGGTCATGTTTTGGAGACAGCTGGCAGCATCAGCAGGTGGTGGCAACGTCTTGTGTCACAGAAGACTCCTCAGAAGCAAGAACCGATTGTCCTTTTCTTTCCCTCCCCACATCTGTCCCAGGATCTGACTTGTTGCCTAACCTGTCTCCTCTTTTCCTTTTAAAAGTGTTTGTCCTGTGGCTCTTTCCTTCCAGCCTGCATCCCCTTGGGCCTTTCTGGAAGGAAGTGACACAGCTCAGTAACAGGGAGGTGCTCTCTCTTCTGTCCTGGTACAGATTGCATTTTTCTTGGAGAAAGAAAACCATCCTCCTGACAGGGAGCCTACCAGGGAGGACCTCTTCAAGACATGCAGTGTCCCCGTGACCCCCAACACCACTCCTGTGCTGTACAGCCCAAATGTGGGGTCCAACTGTGGGGAAGAGCTGGACACCAGAGCCCTAGAAATGTCTAAAAAAGTCAGGCGCTCCTACAGCCGGCTGGAGACCCTAGCCTGTGCTTCCACGTCCACCCCAGGCCGCCAGTCCTGCTTTGGCTTCCAGGGGCTACTGGCGGCAGAAGACCTGGCCGGAGTCTCGCCTTTGGGGTGTTCAAAGTTCACTGAGGTCCCCAGGGTCCCTGCGGTTCCCTGGGTCCCGGACACTACTCTCCCTGGAATCTCCCCACCAGTTGTGAAAGAGAAACGAAAGAAGAAGAAGGTGCCGGAGATCCTGGTGAGTGCTAGGCAGGGGCCTTCTGTCATCACGTGGACGCACTGGGCCGGGGCTCGGCTCTGGCAGTTTTGGGGAAAGGCAGCACCTGCAGGGTATGGGTAGAGATGCTCCAGCCAACATGACCTCTCCCCACTCACCTGCCCCCCATTTTTCTTCCCCCAGAAATCGGAGCTGGATGAGTGGGCCGCGGCCATGAATGCTGAGTTTGAAGCTGCTGAGCAGTTTGATCTCCTGGTTGAATGAGATGAAACGGGGGGAACCTGGCCAGACCTCCCCCTCTTCTCCCTGTACATATCCCCTTCTTCCTGAGGAAAGGACACTTGGGGTCCTCTTTCCTGGCCTTGTTACCTATGCATGTGCGTTGTTGGCACGTGAGGCCTGTTCTATGAGAGTCTTAAGCAAGGTGGTGACTGAGTTAAACTTGGGTCAATGGCAGCAGCTGTTTCGGCTTCAAGGAATGCGGTCCCCCAGCCCAACTACACGCTAGTATGCTGTTTCTAGTCAGTGACACGCCCCTCCCCCCCATCTTCCCTACCTGCCAGAGTGGCCTGGCCAGAGGAGGTTACAGGGCTGGGGACTGGGTGGGAGCATCTCACTCGGGGCGGGGGCGGGGGGGGCGGGGAATGGGACGGCTCTGACCAGCCCCAACAGAAACAGGTGCCACGGGCCACGGCAGCCTCAAGCCTTCTGTCCCAGGTTGCTCTCTGCTGGTGGCTTGATCCAATCCATGTAACGTGGCTTGGGTTTCCTTATTCTGTAGATGGTCCAGGAGAGAGTTCGTGGATTGGGGAAAGACTGAGGAAGTAACTGGATACTCAGCCAGTAGAGTCAGGTTTTGAAGGAGGGTGGGAACCTTTGGTTGGGTGTCAGACCGTAAGTGTTGACTCCATAGAAGCTGTTTTATTGGTCTGTGTTCTGCTGTTGAGATGTTTGGTTAAATGACAGGCTGGTGGCTGCGTGGGCAAAAGGTGCATTTTGGGGTGCAGTGCCAGATGCCATAGGCTCCAGCCTCCACAGAACCTGAGGCTCAGAGCGTTTGGACTGGACACCACAAGGCCAGGAAGGGGCCCATGGCAAGAGGCACCCCCTCTTGTCATCCACACCTGTTTTCCTACAAAATAAAGCAGAGTCAACTCAGCTCTAGAACAAAAACTTACAGGTTGAACAGTCCTATCCCACTAGCGTTTTGCACCTACACTTGTGAAGTTCTAGGAAGCTTTTCTCAGGGGCCAGAAAGGGGCAGGGGGCGATAGCAGTTTTAACCTGTAGCTCTCCTAGTGTTCTCTCACATGAGGGCACTGCCTGGGGCAGATGCTAGGAGTTGAGTTGCGGGAGGGCGTTGTTTCACTGTCTCCAGGGAACCCCACTCCCCCACCCCGTTTCTCTTCTCAATGCTGGTAAAAGGTGTGCTTGCAAAGGTTGCCCAACCACAATGTCCACCACATCCCAGAACCTCTTGACGTGTACAGGTTTGTGGACGTAGAGGCAAAGGAGTGTGGGGGGCTGGCGGAGGACAGGACGGCAGGGAAGATGAGTGCCTGCTTGGTCAGGGTACTGGAAACAGCGCTGCGTGCTGGGTGCTAATTAAACTCTTTGCAAGGCCTGTGAGTCCCAGCTTCCCTGCTCAGCACTTCTCGCTTTGTCAGACCCTGCAAGCAAGCCCCTTTGCCAGGGAGGGCCAGGTGGGCTTGAGCTAGACCATGTCCAAGGGATTTCTGCCCCCGCTGGCTGGCACAGAACTGGGAAGTGTGTCAGTCTGGCAGAAGAGTCAGGAGCAGCCCGATGATGAGCTGATGGCATCGCTGCAAACCTCTCACTGTCCCTGAAAAACTAAGAATGTGGGATTTAAGGGAAAATTGGGGTTTCTCTTCTAAATTAAAAAAAACACGTGATTGAAGAATTTTTGTCTGTCTATGCACGGTTTCTTTTACTGGGGCAAAGGCAGAGCTGAGGGTAAGCGGCCCAGGAAGCCAAGCCTTCTTTGGGCTTGTCACAGGGTTGTCCCTTTGTACTGCCAGCCAGGCCTCCAGTAGCCCTGTGGTAGATCACTGCCCCTGCTCCCCATGACTTTCTGTCGAGTTGCTCACACCTGCTCCTCCGAAGGCAGGGCTGTGTAGAATGTTCGAAAGTTGCTCTCTGCTTCCATGTTATTGTCCTCGCTCTGTTTACTGCTCAGCCACAACTAACTAGTGACTCCGTAATGCCCAATGCTAGAGACTCAGACCTCTGCAGCCTGGGCCAAAAGCACCCTTTTGGGGGTCATGACAGTGCTGCCCCTCTTTCTTGGCTTCCGCTGAAATGTCAGAACACACAGGTTCAGCCTTGGACCCGCTTTCCAATCTGATTGCTCCCCCTGGACAACCCCAGGCTCTCTGGGCCACCTTACGGCCAGTCTTTCCCCTGAGCCTCAAACAAGAATCTAGAACTGTCTTCTTGAACTGTCTCTCCACTCAGAAGTCATCTTGAACTCAGCTCAACCTCCATCTTGCTTCTTCCTATGCACCCTACACCATTGGCATCACCACGAGCTGACTCGCCTACAAGCCACGACCCTGGGGTCATCTGCAGCTCCAGCCTCTCCCACACCCCATCCCTCGGCCACGGGACAGCTGTCCTGGCCTAGTGGGTCTCCTTCCCTTTAGTCTCTCATCACTCCAAATGGTTCCCACTACGACCAGAATGAATTTCCTGAGAAAATGTGGTTTCTCTTCTGCTTAAAGCCCTTCAACACAATTGCATTTCTGCGTGTAATACCCACAAGAATTGAAAGCAGAGGCTTGAAGTACTTGTACAGTCACATTTAGCAGCATGATTCACCATGGCCCACAGGTGGAAGCAACATCAGTGTTCATCAATGGATGACTGGATAAACAAAATGCAGTGTGTACACACAATTGAATATTACTCTGCCTGCAAAAGGAATGAAATTCTGACACTTGCTACAACATGGACGAACCTTGAAAACATGATGCTAAGTGTAATGAGCCAGCAATAAAAGGACAAATACACGAGTTAGGTACCTAAGATAGTCAAACTCAGAAATAGGAAGTCAAATGATGGTGATTGCCAGGGGCTGGGGGAGGGGAATGGAGAGTTATATTTAATGAGAATTTCCACTTGGGAAGATGAAAAAGTGATGGAGATGGATGGTGGTGATGACTGCGTAGCATTTAATGTGAATGCTTAATGCTACTGAACTGTACACTCAAAATGGTCAGTTTGATGTTACGTATTTTGCCATAAAAAATGCAAACCACAAAACCCTTTGGTGACTTCCCGTTGTCAGTGTAGTGGTATGATGATGGTTCCTGGGTTTGGGCTGCCCAGCACCTCAGCCTCTACAAGTGGGCTGGCTGTACGCCCCCACTTCCCTCCATGCGCGTGAAGACACTTGCTCTCCCTGATCCCAGAAACCAGGACTTGAGAATCTGACCTGAATTCAGCCAATCAGATTCTGCACCTGAAGCGAGAACCAAAAAGAGGGAAGAAAAATTGAGGATTCAGCGAGGGGGTGGCCCTGTGTGTCCAGTGGCCCTGGGCCTCCATTGTCCTGTGTGGAGAGGGCAGGTCACTACAGTTGGCTCCTGCAGCAGGGCCCTGGGTGTTCCTGGCAGCCAGCGTCCCACACTTCCTGCCCTTTAAATCTGTTCCTATGAGTTGTGCGACTCCCCAATATCCTTCCAATAAACTACTTTTCTGCTCAAATTAGCCAGCGTGGTTTTCTATTGTGCAACCCAGAGACCTGCTGGTCCAGACTCCTTGGCAGAGCTTGTGAGAACTCGGTGAGAACGGTGGCCACGACTCCGGTCTTAAGGCCCGTAGGACCACCGCAGGTCCTGAGATGCTACAAGGTCCGTGCCTCTGAGCGTTTGCTTACTGCTCTCTGCCTTGCCTGCTCTTCCCCATTTCTGTATCACCTGGTGAGTCTTGCATCCATTAGGTCTGGCTCAAGCGTCAGCTCTGCTCGCCTTTGTGACCTGCCGCTCCCCTCCGCAGCGGGAGCATGAGGAGTAAGAGCATAGATGCTGGAGTCCAACAGAGTTTGGATCCTGGCACTGCCAGTTTCTAGCTGTATGACCCCAGGCATGTTAATCAGCCTCTCTTGTGCTTCCGTTTTCTTATCTGTAAAATGGGAACAATAATCGTACTTACCTCAGTGTTTTGGTGAGAGTGTGATAAAATAATACAAGTGAAGTGCTTAGTACAGAAGTGTTCAATGCACAATAGTTATTTTCAGGTAGAACTGACCACTCCTTTCTTATTCCCTGATCCCTGCACAGACCTCCATCATCGTACCTTTAACCTTGAGTCTGTGTGGTGCACACACGTTTCTACCGTAGTCTGAGCTCCCTGAGGGTGGAAACGGGCTTGCTTCTGTCCCGCCAGCATCCAGGGACATTGTGGAGGACATAACGTGGTTTCCCTCCAGCCCAGTCAGGCTGCGCCCTTCTGAAGTTAGGCTAAAGCTGGCAACCCTAACGGAGGGATCTGGTTGGCTGGACAGAGTTGGTGGTGGAGGCTCTCCAGGCTGGAGGTCGCCCCAAGAAAACCGAATGAGGCTGGAAAGGGGAGGCCAGCGGGATGGTGGACATGGCTCACCCATCAGGCTTCTGTCTCCCGCAGTCTCCCCAGGGCAGACGAACCGTCCACTCTAAGCCCATCAAGAAGCCAGTGGTGCCGCCTATTAAGGAGCAGAAGCCGGAAGACCCTCAGGTCTCTGGAGAGCCAGGCACAGAGGTGACAGGCAGGGGTGGCAAGAGGGTTGGAAAAATTCTTCCCCTGCCTGGGTGGAGATCTAAAATCGCAGCCATCACTCCAGGGTGTGGGAGGACCCTGGCTCTTGGGCTGCCAGCCTCAAGCCACCTCAGTCACCATGACACCTTCTCTGCCAAAGCCACCCTCTTCAGAGCCAAAGCTGGACCTGCAACCAGAACCCACGGCCAAGTTCCTGTTTACACTCCTGAACGTGACAGAGCCCCCCGAGCCCAAAGACCCCGAAGAGTAAGGCTATGTGGTGAGGGGGAGGGAGGCTAAAGGTGCATCTCCCCTCTTCCCCCTCCATTAACATGCAGAGCTGGGCCAGGACTCAGCCCTGGGGTGGGCAGAGGGGCCCAGCAGGACTGAAGGAGCCTGTGAGCCCACTCTGCCCAGCTCATCTTCCCCCAGCCTCTTGACCCTCTGGGCCAACCCTCACTGCACACCTGCCCTAGGGACTTGGAGATCCAGGAGAGCCGGTTCCTGGATAAGGGAGACTGGGGCGCCCAGCAGACCTCGAAGGAAATCAGCCATCTGCAGAATGCTTGCATGCGGTGAGGGGCCAGGGCAGGTGGGGGACAGGGCTTTCCCCACAGAGGGCAGTGCCTGGGGCTTGACAGCTGTGGGTTTGCCCCTTCACTTGGCCTTCTTCCTTCCCTCCTTCCCTTGCCTTCTTCTCCCTGTTCTAGTCCTGACGACCTCCTGGCTGGCCAGCGGGTCCCTTCCCTCCCAAGCATCAGTGTCCTTCTAGTATGCGAGCAGGACCTGTCCCACAAGTATGGGGCCACCGCTCTTTCCCGTCAATTGTGTGCCCACATGCCTGGTTATTGGGCAATCTGTAAGGCTGCCTATTAGGGACCCCTCACTTTTCATTGTTCAAGAACTTGCAGGGTAGTTTGGTCTGGGGGCGGGGTATGTTCTCTGCATGTCAGGCTCTGGAGCTTGGGTTGGCACAGTCCCATGGCCACTTGCCAGGATCGTATTGAAACCGGAGGCCGAGTCCAGGCTTATGCTGCCTGCACCGTTCAACCAATAGACTGACACAGGAATTGCACTGTAGAATAAGCGTTTATTATCAGAGCATTGGTGGTCTGGGAAGGCGGGTTAACACCTCCAAAAACTACTTTTACATTCTCAGACCAGCTTAGGGGATTTAAGGGAAAATCTGGGCGTTCCTCCAGAGGCTACGTGACAGTTCTGCCGGGGTCTGTTCTGCTTCATGGAGTCTTCCCTCTGGCAGTGTGGTTCTCTGACATGGTTATCAACCCAGGAACAGTGATGGGAGTAGCCTGGAAAGAATACTAGGCCAGAAAGCTTGTGATCAGTAAGCGTGAGGGTGTTAATCCTAAGCTTCCGGTTCATTTTCTAAAGCAGGGAACTGGGATGGGACATTCCGAGCTAAGGGGGGTGATTTGTGGTTAAGCTCTAGGGCAGGGACATTGAAAGGGGTCTCAACAGGGCCCTGTTTCAATTCCCCACTGTCAAAGGCAAAGTCCATATGAGACTAGCTTGAGGTGAAATTAGTCGCTGTGATGTTGAAGGAAGACTCGAGCTTCTGGTGTCCCTCGGGCCTTTGGCAGCTGGCTAGCAATGGACCTAGAAACGGGGGTACATTGAATATGCAGCAAGACATAAGCCCTACAATTACAAACAAGAGGAAAATGAGAAACGTTTCCCTTAATCCGGCAAGGTTGGGGAGCCAAGAGGTGAGCCGGGAGAGATCAAGACCAAAGAACCTGTGGGGACAGAGCCAGGAGTGCAGTTTCCAGGCTCTCGGCCTCACATAGAAAGGTGCTGGCTCAGGTAGTAAATGGCCATCAACTGTGATTGGATGGCCATCAGCTGTGGCTAGTTGGCCGTCAGCTGTAACCAGTGAGCCATTGGCCACTAATATAACTGCCGTGGCGACGCTAGCAGCAAATGGGGGTCTAGCAAGAAGCTGGTAGCTGAGCTAGCAAGCGCGGATTGCGGTTAGCAAGTGAGGTTGGTTGGTTGGCAGAGAAGTGGAGTGTGGATTGTGGGTCGTGTGGCTCCTGCTTCCTGTGTCTCCAACCCAGCCGCCAGTGAGACCATAGTGGTACGACTCCCCTACCTATGGCTCCGTGGGTGTTCCTTTTTGGCCTCACCATATCCTGCGTTCTTATGTGGGGAGCGGGACCAGAGACCCTGCATAACACCCTGCATGACACCCGATTTTCAATGACGGCCTCTCTAACTTGTCCTCGTTCTTCCCCGAGAGCATGGATGGCCTGAGAGGTGGCATTCAGGGCCTTTACCGTAGAGCAGGCCATCCTGCTGATTTCTATGGTCAGGGCGATAGTCATGGCTGGCATCACAAAGAGAGACAGGGCTGTGTCTTAGGCTGGACCAAACAAGTGTAGCTCGCTATTGCAGTGAGGGCCTAAAGCAGTTTCTCTGTGATGTCTGATTGGGTGGGGTGTCTGTGGCATCAAAACGGTTAAGTCTTCCCAGGGAGCAAGGCCCTCCTTTACTATTGGTTGGCACCTAAGAATAGTTTTTCCACAGGTGAGGAACCACCCAGCGGGTAACTTAACATTATCCATTGGCATAAGTCACTGAGGTGATGGAGCGGCAGTTCAGGTCTGCGTCAGCTGTAAGGACAAAACAAGAGTGGGTACAACCAGTAAACATAACACAGCCCTCCGCTGGGGTCACCGCTGAGACCTCGAAGGAAAACATAGCTCAGTCCTTCCTGGTGACGACAGGACCCCAGTTATAGATGTCAGAGTGTGACAAGCTTGTCAATGGATTGGAACGTCGTGTGATTCCTAAGAGTCTCTAGTGCGGCACAAACTCCTGTTAAGCAGGAGGTGAAGGTCTGTTCTGCGTACGTCCCTCCTGAAAGGTAAAAATCAGAGATATTAAGTATAGACTTAGCCAGATAAACCCAGACATTTTCATTTTTTTCAAACGGTATTGGTTCCCCCAAGGAACATCCTAGGAGGACTGCCATGAGTACAAATATTTGAGGTCCCCTAGGGTGGGGATTTCCATGGTGCAGTATCTTTTCTCTTGTAGTTCTGTCTTCTTTATTCTGGAGTGGTGAATCCAGGGCCGATTCCCTCAAGTCTGACCGCCGAGTTCATGGTTAACACGTTGCGTACGGCGGGGTGTAAATCCCTCGTGAAGATTCTCGTGATCCGTACGCAACGTGTTAAATTCAGATGGAGCTTTGTCAGATTTGGACAGATTCAAGTAGTTGTAAAATTTCTGAGGCATGTTTTAATTTCTTTCTTCCCAGCCATAAGGAGGTCACGTTCTTCCCAAATAGCCTTATGCGCAGGTAATACCAGGAAAGCATATTTAGGGTCAGTGTTAATGCTGACTCGTTTTCCCTTGGCTAGTTCAAGTGCACAGGTTAGTGCAGTGAGTTCAGCCTTCTGGGTGGATGTACCTGCGGATAAAGGTCAGGCCTCTATCATTCGGTCCAGAGTAACCACTGCATACCCTGCTTTTCGTCTCCCGTTGTCGACGAAGCTACTTCCATCCACAACAATAGGCCAATCTGGGTCCTGGACCGGTTGGTCCTGTAGATCTGGCTGACTGGAACAGACTAATTCCACAATTTCTATACAATCGTGTATTAACAATTCATGGGGGAGGGGCAGCAGTGTTGCTGGATTTAGGACAGAGACGGTTTGGAGTTGGAGGTTCAGATTACTTAACAGGATGGTGTGGGGACAGAGTCCCAGAGAGTAGTTTCCAGGCTCTCAGCCTCATGTGGAAAGGTGCTGGCTCAGTTATTAGATGGCCATCTGCTGTGGCTGGGTGGCCATCAGCTGTTACCGGTTAGCCATTAGCCACTGATATAACTGCCATAGCTATGCTAGGGGGTTGGTTGGTTGGTTGGCAGAGAAGCAGACGGCGGATTGCGCATCGTGTGGTGCCTGCTTCCTGTGTCTCCAACCCAGCCGCCAGCGAGAATATAGTGCTATGAACCCCCCATCCATAGCTCCATGGGTGTTCCTTTTTGGCCTCGCCATATCCTGTGTTCTTACGCGGGGAGCGGGACCAGAGACCTCGCATGACAGATGGTTTGCTATTTGCCTTTCTGTCTGGCTGTCAACCATAATCAGCCCTTCTATTCAAGTAATGTCAATACCTGGTGTGGCACTAGTACAGTCATGTGCTACCCAAGAGAAAACTTTTCCACCTCTTGTGCCAGTTCACAGGTGGCAGCTACGGCCTGTAGGCAGCTAGGCCATCCCTGCACTGTGTTATCCAAGCTCTTAGAAGGGGAAGCTACTGGCTGCTGAGCAGTCCCAATCATCTGCGCTAACATTCCCAGGGCAAAGCCTTGTTTCTCGTGAACGTATAGGCGGAATGGCTTAGACACGTTGGGTACCCCAAGGGCAGGGGCAGAGCTTAAGTGTTCCTTTACCTTTTGGAAGGGAATTTGACATTCAGGAGTCCAATCAAGGGGCAATCTTTCCTCTCCTTTTAGGGCCTCATATAAGGGCTTGGCGATGAGGCTGAAATTAGGAATCCAAATCCTACAAAATCCAGCCATTCCTAAAAATCCCCATAACTGCCTCCTAGTTGTAGAAGTTTCAAGACCTGTTATTAAATCCTTCCGGTCTTTGAGGAGGCTTCTCTTCCTGGGCTCGAGAAGGAACCCTAGAAAGGTGACCCAGTTTTTACAGATCTGGGCCTTTTCCCGAGAGACCTTGTACCCTTATTCTGCCAGGTGGTTTAAAGTTTCTATAGTATTGTTTAAGCAACCTTGCTGGGAGTTATCGGTCATTACCAAGTCCTCTGCATATTGCAGAAGCACTCCTCTGGCTAGTTGCAGGGTCTGTAAGTCGTGCGCCAATGTTTCCCGGAGAGGATAGGGGAGTTCTTAAAGCCTTGTGGCAACACTGTCCAGCAATATCAGTCCTCACTTGTGAGTCCGGGTCTTGCCATTCAAAGGCAAACACCTCTTGGGACTGCGGGACCAGGGGTTACAGAAACAGGCACCCTTGAAATCCAGCGCGTTATATAGCACTGCGAAGTACCTGCCACTTCACAAGGTGTACAGTTTAGGCACCATCGGGTGAATGGCCTCCGTTATTTCATTAATTGCCCACAGATCCTGGACAAAGCGATTTTCCTGAGATTTGGGCTTTTGAACTGGCAGGATTGGGGTGTCATATGGTGACCAGCGGGGACAAATAAGGCCTAGATCCTTGAAGTTTTGAATTAAGGGTTGGATGCCTTTCAAGCGTTCCTTCTTAAGAGGGTACTGTCTTTTCCGGGGAGTTGATGCCCACCCCCTCCTTCAGTCTTATTTTGTATCAGTTCACTGTTCTTGGCCCTGCCCAGACGGAGGGATTGACCCTTAATATGAAAGGTTTCTGACCTGTCTTCCAGCACTGTGGTTGGGTCCTCTCCTTCCAGGACCATCTGGAGCCGATATGCATTTTCAATTGGTACCTGCAGGTGGAGCTGGTTCGCTTCAGGAGCAAAAGTGAAATTTGAGCACGTAATTTTAAGTGAAGTCCGGGCCCAGCCAGAGGTATGGGACAATCCGGCATGTATAGAAACTTACGTTGCAGATGTAAATCTCCTACTACACATGGTAATGGTTACAGAAAATGTTGCTGTTCTGGCTTGCTGGTCACCCCAGTAACCTGAGCAGTTTGTCCTGAAAGGCCAGTAATTTTCTCATTCAGAAGAGAGTATGTAGCGCCAGTATCAAGAAAATCTACTTTCCTGTTCCCCACTGTCAGTTGTACCCGAGGCTCCTCAGGGGTGATTGCTAAGGCCCGTTTGGGGAACAAAGGAGACCCTGGGCCCTGTCGTTCTTCCTCAGAAGCAGCCATCCTTTCAGCCATCAGGGCTACTGGTGCTTTGTCTTATTAAGGCATTCCTTCTTCCAATGTCCTTTCTCTTTGCAATAGGAGCACTGGTCTCGCCCCAATGGGGGACCCAAGCACCACCCATTCGTATTTTGTGACTCATATCCCTTTACCTGATTCAGAACAATGGTGGTGGCCTTAGCTTTTTGGCACTCACGGCTATTGTACACCCTGTAGGCGGTATCTACAAGCTGGGCATGTGGCGTGCTCATGACTCCATCTAACTTTTGGAGTTCATTCCAGTTGTCTGGGGTATTCGGGGAGACAAAACTCACACTGATCATACAAGAATTTTCAGCTGCTTGGGGATCAATATCAGTGTATCGCCCATAGGCTTGGTAAATTGTCTCCAAAACCTCTGTGGAGCCTCACCTGGTTTTTGTTGGCCCGCCTGCACCATGGTTAGGCTCTTTGGTTTTGCCCCCCTTTACGTAGCCCCTCTAGGAGACATGGCCGGGAATGTTCTCAACTGGACTGGTCATTCCTATCATTAGCGTCCCAGTCTGGCTCGAGAGGGATCGCCCCATGGTTTTGGGGTCCCATAGGGCCCTCCTGGCGCAGCCTCGCAGCTTCTTCCCTGGCCTTGCCTGTCACCAGCCTTCACTCATCTGCAGTCAGCAGCATGTGGAGCAGGGCTTGTACGTCTGCCCAGGTGGGCCGGTGGGTGGCAAACACCGAGGAGATCAGATCGGTCATCTTTTAGGGGTTATCTCCGTAAGAGGGGTTAAGATTCTTCCACTTCATTAAATCCGAGGTGGAAAAAGGAGTATGTGCCCAATAATATCCGGCGGGCTGTCCCCCAGGGCCAACTCCGACAGCTGGACACCTCAAAGGGTATTTCCCTGCCGTGGCTTGTTGGCTCCCCAGCCCGAGTGCAAATTGTGTACCTTGCGTGGTATGAGAGGGGGAGACCATCCCATCAGCCCTCCTACATTAGGCACCCCTGGTGGTGGGGGTCGGTTGGAGGTCCTGGGAATTGATTTCTAGTTACCAGGACATTGCGTTCCTCCTCATCCCTTAGTTCCCCTGGTCTGGAATCAGGGATTGGGTCAGCTGCTGGTTCCGGTGCCGAGGAGTCTGCCTCCAAACCATTAGCTTGTTTCCCTCTTTTCTAGCATCCACATTGTGCAAACTCATAACCATCTGTACATAAGGTATTTCATCCCATTTCTCAGACCTCTGACAGATCACCTCCAGTTGCAAAGTAGTATAATAATTCGATGAGCTATTGAGCAGCCAGCACGCTCCAGAATCTCATATATACATTGGCCAAGCAGTATTGCAATAGAACAATAATTTCTTTTTGGTCAACGGCTTATAGCCGTAGTCTTGCCAATGGCCTAATATTTTGCCCAATGGGCTCCTGCCCGGGATTGAAACCTTAGATCCTATGGTTGAGCTAGAAAAAATGTGGCTACACTTAACACACATTTACACACACACACAGACAGATCCAAGTATTCCATGGATTGGATAGACAACACCAGAAAAACCAAATTCAGATCCAAATACCAAAAACCTAACCTGGCGACGCATCAAATTAGGACGCTACATCATCTTATTCCATATACGTGGTCCGTCGACGATCAGACAATCGGTCAGTGGGCTAAAACCAAAAATCAAATGTGGCCCCAAGACCACCCAATGCCCAAAGGCCAAAACCAAGCTTGGTGTCTTTTACAGTGCCAACTACAAGCGTGCTTCCGAGACCAAAGCAAGCTTGCAACAAAAGCCCCTTACTGGTAGTGATATCATGCCTGGCTGGACATTGTAGTCTCACCTATTAGTGCCAATGGGTCAGTATGACCCCCAAATGGCCCTCAAAGAGGAAACCCAGATGGTGAGTGCAATATCCTCTGGCTGCATGCGTCAGGGCCACCCTACTTTCCGAACCAGTAATTAGAGGCAGGAAACAGAACAAACGCTTATTCTATCCCAACTGAGCAGAAAGGAGTCCATGACGGACAGGCCCCACCTTGGCGAGCAAAATCCCTCTGCAGCTGCTTCCAGAGGTCGGTCCTGTGTCACGGAATCCTCCCAGCCCCAGGCAGCCCCACAGCCAAAAGACTTACCGTAGGCGTCCCGAGGCGGGTCCTGGTGGAGTCGCCAGAAACTGAAACCGGAGGCCAACTGAGTCTGGGCTGGCGCTGCCTGCCGCCCAGCCAATGGACCAACACAGGAGTTGGGTCGTAGAATAAGCGTTTATTATCAGGACACTGGTGGTCTGAGAAGGCAGCGGGTTAACACCTCCAAGAACTGCCTTAACATTCCCAGACCAGCTTAGGGTATTTAAGGGAAAATCTGGACGTTCTTCCAGAGGCTACGTGACAGTTTGGGGTGGGGGGGGGTGGGGGGGTTCGATGTGGTCAACCCAGGAACAGTGATGGGAGTAGCCTGGAAAGGATGCTAGGCCAGAAAGCTTGTGATCAGTAAGCGTGAGGGTGTTAATCCTAAGTTTCCGGTTCATTTTCTAAAGCAGGGAACTGGGATGGGACATTCCGAGCTAAGGGGGGTGATTTATGGTTAAGCTCTAGGGCAGGGACATTGAGAGGGGTCTCAACGGGGCCCTGTTTCAAGATCACCTGGAGAGGTTTTGGGGTGGAGGTGGGGGCGTGTGATGCCGTTCTCTCAGGGCTGCACGTGGGCTCCCACAGCCATGGATGTGAGGGGTCCGCTCAGCTGACTCAGAGCATCAGGCAGGGCTAGTTCCACACAGGAGCCACCCAGAATCTTGTCACAGCCTCACTGCAGCCCACCCGGCTGGGGTGGCTAGCCCTATGCTGCCCCCTTCCAAGGGGGACCTCAGCAGCTTTCTAGCCCAGACTATGTGATGAAGCAGCCAGCCCTTCTCTGCGAAAGAGAAAAAGCACACTTCGTCTCCATCTGGGCCCTCTCCCCGCCTGAGGCTTTGTCCGGATAATGTGAGGTGCAAAAAATAACTCTTTTCCCACCTTCTAACTTCTAGCTGGCCTAATAATCAAATTAATATGAGACAGATTAACAGAAAGTGCCCAAAATTTATTACAGAGGTACTGGCACCATACGATATGAGACCCAAAGCCTCCTTGGGCACTCGAGATTTATATGCCATTTTGGACAAAGGAGAAGGGGTCAAGGGTCTGGGATTTCAAAGGAAGTGTAGGCTATTCACAGGTAGATGAAAAAGAGTGAACACAGGTAAACAAATTATTTCTGGGCCACCTAGAAACAGCGGGACACAGAGGAGGTCTAATGGACAGACTTGGCTAGATTTCTCCCTGCCTGCCACACTTAGTTCTCATGCTAAGGTGATTGATTCTCCTGTCCTTCAGGCAAGCAGGTTTTTCTATCTGAATTCCTTTAGGCAGGAAAGGGGGAGGGTCAAAGTTTCTTTCTGAGTCTTTTGTTTCTTCATAACCAGCTTAAAAATCAACATCCCAAAAGTCATATTTTGGGGTGGCAAATCTCTGACCCCCCTCAACAACAAGACTGGGTTCTAGGTGGAACCCTGGTCTCAGGTGGCTGTGCCAGGTCACACACAGCTCCTGTAGGATGCGTGGGTTGGGGGAGCTGCCTAGGACAAGAGCCTGGGGACTGAGGGGGACCCTCTTTTTCAACCCTAGGCTTCGGGAGTCACTGAGCACTATTCAAGCAGACAACCTGGCCCTGGGGAAGAAGCTGCAGAACCTGGTGAGACCCTCAGCCCAAGACCCCCTTCCTTTGCCTGCCTCCTCCCTACCTCCCAACTGAGCTCCCATGCTGGGGGGCCTCAGGCAGTCCTGCCCAGGTCAGCTACCCACATCCGGCCCCTGCAACCCTTTGTTCCAGCCCAACTCATTGTATAAGAGACTGAAGGAGGAAGTGAAGGCCTTCCAGCAGGAAGGGAAGGCCCTCCAAGAGGGAGCCCAGGCCATCTAGGAAATGACGTTGTCCCAGGTGCACAGACAACTCCACAGCGAGTGGTGAGGGAGAGCACACCTCACTCGAGCTCCCCTTGCCTGCTCAGCCCACAGCCTGACATTTCCCATGACCACAGAAACCAGCGTCAACCTGGGCGGGCCCCAAGGTCCAAGGCTGGAGGCCAGAGACCAGACACCTCCTCGGGAAGCCACTCCCACATGTCCTCTCCAGGTCCCAGCAATAAACTTCTCCGTAGCTGAGCCAAGGCTCCCCCTGTGTCTGTGGACCCTGGGAACCGGGTGGAGCAGGAGGCCACCAGCTTCAAATTGAGCTTGGTCCTTGGACTACCCTCGGACCCTCCCCACCTCCCAGGGTTCTCTGGTTTTGAGCTCCGCCCACCCCAGAGGAGGTTCCAGGGCTGGTTGGTATCAGCCTCAAGGTCAATGCCCTGTGATAAACACTGGGGCAGGACCAGAAGGGGGCCGCACCCCTTCCTGAGAGGAAGAAGGCACCATGTCCTGGTGACTTGGGCGAGGTCTCTTACCTTTGAAGGTTAAGTCCTGGGGGCATAGTGAGAGCTCCGCAAGGGCCCAACACCCTTCAGGCTGGAGATGCATCTGGAATTTGAATTCCCACCCCACCCTCCAGCCTGGGCCTCCTGGGGCCTTCCTTGAGATCTCACTCGCTTCACTAATAGGGCTCAGCCCCTCCCCACACCACCTGTGGGCCTCAGCGGTCCCCTTACCCTCAGGACTGGCTGCCTGAGCCCCCAGCCATGCTCACGATGTCCTGCCCACTGATAGGCCCTCGGGCTTGTGCCCACCAGCCACGCTGCCGCAGCCTAGTGCTGCTCAGCATCTGCCCAGCCCCAGGGAGTCTTTCTAGGTGTTCCCTATTCCTGGTGTAACAAGAAAGAGCAGGAGGGAGAGGAAGAGAGAATAGGTAGAATATTTAAAGACTTAGAAATAATTCCCCCAAACTAGACAAGGACCATGATTCAGTTATTTGTTTTTAATTTCCTTAATGAGGGAGACAACAGAGCTTACCAAATGACAAAGCCAGTTTAAATGACAGTACAAGAAACTGATACACAGATATAGTCAAGGGGGAAAAAAATGAAGGAATCCTGAAATAAGATTGCTAAATTAGATACAAAATTGGTCAGTATCCTATAGAGTCATATTTTTTTCAAAACCACATAACCCTAAGGGTGACAATTGTTACTGGGCAGAAATCTTCTAGTATGACATGGACTGTCACCATCTTTCTGCCTTATACTCCCTTGGGGAAGGCAGGGGACACCACCCAAGAGGATGGAAATTCAGGTTTGTGGCCTCACCTCAGACCTGGTCTGACTTGTACCAGACTTCACGGGATCAACTGATGGACAGGCTTGATTAGTGAAGGGCTGAGCTGAGCTCTGACTTAGCAGCCAATCTACCCATTTTCCTGAAGGGAATTATGCAATAGTGAGATTGAAGGAGGTCGTTGGACCAGCAGCTAAATGGTTGAATCAATTTAACCATTTCAGGACTTCTAGCAACAAGATAATCATCCGCTTGGTCCCATTGGAATCTGCTTCCTCTAAAAGCCTCCAGCATCCGCCTGGGAAAGCAAACTCCTGTGGCTACATTGATAACACTGCTCAGCTGCAGGAAATGGAGTCTGTCACAGAGCAGCCCCTCCAGTCGTTTCTAAACCACAGAAATTGCTGACAGATGCCCTAAATAATGCATCCCGACTCAGCCCAGCGGCTCGGTGCCCCACACTGCACTGCCCTGAGCTCACTCCTGCCGACACACGCCCCAACAGTAAGGCAGCCCAGTCAGCAAGGCCCTTTCAAGGGGCGGTCCCCCAGCAAAGCTGCGTGGGCCCCAGGGCGTTACCAGGTGTCTTAGTTCACACACTGCACACAGTTCCCTCAGAATGGCTGGGCCCAGATCTTCCAGGCCTCTCTGTCATGGAGACGTTGGGGCTGGGTGGCAAAGCGGCCCCCTGTGTCCCCGTGGGTCCATCTCTCTTAGGAGGTGTGGAGTGGGATGGGATGCCTCTCTCTTGCCTAGTGACAGAGGTGGTGTTGCTTCATTGATAAGACTGCAGGAGCTGCAGCCCTGCTGCCTACATTCGAAATCTCAGCTCCACCACATGCCAGCTTGTGTGACCCGACCAAGTAACCAGACATACTTCGTCACCTGTAAAATGGCGTTGATCACAGGTTTTGGGAGGACTGGTGATTTAGTGCGGGCTCGGAGAGCTGTCAGCACCGAGTGTGGGCGATTATTAGCCGAACCTCTAGTAGATCTACCCATGCCTCCGAGAGGCCCAGTGGAAGCAGGTTGGGGTACCTGTGCTCCCAGCAGGCTCCCCAGTCCTGCCCAGCCTAAAGGTCCTGCTCATCCTTCCTGAGAACGTGGTTGACCTCGCAGTGGCAGCGTCTCCCTCTGTGCCGTGGCGTCATCCTCGAGGAACATCCTGCTCCAAAGGTCTGTGAGATCCCACATCCCTGTCTGGTGAGGCTCCCACCCACGGCTCTCTCGTTTAGCTAAGCAATCCTGTTGGGGCTTATTCAGATGGGGTCTGTTTGTTTCTATGGGGTTCTTTTGTTCCCTGTGGTTGCCTTGGATACTCTTTAAATACCACACAGCTGGAGCACGAATGAATGCCTGCTGTGCTGGTTCAGGTCAGCTTCTCAGCCATTCCACAGATATTTGTCGAGTGCCTCCTATGTGCCAGGCAGTGTTCTGGGCTCTGAGAGTCAGTGGTGAATAAAACAAAGCTCCCTGTCCCTGTAGAACTTACATTCTAGGAGGGGAGATGAGAAATAATTGAACGCCAGATGGTGTTAGATGCAATGGAGAAAAATGAAGTGGGCGAGGGAAGGGAAAGCCTGAGGGAAGTGAAGGATGCAATGTAGATAGAGTGGCGGGAGAAGTGACATTGGAGCAAAGATGCGGAGGACCGGAGGGAGAAGCCCTGAGGATAGCTGGGGGGGGACAGCGGTCCAGGAAGCCAGAGCAGTGAGCTAGGAGACCGGGAGGAGAGGAGGTCGGGGACCTGAGGGGTTCTGTGGCCACTGGAGTAGCTTTGTTACTCCCAGTGACATGGGAGCTGTGGGGGCTGTGAGCAGAGTCATGACATGGCCTGACTTGTGTTTTACAAGATTGTCTGATGGCTGTGCTGAGCATGGACTGAAGGGGACAAGAATGGAATCAGAGAGACCAGCTAAGAAGCTCTCCTCCGAGGGAGAGAGGAGTTTTGAGCCAGGATGGAGTCCAGAGTTATTCTGAAGGCACAGCTAATGGGATTTACTGATAGACTTGAGGTAGAGTGTGAGAGAGAGAAGAGTAACGCGCAACTCTGAGATTTTTGGCCTGAGTGACTAGAAAATGGAGCTGCCATTAACTAAAGTGGAGCCTATGGGAGGAGGAAATTTTAGCAAAGTTTTGGGCATATTCAGTCTGAGCTGAATCACTAAGTGTGGCTGTAAAGTCGGCAGCTAGAAATACAGGACTAGAGTTCAGAGGATAGGTTCCTATGGGAGGCATATGTTTTCGGATTTTCAATCTGCATTTGGTAATTTGGATTAGTTTCCTATTGCTGTGTAACAAATGACTCCACAGCTTAGCATCTTAAAATCAGAAACATTTATTATCTTACCCAGTTTCTGTGGGTTACGAATTTGAAATGGTTTGGTTGTGTGGTCTGGCTCAGGCTCATGGTCTCTCAAGAGATGTAGTCAGGGTGTCAGCTGGGGCTGCAGTCTGAGGCTGGAGGACCCCCTTCCAAGGCGGCTCACCCCCATGGCTGCTGGGAGGCCTCATTTCCTTCTCTGTGGCCTGTCCACAGAGTTGCCTGAGTAACCTCATGACATGGCTTCTGGCAAGTGACCCAAAGGAGAGCCAGGCAGAAGTCTCAATGTCTTTTATGATCTAACTTTGGAAGCCACACTGTGTAATTTCCACAGTATCCTTTTGGGCGATCTTGGAGGCCGGCCACCACAGAATTTAAAGCCATGAGCCTAGGAAATGAGGTGACCCAAGGCCTGAGCCCTGGGCCACTCTGACCCTAAGAGGTCAGGAGAGGAAGAGGACCCAGCAAAGGAGACTGCAAAGGAGCAGCCACGAAGGGGGAGGGAAACAGGGCAATATGACAACCTGGAAACAAAGTGACCCAAGAGCTTAAGGAGGATGAAATGATAAGCTGTGACCAAGGCTGCTGCCAGGTCAAGAAGAGGGGACAGAACTGACCACTGGATTTGGCAACACGGAGCCAAGCAGACCTTTTCAAGAGCAGTTTTAGTGGAGTGGTGGGTAAAGCCTGAATTGGAGTGGCCTCGAGAATGGAGGAGAGGAATTGAAGATAAATGTGGATGACACTTCAGGAGTTTTATCATAAAAGGGGACAGGAAATTGGAACAGTTACTGGAGGAGCAAGTGGAACTGAGAGATTTTGAAAGATGGTGTTAAACACCACACATGGGCGGCAAGGAGATGGGTGGGGGGGATGGTAAGTAGCTCAAGCTGTGAAGTTTCCTGATTTTCTCAGTGAGATAGGAAGCGTGGTCATTGGCTGAGAGTGAGGGTGGAAGGGAGGCTGGGCTGGGTGAGCAGGGCGGTGAGGTTGGCGTGGGAGGTGAGGGAACACGGAGGCAGCACGATCGATCGCTGGAGTGAAGTGGGGAGATAAAGGGAAGTCAGCTGCATTAGCTGCCTTAAGTGGCTTCCATCAACACCCACAATTCAGAATGTTCAGGGAGGGGCCACGCCACCACCTCAAGACGGGGGAATGAAAACTGATGGAGTTAACATCTGGTGCTTGCAGCAGTGTAGACACCAACTGGCTCCAACAGCCTGAGCCAGAGTTCTCGGGTGTCACACACACAGATGTTACACTCAGGCCGTCAGATGTCACACACTCTTGTCCAGACATCCTGTCTGTGACTTCATAAGTTCAAGGGACTAAATCCTTCCAGGAGGGGGAGGGGCAGGACCATAAAGCTGTTGCTTCATGGTGTCCTCACCGTGTTTCTTCCTTAGTTTATCAGATGACCTTGGCACCCCATGGCCTGCCTGGTGGTGCCTGTCCTCCTGGGTCCTCATAAAGAACACGTGTGCTCCCCACACTGACAGGCTTCTGATAAGATCCAAGGTCAATATCCTGGTTGCTGATAATCCCCTGGCCAAGGACAGTGGTTTCCTGGTGCATGTCCCTGAGGTCACCCCTCCACACACACTTGCACCCATCCCTAGCCCACCCATGCTAACACGCTAACCCTCCTGAGCAGCGGCACAAGAGGAGGGTGGGGAGGGGCAGGTGGGCTGGCAGCAGGAAGGGGGCTGCTCTGAGCAATGTCTCTCTCTCTCTCTCAGTCCCCATGGCCCAGCTCCCTCAGCGATTCAGGCATCTCTGGGCCAATCAGTGGGCTGCAGCCTGGCTGGGTACCAAGGCAGGATAGACAAGGGGGTGGGAGGAGTCAGAGCTTGAGCCCCAGGGACCGTCCCAGCTCTACCTGGCTCTCTGTGAGGTCTGAAAGAGGCTCAGTACTTGTGCTGAGGACTCAGAGTCTCCTCCTCCCTCTCCCTCCCTGCCCTCCCAGTATTTGCACAGACAGTCCATCCCTTGCCTTCTCTGCATGCTGAATGCCTCCTCATCCTTGGAAGACCCTCCAGTGTTCCCTCCTAGACAGAATTCCTCATGCTCCCCACTGGGAACACAGTGGTCCTCCCTCTGTAGGGGCACTTACCACATGGTTGAGTCCAAAGCCTCTGTCTCCCTGGCTGGACTTGACTTCCTAGATACCTTTGCTGCCCCAGGGCCTGGCATGGATGTGGCACAGTGCTGAATGAATGAGTGATGCTTGCAGGTACTAAGTGACAGGATGGATGGATGGATGGATGGATGGATGGATGGATGGATGGATGGAAGGAAGGATAGGTGGATGGGAGGACAGGTGAACATGAGGGTGGGTGGTGGATAAATAGGTGGATGGATGGATGAACAGGTGAATGGATTCCAGATAGGGTCATGGGATGGAAGAGGAAGTCGCCTTGCCAAGAAGTATGGGTTTCCCCTCTGTCTTCTAGAACAGCCTTCCTTTCTAAGAGTTCTACTTCCTCCCGTAAGCTGGGACCCCTGCAGGCTAAATACAGAGAATTCTTCTGGGCCCCCCTCTTCCTTTAGCTCTCGGCTTTGCATTTTAGGGAGTCAGATGAAGGAGGAATGGCTAAAATGTACTGAGCTCCCACTATGTGCCAGACACTGGGCTAGATATTTCTTGAGACGTGGTTTTATGTAATGAAAACAGCACCACAGTTTTGTGAAATAGGTTATATTATTCCCATTTTACAGCTAAGAAAACAGGCTCAGAGAATCTAAGTGAATTTTACCCAAGCTTGTGTCTAGGGAGGATGGGATCTCTGAACTCAAAACCTGCTCAAGCAGCCAGTGCTGGGTGTGCCGGTGATCAAATGACACCAAGGAAACAGGCAGGGATGGTGGGCAGTCGGCACAGCCCTGCTCCGGACACAGGCTCTGAGTTCCAGTCCTGGCTTGGCCTCTGTTTTGCTGGGACACCCTGGATGAGACCTGTCCCTTTCTGGACCTCAGTGTGCCTGTATGGACTGGATGCCCCTGGAGGTCTCTTCCAGATGAATGTACAGAAATTGAGCTGAAGAGCATCCTGGCCCTCCCGGCAGGATGCTCCCTCAGTCTTCCTGACAACTGGGGGCCAAAGGGCAGGGCCACCCACGGGATAATGGTTAACTAGACCTGCCACCTCGCCTATAAGGTGCCATCCCAGCTGGCCAAGACTCCACAGGATGCAGTGGGTGAAGTTGCTTGGAGGGTTAGTGGGGGCCGCTGCCCTCTTGGGGCTGGGGATCATCCTGGGCCACTTTGCCATCCCCAAAGGGGCTGACCCACCAGCCCCGAGTGTCTCAGTCTCCCAGGACCTGGACCTGGAGATTCTTGAGACCGTTATGGGACAGCTAGATGCCAGCAGGATCCGGGAGAATCTACGGTGAGAGGCCTGTCTGCCTGCCCTTTCTGTTTGCCAGAGGCCCCTCGCTGAACCTGGGCCTGCCCCTCCTTCTGCCCACCCTTCAGAGAACTCTCCAGGGAGCCGCACCTGGCCTCCAGCCCTCGGGATGAGGCGTTGGTGCAGCTGCTGCTGCAACGCTGGAGGGACCCACAGTCAGGGCTGGACTCGGCTGAGGCCTCTGCGTACGAAGTGCTGCTGTCCTTCCCCAGCCAGGAGCAGCCTAACCGCGTGGCCATTGGTGAGGTCCTGCTCCGGCTTGGGGTGCCTGTGGGGTGGGGGCGCTGTGGGACCCAGCGCTGACACTGCCCCCCCTCCACAGTGGGTCCCACTGGGAACATCCTCTTCTCCTGTCGCCAGAGTGAAGAGGACCTGACTGGGGAGCAGGGAGGGCCTGATGTGGTTCCTCCCTATGCTGCCTATGCGCCCTCTGGAGCCCCACAGGTGGGCCTTGAACACCCCACCCGCACTGCTCCCCTGGGCTCCCTCTCTAGCATCTCCCAACCTGACTCAGGGGAGGTTGAGGAAAAGCGCCTCACTTGGGGCTCAGCCCCCCACACCAGGAATTCCCTCACCTCCGCCTCCCACTGGCACTCCTTTCATCCGTCACTTAGTCACTCAACAAATCTTAATGGCGTCTGCTCAAGGCCAGGCCTGATACAAGGTACCTGGACACAGGAAACCAGGTGTGACTCTGTCCTTGGGAGCTTACAAGCTGTCGCTGAGGTGGGGAAACAGAATGAAAACCCTTTATCCTGCCATCCGGCCTTCCCTCTCCTTTCCTCATTCTGTCTTTCCTGGGCTTGGCTGTAAGGATCACCTCCTCTTGGGACTAGGGCCTCCTTGTCTATGCCAACCGGGGCGCGGAAGAAGACTTCAAGGAACTACAGACTCAAGGCATTGATCTCAATAACACCATCGCCCTGACCCGCTACGGAGGTGTAGGACGTGGGGCCAAGGTGAGCAGCAGCCCCCCAATACAGGGGGCTGGGTGGGCAGAGGGGCTGGACAGTGGACAGGAGGAAGTGAGGGGCAGGAGAAGGAACAGTGTTGAGTGGTGGGCCGAGCTGTGTTTGTGCTGTACCACTGATGTGCTGTGTGACCTTGAGTGCCTTCCCTAACCTCTCTGAGCCTTAGGAAATAAAGGGATTGGGCAAATTTTTCAGCTTTGATATTTTGGGATTCTAAGTCCTCCTGTGAAGTAGTTCTTCTGAATATTCAACTTAAGTGACTCCTATTGCCCTCCCCCGCCAACCTGCTTCTTTTCAATTAAAAATTCTGACTAAGTGTTACATGTCTGGTTTTTAATTTTTTTTTTTAATATAAAAAGAGATAGAGATTTAGTGTTTATGGGGACAGAGTTTCAGATTTGCAAGATGAAAAGAGGTTTGGAGATGGATGGTAAAGATGGTTGACAATAATGTGAATGTATTTAATGCCATTGAAATATACACTTTAAAATGGTTAAGATAGTGAATTTTATGTTGTGTATTTTATCATAGTTTTTAAAGAAGTGTCCGTGATTAGAGCTGGGAAAAAGAAAGAAAAAGAAAAGGAAAGAAAGAAAAGAACAGAGAAAAAAAAAAGAGGGAAAGAAAGGATGACAAGAATGGTGGAATTATACAGATTGTAGAATTTCCAGTTTTTTAAAAAAAAAAAAGCTGTATAAAGTGAAAAAGTTCTCCCACAATGCCATCTTCCCAGGAGGTCACTACTCTTTTTTAATTTATGGGTTATCTATCCAGAGCTTCTTTTGGAAGAAGCACATATGAACATATATTCTTATTTCCCTCTCTTTTTACATAGAAGTAGCATACTAGGCCCACTGTTCTAAGATGTGCTGTTTTTACCTTTCTACATGCTGGAGAGCGTCCTCAACTGGCACACAAACTCTGTCCTTGTTCTGCTTTTTTTCGTTTTTTTGTTTTTTTAAGTACTGTTTTGTTTTTATTGTGGAAAATATATGTAACAAAATTTACCATTTTAACCATCTTTAAGTGGCATTAAGAACAGTCACAAAAATTGGGTAACTATCACCACCACCCGTTTCCAGGACTCTTTCATCATTCCAGAGGACACTGTCCCCATTAAACATGAATTCCTCTTTCCCCCTCTCCAGCCCCTGGTAACTTTTATTCGACTTTCTGTCTCTATGCATTTGCCTATTCTAGGGACCTCATATAAAAGGAATCATATATTTGTCCTTTTGTATCTGCCTTATTTCACTTCGCATAATGTTTTCAAGGTTCATCAATGTTGTATCAGAATTTCCTTCCTTTGTAAGGCTAAGTCCCTTGTGTGTTATACTCCACATTTTGCTTATCCATCCATCCGTCGATGGACACTTGGGTTGTTTCTATCTGTTGGTTATTGTGAACAGTGCTACTATGAACATGGATGTATAAGCACACCCTTGTTCTTTTTAAAATTTATTTCAAGTGTTTTTCCAGGACCCATCAGCTCCAAGTCAAGTAGTTGTTTTTCAATCTAGTTGTGGAGGACGCAGCTCACAGTGGCCCATGCGGGGATCGAACCGGCAACCCTGGTGTTACGAGCATCATGCTCTAACCAACTGAGCTAACCAGCCACTCCACATCCTTGTTCTTTTATATAGCTGCATAGTATTCCCTTGTAGGATGCATCAGTTTATTCGACCAGTCCCCACTGATTAGAGGCCCTGGCTTGCCTACGCCAACAGCATTTTGCTATCTCAAGCAGCACTGCAATAAATGACTTGTGCAAGCATCCTCCTGCCCGTGGGAGCATAGATCACAGCGAGGGAGTGAGCAAGCAAACTAGGGCATGCCCCTTCCTCACCCCTTCCTTAAAAATAGCCTCTTCCTCCCTTCCTGCAGGCTGTGAACGCTGCCAAGTTCAAGGTGGCTGGGGTACTGGTGTACACAGACCCTGCAGACATCAACGATGGGCGGAGCTTGCCCAATGAGACCTTCCCACACTCCTGGCACCTGCCTCCCTCGGGGGTGGAGAGAGGCTCCTACTATGAGTATTTTGGGGACCCCCTGACCCCATACCTTCCAGCCAATCCTTCCTCCTTCCGTCTGGATCCTGACACTGTCTCCGGATTTCCCCCAATTCCCATTCAGCCCATTGGCTTCCAGGATGCAAAAGTCCTTCTCTGGTGAGCTTGTATCCTGGGGTCACCTGCCCATCCTCCAATGGCCTCCAGACTTCAACCCCCACACCCATACTTGCCCCTCCTCCCCAGTAACCTTCAAGGAAAATCGGCCCCGGATGCCTGGCAAGGAGCGCTGGGCTGTGATTACAAGTTGGGGCCCGGCTTCCACCCTGATAGTGTCTTCACAGGCAGGTGAGATGGGGCCCCCACTTCTCCCAGCTCTCCTCTGCTCTCGTTATGCTTCCCTGACCCTGCGTTTCCCCACTGCCCAATTCAAGGCCTGCTGGCCCTCCCTTTCTTCTCTTTCCCAACCCCTCCCCTGACTCCAAAATATCTGTCTTGTCCTGGGGAAACCAGTGAAACAGCTGCGTGGTCCAGAAGTTCCTGCAGGGTTACACACACACACACACACACACACACACACACACACTCATCTCAGACCTCTATTCTCCAGTCGTCCTCTCTTTTGAACACACCAAGCTCATTCCCAAATCACGGTTTCTGCACTTGCTGTTCCCTCTGCCCAAAAACCCTTCCCTATGCTCCCCGGTCTGTACTAACCTCCCTACCTGCCACCAGGTATCCTCTCCCACGTCATCTTGTTAGTGTCTTCCCAGGCCCCTCCACCTCCTGCCTTGCTCACTGCCTGGTGGTCTGTCTCACTCAGCAGAGGGAGGCCCCAGGGGGCCTGGGTCCTTGTCTGCCGTTCCCAGAGCCTAGTGTAGTGCCAGCATATACTAAATATCTGAGAAGTAACTTACTGAGTGAATGAATGAATGAAAAGAGCACCGGAATCAGAAGAGCTGGGCTCTAGTCTTGCCTCTCCTGGTACTTCTGGGCAAATGCCCTTGCCATGTCCCATTCGGCTCTGGGCCTGTTTCTCCTGCACTGGGGCGGGGCTGAGGGGGTGGCGAGTGGGGAGGGCCAATACTCTTGAGGGCCCGTTTACTTCCCCAGCCAGGTGAACGTGAGTGTCTACAACCGCCTGGAACTGCGGAATTCCTCCAACGTCCTGGGGTTCATCCGCGGGGCCGTGGAGCCTGGTGAGCGTCCCCTCCCTGCTCCCTGAGCCCCAGGAGCCGCTGTGCTCTGGCTCCTCTGCCAGGCCTGGCTGACCCCGCCCTCTTCTCTGGTTTTCGACTCCCGCCAGACCGCTATGTGCTGTATGGAAACCACCGGGACAGCTGGGTACACGGGGCAGTGGACCCCAGCAGTGGCACGGCTGTCCTTCTGGAGCTCTCCCGCGTCCTGGGGACCCTGCTGAAGAAGGGTGAGGCCACCTCCGTCCCGTGGTCCAGGACTCTCCCCCCAGCGGTCACCTCCACTCCCACTCCTTCCTAGGTCTGGGGGTGCTGTCCCACCTCCTCCCATTCTCTAGTGCTCACCTGTGCCAAGCCTGAGGGCCCTGGGGGCAGACACGCATGGACACCAGCTCTGGCCTCAAGTAGCACAGTGTGGTACAGGGGACGGACCACTGATGAATTCACCCACTAGCTTCCGAGAGCCCAGACGCCGCTGTAAGCAAGGCGGTGCCCAAGCTCTGCCCTCCGGGAGCTTCAGCCCAGTTGAGGCAGGGATGAGAGACAATGATTCACTCAACACATATGTCTCGGTGCCCACTATGTGCCAGGCCATTTCTAAGCACGGGAGATCCCACGGTGAACACCCCAGAGTTCCTGCCTGTGGGGACAACTGAGACACGTACTAGAAAGAAACGTATCTAAGAGGTTTTCCAGGTGTAAGTTAGAGAGCCATTGGGGAAAGTGGGGTGGGATCCAGGTGGAGGGCGCAGCATGTGGCAAGGAGGGGCTGGACCAGGTGGCAGATTCCGCAGGGACAGGTTGATGTTCTATCCAAGGGCAGCGGGAAGCTGGTGAGGGATTTCAATCACGAGAGTGCAATGTTGAAGACCAAATTTTAAACAGCTTCCTCTGCTGCAGTTGGGAAGGGCATGGGGGCAGGCGTTATGTGAGGGACCAATCAGAGGCCAGTTATCCTCAGGGCCAGGAGAGATGGGGGCTTGGACCAGGGCAGGGGCAGTGGACGGAGACAGTGTGAAGACTTGGGGTCTGTTGGTGACAGAGGTGAGGGAGAAGACCACTGCCAGCATGTAATCATTTTATACTTAAAAAATTCATTTACAACAAAAAGATGAGGAATGATGGAAAGGGACTGAGTTGCAGCCAGAGATGGGAGCACGTGGCACGTGGCGGGTGAGGGGGAATCTGGAGGAGGCCGGGGGCCAAGCAAGGACCACCAAGGCTTCTGGGAGGTGCCTGGGGGCCATGGCAAGAGCAATGTGGGCATAGAGACTGGTGATGGAAGCCAGGCTGCAGAAGGCTGTAGGAGGCAGTGTGGCGCATTGGTTAAGCCCCTGGACTCTGCAGCCAGACCCCGGATTTGAACCCCAGCTCTGCTGCCTACCAACTGTGTCATCCTGGGCAAATCATTTTACCTTCTCTGTGGCTCAGTTTTCTCAACTGTGAAATGGAGACTGTAGTAGTCTCTCCCTGAAGGCGTTGTTGTGAGGACTGGCTCAATATGGATAAAGTGCTTAAGGAGAACACTACTGTATGGTGACAAGTGAAGAAGGGCCAGTTTTGCATAGGCTGCATGGAGGAGACTGTTGGGGGTGGAGCGTCAGGTCGTCTCAAAGCAAACCTATAGGGAAGAGGGAAGCAGGGCATCTGGCCAAGGGGCCACCTGACCGTGGGAGGTTGGTGTTGGGGCCAATGTTGGAATGGGGGTGGGGTGTCACAGCAGAGGAGGAGGGAGGCTGGGAAAAGGAGCCTCCAGAAAGGCTTGGCTGGAGAGGTGCCTGGACCTACTTCTTGTCACGGGCTGCCCCGCCGCTTTCAGCCCTTCCCTCCTCTCCATGTCCCCAACCTGTCCCCTAAGCCACCCCAGGATCCGGAGTTCCCTACCCTCCAGTCCTTTCTCCTTCTCCCCAGGCACCTGGCGCCCCCGAAGAACGGTGGTGTTTGCGAGCTGGGGGGCAGAGGAGTTTGGGCTCATTGGCTCCACAGAATTCACGGAGGTGAGTGAGCCCCGCAGGGTAGGCGATTGGGGGGATTCCTGGGGCGGGGCAGTGCGGGGCTGAAGTCGCCCCTCCCACCCACCCACAGGAGTTCTTCAGCAAGCTGCAGGAGCGCACGGTGGCCTACATCAACGTGGACATATCTGTGTTTGGTATGGGGGCGGGGTGAGTGGGCAGAGTGGGGAGGGGGGAAGTGAAGGGGCTGCGGCCCAAATACTCAGTCTCTGATCCTCCCACAGCCAACGCCACCCTGAGGGTGCAGGGGACGCCCCCGGTCCAGAGCGTGGTCTTCTCCGCAGCCCAACAGGTGGAAGCGGGCGGGGCTGGGAGTGGGGCGGGGAGGTGGGCCCGCCTGTTGTTGGGTCTGAGGAGGGGCCAGCCTGAGACGATTCCTCTTGCATCAGATCCCCTCGCCTGGCCCCGGCAGCCTCAGCATCTACGACAACTGGATCCGGTATTTCAACCGTAGCAGCCCAGTGTACGGCCTGGTACCCAGGTAAGGCCGGGCCGGCACGGGGCCCCGGTGGGCGGGCTGCTTGGCCCAGCAGCCGCCAGCCCGACCATCTTCCTTCCCGCAGCTTGGGCTCTCTGGGTGCAGGCAGCGACTATGCACCCTTCGTTCACTTCCTGGGCATCTCCTCCATGGACATCGCCTACACCTACGATAGGGTGAGAGCACCCCTCATAGAGTCCCCCAGCTCGGTACCTTGCTTCACCAGCCAGCCCTCTCCTCTCCTTCAGGCTGCTCTAGCGCAGACTGAATCAGGAGCTGAGCTACCTTGACCAAATTTCTTAACCTCTCTGAGAATCTGTTTATGCTCATCTATGGTATTTTATCAAATTTAAGACACTACTGATTGTAAAACACTCCATTATGACGTGCACTATTCAGGCGGGAATAAAAAACCCTGTCAATTAGTTGTAGGATAATCATTGACTTTAAGAAGCATCCTGATTCCAGGGATCTTAAAATGTGAAGAAAAAAGTTGATCTCGGAATAGATGAAATAACAGTATAAAACAGGAATGATTCAGAGCATTGGTGTGACAGTGAAATGAAGGATGCAGTGTCCAGCCTGTATCTCTGATGCTCCAAAAAGCCCTTTCTTCCCTTCACTGCTCCACCACACCTGGGCAATGAAGGGAAGAAAGGGCTTTTTGGAGCGTCAGAGATGCTCTGGGGGATGGAGCTGGGATTTACAGCTTCTTGTCTGATTCCAAAGCCACAGGCTCTTCATTGTCATGTAAAGTAGAAAAGGGGCACCTGACCCACCCCTGTCACTTATTGGCTTTGTGATGTCAGCCAGGTTGCTTACCTCTCTGAGCCTCAGTTTCCTCCTCTGTAAAGTGGGAGTTCTAGAACTTATCTCATGGATATAGCAATGATTTAACTGAGGTAACGTCCCTACATTGTAGCTCACTGTAGGTACACCTCCTTCCACTTCCCATCCCAAGCCTGTCACCTCTGGGCTTGTTCCCCCAGAGCAAGACCTCAGCCCGGATCTACCCCACCTACCACACAGCCTTCGACACCTTCGGTTACGTGGACAAGTTCGTGGACCCTGGTGAGGAGGGAGCAAGGGGCATCCTGAGGCTGGAGGAGGATGGGCTGAAGACTGAACCCTGGCCTCGTCACCCTCCCTGCAGGCTTCCGCAGCCACCAGGCCGTGGCCCAGATGGCGGGGAGCGTGCTTCTCCGGCTCAGTGATAGCCTCTTCCTGCCTCTCAATGTCAGTGACTACACTGAGACCCTCCAAAGCTTCCTGCAGGCCGCCCAGCAGTACCTCGGGGCCCTGCTGGAGCAGCACAGCATCAGCCTGGGTACGGAGCCCTCCTGACAGTGAAGCGTGGGGAGCTCTGTACCCACAGGGCTAAGATGCTGGCTGTACCCTCCAGGGCCTCTGGTGACTGCAGTGGAGAAGTTCGAAGAGGCGGCCGCGGCCTTGGGCCAACACATATCAGCGCTGCAGAAGGGCACCCCCGAGTGAGCAAGGGCAGCAAGCAGGTGTCTGGGAGGGTGGCATCTGGGCTGCTGACTCCAGAGTGACCAGCAGGTCCCGCCACCTCCTTTAGCCCCCTGCAGGTCCGGATGCTCAATGACCAACTGATGCTCTTGGAACGGACCTTCCTGAACCCTCGAGCCTTCCCAGAGGAACACTACTACAGGTGAGCCTGTCCCAACGCTCTTGGGAGGTGAGGTGGGGGAATGGGCACCTGCCTGAGGGAGGAGAATGTCAGCATTTCACGGGCCTCTCGGGGAATGAGCCTCAAAGGAGGGGAGGCAAATTGGTCAAGGTCAGCCTGGGACTAGCACCTACATCTCCCCCCACCACCACTGCTGTCAGGGCCCCAGCTTTCCGAGGCAGTGGGGAGGTTCTTCTGTGTCTAGCTGTATATACAGGAGCTGAGCCTGTGCCAGGCTGCAGCTCCCCCTGTTCCTGGCCCCCAAATGACCCTGATCCTCCATTTCTCCTGTTAGCCATGTGCTCTGGGCACCCCGCACCAGCTCTGTAGCCACATTCCCAGGCCTGGCCAATGCCTACTTCAGAGCCATGAAGGCAGGCGCCGGAAATGCAGCCTGGGCTGAGGTACACAGGCAGCTCAGCATTGTGGTGGCAGCCCTGGAGGGTGCGGCTGCCACCCTGAGGCCTGTGGTTGACCTCTGACCCCAGTCCTCCTGCCTCAGCTCTCACCACCACTGTTTATCCTAACCCTCCCCCACTCGTTTTGTTTGGGTGTATCCCAGTCTTCCCTGATGCCAGGAGAGGGCACAAACACAGGACCCTCTCGTTTCTGAGGCAACAGCTCGGGGTCCCACCAGATGTGGACACCAGAAGGGAGTTTCAACCCCTGGATGAAAATCTCCCTCATCCTGGCTCTTGGTTGGCAGAACAGGAGGCGGGGATGGTAGAAATGGCAAAATCACCAACTGCTCTTGGTGGTGGGCAGGTGGGAATAGGATGCATAATGCCAACCTTACGTGCCAACTCAGACCACCAGAGCCACCCTTTGGGCATTGGTGGGGAAACTGAGGCCCGGGAAGGCTAGGGCCTTGCATACTCTGGGTTCCTCTCCTCCCATACCCTTAGTGTATTTCAACTCCTCCCTGCCCTCCCCCAAATAAACCACGCCTAGCAATTGTCCCTACAAGTTCCTTTTATTGTGTGGGAATCACGAAAAGAAGAAACCTGAGTGCTCAGATCCAGTCCTGGGCTCTGGGATACTGCACAGCCCCCCCTCAAGCCCGGGATTTGGCTCTGTCCCCACCCTCCTCCTCCTCCTCCTCTGCCATGACCACCTCCTCCAGGGTGCGCCCTCCAAGTTTGCTCCCTACCAACACTTCGCAGGTCCCGGCAGGTGGTAGCCCCTTCTCCGTGTAGCGGCCCCTCAGGAACACAACTCTCTCCTGTCCATCCAAGGGCAGTCCATGGGCCTGGCACAGGTCCCGTGCCTCCTCCGGCCCATCCAGGGCCAATAAGTGGACCATGAAGCCCAAGGGTAGGGTCTGGCCCTTGGGGGTGCTTAGGGCACGAGCGAGGCGCGCCAGGGCTCTGCGGCGGGCATGGCCCACGTGGCACTGCACAGCACAGCTCTGCAGGAAGGGCAGGGTCCGCAGCAGGCGGAACAGGCGGGCCGTATTGCCTTCGCGGAAGGCAGCATCCACAGACAGGGCGGTGCGCAGGGCTGGGCAGGAACGCAGGGCAGCGGGCAGCTGCAGAACCTCGTGAAGGGCCTCCACCGAGCCTGTGAGGGCGGGAAGCCGGGATGAAAACGGGATGAATCCTTCCAGGGTCAGGTCCACCTTCCATCCCACCCGCCTAAGGCCTCCCGGTACCCATCTCCCCTCCCACTCACTCCGGCCCTCTGCCCGGCCCACCCCGGTCCTCATTCCCGCCTACCTCCCCGCTCTGGCCACGCCCCTCCACTAAGCCCAGCCCACCTTCTCTCCCCTTTCCCCATCAACCCTTTCCTGAGCCATATCTGAATTAGTTGCCAGAGGGTTCCGGAGCCCCTGCAAACAACCTGGATCCTCATAATACAGTGAGGCGGTGTTTACGGATGAGGGAAACAGGCCCAGATAATTTAACGACTTGCCAGAGACTGTCCTACAGTTCATAGGTATTAGGTCGGGAGCCAACCATTCTGACTTGGAACCCAGCCCTTTCTCCACTGCCCTAGCTGCCCCACAGACTAGGATTCTTTCCCGGTCCGCCTGGTAAGGCCATACATAGTTTCTTCGAAGAGGTTCTGCCGCTGCTTCCTTCCCAGAAGAATCACGGACACTGGAACCTTTGGCCACTTTTATAAACTGAGGCTTCTGACCCATTAGTGGGTTGTGAAGTCAACAGCATTTTATTACATTTAAGTAGAATAGAACTTATTAGAATGCACCAGCCACCCACAGAAAAGATCTAGTCTTGAAACTTTTGTTTCCTGTATTCGTGGGCATACGTGTTCTTGGATGCTCTGCAACACTGAAGTGGAGGTTTTAAAAAGTTCAAAATCACTATGTAGGTCAAACCCAGAGATGGGAAAGGACAGGCCAGAAGGCCCACGTCGGGGTTCGGTGGACCTTATGCATTGACTGGATACACATTTAGGAGGCAGGGACAGGAGAGAACTAAAGGTGACATTTTAAAGTTTCTCTTTACTTCCCCGCCCTCCACTGGTCACTTGCAGGGGCCCCCGGCCCCGCGTTCTGCCCCTCCGCCAGGACTGCGACTCACCCAGGTTATAGAGCAGAAAGAGGCCCTGGAAGGCGGACTGGCGGGGGTGGGGCCCGGTGCCCTGCGCGTAGCAGCGCCGCAGCGAACCGAAGCCCTCCTGCACCTGGGCCTGCAACAGCACCGGGTCCGCTGGCCCGCGAGCTGCATCGGGCCCGAGCCGCGCCACCACGGCCAGCAGTACAGCCAGCGCCGCCTCCAGCACCACCGCCGCCTCGGAGTCACCCGCGCGCTGCAGGGCTAGGTCCAGCCGCACGGCGCGCAACCGGTCAGCCACGAAAGTGGCCACCTCGGTGCGGGATGCGTCGGCGCGCTCGGCCACCTCGCTGGCCAGGTAGCGCACAGTGGCCAGCAGTACGGACGGCGGACGCAGCTGGCTCGGTAAGGGCTGGGCCTTGCCGGCGGCCGGCCGGCTGTACTCCTTCACCGCGCGTTGCGGATCCGCGCGAGGCCGGTCCCCGCGGAGCCCCGGCGCCACCTCGAAGCGATGCAGGCGGCATTCCTTTTCGCGCCGGGCGCGCTCGGCGGCCGGGCACATCTCCCGGCACGTGCCCACGGGAAGCTCGTAGTCGGGCATGGGTGGGCTGGGGGAAGAGGATGGGCGCTCAGCACTCCGGGGACTGCGGCGGCCACTCGCCCCATTCTGCCGGAGAGCACGACCAGGCCGGCGGAGGCTCGGAAAAGACGAGGCAGACCGACCTCGGCTAGGTCCGCATCCCCGCGGGGGGTCTAAGCGTCCCCGCCTCCCGTCCGGCCACCGCCGTCCTCTCACCGAGTCCCGTTAACTCCCACAAAGCCTCAAGCTGTTCAGCGCCGCTCCCCGTTCTGCTCGTTTCAGAGCGGTTAACGTCCCCCACAATGCGCCGCGCACAGTCCAGGCTACTCCCATGATGCACCGGTTTGTAGTCCCGCAACTCAAAGCTTTGCAGGGGGAGGGGCAAGAGCGGAGCCACGCCTCCCAGGATCTAGCCCAAAGAGTCACCGTTTGGCTTTGAGCATCCACCCCTCCAAAAATAGGTACCCCCGCCTTGGGTTCCTCTCCATCATCCCTTTCAACCAATAAACTGGTTCAATCAGCCTTACTGTCATTCTCCACTCGTTTCCCTGGAGGCTGTTCTCCCCGTTTTCTAGATCAGAGGTCAGCAAACTTTGTGTAAATGTTTTGGGACTTAAGAGTCACAACTACATACTCAATTCTGCAACTATTCAACTCTGCTGGTGTAGAGGGAAAGCACCCTACTTAAGAATGGGCTTGGTTGTGTTCCAATAAAATTTTATTTTTAGATACTTAAATTTCGTATCATTTTCACCTGTCAGAATATTCTTTTGATTTTTATTCAACTATTTAAAAAAATGTAAAAACCATCCTAGCTCATGGGCCTTACCAAAAAAAGGTAGCGGGCCAGATTTGGCTGCAGGCGGTAGTTTGCAGATCCCGGTTCTAGATAGGTAAACAGATAGTTTAATGACAGAGCTGCTGCTCACACAAGATAAGAGACAGGCAGGATCAGAAGTGTGAGTCCCTGGTTCCCTGCTGGCAGGTGTGGTCAGGGACCTGAGAAGTCATTATTTTTCTCATTCTTGGTCCAGTTACATACAGAAATGGCCCCTGGAGTTATAAGACCAGGAGACAGGGCCAAGCCCCAAGGAGAGGAGATGGGGGTCGCTGGCAGTGCTGGAGCTTGAGTCCTGGGGAAGGGTCCACTCTCTCCTTCTCAGGGTGGGAGCTGGGACAGGTGTAGGTGCAGAATTTCCTCTGCCCGTTTTAGATACTCAGCTGCCTTCTTCTTCACACCCTCCCGGCGGGCAGGTGATGGATCACCTGTGGAGAGAGAACGGCTCAGCTGTACCTGGGTTTAGAACTCCTGGTCTATGTGAACGACACCAGGCCTCCCCCACCGTGCTGCCTTCCAGGGCCTCTTTCTGCTCTACAATCTGGGTGAGTCCGAGTCCCAGTAGCTGGGCAGAATGTGGGGGCGGGGGACTCTGCAAGTGAACAGTGGAGGCAGCGGATGGAAAGAGAAACTAAACCCTTACAGTTCACAGAGCATCAGCGTATCTTTCCCTTTCCCTGGGAATCAGATCTATTCTCTCCATTTTACAAACAAGGAAATGGAGGCCACAAGTAGAGAAACTCCCCAAGGTTATACAGCTGATCAATGAGGAGCAATTCTGATCCTTAACGTGCTTGTTCTTCACTTTCCCTTCCTTTCGCTGCACTATCCGGGACCCAAGGCCTGGCCATCCTCCCTGGAGTCCTACTCACCCGGAACTCCCTGAAGCAGGATGTGAACACCATCCCGGTAGCCCTGCAGAGCTGCAGGGTAGGCGCCTGCTTTCTCGTCCCGTAGGGCCTGGGTGATGAGCTCTGTGGCTTGGCTCAGATAGGCAGGGGCAGACCCTCCTTCCTCATCTTCTTCATCCGCCTGCCCTCCTGGCTCCCAGGGTTCCTGGTCCGGCCTCTCTGACTCTGCCTCCATTGCTGCCAGTTCACTTATGTGGGTAGGACTGGGGCCTGCACCTTCTGCAATCAGATATGGAGGACTCAGGCCAGACTGGCCCTCCCTTTCCCAGGGCTTGTGCCCATCTCCAGACCGCTTGCCCATCAGGGTACCAACCTGACAGGTGGAGGGAGCAGTGCTTGTGTATAGCAAACTAGCTTTGGTCTTGATCTATTTGATTGATGGAGTTCATACGATCTTGAAAAACAGCCCACCTTCCTAATTCTTTTTTTTTTTTTAAGATGTTATTAGGAAGGGGAACAGAATTTTATTGGGGGACAGTGTGTACTTCCAGGACTTTTTCCAAGTCAAGTTGTTGTCCTTTCAGTCTTAGTTGTAGAGGACGCAGCTCAGCTCCAGGTCCAGTTGCCGTTGTTAGTTGCAGGGGGCACAGCCCACCATTCCTTTTGGGAGTCGAACCAGCAACCTTGTGGTTGAGAGGACACACTCCAACCAACTGAGCCATTCAGGAGCTCAGCGGCAGCTCAGCTCAAGATGCCATGTTCAATCCTAGTTGCAGGGGGCGGAGCCCACCATCCCTTGTGGGAGTCGAGGAATCGAACCGGCAACCTCGTGGTTGAGAGCCCACTGGCCCATGTGGGAATCGAACCAGCAGCCTTCAGCGTTAGGAGCACGGAGCTCTAACCGCCTGAGCCACCGGGCCGGCCCCCTAATTCTTTCTTTAGGTACACATTAGTTTGTGAGCTCGGAGTCACAAGTCCTACAGCCCTCCTGACTACAGTTGATCTATCAATCCGAGAATTCCCTCCACAAAGTTTAACTGAAGGATGCTAGACCAACTACGCCAGGCCAAGGGTAGAAATACTACAAGCCTAGGAATCTTAGAATGATGGCTTCAGAGAATCTTAGGGCTTTTATGAGGTCTTACTGATTTCAGCTGAGGCCCCACACGTGAAGACAGTGGTTGTGGACATTCTCACATTCCAGAGAAAAAGGCTCATTATATATCCCCCCAGGACTGGCAAGGAGGTGGTCCAACATCTCCTCTGAAGTTTACACAAAAGAAGGCTAGAGATCTGGTGAATCTGTGATGAAAAGGCCTCTGAAGGGATGGTGCAGGAGCATGAAGCACCGTGGCTCACCACTGGCCTAGAGAGGGTGTGGGGGCAGAGCCCCAGAAAGCAGTTTCCAGGCTCGCGGCCTCACATAGACAGGTGCTGGCTCAGGTAGTAAATGGCCATCAACTGTGATTGGATGGCCATCAGCTGTGGCTAGTTGGCAGTCAGCTGTAACCAGTGAGCCATTGGCCACTAATATAACTGCTGTGGCTAGGCTAGCAAGAAAAATGGGGGCTAGCAAGATGGTGGCTGGCTGGCAAGAGCGGATTGCAGAGAGGCGGATGCTGCCAGTGAGAATATAGTGGTATGACTCCCCTACCTATGGCTCCGTGGGTGTTCCTTTTTGGCCTCACCATATCCTGCGTTCTTATGTGGGGAGCGGGAGCAGAGACCCCACCGGACGCCCCCTACGACACATGGCGCAGCGAGCAGGGTACAGTGCCAGCCAAAGCTCTCTGAAGGGCGGTGGAGCAGTTTGTGTGTATGAACACTCAGTCTCTGGAAGACCAGCAGGAGCAGCTGCCGGAGAGCTGGAACCCCGTGGAGGGGTGGGAGGACGTGGACGGTTCTCCCACCATCTCCCACCAGCACAGGAAAAGCTATGCAGCTGCTGGAGAGATGGAGCCCCGTGGAGAGTTGGAAAGATGTGGACGGTTCCCCAACCAGCACAGGCCGGAGAGGGCGAGGGTCGTTGCAGCCCTGTGGGCCAGGAAGTTCCTGCTCAGGCAGCCCAGATGCGGGACTTGTCCCAGGAGGAAAGGCTTGCTGAGTCCTCCGTGGGAGATGCGGGTGAGGTCAAAGTCGTCCCTCACCCCCAGGACAGCCCTGGTGAATGACTATGGATTATGGGGAATTGCCTTCCATCCCTAATTTAATGGACAGCTTGACTGTTTGTTTAGGAACATACCACCATGTAGTGGAACTGGGGGATATTTGCTTTTGTGTCTTGACTGGCCGCCATTGAGAATATGTAAGCACCTTGACTGTGAGTCGCTGTTGTTCCAGCATGGTACCCTGAGAGGCCCAGAGAGTGGCAGTGCCGAGAGCCCTGAGTGTGTCCAGGAAGTGTGGCTGTGCCCAGAGAGAGTGGCAGTGCCCTGAGACCCCTGGCTGAGTCCAGGAAGTCTGGCTGAGCCCTGAGATGCCCTGGCTGTGCCCAGGAAGTCGGGCTGTTCCCAGAGAGAGTGGCAGTGCCCTGAGAAACCCTGGCTGTGTCCGGGAAGACAGGTAGTACCCTAAGAAGTCCAGGAAGTCTGGCTGTGCCCAGAAGTACTGGTGGTGCCCTGAAAAACCCTGGCTGTGCCCAGAGAGCCTGGCTGTGTCCAGGATATTGCATTCACCTCCAGGTTTCTCGCACAGGGCCCCTCGCGGAAGATGCTTGTCGCGTAGATTGTGAGGCGAGAGCCTGTAGGAGTGGAGTGTGGGGGCAGAGCCCCAGAAAGTAGTTTCCAGGCTCGCGGCCTCACATAGACAGGTGCTGGCTCAGGTAGGAAATGGCCATCAACTGTGATTGGATGGCCATCAGCTGTGGCTAGTTGGCCGTCAGCTGTAACCAGTGAGCCATTGGCCACTAATATAACTGCCGTGGCTATGCTGGCAGAAAATGGGGGCTAGCAAGAAGATGGTGGCTGGCTGGCAAGGGCGGATTGCAGAGAGGCGGATGCCGCCAGTGAGAATATAGTGGTATGACTCCCCTACCTATGGTTCTGTGGGTGTTCATTTTTGGGTGTTCCTTTTTGGCCTCACCATATCCTGCGTTCTTATGTGGGGAGCGGGAGTAGAGACCCCGCCGGATGCCCGGCACGACAGAGGGCAAGGTGAGCATCCTTCCAATCCCACCCAGGGGACCCCATGAGGAGACCAGGGGCCTCCTGCAGGAAGGGAAGATGACATGTCACTTCGCAGCTGGACTTGCAGCTCTCTCTCTATTGCTAATGGAGCAGAAGGCAGAGTGTTCTTGGGACGCCCTAATACTAGAGTTCAGGAGTTCGGTGCCTGTGATGAAGAGAGAGATGGTGCTGGCTCCTTGCCTGAGAATTCTTGCTGGAGGTGCCCACAACACTAGGGCAAGGAGATGAGGCAGCATCTGAGCAAGTGGCCCTTCCAGGCTTGGGGGGGGGGGGGGGGGCGGGGCAAGGATTTGAGAGTTTTTCCACGGCCTGAGGGATGTCTCATGGGAGCCACCTTTCAGGAATCTTCAGAGACTCCTGCCCCAGCATTTGGCCCAGGCACCCCAGAGGGCTCGGCTGGGGCAAGGCGGAGTGTTTGGACACTGGCCTCTCAAAGTCTGGGTACATCAGTTCCAGTGACACCATCCCTGCCTTTCCCCTCCAATCCCTTTTCCCCCTCCCTAACCCTGGAGGGGCTGGCACAGGGAAGGTAGGGAGCAGAACTAGAAGAGCAACAGAATCCTCTTCATGCTCTCGTCACCACGGTCAGGGGCCAGGCCACCAGTCAGGCCTGAGACAGGTGGGCAGGTGAGGCTGAAAGGTGGATGGGAGACTAAGATCCTGATGTGGATTAGACTCGAGCGTGAGAGAACGCAAGTGCCTGAAATTGATCAGATAGCTAAGGGTCTGCCAGGAGGGCACCAAAGGGCGAAGAAGGGAAGCCAACAAAACGGGCTTCAATAGACTGCTGTGGGATCCAAAATGAAGTTGATTCACGATGCTCCCGAAGTGAGATCAGCCACTTCATCAACCCAGCTGCAGGAACAGCACAAACTCGGAGAATTGCACAGTATCTCAGAGCCTGGGACTGTCAGGTCCCCTGATCTTAGAGCCAGGAGCTCAGGACCTGGACCTCCATGGGCGCTCTTCTGTGTCTAGTGTCCCCATGCCAGCAGCTGCTCCAGGGCCTTCCCCTGCTGCTGTCTGAGTCCAGGCCTCACCCCCCGTGACCAACAGGCCTCTCCTGCCTTCAGGATCTGCAGCTGGACTCTGAGCCAACCACGACACCCCCAGCTTGGGCTTCCAATGAGAGCAACTCAAACCCTCTCAGAGCAGGGTGACCTCTGCTCATTCCAGAGCTTCCTCAGGGAGAAGATCCCATTGTAGGAAGTGGCTAATTGCCTTCCTCCATGGCTGCTCACTGTACAGGGACGTGGGCCATAGGCCAATGCACAGCACCTGCTTCTCACTCTCATCGAGGTTGCTATTTGCCCACAGGGGGCGCCTGTCTCTGTTTTACAGGTCCCACAGGCTAGTTGTGGCTCTGCCTGCCTCGGCGCCCCTAAGGACCTCCTGCCCCAGCCCACCATGTGCTTGTCCCAGCTTGTTACCTTCCTTGGAGAAGGGGTCGAAGAGGGCAAGCTCAGCCTCGGTGAGGGGGCCTCGGGCAGGGGAACTGGACGCCTCCTCGGTGGTCCCACAGTTAAAGAGGAGATCCAGGGCCTCCTGGGCAGGGCTGGATGGCGGGGGGTCCGCTGAGGAATAGATCATTGGGGACATTCACGCCTGCCCTTTTTACTTCCCAGCTTTCACAATGGAGTTACCTCTCACTGAATCCTTGTAGCAACATAGACAAGCCCATTCTTAGGGTTTGTGCCCATTTTACAGATTAAGAAACTATAGCCTAGATGACGTGTGCAGCTCCTGGCAGATTAGTAGTAGAGGCACTGGAACACACTCCAGGCTTTTCACTAAAATCACCGAGGAGGGCGTGTACCCCTTGCCCCACTCTGGACCTTCGAGCCCTGGCTCCCCGCCCCACCCCGATGTACCTGGCACCTCCAACTCTTCAAGGCCCCTCTTCTCTACGGGGAGTGGCTGGGGCAACCAGGACTCGTCAGGTGGTGGCCGGGGCTCCTCAGGGGGTGGTGGGATCAGAGGGGGTGGAAGGATGTGCAGGTCCCTGGACACCTCGGATAGTCGTGTCACCTCTCCACCCTGCAGGAAAGAAGGACCAGCCAGGGGGAGTCATCGGGTGCAGCCTGGTGGCAGGACGTTTTCCCAGGTGCTGGGGAGAACAAGCAGGTGTACATACCCGGAAGAACTCCTTGAGTTGAGGGCTGTTGTTGAGCGCGGGGATGTGCACGGTGAAGCGAAGCAGGTCCTCGGCCCCCTTCCGCCGCTCCTCGATCACCGAGGCTTCGAACCGGCCTGTGGCCCCCGGACAAGGGGCAGGGAGAGAAGCAGTGACCCGCAGGGGCCTCTGGTCCCCAGGCCACTTTTCCTGGTTCTGCCTGGAGAGCATCTGAGCCCCTCCCTATTCTCCCAGCAATCTTCCCTGACTCCGCCAGGTGTGGGGGTGCTTGCAAGGAGGGACTAATCTCCCTGGTCAACCATTTACCAGATGGTTATTGAGCACCTACTATGTGGTAGGTTCAGAAGGTGAATGAGAGAGAAGCAAGGTCTCTGCCCTCATGGATATCACATCCTAGACAAGGGGAGGCAGGCAACCAATAAGAAAATAATTTCATATGGCTTTGATGTAATGAGGAGGAAAGTAAGGCTCAGAGAAGGGGAAGTGACTTGCCCAAGGTCACATAGCCAGTGTCCTTTTTTTTTTTTTTAATAGTTTCACTGCTCTGTTCTAGGTATCATACAGAGTTATCTAACTCTGGGCTAGTTATCATGCTGCCTGGGGAGTAGCCTGCTACACTCCCCACTGCCTGGCATAACCTGCCAGCAGCAACTCTTCACCTTGCTGTGAAAGGTGAAGAGTAGAGACCCAAGTACAGATCTGCCCCGTCCAACAGAAATATATATGAGCCACACGTGTAACTTACAATTTCCTAGTAGCTACATTTTTAAAAAGTAAAAGGAAACAAGTTAATTTTAATAATATAGTCTAACCCAATACATCCAAAATATTCTCATTGTAATCAATACATACACCGTTGAGTTAGTTTACAGCCTTTTTTCCGTATGTGTCCCACACAGCATGCCAGAGTTCAGGCTCATCACACTTCTAGTGCTCCCCAGACATGTGGCTTATGGCTGCTGTTTTCAGACAGTGTGGGTCTACAGGAAACGGGCTTTTGGGTAGGAATTCTGGTTCTGCCACTTAAAGACCCAGCCCCTTCATATCCCTGAGCCTCAGTTGTCTCATCTTGAAAACAGGGCTAATGAGGACAGGAAAGTTAAAGGACCTGATACACAATAAGGGCAAGGCTGCTCTGAGCCTTGGTTTCCCCATCTGTAAAATGAAGCCATCTCCAAGGGCCCTTCCAGCTCTCAAAACGTCTTTGCAGGGAGTTTCAGGCCCCGTCTATCCAGCTGCCACCAGCAGAGGTCCCCTTTGCCCAACTCTTCCGCCATCTTTGGCCTAAATGCCTAGATCAACACTCACCAAAGACTTGGGCCCGGGGGAAAGCAGGGAACTCCTCCAGGCGGCGGAAGAGGTTGCGGTGGGTGTAGGCCAGGTCGCCATGCAGCTTGCGGAAGTCGCTGTACCGCTTCCAGACCACCACCTAAGAGGGAGGTGACACTAGACTGGACCAGCATGAGTGGGTGGCAGGGGTGTGTGTGAGGAGTAGGGCTGCAGCAACCCCTCCTCCCAGGGCCAGGGAAGAAACAGGGCTGGTCTCCTAGCCATTACCAGCTGTTCGTCTACTGTCTCCAGATCTGGAATTGGGGAATGGTCCCCCTTTCTCCCGGGAACCTCACCTCTTTGACATCCTCTGGGTTCCTCTTTGAGATGAACTGCAAGAAAGGCAAGAACCAGGTGAGACCGGAGACCGACATCTGACACCTCGTCACCCTAAAAAATCCCAGGATGCCCCAGGAATCATCCCAGTTTCTCCCAAAGGGGCAGTGGCCATGGGTATCAAGGTGTCCTGGCTTTAAGGCTTTGGCTGTGACTCGGAGCAGTCTTTCTAGTGAAAAGATTGCAAACTAACTCAACAATGTATGAATTGATTATGGGTTCAAGTGAGAATATTTTGGATGTATTGGGTTAGACTGTATTATTAAAATTAACTTGTTTCTTTTTACTTTTTTAAAATGTGGCTACTGGATAGACGGGGCCTGAAACTCCCTGCAAAGATGTTTCTTTACTTCTCTGTGGAATCTAAAAAACAAAATAAATGAACAGACAAAACAGAAACGAACTCATAGATATAGAAAACATTTTTATGGTTGCCAGATGGGAGGTGTTTGGGGGGGATGGATGAAAAGCGGGTAGGTATTAAGATGTGCAAATTGCCAGTGATAAAAACAGTCATGGGGGGGCCGGCCCAGTGGCTCAGGCAGTTAGAACTCCACGCTCCTAATTCCGAAGGCTGCTGGTTCAATTCCCACATGGCCAGTGGTCTCTCAACTACAAGGTTGCCAGTTCAATTCCTCTGGAGCTGAGCTGCGCCCTCCACAACTAAGACTGAAAGGACAACAACTTGAAGCTGAACGGCACCCTCCACAACTAAGATTGAAGGACAACAACTTGACTTGGAAAAAAGTCTTTGAAGTACACACTGTTCCCCAATAAAAAAACAAACAAACAAAAAAACACACCCCACAGTCATGAGAATGTAAAGTACAGAATAAGGAACATCAATAATATTGTAATAACTATGTGTGGTGTCAGACTTATTGGGGAGATCACGTCATAAGTTATATAATTGTCTAATCACTATGTTGTACACCTGAAACTAATATAACACTGTATGTCACTGTAATTGAAAAAGATTTTAATTTAGAAAAAAAAAAAAAAGACGTTTCGAGAGCTGGAAGGGCCCTTGGAGATGGCTTCATTTTACAGATGGGGAAACCAAGGCTCAGAGCAGCCTTGCTCTTATTGTGTCAGGTCCTTTAACTTTCCTGTCCTCATTAGCCCATTTCTTCATCTGTCAAATGGGAGGATTCCTAACAGCACATCTAGACCCGCTCCATCCGCAGCTCAACTTTTATCTCAAAGAGCCAAGTCCCTGTAATTTCTTTTGAAACCAGAGAACCCCAAGTTCTCTAAAAACTGAAGTTCTGTCCCAGGACCCACTCCTTCCTAAAAGGAGGAAACCTCTGTGGACAAACACTCCCGAGCATAGAAGAAACCATCACTGGGGTTGTGGCCCCAGGAAGAGCAGTCTGGGGTCTGAGGCGGAAAGGAAACTCCATTTTCACTGTTATATTCGTAATAATTAAAAGTGAACACCCTACAGCTTAGAGCACTTGACAGTTTTCAAAACATCTCCTGTTCATTATCCTACATCCCAGAGAGGTAGTCGTGCCCTTTTAAAAGATGAGGACATGGAGGCTGGGAGAGGGGAAATGACCTGTGCAAGGTCACACACCATGTAAGAGGGGCTGGTAGGACTGAAACCCTGGCCTTTACTTTTTATAACAGACTTGCCTAAACTATTTTTTAAAATCCCTGAGAAATACATACCTGGCAAAGAAGTCATATCCAGAATATACAAAGAACTACAACTCAACACTAAAAAGACAAGACAAACAATCCAACTTTAAAAATGGGGCAAAATACTTAACAGGCACCTCCCACAAAAGAAGAGTGGCCAATACGATTATGAAAATATACTCAACATCATTCATCATCAGAGAAATGCTAATTAATACTACAGTGAGATACTAGACACCCACCAAGAATGGCTAAAATTAAAGATGCTGATGACGTCAAGTACTGGCAAGAATGGGAGTATAGAACGGAACGACCACTTTAGAAAACTGGCAGTTTTCTAAACTACACATATGCCTATCAAATGCTACACATATGCCTATCAAATGACCCAGCAAGTCCACTCCTAGGTATATACCAAGGAGAAATGAGTACACATGTCCATAAAAAAGACTTGTCCACAAATGTTCACACAGCTTTACTCCTAATAACTAAAATATTTTTAGAAACAACCCAAATGTCCAACAGAAGAATGAATAAAGAAATGATGGTATATTCATACATTGCTCTGCTACGACACAGCAAGAAAAAAGAGCAAACTGCTTAGACTTGCGACGAGGATGAATTCCAAAAACATACTGAATGAAAAAAACCAGACACAAAAGAGTACTTGCTGTGCAATTCCATTCATATGAAGTTCAAGACCGAAACTAATCTATGGTGGTAGAAGTTGGGACAGTGGTTACCTCTGTAGGAGGAGGACTAGTAACTGGAAAGGTACAAAGAAACTTTCTGGGGTGGTGGAAATGTCTATATCTTGATCTTAGTGGTGTTTACATATGTGAAAAGTATTGAGCTGTACACTTAAGATTTGTGCATATTACTTCATATAAATTATGTCTCAATTTAAAAAAAATAAAAGGTGAAACAACAAAAAATTGAGGAACACCAGCAAGTGAAAAAAGCAAGATGCAGAAACGCTACTGTGTCATAATAAAATGGATACTTATATTTGCTTTTAAATTTAGAGTTTACCTGCAAGGAAAAACAAGGAACTAGCAGCAATAGTTCCTATGAGGATGATGAATGGGAATGGGAAGGGAGGGAAAATTATTTATCTTAAAAAGTTATAAAAACATATCCAAAAAAAATCAAAATAATGCACATTACTGAATTTAAAAAGCCAACAGAGAGATTTATAGGAAAAGGTATCCCTTGCCACATCCACTCCACCCTCCAGTCCATCTTCCCAGGAACTATCTTTTTAATTGTACTTTTCAGGCATGGAGAAGACATTATAAAAGATTTGGGGAGCCCATCAAAAGAAGAATGGATAAAGAAGATGTACATATATACAATGAAATATTACCCAGCCGTAAAAAGATTGAAATCTTGCCATTTGCAACAACATGGATAGACCTAGAGGGTATTACGCTAAGTGAAATAAGTCATACAGAGAAAGACAAATACCATATGATTTCATTTATATATAGAATCTAAAAAACAAAATAAATAAACAAAGAAAACAGAAACAAACTCATAAATACAGGGAACAAATTGATGATTGCCAGATGGGAAGGGGTTGGGGGGCTGGGTGAAAAAGGTGAAGGGATTAAGATGTACAAATTGCCAGTTATAAAAACAGTCACAGGAATTTAAAGTACAACATAGAGAATAAGTCAACAACATCGTCATAACTACAGAGGGTGTCAGACGGGTACTAGACTTAGAGGGGTGATCACTTCATAAGGTATTTAAATGTATAATCACTACATTGTACACCTGAAACGAATGTATTGTATTTCAACTGTAATTGAAAAATAAATTTTAAAAAAGATTTGGGGAAAGCTCATTAGGATCAGCACTTAAATCACTTTGGAAGTGTCTTTGTATTTTTGCTCCATTTTTAATTGTTACTAATGCACCAGTTTAGTAGTTGCCTAGTTCAAAATTCTAAAGGTACCAGAAAATTAACAGTGAAAAAGTCTTCCCTGAATCAGTTCTATTCACTCTACAGATAGTCTATTATACTGTTTCTGTTTTTAATTCTTTTAATCGTTTCCTCCAGGTCTCTAAACGTGTTTATAACGTTGTTACTTCTTCATTTATCAACTTCAGTCTTTATCTATTGACTTCCTGCTATGACTGTGAAGTTAGTGACTTACTCCTTAAATTCTTTTGAACTGTATGATTTTTTAAAGTCACAGACAAGTATTTTTTGAGAAATTAAAAAATATATCTTGTTTTCTTTTCTTAAGGAGGGCGCAGCTCACAGTGGCCCATGAGGGGAGCGAACCGGCAACCCTGATGCCACCAGCACCAAGCTCTAACCAAGTGAACCAACCTACCACCCCCCAAAAATGAACTCTTTAAAGGGCTTTTATGTAAATATCAAATGAACCAAAAAACAAAACTTACAGGAGATTGGAGAACTAATATTTGGGTTGAGCTAGAGTTTTCATGTTAAAGAAATTCACAGCCTAATGCCCAGACACCAGAAGTTGGGCGACAGCACCCCAACTCGCCGGTCCGAGAATTGCGGTTCAAGCCCTTTTAAGAAGACGGCGCCCTCGCAAGACCCCGCCCCCTGATAGCTAAAGGTGTAAACGAAGACTAGCGCCATAGCCTCCCCTTAAAGGGAAAACCCATTTCTGTCGTCCAAAAAGGGAGGTTCCAGTTGCGCCTTGCCTTAAGGTAAAACAGCCTCCCTCTTGTTAAAGGGGTAAGGTCCCCGCTGGGCCCCACTTCACCTGCGCGGTCACTTTGTACTCGGTATAACCCTTGGGGTGGGTCCGGGGATCGGAGACTGTGTAGTGTCGCAAGAAGTCGTCCTTCACCTGGCGGGACATGGCAACACAGCTGGAGCAGAGCTGACCGGCCACCTCCACCTCCTCCACGCCGCCCCCGCCCCTCAGAGTCAGCCGCCGCCAGCCGCCGCCTCGCCTGGGCCTGCGCCCTTCTAACTCGAGCCCAGGGATCTGGTCACAAGTGACTGTGCAATTCTCGGCCCTGGAGCGCGGCTAAGGGATCGTCTAAAAAGTTCTCGGTCGTTGGTGAAGCGTAAACTAGGTGATTTGAAAGTAAGGATCAGGGAGGTTGGATCACTCATCTCTGTCCAGCGATCAAGCCCACCCATCCGAGCATAGACCCTCATCACAGATCTCCAAACGTCTTCTCGTCTGATTTCCAATTTTTTTTTCATCCATTCACCCAATTTTTATTGTGTCCAATATGTCAGATTTAGCCAAATTATTTCCCTGCCTCCCTCCACAGAATTCCCTAATGCATGTTTTCTGGAAGGCCCAGGGCGGGGGGAGCAAAAAAAAGCCTTGGAGAAGCACGATGGTGTCATGGGTTCTGAAGTCACACTTCTAACTAGCTGTATGACTTTCCCATAACTATTTGAGCCTCAGTTTCTCATCTCTAGAATGGGGATATTTGTAATAGAATCTACTGCAGTGGATATTTCTTTTTTCCTTTGTGGGTCTGACCAGCATTCACGCCACTTCTTCCTTTTCGTACCATTGCACCAGATCTTTGGAGGTAGTTCTCTAGTATGTGTAGCCCTCCAGCCTCCTACCCAGGTTCCAAAGGTGCCACCTCTTTTCCTTGCCCCAGGTCCCAGGTAGGAGTGGACTCTCTCCTCAGGCCTTGGATCTTGAGTGAGGGACGGTGCCTGACAAGGGGACCAACTTGTTTCTGGATGTGTAAAGCGCCCCTGAAACTGTTTGTTTGTTTGTTTGTTTAAGATTTTATTGGGGAAGGGGAACAGGACTTTATTGGGGAACAGTGTGTACTTCCAGGATTTTTTTTTTTTTTTTAGAAGGATTTTTTTTCCAAGTCAAGTTGTTGTCCTTTCAGTCTTAGTTGTGGAGGGCGCAGCTCAGCTCCAGGTCCAGTTGCCGTTGTTAGTTGCAGGGGGCGCAGCCCACCATCCCTTGCGGGAGTCAAACTGGCAACCTTGTGGTTGAGAGGACACGCTCTAACCAATTGAGCCATCTGGGAGCTCAGCGGCAGCTCAGCTCAAGGTGCCCTGTTCAATCTTAGTTGCAGGGGGCAGAGCCCACCATCCCTTGCGGGACTCGAGGAGTTGAACCGGCAACCTTGTGGTTGGGAGCCCACTGGCCCATGTAGGAATCGAACCAGCAGCCTTTGGCATTAGGAGCACGGAGCTCCAACCACCTAAGCCACCGGGCCGTCCCCAAAAGTGTTTTTATATGAGCAAGAGTGACTCCATTTTGTATGAGCATGAGTAACTTCGTCTTGGGCAGAGTGCTGTGGAAATTCCCCATGAAGACAGAGAAGTAAACAGCCACCAGATGGACAGTGCAGCTGTGCGGACTGATAGAAAACAAGTCTGTGAGGACTGATAATATGATGTCCTACGGCTCTACTGAAGTCCGTAAGAACCCAGGACTTTGACAGCTCAGAGAGCTGGTCTCGACCTAGAGGTGACCACGCTGCTCCTCTGCCCCAAAAACCTGCTTGCGCTGTCAGACTCAGACCAAACCTCTGCTGGACCGACCTCCGGGACAGCCGCCCTGCACACCTGATTCTGATTGATTCTGGGACCAGTTCATTATCAAAATACTTTACTATTAATAACTTGTTACTGCTATAATGATGGCCATATTGCTATGATTATATTGTGATATTGATGTTAAGGAGACTATTCTCCCCACTGCATTTTCTGTGTGAATAAATGAACATGTTGAAAGGTACTAGTCCTGTGTGTTTGCCTTAGTTCTTGCTCGAAGCCCTGGTTACCGCGGAGGCCTCAGTCAGTGCCAGGTAGATCCTGAGGGTCTGCAAGTCTCAGGGGTTAGTCCCACTGCCTTGCAGGAAGAGACTGCAACACGATCTGTGAGCCTAGCAGATGTTCGTGACACTGGAATACAGTGTTGGCTGTGGGTTTGGCCGCCCAGCCTCTGCAGCACAGTTTTCCAAGCCTGGATGTCCCACCTCCATTGGAATGCTGCGAGTTCCCAACATCCTTCCAAGAAATGTCCTTTCTGCTGAAGGTAGTTGTAATCTTGTATCTGGGGCAGGCCATCGAGGACCCTGACTGTACCATCACCAGGTGTGAAGCTTAAATGTAGTCGTTTGGGAAGCCCTTAAGCATCATGGCCAGTCTTGTCAGTAGAACGCACATGTGTGGGTGCTGTATGGCCAGTCTCCAGGAAGAAGCACAAAGCAAAAACCCCATCAGACTCTTGGGAGCTTGGAAATGAGGTAGTTCATCTGTGAGGTGTTCCGGAGGAGGCTGGGATGTGATGGCGTCCCCTCACACTACACACACCTGGGCTCCTCTAAAGACCCCCTTTAGACATGGTTGCTGCTCTCCAAAGCTCTCTGGGCAGGGCGGTGGCTCCAAGTCTCCTTCTCCGTCCATCATTACCTCCCCTACTTGACCCAGCAGCTCCCGAGTCCCCCTTTCCACCTTTTTTCTTCCTGTCCCCTCCAAGCTCTTTCCTGTGTAGATCAGTTTAGCCTCTGGCCTTCTCCACACCACCAACTCCACCAGTTCCATCACCAGGAGAAGCAAACAGAAGAACCGTGTATTTATAGAAGTCATGGGAGAAGGGAAATCTGCAAATGCACAGCTGCAGGGGGCCTGCTCCCCACATTCGCACTGGGTGTTTGACCATGTGATGCAGACTCTGCCACAGCTCAAATTCCCCATTCATAGGCCTTTGTGATGAGTATAATAACCTCGTTATTTCCTTGTCTCTAACCATGCAATTCACATTTTAAATCAAGGATGCTGCTTCCTAAGGGCCCCCAGGAGGACTTGAACACTGGGGTGACTCACTCGGGACAGGATGGCTGAGTTCACATTATTTGGATCTGCTTGAGCTCCTACTGGTTCATATAATGATAATTACAGCTAACATTAGACACTGCTTAAGGCACACAAGACACCCACCCATTTGGTCCTTGCCCCAACCCTAGGAGGCAGGTGCCATTATCGTTCTGCAGATGGGGAAACTGAGGCACAGACAGACTGGGCAACTTGCTCAGCATCACCCAATGCGTGGCAGAGCCGGGGTTTGGCTCTGGAGCCTGGGTGTGTTCTCGGTGTAGGGTTTGGGAACGTGGGGATCACAGTGTCTGTCTTGCAGAGGACAGGGCAGGCGGTTCTAATTTTCCACACTGAAGGACAGTTGATGTTCCAAGGTTGTCCACCCAGCACCTGTTTCCCTTCTTCCACCCTAACAGCCCAGATTTTGCACAGGTCTCTACCCCGCCAAGAAGAGATCCTAGTGCCAGTTTAGGAGTAAATCTGGTTGTCTTTTCCTCGCCTTTCCCTTCATTAGGCCCCCTCTCCCTGGCGTTTGAATTTTGAGCAGAGACAAAAAGTGAAAGCGGTTAGTAGGACATAGTGGCTAAGTGTGCTGGGTCCAAATCCCAGTTCCCTCACTTCCTAGCTGGGTGGCTTTGAGCAAGTCACATTACCTCCTGGAGGCTCAGTTCCCATGTGAATGGGATACTAAGATCTGTACTGTTTAGCGTCTTTTTTTTTTTTTTTTTGGGGGGGGTCTTTCTCAAATGTGACTGAGCAGCGAGTGCTTTGAACAGAACCCTGCAGAGTAAGTTGGGACAACAGCAGGTGGCCCTGTGAAAATATCTATCCTGCCACCCTGGGATGGCCCTGGTTCCCATCCTTTTCCAGCCTGGCCCCTGCTCTAGAGTGCCCTATAGCCTTCAGGGAAGGCCCTTTCCCAGCGCTGCTCTCAGCTAGTCCTAGCTTGCTGCCCACATCTCCTACACCTGAGTCCTCACCCCTCCCATTTCCCAAGAGCCCTTGCTCTTCATTCCTCTGCTTGAACCAATGCTGCCTGGTACAGCTGTGCAGGTTGTCCGCTGCATGTGGGTTCCTGGCTATGACATGAAGTTGGAAGCTGAAATTCAGCCTATGTTCCATTCAAGAAGCTGTGAGCCCTGCTATGGGGGTGTTTCCTTTATCTAATCTATGTCTCTGAGGGTAGCAGTAGCTCTGGTAAACTTTCTTGCCCCTTCTATCCAGAAAAGTTCTACTTATCCTTTACTCCCAGTTTTAATGTCACCTCCTCTGGGAAGCCTGCCTAGACTCTTCCAAGTGGAATTACGTGCACATCCCTTTGACACAGCAGTAGTAAGCCTCTGACTGAAATTCTATCCCTTTGTGTCCCCCACTGGACTGTGGGCTCTAGGTGGTCTCTCAAGCTATTCAATCAACAAATGACTCAGTCGGGAATCAGGGCAAGGAAGTTTATTCTCACAGCGGAGCAAAGGTCAACGCCCACAGCCTGGATAGCAGCAGAGGCAGCCCCCTGCCAGCCCCTGCCCTTGCCTCTTGGTATGGCAGCTGTAGGTAGGCTGGGTCAGGAGCCAGGGTGACAGCCAGGGTGGCAGCCCTCCCGCCATGGGAGCGAGCTGGCCACGGAGCAGGAGTGGGCGGCGGCGGCAGCAGCAGCAGGTTACTGAGGGGGATGGGGAGTGTTAGTCGGGCTGGCTGATTCTCATCCCCCCATGGATGGTGCTTGGTGAGGGCCTGGGGCAGGGGCTGGGGGATGGACTGTGAGGCAGGGGCATCTGGAGAGGCTCAGTCGGCCGTGAAGATGCGGCTGGAAATGTCGTCCAGGAGCCAGTCAATGCCAGGCAGCAGGTTCTCCCCGGTGACAGCGCTGCAGCCCTGGATGCACCAGTGGTGACTGCGGATGGAGTCCAGTTCCAGGGCCTGAAATGGTAGGGGTGCTGGTGGGGTCCAGTGACCCTGCCCGACCGAAGCTCCTTCCCTCGCCTGGCCCAGGGGAAATCCACACCTCCTCAAGGCCCTGCTCTGAGAAGCCTCCCTTGGCCCCTGGTGAAGATCTGTCAGCCCCTCGAGGCACCCGAGCTCTCTGTGCATCACCATGCCAGCACTACCCCTTAGGAACAGAATCACAATGCAGGCTCCCAAGCATCTGCTAGGATCCAGGAATTGTGCTATGGGCCCTACAAATGTCCTCTCATCCATTCCTCCCAAGGACACATGAGCCAGGGACTGTGCCGGTCATTTTACCAAGGAGGAAACCAAAGCTCAGAGAGGTCAAGCAACCTGCCTAAGGTCACACAGCTAGTAAGTGGCAGAGCCAAGATTCTAACTCCACTCTTTCTCATTCTGGTGCTGAAGCTCTAGAGTCACAGTTAAGATGCAGACTCTGGGGTCAGGCAGGCCTGTGTTTAAATCCTGACTTGTCTACTTACTGGCTGTGTAACCCTTGGCGAGTTACCTAACCTCTCTAAGCCTGCCTCACCATCTATAGAAAGATAATAATAGTTCCTACCTCATGAGGTTGTGAGAACTGAATGAGTGAATCCATGCGAAGAGCCTAGCACACAGGAAGCGTGCAGCACTTGGCCCTTATCCTGTGGGTGATCTATGTGCAGGTCTGCCTCCCTCCAGGCTGTGAGGCACCACTATGCCCGAGGAATCCCAGTGCCCAGAATAGGTCCTGCCACACAGCAGGGGCTAATAAATGCTTTTACAATAAATTAACAAAGAAATGTGTGCCTTTTCCTCTGTGAGCCTGAGCCAGGCCGGAACTCACCTCCCGGATGGCGTTCGAGGACAGGGCTCCAGGCAGGTCCTGCTTGTTGGCAAAGATGAGCAGGGTGGCTCCAGCCAGGCGCTGGGGGAGACAGATACAGGGGGATGGGGTCTCAGAGGGCAGCCCGGTTCATCTAACGCCCACAGCATCTGGAGTCGGAGACCAGCCTGGAAGGTCAGGGCAAGGCTCCCTGGTGGTGAGAGAGGCCCAAGTGGGGGACAGGCGGTGTGGACGCTGCCTGAAGCCAGGCACACATGGGGTAGAGGGAGTCCTGGACTGGGCTGGGGGCCCTGGTTCTAGTCCAACCACCACCCACTGGGCACCCTTTTCGTCTATTCAGATTCCTCTTCCTTAAAAGGGGAGAGGGTGATGGACAAGATGATCCCCTCACCCGCTGTGGTTCTAGACTGCTCCATCTGACATCTGATGTGCATAAACAGGGCGACTGTCCCCGAGGCCATGGGGTCTGCTGGAAGTGGCCTTTCCCTTTTCCAAGTTCATGTAGCCCTTGAACTATTCCACTGCCCTGACAGGACCCTCGTTCCAGTTATTTTCATATACAGTGGTACCTCGGTTTTTTAATGTAATCCGTTCTGGAAGGCTGTTCGAGTTCTGAAACGTTCGAAAACAGCCGACAGCTAGGCCTCAGGCTCTTGCACTCAGCAGGAGCCGCGTGACATGTTCGACTTCCGAGGCGTGTTCGAAAACCGAAGCTTTTACTTCCAGGTTTACGGTGTTCGTAAACCGAAATGTTCGTCACCGGAGACGTTCGAAAACCAAGGTACTACTGTATGTGTTGGTCCTGGGAGTCGCTCCATGTGGGTGGGTGGACCTAGCTCTTATAGAGGGCCTCGACGTGCCAGGCCTGGGCTTTTGACAGCCATGACCTCACTGGTGCTGCTTGACACCCCTGGGAGGTGGCTGTTATACCAGGTGACCATGTCCCTGTGTGCCCAGGACAGCCCTGTTTATGCCTGTTGTCCCTGCGTAATTATTAACAAGCCCCTCTCTCACTCTCAAAAGTGCCCTTGTTTTCACCTAAATGCAGTATAGGGAACCTGGATCAAATCCTTGAACAGAAAAAGGACATCAGTGTAAAAACTGGTGAAATCCAAATGAAATCTGTTGTTTTTTAAGAGTAACTTTCCAATGTTAATTTCTTAGTTTTGACAAATGTACGGTGATTATGTGAGACGTTAACCCTGGGGAAGCTCGGTGAAGGGTATACGGGGTCTCTCTTCATTATCTTTGCAACTTTTCTATAAATCTAAAATTTTATTTAAAGAAAAGTGTTTGGGCCAGATAAGAAAGATCACCCTACAATGCCCATCTCAGAGATGAGGCAGTTGAGGTTCAGAGAGGTTAAGTGCCTTGCCTGAGGTCACACAGTTTAGAATCTGACTCCTGAGCCAGGCTCCACTGCCTCCAAAGCCTCACACACTGACCTGCAGTCCTCCTCCCTAAAGCCTGATTCAAGGTGTGGAAACTGAAGCTCAGGGTGGTGACACAGTGACCTCACAGGGACGTGAACACAGATCTCAGTCCACAGCGTGTCCTGCCTGTGGCACCACGGGCCTCCCAGGACCAGGTATACAGGTTGTCTCTCTGTCTCCCCAAGGGTGCTGGGCATGTGGGGAGGGCTCAGGGAAGGAAGAAACCCTGCCATAGGTGTCTCTCTGGGGTCATGGAGCCCTCAGGGAATCTGCTGAGGAAGGTGTCCACACATCCACGTATGTGCACAAAGCATTGGTGCCTAAATGCAGGGGGAAGCCGGTTTCTCCCCCAGCCCCCCTCAGTCAGGCCCCCTGCCCACCTCTTCCACCAACAGGTTCTGGAGCTCGCGCTGGCAGTCCTGCATGCGCTGGCGGTCGGCGCTGTCCACCACCCAGATGAGGCCATCGGTGCTCTCGAAGTAGTTCCGCCAGTAGGACCGCAGGGACTTTTGGCCGCCCACATCCCAGATGTTCAGCTTGAATCTGGGCAGGGAGGGGTGGCTGGAAGGTCAGCTCAGCCCCTCGCCCACCCTCCCCACCTGCTCTGGGCTGCCCGCCCGCAGGGACCCCGCTCACCCCCGGTGCTCCAGGGTCTTGATATTGAAGCCCAGCGTTGGGGAGATGGTGTCAATGTCTTCCCCATTGAACTTCTTGAGGATGGTTGTTTTGCCAGCGTTGTCCAGGCCGCTGGGGCGCGGCCAGGTTAAGGAGAAACCCCCATGCTCTGCAGGGTGGTGACATCATCGCAGTGCCCCTCTCTTAGGGGACAAATAATTTCCTACCACCTATCAAAATCAGTGGAGCACATGACTGACCCATAATCGGCCCAGGATAAATGTGAAAGTATCAAGAAACATATCATCTCCTGCTGAGCAAAGACTCCTTAATTCACTCCGCAATATTTATTGAATACCTACTCAATGCCAGGCCCTCTTCTGGTGCTGGGGGACCCCTGAATCAAAGTCCTGCCTGTGTGCAGCTTACATTCTAGTGCAGAGACAGTCGACAGAGTGCAAACCAAGGAGAAACAAGGTACTATCAGGTCCTGGTGCATGTTAGAAATACAAGGAGGAGGCTGTCAGAGAGGGCCATCGCATCGGAGGAGCTTCCTTCAGCTTGGGCGCCAGGAAAGACCTCTCTGAGGGTTTTGAGCTGAGGTCCAACCTACAAGGAGCCAGCTTTTTGAAGCATTGGGGGAAGAGTGTTCTAGACAGAGGGAACAGCAAGAGCAAGTATCTGGAGGCAGCGGGTGACTGTCTCAGGACTCTTCCAAACCCTGCTGACTGAGTGTACAAACAAATGGGTGAGCTCACCAGCCAGAGAGAACCACCCTCCTCTTTCCTTCTAACACTTAAGGGGGTCTGCAGCTGGGAGGGGGGCCCAGGCCTTAGACTCAGCAACCTTTTGCTCCCCTGACTTGGGTGATTCAAACTAGTGACATGGGGGTGACAGAGCACCTCTCCTGAGACTCAGACTTAGCCCCTGATAATTGGCTGCTGATTATCCCCTCCCCCCAACTCCATCATTCACATTTCCTTCCTCACTGGGTCATTCCCCTCAACTGACACACTCTGGCGTCTCTCCCCCCTTAGAAGCAGCAAACATCATCCTCCCTATCCCTCTCCCCCTTACTTATTCTTCTTTCCCCCTTTACAGCAAATCCATACTCATGTGTCCACACTCATCCTCTCCACTTTGTCCTCCTGCTCTTTCTTGAACCCACGAGGCTTTTGCTGGCACTGCTTCCCCACAACTGCTCTTGCCAATGTCGGTCCCTAAGGACCCCCATGTTGCCTTCCAAGGGCTGGGCAGTCCTCAGTCCTCATCCTTCGGCTCCACCAGCAGCACGTGACAGAGTAGCCTGTGCCTTCCTCCGCTCCAGGACACATCTGGCCACTCCTCCTCTCCCTGGCCTCCTGATCTAGGAGCACCTCGGTCCCCTCGTCTGTCCAGGCTTTTGATGATCTCATCTACAATCACAGCTTCAAATACCATCTTTATGCTGATGACTCCCAAATGCGTATGTCTCACCCAGCTGCTTCCCTGGACATTGGTCCCTTCTATCTAGCTGCCTAGCTGACATTTCTAAGATGTCTCAGAGCCATCTTACATGGCCAAAACTGAACTCCCACCTTCCCTTTGAACTTGCTCCCTGCCCACTTCTCTATCCAAGCAAATGGCTCCGCATTCTTCTAATTGCTCAGGCCAGAAACCTAGCAGTCATGTTTGACTTTGTCTCTCTCTCTCTCTCTCTGTCTCTCTCTCGTCCCATCCAGCAATTCCTGCTGGCCCTTCTGTCAAAATGCCCCCAACTTCCATCACCTTGAGCCACCATCCTATCTCATCCGCGTTACTGCAGTGGCCTAACTATTCTCAGATCACATCTCCCCTCCGCACTTCTCATTTAAAGAAAAAGCCAAGCAGCGAAAGGTCCTACAGTGAGGCCCTTCGATCACCTTTCTGTCCTAACCTAGCACTCTCCTCCTGCCACACTGCCCTCCTTGACATTCCTTTGAAGACCCTCTTGAGTTCATCCTTCCAGGCATTTGCATTTGCTGTTCCCTTTGCTTAAACAATTTCCCCCAGATATCTACATGATTCGTCCCTCACCTCCCTGTCTTCAATCAATCGTCACTCTTAATGTGGCCTCTTTAACCCCCTTATTTAAATGCATCCTCCTCCATACATATATTTTACTTATTTGCTTTGTTCACATCTTTCTCCTTCCAGCATTATATAATGTCCATGAAGGAAGGGGTTGTTTTTGTTCCCAGCCCCTAGGACAGTGCCTAGTACATAGTAGGTGCTCAAAAAATATTTATTGGATGAGTGAATTCTTCGTGCCTTTCAAAGAACTCTTTAAACAGACATGACGTGAATATTATTGGCGTTATTTGTGCACGTGTCTTCTCTCCCTGCTAGGGGAGCTGGGGGTGAGGGCTGCCCAGCTCCGACGGCAGAGTCCACACGGGGCCTGGCACAAAGCAATACAGACGCCTGCTAATGGGACTCGGAAGGTCGGCAGGACCCTCGGCCTACAACCCGTCAGCCAAACACCCCGGGGTCGTGCAGCAGCAAAGCAACAGGACTACTGGACCCACTGGCGAACGAACCCACCGAGGCCACACACGCCTCTCCCCGGAGCTGAGGGCGGTGCCCTCACGCCCCCGGGATTCCGACCATGAGGGCGGGGCCCGGGGCTGAGGCCGGCCCCCACGGACAGGGGGAGGAGGTTAGAGCCCAGGAGAACGGAGGCCCCAAGCTTGGGCCTGGCCAAAGGGTGGTGTGGGGTCAGAGTCACCTCCAGGACCCACTTCCCCTCTACACTGGGGCACCTGGTGCAGCCGCCGCGCCATTAGGCTCACACCTTTGCCTTGAAAACGGATTTCCCCCGCCCCGAGTCGATGGTACGGCCTCCTCCCGGGCCCCCGCCGCAAGTGATTGGTAGTCCCCACGTGCGTGACGCACAATGGGCAGTTGGGACGGGCCCGCCGGCTGCTCACCCTGCGCCCGGTAGGGGGCGCCTGGTGCCGCCTGCCCGGCGGGGCCCCCGCTACCCTGGCCGCTTCGGCGTCCGGGAGGATACAGCATGAGTAGTCGCAGCTCCCGCTCTTTTTGCTTCATCTTCTTCAGGATGGTCAGAAGGCCCATGGTCCCCGTAACCCCCTCCTGGCCGCCGTTGCTTCCTAGTCCCGGGACCCCTCGCCCTGCTCCTATTGGCTATCACGCCCACTGACAGCACAGCCTAGTGGCGGGCCCCTCGCTTGGTCCCGCCCTCATTCCCACGTGACCGCGAAGTCACCCATTGGTGCCTCTGCGAAGGTCCCTCTAGCGGTGATGGGGACTTCTGCGCTAACTCTTCACTAACCTGCGTTAACCCTTCGCATACCGAGGGCTTGAGGGACGAGAGCACCGCCATTCCTTCCTCCCCAGAACCCCAGGCTCAAATGGGAACGGAAACCTGAAGTTCCTGGATTGTGTTTTGGCTGCATAGGAAGTAAGAAGCGGCAGGAGTCAGAACCAACCGAGAGCCCCAAGATTGTTGATGAGTTCATCCTTGGGCCAGTGTAAGGCTCTGTGGGGACAGAGTCCCAGAGAGCAGTTTCCAGGCTCTTGGTCTCACGTGGAAAGGTGCTGGCTTGGTTATTAGATGGCCATTAGCTGTAATCAGATGGCCATTAGCTGTTACCGGTGAGCCATCAGCCACTAATATAACTGCCGTGGCTACGCAAAGGGGTTGGTTGGCAGAGAAGCGACATCGGATTGTGGCTAGCAAGTGTGGTTAGCAAGCAGATGGATTGCGAATCGTGTGGATCCTACTTCCTGTGTCTCACCTGGCCGCCAGCGAGAGGGGTGCAGGAAGACCCCTCATTGGGGTACTGGTGGATGTTTGCTTTTGTGTCTCAACCAGCCGCCATTGAGAATATAGTGGTATGACTCCCCTATCTATGGCTCCGTTGGTGTTCCTTTTCGGCCTCACCATATCCTGCGTTCTTGTGCGGGGAGAGGGACCAGAGACCCTGCATGACAGCTCTCTTCCCTGAAAACATGGTCCAGATCCTCCTCATCTTGGTTGAACCTAGGGTGTCATCCTGAACCTGCCAGTTACAAGGCCTCCCCCTTTCCCTGGCACCTGGAATCATAAAGGGAGGGCTGGAGTTTTCCATCAAAGGAGAAAATGCCACGAAGGGCGTTTTCAAAAAGTGATAGGGCATCATTGGGTTGTCCCAATTACCAGGGAGGTCCCTGTCGCTTAGAGGGCGGGGTACAGACCTGCACAAAGAATTATCCCACCCAATGTGCCCATCATTTGTCTATTAAGAAGCACAAGTCTTTCTTTTGCAGATGAGAAAGTTAAGGCTCACATGGTGCTTAGCACCATGACAGGCATATAGTAGATATTCAAATTTTTGTTGTTGAATGAATGACTTTATCCAAGAGGTTGGTTCTTTACCTTAGTGGTCAAGTCCAGAAAATAATGAGGAAACTGAGGCCAGGGACTAGGCAGAGTGTACACTCAAAAAGGTGAGCCTTATTGTCTTATTTTGAGCCCTTCCTCCAGCCTACTACAGGGTAAATGTGAGTGGGCAACACAGAAGGTTCTAATGCTCGGGGAAGTCAGGCACCAGCTGAAGATAATGGCTAACTTCTGTGTGACTGTTTATAAAGCGCTCCACGTTTTCTACTTCATCCTCCTGACAACCCTGAGAGGACTGTTTCCTTTTTGGAGATGTGATAGTGGAGTCCAGAGAATGAAGGAGCTGGGACAGCAATTTAAACTCAGATCTGGTGAACTGGAAAGTGCACTGTTTTCCCGGCCTTCAGTGGGGATCAGTTACCTGAGCTGCGGTACGTGTGTGTGTGTGTGTGTGTGTGTGTGTGGGGGGGGGGGGGTTCCATGAAACCTTTGAGAAAGGAGAGGTGGAGCTATAACGTGCTTGCTTGGAAAGATGTCCATGCCAAATTAAGTGAACTTCAATACCATTATAATTTTTTAAATGACAATAACCCACTAAACAATGTTCTTCAAACTATGGGATGCAGCCCATTCAGGAGATTGTGAAATTAGTGTCACAAATACGTTGAATCATATGTAATCGCCCATGTTGACTACTAAGATATCAGTTTCATTGTGTCCAACCTAGTAGCACCAGCAAAAATTAAATAGAATGAACAGAACAGAAAGCATTGCTGCCTTTGCCCATTAAGTAAAAGTTTATAGTGTTTGTTGAAATGTGTTTCAGATATTTATATGGATGTATGTACTTCTCAACTAAGAGTCACAGTCACAAAAATTTGAAAATCACTGCCATTCAACTGATACTTCTGGAACAGGTTTGAGTGGGACTTAAAATTATTACCTGAAGCACTTCTGGATTGTTTTACTTTACTAATTGCCATGAGCATTGAAATCCTTGTTTTAATGTCAGGCTTCCGGCCCTGCCCAGTTCCAAGCAGTTATTGCGGCTTCCCTGGGTCCACATAGTAGAATTATGATGAATATCAACTGAAAAATCAACCTGGAAGCTCTGTAAAATAGTAGGAGACCAGGAAGTAGCTGTTTGAATAATAATTGCATGTAGCTAAAAATGGGGGGAGGAGAAGAGGGGCTTTTAAAGACAAGTGTACGTAGGAGCCTACTGGCAGGCAGTATTTTCATTTGCCTTCTGGAAAGAAGGAAAGGGTGCTCTTAAGGAAATAAAATCTCTAGGGAATACGTTTGGAAGAAAACTGGGAAAGAAGATCTCTAGAGCTGTAGTTATATATAGCTATGAATATATATATTCATGAGAAAGAATCGTGAAATTAAAATACCCAAATCCTGAGAGCTGTGAAACCTGCTTTTGAAGGGAGAGTTTCTTAGGGCTAAGTAAGTGGATTGTAACTTGATGGAGTTCTAGATGCCTTTTATTTATTTTTTTATTATTATTTTTTAACTTTTTAAATTTATTCTAAGTGTGCTTTTCCGTGACCCATCAGCTCCAAGTCAAGTAGTTGTTTCAATCTAGTTGTGGAGGGTGCAGCTCACAGTGGCCCATGTGGGAATTGAACCCATTACCTTGTTGTTAAGAGCACCGCGCTTTAACCAACCAACTGAGCTAACCGGCTGCCCCCTGGATGCCTTTTAAAGAGGTGTGTTACCCAATGTCTGGGGAAGAAAATTTGGCATTCTAGTTTTGATTTTAAGAGATATAGCGTTTTTGATCCATCCATACACTTCATGTATTACCTTTTTAATCATAAAAGAAAAATAACAAAACTCTTTTTATCCTGGACTACAACAAAGAAAGCCAGGGGAAAAGAATGTGCAGCCAAATCCCTGAAATGGCAACTGCATATAGACCCCAGTTCTGCCCTGGCTTGCTCTAGTGCTCCCACGCCATCTCCTTGTAGGCGTTATGAATCCAAGGGTGGCCCTGTCCCCACTTGGTGCATACAATGAGCAGGCCACAGCTGAATGCTTCAAAGAGCAAGTCAGAGTGTTCAAGCATCTTCCTTATAGGTTTCAACACAGCTGCCTGGAGTGGGTGGCAGATGAGGTGTCCTCTCCAACTTCCAGATAACAAAATGAGCTCTTCCTCACACCCCTGTCATCCATCCAAGGACACGTGACATCTCCAGTCTTTTTCAGAACCTGAGGAGTGGGGGAAGGATTTGGAAATCTGAGCTCTTCCAATAACCTGTCCATGTTCACCTCCCCTGTGCCTGTGGCATCCTCCACAGGCTGCTCGATGCTTCCTGCCGCTACAGGGCAAGATGGGGGAATGAGGAGGGAGTAGTTGCTGAGCCTTCACTCAGCAACCTGAGAGCCAGGTACCCTCTTATCTCCACCTGACAGATGAGCCAGGAGCTCCACTCACCTAGATGGCTAAAGCAGCCTCTCACCATTCCTCTTCCCCAAGGCAGAGGGACCTTTCTAACCGGTGCACCAATCTTGTCCCTCCTCCGCTTAAAGCCCTTGGCTGTGTGCTGTCCGCTGGCTGCTCCCTGTATCTTTCAGAGTCGGAGCCCGAGTTCTCCAGTGGCCAATGAGGACCTGCATGAATTGTCTTCGCAACTCTCTACCTGGAGTGCCTGCTTCTCTCCCCATCCCTTATCAACCCTCAAACCCACCAGCGCATTCCTACTCCCCCTAATCCATACCTCCCTGCTACCTCCCTCTCTTCAATGCTTTGCTCAAATGTCCAATATCTCAAAAAAACATTTATTGTTCCAATATCTCAGTGAGGCCCAGTCCTGACCTCCCTATTTAAAGTTGAAACCACTAATCCCCCATCCACATTCCCCAAATCCTTTATTTTGGTTTATATTCATTCCCCCATGACACTTAAGGCCTTCTACTAGCCTGTGTAATTCCCTTAATTGATTACATGTATTCTCCCCGTCCCTACTAGAAAGGTAGCTCCACAAGGGCTGGGATTTGCATCCCCCCCAAGCCCCACCTTCACTGGTGCTTTAATGTGGGTCAGCAGTCCTTCCCACGCTGACCCACAGCAGGTTTCTGCCTCAGATGTGAACATCCCTGCCCTTCTAACAGCCCTGTGTCCCTGTTACTTCCACTCCAGGGCCAGGAGACACTGGCTGGATGGGCGAGGAGTGTGTGGTCTCTGCCACCTCCTTGCATTTGGCTAAGTCCCCTCCTCTCGCTGACGCTCAGACAATCTCTAGAATCCTTTGCTCTTGGCTCAGTCCTTGGGCTTGGCTGGCCATGGCGAGCATTCTTTTGTCTCTTGCTTGGATTTACTGGCCACGCTGGGTTGGGCTTTATTCCCCAGCCCACCCCAGCCCACCAGGACCTTGCTCGTGACCCTGGTTGACCACTTCCCTACACCAGCCTCCAAGTGGGGCCTTCCTACCTCTCAGAGCTCTTACGGGAAGTGGCCCAGAAGAGAAGAAGGGAGAGAGCAGTTAGAGGAGTGGAAAAACTCCCTCAAAAGCCAGGGTGACAGTCCTTTCTGGTATCCAGGATCTCAGCAGGGTGCCCAGCCTGGGCTTCTCTGCCATTCATAGCAGATCGTGGGAATGTGACATAAGGGAGGCCCAGCCAGGGACCCTGGACAAGAAAGAGCTCACTGGTGACTGCTTTCTATGTGTAGTTTCAGTTGTCATGACAACCCTGCCAAAGCAAAAGTATTATCCCCAGTCTACAGACAAGGAAACTGAGGCTCAGAGAAACCAAGAGTCTTGTTCAAGGTCACACAGATAGAAGTGGCAAAGCAGGGATTTGAACCCAAACCTGTCTGGGACATGGGCCACCTGGGAAAATCCAGGAACTGTGGTCACCGCTGTCACATCCTGCAGAGCTCTGGGAGGCTTGCGGACTCTTGGACACTCAGCTGTTTATTTTTTACACTCCCTGCCCACTTCTAAAAGTTTGAGTCAGCTTCCTGGAAAGATGTTTGTGTTAGTGGAATTGCAGACACTCGGAAGCACAAAGCTTTGGAGGTGACAGCTCCTGCCAAGCAGTGATGGTGTACTTCATGAGGCCCCATGAAGTTACCCAGTTTCTGGGAGGCCTGGCTATTTGTGGATTCCAGCTTTAATGAGCACTCGCAAGGTGTCATGCTGAAGTGAGTCAGTCCTTTCCTCCCTGTGCCCTGGGGAGTCCCCACAAAGTCCGTGCCCCCAGTCCCTGCCCAGCATTCAGTTCTCTTGGAAATGCCTCCTTAGCAAGCCTTTGCTTTCCTGCCCACAGGTCCCTGTGAAGCAAAGAGAGAGAGCTGGGCTTGGTGTCAGATGCACACGGGGCATTGAGTTCGTCCCACCTGGGAACGTGACTCAGCCAAGGGATGTACCTCCAAGTGGCAGCTTCCTCCTATCTGAATCTGAGCCACGTTGGTGGCATTAGCCCAGCATTGGTTACCCCTTTCCTGCCAGTAGCACCCCAATACCCTTTGGGAGTTACCCTTTCATCACCCCTGGTCCTTATGGTTAAGATGAGGCTGACCCTATCTAGGATGGGCCTGGGACCTGGCCTTGCCTATCTCACCTTTATCTCCTGCACACAGTGACTCATGTCGCTGTGAATTAGCCACACAACTCAAAGGGCCTGGGCCCTTTGTTGGAACTACAGTAGTACCTCGGTGTCAAGCGGGGTGGCAGGCGGGGTCTCTAGTCCCGCTCCCCACACAAGAACGCAGGATGTGGATAGGCCAAAAAGGAACACCCACGGAGCCATAGATAGGGGAGTCATACCACTGTGGTCTCACTGGCGGCTGCATTGGAGACACAGGAGCAGGAGCCACACGATCCGCAACCCGCCGTCCACTTGTCTCTGCCAACCAACCTCACTTGCTAGCTGCAATCCGCCTCTCTGCAATCGGTAATCCACACTCCACCATGCCATGCCACGCCACGCCACGCCACGCCACGCCACGCCACGCCACCACGCCACACCACCACGCCACACCTTGCTAGCTTAGCTACGGCAGTTATATCAGTGGCTAATGGCTAACTGGTAATAGCCGATGGCCAACTAGTTACAGCTGATGACCAGCTACTACCCAAGCCATCCCCTTTCCACGTGAGGCCGAGAGCCTGGAAACTGCACTCCTGGCTCTGTCCCCACACTCAGTTTTCAAATGTCTCCGTTGACAAACATTTTGGTTTACGAATGCCGTAAATTTTATGGATCTATGGTATCAGTAGATAGTAAAATTCACGCTAAATTGCTGTTGATTTTAAAGGTCCGGAACGGATTAATCCATTTTGCATTACTTTCTATGGGGAAACCGCGCCTTGGTTTTGAACGTTTCAGAACTCGAACAGTCTTTCGGAACGGATTACATTGGAAAACCGAGGTACCATTGTATTGAGAAAGTGGCAAGGGATACGCCCCTGTCCTGGGGCAGCTAAGCTGATGTTACTGGTGACCATCTTACTACGTGAGTGGTCCCTGCCTGAGGATGTAGCCAGCCCAAAGCAGAGCAGATCGGGTGAGACACTGCTCCTGATGACTTTGTTTGTGCTTCATGATCCAGCCGTGCCTGAAGCTGGTGCACTTTAGACTTGTTAGTTATTAAACTTCAGGTAGATCGTTTATAAAACTAAGAATTCAGAGAACCCTAGTTTCCCCTCTCTTATTGAGATTCCTTTGTATGATTGAGAAATTTTGAGCAATTCACACCAAATATTAAGTGCTGCTTCTTACACATGGATGCAATCATTAACTTCTCTTTTTTTCGTTACAAAGATACTTCGTTAGGAAAAACTCATCCCTGTTCTTATACTCCTCCATTTTTTCTTAAAATTAATAATATTGAAGTAAAATACAAGCCTATTGTGATGTAAACAAAAAATTCATCAGGTGTTTATTAAGTGCTTTTGTTAAAATTTTAACAGAGGTTTGTGTGAGCTGCTTTGTGCCAGGCACTGTTCTAAACCCTTTACATATATCACTTCATCAAATCCTTATATTATTATCCCCATTTTACAGATGAGGCATAAAGAAGTTAAGTGACTTGCCCAGGATCAAGTTCCAGGTCTGGGATTGAGCCCACCCACTCCTTCTCTGGAAAGCCTTCTCTGGTCTCCCCAACATGAAGTGCCCGCTGTGGCCCTTACCCTCCTGCCTGCCAGTCATGTGCCCTGCATGAGGCCCACACCCTGCTGGGTTGTAAACTCGTCCCAGCTGATGCTTAGCTCCCATGCTGGCCCATCCACAGTTGCAAGTGGAAAGTCAATAGGTTTGTAGCCTCAGCCTCACCAGCAACCACCTGGCCTCTTTCTCTGCTATCCATTGTCTGAAGCTCCTTTGAGGTGCCCTTAGGAGACCAGGCCTCAAATGAGGGGTGCACATGCTAGAGGACTTAGAAAGAAGGGCCTCATCCCTGGGCATCTGGAGACCCCTAGCATCTCTCCAATCCCAGGAGGTGTGGGAAGGGATTGGGACAGGGCATCAGGGCATCCTAATTTCTCCCACACCAGCCGTGTGACTGTCCCTTCCCTGTGCCTCAGTTTCCTCAATGGTAAAATGAGGGGGTTGGTTAGAGATAGTCCCCAAAGAACCCAGGGCAGGTCCTGTGGGAATGAGTAAAGCAGAGCTTTCTTTACTCATCCAGGAAGCTTTTGGGGTTCTCGGATGGCAAGCTGCCTGCTGGACGTCATGTATTCATTAGTTGAGCACCTATTATGTGGAGGCAGTGTTTGAGGCACCGAGGATACTTTACAGAGTAAGACAGGTTGTGGTTCTGCTGCTTGGGAGCTCATTCTGTAGCTCTGGTTTTGGGAGGCCTCCGAGCCTTCACTTACCAGGGCTGTTGGCTTTGACCCAGGCCCTTCCACACTGGGTGTGCGTGGAGGACTGAGGGCTTGTGGAGAGAGGCATGTCCTCCCTCCAGCTCTGCCCCCTCCTGCCAGGCAACCTTGCCTCTCAGGCATGGGCGTCCTCACCTTCTAAGTGAGAAGTTGCACTGGACGGCCTCGCAGCCTATTCTGCCAGCCGGGGAGGGAGTCCACCTCTGCGGGGAAGGTTTGCACAGCCACTTATGGTTAATCATTACCCACACCATGTCCATCCCTCCCTGCCACTCCTCAGGGATATCAAGCCATAAACACTGCCTTCTTTGGTCTTCCTCCAGGGCTGAGGCCTTCTGGGAGGGGCCACAGGTACACTTGCTGATGAAACCGGGGTCCGGAGAGGGGAAGACTGGGGTCCAGGTCTGGGGCTGGGGGCTGGGGTGGGGACAGTCAGGCCCTAGTCACCCACTTCAAGATGTTTTTTCTTGGTTACATCATGCATGTGGCTCCCTGTAGAGCTCATGGACTGGCTTAATGAGCCCCTAGGTGCCTCAGGCAAGATGCCCAGCCCTCTTGGTTTCTGGGAAACAAAAGTAATTCGGAGAAATCGGGCAGCCTCACTACATGGGGTGCCCCTACTTCATCCTGACTCCCAGGTCCCTCACAAGCAAGGAGGGCCAGGCCCAGCTGTCATGCCCAATCCCACACACCCAGGCATTTTAAATTACGAACCTGCATTAATCCTACGTTCCCACAAATCTTAGGAACAGGAATGGATTCTAGCCAAATAATACTTTCCAATATGCAAAGAACTTTCTTCTCTTCCCGCTCTTTTCCATCTTTAAGACAACTTTGTAAAATAGGTATGATTTCTGCCCAGCAAATATATGAGCACACTGAGGCTCCAGGTGTTAGATAAATCTGGTGAGTAGAGTGTCAGGTGTTAGAGTCAAGTTTTCTGACTAAAGCTGAGACTGGTTTTATGCCCAATTCTAGGCTGAGCAGAGGATAATTATCCTACTACTCCTCTCATGACAGACATCACTAATCAATCATGGCCTGGCAGACATTGCTAATCAATTGCCATGCTTTTTCTAATAAGCTCAAAGGCAGCTGTGAACTTCTCAGCACAGTACCCCAGGACAGCATCACCAGAACATCAAATCCACAGCATTTGCCATTCTTTCGATCCCACACTATCAGTCTTGAGCCCTGAGGACTCAGGTCCAACCCAGACCTAGATGCTCTAGTCACCAGACCACAGGAATGCATTGCACGTGCAGTCTCTTGGACAGGAGTTACTGTCCCCTCCATCTCCCACACATATCCCTTCTAAGCATGGTCTCTCTTGGAGATACAACCATCATGCAGGTTTGCCTAGGGCTTCTGGGTTTGCTTGGTCTTTAATAGAAGTTTGTTGTTGTTTTTTTGAAGTTTTTTTTTAATGAAACATTTCAGGGATACCCCAAAGTATAGATCATAACATTATCACACAGAACTGTGTTCCCACGGTTTAAGCAACAAAACACCACAGACACAACTGAAGTCCCTGTGTGTCCCCCTCAGCTTATCCAAATTGTGTTTCTCATTCCCATGCATATTTTTATGCTTTTATCACATTGAAATATCCATATTATTAAATCTTACAGACATTACATTGTTCAGATCTTGTTGCCGCTTCTTACTTTCATACATTTGGATGTTACGGATTTACAGCCATAATGGTGAGAGCAGCTTTGACCCTTCCACCTTATCACAACTGTGGATATCTATTGAGACTTTACTGTGCACCAGGCATGGTTTCAGGTGCCTTATCTGCCTTAACTCCTTTAATCTTCATGACAAAATTGTTTTTATCCCCACTTTACAGATTTGGAAACAGTGGCACAGAAAGGTGAAATCACATATCTGGGTCACATAGCTTGGAAGCTGTGCTCCTGACTGCTAGACATTACTCTTTCTACTGCTGTGTGGCTTGTTGAATGGAAACACAGTAATTGACCCATCTGTTCTCCTAAGTAAAAGCCATTGCTTATTTTTGCCTCAATATTGGTCTCAGAGGGTTTGGGGTGTTATGTTATCTTGCTTGGTTCCTACATTAAGCCTGTGAGTGGATATTTGTATCACCCCCAACACCCTTTACAGATGAGGAAACTAAAGGTCAGAGAGGGTGAACCACCTTTTCAAAGCTGCACAGCTCCAATGTGCTGTGGTTTTGGGTGGGTTATGATCTCCTAATATTCCAGAACCCAGAGGCTCTCCCTGTCTTCTATGAGCCCTTGGTAACTCACTGCCTTTCCTTCTTGGTTCTGTCCCTGGCAGCCTGCCCTCGTGCCCCCAGAATACCCTCCCCACACCTGGCCTTCGGTCTCCCCTCCTCTGGCCACCCTCCACCGTCCTCCTCCCAGAGAAGGGGCCCAACCGGAAGGCCAGTTCATACTAGGAAATTCCAGCCACGTGAGCTAACCCGAGCCAGGGATTCTGAGCAGCCGGTGGCTTTAGAAGAAACTGAAACTTGGCTTGCTGGGGGTGGAGTGGTCACTGGGGTTTTAAAGAGCCACCACTTCCTTGGATCCCCAGAGGGCACTGGGAGGTCATAGCAGCTGAGGGACACCCTGAACCAGATGTGAGCCTCTGCCCCCTGCCCAAGCCATGCACCTCTGCGGGGGTGAAGGGCCCCTGACTGGGACGGTGAGTACAGGAAACCAGGGACGGGGGAGGAGAAAGGGAATATGCCCGAGGGTCCCCGGGGCCCAGGCAGGGAGCATGTGGTCAGAGCATCTCATCCCAGCTCTGTACGAATGGGCTGTGTGACCATGGGCTTCACATACCCCCTCTCTGGGCTTCAGTTTCGTCAAGGATTGGAAAGAGGGCTTTCCAGCTCTCATTTACAGATCCAGCCTCCAGGTTAGAACTTGACCTCTGAATACTGCTGTCTCCTAACCCACCTGTTCTCCCCTCACTGCCCTTCGTGTACCCTGTCTTCCCTCCCCAAATTCTCCAGCATTGTTCCCCTTGGAGGCCCTGCCCCTTTCCCAGGACCCAGGTACCAGAGGCTACCCCCTTCGCTCACTGCTGGTCTTTCTCTCAAGCTCCAGTCTCCTGGGACCCCCAGCACCTGGAATGGGCCTGCTGTGGCCATGGACCCAGGAGCGTGGCATCCTCAGCCAGGGAGCTCAGAGTCTTGCCCGAGCTCTTTACAACGCCCTGCCCAGAGAGGCCTATGAGAGGGGAGGCTGGATTGCGGGGTCTCCAACATTCCCTCTTGCCTGACCTTCCAAAGTTCCTGGGCATATTGAGTTAGATCCCTAACATGGGGTTGGGGTCTGGGAAGAGTCACAGCTGTGGAGTCCACTCTTCTATCAGAACTGACTTCGTGCATTCATTCTAGGTTGCTGCCCCACAAGAATGTGAGCAACTTGATGGCAGGGAGTTTTGCCTGTTTTGTTCACTGCTGTGTCCTCCTAGCGCAGTGCCTGGCACACAGTAGCTGTTCAATAACTATTTGTTGAGTAGGTGAATATCAGCTTTGGGCCTGAGTCGGGCATGGGCTCGTTGGAGCAGAGTCAGACCCCAGCTCTGCCCTCACAGGTGGAACTCATAGCTAGGAAAATTAAAACCTTGACCTTGACCATGCAAATAATAACGATGGGAACATCAGTGGCTGACCTTTATTATATTAACCCCTGGCTCTGGGCTGGCCCTGGGCTGTCTGCTTTATGGTCTGTGAGGAAGTTACTCCATTGAATGGAAGAGGTGGCTGGGCTCAGAGAAGTGAGTGACTTGCCCGGAGTGACTCAGCTGGTAAGGAGAGCGTGAGTGTGAAGTCAGGTCCCTCTGAGTTGGAGTCCCAGGCTCCCAGCTTCCTCACTTGTCCTCCCCCAATATGAGATGTCATCAGGACATCGAATGAGGCTGGCATGCCAATGACACGTCCTGTGCCTGTGATGGGGTGTGTGGACTCCTAGGGAGCCAGAGATGGCTTCTGGGAGAAAGGGACCTTCGGGGACTGGATTCAGGAATGTCACGGCTTTACAGAAGGTCAGGACGGAGGGCACAAGCCCCTGCCAGGACCCAGAGGAGCATCAGAGGCAGCTGAAGAAGAAACAGAAGAATCGGACATCTGCCCAGCGCAGCCGGCAGAAGCACACAGACAAGGCAGACGCCTTGCACCAGGTGGGAGATGCTTCCCTCCGTGATCCTGCCTGCACTCACCTGGCCCAATGGCCTCTTCTCCATCTGCCTAGGAATGGTTCCCCCTACACTGCTGTGTGTTCCCTGGTGACTGAGTTTGGGAGGAAGGAAGGGCTCTGCCACTAAGATTTGGAAATTCCTGGGTGTTGAGTACAAACTGTGTGCCAGATACATGCTGGGTTCCAGGGACAAAAGGTGCATCCACAGCTGGCCCTGCCTTCTAGCAGCCCCCAATCTAGGGCGAGGAGACAGGAAGTAGAGGCAAACTGGGAGAATCCAGCACAGCAACCAGCTGAGGCACTCATTAAAATGTGGATCCCCGCCCCAGGCCCCACCTCAGGAGGCTGGGATGGGGCCCAGGGAGCTACACTGTGATTACTCACCCTGCCTCTCAGGGTTCTGATGTGGGTGGCCAAGACCACACTTTGAGAAACTCTGGTTCAGGGATAAGATGCGCTGGCTTTAGAGTCCCAGCTGTGGTACTCATTAGCTGCAAGTCGTTTCTTCTGCTGAGCTTCACTCTCCCCATCTGAAAACGGACAAAAATTCCTGCCCCCTGGCAGGATCCATGTGGAAACTAAAGAAGGCAAAGGAGCCCAGTAGGGCAGGGGAGGGCTGCCCCTGCACTTGCCTCTTGACCTTGGATGGTAACTTGACCTTGGACGGTAACCTGACCGTTGCAGCCTTCCCTTCTTCCTCTGTGCAGAGAGAAAGGACAACTACCAATTCAGTCCCAGGGGGGAAATTAAGCCCTGGGCTCAGGACCTGGCCCTCGGGAGGGCTGCGCTCACGTTAGTTTTAGTGATGAGTAAGACTCACAGCTCTCTGCACCCAAAGGCCCTACGCTCTCTGCAACGCCCAAGCCCACCTGTGCGCCTTCCTCTCCTAATACCCCACACCCTGTTCTCCCCGGGCCTTCTCTGGCCAAGCTCATCCAGCCTCAAAGGCTCTGCCCTTGCTGTTCCCTCTGTCCTCAGACAGCAGTCCAGTTAGGTCCTCACCTCCTTCCTGTTGTTTGGTTTAAATGTCACCTCCTTAGAGGGGCCTTTCTAAACCATCTGATCTAAAGAGCCGTCTCCTTATTACTCCGCTTTATGTTTCTTGTTAGCACTGACCTATTTAGATGTTCATTGCTTATCTCCCTTGCCAGACGGTAAGCAACATGAGGGCAGGGAACCACTGTTCCCTGATGTTTTCCCCACCTCCTGGCACCGTGTCTGACAGAGACAAGGGACTCAGTAATTTTCTGTGGAGAGAACGACAGAGTCAGAATTAAGTGTTCTGGGAACACATAGCGGGCAAGGACAGGTAGTAGCCTCAAGATGATATAGAGACAAAGTCTGAGCTGGTCTTGAAGGGTAAATGGTTTTCCAAAGGGATGGAGGTAAGAAGAGGCATTGCAGGCAAACAAAATCACGCTGGCATGGGCGTGAGGGAGAGCACCCTGTAGATGGCGCAAGAGTGAGGACTACTGCCAGGATGGCACTTCCTGCATGCATTTATTTATTTATTCATTCATTCCGGAAATGCCTATTGAGTATCTTCTGTGTGACAGTCATAGTTCTAAGCATTGGAGATACAGCCATGGGCACAGCAGACAAAAGGCCAGCCCACCCTCCTCAGGGTTTATATTTTCATGGGGGAGCCGGGCAGACAAATAAATCATCCAGGAGGTGTTTGGGATGTCAGATAGTGATAGTGCTACGGGGAAAAACAAAGTAGGGAAGAGGGAAAGGAACTGGGCCCTCCTGACTAGGGGAGCCCTCCCTGATCAGGGAACATTTGAGCAGCCTGAAGGGAGCAAATGAATGAATGAGTGAGTGAATGAATGAATGAATGAGTGAGAAGTGATCCAATTTCTGGGGGGTGAATTGAAGCCCTTGGAGGGTTTAGGTAAAGGGTGACCTAATGACACATTTTTAAAATGTCACTCCACATGCAGAGACCAGCCTGGGATGGGCTGCTGGTGGCTTTGAGGTCTGTCAGAACTTTGACTCTATGGCGTAAGCAACATTTTTATGTAAAATGCCCTTACAGCTTCTTTTAAAAAGTGTCCACAAAGGGTGGGGTGAGGGAGGGAATCAAAGGAAGTCATTCAGCCTCACGAACTGTGGAAATAGAGTTCTTTCTGCATTTCCCACCATTGTGGTCATCATAAATAGTTGCTTAGACCTGCACATTGATTTTTGTCCCTGTGGGTTCTCAGAACCCAGCGTCCAGCAGGACAGAACCTTACACATGTTGACTCAGGGACGCCAGATAGAACACACCCGTGTGACTAACCTGCAAAACAGGACCTGGGCCCCTCCCACAGTGCCTCAGTGGGCAAGTGCGTGGTGCTGGGGAGTCTGGCAGGGCTCTGAGCAGCTTAGAGGTGTCCAGGACAGTAGGACACCTAAGCTGCCGTGAGTAATCCATGTCAGGATTAGCCCAAGGGAGGGGGTTCCTGGAAGAGTGTCCAGGCAGAGGAGACAGGAAATGTTTCAAGGAAGCAGAGTCCATCTGAGGGACAGGAAGTGGGGGGAGCAGAGAAGTCAGAGAGATAATGCTGGAGGTGTAAGCTGGGGTCACCGCACACAGGGAGTCACAGGAGCCTTTAAAAGGCTTTAATGTTTGGTTCACGACACAGTTGCCCAATGGTTCTTCTGGGCCAAGAGAACAGGGTGGTGTGTGTGGGGGGGCCCAGTTAGGAGGCTGGTGGCGCTCCCGGGTGAGTGGAGATCACAGGCTGGTAGAGACCACTGGCTCAGAGGATGGAGAGCAGGCACATCTCGGCCCCCGTAGGAGGTAGAATGGGGGAGCCTTGCTGCTGGTTGTGGACAGCTGTCCAGAGAGTAGCCCAGGGCCCCCCGCTTGGACATTTGCATGGTGGTGGTATCTTTCCCCTAAGCCGAGGACCCTGAGAGGTGGGGGAGGGAAAACAGCGTTCGTGCTGAGCCCCTAGTGCTGGCTGACATCCCCCTCCCTGCCCATCTGCTTCTCCCTCCAGCAGCATGAGTCGCTGGAGAAACACAACCACGCCCTGCGGAAGGAGATCCAGGGCCTGCAGGCTGAGCTGGCGTGGTGGAGCCGGACCCTGCACATGCATGAGCGCCTGTGCCTCATGGACCATGCCTCCTGTTTGGCTCCTTTGCCCCCTGGCAGCTGGGGCCAGGCCAAGCGGCCCCTGGACCCAGTGCCCCATGGACAACATGGCTGCCAGGAACAATCGGGCTTCTTCCAGACCCCAGTCTGCTCCCCCTCATCTCAGCAACTCTCTCCAGATCAAGAGCCTCATGGTTCCCCTGGCCTCTTCCTGTCCCCTCTGCCTTCACTGTCCCTTAGCTCTACTACAATCACAGCACCCCCTGCCCAACTATCCCCCAACCCTGTTCAATCTGCTTCACCTTCTGACTCCAGCCGACTGAGTCCTTCCTCCATGCTCAATGCCCTGCTGCTTAGCCCCCCAGCCCAACCTGCCCCCCCAGAGCCCCTTGGGCCAGAGCACCTCGCCAGGGGGAAGCTGGAGTCTTCACTCCACAGTCCCTCAGCTGCTCTGGGGCTGGTCTGTCTGCAGGACAAGGAGCCCACACCTGCTTTCTCAGCAGCAGATCAGCAAGGGCTGGGTGTAGGTCTTAGCCCGCACCCCCTCCTGGCCTTCCCCCTGCTCTCCTCTGCTCAAGTCTACTTCTAACCCGGTCCCCTGGAACTGGGCTCGTGCCTCCCTTGGGCTCAGGAAGCAGCCTCATCAAACAAGCATCTCCTCCTCTGCCACCGGAGGCTGCCCTTCTGGGCTGACCAGCTGGCCCAGCATTTCACCAGGAAAAGGAAGCCATCGCTGCGTGCCTGTCACTCTACCTGGCCCTGTCACCACCACTATTTTATTTCAACTTCATGTTCATCCCACACAATCCAGATTATCACTCCACTTGTTCAGATAAGGCGACTGAGGCTCAGAGAAGCCAAGTGACTTGTCCAAAGCCACACAGCCTTTCTTGGGACCTGAAACACCACCATCACTCCTCCTCCTCCTGGTAGGATCCTGGCCCAAGAGCCTGAGGGACTGAAGTCCTAGATGCTGAGGGTATAAGCGCTGGGAGCAGGGAGGTGCTTTCCCTTTTGCTTTGTGAGTCCCAGGGCCACAGAGCCCTACAATTTCTGAAATTTCTCCCTAACTAGGGACGGTCTAGAGTCCAAGCCTGGGTGGGGAGAGGCCAGGTGACAGCTCGGAAGAAGGCTTTTTCTTCCCCTCACAGAGTTTTCAGTTTCAGGAACTGAGCCTGTGGGTGGGAATTGGGGAGAAACAGTCTCCCTGGGATTTCTATAAGAGGGCTGCCTGTAGCCCTACCAAGACCTGGGGAGATTCTGCAGGGTCAGCCCTCCAGACTGTTCCCACATAGCTCCACACCGAGGCCACGGGGGACATGAGAGCCACCATGGCTTGCACCAAAGGCCAGAGGAAAGAACAAGGGAAGCGCCAGGTGCAAGGTTATGTTTAAGCAAGTGCTGGACCTGAACCTGGCAGTAGTGAGACCTCTGTCATCTCCAGTACCACCCTCATCCCTGTGCAGCCCCCACGCCCTCATTGACCTTGGGCCCCCCTAATCATTGGTCTTTGGTCTGATGGCAGCTGGAGGAGCCGGGGCCCCGGACCAGGCTGGAGCTCAGCTGCAGTGTCTGCTCCAAGCGGGGAGGGTCTCATTCAGACTCAGGACAAGCACTGCAAGGGGCCCGAGATGAAAAGATCCAACTCTTCGCCCAAATTTTTCACACACATGTAGCAGACACTGTGCTAGTGTTTGACACACTCCAGGATGCTAAACACAAATCTCAACACATATGCTATGGTAAATAAAAGTGTTTTCTGACTCTTTTTTGCTTTGGCCAGTTCAAAGCTCTGCTTGTACTCTATACTGTTGAAACCAAAGGGCCTTTGAAAGAAGAGGGGGAAAAAAAACAAAGAAAGAAAGAAGAGGGGATAGTCTAAAATCTTAGAGGTGGGCACTCCTTCATGGACCTCCTAGTCTAACCCCCCTCCCATATTGCAGATGAGGAAACTGGCCCAGAGATGGGATGGACTTGCCAAGGGGCACACAGCAAGAGTAGGTGTGCTGTTCACAGAGCTGTGGATGGCAGCAGAGCTGGGACCACCAGCAGGTTCAGGGACAGCAGACGAGGGGGAGGGAAGCCAAGACATTGATTAGAGGGCGGCTGGAGTCTGGGACAAGCCTTGATAAAATACACCGTGGACCAGGACTCGGCAGGCGGATGAGGATACTGTGGTCTGGCTTGTGTCTATAGACCCTAAAACTTTTCAGGCACTGTGCTGTGTTTTACTTGGGTGAACTGGTAACGCTGTGAAGTAGGTATGGTTATTATCCCCACTGTCCAGAAGGGGAAACTGAGGCCCAAGGGGGTTAAGTAACAGCCCAAGGTCACAGGGCTGAGAAATGGTGTAGACTTGATGCAACATCGGGAGACTTAGCCACAGGCGACCCTGCCGCCTGCCTCTCCGTGCTCGCCCTCCAGGCCCTGAGTGGAGGGGTCAGTGTGTACTGATCGATGCCACCAAGAAGGAAAAGCCCTATCTTCAGTTCAAAACAAATAAGAGAGGGGAGTGACTAAATTAACACTTGTACACACATAGGACAACTCCTAAAGAATGCTCTGAAGAATATTTAATGAGGGGAGAAACTGCTTGCAACATATTAAGCAGAAAAACTAGAACGTACAACTGTCACTACAGTTTGATATTCGGCTTATTTAAAAATATAAACAGACTCAAAGGAGTGGGAGGAGATGTTGCAGATTCTTGGAGAGGGTTATGTGCTACTATCTGTGAGCCCCAATTTGTAAACACAGCCGCCCCTATAGCACGAGCCTTCCACATGGTTGAATAGATCCCAGGAATCTATATCTGAGTGTATCTATTGCTCCATAACTTAGTGGCTTAAAGCAACAAGCATTTAACATCTCAGTTTCTGTGGGGCAGGAATCTGGGCGTGGCTTAGCCGGGTGCCTCTGCTCAGGGTCTCTCACAGGCTCCAATCAAAGTGTTGTTGAGGGCTGCAGCCATCTGAAGGCTCGAATGGGGTTCTGCTTCCGAGCTCACTCCGAGGACTGCCTGCAGGCCTCAGAAGCTCCACTTCCAAGCTTACTCACAGGTTGTTTGGCAGGATTCCATTCCTTGAGGGCTGTTGGACTGAGTACCTCAGTTCCTTGTAGGCTGTTGGCCGGAGATATTAGTTCCTTGCCACATGGGCCTCTCCACAGAGCAGCTCAACATGGCAGCTGGCTTCCCGCAGAGCTAGCAAGCTGGAGAATGAGGAAAGGGGAGCAATATGGACACCAAAGTCTTTTTGTAACCTAATTTCCGGAATGATGTCCTGTCATTTGTACTGTATCCTATTCAGTAGAAGCAAATCACTATATCTGGGCCACACTCGAGGAGAGACCATTATACAAGAGCACAAAAAACTAGGAGGGAGGGACGAGGGGGACATCCATCTCTGAGACTGCCGACCGTCCTGGGTGAGAGCCAGCACTTTCTTGGGTCCGTTCTTTGTCCTTTCATCGCCAGCAGTAACACTGGCTTTCTTTTGGGGGGCGGGGGTATTTTTCAGGAGGAAACCATTTTGTCCCTTCTCCAGCAGTAGCAATGCCGCCAGCAGTGAGCAGAGAAGATCTGGTGGGTTTGGGGGGCTGCAGCGAGTCCCCCGGCTACAGACTCACAGCCTCAAATTAGCCTTGCAGCAAGTGCAATGCAGACGCTGTCCCCTCAGAATGACCTTTGAAGTGATGCATGGACAGTCAGGGCTGACATAGCCAGGGTATACATGCCAAAAAGTCCTCTATGCTTTGAAAAGTCATCACTCACTGGAGGACAAAAATTTAAACTCAATTTAAACTCATTTAGCTTTCACTCCTCCCTGGTATTCACCTCTGTAGTGGGTTGACAGGTGGCTCCCTGAGAGATTTGTCTAGCCAACATGGGAATGTGACCTTACATGGAAAAAGCATCTTTGCAGGTATAATTAAGTTAAGGATCTCAAGCTGAAATCATCCTGGATTATCCAGGTGGGCCCTGAAGCCAATGACCCATAAGAGAAGGTCACCAGTAACAGGAAAAGACGCAGAGGAGAAGGCCACGTGAAGACAGAGGCAGAGACTGGAGTTAGGCAGCCCCAAGCCAAGCAACATTTGGAGCCACCAGAAGCGGGAAGAGACAAAGAAGTCTGTGGCCTCAGAAGGAGCCTGGAAGCAGAAAGAGCAGTGAGGACGCTGTTGCAGTCATCCAGGCGAGCAATGGTGGTGGCCACGACCAGGGTGGTAGCAGGGAGTGGGTAAGAAGAGGTCAGATTCAGGGTGTGCTTTACAGATAGAGCTGACGGGATGTGCTCATGGATTGGATGTGGGGAAAGGAAGGAAGGAAGGAGGACGATGCTGTGATGTGAGGCCTGAGCAGTTGGTGGTCGGTAGTGCCAAAGACCAAGAAAGATTGGGAATGGAGCAGTGTGGAGTGTGTGTGGGGGGAAGGAGAGATCGGGAAACTTGTTTCGGCCATGTTAAATCCGAGACGCCTATTGGTCATTCAACTGGATAAAAAAATAGAGTTTGCAGATCAGGGGAATGGTCAAGACTGGGTATATAAACTTGGAAGCCAGCAGTGTACATAGGGTGGGTGGACAATGGGGACAGGACGAGGTGACCTGTGAGGCCCTTGCAGCTGTGTCTCGATGAAGGCTTCTTCTTCTTGTACCCCCAGAGCTCTATCAGCCTGGTACGTTTTCCCTCATCACTCCTGCATACCCAGAATCGGTCCCCATCCTTCCGCTTTAATTCTTCTTCCTCCAGGAAGCCTCCTAAGATTTTCCAAGATAAAAATGACCCCCTTTTCCTTGGGCTCCTCTTCACCCCCATGTGCCTTTCACCAGCATCTGTCATCTTCCTTGTTGTGTAACTCTGCCTTCCTATCTTATCTCCCTTAATGGCAGCAGCCAGTCTGGCACATCACAAGTCCTTCTAAACAGCCCATGTATTGGGAGGCATTAAAGCCTGAGGGTTGGAGAGCTTGAGCTCCAGTGCCAGACAGGACTGGGTTCACATCCCAGCTCCACTACTGCCTGGCTCCACTTTCAAGCCTCAGTTTTCTCATCTGAAAAATGGGGATTGAAAAGTGCACCCACCCACAATCCACCCTACGTATATGTGTATATATGTATACATATTCATATATATTGTATACATAATATATAATATTTTATATATATAATAGAAAGGCCCATGTTCACCATAAGATGTGAACAAGAAGGTTCATATCAGCAATATTCGTCATGGTAGAAAACTAGAAACAATCAAAATGCCCTATCAATAGTAAAATGAATAAATTGTGGAATATTTTACACAAGGTAATGCTACATGGCAAAGAGAATGAACAAACTACAACCATCTGGAACAATAGGAATAAACTTCAAAACATAATGTCGGGCTATAGAAACCAGATACAAAAGAGGAGGAATTTGTATGATTCATTTTATAAAGTTTAAAAGTAGAAAAAAAACGAATCTATACTGTTAAAAGTCAAGGTTATGGTTACAGTTGGAGGGCAGCACCTAGAAGGGGACATGAGGGACCTTCCGGGGTACTGATAATGTTCAGTTTCTTGATCTTTGTGGTAGTTACATGAATGTATTCACTATATGACAATTCACTGAGCTGTGTATTTATGATCTGTGCTCTTTTTTGTGATGTCTGTTATATATACTTCAATAAAAAGAAGGTGAATGTAAGGAGCATATCATAGTTCCTGACACATACATAGTAAGTGCTCAATAAATGTTAGCTATTGGGAAGGAATGAATGAAAGAACCCCTGCCTTGCGCCCAAGTGAAATTCATTAACGATCAGAACCATGGACAGATCAGAGTCTGCTTGCAAGGAAGGCTGGAGAAAAAGGAAGAGATATCAGGTCTGACACCGGACAAGAGGAAGGAGAGAATCAGAGACCTTTCCTCTTAAGTTAGTGGTTCAGTGCCTTCTGAAGAACATTCCTACCACGCAGAAAGGACACTCTTCTTAGGGGACTGTGGGTATGTCTGTGTGTGTGTCCACGCAGAATTTCATTCCGTTAAAAAATGTCTGCAGCCCCTTGTTTTTCTAAGCCAGTGAATGCTGAAAGATCCCTACAGAGGACAGTCCTAGATCTAGTATATCCAACAGCTTGCTCAGGCTCTTCTAGGCTTTTCTCACTGTCCTGGGCTCGTGTTTATCTGATTAGGGGGACAGGGAAGAGACTACGGGCAGGGTAAAAATAACCTGTGACAGAAGATCTTCTTTCAGTCATGCCCAAGCTCCAGAAGAAAGGCATATTTTGTATCAGTTTAGCTGCTTTTTTGGTAGTGAGTTCCCTGTCACTGGGAGTATCCACACAGAGGCTGCACAACTACCTTTCAGGATATTGCAAGAAGGACTCCGGCAGCATGAAAAACTTACCCAGATGCCTGCCGAGGGCACTCCAAGCCTAAAATTCTATTATTTAAATCAACACAAAATTTCCTTGAAGGCAAAAACTGCTTTTCTCCTCGTTGCCCCTCCACCCCCGCCACCAGTATTTTTCCTTTTTTCTAAGAATTAGAATATATCATGTTTAGTAGGAAATTTGAAAAGCAGTGAAAAAAATTATCCATACCATTGAATACTACACATCGATAAAAAGAAATGAACGATAGATACCCGTAATAATTTGGATGGATCTCAAGGGCATTATGCTGAGTGGGGGGAAAAGCCAATCTCAAAGGCAACATACTGTCTGATTCCACTTATGTAACATTCTCAAAACGATAAAATTGTCAAGATGGAGAACAGATGAGTGGTGGCAAAGGGTTAGAAATGGTTAGAGGGAGGGGATGGGTGTGACTATAAAGAGTTGCACCCTTGAGGTGATGGGACAATTCTGTATCTTGTGTGTGGTGGTTACACAATTCCAACCATGTGCAAAAGTCACAGAACTATACCCACACTTTATAGCAATGATGATTTTCTGGTTTTGTTATTGTACTAAATCACATAAGATGTAATCATTGGAGGAAAGTGAGTGAAGTATACAGGACCTCTCTGTGCTGCCTTTGTAACTTCTTTTAAAGCTATAATTATTTCAAAATTAAAAAAAAATTAAGAGCACAGAAAACCCCGCTGTTAACACTTTAGTCTATTTCCTATGAATTATTTTCTTCGCACAGGAACATATTGTATATGAATTTTGTATCCTGAAATTTTCTCTTAATAGAACGTCATAGGCACTTTCTATGTCATTAACTACTCCACAAAACAATCACTTTAATAGTTGTGTAGCAGGCCAATTTCATGGACATGTCATAATTTACTTAACCATCCATTCCTCATTGAACACACTCAGGCTGTTTCCATTTTTTCACCGCTATAAATAACCTCGTGATGAATATCTGTGCGGAAATGGTACCTATGTTTTGAATTGTTTTCTTAGGCTAGACTTCCAGAAGGGAAATTATCAACTCAAAGGAAATAATTAAAACTCTTCCCAGAGTTTGTTTATTTTTAAGGGGGAAGTCAGTTGTCCTGTCACGAGTCGCTCAAGCAGCACCATGGAGAGGTCCAGGCAACGAGGCACTAAGACCTTCTGCCAACAGCCAGCACCCACTTGCCAGGCATGTGACTAGTGCTCTAGAAGCAAATCCTCCAGCCCAGGCCCGCCTTCAGATGACTGTACCCCAACCTACACCCTGACTGCAACCTCACGAGAGACCCCGAGTCAAAACTACCCAGCTGAGCCCCTCTTTGATTTCTGACCCACAGAAACTGTTTTAAGCCATGAAGTTTTGGCGGCAATTGTTACACGGCAATAGATAATGAATACAGGGAGCTGGCTAGGTCATGGGGAGGATTCATACGGCAGGCAGAGAAGGCCAGGCAAAGGGAGCAAATCGGATACAGAAGGGCCACGAACAAGAAGGAGGATGCTTGTGGCATGGAGTAGGCCAGGCCTTGGGGGACCTAACCCAGCTGCAGGACTGCCTCCCCTCCTCAGAGTGCCCGAGGACACAAAGGAGTTTGATCTAGACCTAGCAACATCCAAGCGTGTCTGAGGCTGTGGTCACAGGCTGTGATGCCATCAGAGCTCTGAGAGTCCTCCGTTTGAACAGTGCTCCAGTAAGCAGCAGGGACCCCAGGCCAGGACCCAGCCTGGGGAACAAGGAGCCAGGGCAGGCTTAGCTGACATCCTCATTTCTGTCAGGAACTGGCAGATGCCATGGGAAGCAGCTGACAGGGAGGAGAGAAGGCCAGTCGTACAGTCGGACACAGCAGGTTCCATTTCTGACTCTTTCACTTACTGTGTGGCCTGAAGCAAATGATTTCACGTTAACAGAGCCTGTTGACTCATCTATACAGGTGGGATTCCTGGCAAGGCTCACCTGGCTGGGCTGGGTGCAGGCTAAACGGGGTGGTGCACGGGCAGCCCCAGGTACCATAGAGGGCCCGGCACACAACTCACAGTCGGTGTCTGTTCATTCCATTTATTTCCTCCCTGGGCAAAAATGGGGGTGTGAATGGATGAATGTAGTTACAAGAGGGTGGGCTTGTTTGGCTCACAAGTATCTGGGACTCACCCTGGACCCCCAGTTTCAGCAGCTTAGAGGTAAATTCAGGTGTCCAGGAGGAGAGACGGTGAGTTGTTGTCCTGAGTTAGGGACTAGAGCCGTCCAGCTGCTTGGGGAGGGCAGAGAAGAGCAGATCTGAACAGATACTTCACAAAGGAATATAATAGTCAATAACCTCATGAAAAAATGCTCAACATCGTTAGTATAAAATCACAGATGTCAACAAGACACTAGTACACATCCACCGGGAAAACTACAATAAAAAAGAATGAAAACACCAGAAGTTGGTGAGGACTCACACATTTTTGGTGGGTGTGTAACATGGTATAATCACTTTGGGAAAATGTCTATAGAATGAAGCATACATCTATCTGATGACACAGAGATTCTACTTTTTGGTCTTTACCCAAGAGAAAGGAAAACGTAGGCCCACCAAAAACCTTGTAGACTGTTCATAGCAGATTTATTCATAATATTCAAAAACCAGATAAATCCCAGGAGGATAATTCCCAATTGAAAAATGGATAAACTATTGTATATTCATCTAATAGAATATTACTCAGCAATTAAAAGGAACAAACTGCAGACTTATGCAACAATATGGATAAATCGCAAAAACATTATGCTGAGTGGAAGAAGCTTTGCACAAAATAGTGTACACGATATACTTTCATTTATATGACATTCTCAAACAAGCAAACAACCTATAATGGAAGAAGCTGAGGACAGTGGCAACCTCCAGGATGGGGTGGAAGTGGCGGCAGAGATTGACTGGGAAGGGGCATGAGAGAACTTTCTGGCATGTTGGTAATGATCCACATCTTGATAGGGGTTTGGGTTACACAGGTATATGCATTTGTCAAAGCTCAGCAAATGTACACTTAAGATTGGGCATTTCACTTTATGTAAATTTAGTCTCGAGAAAAAACTTGTAAATCAATATTGATCGCTATTTAATGAGGTACATGCTGAAGTATTTAGGGGGACGTATACAGATGTCTGCAACATCTTTGAAATGCCTCAAAAATAGTGGATTGATGGATGGACAGAAGGATGGGCAGATGGATGGAGATGTGATGACGCAAGTAGAGTTACACTGTAATGGTACTTTAGAAGATGGGTGCACATGTTTTCTGTATGTTTTGAGATTTTCATAATACATTTTTAAATTTTTTTACATTGACCAGTTTATTATAAAGGATACAAATCAACAGCCTGATGAAGAGGGACATAGGGAGAGGTCAGGAAGGGTCCCCATGAAGTTGGGGCACACCACTCTCTCAGCACGTGCTGAGAGAGTCATCAACTCCAAAGCTCAATAATTAAAAAAAAATCTCTTGGGATCCTCGGTACAAATGCAGAGTGCTGCCTCCCCCACCCCACCCGAATGTGACTCCCTGGGCTGGGCCTGGGTCCCAGTATCTAGAATAGGTTCCATGGAGGCTTCTTGAGCGTCCAAAGGTCTCCCAGCTACGTGCAAACACACAACCTTTCCAAAGAGCACTCTTTTGAGGGGGTCTCTCCAGAGTCTTTTCCTCACTTCCTTCCCGGGGTTCTCTGCTATGGCAGCCACCACCTGCAAGAAGCAGCTCTCATTACTAAATGCACAAAGGCCTCCAAGGTCTGAGCTGAGCCCAGGAAGATTCTGGGGCCCCTCTGAGCAGCCCTAGTACACCCCATCACTTCCCTGAGCTACAAGGCTCGCACCTGGGTAATCACCAGGTTTCACAGCCTTGCTGTGACCCAGACACCCAACAGGCAAAGGGGGAGAGACAATTGGCCAACCAAATGATATTCTCCATCCTTAGGAGATTCCCCTGCTCCCACCCCCAGGGCTTCCCCTCAGAGCTGGTCAGTTCTCCCGTGGCCCTGCCAGGCCAGTCTCTGGCCTCCAGCCTCCCTGAGCTGAGGGCTGAGAACTGTTGCCTGGCAGGTAATTGGTCTGGGAAGCCTAAAGGGAGAAGGTGGGGGCTCAGGGGAGGGAGAGCCCCAGGTGCTGCAGGAAGTGGAGCTGTTGATTAAGTGGCTCCTTCTCAAGGCCTGGGAGTCGGGAGCTGCAGAGCAGAAGGGAGCAGAGCTCTTAAAGGAGACAAGACCTCATTCTGACCATCACGTGGAGATAGCAGGTCTGCCTGGGGGTTGCTCTAATTGTTGTCGGGGACTCCCCTGCTCTCAGCACTCTACTCTTCCTTCCTACATCCCAGGCTTCTTCACAGGTCATGCTCAGGATTTGTCCTGTCCTTTGGGGCTCCCCGTAGAACCACCCAGTGGGAGCGAAGCCAGTTAAGGGATTTATTGGCCAGGGCTCATCTGAGAAGCCCTAGGGAGTCCCAGGGAGGAAAGGATCAGGAGAGAGTACAGTAACCCTCAGCTCTAGCTCAAAGCAGGTGGGACAAGAGTCAACACCAAGGAAATTTCCTGAAGGGGGAGGTGGTCAGATGGTTGAGAAAAACTGTAGCAATGACAGCCCTTGACAATGCTCAGCCCAGGGCTTAGCCGTGAGAAGCACCTGAATTGAAACCACAACCACATCCCAGGTTTCTTGAGTGTGGTTTCTACCAGCAGCAGCAGCAGCATGATCTGGGAACTTACCTTGCACGTTCGACATGTAAATTCTCAGCACCCCCCACTCCTCCACCTATTCTCCCCAAACCTGTGAATCAGAAACTTGGGGGCTGGGCCCAGCAATCCACAAGCCCCCTAGGTGATTCTGACTGCACACTCAAGTTTGAGAATCACTGGTATAATCTGACAGGACTTGGAGAGGGGCTGCCTAGAAAACCTCCTTCTTCACAAATTCATTCACGTTAATCAAACATTAATTAGCACCTTCTACATGCTAGGCTCAGTCAAGCCTCACAAAGAGCCCAAAGTAGGGTAAATTACAGTTCTTACCCTCCAGGCAGACTGACTAGTAAGTACACAAGGCAGGTCAAAGAGCCCCGGGAAGGAGCCAATCTTTCTGGCTAGGAGGATTTAGAGAGGGCTTCCCAGAGGAGGTGGCCTTTGAGCTTGGCCTTGAAGAGTGAGGTAGAATCAACAAGCAGAAAAAGAAGGCACCAGAAACATTCTTCTAAAACCAAAATCTAACTTTTATTTTAAGTTTATTTTATTTTTTTCTTTAAGGAGGGCATCGCTCACAGTGGCCCATGCAGGGATCGAACCAGCAACCTTGGTGTTATTAGCACCATGCTCTACCCAACTGAGTTAACCAGCCACCCAAAGTCTAACTTTTAAAAGCATCTTATTGCTTTGGGGATAAACTCAAGGGCCTCAGTGAGTTTATCTTATTGCTTTGGGGATAACTTTGGGATTGCTTTGGGGATAAACTTTGGGATTGCTTTGGGGATAAAGCATCTTATTGCTTTGGGGATAAACTCAAGGGCTTCTCCATGATCTAGCCCCTATCTCCTTCATCAGCCCCATTTCCTCCACTCCACACCTCCATTCATATATTTGAGTAAAACTAAACTTCTCATAGACACACACACTCATACATCATGCTATTTCTTGTTGCCAGGCCTGTGCTCATGCTATCCCTTCTGCCTAGAATGCCTTCTCTGTGTCTCTTCGCCCAATACCTACCCATTCTTCAGGACTCATTTCAGGTGCTGTCTCCTCCAAGGAGCCCTCCTGACTCCTGGCTGGTTAAGTATCATCCTCTAGGTGCCCCAAAGCCTTCAACACAGATGCATCAGTGCCCTCGCTGCGTTGATCTGCCTCATGTTAATCCCTGTTAGAATGTGAAATTCTTGTGAGTTGGCACCCTCTGTAACTTTGTGACCCTAGAGCCTAGCACAGAGCCTGGCACGCGGTGGGCTTTCCATACATATTTATTTAATGAAGGCAACATGTTAAATACGAGGTCCAGGAAAAAACAACAGCGGGAATGATGAAGAGTCCCGTAGGGAGTACATCCCGAAGGCAAATGCACAAAACATTTTCCTCCACATAAAACCTAGAACAGAGGAGACAGTGCTTAGCAGCCAGGAGACTCTTGCTGCCTGCATGACAGATCTGGCAGCCGTGCTTTGAATCCAGTTGCCATCTGCTGAGTGTTGCTGTTAAAATGTTCCAGTCAGGCCAAGTGTGAATCCAGATAAGTCTCTTTAGCACTATAAGTTGGTTTCTGAGTTGGGGTACAGATTTATTAGTTCTCAAGAATCCCAAAGACAAATGAAAAATGCTCAACATCATTAGTCATTAGGGAGATGCAAATTAGAGCTATAGATACCATTAATAGCCACTGGATGGCAAAAGTTTAAAAACTGAAAATACCAAGTGCTGGTGAGGATGCAGAACAAGTGAACTCTCATTCTTTGCCGGTGGGGATACCAAATGGTACAGCCACTCTGGAAAACAGGCTGGTAATTTCTTATAAAGTTAAACATACACTTACCCTGTAACCCAGCAACCCCACTTCTAGGTACAACTTGAGAAATATGAAGACTGCAGTTCACACAACAACCAGTATGTGAATACTTATAGAAGCTCTATTCAAAATTGCCCCAGACTGGAAACAACCCAAATGTCCATCAGTAGGCAAATGATAAACAAATGGTAGTCAATCTATACAATAGAATAGTACCCACTAAAAAAAAAGAATGAACTATTGATATCTGCAACAACATGGATACATCTAAATGCATTATGCTAAGAGAAAGAATCCAATTCCAAAAGGTTACATACTGTATGACTCGGTTGATAAGACATTCTGGAAAAGTCAAAACTTGAGAAATGGAGAACAGGTTGCCAGGGGTTGGGGTGGGTTTGACTACAAAGGCACAACTTGAGGGAATTTTTTGGAGTGATGAAACTATTCTCTATCCTGATCTATCCTTGAATCTATGTATAGGTTAAAAGTCACAGACATATACACCAAAAACAGTGAATTGTACTACATGTAAATTTAAAATACGTTTTAAATATCAGTTTAAAGAAAAAAAGAATCCCAAGGGACAAGGCAGTCACTAGGGGTGGCTCCCTTCCCACTATCTTATCAGTGGTGACTAGGGTCTGTCCCACCTCTAATCAGTCCTGCCCTCCTGGGTGGCTCACTACAAGCAAGCTCCAAGTTTGGCTGATGCTCCAGAAGATGTCACAGGATCGAACACACCCCCAAACAATTCTCCCATCTTGTTTGATCTCAATATCAACTCCACGATGGCAGTTGACTTTGTCTTATTCACCACAGTATCCCCAAGGACCTAAAACAAGGCTTATATATAACAGCTCTGTGTGTTGTGTACTGTTGACTCAACTCCACCTCCCTGTGAACGAGTGATGTTCACAATCTCCCATCCTCAACAACTCTGCTCAGCTCCTGTAGACTTATGCCTATGGCTTCCTTTATCTAGTCAGTCCATTTCACATTTGGTTTTCTTCTTTTTCTGCCGCCTTCTATTTTCTCCAGCACTATTGTCTTTTCTTGCTTTCTTATGATGTGCCTGAAGTAGGCAGCTTCAGTTTGGTCATTTTTGCCTCTAGAGATGTGTCAGGCTTAATTTGCTCTAGGACCCACCTGTTCATCTTTCTGGTGGTCCAGGATATCCGTAGAGCTCTCCTCCCACACCATATTTCAAATCAATCTTATTTTTTTCCTGTCAGCTTTCTTCACTGTCCAACTTTCACATCTGTACATAGTAATTGAGGGTGTAGATGACCTTAGCCTTGGTCTCTAATGACACATCTTCGCTCTTGGTGAGCTTCCCTAATTCTTCCATTGCCACTCTTCTGATTTCTTGGTTGCTGTCTTTATTCGAATTGATGACTGAACCAAGCTAAGCAAAATCTTGAACAATTTTGATGTCTTCATTGTCTATGTGAAAGTTGTGTATTTCTTCTGTAGTCATGACTTTTGTCTTCTTGATGTTCAAATCCTAACAAGAATATGTTAACAAATATGGAAACAAAATAGTGGCCTACAGACTGGAAACACTCCATATACATCCCAATTTTCAAGACAGGAAATGCCAAGGTGTGCAGTAACTACAGAACCATTGTTCTAATTTCCTACGCAAGTAAAGTGATGCTCAAGGTGATGCAAAAAAGCCTTTGACCTTATATGGAGCTTCTACCTCCTAAGAAATGTTGGATGTTCAAGCTGGATTCAGAAAAGGAAGAAGCACTTGAGATGCAGTTGTGATCATTCATTGGATACTGGAGCGCTCCAAAAAATTTCAGGTTAGTCTATGTTTATAGACGACAGTAAAACCTTGGCTGCGTGGGTCATGAAAAGCTCTGGGCTGGTCTGAAAGAAATGGGCGTGCCTAAGCATTTGATTGTCCTGATGTGTAACCTGCATTGTGGACAGGAAGCCACCTTTGGGACAGAATATGGAAACAGAATGGTTTTCTATAGGCGAAGGTGTCAGACAAGGGTACATTTTATCTCATTTGTTTAATCTGTACACAGAACATGTCATATGAAAAACTGGGCTAGGCTCAGAGGAAGGAGTGAAAATTGGTGGAAGGAATATCAATATAACAGTTGCTCGATTAATACTTATTGATCAAGCAAATATTTGTTATCCGTTTATCTCACTGCCTCCAAACTCCTGAATCCACTCTCTTAGTTTAAAAACTCACCTCAGCCCCTCTTCTCCAGTCACTTATTCTAACTCCTCTCCTGGAATTTTGCCATTTAACATTCCTGCTCAGGTGTTGGCTCTGCCCCGCCTCTGGCTCACAGGTGTCCTGAGGTTTCAGGTGACAATTCCTCCCTCTCTCTCTTGATGCAAAGCATTATGGCCCCTCAGCCAGAGACCCATTGGAAGCAGCCCTGGTCTCATCACAAACAATGGTTCCCAACATGGGGCTACCTCCCTGTCATGCAGGGACTCATGAGGGGTCTCAGCTCCCGCTCCCCACATAAGAACGCAGGACATGGTGAGGCCAAAAAGGAACACCCACGGAGCCATAGACAGAGGAGTCATACCACTATATTCTCACTGGCGGCTGGGTTGGAGACACAGGAAGCAGGAGCCACACCATCCACAACCTGCCATCCACTTCTCTCTGCCAACCAACCTCACTTGCTAGCTGCAATCCGCCCTTGCTAGATCAGCCACCATCTTCTTGCTAGCCCCCATTTTCTGCTAGTGTAGCCACGGCAGTTATATTAGTGGCCAATGGCTCACTGGATACAGCTGACAGTCAACTAGCCACAGCTGATGGCCATCCAATCACAGTTGATGGCCATTTACTATCTGAGCCAGCACCTTTCCACGTGAGGGCGAGAGCCTGGAAACTACACTCCTGGCTCTGTCTCACACTCCCTCTTCAAGCAGGAAGGAAGTGCCAGTGGGCCATATGGACTAAAAAGCCATCTCAGGTGCTTCTTCCATGCCTCAACAGCAGTGTGTGTTTGTGTCTCATTCATTCAAAGCATTTGTGTATTCCTTTTATTTCACTTGACACTCTGTAGTTCATGTGGGATGTTCAGTTATTTGAGGTTGTAATAAAGCCCTCTGGTTAGAATCTCTTGGGTTTCTGCCTATTTCCTTCCAGGCTGGTTGAAACGGAAGGCTATTTGTGTCCAAACAGTGGTTATTTCTTCTGTCCTTCACCCCTGGTCATGGGCCCTCCCTCTACAGAAAATCACCATGCACATCACACAGGTGGCCACTTGATTCATGACCTTCCTTCCGTACCGCAATCTTTGATACAAATAATATCCAAGTAGGTAGATTGCAAGTAAACAGCACAGGTACAGAACAGTTTTCTCCAGCCTCACGAGAAGTCTGATTCCTTAACCCCGTGTTGACCCCATCCCCACCCCACCCAAAAAAGGGTCTTTCTCTTGGTTTCCAGGCATGGACAGTGCAAGGGATGTGCACCCAAAGCAGCCAGAAGGCAACCATGCGCTGTGTCATGCGGGAGATCCTGCTCGCTCTCTGCTCCCGCTCCCCACACAAGAACACAGGATATGGTGAGGCCAAAAAGGAACACCCACGGAGCCATAGGTAGGGGAGTCATACCACTACGGTCTCACTGGAGGCTGGGTTTACTGGATGTGCGACCTGCTGTCCGTTTTGTCTGCAACCCACCGACGACTCTCTTTCAGTCTCCTCCACTCTCCTCCCTCTCTGCTAGCGTAGCCACAGCAGTTATATTAGTGGCCAATGGCTCACTGGTTACAGCTGACGGCCAACTAGCCACAGCTGATGGCCATGCAATCACAGTTGGCCATTTACTACCTGAGCCAACACCTTTCTATGTGAGGCTGAGAGCCTGGAAACTTCTTTCTGGGGCTCTGCCCCCACACTCCACCCCTACAGGCTCTCACCTCACAATCTACGCGACAAGCGTCTCCCGCGAGGGGACCTGTGCGAGGAGCCTGGAGGTGAATGCAATATCCTGGACATAGCCAGGCTCTCTGGGCACAGCCAGGGTTTCTCAGGGCACCACCAGTACTTCTGGGCACGGCCAGACTTCCTGGACTTCTTAGGGTACCACTAGTTTCCCCGGGCACAGCTAGGATTTCTCAGGGCACTGCCACTCTCTGTGGGCACAGCCACACTTCCTGGACACAGCCAGGGCTCTCAGGGCACTGCCACTCTCTGGGCACAGCCACACTTCCTGGACACAGCCAGGGCTCTCAGGGCACTGCCACTCTCTCTGGGAATAGCCCGACTTCCTGGGCACAGCCAGGGTATCTTCAGGGCTCAGCCAGACTTCCTGGACTCAGCCAGGGCTCTCAGGGCACTGCCACTCTCTCTGGGCACAGCCAGACTTCCTGGACTCAGCCAGGGCTTTCAGGGCACTGCCATAGCCACACTTCCTGGACACAGCCAGGGCTCTCATGGCACTGCCACTCTCTCTGTGCCTCTCAGGGTACCCTGCTGGAACAACAGCGACTCACAATCAAGGTGCTTACATATTCTCAATGGCGGCCAGTCAAGACACAAAAGCAAATATCCCCCAGTTCCACTAACAACAGTTCCCAAACAAACAGTCAAGCGGTCCATTAAATTAGGGATGGAAAGCAATTCCCCATAGTCCATAGTCATTCACCAGGGCTGTCCTGGGGGTGAGGGATGACCTTGACCTCACCCTCATCTCCCACGGAGGACTCAGCAAGCGTTACCTCCTGGGACTATAAGTCCTGCATCCGGGCTGCCCGAGCAGGAACCTCCCAGCCCACAGGGCTGCAACGACCTTCGCTTTCTCCGGCCTGTGCTGGTTGGGGAACCGTCCACATCTTTCCACCTCTCCACGGGGCTCCATCTCTCCAGCAGCTGCATGGCTTTTCCTGTGCTGGTGGGAGAACCGTCCACATCCTCCCACCCCTCCACGGGGGTCCAGCTCTCCGGCAGCTGCTCCTCCTGGTCTTCCTGAGACTCAATGTTCATACACACAAACTGCTCCACTGTCCTTTGGAGAGCTTTGGCTGGCACCATACCCTGCTCGCTGCGCCATTTGTCATGCGGGAGATCCTGCTCGCTCTCTGCTCCCGCTCCCCACACAAGAACACAGGATATGGTGAGGCCAAAAAGGAACACCCACGGAGCCATAGGTAGGGGAGTCATACCACTACGGTCTCACTGGAGGCTGGGTTTACTGGATGTGCGACCTGCTGTCCGTTTTGTCTGCAACCCACCGACGACTCTCTTTCAGTCTCCTCCACTCTCCTCCCTCTCTGCTAGCGTAGCCACAGCAGTTATATTAGTGGCCAATGGCTCACTGGTTACAGCTGACGGCCAACTAGCCACAGCTGATGGCCATGCAATCACAGTTGGCCATTTACTACCTGAGCCAACACCTTTCTATGTGAGGCTGAGAGCCTGGAAACTTCTTTCTGGGGCTCTGCCCCCACACGCTGGGACTCAAGTCCTATCAACTTGGTTCAATTTACTCTGTGCTGAGCAAGGTCAGAGTCACAAACAGGTAGTTCAAGAGTTGTGCCTGCCCACCAGTGTGTTAGCTTCAGTCCACACAGTGTATTCAAGTTTTTCAATTAGTAGCCAACATTTTTAAATTGGGAGATTTCCCAGGAAAATAAGATCTGGCATTACGAGACCACACTTCTCACAGGCCTCCCTTCAGTGGGGGACTGGATAGCAAAAGCCCTCTTTAAATGAGACAGATGCCCTCCTGAGATCCAGTTTCCTTTCTGCCCCTATCTCCCCCACTTCTTTCCTTCACCCCTCCCACCCCCACCCCACCCCGGCCTTGCTTTCCCAAGCCTCTTTGAGTACTATCACAGAGGCACTGTGTAGTAGGCACTGTGGGGACAGAGTCTCAGAGAGCAGTTTCCAGGCTCTCGGCCTCACGTGGAAAGGTGCTGGCTCAGGTAGTAGCTGGCCATCAGCTGTGACTAGTCGGCCATCAGCTGTAACCAGTTAGCCATTAGCCACTGATATAACTGCCATGGCTACGCTAGCAGAAAACAGGGGCTAGCAAGAAGATGGTGGCTGAGGTAGCCAGAGCGATTGCAGTTAGCACAGCAGAGTGCGGGTTGCGGATTGCAGAGAAGTGGATGGCAGGTTGCAGATAGTGTGGCTCCTGCTTCCTGTGTCTCCAACCCAGCCGCCAGCAAGAATACAATGGTATGACTCCCCTCTCTATGGTTCCGTGGGTGTTCCTCTTTGGCCTCACCATATCCTGCGTTCTTGTGCTGGGAGCAGGAGCTGAGACCCTGCATTACAAAAGGAGACCGTGTACATAGTGTTCCACACACAGTGGGGGCTCTGAACTCGAGAGGACCTGCCCTGACCACTCTCAGCATATGCTAAGCATGAAATGAACAATTGCTGGACGCCTGGGAACTACTGAAAAGTGAGGGGCATCTGAGCTTCCGTGGGTGGGGACCGTAAGCTGCTCTGGGCCCCAGGACCCTGCCGCAGCGGCGCGCGCATGCGCACCGCGGCCAAGTCAGGGAGCGCGCGCCCACAGGGCGGGGCCTGGAAGAACGTTCCAGTTCGTAGAAGGCTCGGCGTGCTGGGTGGGGCAGCGCGGCTGCGCATGCGCAGAAACCCTGGCGGGCTCGCGTCACGAGCTGAGGGCGCGCGGTAGCGGCTGAGCGAGTCCTGTATCCTGTCTTCCTTCGAGGTCGGCACCAGCGTTTTTTCAGAGCGCTTACTGCAGAGAGAGGGTACTGCCAAGGCCGCTTTTATGAGGCGCGAAACCCTTAGTGTGTGAAAAAGTCTGACAAATCTGTGAGGTCCTGGGGTATGAGGTAACGGCCCGTGCCGCCAAGGGCTCCTATGAGGTTGGCTTTTCGTTGCTACCCCAGCCCCTCGGAGCGTTCTGGCCGGGCCCCACTGTTCTGCAGCTGCCCCCTGACGTAACCTTCGCAGTCCGGGGCCACTTCGGACCCCAGGACACGTGAGCCAGCGCCCGGCCCTGCCTACCTCGGGGCTTCTAGGTCGAGGACGCGGCCTGGTGCGCAGGTTGCGGCTGCGCGGGATGGAGGGAGAGCTGGGCGGGCAGGGAGGGCAGTGATGGCTGAGCCTCCGCCCAGCGCCAGGTCTGTGCCGAGCCGGGTGCGGATCCCCTTCCACAAGCCAGTGAGCGGCGTGGACGTGGAGAGCCTCGTCCATCTGTCCACTCGATTTCAGGGACCGGTCTTTCTGCCACGCGGCGCCCACGAAAAGCTGCCTCTCTGGCAGAGCTCCAGTCTGCTCAGGCCCCCGGCTCCACACACCCCACCCTCCTTTGAAAAAACCCCAAAACCAAGAAAACCTTTCTCCGTAACAAAAGAGCTCATTCTGATCTATACCCACCCTCTAGCCCAGGCTTAGTTGCCAATAAAACAGGACTTCTTGCATCAAAGTGCTTCTTGTCCCATCATGTCTTAATGATGGGAATGAGTTTCTGGCTTTCAAATACCTGTTTGAACGTAGGAAGTGAATATTTCAATCGTGGTGCCCAGTGAGATATCTGCTCAGCCCCTCGGGTCCTTGAATCTTGGCATCTGGAAATGTGGACAGAAAGGGTCATGCAGGTACATTCGGCTGTACATCCTTGACGTTTCTGAACTGTAGTTTCTTCATCTGCATGTCTGGAGATAGTGGACCTACCACGGTATCCAACAGTCTACCTAGACTCTGGATAGCTCACGGCATGGGCGCCTCAGAACTGCGCGTGTCCAAATAAGGACTCAACATCTTCCCCTCAAAGGCTCCTATTTTCAGAAAGTGGCACTTTTGTCTTTTAGCCTATTTCAAGCAACTAGGAATCGTCCTTGTCTGTCCCTCAGGCCATCAAGTCACCGAATCATGAGTAGTCATCTTTCTAGTTCCCTTCTCTTCATCTCCCCTTTCATCACTGTAGACCAGACTACTATCAGCTTCTGCCTGGAACCACAGGAGTCTCCTACCTGGTCCTCTTTCATTTGCTCTCGTCCTGGGTTACTTCTGACATTACAACCAGAGAGATTTCCCCCCCTAACTCACAGCTATGTGGTCATGTCTTTTATTCTGTCCTTCAGTGCCTTCCTATTGCTCTTAGGATAGACTCCACAATCCATAGCCTGGGCTATAAGGAAGGCCCTCATCCCTTCTCTATGCTGTCTCCCTAGATGATCTCATCTGTTCCAGTAGCTTCAAATGCAATCTAAACACGATGACTCAAATTTATATTTCCGTCCTGATTTTTATACCTTGCACAATAGGATACCACCCCCTTGGCATAGCCAGCAGATGTCTAATAGGTCTCTCAGACTTAACCAGAACTATTGATTGTTTCTCCACATCTCTCCCTAGTATCCTTACCCATCTCAATAAAGGGTGTGTACCAATATCTACCTAATAGCAAAGGCTACAGTCTAGTGACAACCTTGATTCCCACATTTAGTCCATTAGTCTAAAATATACCTCAAATCCAACTACAGTGGTACCTCGGTTTTCGAACATCTCCGTTGATGAACATTTCGGTTTACGAATGCCATAAATTTTATGGATCTATGGTATCATTAGATAGTAAAATTCATGCTAAATTTGTTGTTCTAGGGGTTGATTTTAAAGGTCTGGAACGGATTAATCCATTTTGCATTACTTTCTATGGGGAAACCGGACCTCGGTTTTCGAATATTTCAGAACTCGAACGGTCTTCCGGAAGGGATTATGTTCGAAAACCGAGGTACCACTGTATTCACTAACTACTAAGACCCCGAAGTCCAAATCAGCAGCATCTTTCTCCTAAATTACTATAAATGCTTCCTAACTGGTCTTTCTGCTTCAACTCTTGTCCTCGTAACAGTTTTTCTTCCCAGCAACCAGAGTGATATTCCTAAAGTATAAACCATTTTACTCTTTATAAAACCTTTAGCATAAAATTTGAACTCGTCACAATGGCCGGCAGGCCTTATGTGACCGGGCTGCTGCCTAGCCCTCTGACTTCATCCTGCTCTACTCTTGTCCTCATGCTCTATTTCTGTCCATTAATCCATCCATCACAGGGCATCTGTGCTTGCTGGGTTTTTTTCCTGCTTGGGATGCTTTTCCCCTTGACTTTGCTTGGTTGTTTCACTTTCCTCTATTTGGTTGTGAGCTCTTCTGAAAAGGCTTTGCTGGCCACACGTGCTAAAGTAGCCGCCCAGTCACTACTACAAAACCCTATTTTATTCTCTTCATAGTACTTGGAGTACTTCAGATTACACTTATTTACATGTTTATTGTTGCTCTCCACATCTCCTGAAGTGTAAGCCCTTAAAGACAGAATCATGTCTTTTTTTTTCACCCACTCTGCCAGTGCTCAGAACAGTTCCTGATGCATAGTAGGTTCTCAAATGTATGTTGACTGACTCACGTGTAGTCTTATCTTGTAGAACTGTCCTTACTGCCCACTATATTCCAGGTTACTATACTTCTCTCGAAAGGGCCATGCTGCTCCCAACTGAGGACTCTTGCGTCTGCAGTTTCCTGTACGCACTCTATTTGTGCCTCCCTAGCTCATACGCATCCTTCAGATAGGAGTCACTTACTTAGAGTGAGCTTTCCTGACTTTCTAGGTTAGGATTCTCTGTAACGTGTCCCATATCACCCTATCCTTTTTGTTTTTTATTTTTTGTAGCTGTTGTCACACTTAAAATTATTCATAAACTTTTCACAGGCAGAGAGCAAGTTTTTATTCTTCCCCACTTTATTTCCAGCACTTAGTTTCTGGAACAAAGTAGACATGCAAATATTTGTGAATGGAATGAATGTATGTTGAATGAACACAAATTTTGAGAGAATCGAATCAGGTAAAACTGAGAGCAGTTAGCATGGAGTGTAAGCAAGCTGAATGTGCCCTGCCGACTTCAATAGATGTTTTTGAATCTCTGAGATAGGGATAGGAAAGCATTGTATAAACTGAAAGTGCTTTATAAATATTAGGTGTTTTTGTTTGTTTGCTAAGGCCTACTCACCCTCAGATCCCTATGGTTTGATGGTGTTTCAAAGTACAAAGTTTTATGTTTCTTAGCATTAAGGCCTGATTCTGTTATTTTAGAGCTATGCTTAGGTGGTAAAATAAAAATAATTGAGGCTAATATTGAATCTAGGCCAGTTTATAAGATAACTATACATTCTTGACACCTTTTATTCAGCTGGACTTTCTTTCTTTAGCACTACATCTGAGGTTTGTGTGTTTTTAAACAGGAGTTTATTGGGGAACAGTGTGTATTTCCAGGACTTTATTGGGGAACAGTGTGTTTTTCCCAGGACCCATCAGCTCCAAGTCAAGTTGTTGTCCTTTCAATCTTAGTTGCGGGGGGCGCAGCCCACTATCCCTTGCGGGAGTCAAACCGGCAACCTTATGGTTGAGAGCACGCGCTCCAACCAACTGAGCCATCTGGTAGCCCGGGAGCTCAGTGGCAGCTCGTTGTCTTCATTCTAGTTGTGGAGGGCGCAGTTCTCTGGCCCATGTGGGAATCGAACCAACAACCCTATTGCCCAGATCTCACGCTCTAACCAACTGAGCCACCTTTCTGCCCCTGAGTTTTTATTTTTCAGTCTTACTCTTGATGTATGCTGTTGGCCAGATTAGATGATCTCCTTGAGTCAGGTACAACTTTTTGTAAACCTCATGATTACAATTCTTATCTCCCCAATATCTCACCAGGCTGGATTAAAGTTAGTAAAATATTTCGAATTTCCTGTATGAAATTTGCTCTCTTTATATAGAAAGTAATTTAATTTTCTTATTAACTTAATTTCTTCCATTTCTTCCAAGAATCTGCCATTGTTTCATGCCAAGAACAAAGCTGTATATTTTAGAAGCCTTCTTTTCACACTTTATCGTATCCTACTTCTGTCTTCTATCACTAAGACCCTTGAGATATATACATCAAGGACGCAGAGTTTATAGCTCAAAATTATAAAAGATGTTCCTTTTTCTCAGGCTAAGGATATTCTCTCTACCATTTGCCCATCTGAAACTACTGATGCTCTTGGTTTTTTAACTTTCTTCCTTACATGTACTGCTTCAGGGCAATTCAACCCAATGGTGTAAACCAAAAAAATAAAATGTCCCTCATTGTTTACAGTTATACACCCAAGTGCTTTTTGGGTCCCTGGGCTTGATAGGATTTTTAGAGTGCTGCAGTGAATCCAATGTAATGTGAATGCTAATAAATTGATCTTCATGTAACAAGCCATGACTACTGGGCAGTATGGGGAGAGGAGACTGCTATTGCTTTTCCATAATAAGGAGCACAGTCCTGGACCTATTGACCAAAGGTAGTTTCTCCATTAGCTTTTAGGATGGCTAAGATGGAAGTGGAAGAGTCACTTAAGTGCAAAGAGTAACTTAAGAGGTTGACTTAGACACCTTTCTGAGTCTGTGGCGGTGTCTACTAAGGCCTTTTGATTTCATGTTAGGGCATCCTTCTACCTCTCTGTTAGGAGGTTTAGATACTCCTCCCCTCCCAAACAAAAGAAAACAAAATCTGACACAGTTCCAAGGGCAAATCTATTCCTGAACAAATGCCAATGATGTTTTAAAGATTGTGTCTTACCAGAAAGTGGAGGAAGAAACCTAATGAGAAAGAGAATGACATCAATAAGCATGTAGTCTTAGATAAGTCTCTTCCTGTCCCACATTTTAACACTTTGTTTTTAAAAAGGCTGTTCTTTATTGAGTAACCTATATTTAGAGCCCTACAATAAGCAATTATACGTGCATTATTTCATTAACCATCCTAATCACCCTGCAAGATGAGGAAACTGAGAATAGTTCCTTTTGAAAATAGAGCTTGAAGACAAATGTGAATATAACCCTTTAGATGCCAAGATATAATTCTAAGCACCTTTAATCAGAAAATCTTACATTTTGGTTTGATGCCTTTGTACCCAGATTGAGTTTGCCTTGAATCATCCAGAGTTATGAGAGTGACCTTTTGATTTCTGTTACAGTTTAATAAAACTGGGTGATGTATTTTAATAGAAAATGTATGTGCCAAAGGAATCAATAATCTTTGGGTTTCTAAACCTGGTTCCATACTGAGTTATGTGAACTTGTAGAAGTTACTTTCTTCTTTGGTGAAGTTACTTCCCTCTTGTCCCCTCTGAAACAAAGGACACTTTCAGCTATAGGCAATCACAGATCTCTAGTTGGAAATACAGACTTTCAGAGAGTCTGAATCTATTTCGGCAAAGGCAGGCAAACCTCTGAGACCAGCCAGGACTTGTGAAGGTGAAAGGAGAAGCTGGTCATCTGTCCTCAATCTCAGTTCTAAAACTTGGGTGTTGGATTCGTAACATCAGTGGGATTTCCCTATTTTGTTGTCCACACTCATTAGTGGTCACAGAGCCTGTCATGTTAGTTCTTATAAGTAAATATTTTGAATAAATGCTTATGGAAGCTCTCTTATTCTCTATCACTATGGGGGATTTCCCCATCAAATATCCCCAGATATATTTAGTGACAGTGGTTCCTTAGTGTCATGTCCTTCCACTTTAGTAGTCAATATCATTATTCTCATGTAACATTCATCCCTGCTTCAGGTTCTGTGCACTGACCCAGATGTTTCTTTATGTGAAACAAATTACTGAAACCTTGAAGAATCTTCCTAACATCAGTACCAGTGTGTCATTTAAGTCTAATTATTTGGGATTTTCAAGGAAAGATTATTGATTGGGATTTGTCAGATTTTGCACTGAGATGAAAGCTAATCAGTTTTCCTCTCTTGAGTTTGCTTTTCTAGTGAAGCATTAGGAGAGAAACTCTTCAAATCTATCAAAACCACTGATGTTTATAAATACTCTAGAGTTTATGAAGTGCTGTTTATAGCATTATCTTTTAATGCTCACAGCAATTCCAGGCATAGGTGGGATCTCCATTCATAGATATAGAAATAGAAATGAAGAGGCTAAGTGACTTGTTCAGTCTAATGACTAATGAGAGACAGAGCTAGGACTCAAGCCTTGGTCTTCCAATTCCAAATCTTATGTCTTTCCCACTATCCCATATGGCCTATAACTTTTTTCGTTTGTTTTAAAGCCATCATGTTTTGTGATCACCTAAAAATAGTTCAAGAGTCAGACCCTTCATCTGCAAAATCCCATCAACTTAATAATAGTTACAGGGACATAAGCGGAGTGTCACCATGACTGCAGTACTCATATTGGAAAATAACCTTGTGAAATCTTTGAACCACTACTACTGTGTGGTTGTTTTGGATTATTCTATCTAATCTGTATTTTCAAATGAGGTAATTAGTGTGTGGTGTTTGTTTCTGAAGCTGGCAGCCAGCAATTAACAGGAACAGGCCCTAGCTAGAAGAGGGCTGTTTTTACTTTCAGACAGCCAGATGTAGTGCAGCACATGAAGATTCCTCTCTGGATTGTCATTTCCAGCAAATGTCCTTCATTTCCTTTGCTACGATGTCCCCAGCCCTCAGTCTGTGGGGAGAGATGACTGCATTTTAGAAGAACCCTCTGAATAATTGAGAGCTAAATTGTTGTGGCAGCAACCTAAGTCTCACCAGGTAGACTCCTTGTCTACTTAGAAAAGTCATCTAGCACCCAAAACACCATCAAATCAAGACTGGGTTCCTGCTACGCGTTGGGCATGGGGGATCAGCAAGATTTTTCTCAGAATATGAACAGTACTTCCCTTCTGGTAACTTTGCAGTTGGCACCAACTATTTCTTTTCACTTTTTACTGCAGTTCTAGTCTAAATAGTCTCCTGGGCTCTGGCTCCAACCTCCTGTCCTTCTAATCCCAAGCAGCTGAGATCAGACACTGGGATATCTCTTTACTGGCAGCCCCAGGCATGAACTTTGGAAATTACGGGAAATTTCATTTTGGGGCACATAGATCTCTGACTCCACCATATAAGAGTTTTCCCTGCTGAGTAGAAATGGTATCAGGGTAATAGAGAAAAGAATAATAAAAATAGTCTTTATGTGTGTATGATATTTTGGTACTTACAAAGTGATTTTATATTCATTCTTTTGGCTTTTTCCCTCCTAATAACCCCAGGAAGCAGAGTGGAAAAGTGGTTAAAAGTATCAAGTCTGGATTTATACTGCCTCAGTTTGAATCCCGTTTCCAATATTCAAAGCTATGGGAAGGTTATTTCATCTGTCAGTGTCTCAGTTTCCTCATCTATCAAATTTAGACTACTTATCTCATAGGATTGTTGTGAGGATTGAGATAATAGGCCATGAAAAAAATTGTTAGTTGTTATTACTGTATAAATAAGAAAACCAAGGCCCAGAGAAACTAAGTAGCGACATTGGAGCTGAGATCCAAACCTAATTGTTCTTACTTTGTGCCTGTTCTGTCTTCTTCACCTCAGCTGCCTCTGAAATCAATACTTTGCATTGTATAAAGGTAGCTTTGATACTCAGGAACTATGGACCTCTTACCCTCATTATTTATTATTTAAACTTCCATATGAAGAGATAGAAAGTGCAGGGTTTAGTATCTATACTTTACAAAGAAAAAACACAGAAAAATTGTGGTGACTTAGAAAATCACAGTGTGTTTGATTCTTATCTCTGAGTCCATACAAAATGCCCAATTGACGGAGAAGAGACATGTCATCCTTCTTTTTCCATCTCTCCCCTTTACTGAGTTTCCCGCAGAGAGGAACTTACGTGGGCAGAGATTCTGGAATAGGAGAAGTAAAACTAGTAAATGCTAGGAGGATAGTTGACACTTGTGGCACAGGGCAGTCTCACAAGCAGTGAAAAGGAAGAGTGATTGAGAGGTCGGGAAGATAAGGTATGCCTTGGCACTACTGGGAAACATTAGGTACATACTTATTTGCTGCATTGGCTGTGGCCAGGAAGTGTGTTCATCCCTTAACTTCATCTAAAATTAATAGCAGAGGTCTTCCTAATTGTGCCACTTTGGATTGTTTCATTATTTGATTTGAGCCCTGTTCACATTGGTCTAGGTTACAGGAAAAGTGGGAACAAGAGAGGAGAATAGATTCAAGAGAGATTTAATCCTAACAAAAACCCTGTGATTCATCAGATGTTAGTATCATTAGTCTCATGGAACAGAAGTGATTTGTACATGGTTGTAAGATAAATGACAAAACTTATTCAGGTCTTTTCAAGTATAGGGATCATCCCAAAACAGCATGTATCCTCCCCATGCAGTAGACGAATGGTCCAGGTGATTAATATCAAAACTGAGCCTGGGACATAGGCAGTGGTACTGAGTGTTGAGCATTTTACTCATAAAGAGATGCTGCAGATTGGGCAGGCTCTCTTTCTCATACCTAAGGAGCCATCTTTAACTTTTTAATAATTCTCTAATATTTCTACTTTATTTAGGCTATCGTTTGGGAGCAATGAGTTTAAAACCCTTCACCTACCCGTTTCCAGAGACGAGGTTTTTTCATGCAGGATCCAGTGTGTATAAATTCAAAATCAGATATGGCAACAGCATCAGGTAATTTTAAAGCTAAGAGGGGTAGCCTTTGCAAACAGGTTAGTACGTTCCCACAGTCATCCCTTCTCTGCCTTCACCCAGCCCAACACTGGCTGAAGTAGCACCTTGTAGGACTTGCTTTCCCTGGTATTTTATATTCCATGTATTATTATTATACATGTAAGTTTCTTAATTAATGATGGCATACCTTTGGGGCAGTGGTTCTCAAAATCATTATCTCATGATCCCTTTGCACTCTTAAAATTATTGAGTATCCCAATGTTTTTGATTATGTGGGTTATACCTGTCAATATTTATCACATAAAAATTAAAATAACATACTTATTAATTTAAAATATTAAATGTTAACAACAAAATATATATGTATATATATGTGTGTATATATATATGTGTGTGTATATGTATATATGTATATATATATGAAGATTGGCATTGTTTACATTCCTGGGATTTACTCCAGAATGCAAGGATGGTTCAACATACAAAAGACAATCACTATAATACACCACATTAATACAATGAAGGGGGAAAAAACCACATGATCATCAATTGATGCAGAAAAAGCATTTGACCAAATCCAGCACCCTTTCATGATAAAAACACTGACTAAACTTGGAATAGAGGGAAACTTTTTCAAGATAATAAAGGTCATCTATAAAAACGCACAGCTAACATCATACTCAAATGGTGAAAAACTTAAAGCTTTTCCCTTAAGACTAAAAATAAGACAAAGATGCCCACTTTCTCCATTTCTGTACAACACGGTAATGGAGTTTCAGTCAAAAAAGGAAATAAAATGGCATGCAAATTAGAAAGGAAGAAGTGAAACTATATTTGCACATAACGTGATCTTATATATAGAAAACCCTATAGAATCCACACACAAAAACTGTTACATCTGAGCAATGAATTCAGCAAAGTTGCAGGATACAAAATCAACATGCAAAAGTCAGTTGTATTTGAATACACTAGCAGCAAACAATCTAAAAAAAAAATTAAAACAATTCCATTTCCAGTAACATTAAAAAAGAATAATATACTTTGCAATAAATTTAACAAAGGAGGTGTAAGACTTGCACACTGAAAACTACAAAAATTTCTGAAAGAAATTAAGAAAGACCCAAATAAAAGACATCTCATGTTCATGGATTGGAGGACTTAATATCATTAAGTACTCAAAGTAATTTGCAGATCCAGTGCAATCCCTATCAAAATCCCACTGGCCTTTTTTCAGAAATTGACAATCCCATCCTAAAATTCATACAGAATTTCAAGGGACCCCAAATAGCCAAAACAATCGTGAAAAAGAACAAAGTTGGAAGACTCACACTTCCCAATTTTAAAATTTACTACAAAGCTACAAGTAATCAAAAAATATGGTACTGGTACTTTTCCTGAAGGTGGCAATGAAAGTGAAGAAGGAAACCCCTGCCCTTCCCAAGTTCAAGCCAAAGCAAAGGCTTTGAAGGCAAAGAAAGCAGTGCTGAAAGGCATTCACAGCCACACACACAAGAAAAGATCCACACGTCACCCACTTTCTGATGTCACGTGATACTGTGGCTCTGAAGGCAGCCCAGAAGAGCACCTCCAGGAGAAACAAGCTTGACCATTATGCCATCATCCAGTTCCCCCTGACCACTGAGGTAGAAGATGAGTACAGTTGTGTTTATTGTGGATGTCAAGGCCAACAAGCTCCAGATCAAACCAGCTGTGAAGAAGCTCTATGACATTGACATGGCCCAGGTCAACAACCTGATCAGGCCTGACGGAGAGAAGAAGACCTATGTTTGACTGCCTACCAACTATGATGCTTTGGATGTTGTCAACAAATTTAGGATCATCTAAACTGAATCCAGCTGGCTAATTCTAAATATAAAAGTTTGAAAATATAGGGGTAAATCTTCATGACTTTGGATTTGACAATGATTTCTTAAATACAACACCAAGGCACATGCAACAAAAGAGATAAATTGGACTTACTAAAAATTTTTAAGTTTTGCATGAGAGGACACTACCAACAGAGTAAAAAGGCAACCCACAGAGGTGAGAAAATATTTGCAAATCATATATCTGATAAGAGTTTAATATTCCGACTATATAAAGTACAACTCAACAATAAAAACATAACCTGGTTTAAAAAAATGAACAAAGTATTTTCATAGACATTTCTCCAAAGATGATATACATGTGGCCAGTAAGCACATGGAAAGATGCTCAATATCATTAGTCACAAGGGAAATGCAAATCAAAACCACAATAAGATAGCACTTCACGTCTATTAGAATGGCTATATATATATATATATATATATATATATATATATATATACATATATATACATATATATTTTTTTTTAATGGAAAATGACAGTTGTTGGCAAGGATGTGGTGGAATTGTAACCCTTATATTGCTGGTGCAAATAAATATAACATGGTGCAGTCACTATGGAAAACAGTTCGGCAGTTCCTCAAAAAGATAAGTATAGAATTACCATATGACCCAGCAATTTCACTCCTACGTAGGTATATGCCCAGAAGAATTGAAAACAGGGACTCAAAGAGATGCCTGTGCAGCAATGTTCATAACAGCATTATTCACAATAGCCAGGAGGTAGAAACAACCCAAGTGTGTGCATCAGTAGGTGAATTGATAAATAAAATGTGGTTATATGTGTGGTATCTATATATACACAATGGAATAGTATTCAGCCGTAAAAAGAAGTTACAAAAGGAATGAAGTTCTGATACATGTACAACATGGATAAACTTTGAAAACATTATGCTGAGGAAATAAACCAGTAACAGATAAATATTGTATGATTCCACTTATATGAAATATTAGAATAGGAAAACTCATAGAGACAGAAAGTAGGGGCTGGGTGGAGGGGAGAATGGGGTGTTACTGCTTAATGAGTACAGGATTTCTTTTTTTAAAAATTAAAGTTTATTGGGGTGAAAATTGTTAGTAAAGTTACATAGATCTCAGGTGTACAGTTCTGTGACACATCATCTGTATTTCACATGTGTTCACCAGAGTACAGGATTTCTGTTTGGGGAAATAAGCTTTGGAAACAGAAAGGGGTGATGGTTGCACACCATGGTTGTGAATGTAATTGATACAACTGAATTGTATACTGAAAAATGGTTAAAATAGCAAACTTTAGGTTATGTTTTACCACAATTGTAAAATGTATTAATTTTAAAATAATACATTGTTAACACATAATATATTATTAACAATAATATGTTAACACATTTTCATAACATATAGTTATGAAAAATAACCATATTTTCAAAAATAATTAATGAGAAGATTGTTTCAAATTTCTGCAAATCTCATTAATGTCTAGTTTAATAGAAGACTGCTAGATTATTGTGTCTGCTTCTGTATTCAGTCTGTTGTGAATTTTTTTGGTTGAATTATATTGAAAAAAATCTAGCCCCACATAAATTTATAGTTGGGAGAGGTAGGAATATATTAATAGCCTTCTCAGAGCATTGTGGATATTCTTCTTTGAGCCTACATCAAAACTTGACAAGTGGTAGTTGTTCGGTTTTTTTTTTTTTTTTTTTAAGTGATAGTTTTTTAAAGGTTAGTTGCAATGTGGAATCTGAAATTTTTTTGGTGAACTTTCAAAGTCTGCTACATTAAAATCCATTAGATTAACTTGTTCTTTGAATGAATTTTACCTAAGATGATTTTGTAATATGATGCATTTCATTGGTCATTTGGAAAATATTGGTTCTGACTTACACAGATCGTCCAAATGTCTACACATTTCATTATACAGGCATACCTCAGAGATATTGCGGGTTCAGTTCCAGACTACCACAATATAGTGAGTCTCACAATAAAGCAAATAAAGCAAATTGCATTCTTTTTGTTGATGGAGAGTTTTGGCTTCAATTTGTAAAAAAAAAAAAAAAAAAAAGTCAATATCCGTGAAGCACAATAAAACAAGGCATGCCTGCATGACATTAAAAAAGCATATTTGCTAATATCACTACCAGTCTTATCAGAAAAGTGTTTAAGTATGTGGAACCTGTCAACTTAAAAGTGGTGGACAGAAGTTTTCCAGAATGCAAAATTTTCCTTGAAATCCCAAAATGTATCATTGGCAACAAACACTATCGGTCATTGTCAATTGACAACAAATACTTGAATTGATAAGGTCAGGCTCACTGTTCATTGAGAAAATGTTACATTACCAACTCTGAATGACAACCACAATTGTGTGTCAAGTGATCATTCAACTAAAATACTGTTCCATGAAAAGCGTAGCTAGTTCAGTTTGCAACTTAAAATAGTCGCACAAGTCCTTTTCCTGGAGACAATCATCGTATTTTGGTATGCAGCAGAAGTGCTTTATGCATACTTCCCATTTTATCGCATAATGTATTAAAAAGACATATATTTAAGGGTTGAAATTTTATTAAATTATTAATTTTTGTTACTGCTTCCTCAAGGATACTAAATGAAACTGGATTTTTTTCCCCGCGTGGCAGTGAAGATTACTACAACTGCTAGTATGGTTTAGTGCAACTGGCTAGATTTGTGCTAAGACATTAGCAATTTTGCCCACTATTGTTTTTGCACTAACAATTACAAATGTTAATACATGAAAAAAGGCAAATAGCATTTTAGTATTCTATTATGAAAATAGTTTTGCCCTTGAAAGGGTCGTGAGGACCCCTAAGGGTCATCAGACTACGCTTTAGTACAAATGGTCTAACAAATTATTAACTTTCGTAATGGGAATTTCAGGTCTTGTCAAGTGAGTAGAGAAGATATTTTGGTATACAACCTTGAACCAATTCTGAGGCCACACCACCTAAGTGATCACTTCCTCCCATGTGCACTGGGTCAGCACACATAATTGTTATTTAGTCATGTTTCTTTAGCTCATTTTTGCTCTACTGTAGAGTCTATCTTCTCCAGAGCTTTCCTTCTTGGCTTACTTATCTCTTGTCTGTTTACCTTCTAGAGGGGAAGATATTGAAAATAAGGAAGTCATCCTCCAGGAGCTGGAGGTAGGGAAAGAAGCTGACAACTTTTGGGAAAGTGATTCTTTAAGCCAAGGATGTGTCCGATTTTAATTATTTCTTACCACCTGAGTCACAACCTCCACTTGATTGCTTGGCTTCTCCTTGACATATTTCCTCTGCAGAGAAATTTTACTGTTTCTCCCAGGGATGTTAAAGCCTGTATTCTTTCTCAATTTTCCTAGTTGAAGTGTCAGCACCTTTGAGGCTGAGAGTTATTCTGTTTCTACCAGAGTTCCCTGGGCAGCTCTGTCTTGTGGCGGCTGGCATAGAGAAAGCTTCCGGAGGCCTGGGAGGACTGCTGCCTTCCAGGGCTCTGGGAAACATCATCATCCCAACCACTGCCTGGTACTTGACGTTCAGGAAACTCAACTGTAAATATGCAGACAAGGCTGCTGTGTCTTCATTTTAATTGGAAACATTTGCAATTGCTTTATTCCCACTTCATTTTCATTCCTTTTCTATCCAGCTCTCTAGCTTTAGGTTTTCCCATAGGAAGAAGACTGAGCAGGTGGACGTTTTTGTAAATTGGTAAAAGCACTGGGCAAGGGGTTAGAGTTCTGGGGACTAACCCTGGATTCCAATCCTGGCTGAGCCACTAATTAGCTGTGTGACTCTGGGTCTTAATTGCCTCATTTGTAAAATGAGTTTTAGACTAGTTTTTTTCTCTTCTAACTTCACAACTCAGTGATTTATGAGTATTGTGATTTATGAAGACATATGCTGCCACATTTCAGAGAATTCAAATACAATTAAATACACAAACACAAAACTCTATGAAACCAAAAATTTGAGTCATAGCTCTAAACATACCTGTGAATCTTTTGCTAAGTGTTAAAAGATACGTTAGGATCTTGCAGGCCTTCAGAGACATCATTATAAATAACAATATAGGATCATGACTGTTTTCTGTTTATTTTAATTGAGCAGAGCAGAATTTCTTTCACTTTGCTTCAGTTAATTGGGCAGAGAAAAGCTCAAGGCAGCATAATAAAGTGGAGAGAGCATAGACTTTAGAGGTAGCCAAAACTGGGTTTGAATTCCAGTTCTGCCTTCACAGTATGACTTTGGCCAAGTAACCTACCTTCTCTGAGTCTGTTTTCTTATCTGTCAATGAGGTTGATAAATAATGCCTGTTTTCAAGATTGTGGTGAGGATTAGAAATAAACGTGTACAACGCCTGCCATATAGTAGCTCAATGAATGGTAGCTAGGGAGCAATTATATACATTTATAATCATTGAAGTTTTCAAAGTACTTTTTACAGGTTCTCTTTCTCCTGCTTGCATTACTTTTGAGGCAAGTATTACCATCCTCTTTCATTCATTTAGAAAACATTTATTGATAGGTAGTATAGCCTAATCATTAAGCTATCTGGAACCGCACTGGAACCTCTGGAACCCCACTGCCTGTGTTCAGATCTCGGCTCCACCATTATTAGCTGTGTAACCTTGAATAAGTGATTTCACCTCTCTTTGTCTCACTTTCCTCCTGTAAAATGAGAATAATAGAAATGTCTATCTCGTAGGGTTTTTGTGAGTATTAATATGTATCAAAACAATACTTGCCATAGTGATTACTCAATAAATATTAGCTATTAAAATTGTAAGCTAGATACTATGCTAGTACAGACAATACAAAGATAAGACATACAAAGTCTGACAATTAAGTTCGCCAACTTGTTGCAATGATGTTGCTAACCTTTTTTGATGTTAGAGGAATTATTCATTATGAATTTGTGCCAACTGGACAAACAGTTAACCAAGTTTACTATTTGGAAGTGCTGCAAAGGCTGCATGAAAAAGTTAGACGACCTGAACTTTTCACCAACAATTCATGGCTCTTGCATCACGACAATGCACTACCTCACACAGCACTGTCTGTGAGGGTGTTTTTAGCCAGTAAACAAATAACTGTATTGGAACCACCTCCCTACTCACCTGATCTGGCCCCCAGTGATTTCTCTCTTTGCCTGAAGATAAAGGGAATATTGGAAGGAAGACATTTTGATGACATTCAGGGCATCAAGTGTAATATGATGACAGCTCTGATAGCCATTCCAGAAAAAGAATTCCCAAGTTGCTTTGAAGGGTGGGCTACGTGCTGGCGTTGGCGCATAGCTTCCCAAGGGGAGTACTGCGAAGGTGACCATAGTGATATCCAGCAGTGAGGTATGTAGCACTTGTTCTAGGATAAGTTCGCAAACCTAATTGCCAGACCTCATAGTTCCTGCCTTCTGTGAGCCCAAATATGAGGAAAATTAGTTTTAGAAAGGTGAAATGACCTAGGACTGAAATTCTGATTTTTTTCCCCATAGAGATCCAGTAGTCTTTTTATGATATCAAATTGTTTAATTAGTGTATACTAATAAGCGTAGGTTAATTAGAGGTTAATCAATCAAGATGTACAAAAAGAGTAGAAGATGGGCCGGCCCAGTGGCTCAGGTGGTTGGAGCACCATGCTCGACAACTGGCGACTGACCGCCTCAGCCAGAGAGAGCGCAAGGCTCATAACACCAGCGTGGGCCAGGGTGCTGTGTCCTACACAACTAGACTGAGAAACAGCAGCTTGAACCGGAGTGGGGTGGGGGGAGGTGGAAGACAGGGAAAAAAAGGAGTAGAAGAAAAGGTTTGACTTAAGCAATGGCAAAATATCAGTAAATACCAATATTTTCATTCATTTAATAAATGTTTATTGGAGACGTGTTATGCATCATCCACTATGGTAGACATCGTAGAAGGGATACTAAAATAAATCAGGTATATATTCTACCTCAAGGAGATTTCTCAGTAAGGAAAATAAAACGTGTACATGAAATGCAGTAAAGGCCCAAGGCTAGCTACTATGAGGTCTGAGACTAACGATTAATTACAACTTGGAGAATCAGGGGAAATTTTCTGGAGGAAATGGCTTTTGGACTGTGCCTTAAAGGATAGGTAGGATTTGGACATATGCTGATGGGTAGAAAGGGCATTTCAGGCAGAGGGAACCGACTATACAAGAACATAGAAATGGAGAAGCAGAAGGCATGTTCAGGGAACAGTAAGTAGTTCGGCTTTAATAGCATATGTGATATGTGAAGAGCAGTGACAAGCATAAAGGGAAAGATTGGTTGAGACCAGACAGGATTAAAGTCATTTCAAATATTTTTTTCAGGATTCTATTCGTGTGATCTTGGGAAACTCGGACAATCTGCAGCCATTTACTACAAAACACTTCATTATATTTCCCTGTATCCTTCATTTCTGGATGGGAATAAACTACAACTCACATTGTAGATTCAAATGGAAGCAGCAAATCCATAGGCAGTTTGGAGGGTAGGTCAGGAAAAGGAGAAAGTCTTATTCCTAAAATAGTATCAGGGATTCGTACTGACTTCTTTCCTCATTCCTTAGCACCTTGTCCCAGATAAAAGCAAATGGGAGAGAGTATCCCACCTGAAATTCAAACAGGGGGAAATCGTCTTGGCCCCCTATCCATTTGTTTTCACTCTATACGTGGAGATGAAATGGTTTCATGAAAAACTGTCACCTGGTATGTAGATTGATGGAAATGTGTGTGGTGGTGAAGAAAAAGGGGAAGGTTGAACACCCATGGGTTAGCAGTGCAAGCTGAATATGACAACATGGTCGGCCAGACTGGCCCTCAATACCACACAGTGTAGAGGTCAGGAGCAAGTGTTCCGAGTCAGACTGCCTGGTTCAAATTCTGGTAGCTTTGCCACTCAATAGCTGTGTGACCTTAGATAAATGTCTTAATCTTTCTGTATCACCTTGGTGAAATGGTGAAGAATAATAGTGCCCATCTTGTTGACTTGTTAAAAGGATTAAAGGTATCAATACTGGTATATGGAAAGTACAAAGTCTGACTTAGAGTAATCAGTGCAAGAGACCTAGTATATAAATACTTCCTTCCATTTTAGAGTATTCAGTGACTTTCACCTTAGTGGTATCTTAAAGTGGTATCTCCCAATTTTTAATCTCTAAGGGCCATCACTATTTTTACTCATAGAGGGACAAGTAGATGCCTGTCAGTTTGATTTGAAAAAGGGTGCAAAGCCTTGCCTTAAAATATCTCCCCAATTAATTTGTTGCTGATACCTGAAGTTCCACCTTTTTTGTTTCATAGTAGGGACCCCTTTTAAGTGGCATATTGTTAGAATACAGTGTGAATCAAACCCTGAATTTTCAGCTTGTAGATGACAATAGTTCTAAAATAGGGGTGGAAGAGATTTTGAAGACGCTAGTTCTAAGGAAAGTGGTACCAGGCAGAAGAGAGAAGGACATACATGGAGGTTTTGTCTAGGACCCGCTCTGAGAAGTAAACGGTAGCCAGAAATCCAGGTGAAACAGTCTTGATCCATTATGACACTTAAATTTCCTATTATAGGGAAACCAACAAATAACAGTCGTCTTGGATTGGTAAGTTTGTCTTTTCTATATAAAATGAAAATTGTCTTTATTGCTTCATGTTGTCCAAAAAGTCCTGCTCTGCTGTCTTCCTTTTACTTTGTCCCTTGGTTGCTGCCCAGGTCCAATCAGAATTGTATACGTGAGACCATCTTTCTCCCCTTGGCTAGATTTCTGAGACTCTAACAGAATGTCTACCCTTACTTGCAAAGCTGGTAAAGTTGCCTTTGGTAACTTAAAGATGGAGGGTTCACTGTGCCCTCATGAACTGTGAGCTATTTTGGAAAAGGGGGAGCCACAGGCGTCTCGTTCCTCCCTGAAGGTCCTAGCTGAGAGGAAAGCTGCAGGAGCCATCATGAGGAAACGAAAATATGTGGACGTGCCCAACTGCCCCAGCAGGCAGGGGCTGGACAGGTCAGTGGGGTTGGGAGAGAGTCTAAATCCTACGTCCTAGTTAGGCTTTGCCAGCTGTTTCTGCTGGTTGATCTTCTCCTTGGGCGAGTCACTTTCTCTTCCGGGGCATCTTTGGTACGTGCTTATTCCAGTGCATGGACTAAGAGAAGGAAGCAAGTTGATATTTGCAATGTAATTTGAACAGTCCCTTCCTCAGTAAAGCAGGATTCTTCTGTTCATCAAGACTAAAGCTGAGAGGAAATGTAATCAGATTTATACAATGGAGTCTAATACATATTCAGTGAGGACTTCCTACGGCCATACTACCAGAAAACACAGTCAGAAGGCACAAGACTTCAGAAGTCGCAGAGTATTATACAAGAACATAGAGAAACCCTCAGGAGAGTAAGAACAAATGAAGTGTAATTCTGTTTCACCTGTGAGCACTCAGCTTTTAGAACTCTACCTTAAAAGGTAGTCCAGTCTCAAATGTAAACGTCCGTGAGAGATTATGTCTCAGTTATGGGGTGAGGTGCTGCGATATTAGGGGAATGTTGATCACATCCCTAATACGCTGCAGTTGCTATTGCAGAGGCTACTTATTTTCTTCTTTTGATTATGTGTCAGGGACAGAATGAGTCAGTAAGGTGGCGATTCAGTCGTTCTTACTAGCACCCACAGAGGGCTGCTGGAAAAATCCAAGGTGTGGTTTGCTCCCCAGCCCAAAGTGCTTTCAGCCCAGGTTCCCAGAGAGCAGCTGTTCTTTTCCTGGGACTGTGTGGGTCCCGAGGCTTACAGGAGCAGGGAGGGTAGACCACGAGGGAGCTGACCCCTACACCCTCCAAATGCACATGGCGGTGAAAAGTTAGGAAACTCCTTTTCAAGCCAGGTTCAGTGTGAGGGTGCTTGGAGGTACGACGTTTTGCTCATTTCCACTTGACGGAATTTTCCATGGAGATGAAACCTCACATCTCCCTTTTCTCTGGGTTTTGATGCACGATCAAGTATTTCAAAATCTGATACCTGCTGTCAATCACATATTCCCTTTCTCAACCCCTAGATCCCCAAATGTCTCAAATTGGGATTCTACTGTGAATTAAAGCAGCACCCAAAGAGAATTTGGCCACACAATTTATTCTGCGGGCCAGGAGTGGTACAAAAATAGCCAGCCTGCTGAAATATTCATTTGAGCCACGTTTGCTTGAATGTAGTGATGTTGCTGCCGCCAGTAACATTTCTTGGGCTTTTTTCCCCACCTCAGGGCCAACATGGTGACTTCCAGCCAAAGCCCTAGCAAAAAGAAGCCCCCTGTGGGAACCGCGAGGGTAAGCACCAAAATGGAAGCTTCGAGGCTCTTGGCTGTCGCAGCTGTTACAAGACAGGATCCCTGTTACCAGCACATCTTGGTCCTAAGTACAGACTGAACTGACTGATCTCGTTCTCAGGTTTCACCACTTGCAGAACAACATTCAACCATTCCGCCCTTGTCACAACCTGTCCCCAAAGTGGCTGATTAATACTCCACACATCGATGAATGCTTTTGTTAAAAGGTCTTCTCTTCTCAGCTTAAAAGGCTGCTTCTTGTGCCCTGCAGTTGAAATAAGAAAATAGGTCTGTTGAGCTGAGGTGGGATCTAATATAGAATTTTCCCTTTAGAAACGTTTTTGCCTTTGTCTACATTGGGGTCTGAGTCTAGGAACATCTAGTTTTTACAGATGAGCAAGGCATGTATCAGCACAGGGTACCGGCAAGAAAAGTTCCTTTAGAGCAGTGATGGGCTGGCCCCAATAATACTTGATTTCATTTGTGAGGTTTGGTCTCCATTGAGATGTTCATATACCTGCTACTCCTCTATTTCAGGGCTTCTTTTCCATAGTAGTCTCTAAAATGGTGCCCTTTTTCTTTTCCTCCTCTCTTGAAATAGCTGTTGTTATGCCTTTTTCTCACATCTCTTTCTCCAAAGTAGCTCTGACCTTAAGTATCCAAACATTCACAACTCGCCTGCCTCACCTTCCCAGGACCCATCACATGAACGGTTATTGAGCAAACATTCACATATGCCTCCATCCAACAAACTTTACTGAGTCTACTATGTGCCAAGTACTAGGGCTATCACGCTGTCTCCTCGAAACGCCAACAGTGTAAAGCTGGGCAGACAATTACTGATAGATGTGCTGTGTGTGGGAATAAAGGAGGCACCGGGTACAAAGGAACCGCAAAGGAGAACTTCGCTCAGACCAGGTGGATGTGAGGAGGGTTCCGACAGTAGCTCAGAGCAGCTCAAAGAATTCAGGCCACGAGGAGAGAGTACAGTGCTTTTGGTGACTGCAAGCCAGTGTGCCTGGAGTTTGGAGTGTAGCGCTGAGAAGTGTTACGGAGAGGTCAGCATGGGCTGGGTGAGAAAAGGCCTTCAGGCTGCCTTCACGCTGACAGAAATCCCCTAACACATCTTTAAGGAGAAAAGTGCAGTGATTTTCATTCCTAAATGATTATTCTGTCTCCTGTTTGCGAGGCATTGTGTTAGGAGCAGAGGTGTACCCAAACATGTAAAATCTGGTGTCTTTCTAGGAGCTTATCGCTTGCTTAGTTGGAGGAAGGAGTGAACCCTTTAGGACTTAGACTTCTGCCTGTGTGGGCAGGTGCAGGCTATAGGGCCCCCTTGTGCCATGGCCAGCTGCCTGCGTGATTTTAGGCAGATGGCTGCCCTCTTCTCTACTCGCATCCTTTAGAGAGGGAAGAAGAAGAAATGAAAAAGTACAAGAGGAGAACATAAAGCTCTGGAGAACAAAGACACTTTATACAACTAAGATAATTACTGTTAAAGGAACATTTCCTTCACGCTCTACCCTTTGTACCTTCCTATTCTTAGTTTGACAAATCATCTCCCTCAAGAACAGTACTCACAGTTTCTTGCTCAACATAATTACCTTTCAACCTGATACTGGTTTTAGAAAAAACTCTGAGAAAAAAAATGGAACATGTTTATTGATTTTGACTCAAAGCCCAAAGACGGTCTCCACTGTAGACCCTGTTCCCAGAAGAGAGGATTTCTCCTAAATGAAAGTGATCACAGTGAGCCTCAGTGTAAGTTACTTGAGCTGGAAAAATTGTTTTTGCTCCTATGGTCCAATGCCTAATATTTTCTCTCCCCTTTGGGGGAATTTAGGGTGTTGGATCACAGTCAGTGTGGATTATGCACGTCTGAACACATCGGGAGCCTATGTGGGGAAAGCTTAGAAGACTACAACATCTCTAAATAAGGTCTCTTTTCCCTTAAAGGTGTTTTGGGGAGAATGGGAAGGAAGAGCAAACCCATTCCCTTTGTTACCCCAGGTCCCAGATGGATATCCAGACTTTGGAAGGATAAAAAATGGGGGAGAGCAGACGAATGGTCCAGAAAAGAAACAGACTGCCACACGCATAACTTTGGTGTTTTTTTGTTTGTTTGTTTGTTTGTTTGTTTGTTTGTTTTTGCCACCTCTGCTTGAACTGCACGTCTAAGCAGATCTGGTCCTGAACAAACAGAGGACAACCTTGTGTCCGGTTTTCAAGGTATTATGTCCTGTTGGATGTCCCAGATGGTACCCTCAGTCTTATTTCTTCTATAATGTTTTTCCTCTTTTATGACGTTTCCCTGAGAAGACCTCTCTCAAGATTTCAGGAGAGCACAAAAGCTAAACAATCTTGTGAGGAGAATCTCCCCTGGTTCAGAGGTAGGCTTTACCTCTGCCCTAGGACCTTTGCCCTCCTGGTTCCCACTACCAACCTTACTAGATCCTTTCATTAGGGCCACTGCAGCAGGATTTAACCCCCAAACCATAGTTTCATTAAATTTGTAAGAATCATTCCCTCAAGTTAGACATCAGAGCTGGGAACTCTAAATTCTACCTCTGCCCTGTCTAGAAGAGATAAGAGATGGTCTCCTTCCTTCCCAGAGTTCCCTTTTTCACTTTTATAGGAATATGACTTAGGTGGCTGTCTATGTGGTCTAGAATTTGATAGCTGGTGGGAAAGTATCACAGAAATAACAGCTTATGTGTAGGATGGGAGCTATGTCCTACCTTGCCTAGGGGCTTGCCCTGTCTTTGTCTCCAAGACCCACCTTGACAGTTGTTGGCCCCGTGTTATAGATTCTTCACCAGCAAAATGGCTCAGATTGCTCCCCAGCACTGCTGGGTAGTCGGGCCCTCAACTTCTGCCCAGGTGAGGGGAGTGGCCAGTTGGCAGAGATTCCCAGAGACAATATTTGAACGATGTTTCTGACTTTCAGGGAACCTACTGGAAATGTGGGCTTGGAGCCAGGTTGTAGGATGTCCCCTTCAAAGTACAAAGGAAGCTCTATAAAGGGAAAGCACGGAGAAATCATAAGATTGCGTTGTAGTGTGCTGCCTGCTTCTGCTGTGGGCATGTTTCCGCTGCGCCTGCTCTAGCCACGCTGATCATATTTACCTGTTGACGGCACCGTGTCTTTTGCATCATGTCCCTGTCTGGAATGCCCTGCTCTCTCTGACCATCTCCTCACCTCCATTATGACAAAATCCCATTCATCCATCAAGGCTCCATTCAGATAGTACCTCCTGTGTGAGTCTTCCTTGACTAACCGCCCCTGCTCTATTGGTGTCCCTATCCACCACAGCTGTCTATCTAGACTCATGGGGTAGTCTCATCACACTGCCTTATAATAGTCGCTGTGTCAACGGTACCACATAGATTATACGTTTTTCTGCGGCAAAGTTAAGGTCCTCCTGATTTCTGAAACTCAACATTCTGTCCTTGTTAATAGTTGGCACTCAGTGGTATGGAATGGTAAATTAAACCCAGCTTGGTTTGTTCTCAGCTCTTAAATCTTACTATTTTAGAAGGACAGTGCTTAGGAAGCTGACATGGGAAAAGGACAGTCGCATATAAGGAAATCCAGAACCTGCCTGGGCAGTCAGAGGCCAGGCCGCAGCGCTGATGTGAAAGTTCACTGGCAAAAGCATTCAGACCACCAACCTGTATAGGAGTGAAGTTGAAAACTTTCTTAGTCCTCTTTTTTTTTTTTTTATTAGAACCGGGAAAGAAAAACCCAGCAGGAATGTCAGGAGACCCCAGCGTTTGATATCACTGATGTCCAGGAACAGGGTAGGTTCTGGGGAATTTCTGTTTATTCTTCTTTAATAATCCCTTCTAGTTCTCTGATGAGCAGGGCAGCACAGAGCTCTGAGTCTGGGCACGCTCCGCGGGTGATGTGCCTCCCTCCCATGGAGGTGCCTGTCGGCCATCCTCCAGCCTGGGGGCCCGCCCTGGAGTAATATCAGCTACCTACCGCCCCCATCCCCCCCAGCTCCCAAGAGAAATGAAGGGAAGCAATGCATGTCCTTCCCCTGCTTCTGATAGTCAAACTCACGCTCTCACTGTTCCAGAACAGTTCCATGTGGAGTGATAGTTTTATAGAAAAGTTGGGAGGGATGTGTTTCACTTTTCTCTCTTGCTGGAGGGCAATCTCTGGGGAGCTGTCTGTCCTCTTCCCGTCGGGGGCGTTTGTGTTAGTAGATGGTGTGTGGATGCTCCGCAAGGGCTGGGAATGCACTTCCAGCGTGCTGGCCTTTTACGTGTGGGGACTCATGAGGCCTGCAGCTGTCACAGATGCGGGGCTGTGGGCAAGCGCGCTCTTCAACAAGTTTTCATTCCTTGTGAAGACACACCAGCCATGGTGGTGGCTGGGACTTAAGTAGGGTGAAAATCTCGGGCCTGACTTTGAAAACATTCCAAGGTCAAAATAGCGTCTTACTGAGCTGAGGTGAAATTGGGAAGGTCAGAACAAACAATTCACCTGGCTTCAAAAACTCCTGGTGTGAGGCTGCCCTTGGCTCATGCTGGGTGTCCTGCTCATGTGACAGTAGCCCTCGGACTAACACTTTCCCGTACCTGAGTGTTTTCCTTGCAGATTCTAAGTGGGAGGACAGCCCAGCGGGGCAGATCATGCCACCACTGCAGCAGACCAATCCACCTCCGGCCAAAGGACCCACAGAGCTGGGAACCAGGGGCTTCTTTGGGTTTCTAAGGTAGGACAGACTTCTCTCCTGCCATCAAGCTGAGACCCAGGTGAAATAGCTCAAGTCTGCCCCATTGAGTCTCTCAGGGAAATTAGATTAGAAAAGAAAGCAGATTACCTGCATAATCTCCATTTTGTCCAGCATAGAGATGGAAATGAGATTGAGCCCTAACTGTGAATTAATAAAAACTGTGTCTTGTTTATTTTTATACAACCCACCCACCCAAAATGCCCAGCATTGGGCCTGGTTCCATAAACGCTGCTTGGATATTCTCATTGCACTTGGGTCATTCAGACGATTGGTTACCAAAATGCTTCCATTCTCCTCTCTGAATCTAGGCTGTGCCTTCAGAGTCCTTTTTGCAGAGGACAGTTAGCAAATCCCTTTATCTATCTAGAGCTCAGCCATCCCGTTGTGGTTCTTCTTTATCCCCACCCCCTGCCTGAGTATAATCTAATTTGGGTACCTTTTCAGCTGCTGTTCCAGACTTGAATTTCCATTCGGTGGTTCCCCAGAGCAAAAATGCCCTAGCTAATGGAGCACTAATGGGACCTGGGAGAAGGGAAGGGGACCTCTAGAATCTCAACCTGTTCTGCTTTCTTTCCTGCAGCTCTCTCTTCCCGTTTCGGTATTTATTCAGAAGGAGCAGCCAGTGAGCCTTCCAAATGCAGTGGTGGGAAGAATGTCCTCTCACAGTGACTCCTCCCATTCCGTCCTCTGCTTGTGACATGCCAGTCATGAGGAATGAGGGCCCCAAACTCCTTGCGTCTTGCCCCTTTACAGTAGAATTTTTTTTTTCTCTTTAAAACACTAAGAAGGGGCCTTTCTAAAATCCTCTAGTCTGAAAATTGTAATGCTCTGAGGTTCAGTTTAGGACTTTCATCTCCAGCACTTAGGATCCTAATGACAATAAATTTTTGATGAAGAGTTATTGACTGACTGTAGTGAAGTAGAGAGCAAGAGAAAATTCTTCCCTCCAGACACAGGGGAGCAATGCCTGAAAACTCCCCTGGGTCTACCTGGTTGTTGCTTTGGGTTGGAAGGACCTGTGCCTGATCTCAGACCTTAAAGTCCCCTGCTAGAGGTTAGGGATGAGGTCTTCCAAGACTCACTGTCCCAAGCCCTGCTGACCCTCAAGGAATCATCTCTCCCCAGTTCACCCAATTTGGCCTCAAAGTGCAGCCTGGCAGTAGATCAGTGCTTCCTACCCACTTATCCCTCTGGCTTTTGACAGTAATGCAGGTAAATTTATCGAATTACCCGGAAGGTAGTCCAAGTTGGGGCCCCTGGAGAAGACCAGGGCCCCCGAGCTCTGTCTTCAGGTAATGCAAGGGCTGGTCCAGGACAGACACATTAAACTTGTATGGCCACAGAGGATCAAAATAATAGATAGGAACTTAGGTAAACTCATTTTAGCTTAGAGATATCCAGTGTTAGAAAGGATCGCCTTGTGAGATAATGAGCGCTTGTCACCTCTAGGCTTTAAACAGAGCTGATTTATCTGCCAGACGTTGGAAGTTTCCCGTGATGAGTGGGAGAGTTGGGGCTGGACTGCTGAGAGCCCTTGTTTTGCTGCCTTTACTTTGGGTGGGGAAAAGAGAAGGGGTGGGTTGCTGTGGAAGGGCCAGGACCTGAGGGAAGGAGGGCAGAAGGAGAAGCCATCATGTCAGGACTGGAGGACTTTGTCCCAAACATGGCCTGCTTTACAAAGCTGCTGAACGGCACAGCTCCAGAATCGGGAGATCTGAGCGCCATCTGACTCTGACCGGCTTACAGTGAAGCCTTGGCAAAGTCGCTTTTCTCTCTGTTTCTTATTTTCTCATCTGGAAAATGAAGGGGTAGGATTTGATGAGCTCTCAAGTGCCTTCCAGCTCTGGCAGTCTGTGCAGCTGGCTCCGCCTTTCTGAGCAGGTCAGTGAGGCAGTGGCCCTGGGTGCGAGGGGCCAAATCACCACAGGCTTCCTTCCGCTCTCCACCCTGCCTCAGCCCGTGGCTACTGCTGACTGGGGGTCTTCTGCCGACTTGCCACATTCCTGTTCTGAGTGTGATTTAGCACCATGCGTGGAGAGCAGATTTGGGTTCCAAGTCAACCGTGTGACCTTTAGTAACATTTCTTCTCTGAGCCTTAGTTGCCTCACCTGTGAAACCAGAGCCAGAGCTGGACTAAACAATGGGATCTGCTGGGGTAACAGCTTCAGACTTTTCTAGGAGTCAGGTCCATGTTGTTCCAGGGACTAGGGGGAGCCCCACCCTGTAGCCGACCCCAGGACGAGAAGTCATCCACTTGACAGTGAAAGCAAAGCTGTGAAATGGACTTAGAAACCCGCAACACCCCCCAGCACACCGTTCCCTCCGGGCTCTGCCATCAAGCACATCTCAGGAGACTGCCACTGGTGTCACTTCCCTTGTCCCTAAGAATCTCCTCCCCGACCCTTTGCTCTGCAGTGGATAAAGGAGACAGGCAGGGCTGAGTTTAGTCGTTTTTAGGTTGGGGTGGTGAGGCCCTGAACAGGAGAGTGTCTTGCCCAAGGCCACACAGCAAAGAGGAGAACCCAGGTGGCCACACCTCAGCCCAGTCTTGAATCCTCTCTCTCCAACTGCACACAAGCTGCCCATTCCACCAGCTCCTTGGCTTTTCTCCCCACCTCACTTCCCCCAGCCCTGGACCTTGGGCAGCTCTTGGACAGAAGGGAAGCAGAAAGCAGCAGAATCTGCTCTCCAAGGACCACACCTCAGAGAAGAGCTGCATCTCCCAGGTGAGGTCGCTGAGGCCTCCGGCAGGCAGGGCGGCAGGCCTGAAAACCGAGCTCCATGAAGGCGTGGCTCCAAAATGCTGGCATATAAAAAATCCGGAGAGCCAGCACCATCTGGAGACCAGCGCTCAGCAAGCCACTCAGCTCCTGGGCCTTGGAAGTGGTAAGCCCCCTGAGGCAGGAGGAGCCTTGGGAGGGCTGGGGACTGCAGATGGGGTCCTGTCGGCCAAGATGGGGCAGATGGAGGGAGGCAGATGTTTGCTCCAGATGGTAGGAGAAATGCCAGGGGAAGATCGCTGCAGTGGGCTGACACAAGTCCCACGCAGACTCCACTCACACCCACCCGGAGAGGCATTCCCAGGCAGACACACACAACCCCAAAGGCAGGTACAGGGAAAAGACAGCCCCTCACAGGCTTGCCTCACCCCAGTCAGTTGGGCCAACCCAGCCCTGGCTTTTTCTGGAAGCATGCGGTGCTTAAAGAACTCCCCGTCCCACCTGCACACCCATCTAGAGACATCTGTGTACCCACTGTTTCAGGTGCCCATGGCGTCCTCCCAAGCCCTGCTCCTTGGCCTGTTGGCCCTGGCGGTCACTGAAGGCTGGGGTCAGCAGGCAGCCATCCCAGGCTGCCACTTGCACCGTGAGTAACCCTGGAGCAGAGAGCCGGGTGGGAGCAGAGAGCTGACGGACTGGCCCAAGGGCAGCAGCCCCCTCAATGCACCGAGACTGAGGGAACTGAGGGAGCCTTCGCAGAGGCACCAACCACCACTCGCCTGTCTCCTTCTAGCCTTCAACGTGACAGTGAGAAGTGACCGCCAAGGCACCTGCCAGGGCTCCCATGTGGCACAGGCTTGTGTGGGCCACTGCGAGTCCAGCGCCTTCCCTTCACGGTACTCCGTGCTGGTGGCCAGTGGCTATCGACACAATGTCACCTCCGTGTCTCAGTGCTGCACCATCACCAGCCTGAAGAAGGTGAGGGGGCCCAACCCCGTGGTGGCTCAGTGGGGGTTGGGGGAGACAGGATCTAAGATGGCCGGAGGAAGGGGACTGGAACATGGACCGCCACCCCCACAGGTGAAGGTGCAGTTGCAGTGTGCGGGGGACCGGAGGGAGGAGCTGGAGATCTTCACAGCCAGGGCCTGCCAGTGTGACATGTGTCGCCTGTCCCGCTACTAGCCCATCCTTTCCCCTCCCTGCCCTTGGTCAGGGGGTTGAGAAGAGGGGAGTTTCTGCCTCTGCCTGGCCTCCTAACCCAGTTTTCATCATTTCACTTCCCTCTTTGTCCCTACCCCTTAATAAAGCAAGCAGTCTTTGAGTTTCTGTCTTTATTACGTCTACCCCCAGCCAGGGGAACGGGGAGACCATGGTAACTGTGACACCCCCCCGGCCCCAGGACATAGGGAATCTCTTCTGCCTGTGCCCTCACCCCACCCCCCTGCCCAATAAATAAAAAGGGGACAAGGAAGTACAGGGTGAGGGAGGGAAGGAAGGAATTGCCCCAGGCCCAGGCCAGCTTGTGTGTTGGGGGTGAGCAGGGGAGAATAAATAGACCACGGACCCCATGGCAGGGAGAAGAAGGACCTCGCGCTGGCACGAGGTGGGGCAGGCTAGGAGCTCAGTCCCCTTGCCCTAGGCCGGGAGCAGCGGTTGGGACCTGCCTGGAGTCTGGAGCCCGGCCTTGCGGGGCAGGGGCAGCTCCCGGATGGCAGCTTCCCAGTCCAGCTTGCCCTGGTCAAGTCCTGCCATAAGGGCCTGAGAGTTCTGTTGCCAGGCCCACCGTCTCCTCTCCTCCTCTCCCCACAGTGAAAGCTGCCCATGCTGGGCCAGGCAGGGCGCCCTCCGAGCCCACTCTGCAAGGCCAGGGCTAGGTATGTGTCTCTCTGGGCCCCTGGGCAGGAGAGGGGAAGGAGGGACTAATAGCTCTGGGTGTAGCTCCTCCCCTTCTGGGGGATCTCTAGCTCTGACCCCCACTGGCAGCCACCTGGGGTGTAAGGCGCTGGAGGGGGGGCTCTTTGGCCCCCTGGGTCCCCTGTAACCGGCGTAGCCGTAGCTCCTCCAGGCCTTGCCACAGCTCCTGACGCTCCCGGGCCTTCTGCTGCTCCCTGGAAAGAGAGGGTGAGGCAGCTCCCCTACCTGGGGCCCTGCCTACCATCCAGCCTCCCTCGCCACCACCCTGTCTGCAAAGGGGCTCTAACACCTGGAGGAAGCCCTTGGGAGAGTAACTGGATGCAGGGGGCAGTTGGGCATGAATGGGCCCGCACTTGCCAGGAACATAGGCAGAGGCTTGAACTAGCTGACCAGATGGGATGTGGGGTTGTCCTCAGGTTCCCTCCAACCACAAGGAGCTGGCTCCTTCCTGCTTTTCTCCCCTCCCTTCTCCCTCCATGCACAGCCCCCCAACACTCACTGCTGCTTTTCCAGCTTATAGGAGGCTGTGAGCTCATCAAACAGTTTTCCGTTCATCTCCATGAAGGTCTTGAGCACATTGTAGATCAGAGATACGATGGTTCTTGACAGGTGGAGGGAAGGGGTGAGGAGATGACAGCAACTTCAGTTAGGCCCACCTCCCTCTCCAGCGCTGTCTATCCCTGTTCCCCAAACAGCATGCAGCCCTGAACACCCTCTTCCTGCCCCTTTCACCACCCCCAAACCCTTTTCAGACGTCTTCCCTGACTCGTTCGCTAGGAGTAACCCCAAGTCTGGACTGGCTGCCCTGGAGCCAGCTCCTGCGGGTTAGGTCAAGGCCTGGGCACTCACTGATTCCAGTGCTCCTTGGAGACTTGGTAGAGGGTCCCAAACACAGCAGGCAGCACAGTGTGGCAGTTGTCCTCAATGAGGCTCAGGATATACTCATTGTTCCAGAAATACAGAGCCCGCTCTGCAACCTGGGGCAGTGAGATGGCACAGTGAGCACCTAGCAGCGGCCTCCCTGTGTGTGCAAGAGCTGGTATCCCCCCCCACCCCAAAATCCAGGGCACCCTGCCCTCCACACACCCCATCCCCAGGGCTCATCTGAGCCACTGGAGGAAGCAATGTGGCGAGGAGGGAAGCACTGGGTTTGGAGTCCAACATTCAGGGTTGAATCCTAGCTGCACCACACACTGGCCACATGACCGAGGGTGAGGCATTTAACCTCTCAGCCTCCATTTTCTCATCTGTAAAATGGGGCTAATAATAGCTACCTCCTCAGGGCTGTTGTAAGAATCAAATGAGGCATTTAATAAACTGAAGCACCAGAGTCACTGTGAGGAAGAATTGACTGCCACCAGGTGTGGCTCGTAAGAATGGGAGGAAGTCTCCACCCACATGCAGGAGAACACCAGTGACAGCCAGCCAGGTGAGGGGGGAGGCCTGGCTGGGCCCTGAAGTGGGGCTAATGAAACTGAAGGTCATAAGAAAAGGAGAGAAGTGATAACAACCCATCAGTTTACCAAATGTGTTTACGCTCTGCCACCACCCCCATCACTACCCTGTGAAGAGATCACTATTGGCCCACGTCACAGATGAAAAAGCTTAGTCAGACTCAGAGTGGTGGAGTGAGTTGCCCAAGGCCCCTCAGCCAGTGGGAGGCAGGGCTTGACCCTAGGTCTCCTGACCCTAAGTCTAGTGTCTGTCAATTATCAGACCCAGGAGGGTTCAGAGGAGAAACTGAGGGCAGAGGGAGCTGTGTTAGGTAACTGGCCTGGCTCCCACCCTCACCCAAACCCACCCCATACCTGGAAATGGGGGCTGGACACACAGCGAGCCACCTGCTTAAAGAGAGGCTCCTGGATCTTCACGAACTGGGAGGGCTCAATGACATCAAGAATCTCTTCCATCTCCCCCAGAAACATCACCTGGGGAGGAATAGGGACAAAGGAGGCAGCAGTTCCATCTCCCCTGACACACACCTGACCACCCTCCTGGAGCGAAGCGTCCCCAACCTCCCTCCGGGGTCATCAAAGCCCTTCGTACCTCCTTCTGGGTGCAGGTTTTTGGCCAGTATTTGAGCAGCCCCCGGATCACCTGTGGGAGATGAGGCACAAAGGGGTCAGGCCTGTGGGGCTACAGACCCGCCTTTCCCCACAGAGGTACTCACGTGCTCTGTCAAGGTGGCGTCCTTTTCCAGGAACTGCACCACACAGTACGCCAGCTGCGGAGGGGGGGAGCGAGGACGGGTCAGGAGGGGGCCAGGACAGGGCCCCAGACGTTTGCTCACCTACCGCGTGTACTTTCTCATTCACTAGGCATGTACTGACTACCTAGGATGTACCAGGCACCCCACTCCAGTGCAGGGGACACAATGATGATTTCACAGGGGAAACAGTCAGCAAACTAGTTCTTACACATTTTACAGAGGGCTCTATAACTGAAATCTGAATCACAATCTACGCAACTGTAGAAGGAGGAAAGTTGAATCCTAGGGCAAGTCGAGAAGGAAGGGGCTGGGAAGGCTGCAGAGTCAATGCCTGAGACCAGCCTTACGGGGTCATGGGAATTCTCTAAGGTCGATGGGACAGAATTCGTAAAGAAAGGGAAGCTGAGAGGAGATCCCATGAGTTGGTGACTGAGTATGGCTGGAGCCAGAGTGTCAGGCCGACCCAGATGGCTGCCCCGACTCTGTCAGCTCTCTGCTGTGGCAGGGCCAGGCCTGGGCCTTACCTGGGCATGAAAGACAGACAGTGACTTGACAGAATGCAGAGGAATCAGGACCCGAACCAGGAAGTGCTTGTGCTCAGTCTTCAGGGGCAGCGCAAAGCCATTGATGATGCTGAGAAGGGGGCAGAAGAGAAGAGGAGGGCTCGGGTGACTGGGCCTCAGCGCTTCCTCCCAGAATGCTGACGCTCCAGCTGAGGCCCAGGGATAGTCACCTTCCTAAGATCTCTAGCAGCTCAGCCACGCCATTGAAGTGCTCGAGTTCATAGATGAACCTGTGAGAGGAAGAGAAGCATGCGGAAGGGGGTGAGCAGTCGGAGCAGGCCCAGCCCCCCTCAGCCCTCCTGCCTGCCCACCTCAGCCCTGCACACTAATCCAACTTTCCCCCAACCCAGAGGCCACGTCCCTTCCCAGCACCCTACAGCAGGCCCCACTGGCATCCACAAGCACCTCTGAATTGCCCTTCTCAGCCCAGCCACCGGTGCCACTCTGGCTCCCAGCTCCAGCCTCTCTTCTGTGAAGCATTCCAACTCACGTCTCCCCAAGACCCTAACCCTCACTCCCTGGCCTCCATCCGGTCAGCAGGCACCTAGCCTGTGTCCTTCAATCTTCATGCCAGTCAACCAAACACACGACAGATAGCATCTACTCCGCACTATGTACTTCTCAAAATTACCCCAGGAGGCAGGGCTTATTAGATCCATTACACAGGTAAAGAAATCGAGGCTCAGCGGTTCAGTGGAACGTGTCCCAACGTTACTAAGCGGGGAATCTCATAGACTCCGAGCTCCTGGAGTTGCTCATCTCACCTATGTTGTAGCTAATAACAATAAGAGCCCTGGCCTCAGTCCAGGTGCTGTACCGAGTGCTTTGGAAGCATTGCCTGGTTTCATCTTGATCACTGTCCCCGGTATAGCTATCATTCGCACGTTAGAGATGAGGAAACTAGGAGAGAGCTTAAATAATTTTCCCAAGAGTACCCAACTATTTGAACCAAGCTCAGACACAGGCTGTCTAACTCCAGCGTCCGTCTGACAGGAGGCCATGTGGGCCCAATGCCCAGCAGGCACCAGTGCTCAAGACACATTTGCAGAAAGAAGCTTCGGGTCCTATGGCTCAGCACAACAGGGGTCAAAAGATGTAAATCCTACGCTCCCAGACTGACCCCGTCCCTGCAAACCACTGCATCTCTCTTGGCCTCTATTTCTTCATCTGTAAAATGGAAATAAATACCTTTTCTCTGCTGACTTCACAGGCTTTGAATAATCAATATTGTGTAATATGGTGCCAAGAAAGAACTTGGTAAACCAGAGTTCCCAGGGACCCCCCAGCTGGGAGCCTGTGCCTCAGTCTTCTCCCCACAGCTCTCCCCGTCCCTCCCCAGGTTTCAGCTGGACAGGCAGCAAGCACCTACCGGAGGAAGATGTGGCTGCACTGTTTGCGGATGTAGGCCCGGAGCCCCAGGAACTTGCCATAGACCCGATGCAGGATGGTCTTGAGGTACTCACGCTCCCGGGGGTCCTCACTATCAAACAGCTCCAGGAGCTATGGGACCAAGGGTCAGGGGTCAGGCGAGAGGTCAAGGCCAGGATGCTTCCATCCTATCCCCACACCCCTCAGTGAGTCTATCCCTGCCCCATGGCACCACCCAGCTTGGGATCCCAACTTCACCATCAGGACAAACTTTTGGTCCACATATCTCTTGGCCACGGAGGGCTGGAAGTCTGGGCTCTCCAAGAAACGCAGGAAAAACTCATATACCAGCTGGGGGAAGGGAGAGACAAAAAGGTGAGTTCAGGAACAGCCTCCCCCACTCCCTCTGCCCTATGGCCCTCATCCATCAATCCAGGACTTAAGGAGACCCCCTCCCCTCTCCTCGGGTCTCTTCTGAAACTCGATCCCTGCCTGCCCTATCCCTCATACCTGCAGGTGTGGCCATGAAGGCTCAAGATTGGGCTCATCCTCTTCAGGGTCAAATTCAGGGTTCTCACTGGGTGGCAGGGTCCGGAAGATATTCACTGAAATCTGAGGGACAGAGTCAGGGTTCTTTAAGGAAGAACTCTCAAAGACAGAAGCCAGGGGGCCCCTCATCCAAAGTTCTCCTGGGCCTCACAGCTGCCCCAGCAAGCAATTCACTCCTTGGCTATCATTACCTGAACGCATAGCTCATGGAAACCCTGGGCCAGGGGCTGGGGACCCAAGGGTGGGGAGGCACATCCCTGCCCTCTATCGGGTGCAGTCCAGTGGGGAAGACAAGATGGAAAGCAGTAAGGTCTACAGACATTCTAGGCAGCAAAAGGGAGACTTCTAGTTTAGGCATTGAGAGAGGCTTCATGGAAGAGGCAGCACCTAAGCCCGATCAAGGCGATAAGGGACTTGGGGCGGGGGCCAAGGTGGGGGGAGTGCACACCAGGTCTCGGGAGAGTATAAGCCAAAGTGCAGGGTGGGACAGGCCCAGGAGGCACTGCGTGACCTACGCTGGCCAGATGCCAGGCAGCAGTGAGGCTGGAGGGCAGAGTGGGGAAAGAAGAGTAGGACTTGAGGCCAAACAGAAGAGTGTGGGGCTTATTCTCTGCACAGGAGCCCCTGGGCAGGTCAGTAGGGTCCCCATGCCCTCTAAACCCTCCAAGCCCCCCCCCAGAGGTTGGGTACCAGGTGCTCACCATGCGGATGATGTCTGGGTAGACCGGCTCAATGAGGACCCCCCGGGTGCTCCCCACACACTCCACCAGCTCGTTGAGCGCTGCCCGCTTCACCTCCTTCCCTTTCAGGTCAGCCACACAGTCCAAGAAGTCAAACATCACCCCACACTGGGCCAGCTTCCGGCTCAGCAGTTCATGCAGCTCAGAAGCCGGCACATCTGGGAAGGAGGGAGGGGCTTGAGACTGGGCCCCAGATGCCACAGCTCTGGGGAGGGGCAGACCCTCCTAATTCCTAGGGCAACCTCCCCCTGCCCCCAGAACCCACGCTCTGGTGTCATCCCCACTCCTTGCAGAGCAAATGACTCCTATCCCATCCTCCACTCCTGCAGGGTAAAGGAGCTGCATCTCTTCCTCTTAACCCAGACTCAGAGGGCATGATGGCCTGATTTTAAAGCAAGGTAAGAGATCGTGGATGCCTAGGCTTTCCACAGGTGGCCAAAACAGCACTGCTTCCCTCTCCTAGGTGGCACTCTGTTCTAAGAGCCAGAGTGGGGACGAGGGTCGGAGCTGAGGATCTCTAGGGTGCCCTCTGGCTCAGCCAGTCAGGCCCTGTGGCCAAGACATAGGGGGGACTACATGGTGGTGACTGCAGGGAGTCATGCTAAGCACCTGCTCTAGGACCCTGGAAGCAGCTGGGCTGCTTAGTGGCCTCCTGGAACCCAGGCTGTGGGCCCCACCCTTGGCCCTGGTCTGCCCCCCAGGGTGGCGCCACCTCCAGATGCCCCACCTCCAAGGATGACAGGCCAGTCAGGCCATGCGTCAGCAGAGAGGGCTGGAGGGCTGGAGGGTGGGGGTCAGCTCTGATGGTGGAGTCCCTCGGTTGGAAGGAGCTGTGCAAACTCCATCTGATCATAACTGCTCCTTCTCACTACCCCCTGCAGCCTGTATGCCACCTCTGGGACTCGGGTACCCTGGCAGCCAGCAACTGGGCTCACCTTTGAGCAGGGGCAGTGGCGTGAGCTCCTGCTGGTTGCTCTGATAGCGGAACTGAGAGGAACTATGGGAGCGCCGGGGCCGGGCCCTGCGGAGGGAACGGCGGGAGAAGCCATCCACCTTGTCGGGTGGGGGCACAGGCGACAGCCCCGGGGATGAGGGGCTGGTGGGAGTGCTTGCAGGGGGCAGCTTCGTCTCCATGATGGCCAGGCAGCTGTCAAGGCTTCAGAGACCGGGCTTCCCTCTGGGCCGGGAGGATGCTGAGTGAGGCTGAGATGATTAACTTGGGCCCATCCTGGAGGGGGGGGGGGCACAACCAACGTCCTGGGCCCCCCCCCAGGGCCTTCGGCAACTGCCCAGTCCTGGGGGGCAGGCAATGTAGAAAGGAGGATGGCTCAGAACTCAGGTTCTTCCTGGGGGTCACGAAGAGTCCTTAGGGTTCCCACCCTGGCTCTTTTGAAAATGAAGTCACGGCAGAGATCGGCAAGAAAGAGAGAGAGCGCACCTGTCAGTTCTTCCAGGAAAGACAGCATGTGGGCTGCTGCTGAGTGCCCAAGTCGTCTTTCCCCCACTACCCTTCCTTTCCTGGACCGTAAATAGAGATGCAGCCCCCTCCCATAGGAGACATGTCCCTCTCTTCTCCCAGACTGAAAAGCCCCAGCTCCAAAATAACTCCTCTCAGAACGGGGCCTATCCCCCAAGCCAGCCCCTACCTAGAATGGGGACCCCGTACCTCATCCCTGGCTCCTAACAGAATGGGGCCCGTTTCTGTCTCACTAATCCAGGCCACCAGGAACTTCCCCAAGAATGGGGACCCTATCCCAATCCCATGCCATCCTCCTCCTAGAACCAGGCACCCTCCCCTACCTCAACTCCTCCTTCCTCGCCCCCCAAATCTCATCTGCCTCCCGGTGGGGGGACACTCACTTCTTAAGAGCCCAGACTTTGGTCCCCGGATCTCAGGGACTGCTGGTGGGGAGGGGGGCGGCTGTTCAAGGCTTCTTCACGGCAGATCCGCTCCGGGCGCTGGCGCTGGGCGGCGTCGCTCTTGGGTTCTCTCTCGGGCTCCGGGGGTGCCGGAGCATACCCCCAGCTCAGCCCCGGATCGGGGCGCGTGCGCTCGGCGGGCTCTGGGCTGACCTGGGCAGCGCGCGGACCTCTCCTCAAGTCGTGGGACCTGACCAGGCGCAGCGCGGCGCCGCGGGAGCCCCGGCTCTGTGCGCACCGGCACCCGCCGCCCAGCTGCTCAGGATGACATCAAGTCACCTCCCCCCTCTAGGCCCGCACCTCCCCGCAGGCTGGCGGCGGGGGTAGGGTAGGGGGCTGCGTCAGGAAGTTCCCGGGGGCTGCTGGGAGATGTAGTCCCCGCACGGCTTAAAGGGGGCTGGCTGCCAGACCAAAGCGGTAACCCCTGCGGACACCCGGGGACAAGGCTGAAACAGAGCGGGATGGGGTCCAAACGGTGCTGGGCTCCTCCTAGGTTCTGGAAGGGAGACTGCATAGGGAAAGAGGAGTAGGGAGTTTGCACCAGGAAGCTGGGGGTGATGCCAGGACACTCGCAGAAAGAGGCTCAATCCTATGCTAGTCCCAAAGACTTGCCCTACTCCATCTGTGCCCCAGCCATTCCCCTCCCATGGGAACCTCAACCTCACCCCAGAATGGCCCGACACCTTAGAATACCTTTGGAAACCGGCACTCGGCTGGTTAATGGTCTGCAGCGAACCCGTGCCTGCTGGGAGGGGTGTGGTGCGCCAGAGGCTGCTGGGAAATGTAGTCCATCCTCAGGCCTGCAGTCCCCCTCCCATCCTTTGCTGTCGAAGGTGACATCATGGGTTGGGGTTTAAAGGGCCAGCCTTGGAGTGGCAAAGAATCAGAGCAAGAGGTACTCCCTGGCACTGCCACCCTCCCCCACTCCAGGCAAGCTGGCCTTCCTGGAAGGACCACCCAGCTGCTCTGGGCCCTAAGATGGGGTCTCTTGTTCAAAATCCTGGGCAGAGTATCCAAGGCACAGGTGGGATTCCAGGAATTGGGCATTTCTACCAGAAGTTCCGAGCCTGTAATTGCCTGAGCCCCTTCCTAGGACCCAGGACCCCAACACCCTTTATACCCTTGAATTATATCCCCCTACACTATACTGTGAAATCTCCACCTGGAAGTTTTCCCTGGATGAACAACTGGTCCATGTGAGCAGCCGGAGTGGGCAATGAGACCAGAAAATGAGGTCAGGGAGGGGGTTGGGAACTGGGGCCCTTTTCAGAGTCTTCCCCACCCTGCCTGCTTTGGGCCCTGGTGATCACTCAGTGCTCCAGTGGAACCAGTCAGCCCTCTCCCCTATTGCAGAGAGAGCCTGAGTGCCCAAAGGTGCCCACCTGCTAAAGCAACAGAAAGCCAAGTCCCCAGGTTAGCCAGGCTGGGATCCAGGACCATACCACCGGAGAGCGGGTCAGCCACCCTCGCACTCAGAAATCTCCACCAAGCCTAGTTCATCTGGCCCTTGGTGTCCTCGTCTGTCGATGGAAACCCGTAATTTCCTCCTTGCCCACTTCCTAGGCGCAGGAGGTAGTCTCTCCCACACCTCTACTGAAAAAACTGGGGGAAGGCAGCCCCACCGAGCCTTCTACAGCTGGGTGAGGATCCCAAGGCCCCAAGAGGAGACGGTTTTGCCCAAGGTCTACAGCCTATCATCAAAACCTGGGACCAGGGGCCAAGCCCCCATCTCCCAGCCTAAGTCAGGAGGGTACCGGCTCCAGGCCCCCAGTGCCCTGGATTCCAAAAGTCTCATGTCCAGACTGACAGTGGAGGGGGTGGTGCTTTATGCAAAGCGGGTGCTCAGGTTGGGGACTGGGAGACTCAAGGGTGAAGGACAGACTTAAGATTTCCTGTAAAAAATAGAATTTGAGCTGGGTCTCAAAATAGATACAATGTCACCTGGGAGGTACAGATGAAAATTCTTTTACTTTTCATCTTTATTGAGATATCATTCACTTTCTATAAAATTCACTCATTTTGTTGTTGTTGTTGTTTAATGTGTATAGTTAGTGAGTCAATTTTGCAAGATGAAAAAGTCCTGGAGATTGGTTGAACAGCAATGTGAATATATTTAATGCTACTGAATTGTACACTTAGAAATGGTAAAATTTATATTACGCGTATTTGACCACAATTTAAACAAAATGCAAAATCAGGCCCTCCAACCCTGGACCAGGTCAAAAGCCACAGCCCCTGGCTACCTTCTGTGATCCCTTCCACACCCATTCTGATCCCACTGAGGAAATACCCAGAGGGGCTTTTTCTGGGAGAGCTATCCCTGGGGAAGGGAGAGCCCCCCCAGAGCCCCCAAGCCTAGACTCATGTTTTGCGTGATGAGTTCCCACCTAACCTAATTTGGAGAGGACCACAAGGAGCCCGCCAAGGCCTGACCCCCCACCCCTTTTTTTTCTGTGGGGAGGAACCGTAGCCGTGTCTTTCCCCAGACCCTTTGAGTTCTTTGGCATCCAGGTGCCCAGTATAAGTTCCCTAATGCAGTACCCAGGCCCGTGTATTTGTCGGGGCTGCTGAACCTAAAGTGGGGCCTGGGACTTCATCCCAGAAACATCCTTATGGGGTCCCCAATACCACCTTCCCTCCTAAGAGAATATCATCCCCTTTACATGCGAGTGCTTTTTATTCTCTCATTCAGCTCTGACTTCAGGCCTGGGCCAGGTTGTGGGATAACTGTGTCTTGGAGTTGGATTTCTGTGGCGCTCACAGTACTTGGTCTGGGGGAGGTGGCAGGAAGCGCCTTTGTGCCCCTCTGGGTCTACTCCTCTGCTGTGGCGCAGACACTGCACTGTGTCCTCCTCACAGAGGGGATCAGACTCAGGAGTGAACTCAGACAGACACCCACTCCTAAGAGACAGATGTGGCTCCCAGTCAAGTAACAGTGAGAGAGACATGAGTGCAGCCTCACTGGAGAGAAGCTGACCCGGGAAACAGCCACCCCAGATTGGTGTCCTGAATATTGGGAATGACCCTGTGTCCCCAACTTTTGCACATGGTGTACCCTATTCCCACTGCAGAGGAATGGTCGCCCCCTCCTAGACTGGACCAAAGGACATTTCCTAGTCTCTAGAATATGCCCTTGTATTCTCACTGTCTTTGGGAAGAGAAGTGATGCTTCTCTTTGTTCATTCACTCACTCCACAGGCATTTAGGCTCCCAGCCTCAGTTTTCCTCTCCCATAAAATGGGGATATTAATAGTGTCTCCCTGTGAGCAGCGGTGAAGAGCAGATGAGGTAATGCAAGTAAAGTGACAAGCCCGGGGCCCAGGACATTACACAGGCTCAATTCATAATATCTATTATTTTTATTACTGTTAATTTAATCAATGTTCGATGAATACAACAGTGTTCCTGGCCTGTCATGGAGGTCAGGCAGATCTCTTGATTCATTCCAGAAGCATTTTCTGAGTGGCCATCCTATTAGCCTGCTTCCATGAATGGGGCCTTCCCATTGACTCCCAAAAACTGTCCCGGAGGCTCTTCCTCAATCCCTTCCAAGTAAATGTGTCTTCCCACCTACTAACCTAACCCCAGGTTACAGGGGATAAAACAGGCTCACAGGTTCACAGAGGATCAGTGACTTATCTGAGGCCACACAGAGCTGGGACTGGCATCCAGATCCCGGCCCCTTGGCCAGGACGGTTACCCTTGCTTCAAGCTGCCTTTTGCCTTTAGATTGTGGTTGAATCAATCTCCCTAGCAAGGCTAAAATAGAATTACAAATACCTGTGGGTATCCCTTAATGTAACAGGGCTTGATGTAACAGGGCTTGTGTGACCAACCCTGTAGAGCAGGAGTTGGCAAACTTTTTCTGCAAAAGGCCAGAAAATAAATATTTGAGGCTTTGCAGGCCTCTGTCTCAGGTACTCAACTCTGCTAACAGCAAAAAAAGCAGCTCTAGTACTTATGAATGAGCAGGCTGTGTTCCACTAAAACTTTATTCTTGGACTCTGACATGTGAATTTCATATGATTTTCATGTCATGAAATCTTATTCTTTTGATTTTTTCCAACTGTTTAAAAATGTGAAAACCATTCTTAGCTCACAGGCTGTGCAAAAACAATAGACCCCTACTCGAGAGAGTTAGAGTCCATTCTTTATTAATTTTAGGATTAGAAATGTGAAAAACTATTATTCCAGAGCGGGGCTGGGGGGCCACCTACTACAGAAAGGAGGGTCAGTAAATCTGCCAAGCTTTACAGGCTAGGAGTAGAAAAAAGACCTTGGTGATGCACTCACAGCAACCTTTATAAATTTGTAAATGGTGACTATAATTTCTACCTTAGAGTGTTGTTATGAGGTTTGAAAGAGGTAAAGAATGGTAAAGCGTTTTGTAAAATGCAAATGTTTATTCACTTGTATCCACAGATGCATACTGGGGTACCGACTTGATTCCTCTGGGAAGCTCTCAACGAAGTTTTATGAGACACTGTCCCTTTAAGTATTTCCCAACTACTTTAATTGGACGAGTCAGCACATGCGCATTCCTTGCGGGGCTGGCACTTCAAGCAACAGCCTCCCCAGGGCTTGTAGAAGGGAGGTTAAAGGTCCTCCCACACAGAATTTACACGCAAGCGTAAATCAAGACTGGGAACATTACAACAAGCAGACAACCCAGTCCCTTTTTCGCGCCTGATGGCTCCGCCCCTTCGGCCAATCAGTAGGCCTCGCCCTTTGCAATGGCCAATGGCAGTAAGCGTGGGGGGCGTGGCTGAGCGTCCGGGGGCGCGGCCTGGCGCTGAGAGAAGCGGCGGGGCAAGCCCGGGGCTCTAGTGAACCGCGCAGCCGGGCGGGGATCGCCGAGGTCGGCAAGCGCAGGCGGCCCTGGCCCGGCGGTCTCCGAGATGTCACGATGGCTATGGCCATGGTCGAACTGTGTGAAAGAGCGAGTCTGCCGCTACTTGCTGCACCACTACTTGGGTCACTTCTTCCAGGAGCACCTCAGCCTGGACCAGCTCAGCCTCGATCTGTACAAGGGCAGCGTTGCCCTGCGGGATATCCACCTGGAAATCTGGGTGAGGAACCAGGCCCGAGCCCGGGAAGGGATCGGGAGCGCGGGGCCGTAGCGACCTGAGGCTCCCCGCGAAAGGGTCGGGCCGAGGGACCAGGTACTGGGCATGTTGAGGCCGTGGAAGTCCGGCCCTTTCCAGGCGGCAAAGGGACCCGGCTGATCGCCTCCAGAGCCAAAAGCTGCCTCCACTTCATAGGAGGAGAAACTGAGGCTGAGGAGGGGATGTCACTTGTCTGGGGAATGCCAGAATAAGCACACTGAGTTTGGGGCCTGAGTTGAGGAGCGTGGTATGGAGGGCCTAAGGAAAGTGTGAGCGGGAAGCAGAGGAACTAGGGGATTCCAGTAGGACCAGGCCACAGCAATGATAGAGTTGCGGCTATGCAGTTTTTCTAGGAAGGCTGTTAGGGGTCGGGAGCCCCGCCGAGGACACCTGCACCTGTGGGAAAGGTGCCCTGACCTCCTGACCCTCCAATCCTGGGCCCAGTGGGTGGGGTTCGCCTCCGGATGTGGATGTCAACAATCGCGTCAGCAACAGTGTTGATCAACACCTCGTGTGGCTGCTGCTACTGCCTACTTCCTGCTTTTGGGAGAGTGGGATGGATCTCCGGGTGTTTGGGGAGGGGCTTGGGGGATGAACAGTCCCACCTGGAAGGAACCCCCCGGGGAAGGGCAGAGAGGTCTGGCCTCAGGCAGGGAGGAGGAGGGGGAGATGCTGGAGAGGCCGAGAGTAGGGTCTGGGTCTGACCCCAGCCTCACAGCTCAGCTGACCTGGAAAGTTACAAAGGAGCCACCAATTAGAGACGCAAGCCCAGGGCTGGCACTGGGTCAACCCTACAGTTCAGAGCAGTAGGGCTGGACAAGGGCGCAGGGGCTTCTTAGTTTTCTGGCTGGGCAGACAGCATACCTGGCCTCAGTGCAATCTGGGCAGAAAAGTTGGGTTTTAGGGGTAGGCCAGGCCTTCCTGGGTGAACATGGGGTAGGAGGAGACCCCTGAGCCCAGAGTTGGGGGCACCTCCCAGGAGCCTCTGCCTGTGAATCCCAGTGCTGGAAGCTTTTTCAGACCTCTAGGCTGCCGCTTCCTACTTCCAGTCCCAGAAAACACTTCCACCCCTCCTGCCCTGCCCTCCTGTTGGGATTGAGTTGGCTCTTGCTAGGCTGCTTTCAGGCTGGTCTCCCAGGACGAGTTGAGCCCTGGAGGAATGCAGGTGGTTTTCCAATAGCCACCCCCTCCTCCCAGCTGCTTGGCCTACAGCCCCTCCCTTGAAGACCCCCGAAGAAACCCAGTGTCGGGGGACTCGGATGGAATGAGGAGAGGCCTGGGTCCCAGTACACTGGGTGACTAGACTAGTCCCTTCGCTTCTCTAGGCCTCAGTTTCCCCATCTGTGGATCTCTTGATGAGGAATTTGGACTTGATCTCTATGGGCCTTCTAGTTCTGCCATGTGTTTGTTTATTGATGTATCCAACAAGTGTTTACTGAGGCTGTCTGGATGGCACCACACAGAGTGCCTGGAGTCGCCTGGAAAGCTGGGCTCCTACCCTCAAAGAGCTCCCAGGCTTGTGCTTCAGAGAGAGGTACACAGCTACACCAAGTGTTTGGAGTTAGGGAACTGGCCCCTCCTGCTCAGGTCAGGCCCCTGCCTTCCTCTCCTGATAATCCCCACGAACTCTGCTTGCCCAGAGTGAACGTGGGGTGCTGCACCCTCTGCTGGGCTTTTGCATGTGCTGTTCCCATACCTGGAACATGCCACGGTTCATGCCCTCTACCTGGCCTCCTCTTCGTCTTCAGCTCTCCCCTCCTCTGGCGTGAAAGATTGGGCCAGTGATACGGCTTGCCCAAAAGTAGGGATCTGCATGAGCAAAGCTAGGACCTTGTAGGTAGTGTGTGGGGGATCCGGGAGCGCCACGGCACTCGCCACAGTGGAGCAGACAGATGCGGGGTGTGACAGCCCGGGAGAGAGCTGCGTTCGGGGTTTCCCGAGCCAGCGTTGTCCCCCGCCTGCTTGCAGTCTGTGAACGAGGTGCTGGAGTCCATGGATTCACCCCTGGAGCTGGTGGAAGGCTTTGTGGGCTCCATCGAGGTGGCCGTACCCTGGGCCGCGCTGCTCACCGACCACTGCACCGTGCGTGTGTCAGGCCTCCAGCTCACCCTGCAGCCCCGCCAGGGCCCAGGTGAGGACAGGGTAAGGCTGGGGTGAGGGGTGGGGAAGCAAGTGGTGGGAGTGGGCCTGGGCACCCAGGAGCTGATGGGGCCTGCCTGCCCTGAGACCCTCTTCCTGCCCGCAGGGCCGGGGGCTGCTGACTCACAGAGCTGGACCTCCTGTATGACCACGAGCCTGCAGCTGGCTCAGGAGTGCCTGCGGGAGGGACTGCCTGAGCCCTCTGAGCCACCGCAGCCCCTGGAAGGCCTGGAAATGTTCGCCCAGACCATCGAGACTGGTAAGCGGGCCCCTCCTGGCCACCCTGCTTCCTGCCCCTCTGTGGCCCACAGGACACCAGCCCTAGAAAACAACATGGCCACCCTGCTGCCCCAAAGGGGAATCTCTCCCTGCCCCTTGCAGCTCTCCCTGACCTGAGACCCCTCCTCACCCCTCAGTGCTGCGAAGGATTAAGGTGACCTTTCTGGACACTGTCGTGAGGGTGGAGCACTCACCGGGTGATGGGGCGCATGGCGTGGCCGTGGAAGTCCACGTGCAGAGGTAGGGCAGGCGGGTGGGGTAGGCAGGCGTGAGAAAGAGGGGCCCTGGCACTGCCCCACCTCCAGCCTAGGTTCCTGGGAAATGGCCTGGGTGGTGGCTCTAGCAAGGAGGAGGTGGGCTGTGTTGTGAGCCTAGAGTGGGATCCAGGGGCCAGGAGGTGCAGGCCCGGAGTGGTGGGGGACCCTCTAGAATCAGGTTACAGGCTGAGGGGCTGAGGAGCCAGGGCTAGCCGTGGAGGTCCCGGATGGCCTGGCTGTGGTGAGGCAGCTCTCTGACCCCCAAGCCCCTAAAACAGAATACTGTGCAGGCTGAGGGGCTGCAGGGTGGGGGACCCCAGGGTGGCCAGGGCCAGGGCTGACTCTACACTCCCCAGACTAGAATACTGTGACGAGGCAGTGCGGGACCCAAGCCAGGCGCCCCCAGTGGATGTGCACCAGCCTCCTGCTTTCCTGCATAAGCTGCTGCAGCTGGCGGGAGTCCGCCTGCACTTCGAGGAGCTCCCCCCACAGGTGGGCTGACCGATCCCCACCGTCTCTGGCTCCTTCTCATTCCTGCTCTCTCTGGCCTTTGATCCCTCTGCCCACCCCCACCCCCCAATCCCTTCCAACCATCTCTGATGTCATCTTCTCAACCCCTCCTCTCCTATCTCCTCTTGCGTCCCAGGAAGAACCTCCAGAACCCCCCTTGCAGATTGGCAGCTGCTCAGGGTACATGGAGCTGACAGTGAAATTGAAGCAGAATGAGGCCTTCCCAGGCCCCAAGGTGGGTCCCTGGGCCCCTGGGGAGGCAGAAGCATGATCCACCTTAGAATCCTCCGCAATACTTACCTTCCTGAGGACAAAGCAGGGTCTTTGAGTGGGGCAAATGACTGCCTTCTGGCGACTGGAAAAACTGTGGCTCAGAGAGGTCATGTTGTGGCCAGGGTCACACAGCTGGTTGGTGAGAGAGTTTAACCTGGCATTGGCATCCTACCTCCTCAGGGTGAGGGCAGGTGGGTAGTGGCTTTCAGGGGCTAGGTGGCAGGTATAGGCTCCGTGGTTGCCTCCCTCTGCCCCTAGCTGGAGGTGGCTGGACAGCTAGGCTCCCTACACCTGCTCCTGACCCCACGGCAGCTCCAGCAGCTTCAGGAACTGCTCAGTGCCATGAGCCTTGCAGGTGAGGCCTCTGGGTGGTCCAGAGGGTGGGGTGGCTGGGGAGGAGCTGGCCAGGCTGAACTAACACAAGGTAAGGTCCTCTTCTGTAGACCCCAAGAGCCTGGTTGACAAGCTGAACAAGAGCCGCCCACTAGGTGCTGAAGACCTGCGGCTGATTGAGCAGGACCTGAACCAGCAGCTGCAAGCAGGGGCTGTGGCTGAGCCCCTCAGCCCAGATCCCCTTACGAACCCCCTTGTCAACCTGGACAGCACTGGTGGGTGTGGGACCAGACCCAGTGGTTGGCGGGGTGACTAGTGTGAGTTCAGGAGTCAGGGAGCCGGCCGAGCCCGGCTGTCCCTGACCCCCTCCCCTGGCCCGCAGACCTCTTCTTCTCCATGGCGGGGCTCACGAGCAGTGTGGCCTCGGCCGTCTCTGAGCTCTCCATGTCCGACGTAGACCTGGGCTCCTCCGTGCACAGTGACATGACCCCCCGCCGGCTCTCTGCCCAGGGCCACCCAACTGGTGAGTGCTCCAGGGGCAGGAAGAACTGGAAGAGGCCTCGGTGCTAGTGTGATGTCGCATGTATGTGGGAGGCCGCCAGTGATACCTAGAGGTCCCTCCAGGGGTGACTTGGTTCCCTGGGGAGGTTGACGATGCAATGGACAGAGCCGAGGTTTCAGTTAGTAATCGTGGGCAAGCACTTCAACTCTCCAAGACTCAGTTTCCCCTTCCAAATGGGGGTTATAAAACCTGACCTTGCTGGGCTGCGTGTTTCAGCCAATGTTTACTGACAGCTTGTGTGTGTCAGGTACTGGGCTGAGTGCTTTATCACCTCTGGTCCTTCTAGCTCCCTGGTGAGGGTTAAATTGAGCCTGGGCTCAGTGCCTGGTACCACAAAGCTCTGGGTCACCCCTACCTGGCCAAGCCTCCTATCAGAGCCCCCGTCCAGCGAGGCCAGGGCTTCTCCCAGCCCCCAGCCAGATGTCTGACCGTCAGTCTACCTGGGGTGCCCATGAGCTCTGGGGAGCCCCTGGTGAAGCCTCTGTCCCCTTAGGGAAGACGGCCCCCACACCCCTCCCGGACACCCTGCGCCCTGACTCGCTGCTGAAGATGACTTTGGGGGGCATGACCCTGACCTTGCTTCAGACGTCTGCCCCGTCTTCTGGACCTCCTGACCTCACCACCCACTTTTTTGCCGAGTTTGATGCTGCCAAGGACGGGCCCTTCGGCTCCCGTGACTTCCACCATCTCCGACCGCGCTTCCAGAGGGCCTGTCCATGTAGCCATGTCCGGTACAAGCCCAAGGCAGGGGCCCGAGGAGAGACTCCCTGAGTCCCCCAAGCCTCCCATCTGATGCCCAGCTTCTTGCCCACAGGCTGACGGGTGCAGCTGTGCAGCTGTCCTGGGAGCTGCGGACAGGCAGGGGCCAGCGGACCACTGGCACAGAAGTGCACTTCGGGCAGCTGGAGGTGCTGGAGTGTCTGTGGCCCAGGGGTACTTCGGAGCCTGAGTACACGGAGGTGAGGGCCAAGGCCGAGTGTGCAGTCAGGGCCTGGAGGTCAGGGTGGGTGTCGGGACTCGGCCTGCTCCTCTTACCTCCTGTGTCCCATCCCAGATCCTGAGCTTCCCCAGCAGCCTGGGCTCCCAGGCCTCGGCTCGGCCCTGCGCCCACCTGCGCCACACGCAGACCCTGCGCCGTGTGCCCAAGGTAACCTACTCCACTCCAGGCCTATTTCCCACGGTGTATTGACCCCACTCCTTCGACCCCAGCTCCCACCCACCGCACCCTTATCCTGTGCTCCAAGCAGAGCGTACCACCCTATGGGGGGTCCTCGTCTGGCCTGGTTGCCCTTCCCTTGGCTCATCGTGGGAACCCCCTGCTGGCCTCCAGGGCTGGGAGTGGCGGGTGTTGGTGTCTTTTATTAAACACGCATGGTCGTCTGCCTCAGGCAGGGTGGTGAGGGTCCCTTGCCCAAGCTCTTCTCACCACCACCTGGGAGGGCGCTGCTTTTGCTCAAGGGGACCCCTTCCTGTCCTGCCCTCACCTACCCCACAGCCCTCGCTGACCTGAACACCCTTGCCCTCAGAGCCGATCCCGGCGCCCAGCTGCCTGCCATTGCCACTCAGAACTGGCCCTGGACCTGGCCGACTTTCAGGCAGATGTAGAGCTGGGGGCCCTAGACCGGCTCACTGCCCTGCTGCGCCTGGCCACCGTACCCCCTCCCGAGCCACCAGCCAGCCTGCTGGTAAGATACCTAGCCAGGGCACAGGGGCACTGGTCTTGTGGCTCATGATCATAGTGGTGGGGGCCCTGGTGGCAGCTGTGACCCCCACACCCTCCCGCAGATGGAGCCCCCGCCAGCTGCCGAGCAGCAGACAGTGGTGCGGCTATCAGCACCGCGGGCCACACTGCGACTGCGCTTCCCCATTGCCGACCTGCGGCCGGAGCGGGACCCCTGTGCAGGCCGGGCTGTGCGGGCCGAGCAGCTGCGGCTGGAGCTGAGTGAGCCCCAGTTCAGGTCAGAGTTGAGCAGTGGGCCTGGTCCCCCAGGCCCCACTCGCCTGGAACTGACCTGCTCCGACCTACATGGTGAGAGCCCCCGGGGCACAGCACCTGGGGCAGGGAGTCCGGCCTCTGGGAGAGGTGGGCTTGGGGCTACTCAAGGGGCTGGGTCACAGTGGGGGCAGACCCGGGCCCAGGCTTCACCAGCTCTATGGGGCATCAACAGGGCAGAATGGACCCTTTATCCCTGGGCTTCTACACGAGGGAGGGTGCAGGTCTGTAAACAGTAAAGGACGGTTTACTGACCGTCCACTGACTCCACCTGGCTTTGAGGGAGAAGTGGGGAAAGGCAGCAGTGACCACTCCCTACCTTTCCCCACCCCCTCACCAGGCACCTACGAAGATGGAGAGAAGCCACCTGTCCCCTGTCTGCGGGTTTCCAAAGCCCTGGATCCCAAGAGCCCTGGGCGCAAACACTTCCTGCCCCAGTAAGTAGGGCTCTGGGAGGGGCAAACGGAGAGAAGGACTTTGCTACTGAGAGCGGGAGGCCACTTGGGACTAGGGGTTGGGGGGCCCTGCAGGCCAATGACAGACCTATGCCCCGACAGGGTAGTGGTGACCCTGAACCCTCAGATGAGCAGTGCACAGTGGGAAGTGGCCCCAGAGAAGGGAGAGGAGCTGGAGCTGTCGGTTGAGAGTCCATGCGAACTGCGGGAGCCTGAGCCCTCGCCCTTCTCCTCCAAGAGGACTATGTACGAGACGGAGGAGGTGAGGCCTGAGACGCTTTGCATCTTGTGGAAGCCACTAGGTGGCTGTGGGCCAGGAGGAAAGGACTCCTTGAGACACTAGGTGATGTGACCCAGCACCAGTGAGAATTTCGTTTCTCCCATCATCTCATGTCAGTGGGGAGTCAGACGTACCCCAGCTCGTACGGCCTGGGAGTGAGAGCAGGCCCTGGAGGGAAGAGCAGCACCCCATGCCATCAGCCATTATCGGCAGTATACACTGGGCCTCGGATCCCTTTTCCGAAGGTGATGAGGGTTGAGTGAGAGGCGGTTAAGGGCCTGGCCTTTGGGCCAGTCCGGGTTTGAATCCAGGCTCTGCTACTCAGTGGTGGTTCCCTAACCTCTTGGAGAGTTACGTACAGATGAGTTTCTCAATGACCGATCTCGTAGGCCTGTACTGAGGATAAAGGAGTGAACATACATGAGGCCGTCAGAGAAGGGTTAGCGTGTAGTCAGCGCTTCACACGAGATGGCTGTCATACAGCCTAGCAGAGAATGAATGGCTGTCATACATCCTAGCTCATGAATGAATGAATGACAATGAATAAATGACAGGTGAGTGCAGACCTGGGTCTGATTCCTGAGCCAGCAGCAGGCCTGACATCTCTGACACCTTCCCGCTTCCCCACCTAGATGGTGATTCCTGGAGACCCTGAAGAGATGAGGGCCTTCCAGAGCCGGGCCCTGGCACTGTCACGCTGCAGCCTGGAAGTGGTCCTGCCCAGCGCCCATGTCTTCCTGCCCAGCAAGGAGGTCTATGAGAGCCTTTACAACAGGTGGCGATGCAGGCCTGCTGGGGGGGTGGGCCAGCCTGGGCCTCCCTCACTGCCACCATCCATCTGCCTGTTTCAGGATCAACAATGACCTGCTCCTGTGGGAGCCTGCGGACCTGCTTCCCACCCCCGCCCCTGCCACCCATCCCCCTGCCTTCCCAGGCCCCTCGGGCTTCTGGCATGACAACTTCAGGATGTGCAAGTCAGCCTTCAAGCTGGGTAGGAGGGGTACCTGGTGGGGTTCCGAGGCCTCCAGCTGGGTGGGGGGGGGGGGGCAGGGGCAGCCCTCCCAGATCGCTTTTCCACCTGGCTCCTTGATCTCCCCCCAGACTCTGACTCGGATGATGAAGATGCACATTTCTTCTCGGTGGGAGCGTCTGGTGCCCCCCAGGCCCCCGCCCCCGAGTCCCGGAGCCCTCACTCCCAGAGTTCCTTCTCTACACTGGTGACGGTGCTGAAGGGTCGGATCACAGCCCTCTGTGAGACCAAGGTGAGGGCAGCCCGGGGGAAGTGAGCCCCTGACTTCAGAGCCCCCATTGGCAGGAGAGCAAGACCAGTGTGAGCAATGCCAAGTTGAAATATGGGAAACAGAGGTCCTGATGGGGCTGAGTGTGGCCTGTCCAGCCCCCAGCACCCACACGCCACCCCACCTGTCCCTACACACCCTGTCAGCCGCTAGCACCTGTTGTATGTAAGGCACTGTGCTAAGGGTCTGAACGGGCACCTGTGATGCTAGGAGGCAGAAAGGACAGAGGTGATTCTTCCTGTCTGGCAAAAGACACAAGTGCTGCCCCAGGCCTCCAGTGGAGTCTGGACAGATGCTGAAGCTGGTCCCAGTCAGGCCAGGGCTCCAGGAGACCCCTTCGCCCCTGAGGGCGTGGGGACTGCTGGGTGTAGCTGGTGAGGCCAAGCCATGTGCTCTGTCTGCAGGACGAGGGTGGGAGGCGGCTGGAGGCCGTGCACGGGGAGCTGGTGCTGGATGTGGAGCAAGGCACCATCTTCAGTGTGTCCCAGTACCGAGGCCAGCCGGGACTCGGCTACTTCTGCCTGGAGGCTGAAAAGGCAACACTCTACCACCGAGGTGTGAGGGCTGGGGGCCAGTCGCCGAGGGGTCTGTAGGGTCCGTGGACAGGTGCTGGGGCTTTCACGAGGGACACGGGCCCTGGGGGGTGGGGGCAATCGGCCAGCTTGGCAGGGGACTCACCAGATGCCTCCCCAGCGGCCGTGGATGACTACCTGCTGCCCATTCACCTGGAGCTGCCCAGCTTTGCACCTCCAGCCCAGCTGGTCCCAACCATCTACCCATCAGAGGAAGGCGTGACAGAGCGGGGAGCCTCGGGACGCAAGGGCCAGGGCCCCCACATGCTGTCCACTGCTGTGCGCATCCACCTGGACCCCCACAAGAATGTCAAGGTACAGCCAGGCCTGCTTCTGCCCACCCACAGCCTGGGTGACTGCCTGCCTGGTGCATGGTGGGCTGGGCTCCCACCATGCTGACTGTGTCCCACCCCCAGGAGTTCCTGGTGACACTACGGCTGCACAGAGCCACCCTGCGCCACTACATAACCCTACCAGAACAGAGCTGGCACTCCCAGGTGAGCCGGGGTGGCATGGTTGGGCGGGTCTCTAGGCTAGGAGGAGGCCGGTGCCAGGGCCATGGGCTGGGCTGTGCTGGGGCAGGCGGTTAGAGAAGTAAGAGCCCCCCCCTTATCTTCACTACTTTTCCTGCCTTGGATCCCAAAGCTGCTGGAGTTCTTAGATGTGCTGGATGACCCTGTGCTGGGCTACCTGCCCCCAACGGTCATTACCGTCCTGCACACACACCTGTTCTCCTGCGCCGTGGACTACAGGTACCCGGGCTGGGAGGGCCGAGGGCCGGGGAAGGGGGCAGGCTTTCACCTGTAAGGAGCGTGCCCCAGCCTGACTGTGACCCCCAGGCCTCTCTACCTCCCTGTGCGTGTCCTCATCACCGCCGAGACCTTCACCCTCTCCAGTAACATCATCATGGACACCTCCACCTTCCTGCTCAGGTATGCAGCCTCCTGCCCACCCCCCACCTCCCCCCACCCATGTGTCCAACCTAAGCTGAGCTGCAGCTGCCACTCCCCCAGGGCCCTAACCTGCTCAGGCCACTCTCTGAGCCTTTCTGTACATTCAGGTGATCAGCCTTCTCTCAGCGCTGGTTCCACCTTTCCGAAGGGCCCTCAGACTTCAGAATCAGAGCCTTACACGTGTTCACGACCCGACCTGTGACCTGATGATCCCACTTCTGGTGGTTGTCCTAGGATATAAGGATAAGACAGGTGGAATAGAGTGTCTCTGTAGTGTAAAACAGCTGGAACTCACAAACAGTCCGAAGGCCCCAAATTACAACCTGAGTCAGTAAGCGTGGCCCACCGACCTTTACAGTCAAGTGGATGAATAACATCGAAAAACACGGGGAATGGCCATAATGCAGTGATTACTGAAAAAAGCAAGATATAAAAACTACATGTGTTTAAAACAAAAATTAATGAGGCGATTTTTATGTACATCTCTGCATGGCTTCATAGAAAAGACTGGAAGGAGGTGTATATCAAATTTGGGATTACGATTAGGGATCATTTTTTTTATTGTGATATTTTAAAATATGTTAAAGGAGCTTATATTTATGTTACCATTGAAAGAAGGACTTATTTGAAAAGAACAGTGAATGCTGGAAGGGAAAACAGGACCCTTCCGTCCCAGGGCTGCTGGAAGTACTTGGAGAAGGATAAATCTTGTCCTGCAGCACAGGGGATCAGGCCCGTTCTCCCCATTGTACAGACAAGAACACCAAGGCCAGGGAGGGCCAGCACTAATGTCTCGTGGGCTTGGGACCTGCTGTGGGGGCCCCTCTGCCTGTCTCTGGGAGCCCCTGTAGCGGCTCCGGGCCCTTCTCAGCCCTGTTCCCCACCAGGTTTATCCTCGACGACTCGGCCTTGTACCTGTCCGACAAGTGTGAGGTGGAGACCCTGGATCTGCGGCGAGGTGGGCAGGTCCCGGACTGGGCTCCCTCCCCTCTGAGGGACCAATGTCCCCCGCCCCCCAGCTGCTGGCCGTGTTCTCCGCACCCACACACGTGTGCATGCACATAATGGCTGTACCCAGATAAATCCCCAGTTCTCTTGTCTGGTGGTGGGCCAGGAGCTGGCTGTGAGGAGGCAATAGCAATGTGTCCTGCCCTCTGCTTCAGATTATGTCTGTGTCTTGGATGTTGACCTCCTGGAGCTCGTGATCAAAACCTGGAAGGGGAGCACCGAGGGCAAACTGGTAAGTGTGGCTATTATCCAGGATGCCCAAAGCCAGAGCAGTGCAGGGGCCAAGGGAGCCTTCCCAGAATCACCCTTCCCCCATGCACCATCACTCCACTTCTGCTCCCTGGGCCTGGAATCAGGTCACGGTCACTGCGTGCCCTTCCCTTGCTGGGCTGTGGTCATTGGCCCTCCTGGGAAGGGCCAGGGGCACCCTGGGTGTCCCTCAGGGTGAGCCCCGCCACTAGAGGGCAGCAAAGGCCGGGGCAAAAGTGGGGCCTCAGGAGTCAGGTTCCTTATCTGGAAAACGGAGGCAGTAGACCCCACCTGGCTCAGCTGAGATCAGGGGCAAAGGAGATGGGGCTCAAGAAGTCCTTCACCCAGGGGACAGCTTTCCGCTTCCTCAGGTGGCCTGGGGCCAAGCCCCTTCCACTTGGTGGGCTCAGTGTGCTCATCCATTCAGTGGGGCTGTTGGGCAGGCTGACCACCCCAGGGACATAGGCTGTGGGGACGGTGACCCATGACGGTCACAGTTCTATCTGTGGCTGGGGTAGAGCCCGGGCTCATGGCGCCCCCAACCCCTGCCCCCCCCGCCCCCCCCCCGCCCCCCGCCACAGAGCCAGCCGCTGTTTGAGCTTCGCTGTTCCAACAACGTGGTGCACGTACACAGCTGTGCAGACTCCTGCGCCCTGCTGGTCAACCTGCTGCAGTATGTAATGAACACAGGCGACCTACACCCCCCGCCCCGGCCCCCCAGTCCCACAGAGATCGCCGGCCAGAAGGTACAGGTGAGGCCTGGCCACACAGAGTACCAGAGCTCTGCCAGCCCCCTCTCCTGCTGTGGCCCCTGGGGGCCTGGTCATGGGGCAGCCCTGGGGCCCGCCCCTCCCTCCTGGCACTCATTCACCACTCCTCCCCTGCCTGGCCAGCTCTCGGAGAGCCCCGCCTCCCTGCCCTCATGCCCTCCAGTGGAGACGGCTCTCATCAACCAGCGGGACCTGACCGACGCCCTCCTGGACACCGAGCGCAGCTTGCGGGAGCTGGCCCAGCCTTCAGGTGCGGTGGGGCGGCTTTGGGACCAGTGGCCACAATCAGTACCCACGTTGTCAGACATCCCCTCAAACCAGTCTCTGTCCCACAGGTGGTCCCCTCCCTCAGGCCTCGCCCGTGTCGGTCTACTTATTCCCAGGTGAACGGAGTGGGGCCCAGCCCCCCTCGTCCCCTGTTGGGGCCCCTGCTGGCAGCTTGGGGTCCTGCTCAGAGGCCAAGGAAGATGAAAAGGAAGAGGAGGGGGATGGAGACACTCTGGACAGTGACGAGTTCTGCATCCTTGATGCCCCTGGCCTGGGCATCCCGGTATGTGGCGGGCAGGCTGGGCAGGGGCAGGAAGTGGTGGGAGCGGGTGGCTCAGTTCCAGGCGCTTCCAGAGTTCCCGCTGTGAGAGAGGCAGGAGGTGGTCACTGCCCCTGGGAGGTGGTGGGGCTGGGAGGGTCTTCCTGGGGAGGCAGCCCTAACGGCAGGCTTTGAAGGAGCGAGTGGTTTTCCAGAGGAAGAGAGAAGGCATGGCGTCTTGGGCAGAGGCACTGGGACATCGAGTAGGGAGGAAGGGAGCAGAGTGGTTAGTGGGAGGCAGAGGAGCACCATTTGGCTACAATGGTGCTGGCCTCCTGGCTCCCAAGTACCTGTGGGAATGTCACATGCAAGCAAGACCCAGGTCGCAGGGAGACAGGGCTGGCAGGAGCAAGGGGCATTCAGCCGCCTCCTGCATGGAACACTCAGACATAGGCTGTGGGGACGGTGACCCATGACGGTCATCTTTTGTCAAAAATGGAGAGGGAAACGTGAGGACAGGAGAAACAGATGGAAGGTGGCGTGGACTGGGGAAAGCATCTGTACCACGTGTGTTCACTTGCCCTCCTCCCTGCAGCCCCGAGATGGGGAGCCCGTGGTGACGCAGCTGCATCCAGGCCCCATCGTCGTGCAGGATGGGCACTTCTCACGGCCGCTGGGCAGCACGGACCTGCTCCGGGCACCCGCCCACTTCCCAGTGCCCAGCACCCGAGTGGTGCTGCGTGAGGTCTCCCTTGTCTGGCACCTGTATGGGGGCCGAGACTTTGGCCCCCACCCCGGTCACAGGTGAGGAGGAGAACATGGAAGTGGCTGCTGTGACAACGGGGCCCACCTACCCAGGAGGTAGGGCCTGGGCTGGGGTCCAGCCCTGACCTTGGGCACCTGGTAACCCTGAGCCAGATCTCACCTCACTGGCCTTAGTTCTTCCTCCTTCTTTGCCCCGTCTACCTCCCAAGAGAGGGTCTCCTGCCCCAGGCGAAAGGCCTTCTCTGAGGGGAGGGACCAAGGGAAAGCGGTTCCCCGAGTCAGCTTGTCCCCTCTCCTTCTTCCCAGGGCAAGAGTTGGCCTCACAGGTCACAGGGGGTCCCCTTCCCGCTGCTCCGGCCCCAACCGACCCCAGAACTCCTGGCGTACACAGGGGGGCAGTGGGAGACAGCACCACGTCCTCATGGAGATCCAGCTCAGCAAGGTGAGTAGGACACAGAAGGCCATCTGGGGTGGCGGCCAGCAGCAGGCCATCGCATCCCGCCGCTCAGCCAGCACTTCCTACGGGCCTGCGTGTCTGGCTGCACCCCAGGCACTGGTCAGGATGCAGACTGAAGGCCTGCCTTCCTGCCACTTGTCTGGTAGTGCAGGGAGCCCACTAAACTACATACAGACTGTCAAACGTGATAAATGCTCTGAGGAAGCAGAACAGGGAGGGCATGGAGTGCTGGGGACGGGCAGGGAAGTCCTCACGAGAAGGTGCCCTTCGCACAAAGACGAAGTGAGCCGGAAAGAGCTTTACAGGCAGAGGGTGCAGCACAAAGGCTGCAAGCAGGCATGATCCGGGGCAGCAAGGAGGCGGGCGAGACTGCAACTGAGCAGGGAGGGGAGCCGTAGGCCACGGCCAGACAGCCGACCGGGACCAGGCTGCCCAGGGCCCTGCAGACCACGGTGTGGTTTGGATTTTCACTAGAGTGAGATACAGTCAGCATGAGATGGTGGCCGTGAAGAGTGGCAGCAGCAGAGCAGGCGACAGTGGTCAGATTCTGAAGAGGTTTTGACGGTGGGAAGAACACAGGTGGGGCTGCTGGACTGAATGTGCGTGAGGTAGAGAGAGCGGGCCAGGCGGACCTGAGAAATGGCAGAGGTGGCGTTGATGTCACGTACTGAGTGAGTGAGCCTGCACAGACCCACTTCCCAGCTCCCAGGGCTGTTGTGCTAAGAGAACTCGGGGGATGCCCTTCTGAGGCCTGACGGGACAGGGAGCCAGTGCCGGGCAAGGGGCAGGGAAGGCCAGAGCAAGGGCCTGAAGAGGAGAAAGGCGTTGGCTTGTTGGAGGGCCAGTGGGGAGGCCAGTGCGGCTGGCACGTGGGGAGCAAGGATGGGGCGGGCTTTGGAGGGCGAGGCCAGGCCTTGGCAGGCCCAGGTGAGGGGTTTGCAGGGCATGAGGCGGGTAGGTGTGCTTTATGACGATCCCGTTGGGTGTGCGGGGAAGGGGCTGGACAACCAGGGGGACCGTCCAGGGGCGAGGTGACAGCAGATTCAAGACCACGTCGCAGCTATGGAGATGGCAGAAGTGCGGAGGGATTTTAGAGACGTTTCGAGGAAACAAAACCAACAGACAGGTTGGAGAGGTTGGAAGGTGAGGGCCAATCCAGTGTTTGTGCTGAGGGTACCGGGGCAGACAGGAAGGCGGTGGGAAGGGAGACACATAGATTCAGGAGAGGAGGTCGGGTTCAGTGTGACCGTGTGGGCTTGAAATGCCTGGGGATGCCCTTGTAGAGGTGTCCAGGAGGCAGCCAGGCTTGGATCTGAGAAGGGGCTGCGCGCAGGAAGCATGGCTGGGAGAGGAGGGGCAAACCCCTCCCTCCCCGTCCCGGTGTCGTCTGCCCGGCTCAGGCCCCCATCCACCCTGCAGGTGAGCTTCCAGCACGAGGTGTACCCAGTGGAGCCGGCCCCAGGCCCCGTGGCCCCGGGTGAGGAGCTGGAGGAGCAGCCCCTGTCGCGCCAGGTGTTCATTGTGCAGGAGCTGGAAATCCGGGACCGGCTCGCCTCCTCCCGGATCAACAAGTTCCTGTACCTGCACACGAGTGAGCGGATGCCACGGCGCGCCCACTCCAACATGGTACTGCGGGCAGCGCCACCGTCCACCGGGCAGGGAGCAGGGCCCCCTGTCAGACACGTGCACACGCACCATGCATGTGCACACACATCTGGGCTGTGCGCGAGCCTGGGGGGACGGGAGGGCTCTGGCCGGCTTTGAGGAGCAGCCTGCGTAGACGCAGGACTGAGCAGGTCAGTGGTGGGGGTTGGGGAACCCGGGCCCAAGGCCCAGCAGGCACCCAGAGCTCCCCTTCTGCCCCCAGCTCACCATCAAAGCGCTGCACGTGGCCCCCACTACCCACCTGGGGGGGCCTGAGTGCTGTCTACGGGTCTCACTGATGCCCCTGAGACTCAATGTGGACCAGGTGAGTGGGCTGGGGGGGGGCGGGCCCGAGGGGAGCCGTGCTGCCCCTGAGCCTGTGAGCCTGACCTGCGCACCCCCCTTCCCCCGCAGGATGCCCTGCTCTTTCTCAAGGACTTCTTTACCAGCCTGGCAGCTGGCATCAACCCCATGGTCCCGGCAGAGACCTCCACTGAGGGTGAGAGGCTGGGCCGGGGAGGGGAGGGTCTCAGCCCCCTGCCTCCCAGCCACCCCTCGGCCCATCTTCACTCTGTCCTCATCCCCAGCTCACCCTGAGACGCAAGTCCAGCCAAGCAGCCCCCAGGAAGGGCAGCCTGAGGGCGTAGAGACAAGTGGCATCCAAGAGGCCGCAGGCAGTGGACAAGGCTCCTCTGAGCAGCAGCCCATCTACTTCAGGTAGGGCCTCGGGCTGGAGGCCCTGGGCCAGGCTGCAAGGGGACAGGTCAGTGACTAAAGGACCCCCTTCTCACCCTCAGGGAGTTCCGCTTCACATCCGAGGTGCCCATATGGCTGGATTACCACGGCAAGCACATCACCATGGACCAGGTGGTAAGTGGGTCCATCGGGCGCGTAGCCCTGTGGGTCACATCCTCTGCGGTCCCTGTCCCGCTCAGGTGTGGCCTGCTCTTTGTGGGCCAGGAGGCCAGGGCTTGCGTCCAGGTACCATCGGCTGCTGAATTGGGTGGCTCCTGTGGGCTGGCCGGGTCCCTGAGCCCCATCATGCAAACCCGACCCCCTTCTCCCTCCCCAGGGCACATTCGCCGGTCTGCTCATTGGCCTGGCTCAGCTCAACTGCTCCGAACTGAAGCTAAAGCGGCTCTGTTGCCGGCACGGGTGAGCCCTCCATGTGCTCCAGCACCCCATCTTCCCTTTGTTCTGTTCCTGACGGGCTTTGTGGCCTCAGCCAAGACATCACCCCTCTGGGGCCTGGTTTTCCTCTGTAAAATGGGTGCAGGCATCCCTCCGCACAGGGCTGGGTGGCGCCGTGGGGAATGTTGGGCTGCCTCGGGTCTTCCTGGCCCTGTGAGCCCTCGGTGTGTGGCTCTGCCCCACCCCATCATCCTCTCCTTTACGCAGGCTCCTGGGCGTGGACAAGGTGCTGGGCTATGCTCTCAATGAGTGGCTGCAGGACATCCGCAAGAACCAGCTGCCCGGCCTGCTGGGGGGCGTGGGCCCCATGCATTCAGTTGTCCAGCTCTGTGAGTATCTGCCTTTGGGGGCTCTTGAAACTGCCTGTACTCTTGGGCAGCCTAGAAGCTGCCCTTGGAAATCGTTGAGGGGAGGTCCTAAAGCAGGGTGCCGAGGCAGTGCAGCCTGGGGCACCTAACAACTCCATCCCCCTAGTCCAAGGGTTCCGCGACCTCCTGTGGCTGCCCATCGAACAGTACAGGAAGGACGGGCGCCTTATGCGGGGGCTGCAGCGGGGGGCCGCATCCTTTGGCTCCTCCACGGCCTCTGCTGCCCTGGAACTCAGCAACCGGCTGGTGCAGGCTATCCAGGTGAGTAGGCACCTGGCATCTGGCTGTGCAGGGCAGAGCAAGGCAGGGAGGGTCTGCCACAGCACCCGATTCCGTCCCCAAAGCTCTGCTGAAGGTGGGCAGTCAGGGTGTACGGAACATTGTATGAGGAACAGTCACAGAGAGTAGAGGCCAGGTGCCTGGCCTGGAGCCCACAGCCAGGTCTCCTGAAGCCACAGTGGCTCCCATGTGGGAGGGTGAGTGCCACCCCCCCAGGCTCTACAGCCCCCTGGGCCTCTGCTCATAGCTGTTTCTTGAGGGGAGGGAAGTGGGGGGCTCTGTTTACAGACAAGGAAACTGAGGCCAAGACTGGCCCTGGTTCATTCAGGCCTCGAGCTTTGCTAGGCCTGGGTGGACCCCCAGTTTGTTATCCTGAGCTCAGCTGTAATCCCGTGGTGGGGGGGCAAAGGGGGGCAGGCGTTTGTGGGTGGTCAGGACAGGTGCGGGGTGAGCATGCAGACTCGGGAGGAGCACGGTGCTCTCTGGGCCCTGCCAGCTCAGCCCTGTAGGGTTGGGGGCGGGTCTCTAGAGAGGAGGCTAGAGGAATAGATGGGCATCTGAGGGCCCGCCCCCAGGGCATGAAGCTGGGGTGTGGCACCACCAGGTGAGGAGGTTGGGTGGGAAGGAGTGACGCTTGGTGAGCGATATGGGGGCAGAGAATAGAGGAGCCTCAGACAGAAAGCAGATTAGACTCAGTGATAGACTCACTGACCTGTGAGGGTGAGCGAGGGGGACCCCTGGTCTCTGGAGGGCTGCCCTGTGGAGCTGGTGAGGCCAGGCCAGGCACAGGGTGGGGGAGGCAAGGCGCCCAGCTCAGGCAAGCTGCATTTGGGGCAGCCCAGATGCGGTGGGGTACACGGACATGGTGGTCAGCTGGAGGAGGGGTTTGAGTCCAGAGGACATGAGGAGCACCCCCTGAGGAGGCGTGCAGTCCCCTGAAGCCCCCGACCTGGCTGGTGGGAGCCTTGGCAGGACCCCAGGAGCAGCTCAGCAGAGCATGGCTGTGGGGGAGGGCGAGGGGCGGGCGCCCGCGCGGGGGCCTAGGGGGGAGTCATGTCTGCCTGGGCTGGCTCTCCTCATCCGGGATCCCCCATGTCCTCCAGGCCACAGCTGAGACAGTGTATGACATCCTGTCCCCGGCGGCGCCCATCTCCCGATCCCTACAGGACAAGCGCTCTGTGCGAAGGCTGCGCAAGGGCCAGCAGCCAGCTGACCTCCGGGAGGGAGTGGCCAAGGCCTACGACACAGTCCGAGAGGTAAGGAGGCCCAGCCCTGCTTCCCACACCGACCTGCCCACCCTGACCTCTGTACTGACCTCCCACCTCCACAGGGCATCCTGGACACAGCTCAGACCATCTGTGATGTGGCGTCTCGGGGCCACGAGCAGAAGGGACTGACGGGTGCTGTGGGGGGCGTGATCCGCCAGCTGCCCCCAACGGTCGTGAAGCCCCTCATCCTGGCCACGGAGGCCACGTCCAACCTGCTTGGGGGCATGCGCAACCAGATCCTCCCTGACGCACACAAGGCCCACACTCTCAAGTGGCGATCAGACGAGGCCCAGGACTGAGCGCCAGGCGCCCCAGGCTCCCGGGCGCTGCCTGCCCACCACGCCGGGCCAGCCCCGGGGCTCCCGCGCCTCCAGAGAGCTGCGGCCCACAGCCAGACAGACCGGGCCCTCAGAGGAAAGACCAGGAAGGACCCTGCCGGGCTTGCCTGCTGCCAATCGTTGTTGAGAGTGGGGCCTCCCTGCCTGGGGCCTCTGCCCTGTCTCTGCACTTTTTCTCTGGGGAGAAAGGACACTGCCCCCACCACCACCTGGGCCCACACTGCTGCCTTGTCCCAGGACGGAGGCTTTTGGACCCTCAGACCCCCACCCCACTCAGCCAAGTGTCTTTCTGTGTCTCCGGGGGAAGTGGGGGACAGACACTGTGTGGTTCAATGTATTATTTTTAAGCTCCTGTGTGTGTGGGTCAGTGTCTGCATGAAGTGGAATAAACTGTGCCCACCGCCAGCCACCTCGTCCTGTGTACCTGAACTGCCCTGACCACAGCCTTGACCTTGGCTGGCGCCCAGACCCCCACCTCTGCACCCAACACCTCCCAAGTCACCCCCAGGGGTCATCACACCTGCCCCACCCAGCAGGACCGGGTCCCAGCCCCTGGCCTCTAACCCAGCCACCTGCCCACCCCCATACAGCTTCCCCAGCAAGGGGGCTGCACTGGTCTCTTCGCCACCCTCCCCAGGGGCCGCCACCCTGGCCCCACTTCTGATGTGGCAGGAGCTGAGTGAAGGGGAGAGGAGGCATGGCCCTCACAGGCCACCTGGCCCAGACTATGTTTCTTGGCTCTATCCTGCAGGAGCCCAGAGTCCAGCCTTACCTGAGGCCAGGTGTGAGGGGCCAGCTGGGAGGATATGGGCCCAGAGCAAAGGGCAGGGCTGCGGGGTGCCCAGTGAGGCTTAGTCAGACATGGACCGTGTGACCTGAGGCAATGCCCTTGGTCTCTGAGCTTCAGGTCCCGCCCGATAATCCCTACAGTTTCCGAGGACCAGGGAGCTCGGTCAAGGCCCTTCCTGGAAGGCTGGGCCGTCTGGAGGCTGCTCCCACCATCCCTAGCAGAGGCTTTTCAGGTGACTGGAACCTCTGCCCTGCCATCCCAGATCCAGGTCCCTGGAGGGGGAGGGACGCTGGGGACAGCACTGTGGCTAGAAGGGGTCCTGACAGTGGCATTTGCACAGAAACTTACATGGCATCGGGAAAATGCCCGTTGTCTGCTTCCCTCCACATGCGCACAGCTTGTTTCTTGAGAACAAGGAAGAGGGGCTGCTCAGATCGTGCCCCTTCCTGCCCCACGCCCCCGTCATACTGCAGTGAGGCAGGTGGGCCCACGGGGAAACTGAGGAATAGACTTAACAAGGTCTCACCTTACTGGGGCCGTCTGCAGACTTTTCTGTGGTTAGCAAAGCACCCCCACCCCCAGCCCCTTTTGTGTCCCTGCTGTTTCCTCAGTGACAGATCTGGGCACCAAGTGAACAAGGCAGTTTTGTCCTGGTGGACCCGGGTCCTCACTGCCTGGTCACCTGGGAAAGAAGGCCGAGCAATGGGGGGCAGTGGAGTGGAGAAGGGGCCAGGAGGGCACTGGGCCGTGGAAGGCTGGGGTCTGATGTCACTGGGAGGGCCAGATGGGGGCCCAGCCTGATGCTTCCTGGAGCTGCCCTACCCTGCCCGGGCACAGTCCAGGGTTTCCTGCCCTTTGAACTGCACTGATCGATATTGACAGACGGCAGGCTAATCATTAACCGCTGCCAGGGGCTGGGCCAACGGCTCAAAAGGCGCTGGGTCCAGGGCGTCCCCACTTCCTTCTTGTGCCCCAGAGCCAGCCAGGCGTCCAGGTAAGAACCTACCCAGGCGGTCAGACACCTGCAGCCCCTCTGCCCCAGGGCACTCCTGGGCCCAGCCACCTCTGCAGGCTCCCCAGCCCTTCTGAGGAAGAAAGGAAGGGACCTAAGCAACCACTGGGTGACCCTAGCAAGTCCCTTCCAGCCCTGGGCCTCAGTTTCCACCTTGGGATGAGGCAGCTAGACCTGGTGGGCGAGGGCATTCTGTGCCGCTGCTCCTGCCAGGCCAGGCACTTGGTCTTGCCTGGGAGTCCTCGGGAGGGCCTACTGGGCTTTGGAAGGCGGGGTTGCTGTCACCAGCTCTGGTGTCCTGTCCTTCCTGGCAGAGGTCTCCTGCCCAGGGACCCCCATCCCACCTTAACTGCTTCCTGGGAAGATGCCGCTTCGGGGAGGTTGCTGGGCAGAACAGACCCCGAGGCCCTACTCTGTGACCTTGGGCAGCCTCCTTTGCATCTCTGGGCCAATTTCCACTGCCGGGAAAGGGGGAACATGGCCCAAGTCCACTCTACAAGCTCAGAGTCCCAGCTCCTCTTCCTCCCCAGAAGTCTTGGGATCTCTAAAATGTCCCCGTGGCAGGTCTGGCACTGGAACCTGTCACTGAAGCCTCGTGGGCCAGAGCCTGTCTGGGGGGATGAGAATACACTGCAGGAGAAAGGTGTGCTCCCTGGGGGCCCTGGGCCAGCTCAGGGACCCAGCCAGCAGCTCCTTCCTCTCCCCACAGCAGAGACAGACCCAAAGGTTAAAGGGAAGGTGGCTTCCCACTAGTCCACGGCAGTGTGCAGGACGGCCTCATAAGCCCTAATGTGCATACGACAAATCAGCAGTGGCTCAGAGAGGTTAAGCCACACGCTCAAGGTCACCCAGCTCCCAGGCCACCAAGGTGCTAAGTGTTCTTCCAGATGGGTGCTTGCTTACAGCCCTGTTCTTAGCATTCTGCCGGCAGGTTAGTGTATCAGCATCTTTTTAAGTGCCGTGTTCTCCCCCTTTCCCGCGACCTCTCCCTTCTCTACCCCATTTGCTGTCCCTGTCCAGTTCTCTGCCTGTCCCGCTCATCTGTTTCTCTTCTAGCCTCTTTGCTTCACTCTCACTCTCCCACTTTCTCGTCTCCCCTCCACCCCCGCCCTTCTCTCTCAGTCTCATCTCCAGGTTCTATGGGGCCATCCCCAGGAATCTGGGCATTCCAGGTTCCTGGAGACAACACAGACCCCGCGTCCCTTGCTGTCCCTCTGCCCGGTGGCTGCAGCAGGAAGGGTGGGCAAAGGGCAGAGGACGGAGGCCGCAGGAGCCAAACCTGCAACTGCAGCCTGGCTCTGATTGGGAAAGAAACGAGGAAACAAGGAACTAGGAACAGAGGGTGTGGGTGTCAGATCGGGCAAAGGCTGCCCTCGAGCTGTAATTCAGAACCACTCCCGGCTTTATGAGCAGATCTGGGGTTGAGACTGGACTTCGCCCAGAGCAGTGGGCCCTGGATGATAAGGAGACTCAATAAAAAGACCATGGATCCAGGGTCATGAAGACCCGGGGACCAGGTGGGTGGCATGGGTGCTCCGCAGACCTCTGCCCAAGGGGAGATGCCAGGTGGGCAGGACCCAGGCCTCCAAGCGGCTCCCACCCCCTGTAACAGCAACTCCATGTGGAAGTACCCACTAGTTCCAGTGGGGCTGCTGTTATCTGGGGTGGGGGCCAGTCCCCACGGAGGAGGAGAGGCAGCTACCACCCAGCAGACCGGCGGGGACTTTCGTGGCCATGCTCCCAGGCCCAGGATGGTGAAGGGTGGTGGGCTGTCGGCAGGCTGCCGAGACCGAGTGCACAGGGCTCTGACCTATGAATTGACAGCCAGTGCTCTCGTGTCCCCTCTGGCTGCCAATTCCATAGGTCACAGGTATGTTCGCCTCAATGCCAGCTGCCAGGACCTGTGGGGGAGGGCTGCGACTCCAATGGGCCCAACTGGCAATGAAGAGCTGCTACCCCAGTGCGGCACTCAAGGCGCAACAGCCTCCTGTTTCATTCCCATCTTTCCATTTCCCCTCTTGTCAGCCCAAACTGCTTTAGGTCCCCACCTATACTGACTGCGCTGCAGCATGCCTCTGTGTTTTGCCCATGCTGTTCCCTCTGCCTGGAACACCCTTCCCAGCATTTTTTGCCAGGCTCACTCTTACTAACCATTCCAAGCCCTGCCTAAGCATTTGCTGCCTCCAGGAAGCCTTTGTGAAGCCTACGATCCTAAGTGCCCACCTGGACACCCCAGCACCCTGTACTTCCCCTGAGCACTGCTCTCACCCAGAGTTTCCATCCTCCTCACCACCTGTGAGCTCAGCCCCCAGCCCAGGCCAAGCCCAGGTGTGTGCCCAATAAATGTTCGAACAGATCCTGAGCCTCTCTGTCTTGCACCCTGAGGAGGGACCACCAACATCCGGTGTGGCCAAGGGGAGCCCAAGGGCTTTGACCCAGTCTGTGCTGGAGACCCCACCACCACCCGCGGCCAGGGACCCTGAGCCAGCCTCCCCCTCTGCCCCCCTCTCCTCTCTTGCCAGTCTTCCCCCTGCAGCACAGCGCCGCCAGCTCCCTGGGCCCAGCTGTGGTGGTAAGTGAGGGTGGTAGCCTACTGACAAGACTGGCCCCACCCCTGCTCCAGCTTCCCACGGTAGCCGCACTCCTGCCTGGCTTTTGTACATTGGGCTTCTGGGAAATTTTTTATTTGAACGCAAATGTTTCTGTTGCTAAACAATAAAAATTAAAAATTTGGAAACATAGACCTAGGAATAAAGTCCAAATTGCTTAACCACAGGAAATGGTTCTTGAGCTCTTTCTGTGTGCTGGGCACTGGCTTACATGAATCACCTGGAATCATCTCGGCCACCTTGCAAGGTAACGCTTGTGAACCTGTTTGGGAGATGAGGACACAGGCTCAGAGGCGGTGAGCGTCTTGCTAAAGTCACAGAACAAGTCGGACCTTCTCTCTCTGAGGACTCTATGCAGCTGACAAGCCTCCCAGCCCCTACTCTGGTCCCTACCACACTGTCACTTGTCCCTTCCCATGAGCAGCTTTGCTCACACTGCCCTGTCAGCTCTGGATCCCTGGGAGTAGCCTCTTCTGAGACCCAGCCCAGACGCCCCTCCCTTGACTGCAGAATCTGCTCCCGCCTCTGTCCACACAGCTCTGGGCCTCGCCCAGCAGCGTCTTATCTCTTTCCAGGAGAGCTCTGTGGCTTATCTTATCCTCATGCTGGTCCTAAACTCCTGGAAGGTAAAGTCCATGACTCATTCATGCCCCCTGCCCCCACCCCCACCCCAGCATAGTAGATGTTCAAGATACACTGGCTGAATGGTAGGGACCTGAACTCTGACTCTCTTGGGGCTGTCAGGCCTCAAAGTGCTGGCTTGGGATGGAAGGGGGTGGCATCTGTCCTCCATCTGCCCCTACCTACAGAGCCTCTGACAGCTCTCAGAGGCCATGTCCCAACCTGTGGGTGAGGCCAACCCAGCTCCCTCTGACTGCCTCTTTGATCTCCACTGACCTTTTCCCAGCAGGCCCTGGGCCTGGACACATTTTGCTTAGCTCCCGCTCTTGAGACTCCTCCCCACTCACTGGCTCCCATGATGCTCTGTGACCTCCCTTAGAGCCCCCATCACATCCCATCACCAACACTTGGCTGTTCCCCACCAGCCTGTGAACCCCTGGGAGCAGCGGCCCCTGACTTTTTGTTTCCTATAGCCTCAGAGACTGGCACAGAGTAGGTGCTTAATAAATGCACGATGCACCTCACCTGAAGAAACCCGATTTATACTCTTCTTACCTTCTCTTTTGACATACATTTTGCCACAAGAATAACAATGTGTTTGAATGGCAGAGTCTGCTTCAGGCCTGAGTAATTATTGGGACATGTACCCTATCTCCTTTCTCATTTGGGAAAGGAATGAGAAATAAATAAATTTGGGGGAGAGGGGCATGGACCATATAGGAGGCCTTTCCATCTTAGGTTCCAGAATTTGTACTTGTTCTTTAGGCAACAGGAAGTCTAAGTAGGAAAGTACTAAGTAGAAAGTCTAAGTAGGAGAGTAGCCAAATGACATTCATGGGGGCACATTTGGAGATGGACTGTGGGACACTGAGTCACGTGAGGGGCCAGTGAGAGCACTGTTTTCAGAGTTTATGTGAAATTCAGTAAGTTGCTGAGAAGAGGAGTCAAGGCGAGAGAACTTGTGAGGGGTTAGAAGAGACGAAAGCGGGGTAGTTGGAGGAGGGTATGATGAGTTCGTATCGCTCTTCCTCGGACGCATGGACTAGTGAAAAAAAGCCCTTAAAACAGAACTCACTAGAATGGAGTAAGGAAAGTGATAGTATCATTTATGTCATTATGAGGCATGATGTTGAGATCGCCTATAATTTACATAACGGTTTATCAATTTTCTCAACACCATTTACCCAGTAATGTTACCTATTTCTAATGACGTAGGAGAGTATCTGCAACTGCTGTAGGTATTTCAAAGAGATGGGGGCTATTTAAGGACATTGGGCACCAATGTGTTGTTAGGGCTGCAGGGTCAAAGAGAGGAAGGTAGTGTTAGAAAATAAATAACTACATAAATAAATAAATGCACGCGGAAGGACTGACCATCTGCATGAATGAGATGCTGGGGGGAGGGGGGCATCCGACCCCTGCAGCCATCAGCACAGCAGTACCGGCAGGTAGGAGGCCCTCTGTAAACGCCAGCCATCAGTCTTCATCACCATCACCATCACCACGCATGTGAAACAACACAGTGCTGACTGAGACGATGTGCAAATTAACTGTGTCGCAACCACAACGAAAGGCCAGGTGGATGGGGGAAGGGCTGATCAGAGTTGGGCGGCCTTGATCGCGAAAGGCTCTCTGAGAGAAGTGAGTTTGAGCTCAGCTTTTGCTGAGGTGAAGCCCAGGAAGAGGTCATGAGCATTGGATGAAGAAGGAATGACAGGGACAAAGGCGCAGAAAGGGGATGGAGGCATGGGCCAGGGAGCTGCTCTTCTGCAAGCCTTACTCCGGGCGGCCACCACCAGAGGGCGCCCCAGGCCGAATCCCGAGGGAGCTCTGGGGTCCGTCCTTCCATCCTTCTCCCCTCCGCATCCTCCTCCCCAGCCTTTCCCCCAGCAGTCCCCCAGACCCGTCAGGGCCACCCGGACACTATCAGCGCCACACACAGAGGCGGGTCCTAGGCACTCAGTGTTCACCTCTCACATAGTGGGGTTCCTGGTGGGACGTTTACAGCTGTCGTGTGTATAAAACAAATGCAGAGCATATATTTGTAGAATTAGAAAATGAATTCCTGTGTAACTACCGCTCAAGAAAAAGAAAATCTCTGCATTGCAGTGCGCCCCATATGTGTCCTTCTAGGCGGACCCACCCCAGGTAAGCACAACGCTGACCTTTGTGGCAATCACTTCCTTGCCTCTCCCTGCAGTTGTCCATCCATGTACACAGCCATGTGTTCATTTTGCCTGGGTTGTTGTTATTCGTTCATTATATAAATGAGTCCTGCTGCTGCGTCCCGCTGTCTCCATCTGGTTGCTGGAACCCGTAGTTTGCTCATGTTCATTCACTGCGGACGGTGTTCTGTTGTATGAACAGAATATAGTGGATTCATCCATTTATCATAAATGGGCTTTGGTACTTGTCGTGAACGGGACGTGGCTATCAAAATAGTAGTCTCACACATTTGTGTCTTCTCACAATGTCAGACTTTATTAGAATAAAGCCATGGATCTAGTTCTACTACCTCAGTTTCCCATGGGCATTAACTGAGGCTCTGGCCAGAGGATCGTCTCCACTAATCGAGGTAGAGCGGTTTCACACAAAAGTCACACAGGTTTGCGAGCAATAGGGTTAGGTAAGGTGAACAGAGTCTTACGGTGTTCAGTGCGAGCCCCTTCGGCGCTGGGGGCCCTGGGATGCAGATCAATGGACGTCAGGTCAGGCTGATGAGATGGTCAGAAGGTGAGGCTTCAAGCGCTCCATCTGGGATGAATGCACGTGCGGCTGTCAGCTCGTGGGCTGAGGCCTGAGCGATGAGCCGTCAGACAGCTCTGATCTTATGCCCGAGACTTGGTGTGGTTCCCCCATCTGCAGTCCAATAAAGCTGTCCAGATGGTCACACTCCACTCTGGAGTTATCTGGTTAGGGTGTTCACTGGGTACACCTTTCATGGCATGCTCTGGCATGATGCCACTTTGCAACTGACATAGCTATCGGAATTATTACAGTCCATTTTATGTTCATAATTAATGCTCTATACAGTACTTCTGGGTCATGAGTCCACAAATGTAATATCGGGGCAGGCCACATAGTACCTGAGGGAAGGGTATCTTGTTCCAAGCTGTGGGGACAGAGTCCCAGAGAGCAGTTTCCAGGCTCTCGGCCTCATGTGGAAAGGTGCTGGCTCGTGTAGTAGATGGTCATCAGCTGTAACCAGTTAGCCATTAGCCACTGATATAACTGCCGTGGCTGCGTTGGTTGGTTGGTTGGCAGGCAGAAAAGAGGATGGTGGATTGCGGATCGTGTGGATCCTGTTTTCTGTGTGTGTCTTGCCTGGCTGCCAGCGCAACTGGGTGGGGGCAGGAAGGCCCCTCGTTGGGGTACTGGTGGATGTTTGCTCCCTGTGTCTCCAACCCAGCCACCAGCCAAAATACAATGGTATGACTCCCCCATCTATGGCTCCGTGGGTGTTCCTTTTTGGCCTCACCATGTCCTGTGTTCTTGTGTGGGGAGCGGGACCAGAGACCCTGCATGACACGCCGCGTGACACTAGCCTTTTACTTTTTGTTTTTGACAATTATGAAACCTTCAGAACAGTTGCAAGCAAAGTACAATGAACACTCATATACCCTTCATTCGGGTTCACCTACTTAACATTTTGCCATATTTGCGCGCGCTCTCTCTCTCTCTTCCCCTCTCTCCCTCCCTCATACACACACACATTTTTTCTGAACCATTTGAAAGTAAGTTAAGGAATATTTCAACATGTACCACCTAAGAAAAATGACATCTCTTACACAACAACACAGTTACCACTTTTAGGCATAGCGATAGTGGCGCAGTACGATCATCTGATACGCTGTCCACTTCTGGATGTCTCTGGTTGTCCCAGAAAACTGGGATCATGCCCCACATTTGACGGTCAGGTGTCTTCAGTCTTCTTTAAGCTGAGCCACCCTCAGCCTTTCTTTGTTTTTTAAGACCTTGACATTTTTGAAGAGCACAGGCCAGTTTTGTAAAATGTCTCTCAGCTTCCCTCAAATATGCCCATGATATAAAAGTTGGACAATATAGGAAATTAAACAAAAATTGCGCCAGCTCCTATGACGCAAGGATAGCCCTGTAGATATGTCCCATAACCACTCGGGTTAGCTGCCTTCCCTGTTCTGTGTACTCTGCACATTCACATTTAATTCTGCATGCTAGGTGCTGTTGGTGTCTCATTTTACAGCTTGTGTCTTTACAGTTTGTGTCCCAGACACCTTGTGTCTTGCTAAAGATGAGACAGGCTTTAGGACTTAAACCTGACTATGCACTTGCCCTTTTGCTATACTGCCTCTCAATAGTGGACGGCAGTGTGTGTGTGTGTGTGTGTGTGTGTGTGTGTGTGTGAGTGTGTGTGACTGTTGTGTGTGTGTGTGTGAGTATGTGCAAGTGTGTGTGGCTGTGTTGTGTGTGTGAGTGTGTGTGTGTGAGTGTGTGTGTGACTGTGTTGTGTGTGAGAGTGTGTGTGAGTGTGTGCGCGCACGCGCTGGCTCTCCTGACATTGGGGCTGGATAATTCTTGGTGGTGGGGACTGTCCTATGCATTGTAGGATGTTGTTAGCAGCATCCCTGGGTTCTACCCACTTGAGGCCAGCAGCAGCCCCCGCAAGTTAGGACCACCAAGAATGCCAAATGTCCCCCAGGGAGCAAAATCACCTCCAGAACCCCGTGTGTGTGTGTGTGTGTGTGTGTGTGTGTGTGTGTGTGTGTGTGTGAAGCCAGGTCACGCTATATTCAGTTTTGAAATCTGCTTTCCCAGTTAGTGGTACTCCATGATCACTTTAGTTTCCTTCCATTTTCTTCTTAACTTCTGTTGAAGGCTGCCAAGTGTTGCCAGTCAACAAAAGTGTTGATTGACAAAAGATCAAAGCCATTGCTACAGTAATCTATTGCTGTGCAACAAATTACAGGTATCCCCCACTATCAGAAAGTAGAGTGTTCCTGGGAAACCTTTGGTAAGTCGAAATGGCATAAAGCAAAGAAGCAATTGCCATTCACTTATATGAAAAAAATTTTGAGTGGTCCCAGACCCCTGGGCTCCAGAAGCCTCTGTGGGTGCCAGGAGCCTGGCTTGGAGGTGACACAGTGTCAGGGCTGCTCGGGATCTCTGCTTCCAAATCTCAATGAGAAGAAGCCGGAGGCCTAGGCGTGTAGAGTGCCTTCCTCAAAGCCTGAATGAGAAGCTGAGCCTTGGGAATATTAACACTGCTCTTTCCGTACTGGAACCATTTAAAGTCACAGGGTGGGAGCTGGAGGCAAAGCAGAGGAAGAGGGTTTCTAGAGCCTCTTTCTCAGGTATAGCCTGGGGTGAACTCTGCCCTCAAGCCAGAGCCCCACACCTCATTCCACCCCACCCTGCTTAGCTGCCTGGGGGCCCAGCCTGCATTTTACTGGGGTGCTGTGTAACCTCTCAGTGCTTGGCAGAGCTGAGCCAAAGGCCTCCAACCATTTTGATGGAAACTGTATGTCAAGCTGGAGGTAGGGCCCCCACTGCAGGGCTTCCAAACACCTGTCTGTCTCTGGGGCCCATCTTGCAGGGGCTGCTGGAGCAGCAGCTGTGCTGAGTGGAGGGTGCAGTGTTCAACCCAAACTCCCTGCAGAATGCAGGCACCGTCCCAACCGTGCTGTGGACACATTGCATTTGGGGACAGGAAGTGGTTTATCACTTGGTACATGAGGATTCTGTCTTCTACAGTGATACCACCATGGGTCCCTTGGCACAGGCTTGGGGGTCCCCTTGCTCTACACTGATGGAAATGGCGGGTATAACCCTGTGATCCCATGATGACGGCAACCTGAGGGTACATGACGTGCTGTGGATGTTGCTGCCTGAGTGACCAGGGTCTTAGCTGAACCTGTGTGCGTGCAGCCACTTGACCTCCTTATGTCCCCTCCAGGCAGGTGCGTCTGCTCTAGTTGCCTCTCCCTCCCATGGCCTCTATCCCCTTTTCCCCCATGGCTGGGACACAGTCTGAGCCTCACGGGCTGGGGGCTGGAGAGTAATTCTGGCCCCGACCATGTGTCACACTCAGCGTTCAGGGCACAGAGCCCACCCCATCCTCTGGCACAGCCTTCACATCCACACCTCAGGGAGGGTCAGACATTGTACCCAAGGCCTCGTCCACTGCTGCCTCTTCGGGAGACGGGAGAGAGGCCTTGTGGAGAGGACCCCCTTCTGGCTGGCGCTGGAGACCCTGGATTGCCAAGGAACCAGCCTCCCGAGTTCTTCACCTTGTTTTGGCCAAACTGATCTGTTGGCCATATCTGTTCCTGTGACTACAAGACCCAAAAGCTGCACTGATGTGCACATTTTCTCAGTGGACAGAATGAACCACTCTTCATCCCAGGGACAAACCTATGTTTTGGGCTTTTTCCAGCCTGATTCTCCTGCCATATTTGGAGAGAAACTGTGGGGTTTTTTTGAAGTTGTTTTTAGGGGCTTTGTAGACACTTCTCTAGACCAGGACATCATGGGACTGCTCTGCGAGAAAGCAGGTGGCCCCTTTCCGGTTGCTGAGTGCAGTCTCAGGGAGACCTAGGGGCACCTCAGGGCGGGGGTTTTTGTGGGTGTGTTTGTGAATTTGAAAGAAGAAAACACTGGGAGTGAGGCATCTCAGAGAAAAAGGAAATATCTGAACCTTTCCTCAGTTTTTTCCAGGAATCCAGGAAAACACATACAGAAAGTGAAACGGAGAAACCAAAAGTGAAACGGTTCTTCACATGTCACAAAACTTTCCCATTAAATGGAAGTTACCGGTATGTTACTCAAAAAAGAAAAAAACCAGAAGGACATTTTCCCAGTCTGGGGAAATACTAAATAAGGAAGCTGCCCAGGACCTGGGTGCAAAGTCTGTGAAATTGGGGAAACTAATTTCCACCCACTTGAGCCTCATGAAAGAACCCCTCTTCCAGTCCTTTGAGCTCCTTGGAGAAAGCCAAGCGGCCATACAGAAACAACAGGGTTCATTTATAAATAACCTAGGAACATTCTGTTATTTTCAATTTTATAGGGTTGGCTTTTCCTAGCACACAGGGCTCTGGGGAGATGTGCACACCATGGTGGGTCAGTGTGAGTGTTGCCGGGGACCCAGCTCCTTAAAGCCTTATTCAGGCCACTGAACAACCACCTCTTTCAGGATCCTCAGCCCCGGGCCCTTCCCTGGAACAGCTCAGAAGTTGCATCTCCGGGGTGGACCCCTTAAAGCGTCATGTAGGAGGCAAGACCTTTGGCTTTAAGGCTGGCCCAGGAAGTCTGGACTGGGCCCGCCTGAGGCTTCTGGTCATCAGCTGGCATCCAGCCTGTGGTGACACCCTGCCTAGGAGTCTCAGTATTCTCTTTTGAGAAGAATGCCCAAAAAAAGAGTCTCATGGCTTTTCACATTTTACTGTGGTTGATGAAAAGAATGCTAATACAAATAAAAGGAGTAACTCCGGGACCTAAGACTGCAGGCAGTGCTCTCCAATGCTTAGAGAGGGAGAGGCAGTCAATTTAACATTATTCCCTCAGAAGGCACTGAGGCCTGACCCTACATGGGGTGGGCAACCAAACCTCCCATATTGCCCCCTCTGGCTCCCAATTGACTCAGCTCCCCTAATATTCTGCCTGTTCTGAGTTCCTGCCTCTGTCCGCTTAGCCTGCCAGCCTGCTTTCTTCCCTGATATAGGCACCCAGCCCTTCAGGTTCCCACATCTCCCAGAAGCCAGAAAGTTGGACGTGAGGGCTTCTAGTGCCCAGCTACATTTCAGATCTGTCCAGGAGCCTCCCGAGACCCCCTCTGGCACTTTGGTGTCCTGTACTGGTTACATAACAATCACAGTCTCCAAAGCTCTGACATCACCCACTGAAGATTCTCACCAGCCTAGACAGCCCAGTGGACTTCCACTTGTGGCCAGGGACCATGGCAGGGGAATGAGCCTAGTGGAACTGCCTGGAACTGGTAAGCGGGGTGGGGGTTTGGGGTCACAGGTCAGCATGAAAAACTGGTAACTGGTGGTGACCCTGAGAGAAAAGCGGAAGTATTTGGGTTTTTTAATTTCCCCTAAGTTCCCACAAAATTTCACTGTTGCTTCATGTTTCCCCTCCTCCTCACATAGGTAATTTCCAATTTCACTTCCTCAAGACTCATGCGGCCAGGCGGCCTCAACTTCCTCTTTACCCTCTCCCACTCTCCCCCAACTTGCAGTCTTTTTGAGGAGGCCGTCTCTTCTCCCACCACGTCCTATTCGCCCTCTACTGCTTGGGTCCATCTCCAAATTCCCAGCCCTTTTGGCCTGAGGGGAGCTCAACTCTTACTGGTCAGATTTTCCCCATTGGCTTCCTCTCCCTCCTCACTTTTCTTTACCCAGTTACCACTCCTTCTCGGAAGTTCAGCTTCCTCTCTCTCTTTCTTGCCTCCCCTTCTCCCAAAGCAAAGATGCGGGGATGAGAGGGCGTGGCAGGGCAGCAGGCGCGAGGAGGCGAGGAAGAGCAGAGCAGACGGGAGACGCGCGGCCCCAGGGGTCCTCCAAACTTTCCGGGGGTTGAGCCCGTGGGAGGAAGAGGACCGTTCTTGGGGGAACTGCGGGTGGGGCGTGTAGTCAGAAAACTGGAGTGTCTAACTGGGCGTCTCGCGGACACTGGAAGGCACACTAGCGCCGGGACCTCCTCGCGCCCGGCTGCCGCTTCGCGTCTTCCCAACCGCAGCACTTCCGCGAGCCGGCACCCTAAAGGCGAGGCGAAACAAGGGTGGTTGCCACGGCACCCAGGCCAGGGGCGGGCAGCTGAGCAAGAGGCGCTCGCGAGATTTGCAATCGGCCAATGGGAGGCGGGGGAGGGAGGACGTGGCGCGGAGACCGCGGGCGGGGCTCTTTCCTCCCCCTCCCAATTCCTTGAGTCCTAGCGGCGGCGGCGCACATGCGCGCACCCGAACGGGAGGACGGGCCTTATAAAGGGTTCTCGGTACAGCGCGCCGTCCACTGCGTAGAGGGCGCACCGCGGGCTGTGCCGTGCGCTTGCGCAGTGTGGGCCGCTCCCCGCCCCCTGCCCTGTTGCCCCGCTACCCCTCCGCCTGCCGGCCGGGCCCCGCCTCGGCTTCGCGCCCTCGTCCAGCTCACAGCCTCCGTTCTGCTCCGCAGCAGCCAGCCCCGTCTCCGGCAGCATGTTCAGCTGGGTCAGCAAGGATGCCCGCCGCAAGAAGGAACCGGAGCTCTTCCAGACGGTGGCTGAGGGGCTGCGGCAGCTGTACGCACAGAAGCTGCTGCCCCTGGAGGAGCATTACCGCTTCCACGAGTTCCACTCGCCGGCGCTGGAGGACGCTGACTTCGACAACAAGCCCATGGTGCTGCTCGTGGGCCAGTACAGCACGGGCAAGACCACCTTCATCCGGCACTTGATTGAGCAGGACTTCCCGGGGATGCGCATCGGGCCCGAGCCCACCACAGACTCGTTCATCGCGGTTATGCACGGCCCTACCGAGGGCGTGGTGCCTGGCAACGCTCTCGTCGTGGACCCCCGGCGCCCCTTCCGCAAGCTCAACGCCTTCGGCAACGCCTTCCTCAACAGGTAGCCTCTGGGGACAAGGGGGACGACCAGGGCCCCGACCCCGCACTCGGATCCCGACCCTCCCGCGGTTGCCCCACTCCCTCCTTTGTCTCCGAGGCCCCGGAGAGACCCTCAGCGACCACTCCCTGGAACAGGGTCCCCTGCCGCTTCCCTTAGAAAACCCATCTGGGGCTCTGGGAGTGGGCGTCGTTGGCTTCCCCGACTTCTGTCACCCCCAGAATTTTCTAGATTATCAGTTTAACTCCCAAAGGTCCCAGCCCCACTTCCCTCAGAACCAAGGGTTAGTCTTGTCTCCATCTCCTTCTTCCAGACTGGACGCGCCTAATTCATTCAAACCACCACCCCTCTTCCTTCAAGGGTTTTTCTTAAGTGTCTGGGAAAATATGGTGAAACTTTTAGCCATTCCCTTTGCTAATGTGATGTGTGCTGTGCTGTGCCTCCCCTGGGACCTGTGGTTTTGTGTAGGAGGAACCGGGAGGATGTGCTGTGGCCTGCTGAGTTTGGGGCAGCAGACAGATGGGGTTAGAACTCTCCTCCCCGAGTCTGTGGGTTTCATGAAGCAGCCTCAGGCGGCGTCCCTGGGCCCCCTGAAATGAAATATGATTTGGACCCTGAGTTCCTCTCTACACTCCATAGGAGTTGCCTTAATCTAGTTGGGCCTCAGTTTCCCCAGTAAAATGGGTGAAATCTGACGTCTCATGATGAGGATAATCCTCCAAGATTCTGTGTTGCTATGAATGAAACGCATTGGCCTCCTCTCTCAGGAGTGCAACAGCCAAAGCTCACTTTCCTCTAAAGGAACTTGGAAGTGCTCGTCAGTGTTCTTAAAATCCCTGCCCCCACCCCCGTGGAGCATCCCAGGACTTCACAGAGCTGCCCTCTCTGCCACCTCCCATTCAAGGAGTGGGGCTGGGTAAGAGCCTAGGAAAGAATCCTTGATGCTTGCCGTCTAGGTCTCTGCCCTGTATGACCACATTCCTTCTCGGACACTGTCCAGCCGCTCTGCCCAGGGAGCACCAGCTTGCCCCCACCTCCAGGAACAGAGTTGACCTTTAACAGAGAAGACGGGCAGGCTACTGTTGTCTTTTTGCCCTTTTCAGGCTTTTAAACTCATTCTCCTGGTGTTTTTTTCCCCCTTTTTCCTCCTCCCCCACCCCCACTCCGGTTCAAGCTGTTGTTTCTCAGTCTAGTTGTGTAGGACACAGCTCCCCCACCCATGCTGGGATTATGAGCCTTGCGGAGCGCTCCCCCCAGCTGAGGCAGCCAGTTGTCAGTCATCGGTCAGCCACTCATGGCAGCTCATGCCGGCTGCCGTCCGCTCACGCTGGCCACCGTCCGCTCATGGCAGCATGTGGTAGTCCACGGCAGCACACAGCAGCCCACAGCTGCTCACGCTCGCTGCTGCTCCTGGCAGCACAGCATCCTGCGACAGCCCACAGCGGCTCACACCGACCTTCGGCTGCTCACGGCAGCCCAGCTCCAGGGAGAGCTGTTGTTCACAACTTTAGCTGTAGAGGGTGCAGCTCACTGGCCCATGTGGGAATCGAACCAGCAACCTCAGCGTTAGGAGCACAATGCTCCAACCGCCTGATCCACCGGACCACCCCATTCTCCTGTTTTTTTAGCTGATAGCATTTGTGTGTTAGGGCCAGAGTTGAGTAAAGCTCCTTGGTGAGACTCCTGAAGAGGCGTGGCCCTTTTAGCCTGGAGCCTTCCTCTGGACAGAGGATGCTGGTGTTTTAGAATTATTGTGAATGTACGTAGGGGATTGGCTCAGACTGTTGGCTGGTGGGCGTGGTGCGATCTTGTGGAAAGTTTGGCTGCTATGCTGGGAATTCCAAGCATTATTAGTTCTCTACTTTTATGCAGAACTTTGGGGAGCTAGAAGGAAGGGTAGGTATAGCTCCCTTGACGGTCCTTAGGTCTCCACTTCTGCTTGTGAGAGAAGACCTTTTCTGAAAGGAAAAACGGGCATATGGCCTGTTTTCTGGATTTGGAGACCTAAGGTTTCAGAGCTGGAAGGGATCTTATCCATCTAGGCAACCCCCACCTCGTGGGTTCAGTAAACCACGGTCCCTGTGCCAGGCCGATTTGTCTGTGGAGCTCACCCAGCAGTGGATACAGCTCTGATTGTGTGTGCAGCCAGCATGGCTTCTACCCAACACAAAGAGAAAGTCAGGAGTGCTGGGTCCCAGACAGGCACTTTGATGACATTGGTGCCACAGGATGTGACAACCACACTTGTTTCCTTTTTGCCACCACCTTATCCCCAGAAGGTCCCCAAATTCTAATGGCCCTATTGAAAGGGGCCTTGTCAGCCAAAGATGGGGTGGGGCATGGGTTTGCACGGGAACTGAGTCCTGGAGCTGTGTCAGCCTGTGCCTCCCCACTAGCCAGGGCACACAAAGGGGGCTCTTCTCTGGCTGACACAGCCTCTCCCAGCGCCCTTGAAGAGACCCATTGAGTCATGAACTTGCCTTTCCGGCCTTTTCCCCCTAAATGGCTGCTCTAAGATTAAAATCAGATGGAGCAGAGGGAGGCAGGGCATAGTCAGGGTGTCCAAAGATCGTGCTGTGAAAACTCATTGCGTAACCGGTACCGCCCCCTTGGAGTTCGAGGTGAAATCTGTGCATCCTTGCTGGTGAGAACATGGGATGGGATGCATCTGTACTGCTTGTACTTTATGTTTTCCACCACACGCCCTGGGCTTTGCAGCGCAATTATTTCTGAGTCCTACAGATGTGAACTTACTCACCAGGCTCATTCGCAAAATATTTCTATGTATGTTACCACCCAGAGCCAATTCTGCTTCAAATCCTTTTAATTCGGTGTTCTCTCCAGGGACTCCTCCCCTAGCAGGAACCCCAGGTCTGGCACGCACTTAATTACCCACGCACAGCTCTGCTGCTCCATGGGGGAAGATGAGGTCCAATTTAGTGCACCGTGCGGGTCAGCTGGATTTGCTCTGTTGTGTTTGCAGGCCACCTCTCACCCCTGGCCAGCTGCCCCTGGCCTGTGGGCCGCTGGTCACTTGGGGGGTGGTGCCAAAAGGGGAAGCTAATCAGCTCAGATTCCTCCCCGCTGTTGGAAAGGCAGCTTTAAGCCTGCGTCCTATAGACAATGGGTCAGTATTTTCTTTGCTCACAATACCTTTTTCAGAGAAGTTTTGAAAGGAGCCTTTTCTGTGTCCAATCAAGAATCTCTGCTATCAGTTGGGACAGCCCCTTGCTGTCCTGGGCTGTTCTAAGTCCAGGGGGATCTTAGGCACGCACAGCTAAGCCCTCACTCAGGGGTTGCCAGCCTGTGTGTGGCTTCATTCTGCCTGGACCAGTTTGGACAGTCAGAGAATGGTGTCTGTACTTGCCTGCTCCACCACCTAGCCTGTGTGGTCCCCCAGCTTTCACTGGCCACCCGCTGCAGTCCCTTCCCCCAAACAGCTGGGTGGACAGCAAGGGCTGGGCCCAGCAGCATTGGGAAAGGACCATCTGTCTTCGGTGTGTGGAAATGTAGACAAGTGGTTGGAAATTTTAACATGGAGCCCCAAGGTTCCAGTGTCACCCTTTTGCTTCCCTTCTGTATTGGAACAGTGGCCTAGGCTCCTTGCAGTTTTCACTAACATGTCAGCAACTTGAGAGCTGAACTCTTGAACTCCGGGGGAAAAGCTAACGTGAGGAAACTGCTGATGCGGGCCAGTTTGAGCTGCTGGTTGGACTCCAGTTAAGAGAACATGTACAGTTTTATGGCCACCCCTGGAAACAAGACGATAGAAAGCCTCCTGTATGTTCCTTGCTTCAGGAAAGGAAGCAGAGGTGACAGTGGAGCATGGACAGCAGCGATGGCTGCGTCCTGACCTCTCTCTCTTCCGGCTCTTGCTCTTGTGCAGGTTCATGTGTGCCCAGCTGCCCAACCCGGTCTTGGACAGCATAAGCATCATTGACACTCCTGGGATCCTGTCTGGAGAGAAACAGCGCATCAGCAGAGGTAACCGGCTGTGACACAGCCCAGGGCTACTTCCATCTGATGTCTGTGACACATATCGCCAGTGAAGTCTGGCCCCGCCCAAATGAGAACCCATTCTCTACTGGTGTTGTGTGTTCATAGTGTTTCGAGGCCTGAGAGGCAGGGGCTGCTTTCTTCCTTGGCTCCCTTTGCTAAGGTTGCAGGAGCCGTCCACAGCCCGTGTTCTGTGGCTTTTGTGGTTTTTAGCCCCTGGGGCATGCTGGGAAGGACAGGATTGGGAGATGGTGCCTGGGGCTGCCTGGGAGGTCACAGGAAATTGCTCAGTATCTGGGCCCAAGAAACCTCAGCCAGTGCTGCTGACTGAACGAGCCCTTGTCCCCCAGGGACTCTTCACACCCGGAAGCTCACACCTTAGTTGGTGTTTAAAAGCTTTGCCTCCCAAAGCCACATACATTGCTGGTGAGTCTTGCAGGCCTGTGAGAGAACAGTTTGCCTCGGGATGTGTTTCAATTTGCTTAAATGGTGGTCAGTAGCGGCTTCCCTGGGTGCTGTGCACGGCGGAAGGTTTTTGTGCTGAGTATTAGTGCACCAGGCCCATTCCACTTGTGTAAACTCCTGGCTCGATTTTGCCAAGATTTTCTGAAGATCTGGTTCAGGACGTGCCTGAACTGGGTTCTAATTTTGCTGTAACTGCCCCCTCCCCCTTTTGTAGAAAGGAGGGGAGCTCGGGACCTGGAGGAACTTGAGGGCAGGAGGGTGATACGTGGCAGACCAGGAGTGAAGCCTGCAGCTGCAAGTGGGAAAATGGGAAAATCAAACTCAGAGAGAGGTTGAGGACAAGTGACCTGTTTGTTTATCATCAGCTTGCAGATCTTCCCAGCTCCACTTTACCTCTGGGTTGTCCAGTATTGGTGAGCTTTGCAGTTGAAGCCAGCAGCCTTCAACTTGACATGTGGTGGGCAGTGTGTCTGCTGTGGCTGGGGGGGCCGGAGGGGTATTCTCAGTGCCGACAAACCTTGCTTCTCTTCTTTTCCAGGCCTATGGGCTCCTTCCTGTCTATATAGGATGGCATCAAAGCATACTGAGCCTGCTTTATCTGTCTCTAGATCTGCCTTAAACTGTTAAGTTGTCTGCCTGTTGATAATGACACTTCTAGGAGTTCAATGGAGCGAATTTGGGGACCCTTTCTACAAAGGCCAGGGCCAGGTTTTCCTTTCTTACTGCTATTGTTCCTACCTGGTTTTAAGAAAATGCCTAATAAGCAAGTCTGGTTATTTGCCTAAGCCAGGCTAGAAAACCAAATTAGTTACTCTTAAAGGGAAAGACCAGCAAAAGGGAATTGATTCTCAATCTGCCTCCAGGGCTGAGCTTTCCTGGAGGGACTCTAGAGAGCTGTCTTTGGAATGACCCAGAGGAGTAGGCAAAGGGACTTTGCCCAGTGCTCCCAGCCCCAGTTGATACATACACATCTTTGGATGAGGGACATCAGCTCACGAAAAGAGGCTTAACTTCCCAGAATGCCAAGCTCAGTATGGCCTGCAGAGCTGGGTGGGAGTGAAGGTATTTGAGGGAAAGGGTTTAGGGTTCTTGTGGCCCTGTTGTCCCATGAAAGGAAACTCAGAAATAGCTGTTTTCCACCGGTACTGGGAAGTTCCCCTGTGGGTTGTCTTTGACCCTTTAGCTTGTATCTTTAGAAGCTAGCCATCTGAGAAGTTGGGAGTGTGTGTCTGATACATTATGTACCCAGGCCCTGCCTGCTGGGATGTTGCCCTCCCCTACCTCCCCTTCCCTCTGCTTCCTTTCCGTGTTAGCAAAAAGGCAGGCGGTGGTGTCTAAGCTTGCTCTCTGTGACAGGCACCAGAGCAGTGTCTCCGCGTGCCCTCCAGGCAGACAGGGTGCATTTGATGGGGCCAGGTAGGATGCGGCTGGCAGACGGGCCTTCAGGTTGCCTGAGCAGATGGCAGATACCTGGAGGCAGAGGCAAGCAGAAGACACGGGGCTCCGTTAGTGCTCTGCCTGTGCCTCTCCAGGTGTAGCCCCTCTGGGTCCCTGGGCAGCCATAGAAGGCAGCCCCCCCTCCCGCCCCATCAGGGGCAGGAAGAAGGAGGGTGGCTTCCAGATGAGTGCATTGCTGTGATTGGCGAGGTCTTCCTCCTACAAAACAGCAAGACATCAAACTAGCTTTACCTAGACCATGTCTTTCCCTCCATAACCCTGCAGGTCTGGGTTTAAAGTTTTACTAAAAGTTACGAGTTGGGATTTGCTGTGGAATATGTTTGGTGTCAACATGCTGCCAGCAGGAGAAGGGCCATCGTGCAGTACCTCTTAGATGTCCTGGGTGTGGGCTCCAGGGGTGGTGACCACTGGTTGGATGGAAAAGGAGTGGATTTCTCCTCCTTGCAGCCCCACCCATCAGTCATTGCCAAGGTCCCATGTTGCCCTGTCCAGCAGGGGAAGTCAGAGCAGGGCAGCGCGTTCCAGGCTCCCCAGCCACCGCCTCTCTGTTCCCTTTGCTGATAGCATGGAAAGCAGGTGTTTCCCTCTCAGAAAGATAGAGCCAACAGCAACAGAAACCTTGGGGCCCGGGCAAACAGCGTGCATGTCTGTGGTCCACCAGCCTCACTCCCTGGAAATGGAACACCCTTCTGGAAGTTGCATGTACATTAGAGTTGCTAATTACGTTTGCCTCCATTTCCCACCCTATCTGCTGGGCCCCTCCTGACTTTTCCCCCTTTTCCCCATGATCCTCATTGTGTGCAGGAAAGATAAAGTAGGGCCCATGCAGGCCCAGGGAAGTCAGGACACAGCCCAGGCTCTGCGACAGACCCCTAAGAATCACTCCGGGGGTCTCGGGCTGCCCTTCCGTGTGCTAATCTCCTGAATGATTGTAAAGATAGCGTTCTCCTGTGTCAGCAAAGAAGGTGACCTGCCAACAGTGTTCATTCCTGAGTGCTGCCTGTGTGACAGACAAAGGGCATTCCAAAGGGTATCTGGGGCCAGCCAGGCTGATGCCCTGGCTCCCAGGCTGCTGGCTGCCCACAGTCACGTCAGGGTCTTCCCACAGCAGGCGCTCAGCGGAAGCCCCACCACAGGAGTCAGAGACCCTGCCAGTGCACGCCCCTGCCGTTGTCACTGTGTGGCTGCGAGCTGAGCCGGAACTTTTGTGTCTCAGTTTCCCCCTTGGAAGTCATGTCAGCAGGGAAGTGTTTGAACTTGGAGGAGGAGGTTGGAGCCCAGCCAGCCGTGTGCCTGGCTTTCTGCTGACCGTTGCTCCATGGACCCACTCCACATAGTTGTCACAGCAGCTGCACCGCTGAGGAAGCTGCTGCTCTTCAGATGAGGAAACAGGGGCTTAGCAAAGTTGAGTAATTAGCCCAAGATGACACACAGGCTAGCTTGTGTCGGCGCTAGGATTGGAACCCAGCAGAGGCTGTGCTCACCCCGCACTGTCTGAGAAAGGGGGCTCTGGGGTGAAGGAGCCCCTGAGAGCTTGGATCAGACTAGTGCTGACCCTCTTAGCTTATTACTGTGCAGGGCTTCTGAGTGCTCCTAAAATGCTTCTCTCCTGGCCTGAGATCAGAAATGGACCTGAGGGCAATGCTGGAATCTTCTTCCTCTCCCCTCTTCTCTGCTTCCAGCCAGATATTCCCCTCATGGATTGGTACTAGGAGGCCTGGCCAGGGCTTGCTGGTCTCCTGTGTTCTCACTTGCCCTCCAGCTGACTGTCCTGGTTCCCAGACTCCATCCAAGAGCCGGAGCCGGCCTGCTCCTTAATGGTCAGGTACAGCCTCCCCGGCCTGGACCTGGAGCGCTCTGACCCAGAGGTGTCCCTTCCTGCTGACCCTCATGCTGACCACCTCCTGAGATGCCCCACCCCTAAAAGCCCTCCAGGCCAGTGTTTCACCAGGGTTTTTCAGCCCATAGAATGTTCCATGAAGTTGTCCAAAAGCCTTGTTCAGGGCTGAGTGCTGCGTGCCTCCTGGCTTCCCAGCACCCACAACACAGCTAATGACAGAAGGTTCCAGTCCCAGCTCAGTACTTTAGGGGCCAGGGGCCCTCAGGAGTTGCTGCAGCCCCTGGGAGTTGCACTAGTAAAACAGGATAGCAATCCAGTCACTTGTTCTTGTCGGGGGTGCCGGGATGTCCATGTGGAAAGCTCCCGCCCTGGTGCCTGGTGCTCAGATAAAGTGTTTTACAAGTGTCAGCTGTTGAAAATAAAGACACTGGAAAATACAGGAGTTTCCAGACTTTGATGAGGAAGACCTTTTTCTGAGTAACATCCCGAGGAGCTGAGGATTGGGAAGCACTGACTCAGCGGGGTTTCCCTTCGGATTCCAGGTCCTCCGGCCCCCTCACCCCCGCACAGCAACCTCCTGGAAGCCTCCCTCTCGCCAGCGCCCCCTGCTGGTCCCCCCTCCCCCCAGTCCAGCCTGACAGCTTTTGGCCCGGGTTCTCTTTGGGAATGCTGCCGGCTCTGCCTGCCACGGGCGTGGGCCGCTCAGCCCGCGGAGGAGTGGTACCAGCCGGTGCGGGCGCGGGCACCTGTCCGAGGCTGCGAGCCTGGCAGCCGGCTGGGTAGCAGCTGGCCCGAGCGCCTGCACGTTCCGTTTATATTTGGGGTATGAGGCATTCTTCGCAGCGTTAGAGGTGGTCGTTGCCCACACACCCATCTGAATCCGCGCTTCTTGAGTCCAAACTACAAATCCTGTGAGTAAATACTAGCAAACGTTTCCCGAGTGCTTACAGTATGCCAGGCGCCCACTCGATGCTCATAGCAGCCCTGTGAGGACAGACAGCCGCAGAGACGGAGCCTGGCTTGCTAGGGTTATACCGCTGCTTGAGTAGAAGATTCGGGATTAAAATGGGCCTGATTCGAGTCCATCCGTCATCCCCTTGGGCCCCCCAGTCTCTTGTTTTGTTGCTTGTTAGGTCAGGTTTATTGAGGTCTACATTATACATAGTAAAATTCACCCTTTTTCAGTGTACAGCTCTCTGAAGCAGTCATGTAACCACCTCCACAACCAAGTCACCCCAGAAAGTTCCCCGTGCCCCCTTATAGTCACTCCCAGTCCCAGGCAACCTGCTGAGGGTGGTACTTGTCCCTAAAGTTTTGCCTTTTCCAGAATGTTGTAAATGGAATGGTGCAGTATGAAGTTGCGTCTGTCTGCTTTCCCTTCGCCTGTGCTTTGGAGCTTCGTCATGTAATCGAGTGTCAGCGGTTTGCTGCTTCTGTTGCTGTGTTGTCCCGTCCTGTGGGTGCACCGTCATTTGTTATCCGTTCACCTGTTGAAGAGTATTTGGGTTTCCAGTTGGAGGCAGTTTTGAATAAAGCTGCTATAAACATTTGTGTACAGTGCGAATTTTGATTTTAATTTCTCTTAGATAGACACCTCGTTTTCTTGGAACTACCTAGGCGTGGAGAGGCCCCTTTCACCTAATAACCACTGGGCTGTACTGGATAAATCCTTGTCTTTAGCTTAAGGAAGCGCAGGCACAAGTCCTCACAGTGTCGATTCTCAGCCCTTTAATCTCTTTTGCTCTCCTGGGCCCAGCACAAACGAGTTGGAAACGTGTGATGGAGAGCTATGGCAAGAAATATCCAGGCCCACGCAGCTTGAATGGCAGGAAACAGAAGTTGATTGGAGACAAACCCTCTATTGTTCGTGTTCTAGAAACTTGGAATATTTGAAGCAGCTTTTCCCCCAGCTGCTGGAACTACCTGTGTCTGGAGGGTGCTAGCGTAGGACGAGGATGCGTCCTCGGTGCTGGACGGCGCGAAGCGTGACTTGTCAGGAAGGCAGACCCAGTGAGGAGGCAGCAGAAGGGCCCGGAGGGGGCTCCGTGGGAACGGAGCTGAGGTGAGAAGCACGCTTCGGCCTCCTGTCCACACGGCCAGCGTGCTCACTCCCCTGAGACCGAACACAGCCTGATCGGCTCAGCCTTTCTGTTCTCTTCCCCCACCCCCAGGACTCTGTGCGTTGGGGTGGGGGTGTTAAAAGGCACAGAACATAAGACTTAACCATTTTTAAGTGTGCATTTCTGTGGCATTAAGTACATTCACGTTGTATCAATATCACTGCCATCCATCTCCATGACTTTTTCATCATTTACAACTGAAATTCTGTCCCCTTTAAACGCTAACCCCCCATTCCCCCTTCCCCTAGTTCCTGACAACCAGCATTCTGCTTTCTGTCTCTATGGATTTGACTTCTCTAGGGACCTCCTGTACATGGAATCCTGCAGTATTTGTCCTTTGTGACTGGCTTATTTCAATATTTCATAATGTCTTCAAGGCCCAGAACTTTCTGAGCCAGAGCATGTCCCTTCTCAGAGATGGCCTGGCGCTTACTTGTGCTGCAGGGTCAGCCTTTTCTTTCCATGATGCCTGTGTCCTTCATGGGTTACCGGTGTTGGCGCTGTCACTCCTGCAGACAAAGCTCTAGCTTGGCTCCCCCGTCTCTGGGGGTGGGGACAGTTTTCTCTTTGACCCAGGACACTGGGACTTCCCACTTTTGCTGCGGAATTGCTGGGCATCAGATGGTGGCTGACGCCTGATTCAGTGACTAATTGTACCCTATCACTGAGGCTGACCTCTAGTGTGTCCCAAAGCCTGAAGGCTCACTGCCTTGGACAGTGCTGGGTGCGTAGAGGTGGGGCACAGGCAAGCTCATCCCTGTACTTGTCACCTGCCTCAGATCTCCAGGCTCAATGGTGGCTGTGGCCGCCGGGCCAGTTGCATGGACTTGATGCGCTCGACGCTGCAGCTTGGGTCTAGCCCTTAGTGCCAGGTGAGGCCGAGTGAGGCGTAGGTGGGCTGGGGGGCCCTGGGTGGGCCTGGCAGTGGCTGCCGCCACCTGGTTGTCCATGGTTATACACCTATGACGACATCACACAAGCCTGAGTGTTGAGACCTTTTCGTGACCTGTGAGTGGACTTGGCCAGCCACTGTGTCTCCCTCACCAAAAGTGTGAGCGTTTTCCATAATAAACAGGAAATTTTATTCACCTGCAAAATAATGAACTTAGCTCTGTTGGCTCCGTTGAGGTGTTGGTGAGTAATTGGGTGTGCAGTGGGGGGCCACTCAGCTCTGGCTGGGGGCTTGGCGACCTGTAGGCAGTGACTGATGCCTCACTTCTCCTTCCTCCTCTGTTCTGTCTCTTTCCCGTTGGGGGAGGGGGAGTAAGGCCACATGGGTGGAGTGTGGGGGTGACCTCAGCTCCCTGCTCTGTCCTCACTCCTGGGCCAAAGCTAACTTGGGCTCGAGCCCAGCCCGTCAGGGCGCCCCTATTCCCAGCGCTTTTTGCTTTGGCATCGCCGCCTTCCCAGCTGTGTGACTCTGTAGTCGTATGAACTTGTGTTGGTCTGAGGACAAACAGTTCGATGAGGGGAGATGTTGGGCTTCATTTTTGCAGAGAGGGAGCCGTGGTTCAGCACTGAGTCATCACTTTGCAGCGCTGACCTGCCATTCCCAGAACCGGCCATATAAGGCGCTGGCGGGGTGGCCCAGGCAGGCTTTGCTGCCTCCCAGATGGGTGCGGGCCACCGTTCCCTGCCGCTTCCCTCAGCCTGATCCTGAGCCTTCCTTTCTGGTTTTCTGCTGACTGCTTCCTCTGGACGGCCTCTTCGTGGCTCTAGCAGCCAGTGCATGGTGTCTGGGGTCCTCGGGGGCTTGAACTTTGGAACCAGCACCCTGTGAGGTGGCTGACGACTATCACAGCAGTGGCCTGGCACTTGCTCCATGCCCTGCCACACTGAGCACGGGGAATCTGGTAGTCCTGCCGTGGGGCTACCAGAAGGCTGCCCGGGCCTCCAGAAGGCTGATTGCTCCCCTGCCCAGGCTCAAGTTCAGAGTCACAGTGGCTGTGCTGTCCCCAGCTCCACCTCTCCTCCACCCTGTTAAGAAACCCCGGTGTGCTGGGGTGGGAGACGGTTGCACATTTCTGCCCTGGAGAGGCTGCCATGCTAAGTGGACAGAAGCAGCGGATTTGGGGTCTTCCTTAAGTTTCGGTGTCTTGCCATAAGGGTGAAAGCTGGCCTCTGGCCTCAGAGCCAGGCCTAACATTTGTTGCTCTTATTTCCTGAGCAGTGATGCAATCTCAGGCTGCTTGTCCCTTGTTCCAGTGCGCCTTGTCACCTCTCCCCTCGCTTGTGCTTCGTCCGACTCACGGGAGTCATTCCAGTGCCCGGCCCTGTGCTGGGAGCCCGACGTCACCTTATGTGACCCTCCCATGATCTTAGGAGGAGGAATGGGTTTTTAAATTTCACAGATGAAGAATGTGTAACTCAGAAGTTCAGAACGTAAGGTCACAGTCAGTGGCTAGAGCTGGGAGTTGAATCCAGAGCTGTCTTATTTAAAAGTCCGTGTTCTTTCTGAGTGTCCGAGTGTGGGGAGAGGCTGAGAACACTGCTGCGTTTAGGCACACAACAACTCTGAAACAAACTTGAACCTGGGGGGGGCCTGTCAGCCAGAATGTTTATCTAACCAGGCAGGGCTTTACCCCCAGGCACAGCCCCTAGTGTTCACTGTTTATCTTAAAACCCTGGTGGAGGGGGTCAGGTGCCCGGGCTGTGGGCTTGCATTCAGCCCAGGGGCTTGGCAGGCCGGGGAGCAGCCAAGTACCACCGCTGTGATGAGTGATTCCGCAGGTTCCTTTCGAGAGGGACGGAGAGGGCTGCCCTCCACGTGGCACTGTAGGTCGCTCTGGGCCTTTTCTCGACATTTTGTCCTTTTCTTTGGTCTTCACCTCTACCTACTACTTTTCTGTCCCCGCAGTCTAGAGAATGCATGTCTGGATCCCCACGTGGCCCCAGGTTGGGAGTACAGGAGCAGGCTGTGAGGCGAGGAGATGGGTTGGTCCCGTTTCTGGGCTGTGTCCTCAGCTCCTCTCTATAGAGTGGTTTCTCTGCTTATTCTCCAGAGCCTGACTGAGCTCTGGAAAGGACTCAGTGGTGCCTGAGAAGGCCAGTCTATATTTGGTGGCCTGTGGGTAGTGTGTGAAGACCAAGGAGACAGAGCCCAGGGACAGGGAGGCTTGCCCAGAATCACCCAGGCAGGAAATAGCAGCGCAGGGGCTGGGACCCAGGATTTCCAAAGACTCTTAGGCCATTGTTTCCACATGGGTTCCGACCTTTTCTTAGGATTCCTGAAAGGTGAGAAACAGTTTTCATTTCTTCTGGGGGCAGCGGAAGAAATGGAAACATTTTGAAGGGCATAATTGTAAAACAGAATACAAATTAAACCACCATTACAGAAACCCCAAGATCCACTGGCTTAAATCAGACAGCCGATAGTTTCTGTAAAAAATAGCCGTCCAAGGCCATCCTGGACGTGCAGCCTTCGTCTCTGAACCCAAGTAGCCACTCCAGCTCCTGTCATCCCATGTGCATTCCAGTTCTCAGGAAAGCGAGAAGGACAAAGGGGGCTCATACTCTTTTTCCTGTTCATTTCAGCTGCCAGAAAGCTGGGGGGGTGGGGGGGGGGTGAATCCAGCTGAGACTAGACAGTTCTGTTATTAAAGGGAGAATTCCAGTCGGCAGTCTCTGCCACAAATGGCACTGTTCACCAGAGGACCTTCACTGGTCGGTGGGAACCAGTACTGAATGGAGCAGAGAGCTGGAGTTCAGTCAGCTGCGTTTAAGACCTGGAGAAGGAAGTGGTTTGTCGCACTTCATAGGCTCGTTGTAGAGCAGACGTTAGCAAACTCTTTCTGAGGGGTCAGAGAGGTAATATTTTCGGCTTGCAGGCCTTATGGTTTCTGTCGCAACAACTGAACTCTGCCGTTGTAGACAGAAGCAGCCATAGGCAGTACAGCTGAGGGTGGCTATTCCAGTATAAGTTTGTTTATAGAAACAGGTGGTGGGCCAGATTTGGCCCCCAAGCTGTAGTTTCCAGCCCCTGTTGTAGAAAATAAATGAGATTCCTGCAGAACGGGGAGCTTGGTGTGTAAGCACTGGACAGATAGCAACCACAGGTAGTGTTGCCATTATTGGTTGTCTCTGCTGTGCCCGGGCACCTGGGTGGCAGCTGGCAGCCGCACCTGCGTCTGCCCTCACCGCATGGTGCTGAGCCACGCTGCTGGGGTCTCCTCCTTACTCCTGCCGTAGTCTGACCCACTTTAGAGCGTGGGCTCTGTGACTTCCTTTGCATTATTTATTTTCTAAGCACCTCTTAATGCCAGGTGCTGCATGGGTGAGGGCGCTCCCATGGTGGGTACAGAAATGGAGATGACCCTGCCCTCAGGGTGCTGTGCTGTGCACGTGAATACATTCTGGAAATTTAAATGACCCCAGGCAGAGAGGTACTAGGCCAAGTCAGAGCCGTCGGGCCCCTGGGGCCCCGGGCTCACCCTGTCTTCCCGCAGGGTACGACTTCGCAGCGGTCCTGGAGTGGTTCGCCGAGCGCGTGGACCGTATCATCCTGCTCTTCGACGCCCACAAGCTGGACATCTCAGACGAGTTCTCGGAGGTCATCAAGGCCCTCAAGAACCACGAGGACAAGATCCGCGTGGTGCTGAACAAGGCCGACCAGATCGAGACGCAGCAGCTGATGCGGGTGTACGGGGCCCTCATGTGGTCCCTGGGGAAGATCATCAACACCCCCGAGGTGGTCAGGGTCTACATCGGCTCCTTCTGGTCCCACCCACTCCTCATCCCTGACAACCGCAAGCTCTTCGAGGCCGAGGAGCAGGACCTCTTTAAAGACATCCAGTCTCTGCCCCGGAACGCAGCGCTCAGGAAGCTTAATGACCTGATCAAGAGGGCGCGGCTGGCTAAGGTAGACTGGGGGGCGGGGTCTGCTGCTGGGCTCGGCGTAGGGGGCGCTGGGACTGGCTAAGGTAGACTGGGGGCGGGGCCTGCTGCTGGGCTCGGCGTAGGGGGCGCTGGGACTGGCTAAGGTAGACTGGGGGCGGGGCCTGCTGCTGGGCTCGGCGTAGGGGGCGCTGGGACTGGCTAAGGTAGACTGGGGGCGGGGCCTGCTGCTGGGCTGGCTGAACGGGGCCTCAGGGTTGGTCTGCCTTTTGGAATGCCCCAGACCAATCCCTGCAGACCCCTGGCCACACCCGCACTGTGCTGTGTCTGAACCAGTCCTCTCTTTGCACCTGGGGGCGCAGCCTTTTCTTAACTGAGATTCTTAATGCATATAAACCCCAAACTGGAAGGTACCACTGTAACAGTGGACAGCCTGGGGAGTGGGAGTGGCTGAAGGTGCAGTTCAAGGCCTCCTGGGCTTCCCTCCCAGCTCTGTTGAGCACCAAGGTACACTCAGCACGTGCTGGGCGCTGGGACTGACAGGTCCCCAGCCTTTTAGCACTGGCCAGCGTCTGGGGGAAAGCAGAACACAGAAGGAAAAACAAAGCACGATTTATTGGTAGTGTCTTGGGGAGAACACAGCCTGCTGCAGAAGCAGACCACTGGGGAGCTATCCTGGTGGGTGGGCCAAACTGGGGGCAGGGATCTCTGGTGGGAGCTGATGCTTAAGCCAGGATAGGAAGCTAGTGGAAAGATAGGGTGCGAGCCTGTGGGCCCAGAGAGAACGCTGGGTGGCTTCAGCCCCCAGAGGCCTTGTAGAACCATCCCTACCCCTCCATGGAAGCATGGTGCCCACTGGCATCTGCAGGAAGCATCTGAATTGCTCTCGAGTTTGGACTCTCAGTGCCTGGCCGAGCACTTCAATGAGACCCTGGGGTGGCTGGGGCTGAAAATGAAGGTTAATGCCACCAGTGGACCCTTCAGGCACAGAGGAACAGAACGTGTTCCCTGAGGGCATCTGATTTTGAATACTGCCAAGTCTTGAACCTGCCCAGGTAAGTTTTCAGGCCAGGTCAATGCACACGTGAGGATCACGCACCATCATGGCACAGAGCTTGGCTGTCAGCCCGGGCTGGTCAGTGATGGCAGCCAGCAGAGTCCCTTGTGCAAAACGGCCACGGACAGCAGGGGTGACGCAGAGGAGTGGGAAGGTATTCTGTGAGTGTTACGGCTTCGGCGAAGGCCAGTGAAACAGCCACTGCAGGCTCCTGAGTATCGTAGAACTGAGGAATGGTGCTTCCTCTCTGGGAGACAGGCTCTGTCCTGGGAGCCAAGGGGGACCCCGAGGGCCATGCCTCCGGGGAGACTACTATGGACAGAACACAGTGGCCCAGGCCACCCCACACCATCTTGAAGCCTGGGGTCAGGGAGCATGTACCCTGACTAATGGGAACTGACCCTTCATCCTTTCCCCCCGGGCGGTCTCCACCCTGGTTATCCAGAGTGCTCATGGACCAGCAGGTCGGAGCTTGCTAGAAGGTAGGTTCTCAGGCCCCACGTCTGCCCTGCTGAACCAGAGTCTGCATTTGTACGTAATCTCAATGATTTGTATGCATAACGAGGTTGCAGAAGCCTGCTCTGGAGACTACAGGGCTGCACTTTTTTCTAGATATTTCACCTCTAGAACCTTCCTGGTGAGTGGAGCTGGTTCAAAGAAAGGAACCCATAAGGAAACCCGAGTAACTGGCTCCTGGCCTGAGGGAAGGACTGAGGGATATCCTGAGCCCAAAAGGGACCAGGTAGTGAATGGAGAAGAGACCATTCCGGCCCCTGCGCAGGCCACAGGGAAGGGCAGCTCCCCTCTCCCTGCCCAGCCCCTCTCCTGGCAGGGTCGCCAGTGCTCTGGCCCAGCCTCCTTCCGGGACAGAACAAAGGGCAGACTTTGGTCCCTGCCTGTTCATTTACAGAAGTGGTGTGTAATCGCCTGGCCCTTGGGCATATTGAGTCACCATGCTTGGGAAACCCCGTGGTCTCCAAACTTGCCCCCCACCTGCTGGTCCGAGACCATTTCCTTTTCCTGGAGTGAGTGGCTCTCTCTGCGCCAATTCATGCTGGCCTGTGATGGGCAGAGTGGTGGCTGCACTCTGTGACAGGCCTGCTTCCCTCAGGCAGTTCTCAGCTAGGCCCTGGCCCAGGGCTGACGGGGCCATGCCAGTGGAAGGGATTTGATGGGGTGGAGTCTGGGGGTGGGGGCGAGGCAGGCTGGCTGGCTGCAGCCCTCCGTGACTGGACATTGCTTGGCAAGGCAGAGGATTTGGAGGGCTGGTGCCCTTGGAGGGTTGCCAGCATTACTGGCCGGCTGTGGGGGAAATGAAGGGTGTGCCGCCTTGAATTGGCAAGTGCCTAAGCAAGGTATTAAAGCTAAGATAAAGTTCGAAACATCTGGGGAAAGCCTTGTGGAATTTTTCTAATCCTTAGTCATCCCTGGGACTGTCATGATGATAAAGTGGCGCATAACTCAGGCCATGTTGGAGATTTGTCACCTGGTCATCAGTGTCCACACGTTTGCATATGCAGGACGGTGGGGCCCTGCACCTCTGCTGCGGGGGTGGGGGGCCGTGTGCAGAAACTAAGACCATGGGCTTTGGAGTTTTTCTGGCCTCCCGGGCTATAATCCCAGCTTTCTGGGGCTACACTCCTGACAAGGTGTCCAGGAAGCCCCTGACGTCTGCCCCTCCCGTCTCCACAGGTCCACGCCTACATCATCAGCTCCCTCAAGAAGGAGATGCCCAACGTCTTTGGTAAAGAGAGCAAAAAGAAAGAGCTGGTGAACAACCTGGGAGAGATCTACGCAAAGATCGAGCGGGAGCATCAGATCTCCGCCGGCGACTTCCCCAGCCTTCGCAAGATGCAGGTACAGCCGTCCCAGCTGGTGGCCCCAGTGGTTCTCCAGGGGGCGAGGCTTCCCAAAGTGGAAGCAGCTGCACCCCACCCAAATTGGAGACATTGACCCGGGTCCTGACACTGGGAGGGGAATGTGGTGAGTCAGCCTGGGTGGCGGGGGGAGGACGGGTTGCCCGGCACGCTGGCCTCATCCCACAGCCCTGCGAAGGAGAACTGCTTTTGCCTCTGATGCACAGATTGGGGAGCCAAGGCCCAGCGGGTTAACTGAGTTGCCCGAGCTCTTAAGCAGCTGTGACTCGGAACCCGCTTTCTCTTGGGAACCCTTGCTTTGCCCACTCCGCCTGGAGTCCGGGAGGGGCCTGACCCACCCTTCGCCTTCCTGCCCGCCCGCCACAGGAACTCCTACAGACCCAGGACTTCAGCAAGTTCCAGGCCTTGAAGCCCAAGCTGCTGGACACAGTGGACGACATGCTGGCCAACGACATCGCCCGGCTGATGGTGATGGTGCGCCAGGAGGAGTCCCTGATGCCCTCCCAGGTCGTGAAGGGGGGCGCCTTCGACGGCACCATGAACGGGCCCTTCGGGCACGGCTACGGCGAGGGGGCCGGTGAAGGCATTGACGACATTGAGTGGGTGGTGGGTAAGGACAAGCCCACCTATGACGAGATCTTCTACACGCTGTCGCCCGTCAACGGCAAGATCACGGGTGCCAATGCCAAGAGGGAGATGGTGAAGTCCAAGCTGCCCAACACGGTGCTGGGCAAGATCTGGAAGCTGGCCGACGTGGACAAGGACGGGCTGCTGGACGACGAGGAGTTCGCCCTGGCCAACCACCTCATCAAGGTCAAGCTGGAGGGCCACGAGCTGCCCACCGACCTGCCCCCACACCTGATCCCACCCTCCAAGCGGAGGCTCGAGTGACCACCCAGCAGACACTGGGGGGAGGGGAAGGGGCACCAGTTCTCAAGGTCCATAAAGACTGAGTGGCTGTTTCCTCAGCTCTTGGAAAGGAAAACCACCATCTTTCTTTTCAAGCTGTTCCTGGGCCCAGCAGGGGAGGCAGGGGTCATACTCGTATGTGAATGATGGAATTTTATGCACAAGAACTATGGATATTTTTAATATATAACGTTAGAGGCAGCCTTCTTTCTTGCCTCCTCCTCCGTCTGACAGGCCCACGCCCACTCGCACAGTCTGCCTTCCGCATCCTTGCCCCCTGCTCTGGCTGTGCAGCATGTACTGCCACTGTGGCCGCTCCCAGCACACCCCTTCTGGCATTGCTGGGCCCTTGGGCCATGTGTAGACAGAAACGACCCGATCGCATTGGTTTGTGAGCTGCCTGTTGCTTCTCTGGGCCGTTGACTTCCTCTGTGCTCCCAGATTCAGGTTCTTGTGCCTCCCTCTGCCCTGCGACCCCTGTGCACAGAGCCTACTCTTTGCTCTCAGACCCTCCCACCCTTCACTCAGCAGTCACAGAAGCGAGGCCCTGCTCCCTTTTGGGGGCTGCGGTGGGGGGTGGGTGTGTGTAAGAATCGCCTTGCAGAAAAACATATAAGCTACTTTTGGTTTTGTAAGTGACACCTTTTATACTTGACCGAATTTTTCAGTAACTTCCTAACCACTTGTTCAGAAGCTGTGATTTTTGTCTCCTTTCCCACACTCCAACCAGGGGGCAGCTCTACCCAGGAGCCATTAGACGGTGCATACAGAGCTCACCCCGCCAGGGACCCCAGAGGTGTGTTTCCTGCTGCACCCTCTGACTTTCCTGGAACATTGTGGTATACCTCTCTGCGCCACCCTTGAGTGGGTGGGTGGTGGGTCCCCATGAACCTGGGATGGCTCGGTGCTCCAGCCCCAGTCTAGTGGCCAGACAGAGACCCTACCCTCTGTCACCAGTCCTTACCCTCTGTCGTCCCCCTTCAATTCCCATGGAAGCCCTCCCCTACCTTCTTCCCCTGAGTAAAGGAGGGTGGCACGTGACTTGGATGCCCTTCAAACAAGCCCCTCCCCAGGCTGAGCAATAAACCTGAGCCAGCGAGCAGCCAGTTCAGGCCGCCTTACTGTTCTGCCTTGGCCAGGCTGTCCCAGGACAGCCTCGGGAGCATGGCCGTGCTCGCTGGCCAGTGGTTCCCGCCAAGGCCAGAGCCAATCGCAGAGCCACTGGCAGGGGGAGCAGGCTTCCCACCAAGCACGCCCACAGAGGTCTCAGGGACTCCACTGACCTCTTCGACCCCTGCCCACGCTCCCAGTGCTGCTCTCCGGGCCTCTGTCCATTGGGTCTGAGTGGCAGGAACTGGCCTGGTTACGTTCAGCCGGCCTCTGCCCAACATTCCATATGGTATTAGGTGAGGATGGGGGCGCTTCGTCGCGAATTCAGTTTCAGGTGCCAGTGGCTTATCCATGCGCACCTATGGGAAGAAAAAGCAACTAAGACAAGAATTTTTCTTGCATTAAAAAAAGTCATTGTGTTGAAGCTGGCTTCTGGTGCTTCGTTGTCTCCCAGGGGCCTGCTCCCCACAGTGCCTGCTGGGGAGCTGGCAGAGCACTGTGGGGGCCAAGATGCCACCAGGGACAGAGTGGCAAGCCTGCTGGGGTGAGGTGGCAGGGACTGCCTTCCTGGTCACACTCAGCTCTGTGGCAGCTACGACCTCCTCGCAATAGAGTGAAGCCTGCAAATGAGGCTGACAAACCCTTTGCGCTGGGTGGGAGCTGAACAGTAGTTTGTTTGAGGAGAGGGTGGGGTGAAGAATTTGGGAGAACCTCTGCTGACACGACTATGCTACCTGCCCTGGGGTCAGGGAGAAGGTACCTGCCTTGTACGATCTTCACAGCATCTCTTCCAACCTGGGCCCCACCCTCGCCGTGGACAGACAGGTGGGCGCCCACGGGGCTCCTGGCACTGGGAGGGGTTGACTGGGCTGGGTGCTAGCTAGCCCCAGGGTGGTTTAGAGACAGCGAAGCTTGTACTCAGACTGTACAGACCAGCCAAAGTACAATTACTAAAGGTGGGGCCAAACGTCACAGATAGGGGAAGGGATACTTTGTACCAGCAGAGGGGAGGGTGACAAACTGGGAACTGGTGTGCCAAGGAAGGGATCAGCCGTGTGCAAGCAGGGTGGAGCGTGCTCCGGGCACACTTGTGGCAGAAGACAGTATATGAACCGGTGCTTGCGGGTTCTGAGGGCCAGGTTGTGTGTGCCAGCTCGCATGGCAAGCATCTGGTCTGATGGCCGGTATTTGATCGCCAGCCTTCCTGGTGCCACGAGGAGGTACCAGCTCACGGTTTTCCCTGTGCTGGGTGTACCTTGACCCTCATGACCAGGCGAGTCAGTGTTCTTCCCATTTCACAGCCGAGAACCTGAGACTCAAGACGGCTTGAAGAACAGGTACTCAGGATGAGATTCAAACCCGGTCTGCCCGACTCCAGGGTGTGAGGCCCACCGGGTCTCTAATCCAAAGTAAGTCTTCAAAGGAAAAACAAAGTTCACAGCTCACACCCCCACCACCAAAGTCTGCAGCTGTAGATTCAGATTTGAGAAACTCACGTGGAACATTAAATGCTGTCACTCCAGGCAGGAGGCCTGAAGGCTTGGCGCAGCCCCTCAAATTTCCAGGGGTCACTCAAGAGGTGGAATATGCTTGTTCAAGCTGTGAACGCACCACGAAAACAGAACTTAGGAGTTCTCATGGAAGGTGAGAGAAGCACTACCTGGCCAGCTCTGCCTCCTCTGAGTCCACCACACGGGGGCTTTGCTGCACACCCCACACCCGGGGTGGCAGGGTGGGGGGTGAACACCCTAAGGCTGCCTGCCCCAGGAAGTGAGGGCTGATCTGAGAGTGAGGCTTGAAGGAGAGGCCGAGGACAGGTGTCTGCCCCCCTCATGCCCCAGAGCTCAGGCCTCTGGTTTGAGTTTTACAGGCTGGAGAATCCTCTACCGGCTGTGATGGGAACTTAGGGAGGGCCAGTGTTTGTGGACAAAGGTGTGGCCACCCTGGGGATAGCACCCGCTCCTCACCCCCTGCCCAACTCCCTAGCTGGCTGGGATGCTGGGTGAAAGGCACCCCCTTCAGAGGCTGGGCACAAGGCAGCTGATTCCACCCAGCACCCAGAGCTCCTTCAGGAAGAGGCCTCTGGGACCATCTGCCCATGTGGCACCTCAGAGCCCAGGACCCAGGAAGCAAGGGGCCCAGCCACTGCTTCTGAGCCCCGACACAGCAGCTCTGAGGTGCCGTGTGAGATCTCATCAGAATAAGCATTTCTTTTGCTCCTTAGTAAACAAAAATGTTACCATGAATCTATTATGTCAAATGGGGTGGTCGCAGAACTTGCCCAAGGCCACCAGTCTGTGACAGGGTTAAGACACCCAGCCACCAGTTCTGCCCCTCAGCATTTGAACCACACAGCACAGGTCTCAGGTAGACAGGCAGGGGTTCGAATCCTACCTGTGCCACTCACTGGGACTGCTGTCCTCTCCCCTCCTGAATCTGTTTCCTCACGCGCCAAATGCAGACAGGAATCCCTGCTTCATAGGGGCAGGGCCCCTAGGGTGCCTGATTCGAGAGGCCACCTTTGCCGAGCACCCCAGGGCAATTGGTCAGGGTAGGGGTAAGGGTCGGTGAGGGGAGCCCAGCACCCCACCCAAATCACAGAATAAAGAAAGCAGGACCCACCCTTCCCCGAAGCAGCTCACAGACTTGGTGGCGCCCTTGGGCCAGAGAGGTGGTGTCCAGGGGGCTTGGGCCTGGCTTCCTGTGCGCCCAGAGGGATTGCTAATGATAAAACCACATGGGGCTGCAGCCTTTGTGGAGCGTGGGAGCCCCTATGGCGTGTTGGAGCAGTACAGAGAAGGTTTTTGGAAGAAAAGCCAGGATGATGAAATCACCATATGTCTACTCATTTGGGACTTTGGACTTTTTAGAGGACACAACACTGGTGTGCTGGGGTGAGCGGGGAAGTGGGCCTGTGGGGCTGCCAAGGACTAGTTTGGGGAGTGAGACCCCTGAACCCCACGATGTCCACCAGCCCTCCCCAAAAGCCAGCCCAATAGACACACTCTTAAATAAAACCTGGAACCTGAGCAGCAATGCAGCTCCCCCAACCTTCAATGACATGCTCTTCGTAGAGACAGCTCCAGCGACTGCTGGTGGCTGTCCCATGTACCATTTGCCCTTCACACCTGAGCTGGGGCAGTTCTCCATTGTGTACAGACAGCAGCCCAGAAAGAAGTGACCTGCCCAAGGCCACACACCTGGTCGGCAGCAGGCAGGGCTGTGTGACCCCACAGCCAGCCTGTCCTCGTTCCCTGGCTCCGTGAGGCAGGAGTAGGGCACGGAACTTCTCATGTGGCCAAGGTCAGGGTGGCCGGCCATTCTAAGTAGCGCTGCAGGACCATCTGCTGAGAGTGGCTTCCCGAGGCAGGACTGGGAGAGCATTGGGGCTGAATCTCCACCTTGGGGCAGAGGAACCACAGGCGCGCTCCGAAGGCCTAAGATGTGGCTGTGGATGTGACAGACCCCTGAGCCTGCCTCTGTGTGGGCCACACCCAGACCCAGAGAGCTATGCTCTGGGGGTCAAAAAACCGGGGTCCCTGCCACTCCCTTGCACTGGCCTCTCACCTTCCCCTCTTTGGGGTCCCCCACTTATCTGAACCACCCTCTGTCTGCTAGGCCTGGGTCGTTGAACTGACCGTTTCTTTTTCTCACCATCCAAGGCCCTTCACAGAAGCCTACATCAAGGCCACCTCAGCCTGGCCTTTCTCTGGCCCCTGTCCCCAGTGTCTGGGGCCATATGCTGCCCTTCTGCTGCCAGGCACTGGCCTAGGTCTGGAACCTGGGGAAGGAGCTCCAGGCTCATACCACCCACCTCCCACCTCCCCAGCCTGCCAGTATTAATCTGTTAAGGGAGGGTAATAATAACTCCCTCTGGCAGGGCCCTTGTGAAGACGGCAGATCTGCAGTCACTTTGAAATGCGAAGGACCACAGGAATGAAGGTGCACTCACCATGATCCGCTACCCCCAGGGCTCAGTGAGACCTGGTGCCAGCACCTCAATACCAAAGGGGCTGGGAGGGGAGAGCCGGTGCCCCTGCACTTGGGTGAGCCTCCAGGAAGCAGTGAAGAGAGGAGTGCGAATGAGGAGGCAATGGGAAGGTGGATGGTGGAGGTGTGCTCAGACTCCTTCACCTGCTGAGCTGCCCCCAAGCTGGGCCAGGATCTCTGCCGCATGCAGGGCTCCCTGGGATGAGGCCTGTGCATCCCTGGTGGTCTAACACGGGATCAGAGAACAGAACTGCGGGGGCAAAGTAGGACCAAGTCTAGGAGCTGTTTCTGAGGGCAGGGCTGGCGGACTGGCTGCTTGTTGAGGCTGAAACAGGGGTTCAGGTACAGCCTGAATCTTGAAGGGTTTTCTGACCTTGGAGTTGCAAATGAGAACGCAGGGAACTGACCTCCTTTTACAGACAAGGAAACTGAGGCTTGGAACAGGATGTGACAAAAATGAATACAGGACCAAATAGAATCAAGTACCAGATGGCTGGGCAGTGCCTAGGGCCAAATATGTTCTGCCCTATGCAGACCACGGTGGGTCTCAGATTTTGCTGTTTGGGACTCAGTTTCCCCTCTGCTGTATTATGGGGGATGGAGTCTGAAAGGCCAGGGGTGGACTTGTCTGAGAACTCAGCGTTCAGAGAGGCTAAGGGACTTGCTTAAGGTCACACAGAGTAAACCAGGACCCAGAGGCCTCACCAGTTGGTCCTTGATTACTGACTCCTTGAGCCCGTGGTGTGCGGGGGGGGGGGGGGGGGGAATCAGGGTGTCCAAGAGGGGCAGCAAGGAATGGCCCATCTTCCCACCCAGAAGCCTCTCCCTACCCCTAGTTTCCTAGGAGAGGGGTTTGGGCTTGTCCTGAGTACCGGGCCCTCCTCTGGTCTCTGGCGCCCTCTTGTGGCCTCCGAGGGCACGAACCCTCCTGTGGGCCCCACCCCTGCCCTGCCCCCGAAAGGAGGACCCAGAATGCATCAGGTGAGAACCACGAGGGCTCAACCACACCATTCCAACCCCCTCACAAGAGACACAGAGTCGGTGATGGGATCCCCAGATTTGGGTTTGAATCCTGGCTCCCTTCCCTCATCTGATTTGGGTGACACATCCCGTCTCGGTTTCCGCATTTCACAGACCGTGGGCAAGTCTCAGAGGAGAGATCAAATGGGAGACCCCTGAGAAAGCCCCAGGGCGGCTACAGATGCTCAGTTCAGCTTCACGGACATCCACAGGGCGCCTCCTCCTTCAAGGTGACCCTGTCGGGACTCAAGGAGGTCCCCGCGGAGGGAGGAAGGCAATCCCCAAAGAGATCTTTTTTAATGGAAGAACTTGTTGTCTAAGGCCACTAAAACCCCCACCTTTTGATCCTTCCTCTTGGATAGAACCACAGTCCCATGGCATCTGGTCCAGTCCAGCTGGAGACAGCTGGGCAGAAATCAGAAATACTATTGGACAGAGCCAGCCCCTTCCCTCCCCCCGACCTCCTCCAATCCAGCTGGGACCTCTCCTGGTCTTTTAAGATCCTGGCCGGCCTCAGGCCCTGCTCCCGCCCAGGCTTTAAAAGCCTGTAGTGCAGTTACCAATGCAGCCCCATTGCAGGGTCTAGCTGCAGGACCTCCTCACCCTCAGCCCCCCACAATTTGTCTTTGTTTTTCCCCAAGTCTCAGTGTATCCATCTGCCAAATGGGTGTAACCATCCCTGTCTCAGCTACTTGTCTCCCAGGTCGGCTGTACGATACAAATAAAATGAAATCAGAAACTAGCGAGTTTTTTGGAGAAGGGTGCCAAGCGCAGTCGATATCCCGGGGAGAGAGTGGACTACAATTCCCATCCGGCTCCGGGGCCGCGGGCGTACCCAGCCCCTCTCCCTGAACTGGGGGAGAGGGCGGCCACGGGGCAAGGAAAGTTGCAGTACCCCAGGCATTCCCCCCCCCCCAGGTTAGGAGCTGGCGAGAACCCAGATAGGGCTGTGTTTGGGACCGCGCGGGGGTCTAGGTGGCCTTTCCGGTCTCCCTGGGACCACCCCGCCTTCCCCCTCCCCGCCCAGGAGATAGTGTTGTTCGGGACCCGCCCCCCCACTTCCTGGCCAAGGGTTGGCCCCGCCCCAGCGCGTCTCCGCCCTCCCACCTTCACCTACAGTCGTATTTCCCATTGGCCGGCGCGCACCTGCCCGTCTGTCGGGGGCGGGGCGGAGGGCGGGGCGGGGCGCCCAGGTGAGGGCGCGCAGGCGGCGGCGGAGGAAGGTGACAGCGGGGAGGGCGGGGGTGGGGGGAGGACGCACAGAGGACCGGCATATTGACAGACGGACGGACCGACGGACGGACCGACGGACGGGAATGCGGGCGGCCAGGCTCTAGCCTGGGCGTGGGGCTCCGGCTGCAGCCATGGAGCGGCGACTGCGTGCGCTGGACCGGCTGGCGCGGGGCGAGGCCGGCGGCGGCCCGGGGCTCGACGGCCTCCTGGATCTGCTGCTGGGGCTGCACCACGAGCTCAGCAGCGCCCCCCTGCGGCGGGAGCGCAACGTGGCGCAGTTCCTGAGCTGGGGTGAGTGGCACAGGCGGGACTGAGGTGGGGCGGACCCAAGGGCACTGTGCTGGGACCCTCTCCCTCTGCGCTCCACGCCCACAGACCCTCCCGCTGGGAGCCACACCCCCACACATTTTCACACACACACAAAGATGCCTGGAACTGGCCCTGACATGTGCCCCCGGACCCCGCGGGTCTCTCAGTCACCTGCACACCTTACCCTCACTCACGTTCGCACACACACTCTCCTTCCCACTCACAGAACCTGGCACGTGTACACACATATCACACAGACTCACATAAACTTGGTCCCAGGTATAGATCCTACTTGATGCAGGTACACAATACATGCTTGACACAGTCACGTCCAGGATTCCTCTCTCACACATCACACACCTCATGACCCATGAGAACACACACTCACACACAGACTCCAAGGCATGGCACCCACTGACACACATGGTCTCTCGGTCTCCCACATACCACATGGATGCACGGAGGCACTCATATACAGCTAATGGGGAGACCCAGGAAGCTCCACGCTTTGCCCTGCAGACCACACTGGCTGTTACACATTCATGTTTCCACTCACAGATCTGTAGTTATTGCACACTTCCCCACAAACACACACTTCTATCTCTGTGCATAGAAGACCACCCCAGGCTGGATATAGGAACCAACCTCAGCCCCTTTGTGCAAGCTGCTGGCCAGGCTTCCTGAGGGCTTTTCCCCAGGGCCAGGGAGGAGAACCTGGCTGGAGGTGGGTCTGCACCCCTTCCTGGTTGACTCATCTGAGTCACTGGGAGTGGCTGACCCGGGGTGACCCTGAATTCACTGTGGGCACTGGCGCCAACCCCAGGGCTCCTTGGTCACACCCGGCCATGGGGGGAGGGCACAGGGTCTGGCCTGGAGAGTGGGTGAGGCGGGTGTTTGCCCAGTGGGCGACTATCGTTCCTGGCACTCCTGAGTTCTGGGCAGGCATATGGCCCAGTCTGGCACAGTTGGGGGCCTGAGACATGCCACTGAGTTGGCCCCCAGCCTTAGCCCTGTCCTCCAGGGTGAGGGTAGTCAGAAGGCCCCTGCTTCTGCTGCCTGCCCTCCTCCTAGACTCGTGCAACTTATTTGTGTGTCTGACTGTGTTGTCATCACTCCCTGTGACACCCACACCCACGTGTGTGTGTTTGCACACACATGTGCTCCTCCCTGCCTGCCTCTAGCACCTCTGCCTGGGACCCCAGCGTGGGGGCCTGTCTGTTGACATCTCCTAAGGTAACTTGCAGGGCGGTGACTCACTCCCTGCCCCAACTTGTCCCTGCTCCTTCCCAGAGCCCCCATCCCCTGGGGCAGGGCGAGGGGACTGGGCAGCCTGTCCTCGGGGCCTGGATCCTCCTGGCTACAGGCCCCAGGTTTGGCCCCTGTCTGGCGGATGGGTATCCACCCAGGCCTGGTTACCCCTTGGAGGCCTGTGGCTGCTCCTCTCAGCTGCACACACAGACCTGGGAAAGAGACAATTAATTTCTGTAATAAGGTTTCCACCCCTGCTGCGGGGGTGCTGCCTGATAAACCTGTGGAGCAGCTCTCTGTCCCACACACAGACCCGCCCAGCTGGCAGGGTTTATCTCCTGGTGGGGGAAACTGAGGCAGGGAGCCAGACTGCAGCTGTCCCCAACCCCTACTGCTCACTCTTGTCTCTTTAAGTTTCCAGGCCCCAGTTCCCTCCTCCAGGCCTGGGAAGGGCTTGGGAGTGGCTGGAGGTGCCCCTCGTGGGAGTGTCAGGGATTGAGGAAGGAGGTTCTCAGCCCAGTGAAGGCCAAGTCCAGAGAGGGAGGCAGGGCTCAGAGTGGTTGGGCTGGTCAGGCCTGGAGGAGATCCTAAGTGCTCACACCCTCCAGTGCCAGCGTCAGGCTCCAGGGAGAGGGTTTTTGGCCCTGTCTTTGAGTCTTGTGAGAACCTGGGCAGACCTAGCTATGCATGCCAACCAAGAGGCCCCACTCGGGTAGATGGAGCCTATCCTGCAGAGCCCTGCAGAACCCCTGTCCTCTGGGGCTGCCCCGGGCCTCATCCTCAGCCAGGTACCTCTGTGCCTAGAGGGTCCCAAGACGTGCCCACAGCTCCTCAATGGCAGAGAATCCTCTCTGGGGACAAGGAATGTTGCCCGTCCAGTTTCCCAAGACAGGCCCTGGCCTGGTCTTGCTAGGTGGCCAAGAACTGTGCGCTGGGGGTGGGAATGGTATCCCCATCAGCCCCAGGGTGACCTGGCCAGCCAGGGTCAGCCCCCAGGCTGGGGAGACTACAAGTTTCATCAGCCCCTGGGATCCAGGCTGCCTGGAATCTGGGGACAGGGGTCCAGGGAGTGATGGATTCAGGGAGGTCTGGGAGCCAGGTAGTCAGCAGGGTCAGGACCCCACCTTGATGCCCTGATCATGGCTGAATGGGCCGCAGTGCCTGTCAACCCCTCGGCCGTCAACCCTCCCCGTCCTTGGGGAGGTCATCCTTGCCCTGGCCTCATGGGAGTTGCAGCTCCTGGCTTTCTCCCGGTGAGAGAGGGAGCTGGGCCCTCCCCACAGGTTCGTTGAGCCCTACTCTATGTCCCCTTAGCCAGCCCCTTCGTAACAAAGGTGAAAGAGCTGCGGCTCCAGAGAGATGACTTTGAGATCTTGAAGGTGATCGGCCGAGGCGCCTTTGGGGAGGTGAGCAAAGGGCCTGGAGGAGGTGGGAGGATGGTGTTTGCACCCAGGCTGGGCTGACCCCAGTGCTCTCTGTGGCCTCAGGTCGCCGTGGTGAGGCAGAGGGACAGTGGGCAGATTTTTGCCATGAAAATGCTGCATAAATGGGAGATGCTTAAGAGGGCCGAGGTCAGTTTGGGGTCTGGTGGGACTTTGGCACCCTACAAATGGGCAGGGGCGGGTGTGGCCAGTGAGGCTACAGGGCATGCAGGGGAAGGGGTGGTCATGGCTGCCGAACAGACAGAGGATTCATCCCTAATAGCTGCCCACTCCCCCATTCCTTCCTCACAATTAGCCCGTCTTAGAAGCAAGCAGAGTTGTTACCATTTCCCTTATGATAACACTGAGGCCCAGAGCCATAGAGCATGGGCTTGGGCTCACACAGGTGACCTTGATCTGAGCTTCTAGACTTACTGAGTCTCACTCCATCCCCTGAGCTGGAATGGGGGGCTTTCCTGGGCTCTGATCCCACCCCACCTCCTGCTCCCCAAACCTGCTATAGACAGCCTGTTTCCGGGAAGAGCGGGACGTTCTGGTGAAGGGGGATAGCCGTTGGGTGACTGCTCTGCATTATGCCTTCCAAGACGAGGAGTACCTGGTGAGAATACCGGGCAAGGTTGGAGGGGTTTGCCTGGGGGCAAAGAACGAGGCCCTTGGGGGCCAGAGGCACTGGGTCCCTCCTCCTGGGACCAACCAGCTCACCCTCCCTACTAGCTCGAGCGCCTGGAGCCTCCTGTCTGAGCTCTGGCTGGGAGCTGGCTGCTCCAGAGCTGCTGGAGACACAGCCCTGCCTCTCAGAGCACTGAGGGACCACTGGGATGTAGGGCCATGGGGCAGGTACCCCCCATTTCCGTCTGATTCTTGCCCCCACCCACCACCATCTAGTACCTGGTGATGGACTACTACGCCGGCGGGGACCTCCTCACGCTGCTGAGCCGCTTTGAGGACCGCCTCCCACCTGAGCTGGCCCAGTTCTACCTGGCTGAGATGGTGCTAGCCGTCCACTCACTGCACCAGCTGGGTTACGTGCACAGGTGGGGCCCACAAAGCCCCCACTGCCCTATCTAGCCCCTCCTGACAACTCTGGGGACAGCTGACATTTGCTGAGTCCTCACCACATGCCAGGCCCTGTGCTGGCTGCTTCATATGCGTGATGCTTTTGAATCCTCGCCCCAAAAACCTTATGTGAGGGGGGCTGCTATTGTCCCATTTTACAGATGAGGAAGTCAGGGCTTAGCACAGGTAAACACATGCCTGGCTCAAGGTTACTCAACTAGTGGGTGGCCGAGCCATGGTTTACATGGGGACATCTGACCCCTGTGTCCCCCACAGCACACCCTGCTGCCTCCAGAGGTTGTCCGTATGGATCCCTTCCCCCAATCTAACCACCTTCTTGCTTCCTGGGAGCCAGGAGGCCTGGCCACCAGCCTTCCCATGCCCCAGCCCTCCGACACACATGCGTGCACACACAGGCATGTGCCTAAACCCACATCCACATGCACGGGTCAGGCCCTCACTCTCCCTGCCTCCCCCAGGGATGTCAAGCCGGACAATATCCTGTTGGACATGAATGGCCACATCCGCCTGGCTGACTTTGGTTCCTGCCTACGTCTCAACAACAGTGGCATGGTAAAGACCCCACCCCATAGTGGGGGCAGGAGACACCCGGTCAAGAGAGTTCCCAGGGGCCTGGAAAGCACCAGGCCTAGTGCAGGGAGCATCAGGCTCCCAGGGCATGGAAGGGTTAGGCCCAGGCCCCAGATGGGAGCCCCAAGCCAGCCAAGCCCTAAGGAGTGGGGGTTCCAGGCCGAGACCCAGGCCATGGGGAGGGGCTCGCAGGCCCAGCCAAGCCCGAGACTGTCCTTAAGGCATTGTCAACACCACCACCCACAGGTGGATTCGTCGGTGGCAGTGGGGACGCCTGACTACATCTCCCCTGAGATCCTGCAGGCCATGGAGGAGGGCAAGGGCCACTATGGGCCACAGTGCGACTGGTGGTCGCTGGGGGTCTGCGCCTATGAGCTGCTCTTCGGAGAAACCCCGTTCTACGCTGAATCCCTGGTGGAAACCTATGGCAAGATCATGAACCATGAGGTCTGGCTGCCAGGCTCCAGGGTTCTGGGAGGGGAGCGGGACTCCTGTGTCTGAGAGGTTGGTGGTGCCCCCAGGCGGGGGTGGGATCCCACATACCCACCCACACCCCTTCCCTGGGCTTGCAGGACCACCTCCAGTTCCCCCCAGATGTGCCTGATGTGCCAGCCAGTGCCCAAGACCTGATCCGCCAGCTGCTGTGCCGCCAGGAGGAGCGTCTGGGCCGCGGAGGGCTGGATGACTTCCGGAACCACCCCTTCTTCGAAGGCGTGGACTGGGAGCGGCTGGCAACCAGCACTGCCCCCTACATCCCTGAGCTTCGCGGGCCCATGGACACCTCCAACTTCGACGTGGATGATGACAACGTCAACCATCCAGTGAGTGGCGGGTTCCGCTACAGTAGAAAAGCTTCCTTGACCCTCCCTGGAACCCCCTAGAAGTTCCCCAAAGCAGTTGCTAGGCTGGGGATGAAGCCTTTGGACCCCAGAGGCTCATGGGAGTTATGGTTCACCTGCCCTGAGGTGGGTTGTGCCAAGTGAAGGTCCTTTGACCTCACGTCATCCTATTAACTAGAAGTCGTATAAGGAAGAAGATTCCCAGTAGTATCTGGAAGGTCATAACCTCAAGTACTCATAGGAATTGTGGTCCGTTTAGGTAGGGACCATGTTACTCCCACTAGGTTCCCACCTGAGAAGGAGGAGTTTGACACTCCTAGTCCCAGAGTGTCTCCTGGGTCTCAAGTCTCAGCTTGGAGCTACGCTTGTTGACTGACTCTCCTTCCCTTCCTTCTGCAGGGAACCCTGCCACCACCCTCCCACGGGACCTTCTCAGGCCACCACCTGCCATTTGTGGGCTTCACCTATACCTCGGGCTGGTGAGTCTAGTCCCCACATACCTGTGAGAAGCTGGCGGCTGCCTGGCCTGAAGGCCACTGGGAGCGTAATCTGTCAGGACCCTGGGAAAGGGGCTGAGTGTCCCACCTGGTGCCTGCATGTGACAGGCGCTCAGGAAGCACATTGTGAGCCCTCAGGAGAGTAGCTCTCCATGTCCTCAGGGTCCTGGTGATGCCCTGCCCATATCCCCTCTGGGTTCCACCCCAGCAATTGGCCCTCATAGTACCCTCCATGGCGAGCTGGGAGTGTACTGGACTCGAAGCCAAAGGCCTAGCATTGGAAGGGCCCCTACTGCTCCCCGAGCCTTACTTTGTGCTTCTGTAAAATGGGCGAGGTGATCCAGTTCCATCTGTAGGGCTGGCCTGAAACTGCAGCAAGGTTTTGAGAGAGGAGGTGCTCCGAGGTGTAAGCAAATATGTCTGATCTGCACTCAGGATCTCCCACTGTGTGCTGCACTCATGGATCTCCCACTGTGTGCTGCACTCATGGATCTCCCACTGTGTGCTGCACTCATGGAGTGCCCATGGTGTGCCAGGCATGGGTCCCGCAGGGCCCATACCACTGAGTCCTCTTGACAGTCCTCGGAAGAAGTCCTATTATCATCACCATTTTCCTGTAAGGAAACCGAGGCTCAGATATATTAGGTGACTGTTCATGGTCACACAGCTTGTAAGGGCCAGCGCTGGGACTGGAACCTGGGCCTGGGGGACGCTGGAGCCACTGCCCTGGGCTGCTGCCCATGGTACTAGCCTGGAGCCTCCCAAGTGTAGGGTCTGGTCTGATTTGTTTCTCTTCTCGACATAGAGCCCAAGGTTGGGTACAGAGCTGGCACATAGTGGGTGTTTCTTGGGTAGACGAATGATTGGCTGCAGCAGAATGGAGGCAGCTTTGGGGGGGTGGGGTCTCTGCCAACCTCTGTTGCCCTGCTCCCCTAGTCCGGGCCCTGAGAGCAGCTCTGAGCAGTTGGCTGCCCTGGAGCGGAAGCTCCGTTGTCTAGAGCAGGAGAAGATGGAGCTGAGCCAGAAGCTCCAAGGTATGGGGAGCCAACTGGGCCAGGGCTGGGTGGGTCTGACCCGGAGGCTACTGCTGCAGGACTAACTACTCACAGTGCATCCCCCCACTTCAGAGGACCTGCAGATCCCCTCAAACCATCGGGAGCTGGAGCAGCTACGGAATGAAGTGCAGACTCTACAGGACAGGCTGTTAGGTATCCCTACCCTCCACCCTCGCCCCATCTCTTCCTCTTACCCTCACCTCGGAGGCTGACCTGCTTTCCCAGTACAGCTAAGTGCAACCTGGGACATGCCCCTGCTCTGTACTTGCTGTATGAGCTTAGGGAACTATCTGAAACTCTCTGAGCCTCCATGTAGAAAATGGACCAAGGAGACCCACCTCCCAGGCTGTGATGAGGGTTCTATGAGACACTGCACGTGGCGTGCCTGGCTGAGGCTGGGACAGTCAGTATGTGTGGGTCTCAGTGACAATTCCTGGCAGAGATGCTGAGGGACAACAAGACCCCCTTGTCCCAGACGGATGGGCCCCCTGCTGGTAGCCCAGGCCAGGACAGTGACCTATGGCTGGAGAGAGACCACCAGCTCGTCCAGGTGAGGGCCTGGTGAGGTGGGTGAGTGGCCCCGGGCTTGATGCTAGAGAGGTCCTTGCCCTGACTCCAGGCCTTATCCTCCCCACCCCCACCCGAATGCCCCAGGAGCTGGCTGAGGCTCGGGCAGGGCTGCAGGCGCAGGAGACGGAGCTCTGCAGGGCACAGGGGCGGCAGGAGGAGCTGCTCCAAAGGCTGCAGGAGGCGCAGGAGAGAGAGGCAGCCACGGCCATCCAGAACCAGGCCCTGACCTCCCAGCTGGAGGAAGCCCAGGCTGCCCGGAGGGAGGTGAGTCACGGGGGTGGGTGGGGACAGCAGTAGGTCCCTGCCCCCGGGACCCCTGGCATGGCTGGAGGAAGCCCAGGGAGTTGGTTCCAGGTTCTGGGAACACCACGTGCCTTTGCACCCCGCACTGTGGCTGGCAGAGGCCTGAGCAATGGGATGACGGCCGGGTGGAGCGGGCTGGGGGTTCACTGCCTCCCTTCCTCCTCGGGCTGCCAGAGCCTGAGAGAGTGTAGCAAGGCCAGGTAGAGGGTTGGGGTGGACAAGGTCAGCACTGGCTGCCTCTGTACCCCATCGCAGCTGCAGGCCCAGGTGGCCACCCTGAGCCAGGAGGTAACACAGCTTCAGAGACAGCGGGAGCGAAGCCTTGAGAAGGAGTCTTCCCGGGTCCAGGTAGTGATGTCCTACCCTTTGCCAAGTGTCACTTCCCTTGACCTGACCCCACTCAGGTCCAGGCCTGTGTCCAGGGGTAGGGTGGGCGGTGGCTCTCGGGCCCCTGGCCTGACCCGCCTCCATGTCTTCAAGACCGTCCACACAGCCTCTGAGACCAATGGTATGGGATTGCCTGAGGCTGGGCCCCAGGAAGCACAGCTAAAGAAGGAGGTGGCTGCCCTGCGTGTCCAGCTGGAGCAGGCCCGCGGCACCGGGTGAGCTGGGCAGCCGGGGTGGGGGTGGACGGCGTGAGGGCCCGAACTGGGAGTCATGGAGTCATTCTCTAATCCCCAGCTCCAGTGGGAAGGAGGAGGCCTTGTGCCGGCTACAGGAGGAGAACCGGCGGCTGAGCCGGGAGCAGGAGCGGGTGAGCAGGGCAGACAGAAGGCAGGACAGACAGCCAGGCAGCAGGTCTGAGGGGATTGCATGGGGGGGTGGGGGGGCAGAACTGCCAGGGCCCGGGGCTGTTTCCCTCGTCCTGCAGTGCCCACAGCAGGCAGACAGGCTGTAGTGAGTGAGCATGGGTGGGCACAGGCAGGGCTCAGAGGGACTGGGGCCCCTGGAGACTGAGCCCCCCCCACCCGGCCCCCAGCTGACTGAAGAGCTGGAGCGGGAGCAGCAGAACAGGCAGCGGCTGGAAGGTGAGCGGCGGGAGACGGAGGGCAACTGGGAGGCCCAGATCACGGACATCCTCAGCTGGTGGGTGCCATAGGCTCGGGGCTGGCGCTGGGGGCGGGGCCAGGGGGAGCTGAGGGCCCAGCGCATGACCCCGAGTCCCCTTCCCAATCAGGGTGAATGATGAGAAGGTCTCGAGAGGCTACCTGCAGGCCCTGGCCACCAAGATGGCCGAGGAGCTGGAGTCCTTGAGGAACATGGGCACCCAGCTGCTCCCTGCCCGGCCTCTGGTGAGCCCCAGAGATGCCCTGAGGGGGAGGGTTGCCAGTAAACTCACTCCTCAGATGAGGACACAACTCACGGAAGATCAGTGACTTGCCTAAGCTCACAGTGGGTCAGTGGCAGAGCCGGGGTTTTGAGCCTGGCCCAGTGGCATGAGCTGTGGTGTGCTCTGGTGGGAGGGGGTCTCTGAGGCAGCCAAGCCCAGGGGCATCTTACATGGGTGCCCCCTGGCCACCAGGACCACCAGTGGAAGGCAAGGCGCCTACAGAAGATGGAGGCCTCTGCCAGGCTGGAGCTGCAGTCAGCACTGGAAGCTGAGATCCGGGCCAAGCAGGGCCTGCAGGAGCAGCTGACACAGGCGCAGGAGGCCCAGCTGCAGGCCGAGCGGTGAGAGGAGAGGCAGGTGCTACAGAGGGGGCCTGGGACCCATGCCGTGCCGAGGCCTGCGGCAAGCCCTCACCCTGCTCTCCCCCAGCCATCTGCAGGAGGCTGAGAAGCAGAACCGGAGCCTGCAGGAGGAGCTGGTTGCACTTCGGGAGGAGCTGCAGGCCCGCAGGCCGGGAGGTGAGTGGTTGCTTGCATGCCTGGCCTGGAGAAGTCCCCAGCTCCAGCCTCACGTTACCAAGGGGGTCCCACACGGCCTTGCAGGGCTGTGGACACAAGAGTTTGTTTCAGACTCTGCTGCTTCCCCCACCATCGGTTAGCCAGCACCTGCTGTATGCCAGGCCACCACATCCTTCAGTCATTGCCCCATTTTACTGAGGTGGAAACTGAGACCCCCCTCTGGTCTCTGGTTCCAAAGGAATAGTGTTTGGGCCAGGGACCCCAACCCCAGTGACCCATGCCCTCTGTTTACAGATGCCAAGCCCTCAAACTCCCTGATTCCTTTTCTGTCTTTCCGGAGCTTAGAGGTAAGAACTGGGTGCAGGGGCTGGTTGGGGAGGGGGAGAGGCACAGGGGTGCTGACTTTGTCCCTCATCCCAATCCCCAGAAGGATTCTGCCAAGGACCCTGGCATCTCAGGAGAAGCCTCAAGGCCTGTGCTGGAGCCAGAGCTGAGGCCGGAGGGCCGCAGCAGCCTGCGCCTAGGGGTAAGGACTGGCCGGAGACCCGCAGTTGGGGGGCCCTCCCCCTGTGCGCTTCTCACCTATTTGCTCGCTCTCCACTGCAGGCTGTGTTCCCCAGAGCACCTGCTGCTACCACGACCCCTTCAGAAGGTCCTCCTGCAAAGGTCAGTGCCTAGAAAGGGGGGGTGAGTAGAACCAAGAACCAAGGGTAGAACCGAGCCATTCTGCCAGGTTTCCAGTGGACCCTCTTGCTTCCTCCACGTGCATCATGGCTGGCATGCCATGTTGGGGGTAGCGGTGGAGGCAGTGAGTTTGAGCGCTACCAGACTTGCTGGGGCTCAGAGTTCACATTGCTACCTGGCTCATTCCCTGGCCCCGCCTGACACTTAAGGGTGGCCTTGGGCGGGGGGGAGGGCGCAGGGCCCTGGGAGGCTGTGGTCAGACGTGAGTCATGGCCACATTCCCTCTCCCCAGCCTGGCTCACACTTGCTGCGCCCCCGGAGCTTCCCATCCCCCACCAAGTGTCTGCGCTGCACCTCGCTGATGCTAGGCTTGAGCCGCCAGGGCCTGGGCTGTGATGGTGAGACCCCCACCCCACCCATGCACCCGCCTTCAGACACCAGCTACAGCCCCTAGGTGGAGGGAATGAAAGTGGCCCTGATCCTAACACACCCAGGCTGTTTTTCTCAGCCCAGGCTCCGTCTTCCACTGCTCAGTTTTGGTTTTTCTTTTCTCACTTGGGGAATTGAAGACAGTTCAGGTGCCACCATGGCCTCAGGGAAGCTGGGGCTTGGAACACCCAGAATCCTGGTTCCAGGCTGTCCCCACCCAGCCTCAACCATCTGTGTCTCCTGCTTTCCCCACAGCCTGCGGCTACTTCTGTCATTCGACTTGTGCCCCACAAGCCCCACCCTGCCCCGTGCCCCCTGACCTCCTCTTCACGGCCCTGGGAGTGCACCCCGAAACAGGCACAGGCACTGCCTATGAGGGCTTCCTGTCGGTAAGCTGGGGCCAGAGAGGGAGAGGACGGGTGCGGTGGCTGTGGCCTGGCGGGCCCTGCCATGCCTGCCTTCCCCAGGTGCCGCGGCCCTCCGGCGTCCGGCGGGGCTGGCAGCGGGTATATGCTGCCCTCAGTGACTCACGCCTGCTGCTATTTGACGCCCCAGACCCTCGTCTCAGCCCGGCCAGCGGGGCCCTCCTGCAGGCACTGGATCTGAGGTGGGTGCCAAGCAGTGGCGTGGGACAATGGACAAGTGGATGGGTGGGGTGCAGTCAGGGGCAATGCGACCTCTGACCTGTTCCATGGACCTCCCAGGGACCCCCAGTTCTCAGCCACCCCTGTCCTGGCTCCTGACGTTATCCATGCCCAATCCAAGGACCTGCCACGCATCTTTAGGGTAAGCGGTTGGGGTGGGATGAGCCTGACCACCCTCCGCCTCCACTCTGACCCGCTTCTGGCTACTTTTCTCTGTCTTCATGGCTGCCCCCTTCATCCTGCCCCTCCCTTCCACATGGACAGCTACCCTGGCCTCCATTCTGATCCGTGCACCCCTGCTCCATCCTGCAGCACGCTGACTTTTCCGTACATGAAGCTGGCTGTGTCCTGCCTTGTTTAGGACTCTCCTCTGTGTCCCTATCACCCTCAGTGTACTCCTGACCGTGGCCTTGAGGCCCCACATTTCTGATCCTGCAAGCCTGCCTGGCTTCTTTCCAGAGCCTCTCTCTGCTCTGACCACACCTGCTTTCTCCAGTTCCGAAAGTGCCCTGCGCCCGTGGACCCCTTCACATCTGTTCCCTCTGGCCGGCCCCCTGCCAGCGCCTCCCCCACCTGGACCATTCCTGGTTACTGCACTCATCCCCCAGGCTCCAGCAGAAATGTCTCTTCCCCTGGGACATCATCCTTCCCTGCTTAGCCTAGGTTGGGGGCCCTGCTCTGTGTTCCCACAGTGCCCCGTCCTCCCCTACAGTCGCCCCCGTCAGGGCTCTGCAGTTGTCCGTGTGATTATCTGACCCCCCTGTCTGGCTCCTCACCTCCTGTAAGACGGCAGCTAGCTCTGCGCCCGGCAGGCTTACATCAGGGCTAGTATGCACCAACCCCCAGAGAGAGAGAAGGGAGGAAGGACAGCTGACCCTCTTTCGGCCTGTGGCCCTCCAGCCTGGGTCCCTGCCCACAGGTGACGGCCTCCCAGCTGACGGTGCCCCCTGCCATGTGCAACGTGCTGCTGCTGGCAGAGACTGAGGGTGAGAGGGAGCGCTGGCTGCAGGTGCTGGGCGAGCTGCAGCGGCTGCTGGTAGACGCGCTACCGAGACCCCGGCCTGTGTACACACTCAAGGAGGCCTACGACAATGGGCTGCCATTGCTGCCTCACACGCTCTGTGCTGCCATCATCGGTGAGCCTAGGGGCTGCCACCTGCCCAGGCAGGCTGGGGGGAGGAGTCAGGGCCTGTAGAGACGGTGCTGGCCCCGCCACAGTCACGAGGGCCGCTGTCACTGCCCAGTCCCTGCAGCCATGAGCTGTGGGCTCTGTCTTGGCCCACGTGTGTCCTCCTCGACTGTCCCCTAGGAATGGTTGTGTGAGGAGCGAGGCTAGGGAGTGAGGGGCCTGGCTTCTGTTGCTCCACTTCTCTGTGCCTCCATTTCCGCTTTATCTAAAAGAATTTCAGTCTAAAAGATAAGCTTTCTTACTAGCAGCTGGGCAATCATGGGGGCGCCTGGGCATACCTGAGCTTCACACCACCTCCCGTGGGGCTGCTGTGTTCAGCCAGGAGCCTGCGGCCTCCATGACAGACAGCTGGGGGCAAAACAAGGAAGCGGTGCTCCCTGGCTTCCCCGGCAGCCGGGGCCCTGAGCCAGCCTCTCCCCTGGCAAGCTGGGACTCGGGGCAGGAGCCAGAGGAGAGACTGTGTGGGTCCTCCAGGTCCCCTGTGTCAGTCATGAGTCGGGAGCACAAGGGCATTTGTCGAGCAGGTATTGCCGTGAGCTTAACACTCATCCTGCATTGCTTCATCTCCACAGCCTCACAGCAGCTCTGTGAGAAAGGTACCATGAATGTCCCCGCTTTACATTAGGGGAAACTGAGGCTCCGAGAGGTGACATGACTTACCCAAAGTCCCACATCTTGGGGTGGGGGGGCCTCTCACCCAACCCCTGTCCACATAGCCCTTACCCATTAGAGCCAGTCCAGACTCTGGGACAGAAGGGTTCAGTGACACAGGGATGGGATTGCCGTCTCCATGTCCTTAGGAGAAACAGGGGCTCAGAGAGCAGGCAGATTGCCCAGTCTCTGCCTCTGGACAGGCCTTCTGACCCCTGACCCTCTCCTTCCCTCCACCAGACCAGGATCGACTCGCTCTGGGCACCGAGGAGGGGCTGTTTGTGATCCACCTGCACAGTAATGGTACATGCCTGTCTGGGCCAGGGCCTGTGTGGGTGGGGCTCAGTCCCGGGGGACAGAAGAGGATGGGCAGGGGGTTGCTCCGCACACACCTGATGGTGACACTCTCCCTCGCCAACCCCACAGACATCTTCCAGGTGGGTGAGTGCCGGCGGGTGCAGCAGCTGGCCGTGAGCCCTACTGCAGGCCTTCTGGTTGTGCTGTGTGGCCGCGGCCCCAGCGTGCGCCTCTTCGCCCTGGCTGAGCTGGAGAGCACAGAGGTGGCAGGTGCCAAGATCCCTGAGTCTCGAGGCTGCCAGGTGCTGGCAGCCGGGCGCATCCTGCAGGCCCGCACCCCTGTATTGTGTATAGCCGTCAAGCGCCAAGTGCTCTGCTACCAGCTGGGTCCAGGCCCGGGGCCCTGGCAGCGCCGCATCCGTGAGCTGCAGGCACCAGCACCTGTGCAGAGCCTGGAGCTGCTGGGCGACCGGCTGTGTATAGGGGCAGCTGGTGCCTTTGCGCTCTACCCGCTGCTCAACGAGGCTGCGCCCTTAGCACTGGGGGCTGGTCTGGTGCCTGAGGAGCTGCCACCATCCCGTGGGGGCCTAGGCGAGGCACTGGGTGCCGTGGAGCTCAGCCTTAGTGAGTTCCTGCTGCTCTTCACCACTGCCGGGGTCTACGTGGACAGCACCGGCCGCAAGTCTCGCTTCCATGAGTTGCTATGGCCAGCAGTGCCCACGGGCTGGGGTAAGGCTTGTGGAGGGCCGGGTGGGTGGGGCCAGGCCCCTGTGGTGTATCCCACACGTCAGAGGAAGACAGGGTCCTGCCCAAACTCCTGAGCTTGGCATTGGAAACCGGTGTGTACCCTCCTATCCTGTTCCCCTGGGTGGCTTGCAGGAGGTCTTACTCTTCCATTCCTTCACTCACGTCTTCCTCCTGCCTGACTGACTGAACTGCTCTCCTCTTTATACTCAGCAAACTCTTAAGCAAGTCCAGCCCCAATATCTGCTCAGGGCCTGGAGCTGGTAGGCCCTCCATAAATGACCAGCATGACTGCTGTCATTGTCATTATTGCTTTCAGGCCCCCTGCCTTGTGCTTCCCCATCACTGGTCCTTTTGCTCTCCCACCTCTTTGTTCAGACCTCTGCCCTGGCTCTTAGCATCTCCTTGTAATGACTGGTTTGGTGCACTGGGGGCCTGCACATGGGCTGGGTCTGGTTTCATCATCACATCGAGCACCCACCCCAGGCAAGCACACCCCAGGGGCTATTACTTTTTGGAGGAAGGCATGAATGAGTGGGGGAGTCTGGCACATTCACAGGTAACTGGTAGGATGGAGTATAGGCTTAAAAGGAGGGATAGAGCTCCCTTCATGAACAATGGCACTTCTGGGTGGGGCCTGTGGGTTGGGTGTAGCACAGACAGTCACCATGTAGGAGTTGGACCCAGACAGCCCGGGGCCAGTTCCCAGCTCTCATTCACCACTGGGTGACCTTGCCCATTACTTAGCTCTGGGGTTTCTGGTGTCTCATCTGGAAGTTAGGGGTGATAACTACCTGCCCAGAGCTGTTTGAGGATTAAAGGAGAGAAAATGTGCGAAGTGTTTAGAACTATGCCTGGCGTGGAACAGAGTGGCGCTCCATGATTGTTATCTCTGATTTGTTATGGAGGTTGGGTGGGGCGACTGGGAGAGTCTTCAGAAGAAGGGCCTTTGGTAGGACAGGAAGTTATTGTGCTGTGACAGGGCACAGGGTGTTCCCCATGGTACTGAGCAGCAAACAAGCCCAGAGAAGTGCTCCACTTGCCCAGGGCTGCACAGCACAGGCAGCTTCCACCCTATAGGTTATGCAGCCCCCTACCTGACGCTGTTCAGTGAGAACTCCATCGATGTGTTTGACGTGAGGAAAGCAGAATGGGTCCAGACGGTGCCACTCAAGAAGGTGAGGGCTTGCCAAGACCCCTGGGGCCGGACTGGGGTAGGGTGGGGTAGCATGGCTTGACCTCAGTGTCTGCTGCCTCAGGTGCGACTTCTGAACCCAGAGGGCTCCCTGTTCCTCTATGGCACCGAGAAGATCCGCCTGACCTACCTCAGGAACCGGCTGGCAGGTGAGGGAGTGTGTGTGCATATGTGTACGTGTATTGGCATGTGTGCGCTCACCTGTGCACATGTGTGGGTTTGGGACCCTGGGGACTTGTGAGTACCGCCAAGCTCTCTGCTTCTCCCACAGAGAAGGACGAGTTCGACATCCCGGACCTTACCGACAACAGCCGGCGCCAGCTGTTCCGCACCAAGAGCAAGCGCCGCTTCTTTTTCCGAGTGTCTGAGGAGCAGAAACAGCAGCAACGCAGGTGCGCGTGCGCGATGCAATTGATGGGCGGGGCCTCTCGCTCTTGGGGGCGGGGCGAAGCACAGACTCGCCCCAGCGGCGCGGGGAGGATGAAGAGACTTCGCCTTCGCTGCCCGGTTCCTTACGCCCTCTGCCCGCAGGGAGATGCTGAAAGACCCCTTTGTGCGCTCCAAGCTTATATCACCGCCCACAAACTTCAACCACCTGGTGCACGTGGGCCCTACGGACGGGAAGTCCAGTGCCAAGGACCTGACCCGGGTGAGTACTCCGGAGCCAATTACAAGCGTCCCAGGTGAGGCTGAGCCAATCACAGGCCCCTCCAGTGCGCTTGAGCCAGTCGCAGGCCTCTGCTTACCTGGGACTGGTCCCCCAACAGGCTCCTGAAGGGAAGGGCCGAGGTTCCCGCGGCTCCGGCCCACAGCGGCCCCACAGCTTCTCAGAGGCCTCGCGGCGTCCAGCTTCCATGGGCAGCGACGGGAAGGCAGACCCCAGTAAGGACAGCTTCACAACCTCCGGTACCTCCACGTTCCTCCCCCTTTTTTCCACCCGCTTTGGACCCCTTATATCTGACCTTGGATTTTTTTGTCCCCTCATCCTGCTCCTGGAACAGTGAAGAGGAAGCCTTGGACATCTCTGTCCAGCGAGTCCGTGTCCTGTCCCCAGGGATCTCTGAGCCCCGCAGCCTCCCTGACACAGGTGACCAAGTGGCTTTTCCCTCCCCCACTCAAAGGACAGGCAGTTCTGTTCTGTATTAGGGTCTTTACTGGGACCTGAGGCCAGAGAACAAACAGCCCATCCCTTACCTGGATCCTAAGAGATGCAGACATTTTTACCTGCCTCACCCCACAGCCGGGCAGGCGGGGGCGGGGGGCAGCAGAGGGCTGGAAGGGGGAATCTTGGCCCTGACTGTCCCCCACTTAGGTTGGTGTGGCCCCAGCCTAGGTGCCCAGCTTCCCTGAGTTTGTCTCACCTGTAAAATGAGGTTATTATTGTGAGACCTGTATGAGGTGATGACACCTCAGCATAGTGCCTGGCACATGAGGACAGTGCCACTGAGGGGGAGCTATTGGGATTCCTAACAGAGGCCCAGCCCGTGAGAGGGAACAGTCCACTCTGGCTGCGGACAGTGGAAGACCTAAGAGGAGATGGGGAGGCTCCCACTCACCTCCCAGCCTCGTCTCCAACTGGCACCCCCACTCCAACCACACTAGGCCACTCAGAGCCCTGGGACTTGCCATATTCTTTCACACCTTCAGGCTCTTGGCCCTGCTGTCCCTCCTGCTTTGAATGCCCTTCCTTATCCTCAACCTGATTAATACCCTGGCCACCCGCAATGCTCGGCACCAATATCACCGCCAAAGACCACCTGGCTGCCTGGTCAAGTGGTCACTGCCTTCCTGGGGCTCGTGCCACCTTCGGTGCCCACCTCCCTCCCCCCATTCCGTGTCAATTCTGCGGTGCTATGGTTTTTGTCTGGGTGCCAGTCCTCTTCCCTCAACTGTGGGCTCTTTGATGGTGGGGGTCAAGTTTGTCTTCTGCCCAAAGTAAAGCATGTTTGTTGGTTGAATGAAGAATGGAGTGAATGAATAAAGAGACGTTGATTCGGGCTCCGGCATTAAGTAGGAGTTCACCAGTTTCTTCTCATATACCCCTACCCCCAGCTCACAGCTGGCGTCCTCCAAGGGCCCTGCGGCATGCAGCAGGTGATGGGTCCTAGGAAGGCTTCTCGAGACACTGGCCTGGTGGGGAAAGAGTCCTGCCTTCCTCTTTCCGCACTGACATCCTTCTCTTTCCCCTACAGGTCTCAGAGAGGCCCCGGAGTCTCCTCCTAGCCCCTGAAGCAGAGAGCTCCCCTTGACACCCTCTGGCAGGGCACACCCGAACCCCAGGACCAAGAGACGTGAGGGAGCAGAGAGCTTAAGGGATGCCATACTCCGGCTGGTCCGGGACGTGTGGAAATTCGGACTCAGGGAGAGCCCGGGCTGGGCAGCGACTGGGAGACTGGTCTGGGTTTCCAGGACCTGGGGAGCCTGACTCCCAGCCTTCATCCCACCCTTCCCCTCTACTCCCAGCCCAACCTGTACTAGCCACTGGGAATAGAATGGCCCCCCTTCTTCCCTAGGGGCCCCTCTATCCTGGGGTCCAGGGGTGATTGTGCCAAAGCTCTCGTTTCCAGTGCCAAGCCCTAGGAGGCTTGTAAGCAAGAGTCGGGATGAGGGACAGAGACGGGCCAGTTCCCTTGGGCAGTCTGGGGTCTTGGCCGCGGACTGTGTAGGCTCCAGTGAGGCAAGGGTCAAGTCAGGAAGGACAGGCTCTAATCCAGAGGGAAGGAAGATAGAGAAGCAGGGGAAAGGATGTAGGTGAAGGAGGTGAGAGGGAAGTTGGGAGAAAGCAAGTGGAGGAGGAGGTCATAGTGATTGGAAGGAGGGGAAAGCCATCCAGAGGAGAAGGAGAGAGGGATAAAGGAGGACACTGAAGGGTAGAGAGAGACAAGAAGAGAGGAGCGGGGGAGAGGGGACTGGGGGAATACATATCCAGGGTCCTTTCCCTCTGGGGAAGAGCTTGTGGGGTTTGGGAACAGGGAGAGGCTCCATGAGCCAACTGACATTGTCACCTAATCCGTCTATAGGAGAAGATAATTCCTAGACAGGGATGGGATGGGGAGGGTATTTATAAGGGCTACTTGGTGGGAGATGGGCACCCAACGGGGCCATTGGACGGTCTCCAGGCATACTCTGGCCCTTCCCAGAAACGGGGAGGGGTCCTTTTTCTCAAAGCTTCAACCAACTATGTATTAGGGGATGATAGGGAACATTTATTATTGAGCACAGTCATTATTATTATTATATTACTATTTTTATTAAACCTCCCCCTACTAATGAGTAGGGGGCAAAATAAGTATTTATCTCCTCAAATGCCCTATTCCTGGGAGGGGTGACTCTGACACTCTGTGAGGCAGTAAGGAACCAATAAACACAACTTTGTAAGTGTCTGGCCTCCCTGCCTGGATCTCTCTTCTGAAAGTTCAGAAAAATGGAGGGATCGGAGGTGGAGGAAGGAGTGGGGGTATCAGGGAAAGTTAAAGACCAGGTTATCGTCCCTGTAATTTCAAGAATCATGTGAAACATTCAAGTGGGGGTAAATGAGAGTTTAATAGCGAAGAGATGGTTTTCAGAAGTGGGCAGCATTAAGGGTACTCACCAAAAAGTGGCAGTGCCCCCGAGCCCTAGCAGCAGTGGGGAGCTCTTGCCACCCCCAGGCCAGCAGGGCAGGAAGAGGCAGTGGTGTTCCTGATGGGAGCTGTGGCTCTCAGTAAAAGAACCTGGCCATGGCCAAGCAGGAAGGCAGCCCAGGAAGTAAAGTCTTCCACCTCATTGCTCCCTCCCATCTCCTGCCTTGTTTTGTCCAAACCCAAGCAGCAGCCAGAGGACCCTAGCACTCAGTTTACTGCAGGTCCTAGAAGGCAGCCATGGGGCCACTGAGCTGTGTGGGGAAGGGTGGAAGTGGATCTGGATGGCCTATCCTGCTGCCCCATCCGGGTGAGGCTGCTGAGGAGAGAAGAGGAGGGGAGGGCTAAGAGGGGTCTCACTTGTTCTTAGCTGGGGTGTTACTGGGCAGGACCCAGCTTGAGGCAGAGCTGGATGAGGAGGGAGGGTAAGGGCCTGTGCCCTAGGATCAAGGCAGGTCTGGGAGACTGATGCCTGTGCCCTGTGGCTCATGGCAGGGTCTACAGCTAGAAGTACCAAGGATCCAGGTGTCATGTTTGATTGGGGGTTGGGGGTTGGAGGGTGCCCATGGAATTCCAGGGCCTGGTTAGGAGCCCAGCCTTGAGAATCAGACAGACTGGATTCTAGTCTAGCTGTGCATTCGTGGACAAGGTACCTGACCTCTCTAAGCCTGTTTCCCATTCGGTAAGTGTGGATCATGAAACGCATCTCATGGGTAGTTCTAGTGAGATTTGGTGAGATAATGAATATTAAAGGCCTTGTGCCCACTCAAGAAATGTTTGCTCTACATCTTGAGATGCAGAAGCCCAAAGCAAGGGCCCAGGGATGCTGAGGCCTCTTGCAAACTAAAGCCTCGCCAAACTGCAGAATGGCTGCTTCCCCAGCACCCAGCAATCATGTAACCAAAAGATTTTCACATTTTTACATTTTTTTAACAATTTTCTCCCAACATTTTATGTTGACAAATCTCACACCTACAGAAATATCAAAAGTCTATGAATTGTGTTCTCTTTACCTAGATTGACCTGTTGTTAACATTGAGCTGCTTTTACTTTACCTCCGTGTCTATCCATACATACCTACAGAGCATGCGTTCTGCTACCATTTGCAAGGAAGTTGCAGACATCTTGAACTTCACACCTAAGTACTTTACAGGCATCTCAAGAATAAGGAGCAACCAGAAGCCACTGCTGTTTCGAGAGATTTAACATCAATACAACAATATCGTCTAACACACAATCTGTTATGGGTTGAATTGGGCTCCCCCCCAAATTCATATCTTGAAATCCTAACCCCAAATTTCTCAATATATGGCCTTATTTGGAAATAGAGTCCTTGCAGATGTAATTAGTTGAAATTAGGTCATTTGGGTGGGCCCTCATCCAATACAATGGGTGTCCTTTAAAAAGGGGGAAATTTAGACACACACACACACACACACACACACACAGGGAGAAGGCCATGTAAACATAAAGGCAGAGATCGGGGTGATGCTTCTAGAAGCCAAGGAATGCCATAGACTGCCAGCAAACAACCAGCAGCTAGGGGAGCCGCCTGGAGCAGACACCTCGCAGCCTCAGGAGGCACCAACCTTGCTGACACCTGATCTCAGACTTGTAACCTCCAGAACTGTGAGACAATACATTTCCATTGTTTAAGTCACCCAGCGTATGGTGCAATTGTGTCAAGAATGTTCTTTACAGCATTTTAAAAACTTGAGTATCCAATTCTGGATCACATGTTGCATTTGGTGTCATGTCTTTTTAGTCTTCTTTAATCTGGAACAATTTCTCTCTCTCTCTCTCTCTCTCTCTCTCTCTCTCTCTCTCTCTCTCTCTCACACACACACTTTCTGTTGTCTTTCATAAATTAACATTTTTGAAGGGTCCAATCCAGTTATTTTGTAGAATGACCTGTAATTTGCATTTGTCTGATTGTGTCCTCGTTAGATTCACATTTAACTTTTTTGTTAGGAATATTACATAGCTTCCAATGTATGGTGATGGAAAGAGAACTGACTCTGGGTGGTGAACACACAATGTGATATATAGATGACGTATTACAGAATTGTACACCTGAAATCTGACTAACAATTGTCACCCCAATAAACTTTAAAAAAAAAAATACTACATAGCTGATGCTATTTTAAATTAATTCCAATAATACATTTTTTTTGGTAAACAATTAGGGGCTGAATTCCCCTGAGTCCCTCCGCTTCCCTATACGGTCAGTTTATGTTAATGTGCTCCATACATGCCCGCACATACATGTCGGTGGAGAGCCCTCCCCTGGCCTCCTTGCTTCCATTAGCAGGAATCAAGTGAGTGTCAGGACGCTTCGTAGCTTGGCAGGAACCCCTGCCCTCAGTGTCCTCACACTCGCAGCTGGCCCCCAGCCCAGCCCAGCCTCGAGATCATGAGAACCGGTCCTGCCTTTTATCCCTGTTGATGAGTTTCACCACAAGGGACTCAGGCCTCCAGGTTCTCCATGGTTCCTGCCATCCCCTTTCCTGAACCATCTCTACCTTCAGCCCCTGTGACCTTGAGAGTCGATGGCCCATTTTTTGCAAAATCCCGTATGTCCTCCTCCCCTTCTGCAAACTGTCCGTAACCCTCCTGCACTAGCAAAAACCTTGCCCTCCCCAAGGTTACTACTGCTCCCTCCTGAATCCACAGACTTTCCACACCTCTCCTGCCACCGGGCCTGGAGGTGGGGTAGGTGTCCTCCTGAATCCTCATCTCAACTTACATGCATCCTCCCTCCTTTCAGACATTCATGTTTGAGCTCAAGTTATCAGCTCATACCACCCACTTTCTTTCTGACACACTTCTAGATAATCTTAGCTCCTGGCTTGCTGTTAGTCTCTCTGTCCTACTCCTGCTTTAATTCTTAGGGACTTCGATATGCCCGTGGGTGATCCAATTGCCAGGCCTCTCAGTTCCTTGGACTTCTCCCATCTCGTCCTCTGCCCCACCCCAGCCACTCACCCGCACAGCCATGTTGGAGAGCAGCACCGTCCTATTGGCAGCCACTTGAAATATGGATCGTCGGAACTGAGACGTGCTCTGAGTTTCAAATACATACCAGATTTCAAAGACTTGGTGAGGAAAAAATACACGAGTTATTAATAATTTTTATATTGATTGCAAATTGTAAAACATTTTGGATATAATTAAAGTGAACCTCACTTATGTCTCTTTACTTTTTTTAATGGAGGTACTAGAAATGTTCAAATTGCCTATGAACCTTGTGTTAGGTTTCTACTGGAAGCACAGCTCTCGGTCTTTTCATTGCCGATAACGACAACCCTCTCCCCATAACCTCAACCTCAAGCATCCCACTCTCCAACCAATACCCCTATCTTTCCAGCACTCCAACTCCAAAACCTTTTGACCCTGTTGGAACTTCCAATCCATTAATTTTGCCACACTTTTGCTTTCCCTCATTCTTCTTGTGTCCTTATGTTCCTCCTCACACAACCTCAATTCTAGGTCAATCGTTAGTCACCTTTTTTGCATGAATGTATTTATTTACTCAGCAAATATTTGTTGAACACCAATTACATGTCAGACACTATTCTAGGCACATGGGACACATCGGTGAACAAAACACGTTCCTTGTGGAGCTTATATTTCGGTGGTAGGAGGCAAACAATAAACAAGTAAATGGTATGCCAGAATAGTGGTTCCAAACTAGGCGCAATTTTGTCCCCCAGGGGACATTTGGCAATGTCTGAAGACATTTCTAGTTATCACAAGGGCGGAGGGGTGCTCCTGGCATCTAGTTGGTAGGAGCCAGGGATGCTGCTAAACATCCTGCCTTGCATAGGGGCCCCCAAAGATGAAGGATTATCTGGCCCCAAATGTCAACAGTGCCTGCCTAGGTTGCACTAGGTTGAGAAAATCCGCTCCAGACATTGTTAATGCTTTAGAAAAATTTTAAAAAGTAGAGCAGGGTGGAGAAATTAAAAGAGAAACTTGGGTTGGAGTGCGTGATTTTTTGGTCCGTCTGGTCAGGGCTGGGTCAGCCTTACTGAGAAGGTAACATTTGAGCAAGGGTGTCTAGGAGGGAGGAAGAGAGCCCCACTAGGCTTCCTAGTTCATTCAGAAAATTGAAGTACCCACCACACAAGCCTGAGTACTCTGCCTTTTCCAATTATTATAGATAAATTGTTTGTGCTCCTAGCAAAGACCACACTTGTCACTTGGGAACTCCCATTCTCTCCATGCATTCAAGGCCATCAGTCCTGCAGTTCTCTCCTATTAAACAATAGCAACAACAGCTTTCTTTGACCCTCTTGCCCCGCACCAACTACCATCTTATTTTTCTCCTTCTCTGCTGCAAAGCTCCCTGAAAGAGTTGTGTATTGTCACTGTATCCAATTTTTTCTTTCCTCCCATTTTTCTTGTGTCCAAGAACTTTGGGCTTTTTCTCCCAAACTGCTCTTTTCCCCCTCCTTTTTCTGCCTCCCCCCCCACTCCCGTTCAAGCCGTTGTTTCTCAGTCTAGTTGTGTTGGACACAGCTCCCTGGCCCATGCTGTATTATGAGCCTTGCGCTCCCCCTGGCTGAGGCAGCCGGTTGTCAGTCGTCCACTCACAGCAGCTCACAGTGGCTGTCCTGGCTGCCGGCCACTCACTTGGGCAGTACATGGTAGCCCGTGGCAGCACTTCCTTGGTGATCTCATCCCAATATACACTTCACCCAGCTTCCCTTAATGTTAATATCTTACACAACCAGGTATAGTTGTCAAAACTCGATCGATGAAAACTGAATAGAGCAACAGACTTTATTTGAATTTCACAAATAGGGCTCTGAGGAACCTAAGACTTGATTGGTTTGGTTTTCAAATGCAAGGTCCCATACCCCTAAGTTCCCCCAGTCCTTAGCAAAGTGGGACAGTCGGCCACCCTATTCACCAGATTTTCCACTAGTGTCCTTTCTTTTGTTCCAGGATTCAATCCAGAACACCACAATGCATTTAGTTGTCCTGTCGTCTCCTTAGTCTCTACTAAGTCTCTCCTTAGTCTCAACAGCTTCTCAGTCTTTCCTTGTCTTTCATGACCTTGACACTTTTGAGGAGTCCTGTCATCTATTTTGTTAAATGTCCCTCAGTTTGGATTTGCTGGATGTTTTCTTGTGAGTAGACAAGGCTTATATGGATTTTGAGGAAGAAAACCCACAAGAGGTGAAGTAGGGCAGAAATCTGCTACATATTGCTACATATCCAGTGCCTAAAATTGAGTGCCTGGCCTATTGTAGACACCAAAAATCTGTTGAATGAGTAAGGAAATGAATGAATGACTGTAGAACTTATTTAGTATTATTTTGAAGTTTTAAAATATTGATATAAATACTATCCTATCGTACATAATTGTTCTGCAGCTTTTTTCCTTCAACAGTGTCCTGAAGATCCATTTTAGGATGCAGAGAGCTACTTCATTCTTCTTTTACTCTACTACAAATAACTATAATGTTTCTTTAGATGTTCTTCTTTCCACATGTTAGATTTTCTCATGGGCAGAACTGGGGGGAAATTGCTAGACATAGAGTGAGCACATTTACATGTTCATGGATATTGATAAATATCCAACTAAAGTGGCTGAACACATTTACATTCCAGCAGCGTTTGAAAATACCCGTTTTCCTCACATCTTGCTGGCACGTGATAACCTACAGAAGCGCAGAGACCTCCGGAGGGTGCGTGGTCACTCCCCGGACTGCATATCCCAGAATGCAGTGCGGTTTCTCCGCTACCTGATCTGCGTGAAATGGAACGACCAATCCCTGAGGACCTCAGGAAGGTGGAGCTGTCTCCACTCCTCACCTACTTCTGGGGCTCCGAGAGCAGCGGACTACCACTCCCATAAGCAACCGCGGACTGGCCCGGCTGGCCACCATTTCAAGGCTCGGCAGGGGCAGGAGAGGGCTCTGGCCTCCACTTCCCGGGAGGCAGTGCGGCCCGAGGGGCGGAACTCCATTTCCCAGCAGGCTCTAGGCGGCGGGCGCCGCGGTGCCTTGTGTGGGATGTAAGCGAGGAGGTGGGCGCGGGGGACTGAGGCCAGGACTCGTATTGGGGTTTGGGGGACTTGGTCTGGGGGCGCCTTCCCAACGAACTCTAGGACTCCGGGGGTACAGTCGCAGGGAGGGGGCGGGGCGGCCATTAGGGATCCTCAGCGGGGTTCTAGGGGCGCACCCTCATTAGGGCCAGGGCTCTTGGGGCTGTGGGGGAACGAGGAGGCCCTACAGCATCGGCTGAGGGGGTCTCTTCGACGCAAGAGGAGGAGCAGAAGATCGGAGGGTGAAGGGGGCGGGGAAGCAAGGGATCGTGTGGGTGCGGGGGCGGGTGGAACCTTAGCCGAACCAAGGAGGGGACTCCCCCCGGCCGTGCCCACCCGACCCTCCCTCCCCCGGCTCGCCCGCAGGCCGAGGCCCGCCGCCATGGGGCTGAAGGCCGCCCAGAAGACGCTGTTCCCTCTGCGCTCCATCGACGACGTGGTGCGCCTGTTCGCAGCCGAGCTGGGCCGAGAGGAGCCGGACTTGGTGCTCCTATCCTTGGTACTGGGCTTCGTGGAGCATTTCCTAGCTGTCAACCGCGTCATCCCCACCAACGTGCCGGAGCTCACCTTCCAGCCCAGCCCCGCGCCTGACCCTCCTGGCGGCCTCACCTACTTCCCCGTTGCCGACCTATCCATCATCGCTGCGCTCTATGCCCGCTTCACCGCCCAGATCCGAGGTGCCGTGGACCTGTCTCTCTACCCTCGAGAGGGGGGCGTCTCCAGCCGCGAGCTGGTGAAGAAGGTCTCTGATGTCATCTGGAATAGCCTTAGCCGCTCCTACTTCAAGGATCGGGCCCACATCCAATCCCTCTTCAGTTTCATCACAGGTAGGAGCTTCACAGGTGGCAAGGGGGGAGAATCCTGTCCCACCTGAGAACCCTGGCCTACATATTTACAACACTGGATGGTTTACACGCCTTGTGAGGTTGGGCAGGTGTTAATCCCTCCTTTGCAGTTAGGGAAACTGAAGCCCAGAGAGGGGAAGGGATATGCCAAAGTCACACAGAATGGCAGGGCTAGGACTAGACCCCAGTCACTTGGTTCCAAATATGTTAACCTACCTTCTGCAACGCCCCATCCCTGCCATTGAGCAGCTATGGGGAGTTCTACAGCCCAGCATGAGGCACAGAGGGTGGCAGCAGATTGGAGGTGGGAGCTGAGGAGCCAAAATCAGGCTACATTTGAGACAAATGAAATACCTATGAAAATGTTTTGAAAGTGAACAGACCAAGGGCTTCACCTCTGGTGAAGGCTTAAGGTTCAGACTTGCAAAGATCTCTCTTTGCTCCAAGCCCAGTTGACTGGCAATCACATCCTGGAGTGCTGTATTGAGAAGGAATCTGAGGCTGCTTCTGAGCTTAGCGGTAAAAGAGTGCAGAGATAAATCGGGAGTATTTGCCATTGGGTGTGTGAAAAAAGAGTGTTCGCCAGAGGTCCTATTTGTGCTAGCTTTGTTATATGATAGACACAATAAAATGACAAAATCCTTAAATTAACAGAAACATATAACATGGTTGCAAAGCAAGAGAAGGAACGGTCAAAGGCTGGGTGGAGCTAATGGAAGATCTAAGAAGGTCTGTTAAGGATGGGGAATGGAAAGGGAGAGGGAGAGTCTTTGAACACATAGGAGGGAGGGGCTAGAAGGGTAATGGAAGAGTATCTGAGGTTTGGGTGTAGGCTTGGAGTTGAGGGTGGCAGGGAACATGGCCCTTCACTACCTAACCCCCTCCCCCCGGGGCCAGAGCCCAGAGGACCCTGTTTCATTACCTCCCCCTTCCACAGGCACCAAACTGGACAGCTCTGGTGTGGCCTTTGCTGTGGTGGGGGCCTGCCAGGCTCTGGGTCTCCGGGATGTCCATCTTGCTCTGTCTGAGGACCATGCCTGGGTAGTGTTTGGGCCCAATGGAGAACAGACAGCTGAGGTCACCTGGCATGGCAAGGGAAATGAGGACCGCAGGGGCCAGACGGTCAACGCGGGTGTGGCTGAACGGGTATTGCCTCCTCTCCTCCCCCTTCACACTCCTATCCTAAGCCACCCAATGGGCCATGCTTTCCTGGGCCACACTCCCCTCTTCCCATCACCACCTATATATGTCAGGAAGGGGATGAAAAAGGGCCCCTTTCCTGGCTGTCATTCCCTGGAGCAGGTACAAGTGGGCCATCATGACATCTGGTCTTGTCCTCTCCCAAGAGCTGGCTGTACTTGAAAGGATCATACATGCGCTGTGACCGAAAGATGGAGGTGGCATTTATGGTGTGTGCCATCAACCCTTCCATTGACCTGCACACCGACTCCCTGGAGCTACTGCAGCTGCAGCAGGTGAGGTGTACCCGTGGAACCTTGGGCAGGGGGATACATTCCCTCCCTGCGCTCCACCATCCCCTTCTGTGACATGGTTAACAATTCCGGGCCTGGCCTTTTCCGGGCCTCTTGGGAGAGTGGAATTGAGATGTGAAAGGGCTTTGACTCCAATAAGGGGCTGGTTCCTGGGTTCTGGCCCCTCCTACCTGGTGGGAGGTCCCTGCTGATAATGGGCCCCACCTCTGCCTCATAGACTGAGAATTCCCTTCCCCTCCCCACAGCTCATACCCTCTCTTTTGGCCCCTAGAAGCTGCTCTGGCTGCTCTATGACCTGGGACATCTGGAAAGGTCAGTAGGGGGAAGTGGCCAGGCTGGGCCTCGGGGCTGGAGCCCGGGTTGCAGCCTGGACTCATGACCCTTTCCCAGGTACCCCATGGCACTGGGGAACTTGGCCGATTTGGAGGAACTGGAGCCCACCCCTGGCCGGCCAGACCCACTCACTCTCTACCACAAGGTGCGGCTGTGTCTGGAGGGTACAGAAGGGAGACCCAGCAGTGGCTGGGGTGCCCTTCTACCTGGGGACTGGAGGGGCTGGTGAGAGAAGAACTCGGTATACTGTGGTCTGTCACCCACTTTGTATTTACCATGTACATATTCAGTGCAGTCATGGCTGGGAGGTGCTCTGGGAGTGATTTGTCACCTTAGCCCTTTTTCTGTTGCCTCTCATTGTCCTTCCCGGAGTATAACAGAGCTCAAATGTGGGAGTATTGAGGACAGGGTGTTAACTTGGGGTGAGGAGATAGAAGGGATATTGGGTTGTGCTTGGAAGGTTTTGGTGTTTCCGTAGGAGTATGTGGCAAAGCCTGGGAAGGGACATGCCCTGAGCTTGGAGGACGGACCCCTTCCCTTCCCTAAGCCTTGTTCTGTGAGGGTCCCCACCACCTGCATTCTGGCCCAGGTCTCATCAAGCAGTCTTGCAGAACCAGGGAGGGGCACCTGATAGAGAGGATGGCAGGAAGTAGAGGTGGGATTGGAGATGGCACTCTCTGGGATCTTGCCTATTGTCCCTTTTGGGTATGATCCAACGGGACACTCATGTCATTGGTGCAGCTGGGGGCTGCCTTCCTGAGGCCCCTCTGCTCTTCCCCCAGGGCATTGCCTCCGCCAAGACCTACTACCGGGATGAGCATATCTACCCGTACATGTACCTGGCTGGCTACCACTGTCGCAACCGCAATGTGCGCGAAGCCCTCCAGGCCTGGGCCGACACAGCTACTGTCATCCAGGAGTGAGGACCCCCACTAGGGCCTCAGCCCACCTTTTCTTCCCCTTTTACCAAATTTCCAACCCCCCTCATCCAGGAGTGAGGCCTGGGTCCCAAGCCCCATCCCTTCTAGTCCCTAGGCAGTCAGGCCACCACCACCCAGGAGGTAGGGACTCCTAATGAGGGCCTTTCCCTCCCTGCCTCTCATCTCCTCCTCATTTCCAACCACCATCATCCATCAGTGGAGCCCACACCCCCAGCCCCATGTCCCCCCTCCTCACTCTTGCTCGGAACTGACACATACACCATCATTTCGGAGTGAGGATCCCAACCACTCACCTGGTCCCTGGATGACCCAGGAAAGGAAACCTGGGCTCCATCCCCCATCACGTCCCTGGGGGGACCCACCACGGCCGAGGCCTCACTGTGCCCTGCTGCTCTCACAGCTACAACTACTGCCGGGAGGATGAGGAGATCTACAAGGAGTTCTTTGAGGTAGCCAATGATGTCATCCCCAACCTGCTGAAGGAGGCAGCCAGCCTGCTGGAGGCCGGCGAGGAGCGGCCAGGGGAGCAGACCCAGGTGAAGGGCTGGAGCTCACCTGGGTTCACCTTTCTACCTGATCAGGGCTCCCAGTCACAGGACATGGGGACTGGTGGAAGGTGGACTGAGGAAGGTGGCCCAGCGCAGAGAGCTCTGTTGTCTTCAGCAGTAGCCGAGGTCCTGGGCCTGGGTTTGAGGGAGCTGAGGGTGTGTTGGGAGTTTCTACCCTGTGCCTTCAAGTAAATGGGGTGTGGAAGTCCATCTCTTTCAAGGCCAGGGCTCCTCATTCAGTTGAGGGGGTGGGCTGGAGGTCAGGGATAGTTCCCCCTTTTCTCCCAAGTCCTGGCTAAGGACCGATTCTGTAAAAGGAAGGAGGTGCTAAGAATTTTCTCCCCCTGTGCTCACCTCTTCCGGAGCCGGGGCTCTTTGCCTAAATGAGGGACCTGGTCTGTGCCCTCTAATAAGGGGCAAATAAGGGTCTCTGACCTGTGCCCTCCTTTCCCCCTTGTCCAGGGCCCCCAGAGCCAGGGGTCTGCCCTCCAGGACCCAGAGTGCTTCGCCCATCTGCTGCGGTTCTATGATGGCATCTGCAAGTGGGAAGAGGGCAGCCCCACGCCTGTGCTGCATGTGGGCTGGGCCACCTTCCTTGTGCAGTCCCTAGGCCGTTTCGAAGGACAGGTGAGGGGCAGCTGCATAAGGGGACTGGGGAGGACAGGTGGTGACAGCAGCTACAGAGGAGCCAGAGCCTTTGTGGCCCTGAAGAGGATCTGCTCACCATCCCCTCTGGGTGCATATGAGATGGAGGCCTCACCACAGGACAGCTGAGGCTGGGGCCTGGGGATCCAGCCACTGGCTTGCAACCTTTGCCTCATCTTGGTCTCCCCATCCGGCCTAGGTGCGGCAAAAGGTGCGCATAGTGAGCCGGGAGTCGGAGGCGGCCGAGGCGGAGGAGCCCTGGGGAGAGGAAGCCCGGGAAGGCCGGCGGCGGGGCCCACGGCGGGAGTCCAAGCCCGAGGAGCCTCCACCACCCAAGAAGCCAGCATTGGACAAGGGCCCAGGCACGGGCCAGGGTGCGGTACCAGGACCCCCCCGGAAACCCTCAGGGACGGTCCCGAGCACTGCCCGCGGCCCTGAAGGTGGCAGTGCCGCTCCAGCGCCACCACCTGCTGCATCACCACCACCAGAGGGTCCGGTGCTCACTTTCCAGAGCGAGAAGATGAAGGGCATGAAGGAGCTACTGGTGGCCACCAAGATCAACTCAAGTGCCATCAAGCTGCAGCTCACCGCGCAATCGCAAGTGCAGATGAAGAAGCAGAAGGTGTCTACACCCAGTGACTACACTCTTTCCTTCCTCAAGCGTCAGCGCAAGGGCCTCTGAACTACGCTGGGACTCCCTGCCAGCCCAAGGGAGCCGGCCTTCGATCCTGATCAAGGCTCCACTCCAGCCCCTGGCCAAGGGGGCCTAGGCCTGGCCTCCAGACCCCACTCCTACCCAGAACTGAGGCTCTGGTCAGCAGAGTCAGTCTCTACCCCAGCTCCTGTCATTGGACATAGGTCCGAAACCCAGAGTCCCAGCTGGCCAATTGAAACCCCACCCTGGGCCCCAGCACCAATCCTTAAAGGTCCAACCTCGGAAACTCAGACCCCACCTCAGAACTGAGGCTCTAACCATAGGCCTGAACTGTGTTTTGGGTCACTCCCAGCCTGTGGGGCTGAGGTTTCACCCTAAACCCTAGACACACAAGTGTTCCCTGTCTCCAGTCTGGGAACCTAGAATCCTGCTTGGCCCCTAGGAGAACATTTCCGCACTTAAAATTTCTATCCCTTGGGGGAGAAAAAAAAATTTCTGTCCCTTGGGAATCCAAGCCCCCTACCCTAAAGTACTTAAGAGGCACTTGCAGAATTTGGAAATTCTAGCTTCCTCCCCTCCCTAGCCCACAAGTCTGGGACACTGAAACTCCAAACTCCGGCCCAGGCCTGTGTGAATCCTGAGCTCCGCCTCCTTCCTGACCAAACTGGCCCTAGATCAGAGCAGACCTCTTCTGACCCTCTGGGAACCTCCCCTAGGTCCAGTATGTCTCGGGGGACCCCAGAGGAAATCTGCAGGTGTTTGTGAGTGGGTGAGGGGAGCCTGATCTCTTCCTGTTTTGTACATAGATTTATTTTTCAGTTCCAAGGAAGATGAATACATTTTGTAAAAAAAAGAAAAAAGTACATGTCCGTGTTTCATCTGGCAATTGGGGGTGGGGGGGCAAACGAAGAGATGGAGTACCCTCTTTCCTATGCCTTCCAACCCTCTGGGCTTTGGGCGCCCCACCTGTAGAATGAGGGAACCGGTGGTTGGCGGAAGTGCCTCGGCGCTGCCAGCTCTGCAGCGCCTCGGGGCTTCCCCTCGCAGCCGAGGGCCCGTCCCGCGGGCGCCTCCTCCCGGCCGGGCGGCGGGACGTCCCCAGCCTGGCCCCGCCCCGGGCCCGGGCCCGGGCCCCGCCCACGCGGCCGGCACCCTCCCCGGCGGTCCCGCCCCGCGCCGCCCAGCGCCGGCTCCGCAGCTCCTGCCTGCCAGCCGGCCCGCCCGGCGCCGGGCCATGGCGCTGCTGAGGGACGTGTCGCTGCAGGATCCGCGGGACCGCTTCGAGCTGCTGCAGCGCGTGGGGGCCGGGACCTATGGCGACGTCTACAAGGTGCGCCGGGCGGCTGGACTGACGGGAGAGCAGTGAGGAGGGTGCCAGCTCCGCGCCCTGACGCGGGATCCAGCCCCCAGCCCCGCCCCCCTCCTCATTCCGCTTGTCCCCCTCCGCCCCTGCAGGCCCGCGACACGGTCACGTCAGAATTGGCTGCGGTCAAGATAGTGAAGCTAGACCCAGGTGAGGGCCCGGGGCCAGGGCCTCAGCCCTGGAGGGAGGGCAGAGAGCCTCGCTTCGCTGTGTGAGGGCCAGAGTTGACATTTCAGAGACCTCCTGAGAGGCAGGCCCCTGGAGGAGCTGTCTCCAGGCACCTAACGCTCCGAGGGGAGAAGCACTCCGTGCCCCTTGGCAGATGAGGGCACTGAGTTAGGGCGATCTCTCTACATCCCCCACCCATGATGCCCTGTGCTCCCCAGGGGACGACATCAGCTCCCTTCAGCAGGAAATCACCATCCTGCGTGAGTGCCACCACCCCAATGTGGTGGCCTACATTGGCAGCTATCTCAGGTGAGGCCACTTTATTCCCCTGCCCACCCCCAGGCAGCCCCCATGTGGCCCTGCCATGTGCCCACCCCAGCTCTGTGTCCCTGCCCCAGGAATGACCGCTTGTGGATTTGCATGGAGTTCTGTGGAGGAGGGTCTCTGCAGGAGATTTACCACGGTGAGGGCCAGGACTCCAGGCCCCAGAGGGCCACAGCCTTCTTCCCACCCCCACCCAACAAAGGGCAGGAGGGGAGAGGTGGGACGCTGGACTTGGTTCCCTCTCTACTCTTCATTGGCTTTGTGACCTTGAGAGAAATACTATCCTTCTCTGGGCTCTGTATCCCAGACTGTGCAGGGAGGGGATGTGGCCAACACCTTTTTCACCTAGCAGTGCCTGCTGCTTCCCCAATCGGGGTGGCCTGGGAGGGTCAGCATATCCCCCAGATTGCCATACCAGCGTTCGCCCCTTCATTTCAGCTACTGGGCCCCTGGAGGAACGGCAGATTGCCTATGTCTGCCGAGAGGCACTAAAGGTAGCACCCCCAGTCCCCAGGAGCTGTGGGCAGGGAGCCCAGCTGGCCAATGTGGGGGTGGGGGGTTAGAGCGCCTCAGGCAGGGCTGGCCTGAGGGGCTGTGGGTCCTGGGGGAAGGGGCCCCAGCCCTGTTGCCGGAAGCAGCCCATTTCCCTCTTGGTTCAGTCACTTCCTGTTTGGGGAGAGGGGAGGAGGAAGCGGCTTGGGTGGGGGGCCCCAGTCCTCAGAGGGGGTTCATGAGAGGTGGGATGGTGCTGGGTAGCTGCCCTCAGGGGCTCCTCTCTGTCCCCAGGGGCTGCACCACTTACATTCTCAGGGGAAGATCCACAGAGACATCAAGGTAGGGTCTGGCCTCTGGCATCGGGGGAGGGTGGAGGAGGCTCTTGGGAGCACCAGATAGGATTCTCTCTCCTCCATTCCCACAGGGAGCCAACCTTCTCCTCACTCTCCAGGGAGATGTCAAGCTGGGTCAGTACCCCTGGGACACAATCAGGGTGAGGGTTCTGTGGGAGCTCCTGATGTCTTAGAGTCTGCATTCAAGTGCTGGGTATCCTTGGGCAAGTCATTTTACCACTTGAGCCTCAGTTTCCCTATTGAAAAAATGGAACAATTCTCCCTGCTAGAAGTTTGTTATGATTGGGTCTGTATAGAGTCCAACAGGTGACTGAACACTTGGTCAGAGATCGAAGGCGGTTGACCCCTCTCAGGAGGGGGACCTGGCCTTGGCAGTTGTAGTTGAACTTGGTCTGCCTGCTGTCTGAGTTCTGCCAGGTGCATCCTGAGCCGGGGCCCTGGAGGTGGGTGGGGAGTGGCAGCCAGAAGGAAGGTGAGAGTCACTCTTTCTCCCTGCAGCTGACTTTGGGGTGTCAGGCGAGCTGACGGCATCTGTGGCTAAGAGGAGGTCTTTCATTGGGACTCCATACTGGTGAGGCTGCATCATGGGCTGAGGGGGCAGGGGCCACAGGTGGGGCACCCAGCCATCCTATCTGTGACCCCGCCTCTAGGATGGCCCCGGAGGTGGCTGCCGTGGAGCGCAAAGGTGGCTACAACGAGCTGTGTGATGTCTGGGCCCTGGGCATCACCGCCATTGAGCTGGGAGAGTTGCAGCCCCCTCTATTCCACCTTCACCCCATGAGGTCAGCTGAACACCTGCCCCTTGCCTGACCCCAGGGCCCTGCTGACCCTTGACTCCTGACCTTGTGCTCTCTACAGGGCCTTGATGCTCATGTCCAAGAGCAGCTTCCAGCCACCTAAGCTGAGAGACAAGACGCGCTGGTGAGGACCCACGGCCTCTGCTGGGGCCCCCTTTTCAGCCAGTCTGCATGGGGGTGGAGGAACTTTCTGCCAATTGCTAGGGTACAGCCTCAAGAGCCCTGTCGTCTCTGAGCCTCCAGAGACCATCTGTGGGAGGGGCCTGGGCCCCACCTCTGGGCCCTGGATGGTGTGGACAGGGAAGAAGGGCAGATGGTTGATGATGGAGGAGCCTCCATGTTGCAACCGCGGTATTGCTCAGGCCATTTGCGCTCGGCCTCGGGCTGGCTCCTTCCTGGGCAGGCCCAGCAGACTCCTGGAGTGGTGGCAGGAAGCAGGTGGCAGGTTGTCCTGCATGAGGGCTGAAACTGGGTTTGGGGCGGGGGGCTCTTATGCCACTAGGACCCAGAATTTCCACCACTTCCTCAAGCTTGCCTTGACCAAGAACCCCAAGAAGAGGCCAACAGCAGAGAAGCTCCTTCAGGTGGGAGGAGGGGAATGGGGCGGGGGTTCAATGCTTGAAAGCAGGGTCCTCAGGGCCAGGGACCAACCCGAGTCCCCCTCAATCCTACAGCACCCATTCACAACCCAGCAGCTCCCTCGGGCTCTCCTCACACAGCTGTTGGACAAGGCCAATGACCCCCACTTGGGCACCCCCTCCCCAGAAGACTGTGAACTGGAGGTAAGTGAGGGGAGCTGGGGAAACGTGTCTTGGCCTAGGCTGATTGTAGGGAGAGCAAAAGTAATATAGGTCAAGGTCCCTTTAAGTTGAATATTTCCCGCGTGGGGAGCTTCCCTCCAGGTGAGCCACCCATTAAGAATCTTCCTTCAGCCTGTCTTGCCTCCCTGTAGGTTCCTGCCCTTGGTCCAGGCTGACCCTGAACCTCGCTCAACCATCTTGTTTTCTGTGTGATCTTACTTGCCTCTCTGTGCTGGTTTTCTCATTTGTGAAATGAGGGTGCCATTTAATCTCATAATAATCTTAGAGGGTTGTGAAAACAAAACATGTTGATGTGTGCAAAGTACGTCCAATGATACGTACTCAGCGTGAGGCGAGTGCCGGGTGTGTGTCCACTGTTTGTGTTCTTTCTTAGACTTACGACATGTTTCCAGACACCATTCATTCCCGGGGTCAGCACAGCCAGGCTGAGAGGACCCCTTCAGAGATCCAGTGTGAGTTGGCAGGGGGTGGGGTGGCTGTGTGTGTGGATTTGGGGGAGCTGAGTGTAGTTTTGGTGGGGGGCTGAGTTGTGATTTTGGTGGGAGGCTGAATGTGTGGTTTTTGTGGAGGTGTGTGTGTGTGTGGACTTGGTGGGGGGGCTGAGGGTGGTTTAGGGGGGCTGTGTGTGGTTTTGGTGGGGGGGGCTGTGTGGATTTGGTGGGGTGTGTGTGTATGTGTGTGTATGTGGATTTGGTGGGGGGGCTGAGGGTAGTTTGGGGGGGCTATGTGTGTGGATTTGGGGGAGCTGAGTGTGGTTTTGGTGGGGGGCTAAGTGTGTGGTTTTGGTGGGGGGGGGTGTGGACTTGGTGTTGGGGCTGAGGGTGGTTTTGGGGGGTCTGCATGTGGATTTGGGGGAGGAGCTAAGTTTGTGGTTTTGGTGGGGGACTGTATGTGGATTTGGTGTGAATGTGGGGGTACGTCCTGAGATTCCAACCCCCAAATCTTGTATGCTGGGTCTCTCAGTTCACCAGGTGAAATTTGGTGCCCCACGCAGGAAGGAAACGGATCCGCTAAATGAGCCGGTGAGGGGGCTGGCTGTGTGGGAAGGGTGGTTTGCAGGGGTGGGGGGGCTAGGGTGCTATACTGGAAGTCAAGCATCTCAAGTCAAGGATGTCTGAAGCAGTGGCAGCCTGGCGCTTAAGCCTAGGAACGCTGTCTAAACAGGCCTGTCGCACCCAGGGACATGGAAGACTGGGGGCTTCTTCCTGGGCCAGATTCCTCTGGACAGTCATCTAGAAGGTGGCAAGGTGACCACACCTTTCTAAACAGTGGGCCTGTCACACGCCTGAGCCCCCACCTCCCCCTGTTCAGTGCATTTCTCTCTGCCTCAATATCTGCGTCTGTCACTGGTTGTCTGACTCACCATTTCTCTGCTCTCACTGTCTCTTTTTATCATCATCTCTTCACTCCCACGGTCTCAGTCTCTCTACACCTTGTTCTCTCGCTGTCTCTGTCTCATTCTCTTGCTGGGAGTCTGTCTCTCTCACAACCTCTTTGCCTCTCATTCTCTCTCACAAGTCTCTTGCCTGTTACCATCTCATTTTCCATCTGTCTGTCTCCTCTCTCACAATCTCTCGATCACCGTCTCATATTTCCTTTCTTTCTCTCTGCCTCTCTCTCCGTCTTTCTGACTTGGTTTCCCCACAGTGGGAAGAGGAGTGGACGCTGCTGGGAAAGGAGGACCTGAGTGGGTGAGTGTGAGAGAGAGAAGCTGCAGGGGAGGTATTGGGGACAGCAGGAAAGGCTGACCTCTGACCCCATCCCCTCCCTGCTCAGGAGCCTGCTGCAATCAGTCCAGGAGGCCCTGGAGGAAAGGTGAGGGGCTGGGCCCGGAGGAGGAATAGGGCAGCCAGGCCTGGGCTCAGTCACATCTCACCTCATTTCCCTCTTATTCATCCACCACAGGAGCCTAACCATCCGACCAGCTGTGGAACTCCAGGTTCGGAGTGGCAGGAAGCTGGAGGTGGGGGTGGGGGAAAGTGCTACAGAGGGTGCAATTAGGGTGGGACCAGGTTACAGGGTGATCTGCTAATAGCTGGGCTGGGCCCACCTACCCTCCTGCCAGGAACTGGACTCTCCAGACGATGCCATGGGAACCATCAAGCGGGCCCCATGCTTGGGGCCATCCCCGCCTGAGCCTCCAGCTGAGGACCATCTATCCAGCCCCCCAGGTGAGTCTTAGGCTTGGGGGACTAGGAGGCAGGCTCAATGTGAGGGCTGGGGCTAGAATTCATGTTGAGTCTGTGCCTGCCGGAACCCCGCCCCTGCCTCTCCTAGGCCCTGACAGCACCCCGGTTCTCCCCACCACCTGGGCCACCATGAAGCAGCCGGAGGATTCTGAGGTGAGGGGGTGCTACCGAGGGACTGGGGGTATGACAGGCCAGGAGTGTCCCACCAGCCCTGACTCCTCCCTTCCCTCCCAGAGATCGTCTTGCCACGGGCTTCCCCCGACCCCCAAGGTGCACGTAAGTGTTTGCCCTGCCCCCCACCGTACTGCCGCCATGCAGCCCTGCCGCCCACTGCCCCTGCTCTTCTTTACCAGCCTCTCGCATCCTCCCCAGATGGGCGCCTGCTTCTCCAAGGTCTTCAATGGCTGTCCCCTGCGGATCCACGCTGCTGTCACTTGGATTCACCCTGTCACCCGGGGTAGGCCAAGGGCAGGGAGGAAGCAGGAGCCTGGGAATCCCCGGCTTGGGCCAGGGGGTGTGGCTGACCTCTGACCCTGCACCCAAACCTGCAGATCAGTTCCTGGTGGTAGGGGCTGAGGAAGGCATCTACACCCTCAACCTGCATGAGCTGCACGAGGATACACTAGAGAAGGTGAGGCCCAGCTGGCTGTGGAGGGCAGAGGGCCTTGGGGGGCCTGGGGTCCTGACCCCTATCCATCTGTCACTCTGTGGCCTCCAGCTGATTTCACACCGCTGCGCCTGGCTCTACTGTGTGAATAACGTGCTGCTGTCGCTCTCAGGTACAAATGGGGGCAGGCACGGGGTGGGACAGGCAGGGGTGCACCCTGCCCAGCAACACTCTCTGAGCCCCCCTTTCTCCCTCCCTGGCAGGGAAATCCACGCACATCTGGGCCCATGACCTCCCAGGCCTGTTTGAGCAGCGGCGACTACAGCAGCAGGTTCCCCTCTCCATCCCCACCAATCGCCTCACCCAGCGCATCATCCCCAGGTTGGGGGCCCGTGAGGAGCCGGGGTGTGCAGGGGAGAGGATAGTAGGGGGAGGCAAAGGGGCAGAGCCAGAGCTGGAATGTGGCCTTGGCCCTTATTGGGGCCTTAAGATATTAGACATGTCAGTTTGCCTCTCTGAGCCGGTTTCCTCATCTGTCAGTGCAATCGATAGCCTCCCCCACACACACACCTGAGGCCTGTTGGGAGGCAAGAAGGAGATAGTGGATGTGAAAGTGCTTCACAAACTGTGGGAGCTGTGGTTGTTTGAATATGGGCTAAATGCTTGCTGAGCACTTAGCATGCGCCATGTCTTATGCTGGGCTTGGAGACAAGGAGTGAAATGAGTCCTTGAGCATCAGCACCTGGTACTGAGGTGAACTAGAAGGAGAGCTGCGAGGGGCGGGAGGCCTCCGAGAGGTCAGCTTTGCTCATGGAGTTCGGAAGTGCACAGAGGTCCTCTAGGCAGATGAGGCAGAGGGAAGAGCAAGTGTGAATGCATGTTGGTCACCTGAGGAGTTATAAGGTGTTTGCAGAGCAAGCTGCACAGGTGGCAGAGTGCCTTCTTTGATGCCAGGCCCAGGATTCGGGCTTTGTCCAACTGGCCTTAGCACCCTGAGCATTTTAGAAGGACCCCACTGTGTGTCAATCAGGAGCCTTCCTGTTGCAGGGGATTCAACTCACTGGCTTAAGCACCTGTAACTGAAAATCTAGGACTGTTCGCTTCAGGCCCAGCTGGACCCAGGTGTAAATGGTACCATCAGGAACCTTTCTGCATCTCTTGGCTCTATTTTCCTCTTGTCGTCTTCATTCTCACATGGGCTTTCCAGTTAACTGATGGGTGCCCGCCGTGCCAGACCAGTGCTGCACTGGCTAAAACCCTGTGGGACCAGAACTTCTATTTACAAGTAATTCCCGCAAAAGTCCGGGGGCCAATTCTCATTGGTCTAGCTTAGGTCCGTGCCCACCCCTGAGCCAGTGTCTATGGCCAGACGAAGAGTTCGAAGGGAGGGGAGCGCCAGGCCTGGGTCCCGTGCCCTTTTGTGGAGCTGGGCGTAGGGAGAGAAGTTTGACTGGACAGATGAAAAGAGGCATCTGCTGGCTGGCCATGGTGACAGTGGAAAGGATAGATTGCAGGGGGAGGCTGAGGACACCTGGAAAGGAGGCCAGCGTAGTGACCTGAGAAGGTGGGGTTTAGGCTATGGTATGGGGAGAACTGGACAGAACCAAGCAATACTGAGGAAGTGGGGTTGAGAGGATTTGGGGACTGGTCAGAGTGAGCGTGAGGGAGAGGGAGGACTTGGGAGACCGCCAGAGGAGCAGATTGTGTTGTGTGTGAATGAGGTGTCCGGGGAGGTGTCCAAGTTAGTCCCTCGTTCATTCAGTATCTACTCAGCACCTAGTATGTGCCAGGCACTGTTCTGGGGGCATACTACACGTCTGTGAACTGAGAAGGCTTTATATTCTCCAGATTTTGTTGAGACAGGCAAACAATCACCATAAAAAAGTATATTCTGTGATGATGCACTGAGGGGAAAGTGCTGTGTAGACGAGGGCCAGGAGGTGTGGAGCATGGACTGTGGTTTTAAACAGGGTGGTCTGGAAGGACCTCGCAGAGATGGTGCTTGTTTGAACAAAGACTTGGAGGAGGTGATGGAACAAACCCCGTGAACACCTCGGGGAAAGGCATCCCAGGGAGGGGGAACGTCAGTGCAAAGGCCCTGAGGCAGGAGCAGGCCTGGCCTGGTTGAGGACCAGTAAGGAGGGTGGTGTGGCCAGAGAGATGACATGAGAGGAAGATAATCTGAGAGGGCTCTGTGGCCACAGTGAGGCCTTTGGCTTTGACTCAGAGCAGCCTGAGGGTCACTGCAGAAGAGAGATGTAGATCGAGGGATCACTCTAGCTGCTGTGTTGAGAATAGACTTAGACGGGATAAGGGTGGAAGCAGGAGACCTGTCAGGAGGCTGTAGCAATAACCAGAGGGGAGGTGATGGTGGCTTGGGTTAGTGGCTTGGGTAGCAGTGAGGAAAGTGAGAGTGTTCGGATTCTGGTTTTATTTTGCAAGTTGAACCAACAGGATTTCCTGACAATTGGTAGATGGAAGAGAAAGAGGAGTTAAGGATGAGTCAAAGCTTTTTGGCCTAGGCAACAGGAAGGATGGAGCTGTCATCAACTATGGGTGGAGCAGAATTCAGTGTTGTCACATTGAGTTTGAGATGCGCACATGGGACCTCCATCATCCGTTAGCTGGGTGAGGCCGAGTTCCAAGGTGGGTGGCCGGACTATGGGCTTATGGACTCGGACATTATGACAAGGTGGATGGTGGAAGCCGTGGGCCAGGCCAGTGGCCACACCACCTGAGGAGATGGGGGCCCCGGCCCTTCTGCAGTGTGCTCACCTGAGGACCTCATCTGGACGCCCAGCATCAGGGCTTCCTAAGCTCAGTCCCCAAACCAGTCTTTGCTTTGGCCCAGGACCTATAGGAAACAGGCCCATTGGAGCCCTAACAAGTCACAGGCAGCTTTGGGCGTGTGCTTGGGAAATCACGGAATCCCAGTGTCCACTTCAAATGTAAACAACGGAGAACCAGAATTGTTTGGAGAAAAAAAATCTAACACAAAAATCTCTCTCATCCGAAAGGCCAGTTGGGGAAGAGAGTGGGAGGAACGAGGGGAGGGAGAATAGGGAGGACAGAGGGGCAGAAACAGACAGGCCGGCAGGCGTTGGCTTCCTCGGTGGGGCCCACATCCTGGCAGAGTGCAGATAGGGCCGGGCTCGCTGGGAGGAGGTGGCAAGCCTGCTGACATGTAGCCCTATTCATCAGAAGAAGAAACAGGCTTAGGAGGTCCCTTGGGGGTTTGGGGGACAGTTAGTAACCAAGACAAGAACCCCACGTCTCCCCAGGCACCCAGGTGAGCCAGCCACTGGCTGCACATGGCCATGGTCTCAGCTGAAGCAGCTGGGGACGGGTCATCGCGGTTTCCTTCAAGACTTAAATCTCCGGCCTGTTTGCCCACCCATGACATGGGTCACGTGGGGCGGGGCGAGGCTGGGAGCACCCAGGCCTGCCTTAGCTCCTGGCCCTCCATGCTCTCGTCTCATCATTCATTTCTCATTTATATCCTGCTTTTGCCAAAAAAACGATTTTCAGTGACTGGAAATAGGTGTGAAATTAACAACAGGCTGATAAAAGCTCGCCTGTGTGAGTACACTCAATGTGCCAGGCTCTGCTGTACGCCCTTCCCTGTATTAACTCATCGAATCCTCTTTGCGACTCTATGAGGGGGGATGCCACTGTTATCCCACTCTACAGATGAGGAAACTGAGGTGTGGAAAGGTAAAGTGACTTGCCCAAAGTTACACAGAGGTAATTCTGTGATCCAGACCCCTGGACTGGACTGGACTTCCCCATCCAGGCTGTAAACGTGGGTGCTGGAGCTGAGAGACTGACTTCAGAGCCTGTGTCCTTCACAGCTGTGTTTCATTGCAGGTTGCTTTGCCTCTCTGAGCCTCAGTCTTTAGCCTGTAAGGCAGAGAAGATGATAGTATCCACCGCTTAGGGCTCTGTGGGGGCCTCGCCCATGGATGGCATCCATGACACATGCCCTGGTTGTCACCCCTACAGGCGCTTTGCCCTGTCCACCAAGATTCCTGACACCAAAGGCTGCCTGCAGTGTCGTGTGGGTAAGAGCTGGGCTGGACAGGAGTAGGGAAGGGATGGGGCGCCAGCCCAGGCCGGTACCCACTGCTTGCCTCTCTTGCAGTGCGAAACCCCTACACAGGCAGCACGTTCCTGCTGGCCGCCTTGCCTGCCAGCCTGCTCCTGCTACAGTGGTATGAGCCGCTACAGAAGTTCCTGCTGCTGAAGGTGTGGGGCTGGTGGGTGCGGCCAAGGGGGCCCTCAGGCGGGTGGCAGGGGCCTGGGTGGGGAAATGGAGACCTGAGCACCCCTGCTGCCCCCAGAACTTCTCCAGCCCCTTGCCCAGCCCAGCAGGGATGCTGGAGCCACTGGTGTTGGATGGGAAGGAGCTGCCACAGGTGTGCGTGGGGGCTGAGGGCCCCGAGGGGCCTGGCTGTCGCGTGCTGTTCCATGTCCTGCCCCTGGAGGCTGGCTTGACACCTGATGTCCTCATACCACCTGGTAAGCAGAAAGGCTGGGCTGTCGTGTGTGTGTGTGTGTGTGTGTGTGTGTGTGTGTGTGCGTGTGTGTGCGTGCATGCTTGCTTACAGCTCTACAGAGACCTTGGGGGCCCCCAGCTCCCAGCCTCCCTTCAGCTGGGCTCCTATAAAAGATTTCATTAGACCAAAGGGCTCAGCAGCTAAGAAAAAACTGACCAACACTGCAGGGGCCGCAGGAACAGAGCCAGACGGGGCCAGGCAGGCTCCGTTCTGAGCGAGGAAGCAGGACCCTGGGTGTTGGGACAGCTCAGGAGCAGAGTGAGGGGCAGTGGGGAAAGGGGGAGAACGAAGGCCTTGCTGTGTCCCAGGCCCCGAACCAGGGGTCTCACACAGGATTTCAATCTTATTCCTCACAATGGCCCTGCAAGGTCGTCCTCCTCATGCCTGTGTTATGGATGAGGAAACCGAGGCTCGGAGATTTGAGGTCACACAGCAACTGAGTCACAAAGCCTTGTTCTCCTGAATCCGGAACCACTGCTCTCCCCCAGCTCCCTGGGACTCACCCCGCTCTGTGGAAGGGTCCCTTCACTTCTCTGAGCCTCAGTTCCCCAGCTGTGAAATGAGATTAGGCATCCTGACCCCACATCGGGCTGATGTGAGAACGAAATACCCTTATGGCCAAGGGCTGCCTGTAGCATGTCCGTCCGCCATTTCCTCTGGGGGCCACAGTAGGGCTGGTGGCTCAGCCGGGCCATGTCTCCCTTCTCTGCCTGCAGAGGGCCTCCCAGGCTCGGCCCAGCAAGTGATCCAGGTGGACAGGGACACAGTCCTAGTCTGCTTTGACCGTGAGTGCCCCTGGGGCCAGGGCTGTGGGCCACGGAGGGCGGGGGGTGAGGAAAGCATATAGGTCACCTCCCCAGAAGGGAGCCACCCCACCCCTGCCCAGCAGCCCACTCCCTATGCAGGCTGCGTGAGGATTGTCAACCTGCTGGGCGAGCCCACGGCCACACTGGCACCTGTGCTGACCTTTGACTTCCCCATTGAGACTGTGGGTGAGTAAGCCAGACACAGGTGGAGGGCAGGAATATCCCCAGCCTGGAACATATGATATGGGCCTGGGGCTGGCAGTGGGACAAGGAATCAGGTCCCCCAATCCCTCTTAAGAGCCATCCTGGTCACCTGCGGCCCGTGAGGACCGCTGGGGCCCAGACCTGGGCCCAGGGCATGACTGGGGAAGCCAGTGTCCCCAGGGCAGGCACAGGCCTCTCCTAGTGTGTCCGCCCCTCCTAGTGTGTCTGCAGGACAGCGTGCTGGCCTTCTGGAGCCATGGAATGCAAGGCCGTAGCCTGGATACCAACGAGGTGAATGGGACTCAGGAACCTGGCTGCCCTCCACCTAGTTGTCCCCACCTATTAGGAGAGGACCTGCTGGGGTGTCCTCAGGATCCCTTTTCTTCCCAGGTGACCCAGGAGATCACAGATGAGACCAGGGTCTTCCGAGTGCTTGGGGCCCACAGGTAGGAAGCACGTGGTGCCTCAGCCTCCCCTTCAGATGCCCCTGAGGCCAGACGGACGTGCCCAGGTGTCTTCCTGCCTTGCTCACCTCTGGTTCTCTCTCCCCTCCAGAGACATCATCCTTGAGAGCATTCCCACCGACAACCCCGGGGCTCACAGCAACCTCTACATTCTCACGGGCCATCAGAGCAGTTACTGAGCGGGCCAGGCCTGGCCAGTGGCATGCCCCCACCCCACCTCCATGCCTTAGCTGCAGTCCACTTTAGGCAGAGGGGCCCCTCCCAGATCAGAGAAGCCCAGGGCCCCGGTCTGCTGGGCTGAAGGGCAGAAATAATCCTGAGAAGTTCTGGGGCTGTGGAGGGGAGGGGAGTCCACCCACAGCCCTGCAATAACTGGACCAGAGGAAGCTGCTGTCACCTGCCCCTCCCCTTCGGGCAGCCCAGGCCCTAGTGCCCCATGGCAGGGTGGGGGCAGGCCCTGGGTGATCCATTCCATCTTGTTCCATTTCCTCTCCACTCTTCCTGCCGAGAGCCTGCCCCTGTACCCTGTCCTGGGAACATATTTAAAAGAGAGAACTATATTGGTATTAAAGCTGGTTTGATTTATTCCACTGGTTCCTCTGGGGCAGGTGCAGGGGGCACTGCCCACTGCCTCACTTCCCTCCTCTTCCCTCCTTTCCTCCCTCCCTCCAACACATCTTTCTGTGGCACCAGGTACTACAGATGCACATGGAAGGGCAGGCCACCAGTGTTGTGGTGGCTCCCACATGGGGGTGTCAGGCAGCAGTGCTGGGGAGGACAGTGGCCCCATACGGCATCTCAGGGTGCTGTGTCTTCCTGGGCTCCCCTCTCAGGATGAGCCCTCAGCTTTGCAGTATGGCCAAGGAGTCACGTAGATGGGAGGCCCCTGCACAAAGGGCCTCTCATCCAGGCCAGCCCTGCCCCATATAGGATCTCATCAGGCAACCAGGGCCCAGGAGGGGACAGCCAAGAGCTGTTCCACCCAGCCCCAGGGAGGCCTGTGGAAACAGCCGGCCATGCCCTGTACCACCCAGGCCTGGGGCTGCCGCCCTGCCTCCCACCTGCTGCCTACGTATCAGTGTGCTCAATCAGGCCAGGCCTACTCAATGTGGGCACCATCACCAGGCTAGATAGACTCTGGCAAGATTAGTCTGTGTCCATTTAACAAGTATACCCAGAGGGCCTCCTCAGTGGCAGGCCCTGGGCTCACAGAGGGGTCACTACCAAGGTGTGCACCAGCCCCCCAGGGAGGGGCGCTGTCCTTGCTTTAGCCTGAATCTCGAGGGCACATCCATCCACCCATGGCTGACCTTGTGCTTTGCATTGTCATTCTCCCACGTTTCCCTCTTAGAGGGCTCCCTACCCCAGGGAGCCTCGTCATGCCCCAGGCACTGTCCAGGCTGCTCTTGACCAGAGCCTTTGGGCAGGTGAGGCCAAGGGGGCAGGATGGCAGCTGGCCTTGAAGGAGGGGTGGGGTGCACAGCAGGACCAGGGCTGCAGAGGGCTGGAAGGCCCTGGATCTAGGGAAAGAGTGAGCAAAGGCCCAGGGGCCAGCTCTCGAGTTTGGCCCAATCTCCCTTCTGATATTCAAGGCAAGTGTTTGAGTAAGAACTTCTCTACACCTGGTTGGCCATTGGGAAATATTTGACACATTTAAATATAAAACACATTTAAGTGAATGAAAAGATAAGTGGGTGAGTGGTGGGTAGATGGTGACTTACGTGAAGCAGCAGCAGCATCCCTGTCCCAAGGGCCCCAGGCAATTCCATGGTTGTCATATTGTCCCCTTGTCCACACTCCAGCAGAGCCCCAGCTGCTCTGACTACCAGTGCCCGGGTTTCTCAGCTGAAATGGGGGTGAGGCCAGGGGAGGAGACAGCCCCTGTGCACTGGCTCAGAGTGGGAGGGACCTTCCAAGTTCTGAAGGTTTGTCTGCTCCACCTGCAGGGCATTCGATAGGCCAAATGGTGGGGTGACAGGGATATGATTTCCGAATTCCAATTTTTCAGATTTCTTGATAGAAGTGGGAGGTGATCCCAGGTACCCAGGGAGGACTGATCTGCCCCCAGAGCACCCAGCGACAGACAGCGCCACCTTGTGGCAGGCTGCCCCAGCTCTGAGCAGCCACCCTTGTCTGAAAAGGTGGTGGTGGTGTTGTCAGAGAATCATTTGCCTAAGCCTGGGATCTGAGAAAACCAAGAGCCTCTGATAAAATATTGGCTGCCAGGAAAGCCTGGCCAGAAGCCAAAGAAAGATCAAGAAGCCAGGGAATACGACCTGAGAGACTAAAATTATTTTATTTATGTATTTTTAATAGATAGCCCCTGCGTATGGTAAGCAATTTTTAAAAAATGCAAAGTAGTTACTATGAAACGTCTCCCACTCAGGTCCCAGTTACTTATGAAGCCTTCTGAAGTGTTTATGCATATGTAGTGGTCCTGTATGTTTCATTCTTCCCTCTTTATACCATGGTCTAACATAATCACACACACTTTGCATCTTGGTCTTTAAAATCTGTCCTGGAGAGCTTTCCATGATCAGTACCTCCCCCTTTGTTGTTTTATAGTCAGTGGTATTCCATTGCATGTATTTCCCATAACGTTAATTTACTGTCATTAGATCCCGATTAATGAAATTTTATGTTGTTTCTACTACTTTGATATTACAAATGACACTGCAATAAATATTCTTATGCCAATGCCCCTCTACATATTCAGGTGTCCTCTAGGGCCAATTCCTGGAGTGGCATTGCTGTGTCAGAGGGGGCCGTGTTTCTCCTTGTGATAGCTACTGTCAAATTGCCCTCCCTAGGCGGAAGCTTCCAGGATGGGTCAGATCAGCTTCTCTCAGCCATCCTGTGGGTGAGTGGAAGAGGCGTGGGCACCTCAGGGTGTTTGGGGAGCTGGCCCATACATCAGTCAAGTGAGGGTCAAAAGGAGAACCATCACCAGCATGTGGCCATTTTCACTGGCACGTCCAGCAGTGGGACACTGCTTGGTGCACAGCAGGCCGTTGGGCTTGCTTTCCGAGGGAAGGAACGAGCATGGTGTGGTGAAGAGGAGGCCCTGGAGTCAGGCCCTTGGACTGGGCGAGCTTGCTGAGCTGTACTTTCCCAGGTACACCATATCCTAAGTCTGCCTGCAGGGCTGTTGCGAGGATTGAAAATAACCGTAATACACAAAATGCAACAACACAGATGCATCTTGGGTAATGCCAAATTGAAACAAGTTACATAAAATTACACACAGTATGATAGCAAGTCTAAACCACTTATAGTCGGTGATAGATGCACATGTGATAAAACTCCATTAGGAGATCAGAAGAAGCACAAAATTCAAAATGATGGTCCCTGTGGGGGGAGTGGAAGTGGGGTAAGGCAGGACCCCAGGAATTTGCAGAGGTATTGGCAATATCTTGGTTGTCAGGCTGGGTGGTAGGTTCACAGGTGTTCAATTGATAATTCAATTCCTAACTCACATAAGGTACACACATCCTTTTGTTTGTATCAAATACTATGTAATAAAACATTTAAGTTTAAATATTTTAATCACTCAAAAATGAAAGCCCTATAATGACTTTAAAAAAAAAAGCAAAAAAACATATTGCCAAGATAATCCTTTCCTAGATAATGAAATCAGCATTCTGTGTAGAACTGTGGGCAGATCCCTTTCCCAGTAGTTGCTTTCTTCTATAGTTTCTTTTTAAAAACAGCTTTATCAAGGTATAATCAGCATACAATAAACTGCATATATTAAAAATGTACTATTAAAAATGTACTGACACATACACCTGTGAAACCATTACCACAATCAAGATAACAAACATCTCTGACATCCCCAAAAGCTTCTTCTGCCTCTTTGTAATCGCACCCTCCCGCTTCTCTTCACCTCCCCATCCAAATAACCACTGATCTGCTTTGTGTCACCATAGATGCATTTGCATTTTCCAGAATTTACATAAATAAAATCATACAGTATGTATTCTGTTCTTGTCTGGCTTCTTTCACTGAGCACCATTATTGAGATTCACCCATGTTGTTGCATGTAACAGTCATTCCTTTTTTATTGCCAAGTAGTATTCTCCTGTGTGTATGTACCACGGTGTTTAGCTAGTCACCTATTGAACATGTGGGCTGTTTCCAGTTTTGGACTATTTAAGCTATGAACATTTGTGTAACTGTCTTTGTGTGGCTATACACTTTCACTTCTCTCAGTAAATACTATGGACAAAAAAGGGGCTTGGTAACAAACCTGATGGAAAGTAACCTCACAGGGTGATCCGATCATAAATTCCTAACTGGGAAGGTAGGTCACAGTGGGTAGTCATATAACGTCTTTACTAAAAGGTTTTTCTCTGCCTTAAGCCAGCCCTGTCCATCATTCTTGTGCATCTAAGTTAACACATCTTTGAAATGCCTCTTTTCCAGGCCCCTCAGAGGTGTAATCACCCTCAAGAGAGCACATAATCTTAACAACACCTGCCTTGCTTTCTCCCACCTTCATGTACTCTTCCTTACCTTTCTTCCTTAATTCCAAATGAATAAAAGAAACTGCAAAACTGTCATTCTCCAGAGCATTTTCTCAGTCTGTTGAGATCTTGCTTCCTGGTGTCGATGTAAGAATGTCCAAACCTGGGGCAGCCGAATGGCTTGGTTGGTTAGAGCGCGAGCTCTGAACAACAGGGTTACCAGCTCGATTCCTACATGGGCCAGTGATCAGTGCCCTCCACAGTTAGATTGAAGACAATGAGCTGCCTCTGAGCTGCCGGAGGCGGGACCAGATGGCTCGGTTGTGCGTGAGCTCTTAACAAGGTTGCCGGTTCAATTCCCCCAATGGGATGGTGGGCTGTGCCCCGTGCAACTAAGATTGAAAACAGTGACTGGACTTGGAGCTGAGCGGCGCCCTCCACAACTAGATTGAAGGACAATGACTTGGAGCAGATGGGCCCTGGAGAAACACACTGTTCCCCAATATTCCCCAATGAAAAAAAACAAAAACAATGTCCAAACCTGTAGAGAATTTTTGAGTTTATTTGAGCCAATTGACAACATGCCAGGAAGCAAGATCTCAAATGCTCCATATATGTTACATACATATATATATATATATATATATATATATATATATATATATATATATGTTACACTGCACCCTTGTATAAAATCAGGAGGCATCTGATTTTAAGCACTGAGTGATTTTCTGGAAGGCAGAAACTGAGTTTCTCCCCTCCTCCGTAGAATTTGTTGTATTTACTAAATAAATTAATTTTTCCTTCAAAGTATGATTTAAACATGTTATATTTTTGCTTTCCTGTCCACAATATTAGCCTTGTATTTTATTATATAAATAATACTTGTTCAGTATAGTAATTAGAGTAATATACAGAAATAACAGGAAAAAAGGAAAATTTACCTGATATCCCACCACCACTGGAAATTTGGTGATTGTCCTGTTAATGCATTTCCTTATATAATTATGTTATGTAAATAGAATGTCATACATTTTTAAAAAGTATGAAGCACATTTTAAAAATACACTAGGTTCTTAAAATGTTTCAGATTAACTTCCAGGTACCCTTTTCCCTCTCCATTGTCTTCACTGATAACGCGTGCTGTACATCCTACCATAGCTTTTTCTGTACTCATATAATCATTGCAAACATGCACACGCACATATGGGGTTTATTTTACCAAAACAAGAGCGTATAATGTGTATTTCCTTTTTTTTTCTCTCATTTAAAAACAATAAATACAGCACATTAGTCCCTGTAGGTCAGTTGGTATAAACTAACTGCTTTACAAGGCTGCCTAATTCCAGGTTATAGATATTCCAGTTTGTTCAACCATTCACATATGGATGGAAACTGATTCCAGGTTTTTGCCATGAGAATATATTACATTATATAATCACATGCTTTGCTTTGGGGCAGATTCCCAGGAGAGGGATTGCTACATTGAAAGGGTTTATTATTTTTCCTGAAAGGGGTACAATTTTAATAGACAACAGAATGCTTTCCAAAAAAGAACTTCACAGTAGTAGGTGTGTCAGCACATTTGTCTTTAGCTCTTTTAATGGTTATATAAACAGTTTGCTCAATATCACCTTAATTTGCATTTCCCTGCTAAGGGGGTTGGTATCCTTTCATGTTTTTGGCTATTTGTTCTTGCTTTTCTGAGACTTCCCTATTCAGTCTTTGCTCGTTACCTATTTTGTCTTTTTAAAATTAGTTTTGAAGACTTTGCATATTAAAGATATTAACTCTTTATCACGTGTGTGGCAATTATATTTTTCTGATTTATTATTGTGTTGAATTTTATCACTTTGAATTTCTTTGGTAATCAAGTGTATCTTTTCTTTATAGTTCGAGTCGCCTGTCTTCATAAACTCTACCCCTAGATTATGCCTCATAAATTGTATTGTCTGTTTTATGGTTTAGATTCAAGACTCCATACCATTAGCTAAAACTTACGGAACTGAAACCACCTTTGGGGTATTCTTACCAGTATATTGGTCATCTATACCCAGACTTTATTCTGTTCCATTTATCTGTCTTTCCTACATCATTTTGTTTCATTATTGTCTTTCATACTGTGTTACCTGGAAAAGCCAGCTCCTCCTCAATCTTGTTTACAAGTTTGCCCACTATTTTCAGTTATTTTATATGATTTTAAGATGACTTAATTAACCACCACCCCGCTGAGACTCTAATGGAATTGCATGTGTAAACTAATTTTAGAATTGACTTTATGTTCTTTTCCACGTAAAATTGTGTTGGTCCATCGGCTCAGGTGTTTTTAATCCCTCAATTAGACTATAGCTTTTTTTTTTTTCCACTTTTTTTTTTTTTCAAAGAAAACAGGAAGTCCTTTTTACCTGCGGCGTCAACGGATCCGGTTTACGGGTACGCGCAGGCCCCACCCCTAGCCCGCGGTTCCGTGTTACCATGGGAATCGAGGGTTGACGTCACTTTGGGCTTTCCGCTCCGGACCCAGTGAACAACCGTGAAGGTAGGGGCGGAGGCGGCTTTGACCCATCTACGCATGAGCGCTCCTACTCCACTCCTCCCCGCCGTAAATTTCGTTCCGCCGTGGCTTTTCCGCAGCGACCTTTCGCTTACTCCCATCGAAACTGCTCCCCAGGGACGGGGAGTGGAAAAAGACTCGAACAAGAGACAGCCAATCCTATGACACTACGATGCAACCGAGTTTGACTGATTCCCTCAACTGCAGCCAATGAGAGCGCTCTTGGCGCCTACGTCAGCTTGCCCCACCCTAACCCCGCCCTTCTGGACTCCGAGCTCAGTTCGCGCAGTAACAAATGAAGTGCGCGCTGCGACACCTCCCAGCTCGCCAGGCTCGGCCGCCATTTCCTCGCCTGGCCTAACGGTCCGGCCAATCCCAGCGCGCATCGAGAAGGACTGAAGCTCCGCCAATTGGAGGCTGCCAATTCCGACCCTTTGCCTCGGCCCGGCCCAATCCAGGCTTCTGCCCCTTCGCCCCCGGCCCGCCCCCGCGGCGGCCTCTCTCCTCCCTCTTTGTGCGTCTCGCGCCGCCGCCGCCCGCCGCGTGAGAGGACGGATTCCGCGCGCTAGCGCAGCGACTCCCTCCCCCCTCCCCGAAAGATTCGCTAAGGAAAAGCCGCCGCCGAGGAGCCGCCGGTGCCGGTCCCCCGGGGCGCCATGGCGACCGGAGCAAACGCCACGCCGCTGGGTAAGCCGGGCCCCCCCCCCGCCTTCCCACCCTTCCCGGGCCCAAAGGGGGTTTCAAGCCGGGGTCACCGCCTGCCCCCAGACCCGGGGCGGAGCTGCTGGTACCCAGGCCGCTACCTCCCCCGCCCGTAGGCTCGGTGGGGGCCCTGACCGCGGCCTTCCCGTTCGCGGCGCTGCCTCCGCCGCCGCCCCCCCCACCGCCGCCACCGCCCTCCCCGTGCTCCTCGTACCCGCCGCCGCAGCCGCCCTCTCCGCCGCCGCTCTACCAGCGCGTGTCGCCGCTGCCACCCCAGCCGCCGCGTCAGGACCAGCAGCCGGGCCCGGCCGGCGGCGGAGGAGGTGAGTCGGGCCGAGAAAGCGCGAGAGGCGTCGTGCGGACGGGCCCGGCCGGCTGAGGGGCGCGCGGCAGCGGTGACGGCGGCGGCTGCACGCGGCAGGGGCGCGCGCGCGCACGGGGAGGCCCTGGCGGAGGCGCTATGGGGCGCGCGGCCTGGTTTTCGGGCCTAGAGTGTTGCGCACGCGCTCTGGGAGAAGGGGGGGGGGAATCAGGGCGGGAGGTTTGCTGTGCGCAGGCGCAGTGTGCGGCCCGACCAAACCTGGGGGGCCCGCTGTTGCTCTCTAGCCCCAGGTGTAGGGGAGAGACGTGGAAGGGCTCGAGTAGGTGGACAGGGTGTTGGGTGTGAAAGGGTCAAGTGATGACGTGGAACATCCTCTTCCTGGTTGTAGAGCAGTCTGAACGAGAAAAGTACCCAAAATAGCTCGTCTGTTTCGGCTGCAAAGCAGGGTTTTTTCACTACAGAGAACAAAAGAGGTTGAAAGTTTTCAGGGCCTGATGGGGTCCAATCTGTTGTGTCTGTTGGAGGACATTCTGGTTTTTGCCTGACTTTCCTTCGTGTACCTTAGAGAATTCTGGTCTACCTTCCCCTCGTTGGGGCTTCCACCTGGGAAGTTGAACAACTTTTGTGTACTAAGTGTAGGGAGTTTCTGCCTTTGTATTGAAGGAGGATTTGACTGTTGTGTAGTTTGTTCTTTGTTGAACATTTGATAGTCAAGACACTAAGTTCCCAAATAGCCAGGAAAATCGAATGCTGATCTTGACTAAACTTCTGAAGACAAAAGTGATTTTGTTGCAGAATCCAGCCATAGGTTTAGTTGTGCTAACGGTGACTGGTGGGGGTGTGGAGCTGGGAGGGGCCAGCAGTCCTCCAATATAACTTTACAAATTTGTTTGATTATTCATTCCATTCTTACCTTCCCTGGGGCTTTTAAAGCATTCGTGGGTGATGTAGTGTTTATTTTGTCAATACTTTTATTTCTTTGTCTGAAGTTTTATGCATTAAGATTTATTGTCTTGTTTACATACTTCACAGAGTTTCTCTGAAATGTTACCTTTTCGGAACCAGGTCCAGGTCCCCTTGTAGTGGCCATATGTGTCTGGTTTTTTAGGTTTGTCTTCTGTTCTTCGCCGTTTACATTGTAGGTCAAGCTCTGTTTCACAGTCTGCTGAGACTGTAATGTCATAAATATGCCAAACTGCCTGTTGATAGCTACTCTGCTGGGTTTTATTTGCATCTGATGGACTTTATCTGCCTTTAGACTTCCCGAGTAAGAAGCGGAAGAGGAGCCGGTGGAACCAAGACACAATGGAACAGAAGACCGTGATTCCAGGAATGCCTACAGTTATTCCTCCTGGACTTACTCGGGAACAAGAAAGAGCTTATATAGGTAAATATACGTTCTGCACCCAAGTGCATTTTCAGATCGTTACTATTATGAGCAACATTTTATCTGTTGAAAGTTGGAGGCTTTAAAGTTTTCTTTTTTGAGATGAGGTATGGTCAGGTATGCTTTCACGATTTTGACCTAATTTTTCAGTTTTTGCTCTGAGTCCTGCATTTGCAGCTCCTTGTTTTGGTCTATATATAACAGCAGTGTTCTCCATGAGTTCCAGGAAAGTAGAGGGGCCCACTTAGGAGTGAGAATAGTCCCCAGTTCAGCACCCCACCCCACTCTTTTCAGCTGCTGTTCATTGCCAGTTGATGAGGTGAGTGTCTCCTGCCTCTCTGAACATGGCCCCAATGGAGAACACTGCAGGTGTTGCGTAACCAAGTACCTTCTTCAGAGTGTGGCCTTGCACCATAATTTCGTATTCCTCCCTTCCCCTAAAATGTGGTCTTTTACTTTTTATAGGTGCTTTCTGAAAGGAAAAAAACTCACTTTAATCAAAAAGTGGTTCTGGAAGTGTTTACAGTGCACCCCCTCTTTACCATTTCGTTGAGTTTTAACCTTTCCTTCAGCATCTTGTCTGGTTTGGTCTTTGGAGAGCTGTCTTAAAATGAGGGCTCTTACATTTACTACGAAATAATTCTGCTGGGAAAGGGATATTGCTTGGATATGGAATGAGTTACTAGGATAAAAGATCTCAACTGTTGGGAAGTTTTAAGAATTAAGAATGACTGTCCACAGTGGAAATGAAATTAACCTTAAAATTTCCTTTTTTAAAATACAAGGTTATTAATACAAGTTTTACTTTTATTTATGTACTTGTGCGGCTGTCTCAAAAAAGTTCACTTGATAATACATTTTCTTACTAACCAAATACACATCCCCTTTGGAATAAATTAGGGCAAAGGTCTCCTAGACCTAGGAGTCTGTGGCCTTCACAAAAAGCTTTAAGGCTGGCATGTTATTCTTGAGGATCATAATCTCTTACATGTTTTAGACTGCTGAGAATTGGATTTGAGATACTGGAATTGTCTAATGTTCACAGTACTAATATTTCTTCTTTCCCTATTGTTCCTATCGACTACCACCCACCCCCTTACGTCTCATATTAGATTGGTCTGGGTCTTCACAACCTTGTGAAAATGTCCCTAGTGGAGCGACTTACAAAATGGGAAAACAGACTCATTCTTTATATCTCCACTTCTCTTCTTGTGGAAGGAGTTAATGCCCTGAGTTTTAAGGTCTATTTATATCTGTAATAAAAGTAGCAAGAGTCAAAGTGGAGGCTGGTATGGATCTCTGCTCTAAGGAAGAGAGCAACCTTTTGATTTAAGTGCCAGTTATTTCCTCAGATCAGACCCCAAGCCCCTATAATCCAGTTAAGAGGACTGCCTACCCACCGTGAAGGTGACTTTCACCTTGAGTTGTTGAGCTTAGTACTTGACCTCCATGTCAGAACTTCTCTGGCATAAAAGAGCGTAGGGAGCCGTGAGTCTTACTCCTCTTCTGTCTCTCACAGTACACACTGCCTTGTACAGAGTGCCCACAATATCTTCTGATAGCGATGTGGATTTTCATATTTTCCGTTTGAATGGGTGTGGTGCAGCCCTGTGGGATGTAGTTAGAATTAGAAGGGTATCTTGGGTTAGACATGCATTAATCCTGTCTTGAACCAGTTCAACTTTAACCCAACCCAATAAGACTTGCCCTTATTAGAGATGCCTGCTCAGAACTCTAGGTGCTACAGGTAAGAAACGTGGTTATTCAGCACGCTGAAGAAAGTGATCTGGCTCAGCAGGTCCCATTATCGTGAGAAATCAGCCAGGTAACATTTCCCTGCAGTCACTGAACTTCTGTGCAACCCTCATCTCTTTCATGTGCAGCCTCATTTGTCAAGGTCTGAGGGCCACATACTTTCTCCTTGACCCACACTTTCCATCCTCTACACTCCTGCTTCTACTTCCACATAAGGAGCAAGTCTAAAAACAGACTTCTTGCATCTCAGTGTTACTGGTGTATTAAGGTATCTGGATTGTCATCTAAAATTTGAATGAAAACAGGTATTGGGAGATCCCTACTAGTATGGACCTGGTTGTACAGAAAGAATATGTACAAATTTCTATGAGGTATTGAATTGGTTATTAAATGTCTTAACTTGCTTAAGGAATTTTAAGCCTGGTATCAATGAAAATGATCTTTGCTCAACTGGTATTTTTCCTTGTCCCATGTTAATTGGGTTTCATTTTGGGCTATGCTTAATATTTAATGAAGAAAAATTAACTCTCAAGAGTCTTGCCCTCGAGAGAGTAATTATGTGGGAACGGTTTTGGTGATAATATACGTGGTTTGGTTCTGGGTGCCAATTATTAATAGCAAGCGTTTGTGGGGAGGGAGAGGTGAGATACCTCCTAATAATTGCTTTGATGTTAGCCTTAGTGAACAGTCTATACTGCTAACCCCTCTTCCAGCAAACTGTTTGCTTCCTTAAGTGATAACCATTTTGAAGTGAAAAATACCTATAGATGTAAATGGACTCCTGCCGATAGGTGGTTGGGAGTTTTTGCCTCAGTGTGTTCACTGATCAGTCGTCCCTTTCAAAGTCTCCGAGTTCTTCATGCTTGTTGTTGAGATTTGAGATGTTTTTTGGTAACATTGTCTTTTTTCCATCCTTTTTTTTCTTTCCTAACCTGGTTTCTTCCAGTGCAACTGCAGATAGAAGACCTGACTCGTAAACTGCGCACAGGAGACCTGGGCATCCCCCCTAACCCTGAGGACAGGTTGGGAAACAGTTTTAACCAGCTGACAGTAACGCTTTTACCTTTTTCTCAATACGTTTTACTGGTGGCAACATATTGTGTCAGTTCAATAAAATCCTAGTAAGACGACTGGTGCTCTGACCATTCTGGGGACTAGGGTTTAATTAGCAATATATATGGTCATGGTCAGTCATCAGTTAGAAAATTGGAATGAAACTTAATTATTAGCAGAATAAAAAGTTACAGGAAAATGGACAACTGGTTTCCAATTGTGGTAAGCATGTAGATTTTAACCTGATTTACCCACCTGTAGGGACAGGGAGATGGGCCGTTAACCAGCCTTTTCAGTACCTGCTTTGGCTGAAAGCCCAGGGTGTAGAATTTTTCTCACAGGTACACGATGCAGGGATTAATATTTTTGAGCATCACTGAATATGATCAGGCCAGAAACTCTTGTCGGCTCATTGCTACAATCTTCCTGCTCATGGTTTTGAGATGGTTTTAAAATAGATGAAATTTCTAACCAACTTCCTTCACTGCCAGTTAATTTTCAGCCTTGGCCATTGCCTGGGGGTTTTGGGAGGGGCCAGAATATTCTCACCTGTTTTGGGAAGGCAAGCAACCAACCCTAAATTACCTTTTTTTTTTTCCTTTTTAAGGGGAGTGTGGTCCTCAAACAGCTGTGGTCATATCATTTCAGTTTACAATTTCATCTTTGAAAAGAAAAAAGTCTATCTGAAGGAAATGAACTTTCTAAACAGGAATTTTATTGGCTGATTGTGGTCTTTGAACAGCTAAAATCTGGTCCATTTAATTTGAAGGACAATATGCCTCCCTCTCAATGAAATTGCTCTTAGTGCATGCTTCATAGTTGAAAACACTCTGCTTTAAAAAGTAGTGTTTTTGGCTTTTGTTACCCAATTAATAGCTCGTTAAATCAGGAAGATGCTGTAATGGTTTTAGAAGCTGCTCTCAGGCATCTTTCTGCTGCCCTTTGCCAAGAAACAAATTAATTTACGTCCCCATATTGACTTTATTTAATTTGTTATTTTTTAACGTGTGGATTTTGGTTGGAGGGTTGTGTTATGTTTTACATTTCTTGACCTCTTCTCCCCACCCCCAAAGATTTGCATTGTAGTTTGTAGACCACAACTGTTTAGTGCCTTTTTGGCCTTTTCCCTTTAATAATATGTCTACAGGTTACCAGGCAACTCCTCAAAAGGTTGAATTTTTAACAAACCTTTGCTTCCTGGAGAAGTGGGATTAGAATTTAGTTGATCTACATGCTGCCTACTCGAAGTGAAGAAGTTGGGCCATTCTAACCTTAGAATATCAGCTTTTGCCTTTCACATTCACAATTTGGGAAGAAGTTAACACTGTGGTGAGGCCTTTACATAACCAATTTATTTGGTACTGGTAAAGCTTGTTTTGGTGATTAGCCAGAAATGCTGAATTCTAGACAGCTATGGGTGGGAATTAGCAATGTCAAACATGTTAGAAATAAAACCAGAGCAGTTTTTCTCCCTTGGATTCAGTTTGAAAGAGTCCCTAATGCCTGATTGGTTTTGCTTTTGAGCCCAGGTTGGAGGGAAATGCATGAGTTTCTTACCTTAATAAGATTATTTCTTAAGAAGGTGTATTTTCAATATTAAGCCACTTTATGCCATTTTGATGTTGCTTAAGTTGCACAGTTAAAAATGTTTTAAAAGTGCTTGTAGACTTAAATGTGTAAGATGATAGTCAAATAAGCTGGGGTACGTTTGCTTTTGTTCACTATTACTGGATTGTGTTAACAGTTTATACAAATGCTAGAAACGGAGGTGTCATTTAGCCGTCATTAGCCATAAACAAACCTGACCTTTTATTCCATCGTGTGTGTAATGTGGTATGACATGGTTCCCTTTAGGCTGAAGACAGTGGGAGCAGCCGAGTTCAGTCCTTGCTCTCCAACTAGGCAAGGTTCTCTCAAGTAAACCAAGGGTATAGGAGTCTTGACTACTTTCAGGATGTTTTTTAATAACCTGATCCACATGGTCTCTTCCCTTCTTGCAGCTGCTACTAAATTTTCATTGAGAATATCAAGCTATGGTCCTTTTTGTAATCTTAACTCAGAATTCTAGGAGTGTAACTTCTCTTTTTTTTTTTTTATTACCGCAAAATCCAGCTGTGGTAAACTGACCATTTTATCATTACTATTTTTTACTTATAGCAACAGCATTTTACTCCTTAAAAAAAGAGAGAGAGAAAATCTGCTTTCTGGACTTGTAAACTATGGTGGAGAATCATAGGTTTTCCCCTTGATGTTTGCAGGTTCAGACCCTAGACAAGTACTTGACCAAATCTGCATTTGCAGCCTCTCTCAGAAGCTGCTTTAGCACTTAACGTTTTTCTCTACCCAGACTCCCTAACTTCGAACAGCCAGAAAACAGGTTGACTCCTGGGCCTTGGACACAGCCAGCCAGGCCATTGAAGGAAAAGCAGAGACGAAGCCTTGAACCATCTCTCTCCATTGTGGGGGCCAAGTAGCTGCAGTGGCCTCAAGTCCTAGTTGCATTGGGTTAAGGAGCTCATACTTACTATGTGGTAGGGGTACAGACACTCTTCCTGATAGGGCATGAGCTCTGCAGGAGTTAACATTTTACCTAAACTTGGGGTTTCCGTGGTTCATGAAGTTATAATACAAAGTTTTTGCAAATTGTAGAAAATCCATGTTTGGCAAGAAGACTCCAGAGGACCCTGTCCTTGCCATTTACAGTCCAAAGATTTTCCCCTAGAAGAACAGATTTTTTTCCCCTCTCATCACTTTTAGAAGCCAAACCACTTTTTTCCTCTCACACACACCCCAGTCCCCCGAAAGCTAAGCCAGCTTCCAGCTCCCTATCCCACACAGTCTTGAATGGCACACGTTATGGTCGGTTCCTCCGAAGAGTGTTGTGTTAGGGTCTGAGAGGCAGAGGGGCTGGGGAAGACTTATTATAGCCCGTGTGGGAATGAGAGAAAAGTGAAGGCAGAGCAGTAATGGTGGTCTGTTCTCCACAGGTCCCCTTCCCCTGAGCCCATCTACAATAGCGAGGGGAAGCGGCTTAACACCCGAGAGTTCCGCACCCGCAAAAAACTTGAAGAGGAACGGCATAACCTCATCACGGAAATGGTTGCCCTCAACCCTGATTTCAAGCCACCTGCAGATTACAAGTAAGAGGGGCTAGGTCATCTGGGACAAGGACCACATGCAGGTTATGTGTGACCTGCTAGAACAATTTTGGTACTATTCACTTTGACCCCAAATCACCTGTAATTAACACCAAGGATTCTAGAAGAGCTGTTGATTATCTCTGTCACCTCTCAGAAATGTGCAGTGAGTTTTTTCTTCCTTAGACCACCAGCAACACGTGTGAGCGATAAAGTAATGATTCCACAAGATGAGTATCCAGAAATCAACTTCGTGGGGCTGCTCATCGGGCCCAGGTGAGTGACTTCCAGCCTATAGGATGAATTCCTAAGAACCTGTGAGATGTGGCTGCACTGTGCCTCATTGGGTGCCATTAGCGGCTTACCTTCCTGTTTTAAGTAGGACCTTAACTTTGGCTGAGTTCATGGCTTTGTGAGAAAGTGTCTCTTAACTTCCCCGTTTTACTGCAGAGAAGTCAAATCTTGAGGATTGCTGCGGCCGGCCTTAACTTAGGTCATGGATCTTGTGGTGGGGAAATCCAGTTCTCTGCACTCAGTTTTCTGCCAGTGCCCGATTATCCTGCCTTCGGCCCCCTTTGGCGTGTGAATTTGCATGTCATGTATCTAACAACTTGTTCCTTTCTGCCTGTGATAGAGGGAACACGTTGAAGAACATAGAGAAGGAGTGTAACGCGAAGATTATGATCCGGGGGAAAGGGTCTGTGAAAGAAGGGAAAGTTGGGCGCAAAGATGGCCAGATGTTGCCAGGAGAAGATGAGCCACTTCATGCCCTGGTTACTGCCAATACCATGGAGAATGTGAAGAAAGCAGTGGAACAGGTGAGGGAGCTGGAAGGGAAGTTTCTTCCCAGACATGTAGGTGGTACTTGCAGTACTTACCTAACCGTGCCCACTGTGTGTCTCTGTTAGATAAGAAACATCCTGAAGCAGGGTATCGAGACCCCTGAGGACCAGAATGATCTACGGAAGATGCAGCTTCGGGAGTTGGCTCGCTTGAATGGGACCCTTCGGGAAGACGATAACAGGTATGTGATCAGTTTAGAAGGGAGTGCACGGAGACCTAAAGAGCCTAGGGCAGTAAAGGGAAATTGGCCATAGCCCTTGAGTTGACTTTTCTCTCTCAACAGGATCTTAAGGCCCTGGCAGAGCTCAGAGACCCGCAGCATTACCAATACCACAGTGTGTACCAAGTGTGGAGGGGCTGGCCACATTGCCTCCGATTGCAAATTCCAACGGTGAGGGGCTGCATTCATGGTTTCCTGGTGGCCTGTGGTGTACAGGACAGCTCTTGAGCACATTGGTTGGTTGGTTGCAATTAACCTATGGACCCAAGAGAAAATTCCTTTCTGTGAAAGTGATCTGTAATGGTGTGATTTAAAGCCCAGGGTAATTAAAAACAGCCTGTGCAGAACACCCCTACTTTACTGCTCATCTTGAGCCCAGGAAAACTGGGAACTTCCCATACTGGGTGTAAGTGTTTTCACTGTGGCTCAATATTAAATTAAGTAACGTATTTGCTGCTTAAGATTGATTTGAGAAAAACAAAGCAATGTATGGATTTTGAGCAGTTCCAAACGAGCACTTGAGGGAAACATTTTTCTACTTTGAGTGGCTTTGGTAAGGGAGTTACGGCAGTTGTGTTCCCATCTTGCATAGATTCTTCCCTTAAACTGGAAGTGCAGCTTTTTTTAAAAAAACTTATATTGGGGAACAGGGCCCATCAGTTCCAAGTCGTCTTTCAATCTAGTTGTGGAGGGCGCAGCTCAGCTCCAAGTCCAGTTGCTGTTTTCAATCTTTAGTTGCAGGGGGCGCAGCCCACCATCCCATGTGGGAGTTGAACGGGCAACCTTGTTGAGGGCTCGCGCTCTAACCATCTGAGCCTTCCGAATGGCTCCCCTTCCGGAAGCTCAGCAGCAGCTCATTGTCTTCAATCTAGTTGTGAGGGGCGCGGTTCACTGGCCCATGTGGGAATTGTACCGGCAACCCCGCCATTCAGAGCTCGTGCTCCAACCAACTGAGCCATCTGGCTGCCCCTGGAAGGGCAGCATTTGATGAAACTTGCTCTTCGGAAGAGCCTGCGCTTTCCTGGCCAGCACGGCTGGCTGTGATCTAGTGCTCACTGTCTCTGGGCTTGCCCCAAGGGTCCCTGTTGTGGCAGAGGTACAAGTAGCAATCCCAGGAGCAGAGCTGGGCACAGAACTGGAGAGTTGATGAGACTTTTGAGGAAGGTTTTGGAAAGCATGACTCAGTTCCTCAAAACGTTCTTTGTCAGTTCCTCAAGGTAAAAGTTTCCTTCTTGCTAATTTTCATGCCCTTCTCTCTTTGTGCCCTCCACCCCACTTTCAGGCCTGGTGACCCCCAGTCAGCTCAGGATAAAGCACGGATGGATAAAGAATATTTATCCCTCATGGCTGAACTGGGTGAAGCGCCCGTGCCAGCATCAGTGGGCTCCACCTCTGGGCCTGCCAGCACCCCTCTGGCCAGTGCACCGCGGCCTGCTGCTCCCGCCAACAACCCACCTCCACCGGTGAGCTTCAGAAGCTGGTTCTCGTGGTCTGGCCCCCCATTCTCTTTCTCAGAGACTAGGGGCTGTGACCAGGTGCTTTGGCCAGAGCAGGTTATTGGATGTGCGTGGCAACATTGTTCTTCCGGGATGTCAGGATGTTTGGGGACCTCTCATTTTGGGCATATTCTGCTCTTGTGTGTGTGGTCCTCTGATATCCGAAAGAACAGTGTTGCCACCAGGGGGAGCAGGCAGGAACGTTGGCGGGAAATGCTCTCACATAGTCTCTTATGTCCACCACCCAGAGCCGCCCACCCTGGATGAATTCTGGCCCTTCAGAGAGTCGGCCCTATCACGGCATGCATGGAGGTGGTCCTGGTGGGCCTGGAGGTGGTCCCCACAGTTTTCCACACCCATTACCCAGCCTGACAGGTGGGCATGGTGGACATCCCATGCAGCACAACCCTAATGGACCCCCACCCCCGTGGATGCAGCCGCCACCACCACCGATGAACCAGGGCCCCCACCCACCTGGGCACCATGGCCCTCCTCCAATGGGTAAGTAAGTGTCAGACCAGAAACCTTGGGCTTTGGGATAAGCAAGGGTTACATCAGGTGGCTGTAAACTGGAAGCAGCTCTCAAAGGGGCTGAGGATTGCGATGGGTCTCTTGTCAAGGCTTGGGTTCCAGAAGGAGCAAGACTCCTTCAGGAAGGGGTTTCTGTGTGGGGTAGGCGTAGGCCTGTGTCTCACAGGCAAGCTTGCAGAACTGCTCTGGTAAGAGTAGCGACTGCAAGCTGTGGGACCGAGTAAGCTGTTGGTGGGGGCGTCTTCTCGGGCCAGTTCCAATGTCCTGCTAAGTCCCTGCTCTTTCCTTCCATCAAGATCAGTACCTGGGAAGTACGCCTGTGGGCTCTGGGGTCTATCGCCTGCATCAAGGAAAAGGTAATGGAACCTGATGGCTGCTCACTGGGGGGCGGCTGGGCCTGGGAAGGAGTGCGGGTCTGTCCCAAATCGGGCCCCTCACCCTTGGCTCTGCCTCCTGCAGGTATGATGCCGCCGCCGCCTATGGGCATGATGCCACCGCCGCCGCCGCCGCCCAGTGGGCAGCCCCCGCCCCCACCCTCTGGTCCTCTTCCCCCATGGCAGCAGCAGCAGCAGCAGCCTCCGCCACCCCCTCCGCCCAGCAGCAGTATGGCTTCCAGTACCCCCTTGCCATGGCAGCAAAGTGAGTGGCATATTTTGGGCTCGTGGGGGTGGGTGGGATGGGGGTGGGGCTGAGAGGAATGAGAACGTCACAGCTCACATAGGCAGGTGACACCTTGGGATGAGGCTAGTCTCTGCTGCGGGTGTCAGTACTAAGGGCCTCATGGCCCTCAGGGGTCTTGGGGAGGAAAGCTGATGTTTGGTGTGGTTGTGTCTGGGGAGAGGTCTGTGGGGCCATGAGGGGGGCCTGCACTGCAGCTGGGGTGCCGGAAGTCCAGGCCCTAAGGCTGAGTGAGCTGCTGGCCGGCAGGAGCCGGTGCATATGGCCAGGGGTGGGTGGTGCATGCACGCTCTGGAGTGGGATGTGAGTGGGCCTGAGAGACTGCAGGGTGGGACCTGGCCGTGGGGAGAGGAGCTGTGGCCTTGAGGTTGAATGTGCCGTTCGGTGGTGGCGGCGGATGGGCGGAGGGATGTCAGAGCCGGTTCTTGTGTCTGGTACCTTCCCCATAGCCCTTCTGGGGGCATTGGTGACAAAGGGCTTACTCCGTTAAGCCCAGAGACCTCGAGGCTGACCCCAGGGTAGTCCTGCCCACCCCTCCAGCCCCCATCACAGGACAGCCCCGCCCGCCCGCCCCCCACCACCGTACCGCATGCCAAGCAAGGAGCAGGCGCCCCTCGCCCCCCCATCCCAAGGCAGCAGCCGCAGAGAGCCGCGGTGTGCCCCCCCCGCGCGTGTGACCTTGGGCTTCTTTACCACCCCAGATACGACGACTACCACCACGAGCGCTGGCACAGGGTCCATCCCGCCATGGCAACAGCAGCAGGCGGCTGCCGCAGCTTCTCCAGGAGCCCCTCAGATGCAAGGCAACCCCACTATGGTGCCCCTGCCCCCCGGGGTCCAGCCGCCTCTGCCGCCCGGGGCCCCTCCCCCTCCGCCGCCTCCGCCTCCTGGTTCCGCCGGCATGATGTATGCCCCACCCCCTCCTCCTCCGCCTCCCATGGACCCTTCTAACTTTGTCACCATGATGGGCATGGGGGTGGCGGGCATGCCGCCCTTCGGGATGCCTCCAGCTCCCCCACCGCCTCCACCACAGAACTAGACTCGGTTTTTTAAGAAAATATATATTATATATAGAGAGAATTGGTCTCGTTTAAACACACGCCGAACCTCACCATATGGAGCCAGACATTGGGACGCACGCATGTGATTGTGTGCACGCATGTGTGTGTGTGCACGCACCGGGCTGGGCCAAGCGACTGAGGACTCGCTTGGGTACGGGCAGGTGATAGTAGGGGCGCCAGCTTGGGCTCTCCTGGCGCCCTGTAGCATCGAGTGTCTTCTTTGTCTTCTTTCTCTCCTCACCCAAATCCCTTTGCCTCTCCCCAAACCGGGCCGCCAGGATCCCTCCCCGCGGCGGCGATGGCCCGAGCCATGAGAGTGAGGACTTTCCGCGCCCCTTGGTGACCCTTCCAGGCAGACAGCCTCAACAGCGCCCCTGGTGGACAGGATGGTTCGGCAAAGCAGCCTGAGTTATTTTTGTGGACGGAATCGGAACACGCTGGCTCCATATTGTGAAATTTTTATTAATTTTTTTCTTTTTCCTTTGTTATTTCCTTATCTCTTTCTTCAGACTCCATCCAAGGAGGCGCTCTCCCCGGTCTTCTGCTGCAATCAGATTCCTTTCCCTTTTCTCCATTCCTCACTCTTTCCAAGGAGAGGAGCAAATGAAATGGTTTTAGGCAAAAACCTTGGCCACTGATGTCAGGCTAGTTGAGAGGGGTGTTCCTTTGGTTCTAAGATTTCCAAGGTGCCATAGCCACCCCCAGAGATTTTTTTTATTTAAGTGTGGGGTTTTGTTTCTGTTGCCCTCATAGAGTAGTGCTGTAATCTCCAGGGTCCACATCTACCCTGCCACCCCTGCCAGCAGTAGGTATGGCCACCCAGGCACCTTGGGCTTGTCTGCCAGCCCAGAGAGTTTCCAGGCTCCCTGAGCGCCTAAGCTGCCTCAGATTCCATTTGTTCCTCTCCTTCCTGGAAGGCTTCCTTTTAAATTTTCTTTTAATCCCAAATGTCTGTTTTGCAGTGTCTAGGGGTTAGAGCCCCCTGTTTTTCGTTCTGCTTCCTTTTTCCCCTGCTTCTCTCTTCATGGAGTGATTATGTTGACAATAATGTATAATGCGCGTTCTCTTCACTGGTTTAACTGCAGAAATTTCTCTGGGCTTTTTTTTTTTTTTCGGTGTATGATTCAACACTGCGTTAAAGGGGAATGTTCCATTGAATAAAAGAGCAGTGTGGTTTTCTGGGTCTGTTTCTTTTTTCTCTTAGCCCCCTCAACCTCCACCAGCAGCAGCACCAGAGTTACTATACCTACGTTCAGCACTGACCCCAGTCGTCCCTTTTCCCTGGGGAACCTGTGGAGCATTTGCTAAGGAAACTTCTTTCCTGCCTCGCTGTGTAGTTTTGCTGGTGGATACTGAGCGTGGGGGGGGCCCCACCACTTCCCTCTTGTTTACTAGTTAATAGCTGAGAACCAGGTTCCTCCCTCCATGGTCACCCCTCAACCCCCTGGTCCCTGTCCATTTGAAGGCCTTTCCCTGGGGCTCAGAACCCCCACATTTGATGAGCTCCAGTTGTGATTTGTGCCTGGAAGCTGCCACCTGACTAAGGCCCCGGGCTTAGGGAAGCATCAGCACTAAAGGTCAAGCCAACTAATCCTACCAGTCGGGCACAGAGCAGCTAAAATTAAAACCGCCAAGTGGCTTTTCTTTCTCTGCTTGTAACTTGCGGCCTGTCAGCGCTGCAGACTTTGGGGAGTGGTGGGGGTGAGTGCCCCACCTCGTGCTTTGTAAGCACTTTGCCAGAGTCAGGCTGTTTGGTTCTTTTGTGTCTGGGGCGGTGGACAGTGCCTATTGTGGCACCAGAACAATACCTGTCCCTTGCCACGAGGCAGTGAGGTCCTCGCTGCTGCTACTCTGCCCTTGGGGAGAGCTGTGCTACAGCTGGCGCTTCCTCAGCTGCCTTGCCTGCCTTCAGGAAGGCTAAGGGAAAGCAAGCTTCTGCTTTCCCCCCTGCACCTCGCCAGTGGGGACATGGGCCTGGGCTGCATTCCAGCTCTGAGCTGGAGCTAACGTCTTCTGCAGAACTCATGTCTGGGCCTTGTCCAGGGTGCCTGTTCTGTGCTGTAGGCCTGCAGGGGCTAAGGAAGCCTCGGAAAGTTCAGTGGGTTCCCTAACTCAGCCGCAAGCCTCTGTTGACTGGAAGGAGAGGGGAAAGGGCTTTCTCTTTGTCCTTAACTGAGGGACTAGAGGCAGGGCCCAGGCCTGGCTACCCTCTTTGACCTTGGCTTTACCTCACTGCATCCCCCACAAGCTCTGTTTCCCTGGTGGGCTCATTGGGCGGTTAATTAGCTCTTTGAAGCTCTGGAAGAGGCAAAGTGGCACTATGTGGGTTTTAGAAATAAAATCAATAAATGACTTAACCACAGCCCTGCTATCTCCTCCGTCTCTCTCCCCTGGGGCCAGCTCCATTCCTGTGCTCACTCCTTTTCTGCTCCCTGCCGTCAGCTTTTGTTAAGGTTTTGGAGAGTAACAAAGTGGCTGACGAAAGCATCAGTCTCGGGCCTTTCTCCAAGCAGCTCGAGGCCCTGAAATGGAGGAGAGACAGCAGGCAGTCGTGGCCCTCGGAAGGGTAGCAAGCACCAGCTTTTGTGGCAGAATGGGAAGAGATGGGGAAATCCTCCCCACCTGCTTGGAGACACCTGGGGTGGAGAGGCCTCTGCATGACCCTGTTATGGAGGACTGCGCCCCTTGTTCCTGTCTGCTGCTGCTGCTGCTGCTGCAGTGTCCCCACCCCTGCAAAGCTCAGTGAAAGGAATGCCAGTGGGAAAGGTCGGTGTTAGGGCTCTGTTACTGAGACCCAGCCAAGTGCTGTGGAGAAACCTAAGGTTGGTCCAGGGAAGGAGGCAGGATTTCTGGTGAGAAACCCAGTCAGACAAACAACCTTGAGTTAGTTCAGGTTGGAAACGGGTGTTTTCAGGGTTCTGTAAAATGCACATGCAACACGAGGTGGTGAGGGAGGCCAGAGGGCTTGGGGAAACGAGAAGTAGGGCAGTTGGAGCCTTCCAGGTTTCAGCCTGCTAGGCTGGGGCATGCAGAAGACAAAAGCCTGGAAACTGAGTTGGGGAACACTGACACGACAAAGGCAGTTCAACAAGTTCAAAGTACATCTGTTTCCCAGTAGAAACAGGACATGTCCCAGTTCAGCAAGTGCCTTTAGTATAGAGGAAGAGTGAGCACTAAATGGATAGGAAGACGGCCCTTAGGGCCAACCACTGGAAAAGGATTGCGGGGGGGGGGGGGGGGTGCAGGATAAAAACATGGGAGCAGGTCCTTCCTTAGTGGCAGGGAAAAAGTCTTAGGGCCCTGTCAGTGCAAAGAAGGTGTAGCTCAAGTGTTGCCACAGTTGGGGTGTGACGTGACAACATCCCTAAATGGTGAACCTTGTCAAGGGATAACTAACGGCCAAGGAGCCTCCTGAGCTCTGCTCCGAGCAGCCAGCCTTCCACAGAAACTCAGGCCAGGCGGCCGGGACCAGGGTGGGGAGTGGGGTGAAGCTGTGCAGAGGCACAGCTTGGGGGCGCTGAGGATGGAAGCTGTGAAGAGACAAGTGCCGCCAAACGTTTTTGGAAATCTAGAAGACTTAAATTGGAAATCGAGAAAAATGAAAAGATCTTCCGCATTCCCACTACATCTGTGTAGGCACAGTTTGGTTTTTTCTTCCTGTCCTTTGCCTCCACTTGGAAGCCTGGGACCTGCTCAGTGATGCTGCCTGGGACGGGCAGAGCAGGGCCTGGGAATCGGAAGGCCTGGGTAGGACTTGCAGCTTGGCCCCCACACTGAGCTGTAATCCCCAGGCGGGGTCTGCTGTGGCTTGGAAAGTCCTCGGGAACAGCTTGGCCTTCTCAACCAGGCTCTCAATAGCATCCTGCAGTTGTTCAGGCCTCTGACTGGCTTCCTTGGCCCTCAGACCAGTACAGCCAGTTCTTCCCCTCCGCCGGCCCAGTGCCCTGGGAGGCCCAGGCAGCCTTTGAAATAACACAAGGCCCTGGGCTCATTTGCTCAGAGAAGAAAGTAGGGGTTGGCCTCCACAAGATTAGGAGGCAGCAGCTGGGGGAGAAGGATTTATATTATTGAGAGTATACATTTGATGGAGCCCAAAGCTCAGAAAAGTATAGCAACCAGCCTAAGGTCACACAGTAAATTGGTGCTGGGGCCAGTCCATGAGCAGTGAGTTGGGGGCCACGAAAGCCTCCAAAGGAAGGGCCTAGAGCTGCCAGGCTATAAAGATGAATGGTGTAAAGTTCCTGGGGTGCAGGGGCTCCCATTTTACAGGTGATGTCATAGCGGTGAACCTGACCCACCAAGTCCCTGTCCAGTGGGTGGCCCCAGGTGGAGGAGTGAGTGGGAGAAGGTCTCCAGTCACCTGGCAGCTGCATCACAGGAAGACCTAGTACCATTGGCCAATATTATGGGTGGGGATGCTTCAGTTTCTGCGGCCCCTGTGGGCCCACAGGACTACAGTTCCCAGGGGCACCTGCTCCAGGCTGTCGGCCCCTAGCCAAAGTTGGCTTGCAATCTGACCATCCCTCTCGAAAGGTCACTTCAGAGCTCCTTGAGGGACAGCAACAGGGGGAGCTCAGAGCAACTCGGCTTTGGTAGGGGGTGGGGTGGGGGCACTTGCCCTGCCTCAGGTGACATATCCCATACCACCCTCTGGGACTCAGGGTCCTGGTCCCCCTTCTCTCAGATGCCCAGTGTCCTCTGCTACTTGTACCTCTTCTGTTTGGGGCACACTGACTCTCAACTCCCAGCCCTTCAGCCTACGGGGGGGTCCTGTCCCGTCTTGCCACAACATGTGGCCTCCCCACCAGAGTCCAGCTAATGACAGCGCCCCAGTGTAGGGCCACTATGGAAGCTTGACCAGAGGTCACCCATCTTGTGATTCGCAGTCTCTGGGCAAATGTCTAAAGCAACCAAGCTGCTCTGATGAAGGCTGGGCCTCCTGACATCTGCCCCATTTACACCTCCTAAAGCCAACTCTCCTCCTGCTGCATCTGTCTCTGATCCTGCAGAAGGCAGGGACGGGACAGAAAACAGAAGACCCCACTGTGTGAGTCCTGGAGGAAATGGGTCAGCACAGGGCTGTGAATGAGCCAGGCTGGGCTTGGCCAGGCCCTGTATGGAGCTCGGCCTGTTCTCCCCAGCCCTCTCCCCTCTCCTCCTCTCACCCCTAAAATAGCTCTCAGCTGTTAGGCCAAGACCCTCCCACTTAGGGGGGAGGTGGAGCATGCTGCCCGGAGCCCGGCTTTAAATCACCAGGCGCCTGGGGATCTTCACTCCCTAGCTGGAGGCACTGCTCAGGCCGTCTGTCCACCCAGCCACCAGTGAGTCCGGCCCGCCCTCCTGCAGCCATGTCTCGGCCCCTGTCAGACCAGGAGAAGAGGAAGCAAATCAGCGTGCGTGGCCTGGCCGGCGTGGAGAATGTGACCGACCTGAAGAAGAACTTCAACCGGCACCTACATTTTACACTCGTAAAGGACCGCAATGTGGCCACCCCGCGAGACTACTACTTTGCACTGGCCCACACTGTTCGTGACCACCTCGTTGGCCGCTGGATCCGCACGCAACAGTACTACTATGAGAAGGACCCCAAGGTGCTGCTTGGGACGCCTGGGCGAGGGGCCCTGGCAGGGAGCTGGGAGTTCTTGACCAAGTGGTGGCCCCTTCCCAGGGTCAGGGTTTTCTGCAGCAAAATAAAGGGTCACTCCAGGTTTCTGAGGTTGGGGAATCCAGGGGTGCTAGGTGCAATGGGTGCAGGGGCAACCCAGGGGGAAGAAACCGGGAAGAGAAGCAGATGGGGGGTGCTCAGGTCAGAAGGGCTGGTTGCAGAGGCCCAGCGCCCACTCAGAGTGGAGGGGCTGCTGGTGGGCAGGAAGACTTGTGGCCTGGGTTAGACTAGAAGTGGAAGAACGCGTCACTGAACATGTGTGTGGTGTGTCTGGGCAGCGGGTAGTGCTCCACTGGGGCTGTGGGATCAAGTGTCTTTTGGGGTCATCAGTAAAGGTCAGCAATCTGACACTCCGGGGCAGGGATGGGGGAGGGGCAGATGGGTGGGGCAGGGAGGGGACCCAGAAAACCAGGAGACCAGGTCCCATCCATATCCTGGATCCTGGCGCCTCTCCGTCCCCTTCTTGGGGCTGAGGCTTGAGGGCCAAGGGGAACCAGGCACTACAAAGATGGGAGGTGGCTGACTCTCACTGTGAGTCATTGCATGACCTTGAGCAAATGACTTTTTCTCTGAGTTTGGCCTTCCCCTTTCAGGGAGTCCTTGGAGGTACTTATCTATGTCCTGACTCCCTGCTGGGCTGTTGGGAGGCTTGTATGCGATGGGAAGGGTTCCCACTTTGCCCAAGCACCTCAATGCCTGATGTAGATATGGCTAGCCCCGTTTTCCAGATAAGGAAACAGGCTCAGAGAGGAAAAGTGATTTGTCCAAAGTCAGAGGAAATGCTGGGACCAGAACCTTACCTGTTGGTCCCAAAGCCTGGGATGGAGAGAAAGAAAATGGAGACAGAGCTGGGATGCTGGTGACAGAGCTGGGATGCTAGTGACAGAGCTGGGATGCTGGATAACTTGGAGTAGGGCAGAAGGTGTGAGAGGTGTAGGCCCAGCTGGGCCCAGCTGAGTGCCGGTTGGCAGCACTCATGCCCTCCCTCTGGCCATCTGTCTCTCTGGCAGAGGATCTACTACCTGTCTCTGGAGTTCTACATGGGCCGTACGCTGCAGAACACCATGGTGAACCTGGCCTTGGAGAATGCCTGTGATGAGGCTGTCTACCAGGTGTGAGGAAGGTGGCGGTGGGGCAAACCTTAGGGATTGGGGATTCGCCGGCTGGCCCTTGACCCTGACTGCTGCCATCCTCTGGCCCCTCTAGCTGGGCCTGGACATGGAGGAGCTGGAGGAAATCGAGGAAGACGCGGGCCTGGGCAATGGGGGACTGGGCCGGCTGGCAGGTAAGTAGGCAGGGTGGCAGGGAACAGGGTGGGCAGAATCGGGTTCTTTTGTGCTGGGTCCCTGACACCCACCTCCATGCCCACCCCTAGCCTGCTTTCTGGACTCCATGGCAACACTGGGCCTGGCTGCCTATGGCTACGGGATCCGCTATGAGTTTGGAATTTTTAACCAGAAGATCTGCGGGGGCTGGCAGGTGAGCAGCCTTGGGCCCTGATTTTGTGGGGACCCTCATTTGCTCTTCCATCTCTGGATAGACCCAGAACCAGCTCCAGCCTTGATGAAAAGCATCCTTGCCCCTTCCCGCTGGCCCCCAAACCAGCTGGTCACTCCTGGAACAGGTGGTTCATACCTGTGGAACCTCTTGAACTCCCATACACATATGTTCCACTGGATATCCCACCAGACCAGGGGCTCACCCCAGAGCCTTTAATTTACACCCTGTATAGGACACACCAGGGGCACTGCTCCTGTCCTCCCTGCCACCCATGCTGGTGTGAATCTGGGTCTAATGCTTCCTTCCTTTCTTCCCTGACCTGCCTTGGGATCAGATGGAGGAGGCTGATGACTGGCTTCGCTATGGCAACGCCTGGGAGAAGGCCCGACCCGAGTTCACGTTGCCTGTGCACTTCTACGGCCGAGTGGAGCACACCAGCGAGGGGCCTAAGTGGGTGGATACACAGGTGAAGACAAAGCCAGGGAATGCCAGGAGGACCCAGCCAGGGGGGAGGGGAGGAGGAGGCATCTAGATGAAACAGGGAGATAAGGGAAAGACCCTGGAGGCTACTGGACCCAATGCTATTTTACAATTGAGGACACTAAGGCTCAGAGAGGTTAAGTGACTTACTTGAGGTCACACAGCGGGAGCCAGGAGACAGGATCAGAAGGGAGCCAGGCCAAGTGCAGAGACTGGGAGGAAGAGAGAGACTGCTCTGCTCCACCAGTTTTCCCTCCCCTGACCTGGCTCCTCTTCACCCCACAACTCATCAAAGAATAATCATAGTGACTTGACTTCCCCACACATCTGAGCTGGAGGCTTGACAGGAAGCAAAGCAACAGGCCAGAAAGGGGAGAGGGGAGCAAATCAAAGCCTTGAGGGGAGGATTGACTTGTTCAAGGTCACATAGCAAGTTTGACTGAGCCCTAAAGCCAGTCTAGGTGTCCGAATCCCAGCTCAGTCAGTCTTCTTGCTGTGGCTGCAGGCCGTCAGCCTCCAGATGGCTGCACAGAAACCTCTAGGCTTTCAGAACTGGGCATTTGTTCTGCTGTCATCCACACTAAGGTCCAACAGAGACTCTGGCTGCCCGCCTAGCTGTCGGCTCTTGGGCCAGACCCTCCCCTCTCTGAGCTGCAGCTTCCACTTGGCTCCAACTGGGGCTACTTAGTGTTGGGGAGGGAGGAGTGGCTATGTCCCCGGCCCAGTGGTAGCAAGAAGTTATTGGCAGCAATCATTGATGTTTGCTAATTGTGGGAGGTGGGGCCAGCAGTAGTCACTGCTAATTAGCCCTGTGGTCAACCAGGCATAAGCCCCTTGGATGGACTTGACCTCTGTGACCCCTCTACCCAGGCCCTGGGATCCCCCAGCCCTTTTATGAGTTCAGAGTGTTCTCAAGGTTGTGCTCAGGCCAGGCAGGCCACTCACCCCATCACTGCAGAGTAGCCACCAACAGGGGCGCTGGGCTTGTCATTGACTCCTCCTGTAATCCTCACGACAGCCCAGTAAGTGGGGGGCGGGCTGGAGGTATGGGAGACACTGGAGGTGTCCTCTTTTTTTTTTTTTTTTTTTTAGTTATAGTCAACATTCAGTATTATTTTATATTAGTTTGAGGTGTACAGCATAGTGGTTAGACATTTATATAATTTATGCAGTGATCCCCCCATTAGTCTAGTACCCACTTGGCACTATACATATTTGTTGCAACATTATTGACTATATTCCCTATGCTGTACATTATATCCAAGTGACTATTTTGTAATTACCAATTTGTATTTCTCAATCCCTTCACCTTTTCACTGAGCCCCCCAACCCTCTCCTATCTAGTAACCATTAGTTTGTTCTCTGTATCTATGATTTTGTTTCTATTTTGTTTGTTCTTTAGATTCCACATACAAGTGAGATCATACGGTATCTGTCTTTCTCTGCCTGACTTATTTCACTTAGCATAATACCCTCTAAGTCCATCCATGTTGTCACAATGGGGGTGTCTTCTCTGCATGGATGAGGTCCAAGAGAGGCTGAGGGGTTTGCTTGTGGTCGCTCAGAACTGGGACTAGACCCTGGGGTTGGGAGTTGGTGGAGTGCAGGGACAAAGCCTGGAGTTCCAGCTCTCGGGGCCCCACAACTCAGGCACCGCAGATGTCCAGCTCCTTACACCATACCCGCTGCCCCTGCAGGTGGTTCTGGCCCTGCCTTACGACACTCCCGTGCCTGGTTACCGCAACAACTTCGTCAACACCATGCGCCTGTGGTCTGCCAAGGCCCCCAACGACTTCAACCTCAAGGACTGTGAGTTCAGCCGCCAGTAGTTAGCAGCCCCACCCACTCCAAGCCATGCTCAGGCCAAGCCTGACCCTGTCCCCACTTTTGTCCCTCAGTCAATGTTGGTGGCTACATCCAGGCTGTGCTAGATCGCAACCTGGCGGAGAACATCTCTCGTGTCCTGTACCCCAACGACAACGTATGTCATCCCCGGGGCTTGGGGTAGGAAGCCTGTGTGCATGGGAGAAGGCAGGAGAGGGGAGGGACATTCTCTGGTGCCCTAGTCACACCCAGGGCATATTGCTGTCCCCTGTGTGTCCTGTTAGTCCCCCTTGTTAAGTAGGAGGATGCCTGAGTCCTGGGGCAGCAGGTTAGGATGGGGACTTTGGAGAAGCTGTTCCCTGGTGATGCCCACGATACTCCTGGTCTGTGTGCCCGTCTCCTGACACTATCCCAATCACTACTTCTTGGGAGATGGGGGCAGCTGAGGACCTGAGGGGCTTGGGGTGGTTGGAGTCTCTCCTGGCCACACCCACAGTCGTGTTAGACCACGCCCACCACCTTGACTCCGCCCTACCTTACATTGTCCCCAGTTCTTTGAGGGGAAGGAGCTTCGGCTGAAGCAAGAGTACTTTGTAGTGGCTGCTACCCTCCAGGACATCATCCGCCGCTTCAAGTCCTCCAAGTTTGGCTGCCGGGACCCTGTGCGCACCAGCTTCGATGCTTTCCCAGATAAGGTACCAGGCCTCAGGGAGGCCGCCCTCTCTGCCTGCTGTGATATGGGCCACACTTTCCTTTCCAGCCTCAGCCTGCCCGCACATTTTATAGACGGGGAAGTGGAGGCTGACCGCGGGGTGTGTGTGTGAGGGTGACCTGCTCCGGATCCTCAATCAACAGCAACAAAACCTGGGCTTCCCTCTTCCGATTGCCCCACAGCTGGCCCATAAGAGCCTCCATCACCAGCTCAGCCCTACAACCATGCCAGGCCCTTGGAGGGGACTCTGAAGGAGCAAAGGACAGTAACCACAGCCTTGGTTTGGAGCCCAGACTGATTCTCTGCCTGCCCCCTCCCCCCCACAACAGGTGGCCATCCAGCTCAATGACACGCACCCCTCCTTGGCCATCCCCGAGCTGATGAGGATTCTGGTTGACCTGGAGCGGCTGGATTGGGACAAGGTGGGCTCCAGGACCCCTCTACCCCGCCTGACTCGCTCCGCCTCAGGGTTCCCTTCCCAGTTTGGGGAGTGGAAAGATGTGAGTGGACGCCCCACTTAGCAGACAGAGGCCAGAGGGCGCGTCTCCTAGGACTTGGCACCGCAAAGGCAGGGCCTGGCTCCTGGCTGCTCAGTGTGTGTGGAGAGCTATAGGGCTTAGGCCTGGGGTCCTGACCCCTTTCCCTCTGCCAGGCATGGGACGTGACGGTGAAGACCTGTGCCTACACCAACCACACGGTGCTGCCGGAGGCCCTGGAGCGCTGGCCTGTGCACCTCTTGGAGACGCTGCTGCCGCGGCACCTCCAGATCATCTATGAGATCAACCAGCGCTTCCTTAACGTGAGCGGAGGCGGCATGGGCAGCGTGGGGCCTGAGACGCTAGTGCGGACGGCTCTGGGCAGAGCTCTGTGGGTATGGGGCTGGGGACCCGGTTCCTGCGTCCTTGTCCTAGCTCTGGGCTCTTCCGGCACAGCGGGTGGCAGCCGCGTTCCCAGGGGACATAGACCGGCTGCGGCGCATGTCCCTTGTGGAGGAGGGCGCTGTGAAGCGCATCAACATGGCCCACCTATGCATCGCCGGGTCGCACGCTGTCAATGGCGTCGCTCGCATCCACTCTGAGATCCTCAAGAAGACCATGTGAGACCCCCGCCCCTCCCGCTGGGCCCCGCCCACTCCAAACCTCTGTCACATGTAGGCCCGTCCCCTCACTGCTCCGCACCACTGACCACTTCCTCGGTGGCATCACTTTAACAAGCACCGGAGCCTTGATGTCCAGTCCAGTCCCCAGATGACACCCGTTACACCAGCATCACCCCTCACCCCCAGGCCCCTTTCATCAAGAAACCAAGATAGGGACCCCCAGAAAGAGGCCTTCATCCTACAGGGGTGAGTGGTGACCCCCAAAACTCTATCCTGCAGCTTCAAGGACTTCTACGAGCTGGAGCCTCATAAGTTCCAGAATAAGACCAACGGCATTACACCTCGGCGCTGGCTGGTTATGTGTAACCCTGGGCTGGCAGAGGTCATTGCTGAGGTAAGAGGTCACTGTCTGGCCAGTAGGGGTCAACATGGGTCACTGCAGGGATCCGCTGGGTATGGTTGTGTAGCTGGTTCACTGTAGGGTGCCCAGTGAGGGCTGAAATCCTTGCTATACTTTGTTCTCCAAGCCTTGCATGCAGGAGGAAGGGAACCATTTTTCTATTTGCATGAGGATGTCCTATGAGCTAATGGAGGCTCTGCCTCGGAAGGTCAACCTGGTGGAGTTCACAGTCTAATGGAGGATGTCATCAATAGGTCACATCTAAAGTGAGACTGGCAGGGGACAGAGATTGGGAGCAGGGCTCGAGGTCATTGCCTGTATGAGGAAAAGGCCAGGAAGAAGGTCTCCCGGGGTCAGTTCAAGGTCGGGAGGGGAGGAAGATGGACATTTACAGAGCTGGAGAAGGAGGAGCTGTCTGCAGTGAACAGGGTTTGACTGACTTGGAAAGGGACTCCTCTGTGAAGGAGGACAGAGAGGGACATGGGCCTGAGAGCTTCTTCCCACAGCGCATCGGGGAAGACTACATCTCAGACCTGGACCAGCTGCGCAAATTGCTCTCCTATGTAGATGACGAAACCTTTATTCGAGATGTGGCCAAAGTGAAGCAGGTGAGGCGCACCCTAACCTGGGACCCCTGTGCCAGGCCTGGAGCAGAGAGGCCTGGAAGGCCTGAAGTCCAGGTCAGCAATGGCCGATAGAGCTCATCTCTCCTGCAACTTCAGTCCACTGGTAGAAGTTGTGTGGAGTCCATGGTGGGAAAGCATCAGACCTCACTGGAAGGGTGCTGACATTGATTAGCAATGTCTGCCCTGATGCTGGAGTGGATGAATACGGCATGTGAGCCCTCTATACTCTACCTTCCTGGGAAAGAAAGAAGACTGTAGGATTTCCTGAGGCTGAGGCCTATTGGTGAGCTCTCCCCTCTCCCCTGCCTTTAGGAAAACAAATTGAAGTTCTCTGCGTATCTAGAGAAGGAATACAAAGTGCGTATCAATCCCAACTCACTATTCGACGTCCAGGTGAAGCGGATTCATGAGTACAAACGCCAGCTCCTCAACTGCCTCCATATCATCACCCTGTACAACCGTGAGTGGCAGGGACTCCCCTCTGTCTCCTGGTTCTTCCCACTGTGTACCTCGCAGCATACTGCATGCCTCCTGGTCAACACCTCCTTTGTCCTCAGGACAACTCTTGGGACATGGAATTATCCCCGTTTCACAGATAGGCAAACTGAGGCTCAGAGATGGGGAATGGACAGATCTGAGGTCACATAGCAAGTGATTACCCAAGTCAGACCTATTGTCTCCCCTCCTGGACCCTGGCTGGATGGTACGGTCAGGAGCTACTGCCCGGAGAGAAAACCCAGCTCACTTCATCCTTCTCTTTCTCCACAGGCATCAAGAAGGAACCCAATAAGTTTGTCGTGCCTCGGACTGTGATGATTGGGGGGAAGGTGAGAAGCTGGGCTACAGACCATTGCTCTGGTCCTTTGATATCTAGGTTGAGGTCAGCCGTGGCTGGGTTGCAGGATGAGAGTAGGGGGCTGGACCATGGAGCTGACTGCAGACTATGCCCCCATAGGCTGCCCCTGGGTACCACATGGCCAAGATGATCATCAAACTCATCACGTCCATTGGGGATGTGGTCAACCATGACCCGGTGGTGGGAGACCGACTCCGCGTGATCTTCCTGGAGAACTACCGAGTCTCGCTGGCTGAGAAAGGTGCGGTGCTGCCAGTGGGGACAGTAGAGAGGCTCTGATTAGTTCAGTGCCCGAAAGAGGTATTAGTCACCTCTTCCTGGGGTACTTGCACTTTAAAGAAGAATCTTGAGAGGGCGATGCTTAAGCCACCAGGATGCCCTTGGAATGGTGGAGTTTCTGGCTGGATGGGTGAAATTACAGAAGAGATGGGCCTTGTTGGTGTCCGTCAAATCACACAATGGAGCAGAGTCGGGGGAGTCTACGTTAGACCCCAGCTGTTCAAGAATCAGCAAGAGGTGGGGGTGGGGTGAGGGAGAGACTCATTTGGTGAAGACTGGAGGGTTGGGGTGGAGGGGACTCTGAATCTAGCTATGCCTTGGGCCAGCCTAACTCCAGCGTCCCCTGCTTGGGTGGGACTCTTCCCAGCGCTAAACTTGTCCCCCTGCTGCCACCCCATAGTGATCCCGGCCGCTGACCTCTCTGAGCAGATCTCCACTGCGGGCACTGAGGCCTCAGGCACTGGCAACATGAAGTTTATGCTCAATGGAGCTTTGACTATTGGCACCATGGACGGGGCCAACGTGGAGATGGCAGAAGAGGCAGGAGAGGAGAACTTCTTTATCTTTGGCATGCGGGTGGACGACGTGGACAGGCTTGACCAGAGAGGGTATGGGGGTGAAGGGCTCCAAAGTTCAGTCCGTGGGCAGGACACACCAAAGTGTGGTCGCTGGAGGGTAGGCCTTAGAGCAAGAGGCGTGCCTAGGAAGGCTGGTCCAGGCGATACAAGGCCATAGTTATGCCATTGGGATTCTGGAAAACTCTTGAGGAATAAGGTTAATAAAATGGGAAAAGAAAGAAGTAACACAGAACTGAGGGAAGAGGAAGAGAATATTATATCAATCCTAAGAGATAATATTATTTCTGGAATTGGAAGTAAAATTAAATTCTTAGCTCCCTGGCAGCCATGGCAAAAATTCTGGCACTATGAGGAGACATTTTTCTGGCACTCTATTCTTAAACATTTATTTTAAATCATGATTTCTCTTATCATAAAAGCAATAATGCTCATTAATTGGAAAATACAAAACCACAGAGAATAAAATAACTGTCATCCATAATTTCATTATCGAGACTAAAAGGGACAATTCTCTTTTTCTACATATGTTTACATATATATGTACATGTGGATAGTTTTTAGAAGTTGGGAGTAATATGTGTACAATTTTGAATCCTGATCTCTTATTTAACATTGGAGAGGCATTTTTCATGTCATTAGTCTTCAAAAATATTTCAAATGTTTGTATAGTGTTCTACCCTATGGACATCCTATAACTTATTTAACCAGCTCCATATGGTTAGACATTGAGGTTGATTTCTCCTATTAGCATAAATATTACTGTAATGATCAACTTTTACATCTCTGTCCACATCTCTTGTTATTTCCTTAAGATAATTATTAGAAGGGACTATTTCTGAGACAAAAAGTATGAGTTCTTAAGGCTCTTGATCCATATTGCCAAATTGCTTTCCTGGAAGTTGGTACTAGTTTACACCCCCCACCAACAGTTTATGAGAATTGGCAGTAATTATTGAAAGACTTTGTCCTGTGCAGCTTGACTAAAAGTTCAGACTTGGTCTTTTGGACAGGAGGGAAATGGCAAATGTTTTGCGCAAGATCTAACATGTTCAGCACTAAGCTCCAGAAGAACAATTTTGGCTGCAGGATGGAGACTGGACTAGAGGGGACAAAGTGCAGGTGGGAGACCAGTGTGGGGGGTGACACCATAATGCTGCAGCAGGCCAGTGCCGGGGATAGGGAATAAGGACATTGTTGAGGAAGTAGCTTTGGTTTCTGGTTGGAAGAGGGGAGGGAAGGAAAGAGATGAGACTGGCCTTGGGGGCAGTTTTGAACCCTGGTGGCTGAGGGATGGATTGTGCTGCCTTAGAAAGTGGAACACTGGAGGAAAGCTTGTGCCAAACATAGCCACAAGCCCAGTCTGAGTTTAAGGACATTCCTGAGTATACACCTGTTGGCTCCTCCTGGAGCCCGAAGGCGAGGCCAGGATTGAACTTCGGATAGTGGAAGAGAAAGCCACTCACGGAGGAAACACACTAGTTAGGAGACAGTGGCGTGTGGGAGGGCGAGCACTTGGTTTGGGCCTTGGCTTTGACACTTCTTATCTGCCCTCTCCAGGCCTCAATTTCCTCATCCATATAATGGGGATAAAAGGCCGAGCAGAGAAGGGAGAGAGCCTCCAGGGAAGGAACTCCTATGGCAGCTGTGGGGAGGGCTGACCATACGGCTTGGGACTTCCAGGACTTTTTCTGGAGGAGGAGCCAGGACTCCCTTTCCGGACGCTGACCACAGCTCTTCCCTGCAGGTACAACGCGCAGGAGTACTATGACCGAATTCCCGAGCTTCGGCAGATCATCGAGCAGCTGAGCAGTGGCTTCTTTTCCCCTAAACAGCCCGACCTGTTCAAGGACATTGTGCACATGCTCATGCACCATGACCGGTGAGCTGGCTGACCAGGGATGGTGCAGGTGGGGCTGCTGGGCTGAACAGGGCTTGGCACAGTGGGGCGGCTGGAAAGGGGTCGTGGGCAGTTGGGACTGGCTCCCTTGAAGCAGCATCACTCTCCAGGCCCCCAGAAGTCCACTGGGAAAGGATGGGCTCGGCCCTTCCCCTGATGGAGCTTCCTGCCTTTCCATTCCCCTCCAGGTTTAAAGTCTTTGCAGATTATGAAGACTATATTAAATGCCAGGAGAAAGTCAGTGCCCTGTACAAGGTAAAGGGTCCTGGGCCGGCGGGGGCTGGCAGGGCTTTGGTGGCCCTGGCTGGGATGAGGCAGAAGGTGGGGATCCCACTGGCAGAGTGAACCCAGAGCTCCCTTTTGGTCTGTAGAACCCGAGAGAGTGGACGCGGATGGTGATCAGGAACATAGCCACCTCCGGCAAGTTCTCCAGTGACCGCACCATTGCCCAGTATGCCCGGGAGATCTGGGGCGTAGAGCCCTCCCGCCAACGTCTGCCAGCCCCTGATGAGATGATGTGAGCCTCCAGACCAGACAGCAAAACAGTCCGAGTCTGTTTGCAATCCCTTAGCCCTGGTTCCTCATCCAGAGAGTGGGGTACTGGAGTTAGATCTTTAAGCCTCTTCCTGAAACCCTCATTTCCCCCCCAGCCTTGAGGTCCCAGTGTCCAGAGTGACTGAGGACACTGCTCCCATCCTGTCCTCGGGCTCCCTGTCCCCTCCTACTTATGGGTCTGATCAACTGCACCCCTCGCCAATAAATTGATTCTCCTTGGTAGCACCCTTAACGCCTCTTTCTGTTGGGAAATATTTTTAGCTCTGGGCCAGCACAACAGCAGCTGCCTTAGCCCCACCCACAGCAGGTGCGTCCCCTCGGTAGTAGGGAGCGGCCCGTGGGGGCGGGGCCCTGGACTCTCAGCCCCCTTCCCAGCGTCACCCTCCACGCCTCTCTTCCCAGTGCTGTGTCCATACTAGGTCAGCGGCCTGCCAGGCTGGCCGGGGGCGGGGCATCCGCCTGGGTGGGTCCCACAGGAGCTGGGAGCCGGGACTTGGACAGAGGCCTCCGGGACTACCGAAGATCCACTGTCGGGGGCGGGATCAGGAGGGGGCGGGCCCTGTGGATGGTTGGCGCCTTCTTGACTCCGCCCCTAGCCCCTCCCCACTGCGGCGTTTAGGGGTCTCTAAGCAGGTGGCTCTGCCTCTTCCGAAGTCTGGGGAGTGTTAGGGCCGAGGACATTCATAGGTGGTCTAGGCTAGGCCAATGTTGCCCTGGCCTCATTTTGGGAAACGGGGGACCAGAAAGGGCCTGTTTCTAGGCCTCCCATTACCAAGATTGAAGTGTGGGAGAGGTCCTGCCTCCCCAGCCCCGAGGCAGGGAGGGGCAAGCCTCGGAAGGCAGGTTTGGGGTGGGTGGTTTCACAGTGACTGTGTTTGAACCCAAAGGCCGGAAACGGTTACCGGCTCCCCTAGGCCCAGCTTGTGGGGACCCCCACCGCCTCCGGCTGCTCCTCCCAAGTTCCTCCCTAGCAGGGGCCCAGGCATCCAGGCCTCCAGTTTCCAAGCTGCAGAGAACCCACCCGCAGTTTGCAGCTGCCCCTTTCCATCTGGTCCCTTGGGGAGCCAGGCTTCCGGGGCCCCAGTCCCGCCTGTGTGAGCTGGAGCTCTCCCCACATCCCAGACATCGAGGTCTCGTCTCCAGGTAGCGGCGTTTTCACTCCTCCCTTCCCACAGGCCCCTCTCCCCAAAATGCTCCCATCTTGCTCTAGCCCCTCCCCCACACTTATCACAAGGACCCTCTGCCTCCATGGCCCTGATCTCCACCAAGCCTTTGCCCCCCGCTGCCCGCAGGAAGACGCCGCGGCCCTGCGCCGGGGTAGCCCCGTGGGAACGGTTTTTCTCGAAAACAGGAACCCGGGCCGGGGGCTGGGCGGGGCGCCCCTTCCCCACCGCAGTCCGCTTCCTGCCCCTCCCGGCTTCCTCTGCCCAACACCAGGCAGGGCGGGGGGCACAGGGCCGTCTGGGGTGGCAGGAAAGGGCCCTTGGTTTAGTTCCCCCCTCCACGTCCCGCGGGGCCAGACCTCCGCTCGCCCATTCCCGGCGCAGCCAGTGGCGCAGCCCCCCGCCCGCGGCCCTGGCCTTCCGGCGGCGCGGCAGGGGAGGGGTTAAGCTGCCGCAGGGACCGCCGCGTGCGGGGCGAGAGGGAGCCCGGGTGGGGGTTGGCGCATCCCGCGGTGCGGAGCCCCGCGCAGGGGCGGGGAGGGGAGGGGGCGGCCGCGGCGCGGGGGCGGGGCGGCGGAGAGCGGGGCCGCAGCGCGGAGAGCGGGCGGGAGCCGCAGCCGCAGCGAGGCCTGCGGGCAAGAGCGCACGGAGGTGGCGCCGGCCGGGCCGGGTGCGGGCTCCTTGCCGCGGGTCCCAAGAGTAAGTGGAGCGAGCGCGTGCGGGGCGCTGCGCAGAGGAGGGCCTGGCTCCTAGGAGCCCTCCAGGGCGGCGAGTGGGTTGGTGGGTGGGGAGTCTGCAGCCCGGGTCGGGGGTAGGAGAGAACTGCAGAGAGCTGAGGCGCGGTGGAGGCGGCGACATCTCGGTGCACTTGGCCCTTGCCAGCTGGGTCTCAGGGGACCTTCCCCCACGGATCTCCCATTTGACAGATGAGAAAATTGAGGCTCCTAGAGGCCAAGTGACTCTCAAGGTCACACAACAAGGAAGCGGCAGAGTCAGCAGGGGATGGGTCTGGTTGGTTCCTAGGAAAAGTCCGCCAGAGAACTCCGTGGAGAAGCCCTCGCCCCCACTCCCTAGCCGGGAGGAGTATGTGTATGGGCGGGGTACCTCTCCGTGGTGCAAAGACTCTGCCAGCGGCGGGGGTAAGGGGTGTTAGGACTCTGCGCCGCCGGGCTGGCCCTAGACCGCGGATGAAGGGGTGGTGGTGGGATGGGCATGTGTGCGCACCCACGAGGGTGTGTGCATGTGTGGGAGTGTACATGCGTGTAGGTGCACTGTCTGGCGTGTGTGCACACGTGTGCAGATGTCAGCGCTGCGGTGGCCAAGGAATTCCAGGCTGGCTTGGCGGGAGTGAGCAGAGGGTCCGGGAGCTGGCCCCATCAATGGGTTTGCATTATGGGGAAGAGAGCTAGGTGTGTGTGCCCGAGGGTTCCTTTGCGCAGGTGTGCGCAGGGTGTGGGTGCCATTGTGTGTGACACGGAGGATGAGAGGCGAATGCTTGAGTACTGGGTCTGTGTGAGCCCGGGCATCTTGCACCCAATTATGGGCCCCTGGCCTTGAGTATGGAATGAGCGTCTGTCCCTGCATTGGTGCGTAGGATCCCGCGCTGGAGTTGCTGGTGGAGTCATACAGGCACTCTCCAGCCCCTACGGCAATGGCGCCCCCTTCTGGGCACCCCACTCTGTGTGCCCAAGTGTGGTCAGCCTGTGTGTGCGTTCACAGTTCGACTGTGCAGAACCGGAGCCTGGGTCAGGACCGGCTGGGGAGGAAGATGGCCTGCGGAAGGGCTGAGCCGGGACGGGACCCCTGGGGCCTTCACGGAGGAGGTGGCTAGGGAGCGCGCGGTTCCCAGGCTCAGGCTTCCCGCTGACGCCTCCCGGCTGCCGCGGGCTCCCCCCACCCCACCCCCACCCCCGCCCCAGGAATGTTCCTCTCCACTCCAGCCCTCCTCCCCAGGGGCAGGCCTCTGGGGGCAGCCACAGCCCCGCCTCCCCTTCCCGGGAGGGGGTAAAGCGGGCAGGACGCCTGGGTTCCTGCCCCCTCCCATCCCAGAGAGAAATTCCTCCGAGGTCCCCTCAGGCTCTGGGTTCCCAAAATAACCCTGCGGGGGAAGGGAGGCTGTGGAGGGAGGAAAGCGGGAGGGGCGCCGCGCCGAGCTGCTGGGTGCTGCAGGTGCCTCTGGGAAGCGGGCTCGAGGAGAAGAGGGTCTACGGGTGGTTGGGGCACCAACTAGCCCCCGCAGTCCTGGCTCGTCCCCATCCCTGGGGAGTCCCTCAGCCCTCCCGCGACTCCGAGGGTGGGCCGGAAGCCTCTCGGCGGGTCGGTTTCCCAACTGGTGGGTTGCACCATCCGGGGCCAGACCGTTTAACCCCGGGAGTGGCCGCGGTCGACGACTCCGCCCCTGCCCAGTAGGGGGCGTGCCCGTCCCGCCCCGTTCCAGCCCGTCAGCCGCTCCCCTGGCCAGCGCCTCCGCAGACTCCTACTCTGCCTCTCCAGGGACAGGGGTCCGGTCAGAGCCTCGTGGGTATCTCCCCGAGTGCAGTTTGGCCCAGCCTACCCGCGCCGACAGCTATGGCGGGCACCCTAGACCTGGACAAGGGCTGTACAGTGGAGGAGCTGCTCCGCGGCTGCATCGAAGCCTTCGGTGAGTGGCACGGGAGTACATACCCAGCCTGAGCCCAGCCTGGAGCCTGAACCCGGGTCCCCGCCTCCCAGGGCTGGCCTCAGGTCTGGACCCACCCAGCTCCGCATCCTGTATCCTCTTTAGCGAAAGCCTCCTCTTCATCGTAGAGAGATCCCTATGCTTCAGATAAAATGTTTCTCTTCCCTGGTATGCCGGCGTTGAAGGCAGGGACAGGGTCCCCAGACTCTGACACAGGAGGAGCATTATCTGTTCCCCCGGGGAATCCGGAGGAACTCTCTATCTCCGGCCTGGGAGCTGTTTCCGGCTGATGCGGGGCAGCTTATCTGGTGAAGGGGTGCTCCTTCCCCCAGGCACTCAGGAAATGACCTCTGGATTCTTGACCCTGGGGAACCCAGGCTCCTTCCGCCCCAGCTGGTTCCCCTCCTGACCATGGGCCCGACTCAGACGGTCCCCTCCTCCAGATCCTCCCATCCTGCCTTATTTCTCTCCCATCCTACCTCATCTTTCTAATCCGCCTCCTGGTTCGGGAGTCCTGGGAAAGCAGGAGGTGGGCAGCGGGGTAGGGTTTCGGGACCACGGCTGCGCGATGAAGGGTCAACGGACTTATCTTTGACCCCTCGGAGTTAGATGACTCGGGAAAGGTGCGGGACCCGCAGCTGGTGCGCATGTTCCTTATGATGCACCCCTGGTACATCCCTTCCTCTCAGCTGGCGGCAAAGCTGCTCCACATATATCCTTTGCGGGCTTTGCCAGGGGCCCTTCAGTCCTAGTTCCAGAGCGAGCCCGGCTGCCCAGCCCAGGCTGAGAATGGGCTTCACTCCTAGAGCGTGGGCCCCTCCTGCCCTAGGCTCCACCCTTTTCCTCCACGGGAAACTCATCCTCCACCGGCTCTCTCCCTAACCTAGGCCTTGACCTCTCCCTCCCTATTGTCTAGGGTCGGTCCCTACTCCCAGCTCAGTCTGCTTCTTGCCTCCCTCCCAGAACCAAGGCCCGGCTCTTCTCAGCAGCCCCAGAACCTAGCCCCCTTCCCACGCACACGCCCTCCCAAAGCTCACCCCTCACCCTTTCCTTTACCCCCTTCCAGAGCTTCAGCTCCGCCTTTGCCCTAGACCGACCCCAGCATTTCTCCTAGAACCAGGCCCCATCCCTGCCTCACTTTATAGAATTAGGCTGCATTTTGGTTTTCCTTAACTCTCCTTCACCTACCAACAATCTCGGAAGGACAACTCCAGTTCGCTGCAGGTGAAAACATGCCACCTGGTCAGGTGAGTCTTCCTCCTGTGCGCTGTCTCCTCCCTCCTCTTTCCCCTTCTCTCAGGCCTCACACTGGCCTGAAGGAGTGGAAAGACCTGGTTCTGGGAGTTGGTCAGGTGGTCAGGTGGGTTTGCCCCAGGCTCTGCCCATGGTGGGTGTGCTGCCACAGGCCAGCCCCTCCTTGGGTTTTCTGATCTGCCTAATGGGGGTGGGGGAGGACAGAGCTAGGAGACAGGGAACCATGGTTTGAGGCTCTTTCCCCCTTTTATGGGGAACTACAACGCCAAGAGATGGTGGGGGAAGGGCTGCCTTGGGTGACTCCCAGCCTCCTCCAGGTACTGGATCTCAGCATTCCCAGCGGAGTTTGACTTGAACCATGAGCTGGCTGAGCAGATCAAGGAGCTGAAGGCTCTGCTGGACCAAGAAGGGAACCGCAGGCACAGCAGCCTCATCGACATCGAGAGCGTGTGTGTGGGGGGCGCTCGGAGGGGGCGGGCGGGGAGGGCACTCAGCATCCTACACTGTCTGTGCTTAATGTTTGTTGAATGAGTGAGAGTCATGTCACCCTCTTGCTTAAAAGCCTTCTATGGTTCTCTGTCACCTTCAAAATGTCTCAGCTGGGAATTAAGGCCTCTCACAGTCTTGGGCCAGCTTGGTCTCATCTTCCACAGCCCAGCCCGTCCTAGGCACCTCATCCTGCAGCTACACGGGTCCACTTATCTGCTTTTGTTGTTCCCCTTGCCTCTCTGTGTTATCACACTCAGCTCAGGTGTGGAGTGTCTGTGGGCTCTGAGGTCCCCGGCCCTTCCAGGACAGAATTTGTTCCTTCCTCTGTTCCCCCGTGGCACTTTGTGCAAAGACCTGTACACACGCCACACGGTTTGGTGATTGTTCGTTTCTGTGTCTGTCTCCCTCAGTAGCGTGTGAGCTGGTCGGGGGCAGGAACCCTGTCTTGTTCATCTCTGTACCCCTAGCGCCTGGCACAGAGTACGTCTTCCCTGATCATGTGTGGAGTACATGATGAGGGGAGATGGCAGGAGTTCTGGGACTGGGACCTCGTGGAGGTCCTCAGGCAGCTTGAGTGGTGTGTCTGCGTGAGTGTGGGGCATCTCCAGCAAAGGGCTTACTGCCCCTGCTCCCCCAGCCCTACATATAAGTGGAAACGGCAGGTGACCCAGCGGAACCCCATGGCACAGAAAAAGCGCAAGATGTCCCTGTTGTTCGACCACCTGGAGCCAATGGAGCTGGCGGAACATCTCACCTACCTGGAGTATCGCTCATTCTGCAAAATCCTGGTGCGGCCGGAGGCCTTTGGTCGGGGAGAGTGTGGGTTGGGGAGGAGGTCCTAGGAGGGGCCGGGTCCCTGGGGTGGGTGGGTGGTTTCAGTGTAACCACCAAAGGGCAGCTGGAGGGTGAGGAGTGGACCTGGGGAGGAGAGGGGCCCATAGGGCGCTGATTCCACTCTCACCCCCAGTTCCAGGACTATCACAGTTTCGTGACTCATGGCTGCACCGTGGACAATCCTGTCCTGGAGCGGTTCATCTCCCTCTTCAACAGTGTGTCGCAGTGGGTGCAGCTCATGATTCTCAGCAAACCCACAGCCCCACAGCGGGCCCTAGTCATAACACACTTCGTCCACGTGGCGGAGGTACCTGCCCCTCCCCTGCCCCCAATTGTCCGTCTGGCCGAGTCCCCCCTTTCCACGGACCAACTGCCTCCTCTCCAGAAAAGCTGGGCCAAATTCTGGGCCCACTCAGTGACCCCGCCTCCCTCTCTCCCTTTGTCTCCCAGAAGCTGCTGCAGCTGCAGAACTTCAACACGCTGATGGCGGTGGTCGGGGGCCTGAGCCACAGCTCTATCTCCCGCCTCAAGGAGACCCACAGCCACGTCAGCCCCGAGACTATCAAGGTGCCTGGGACTGGGGTTCTGGAGAGCAGCCTTAGCAAGCCTGGGGGCCAGCCTTGCCAGGTCTGGCCTCACAGGAAACTCCCAGCAGTGAGTGCTGGGCACTCCTGCTCTTATTTGACAGATGAGGAAACTGAGGCTCGGAGGGATTCAATGCTTTTCCCAGCTTCCACACGAAAGTGGCAGAGTGGGGGGCTCACAGGTCTGCCTGACTCCAAAGCTTGTGCTTTCTCCTCCTTTTATTTTGTTTAACATGTGGGAGACATACATATAGAAAAGTATATAAAATATATATATGGTTTAAAGAAAAATTATAAAGAAAACGCCTGTGTAACCACCACCCAGGTCAAGAAATAGAACATTGCCAGCCCCTGAAGCTCCCAGAACCTTAGAGCATAACTCCCTTCCCATCAGAGGTAACCAATGTCATGACTTTTGTAACAATGATGACCTTGCTTTTCTTTATAGCTTTACCACGTATGCACGCATCCCAAAGCAATGGCTTTCTTGTTGCCTATGTTTGAACTTTCTAGAAACGGAATCATGTTGTATCTGTTACTTCATAGCTTCTTTCCTTCTTGCATTCTGTTATGTGGACAATCGTTAATTTCCATTACCATATAATATTTTATCATAAGCCCTCTCCAATTTATGTATCTACTGTACTTTTGAACATTTGGGGTTTTCCACTGTGGGCTGTTAGGAACGACATATCTAAGAACATTCTTCTAGATCATTTTCCTGTGCTGCTTTGCCTCCCTGAGCCTCAGTTTCTTCTCCTGTTAAATGATGATAATCTGGGCCAGGCCTGGTGTAGAGGTGTGGTATTTGGCAGTGGGTGTTCCCTCAAACTCATGACCTATGAACTCTGACCCCCAGGGGCTAAGGGAGTCAGTGTTGGGGGACAGTGAGGAAGGATTTTGACCTTTCACCCATCCCTGATTCTGAGCCTCATCCTCTCCTACATTTCCAGGGCTGAGGGGGGAGGATGGTTGAGCCAGTGTTGTGTGTGTGTGTGTGACCTTCTGCCGTTTGCCCCCCAGCTCTGGGAAGGCCTGACAGAATTAGTGACGGCCACTGGCAACTATGGCAACTACCGACGCCGGTTGGCAGCCTGTGTGGGCTTCCGCTTCCCTATCTTGGGTGTTCACCTCAAGGACCTGGTGGCCCTGCAGCTGGCATTACCTGACTGGCTGGACCCTGCCCGGACCCGACTTAATGGGGCCAAGATGAAGCAGCTCTTTAGCATCCTGGAGGAGCTAGCCATGGTGACCAGCCTTCGGCCACCTGTGCAGGCCAACCCTGACCTGCTGAGCCTGCTCACGGTGAGGGGCCAGGTACCACAGTGGACAGCCACACCTGGTCCTGGGTTTACACAAGGCTGCCGGCTTGGCCTCAGCTTCTCGGTTGTGGTCAAGAGACTGAGATCCATCCTGGCTCCAGAGTTTGGAACAAACTCTGAGATGGGTTCTAGGCTCCAGGTGGGACTGTGGTGGGCTTGAGGCTGGGTCTGGGCCCTGGGTTGAGTTCCTAGCTGTGGGTTGTGTTCAAGGTTTGGAGCCAAGCTCTGGATTCTGAGTGTAGGGGTAGTTTTCCACCCTCAGGTCCTGAGCTCTGAGGTTCTGGGCTTGGCTTGGGACTCGGTTTTGAGGTCTAGGGTCAGAGTTGCGTTGTAGTCTGGATCTGGACTAGGTTCTAGACATGGGGCCGAGGCTTAGGTTTTGGGTTTGCAGTGAATTCTTAGCTGTCTCTAAGCTCTGGACTGGGATCAGGATTGCAGTCTGAGCTGATTCTGGTTGCTGGATTGGGGTCTAGGTTGGGGTGAATTTCAGAGCTCTCGGCTGTGTTCTCACATAGATTCTTGGCTAAGATCTTGGCAGTGCATTGTGCTCAAGGTTTAAGGCCAAGCTGGGGTTCTGGTCTGTGCTAGGCTGGCGTGTGGTTGCTGGGGTGTGTTCAAAGCTGGCCTTTGTCCCGAGTCTAGCTTCTGGACTAGACTTGGGGCTGCACTGTGGCCTCTAGGTGGACATTGTGACCTTGGGCTCTGGGCAGTGGGCTCCTGAGAGCAGCGGGCTCCTGAGAGCAGTGGGGGCCAGTGGGTGTGATCAGACCTGTGTGTTGCAGGTGTCGCTGGATCAATATCAGACGGAGGATGAGCTCTACCAGCTGTCCCTTCAGAGAGAACCGCGCTCCAAGTCCTCGGTGAGGAGGGGAACCCGCTTCCTCACGCTGCCCGTCCGCTTCCTCCCCCACCTCTGCCCCACCTGAGAAGCCTGGGATGTGACGGCAGGAGGAGCTCTTAGCGGCTACTTGTTGTGCAGGTTCCCTTATCTCCAGGGCTTCCCCTCTCTGCTCCCCTGGGCCCTGGGCTCCCTCGCCTCCGGCCCTCACTCAGGCCCAACCATTCCCACAGCCAACCAGCCCCACAAGCTGCACCCCACCTCCCCGGGCCCCAGTGCTGGAGGAGTGGACCTCAGCTGCCAAACCAAAGCTGGATCAGGCGCTCCTGGTGGAACACATCGAGAAAATGGTGGAGGTGAGATGCTATGGTGGCCCGCTCTGGAGCCTGAGGGGCAGGGGACAGGTCTTGAGTGGTCAATCCAGGCTGGTTTTGCCAGGGCACCACCTTGGGAGCCATGACCAGTGCCATGTTCAAGGGCCAGCACCCAGTCTCCAGAAGGCATGGGTGGGTTTGGGGTGGGAATATGGAAAAGGGAGGTGGTGGGGGAGATGGACGGCCGCCCACATCTGAGACACCCCTCATAACATGGACTGGGGGTATCGACAGGATGGGCCTGATGGGCCCCTTATTCTCCTGCCCGTGTGTGTACCTCTGTGTCCCCCAGTCTGTGTTCCGGAACTTTGACGTCGATGGGGATGGCCACATCTCACAGGAAGAGTTCCAGATCATCCGTGGGAACTTCCCTTACCTCAGCGCCTTTGGGGACCTCGACCAGAACCAGTGAGGAGGCCTGGGGGCTGGGGGAGAGGGAAAGCAGGCTCACTTCCCCTTGGGTTTCAGCTTCCTGCTGTGCAAGGTCAGGCCATTGGACCAAATGATCTCAGCAGAGGAAGATGCCAGTGTGGGGAGGGGTTCTTATTTGGTGGGGGGAGGCTGCCGGCTGGCCCAGGGTTACCTCACTCGTTCAGACAGATGGGAGCTCCACCTGCATCTTACAAAGACTGTGGCCTGGGGACTGTTGCTACACAAATGCCATTTTATTTGTGGAGTTCACAGCTGGCAAAAAGTGTGGGCAAGTTGAACTCCTGGGTAGCCTGTTTTAATGAGTAGATAAGAAAGGCCTGCAATTAGCAGCACCACTTGCTTATCAACAATTCACAAGCTGACAATTTGGACAAACAGCTGGTTCTCTGAAGTAGGTTAAATGTGCAACCACGTTCATACCCGTTTTGCTGAACAGACAAAATTCCAATCAAAATTGACAGTCCATCTCAGGGTGACTGATTTTTTAATGTTAATCCATATTTTCAAAACCTGGGCTTTTTTCCATATTACAAAATTCTATGGTTAAAAAAACGTCCAGGTAGTAAACTAGATTTGTAGTGAACAAAGTGTATAAAGCAAGAAGTGGAAATTTCCCTTCCTCCTTTCTGCTCGGTAGAGGTTATCATCAGTGACTCCACTAGCAATATTCCTGGTTTGGCAGTACATGTATCCTTCCAGTCTTTTTTTTTTTCGTGTATATGCAAATTTAATATAGATTTTGTTTGCCTGTGTCTGTGTCATAAACAAACAGGATTATATAGTATACATGTAGCTCTGCCCATGGTGTTTATTGTAGTTGCTTTGTTTTCCCACCCAGAGTTGACACAGAGTTCCAAGTTATCTCCTTGGGTTGGTGGGGGAATTTTTTTTCCAGGCTGCACTTTCCATGAAGATGAAGCTCTTGGAGACTTTTGAGGCCCCAGCTTCATGCAGGAGTCCCAACCTTAATTCCCCACCACCTGCAGGCCCCAGGCCTTGTGCCTGGCCACTCGTTGGGTATCAGAACCCAGCCCCTGGCTCACCAGGAGGGAGACCAGCAACCCCTCCCAGGGCAGCTGCAGTGTCCAGCCCCAACTAACTGCCTCAGCTTGCAGCTCCCTCTTGTTCCTGGAACTTGGGAGTTTTCATTTCTTTCTTGCTAACTCCCCCATGAATGTAATGCAATTATTGATAGAGTTTAACCAGCACCCAGGTATTTATAGCAGCAGGGCTCTCAGTTGTTGTTGTTGTTGTTGTTTTTGTCCCCGTCTTGGTGGAACTGCACACCTTGCTCTTTTTGCTTTTGTTTTTCACTGAAACCTTTATCATAGACAACCGTGCATGCCGACTTCTGCAGAACTACCTCGTTCTTTAGACCAGCTGCAGAATATTCCACGGTGTGGCTGGGCCATTTACCTCAGCGTTCTCCTGCTGGTGGACACGTAGACTGTTCCCAGTTTTTTGCTATTAATACATACCAGGCTGCTGTGAACGTCTTTGTAGCGATGCGCTCAGGCCACTGTTTCTGTAGGAGAAATTCCTAGAAGTGGGATAATTGGATCAAACGATGGGCACATTCTAAATTAGGAGAGAGACTGCCAAAGTGACCTCAGGCAAGGTTGTGCCAGCTTGCACCCCCATCAGCAGCAAACGAGTGCCCATTTCCCAACTTCCTTGCCAACAATGGATGCTATAATAAGCTTTACAATTTTGGCAAATGGTGTCTTGGTTAAATTCGCATTTCTTTAATCCTTGTGGGGTAGGATATCTTTTCATATGTTTATTGGCCATTTATATTTCTTCTGTTAATTGCCTGTTCATAGTCTTTGTCCATTATTCCACTGGGTTTGTTGGTCTTTTTCTCATTGATTTTTAGAATCTCTGTTAATGGATATTAACCCTTTGCTGTTGAATATGTTTGCAAATATTTTCTCCCAGTCTGTCATTTATGTTGTCTTTTCCCATATAAAATTTTTAAAAAAATTTGTGTGCTCAATATGTCAGTCTTTTCCTTTATGGCTTCTTGGATTTGTGTTACATGTAAAAAGGCCCTTACCCCTTATTCTCTTATACCTTTTCAAATACTTCGATAATAAGTTTTGTTTTCCACACTGGTGTTTTCAATTCAGTGGGAATTTCGTTTTCATGCACAGTATGACGTAGGAGTCCAGACTGTATTGTTTTCAAACTGGCCAGTTGTCCCAATGCCCCGTTGATTTGATCACATCATGGAGACTCAGATAAAATGGGTGGGAATTTGCAGCAAGGACCAGCCCTGACAGAAATAGCTTTCGGTAGCCCAGGACCTGTTAACTACACAGACACTGTTGCAAATGCGCCACGTGTACTATCTCATTTAATCCTCACAAGCCCTCCTGAGGTGTAGGGATTACCGTTATCCCCACTTACAGAAGCGGGAGCTGAGGCACAGGGACATTAGGCAGCCTGAGGTCACACAGCCAGGCAGTAGTGGCACCGGCATTTGAATTGAGGTTTATCTCCAGAGCTCCTGCTCACTATTTGCCTGTAATATGGGAATAGGTGAAAAAAGGATTCTGTGGGCAGCCCTAGATAATGTGGGAAACACTGATTACAGGTGTCTTTCTGGCAGCATTATGCAAGAGTGAGGCGAGTGCAGCTTTCCCCAATCTTACCTGGCACCACAAGTCAGCAGAGATCTCTTAATTCTCAGGACTCCTAACTGGTGTTCTGCAGAGCTCACTTTGGGAAACAGAACTCATAATCCCGGGGGAACGATAATCACAGCCCTTTTAGTTTACACACCAACTCTGAAGTGGGCAGGGCAGGAATTACAACTCCCATTTTCCCCCGGAGGAAACCCAGGGGAAGACACTTGCCCAAGACACACAGCTAGTTAGTAGCAGCCACTATATCTGCCTGGCTCCAAGTCTAGTGTTCTTTCTCCTCCCTGCACCAGGGGTCCAAAATCAGGAGTGTGGTGAGGACCCTTTATTTGTCAGCGGGTTTTTACAGTGGGATGTGTTAGGCTGGTTGTGGGAGGGGAGGGGAGGGCCCAAACTTAGGTGCTCCCCCTACCCCGACAGGGATGGCTGCATCAGCAGGGAGGAGATGGTCTCCTACTTCCTGCGCTCCAGCTCCATGCTGGGCGGCCGCATGGGCTTCGTACACAACTTCCACGAGAGCAACTCCTTGCGCCCGGTTGCCTGCCGCCACTGCAAGGCCCTGGTGAGCCCCCGCCCAAGCCACACCCCTCCAGCCCCACCCCCACCCCGCCCTGCCCTCCCTTTTGGTCCCGCCCCTGCCAGAGCCTTCTAAGCCATTAATTCCACCTGCCTCTCTTGCTGTTCTGCACATAACCCTGGGGGGGCCCAGAGAGGGTCAGTCCCAGTCCTTGCCCTTGAAAGGAAGAAGTAGACTCATCACCTCTAAATCCCTCCCCGCCAGCACAGCCCCTCCTCTATTTCAGATCCTGGGCATCTACAAGCAGGGCCTCAAATGCCGAGGTGAGATGGAAAGGCAGGGCTACTGGACTGAGTTTGTTATTTGTTTTATTTTATTTTATATTTTACTTTAATTAAAGTTTATTGGGGTGACAATTGTTAGTAAAGTTACATAGATTTCAGGTGTACAATTCTGTAATACGTCATCTATATCTCACATTATGTGTTCACTGCCCAGAGTCAGTTCTTCTATCACCATATATTTGTGGTCTGAGTTTTTTTGGAAGAGTTACTATCTGGGTGGGAACTCTTATTTTGGTAGGGTGATTGCAAAGGAGTGATGTACCTTGGAGCCAGAGAGGCAAGATGATTATATGTGAAGGGGGTAGCCTTGCAGAGGGCTTTAATTTTGGCAAGGCAGCTGCCCAGGAATGAAGAACTTTGGAAAGGGCATAGACTGGCAAATAGGACGAAGAGAGCACTTTGGAAGGAGACTCTTGTTTTGGTGGGGCAGCTGCTCAGGAGCAAAGGAAGCTGGAGAGAGGGGCAGGCCGGGAGAATGGGATGGAGGTTGTTCTGACCAATGGCCCTGGCTGGGCTCCCCATCTGCCTCCTCCAGCCTGTGGTGTGAACTGCCACAAGCAGTGCAAGGATCGTCTGTCAGTTGAGTGCCGGCGCAGGGCCCAGAGTGTGAGTCTGGAGGGGTCTACACCCTCACCCTCACCCACACACACCCACCATCGCGCCTTCAGCTTCTCTCTGCCCCGCCCAGGCAGGCGAGGCTCTCGGCCTCCAGGTAAGAGGGGGTCTCATTCTGTATTGGCCTGTGGAGGGAGGGGGCAAGGGAAGCAGGGTCATTGTGGCAAAGTCTTAACTTATCCAGATGGAAATCATTTCAGAGCTTGTAATTCTCTTATTTTGGTGGGGCGATGAAGAGGGGTTGGACAGGTAAGGGTGCCAGAAGGTGGCCAGGGACCCCTTGCCTCTGAGGCTGAGGAGAAGAGAACCTCTAATATATAAAGAAAAGTAAAAATGAAAGAGACTTCAAGATTCCAGTCAGACTCTTATTTTGTTAGGGGGATTGACAATGGATTGGAGAGGGAGTTATGTGAGTCATTTGCTTTCCTTTTTGGCTCTTCTGGAGGCTGTTCTGAGAAAAGTTCCTTGCTCCCCAAATCTCCTGGCAGCTTTCTTGGGGTTTCTGGTGGTTTTAGGTCAGTTTGCTGAATGACAATTCCTCAAATGATTATTTTGCTGAGAGCAGTCTAAACAACTATGTTAAACTGGGGTCTAAGGCAGTTGACCACAACCGTTTGGACTGGCATAAGTTCTCAAAAATAGAAAAGATAAAACCATTTGCATCGAGCCTTCCAGAAGTGCTGGGGTCTAAAATATGAAACACACACAAAATTGACATTTAAGCAAACTGCACTGACAAATCTGTGGCTGCGAAAAAGCTATAGCAAAATGAAAACTTAGAAAAAGCCTCAAAAATCGGGCCGTTTGGTAATCCAGTGAATTGATTTTTGGTGGATGGGTCTGCTTCTGGGCTGGGGCAGGGTGCCTCCTGTGAGAGGGAGGAAGGGTTGCTGAGGGCATGGGAACCCAGGAGTTGGTTCTGCCACCCGCCCCGTGCAGAGATCCGAGAGGAGGAGGTACAGACGGTTGAGGATGGCGTGTTTGACATCCACCTGTAATGATGGTGAGTCCTCCCCCAGCCTGTTCCAGCACCTCCCCGCTGAGGGGTGGGAGAGTTGGCGGATCAGGAAAAGGGGTGCTCTGTCCAAATGGCCCAGGCCAGGTGGACTCCTACTTTTTTGGTGCGGGTCTTCCTCACTACCTCTGTTTTTCTTTTCCCAGCTGTGACTGGATCAAGCACTCATGCCTGACTTGGAGAAAAGACCTGGACCAGAGCAGGGAGCCTGGGGCTGGGGGGCGGGGTGTGAGGGTGGCATGCATCTGAGGGCAGGGCCAGGGCTGGTGTCCCTAAGGTTGTACAGACTCTTGTGAATATTTGTATTTCCCAGATGGAATAAAAAGGCCCGTGTCATGAATCTGGACCATCAGAGCCTAGAATCCTCGAGGGGGCAGGGGCATGTAATTACAGGGACTGGAGTCTAGAACTTTGCAGTCAGAGAGTCTTGGGAGACCTGGAATCTGTCCCTGGAATCTTGGTGGGGACTAGAATCCTGGGGGATGGAACCTTAGAACCAGAAAACCTTGGAACATAAGCACCTTGGAGAGGGTCTGAAATCTCAAGTCCAGAATCATGGGGGGTCTAAAACTGGAAACTACCACGTCTTTACACCCCGAATTGCTGGGCCCAGTGGTCATGTGTAACCATAGCCTTCAGCCCACAGCCAAAATTCCCTTGCTTCACAGGTGGCCTTTCAGCTCCTGCTTGAATACTTCCAGCTATGGGGAGCTCACTGCAGAGAATCATGGGAGAGAGCCGGCAGCCCAGAGTGCTGGCTGTGGGGGAAGAGGGGTAGGGGCCTGGGCAGCTTTCCTACCTCAGGGTGGGGCTGCACTCTTTGGGCTTCCAGCCTCCTGGCCTAGTGCTGCTGCCAGCCGGAAGGACAGTGACTTCCAGAGGAAATGCATATTGATCCTGCTTTCAGCCTCCCGTGGCCTCTCCCAACCCAGATCCTCCCTCCTGAGTTTGCAGCATGAGGTTTTGGGGGGGGGTGGTGACCAGTACCCAAGGAAGGCTGAAGCCACTTCTAAGGCTTGCCTGGGTGAGGAGGGTGAATGGAGGTCTTTGAAAGGTTCTAAAGCTGGCAGGCTGCCCCTGGGATCAGGAGACTCGACACAGCAGCCCCAGGAGTGGGAGCCACCTCCCTGGTGCCCCCAAGCTGGGGCCTGTCCTACATCAGCTGTGGGTTGTCCTGGGGGTGGAGGCCTGAGCACCCTGACTCCTACCTGCAAAGCACAATATCTGTGGACCTGGCAATGGCCTCAACCCCCTCCCTCAGGGTTCCCTGACTTCATGCCCCTGGCTTACTTCTCATTTAGGGTCTCCTCCCACCCTGTCACTTTTCAGCCCCATGTTGGTTCCCCCCAGCCCTGTCCTCCATTGGGACCCCCCCACCTCTGCCCCTCCTTCCTGTCCTCAGGCCCCTCCAGCCCTTCCTCCTCTTGAGGCTGTAATATCCGTTTCACGATTTGGGGGCTGAGTTGCTATAACAACAGACTGCGATTGTGTTGTGAAGAGCAGCTCGCTCCCTGAGCTGCCCGCCTCCCGTGCTGCCTCCATCCCTGCAGCCTGGCCGGCTTCCCTCCCCACTGCCCCCAGCCTCAGTCGGCTTCTTTCCAGTGTGTGTGTATGTATCAATGTGCCCAGGGCTGCCCTGCCAGGGAGTGTGACGTGGGACTGTCTTTTCGTGGTTGCATGTGTGAATCGGGTGTGTGATTCACATTGTGTGCACGAATGTGCACGTGTGTGTACAGACACACATGCGGTAGTTGCTGCATTTCCCCTCCACCGTGTGTCCCCAATGAACTTGGCACCAGAGAAGGGCCACACTGGGTGGGGGTCTGTTGGGGAGGGTGTCTTGAGGTGGTGGGTCCCAACTGCATCCGGTTGTCTGAACCTTGGACCTTGGGGGGAGACATCCTTGTAGCTGGGGGAGGGGCAGGGAGGTACAGCAGCTGCCAGGTGACCTTTCCTGCCCTTGATGGGTAAAGGTAGACCAGGGAGCTAGGGGTGGGGACAGGAGACAAATGCTCACTCTTACATTCTTTCCTGCCCCTGCCCTCTCCCCACCCCTCCCTACCTCCGTCTATAAGGGTCTGAGAGATAGTCTGTAAGTCACTGCACCTGTCTGTCTGTCCATCTGTGCTTTGGTGCCTGGCTGGACAAGTGTGTGTGTGTGTGTGTGTGTGTGTGTGTGTGTATGCACGCGTGTGTAGTCTGCAGGGAAAGGAGCCATGGGGGATGGGTGGGGCAGTAGGCTGTGGGGTCAGAGAGGCGATTTCATATCGTGAGCCCTGACTCAGCAGTTCCCATTCTCTGGCTCCTTTGGTGGCCTTGGTAGGGCCAGCCTGAGGGTCTCTCCAAGGTCAGAGTCGGCCCCTGGTCTGGGATCTAGCTCAGGGATCTCTCTTTTTGGTCCCTAGGAAACACTCCCTGCAGTCTGGGTTCCCCCTCACCCTCTCACAGGTTAGGGAGGGGATCTCTGTGGATGGGTGTCCCCACTCTTCTTAGTAATTGACCACTCTGTGCAAAGTGCTTCAGTGGAACAGGATGACCCCGTGGGCAGGTCCTCTGTGTGCATCTGTTCCCCTGGGCATGCATTTGCCCCCGAGTGTGTAGGCACGTGAATGCATGAGTTTGTGTATGTTCTTCAACAAGCGGGCTTCCGGTGGGTGTCTGACCATGGTGGGCATTTCTGCAGCTTCTCTGTGTCCCTGTGGGAGTGCCTGTGTGCACATAGATAGGTGTGCATGGCTGTGAGTGTGCCCTTCACGCCCATGCATGCATTAGTGGTCGGATGTGAGTGTTCTTGCAAGTTCCTCTGGCTAAGGAAGTACCAACTACCATTGGCTATGGCTGTGCAGATCAGACCCCGCAACAGAAATCAGGGTCCTGGAGGGAGCTGGCACAATGATCTGACACCTCTCTCTCTCTCTCTCTCTCTCACACACACACACACACACACAGACACTGCTTCATTCAGAAGCCCGTGTCCAACTTAATGTTACACACACTAGGTGCCAGGTCCACCTTTCATTGGCTGAGTGAGTGAAGGGGTGTCCCCGTCCTCCCACACTCGTACACACACACACAGTGATGCAGATGCCCTCACAGGGAGGAACTTCACCCCAGCACCACACTCACTCTGAAACTCATGACTGTGAGGAGAACAGAGAACAGAGCAGGCGGCTGCTGTCAGCTTCCCTTCAGAGGTCTGGGCAATGTGCAGTCTTGTCTCTGCCGCCAAACCTACTCCTACTCCAGTTCAGGGTTCCAGGCAGAACTGGGAATCAGGCATTAAGCTCTGGGATTCCCATGAGGAAGGCTAGGAAACCCCAAGTCCCTAGGTCTACCCTGCCCGCCTCTCTGCCTACCCGTCCTCCACCGCCTCCGTCCTTACGCAGCAAAGACACTCCCTCCTCAGTTCTAGGGGCAGCAGGGGGCGCTCCGGTGGCGGAAGGCGGAGGCCAGCCTAGGGGCTGGAAAAAGCCCCCAGCAGCCGCGGGCGGGGTCCCCTTCCCTAGGCTCCTTGGAAGCCGGGGCCCTCCCCTGGGCGTAGCCAGGAGAGGGCGCTGCGGCCCGGGGCTCTGTACCGCTCCTGTTTCCTTGGTGCCCCAAGTCGGGGCCCACAGCCTCCCCTTCAGCTCCTTCCAGTCCTGGGCGCTGCCACACGGGCCCGCCAGCCCGGGAATGCGGGACCCGAGGGTCCAACCCAATGGGCGAGAGGCTAGGGCGCCTGGGTTCCCGGAAAAGGCATTGGGGCTAGGTTGGGAATTTGCCTGGTTGGGGGCCCGGGCACCAGGGCTAAAGACCGCGAGAGGAGGGGAAGAACTAGGAAGCCCTGGGGCCCGGACGCCTGGGTCCTTCGCGGGGGAGGCAGGTGGGCCTGTGGAGCCGCGGGACTGGCGGCTTCTGTGCCTTTGCATTGGCTGTGCCGCTCGTCCGTTAGCGCAACATGGTCCAATGCGCGCGTCTGGGGGGCGGGCACTGGTGCTGATGCTGCCGTCAGTCGGTGTTGCAGGGATGCGGCGGCGGGAGCAGCCGCCCTGACTCGCGGAGCATCCTCCTCCGAGCGGCACCGCGGCGGGGCGGGCCGGGACGCGGCGGGAGCGAGAGAGGCGCGAGGCAGCCGACACCACTGGCACCGGCTCTGCCACCCGCCAGAGACGCGGCGGCCCCGGGGCTCTGATCCCCACCCTCCAGCTCCTGGACCCCCCAGAACCAGGTGGGGGGGGCTGCGGCGGAGATGGGCGGGGGGCGGGAGCAGATCGGGGGAGGGGAGCGATCGGAGGGGCGGGGGAGGCAGGAAGGATGGATTGGGGGACGGGGGAGCTACGGCGTTGAGAGGACTGGCTGGGTGACAGAGGAGGCTAAATGGCTGAGGGGTTGGGGGTCGGAGCCTCCCTGTGGATGGGGCATTGGCCCTGAGCTGGGGTGAATGGAGGGGGGAAGGGATGGGGCGAGAAGGAGGGCTATGAGGGAGGCTCTGAAGAGGGGCTTCCCAATCAGTTCTAGCCCCAAGGGCTGGAAGCATTGCTCTGGCCAGAGGGGTTTGGGGAGCTGTTGTGCTCTGAAGGGTCTGCAGGGGAGAAACCAGCGAGGAACTGGGCTTCATGGAAGGAGGAGAGGGGGCTGGAGAGGGGAAAGAGTGTAGTGGAGAGGCAGGGAACAGGGCTTCACACTGGGGGCACCACTGAGGACCAGGCTTTACTGGGGGATGGTAGCCAAGGAGAGGAGGTTATTGGGAGGGAGCAGAGGGGAAGGTGCCAGGGTGCTTGAGGCAGTGATGGGTCTGTGTTGGGAGAGAGCTGGGAAAGATGGGGGGCCTGAGGGAGAGGAGTGGAAGCTTGCGGGGGAAGGTTGGGGGCGATGAGAGAGGGAGACTGGGAAATCAGGAGGGGGCTATGCTGGGGTGGGAATGCGCTGGGCGGGCGGCGACAGGGTTATGGTCAGAGAGTGCTGCAGGGCGAAGAAGCTGCCGGGCCCTGGGCTTGCTCCCCACCCCCGAAGAGGAGGGGACCTTTTCTCAAGTCCCAGACTCCTCCCCCAGATGCAAGAGACATCTGCCCTGGGTTCTTTGGACTAGGGTATGAGCCCTTAAATCCTTGATGGGCCCTTGGAGGCAAAATTGGCTTTCCCTGCCGGTGGGGCGGGTGGTGGCGGGGGCGGGGCTGCTGCTTTCTTTACTCTCAACCCCCACCTGAGTCCTGGGTGAGGATATTTGGTGCTTCATTGAACCAGCAAGGGCTGGGAGGGATCTGTTTTTTGGTGCCTGGAGGTTAAGGGGGAAGCTGTCCAGACCTGGAGTGATGATGAAATCAGTCTTAGGGGGTGGGTCTTGACAGCCTTGGGGGCTTCTGTACACCTCTGGTTGTGTATGTGTGGGGGGTGGATGAGTGGGTGAGGACCTCCCATGTATTCTTGCCCCTCCCTCTTGCCCACCTTCCCAGTGTCTGGGTATTCCTTTTGGGGGAGGGTGGACTTTAGGGCTTTGCATTCTCTATCTTCTGCCAGAGAAGTAGTAAGAGAAAGGAGACAGAAAAAAGAAAGAGAGGAGGGAGGTCTGCTGGTCTGCCTGCTGAGAGGCCTTCTGTTTCATGGGTGCTTCAGCCACTCAGGTCTCTAATTCCGGCCTCCAAGGATGCTGGCATCCAAGGCTGGGCTGGATCATTCTGGGGGCTGGGGGTTCCTTCATTCCTGCTAGAGGAGGTGTTCTCAGACCCACTCTGTCCTTAGATCCACAAGGGTGGGTGGGACTGACCGACTGGCAAGAGGCCTGCAGTCACTGTCATGGGGTGGCTGGGGAGCTCTCTCCAGGAGCCCAGGCCTTTCCTGGCTTCTTGCCCTGGGCTAAATTCACACTTTGTGTTCCTTAGAGGAGGGGGATGGGTTTTAGAGGGGTTATTTGGGACCTCTATTCCCTGCAGACTCTCTGTCTCTACCCAGGTCCACCCATCCGCCTTTACCAGTGATACAGACACTCTGACACTGATACATACGCTCGGTAGCACCCACCCAGACAGACACCTACACAGGCACACACACCTGCGTACACAATACACCTCCCGGCAGCACACCGCCTACACTCCCCGCCCAGAGAGACTGCCACCTCCTGCCTAGAGACCTCCCCCAAGCGCCTGCTGTCATGTGCATGCTACACACATGGCCCCTACCTACCCCTAGAGGCCCAGCATGGCACTGTTAGCCCTCACCATCAGAGGCACACAGCCCCCCATCCAACCATTCACCTCTCCAGGTTCCCACAGCCATCTCAGGTACACCTGTACTCTTCTGGACACACCTTCACTCCCTGAGACACAGCCTTCCCTCCCAGACACACCACCTCCCACACCGCATGTCCCCAGTGCACATTAGTAAGTACCATGTTCTCATCTCGGTCTTAAGCACTCTGCCCCAGGCTTCTGTGTGGGTAAACATGTGTACACACCAGCACACACACACACATGCTAGCAGCTCTTTTATGCCTTGGCTAACCCCCTCAGCTTCTCTCTCACTTTCACACTCTCTCTCACTTGCTCTCATGTCTCTGGATCCTCAGAAAGTGCCCCCGCCCCAGGCCTGCCTACTCGTCCTGACCATGACCACAATCCCCTCTGGTCTAGCCCAGCACTCAGGTACACCTGGCCTACCTCAGAACCTTCCCGTTTCTAGGGGCCTCTACCCCAGGACTCACCCTCATGAGCAGGTCCCCACCCTTGCCTGTTGCTAACATCATGCTGTCCATTCATTCCCAGCTCCTGAGCCCAGCCCCCACGGGGACGCCCTGACCATGTGTCTCACATGCCACCAACACTGCTGCTCCATCTGTCGGGGCACTCCCTGCCTGTCCCTGTCCACACAGGCAGGCCCATGGGCTCTGAGACTCATTCAAATAATCCCATGTGCGCATGGCACCTTGTCACTTACAAAGCAGTCTCTGCCACTGCCACTGCCACTGCTTAACGTGGTGGGATGGGGTGAGAGTGAGGCTTCATGGGCTCAGCTCTGCCCCTCAGTGGGCCTCAGTTTCCTCATCTGTGAAATGGGGGTCCTCATACCTCCTTCATGGGTTCTTTTGAGGACTAGATGAGATGGTTTGACAGTAATAATGGTAACAACAACTGCATTTATTGTAGACCTGCTGTGAGCCCGGCTCTGTGCTCAGCCCTCTGTGAACTTTACTTTGTCCGATATATTTATCAGGCACTTAGAAAGCCCCAAGTAAATGGCAGCTCTGTCCATCATTATTATCATTACCTTCCACACATACATGCGCACACCTGCCATGAATAGCACATTCCCAGGCACCTCACGATTACTCACAAGGCCGCCCCTGGAAGCCATCTGTCCCCTCTGCATAGCTGGGGTGTACCCCCCCCCCCAGGTCGGCGTCCCCCAGCTGTGCACAGCACAGGCAGCACAGGCGTGGGCATGGGGTGAGCTCACCACTCCCACTGCCTCCCTCCAAGCCCCTAGACACCTGTGCTCCAGCCCCCTCTCCGCCGTGTCATTCACTTGCACCGTGGTCCCCAACCCACCCATATCCTCAGCCCCACACACTTGGCAACAGCCTCATCATGCACACTTTGAGCTGCCATCTCTTGTGCCCAGCCTCCTTCGTGCTTCTCTCCATGGACACAAAGTCGTGCTTGGGGCGGGGGGGAGCCGTGAGCCCAGCCCACGAGCCTTCAGACCCTTTCGTCCCTTCTCCCATCTTCTTAGGCAAGGGGAGGAGTCCAGCAGATTGGAGAAGGGGCCAGGGGGAGAAATCCGAGTCCCAGGTTTGCTACTTACAAGTTGTGTGACCTTGGGGCAGGGAGTCCTTTCTCCTCTCTGAGTGTCAGTTTCCCCATCTGCAAAAAGGGGCAGTGATAAAACCTACTGGCTTACTTCCCTCCCCGGGCCCTGGTGAGAATCAAAGGATACATGAGATCCATGGAGTTTTGCAGACTGTAAAATGCTAAGATGAGGAATTTAAAAAGTAATCACGAATACAACACATACTTTTCTACTTCAGTCTATGCTAGACACTGCTCTATGTGCTTTATATAGATTAACTCTTAATTCGGACAACACCACTATTACCTCTATTTTACACACAAGGAAACTGTGGCCCATAGAAGCTAAGTAACTTGCCCAAGGTCACACAGCTATTAAGTTGGTGCAAAAGTAATTGCGGTTTTTGCAATTATTAGCCTTTTAAACCGCAATCACTTCTGCACCAACCTAATAGAAAGGGGTGGAGATGTTACTTGAAGCCAGTCTCCAGGTCAGTGCCTCTAATGACTGCACTATCTTGTTTTTGCCCACTGCTGAGGTGGGACTGGACATAGACATGCCGAGGGCGTCCCTGTCTTTTCTAGGTCATCAGGGCTGGCAGGCGGGAGCAGGAGGGGGAGGTGAGAATGGTTTGCAGCCCACCAACCCTGCCTAAGGTATTTTAGAGAGGACAGGGGACCCTTCCAAGAACACATTCTGTGACTGGGAGGGACCGCAGGACTCAAGTGTTTGTTGTCCCCTTCCATATGATTCCAGAGCCCCCTCCCTATCACCTCTGAGCAGTAGTTGTCTTGCCTCAGCTCACACACCTCCACAGACAGGGAGCTCACGACCCCCCAGAGGCAGCCTACTCCACTGGTGGATGCTTTGGAATGCCAGCAAGTTTCTCTTTATCTTGAGCCAAAAGCTCCCTCCTCATAACACGCACTTCTCCCACCTGTCCACGGGCTGCCTTCTGGGGCCACCAGAATGTGTGTAAACCCAGCTCTTCCTCCCTGGCGCCTGGGGGAGGCCCTGCTGTCACACTCCCAGCTGGCATGAGAGGGAGCTGACGTGAGGAGTCAGAGGGAGGCTGGCATTCCCATGGCTCTGTGTGTGTGTGTGTGTGTGTGTGTGTGTGTGTGTGTGTGTGTGTGTAGATGTGGCCACAGAAGGGGCTGAGTGGATGCTGGGAGAAGGCCCTGGCCAGGGGCTCTGCCAGGTGAGTATGGACTATCTCACCCTGCATCCATTTGCTCAGTTTGCACTGGTAATACGGGGGCCGAGGCCTTTGGTTAGATTGGAAGGTCCAGGTCTGGAATAGTAGGTACAGTGGAAAGCATCTAGAATGGACAGCAGTGACCTTAGTTTTAGTCTTGCTCTGCTGTGTGGCCCGGGGTCAGTCCCTGCTCCTCTCTGGGACTCAGTTTCCACCTCAGAAAAAATGCGAGGAATGAACTTTATGAGCTCGGAGTCTGCGTCTTTCAGTCCTAGGGGCGAACTCAGCGTCTGAGGGGTCTACATAGGGCAATGGTCCCTGTAAAGGCCAGATCAGAGAAGGGTGTGCTCTGAGCCCCGCACTGCCCTGTGGCCCGTGGCCAGCCCCGGGCAGGAGAAGGGCCACAGACATAGGAGCCAGGAACCCCTTACCTTCACTTGCACTTGGGCAAATGAATTCATCGTTCTAAGTGCAGATTCCTGCTGACAAGTCTGGGCTGACACAAATACCTCCTGGAACTAGAGGATTAAATAAGACAATGCACAGGGTGGTCCAGCCTGGCGCTTGACACACAGTGTGGAGTCTAGAAGTTGCAGCCCAGGTGCCATGGTAGCACTGGCCTGGCTGTGGGAAGACGAGAAGGAGGTTGTCAGCCTAGGAGGACCCAGAAATAGTCTGTGGGAGAGGATTCGGTGGGGAAGAGAGTAGGATGAGGTCCTGAGAGCGGCTGAGTCACCCCACCCTAACCTGCCCGGCTCCCATCACCACTGGTTCCAGGCTGCCGAGTCCATCTGTGGGTGTAGTGGGTGCTGGGAGTGGACTGGGTGCAGACTCCCAGATTACACTAGAGGTCAGTTCCCTAGAGGAGCCGTGGCTCCAGGCCAGCAGGGGTTGGCGGTGTGCACGGCAGTGACGTCAGTCAGCAGGCAGGATATCCCGAGGCTGCTCTGGCCAAGTGTCCATGCACTGGCAGTGGGCACTGGAACTCTGCGCGCGGGGGGTTTCCACTGCACTGCACGAGCCTGGGGCAGTGGCCATTTCCTTGCACAACTCCAGGGGACACCGTCTGCTAGATGTAGTATAAGGCCATGGCCCTGGCCCGTGGGGAGGAAATCTGAGGCCGGAGAGCTGTGTGCGTACCAGGCAGGAGTGGGAATGATGGAACATCCTAGTTAGAAGGAACCCCTTTGGTCCTGGGTGGTTTGGAGGCTGGGTAGGCAGAAGCTTGGTCCTAGGATGGGGGAGGCGGAGGGGAGGGGAAAGGAGCCGTGAAGAGAAGCAGGTTTCCTGGGAACTGTAGGGTGGGGTGGGGTGGAAAGGACCCAGGTGTCTGCTTAGCTCACACGCCTCTTGGGGCTATCTCTGCCTGGCAAGCCCAACGGTCTCTGGGTCGCTGGAGAGAGGACCCAGGGAGGGCAAGGGCTTCCTCCTGGCCAGCCCAGCAGCCCCTGTGCCCATGGCACTGAGCCAAGCTGGCCTGTGCTGCAGAGCTGCGGGCTGTGGGGAGAATAAGTAATGAGCATGGAGGGGCTGCAGGCCCAGATCCTGGGCTCGCCCCTGCCAAGAGACACCCATAAGTTCAGCCTCTGCCCCCATAGCCAGCTCACTGACATGTGCCTGCTCACGGCACCCCCTTCCTTCCTACACTCTCCCTCCACATCTTGGCCTGACTCCCTCCTAGACTCTCACCCAGTTTGCAGCCACACACTCCCCGCCCTGCCCAGTGAGGGAACATTTCTGGCTCCCAGGACCCAGGCCTCTGCTTCCCAGCCTCTGGAGGCCTCCCCACAGTCCTTCACTCTGTCCTCTGCCAACTTCCTGAACGAGGGAGACCCTGCCTGTAGGCTTTCAGGAAGAACCCCTCTGCCATCTCCCTGGAGGATGGGGGATGTATGACAGAGGAACTGGGTTGGGGGATGGGGCAAGGGAACTCATCCCCTCCCTCTCTGGAGCTGAGGAGTGAGTGGATAGCAGCATGAAATCCTATTCCCTCTGCCAGCGGAAATCAATAGCTAATTAATTCCCTCCCCAAAATAGTGTCCGGAGGTTGGGGTGGGGGCCAGGAGAGAGGCTGAGAGGCTAGGCCAGACAGACTGAGACCCCAGTGGGGGGGAGGGGGGAAGGGAGGCAGGCCACTGGCCATCTGGACTGTGCACCTGCTGGGGTTGCTGACTGCCCCTTCTGGAGAAGGGGGAGAGTTTGGCCTTTCCCTCCCCCACGCCTGAGGGTCCCCCTCCCGTGCCCTGGGCTGGAGTGGGGGTGCACATGTGTGGGGGTAAAGGCGTCAATCAGGCTGGGAGCAGGTGCTGCATTTAATTTGATTGGCTAATTAGCCCGCGCATGTTAATTATCTCCATTACCCAATGAGGAGAGGCAGTGGCAAAGCTATATATAACCCTGATGGTATTTGGAGGGAGAGGGGGCTGCCTGTCTGGATTGCTTCTGCCCCTGCCTGGATTGTCTCTGCCCCTGCCTGAGAAGGGGCAGCCCGTGGAGGAGCACTTGAGTCCCTGCTGGAGCCTACAGGATTGGCAGGGCAGCAGTTGGAAGGAGCCAGATGGAAGGATCTGAGAGCTGGACTTTGAGGGTCTCTTAGAGATGGCTACCTACACACTAGCACCAGCTTCCTGAGGACTCTGCCCCATCTTCCTTCTGCACACCTGTCACTCCAACGATCCCTGTCCTTCTGTGAGTGTCTGCTCGCCCTCTCGCTATGCTTTTTTTAGGGGTCTCCTAAAAAAAAAAGAGCTATGTGGGAGGAAGCTGGAGGTTACTAGATTTTATTGGGGAAGGGGAACAGGATTTTATTGGGGAACAGTGTGTGCTTCCAGGACTTTTTCCAAGTCAAGTTGTTGCCCTTTCAGTCTTGGTTGTGGAGGGTGCAGCTCTGCTCCAGGTCCAGTTGCCGTTGTTAGTTGCAGGGGGCACAGCCCACCATCCCTTGCGGGAGTAGAGGACTCAAACCAGCAACCTTGTGGTTGAGAGGACACGCTCCAACCAACTGAGCCAAGGTGCCGTGTTCAATCTTAGTTGCAGGGGGCAGAGTCCACCATCCCTTGCGGGAGTTGAGGAGTCGAACCGGTAACCTTGTGGTTGAGAGCCCACTGGCCCATGTGGGAATTGAACCGGCAGCCTTCGGCATTAGGAACTCGGAGCTCCAACCGCCTGAGCCACGGGGCCGCCCCCCACATAGCTCTTTGACTCCTTACCACACCTGTCCAACCTCCTCCGTCTCCAAGTCACCCTTCTCCTTTTCTTCTGGTTCTCACCTCTCTGAGCTGTGCCTATGGCTGCCCTGCCTTTTGTCTCCTTCGCGGAGATGCTGGAGGGATGTGGATCTATGTCCCAGTTCTCTGCTAACTGGTGGTGTGACCTTGGGCGAGTCCCTAGACCTCTGTGTGGACTTCCCCAGTGGTTAATAGGAATAATGGGACTTCTCAGAGTGATGAAGTAAAACGACATCTGTAAAAATGCCCAGCATCCAGGGCCTTGACAAATGCTGTTTGAATGTGGAATTCAATTTTCTCTACCTTCTTTTTCCTTTTCCCCCCATCAAGCCACCTTTCTCCTCCATTACTCTGCTGGCTCTGTCACTTTTCATGCAATTCCTCTCCTCCCACTCCCCCCCTTCAATTTTTCCCTGTCTCTCCCTAAACTCTGGCCCCTCCCTGCTTCTCTCCCAGACTTCTCCCCACCTCCTTCCCTTCCTCCCTCCCCAAAATAAAATCAATGCAATATTCAAGAGGGTTGTTGGATATAAATAATTACAACTTTGAGTTTAACGAGATGCAAATTCCCCTCCCTGGCATGGGGTATAAATTGCTCTCTGACAGCCCGTTACAAGGGTAATCATTTCAGAAAGGCAATTTTATGCAAATAAGCTTGCTTGCCTCCTGGTGCCTCCCCCCAGCCCTGGGGGTGGTGGTGGTGATGGTGAAACTGAGGGATGAAGAGAACGCAGGTATCAGGCCAGATCTGAGGCTGAATACTGGGAGCTCAGGTTGAGGGCGATAGACATTCAGGTTTAGGAAGCATCTGGGCTGGTGATCAGTGGGGTTAGGGCCCAGGAAGGGGTGAGAGTGGTTTAGGGGGAATTGGGTACACGGAATCAGATGCCCGTGTCCTTGCGTGGATGGAGAGGGCTTCCAGCCTGGATGTCCGGGTCCTGGCTGGCTTCTCTCCCTGTTGCCTTTCCAGCCTGGTTACCCTGTGATACTATGGACGAATTGGCATTTAATTAATCCCAATGAATTATTTAGCAACTTCATTATCAGGAGCTGATGAGAGTTTCGTGGTTGGTGGTGGGAGCTGTGCACAGAGGTTGGGTGGCTCAGAGAAGGGGCTGGGTTCACCAGCTGGAGGAGCTGGCCCTGGTGCTGACAGGAGGTGACAGTGAGGGCATCTGGGTTGGGCTACTACTGGACTCTAAGGTGATGCCCGTCCACCTGCCCACATCTCAAACTAATAATGCCCCTGGCGAGTGCCACCTCCCCCCAAGTGTTGGGCCCCCAGTATTCCCATCCATGGTGGTGCCTTTTGCTCCGGGACCCTCTCCAGGTCAGGGCGGCTCCTCAAGTCCTACAGGGAAACATCTGGGTGCTTACTGGTGTGAAGGGGTAGCTAGACACCAACGGCCTACCCTCCTCCGAGCCTCTCATTAACTCTTTCCTCTCTCTTTTCCCGCAGGCATCCCTCCCCCATCTTCCGTCGGAGCCCGCAGCAGGGGAGGGGCGCCTCTGCCGCGGCGGGGGGAAGCCAGTACCCGAGCCTCTGCGCGTCTCGCCCCGTGGCCGGGCCCATGGCATTGTGAGCCGGCGAGGGAGCCCCGCTTGGCGCGGGGGGCGCCCGGCCCCCTCCCCGCCCCATGCGCCCGCGGCTCTGAAGCCTGAGCGGGGCCGGGGGGCGGGCGGGGCCGGGGCCGCCGGAGGCATGGCGCCAGGGAGCCCGTGGCGGCCGCCGTCGCCGTCGCTGTTGCTGCTGCTGCTGACGCTGGCGGCGGGCGCGGGCGGCCTGGAGTTCGGCGGCGGCCCCGGGCAGTGGGCTCGCTACGCTCGCTGGGCGGGCGCGGCAAGCAGCGGCGAGCTCAGCTTCAGCCTGCGCACCAACGCAACGCGTGCGCTGCTGCTCTACCTGGACGACGGCGGCGACTGCGACTTCCTGGAGCTGCTGCTGGTGGACGGGCGCCTGCGGCTGCGCTTCACGCTCTCGTGCGCCGAGCCCGCCACGCTGCAGCTGGACACGCCGGTGGCCGACGACCGCTGGCACATGGTGCTGCTGACCCGCGACGCGCGCCGCACTGCGTTGGCGGTGGACGGCGAGGCCCGCGCCGCCGAGGTGCGCTCGAAACGCCGCGAGATGCAGGTGGCCAGCGACCTGTTTGTGGGCGGCATCCCGCCCGACGTGCGCCTCTCCGCGCTCACGCTCAGCACCGTCAAGTACGAGCCGCCCTTCCGCGGCCTCCTGGCCAACCTGAAGTTGGGCGAGCGGCCCCCAGCGCTGCTAGGCAGCCAAGGCCTGCGGGGCGCTGCCGCGGACCCACTGTGTGCGCCTGCGCGCAACCCCTGCGCCAACGGCGGCCTTTGCACGGTGCTGGCCCCCGGCGAGGTGGGCTGCGACTGCAGCCAAACGGGCTTCGGCGGCAAGTTCTGCAGCGAAGGTGAGCCGGGGAGCCGCCGCGGGGCGCCTGGGCGCGGGAGGGAGAAGTTGGGGGTGCCCGGGGTGTCAGAGGCCTGTGAGTGTGTACCAGCACGCGAGGGTTGTGAGGTTTTCCCGTGTGAGGCCGCCAGCTCGGAGGAGAGCGCGTGTGAACGGCTAGCGATCCGCGGAGCCGCCAGCTGCGGCAACTTGGTGTGGGTGTGGCCCGTGTGGGCGTGGACCGTGAGGGCCCAGTACCCCTCCCGGAGGGTTCTGTAGCGGCCTGTAGACAGGCCTGTGCAGTCCTATCCTGTGAGGGTCTGGCAAGAAGGTGAGGGTCCCCGATCGCGGGCCTATGGGATGGGGCGGGGCCTGTGATAGGCAGTGGGTGGGCCTTGCGGGCGGGGACTTTGGGGCGTAGGGTCGGGGGTCTGGGAGGGAGGCCTGTGTGGCTAGGCGGTGGATAGGGCGGAGGGCGAATGGTCAGCTGGGGGCCGGGGGCGGGGCCTGTGAGAGTCTATGAAGGACTGGGTTGGACAAGCGTGGGCGGGGCCTGTGAGGGCCGGGGGCCGTGGTCGGCCTAGAAAGATGGGACCGGTGCTGCGGGACACAGTCTGGGAGGGTCCGCGGGTGAAGGGATGGAAGTATGACTTCTGGGGCCCGGACGCGACAGGAGGATGGAAGGCCTGGTCGTGAGGGTGGTGGGAGTGGGGAGGAGGGTACCAAGGTGCGTGAGTACGCCAGGGGGGCGGGAACCGAGTGTTTCTTTTTCATCACAGAATCTGCAGAGCCTGTCTTCAAGAGTGAAATAAAAATGAGAAGGTGGCTGAGGCTACTCAGGCTCATGACTAAGAGTTGACAGATGTGGTGAGGGGCAAAAAAAATGGCTGTTAGTTTCTTCTGGGTGACAGACAGGGAGTGGAGGCTTCTGTTTTAAACATCCAGCCCTTACCAGTCTGGGATTTGGGGGAGACTAGTGGTCTGGAGAGGTGTTGGTAGGACTATGGAATATGGAATCCAGTGTGGAATAGGGGCTTGAAAGAGAGGTTTAAGGGAAGGGGCGATTCTGCCAGCTCCCCAGCTGCAACAGGCAGAGATGGGTGATAATGAGGGGACTAGGTCACCGGTTGCACCAGGCCTGGGGCGGGCTGTGGTTTTAGAGGGGGAGGAAGGGGGATTCTGAGGCACCTGTTGTACTTTGGTCTGGCTGGGGAGTGGGGAGAGGTTCCTCATTTCCTCATCCCTGATCAGTGGCTGCTGTGTTACGGAGATATGGGCAGACAGGCGAGCTTTCCTCTCCCTCAGTACCCCTCAAAGCTGTGGGCTACTCAGCAGTTGTGTGTGTGTCTTCCCTGAGAGAGTCTTTTGGGGAATGTGTACATATGCATGCGTGTGCCCACAATCTAGTGTGGCCCTGGGACTGCACTGGGGATGGGTGTCCTCATGGCTGCCAGCATGTGGACAGCTCTGGGAACAGTGGAGTCGGCAGGTTGGCCCATGGTTTGGGAAAGTCTGTACTCTGCACTGTATTTTGATTTTGCATCTATAGTTGGGGTCGAGGAATGCATAAGGAAGGTTTTTGGATTACTTTTGTGGGGTTATTTGTACAAGTTTGTGGGATATGTCATTAGGAACTGTGTGTATTAGATTAATCTGACGCCTTCTCGACTTTTCTCCAAGGAGCTCAGGTGCTCCCTAAACTGTGAAATTGTGTGTCTGTGTGTGTTTGCCTGCATGCAGAGGCCTGTGAGTCTGGCAGTCTGTATATGTGTGAATGGGACTGTTTGAGTAGTGTAGTGTTTACAGACTGAAGTCCGGTGCCTAGTGCAGTGCGCAGTCCCCAAGTGTAAGAGTGTGTGCACATGTGTAGGGCACCCATGTGCATGTGTTTTAACGGAGAGCTCAGTAAGGTGCCTGGACTCTACGAGGAATCTTTCTTTCCAAGACCTTTAACTTGATTCTCTGGTCCCTATGACCCGTCTCCTCCAAGCCTTCCTAAGAAAATAGGACGAACCCCTCTTCTAACTTGATGGAACGGAAATTCGAACTGCAGAGAGGTCATAGTAACTGGTCTATGGTCTCCCTGTGCAGCATTGGGCCTGGGTATATGAAAAATGCAGCCAGAGACACTCTGGTCAACCAGAGCTCTTGTATCTATTCCCTGAAAAGATACATCGGCCAGAGGCTCCCAGCAAGCTGAGCAAAGCATGTGCTTCCAAATGAGGGTTGTGTGTCTGAGATGTGTTCAAGTACCTGTGTTGAGAGGGACTGTTTTGTGTATCAGATGTCTATGTGCTGGATATGTACCAGATAAATATTTGCGTCAACTGTGTTGGAGCTGTGAGAGGTGGCTATGTGTCTGACCCATTTTGTGTATGTATGTATGTATATGTGTATGTGAGATTCATGAAGAAAAGGGAAACGGAGATATGAGGTGGGTGTCAGACAGCTGGTAGGGGCAGGCGTGACTCTGTGTGTGTGTGCACGTGTGTGTGTAATATCTATTGAGGGAGTGGTGCTTTGTCTGTGATAAAAGGGCAGGGATATTCATCTCTGTATTCCCTGCACCTAATATAGAAACAGACACTTAGTGGGTGTTTGATAAAGATTTGTGGAAAGAAGAAATATTAATACGTATTTGAGAGAATAAAGGCTTGGAGTAAAGCTGCGTATGCACATGAAAGTATGCATATGTATATTTTCAGATACATGTGTGGGTGGGCATGAGGGTTGTAAACATTGATTGCATTTGGAGATGACAGGCAAGTGACAGCTCAGATTCCCCTCCCCACCCCATGACCCCATTCCCTCTCCTTACATTTCTGTGCCTTATTTTCTGGGAATCTTTTGTAATATCCTGTGCTCATTATACTTTTTCTAGTACATTTTCCTCCAGCCAAGGAGGAAAGGAATGGGCTCCTGCCCTTGGGGACTGGGGCTGGGGAAGGAAGACTTTCAAGGGAGCAGGCCAGGCTCTGGATCTCTGAGACAGATCTCGGGGGCCAGAGGCCCCAAACGTCCTTGGAAGTTACAGGCACTTCGTTATTACTATTTGCGTCGAGTGGTTCTCAACTTTTTCTGAGATTGAGGACATTTTTAAAAGTCAGGAACTCACAGTACCCCTTCCAAAGAGTAGCTATTTTTATATCTGTTTATTGTGAAAATAGATGACTCAAGGCTACTATGAATTCAGGAAAGCTTTTAGATGACTTTGATGTTATATCTGCCATTGTGGTTGCTCAAATTACATTAGAAAAAAATAATTTTAGCTTTATATGTGAGACATACCGATCCGCCTTCAGATCTTTGGTGTGCGTATGGATTTGTGGATCCCTTGGCGGCCCCCCTGCCTCCCCAAGTCTGGGCCTACCCATTGGCTGAGAATCTCCATGTTAGGAAATTTGCTTTTTTTCCTCTGGGACGTCTGGCCATAGGTAATTGAGACAGAGCTAAGTATGAGTAACTGAGCGTGTGTATCCACTGCTGGTTATCTGCCAAAGCTGGGATAGAGTAGATTGGGATTTCGTAGCGGTTTGCATGTGAACTCCCCCTCATGTCACTCATGTGTATAGAGAAAGGGCTGACAAGTGATCAAGCAAGAAGGGTGGCAGGTGTGTGGGAGACGTCCAGTGGAGTGGGGACTCCGAGGTATAGGAGAGAGGGTCAGGTATGGACCTTGCTTAGGAGAGAAATACGAAACTAGTGGTAAAGTATATGTCGGCCGGGAGGTGGACACATGTGTCTCGTGTGTGTTTTTAAGTTTGTTGGTGATTTCATTCAACAGGTAGTTAGCCTCCTGTGGGACAGGTGTCATGTTAGGGTCTGAAGGGGAGCGTCAGAGATGAACAGGGCGCTGCTCTGGGAGTTGATTGTTTAGTTGGGGAAGCAAATTAAAAACAATCCAGTGTGGAGTTAAGAGCATAGATTCTCAGCAGTGACCTTGGACTTCAGCTCTCTCTGCCCTGGTTTCCTTTTCTGTAAAATGGGGGAAATAATAGTACCTATGTTATAGATTTGTTGTGAGAATGATATTAGCTAATTCTTGTAAAGTGCTTAGAATAGTGCCCAGCACGTAGAAAATGCTCAGTATATAATAGCAAAAGAACACCACAAAATCGCATGGTATCGGCCCAAAGCGATGCAGTGAGGCTGCGTGGCTTAGTGATTACACCGCAGACTCCGGAGGCTCAGATCCAGGTTTCAACCTGGCTTCTCACGACTAGGCCTGTGACATCAGATGAGCACCTAATGTCCAGACCAATTTTTCCTAAATGGAGCTAAGCATGCTTATCTCACAGGTTGGTTGTGGGAATTAAGTGAGTGTCTAGTGAGTAAATGGTAGTTACTATTACAAGCAGAGTGCTCTTGGGGTTTTGAAGAAGGGGAGCGTTTATAAGTTGGGGGGATGGGTAACACGAGGCCTGCTATTTAAGATTGGCCTTGAGCATTGATTAGCAAGCTTGGTTTGGGGGAGGTGACTCCAAGCCAAAGAGCCAGTAAGAACAAAGGCATGGAATGCGGGAAATGTCCTGTCCTCACAGGGGCACCAGATCCTGCAGGGAAAATAGTGGAATGTAAAGCAGGAGAAGCACATTGAGGCCAGGTCACGGAATTTTGACTTACATCATTCAGCCAACATTTATTGGCTGCTGACTGTGTATAGAGTGTTGGCAGGTGGAGCCACAAAAGAATTTGGAGCAGGTATGTGAATAAGAAGAGCTGTTTCGGAAGCTGGGAGTGAGGTGTAGAGTGGATCAGAGGGAGCAGAATTATGCGGAGGAGAAATCAGTTGGGAGATAGTTCAGGAAAGAGTTATTGAGGTCTTAAACTTCGGTTGTCTGGGGGAGCGGCAAGGGAAGGGTGGTGGCAGCAATGGCTGCAGTGGCTGAGAGCCATCGCTGAGCCTGAAGCTGTAGGACTCTGCCTCTTGCATGTGGGGGTGGGCGAGGAGGGGTCAGAGATGATGAGGTGTCAGGTTTGCACGGATGGAAGGATGGTGGATGGGTGAAAGGAAAGGGGGTACTCGGGGGGTGGGGGGGAGCTGGGTTGGGCCACAGATCGTGCACATGTTGTATCGTGGTGTCCCCAAGACAGAGGTGTCCAGGCAGGTGGCAATGTGAGTCCAGAGCTTTGCGTTGAAGGTGGGGCTGCCGATGGAGACTCGGGAGCCACATGCTGGAGAGAGAGTATTTGAAGCTCTGGGCTGGGATGCGGTGGCCAAGGAGAAGGTGAAAGACTTCAGAGCAACATCCAGCGGGGAGCAGGAGGGAGAGGAGCGGCTGCAGACATGGCGAAGAAGCAGTTGGAAGAAAGAGAGAATCAGATCACGCAGCCGAGGGAGCAAAGCATGGGGCCCGGCAGCTAGTGAGCATTTGCTTGGTGCTTGAACTTTTTTTTTTAATTTATTGGGGTGACAGTTGTTAGTAAAATTACATAGATTTCAGGTGTACAATTCTGTATTACATCATCTATAAATCCCATTGTGTGTTCACCACCCAGAGTCAGTTCTCCTTCTATCACCATATGTTTGGGTGCTTGAGCGTTTTATCTCGTGTCGTCCTCCTGACCACCACGTGAGATGTAAGAGCTGGGACCTGAACCCTGAGCTGACCCCAGTGCCTGTTGCCCCCCAGCTTTCTCCGTGCTGCCTCCAAACAGGAGAGCTGTGTCCTGTGGATTCCCTGCATTTGGTTTATTGGGGGGTTTGGGGACAGGGTTTCATCAGAAACCAGTAACTACCCCAAATTCCTCGGGCCACAGCTTGTCCCTTATGCCACTGTGTGAGAAGGGTGTTCCTGAATCCTTTACCATGTGCCAGGTACTATTCTAAATATTCTAAGTAACCCATAAGTGCTACTGTATGTGTTGGTCCAGCCCCGAGAGAGGCCACGGAAATCCATCAGTGAAGTCTCAGTCTTCTGAGCGCTCAGGGAGGAACTCACTCTGGAAAGCAGGCTGTTCCCTATTAAAACACACAGCTCCCCACCATTGAAAACATTCGGATGGAAATCTTCCTACATGTTGCGCACCTCTGCGCCTCCCTATGCGTAATATTTGGAATGTGATTTCACCTTTTCCGGATGACTCAGGATGTGGTGATTCCCCTCAGGTACTTCACTGGACTTGCACCCAGGGCGTGGTTCCTTCGTTGAGGTTTGTCGCTGCTTGAAATGCTGCTTGGCTGCTGGATTTTTGAGTTCTTCTGTTAGCTTTTTCTAGTTCTCCCACCTCCACCCTTAGGCGGAGTCGTCAGGTAGCAACCCATATCCATCGCTCTCTCTCTCTGTTTGTGAACTTGGAAACGGGCATTCCCACGCACCTTAGAATTGTGTTTTCACTAACAGTGAGTGGAGTGTGGGTAGGGTCTGAGAGGTTCTCCTGTGAGAAAATAACAGTTTTTATTGCGTAACTGTTATGGCGCCAGTTTTGGCTGCTCAGAACTTTTTCTTTTCTTTCATTCTCGGTCTTCATCACTGTCCTCAAGAACGAATCTGCAGGAACCCCGTATTTATGTGAAGCAAGACAGTACCATCTATGCCCTCTAGTTGGGCAGGCAAAACCTATGTGTGTGAAAGTTGAGTAAATGGGGTCATGTATGTGAATCTAACATCTAATCCCTGTGGTCCTGACAGTTTCTGCGGTTGGAAATGGTTCCCAGCAGAATGGGACCAACTGCTCAAGAGAGCGGTGTAGGGAACGACTGCTGTTAAGACCCCAGAGACGAGGTAGATGCCCCATGTGGCAGAATGGCTCCGGCATGGGCTGCCCGCGTTTCAATCACAGCTTTGCTACTTGCTAGCTGTGTGAACTTGGGCGATTAATCACACTTCTTCAATGTCCTACGCTGTAAAATGGAGGTTATAATGTTGTTTATGTACTAAATGAGTTAACAAATGGAAATCCTTTACCATGTGCCAGGTACTAGTCTAAATGATCCATAATTACTACCGTGATTATTTATCAGAGTGGTCAGGGAGAGCTTCAAGGAGGAGGTGGGAGTTGGCTGGATCTTAGAGGATGACTGAGAGAGATTTGTGGAGGTGGACAGGAAAGACAGGGCTTTTCCGCCAGGAAAACAGCCTAAATTAGGAGCCTAGTGTATTAAGGGATGTGAGTCAAGTGTATCGGGCGGGTGAGGAGACCAAGATAGCTGTGCTTCACGGGCAATAAAATTAGAACTGTGGATTAAAGGCAGCTTCTAGAAGTCTTCACGTCCAGGCCAAGAATGTAGCCCGTTGGAAGTTTTAAAGCCAGACAAATTTGGGTTCAGATTTTGACTCTATCCCTCACCAGCAGTATGAACTTGGACAAGTTTCTTCCACTTCCTGAGCCTTGGTTGCCCCTCTCTACAAGAGATTAACAGCAGTACCCATCGATGAGGGGGTAGTGGTGAAGAAATGAAACTGTATGGAACGAGCCAGTGCGTGGAAAGAGGCCAGGCATACTTCAAGTACTCATTACGTGAGAAGTGTTTTTTATCATTCATTCAACAAATATAGTCATGCCTTTTTCTGAGCCAGGAATTGTCCAAGCAGCTGGATAGAGAGAGATGAATGAGACATTGTCCTTACTCTTGGATGTCTCACAGTCCAGTCAGGAAGGAGAGATGGAAACACAATCGCAAGGCAGATCCGATAACTGAAATAATAACACAATGCACGTATCGAGAGCGGGAACAAAAGAGGGACGGCTTGCTCTTCCTGGGAGGTCACTTCAGAACACAGATGAAGCTACACTGACCAGGTCTTAAGGCAAGAGTTGACTTTCTCAGGCCGCTGAGGGTGAGAGGAATGAGGATGGGGAAGGGCATTTCAAGCCGAGGGAATAGTACGTACAGAAACGTGGCATATTAGGGAAATGAGAAGAAACTGGGTGTGACTGGAGCCTGGGTTGTTGCGGGAAAGGAGGTTGGAGGGAAGAAGCATGGTCAGGCTTCAAATGGACTTTCCTGAGAAGATTGTACTTTACCCTGTAGGCACTGGGAAGCCTTGGAGCGTGTTAAGCAGGGTGGTGACTTGGTTCAACCACTTTGGCAGTGGTTGGACTATGAGTTGCAGGGTGGACGGACTGGCTGTGGGGGGAGATCATTTGAGAGGCTTATTAATGCGCCAAGGAGAGGATCTGATGAGGGTCTGGCCTTGGGGCTGTGCTGATGGTAATGGAGGGATGGGAAGGGTTTCTACCGCGTTTCCCTGAAAATAACACCTACCCAAAAATCAGCCCCAGGTGAGATCGTCAGTCGGATTATGTATTTAGTACATTATGACGATGTTCCAGAAGAAGATGACAGGACTCTATCTGAATAAATGTAGATTATTGTACATGAAAAAATAAGACATCCCCTGAAAATATGCCCTAATGCCTCTTTTGGAGCAAAAATTAATACGTATAAGACCCGGTCTTATTTCCGGGGAGACACAGTAGGAGTTTAGTTTAGTTTTCAGGATTTCAGAAAGTGGAACTGATGGACCGGTGATTGGTATGAAAACAGAGCAAGGCTGGTTTCTGGGCGCCTAACCCCATCAGGGGACGCAGGCAGGGGGAGGGGGCTTGTCGTGGAGGGGTTAGGAGGCCCATCTTGGGCCTGTGGAGGGTGAGGAGTCCGTGAGGCACTCAGGTAGAGCTTTTCTGGAGGTGCATGGATATAAAGGTCGAGAGCACAGAAGAGAGGTTTGTTCCAGAGCCACTGAAAAGCTCTGAGAGTGTGTGCATGTGTGTGTGTGCACGTGTGGATCAGAGCAGTATTCGGTCGGGTGTGTCTGGTACCTGTGTCAGGTGAGCCTGGCTGGGGATGGGCAGGGAGAGCAACCAGCAGGAGTCTAATGCGCCAGTGAAAGGTGAGGGTGGGGGCTGTGATGACCTAGGAGTGCAGTGGACAAAGGCCAAGGTGGTTCTGTGCTCCTGGGCCAGTGTCCTTTGCTGTCTAGAGGAGATAGATAAATCCACGGAGCTCGTGCGACGCATGTCGAGGGTCTGGACGGTACCCCTGCTCTCTAAGGGAATCTCTGGGGCCTGGCGAGTGTGGGTCGCATTGTGGGTGCTCAGGGAGTGTTGGTTGAAAGCAGTGCTGTTGCCAAACGCAGGAAAGGCACTTCGTCGCGGGGGTGGAGATGTCCGGAGCGTGGCGGTAGTGGTGGAGTTTGGGTGGCGGAGAGCTGTGCCGGTAATTGCTGCGGCCAGGTGAGCACGCAGGACCGGCACCCAGGAAAGAGGCTGGGGTACACACACACACAAGTGTGGGGGTCCCTAAGCCACGAAAGTGAGCTCTCACCGAGGAGGGGAGGACAAGAGAGAGGAAGGGGGAGGGCACGGGACTGAGCCTGTAGGGGCCGTGATGGCAGGTGAGGGGCACAGGTGAGTCAGCGGGAAGCCAAGAACAGCGGGGAGTAAGTCCCTAAGTGCCACCTCTCCGAAGCCAGGAGAGGGAAACTTGTGCAGGCAGCAAAGCAAACTTGATAGTTTCACCTTCCTGAGCGTAGCAGAACCCAGGTTGGTGGCAGGGGGAACGCCTTTTGAAATACCCGCCATATTCGATTGTCTAGAGGTCACCGTGCTTCCTAGTTGTACAGGTGCTGGAGAGATGGTTGTGCTGACCCGGACCTTCGCACACTGGGGCCAAAGAAATCTGACATAGGCTCCTCATGAGAGCCCCAAGGTTTTCCCGAGGGCCTCTTCCACTAGCCAGGACCCCCAAATGGAATGTGATTCAGTGTCAGAAAATCATTGTATACACAGCTTTTGGGGGGCTGCAGCTCTCAGGTCAAAGAAACTCTGTGTTGTATAGATGTGTGTGTAATACATGTAGCTACGTAGAGGCTTGTGTGTGTAGGTTTAGAAAATGGGAGAGAGACAGACAGATAGGAAAGAAGGGAGTTGTGTTCGTCTCAGGGTGTGTGTCTTCCGCCACCGGAGGACGTGTGCGGTGGTGGTGGCGGTGGTGCGTGCATCTTACGCTCTGTATTAGATCACTGCAGGTATTGGTCCTGCATTTAGCCTGAGTGTGTGTGTATCATGGGGAGGCATAAAGTATGATAAATCACAGTGTGTGTTTCTGGACTAATGCTAACCCCGAAGAGTGATTGCACAAATAACAAAATGCGGTTGGAGGTAGGAGGACAGGGTGTGTGCTTGCAGGCCTGCGTGAGTATGAGCAGCTGTTGGTGTGTAGGCATGCGTATCGTGGGGCCCACATGCGTGTGTGTGTGTGTGTGTGTGTGTGTGTGTGTGTGTTTCCCCACTGGGTCTGTATGTTCGCAGGATGTGCTGTTTCTCTTCCCGCCTGTTGTTTCTCTAAAAGCTCCCAGTAGGTGGGCGTGTCGGAAACGTTTGGAAAGGGGTGACTTAGTGCCCTCACAAAGCAGGCCAGAGCCCAGCCTGCTCCCGGAGTCATAGCTTACTTGGAGAAACTGCCTCCATCCTGTCTTCCTTCCGTTGCTCTCTTGACCCCGTTGGCGAGCCCCAGGCCGAGGCCCAGGCTGGCCCCACTAGGTGAGGGCTAACTGCCCAAAGGCTGTAGCTTGGGCCCAGTCTGGCCCACTGAATTTTGACCCTCTCCCACCACTGAAGTGGCCCATCCAGCCTGGGGGCCCCTGGCCTCACTCAACTGTTAAGAAGGCATTTATCATAGAATCACAGAACCATAGCCAGAGGGGCCTTGGAAATGATCTAGTCCACCCCTCCCACTTTTGCTGAAGATGGACTGAGGGCTCAGAGAGGTTAAGTGACTGGGATGGGAGTCACACAGCACCTTGAGGCAGAACTGTGTTTTCTGATTTGTACACACATGACTTTTCTGCCCTGAGTGGGTGGGGTGTGGGGTGTGGTTGGGTCCTGTGTACAAAGGCTTCGGGTGTGAGTTGTGTGAGATTAAAAGTGTCTCTGGATCGATAAGTGCTTATGTGTGTCAGTGTGTCACTGAGCATGAGTGTGTCTCGGGTAAGCCCCGGGTGAGCGTGTCCCCATCTGTCTCAGAGACGCACTGGAATGCAGGGGAGGAGCGTGCCTGGGAGAGTCAGGATGCCTGACTGCTGCTCCTGGCTCTGCCTCTGATTCTCCATGTGACCTTGAGTGCTCACTTCCCTCCCCTGGGCCTCAGTTTCCTGAAATGTAACATGAGGCTTGGGTCCTCTCGGACTGTGTGACCCGGTATGTGAGGCACTGACTCAGGAAACGCCTCGCTCTCTGCCTTGTCCCCAGCAGAGCTGTCCAGACTGTGTGACTCGTGTCAGGGCCTGGGTGGGCTCCACTCGGGGACCCTGCACCCATCACGCCCCTTGGAGCCCTGACCTTGGTATCTTCGCTAATTGCCTTCCTTTTTTCTCCTTCTCTCTGCCTCACCTCTTCCTGAACCTCGCTGGCCTGTAGAGGAGCACCCCATGGAAGGTGAGTGATGCCTTTTGGTCACTGGGGTGGTGGATCAGTCACTGTGGGGTCTTATGTGAGGGGGTGTCGTTGGCCACTTGCGGGCTCCCTCCCCTGCCCATGCCCAGGGAAGGATGTCTGGGTGTCCTCTTGGTGGCCTTGGCCCCACCTCTGGCCTATTCCTTCTTCTGGTTTGCTGGGGAGAACTGCCAGGCAGAGGGCAGTCCCTTCCACTTGCCCGTCTACAGTGCCAGCCTGCCCACTGGCCTTTCTTCTTCCATAGGGAGGAGATGGGGAGTGGGATTGGTTAGTTCTGAAATGCCCAGAAGTGAGTGAGGAGACACAGTTTGGCTCAGCTGAGGAAGCCTAGAAAAGCCATGCTGCCGGGCTGGGGCGGGGCTTGGGGCGGTGCTTGGGTGGAATCCCCTCTGGGGTCTGGAGAGCAGGCAGAGGGTGGGGGCCAGTGTCCTGCTCAGGGGCTGTGGGTAAGTGGCAGCTTCTCCGCTCTGACTGACACTTGCAGCAGGCGCCTGGCCTCTGGCCCACGGGCCGGTAGGTAGGGGTGGTCCATTTCTTCCTTCAGCTCAGGACAAGGGCAAGGGGGGGGCATGCCTCTCTCTGGGGTCTCTCTGTCCATTCTTTCCCTGCCTTCTCTTTCTTTTGCCTTTTCTCCTGTGCTGGTTTTTCTGCAGGGCTTTGTCCCCAGACCTCTTTTTCTGTCTTGTTTCTGTCCTTCCCCAGGCTCTGTCTGGGCTCCTGCCATTCTCTGAACCTCCCCCTAGGTTTGGTTTACCCTGTTTCTTTTCCTCCTCTGGGATAGACTAGATCAGGGAGAGGGAAGACAGTCGGATGGTCCAGACTTGGAGGCGGGGTTGCAGGTGAGCTCACAGGGGCACCTTGGAGAAGGCAGGCAGCAGGATGGGCGGGAGATGGGACCCAGTCAAACCTGCCCGCGTTATCTTCCTGCAGCAGCAAGTGGGAGAGGAAGGGACAGAGGTAGCCCTGGGCTGGCAGCTGCCGGGGCCTGGGCTCTGCCCCGGGAGGAGCGGGGGAGAGCACTCAGGAGGCAGGAGGCCTGGCAATCAAATAAGAGAGGGGCTCTTGACCTGAGTGTGGGGCTGGAATCCATTTTTCCTTGTGGTGTCCACGGTTTGGTTGGTCTCTTCTCTGTAGATGTCCTCAGGTCCCCTGGTCCTGGCATGCAGGCACCCAGGTGTGTGGTGTGTGTGTGTGTGCGCGTGCACATACGGATCTGCTGCTCTCTGCTGTGTGCCTCTGTGCACATCTGTACACACAGGCCGTGTCCATGCATCTGACTGTGTGAAGGCGTGTGCGCCTCTGTCGCCATGCCCTCTGTGCGTGGCCCACATCGCTGTGCCCCCTTAGGAGTGTCTGCATCTGTGTCTGCATCTCCGTGTGTCAGTGTTTACCTCTGTGCATGTGAGAGAAAGAGTCTGCATGTCTGGGTGGACGCAGCCTTCTGACGGCTGGAGATAAGATTTAGTGCTGATGTGACTTTTACTTGCTCTTGATGTCATGTCTCCTCCGGAACAAAGGGAGAGATGAAGGGAGGAAGAGAGGGGAAAAAGTGTGGAGGAGAGAGGCTTGGGGGAGGGAGGAGGGGACAGATAGACCGGAGGAAGGGGAGGGGTAAGTAGAGGTGGGGAGAAGAAGGACAAGTGTGCAGGGAGGGGAGGGAGGAGAGAAATGGGGAGGGAAACAGCCAGGCCAAGAGAAATGAGCAGGACGGCTGCTGGGGGGAGAAGTGGGGGCCTGGGAGGGGGAGAAAAGGGAACAGTTCTTTTCCCAGCAAGTAGGATAGGCAGGGACGTGAAGGGAAGCTGGGCTTGGGGGACAAGGGAGGAATGAGACCCCTGACGCCGCCACCTCACCATTTCTTGTGGGTGGTGTGTCTGGATGTGGGCCTGTGTGCGCCGGCACGTCAGGGGCTGTGAAGGGGAGTGTGTCTGAGGCTGAGTGTGAGTGTGTGTGCACACCTAGGGAAGTGATGCCTCTGTGTGTCTGTGACATGTGTGCTCTGTGTCTCTCCATCTTGTCCCCTGTCACCGGCTTCCTTCTTTCGATGCTGGTCGTCTTGGGATTTGGGCAGGAGCTGAAGGGAGTGAGACTGAGTGGGGGTTGGGTTTGGCATGTGGTAGTTTCAGGGGTGTGGGCTGGGCCCTCCTTGGTGTTACTATGCTCTGGACTCCGCAGTTTCCCCTTCGGGCCTGAGTGCCCTGTGCCTACACCCTCTTTTCTCGTCCCTCCACGCTGTGTCTCGGGCTTAGCTGTCTCCCAGGAGCCCAGCCGTCCTGCTCCCCAGCTGCCAGCTGAGCATCTCCTTTTGGGGATCCCAGCTGCCCCGCCTCCATCCCCCCTCCCAGCCTCTTGTATCAGGGAGAGAAGACCCCGAAGCAGCCCGATAAAGAGCCCTTGGAAAGGACCCTGGGTAATGCCATCCATCACTGCCAGCCTCTTCTCTAGTGGTAGGAGGGGGGGCTAGTGCCACAGGTGGATGTGGGGAAGGGAACACATACCGAGGGGGAGCTGGGCATGAGGAGGGAGCAGAGATTTCAGGGCCACGTGGAGAGGCAGGCGTTAGGGAGAGAACCCTCAGGCCAGGCTGGGCTGAGCCGCAGGAGGAGACGGGGCAGGGAACTGGCCTCCCCTTCACCAAGATGGCTGGTGCTGTCACGCCTGAGGGAGCTGAGCAGCTGGTTGCTGTGGTGACAGAGGGAGAGTGCCGCATGCTAATGAGGCTGGCTGGGAGCTGGGCAGTGGAAGGGTCTGTGAGGGGAGCGGTGCCACTCCCCCCAGTAGTACTGGCCTGAGGAGGACATAGGACGGGTCCATGGGGCACTGGCTCCCAGGCCTGGACTTCTAAGGGTGGGAGCCTGCAGGCAAGGCTATTTTGTGCCAAGAAGACATGGATGAGGGGTCAGGGTCTGCATCTGGGTCCTGGATTTAGGGCGTTTGCAAGAAGATGCTGGGAGTTCTTGGGGGAAGAGTGGTGGGAGGCGTTCAGAGCAAGGAATAAGACAGTCCAAATGTTTGGGTCCTCCCTTTTGGTGGCTAAAACCTGTGTCTTCCCAAGAGCTGTCTGTCCTGACGAAGCGCTTGGCAGCTGTGGCCCCTCCCGCAATGGCCTCAGACCCAGCAGTGGGCAGAGACCAATGTCTCTGAGAGAGGAGAAGGGAGCCACGCGGACCATCTGTCCGCACACACATCTCCCACGGGATGCAGGCCATGCCTCCCTGGCCCCCTCGCTGCCTCCCTCCTGAACCCAGGCATCCCGGACCTCAGCTTCGTCCCAGGGACACCTGGAGCTCTTTCCCTCAGATTTCCGTCCTGGTCCTGCTTCTACCCCAGGGCCCACCTCTCATTGCCACAGCAGCTGGGACGGTTTCCAAGGGCGAGGAGGGATCCTTCCCCATCCTCTTGGCCAGACTCCACTGGTGCAGGGTGGGGGGGCGTGGGAGGGCTGACTGCAGTGTGCTCACTGGTCACCTCAGGCCCTGGGGCCGCAGCCCAGCGCTGGGCTGGTGCTGCCAGCTTCTCTGGAGAGAGGTTTCCTTGGCTGGTGCCCTCTGGGGAGTGGGTTCCTGGTCCAGTGGGTCAGAGTCTCTCCCCCTGAGTCTGAGTGGTACCCTGGGTCAGGGCTGACCATACCGTCTTAAGGGGCCAAGGGAATGCTGGAAAAATCCCAGCTGCTCCTGCTCTCAGTTTTGGATATGGGGCTTCTGTAGTCCATTTTCAAAGTTCAGCGTTTGGGTCATCTCAGAGAGCCTGGCCTGAGAAACGGGGTCCGCAGGACATTTGTGAACAAGGTATTTGACCTCTCAGAGCTCAGGCCTTCTGCCCAATGGTCCTGGCTATGCTCTTTACTCCTTGCTGTCTGAGCGTGCTGGCCTCCCCCCTCCATCCTCCCTATGGAGAAATCCAAGCCCCCATCCTTGCTCCGGTGTCCCCCTAGATTCTGCCTTCTCCTGCCTGCTTTCCTACTCACCGTGTCCTCTTGAACCCCAGTTTCCTTGTAGGACCCAGGTGTGCAGGGCGCCTGCTCTCCACACAGAGGCTGTGTGAGGGGCAGCTGGGAGGATTGGAACTGGACAGACACCTTCCCAAAGCTGCTTTGGTGGGGATTCCTGCTAGGCCCAGGCTCCTCCTACTCCCTTCTTCTCTGCCAGGGTCATAGGGTAACAGGGATGGGGCGTGGGGGGTTGGAGGTCCCCCTTACCCTCTCAATCCCACGCTAACAGGACACTCTCTCTCTCTCCAGGTGGCTTTGATTTTTGTGTCGTGTTTTATTTTCTCCTCCATCCGAATCGTTTTTCTCGTTGACCGTTTTTTTTTTCTCTCCGTCTCCCGGAAGAAAAAAAAAAAGAAAAAAAGAAAAAGGAAAAAGCAGCCCTCCCAGCCTCATGCTTCTCCTCCTTTTCCTTTTTTTTTTCCGGCAAGAAGAAAAAAAAAGAAACCAAAATCTCCTCTCCCCCTGCAGAGACTCCCTGCCCCATCCTTCCTCTGGTTCTGCCTGTACCCCCTCACCCTCTCTCGTGCCCCTCTTCTCTCTCTCTCTCTCTCTTCCCCTCTCCTGCCCTCCACCCTCTGTTTCGGCATCGGGCCCCTTTCCTCAGCTTCTGGGCTGGGGGCCTTCCCGATGTCTGTCACAAGTTAAAAAGGGTTTTTAAATTGTGGCAGCAAAAACTTTTTTCTCCCCTCTCTCCGGCTGCTTTTGATGACTCGTGTTTTCTTTGTTTCTTTCCCCTTTTCTTTCTTTTTCTTCTTTTTTCCCCCTTTCTTTCTTTCTCTCCTTCCCCTTTCCAAGGTCCGGCTCACCTGACGTTAAACAGCGAAGGTATGGTTTGAAGTTCTGGTTTGCTTTGGATTGGACTGGATTGCCCCCAACCCGCACCTGGATTTTCTGTTCCTCTCCTGGTTCCCCTTTCCCCTCCCCCACCGGTCCCCTCCTTCCTTCCCTTCCTGTCCCTTCCTCTGCCATGTTCTTGTTGGGGGTGCTGGGGTGGGAGTGGGGGATTTGTCCCTGTCTGTGCGTTCCCCTCTCCCCATCTCCCCAACACGCTCCATCCACCCTCATCTCACCTTGGTTTCTGACATCAAGAGATGTTTGAACTCCTGCCGTTGTCCCCAGTCACCTTTTTGCGTTTTCCTGGTAGTGTATCTTGCTTTGTTTCTTTCTCATGCTGGTATTTTATTTCCTTCCACTCATTCTGATCATTCTTTCTTCTCTATGAACCCAAATAAAAAGAGAAAGGCAAGGTCTGGAGAAGGAATTTCAGGCAGCCCCACTCCCCTCACCCTGCTGCTATGGGATGCCCCCTATATCTACATGGGAGTAAGTGGGGAAAAACGGGGGAATGCCGCTGTGGGAGACCCCCTTGCCATAGCGGTCCCACTGCTCGCCCTCACCCTTGATCTTCTGAACGTCTCTTGACTGTTTAACAGATGAGGACATTTAGGCCCCGAGAGATGAGGTGACTTGCTAGTGATTACGCAGCCTTTAATTAGTGGGACTGTTGGGACTGCTCGTCTATTCTAAGCTTCCCTTCGACCAAATCCCGACCATCTTTAAAAGCCCTGGTGTTAAGCAGCTCGAGACAGAGCCCAGGAGTCCTGCCTGTGATACCCCCAGGCTGCCTGTCGCTGAGTCTTTTGAGCTCAGGTATTTGGCCTTCTAGACCCATGGGCACTGCTCCCCTGCCCAGGGCCGTCCCCGGGGGGCTACTCTTCCTTTGGGATGGGGTCGAGTCCTTAGCCTGTAGGCAGGAGAGGCCCACGGGATGAAGACTGGGCTGTGGGCGAGGCTCAGATCTAGAATTTGGGATGGATTTCGGTCTGGAGAGAGAGGGCGTATGATTCTTGTTGGGATGTCCAATTATGGCAAGATGCGTGGGGAAAGATGAAGTCCCAAGTGGAGAGTCAGGACCTGGCTGGTTCACTCACATTCTTTTTGCCTATCAGTGCTTGGTTCTGGGGGTGCTGGCTGTGGCTCCCCTTTGTCATAGATGAAAGCCCAAAGGATCCCCCCATGCCTCCCTGGAAAGGTCCATAGCTCAGGTGTTATTCGAGCTTCAGTTCTGGGGATTTGGGATTGGGGTGGGAGTAAGGGCTCGCATAGGAACTTTTAAAATCCATTCTTCAGTTTCCCTCATCCTGAAGCCATCCCATCGGGTCTGGCAAAAGGTGTGGGTGCCTGGGAGCCAGGCACTGAGCGCACAGGTCACTGCAGGGCGGGTGGAGAGCTTGAGCTGAGCTGGGATCCAGACGTGGTCCCAGGTGCCTGCGGGGGCCTTTGGATTGGAGGCCTGGGGGTGGTGTGGAGTGGGCAGTCATCCCTGAGAAAGGGCTTCCCCATGAATACAAGGAGCTCCAGCCAGGCAGCCCCTCCCTTGCTGTGCGCAGCCCTCTGAAGGCGCAGTGGAGGGCCAGAGAACAAACAGAAACCAGCTGGCAAAGACGAGGACAGAGGTGACATTAAGAGCACTCACTGTGGTAAATGAGCCAGGGGGAGATGGAGAACCAGGTTTTGCCCTGAGGATAGGCAAAGATCCGAGGAGGGGTGTGGTGTGTGACTCCTGGCGTCTTGGAGGAAGTGTGCCTGTGTCAGCCTTTTGAAGAGCAGGAACTCTGACCCAGCAGAAGGGCTGTGAGCAAAGATACAGAGTGGGGAGGAGAGTGAGCCAGGAAGTGGCAGTGAGGGCTCAGGGGCTTCCTGAGGGCTGGCCTGTGTGCGTGCACTTGGGCCTCAGGGGCTCCTGAACCAGCAGACGCCCCTGCTGCTCTGGCCCAGTCTCCCCATCCCTGGGCGAAGTGCAGAAGTCGGCGGCCATGAGTCTGATGGGGTCTCGGGCCAGTGGTCCTTGGTTTGTCAACTGGCTCTTTCCTTAGAGGCCCCGAAGCAAGCGAGTCCCCAGAACAGCTCCCCTCTGCCCCAAGCCTGTACCCCCAAGCAAGAGGATCTCTGCCCTGGAGAGGGCCCTCCATTACCTCAAGGCTGGGGTGGGACTGGCTGGGTAGCCCCCCCCCGCCCCGTGCCTGACTCCCCAATTCTGCTTCTCCAGTAGGGTCCTTACTGTTCTCCGAGGGGGGGGCCGGGAGAGGAGGAGCCAGCGATGTGCACCAGCCAACAAAAGGTCAGTGACCCCACGGTCCCCAGAGAGCCCAGCCCCACCCCCAGGGGAAGCTGAGTCAATAAAGGTGTACCCTCTCTGAACCCCCGGGGACTGGTGGGCCTGCACCCCCCAGGATCTGCCCTGGTCTGAAGTGCCACAAGCCTCCATGTGTTTCCCAAAGCTCAGTTGTCCTGGTGACCTCTGTCTAGAACACTGATGTCTTTTGTGGCAGTTCAGACCCATCACTAGAAAGTGTGTTTCTCTGGTAGCGCGGCCAGGCAGCAGGGTAAGTTCCCTGCACCCCCTCCCCCCCATCTAACCATCAAACGCTAGTTGGCAGATGTGGCATTTATAATACGCATGTATTAGACGCATCACCTAAATGAGCCTCGGGGACCCTTTGTGGAAGGGCTCATTGCCCTGGGTTTACAGATGAGGAAACTGATACTTGCCAGAGCCCCCTGAGGCCAGCATGAAGCCCTTGAGTCTGTCTCAGGGCTGTAGGTTTTAAGCACTGAGGCTGCCTCTCTTAAAAGCTTGTTTTTCCTAAGAAGTTTACAGGGTACTTTCGTAACCCCTCAAGGAACACCAGTGGGTGCCAAGCATCGGGGCTCGAGTCCTGTCTGCATTCTTCTAGTACGTGCTGTTCTGTCGGCCTGGATTGCCGCCACCCTGCCCTCCTCCCCAGCTATTTGGTGTCTATTTCAGCTGACTCTTGAAAAAGCAGCCAGGCCATCCACACTGGAAGTCGCCCCTACTCCCCAGGCAAATCCAGACACTCGGTGTTCCCCTTGTCTACACATCCATTACATGGCTTGTCACATGGCATCAGAACTGTCACTTTACCTGTTTGCCTCCCTCACTAGACCGAGCTCCCTCAGGACAGTGCTTGGGTGTTTTCATTTGTGCTTTACCCATCAGTAGGCGTGTGCTCAGCAAGTTTGTTTTAAATGGGTGACTGGTTTTTGTTTTCAAGGGGCTCATGGACATTCTAACAAATAAGTACAATAAAGCGTGGTACATTCAAAGTATATGAAAAGTGCAGACTTTGTCCAGAGGAGTTCATTTATTCAGCGATCTAGAGAGAGAGGCAGCACACACCAGAAACTGACATAGCAGCGCGGGAGGCATTTATTTGTGGAATGGTTCACAGTTTAGGAAGTTGCACCTGTCTAGATGTCTACAGCAAACTGGGAGGTAGAAAGCTGGGGCTTAGAGATGTTGCCGCTTGGCCAAGGTCACAAAGCTGGTGGAAGAGGCAGCATGAGTGCCCAGGTCTTTCTCACATCACACTTCCTCTCCAGGGAGCAGTACAAGATGTTACTAGGCAGTAAGTGCCAAATGAGCAGAACAGACAGCTGTAGTGCTGGAGAGTCGGGAGGGGCGGAGGGGGACTGGAGACCTTCCCAGAGGAGGGCTCCGAGCTGGGCCTGGAAAGGAGGCAGCTGCTCTGTCCCTCCCGGGGGCTCAGAAATCCAGGACCACAGCAACTGGTCTCTAGCCACATTCGGCTTGACTGGGGACACTTGTGGGGCTCCGCCCTCCCGACCTGGGAGATAAACAAGTATCAGCGGCTACCCACCTTCCTGTGGCGGGGGCTGTTAGGAGCGCTGATGGTTGTTCAGGGGCGGCTGGGAGTTGTAGTTCCCTGATCGTCTGGGCTGCGAGACGGGGAGAGCGCCCCCTGGGGCTTCAGGTCTTCTCCCAGAACTGGTTTGCACTCTGGCAGCCCCCCCACATCTTTACCTGGAAAGAGCCCCCCCAAAATCCCTTCAGATCCTGCTGCCCTCCTCCCCACTCAGGGTCTGTCTCTGTCCTCACCATCCTCGGGTTTCTTTTCCACATTTACTCATCTTTTTTGTCCCTCTCCTCAAATTCTTTCAGGCTCCCTCTGGCTGCTCCAAGCCTCTTTCCATCTCTGGGCCTTCTGGGGTCTCTGGCTGCACTGGGAATTGGAGAACATGTAGACCCAGGCTCCGGAGTGGCTGGCTTTGCCTCCTCGCCTAGGAGACCTGAGGCAGAGCCCAGAGGAATGGAGGAATATCTCCTTTCTCCATCTCGCCTTGGCAGCTGGGGTCCAGTCCCAGGCCTGCCTCTCTCCTTTTTACTGGCTTCTTTTGTTCTGTCCCAATCACTTTTTCACGTGGTTGCCTTATTCTTTTCTTTCTTTCTGTTTGACTCTCCCTTTAATGGTATTTTCTTTGACTGCAGTGAAGGTGAGGGAGTGGGAGGGAAGGCCTGGCTTCTGGGAGGGACTAGTACGTGTGGCAAGCCCAAGGTCAAACACGTTCCTTTTCTGGTCCTTGAGCCCTCAGCTTCGCCACTGCCTGGGCAGCAGGCCTGGTTGCTATGGAAACAGTAAGATACTGAGAAAGCTTTGGCTTCCATTCCCTAGAGGTCGCTGTCCCCCTTCCCTTTCTGGCCCCCTTCCCATCACCCTTACCTGTGCCCTGCCAGCTTGCGCCTTGTCTTTATCTAGACTGCTTCACTCCATCACCTCTTGCCCCTTCACTGCTCTGACGCGTCAGCATTTCCTTTTTGTCCCTGATGGTCCTTTGTTCCCCCTCCCTCCGTGGCCTCCCTCCACACCGGCTCCTTGACGCCTCCCTTTTGTTCCCTGGCACTCCCCACTGGAGCCCTGAGGTAGGTAGAGCAGGGCTTCAGACTGTCCCCACGTTGCCTGTGTCCCCATCAGCCTTCCTGCCCTGTGGCCTCAGGAAACTGGGCCTTGCCAGCTGCAGCAAGTGTGGTGCCAGGCTCTGGGGCAGCAGCTGGTGCCTTGGCATCCGGAGGCAGTGAGGACAGAGTCTCCGGGCAGCCTGCCCGGATGGAGAGAAGAAGCGGGGCTGTTGTGTGCAGGGGAGGGGCATCTGCAGAAAATGCACCCGGAGAGCCCCTGCTTCCACACGCCCGCTGTTGTGGCCGGGCCCACAGGAGGGCAGGTGCCTTCTGAGGGCTGTGCATGCGCGTGGCACTGTGCCTTGCTCCTTCCCGGACCTTAGGCCTCTACTAAGAGTCCCTCTCCCCCCTCCCCCATAAAGGCTTTGCCCCGGCTGTCTCGTTCTATGAGGGGGGCTGGACAAGCCATGTGCTGGGGAGGAGAAGCGAGTCACTGTCAGAGGCCAGGTTCTCTGCTCTCCCTTGCCTCCATGTCCTGTTTTCCTCTGCGTGGGCTCTGGCTTGTGAAGCTGGGGGGCTGGCACCCCAACTTCCCTCAACCGAGGCGTTGGCCTCTCACTTGTCATCGACTTACAGAATATTAAAGGGCCCTAAGGCTCTCCCAGTTATTTTTGCTTCTGCTTAAAAACTGCCAGTGGGTGCTTACACACACGTGCGCGTGTGCACGCACACGTGCATGCAGGAGAGCCAGGCCTGCCCTTGCAGTCTCAACCCTAGCCACCTGCCTGGCACGCGGGGTCTCACAGCCACCCTCTGGGGCCCCTCAGAGGCTCTGCGCCCAAGGCCCACCTGTGCTGTCCTCAGGTTGGAGCTGGGGGTGGGGGTGGTAGGGTGCCTGATGGCCACCTGTGTAAGCCCTGCTGAGTGGCCCGCTGCTACCTGGTGCACACCCATCCCTGTCACCTGCATTGCCTTCCCATGTGTCTTACCCCTGCCTCCCCCACCCCACTACTTCCCCATTCTTCTCATCTGCTCGCAGCTACACAGCAGGCCAGCAAGTCCCATCCCCAATGGTGAGGCCTGAAACTGTCCCTGGGCTGAGACTGGTTGTCACCGAGAGGAGGCAGGAGTGGGAGGTGGGCTGCACTCAGGAGAGCTTGGTGCCCCAGCCGCAGGGGAGGCTCTCCCAGGGATGAGTCAGGTGGGGCCTCTTGTGTCTCTTCCACATCCCTTTGTTAAGGGGTGTGGCTAATGGGGGGCTGGTGGGGGAGGAGGCAGTGAGAACGTCTGCTTTGCCTGGCCCTGTGGCAGCTTAATTGTCAGCTGTCAGTGTGAGAACCACTTAGCAGCCTCCTGCTTTGGAAATGGACACAGGGAAGTTGACTTCTGACAGCAGAGATGGCAGGGTCCAGAGAGGAGGGTGGACAGGCCGGGGGAGGGGAGAGGGCCTGAAGCTTGCAGTGGGGGCCACGGGGCTCCTGCCCAGACTGCGCCTGGGCTGCTGGAGGGGCAGAGGGGGGTCTGACGTACCGTGTCCCACTCAGCCCTCTCCCCTCTCCCCACACCACGGCGTCCAGGCAAGGAGGAGTTCGTGGCGACCTTCAAAGGCAACGAGTTCTTCTGCTACGACCTGTCACACAACCCCATCCAGAGCAGCACGGACGAGATCACACTGGCGTTCCGCACGCTGCAGCGCAACGGGCTGATGCTGCACACAGGGAAGTCCGCCGACTACGTCAACCTGTCCCTCAAGTCTGGGGCCGTCTGGCTGGTCATCAACCTGGGCTCGGGAGCCTTCGAGGCCCTCGTGGAACCCGTCAACGGCAAGTTCAACGACAACGCCTGGCACGACGTCCGGGTCACCCGAAACCTGCGCCAGGTAGGGGGAGCAAGAAGAAGGCCAGGGGCCAGCTGCGTCGGGGGGCAGAATGGGGGTGTGGGTGCGAGGCGTCAGGGCTGGGCGTGGAGGCACGGTTCTGGAGAACATCGAGGGGGGACTGGGGGTTCCAGGGGGGCAGCAGTAGCTGGCAGGTTTCAGGGACCGGGGAGCCGAGCTAGGGAGGAGGCTGAAGAGCTGCCCAGGGCTGGAGCCTGAGGGACGGGGAAGGGCAGGCTCAGATGGTGGCAGTCACTGGGGTTTCAGGGGCTGGGGCTAAGAAATCAGGTGATGTGGCAGAAGGGCGGCTCGGGAGATGCCAGGCGTGAGCTAGAGCCTGGACTGGGTGGGTGGGCCCTGGGGTGCTGCGGGGTGGGGAGACTCTGGCCTGGAGGAGCAGCTATGGGTGTCCCGACTCCAGGGCAGAAAAGCACAAACTCGAGCCTGAGGTACATGTGGGGCCAGCATGTGGCCTGGCCCCAGGCGGGGCCATCCTAGGACTGAGGCAGAGATGGGGTCAGAGCAAGGTGGAGGGGCAGCAGGTGTGTGAGGGAGAGCAGGACTGGAGAGGGGGTTGGTCCCGTCTCTCCTCTAGGCAGCACCCCCAAAGGAGCCCAGGCTCTCGCAGCAGTCCGTGGCTGCCTTTCCACGGCTCCCAGGCCAGCCCATGCAGGAGCTCACAGGAGACTCTTGGGTTGGCCCCTGCAGGCAGGACAGGGCTCTTCTCTGCAGTGTCCCCTCAGCTCCTGCTCCCAGATTCCTGGGCATCAGCTCTGTCCTCTTAGTAGTGGCCTTTTTGTCTCTCACAATGTCCAGGCTGGCTATGGCAGGGGAGGCCATCTCTCTGGCCAGGCTTCTGCTTGACAGCAGCCCCCACAGCTTGTTTCCAGCCCTGAGATGTTCCCGCCTCTAGCAGGGTCCCAGCCAGACCCTTCTTCCAAAGCAGGAGAGGCCACTGCCTCCGTGGTGGCTCATGTCCCCCCCTCCCCGACTCCTTGCCCTGTTCACTCAGAGCCCGCACCCAGGTGCCCAGGCCTTTGCTGGTCCTTCCCTCGCGGGTCCACCGCTTTCTCTGAAGGCAGGGAAGCTCTTCCGGCTCCATTTCCAGCAATCTAAGTGCCACCAGGAGCACAGAGCACCCCTGCCCTGGGAGGCGCTGTCTGCTGCTCTGCAGCCCCTCTTGCTGGTGATCGTCTCGGTGCTTCCTGGTTCTGGCTGTGTGGTGGCAGCTTCCGTTGTCCCCTCTTTAGCACCGTCCTCCTCCCCCTTTTCTCCCACTGAAAGGCTCTTCCGCAGGCCGTCGGGATTCTGGCTGACCTCGCACTCTTCTTGCCTGTTCCTCTTCGACACCGTTGAGCTATGATCTAATCAGGAGCCTCCTCCTGTTGGCCCCCCTCCCTCCCTGTCGCTGTGGGGTCCCCGTGAGGAATCCTGCTGTTCCTGTTGCTACCTCTTGTAGTTGCGCCCCTTCCCGGGTGCCTATTCTTAGTGCCCCTGGTGCTCTGAAGAGTGGCGTGCTTGGTGGGGGCACTCCTCCTCGGGGCAGTGCCCTCTTCGTGTCACATCATTGCCTGACTGGGCTGGAGGGCCGTCCTGTGTTGTCACTCCTGTCTGAGGCAACCTGAGTGCGTCAGGTGCATTGCTCATAGCGTGGTGTGTCACACACATTTTACTGTGGGGGGTTGTGTGGGAGGACTTGCCTTTGGGGCTTCTGGCTTGCTTTGCCTCCCCAGGACCAGTGCTGTCACCTGGCACTGCCTTTGGCAAGATGCTGCAAACCCTGTCTGTGCGTCATTTGGCCAACACATGTATCGTGCATCCCAGTTGGGTACGGAGGGGTTAAAGGCCTGGTCCCTGCCCTCCCAACCCTTCAGCTTTTAAGGAGACAGGATAAGTCTGTTAAAAGTGAGCAGAGCAAAGCCATGCAAGTGCCACCTGAGTGGCAGACACTTTAAATGTTCTAGGAGCTCGAGAGACACCGAGAGGAGGGGGCGGTCTGTGGCTAAGGGAGTTGGAAAGCCACAGTGGGGATGCGACCTGGCCTTAGTGGCACTGAGTGTAGACAGTGACCTGTGGTAGTCTCTTCTCAGGCCTCCCAGAGTCATGGGCCCACGCTGGAAACTGATGGAAACCACTTCCTGTTCCCGGCCTGTTGTACCCAGTGGGGCAACACAGAGTCAGGTCAGGTTGGCCTGAACACAGGCTTTCAGGGCCAGAGGCGGTGTCTGCTTACAGACTTTGATCGAGAGCCCTTTTTAAAAATGGTTTTTTGGACTCACCACAAAGTGAGGTACAGCCCTTTTTTTGTCACTGTGGCCATTGGGGAAAGGTCAGCCTCTGGGCTGTGCTCTGGACTCACTGCTGTCACCCCAGGCCTAGCCTGTGGCGAGTCCATCCTCACCAGGCCCTTTGAATGCCTATCTTTCAGGGCTCCCGTGAATAAGTCATTGGGTCCTGTTGTCCCTGAGTAGTGGTTCTCGCTCAACCAAGGGTGGTGTGCCCCTCCTCCCTGCCCAGGAGACGTTTGACAATGTCTAGAGACATTTTGGGTTGTCACAGCTCGGGGGAGGGTGCCACTGGCACCTAGTGGGTAGAGGCCAGGAAGCTGCCAACCATCCCATAGCAAAAGTGGTCTGGCCCCAAAGGACGGTAGAGCCGAGGTGGAGAAATGCCGTTCGGACAAGTTCATATGGTGTCCAGATGACATCCTCGGATCGGAAAGATCCTTTTGTGATCTGAGGGGTGATGTTGGGGTGGGGTGGGTGGTTCGAACCAGTGTCCTGTTTCCCCAGGAGCCAGAACCAGAGCTAATATAAGAAACGCCATCTGCCTCCCTTACAGGGTAGAGGCAGGGTCTGAGAACACGCCGGGCCCACATCGTTTTCCCCAAGTGATTAGAACGGCTGGAGTCGGGAGGACGTGCTCCAGAACGAGCACAGAGGGGTTCTCCCTTCCCCTTGGTTCTGCAGCTGCGGGAATGAGTCAAGAGGCCAGCTCCAAAGACTGGAAGGAGGCAGAATGCTGCCCCCGTCCCCCTCCCTGGAACTAGATAATTATCCCTGAAACAACAGTTCGGACTGGAGGAGGCCTGACTGAAATGGCACCTTGCTGTCACCTTCCTCTCCCTTCGAATTCAGCCTGAGGCCACTGTGACTGGAGGTGTCTCTTGGGGAATCTTTGCGGGAATGATTACCTTTGAGGATTCCCTGAGGCGTATGTTAATCCTCAGCCCACTCTTCTCCCATATGCAGTAACTTCCCACTGCCGTGCAAGCCAAGTGCAACCCCATTTCATCATTAGCCAGAACCAAATTTGGAAGAAGAGCTGGCTACCAAAGTATCACGGGGGGCCGCCTCCTGCCCAGCTCCCGTGACACTGCTTCTCAGGGTGGAAATTTTCAGGAGAGCCCCTGGGCCCCAAGGAGGGAGTCCCCCAAATTGGGGTCCACCAGGCATGTGGGAATCCCTCCCCCACCCTCTGGACCAGGCCACTCTTCCTCCCTGGCAGCTCATGTGTCCTGCCGTGGGGCCTAACTGTGCTCCTCTGCCTACTAGGCCTGTGCCAGCTTCCCGGGCTCCTGCCTTATTCCCACAGTTCTCCCACCGACACCTTTCTGCCCCGTGGAAATCCTAGAGCTGGGGCTTGAATCGGACAGACTGGGTTCAGATCCCAGCTCTGCCACTAGTTCGAGTGACTTGAGGCAACTTACGTAACCTCTCTGCGCTTAGCTCCTCACCCGCAACGCGAGAACGAGCCTTCGCTCACGGACTGACCTGATCCCATAACCCACGTGAGCGCTGAAGGGCTCGCTGCCGGTATCGTCAGCGGTGCGATTTTTTCAATCCATTATTAGCCAAGTGCCACCTTCGTCATAAAGCCTTCTTTGGTCCTCACCCGTCAGTCTCTCTTCTTTGCTATGTTCTAGCCTTATCGTCACATCCCGTCTCTGTGGTCAATATTTGTGTTCATTTCTTCTCTCTACTTCTAGGTGGTAAACTCCTTGAGGGCCTACTACCAGCAACTAGTTGTTTTTCCAGTGTTTTTTTTCTGGTTCATTTGGGCTCTGTCTTGAAGCGCATTGGTGAGTTTTGGACATACGAGCCTAGAACCATCTTTTGTCCTCAGGAAAAGACCCCTATTCTCTTTACAGGAGAAAGCCTCTCCCACCCCCTCCTCTGAATTTCCACAGGCCTGTTGTCCCTCTTTCACCACATGTCTCAGATGGTACTGTCACATCTCTCCTCCACCAGCCCGAGCTCAAGGGTCTCATTTCTTTTTGGTATCTCACTAATTTTTGTAGCAATCCTGTGAAGTGGGAGGCAGTCTCACTTCACCAACGAGGAAATTTCACCAACGAGGAAATAGAGACTCAGAAGGTTAAAGAACTTGCCCGAGGTTATCTGGTTAGGAAGAGGTAGAACTGGAGGTCTGTCTGACTTCGAAGCCACTCCATTTCTCTGCCTCCCAGGGTTGTCGTCGGTGCAGCGTGCAAAGGCGGCTATAGTTCGTTTTGTGGTTCTGCCATTCTTGGATCTTCCCAAATCCTGAAACCATCTGAATGCTCTGCTTGTCTTGGAAAACAGGCTCCTCTTACCCCTGAGTGGAGTGGCTGCCTCCTTTTTTTGTCTTGAGCTTCTCTTGCTCGAGCTCCACAGGGATGGCTTGCATTCGTTCTTTTTGTGATTTTTGTGTGTAACCCTCTCTTGGCTTTCTTGAGGGGCTGGAGCTACTCCCAGAGTTCAAGGTGGAAATGGGGTTGTTCAAAGGCCAGGGGAAGTTACCACTTGATATAATGACTGACTTCTCCCCTCCTTGACTCGATGCCGTCCTCGCCCATCGGGCATGTCATTCTGGTGTTCCTGGGCTGTTTCTGTGAGTGCGGAAAAGCCTTCACTGCTCATTCGTGAGTCTGAAGACTCAGCCCTCCACATCCCATCATTTGGGAAGGCACAGGCTGCCGTGTCACTGGCCACCAGGAATGGGTTCCAGTGGAAGCTCCACTCTAGTATTTGGCCACAGTTGCCCCCTCGGGCGCAATCCCCGTGGACTGGGTTCTGGACCCACACTCCCTGGGTCTGGAGGGGCCCTGTCTCACCCACTCCAACCTTGCTGATTTTCAGAGGAAGCCTGGATCTCTGGACGCCTTCGGGGAAGGCCCAGGCTTTAAATTCACATCTCTCTTCCCTCTCAATCTTGTTTCTGAGTTTGCTCTTCTACTTGTTAAACAAGAAGTCATCCATGAACACTAAAACTGATTTTTTTCGTACTTTAGTTCCCACAACCAGTTCTAATTAAAAAAGAGTAGTAGCTGGATTTCCCTCCAACGTCTTTTTGTTTTTTCTGCCTTGTTCGACTAGCACAGTGACATCAGGCAGCTGTTACCTTTTTTATGTAGCTGCCTGGGAGCTAAGTGTTCCTCGTCCTGACTAGTTGGCCTCTTCATTTCGCGACAGACCTACTGTCCGGTAGTACTAGCCCTCCAATCACCCGTTATCCCCTTGCTCCAGCCATTGGCCCCGTAGTTAGACTCTCGGCCTCCTGCTATGCAAAGTGCTTTTGCATCACTAATAATTAATATTGGTTATTCAGCACTTCTAGCTGCTAAATATTGGCTTCTGCTATTTTTAATTATACGAGGCCCTTATTAATTGTGTTACTGAATTAGCCCTGTGCCCACTGGTTATAATAACTGTCTAACTAATGGATCTGTCCTTAGAATACCTTTCCTTCTCACAATCACTCTCTCGGGTGTGCAGTTTAGTATTTAATGGACATCAAGCAGTTGTGTCCGTCCGTCTCTGATACTTTTAAGTGAAGCTGCCTCAGTCCCTTTGATATCTCCTCCCCAAACACCAGGGTAGTTTTGAAGGTGGTTGTTGCTGTGTCTTTGGCCATGAGAAGAGAAAATGAACAGAGCCATATGGGGCTGGGAATTCTAGAGACTGGGGTAGAAGAAGCTGACTTATAGCGTAGGGAGGAGTTTAGAGGTAGGTGAGCCTCTGTGTTCCTTTTTATGCTATGGTATGTTGGGGGGTGAATTTCTGGTGCTGGCTGTGGGGAGTGGAGGCTCCGGGGTCTATAGCTGTGCCTGGAAAGAGGCTGTGCAGCCAGGAAAGCCTTGCCATTTCCAGAGACTGGCAGGGGTGGTGGTAGTGGGTACTCAATTCTTGGAGGTGTGGTTGCCCAGAGGAGCATAAGAGAATGGACGTGGGGCGATTGAAGAACCTGGGGAACTTTCTGGGAAATGTGGGCTCTGAAAAGTGAATCTAGGCAGGCAGGAGGAGTCAGCTATGGGTGGGAGAGAGGAAGGAGAGGGAGGAGGGTTTTGGGTGATTAGATGTGATATACAATGAGCCCTCTGCCAGCCCATGGAGGGCAATGTTTCCTTTTCCTCGTTCTGGTGGCAACTCGCTCTTTCTGCCTTTCTCAAGGAAGAGAAATGGGGCGGGGGGGGGGGAGAAAGAAAAAGAGGAGCTGCCCCTCCCCTCATGACTCCCTGGATCTTTTTGCCTATCCTCCATCCTCAGGAAAAGCAGACACCCATGTATATCCCTTCTACGCTCCTTGGGAACCCCCTCCCTTTACCTCCAAATGAAATTGCCTCTCATTCTAGCCACTCCTGGGATTCTCTAGGGGTGTTGGTGACTTCTCCCAGCCTGACAGCCAGCTGGCCCATCACCAGCCAGTTAACCCATTAACTCAGCATGGTCATTGGTCAACCAGTTGGCCAGCACCAACTTGCTCTTTAGCCAGTTCTCTGGCAAGCCATCTGATTGACCAGTTAGCCAACAAACCCACCTCTCCATCACCCGAGCCAATAGCCCATCCCTTTCTTACACCCCTTGCTCCCCTCCCTTCCTTCCCCTCAACTCCCTAACATTTCAGCCAATAGGACTTACTAATACTGCATAATTGGGTCTGCTTCTTAACCCCCTACCTTCCCTCTCTCACCCTCTGTTGGAAAACCCCGTTGCCAACTCTGTTTGTGTTACTAACACGCTTATAACCCAGGGGACCAAACAATGGGCAGGGACAGGTGGGGCAAGGTATGAGTGAAAGACCGAACTAACCTTTCTGTCTCATCTGCGGAATGTCGGCCATCTTTAAGTCTTTGCTTTCTTGGTCCAGTTCTTTTGTTGTTTTCTTCTCTACTAACCAAGGTCTTTAACTGTTTCCCCTTCTCTGCAGCTGGCTCTTCCTCCGGGAGGGGATGGGGGAAGAGGAATCCAGTGGAGGGGTCGGGGAGGGATTGGGAGAAGAAGGGATTTAATTTTTGTGTGTGTCTTATTTCTCCCTCCCATCATAATTTAATTTTCTTTAAACAAAATACTTTAGTTGAACCTGAAGTGGGAGGGTCTGAACAGACAGCCAAATACATATGGGTATATATTTTTCCTCCTTCCTTGAGTTTCACAGTTGGTCATTTTATTTTTCTTTTCTTTCGTTCTGTTCTTTTGTTGTCTTTGTTGTTGTTTTTTTTTTTTTTTTTGACCCCTCCACCCCTCCCCCATATCTCCGGTGAAGCACGCAGGGATTGGACACGCTATGGTAAACAAACTGCATTATCTGGTAGATATCACTCTAATTGTCTTACCGTTTGGTTTGCCGTGGGTTTTTTTAACTGTTCGATTCTCCCTCTTTTGTTTCCTTTCCCTGTTTGGTTTTGGTTGTTTTGCTCTTCCAGTTGTTTTTTGCGTCCTGGACAATCTTTAGATTTTGCTTCTCTCTCTTTTAGTTTTCCTCTTTCCCTTTTCTTTCTTTTTTGGTCCAAACTCAAATCCAAACGACAAATGGAAATGGAGGAATTTGGCCTGTCCCTGCCCTAACCCCTGACTCCTGAATTCGGATTTCTGGCCAGAGGGACCTGGGGGCAGGGCCCATGTTCATTGGCTCTGGTTAGACCAGCCCCGATGCCAGGCTGCTTATTTCTGTTGCTTTATTTTATTCCTTTCCCCCCTTCTCCCTCGTTTTTTCTTTTTGATTTAGTTTCTTTCTTGGTCTCCTGAAAATCCATGGAAAACACCATCCCATGACATGCTACGCTCTGCTCACTGTCGGCTTCCGGACAGGCCCCTCGGGTTGGGGGAGGGGGCTGGGGGTGAGACCTCCAGTGGCTGCCAGCTCAGGCACGTTCCCCAGAGGTGGTTGGAAATGGCCTTGGGGGATACACAGAGCCCCTCCAAATCACCAGTTCATACCAGTTTTGGGGCTGTTTCATGCTGGCTGCCAGGGAAGAGGTGACATTCCCCTCCCTCACTTCTCAACCTTGAGGGTTCCTGGTTCCGTCTCCCCCCACATTTTGCATGGCACGAATGGTCTTTTTCCCCACCAGGGACAGCGTCCAGTTTCCCCCACAGCTCTGCTGCTCTGACTAACACTGTGTTTCACACTGTCTTCCTTCCCCTCCATTTCCCCTCCCCTCCTGCCCCCTGCCTGTCCAGCATGGCCTCTGACCCGGGTTGGTTTCCTTCCCCATTGAGGGGGTGAGAGGAGGAGGCCTGGCAGGGACCGAAGTTGGGGTAGTTGGGGCCAAGCTCCTCTGTTTGGGTTGGGCTCAGTCCCGTGAGTGTCGGTGTGGGAGTCTGTGTAAACGCAGCTGGTGTGTGTTGGTGTGTGGGTGCGACTGTGTGTAAATGTTGGTGTGACATTTAGGGGGTGTTAGTGGGAGACTGCACAGTGTTTGTGAGACTGCTGGTGAGTGTGCGTGTATAAACGCTAGTGTGAGCTAGGGGCTGTGTTGTCGAGTCTGGTGAGGGCTCTGTGTGGAGGCGGTGGTTGGGGCAGGAGCAGGCAAGGGGCTGAGGCTGGCCCCTTGCGCCTGCCTCGCCTCACCCGGGAGTGTGTGCGTGCAGGCCCTGCGTGCGCCATCCCCTGGGATTCCCTCATGCCTGCGCGGTCCTGGCTCTGCCGCAGCAGGCGGTTAGTCATCGCCTATTAATAATGCAGCGTGATTGAGCACCAGGCTGGGGACCCTGTCTGCTCCCATGAGGCCCGAGCTGCTTGGGGCAGCTGTCTGGCCTTCCCAGCCTCCCAGGTCTGCGTGGCTGCCTGGCTGGTGACGAGGAGGGAAGCACGACAGCTAGGCTTCCAATCGGAGTGGCTCCCCCAACTCCCCAGGAGGCGTTACCTCTGAGGCCCTGTGTGGCTTGTCCTGAAGCTTTTGCAGCTCTGTGTTCCTGCACCCACAGACCCATGCTAACCCTGCCCTCTGCCCCGAGCTAGTGCCCGTGGGCATAGCCATCCTAGCCCAGCCCCATCCAAGGCCTCACCTGGCCACTCCCAGTCATCCCCTTGTTCAAATGGGGCCTTTGGGGGTCCCAGCACCAGCCTCCACAGACTCGCTTCTCCAGCTGTGGCTTCTAGGAGTCAGCTGCTGCCCGTGTCTCAGGCCAGGCCATTGAGTACCCGTGAGGAGCTGGGCATTGGGAACTCTTTCCAGAGCTTCACTCTGGGGACAGAAGGGAACAAGCTAAGTCCATGTAGTACACTCCAAGCACTCAGGGAATACCATCTGAGAATTAGGACCACACAGACCTTCCTTCCAGTCTCAACGTAGTTAAAAGTTGACCATGTTAACCTTGGGTGAAAGCTGTTACCAAACAGGCTGATAATACACCTGCAATGCCTATTGCGTGGGGCCAGTGTGAAGGTCAAAAGGGTAATGGAAGTGAAAGCATCTGTACTCTGTAAAGGGAATTATAATTTTATTAAGCTTTATAAAATGTTAACTGATTAGCTCAGTGTTTCCAGGGCAGGGATGTTTTGTAAAGATGCGATTCCCTTCCCAGAGCAAACCCTGGAGAATACAGCATCTCTGGCCCCACTAGAGACCCTATTACTGTCCCTTCTTAGGAATCAGTCCTAAAATAACTGCACGAAACCCCAGAATGCCTCAGGAATTGGGCCTGGGGAGGAGGAGGAGAGATGGAGTGACCTGGGGAAGCTAGTTAAGAACAAACCAGCCCGTCTGGTTTCAGCCCTGGCAAGGAAAAGTGCTGTTAAATTCTGCATCTCGGAAGTCCGTGCTCTCTGGCGTGAGCATCAGTGCTTATTGTCAGAGCTGGTTGCCTTGGGGTGGCCTGAGTGGCCTCAAAACCCTTAGGAACCTGTCCCAGGGGTCAGCGCTCTTAGGCCACGACTAGAGTCAAAGAACGGGGCACAGAAAGAGACTGAACTCAACCTGTTCTAATTCCGGGCATTCCTCAGCCGGGTTCCGGCTGGTTTTGTATTTATTTGTACTAACTCATGTATACGGACTCTTTTCTTGTTGTTGGAGCATTTCTCCCCGGGGGAGAGGGTGGACACAGACCACAAAGGCCAACCCGGTTGACAGGTTCGAGTTCGGTGTAGTCAAGCCGGTGGAAGTTGCTTGTAAAAATAATAATAGTTCTTTGTACATACATACACTGGGGGCTTTGGTTCCCCTAAATAGCTCCCGTCTTTTGGATTTCATTTAAACTCTAACGCCTAGATTGCAAACAACAGGCAGAAGTTATTCTCAGTTAACAGATGGGGAACCTGTTGCCCAGAGAAAGCCTGGGGTCACAGAGCCACTTCCATGGTTTCACTTTGTTTGTCTCCTTTGATCCTCATAATAAGCCTGGGGGCAGTGAGAAGGGCGGAAGTGGTTAAACGCCAAGTACAGGTGAGGGTCAGAGAGGGAGAATGAGATTGTGCTGGAAAATGGTAAAAGCGAAAAGTTAAGTTAATTAATTATTAAAAGAAGAAAAGAAAATGGTAAAGGCTAAAATTTTAATTAATTAATTATGTTTTAAAAAAGAAAATGGTAAAGGATAAAGACCTTAGGATTTCTGACCTGAAGTTCCCATCCCCAAACTTTATCAAATCTAGATGTCAGGATTCCCCGTGGGCTATAATTGCTGCCTAGGTCATCTTCCCCGTGTGTCTTTCCAACCAGTTTCTCTCGTTAGTTTCTCCCCCACCCCAAATAGATGGCGAAACGTAAACGCGTAGCATGGCTGCCCGCTCCCTCGGCCGTCCTTCGCCCGTCTTCCTCCTCTCCTCCCACCCCACTCAGTCCGAAGAGGGGGCCTGGACCTTCTTCCTGACCAAGTTGTCCTTAACCACCTTTGGCTGGCGGATCCCTTTGAGAGTTTGATGACACAGCAGTGGCATCTCATTGGAAAGCAAAACACCCATGGCTGCAGTTTTGCACACAGTGTCAAGGGGCTTCAAAGCCCATCCAGCCCACCCGCAAGTTAAAAACACCTGCCCTCAATCTTATTCTCCCCCAAACAAGCCCCCCTCCCAAGGAGGCTGGTGACTCTGTGATCGTCGCAGGGAACCGGCAAAGGCTCTGGACGATCTCCTCTTCCTCAGCCTTTCTTCCTGGGGCATGGTGGGCAAGGAGTACCCCTGTGGGGATATTTGTGGCCAGGCCCTGGTCACATGTCCTACCTGCCTGCCTAAGGGGAGCCAAGCAGAGCAGGAGAGAGGTGGGCCACTGGGAAGGTTGAGAGCCCTCGCAGGTGGTATGCTGCCCCTTGCAGCACCGCTGGCCACCCTCCCCGCTCCTGGGGAGTGGAGCCGAGGCTGGGTGCTAGGTGCTGGGCTTCTGCATCTTACGCACTCCCTGCCCTTCTCCCTGGCTGGGCCTGGTTCTTCCGGGGTAGAGCCGTGGCTCCTTCCTCCTGGCTATTGGGTCCCCACTCAGGCCCACCTGTCTGTGTGGAGTGGACTGGTGTGTGTTCCGTGCAGTCTCTGCAGTATCTCGGGGCCCTAGCCGTGGTCCTGAAGAGGAAAAGGATGCTGGTTGGAAATGAGCCTGTCAAGATTTCTCCCACTGCCTTCAATGGGATGTGGTGTGTGAGCATGTGTGGCTGGGGTCCGTGATCAGTGGCGAATGGGTGGTGGGGATGAGCGCCTGGGCCATTTCCTCTGGTGAGGAAAGTCTGAGTCTAATGTCCCCTCCTTTTCTTTTGCAACCCATAGATGTCTCTGTCCTAGTGGGGGCTCCTCTCCCCTCCTCCACTGGAAGGAAGCTTCTCCTTCTTGCACCCACACAGCTCTTTTGCCTCCATCTCTACTCTTCCCTATCTCCCCCGGCCTGGTCCGCATGCCTTCTCACCTGTGGCTGCTTTCTCTTGCCTTTTCTGCTGGGGCTGCTGCCCCCACCCCCCCCAGCCCTCTAACCTGCTTGTGTCCTCGCTGCAGTGGCTGTTCTGTGTTGCATGGCACCCTACCCTCCTCTCCTGCCGGCCCTCCCCCTTCCAGAAGCTGCGCGGGGGGGGGCTGGGGGGCCGGGGCATCATGAATCCCCAGGGTGGAGGGGGACAGGGGAATTATTCTCCCGTTTCCTGCTTTTACTAACGAACCCGCCATTTTTGTGTCTGGACTTTGATTTGTCTGAGGGAACAGTCGGGTTTACTAATCTGTCATCTCCTTCCTTGCCTTCCCCAGAGACCTTCCTCCACTCCCCTGCCCCTGGCTTCCTTTCCACCCAGTGCCCATCCCCCCACTTTCTCTACTTCTTCCCCCCCAGGCTGACCCCCCTTCCTCTGTGCACCTCCTGATGTTCCCTGCCTCCTGCTACCCTCTCCCCCACCCCCTGGACTACGGCTGCTCTAAAAGAGTACTTGTGCATTTGGGGGACAGATAGGGTAAATAAGGCAGCCCTTTTTAGGGTGTTCCATGTGGCAGTGATTTGCATAAAGCCATGGGGGCAAGGTCATTTTTGTACCCAGTCTGGAGGGTAGTTGAGGAGGGCACCCTCCCCCTCCCCCAGGTCAGGTCCTTCTAACTCTGAGAGGGCAAAGGCAGGGGAGTTGGCTGAAAGGACTGGGTCGAAGAGAGCCCATAGGTCGAGGAAGATACCAGTAGCTGGTGCCCTGGCCTCTGGGGCTGGGAAGAGGGACAGCCGAATGGCTCCGGTGGGCTGGAAGGCCGATGTACGGATGGGGGCCAGAAGAGCCTCTTCCTGGGGAGCTTTGGGGCTGCACAGAAGCAGGGGTGCCTGGTTAGGGCAGTCTCGAAGGACCGAGGCGTAGGGTTTGTAGATGGGACACAGGCAGCGAGAGCCAAGTGTGGCCTTGAGCCTGGAGGTGACTTAATGCTCCCCTTTAATGACTATGTGTCCCTGGACCGGGCTGGCATTAGTGGGGTCACAGGGGCACGTCAGGCCAGGTGCCTACCCTTCCAGGAGCTGACTGTATCTGGAGTGACCAGATATAGGCTTAGGAACTAATTAATGGCCCAATTCCTGATCTCAGTGTAGCATAGGAGTGGAGGTGGTGGGGGATGGAGTGGAATTTGTCACAGGGAGACCCCCTTCTCCCCGCCACCCCTCCCTGTCTTGTCCACACCCCTTCAGCCCAGCCCCCTTCTTCCCTTTCTCCAACCCCCTTCTGCCCGGTCTAATCTTGTCTGCATGTTTTTGTGACTAATACTTTGACCCTTCCCTTTTCCACCCAGATCCCCACTTCCCAGCCTCGGGTAGGGTGGAGGGAAGAAGAAATAAACAATCATGACTAGCCGTCCCCTCAGAACAAGATTCAGAAGCTTTCAAACTGCCCCTTCCCATGAAGACACCCCCATCACCATCTGTCCTTGAACCTAGTCGCCCCAGCACAAGGTTTGATGGTTCCCAGGAGGGGCTCGTCTGCCCTTGCTCAGTGCCCGCCCCCCATCCCTGGGAGATGGCAGTGCCAGCCCAGCACAAGGGGGACTCAAGGATCCTGTGGTGGAGGCTCCCCCGTTCCTGTTTTGCTCATGTCCCTTAGGAGTTCATAGCACCCACAGCTGCCCCATGGCCATGGAACCCTGGGGACCAGTTGCTTGAAGATGGCTGGTGGCAGATGCAAATGGGCTGCTATGGGTCGGGGCATCACGGGTTGTGACTGGAAGTCCTGTCTCCAGACTTTGCCTGAAAAGGGGGTGCTGAAGCACGTTCGGGGAGTGGGAAGTGGGAGTGAGCTGTGACCTGAGGAAGCACCGTGTTGGGCTCCCTGTGAGCCAGCTTCCTGGAGGCCCCTGCAGGAACCTGCCTGCTTTCCCAGACAGCCTTCCCAGAGTGGGGGCTCACGGTCCCCTAGCCCGTGAGTCTTCTCTCACAACCTTGCTGGGGGTCCCGATCCCTTGTGGGCTACACCTATGGACTTTTCAAGGGCCAGGTGGGCATTTGCCTGGGGAGGGGGTAGTCCGAGAGTTTCCTGCCCTTGTCACTTCCCACAAGGTTACTTCTGCCTTCCCCAGGCCGCTACTGAGCCCCTCTCACCTCCTTGGAACACTGGGTAGTCTCCCACCCTTACTCATCTTGCTTCCTTACCTGGCTTTTCAACCCCGAGTCAAGGTATCCTGAGGTTAGTCCTGTCCCCCTCTGTCCCCTAACCAGGCCCTGACTCCCTAGAGTATGACGGTGGCATCAGTAGGGAAGACAGAGAAAAACAGGCTGATGAATAGGTAAAGTGCTGCCCTCTTGGGACACAAGAGAGCGACCTGAATAGAGGGACCTGGGAGTAAAGAGACAGACTCAGGAAAGGGGCGTATGGTGGGGATCGGCCCTGAAGGGCCTTCTGCGTCCCCCAGGAAGTTGCAAGACTCCCCAGGAATATCTGAGTTCTTGTTGCTCATGCCCTGGCTCTCTGCTGTCTCCCTACTGGGCTAAGACTGACAGGACTCAGCGCCCTGAGGGGAGAGCTGCAGGTGAGTCGCAGCCACCACGATCCAAGGAGAACTGGTGGTCAGATGCTCTGAAATCACATGTGGGTCCAGCGAGCACCTTCAAGAGGAGGGGAGCGGCGGTGCCATCGGCACCCCCCATTCTGGGGCCCTGAGCCACTTCCGGGAACTGATTCTTGGTGAGCGCTTCTAAGTACCCTGCCTGCTGCGCTGGGGGCCGCGGGGCAGGCCTTAGCCTATCCTGAAACCATCAAATCTTGTGCTGCCTCCTTTGTCCCCTTCCCTTTCTGTCCCCACTGTTCCTCCTCCGAGACAAGCAGACATAAAAATGGGGGAGCCCCCTCTCCCATTGCCCCCTGGCCCCTCCCTTGCCCAGCCCGAGGCTCTTCCCAGGGAGTTGATGCCGGTTGTCTCCTTGTCTCCCCCCCTCCCTGGGCTGGGCAGGTGACCATCTCGGTGGACGGGATCCTGACCACCACAGGCTACACGCAGGAGGACTACACCATGCTGGGCTCGGACGACTTCTTCTACATCGGGGGCAGCCCCAACACGGCCGACCTGCCGGGCTCGCCCGTCAGCAACAACTTCATGGGCTGCCTCAAGGACGTGAGTGGGGCTGGCGGGGGCTGGGCTCCGCCCAGGAGCCCTTTGCCCGTGTGCAGGGGGATTTAGTCTGACCTGGCCAGGCGCCTGGGGCCTCTGTGCCTCCCAAGTTCATGGTGGCGGACCGTTCCTATTTAAAACTCAAGGCCATGGACTCCATCAAGAGGCTGCCCTTCTCTCACTTCTTGAGCCTCCAAAGTCCCCCATCCTCTCAGAGGACCCTGTGGCTGGCAGCTGCCGGCCATGACGACTGAACACCTGTGTTTCAGTCTCGGCTCTTCCACTCACTAGCTCTGTGACCCTGGCCCAGTCCCCTGATCTGTCTAAGTCTTAGTTTCCTCATCTATAAAATGAGTGGTCAGTATCTACTTCTTAACATGGTTATGACAAGCGGATGAGAGTGTAAACGAAAATACTTTGTCAGTTGGGAAGTGTCAACGGCATGTTTGTTGGTGGTGGTTGTCTTGTCATTATCATCATGGGACACCATGCCAGTGCTGGACAGGGGGACAGCACAGAGAAAAAAGGGGGGCACGGGGGTGCTCGTTCACAGCCTTGGTGCGTGAAGTTCTAGAACAGAGGCCAAGCCAGGGGTCGGTAGTGCTGAGCAGGCCCTTCCCAGGGCTGGGTGGCAGGGTCCCATGGTGCTGGCGGCCGCTGGGCAGGGAAGGCCAGGCGCTAAGCTGCTTCTGCTGCTTCTTCCTGCCCTTCCCTGCAGGTGGTCTATAAGAATAATGACTTCAAATTGGAGTTGTCCCGCCTGGCAAAGGAAGGGGACCCCAAGATGAAGCTGCAGGGGGACCTGTCATTCCGCTGTGAAGATGTGGCTGCCCTGGACCCTGTGACCTTTGAGAGCCCCGAGGCCTTTGTGGCCCTGCCCCGCTGGAGCGCCAAGCGCACCGGGTCCATCTCCCTGGACTTCCGCACCACTGAGCCCAACGGGCTGCTGCTCTTCAGCCAGGGCCGGCGGGCCGGGCCCGGGGCCGGCAGCCCCAGCTCTGCCCAGCGGGCCGACTACTTCGCCATGGAGCTGTTGGACGGCTACCTCTACCTCTTGCTGGACATGGGCTCTGGGGGCATCAAGCTGCGGGCATCCAGCCGCAAGGTCAATGACGGCGAGTGGTGCCACGTGGACTTCCAGAGGGACGGGCGCAAAGGTCAGGAGGCCTCTGGTCTCTTCTCCTCTCATCCCGGTCGCCCCTGTCCCCCGCCCCGACCTCCTCTCCACGTCTCTTCTGTCCTATAGTTTCCTGTACCCTTCGTGCCATCTCCTCCATTCTTCTCTGGCCCCCCCCGGCCCCTCCGGTGTCACTACTGTCACGGTGCCTGGGCGGGAGGAGCCTCGTGTTTGCAGTCAGTCAGACCTGGGTTCACCCCTCAGCCTCCCCACTTACTGTGCGTGTAACTTTGGGCCCGCCTCAGCTTTCTTATCTATAAAAGGAGTCATTACATCCCGGTCATCAAGAGGAGAAAACAAGAGAACACTGTAAAAGCGTTAGCACAGTGCTTCCCACAGAGTAGACATCCCAGCCTCCTAAAGAAAAAAATCTTCCAAGCACGCCTCCCTTCTGTCTCGATCCATTCAATTTTCTTTGATTAAACTCACTTGAGAGGTATGTGCTGAGTCCCCACTATGCCAGGTGCTGTCCAAGGTGCTGGGGTAGGAACAGCAGTGAACTCAATAGTCTTTGCCGTCACAGAGCTCCTGTTCTGGAGTGTGTGTGGGGGAGGACACTGAGGGTGGCCGCCCCGTGAGGAGTCCAGCACAATAAAGCAGCAGAGCAGAGTGCCAAGGTCAGGCAGGCGCTCTTTCTTGAACCTTCTGTTGCTTCTAGCCACCCTCTCCTCCATGCTTCCTTTTCCAGCTCCGTTTTCCATCCTCTTGTTGTTTCCTGCCCTGTTCATCTTGTGAAACACAGGAGAATTATCTGAGACGGAGAGAACGGATATAAATGAGAACTGACACATTATCCAATTTAAGCACTTATCACTGTCAGCTAAATTTTTGTGCTCCCCCAATTGTCACCGCACTGGGCCTTCAAGTCTGGGTGGAATGATCGTTCCCCAACACACAGTGGGGAAGGGGGCTGCCACGGCTCCTGGGAGTGTCAGCGTCTCATGGGCTTTCTGTTTTTTTCTCTCCTTTCCTCAAAGAAAGGCTCACTCTTTCTTGATCCCCAGGCTCCATCTCGGTGAACAGCCGCAGCACCCCATTCTTGGCCACCGGGGAGAGTGAGATTCTGGACCTGGAGAGCGAGCTGTACCTGGGCGGTCTGCCTGAGGGGGGGCGGGTGGACCTGCCCCTGCCCCCCGAGGTGTGGACGGCGGCGCTTCGGGCTGGCTACGTGGGCTGTGTGAGGGACCTGTTCATAGACGGGCGTAGCCGAGACCTTCGGGGCCTGGCCGAGGCACAGGGGGCTGCGGGCGTCGCCCCCTTCTGCTCCCGGGAGACGCTGAAGCAGTGTGCGTCTGCCCCGTGTCGCAATGGGGGCATCTGTCGAGAGGGCTGGAACCGCTTCGTCTGTGACTGCATCGGGACCGGCTTTCTGGGGCAGGTCTGTGAGAGAGGTGAGGCTAGTCACCATCCCAGGCGTCCTCACTGCCGCCCCATGTCCCCTCCTGCTCAGCGTGCCCCTCATAGACCAGCCCTGGGCCTGGCCTCCTCGTAATGATTCTCTCGGTCTTCTCTCTCCCTGCACGGGCTGTTGCCTGTCCCCCGGCCCCCTCTCCCCCCACTCCTGGGGCAGAGGCCACGGTCCTGAGCTACGATGGGTCCATGTACATGAAGATCATGCTGCCGAATGCCGTGCACACGGAGGCGGAGGACGTGTCTCTGCGCTTCATGTCCCAGCGGGCCTATGGGCTCATGATGGCCACCACCTCCAGGGAGTCAGCCGACACCCTTCGCCTCGAGCTGGATGGGGGCCAGATGAAGCTCACTGTCAACCTCGGTAACCACCCCACCCTGCACTCCTGGCCCCTTCCCTGACCTTGCCTCTGACTCACACCCCCTCTGTCTGGAGAAGCCGGTGGGGGCGCCAGCGAGAGTTTGCGGGTGGGGAGGGTGGGAGCCCCCAGAGCTCATTCCCAGCGAGGATACATTGTGTAGGGCGGTGCTGTGTGCTCAGCCACCCTGAGTGGGGGGGACCCCGAGTGCAGCCAGGCCATCTTTCCGAGTGTGTTTGGGGTATGACAGCTGCCCTCCCAGGGTACTCACGTGGGTTTTGGCGTGTCTGTCCTGCGTGCACAATGACATAGCTCACTCTTGGTTGTCAGCTTATCCACGTGCTCATTCATGGGTTCATTCACTTGGGGAGCACGGGAGACGCCCACTGCTGCTGAGCCTGCGCTCAGTGCAGCAGCGGATCCAGAGCCAAGGAGGACCCGCCCGCACTCAGCGCCCTCATCTGCTCTGTGCTGGAAGGGCCATGTCTGCGTCTGTGTGTCTGTGTGCGTAGCTGCACGTGTGACACTGGAGGCATTGGGACATGTCGTCTCCCCTTTGTCTGCTTTCACATCTGAGTGGAAGACACCCGATCGCCAGCTAGGTGTTGCTCCCTGTTTTATAGATTGTTAAATTCATATACTGACTTATCCAGCATCACAAAGCTGGTGACGGGGGTGGGGGAGGGAGTGGGGGGAAGAGCCCAGGCTCAGACACGGGTCATTTACCTAAAGTGCAGGGCTCCTCTCATTGTCTCTAACACAGCTGGGGGTGCAGGGCTGTCAGGGGCCCTTGCTGTCAGAGGGCTTGTGTCTCTGCCCCTGCCCAGAGCAGGCCACGGCTCCGCTTCAGGGGGCAGCCCTCGGGGTGTCCTGCGGGCAGGACCATAAGGCCTGTTGGGGCAAAAAAACCTCAAGTTCACTCATTCAGCTAATATTTATGGGACACCTCGTAAGTGCCAGGTGTGTTGCAAACCTGGGACTACAGTTGTGAATAAGATGAGGTCCCTGCCGTCATGGAGCTTTCAGCCAGGGTGACACTAGAAGTTAGAGGTCCTAAGCTGTCCAGGCTGGGCTCAGGTCTGTCCATTTCAGACCAGCCTCTCTGAGCATATACGCGTGTAGTACCCAAGGCCACGGGGCTCCTTGTTTCCTGGGCCTGGAGGAGAAGTGGGGCTCCTCCAAGGGGATTAGAGTCCTCCCCTGGCGACGACACCGAGCTTTGAGCTTTTACAGATTTCTGTGGAGTCTCATGCTAACACTGGTCTCCAGGCATCTGTGGGACAGACTGGCCTTTTGGGGACCCATTACCTTGTTAATCAATGTATATGTATGTTTTCCTTTCCCCTTTTGGCCCCCTGGCCTTATATTCCTAGGACAAGGATCGCTGAGCGAGGCAGGGGCTGGGGGGAGGTGCGCAGGCGGCCAGGGCCTCAGAGTGGCTTTAGGGTTCCCTGAAGCTCTGCTTCTGACTGTGATAGCAGCCCACAGAGTGGGTGGCAGGTGGCAGTGCTGCCGGGGAAAGCAGGATGGGAAGCAGCCTTTGGCCAGCGCTCCACGGGTCTGTATAGCACCCCTGGCACCCCGGAAACAGTCACAAGAGGAAGGCACCAGCCCACGACCCCACGATTGGCCCTGTGCTTCTCAGACCTCCCAGGTCTGCGTACCCAGCATGCAGTGCCCCCTCCCCCTGGCATGTGTGTGTTCTCTGTGCGGCTGTGCACGTGGCTCTGTGTGCATGGTGGGGACACAGCAGGGAAACTGGGGGCTTCTATTTGCAGGGAGGGCAGGTGCTGCTTCCTCACTTGCACTGCCTTAGGTTCCCCTGTGAAGAAGCTTGGGTTCCTTTCGATTAGACAGGAGCTGGTGTCCTTGGCCAGAAAAAGGTACTCTGGTGGGCCCGCAGGACTTTCACCCTTAGGGTCTACTTCCTCCTTCCCATGGACACGTTTTTCTGTCTGTGCCACATAAGTATTTAGAAGTTAGAGAAAAGGTGGCTCTCAGGATGACAGCCAGCAGGACAGTCCTCTCCCCTGCCTCTCACCCCTGGCTGTGCCCGGCCCCGTGCAGACATGTCATCTCTAACACAGCTCACGACACGCTGTGACCAAATGCTGGGCGCAGACGCATGTGTCCACAAGTACTGAGAGATGCTTGTACAGGGAGGCGTGTGGCCGCTGTGTGATCACACAGACACACAGGCTGTCCACACCCCCCACCCAGCCTCAGGCTGCGAAGGGAAGAGCACTGGGCTTGGGGCCAGAAGATCTGGGTTCTAGCCCTGGTGTCCTTGACTGCTGGGTAAGTCATTTCCCCTCTCTGAGCCTCTGTTTTCTTCTCTGTAAAATGGGGATAAGAATCCTTGTTCTGCCTACTTTCTGTGATGGTTTTGAGGCTCAAATGGAATAATGGGAGTGAAGACATTATACGGATGCAAGACACATGCGTAGAGATTCTCCAGCCTTCTTGAGAGAAAGCTGTCCTGGGATAGGGACGTAAGCTTAGTCAGGCCTGGGGGCTCGCTTCCTTCCACTTCGCATGACCCAGTCTGGCCTCCAGCTCAGGAAGTCTGTTGTGTTCCCCATCCCGCTTGCCACACAGGGCCTGGGGGACCTCACAGACAAGCAGAACCACCGACGCCCCTGGGCTGGACTCGCTGCTGGGCTGCGGAGAGAAGCCTGGCAGGGCTTGGACCCTGGTCTTGCTGTCTCATCCTATAGGAGGGAAAGTCAGACTTACACAGGCAGCTCGTCAGGTGCTCAGTGGAATGACGCAGACTCGGTGCTGGGTCCTGAAGAGGACCCAGCTGTCTGCCAGGGACCTCTTGGTGGGGAGGAGGCGCTGAGTGAGTGCCTGCCTCAGGAGACGGGTGTCTGCTAGGCCAGAGCGGGCCAAAGAGGCCCTGCTGCCTCCTTCCAGGCCGAGGATGCCCGAGAAACCGGACTGTGCCTCCTGCCCTGCCCCTGGCCTTCAGCACATCTGCAGACACTTTAAGTTCTCAGAGCTCTGCAGTCGGCAGCCCCTGAACAGAGCAGCTGCTCTGTCCCTATAGGACTGTAGAGTGTCCTGGATTCCGCACCCCGTTCCAGTGAGACTCTTCCTGGGTGCCTGCTGCCTTGGCTGTGGCCCCTGCGGCCAGTGCCCAGTCTGGCCGCCTACCCCTCCTCACCTTCCCTGGAGTTGCCCTCCCCCAGATGTGCCAGTGAGACCACGTGGAGGGCGCGTTGTATGAAAGAATCTTAGAGCTGGAGGGGCCTTTAGAAGTCACCCCTTCAGCCCGCCCCCACTCACACGTGGGCCTTCCCTTCCCTTGTGCTCAGACGCCTGCCATGTCAGGAGCTCCCCACCTCTGAGACGGCCATTCGAATCACTGGGTCATTGTTCCTAGGCGGAAACCCCCCCTTCTGAACTTCCCAATCATGGACCTAGTTACATCCTCTTCAGCCTGACAGAGCAAGCCCAGCTCTCATTCACATTGTAAGCCAGGCTCAATACGCATCACATCCCAAAGCCCTGCAATCCCTGGGGCCGTGGGAGGGCACGTGTTCCCACCTGGGGCTCCTGTTGGCTGGGCTCCTGGGGAGACAGTTCGGACTGAGAGCTGCACCCAGAGTGCACACTGCCACTGCGATGTCACTTCCAAGATGACACTGGCCAGTGTGCTCCCGAGGCTCCTGGCGAAGAAGCCTTGCTGCCGCTCCCTCCAATCTGTGGGGCCAGGTTGGGGACGGCAGGGGTGGACTAGATGGGGCACAGGAAGCCCGAGTTCATGCCCTGAGTTCCTAGCCATGCAGAGGACTTCTTTCCACCTGTCTCGTCACACTTTGGTACTCTCACCCTGGTCTCTAGGTACACCCAGGGCCTTGAGTCTGCACAGACCAGTCAATTCTGTCCATTCCCCGAACTGGAGGCGCAGGTTACTAGCTGATAGGTTACCAGCTAATGCTCCCTGAGCTGTGCTCTGGGCGGGTGTGTACACTGGAGGGCTGCTGCGCCCACTCACTCGCAGTACCTCGTTTCCTCTGGGATGGTGCTGGCTCCCTCCTGGGGTGCCCATCTTCCATGAGTGCTTGCTTTCCTCCAACCCCACGGGAGTGGGGGCTCCTGAGGGTGTGGTCATTGCAGAGGGTGGGCCTGGAGCTGACACCTCTTCTCTGGACAGATGGCGCCCATTCATGGTTCTCCCCTGTTGGGGCGGGGAAAGAATTGAGCGCTTTCCTGGGCCTTTTCCCCACCCAGGGAAATTGGCCTGCCCTTTCAGTCCCCTTTTTTCTTTTTTGGACCCTTCATTGGTGAAGACTCTGCTGGCCTGGAGAGAGCCCCCGTGACCTGAAGCCAGGCCTGGCACCCTCCCACCCTCACCCTGACATTCCTCTCCTCCCCCTCTGTCCAGCCTCTCCCCTCTGTTCCCCCTTCCTCTTTTCTCTGGCTCCCTCCCTGTCTCCTTCCTCTTACTGGGACTTCTTACTTCCCACTGTGTCTGCCCCTTGACCTTCCTCGGCCTCTGCCCTCCCTTGATGCCAGGCTGTGGCTCAGGGTCCTGGCTGCTCCCCCCCACTCTTCTGCTGTGGTTGACAACGCGTGTGGAGCTCAGCTGTACTGCCCGAGGGGCCCATGCCCCCCAGGGCCACAGGGGAATCTGTTTACCTCCACTGCAGGAACCTTCAGGGGCCCAGGGGATTCCAGGGTGCCCCCACCCCCTTAACTTCCTGGGCCCTGGGGTTCTCTGCTGAGCCTATTCTGGGAGGAGCCACAGGAAGCCAGGATATTGCTGTTAACCAAGTGCTGGGAACTGCTCCCCCTCTGAAAGTCAAGGGCCAGCCTGGTGAATACCTGTTTCTTGCTCCCAGCTCAGAATCCTCTTGTTCAAGTCCCTCTGCTCACAGGGAGGGAAGCTGAAGCTCAGAGAGAAGAGATTCACCCGGTCACATAATGAGATTAGGACCCAGCCTTTCTGCCTCCTGGTGCAGCACTTTCTGCAGCCCCCCTGCCGTCCGGTCTGAAGGAGCGATGCAGACGTCCAGGGCCCTAAGACCCAACTTCACAGGACTCTGGTGCTCTGTGCCCTCTGCAAGGCTGGCCGACTGGCATGTGTGGGTAACGTGTCCCCACCAGGGGGTTGGCCAGAGGCCCTAGGGCCCCTGGCTGTAGCTCTGTGTACAGTGTGCTTTCTGACCACGTGGGACCTGGAGCTGGAGGCTAGCATCGCAGGGGCAGGAGACTGGTTATGGTGCCTGCTGGTCCCTGAACTGCTGTGTCCTCAGAAGTCATACTTTGGGGGTCTCAGTGTCCCCATCTGTGAGGCTTTGGCCCCCTTCCTAGGAAAACAGATTAATACTAGTTCCTCTTTAGGGTTTGGGACCACCGGGTCCCCAGTGATAGCCTGGCATCCTCCAGCTTAGGAAGGGTAGAAGGAAGGTTCCTGTAGGGGTGGTGCCAGCCCCCTGGGACTTTGGGGGGACATATGGGTACGGGAAGGGGGTGCTGGGGCAGACCCCTCCGTTTAGCTCAGAGCCCAGGGGTCATGGAGAGTGACATGTCACAACCTGGGCTCTGAGCAGGGAGTTGTCCCAGAGCAGGGGATGCAGGGACTCTGGCCTTCCCCACCCATCTCACTCCCAGAGATGAGGAGATGTTGGGTTGGCCAAGCCCTTAGCCCCCCAAAAACTCCCCTGTACGCTGAGATTCCCAAGGTGCCCCTCTCCCTCAGACAGGAGAGGCCTGGGCCCTTCTGAGAAGGGAGAAGCAAGCCCTCTTCCTATCACCTGACTGCCCTGCCTCCTAGCCCTGGGGAGGGTTGGAGCCCTCTTGGGGGCAGGAGGGAGGGGAGAGGGCACCTGGGCACGCGTGGTCCCCGGAAAGTGGCCCTTGGGGGAACCCCCACCCGCAGACACCCCTCCCTGTGAAGGATGTAAAAAAAAAAAAACTTGTTCTGCCTTTTTGTCTCCCCTCCCCTCTGCCCGCCCCATGGCCCCCCCAGACTGCCTGCGCGTCGGCTGCGCACCCAGTAAGTGGCTTCCCTTCTTCTGCAGAGCCCCAAGGGGCTTGGGACGCTGGACACTGGGATCTGGGGAGGGATGGTGGAGGGAGGAGAAGCCTTTATTACTGGCTTGCGTGGGGGTTGGTCATGGGTGTGGGGAGGGGAGCCGGAGTGGAGCTGATGGGGAGTGTGGTTGTGGAGGGCAGAATAGGCCAAAAGAAGCCAAACTGGGGAGAGTTGGTGGATGGTCCGAGGTCAGCATGCTCACCGGGTCTGGGAAAAGGGAGGCCAGGAAACCTCGTCACCTCAAATCCTCAAGAGGATGGAGCAAAGACTTGGTGGCAGCAGGACGGCCCACCTCCCTTTGTGGTGGCAGGAAAGGAGCTGGCGAGGGGCAGGGATATTCCACTGCATCTCCAGGGTTGGCCACAAGGGGGCGGGCGAGGCCCACTGGAAAGGAGATGAGGGCTTGAGGCCAGTGGAGGCGAACGTCACAGGGCCTCAAAATTCAGCCCTCCACAACTCCTTTGTTGGGTGGGGGCTGAGTTTCCGCCACATAGGGGTGCTTTTCGAGGTGACAGTGGCTCTCAGCAGGGGTGAGATGGAGAATGAGTGTGGACATTTCTGAACACCCCCGTGTGCTGCCTCAATGCTGTCTCTGCGTGTTTCCGCATGGTGTGCCCGGAGGTCACGCAGAAGAGCACAGGAACATGGCAGGCACAGGCAGAGGGGCTGTGTTCAGCACATCTCTGTGTGTGTGTGGTATTTGTGTGCGTACGCCTGGTGAATCCTGTCCCCTGCTGGTGTGAGTCCTGGGGGGCCCAGGGGTGACCTGGGAGTGCTGCAAAGTTCAGCACATCCTAAAGGTAAATAGGGTTGTAGACTTGGGAGCAGATAATCCTGGTCTTGAATAAATGGTCGTAATCCCTAAGAAACATTCCCATCTCTGGCCATGCTGGACGAGCTGTGTGTGGTTGTGTGTCGGGTGTGTGGAGTTAACTGGTGTGTGCAGAAAGGTCTCACTGGGTCCCTGTGTAGATGGGGGAGCTGTGGGTGTGTGTGGAGGTTCCACTACCAGCAGCGAAGCTGTGGGTGCATAGTGGGGCTTTTTGAAAGTTTAAGATCTGCATATATGCTGGGAATTTAGCTGCTGGCTACACACGTCACTGAAGGTCCTTTTAGGAGGCTGGGGGACAAGTACGTTGGTTGTTAGGACAGGAGTATCTGTGTGTAGGGTCTTAGGGCACAACTCAAGAGGCACGGTTCCCACTGATTCTGTTCAAATGGCACCTTCGGGTATCGTACAAAGTGGTGGTTCCAAGTGTGTCTGGGTTTATGACGGGATATAAAGAGCTGTTCGTGTGAGTGTGTGCACCTCCTGTGTGCACGGCATGGCCAAGTGTGTGAACCTGCGTGCACACACGAGTGGGTGGTGAGGCGCCGTGCCTGGGCTGGTACATGAAGCCACTCGCGGGCGTGTGCAGGTGCCATGCTCACTCCCCCCTTGGTGCCGCAGGTAAAGGCCCCGAGACGCTCTTTGCGGGGCACAAACTCAATGACAACGAGTGGCACACGGTGCGGGTGGTGCGGCGCGGCAAGAGCCTGCAGCTGTCTGTGGACAACGTGACCGTGGAGGGTAGGTGGTCGGGGCCAGGGGTGGGCACGTCTCTACTGACCTCTGCTTGGCCCCATTCTGGGTGACCACTGCAAAGGTAACATTCCTTCAAGCCGCCACTGTCACTTCTCCCTCAGGGTGGTCTGTGGTGGGGTCCTGGGCCCCAGGGGCCATTTCAATACCTTGCAGGCAGCATGTCCCCAGAAGCCTGTCATCCCAGGACTGACGTCCTACTCCTGGACCCAGGAGCCATCTTGCTGCCAGCACCGACCTGAGGGTGTTTGCTGATGTCTCTCCCATGTGGCCTTTGTGTGGAGGGGAGGCTTCTGGGGACCCACGGCCCCACTCTAGGAACGATCCTACGGTCCGTGCCCCAAAGCCGCCCCTCATCTCTGTCTCCCGTCCCGAGCAGGACAGATGGCAGGAGCCCACACGCGGCTGGAGTTCCACAACATTGAGACGGGTATCATGACGGAGCGGCGTTTCATCTCCGTGGTGCCCTCCAACTTCATCGGGCACCTGAGCGGGCTGGTGTTCAACGGCCAGCCCTACATGGACCAGTGCAAGGACGGCGACATCACCTACTGCGAGCTCAATGCGCGCTTTGGTCTGCGTGCCATCGTGGCGGATCCGGTCACCTTCAAGAGCCGGAGCAGCTACCTGGCGCTCGCCACACTCCAAGCTTACGCCTCCATGCACCTCTTCTTCCAGTTTAAGACCACAGCCCCCGATGGGCTTCTCCTGTTCAACTCAGGCAACGGCAATGACTTCATCGTCATCGAGCTGGTCAAGGGGTGAGGTGCTAGGACTGCACCGCTGTCAGGAAGTGGTCCCCTCTCCCTGCTGGCCAAGACATGGCCTCCCCGCCACTGGCTGAGAGGTCTCATCCACCCCAAACCACAGGTCAAGGTTCAGGTCCCCAGCCACCAGCTAAGAGGGCGAAGCAGGACCCCCCTTCTGCCCTGGCGACTCCCCAGTTACTTCCTTGCCAGGGGTGTTCCAGTTCTATCTGTTCTCCGTTCACTGACCTGCCCAGGCCCTCGAGCGCTCTCTCCAGGCAGAAGACAAGGTCGTGTCCTTGTGGCCTCTTGCCTGAGCAGCTCTGTCCCTGATCCCACGGCCCCTGCTGCTCGCACAAACCCCTCCTGCTACCAGCTCCTCTTCTGAGCCTGTCACAGGGGCCGTCTCCTCCATGACCCTCCCTCCCCACATTCGCCCCATGACCAGTTTTTGTGCCACGGGTCTGGGTCCCTCCATTGTGGGGGCTTCCTACCTACCCCTTCCTCCTGTGGCACTGAGGACCCCTGACAGCTGTAGCTCCTCTTTCCCCCGTCTTCCCAGTATTGCCCCTCGCCTTGACCCAGTGTCTCCTCCCTACTGGGGCAGGTACATCCACTACGTGTTTGACCTGGGGAATGGCCCGTCCTTGATGAAGGGGAACTCAGACAAACCAGTCAATGACAACCAGTGGCACAACGTGGTGGTGTCCAGGGACCCAGGCAACGTGCACACGCTCAAGATTGACTCCCGCACTGTCACGCAGCACTCCAATGGCGCCCGAAACCTCGATCTCAAAGGTGGGGCCTGGGGCCTCTGGAGCAGGCCTGGCCCTAGCGCTGACACCCCTCCGCCCCAGCAAAATCACCCCTGCCCTGGCGCTTCCACTCACGACTCTCCCTCCTCCCTCCCCGTTCTTTCTGCCTCTTTCCCATTCCCCACTGAGTCCAGCCTGACATTTTCTTGTCAAAGATCTGCTCAGCTCTTCTGTGAGGCTGCCCTCTCAGCACTGAAAGCCTGGTCACAGGTTGTGTGTCATGGGGAGCTTGGTGGCCTTACTCTAGAGCCAGGAGTAGGTAGCCCAAGCCTTCTGTTTGGTCCTGTCGGTCCTCTGAGGTTGAGAAGCCTGCCTTGGCTGAGGGATGGGGAGAGAATGGGGAGCTTAGCATCCTGGCAGATGCCTCTTCTGGGTGGGGTGGGGGTGGGGCAGTTGCCGGGTCCCCGAATGCTGCCCTGGTCATCTACCTCGGGCATCAGTTCGGCCAGCTCTCGGGACTTTTTTGGACCCAGGCTTCCGTGGTGGGCTCAGCTTCACACCAGGGTCCCACCTTCCCTAGGGTGTCTTTAGTAGCTAGTGAGCAGTCATCGCCTGCCCCCAGAAGGGCTGGTTTAGAGAGCGGGAAAGGGGAGGATAAGCCTACACACTGGGGTGTTGCAACAGGCGTGAGGGCGAGGCCTGTGGCTTCTGCAGAGCCCACTGGGGCAACGTGGGCGACTGCCTGCACCACCCAAAGCAGCTCTCAGCTCCACAGGGACCTCTGGGTGTCAGTGACTCAGACTGTTCCAGCTTGGGGAGGATTCTCAGAGGCCATTGAATTCATCCCCCTCTTGGAGAGGTGGAAGCAAGCTTCCGGAAGCTAGGTGGTTTGCCTGAGGTCACAAAGTGAGCAGGAAGCCCGGCTGGCACTGGAAGTCTTGTCAAATCCTGGGCCAGATTGTGTGGCACAGCGCTGCCAATTCTCCCTGCTCCCAGAAGGGGGCGATATGTCACAGACAACCCACCGTGGCAGCAAACCCAGGGGTGGGCTGGGCCAGTCTTGTGTTGCATTGAGCCCCTGGCCGGGGCATCCGGGTGGATCCGTCGTGCTGAAACTCTGCTACGGGCTGGCCAAGGCTTCAAGAAGTTAGGTTCCATGTGGCCAGGCAGGGATGTGGGGATCAGGTGTCCCTGAGAACTTCCCGATGTCACCAAGGGTTCCCAGGCCAAGCCTTCGTTATTGTTGGAGGAAGGGAGCTGGGCTTAGAACCCGCCCCAGGAGAGAACTCAGAGGAGGGAGAGGCCTGAAGGAGTTCTGGGAATGGGAGACTTCAGAAGGGGGGGCGGGGGTGGAGGGATTTGGGGCTGCACATCTATGAAAGGCCCTGATTACAAGCCGGAACTGGAATCAGATGTGTGGGGGAGAGCATGTAGCAGTTTCCTCCAGCTGCTCCCCGCCAAATCCCCCAACCTTCCCCTGGCCCCTGCATCTGGGCTTCTCTGGGAGAGGAGCAGACAGATGGCAAAGTGGAGAAGGAAGAAGGAAGAGATGGGGGGCGGGAATTTGCAGGACGCTGGATCTCTGTAAGGCAACTGGAGTCTGGGATGGGACACTGCACGGCCAGGAGGATCTGACAGCTAGATACAAAGTCCTGGGAGGGGAGTGGGGACGGGGAAGCCGAGGTTTTGACCCCACTCCCTTTGCAGGGGAGTTGTACATTGGTGGTCTGAGCAAGAGTATGTTCAGCAACCTGCCCAAGCTGGTGGCCTCCCGGGATGGCTTTCAGGGCTGCCTGGCCTCAGTGGACCTCAACGGGCGCCTCCCGGACCTCATCGCAGATGCCCTGCACCGCATCGGGCAGGTGGAGAGGGGCTGTGATGGTGAGTGGAAGGTGGAGGAGTTAGATGTGACCCCGCAGGCTGCAGGAGGGCCAGCTGCAGATGCGGACCAGGGCAGCAAAGTGGCGTTCTCAGATCTTGTACGAGCCTGTTCCCCCCACCAGCCCTGGGGCAGGGGTACAGGGGTGTGATGGGTCACTTACTCTCCCTATTGCCTCCCATCCAGGCCCCTTATCACAGTTCAAGGCCAAGCCTAGAAGTCCTTGAGCCCCCCCCCCAGCCCCTCTCCCCCCTCTCAGCCTGGCAGAGCTGACATCAGGGTCTCAGCCTGGCCCTGAAGCTTCCGTACCTCCTGGGGAGGGAGGGGCTTGGCTGAGCCTGGGGTGTTTCTCCTGCCTCTTCAGGCCCCAGCACCACCTGCACCGAAGAGTCTTGTGCCAACCAGGGCGTCTGCTTGCAGCAGTGGGATGGCTTCACCTGTGACTGCACCATGACTTCCTATGGCGGCCCTGTCTGCAATGACCGTGAGTGTCCGGGAGGGTTAGGGGTCCTAGGGGGAGACCCTGGCCCGTTCCCTGGACTGCTGGGGAGGAGGGAGGGTCTCGGAGAGCCGTGATGTTTGCTTCCTTCTCATCCCTTCTTGTGAGGACCCAAGGGGAACTGCTGGCTACTGTCCCCTCCCAGAGTCTTCTCAGGCCTGTGCAGGACGGCTGCTGCCTGAATCTCTGGGGCAACACGTTGGTAGATGGCCTCTCCTCTTCTTCTGAGCTGGTGGGACACTGCTCCCTTCACCCATAACCAAAGGTGTCAGCCTCTGTTGCTCTCCCTGTGCGATTTTGGCCATGGTCTTACACGTTGTACTTGTAGCTCACACATACACACTATTACTGCACAGGGCGGGGGGTGGGTGCTGGTGTGGGCCTGCACCCGCTTTCCTCTGTCATCCTCAGAATTGTGCACTGGAAGCCTGTTACCTCCTGCCCGGAGACGTCCACGCCCCAGAGGGCAGGCTCAGGAGGCCTCCCAGGAGGCCAGGCTGTTGGACAGCTGGCTTCCCTGGACACTGGCCAGGCACGTCCTGCCTTCCCCCCAAGAAGCCCAGCTGTGGGTTGTCCCACGGAGCTACAAGGACACTCCCTGGGTCCTTGCCTGCTTCTCCTCCCTGGCTGGGCATCTGCCTGCCAGCCTGCATATTGTTCGAGCCGCCCCTCGGCCCAGAGAGCCACTTCAGCAGCAGTCTCCAGTTCCTAGTGGTTGGTGGCCAGCAGCTGGTTAGAGCATGGCAGAGGGTAGGCAGCTGGGGCAGGCAGTGGGGAGAGGCAACCTCCTGCTCGAGGGGGTGTTTAGAGTTTCTCTCAAAGGATCAGGCTGGCGGCAGTGGATGGGGAGAGTGCAGCCCCCTCAGGTATCGCTTAAATTGTTGTCCCTGGGGTAGCCCTGCTGAGACACCAGGGATGAGACACTCAGCTGCGTGGGAACAACGCATGCATGCACGCAGGTACGCACGCACATGCACGCACACACACGCACAGGAGGACAGGGCTTCTCTGTTTTACAAACATGGAAACTGAGGCCTGGAGGGGTCACTGGATTCCTGGAGAAAGTAGTAGATCTGGGCTAAGAACCGGGGTCACTGCCTTTGCCTCCACATGCCTTAGTCATCTGGGCAGAGGGCTGAGTGTCTTTCGGGATAAACCTGCCGGTTCCGGAAAGGGCTCTTGGGTGGTCATGGTTTTTCTTCCTCCCTTGGAAAATGGCCCAGTCCATCTCCCTCAGCGCTATCCCCGTGCTCTCAGGCAGGGCCCACCCTTGGGTACCCCCACATCCTACCCTGTCCTCCAGGATTTTCCTTGTCTAACCTGTGGCTCTCTACCTTCCAAAGCCCCCAGACAATGGTCACCTCAGGGGCACTCCAGCCCTGGCTCTGGGAGGAAAGGTGGGGCTGGGCTGGGCTCTTCCCTCTCCAGGTCAGTCCTCACAGGCGATCTGAAGATGGTGGTAACTGCGGCCTACTAGTAACAATCCCCACAGATTGTTCCTAGAGAAGGCAGCAGGAGGGATAGGAACCAACCACCCTGTTTCCCTGATGAGGAAACTGAGGCCTCAGTGAGGCAGCTCCTTGCTCTAAGTCAGAGCACGGTGGTGCAGCGCAGCCAGAACCTAAGCGATCCTGACTGTCACTCTCTGCAGCTCACTTAGTCCCAGGTTGGTGGTGGTGCGAAGGTGGGCCTTGCGTGCTGGGGGTGCAGGGGATCAGGGTGAAGAAGCGCTGCTGTCCATCGTCACTACTATACTCCCACATGGTAGAACCTTCTGGAAGGGAGCATAGAGATGGATGGGAGTTTAGGGAGTCATGCGTCTTTCAGCAGAGGTGGAAAGAGAGGCTGGGACTTTCCTGGTTCTGGGCAAGTGGGAGGCAGGGAGAGTTGGGGCTGGGAAGCAGGGCACGTCTTGGGAAATGTCACCATACAAGAGCATTGGTCTACGGTCTGGCGGCAGAGCTATAGAGGTAAAGAAAAGGTGGGTGCAACCTGGGAGCCTCCAAACGCAGGCCACCTGTTCTCTGGGGGTTACTCCTCTTCCCAGGTCTCTATGCTTGGCACTGTTTCGTGTTCACACTTTCTCTCTCTGTACCTGGTCCACTTGGGGCCCTGCAGATGCACAAGGTCAAGCAGGAAGCTGGCTGAGGCCCATTCAGTTCATCCCGCCCCTGAGTTTGAAGGTTCTCAGGGGCGGTCCTGGGCACCAAAGGGCCCTTCACCCGAAGAAAGGGAGGTGGGTGGGAATGGCCAGGGAGGAGGGAGCTGGACTGTCCTCAGAGGGTTGGGGTTGGGCTGTGCTGCTGTCTGGGGTGGGGAGAGACTGGGATGAAACGAGGTCTGACATTGCAGAACAGCCTTTTCCACTTGTGGCCTTAGTTTCTCTGTCTGTTACGTGGGGACTACCCCTGGGGTGGGGGTGGGGGTGAAGGGATCTCTGTGTCTCTTTAAAGCTCAAGCATCTGCTCTGGGAATGTAGGAGGAGATCAAGGGGAGAGAACCCATCTCTTCGATGAGAGAGAGGAAAGAGAATGAAAAAGAATAAGAAATGAGAGAGGAAGGAAGCTAAAAGGAGGGACACTTCCTGATATGCAGCTGAAACCCCAGGGCTGAGGTTCAGGACCAAGGCGCTCCCCTTGGGCCTGCTTGCTTCTCTGTCTTTCAAAGCCTGTCTTGGGCCTCCCCCAGGCAATCCATTCTTTGTCATCTCTGTGCCCCGTTTCTCATCTCTCCACTTGCTTTGTTCATCTGCAGCCTCTATTGATCCCTTGCACACCTCTGTCTCTCCCTTCTTTTTTACCCTGTCTCCCCCCTCGCTCTCCAGAGTCACCCCCTCCAACTCTCTCCACTTCCCACTCACTGATATTGATTGGCCTCTAGGCGGTTTCCCTTCCTCTCCTCTCGCTACCGGCTCCTCCCTCCCTCCCTCTGGGACCATAAATTTTCTGCCTGCTCAGAGCTGTGTCAGTCTATATTTCAGAGCCAGGGGCACAAGCATGGGATGGAGAAGGCAGGACAGGCTTTGGGGGCCCAGCCCTGTTCCCCAGCCCTCATGCAGTCTCTCCTCCCTCTTGGGGTCATGTACCATCTCAAAGCCTCCTCTCGGGTGCCTCTGGGGACCCCTTTTTTCACTTCCGAGGTGCTGGGGTCAAAAGGGGCCCGGGCATCTAGCAAAGGTGGGGAGGCGACCGCAGCCATGGAGGAGCTGTCCTGAGTGCTGACTGCATCCAGGAGCTGGGCACAGCAAGTGTGGGGCTCCAGGTGATAGTTTTTGCTCCAAAATGGAATTGAGGATTAATAAGCAGGAGTCAGCCCTCTCCCCCCACCAATCTCCCTCCCCTTTCTCACACCCCTTCCTTTTGCCCCTTCTTCACCACCTCTCCTCACTCCACTACACTATTTCTTTCACTCCTTTCAGATTGTCTCCACCTCCCTCTTCCTCCTCCTCTACCCTCTGCCCCCCCCCCCCTTCCTAGCAGAGCTTCCTCTGGGCAGAACCAAGGTTGATGTGGGTGTGGAGGTGGCATCCAGATAAGGGGAAGGGAGCTTCCCTGCACTTATTTCTTGGGTTATGACAAGTGCCTTGACGAGATCCCCAAAAGTCTGGGGGCCAGATCCCAGTGGAGGGACACCTAGAAGGAGAAACGGCTGCCTCGGCTGGACATAAGTGGCTCAGGAAGGATTTGGGGACATTCAGTGGAGAGCTGTCCTGGAAACCCTGTGGAGGGAGAGGTTGAAGCTGGGGGAGGGGAGTGAAAAGGAAGGATTGGAGGAGTCCGGGAGGGGTGAGCTGGGGTAGGGGTCACCCTTGTGGGAGGTGGTGAGGAGACGGTGTGCCTGTGACGTGTATTACCAGTACCTTTGAGCTCCAGGTGCATTGTTTGTATGCTATGGGTGACCCTGTTTTGGGAGGGTGAGCTAGGGTAGGTGTCTGTGGGTAGTTGGCCATGCCTTGCCTGTGACCAAACATATATGTGTGCGCATGTATGCCTCTGGGCATGTGTACATGCTGGACTGAGTGAGTTCATGTGCCAGTCTCTATTAGTACATGTATGCATGTATGTGTCTGAGCCTGTGTGCATGCGCTTGCACTGGTGCCTGTATGGACACGTGGGTGTCTCCATCCCTAAGCCCGTTCACATCCTAGCGTACACGTGTGTTCCAAGGGATGCGTGCAGAGGTGCCAGTGGCCACATCTCTGCGCGCTGGACCAGCGAGCCCTATTGGGGTTCGTCCAGGTGCGGGGCGGGGGGGGGGGAGGAGGAGGAAGAGATCGGCCTCTTTTGCTAGCCTCAGTCCTGTTCAATTATTCAGCAGGGCCCCTTCTCCGGAGGGGGCGGGAGAGGAGCGCGCGCCCGGGCGCAGGGGAGGGGCGGGGCGCGCGCCGAGGAGAGGCGAGCGCCGAGCGGGCTAGCCAGGTGCCGCGCGCCAGAGCTGCCCAGCGCCGCCCGCAGACCGGGAGCCGCTCCGGTCCCTCCGCCCTGCCCCCTCCTCTTCCCGCGCTCCCTCTCCCCTCCCCTCTCCACTCCCCTTCTTTCCTCCCCCTTGCCTCCCTCCTCCCTCTCCCTTCCAGCCTCTCTGCCTCTGCAGCAACACTCCGCTGCCTCCATCTCTCCGCCGGAATCTCTCAGGCTCGCGCCTTTCCTCTGCTCAGCCCCGCTCCCCTCCTCTCCTCTCCCCTCCTCTCCCCTCCCTCCATTCCCCCTCACCCGGATTTGCTTCCCTTCCCCCTTCTCCCGCCCCCCTCCCCCCGGCCGCTCCCTCCTTTCCCCGGGCCTCCGTCGGGCGGCAGCGGCGGCAGCCGCGCGGCCGGCCATAGTCTCCGTCGGGCTCCTGCTTCTCCCCTCCGGTCCTCCTCCCCGGCTCGGTTTTTCCGCAGGATTTCCCAGCTCTCCCCTCCCTGCCTGGCCCCCGCGCTTCCCCTACCCCTCCACCCGGCACTATGCCCCCTCCCTCGGGCGCTCCCCCGGGTTTCTGACGGCCCTGTGCGCCGCTCCGACCCTTAGCTCCGCGATGGACCCAGGCGTCCTGCACCTTGGCGTGGCCGCTCCGCGGACCCCGGATTCCCCGGCGGGGTCCAGTTGATTTCGTTGGCTTCGGACCGAGGCTTGGGCTCTCGTTTTCCTTCTCTTCACCCCTATCCCCCCTCCCGGGGCTCGGAGCCGGAGGGGGGCTTCGCGGGGCTGCGCAGCCCCGCGTCCCCGCCCCCGGCCATGGGGCTGTGAGGCGGCCGCCCCCGGGCCGAGATGCCCCCCGGGGGGAGCGGGCCGGGGGGGTGCCCGCGCCGCCCCCCCGCCCTGGCCGGGCCTTTGCCGCCGCCGCCACCTCTGCTGCCGCTCCTGCTGCTGTTGCTGCTGCTGGGGGCGGCCGAGGGGGCCCGGGTCTCCTCCAGCCTCAGCACCACCCACCACGTCCACCACTTCCACAGCAAGCACGGCACCGTGCCCATCGCCATCAACCGCATGCCCTTCCTCACCCGCGGCGGGCACGGTAAGTGGCGCTGCCGAGGCCGATCGGCCGGCTGCCCCCCCTCCCCCGGCGTCCGCCTCCGGTGTCCGCGGCCCTGGCCCCCGCGGGCCGCACCCCAGCCTGCGTGCGCCGAGGCCCAGCCCCTCTGCCTTTCGGCCCGCACCCCCTCACCTCCCATCTCTGGCTCCCATCTTCTCAGCCCCACCCTCGCTTCTCCATCACCACCCCCATCCTTTTATCACCTCATCTCTGTCTTCACCACTTTCTTCCTTGCCTCACCTTCACCTCCTTATCCTGATCTCTGGTTTGTTATCACCTTCGTGTTTCGGTTCCCCTGTCACCTCCCTATCTCTGTCCTTTCATCCTCTGTCCAGCTCTCCCTTCCCCAGTCTCTTCCTCTTCACCTCCATTTCTGCCCCTTATTTCTCCATCTGGCTTACCTCCACCTCTTCCTAATCCTCACCTTTGCATTGCTGGTCTTGCATCTCTGCACCCCGTTATCTTCTTGTCTTTGGCCCCCCATAACCACCATCCCATCTCTGTGCCATCTGTCATCTCTGCCTCTGAAATGTCCCATCTCTTCTCTTTCACCTCTTGATATCAGGCTCTATTTCACCGCTGTCCCTCCAGCAGCCTTCCCGTCTTTTCCTCATTGCTGTCCTTCCACCACCACCTCCCAAACATCTCCACTTTCTCCTTTCCACACCTCCTCATGCTGCCCTGCCTCCACCTCTGATCCCCAGCACTTCTCACCTCTGTAGCCCTGTTACTTGGACTTGGCTTCCCCCATTCCAGTCTCCATCACCTCCTGGCAGTCCTCTATCACTCTCCACTGCTAGCACCTCATCTCAGCCCCTCTTAACCTTCCATTTCAAAACCTACTTCACTTTCCCCTCAGACCCTGTCACCTTCCATTTCTGACCTCTGTCGCTTCTTGCTTGTGCCCTTCATCACCTCCCATCTCAGGCCCCTCATCACTCCATATCTTAGACCCTTAAGAGTCTCTGCCTGCCATCTCTTCCCATCTCTGTACCTGCCACCTTCTATCTCTGTCCCCCATATTCTCCATGCTCCCATCACTTCCAGTCACTGCACCCCCATAATTTCCTGTGTACTCCCCATTACCTCCCATATCTGTCCCTCTTCATATTTTATTTCATATCCATGTCAGACTTCATAACTTCCCATTTCAGTCCCTCCTTCACATTCCATCTCAGAGCTCCTGTCACCTCCCATCCCAGAGACCCTATCAGCTTCCATTTTAGTCCACTCATCACTTCCCCTCTCTATACCCCCGTTACCTCCATCTCTGTACCTCTCTCAGCTCCCATATGGTACCACTTAAAACCTCCCATATCAACCCTCTATCGCCTCCCATTTTTATACTTTGTCACCTTTCGTCTTTGGCCCCCATCTCAGCCCTCCATCACCTCCCGTTTCTGTACCTCCATCACTTCTCATCCCTGTACTTTCATCACCTCCTCTACCTGTCCTCTCATCACTTCCCACTTCTGTACCCCCATCACCTCCCATCTTGGTCCTCTGACATTTCCATGCTCGCCTCACTTTTTATCTCAACTCCCATCACCTCCCATCACTGTGTCTTCACCAGTTTTCACTCTGTACCCTTGTTGCCTCCTATTTCTGCACTCCCATCACTTCCCATTTCTGTTCATCACCTATCATTTTTTCACTTCATTTTTGTTTCTCCCTCACCTTCCTTGCCTGTATCGTCATCAGTTGACTTCTAGGCCCCTCATGGCCTCCCGTTTCTGCACTCATCTCTGCCTCCCCATTATTGTTCTCCATCTGTTTATCCTTGCTTCCCAGTCTGTGTTCCCCTCCATCACTTCCCATCTTTCCGCCCCTTTCCTATTCTTTGCTTTTCTCCTACTTCGTCTTTAATTTTTGCTGCCTCTGCTCTCTCCTCATCCATTTCCCAGGAGTGGCCCTTTCCAACCCTTCCCTTCATTGCTCGCTTCTCTCTTCTCAGCATAGCCTGGTCTTGTCGGAGCTCTGTCCCAGCTGGAGTCTTCTCCATGCAGCGCTCTCCCATGTCTTTCTCTTCTTCCACTTGCCCACCCAACACCTTGCTGCTGATCTTAACTCTGTTTCTCCCCACAGCTCTCAGGCCCTCTGTGCCTTCCTCCCTCCTCTTCATTGTCCCCTCTGGCTGCCTTGAGGCCCAGTGTTGCTCCCAAAGGGGTCCAGATAAGACATGGTCTTTCTGGGCAATGAGGAGACACATGAAAGGATGAGACAGGAAAGGGCAGCCAGGGGTATTGGGGGAGAGCATTGTGGGGTGAAGAGGAGAGTTGGTGAAAGGGAAAGGAGAGAGATGCTGGCCCAGGGAGATGAGCAGATTGGAAGGAGGGGCCTGGGCACTGAGGCCAGAGGAAGGCTCAGTGGAGGACCTGGAGTTGGGATGTGAAGAGCTGGGCGAGAGGGAGAGAAAATGGAGGAAAGAGCATGGGCAGGGGGAGTGGCTATGGAAAGTTTGTGTTGGGATTGCCTCAGAGACGGCCCCCTCCATGCTGGGCAGAGAAGAGAAACAGCCCCAAGAGGGCCAATGGCTGCCCAGTGCCACATGGAAGCCGAGGACGAGCTGGAGGGCGTCCAGAGAAGTGATGGAAAGTGGTGGGAGCCTGCGTGGAGGAGCCCGTAAGGGTCAGGGAGGTGAAAGGAAGGAAAAGGGTCAGAGGGCAGACAAGAGCAGGGAGGAGACCATGTGTCATGGCTGAACCGTGCCTCCGCTCAGCTTAGCCCTGGGGGGAGGTGAAAGGACAGGCTTGTCTTGGGGTTTCACGCTTGGCTAAAGGAAGAGGTCAACTGGGGAGACCTTTCTGGTCCAGGGGAGACCTTTCCTTTCTGCCCAGCGTCTCCCCAGCCTCCCTCAGGGTAAGGGAGCCTCTCTTTCTGCACCTGCCTTTCTGTCTCCCTTCTCTTGGGATCTCACTGCATTTCTCCTTGCCTTCCTTCCCTCCTTCTCTTCACTCTTTCCTCTATTTACCCTTCCGTCCCCCAGCCCCTCCTGTTACATAATATGCCTACAGACTCACCAGATACCCATGATGCTCCTGCAGCTGCTGTTGATCTAGGCATGAGGGGACCAGCACACCTGGCTCCTAGAAATGGCCCGAGAGGGTGGCACGCTCCTGGTCCTTAACCCTGATGTTGGTTTCGGAGTCAGTGAGGAGCTTCTCAGCCCCTGACTTGCATTTGTGGTACCCTCTGAAGCCAGTTCTGGGTCAGTAGCTTCCAGGGCTCTGGATTCATTGCTCCAGCTTACAAAGGGCGCTGGCATGTGGGTGTGTTAACTTAGACTTCTAACTGGATGGTTTATGGCCAAGAATTGAGGGGATGAATCAAGGGGACTCATGAATTGAGGGGACATTGTTCTAGAATTCTAGATCAGGAGAGCAGAGCCCAGGCGGTGGATCTGTGGAGATCCTCCTGGGTTGTGAGGAACCACATACAAGAACTGTGCTGGGCTGTGGGCACCTAGGAGCGTGGCCTTTCTAGATTGTGTAGGACATTTTCTCTTCCGTGATTCTGGATCTACCAGATTTTTGTCATGGCTTCTGATGCTGCAGGGAGATGGGCAGATGGAGGGTCTGTCTGCACGTGTAGTTTTAACCACAGGGGCACCCCCACATGGGGTGTTTAGTTGGGATGCTTATGTTGTTGGGGTCTGGGTTAGCTAACCATTATTAATGGTTGGTTGGTTTTTTTCTAGAATGCAGGTGTGTAGGAACCATATGGAGGATTCTTGATCATCGAGTGTTTTACTGGATCAGTGAATTTTTGGGTCTGGGAGGCAGTGAGGAGACTCTTTGGAGGTGGCCAGAAGGTGCTAGCTCTGGACCTTTGGGTGGTGGGCCAGAGCGCTCTTGTCTCGGGCTTCAGGGATGCGCGACCCCCCCCCCCAATTGTTCTGCAGTGTAGCTCACTAGCGGTTTTCCTGGGGAGATCAAAAACAGTGGGTGTGGACGACCTTAGGGCAACACGGTGGTCCTTGGCTTAGGCCCGTTTCCGCTCCGGAGCCCTTTCTGGAACCTTTCAGAGGCCCTAGATGTGGTGCGGAGCCCTGGTTCCGTGTCTCTGTGCCTTCCCCCGGGAGTCGGGTGGCCAGGGCAGAGGAGAGCCTGAGGGGTGAGAGGCGCGTGGCGACTGCCGGATAGGTACCAACCCCGGAGGGACTTGGTGGAGCCCCGCCCCCTGCCCGCCGTCCTCCCTACCCAGCCCTCTGCGCCCTCTGGCGGGATTGCGGGGCTGGGGAGAGAAATGTCTCCCCAGGGTAATTACTCCCGGCCCAGTCCAATAAACGTTTCATCCTTTATCCCTTTGGCCCAAGAAGTGTCCCTCCGCCCGATCCGCACACAGTCTAATAAACGCCCTTAGGCTTTTCCAGGCCCGCCCTGCGTAATAAACTGGCCGCAGTGTGAGAACAGCTGGGTAATAAATCCCGGGGGAGGCCTGGCCGAGCAGGGCCTGGGGCTGGGACGCGAGACGGGGCAGGGGGCAGGCTGCCCGTGCGTCCTCGGCTGGGGGCGGGGACGAATGCGCCGTGCTCGCCCCTGCCCTCGCTGCCTGCCATGGCCCGCCTTTGTGCACTTAGCGCCATGTTGCCCAGCCTCCGCGTCTCCTCTTGGGGGTCTGCCTCTCCACCCCGGGTCTTTGTGTGCAGCTGGGTGCGTCGTCTCCTCTGTGTTGGTGTGGGGCCTGCGGGTACGTCACTGGGGACATGTGTGCAGTTGGGGTTTGGGGTGTGGGATGCAATGCAGCCTCTCAGCGCTTGGGCCTCACTGCCCAATGGGGCATCGTCCTGCCGGTGGGCACCTCAGGCCCTCTCCAGGCTCAGGCAGGATTCTGTCCAGGGTGACATGCATCTGGGTTCCTGGGTGGGAAAGTAAGGAGAAAGGGCCTCATTTTTCCTAGACATGGGAGATTTGGGAGCAGGCCTCAGGTGGATGGTGTTTCCTTCACTGGTCTGAGGGACCAAGAAACCCAATAAGCCCCTCCTCTGTCTAACTGGGAGGCCCTGGAAGCCTAGGGGGTGAAGACACAGCAGCCCCTGGTCAGGGAGGGGTGGGATGGTGTGTGTGGAGGAAGGTCAGCATCTTAGCTCCCCTGACCCTTCCCACCCCCAAATTTGGCCCTGTTGTTTGTAAGTGGAGAGGGAAGGGAGGACCCTGGATATTAAGGTTGCCATGGAGACAGCCGATTTTTCCAGAGTGCTGCAGTGTTGGAAGTGGAGAGACTGTTACTGGCGGCTAAGGCCTACCCTGCTCCAGGCTTTCAGGCCCTGGCCTTCCACCCCGACGCCTGTTTAGGGGTGTGGCTCAGTGTACCCTGCCCCCATCCAACTTTCCACTCTACTCTTGGTTCAGCCCCCCCAGTTCTGGGCCTTCAGGACCCCTAGGTAGAAAGGACACTTGGGTCTGGAGGGGGCAGAGCCAAGCTCCCCATGTGCTGGAGGCGCTTTCCCCAGTGACAGCCTATGGCGAGATGTCAGTTATTAGACATCAAGGCTGTTCTTTCACCCTGTCGTGCCCCGGGGTGGGGAGGTATCTCTCCTCTCCGGCCCTTCCTGGGGAGAGGGAGGGCATCGAACACAAGTGCCCTGGGGAATAGCGCCTGTTCCCCTAAGCCCAGACCCCGCTGGCGTCACTGCCTCTCAGGCCTCCAGGCACCTCCTTCTCTCCTCAGCTCCTCCTCAGCTCCTCCCTGGGCCTGCAGATGGTGCCGCCCTCCAAGGCTCTCAGGAGTCCCCTCTCTTTTGGGGGCTTGGGAACTTCCTGGGGTAGAGCCCCCTATCCCTGAACTGTACTGCTGGAAGTACAACCGGGCTCTTGAGTCCCTGAGGGGAGAGACCCCGAGGTTTTTGGAGGGGCCCAGCCTTAGTGTTAGCAGCTGGGCTACCATCTTGGCAGAGCAGGTCTGCTCCTCGGAAGTGCCTCAGGCCCCCCAGCAGCCAGGCCCACCCCGCCCCGCAGGCTCCCAGCTCCCTGACCCTAGGTTTTCCATCCTTCCCAGAGCTGTCCCACCCCAAGGCGCCACTTTCCTCCCAGCCTACGCCAGGCTTTTGCCCTCAGACCCCATCTGCCTCTCTTCCTTTCTGGGTAAGTCCTCCCCTGAACCCCTCCCCCCCAAGAAGTGCTTTGAGAGGAGTCGTTAGTGGCTAATTATTTAATTAAGTATTTTATGAATCTCATCTGCTCCATTTATGTTCTAAAGAATGCAAGATTGTTCTCTTCCCTTCTCCGAAGGCCCCAGAGTACTAGGCCTCTAGGCCTCCCAGAAAAGGCTCCCTTCAGGAAACTGGGTGACCGGCCCCCCACTCCTACCCCCAGCCAAGCCATCAGTCTGCCCCCACCCCCAGGGAGCCCAGTCAGCCGCAGGAGGGAACATGGAGACTAATGGGGTTTATTTTGGGGCTGAGATCGTTAGGGACCTCACACCCGCCCCCGGAAGCCGGATGGAGAAGATGGAGACCAAGGGGGAGAGAGGGTGGGGTGGGGGAGGGCAGGGAGAGGGAGCCTTCATCTCTGGCTCCCACTCGCCTACTTTCTCTCTGCTACACCCCTCTCTGTCCCTCTCTGTCCATCTGTCTCTCTGCCTCTTTCCTCCCCTGGCTGTCAGTCTCGACCCGCCCCCCCCCATCCCCTATGTGTTTCTCTTCTGGCAGGGATCCAGGACCCCCTGTGTTGGGTCTCAGGCAGCCCCCTAGCTGGGAATGGAAGCAGAGAGTCTTGGGCAAACCGGGACCAGGAGGGGGTGGGGGGCAGGTGTTGGAGGGATGCCAGCCTGTGGGCTATGAGTCAGAGCTGAACACAGCCCGGCTCTTCCTCCTGCCATCGCCTGGGGCTCCTTTTGCCTTGGTGCCTGCTTAGCGCTGGCCCCACGGAAGCACACACCTTGGATCTGTCACCTCTGCCAGCCCTGGGAGAAGTCCATCTGGCCAGGCCTAGGCCCCTTGGGTCCTGCCTGCCCCCAGCACTCCTCTTGGTCCCCTTGCAGCCTCTCTCTGGGCTCTCTCTCTGTGTCACTGTCTCTGTTACCTCTCTGTTTTGCTGTAATTAAAACCAGAATTCTTGATGAGGCAGCTACATCTGTCTGTGCGCATGCACAGGCTCTCACCCGGGCACCCTCCTGCCAACTGTTCCCCAGGACTGCAGGGCCTGGTGGCTGCTGTGGGCATCCCAGCTGAAGCCCTGTACCCGAAACCTGGTGTCCCAGTGATCAGGTCACAGTCCCGTGGACCTGCTGATCTTGCCCTCCTGATGTCATACCTCCCTCTCCCTTTCCTTCTCTCTGCAGCCGGAACCACATACATCTTTGGGAAGGGGGGAGCGCTCATCACCTACACGTGGCCCCCCAATGACCGGCCCAGCACGAGGATGGACCGCCTGGCCGTGGGCTTCAGCACGCACCAGCGGAGCGCTGTGCTGGTGAGGGTGGACAGCGCCTCCGGCCTCGGCGACTACCTGCAGCTACACATCGTAAGGCCCCCCCAACCTTCTCACCCCAAATCCAGTCAGTCCCTTCATTGCCGCGGGGTCAGTACCTCCAATCTCCCCTTGTGGAGCCCTCAGAACCTCTGTTCCCTGATTCCTGGAGTCCCCTCCTGATTATGCATGAGACTCCCAGCGTCACCCCGCTGACGTGAAGCTCCCCCGTTCCCCATTCCTTGAGACCATCTGTGTCTTCTGACCTTTCCAAATGCAGTTAAGGGCTTCCGGGAGTCTTCCAGGCCATTCTGCAGCTTTCAGAAATGTCCCCACATTAGTGACTGCCCTGGGCTGCTGCCTGCTCCCTCCTAGACTGCCTAGGGCAGCCCGCTGTGCCCTGCCCCTGTTCCTGCCCTGCTCCTTCAAACCCCCCTGCCCCAGAGCAGCCCACCTTTGCTTCTTCACCTTGCCTTCAAATCCTGCCCCTGACTGCCCTGCCCTTGACCTCTGTTTCTATGACCTTTGCGCTCCCAGCCACCCTCTGACCATGGCCTCTCTGGCTGTGCTCACTATTCTGTGACCGCTAGGCCCAGCCCCATGCCCGCCCCCCACCCCAACCTCCGGTCACCCCCAGCTCTGCCTTTCTCTGCCCAGCTCTTCCCTGGGCCCCAGTCTTCCTTCCTCAAGCTCTGCTCCCTCCCAGCGCCTCCCTCTGAGCCTCCTGCCCTACCTGCAGCTCCTCTCCCCGCAGTTTTCATCCCAAATCGGGTCTGCAGGCAGCCCCTTTTCTTCCTCGAGCCTTTCTCCATCTCCGGTCCTGTCCACACCCTTTCTTTATGGCCTCTGGCCCTGCTACATTTCATTTCTGCTCTTAGCCTCTCCCCTGGCCCCTCCCCATGGTTTTAACCCCTGGACCTCACCTATACAGCCGCCTCCATCCCCTCCCTGTACCCCACATGCTGAGTCTGGCCAGAACCCCTGAACTGGGAGAGTTGAGCAGGCTGGCCAGGCTCTGTGTGCTGGAAAGGTCTGGGTGGGGGGTCCCTGGGCTTTCAGGGGAGCAAGGAAGCCAGGGGAGAAGGCTTGTTTGGGCACTGGCCCCTCCCCATCTGATTGGGACCGTGGCTACTGGCCCCTCCTTACACTACAGCTTTTTAGAGTCCCTTGGCTGTGCACCCTTCCCGCAACGCCAGGGGGTGAAGGGAGGAGGTGTGAGGAGAGGTGCCCTGTGGGCAGAGCTGAGATGGAGTGGAAGTGGGGTGCTGGGCAGGAGAGAATGGACAGGGAGCGTGGAGGAAAGGGGTACAGAGCGCAGAGTGGCCTGGGGAAAAGGCCTGGGAGTTCCGTGTCCATGAGAGCAAGACAGATAGCGTCTCGGCCTGGGTGAGACAGGGTGGCTGTGGACAGCACATGTGACTGTGTAACACTGGGGGACTGTGGGGGTGATGAGAGCGGCTGTGTCTTGTGGCCTCTGGTCAGGTGTGGCGCTCTGGATTTGTGTTTCTTGGCTGAGTGATGGTTGCTGTTGTTGCAGTCGCCTGACCATGTGTGGCTGGTGGGACTGTGTTTCCGGGTCCCTCCCTGTGACCGAGGGATCCTGTTCTCGTCCCCCAGTCATGAGAGGCAATGTGTGGCTTGGGAGCAGGGGGCCTGGGTTTGAGTCCCAACTCTGCCACTTCCTTGCTCTTGGTGCGGTCACCCCACCTCTCTAGCGTCAGTGTCCTCATCTGTGTAGTGGCACAATAGGAGGCCAGAGGTGTGGATGAGATCATGTATGTAAAGCACTTAGGACATCGCCCAGCCCTCAGAAAGCACCCTGGCAGCGAATACCCGTGTTAGCTAGTGTCGTCAGTGCTCGTCCACCTGGACGAGTCGGTCTGCACGTGTTCTGTGTGTCTCTTTGACAGCATCTGTGTGTCTGTGCTGTAGGTTTAGGGGACAGGGCTCCCTAGTGCTAAGGAGAAAGGATGGGGGTATCAGGGTGCAGGGAGAAGGGATCTGTCTCTTTTCCTTCCCAGCAGTTGCCCACAGACCTTGCCAGGTGAAGGCTTATGGAGGAACAAGGCTTGGTGCCTGGTGCTGCACGGATCAGGGGAGAGGGGTACCTGGCGAAGGTGGGGGGCCCTGGAGGAAGCGTGGGAGCCATGAGGGAGGCCAGTTCTCAGGGGAGAGTTGGGCACCAGATGGGCTGCAGCCCCTTGAGGGCAGCCCGCAAGCCCCCTCCTGCCTTGGTGTCACAGCAGCTCCCACCACAGCGTCATTAGCAGCTCTCAGAGAGCGGGGAGGCGGCAGCAAAATAAGAGAAAAGCAATTTGACGTTTCTAATAAAGCGTCGCTCCACTTTGCCAAATTAATTTTGACTCCCATAATTATTTGCTGTAGGAGCGGCCGCGTTCTCCCCACCGCTGCCTAATGAGGTAATTGGGGAATTAGGAATTAATGACTTTAACAGAAGTGACAACTGACTTCACGTCGGGAGCAGCTCTGGGGAACTGCCTCTCCCCCGGAGTGCATGGCTCTGAGCTCCGCTGCCTCCTGGGAAACCCAGGTGTCCTGCCTTCCAGCTGCCCGGGCTGGCCCTCTGCCTGGCCGGCCCCAGGCTGCGACTGCCCCTTGACCAGCTTCACCGCCCAGCTGAGCCCCGTAGGGAGGAACCCTCGGAGGCGTCAAGGACTGGTGCTATTCTGGGCGATGCTATTGCTAACAATAGTACTGGGGAGCATGGCTGTTCCCCTCACGTGTGTGGGAGCAGGTGAGCTCCCTGGGATGTTGTCAGTTGTGGGTGGTAGGTGGGTGGGGCTCGCTAGTACTCTTTGTTGGCAAGGCCAGCCTCAGTTTCCTTGCTTTACTGCATCTGACAAGGAAAGGTGCTGCATACGTGTATGACTGTGTGTGTGTGTGTGGGGGGGGCTTCCCAGGTTCTAGGAGGAGGGGAACTGGAACCACAGTGGGAAAGGGATAGGGCGTGGGTTTCCAAGTGAGCCACAGCTGCACACGTGCCCCCCAACTCTCAGAACCCCAACCCCTGCCCCATCTGTGAGCCACCCTATCCCCACCTCCAGTGACACCAAGCCGCTTGGCTCCACTGGCTGTAGGAGGTGACAGCAGAGTAGTTCCTTGTGCCCGGGCTGAGTGGTTCCTTGTGCCCGGGCTGAGTGGTTCCTTGTGCCTGGGCTGACGAGAGCAGACTTTCAGGAAGACCCCAGGAGTGTAGTGTGTGCAGTGATGACCCGGGTCCCCATGACTGTGTGTGATCCAGGGGGCCTGAGTGAACCCGTGCGAGTGTCTGTCCTGTGTGGGACCGCAGGAGGCCGAGCTCAGGAGTGCCGCTGGGAAGTGCAGGAGAATGGGATAGGGGCCTGGGTTGAGGGCCTAGGGTCCTTTCCTAGCCTCTCAGATCACCCCCCGCCCCCAGCAATTTGAGGCAGTGTCTCCTCAGACTAGTGGGCAAGGGGGAGAGAGCATTGGCTTTGGAGTCAGACCAAATGGGCTTCAAATCTGGGGTTCCAGAGGGTTGCTATGGGGATGAAGAGAACGTGGGTACTGTACCCAGAGGGCTGGCACAATTTCGGGGTTCAGTGAAGCTCACCCTCTCACTCTGGCACCATTGATATAACTCTTCTTGCTCTGTATCCTGGGTGGCCTCTGCAGGGTTCCCCATGGAGGTCATTTCTGGAGCTGGGGACCTGGGTCCCCGAGGTGGCTCAGAGGGATTCCTTACTCCCCTTCTCTAGGCCTCGTCCCTGTCTGTCCTCTGCCTATCCCTCCCCAGCTCCCAGCCCCATCCTCTAACCTACACCCCCATGCTCACCTTTCCTTGGTAAGTCCCACATGGTTTGTCTCCCTGATCTCTTTCCATACCTGTCACCTTCCAAAGCGTGCAGTTCACACCCCCACCTCTGCCGGCACACTCAGGCCTGGCCTACATGGGGCTGGATGGGCTGCCAGGAGAGGCACGCGGGTGCCCTGGTGCGGGAGCCCTGGGGGGCCTGCTCAGTGCTGAGCACACGGGATGGGAGGCTTGAGGCTGGGGGGTGGGGGTGGGGCGGTCAGACCTTCCCCAGACAGGGGCGGCTCCTGTGGACTTCTCTGTTGGTTGTGTTTTAGGGCAGCCTCCGCCCTCTGTGCTCCCGCTGGTCCCCAGCAGGGCCCTGGTTATCTTGTCTGAGGCCTGGGCTCAGGGGCCCTTGAACAGAGTAGGTGCCCTGGAAACATCTGTGAATGTTCTGAATGAACCGAAAGGCAAGAGGCAGGAGTGGTCAGTGGAAGTGCTGCAGGCCCAGGCTCTGCAGCCCATGGTGGCTTCCCCGACCTCTCTGAGCCACAGTTTACTCCCTTGCCAGTATATGGGGAAGGGACGAGCCTGTGCCCCTCTTTGGGCAGGTGAGAGGGTCCAATAAAGGCATGACTGGGAGAAGTACGTGGTAAAGCTATGAAGTGCTGTGGAGCTGGGCCGGTGGTGGTCACAGGTAGAGTTCTAGGAGTGAATGGTTGCTCCTTCCTGGTTGCTGACCTCTACCTTCCTGTCCTCAGGACCAGGGCACCGTGGGCGTGATCTTTAACGTGGGCACAGACGACATTACCATCGACGAGCCCAATGCCATCGTGAGTGACGGCAAATACCATGTGGTGCGCTTCACTCGAAGCGGTGGCAACGCCACCCTGCAGGTGGACAGCTGGCCGGTCAACGAGCGGTACCCGGCAGGTAGGCCGCCTGGGCGCTCAGAGGTGTGGAGGGAGTGGCCGGGCAGGGCAGGGAGGCCTCTGATAGGAGCACTGCCTGCACCTGGGGCGGGGCTAAGCCGAGAGGCGTCTGGATGTGGGCGTGGCAAACGATGAGAAGGCTGACAGGGAGGCGGGACCAGGATGGGTGTGGCTAAAGAGAACCCTGGGGGAGATTTGTGGGACGGACAATGACTGCGCTCCTGGGAGTTTGGCAGCTAGGAGGGGGAGAGCAAAGCTAAGCAGGGAAGGCTGCAAGGCCAGGTCCAGTTTGGGGATGAGGGAAAAGAGAAGAGGAGGGAAGGTAGAGAGCCTGATGCAATTGAGGAAAGGATGAGTTCAGAATTGAGGGCCAGGTGGAAAGGGGGTGGGGGCAGACGCAGAAAAAGGTAGAGAAGATCCGGAAATAACGCAGAACATATCTTGGTGAGGAGACAGGGCGGTTCCCAAGGACAGAACTAAGGAAGGAACCAAGGTCTTTACAAAGAGCAAGTAAAGATCCATATTAGGAGATCTTAGGTAAAGGAAGAGACGTAACCATGGAGACTCGGAGAAAAGGAACCCCAGTTTCTCAGGGAGTAAGAGACATGGTGAAAGGGAGAGAGAGAGAGAAATGACAAGAGTGAAAAATAGGGTCAAGTGCATTCAACAAACCTTTATTGACAACCTACTAGGTACCAGGCAGGTCCTGTGCTAGGCCCTGGGGATGCAGAGGTGAGTGGGCCACAGCCCCCTGGTCGCAGGGGGCTCGCAGTCTTGGTGGGAGGGGAGGCAAGCGTAGGAATGCAGAGACCCAGTTCAACAGTGTGACAGCTATGGTGGCCGAGGACGAGCCCAGGTGTGAGTACAGGGAGAGCTAGGGATGAGGACATGAAAGGAATGAGGCGGCAGAGACTGCGAGATGCCGAGGGAGGCAGACAGCGCCTCAGAGCAAGAGGAAACCAGAGGAGCGATGGACAGATATGGAAATCGTCCCTGAGACATAAGCAAAGACGGAGGCGGCTCCTGGAGTGATGCAGAGATATATGGAGCCACTGTCGCGCAGACCCAGCCAGGGAGAGGAGAGGTGGACAGAGCCTCGGGAGGAGAGGAAGAGAGCCTCAGTGTGGGAGATAAGGGGGGTGGGAGGGAATCGAGCCACTGCAGGGGAGAACCGCAGAGACACAGAAACGCAGAGCTATGGGCTGAGTGACACTGCAGTCACGTACACGAGGTGACCGGGAAGCAGGGCATGTGTGGCCTCGGCTCCTCTCTCAAGCAGAAGTGACAACCAAGGCAGAGGCAAAGAAGCTGCCCCATGTTGACCAAGAGTGGCCTGGGCAGAAAGACAGTGAAAAGTGCAGGTGTGCAAATCTCATGGACCCGCTTATGCTGGAAGATGCCAGTGTAGGGTCCCAACTCATGTTCGTGAGGGCTTGTACCCAGACATTCTCGGGCGGCCCCTGGACACAGAGAACCACATGTTGCTAATAAACATAGAGGCTGATGGATACACAGGCCAACCCCAGACACACGGATGACCGCAAATATTCATCTGGCCAGACAGACACATCGCTGCAGAGGGCTGGCAGCCTCCACCGAGGCTCTGGGCACATGGGTCACCGAGACACACAAGGGCCCCTGTGCTAAGTTCCACACATTGGCCAGGCTGCGTGCGTATGATTGCCCTGTGGGCATCAGACTTCTCTGTCTCTCAGCCACACACACATCAGAGCAATCTGTGTAGTAGTGAAGACATCAGTCTGTGCTGGTCAGGGCTGGATGGGGGGGTGGGGCATGAAAGCCTGACCACAACAAGCCACGGCTCGAGTCCAGAGCTGCTCCCCTTGGAGCCCAGCAGGCTAGAGACTAGGTCAGAGGAGTCCTGCCTGCTCGGGGACTCCTGGCTGGGGGTGGGGCAGACGGCCGGCTGGGTGCTCCTCACCTACATAGTGGAGTTACCTGAGGGCCTGGGGGCTGCCTGCCTATGTGCATGGTGAGAGCAGATCGTCTACACAAGCTGGGTGTCGTCCTCAGCTGTACCGGCAGGTCAGGTTAGCAGTGTGCGCAGGCGGAGAGCCTGGGCCCCCGCCGCTTAGGGAGCAGAGAGACACAGCTCAGGGACCTTGAGTCAGCAGGGCCTGGCATTTAATCCTGGATCTCCTACTGACAAGCCCCGTGGCCTTGGACAAGTCATCTAGCCTCTCTTGAGTCTCAGTTTCCACTTCTGAAAAGTGGGAATAACCCCTACCTCACAGCCATACTGTGAGAATTCCTGAGACAACGTAAGGAACACTAGAATGACATGGCATAGAAGACGGGCCCAGCACACAGAGCTTTTCTTAGAATTGTCTTGTGTTCCAATAAGGCAGATGCACTTCCTGCCTTTCCTCTCAGGACACACACACACACAAGTACCCTAGCACGGGCAGGCTCTGGTCTGCCTCTGCATGTGCACTCCCCTGCCCTCCCTTGCCCCACCTGACCCCTTTCCGGCCACGCCACCTCTCCTCCTACATTGTCTTCTTTGGCCCCTCCCACCCCATTCCCAGGATGGGGTGCCCTGTGCTACCTCTGCCAGAACACAGAATACTGTTGGTCACTTGCCAGGCTTCCTTGCTTGGCTGGGGCTCCCGGTGGGCAAGGGCCAGGCCTTCATCTTCCCATCTCCAGTACCCAGCGCCAGAAACAGAGCAGGTACTCAAGAAATGTTTGCTGAGTGACTAAATGAATAAATGATCCATTTTCGACTTAAACACGAGTGATGTGAATCTGTAGGGAAGGCAGGTCTCATTGCCTCTTAAGCACCTAGGAGGGCACCACCATGCACACGTGTACATGGGGGGTGCTCGTTCATGGGAGGTGTAGGCAGACCCAGGCCCAGGCCCATGTTTCGCTGGGCAGGTGAGCACAGCTGTGCAGGGGGAGATGAGAGGGAAAGTGCCTCCCCGCCCCCAAAAACAGCATGCTTGTTATTGGACAGTATGCAAGTGGTTTCAGTGGGAAGAGTGGCCAGGCTCCCAAAGGAGACCGTTTCCATTCCATGGCTGCTGCCTGGCATCACCCACAGCCAGGGACTGAGAAGAGCACACAGAGCTGCCAGGCACATGGACAAAGCCCTGTCCACAGACAGACACGCACACACACGTCCTCCTTCCCTGTCTCCAGGGCCTGCAGAATGGTGAGTGGAGAAAGGAACAGGTGCATCCAGATGGCCAGCCGAGGATTGAGAAGAAGGTGGGCGTTAGGAATTGTGGGGGAAGAGCCTGGAGGAGAAAAGCTTGTGAGTGAGAGGGGTCAGGAGCCGGGCTGGGTTACCAGGGCAGAGAGGAGATGGGACCTGAGCAGAGAGGAGTCTGAGGGTCTTGGAACGGAGCTGAGACGGGGAGGAGAGGTGTCACCAGACAGAAGAGGGCTGGGGGTGGCTGTAGGGAGGGAACCCTGGGTGCAAAAGGGGGGTGGCAGAGGAGGTGAGATGGTGAGATGGCACCTGAGAGACTGGAGGGAAGGGAAGGGCGTTGGGTGGGGCTGTGGGGGATGATCCAGCTGCTACACTAGGCACACTGGTGAGGTCACCGGCAGCGGTGCCCAGAAAGCGGGCAGTGAGTGACCAGGGTGGGAGACCGGAAGCACCTGCCATGAGAGCAGTGGTGGACTTGGGGGCCTGCAGGGGTGGGGGGTTAAGGTGGAAGCTGGCAGTGGGGTGGAGTGGGAGATGAAGGGAAAGCTGGGGGTGGAGCATGGAAGGTGACGGGAGCCGAGACAGCTTGGAGAAGTGGTTAAGTCTCACTGTTCAATGCGTGTGCCGGGCCACCCCCCTAAATGCTGCATAAACCCCTCGCTTAACCCATCCCTCCTACTTCTAAACCGCCCTCTAAACGCAGTAACCAGCTGGGCCACTGAGGCCTCCCACCCCCTAACTTAAACCTGCTAAATGCCCCTCCCGCCCGCCCGCTGCCCCACTCTGGGATGGGGAAGGAAGCTGGGCGACAGCTTGAGCACCGATAAACCTGTTGAACCTCTGACATTTGACCTTCCAGCTGCCTTTTCTTTCATTCCCCTTTCCTTTTCTTCTTTGTCCCTCTCTTTTTCTTTGGGTTGCTCCTGCCCCCAGGGTGGGACTGGCTCTGGATGGGAGCCTAGGGAGGGGATGGGAGGACAGGGGACCCAGCGTTTCTTCTCCTGCCTTGGGTGGACCTTCCCCCCTTGCCGTTGGATGTTGCTGCTTACTCTGAGTCTCCTGAGAAATGCATAATTACTTTTCTAACTCCTTTGGACTTCGCCGCCTGAGAAACCTACTGTCTTTCTAAACTTTTCCAAGGAAACTTTGATAACGAGCGCCTGGCGATTGCTAGACAGAGAATCCCCTACCGGCTTGGTCGAGTAGTAGATGAGTGGCTGCTCGACAAAGGTAATTAACCAGAATTAATTAATTAATGAATTAATTAACTTTAAAAACACTATCTTAAAGGTGCAGAGCTCTCTCCCCATCCGTGCCTTCCCTATTGCCCGCCCCCCAGTGAAGGGACGATTGTCCCGCCAGGTTGCCCCCTTTCTCTCTGTAGTCGAGCGTCTGTGTTTTTTAGGGTGATGCTTCTGGCCAGGGTTTTTCCTAGAAGAGGTCTCCTCTCTCTCGAAACCTCTGATGGGACTAGGATAACCCATGAGATTCCTGATCCACTCGGGTAAAGCCGCCGGAAAGCAGGCTGGGAGGGAGGTGGTCAGCTCAGAGGTTGTGTACAGGGCCAATTGAGGGTTACAGTGCGTGAGAAGCAGGAAAGCTCTGAGAAACAGTAAATGCTGATCCCAGGACCCAAAGGAGGGTAGGAAGGCTGCACCAGGATCATCTGAGGAGAAAAGGAGAGTGGGGGCCTCAGGTCCTACTGGACAGACCCCCCCCCAAGAGAGTGGCGGTGGGGCCACCGTCTCTGGAATGAGCCCAGCCTGGTCAGAAGGCCCGTTAGAAGTAGTGGAGTTGGGGGGAGACTGGGAGGAAGGGGAAGAGGTGGCCATCCCTCGAGCGTTTCTGTGCTTCCTGAGCTGATGAAGAAGACAAACAGGCTTGTGGTGAGGGAGAAGGCCACTTGTCACCAAGGGAAGTTGGGGCCAAGGGCAAAACCATCCCATTCCCTTTGGAGAGGGGGCGAGCTCTGTACCTCTAAGGCTAAACTCTAGGGGGGCAGTAGAACTGTTAAACCTCCACCTAACCAGCTGATAACTGTGCTTTTAAATGTCCACTGGGGCCTTCCCCAACTAAAATCCCCAAATGTCACTTCCAGCCCCCACAGCCCGCGGGGACTAAACATGCTGATAACCAGATGTGATAAATCCATAACAGGACAAAAAGTTAAAGGGACTGTAACAGACATCGCCAAAACCTACAGCCCCCAGCCACACTGGGTGGCTCTCTCCAGCGGGGCGAACTTTAACCCTTTGAGGAGTTCATGGGGGGTGGGGCCCCAGGGGCCAAGTTTGCTAACCTATGTAGTGTCCTGTCCATTACCCACCTCCCTCTCCCGGAATCAGAGAGGCCAAGGGAGCAGCTTGGGCTGAGGCTGGGACAACTTGTGACCCCACGGGTAGGGAGAAAAGGACAGGCCCTGGAGGGGGGGCAGGACTTGTGGTCCCCCCAGCTGCCCTTCACTGGCTTTGTCATCACACCTCTTGAGGCCTCTATTTCCTGTTCCAGAAAGTGAAGGATTGGGTTAAGTATTCTAGTGTTTTCCCCACTATGGAAGGAGGAACTCACCTGTTGGGTGGCCTTGGTCAAGACTTCCGTTTCCCAAGCCTCAGTTCCCTTCTGGGGAAAACGGACAATGATCCCTGCTCACAAGGGGTGCTGTGAGGATGACATGAAATAAGGAGCAGGAAAATATTGGAGAACCAGATCTGGGCACCCTTGGAGAGATTATTTTACGCTCGGCACCTGGTATATGGTAGCTGCTCAATAAATAGTCACCGCAAGAATCAGTTTTCCGGTTCTAAAACACGTCCTGTGAAGCGTGAGTCCCACGAGATGCTTCACAATAGAGACACTTGTCCAATGAGCTTGGGAAATGCTGAGTCCCGTTTCTTCTTCCTCTTGGAGATGCACAGGGACATTGGTTTAATAAAGGCTCTGAGAAGACCCGTGAGAAAGAAACCTGTTGTTTAATTGTAAAATGTTTGCTTCCCAAACTTGCTTGACGGCTGTGAACCTTCTCCCCTTCGTTCTTCTCATAGTTCTCATGCCTGGTGGTCCTCAAGGGCCTCTCTGGGTCTGGTGTTCCAGCTGCTACTCACAGGTTCTCAGCTTCTGTGGGCTCCAGGTCCCCCACTTGGAAGATGGAGATACTGCTCCAGAGCTGAGTGAGGGCTGGGCAGGGGGAGGGTGCAGGAGGAGGAGACTGAGCAGAGGGGCGGAGCAGACACACCCGTGGCCAGTCATTGGCCAGAGGCCGACAGAAGGGTGGGTGTCCCAGGGAACCCGCGTTTCCAAAGAGTGTGGGTTTCACAAGTTGGACTGTCCTCAGCCTAGGTTTTGGGGGGCAGGGCTCACAGGCACCTAACTGTAAACCACATCTTTAACGAGGCACTAACCAGAGGCTAACAAGGGCTAAGCCAGATCTTAAACCCCACCCCAGCACCAGCAGCTGCAGGCCCCAGGAGTAAGGGGCAATGTAGCAATTCCTCTGCCCCCCTCCTTCCCCAAAATAAGCAACACCAAAACCAAAGTTAAATCTAAACTTAAACATAATAAATATCTTTTCTAAAAACCAAACCAAAGCAACAAACTCAGAGGGTTAAACCGACCCCCAGAAGCATTAAAACCAAACAGAACAGCCAAACCCCACCCAGGTGGGAATTCGAAGGTATCACTGCTGAGTGAGGAGCGAGATTGGAGCTGGAGTGGGTTTTTTCTTTGGCTGTCAGCAAGCGAAGAAAGGTCCCTTTAACATTTTCCATCTCTGTGCTTGCACATCCTGTCGGGGAAGAAGGCCTCTGCTCTCCAGGGCCAGACCCCAGGGCAGTGGCTGGGCCTGGAGGGGAGGAGGAGAGAGGGGAGCCTGGCCAAAGGTCAGAGGGCCTGGTGGTGGCTGGGGGGCGGAGTGAGGTCCCAGCGGCTGCTCCCAGCCTCACACATGCCTCCTCCCCCCATGCACTGTCCTGGCCACCCCTTGCTCTCGCCTCCTCTCTGCCCTGACACACACGGACCACTCGGCCTGGCAGTCGCCTTCTTTATTTCTGCCTCTTCGTCTCCTCTATCTGCTGCTTCCGAGGGCTCCATGGCTTGGGGCTGGACACGGGGTGTGGGATGCTTGGGGAAGCAGAAGGAGAAGATGGGGGATCAACCTGAGGGAAGGGAAAGAAAGGGGGTATGATGTCCCTGGAGCAGGAGACGAGAGGGGGATGGGAAGGTCAGAGGCATGAGCATGGTGGGGAGAGTGGGGAGCTGGCTCCCTTCCCAGCCCCTGTGTGCCCTGGGTCCCCTTCCCCCGGGGTCACCTACCTGGCTGGGCTGGAATTGTGGCTGACAAGGACTTTCCCTCTGGTGTCTGCCCTTCCTCTTTCTCCCTCTCCCCTCTACCCCCTGCTGGTTTCCACCTTGACTTCTCTTTCCTCCCCTGGCACCCCTCTGTTCCCCCCCATCCCTTTCTGGTCTTCCCCCACTGCCTGTCCCTCCTCTGTCTGTCACCCTCGCCCATTGCCCTCCCCCCAGGCCGCCAGCTGACCATCTTCAACAGCCAGGCTGCCATCAAGATCGGGGGCCGGGATCAGGGCCGCCCCTTCCAGGGCCAGGTGTCCGGCCTCTACTACAATGGGCTCAAGGTGCTGGCGCTGGCCGCCGAGAGCGACCCCAATGTGCGGACCGAGGGCCACCTGCGCCTGGTAGGGGAGGGGCCGTCCGTGCTACTCAGTGCGGAGACCACGGCTACCACCCTGCTGGCCGACATGGCCACCACCATCATGGAGACCACCACTACCATGGCCACCACCACCACACGCCGGGGCCGCTCCCCCACGCTGAGGGACAGCACCACCCAGGTGAGGGCCCCTCCGGCTGGCGGACAAGTGGTGGAGCTTCGGGTGGATGTCGCATAGCAGCTGTGGCATCCAGGGGTCTGGTGGGATCCTGGAAGTTGCTGTCCTTGTCCTGATGGTTTGGGCGACATAGGCAAGTCTCCTTTTACCAAGTGCCCTTCGCCCTGGTAACCAGAGATGTCATAGAAGTGGAGGTGGCCGCCAGGGGACCATTCCCAGAGATGAGGGGCAGTTTGGTACCTCAGCTAGACCAGAGAAGACTACCCCACCTAAAAGGGAGGAAGTCAGGATGGCGTGAGGGTGAAATGACCCCCTCTGCCCACCCCATAAGGAAAGCCATGCCCAGTGCTGTGTGGGCAGTGAGTGGGAGACAAATGGAAGCAGGATGGCACCGCTCTGGGCCGGCACAGAGGTGGCAGCCCTAGAGGGGCTAGAGGCTTACCTGGCAGTGGCAGCTGCCATCTGGAGGCTGGGGGAGGCCCAGAGCAGCCTCTCCCTGATTGCTGGAGCCCCTGCAGTGGCACTGCAAGTCCAATCTGTTGCCTTCACGAGTCCTCTCCGTGTGCCCTCGAGCAGGTGCCACCACGTAGCTGGCCTCTGTGTCCTCAGGCTGGGCCTGCGGGGGTGTTGGTACACACCCCTGGAGCTTTACCCTCCCCAGTGCCAGGCCTACCTGCTCAGGTACTCTCCCTGGGTCAGGTCAAGCCCAGGTGGTTGGGGTTTATCTTCTCTTGTACCTAGGCCAGCCCTGGAGGGAGCCTCACCTGGGCAATGAGCCTCCCTTGGGGCAGGACAGGCCTGGATTTCCTGCTGGCCAAAGCCATCAGCATGTGTGACTTACTGAGGCAGTCTGGGGGCCCAGCCGAGTTTTCTAGTGGTTGCCTCAAAAGATTGTTGGTCCAGGAGGGCTCATACCTGGCGTATCGGACCTTGCCTAGTCACCCTGCCCCCTCTACTCAAGCTTCTTCTGTCCCCCATCTCCATGGCTGTTGAGCTTCTGGGCCCGGAGGGACCGCTGTCCTCCCAGGGTGAGGGAGGAGCCTGGGGCTGCCATGGGGATGTGTCCTGCCTCCCCCATCAGCCAGCCTTCAGCCTCTGTACACGAGGGCTGGGCCCGATGAGCTCCAGGTCCTCTCATCTCTACCAGTCCGTGCTTGCGACTGGCTGACAGGCTCGCAAGGCAAGAGAGACAAGCCTGAGCCCACTTCCCCTCTTGTCTTCACTGCCAAGAAAACGGGGGATTCGAATGCCAGGCCTTGCTCCAAGGGGTGGGGAGCCCTGGGACAGAGGCCTGGCTCTACCCAAGATAGGGTGCCCACCACACCCAGTGCCCTCCAAACAGGCCAGAAGGGCCATCCAGGTTCAGTGGGAGGGTGACGGGCAAACCATCCAGGTAGAAGAGAAGGGTGGGAACCCTAGGGATCATGGCTGTGCAGGAGAATCCCCCACAGGGGGCAAGGATACAGCCCTTGGGTGAAGGCAACAATGTCTGAACTATAAGGAGGCAGGGTAGAGGCAGGATGACCTTTCACCCCTTCCCCTCCCCAGCTTCTATCCTTGACATTTAGCCTGACCCTCTCCTTACACCCTGTGGTCTCTCAGGCTCCCTGCCCGCCTGCACTCTGGGTTTCCCTCCTTGGGTCTCTTCCCTAACACCCCTTGAGCACCCTCACCCCTTATACTCACTCATCTTGGGGATTCTCTTTCTTTGCAATCAGGAGGAGAGAAAATGCTGACAAACTCGACTCCCATTGTCATGACAACCACAGCCCTAATTGTGTGCAGCCTGGTTTCTGGGCTCGGGGAAGCGGGTTGGAAGAGAGATGAGAGTGATGGGGTAGTGAGGCTGGAGCCAGGAAACCCGCAGGTCCTGCTCCCCCTCGGCCCATGCTGGCCTCCAGATGCCCCTGTGCCTTGTCTGCCTGATGTCTTGGGTCCCCTTGCTCTAGCCCTGAGGCTCCAGGTCTGGTGTCCAGTCTCCTCAACTGTCTGGACATGCGCTGTCTCACTGATCCCCAGGAGCCGTGGGGAGCCCCTGCAGGGCAGGGGAAATGGAGGCCCACGGTGACCCACCAAATGATGAGGGAGCTGGGGCACGGACCAGGGTGTGTGTCTCAGCCCGGGGCCCCATCCTGTGTGCCATCCTGTACCTCAAGAGGTGGCTGCAGGGATCTGCTGACCCACCCTGGAACCCTCTTCTTTCCCCACCCCTCCTTTCACCCCCAGAACACAGATGACCTCCTAGTGGCCTCGGCTGAGTGTCCGAGCGATGACGAGGACCTGGAGGAGTGTGAGCCCAGTACTGGTGAGTACCTTTCCCCCCTCCCCTGCCCCGGGGCCCACTGCGACGCTGATGGGAGGGGGCGACTGTCCTTGCCACCTGGCCCAAGCCCAAAGGGCCTACTGCCAGGCCTTAGCTTTTCCTGATAGCTCCTCTCCCTTCCTACCATTTCCCCACCCCCAAGGTCCCTCACGTACCCTCTGGCGAGGCAGTTTTTGGCCTTTTAGTGCCCTGGCCCTTAGAAGTAGTGAAGTCCATAGGTTGGGGTCCTGGGGTTGAGGGCCAAGGGAGGCTGGGAGGGAAAAATGGAGACTTTTCCCTAGAAAGATAAGTAACTACAGCTCCCATGAGTCCTGGGGGACGGGGATACAGGTTTACGAACTACAACTCCCATCAGCTCTTGGGTCCAGAACTGCAACTCCCATCAGCCCCTGAGCCTGGTATTTTCTTGGTCACTAGTAGAGGTCTCTGCTGGATCCTGAACCTTCCTTATCCCCAGTCTCAGGGAGGTGGCTGCACATTCTGCCGGGGTTACCAGGCCAAGCTGGGGCAGTTACTTCACAGCAGTGAACTGGGCCGGAGGTGCCCCTTGGCCAGACATGTGGTCGGTCCCCTGGGGAGATTGGGACCTGAGGTCCTGCCCAGATTTCTGCTGGGAGAGCTGTTATAGGAAGAGAGCAGGGCTGGGAGGGCAGGCTTCCCGAGAGGTAGCATTCCAGGCTTGCTCCGTCCAGCTGGAGGCCATGGTGCAGCCCTAGAGAGAGATCAGATTGGCAAAGCAGGGGTGGGCCTGGAGTGCTGACTGAGAAGTGTGGGTGTGGAGCGGCAAGTGGTGCGAGGCTTGCTCCGCTGAGCTGGTGGGAGGGTGGCTGAGAGGAGCAGGAGTCCTGGTGTTTGAGGCTGGCGGTGGGGAAGGAGGAAGGACTGGCGGTGGCCAGCTTCCCCAGCAGGGCAGTCCGGGCCTTGGTGGCAGTTTGGATGAGCCCGTGGGAGCATACATCCCTTGCTTGGGTTCCCAGAGACGTCTCCTTGTTACTTTGCCGTGGGTGGCACCTGGGCTGCTGTTACCAGAAGGCTGGAGGTTGGGGCAGGTACCTGCAGGGTTGGGAAAGTGATGTCATCAGCTGAGATGGGCAGTGTGACCTGGGTACATCCTGTGAAGCTGACCTGGGGGTGGGCTTGGGGGATCTGCCAGCCCCAGAGGAGACGCTCAAGCTGAGGGTGTGCTGTAACCATGGACGGAGTGTGGGAGGAACAGGACTGGAGCCTTGGGGCCGACGCTCAGGTTCCAGAGACCAAGGGCAGGGGCATTTCTAGGGCACAGGCCTCCAGATCCAGAGGCTGAAAGCTGGCTGCCCTCTGTGTTCTCCCCGTAGATCAAAGCTGAGGGGGGTCTTCCCAGCAGTCCTGGACCCTGAGGCACTTAGGGGAGCCTCAGGCTGCTGGGCCGGAAAAGCCTCCCTGTCCACAGCAAAGGCCTGTGCTTTCTGGAGCAGACGCCCTCCACTGTGGGGAAGCCCCTCTGTTGGGGGCTGTTCCTTCCATCTCACGGGGCGACCTTGGCTCAGGGATGCACCTTCACACTCCACCATCGCTTTGGGAGGTTCTGGGCATCTGACAGCTTCCACACGGAACTCCCCCTCGACTCTGCTTTATCCTCTCTGACTAGTCACTTCCTGGGGTTTCCTGCAGGTGCACACAGCCTCTCTAGCCCAGGCTTTCCAGAACGGCTGTGATAGCTGGCCTATGAGAGCCCTGGGACAGGGCTCTGGGGACAAAGGGCTGTGTGGGCCATAAGGAAAGGGTGTTGCTTGGTCCCACCACACGTTTGCACACATGTGCCGGAGTGTTTGCACACTCTGGGGTGGGAACTGCCAGGGAGAGAGGAGTCTCTGCTCTCCCTGGGCCCTAGGCAGAGAGGCGCGTTGGGCCAGATGGCCACCATGCAGAGACACGCATCGCACACTGGGCCACACCAGCTCCACACACTGTCTGCCCAGGTCCTGGCTTCCCCAGGCCTGAGTCTTGTTAGGGGCCGGGGTGTGACTGAATGTGTGCACAGGTGGGCCGAGCTCGTTTAGGCTGTTTTAGGAGAAGAGAGCTGTACTGATTGCTGGGCCCATCTTCCTGGGAAAAGGGCCAAGTACGGAATGGGAGGATTGAGGATGGAAGAGGAATACAAGGTGGGGGTAGGGAGAGGTTGGGGGGCCAGTCTGGCACTCGACTTTACAAATAAGGGGGGAGGGAAGGCAGAGTGCACGCTTGAGCTCCCGGAGGAAACTGATGGCAGCCACAGCTGTCCCCCAGACGAGCATCGCACGTTTGCACTTTCACACTCGTGCCCCTTGAAATGCTTAAAGTTGGATTCTTGTCATCCTGATGGGAGGCCAGGCCAGGACCAAGACGACTCCAGGGTTCCCCAGGCTGATCTAGACCATGTCTCCCCCACCGGGGACCCTCTTTTCCCCCTAGTGCAGAGAGGCTTTTTCTCTAGCAAAGGGCCAGGCCTCCTTGGTCTCCAAGGTCAGCATTAGAAGTGGAGGCAGCCTGGCTAGAGACAGCAGCTGCCCAGGGCCTGAGCCCAGGGTGTTTGCATCCCTCCCATCTTCCAGATCCTCCTCCCTGGGTCCAGGTGTGAAGCCTGGGATCATCCCTGTTCACCTTTCCACCCTTCCCCACGATCTGGGCTGCTCCACACACCCCCGGTCCCATACCCTTTCCCCGCAGCTTGGTGAGACCATCGTCTAACATGGTTATTTTACCTGAGGTTGGCAACCCAGCCAAAAAGGGTATAGTTTGATGGACACAGCGTTTCAATTCTTTGGAGTGGGAGTGCCATTAAGGGGGCCGTACACTGTATGGTGGGTAGTGTGACCCACCACCCCTCGTTTTCTCAGCCGGCCTGACCCAGGTAGGGATCTGAGTTTGCACCTGCTGAGACGTAGGAAGTGCACACAGGCTCAGACCCACAGAGGCACACACCTGTGCACACACGCATCTATATGTACATGTGTCTGACCAGAGGCACACACACCTACATCCATGCACACGTTTACGGGCCTACCAGCAAGCTCACGTGTGCCCACCACCACAGGCACATACATATGCATGTTCAAACCTAGAAGCGCACATGCCATTTGTGCCCAGACCAACAGGCTCACACATGCTTAGACCTTAAGAAGCACACATGTCCTCAGAGCCCCAGACGTCCATACACCCAAAATAGCTGTTGAGACACAAGCAGCACAACCCCGTACACACGTGCACAGTCTCACACACGTGTACTCAGTCTTACACGTGTACTCAGAGCCAGTCTTGCACATGTGTGCCTAAAGCTCCCAATAGACCCACACAGATGTGGACTCACAGGTGCCCACCTGCTTGGACCCACGAGTTTCATTACACATGTGCTCGGCCACCTAAAAGTACACGCACAGCATTGTCTTAAATGCACCAGGGCACTTGCGTGTGCTCAAAGCTGCACATTTATGCACATGCAAACCTGCTGAGGCACGTTTGCACACACATCTATTGAGGCACACACCAGATGTTCAGAATCACACACACTCAGACCTGTAGAAGCACTCGTGTATTTCAAACACTCGTGATACACATGTGTGTTCAGGCCTGAGCACATACACATGTGCCAGAGCCATCGAAGCACATGTACATACATGTCCTCAGACTCAGAATTCCACATCCACGCTCGGCTCACAGGCACACACGTGTGCATAGATCCACCTGCATAAGACACTCACGTGGTGAAACCGTAGGGTCCTACGCATATGCTCAGACTTCCGGCCGCTCACGGATGTTTTAGGATCACAGATGCACGTGCACATGTTCAGAGCAGCCACGTTCACCATGTGCCCAGGCTCACCAAGGCGCAGGTGCACATGCGCACACACGTGCGTGAATTCCGGGGAGTACACATTTGTGCCCAGGCTCACCGGAGTGCGTGTGTCACGACTCCATCCAAGTATCCACTCGTACTCAGACCCACGTTCGCCCGCACATATGTTCACATTCACCAGACGCACACACATCCTCAAAGGGATGTCCTCAGGTACCAGCGTATGTTCCCATTCCCACAGAGGCACGTGTGCTGAGACCCACAGGGCACTTGTGTGCACGCTTTCAGAGGTAGGCCATGTGTGCCCAGACTCAGGTCCGCGCACATGCACACGTTCGTTCGGACTCACAGACCTGCTCCCCTCCCACACTGGCCCATGAGCAGACAGGCCCATCTTCGCTCAGACCTACAGCGGCTCATTCTTCCATGTCTACCCATGTGCACAGAGACACACATGCTCAGACCCCTCAAGGCACGCACACACATACTCAGCCCCACACTCGTGTGCACACACACTCGTGTGCACGGGCCCACAATGGCGCTCACAGCTACAGATGCTCTTACACAGGCTCAGAGGTACCCATGCAGCTGCCTACGGAAGAGCACACATCCTCAGACACGCAAGCCATACACATGCGTTCAGACCCAGTAAAATCCATGCTCGGTGTCCACACACAGCTGCTAAGACACACAAGGGCACGCACGCACACGGATTCGCATAAGCCCGCGTGGATTCAGACCCACAGAAGCAGCCTCATACACTTTCCCATATGTGTACATCCTTCCTGAGCCATCGCCCCCACGCACACGTACATGAGACCCTCAGAGGCACACACAGGCTTAATTCCACAGACACGGACACATTTCTCAGATGCATACATTTAGCTCAGATTCACAGAGGTACAAATGTGTTCAGATTCCAGAATGTCTTAAGGTAACGCTAGTTGCTATAACAGATGAACGCCACAACACACAGGAATTTATTTCTCCTTCACGTAAAGTTAGAACCAGGTGCTCCAGATCGGTGGGCCGCTCTTCCCCAAGCGCTGGTTCCGGGCTCTGCCTCCTTCCACTTTGAAGCTGCACCACCTCTACAGGGTGACTGTCTGAGTTGTGGGAGGGAATGAGCAGGGAGGGTCACGGAGGGGAGGGTTTGATGGGTCAGGCCTGGGGGAAGAGGTGCACCTTGCTCCTGTTGATTCTGCCCCTGGAGTTCAGTCACGTGACTACCAGCTAGCTCCCAGGGAGGCCTGGAGGTCTGGCCTTGCCATGCCCCCAGGAGGAAGCAGAGACAGATTTGGTGACCAGCTACCGATCTATTTGCTGCAGCCTGGTCTTTAGGTCACCAATGATCCATTCCACTCTCTCCCACCCACAGAGCACACCCGCCCCTCCCCAAGGGAGACACCCCAAAGTCCCACCCAGTTAGGGCAGTGATCTCAAAGGTGAGCATGTCTGGGAGATGGCGGCCCACTCCATCGGGTACAGACGTGGTTCTTGGGTACCCATGAACTATTAATAAAAGGATAATTGACGTCACTGCCCACACACCCCACTACACACCCAGAATACAATGGTAGGGCAGAAACAATCACCACAATAATCCTCCCATTCAAAAAAGGGAAGGATGGAAGGCACACAGCGGCTCCCAGTTCCCAGCGGGGAAGAAATCAGCCAGCATGTACAGTGCGTGAGGCTCTGCCCTATAGCGGGAAGTTCCCTCCTTAAACCCCGCCTCTGCCATCTGGGAGAAACTCCCTCTCCTTTGTCTGGCGTCCTGGCGCTGCCCTCTGGAAGGTTTTTTCTGGTCCTTAGCTTCCATGGCTATCTCTGAGTCAGTATTGGGAAAATGTCCTCATTGGGGTCCCTATAGCCTGGACAGCTCACTTCCTGCTCATGCATATTTGGGAGCCCAAAGGTGGTTTTAAGGCTCAAACAAAATAACCATATTCAGAGATCTTTCGTAGACATAATTCTCAAGCCAGCTATTTCCTTGTTTTCCTGCCCCCATGCCTGTCTGTTAATTTGGTGGTGACTCTCTTGAGGGCATTGGAAACAGTTGGTGGGGAGCCACACCCTTAACCTGACCCTTGTGGCAAGGCTGAGCCCCCTATTCAGGTGGACGTTTCACTGGGCCGTTGTCCTTCAAAGCCGTTTTCGATCTACAATTTGGGGTTTGGAAGCAGTGGCTCTTTGGATACTTGCAGCCCCCACATTTCTGGGCTCTCTATTCCCTTCATCTGTTTGCAGACCCACCAATTCTCGCCTGTCTTGGTCTCTTTCTTGTACTGTGTTACTGAAAGCAGAAAGTAAGAGCCAGCACTGGCATCCTGACTTTCCTGGCACTTTCCCTTAGTGCCTCAGCCTCATCATGAGCTGCCCGCTGGGTCATCACAAGCAGTGGGTGGTACCAGAAGTCCTGCCACCGATACGGTTCTTCATCTGTCCAGCTGCCAAGTCCGTTTCCTTGGATTGTCACCTGAGTGCCACAGGTGTTTGTGACACCCACTTCTGGGGTAGTATCTGTATGAGGTAGGGTAGCGTTTGCTTCTGTAAGAGATAAGCCCTGCATCTCAGTGGGAGTTTCTCACCCAGGTGAAGCCTCACCTCCTGATCAGCAGCAGATCGCTCTGCCCCAAGGGGTGCTGCGCGAATCCAGACTCCTTCATGTTGTGGCTCCTCCATTTTCAACATGTCGTTTACCAGGTCGCTGGAGGAGGAGAAAGAGCATAGAGTATTGTACACAGGAGGCTTTCATGGACCAGTGCTGCCCACTGCTCAGTCATATCGCCACACCTAATTGCAAGGGATTCTGGGAAATGCAGTCTCACTGCCCAGGGGAAGGAGAAAATGAGGTTGGGGAAGGAGGTGTTTCCAGGAGCACCCCACGTGTGCTCAGACCCATGGTGGCATGCTCACTGTTCTCGGCATACTAATGCATGCACACCTGCACACAAGCTCAGACGCAGGCCCAAAGCCAGAGGTTCACTTACACGTACACTTGTCTGTTCAGATTAGCTGACATGCACACTCACATGCTCAGATGCACCGAGGTTCGTGTACACACACACGTGCTTAGAGACATGGCCAGGAGCACAGAAGCAGAGCCTCAGGGGTGTGCTCCTGCGTGTGCACACGCGAGTACCTCCGCCTCTGACCTTGACGCCACCTTTGCTGTGCGGGTGTTTCGGGGGGAGGGGCACCATCCTTCAGGCCACTGCATACAGTGGCACAGGTTGTTCTCTGCTGGAACAGGTGAGTAAGGGCTGAAATCTAGCCAGTGCCCTGCCTGTCCTGGGCCCTGGAGTGGGGCTGTGTCCACCAGGAAGACAGAATACCTTTTCCAGTTGTGCACAGAGATGCTGTTTGCGAAGCTGTGCTTCTGCTGAGCTGTGGCCATGTCAGGGTGCTGCCTTTTTTCTAATCTACATGAAATGCCCTGTGAGCTAGTAGCCTTCTTGCCCTCAACAGCCTGGGCAGGGCACCCAGGGCTGGCAGTTGAAGCCTCAGCCAGCTGATTACTTTGTCTCTGACACTTAACCTCAGTTCTAGACACCCCTTTGGGTGGGAATGGGGTTCTTGGGTAGATTTCCAATTAGTAGTCTTCTGTTCCCTAAAGGCAGAAAGGGCTCAGCTTGCAGGGCCAGCAGCCCCTGGGGGAAGGGACCTACCTGGGGGAGGAGGGATACTCAGGAATGGCTGGTGGTGCCCTTGGCCAGAATGGAATTGTCTCTAGTAAGTGGGGTTGACATACACTGCAATTCAGTTTCAGAGCAGAGGGTGGGTGGCATCTGTGATAAGTGCACCTGTGAGTAGTTCCCAAATGCTTCAGCTGCCGAAAGTGGGGGAGGGGAGAGGCTGCCTTTATCAGATTCACAGGGACGACCCATCCCAACGTGCACCCTTGGTATGGAGCTGGACCCAGGGTCCTAAGTACCAGCATCTTCGTGACTGCATCCCCAGATGCCCAGTGGGAGGGGTGGCCTGGGGAGCCCCTGGTTACACTGTCACAGTGAGGAGTCTCTGAGGGGTCCCACCCCCACTCCAGGCCATGCTAGATCCGCACCAGGGCAAGCTTGCCTGACCCTGGACCAGTGTATGACCCCAGGAAACCCAGTGCCCCCTGTTGCGTGTGACTTGACTGCCACGGAGCCCAGGCCAGTTTGAGTGTGTCAGGGAAGGAAGGCAGTGTGGGGTCTTGACAGTACGTCATCTTGTGGAGTCATCTTGATAAAGGGTGTGGGACACAGGGAAGAAGTGTGGGAGTTGGAGGCTGACATGCAGGGCCACAAGAAGGGGGCACCAAGGAGCAGTTGTGGCAGTGTGGGGGTTTGTGGGGGTGGGCAAGACACCCCCAGGAGCTTCTGGCAAACATTGGGCAGATAAAGGCCCAGGGAAAGGCCCCAGAAGAGCAGGGATAGGGCTGAGATCCAGATATGGAGGCCAGGAAGCCGCTGGGTTGAAGGGCAGGGGCAAGAGGTCAATATGACCAGGGAGAGACTGCACAGGGGGAACCTGTGAGTCCCAAGGACCTACAACCAGCAAGTTCAGGCACGTGGTTGTGGGGAGCTCAGGCCAGGCAGCATGTGTCTGTGGTCCAAGGCCTAAAGCCCCCACACACCCTAGTCTAGCGGGGGTGAGAAAGGGTGGTGAGCCAAGGTCTGTGCCCTGATGTGTTCCCAGCAAGGACCTCCTGGTCCTGTGCCCTGGGCCTGGCATTCCACTGGGGCCCTAGCCATGGCCAGCTGGTCAAGGGCCACAAGCCTTCCTACAACAAGCCCTGATCCTGAAGTTTCCAAGAGTAACTGGTGGCCCAGTCTAAGACTGAAGGTAGAGGTGGCTATGGGTGAGATGGGCCCACAAAGCCAGGTCCTGCCAGGCTGAACTCAGCAGTGCCTGCTGCCTGGTGCGGGGTGGGGAGGAAGGGTGTTCAGAGCCCAGCAGCTCTGGTCCGTGAGAGGGGCTGTCACCCCCTTCCCCAGATATCTAGCCTGGTCTGGCTCAGAGGAAATGGTGAATATGTTTTCCCTTCCAGTCAAAACACAATGAGCCTCTGCTCTGTGACAGGCCCAATGCTGGGAGCTAGGAGACAGACAGTTGGGCCTTGGGCCTTTCCTGGCATTGTGAGTCCAAACCTGAAGTCTTCCTGGAAGAGGAGGTGTTTGGCTGGATTAGAAGGATAAGTGAGATAACAGCAGAGGAAGGTGTTCTGAACAGAAGGCAAAGGTTGGGAAGGAGCAGGTGGTGTGGCCAGCAATGAGGACCGCAGATGTGTTTAGGGTCCATGCAGGGAGGAGAGCCCTGCCATGATAGGGCTCAAAATGCCATCACTTGAAAGGCTGCCAGCCTTCTCCTGATTGCTGAGAGCTGAGTTTGCCCCTTACCCAGGGACCAGCGTGCTGGGCCATCCTTGGTGGGTCTGGGCCTAGATGGGGATGGAAGGACAAATTATATTCATCCGTTGGCTGGAGGTCCATGGGAGCCAGGCCTTGGCCTCACCCTGGGCCTGGAGCCCAATACCCTAATTTTATAGATGAGGAAATTGAGGCCCAGAAAGTGAAAGAAACTTGCCAATAGTCACACAGGAATTAACGGCAGAACAGGTCTTTGGCCTCCCACGTTAAGGCACAAGTTAAGCCACCGGGTAGGTTACTGCTGCAGGCATGGGGAGGGTGAGTCAGGCCTTCCCAGGCTCCTAGTGGGACTGGTCCTTCCCCAGCTTCCAAGAACCACAGGAGGGACTGGACAGTCCACTCATTCACCTAGCCTGACACTGACACCTGGTGACCTTTGGGAAGCCCTGCTCCCTCCCTCCCCTTAGCATCCTCCTCCATAAAAAGCCGGGTTGGAAGGCCCCACTTCCACAAAATATGCTTCTCTGCTCTTGGCTGTTTTTCAGTGTGGCTGAGCCCCTGGAGGGCCAGGTGCCCTGGGCTTCACGATCTGGGGCGCAGGTGAGCCCCTGCCCATGGGGAGATTGGAGCTTGAGGAAGAGCGGCCTGAGGAGCCCGGCAAGGCTGCAAGTTCAATGGCAAGATCTTGGCTGAGGTTGGCTAGTGTGGCCAAGGACGGATCTGCCAGATTGCTGGAGCTTGTGATCTGAAGGATCAGTAGAGGTGTTTGAAACAGCAGCACAGCAGCTGACCTCGCTGCCGTGGACAGGGGGGCGCTGGAAGTGAAGCCCTGGCATGCTGCTTGTGGAGGGAGTGGAGGGCTTGTGGTGTGATCTGTGAAGACCACACCCTTCAGGGACCAGGAAGAAGCACTCAGATGGGGGCAGGGCTTGGACTGTGCTGGAGGGAGAGCCACCGAGTAAACCTGCTCCCACCAGCCCAGAGGCACCCCTCCAAGAGGAGGAAGCCCTCCCACCAGCCTCCTAGAAGTAGGCTCCCGCTTCCTTCTACCCTAGACCAGTGGGTTGCAGTACTTTACCTTGAGAGTGGGCTCTGATGGGAGTTGTAGTTGTCGACTCAGGGGCTGATGGGAATTGTGGTCCATAACCCTCCAAGGGCTAATGGGAGTTGTAGTCCTCACCCATTGGGGCAGAGGGGAATTGCAGTTTCTGCCCAGGGGAGCCCAGTTATCAGGCCTAGGGAGGGAAGAGACCTAATCCCCCAAAACCCTCCCAACTAGTTCCCCTGGGCCCTATATTAGCAAGTGTTTCATTCCTAGGTGGCTGTGTTTGTATTTTTTTTCTTTTTTTGCTTTCTTCTTCTTTCCGTTGTTTTATTATTGTTTTAACAATAATAAGAGGGCCAGAGGCACTCAAGACCTGGCCAGGTCCTGGCGGCCCGTGGGGGTTCTGGGGAGGAGGGAGGGGGGAAGCCAGTGGGGGTCAGAGGTGGAGGGTGAAGAGAAAGTTGGGGAGTTAGGGATAGCTCAGAAATCGTGTGTCCCTGCTCACTTCCCTCACTCACCCCCTGCCCCTCCCCACCTCCCTGCCTCTACATGGCTTCTCACCACCCTTCCCAAAATCCTATAGGACAAGACCCTCCTCCAGTGTGTCTGTTTCCTCTTTGCCCACTCTTCCTCATGGACTTGGTCACCTCCCACCTTTAATTTCTCCCCACGTGGCCAACCTGCAATTAGTCTTCAAAACTCCTTCCCATGACCATCCCCTCCCAAGTCCCCTCACCCATGTAGCAGTTCCTACATAGCTGCCTGTCATGTACCTCTTCCTCAAGCTCTCCTTCCCACTGACCCCTCCCTCCCCCACACGCTGACACCAATTGGTGGTAATAGTTCCTCAATGCCAGCCTGGACTGTGCAGATTTCAGTTTTGTTAATTTAATGCGGGGAGAGGGCACAAGCAAGGGAGGAGACAGAGTATTCAGGAGGAAGCAGGATGTCCAGGGAGAGAAGAGTGAGGGAGGGAGATACCAAACAGATAGAAAACGTTGTACGGAAAAGTTGTTTTTTCTTATTTTTTTCCGGGAGAACCCGCTTACACAGCTCTGTTTGTAATTTTTTTCTTCATGCTAAAATCACACGGCCTATTTGTTGATGTAAGTTGCCTGAATTCCGTGGTATGCTATCTTCTTTTTTAAAAACAAAAGAAAAAAAAAAAAACCAAAAGCAAAAAAAGAGAAATATCTAGAAAAAACCCTAAGATACTGTTGTTAGGTTTGTTTAAATGCTGCTCTTGTTTGTTTTTTAAAGCCTTAAACCAGTAGTTTTTTTCCGTTTCTTTTCTATTTCTTTCCTTTCTGTTCCTTTTGGTTTCTTAAGACAAACAAAAGACAAAACCCAGAGAGCCACAGAGCCCGTGCGTGGGGTGCCCAGGGCATCTAGCCGCTGCCCGCTTAAAGCGCAGTGCTCCGGCCGGCTGGCGGGTGGGCACAGCCCGCTCTAGTCTCCGCCAAAGCCAATTGGAACCGATTTGGGTGTGTGAGGCTGTTGTTTCTCTCTCTGTGGCGGCCTCCTGCGCCCCGGCCCTCGCTGACGCCCTCTCTTTTCTCTTCTCTCTCTTGTTCTAGGAGGAGAGTTAATATTGCCCATTATCACAGAGGACTCCTTAGACCCCCCTCCCGTGGCCACTCGATCCCCCTTCGTGCCCCCACCCCCCACCTTCTACCCCTTCCTCACTGGTGTGGGTGCCACCCAAGACACCCTGCCCCCTCCCGCCGCCCGCCGCCCGTCTGCTGGGGGCCCCTGCCAGGCGGAGCAGGATGACAGCGACTGCGAGGAGCCCATCGAGGCCTCGGGCTTTGCGTCCGGGGAGGTCTTTGACTCCAGCCTACCCCCCACGGACGACGAGGACTTTTACACGACCTTTCCCCTGGTCACGGACCGCACCACCCTCCTCTCACCCCGCAAACCCGCCCCACGGCCCAACCTCAGGACAGATGGGGCTACGGGAGCCCCTGGGGTGCTGCTAGCCCCCTCTGCCCCAGCCCCCAACCTGCCGGCGGGCAAAATGAACCACCGAGACCCGCTGCAGCCCCTGCTGGAGAACCCACCCCTAGGGCCTGGGGCCCCCACGTCCTTTGAGCCGCGGAGGCCCCCTCCGCTGCGCCCCGGTGTGACCTTCGCCCCTGGCTTCCCCCATCTGCCCACAGCCAACCCTACGGGGCCTGGGGAGCGGGGCCCGCCGGGCGCGGTGGAGGTGATCCGGGAGTCCAGCAGCACCACGGGCATGGTGGTGGGCATCGTGGCCGCCGCGGCGCTCTGCATCCTCATCCTCCTCTACGCCATGTACAAGTACCGCAACCGCGATGAGGGCTCCTACCAGGTGGACCAGAGCCGGAACTACATCAGTAACTCGGCCCAGAGCAATGGGGCGGTGGTGAAAGAGAAGGCCCCGGCGGCCCCCAAGACGCCCAGCAAGGCCAAGAAGAACAAAGACAAGGAGTATTACGTCTGAGCCTCCGGCACCGCGCCCCACTGCCAGCTGCCCCTCCCGGGAGGAGAGTGCGGCCCTCTTCCCGCCTGGGCCCTGGGGACCCACTCCCTGGCTGCCTCAGACTTCTCTCACGAAGAGGAAACGCAAAAAAAAAAAAAAAAGAAAAAAAGAAAAAAAAAAAGGGAAGAAAAGGAAAACCCCGTGCTCGTCCCCTTCCTCCTGCCGCCCCGGGGCGGCGGCACCCGTCAGTTCTGGGGCTTGCTGGCCCTCACAGCTCTGCTCCCCCGGGCAGGGCACGTGCTCACAGCCCTGGGTTGATTTATTTTTTTAAGGGGGGTAGTTTTATTTTGGTGGGGTTGGGTGGGAAGGAAGGCTGGGGGTTTTGTAAAGTGTCCACTACTCGTCTTGTTAATTTTCCTCAAGTTTTCTTTCTCCTCCCTCTGTCCCTCCTGCCTTCCTTCTCTTCCAAGCCCTCCGGTCCCCACTCCAGGCTTGCTGTGTCTCTCTGTACCCACCCTCCTTCCCACTTCTTTTTGTGTGTGTCTGGTTTCCCCCATCCTTTTCTCCCTTTGGGTTTCCACAGTCAGTGGGAGAAGGGTGGGAGGGTGGGCGAGCGGCCTAGCGCGGGGGCGGGGCGGTGGGTGGCCCCGCCCTCCCGCCCTCTGGAGTGCCGCGGCTCCGCCCACCATGGGGAGGTGCCTGCCTGGCTAGGCCAGTTGGGTTGTGTGCCGCCGGGCGACGTGCATTGCTGGGGAAGCTGCTGGAGGAGCAGGGGTGGGGGGCGGGTGGGAGGGGAAAGGCAAATGCAGATATATATTAAAGACAAATAATCTAGATACCGCAAGCAGCAGCCTGGGGCACCCGTTGGGCGCGGGCAGCAGGGAGGGCGGCAGACTGCTGAGGTCACTTCTCTGCCCAAGGGTTCCCTGCTCCCCCAGTTTTTTTTTCTCTCTTTGTTAACAAATGTGTCTGAGTCTTGGAAAACACCCCAACCCCGGAAATGTGTGGGAAAAGAAAACAAAAACTTTCCAAACCCAAAGGTCCTGTGCAGTTTGTTCAGGGTGGGGTCTGCTGGGACGTTGGTCCTGGCTCTGGGTTGGGGTCTGGGCCCAAATTAGGGCCCATGAGAGCTGGTAGGTAGCCCCCAGACTTTTGGGCGGAGCATGGCTTTTGGGCTTTGGGTTCCTGGGGCAACTTGTCTGTGCCACCCAGCCGAGGAGGAGGACAGGAAGCAGCCCCCAGGCTTATGGGTGAAGGCTGGTCTCTGGTCCTGGTTGGGTCACCCAATACTGGGAGGGACCTTAGCTACTCTGAGTGTGGACAAATCCCCAGAATTTGTCCACATTCCAGTTTGCCCCCTAGTGGTTGCCACAGCTCTTGGTGTTGGCAGTGTTATTTCTGGGTGGCAAGAGCTTCAGTGGCTGGTCCAAGGTCCCAAGGGGAGTCGGGCTGAGTCCGAATTTACCCCCAGTTCTAATTCCAGAGTCTCTGCTCCTGCATCTTTAGGGGTTTGGACCCTGCCCCTGCCACCACCTCCATGGTTACTCTTGCTGACCATGGCAGTTTCTGGGGCTACAGGTAGAAGTAGAGCCAGCATACCTTATCCCTAGGAAAACACCCAGTCCCACAGACAGTCACGTGACAAATTCATCCTTCATGGAGACACTAACCAGGTGCATGGGTCCAGGCACACTGAGAGACAGCTCCATGTTTTTTAAGTCTCAGTCGCCAGGAGCAGAATTTGCAAGGTGGGGTTTGTAGGTGAGGAGCTAAGTGTGTGGGCATCCTCGAGAGAGCAGAGTGGGGGTGGCTCTGCATTTCCCAGGTAGCAGTGGTATACGGCAACATCACTGGACATAGGAGCTGTGACTCAGCCATGCTTCTGTCACTCAGATACCCGCCTTCTGCTTGGAGCTTGCCTCCGCCCAGTCTCTGCTTCTTCATTGCCCTTCACTGCCCAATTCAGCTTCCTGAGCTTCTGTCCACGGGGGCTCTGCTGCTGGCCAGGTCATTCTCATGGCATTTTCCAGTTCATAAGCCTGGCCCATGTTTATGCCTGGACACCTCCTGGGCCCTTAGGCTCGATGCCTGCAGGAGCCCCACCCATCTCCCCCTCCTTCCCTCCATCCTGGGATGAAGCTTTTGTCTTGGAACCCTCCCCACTATGGGGTGTGCCTCCAGAGGCCCGTGAGAGTTCTTCAGTGTCCTATCAAGGGTAGGAGAGCGGGTCCTCCCCCAGCTTCCTGGGATGTGAATTGCCATGAACTTGTCCTCTCCTTGCCCTCCTGAACCAGCCACCTTGGGTTGGGAGAAGCTCTGGTCCCCATTTCCCCACTGCTTACAGTCTTGGAGACTGAGGTTGGCATCCCTGAGCTCAGCTCTAACGCCCTGTAAAAGCCTGGCGAAGGCCCTGACTTGGGGCAGGCTTGCCAAGACAGCCTGTCCCTGTGCAGGCAATGGCCTTGCCCCTGGGTCCTCTGCTGCTGCTCTCTCTGTCCAAGGGATGGAGACTAATCTCAGGTTTCCCTGCACCATCCCCACTAGCCAAAGAAAATAAAGACAGGCAGGCAGGGGTTCTTTGGTGTCAAGAAGGGAAAAAAACATCCTTACTCCAGAAATTTCTAGAATGGCCCTGAACCGTCTCAGAGTAGGAGGCTAGTGCATGAGTTGGAAGGACAGGCCCCATTCCTGCTCACTGCCATGGCTCTGTGGGACTGGGTGTTTTTCTCTGCATAAGGAGGCTAAGAGCTCCTGTCACTCAAAGGCTTGGTTGTAAGAGGAAGGATTCCTGGACTCTGCTATTGACTCAGTTTACCTATCTGTAAGAGATGGTCACCTTGGTCTCGCTCCTTTGTCCTGTGCATCTAATGTTGATCTTCGCACCTGGACTCTTGGGGTCTGGCTGGCCTGGCAGTGACCACCGCCCCTCCCCAGGAGAGTTCAAGCAGTACCTGGGGGTGGCTGAAATTCCAGGCACGCCTTGATAGTTGGTACTTGTAGGGGGTGTGTCGGGAGATTCCCCCTGGGGTGACCAAGGACAGGGTTTGGAGAAGATTGCAGTGAAATCCGGCTGATGCCTTTGACCTTGAAGGCTTACCCTGGCCATGCAAGCCCCCAGGGGAGGGAATACCAGTGCTGGGGCTCTTCTGGGGGGCTATCCCCCTCCTGGAGGTGGATACGGAGCCTGTGGTGCCCAGTATTGCCCCTCCCCACTTACACCCCTGGGCTGGAGGCGGGAGATTTGGCAGAGTAGGTCCCGAGCCACTTTCCTGCCCTCACTGCCCAAGGCCATGGGCGGATGGGCTTACGGGGGTGGTTGATGGGTTCTTCTTTCCCATGCTCAATCCCCTTGGCTCCCTCCTTGCAGTTTCCAGCAGCTTCTCAGGTCAGGCGGCATCACCCAGGTGGAATGCAGGCCTGTGGCTGCCGCAGAGGGAGGCTCCTTCTCCCTTCATAGGGCGCCCACTGTGATGACACTCACTCCCTGGCAGCCCTAGAGGGGAAGGGCTCTGGGCCCTTCCAGCTTCCAGGCCCTGTTGAGTTAAACGAGGGGTGACTTGTTGGAAGCCACTAGGCCCTGGGTCCTGGAAGACTGTGACTACCTGGAAAATCCAGGAGCAAGACCCTTCTGAATATGGGTGGGGGACAGCCCTGACCACTCGGTGAGCTGGAGGACACCCCAGGGGAGAGGAGGAGCCATCTTTCAGCCATTGGGTTCTGGTTTCTGGAAGCTTCCGGACACCCTCGGGTCCCGAGAATGCTGAGCAAGGGTAGGAAAGGCAGCTAAGGCTCAGCTGGGCAGCAGGCAGAGAAGTCCAGGGTGGGCTGGGACAACTTGGGTCTTGGGGGAGGCCATAGGCAGACAACTAAAGGATACACCCCCAGAGGTCCAGGGTCTACAGCTGATCAGACCAGGCAGTATTCCCATCTCCCGGGGACAAAGCTACTTTTTGTTTTCCCATTAACCTTCTTGTGTGCGTGCACCTGTGTGTACACATTACTAGTGTGTGTGTGTGTGTGTGTGTGTGTGTGTAGGGGTGCAGCCCTCTGCTGAGGTGCCTGGAAACAGTGACACAGGCCCAGGTGGCCCAGGGACAACCTGAGCACAGCTGGTGGGGACCCCACTGGGCAGCAGATGGCTTCTGCCTGCACCCACTTTTATTAGCCAGGGTAGGGGAGCTCTGGGACCTTCACCTTTCTGCCTGAGTCTCTATACCCATAAGTGATGCCGGTGGATCCTGCAGGGTTCTGTCTGTTTCTAAGAGGAAGACCTCTGCCCTTGAGAAGCTTCCCTGGACGCCCAGATTGTGAGGTGAGGCCTGAGGGTAGGCTGGAGATATTGTGGCCAGAGCTGGGCTCTGGAGACCTAAGGCCAGGATTTGACTCCTGTTTCTGCCCCTTCCTTGCTGTGTATCATGGGAAGTTAGTTTTCCTATCTGTAAAATGGGGCAACATCTACCTAAAAGGATTCAAGAAAAGCTGAAATGAGATGATGCCCTGAGGTGCCCAGCGTGGTGCCTGCCCCACAACAGGCTGGAAAGGGCAGCTACGCAGGCGGGCACTGAGGGTAGGAAAGCTTGCCTGGGAAAGGGCCACCCCGGCAAGGAGCCGTCACCGGGTAGACACTGGGCTCATCACTGAGTCGGTGAGGGGCAGTCATTTGTTCCTTTATTCACTCTCTTATCTCCCTCCCACTGATGCCCTTCCACTTGGCTGTGTGGGAGCTGCGGACATCCCAACCCTCTGGGAACTCACAGGCTGGTGGGGGTGGGAGACAGTGTATGGCTGAGGCCATGGGTTAGGGTTTCAGTAGAACCTTGGGCTGGGCCCTGGGTCCTTGGAATGAGGATATTGGCCTGGGTCTGGGAGGCTGAATGGGAATTTGTCAGGTAGAGAAGATGGTTGGGGGGTTCCAGGCAGAAGGCATGGCTGGCGGGCCGGCCGTGTGGCTAGAGTGTGGAGAGGAGGAGGGAGGGCCCACAGCCACCTTTCTGGTGAAGCTGAGGAGCAGACTCCATCACTCGTGCAGAGCCCTTGGGCTGGAGAGGTTTTGACCATGGGTGATGGTCAGCCTGAGCCTGGGGGCCGTGAGCTGAGGAGGGGGGCATGGGGTCGACAGGCTGGCCCCTCCCCTGGGCCTGGTCCCTGATCCTCTTTGCAGCCATGAGGGAGGGTCAGATGATGGTACAGCAGGCAGCATCCTGCCAGTCACACCATCCTTTGCCCCTTCTGTCCTGAAGGTGGCTCCTCAGACAGTGAGAGGCAGGGCTCGGCTGGAGGGGCAGCCCCCGGGCCCTCTGGAAATCGAGGTCTGCTGGCCTGTCTTCTGCAGAGGACAAGAGGCTCCTGCCACAGTCCCACTGCAGGCTCCCAGGAGGCCTAAAACTGTGTGGATTTCAGGACAGAGCGCTCCCGGGTACCATGTGTTGCCTTCTTTACTGCCCTGTTCAGGAAAGACACGGAGGGGTTGCGTCTCCCAGGTGCAGAGTGACCCTGACCTCTGACCTGTGTCCATCCTAGGACTCAGAAGATACTGCTGCTCTCACGGACCCAGGACTGAGCTCCCTACGCACATGACGGAGGGTGGGTGGGCAGTGACAGCCTCAACAGATATCTAGGGGCTTTACGAGTAGAGTCTGGGGCCAGTGAGGACCCCCCAACAATGGCCATCACACTGTCAGCTCTCTCCCTTACAAACGGCTACACTCCCTTCCCCTTGACCTCTCTCAAGGTGGAGTTGGGATAGCTGGGTTATTTGGTGGAAAGTAGTGGAAAGAAGAGCAGGGGACAAAATCTACACTGTTAGCGGGGAGACCCAGCCCTTGGTCTCCACTCTCCCAAAGATGTGCTGTGTGACTCTCAGCCAATCCTATCCTTCTCTGGGACTCTGCTCCTCCTTCTGTCCAGTGATGAGAGTGGGGGGCCAGAACTGCCCCATTCCAGGGTTCTCGGGAGAGAGGAGATGTTGGTCCCAGGGCTGGTCCACTCACTGGTTCTGGACATCTTGGATGGTGTCTGGCAGCGGCAGGTTCTGGGTCTCGGGCAGCAGCAGTGCAGCCAGGCCACTCAGCACTGGCACTGCCCCATACATCAGCAGGGGCAGGGAGGGGCTATGTACACCCAGCAGCCGGACCAGAGGTCCCAGGATGCCTCCCGCTCGGGCTGACATCTGGCCCAGCCCCACTGCGGTCATCCTGCCGGCACAGAGGCACCTATGAGAGGCCACTCTGCCCACTCCGGCCTAGTCCTGCTCTGCGCAGGGAGGCACAGGGGGTCAGGCTGGGCCAAGAGGCACCTGCGCAGCACTGAGACCACATGGAAAAGAGACACACGAACATCCAGGTCTGGGGAAGGCCACGCCCAGCCCGCCCTCCCCGCCCCGGGCACCTGCGTCCTTGGGCCCAGGCACAGCCTCACCTGAGCACGGTGGGGAAGAGCTCGCCGGTGTAGATGGTGATGCAGATAAAGGCAGCTCCCACCCCACAGAGCCCCAGTAAGGCCAGGGCTGCACGCAGGGCCCCCATCTCTGTGGGCAGAGACTGGCTGAGAGGGGTGGTGGCAGGGGCCCCAGGGTCAGGTGGGGGCTCTCTCTCCAAATGTCTGGGAGTCAGCTCCACTCGGGTATCCCCACACCCTCCACATGCACCATGTCCTAAGTGACCTCATGGCCACATTCTCTGTCCCCTAATCTGCTCTGCACTCAGACATCTAGAACCAGACCCTGGGGGTCCTCCTTGACACCCCCCGCCCGTTTCCCTGCCCCCATAATCCATCACTTCGTTATTATCTCCACAGTTATTCACGATGCTGCCCCTCCACTCCAGCCCTCTCCCACAGGGCCACCACCATCTCTCTCAGATACCCCTGCAGCCTCCTTCCTAGTGGCCCCTGCTCCAGCCCAGTACCCTCTGAGGACGGGGCCAGGGGTCTCTGCTCCAGGCTCAGCCCGTCCTCCCCCAGCCATGTGCCCAGGCCCGGGCTCACCGAGGGGCACCAGCGTGTTGGCCAGGATGCAGAGCCCGGCCAGCACCAGCGATGAGGCCTGCATGGGCCTACGGCCCAGACGACTCAGCAGCAGCAGCGTGCTGATCTTGGCTGGAATGTCAAAGGCCCCCAAGAGGACCAGGAGCAGGAAGATGTTGCTGCCCAGGGCCTGCAGGTCCAGGGCCAGGCCGAAGAAGGTGAAGCCAAAGGCAAACCTGGGGGTGGGACAAGTTGAGTCAGGCTGGGGCGTGGGTTGCTTCTGGGCTTGTTTGTTCTCAGACTCATTTCCGACCCCCTTCCGCTGGCTCTGTATGGCAGAGGGTGGTCTCCGCAGACTACATTTCCCAGGTTCCCTCGCCAATGCTGCTCCTCATTGGGTTTGGTCCATGGGAGGCTCTGGTGAGAGGCTGGAGGCGGGGCCAGAGGAGAAGCTGGGGTATTCTCCCCTCCTCTCCCTGAGTGCCATGTCTGGCAGTGGCTATGTCCCCTCCAAAGCTCCAAGTCCCACGGAGCAGGCCCTCCCTCTGAGGCCCCGGCGGTTCTGGTCTTTGCTGGGTGGCCCTAGCTCTTGTGCTCTGATAATTTATCTTTCTCCTCCCTGGTCCCTCCAAACGAGGGTGGATGTGCCTTTCGGTCGTTGAACTCTCTGACTGCCTCGTTCTGCTGGGCTCTTCAGCTCTCCCAGCGCCTTTGTCATGTATCTTCCTTATTAATCTCTTCTGTGGACTCAGCTGCCTGAGCCCATCTGGCCTGGGCCGTTTCCTCGGAGAGATCAGTGTTGCAGGTCTTATCCCGGAGGCACTCGCAGCCCAGTGGGACCGACGAGAGTCAGCAGAGGCCCCTGGCTGGATGCCAGCTAGTGCCCTGATGCTAGGTTCCCTGGGGCCCAGGTGGGATGGGGGTTGAGGGGCATCTACCAGCACGGAATGGAGACACAGGTCCGGAGGCCCAGTCCAGGTGTGTAAAACAGGGTGCCCAGGCTGGCGGGAGCCTGCTTCACACTCAGCTCCTCCTGCATGGCTGAGAGCAAGACCTTTGGGGCGGGGGGGGGGGGGGGGGGGCGGTATTGGACACTGTCAGCACTGGGGGCTCCAGGCAGGCCCTCCTCCCCAAGACTCTTATCCTAGGGGTTCAGGACCCTTGGTCGGCCTCCCAAGGGCCCCATGCAGGGTCAGAGAGAGGGCCTGAGGGTCCAGCCCCGGGGGAAAGCCAGCCCTGCCTCACCTCGGTGGTCAGTGTGTCCCCCACTGCCCTCTTCCCATTGATGGCAGCCACTCTCTGCAGCTCCTGCAGGCCCCGCTCCAGCCTGCCCGTGACGAGAAGCCATCGTGCTGACTCTGCCAGCCACCTAGGGCAGGGGGCGGAGGGAGGAGAGTGGGAGGGGGGGGTCACACTGCCTTGGACCTCAGGGCCTGGCTCCAGTGGGTGGCCTAGGGCCTGGCTTGAATTAGCCTCACTGTACCTCTTTCCCAAGGGGGTGGCCTCACTGGTACCCACAGACCCTGGGCTCAGGGTGGTGATATCGGTGGGTGGGCAGCGAAGGGTGCGGTGATGAGTGGCAGCCATAGCATCTCAGCCACCCTCCTTCCCCAGCAGGCCACCCTTCCTCCCTCCTCCTGTCGCCCTCCCTTAGGTTGGGGTTGGGGTCCCTGTTCTCCCCTTCCTGCACACCTCCCGACCCCATGGCCCTTCCCCTGCCTCACCTGGAAGCTAGGTCTGGGTGGGCCTGGTGCAGTAAGCGCACCTCCCCCCCCCCACCGCCAGTGGCTACCAGAGCATAGTCTTGCAAGCCCACCACAGGCTACAAGCCTGCCATCAGGGTCCTTCCTCCACTGTCTGGTACTGGCCAGAGGTCACACGGCCCCTACTGTTTACCTCCATGGCTGTCCCTTCCTGCCTGAGCAGGCTCCTCTCCTGGTGCCCCTTCCTACAAACAGCTTTACACCTGCCTGGAGGGCTCAGGCCTGGATCAGGGTCCTGACATCACAGCCCCTCCCCACCTGCACCAACTTAGTCAACAGTTGGCATCTCTGCCAGACTGGCCCACAGCCCTTGCCTCAACTTTGGCCCTGTTGTCCAAGCCAGGATGACAGCAGCTCCCTCTTGAGTGCCAGTTGGCCACCCCCCCCAGAACCCCCGCCCCATGGCAGGACCCAGACCCTAACGGCCCTCAGCATCAAGTCCAGATCTCCTGCACTGTCTGCCCAGCCGACTGACCCCCTGTAGTGCCCACCTCTCCACCCCAGGCCTTTGCTTGTGCAAGTTCCCCAGCCAGGTGTGCTTTCCATTTCCGAGAGCAGCCACAGTGTGGGGTGCCTGCTCCACACCCACCGGGGCCCTGAGCTTCTGGGGATGGAGGGAGGAATCAAGGTGCCTGATAGAAGTAGAGTGGACAAGAGCCAGAGTGACCTGCTGGACTTGGGGGAAGGGACGGTGAGGGAGAGGGTGTCGTGGCAACTCTGACTCCAGTACCTGGTGGGTGGGGGCTGCTGTCTACGCTGGGGGGAGCTGTGTAAAAAGACGTTACATTTTGGTGCTGCGACACCAATCATGGAGATGTCACACAGGCATGTGGAAAGAGCAGACTGGTGGCCAGAGAGAGGCAGGACTAGAGAGGGAATTCAGGGTCTGCAGCATTTGGAGGAAGAGCTGTGGGCACAGGTGAGGCTGCCTGGGGAGGGCACGACGGGTACCGGCCACGTGCTACCGGCGCCGAGCACGGTGGGAGGAGAGAGATGGCCACAGGATCATGGCGGGTGACAGACGGACGGGGAGGAACGGGGAGGGAGAAGGGTGAGGAAGGGAGACGGAGCACCTGAGAGGAGCAGGGGAAGGAGACAAAGGAGACAAATCCTGGACAATTGAGCCCTGGGTTGGAGTAGGTGAACATCGAGGGCTTGTGGCCGCCAACTCTGCCATCCTATGACTCCCCTGCTGCCCTGTGCTCCTGGCTGCCTGCGACCCCAGCCCTCTGCCCCCAGGGGGAGGAGAGTCTCCTATTCCCCTGGGTGGAGGGTTAGCAGGGTCTCCTCCTCTGAGGGGGATGGGGGCAGCACCCACCAGGAGTACACAAAGCAGAGGAAGAAGGGGGCAGAGACTGCCAGCTGCAGCAGCGTCCAGTCGCGCACACCATAGGCCACTGCGGCCAACAGGATCTGGCCGAAGCTGAAGCCCAGGGCGTTGAAAGTCATCGCCAAGGCTCGGGCTTGTGCTGACGTCCACTCCACCACTGCAAGGAGACCACACAGGTCATTTCAGGAGCCTTTGAGAGCCTCCCCTGTATGGCCCCGGGGCAGGGGCACCTACGGAGAGTACTGGTGTTCATCATGATGCCCGCGATGGCAAAGGCCGCCAGAAAACGGAAGAGGCAGTACACGGGGAAGGTGGGGGCAAAGGCAGTCGCTGTGCCCCACACGGCCAACTGCAGGTAGCTCCAGGTCAGCACCAGCTTGCGCCCAAACCTGCGACACACAGCGGGAGGGTGGCCAGGTCCACTGTGGGCCGCGGGGTTCTGGACCACCGGAGTCCACCCTCTGTCCGCTGTGCAGAGGTGGATGCTAAAGTGACACGTGGGGCCAGACCCACATCCTTCATCCACGGAGAGCCCGTGAGCACAGGTTCACAAAGACACTCTGGGCAGGAGATGAGTTCCCCGTCAGCAGGAGCATCCAAGCAGCAGCTGCAGGCAGGTATGTGGCTGAGCAGGTTTCAGCAGTGAGTGTTTGATAAGAGCATGCTCCTCCACAACCCCAGAGGAGAGATGGTGAAACCAAGGCCCAGAGAGGGCACGAGCTTTGCTCAGCAGCACAGCCAGAGGGTTTCAGGAGGGGCACCCACACACAAGCATCTAAGGGTGCAGTGAGGGCCATGGGACCTGCCTGCACTAGGGGTACGCACCTGTCAGAGGTTTGGCCGCACACGGCGGCTCCCACCAGGATCCCAGCCAGAAAGATGGACTGGGCCATGGGCTTCAGGGCCCGAGAGTCACACACCAGGTCCCACTGGTAGGAGAGATGGGAGGAGCTGAGCTCAGGAGGTTGGAGGGGGAAGGGGAGAAAGCCCAGGTGGGAGGGGGCAGAGGACCTAGAGAGGAAGGCCCCAGGCAGCTGAGTGTGGGTGCTGACCTGGTGACCTCGACCTCTAGGGTCATAGGGCAGAGCCCTGTGGGACAGCGAGGGCTGTCACCCCCTGCCTAATCCCCTTTATTGCTCCCTGTTGCCTCGGGTCAAGGGTCAAGCCCTCGGTGGCCTCATCTGCCCTCCCCAAGCTGGCACCTCCTCCCACCTCCCTCCGGTTCTTTACAAAGAGGCCCTTCCCGCTTGCTGGGATGGGCGCCCTTCCTACTTTCCCACATTTGTCTGATGCCTCCAGGAATCCAATGAATCTTCTGAGTGGAACTGAGCCCCCACGTGGAGACGGCTGCCTGAGCCACCGCTGTCAGGCGGCAGCAGCGCCAGCCTGGGTGTCCAGGGCGCCCACTCAGTGCCGCCTGCTCCTCTACCAGCACAGGGCTTCTGTAGGCTGTTTCCTGCCCCACCCCCTCTGTAGGGCGATGTGGCTAAGGAGGGGCCGGCTGGAAGCTCCCCTGAGAGTGGGGAGGCCTGCACCGGCGGTCCCTCCTGGGAGTGGGCCATTCGGAGTCCAGCCAACTACGAGCAGTGACTTTGGCCTCTAAGGTGGCAGGACTCGGGGAGGTTGTCAGGAGAGGTCCTTACCTTGGCCACGATGGTGGAAGTGAAGGTGCTGTAGTCGTAGACCCAGCCATCCACACACGGCTCCGTGGCAGCCTCACTCCAGTTGGTGGCCGTGGTGTTGGGGTCCAGGAGCTGCCACTGTGGATGGCGGAAGCGGCGACACTGGTGGGGCTCGTGGTCGGGACCCAGTGGGATGGACACGGCCAGGAGGGCCTCAGGGCCGAGGGCACCAGGGGCACTGGCCTGGGCAGTGCTGTTGTCCAGCAGGGGCACCCAGCAGCGGTGGCTGGGCACGGCGGCCGAGAAGTTCTCCAGCATGTTGTGAGTGGTAAGCCACATGATGGGGACCACCAAGGCCACCGTCTGCAGGACCTGGAACCGTCCCAGGCTGCCCACTTGGTCCAGGATTTCAGAAAAGGCCATGGGGCCCCCCAAGGGCCCCCTGGAGGTGCCCACGACACAGAGGCTGGCTCAGGGCCAAGGGGCCAAAGCCAGGAGCCTACCTCCTCTGTGGCAGCACAGGCTCCACCAGCCAGGCAGCTTGGAGCATGGCAGCGGCCCCAGCTTCGCTGACTCGGAGGCCAGCAGCTGTCACTCAGGATGGCTCTGACGGGGATCCAAGGCTGTGTGGTGGGACCCTGTAGCCACTGGCATCTCCCCAGAGATGCAGCTTCCCCTGGACCTCTGGGAGAAGCTGAATTTGAGAAGGGGGAAAAGTGGAGACTGAAGTCATGCAGACTGGAATTAAACTGTGACCAGGAGGCGTTTATAGAATAGGGGTTAGTAATCATTTCCTCAGTCAAAGTTTAACCCAGCTCTGAGGGAGGCACCAATGCAAAAGAAGAGCAGCCCCTGCCCTGCGTGGGCTGGAGGCCTGGCCAGGAGCAGCCTGGTCTCTGATGGCTGTGGGGGAGGCTGTGGCTCTCGCCTGGAACACGTGCAGCTGCTGCTACCCCCTGGCACCCCTGCCTGCTTCACTGGGGAGCCTTCTAATCTTGGGGCTGGTGTGAGCCTGGAGCGACATCCCGTGCACTGTGAAGACCTGTGTGTGTGTGTGTGTGTGTGTGTGTGTGTGTGTGTGTGCACGCGCGCATGCGCCATGAGTCACCGGCAGCCATCTGAACCCCATGCCTTCCAGCAGGTGTGGCCTCGCTCCCCGCCCTCACTTCTACTCATTTGCAGTCATTGATGCCTGTCCCCCCTTTGCTGTCACCCTCTCCTGAGCCCTCCATGGGACTTTCCAATGTCACGAGACACCTTCAGGCAGTGCCTCCAGCCTGGATTACTGTCTCTAGCCTCACCCTTGGATCACGTCCTGCATGTACTACAAAAGCCTCCTCCTCCAGGGGGCTCTCCTTGCTTATTCGTGCCTCCCCTCTCGCCTGGAAGTCAGCAGTGAGCCCATCTGCACACTGCTGGCACCCTTCTATTATTGTCCAGCTGGTCTCATTCCAGTTCCTGGGAGGGCAGGGGACCTTCTGTGGAACACCCGTGGAACCCAGCACCAACTCAGACCACAAACAGCTTCTGTGAAGACTTGTTTCAGCTGGTTTTAAAAACAGCTTGTATTTTTTCCCCCTGATTATAAAATTAATGTATACACCTTCCAAAAAACTCAAAATATTGAAAGGAAAACAAAGATCACTCCTAAACTTCTAAACCAGCCAGCGATCACCACGCTTAACACCTTGGTGCAAATATTTCCAGACTTTCCTTTCGTCCCTGGTATGTTCACATCACCAGCCTGGGCTGCAAACTAAGCTGAATTCTCCTTTTGTAAAATCCAAATGAAAAGCTGCTGACTTCCCCAGTGATTCTAACCCATTCACATGATTGTGGTTACTGGCATGTTGGGACTTACATTTTCTTCTTTACCATCTTTTCTCTTTACATCTTTGTTTCCTTGTTCCCATTTTCTATGGAATTTCCGATTTTCTTGCTCTGTCTTCCATCCTGGTTTGGCAATGGGACTTTTTATTTATGTTAGCTTTATATTTGAACCCACAAACTAGGAGCTACCATGTATTTTATACCATTTCCTGTCTGCAACCCTCCCCCACGCCCCTTGTCTTTCATTCTCTCTCATTAGAAGATGTCCCTTCTCCTAATTTCCCCAAGAAAACAGAAGGCGTCAGAAGCTAACCGTCTGATTCTCTTGCCAGCCCGCCTGCCTCGGTGCCCCCACATTCTGCCTTCCCTCCTGCCACCGTCAGTGCCCTGTGTGCTCCCCCTCGTCCTGGCCAGCCCCTTACTGTGTGCCCTGCAGCCCACCCCCTCCACCGGCTCAAGTCTCCCCTCTCTCCCTGGCATCTGTCTTTCCCTCCCTACTGGACAATTCCCAGCAATGACAAATATGCTGTTTTCCCTCCAATCCTCAAAAACATCTTCCTCCTTTCCAACCCATCTTCTCTCGTCAGTGGCCACCCCTTCCTTGATTTCATTTATAGCACAATTCCGTGAAAGCATCACCAACACTCATCTCCAGTTTCTCTCTTCCCCTTCTGTTTTGATTCATTCCTATAAAGTTTTGCCCCGTCACTCCACAGTTACCAAAGATGTCCCTGCTGCTGCATTCAGTGGCATTTTCAATCCATATCTGAGTTGAGCCCTCACCGTCCCTGCCCTTCTCCCTCCAGAAGACTCATTGGCTCTCCTTCCCTCCCCACCTGCTTCTCAGTCACTTTGCTGCTTCCCTCTCTTCTCCCCAGACTATGGCTGTGGGAGCCAAAGTGCTCAGCCTTGGTTCTCTTCTCTCTATCTTTTCTATCGTTGGGACAATTCGGACCTCTTCTTGAAGTGCTAAACTTTAATCCAAGTGCCGATACTCAGGGGCCTGTTGAGATAAACTTCCAGGCCCCAGGGAGAGCTGCTCCTACCTAGGGTGCCACGTCAGCAAACCCTTAGGTGACTTCTATGTCCCTTTAAATGCTGCACTTGACCAGAAGGCTGTCTGTCCAGGCAGCCGTCATCAATGTCAAGCCCCCTCTGGGCTCTCCGCTTCCTTCCGGGCTCCTTCTCACCCCAAACAAGGGTCTCCTCTTCTTGTTCTTTATCCTACAGAACCGTCCTGCCTTTAGCTCCATTTTGCAATTGTTCCCGTGGAGACTGTCCACTTCGTGAAGTATGTCATAAAGTTTGTACCATCTCCGCTGTCTTCTTCAATTGTTTAGTAAGAGTTTTGGGAACGAGGGTGGGATCCTAAGCTGACTGCGAACGGCCTGTGGGACGAGACGCTCTTTGTGCTGACGGTTCTCCCAAATCACTGCCAAAGGCCGTGGGGAAGTCACTGTCGGATTTGAGCTCCACTCCCTGGCGTGTAGCTCTCTGACCCAAATAAACCTCAGTTGTCTTCTTTAATCATTTTATAACAGGCCTAATAAACGTCTCACACTTACTGCGGCCAGAGCTGAACTCCCCGCTCAACATGCCTCTCTCATGGCTTTCCCCATCTCAGCTTTTGGCTTGCTCGGGACAGGGCCCTGACGTCATCTCTGACCATTCTCTTCCTTTCACACCCCGTGTGCCATTGGCCAGAAAGTCCTGTTGGTTCTACCTTCAAAACGTGCCCGGGACATGTCCACCTCTTACCGACTCCACTGCTGCCACCTTGGCCCAGGTCGCTGTCCTGCTTCCCTGGGGTTGTTGCAGTGACCTCTTCATTAGCCTCCCTGCGTCCACCTGTGACCTTTACAGTTCATTGTCCACACACAGATGGAGGGATTCGTTTTACTTCCATCAGACCATGTCACTGCTGTGCTCAGCACCTGGCAGTGTCTTATCTCACACCAAGTGAAAGCCAAAGCCCTACAGGGAGCGGCCCTCTCCCGCCGCTCTAGGCTCATCTCCTCCTTGCCTCGTTTTCTCCACACCAGCCCCACTGGCCTCCTTACTGTCTCTTGAATGTGCCAGGCATGTCTCTACCTCAGGGCCATTGTACTTGCTGTGCCTTGTGGCAGGAACCCTGTTCTCCCAGAGAGCCCCTTCCCTCAAGTCTTTGTTAAGAAGTCTCGTTCTTGGTCAGCCCAGTGGCTCAGGCGGTTGGAGCTCCGTGCTCCTAATGCCGAAGGCTGCCTGTTCGATTCCCACATGGGCCAGGGGGCTCTCAACCACAAGGTTGTCAGTTCAATTCCTTGAGTCCCACAAGGGATGGTGGGCTCCACCCCCTGCAACTAAGATTGAACACGGCACCTTGAGCTGAGCTGCCGCTGAGCTCCCGGATGGCTCAGTTGGTTGGAGCGCATCCCCTCAACCACAAGGTTGCTGGTTGGACTCCTGCTTCGGGTTGGATGTGAGTATTGAGAGAGGAGAAAAAGGATGACCTTCTGGTCAGGTGGGTAAAGCGGGGAATAGTTACTGAGATCTAGAACACGGGCCGGGGGGCTGGGAAGCAACTTTGAGGGGGAAGTAAATCGTCTGGCTTTCGATGTGAAAAGATTGACATGGCTATTAGCCACCCAGGCGGCAGTGTTGGTGAACGAGTTGGTATTTGGGTAGAGGTTGTAGACTTGAGTCACGAGGGCTGAAAGGCATTTCAAGTCCAGGACTGGGTGAGCTCACTTAGGGAGCAACCGTTCACAGCAGAGATGAGTTTTGAGACAGAGCCCTTTGTCTCCAATTTTTAGAGTTCAGGAAGAAGAGGACCCAAAGAAAGAAAAGTGCAGGCAAAGACAGCGAGGTGGGAAACCCAGGGCAGCACTGGTGTCCTGACAGCCAGAGGAGAGTATCAGTCAGTCAATCGATGACATCAAGTGCTGCTGAGAGGTGGCCTGAGGTGAGGACGAGAGGTGACTGCTAGGCTGCAATGACCGTGGCTGGAAGGCTTGTTGTGGAGCATGGATGGATCCAGGTGGGAGTGGGGTCATCAGAGAATTGGAGGTAAGGAAACGGAGATAGTGGACACAGACAATTCGTTCAAGGAGTTTGAGTTCATTAGTGTGATGCCAGCTGCTGTAACACGCAAGCCCCAAAGGGTATAATGGCTCAAACACAATAGACGTTTGTTGCTCAATCATGTAAACTCTCAAATGGGTGGTGCTGATCGGTGGGCAGCTCTCCTCCAAGTGGTGTCTGGGAACACAGGCTTTCCCATCTCGTGGCTCTACCGTGTCCAGCATTGTCATCCACGGTCACTCTGCTCGTGTGGATAAAGCCATGGAAGGGGAAAAGAGAGGGTGGAGAATCTACCTGCATTTTGACAGCTTAGCCTGGAAGTGACACACATGGCTTCCACTCACACTCCATAGATGAGAGCTAGGTGGTGGGGCTGGGTAGGAATGCAGCGGCTGGCTCTGTCCTGTGGAAAGGGAAGTGAGGGCACAGGACCATGGCCATCTTGGCTACATGGGTTCACATCACTGTGCTTGATGCCTGTTCTCAAGGTGGGAGATACTACACCTTGTCTGGGCGCTGATGGAAATCCCCTGTGCTGAGGGAAAACCTGATGATATTGGCAGGAGAGGGGATATTTGTGGGAGCAGCATCCCTGAGACCATGGGAGGGGACAGGATCCAGAGCTCAGAGGAGGGCTTGGCCCTAGGACCTCCTTCTTTGGCTGCAGGACGTGAGAACATGTACATAGACGTGATGGTGGGGGGACAAAAAGACCAGTGAAATGAAAAGTGAGGTTGCCGTTGAGAGTGGGGAGGAGCCAGAGTAGGCTATGGAGGTACCGCGTTTCCCCGAAAATAAGACCAGGTCTTACATTAAGGTTTGCTCCAAAAGACGCACTGGGGCTTATGTTCAGGGGATGTCATCCTGAAAAATCATGGTAGGGCTTATTTTCCGGTTAGGTCTTGTTTTCAGGGAAACATAGCAGGTAGGATTGCAGGTGGTGCCCTTTCTCTTTGTGTCACATTAGGTGAGTGAGAACAGTTGGCCCAGTCGTGTTCCTCCAGCCACATTCTGTTGCTAGGGGACAGACATGGATGCAGTGGACAAGACACTGGGCTTGGTAGGGAGGAGGCCTGGCCAGGCGACAGTGATGGAGAGAGATGGGGCAGCTGAGCTGTGCAGCCGCAGGGGAATGGCTGGAATGATGCTTAAGAGGGGAGTGAGGACGTGTAGGTGAGGACCGCGCAGAAAGGGAGGCCACTTCGTTTGAGAGCTGGGTGGTCTCAGAATTGTCCTAGGCCAGGTATTGAGAGGGTGGCGGTGAGTGGGTGGGGGGAAGGTCAAGGAAAAGAGGGGCGAGGCAATTGGGTCAAAAGAGATGAGGGGAGAAGGTGTTGTGGAAAGGCTTAGCGCCCCCTGCCCAGAGCCAACCTTGGTGAATATTAGGTATTATTAACAGTGAGATGGCATCATTTCGAGAATGGGCACAAGCAAGCTGTCAGTCAACATGGTTGGGGGGTTTTTGGGCCTGGATGTGGATATCTCTTTGGCCGGATCACGATTTCTCCCAACCCCCAATGTCCTGTGGTGACAGCAGCTGCCTCTGGTCCCAGGCCAGGCAGGAGAAAGGCCGGCAGGAGCGCCTACTGTCAGTGACTCAGCCAAGTCCCTGGGCGGCCAGCAGGGTGGGCTGAATCCAGGCGGATGCCTGGAAGAGGCTGCAGCCACAGCCGGCTCCGTTTGCTCATGCCTTTGGGGTCCCCAGGTCCTGGGACAGAATTACTGTAGCATCCAAGCCTCCACTCTCCTCCTGTCCCTCATCTCCAGGGTGGATTCTTTGAGGTGGGTCTGTGCTCCTGGGAGGACACTCTGAAGGAGCCCGACAGCCCCCTGCTCAAAGCCTCCAATGACTCCCTACTGCTTCAGAGACAAGGCCAAGGCACCCAGCCCTCCTCTTCCAGCCCATTTTCAAAGTCTTCGCTTTGCTGCCTCCTTCACGTGGCCTGGGTCCCAGTCCCAGAGACCATTGGCTCTTTCCTGAACTGCCCTGTGCCCCCATCTTATTTGCTCTTTCTTCTGCTCGAGGGCTATTGCCACCATCCAAGCCTACCCCTCCCTGCACGCGTGTCCCTCTCCTGTCCCTGCACACCTCCAAACAGCCCCCCGTACTGGAGGAGCCTGGAGCTCTTCCTTCTGTCAAGTACCGGGCTGCAGCCTTCCTTCCTAAGCGCCGGGTCTGAGTCATCGTGTCCCCGACTGTGCCCAGAGCAGGATCTGGCATGCAGACCAGGGCCCAGGCAGGGCAAGGGAAAGGCCGTGCTGGCTTCATGGTCTCTGTTCGAATCCGGGCTCCTGGGTCCTTGTTTTCCTCATGTGTAAAATGTGCATCGTAGCTCCCCCTTAGCGATGTAATTTTCAGGACAAGAAATCAGGGTTCTGTAAGGGTCCTCACCTTTTCTGGCCACCTGAATGTCAAAGTAAGGATAATTAGAGCCCCCAACACCAACTCCTTCTTCAAGACCTTTGAAGATCTGTTCTCCTGGGTGTTACTTGTTCCAAACTGCTGTTTTGGGCAGTTCTGCCCAAAGGCTGGCAGATAGCCAAGGAGGATGCTGGGAAGCCACTGAAAGCTGCAAGGCAGACATCCCTGCCTAGGCACCTGGTCTCTCCTCACTCTCACTAGGGTCCTGCTCCTTCAGATCAGCAGCCCCTTTCCTCACGTCCTGTCTTCCTTGACCCCCAGGGCCTCTTTCCCCTAGCTCAGTACCTCCTTAAAGGGCACCCAAAATCAATGTCGGTCACAGCCCCTTGGTGTCCAGGGCAAGGACCCCTTTACGTCCCAGGGCTGCCAAGTTGGCCTCCTCTTTCTCTGGACCAGATGCTAACTTTACTTTTGTGTAGCCAAAAGACCCAGTTAAAGGTTTTCCTCCACAGAAAAGCAGCCTTCCCCCCACACACCCCAAAGCTAACTTCTAGAGTAGCGTGTTTCCACCTCTGCTGTGCGCACTGTATGTGGAACCTGCCTGGTACCCAGTGGACACTTTATCAACAGAATCCCTGCTTCCTGTTCCTGGCATCACTCCAGAGAAGTCACAGGCTTTAGCTGAGTTGAAATGTGGTCTCAAAGCTGTTGACCCCTGGGAGCAGGTGAGGCCCGGCCACTTGCATATACCTGCTGCCCACGTGGAGTCCATATAGTGGTGAGGGGGCGGCTGTGGCCTGCTGGCTCGGCACCATTTCAGGCAGGTGACCAAGGCTTGGGGGTGAGTATATCATGGCTTTAATTGGCCCCCTGTGTGAGTTGCTGCATCCCTGCCCACAGCTGCTGTGCATTTCGGCTTCCCAGGAGCCCCTGGCCCCAGCTGCCTCTGGCCCATTGAACAAATCTGCTCAAAGTAGGTCAAGGAGAGCACTGGGCGGCTGGGCTCTGGCTCCTTCCTTTTCATGTGCCTGGCGGCTCCTGCAAGTCTGGCCTTCCCTCACCAAAGGGACTTTGCTCTCCTTGCTATGTCAAAAAGATATTTCATGTTAAAATTCAACACAGAGGTGTTAACCAGCCATCGGAAACAGGCTTGTCAGAACACAAGCTGCTCGAGCAGGCTGAACTTTGCCCCACTCTATGAGGGTCTTGCCTCCAGCTGGCAGCCACCAGCTGGCACATTTTAACAAGGCCGAATGTGAGTACTGCCCCACCCCCTGCCCCCACACCATTTCCCTAGAGCCTGTGCCGCAGGGCCCCTCTTCTGGGGATCTGGGCCCAGCTGCTTGTCCCCACAGTTCTCGGCCTTTCCTTTAGGATCCCAGCATCTTTACTGAATAAGGTGGATACTGGGTTAGCTGCATTCTTAGGAGCACCTGGTCCTCTACAGAAAGCTGTCTCCTTTGGATTTTGTGAGTTGCAGCCTATTGTTAGAAGAAGTAATTTTAAGGGGATGCAAGGACAAGCTGGGGGAAGACATGACATGGATCCTGGCAAAATCCCTCTCACTTCACAGGAAAACACAGTGGCGGGGGTTTGGCCGGCAGCGTGCAAACACACTAGGTGATCAGGAGCTTTCTTTTCTGCTTCTGTGGATGAGAAGCACACAGCCTAGGACCAGATTAGCCAGTGGTTCTAACAAACCCAAGGATTCTTCCGCAGGGAGAGGCAGTGTGGCCTGAGGGTTAGGCACACAGACTCTGGAGTGGGCTGTCTGGATTTGAATTCCTGCTCTGTCCAAGCTGTGTGGCTGTGGGAAAGGTGTTTAACCTCTCTGTGCCTAGGCTTCCTGTAAAATGGGGGTGATAAGAGTTCTGATTTTATAAAGTGCTTGTGAGGACTAAACGAGTTTACATAGATCACTTAGAACCGTTCCTGGCAAGCAGTGAAAGCCTAGTATCAATGTTATCAGCATCATTTTTTGACAAGGGCTATGGGAGACACCTGGGAGCCCCTGGAGCCTGACTTGAGAAGGGCTCATGGGAGATGGGGCGCTGACCCAGGGTCAGATCGGGCAGCTTTTGAAGGACAAGCACCGAACTGTACACCACGGAGTGAGGCTGGTATAAATGTGGGTCGAAATGTGATTCATCTTTCCATACATGGCTAATGTTTGCTTGGTGGTTTGAATGAAGAGCTCATTTTTTAAAAAAAAATTTTTTTGGGGGAATATTGGGGAACAGTGTGTTTCTCCAGGGCCCATCAACTCCAAGTTGTTGTCCTTCAATCTAGTTGTGGAGGGCGCAGCTCAGCTCCAAGTCCAGTTGCCGTTGTTCAATCTTTAGTTGCTGGGGGCGCAGCCCACCATCCCATGCGGGAATCACACCAGCAATCTTGTTGCTGAGAGCTTGCGCTCTAACCATCTGAGCCATCCGGTTGCCCCGAAAAGCTCAGTTTTTGAGAAAGAGCACCTGTAACACAGGTGTTGGGGGACTGGTCCTTTAGGCTCACTCCTGATCCGTGCTATTTGAGCACAATGCAGGAGGGTTTGAGGGGAAGGCGGAAGGTGGGGCTTCCCGGCTCCTGGTCACACTCTGTCCCCACAGGAGTCTGTCGGCCACAGGGCTTGTGACTCTGTGTTTTTATCCTGGATGCATCTATATCCTGGAAACTAAATGTCAATCTCCAACTTTTATTTACACAGACACACACACATGCATGCATCATTTGCCTAAGTCCTTAAGGTTGGAGGAGACAGAGGGCGCGTTTGCCCGCAGCCATGAAAACATCCAAACCTGGATGAAGCTGGACAGTCTTACTTGCTCGTCACCTTCGACCTCTGGGTTCATGGGACAACCTCTTCCCCACCCTCTCTCCTCTGCTTTCTCCCACCCCAGAGGTTTGCTCCTTCTGTCCTGTCTTTTGCTGCTGTTTCTTCTGCAAAAACAGGGTCTCACCTTCCCCACGTGGCCTGGCCAAGGCGTTTTCCTAAGCCAAGACAGATGTATCTCTAAGAGGAAGTCCATTCTCAGCTCTTGGGACTGTATACGCCCATATGACTAGCTGGAAAAGCCACAGCCTCCATTAAGCACCTCTTCAGGGACCCAGGCGACATGCGGTCCCCCCCGACCCCCATCGCCATCCACTGAGCCTGTGGAGACCTGAGTAGCTCCTGTGGGTGCCCTGCCCCCGTCAGTGCCAGACCCAGTACCCCAGTGTGGTATCACCAGGCCTGTTGGGTTGGCACTGACAGTGCCCAACTTAGGTGAGCTGGGGAGGGGGTGCGTGTGGTCTTGGGGCTGCGTCCTTCCTGTGTCCCTGGCTTTTGCTTTTCTCTTGGCTTCATTCTTGCTACAGACCTGTTTCCTCTATACAGGGGAGAGCATGGTGGCCAGCACCCCAAACTGCCAATTCTTGCTGCCCTACCCCCAGAGAGGGGCAGATTTTTTCCCCCCTATATTGGTTAGAAACGTCCTGGGAGAGGAGTCCGGTGGCCCAGTGAAGGCACGTGTAGCCTCGTGGACCCACAAAACGTGGACCCACGAGGGGGAGGGGCCTGGCCATGTAATGTGATCTAATGTTTATGCCTCGAGGAGGGGTAGGCAGGGGGTATTTTTAGATAGGTGGGCGTCCTTGGAGACTCTTGGCCACACTCTAACCTGTGGGGGTTTGAGGCTGTTCCCCACGGACTCAGGAAGGACAGAGTGTTCAGAGGTGGAGGCAAAGGAATAGAAACACAACTGAACAAAGGAACGTTCTCTTTGGCCCCCTCTCTTATTCATTCATTCATTCATTCATTCATTCAGCCAACAAGCAACTACTAAAAAGATGCCCTGAGTTGAGTTCTGGAATGAAGCTCTGGGGACACAAGACGAAGCAAAGTATAGAGAGGGGACAAGAGCGGGAGGGCCATGCATAACCAGGCCACAACACTGCCCTTGTGAAGACAGATTCTCTAAGTGTAATGAAGGAAATCAAGAGGATGTGGGGGTAATGAGGGGTAGGAAGGGCCACTCCGCAGGCAGGCAGGATGGCCTCCCGAGGAGGGACCCACACTCCCACCTAGGCTGGGAGGGGGCCAGTGTTGAGGGCAGAGCGCCAGCAGGGGAACAGCGTGTGCTGAGTCCCCAGGGGCACACCGGATCTGTGTGAGCAAGGAGGAAGCCGACATGGGGTAAGACCAAGTCACACAGGCCCCAGGGGTTCTTGTAAGGATTTTGGATGGAACCCACAGTGGGGTAGGAAGTACTGGGGGTTTTCTGCAGGGGGTGACATGAGCCAGCGTGCATGCTACATAGTGACTGGTTGCTGTGGGTGAATGTGCTGTGTGTACTCATATATGGAGGGTGGGGACAGGATGGGAGCAGGGACCAGTGAAGAGTTCCTGTGGTGCCCAGGCGACAGATGACAATGGCTTGGATCAGGGAGGTGGCCGTGGTGAGGACATTCTGGGTGGATAAATGGGAGGTGCGTTTTGGAGGTGGAGGCCTCGGGACTTGATGAAGTGAGGTGAGAGAGGGAAGGTTCAAGGACAGCACCTAGGTTTCTGGCTTCAGCACGGACCAGAGATGGGGCCACCTAAGGTCTGGGGGAAGGCCGAGACTTCAGCGTTGGCCATGCTGAAGTCCAGGCGTCAGGAAAGCAGTGCAGTGGGCTGCTGGGTCACTCATGGCTGGGTGTGGGAAGGCTGCGACCTCCTGCTGCACAGATGTCCTTTGCCTGGGGAAGTCTGGCCAGAGGCGCCTGGTAAAGGAAGTAGCTGGAGGCCGAGCAGCTGCTCCTGTCAGAGCGTGCTCAAGTGGCCTGCTGGCCTGGGCGACTGGAAGGTGAGAGTGGCTTGGCTTCTCCAGACACAGTTGGTGTGGCCCAAGTGCTGTGTTTTAAACAATTGAGCCAATGTTGAATATGTTGGAGATGTCACATAAAAGTTGTGACCTCTGACTTAAAAGCAATTGGAAGATTTGGCAGCCCTGGGCTTGAACTGCAGGGCGACATTGGCGGGGCCTGAATGGCCACTGTGCCCCCTCCCCCACCAGGTTCTTGGCCCACCTGCTTTCCACAGATGTTTAAGTTCTAAACCTTCACTTTCCCTTCAGGAAAAGATGTCACTTGTCTTAGTGAATCCCCACCAGGAGGTCATTCAGACAAACCTCACAAAGTCTCCTCGGCTCTTCCCGTCTTTCCACTCCTAACCTTTCAGCAAATCCAAGGGCCTCTTCGGCCAACTCACATCCTTCCTCTGAGCACTTCACACAGGGACTGATGGCACCTGGCCAAGCCAGTCATCTCTTGCCCAGATGCAATAGTCCCCTAAATGTCCCCTGACGCTGTCTCACAGCTCCACTCGCAGCCATCTTTGAGAATCCAGGTCAGAACACATGAACCCTCACTCAAAACCTTGCACGACCCCTTCTCACCCAGAATAGAGTCAGCCAACATTCCTTATCACGGCCACGGGCCCCAGTGACTCGGCCCTGCCACTTGTGTGACCTCAGACCCCCACCCCGTCTCCCACACTCTGGCCCCTGGGGCTGCACTTGCCTCCTGCCAAGCACGGGTGGCCTTGGGGACTGTGCTAGGAGCTGTCCCTCAAAGACACATAGCTCCAGGCTTGCTATGAAGGAGGGAAGAAGAACAAACCACAGCCACAATCATCAATGACAGGATGTGTCACAAACACATAATAGAGAGTTGAAAGAAGTAAGTGGCAGAAGACCATGAATTCCACGCTGGTCTTACCAGGCAGCATGTGAGGGACGTGTAAGTCAAAGACCCATTTATGAGGAAAACGAGGATGAAAGACAGAGGTTACCTTGGGCGGGGTGCCCACACGGGGGCTTCCGGGTACTAGGGAGGCCCTGTTTCTTAAATACATGGGCGTTGTTTGATTATAATCTTTAAATGTGGTTACAGTTGTCTTGAGGAAAATTGACTGCACGTATTTAATTGTATAATTTAATGGGATTTGACACATGTTTACACCTGTGAAGCTATCTCCCTAATCAAGATAGCCAACATGTCCGTCACCACAAAGATTCTCTGTCACACCTTTGAAATCCCCCCTTCCCTCCCCAACCTCTGTTGGGACAAACCTGCTCTCTGTTGCTATAGATTAGTTGGCATTTCCTAGCATTTTATATAACTATATAAATTTTATATCAATTCTATTTATAAGTTGTATAGAGATCCCAAAATGTGTTTACCCACTCATCTGTTGATTGACATTTGGGATGTTACCAGTTTTCGTGAGTTGAAAATAAAGCTGCTATGAACACACATGTGCGAATCTTTGTGTGGCACAGCTCCCATTTCTTTTGGTAAAAAGAAACAGAATGGCTGTGTTGGATGGTGGTGTGGTCGTCTTAGGTGTAACTTTTTAAGAACTTGCTCCACTGTTTTCCAAGGTGGTCGTATCATTTTCCATTCCCGTAGTTGCACCACGTTCCTGTCAACACTTGGTCTTTTTCATTTTTGCCACCCTAGTGGGAGCGCGGCAACATTCTGTTGTGGTTTCAGTTAGTATTTTCCTAATAATGTGGATCATCTTTTCATGTGCTTGTCTGTCACCCATATGTCTTCTTTTGTGTAGCATCTGTTCAAACCTTTTGCCTGCTTTTAAAATTGAATTTGTCTTTTTTATTATTGAGTTGTAAATGTTCTTTATATTTTCTAGATAGAAGTCCTTTGTCAGATACAGAATTTTCAAATATTTTCTCCAAGTTTGTGATTTGCCTTTTTATTTTGGTAACAGTGTCTTTTGGAAAGCAAAAGTGTTTAGTTTTTATAAAGTCCAATACATAATTTTCTTCTTGTAGTTTTGTCTTATTTAAGTAATCTTTACCAAACCCAAGGTTGTTAAAGTTTTCTCCTAAAAGTTTTATAATTTTCGTTTTTACATTTAGGTCTATGATACATTTAAAGTTAATTTTTGTATTGGTGTGAGTTAGGGTTTTCTTTTCTCTGTCCTTCCTTCCTTCCTTCTTTCTCTCTCCTCTCCTTCCTTTTTTCCCCCCATCTTTTCTTTCTCATGGCTATCCAATTGTTCCAGCATCATTTGCTGAAAAGATTATCTTTTCCCTATTTAATTGATTTGATACCGTGTTTGAAAATAAATTAACCATATATGTATGGCTCTATTTTTGAATTCTTGATTCTATTATATCAAACAAAAGTTGTCCAACTTTGTTTTTCTTTTTCAAAATTGATTTGGCTGATCTAGGTCCTTTGTATTTTCATATAAAGTTAAAGATAAGCTTGTCAATTTATACCAAAAACCTGCTGGTACTGGACTGGGATCGCATTGAATTTATAAATTAATTGTGGAGAACTGACATCTTGGTAATATATGTGTAGTCTTCTAATCCATGAATATGGTATATCTCTCCATTTATTTAGGTCTTTAATTTCTCTTAGCAATATTTTATACTTTTCAGTTATGAGTCTTGCCTTTATTCTGTTGAATTTATCCCTAGGTGTCACTCTTTTCCCATGCTGTTGTTAAGTGGTACTTTCTGATTGTTCAATTTCTTATTGTTACTAACATACAGAAATCTATTGTATTTCTGTATGTTAGTAACAATAAGAAATTGAAACAGAAATACAATAGATTTCTGTATATTGACCTTGTATCCCACAACCTTTCTAAACTCATTTATTATTTCTAGTAACATTTTAGTAGATTTCTTAGGATTTTCTACAATTATGTTGTATGCAAATAAAGACAGTTTTGTCTTTCCTTTTTTCTTCTTCCCTTATTGCACTAACTAGGACCAATGTTGAATAGAATTTGTCAGAGTGGCCATCCTAGACTCATTTCTAATCTTTTTTTTTTTTTAAGATTTTATTGGGGAAGGGGAACAGAACTTTATTGGGGAACCTTGTGTACTTCCAGGATTTTTTCCAAGTCAAATTGTTGTCCTTTCAATCTTAGTTGTGGAGGGCGCAGCTCAGCTCCAGGTTTAGTTGCCGTTGTTAGTTGCAGGGGGCACAGCCCACCATCCCTTGAGGGAGTCGGGGAGTTGAACTGGCAACCTTGTAGTTGAGAGCCCTCTGGCCTATGTGGGAATCGAACCGGCAGCCTTCAGGTTTAGGAGCACGGAGCTCCAACCACCTGAGCCACCGGGCTGGCCCTCTTCTAGTTCTTTAGGTTTAAATTACTCTTTTGTTCTAATTTCTTAAGCTGATGTATTTTATTTGAGACTTTCTTCCTTTCTGATGTAGGCATTTAATGATATAAAATTTCCTCCAATCATTGCTTTCGCTTCGTCCCATAGACTTTGCTATGTCACTTAAAATTGTTTTCATCCAGTTCGAACTATTTTCTAATTTTCTTTGTGACTGCTTCTTTGACCCATGGGTCATTTAGAAATGTGTTGTTTAGCTTGAGGGCATTTTCTAGATATCACTCTGTCACTTATTTCTAATTTAATTCCATGATAATCCAAGAACAGAGTTTGTGTGATTTGGATCCTCTTAAATTTATTACACGTGAAGGAATCTGTTGGTGAAGGAAGTATGATTTTTACCACGAGACACCAGAGGCCTTTAAGCAGACAGGGGCTTTGACTTGAACTGTGTTTGATTGGTCTGCTGTGCGTCAGATGTGAGAGAAGGGTCGGTTACCTGGGGCTTGAGCTTTGCCCTGAGTCATCCAAGGAGAGCTGGCAGTTGTCTAAAGGGTCTGGATCTCCAGGAGAGGGTATAACTGGGGCAGGGCTGCCGATATTGGGGCACAGAGGGGAGTCAGTGAAGGTGAGGAGTTTCGTATTCTGGAAAGAGCCTGGACTGGGCGTCAGGCCAGGGTTCACCATGTGACTCTAAGCATGTCACTTTCCCTCTCTGGGCTTTAGTTTCCTCACCTCTAAAATAGGTGGTCAGCCTTAATGATCCCATAGTTTTAACAGCCTGGACTGTTGCTAGCACAGGGAGGGTCTCTGCATGAATTAGGAAAAAGTGACCCGTCAAGACAGACAAATAACAAAAAGGTGTCCCTGTGCTATAAGGCCTCCCTAAGATTAAGGCCCGGTATTATGTTCTCCTTGACATCTGCTGAAGCCAGGAGGGTCTCGAATGGCCTAACTTACACTTTTCCTCCCCGTTCTGCTCCTGTGGATGAGGTCCCCTGGCAAAACCACACCTCTTATCAAGGGGACCAGGCACAGTTCTTATTATCCTTGAGCAGTGTGTTTCAGTTTCCTGCCCACCTGTGGAATTATTCAAATAAGCCCATCACATCCTCCCATGGGAACCAGGGGTGCCCCATCCTCTTGATACTGCGAAGCCTCCTCCCACAGCCCTCGGTGGCTCACTGTTCCTACCGCACCACCCCTGACCCTGCATGGTATGTGGTGTGGTCCTCCCCAAGCTGTGAGTACATGTGACTAAGAAAGTGTAGCCCATCTCATCTGTGCAGTGTCAAGTGTTGTGCGTTAGGCCATCCTGGTAACCACAGGGCGGGCAGCCCTCCATCACCAGTGGGGTAAATAGGAGGCAATTAAAACAACCCTCTTGGAGTGGGCATAGCTCCTGTTTAGGGTAAGTGTAGCCTGGGCTGGATTTTGGCCCCCACATGCCTCCTTAGCTGGTGCCTTGGGGCAGGGCACGACCTGGACACCCATATCTGGCCACTCTGTTAATAGCTCTGCTTGTGGGGCTCTGGTCTGTGCCCTGCCCATTAGCCCTGTCACCTACCCTGGGAGGTAGGTCCCATGATCATTCCCATTTTACAGATGAGGACTCTGTAAGTGGTGGGGAAGAGACTGGAACCCGCGTCTGTCTGGACCCTGCCCTTGTCTGTCCTGTGATCTATTCTGGAAGTTCAGAGGTGAGAAACCTACAGAGCCAGGTTCTGTGAAGTGGGGGTTGGGGGCTGAGAGAAGGTATGAAGATGTGAGACCGGCAGGGAATGGAGGGGACCCATCTTGTTAATGAAGTGGACCTGAAGGCAGCCTAGTGGGCTCCTGTTGGGCTGAGGTGGGTGGAGAGTCTGACCAGGGTAGGAGGGTAGCAGATGGCTGCCTGGCCCCTGCCGTGCCAAAACCTCAAGGCTTCCACCCTCTGGAGATGAGGCAATTCCCTCCATAGGGAACTTTGGCCAATGGGGCTTCACACAGGCAGAATTTCTAGAACCAGGTGCTTTCTGTAATGACCACCTCTCGCCGGTTGCCCGTGGCCGCTGCCGGTCTCCTAGAATAATCAGCAGAGAAAGCAGTGATGTGTGGAGAAATGGCTACTCATTTGGAACTTGGACAGCAGAACTGGGGGTCAAGCCTTATGGGAACGTGAACTCTATGAGATTAGTGTTTCCTTGACCACTGTGTACCCAAAGCATAGGACAGTGCCTGAAACAGACTAAGTTCACGACAAAAATGAATTAAGTGATAGAGTAAATTAAGTCCCAGACTCCCTGCTTCCTAGGTGCATATCCTGAGGCAAATAACATAACCTCTGCGTCTCCATTGCCTTGACAGTGAAATTGGACATGACAGCCACCTTGTGGGGTTATTGTTTGGATGAAGTAAGACGCTACAATAAAACAATAAGGGCTTACTGAGCACCAGCTGTTATTACTATTCTCATGACCTTGGTTCTTGCTCAGCTTGAGGGAACCCCCTAAGTACCCTCACCCCAGACACAGCAGCTGTACTTACAGAGTACGTGCTAAGGGCACTGTCCTTGGGGCTTTAATATAATTACTCACTTAAACCCTAAACAACTCTTTGAGCTAGGCTGTTTGTTGTTTTAACACCCATTTTACAAAAGAGGAAGCAGAAACATAGAGGTGATCCTGGTTATATTATAAAATAAAGTTGAGACTATTGCCTCATTTCTATTGTCTCAAAGAACGTGACAGTGGCATGATTTGTTAGCTACTGTAGGTCTGAAAGAACTCACTCACCTGTGGATGTGTCTGGGCCTGGAATTCTCTGTGGGAAGATTTAACTAGGACGGTTGAAGCTGTCTATCTCTTGCGTCAGTTTACGTAAGAGAGGGAAGTAACACGTCCAAGTATGTAGGGATTCAGTCCCAGGCACTGTGGCTGCAGAGCCAGGCTCATAACCGTAACGTTTTCCTGCCTAAGGTACAATCACCTTCTATCTGTGAGATAGCAAGGAGCGACTATTGCTATCTGCATTTACGGAAGCCTCAAACAGATGAGGCTTCCGTAAATGCAGACAACAATAGTCGCTCCTTGGCAGGGTTGTTGTCAAGATTAAATGGTTTCAGAAACACAAGCCTTGCACCCTCTGTGCTGCTGTCCTGAGTGTGGTGTCAGGAACGCTGTGAGAAGCCAGCAAACTCTAGTTGCTGGAGCCATCACGATGACAAGCCCAGTCCAGTTCCTGTGCTCTCTGCCCAGTTCCTGTCCTCTCTGCCCAGGATGTCAACATGACCCTTGGGCTCTCCTGTCCTAGGGCTGTGGGGAGACCTGCCACCACACCTGCAGCCCGCTCAGCTATATCCTGGCATGAGAGGAAGCCCGTTCCCACTCCCAGGTGCCCAGGGGTCACTCACTGCTTCTCCAGGTCCTGGATGGTGTCAGGGAGTGGAAGTCCCCGGGTCTCCGGGACGAAGAATAGGAGAATGAGGCTGGAAGCGATGGGGATAACACCGTAGGAGAAGGGGGGCAGCAGGGGCAGGACCTGGTGGGTTATCCGGATCAGGGGTCCAGTCACAGCGCCTAGCCGACCTACTGAGTTCAGGAAACCATCTGCTGTCATCCTGTGGATGGAGGGGATGGCGCAAACCCTTGTTACAGTTGGCACTTTGGGGGGAGGGGGCTTTATTGGGGTGGAGATCATTTGGCTGGGTCAGGAGATGCCAGGGGAGGAAAAGATGAGCTGAAGGAGTTGCACTCCTCAAGGTCTCCCCTAATGCCACCTCCTCCATGGAGCCCACCTGGATCTTCCCATCCAGAGGGGGCCTCTGCTTCCTGGGAGTATCCAGTGTCTTTCCTAGGAACTCTCTAAGACCCACCCCATTCTCCTTAATCTTAGATAATGGGGGTTTGCCTTAGGGCTCCTGCTAGGCCAATGAGTTTCCAGCTTGAGCTTTCTATATAATATCAACAAAATCAATAAATATACATTAAAAAAAACCAACAACAAATGAAAGAATGGACAAATGAGTGAGGGAAAGAACACTGGGCTAGGAGTCAGGGGCACTGGGGTCCATTCCTACTCTTCTATTAAGTCCTTCGATCATGAATGGGACTCAGTTTACCCAACTGTCCAATGTGAGGGTGGTCTAACTTGAGACCACTGGTTTTCCATCTGTGTCCCATGGAGCCCTTAGGTCTGGGAGGTAACTGGGAGGGGTAGTAGGAAGCAAATGGGGTCCCCACTACCCCAGGAGAGCTGTCGGTTTCCTTACCAGGTTTCCTATGAGATTCCACCTGAACAGAGGGTTCTGTGGCTAAAAGAGGTTTCCCAATCACAGGCCTAGAGGCCTGCTGGGGCCCCCTATACCCCTGCCTTCTGGTAGGACTCGGGGAGGCGCTGCTCTGGGAAGCCCCTCTGATGAGGGCCTTTGGGAGAAGGAAGCTGGCCGTGTGCTCAGTTCTATGTTGGTGGCTGGGTCCCCTCTGTCCTCTGCTGTGTATCCCTGGATGCCCAGCCCTCCTGGCCCTCCCCAGTAGCCCTCCCGGGGGTGCCCCTTCTCACTCATCCCCAGGTCTGGCAGCCCCACCCAGCCTACCGCAGTGAAGTTGGAAAGAGTTCAGGTTTGTAGACAGCGAAGCAGGTTAAGCTGACACCATAACATCCCTTTGCTAGTACAGCGAAGACCACACGCAGAGTCTGAAAGTCTGGGCAGAGGAAAGGGCAAGGTAAGGTCTGCCCGAGAAGGTCGCCAGCCAGCCTGGAGTGGAGGGGCTTGGTTCTCCCATGAGGCTTCCTTGGGCTAAAAGTAGGTTCCCGGCAGTGCCAGGTCTCCCAGGGCCCAGTGGGGATCCGGGGCAGGATGCCATCATGGCAGGTGGCTGGGGGGTGGGGTAGAGGGCAAGAACCCAGCCAGGTCTGGGGTAGGTGAGCCTGGGGGCAGCTGCGGGTTACACAGCAGGCCTGCCTCCTATGGCGTGGTTGCGCAGGCTCCTTGGGTCTTGAGGGCACTCCCGTTCCCATGAAGGAGAGGGCTGTGGGGCAGCAGCCCTGGGGTGCCCAGGCACCCAGAAGCCTTCTCACTGCCCCTCAACCTGCCTGTGGGGACCCATGGCATTCATGGAAAGCTGTTGGGTGGATGGCAGGATCCCTCACCAGGAAACCGAGGTTCAGGTCACTCCAGCTATCCCTGCCTTTCCCCCAGTCTCCCACCTTGAAAAATAAAGGGGACATGGAGACACTTTCAAAGGCATTGCCGGCTCATTCAGAAAGAACAGAGTAAGACAAGGGCCCTGGGCAGCTGCCCCAGCTCTCTGCACACGAGTGCCTCTTGCTTCTGAGAAGAAAACACCACTTACTTTGGGCTTGGTGCCTTTCCTGCCTCACTTCCAGCGCCCTAAGCCTGTCTCAGCCTTCCTGGCCCTTCTTGCCACTGGAGGCTCCAGCCTCCAGCCTTCAAGTCTGGTCCAAGCCCTGGCTCTGTCACTTGCTAGCTGAGAGATCTTGGGCACATGACTTCTCTACTCTGAACCTCAATTTCCTCAGGAAAATGGGGAAAGGCTATTTGGGGGGTTGGGTTCCTGAGATGATGTGGCAAAGGCTGTGACAGGAATAGGCCTGGGGCAATGGTCCCCACCCATCCCTGGGGTCAGGGGAGAGGGAGGAAGCCAGGGTGGTGAGTGCAGTGGGGTGAGCAAGGGAAGCAAGGGCCCCAAGCTGCCAGCAGCTCAGCCACCCTCTCCCGATGCCCTGGCCTCACCTCGTGGCACCAGTATGTTGGCCAGAATGGAGAGCCCGGCCATGGCCTGGAAGCTGGCCAGGATCCCACGGCGGCCAAAGAACCGTAGCAAGAAGGTGTTGGCGCCCCGGCCCAGGAAGTCCACAGCTCCGAAGAGGACCTGGAGGAGGAAGATGTCACTCCCCAGGTTCTGGAGGTCGAAGACCAGCCCGTAATAAGAGAACATGATGGCGAAACTGCAGGGCAAAGCCAGAAGTCAGGTCCCTGCCCCACAGGGAGAGGGCAGCCCTGCAGGCTTTCACAGACGCTGTCCCAGAGGACACAGCCAATCCTGAGCTTGTCACTGCCAGAGCCAGAGAAGCCTGTCAAACGCAGGTCAGGCTGTCCCAGGATAGGGGGGGTGAGGACAGTGGCTTCATCCATTGCAGGTCTGGGCCATGGATAGAGGCCAAGATCAGATGGAAGATTTGGCCCGTCAGGGGTGGACAGGGGCTCTGTGGGTTAAGCTGAGCTGCCCCCGATTGTCTGGCTTTGTTTCTGGAACCAAGACCTGGCTCCTGCTCTACTAGCTGTGAACCTGGGCAGGCCTCGGCCCCTCTCTGGATGCCTGTTTCTTTGTCTTGAAAGATGGGACTCATGATAGAATGGAGTCTCTGTGGAAGATGCTGGGCTGGGCTGTCCCTCCTTCAAGATGGAAAGTTATTTCCCCAGCCCCTGGGGATGCTGCCCCTAAGCTGGGGAGAGCACCCCACGACAGATCAACCTGGCCACAGGGGCCATTCAGAAGGTCCAGCCCAGCTCTGAGGTCCCCAGGGGAGGGCTGGGGCCTTGCTGTGAATGCATCACAGGACTTCTCCCCTGCCCCCTCCTGCCCCAAGAGCCGTCTCCAAGGAACTTCCTGCCCACTGACCTCCATCTCAGTCTGCTTCCCGGGGACCCCTGCCACGGGCTCCTGAGTGGATACACTTACAGGCTGAATGTCCATAGTTTGGAGATTGAATTTGGATCCACAAGTGGCCATAACGTGAACTTTTTCTCGACCACTTTTTAAATCCCACCCTATCCTTGCTTCACCCAGAACGCTCACCCCAGCCCTCACTGCAGTGTCACCTGATGGCTGTGCCCCATAGCATCTGTCACTATCCAGCCAACAACTGCAGGGTCAAGCTGCAATTCTGGAAGAAACCGCAGCTTCCTGAAGTTTGTGAAAGGGATGTGGGCGCTCAAAGCGACTGACACGCGAGGGTCTAGAGCCCCAGCCGGTAACAACTGGATTAACAGCCAAAGACAAGAAAACCCAGGAGGTTAGCTACTTCACAGCCTGTGATTTGAATAACAAAGGATGCTGAGCAGCCTTGGGAGAACCGAGGAAGCCTTGAAGGCGGTTGGAAAAATGGCCCTGGACGTTCCTGGCAGGAGGCACTCCTTCTAATTTGTCAGAAAGAAATGTAGGCAAAAAAAAAAAAAAAAAAGCATTTGATCCATTCTCTGTTTTAAGATGTAGCAAATGTTTGCCATTATAACCTGTATGTGATTAAATACAACATAAAATAAACATTTTCCTAATCTCCAGTTTTTTTCAAGATAAGTCCCAATCAAATCTGACCCTCACGTTTCAGTATGTTCTTCTGGAAGTCGCTTAACTGCATTTGTTTTATTAAGGGCCTTTTCTTGGTCCCAGGCGCCTTTGGGTGCCAAGACAGGGCCTCCTGGGGTGGGGCAAGGATTCCATGCAGAGCCTAGCAGGAGACATGGGGGTGAGGAGATAGCTTAGCCTGGGTTCAAATGCCTGCTCGTCATCTTGGGCAAATGACTTGCCCTTCTGGGCTCCACTTTCCCCATCTGTAAGTGGGGTTGTAAATGAACTTATAGCACGGGTTTGCTCAGAGGGGTAAGGAGGTGGCCCATGCACTCAGCCCTCTGGGAGTGTAGCTGTAGGGCTGAGTCCAATGCTGCCACACAGAGTCCTCTCCAGCCACTGTGGGCCTTTAGTTCTAGGGCCCGGAGCTCTGCCTCTGCCCCGCTTGCAGCCTGACCCTGGCCCTGGCCCTACCCTCCAGCCAGCCTCCAGGCCACATCTGCACATATGTCCTCTCCCCTGCCTGCCGGGATTCCTGCCTCCTGAAGTCGCTGCCTGTCCCAGCCAGAAATGCACCCTAAAAGGCCTGCAGGGTTTCCCCCACTACACACACACACCACTCCCCTTCCCTCTGCAGCTCTGTGTCCAGGAGGGGTGACCAGGATGGCATACCTCGTCACGCACAGACAGCAGCTTCTCCGGCGGAGGGTGGGCACGCGGAACAGTTCCAGCACCGACTGGTGGGCCCTTGCCGAGGCCACCTCCTCCTTCATGCTGGACATCAGCACCTCCGGGAAGAATAGGGCCACAGTCAGAGTTGGGGCAGTGGGCTTGCCCCACCCCCATGCCAGAGAATGGGCAGAGCGATAGGGAGCCTGGACTTGGCCTGTAGAGATTGGAGAACCCTCGGTGGGAGGGTAACATGGGGACAGAAAGGGTTCTCTCTGCCCCTTGGCTGAGCTTCTTCTGCAGACCTGGCCCACCTACTCGGAACCAGGGAGCGGGTCTGGTGTCCCAGCACTGGCCCACTGAGCTGCAAGCCACAGGGTCCTCTTGGCAGTTACTACACAAAGCCCCACCAACCCTCCTCATTCCCCAAGGCTGGCATCAGGCATGGCCCCCTCCAGCCACACTGCGCCCCAAGTGCCCATTCAGTCTCCTCCGGCACCTCTGGGACCTGCCTGCTTAGTTTAGTCCTGGTCAGCTCTAGCTTGCCTCCTCCTGGAGGCCTTCCCTGATCCTCCTGCCCAGGGAGCTCTGCGTCCTCTAGTCTCTGGCTGCACATCTACTTCCTTGAAATAGCTACCTTCAGATAAGAACACCCTGTTTCCGTAAGTACATTGAGATGCCCCGTGAGGTGAGTGAGTGTGCAATATATGTGGATTAAGGTGGTGAATAATAGAGGTGGTGATGTGGGTGTGTTGTTGATAACAGTTGTGTTGTTGTTGTTGGTGGTGGTGGTGATCGTAATGATGGTGGGGAAGGTGATGGTAACAATCATGGTGGTGGTGTTGATGGTGGTTTGAGGAGCTGCAGATGGTGATGTTAGTGATGGTGTTGGTGACGTGGGTGGTGTGAAGATGAAGGTGATAGCAGTGGTCTGCTGGTGGAAGTGGTGGGGGTGGTGATGGTGGTGATAGTGGTGATGGTGGTGATGATATAATGATGATGATATGATGGTGATGATGGTCGTATTTTGTAGATGGCGATGGTATTGGTGGTGTTGATGGAGTCGGTGGTGGAGTGGGGCGTGGTGAAGTTGGTGATAATACTGATGGTACATCAGTGGCTGTCCTTCCCCATCATGTCTCATACTCTGGGTCACCACCAGCAGCATCTCACCTCCATGGACAGTGTCTTTTCGGCTTCCTTGTGGCCATTTATCCTGGCCACCTTTTTGAGTTCCTGAAGTGCTCGGTCTGGTTTTCCTGTAATAATTAGCCATCGTGCAGACTCTGGCAGCCACCTGTTAAAGAAGCCAGTGCTTGGCTGGGTCTTTGCTCTTTCTGTGCGTGGTGGGCACTTGCCCCCCTCTCCCCCGTCAGGTGGGGAGGGGGTGGCAGGCAGCAGACCCTCCAGCTGCAATGGGAGTGAGGAGAAGGCAGCCATTTCACCCTCTGCACTGCTGATGCCAGGCTGGGAGGCATGATCCCTGCCGGTTTTGGCTGAGTCCCCACACCTGGCCACTCTCTTTCCCCCTGTGCCACCCCACCTGGCTTCCCGGCTGCCAGGGTCCTGCCCACCTGAGCATGTGCAGCCAACACACAAGCTGCCTGGGCATAGAGGTGATTCTGGGGCTATTTCTATGGCAAAAAGCTCACATCAGGTTGAATAAAACACACACACACACACACACACACATTTAAACCATCCACAACCAGAACCAATGGTTTTATAAATTAGTCTGCTAAACAGACAGGCAGGAAAAAGGGTCTCCCTGAACTAGCCCAGTTTGCATGGTCTCAGCCCTATTTGTAGAGAAGCTAAGAAAAACTTCTGAAGGCAGTTTGACAGACACTGGTTAAAAAGGTCAGCCAGTCAGGGTTCAAATCCTGCCTCTGGCACTCACCAGCTGTGTGGCCTTGGGCAAGTCAACTGAACCTCGCGGGGCATCAGCCCCTCATCTGAAAGAGGTGGTAATAATATCATCTTCCTCATTAGAAGACGTGTTACTACACATCTGGTGTTTCCAATAGCATCCTGGACATACCCAATCAGCGTGACCAGCGTGGCCTAATTAGTGTAACTATGGACCATCTTCTTCCTTGCTTACTGATCCTGTTTATACAATAAAACTCCAGGTGGTCAGTGGCTTTTGATCTGTTTTATTTGCTGATGTGTCTCTGGTGCCTAAAACCATGTCTGGTGTGGGGCAGGAGAGCAGTAAATGTTTGATAAGGAATGAGTGAGCCTTATGATTTTCTATAGCTCATATAGACTTACGTAGGCCCAGGTGAGCTCAACGCTGACTCACAGGCACAAGAGAACTTGTGGGGACATGCATTTGGGTTTGGTTCCCGATATCTCTTCCTCTGGTCCCTACCCAAGCAGGTAGTTCCAGAGCTCAGGGAGTTCTGTAGTGCCAAAAATAATAGTGATGACATCTTTCCATATCTGAAGCTGGTCCTCACTGACTCAGATGCCCACAGGCCCAACAAGTGATGTGAGAGTGAAGCCGGTGAATGTGGGGAGCTGGTGCCCACGTGAGGGAAGGACAGGGTCCTTGGCTGCAAGCCCAGAGGCCAGTGGGCTGGACAGGAACCTCAGACCTCTGGCTGAAACCCCTGCCCTGGAACTCTGAATCCCCAAAATGTCTCTCTCCAGCGAGGATTCTGTTCACAGCGCTCCTATCCATGTGGCATCATGGGACTCGTGGCTAGCCAGGGTGGTGAGGATGAGGGGTACCCTCCCATCCTGGGTCTCCTTCCCACTCAGTGGCATTCTCCCCAAGGGAAAAGGCCCCACACTGTACTGACCAGGATATCAAGAAGACGGCAAAGAAAGGTGTTGACACAGCCAGCTGGAGGGCTCGCCAGTCCCGCAGGGCGAAGGCCAGACCGCCCAGGGCCATCTGGCCTGTGCTGTAGATGCATCCCAGCATCGTCATGGTGAAATCCCTCCTGCAGGTCGTGGTCCACTCCACCACTGAAAGGCCGTGCAGGGGAGAGCAGGGGAGAGCCAAAAAGTTATGGTCTTGGACCCCACCTTCCCCACCTCCCCGTGGTAGGAGGCGGGCTGAGCGAGCGAGTGACTCACAGAGTGTCGCCGTGGTCAGGATGATGCCGGCCAATCCGAAAGCACTCAGAAAACGGAGGCCACAATAGGCCAGGAAACTGGAGGCAAAGACGGTACTGGTGTTGGCCACGGCCACCTGCAGGCAGCACCAGCTCAGCATTGGCTTTCGCCCAAACCTGTGTGGGGAGGCAAGCACAGTGGGGGGGATCTAGAGATGGGCCCTGGTGACTTGGACATAGAGGCAACTGCTTGCCATCGGAGGGTGCAATAAAGCTGGAGTGCCTGCTGGAGACCCGGATGGTGCTCACATCTCAGTGCAGGCAGCACCTCCTTTTAAGAACTCCTAGGGGCAGAGTGCATTTGTCATTAAAAATGGCAGACACCCTGCTCTCAGCAGGCAGGTGTAGCCTGAGGTCTTTAGCATCCGACGCCTGGGTTTGCATCCCGCTCTGCCCGTCTTGGGTAACCTTGAGCATGGGACTCAATGTCTCTGAGCCGCAGTTTCCTCATCTCTAAAATGGAAGTATTCAGGACGACCTGCCTCAGAGGGTTGTGAAAATCAAGACACTGAGCAAAGGGACAATGTAGCCAGGAGGCTGAGCACACGTGACCTTGTGCCAGCCATCTACTCCGCTGGCTGTGCATGATGACAGGATTGCCCAAGACACAACACACCGGGTAGGGGCAACCCTCAGCCCAGTACCTGCACACTCACTGTGCCAGCCCCTGCACTGGGCCAACTTAGCCCAAACTACTGCCTACATTTAGCTAAGTATGTGTTGGTCCGAGATATGGACAAACCTTGGCCCTGCCTGTCTGAGCAGCACCCAGGAGCAGGACGCTGGGCCCGGACCCCAGGTGAGGTCTGAAGGCCAATACCTGGCCCTGACCCCAGGCTCACTGGTGACCCACTCACCAGTCACAATTTGGCTCCCTGTTTGCGTGGCCCATGAGGACTGCATGGCAGCCAGTCTCTCTGAAAGTACAAACTGGGCCACGTCCTTCCCTGCTGCTCCAGCTCCCCGCCACGCTCAGGATAACCCAAGGCCCACAAACGAGCACAGCACAAGAGCTGTGCCAGGCCCTGGCCCAAGCCTGTATGCAATTAAATCACTTAAATACCACAACAACCCCATGTGTAGGTGCCAGGGTCCCCATGTGTGGTAGGAAACTGAGGCACAGAGTAGCAACCAATCTGCCTTCTAGGGAGCTAGGACATGCAAAGCAGGCACTGGGACGCAGCCATGGGACCCCAGAGCCTGCCCTGCCTGGAGAAAGTCAGAACATCGGGAAGCCATTCATCTGTTCACGGTGTTATGACTGAGCACGTGCCACGTGCGGGCACTGGGAGAAGGCACCAGAGCCCCTGCCTTCTTGGGGCTACGTCTAGTAGGGACACACACAGCTGAACAAGAGGGTGTTGTCAGAGGGAGGTGCTATGATGAGGGATGCAAGGCAGGGCCATGGGACCATTGGGGCTCGAGGCTGGGGCAGGGTCTCCAGCTTGTGTGGCCTGGAACTGAGGCCTGCGTCCAGCACAATGCAGCAGTTGGGGGAAACTTCCTGGTGAGTCACAGCCACCGGCCACCACAGAACTCAGTGGCAGGACACCAGGGTAGCCCTGGCTAGACTGCTTCCTGGGCACACCACCTCAAGTGGGGCTCTAGGAGTGGGAGGAGAGGGAGCGGGGGCGGGGGGGGCAGGGGAAAGGGGAGGAGAGGGAAGAGTACTTCTATTTCATAGCGTGTCACCTACTTGGAGTTTAAAAAAAGAGGTCTGTTTTTCTCCCCAGAAGACTGTTAGCTGCCTGAGGGCAGGGGCTGTGCAGCTTCTGGCACACAGTAGGTACTCATAAAGGCTGGTGCAATCGCTGAAGGACAGAGGGCAACAGTGTTCAGGGCTATTTCTCACAGTACAGCTTAACCTGGAGTCTGGTTCTTGGCCATCACTGCCCCCTGCGGACCTGGGACTCGTGTCCAGACCCCAGACCAAGGAAAGCCCCTGTCTTAGGGAACAGGGACACTCATGTCACATTTTTGTACCTCTGTCCCACGATGCTCATTCTGTCTTGAAGGAGCAGGGAGGGGAGGAGTACTCACCAGTAGGACAGGAAGCCCCAGGTGAGGGACCCCAGCAGGATCCCGGCCATGAAGATGGCCTGGCCCTTGGGCTTCAGGCTCTGGTTGTCACACACCAGGCCCCACTGGAAGAGAAGGAGGGCGTGACAACCTGGCTCAGTGCACAAGGACTTGCGGGGCCAGGGTGGCAGAGGGAGGTGCAGGTTGGGAGTTTCCAGTCTAGAACACACCCACAACGGTTCCCCAGATCCCGAGGACCAGGCAGCAGAGGTGGAAGGGGCGTGCTGCCAGTGGGCTCCACTCGCAGCCAGCAGCCTGGCATGAATGTGACAGGGCTTTGCATCTGACAGTGTGATGGCCACTCTGAGTGGACGGTGGTGGGCAGTAGTGGGCGGTGATTAAACCACAGGCTGGAATTCTAACTCTGCTGGTTACTGGCTGCGTGAACTTGGGTGAGTTCCAACACCAGGCTGAGCCTGCTTTCTCACCCGTAAATAGAGCCGTACAGTCCCTTCTCTCACAGGACATGAGGATGAACAGAAAGGGCCGAGCATGCGTCACTGTGGTTTTCTCAGTGCCGCCTGCCCAGGACCGGGCACCTGAACACTCCCACCCCCGCACCCACCAGGTCAGTCCTTCACTGAGTCCTCACAGTGTAGCTCCCCATTTCTGCCTCTCTTCCCTGGGTGACAGCAGTAAGAGCCCCTGTCCCTACGGGGCATTTTCTACCCTGCAATGTGACCTCTTGAAAATGCAAATCAGATCAGATCACATCCCCGCCCCCAAAATCTCCAATGACTTTCTTTCACACTTAAAGAAACTCCAGCCCCTCACCCCACTGCCCGCTTTGTGGCCCCTGGCCCTCCCGTTTGGTGGTTCTGCAGACACACTGGGCCTCCTGCGGCTTCAACTCCTACACATTCTTCCACTCGAACCCGTGTCAACAGGGCTCTCTCCCATCTTCATGGAACTGATTGCTTCTCTCATAATCCAGGTCTCATCTCAAATGTCCCCTCTTCAGAGAAGTCTTCCCCATCTGCCTGTCCCTTCCCCGCTCACAGGACCTGCTTTTCTCCTTTGTGCTCACTTATGACACTCGATGCAGGACAGGAGCGTGATGGGGACCCAGGTTCTGGCCTCTAATTGCCTAGATTGAATCAGGTCCCAGAGTGCTTTAGCTGTGTGTCCTGGGGCACGTTACTTAACTTCTCTGTGCTTCTAGTTTGTCCTTTATTAAATGGACAATGATAAGATCCACCCCCATGAGACTGTAGTCAGATTGTGACTACAGGGAAAGCCTTTGGAACAGTGCCTGCCACTTAAAAGGCAAAAGGTGAAGGCTTGCTCTGCTGTCATTACTGGTTTAAATACTGACTGGTTCTGAATCTACCAGGAGAACGTAAGATTCTGGAAGGCTCCCTGTTAGTCCTGTAACCCTAGCCCCAGACCAGAATCCGGGCCACCGTGTTGGGGGAGTAACATATCATTTCATATGGTGATGGAGGTAATTTGAACCCCAGCCATGAGTGGACTGCTGTTACTGGGAGGCCAGGAAGGAGGAGAGCTGTGGGGTTGGTGGGGGGAGGCCCTTACCTCGGCCACGATGGTGGAGGTGAAGGTGCTGTGGTCGTAGACCCAGCCATCCACACACGGCTCCGTGGCAGCCTCACTCCAGTTGGTGGCCGTGGTGTTGGGGTCCAGGAGCTGCCACTGTGGATGGCGGAAGCGGCGACACTGGTGGGGCTCATGGTTGGGACCCAGTGGGATGGAGATGGCCAGGAGGGCCTTGGGGGTGAGGTTTGTGGGGACCTCAGAGCCATTGTCCAGCATGTGGACCCAGCAGCGGTGGCCCGGGGTGGCGACCGAGAAGTTGTCCACAAGTAATTGGGAGGGTACGAAAATGGAGGGGAGGAGGAGAGTCACGACCTGCAGGGTCTGGAAGAGGCCCACGCCCCCAGCTCGCTCCAAGAGCTCAGCGAACGCCATGGCCAGAGCGGCCGGCGCCCAGGACAAGTCTCCTGGGCTGTCAGTGACCTGGTGAGTGTCTGGCTGTCTGCTGGGAACCACGAGCAAGCGCAGGACCCCAGGCCACCACACCTGCCCTTGCTCACCTCTCTGACCAGGTGGGCTTGGGTGGCTGTCCAGCAACCAGTCGAGTCAGTCCTGAGATGACCCAGATGCTTCTAAAAAATTCCTCCTTATCCTGCTTCCAGGACTGACAGCGTGGATGCCCTATCGCCCTGGAGAGGGGACACCCGCGGACAAGCTAACTGTGCCCAGGCTGCATGGCGTATCTGAAGCACCCTGGCTCTCCAGCCCCAAGAGGGAAAGGGCAAATAGATTTTCAAAAAAATAATCAGATGCAATGCAGTGATGTTACTGAATTACAGTTGTGGAGGAAATATGAAAGGGGCTGCTGCCTCTATTAAAGTTTAACCTCAGTGTGGGCTCCTGGGTGAGAAAAGCAGGTTCAGCTATGAGAAAGTCCTCAGCAGCTCCCCGCTGGCCGGCTCATTGCATTCTTAAATTTTAAACTTTCAGAACCCTCCACATGTGGCCCTTTAAATCAGGAAACTGTTGGCCTAACCTTTATCCATGCTGGATAATTTCAGTCCGTCTTGCCAAAGCACAGAGTGCAGACTGGGTAGCGCCCATCCTAACTGGGCTGGGGGGACACAGGGATGGGGGCTGCAGGGAGGCAGAGCTGGCAGGAAGGCCCACGCCTGTACTCAGTCCCTCCTTACCTGGCACCTCCTGCCACACAGCACTGAGAGACCAGCTAATTTGGGAAGCTTTTATTTCAAGGTTCCAGGTTGCCTTTATTAGATTGTAAGCTTCCCCAGGGTGGAAACCATGGCTACAATTTCCTGGCATCACTTAGAAGCCCCCCTGTGGGCCCTGGAGCTGAGCAGGCCTGTCAGTTGGGGGAATGAGTAAAGTCACATCTCCATGACCCAGCGTCTGACGTCAGCACAGTTTGGTGGGAGAAGTGAAACCAGCCCCTGCCCCAGCGCCCCACCTGGACCGGGTTTCTTAGTAACAGCTGCTCCTGGCACCAAGGGCTTGCTGTGTGCTTGGTTCTGTGCTGACCATGCTGCCTGCATGCTCTCATTCACTCCTCATAGCAGCCCAGGAGAGAGGTGGTGCTAATTTCCCCAGACAAGGAAACAATCTCAGAGAGGGCAGGCAACTTGTCCAAGGTCACACAGCAGAGTCGGGATTCAAATCAGTCTCTAAAGCCTGAGTGCTTTCCGATGCCCTGGCCAGCTGCTGCATGACCTCTAGCTTGTCATGGACCAAATCCCAGCTAATGGCTAGAATTCAGGATTTGGGTCAGAGTGAGGGCCAGCCCAGGAGTCTGAAGTTGCCTCCCAGGATGTGAGAGAGAATAGGCTGAGTCAGCTCGGGAGAGAAGTCTGAGTGCTGGGTGTGTGGGTGAGGTGTGGGTGGGTATCTGGACCCTGAGCTTCCCAGAAGCTCCCCAGAGGGCTGGGGGAACTTAGCCAAGATGGAGCCCAGCCAGGAAGCTGAGGAGTCGGCGTTCTGGGCCTGGATTTCAAAGCCAAGGCTGCTTCCTTATTCTGCCTCTCTGGGCAGGAACTCATTATACATTTTAAAATAGCAAATGGAAAGAGGTAGGGAGAGAACAAACCCACACCAAAGCACAGGAAGCCGTGAGAGGGGCAATTGGCCATAGTCCTAATTCACAACAGCCCAAAGGCCGGATTTTACATGGAAGGCGTTGAGCTTCATACCTATGTGCAAACACCAGCCTCACAGGGGCAGGCCTAGACCCGGGACCGTTACCTTGAGCAGTGACCTCCCCTCTACGGCCCCTGGTTTCTGGCCTGTGAAAGGACACGTTGCCATGTTGATGTTTTAAACCTGAGTGTGGATCAGATATACACTGGCTAAAATGCAGTTTCCTGGGTTCTGCCACATGGCTGGGCTGAGCCCGGGAATATGCATTTTAACACAAGCCCCCAGGTGATTCTGCTGCACTGGAACCCGGCTTCCTCACTTGCAGTATTGCTGGGCTAGATGAGGCCGCCAAATTCCAGGCATCTGCGAGAGAATTCTTTTTCTCTTTCCTCATTCCATATGCTTTAAAAAACGTTCTCTTCTTCCCTGCCCTTTGCCTGTCGTGGACGCCCCTAGGCTTTGCTTACAGCAGAAAGTCAAACCTCCAAGATTTGACAGAAGGCTCCCGGAATTTCCAACTGACTATCAGCTTCCAGGCCAAGGAATTTCTAATTTATATTTTCTGGTTTTCTGGGGCTGCTGGGGGCAGGGCTCCATGCAGCCGCTCCGCCACCTGGCGGTCATACCTGGGACTGCAGCCTTTCCAGCATCATGCTCGTCCTTGCCTAGGTGCCCATCCCCCAACAGTTCTCCAGGTGGAGGCGGGGAGAAGGAGCACAGGGGTGTGAGGCAGGCAGCCTCGGATTATAGCCACCAAGCCCTCCAGAGTGTCTCATTAAGTTAATTTGTGTATTGAACCCCTGGTTCTCATTGAACCAGAATTGCCATTGGGGTTGACTTTCTTAGCCGAGGGCTCCATCAGTTAAAGCCAAGGCCAAACTCAGCTGCCAGAAGACCTTAGGCAGTCCACCTTCCTTTTTGATTCTAAGCTCCTCAGCGGTAAGTGGAGGTAGTAAGATTAAATGAGATAACGAGTGGGCCTGACAATGAATATTAGCCACATCATCACCATCACAACCTCCATAACACCTGACCCTTTAGTCTTCCTTTGTTTCTTTCCAGTTGAAGTCACAGCGTTTCAGATCCAGCTGGGCTCACTGGATTTGGCCGTTGCCTGCAATCTTGGAAGAACCTGAGGTTAGGAGAACGTGAGGGTCAAAAGCGGGGCAGGGAGAGGGCTTTGCAGGGTCTCAGTTCCTGACTCCAGGTTCAATGCTTCTTGCACTACACCTGTGTGAAGAAAACCCATGGTCCACCAGAAAGTCAAAGGAACAGTAACCATAAAATGTCCAATTATCTTCTTGTCTAGAGAACAGGCTCACCATGCTGGGTAGGAAGTTCTGATGAATCACAACGGGAGCAAAACCAGGTCTTACCTCCTCATTCTTCCTTCCTCCCTTTGGAGATTTCCCCCAATAACGCTACAAGCTTAAGGCACGTCTGGCCTCCCTCTGAAATGCCTCTTCAAGTCACCACCCAGCAGCAGCTTAGATCTGTCTCCCAGGTCTTACATGTTATAAAAACTCGTCTTTGCAAACCCTCCTTAGTTCACCCATGTCCCTTTTGTGGGGGGAGGGAGGCTGAAGGGATCCTCTTAATTCAATTCCCCTCTTGTCTCTAAGAGCATACATGTGAAAACCGCAGATTTATGTAAGAAACGATAGGAAAGCCCCTTCTTTGCTGCCGTGGCCCAAATAATCCCAAGAGGAACCCACAGGGTGGCTTGTTCCTGTGTATTCAGAAACACATCAACATAAATAACAAATTAGTAGTTTTTGATGGAGAAGTTGTATGTGTCGATAGCAAACAACCGAACGACCCAGAAGTATGTCAAGTGACAAGTAAAAGTCCTTTTCCCCCCCCACCCTCAACTGCCCAGAGACAACTGCCACCAACAATGTATATTCTTCCAGAAAAATCTTAGAGCATCTCCAAACATATGCATTATGTTTTAAAATTGTTGAATAAGCAGCAAATTCACATGGTTCAAAAACAGAAAATGTAAAAGAAGTTATATGATGAAAAGCCTCTCTCTCACCCCACTGCTTCTGCGTGGTTCACGTTTGCCGCCCCACCCTCAGGTAATCATTTTTAGTTTCTTGTGCACCCTTTCAGATTTTCCTGCTAATATAAGCAAAGATAAATATGCGTTATAATTTACTCCCTTTTAGGCAAAAGGTAGTTTTGCGTTTATTTCCCACATAGTACCGTGCGCCTCTGAGAGTCCCTCGTTGTTTTGCAATTGCATAGTATTTCATTGTCTGGATTTCCACAGTTTATGTAACAGGTCTCCTGTTGATGGACACTTGGATCGCATGGAATATTTTGACAAAAAAATGTTGAAATGAATAACTTTGTACTCATACTATTTTGAATGTGTGCTTCTGTATCTCTAGGATGAAATTCCAGAATCGAGACTGCCGTGTGGAAGCATAAGTGAGCTTATGGCTTTGAGGGGCAGTCCCCGGGCCCACCCCAGGGACACGCCCACTTGTACTGTCCCCATCTCCCTAACACAGTGCACTATCACCACACCTGAGGGGTCTTAATATCATGGGTGACAAATGGCATCTCAATGTAGTTTTATTTTGTATTTCTTTTCTCATGAGTGAGATTGCGCATCACTAATTATATCTAGGATGTATCTATATTTCTCTTTCTACAAAACGTTCCTTCATGTCCTTTGTCTATTTTTGATTACAGTTAATGGTTTCCTTACCAATTTCTACAAACCCCTTATATGTTAGGGAGGTTGGCTCTTTGCTTGTGAGAAAAGTTACAAATGTTTTTTCCAGTTTGTCTTTTGACTTTGTTAGCATGTTATTTTTATTGATTTTTTTGCATGTAGAGTTTATTTTATTTATTTATTTATTTTGTAATCGAGTTTTCAGTCCTATCTTTTTTGACTTGTGGATTTTGCATCATAATTAGAAAGGCCTTCTCCACTCCACGGTGATAAAGGGATTCTTTTATGGTTTGTCTCTCTCTCTTTTTTTTTTTTTTAAAGATTTTATTGGGGGTGGGGAACAGGACTTTATTGGGGAACAGTGTGTACTTCCAGGATTTTTTCCAAGTCAAGTTGTTGTCCTTTCAGTCTTAGTTGTGGAGGGCGCAGCTCAGGTCCAGGTCCAGTTGCCATTGCTAGTTGCAGGGGGCACAGCCCACCATCCCTTGCAGGACTTGAGGAGTTGAACTGGCATGGTTTGTCTTTTTTAATCAGGAACGGTTGTTGAGTTTGTCACAGGCCTTTGAGCATCTATGGAGTTGACAGTATGACTCTCTTGTCAAATCTATAAATCTGCTGAATTATATTAATGAATTTCCTAAATTATATTAATGAGTTTTCCAAAGAATCCTGAACCATCCTTTCATTCCAGGAGTGAATTTCCTGAGATAAGATGTATTATTCCTTTAATGTGCTGTTAGATTCTGCTTATTAATGTTTTATTTCAAATTTTTCATGAATCTTCACGTATAAGATTGCGCTATGGTCCCCCCACCTCCATCTCCTTCTCTTCCTCCCTCCCTCCCTTGCTACAAACTTTGTCAGGTTTTGGTATCAACATTATACTCAGTTCAGAGCTCCATGCTCCTAACTCCGAAGGTTGCTGGTTCGATTCCCACATGGGCCAGTGGGCTCTGAACCACAAAGTTGCCAGTTCAATTCCTCCAGTCCCACAAGGGATGGTGGGCTCCGACCCCTGCAACTAAGATTGAACACGGCACCTTGAGCTGAGCTGCCGCTGAGCTCCCAGATGGCTCAGTTGGTTGGAGCCTGTCCTCTCAACCACAAGGTTGCCGGTTCGACTCCCACAAGGGATGGTGAGCTGCGCCCCCTGCAACTAGCAACGGCAACTGGACCTGGAGCTGAGCTGTGCCCTCCACAACTAAGACTGAAAGGACAACAACTTGACTTGGGAAAAAGGCCTGGAAGTACACACTGTTCCCCAATAAAGTCCTGTTCCCCTTCCCCAATAAAATCTTTTAAAAAAAAAAAAAAGAAAAAAAGGAAGAATTTGGCCATGTTTTCTTGCGCTCTGCCTTAGTTTACATAAGGGAGGACTTGTCTCCCTTCCACTGAGGATCTGGGCAATCATTCTCATTCCATAAACTGCCTGGCCTTTGATTTGTAGGAAGGCTAAGAAACAAGGTCGCAGAAGGATCTGGGACCAGGGAGGAGAGATCGCGGGAGAGGGTCTGAGCTAAGCTAGAGTTTCCAGAAGGTAGGATTTTGACCAGTCTCATATCTGAGCTTTACTTCCTCAAATGGGGCCAGGATGTCAAGTGATTGTTTACAGGGGTTTGTCCCAGCCTCCAGTGTACTGTTGTCATCAGCCACCAGTTTGAGCTTTAACCGGATGTAAAACTGTAATGTCCGGAAAGTGGGCATCTTCCTGCCACGCTCGGCCTCATCCCGCTGGCCCTTCTCAAGGTGGGAGGCCTGAGGCTGGGTTTTCCCTCACCCAGCTACCTGGGCTCATCCTTTGCTATTTGCCTTCTGTTTACTTCCTTGGTTTTGTGGGGAAGGGGTCCACAGCCTTCATTTCTGGTGCCTTCTGACGGCACCTACTGCAGGTACCCGCAGGCTTTCTCTGGCTGCAGGAGCTCAAGGGGTCCACATAGGGCAAGTCAGAATCATCGGAGCAGAACACCCCAGAGCAGCCTCCACCCAGTGGCTGCCCTGCTGCGCTGGTGGATCCACCCCAGCTCCCTTGGCCCTGTGTCATAATGGAACCTGTTGATAGCATCCCCTGTTGGCTCCTTTCCCTTCGCTGTCTCACTTCCCCTCCTGGGATCATCTCCAAAAATATGGTTTATACTCAAATCTTTGGAGGAACCCAATCTAAGGCAGGGGAGTCCCAACCCTCTGTTTTGAAGCATGACAGCTGGTTAACAGTGGCTCCTGGGACCACACGTGGCCACCTGGCTGATCCGTGGTGAGGCTCAGGTATACTCTGGACAGTCTCAGAGGTGGGTGACTGAGGAGGAAACGAGGTTCAGAGAGGTTCCATGATTTCCTCATGCCTCACAGTAAATGCCACAGGGGCGGGAGCAAAACCTAGACATTCTGACCCAGGTCTCCACTCCCAGCCCTACACCATACTCCTTTGGGCTGTCTGCTACTACAGGGTCCCCTCTGTGCCTTTGTCAATAAACTGCAGGGGCCCTAGGGATGGAGACCTAGAGACAGTGGGATCCTGAGATCTGTCTTCACCTCTCGCCTTGCCTCAGAAGAGGAGAGGCTCAGAGATGTGAAGTGCTGGCCCCGGGGTGGGAATGACGGGGCAGGGACCAGAATCCTGATGTCCCCTCTCTGTCCTCTCCACACTGTCTGCAGCCACCTGAGGATGACTGTGCCATCAGTCGGTCACCCCTGGGCTCGTTTCTGCCTGACTGACCCACTCCCAGCTGTTAGTAGGCTCACTCTTGTGTTTGTTTTATAGGGTTTGGAATTCCAGTCTCATTGCACACTGTAATGGGTTGAATGGTGGCTTCCCAAATGATATGTCCACATCCTAATATCTAGAACTTGTGAATGTGACCTAATTTAGAAAAAGCGTCTTTGCAGACGTGATGACGTCAAGGCTCTAGTGATAAGAATGTCCTGGATTACACAGGGTCCTAAATCCGATGACAAGTGTCCTTGCCAGAGATACACACAGAGGAGAGGCCTGAGGACAAAAAGAGAAGGTCATGTAAGGACGAAGGCAGAGACTAGAGTCATGCAGCCACAAGTCAAGGACACCTGGAGCCCCCAGAAACTGAAATACACATGGAAAGATCGTCCCCCAGAGCATTTGAAGGGAGCATGGCTCTGCTTGACTTTGGATTTCTGGACTTGAGAGCGATAAGAGAATAAACATGTGTGGTTAATCACCCAGTTTGTTCGGTAGTACTTTGTGACAGCAGCTCTAGGAAGCTAATACACACATTTCTTTGTTCCACTTGGTCCTTGAAATTGTTTTCCAGCAATTTCCCTCCAGGTCGAAGGGTAGGGTGGGGGGCGTGGGACAGGTATTCAAGGAAGGAGGACAGCATGTGCAAAGGTCCTGAGACTGGGGGAGGAGCGATGGAAGAAGAGGACTGAGCCCCAGAAGAACGGGTGGGGATGGAGCAGGTGTGGTGCCCTGAGCATAGAGCACACAAGCCTGACTCTGGCCCTGAGGCTGATGGACAGATTTGAGCAAGGGAGAGATACGGTTATGTTCCCATTTTTGAAAGATCTTTTTGGCCACAGTGTGGGGATGGACTTGGACGAGACGGGGCTGGAAAGAGGAAAACCAGCAAGAGAAACCACCCACAGAATGACAAAGCAAAATCCCTCCAGATAATCAGGATAATGTACAACCCTTTCAAAGATCTTGAGGGCATGTAGAGTATGTCAGAATTGTGAAGCGTCTCTTTTAGGTAACAGGGCAGCGTCTTGACCTCTGGCCCCCACAGAGCGAGCCTGTCTTGGTCACCTGGATTAAGCATTAAGCCTGTTAACCATGGGTCAGTAGCCCTCCCCACATGCACACCTTGTGTCTTGAAAACTCCTGAGGCTCCGTCGTTGGGAGGGTTTCCCTAGCTTGGTTCCAGAATGACCCACACGTTTCCTGGCCCTAAGCCAACCTCACAGGCTGCTTGCAGCAGAGAGGGACTGACAGCTGCCCAGGACCCTGAGCAAATCCATGGGAGCCAAGCACAGGGCAGTGGCCCTGAATACTGCTGAGTCACCCGGCCCCAAGGTAACCAAGGGTTCCTGGGTGCCTGCCATGTGTGCTTGCTCCACGAACAGCTCATGGTACTCACAGGGACCCTATGACTAACACCGAAACCTGAGGGACACATGGACAACCACAGGATCTTGTCTGACCCAGACCCTCACCCCAGAACAGAACCAGCCTCTGAAGTTCTGAAGAGGGGTCTCCCCTGCCTAAGCCCCCAAGCTGACGGGTGCTGTGTTACCCAGACAAACTCCGCCAGCACTTTCCCTCTGGGCCGGCATGAAGTCCTGGCCCGTGAGATCCAGGCAGCAGGGACCTGGAGCCTGGCTGACCCGCCAGCGAGACTCAGGCTGTGTGGGTCTCAGGTTGGGCAGAGCGCGTCCTTAGAGGCCACAGGGGCAGCTCTGTTCCTGGTGGGGCTCCTGTGGAGCTCCATGTCACCTACAGCATGGCGGCAAGGGGCAGCCAGACGCTGTGGCTTCCGTTCCCCTTTCCACCCAAAGTGTGGTCCGTGGACCAGCAGCATCAGCTTCACCTGGGAGCCGCTAGAAATGCCGACTCTCCGGCCCGCGCAGCCCTCCTGAGTCAGAAACTGCATTTACCAAGACCCCCGAGTGACCTGTGTGCCAGGTCAGGTTCAAAGGCACTGGCCTAGACCATCTCCCTGCATAGCCACTGCCATTCCAATCCTTCCACCTCCTGGGGGGTGGGGGGGCGTTTCTAAAAGGGGCTTTGTTGTTATTCACTTCACTGCCGCCTCATCAGAATCTAAACTCCTTACACATGGGAAATTTATCTCGTCCTTAAACTCTCCCGCACCCAAGCCCTGCTTGTACACAAGAGGCATCTGCTCAGTATTTGCTGAATAAAGGAGGTAGCAGTGTGTCAGAAAGCACGCTCACGGAGTGCCCCGCGTGTCAATTTTTATTCTCTGCCTCATCAGGCAATGGCACAAGGAGGCTGGGTGGTACGTGAGGGCCATGAGATGCGCTGTCCCTGGACACACACGCTGGAATTTGCTCTTTGAGCAGAGAGCCAGAGAGCCAAATGCCTGGGGACATGTTCCCCATGGTCTCCCTTCCATTCTCCCCTGCACATTCCCTGCCCCTGGCAGCAGGTAGATGCCAAACGCTCCCCTTTGTGAGTCTTAACCCAGTTACAGATGGAACTCATGCAGCCTCTTCTTCTCCAACTAAGGAGCCTGCCCTTTAAGGAACCTGCCCAGTGACGTTGCCCAGAGGACACAGGAAGCCCATGGCCCTGCTCCCCAGGGACTCCTGAGGCTTGTTATCTGGTTTCCAGGGCCTGAAGGTGGGTGTGGGGTTCAAGATGGCAGACAGAACACACACTTACCTCTCGTCCCTCCTCAAATCCAGATGGTTGAGGAAGCTGAGAAAGGCAAAGTAGGAAAGGAAGGTGCATAAGGCACAAAGATCATGGGCAAGGAAACCTGCAGACCGAGGGCCCACAACCCCACTCAGGAGGAAAGGCAGGAGCTCCGAAACTGGAGCTTTTGCAGAAGCGGAATAGCGCCAGGGAGGAGGCTGTGGAGGATGGAGGAGCAGGCCAAGGTCGCTGAGTAATCACTAGAAGGGGTATCCGCAGATTAGTCAAGCCAGTCCCCCAACCCCCCACCCCCGCCAAGCACCCCTCAGCCACCAACTCCAATGTTTACCCAGGGGCCAAAGGCCCAAGTATGGCTGATGGGTGTTCTGAAACCAGATGCTAGGACCACAGAAAAAGACAGCACCCCAGCCTCGAAAGGGTCCCACTTTGGAGTGGAGCCCTTCATTCAGAAGATAGGATCCACTCACTCTACCTGCCCATGGTCCGTGCCTGCTGGCCCCCACTTCACAATGACCACGGCCAGGGCTCTTGCAATCAGAGATTTTAATCACTGCTAAGTGACAGGAATTCCCACTTGGCCTAAGGAAGGAATTCCAGTGACCAACAGTTTTGTTCAGACCCTCCTCATCTACAGATATGAATAGACAACCAAGACAACTTTAAGGAATTCCAGTGCACTCAAAGAATGACACCAAGGCCACAAACGAAAGAGCCGACTAAGGAGGAGAATGAAGTAATGGGGTAAGCAAAAGAAAAAGTTAAATCAATCCTAGTTTATATTTGCAGAGAAATTTCAGAGGATATCTATTTTAAAAACAGGCTGCTGTGAAAAGGAAACATACTTAATGTTTTGTAAATTGCAAACATGACTGACAAATTCTGAAACCATCAGTTAACTGGTGACCTGGAAGTTCACGATACGGGAATTTCCCAGAACACAGTACACAAGGAGGAAGAGATGAAAAATATGAACAGTGATAAGACGTGGAAGTTAGAGAGAGTTTTCAACATCTACCTAATAGATGTTGGAGAAAACACTGAACTTAGAAGTTGAAATAAGAGAAAAATTAGGGAAGAAAATGTGTCTGAGCTGAGTTGTTTGGACAGCAAGGTCCCAGTAATTACTGAGCAGGAATAAAGAAAAAAATGACAGACTTCCAGCATTTCCAGTGTGTACTTCCAGGACTTTTTTCCAAGTCAAGTTGTTGTCCTTTCAGTCTTACTTGTGGAGGGCGCAGCTCAGCTCCAAGTCCAGTTGCCATTGCTAGTTGCAGGGGGCACAGCCCACCATCCCTTGCGGGAGTCGAGGAATTGAACTGGCAACCTTGTGGTTGAGAGGACGCGCTCCAACCAACTGAGCCATCCAGGAGGCAGCTCAGCTCAAGGTGCCGTGTTCAATCTTAGTTGCAGGGGGCACTGCCCACCATCTCTTGCGGGAGTCGAGGAATTGAACCGGCAACCTTGTGGTTGAGAGCCCACTGGCCCATGTGGGAATCGAACTGGCAGCCTTCGGAGTTAGAAGCATGGAGCGCTAACCACCTGAGCCACCGGGCCGGCCCCCATCTATCACTCTTGCACTATATAGGTGACCTTGGGTTTCATTCATCCATCCACTCCTGATTTCAATTGCAAACCTTTATTGAGGACCTGGGCACTATGGTAATCACTACAGATGTAAAGGTGAATAAAACAGGTATAGACCCTGACCTCACAAAGCTTAGCTGAGGGGGAACAGACAAGAAGACAGGCAACTGCATGTAAGAACATGGGGACCCTGGAGTCCAGGCTGCCCAGGCCTGAATCCAACTGTATCTCTTCCCAGCTCAGTGACCTCGGGCCAGTGACTTAATCTCTCTGTGCTTCAGTTTCCGTCTCTCTTACACAGGAATGATAATGGCACTTCCTGTCTCATAGATTGTTTTATGGCTATAATTAAAGCACTTAGAACAGTTATTTGTACATAGTGAAAGTAAACATTGTATAAGTAGTTGCTAGAGACAAAAAGGCAGTGATAAATGCTAAAAATCAGGGATATGAGAGCATCAAGGAGGTGCCTGATTCTCCCTGTGGGATCCGGGGTCCTGAAGGTGAGTGGGAGTTACCTCGCCAGGCCTGGGTATGGCCTCGCTGTGACAGGGTTTCAGATCTGGGGTCACTTGAGCAAGTTCCGACGCCTCGTCCGTAGGACCGGGGCCTCTGCTGTCCAGCCAGCTCATGTAAGGACATCGGGCCTGCTGCCTGAGGTCCTGGGCTTGTCACTCCCTGTCTGGGTGATGCTGATGAGTCACCCAGAGTGCAGTGTCACCAGTGCCTGAAGGAAGCAGCCCTGGCACGCTAGATGGTTCACATTTTATTAGGTAATTCTGCTCATCCACAACCTGACTTCTTTTCAGCATATCACACTTCCTCAGCCCTGAGGCCAGGCCACGGCCGGGCCAGTCTGTGGGCAGGGAAGGGCCTGTAGATGAAGAAAGTGGGGTGGGGGCTGTAACAGTCTTCTGGGCGCTGGCAAGGGAGGTGGCCTGTGAGGCGGGTTGCCTTAGGATTCTCAGAGGAAACATGAACAGAGGCAGAGCACCCAGGGCACAGGCAGCCAGGAGAAGGGGCTTCTGGCAAGTTCTCTTCTCAGGGATGGAGGGGGTGGGGTGCTGGGTCTCGGGGTTGGGGAGGCTTGAGTCTGAATCTCCGTGAGGCCCCCAGGAGGAGGACGAGCACCAGGTTGATTTGAGGAGTCTCTTTTCTTGCGGGATTCTGCTTCTTGCTTCTGGAATAATGAATACAAAAGACAAATGTGCCCCCTAAAGCATTGGGCATGTGGTCAGGGGACGTGGCCCAGGCTTTGAGGCTTTCCCTGGGCGCTTACAGGAACGGGTGGGTCCTATCACGCACGGGATTACCTGAGGCCACCCTATCACTTCTCCCACAGCGGCCTTGGGCTCCCAATTACAGCCACCCTCCTGCAGCTCACAGTGCAGGGGAGACCACACCCTGGAGCCTGGGGAAGAGCTAGATCCCCAGAGCTTGTTAGGAGACAGGACCTCCCAGCCCAGGGGACTCCAATACCTCTGGGCTTTCTCTGTGGCCACCAGGGAGCTCCCCCTCCAGTGATTTTGTCACCAGGACCTCACCTCTATTTTCCCCCTAGGGCCCCCACTCATCGTCCTCTATGTCCTGGGTGGTATCTGGCAGCAGAAGACCCTTAGTTCCAAGGAGCAGGAGAAAAGGCCCCAGGCTGGCCAGGCCGGGAAGGACACAGCAGATGACATGAGGGAGGGAGGTAAAATGCCCTCCTCTGGTCTTCAGGGCCCAGGCCAGGCTGCTCGCCAGGCACGCGGATACCTGGTCCACTGACCCACTGTCTGGAGTCAGGACATTCTCCAACACCCCCCCCCCCATCCTGGAGGGGAGCCTGGAAGTGTCTGTTCCACATTTCAGTCACCAGTACTCTCCCAACTCTGTCCTAGAAGGACAATGACCGCCACTTTCAGTACTGTCAGCTTTCCCTGACCAGGGGACACCAGCCAAGGAAGCAGTCTGTAGTCTAAAGAGAGGATTTCCACACCTCTACTCCCACATCCCCCAAAAGCCAGGGCCCCTCTTGACGTTGTAGCCCTGTGTACTTCTGTGGCAAAGGATGATGCAGCCCCAAGAGGCTCTGAGGCAGCCAGGCACGGAATGGCCTATGTTTCTGCAGGGCACTCTCTGCTCCGAAACGCACTTCGAAAAGGCTACACGGGAACAAAATTACAGTGTCGACACTGCCTCTGAGCATGAGGGCTAGGAAACTGGGGCCTTGGTGGGAGTTGACAGCACAGATTCGGAGCCAGCCAGCCTGGGTCCAAATCCTGGCTCTGACCTCCTGGCAATTAGCTAACCTCACTGTGCCTCAGTTTCCTCATCTGTAAAATCAGACAATAGTAGACACCTCATAGCTTGTGAGGATGAAATGAGATAATATTAGCAAGGCACTTAGAACAGTGCATGGCCACACAGAAAGTGCAATGTACATATTTAGTAAATACTTGTTCTGGTTTCAAAACCCTCTAGACCCAGGTTCAAGGCACCAGAAAAGCCCAAGAAGACACAATATGAAATGAGAAATTCCAGTGATCTTCTTGCCTCAGAGCAGCGTTTCCAAACTCCCATCATTTTCATGTTTTCCTGACTTCTGTCACATCTTCACTTCACTGTATCATTATTTGCTATAATTCATGCTTTTCTCTAAGTCAACTGACTTCTAAATAACTTATGTGGAATGTCTGTCAACCACCATAATTGGAAAGCCAGCATCTCTCATCACAAATAGAAGGAAACTGTAAAAACACATGTTGTGGAAACAAAACAAAATTATGCTGTTCTACCGAGACCCCTTTCCCTGCTGAGGGCTCTGAGCCGAAAGGCCCATCAACAGACCAACGGATAAAGATGTGGCACATTTATACAATGGAATATTCCTCAGCCATAAAAAAGAATTAAGTCTTGCCATTTGTGATAACATGGAGGGACTTAGAGGCCATTATGCCAAGTGAAATAAGTCAGAGAAAGACAAATGTCATATGATTTCACTTTTATGTGGAATCTTAAAAACAAAATAAACGAACAAACAAAACAGAAAATAATTCATAGGTACAGAGAACAAACGGATGGTTACCAGATGGGAGGGAGTTTGGGGGGCCAGGTGAAAAAGGTGAAAGGGATTAAGAAGTACAAATTGCCAGCTGTAAAAATAGTCACAAAGATGTAAAGTACAGCATAGGGAATACAGTCAATAATGTAATAACTGTGTATGGTGTCAGGTGGATACTAGACTTACATGGTGTCACTTCGTAAGGTACATAAATGCCTAATAACTATGTTGTATGCCTCCAACTAATGTTGTATATCAACTGTACGTAATTGAAAAAAAGGAATACGGTATCAGCAAAGATTAAGAAGATTCTTCCATCAGCCAATCAGGGAACTGAAAGAACTGACTTCTTACCCTGTGAAGGCACATGGAACTCCCTGTGGGAAACCCCCTAGAATCATCTTGGCCCGTGGGGAGTGCACCCCAATCTTGGGAAGCTCAGTCTGGCAGTAGACTGAGAATTTATTGAGTGCTCGCTGGGGGCCAGGCCCTGGGCAACACTTACAGGCGCCATCACTAGATGACCAAGAGCAGGTGAGGCCGGGAGCGAGGAGGCTGCAGGTCAAGGGCTGGGTTTGTCCACCTTGGAGCCCGCTGGAGGCTGCAGAGCTGCCTCTGGGCAGGGGGAGTACATGCGCTCTGAGGATCTGGTAAAACACAGCTGGCACCTGCACTAACCCGCTGGGCACCGCAGGACATGAAGTCACAACTGTCCAGCTCCGACCCGCCCTCCTCCTCCTGTCGCCTAGTGGCCACAGCCAGCGTGGTGCGGACCCAGGGGTTCCCAGTTTCCCTTGAGCTCTCCGGAAACATCTCGCTGCTCCCAGCACAGTCACCCTGGAGCTACCCCGTGGCATCACAAGCCGTTGTCCTTCCCCACCAAGCAGGATCAACAGATGTGAACCGCTATCCGTGACCAGCTCCAAGAGGAGGGAGGGACTGCGCCCCAAAGCAGCAGCCGCCCACCCTGCGCACTCATCTGGGCGCCCAGGTAGAGTCCACACTCCGGCTCCGCCCAGGTCCGACGCCGGAGGCCGGTTTACCTGCGTGTGCACGGAGCCGCGCTGGAAGCAGGGCACGTTGCTTGGCACAGACCTGCAGGGCTGGGGCTGGCAGGAGGACGTGGGGCGCGGACACCCGCGGCCTGTGCAGAGGCGGAGCGCCGGCCAAGAGCCGGGAATCTGCCACAGATGGTGACAAGCTCAGGGACCCCCCAGCACCTCGTACCCGCACAAAAAGGGAGGAGCAGGCACAAGGCAAGCCCAGGGCACTGCTGATTGTGAAAGGCTGAATTACAAACCAACCAGGGCCAGACCACGTGTAAAGATAGAATTCTGTGCAAGTACAGCAAACCAGCCGGACAGCCAAACCACAGCCTTGGCAGGAATCCACCCCAAAGGGCTAGGACTTGATCAGCAATCGTCAGCGTCCCCCATTTTTGTCTCTGCTCCCAACTTAGGACCAACCAGAGAAATCCAAATCTGCTCCCCTGACCAGTTACATAGGACTCCCCCATTCCAGTTAGCACGTCTCCAACCAGGGTTCACCTAAAGCCTCCTCCTTTCTCCACCAGGAAGCACTGGGGTGGGGGCGGAAGCAGGTCCCTAGGCCTGCGTCCTGGATGGTGGCCCTGGGTCCCCTCATGGTCCTCTTCCGTGGGAGCAAGCAGAGAGCTAGGGATTAACTCTATACTCATTCATTCATTCATTTATCCATCCATCCATCCATTTAACAGACATTTCCTGAGTTGTCTGAGCAGAGGAAGAGCAACAACAAACAACACACACTCAAATACAGGATGGAGGGCAGAGGGTGGTAGCGGAAGGGGACAGAGCGGGTGGGTGGGGAATTCCTCTAACTCGGGTGGTAGGAAAGCCTCTCTGAAGGGGTGGCTGTGGCTTTCTTCCTCTTCGGTTAGGGCGACTGGGGAGCACTAGGAGCTTTAGTTCTCTGAGGCTGTGCAGCCGCCTCCTCTGCCTCTCGCGGTGCTGGCAGCCATGTCTGTGGTCGTCCAGCACTGCGTGTGTACAGATTGTCAGGGAGCCCCCATCAGCCATGCACTTTGTTCCGGAGACACAGGAAGGACAGATGGGCAGCGGGCATCAACCCATGGGGACAAGAACACGTGAGGCAGCAGCCCTCTCAGGAACTGGGTGTGTTTGGGGACCCCCAAGGGTGGCTCAGACAAATATCAACCCAGACGTGTTTACTGACTTACTGACCACAAAAAAAGGAGTATGGCTCAGCTTTGGAAAAAAAGAGCAGAGTGGAATCATACTTTGCCACTGTGTGACATGGGGCCAATTATTTAACCTCTTTAAGCCTCACTTTCAGCACCCAGAAACTGAGACGCAAAAAGTAGCCCTCTCTCAGGCTGTGGCGAGATTTCCATGAAATAACATATGTGCTGCCTGGAGCACAGAGCCTGCACAGGAAATTCCCCAGTGACTGACAGCAAACACTACTGGGTCTGTGTTAACTTCACATCCAGCAAACCCAGGGGCTTAAGGGGTGGGCAGTGTTTGTTTCCAATGAGGAAACAGTCTGGGTGCTTAACGTGGCTCCCTGAAGACCTGGAGCAGGGCTCTCTGGATCCCAGCCTGGAGCCCTTTCCAGCTCGCCTCTCCACCTGTCCAGGAGTCTGTCCTGTTCTGGGTAGCAGTTCCCCAAGGAAGGCTCTGATTCTGCCTCTCCCACCTGCCTCTCCCACTTCCACGGGTTTGTCTACGCATGTATACATGTTCTTTTTTTCTTTCTTTTTACACAAATTAATAGCCACTGGCCGTTTCCATGACCAACATTTCTTGGAACTCATTCCATATCAGTATACAGCTTCCTGAATCTTCTGTAAGCCTAAGTGGTACCCCACTGTATGGATGCATGTAATTTATTTCCCATAGGTGAGTGTATATGTAAATTCCCAGAGGATGAGTGGCCAGCTTGGAGGGGATGTGACTGAGATGGTGAGATGTCAGCTTCTAGGTAAGATGATGGCCTGAAATATCCCCAGTCCCCCCACTGGGTTAAAGAAGTCAACAAAGGCCCTGCCCACCCCACTCCCACCCCCACCTCACTCTCCCCCACCCTTCCCCCAGCTGGAGCTCCAGCCATGAGCCAAGAGCAATGAAATGCTCTGTGCAGGTGTATCAGTTTCCTGTTGCTGCTGTGACAATGACACCCACATGGTGGCTTAAGACAACACACATTTCTTCTCTGACAATCTGGAGTCCAGAAATCCAGAGTCTCCCTGGGCTGAAATCAAGGTGACAGCAGGGACTTGCTCCCTCCAGAGGCTCTAGGAAGAATCTGTCTCCTCACCTTTTCCAGTTTCTAGAACTGTGTTCCTGCACTCAGAAAAGCAGCGTTCTGCATTGGTGCTCACATTGCTGCCATCTCCCATCAAATCTCCCTCAGCTTCTCTCTTCACACTGGTGATCACATTTAGGACCCACCTGGATAATCCAGGATGATCTCCTCTCAATCTCAAAAACCTTAATTTAATCACATCTCTAAGTCTCTTTTGCCATATGAGGTAAAATTTGCAAGTTCCAGGGATTAAGGCTTGGATAGCCTTGGCGGTCATTATTTTGCTGACCACAGAGGGCAACATCCAGCAGCAAGAGACTCCAAAGACCAGAGGGACCGGAGGGGGTTCATGCTTGTTTCTCACAGACACTGCGAGGCACAGGGGCTGGGACCTTCCGTGACCCCAGTTCTCAGCAGTAGCAGGATGGCTGCTTTGGGGAGCACCTCCAAGTTGAGGGCAGGGAGGGAAAGGTGGGAGCCTGGCTCCAGGGCTCACATCGCCCCCTGGCGGGCGTCTCCTGCCATGCCTCGTGCCCCATTTGTCCTGGGCATGGTTGGGCAGGTGGCTGCTGAGTCATCCTCCTTAAAGACTCCTTCTGGTCGGAGTCCAAGGAGTTTTCTGGCGTTCTTGAGGGCAGCTTTTGAACACAGAAAAGACGTTTCGGAAATACTTTGGTTTTTAAACCCCAATTCTTCATTGAGCTTTTAAATGTAATTTACAAATCTTTTTCTAGGAATAGATGCAGCCAATTTTAACAATCATTTTTAAGGCGAACTTTGATTAATGTTTGTACCATTTACCTACTTAGTTAATTAAACTCCTTTAAACATTTCAAGCTGCAATCAAAGTTTATTATATTCTGTTTTCTGAGTTTTTCAATTATCCTACTAACAAATCTTCCTAAGTCTTGAAGTGATCTTATCAATCAGAAATACTAAACTTACAATTATGGTAATTTTTGAATATTCAAAAACTGTTTACCAACGTAGTAAGATTTCAACTCACAATCATGGGTCAAAATCAATGACTCAAGCAGATTTAAAATTAGAATCACAAGTCAGATGTTAGCACTCAAATATGCCCAATTCTCTCAAACTTTGGAAGTTCTTAAAATGCCAAAGATATAAAGTAGATTTCCGAGCTTAACACAGAAAGATAAATACTATAGTTTGATTTACTTCATCATCATTATCCTCAGTTCTAAATCCCCCTGGGTTAAAACTGCTTCCCAAATAGATTGGGGTTTCCTTCTCAGTTGGATGAGGGGGTATTAAGTCCTATTTCAACACTAAACTGGAGTATGGTGAGTCACTTCTGACATGAACTTTCTTTCAAAATACTGTGACTAGTCTACAGTATTTCTCCATTCCACTGAAGAAGGATTTGGGGTTGTTCCAGTTTGGGGCTCTCTTAAGTAAAGCCACTCTGGGTGCTCGTGTAATGTCTCAGAGGGCATGCAGCTCATTTCTGTTGGGCATAGGAGGCTGGCAATGAAGTTCGCGAACTCATCCTAGAAAAAGTGCTACATACCTCATTGCTGAGTATCACTACAGTCACCTTCAAAGTGCTCCCCTTGGGAAGCTATGCACCGACGCCAGCGCCTACTCCACCCTTCAAAGCAATTTTGGAACTCTTTTTCTGGAATGGCCATCAGAGCTGTCGTCGTATTACCCTTGATGTCTTGAATGTCATCAAAATGTCTTCCTTTCAATATTTCCTTTATCTTTGGGTAAAGAAAGAAGTCACTGAGGGTCAGATCAGGTGAGTAGGGAGGGTGTTCCAATACAGTTATTTGTTTACTGGCTAAAAACTCCCTCAAAGAGAGTGCTGTGTGAGCTGGTGCATTGTCGTGATGCAAGAGCCATGAATTGTTGGTGAAAAGTTCAGGTCGTTTTCGTCTAACTTTTTCACACAGCCTTTTCAGCACTTCCAAATAGTAAACCTGGTTAACTGTTTGTCCAGTTGGTACAAATTCAAAATGAATAATCCTTCTGATATCAAAAAAGGTTAGCAACACTGTTTTGACTCTTGATTTAGACTGACGGAACTTTTTTGGTCGTGGAGAATTGGCTGACTTCCATTGTGCATTTTGATACTTAGTTTCAGGGTCATATTGGTACACCCATGTGTCATCACCAGTGATAACACAGCCCAAAACAGCATCTTGCCTGTCCTAAAGGTCTTGGCAAACTTCAATTCTCCTTTGCTTTTATTCATTGGTGAGCTCCTTCGGGACCATTTTTGCACACACCTTTCTCATGCCAAGATTTTCAGTTCAGATTTTCCTGTTTCTCTATCGATGTTTACTTGGTCTGCTGTGCTTCTCACAGTCAGCCAATGATTCACAATTTGACGAATTCTTGCAATTTTTTAATCAGTTCTGCTCATTACTGGCTGCCCTGACCTATCTTCACCAGTGACACATTTTCTCCCCTCAGAAAAATGTTTAATCCATTTGTGCACTGTCGTTTTCTTCATGGCATTATCCCCATAAACTTGGACTAACATGTTCCTGATTTCACTTCCACTCTTGTCAAGTTTAACAAGAAATTTAATGTTTTTTCATTGCTCTAATTCAAGCTCAGACATTCTTGCGAAGACACACAAAACACGCGACAACAATAATGAACGCCACTCAGCGAGACACCGCCACACGTTGACACGAACACAGCTGTGAGACACTGATATACCAAGGTTATGAAACCTTACCGAGCTGTTTGTACTGTGCTGCCAGTGTAAGCACACGGTGGCAAGTTTGCGAACTTAATTGTCAGACCTTGTCCACTGAGTATAGACCTGCTGGGCCAGGGGGTGAGCATCTGTGTAACTTTCCTAGACATCACCAAACACTTTTCCAAAGTTGCACCACCAATCTCCCTATTCTTGAAAAAGCAAGCCCCGAACAAAAAAGGCTCAGCTTTCCAGCCTCAACTTCCCCTCCATCTGCCTTGTGTCAGTGCCTTTCCACAGCTCACAGATCTCTCAGTTCATTGTGTTTCAGAGTTTGGAACTGCCCCTCAAATTCCTGCCACATCCACAGTCTCTGAGCGGTTGTGTGCCAGGCACTGTGCTGACACAGAGGGTATGATTGAGCAAAATGTGGTCTTCACCAGGAGCTCACAGCGGTGTGGCAGCCAAGTAGTCACCCATGAAGGACATACTGTGGCCAGTGCCAGGACTGACGTGCATGCCGAGGGCTGTGGATGTCCACAGGGGCACCAGGCCCACGCCAGTGTATCAGAGAGGGGGCTATACACTTGTGCAGTGTCCCCAAGCAGCCGGCATTCTTTCTTCGCCTTGGGCTAACAGCCTTTGGGGACTGCCCCTCCCCCAGTTATGTGGACCAGCCTGAATCAGTTTCTGTTGTATCTACAGGATCTTGGCTGATCCCAAAATCTTCCCAGCAGAGGTGACAGCCAAGCTGGGCCCTAAAGGATGTATAGGAGTTGGCAGATGAAGGATGGAGGAAGGGCATCAGGAAGAAGAAAGGGCATCAGACACCTGCGAAGGTGAGAGGCAAGAAGTAACCTGGAACCACGGGGGAAATCTAATTCTCTCCACACTCTGGGAAATGAAATGAAAATCAGTCCTGAAGGGTCCTGAAGGGTCAACCTAAGGATCTGGGATGTCGGTTTTCATCCTAAAAGGTAAGCCAGAGTTGTCGCAGGATTTTAAGTAAAGTAACTTGGTCACTGTGGCCACAATGTTTGGGCCAGATGGAGGCAGGAGACCAGCTAAGAGGCAGCTAGGAAGGACTGAGGCCAGGTGGAGTAACAAGGAAGGGACAAGCCTGACACTAGGGGCACTGAGGACTTCCACATTGGGCCGACTGGATGTGAGGGGTGAAGAAGGAAAGGAGATGGGTCTCAAACTGGGGCCCTGGCTGAGGACCCTCAAGAGCCAGTTCATAGCAGAGCTGAGCTGACGGCTGTGCCCTGAGCCCAATGAGCCATGGTCTTTCCTGAAGGTTCCTAGCTCTGTCCTGCTCCCAGATCTTTTCCTCCCTCCCTCCCCCACAAGGAGAATCAGCTACTGCCCTTCACCTGGGACAACAAAGAGCAATACTTGGTCCTAATCCACAGAACCTGTAAATGTTAATTTATGTGCAAAAGAGACTTTGCAGATGCGACTAAATTAAGGATCTTGAGATGGGGAGATATTCCCAGGTTATCCTGGTGGGCCTGCTTGCAATCACAAAGGTCCTTATAAGAGAGAAGTTGATGTGAAGGCAAAAGCAAAGAGACACTTGAAGATACTACACTGCTGGCTTTGAAGATGGAGAGGCAGCCTCTAGAAGCTGGAAGAGGTAAGGAACAAATTCACCCTGGAGCCTCCAGAAGGAACCAGCCTTTTGGCACCTGGATTTTAGCCCAGTGAGACCCATTTCAGACTTGATCTCCAGAACTGTAAGATAATAAATTTGTGTTGCTTTTAAGCTATTAAGTATGGGGTAATTTATTAGAGCAATAATAGGTAACTGGTACACCAGAGTAACAGAAGCAGTTAGCCTCCACCAATGGTTGAGGACTGTCCTTCCTCCCACCTCTTCTGTCCCACCCAGTTGGGCTCTACAAGGCAACAGCAGTGCCCTCTACTTTCTCTCTGTGAGCTCATGTAGGGGGCATGGCTTAAACAGATCATCCAGTCCTGCTCAGCAGGGTTGGACATACCCCTGAAGACTGAGTAATAAGCTCAGTGTGGGAACACTTAGCCAAATCGAGAGGCTATGTGTTGAGCTTATGTCTGTTTTTTCCCCTGCATGAGTGCCCCAACAGTGTTCTCTCAGGGGACTATTATGCCACAGTAAGTCAATCCAGAGGCTGGTTTATGGGGGGACTTTTATACCCAGCCCAAGGCAATCACGATTATTCTAAGCCACTTAGGACAGTCCAGTTACCCACTTTCCCAGCTTTCCTTGCAGTTAGGAGAAGCAGAATGTGACTCAGTGCTGGCCAACGAGACAAAGCAGAAGTCTGCTGGGGGCTTCTGGGGGAACTTGTGCTTCCTGATGAAAAAGGATAGGTACTACTGGCATCCCTCCTCCATTCCATTCTTACTTTTCTGAAAGGAAGCACAGGTGTAAGCACATGGTGCTGTGGTGGCCATCTCATGACCAAGAAGTGACAGACATTTTTAAGATGATGGATGCAAAGAGAGAAGAGCCTGGTCCCTGATAGCACTTTTAGGTAACCAAACCAATACCAGAAACCCTCCATTCTGGACTTACAGTTACATAGGAAAAAGAAACCCCCATCTGTCAAGCCATAGCTGGTTGAGTTTTCTACTTGCAGCCAAACACTCATACTGATGTTGTACATTGATTAACAGTAGGTCAATGGAACAGAACAGCTTATCAGAAATAGTGGGTGCATCATATTCAGTGGGCAAGAGTACAAGAGGCTTTAAAAATAGGACCAAGACAATTGGCTAGCAATATGGAGGGTGAAAGTTGGATTCGTACCTCACCCCACACACAAAAATATATTGCACATGCATTAAAGAAGAAGTAAATATAAACCACAAAAATCTAGAAGAAAACAAAAGTAAATATGTATAAATGGGAAGCAATAAATAAAGATAAAGCACAGATTGAGCAGACTATTTGATGGTTGGGAGGGCACAGTGGGCATGTGCCCCCCCATCACAGTGGTTTTTCATTCCATGGCAGTATGGCCCTATCCCCTACCAGAATGAACACTCACATACCTCATAACAGACCATGAAAATATATGAAGCAGAAGCTGACAATTAAAGGGAGAAATAGACAGTTCTTCAATAGTAGTTGTAGACCTCAATACCCCATTCTCAATAATGGACAGGAAAACAGACAGAAGACAAGGAAGCAAACAGAGGACATACGCAACACCATAAACCCACTAGATCTAATAGACACACACTGAACACTGCACCCAACACCAACAGCATAAAGATTCTTCTCAAGTGTATGTGGGATGTTTTCCGGGATAGACCATAAGTTAGGTCACAGATTAAGTCTCAGTAGATTTAAAAAAGACAGATCTTTAAAATATTTTCTCTGACTACAATGGGATAAAGTTAGAAAACAATAACAGAAGTGAAACTGGAAAACTCACAAAATGGTGGAATTTAACCAACACACTTTTAAAGAATCAATGGATCAAAGAAGAAATCACAAGGTAAACAGGTTCTGAACCCAATTTCAATGTGTGTGTGTGAGTGTGTGTGTGTGTGTAGAGGGGAGTTTCCCCCACACCTCCCAGCAATTATCCCAGCAGTTGGGGTGTCTTACCCCTAAATTCAATTTGGACACCATCTACCCAGAGAGTCTCAGATCCCACAGGTTAAGGCCTCAGTCCCACAAGACTGCCCCACCTTCAGACACCAATCACAAGTCCAGGTTGTCACCTCATGGATTCAGCCTATTAGATTTCCCCCGTTGTTCCAGGTCAGATACAGGTTGGGGTTAGGAAGCAAATACCCAAGCGGTTCCCTGAAGACATTGTGCATGTTTACAAATAGGTTACCAGCTTGAGGTCAGGAAGAGAGGCGCTGAAGAGCCTGGTTAGTTGACTCAAGCCGTTTTAGACACTCCCACATCAAAAGCTTTCCCTACATAGAGATTCCTTTGAGTTTACAAATTTCTCTTGGAAAATGTAAAGGATCTTTGAGGGTTAATTCTCTGGGCCATTTCCTACTTAAATTCCTCTCAACAGTCTGTATAAATGCAGAGACCCACTGGGATGGGACTTGACTTAGAGGAAAGGTGACTTCTTAAGCAGGGACATTTCATACAGCTGAAATATTAAGGAATGAAATTATGGGAAATGAGCTGCCTGGGCGGGGCTTAGGGGGGTTCGGGGTTCTCAGGATGCAGGGGCAGGAAATGGGGAGCAAAGTCCCAGAAGGTGGGAGGAAAAGATTTGGAAGGGTTGATCAGAGAATGGCCCTGACCACCCACTTTGCACTCCGTAAGTCACAGCGTATACACATAGAAAACATGTACGCAAAACATTGCAACTCAAATTGTCCCACTGGGTTTCTCTTTCTTTCTCCAGCTAGCTCTTCACACAGAACTAGAGTGATTTTCAATCTTAATAATCACAAACTCGGAAAAAATGGGTCCCATAGCCCGTATTATTTGAATGCCCACGAGTTTCTTATAGAGCAATCTTTTAGGTCATACCAACCAATTCCAGTGATCTCAGCACTAAGTAGCTCAGTGGGAGGCTGAGTCCCACAGTCCTTCCAAGCAGGCGTATTAACATCATCCACAAAGACACCCAAGAACGAAAAGAGAAAAGATATTAGAAAATATTAACATCTGTACACAGTGCCCTCTTGTCTGAACAATGTTCAGGCAAAGATTAGAATTATCTTGTAGCAAACCTACGTGGGAAGTGATGGGGTTTTTTCCAATCAAGAATGAAATCTCAGGGTGGCTGGATGGCTCAGCTGGTTAGAATGTGAGCTCTGAACAACAGGGTTGCCGGTTTGATTCCCACATGGGCCAGTGAGTTGCGACCTTCACAAGTAGATTGAAGACAATGAGCTGCTACTGAGCCTCCGAAGAGGCGGCAAGATGGCTCAGTTGGTTAGAGTGCAAGTTCTCAACAACCAGGTTGCCGGTTCGATTCCCACATGAAATGGTGGGCTGCGCCCCCTGCAACTAAAGATTGAAAACGGCAACTGGACTTGGAGCTGAGCTGCGCCCTCCACAACTAGATTGAAGGACAACGACTTAGAGCTGATGGGCTCTGGAGAAACAGTGTTCCCCAATAAAAAATGTGGGGGGGATAAAAAGACTAAATTTAAAAAAAAAATAAAAGAACGAAATCTCTTAGCATCCATCCATGCTTTCAAGGAAGAGGGAAACATTCTCTTTACTGATCCTCATAGTTGAATATTTTAGGACTTCTTAATCCTCTCCTACAATTTCTCAGGATATCTGGTCCTTTTTTCTTCATACAACTTCAATACGTTAAAACAGATGAGAAAAGTCTGATTTAAAAATGCGTACCTCTTTTGAGTGGCGAGGGTGAGAGTGAGAAGGGTGTGCTTAGCAGAGGAGCACAGATGAGTCCGTTGATAGCTGGGTTGTCTAAAGGCCTAGAAGAGTAAAGAGCAAAGATGCCGCTGAGTAAAAATGTTAGTGAGAGAGTTAGGAAGGTAGATAATGTCCCAGAAGAATATATTCTACTTTCAGTTCATAGGGAAACCGCTTGTTTTCAATGTCAAATTGTGTGTTGCTCGTACAAATATGACTGCAACTTTAGGAAAACCTCTAAATCAAAATTAAAAACTGTACTAAAAGATGCCAAGCCTGAGAATATTTGGTTTCCTTGCTCTGTAGCCATGTACGTGAATAAGACCAGGACGTTTGGGTGGGGACAGAAAACAGTCCCCAGCCCCCTGCCCAGAGGAAGACCCCAAACTCCCCTGTCTTCTTTCGCCCAATTTTGACATCATATTCTGAGTTTGGGCTGCTATCATTTCCGCTGACAAGTTAATTAGCAAAGGTTTGTAGGTTTCCTTATTAGGTTTATTTATTTTTTCAAAAGTTCTTTATAACAGAAAATAATAAAATGAGCCACAGTTGGAATTATGTTTTGCTATTTCAAAATAAACACTAAGCGTCACTGTTGAAGCCTCGAATTTAACATTAGCGTGTCATAACAGTGTAAGAAGAGATGAGCTCGGTGGGAATAACCGTTACCATGTCAGTGGAGTGTGTCTCTTCATCCCGGCCCTGTGCAGCCTGCTGTGATTTTCACAACCACCGTGCAGAGTCCACATTCCTCCTAATATGAAGCCAGGGACTCAGAGGTTAGGAGACTTGCCTAAGGTCTCAGAGACAGGGTGAGCGTCTGACTGCCATTTGTCCCTCTCCAAATCAATGTCCTTTTGAACATACCTTATTGTCTTTCCACTTATATATCAAGGTATCTTGATATATAAGTGGAGGTCTTAAAAGTCTTCATAGAGAAAAACCAGATTATCAAATAACAGAATGACAATTAAGCTGAAAACAGACTTACCACCAGCAAGACAGGAGGCGGTGTCATAATGTTTTCCAAGTGCCATTATTGTGAAATAAAGATGTTACACGCAAAGAAAAATCGAGAGTTTACCAGGAACAGATCCCAACCAGAGGAGCTTTTAAAGGATGTACTTCAGGAAGGAGGAGAACAGTCATATAAGGACAAACTAAAACACATCTCAGAACTAAAGGAATGGGATTTGTGTAAGAAGGGGGAAAGGAAGGTATGTGTAGTCATGTACATATAACATACGTTTATATATTCAGCTGTCACAGTCTGCTTTACATGCATAAACTGTATGTGGTAGGACTCCTGGTTAATGACTAATAGTAATTGCCTGTGGGTGACAGGCTGGGGGGCAGGGGAGAAGGATTAGTTTTCCCTGTAAACCTTTTAGGCATTTTGGATTTTGAAACTTTTGAATGTATTAACTATACCCTGGCCCCCACCCCCAAAAAATTGTTTTAACCTTATGTCTCTAAATCATTCTTGAGTTAATCATAATGGGAATTTAAAAATAAACAGAACTGAATAGTCGTGAAAATGCTATCTTTCAAAGCATGTGCAATGCAAATAAAGCAGTAGTTGTAGGAATATTCATAACCCAAAATGCATAACACTGTTTCCCTGAAAATAAGACCTAGCCAGACCATCAGCTCTAATGAGTCTTTTGGAGCAAAAATTAATATAAGAGCCAGTATTATATTATAATATTATATTATATTATATTATATTATATTATATTATATTATATTATATTAAAGACCCGGTCTTATATTACATTATGTAAGACCCAGTATTATATTTATTATATCATATCATATTATATAAGACCCAGTCTTATATTATATGAAATAAGACCAGGTCTAAAAAAAAATAAATAAGACCGGGTCTTATATTAATTTTTGCTCCAAAAGATGCATTAGACCTGATGGTCCAGCTGGGTCTTATTTTGGGGGAAACACGGTATGTTAGTAAGGAACAAAGGCAGAATGAACATTTCGAACCAAAGACTGCGGTGTCCCAGATGTTTGTCAAATGTATCCATCCATTAACCACTGTTTTAAAAACTAATAATAAAGAAACAAACAAACTTTTGCTTCTAACCCCAAATAGTTTAAGGAGATTAAAAGGTTCTTAGAGGTCACCTAGGACAACCACCGATTCCTGCTTGGAGAACTAAGGCTGAGAGCAGTTTGGAGGCTATTGGCTCTGAGTCCCCAGCTTCTCCTGACCTCCATGGTGGGCCCTCCGAAGATCCCGAACAATGCATCCTGTGCTCAGCTGCACCCAACAGGAAGTAGCATCAAAACGATGCTCCATGAAGGATCTGAGAGACTCTACTCGCAGGAACACAGTTAACCAGACGATAGGTACAGCCGGCCCTGAGGAAACTGTGTATTCCGAGTACTGTCAGCTCAGGCTGGGATGGACATGTCAGACAGCCCCAGAAGTCTGGTTCCCTGAGAAACAGGGAGGAGGGGCAGGCAGGAGAGGCTGATCCATCAACAAGGGGAGTGCCCCACGGGGTAAAGGAGCCCAAGATCACAGCCAGGTATCTACAGCTCAGCCCCGTCCCCTGCCCAACATGGGCATGTCTGGATCCCAGACAGAAAACCTGAAAGAGTTGTTCTTGAAATCTTCCAGGCTCGGAAGGCTCAATGGCATGGCCTAATCCCTTCCGAAGACCAGGGAGAGGGACCTTCTCCCCTACCTGCCACCTGGATCACTTGGAGGGCAGAAGCCAGGAGGCTGGGTCAACGGACAACAGCCTGGCACAGCAGAGGCAGGCGCTGGGGTGCTAAGCATTGGTGGTACTGGTGCCCAGCAGATGCTTGCTGGCAGGGCCCTGGGCGTGAGCATGGAGGGACACCCAGGAATATTTGGGGCTAGGGTATTGAGAAAACTTTGCAGGGAGCTGAGACCCACCAACAATGATAGGACAAGAACCTACCACAGGTTTTACTGGACCTGTGACCCCAGCCACCCCCAGGCACCATTCATGCCCACAGCTGGGGAGGCCCGGGGTAGCGCCAGCTATACAAGCAAATGCTCAAAATACATAAAGCGCAGAGAACAGCTTTCAGGCCCATCCCAACCTGCGTAACCAGCAATTCCAATCTCATGAAAACACAGGGCAATTGAGACATGCTCAAAGAATAGAGAAAAATACACTTTATGATTTACAGGCCAGACAAGATCACACATAAAAGGTTACTTTAGTCTTGAATTTAAAATTTACACTAGTTTTAAAAAGTACACATTTGCAAGTATTTTCACTCTAGAATATTACAAAAACTATTTCCCAAGGACATAAAGATTCCAATTTTGAATTACAGAAGGTAAAGTGGAAGAAGCTGCTATCTGAAAATTGGAATAAATGTCAATTGAATGGCACAGACAGCAGAGCCATGATTTTATGGGCAAAACAGATTTCTTAAAGCAGTATCAAAAGCCCTGAGTTGGGTCGTTACGTTGAATGTCCTAATTTCAAAGAAATTTGCCTCCTTTTTGCCAAAACACTTTGCATTGTCAGAGCCACGATCACAAGAACACTTGACAACAAGCATGTTATTAAGCAAATTTTTGTTTGTTTGTTTGATGACTATAAATCTGCTGAGCCAACCTCCAGCAAATTGGCAGGGCAATTCTCACCTGGGATCAGCAGGGCACCACAAGTCCAGTGAGAGCCAGGGCTGGGGTGTGGTTCTCAGTCCCAGGGGTAGGTCACAGGGGGTGGTGAGCACATGCACAGACAGCCTGCGGGACCTCAGGGCCCTGGGGATTCCACCAGCAGGAGCAGTTTGCTGGGCAGCCAGGCTCCCTCACAGGCTTTTGTGCACCACGCAAGCCCCTGCCACAGAAACAAGGTGTTCCTTCCAGGAACCCCCTGGCCAAAAGACGCTGCCTCCATGGCCGAAGGAAGCTCCAGGTCACCACTCTGCCCCAATGCCAAATCCACCCACAGAGGACATTCACTCCTGGGAGGGCAGCTGTGACCAAGAGCGTATCTTGTGGGGACATGGGGTGAATTTGAGGCCTGGGAGTTGGCTCCTCTGTGTCAATAGGAATCCTTATACCCACTGCTCAGGGTGCAAATTGGAATCTCAGTTTGGAGAACAGTTTGGCCATATCTGATATAACAAAGATGCACGTGTCCTCGTCCCTCAGTTCCTGCCTGGGTCTGTGCCCTAGAGGTAGATAGGCTCTCTCTCTCTCTCTCTCTCTCTCTCTCTCTCTCTCTCTCTCTCTCTCTCTCTCTCTCTCTCACACACACACACACACACACACACACAAATGTTTGTGTTAGTGAAAAACTTGGAAACATCCAGAATGCCCATCAATAGGAGAATGGATACGAACATTATGGTATATTCAAACCGTGGAATACTAACCAGCCAAGTAAATGCATGAACTAAAACTGCATGCCTCGACATGGATTAATCTCGAAGACATAATGCCAAGTGGAAAAAGCACATTGCTAAAAGCACATATGCTACTTCTATAAACTTCAAAAACATACAAGACAATACCAGATACTGTTTATGAGGACATTTCTATGGACTAAAAGTTGCACCCCTGCCTGGGATGGATAACACTAACAGGAGAGAGAACCATCTTGGAGGAGGGGGATGGCAGGCTGGCAGGGAGGGGGCTCATGGGACTTCAGGGGAAGTCGTAGCGTCTGGTGTCGGAGGTCAGGTGGCCATAGGTGGACATTTATTATATTATTTTTGCTACTTCTTTTTGCATGCTTGAAATATTTCATTTAAAAAAAAGCCAAAAGATAGAAACACCCCAAAGGTCCACTGGTAGATGAATGGATAAATATGTGATTTTGTTAAAATGCACACAGGTTGGTTTGAATCAGGTGTGGTAAGACACGCAGACTCGAATGATTGTCACAAAGGAAGAAGTTTATGCTCACAGGTCCCTAGAAACAGGAGGCTTCACACAGCAGACAGGCCGTGCGGGGAAACACCAGGGTCAGTCAGAAGGCAGAAGAGAGAAGAAAAAAGCATGGCCCAGCGCCTTTTCCTGGGGTTTTTGTGGGGGAAGGAATGGGACAGGAGGGTAGGTACCCTGACTAAGCTTCGGGTGGGATAGTTTGAATAATTCTGGTGGGCTCTGGGCCATCGTGGCCATCCCTCATCGTCCAGAACCTGGCCCTGGGAGATTTAGGGCAGGATGAATAATGGCCTGGTGCATGTGAGTCTGACAAAGGAGGGCTGGGGGTGCAGGCTCTGGATGGGTGGTTTGAATATCAAACATGCACTCGCAGGGGAGTCATTCGCAACCTCTAGAAATTAGCTAGTCCTGGGAGAGGCAGATTCTCCAGAGTATCAAGAATACAGAAAATAAGAAAATATAGTCAATACGGTGGTATATACATATGAGAAATTATTACTCAGCCTTTAAATGAAAGGAAATTCTGACACGTTACAACATGGATGAACCTTGAAGACATTATGCTAAGTGAAATAAGCCAGTCACAAAAAGACAATGCTGTATGATTCTATTTATATGAGGACCCTAGAGCTGTCAGATCCATAGAGACAGAAAGTGGGTGCCAGGGGATGGGGAAGGGGGACAACGGGCGGTGAGTGTTTAATGGGGATGGAATTTCTGTTACAGATGATGAAATGTTCTGGAGATGGGTATGGTGATGGTGGCACAACAGCGTGCATGTATTTAATGCCACTGAATGGTTAAAATGGTAAATTTAATGTTATGTGTATTTTACCACAATAAAAAAAACACTAAATGTTAAAAAAACTTCTTTCTTATACATAAACATATGTAATTCTTTTTGGCTATTCTCAGCTGACTCTTTCACATGTGACTGGGATATTTTCTGAGATTACTAAAATTTTCAGGACATGTTAGATAAAACACACGGCTAAAACAAAACAACAGTATTTTGCAAGACTTATTCCTAAGGTCAGGGTAACCCATCTGATTCTGGATCCTGGAAGCAGAAGCTGAGGTTTTTATACCTTGTTCTGAACAGGGGGACTTCTGGACACCAGTGAGGACGTGCTGTCACTTTTAAGCTCTGGGGAACACACACACAGAGAAGCACACAGCCTCAGCTTGAATCCATTCCACCCGCACCGACCGGCACACATCAGGGCTGGGCTCTGTTCCAGGGAACAGTGAAGTGGACTCAGGAGTGGCTGCTGCCCTCGGAGAACAAAGGACATGAGGTAGATTTGCCAAGAAGTATTCCAGAAGCGCTGAATGGTTCAGGGCTGGAGGGGCAGGTACACAGAGCATGGAGGGAACACAGAGAAGACATACCTAGCTTCCAAGCAGGCGGGTTGGGGAGGCTGCAAGGGGGAGGCATTTGGAAGGACTCCTGAGATGTGGAAGCTGGCGTCAGCACTCAGCGATGGGGACAGGGAGACCTGCTAACTGGGTCACACAGCATCGGGGCAGAAACGCTGGCAGCCTGGCTCAGGGAAGGTAAACTCTCAGGTGTGTAGGGCGCTAATATCCCAGCGAGGGATAAAGCTGGACAAATAGGCAGGTTCAGGCAGGGCACCCAGTCCTTGGTGAAGGCACCCAGGCTTTGCTGGGGAGCAATGGGAGCCCATGAACAAGCTCCCACGGCAGAAAAGGCACAGTCCCAGCAGTGCTTTCCTGGGTCAGGCATGCACTGCTGAGGAAACAGGTTAAGGGGCCAATGGTGGACAAAACCCACAAAAACCACACAAACAGATGTAAACTGACAACTGTGGCAACCATTCCTAAGGAGAGGTACAAGTTCACGGCCAGTGTTATATGGAGGTGTGGTCACCGAGGTCAGAGACAGCCCCCTGAGGAAGCAATGTGTGTGTCAAGGGCTTTAGCATGATGTGAAAAGAACTAAGTGAGGAGAGGCAAGAGGTGCCCCACAGAGGGAACAGCATATGCCGAGGCCCTGTGGCAAGACAGGGCATGGGGCATTCTGAGAATCAAAGGAGTGTGGCTGGAGCAGAACAGGGCCCTTAAATTAAAAATGCACCATCTTTTACCTGCCTAGTCGCCTTTGGATGTGCCCATGGCTCCAGACACCAGCCACACCCTGATGACGCCTAGATGTGTGCCTCCAGCCCAGGCCCCAAACTCACATCCTCTGTGTACGTGACATGACCACTGGGATGTCTAACAGCCCTCTCAAACATAGTGAGTCCCATCCTTGACCCTCCCTGGGTCTTCCTCCATCTCAATAACGGCAGCATCATCCACCTGGTTGCAGGCAACCTGGGTGCCCTTCTTGATCCCTGCTTTTCCTCTTACCCCTTGTACTGAACGCTCTCAGTGCTCACCCAGATCCCCTCAGGCCTCTTTACTGGCTGTGTGCCCCTCCTCCAGCCGCTGCCTGCTTCCTTCCTAGGCTGGCACCTGCCACTTTCTCCAGCTCCTGGAGCCACTTGCACTGAATACCCCTGGGATTGCACCTTTGTTTGGCTCCTTCCAGCTCTCCCGGCAGCACTTCCTGAATGAAGCCTTTGCACATGAGTCCCCATCTCCTGGTCTGCATCTCTGAGAACCCGATCTAAACACCCCTCGTCCAATCTATTGCCAAGTCCTGTGGTCCATCTCCAACACTCTCCCCATCTCCATGGCCACCCGCTAGACAAGAGAACCACCAGCTCTGAAGTGAACAAGAGCACTGGTCTCCCAACTGGCCTCCCTGATTTCTCCCTGGCCTCCTCTTCCCCCTTCACAGTCTCCACCCAAATCATGTCACTGCCTGAGGAAACCCATCCTCTGCTCATGGGTCAACCAGGAAGACCTGCTCAGGTACCTCTGGTGCCCTTAGCCACACGAGGACTGAGATGGGCCTGCTGCGGTCACTGCTCAGCACCTGGAAAGGATGAATTGCCCTGACACTGACTTTCACTAGCTGTGTGATCTTAGGCAAGTTGCTAAGCCTCTCTGTGCCTAGGGTTGCTCATTTGTAAAACGGGTTTATTAAAACTTTCTTTAAGAGTTGTTGGAAGCGGCGGCCAGATGGCTCAGTTGGTTAGAGTGTGAGCTCTGAACAACAGGTTTGCCAGTTCAATTCCCACATGGGCCAGTGAGCTGTGCCCTCCACAACTAGACTGAAGACAACGAGCTGACACTGAGCTTCAGGAGGAGCAGTTGGATGGCTCGGTTGGTTAGAGCACGAGCTCTTAACAACAAGGTTGCCGGTTCAATTCCCACATGGGATGATGGGCTGTGCTCCCTGCAACTAAGATTGAAAACAGCCACTGGACTTGGAGCTGAGCTGCGCCCTCCACAATTAGATTGAAGGACAACAACTTGGAGCTGATGGGCCCTGGAGAAACTCACTGTTCCCAATATTCCCCAATAAATTTTTTTCTTTAATTTAAAAATAGAACTACCTTATATTAAAAAATAAAAGAGGGGCCAGCCCGGTGGCTCAGGCAGTTGGAGCTCCATGCTCCTAACTCCGAAGGCTGCCGGTTCGATTCCCACATGGGCCAGTGGGCTCTCAACCACAAGGTAGCCGGTTCGATTCCTCGAGTCCCGCAAGGGATAGTGGGCTGCGCCCCCTGCAACTAGCAATGGCAACTGGACCTGGAGCTGAGCTGCGCCCTCCACAATGAAGACTGAAAGGACAACAACTTGAAGCTGAACGGCACCCTCCACAACTAAGATTGGAAGAACAACAACTTGACTTGGAAAAAAGTCCTGGAAGTACACACTGTTCCCCAATAAAGTCCTGTTCCTTTTCCCCATTAATTAAAAAAAAAAATCTTAAAATAAAAGAGTTGTTGGAAGAGTGTAAAGTACTAGAACAGTGCCTTAATAAATATCAGCCAGTCTGCACCTAATTCACCAGGCAAAAATGTATTGAGCACCTCCTATATGATAGGCACTTGGGATGTACCCATGAAGAAAACAGTAAAGATCTCTGCCCAGTGGAGCATATGGTCCAGAGCAGGGGGAGACAATAAACAATAAACATAACAAATAAAGAAGCCACCTAGTATGCTAGAAGGTGATGAGGGCTACAGGAGCAGAGCGGAGCAGGGAGGACGGGGAGTGGTCAGCAGTGCAATTTTCAATAGGGTGGTCAAGACTGGCATCATCAAAAAGGTGGCATATGAGCAAAAACTTAGAGGTGAGGGAGTCAGCCATGTAGATGTCTGGGAAAATGCATTCCAGGCGGAGAGAAAAGCCAGTGCAAAGGTCCTGAGGTAGAAGATATGGTCAATGAAGAGCTCAGAGACAGGTAGGAGGTGATGTAATCATGCGGGGGGGGGGGAGGTGATAGGAGATAAGATTATCGGATCTATACTCTGATGTGATAAACAGATGATAAAACGAAAACAAATAATTAATTTTTTTCCTTTTTGTATATTTTCCACATTTATTTAATGGGCATTTTTTAACCTGCTTTTAAAATTATACATTTCAAATGTTGTTAAAGCTTGGAAAAGGAAATCCTTTTTATAATAAGGAAAGCTCTAGAGCTGTGGGGAAGGAAGAAGCAAAACTTACATCGTCCTCAGACATCTTAACGCTTTAGCCCCTTTCATCCTACCATCTGGGACCTTTGGGGCAGGATGACAATGTGCTGTGGCCTCCTTAGTTGGACGGGCTCCTGCTCTCCCCTCCCCCATCCACAAGCAGGTCCAGCCTCTGGGTGCCATTGGAGCCTCACAATCTACAGGATCCGTCATTAAGGACTCGTATGGGGCCATTTGACCAGAGTCCACTAATCAGAGAGCTGGGCCCAGGCGCCATTTTGAATGAGTGATTCATCCCTTTACTGCTGCAAGGAGTGTGTGTGTGAGGGATGTCAGAATTTGGTGGGATTGGGTGTTTGTTTAAATAAGTCTGGGTCTAACTGAAAAGTTGGGAAGGTCTTGAAAATTGTCATGTCTTCTCTAGTTTGTCTCTGTGATGGTACGTCACCAAAAGGAAGGCCTTACGGGGTTTCCCTCCAAAAATGCTGTATTTTGCTGCAATTTCAAAATATCTTTGACAATGAACAAACCCACACGTCCCTTGGTCTGTATTCTGAGCCTTTCCAGCCCCGATCTCCACCTACTCCCGTGACAGTCCCAACCTTTTCCTCTTTGTGAAAAGACTGTCAGTGCCTTCTGGCTCCAAGTCAGTGCTCCATCACTGTTCCTGTTGGCAGGAGCCCAACAGATTCAGGGGTGAGTACATTTGGGAGTACCAATGACCTTGGCCCTGCCCACCCTGAAAAGTAACCCTGATGAGAGAATGGGACCTGCCCTTCTCAGCTTTCAGTGGCCCCTGAGTCCTTTTAGTCTCTCACAGCTTACCACCTGTTCTTTCTCATACAACACACACGTGTTTATTTATTTCCTTGCCTGTTGTCTCTCCCACCCCAGGTACACCCAGGCTGTCCACTCCAGGAGGGCAGGACTCCGACATCTGCCCACACTCTGGGCCATGGCAGGTGCTTGCTAGTGATGTGTTTTACGAACGAATGATCAAAGGGCATCTTCTGTCTCTGGGGAAAGGTGAGGAAGTTCCTCTTTTTGCCTTTAATCAGGCCCCCCCCCCCAGCCTTTCTCTGCTCCACAGCTTCCTCTAGTGAGCCAGGAGCACTCAGGACCACAGACAGGGCTAAGATTCCCCATTCCGCTACCAAAGCCGCCCCGTGGGTCCTGCTGGAAGAAAAACCCAACAAGGACTGTCCTTTCCAAGGCTGTGACTCACTTCACTCCATGTCACAGAGCCACAGCTTTATGAGTCCTACAGGGATGGCAAGGCCACCAGGCAGTCAGAAGAGCCACTCATGGCACCAGCCTGGCTCATGTGCTAAACCCCAAGTTTTCAACGGGAACAGAACCAGAAATGCAATGCGGGAGGCTTGGAGCCTGACAAAGGCATTTTGTGTGTCACAACGACTGTGTGGGGACACTGCTGGCACCTGCAGAGGGCGGGGGTCAGAACCATCCCCCAATCCTGTGTGGTTTTCAAGTGTCCATTGGACTGGATTTTAAGTAATTTTATGTTATTATAAAATTCCTCAAAGAATTATAATAATTCTGAATTAATTTTTCTTATAAGATCCTGTTTAAAATCATTCAGCACCTGACATCATGTTACTTTTTTTTTTTCACTAAACACTAAACTTTTCAGGACTCTCTTGTGAAATGAGGGAAAATTGGACTTTGCTGTGTTCTGATTTTTAATGAGAGTTAGTCACCCATTTGGAAGGCCATGTCAGCAGCAGTGACATCACTTTTGGTATTTGAGCCACTGATACAGCGCATTTGGGTCACTGAGCATGCATACCACAGCCACAGTGCCGGCCTCTGGGGGCATGTGGCCACACAATGGTAGATTGGTTACCTAGAAGAGACTGATCAAATAAGTAGAATATTGAGGATAATGGAAGCCAGGTTTGTCACTGTCAGAGAAAGGAGTTACAAATATGGAAAGAGAAAGCTGGCATGAACTCCGTGTGTTACATTATAATTGGAGAGGTGAACTGGTGGTTTTCAGTATTTATGAACAGATACAGAAAAGAATATAGATATAAATGCATGCATATATATATCCTTTAGCTTTATCCACCAAGAAGGCCTGGGAACACTAACAGTGAACATGCCTAGCACCGAGATGTTGGTTTTTCCCCAAAAGGAACTAGGGCATCTTGGGAAAGTGGCCAATTTCAGGATTGAGGCAGGAAAAGCACAAGATGAGCCTATATCATCTTTTGTGCCAGAAAGTGAGGATGTGTGCAGAACTTGATGGAGACAAATCAAAAGGACAGAGGAGCTGGTTCCAAGGGGCTCCCACTGGCTCTGAGATCATTTGAACACTGAAATAAATAATGATACTAACAGATTATGACCTATTGAAAAAACAAAAACCAAAAACATATAGATGTAAATAAATGACTATATACATGAGGAGAAAAAAAACTTTCCTTACACTAAAATGCCAACTAATAAATGTAGAAGAAATGATAGAATTAGAAAAAGTATCATTTGACAACTATCACTGTTATTAATCATTGACCCCAGAAAGACCAACAGATGCTGAAACCAGCGGGTGACGTTTGAAGAGGAAGGGCTCTTTATATGGTCTCAAAGTACTTCCTCCCAAACACTTTTGCATTACAAAGGGGTAAAAAATAATTTTGCAGTGGAGAAGCCTGGCAGATACCACCTTAATCAAGTAATCAAAGTCACAATGTCACATCACCAGTCATGGGACAAATACAAATTATGTTCCCTCTGATAGGATGCAATGAAAAAACACACAACACAACTTCTCTGGCATTCCTGCCAAAAACGCATAACCTGAAACCAGTTAAAAGGAAACATCAGACAAGTCCTACCAAAGGGACATTCTACCAAATAGCTGACCTGTACTCTTCAAAACTGTCAAGGTCATGAACATCAAGAAAAGACTGAGAAACTGTCACAGATTGAAGGAGACTAAAGAGACATGACAATGAAGTACAACTTGTGGTCCTAAATTAGAGCCTATGGCTATGAAGGACATTATTGGGAAATTGCCAAAACTTGAATTGGGATTCTATTGATTAGATGTTGATAACGTATGACCATTAATGTCCCAATTTTGATGTCATGCTGTGGTTAAGTAGAAGAATGTCCTTGTTTATAGGAATACCACACTAAAGTAGTGAAGATAATGGGGCATCAGATTGGCAATGTATTTGATAATGGTTCAGAGGGGAGAAAGCTATTTGTATTATTCTTAGAATTCTCAATAAGTATGAAATCATTTCAAAATTAAAATTATCTTTTTGCATCACAAAATAAAAAGGGATGGGGCAGCGGGATGGCTCAGTTGGTTGGAACACAAGCTCTCAACGATAAGGTTGCTGGTTCAATTCCCTCATGGGATGGTGGGCTGATCCCCCTGCAACTAAGATTGAAGGACAACGACTTGGAGCTGATGGACCTTGGAGAAACACACTGTTCCCCAATATTCTCCAATAAAATAAAATAAAAATAAAAAAGAAACATTTAAAAAATAAAATAAAAACAAAAAGGAATGATGAGCAAAGAAATTGGTAAATATGTGGGTAAATCCAAATATTGACTCTGAAACAATGATAATAATGTCTACTTTTAACAGTTAAAAAAGACAGGTTAAAAGACTAGACGACAACAATATGTAAGGTGGATGGGTTGTGATAAGATTTAAAGCATTGTAAGGCCCTTGGTTGTTAAGAAGAGTGAGATATTTATTCAATTTAGGCTTTGTTAATTTAAGACTACATATGAAAAAATATAGGGTTACCACAAAAAGAATGAACAAATAATGAGGAGAAAGAAAAAAATTAATCCAAAAGAAGGCAAGAAAAAGAAATGAGGGGGAAAGTAAGACTGTAGAAAACCCAAAATAAGATGTGCACAAGAAATCCAGGCCGATAGACACAAGAAACAAACACAAGTGGTCACATTAATGTGAAAGACGGTGGAATTTAAGGTTAAAAGGATTGACTAGAACACTATGAAAAGAACACTATGTAATAAAAGTTACTATTTATAAAAAAAAAATAGACTAGTTATAAACCTGTGTCCATAAAACAGCATAGAGGCTAAATATAAACAAAAACTACTAGAAATGGTAGGAGACCCTGAAATATCTATATCACATATCTATGTATGTATACTCTGTTTCCCTGAAAATAAGACCTAGCCGGACAAATAGCTCTAATGTGTCTTTTAGAGTTGTCCAGCTAGGTCTTATTTTCAGGGAAACATGGTATATACACACATACACACATATATTAATCTAAACACGTGCACACATATTCAAGGAGAGCGGGGTGTAATGCAGGGTCTCAGCTCCCGCTCCCCACACAAGAATGCAGGATGTGGTGAGGCCAAAAAGGAACACCCATGGAGCCTTAGATAGGGGAGTCATACCACTATATTCTCGCTGGTGCTGGCGGCTGGGCTGGAGACACAGGAAGCAGGAGCCACTCAATCCGCAATGTAATCTGCTTGCTGACCTCACTTGCTAGCCACAATCCGCAGTCCACTTCTCTGCCAACCAACCAACCCCCTTGCCAGCGTAGCCATGGCAGTTATATCAGTGGCTAAGGGCTAACCGGTAACAGCTGATGGCCAACTAGTCACAGCTAATGACCATTTACTACCCAAGCCAGCACCTTTCCACATGAGGTCAAGAGCCTGGAAACTGCTCTCTGGGACTCCATCCCTACATGGGGAAACTTCAATATATGTAATAAAATACAATAAAGAGCTTCATCTAATCGAAATATATCTAGAACTTTATATCACCTGAATACAAATTCATTTCTCACGTCCATGGGACATCCTCCTGATCGGCCATAAAGAAAACCTTGAAAATATTTTCAAAGTAGAGCCCTCACAGACCACATCTTCTAAACATAATCCAAAACAATTAGGGATCATTAATACAGAGATGACCAAAAATGTTTACGACTTTGAAATTAAGTGACACATTCCTAGCTTACACTTAGCTCAAACAGGAAATTTAAAAAAATCAATGACATAGTATCTTGAAAACAAAGAAAAAGAGTACATGACATCCCAGAATCAATGCAAATCCCCCAAAAAAAATGATACTCAGAGGAAATTTATCACTTTAAATGGTTTTGCTAGTACAGTGGAAAGATGAAAAATAAAATAATCAATATCTTATATTCATCATAAGAAATTAGGAAAGGAAGATAAAATTACTCAAAAGAAACGAAGAGGAGGAAATTAACTAAAGTGAGAGGTGACATTGATGGGAGGGGAGGGTAGCGCTTAAGGCCATGTTTCAGATATTCCCATGGATCCTTGGGGCATGGAGAAGCCACTGAACAAGAAGAGAGGGTATATTTCCTTAAAAAATGGCTCTGGCTTCAGGGTAGAGAGAGGACTGGAGAGAGGGGAGGAGGGACCAAGAAACACCAGGATGCTGAGTGGCCCCAGCAAGTCATGATCCTGTGGATGACAGACAGGAGGTGCCAGTGTGCAGCTGAAGGACAGTGCAGCCATTCCCAAGGATGGCTCCCAGAAAATTGGAATCAGCAGAACTCAGGTGATACCCGAATTTGTATTTTTCAATATGATCCCTCAGGTGATTTCCTCACAGCCACGAATATGGCACAGCTGTGACTGACTGCAATATGGAACAGACCAGTCGAGGTATCATAGGAACAGAGGCCTGTGGGTTTGTTTGAGCACTATGAATGTGTGAGTGTGTGTGTGTGTGTGTGTGTGTGTGTGTGTGTGCGTGCACATATGCACACTTGTGTGTGAGTGTATAATTTCCAGAAGATAATCACGGAAGGCCATACCTGGTGTGGGGACAGAGCCAGGAGTGCAGTTTCCAGGCTCTCAGCCTCATGTGGAAATGTGCTGGCTCAGGTAGTAAATGGCCATCAACTGTGATTGGATGGCCATCAGCTATGGCTAATTGGCCGTCAGCTGTAACCAGTGAGCCACTGGCCACTAATATAACTGCTGTGGTTACACTAGCAGCAAATGGGGGCTAGCAAGAAAAATGGGGGCTAGCAAGAAGATGGTAGCTGAGCCAGCAAGCAGCAGAGTGAGGGTTACAGGTCGTGTGGCTCCTGTTTCCGGTGTCTCCAACCCAGCTGCCAGCGAGACTATAGTGGTATGACTCCCCTACCCATGGCTCCGTGGGTGTTCCTTTTTGGCCTCACCATATCCTGCGTTCTTATGTGGGGAGCAGGACCAGAGACTCCGCATGCCACCCTGCATGACAAATGGTGCAGCGAGCAGGGTCTCCCGCACGATACCTGGCAAGAGCCTTAAAAGTTGAGCAGAAATGTAACAGTAACAGTCACTTATGAAAAAACACTGCTGTAATGCAGGGACTCAGCTCCTGCTCCCCACACAAGAACACCGGACATGGTGAGGCCAAAACAGAACAACAACAGAGCCATAGATAGGGGAGTCATACCACTATATTCTCAATGGCGGCTGATCGAGACACAAAAACAAACATCTGCCTGTACCCCAACGAGGGGTCACCCCAGTCTCGCTAGTGGCCAGGAGAGACACAGGAAGTAGGGTCCACACGATCTGCAATCCACCATCCGCGCTTGCTAACCCCACTTGCTAGCCTCAATCTGCCCTTGCTAGCCGCAATCCACTGTCCACTTCTCTGCCAACCAACCAACTCCCTAGTGTAGCCACAACAGTTATATCACTGGCCAATGGCCTACTGATAACAGCTGATGGTCACCCAGCCACAGCGGATAGCCATCTGATGACAGCTGATAGCCATCTAATAACCGAGCCAGCACCTTTCCGTGTGAGGTCGAGAGCCTGGAAACTGCTCTCCTGGCTCCGTCCCCACAACGGCTCTCTGGATGTATTTATCAGATGTCCACAATGTCCAGCACCAGTCAGGGTGAGAACGAAGGAAGACCCCAGCAGCATCAAGACACCAAAGTGAGCAAATGGGAAAGGTCAAGGGACAGGAAAAAAGAGACTCCTCGTGACCCTGAAACCTGCCGGGCCACAGGCTGACTCTGGGTCACTGTGAATCAGGGATTTGGCCCCTCTTGCTTCGGGGAACCCTTGGGTATGCCCATGAAACCCATGAGCAAGGGTGGTTAACCTGACTGAACTCCACTGAGCTTATGTCAGGAAAGAGCGCCATCCATTCTTCCCACCTCACATCCCGATAGCTCCTTCCAGGGTCGCGTTCATTAACAAAAGTTTCCTAAATGGCTGAAGCTGAACTCATGACCTAAGACCACCAAAGCCCCTCAGCCCTGAGACCCTGTTCTGGCTGGAAGCCGCAAGTATCCATGGCAACCACGGCTGACCACCCAGGAAAATGCAGACTTCCCTGGAAACAAGGCCACATCTGAGTGAAACCAAGGGAACTGTGGGTCCAGCTTGTGTGGGGCGCCCCCAAGTGGTCAGCTTTGGCGGAAGCTCATGAGTGTCCCAGAGACCAAGACAGGGATTCTGTAAAAGTGTCCAAAACCGGACTTTTTCTGAGCATGTTGCCATGGGGAAATGAGTTTGGCACGCTTCAGGCCCCCTCCTGGCCCCCTTGGCATCCTGGCATTGCCGTACTATGCATTTGTTTGTTGGTTCATCTTTACATGCGCGGAGCCCCTCCTCTCCACTGGGCCTAGGAGACCCAGGGGACCCAGGGACAAGCAACTCACCGAGCCCCTTCCCTCTAGGAATGTGTATGACATCCAAGAGAGTGGGTCTAGTTCACTGGGACGAAACAATTCAACTTTGTTTTCATAGGAAAACAAAAGCAGAGCGCTCATGGAGGGGCATAAACAATGTACAAAAAATTTTAAGGTAAAACAGGAGAGTCTCTAGAAATTTTACATTTGGGTAGATCATTTCCAGGTCCTTCTCTGTTTTCTCAGGGCACACATTACTTTTCTGTGTTGAGGATGCTTCTGTGGAAATATTTGAAAATGTGGAGCGGACTATAGAATCAGAAAGATCTGGGTTCGATTCTCAGCTCAGCCTGTCATCAGCTGTGTGGCCCTGGCTGAGTAGCTTAATCTCTTTGACCTTGTGTCCTCTTCTGTAAAATGGAGATTATATCTATTTTCCACAAGGCAAAGGAATCTTAAACTCATTTATAAATCTCCTAGGAATTTCAGATTACAATTGATTCATATTATCCGAGGTAGCTATGTTCTATAAAGTCACTGCAAACCCTGAATTATCGAATACTGAACAATTGCTTTTATGGGAAATACAGGGTTAGGGCCCTGCCAGCCTCTGGTCACAATATTTTGTCAACTCATCAATACATAACCTACTTTTATATGTGTTTCTGTTCAAAAACAACTTATTTAATATGTAGTAGGTCTGACAATTAAGTTCACGAACTTGTAGCAATGTTGCTAACCTTTTTTTGATATCAGAGGGATTATTCATTATGAATTTGTACCAACTGGACAAACAGTTAACCAAGTTTACTATTTGGAAGTGCTGAAAAGGCTGCGTAAAAAAGTTAGACAACCTGAACTTTTCACCAAAAATTCATGGTTCTTGCCTCACGACAATGCACCAGCTCACACGGCACTGTCTGGGAGGGAGTTTTTAGCCAGTAAACAGATAACTGTATTGAAACACCTTCCCTACTCACCTGATCTGGCCCCCAGTGACTTCTCTTTTTACCTGAAGATAAAGGAAATATTGAAAGGAAGGCCTTTTGATGACATTCAGGACATCAAGGGTAATACAATGACAGCTCTGATGGCCATTCCAGAAAAAGAGTTCCAAAATTGCTTTGAAGGGTGGACTAGGCACTGGCATTGGTGCATAGCTTCCCAAGGGGAGTACGTCAAAGATGACCGTAATGATATTCAGCAATGAGGTATGTAGCACTTTTTCTAGGATTAGTTTGCGAACTTAATTGTCAGCCCTTATATTGTTGATTGGTTAGTATTCAACTCACAACCAACAGCTCATGCCTGAAGCTTATCTAACACAGATGTTTTCTCCACAAGGCGGGGCCTCTGGTACTTAGGGACACCAGACAGCACTTCAGTACAACCCTTGGGGGCCATTTTAAACAAAAAAAATCACCAAGAAAAAGCACAAAAAATGCAAAAAAAAAAAAAAGTGGCACCAAATAGACTTTGAAAAGGACCCTTGTTTACAGTATGAGAGTGGCAAGGAGACAGCAGAGTATTACCTTGTTCCACTTCAGCTAGAAACAGGCACTTCAGGCAACTCAAGGTTTTTGCTGCTCTGTGCTTGTCCACAAATGACTGCGAAAGCGCTTCAAGTATTGATTTTGGGTCACAGATACATTTTAGCAAGTAGGTGTATCTGCAAATATAGAATCTGCGAGTAGGGAAGACGGACAGTCTCTGCAGCATGGGTTCTCCGTGCCTCCGTCAGTGGCCATCTATTTAGGTCACTGAGCTCTGTGCGGCTGTTGGATACGCGGGTGGGGACACCTGGGCTGACGGGTCTCCTGGGCTCACTCAGGAGCAGGCCTGCCCCAGGCTCTAGCAACCTCTGCAAAGCCACAGTGAAACACCAAGAGCTTGATTTGCCTTGTCTCTGAAAGGATGTTTCTACATTTAAGCGATCTTCGATCCTAGGGCGTCACTCTGATTTTTTCCCTCTCATGAGAAAAGCAACAAAAAGAGGCCAAAGTTCACGTCTGGACCTGTGCTCATGCATGTTCAAGAGAGAGGTCGGGGACATTGGGACCTCTCAGGCCAGCATCGCCCTTCTGACCTGCTCAAGGATGTCACTCCAGCAACCTCCCCTCCCCCTCTCGCACTGTCAGTGTGTCCCTCTCTTCTCAAGACCCCCAGTGACACCCTTGTCGCTACATCCACAGGTCAACTCTCAGATCTCAATTACTGGACTTGTCTGTAGCACCTGACACAGCTGATCATTCCTTCTTGAAATGTTCTCTCCCCTTGGCTCTGCGCGACAGGGGGGCTCCTGCTGTCGCCCTCACTGGCCCTCCCCAGCCCACTAAGGGCTCAGCACCGAGGCTGTGACCTCTCCACACCCAGCCCTGCAGGATCGCAGCCAGTCGCATGGTTGTCGGCAGATCCATACTCCGACCTTGCCTTACACCGTTAACTCCCTTAGCCCAGCATTCAACTGAGCATCTCCCCTTGAACATCTAGGAGGAGTCACAACTTAACACACCAAAAATGAATCCTATCTGGTCCCCACAGCCTCCCCCAAGCAAAGGGAAACTGCCCTGGTCTGGTGTCTCAGAACAAAATCCTGGAGTCATTCTTGGTTCTTTGCATTCCCTCACATTCCACGTCCAACCCACCAGCAAATCCTGTCAGCACCACCTACAGAATAAATCTAGACTCCAACCTCATCTCCCTCCCTCCCTGCCTCCCCAGTTGCTACCCTTGGCAGCCGCCCCCCCCATCCAGTGTGATCTTACCTGCCTCCCTGTCTCCACCCAGCACCCTGGGACCCTTTGAAAACAGTGTTTCTCCACAGTGGCAGGGCTGCCCAGGTGCCATTTGGAAGTTATAATAGTAGGAGCCACTTTGGCTCTTGCAATGATTGTGTTTGGCATTTAGTGGCAGGGCCGGAGCAGCCCCGATGCCTGCAACAGCCCCCCAGAGGAGAACACTCCTGCTCCCTGCAGTGGCTCCAGGGTTCTCCAGGACACTCCTGAGGGCACAAAACCAGTTGGCCAGTTATTTGTGCCTAGAACCCAACCCTATTTTACATGTAAAGCCAAAGTGTCTTTTGTGCGTGCTTAATACACACCGGCTTTTCCAGGCATGCAGCTGCCACACAAAGTGATGGGAAGTTGTACCTTGTTCGGTTGGGACTTCTCCGTTCACCATGGCAGAGCCTCAGAGTGCTAGTGACATCGGTGGCTATGAGCTGGCCTCTGTAGCTGTCGCATCAAACACCTGCCAGTATACCCGTGCCACAGGCCTGGTAACAGATTTAGGGACAAGTGTTATTAGATTAGCAGTCATGTGAAACACAAGGATTTCACTGAATTTCATTATAAAAGGTTGTTCTATATATTTTTAATGTTTATCTTATAGGGCAATGAAAAGAAATCTGTGCTGTGGAAAGTAACATGATGAAGTCATTTATCTGCTTCAGTTTGCCTGGTGCTTTTCCTTATCCTCTGACCTTCTCCCCAGGCTCCCCCCAGCCTCCCAGAAGCTCTGAGGGCACTGCTTCTCTCCCAGCCAGCATCGCTCCCATGTCACCATCCAAGGCACCAGTGTGTGGTCCACAAAAGTCTGCCTCCCCGGGGGACGGTGTTCCTTGCGGGTGGGAGGGGGGATGTAATGTCTCTGGGATGTTTCTCTTTTGCCCTGTCCCTGTCACGAGTGGAAGGCCCGGATCACTTGTGAGAATGACAAGCTTCCTCATTTTCTCCCCTCCGAGAGTCGGTAATTGTCAGGGCATTTTATCCCCGCTGTCATTACAGCTAGTTCCCTCCGTCTCTCCGCCATTACTTCCCAAACTCTAGTTTTATTCTGGGGTTCACTGCACCTCGGCTCTCCCATTGCTCCGTACTTCACGTATACGGTGGCTTCCAATCTCTTCTCTGAAGTTCTAACTTATTCACTATGAGGAGTGAGCCCTCCTACCACATGAAAATACTCATAATGCACCCAAACACTGCAACTTCTAGGGCAGTTGTACAGAGTGGTTACATTTAAACAATAATTATAGTTTTATTGTAATTTGCTTTTCCCTCCTTTATATCATGATTAGGGGATTATGTGGATTTTTAAAAAAAAACTATATGTGTAGGTAGAGGACATTGTCTCTAAATTTCATTTCCAGTTACTATAGAGGGGCTCACAATACATCTGTTGGGAAGGGGACCTCTGGGCCTAAAATTATGAGGCCCACTATTACGAAAATTAAGTCAGAAAAAAAAGAAAAAAAGAAAGAGAGAAAGAGAGGAAGGAAGGAAGGAAGGAAGGAAGGAAGGAAGGAAGGAAGGAAGGAAGGAAGGAAGGAAAAGAAAGAAGGAAGGAAGGAAGGAAGGAAGGAAAGGAAGGAAGGAAGGAAGAAAGAAAGAAAGAAAGAAAGAAAGAAAGAAAGAAAGAAAGAAAGAAAGAAAGAAAGAAAGAAAGAAAGAAAGAAAGAAAGAAAGAAAGAAAGAGAAAGAAAAGTAAGTCAGGTCACACCCCTCCTCTCAAGGCCACATGATCTGCCCCCATCACGTCCCCACTGGAGTTCTCAGTGTTCCCTGTTCTGTCACACGGGCCTGCTGCTGCGCCTCTAATGTGCCAGGCACACTTCTGCCCCAGGGCCTTGCACTAGCTGTTCTTATTTCTGGAGCTTTCTTCCCCCAGATATTCTCACACCTCACACTCTCGCTTCCTTAGATCTTTCCTCAAATATCTGTGCAGCCTCCCCTGACCCCAAGTGCAGCCCCGCACTCCCTGCCCCTCAGCCTGGCCTACTTCCTGCCAGCATTTGTCACCAGCTGAGGAACTACTGATATTACACCTTGCCTTATTTATTGTCAGTCCTACCACCCCCACCCCCAACCACTGGAACATGTGGGCAGAGAGTTTTGTCTGATTCGTTCACTGCTGGATTCCCAGTGCCTAGATCCATAAACAAATATTGAATGAATGAATGAATTAATGAATGAATGAATGAATACCTGCCTCGCAAAGTTGCTGTGAAGGTTAAATTAAAAGGCCTGGTTTGGTGCTGGACACGTGGCAACTATGAAATCCCAGCAGTCCCCTCCCCCAGAGTCCCTGGTAGTAAAGGCCCTCACAAGTATTTAGTGGTCCAGAAGGAGCTGGGAGAGTATTTCCTTGGCCCAAAGATAATGTATGTGGATCCAAAAAGAGGAGTTTGGTGCACTGGACACCAGGGCGTCCAGAAGGTAGAGGAACAGGGTGAGGTTGAGGAGCCTTCCCTCGGCTGAGCCCAGCAGGAGAACTGTCACTGGGAGCTGGGGATCTGGGCAGCAACACGGCTCTGACACAGACACGCGTCTTGGCTTCCAGCCCAGAATTGACAGGATCCAGAGTTGCCACATGCCTGCCATGTTGACGTGCTGCCAATGCCCTTGGGCACACAGGAGATTAAAAAAATAAAAGAACTCCTTTTAAACTGGAATAGTTCTGTTTGTTTGCTTTCTGCAAATTTACTTAGGTCTTCTAAATAATAGTAAATAAATATGGAAAAAGGAGTTTTTAGAACTTGAATTGCATTTGGGTTTCAGAAAGATGACCTGGGAGCTGGGCATCTAAGGCGAGATATTTAAGGAGGCGCTCACTGCTTTTTAAGGCCCAGCCTATACCAGTCCAACCCTGAGAGTGGTGCTTCCTTAAATTTTACGCAGTAGGGGCCTCTCTTGCCTCAGCCTTTGCCCCTGCTGGGACGTTTGTGGGAATGCAATGGGAGGGAATGACTCTCTGGGTAAATCTACACTGGGTTGTCAGAACCCATTGAACTGTACACTTAAAACAGGTGCATTTTATCGTATGCGCACTATATCTCATAAAGTTCACTTTATAAGATCCTATACACTCCACGTTCTTCGATAAGAAGCCCAGACGCAGTATCTCGCTGATGCTTGCCGTCATCAACTCTAAAGTTAAAAATTAGAAAAACTTGATTGGGTTGTGAAATGGGATCAAGACAAGGCCTTAAAAATGGTCAAACACACACAGACACATTAGTTACAAATAGGTTTCATAAATATAAAATAATAGAAAGAGTATAACACGTCATCAGGAATAGGGTTACGCAGAAGTTGCTGTGAATAAATTGTCTAAGACTCGTTAAGGGAGGAGCTGGTGGTGATGAAAGTCTTATGGAAAGGTTGGGTTGGAGTGTTGACAACTCAAGATGGTTGAATCTGTGAGGGTAAATGAGCTGGAGGAAAACAGAACACTGAGGAGGGAACCCTGAGTCACTTGCTGACTTGGCAAGAAGAGCTGTGATGAAGACAGGTGTCAGGGAGCCACACACACACACACACACACACACACACACACACGCACACACACCCCTGCCCCATGCCTGAGAGGTTACACCACTAGCCTCCTAGGGCTGCTGTAACAAAGCACCATACACTGGGTGGCTTAAAACAACAGCATTTATGCTACCCTAGTTCTGGAGGCTAGAAGTCTGAAATTAGGATATCAAAGGGCCATGCCGTCCCCAAAGCTCAAGGCCCTCTTAGCCTCATCCAGCTCTGGTAGTTGCCGGTGATCTCGGAAATCCTTGGGTAAGACACATCGCTCCAATCTCTACCTCTGTCACCACGTGCACTTCTTCCCCGTGTCTCTGTGTCTTCACATATCTTCCCTCTGTGCCTGTCTGTGTCCAAATTTCCCTTCTCTTATATTACACCCACTAAATGAGGCAGTGAGGAACACAAAGAAAGATGTCTTCTGAAGCCTGCCCAGCTGGCTTGCTCAGTAGGTCAGCCAACTATGGTCTAGCACCTCATCTTTGCAGTCACTGAGGCCTTGCTGGGCCGCTCAACAGGGGAGAACTGTGCTGCCGTGGTTTCTTAGCTGCTGGTGGTACAGTGACAGAATCGGGCCTGCCAAGTGCAAGGCCAGCATCTGCAGTGTGACGCTTCCATACAACCCGGTTTCTTTCAGCCTCTCCTTACCACACCTGTGTGGAGGGTTCAAAGACAATACTGCAGCCTCCCTGCCTCTCCTGACGCCAATTCCCAGTGTCCCATGATAGCCCACATTAAGATTCAGTTCACTGATCAGTATAAATCTGAGATGCCGAGGCTTCCACAAGAGCCCTTGAATCTAATTAAAATCTCACGAGCCACAGAGCTGGTGCCCCTCGTGGGAAATGTCCTCCTGAGCCCATATTCTCCTCACATTTCCATGATCAATACGTCTCCGGCTTCTTCTTTCCCATTTGTTTGTCCTGTTTTTCCTCCTGTTTTTGAATTCCAGGTCTAGTTTGCCTGAGGTAACCAGTCCATTGGGAGATGCTTCCAAATCCCGTTTGTTCCCAGATTTCCCCCAAGAAACATTTAATAGCATTCACCAATCCAGCAACCGCTGGATAACGCCCAGGGCAAGGAAGAAACACCACAGCCCTGCTCATCAGGGGCCTGGACACAGCCTCTTGTCAGCACTGTGGACAAATTCTACATCAGAAATCTGTCTTTCCATCAAATCATTAGTGCCTGGAGCAAATGAAATGGATTTGAATTTCACTGCTAAGTTAGAAGCTCAGAGGTTTTCTATTTCAAAATGTACTGACACTGTTTTCCTACAGATATCAATGATTCAGATTCTGTGTCTATTTCTTTCTTGTTTTATTTTTATTTTTATTATTAATGTTGATAATGCCTTTTGTCTACAGCTGACAAACTGCTTTCCCAGACAACAGGGCCACCCTCATCTTGTAGACGAAGACTTGTGCGGCTACTGAGGGAAGCCAAACTTCCAAAAACTTCAGCTCTCATCTTTAATTCAATGCTTTCTCCCCTATGTGGCCTCCCCCTGAAGCTAACGAATGAAAATTGTAGTAAAAGAACCTTGAAGGGTAGTGGTAATACACTTATTGGAATCACTTTGGAAAAGTGGTCAGAATCTGTGAACCAGAAGATTCCTGCATGGAAGGCTAGTAAACCGATTCAAGAAGTCCTTACCCTCCAAAGGAGTGGGGCTCTGGCAGGAGACTCGCCAGATGACGTCTGTTACTTCTCCCAAACAGAGAAGCGGATCCTGTCCTGTGTGTGTGACTTGCGGCTCCTGGAGGGCTCGTGGCATGGACTCCTTGTGTTCACAGTCAGTTCCCTACCCACTGCCAGAGTCCTGGCTCGCAGGAGAGGTAGAGATTCAAGAAATCTGTATTTCCCCAGTTCCACTGTTCACTCATTGTTATGTGCTGAACTGTGCCCCCCCCCACATTCATATGTTAAATCTAACGCACAATGTGATGGTATTTGGAGGTGGGGCCTTTGGGAGGTGACTGGGTCACGAGGCAGAGCCCTCATGATGAGATCAGTGTCCTTATAAGAAAAGACCAGAGCCAGCTCTCTTTCCACCATGTGAGGCAACGAGAAGTCAGCAGTCTGCAGCCCGAAGAGGGTCTCAGCAGAGCCCGACCATGCTGGCACCACGATCTCAGACTTCCAGCCTCCAGAACTGTGAGAAATAGAGTTCTGTTGCTGATGAGTTACTCCGTTTATGGTACTTTGTTATAGCAGCCCAAATTAAGACATCAAGCAATTCGCCAACACCTCCCAACAATTCAATTCAATGATTACACTACCTACATGTCCCGTTCCACAAGTTAAAGGGCTCAGTCCTACAAGACTGCCTCCACTTCAGACCCTAGTTACAGTCTTGGGCCACCCATACTTCTGAGTGAGTGGCTATAAATTGAAGATTCCCATGACACTCTCCTCATGTTTGATAATTTGCTAGAACAGCCCACAGAACTCAGGAAGTCACTGTACTTGCTATTACCATTTTATTATAAAGGACACAACTCAAGCAGAGTCAAATGGAAGAAATGTACAGAGCATGGTATGGACGGAGGGGTACAGAGTTTTCATGCCCTCCCTCTCCAGGCGAGCCACCCTCCCAGTACCTCCACGTGTCCACCAACCCCGTCATTTAAGGGGTTTTATTGGAGGCTTCACCATATAGGCATGATCAATTATGAGCTCAATCTCCAGCCCCTCTCCCCTTTCCAGAGGTTGGGGGTGGGAATGAAAGTTCCAACCTTCTAATCAAGGTTTGGGCCTTCTGGTGACCAGCCCCCATCCTGAAGCTTTCTCGGAGCCCACCAAGAGCCACCACCACAGAACAAAAGACGCTCCTACCCCTCAGGAAATTCCAAGGCATTGAGGAGGTCTGTGTCAGAAACTGGGACATACGAGTATTATGGGGACATAGCTCATTATACCACAGTCGGGATAGGAAGGAACAACAGTAGAACACTGGTGTCAAGGACAACTGGGGAGGAGGTACGTGAATGGATCTCTTGGAATGGACACAGAGAGCAAGGGTCTGTGTGTGACCCATGCACATGTCCACAAGGACAGTTACTGCTGTGGAGGCTCTCAGGAATCCAGTGGAAAAACACTCCAAACCAAAGACCTAAATTTGCAGCCATAAGTTGCCTCTCATGTGGGTAAATGTTACGTTCAGGGGGGTGCTGAGCCCCGAATGTATCTATGTAAACACGGTTACCCTCCCAAGCAACACCAAGGAAGCCAGATGGTTCGATTTATAATAAAATTTCAATTCACCGGTAATAGGATGCATTATTCCATGAAAATTTTGGTGTAATTAGCTATCCATTTGGAAGGAAACAAAGTTGGATGTCTACCACACACATACAAAGAATCTTAATCAATTCAATATTTACACATATATATTCATATATATAACAGTGAGATGAAACATAGGACGGTGTATTTATAAGTTTGGGGTAGTAGGGCCTCTCTAGGCATAACACACAAACCCAGAAGCCAAAAGGCAAATTCTCATGTATTGATTACATAAAAATTTTAAATTCAGTATCACATGATACATTATAATTACTGTTAAAAGATAAACGACAGATGGGAGAAAATATTTGTAGCACATTTGTTCATTCATTATTCAACAGATACTTAGTGAGTACGTACTGTGTCCCAGGCACAATCCTGGATGATCATAACTTTACTTTTAAAATATTCACAAATTTGCATTTTTACTCAAATTTTTCATTTATGTGTTACTAAGAAAAGGGTTCATCTCCAAAATATGTGAACTGATATACCTAAAATAAAACATTAAAAATAAATAAAAATAAAACAACAAAAATTGAAAAGAAAGGTATACACACAAAAAGATATATCTGATGTATGTTAGGATTAGTTTTGGTTGCATATAAGAAGTCAGAAAAGCAGTGGCTTAAATACAGTAAAAGTACATTTCTCTCAAATATATGGTGATGGAAGGAGAACTGAATGGGTGGTAAACACACAATGGGATTTATAGATGATGTAATACATAATTATACACCTGAAATCTATGTAATTTCACTAACAATTGTCACCCCAATAAATAAAAAATTAAAAAAAGTACATTTCTCTATCACATAAGAAGATGTGGATGAAGGCCATCTAAAAATAGTACAACAATTCCGTTGTCAACTGGGACCCAGAATTCTTCCTGCTTTCTGTTCCACTATTCCAATATTTGGTGCCATCCTCAAGGCAACCTCATGTTCCAAGATGGCTGCCACAGTTCCAGCCATCCACTCAGCATTCCAGGCAGCAGAAAGAAGAAAGGGAGACAGAACAAAAAGGTGCCCACCCTGCCAGATTGACTCCCTTCAAGCAGCCGTTCTGTCCTACCAACATTTCATGGGCCACAATCTCTTGCAAGAGAGGTTGTTTAATATAGTCTTTTAGCCAGGTACATTTTCACCATAAATACAATTAGGGTCTGCTACTAAGAAAGAATGGGAATATTACTAGGGATGGCAACTAGAAACCCCTGCCACACTAGACAAATACTAACCAACAAAAGCTGGCCTGGCAATATTAAAATAGAATTCATGGCAGAAAGCATTATTAGGCATACATAAATAAATATACAACACAATGATAAAGTATACTACCATGAATTTGCATGCATCTAACAATATAACTTCAATATGCACAAAGCAAAAACTGATTCATTTATAATGAGAAATTGAAAAGTCTTGCCTGGAGGAAGACTTTGATATTCATCTATCAGAAACTAATAGTTCAGGCAGATAAAAAAATGTTGTAATTATTTCTAATGTCTGAACAACATAATTCACAAGCTTAATCTACTTTCTATATTTGGACCCAACAAATAAGCAATATTCATTATTTTCAAGCACATGTTGAACATACAGTAGTGCCTCAGTTTTCGAACGTCTCCATTGACGAACATTTCGGTTTACGAATGCAGTAAACCCAGAAGTAAATGCTTTGGTTTTAGAACACACCTCGGAAATCGAACATGTCATACGGCTTCCGCTGAGTGCAAGATCCTGAGGCCTAGCTGTCGGCTGTTTTTGAACGTTTCAGAACTCAAACGGTCTTTGGGAACGAATTACGTTCGAAAACTGAGGTACGACTGTATATAAAATTTGACCGTTATGAGGTCACAGAGGAACTCAAGAAATGCTGAAGAAGGGGTGGCCAGTTAGCTCAGGTGGTTAGAGCGTGGTACTAATAACACCAGCATTGCTAGTTCAATACTAGTATGGGCCACTGTGAGCTGCGTCCTCCTTAAAAAATAAATTAATAAATAATAAATAAAATAATAATTAATTAATTAATTTTAAAAAAAGAAATGCTGAAGAGTTTGTCTTATAAACCACAATCTCTGAGTACAATGCAGTTAAACTGGAGAACCACTATTTTTTAAAAAATTTTAACCCCACTCATTTAGAAATAAAAAGTTAACCTGAGATAACTATAGATTATAAAGGAACCTACAAATAAATGACAAAATATTGAGAATTTGTCGTCTACAAAAGCACAGCTTTTGAAAACTTGTGGGATGCAGCTAAAATGCATAGCTACTGAGTTCTAAATTTATACCCTTACCTGTATTATATTTTTTTTTAATGAAGATTTAAAACAGTGATAAAGCATTCAACTCAAAAAGCTAGAAAACATTAAAGAGAAAACCAAAGAAAATATAAGGAATGAAATAAAAATGGTAGAAAAAAAATATTAATGAAATGGAAACTTTTACACTTTGGAGATAATTAGTGTCAGAGGAGACTGTTTATCCCCTGCTTCAGAGGCTTCCTTCCAAGCATAGGGAGGAAGGTGGCTGGCCTCCTCTAACTACTCCACCTCATACCTCCTGGGGGACCAGAGTAGCTTTCCTGATTGGACCCAGAAACTAAGCATGTGTGCATCTGCCTCTTCCTGTTTCCTCGGGGTGGGTTACAGTTTCTCAGTCTGTGCATAGGGGCACATGAGTCTGTCTCACTCTGGGATTCAGCCCTGGAAATGCCTTTGCCCCCACATAGAAGTTTCATCCTCCTCTGTCAACCTCATCAATAATAAAGATGATAACTTAGTGAGCCCTTTTGTCTTATTTTTCGAATGACCTATAAATTCCATAAGAAAGACAGATGATGTTTACTGGGTTCCCTAAACGACCTCCCCAATCAATAGCACCAAAAGTGGATTCCTTGAAAAGACCAACAGAATAAACTTCTAGCAAGTCCAATCAACTCAAAGGATGAGGTCATAAACATTAGGAACAAAAACAGAGATTATAACTATTGATACCATAGGGATCTTTAAAACCATTAGAGTAGATTATGAACACAATTATGTCAATAAAAGTTAAACCTTAAATGAAATTGTACACAGTTTCAAAATAATATAAAAGACAGACCCCATTTATTTTAGGAAGATGGCATAACTGATATACCAGTTGGAAAAAGACTACACAAGGAAAGAAAATTATAAACCAATTTCACTTTTAAACATACATGTAAAAACCCTAAGCAAAATACAAGCAAAAAAAAGCATGGTGTGTTTCTAAAATACATACATTATGGGATTATCTTAGACATGAAATGATTAATTTTAGAAAAATATTTAGATAAAAGTTGCCACATTAACAGATTAAAGAAAAGATCGCTATCTCAGTAGATGCAGAAAAATGTGTAACAAAATTTAACTTATTCAGGACACAAACTAAAAATAGAAAGGGATTCCCTCAGTTTGAGCAAAGATATCTACCAAGAACTCATAGCAAATTATCATTCTTCATATGAAAACATTAAAGACAATACCATTAAAATTCAGGAATAAAACAAAGATGACAGCAGCCACTCCTCTATTCCACATTGTACTGGAGAGCCTAGTCGATTCAGTAAGCCATGAAAAAGAAATAAAAGTGCAAGAACAGAAAAGAAAGAGCCACAACATCGTGGTTCCTTGCTAATACTGTGATTGTCTACATAGAAAATCCAAGTGCTTCTGCAAACTTTGGACAGTAATAAAGGTCCAGATACAAGATCAACATAATAGATTAATAATAGCTTATGCCTGGCAACAACCCATTAGAAAATACCACGTAAGAAGGCATTGCTTACAATAGCAGCAAAAACCATTAGGAATTGAGATTAAAAGAACAGAGTGATGTGCAAGACCTTTCTGGAGGAAATTACAAAATATTAATGCAGAATGCAAGACACATGAACAAATAAAGATATATAGCATGTTCATGGATAGAAAGATTCAACATCATAAACATAACAATTCTTCCCAAATCAACCTCTAAACTTAATGCAATTCCAATCAAATTCTGAATGGCGTTTTCAGGGAACTTGACAATACAATCCTAAAATGCAAATGGAATAGTAAAGGATCGAGGATAACCAAAACCATCTTGAAGAACAAGAAACAGTAAAGGGAGGGGTTTTCCCCACCAGGCATCAAGACTTATAAAGTTACAACAATTAAAACAATGTAATAGTAATACCAGAATAGACAAATACACCCAGAAGCTGAACCCAGAAGTTTGATATAATAAAATCAATAATAAAATGATGGACTATTTAATAAATTGTACTGGGTCAACTGGTTGTTCATTGGGAACAAAATAAATGTAGGTTCCAGTCTCACTCTGTGGTGGACACGGGTGCCCTGCCCACCGCCACTTCACACTCCTGATGCGGACATACAGAGGTGTCCACCTGCAAATGTCTCTGAGGTCCTCGGGCTTCCACTCATGCTGCAGGCCCAGCAGGCTGGAAGCGCAGGCTGACTTAATGCCCTGGGAAGGGCTTTCAGGCAAAGATGATGGGCAGGGCTGAAAGACAAACACCACCACTTCCTCGTCCCTCAATCGGGACCGAGTCTCAGTTGCCCATCTTGGTACCTGCTGACCACTCACCCCTCTGAACCCTCCCTCTCTTCCCCTCTCATTGTTGGCACCCAAATCTTTGTCTCAGGTCGGCTCTTGGAGGGACCAAACCTACGATAACACCACACCAAAAAAAATAAACAAAGTACATAGGAGACTCAAATATGAAAAGAGGAAAAGCAAAGTTTAAAACATTTATAAGAAGAAAATATAGGAAAACCTGTTTATGAGCTCTGTGTAGGGGAAGGATTTCTGAAACAAGATGCGAAAAGCACATCATAAAGGAAAGGACTGATAAATGTGACCACGTTAAAATATAGCATTTTTGTTCAACAAAAGAAACCATAAACACAGTGAAAAAACAAACTACAGATTAGGAAAAGATATTTAAATCACACTAAATGACCACGACCGGAATATGTATGAACATCCTCGCAAGTATAAAAATCAGACAAAATGGGAAAATGAACTAAGGACAGAAATAGGAAATTCACAAAATAAAAAACAGAAATGACGAAGAAACAGAAAAATATGTTTTATCCCAATAATGCTTAAGGAAATGCAAATTAAAACAATGAAATAATCATATTTTATTTATCAGTTTGGCGACATTTTAGAAATGGAAAAAATGCGGGGGAAAGAACACACTCAAACACTCTGGCTGCAAATAGGAATCCCTATCACCTTTTGGGAAAACAATTTGGGGACATCTAAAAACATTTCAAATGATTATGCCCTATAACCCATCCCACTTTGAGAAACGCATCCTACAGAAATCCTAGCATGAGTATATAAAAAATATAATAAAGGGTATGTTTTTCTGCGTCATTAGAAAGTAGAAATAGAAGTTTAAATGTCTCTTGGTAAGGAACTGTAAAATAAATAAAACTATACTACTCATTAAAAGCAAGGGGTGAAACATAGTCTATACATACATGGAATATTATTCAGCCTTTAAAAGAAGGGAAATTGACACTCCTGCTACATCAATGAACCTGGGAGTCTGGGCCACCTGTTCATGCAGCTTTGGGACCTTCATGAGCCCAACTCCTGATGTGTCCCTTCCGTCTTATGATAGAGACCTGGCTTTGTGATCTAGTGGGTGATCCATCAGCTCATGATGTCCACTTGGTCACTCGGTCAGATGCTCAATTTCTACCAGGGCTGGGTGGCACCCAGGAGCCCTTCTCTGTGGCAGATGGGATAACCTTGCCCCAGCACCTTGGAAGCTTTGCTGTGGGTTTGCTGTAGTGACCTTTCCCACTACAGATAGCTCTAATACCAGAGGGTCTGGCGGGTCATATGTGCCAACCATGGATGCACAGATGCATGCACTCTAGCTCCAAACCCAAACAGGCCCAGCAGGTGTGTGCTTCTTTCCTAATGGTAGAAGCTACGGAGTGCAATGAGCCCACCTTACTTCGGAGGAGATGCCCCGACATGCCCAGACCCCGGACCTTTTAAAACTTCCCCAATATGCCAGGCCTTGAATCTTTCAGTTCCCCTCCCTCCGGCCTCTAGAGCACACATATTCTATCAAGGCTTTCCGCACACCTACTGCTTCTCACTCAGCAGGTCTGATTTACATGCTGCTGCTGATAGAGTGAACCGATGTGGCGGTCTGCAGGCTGTCCAGATGGACCAGGTCCCTTTGGATTATACTGTTACAGACAGCAGGAAAATTAACATAGCCCTGGGGTAAGGCCATGAATGCAAATGTTGGCCAGATCAATAGCCACATCCCATATACCCAAGATGATATTAACCAGCTCTGGGAAAGATGTCACGTCCTTCCCAGAAGCTGCACTGGGGGGACTACTTGATGGAGTTTCTAGTGGTCCACCGTCATCTGCCATGAGCAATCTGGCTTTTGCAGGGTCCGGACCGCTGAATTCAACAGGGCTGTGCCGAAGACCCCTACTCCTGCATCCTCTAAGCCTCTGAAGATGGCACTAATCTGTCATTCCTCCAGAAACTCAGTAGCGATTTTGATTTTCTACCTTAGCTGGGATGGGGCAGTGTGGAAGAGGATCAAGCAGGCTGTGTGAGGATCAAGGGGCTTCCACTCGGCCCTTCCAAGTAAAATAGCCAAAGTTCTACAGCTCAGGGGACCAATTGCTAAGGATTTTATACATTCAGGGACAGGGAAAGTGACCACCAAGTGGGTCTCTGGATACAATAGGCCCATTGTGAGATGGACCTAGGACAGGACTCCATTTATTACCTGGTCCCCATGCATTCTTACTCTACTGCAACATGATGGCCCTTGAACCCTATGTCCAACAGCCATGGAACGATCTGGGTAGCCCATTGCGGCAGCCTTGGACTCATGTCACTGAGCTCTCCCTTCAAGAGAGAAACTGCTGCAAGGCAGTGAGCTCACAGCCTCCACACTGGGGCCACATGTTGGAGCCAAGGCCATGCCCTCTCCTGGCAGCTCCTGACCCATGACTACACACAGCAGGGTAGCAGGGCCTGGCATTTTCTTCCCAACGTGGGACTCCTCTAAAGGCAAGCTGTGGGCTCTGACTCCCTCAGAGCCACAGAGCAGCTGGGGCTTTTCCTACCCTGTCCTCATTCCTTCTCACCCTCCCCTCACAGGTATTAGAATACCATTGCAGTCTGAAAGCTTCCCCAGCTGCTCCTGCTCCCGCCTTTTACCTTTCACAGGCGATGCCCACAACCCTCTTGCATTTCTAGCTCCATCTGTCCACCCCCCAGAGGACCTGAACTGACACACAGCCTTTCCCCACGTACATTTATAATACGCACTAGAATGAATGGCTGAAGTTTCCTGCTGTGGGTTGAGTTGCATCCCCCACAAAAAAGGTTGAAGTCCTAACCCCCGGTACCTGTGAAGGTGACCTTATTGGAAATAGGGTCCGTGCAGATGGTCAAGCTAAGATGAGATCATTAGGGTGGGCTCTATCCCAATATGACTGTGTCCTTGTAAAATTGGGACATTTGGACACAATGACAGACACATACACAGAGTAAGAACGCCATGTGACGATGAAGGCAGAGATCAGGGTGATGTCTCTACAAGCCAAGGAACGCCATAGACTGCCAGCAAACAACCAGAAGCTAAGGGAGCGGCCTGGAGCAGACTCTGCCTCGCAGCTTCAAGAGGAACCCACATGCCCACACCTTGATTTCTGACTTCTGCCTCCAGAACCATGAAACAATATGTTTCTGCTGTTTCAGCCACCCAGTTTGTGGTACTTTGTTACAGTAGCCCTTGGAGACGCATACAGTCCCTTTGGGGAAATCCTGGAGAAATCACTACTCTATGCCCCTCCCCTTGGGGCTCTGGCTTTGGAGGGGAGACGTCCCAGGCTGGGAATTCAGCCTTCTCTGAAATTCTGTTACAGTTAAGTCCTGAGCCTGTCTCCAGTGGTCTGGCCTCTGGCTGTAGAAGGGAAGGTTTCCTTAAATGCTGCCAAGGAATCCTCCTGACTTTGCTTTAGATTGTTGATCAATAACACTGAACTTGCCATTTTCTTTCTTCAAAGCATCAACAGCGCCCAGCAACAGCCTGACCAGTCCGTATCAGTCCTTACGATCATTATTTTCCCCAATGTCTCTCAAACACAAATCAGAGCATCCCTGTCCACCTGTATCCTGTCCCAGGTGACTAAGGCGGAAGCCGAGCAGCTCCACCGCCCACCGGTGACAGAGGACTCGTCACAATTGGCTAGCAGGGCATCCCACTGCAGAATCCCACCCGTGGGGTCGGCTTCCTAGGACCACTTCCAGTACTACCAGCCTTCAGGTGTCTAGAAGCAGAACCTGAGATAGGATTTTGGAAGCAGGGAGTTATCAGGACAAGATCCTCAGGGAGTGAGGGAAGAAGGACAGGCAACAGGAGAGGATGAGCAAGGCCGTGTTCTCAGGCTCAGCCCAGCCTTGGCTTGATGCACAAACTGTACCACAGACTTATTCCCACCTTGAGGTGAGGGGGCAGCCTCTTGCACTCTGTATCAGTTAGTTATAGCTGTCCCCTGAACCTTCCAGGCTCTGTGGCTCCATCAGCCAAGGTGCTACTCCAGAGAAGGGGGCAGGGCCCCGGAAAGGGGATCTAGTCTGGACATCACCAGCAGCTCTGCCATCACAGCCGTCTCTTCTGCTAGTTCATGCTCAATCACTAGCCAATCCCATTCCATTGTCTCTGGTGGGAGTCAGGTACCCACCCAACGTGTCTCCCAACCTGCAGGGGATGCAGATCGAGCTCTCCAGGCAGCTCTGTGGGTGCCTCTCCCTCTCAACTTGAGGTAAGACAGGTGAGGGCACCACCTGCCACCACCGCTCTGAAGAAAATCCGCCATTCCCACTCCACTCGAGGCCTTTCTGACCACTTTGATCGGCTGGAGGGGCGTGGTCATCTAGGAGTGCCAAAGTCAGTTCTCCATCACCAGCTCTGCAACGATGAGGGATTGTTGGCCCCCATTTGCTTAGAGCCTCCACCAAAGGGAGGCAGAAAACCTCATGGTAATACCCTGTAATCTGAGTATGTGAGCTGCATCTGATTCTAGCTTTCCCCTCCCACCCCTTATCCTCTGTACCAGGGCTTACCCCCACACTTGCCCCGCAAAATCAGCGGAAACAGAGACCAGAGCTCTATTCCTCCCCCACCACCACTCAGAGCGAAGCCAGGAGGAACAGAGCGGAGGAGAGCGCCACCTAGTGGACGCCAAGGGCAGCTGACTCTGCAAGTGACCGAAAGGGACTTGTTAGACCGCAGGACGGTGCCCCAGGGGAGGGGTGGGGCCAAGGGGCTGGACCGCAAAAGACTGAAAGGAGAGAACTTGGGAAAGTGGAGGAACCCCGGCGCTTCAGTTGAGTTGCCAGGATCCCCGCCCTCCCCCCCACCCCCTTCCCCCGGCCCTGCCCACATAAAGGAGTGAGTTGACCCAACCAGGACACAATGTCCAGTCTCTAGCCCCCTCCCCTGACTCTTAGGGGAAATTTCCTGAGCATTCCAAGAAAAAGTCGCTTAAAATCCTTTTGGTTCTGGTGTTTGCTTTATTCCAAGAAAAGGGTTAAGGAAAAATTCAGAAAGGGGAGAGGATGGAGGATGTTCCCTCTTCATGGGCCGGGGGGGGGGGGGGGGGGGGGGGGGGGGGGGGGGCGGGGGGGGGGGACGGACGCGGGCAGGCGGGGGACATTGGCCCACTACCTTAGCATGGTCTCTCAGGCAGCAAGGAGGGAAAGTGAGCCAACTGCCACCCAGAAATGGAGATGGAAGGTCAGTATCCCTATCTCTGTGTAGGTATATGGACTTATAAGTACATTAAAAGGTCTGGAAGAAACTATACCCAACTGCTGGTAGAGGCTCTCAGGGGCAGGGGAGTGGTGTTAGGAGAGAAGACAGAACTTTCATTTCTTAATTTATACACTTCCCCAAAAATGTGGTGGGATCATGGGTGAACTTCACTTTCAGTTTTCACCTCTTTTTGTATTTTTCAAGTTAAAAAGCAATTGGATCATAAAGACTGAAAGTATCATGATGGTTGCCAGAGGCTGAGGGGAGGGGGGAATGGGGCGTTAGTGTTTAATGGGAACAGTTTCCGTTTCACAAGATGAAAAGAGTTATAGGGATGGCTGGTGGTGATAGCTGCATGACAATGTAGTTGTGTTTAATACCCCTGAACTGTACACCTAAAAATGGTTAAGATGGTAAATTTTATATTATGTGTCTTTTACCGCCGTAAAGAAAAGAAGAAAAAGGAATTGGGAACAATGGGAGGTGAAGTGCCTCCTTAGCCTTTTCACTGCGTTAATTGATTTCAAGTTTGTTCTCCAAAATGCGTCAAAAATCTACAGATAATAAGTACAGTATTTACATTTTTAAGTAAATACAGTTAAGGTGCTACACTTTATTAAAATAATTATTTTAAAGTATAAAAATGTCCTATAGTTACTCATTCTTGAAAAACACGAAAATATAGAAAAATGTACGTCTGCTTTCCTAAACTTTCTTTCTGGAACACTGAGCTCGTGAGGTAAAGTCGAACGACCCAGCCAGCGGCATGGAAATATCATTCGACTCCAGACGAACGTCACAGCGAAGATGTTAAGAATGCAGCACCACCAATGAGATGCCAAATCAAACCTGAACATGACCAAGGCTTAGATCAGGGGTTTGCAAACCAGGGTTCCAAGTGTGGCTGGAACACATCCCTGCTCATTTGTTCATGTATTGTCTGTGACTGCTTTGATACTACAATGGCAGAATTGAGAGATTACGACAGAAACCATATGGCCCACAAAGCCTAAAAAATTACCATCTGGCTTTTGACAAAAAAAGTTTGCCAACTCCTGTTCTAGGGCCAACTACCAAATTACAAGAAATACAGGAACATGTCCAACAACGTCAAGGGCATGCAAACCAGCAGAATCCAGACTGTGGGAAACTATAGGTAGGACAAAGCTCCAGGGTCTTCAACATGTAATTTGCAACAACAAAAATAGAAGGGCCTATAGATTCTAAAAGAGCTGGGCAGTGACAGATAATAGAAGTGTGTTGGGTAAGAAAATGAAACTTAATCTTCCTTGGGAGCAAGTGAAAAGATATATCTAAAACTGAAAAACAGAAATTAAAATATAAATTGTTTAACTTAGAAATGGAGATTAAAAAAGAGGAAGCATCTGTGAAAAAAATTGAATGAGGTTGCTTCTGGATAGAGGTTTCAGGAATCAGAGAAATGGAACAGAGTACTCATTTTTTTAGTCTAGTGGTAGTATTTGACTTTTTAAACTATGTATAGGTTTAAACATAAACTATTTAAATATAAAAATTTGAATGGCATAATAACTTAAAATGTTTTTAATTTAATAAATGGGTGAATAGTTTTATAATCTTGGATTATGGAAGGCCTTTCTAAACATGACCTGAAAATCAGAAACAACTAAGGAAATGGTTGATGTATTTGGCTGCATAAGAATCTAAAATTTCTTGATAAGAAAAGCTACTGTACATATAAGGTTGCAAGACAAATGACAACTGGAAAAAAAGATTTGTAACAGATGATACAGACAAAGGGTTAATATGACAGCTGATTTGTTGTTATTGTTTTGTTCCAAACAACAAAACCTGACCTTAGCTGATTTAAGCAAAAAGGAATGGACTTGAGTACCGCACGGACTCCAGAAAACCTGGAGAGCCAGTCTTGAAGGCCTCCCAGCCAACATTACAGCTGGTCAGGTAGAGACCCCACTGCCGCCCCCCATGCTGGTCACTGGGCACTGCCATAGGTCAGCTGCCATTGCTTCCTCCCTCTCCAGAATAAAGTCTGCACAGTTCCTGCTATCTCTGATCATTAGCTTCCAACTGCATTTCTGAGCATCTGAATGGCAGAGCCTCAATTACAGGCCAGCATCCTAGCTGCAAGGGAGGCTAGAAAGCAAGCCCGTGGCATTTCCAGCTTCCATAGCAGAAGTCAGAGATACCCCAAAAGGAGGAAGGGGATTCAGATGCTGGGTGGACAAAGCTAATGTGCAATACAAGCCCTAATTTATCAGAAGAAATTATAATTCATTAAATAAATAATGAAAAACTTGATAGAAAAATAGGCAAAGGACATAAAGAAGCAATTGACAAAACAAGTGAAATTAGCCAATAAATATATAAAAAGCTGTTTAGCCTCATATATAGCAACCACTGGTGGTTGCCTACTCCAGATCAGTTCCCACCTTCTTCAATGCTGGCAAAACCTTGATGGTGTTTAGATATGAACCCCACCTTCAAACAAGTCAGGGGAAAGCAGGTGATCCAGCTCTGGTCAATGAATGTACAGAGAGATATACTGGGGGGCTTTCAGGAACAATGTCTGTATCAGTCAGCATAGGCTAGCTGCTGTAACAAACATGCTTCAACTCTCTATAGCTAACACAACAAAAGTTTTCCTCTTGCTCATGCAAAATCTAACGTGGGTATTCCTGGTTGAGTTCTCTTCCCATAAAGTTCTCCTCCAGGCAGTGAATCAGAAATCTAAGATCCTTCCATCATGTAGTTCGGCTATCCTCAGATTTGGTCCCCAGATCACTGCACACAGTGCCTTCTGTTCACATTCCATTGGTCAGAACAGGTCACCTGGTCACATGGACACCCAGCTGCCGTGAAAGGGGGAAGCTGGGAACTGTAGTTTAGCTCTGTGCCAGGAAAAAGATGAGCCAAATTTAGTGAATATCAAGAACTGTCCTTGCCATAATTCCCCCTCTGGTTACCACATATCCATTTGACTCTTCCTCCCACATAAAGGACAATTCTTGATTGGGCCCTAGTCTTCCTCTCTTAGCGAAGCTCCCTTTCCATTGCTTTCCACGCCCTCAGGGTCCTTTTGCATTAACCGCCTCGACCAAATCTGAAGTGGATGTTGGTGGTCATGTTCTCCTTGGGATCTGCACAGTTTTTGCCCCTGACTCTCTGCTCCCTCCATTGAAACCTGAGAGGACATTGTGCCCTCCTACGGCATGTCTCAGCCAGGAGTCCCATTCTGACCCAGTGGGTGACCACCAGGCCTTGTTCCACACGCCAGACTCCCACTGCTAGGCCTGCATAGATCTAGGGAGCTGCTTCTTTGGGCAGGCCGAGAAAGGTGCCAACCCCCGGCATACCAGGGCATCCTCTGCCCCAAGCACCAAGGGAAGAGGCCTTAATGTGAACTGTTAGGAGGTGCACACAGAACACAGAAGATGGTGTTCGAGAACTCAGAACACAGCCACACACATGATTTCCAGAATTAAAATGTAACAGAGGAAGTGAAAAAAAGGAAACTCCTCTGAGAACAAAAGCTACATTCCAGAAGTTCCAATGGGAGAGCTCGTTCCAGCATGGAGCCAAACACAAAGGAATGAAAGCACAAATAAAAAGAGTCTGCGTGTGAAATCAGATCAGGGACTGCAAATTGTGGGTAACTGGGTTTCTAGAAGGAGAAAGATGAACACAGGATGCATAGTAATTTAAGAAATAGTAGCGTAAAAGAGAGACATGATTCTTGAGATCTGAAAAGGCTGCCACCAGGAGTGATGAGTGAAGAACACACTCCTAGTCACAGCCTGGCAAGACGTTTGACTTCCTCAGATAGAGACAAAGTGCCCGAAGCTTCTGGACAGAAAGGCCCTGGCAGACAGAGGCGGGCTTCTCCGGTGCATCCCTGGAAGTGAGAGGAGAGGGAACCCATTTACAAACTGGGGAGAGAAGGCAGCCCAACAGACAAGAAAGATTCCTTGATGAACAGCCAAGAAAACAAATCAGAAATCGCTCTGACAAGGTGAAAATCAAATCAGAACAAAAGTTTTAAAAGAGTAGAAGACAGAGCGTACAGGAAACAGCAGGGAGCCATCACGTTTGTTTATAGTTACATTTCGGTGGATGCTAATGTGCCCGAGAAATGGAGTATAATTACTAAAGAGCAATTATTGAAACCCAGGAAACACACTATAAGAGAAAACTTAATAATAAATAGCCTAAGAATGGAACTAAAAATTCTAACTGACACCAGCAAAACTCTGGAGTTGGGGGTAGCAGCAAGGGAGTGAGTGAGGGAAAAATGAAATATTCCAGAATTCTCTTTTGGGGGTGCTGTGGGCAGAGTGGACAAGGACAACATTAGGAGGTAGGGTGTTTTGAATACCTTGGATAGTTAATACTTGGTAGCATGGTAAGAGGGAATTAGAGGTTTAAATAAGTTTGTTTAGGTCAGAAAGTCAACCACTAGTAGAATTCAGGAGCCCAGTGGAATTTCTAAATCGGGAGTTAAGGAGCTGGGGGAAGTAAAAATGGAGTTGTTCAAGCCAGTAAAAGTGAAGAAAGGAAAAAAGAAAACAGCAATTCAAATGATTGGAAAAATTATATCATTCCAACCCCTGCAGGGCACCATGCTGTTTGCTGGAAGGTGGAAAACAAAATGCATTTCCCAGACACCCTTGCAGCTCAGTTCTGCCCGTGACGTTGCTTCTACCAAACAGCTGCACCTGGGCCAGATCTGAGGGCAAAATGAGGCCAGGACCTGCTTCTGCTTTCAAGCCAATAGGGGGGTGGGAGAGTGGAGCCGAGGTCCCCAGGGCAGAGGCAACGTAGAGCACCCACTGTTGGGGTGAATCATAGCGAGGGCCAGGCCATCCTGGAGCCCACAGTTGTGGCAGCAGTGTCCTGATCCCCATGGCCAGCAAAGATGGTGTGACCCAGGGCTAGCACCTGGGGGAGTGACAAGCTGAGTCCCCAGCTTCCTGGTCATGCTGGGAATGGTGGCCCCCTCTCAGGCCATTTCTGTGGTGCTGCTCAGACAGTACCCCCTAAAAGCTCAGCCTAAAACCTGCTTCTCCAGTGATTCCAACAATTTTGTAAGCACCTAATTCCTGTTCACAGACCACCGTAACACATATAATAAAGTTGAAAAAACTTGAAATGTTGTGAGAATTACCAAAATGTGACACAGAGACATGAAGTGAGTAAATGCTGTTAGAAAAGTGGCACCAATAGACTTGCTCGACCCAGGGTTGCCACAAACCTTCAGTTTGTGAAAAATACCATATCTGCAAAGTGCAATAAACGAGGTGTGCCTGTATATGAAGTTCAAGAACAGACAGCAGAATGTGTGAGAGTAATAGAAGTCAGAATAGTGGTAACCTGTGGGAGGGGCACGAGCAAGCTGCCTGTGGGGTAAGAAATAAATGTTCTATATCTCGATTTGCGTGTTGGTTTCTTGGGTAGAGAGCTGCATAAAATGTGACCAAGTTGTCCACTTAAAATTAGTGTACCTTGCACACTGTACTAAATGTTTATTATACCTCACTAAGTGTTTTAATCCAGTCATGCTATTTAGAAGATATATCTAAATCAAAATGTAAAGAAATGCTAAAAAGACACCAACTTGATAGAGAGAAAAAACAAACCTAAAGAAGTACGTTTCAAGACCAAACACAGAGGATGCCAAAAAAAGTATACATTTTAAGAAAGGAAAAAACTGTATTAAAATTGTAATACTCCATATATACCAATAACAAAAGATGAATACACGTCATGTGTGTACATTTTTTTGGCACCTCTGGTGACTCCCTTTGTCACTGGCCCTTCTGGACAACACTCCCGCACTCCAGGGAGCAATCAGCAAGTCTTTAAGAAGGGAGGTCAAAGCCCCCCAGGACCCCCATTCAGGCTCCTTCCTACCTCCACTCAGGGAAAATCTACTTCCCTCACTCCTGGACAGAAGACAATCTAAGTTCCTTCACTGAATGCTAAGTAGGCACCCACTGCATGCACCACACCATCCGGGTATGTTTGTCGTTCCTCCCCTCCCCACCCCTCTGCACAGAAAAGCTGGAATCAACCATTTGCTAATGCATTTCACTTGGGTTGCTTGAACCCCTCCCTTAGTGATGGCTCCCAATGGGGTCCTGGGGCCACTCAGGAAGGGTCCTGCCCCCCATGAGTCAGGCACTACAAAGAGGCACAGACCCAAAACAAACTGTACCCTTCCATACAGTAGACAAATGTCAGCCTGACTCTACCTCTTATGTGTCCACACCCTTGCTGTGGCCTGGTCGTGGGTGGGGACACATTCCTGCTCTTTCAATTTGAGGTTGACCATGTGATGTGCTGTAGCCTGTGGCATATGAGCAGAAGCGACAGCACGCCAGGGCCCGAGAGGTCTCATACGGTCTGCTCACCCTCTCGTGCCTGTCAGAGAGACTCCGCCCCAGCCACCCACTGGACCAGGGAGCTAGAAAGACACATGGGCTGAGCTGCCCGAGCAAAATCAGCCAAGCCCCAACCAATCCACAAAGTCCAGGGAATAAATGGCTGTTGTTCGAAGCCACTGAGTTTGGGGATGACTTGTTACATGTCACTATGGTGGCAATAGCTAACCGTTACCTCCATCACTCAGGAAATATGTGATCAGGACCACACGTGGGGCATTAACCGCTGTCACAGCCATTCAAAGGAGAGCGAGATTGGTATGGAAGAGCCAGGAGGATTCCCAGAGAAGGTAGCTCCGTATTGGCGGCCTGTTATACAGCAGCCACTATGTACGCAGACTCTCACGTATCCTCATCAATGTCCCTGAGAGGTAAACGCTGTTACCTGGCAAGGCTCAGCTTCATCGTTCCCACATGGCGACAGCCTGAGAGCTGAGCTGCACCCTCTGTCCAGTTCACCACAGCCCCCTCCATTCCCTATTGCCTCACACTCCTCTACGTCACCTGCCTGGCTCTTTCCAGAGCTGGAGTTTGAGACCCCTGCTCTGCAGGGTCCCTGAATCTCTACCAGCCCAGCAGCAAGTGTCCATCTGTCTTTCGTGGGGGGACAGTTGCAGTATTTGAAAGCTCACAATTTCCCAAGGTTGTCTGCCCTCTCTCCTGAGAGAAGGGATACCAGAAACCATGGAAATGATAAAAAGGCTGAGGAAATGCCTGTAGAAGACAAGAGAGCCAGTGGCAGAATGAGGGGGGACCCCAAGGGGAGGCAGTGAGACCCAGCCCCCAGGAGAGAGACAGAAATGTCCCAGAGGCCGAGAGAAGCCTTGTCCCCACAAGGATGGATGCCAGCAGACTCTGCCAGGAGGCTAAGGAGAGGAACCCAGCAGAGCCGGAGAGGGAACGTGACCTTTGAGGAAACTGCTTCCACAGCACAATAGGATGCAAAGGTGTTTTTGTTTGTTTGTTTGTTTGTTTGTTTGTTTGTTTGTTTGTTTGTTTTTTAAGACCAGAAACAGCTCCTGAGGACTCAAAACCAGCTGCACGAAGACTGACTGGATTAGCTTCCCTCTGACGGATACACACCCTGAGACACAGGAGGGAAAATGGGCTCTCCATTCCGCCCAGAAATATTCCCGTTTTTCCCCAGGTCACTACATTCTGCTTTGCTCCACATTCTTTGATACAGAAAAGACCAAAGCACATGAATAGGTTTGGGAGATTTCCCAGACAGAAAGAAAAAAAGCATTTTGGTTTCCATAGCTGTGGAATCATTGCTCCCTGACTATCTGGGTCCATCATTTCTTTTCTGGGCAAATCCCAGGAGAACAAGCCAGAATGCTGCTCAGACTTGGCCAATCCCACCTCTGCCCTACATATCTGAGCCCCTTGGGACGCAGGGACATCAGTGGAGCAAAAGGTAGGACAAGACTCCCTGTCCAGTCCAGTCTCTGTGCAGAGACAGTACCATGTTCCAGAAGCCATTAAAATACCCTCGACTAATAGTTCTCAGAAAAATGTCAAAATAACCCCAATTATACCATGTGAAATCTCCTCTTATTCTCTCATGGTCTGTTGGTGTCCCAGGCCTGCCTGCCCTTCTTTCTCTTTCTTCCCTCTCCACTCCAGCACACCCCAAATCCCTCACACCCACCAAAAACAGCTCCCACCCTCTTCTTGACTCTCCCATCCTCCCAATTTTGCATCAGGGAGTTCAGGAACTGACCTGGCAGAGACAAGGCCCATCTCAAAGTCCGGGGGCAGAGAAGTTGACCCAGCCAGGACTGAAGTCCCCTCAGGAAGCAGGAGGAACGGGAGGACAAGCTGGCTGAAGAATTTCACTCTTTGACAAAACTGAGGCTTCACTGCTCCACAGAGACCGGCCTGGGGGCTGAAGGTGCTAACCTGGTAATCTCCCGCCCCAGCTGCCGAGCTGTATCACTTAGGAAGCTCTCGAGAACATGGGGAAATTTAACCCGAAAGTCCAGATGTGAGGCATGACCAGACAACGTCATCAAAGCCCACGCTCTTTCTATCTCTCCGCCCTGTCTCCCCAGGCATTAGTGTCATCTGGCCATCAGCCCCTCTATGGTCATAGACTGTCCACTGTGGCATCTGGGGCTACCTGGCTCCTTAATCACAACTAATGGGAATGGATCAGTGCTGTGCTGGTAAGCCATCTCTGGGGGTGGGGGTGATTTGTAGCATTGGCCAATTTCTCTGGTGTAAATACTCCCATCGTGGCTAATTTCAAGCTACCAACTTGACAACACAGTTGGTAAGAGACACACACAATAGATTCTCACAAGCCAGTTCTAACTAGCTCCAGCACACCACTTGGGGAGACAAGCGTTCTTCTCTAGACCAAGGAAAATGCCCTGGATCAGAGGATGGGATAACATCCCATCGATTTAAACTAATTAGGGCCCACCGCAAGAGCTGGGAGCAAGGTCAATTCCAGCCAAACCATTGGCAGCTTCGCAACAAGGGCAGGAGGAAGGAGGAAGGAGGGAGGAGCAGATGTTGGGAGAGGCAGTCGGAGACACCTCTCACCTTCCCAGTATTCCCTTCCCAACACTCCTGCCCAGCCAGTGTCCTGCCGCTCCCCGCAGCAGCGCCTCGAGCAGGCCTCACCTAGCGTGTTGGTGGGCAGTGGCTGATTCCTGGCTTGGGGACAATGAAGTCATGAGGCTGGCAGGCAGAAGGACCTCAGGGACAACCAAGGGCAGCAAAACAATGATATCCCATAAAGGTCCCAAGAACCACCTCATGGGCCTTCATCATAGCTGCATGGCCAGCAGCCAGCCCACATGCCGGACAATAGCAACAGCCATGGCGGGTGACTTCCAGGTAAGAGGGCAGCCAGAACCCCTCACTCACGGTCTGCAGGTTCTGGGTCTTGGTCCATCTCTGAAACCCACTGAGGCAGGATGAAGGTGTGAGGCCGGTATGCCTGCCTGTCTCTGCCATAGTTCACGATCATGTTATCTGGTGGCTCATTTTTCTTACAAGCTACACCCAGGCCTTTGGGAAGCCAGACAGCTTTGTAAGACATCAACATCCGACCCTAACACGGCCCCCGAGGTCAGTGGTTCTGGTACCTGCCACGGGCTGAGATGGAGGACCTCAAACCTCCCTCCACCGCCCGCTGCCTGGTCCAGAGCCACGTGGTAGGTAGGCTCCAAGCAATGCTTCCCGTGTCATCTGTGCAGAAACCCATTTCTCTCTGCTGCCAGCAGGGCTAATTGCTGAGTTAATGGGCATGTGTTGTTAGGTGAAAAAGAGCAAGTTATAAAACTGTATTTATGGTTTGACATTATTCTTGATGAAAAGGAAGAGTGTGTGTGTGTGTGTGTGTGTGTGTGTGTGTGAGACAGAGAGAGAGAGAGAGAGAGAGAGAGAGAGAGAGAGAGAGAGAGAGAGAGAGAGACTTTGTGTGGTGTGTTGGAAGGGGCCTTTCTCTGCAAATATAAATGACACAGTGAACAAGAATAGAGCAGGGGTTCTCACTAGGGGCGATTTTGCCCCCAGGGGACATCTGGCAATGTCTGGAGACATTTTCTGTTTTCACACTGCGGGGGAGGTACTACTGGCCTCTAGTGGGTGGAGCCCAGGGATGCTGCTAACATCCTACTGTGCACAGGACGCGGTCCCCCACAGAGAATTACCAGTGTCGACAGTGCCGAAGTGGGGGGGACCCTGATCAGAGCAGTGTCCCACAGTGGGGTCCTCAGATGAGCAGCATCAGCCCCACCTGGGAACTTGTTACAAGTGCAAGTTCTGGGCCGCACCCAGACCTACTGCATCAAACACTCCGGGGGTGGGCCCAGGAGATCACCTTCCAGGTGACACTAAAGTACACTCCAGTTTGAGAACCACTGGTCTAAGAATACACATTTTATCTCTGGATGGGGGAACGGTGACTTTTATGTTTTCCTTTTTCTGTGTATTTTCTAAAATCTCTGTATTTAAGTACGTATTACCTTTGTGATCAAACTATAATCTAAGGTCTTAATTAATCAGTGATGCTAAGATTTCCTTGTCGGGGAGAAAAGAGAACACAGGTTCCAAGACCTGAATGTAAATCCTGATTCAGTTTAACAAACAAGCCGCGAGATTTTGAACAAGTGAGGCACTCGAGGCTTAGCTTCCTCACCTTGGAAATGGGCATGAGAATGGTCCCTCTTTCTCAGGTTTATTAAGGGGAAGAGATGAACTATCCCAGACAAAAGCCCCCAGAGCTCTTCCGGGTTTGGGGGAAGCATCAGTAAGTTTCCTGCCCCTGAGGTGGTGTGACCAGTAGGTGGCTGATGACAGGAAAGGTCCATGAAGAGGAGGGGAGTTTCCACACCACCCCCACGATTGCATGGCTGCTAGATGGAGGCAGCTGGGTTTTCTTCTACTGTATTTCTGGTTCCCAAGCCCAGGAAGAAAGCCAGGCATTTGTGCCTTGCTCTGGGAGGCCATTGTGATTGGGCCAGAGCTGAAGTTTTTCCCAAATAGTCTCTTTCTGGAAAAACCCAATCACGAGGAGACTGTGCTGGGAGTCCTGGAGGGGCAGGGAGAGGAAAGCCAAGGTCCCCAGAGCCAGGAAAGGGCAGCACCCCAGGTTCCCAGGGGAGTGAGCTCCCTGGGCTCTGACTCACTGAACCCAAGGAAGGGATGGCCGTGGCACCCATAGAGACGCTGGACCCTGACCCCAGGGGCCACAGAAACCACAGGAGTCCAGGAGACCATAGGGCATGGCAAAGGGCATCTCCATGGTGATTGTGTAGACCAGAGATGGGTCCCCAAAACTGGGAGCTGAGCAAGGTCCCTGTGGCAGGGTTTGGGGAGAACCCATTGATGGCGGGGACCTTTTCCCCTCCCGCTCCGGAGTCAGACTTAACTGGGTGTAAATAATCCTGTCAGGGTTGACACCAACTTAAGATTGTGAAATATGGTTCTTGCCTGTTACCACATGCATCTCATCTTCTGAGGGAAGAACCACTACGCCCATTTTATAGGTGACACACTGAGACTCACAGAGGCAGGTACCTCGCCCAAGGTCACACACAGAGTAGGCCCCTGCTTGAGCATAACCCCCAGGCTGTGCCACCTCCAGCGTCAAGGAGGACATGCCCGGGGTGACACTTCACACCCAGCTCCTCGCATACCACCCTTGGTGGTCCCTCACCCACCCAGGGCTACCCATGGAGCTCCCTGAGCCCTCAGTCCTTCCCAAAAGGACGCCATTTGCAGAGATATAAGGACAAGTGAAAATGGCCCCAAAGCACCCCTGCCCACATTGGTAAGGCCTCTTTTAGGACTGAGCTTCCCCAGAAGAGAAAAACGAATAAGGTGGCAGATTTCAAGGTACCAGAAGATTTTTATCTTCCATCTGTAATGGGGAGTGGAGGATGGGACAGTTGTGGAAGCGGAAGAACCACCCAGGGAGCCAGCACAGACAGTCCAAGGGAAGACAGCCCTTGGCAGGCCCAGGATCCCACATCCAGAGCGGAGCTGACCCTGCCCTCATGGGAACCTGACCGTATGGACAAGAGCCTCCCTGGGCCACACTGGACCCCTGCCCTCTAATCAGAGAGCTTGGATGGCACAGTCACTGTGGGATGATGTCCCCTCCCACATCCACGAGAGCCCAATTTGCTCAGGCAACACCACTTACATGTTCATGTGTGTTCAGCCATGTTTTCTGGTGACATTTTGTTTAGGGACATTCCTTCTATGGATCCATTGAGCTGGATGCTGTCGGATACCATTCTAGAACAGATGGAGTCTGTCCTGCGCCAAGGAAAATGTCATCCTCAGGCCAGCCTGGCAGTTACTGTGCCTTGCACTTCCATTAAGGTGCGTGGTCTACAGCAGCCAGAATGCAGCACCCTTGTCCCCACCTGCCCCAGCACACTGGTGTGTGTCGGAGCCCCAGTCAGAGCCCTGGGGTAGGACAGTAGTAGGCCCTTTATACGTACCATAGGTCAACTGCAAACGTCAAATACACCGGTTAGAGGTGAATAGTAAAACACCAGCTTATGCCCATCCCCAGACAGTCGCCCAGCAATAGGGACCTTGGCAACACAGACCATCTGGGGCTACTTCTACAGGTAGACAGCAGGGGACGCGTTGGGTGACCTTGGACACAGGAGGGACCAAACATTGCTGGGCTTCCATTCCTACATCTATAAAATGCATAGAAGACAGCGTCCCCTTCGGGAGTTCTGGTGAGGATTTCAGAGGTCAAGTACCCACAGCCCTAAGCCTGCCCTGTGTAATAAGCGCTTATTAGATGGTGGCTCTGATGGCCCCAGGCAGAGCTTGCTCCTGGACCACCTCAGATTTCTGTGTCTGATCACCAGACACGGGGTCATTGCTCGTTTTCTTTCTGGAGGATTACGGACTCCGGCCTGCCATCTCTCTGCCGCAGGGCCCTCCAGGCAGGGACTTGGATCTCGAATCCTCACAGGGGAAGGCCCGGACAGGCTCTGAGCAAAGACGTCCTGTCCCTCAGAGCTCCAGGGAAGACAATTTCCTGCATAGCCCTCTCCCCAAAACTAGGCTTTCCTGAGCCTAGAGGAGATTTGGGGTCAGGGGTGTGTCTTTGAGAGGAAGGGGAGGGACATGCATGACAGGAAGCCAGACGGCGCCCAGGAAGCAGCCACCCCCACAATCTTTCTGAGCCCATTGTCTTCTCCGCTTAGGACCCATTTGGGTACCTGCTTAAGCATCTGCCGGCTCAGAAGACGACAGCATATAGCTTTTATCAGGACAAAGAAAGGATGATCCTCAGAGGGCCTGATGATTACCTTGTGGTTTCCTTGGAAACCAAGTCCCCTGCTCCCCTTCTTCAGGCTTCTTCGCTCTCTCTTGTACTGATCTGGGCCATGAATCCAAGACAGGCCAGGTCACCACTGTAGGGTCCATTCTTCAGGGTCACTAAGGAACCCTAGTTGCTGAAGGAAATAAGTGTGGGAGGAATAATAGAATTAGAAAAGCACCATTTTGTAACTTCTAATAAAAGAATCGATTCAGTCAATGATCACCAGTGGTTGATACATTTAGAGGAAAAGTTGATGGGCACTTCAGCCAGTAACAAGCCACCCCCAGCACAGTGGCTAACAAAAGCAATTTCATATGCTGTCCCACAGTCAGAGTCAACCAGGCTCACTGGGTAGATCTCACTTGGGGTCCCTCAGACAGCTGGGATCAGATGGAAGCTGGGGCCGGAGTCATCTAACCATCAGCCCCATCCATCATTCTCATATCTGATGCCTTGGCTGAGTGATGGGAACAGTGGGGAGGGGAGGGCATCTCTTTCTCATCATGTGACCCCTCCACATGGCTAGCTTGGGCTTCCTCACGGCATGGTGGTCTCGGGAGAGTCAGACTTCTTGCATGGCACCTGGATTCCCCCAAAGTGAGAGTTCGGAAAGACTACAGGGGAAGCCACAGGCTTCTTATGACTTAGCCTCAGAAATCAGTGTCACTCACTATCATATTCTAAGGAACGTCCAGATTCAAGGGGCGGGGACTACATGAGGGCACGAATAGTGGGAGGCATGGTTTGTTGGAGGAACCTCTGTGGAGACTAGCTACCAAATGAGGAACCTTACCATGGAGGGGGCAGGCTGTCACCATCAGCACCCACAGATTATTTTTAGAGTCACTACAAGAGGGACCAGCTGACTGTGTGTTCCTCCTGATACGGTGCAATGGGACGCCCTGGCACCATCCATGGAGTATTCTTGTAAAAAGAAAAATTAAGCCTAATTCTAACTGCACCTCGAAGGCTAGTGTCCATTTGCAGGAAGTGCAGGGGAAAGAGGTAAGCAATACTGTGAGGAAGCGACGGGCGGAGTCCAGAACGTGGAACGGTCCTCAGGAGAAATGACGAGGCTTCTACAACAAGTCAGTGGCACTAAATTAAAAAGAGAAGCGCGGGGACCGGTCCTAGGTTGGAAAGGCCTTAAGAGACCTGAGGACAAAACCCCGCAAGCAGGCCTTTTCTGCATCCAGATTCCAACAAACCAACCATAGTATAAAAAGACATTTTTGAGGCAAACAGAGAAATCTGATTATGGTCTGGGTATGAGATGACCCCAACGGGTTATTATTTATTTTGTTAGGTGTGATCATGGCTTTGTGGTTATATAAGAAAGAGTGTGAGAGAGAGAGAGAGAGAGAGAGAGAGAGAGTGTGTGTGTGTGTGTGTGTGTGTGTGTGTGTGTGTGTTTAGGGAAACATATAGAAGTGAAGTCACATTGTATTGAGATTTTATTTTAAATATTTCAACAGAAAGAAAAAGAAAAAGAGATGGGGAGAGGAGTAGTTAAAGCAAATGTGGTAAACATCTTGCTAATTATCAAATTTAGGTGGATGATGAACATATGGGCTTTATTGCACAATCCTTTCCGTGTGTGTGTGTGTGTGTGTGTGTGTGTGTGTGTGTTGGAAATAGTTCATAATTTAAAAAAAATTTTAAAGGGGCACCATTGGGAAGGAGCCTTTTATCCCCCACTGTTCTTGACAGCATGGCCTCGTACTGGAATCATTTGTCACAGTAAACTCAGCTGCTCAGACCTCATCAAGAACAAATGCAGCCTTTCAAAGTCACCTTTCACAGAGCCAGAGGCCCAGTTTCCAAGCTGTCCTTCCAGCCTTCCTATTGTTAAGTTGGGGCTCTGCTCAGCTCCTGAAGAACAGTGGGGGCTTAGCTCCTGAAGAACAGTGGCCCCCACCTCAGAAGTGTTGTCCCAGCATTCTGTCCCCTTTGGGCAGGGTGACATCGGAATCAAGTGGAACCTGTGGGCTACATGTAGCATCAAGGAAGGTTTGAAGCAGACAAAGAGAAGAAGGTCAACTACATGGCATGTACAAGCCCACATGTACACCAGGTCCCCACCCCCAACGAGAGAGAGAGAGAGAGAGAGAGAGAGAGAGAGAGAGAGAGAGAGAGGTGTGGTCCTTCCTTCTGGTCCACCCCTCCCAAGAGATGTCTCTTCCATAGGTTTGGAACCTGCCTGTCTTTGAAATTCCCTTTGGATTTCAAGGTCAAGTTCTCAGATCAGTATATCGCCCCCCATGGGGTCAGATAAGCTGACTCGGACCTCCTGGGAGGGAAAGGCGTGCAGAGGGAAGATGGCTGGCCTGGGGATGGGGAGCCTAGGCTCCGCCCCACTGAGCACCTCTGGGAGACTCCTGCTTCTCTGAGCCTCATCAGCCAGCCAAGAGCAGGCCTGATGCTGGGCCAAGACCCAGACCTCTCAGATCCTCAAACTGTAAAAGGGTAGGGAGGAAAATATTGAACACCTGTTCTCCTGGCCAAGGTTGATGGCTTGTTTTATGTGCAGCAAAGCACAGCAACTATAAGTCAGTTTCATTTCTCATAGGCAGGTCTGAATCTTATATCCACTTCCTTTCCAAGGAGAGCCCAGGCCAGTGAATCCCCTGGGAGATGTCATCTGAGCCCTGGGTCTCACCTGAGCACATGAGAGAAGAAGCTTTACAAAGAAGGCATGTGGGGGGCCAACCCGGTGGCTCAGGCGGTTGGAGCTCCATGCTCCTAATGCCAAATGCTGCCAGCTCAACTCCTCAATTCCACAAGGGATGGTGGGCTGTGACCCCTGCAACTAACAATGGCAACTGGACCTGGAGCTGAGCTGCGCCCTCCACAACTAAGATTGAAAGGACAACAACTTGACTTGGAAAAAATCCTGGAAGTACACACTGTTCCCCAACAAAGTCCTGTAAAAAAAAAAAAAAAAAAAAACCAAGAAGGCACATGGGTTCAGGTGTGACAGCATAAAGGGGACTAATGGCGTGTGTGTTCAGCCACAGGAAGGCTACATGCAGCCTGGGAAGCCCTTGGCCTCAGACAAACTCTCCAGCACCACTATGTAATCAAAGAATTCAACCCAAATGAATACACTAAAATTAACCCAAGTTTTCTTCTGTCCCATAATTAACAAGGTTATAGAGTCTCTAGCATACCTGTCTACCTTCCAGCTGGATGATGACATGGGAACACACCTGTGCACACACTCAGGCAAACACAGAGGTCAACGGGAAGACATCAAGCCACCCAGAGAATGACAAAGCAGGTGTCCTGCCCCATCCTCAGCTGACTAAACCCAGCGACTAAGGACCATCCCATGGATAGTGGGCATTTTCCTACCCGTCTCCTCAAGAAGGAAGGGGAGGCACATCCACAGACTGACCAAGACCTTCTGGGCACTGAAATGACACTAAACGCATTAAGTCACATAACCAGGGAGGCAATGTAGCTGGGGGGAAATTCAAAAGAGCCAGAATATTCTATTATAGAAACATTCTTGTTTTAAAAAATATTCTTTCCTAGCTGAAGTTCTTTCAATGTGGCAGTATTATAGAGGGCTCTTTTTTTTTTTCTTATCTGTATTTTCATTTCTTTTCACAATATTCCTGTAGAGCTGTTTCCATAGAGACTTTAGCACTGTTACCATTTGGGGCCAGATAATACTTTGCTTCTGGGAGCTGTACTGTGCATTGCAGGATGTTTAACAGCATCTCTGGTCTCTACCCGCTAGTTGCCATTAGCATCCCCCCAACTGTGACAATCAAAAATGTCTCCAAACAATGCCAAATGTCCCCAAGTAGGCAAAATCACCCCCAGTTGAGAAGCGCTGCCCTAACGTATACCTGCTAAGCCTGGGCGTGGGGCATAGGTCATCAGAGAGATGAAGGAAGACCAGGCTCGAGAGTAAGGACAATAATTAGGTATTCAGGGCTTCCCAAGTGCCAGGTGCCATGCCCCACACTTCCCGGGCGTCATCTCATCTGATCCTCACCGGAACTTAATGAGAAGGCCCTGTGGTCATCCGCATTCGAGGGAGGCTAAATGACTTGTCCCACGTCCCATGGCTACTAAGAGAGTATGTCATGAAAACCAAGAGGAAAGATTTTCCAAGAAGAAAGGAGCCATCTGCGATCCGAGATGCAAAGTGCCCTTAAAAATGACTATAAATGGTACAAAATAGTCATGGGATGTGAAATACAGTATGGGAAATATAGTCAGTAATATTGTAGAAACTATGTATGGTGTCAGGTGGGTACTAGGCTTATCGGGGGGAATTACTTCATAAATTATATAAATGCCTAAATACTATGCCATGCACCTGAAACTAATATAAAGTAAAACTGCATGTCAACTATAATTTAAAAAATATATAGTCACGGAATGTAAAGCACAGTATAGGGAATATAGTCAATGGTATTGTAATAACTATGTACAGTGTCAGATGGGTAGTAGACTTATTGGGGTTATCACTTTGTGAGATGTGTGAATGTCTAATCACTATATTGTTTTGTACACCTGAAACTAACAAAAAAGATGAATATAAATGGTACACCAACAAATTAGATAACTCAGGTGAAATGGACAAATTCCTAGAGAGACACAAACTATCAAAACTAACTCTAGCAGAAAAAGAAAATCTAAATACACCACCAACAAGTAAAGACACTGACTTAGTCATCAGAAAACTATCTTCAAAGAAAAGTCCAGGCTCAGATTGGCTTCATTGGTTAATTCTAACAAACATTTAGAGTTAATACCAATTCTTCACAATTTCTTCCAAAACATAGAAGAGGAGAGACTTACAAATTCATCCCATGAGGCCAGCATTATCCTGATACCAAAACCATACAAAAACATCACAAGGAAACTACAGACCAATATCTCTCATGAATACAAATACAAAAATCTTTGACAAAATATAGTAAGTCCTCATTAACATCCATCAATAGTTTCTTGAAAACTTAAGCAAAACGACATATAACAAAACCAATTTGACTATAGATTAATTGATATAAACAAAAGTTAAGTTCCTACAGCATATTTCTGGTCACAGAAACATCACCAACTTCTAAACAAAGACCCAAAACACTTCTAATATTAAATATTGAAATAAATGTGAGTATACATACATTTCAGAAAGATAAATAAAAACGAGTAAGATCATTATTTTCCAACCCGCTTATTCCTGTTCATAGTTGACAGTGGCCAGAGCCTCTCCCAGTAGCTCAGGGTACAAGGCAGGAACCCACTCTGGACAAGACATCCTTCCATCACAGTTGTTTCAACAAATGGTGCTGGGGAAACTGGATATTCACATGCAAAAGAATTATGTTGGGCCCTTACCTCACACCGTATATAAAAATTACTCAAAATGGATCAAAGATCTAAATGTAAAAATTAAAACTAGTAAACTGTTAGGATAAACCAGAAGCATAAATTTTCATGACCTTGGATTAAGCAATGATTTCTTAGATATGACACAAAAGTACGAATGACAGGAGAATAAAATAGACACATTAGACATTATCGAAATTAAAAACTTTTGAGCTTCAAAGGACACCATCAAGCTACTAAAAAGATAATCCACATAATGGGAGAAAATGTTTGCAGATCATATATCTGAGAGGGCTGGTATGCAGAATATAAAAAGAATTCTTACAACTTAATAATAAAAAGACAAGTAACCCAATTGAAAAATGGGCAAAAGCTCTCAATGTATAATATATTTCACCAAAGAAAATATACAAATGGCTAATAAACATATGAAAGGATACTCAGCACCATTAGCCATAAGGGCAATGCTAATAAAATCACCATAAGGTATCACTTCACACCCCCTAGGATGGCTATAATCAAAGAGACAGACAATAACAAGTGTTGACAAAGCTTTGGAGAAATTGGAGCCTACCAAACTCATATAATCCACTAATTCCACTCCTAGGTAAATACCCCAGAGAAATGAAAACATATATCCACACTAATTAGGTTTCCTTTCAGAGGGCAACACACCTGGTACCCAGATTCTGCGCTGCAGCCACCCCACCCCATAGCCCTCAAAGGCCAGAGATCCAGTGGGACTTAGCTGCAGCTGGAAAGAGTTTGCATTTCCAATAATGCACCAGGTCTTTCCCCCTTGGCTTCCAGTGGAGAATATCCATTCATTGAGAAATAACTTCTTGCTTCTGTCTCTTTCTGAGACTGATCTCATTTTTCCTCTGTCACCTCTCTGCCTGGCCACCGTCCTATGCAGCCTTTCCCTGTGCTTGGCACCTGATATCTGTTTTCTCATGTACCTCACAGTAAACCTGGGAGGTTAGTGTTTTTGTAAATCCACAGACTTTCTCCAAAAGCCCTGAGGCCAGATGTATTGCAGAAATCAGATCTTCATATTTTAGAAAGGTAATGTGATGTATACACTGTGTATTATGTAACAACCCCAGTGGGCCTGAGGCAGCGCCCTGTAATCAAACATATTAATATTTTCACAGTGAGATGTATGAATAGTCACATTGAGTGAAATAAATAAAAACTATAAATAGCCTTTCATCAGCTCAGGTCATGTTTTGCAGCATCGAGTGTCTAACCAGGTCTGACTGCTCTGAGGTCTCTGCCCTCACCTCCTCCCTATACATGCTCTTGAATCTTCAGCCACGCCCATTTCCTTCTTCCATCTTTCCAAACAAAAGCACATCTTTGTCAAATTATGTGGCCCCAACCTATGTGCTCGGCCGTAGGGGGACTAAAGAAAGCTTGGCACTTCACATCCATCCCTGACCTAACCAATTCCTACCTCAGAAAGCTCTTCATGTATACACACCCTGTTTAGGCTGAGCCACGGACCAAATGGGCACCAGTGTGATATTTTTAAAAAGAAAATATCCCTTCACTCCCCACCTCAGGAAAAAGTCTCAGATCCCCTGACCCACACAAGGTTTCACCTCTTCTGGGAAAACAAAAGGCCAAGTTTAGCAGAGCAGACCCTGTTTTAAGTCTGAGAACTGCCATCCACATCCCTGCTCCAAAATCTGGTATGGCTCCTTGTTACCTGTTATTTTTAATGACCTTCCTCCTCAGACTCTCTCCCGATTAATTCAGATTGCCACTTAAATGTTAGCCCTATCGAGAGGCTGTGACGAGAGGCTGTCTGTGAGAGAGGCTGGCTTTTCGAGAACTGGCTTCATTTACCTATATGTTAGGTGTCTCTGCAGAGGCCACTTCATCCGTTCATTCAACAAGTATTTATTGGATACCTATTTCATGCCAGGCACTGTTCCAGGCAGTAGGATTTCAACAGTGAATAAAACAGACAAAGCCCCTTTCCAATTGACCTTGCACTGTAATGGGGGTGACTGATAATAAACAAATACATAGATGTATCATATAATGTCAAGTGGTGAAAAGTGCTGTGAAGAAAAATAAAGCAGGGTAAGGGCATAAAGAGAGACTGAGAAGGCTATTTTAGACAGAGTCGTCACAGACAGCCTCTCTATAGGGCTAACATCTAAGTGGCAATCTGAATTAATCGGGAGAGAGCAAGCCACGAGGGTATCTGGAAGAAGAGCAGATAGACAGATAGAAAAGCAAATTCAAATGCCCTAAGTAGGAAGTGGGCTTGCATGTTCAAGGAAGGTAGGAATATTGGGGGACAAAGAAGTCAATGACCCATAGCACCTCTGATATCTAGCCAGGAGCTTCAACTGTTCGTTGGAGCTAACTAACAGTTAGGAGAGCCAAAAGGATTTTAGGGAAATTATATCGGCAGAAACACCACCAGCTTGAACTGACAGAGACAATACAAAATGAAAGGAAGTCTTTGGACACCCAAACTTCACAGGCAGGAAGAGAGAAAGCCGAGAAAATCAATCAACTGCTGGCATAAGTTAGCTTTCATGGAAAAGGAAAGATGACTCAGAAGGCAAAGCCAAGAGTCCACAGGGCAGAGCCAAGAGCCATGGATTTTTATTTCTAGCCCTTAAGTCTGAATGACGGACTCCTAACATTGGAAGTTCTGACATATTTCAACATTGCTATTGACCAATTACTCCTGTATGCCTCCTTTTTGAACTTGGGAGTGTCTAGCTTGGTTATCTTATGCTTCTCACATCATTGTATGTCGAGTGGGTGGGTTGATAGTGACAGATAACCGTCTCTTAAGTTCTCACATCTTCAGATCAAGAGGAACTGTACGCAAAGAGCAAAACCTAAGGAATCTCACCCAAGAAGCTTCTTCTGTACCTGATTTAGGTTATGAGATTCTGGTCTTTGAGCTATAATATGAGACTTTTAGGGACATTGGGAGGAGGTAAGAGTACTCACATGTGGGAGGGACATGATTTACTAAGGACCAGAGGGCAGACTATAGTAGATGCCCCATATGAGGGATTCACACTTCCTCCCACATTAATAGGAGTACCTGTATAACTGACAGAATATTGTAGCAATGATGGCATGTGACTTCTGAGTCTAGGTCATAAAAGACATTGTAGCTCTGCCTTGCTCTCTCTTGGATGGCTCACTCTGGGGGAATCCAGCCACTGTGTCGTAAGGACACGCAAGCAGCCCCATGGATAAGTCCACATGGTGAGGAACTGAGACCTCTTGCCAACGGCCAGTCCCAATTCACTATCTATGTTAGTGACCCGTCTTGGAAGCAGAACCTCCAGCCAGTCAAGCTGGTAGATGACTGCAGCCCTCCCCTACAATGTGAGGACAAACCTCAAATCTAAACCATCCAGCTGAGCCACCCCCAAATTCCTGATCTACTGAGACTATGTGAGATAAGTGCTCGTTGTTGCCTTAAGCCACTAAGTTTGTGAGTAACCTGTCATGTAGTAATAGACAACAAATACAAGTGGACATCCACCTTTGCTTAAATCCTTCCAGGCCCAGAGAATTCCTTTATTCATTCATTCAACAAAGTTATTGAACATCTGCTCTGTGCCAACCAAATAGTCACCCACTAATGACAGACGTGGTCACACGACCAATAACGTATGAACCAAAGTGATATGCGTCCTTCTGAGCAGAGGCGTTAGAGACTCTTCTTGGTCCTGCTATCACTCTTTCCCTCTGTCTCAAACACAGCAGTTTCCTCGCTGATCCTTCAGCCTGAATCCTGGAATGAAGAGGACATGGAACGGCTGCAGCCACCATGAGCAACCTGCACCATGAACAAGAGCAAACCTTTGTTTTGGTGGTCGTTGTTTCTGCAGCACAACCCAGCAAAAGCTGGCTGACAGCCACACTGCATCCATGCCTCGTAGGGTGCCATCTGCGGAGCGTTCTATCCTGACTGTAAGAACCCTCCATATGTAAGAATGCCTCCTGGCTCCTCACTGCGAGTTGGAGCAGCCCAGCGCACAGTGGCCTCTTGCCTCCCAGATGTGGGTGTCACACTACCCTCCACAGCTTCCCGAGACTTGGGAATCTTTGCTCTCTGGCAACCTCACAGTCTGGAACACAGAAACCTCCCACGTAGCTAAAGAAGAATGTCTCTAGGGACCAAAATGACGTCATGAGTCCTCACTCTGAGGTTTGGGAACTTGACCCTTAGGACAATCTTCTACCCTCCGGAGCCTAATTAAACTTTTAAACCTGCAATCTAACGAGCTTGCTGTGGTTGTCAAGTCCACAGCAAATCCGAAGGTGTAAACTAGTGCTAAACTGACACACTAGACAAGGAGGCCGAATCAAGGAAAGAAAGGGTGGATGGCTGAATGCGACACGGTGTCAGGCAGGATCCAACTCACAACAACTCTGCAGGATGGGTGTTAACGTGCCCATTTTACAGGACATGGAACTGAGGCCCAGGTAGGTTAGTGATCTGCCTAAAGTCACAAGCTCATCAGTAAGGAGTCACACAAGCATTGGTGTATACTCTGTGAACTGTAGCTCTTGGTGCTGATTCTGACCAGAAAGAAGCAGTGGTGGCAGGAGATTTTCAGTGGGACCAAGTCCCAGGTGGAAAGGGGTCATCTGAAAGGCAGGGCACAGGGGAGGAGGGGGCACCTGAGAGCCCAGGGGAACCAGGAGAACCATCCCCACCTCAGCAAGGACCTTCTTTGAACAAGCTGCCCCTTTACGGTTCTCCCCCAGAGACCCAAGGCCCCGCCTGGCCAGCATGACCACCTTACCGGGGCTCCCACAAGCCTGGGGCTCTCTCAGGACTACTCACTGAGATCGAGGCGCCTGAAACAATTCGGTCACATACACAGAACCAGGGTGGACATTTAGCACTGGATTTACTGTTGGGAAAGCCAAACTGGAAAATTCTCATCACCCTGAAGTAAACTTGCCAGTCAAGGCCCCGGTGGGAGACCTGGACACCTGCAGGCCCCTGATGAGGGGTTCCCCCCAGCGGTTGCCCCATGGGGGACAGGAGAACAGGGGCAGCCTGTGCACAGTGGGGGCTAAGAGACATAGAGACAAGAGGCGGGTGACCCCCTGCTGCAGACCTTCCTTCCAGCCTCAGCAGTCACCTGAGTCCTGTCTCTTCCTGACCTAAGGAGGGACAAAGAGAGGCCGCAGGTGTTCCTGTACCCAATTCCTTCCAGAGGCAATGGATGCATGTCTCCCCTCAGAAGAGGGGATACGTGGAGCAGCGAGTGTCCCCCCAAACTGCGGGTGTGCACAAAGAGAGCCAGGAGGAGGGGGCTGGCGCATGCGGCAGGCTCCTAAGACCAGAACCACCAGGATTTGGGAAGCCTTGATGAACTCCCTCCCTCCCGGGGTTCATTTAATTTTTTATTATGGTAAAATATATAACATTAAATTTACCATTTTAACTGTTTTGAAGTGTACAGTCCAGTGGCATTAAGTATATCTACACTGTTGTCCAACTATCACCACCACCATCTCCAGAACTTTTTCGTCTTCCCAAACCGAAACTCTGTCCCCATGACACATTAAGTCCCCATTTCCTCCTCCCCTCGCCCCTGGAGACTACCTTTCTACTTTATATCTTTATGAAACTAACTACTCTAGGTACTGCCTATAAGTCAAATTATACAGCATTTATCTTTTTGTGACTAGCTTATTTCACTTAGTACGATGTCTTCAAAGTTAATCCATGTTGTAGCACATATCAGAACGCCCTTTTGTAAGGCTGAGAAATAGTCCATTGTGTGTAGATGCCACGTTTGTTTATCCATTCATCTGTTGAAGGACATTTGGGTTGTTTCACATTTTGGCTACCGTGAATAGCCAAATGTGGGTGTGCAAATATCTCTTCGAGACCCTGATTTCAATTCTTTTGGGTATTAAAAGTGGCTACATCATTTAACATTCACAGCAGCAGTGCACAAGAGTTCCAATCAATTTCTCCACATCCTCACCAACAGGGGTATTTTCTGTTGTTGTTTTTTTCCTTTTAATAATAGGCACCCTAATGGGTGTGAAGTGGTAATTGATTGTGGTTTTGATTTGCATTTTCCTAATGACTAGTGATATTGAGCATCTTTTCAGGTGCTTACTAGCCACTTGTATGTCTTCTTCAGAGAAACGTCAGTCCAAGTCCTTTGCCCATGTTTTAATTGGGTTGTTTGTTTTTGTTGTTGTTGAGTTGTAGGGATTCTTTTTTTTTAATTTTTATTGGGGAATATTGGGGAACAGTACCCCTCAGCTCCAAGTCAAGTCGTTGTTTTTCAATCTAGTTGTGGAGTGCTCAGCTCACTGGCCCACATGGGAATCGAACCAGCAACCCTGGTGTTACGAGCACTGCACTCTAACCACCTGAGCCAACTGGCTGCCCACCCAGGAATTCTTTGTGTATTCTGGATAGTACCCCCTTATCAGAGCTATGGTTTACAAATGTTTTCTTCCATCTTATTTGTTACCTTTTCACTCTGTTGACAGTTTTTAATTCTGATGTATCCAATTCATCTATTTTTTCTTTATCGTGTTTCCCCGAAAATAAGACCTACCCCAAAAATAAGCCCCAGTTAAGATCTCAGCCAGGTGGACACAGTTAGCATGTTATGACAATGTTCCAGAAGAAGATGACATGACTGTAATTGAATAAATGTAGATTATTGTACATGAAAAAATAAGACATCTCCTGAAAATAAGCCCTAATGGAGCAAAAATTAACATAAGACCCGGTCTTATTTTTGGGGAAACACGGTAGTTGCCTGTGCTTTTGATGTTACATCCGAGAAATCATTGCCAAATCCAATGACATGAAGCTTTTCCCCTATGTTTCCTTCTAAGGATTTTATCGTTTTAGCTCTTACGTTGGTCCATTTTGAGTTAATTTTTGCATGTGGTGTAAGGTAAGGGTCCAACTTCATTCTTTTGCGTGTGAATATCCAGTTTTCCCAGCATGACTTGTTGAACAAATTATTTTTCATATGGACAAACACAAAAGCTGTTTATCGTTCTTACAGAACTGTAAGCCAAAATGAATATACAAATTAAACACAAACAAAACAAATGACCAGCAAAATTCAAACAGCACTAAATTAACATAAAAATGATGTTATTTTGCTAAAAGGAAATGGCCCATTGCTCAGTGGTAGCATAGCAAGTTTCATGGGTTGTCCCACCATGGCTCTCCATTGGAACTGCTGTCTGAATACCTCTGTCTCTTATTAGTCTGCCTCTGTTCTGTTCCCATTAGCTGGGACTATTAAGACACCAATGTGCTCACACACACACACACACACAGAGCATGAAACCACATGGCAATGTACCTTCACACATGGTCATCCAGGTGGGCCAGAATTGGGTTATTGCTGACATGAAACCTCCACTAAAGAACTCCTATAAAGATCGTGTGAATCTTGAAAATATATCTGAGGACCCCAGGGAGTCCATGGACCTCAGATTAGAGACCCTGGGTTAGGTAGATGTAGCCCAAAGTCCTTCTAGAACGGGCAAGTTTGCAACGGCTTTTCGAAGGCATTAGAAGGTTCAGTTTACAGATATAAACAATTGACTTTACAGTGGGCAGAGTTTTTTGTTAATGTAAATTATGCTTTAGACAAATGTGTCTTTTCTAAATCTGGATTCCTGGGCTAACCTCAAGTGGGTTGTTAGTGTTGCCTGGCAAGCAGATCGCGGACACCGGTGGGGCACCCTCCCTGCTCCCCAGAGGCTACTTCATACCTTCCCCACGGCAACACACCCTACCTACCCTCCTCCTCCACCTCCCTCTCAACCTGCGTCCTTGCTTCCTCTTTCATCGAGAACTTCCTCAGCACCCACCAGCCCAACCACCCGGCAGCCTTCTCTCCTGATCCTCACAGGAGGTCCTGGATGCTACCCAAGTCACCCCCCGACTCCGCTGCAGGAACCCCTCCCCTCTCTCTGGGGCTCAAGGGCATCCTTCTGGTAAGTCTCCCCCTCCTCCTGCATCATGATGTTTTTCCTTTCTGTTCAAGCAGTTCCCATAAGCTCTTCATTTTCCTACCATAAATTTTAAAAACTCTTGCTCTCACTCCCCCTTCAAACGTCATCTTATTTCTCTCCTTTCCTTTGAAGGAAAACCCCTCAAAGTCCCTCTGAAGAGTGGCTTCTACCCTCTTTCCACTTACGCCCCCATTCTCTTGCAAATCCACTCCAGACAGGCTTGTAAGCAAAACTGCTCTTGTCAAGGTCGCCTGGATTCTATATTAGCAAGTCCATTGTCAGCCCTGTGTACTTACCTCCAGCAGCAGCCACCACCGCGCTCACTCTCCCTTCCTGATACACTCCCTCCCCTGGGCCGCCAGTCACTGCTCACCTGGCTTTCTTCCTCCCTCACTCCTCAGGCCCAGCCTCTGCTGGGGGTGTGCCTGGCACTCCTTACACCTCGTGGGTTTAAATGTCACCAGATGCCGATGACATCTAAGTTTACACTTCAGCCCAAGCCTCCTTCTGCACCCCTGACTCACAGCCAACTGCCAGCTGGGCAGTCAAACAAGTACATCACACTTGACAGGTCAAACTGAGTTCCTCTCCCACCACCTTCCCCCTCTCAATTAATGACAACTCCATCCTCTGCCAAACACCTTGGCTCTGCAAATGGCCGACAAGCACATGAAATGCGACAAGGAAATGCTAATCAAGACCATGGTAAGATAGCACTTCCCTCCCACTACTGTGGCTATAATTCAGAAAACAAAAAGCAGGCAATAGCAAGTATTGGCAAGGATGTGGAGAAAGTGGAAACCTCATAATACTGCTGGTGGGAATGGAAAAGCTCTGCCGCTGTAGAAAACGGTTTGACAGTTCTATAAAAAATTATACATAGAATTACCATATGACCCAGCAATTCTACTCATAGGTATATCCCAAGAGAACTGAAAACATAAGACACACAAAAACTTGTACAAGAATGTTCATAGCGGCTTTATTCATAATAGTCAAACAGTGGAAACAACCCAAAATGTCCATCAACTAATGAGTAGATAAACAAACGGTGGTACATCCGTGCAATGAAATACTATTCAGCCATAAAGAGGAATGAAGTGCTGATACATGCTACAACCTAGAAAAACCTTGAAAACATTCTGCTAAGTAAAACTACTTACTTGTATATGTTAAGAGGATGAATTTTATGGCGTGCGAATTATATCTCATTTGAAAAATAATACTTATGAAGACAAAAGCTGAACCAGCACCATTAGTCACAGAAAACTCCACAAAAGAGCAGAAGCAACTGCAAAGCTTCTTTCTGGCCTTAAGGTGGGATCTCCTAATGAGATTTACCAGGAGGCCCTGTTCTTGGGAATTATTTTAATAAAACTCTGATCCCCATCTGGTGCCTCCTGTGTGGTCTCCACTGGTCAGAAGGTGGAGAGGAGTGAGAAAGAGTAAGGAATGAATGGGCGAGTGACAAGAGATCAGTCTGTTAACACGTTGCGTACTGCGGGGTTTAAATCCCTCGTGAAGATTCTCGTGATCCCTACGCAACGTGTTAAGGAAAGGAGACAGACAGTGTAGTTGGCTCGCTCAACCCTCCTTTTTCCCAACTTCCTCTACTAGAGAGCCTGCAAAGCTAAACGTTGGCCTTCACAGATTCCCTTGCAGCTAAGGTGGCCACGTGGCCAAAGTGAATGAACCATGATACGTACAGGTCTACAAGGGATTTCTGAGAAAACCTTTGCTCTCTTTGTCCAAGAGCAATCCAGGGGTAATATATAGGGTCCAGCTGTGGATCAATCACTGGTCCCGGCTGTGCCCAGCATTAACCCTATCATTGCTGGATAGTAGGGAAATGGGTGGGTGGTCCCAGGGGAGGAATAGAGGAGACAAGGAGCACGGGAGCAGCAGTTCTTTACCAACTGGTCAGAGGTATTTCAATAGCGTAAAAACCAGATGGGCCATCCAGAAGGTGCTTGCTGAATCTCAGCCTTGGTACTGCTTCTTCTGTTGTTGACCCTTCCCTCTTCTCCTTGCCCTAAACACACACAGTTAAAGCTACAGCCACATCTTGGCAACCTTTTAAAGGGGGGTGGGAATGACTCTTGCCCTTCTGCCTGGACAACTCAGGGGAGGTCCGTGTCATTCAGGAAGACGGAGGTGGGGGGGCTGGTGGAGGTGCTGATTCTGCTTTAGGTGAGATGAGGTAGAGACGCCTGTGGGACATCCCAGAGAAGATGTCCAGTAGGAAGGTGGACACCCAGGTTGGGGTCCATTTATAGGACTGGGCTGGAGATACAGACTGAGGCAGCATCAGTGTCAAGGTGACGCTGAATCCATGAGGATGTATGAGGCTCCACTGTAAGGCCGCAGGGAATGCAGCTTCCTGGATTTCTCCCTGCTCGAGAGGTACATCTGGAGTTCACACCAAGGGCATTCCTGCTGAGTCACGCTGGGAGCAGCGAAAGGACACTTTGGTCACTTTGGCCAGCCCCTTCCAATCTTTGTGGCATCACTTACCATAAAGGTTTGGTAAGAGGCAGAGACCTCCTCCTTCTCTAGAAGCAAAAAAGAAGCAGCCCCTCGCTTTCCCAGCCTTTCTTGCCACACAAGAGAGGACATCTGGCCCAGCCTTGACCAGTGCACATACCCCAGACGGAACCGAGAGTCAGGGACAGTGGAGAGCCAATTCTAGCCACTGTGTCCAACTTCAGGGACAGTAGGAGTGGAGGATCAGAGTGGCATCTGGGACACAGAGCCAGAGGCTGCAGCAGAGCCATGCATGGGACCTAGTGTTCAGTGGTGGCAGTGACAGATGGGTCCTGTGCATGATTTGGGGTCCTGGGGGCCATGCCCTCATTTCTGCCCATTTCTGATCCTGGTTCTCCAGCCTCCCAGGTATTTATACCCAGAAGACTCCCTTCCAGGCCATGGATGAAGTCAGGTGGTTGCCTCTTCGTGCTCCCTGGTGCCACCTCCTTCCCTGCCTTCTCAGCTGATGTCTTTGTCCCTTCACCAGCACTACAGAAGCCAGGCTTGGGAAATGGCCCCCGAAAGGAAATCAGGAACCAGGTCAAGGATGGAGTTTCCAAGATCTGCCCGAGATTTGGGACCCTCTGTCCCCTCCCTACCATCCAATGACCTGCAAGAACCACACAGAAGCAAAGTTCTGGGACAACAGTCTCTCTCCTGAAAAGAAATCTAAGAAGTAGGACTGTGGCAACTGCTTTAAAAGGAAAGCCTGTTCTCCTGGGTTTGCTGGGGGAGCAGAGGCTGGTTGTGCAAACGGGCCCTGGGCTCCGACAGACCTGGCTTGAGCCCCAGCCCTGACTCACGCTGCAAGACCAAATCTCCCTGTCCTCAGTTTTCTCATCTGTAAATGGGGCTCCCATGAGACCCACCACAGGTTTAAAGAAGGTGCTGCTCACAGTAGGTGCTCTTACTGCTTTTTGCCAGCAGGTCACCATGAAGTTCCTGAATGGTGTCACATGAAGAAAGAGATATAGGAAAATCCTGCCATGAAGAGTCTGTTTAGCTTCTACCTACCTGGGGAGAAAGGGACTTTACCAAGAACACCTACCCCGTCTCTCCTTGGGCTCCCGCAGTCAACCTCCAAGCCATTGCTGGCTTCTGCTCTCAAGTCTCCACTAGGAGGGCCCACCAGGGGCAAATTGCTTCTATCCCCAATTAGGTGGGCAGAGCTGGCTTCCCTGCAAATTAATCAATTGGCTCTCCAATGCATAAATCCCATGACAAACCTCAGAGTGGGCCACATCTGGTGTAGTTTCCCAAACCCCATTCCAGGGAACCCTGGTACTTCACAGAGTTCCTGGGCGTCAGGCATCATAATGCAGGACTTCTCAGAGCCTTTAATATACTAAAGGACTTTAAGACTTTCCAAGAGGTGACAAAGCTGACAGCTGATAACAAAATATTTACAGAGCATCTATTATATCTTACAAACACCTTCCGCTCCGAGGAACTCATTTTAGAAAATGCACATTTAAGGGCAGTTCCCTACTACCTTTCCCGCTGAGGACACTGAGGTCCCACCTCCTGTTGGGAGCAGCCTGTTTGTTCCACGCTGTGGCTCTCCGTGGCATGGAATTTCTGAGGCCTCTGAGCCAGAATGCACACCTGGGCTGTGAAGTGGCTGAGCATCTGCCTCCTCCTGGTACCTCTCCTTGACACCGCATTATCTCCAGCCAGGCCAGTGAGGCACAGAGCCCCAGGCTCACTGGCCGCCCACAGATGTGGCCCCGTTTCCCGGCCAAGTTCACAGTCGCATTCTTGCCCTGCCCCTGCAGGATACAGGAAGGCCCTTTGGCAGCACCCACTGAAGCTGGTAAGTGAAGAACCCCTGTCCCCTCAGAAATCCCAACACCTGCTCCAGACCTGCTCATGGCACCTGAGGACAGGTGAGGCTTGTGGAAGGAACACAGCCCCCTCTGAGCAGGACAGCTAACTCTGTGTCCCCTCTGCCAGAGCTCTGCACCTGTCTGCCATCCAGTGCCTATGTCTATCCCACAGCCGGGCCAGAAGTCCCTGGAAGCCTAGCCATCGCTGAGACCACTCCCTCTGCCAGCTACACACATTTACCCAGAGGGTACTTTTTGTTGATTGACATGACACTGTCGTGAGTGACAGGCAGGTGAGTTTGAGGCTGTCCGTAGCTGGTAGAAACAAGGGAGTGTGCAGTTCACATATTCCAGTGACTTTGGCCAAAGTGTGACCCAGAACATGTTTGGGTCATAGAGGGACAGAGTGGACACCTGCAAGAAAACCAGGAGTTTCGGAGAAGGTATAAGTGGGAGGGACGGATGCTAAGAAGCTGCACATGTGACATGAAACCACAAGTTGAAGGCACTCGGAACTGGGCCAGGCTCAGAGCTGATGCTCCTATATCAGCTAGCACTTTTATTCCACTTAAACACATATTTTGGCTAATAATGAGCCCCTCTTCTTGGTGCTAATCGTTTGGAGGGTGGTGAAACAATCTCTTTTATAAGCCCTTAGATGCTCCACCAATTACTGGCCACATCAATATAAGCAAGACCCCACCTTAGATTCTCTGCCTGTAAAATGAAGGTTAAAGTATCTCTCCACCTAACGCACAGGAGAGACTATGCTTTATAAACTGCAGAGATGTTGGCTGTTGCACTTCAGCTCTTGCCTCCGTGTTTTGCATCTTTATCATGAGTATCGATTGGCAAAGGGATGTTTCTGGGAACAGAGTCCTTTGGCAAATGGTAGGCCAGACAGAGCTGCTTAGACGGAGTTAAAAGTTTTTGTGTTGTTTTTTTTAAAAAAAAAAGTTGTGTGCTTTTATATCCATTTGGCTGAATTGCTGATTCAGAAAGCAAATACTGAACAGACAGAAAATTTGGTGTGAGCTCCAAGACAACAAAGAGGGTTGTGAACTTCCAGGTTGTTTATGGAGAAGCAGCTGAAACCAGCTTTGCGAAGGGGGAACTCGCACCAGGTAACAAAAAAGCTACAGCCCTGGAAGCCAGGCAGGATTGATGATGTTAATTAAGTTCATCAGATTCTCACTCCCTGTATCACCTGCTCAGCTGCCTGGAGTTACAGATGAGGTCTCGTCCGCATCCACGTCTAAACTGCCAAGCGTCCCAACACCGAGCTGCACACCCAGAGGGCCACGGCCCACCTCAGCACCCTCTGGGCGTTTCACATGTGTTCAGACAAGCCTACACCTGTCTTCCCTGGCCTCGCCCTGTCCATGTTCCCTGCTTCTACTGACCCGCCCTCTAGGGAAACAGGCCCCCACTCCCACCCCTCACCTCCCACCCCCCACATCATCCAGGCTGACCCTGGTGTCCCCAGGCCACTGGTCCTAGACAATCGGGGTCAGGCTGGGATTGGGGCAGAAATGCAAGGTTCCGTGCCTACCCCACAGCTATGCTGTCCTTTGTCACCCAGGCCTGGAAGGGACACTGCCTGATCCCACCTTTCACAGAAACAGCGCTGCAGGTCTCTAGCCCCACACCCTCTCTCTCCATTCCACCATTCTTCCCTCCCTTCCTCTCTCTCCACGGGCACTTCTCCACCAAAAGCTTTCATTCTCATGTGTATCCACTCCTGCAAATCGGACCAGGCCAACACATGGCCTCAGGCCTGCAAACAGCAGCTCTGCCTCCTGGTATGGCCACCTCAGAGATACCCTGCTACATCAAATTCCTTTTTATTCACGAATACAGGTGGAAAAAGCTGTGCTCTAAAACCTTTGGTATCAGTGAAGAATTTCACCTACAAGTAACAGAAAACTGAAATAATAGTGGCTAGAATAAAATAAAGGTTAACTTTTTGTCTCATGTTAAAAGAAGTCTAGAGGCAGCCAGTCCAGGGTTAATATAGAAGCTCCATAACCGTCAGTGACCAGATTCCTCTATCCTACCTTCTGCCATCATTAACATGAGGGTTCCATGCTTGAGGTTACCTCATGATCCCAAAATAGTTACTATAGCTCCTGACATCACATCCACATTCCAGGCAGTAGGGGGCCAAAAGGGACAAGGGCAAAATGGCACGCCTCCCAGCTGAGTCAGCCTCATTCCAAGAGCTTTCCCAAGAACCCCACCCAATAACCTTTGCTTACATCTTATAGGCCTCTTTCTGAAAGGCTAAGAACTGTGGTCTTATAAAAAGCCCATTGACACACCCAACACTATAGGCTTTCTGTTGCTAAGGGAGATAAGGGTGTGGATATTGGGTAAGAAAATAGCAGCCTCAGACATATTTTCTTGAGAGCTAAACAAAAGTAAGGGAAGAGAGCCTCACATTAATTTCTCACCTAGTTTCTTGGAGGGGGTCACAAGAGGAGAATGATACAAGGGCTGAAACAATGATTATGGCATCATAAAAAGGGGCAGAGTGCCAGATATTCTCAGCTCATTCTACACCTGAGATGCAACACTGATCTGAGGTGCTCACCTTAACAAGCCCACTGCCATATTCCAGTGCTAAGTAGTTATTTAAAACAGTAGCTGACTGAGTAATATTCAGCTGGTGGTCTACTGGGACCTCAGGGTCTTTGTCTCCTGAGTTTTCAGAGTTTGTTCCTCCTCATCCATCTTTTGTTTGTGACATCTGCTTTTCTCCTTGAAACGATTTACTCTAAAACCCTGTTTCTAGTGTTTCTGGACCACAGTCTTCACATTGTGGCACCAAGTTGTTGATCAGAATGGAAACCCGATCTCAGATGAGGGACACCGCAATGTCACATGATGACTGGCATGATTTCCACAAAGGCCACTGACAGGTTTGCCTTTTTGAGCTGGCATGTCTGCCTCTAATAGAGAAAGCCTAGAGCTCGCATTTGTGGTGCTTCAGGATCTACAAGCTGTGGCAAGAACCAGACCCTAGATGCAAAGAAAGCAATAATGTATACGTAGCAGAGGAAGGCAAATAACCACACATCTGCTGGGGAGAACTGTCTTAAAGGTAAGAGATAACTCTGAGGGACAGAATAACATTGTGATTGTGAGCTTACTGGTCCGGAATAGAGAAACTCGGGTTCCAGAACCAACTTCCCTGGGTGTCATCGTGTGACTTTGAACAATTTACCTCTCTGAGCTCATTTTCTCCATCCATAAAATGGAACAGTAACAAATATTAATACTGTAGAACCTATTCATGAAATGAAATCATCTGTGGACAGCGCTTGGCCCTGTACCTGGCTTCTGGCACAGGGCAAGTGCCCAATAATATTAGCAATTACTATTATTTTTCTAGTGATAATAATGGTTTGACTTGTATCTGGACGGCACAGAAGGGGGTTAGCACAGGGCCTGGCTCATAATAAGGCTCGATAACTAACTTCAACGTTATTATTATCCTTGTTGTTGGGGAAGGAAATACCCAGAAAGTGTTTCCCCTTTCCGTAGGCAACAGATACTTCCTCTGGGTCAGGCTCCCTCGGCCTTTCAATGTGAGCCTCCAAGCCTCAGGCAGGAGAGAAGCAAGACATGGAAGCCCCTAAAGTAGCTCAAAGAGCACTGAGCTGCAGAGTCTGCGCAGCATCTGTGACCCCTTCAGGAAAGAAATGCCTCCCCCGCTGACCCGTCAGTGCTCATCTGGGTTCAGTGGCTCAGAAGCAGCGTCTCCTGCTCTGTGTCCAGTGTCCTTCCAGCAGTCCTCCCTGTGACAGGTTTGTGGGGACATCTGCCAGTTAGCAGGCCCTGCCAGGCACCTGTTGGCTAGCTAGGCAGGAAAATTACACATAGAGCAGCTGGGTATGGGGGAGGAGCATGGCAGACACCCCTTATCCCACAGAATACCCTCCCTCCAGTCAAGTGGCGATGGCCTGAATTTCTGGCTGAGATGCTGGTTTCTGAGAGCTCCTACCAGAAAATTGGATCTGTGTCCCTGTGGAAAATTCCACATTGCATAAAGCATGGCCCGATGAGCCGGAAAGGAAGAGCGGGGCATCAGGAGACATGGCTTTGCCATTCTGCAGCCCTGGGACTATGGGTAAGTCTCCTCTCCTCTGTGGGCCTTGGTCTCCCTGTTAGGAAAGTCCAGGGGGTGGGTGAGATACGTGGCTCTAAACTGTGAATCAGGGAAGCTTCTTACAAAGGCAGATTCCCAGATCCCACCCCCAGAAATTCGGTTTCAGGTGGACACAGAGGGCTCAGGAACCCACCGCACCTCTTCCCAGGCTGGCATTTATGGTGGTTTCAGGCATCCCGTAATCCCACAGCTCACTCTGAACATGACTGTCTCCTAGGCCCCAGGGAGTCAAATGGAGTGGGGGATCCAGAAGGGAACAGGAGGGAGACAGGGGCCCCCAAAGGCCCTGGCCTGGTGGCGGCTGTGTGCACATCACCCGCAGTAAACCCGCACAGCCTGGCTGGAAGCCCTCGGCCACCTTCCCCAGCACCAGCAGGGCAGCTGCCAAATACAGGCACTATTGGGAGATGCACCTTATGGAAACTGGTCTCCTTGTTTTCCCTCCGATGCTCTTACCTTGAAGTTTGCAGAAATCTGAAGGGATTATCTGTCCCAGCTAAGAATTGCAGGAGACGGGCTTTGCACTCAGATAGAGGGGTCCCCAGAGGCTGCGCTCTGACCGCTTGCCTTCCTGCTCACCTGTGCCGCCTCGGGCCATCCCTCCTGGGCCATCCCTCCTGGTTCGGGGCTGAGTCCCACAAATCCCTGCGGTCAATAAGGCGCAGCTGGTCCTGGGGACGGGGAGGATAAACTGGAAGAACAGTGTTTGCTGCAAAGCTTCTATCCTGTGCTCTGTGCCTCCCTCAGCATGCCGGTGAAAGCATGTCACACACATGCACGCACACTCGTCTATGCATACTCACATATAGTCACACACTCACACAACACACATGCTTTTCTCACACAAACAGACGCATTCACTCTCTCACACACAAACTCACACATCCTAATACTCAAACACATTCTCACAAAACACTCTCATACACACCCACACATTCGTGCCCACACACTTGCACACATTCACACACTTCAGTGCACACACATCCTCACACTCACACAGATTTACTCACATGCACACACATTCGTGTACTCACACAGACAAGAATGGCTTCCCACCACCACCCACTCCCAGGTGGTTTGTTCCCAAGCTGCTGATATAGCATCAGGCCTGGGAAGCTGAGAGACAGATTCACACTGGATGCGGCGCGGCAGGGCAGAGGCGCCCATCTGGTCCTCACACCCCAGGGAGGCGGGACACCCAGCTGGGCTTCCAAGCAAGAGGGTTCAGAGGGCTGGAGAGTAGGAAAAGCACCCCTCTCTCTTGTCCAGACATGGGTCGCTGTCACAGCATGCCTGAGTGGATCCAGATTTCCCCAGGTGTTTTTTGTTTTTTAATTTAATTTAAGCTGGCATTTGTAGAGGGCTCACAGTGTGCCAGGCACCATGCCAGGGGCCCTGCCTCACTCTCCAGCTCTCCAAGATGGGTAGTGTTCTATCCCCCTTTCACTCAAGAGGCAGCGGAGACCCAGACCGAGTGGCTCAGTCCCAGTCACATAGCTGGGAGGGACAGTGCCAGAGTTTGGACCTCACTGCAGCTTGGCTCCCAGGTTCTGCTGGGCTCAGGTGCTCCTGGCCACGCCCTGCCTGGCCTCACCACACCCCACTCCCTGGGAACTCCATGGGGTTCACCCTCCACTTTCTCTACACAGACACCCCAGCCCAGCCCAGCACAGAGGGCAGAGAGAGAGAGGCTTCCTTCCCATCACCCTGTTCATTGGCCACACACACCCCCACCGTCACACCCAGCCAGACTCCAGGCAGGAGGAAGAAGGCCCGCTGGTGACCTCCAGGAGTTCTGCCAAGAAAAACGCAGGCAGGAGGAGGGTGAGCAAGGACACACTCGGCTGGTGAGACGCGTCATTTCACTTTCAAGGAGACAGCATGTCTTGGATCTGGCCCATGCTGCTGCCAAGTCATATAAAATAATAAGCTCGTTCTGAAGGACAATTCGATCATATATATCAAGCCTTTAAAATGTGCATGCATGGGCATGTCCTGTAGTCCATTAATTCCACTTCTAGGAAATGTATCCTAAGGAAATATTTAGACAGGTGAGCAAAGATGTAGGTACAAGGATGTTCACTGGCAGTGCCATTTAAAATAGCAAAGAATTGAAAACAGCCCAACTAACCCAAAATAGAGAACAATCTAAATATATCCTAATGAAATCCATACAATGAAATAATATGCAGCTACAAATAATTTTTAGGATCATCAATGACATACATAGTCACAATCTATTTTTGAGTTTAAGCCAGGCTATAAGAAGCTAGTATTTACACGTTGAGGCCATTTCCATTACAATTCTCTATCAAAAAGAAAAATCTGGAAGTGAATGTTAACTAACACAGATCACCTATGGAGAGTAATGCCACAGAAGATTTTTCATTTTTTCCTTTTTATTTTCTGATTTTTCCTAAAATTAACATTCAATGAAGGTGAATTTTTTCAGTTGTATATACATTTTATTATATTGGTTTGACTACACATAAAATATGCCTGAGAGAGTACCCAAGAATTAGTGCCTCTGCTAACAAGACGGGTAGTTAAGGGTCAGAGCACATGGAAGGAAATTTTTCACCACGTACTCTTTTGTATCCTTCAAATTTTGAATCATATGAGTTTATATCTTTTTATAAATATAAACTAAATTTAAATTTTGAAACAAAACAAATAGATTTAAGGAGCATTTTTGACATTTCACAAACTCCATTTTTATGCAGCAGTAAATGTGGAAGGAAATGGTTTACATCAGAGTTGCAAACTCAAATACCTAGAAGGGCCAGGGAAATAAATGAGGAACACAGCTGGTGTGAGCAATAGGGAGTGGTAGGGACTGCGGCAAACTGGAAAGCAGAGCCCCTGTCTCTGTGCCAACGTGATTCTGCTCCAGCTGATTAGGCCACGCAGGAAGACTGCCCCAGGGCTGCCAGCCCTTCTGATTTATCGGTAAAAGTCAAACATTCAGAATTTCATACACATTTTCTCATTTTAAAATATGTGCTGTCCCCCAAAAAACAAGTCTCTGTTTGTAATTCCTACTGCATTACTATGAAATATTCTCATTGAGAGCCCCAGCGAATGTTAGGGCGGGGCAACTTGCCCAGAGTCGAGCGGTGGTTGCACAAGGCAAAGGCTAAAAGCCAGCACCCCGACTTCAGTTCTAGCAGAAGTTAGTTAACAGTGACTTGAAGGGAGGTGAACGTTTACAGGGTTAGCAGGCCCTCTAAGGGGCTGCGGTGTTTTAACAGAGCCAAGCGTCCCAGCCGACTCGCCAAAATCTTTTTAAGAGTAGAATTAGAGGCCCTGTGCAGAAGGATGAGCCCTCCCAGCTCCCCTGAAAGAGACAGCCCCATGTAAGCCTGGGCTGGTCAGAAGCCAAAGTCAAGATGTAGAAACAGGCTGCCAGACTACAGATCCTCCTCACTTCCTCTGGCCTCCCCACCTCCCTGCCTGTGGCCCTCCCCCTGCCCACTCTGCTGGGAGCCATCAGCCCAAGTCGCATCTGTCTCTCCCTCCATGCTCCCTGACCACACAAGGCAGAGGTGGGATTCAACCCAAAGCTGGCTCATTCCTCTGAGCCCTGGCCCTTCCCACCCCAACAGGCTCCCTCCTCGAGGTAACTCCCATCCTTTGAGCCCCAGTTCCGTAACCCATGAAATGAAGCCAAAAACACCTTTCTCCGGGTGGCTGTGACTTACATAGGATGAAGAGTGAGGAAATTAAAGATGAGACACCACTTTTCCTGCATCAAGTTAGCCAAGGTTTTAAAATGGTAAGACTCAGTGCTTGTGAGCATATGATGAAACAGGACATTTTCATATCCTGCTTCTGAGACTGTATGCCAGTGCAATATTTATGAGGGGTTATTTGAAAGTATATTCCAAAGTGTATGTCAAAGTCTCTAGGCAAATCTATAGACAGAACTTAGACGAATGGTTGCCCAGGGCTGGAGGGTTGAGGGGAAATGGAGAGTTACTGCCAAAAGTACAGTTTCTTTTGGGGGTGAAAAAAGTGTTCTAAAATTAGATCGTGGTGATAGTTGTACAACACTGAATATACTAAAAATCATTGAAAATAAAAAAAATAAAAATAAAAATCATTGACTTGTGCTCTTAAATGGGTGAATAATATGGTATATGAGTTATAGCTCAATAGAGCTTTTTTAAATCATAGATTTATGTACAAACTTGTTTGTTTCTGCATCATTTATGATAGAAATAAAGTTTTAAACAACCCATCCCACTAGCTCATGGAGCACCTGGCGCCCATCTTGGGGCCAAAAGGAGAGTCCTCCAGACGGCAACACCAAGATAACGGAATAAAAAGCTGACTGGGAAGCTGAGTCCTGATCATATGTTTGCGCCTAGATCGGGCCTTGCCAGAAGCTACTCCTGGACTCTGCAGTTACAAGAACCTAAAGTTCCTGTTCTGCTGAAGCAAGTTTAGGTTGGGTTTTCTATTACTTACAACCAAGAGTTGTAAATGAGACATGGCAGAGCTATCCACACACATACCCAAGATGATTGGCCCTCCTACTGTTCACGTCAAAAGCCAAGGACAAAGGGTACCGTTTTACCCAGAAGCATCAGCCCATCCCTCCTCTCTGAGGCCCCAGGCCCCATTGGGTCCAGCTTGCCTGCCCCAAGACCCGGGCCCCATCCCCCCCCCCCACCCACCCCACCCCCCCCCCCCCACACACACACACACACACACACGCAGATGCCAGAGACAGCACTGGGTGGATTTTTATTAATGTCAGCCCAGATGGGCCAAGGCAGTGAGGGGATGCCCAGCCCAGAGCCCCAAGGCCCCGCCCCCAAGGCAGGGGCAGCTGTACCAAAGGGGAGGGGTAGATGAGAAGGGGACCTCCTCTTTTAAGGGGTCGCCTACCTCCTTCTTTAGCCCCAATAGGGGAGAAGCAGGTGACATAAAGTGAAGCAGAAATGCTTCACGGAGTCCCCCAGGGCCTTTCCCTGAACCCCCAACACAAGTCTTTGGTGGACACGATTGCACAGACAGTTATAAAGTGACAGCTTGAGGGGTGCCACTTCCCAAGAGCAGGGCCTCAGGGGAGGGCAGGGGAGAGGTCTCAGTTTCTCCCCGTGGCAACTCAGTGCTTAGAAATGGGGGAGGAGCCCTTCCCTGCTGGGGCAGCCCCCTGGGGGAGCAGCACCTTCTGCCAGATAAGGTCTTGGCAGAGGGGCCCTCACACCCCACTCCCCAGCAGGCTCCCTCCCTTCCTGCGTCTCTAACTCTATCTGGTAAGACATAAAAAATTCTCTTATAAAAATACCTCTGCTCTGTCTGGGAGTGGGGAGGGGAGGGCAATCTCTGGGGAAGGAGAGAGCGGATGATGCCGGAGGCCAGGTCACACACAGCCTCTAAGGGGGAAGGGAGGGTCACAGTGGCGAGGGAGGGGGCTAGGAGGGGGGCAAGGGACCGTTGGCTCGGCGGGGGGCTCCCTTGGCGGCAGGGGCCCGGCCTGGGGCAGAGGGCACAGGAGAGACTCGGCGGGAGGTGGCAGCGCTCCGCAGCTTCTGTTTCCGTCGCTTGGCCAGTGGCGCGTTCTCCACGCTCTTCAGAAAGAAGCCTTCGCGCTTGCCCCGGTTGAACGCCTGGCGGAAAAGAAGGAGTGACTCCCCACACACCACGAGCCTGGCCTCAACTTCCAGACAATAGCTTTGGCTCCCTTCACCTTTCTAGACTCTGAGGACCTCGCTTCTGGGAGACCCCGCCTCTCCAGGCTCTACATACACACACACACACACACACACACACACACACACACACACACACACACGCCTCACCATGAAGGTGGCGTTGAGTCCTGAGCGCACAGCGGGCCCTGAGGACTCCAGCACATCAGGCGTCCGGAGCGGGGGCGAGGAGCGAGCGCTGCCGTCCTGCAGCCACGAGCTGCCTCGCAGCCCCTCAAGCTTCAGCCGCTTGGCGGGATCCACAGTTAGGAGTCCTAGAGGCAGGACAGGAAAGGATTAGGGCGGGGTCGTGTGTAGCGGCTGCCCCCAGAGAAATTCTAACAGCCCCACTCTCCTCCCACACCAGTCCCTGCACCAGGACACTTTACCCAGCGACAATCCCTGTCCTATCATGATCCCATGGCCTCCCCTTCCCCCACCAGGATCTGTGCCACCAGCTCCGCACCTCGCACCAGCTCCTTTGCTTCCTCAGAAACGCCCTGCCAGGCCTCCCCGTCTAGGGAGAAACGCCCCTCGCGGATCTTGCACATGATCTCCGCCGCCTGGCTCTGCCCGCCCTGGCCTGAGGCCCCCTGGAAGGGGACCTGCCCCGACAGCATCATGTACTAGGGGGTGGGAGGAAAAGTGAGCCGGGCTCAGGCTTCGGGCCAAGAGAGGCCAGAAGGTTGAATTCTCAGCTCACCCCAGGACCATTCCACCTCTCCGCTAGGGTAACTCCTGAGGCCCACACGCGATGCCCCTGATCTCCAACCCGGAATACCCAGATGCCCCTAGGATAGCCTCAGACCAAACCCTGCCATGCCCACCAAGATGACCCCTGTCCCCTGCCTCTGGTTCCCGTTACCCCTCGTCAGGAAGACCTCTGACCCCAGGCTCAGGCGTCCCATACCAGAATGACGCCGAGGCTCCAGAGATCGCAGGACTCATCGTAGCCCTGTTGCGCTAGCAGCTCAGGGGCTGCGTACTGAAGGGTGAAGCAGGGCGTCTGCATGGGCCCTGCCGGGCGCAGCCGCGCGAACCCAAAGTCGATGATCTTCACCGGGGCTCCAGGCGTGTCATCCGCGTACAGAATGTTCTGTGAGGGCGGGCAGGCAGCCATCAGAGACTGGCCCTCCGGACCACAACCTTCCCCTGCCGCCGAGGCCCTGTGCCCACCTCAGGCTTGAGGTCACGGTGCACCACGCCCGCCTCCTCGTGCATGAAGCTCACGGCCGACACGAGGCTGCGCAGGATCTGGCTCGCCTCAGACTCGCTGAAGTGCCGCTTCTTGCGGATGTGCTCCAGCAGCTCCCCGCCCCGCAGCAGCTCCAGGACCACGTACGTGTGCAGCTGCGGGCGGCGCAGCAGGCCACGGTCACCACGACCGACACCAGCCAGGCCCCAACTATCAGCCAGGCCCCGCCCCTCCATCACTGACAAGCCCTGCCTCCAGCCTTAGGCCCCGCCCATGTTCTATGCCCCGACCCAAGAAACACCCTTAGGCCAGCCCCCAGCCTTACAGGCCCCGCCCCTTTGTCCACCTTAAATCCTACCCCTCTCCATACTCTCCTCAAATTCCGCTCCCTTGGACATCTTCAGCTCCGCCTTCCGGTCCTCTGGCCTTACTCCCATCAAATCCCACCTTCCTGGCCTCCCAGGTCCCCTCAGGACCCTCCCATGGCGCCTTCAGACTCCGCCACCGGTCCGCCTCCCAGCCCTCCACCAGTGGCCCTTGTGGCCCAGCATTCGGCCCGTCACCTGGTCATGATGCACCTCGTGCAGTTTCACCACGTTGGGGTGCGACTGGCACAGACGCAGGGCAGCCACTTCGCGCTGCGTATTCGCCTCCAGCCTGGGGGCCGGGCAGACGGGGGTCAGGATGGCCAACCTCTGGCACTGCCCTCCCAAACACTCTACCAGGCCGAGCCCACCCCGGGCCCACCCACCTACGGCTGAGGATCTTGACGGCAAACTCCAGGCCTCCCTGGCGCTGGCGGCAGCGGCGACACACAGAGAAGCTGCCCTGGCCCAATGCGGGCTCCCGCAGGTCGAGCTCATACTGCTGGAAGAAGGGGGAGTCCTGGGGACAAAGGGAATGCATCAGAGGTCCTACCTGGGAGCCTTGTGGCCATGTGGCCATGCTATGCCCCACCTCAGAGAGGCTCCAGACCTCACCAAGGTCACACTGTGGGCGCCTGGTGGAGGCAGGTCCAGGCCCGGAACCCCCAAGCCAACTTCTCCCCACCCTGGCCCAACCCACCTGCATCATGGCACTCCTGGCCACCGCTGCCCGGCCGGGCCGGTCTTCAGCACCAGGCACTTCCAGCACATCAGTCATCACCGCGTTGTTGTGGTCAAACAAGATTGATGGGGCCACAAAAGAGTATCCCTGCGGAGGGTAGGGGTGGTGGGTCAGGGGCAGATGGGTATCTGGGGGCTAGAGTGCAAGTGGAGTCCCTAGAAGGCCCAGACCTGGCGAGGAGGAGAACAGGCAGAGGGAAGACCCCAGACCAGGGCGCAGTGGGGGATGTGGCCTTTGCTTCCTGGTAGACATAGAATGTGTAAACACTTTATTCTGCCTTGTTCTATGCTCACTTGGGGCCATGTCTGTCCCCCACCAGTCTATGACCCCTCCTTTCTCATCACAGTGACACCCCCCAAGTGTCAAGGGCATCACCTGGCATCACCTGGCACAATATAGTGGCCCAAAAAGTGAAGGGCAAATGCATGAAAGGACTGTACCCTAGCATCACACCTGCTTCGTTTATGAGAATTCAACTGTACCCACTGAGGACAAAAAAAATCCTTATTCCTTCCTTTCAAATCAAACTCTAGCCTCCTCTGCAAGGGGGGGCTACTGAGGAAATGTAAAGAGAAACCAAAGTTGATTCTTTGCCTTTCCTAAGGATCCATGTCCTGTCAATTCAAGGGATTCTCAGGGGTAATTTTAACAATGTGTTTTCTCCTAAAAATGTCGCCTCGCTGTGCACTGGCATGCAAGCTCCGCTGGGTGGGATTTTTGTCTGTTAGGTTTGTTGATACATCCCCAGTGCCCAGCTCTCTGCCCGGCACATTATGGGCACTCAATACAAAGTTTCGTATCATGAAATGAATTAATGAGTATAACCATCAATTCATATGAAAGAACTTTCTCAGGACTATGAGATAATGGATTAAGAGATGTTCAAGCACAGAGCTGTCACTTGTGAGAGCTTCACAGAAGGGACCGATTCATTCATACTTGATATTGGTCTATTCTTATTTAATGCTTATGGACCATATCCTACAGGTCAGGCCCCCACACTGGGCATACGAACACAGAAATTAAACATTGTCTCTGCCCTCTGGGAGCTTTGGACCAGGGGAGGCGGTCTCAGTGGGGATCTCAGGCAAAAGCTGACAAACTACTCAGAAGGAGATGCTGTCTGCAGAGGGTTAGTGCATGAAGGAAACGGCAGCCCAGGGCCATAGGAGTGGGGAAGACTTCACACGGGGGCAGCCAGCCCTGGACAACAAGGCTTGAAAGATGACAGAAACTGCCAGGTGGGCAACTGTGGGGACGGCTCTCCAGGTGGCGGGAACTGCATGTGCAAAAGTACAGAGATGTGTTCTGAAACCTCTGAGCAGTTCGCTGCTGCTGGAGCACCAAGCACTGAGGCTAGGGTGCTGAGCAAGGACCACACCATGCAGGCACTTGAATGCTGAGCAAAGGAGTTGGACTTGTCCAACAGGCTTAAGCTTCGAAAACAAGTGGAGGGGGTCTGTGCCCCCAGGAATCTGATATGGTGTGCCAAAGGGCATGCAAAGCCATAGTCTAAACATGGTATCTCTTCCTAAGTGTCCACATAAGTAAGTGAATAATTTAAAACAGTATTTTTACATAACAATAAGGAGATATGATGGAATAGAAGGGAAATTAACATGAAATTTACAGATAAACCATGAAGTTCAAAGACATGCCTTGCCATGGCGGTCTCTGACTGACAGCTCCAGGTACCCCATGAGTGGAGAGGTCTGGAGCGAAATACTGAGCCCTGCCAGATCAGGACACAGGGCCTATGCAGTGCCCATGTGTCAGCCAGGGCTGAGGCTGGCAGCAGCATCCTGCCTCCCCCACATCTGGAGTTCTATGAGCTCTCACTCACCTGGAAGACACGAGGGTCCCCAGATGGGGGGCTGCCAGGGGGTGAGTAGACAGGCTCTAGCCGAGTAAACTCCTCTGCAAAGTTGCCCACATCCAGCTCTGAGCGGATCTGGGGTCGGAATGGAGCTGGAATCTTCCTGGCAGCCAGAGCAGCCCAATCCAGGCCCTGGAAAAAAGGATTGAGAGACTGGGGGGTCAAAGGGCAAAATGTAGAAACCCCTCTCTACTCAGGCCACCCTCACTGGGCAGCTCCTTAGGGAGGCAAGGGTCTACTTGCATTTGGGAGGAAGGTGTTCTTCTTGCTTCCCCAGCCTCTACTTCCCTCCCTGGGATAACACAATCCCTATTTCCCTTGGAGAATCACCCTTCACCACATTCACTCAATTCTGGAACGTTTAATAGAATTCACTTGCAAAACAAACAAATATCTTCTTCCTACTAGACTTAAATCTTGGAGAATGTGGGCCTGTGACTGCTGGGGACCCCCTTGGTGTCTAATGATGAAGTCTGTACAGAAAAGCAGAACCAAGTGGCAAAGAGCTTCTTAATGACATCAGTTCAACACCTGGATGCAGGCTTGCCTGAAGTCAGAAAACTTTTCCTTGGACTTTTCACTTATGCGAACTAAACATGCCTCTTTATGTTTAAGCTAGTGTGCCGGGGCCTGACCATTGCCTGCCCAACATCCACTTTCCCTGTCTTCCTCAGTTCTATTGCCCCAATTTTATTCCCGGAAGCAATGGGCACAATTAAGACAATATTTTACAACTTCCTTGTAGTTAGAGGTGACCAATAATCTGTAAGCAAATATTGTGAGATAGGAATCCAGGAAAAGATTCTCAAGAGGAGGGTAGACAGTTAGCAAATGCCCTTTTAGCCTTTCCTCTCCTGCTTCCTGCCTGGATATCAGCCTAGATGGCAAGTGCTCCAGCAGTTATCTTGGACCATGAGGCAACCCTGGGGATGGAGGCTAAATGCTAAGACTGGAGGAGCATTTAAAAAAAAAAAAAAAGTTGCCGGGATTCATAGCAGCCCTGGCCTGTCAAACTCTGGACTTCTTTTTTGTAAAAAATAAATAACCCTCTAATTTGCTTGGACTTTTTTTTTTTCCAATCTGTTAGCAGCCAAATGCTTATTCATGGATATCACCATTTTGAGTCGGACTTTTAGTCACTTGCAGCTAAGAAGCCTGACTAGACTTGAAGGTCCCACTTCTGCCACAGAGACCTCAGAATTGCTATCACCAAAGAGGCTGTCTCCAGAGAACGGGAAATGAGGGGAACACCCCTTCTGAGCTTGAGGCCTTGAAGACCTTGGGGCCTGTCCGGTCTGACTATTGGCCAACGCACTCCCAGCAGTCATGGCCCAGCTTTGTTCAGGGTGGGCTTGAGGAATTCACTTAAGGAAACCGACACTGTTCAGCCACTTCCCCCACACAGGGACATCTTCACCACAGAGACTTAGGTTCCTGTCTGAGAAAGCAGCTCTGAGGACCCTTCTAGGCAGGTACTTGCAGGGAAGATTCAAGGAGATGGCACTCGTAACAGGGTAACTGAGTGCCTGGCCCACAATAAATGCCCATAAGTGGGTGCTTTTGCTACAATGTCAGACAAGTGGTACATCTGATACCCAAATGTAAACAGAACAAGCAGTGAAGAGCATGAGCCTTCAAGGCTCCCAGACCAAGGTTTGAATCTGAGCTCTACCATTTCCAGGCTGGGTGATCTTGGGCAAATTACTTAACTTCTCTGAACCTCAGTTTCCTCCTCTGTAAAGATGGGGATAATCAAGATGGTTCTCAGGGTTACATGAAATAATGCAAGCAAAGGGCCAACACACGGTAGGTATTCACTGTCACAGGTCCTACTAGGCAATGACACACCCAAGTCAGCGAGGTATTACAAGGAAATAGAATTCACTCTGCACTGCACTCTAAACTATATGAGCTCTTAGCAAGCAAACAAAACCTACATGGCTGATTGACCAACCATCTGAATGACATGCACACGGACTGTACAGAAACAAAGAACAAAATGCCTAGCAGGACACTAAGAGCCACAAGGGTGGCTTTTAGTACTGATCTGGAATAACAGAGGACCTGGAGTCTCTTCCCAGCTCTATACATTTACTGTGTGACCTTGGACAAGTCACCTCCCTTCTCTGAACTTGTCCAATGAAAGGACTGACAAATGCAGCCTCAAGTCCCTGCCAGCCCTGACAATCGACGAACCTAGAATTCTTTGCCCCAGGAACACATCTTCTGAGATTCAACAGAGATGGATGAGAAGATAAGCCTGCTTTCTTTATCTGGGGATTTTTCTACATCAAGTGAAACTGGCCTGTCTCCGACCATCCCTCCAGTGTCCCCAAACCCAGAGCAGCAGCCCAGCTTAGGTATGTGCAGAAAGGTGCGGGGGCGGCTCAGGAGCCTCACCTGGAAGAAGGGGTGATTCTTGACTTCCTGTGCCCCCTGGGGCCCCGCACCCAGCCGCTTCTTGGGGTCCTTGCAAAGTAACCGCTGAAGCAGATCCTGCGCCACAGGCCCGATCCGAGGGGGGAAGGGAGGGGAGCACTTCAGGATCCGTCTGGGAGGATTGGGGGGGGCGTCAGGGGCAGCGAGCCCCCCCTCCCTGCCCAGGCCCCTCAGCTGCCCTCCACATCCAGCCCCACTCACCGAGACACCTCTGCCTGCGTGTTCCTCTCACCCTCCAGCGTGAAGGGTGAGGCCCCCGTCAGCAACTCAAAGAGCAGGATGCCCAGGCTCCACCAGTCCACAGCCTGCCAGGGCCGAGCCAAAGTGAGGGCCTGCAGCCACCCTGGCCTCACCCCACCACCACCCCCACTCCCCTGCCAACCCACCTTGCCATGCCCCGACTTGCTGCGGATGATTTCTGGGGCCATGTACTCGATAGTGCCACAAAAGGAGAAGGTTCGCTCTTTCTGGAAGGGCAAGAAGACCCACTTTGGACACCCAGCAACCCCCAAGGTTCAGAGGAGAACTCACTGGACTTGTGAGGGTTGAAGCAGTGAGAACTTACTGAAGGCAGGGCCTAGGGCTGTTTACCTCTGTACCTCCAAGAAACAAGCAGTGCCAAGCATGGAGCAGGAGACAGGAAGGAGATGGCCTCCACTGGGGTAGGCGGAGAGATTGCTTTTACTCACCTCCTCTGTCAGGAACTCCTTGCTTAGCCCAAAGTCCGTAAGGACGATGTGGCCCTCGGAGTCAAGCAGCACATTCTCCAGCTTCAGGTCTCGGTAGATGATGCCCAGCTGGCAGGAGCAAGAGGGATACTGAGGACCCCTCCCCTAACAGCCCCAGCTCCTACAGCTCATGTCCCTGCACCAAGTCACTGCCCAGAAGAAGGGGACCCGCTGGAGAAGGGGATCTTCAGTGCAGGAGTGGGCCTGGGGTAAGACTGAGCCACTGAAGAGGAAAGGCCATTTAAGATGCAAAAGCTAGTAAGGAGGACCGCCCCATGGCAGGGGCCCAGGGAAGCAGGCCCCAAGGTCCCAGAGAGAAGAAAGCCTGTGTGAAGAGCCCCATGGCAAGAAGGCTTTGGGAGCCAAGGCATGAGGTCTCCGTTTGAGGAAGTTCTGTAAACACGGCCCCAAGAGGCAGTCCTGAGTTCCCTGTGAGAGGAAAGCACCTTCGAGGGGACATCAGGGGAAGAGACCCCACCAGGCAGTGCAGAGGCCTTCCTTCCAGGAGGCCTGAGCAAGCAGCTCTGGTCTCCACCACCCCCCGGGAAGAGAGAGAGAGATCGGAGGCTGCCATGTTTGGAAGCCCCTCATAAGGCCCAGACCCAGTGTCCATGGCAACAGGCATGCGGCCAGGTCCTCACCCACCTTGTGGAGGTGTTCGAGAGCCAGCACAATCTCGCCCCCATACACGCGCACCTCAGCCTCCTTGAAGTGCTGGCGCTGGTAGAGGTGGGTGAACATCTCACCACCATTCACATAGTCTGGGGATAGATTAGATGTTGGGAAGCAGTCCCCATGGGTGGCCCCACCTGCCTCCATAGCCCCCAAAGTTGGCAGGTGCCTTCCTTTACCCAGGATGAGGTGCAGCTTGGCATCGGTCTGGAAGGCGTAGTGCAGCGTGACCAGAAAGGGCGCCTGGCGCACCAGCTCCAACACTGACCGCTCAGTGCGAGTGTGCTCCTGCGTCTTGGCGCGCTGCACCAGCGCAGCCTTGCGCAGCACCTTCATGGCATACAGCTTCCCTGCGTCGTGCCCACCCGCCTTCCGTACCAGGAACACCTTCCCGTAGGCTGTGGGAGCAGCGAGTAGGCAGAGGGTAGGCGGTGAGCAGGAGGGTGGTGCAGACTGGTGGGGGTAGGAGTGATGCCAACCCAGGAGGGTGTGCAATTGGGGGAAGGAACTCGGGTGAGAGGCAGGTGTGCAAAAAGCTGGCAGAGGCTTCTAAGGGAAAGGTGTGCACAGCACTGGGAGGGTGCTCAGCAAAAGCCAGGAGGGGTGTGCAAACCAGCTGGGGGCTATGCAACTCCAGGAGGCCTGCAGGGCAAGGTGGGGGCGGGGCCTGTGCAAACCTGGGGAAGATCAGACAGATTTGAGGACATGCAAATCCAAGCAAGGGAGGCAGAGGTACGTGCAGATTTGGGAGGGATGTGCAAACCCAAGCTGGGGAGTTTGCAAAGTGGGGGAGAGGACTCTAATTATCAGCGCAAGGAGAGGAACTGTGCAAATCACTTGGGAAGGCTGCAAGCCCCCAAAGGTGTTGGCAAATCCAGGAGGCCCTTGCAAAGGGCATGCAAACCCTGGCAGGGCAGGGCAGGCAAGGCGGGCTGTTCCAGGAAAGGGTGGGGGGCATTGCTGGTGGCCTGGCCCAGGCCCAGGCGGGTGTGCCGGCAGGAGGCAGGAGGCCCAGGGCACGGTGCCTGGGACATCTGCCTGGTGGGTAGGGGTCCTCACCTCCCGTGCCCAGCACCTTGAGCAGCTCGAAGTTCTCCACGCTCACCTTCTCCTTATGCCCAGTCAGGTTGGCTGTGGGCATAGGGGGCGAATGAGCCCAGCGAGTGCATGACCCCTCCCTGCGGCCCAGGCAGTCATCACCCGGCCCCGCAGCCCCTGGCGGCCCCTGCCCCACCTTCCGTGATCCGCAGCTCCACAGCGCAGCCCTCCTCCTCGTCCTCGTCCCCCATGGTGGGCCGGTCGCTGGGGCCCGCACAGCTCGGCTCCGGGCGGCGCCGGTTACATGGCGGCTCCGGCCGGGGCGGGCGCTTCCTGGTGCCGCCTCCAGGCCGAGTTGGGCGCCGGCACCGCCTCCCATCTCCCCGCCCCGAGCGGCCTGAGTCAGGCGCAGGAACGTGACAGCTCTGGGCTGCGGGTGGGCGGGCGGGAGCGGCCAGTCTTCTGCGGGCGCACGGGGGAGGGCATCAGAGCTGTGTGCACCCATACCGCATGCGACCCTCCTGGTGACCTCGGAACAACCCCTTGGGAGCCATGCCTGGGATCTGCAGATAACCTGGAGCTCCAATTGCGCAAACACTCCCAAGCCAGGTGTCTGCCCTGGGGTGCCTGGTGAAGCCAGTGGTGCGGAGACCCTGGAGCCTGTGCCGCAGAGGAGTCCACACCGGCACTTCAGAACTTTCCCCTCCAGGGTAAAAGCCCTAGTGGCAGCCCAACATCTCTAATTCTTAGCCACCAGTGAAAGTGAGGAATTTCATAAAATTCACAACCCACCACCTCGTTTGTGATCACTCCTCTAAGTCAGCAAACAGGGAAGGGGTCTGTAGGTCCCCTTGACAGATGAGCAGCTGGAAGCCACACAGCTACCTTTATCCAGCTGCTGCCAGCACAGGGCTGGCCCAGCACCTCTCACTCAGTGTGACCCACTGTTCTTGGTGCTGGGCAGCCTTAAGGAGGTGTGTAGGTCCCGGAAACCACCCAGCTCAGCTCAGCTCAGGTCCACACCGCAGCGGCCAGCTGAGACCCTCTCCCCTGCGGACTTGCCTTTGCAGGGGAGGGTCTGGGGACTCAGGTGCCCTGAGGACCAAAGCCCTGTCTCTGGGCTCCCCCTACCCAGGGAGCACCTACAGGGGACACTGGGAGGGTGCTGGAGCCAAGCCCCACCCCATGACTGGGAGGGGTGACCGAATCTCTTTAGACCAACCTGTAAAAGCACCTCAGGCCTCAGCCACCCTCCACATCCCACCCAGTGCCACGCACCCTCCCGTGGTTCTGCCCTGTCATCCCCAAGCCTGGCACGGTGCCCATGCAGAGCCCAGAGTAGGCCTCAAAAAGGAACATGGAGGAACATGAGCCTCACAGGGATGGCCTCCTCTCCATCAAGCCTGGAGCCCTGACTGGTCTGTCCTCCAGAGCCTCGTTCCCCTCCCTGACAACTGACAGGGGCCACCAACAGGGTAGGCCACCATCAAAGCCCCCACCCTGAGGCCTATGGGAGAGGGCTTCCAGCTGGAGGCCTGGGGTTCCGCTCCCACAGAGGCTATCAGCCTCTGAAACTGGGGCTAAGAGGAGGCAGGCAGAGCAGTGGGTTATTTCTAAGCGGGTTGTGGAAGCCCTATGAATCGGGCTGCTACAGGTCACCCTGGGGAGGCTGGTCTGGCCACCCCTCCCAGCTCTGCCTACCCCCAGATTCAGGCTGCCTCACCTCAGCCCGGGGCAGCCCCTCCCTATCTTGGGAGGCCCCAGTGCCTTGAGTCACATCCTGCCACCCAGGCTAATTGCCCCCTCCTACAGGCCCTGGTCAGAGACTGTCCTGTCCCTCTCACTTCTTGTGTTCCTCCATGACAGCCCCTGGCACTAGGTGACCCACCAGGCTGTGACCTCCCTGGGGAGGGGCTCAACCCCAAAGGGGTGGGGGAGAAATGATGAAGAGATAGGAAGAAGTGAAAGGAGAGAAGAGGGTGCCAAAGAGGGGAGGGCAGGGCCTCTGGGGTTCACTGCCCCCACTCCAGAGCCCAAAGCCCACCTTTTAAGCAAAGGCTGAACCCAGACTAAGGCCCCACCCACTGCTGGCTACCCAAGAACCCCCCACCCCTCTGGGACATCCGGGGAAGCCCGACAGGCCCCTCCCCTGAAGAAAGCCCTTCTTTGCCCTGTGTCAGGTAAGGAAGCCAGGAGTCAGAGACCCCACTGGCAGAGGAAGACTCCAGGCCGCAGGTGTCCCTGGTGGCTTGTGGCTCTGGATGCAGCCAGTACACAGAGAGCAGATTCAGGTCATTGTACCCCAGCTTTATTGTCATGTCCCTCATGGCCCAGCTGAGGCTCAGAAATAGGCCCAGGCCACTGCCCCCAGGGGATGCTCCTTGGCTCCCCACCTGGACCGGGCAGGGGTCTCTCTTGTCCACTCCTGCCTGCCTTCTTCATCTTGGGGGTCCCCCAGAAACCGCCTCCTCAGTGAGGGCCACATGGCAGAACCAGAGCCCTGGCAAGGAGCTGCTCCTGGGGACCCGCCATCCCCCCTGCCCACAAGCTTGTCCCAGCTCCATCTCAGGGCCCCAGTGCCAGCCATGGAGGACCTGGGGGCCCAAGCCTCCTTGTCCAAGGACTTGCCCCAGGGGCCCTGGCTCCCAGAATTATTGGGCTGTCTGGGGCCCCCACTGAGACTCCAGTGGCGAGGTGCCTGCACTCCCAAGCTCCCCGTCCACACGGTGTCACTGGCTGAGGGAAGGGGCGAGAGGACGCTTCTCCGGTTCCTGCACCTCGAGGCCTGGAGGGAAAGGCTCAGCTCAAGCCCGCTCCCTTGGGGGACTCCCAGCATTGTTGGTGGCCCACAGGGCCCTGCACTTGTACCCACCCTCCACCCCCCTATCCTCTTCTCAGCTTTCCTGCCTCACCCCAGCTGCACTGGCTGCCTGGCCGCCTCCAACATGGCACGCTTTGCCTCAGCTGCTCCCTCTGCCTGCATTGCTGTTCCCCAGATATGTCACACAACAAATTCACCTCGTAGTCTCTGCTCCAACTTCCCGTCCCCTCTGAGGCCTACCTCGAGCACCCTAATTAAAACTACAACCCACCCACCCAGAGCTCCTGACCCCCCTCACCTTGCTCTCTTTTTCCCCAGAACATTATCACCTCCCAGCATTCTAGGGCTCAGCTGCCCAGTACGTGACTGAGCAAATGAGAGGTGGGTGCTCTGAACCGTAATGTGCTTGAGTGTAAAATACCTCTAGACCTGAAAGACTTAGTATGAAAAAATAATAATGATGTAAAATATCTCACTAATGATTTTTTACACTTACTACATATTGACATGGTAATAGTTCAGACCTATTGAGTTATATAAAATATGTTATTAATATTAATTTTACCTGTCTCTTTTTACTTTTTCTCATGAGGCCACTAGAAAATTTTAAATTATACACGTAGCTCATATCTTACTGCTATTGAACAGGGCTGTTATAGATGATTGTTATTTTTATGCATATTGTTTACTGTCTGCCTCCCACACCAGAATGTTCCCTGCTGTGTATCCCCTGCTAGCACATCACCTGGCACTTAGTAAAGGCTCATTGTCAAATGAATGGATGGATGGATGAGGGCTGCCAGGGCCCCACGCAGGGCAAATACCCCACTCACCCTCTCGGCTGGCATCTGCTTCATGTTCCTCCAGGGTCTCAATGGAGCCATCCCATCCCACGCCAGATCCTAGGGGGCCACAAGGCAGCTGCTGGGCCACAGGGACCAGGCCAGAGGCAGGCAGGGCTTGTGGAGCGACACAGGGGACAGGAGGGAAGCCCCCTCCCCCAGGAGTTGGTAGGTCCACAGGAAGTTGGGGGCTTGTAGAGGCAGAGACCTTTGCCCCTCACCTTTGCCATGGGAACTTGCCATGGGGCCTGGACGGCGCTGTCGGAATCGCTGCCGGGGGGTGTCCCCGGGGCTGAATGACTCAGAGCTTCGCCCCACTGGGAATCGGGAGCTGAGTTTCCGCCGCTGCCCACCTGCCAGGGTCTCATCCCGTAGGCAGAGAGAGCTCTGGGCCCGGCGCATAGGTGCCGGTGAGGGGGACCCTGCAAGACGCACAGGCATTGGGGGGTGTCCGAGCAGTACAGGAGGGGCAGGGCAGAGTAGAGGGGTAGAAGAATGAAGCACGGGCAGGGAAAGGAGGCTGCAGGGGTGGGGGAGAGTCTGGGTGAATGAGGGTGGCAACAGGAGGCGGGACCTTGTGCTGGTTCTGACACTAACTCACTGTGTGACCTTGGGCAAGGCACTTCCCCTCCCTGGGCCTCGGTTTCCTCATCTGCTGACTGGAATAAATGACCGCTCACTAAAGGCCCCTGCCGCTCCGAGGTCCTAGGCACTGCTGTGGATGGGTAGGACTGGGTAGGTGGCAGCGCAGACAGGAGGAAGGTGCCAGAAGAAAGGGACGCAGCAGGGACGCAGAGCAAAGCGCCACCATCTGGGGGGGTAGGGTGCAGCAAGGAAGGCCAGCGGGGGCATTTGTGTAAGCCATGCAGGAAGGTAGAGACCAGAGACATTGGTAGGCGCCAGAGCGGGAATAGAGGACATGGGGTAGGGACCATCCTTGTCACCTGGCCCCCAGACCCACCTGTCCCATCCGCCTCCCTGCCCTCGGAGAACTCCATCTCTGGGGGGCCCCCCAGGCTCTCGGTGCTGCCAGCCCCATCGGCCCACGGGCGCGGCCCCCCATGGAGGCCTCCCTCCCGCCGGGGCCGCATCAGCCTCTTCACCTTGTCTGCCAGCCAGCTGCCCTTCCTGGGGGCAAGAGGGCACAAGAGTGGGTAAGGCCAGGGAGGAAGGAGGGACAAAAGGCCATTGTCGGGGATGCAAAGGCCAGGCAAACCCTCATTGATCCTGCACCTGATCTGGGCCAGGGTCAGAGGGCAGGCAGGGGTCAGGTTGGGAGGACCCCAGCCCAGAGGTGGAGGGGCCACTCACTTGATCCGGGGCAGGGGCCCAGGCTCCAATACACGGTACTGGTCCATGATCTTCTCTACCAGTTTCTGTTTCTCTCGACGCAGGGCGTTGAGCTGGTCGCTGGAGGGATGGGAGGGAAGGGGTGGCATGAGGCCCCGGCAAGAGCAAGGCTCAGGTTCTAGCAGGTATAGCCCTGCTGGTTGGTAGCACACTGACACACTCCTATATGGGGTAATACACTGCCACTGCCCCAACACCCTGGGGTCAACCCCAGCCTTTTACCCAGGACCTCCCCAGGCATCTCGCCCTGAACCACCAAAGGGGTCCCCAGGATGCGCTCCAGCTCCCTGCAGCATGCTGTGCCCACCCACCACCCATCACCACCACCCCCCGCCACCAGCCTGCTCACAGGTACTCGCGCTGTTCACGGTGCAGGTGGTCCCGGCTCTCCAGGCTGCGCTCCAGGAGCTCACGGTTCTCCCGGCTCAGGGCCTGCACCTCGGCCAGCAACTGCCGGTTCTCCTCTTCCTGGGCGCTCCGCAGCTCTGTTAACAGCTGTCAGGGTAGGCGGTAGGACAGCTGGGAGTTTAGCGGGGCTCAAGGTGGCCACCTTCCACCCCCAACCCCCTCCAACCCCACCCTGGCTGCCGCCCACCCCTCACCACACCTCGCACTGCGTGGTCAACCGGCAGGCACTCAGGTCCAGCTGCTGGTTGGACTCGCGCAGTCGCTGGCTCTGCACCTCCAGCTGTGCCCGCTCCAGCTCCAGCCGTGCCAGCCGGCCTCGCAGCTCCCCACGCTCACCCTGCAGCTCGCCTCGCTCCCGGGACACCTCTGCCAGCAGCGTCTGAGCCCTGCGGAGGCAAGGAGAGCTGCTCTCTAAGGGGGCTCACCACCCCCCAGGGCCCTCATGAGGGCCAGAGGAGGCTAAGCAGGATACCCACACACAACGACAGAGACTGACTCGCCACTAACCCACTTCACAGAGGGAAACACTGAGAACTGGCCCAAGAGGGAACAGGCTGCGCCACAGATGGTACCTGTCATGCTCGCTCTGCAGCCTCCGAAGCTCTTCCTCCAGGCCCCGCTGCCGATGGCCATCCTGCATCAGGCGTTCGCGCTCTGCCAGCAGGGCCAGCTCCTGCGCCTCCACACTGGCCTTCTGGGCCTGCAGCTGATCGTGCCTGGGATGAACAGGGGCTGAGAGGGCTGCAGGGGCCTGGGGCTGGGGCAAGCAGGCAGCTGTACTGCCTGGACCTGGGTATCTGCCATCTCCTAAGCATAGGTTCCCAGCAAAGCCACAGGGCAGAACACCGTGCCAGGTGCCCACCACTCTTGACAAGGGTACAGCAACGGAAGTGGGGCTTTAGGTTTAGGTGGTGGCTTCCCTGGGGGGGAGAGGAGCTTGCTTGGGGGAGACTCACCGGCCCTGCAGCTCCCTGTGGGCCAGCTCCAGCGCCCGCATGTTGGCCTTGAGGTCACGATGCCGGGCCAGCAGTCCCTCTAGCTCGGCCTCCTGCCGCCGCTGCAACTGAGCCAGGGCCTCGTGGTCCCGCAGCAAGGCCTGCTGCTGCCCTCGGGTCTCCTCCTGGGACCGCCGCGCTGCCAGCACCTCCTCCTCCAATGCCCCCAGCTTCCTGTGCAGCTCTTGGCCTTGCATCTCCAGTAAAGACTTTTCGGCCTAGGGCAGAGGAGGGGGCAGGGACTACAGGGGTGGAACCCCAGGCCAGAAATGGGGTAAGGGAGAGGGGGCAGGGCAGAGGAGGAGAGAAAACTATGGAGGAGGCAGAGAGCTGGGTGGGGGCAGCCTGGAGCCAGAGGCAGAGGCCGAGGTTAATAGACAAGGAGAGGGGAGCGGTGTCACAGAGACGGGTGCTGGTGCCAGGCCGTGGAGGCAAGGGCAGGAGACACAAGGCAGAGACGGGACAGATGGGGCTGGGGTGGCAGGGAAAGCAGTAGGAACTAATGGCTAGCTGTGGAGAAGAGGGCTGGAGATTGGGCAACATGGGCACAGATGTGGGGGCTGGGGGCAGGTAGATGGGGGTAAAAACAAGCGAAGGAGGAAGGGTCAGGGGAAGGGGCAAGTAGAAGTGGGCAGGGGTGGGAAAGAGGGGTGCAGAATGGGATGGCTGGGGTCAGGGGGCACGGATCTGAGACTAGGGCAGGGGGCAGTAGTAAGTGGGCAGGGTGGGATGAGGGACAAGGTACCCGGCTGCCACACACCTGCAGGCGACTGCTGTGCTCCTGTGCCCGTTGGCTCTGTAGCAGCAGCTCCTGGGCACGCCCCTGCAGGCTTCCCAGCTGCCCCTCCAGGAGCTGCAGCTGCCCCTGCAGAGCCGCCTTCTCAGCCACCAGTGTTGCATTCTGCCCAGCAGGGAGGGGGGTTAGGAAGGGCCAGGTCACTGCTCCCCTCACCACCCCACCCCATGCCCACCACGGTCCACCACTCACACTGCGCTCCACCTCAATGAGCCGCCCACTCTGGGCCTCCGTGATCCTCGGCTCAGCGTGCTCCTTGGGCCCTAGCCCCACAGGGCCCTGGCGCAGCTGCAAGGAACGGCCGTGGGAGGTCACGCAGGGGAGTGGCAGCACTTGGGGATGGCACAGAGACCTGAACCCGTGGACCCTTACCCCACAGCCTTGCACTCCTGGCTCCCGCAGTTCTGTCACTCTCCATCCTGACCTTGTTACCTCCTCTTCATTCGGCAGCAGGCGCCCTTGCCCGTGCTGCTTCTCCTGCACACCCTACTCTTCCTCTGGGACCCAGTTTCAACACTGCTTTCTCCAGAAAACCTCCCCTGACCAACACCACACATGCCAGCAAGGTCTGCTGGGTGCCCACTGGCCCCTGGCACCGTGTGATGGTTGCCTGTTTTCTTGCCTCTGTCCTAGGTGGACTGTGAGTTCCCTGAGGGTGGAGGTCCAGTATTGGGCCCCACCACACCCCAGTGCTGAGCACTGAGCCCACACATTGCAGGGGTGTCAGAAACAACAACAGTAATTGAGCACACTACTGTGTTTCCCTGAAAATAAGACCTAGCTGGACCATCAGCTCTAATGCGTCTTTTGGAGCAAATAAGACCAGATCTTATTTTAATATAAGACTGGGTTATAATATAATATAATATAATATAATATAATATAATATAATATAATATAATATATACAATATAATATAATATATACAATATAATATAATACAATACAATATAATATAATACCGGGTATAATATAATATAATATAGTACCAGGTATAATATAATATAACATAAGACTGGGTCTTATATTAATTTTTGCTCCAAAAGACGCATTAGAGCTGATGGTCTGGCTAGGTCTTATTTTTCAGGGAAGCACGGTAGGAAGTGGTAGGGCCTAAGCGAGAGACACAGCAGTCACCTCAGAGCAAAGCTGGGTTCTGTCCATTTGAGGAATGGGGAGACAAGGCCCCCAGAAGACCACCTGGTCTGGGCAGTCAGCCTGACTCTCAGCACAGTGCTCCCTCCAACAGGCCCCATAAGGGGCCACACGGTGAGCAACTGGCTAAGAATCAGGGGACAAGACCAGAGGAGGCACTGGAAGAACCAGAGCCCATGCGGTCCTGGACGTCTGCACGCAAAATGGAGGGAGGAGTGGGGCAAGGCCCCCAGTTCCCAGGGCTGCAGCGTCACCTGGAACAGCTCCTCTTCCAGCTGCAGGGCCCTTGTCTTGAGCTCCATCAGCGCTTCCTCCTTGCTGGTAGCTGCTGCCTGCAGCTCAGCTTCCAGCAGCTGCTCCAGGCTCTGGTACCTGCCAGAAGAAGCTTTGGCATATACCCCTCCCTAAGCCCTTGCCTGGCCCTCTCTGACCCTCAGGCAATGTCCCCACCTCTGGTGCTGGAACTCTTGTTCCCGAAGAAATTCTTGGCGCTCCAGAGCCGCCTGCTCCAGCTCCCTCTGCAGATGCTCCAGCCGGGCCCCCAGCTCTTGGCCCCGTACCACGGCCTTCTCTAGTTCCTAGAGGCAGGCAGAGCAGGCTCAGGGCCAGAAGAACAAACCACCACCCTCACCTGGAGGCAGGGGAGGGCGGGATACAGAGGTCTAAGAGTCAGAAAACCTGGCTTTCTGTCCTTGCTCTGTCACACTAGACAAACATCTTTAACCCTTTGGGCCTCTACTCCCCCATCTGTAAAAAGGTCACCTTGCAGAGTGGGTATGAAAGACCTGGGAATTATAAGCCTGGCAGGGTGTGAGGGAGGCCCCTGGGCTAGGGGTGAGAGACATTTGCTGGGCAAGTGTCTTCACCTTTCTAAGCCCATGGTTCCTCAGGTGCCCAGTGACAGCTGAAAGCGGCCTATGTGCTGAGGCCACACTGGCCATGTGAGGGAAAGAGGGGCTCAGTGGAGGCAGGTCTGGAAGCACCCTTGTCCACAGGGGATGATAACAGAAGACAGGAACTTGGTGAACACCAGGCCTGACCACAGTGGGGCCTGGGAGGGAGAAGGCAGAGATGCTGGGGCCAGGCGGCCTCTGGCAGTTGGGTTACACCATGTGGAAAGGGGGCCCACTTTGACCTGTGGGCCCTGGAGGGAGATAGGCCAAACCACTGTGAAGTGTGGGGGCCCTGGCAAGATGAAACCACAGGGAAGGGCCAATTCTGACCAGCTCCCTGCCAAATCCTGCCTCTGGAAACCAAGTCTACAGCCTTTTCTCTCATCTTCCTGGCTTAGCAACCCCACCAGAGCCTCCCCCCAGGGTCAATGCACTTCCAGACACCCTTGGCCACTGCCTGTCACCGAAAAAACTACAAGTCCCATGATGCCCTGCTGCCAGCAGCCACTAGAGCCCATAGGCTGAGGGTATGAAGACTAGTAGTACAATGAAGGAGACTTGAAGCTCAGGCCAGATCCCTGCCCTACCCTCCTCCAGGCCCTGGCCACAACTGTCAGTGCCACCTCCAGTGCACCTCCTGCCCACCTAACTCAGAAGGCCCACGTGGACAACGCCCTCAGCCCTTGGTTCCCTGACCTCCCCCTGGATGGCCACCACCTCCTATGTCACACCCAATTATCACCAGGAACTGCTCCCACCAGGAAATCTCACAAAATTCCCCACTCTGTCCTCAGCCTCTTCCACCCTGTCAGTCCTCAGAGCCGGCTCTTCCAGCTGGCCAGCCCCACCCTCACCTTCACTGCCCACCTGTTGGCATTGCCTCTCCATACTGCCCCAATCTCTCCACATTCATTATCTTACAGCATCCGGTGGGGCAGGTAGTTTTATTCCGGTTTTACAGGTGAACTGACTCAGAAAGGTTAAGTAACTTGCCCCAGCCACACAACCGATAGGGGATCCAGGCTACAACCCAGGTCTGCCCGACAGCATCAAAGTTACATCCTACAGAGACAGCCTCTCAGCCTTGCCCTCTCACCTGCACCCCCAAACCTCACATTCCCCAGGCCTGCTGTGCACAAGGCCTAACCCTGGGTCAACCCAACAGTGTGCTCCCCACTTCACTCCCTTGGTAGGAGCCTTGGAGCCAATTCTTCCTCCTTTCTGAACCTCAGTAATCTGGTCAATACAACAGGGATGAAACTGGAAACTGCTCAGCAGGAAGATTCGATTCCTGTGTGCAGCACATGCTCTGTTCCCTGAAGCACTGGGCCCCGCTGTGCCAAACACCCTTCCCATTGCCTCGTCATCTCCTCCACTTCCCCCTGAGGAGCCTCTCAACACGTGGCCCTGACCTCTCTGCTCACTTTAAACCCTCCAGTGGCTCCCACTGCCCTCATGAAAAAAGCCACAACTCCTTCCTTCACTTGGAAGACAGATAAAGCCCTGCCCAAGAGAAACACTGCTTAATTAATTCTCACCTCCCTCCACTCCCCACCTCACACTCCACCCCTACAAACTCTTGCCTGCGCCTCCTCCTGGATCACTGCCGTTCTCTCCCCTCCTCCAGGAAACCTTCCCTGACATGCCCTAGCCTGAGTCCAGTGTGCTTTCTGGACCCCCGTGGCTCTTTGCATGGTCCTGTCTCCACCCCAAAATGGGAACACTTCCCTGCCTGGTACAGGGCCTGGAGCCAAGGAGATGCCCATTAACATGCTTAAATGAATGAATAATGGGGTTTCCAGACCTTCTCTCTCCTCCATCTCTGGTTCCAAACCAGCCAGCTTCATCTGCCACCTAGACCATGGATACTGCCTCCTAATGGCCCCAGACCCCTGCACACCAAGGTAACCCTCCTGAAACCCAGATTCACAAAGGTCTGCCACACCCTTGGGTGGCTCTCCCTGCCTGGGGATGGAGTATTAACACCTAAAAAGCTGGCCTAACACACCTCTCTGGCCCCCCATTCCCCTACTCCTCCTGGGCCCCTGAGCATCATTAATGCCTTCAGTCTTTGCACAGACTGTTCCCTCAGGATGAAAATTCCTTCCTCATCTAGTGAAATCTTGACCATTCCTCAGAACGCTCCCTCAGACCTCCTTGTTCCCACCCTGGGATCAGCTCCCTCTCCTGCGGGCTCCCACAGCACTTCGTTCTTCATAACCAGTGCGGCTTGAGCCTTTGCCCAGTACAAAGGAGGCTCTTACACCAGTATCTCACTTGGTCTTCCGGAAGACCTGCCAAGCCAGCTAAGAATACCCCCATTTTACAGAAGGAAGTATTGGGGTGCAGGTGAGTGAACTGCTGTGGTCAGAGAGCCAGGATTTAAACCCCAGCACTCTGGCTCCATGCCCACACCTTGTTCCTTCCTACAGATACCCCATCAGAGGCAGAGGACATCTGCCTGTCCCAAAAGGTGTGCCTTTGGAAGACAGGAATGGACTTTGCCTTTTTATCTCCAGTCCCAGCTCGGTGCTGGGCACTCAGGGGCTGCTGATGGAATTAATAACCCCAAACTCCAGCCACTAGCCTTGAGCCCCGTTTTCTGACCCTGGCAGTGAGCACCCACATACCTCCTTGAGGGCCTGCCTCTCCCGGCGCTCCCTCTCGGCCTCCTCCAGGTGCTGGCAGCCCTCGCTCTCCAGCACTTGCAGACGCTCCTCAGCTGCCTCAGCTCGGGCTCGCAGCCTGAGTCCCTCGCGCTCCCACTGTCTCCGCTCTCGGCCTGTGGCTGCCAGTGCCTCTGCCAGTGCCTCCCGCTCGCGCGACACAGCCTCCAGCTCCCGTCCAGCTGCCTCCACTGCCTCCTGTAGCCGGGCCTGCTCCTGGACCTGGGCCTCCACCTCCTGGTGGGCCTCAGCCTCTGCCCTCTGAGCCTGAGCCAGCTCCTCGGAGAGGCGAGCAACCTCCAGGCCTCGGGCCTCCAGCCTCCGGGCCTGGGCCTCCAGCTCAGCTCGAAGGGCCTCAGCCTCTCTCCTCAGCCGCACTGCCTCCTCCCTGAGGGCCTCCTGCTCTGGGGCACCACTGGCCAGTATCTCCCCTGGGCTTGTCCCCTCCAAGACCTGGGCCTTGGGAGTCACTTCAGGCTTCTGCTGTGGTTTTTGCTGGGCTAGGTCCCCAACCATCCCCTCCAGCCTTTGTTCATGCTCTCCGGCCTCTGTTTGCCCCTTGGGTAGGTCCAGCCTCTGGCCTAGGGTCTCTTGCTCCTCCAATTGCACACAGAGGCTGGGCTCCAAGGGTCCAGGCTTGCTCTCAGGAACCTCCTGTCTTAGCCCCTGGGCCTCGGGCTCTGACTCCCCAGTCTCTCCTCCTGGCAACAGCTGGGCCTGAATTTTGATCTCTGGACACTGAACTGGGGTCACAGAGGCCGAGGCCTGGAGAGGGGCTCCATGCACAGCCTTCTCCGGGGACTCCTGTGTCTCTACAGTGAGGCCTGCCTCCTGGGGCATCAAGTCTGAGGTGTGGGGAACCATGGCAGCTGTCTGGAGGGGCCTCTCCATCACCTGAGGGTCTGAATCAGATGTCTGGGAACACTCAGCTAACCCCTCGAGAGCTGAGCCTGATGCCGAGGAAGCCAGGTCCAAGGCCTGGGGGCCTTCATCCCCTGCTTGGACAACCAAGCCCTGGGGACCATGGTCTGAGACCAGGCAAGTCTGAAGAGCCACAGCCAGCTCTGGAACCATGGAGTCCTCCTTCTGCTCCTCCAGCAGGGGGTGCTGACGGCACATGAGAAGGATGGTCAAGCCCAGAGAAAGTCACCAGGAAAGACCCACTAGGATTGTTGGGGGAGGGGACTCACCTGACCACCTGGCTGCCTGTGCAACATCTGTAGTAGGGCTCGAAGCTCCTGATTCTCCCGCTCCAGGGTCCGCAGCCGCCCAGCCTCTGCCTCCCTCACTTCATCATGTAGTGAGGGGGCTGTTCCTGGTAGGGGTGCTGGAGTGTGTGAGATGAGGTCAGGACTCCTTCCCACCCTTCGCCCTGCATGTTCCCTGGCTCCTCACCTATCCCCCTACACCCCCAGAGACCTGGTAGAAGGGGGTGAAGTCAGAAGCCATCCCTACCACATCTGCAGGAAAACAGGCAGGCCCCCAGCCCCAGCCCCATCCCCTCCACTGGGGCCCCACTCACCCTCCCCAGGAGAGCCGGGGGATGGCTCCAGGCTCCGCTGAAGCTCCAGTTCCAGCTCCACATTCTCCTCTGCCAGCTGGTCCACCTGATGCCGCAGAGAGTCCAGTTCCTGGGGGGAGGGCAGAGTCAGACAAGCCCTCTCCACCATGGCCAGACCAAGTATGTGGGCTAGAGGGTCATTAGTGGAAACCAGGAGTAGGGGTCACAGGGATCACTAGGGAATCCTAAGGACCAGTGGGTTCACCAGGGGGCAGTCTGGCAAGCTCACAGCATGGGCCTCGCCCAACCGGGTCCGCAGCAGCAGGTTCTCGCGCTGGGTCTCATGAAGCCGAGCACAACGCTCTTGAGCGGCCTCCAGCTGCTCCTCCAGCAGTGCCTTCGAAGCCTCCAGAGTCCCTGAGAGTGCCCGCTCCTCCTGGGGGAGGGAGGGGGGTGGAACCGAGAACCAGTGGTGCGATGCTGACCCCAGCACTCCAGGGCCACAGACCCTGCCTCCTTCCCCCATCTGACCCCACCTCTCCCCTCCATCTGCCCTGCCAGTCTCCAGGGTCTCTCCGGGTACTACTTCCCTAGAACCTGGCCCCACGCTTCTCCTATGTAGGCCTTGCCTCTTCTCCCCAGGAACTGCCTTCTAAGGTGGCATCCTTCTAGGCCCACTTATCAGGCCCCACTGTTAGGAGCTCTCTCCAGACACCACCTCCCCTACACTTGGCCCCACCCTTCTACCCAGGACTTACCTTACCTACAACCCCCACCTTTCCCTTCCATCTGCCCCATCCTCCAGAGGGCCTTTCCCCGGACACTATCGCACCCATTTTTCCTAGCCATGACTGCTCCCTGCATAAGGCCTGACTCTCCCTTCTCGCTCCTCAGGGACCAACCCATCCCCTGCAGGCCCGCCTCCAGACCCCGCCCCTCCCCAAGCCCCACCTCTCACAGCCCCGCCTGCCCGCTCACCTCCAGCTGTCCCTTGCAGGCCTCCACCGCCTGCAACCGTTCGCGGCAGCGTCGCAGCTCCTCTTGCAAGCGGGGCAGGCGGCTGGCCCGCTCCCTCAGCATCTCTGCCTCCTCGCGATACAGCTCGGCCCGCTTGGCTTGTCCCGACAGCGCTTGAGCCTGGGCCAGATGTTGCGGAGCTGGGAACGGCCAACGCAGGCCGCAGGGATTGGGGATGCGAAGGAGCCGGTTCAGGGAGGCAATGGGACGCTGGAGTTGTGGGGAGAGGGTTAGGGAATAGGGCACTGGTGGGGAGCATCTGAGCGCACCTCCTGGCGGATCCTTCGAATTTCAGCCTCTAAGCCCTGCATCTCCACCTGAGAGTCTAACAGCAGTTCGGCCTTCTCCTCCCTGGAAGAAAGTCGCTGGAGGGGCCTGGGGACTAGCAAACACCAGCCCTTCCCAGGCCTCATCCCACCCATTTCCATGGGGCTGGGCCCCCCATCCAGGCCTAATCTGCCCCTCTCCCCCAGGTCCCCTTCCCTCCTGCCATACTCACAGCTCCTGACGCAGGCGCCGCAGCTGGGCCTTGGTGTTGGCCAGCTGCAGGGCCAAGTGGTGTGAGGGGCCCTCCAGAGGAGTTCTAGCAGGAGCCTCAGGCAACAAGGGGACTGGCTCTCGTTCTAGCAGCAGTTCAGCCAGCCGCTGGGAGAGGTCACGGGTGAGGGGTCAGAAGTAACCCATCCTATGCCCCACACATCTGCCCCCAAGCACCACAAGCTGAATCTGGTTCTTGTAGCCCTGCTGGCCCAAGACCTCCAATTCCAGCCCCACACCTGGGCTTCAACCCCCATCTCCCACACACATCTGGGGTGGTCCTTCCATTCCTCCGCCTGGGCCTCGATGCCCCCGCTGCCTCCTACCTGGGCCGCCACATCACGCTCCCGTGCCAGTCTCAATAGTGTCCCCATCAGGTTCTGGGACAACATCTCCAGCTCTGGAGGTGCCAGCTCCCCAGGCTCGGGCCCAGCCAACGACAGCACCATGCCTGCCCCGGGCTGGGTCACCTGGGTGAGTAGGGAGAGCAGTTCAGCCTAAGAAGTTGGGGAAGCACAGTGTCCCCAGGTGGTGACGCCAGTCCAAAGCCGTACCTCCTGGATGGCAGCAGCCAACTCACTCTGGAGCTCCAGGCTGAGGCCCTGGATGTGCCGGATGAAGAGTTCCCGGTGCTCACACTGCAGCGAGACAAGGAAGGGGAAGGCTGGCGCAGGAGTCTCCTACGTCTGCAGCCAAAGCTGGACCCTGTCCTTCCCGCCCCTGCTCACCTGCACTGATGCCCCAAGCAACAGCCGAAGGATGCCTTCCAGCTCCTCCACTGCCTCCTCTGCAGGGCACAAGCCACAAGGGGTTAACAAGGAGGGGGAGGGGGTAGCCGCGGGAAGGGGTGGTGGGAGAGAGCACCTGAAAAGGGATCAAACCCCAAAGTCTGGAGGTCTGGGGCTGGCGACAGGATCAGCAGCTGCAGCTCCTCCTGGGGGCAGAGGGGTAAAGATATGAGAGGGGCCTTTCTGCGGGGGCGGGGGGCGGGGGGCTCACAGGTTCAGCCTCCCCCTCCTGACACCTCACCTGGTAGAAGTCCCTCAGTCGGCCCCACAGGTGGTTCAGGTTACGCACCCGCCAAGCTTCAGGACCATCATGGCCCCTGATCACTCGAGGGCCCCCTCGGGAGCTGGGGGCACTGTGAACACAGGGGTTGATGGGTAGGAGGGGTAATGAGGATCTGCCTCCCCTCAGCCAGGCTCTGCCCATCAACCTGTCCCGGCCCCTCCCCTCCGACCACTAGTCTGGCCCCTTACATGATACCCAGCACCCGGAGGAGCAGGGCTCCATCGCTGAGACGCAAGAACCTCTTCTCGGGACAAAGAGGCCCCTCTCCTTCCTCCTCCTCTTCCCCTTCTGGCTCCTCCGCCTCTCCCACCAGCCCAGCCAGTCCCAGTGCCTGTGGGGAACAGAGACAGGTCAACTGGCCCAGATGGGAGCCCCCCAACAACAGAGTGAATTCTAAACCCCTTTGACATGCCCCCCTGAGCCCACACAACACCCCTCACCAAATTCCTGAGTGTCTTTGGCCCTTGAGGGCTGCACCCCTTTTCCTGCCCCAAAGCTGCCTGGACTTCAGCGTCACATTTGAGTCCACCCCCCTCAGACCCCAACTCTGCCCCACCCTCCCCCCACCCCAACACCAGCCCCTCACTACTGTTCACTTCCCCTCCCCAGCCCCTTTCCACCTGCTACCTCACCCAGGTGGCCAGGCTCCCACTCAGAAAGTCTCTGAGTCTGGGCCCCTTGCCCCCATCCATGCTGGGTCAGGGTGTTGGCCCCACTGCGGCAGCAATACCTGCCCTGAAAGGAAGAGGAAGTCCCCGAGTGGGAGATCCCGGGCCCAGCCACAGACACCCTTGCAGCTTCCTCCTTCCGGGTGCGTGCCGGCCTGTGCACCCCCAGAGTCCTGCCTCAGCCCCCACTTTGCCACGCTGCATCCTCCCAGCATCTCTGGCAGGGCTGGAGATTAACAGGGGATGGTGGGGCTGGGGGCCCCCCAGGAGCAATGCCCACAGCTCTCCAGACTCGATGGACAATGGCAGGCGAGTCCTCCGTCTCTCTGAAGAGAGGCCTCCATTTCCAACTTGAAACCCAAAAGAGTGACCTTGGCTTTGCACCTTCCAGGGCCTCTGAGCAAGCTCCAAGCTTTGCAGGGTAAGTCTGAGGGTCCACACCTGCATCTTCTCATTTGCCGGCTTTCTTTCTCCTTTATATTTCTCCAACTTATCCAAACTGCTGCCCAACCTGTGAAGCCTGGCTCAGATGCCACCTCCCCCAGCAAGCCACCTCAGAACGCCACCCTCCCCCATATTCTACGCACACAGGACTGAGACACAGGGCATCTGGCCTCAGTTTCCTGTCTGTAAAAGAAGTGGGTAGAACTTTGGCCTCTGAGGAAAACGGTTCAATGCAGAGAGACCAGCAGCATGTGTCTCTTAGACAAACAGGCCGGAACCTCCCTGTTCCCCCACTGCTGACTGTGGGTTCTCTGTTCATTCTTTCATTCACCAGCTCACTCCAGTGCCGGGTACTGGGATATAATAATAAGCTACATAGTCCCTGTCCCTGTGGGATGCACAGTACACCTGGGAGACAGCTACCCAAAAAAAGCACGCTCACACTCCAAGTGTAACGTTGCAATGGTACAGCGTGCATGGGTGGGGCAGGGATTTCACTTAAGGGGATGGTGAGGAAAGGCCTCTGGAAGGGGCTAGATGACGGAGCTGAGATCAGGGATGACTGGGTTAATTAGGCAAAGTGAGAAGGAAGGAAGGGCATTCCAGGCAGCAGGAACAGAATGTGCAAGGGCTCTTTGGCAGCTGGAAGCATGGCCAGTGGAAAGTTCAGAAATTATTTGTGCTTCGTTGATTCTAAGACACTTCATTTCTCACATTTAAATCTCTGAAGTCAGGTTGCACGGTAGAGTAACTACTGGCTGGCCGCAGTGCTGACATAGTTGTCATTGCCAGCACGTGCCCACACTTCAAAAGCATCAAACCCTGCAGAAAGGGCGTCAGCAGCCTAGAAGGAAACCCCAGAGGCAACAGTGGAGTACTCTTTTTTTTTTTAAATTAGTTTCAGGTGTACAAAGGCCTTTCTTTTTTTCCTTTTTAATAAACTTTTTTTACTTATTTAAGTGTGTTTTTCCAGGACCCATCCACTCCCAGTCAAGTAGTTATTTCAATCTAGTTGTGGAGGGCGCAGCTCACAGTGGCCCTGTGGGAATCGAACCGGCAACCTTGTTAAGAGCGCCGCGTGCTAACCAATTGACCTAACCGGTGTTCCCCCGCCCCACCGCCCAGCAAAGCACTCTTTAACCCCCAAATAGTAGGAGGCCCCTTGTTTAACCCTCCCGAGATGCATCTGAAATGAGTATTATCCTCTTAGAAAGTTGTCATGAGGATTCCAGGAGCGTTCATTGAATAGTCCCTGGGGTGGTTATTACGTTTAGTATTAATGAGATCAAGGATTCCTCCTAATTTGACCATCTGTGAATCTTCTGTTTGCATTCCCTGGGGATTCCAGCCCAGGAAGTCCTCCAGAGCACCTGCTGGGGTTCTCAGAGCCTGATGACCGGGCCTCATCTCCTGGCCACCGATGGCCCCTGCCTTGCTCAATGTCTCCGAGTCTTGCACACCCTTCCGCAGAGGCAGGGGCCGTGTCACCAATTGCTCTCACATCCGTCACTCCAGACACGCCTGGCTGCACATCAGTCTGGTTCTCTGACTTGGTTCAGCTGAGTCAGGCAGTTGGGGCGGTTGGGGGCATGGGGGTGGGAGGAGGCTTCAGAGGGGTTCCCTCATCCACTGACGCAGAGATCCTGGGATTTTGATGCTCAGTTAGCTGTGGAGGGCGTTCATCAGAGGCTGGAAGTGGTCCCTCTCCTTTGGGTAGATTTTTCCTTCATAAGATTTTTCAGATACGTGATCAAAAATGTCAAGAGTGGGGTGAGCGGTTAGCTCAGTTGGTTAGAGCGTGGTGCCAATAACACCAAGGTTGCCGGTTCGATCCCCGCATGGGCCACTGTGAGCTGCTCCCTCTTTAAAAAAACGAAGAAAGAAAAAAGAAATATCAAGAGTGCCTCAGGGTGGGGGGGGGTCTCTAGAAGAGGGTAAACGGGGTCTAATATATGATGATGGAAAGAGAAGTGACTCTGGGTGGTGAACACACAATGTGAGATATAGATAATGTATTACAGAATTATACACCTGAAATCTACGTAACTTTACTAACAATTGTCACCCCAATAAACTTTAATTTATAAAAAAGAAAAGAGTGCATAAGGGTATAGAGAAAAAAACCAAGTCTCCCTGTCATCACTCTTATCCCCCAGGCCCTGATCCCCCCTTAGCATTTGGTGTGCTTCTGAGATTCAGCTGCCTGTGTCCATCTAGAATGGGTGGTTGCAACCACACCCACAGCTGTGCACCTCCTTGCTTCTCAATATATTTTGCAATTTGTTTCATTTCTGTTCAGAACCATTGGCCTTGGCCTTTTTAATGGCTGTGTAGTATATTCTACCATGTTGCTATCCCACCATCATTTAAACTGTCTTGTTGACAAATATTTAAAATATTTACATCTTTTGCTATTACTAACAGTGCCATCATGATTGCCCTGCTCAGATGGCTTTTTCTGGCAGTTTTTTAAGGGAGTCCAGTGCCCACTGAGGCCGGCATGAGGACCCACAAGGTGGGCAAGAAGCAGAGAAAGACAGCAGACAAACAGACAATGTAGTCAATTGCCGCTGTCTCCCTGCAGTGTCCTCCCTCTGGGGCTCAGCTTCCCATCTGCACAGCGCGGGGGTAAAAGGACTCCACCTCCCAGTTCCCTTCTGGTTGTGAGTTCTGGAGAGCCCTGGTCTGACCCCAAAGGCCAGAGCAGAAGGGCACTGGGGCTCAGGGAATCCAGGGTAGGTGGTGGCCAGGTCCAGCCAGAGACCGGGACCAACCAGGGCTGAGTCAGAGAGCAGCTTTTTCTCCCCATCTGTGATGGGCCCAGAACACTGCCTAGCATCCCAGCAGCCTGGCTGGGGCCCAGCTCCCTAACAAGTTGGTACAGGGCCCTAAGCCCAAGAACTGAAAACAAAAACAGGCTCCAAGGCCTTCTGGGTTCCTGGCCCTCTGGTTTTGGGTCTGAGGGACTCTCTCCTCCCCACCCAAGTGTTTGAGATGGGGTGGGTTGTCCCACCAACCATTTGGGGGTAGAAATAGTGGAGCCAGAGCTAGAAAAGAGCAAAAATGCCTGGCAGTGGCCCAAATGAGCTGCACAGGTTAGAGGAGATAGTGGGAAGCCAGGGCCTGGGAGGGCGGGGACCAGGACCATCTGCCCAGTGCCAGGCCAGGTGCCCAGGACGTCGGGGCTTCAGCAGTTGACGAGAGCCCAACCCCCCACTACCTGACTGTTAGCCAACTCTCCCTTCCTGCTCTCCCCAGGGTGTCCGCACCCTACCTCACCCTAAGCCTCTTACCAAAGCTGGGATGCTGGCACCAGTCCTCCTCCAGGCAGCCTCCACCCAGCACCCAAGGAGTCGTTTAAAAATATTAACTGGCTTATGACCCTTCCCTCTTTAAACCCTCCAGTGGCTTCTCCCTGTACTTTGAATCAAGTTCCAGCCTCTCACTATGACCTTCGATATAAACTTCAGAGAAATCACAAGGGCTCATACACACACAATCTTCACGCCTGTGGCAGAAGAGTCACGAGAGACATTCAAACAGCAAACCAGAAGAATCTATCAAATTGTCACTGCTTGCCTTCACTCCATCGGTAGATACTTCAAGCCAGATACCTAGAAATCTTCTCGACTAGCTGCCTTCAGAACTCAGAAACTAGGATTATAGTTAACCATTGTTAACTATAATTATTAACTATTGCTTTTCTTTTGTTTCCTCATGTTAAATACCTGACTGCTTGTACCACAGGCCTAACTTAGGGAGCCAGCCACCTTCAACAGCACCGCCTGAAATGAGAGACCACTGTCTAACTGAACTGACCTATTCTCAGGATTGAGACTGGTTTCAGAAACAATATATAATAATAATGTCTTAATGGGTCCTTTCCTAATACTTCAACCTAAAAATTGGCGCAAATATTGAGCTGGTTATAAGACCCATAGATGTCTCTGGCCCATATCCCCTCTCCAGGGGACACGATAGACCCAAGAAAGGCATTGGCACCTTGGCATCGAGGAACTTTAAAATGTTTTGTTTAATTTATGATGTTTTCTGAGAGAAAAAATCTTGATCAAAAGGGAAACATTGAAGAAATAAAATGGAGTCACTATAGTCAAGCTGCTAAATTACTAAACTCAAGTAGGTTGAGGCACAAGGAAACGATTCTGTTTTTGCTTTAACTAGCCTGGGAGCTTAAACTTTTGAACTTTTCAGTCCTGAGTCAATGCCTGGATGTACATCAGACCTCCAGATAACCCTCTGATTACCCCCGAAGGACTAAGGAAAGAGTATTCACTATCCAGACCACCAGACACCCAGTATCCAGACCATCCAGACCACCGGTCATCTAGAGGAACCATCTCAGACCAATCCAGAGGCTAAGAAGGCAGGACTGATTCTTCTCAAGAATGTACTTTTTATTCTAAGAACTCAGCTCTTCTCTCTTCTTTGGAACACTCTGGATATTGCCTAGTTGTGTTTCCGGTTTATAAACCCTAAGACCCTTGAATAAATCTTTATCATTTATTTCTAGCCAAAGCCTCCCAACTTTTTGAGTTTATTCAACGCTGCCTTATTCCACTCTGTATCTTCCCTTGTTTGCTTTGTTTGTTCCCCACTGGAGTGGAAGCTCCCTGAGGGCTGAGACGTTGTCGGGCCATCCACGGCTACAGTCTGGACACAAGCCACAGAAACCATGAGAGTGCCAACATTTACTGACCACTTACCTGTGCCAGCTCTGCTCTGTGCATGTATTATCACTGAATCCCCTCCACAGCTGTAAAATACCGGTACTATTATTATCATCCCCCTTTTATGATGAAGAAACTGACACACAGAGAGGTTAAGTCACTTACGTAAGACCCTACAACCAGGAAGTGGTGGAGCCAAGATATAGAAAGCAGCCAAATTAATGGTTTTGAACAAATGACTTCCTATTTCAGAGACAAGGAAAGTGAGGCTCAAAGGGGGATGGGGTAAGTAGGGGGCCTGAGGGTAAACCGACGTCCTCAGACTCTGAAAACTGCATCGTCTTCCCTCCCACTGCCTTGTTGCTGTCTGGCAGGAGAGCAAGGCTGGAATCTAGCACCCAGTTAGCAAGCCTGGGGAGACCCAGCTCCAAGACCTGGGGTTGCCGGCCTCCCTCGTAATTAAAGACACACATTAAAGACAGCTCCAAGGTACCATTAAGCATCCATTAAGCTAGCAAAAACAAATCCAGGCAGTAAAACTCGTGTTGGAGGCGGAGAGAGAAGCATATGCACTCATCGCTGACAGCCCTCAAAATGGCCTCAGAGTTTCCAGAGACCAATAAAACTGCCACAGCCCTTTGACCCAGAATACTGGCATTTGGGAACATGCACTGAGGAAGGAGCCCAAGAGAAAACGAAAATAGAAATGTGTCTGAAGCTGCCCCTTGCCAAATACTGGAGACACCCAGACGTCCACCAAGAAAACCCAACTGAGCCACAGCTTGTGGACAAAATCCCATCTCTGCTTTCACCTGCTCTGCTCAGTCCAGACTTCGATCATCTTTTTTACTTTTAGGACTTAGCACAGGCTGTTCTTGCCACCTGGAACACCCTCCCCACCTGTGTTTACCTGGCTATCGCCTACTCATTTTTCAGTCACACAGCTAGAAGTCATTTTGTCCCTCCCTTACTTCCAAGGAGGGTAGAGTTGTGGGCAGGGTCCTTTCTCTGTAATGCCCCAAGCTCCCTGACCTGGGCTACAGCTCAACGGTGCTGACTGCAAACACTCATCCAGGGGCTGGCGCCCCCACTAACTGTGAGCACATTGAGGTGGGAACCAGAGCTTCATGGCATTGCGACTCCATCAGAACACATGCTGGGGACCTGGAGTTGATCCTGCAGTGATGCCAGTGGGGCCCGTGCCTGACCTGTTCTCACCACTTTGTCCCCTGATGACTCTCAGCAAACAGCCCCTGGATGCCAGACACCTGATGTGACTGTGGGGGTGCACAGGGCAAGTGGAACGCCCAAGGGTCTGAATGTGCCTTTCGTAACTACATAATCGCAATGCTCAGAAGAGACAAGCAGCTTCATGTTAGGAGAAATCACTGAGATTATAAATCCATCTTTGTAGTGGTGGTGGTTGCATAACTTGGTGCATAGACTGAAAGCCACTGAATTGTATGCTTTTAAAGGGTGAGTTTTATGATACGTACATCATACGTCAAAAAACTCCATCTTTAATGAAGCTGAGGGTGTGGGCCATATGGACCAGTTCCGGAAAGGGACCAGGAACAAGCTGTCATCCTCCGCAAACAGGACTGACCTGAGGCTTTGAAGATTAGAGCGATTTGGGCAGAAGAGGAAAAGGAGGGGCGTCTCGGGTGATAAACACTGTCAGGGAGATGCTGAAGAGGCAGGAGCTTGGAGGACCCAAAATTAAGAAACTGGGGTGACTATGGACACCAAGGTTGCAGGGACAGAGGCTGGGAGATATAAGGCCAATGAGATATAAGTGGAAATGATAGGTGGCAGCTTCCAGAAACCCTTTTTAAAAGACAGTCTTTTATCTCCTGTTCCCCATTTCCCCCTTCCTGCTGGCTGGACTATGGCTGTAATGGCTGGAACTCAAGTAGCCACAACGGACTGTGAAGCAGAAGCCATATGACAGAGCAGCAAGATGGAAGGAACGTGGGTCCCTAATAATTACGGAGCTGCCACACTGGCCCTAGATTATCAACCTTCCTATTCCATATCTGTGAGCTAAGCAGGGAAAAGGATAGCTTTCTCTCTCCCTCCCTTCCATCACTTTTTACTCTTTCCCAAAACATGTGTTGAGTATCTCCTGTGTTCCCCATCCTGAGCAGGGCAACTTACCTGTGTTAAGTAAAAAGATACGATTGCCAGATCAAGCAGGGAGTTGATGTAAATATAAATAACATGGCAGATTGATATGCACGCTCATTACCACCACGAATGTGCATTCACACAGTGTTTCCCTAAGTTACATAAACACATACTCACATTTTTCTCTCTCCACTATTACTTCTCAGTGCCTGTGTGGCCAAACCCCAACCTCCACCAGCAGGGTGTGTTCCCTTGGGGCCAGTAGCCTCCACGGCTCTGATCATGGCGCCTGTGTGGCTGTACCCAAGCCAGTCTAGGCTGGGACTCCTCTGACCCTCTTTTTCTCTCAGAAGCTCAGATTTGATTCTCTAGGGCCTGGCAAAGATGCCCCTGGAGACATCTTCCCAGCTTCTTAGGGTGAGACTTCAGGCACCAGATAACTTCTGGAGGGTCCTGGGGGCCTAGAGACAATGGACAATAAGAGAGTCACTAGCCCCCTGATACTGATGAGGAGAAAGACCGATGGAGCCATAGCCACAGGAATCCTCAGTGACAGGACTGGGTTTGGACCTCTCTCCACACTCCTAGCTTTTCCCTATGGACATGCAGGCTGCATGGTGGAGAGCAGGGCTTCTTTTTATTTTTCTTTCTATAACCATTTATTGGGCATTTACTGTGTGCTAGGCACTGTGCCAAATGCTCTATGTAAATTGTCTCATTTATTCCCCCACATCATCCTCACTTTAAAGATGAGGGAAGTGGGGTCAGAAAAAACTAAATCACCTGCCCAAGGTCACCAGCTTTTCAGTAGCAGGTCAAATTCAGTCTGGTGGTCTCAGCCCAAAGCCCAGTGACGCTACTCTGCTATGAGGCCTTCAGGCGGGGATAGAGGCCCCCCTAGAACTTCTGAAGGACTTCGGGTGTTCCTTGAAACCGTTAAAGAACATTAGGTATCCATGTGTGCATATGTGCACACATGTGTACAAACATGCATTTTCTAAGGAAGAAGGCATTGCTCTTAGTGCTTCAAAGGAACTCTTGGCCCAGAAAAGGCCCAGAACCATGGATGCTGAGTAAAACCCTTGGCTTTCTAGGTGGGGTTGCTGTGGCCTTGGACAGGTCAGGACAGGCAGGTGTTTTATTTGGGGATGTGTTGGTAGGCTGTTTCAGGGTGCATGGGTGGGTGGGCTGGTTGGTTGGTTTTAACATTGGCCGTTTGGCCACCAAGCAGCCCATGAAGATCATGCCCCCTGCTCTGCCAGTCACAGCCTCCGCCTCCAGAATCCACTGGTCCAGGCCACCATGGCCTGGCATCCCTTATTTATAGGCCTGAAACCTGGCCTGTCTGCCAGGAGCTCTGCCATGTTCTTTTGCCATTCGATCTGGGGCCTTCCAGCACCCAGAGCAGCTCACAGGGCACCCCCACACCCACCCCATCAAGCTGAGCCATATGGACAGCAGCCAGGGCCACCGAGTCCGAAGCCCCACCTCCACCCACACCCAACTCTCTTGCTGGCTGAAGGGGCCACCCGAGCCCTGGAAGCCCCTCATCCTGGCCTAAAGGTCCAGCCAGTGGCAACAGGACCCTGGAGGGGACGCTTCCTCTCAGAGGCCTAGCTGGGCCTCAGCCAGCCAGGTAAGAGGCCAGGAGGAGAGGAAACAGAGGCAGCTGAGTGGCAGTATAGACACTGGACTTGCTCTGAGAGCAAAGATCTGCCCCAGTGGCGTGAGGTCTGCCGCAGGGAAGAGGAAAAAGGGCGCAGGGGTGCAGCCGCCCACTCGGACGCTCTCTCCACCCTGGGCTTTCAGGTGCTCGAGACCACTCACTGGTGTGCACACAGGTGACTGTGGGGGAAGCGCTATGCCTCAGTTTCCTCATTTGTGTGACAGGCGGATTAAGAGACACGGTGTCGGCCGGCCTGGTGGCTCAGGCGGTTGGAGCTCCGTGCTTCTAACTCCGAAGGCTGCCGGTTTGATTCCCACATGGGCCAGTGGGCTCTCAACCACAAGGTTGCCAGTTAAATTCCTTGAGTCCCGCAAGGGATGGTGGGCTCCGCCCCCCGCAACTAAGATTGAACACAGCACCTTGAGCTGAGCTGCTGCTGAGCTCCCAGATGGCTCAGTTGGTTGGAGCGCATCTTCTCAACCACAAGGTTGCCGGTTTCGACTCCCACAAGGGATGGTGGGCTGCGCCCCCTGCAACTAGAAAACGGCAACTAGACCTGGAGCTGAGCTGCGCCCTCCACAACTAAGACTGAAAGGACAACAACTTCACTTGGAAAAAAGTCCTGAAAGTACATACTGTTCGCCGATAAAGTCCTGTTCCCCTTCTCCAATAAAATCTTTAAAAAAAAAAAAAAAAAAGAGACACAGTGTCCACAAAAGAGAGGGCCTTTCCACCATCAAGTCAAGGACAGCGCTGTGACACAAAGGAGTGGTCAGCCCCCTGTCCTGCCCCAGCCCAGGACCCCAAGTGATGGCAGGTTGTGGGAGAGAACTAAAGGTGGGTGGGTGGTCCCCCCTGCTGAGTGCCCCATCCACATGGACACCAGCCCAACACCCAGCCCTTTCACCTCCAGCCAGTGCCCCCCAGACCCCCTACCTCCCAACACCCAACAGGTACCCAGGTATCAGTCCCCACCTGTGGGATGTCACTCAGTCATCAGTTCTTCCCTGCACTGCCCACCTGGTGTCTCACTTCCTCCCCCTCGCCCCCACTACAGTTCTACCTCCACACAGAAGCCCAGGTACGAATCTAACCCAACACTGCCCTGCAGATATCCTTCCCTGGCCTGAGGTGCCCACAGGAGGAAAGGTAAGTGGCTTACCAAGTCTTAAAAGTCCCCCTCCCTCCCAGCACCCTCTCTGCCTTAGCTGTCCTGTGTGCAGCAGCAACGTGGGGCTGTTCCACCCTCTGTACCTATGGCCACACTGTTCCCTCTGCCGGGGGCACCAATCACACTGCCTCAGGGCCGTGTCTCCAAAAGGCCTTTCCTTGACCTTCTCCCTGACCTCACAGTGAGTGTGGCCTGCCCTAGACATCTCTGAGCCCCTGCAGATAGCCAGGCAGGGCAGGGAGCCTGGTGCTGACAGGACCACAGCAGGGCAGCACCACAGTGACTAAAGCTCCCCGGAAGCTGGCTGACTGGCTCAAATCTGAACTCCTTTTCAGTGGCTGAATGAGCCAGGCCCTTCCTTAACCTCTCTGTGCTATCACAGGGCGGCAAGAGTTCACACCTGAGGAATAGAGTGAAGAACTGAAATGAAGTCACTATACTCAAGTGGCTAAATTCCTAAAATCAAGTAGGTTGAAGTGCCAGGAAACAATTTTATTCTTGTTCTAACTGACCTGGGAAAATGAACTTTCCAAACCTGCCTCCGTGCCTGGATATACACGCACACCTCATTTTATTACACTTCGCTTCATTGCACTTCATGGGTGTTGCATTTTTTACAAGTTGACTATAAGACCTTCCACCAGCAAAAAGATGAGGACTCACTTTGTTGTGGTTCTGGTTTGGAACCAAATGCACCATATCTCCCACCATCTCTCCGAGGCATGCATACACATCAAGCCTCCAGATAACCCTCTGATTACCCACTAAAGGACGAAGGAAAGAATGTTCACTATCCAGACCACCTGACATCCATTATCCAGACGCCAGTCACACAGATTACTATCTCGGACAAACCAGAAGCTAAGAATGCAGGATCCATTCTCCTCAAGAATGTACTTTTTACTCTCAGAACCCTCAGCTTTTCTTTCTTCTTCGGAACACTCTGGGTATTGCCTAGTTGTGTCTCCGGTCTATAAACCCTAAGATCCTTGAATAAATCTTTATCATTTATTTCTAGCCAAAGCCGCCTGATTTTATTTGCGCTCCATTTGACACATCCCACAGGCTAGTCAGTGAGGATTTTTACTACACCTGATGCACTTGCCCCCTTAGGCTGTGAGCTCTAAACACAGCAGGGGCCTGATAATCGCTGCTTACTGCCAAGCACATGGCTTCCCAGGGCCAAAAGGCAAAGGCCCAAAAGCAGGGCCTGCAGAAAGCAACGTCCCCAGACCCTCACAGTACCCCAACCACTGCTTAGGGCCTCACCATCCTCTCCCGTCCACAGCTCACCTTGTCTCTTCTTCCAGGGAGCTCTCCTGGACTTAACCAGCACTGCCTCTATTAATGAAGCTCTTTCTGCCAGTCAGATGGTCCCAAGGACCAAAGATCCTTCCTGGGATGTGGGTGCTCCGGGGAGGGGGTTCAACAGTCTGAAAAAATGGTGGGGCTGGGGCTTGGCCGGGGGAGAGGGGGGTGGTGTTTAGAGTCAAAGTTCCTACCCTAGGGTTTATGGTCTAAGTGAGATCAACCAGCACCCAAAGATCAAATGAAAAAGTTCTGGGTGTGAGCCAAGCTCTTGTCTGCCTAGGGCCTTTCCCGATGTGCTCCCTCTGCATAGACGCTCCTTCCCTTGCTCTTCAGACCACTAGCCCTTTCTCCATTTGTACACTGATGCTTCATAACACCTCCTTCAAGAGGCCTTACTGGGGCAGCCGGATGGCTCAGTTGGTTAGAGCACGAGCTCTCAACAAGGTAGTTGGTTCAATTCCCGCATGGGATGGTGGGCTGCGCCCCCTGCAACCAACATTGAAAACAGCGACTGGACTTGGAGCTGAGACTTGGAGCTGAGCTGCGCCCTCCACAACTAAGATTGAAGGACAACTTGACTTGAAGCTGATGGGCCCTGGGAAAAACACACTGTTTCCCAATAAAGTCCCTGTTCCCCTTCCCCAAAACCTTAAGAAAAAAAAAAAGCCTTACCTGATTACCTCCTAAATTAAATCAAGGTCTCCTATATTAATCCCCCTTTTAGCCCCTGCCTGCCCGTTACCCCCACAACCCCACAACCCCCACAACTATGAGTGTCTTAAGGCCTTGGACTTAGCAAATCAACGATTCAAAATCAAGGAGACAGATGTGAACCAGAAGTGTTTGTTTATTGCAGAAATCTGGCCAAGGTTCCAATTGGGTGGCCCAGCTGAGGTTGAGCTTGGGCCCTCTGCCCTTGACTGGGCAGATGAAAATAGGAAGGGTTTCAGGAGTATGTTGGCCCAGGGCCTCAGAGCTGTGACAGGATGTTGGGGGCCAGGCTGCAGGTGAGGCCTGTGCCATCAGGCTCCACATTCAGGGACTTCACTACACCATCATCTATCACCATGGAGAATCTGCCAGAAAAAGGGCAGGGCCAGTTACAACAACCTGAGGCTGGGAATGGAGATGGGGGGGGGGGTGGCAGGGGAACCCCACAGAGAACCCTCTCACTTTTACCTCTTGAGCCGTCTATTCCCAAAGAGGGACACCAACGAGTCATCTAGTAACAAATCTGTCTCCTGAGAGGCAGAGAAAAGGGTCAGAAACCCCCAGAACAGGCCAAGCCGCCCAGCTCCCTACATTGGCCATGTCCATCCAAGTCCCTGTTTCTAAGGCCTGGCACAGGGATTGCCTGGTAGGGTGGGGGTTGGGGGTACACTCACCTTCCCAAAGGCCCCTGTGGGGTCAGCCAGGAGCCGAACCTAATGAGAAAGTAAAGGTCACAAGAAAAATCTCCTGCCTGGCCCCTGAGCCAAGCAGGACCCCCACCTCACCTTGCCTTCTGCGTTGTGGGCTTTTCCCCACTCTTCAGTCACGAAGACATCGTTCACACTCAGACATGCCACCACCTGGGCCCCCTTGGCTTTCAGAGCCCCAGCCTGCTCCACAAACCCTGGCAAGTGGGTCTGGGGAGGGGAAACAAAGGTTCAGGAAAGGGGAAACTGCCTCTCTGATACCTTTCATCAGACAATGAGAACTGTGTAAACCACAGTTCCTTTTTGCCTTGGCCAGTAGGAAGCTCAGATCCACACTTAAGTGTTCTGTGGTCAAGACCATGAACTTCCCATGGGCATAATTATGTCTTATTTACCTGAGTCCCAAGTACCTTCTATAGTGCCTGCCACCCAGCAGGGTCAATAAGAGCTGTTGGATTTCACAGCAGGTCCCTTTCTCCTGTATTCCTGGTACCACTATCTTTTCAGAGCCTCCACTTATTTTCTGAACACTCTTGATAGCTTTTTAACTGTCATATCATCTACATACTATTGTTGCAAGCTGCCTCAGGATGAAGTGGAAGACTTATGAACAATACAAACAGGTATACAAGATCCCAACTGCTGAGACCCAGAAGGGCAGGATCTCACCTTGGAACAACCGGGGGTAAAGGCCCCAGGGACTCCAAACAGCACCCCTTTCTTGCCCTTGAACAGCTCTGCCAGGTTCACCTTGTTCCCAGGCTGCCCTTCAAAAACCACCACGGATGGGATGGCATCTCCCACCTAGAGGGAAGGACTCCAAGGTAAGGGTCAGGGAGTGGGGGGGGGGCAGGTAGGGAGGGCAAGGGAAGGGCAGCAAATCAGAGCCAGGGGGACAGAGGGCCTGGTAGGAGGACCAGCTAGCAGTGCCTGGTGGAGCCAGGGTTGACGAAAGTCAGGAAAATCCTGTCAGTTTCCAGAGGCCCCTCCCTGTTACCCTCCCCTCTCCCCTGACTGCCTGGTTACCCCACATCCTCCAGATTTCAAGGTGGCCCAATTCCTTTTGAGGACCTATTGGTAACAACAGTAAAAGGGAAAGAAGGCCTCCAGGGTGTCGCAAGGAGTTGAGTAAACAAGCTGTGTTACTGGAAAGAAGCGGGATAATTGAGCAGATGGAGGAGGGGCAGGTATTTTGGAGGAGACCGGAACGGAGGGAGAGGCCCCTGGCCAGGTCTGAGTGTCCCACTCTCAAGAAGAGAAAAAGGGAGGGGGCAGCAGCAGGCGGGGAAGGGATGGTGGTGCAGGTCCCTACATCCAGGGGGTATAGAATGAAAGAAGGAATCTCTTGAAGGGGGAAGCACCGGTCTACCTGGGCGTGTGTGAGGGCTTTTAGGCAGGACGGAGACAAAAGGGAAAGTCAGGGGTTGGGGAGACTCTCTGAGAAGCCCAAAGGTTGAGAGTAGAATGAAACAGAGGGAGGAGGGGGTCTCAGAAGAGTGAGGTGGTGGAGAAGGCAATTCTAAGGAGCTGGGAATGGTTCAAGATGAGGAGTGAAGGACTAAGCAGAAGGGTGGGAATTAGCTGTGGGTGGAGTGGAATGGGGAAGGTACAGTGAGGGCTCTATGAGACACTTGTTTCAGAAAATGGGAATCAGAGTGATGCCCAATAACCTGACAAAAGCATGCGGGAGGGTATGGCTGGGAGGGGGGTTATGTATTGGGGTAGAAAAGGGACCCTGGGGGCAAAGGAGAAGGTTCCAGAAGGTGGGGGAAGCCATGGTATTCAATCGCTTGAAAATGGTGGAGACCCATCACAGGATGTCGCAAACTAGATGTGGAAGAGAAGCCTGGAGAGCCTCGGGGACCGTCCCAAGAGATGGTGCAGGAGGCCCTTAAAATTGGCGAGAACGGTCGAACAGCCACGGGGTCTTGTTGAGGGGATAAGGGGGACGGCGGGGAGAGGTGCGTAGGGCAAGAAAGAGAGAGGCCAGCAGGGTTTGGGGCTGGGGGCCACTGCCTTCAGTGGCAAAGGGCCTTGGAGGGATGGGAGGGGGTAGGGGGTCAGGCCAGGCCCGCGGTCACCTTGATAGGGGCCATAGCTGCAGCGGCGCTTCTGAAACAGCGGACCCTGCCAAGTGTCCACTCTGGGCCTCCTTCCAGGTACGCTCTAGCTCCCGCCGCTGCCGCACACTGGACGGCGGCTGCCCGGGCGAGTAGCGAGCCGGTTCGGTGTCCCAGGACGTACATCCCCGTCTATCACACGCCCAGCTCCGTGGCCGCAACTGCCCCGCCCCCACCAAGTGACAACGACAGGAGGCGGGGCCTGGAGCTCCGAACCGCAGCAGAACCCTGCAAAAGGCGGAGCCTCAGCAAACTGCCCCAGCAGGCCGCCTCCACCACGGTGGGGGGCGCGTCAGGGGCGGGGCTTCCAGGACGTTGGGCTTATTTGCATTTGGGGCTGGACCATTGGCGCAGTTATAAATGGGCGGAGCTTTCGGCAGCCGCGCAGCTTATTTGCATGCAAGGATGGGGTGATGGGCCTAATTGACAGATTGGGGCAGTGTTTCCGTTCCTTAACCGAAAGTGGGGGCGGGAGACGACGGTGTCAGGCGCCTGTGTAAGAGTACAACATATTTATTTTGCATTCAACGAAAGCCCCTGCATTGCGGCTATCTTACATATGATTTGCATTGTACATGATTTGTAGCGAGTGGAGGTTTGCCTCAGCCAAAACCACTGGGCCTGCGCCCTAGCAACCTCCTGCAGGGATGCTTCCGGTAGCCACCCCTGACCCGACCAGGCCTTTACGCTGTATCTTGGCTCCGGCGCGCACCAGAAGTTCCAGCAAGTTCGCTGCTTCCGCTCCTACCAGCCGTCTAATAGGATAGAGAGCAGAGCGGCCCCGGAAGTGACGAATAGGAGTGTCGACTTTCTTCCGGTTCCGGCCTGGCGAGAGCGCTGTGGCGACATGAAGCTGCTTACCCACAACTTGCTGAGCTCGCATGTGCGAGGGGTGGGACCCCGTGGCTTACCCCTGCGCCTCCAGGTACCCGCCCGGGGACGGTCTCGCGCCCCTCTTCTGGAATGGATAGGGAAACCAGGCTCTGGTTCCTGCCTAACTAAACCCCTCCGCCCCGCAGGCCACCGAGGTCCGCATCAACAATGTGGAGTTCAACCCGGATTTCGTGGCGCGTATGATACCCAAGGTTGAGTGGGAGGTGCTTCTGGAAGCGGCTGATCACGTGAGGACCCTCCCCCTCCCCGTGCACACTCTGGCGTGGGGTGGGGCGTAGGGGTGGTCACACCGCAGACCCCTGCACCAGGCCAGGGTCTGGGATCCCCAGAGATGATTTAGGCCTCTTGCCTACAGTTGCGTCTGATCGAGGTGCCCAAAGGGCCGATTCAGGGGTATGAGCAAGATGAGACATTTCTGAGGAAAATGCACCACGTGCTGCTGGAGGTGAGAACTGGCCCATCACTTGCTTCCCCTTCCTCGCAGCCAGCCACCCCCACAGGCTGCCGGTGCTCAGCTCTGTTCCCCTCTTCCCCGAAGGTGGAAGTGTTGGAGGGCACCCTGCAATGCCCGGAGTCTGGTCGGATGTTCCCCATCAGCCGCGGGATCCCCAACATGCTGCTGAGTTCCGAGGAAACTGAGACTTAATCGAGCCAGGCACCAGTTTTTCATTCTGTGACCATGTGTAGCTTTGTTTGTGTATTTCCTGTTAGTTTTGCCACGTGTATCCCCAATTCTTGACCCAGTGACACACCACACAGTGTTCTTGAGCTCGATATATTTTTTTCTCATTAAAGGTTCAAAACCAAAAGCGGTTTCTTTTTGCAACAAATATACATTAAAATAGAGTCTCTGTACAGCCAAGGGCTCTGGGCCCTGGCTTGCCCCATGTCCCTGCGCCTCTCTGGCCAAACCCAAAAATAAATATAGTGTTATTGCTCTGCAGGGCATAGAGGCAGTGCTTTCCCTACCCCCTGAGGAGGCTGGGTGGGAGCTGATGGGGGGCCCTGGCCACCCCAGGGGTCCAGGAGCTGGAGCCTGCTTGGAGTTATTGCTTGAAGGGGTGGGCAGTAATGCCCAATGCAAATGATGAGAGGAGCGAAGGGGGCAGGGGCCTTTGCTCTCCAAATACCCCTCTGCTCTAGAGAGGGGGTCGGATTAAGCAGCAGCAAAAGCATCACCCACTGGGAGACTGTGGCCTCCACTCCCTTCCCTCCCTGAGATCAGGCTTCTGCCCCCTCCCCACATCCCCTGCAGCCCCCTATGGCTTCCGCAAGGCCCCCTACACTCTGGGGGCATGTTATGGCTTGCAAGGGGCAGCACTATGCCCAGAGCCTGGGCGCACACATTCCCAGCTTCTAACACCCCCGAGGAAGGGGGAGGGGAGGGCGTAGGGCCTGCTCCCAGGGGCTGATGGTATTGCCCTGGCCCTACCAGCAGGCTGTGGCACTGCCCAGACCCCAGCTCTGCCCCCTTGGGGCGGACCCCATGCTGGGCGGGTCCTGCCAGCGCCCCCATCCATGCCCACCCCTTGCCTCAGTCCATCATGGCCTCGAGCATCTCCAAGAACAGCTTGTGCATGGGCACCTTGCCTTCCAGCTTCACCCCATAGAAATGGGCCAGCACTTTGCCAGCTGTCTGGCGAAGGAGCGGTAGCGTGAGCAGCAGCCTGCCTGCCCGCCGCCGCTCAGCACCCCCTCCGGGGCCCGCCCGGCCAGCTTCATACTCCAGCAGGGCCTCATGGAGAGCTTCTCGCAGCTGTTCCACCGCCTCAGCATCTTCAATGTGCACAGAGTCTGCAAGGAGAGGGGAGAGAACTGTTGGCATGGGCCATCTCCAGGAAGGGCAGAGCCCATGTCTGCTTGGGTACTGCTGGATGGGCCTACAGAGGAGCCAGACACAGATTTGCTGATTGGCTGACTGAGGCACCACTCATGGCTCCTACCCCTGAGCCAGGGCCCACCTTTTCTCTCAATTATGGCTCCATTTTGTCCTCCCTACCTTCCTTCCTCTAAATCATTCACCTTTCCACGTAAGTATGGTGGCACTAGGGCTCAAAATCCTATGTGCAGTTCCTAGCCCTGCCTTTGCCTTGTTTTGTGGCTTTCAGCAAGTCTCTGTTCCCTATGCCTCAGTTTTCCTTGTCCACAAAATGGGGCTGTGCCACCATCAAAGTTATGGAGGGCCTAAAGGAGACCTGTCAGTGCCTACCCAGACTCACCTGAATTGGCAAGGGCCAGGGCCTTCAGCAGAACATACTCCTCCCGCTCCAGCCGCAGAGCCTGTAGTCGCCGCACCAACTGCAGCAGGGCGGCCCCAAGTTCCCCCAGGCCAGCTGCTCGCGCCCCCTCTTCATCCAAGACCAGGTCCTCAGCGAAGGCCAGCTCATCCTGCAGCGGCAGTGAGCGCTGGGCCACACCCAACACCAGTACCTCCATCCATACACTCTGCAGTACTGACATCTGGTCAGACAGCGACAGTGACGAGAAGCCTGGAGGGCAGTGGGGAGCAGACCTGGCTGAGCAGGTGCACTACGGCCAGGCATGGCCTGGCCCACTGGGGGAAGCCTCGCATCACCTGGCCTTTTTTACCTGGGATACTCTTGGCCCAGCTGATGGTAACCACAATCTCTCGGTCAAAGAGGTCACAGAGGGTAGCCACAGCTGGGAGGTGTCCATCAGGGCCCGCTGGGTCAGGCATGGCATACAGCTTCTCAGGCTCCACCACCAGCAGGTGGGACACCAGTGCATTCACCGGGGCTGCAGTGACAGTTGGAAGAGGAACTGGAATTCGAGGAACTGGAATTCATCAACCAGGAGGCTCTTCAGGGTCAAGCATCTTCCCAGAGTCAGTCCCCCTGTGGCCTTCCTCAACAGCCACTGGCCTGCAGGGTCAGACACCTAAGGGAAGGGCTCTACCTATCTCCCAGGGGAAGCCAGTCTGTTTGTGGACAGGTTCTGAGTGTTACAAAACCTGTCCCCATCCCCAGTGGTACTACTCAGGGACTGACACAGAAAAGGTATTTTCAGAAATACTTCTTGGAGGAAATGAATAAGTGAATAGATGAAGGGAAAATTTGGGTTCCAGTGCCCAAAATTACTAACCTAGATGAATGACACCAGATAGGTCTCTTGTGTCCTAGCCCCACCCGACCCTAGCGCTCCAAGGACCCACAGCACTCACCTGTCTTCCGAGGGCCTCCAGCTACTGCCAGGGGTCCAGCAGGGAAGGGGCCTGGGAACGGCAGTGGGTCCACCTCTGGCCGCCGCTTGTACTTCTGTCGCCCACCCCGGACACGGTCCAGACGTACCCCTTGAATTGTAGGACAGGGCTATGTCCATGAAGCTGGGGGTGGCTTGCTCTGTGGAACCTCCTGCCTAGTCCATTCCACCCGAACTTCTCAGGCCTTGCCCTCTTGGGCCCCCTGTGCCCAACTCTCCCAGCCCTCGCCAAGGCCCCAGCCCAGCCCTCGCCAAGGCCCCTGCCCAGCGCTCACCCTCCTTGAGCATGCCCACCCGCAGGCACTTGGTGAAGCGACAGGCCTGGCAGGCCTTGCGTCTCCGCTTGGTGATCTCACACTCGTTGGAGGCCGGACAGCTGTACTCGATGCTCCCTGCCAGGAAGAGGCAGGGCTCCAGTGGCGGCCTCCCAGGGCCTGGAGGGGGCCCAGCAGACAGGAGAGCCCTGACTCGCCCCGGGCAAGCACAGGTCTGGGGAGAGCAGGAGTGCCGTGAGTGGGGCAGGGAAGCCCGGGGCAGTGAGGGGAATGGCTGCTGCGCTGGGGGCCCCTGTCTGGGCAAGAGAAAGGTTGGGACCAGGGGAATCAGGCTGCATCTGTCCCAAGCCTCTTGTCAAGCCATGTCTCCTGGCTCTACTACCCTCATCTGTTCTCCTCAAGGGCACAATGACCTCTCCGTTGCTACACGAGATGGTCAATTCTCATCCTCATCTTAAATGGCCTAAAGGAGCATTGGACATCGTTGGTCACATCCTACTAGAAACACTTCTTTTGCTTCTAGGACACATAACTGGTTTTCTTCCCACCTCACTGGCCACCGTGTAGTTTCTGCATTTCCCTGGCTCCTTCCATTGAAGAACCCCAGGGCTGCCCTCGGACTTTATTTCCACTGATTCACTCCCGTAGTGATCCTACCTAGTCGTGGGCTTTCAAATTTATGTCCTGCCTAGACCTACCTGAACTCTAGACTCATATCCCACTGCTTCCTTGACATGTTGCATGTCTGTAAGGCTTCAAAAACCTAACCTGTTCTGTATGGAGCCCCCGATCTAACCTCCAAAATCTGTAACTCCATCTGCCCAGGTGCCCAAGCAGAAATCTAGGATACGCCTTTGATTCTCGCACCTCAAATCCAACCCATCAACTGATCCTGGTGGGCTTTACCTCCTAATATGTCCAGAAGCCAACCTCTTCTGCCCCTGGCCAACTGCTTCTACCCTTGACCCGCGCCAGTCACTTCACCTCCTCTCTGGCCTCCTGCCGTCCTTGCCTCCTTCAGTTACTCTCCACACAGCAGCCAGAGGCATTGTATTGAACCTAAGTCAGATCCTGTCCCTTCCCTGCTCAAAACCCTCCACTGAGCTCCCTTCTCAAAGTAAAAGCCTATGTAAACCCCGCAGCCTGAGGCCTATACCCCTGGTCCTCACCCCCTTTCTGACCTCACCCCTCTTGCACTCTGCTCTGGCTCCAGGCCCCTGCCTCAGAGCCTGCAGCCCCCTTCCCTTCTTTGGATCTCTGCCCGTTGTCACCTCAGGGACGCCTTCCCTGGTCACTTTGTGAGAATGCCAAATGCCCTCTGCAGACACCTCCAGCCACTTGTCCCTGCTTTATAGTTTCTCATCAGCTCTCAGCACCACCTAATATGCCACATATGTACATATTTATCTTCTATATTATCTGTCTCCCCCCTTTACTGTCAACTTCAAAAGGGCTAGGACTGGCCCCAGCACTAGAAACAGGGCCTGGCACATAGTGGGCTCTCATAATAACCGGATGAATGGATATATGGCAGCCCTCCCAATCTCACAAGGCTACCGCCAAGACTGAATGACACAACCAGCCAGCACGCCCCTGACGCCTTTCTCCTCATAGCACACTTTCTCCTACACCCTACTTCCACACTCAGGCTGCCACACTCAGTTCAAGACGCCTCCTCAAGGAAGCCCTCCAGAGCCCCAGATCTAGCCAGTTTCCTCGCACACACCCTGCTCCTAGCCCTCCAGCATTTACTATACTATAACGGCTATACTATACTACAGCTATACTGTAACAGCTATACATACTATAACAATTGAGTGCAATTAATCATTTTCTCTATCCCGCCTCTATTAGAATGTCAACTGTTTGAAGGCGGGGCAGTCCTGCCTTAGTCCCAGCTATGTCCCCATGCCTGGAACAGTGGCCAGGGCAACAAAGCACAGGTTTGTGAAGGCTCTGGAAGCTGGCAGGATCCCATCCTGACACTTCCACTAACCAAATGTGTGTGACCTTGAGTAAGTGCCATACCTAAGCCCTCAAACCTTCAGTTTTCCCATCTATGAAACTAGAGTGATAAAAACAGTACTTACAAAGGTGGGCTGTGAGAATTCAAGGGGGTAATTGAGGTTAACACATTTGGCTTGGTTCACAACACCTAAATATTCAATATGTGATTACTATTTATAGCTAGTACTCAATAAATATTTGTCAACTGAATCAACAGAGAATGAACAGTTCCAAGGTGCGTAGGAGACACCTGGACGTGGAACTGCTGGCTCACTGGTCTTCAGAGCCAGAAGAGAGCACAGAAGTTTTAGACTAGTGAGTCTAGGCCAAGTCAAAACTCGCTGGAATGTCACAATCATTCGTGAGGCACCTGTCCAAAGTTCGGTTATTAGTAATAAGCAGAGACAGCAGTCTGGCATTTAAGAGCTCAGCTCTGGACCTAAATTGACCCAAGTTCAAATCCTGGTTCTGCCATTTTCTACCTTTGGGACTTGAACAAAGTTTTAAAAACCTTCCTGGGCCTCAGTTATGATAACAGTGCTGGCACCTCATAGGTTGCTATGAGGATAACTGACATCATGACCATAAAGGGGCACAGAGCCTGGTAAGCACTCAAGAACTGTTCTCAAAAATTACATGTTATAACCCCAAAGTAACCAAAAGTAACGTAAAAATATAAATAACAGGCACATCCCAAGTAATGCCTATTACATCACCATCTTGCTCACTCATATTTTGATATGCTCTCCTGAGAGAAATCCCTGAGTACTATTAGCAGGGGTGCCTACGAGTCTTTTTAAAGTTAGATACTGAACTAGGATGCAGCTTCTCTGTTAGCCAAACAAACCTGCCTTGTGCTGGTGCTGCTTTGGGGAAATCAACATAAAGGGGGTCATGTTCTATGCTGGTGAGAGGCCAGCAGCTGCCAGAAGCAAGAGCAAAGCTTAGGAGGAGGCAGAGGCTGTCTCAAATTTTTCATAACTTTACTAACAACTGTCACCCCAATAAATTTAAAAAAAAAAAAAAAATTTTTTTCAGAGCCCCTGTGGAAAGTGCTGGGTCTATTGTACCCAGAAACCTAGGAGGCGTCCCGAGTCCCCTCTCACATCCCATATCCAAACCATCAACACATGCCGGTGGCTTTATTTAACTTTTAGGGAAAGAGCATTCCTGGGAGATAAGAAGGCCTAGGAACAGCAGGCTGCCAACCCCCAGTGGTACCACGGCAGTCTGGGGGTCTAGTGCCACCCAGCATTGCACCAATTGGGTAGCACCAGGCCCAGAAGGCAAAGGGCACAGGGGTGGGTTGGGGGCTCACCCTGGATGGTCCTCTTGAAGAAGGCTTTGCAGGCCTCACAGGATGCCACTCCATAGTGGTAGCCGGAGGCCACATCCCCACAGACTAGGCAGAGGCGTTTGGGCAGGGAGCTGAGCACCAGCTTCCCACCACCCTGCTCACCAGGCCCAGCCCCCTCCCCATCTTCCTCTTCCTTGTGGCCTGGGAGGTGGCGAGTGGGAGCTGGGCCAGGGGCCAGGGCCACAGGGGGCTCGGTCTCAGTCTCCGAGGAACCCTTTGGGCTGTCGGGGCTGGCTGGCTCTGCCTTGATGTAGAGAGGCTCAATGCCCACCACCTGGCTGGACATGGCGCTGGTCACCTGTGGGGAGAGACCTGTCAGGTCACAGGGAGGTGCTGGGATGGGGGCTGAAGAGACACCTTGCCACCTTGGTTGTCCAACCCCAGGCTTGGGGCCAGGCTTCCACGCTTAGCCAGGGGGAGGAAGTGGGGGGCAGAGTCCAAGGAAGGGCTGCCCATGAAGAGAGCCCCCCCTCCAGCAGTTGCTATGGGAAAAGTCTCCAGAGCCCCCAGGGCCAGTAACTGACAGCAAGTCTGCCACTTGGGAACCTGCAGGAAGCTTGGAAACACCCTACTCGCACCCAGGCCAGGGAGCAGGGTAACCTTGGCCCCAGGCGACCTTCAACCCCATCTGGAATACCCAGCCAGAAGCAGGACATCTCTCAATTTTCTCCAGATATTGGGGACCTCAGTGATCTCCCCATCACCTGGGTATCCTCCATTCAAGAGTGTAAACAGAGGCACACAAACCCAAGGGCAGTTGATGTGTTCACACCCTCATACATTTCCACTCACCTGGATTCTCAGGTGTCCTCCCATATTCACACATGCTCATTCTCACACTTCGCCTTTCCCAAGCCCAGTTCTCACCCATGCTCAGATTTGTCTTCCCACAATCCTCCCCAAGTGCATACCCATAAACAAAGTCACACTCAAGACTCATAATCACACTCACTCACAAATACACTTACACTCTCACTATGCTCCCACACTCACAGGCAGCAACCCTTGTGGAAACACATTCAGGGCTTTCACACCTGACACAATGCCCCCTCCTGTCCCAGCAAGCCCAATCCCAGGCACAACGACAGGCGTGGCTCCACCTCCTTGCACACCCCCTCACCCCACCCACCAGCACGTTCACTCTTACACTCCTGCTGCCGCAGAGTCCTCTACCTCCGGGGCGCCCCGCCCCCACAACCTGCGTACACCTACGGGAAGTTGCCTAAAGTTGCCGCGCCTTCCCTCCCCCTCCGCCCGCGGGGGACCTCTATCAGGTTATCAGGAAGTAAAAGGGGAGTGCCAAGAAGGAGGAAGTTCTCCCCTGCCGGTGAGATGACCTTTGACCCAGAGAGAAGGGTGGCCCAAGGCCCCTTCGAGCGCCCCCACGTGGTCTTCAACGCCCCTTCCCCGACAGGGACCCTCCCCATGTACCACCTCGGCCCGCCCCTGGGACTTCAGCATGCTCCAGGTGCTGGACTGAACCTTGCCCTAGGACTGGATCCGAGGCCCAAGCTCGACCCTGGCCGGGACCTGCAGCCCAAGTCAGAGCCGACCCCTGCCCCAGACCGGCGCACCAGAACCTGGACGCCGGATCCTCCCCAGAGCCTGACCTCGTCCGGCTCTCACCCGGGTCCTGACCGTGACCCTGTCGGGTCCCGGAGCCGGACCCCGCCTGGAGCCCGCCCCCGCCTGCCTCCCTGCCGCGCTCGCACATGGCCCCCGGCGCCCCGCCCGCCCACTCCCCCAGCGGCGCTCCCCTCCGCCCCCAGACCTGGGGCTCCGACTGGGCGGGCGGGCAGGCATGGGGGCCGAGCGGCCCGGAGCGCCGGGGTGAGCCAGGGGCCGCTGGCAGCCCCTCCTCCGCCGCCTCCTCGGGCCGTGCCGCCCCGCCGCGCCGCGTCCCCTCACTCCGCGGCGCCGCTGGCGGCTTGTAGGACACAAAAGGACATCGCGGCCGCTTCCTACTCGGCTTCCTCCAGCTGACAGCGGGGGCGGGGCCGGCCGTGCGCATGCAAAGCAGGGGGCGGGGCCTGACGCCCTATGCTAATCAGACACTTGAGGCTGGCAGCGCCTGCGTGACGGGATGAGTAGGGGCGGAGCCGGCGAAGCCAGCGGGCGCGCCTTCAGGAAGGTCCAGCCCCGCCGCTGCGAACCACAGCGGCGCACTTGCGTCTGCGGCCGCCGAGGGGGCGTGATCAGAGGAGACGCGGAAAGGCTCCGGGAGGGGTTGAAGCCGAGAACGCTCTTACGTAACGAAGGAGGCGGGGCGCACTGTGCGCGAGAGGAGTGGGCGAAATCGCTCGGGACAGGGAAACGACATACATATGTAAATGAGAGGGCCGGACGAGCAGAGAGGCTAGTGTATCTGCATATGCATGAGAGGCGGAGCCTAGCCTGCCCAAGCTGGAGGGCATGCGCTGCCCCTTTCCCCTTTCCCCCTTCTCCCAAGATAACACCATCGGGTCTCTTAGACCGCAGACCCAATATTCCCACAAAGCTGCGGAATCCTGGATGGGAGAAGCAGACCTAAAACATGCAACAACTCCTAGATTTCGAGTCCCGGGAAGGCGGAGTCGATAGGGCCCGAACGGAGAACGCTCAAGGTCACTGCGGTGACCGAGTGAAGGTCATGGGGAAAGGCGGGGCCATGTGCGTCGGCCTCCCACGGGCAGCCACGGCACTGACTCACGGACCGTGCACAGACTCTTTTATTTCTCTAGGGTTCACACTCCACATGGACAGGGTAGTGCTTGGGTCTGGGGGCAGGACAGGGACCGGGGCTAGAGTAGGGCAGTCACTTGAGCCTGAAGCGGTGTTCTCAACACACAGAGATGTTCAGCCTCTTGTTCCGGCGCCTCTTGAGCCCCTCGATGTACCTCTGCAGCTGCTTGGTCAGGAAGTGATTCCCGCCGATCTCTGACCGGTAACCTGGAGGGCAGAGCTCCACTCAGGGCAGTTAGCAGCAGATGCTGCATGTGTGATTTAATGAAGAGCGAGTGACTTGGGTTGGCAGGAGCACTGGGCGCTCTGTTCTGTGTTAGTTTGGGGAACTTTGGATCTCCACGGTGCTGGGCACTGCCGGGCTGTTTTTGTTTCAAGTCATAGATCTGTGCTCCAAATAGATGGGGGATGCAGAATAGGATGGGGTGCTGAGGTACAGGATGAATGAAGGCAAGGTTAGAGAAGATGTTGCAGGCCTGAACTAGGGCAGGGGCAGCAGGCAACTTTTCGGAGAATTCCTGGACCTCCCACCCTAAACCGTTAGCCAGCCCTCCCCCCTTCATATCATAAGCAGGGCAAACCAGGGGAAGTTTACCCAAATAATCTGTCCAAAGGCTCTTCACCTTACCCAGGGAAGGAGCCAAGGCCACACAAAGGCTGTCATCCCCATTGGGAAGGTGGAAAAACAGCCTTTAAAAAGCCACATCAGCTAGAGGGGTTGAAGTCCAGACCCCTGGCAGTCACCCCATGACCTCCCCACTTGGTTTCTCTGTGCTCAGTCCCCCAACTTTTTATTTTTTGTGGGGCTTCTGGAATATTTGTGAGTGGAATCTGACAAGGCAGACACATCTTGAAACCCCACTCCCAGGGGGCCAAGCCCTGCAAAATTCCCCAAGGTCTCTTATGGGAGCTGGGGAGAGGCTCACTCCGGAGGGCTTTGGTGAGGATTTCCAGAGCTTCATTTTCCATGAGTTCCATCAGGGGCAGCGGCAGCTGGAGAGGCAGCAAGAGGCACAGATGTCCAAGCGACCCCAGCTCTGCCCACAGCTGAAATGGCCCACCTGCTGCCTCCAGCCCCAAAACCCCCAACCAACCTGCCTGCCGCTCCACCCACAAACCACCTGCAACCTCCAACTTGCCCATCCCCCACCCCACTAAAATCCCATCTCCCTGGGTGCCTCCAACCCTGGTCTGCTGCTCCACCCAGTAGGCTCGATGGGGTGTGTGCTTCAAGATACTGAATGATGGCATTGAGGAAGTTATTTCTGGGAGAAGAGAAAAGAGAGTTATCTGCAGACTGCTGGATCTTCCCTGGAGCAGAAAAGATGTATGAGGTGGCATCTGGCAGGGGGAGTGGCCCTCAGAGAACAGCTCCAGGTGCTGCCTTCCTGGGAAACAGTATGAGACAGTGGTTTACAACCCTGGGCTTTATTGTCCCACTCCCTAAGGTTCCAGTTCTGACTGCCACACTGTGTGAGACTTAAGGCCAGTGACTGACACTTTCTGACCTTCAAGTTCTTCATCTGTAAAATGGAGTAATAAGAATGGCTCTTTATGGAGCTTGTGAAGTTTAAAGGTGATCATGCAAGAGAAGCCCAGTGCCTGGCACACAGTAAGTACTCAATAAGGGGCAGTTATTATGCTGTTATCGGTTCCAATTCCCTGATGAAGGGCAGGGAGAAGGGGATTGAGGGGGAGGAAAGGCCCAAACAGTGTCCAGCATGAAGCAGGTACTTAAAAATTGTAACCAATGACTGAATGAATGACAGGTAGGCACCTCCTCAACCAGCACAAATCCACCGACAAAAAATTAACTCCCTCCTCTCAACTATCCTGATGATTCCATTCAAAGCACTGTCCTACCCCCGCGGCCTTTGCGCATTTTCGTACGTGCCTCTCCCAGAACTGGAGTGTTCGGGCCACGGGACTTTGTAAGACGCTATCCCGGTAGGGGGCGCTCCAAGAATGTCTGGTCGATTTAAACCTTGGTAGATTAGCGCTGGCCTCCCCTCCCAGGGAATCCTGGAAATTTGGATCCTACAGCTTCTCCCGGTTTTACACCAACAGAAACTGAGACCCTGGCCAGCCCCTTGCCCTGGGGGCGCCCACAGCCCGGTGAGTCCACACTGACCCATCTCAGTGCTGGAATCGTCCTCCTCTTCTAAACGGCTTCCAAAGGAGCTGCCGGGGTGCAGCTCCAACAAGGTGTGGTCGTCCAGCTCCTCTTGCTTGAAGCTGACGTTGTCATCTCTGTCATCCGATTCTTCCCAGCCGCCGTCCGAGTCGTGGCTGGCATTCTTCCGGTTGTACCACTCGCTAGTCTTGCTGCCTACGCTGCTGCTCTCCAGTTCGGAGTCCCTGTAGACATTGGACAGCTGCACGTTGATCTTCGGTTGCGACAGTGTGGCTGTGGTCCACAGATTCCGGATGTCGCTATGCGGGTTCGACTTCACTGAAGACTTGGCCAACGCCTGTGGGGCCACAAACGAGGAGGAAAGCCAAGGGTCGTGGGGAGTTGGGGAGGGGAGGAAGAGCAGGCTGGGGCTGGGATCCTGGGCCCCGCCAGAGCCAGCACTCCACTCTGGAGGGCATGGGGCCTGCTGGGAGCTGTCCGGAGCCAAGGGTGAGTGAGAGGATAGCCAGGGGCCCAGATTAGATGAGTCTGGGGGCTGACTGTGTGAGGGGCGCAGGAAGAGTTCTTACTTTGAAAGGCTTCTCCTCCATGGTTCTGTCCCAACGGACCCAGTTGCCACAGGCCTCCGGCGAGGAAGTGGGGGGTCACGCTCCAGCATGGGGGAGGGGCAGTGTCCGGTTTCGGAATGGCGATGGGGGTCTCGCGCTGGAAGAGTTCAAGCCACAGCCCTCCACACTAGATAACATTATTTCTCCCCCATCTCCCGCCTAATAGGTGTGTTGGGCTTGGAGACGCACAGCCCATCTTGGCAGATTCCTCTCCTGGACCCTACCCGGTAGCCTCCAAGCAGATACGTGGGCCGGATCACAGCCAAGAGGGCCGCGCTTTGACCGACATATATGCAGGAGGAGTCACGGAAGGCCTGACATGCCCGCAGGAGGCCCAACGCAAGCACCCCCACGTCACTAGCGTCCCCGGAGCGCGCACGTCCGTAGCGATACAGACTTTTTCGTTTATTGATACAGGCTTTGAGGCACAGTTGTGAGGTGTTGTGAAGGACGGGCCCAGCCAGGACGAGACAGAAAGGCTTGGGGGTCAGGAAATGGATGAAATGAGGAGAGGGCCAGGGGCCGGGGTGGCAGGCAAGCAACCCGTAGCCTGCTCCCCAGACTCCCGTCTAGTCAAAAGAAGGCTCTTTGGTTAACTAAGCAAAGCATGCTGGGGAGAGAGCGAGAACCAAGCCATTTGAGAGGCCGGGGTCAGGGGTCTTGCCCCTACACGGGCACGTCTTTATCCCGGGGGCGCCCCGGGCGCCGGGGCCTCTCAGGCTTCTTGGAAGGGTTGGGAGGGCGGCGGCGACCCCGTGGCGCGCGGGGCAGCGCGCAGCCGCGCTCGCTCTGCGTGTCCGAAGACTCGTCGATGAAGGCCAGATTCTCGCTGGGGTAATCCAGCGCGGAAGCCGTGGGCGGGGAGGGCAGCTCGGCCTTCTCAGGGGGTGCAGGGGATGGGGGCCTGCCCGCGGGCTCCACTGAACAGGGCGGTGGAGGCAGGAGAGGCCGCTCCTTCTCCGGCGGTGGTGGTGCCGGGGGCCCGCTTCGCTGGGTCACCCGCGCGGTCACCGTGCCCGTCCAGCTGGCGGCCTGTGCCGTGAAGCCGCCCATCTGCACGGGGAGGAAAGGCAGTCCTCGACCCGGGGTTCTCGAACACCTCGGCAACCCCGGGAGCCTGCCCTTCGCATATCAGGCATTGCCCTACTTTTCCCCTGGTCCTCCTGCCTCAGCCCTCCTAAGGAGGGAAAGGCTCATCACCCCGGTCCCACGCTCTCCCCTCCATCGCACTGAAGCGCCCTCTTCTCCGGGAACTTTCCTAGAAAACCCATTTCATTTCAGTTCTCCCTCCCGCGGCCCCAGAGACCTTTGCGCCTCCGCCGGGCACGATGAGAGGGGTGACAAAATACAGGTCGCCCAATTAAATTTGAATTTCAGATAAACAGCAAATAAATTTCAGTGTAACTATGTCCAACGCAATATTTGGGACATAACTTATGCTAAAGTGTTATTTGCTATTTATCTGAAATTCACATTTAACTGGGCTTCCTGCTTTTTTATTTGGTAAATCTGGCAACCCTATCCATAGGAGCAGAGATGGAGTCGCCTATCTCCAGACTGAAAACCTGTCTGAGTTTATCCCTTTGTCCCCAGGCTGGTGCACACAGGGACTCACTCAGTCCCTACCTGGAGGAGCCCCCACGCTGGAAGGGAGGCAGGCTGGCCAAACAACTGCCGGCCCGGGCCCAGCGCGTCAGCGCCACGGCGCAGGCGCAGGCGCGGCGCCTACCTCTGCCCGAGTGCGGCGGGACACTGCTCGCAGCCAGTTCCCGATGGTGGTGAGCACTGAGGCGAAGTAGGCCAGGCCCAGCAGGATCCAGAACCACACTAGCGGCTGGTAGGCTGCAGATTTCAGGTTGGGGCTGGCGCCTGGGATACCACCGGGGAGGGCAGAAAGAAGTTGATTGTGGGACAAGCACTGAGCCTGTGAGCCTCTGTCTCACTGCCCCCTCTTCCCAGCTCTTTAAGAGGATCCGCCTTTCCCAGGGCAATGGGTAAGTGCCAGAGTGTCTGAATGCATGCAAGAAGATGAGTGTGCACGACTTGAAGGTATGCGAGATAAGAGCATGTGAGTGGGGGTGCTCACATGCAAGAATGTGAGCATGTGTGAGAGGAGCACCTTATACGTGTGAACATGCACGGAGGCGCAGGCATGCAAAAATGGAAGCGTGCATGAGGTGTTGCATCCGTGTAAAAATGTGACAGTGCGTTCAATGAGCAGATGTAGGGGTTGGAGTGATCCCGTGGGAGAGCACAAACGCCACATGGAATTTGGAGGGAGAAGCAAGAATGCAGAGCCCCTGGGCAGAGATAAAGTGACTAGGGAAGGACAGCACAAGAAAGGTGGCCTCACCGGCCACATAGTCCCCGAACCCCACCGTGGTGAGTGTCACTACGACGAAGTAGATGGCCTCAAGCTTGTTCCAGTCCTCCACACAGTAGAACACGATTGCAGGGGTGAGAACAAAGAGCACGCAGCCGATCAGCAGGAAGAGCACCGCGGATAGAATTCGCACCAGCTCCGGGGCCACGTGCCACTTCTGCAGGGAGGGGCAGTAGGCAGGACCCAGGAACTGCCAAAACTTCCATCCTCACACCCCATACCCCCTCCTCTGGGAGCCTGCGGGGGTGGGGGTGGGGGGAGGCTCCTGTGACCTCAGGGCCCATGCCCCCATGCCGGGAGGGGACATAGGGAAGGGTATCCCAAGCCCAACACCAGGGCGAGGAGCAGCTCACCAGGAAGATGGCTTCAATATGACTGATGCCGCGACGCAGGGAGGAACCCAGCCGGTCCCCGACCCCTGCCAGTAGGATCCCGAACAGCGGAATCCCCACCAGCGCATAAAAGATGCAGAAGAGGCGCCCAGCATCTGTGCGCAGGGCCACATTGCCGTAGCCTGGGTAGAGGGGCCATGCAGGAGGTCTAGGGACTGCCTAGTGCCTCCCTACCTCCCCTTGCACTTTCCCCCATGAGAAAGCCAGCTGCCCCTTGCCCCCCTCTGCATGCTCAGTCCCCTCCCCCACCGATGGTGGTGATGATGGTGCCCGAGAAAAAGAAGGCGCTGCCCAGGTCCCAGGCTGAGTAGTTGCTGTGGCTGGTTGAGTTGGTGTCAGGGTTCGCACCCCCTCCCAGGGCATCAGCCACCTCCTGCAGGACAAGGCGCAGAAGGAGGAACCTCAGTCCTTCCCTCCTGTCCTGGCCAACCCCCTTGGCTCCAGTCTCCAGAGTGGTTCCCTTCCTACCCCACCCAGATCTCCCTTTTCCTCTGGTCTCCCTGAGGGCAGTGCCTTAGAGCAGACATTGCAAAATGGGGGGCCCAATTTGGTTTGACCTCCACATTGTTTTAGAAACACTTGAGTTATCTGCCCCATAATTTTACACAAAGGATTTCCAATTTTACAGTGGTCAGGAGTACAGACTCTGGGACCTGACTTCCTGAGTTCAAATCTTGGTGCTATGTGACTTCGGGCAAGTTAACTCTCTGTGCCTCAGTTTCTGCATCTACCAAGTGGAAAGGATACTAACACCTACTGTACAGGTTGTTCTGAAGAGTTAAAGCACTCACAGCAAAGTAAGCACTTTGTGTTTGTTAAATGAGTCCCCACCCCCCATGCAGTGATCATGCCCAGTGATTTCCATCTTCCCACAGACCCCATCACTCCCACTGGCCCTATGGAGGCTGGATTTGAGTCCTTTGGCTTAGAAAATCTGACGAAATTTCTAGGGACCCTCCCTCCAGGAAGGTTCATATACCATCAAATTTTACATCCAATTTTAGGAGTTTCACGGATACACAAACCCCTGCTGAAGTCCTGTGCTACATAGTTGGTGTTCAATAGATATTGTTAAATTAATGAAATGGCCATGAGCCTGCCCCTCTTGCCAGCCTGCAGGTAGCTTGGGGCAGGGTCTGTGTTTTGAGAGTGCCTGCCCTGAATGATAGAGGTCAGAGCATAATGAGGGGTTGCAGAGGGGCCCTTCCCCACCAAGCAACGCCAAGACACAAAGGCACTGGGCATGGGGGAGATCATAAGCCACATCTCTCTCTGCAGTCCTCATTAGCAAGACCCTTTCCAAATGAATTGCCCTATCATGACTGCCCCCAATCCTCCATACCTCCCTGCTGTCTGCAGAATGGAGTCCAACCTCCCCAGTCCAGTGTTAAGCCCCTTTTCAATGTGTTCCCAACCTCCCCTTCCCCAGTCCTCTCTCCTGAGACTCCCATTTGGGAACCCAAGTTACAGTGACCTTACCCCCAGATTTATGAGACAATCCCATTTCCTATACTATTTTTGAATAAAGCCAAGAAGTGAAATGTATGATTAAAAGTGATTTAATTTTTATTTTGCAATATCTTTCCGGTAAATTCACTACTTAGGGGGAAAAAAATCCTTTGTCATCCTGTGTGTTCTAATTTTTGCTTCAAATGACTAGGCATCTGCTAAATCTGAGTTCTGCAAAACACTCTGAGCTTCCCAGCTTCCACGCCTTTGTCTATGCTGTTCCTCTGCCGGCAGTCCTTTGCAACCCAAGCACACGTCTCTAAATACTACCCATCTCACCTACCTCCTTTCAATTATCAGCTCTTTCCAAAGGCCCCTGGTATCTCCCTCCTTGCCTCCAGCAACTAGCCAAAAGCCCAGCACACAACATGCGGTTAACAAAGAAGGAAGTAAGCAAAGCTCCTTTTCCACTGAATTCTACAGTGATCTATCCATGAATCTGTCCCCTCGTCCAGCTGTGACATCCTCTGTGGTACAGCCTGCATCTGCTCCACCCCAATGTCAATCTCCCTGCTCATTCTCTGGTGTATAGCACAGTTCCTAGCACACAGTAGGCGCATAATTGCTGCACGACTAATTGTGGAAGAGAAATAGGGCAGCTGTTGCCCACCCGTCTAGGTTCTGCCCTTCCTTTTCTTCTTAGTTTTTTTATCCAGGAAAAAAGCAATTCCATTGTGGAGATAAAATAGGTCAGATTCCCTCCCTCTGCCCTATGGTCTGGCCAGAAACATTCTCCTGCCCAGGCCTCTCTGAGCCTTGCTCAGCATTCTAGAAGGGTCAGAAATAAGGTCAGGCTGCTTTATGCCCTAGCCCCATCCCACTCTCATCTCTGCTCTGGGTCCTGCCACATTGGGACTCAGCTGGAAGATGGAGGCTTTTATGCCAATGGCTCCTCCTTCCAAAAGAATAGGCAGGGAAAGAGGGGTACTCTTTGCTAAAGTATTAAACATTTATTTATTAAAGTTAAATTTGGGGTGTTGAATATGATAGTGACTCAGAAGTCAGAGAAAGTCACAGAGGTCTTGCCTGACAGTACCCAAGAAGACTGAAGCCCAGCACTTTACTCAAGGGGCCAAAGCTGACCTTGTCCCTGACTTACCCTCCCTCCAGCCTCCACATCATACACTTGTGTCCTGGGGCAAAGGGGTGCTCAACCTGGTATCCATGGTGGCATAGTGGCTTAGGGGATCCCGGAATCCTCCGAAATTGTTTATACATGTTTCTATGTGCACCTTTCGGGGTGAGGAGGATAGTCACACGATTCTTGGGCTTCTCTAAGGCATCTGTGACTCCCAAAAAGTATAGGAACCAGTGTAGGGTTGCCAGATTTAGCAAATACAAACACTGCATGGGACATACTTATATTTTAAAACTATTCATTGTTAAATAAATTAAATTAATATGTTCAGCTGAAATTCACATTTAACTGGTGTCCTGGAGTTTTATCTGGCAACCCGAAACCAGTGAGTTAGACCTGCGAAAATATATCTCATGTGCTACAGCCATTTATTCATTTCTTCCTTCAATCGTTCCTTCATTCAACCACTCTCACACATGGAAGGACACCTTCCAGGAGCACAGGCCAATGCCAGGCACAGCAAGGAAAACAAGCTCCCCTATGGCCTCCATATTAAGAACACAGAGACCTGGATCCCAGCCTCTGCCATGCACCCTCCAGCTGCCCCCAGCTCTCAGGAGTGTTGGTCTGAAAGCAGCACTCCAGCTCATGGCCCTACTGGCATGCAGCACATGCCAGGGGGTCATGGGTGACTGCTGAAGGGGCTCTCGCCCACCCACGCACCTTGATGAAGAGCCTTAGGTCCCAGTCGCCGACACAGGGATGGCTACTCAGGAACTTCTCCCGGACCTCCCCAAGCTCCCTCTGGGCGTGCTGCTCCCCAGGCTGCTCCAGGGCCTGGAACACCAGGGCACCGGACACCAAGTAGAGAAGGACGAGCGCCAGCAGTGCCAGTAGTGTGGTGCTGCGCATGGCGCGCCCAGGGGCCTGGCCAATTCCACTGCCCACCTGGGGAGGCCGGGCAGGAGGCTCCTGGAGGGCTGCGGTCACTGTGGACAGAAGCAGGGATGCTTGGATCAATAACCTAGCCTGACACCCCTACACCCTCCTCCAACCCCTACACACTCAAAGGGCCTTGGAGCCCCCAGCCCTGCTGTCCACACATGTCCTCTCCTCACATTCCTCTGGCTGGACACTTGGTACCAGGACACACCCAGTCCTCCCCCCACTTGGGTCCTCCCCCTTACCTCTATTGCCGGGCCCTCAGCCCCTGTCCGGGGACTCCAGGGTATGAGACGTGAAGAGGGCACCAGGAAGGGAAAGGAAGGAGAGTGGAAGGAGAGACTGAGCCTGCTGAGGGATAGGCAGGGCGAGCGAGAAAAAGCTGGGGACCGGGCGGAGGCGAGCAGAACCTGCCTCCCAGGAGGAGGAGGCAGAGCGGGTGGCGCGGTTCGAGAAGGGAAAGCGGGAGGAAAGGCCGGACCGCACAGGGTGTGGACGAGGATGGCGGGTCCCGGTTCATCCGCTGCTGCTGCGGCATCTTAGTGACTTTGCCCTCCCCTCCTGCCTCTTCCTGCAACGCTGCTGGCCGCAATGGGCCAGGCGGGAAGCCTCCGGGGTGCCCCAGCACCCCGCCGGGCTTTCGAGGAACCCAGGGATGGGTCCCGGTCGCTGCTCAGAGGCGAGGCAGGGCGGGGTCGTGGGGAAAAAGGGAGGATGCCGGGTTCAGGGAAGGAGCGGGGTGGGGGTGACAAAGGCCGGACCAGTGCAGCATCCCCCAAGGAGGCTGTCAGCCCTGGGGACAGCGGGCGGGGGCGCCCACGCGCATACACGCTGCACAAAGCCCTGCGAGCCCACGCTCCGCCCTGCGGCTCCAGCCGCCCAGCTACCCGGCTGCACGCTCACGCTCCACCTGCACTCTGCCCAGACTCACGGGCATACCGGGACCCTCAGGGGCAGGCGCGCGGGACCGCGGGACCCCGAGGTCCACACACACGTGTGCACACACTCGCGTACGCACACCCAGACCGCGGGGCCACAACGCAGCGCCCGCCGCCCAGACACCCTGTACACCAGCCGCTCGCTCCCACTGCCTCCCGTGTCTTCACGCCGACGCCTCGGAGCGTGACGGGCGCTGGACACGCGGCGGTACAATTCCCGGAGGCGCCCAAGAGGGGGAGGTGGCGCCCCGCCCGGACGGTCTCCTGCTGCGCGCCCTGCCCGGGAGTCCGGTCCGTACTCCCTCCCGCGGCCGTCCGCCCGCACTTACTGTTGGCCCCGCTGCGGCTGAGGCTGAGGCTGCGGCTGCGGCCCGGGCTCCCGCGCGGCCTCGCCGGTGCCGACTGGGTCGCGGAGGCGGCAGCGGCAGCAGAGGCGGAGCGGGCGGCCGCCGGGGCTGGGACCCCCTCCCGCCGCCAGAAGCCCCCCTCCTCCCGCGTTTAACCCCTCCAACGCCGCGCCCTCGCTGCAGGCGCCGCCCCCCGCAGCCCCTAACCTGCGGCAGCTCAGTGCCCTAATCCCGGCGGGTCCCGAAAGGTGAGTGGCAGAGGAGTCCAGAAGGGGTTGCCGCTGGGACCGGCCTCCAGTCTAAGACCAAAGCCCTGGCACTGCCCCTCCGGCCAGCCAGTGTGGCCAGCAGCACGGCCCGGGTCTGGACATCAGCCAGCTCACCTCTCTGGACAGGCGCCACACTAATCTCCCAGCATCTCCTAGACCCACAGTCAGATCTGAATGGCTTTCAACTCCCCGCTCTTGGGGACATCCTGGCTCTTGAGCTCAACACTTATGAGGAAGGGGATCCCACTAGACAAAGGGTAGGGGATCCACTGAGGCAAGCTGGAGTTGGCCCAGGTGGGGTGGGGCCCAGTTCTGGAAAGTCATGCTGGGGCACTTCCTGTCCCTGCTCCTGTATCTCCATTCCTTGGTCCTCATCCTATGCCCATCCCAACAGGGAGTGCCAGCACCCCCTGCCCCTACTGCCTGAACAGCCAGGGCCTTGGCAGCTCCTGGAACTCCACCTCTCTGCTCTTAGCCACTTTACAACCCCCATCTCCCCCAAGACCCCGATCTTGCTTGGGTTCCCTCAGCCCTCAGGGTGAGTGGTGTAAGCGTGGGCTGGAAGGCTGAGCACCTTCTACTAGTAGGGGGCCTAGACAGGTTACTAAACGAACCTGCCAGTCCCCACTTACAGAAAAGGGATGGTGAATTCTCACCTCAGGGTGCTGTGCGAGCCTTAAAGAGGTCAGTATTTGTTAAATGTTCACATCAGAGCCTGGCACACACACAATAAAGTGCCCTACAAATGTTAGCAATTTTCCTTTCAACGAAGGGTGATTGTCCAGCTTCCAGCTGATTTGATTCTCCAAGTCTAAGACGCCCTCTCTGGAAGGCCCTCAAGGCCTGCTGCCCACCACAGTCCCAAGTGAAGGGTTTCAAGACAGGCTCAGTGCTAGGCCCCAGGGACTCCAGGGAGCTGGGAAGGCCGGGTCCACGTGTAGGAGGTAGACCCTCCGATAAACAACACCCAGCCACACAACAGGTGGAGGGCAGCAGAGGGCAGTGACTGTGCTACTAGAGGTGGCCAAAGAAGGGGGCCCCAGTACTACCAGGAAGACTGTGTGGGGGCAGCACCCCCTACCAGCCAAATCCACACCTAGTAGGGAGATGGGGGCTGCTCAGTCATGGACCAACTCCTCCTCCAGGCCCTGGACTAACGGCCAGGTTGGGTGTGATGACAGGGAAGCAGGGTCTCCAGAAATCCCAGTCCACTAGGGGGTGAGAGGCATAATAGCCACATAATCACAGTACCAGGGGATCCAGGAGGGTTCCCTGACTTGGAGAAGGAAGGTTTCATAAAGGAGGTGACATTTGAAGCAGGTCTTGAGGTAAGAGTAGAAATTATTTAAGTAGGGACGGGACTGGAGTAGGAGTAGGGCTCTTCCCCAGGCTGAAGGCTCCTCCCTCTTCCTGCCCACCAGCCTGGGGGAGGTAAGTGGTCCCTGCCAGCCCAGCAGCCCCCCTCAAGGGCCAGTGTCTGATAAGCCTTCAGCCAAACAGATGACGGTTCTAAGAGGACAACTGACAGACGGTGGTGAGACGTGGGGCACAGACACTTTTATTGAGTGGCAGGTGCAGGACGGGGAGCTGGCTCCAGCCGTAGAAGTGGAGGTGGCAGGTCATGCCAGGGTGTTGTGGGCATCTGGCAGCCAGAGCCATGCTCCCCCATCCTAGGGGACAGCATAAACTCACTACAATAGAAGTAGCAAATTGCTGGCCAGGGGAGGAGGCAGCCTGCCCCCCTCCCCCGCGGGATCCTAGGCAAGAAGCAGCAGATGAACTTGGCACAGGGGCCTGGGGTGGGAGGGACTGGGGTCTGGGTGTTCTGGGGAGAGGTGGAGGAAGATCACGTCTGTGGGGTAGAGTAGAGGCTGTGGTGGTGGCTGCTTGGTCCCAGCACCTGGGAGAAGAGCAGAGGAGTGGTCCGCGTCTGGCTGCCCCCGCACCAGCCTGGCTCCCGCCCGATGGCGCCGTACCAGTTGCTGGAGCCTAGGCTACCAGACATGCTATAGGCAGAGAAATAGGGTCAGTCCCAAGGCAGTGACCAGGGCCATATTCCTAAGAGTTGGGGGAGAGAGGCTTAGAACAAAGCCCAGTGATCCAGACCTCCAAGACCCAGGGCTTCAGCCCTGCAGACCATGACAAACTGCATCCTCAGGGCGAGAGGTGGAAACCAGAGGGCCCCCCCCCCAGGACAGATGGAAACAAAGACTACAGCCAGAGCTGGGTGACAAGACCTGGCTCTAGGTCCCCATGGCTCCATGGAGCAAGCTGGGAGCCCATGAGTCCTGAGATGGGGTCTGGGCTCCTACCTAGTGCTCTCGCCCCGGCTATGCTCCCAGGAGCAGCCCTCGTCCTCGCAGTGCCCAGCCCGGTCGAAGAAGTAGGAACGGGAGCCAAAGACCTGCCCATTGAGGATGCGGCTGGTGCTCTAGCGAAGGAAATTGCCATTGATATTCTCTCCTATCCACCACTGACCTCCCACAACCCCCCAACTCCAGGCCCCAGGCCAGGGATTCCCAGTGCCACCCCTCTCCACTGGCCCTCACCAGGTCCTGTGGCGGCCGGTGCACCCGGAAGAAGCCCACCAGCAGTGTAGTGGGTAGCAGCTCCCACACAAAGAGGATCAGGCCAAACACCAGGTAGCCTTTGTTCCCCAGGTCATTCACCAGGTCCGCCTGTGGGAAAGCAAGGGCTTGTGGCAATCTGCAATTGTGCCGGCAGGGCACCTGGCCAGGGCCCAGGCCAGCTGGGGGCCAGAAGCCATGGCTACTACCGTGTTTCCCCGAAAATAAGACCGAGTCTTATATTAATTTTTGCTCCAAAAGACGCATTGGGGCTTATGGTCAGGAGATGTCATCCTTAAAAATCATGCGAGGCTTGTTTTCGGGGAAACACGGTAAGGAGGCAGCAGATGTGCCAAACACCCACCTGGTCAGAGACGTTGTACCAGTCATAATCGAAGGCATCCAGTCGGCTCTGAGGGGCCAAGGCCAGGGCTGCCAGGTTGTAGCAGGCTCGACTGGCATAGAGCAGGACCATGGCACCACCCATTGCAGCAGCCTGGCACACACTGGTCCCCTGGCACAGATGACAACAGGGGACCCTCAGGGAGGGGAGGCTCCAGCTTTCCCTCTACCCTGAAGATCAATGTCCAAAGACCCCAAAGGAAACCAGGCATCAGGGCTTGTGACCCTACCTTGGCCTCCAGGTAGATGCTGGTGGAGGGAGCCCGCCGGGCGACAAGGCAGAGGCAGGCGGCAAGAGAGAGCGCGCAGATAACAAAGAGGGAGTCACTCACTAGGACTCGAACCAGCAGGAGGGCCCAGGGCTGTGCCCGGCGCTGGCGGGACAGCACAGCACACAGCACATTCACCAGCAGAAAGAGCAGCGAGGCCCCCACGAAGGCCCCTCGAACGGCCAGCCTGCAGCCCACAGCACAGTCAGCCCCAGCCTACCAATCTTGATGCTCACCCACCACCCAACCTCCCCCAGGAGACCCACTGCCAACCAGAATCTCAGGGCATCCAATCTGAACCTTACTCCTTCAGTTTTATAGATGGGGAAACTGAGGCCCAAGGAAGTAAGAAGGGGACTGATACCTGTGGTACAGCGGAAGGAGCAGCAGACGGGAGTCCGAAATCTAATTTTAAGCCCTGGCTCTGCCTCCAGCCAGGTCTATGACCTTGAACATAATGCTTTACCTTTATGGGCCTCAGTTTCTTCATCTCTCAAATGGGGATAATAATCATCTCACACATTAAATTGTAAAAGTTAAAGCTATTTGTGAAAGCTCTTAATAAACTGTAAGATACTATACAAATGACAGGAGTATTGCCATCCCAGGTCATCCAGAATTGCTTTGGCTTTGGAGCTTTCAAAGGCTGGGGCCTCCAGCTCTGCCTCCATCATGGATGACACTGGTACCCATTCCCCTCCCTGTTTCTATTATTGTTCACATATGCAATGTCTCTGCTGAGCCATCTGTGACAGATGCTTCACTTTTCCAAGCTCTTTCACAAAGATTCCCTGGGTTGTCCTCGCCTTAGCCCTGCTACGGGGGAAGGAATGGACACCAGGCTGTCCCCTGCCCCTGGCCTGGAGACTGAGCCACCAGTGTCCCAAGTACTTACAAGCCTCGGCTCATCTCTGGCCGACGCTTCGCCTTGGCCTTGAACACCACCTGGGAGCAGAGATGCCCATCATTCCTTTCGGCCCTTGGGGCTTGCCACCCGACAGCCCACCCCCACTCATGACCACAGTTACCTGGGCAAAGTAGAGATTCATAAGCGTCAGTGTGAAGAACTGCAGGCAGACAGGGCAGCAGTAGAGAAGCCAAAAGGGCAGGGGCCCCAGGCGGTTGGCTCGAGGGGTATCTCGGAAGTAGAAGGAAAAGAGGGTGGTACGCAAGGCAGCCCAGAGCAGACAGAGTGCCAGAAACACCGTCTGATAGCTGAGTCGCTTGTGTCCATACAGGAGGACCAGCCAGAGCTGGGCATAGACGGAGAAGAAGAGCAGGGCATACAGAATGGTGTAGGCCGCAGTCAGCCCCAGGGTCACGGCCGGTGGCAGCGCAGGCACCAGCCCAGCAGCAGGCACCAGGCCAGACAGGTTACTCTCCATGTCAGGGAGGGAGGCCTAAATCCTGAGACAGAGATGGAGGGGCTGGCAGGAGGCCAGGAAATAAAAATAAATAGGGGGTGGGGGTGGGAGTTGCAGGGCCCAGAGACAGGAATAGGGGAGCTCAGGAGGAAAGAAGTTGTGGCGGGCCAGGCTCTTCCCAGCAACAGAGGTACACTCGCCCTTGTGGTGGGACAGAGGCAGCCTGGCACCTGGCCCTGGGCCTCTCACTCAGCAGGGTGGAAAGGCAGTCTCTTCTCCAGGGCTGAGGGGGAAGGTGTGGAGTGTCCCCTCCCTGGGTCAGTCTTAAGCCAGGAGCTGAGGGGTGCAGAGGCTGAAGGACAGAGGTCCTTGGCCTCTCGCTCGAGTAGTCCTGGCAGGAGGGGGAGAGCCGGCCGATGCCCGTAGCTCAGGACAGCGGCCGCTGCAGGGGGTGTTCAACACCCAGCTCTCCCCCTCCTCAAACTGGGGGGGCTCTCTCTCCTCCAATAATCCGGATAGGGTAGGGGGTCTCTGCCTTCTGTCTTCGGGACTCCGGACGCTGCCCCCAACCCACCCCCCCACTGCGTCCACTCCCCAACCGCGGGGGTCAGGAGGAGGTCTACACCAAGCCCTTAGACCGCCCCAGGGGGAGCCGGATCCGGCCGCTGGGACCCGGGACTCCGGCTCCCCGGCTCCGCCCCCTCCTGCGCCTGCGCGGGTACCGTTCACTACGCAAATTGCGCAGCATCTAGCCCCGGCTCTGAACCCTGCGCCGCGCCCGGCGTGCAGTCGTTCGAGAATGGGCGCGAGCTACGCCGCTAGCGGGCGCCAAGGGTTACAAGAGGCGGCGCGCGGTCGAGGAGCCGGGGCGGCAGTACATCCGGCCGGCGCCCAGATAGGCCGTTCCCGGGGCCAGCGGCCCTTGCTTGTTTGAAGGGCTTCCCGTGGGCCCACCGGCCTTTGCTTATTTGCGGGGCCGCCAATTCCCATGCGTTTCTTCCCCATTCCCAAACCGAGATCGCGCCGTCAAGCGGAGGGCCGCAATGACTTCCCCTCGCCGGGTCTCTGAAGGAAACTTCCGCCCACAGCCAAGATGGCCCCGGGGCCCCGCCCTCTGGCCCTGAACCCGCAAAGCCCCGCAGCCCCCGGGAGCCGCGACTGTAGTTCCCGCTCACCTGGCGGGCCGCCTGCCAGGCGCGAAGCCCCCGCGAGTCCTACGGCCACCTTCACAAGGGTCCCTAGCCCTTCTCCTGAGCCAGGACAGTCATCCTGCCAGAGAGGAGGCTCCCTCTCTCATGTCGAGTGTTCCTCAGATGGCGCGGGCAGTGGTGCCCCTGATGCGGGCAGTGCGAGGTTTCCACAGTGGGGAGGAGGGATTCAGTCACCCAGTCTAGACGGAGCAGTGACAACAACAACAACAACAATGCATCCAACGGCTGAGCTTCAGTTACGGCTTTGCAGAGTGCTTTCACAGACAGTAATCACTCGCTTTACAAAGTTCACTGGCTCCCGAGGGAGGTGTCATTATCTCAATTTTACAGGGGTGGAAACTAAGGTCCAGAGGGGCTGAAAGACTTGTCAGCAGAAACTAGTCCCCAGGTTCCAAATTCTCTGGCGACCCCAGAGAATCCCTTATCTGCTCCCACACACGCCCCAGGCACGAGGAAGCCGGTAAAAGAGCATCCGGAGGCGAAGGAACTCAGGAGGAAGGCGTTGGGAGGGGAGCAGGTCCTAAGGCGGGGGCGGGGCCCAAGCCTAGAGTGGCTCCGCCTCCTAGCCCGCCCTAGTGACATTTCAGTAGCTGATTGGGCTGGGTCGATGACAGTTCCCGTTGCCCAGGCAACTAGGGCAGGGCTGCCTCAGTGCTGTAGAGGGAGGCGCAGGCCCCAGTCCGGGGCCTCGAGATCGGGCTCGGGGTGAGACTGGCTTGCGGTCACCACCGGCGGGTCGGGCCGGGTCCTGGGGCTCCACAGCACCAGGGCTCCGAAAGGAGATTTAAGTCCTGGGTGGAGAGGCTGAGCTCCCTGCCCAGCCAGACTCAGTGTACAGATGGGGGCCTGGGAGGCAGGGCGGACCTGGGGTTCTAAGGTGGGAGAGGGAACCAGGGACGCCTGCTCCCCGGCTGCCGCTGGCCACTATTTGTTCCAGTTGTGCCCTAACTACCTGCCATCTTGCCCCCACAGCCCAGAGCATGTTCCAGATCCCAGAGTTTGAGCAGAGTGAGCAGGAAGACTCCAGCCCTGCAGATAGGGGCTTGGGCCCCAGCCCCACAGGAGACCAGCCCCCAGGTCCAGGCAAGCACCTGTGTACGGCCCCGGTCCTCCTGGGGGAAGCTGGTCACCAACAGGGACAGCCCGCCAGCAGCAGCCACCATGGAGGTAGGCACCGCCCCACAACAACCTGCCTGTCCACTTTTGCCCCCAGCTCAGGAGCTCCTCAGCATCTCAGCTGTATCCGTACTCACTGGGTAGCTTTGAGTAAGTCCCTAACCTCTCTGCGCCTTAGTTTCCTCTTCTGTAAAACAGAGCAATTAGTCACCACCATTGTCGGGCTGTTAGGATGATTAGCAGAACATATAAGAAGTACTTAGTTACAGTGTTGGCACTTACAAAATGCTCAAAGAATGTAGTTGTTAGTGTAGGACCAGAACAAATCACTGAAAGGCAGGCAATGAGCCAGAAAAGGGAAGTGACTTGCCTAAGGTCACACTTGTTTGGCAGTTCCTTTGGTAGGAAGCAGGGCTGAAGTCTCTGCCAGAGGCTGCCAGCCCCCAGGTCTGTTTTTAATCCACCCTGTGCTCATGCCCATTCCAGGGCTATCCTTGCCAGTTGCCAGGGGCTGCTGACCTCAAGAGGCAGATAGCCCTACCAACAGAGTCTGTGTGGGGGTGAGGAAGCATAGGCTGTCTTCCACACCCACAGAAGGGGACCCAGCACCCAGACAGACGGATGGGCACTGGAGGACAGTGGCCATTTCTCAGTAGTCTCCACTCCCCAGGGCCCAGCACAGGCCTTGGCACCTGGAACAACCTCAGAGATCTTCTGAAAACAAAAACCACGTCCCTTGCCTGCTGAAGCCTAAATGACTTCCTCCCTATTTTTAGGACCAAGAAGGCTTAGTAAGGCCTCCTCGTGGCCCATTCACACACTCTCTGTCAGACTAAACTCCAGACTTTCTTTAACTTCCAGATCTTTGTACTTGCTGTTTTTCTGCTCACAACAGCTTTCCACCCTCACCTGGCTGTTCCTCCTCTATATCAAGTGCTTAATCTGTACCCCAGATGTCCCAGCTGCCAGGGGCACATCAGTGAACAGAAGAGATAAAAGTCCTTGCCTTATGGTGCCTATATTCCAGTTGGTGGGGAGAGATGGGCCATAAACAAACAAACGAGTAAATGATATAACATGCTAGTAGATGACACACACTGGGCAGCAGTGTGAGAAAGTCTACTTTCTCTGGATCTGATGCACTGGGGGCCAGGGGAGCAATTTGAATGGAGGTGGCCAGGGTCAGCCTTGGTGAGAAGCAACATTTGCCCAAAGGCTGGTGGGGATGAGGCGGGAAACACTCAGATATCTGTGGGGAGAAATCCTGACAAGGGAAAGGCTAATGCAAAGGTCCCGAGGCCACTGTGGCCCAAGGGGATGGGGGGCGGAGGGGAGAGCTGGAGATGCTGGAGTTAATAGAGGGGGAGGGGGAGCTGAACAGGGCCTTAGTGGCTTTGGCTCTTCCTTTGAAAACATGGAAGGGCTTTGAACAGAGTGGAGTGATCTGATTTGGGCATCAAGAGAATCACCAGGGCTTGTGTTGAGACTGGTATGCAATGGGCAAAAGCAGTGGTGGGGCTGCAGGGGAGTCTGCCTCAAGAGTCCCAAGGGAGGACAGTGGCTTGTGCGAGGGTGGTGACAGTGCAGGTGGTAAGCAGCTGGACTCTGGGTTTATTTTGAAGGTAGAGCTGGCAGGATTTGTTGGCAGATTGGATGTAGAGTTCCAGAGAAAGAGAGGAGTCAAGGATGGCTGCAAGAGGAATCTGGCCTGGGCATCTAGAAGGATGGAGTTGCTCTTAAGTGAGATGGGGACAGGTAAGATCAGGAGCCCAGTGTGGGCCAGGTCCAGTTAGAGGTGTCTTTTGGGCATCCAGGTGGCGATTTCTAGTAGGGAAGGGTCCAGGCAGGATTTCTGCATGTGGGAGTTGTCAGTCACTGATCTAGAGTTCTGTGAGGCACAGGGAGCCACCCAAGAGTGAGGGTAGGTGAGGGGTGGGTGTTGAGGGGAGAGAGGAGCGGGTTTGAAGTGGTCATTCTGGAGTGTGGAGCTGGGTGTGTCAGGCAATGTCAAGGGGGCCGCTGGGTTTCGTGGCCATGAATTTAAACCGAAGTGGTACATGGCTCCAGCCACAATGGCCACTCAGGTGCCGGTGGAAGCTGGCAGGGGGTTGATGTTAACCAGAGCTATGGTCATCTCAGCCCAGTGAGAGAGGCAGGGCCTTGAGGCTGTGTGCAAGGGAGGGAACAGGTGCTGTGGGTGTAAGCTGGCTGGGTGGCGAGGAGAGGAGCCAACCCTGGAGTTCTCGCATCATTAGAGTTGGGGTACCAAGGGAGTGAGGAGGTGGCGATGAGCCTGTGGGAGGCTTGTGATGGAATTATTGATGGTGACAGGGTCTAAGTTCTTACCATGGGATGAGAGTGAGGGGAGCGGTGGAGAAGGATGTCAAGGAAAGGAAAGGCTAGGAGGTAGGAAAGGACCACTTCTGTCCTATGGATGAATGAAGACAGGAACGGCAAAGGAGAGCGTGGTAGGGAGCTTGAGTCATCTCCTGCACAAGCTAGGGGTGCGACCTGGGGCTGGGGGTGCCTGAGGTATGGAGGGGAGGGTGGCACAACCTGAGAAACTAGATTTAGGGAGGTGGGCATGACAGTGGTCTGAAGCAGCAATAAGCACCCAGGGGGCCCTGGACCCAGCCGTGAAGAGAGCTGTGGGGGCGGGGGGAGGGGAACAGAAACCACTGGAGAGGACTACACAGGATTTCTTAAATTTTTGACTTAGTTTTCAGTGTCTAAAAAACAAGTGATTTTTCCATAAAAGATCCCCAAATATCAACAACCTGCCAGAGCCACTGCCCTCCTCTAGATGAGCAGGGTCCCTTTGCTCTTCATACTTCTTGCCTCCTGGTCCCTGCTGGACTGTAAGTGTTGCCAGGGCAGGGACTGCGGCCACCTTGTGTACTGTGACAGCTAGGCACATAGCCCAGTGCTGGGACGGGCAGTTGTGTGGCGAGCTGTGGGTGTGTAGATGGTGGCAAGGGAAGGAAGGACACCCAGTGGGGGCAGCAGTCCAGCACTGGGCTCTGAGCCAGACTCTAGGGTTAACACAGCTTTACCCTTTATTAGCAAGTTGAGTTTGAGCAGGTTTAGTTATCTCACTCTGCCTCAGTCTCCTTATCTGTTCAACGGGAATAGAACCAGTCTCACCTCATAGGGTTATAGTGAGGATCTGATGAGCTAATATAGGAAAAGTGCTTAGAACCAGTGCCTAGTGTAGAGGAGCGTTTGGTGTTACTATTACTATGATCATTGTTATTGTTACTACAAGTTGGCCCAGGCTCTGAACAGACCTGGTGGTTGCCATTCATTCAGCGGAGAGTAATACATGTATAACCAATACCCTCCTGATGGCGGACAAGTGAATTACAGGTTAGGACCTGGATGTAAGGGCCTTGACGGCCATGCCAAGGAGTTCAGACTTTATCTCATAAGCAATAGGGAGCCATTGTAGATTTCAGGTAGAGGACAGACAGTTGGGTTTAGAGGAGGGGTTGGCAAACCACAGCCACAGGCTGAATCCCCCAACCCCCTTTTTATACAGAGTATGAGCTAAGAATGGTTTTTACATTTTTAAATAGTTGACAATCCAAGAACAATATTTCATAACATGTGGAAATCATATGAAATTCGAGTTTGCGTGTCCCTAAATAAAATATTCATGGTATACAGCAATGCAGTCATTTATATAGTTTTGGCTCTTTCAAGCTATGACCACAAAGCTGAGTACTTGTGACAGAGACTGTGTGGTCTGCCATGCCCCAAATATTTACTTTCTGACTCTTACAGCAAACCCTTGCCAGCTTTCTGATTTCCTCAGCTCTGAGCATGTTCTTTGCAGGCTAGTAAGAGGCTTTTGTACCCCAAATGGCTTTAGGGTACAACGGGAGTCCGGGCTGGGGCCTGCAGGTACCAGAAGCCACACAGGCTGCCTGCTGCTCTGCCTGCTGGGGGCAGGCAGTGTGAGAGCACCTGCCTGTGGAAGAGCAGGATCCAAACTGTTCTGCCTGTTGACAAAGCCTCGAAATGTGTGGAACACCACCGTTTTAATGAAGTGTGCAAGGATGCTCACAGAAGCATGACCATGGATGTGTTCAGCCCCATCCATGTGCCCGGAAGCCCAATGGGTAAAGAATAAGTTTTGCTGGGGTGTGGGGCACCTCCAGCCACAGCCACCCCTCCCACTTCCCCACCCCAGCCCTAGGCCTGCTCTCTGGGAAGATGGCATGAGTGGGCAGGCCTGGGCACCCACCCATTCTCACACCCAGAGAGGAGCCACACCCCATCCCTCTCCCTTACCTTCCCCAGAGTGGGGAGAGGCCGCTTCTGCCCTGCCTAGGGGCGTGTAGTGGTGAGAGCTGATTGAGAGTGAGATGGTTCAGTTGGCATGTCTCCTTCCCCCAGGGAGTTCACAAAACTCCCTCAGGTTTTTTCCAGTAAATAGGACACTTTTTAAAAATTCAGTTGACACAAATGGGTTCCATTTTGACAATGGCTGGCTTGGCATTGCTAAATCCATGGCTTTGGTGGAAAAGCCACACCCCATAGGCTAGGCTCCAGGTAGAGCTGCACTAGCAGAAAGCCTGGGGCACATTTCCCAACCTGGGCCTGCAAGGGGAGCCTGAGGCATGAGAATTAAGGATGCAGGCCCTGAGGCCAGACTATTTAGGGTTGGATTCCTGCTCTGCTACCTAGTGGCTGAGTGACTTTGGGCAAGTTACTCACCCGCTCTGTGCCTTAGTTTTCTCTCTCCATGGGGACAGTGAGTAAACTCCCTCCTAGGGTATAAGGAGGACGTAATGAAGTAATACACATAATGTACTTTCAAGGTGACACAGCAGGTGCTCTTCTGCTTGTGATTCCTTGGCGAGAGGGTAGTGCCCAGACCAAGTGCCCATCTGCAAATCACTCACCTTCCAACTCTGTCAAATGTGGTGGTTGTGTGGGTTCTTAGAGCTAGTAAAAGAGTAATAGCTGACATTTCCTGAGCACTTAAATGGCCAGCTGTATGACCTCAGGCAAGTTCCTAACCTCTAGCTGCCTCTATTTCCTCATCTGTAAAATAGGGAGAACTTGGCATCCACCTCACTGGGAAGCTGGGAGGCTTTAGGATGTGAAAGCAGTAATGAGGGGGATGAGGTGGGGCCCACCTAGCTACTGAGCCCTGCCTCACTGCCCACACCCCACAGAACTGGCAAGTGCTCTGCAGATGGGCCTGATCCTATCAGGGGTCTTTTTTTTCCGGCTCCTTCGGCCCCAACCCCCAACCCCCACTCCTGAATTAGCTACCTGACTCCTCAAAGGCTTTATGGTGTCCCTACCTGACCTCGGGCCTGGGCTTTAGGCGTTCTGACTGCATCCTCTTAGTGTAGGACTTTCTGAATTCAGCCCTCTTCCCTTCTGGACTTTCTGAGCCATTGTATCTGGAGCTGGGATCCTTGGAGGCCCTGCAGTCCCTGGAGCTGACCTATAGGGCTCTGTGGGGAGGACAAGACACCGTTATCACCCTGGCTTCAAAACCTGGCCTAAATCAGGCTTCCTCTAAAATGTCTTCCCTGACAGTGGGCCTTGCCATGGACACTGAGCCCATTCTCAGCACTTGCTCCACGCCTGTCTTCTACTCTGTTATATAGCTCTGCGATTTTGCTCCTGGGAGTGGTTCTAGGTCCTTGATGGTCTAGATATGGGGGTGGGGTTGGCAGGAGTAAGGGGATGACACACAGTACACAAGTCAGACAAACTCCAAACACAGAAGCGCCTTGTTGAATAATGACCCATCGTGCACTTTCAGCTTACAAAGCACTTTCATGCTGTTTTTGTGACCTTTACACAGTCACTGGTAGTAAGAGCTAGGTTCATCCCCAGAGGTGAAGACACAGGGTCAGAGAGCTGACGGGTGCTTGGACAAGGGAAGAGGTGAAGCTCAAGGAATAATCACTGGACTCTGAACACCAACAAACCTCTAGGGACTTCAGGACTTCACAGCTGTGTGACCCTAGATGATTCTTAACCTCTCTAAGCCTGTCTGTCTTCTCATCTGTAAAATGGAGGCAATGTTAGTGCTCACTTCCCAGGATGGTTAGGAGGATAATGAGGTAATGCCCTGGGCCTAGCACATAGTAAGTGCCCCATAAATATTACCTTAAAAGATCAACACACCCAACCGTACATTTTCTCCAAAGCAGCTGCTATGGGAGGTGCAGACATGCTGCTCACAGGTTCTGGCTCTCCAGGGTCTCTTTTAGGCCACAAGAGTGAAACAAATGAGCAGCAGCAGGTCACATGCAGAGCTGGAGTTCAGCCCTGCTTGGCTGGGGCAGGGCACCTCCTCAACCAGGGGACTGGTCTCCCCTGCTGGAGAATGGAGATGATTAAAGAGCTGAAAACCCTGGGGCTTGCTGCGAGGCCCCATGGTCTTGCACTAATAACTATAACTACTATTTATTATGCCCTTATTTTTGTGCCAGGCACAGAGGTAGGTCCTTTTATACACTAAGGCCCTGGCCCATTATTGGGGCTCAATTAAGATTTGTGGGATTAATGAGAAGTTAATTCGAATCTTCACAAAAGCCCCATGAGCTTCCCTTGATTTACATATGAAGGAACTGGAGCTCTGAAAGGTATACTCCGATGAGCACACAAGTACATCAGCGGCGCAGTGAAGCTAAGGCTGGGGGTGCAGAGGAGTTGAGATTCACGTCGCTCCCCACCCCTCTCTCCAGGCGCTGGGTCTGTGGAGCCCCGGAGTCGCCACAGCTCGTACCCCGCGGGGACCGAGGAAGATGAAGAGATGGAGGAGGAGGAGCCCAGCCCCTTCCGGGGCCGCTCGCGCTCAGCGCCCCCCAACCTCTGGGCTGCACAGCGCTATGGCCGGGAGCTCCGGAGGATGAGCGATGAGTTTGAGGGTTCCTTTAAGGTGAGCGCGGGTCCCGGCGAAGAGGAGGACTACTCCCAGAGCATGCCGGGTTCTATACTTCCAGGTCACCTCCCACTGGGCAGTCCCGTTCCGAAACCCAGGGCATGCCGGGATATGTAGTCCAGACGTCTCCCCGTCCCACCCCCTCCGCTCCAGGTCAAAGCTTCTGGGGTCCCTAAATCCGTGGAGCGCGAAGCTTGCGGACATCTGTGCTCCCAGTCAGTCCTTTCGGGTGTCCGGGTTTTTGCCTTCCACTTCGGAACCAGTTTTTTAATTTTTGAATTGCGATACCACCCGTCAGGTGGTAGATCTCCGGCTCTGGCCCTAACATACAGGGTCCTAGGCGTCCTCCCTCCTCGCCCCCAGCACCGAGAGTCTGAGGTCGAACTCCTTCCATTCCTAAGGGCCCAAGCAAGCGATCTCTCGTGTTTATGAAAGTTAGGAGACTCCTCGGTACAGGGCATGTACCTTCCCCAGGTTCTCATTTAGAGATGGGATTCCGGAAGTGGAGGGCCCTGTCTCGGGCTGCCAGCATAAGCTAACTCATTTATCCGTTTCTTCCTCCCACCCCGAAGGGACTTCCTCGCCCGAAGAGCGCGGGCACAGCGACGCAGATGCGGCAAAACGCCAGCTGGACACGCATCTTCCAGTCCTTGTGGAGAGGAGGCTCCGCCTCCTCCCAATGACCTTCGGTCCCACAGCCCGAAGCTCTCCCCCCGCGCGCCGCCGTTGGCGGCCATCTTGGGTACGGGCGGAAGTCGTTTCCGCAGGCCTGTACAAAAAGATCAGGTCTGCCCCTTTCGGAAGGAGGTGGTCCGACCCAGAGCCGATTCCCTTCCGGTGTGTGCGGGGACCGCCGACGGTTCGGCCCCATCGGAAGTTTTGAAGTTTTTCCGCCCGTAGCTCCCGGAAATAGCCCCTGACTCCGGCTCTGGGCTGACCCAGGCGCCTGCACGAAGTTGTGAATCAGAATAACTTCTCCAGAACCTTTTCCTCCGCGATGACCCCGCGGGCCGACGCTGGCCACAAAATGTGCTAATAAAACCCGCGTCTGTGCCGCCGAGTTTCCTCTGTCGGTCGCTAGGGGCTTTGCGGGCAGGGGGAGCGCTAGAACTTTGTTTTAGAAGATGGCCCCATTTTACACATAAGGAAAACAGGCTCTTTCTGAGTGACTTATCCTGGGACCGAGACCAGGCGGCGGCGAGCAGAGCCAGGGTTTCTTGGCTCCCGGGAAGCGGAGGGCGGCCAGGCCCCAGGGACCTCCAGGTCCTTATCTCTAATCTAGTAATTGGGAACCGCCGGCCGGCCGCCGGAATTCCGCGCTCTGCAAACCGTGCCGCCGTCCTCCAGGGAGGGTCATTTGTTCCTATTTGGGTCAGTCCTTCAGAGCAGCTACTGTGTGGCCGGCCTGGGGCCAGCGCTGCTCAGGGAACTGGCAGGGCGCGCAGGGCGGGGGAGGGGGCGGCGGAAGGCTCGGCCAAGGACTGTGAATAGAGTGATCACTAGGGAACCAGAGAAGCTTCATCAGGACCTGGGAGCAGAGCTAGCTCAATTCCAGAAAGATTTATTGGCGCCCCCTATAGACCAGCCAGTGATTTGTACTGGGTATACAGAGATGAATTAATACACAGCTCTTGCCTTCCGAAGCTTCCTGGCAAGAGATTCAGCTTCTCAGAGTGAAGTTACTGCCAGCTCTAAGAGGGGCTGGAACCAGGGTGAGGGCAGCTCCCTCTGGCAGGGGAAAGTCAGGGAGGTGAGTTAGAGCTGGGACTTGAGGGAGAGATGGGTGAGGAAGCTGTTCTGGGCAAAGAGTGGACCCATGGAAAAATAGGGGTAGCAGTAGAGGCCAGCCTTCTGAGGGGCTTCAATATCATACCCAGGAGTTGAGTTTGGTCTTTGAGGACCGGGGGACTGACATGTAGTGTTTTAATAAGTGGAGGCCAGCCAAGAAGATAGGAGTTGGCTGCCGAGGGCCCTGGACACCCAATGCAGTGGGCCGATTTGGGGATAGGACAAGGCCTGACCACAGAAGCAGGGAAGGCCTGGGCGATGGTACTGACCCTAAGGGAGCAGGGCCCAGGGTAAAGGTTGCCTTCCTTGGGAGAACCCCACTCTGGAAGTCCAGTTTCTGACTACCCCACCTCATCTGTTTGCCTGAGGCTGCAGCAAAAACAAAGAAAGAAAACACTCAATTGGCAGGAGATAAGCCCAGATAAGAGGCTGCCTTCCTCTGGAGGAGGGAGGCAGTCAGCCCGGGAAGCTCTGCCAGGAAGCTGGGAGAGGCCTTGAAGGAACGCCAGCCTGACCCTGCAGCAGAACCCAGCCACACCCTCGCTGCGGGGTCTCTGCCACTCCACGCTGTCCTGAGGCAGGAGGGGAAGGCATGGAGCAGGTCCTCCAGGCTGGCTGCAGACTGTGTGCCATAGAGAGTCCAGGCCTGCCCTGCCTCCAGGTCAGGACGTCTTGACTTGGCCTGGCACGTGACTTCTGCTTTGGGCCTCAGTTTCCTCATCTGTAAAACAGGCATAACATCTCCCTCACAGGGATGAGGGGATGCTGGGTCTCCCAGCCCGTGTGTATGACTGTCAGCTTCCCTTCTCCCAAGGGTCACTGCCAGGCCCACCCTCTTCCCACCTATCACTGAGAGCCCAGCTCCTCTGATGTCAGGCAGGTCATGAGCTGCCCAGCTCCACTCCCTAGTCCACCTCCCCATGCAGAGTCAACTGCCTGTGTGGAGCCCAGAGCAGCCTCAGCGGAAGATGCTGGGCACTCAGGTCATATCAGGCAACAGGAAGGGGGGGCAGGGAAGGCTTCCTGAAGCAGAGGCCTAAGCCTCTGTGAAGAGAGGACAAGAAGAGCCCAGGAGGGAGAAAAGTAAGGTCCAGAGGCAGAGAACATAGAGGGGGAGGCCAGAGGGTCTCTCATGTCATGTCACTGAGAAGATCTGCAGGCCCCCTGCAAGGAGGTCTCAAGGTTCAAACCCAGTAACTCTTTGCTGGGGGCCTGACCTCAACCCCACAGAGCCTACAAGCCCATTTCATAGATGAGGAAACTGAGGCCCCAGAAGAAATGGAAGAGCAAGCCTAGGGACCTGGGTCCTCTCCAGCACTGTGCCACTCCAAACCACGCTGCACACAGGGTCCCTGAAATCCACTTTTATTCATGTAAAAAAATCCCCAGAGAATAGAGAAAGAATGTGACCCCTACTTCCCAGAGCTCGAAGTCTCCACCCAGTGTTCCCTGGGGAAGTGAGGGAGACTGCTCCCACTCTGGGGTGTGGGTGTCATGGGGCATAAGGCCCCCACCCAGGCCTCTTTGGCCAGGAGTGACCCAGCACCTTCCCTAGGACTGAGGGCAGGAAGGAGGGGTTGGGGACTAATGGGATCCCAGGAGGGTGAAGAAAGGGAGTTAGTGTGGGATGCTCGCCTTAGTTTAAAAAAATAAAATTTCTAAAGATAAAAAGTTAAAAAAAAAAAAAAAAGAGAGCATTAGTGTCTTAGCCTCCGGCCCTCCTCCCAGTGCCCACCCTGGCCCTGTGGCCACCTCTTGCTCAACCAGTTCAGAGCTTCGTATTCTCCTCTTGGCTCTCCGAGTCAGCACCAGACAGGTGCCCGCTGCTCCCAGGCGCGTGACCGTTGCTGGCACAGGCCACCAGACGCCCGTCCCCCAGCCCCTCCGGCATCTCGCCTAGCAGGCTCCGGCGGATCTCCTGGGGCAGCCTTGCCCGCTGCTCCTGACACTCCTGGGCCAGCTGGGCCAGCAGCTACGGGAGGAGGCGTATCACAGCACAGGCCACCCAGCACTCTGCCTGCCACCCACCAGGCCACCACACCCAAGGCCTCACCTTGGGCTCCTCTTCTGCCAGCTGCTGTTGGACCTGCTGCTGGCTAGCCACAAGGCGTTCATGCCGCTGCTTCTGGGCCTCCTCCAGCTGTCAGTGGAGGGGACAGGGGCTCAACCAAGGGTCTCGAAAGGAGGGGCCGGGCTCCCGGAGTTGTGTGGCCAGGGTTCTGAGATGACCCTTATAGTAATGCTCCAGCCTGACTCCAAAGTCATGGGCACTGTTGCAGACAGTTGGCTTTGGAGATGATGTGGGTGAGGAGGTTTGGGGCCTGGAAGGAAAGGCTCTAGAAGCCCCTCTACAGTGACATCACACCAGGTCAGCCCCGAGGGAAGAGGGTGGGCTAGGGTGGCACCTGAGCCTCACTCACCCGACGGATGGAGTTGACTGACTCGGTGATGTGCCGACGGTTAATCTCCGTCAGTTCCCTGCACAGGAGCAAGGCAGGATGGGCTCAGTGTCGTGCACCCAGCCCTGCCTGCCCAGCACCCAAATGGCTCCCGGCCCTGATGTCCTTACGCTTCCTTCTTATGTTTCTCCCTTGTCTTGGCCTCTGAGATACTGTTATGGCGTTTCCTGTCCAGTATCTTCTGCAGTTCCTTCTTCTCTCTGGAAGAGCCGGTGAGAGAAGAGGAAGGGTGAGTGGCAGGACGGGGGGCTCTGCCCTCATCCGGGCACCAGGGAGTTCCCTGCCCCCCCCCACGAGATCCTCTGCCTTCACCTGTCATTCATCTCTTTCAGCCTCTTGCACTGAGTTGTGTGAGCATCCAGGACAATCTCCTTGAGCCGTTGCTGAGCCTGTGGACACAGGTAGCCAATAGGCGAGACAGGTTGATGACAGGTCTGTGCAGGAGGCAGGCTCTTCCTCACCACCACATACCAAGCCCCCGTAGCCCACAGCCCACCTGTCTCAGGTGCTCCAGCCTCCGCTCAGCCTCTGCATCTGCCTGGGCCTCCCGCAGCTCCAACAGAATCTGCACCTGTCTCTTCTGGAACTCTTGATACCGTTTCAGCTCTTCCTCTTCCTCCTTCTTGTCCTCCCTGCCTCTGTGGGAAGAACCCCTCGGGGTGATGCTCAAGTCATCACATGGACGGACTGGCAGGGTGGAGGGGGGCAGGGCATATCCCAGCTGGCAACAGCACACACCAGGTCGGGGGCGGGGTTTGTTATGCCAATGAAGAGGCCAGTTGGCTCCACCCAAATAATGGGAGCCTGTCTGAGCAACAGTCTCTTGGACACATGCTCTTCGTAGGGGTCTTCTAATGAGGTATTGCTTCCGGGTGGGAAGCGTGGGACCAAGTGTGGGAAGCCTCTTCTCTCTTCTTTGCACTAAACCTTCCTCCCTGGGGGTCAAGGAGCAGTCCTTGGCCATCCTCCATGCCCACATAGCACAGAAGCAGAAACCTACATGCAGTCCACCCCCCATATTCACATCAATGCATGCAGCACACAGGCAGGCTGGACACTCACAGGACACCTGGCTGGTGCCGGCACCTGCCCTCAGCCCGGGCCTGGGCCAGGCTGTCCAGCAATCGGCGAGTGAGGGCAACTGCCTTCCGTTGATGCTTCTTGTGCAGCTCCCGCAGGTCTCGCTCTTGCCGGCTCTGGAGCTTCACCAGAGCCTTGTGGCTTCGGTACTCATCCAGTGGGGCCACGGCCACTTCTGAGAGCAGCAGAACACAGGCGAGCTGGGCTGGGGCAAAGCAACCCAGCAGGAGCACCACACACCCTCCAGGAGTGGCCCCGCCCCCTTGGGTAGATCCAGCCCAGAACAGGTACCACCCCCATAACAGCCCTGTCCCTACCTGAGAGGATACTGGCAATGAGATCATCCCGCTGACCTGGAAAGCAGAGGCAGGGCTATGAAAAGCTGGAGGAGAGGACAGCGAAGCTACACCGCTCAGTCCTGCCACTTACCAGGCTGCCCCTTACCTGGGCTGCTGAGGGAGGGACTGGTGGGGGAGGTGACAGGACCTGGGGGCCGGCGGGGGGAGCTGTCCAGTGGGCTGGGTGTAGGGTTTGGGGTTGGCTGGGACCCCAGCTGCTGAGACTGGGTCTCCTGGCATGTCTCTGGGCCAGCCTGAGCCTATGGGGGAGAAAGCAGAATGTTCTTTCCAGAAATGCTGTTGTCTACAGGCCCTTTTGTCCTTCCCAACCTCCCAGGGCTACCCAACGCCCCGGTCTGCTTCCTTCCACCCATCTGGCCCTGGACTCCTCATCTGTAACATGGGGCTGTTAAGAGAACTACATGAGAAATAAGAGGTACAAAACAAGCATGGCTAAACCACTTTTCTACATGGGGTGTGGTCAAGATAATGTGAGATGGTGTCTCCAGGATGCCAGGCCCCGCTGCAAGTGCTCAGGAACTTCCAGATTGTTCTGGTAAGCCTTGGCCTAACCCCAAGTCTCCTCCTCTCTCCGAGTCCCCCTCCACCCTTGCCCACAGCTGCTCATCTTCCTTGTTTCTTAGCTCCTGATTAAATCAACGAAGGAAGTGACCGCAGAGTGGGCACCAGCTTCTCTGACTAACAGCTTCAAGCAGTCGCCTCTCCCCTGCCTGCCGCAGGCCCCCTGGGACTGGGTCTAGATGTGCGGGCAAGCCTCTGCTCCTGACCCCTCCCCACAGAAGCCACTGCCATCTCATGACTCCCAGGACCCATTTTAAAAGCTTTTGTGATTTCCAACTGCCCTAATAAAGTGGCAAATGCTGCACCCCAGCTTTGATCCTACGTGCAGCTGCAAGAATTCTAGCCAAGGTCTGTCCTGAAGGCCTCTCACATGCAAAAGGAGTGGTTTCTACCTCCTTACAATGTGGAGAGTAACCCAGGGCCACTGAGCAGCGTGGCGGAAAGGCCGAAGGTTGGATCTTTTTGACTCAGAGCCTCAATGTCCCCATCTCTACCCCGGGGGTAGCAAACTCAGGTGGTAGGAGGATTACATGAGCCAAGTTGGTGAAAGAGCTCGCACCGGGCCAGGCAGAGAGCTGCCGCTCAACATTCACTTGGCTTTATTTTCTGGTATGGGTGAGAGAAGAATTCAGAAAGGGGAGCAGACCCTCCAGGCCAAGGAGGGTGGGGTGGGTAAATGCAGCTGTTGGCCTTTGATGTAAGGCAGTGAATAGCCCCTCTCAGGGAGAGGAACCAGACCACCCGCTGGGAGTGGGCTGGGCTAGTGCAGATGGAAGAGAGTGGGAAGGCTATAGGGTGCTTCCCCACCAGGGCCGGTGAGGTCAGCCTCATCACCCCACCCACCCAGACTCCCAGCAGTCCCCAGGCTTCAGATGAGTCTGAGCCCTGCTGCCTCCCACCCACCTGCCCCCCACCTGCCCTGGCTCACCTCCCTCTCCCCAATAAGGGCAGCCAGCTGCTTGGCCCTCTGGTCCATCAGGCTGACGTGCTTGATGGGGTTGATCAGGGCCTCCGCATAGTCTGGGTGGGGGCAGAGGGCAAGGGTCTTGGAGACAGAACCCCCAGAGCCACACCCTCCCCACCAGCTCTAGTCTCAAGGAGGGACCGCAGAACCCACCCTCCATTGGCGCCATCTGGCTCAGTCGTTCCCAGGCCCTGGGGGTACCCTTGTCCCCCACCCTGCCCAGCCTGCCCCTGCAGCTCACCCTGGTGGTCGTCGGGGATGTAGTCAGAGGCCTCGGTGTAGATGAGCAAAGCTGGCAGGCACAGCGGTTGGTTGGCCTCATTTCGCAGGCAGATGTAGTGGTACCCTGGGAGGGTGGGAGGACAGGTGAATGGGCCCCACTAGGTCCCCTCACACACTGCCCCTGTGCTGCCCAGAGTCCTAATGGCCTCACCTGAGCGGATGGCAGAGACGGGCAGGATCCGGTGCCCCACAAACTTGCCTCCCTCCTCAAAAGCCGCGATGCGCAGCGAAGCCAGCGTGGGCAGCACCACCTGAGGGCCCAGACGGTGTTGAGCCATGGAGCTGACCCACAGCCAAGGTGGCCACTGAGCCACAGCTGACCACAGCCACCAAGGCCAACAGAGGGGACCCTCGGACAAGCTGACCCAATGACTGACTGTCGGTCACCATCACCACCGAGCCAATGGTGGACGCACACCTCCATGGCATGGCACAATGGATGAACAGCAGCCATCAGAGCCTTAAGCTGAGAGAACAGGCAGACGTACCCCTCAAGGCACTGCTATAGTGCGACAGGTCTGGTCATAGCCAGCTTAGAAAGTGCAGAATGAGCCAGGAGTCTGAGACTGAGGCCACACTCCACCCTAGCTGGGCACAGAGGTCCAGTCCATTTGTGCTGGTATGAGCTGGTGGCTGTGATCTCAGGCCACTCCTTCCTGCCTGGGAGATGGGGTGCGATGTGCCCACTCTTCATGGGGGACCATGGGACTTCCTGCAGTCTTACCTTCCTATTCTCTTCTCTCACCCTACAGAGGGCAGGGAGCCCGAGACTTGACCCTGGGACGTGCAGGACCTGCAGTGGGGCCTGGAGGTGACAGGCCCAGCCTTGGGGTCCCTCGGCACCCCCACCTTCCAACGCCCAAGTGCCAGTAGTGTACCTGGTTCCTGTCCCCCACAGGAGAGCTCAGTAGGTCTGGGCGGCGCCAGGCTCACCTTGGGGAAGTCAAAGGGCTCCTCATCCCACACAGGGTTGAACGAGTTCCCCTGAGAGGTCCGCGTGCGGTACTTGCGCCGCGTGTCAACAGGGAGGCCAAACATATCCACCTCCACGTAGATGCTCACCTTCCTGTCGGACAGGAACTGCCCGGAGATGACCTGGGGGAGCCAAGAGGGTGAGGCGGCTGCTGACATTCCCGTCCCCAGGGCACCCTGGCCCGAGCCCTCCTCGGCCACACCTTGACCCGCAAGGCATTGGCCACAATGCCATCCACGATGACCTCGGTGAATGGGTCAAAGGACTTGTCGGGCCGCCGCATGAACTCAGGCTTAAGCAGGTAGCCACTGCGCCCATTGTACTCGAACACACCTGCGTTGAGCTGCATCGCCACATCTGGGGGCGACATGGGAAGGGTGAGGAGTCAGGAAGGACCGTGCCATGCAGAGGGGGGACCAGGGATCATTAGGGGCAGATCAAATGGCATCAGGGGTCCCAACTCAAGAAAGATCGGACGGGGGAAGGGTTTAGGGTCCACCAAGGTCAGGAGTTGGGGTTAGCCAAGGCTCGGTTCAGTTTGCGAATCTAGCGTTAGCAGAGTCAGAGATCTGTTCAAACAAGATTAACAGGATCATGGGGCAGAAGCCGGTAAGGCTGGGGGCCAGGGATCATGGCCGAAGCGGCAGTGCTCACCCAGGGTCTGGAAGTTGAGCGCCACAAGCTGGCAGCCCACGTTCCAGAAGAGCTGTGGCATGTAGTTGGACGAATCCACACGGGTGCCCTTGGGGTAGATACGGCTGAGCTGCTGCTTGTTGTATCTGAGGTTGGCAGTCAGGGGCCATGCCGTGCACTCGCCTGCTGCCTGCCTCCAGGCCCGGCCTCAAATCCTCTGAGCCTGCCTCCCAGCCTGGGCTCAAGCTTCCCCTTTGGCCCCCCGCTTCTTGGCCTAGCCCCTGTGCAGTCTCCCAGGCCCACCCCAAACCCAGACAGGTGCTGGAGGGTCAGGACCTGTCCGGGCAGCATAAGCAGGACTCTGTGCCCCTGGCCTGGCCCACTGGCCCCAGCACCACCAAAGGATACTCCACAAACTCCATGGGGCTCTTGGTCAGCTGCTCCATGGCTTTGGTCTCCACGAAGGATGACATCTCGAAGCACTTGTTCCTCTCTAAGGGGTAAGCAGTGGGAGGGCGTCAGTCCTGCCTGGGCCAAGCTGGCTCCCAATCCCACCGTCTCCCTCCCCACTCACTTCGCGCAGCCTCAAAGGACTTGAACTTGACGGGCTCAATGTAGTTAACAAGTGTTGACATTTCTTCAGTGGCATTGACCTCACTGCTGGCGGTGCCCTGTGGCCCCCAAACACAGGGTCAGCAGTGCCATGCCCCCCAGCCAGCAGGTAGAAGTTCCCTCACCTGCCCCCACACCGTGAAGGAGGAGCTGACCCTCTTCCCACCCTGGCAATCACACCACCCCGTAGTGTAGCCTCAGCAAGGGCCCAGCCCCTTTATGGCCTGTGTCAGGCCCGGGCCCATCTGTCATGCAGCCTTCTCCCTGGGGCCTGGCCAATGTGCTCTGGACCCCACCCTTTTGCTTTGCCTCCTGCCTCCCTGATACTGGAAGCTGGAACTCCTCACCCAACCCCAGGAGTTCAATTACCCACATGCAGATAGGCCCCCAGTTTCCATCCCTGGCCATTATTTCCAACCACCACCTTGCTATCTCCTCTTAGGAGGCTCACAAAACTCAAACTCAACCCCTGTGATGCTGAGCTCAGCCACTCCTGCCCACACCCTTTCCTGTTCTGGGCCCTTCCCAAGTTTGACCTCATGAGTGACTTTTCTGTCACCTCCCTCCTCAGAACTCCTCAGTACTGCCTCTTCTACACAGCACCCCCCCACCCCCCGCCCGCACGCTCCAGCCCTACCACAGGTGTTCCCTCTTCCTCGGATCTGTTCGCCCAACCTCCCTGCCCAGCTCAGACTCCCCTTCCTCCCACCATTCTGCACCCTAACTCACCCCTTCCCAGCCCATGTCACGAGCATAATTCACACTTGCTTCCGTACCTGTTTATGTAAGACCCCTCCTCCCCACTCCACATGCCCCTCCCCCTTGAACTCCAGAAGAGCAGAGAAAGTCTAACCATGGCCAGAGCCAGCCCCCAGTACTATGCCCAGCACACAATCCGTGCTCAGCAAACGCTTGGGAAATGAACACACAGTGCCTTCCCCCCTTCCCACCAGCAGGCGTGACCTCATCTGTGGTCGGCTTTTTAGGGTCCGCCTGTTCCTCCTCTTCTTCATCCTCTTCCTCATCCTCACGGTCGGCAGGGCCAAGATCAGGGCCCCGCGGCGGCACCTCCTCACCCAGAGACTTCTGAGGCTCTAGGCTGGGCTTCTCAAGTCCTGCCTCTTCCCCATTACTCAGGCCTGCGCAGCTGTCGGAGCTGGGGGACCCTGCAGAGGATGGGGCCACCGGGGGGGGGGTCAAGGCACATGCATAGACACAAGGAGTTGGGAGGGGTTGTGCCCCATGTGTGTGGAGGTGACTCAATGGTGAAATCAAAGGGACTCTCATGGCAGGGCAGTGTGGCTGGGGGAGAGGGCAGAGGTCAGGAGTTGGATGCAGTGGGGATGCAGAAGGGTCAAAGATCAGGGTCCAAAGTTATAGCCATCAGGGAGGGAGGGAGGAAGTGTGGCTTAGAAGGGTAAGAAGCCAGGAACGGGGGGCGGGGGGGGGGGTACAACAGCCTTGACAGTGCGGGTAAGGGATGATACGGTGGGATTCTAAATCAGGGGTCAGAGACACCCCAATGAGAGGGCTTAGTGAGGTGAGCAGTCAGGGGTCAGCTACGAGGACTTCGCTAAAGTGAGAGATCAAGGGTTAGCTGAAATTATAGCCAGCTATGTGGGCAGACTCAGTGGGGGGTCACAGGACAGAAGTCAGAGGTCTGAGGCTCACAGCCGGAGCAAGGGGATGTGGGTCACGGAGGTCAGAGGGCAGAGTCATAACCTGGTTGAGGAAAAGGCCCTGGGAGGTGGGAGGTTGAGGTTGAGGGGTCAGGAGTTGGATGGAGCCAAATCTAACTTGGGCACAGTTCAGTGTGAGGTGAGTGCCTGGGGTCAGGGGTCAGAGGTCCCATACTCAGCTAAGAGGTGGTGAGTGGCTTGGTGACGAGGGAGGTCATGTTGAGAGAAGGCAGGGTTGGGCTCAGTGAGGTGGGAGGCTAAGGTCAGGACTGGGATCAAAGGTCAGGCCAGGGCCATACCGAGCTGGGGTGAGGAAGGCTCAGTGGCGGCGGAGATCTCGCTCAAGGCTGAGTTGCTCTGTTCCAGGGGTCGCTTGCGCACGGAGCTGTTAGGGACGCCGGTGCTGGGCCGGTGCCGCTTCTTATTCTTCACCAGGATGCGGCCCATCAGGTCCTGGGGGCTGGGCAGGGGGACACCTGGGGCCAGCTGGTGGGCACAGACAGGTCAGGGCCTGCGGGGGCGCCCTCACCCCCATGCCCTGCTACAGCTCCCAGTCCCCATACCGGGTACTTGTCCAGTGGGTCGATGAGCAGCGCATCCCCAAAGATGGAGCGGCAGTACTCAGCCATCTTGGCCTGCTGCTTTGCCCTGTGGGGCCAAGGTCAGAGGTCAGAGGTCCCGGTGGTAAAGCTGAGGTCCCCAGGGTTGGAGGTCATAAGAGCAGACCAACAGGACACAATGGGCGGCTGTCTCTGGGTTTATCAGGGGTCCCCAGGTTAGAGACCTCCAGATTAGAGGCTGCTGGGATATCTAGGGTCAGGGGCTCACTCACGAGTCCACGTGGTTCTCAAAGGAGAGGATGACGGGGTAAGGGGAAGTCTTGAAAGCAGTCTCAGCAATGGCCTCGAGCACATCCCGCAGTGGCACCTCCGTGGTCATAGTGAAGCCGTGCGTGATAAAGGGCTCCTCCTCGGGCGGCCGTCCTTTCCACACGTCCAGCTCCACGCAGCGGCAGCCCCACAGCAGTGCCTGCCGGTACATCTCCACGGACGAGGTCCCAGCCAGCTGTCCCGCTGGAGGCAAGGCTCCATCACCACAGCTGCTCTGCCAACCTGGCTCCTCCCCCTCCTCCCCAGGCCTGTGCTGAACCAGGCCAGGCTGGGGACAGAGAAGCCCCCACGGTGGCCAGGCACAGCTCTGGCACACTTCGTCTGGCCAGCCCTTGATCACTCTTTAATTGACTGTGGAATCAGTACCACATCTCCAGGGCAGGGCCCAGGCCCCACCACCCAGCCCCTGGAGCCCAGCCAAGCCCGGCAGTTGGTGTCTACCCGTCATGGCTGACGGGTTGGTTCCTTCACCAGGGCTCACTCTCTCTCACATAAACACCCACTACCTTGCATCCCACCAGCCTGAACGGGGGTGTCATCTCCAACACCTCCATGGCCCCTCACTGCCCTGGAACAGCTTCCATCACCTCCTGCCTGGAGACAGCAGGCCCCTCCCTGCCTCCCATCTAATCTCTGTAGAGCACCTGGTGTCATTCTTCTAAAAACATACCAGCTCACATCACCTCCCCCTGCTTAACACCCTCCAAAAAGCCTTTCCTGACCATTTAGGATAAATCCGAATTCCTTCCCTGCTGGGTCTAGCCCTGCCTCCTTCTTGCTGGCCGGCCTGCCTTCTGCCTCTACCTGCCCAAGCCCCCACCCCACCCGTCTGGCCTCCTTTCTGCTTCTTAAAAGCACCAAGCAGTCTCCCGTTCTGGGCCTTTGCACAGGCCATTCCTTCCCAAAGCCAGCTGATGGAGGCCTCAGCCCTTCCCCCGGAAAGCCTTCTGGACCACCCATGACACACACCCATGCAGAGAAGCCCTGCTCCCCTGGGGTTATTCCGTGCTTGCATCCCTAGCACTGGCCACCCCAAAAGGAGGGAGGCAGCATAGGGGCCAGAGGGCAGAAGCTGTGGATGCCATCCCTCTCTCCCTCCCTCCCTCCCTGCCAGCTGAGGGCAAAGGGCAGCTCGCTCACCCGTGAGATAGGTATTGTGTGAGGAGTTGATGAAGTAGGCGCTTAACGGCTGGGTCATGTCTGCGCTCAGATCCAGGGCCTCTAGGGGCAGAATGCCGTTCTCCTCACCTCCTAGGTAGCGGCTGAAGCCCTCCATGGACATCTGGTCTGGGGGTAGGTAGGGTCAGCAGGGTGAGGGTGAGCTAGGCCATCCCTTCCACCGTCCACCGCCAGCCGCCCCCTCACCAGCTCACCTCGCTCCAGGAACTGCCTGTTGGGCTCATACTTCTCGATGAGCAGCCGGGCCTGGGAGGGCCCCAGGGGCGGGTAGAGCACTTCATTGAGTCTTGGGTCCCTTTGCTTCTGGTTGATGAAGTCCATGAGCTGTTCTAGCGTGAGGTATGGCTTGCCCTTGGCACCTCTGGAAGGGGTGGGAAGCCAGGTCAGGCTGAAGCCTCATCAGCCCCTGCTCCAAGCCCACACCCTGGCAGAGGGAGTCAGCACCCACTGACTGGGACTTGGGCAAGTCACTGCCCCTCTGAGCCTCAGTTTCCCCATCTGCTCTCCTGACCACTTGGCACTCGTACTGGCACTAGCAAAGGCTGTGGAAGCCACCAAGTGCTTGGCCTGCTGTGCCATACCTCTAGACCCTGGACCCAATCTCAGCTCCAGCCTTCAGTTGCTGTGTGAGCTCAGGCAAGTCCCACCACCGTCTGAGCCACTCAGTTCTCATCCCCAGCATGGGCCGATGAAAGCACCCCAGGCGAAGGGGTGGCAGAGAGCTGTCCACAACAGAGCTGCAGACAGAGTGGTTCTGAGCTCAGCCATAGCCCCATGCACTGGAACCCCCAACTGCTCCACTTCCCCTCCTGGGCTGAAAGGAACCCCTGAGCAGAGCATAGGCCGGCACAGAGCACCAGGAGCTGGTAGGCAGGCCCAGCGCTGCTTACATCTCCAGCAGGATCTTGTCAATGTCCGGCCGCAGACACAACTTGTTCAGGAACCGCTCAAAGATTTCCAAGGAAAACTCATCCGGCCGGATGGACTCGCTCTGGGGGTCGAGGAGTGTGGGGTGAGAACCCAGGGGCAGCCAACCCCAAAAGAGCAGGCCCTCACCATGACACCCATCCAGCCTGTCCCCTGCCCCCAGATCCCTCACCCGGTTAAAATTGAGGCCACATGATTCTAGTGCAGTCTCCACCCGTTTCTTGTCTGCTGAGAACATCTTCAGGATGCTGAAGGAGTGGGAGGGGTCAAGGTCAGTGGGGCAAAGGTCACCAAGGTCGGGACAGGAGAGAAGGTGCAGAGGGGAAGGGGCGCTCACTTCTTGACTGGGATTCGTCCATCCTGGTTCACCTGCAGCTTCAGCTTTGTGTATCTGGGGAGATAGGCAGAAGGGTCACACCCTGGGAAAAGCCACCTGCACCCACAATGTCCCCCAGGCAAGCCAGGGGCTCACGCTTTGCGCAGGAAGGTGTTCCTGGAGGCGTTCTGAGCCAGGATGTTCATAGCCAGCTTGAACAGCTCCTCAGTCCAGACCTGAGGGATCAAAATGCAGGGGGAGGGGGTAAGTGGGGGACAGAGGAGTTGGCTCAGCCACAGCCCACACCCAGAACCACCTGTGGTACACAGTAAGTGCTTAAGTACTGTTCTGTTAGAGGATGATTAGAATTAGGAGCAGAGAACAGCCTACTATACAACAGGCTCTCACTAAGTGATGGCTGACTCAGCAAGTGAGGTGGTAGCTTCCCAGGATGACCCTCGGCCCCAGCCCACCTTGGCTGTGTCGTCCTGCACAGCCATGAAGTTCAAGAATGTTGTGTTCACCGGGTCTGGCCCAGCTACCACTGTCATCAGCTTCTCCTCCAGCCGGGCATCAGGGCCTCCAAAACCCAGCACCTCGCGTATCTTGGGGTCCTGAGTAGGCGAGAGAGCCAAGAGTGAGGAGAGGTGTGTGTCCCCAGTGCCTCATGCCCATGGTTAGTCCGAGGCCCCATCACTCACTTTGGGCAGGCGGGCATAACGGCCTGTGCGCGTGTCCCTGATGGAACTGATGTCCAGCGTGTCCACCTCCTGGGGAAACCAGATACCAAGGTGGGTCAGAGGCTACAGGGTGAGAGCTGGGAACCTCCAAGCTCTCCACCCAGGCCAAAGAATAACCACCCCCTGCTGTCACCCCAGCAGCAGCCCCTGTTCTTAGCATTTCCTGTCCAGCAAGCTGTGGAAGAGGTCAGCCAGCAGCTGGGCCCCACCCCCATGGAAGGGGGTGGGGGTAGGGGTCTGGGGCAAGGGCCCAAGACCTGAGCGAGCTGCACCAGCGCCCACCCTCACCATGTTGGGTCCTGTCCAATACAGGAAGAAGCCATTGGAGTCCACGCGCAGAGTCACCAAGTTCCGACTGGAGGCCTCCTGGGGATGGGATGGGATGGCAGGGGTCAGGGAGTAAGGGCTATGGTCCTTGAACCCCCTGGGGCCATCCAGCACAGTGTTTCTAACAGTGAGCAAAGACAAAGCTTCACCCAGACCAAAGGTCATTTGTGGCCCACTACAGTCCTTAGGACAAAGCTGAGGTTCTGAGGTCCTGACACTCCTCCCAGTGTCACCTCTCTCTCACCCTAACGACTCTGTCACATGGACCATTAACTACCCTTTCCCCACTTGGAGTTTGTACATTATTGTTCCTTTGCCAAGATATCCTTTCCTTTCTTCTCTAGACATGAAATCTGACCCACCTCCCTGGGGAGGACTCCCTGAACCCCAACCGCAGGCTCGGTTTCCCCATAAGGTCGGAGAGCTAGCTCCCTGACGCCTGGAGCCCGCCCCCCCACACACACACACACACTCAGCCCCGTTGGGAATATTTATGGAATGAAAGCAGAGGGGTCAGAAGTGTGACCCCACAGCCTTTCTGTGGCCCTAGGAGCCCCATGACGACCAGCCATCCCTTACATCTGCCTCAAAGTCCATTAACTCCACTTTGCACCGCCCAGCTCACTCCATCTTACGCAGCATAGACTGAGTCCCTCCAGAAAAGGAACCCCTGCCCTCGGAATCAGAGTGAACTCTGTTCTCCCTCAAACAGTCCCGCAGAGGGCAGGAAAACATATGCCGGCCCCATTTTCTGAGGAGGGCCTGGTCCTTGGCACACTCCCAGGGTTACCCCTGGCAACTAAGGACCAGCAACCAGAGGGGGTTCATGCGGGGCTTAGACTTGACCAGGGCCCAAGGGGCCAAGGGGCCACAGCTAGAACTTTCCTGCCTCAGTACATAACCCCACCTCACCTTGGTGTCACCCTCAAACTGCTGCTTGCTGTCTGGCAGACAATCCGATCATCAGTACAACAGCTCCCCTCATGCTGCCCCTACTGTGTGCCAGGTCCAGTTCTAAGCACTTGATATCTAGGGTCTCACTTAGTCCTCCTAACAGCCCTACAAGCTATGCACTATTGCTCTTCCCATTTCACAAATGAGCAGTCAGAGGCACGGGGAGGCTATGTAGTTTGTGGAAGGTCAAGAAGAGGAGCCAGGGTTTGCATGCAGGCAGGATGGCTCCAGAGTCTGGCGGCCTGGGGAGCAGAGAACCAGGACGCTTGCCAGGATCCTAGCCTCAGCAGTCACCCTAATGTGGGGCCTAGGATTAGTCTCCACTCTCCAGACTCAGTTTCCTCTTCTGGATGATGGGACTGCACCAGCCCCGCCCATCTCAGGCTTTGCTTACAAGGGACAGGAAGCTGACTGATCTGGGGGCAGAGGGGACAGGGGGCTATGGAACTTGAACCTCCCACCTCACTGTGCTCACAAACGTCCTTAGTCCCTCTCCGGGATTCCCAACCCTGCCCCAGTGCTAAGGACCCCCAACAGTGTGAGGGGGGGGGGAGTTCTGTAGTGATGCCCCCAGGTCCCCCCCCTGCCCCTCCCCAGAAGTCTAGCCTTCAAAGGCAGCCCAGGCCCCTGCTCTCTGGCCCAAGTCCTGGTCAGCACCCCCCTACCCCACCCGCAGGGCCCTCTCCCTGTTCCCACTTCCTTATTTGGGTTTATCACACTGGGAGGAAAATGAGAAACTTTTCCCTTTAGGCCGGTCTGGGTGAAGGGGTCTCTCCGGACCCCTGGGACGTCCAGGCACCCTCTAAGGCACACCTGCTGCTTCAGGCCACGCCCCCAGCCCCTCCCCCCAGCTCCCACGCCTACCCGCCCCACCCAGCCGGAAAGGAACCCAGAGACTTCCAGGCCTCTGGCCTGAGTGGGAAGGAGCAGAAAGGAAGCTGAGGCAGGCCCGGTGGAGGCCCTGGGGAACGAGGGGCCCAAAGGGCAGAGGAGGGGGCAGTATGAAATGAGGGTGGGGCACAGGACTGGGCCCAGGAGCCGCAGGTGAGGGCCGGGGCAAGGTGGGTAGAAAGGGGGCCAGGATTTATTGGAGTTCAAAGTCCCCATGCTAAGGAGTGGAGCGCAAAGTTCCCCAGGGGTGGAGAAACTTAGGGGGCAGTCTCCAAGAGGGGGTGACTTGGTGCTCCCACTTGAGCAGGAAGCTGGGCTGGGATCCAAAGCAAGGCAAAGGGGTGCCAGAAAAAATAGGGTGAACAAGTGATGAATGGAGAAGAATGTTTAGACTAGGGCACTGGGAAGAGTAGGGTCCCAGCGGCACCCACCCAGAAGGGAGGTGCACTGGGCCAGATTGGGGGCCAGGGTCCTCGAGCCAAATAGTCCAGTACCGGGCAAGGGTCTGGGGACTAGACCAGGGTTGGAGGAACCGGAATTAGACCGTCAGGGAGGGGTAGGAGGGACGAGTGAAAAGGGGGGCCGGGATTTATTGGGGTTCGAAGTCTCCGGACCAAAGAGTGGAAAGCCAAATTTTCCGCAGCTGAGGGACTGGAGTGAGGGGTGGGGGACAAAGTCTTCATTACGGGAATGATTGGGGACTCATGTTTCCGGAGCGCAGCCAGGCTGGGATGGGGGGGCGCAGTGGCCAGGCTGGGATGGGGGTCCCCGGCGTCTGGCTGAGTTTGAGTGAGGTAGTCTCCGGATCTGCGCGGAGCAGGGGTTCCCCGCACTTACCTCGTCCCATTTGATGAACTTACTCCCGCGCCGCAGGGTCTCCACCACGGTGGGCGGCTCCAGCTGCAGCGCGTGGACGCCGGGCCTGGCGCCCGCCATGGCCGTGCCGGGGGTGGGCCGGGGACCCACGGAGCCCCGACGGGGACCAGCGGTGCCACTGCTCCCTCCACTCGGCCCGCTCCGGGCCCGCGGCGTCAGCGTCCGCCTGCCCGCCAGTCTGTCCGGGACAGACCAGAGAAGCGGCGGGGCCCGGGCGGGGCGGGGCGGGGGCGGGGCCACAACCGCACCGCCCCCCTCCCACCACGTCGGGCCCGCCCGCCCCGCGTCGGCTCCCCCTCGTGGCCGGGGTGGCGACTGCAGCCAGAGTAGGGATTGGGGCAGTGGCATACTTGAACCTGAGCACTTCGCTAGGGGGCTCAGCTGGACAAGCCCGGGGTAAGGGAAGGGTGCTTGGGGACAGGGGGGCTATTGTGGGTGCAGCTGGAGGGACTGGGTGTAGAGGGCGTTGCTGACGACCGGCCGGGGTCAGCCCTCTAAGGTTTTTGAGGAGCGGGGATGGGGGTGGGAGTATCACTGGAGGGCCAGACTTGGGCCGGGGGACGCGGAGCCCTGCCCCCACCTCACTCCTGCAGCATTTAGCTGAGTGCAGGAAAAGCCACTCCCACCCCCTTCTCTGCCCTCACTTTCCCTCACCCCGCCTGCAGCAGCGAGGTCCCCCCTCCCTGGGAGCACTTAGCCAGCTAATGGGCCTCCTGCTGGCAGGCGCCCCTCCTCCGTTCCAGCCTGGGGAGATTGGGCGCCTGCCACCTCCTTTGAGGACCCAAGCATCCTGGCCTTTCAGAGCGAGTCCATGAACAGCCCTTTCTTGTGCCGTAGACCCCCACGATTCAACCTACAGCCTGTCCCTGGCGGGGCTCCTGACTGAAAACTGGGAAAGGGACAGCTGGTCATTTGCCCAGAGGAGTCAGAAACCTTGGGGTTGTCTATAAACAGGGGAGTTGGGGAGGGGCTATGCAATGCCAGGCCTACAGCAGGTGCCCTGAAATCTGCGATCCATGAATGGGAGGGGGAAGGCCCATGGGCACTGGATTGGGTGGGGGCTACAGCCCCTCCCGCAGGGCTTGGCCGGGGGGGCTCCTGCCTGGGGGCCCCTGTGGGAGCCCCCCCCAATACAGAGGCAGTAGCAGCAGCAAGTTTAAAGTAGAACTCATCCAGAGGGGCCAGTCAAGTCACCTAGAAACCCAGAAAGAGAGGGAGCTGGTTCTGGGGGAGGAGAGATCAGTCAAGGAGGAGCTGGCCCTGCAGGCCTCTTTGCCCCAGGCTCTCAGACCCCCAAGGGGAGCCCAGTCTGGTACTGACAGTCCTCAAAATCCCCACTATGTTGAACACCAACTCTAACCTAAGGAATCTCTCTCTTTGTCTTTGGCCCAGGCCCTGTGGGGTGTGATTATTATCTCCACTTGAGGCCCAGAGAGGGGAAGGGACTTGCCCAAGGTCACACAGCTTCACAGGAGGATTTCAGTCTTCTGACTTGAAGGCCACCTCGTCCTGCCTTAGCTCCTTGCCCTTGAGGAGAAAAAGAAAGGGAACAGGACTTGTCTTCCTGGTCTCTCGGCAGATCAGCTGAGTCCATACCCCTGAGACCCAGGGACCACCAGGTCTCATTGGGTAGAGCCATGAAGGGTGGAGATTGGCCTCTGCTCCCATAGAACCTAGTCTCTGTGTGCCTCAGTCACCTTGTCCAGAAGCTGGAGGTTGTCAGAGGATGAAATAAGCAACTGGATACCAGACAACCCTGGCTACAGGCAGCTGGATATCTAAGGAGGGGCTAACAGGCTGTGGTGGCATCAGGGAGGAAGGAGGAAAGGGCAGGGGAGCCAGGGTCTGAGCTGTGGGCCCTAGGCCTTGGACAGGTGTACTTCATAAAAGCACTGGGCAGCAGCTCTTTCAAAAACAGGATGGGAGACTTTTTCCTGGGCCTGAGCCTGAGCCTCTCCCCCCACCTCATGTCTCCGGAGGCCAGAGCAGCCCTCATTAAAGGGCTCCTTCCTCCTCGGACACTTTTTTCCTGGCTTGGTAATGGTAATAGGGTTTCTCAGCAAGCAGTAATGGTGGAAGGAAGGCCGCCTTTCCGGCCTCTACCCTTGATTAAGGGAGCGGTCATGGCCCACAGGACCCTCCCCAGGGTCTGTGCTTCAAGGAGGTGCTGAAAACAGCCTTAGCTGTGCTCTGGTGGAGGCGGGGCTGGGACCCTAGTAGGAGTGGGGCTGGAGAGGACCCCAGCTGGAAGGATGAGGAGCAGCCCTGGCAGCGCAGCACTCCAGTGGGGGAGAGGGGGTGTTCAGGCAGGAAGTCAAGGGCTGGGATGTGGGCATGGAGCACTGAGCTCTAGATCTCCAACCACTGGAGGTCTATAGAATCAGCCCCCTTGAAGAGACTAAAGGCAGGTAAGTGACTTGCCTGAGGCTTCGTACCCTACTGGGCAGAGCCAGGATGTGAACCCAGTTCTTGCACTCCAAGTTCTGTACAGGGCAGCCCAGCCTCCAAGAGGCTGCAGGCCAGCATGGCCTTCTGCACTAATTCTTCTCAAGGTGGGTGGCCATGGGAAGGGACTGCATGGACCACAGAGTCAGCCCCAGGAATCTGGGAGTGCTCTGGGGGGAGCATAGGAGGTAGAGAGAGGGAGAGACAGAAAGAGCATCCAGGTTCCTCCCTATTCTGCCCAGAGAATCCCCAGGGGGTACCCCCCTTAACTTTTGACATGGCAGCAGGCCTTCACACCAGCCCTGAGGGGATATGGGACAGGAAGATTAACATTCTGGGTCACAGCATCTGGGGGGCAGAGCTGGGGCTGGTACCTGTAGGCCTCACTCCCACAGCAAGCTATGGTATATCCCCCCTCTTAACCATGAGCACTTCCAAGTCCCTATTCAATGCTCCGGTTCTGAAAGAGCAGATAAGCCCTGGTGGGGTGAGGTGGGGTGTGGTGGGTAATTTGGACTTGGGTAAATTTCTCTTCCCAACAGGCCAGGCTTAGAGCCAGAGGCCCCTGGTGGAAAGGGTGAGTCCTCTCTAATCTACAAGACAAAGGTCAGCCCTTCCCTAGCCCCCCAGGCTGGGTGAAAGGAGGCTAAGACCAGGAAGAAGGCTGAGGAGGGCAGAAGCATTAGCTCACTCTACCTACCCCAGGCTAAGCCTGGAGAGCCTGCGTCCAACTCAGGCCCCGCAGCAAGAAGCCCACCTCGACCCCCCTCTGCACCTCCCCTCACCTTTGCTAGCAGCCTCTGCCTTGCTGTCTCTTTGCCCCAATTACAGGGTAAGCCTAAAGTCCTGGGTTTGAGTTCGGCTACAGCACCAGCTCTGTGACCCTGGGCTAGTCTCAACCTCTCTCTGAACCCCACGTGCTGCAGAGGGCTTTTCTGGCATCCAGAGAGAGGGTGTCTGTGAAGGGCTGAGACAGAATCACTTACTGCCTCTCAAACCCTGAGACTCTGCTTGGCACTTCAGCGGGTGAGCATGCCATCTGTGGAAGTATCCCAGAGGAGCAGCACAACTTTATTGGGTGGTATCTAAGGGGAGGTAGGGGGATGAATAGAGACTTGTTTCAGGGGCCTGGGTTCACAAGCTGAACTGCATCTCGATCTAGCTGTGTGACTTAATGAACTTCTGTGGTACAGTCATTGAACATTCCATGCATTTTCCTATTTAATCTTCACCACAACCTCAGGAGGAAATAGAGGCTCAAATGAAGCCATTCATTCTTTCATGCAGTCATTTGTTCAAACCAATAGTTATCGAGCACCTATTACTGAATCTCACATAAGGGCTGAGAGTTCAGCAAGAACCAGGTAATTTGCTAGATACATGTGGGTTTGAAGCAGGAGCAGGCCCACTCAACCACAGCATCAGCAATAAACAAAGGCAAGACAGGTCTCTGCACCATGGAGCTCACAGACTAGAAGTGGGAGACAGACAATGAACGAATGAATGAGAAAGCGTATTCAGAGATACAGAAAATCAAATGAGGTTGGGGGAATGAGATGCAGTCTGCTTAAGAGAGGTGGGGCAGGTACTGCGCCTGTCAGAGCTGAAGGACAGAAGGAGCCTCAGGGCCAGGATCTGCGGGAGAGTGAGTGAGGTGCCTTCAAGCTGGAACCGATTGTGTAAAACAGTCTCCAGGAACGCTTATTATGGGTCAGTTATTATTGTCTTTATTGTCATGAGTTCCGGCTCCCCCACTTCCCAGCTCCTTATGCCTGAGCTTCCTCGTTTGTACACACAGACGTTGCGGGGTGCGGAGGGCCGTGTCCCGTGGCGGCCAGCCCTACGAGGGGGCGCCCCAAACAAGTTCTGGCTTCCCGGTCCCGGCTCTGCTGCGGGGGAGGGGCGGCCATGTGGGGCGGGATCCTGCGAACTACATTTCCCATAATTCCGTTCACCGCCGCCACCTTGGCAGGTGGGCGGTGGCTGCCTTGGGTCTGGCCCTTCAGGCCGCCCGGCCGGTTCTGCTCATCCCGATTCTGGGCCTCCACCATGGGGGGCGCGGGATCCCTCAGAGTAGGGCGTCAGGGGAGGTGGGCAACTCCTGCTCGCTTTTTCCACTCCTCCACACTTGGGACCCCGGTCCACGTGTCGGTCCGTGCGGAGAAGCCTGCTCGTCCCCCGCTGGCCAAGGGCCGAAGGACCCAGACGTCAGGGGCTCCCATATTTCCTCGCCGGACACCCACCTTGCACACAGTGCCCACTCCCCTCCCTTTCCAGACGTCCCGTTTTTGCTTCAGTGATGACAGAATACTAGGGTTCCAGCGAAAGAGCAAATCCTGGTACCCAGCGCTTAGAACATCTGAGTTTGGGGCAGGAAAGTTAATAGGGATAGAGGACAGCCAGGCCCAAACCCCTGAAGAGAAGATCCTTCCCTAGTCCCTTCTCGGGGGCGGGGTGGGGGTGAGGAGACTGCAGAAGACTGGCCCTTTAAGGGGGTGTGGTCGGGGGGCGGGGGAAGCCAGCGAGACAGAGAAAGCGGCTTCGGCGGCGGCGGCTCGGGCGGCGGCCGCGGGGGACAAAGGGCGGGCGGATCGGTGGGTAGGGGGCGGGGCGCGGCCAAGTCTGGCCCGGGGGCTCCGCATGCTGCAGCTGCCCCCGGGCGCCCCCGCCGCCGCCCTTGCCGCGGAGCCGCGCGGAGCCGAGCCCACCAGCTAATCCGAGCCAGCGGCCCGCAGCCAGCCGGCGGGCGTCCCGGAGGCGGCGGCGCAGGGAGGGGCCGGACGCGCGCACGTGGCCCCGGCGGCCGCCATGGCGGACAGCGGCCCCGCGGGGGGCGCGGCGTTGGCAGCCCCGGCACCCGGGCCGGGCAGTGGTGGCCCAGGGCCCCGCGTCTACTTTCAGAGTCCCCCTGGGGCTGCAGGTGAGGGCCCGGGAGGCGCGGACGACGAGGGCCCAGTGAGGCGCCAAGGGAAGGTCACGGTCAAGTACGACCGCAAGGAGCTACGGAAGCGCCTCAACCTGGAGGAGTGGATCCTGGAGCAGCTCACTCGCCTCTACGACTGTCAGGTGTGTCCTCCACCCTGCTCCGACACTCTAAAGTCGGTTCCGAGTCAGGCCGCCTGGGAAACCCATCTTGAGCCCGCTTGTCACCTCGAGTCAATGGGCGCTCCGCTTCCGCGCTTTCCCCTCCTATCTATTCCTCGTCCCCAATATACGCTTTCTTGTCTGACTTCAGTCACCCCCGTTTTCTCCGCTGCTTCCCTCATGCCCCCACCCTGGTCAAGCCTGGGGTCCTCTAGAAGCCTCAAAGAGTAGCCTGGGCTTTGGGCAGGAGGCGTGGGGATAGCCTGGGCTGGCAGTGGAAGGAGGTCTACTTAGTGCCTGCTAACCTAGACTGGTTAAAAGACGCTAGCCTAGTTGGTGGGGGGACCATAAAGTGTCTGAGTTATTCTAATGGGCTAGCCTGGAGCTCCATCTTGGCATGGGGACAGGCTAGCCTGCTCTCTGGGTTCTGGTTCTCCACCCCATGACTCCTTCCTTACTCAAATGGTGACTCAGTCCCCGGGGGGCAGGGTGGAGGAGTGGGCTTGCCCTATGCTGCCTACCCTAGCCCAGCCCTGGAATGCAGCTGGCTCTAAACTAGATAGGCGCTTCCTGGGGGGGTATGGAGGGCACCCCTCCCTCAGCAAAGCATGGGCTCTTTGTTTCCCCTTTACCAGGCTTGGGTCCTTCCCACTGACCCCTCACCCTTCATTTCCTCCTCACTCCCAGGAAGCTGTGACAGGTGTTTGGGGGAGGGGAAGGGGTTGTGATGAGCTGGGACAGCTGGCCCCACCTGCTCCGGTTGAAGTGGGGGGCCCGGAAGTTGGGGAGACACATCTGCAGGGTTCCCAGCCCAGGGTCCCCAGCTCTGTCTGGCCCTGTCTGGCACCCAGGGTGCCCAACTGGCAGAGACAGGAAGCTCCCCCCCACCATCGGGCAGTTTGCCTTGGCAGGAGCCTGATCTGTTTTGTTCCTTGGAGCAGCTGCCGCTGTCTGCTGGTCAGAGGGCTGGCTCGTCCTGCAGTAGGGCATGGGCCTCAGCCAGCAAGCCCCTCTCACACCCTCTCTCCCAACTCAGGCCCTTGTCTCTCCCTCCTCCCCCATCCCCACCCCAGGAAGAGGAGATCCCAGAGCTGGAGATCGATGTGGATGAACTCCTGGACATGGAGAGTGATGATACCCGGGCTGCCAGGGTCAAGGTGAGAGAGGGGTTGGAGGGCAGCAGGGTCAGGTCAGGGGAGCTGGGAGTAGAGATCTGCCTGGAGGCACTGCCCCTTGGGGAAGCGAGACACAGGAGCCCTGCCTTCTTTGGTCTGAGTCAGCCAGCTTTGTGAGGCTGGGCCTCAGAGTCTGCCTCCATCAAATGGGGCTAATGGTAACTTGCCTAGCTATGGCATCTCCTCTGCCTCAGGGTGGCCCCAGTCCCTTGGAAGTGGGTATGGGTGAACTCAAGGCCCCGGTTCCTGAGAGCTCACAATTATACTTCCCCCATGTCCCACTAGGAGCTGCTGGTTGACTGTTACAAACCCACTGAGGTAAGTAAGTGGTTTCCCCAGAGGGAGGAATAAAAGCCTAGGCTCCTGTCATCTTGGGATCTGGTCTCCCTAATGTCCTCCCTCCTGTCCAGGCCTTCATCTCTGGCCTGCTGGACAAGATCCGGGGCATGCAGAAGCTGAGCACACCCCAGAAGAAGTAAGGGTCCTCAACCCAGGTGAACGGTGGCTCCCACAGGACAATCGCTGCCCCCTGACCTCGTAGCAACAGCAATACCAGGGGACCCTGCTGCCAGGCCTGGTGCCATGAGCAGGGCTCCCCATACCCCTGGCCCAGGGGCCTCTTCCCTGCCCCCTGTTTTCCATTTTTGGGGTTTTTTATTGTTATTAAACTGATGGGACTTTTTGTGTTTTTATATTGACTCTGCGGCGCGGGCCCTTTAATAAAGCTAGGATATGCCTTTGGTGCAGCTAACAGGCTTGGCTGATCTCTTTTAGGGGGGACACACTGCTCTACAACTGCTACCAGCTCAGCTTCTTCCCAGGTGACCACAGGCCTTCCTGAGGGCCATGTAGCCATGGTGATAGCCCAATGCTGGCTCCCCAGACCAGGAGCTGGAAGTGGCTGGGGAACTGGGGTGGGGGGGGAGGCCGGGTTGCTGTTGGCAGGCAAGAACATTTTTTTCCCTCTGGGCACAGGCCACCATGCCACCCAGGGACTGGCCATCTTGACCCCCAGGCTATTGAGCCTAGAACCCAAAGCTCTAAAGCCGAAACAGAGGGGTGGCTGGGACTATGGTTTCTAAGTCTCTCGGGGCCCACAAGCAAACACAGGCTCACATCATGAGCTTTAAGTTTTTTGTTTTGTTTTTTTTAAACAGTCTGGTCCCTGATGGCCTCTCCGCTGCCCCTCCCCAGCTTGGCTACAGTTCTGAACGTCGCTCGATTTTGAGCAGTTCCACCTCGAACACCAGGGTTGCACCACCTGCAGGGGAGAAGTGGGGTCAGAATGAGAACGAGGGCCACAGGGAGATGGGATGGGTGTAGGAGATAGGGGGCAAAAAGGTATATTACCTGGAATCTTTGGCGGGGCTCCCCGCTCTCCATACCCTGTCAAGATGCAAAGAAAGTGAGCTGTGGCTAGGCAAACAGGTTCTGCAGACATCCAGGCCAAAGCCAGGCCTCTGCCCATCTTAAATGAGGCCAGAAATTGAGATGGTATAATGAATGGGAATGGACTGTGAAAGGCCAGGCAGAGGGTGGGTATCAGAGCTGAATGCCCTAAGGGTCTTGTCCTGTCCTCATTGCTGGACACTTCCAGACTTGGAAGAGGTATGAACTGTAATGAATGAATGGGGGGAGACAAATGCAGAGGCTGAACCAGCCTTCACCCTTCCCCAGACATACACCCTGAACCCTATCCTGGCTCAGGAAGGACCTCTTACCCAGCTCTGACGGGATCACCAGCTTCCGCTTTTCCCCCTCACACATCCTGCAGGACAACACATGTTCAGCACATGGCAGCACTCAGGCTCCCTGCCCCCCACCCCATCCCTGGGGCTTGCCTCCCACAGTTCACCTCCTGGACCACAGCTATGGCCCCTTGACTCACCCCAGCAGCCCCTGGTCCCAGCCCTTGATGACCTGGCCCGTGCCCAGGGAGAAGACAAAGGGCTGGTTCTGGGGCAGGCTGCTGTCAAACTCCGTCCCATCTTCCAGCTTCCCCTGTGGGACCATGAGAAGGCCAGTGAGGAGGAGGGTCCACTTTGATAGCCACCCCAGCTGTTCTCCTCATCAAGCTGGCCCCCCACAACATTGGTGACCATTGTCCTAGAAGGGGACAGAGCCTTAGGCAGCTCACAGTATATTGTAACTGCTTGCTGGTGTCAACCTGGGGAATAGTGAAGAGCAGGGTCGAATGATGGAAACTGGCATAGAGGGAAGAGGGAACTTGCCCAAGGTCACCCACCTTGTTGGCAGAGGAAACTGGCTCCCAAGTTCTTTCTGGTCCCCAGAAGCCCCACCCACATCCCAAAGCTCCGCCTCCCTCACCCACCGTGTAGTGCATGTGCAGGACGTCCCCCTTGCGCGATTTGATGGGACAGTGATCTACTCTCTTCTTGACCCCGATCTGCAGCTTCCTTTTGCCCTCGGCCCCCGCGGCCGTGGCCAGGGCGCTCAGGCAGATGGACAGTACTGTCAGGACCCAGTTCAGCCTCATGTCTCTGCGGGGACAGACCCCGACCGACCAATCGACCGGGAGGGTGGGAAGGGCATGGAATACCAGCAGGGAGCGGGAGGATTCCACCCTCACCATACCTTGCCTGCCCCTGGGGAATCCCCTTGTCCCAGGTCACCGCCCCCCACCCCCGGGCTCCGCGGCTACACTTACCAGTCCAGTGAGAAGGGGGCTGGCCCGAGGACCCCAGCAGCGAGGGGAGAGGGTCAGGGGAGGCCACAGCAGCCAGGGCCCCGCCCATTTGCTCACCCCCGGCCCTTCCTTCTCTACTGGTCCCCAGCTTCGTTCAATTCCCACCCGTCCCTTTACGCAAAGTCCAGACCCTATCTGACTGCACAGCAGTTGCCCCGACCCGGCGATCCCACTCACGCCACACCCAGTTGCCTCCCGCCCAGCACACCCACACCTCTGCAGCCGCTGCAGGGGGCCGGCCTCGAGGCACCCACACATCGCCGCTGGGTGGCTCCGGGGAGCTCCGGTCCTCTGGGGATACCCCCCAGGCTGACCCTGTGCCTCCGCCGGGGGCGCCGCCCCAGCTCTGAGCCCTCGGGGGTCTGCGGGGCACCCAGACTGGCCCCGTGTCCGGTGGCCGCCGAGCCCGCTCCACCCACACCACCTCTCCTGGGGGAGTTCTCGGCCTACCACGTCCCCAGGCCCGGCCACCACGGAGACCGCCCCCGCGTGGACGCCCCGGGCCATTACCTGGGCCTACCCCTGCGCTTGGTTCCTTGGCCCCACCCTTTAGAGGGCGTAGTTCCGCCCCTGGCCCTGAAGCCCCACCCTCGATAGAACTAGACCTCTTTTCCTGAACTGTACCCACGCCACTCACCGGCTGAAAACCCGCCCCCAGCGCCTGCGCCCCGTCCCCTTTGGTCTCCAAATCCGAGGCTCCGCCTTCCGCCTGTTCCAGCTCCTCCTCCAAGGACCAGACTCCGTCCCCCACCAGTCCAAGCTCCGCCTCCAGCCCTAGAGCCCCGCCTTCCACTGGTACCAGCTCAGAGGTCCCACCCGTGTCTATTCCACGTCCCGCCCCAAGTCCCGGGGCTCCGCCCCGTGCGGCATGAGAACCCTCCCCCTGCGGCATCCCCAGACAGCTCCGACCCCAACCCCCAATTTCCTCGTAACCTATACCTGGTTGACACCCGGCGCCCCGGCCTGATCCAGCCTGCCCCCTTACACCCCGGCTCCCCCCAGCCCGGGCTGTGGCCCCCGCTCACCTCCTCACCGCGCCCCCGGAGTCAACCCAGTCGTGCTGCAGCCTCTGCGCAGGCGCGTCATCGTCGCTACCAGGCCGGGCCACGCCGCCCGCCCTTATTGGACGGTGCAAAAGCCGCGGCCACACGCCCGCTGGGGCAGCTTCTTCTCTAGCTCCGCCCCGGCGACACCACGTGACTTCCGTCACTTCCTGTAGAGCGGTGGTCGGTAAGGTTAGGTGAAAGTGACTTCCGAAAGGGCCGAAGGCACTTCCGGTTGAGGTGAAATTAAGGTCAGGCGGGCGCGGAGGGGGTCTTGAGACGCCATTTTATGTCACCCCCCCAGCGCTTCTGTTTGCCCCCGCTGTTTTCAGGATCCACAACCCTGAGTTGCTATGGAAAGAGCCAGGGCTTCAGAGTGAGACGAGTTTGAATTCAGGGTCTGCCTCTCATTGATTGGCTCTGTGACCTAGTGTAAGTTCCTTCTCCTGGTAGGATATGGCGTCCCCGTAACGCGGACTTGATAACACCCACCTTGCAGGGTCCCCGTAGGATTGCGGCGGTGATGTGCACCACCGGGCCCTGGCCCACAGCGAAAGCTCTTCCCTTTTCTCTCCCCCAGCATCCAGGCCTACCTTTACTTGCCGCACACAGACCACTGAGTCAGACTAATGGTTGGCCTGGCTGGGCCAGGTCCCCAACCAGACTTACTTTGAGGCGCCCCAGCACGCAGCAGGGCCCAGTAAACATGTCAATTGAAGTAATGAACCTGCCATTGGGAGTTAGTTAAACCTGAGTTGTGTTAGGGAGACAGCTGATTTGGTCAAATCCCCAGGTCAGTCAGCCTTTCTGAGACTATTTCCTCAATTGAAAAAGGAAGATAGTCACAGCACTGACCTCAGAATTGAGGACTGAGCAAGGAGGGGCATATGAAGCATCGCGCATTTCCAGTGGGTCTATGTGGAAGATGGTAGCCCTAGGTCCCTAACCCTCATCTGTCTCACTAATCGGGCTATGGCATTTTCACTGATAGTATGGTTGTCATGATATGAAAATATTAATCACTCAGGAATTCTCTCTTCTTGTTTAACCCCACTTTGGCCTTGGGCCTAGCAAGATCACTACCACATCTTCTAATCTAACACTGCAGAAGCCTCCATGAGGTTGGCTGCTTTGGGTTAACCTCTGTCCCTGAGTATCCTGCCTCGGCAGGGCAAAGCCATTGTGTCCAGAGCTGGCCTATGGAACACCCCCCACCACTCAGCCCTAGGGGCACGGGTGTCTGCAGGCAGAAGGCTGGGCACTGAGCTTGGGCTGGGTCAAAGGTCAGGAGGGTCCCAAGCAGGAGCTGATGAGGGGCACCCAGGGTAAAAGGGAGGTGAAGGTGGAGAAGGCTGTGTGGCTGGGGTGAGGGGAGCCTGTCTCCCAAACCAAGCCCACCCAGCCACAGACCTTTGGTTCTTCTCATTCAGGGAGATGGGCGTGGAGACAGGCCAGGTGCATGGCTTTAGAGTTAAGCTACAGGGAGGAAAAGCAGCAAACGCAGAGTGCTATCCAGCAGGGAAGACGGGTTCTTTTCTATTATGTGAAAACACACTCAAACTTGCCTGAAGCCCAAGGGCCCAGACTACAGCAATCATCTGTTCCCTCCATGTGCACATGTGGAAACCTGAGGCTCAGAAAGAGAGGGCAGTGACACCCAAAGTCTAGCAGATCTGGGTCCTGGTCTTAAGCTCACCAGCCATAACAGGCCATCGCCTTCCAGAAAGAAACCCTTGTGATAAGCAGGAGGACAGCAACTCCCCAGGGGCTGACATTAACATGAATGTGAAGAATACATGATTCTGGCTCTGTCTGACCTGATGTGAGACCTTGGGCCTCATTTCCCTGCATCTACACAACGAATGGAGTAAGAAGCTCTGGGTCTAGGAGGCAGTGTGATGCAGACATTCATGCCTAAATCAGCCAGCCTGGACAATGACAAACAGGGACACAGGCAGGGACAGCTCCTTCCATCTCTTTTATCAGGGTTGGGGGGTCACAGTTGTCACACCGAGGCCCAACTCCCATTATTTGCAGAGGATCAGGGTCTTCTTAGTGAGGGGAGGGAGGGGCCAGTCGTAAGATGCTCAATCGCACAGGGTGGTTAAACAATGAGACAGGACCCCGTTCTCTCCCAAGTTGGTATGCGACCCTTCTTGCTGCCTGCAAGTCTCCTCATCCAACTCTGCCCACCCTGTTGGATGGCAGCCTTGCAGAGACAAGGGATGGCCAGAAAGCCCTGAGAAGCCCAGGTCCTGGAGCAGCTTCCGCCTGGGCTGAGGTCTTGAGGGGCTGGGATGCTCTCGCCAGGCTGCCCTCTAGTCCCCCTCTGGGGTGTGGCCTATGAGGCAAGTGGACCTGCTGAGTCTGAAAAGCAATGTGTCACCTTCGCAGCTTCCGGCACCTAAGGAGGGGAGGAGGAAGGGGGTCTGGTTATGCTGCCACAGCTCAGCACCTGCTCCTCTGGACTCACCCCCTTGTTACCTTCTGTGAACCCCATTCTCTCCTAATACTCCTGGGAAGCCCCAACTGGCCCACGTGATGCACCCAAGGCCTCGCTGTGGAAGGGAGGGGTGGTGAGAAGCCCTTGGATAACAGTGGACAGGGTTACACTATGTCCCCTAGCCTCTCAGAGCCCACAAGGTAGGACAAATGTCTACCACAGGGGCTTCTCGGAAGGCCCAGAGCTTTACAAATTGGAAAGTTGTCTCTCTTGTTTCTACTCCAGGCACATGTCACCTCCTCCAGGACATCTCTGACCTCGTAAAGACGATGTCAAGTGCCCTGTACCATAGGCCTCAATAGCCTCTGCCAGCATCATGTGTCCCTGTGTCTGACTTCCGCATTTGATAGAATGTGCACCTTGTTTATGCCGATCCCAGTGCCCGCAGACACTTGGTAAATATTTGTTCAACACATTCAACAGTTTCCCCTACCCTGGCTCTTCTCCCACTGGTAGACTCACCCTGGACATGCTCCAGGACTTGCTGCCTTCCCAAACAACTGCCATCCCACAACTGCTCACCTGCAGGTGTCTGGGTTGAGCTCTAAGCCCCGCCCTTGGCAACGGAGGAAGCTGCGGCGTCTGCAGCGGCAGCGGCAGGTCCTGGGGTCAGGGCGCTGGCGGCGCTGGGTGCAGCGTGGGCAGAGGGGCCTGGGGCTGGAGTGGGATGAGTGATGTCAGCTGGGGAGGGTGCTCCGGGGGAAGAGTCCCAGCCCGGAACAGAGCGGGGCTGGGGACGGTGGTGGGGAGTGGCAGCCCTAGGAGGAGAAGCAACATGTCTGGGGCGGGAAGTAAGTCTTCCCGGGAAGGAGCTGAGGTCAGGTCAGAGCATACAGACTGGAGAGCAAAGGAAAAATGCAGAGGGGGGCACAAGTGGGAGGACAAAGGGGAGGGGACCACACCTGACACACTCATACAGCCCCCACCCCACCCACAGCTTACATCCTGGGCACTGGGCCGGGTCTCCAACCCCACCTCAGCAGGAGGCCAAGAGACTCACCTGTCCGGCTTCACAGCACTCTCCTTTTTTTTTGGTCTGAAAAGTAAGAGAGACCGACAGAGACAAAGAGGAGGAGGATCAGGAAAGCCCAACATCCTACTTTGTTGCCCCAGATCCCAGGCCTACTCCGGCTCCACCCTCAAAATCCTGGTCCCCACTGCGGTGTCCCACCATGCCCAGCACCCCCAAAGCCTGGTCTCTGCGAGCTCAGACGTGGGGCCTGGCTGGCACCTGCATTCACACTGGCTGTGTTCTTCCAGGGACATTTCCCCCAGCTGACTGCTTGGGTACCGGATCATAAGGATCTGTGCTCGGAAGAATGGAGAGAGACAATGAGAGAGAGAGAGAGAGAGAGAGGGGAAGAGAAGGGGACACTCCATGGGCTGGACGGAGGACAGCTCGCCCACCAGCCAGAGCCCTGGCCATCACCCCCTCAGCCCCCAGAGCGCCAGCATCCGTCCACCCCAGCCAGGCATGCACGACTTGCCCCAGTACCTGCATTCGGACTTGGTGCTGCCCAGTAGGCACGCACTCTAGGCCGTCGTCAGGGCAGCAGCCACCGCAGCGCTGCACAGTTACACAGCTGGGCACCAGTTGCTTGGCTACGGTGCCCATGAGCTCCACAGTCAAGGGCACCACCACCTCTCGCGGCTGGCAGGTGGCACGAGCATACACATCTATCCATGACACCACTGGGGACACATGTATAAGGGTTAAGTCCCCACTGGGTGTCCTGCAGCAGTTCCCTGGCTCCCCTACCCCTGTGCCCAGCAGCTGTTTGCCTTAGTTCCTGTGTCACAGCCACCCTCCACTAGCCCCACCTTCTGCCCTCCCATCCTGCCTTCCCCTACCCTCTTCATCCAGAACCCAGGAACCCCACTGCCTCAATTTCCACTTCTGTGAAATGGGCAGATTATTAACACGTTGTGTACGGCGGGGTTTAAATCCCTCGTGAAGATTCTCGTGATCTGTACGCAACGTGTTAAGAGTTTGCATCTTACAGAGCAGTTGTGGTTACACAAGATGATGGACACACAACAAACCTTCTCAGTGCTGGCTAGAGAAGTTATTGTTACTATTACCTTTCTTCTGGTGGCCAGGGACATCAGGCTGGGAGACAGGAACCTGTAGGAGAGAAGAGAGCTGGACCCAAGGTGCACTCTAGTTAGGGCTAACCCTGTCACTATTCCCAAGGCTCTGTCTACCCTTGCAGTCAGGTTTCAACTCCTCTCTGACATTTTTCCAGATTGCTCTATTTCTGGGTCCACTCTAGCTTTACCTGTCCTCTCCTGGCCACCAGGGACCTGTCCCTGGCCACGACCCTCCAGCTGCGCTCTATTGGCGGCATGGAATCTCTAAGCCTGGGGACCAGGCTTGTTCCAGTGGCCACAGGTCAGAAAGGGGCACAGTGGGAGCCGAACTAGGTCCTTCGGGTACTCAGGAGGCTCCGCCCCTGGCTGCGCCCAAGGGATGGGGTGGGGCGGGGGAGTGGCCCCGGGACTGGGTTGGCGGGCCAGTGGGGAGGGACATCTCCCGGGGGATGCCCTGCTCGGACTCCTGCAACACCACCGTCCGCGGTCCGACCCGCAGATCCCCTCCGCGGAGGCCTCTCAGCGCCTCCCCACTTCCGCCAACCTTGAGAGAGGGCACGGCAGGCGGGCGGGATGTCGGGGACGCACGTACCTGGGCGGGGGCCAGCTGCAGGAGCGCGGCGAGCAGCAGGCGGCGGAGCAGGGGGCTCATGGTGCCCGCGGGGGCCGCGCGCCGGGGGCGCCCGCATCGCCCTAGCCCGGCGGCGCCGGGGGCGGTGGCAGCCAGAGCCCCATGGCGCGGGCCCGGGCGCGGCGGTCGGGGGCCGGGCGCGGGGGGCGGCTTCTCCGCGGCCCCCTCCCGAGCCCTGGGCGCAGGCAGCGCAGCGCAGCGGCGGCGGCCGGAGGAGCCGGGCGGCCGGTGGCGGCGGCGGCGAGCGGCGGGCGGTGGAGGCAGCGGGGACGGCGGGGGCGGCAGGGGGCCGGGCCCGGGCTGGCGGGCGGGCGGCTCATGTGACCCAGACACGCGCTCCCCACCGGGCCGTGGGGCAGAGGCGGGGCGGGGGCCGGGGGGGGGGGCGAGGCCGCCGGCGGGCCCGCCCCCTCCACACACCCCCTCCCTCCGCAGCAGGGGAAAGGGGACGCACCGCCCAGGGGGCCGGGCTCCTGGGTCGCCGCCGCCAGAACCCGGAGGGCGGGGCGCTGTCCCACGGGGAGGCCGGGGGTTGGGGGGAGGGGGGTAAGGGGGTGCTGGGACTGAAGGAGGGAGGCGGACACGAGCGCAGAGAACCACTTTATTGCATGCAATTTGGGGAGTGGAGAGTTCCGGCCCCATCAGCAGGCCCCATCCAGGTGAGCTGCTCACGGGCTGGTGCCTGGGGGCACTATCCCTGGGCCTGGGGGAGGCCCGGGTGGTGGCTGCAGCTGCTGCCTCTGCTGTTGCTCCTGCTGGAGCCTGGCTCTGTTGGCCCTGCAGGAGAGAGCACCGGGGTGGCTGGGACAGGGATCCTGGAGGGTGGTGCCGGGGCAGTGAAGACAGGGCAGGGTAGAGCTGGGACAGACCTGGCCCGGGCCCGTGTGTCATTGTAGATGGCTGTGATGATCCGATCCTTTTCATCCATGAAGCTACGATGCATCTGCTCCAGCTTCCTGCATGGGGGTTACAATTAACCCTGGGTCCCCCAAACCCTGCTGTCCCCCAAGTCTCGCCCCCTGCACCCTACTCTAGGGTCTCACAGCTTTACATCTGCAAGGACCTCAGCCTAACTGCCTGTGCTAGGCGGGGAGAGGGACACATAGAGGCCAGGCTTGTCGAGGGTCCAATGGCGACCCAAATCCCCAGCTGTCCTGCTGATAGTAGTGACAACAGCACTGAACATCAGGGTGGTCCTCGCAGATTTGAAAGGGTTGTACACACAACTCCATCACTGAACTAGGCAGGCTGCTAGCAGTGGGCATTGCACTGACTGCCTTTAAGTATCTTTGCTGTAGAACCTCTGTTATGACATGCATGAGAGAGGGGCGGGGTGACAGTTGGCTGCCAAACAAGTGAAGACAGTTGCTGGTGAGGCCTTGTTACAATGCATTTCTTTCTTTTGCATGATTTTGGTTGGCTCTGCCACTCCATGGCAGCCAGCACCAAAGATTTACTTTCAAATTATTAAAAAAAAACCTGAAAATGACATTAGCCCTTAGTGCAGGGCTGTCTTTGCTAAGTGAGAAAATGCTCTGGAGATGTATTTCATGCAATTCTTAGCTGGAGAGACACAAATGCAGGCGACAGGGGTGGTGGGATGGCTGGCTGACCACACTGGGCTTTACCCCCCTGCCCTTTCCCCCCAGCAGGGATGCACCTGAAGGCAGCATAGTGCAGGCCCATGCCTGCCAGCATGATCAGGAGGCAGTACCCCATCACCCGCTGGTTGTGTCTGTGCTGCTGCTGCCTCGATTCTGGTCCCTGAGGCCTCACGCCATGAAACTGGGCCCAGTATTGTGCATTGGGGTCTGTCCAGGAGCTGCTGGGAGGGAGAAGGGACAGTGTGGGGATGAAGCTCCCTAAAAGACTTGGTGGGGGGCAAGCCAGCAGCAAGATACAGTACCTGTGTGTTTGATGAGCAGACCTGGGATGGGCTGTGGTTCCTGGAGACTTTGGGGGAGTTGCCCAGCGGAGCTGGTGGTCGTAGTTGCGGCGACTCTGTTCCCGGCTAAGCACTTGATACGCTTCACTCAGCTCCACAAAGCGGCTGTGCAGGGCCGGGTTCCCAGGGTCCCGGTCAGGGTGCAGCTGGGGTGGGGCAGGACTCCCCTCATCTCCTTTCCCATGTCTCTTCCCAGGACCCATCTTGATAATGTCCACCCACAAGGGCTCAAATCATTCCCAGAGGCCCTGTCTGGGCAACGACCCTCACCCTCGGGCCAGCCACCCCTCTGAAGGGGTGGCTTCTTGGCTCTCACTGTTGCGCTGGTCCATGCTTTCTCAAGAGCAGACAGGTCAAGAGAACCAAGCCCAGCCCATCAGACAGCACACCCCTGGCTTTCCTCCGGCCAGGCCAGACATCTGCTCTTGGGGTCCTCCCCCTCCATATGCGTGCTGACGGAATGTGGCACCAGCTAGAGTGAACCACTCAGCTCCATTCCTGGGAATTTGGAGTGCATCCCGTCTGGCTCAGACTTCCCCTCCCACTTCCCTTCCTAGGACCACTGGTACCTCTTTGGACTTGGAGAAGAAAGCTCGTTTAATTTGTTCAGGGCTGGCACCAGGATGCACCCCCAACAGTTCATAGTAGTTACTGGGGCCAGACCTGTGGAGAGAGGCTGGAACTTGCAGGCACTAAGGAAACAGAGGATACCCCTCCCCTACCCTTCCTAGCCCCCCTGGGCTACACCCTTCAACTCAGCAACCAGTAGCTGAGGGGACTGAGGCAGGTACCAAGGGAGATCTATCTCCAAATCAGCCCTCCTTTCGGAGTGTTTTGGGAATGGTGCAGGTCAGAACATCTCAAAGTGTAGTCCTCATCAGATTCCTTGTGTCAGAAACACCTAAAAAGCTTGTTTAAAAAAACAGATTCCTGAGTCCCACCTCATAGCTGCAGCTCAGAAGCTCCAGAGCAGGGCCCAGGAATCTGCATTTTTGTAAGGGCCACGCCACCCCGTGAGTTATGCACAGTGATGTTGGACAACCACAGGAGTTGTGGAAAACGCACTGGGTTTGGCTTGGGCTCAAACTCCAGGTTTGCCACTTAACTCACTGTATAACCTTGGTGGCTGTCCCTTCATCTCTGATCCTGTCCTCAGCAGTGAAGGTGAAGTTTACCTGAGACAAGCCTGTAAGGCACCTGACACAGAATAGAGAGATCACAACTACCTCGTACCTAGGGCAGGGCCTAGAGCTGTGCAGGCCCTCAACAAAAACCCGCTGAACTACAGGGCCGACACCGGGCCCCCAAAGACCGAACTCACCGCTGCCGGGTGGCCTCTGCGAAGAGCCGGGTGGGAGGGCTGCGGGGCCACAGCCGGCATAGGCGCAGGGGCAGCATGGCGGCAGGCGGGCAGCTGGTGAAAGGCCACAAAGAATGCATTGGGACCAAACTTCAAGCACTCCGGGGGCAGAGCGAAGGGACCATTTACTTGCGGAGGAAAATTGAAGCAGGCCCAGGGGACCGAGGGGCAGGTGGGGCCTCCTTGCTCAAGACCAGACCCCAGTGTCTTAGACCTGTCCTACCCCTGACCCAGGCCCTTCTTCACACTGGCGTCTGTGTCTGGACACCCAGGCCCCGGCCCGGAGACCCCCTGCCCCACTCTGGGAGCTGGGGGTGGCGGGCAAAGGAGGAGCCACACCAAGCCCCGCCCCCGCTCACTCACGGACCCCGCGGTTGCCACCATTTCCTACGCCGACTCAGATCCACCCGCACATTCTCATTGGCTTAGAAACTCAGGCCACGCCCACCCAGCCGGAAAGTGCGATGAGGGCCCTGCCCGTAGCTCATTGGCTTTTGACGCCTCGGGCCCGCCCACTGAGGCCGAGTCTTTTCGTTGCGCTGTAAGGCGCGCTTGTCCACCGGGTAAGCTGGCGGCCCCGAGGCTGACTTTCAGTGAGGTTTATGGAGCAGCTGCCGTCGCTCTGTCCCGCGAACATGGCTGTTACACCGCTTTGCAGCGAGACACTTTTCACACAGCCACTTCCACCCCATAGTCGACCCGGACCCTCACCAGAGCCTGGCAAGGGGGCACGGCACTCATCCCAGCTTGCACAGGGGAAAACAGGCTGGCCTTTTTTCCCCAAGTCCTATGTCTCTCACCCACCCCGGGTTCTCCCAGCGGCCCCACTCTGTCTCACAGAAACAGCAGATGCCAGCCGTATCCAAGAATAAAGTCCTTTATTATCTCTCAAGCTGTGGTGATTGGGCTGGGGACCCTAGAGCGACTCAGGGAGGGCTTCCCAGGACCTGGTTGTAGAGGAAGATGGCGCCTTTGGCCGAGGGGCAGAGCTCGGCCCACATTTCGGTCTCCTGCAACCTCGGTATGCTCTGTGGGAAGACAGTGAGATCCAGACATCCAGCCCTCAGGTCTCTTGCAGGAGCTGTGCCCAGAGTTCCTGAGCCTCAGAGCCCTCTGCACTGCATGGTCCCTGGGGATACACGCTAAGGGGGCTGAGCAAGTCCTTGGCTTCCCCAACGAGGCCTTGTGGCTCCAGAGAAAAGCTCAGAGATTTGGGGGCCCTGTCTGACTCACCCCTCAGAGACAAACACGTATCACTAGGCCTCTGCAAGTCCCAACCTCAGCTCCTTTTCTAAGCAAGACTTTACCACCTCACACCTGTGTCTCCATAAAGATGATTCCTGTGGACTCATGGGCCTCAGGTCCTCCACTCATGTAGTATTTCCTCACCTGCTCAGAAGTCAGGCTGCATCTGGACAACAACATGAGAGTGGCTGGTGGGTGCCCAGCCCTCGGAGGGTCCTTGTGGAGCCCCATCTACCTCAGCCATCCCCCTCAACCACCCACCTACCCCAGGAACCAGGACCCTGTCCCTCAGAGCTCACTCACTGGACATAGAACTCAGCACTGGCACGGCCGGCACTGGTCTCATTGCGAGCAATGCCCAATAACAGCGGCTGGCTCAGGGTGAGCAGTGGCAGGTTCACCTGGGGCCAGAGATTCCACTGGTCAGTGCCCACTGCCCACATCTCCGCCCCTCTCAATGGAGAACAGAGCATGCATTACCCTTGTACATTATTTTACAGTTTGTAGCTCAAATGCCCAGAATCACAGGATGTCAGATCTTGGGCATGTTCATTTTACAGATGGGAAAATCAAAACCAGAGAGATTGAACAATTTGCCCAGAGACACCCAAAGGGAGTCAATAAATCGATTCCCAATTACTCCTCTTTTCAACAAACCTGGGGGGAATAGGCAAGACATTTATCATTGTTCCCATTGTAAAGAGGAAGAACCTGAAGCATCCAGAAATGAGAGCTAGAATTCCGTTCCAAGTGTGCCCAGCTGCAAAGCCAAGTTCTTCCCTCAATGCCACATGCCTGCAGACTCTCCCAGCAGCTCAAAATGCGGTTGTGGAATTCTGGCACGTTCTACCACCTCCCTCCCAGCCCACCACACTATCCTGGCCACCCCTCACTCACCTCATCACAGATCTCCCGGAGGACACTGGAGAAGAGCTCATGCACCACCAGCTCCCCAGGGAGGTCCTTGTGCAGGGGACTGTCACCAGGGCACAGGGCCTGTGAGAGGTCAGGCTCAGCCCCTGCTCCCCACCTATTCCCGCCCTGCCTTCCCTCCATACTTGCTGTCCCTGAGGGCCTGTTTGGGCACAGTGTAAGAGTGTTGGTGTTCCCCTGACCCAGGCCCTCTTTTTCCAGATGGACAAACAGATGTCTGGCTAGGTCCTCACCCCCATTCCCTAGCTTCCCACAGGTCCCGGGGCAGGGGGCAGTAGGAAGGCTGAAGAGCAGAGACTTTCAGAAAAATCCCAGGCCAAATCCTCCTTTGAGGGATGATGAAAACAAAGCTAAGCTGTCTTGGTCTTTGTGCCTTTGCGCCCAGCCTGGAATCTCACCTGAGGCTCAGGGTGCCCACCAGGCACATCCACCAGCCCAGGTGCTTCAGCCACCTGCCGAGAGCGGCGCAGGAAGACAAGGAAGTCATCTGCGGTGGCCAGTGCAGCGCCCACCCCCAGTGGGTCTGCCAGGTAAGCTTGCTTGTCACCCCAATCGGCGGCTCCCTGCTGTCGCAGCCAGGCAGCTGAGCTGGCCCAGTTGGTGCCCAGGAAGTCTCGGTAAGAAGTAAGGCCCAGGCGCAAGAGCAGCTGCGGCCCTGGTGAGCCAGTGGGCACTAGAGTGGCAGAATGCAGGCGGAACTTGGGGGCATCAAAGAGCCAGGGCTGGGCCTGTAGCCGGCTCTCCCAGACAGCAGCAATGGCCTTGTCCCCTTCTGGCAGTGGGCGACGGTCGTGGGCTGGGCTCAGCTCAGCCCGTACCTGCTCCTTGGGCAGCCCACCGGGGGGGCAATGCAGCAGCAGGTACACCTCAGGGTCCATGGTCTGGACAGGGCAGCTCTGGGGGAGGTCACAGCCAGGCCTGTCACGCTGGGGGACCCATAGCCACCCACAGACCTCCTGAGGATACCCCCAAGCCCTTCTGCACACCCGTGGACAGGTAAAGTGTCTTATCCAGCAAGAGTCATGGACTCCTGGGGCCAGACATCCCTGGGATTCCAGGGCACGCCAACCACCCAGAGGTTCTAGGTCCAGTTACCCCCTAAAGCCCATATCTCCCAAACCCAGGGGTCCTGCTTCCAACCCCGGACGCGCAGGGACCCCTACCAGGGTCCGGAAGCTCCAGCCTCCAGCTGTCACTTACCACCAATTCAGCCCTCAGACTCCGCCCATTTTATCAGAGCGGAAGTGCCCGCCCCTCCTTCCTAGGCTTCTCATTGGTCCCGGCCCTCAGGAGCCCGTGGTATTAGCTGCCTAACAGCAGGAATTGGTGAGCCTACCCGTTTGTCCTCCGCGTTCCTGCTAGGTCTGTCTTGGTCGACCCTGATCTTCCGCCCCGTTAACCTGGACGCCGGCCCCGCCTCCTCAGGCCCACCTCGCGGGACAGACCCGCGAGCCTGAAGCGCGGAGGCTCGGCTTTCCTGGGCTCCGTGGCTGACAGTATGACCTTGGGCAACTCTTGCTTGCTGGGCCTCAGTTTCCCTATCTGCACTAGGGAGTTGGGCTGGGAAGTGAATTTAATGAGCTTACTGTTCCCCTCCCAGCTCTCGTATCTTGAGGCTTGTGACATTCTGGGCAAGGTGGAGACATGGAAGGGTCCTTAACAGTCCCCACATGTCACTGCTCCCCACAGTTTTGGCTATGAACTCCTCTGGAGGAGGGAAGCAGGCAGGAGCGCGGCCCAGGGGTAGAAGGTCTCACAGACCCCAGGAACAGGTATACCCCACCCCATGGTGGGAGGGCAGGGGTAAGGGGACTCTGAGCCCTGGTTCCCTGGGAAATGCTGGTGAAGTGGGAGTGGGGGCTGATGGGTCATACTCTTCCCAGAGAGCACAGGGACTCCTCTCTCACTGGTCACCCCCTGCATCAGGTCACTCCGAGTTCAGGGTTAGTAGCAGGGCAGGATCACCGCGGGGACCAGGGGCCACCTCTGGGATCTTGCAGGATGGAGATGTGCGACTGTCCAAGGCTCTGTCCTACGCCCTGCGCCACGGGGCCCTGAAGCTGGGGCTTCCCATGGGGGCCGGTAAGTGAGGTTCTTGGAGGTTGGGGCGAGGAGGAGCTCAAGTGCAAAGAGCAGTGTGAGCCTTTCTGACTGCCCTCACCCTTGGCTCCTACCGCTCCCTATGGGCACTACTCAGAGGGCACATCCCTTCATGTACAGGGAAGACCGAGGCCCCTAACCCAATATCATGTCTGGGGCAAACTGGGAGAGGAGACTTTGTCTGAGCCAGGCTTAGTGATACTTCCAGCCCAGCGGCCCAATAGACACTTATCCCAAGAATGGGCACGGGGTGGGGGGTGTTGATGCAAATGAGGCTTACTGAGTGTCCACTTTGGCCGAGTACTTGCTAAAAAAGGTCATTTTATATTTGTGACCCTACACGAAGCATATCCTACTCTCATTGTCAGTTGAGGAAACTGAGGCCCAGAAAGGGGAGACTTTTTAAAGGTCACACAGATGAACCCTTGTGACCCACAAGCCCAGGCTCTGTTCCGGTTGCCTGTGGCTCGCCCTGCTAACTCTGGCTGAGGCCAGAGCAAATTAAGCTCCTCAGCACCCTGCCTGCCCACAGATGGCTTCGTGCCCCTGGGCACCCTCCTGCAGCTACCCCAGTTCCGCAGCTTCTCAGCTGAAGATGTGCAGCGTGTGGTGGACACCAGTGGGAAGCAGCGGTTCGCACTGAAGCCGGGCGACCCCAGCACTGGCCCTCTCATCAGGGCCAATCAGGGTCACTCCCTGCAGGTGGGGCTCAGGAGACAAATGGGAGAGCCAGGTGGGACCCTGCCTGTGAGGGAGGTCTCACAGCCCATTCCCCAACCCGTGCTAGGTACCTGATTTGGAGCTGATACCCCTGGAGACACAGGCCCTGCCTTTGATGCTTGTCCATGGCACATTTTGGCGGCACTGGCCCTCCATCCTGCTCAAGGGCCTGTCTTGCCAGGGAAGGACACACATCCACCTGGCTCCAGGACTGCCTGGGGACCCTGGTGTCATCAGTGGTCAGTTCTCCCCTCCAGCTATTCCCACCCACTCTGTCCTCCCGGGGTTCCCTCCAAGGGTCCTAGCCTCTATTGTTAAAGACCACCCCATACCATGCATGCAGCAGCACTCCCTTTTCCCCACTGAGCCCAGGATGCCAGCCTCTCCAGGTTTGATAACTGCAACCCCAGACGCCCCAGGCCCCAGCTCCAGTTGTCTCCACAGGCATGCGGCCAAATTGTGAAGTGGCCGTGTTCATCAACGGGCCCTTGGCCCTGGCAGGTGAGTCTGGACATAGCAGGGACTGCCCTAGGCCTGCAGAGAGGGCACAAGTCACATCTCTGGCTCTGTCTACAGATGGAATCCCCTTCTTCCGCTCTGCCAATGGGGTGATCCTGACTCCAGGGAATGCTGATGGCTTTCTGCTTCCCAAGTACTTCAAGGAGGCCCTGCAGCTACGCCCTACCCGTGAGAACCACCACTCCACCCCACCCCCATTCTTTGTGCCTGAAACCTGTGCCCTCTGCCCTTCACCTCTTTCCCAGCTCCCAATCCCAGTCTGACTTAGGTCTCCCTTTCTTTAATTAACTCATCTCTATCTCAGGAAAACCCCTCTCCTTGTCTGGTAATGAAGATACAGAGTGTCAGAGTGGCCCCAAGCACAGTTCCAGAGGAAGGATGATCCAACAATAAAATATTTATTTAAAAAAAAAGACAACAAAAACAAGACTCCAGTTTGAAATGATGAATCACCTTGTAGCTACAGCTGATCTTCCTCATATGGTCAGGGACTACAAGTAGGTCAGGGGTGTTGGTCTTGGCCAACCAGACAAGGGAAGGGCGGGCCCTGTAGAACTCAGGGCCCACCCTCCCCAGCCTGTAGGATGGCAGGGTTGGGCCCAGCCAGATCCCTGGTCTGCACAAAGCCAGTGTCAGTGGGTGAATGTGCCCGGGTTGGTGCATGTTTGGAGAGGGTGTGGGCAGTGAGTCCCAGTGGGTGTGGGCTTACGAGTGGCCATGGCAGGTAGTGAGCGGGATGGAGGCAGTAGGACAGGCCTCAGAAGGCCTCGTGGCCCCCTGTGAGCTGCAGGAAGAGGTCCTCATCCAGGTCCTCCCCATGAGACCGCTCCCGCGTTGACAGGAAAATGTAACCCCCGATGTACTCGTGCACAATGCGGCAACTGGCAGACACGCAGCTGAAAGCCACGTTGATATGCTCGTCAAACTCGATGGCCACCTGCAGGGCGGGCAGTCAGAGGGACTGGTGGGGGTGGGATAAGAGTGCAGCCCCTGTGCTGTCCTGGCTGGGCCTGGCCCTGGCCCTGGCCCTGGGCCCTGACCCTACCCCCACCCTCACTCTGGGCCCACCTGCCGGATGTCCCAGTTGACATTCCACTGGCGCATGTTGCTGAAGCGCCAGGTCTTGACCACGTCGCCCACGGCCAGGTCAATGCGGATGAGTCGGTTGTTGGCGATGCCCAGGATCTCATCTTTCCTGCTGCCCTTGAACCTGGTCCCCAGAGGGACAGAGTGTGAGCAAGGGCCCCACCCTGCGTGGCCCGGGAGCCCACCCAGACAGCCTGGTGTGGTGCTCAGGAGCAAGTTGTACAAGTAAGTTATTTAGGTTCTCTGGGCCTCAAGTCCCTCATCTGGAAAATGGGGCTTAACTGATATAATCATTATAATAGTGTTTAGCAGCATCAGGCAAATAGTCCATGCCTTTAAATAACAACTTTTGTTTTGGTACCATCTTCATCCATTGCCTCACTCATATCCTTGCAGGCTTAGAAAATGGGCAAGTGGGGGCACTCCCGGTCACAGTGGCCAATGTGGGCCCTGTCCTACAGACCAGCTAACCGAGGCCCAGATGGAGTGGTCCGTGGCAGAGAGCTGGGTCTCCTGCTTTCCTGGCCTGATCTCTCTCCCTGTTGTGTTTGTTGTGGGGGTGCAGGGAGGGGGGCACAGAAAACAAGAAGAGAGGCTTTAGGGTGCTGCCCACAGGCAGCAGATGAGGGCAGAACAGACCGGGGTGGCATTCATACCTGACCAAGACATAGGAGATACCAAAGTCGGGCAGAGACTGCCAGGCCTGGATGAAGCGCAGCTGGGCCTCAGACAGCGAGAGTTGGGCCACGTTCTGGTGGGCTTCCAGGATCCGTGGGGTGAGCTGTGGGATCACACTGGTGAGGGGCTGCCAAAGTCCCTGGGACCCGATGCCTGTCCCCATCAGGGAGACAGGATGCTAAGCCTGGGGCAGGGCCAGTGCCCACTGTGGGGCCACCAGAGTGCACCCTCTCACCAGTCAGCAACTATAAGCTGAGCCAGGCCCTGAGGTGGACATGGGCAGCTGGTCCTCAGAGGGAGGGGACCAGCACCCTCAGTCTCAGGGACATGGTGGGAGAAGAAACAAGTGAGCACACATGGCTTTCCAGAAGAAGGCTCTGTGGAGATCCAGGGGCCAAGGTTGACCAGGTAAATGCTATGGTCGTTCCTTCCACCCACTCTTTCTGGTACCTGTTTGGCCTTGAATTTTCGCTGGAAGCGGGGGGCAACAAGGCCATAGGGGTTGAGGCCCTCAGGGGAGGCATCAGGGCCCTGGGCGTGGTTGGCCGAGCCCCCACCGCCTGTCCGCTGCAGGCTGAGGAAGGCCAGAATGGCCTGCACCTCGCTGGCGTAGCTGCTGTCCGCCATGGTGCGGCCCTTGGAGGCCAGCCGGCAGCCGGCCATCCAGTGGGCATACTGCTGCTCCTGTGGTGGGAGGACCGGCGAGGGTGGTGAGGGGCTAGCCAAGCTCTGATTCAGCCCCTGCCCCTGCCCCCGCCCCCACTCCAGCCTCAGCCCGGCCCGGGCCCCTGCCCAGCCCTTACATCCTGGCACCGCAGGTAGATCTCACTCATGCCCTCAGGGGAGGGCACCAGGAGTTTGATGCAGAATTTCTGGCCTGAGACGTTGACATCAGGGACCACCTCACAGCCTGGAGGGAGAAGGCGTGGGCTAGAAGGCTACAGAGGGGGAGGCTGCCTGAGAAGCCCCTGGGTAAATGACAGCCCTGCACAGCTGGCTCAGGACACAGGGCATCTTCCCTGGCCCCCAGGACAAAACTGAGGTGAGACCATCACCTGAGCAACCCACAGCCCTGCCCTTGACCCTGTTCTGCCGGGGCCACCCTCACTCACCCTTGAGGTTGAGCTGCTGAATGGGGTCACCAGGGGCCTCATCCTGGCTCTTGTAGTAGGACAGTGTGGTCTCCTTGAACACCACCCAGTGCTGGCGGTACCCCTTCAGGGTCAGCTTCCGGGGCCTGAGGGTGAGGCGGGAGGTGGTGACAGGCCACATTTCCCTCCTCTGCTCCCTCTCCACACTGGCCCCTACCGCATGGCCCAAACTTACCGGAAGATCCGGAGATGGTCCTTGAGTTCTGGGATGGCGGTGAGACTGTCCTGGGGAGGAGAGGAGTCAGATGGGGGCCCGGGCCCTGTGCTGGGCCTGACCGCCCCCCTGACTGGACCCCCTCCTCACCAGCACGTCCGTGGGTGCTGACCCCTCCAGCTTCACCTCCAGGTTGCTTAAGGCTGCATCCAGGTCATCCAGCCCTGGGTCTGTGCCGGCTGGTTCACCCACCTCCCCGCTCTGGGACAGCTTGTTGATGTGGTACTGGGTGGGGTACATGGGAGGGCTCAGCGGGCAGTCCATTGATCCCGCCATGCCCTGAGCAGGGCTTCCCCAGCGATGGGCCCCACTCTGGCAGAGCCTTTCTGCCCCAGGACTGGCCTGCAGCCCAGCCCCCCGGGTCCCCCAGGCCTGTCTGGCACCTGCAGGGCTGCAAACACCATCATCTCCTCCTCAGTGCAGTCAATCTCCTCCAGCAGCAGGTCCCACCGAGCCTGCTCGTACAGCTGCGTCAGCCGCACTGGGTCTGTCTGGAGCGGGGGGGGGGGGGGGAAGAATGGGTTGGTCAGGTGCCACCCGTCCTGAGCACCCCATGTGCCCAGCTCCTGCGAGCCTCAGCCCTCGGCCCTGTCCTTCATACTGTGGCAAGACCGTTTAGTGGCCCCACATGGGCAGAAGACGCCAATCCCAGCCTACAGCCTGCTAACCCCATCTGTCCAGGGAAGTGGCACCTTTTTCTCTCTAAGCCTTTGTGTACAGATATTGACTATGTCTATTGTGCACACCACATGCTGCTGAGGGCAAAAGGAGGACTGAGTAACCAATCTACAAATAAGTAAAGTGATTCGAGTGCAATCAAAGCTATTAAGGAAATAGCTGCTGTGGGGCAACTCACTCAGGCCCTCAGGCAAAGACACCACAAGTTTGATGGTGATGGCAGAGAATGGAACTGGGCTGCAGGGGGCTGCTCTACATGAGGCAGCATTCAGGGAAGGCTTCCCTGAGGAGGTGGCATGCTGTGTTGAGACCTGAAGGACGACAATGGACCACTAAAGGGAAGAGTGACAGGAAGAACATTCCAGAGAGTCTGAATAGGGAGTGCAAATCTCAAAGGGGGATCCTAGTTACCCACAGAAGACCAAGCCTATGCTCCCTCTGAAACCCACTAAAATTGATAGCAAGGCATAAAAAAAGTAAACCCGAAAGGACAAGGAAGAGGGAAGGGACTAGAGCAGGTGAGAGGTGCCAAATACATTTTGGAAGATGGAAAGCAAAAACGTGAATGGGAATGGAGTTGCAGGGAGAGAGAATTGAGATCTCACACTGTTCTCTCTCTCTTGTTCTCTGGTAAAAGCACTAATGAGTTTTGAAAATAAGCAGAAAACATGGGGATTATCCACGTTTAAGGAATGCTAGTAGCATGAACTACAGAGAGCAAGACCAACTGGATAAAGGCATCCAGTTCACATGCGAACCCCTAGACAGGCTCCGGTCTGGGATCCCTCGGCTGAGAGGGGAGGTTGGGCTGAAATGAGGACTGTAGAAAGTCTATAAAAGAAGCAGGTGCTTCCCTACTCCCTGTAACCAAATGACAGCCAGTTAGCTCCTGGCAGAAGCCAGAGATTTACTGAGATGCTGAGCTGGAGTTACCTCCACATTTGGTACTCTAGGCACAGCTGGATGTGTGAGGGGGTGCAAGATGCTGAGAACAGATGAATTAAGAGAAGGCATTCTGAGACACCCCAGCTTTTCTTCACTTGCCACCCAAGACATTGTCAGTGAGCCTTCTATGCCCAGTCAGGAGATCAGAAGTTTCACTGCTGAGAAACTGATGAACCAAAGAGAAATCCCCTCAAGAGAGGGACATCCCTGCCCTAGCACCCCAGGAGGCCCCCAAAATGCTAAGCCCAATTCATCCACTCAAGGTTTTCAATTGGCTTTTCAGAGCCTTACTTGTAAATACAAAAGGTTAGTCAAGGATTACCCACGTTTAAGGAATGCTACTAGCATGAACTACAGAGAGCAAGACCAAAAAAAAGAGCTTGGAGGAAATAAAGACAATGTAGGGAGCAGAAGAAAACTTCCAACACGAGTCAAAATCCTTATAAAGACAAAATACTGCGCTCATAAAATGAGAACAGGATGCTATTTTAAAAAGAAATAATTGTAAAGTTAAAGATATAGTAATTAAGACTGTGACATTGGCAACAAGAAACAAATTGACCAATGGAACCAAAGAGAGTCAGAGGTAGACACACACCTGACTTAGGACCAAGGTGATCCTGCAGTCACCGGGGAAACAATGCTCTTTTTAGTAAATGACACTGGGTCAATTGGATACCCATGTGTCAAAAAAAATTATATGTGTCCCTACCTCACACCACATACAAATATGAATTCCAGATGGGCTGCAGATCCAAATGTGAAAATGGAAACAATAAGGACTTTTGAGAAAAATAGGACTACATCTTTGTGATTTGGGAATAAAAAAGATTTCTTAAACGGGACACAAAAGATGTTAATCATAAAAGAAGAAATATAAATCGCATTGTATTAAAATTAGTAGCTTCTGCTTATCAAAATAAACCACTAAAAGAATGAAAAAGCAAAGCACAGAGTGGGAAAATATATTCACAATATATTTATCTGACAAAGTACTCATATGCCAAAATAAAGGACTCCTCCAAAGCAGTATGAAAAAGACAAGCAAGTTAATATAAAAATTGGTGAAAAACTTGAACAGAAACTTGACAAAAAGGATATCCAAATGGCTAATCACCATATGAAAAAAGACTCGATTAGTCATCAGGGAAATGTAAATTAATGCCAAATAAAAAGTATGTCAGTGGTTGTCTGGGGCTGGGTGTGGGAGGAGAAATGACTGCAAATGGGCACTAGGGAGCTTTCTGGGGTGATGGAAATGTTCTAAAACTGGACTGTGGTAATGATTGCACAACTGTATACTTTTACTAAAAATAACCAAACTGCTCACAATGGGTTTTTTATATTAGGTTGGTGCAAAAGTAATTGCTGTTTTTGCAATTATTTTTAACCTTTTAAACAGCAATTACTTTTGCACCAACCTAATATAGTATGTAAATTATATCTCAGTAAAGCTGTTTGAAAAAACAAATTAAAAAAAAAAACATATAAGATACATTTACACACCTACCAGAATGGCTACCTTGGAAGAGATAGGAAATATCAAGTGTGGTGAAGCTGTGGAACAACCGAAACTCTCATACACTGCTGATGGGGTGTCAATTGGAACAACTACTTTGAAAAGCTGTTTAACAGTTATTTACTACAGGCCCTAGTGTCTGTCCTAGAACCCAGCAATTCCACCTCTGTGTATATACCCTACAGAAATGTGTACCTATGTTCACCAAAAGACATATACTGAAATGTTCATAGCATCTCTGTTCATGATAGCCCCATTCTGGAAATAACACAATGCTCATCAATGGAAATTAATTGTGGTGTATTGACAGAACAGAATGTTACACAACACTGAGAAAGAATAAACTACAACTATATGCCGCATGGGTGAATCATACAAACATAATGCTGAGTGAAAGAAGCCAGACACAAAAGAGTATAGACTGTGTGATTTCATTTATGTAGATTTCAAACGCAGGGAAAACTCATCTATAGTGTTAGAGGTAACATTAGTGGTTGCCGCTGTGGGAGATAGTGCATGGTAGGGGGTTATTACGGGGGCTTCAGGGGGCTGGTAAAGTGCTATAAGCTTTAAAAAGGAACACTCATAAAATAAGAGTTCTTAGAACTTAGAAATGAAGCTGTAGAAATTAATAATTGTATAGTTCATTTGGAAGATAAATCAAGGAACTCTCCAGAAAGTAGAACAGAAAGAGAATGAACTTAAAAACATGAAAGAAAAGATGAATGTCTAATTTGTTTCTTTGAAGAATCAATCTAGAAGGTTTAATATCTACTAAGTTCCAGAAAAAGGAAAAGCAACAGAAAAATGGAGGGGAGGAAATTAATCAAGAAATTATAAAGGGCATTTTTCCAGAACTGGAGGACCCAGGTTCTAATTTGAAAGGGCTCAGCAAGTGTGCAGGCCAATCAATGAAGAAGGATCCATACTATTGAGAGATTTAGAACACCAAGAGATAAGGGGGGGAGATTTTTAAAGTTTCTTGTCCCTGCCCCCTACCTCCAAGAACAAATAAAAGTGTGTGTCACATATGGAAGGACTGGAAATAAAAATGGCATCAGACTTTTCAACAGCAACATTGGAAACTAGAAGACAGTGGGAAGGTGGCTTCAAAAATTTTCAGGAAAATGATTCCAAACTAGAATTCTATACCTAGCCAAACTATAATGTGGATAAGGGTAGAATAGTGACTTTTTCAGACATGCAGGTATGAAACAAAGTCTCACATACCCTTTTAAGGGAAGCTGTTGAAGTATATACTCCATCGAAATGAGGGAGTCAGTCAAGAAAGAGGAACACAAGTGATCCAGGACCAAGAGGTCCCATATAGGAATTCCCAGGAAGTAGTGAAGGGAAGTCTAAGGACAACAGTTGTGCCGTGGGTGTAGAGTGCCACCATTCTGTGGTCCCGAAAAGGAAATCACACTGACTGATGTCCTAAAGTCATTAACCGTTTTGAAAGGAGTGGCTCAGTTGCTGTGTTGGAGGAGCTTGGCTATGGAACACCCCACTTCCTCACTGTGAAAACCCCCAATGGCAAGCCACAGCCACATCAAGAGTGTCCAGATAGCCTTTTGGGGTCTCTCTTCTAATTGTATAGAGACAATTAATAGAAAAAGAAGTTAATAAAAATATAGCAATTATGAGCTATAAGAAAAACTTGACCAAGAAAGGAAATACCACTACTCTGTGGCTTAGCTAAGAATACTATTTATATGTGTTACTATTTACAGCCATAATGACGTTGTTTTCACCAAAAACTATCGCACAATTCAATTGGAAAGGTACAAAGAAATGTTTGTATTGTGTGTGGGGGTGGGGGAGGAGGGTGTAAGACAGCTAAATCTTCATCTTTCATACAAAGTCAATAGATAATGAGTGAAATAAAAACACAAGGAACAGAAATATATAAGGATGTGATACAGACGTAAATACTAGAATAAAAAGCTACAGAGTTAAAATCTACAGTCTCTAGGGATCCAAGATCTGGGATAAGGAGAGGAGCAGCAGGGAACTGCTTTGTTGTTGTTATAAACCTGCGAGGACTATTTAACTCTTTAAGCCATCGTATATTACTTTGACAAAAAATAAAATTTAAGAAACAAATAAGAACAAAGAGCAAATGGCTTTTAGATACTGGAAAACAAGCCACACAGAACACAGAAGGGAAACACGATGACCCCTACGATGGCCCTGGCTGACTGTCTGAAGAGAACTTCCAGGCTGTGGCTCAGGGCAGAGGACCCCAAACAGAGCCCAGCATATCCCTTGAGCAGAGATGTAGTTGAGAATTTGGGGAGTCCAAGGCAGCTAGAGTTCACAGGACAAAGTACTGGAGAGGAAATGGCTGCACAGAGAGGAAGCTCTGGAGATCAGCAGAGGGCTCCTCTTGAGTCTTTAGCTGGGTACTCATCAGTGTGTGTGCGTGTGTGCGTGTGTGTGTGTGTGTGTGTGCGTGTGTAATGAAACTACCCAAGGCAGGTGGAAGAAAACTCTGGAACGGAGCAGGGGGAACATTTGCCAGACCTCACATAGGGTGGAAATAGTTCACACCCCCCACCAGGTTAGAGAAACCTCATCATACATGGCTCATCAGATACAGTACTCGGAAGGCTATTCCCTTAGTAAGGGAGTAGATTAGCCCTAGATTAAAGGATGCTTTTGTCCTGTCTAATTAATGTTCAAGTCTTGGAAGGATCAAACTGCTCTGAAGTGTCTTCACTTCATCCCCAAACAAGGTTTACAAATAATTAAAAGACTACCAAAAAAAAAAAAAAAAAATCAGCACCCAAGAACATACAATTTGTAATGTCTGGCATCAAATAAAAAATAACCAGGCATGAAAACAAGCAGAAAACTACAAGTCATAATGAGGAGATAAATAGTCAGTAGAAATAGATCGAGAAATGACATGGATCATAGAATTAGTAGATAAAAACTCTAAAAGTTATTATAACTATATCCTGTATGTTCAAGAAAGTAGAGAAAAGCAGGTATACACTAAGGAGAGATATGGAAAATATTGAAAAAAATCAAAATTTAACTTCTAGATGTGGGATTAACAGCAGATTGGACATGGCAGAGAAAAGATTAGTAAACTTAAAAATATAGAACTATCTGGAATGAAACAAAGAAAAATAAGACGGAAAACAATAAACGGCTAACTGAATGGCACCAGTGAGCTGCGGGATGATTTTTAGTAGTCTAATACTCATGTAATTGACATGCCATAAAAGGAGGGCAGCGGAAAAAAAACCCTGAAAAAATAATAGCCAGAAAACTTCCAAATTTAATGAAAACAGCTCAATGAACCCCAAGCATGAGAAACCTGAAGTGAACCAAGGCACATGATAATCAAATTGTTTACAACCAGTGATAAAAGGAAAATCGTAAAAGCAGTCACAAAATGAGACACATTACATACAGGTGAACGAAGAATGACAGCAGACCCAAAGTTGGAAGCAAACAACAAGACTGTGAAGTTAAGGTACGTAAACAAACAAACAAAAAAAAACCTGTTGACAGAGAACTCTACACCAAATAAAAACATCTTTCAGAATTACAGGCAAAATAATGACTCATACAGACACTCAAAAGCTGAAAGAATTCATCACCAGAAATGTTAAAAAAGTCCTTCAGGCAGACAGAAAAGGATATCAGCTGGAACTCTGGATCTATACACAGGAACAAAGAGCACAGGGAATGGCGAGTGTGTGGGAATGTATAGGAGAGTTTTTTTTTATGTTTTCAGTGTCTTAACAGGACACTTGACGGATGGAACTGTTCTGTATCTTGACTTGCAGTGTCAACATCCTGGTTGGGATTCTGGTCAGGAAAATGCATAAAGGATACCCAGGTCTCTAGGACCTCGGTGTGGTAATTCGTTTTTCGTTTGTTTGTTTTTTCTCTTTCTGTGTTAATTCTCACAACTGTCTGTGAATCTATAGTTATTTCAAAACAAAAAGTCTAATAGAAAATAACTGACTGGTTAAAGCAGAAATAACAATGGCAACTCCACAAGTTTACTCCTAGGTATTTACCTGAGAGAAATGAAAAAATATGTCCATGAATATTCATAGCAGCATTATTCATAATAATCAACACATGTCTAAAACCAAATGTCTGTTAACTGATATAAATGAAATACAGCCTATCTATACAATGGAATATTAGCCACAAAAAGGAAGGAAGCAGTGAATGCTACAACATGAACAAACCTTGAAAACATGATGCTATGTGAACTAAGCCAATCACAAAAAGCCACATATTGTATGATTCCATTCACATGAAATGTTCAGAATAGGCAAAGCTATAGAGACAGAAAGGAGATTAGTAGTTGTCTGGGGCTGAGGGGAGTGGGAGATAAATGGGGAGTGACTGCTAATGGATCTGAGATTTCTTTTTGGGGTGAAAAAAAATTCTAAAATTGATTGGGGTGATGGTTGCACAACTCTGTGAACATACTAAAAACCACTGAGTTGTACACTTCAAATGGGCAAATTATATGTCATAGAAATTATTTCTCAATGCAGCGTCATCATAATAATAACAGCAACAAGAAGTATGACAATGTATTGTGGCCTTTCACATATGGAGAAGTGAAACGTGCAATAACAAGAGGGGAATGCAAGTTCCCTGATGTTCTTAGACTCTACGTGAAGCGGTATAACATTACTGGACGGTAACAGAATATGTGTGCTATAACCCCCAAAACGACGACTTGAAAACAACGGCATAGCTAATAGGCTAATATAAAGGAGATAAAATGGAATCCTGACTACTCAATCCAAAAGAAGGCAGAAAAGACAAGAGAAGGGAACAAGAAAGTCTCCAGAAGAGGAAGGGGATGTGGAAGGAATGGAAAGGAGGTGGGTGTGGGTGGAAAGGAGTGGGCAGGATGCAGAGAAGTGTTCAGGGTTAGATCAGGCTGGGCCTCAGAGAATGGCACCTGCGGCCACAGGCAGCCACAGAAGCCTTTTAAGCAGGAGTGACATGACCTAATGTGTGCTTGCAAATGTTCATTCCAGAGCTGTGTGGAGGTGGGGGAGTCCCAGAGAGGAGACAGTTTCAGTAAGAGGGGCTGCAGTAACCTTCTCGAACGAGAGAGGTTGATGTTTGGACAGAGAAGAGTGGGTGGCTTGGGATTTTAGTTCGAGGGAGGCTCAACAGGACACAATGAGGGATGGGGTGGGCGGGAAAGGGATGGACCTAGACAGCTGTAAGTCTGGGACTTTGCAATGAACCCATCAGTGTTGGGAGGAGGCGCTGGGCAGCCTGGGAACCCAGAATCCCGCTGCTGGCAGAAGCCTGAGGTGTTTATTAGATACCTGAGAAGAGACAGTTGGACATGCGAGTCTAGAGCTCAGGGGAGAGATGTCTGGGCTGGAGATTATAAACTTGGGAGCTACAAAGAGCACGGAGATGATATCTAAATCCACCAGACGAGATTTCTGGGAGAGAGGGTGAGAAGGAGGAGGCTGGCATGGAGCCCTGGGGCTTGCCAATGCCGGAGGCCTGGAGACAGGAGAGAGCGCCGAGGAGCCTGCAGGGCAGCTGGAGACGCTGGGGGGGGGGGGTCATAAGCAGCTGGGTAAGAAGTGAGCAGGAAGTGAGCCGGGGACAGATAGCATGGAGGGCACGGTCACCTGAGCAGGTGTACTTCCTCATGGGGATGGGACAGAAGACACCAGGAGAGATTTAGCTCAGGAGAGAGGAGTCAGGGAGCACCCAGGAAAGGATGGGAAAGAGGAGGCTGGAATTTGGGGAGAAAGGACAGTAGACCCCAAGTGTTCTGTAGACAATGGCGGCAGTTAGAAGTTTTGCAGTGAAGGGGGGCAGAGGGAGTGCACGTGGGGTTCTGGCGGACTTTCAGAGGGATGCATGGAACGTGTTGGTTGCTAGTGGGGATAGTAGGTTGGGAGGAGAGATGCACACTGGCGCCTGCCTGTGAAGTCTTGTCCCTTGCCCACCCTACTCCCTGCAGGTCCCAGTGCCACCCCCTCCGGGAAGCCTTCCTTGAGCCCAGGTGCTGGGTATTGCCCACCTGAGCAGGCTTCCCACAGGCACTCACCACTGTCTACACTGAACTGTGGTCATTATCTCCCTGACACCCTTGGCATCAGCCTGAGCCCAGCACTGTTGGTGGAATTAATAAACGGATGTGGACAGAGACACAGATCCCCACAAGTCCCTAACATTCCCCGAGCCCGGATCCCTGACCCTAGGTCCCCATGTCCCGTTGACCCAGACCCCCAGCTCGCCCTGACCCCGCCCACCTTGGGATCCAGGTCGAAGAAGCTGTAGTACTTGAAGCGCAGCCAGAGCGTGTCGCCAGCCTTGATGCCCTGCTGCATGAGGCATCGCGACGAGTCCAGCCACCTGGGCCACAGCACAGGCAGGGGTCAGGGCTGAGCAAGGTCTAGCGCTGGGGAGGGGTGGGGCTGGGCAGGGCGCCTGGGGGCAAGCACACACACATAGGAAAGGCCTGGACACAGGAGGCCTAGATTGGGGGTGAGCAGGACACAGGATGGCAAGAGCCCTGGGGGTGGGGGCCCACACACAAGGGGCTGTGGCCCTGGGCGCAGACCCGGCAGGCATTGTACCTGCTGTGGAGCTGGGTCTTGTCCATGAGGGAGCTGGGCCGAGGCAGGCGCTGGAGCAGGAGGGGGTCCGGTGGTGGCTGTGGCCGGCTCAGCATGTGGTAGCAGGCCTCCGTCTGGGCGCTGTCTGAGAAGTGGGCCGGCATCCCCCGGAACAACGCAGGTGCCACGCCTGGAGTGCAGGTCAGGGTCAACCAGGCCTGGCCCCCAGCCCCCGGCTTCATGGGCCCGGCCCCTGTGCCCAGCCCCCGGTGGCCGCCTGTACTCACCGCCAGCCAGGACGACCTTCGTCATGTCATACACCTCCTCCTCTGGCTCCTTCTCCTTCTTCTTCTTCTCCTTCTTCTCAGGAGCCCGGAGCAGAGACAGCTCCTCAGGGTGCCGGATACCTGAGAGGAGCTGGGCCTCAGTGGGGGCCAGATCTTGCCCTGTGACCTCCTGCCCCACCCATGAGTGCTTTGGGGCAGGTCACAGCCCTGCAGGCAGGATGGGGAAGAGGGTAGCAAGGACAACATGACAATAGCCGGGCCTGTAAACCCAGGGGATCAGGCCCCTTGCAGCGGGCAGAGTGGGGATATCTGGGGACTCACTAAGGAGGCGGCAGATGGCAGCCACAGCCTGGAAGAGAGGCTGGGAGAAGTTGGCTCGGAGACGCAGGGCGCGGCGATTAGGCAGCCTCAGGATGACCGGCCGGTGCTGGGGCCCGAAGAAGAGGCGGGCGTCGGCCAGGATACCGTACTTATCCAGCGTCCAGTGGGTCTGCAACAGCCATTGTCTTTTCTGTTCCCACCAAATGGCATGGTCTGACCAGTCCTGCTTGCGTTCTGCGGGGCCATGGAAAAGGGGGTGGGTGCACATCAGCTTTCGAGGGCCCTGCCCCCAACGCTGAGCACAAGCCTAGGATTCAGAGGCCTGCGGTGACTTCCCCTCCCCTGCCCAAGCCAAGGGCAGGGCCAGGCTGGGTTGGCTTGGGGTCTAGGACCACGGTCATGGCAGAATGGCTCTTTGCTGGCTAACCCTGATCATCCTTCTGGCTCAGTTCATACATCACTTCCTAGGGAGCCCCCAACCCAGAGTTCAGGTGCCCCAATCTTCGTGTCCCCACCTCATGCACTCCAGCCCATCGGGCCCCCCCATACAGCCCCTCCTGTGTCCTCCCACCATTTCTGGCCTTTCCTTGGCATTCGGAGAGCTCGGGACAAAAGGCTACGGCAGGGCCTGGGGTTGTGCCTGGCGGACAGCAGCAGGCACTCTGTAAATATTTAGTGGTTTCTAGTTTTGTAACCTTGGCCAAGCCCTTAACCTCTCTGTGCCTTAGTTTTCTAATTCGTGAGATGTGACCAGTAATGACTCTGGCCCCATGAACACTGATGACGTCTGCGACGTCGTAAGTGACAGGGTCTGTGACACACTCATGCCGGCACAGTAACACGCGAGTGAACATTCAGTTAGAAGTGTGAATACTTCACTTGTCACGCAGCTTGTGATGGGTGACGCATGGTGTGCTTTCCTGCTCCCTTTAGGAGCATGAACTGGTACAAGGTGAGCACAGAGACCCCGAATCAGCATAGCCCTCCAGAGTGTGCAAAGCTCTTCCTTGCGAGGGGCCCAATTCCCCGTCTCCTGACACCTTCCCAACATCACCAGTGCTGCTAGTGAAGAAAACCTCCACCTGGATCTGTCGGCCCCCTTGGGGGCATTTGAGCCCTAAGCCCCACCCCTCACACTCTGTACTTGGCTTTCTGGCACCCACACCCCTCTCCCCTTGACCCGTCACTCCTGTTTTGTTCTCCTTGGCCCCTCTCCTGGCCTGCCCCTGGCCTGTCCTGGTTCAGTCTGGGACCCTCTTCTTCCTCCTCTGCCATGGCTTCCTCCTGGGGGGGTCACACCCAGTCTATGGCTTCATCTTCCTGTGGCCTGAACCTGCAAGCCACTGGCCAACGGGCACGTCCACTGGCTTTCGTCTTTCCAGAAACCTTGTTCACAGGCCATGTGCCTGGCTCTTGGACTGTAAATGCAATGACTCCTAGTCCCAGCCAAGACGTTCATCTTACCCTCGGTCTGTCCAGCATGGACAGGAACGCCCCTGGCAAATTTGTGCCGTATCTGGGTGCTGGTGACAAAGATTCTCTTCTCAAATCAGGGTGTCATGCCTTTCACGTTTAGCCACCACGTTTAATTGAGGTCAATCCCACCTCCAAAACCCTCCCTCCTGTCTATCCTCATTGCTGACCCACTGTAGGAGGCCGTGTCTCCCTGTCTCCAGCCCACCATCTCTCAAGGGGCCTGCCTAATGTAAGCCCTTGCCTGACAGTCTCCCTGAGGTGCCCTCCACCTCCAGGGGAGTCCAAAGTCCTTACGACGGCCTCCCTAGCCTCATTTCTTGTCACGCTCCAGCCGTTCCCCCACCTGGCCTAGCGGCTCCAGTTCAGAACACACCCTGCCCCAACTTCATCCCTTACTCCTTCCTGCTGTGGCCCTGTCTCAAGACTCATTAACTGGCTTGTTGTGGGAAGTGTCCCCTTCCCAGGCTAGGGGTGACCGTCTTCTGGCTCCAGGCCCCCACAGGGGCCCCTGTGCTGTACCAGTACTCAGCCCTGCGCCGGCAGCAGAAAGGCTGGTCTCCCCTGCCCAGCTGTGCTCCAGGAAGCCAGGGGCTGCATGGGCCCAACTCAGCTGAGCCCCCGGAGGCATCTGATGCACTAAGGAATGAGCTCGGGTGAGAGGGGTGGGGACAATGTCCCCATCGCAGGGGACACGTGCTGAAGGGACTTGTCCTGGAGAGCGTTGCAGTAAGTGGAGGAGTGGAGTATGACTCCCTGTGTAGGCCATTTGCATTGCTGTGCCCTGTGGCCAACGAGGTCTTCACCTGCTCTGCCCTGGCTCAGCCAGGCCCTGCCGGAGTCTTGGTCTGACGCGCAGTCTCCTGACGGATCCTCTGTTCCCCACTTCTGCTTTCACAGCCTCCTTGGGCCCTGCCTTCTGAATGGTCCCCTCACAACTGCGGCCTTTTGGTCAGGCTGCCGTGGGGCACCGGCCTGTCCACAGCCCCTGATCTCCTTCCCAGGAGGCACGTGGTGGGTTGGCTGGGTCTCAGGAAGCCCATCTACCCCCATCTGCAGGCCACCCAGGCTCCTGGCTGGGATTCTCATGGGCCTGCCTTCCGGCTCTGGCTATCAGGGTGTGCCTACTGCCTTGCCAGGAAGGGGCAGCCCGCACTCCCAGCAGGGAAAGGCTATGAGAAGCCCCCATGTCACTGGCCCTACTGCTCTCAATGGCTGATACCACAGGCTCCTCTGCTGTAACTTCCTGTGGGGGCAGGGCCTTCCCACCCAGGCTGGGCCTGTCACCAGCCTGCTGAGGGCTTCCGCCTGGGGGAGGAGGTATGGAAGTAGAACCCCAGTTCCCTAGAACCTGCTCTGATCACCCCTCAGATCCCTGGAACATGACCTATTCCTCAGCCTAGGCAGGGCCCCTCCGGCCCCTAGAAGTGAGTAAATGGAGGACTGTGGCCAGGCCTGCTCTTTGGGGACTTCGCAGAAGCAGCTGGAGTGGGAGGAAGGGAGGGAAGACAGTGGGAGGGAGGGGAAGTTGGGGAAATGTCTTTTTTGGGACCGAATGATTAAGCTGGTGCCTTAGTCACTGTGACACTGTTATCGAGCGCTGTGCAGCCGGGGTGGCCCGGAAGTGCCAAGGGACTCCAGTTGTAGCCACCCCGCACTGTTGAGAGCAGCAGTAGGGCCCAGGGGCACTCACTGATCTCCTCCACGATCTTTAGGAGCACCCCGCCGATGTGTGACTCCCCCGTGACCCGGAGGGTGACCGACTCAGCTTCAGGATTCTCCTCTCCCACGAAAACCCGCAGCTCCCAGGACGAGTCAATGTAGTCCCCGGTGGCCGTCTTCATGCCCGCCATGGCTGTGGCGGCTCTACAGCGGGGGTGGGGAGGAAGCAAAGTGAACAGGGTGCTGGGCCTGCTAGGCTCTCCATGGTCAGGTAAAAGAGGCCCCATGGGGCCCTGATGGGTGGGAGAGCAGAGCAAGCCAGCAGGCCAGTGTGCCACAGAAGCCCAAGCAAGACACCGGGTGCTGAGCTGTTCCAGGCAAACCTCAGGCCCTCTCACCATAGCGGGGGGGTTAAGGGGAAAGGACCCTCAGAGACCATGTTGATCAACCCACTCCCATCTTACAGAGGGGAGCACTGACGCCCAGTAAGCATGAGAAGGGGCTTGCTGAAGATCATCCAGCTTGATGGCAGAGCTGAGCACAACCCGTCTGCTTTCCAGCCCACAGCTCACCCCAAGCCCACGCTGGCAGCTTCCTACTCTGGAAATGGTGGTGAACGTAGGTCAGAAAATATGAATTCCAGTTCTGGCCTGAAGCTGAGACCCAAACATCCCAGAGCAGCTGAGGCCTCTCTAGGGCACTGGCAAGACCAGGCTGCTGCATGGGTCAGGGCATGGGCAGAGCGCAGGAGGGCGAGGAAGAGAAGGGCCCCAGCTTACCTTGCCTGCAAGGCGTTGGGGCTGCAGGTGGGGGGTTGGAGTGTCAGCCACTCCTGGCTTCAGCCTGAACACCTGCAGACCACTGAGTGCTTCCTTCTCCCTGCTTTCTCTTTGGCGCTTCCTTCAGAAAGGAGCTTGTCTCAAGCAGGGTGCAGGGCTGTTCAGCCCCTCCCCAGGGCGGGCTGGTGGTTTTGGGTGCAGGAAACACACTGCCAGCCACTGCTGAGGACTCCAGCGTGGCCCCGCCTTGGTTCCCAGTGAGCACAGAAAGCAAGGGAGGAGCGGGGCTGGTGGACCTAACACCACAAAAAGGGTGTCCTCATTTGGAGGGTAGCTTGGTTCAAATTAGAGAAGCTAAATTGTGTTCAGGGCTAGGTAGGAAGCCATATCCCATCTCCAACCTGTCATGAGGTGGGCACCTTTGGGCCATGAAATATCACTGGGCTGCCAAGGAGTCATGGAGTTGAAAGGCTTGGATCCAGGTTATTTAGGACTCGGCAGGTCAAGCAAGCTCAAGACCAGATGTCCCTTACCACCACAAAGTAGAAACCAGAAGGCCCCGAGAGAAAACTTCTCGTCTTTCCTGCCCCCAATAAGGGCCTCTACTTCCAAAGTTGTCAACCTTAGAGCTGCCTGGGAAACGGAATGAAACCACCTCCCTGCCCTGCCCCTCCAGGTAGTACTTCAAACCTGCCACCTCCACTGTCCCACCTGCAACGTGCTCCCCCCCACCCCCACTCCCACCCCCAGTATGCTAGGCTCACTCAGTCAAGTCCCTGCTCAAACGTGACCTGAGACGGTCTCTGGTAGCCCAATCTTTTCCCGTCCATCCCTGCATCGGGATGTAAGCTTTGGGAAAGCCAGGGCTTGCGCTCGCTCCTGGTTCCCAGCAGGAACTTGGCCTTCCAGAAACTCAGTTTGGGGCTGGAGGAAACTGAGCCTGAAGAGACAGTAGTACCAGAATCCCTGTGGTGAGCAGGCTTTCTGAACTGTGCCACCCAGGCGGGGGAGGGGGCCTGCGGGGATTGGGGTGGGGGGGGAGTTTATGCAAAGTCAAGGCAGCAGGAAGTGCCGCCAGCTGCTGGCCTCAGCAGCTTGCTAGCCCAGAAAGCTACACTCTTGGAGCGAAAGAGGAAGTTTTACTCCTGCCCTAGAGGCCATCCCAGTCCAAGAAGAGGGTTTTAGAAATAGTTTGTGATCGTGAAAGATATAATCAAAATCTACTACTTTAAGCCCAGTTGAGGGCAGTGATTCTTTGAAAACCACAACATACAGTAGCTGACAGATTTGATCTCCCCTAAAGGAAGGTCCAAAGCATCTCTTGCAACGGAAATAAGCCTGGGTTCTTGGGTAGAACCCAGTGTTCTCTGGGTCCCTGGCTTCTAAGTTTTGAGATTACAGTGTGGAGAACTGACAGCATGAGAGTCACCTGAATGCTTGAACCTTGCCTATCTGGGAAGCTCTAGAGCCTCCAGGCTCCCTTTCGGCTGTTGTGTGTGTGTGACAGCACCACCTAGTGACCACCTCTGGGAAGCCAATGGAACCAAACCAAACTCCCACAGACCCACCCACTCAAAAGCAGGAGGCCCTGGTCCTTAGTTGATTCACATATACACCTGTCCCAATCCAGGTTGTGACCCCTGGAGGACAGCCACTTTAAGGCCTTCTGGCAAAAAAATGACTCGAGGACATCACAACGTATAACCACGCCCATCTGGTTTGTTTTATTGGAGAAGAAGATGTGGAGTTAACAATGTGAAGACATTGGGACATGAGGCTGGGAAGAACACCCTCCCCTCCCCATACATGCCCACTGCCCCAAATAAAAAATAACCAACTATGGGAGAGCAGCTGAGACAGCAACTGGGGGCACGGGACAGGGGACGGAGACGTAACTCAAGGGCAGCTGAAGAGACCATGCATGTGCTGGGAGGGCCGAGGCAGCGGCTGTAGAGTAATGCAGGTACAAGTCTCTGTATCTTCCACCCAGGTCTGTATAAATATATGGGGATTAAGTTGTTTGCTTTCCCCTTCTCTCCCTTCTGCTTGCCGCGGTCCCAGCTCCTCTTTCCACACGAGGGCAAAAGGAAGGCGGATGATGAGCAAGTCATCACCGAATTGCGATCAGACCCACATCCATCAGCTTCTGGATCTTCTGCGCTATTACAGGATTCTTCAAGTGTCTAACGAAGAAGAGGCAAGGTTATGTGAAATGAGACTTAACCTCTCAGAGCAAACCCCTAAGGTTAAGAAGTGCTGGCGGAAGAATTGCAAAGGCCTGCACTGCCCTGCGGTCATAACCTGAACCAGCTCCACTGTGCAGTCCCCTGGACGCAACCTGAAACTGAGACCATTGTCCCAGCGAACTGGCCTTGCTAACTGACCACTGAAGCTATCTGACTAAGACAAATAAAGCCCTTCCTGTTCACCACCAACTGACACCCTTTTAAGTAAAACTACTACACAAGAGATACTCCCCCAGGCTGAGCACATCGCCACCAACCTTGTGCATTCTCACTGCCTTTTCCTTCAAGGCCATCTTCCCCAGCTCTACTCACTCGCTCAGTGCCTGGGGGTCCTTCTGCATCTGCTCCAGGATGAGCCGCATGGCAGGGTCGCTCATGATCTGCTGCACCTCAGGGTCAGCCATGGCCCGTCGCTTCACATCTTCGGGGCTGTCGTGTCGGTTGTACTGGGCCATCATACAGCGTTGGTAACCATCCGCTGCCTCCTGCATTCCAGCAAAGGCAAAAGAGGAGGGCGTTAGCACAACTCGCCTCCTTGTTTCAGCAGGTCCAAGATAACGGAGGTAATTGAGAAGGGCTGAGACAGACAGAGAAACAGGTGACAGCAAAGGGCCAGTGAACAAACACTGAAAAGAACCAAAGGAGAAGTGGAGGCGGGGGAGAGCTCCCTGAAGGCCGGAAGCAGCCCCACCTTACAGTTGGAGTCCAGCTCTAGTGCCTTCTGGTAGACATCCATAGCTTTTGTGTAGTCCTTCATCGCTTCTAGGGCAGCTGCTTTCCGTGTATACCCCTTGACTGCAGACAGAAATGGGAAAGGTGAGGCACTATCCGAAACACAGCTCCCAGGGCTGCTGCTTCCACGTTTGCATGAACCACGCCCTCACGCCTGCTGATGCCAGCTGCTAAATGCCACAGGCTGCAGGGACACAGAGCTTGTCCTCTCATTCTCTCAATCTTTTGACCAGAATTAAGGGGCGGGGAGAGGCAGTGGAAAGGCACTTACTGAAGGTTGGCTCTAGCTGGATACATTCCTCGCAGTCCTAGAAAGAGGAGGCGAAAAAGAATTAGGTTCACTCCTGTCCATGAACTACTGCAGGGCAGGCTGCTCGCCTGGGACAACTGGAACCCTTACCCAGAGCCAGTCCAGAGTATTCTACTTTTGCTCTAGTGCTCCTGTCAATCCCAGCATCTGGGTGATTTAACAGCAGGTACAGCACAAGGAGGGCAGATGGGCAAGTTAGACACCACCATGAGGGACAACAAATCCAGACTAGGGACCATCCCATCCAAGTGGCCTGGATTCTTCACAGGCTAATATTATGCAAAAGTCACCAAAGGTGAGGAAACTTGTAGCTTGAGAAACTAAAGAGGACATGACAACCAGATGAAATGCATGAGCCTCAGGCACTGACAGCTTTAAAACATATTTTCAGACAAGTGGAGAAATCTGAATATAGACATACAGCAGACGGCATTACAGCTTTAGTTTTGCTATTATCAGGTGCTAATAATATTGTGACTGGATGGAGAGTCATTTCAGGAGATGCATGCTCAAGAATTTATAGAGGTCAAGGGCCAAAATGTATACAATTTCCTTCCACAAATGGTGCAGCAAAAACGTGTTAATACTTACTGCTAAATAGAGATGGGAGAATACACAGGTATTCTGTGTATTTTTGTGTGAAATATCTTCAAGATATAAAATTATGTGGAAAATGCAACAGTGTATTTTGCACAGCTAAGCTTAATTTCAACTCTTCCATCAAGAATCCCTAAGACCAGAAGCAAATACATTCATTCTTTCCTCCCATTTGCATGATTGGGAAAAGTACTGCTCCTCGTCACAGGTGACTGACAATGCTACTTTCTGCTTTGCAAACCAACTGTACAGTCCTACCAACAGCAGTGATGTCTCTAGGCCAGACCAGACCCAGAAGATAATGGCATCAAAAACAAAACCATCATGAACTCAAATACTGGTGTCTCTAGATAATTTTGTCACCTTCCGACAAAATGGTCCAGGTTTGTCTCCTAACGAACAGTTTTTTAAACAAAGCCAACAGAGGAACACAGCGGCTCATGCTCAAGAGAACAATGGAGAATATCTCCACAATGTCGAATATAATCATATTTAACCACACTTGACGTGACTGAGAACAGCAGGCTTGTCTAGCCAAGCTAAACATCAAAAAGTGAGGAAGAACAGTAAAGCTGCTGCGGAAAATATGGCAGTTCTTAAAAAAAAATTTAGGGCCGGCCTGGTGGCTCAGGCGGTTAGAGCTCCGTGCTCCTAACTCCGAAGGCTGCCAGTTCGATTCCCACATGGGCCAGGGGTCTCTCAACCACAAGGTTGCCAGTTCAGTTCCTCGAGTCCTGCAAGGGATGGTGGGCAGTGCCCCCTGCAACTAAGATTGAACACAGCACCTTAGGCTGAACTGCCGCTGAGCTTCCTGGATGGCTCAGTTGGTTGGAGCGCATCCTCTCAACCACAAGGTTGCCGGTTCGACTCCTGCAAGGGATGGTGGGCTGTGCCCCCTGCAACTAACAACGGCAACTGGACCTGGAGCTGAGTTGTGCCCTCCACAACTAAGATTGAAAGGACAACAACTTCACTTGGAAAAAAGTCCTGGAAGTACACACTGTTCCCCAATAAAGTCCTGTTCCCCTTCCCCAATAAAATCTTAAAAAAAAAACTTAAAAAATAAAAGTGTATACATTAAAAAAAAAAAATTTAAACACAGAATTACCCTATGATCCAGCACTTCCACTGTTGAATCTAATACCCGAAAGAACTGAAACTAGGGACTTGAACAGATATTGTACACTCATGTTCACAGCAGCATGACTCGTAAGAGCCAAAAGGTGGAAATCCAATGTATCAATGGATAAATGTATAAACAAAAAGCGGTTATGTACATTTAACTTAATAGTATTTAGACTTACTTAAAAAGGAAATGCTGACACATTCTATAACGTGAACCTTGAAAACATTATACTAAGTGAAATAAGCCAGACACAAAAGAAAAAATATTGTATGGTTCCAGTTATATGAGGTATCTTGAGTGATCAAATTCATACAGACAGAAAGTAGAACACTGATTGCCAGGGGCTGAGGGAGAGGAAATAGGGAAGATGCAGTTTCAGTCTGGGACGGTCAAAAGTTCTAGAGATGCATAGTGGTGATGGTTGTACAACAGTATGAATATACTTGATGCTACGAATTGTACATTTAAAGTGTTAAAAAGGCAAAACAAAACAAAATAAAAAACATGAGGAAGGGTAACAGGGAGAAAAAAGATCAGAGCCATCGGGGAAGGTTTCGGAAAAGGATCCACTTTCCCAAATACTCCGAACCACTAACAACTCCAAGGGCCAGGACCGGGTAGAAAATAGGCCCTGCATTTTCCAAACCTCACACATGTACCACCACCTTAAACCTACAATCAAAGGACAAACATCAAGCTGACATTAATGGAAATGTGGAAAGAGAAAACACACATTCTTTAGGTACAAGTTACAATAATGGCTGCTCCACATTCCCGGATCCTCCCACCTTGAGTGCCAGCTGAAACTCCAGGAGTTTGGTGTAGCAGGCAGCTCGGTTGCTGTACAGTTTGGCATCTCTTGGGTTCCGTTTGATGGCTTCGGTATAATGCTTCATGGCCTGGGGATAGTCCCCTGGATAAGGAAAAGAGGATCGTTTCTTAGAAAGTAAAAAGGCACCCTCTCCAACCAGAGCATATCTACCCTGCAGTCAGCCAAAGCCCAAACGGCACGCCTACACCACTCTCATCCCAAAGTGCCCCTGTCCAGGCTGCAGGTACCTTTCTGAAAACATTCATTGCCTTTGTTCTTCTCCTCCAAAGCCAGGTCGGGGTTTATGTAGGCCAGCCGCTCTTGTTCCTTCAGGATTTTCTCTGCCTAAGGAAAAATTATCTTGGAATTGTCATTTGAACTCTCGGAAACATAAACATCAGCTTTAAAAAGCCTGATTGTTTTAATTTTCAAAGAATACTACAAGATTTCATTTTTAAGAAATTTATATTCCTCATTCTCAAGGTACACTGTGAAACAGAATAGTACTGACACACAGTTGGTACAAACATATACCCTATAGGAAAATGACACGTGTCAACAGTGCTAAGTAATTTTCTGACCAATATTTTTGTGAATACAATCACTCCCCTACATAATTTGACAACTGGCAAAACACACAACATTTTGGCTATAAAATAAAAATCTTAAGTGACAGTAAGAAGCATTAACACTGTTCGCACATTGACCCTCAATATTAAAACATCTAAGGTTGAAGTCTTGGCTGATAAAAAAGGACGGCAAAACAAAACAAAACAAAAAACTGGGTTATTCCCTACATGTCATCAGTAAGTAAGTGACAGGGGCAGCAGCACGTAAAATGACCAAAGATACTACTTAAAAAAATTTAAGGTTCAGTATTAAATAATGACTACAATAAATAATAAATTAAGAGATAATAAAACATCCCTTATTCTTTCCCTACCTGTTGGCATTTCTTGAGCACATCTGGCGTTCGGTGCTCTGCCAGAGATTTGTTGTAGAAATGGATGGCATCCTTGTACTTTTCTTCTTTGAAGTAGGAGTTGCCAATTCGAGCGTAAGCTCTGACAAAGACAAGAACAAGCGTTTGCTAAGGGCCGAGCAGAGATAAGGCCAGCCCCTGCAGAGAAAAACATCTGCAGCAAGAGACAAGGCCCCATCAGCACTAGGGCACTGCACCCTTCCTACACCTTTGTCTTGCCTCCTGCAGCCTCCTTTCCAGCCTGTTGTTAACAGAACAGGTTCTGTAGCCAGCAACCCTCCTCCCCACGCAGGGAAATTTAAGTCTGGGACATTGACCCCTCCACACCACTTAAGGTACTCCACAAGGTAGAGCGTACTTGGCAATCTGTCGATAGTCTTCCCGGTTTTCTCGCCCCACTTCAATGGCCTTCTCACAAAGCTCCCGGCATTTACTGTAGTCGCCCTTTTCGAAGTACACAGCTGCCAGGCAGGGTGGTTAAGAAGGAAGAGTTAGCCCATGCCTCTCCCCCAGGACCGCCCAACAACTCACTTGCCCCTCGTCCTGGGCCTCACCTGCTTGATTGGTCATGTAAGTCATGTTAGTGGGGTCCAGGTCCTTGGCTCTGTCATAGTGCTTCAAAGCTGTGTCAAAGTCTTTCTTCTTGTAGGCATCATTTCCCAACTCTTTTTCTTTCAGTGCCTAGACGAGGTTTGGAAGAAGTGAGTGCTGAGCAATTCTAACCCAGATGACAGAGAGCAAGAGCCTGTGATCTGGCACAGACACCGAATAGCACTGGCAACTAACACCATGTAGAAGCAGGTTCTTCACATCCCTAGGGAAGTACCAACTTAGAGAATGAAAAGTTAGTTTCTGCTTCCTCTGAAACTCCCTTTTACACCTACTCTCCTGGATCTTTGTCAGAAAATAGAGGGCTTCTGCGGGGGAAAAGAAAGCCCTTCAACTTGAATCAACTTCAAAGGGGACAGCAGAATTTTGTACTAGGTTTTATTGTGAGAGGCTGTACCTAGTCGTTTCTGTTGTGTGGTTGTCACAGGGTCTCTGCTGTCAGGGAACAGCAGCAGAGGGGGTGGTGAGAGGTTAGGAGAAGGGGCTGTACTGGTGACACAAGTCTTCAGCACAGCTCATTACCACCCACACCACTGGGCCTTTTTCAAGTTTTGAGACACCCCAACCAACCAACCAACGCTTACCCATTGAAAGATGCTAAATCTGGCAACAATCTGCTGTTCTCATTTACAAGAAGGGAAATAAAACCATTTAGGCACTTGCCTTCTGCTCTGGAAGACAGTGTTGCTAAGTGGACAACTAACTTTGAATTACACACCACGTCTAACCGGAATGCAGCAGCAGAGGCCTAAAGACTGATATAGACAACATTCTTATGGGTCGGCAAGGACAGGGACCACTCACAACTTTGCTGGCTTGGCCTGGGCAATATCCATGCTGGCAGAACCAGTGGCTGTGGGATGATGGAAAGGTATGTCCCATTGACAGAAGTGTCTGAGATACGTTATTCTTATGATATTGCTTGTCACGTAGACTTCTTAACATATTGACCATTTCAATTAATAATAAGCTTAACACATACTAAGCACTCAAAATAATTACAGCCATCCAAGGACTGTAAGTGTTCCCAACTGATATACCTATTTCTAGTTGACTGGGTTGTTTTACTACATGAGATAGCAAGGACAGAAAAAAAATCAATACCTGTTTCTTATTCTCTGGAAGATCCTCTTCCATTGGCTCAGGCTTGGTCTCCTTTTTGGGAGGAGGTGGTGGTGGTGTTGCGACTTCCTCCTCCTCATCCATACTGCCAAGGTCGACTCCAAGAAGGACACTAAGCGTAGTCATGACCCGGGGATCTTGCAGTTTTCTAGTACAAAAAAAAGAAAAATAGCAATCATTTTCCCCCACAACCGATCATAAACTCCCATTTATTGCTAAAGCTCAGACCACTGTATATAAAAGCTTCTCACCCATCAAAACAATACTAGATTCTGCACTTACTCATGAGTTCCCACTGGGGAATACTCAACCCTTCAAAAATCCATCTAAAATGAGGTACCAGAGGTCAGATTTATTTCTTGAAGCCACTAAATATACAGAAAAATGAATTATATGTGTATTTCATCAGCTCTCAGGAGCTAGAGGGATTCAGATAGACACATACACCAGTACAAGATTTAGAGACACCTCTTTACACCTGACATTCTTTTTAACCTTTCCACTCCCATATACCCCCGGAGACAGCAGGGCCTGTGTATATGCAGAGCAGGATTGGTGCCAGATCAGAATGGAGAACAGTGAAGAGCCATGCGAGGGTTAGAATGAACCTTCCAGATTATTCTCCTGGACCCTTTCTAGAAATACAAACAAATCAACAAACTCCTACTGCTCTCTGGAGAAAAAGCAAAGGCAGAAACCCTGCAGTCTGACTGAGGGAACGCCGTGCCATAGGATCCCAGGAAGAAAGCACAATGTTCACGTCCATTTCCAGAGCTAAGCTGTGCTGCCTCAAAACTTACGTGCCCAGGTCAGATGGCTTATTTCGTAGTTGCTCTATCAGTTCCCGGTAGGCGGGATCACTCAGCAGCGTCCTTGTCCTGGGATCACTCTCCAACTTCTGGTACAGATTGGGCATGTTGAAAGGGTTCATGAATTTCCTCTCTGTTCCAAAGGAAAAAAAGTGCATTACTAGGAAGTAGGCTCACTCAAGTTACTATGCCCCCAGAGCCTACAAAACTGGTACTCCTAGGGGGAAAAAAAAAGCCTCAAAATTAATCCCATGTAAAAGATAACGATTAAAAAAAAAAGAAAGAAAAAGAAAAACAACAGTGTACATGGTACCCACCTGCCAATCGGGCCTCCATATTCTGTAAACCCTCTTTGAGTTGAGGATTATTTGCTTCATGTTTTAGACCCTCCTCATAGGTTTGCTTGGCTTCTTCAAATCGGTTTAAGAACTCAAGAGCTGCTGCTTTTCGCGAATAGCCCTTTTATCAGCAAAGAAAAACACAATGAAGTCATGCACTGCATCAACATTTTGGTCAACAACAAACTGCACATATGACAATGGTCCCGTTAAGATTATAATGAAGCTGAAAAATTCCTATCACCTAGTACCATTGTAGGGCAATGCTATGCTAGTTCTTAAATAAGTTTAGTGTAGCCTAAGTGTACCGTGTTGACAAAGTCTCCAGCAGTTTACAGTAAGGTCCTGGGCCTTCACATCCACTGCAGCACCCAGAGCAACCGCCAGTCCTGCAAGCTCCTTTCATAGTAAGTGCCCTATACAGACGGTACCGTTTTTCATCTTTTATACCGTGTACTGCTGTTAGCGTTTTCTATGTTTAGATACACAAATGCTTACCAATGTGTTACAACTGCCTACTGTACTTAGTACAAGAACGTGCCGTACAGGTTAGTAGCCCGGGAGCAGTAGGCTGTCCCATAAGCCCAGGTGTGTAGCAGGCGGTACCACCTAGGTCTGTGTAAGTGCACTCGCTCTGTGATGTTCGCAGGACGACGAGATCACCTAACAGTGAATTTCTTAGAACGTACCCCGTCATTACGCCAGCCATGTGTGGCTGTAAAGGGTACCTAGCGGTCAATCCAGAAGATGAACTCAATGGGCATTCATGTGAAGGCCAAAGGAAAAAACAGGAAGAGGAGGAGGATATAATGCCAAAATCGACACTTCAAGAATCCAGTTAAATATCAAAGAGGTATACCCCCCACCCCAATTCATTTTATAATCAACTACTGCCAGTTTCCTGAGCAGCATTTTCTTTCTCAGTAGTAAAAAAATTAGATACATCTTAACAACTGATGGATCCTTAGATTTGATGAAATGTGCTATTATTTTGAGGAATCTACTCCAACAGGGAAGAGGACTTGGTGGACAATAAACTACTAGGCTACTGGAATAGGCAAGCAGCCAGGTCGGGAGGGCCTAATACTTAAGAACTGCACACCAAAAGGCATTTCCGGCAAGTCTGAAGAGCCCCAACTTACCCCCAGCTTACCTTGCCCCAGTCAGGCTTTAAGTCAACCGTTTTGCAGCCATCCTCATAAGCCTTTTGGTAGTCTCCTTTCTTGGCGTAGGCCGCTGAGCGATTGCTGTAGAGGACATGGTTCTGGGGATCTAACTTAATCGCTTCCGAGTAGCACTGTAACGCATCGTCGATGTTGCCAGCGCTCAGGGCCTTATTGCCCTTCTCTTTTAGCTCATTTACCTGAGGAAAAAGGGAGCCAATCTAGTTTACTTCCACAACATGCTTATTTAGTCCCAACTTTTCAGGTGCTGCTCATTCTTTGCTGCAGTTATCAACAAATAGGTTACTTTACACATCAGAAGAGAAAAATCATAGATTAATTCATTTACATTTCCCACACCTTTGGGAACCAGCAAGGAACAAGTAAAAATAACCAGGCAGAAGAAGCCTGATCCTCTCCTTCCCACTGGCTCTCGTGTGGATTACTAGGAACCCCAGCCACTCTTCCAAATGTCCACTTTGAGCTGATGAAACCTCTAGAGCACACTCATGAGTTCCTGTCATAGCAAAATAAATTCATTTGACATAGGTTTCCAAAGAGTCCAAATGATAAACTGAGCACAGACTTGATCACTGCCTACAGGAAGAAGCCATCAGGAAGGAAGCAGAGCAAGTGTGCACTAACGGCTTTAGGATGGCTTCCTCAGGAGCAGCAAGATGTTCTTCCACGGTCAAAAAAGAATCTATGTATTTTCATTTATAGGTGTGGTAATATGTCACAACATAGCAGATTAGTGCTCTGCTCCTTAATGGGTAAAGGAAAGCTAGCCCCCCCCACCCCAAATCAGGTTTTGACATGCTTAAATGTTAGTATATTGCAAAGGAAATGAAGAATGAAAAAATACTATTTGCAGTTTAATCCCTTATCCTTTCAAACATTCAGAATGGAAGAATCAGGAACACACCAAAGCATTTAGAAAAGTGAAGCGGGCCTTGGCCATCAGAATAGGGTCCTAATAAAAGGGGTCTCTAATCAGGGATGCCCTACGAGAGAGGGCCACACCTCAAATGCAAACACATCCAGACATCAAGCTATGCCATTCAAGTTACTGCATCATTCTTTTTTTTTATCAGCCACCCATGACCCAGTATACTGATGCAAGAAAGAACTCTGTTAAGAGAAAATTATTTTGGAGCCCTGAGGCACACCAATCGGGAACCTTCATCAGAGAGATCTTGAAGAGAACCCTCGAAGTGAAAAAAGGCAGGAGATTGCCAAATTCAAGCAAATAAGGGATAAAAATCTTAGAGTTCAGGATGGAAGTCAGAAGGCAAAAAGTGTAATAACTCAACTAGTAACAAGAGACAGTTGAGAACAGCTCAGTGCAGTGCCTGCCTATCCTATAGAACATCATTTTCCAAACTGAGTACAGTAAGTCAGGAAATCAAGTTTGTAGATTATGACCAGCACTTCAGAAGATCAAATGGAATAAATAGAAAAATATCAGTGTGTAATACACATAACAGTATCATTTTGTTACAAAACCTGTCATACAGTTGTACATATGTACTGGGTCAAATGTAAGAAGTGAATCACTGTGGGATTTATCTGAAAGGTACTGCACTTGTTTAACAAAAAAATACAATTTGGACACTCTCATTTGTCCAATTTGAATATTCCCTAAAGCTGAAATGTGAATCTCAGAGTTGAAAATGAAAACAAAATGTAAAGAAATCACACGTTTCTTTTCAGGAACGGGTTTAAGACAGTATATTCTCACACCTGGTCATTTGTACAAATGCCAGGTCATTTGTACAACTGCCATGGTAAATCTGCAGTCGTGAGTCTAGTTTGACATTCATTTACAGTCTATCTGTAAATACACTTCCATAATGGGTGTGTGATTGTTTTTCAAAAAAAATGTTTTTTGGTACTTTGTTAACTGCAGGAAAAAAGCATTCTTAAATTTAACAACGATGTGTTTCTTGTTCCATAAATCTTTTCCTCGTCTATACTACAGCCTATTTAATAATCCCAAATACAATTTAAATTACAAGGGCTCAAAAAAATTGAACTTCTCCATTCCACTCTCATGTTCTTTTTTAATTTAGCAGAGGCTCCAAATTTGACCAAAAGAACAATGGCTATCCTAACAGTAAAAGGTTCGGCTTTATCCCCCCAAAATGGGCCTTTTTCTCTCCCCTACCCCAGATCAATCATTACAGTTCAATGACAGCTTCCAACTGAATCAAACCACTCTAAGCCTTTCACAACCTTCGAGCCACTGAGGTACAATTAAGTCATTAAAAGCAACCAGCAGCAGCTTCAAACTCGGCCCCTCTAAAATACTGAGCAAAGGCAAATAACTGACTTCTTGCTGTTCATCTATAGTCTAAATTTTCTACAGCGACTAATTCCTCCTTGTGTAACTAGAAACCGACCTTTCAGAAGTGTCTGTCCTCAGTTACTCTAGAAACACACATACACAAGGAGAAAAAAAAGGGGGAGAAGGCTGCAAATCAATTTGTGAAACACTGGTGGAGGGAATAGATTCCAAAGACTTTTTTGCTGCACCCTCTCCTTTCCGGCATCAGGCAAAGTCGTCAGCCTGCTACTCTTCACGCCTTCACTCAACACTCTTCCATGCCGGTTTGCAGAAGCAGCAAAATAGTATTTCCCCCAACCGGCTAAGTGCCTCAGCTATTTCCAGTGTATTCCCGTCCCCGCTGCCTGCATCCCTCCAAGTTAACTGTGGCCAAGTCCTGGGTGGCTTCTACGTCGGCAGTCTCTCATCTATCTCCCAGAAAGCGAATTCCTTGACGTGGACCCGATCACTCGCGCCTCTTCTGAGGTCCCTCGCCTACCTCCATCCCCCCGCCTTAGCCCGGAGCCACCTTCCGGGAGGCCTCCGGGACCCAGGCACGGCGCCTCTTCCCGCCGAGGGCCGGACTCACGCCGAACTGTCGTCTGCCCCCGGGCCCGCCTCGCCGCGTCGGGAGGTGACCGGCGTTGAGTGAACCCGACGTTCCCGGCGGCCGGGCCTCGCTCCACCGCTCACCCGCCGGCCAGTCACGGCCCTCACACGCTCGCCTCCGTCGCTGCTCCACCCGTCCCAGCTCCCAGTCCCAATCGGGCACCCGCCCCGCCCCTCCAACCATCGCCTGGCCTTGGCCGGTCAGCGAGCGGCCCTGGGTCCTCAGCCTGCCCCTCCCCCTTCACCTGCTCCATAGCCGGCCCGGTACTCCGTTGAATAGACTCCGTCCGCTACGCGTTCCCAACTGCACACGCCGCCTTCTGGAACCTACTAGAAGCTGCCGGGACCCCCGGATCCCGCCCCTTCCTCGCCTGCTCACTGGTCAGGCTCTTCGAGGGGCTTTCTGTGCTTCTCTACTATTGGCTTTAAGTCTAGTCCATCATCTTTGCTTCTCTCTCATTGGGCAGCCGCGCCTCGGGATTGGGCGCTTCCCGACAGGCCCCGCCCGTCCCAGGCTCTACGATTGGAGGGAGGGGCGGAGATCTGAGACAGGAATTGGTTGCTTGCTCCGCCAGTCGTGGCCGTGCTGGCTGCGCCCATTGGTCCTGTTCTTTCTGGAAATTTCCACTTCTCCCATTGGGCTGGCGGACTCTATGACGGAAACTCTTTCAGATAAGAAAAATTTCAATTGGGCGGAGATTTGCCAACACTTTGCGCTGATAGGTGTAAATCACTGCCCTTCAAAGGGCAGTGTGGGGTTTGTGGGAGTCCGAGGCCACGATCACCCGCTGTACTGGTTGCTACGGCGCCTGGGGGCAGTTGACTGCTTCTCTCTTTCATCTGCTCGGGTCCTGGGGATGATTCACTCTTCCTCAGCGGCAGAAAGCTTCGGTCTCGCCCGTGCGGCGGGCTCGGGGGGTTCTCAGCCGGTGGGGGTGACCGTCTGGGTTGGCTTCAAGAGAGCTCCCTGGTCCGTCCCCGGATCCCTGCTGTTCGATTCTGAATGTTGAAAAATACCGCGCGTGGCGGTGAAGGCGCTGGGGCTTGGCTAGGACAGACCCGGGATCTCACCTTGGCGGGGCCTGTGGCCCGCTGGGTCCCCTCAGTGGAGATGCATACCCTCTCTGAACCTCTCCGGTAAAGGGTTGGTAATTTGGGGCCGCGGGAGGGCTCATATTCATGAAGTATTTAGCATTTAGTGAAAGGGAGCTACCACCTTTATACGGATGTAAAGGCAACTGACCTCAGTGTGGTGTTTGACTACCTCCTGGCCGGCGACGGCGGCCTGGGAGGGTCTTAAACCGCTGCCCAAATGCGAGAGGCTGAACAGGCACCCGGAAAGAGGCGAAAAGGAAGGGCTTCTTAGATCATGAATGAGACGGCCTGCGGAATTAAAATGCTGGTTTTCCACCTGGACCAGTGTGTGGTTTATGGAACAAAGGAGCCTCATAAGGGTCTGCAGAGAGCTTGGATGAGGGTCCTGGGCCCCCCTGTGTCCTTGTTCTTTCCCCTTTCTAGCTAATACCATCCCTTCCCAGGGTTTCAAGTGCCCTATTATTGTATGCCAGTAGCTTGTCTCCACTGCCTCCTTTTACATCCCAGCTGTCTTTGATCCATTCTGGACACTGTAGGCAAAGCCAATGCGGATCCACAAACCTGATGGTTGGAATTTGGAGGCTTTAGATTGGCGTTTAAAATTTGGAGGTTTTAGATTGGGGCTCAGGGCCTGTCTAATCTGGCAGGCCTACATTTGTCACGTCTTCTTTCCTGTCCTCCACTTTCAGCTCCCAACTCCAGCCACCCTGACCTCTCTGTTCCTTGAACTAGGTGGGCTCCTTCACTCTGGGCCTGGCTGCAAGCTGCTCCCTCTGCTGGGATCCCCCTTCCACCAACTGCCAGGGTAACCTCTCATCTGTCAGGCTGAGACGAGCTGTCAAGACTACTTGACAACCGACCCCAACAAGCACACTAATTTCTGTCCACTTGTGGTTTGCTTTCACAGCACTGTGGACTATATATGTGTCCAATCACAAATCAAACCAGTGACTGGTCCAGCACCACATTTTGTGAAGTCCAAGAGGGCCTTGTGTCTGTTTTTCTTTATCCTGTGTTCAAGGTGCATTGCACAGCGCCTGGCACATAGCACGCATTCATTAATCCATCAAATATTGTTGAACGTCCTATTATGTATTAGGTGTAATTGTGGGCAGTGGAGAAAATGCAGTGAACAAAACTGACAAAAATCACTGTTTTCATGGTGCTTGGTCTAGCGAGGGAGACAAAGTTTATATAGTGTATCTGCTTCAGTGCAGTGGAGGAAAATAAATCAGGGAAAGGGTGCAAGAGGTGTTGGGTGACCAGGGCAAACTGTGAGAAGCTAATATATGAGAAAAAACCTGAGGGAATGAGATTCATGAAAAGTCTAGAGAAGAACCTTGCAGTCAGAGGGAATAGCAAAGGCAAAGGTAGGCACTGCCCTGGGGTGGCCAGAATGGCAGGAGCAGGGAGGAAGTGGGAGAGCCAGAAGAACAGGAAGCAGTGACAAGGTCCTGCGGGTGGGAGGCAATTGTGTTCACTTTGGAACATGCTGGCAGGTTTTGAGCAGGAGAGTGACATGATTCGACTTCATTTTATCAGATCCCTCTAGTTGCTGTGTAGATGAAGAGTTGGGCATGGATAAAAGCTGGGAGACCTCTTAAGTGGCTGATGCAATAATCCAGGAGAGCTGTGATGGTGGCTGGGCCAGGGTGGGAGCAGAGGAGCGCTGAGGACTTGGATTCTGGATGCATTTTGGGGGAGCCGACAGGATCTGTTGATGCATGGGTTGCATCGCACGAAATACGGAGTCAAGGATGATTTCAAGGCTTTTGGCCTCTCTTATTCATCTGCTCAATTAAATCTGTCAACAAGACTTTTCCTTTCTTCTTGGCATTGTCTGCAGACCACCATACTTCTGTCAATCCCACTGCTGCCCCCCCAGACCAACTCTTCCTTCATCTCCAGTGGCTTTTGGAGGCCTTCTGTCATCTCCCTCACAGCCTGTCTCCAGGCTTCTTTCTCATTCTTCCCTCTGTGTAACCTGGCCATATCATCTCCCACACATCATTTTTTGTAGGCCTACTATGTGCAGTGCCCTACTCTGGGTACAGAGGCTCAACAGTGAACAAGGCAGCCCACAGACGCAGCTTTTCCTGCACGGATCTTGTTTTCTAGCGGGAGGGACAGATGATACTTAAACTCATCAGCTGTGTGACTTGAAGCAACCTGCCTAACCTCTCTGCTTCAGTTTCTTCCATTTTAAAATAGGGATGAAAAAGTTTCAATGTCAGAGTAGTTATGAGGATTAAATGATTTGATATTTGTAAAGCACTTGGAACAGTGCCTCATGACAGAGTAAGCACTGTATGCATTTGTTAAATAAAAAGTGCATAAATGAAGATAATTCTAGAATAGTGAGTGCTATAAAGAAAACAAAAGGTAAGGGATAGAAAAATAACCAGGGGGGCAGGAAAGGAAGGCTTTCCTAGAGGTGGGTGGTTAGTGAAGGCCCTGTAGACCTGGAGTGATGAGAAGCCAGCCAGGAAAAGGCTCCAGACAGGGCAACAGATGGTGCAAAGGCCCTGAGGCTGAAACAAGTTTGGAATTTTCAAGGACTCAAACATGGCTTTTCTATGCTCTATGTCCTTGCCTGTAAAGGGATGATGACGTGCCAATGACTTCCCAAAGTTACTGTGAGGGTTAAACAAAATAACTCATGCTGGAGTCTTGTCAGACTGGAAACTTACAAAAATTTGACATCTTTCTTTGAGGAAAGAAACATACATACAAATTAAGAAATGAGATATGGAGCTTTAGAAGGGATACAAATAGGAGACCCTAAAGTTTAAGCTTATTTAGTGTCACGGTAAAGCCACTTCTGAACATTGATAAATATTAGCTTTTATTATAATTTCTACCAACGTGGGCTTCTCCAGATTTCTCGGTAAACTCACAGCCATCCTGAGTAGGCAGGGAGGCAGAGATGTGGGCCGGCCAGTGTCCCCTTCCCCAGATCCCTGCGGCACAAGCAGCAGCTCCACTATAGAAGGCATCGTGGCCCATATGTTGCATGGCAGGTCAAGTGATTCATGCTGCTATTCTGGTACTGCTGCTCTCAGGGTGGGGAGCAAAATGGCAATGGCTGTATTTGGAGTCCACTCAGGCATCCTGCAGCGAGTGACAGACTGAAGGGGTCAGTGTGTGAGACCAAATTCTCTGCATAGCAAACTCCCAGTTTTAAAGTTCTCCCAGTATCAGTAAAAATAAAACATCTGGACCTCAGGAATCTCAGCATGGCAGTGAGCAGTGGAGGTTAACATTTAATTTTGTCTTATGATTTTGTGGGTCAGGAATTTGAGCTTGAATTCTAGGGTCTGTAGAACATGGAATTTTTGTCTTTACAAGAACTTCCACTACTGGAGTGGGAATTTGAGACAACCTGAGTTTCCTTCTCCAAGTAAGAGTGAAGTTCCATTTGGGTTCTGAGAAATCCCTAAAGAATATTTTCATTTCCCACTAAGCTGAGTGATTCGAGCACTCCTGCTGACAGCCTCTGAGTCCTCATTAGTGGGGACAGCGTGGTGGGAAATAAAGTGCCATAGAGTTCTGCGCAATTCAGTGAACTTGTCTGGAGAACCAGGCACTGTGCCAGAGGCTTTAAGGAATAAAACAGCGGTAATTATTATCCGATAATTATTCATCAGCGAGCCCCAGAGCCCAGCCCAGGACCTTGCCATCCAACACTGGGTGACCTCAGTCGGTCTCGTGCCTATAAATACCATTCTGAGTGACTCCCATATTTCTATCTTTGGCTGAGATCTCACTCCCAATCCCAATTTCCAGACTTGTCCACCCAGATGCCTCCTGGATGTCTCATTTGGAAGGCTAATGGACTTCCCAACGTGTTCAAATCAGAGCTCCCGATATTCTCCCCCCAAGTTTTTCCTTCCTGGATTTCCCTCTTCATCAGTGGCCTCGCCATTCTTGGACTGGTTCAGGCTGAAAACCTTGGAGGCGTCCTTGACTCTTTCACAACCACATCTAGTTCACCAACAAATCCTGTCAGCTGGACACAGACCCCTTTGCAATCCCCAGCCATCTCCTAGCTTTGACTGGGAACGGGGAAAGAGTGTTGGCTCCCTGAATTGGTAGGTGGCCAGAGCCAGAGGTGGGACCCACCCAGCCTCGGCTCCCAGGCCATATCCTGTGAGACGTGTGGGTTTGGGGTGGAGGATGGCGGGAGAGCTGCTGTATTCAGGGGGCCACCGAAGTGAGCCTAGTGAGGACACTGACGACAGCCGTAATGGACAATAGGTTAGCAAGCGCTCTTCCCAAGGTTTAGGGCACCACACATTCTTGCCCCAATTTGGGATCCCCTGGACAGAGAAGGGACTCCAGTCGTCGCTGGGGTGACATTTCCTGACAGCTGGGTAGGATGGGGGCTTGAGGTCAGAAGAAATTGATCCCAAGTCAGTGGTTTTCAACCAGGAGTGATTTTGCCCGCAGGGAACATTTCGCAATGTCTGGAGATAGTTTTGGTTGTCACAACTTGGGTGGATGTACTCCAGAGGCCGGGGATGCTTACACCTCCTATCTTTTGGGACACTTGCTCTTGGCTCCCTATGCTGCCATGTAAAAAGTCTGTCCCAAGGTTGCCATGGTGCGAGGAAGCCCAAGCTAGCCACACGAGAGCCCAGCTGTTCAGCCATCCCAGCCCAGGTGTGGGAGGGAGCCTGTCTTGGACTCTCCAGCGCCACCTAAGCACCACTGAGTGACCCCAGCCAAGGCTAGATGGGGCAGTAGAATAGTAGCTGAGCCCTGAGTAGTCATGACCCACAAAATCACGAGGTATAATGAAATGTTTTCAGACATTTAAGCCTCAAGGTAGCTGAATATAGTTTGTTACACAGCAACAGATAACCAGAACAGTCACCCCTAGGGCTCTTTGTGTGCTTTTCTGTTGTCTGCTGATAGAAATCCCGTTGATACAGTCATGCTGGTTCCACCCGCTCCTGTCCAGCTCTGCCCTGACTGCTTGTCCGAGAGCCATTGTCTCTTTCAAAGTCAGCTCATCCACAACCTTGATTGGCACCCTCCAGAGATTCCCCCAGTGTGTGGAGCCCACGTCCCGCCTGGCTCAGGTCCTGCCTCCCTCTCTGCTTGTCCCCCTTTCCCTCTGCCACCACATACTTCAGCCACTTGGCCCTTTCCTGCTCTTTGAACTCATTCCCTGAGCAGCTCTCAGCACTGCTTGAAATCACTTGTACTTGTTCACTTGCTAACCCTGCATCTCCCACACGAGGCACTGCTTCCACCATGACAGGGCCACTGATTTCTCAGGGCCTACGTGCAGTCAGGGCCGGGAACACAGTCCATGCTCGGAAGTGATTGGTGAATGAGCGAATGGAACTGATCACCCTTCGCCACCCTCCATGGGTCCGTCAGCCTCTCCCAGGGAGCCTCCCTGGAATTCGTCCCTCTCGACTTCCTCACTCCTGATTCTGCTTACACTCCCCCGGGGCCAAATGGTTGGATCCCCTCAGATCCAAATGTCCCAATCCTGCTGTCTTCTTTCCAGCATCTGTTTCTTGAGGAATACCAAGTGGTGGAGAGTGTAAGCAGGAGGGAAACGGGCCATCTCATATCCTGTTGGTGGGAAGGTCCACTTAGCAACATGTATTTAAAATACAAAAAGCAATTCCACTCTTAGGAGTTTAATCCCACCCAGGAGGCACAAGGATGAAAACTGCAGCCCTGTTTGTGACAGCGAAAGGAATGGCACCAACTACACGTGCAGCCATGGGAGCTACTGAAAACTTGATGCTGCCACCAGAGGAAGGACTATTGGTGAACGCTCAAAAGAACAGTTGGGTAGCTACTGACATGGAAACACGCACGTGACATAGTGTGGAATGAAGAAAGTTAGTTGTGGAACAGTGTGTATGGCCGAGTGCTATTTTTGTAAAAAAAAAAAAAATGATATGTGTATGTCTTCATATATGGCTGTATATGTGTGGAAGGAGTCTAGGAGAATACACAGCCAACAGCTGAAATCGCTACCTCTGTGGACTGTGAATGGGGCAGAATGTTGTGTTAGTTTGTTAGGGCTGCCATAACTAAATACCACAGACTGGGTGGCTTAAACAGAAATGTATTTTCTCACAATTCTGGAAATCCCAGATCAAGGCGTTGGCAGATGTGGTTTCTTCGGAGGCCTCTCTCCTTTGCTTGCAGATGGCTGCCTTCTTGCTGTGTCCTCACATGATCTTTCCTCTGTGTGTACATGCATACCTGGTGTCTCTGTGTGTCTGACTTTCTTCTTGTAAGGACACCAGTTGGGTTATGGCCCACCCCAAGGGCCTCGTTTTAACATCATCACCTCCTTACAGGCCTTTTTTCTAATACAGTCCCATTCAGAGGTACTGAGAGTTGGGACTTCAACACGTGAATTTGGGGGAACACAATTCAGCCCTCAACAGGGACTTTCACTTATGATTATGTTAAAATTTTTGTACACTTCAAGCCAAATGTCCCCTGAGCATCCAGCGCAATTAAAGACACTCACGAAAGAGGACTTCCAGAACTGCTTCAGAAAGTGGCAAGAATGATGGGATAAGTGTTCTTATCGATGAAAGTGGCAAGAACGATGGGAAAGTGGCAAGAACGAGGGACATTAATGGCAATGTGTTTTTTACCGTAATTTTTTTTATTATTTAAACATTCACTGTATTGTTTAATTACACCTCGTACGTGCTCTCGACATTTAATACCTCATAATCCTTCATTCCCTTTCATACCTCTCAAGATAATGAATGTACAACACTGGCCAATAAAATGAAAGACAGGCAGGTGGTAAAGTAAAATATGAAGAGAGCATTACAACCTGCAAAAGTGTGATCACACAGCCAGATGTTAGGGGGGCCTGGGAGGTGCAGGGACTCATTGACCTGAATGAGGCAAGAAAAAGAAGAAAAATAGCAGGTAAAATGGGGTAGAGCTGAGACTTGAAAGATTCTCAGGAAACAATAATGCACTGGGCTTTAAAATTCAGCACCTGGGAAGAGTGGGCTTTGGGTGGGGGGCTCCCTTCAGATCCGGCAGAATTCTCCTGGGTCCTGCTCTGGTCTTAAATCTCAGACCAGAAGCAGCAAACCCTCACTGTACTGTGGTCCCAAATCTCACTGTACCTTCAGCCCTGCTGACATGGTGAATCTGCTCCTCTGGGTGGCTTTGCAACCCTGAGAGGTGTGGAAGCCGGCAATGCCAACCAAGAATCTTGGTACCAATTAGGAATAAGTTTGCGATCAGCGTGCTCATATCTGAGTGTTTAGTTAAGGTTTTGAAACACTTGAGTCAATCTGCCCTCTTTTATTTGTGATTTCAATTAGAAGGGTATGAGCAGTAGGCTGTCTGCAATGCCGGCTGTAATAATTCCTCCCATTTCTGATGCCCACCCTTTGCAATGGCACTTGGCTGCTCCTCCCATTAAGAGGTGGAGTCTATTTCTGCACTCCCCCGAATCTGGGCTGGCCTTGTGATCTGCACTGACCAACAGGGTGTGGTGGAAGTTATGTAGTGTGACTTCAGAGTCAGGCCTCAGGGGGCATTGTGGCCTGTGCTGTAGCCTCTTGGATCAGGGCCTGAGACCATCATGCTGTGAAGATTCCCAGTCTAACCCACTGGAAGGTGAGAGGCCACTAGAAGCAGAACCCAATGGCCTCGCTGATAGCCAGCACCAGCAGCCAGTCTCGTGAATGAGGCCATCCTGGGCCCCCAACCCCAGATGGGTTGTCAGATGATTGCAGCCACAGAAGTGACCCAGGCAAGACCAGCAGATGAACCTCCCAGCTTACCCCAGCCCAAACTGCTGACTCAACACTCTGGTTGTTACTTTAAGCCAGTAAGTTTTCAGAGATTTATTACACAGCAATGGGTAACTTAGACAGTATAAATGGATCTAAACTCATAAACAGCATTTAACTATTGAGAGAACTGTTTCACCATATTTATACGTTTAATTTATTAGGGCATAAGAAGTGCTTAACTGATTAGAAAAACATATGCTTGGCTTGGGAGGGCAGAGTAAGCTGGGGGTGAGGGCACCCCTCATGCCCACTCCCTCCCTATTTGTAAAGAACAAAAAGAACAAAAAAACCCCACAAAATATGCTTGTTAGGTGTGTAAATCTCTTCTGTTGAGAGTTTGAGGTATTTGAAAAGAACAGCTATTTCAACTCTGTAAAGTGTAGTTTAAATCTACTAGGGAATTTAATTACCTAAGTTTGTAATTGGCATTCATTTTTAGAATGTAATCTGCTGAACCTGTGAGTTAATTAAATATTCATCAAAGAATAAATGAAAGTTGTGCTTATTTTTATGTAAAAATTAGTAGATTTATAAATAGGAAACTAGATTTGCAAGTTGCACTTGGATATATAAGAAAAACTAGTTCTTTTCCTAATTTATAAGTTTAATAAACACAGTATTAATTTAAACACAAGCAGTAGTGGGTAGCTTTTCTCTGCACAAACCCCCTTTCCAATATTAAAAATCCTCAACTGACAACGCCTGATGCTGCAGTCCCACTGGAAGATTCAGGATTCCACCGATTTCCGTATCTTTGTTTCTGTGGGTCCCTCTGCCTAGAATGCCCCTGACACATACATACACCTTTGGTACCCAGCAAAATGTTACCTTTTCCACAAAGTCCGGCTGAAACTATGAGGAGGTCCTGCCTGGCCCAGTGAGAATCGTGCTTCTGCCCACATCCACCTTTGTGTGTGGCCCAGGCCTCTCTTAGACTAGATGGTGGAGGGCTGTGAGCTGGAATCTTCTCTGTCCTAGCTGCCGTGTAAGAACAGAGCTGAGTCCCAGCAAAAGGACTGGTACAGATGCCCAGAGTGTCTGGGCGCTTCAATGGCATGGCTGCAGGGGACACGGATTTCAGGCTCAGTGCAGAAGGCAGCTTCTTGATTGCACTCTGAGACCATGGGTGGGGCCCCTGCCTCTCCCTGTGTCCTCCTCCTCAGACCATCCTGGGAAGGGCGGAGTAGGCAGAATATTGGCCCCTCAAGATGTCCACAACCTTTTCCCTGGAGCCTGTGAATATGTTACATTACATAGCAAAGAGGAATTAAGGTTGTAGATGGATTTAGGCAGACTTTCAAAAGGGAGATTGTCATGGATTATCCTGCTGGGACCCATGTAATCACAAGCATCCTTGAAAATGGAAAAGGGAATGCTCTATCACCTGCTTTGAAGCTGGAGAAAGAGGGATACAAGCCAAGGAATGTAGTCTCTGGAAGCTGGAAAAGGCAAGGAAGAGCTTCCAGAAAGGAACACAGCCCTGCTGACACCTTGATTTTAGCCGAGTGAGACCCATGTCAGACTTCTACAGAACTTTAAAATAAATTTGTGTTGTTTAAGCCTCTAAATTTGCAATAATTTGTTGCGGCAGCAATAGAAATCTTAATACACAGGGTCACCCACATGCTTCATTTCCTGAATGTGACATCTGCGTAAATCACTTTCCAGACCACAGATGGGAACCAAACAACCTGAACCCAAGTCTGGGCTCCAACCCTCACAGAACGTGTTGACCTCGGGCCAGTCCAGGCTGCTCCTCTGTGCCATGGGGCAGACAGAGCTGCTTCACCCGGCTGTCAGGAGCACAGGAGCACATAACAGTTAATGGAAGTAGAGCCAATGGACGCAGACCGCTTAACTCTTTGCCGGTTGGTGCAGAGTGCCCTGTAAATGGCTGTTATCCTAGTTGCAGTTGGCGAGGCCCTTCTTGCCCTGCTGAGAGGTGACAAGTGGGGAGGTGACCTTGGGCATGGAAGCCTGACTACCTCATCCTGAAGTCATCTCACTGACGGGAGACGCACAGGCCTTGCTGGTACTCCTGGAATGTTGGGAGCCCTTTGCCCTTCCTGGCCTCTGGCTCCTCATCTCCCCTCTCTGCCCTCACTGCCATGGTTGACCACTGGTGCCAGGTGAATCCACAGGCAGATTCTGTGATCCTCCCCACAGTCCTGGCGAGGGTTACTGCCACACTCAGTGCCAGAGATGCCCGAGCACAGGGCAGCCACATCTGAGCACCACTATCTTCCTAATTTACAGCTCAAGAAGCAAGTTGCAAGGGGCCAGCCACTTGTCACCTCCCCATGACCAGCCCGACCGGGTTCCTAGGGACTGGAGACGGAATGGGGTGCCAGGCGGGACCCGGGTGATCCGCAGGAAGACAAGCCGGGGCCCCGGATGCAAAATTCTTCACACAGGTGGTGCCGCGCTCGGCTCTCCGAGTTCGTTACCGAGTGACTGGGTGGATGAGCAGGGGCGGGTCGGGGCCCCGTGGAGGGCCGCGACCAGGAAGTGGGCAGCGGCCGGGCCAGCACGGGGAGAAACGCCAGGCGGCCGGGCGACCCTCCAAGAACCTAAATGAGAAGGAAGGGGTTCCGGCGCTGCGCGAACCCTGGCGCCGGAAGCTGGAGCGGTCTAGGCGGGACGCGCACGTGTGTATACGAGTGCGGTGGCCCATCCCGCGGCCCGGACTACAAGTTCCAGGGTGCCCAGCGGCGCGCCTGGGTTTTCTGGCCGCGCGGCCCGCTGGCTTCGAGCAGGTCGCCGCTGGCTGGCACGCGCCACTCCTTTCCGGAGTAAATAAGGGAGAGACTCTCCCGAGCACAGTAATTGGAGTTCAAGTGGGCGGGGAGTCGCCCCGCGCCTTCTGCTCATGTCTCTGCAGAGCCGAGTGTCCCGCCGCTTGGCACAGCTGCGCGTGGAGGGGCAGCTGCTCCGCGCTCCGCGCCCCTGGCCCTGCCCCTCGGCGGGTGCCACGCGGACCCGCAGCAGTGCGTGCGCCCCCCCGGCGTCCCTGGGGGCCCACGGCCCCCGCGCGCGGACCCCAGCGGGAGTTGGGGCTTGGGGGGCGGCGGCAGTGCGGCTAACAGCTGGGGTGCGCACCTGGGCCCCCCTGGCCATGGCGGCGAAGGTCGACCTGAGCACCTCCACCGACTGGAAGGAGGCAAAATGTAAGTGTAAGAAGGGGGGGGGGGCAAGGGTCGAGGGCGGCCCACGTGGGTCTGCTGTGACAGGACGGTACCCCACCAGCAGTCTCTTTCACCCGAGAGAGTTGGGGAAGTTGAGGCCACGTATGCCTTGGTATGGAACCCCTCATTCACAGCCAAGCCCCTCAAACCAGTTCACCCAAGACCAGGTCCCATCTCGGGCAGTGTGAAGAGGGTGGCCTTACCCCACTGGAAAGGGTCACAGGGCACCTCACAGATCATCCAGGACCTACCACCTTACTCTGTGTGCAGGAGGGAAACTGAGGTCCAGTGCTTGAGCCGAATAGCCCAAGGTCAATTGGAGTTTATGGCAGAGCAGACATCAGGTTTCCCAGCTGACAAGAGGTTTCTGAACTCCCAATACTTTGCATGGTGTGGTTTCTCCAGTGGTGGCATTTTAAGCAGAGTAACCAGGGATGTGCGGAGGGGACAGCTCTATTGCCAGTGTCCCACCTGGTGGAATCTGATAGCCCCAAGGAGTGGCATCTCGGGGCAGGCCTGTCCCACCTTCACTCCCCTCTCTGCCAAGGGCCTGCCTCTCTGGGCATGTGGTCTGGTGCCCTTTTGCCCTCATCACTGGCCTCGGGCCAATTATGAGCAATCTCTGCCTCACTCCTGGGGGACACAGGGCAGAGGGGCTGGGGGGGCAGGGCAGAGGTGGGGCATTGTGTCTGTGAGAACCGTGACACCCCCCGCCCCCAAGGAATAAAGCCACTTCTTCCAGCTCTGTGACAGGCATGAGTCCCAGGCGCCCCTGCACAGAGCTGGGAGGGGAGGCAACCCGACCTGCAGAGCCTCAAATAGCCCGGGTTGTCGTCCAGCTGCCCTTGCCGTTCAGGGCCTGCTCCCTGGGCCCTTGTGACCGTTCCCGGCTAGATCTCCTTTCAAAAGGGCAGGGAAAGCAGCTTATTGGCTGGGCCCGCCTGTGGAGTGGCTTTGGCCAATGGGGCTGAGAAGGCAGGCCTGCAGCGGGTGTGGTTGGGGGTAGAGGGAAGGCATCCTCTCAGGATTGGAGGTAGAGTTCAAGATGATTTACCCCCAACACGAATTGCGTGCCTATGCTGGGATCTTAAAACGCTGCGGGCAGAAAGCACTTGACTTTGCTCAGTGAACACAAGGAGTGCTTGTCAGGCTCTCGGTCCTGGCCCCAGAGCACCGGTCAGGGCAGGGAGTAGGGGGCTGGCAAAGACCCCTGGCAGGGAACTATCCCCACAGGGAACCCTGCTTCCCCTTTTGTGTCTAAACAGCAACCCAGGGTGGTGGGAAAGAGCTAGGGAAGCCAGGGGCTCAGGCACCTGCTCTGGGTCTGCCTCGGTTTCTAGGATCCAATTCCCTGCCCCCTCCCATTCCTTGGTGCCACTGAAAACTTCCAGAGCTCAAGAAAGCTGATGGGCCAGGGATTCCCAGGCAACCGCGGTTTCTCTCTGCTTGGAGCTGGGCTCTCCATTCAGTCAGTCCATTTCTACTGGGCACCTTCTATGTGGCCAGCACCGTCCTGATGCTGGGGATTCAGCCTTGAGTGAGACAGGCAAGGGCCCTGCCCTCATGGGGCTTCTACTCCAAGGTGAAGAAACCGAGTAGAGAATGTGGTCGGGCCAATGGGACAATACTAGGGAAAGGTCAGGGCTGTGAAGCAGACATGACAGATGGGCTGCCTGGGCGTGTGAGGAGGGCAGCCTGGTGCCAGGCACCTCCGCACCAGGTGTGAAGCCCCCAGCAGGTGTCAGATGGTGGCTTATGGGGGTGAGACACAGAGACCTCTGTTTTAGTGATTTACTGCATGACAAATTACTCCCATAACAAAGTGACTCAGGCAGTAAACATTTCTTATCTCAGAGTCTCTGAGCGTCAGGAGCCTAGGAGTAGCTAACTGGGTGAGTCTGGCTCAGGGGTTCTCAGGAAGTCTGGGGACTTGGTTAGGGCTGGAGTGAGCTGTTCCCAGGGGGCTCACTCACATGTAATGGCTATGGGCTGGAGGCCTCAGTTTTTCACCATGGGACCTCCACAGGGCTGCTCGAGTGTCCTCACGACATGGCAGCTGGCTTCCCCCAGAGCAGGGAGAGGAGGAGATCAAGCCAGAAGCCACAGTGCCTTTTCGTTGTTTGATTTATTCCAGGGCTTAGAATCGAGTCACGGAGTCCGGACCACATTCTGGGGTAGGGAAGTGAGTCTCTACCTTTGAAAGGGAAGAGGATTCAAGAATTCAGGACGTATTTTTAAACTGCCACACTGGGGGCTGCCTCAGCCGGACTCTGCCTCTGATTGGGGTCTGAGCTTTGGTCCTTGAAGACCTCACACCTTTTCTTCATGACATTCAATTTACACTTGGGGCCGAGTTAAACTGTACAGTGAAATGCACCAAGTGTGCAGACCTTCAGGTACAGTCAGTGCTTGTACAGAAGTATCCAAGTGTGCCATTACCCCAGAAGTTTCCTTTGAGCCCCTTTATAATCAGTAACCTGTATAGCTAGTTACTCTTTTATCTGTTCGCTTTGTCTGTTCTTGAACCTCATATGAACAGAGGCATACATTGTCGGCGCCTCTTACTCTGTATCTGTGATTTGCCCGCATTACTGGGTGTGTCAATAGTTTGTTCCTTTTCATTGCTGTGTAATATTCCACGGTGTGAATGTAGCACAGTTTGTGTCCCCATTCTCCTGTTGATGGGCATTTGGGTTTCCAGTGTGGGACTGTTGGCAGTGAAGCTGCTCTGAGTATTCTCGTACATCATTAATGGACATGTGCTCTCCTTTCTCTCGGGGAACATACCTACATGGGCCTCCAAATGCCCGTCTGTGCCTGAAGTGAACCTCTCTCAGAGACTGACACACAGGAACCAAGTTTATGAGCTTGATGTATATGCCAGAAGGTTGTTGTGCAGTTCACAGTGGGGAATTACAGCAGGAGGTCTGGAAACTCCTGTGTGCCTGGGCAGACCTTCTTCTGTCTGTCGAAAAGCCATGCGGAAGCCAAAATTGTAGTCTTAAGTTTGCTCTGCATCATGTGTTCCCAGCTGGGGAGCTGGCTGAATGATTTTGGAAGCTGATTCCACTGCCCTGGGAAGGCTGGTCAAGCTTCTCTGCCAGGTGTGGACTTAGCCCCCGAGGATCCCCTTCCCTGGCGCTTGCGCAGTATTTCGGTCTGTATGCAGTGTTGCGTGTCTGCTCCAGGCCCCAGCTGCAGGATGCCTCGGTCCATGGCTCGGTGAGTCCTCTGGATAGATGGCCAAATTCTCCCTAACCCTGAGCGTTCCTTTTCTCCGCCTTCAAGCAGACTGCCTGCTTCTGTGGACCCGTTCTCCCTCTAGGTAAGTAAATACCACCGGGCTGCATCTTTCTGGTTAAGAGACATTTAGTCTTTTGGGGAGACCGCTATATGATTTCACTGGCCAGGGTTAATTTCTTCATTTGCCCCCCCAGGGTAGTGCCTTTTGATCAGAAAATTGTGGAAACAGTTGTGCTGTAAAGGCAGTTGGGCATGAGGGGTCTTAAGGTTGGGCACTGGGGACATCTGGGGGCTGTATCATCACAGGAGGCGTCTGGTCTCCAGAAGAAGGGCCATGGATCCTCCTGACCTATAGGGGGAGCAGAGGTGTGTGCTGAAAAGAGAACAGGCATTGGTATCATCAGACATGGGCGAGTTCCAGCACCACTGCTTCCAGAGCCTCAGTTTCCTCCTCTGTGAAATGGGACTAGCAGCGCCTGATTTGTATGTTGTGCTGGGATCACATCAGAAATCGTTTTGTACGCAGTGGCCCACACAGTGTACAGAAGATCCCCAGTGGCCCTCTTCGTTGTCCTTTGTGCTTGTCTCCTCTCTCTGTTCTGGTCATGTTGACACTGGGCATGTGTAAACTTGTCTCCCACGTGGTCTCAAATGCTGGAACCTGACCCGCGTTTCCTCTGCCTGGTGGCTCAAGATAGGACTCGTGTGTTCCAGCCTCAGTGTGCACTGGGCAGGGGCGGGGACTTATTTCACCCGCTGTGGGATTTCATGCAGAGTGGATGATTTATCTGATTCAATTGCTGAACTGGGAGATCTTCCAGGCACACCTGGGAATTGGGGAGGCCCTCTCCTCCCTGTCTTCTGGGGAAGCAGTCTTGGCATGACCCAACGCAGTTGGAGGCGAGGGCCCTCGGGAGAGCATAAAAGCTCCGAGGGCCCCGTGCTCTGTGTCCCCCCTGCTCGTGCTGCCGGCTGACAAGACCCCTCTCTTGGGGGATGGGGTACCCTGTGATTAATGTCCCTGCCGCTGTTCCCAGAGCCCAGCTGTTATCAGCCCTGCCCACCCGGCCTTCTCCAAAAGAGGAGCCTCCCTCCGCGCCAACCTGCCCTCACCTTTCTGAACACCATCTTGCAAAATGCCATAAAGACACTTCTTAAAACACATCATTGAATTGCCGCTCGCCCACTGCACTTTATGGTCCTGGCACAGCCTGATTCTTCCAGCTCGGCTTCTGTGCCCAGGAGCTGCTGAAAGCTTCATCTGGGGTCAGGCCTCCCCATCAAAATTTACTACAAACATCTTTTTACAACACCTGTCTCACTGAGCTGTGAAATACACTCGCCTCTCCAGAAAAGAAAGAAAATTAAAACCTATGTTGTACATATTTTATAAGAAAAATAAAACTCACTTATGCTTTAAGTCTGCGTCTGTCCTTCGGGCAGAAGGAGGTGGAAAATGTTATAAATGCATGGGGCACATCCCAGCCGAAGGGCGCTGCTTCCCTTTCCAGAGTGAGTGAGAGCGTGGGGGCGGCCTCGATGACAGAAAGCTGAGGCGATGACGATGGCCCTCAGTGAGAATCGCTGTTGCCCACTCCTTCCCCATGAATCAGAGACCAGTGCAGGGTGTAGCTAGCTCCTCAGGGATCAGCCGGGCCACACCTCCTAGAGATAAGGACATGGCTCCCCACAGGCTGGCCTCCAGAGGTGTGGGACCGTGCACTGGAAGGGGCAGGCTGACAGATGTCCCCAAAGTTGGTGCCCAGCCAGCTGGTGGCAGAGCCAAGAGCTCTGGTTGTCTTCCTTTGTCATCTCCGGGAAGTGGAGCTGTCTTTTGGACTTTGCTGGAGGCTATGGCCATGTAGGCTATGGGTTACGCAGACCAGGCCACAAATACTGGGGAGGACAGTGAAGGAGAGAGCCGTGGGCTGCGTCCTGCCCCAGTTTGCCTGTGGCCAGGCAAGATTTCTCTGCTGCTTCTATGAAACCAGGTGGTGGCATCTGCCAGATGGTGTCTGCTAGGGGACCTGAGCCATCTCCGGGTGCTCCGGACTAGTTCCGTGGGACGCCTGGGGCCTGCCCCAGCCAGAGGGACTCAGCTCGTGGGAGTTTTATGGCATCAGTCTGGGTTGCAGCTGACCAGTGTCTCCACTGTCACGGCAGATGCATTCACTTTCTGGCCCTGGTCCAACTGGATGGGGTATCTTTGTTCATAAACGTGCAAAATGATAAATATGGGGACCCAAATAATTTAAAACGCTCCTCCACTCTCTGTGCCCCAAGTTGGAAAAGAAATATTTTCCCATCCAAATTTGTTCTCCTTTTGTTTTGCTCTCTTTGTGTCTTATTTCATTCAGGAAGGAGTGTGTGTATCTGATACATACATTGCATTTTACGGTTTACAGAATATGTTCACAGCCACCCGCTCATTCACAGCAAGCCTGGGCTCTAAGGTGGGCCTCCGTATTGTAGACGTGAGAAAACGGGGGCTCACAGAGACGGCGTGACTTGCCCATGAACATGATGTTGGGAGGTCATGAGCTCAAATCTAGTGGGACCAAGGAGCAGGAGAGGAATTAAAGCCCCAGCAGCGGCCTGGACCTGGGCCAGCATGTTCCATCTGTGTCTCTCCGTCCCTCGGATGGAGACAAGGGGCGTTCTGTCACAGCACTGCTTCTGTTCTCTGGTCTCGCTCTTCTAGATTTCTCTCCATTTCTCTACCCAAATGCTCTCTCCTACCTCAAGGCTTTTGTACGTGCTGTTGCCTCCACCTGGAAGACTGTTCTTAGAAAACTTGCCCTCAACCTCCCGGTCTCAGTTGTTTCGCTCATTGATTCATCCCACGGTGCTCACCCATGCCGTGCATTGTGCCAGGTGGTGGGAATCCAGAGTAAACACGACAGATCCCCGTGTGGCCAAGGTCAAGTAAGGAATAAAGTGCAGACAGTAGGGGAAGGCTACTCTGGGAGAGGGAGATCAGTGAGGAGGGATCTGTAAAGGAAGACCAGGGAAGGGGCACAGCAGGTTCAAAGGCCCTGAGGCAGGGAACAGCCTGGCTTGGCTGTTGGAGGAACTGAAAGGGGATCTGCGTGTGGCCGTGGCTGTGGCCGTTGGCCGAGGTGTGGGGGCAGAGTGAGGGGTAGTGGGGAGGATAGTCGGGGAGGAGGTTAGGGTCTTAGAGTTTGAAATGAACTTTAAACAGAATTACAGCTTCTGACTTACATGTGTGAGCTCCTTGGGCTGCTGTGTGAGGAACAAATGATCGGATGGACATGGAATCAGCTGGGAGTTGGGGACTTCGGAGGGGTCTAGGGAGCAATGATGCAGGCTTGGCCCCTGGCAGGGGTGAGCAGAAGGCTTGGTTTCTGAGGTACTGTGGGGATAAATCTAACAGTTTGGAAGAGAGATGAGGGGCTGGCAGTGCAGCCTCAGGATCAGCTCATGAGCATAAAGAGGGTTCCTGAAAGCATGAAATTGCTGGGAAGACCTAGGGAGAGGGTGTGGATTAAGGAAGAGGGGAGCAGCAAGAGACTTAGAAGGATGGCCAGTGAGCGAGGTGGGATCCAGGAGTGGGGTTCCTGAGACGGACGGAGGGGCTGGGGGTGCTGAGCATGGGAGGACAGGAAGGACCACAGGTCGGGTGGCCGGTGTGGTGTCTCTGACCTTGGCCTTGATGGGGGGTAGGCATGGGAGGGAGGAAATGTAGATGGTGGAGGGGAGGGACGGAGCAGTGAGGCCACCGCTGGAGCGTGGAATGCAGGTTTGAGGGAGGGTTTTGTTTTAAAAGGCCGGGACTCGAGAGGGTGTTTGAGGGCAGACAAGATAGGCCAGTGGAGGGAGAGCTTGTCCTCTGGAAGGTGAGCTGGGCGGCCTCGGTCCAGTGACCTGAGTGTGTGTGGAGGGTGTTCCTGGCTTAGTGGGAGGAAGAGGCAGCATCCATGACTGGAGGATGAGTAGGGGAGGCTTGGGAGAGGGGAGAAGAGAGAGGGGGCCCCAGTTTCTAAAGCAGCAGCTAGAGTGGCCGGGAAGACAGGCTACCAGGGGGAGATCAAGAATTTAGAGGGAGGGCCGGCCCGGTGGCTCAGGCGGTTAGAGCTCCATGCTCCTAACTCTGAAGGCTGCTGGTTCGATTCCCACATGGGCCAGTGGGCTCTCAACAACAAGCCAGTTCAATTCCTCGAGTCCCACAAGGGATGGTGGGCAGCGCCCCCTGCAACTAAGATTGAACACAGCACCTTGAGCTGAGCTGCCGCTGAGCTCCCGGATGGCTCAGTTGGTTGGAGCCTGTCCTCTCAACCACAAGGTTGCCGGTTCGACTCCCGCAAGGGATGGTGGGCTGTGCCCCCTGCAACTAGTAATGGCAACTGGACCTGGAGCTGAGCTGTGCCCTCCACAACTAAGACTGAAAGGACAACAATTTGACTTGGAAAAAAGTCCTAGAAGTACACACTGTTCCCTAATAAAGTCCTGTTCCCCTTCCCCAGTAAAATCTTTAAAAAAAAAAAAAAAAAAAGAATTTAGAGGAAGCCTTCTTGGTGGTGGTATTTTCTCTAGCAATTTGCAGCTCCTGGGGCAGACCAGAGAAGTTGGGGGTACCTCCTCCAGGAAGCTGCCCTGGACTCCCCTCTGCTGGGTCAGGCCCTGGGACCTCACCTTACCTCCCACCCCCAGGCTTGGTGGGTGCTCAATAAATATTTATTAACTGACTTATCTGCATTCAAACCAAACCACCAGGGAGAGGCAGAGCCTGGATGGAACTGGCCTTTCCACAACTTGTTCTTTGCTTGTTCTGCCAGTAGCCGAGTGCTTCGCTATGCACCCAACTAAGCCTGTTTGCTTCTCATTTAACACACAAGGGAGCTTTCCATGCCCCCATTTTACAGAAGAGGACAGCAAGGCTTGGAGAAGCGCTTCAGCTCCTTCCAAATACCAGTGCCCTCCCCCAACCACCAACCCCCAAACACACCACGCAAGGAGAATTTAAGTGGGAGCCTTTGGCCTGTCCCGCAGATCATGTATAGGGTCATGTGCCCAGTGGGGAGGGCACCCCTTGAGAAGGGGGCAGGAAAAGGGCTGTGAGCATCGAGGAACACTAGTGACGGGATCATCCACACTAAGTACTGTCCGTGGTAGGGATACCCTTGACCTCTTCGAAAGGATGAAAATGGCACATGTGTGTGGGGTCAGACCTGTATTTGGTGGAAGCACTTTCAGTCTGATCATAGAGCCCCTGGGATGAAGTCAATCCCTAACAGGCCTTGGTGGATCCTTGGTTGATGCCGCCTCCTCTCAGCATCATTCCGAACCCTATGTTTATCCCCACCTTGCCCCAAGCCCTAAATTTTACTCACCCTTGAACATGCTGTTCCAGCTGGCGGAACACCCTTCCCTGCACTGACTGCCTCCTACTCCTCTTCCGAGTCTCCCTTAATCTCCCTGGGCTGGGCTTCCGGTTACTCCTCTCCCAGCCCCCTGACTGTCCTTCCTTAGTGCTGCTCCGAATTTCAACACTTGCTTGCTTGTCTGTGTACAGCCTGGTCAGCCTCTGTCTCCCCTGCTGGACTGTAGGTTCTCCAGGGCCAAGAGCACATCTTCCTTGTTGGGTTGTATCCTCAGCACCGACCGGTGCATGGTAGGTGTCTGTGGAAGGGGTCTGAGCCGCAATTAAAGTGGATTTGGGGTGCTATGAGCCTTTTATAATAAGCCCACCATAGTATTGAGCTGGACTATGAACTGGGCCCTTTCCGTACACATGTGTCCTTGAGGAGCAGTTACTTGGATGGACCTAGTGACTTTGTCAGGTAAAAGGGCATGTGCAGGGGACCAGCCTGTCTCTTGAATACCTGTCCCTTCCAGCCATTTCCCCAGAAGCCTCCAGGAGGAAGCTCCCACCGCTTCCTCTAATGATCCTCCTACCTCTGCACACTTTCTGGTGCTGTTTGAGTCCCTTGTCTGTGGCCTTTGCTGCTTGTTTGCTCCCCCCACCCCCAGTGGTCAGTGGGGGTTGCTCTCATCTTGGAAGCTGTGGTCCAAGGGAGTGAGGCTGAGCTGAGCGTCTGAGCACCCAGGTGGCCTTAGGCCAGCAGGGGGAGCCAACGAGCTGCGAGCCTGGACCACCACTCAGGAGAGATGCCTCCGCGGGGCGCTCCAGCTCCTGTGCCTGGTGCTGTGCAAAGGGAAGGCGAGGCCCAGGGCCAAGGTCGGAGCAAGGGAACCAGCCTTGGCGGACCCAGAGTCCATGAGTGGGTGGGGGTGGGGCCCTTGCTTCCCACTCACCAGACACAGGTAGCCTCCTAACCATCCCGAGCCCTCATTTTCTCACCTGTACAATGGGGAAAGTTCCAGCTACTCCAGCTGTTCACACCACCGGGAGAGGCCCCAGCGGGCGTCTGTAACCCGGGAGCCCTCAGCCAGTGCTGGGGGGATGTTGTGAACAGCAGCAGATCTGCTTGGTTCTGTGGCTCTTTGAGGAGGAGGGTTGTCCTGAGCCTTTGCATAATGACAATAATGATGTCACTGATTGATGGTGTCACTGACTGATGGTGGAACTGATTGGTGAAATAACTGATTGATAATGTAATTGATTCAGTGCCGCCAATCTGCCTGGCCTTAGCATGTGTGAATGAGTTTGAAGTTATTCTGCAAAGGTTGTCTTAATGCCCATTCTGTGAATAAAGAAATGAGGGACTTAGAGTTGTAGATGCAGCTGGCAAGTGGCAGAGTTGAATTCTGAACTCAGGTCTGTGGTGCCTGAGAGACTTCCTCCGCCTCCTTGGGCCTCAGTTTTCCCTCCTGAATAAAGGGCCTCCAGACTCTAGCACCCCAGGTGGTATGGCTCCTTCTACCATGCCCCCTTCCCTGGAGCTTCTGGGAAGGATGGACTCCTAGGGCTGGTTTGCATCCTCAGAGGAGGTGAGAGTCCCCATGAGGACGGGGTGTGGGGAAACCCTCAGGATTGCTCCCCTTCCTGCCAGCCTTGACTCTCCTTCCCGCCCACCCCACCCCGCCCCTGCAGCCTTTCTGAAGGGCCTGAGTGACAAGCAGCGGGAGGAACATTACTTCTGCCGGGACTTCATCAGGCTGAAGAAGATCCCGACCTGGAAGGAGACTGCCAAAGGTAGGCCTGCTGGGGAGGCCATACTGGCCACTGGGGGGGCGAGGGTGGGGAGGGGGCCTCTTCAGAGCCAATTCGTGGGAGAATTATACAGACAAGGCCCAGAAAAATGGCAGCAGCATTTATGGAGTGCTTGGTGTGTGCAGGACACTTTGCATGTGTCACCTCATTTAATTATGAATGCAGCCTGAGGCAGGTTTGGTTTTCATCCCCATCCCATCGTTGGGAGGGTGAGCCCAGACCCACCATCACGTGGTGTGGAGCTGGGATTGTAGCTGTGGTGGAGCAAATTGCAGGCCTGGAGACCAGTAACCCGGGCAAGGCGCTCAGCCTGCCTAGGCCTCAGGTCTGTGTCTGTAAAATGGCAGGGATGACGTTACTACTGTCCCTGTGTGCAACGTTGTGGTGAAGATTCAAAAAGACGGCGTGTATCCTGCACACAGTAGGTGCTTAATCAGCATGGGCTGTCGTTACCCGTATCACCCGTCACCACGAGGCGGGCTGCCTCTGGAGGGGGAGCCTGGCCTGTGGGCACTGGGGGTCACCCTGCAGTGGGGGCCTTTCTGGGACACCCCCTCACTCCGGCCTCTGCTTGTTCCAGGCTTGAGCGTGAAGGTGGAGGAGCCTAAGTACAAGAAGGACAAGCAACTCAACGAGAAGATCTCCCTGTTCCGAGGCGACATCACCAAGCTGGAGGTGGACGCCATCATCAACGCCGGTGAGTGCGGCTGGCTGGCCGCAGCCAGAGACCTGGGTCATCTTGTCACCTTCGTTCTGGTCTGTCGTGCCAGGCACGGGGGGTGCCACCTGGCTCCAGTGAGGCTCTAGTGGCCGGACGAGATGGCCTGCTGGCGCCACGGGCGCGCAGTGTGTTGGCCACGTGGACTCCTCTTCCCTTGAAACCCTGACCGGCTGTGTCGGGGGCGCCTTGGCTGAGCTGCCTCACAGCTCTTGAGGCCCATTAGCGGCTGGGAAGAGAGAGCCTGGCTGGAATTGCGCCGGCGGCCCTGCCAGGAAGGCGGAGCCCCTGACCACCGCTCTCCTTTCTCTGCCTCCCGCCCACCCTGTGTCCCCTTGCCCAGCTTCCTGTGGTGGCTCCTGCTGGCTTGGCAGTTTGCAGTTTATTGTGATGCCAGGAGGAGCCGGCTGCTCTCTCCCATCTTGGGGGAGGGAGGAAGGTGGCTGCGTTGTTCTCGGTGCTGGTTGTCTGGCTGAGGTCAGGAGTGCAGTGTCAAGGGGCCGTCAAGTTTAGCAGGGGCACAGATGGTTTGTGGGACAAAGGTGAGTGGGCTGAACCTAGCCCTTGCTTGCCTGCTTGCCGAGCATCACAGGAAGGAGCCTCCTTCTTGAAGGAAGGTTTGGGGACCTAGGCAGACCCTTGTGTCTTGGGCTCCCACTCACAGTGAAACCCTGCTGTGCCGGCCACCTCCTGCCTGTGCCGTCTCCAGTCTCCTTTTTCTCACCCTTGCATTTGCAGCCATTGTGTCGGACCCCAGTGCCGGCCAGGGAGAAGGGCTGCCGAGGGGCTCTGGCCCATCGCGGTGCTGATGCTGATCTTGCTCAGTGACAAGACTCTTGGGACCTGGGGGGAGGTGGCCGCTTAGCTGCTCTGGGCCTGCTTATTTGTAATCTGGGTTGCATTTCTGACGGTGGCCTCACTCTGCGTGTCTGCCCCGCCGCCGGTGTTTGTAGAACTGTGCAGTCACATAGGTGTTCTGTCCCCCTACATTGCCTGTTCCAGTTGCACAGGTGAGCAGTCACATGAAGACAGGATTCCAACTTGGAGCAGAGGGTCACCTTTGGGTTTCTGCTGCTGTGTTTGCTCTGTTTCCCGTGGGCCTTTAGGATGGTGGATGGCAGCGAGGCCTGTGGGTCCATCTGGGGAGACACAGAGCTAAAACAAACCAAGCTGGGTTGACCGATGTCATAGCAGCCCAGGGGAGAAGGGCCTTTTTGCTGCCTGGACCTAGGATGTGTTGGCCTGGGTTAGAAAGACGGAGGCTGAGGGGACAGTCCAACAGGCCTGTGGGGCTGCCCTGCCCAGTGTCCCCGGCCCTGTCAGTTACTGGCAAAGATGTGGGAAGCACCCTGCTGGCACTTTTCCATGCTGAGCTGCAAAGTGGCCAGAGGGAAAAGTGGGGCATCTTATCAGCTCATTCCCAGCCAGGTTGGTGGTTGGAGGGCCGTGAGGGAGGGTGCGGGGACCAAAGCAGGGTGTCATCAGGATGTAGATGGAGCGGGTGGGGGCTCGGAGGGCTGCGGGTGTGATTAATGGCCCTTCCTGTGTGCCCTTGTGCCTGGCCAGCCTCCGAGTGCAGCAGCTCTGGCAGCCTGTCACGTGCACACAGAAACACTTTGGTCCTGGCTTCATTTGACTGCACTGGGCTGGGAGTGACAGCGTTTGCCATGTTTCTCCAAGGACTCCCTTCTCCATGTACCTGCCTGGGCTCCTGTTTCCTCCTCTGCATGATGAGAGAGGTAGAAAACCCAGCTGTGGGGGGTTGGGGCCATTAGGAGCTCATGCTCATGAACTGGGATGCTCATGCAATGCCTGGCATGAACTAAGGGCTCAGCACCTGCGGCTGTTGTTGGTGGTGGAATTGATGCCATCGCCATCAACCCTGTCCCAGCAATGAAAAGGGATGCTGGGTGCTTCCCCCAGCTGAGCAGCTTTCTCCTCTCTCTGCTTGCTTCAGTTTACCTAATACCTCTTGACCTGTTTTCCTGGGATCTCCTTTTTTCTAGAAAGAGTATCACAGGAGGGAGGACCCAGAACCTGCCTGGAACCCCAGGGAATGGCTGAGAATGGCCCTGGATTTGGGGGTCCCACACAGAACCCACGCCCCTTCCAGGTCCTCTGAGCAAGTGTTCGCCCGGCTCTGGTCTTCCAGTGGCCTTGACACTGGTCAGACCTCATGGGTCCTTGGTGGTCTTGGCACGGGTATACACACCAGGGGTCCTCAGGCATCATTTCTGGGGGCCCTGGGGCTTCATCCCTGGCGGCCCCACTGCCTTAGCTCAGCGCGGCCCACTGCCCACCAGGGGGCAGCAGAGATCGCAGTCCCCGCGCCCAGTGGCGCCAGTAAATCAGCCTGTTTATTAGCGGAATAAAAGTCGCGGCGTCGCGGGGCTTTTCCGGGCTGCATAAATCTGGTCCGCGCCTCGTGAAACCCATATGTGCTTAATTCATATGTAAAGTTTCAAGCAGGAAGAGAATACGTGTCCATTAAATTCTATTTGACTTGATTATAATCATTAGCCGTGAATAATTGCTTCTCAGTGACGACCGCTGAGCCGCCACAATGGGGAAAAGGAGGGAGCAATTATCTCAGGGTGGAGATTTTAAAATTTTTATTTTTGAAGCCAAGGGCAGTATTGGCCCCGCGGGGGTTGGTGGCCCTTGGGGACTGGTGCCCCGTCGGACTGGGTTTGGGGGATTGAGGTCAGCTGCAGAGCTTCTGGATTTTGTGGGGGTGTTTTAGTCCCTGCAGTCAAATGGGGGGTGTGCAGGTGAGGTGCCATCACTGCCTGGGCCTTGCTCCAGCTGTAGGGACCACGGAGGGGGAGGCATCAGGGAAGCTGGGAAGGGCCTGTGAGAAAAACAAATGGGTATCAGGACCCCTCCATGCTGAAGAGCCTTGGACTGGGGTGGGCACTGGGGTGCCCAGCCGAGGGCACTCTTCCTGCCCCTCTGGAGGACCCTGGGGATCCTTGGCTTAGGCAAGGGCCAGGTACCCTCCCTGACTCCGCCCCACAGAGGGGGCTCCCCCACCTATGGCCTCTCTCTGGACTTTGGAAAATCAGATTCTGTTTCCCAACTGGCCCCCTGGCATTGGAAGTCCAGACTGGTTTTTACCCCACTTTGCTGATATTTGAGGTGTGATTGGTGTGTGTGTGTGTGTGTGTGTGTGTGTGTGTGTGTGTGGTGTGGTGTGATGTATGTGATATGGTTTGTGAAGGGAGGGCTGGGGCACAGAGTAGAAGGGGATGCCTGGCTGGTAGGTGGCAGGGCTTGAAGTCACAGGGCGCAGGACCAATATCCCCAAGGTCCCAGGCACGGGGCAGGTGTCTCTGGACCCTCCTCAGCCCTGCTGGCCAAGGCCACTTGGCTCAGGCAGCACCCGGAGAGTCTCAGGTTCCCGCCATCTGTGCTGGCCATGGCTCCTGCCCACGGGGGCACGCAGCATCCATCTTAATTATTTTGGGTTGCTACGCTGGCAAGATAAGCCAGGGAGTGCTTGCAGGCCCCCGTTCTGGAGCAGGAGACTCTGAGGGGCAGTGACTGCCTCTCCAGCTTGGCTTATGATCCCCAGGCTGTGTCTGGGGAGAGCCCTGCCTGGCATCTGCTTCATGTTTGGGGGTCTCCAGCGGGGGGGGTTCTTCAACTTCTAGAGTGTTTGCATCTTCTCTTTGCCATGGGGGTGTGTGACCTTGAATGGGTCACTTCCATGTCCTTGAGGGTCCCAGCATGCCAGGCCTGTGATTGTGGGCCCCTAGTTCCCAACAGACAGCCGAGTTCTAGGCAGGAAGTGTCCCAGCACAAAGAAAGACCCCCATTCTTGGCCAGCGTAGGGGTTGGGCTGCAGGCTTTGGCCTTCAGGCGTAATGGGACAGAGCAGGGATGAATGTGATGCTTTGTGCAAAGACAGAAAGAATCTGTCACTTCGAGGTGTCCCAGGCCAGCAAGTCAGGGCTGTGGGCACAGAGGCCAGGAGCTGAGTTGGAGTCCCAGTGTTCCTGCTGGCGGCGCTGTGGCCTCTGGCTAAGCATGTCTGAGCCTTTGTTTCCTCATCTGAAAAATGGGTCATCAGTGGCTCCACCCATGGGAGTGCGAGGAGGAGATGAGTCAGGTCCTTCCAGCACTGGGCCCAGGGCCTGGCACAGAGGGAGCCCCCAGGAAATTATTAGTAGGAAGTCAAGAGCAAGAGCAACTAAGTAGAATATAATGTGACAAAGCACTGGAAGCAAGGTCTGAACAAAGTGCCACGAGACGCCGCAGGGACCAATTAATTCTGCGGAGAGGTGGCGGGAGGCGAGGGGGGTCAGTGAGAACTTTGAAGGGCCCCGGGCATGCGGGCCAAGCCGTGCAGCCTGGGTGGGAAGCCATGTTTCACAGCGACAAGTTGGCCTCACTGGGAGTTTTTTAAGCCGCTTATTTATTTAAAATAAGGCATGAAGTGGTACTCTCTTTCCTTAAGTCTTGGGGCTTTGATTTGTGGTCTGCCAGCTGCTTATCGTCCCCCTCCCCCACTCAAGCCAGCCAGAGTCCTTGCTTCATCCCTCTGCTGCCTGGAGGGCCCCGAGGAGCCCGGCCCCCTCGCTGTCCCTGGGCCACCACTTGGAGTCAGTGATTTAGAGACCGCCTTGATGGACTAGCAAGCAGGGGACTGAGGGACACGACTGCCTTGTGGGAAGTGATCTGACGCTAAACTGTCGCCATAAATCGCTTTATCTGTCACTTCAGATTTAAATGTGTTTGCTGAGGCTTGCTGCCACTGCCAACAGCAGCAACCTCTCCGCAGTGAGCAGGGAGGGTGGGTGCCGGCAGGAGCCTGTGAGCAGCAGCAGATCTTGCTGGGCCCTGTCCCCTGCGGAGCACAGCGTGATGACCCTTGGTGCTGACCTGATGCATCTGTGAGGCAGGCAGGATTGTGACGCCCATTCTCAGCGATCAGACCAAGGCTGGGAAAGAGATAACACTCCCTGACCTGGCAGGTGACTGAGTCAGAATTTGAACTCATGTGTGGCCTTTCTTTCTTTCATTCAGCAGGTGTATGTGGCGGGGCTATTGTATACCAGGCATTGGGATACGCCCTGGGCTACAAAAGACACAGTCTCTAATTCCAAATGTGGGGTGAGACATGTGAATGGAAAGGGACATCAAAATGTATGAGGGGGGCCGGCCTGGTGGCTCAGGCAGTTGGACCTTCGTGCTCCTAATTCCGAAGGCTGCTGGTTCGATTCCCACATGGGCCAGTGGGCTCTCCACCACAAGGTTGCCGGTTCAACTCCTCGAGCCCCGCAAGGGATGGTGGGCTCTGCCCCCTGCAACTAAGATTGAATATGGTGCCTTGAGCTGAGCTGCCTCCTGGATAGCTCAGTTGGTTGGAGCGCGGGCTCTGAACCACAAGGTGGCCAGTTTGATTCCTCAAGTCCCGCAAGGGATGGTGGGCAGCACCCCCTGCAACTAGCAACGGCAACAGCAACTGGACCTGGAGGTGAGCTGCGCCCTCCACAACTAAGACTGAAAGGACAACTTGAAGCTGAACAGCACCCTCCACAACTAAGACTGAAAGGACAACTTGACTTGGAAAAAAGTCCTGGAAGTACACACTGTTCCCCAGTAAAGTCCTGTTCTCCTTCCCCAATAAAATCTTAAAAAAAAAAAAAAAAAAAAAATGTATGAGGGATGGGAGTGCTGCCTGCAGGATTGCAAGGCAATCAGGAAGGCTGCCTGGAGGAAGCAGAGCTCTAGATAAGAGGGCGAAGCTGAGTTAGAAGTTGGACAAGGGCATTCCAAGGGCAGAGAGGCAGAGCATTGGCAGGGAGAGGGGAGGTGAGTGGGACTCAGAAGCTCTGAATATGTGACCGGTCCAGAGCAGAGGCTCTCCCTCCAGGTCGAGGCTGTACTCATACCCCATGCCACCTTTCCTGGCCTCCTAGAGTTATAGCAGCCCTGTGATGTCAGTGGGGACACTGAAGCTCAGAGACTTGAAGCCACTTGCTTAAGGACACACAACTAAATAGCAGTGACCTTAAGCGGAGGGGAGCTTTGCCAGACTCCAGAGCCTCCAGGAAATCCTATTTCATTATTATTTATTTATTTTGGGGGGCCGGTGGGAATACCTCTTCTATGTTCCTTTTTCTTTTCTGGTTGCAAAATTTGGGTCCCCAGAGTGGGTGTATTGTCATCTGTCCTTGCTACAGGGGAACAGAGAAGTGGTTAGGTCGTTTGGCACAGCGGGTGGGCAGTGCAGAAAAGGTAGGACCAACATCTGGGTCCAGGGGTGTTGGCTCCACGAGGCCTTGTGCTGGGCTCTCGCCTAGTGGCTCACTTGGTTGTCCTGTGTCCCAGACCCTGTCCCCAGCTCGCCCCACAGAGCCCTTGCTGCTGGGCCAGAGGCAGCTTGTTATCGAGTGCTCCCTCTGCGCCAGGGGTTGCACCCCAGCCTACACATGTCACCTCATTTCCCCCATTTTACAGATGAGGAGGCTGAGGCATGCTTGGAGCCACAGTGCTGGTAAAAGGAAGAGCAAGAAATCAAACCTTCCCCTTTGGGACTTGGGGTTAAAGAGAGATGCCATCAGGTTTGCTTTTTCAGAAGCTCCCTGTGCGTCCCGGCTGGGAGTGAGAGACACAGTGGATGGGGGAGGCCAACTGGGAGGCTGGGGTTCAGGTCGCCCCCTCCCTACATTGGAAAGCCCAGAAGCCCTGAGAAAGTGCCAAGGTCTAATTTCCACCGCTGCAAGAGGAAGGCGGCTCATTTCCACAAGGTCGGGAAGCGGTTACATAAATTCATAAATGATGGATTCCTCCTGAATTATTGAGATTCCCTGGAGGGCTTAAAGGGCCTGGTCCAGAGAGTCGAGTTCTGGCTGGTGGGTGGGACTGTCGGACCCTGGAAGGTCCTTCCATCCCGAGGTCTCCTGCCAAGTCTCCCCTTTATTAGTCAGATCCTTCCATAGGGACATAATGGGCGACCCGAGACCCTGAACCAAGGACCCTTTGTCCTGGGTCTCAGTAAATGTTTGTTGAATGATGGAGTGATTGATCGGATGCCTTTGAGAGTTGGTCAGGCAGCGGGACAGACTGGGTGAACTAGTGACCTCCTGGGTCCCCTCCTCCGGCCCCAGCCCAGACCCTACCCTGCCCTTTTGGTGGTCAGGGCTGGAAGGGCTAATGCCTGTTACAGGTGAGGACAGCGGTGAACACATGGGAGGTTCCTGGCTCTGTGTCAGGCTCTGGAAATACAAGGCTCAGTGACCCAGTGCCTGTGCTCGAGGCATTTGCAGTCTCAGATGAAGATAGGAGATACCTGAAGCGCAGGGAGGGACGGTGACCTGCTCAGGGTCACACAGCAGGAAAGCCGCAAAGCCTTCCTGACTGCCTGCACGGGGCCCTTTTTCTCTCCATCCTGACAGATCACGGTCAGGAAGCACCTGTGAGGCTCTGCTGCCCACTGCCCCCTGCCAAGAGGCCCTGAGCACACTGTGTCCAGCTGCCCCTGTCCTTGAGGCCCTCTGGCCTCAGTACCCGCACCTGTGCACCCGCCGGCATCCCCAAAGCGCTCTCCACACTGAGCACTGAGCTGAGGAGGCCAGAGCTTGTGAGAATGTGTGTGTTTTGAAATTAATGGGGACATTAAATTGGCCAAGCATGAAAAGGGCTTGCTCTCCCGGAGAGATCCGCCAGCGCGTGGCCAAGGGCTGTCCGGCCAGCTTCAGGCCTCCCCAGGAGGCTGTGGCTCGCCTGCCCACTTAACGGAAGGGCACCCTGTCCCTAGGAGGTGAAGGGGTCTGGTGCAGCATGTGGAAGCCACCGGGCAACACCCGCCTCCTCCAGGAACTGGGTGGGTTTCCCTGACCTCCCTTTCAACACCCATCCTTATGCAGACAATGCAGTTTGCAGGGGTGCTGAGTTGAATATGCTCTCTCTAGACCCCTAGGGTGGGCTCACATGCACGCTCACCGTGACGCTGGGGCCTCCTGGGTGAGGCCTGGCCTGGTCCCAGCTTGAGTTGGTCTCTAGGACATCACAGGGCCTAAAAGAGAGTCAAAGGATCCAGTCCTGTTTCCTCACCTCCCACCCCAGACGGCCCCCCATCTGCTTTGAAATCTCCATCACAGGACACTGCGTTTGGGAGTTACAGTCTTGAGTATGAGTCTCAGCTCCACTGTATACCAGCTGTGTAACCTCTCAGCCTCAGTTTTCTCATCTGTAAAACGGGTAAGAGGGCACTAGGACCCACGCCGTTGGGCCGCTGTGAGTGTGGAAGGAGACAGCTGGTGGAGAAGCTCAGTACAACACCTGGGACAGAGGAAACGCTTGCGAAAATGCCAGCTCTGTGCTCGTTGCTGTTGCTGCCTCTCCGGGAGCACTGCTCAGGATCTCAGGACACGGCCTGCTGTCCACCCAGCACTTGGTTGGGCTGGGGACAGGGGATGGGCCCTCCATCCGCCGGGCAGGCTGAGGGTACCTCCTTCCTTTGGTGAACTGAAGAGTCTAGGCCCAGGGTGATCGAGGGCCGGGCCCCTGCTGTCAGTCAGTCTTTTGTATTTGGCGTTTCCTGACTGTGAGGGTGCAGGGTAAGTGGGCTAGGCCCCTCTAGGCCCCTCCCTTGCCCTGCAGCAGGGCTCTGAGTATCTGCTCTGCCTTCCATGGGGAAGGGTGTGTGTGTCACACGGGAACAGCCTGTGTGGGGCCAGGAGGTAGTGGGGCAAGACGGGGCGTGCTCTCCCTCCCTGGGAGGCCTGTGATGGAAGCACTCGCAGCCAGGGCTTGGTGGCCGTGGCTGAGTCTGAGCTGGCAGAGCCTAAGGGTCTGCGGGCTCCCCTGCAGCCTCCAGCCTGTCCTCCCTCTCCCCTCCTCGGGGCTCCCTGCACTTCAGAAGCTCACCTTTTGGACTCATCTATTTGTTTTGCAAAAGATTTGTCCTGATTCTTCCTTAGGCCCAATGGCAGCCCTGTTTCCAGTGGCTGTGGTGGCACTAACACAGGCCCCCTTTCCCTGCAGTCTTGATTTACTGTTTGTTGAAAGGGAGCAGCTGTCCTGGGGAGCGGGCAGCCCGGCCTGAGCTGGAGGCCCCCGGGTGTGGTATGGGCCAGTCTTGGATGCCCTGGAGGCCAGGGCCATGGCTACTCACAAAACAGACTACAGTAAATCCAGTTGCACTAACTCTGCTTCTCCAGGCCTCAGTTTCCACATGTGCGATTCATAGAAAGATTAAGAGGAAAAAACGAATTACTGCCTCCAATGCCTTGCGTGCTGCAGGGGCTCAGTAACGATAACTGTTCTTATTAGTGAGGCATCTCACTCTCCTGCCCACTCAGCGCGAGGCCTTGGAGGCGCGCAGTCCTCTCATGCTGGGACTCCAGGCCGGGACTGGACTCAGCACGTGGCTGCTGCCCACTGCGGTGCGGGCGGCCTGAGAGCACCTTCCCCACAGCTCCTGTGGCCTCCGAAGACCCTTGGGTGGAAGCAGGCTACCCAGTGGGTGAAGCTACGTGTGGGACTCTTGCTCCTTGCACAGGAAGCAGGGGAGGGGCACAGCTATTTATGTGTACGTGCGGGTGTCAGGAGGCAGAAGCCAGTGAGGACTTGGGAACTGGGAGCTTGGTGGCTGCATACCTGGGGGAGGACAAGTAGTGCGAAGTGGAGCCGGATTGGCAGTGGGCGTGGGAGGCAGCAAGCACAGATGCAGCTGAGGGTGGTGGCGGGTGGTGGACGCCGCCGGCCTGCGTCCACCAGGACACCCGGCTGGCACCGCTGCTTTGGTTCATTAAAACCGCATCAGCTGCACCCCGCTCCCAATGGCAATAAGTAGTCCTTGTAGAGCAGCACCCACCCTTCTCTCCACTGCTGCTTCCTCCCCCTCTCGGACATTGTAAGTGCCATAAAAATAGGAGCTTAGCTGTGCATAGCATGTGGGAAGAGAGAGGCCCGGCTGTCAGCCATTCCCCTGCCAGCAGGGCTTGCGTCTGTTTTATTATTGCCGCCTGGCTGTATTTCACGATGGTTTAAACATCATCAAACGCCACATCCCTTTTGAAAAGCGAGAGCTACCTTACTGAGGATGTTGAGGAGAAACAGGAACATTAAAATCTACGAAGCAAATGGCCCAGAATTGACATTTGCGACGGGAGCTTTGCAGCTTTGACTGTCATAGGAGCTAAATCCCGTCTGGCAGCTGGCTGGGAACTTTCCTGGGTCATGGCCTGAAGATTTGGGGTTTGACAGGGAGGGAATCAGGGCATTGTAGGCAGGGCCAGGGGGTGATGGAATTCCGGGGGTCACCTGGTCACCTCTCAGTGCCTCCTCAGCCTCGATCTTGACACAGCTTCAGCTCCCTCCTAACAAGTGGGGTGGGAGTCCCCTCTGGTACAGAGCAGGGTGCTGGGATCTGGGGCTCGGGGGTGAGAGTGGGGGGTGTCAGAGGACAGACAGGACAGGGCTGCCATGGCCACTTATGAGCTCTTGTGACCTTGACCAGGATACACCTCTCCTCTGAGCCTTGGGTTCCTCAGCTGTAAACCTTGCAGAGCGAAGTCCCTTCCAAAGGTAGTTCAGAGGATCGAGAGGCTGCATGCAAATGCAACAAGTCATTGGAACTCAATAAATGGGGACTGTTATCACTGAGAAAGTGGGTGTTTGAGCTGGAATCGATTTTTTAAAATGTTTAACCTACCTATTTCTACTGAAAAATAGGTATAATAAAATCAAGGAACCATGAAAACAGACACAAAAAGACAAGGGACAAGGGATGACGCTGACCTGGGCACCTGATAAGGATGTGCCCCATGCTCAGCCATGCCTGGAGCCCTTTGGCCTGCACGTCCTTGGCACATGCTTTCGAACCTGCCAGCCTCTTGCTGGATTCCTGGTTGTGGCCCTCCAGTCAGCCCTACCACCTGCCACTCGATGCTGGTGTCTGGTCTATCAAGGGAGGCAGTGTGGCTTTGTATTTTATGCCTACACTTGTATTTTATACTCTTCATGACTGGTTGGGGCAGCTTGGCTCCTGGCATCTACCTTGGTCCCAACCAAATTAAAACTAGGCTGAGCAAATCTATTACAAATGAATATAAAATGTGGCTTTGAGCTTCCTGGCAGCCATAGCGAAATGGGAAACAAGATTTTAGGTTCTATAACTCCATACTTGGAAATAAATTTAAACTTCAGCTTAATGACTCTTTTTATTTCTACATTCTCCCTTTTTTCTCCATTCTCTCCCTGTATTACCCTTACCAGCTGTTCTTTATTTTCCCTACAGATGCTTCTTACCTTGTTCCAGAGCCCTCTCCAGTCTCCCTCCCTAAGTGCACCTTCCCTCACACGGTTTTGCTTGCAACTTGGGAGGTGCCTTCTGCCCTCTTATTTGTTGCTGTCCTTTCCCATGTCTGCCAGCCTGGCCTCTGGGCCTCTTGCCTTGCCCAGGCCCACTGGGTCTGCCACTGTAATTCCTCTCAGATGAGCCAGTGACTAATAAGGGTAGCCCACGGGGGGCCGGCAAAATCTTTCCCTCCTTAATATGGCAGTTTAAAAATGTGTCACCATCGATTTGAAGAAAAGACTTGTTCCTGCTGAGAAAAGCGGCCTAGAGATTCGTTTCGCCTTAGGAATCACACAGGCAGCTGCATAAATTCCAGAATCACTGAGCGCTCTCCATGCAAATGCCGGTTTACAGCCCTACAGCCAGCCTGAGAACCCCTCGAAACCCACTCCGGGGCTCCTGGGGGCTGATACCCCACTTCCCCACGCGTGGTGTTCCCACAGAGACTGTGGGGATACCCTCTGCAGGGGGTTGGTCCTGGTTGGAAGATTCTCCTTCTGCATCTTTGTGGTTAAGCCAGAGGCGGAGGCTGCGGCTAATTCCATGTCCTGACATGTTTTAATCCTGGAGGAGAATGAGGATGAGTGACTTCTGAGAGGGGCCTCCTGAGAGCCATCTGGGTGCCCCCACAGATGGGGGGGGCCCTCTCTCACCCCCAGCTGTGGATCTGTTGGCTGCACAGTGGCTCTTCCCTGAGGGTGGGGTTTTTACTGCTTAGATGCGCTGTCTGCTGACCTTTCCTTACCTGGAAAGGACTGTCAGGGTCATTTGGTCCATTGGGTCATTTGCCCTCATACCTGACCCAGCCTCCTGCCCCACAGCAGCAGATATTGGTCCCAGCCTGGTCCAGCAAAGCTCTGAGCCCAGGAAAATCATCATGAAAATGGCCTGGGAGGTAGCTTTCAGTATTCCCTCCCACTTTTCAGGTTGGGAGGTTCTGGTACTGGGCTGTAATTTGACATGTCTCCGGACAAGTCAGGAAGCTTGAACCACATCTTCTCATTGTGTTTCCTGCATACTCTCTACTTTGTCACATCACCTTTTTTTTAATTTTGAAGATTTTATTGTGGAAGGGGGACAGGACTTGATTGGGGAACAATGTGTTTTTTCCCAGGACCCATGAGCTCCAAGTCAAGTTGTTGTCCTTTCAATCTCAGCTGAGCTGCGGAGGGCGCAGCTCAGCTCCAAGTCCAGTTGCTGTTTTCAGTCTAGTTGGGGGGGGGGCACAGCCCACCATCCCATGTGGGAGTCAAACCAGCAACCTTGTTGTTGAGAGCTCCTGCTCTAACCAACTGAGCTGTCCAGACGCCCGGGAGCTCAGCCGCAGCTCAGTGGCAGGTCGTTGTCATCAATCTAGTTGTGGAGGGCGCAGCTCACTGGCCCATGTGGGAATCGAACCGCAACCCTGTTGCTCAGAGCTCGCGCTCTAACCACCTGAGCCATCCGGTGGCCCCTGTCACATCATCTTTGAATGAATAAGTGAGTGAATGAATGGGGGGAGGGGGCATGTGGTAACCACTTGTAGCTGTAGGTGTCCTTCTGGTTAGTGGGCATGGTATCAGCCCAGGAATGGGTGTTTGGAGAGCTTGGAGGAGAGCTGAGCTTTCCAGGTCCCCATAGGGCCCCCATCCCCTTCTGTCACCCAGAGGTCACGGTGGCCACCTTTGTGTTCGTGTTGCTTGCCCTCCTGGAGGGCTCACCCAAGCGTGGTGCAGAGCAGGACGATGGGCTTGGCTATCCAGGCAGCCCACCAGGCCACACTCAGCAGGGAGTCTCTCCTGCTCTGGCTGTAGTGGGGTGACTTTGGCTGGCACCAGGACAGTGGCGTGCGATCTGCAATCTGGTGTGCGGAATGGGGAAAGGGGGGATGGCATGGGGTGCCAGTGCGTCCCTGGTTCTTGGGGAGCTGGTGCAGCTGTAAGCAGGGGAGTCAGGGAAGAGGTAAATAGGCAGTTTGCAGTTTCCCTGGCTGCCATGGGCCCCTCGGAAACATGTGCCAAGCAGCCATTTACCACCTGGTGCAGGGAAGTCTGTGGGCTGGCCCTGAGCCGTGCCACCCCCAGGTGCAGAAAAGGCCCCATGAGGGCTCCTGGCAGCCATTACTCCAGGAAAGAAGGGGCTTTATTTTTCCTGGCTCCCTAAATGTTATTGTCTTTATAGTCTTTGGAAATCAGTTTTATGGCCTGCGTTATTTGTCCGCTGAAATATGGAAAGTGTGACAGGGAAAATAAACTGCAGGGTTACTTCTGGCTCTGAAAGGTCAGGTGGCAGAGGGCGAGGGGCAGATCTCAGATGTGTCTTCCTGGTCCTGGGTCACTCTTTAGGGCCCATCATAGCTAGAAGCAGGGGGCAGGCATGGTGTGTGACAGAGCGGTCCTGGCATTCTGGTGGGAGAGTCAGCCTGGGGCTTTGGGACCTGCCTTTTTTGTCAGATGGTCCCGACTGAATTGGCCTAGGATGGCGAAAATCATCCCTTCCTCCTAGTAGATGCCCAGCAACACCGCTGGCTTCCCTCGGGTGCCATCGGAGGCACCCTGCCAGCCACACATAAGTAAAAAATAAGCCCTCTGGGTTTTGCCAGATGAGACGCAGGCCTGGCGGGGGCTCCCACCTGCAGAAGGTGCTTCATCTTCTGGCAGAGTTGACTGTTGGGAGCTGGGCGGGGGTGTAGAGATTCAGTGGGAGCACTCAGCAATGCGCGCAGATCCTTCCCCCTTTCCTGGGACTGAGGCCCTGAGGGTCTGCCCCAGGAGAAGGCTGCTTCTCTACTCCTCTCTTAATATGCGAAGAGCTCTCACAAATCAATAAGAAAAATGGGCAAAAGATATGGACAGGCAATTCCCGGAAGGGGAGAAACAAATGGCCAGTAAACAAGTGAAAAGATGCAGACCTTCGCTAGTAATCAAGAAAAGGCTAATTGAAATAAGAGACATCATTCTTCTCGCTGGCGAGGCGAGGCTGGAAGCACTGCTGCACGCAGGCGCAGAGGGAGGCGGGCCCTTTCCCGGCTCACCCCCAGCGGCTTGACCAATCCGTCACATAGTAGGTGCTTGGACATACTTGCTTTGTGCCAGAAAACACCTAGAATGCCTCTCTGCTCACAGTAAGTCTTGGCAAGGCCACCGCCCCCACCTTCGCGTCCCTTGCTTGCTCTGGCCTTGCCCTCTGCCCTGGGAGTCCACACACTTCCTTGGCTGCGGCCATGGGCTTTCTGGGCCTGGCCTTTGGTGGGGTGGATGCTGCTTCCTGCTGCTCTGCGGTGACTCTGGGTTTTACCCTTTCCTCCCGTTGGCACTTGGCTGGCTCTGGTCATGCTCTAGGGTCCCAACTTGGATGTCGTCTCCTCCAAGAACCTTTCCTGACCTGGGTTAAGCATCCCTCCTGTGTGCTCCACGGCACAGTTGTTCGTTCAGCTTTGTGTTCGTTCATTCAGCAGCTGCTGATGCTGGGGCTGCAGCCAGGAGCAAGGGAGATGTGGCACAGGCAGCTGGGACACCGGAGGGAGCTTCGCAGTCGCCTGTAATGACCTGACCCTGGGCAGACTTGCCCGGAGGGTCAGGAAGGGGGAGTCAGGGGGAGCATCCCAGATGGGCCCAAGGTGGAGCCCTGGGCGTGGATCAGGTTGCTGCACCAGGAGCAGGGACGCCAGAGGGAGGCGGGGGGCCCCACAGGCCCTTTCTCTGCCTGCGCCCAAGGGCAGCCCTTATTTTCAGAGCCCAGCATGGCCAGACCACAGCAGAGAGCAGAACTACTTTTGTTGGGGGCGGGGGGAGCACACGTCATACTTTAAACAGCTTCAGACCCCAGGAATCTGGGTCTCTGAGTTCTTGAATTTCCTCCTACCAGCCTACCTCTCTTGTACCTTCCTGAGCAAAGCCAACCAGCAGGAGAGCCTGGACCTGAGGGGGACGCTGGCCTGGAGCTCAGCTCCTGGGGTGCTGGGCAGCCTCCTCTCTGGTTCCCTCCTTCTTGTCATCCTGCTCCCAGGGCCCAGCCTCCTCCAGGCTCCTCTCTCCCAGTCAGGCTCCCCAGGCTGAGGTGGCTGTAGATCCTTCTTTCGGAGAGTGTGAAATGATAAAGACCCAGTCCCTGCCTCTAAAAGGCACTGGCTGCATCGTAGGGACAACAGGGTTACAGCACTGGGTGTGTAAGTGCTTTGGTGGGCAGGTCAGGGAAGGCTTCCTGGAGGAGGCTTGCCTGGGAGGCCTACTTCCCCACATTTTCTGGTGGGAGCTCCTCTATGCCTTTCCCTCCAGGCTCACAGACTCCCAGTCAGGCCTTTTCATGAGGCCTCATGGACCAGGACTCAGGGCTGTGGGACCAGCCTGGACAGACCTGGCTGCAATGCTAACTCATGTCACCATGGCCTTGGGCAAGCTTCTTAGGCCTCAGTTTGCTTGCATGAAAATGGGGATAAGAGTGTGGAACATGGTGACAGATGTCTGGTGCTTGGAGCCATCAGGCCGCACTACCTTGCCTCTCACAGATGGGTGTCCCTTTAGGAAATCTGCCCTGATTACGAAGGTTCAGATCTGGGCAGCCACGTGGGAGGAAGTGCACTCATTAGGACACCCAGGCGCACAGCCCAGCTGTGCCAAGCGTCTCGCTGCGCCAGCTTCCCGGGGACCGCAGACTTGTTGAGAGCACATGTCCCATGTCTTCCTGGTGACAGGTTCCATCTGCCAGCCCCTGGGGAGCCGCCGACGGGAGAGGGCCTGCTTGGGGACCCACGATGGCCCCTCAGCCCGTCACCCGCAGTATGTAATCTTAGTTTTAGGGAGGTCCCTGTTCCCTTTTTCCTCCCCCTCACCACTGATCCATTCACCAGGCCCCGGTCCAAGGGAAAGCTAATTAAAGAATTTCTGTTCTTGGCTCAACCTGGACTTTGAAGATTCCCCTTGGTCTTCCTGGAGTATCTGAAAACAGGTAGAGAAATGGGGCGACAGAAAGGGCGTTGGATTAGCGCCCTGGAGCCTCCATAATAGGCTTAATCCCCCAATGTTGGCAGGTACCAAACAGCTCTGGGCCCGGCACTGCTGAGAAGTGACCCTTTGTGTCTGTGAGTCCGAGACCGCATGGCTCCTTGCCCCTAGCTTTCTGTGAGTGGGAGGCTGTGCATTCCCCAGGAGTTTAGTGGGTCAGGGAAGGGGAAAGACAGAGCCTGGGCCCCTTACCACACTTCTCCAGAGCAATGAAAGGCACCAGGCACTGGCACCCAAAAGCTCTGTGCCTCGTTTGTGACAGGGCTGCGACAGTGACTGGCACGTAGCAGATGCTCAGTAAAGTGAGTTGTCTCCTTACCCCCCCCACCACCACCACAGGTGCCTCCCACGTCAGTGTCTTTTCAGTGTCACGTCAGTGACAGAGATTTCAGTCAACCAACCACAAATATTTATTCAACATTTAACAGCACAACGTGAGGGCAGGGACCTTTGGAGTCCCTATTCACTGCTGTGTCCCCTATCTGAGCAGGGCCTGGCACACAGTAGGTGCTCAATAAAGACTTGTTGATCCTGTGGTTGGCAGTCATGTGCTGAGACAGAGATAGTCTCTGCTTTCACAGTGCTCATACTATTTCTGCCTTTGGGAAAAACCTGCAGAGTCTTGAGGGGATCACTGGTCCCCCAAATATGGGATGGGGGTATTAGAACCTCCCCTGCCTGTCATTTTGGGCTTTGGACAAGCCTGGTGTAACCCTGGGGAGAGCGGGGCCATCTGCTGCCACTCGGCCCCCATCCTCGCCCCCCTCCCAGACTCCTGCTCCTCTTTTCCCTCTGCAGTGCTGGGAGGCAGGGAGCATTTAGACCCGCAGGTCCCTGTGCAGGGACCTCTTGGGGGCACTCACCTGCATTGTGGAAATAAAAATGATAAAAACCTACCACTGAATTCTGGGTGGCAGTAAATTACTTAACACCTGAAACAGGTTGAAATGTGGCCACTGTGGCTTTTAATAAGCCCATCTCCGATGCAGCCGCTTCTGTGAGAAGCTGGCTGGGTCTCTTCTCGAAGCATAATTTCATCGCGTCCCAGGCTTGGCAGCAGTGCAAATAAGATTTCACTTCCCCTGTAAATCTCTGAGGGAGGAGCACCGGGATTTCATTTGTGCTGTCAGTTAGCGGCTCAAGAGAGCCTCCTTATTGAGTCTCGGAAGCAGAGGGTCCTTCAGAGGTGCCTGACATGGGGGCAGGAGGTGCTGACAAGAGGATGAGGGCTGTGGAGGAGGGAAGGGGACGCGGCCAGTGGGCCGGGAGCACGTTTGGCTTGGGGCACCTGAAAGTGGACGAGCAAGTTCCACCCAGACCTACTGAGGCAGGCCCAAGGGCTGGCTGAGTGACCTCAGATCCTTCTGGGATCTCCCAGGCTGAGCGCTAAGAACAGGCCACAGAATTCGGGGGGTTGCGGTTTGGGGTATTAGAACCTTCCCAGATTTGATCATCTCTTCTCTAGGCTGTTTGGTGAAGCCAGAGACTCCTCCTGGGAAGTGGGGCCAAGGGAAAGGAAGCTTCTGGAAACGGGTGGTTGCCAGGTAAGAGTGGGGTCTAGGCACAGGGGGTAGCAGCCACCCACTCTTTCTCCCATTTGAACAAATTTTTAGTTCTGACTCTGACCAAACAGGCAGAGTTGAATACAAGAAGCAGGGGCCCTGGGCTTTGGGGTACCCCTTGGCTGCAGGGCAGCCACTTGGGGTCTCACCCCACACCTGTCTGTAACCACAGTGATATGCAAGTCCTGAGATTTCTTGGTGAAGGAAAGGGCCGGAAGCTGCTTGGTTGGAGTACAGCACAGCAGGAGCTGCAGCAGGGAGGGTCCCAGGTTTGCAGGGAGACCACCCGTCTCCTGGGGTCCATCTGAAGACATGGTAGGCAGACGGAGGCACTGCAGGTTCATTGGTTCCTTCTGCCTCACAGAACTCGTGCCTTTGAGGGACTGGCCAGCTCTATTGGCAGTCCTCTGAGGATGGGGTGGGGCTCGCTGCCTGTCAGCCACCTACCCCTTTTTAGAAAGGATCAGTTACGTTTGGAGTGTCTTATTTCCATTGACCACAAATACAGATCCTGGAAACTCTCTCAGGGGTTCTGGTGAGTCCCTCTTGTGTGGCCCAACTTTGTCTGGGCCTCTCATTCCCCGTGGGCACTTATTAAACCTAAGATCCCCGCCCCCTGCCCCCCCCCCCCACTCCCTCCTGACTTCCTCCTGAAGCTGGAAGCTTGCGTCAGGCTGCGATCGTCTCTGGCAGGTTTTGGAGAGCAGGCCACAGGTCTTGGGTGTGGTCGGGATGGTTTGGGGAATAGGCCCCAGCCCCCCGGGACACCTCTCCTCTGTGCTAGACCTGGGGGCACTTTGCTGTCCTGACCTGAGGGTTCTGCTGAGACACATGGGCCTCCTTGCAAGAAATGCCGGTCAGTTCAGTGCTTGCCGTCGTGCCTGAGGACCAGGGATGCTGGGTGTGCAGGGATGGGGGCCTACACGCCCTGGACAAGTGGAGGGAAACCCAGAAAGCCTAGCACACGTTAGCAGGCTCGGTGTTGTCATGATGGTAGAAATACGAGGTCTGACAATTAAGTTTGTGAACTTACTGCAGTGATGTTGCTAACCTTTTTTGATATCAGAGGGATTATTCATTACGAATTTGTACCAATGGGACACACAGTTAACTGAGTTTACTGTTTGAAGTGCTGAAAAGGCTGTGTGAAAAAGACGAAAACGACCTGAACTTTTTGCCAACAATTCATGGCTCTTGCATCACGACAATGCACCAGCTCACACAGCACTGTGTCTGTGAGGGAGTTTTCAGGCAGTAAACAAATAACTGTATTGGAACACCCTCCCTACTCACCTGATCTGGACCCCAGTAGCTTCTTTCTTTATCTGAAGATAAAGAAGATATTGAAAGGAAGACATTTTGATGACATTCAAGATATCAAGGGTAATACGACGACAGCTCTGATGGCCATTCCAGAAAAAGAGTTCCAAAATTGCTTTGAAGGATGGACTAGGCGCTGGCGTCCGTACCTAGCTTCCCAAGGGGAGGACTTCGAAGGTGACTGTAGTGATATTTAGCAATGAGGTGTGTAGCACTTTTTCTAGGATGAGTTCTCGAACTTAATTGTCAGACCTTGTAAGAACAGTGATCTCTTATTAAGCATGCATTCTACAGAGGTGGAAACTGAGGCACAGGGAGTAAGTGCTGGAGCTCGTGGGTCTAAGCTAGTTCCAAGGGCCTCCAAGGCCCTGCCCTCTGGGACCGGGATTAATGCCCTCTGGGACAGCAGTGGCATTATTCCAGTGCTTCCCAGTGAACCCTTCCTCGCAGAACCTCTATTAGTTGTAGGGGCTGAGGAACACAGTTTGGGAAACCAGTCCTCCTGCCCTGGCTTGGGGAGAGCCCCAGGGGCGCCCTGGTTTGTGCACGCCTGCCAGTACGTAGAGGGTGAGGCCAGCTGGGGGCAGGCCTGTCTGTGCCTCTATCCCCCCCGCCCCCCAGTCCTGCCCTTGGGCCTTCAAGGGCGTGGCCGCGATCAGCTGGCAGGGCCTGGGCGGTGTGACCGGAGCCTGGGCCAGTGGGTGGGTCCTGTACGTTTACTGGGTAAGTGGTACCTGCCACAGGGAGGCTCAGTCAGACTTGGCCTTTCTGCCCGAGCCTCAGGGCTCTGCCGGGCGGTGTGCCCGCTCCCTCGCTCTCCAGGTCCTCCTCATCTCCAGAGTGATGCCTACCCCCGACGAGGGCAGGGCCCCGTCTCTCCTTCCATGAGGCAGGAAGGACGCCTCAGCCCCAACCCCAGCACATAGTAGGCCCTGAGTAAACACCTACTGACAGGCTGGATGACTGTGTTCTTGAAAGAGCCCTTGGCAGCCCTGGTGCCAGGGTCTCAAGTGAGGAAGAGTGGGGCAGTCCTACTGTGTGCTGGGTGCTCTGGGGGGATCACCTCATGTGCCGCTGTTTACAATGGTCACTCTGGGCTGGCTCCTGCCCCCAGGGCGCGGGAGGTGAGGATGAGAGGTGAGGGGAGAGAGGGGTGCCTGTGGGGTCAGAGCGCCCTGCATCACCCCAGACAGGCTACCCACCACCAAGGCACGCGGAGAAATAACTTTGCTTTCTTGGAATATAAGGAAAAACTCATTAACCTGTATCCAGACGTGAAATCAGATCTAAGACAGAAGTAATGAGTAATTATTTTATGTTAAATTTAGTAGAAATTGCTATTGTTCTCATGGAGAATTATTTTTTCCTTTCCTTATCTGAGATATCAGATAAGGCCTAGGGAGTTGTGAATTCAGTGGGGACATCTAGGGGATGAGGGGCATCTAATGGGGGGAACCCAGGCAATTGTTCACCGGGTGGAGGAATGGCACGTGTCCCCAAGTCCTGTACAGTTCCAGTCTTATCTGAGTGACCACATGGGTGCCTGGGCCTCTTATGGGATAATCCACAGCTTCTGTTAATACGTCTCTACATGGAGACCCTCTCGGAGTTTGCCTTTAGCTGGCGGTCTGCCTTTCTTGGGGCCTGTGGGATGGGGTCAGAGGTCCCTCTCTGTCTTGGAGCAGAATCATTATTTTGGTTTCGATGGTGCCCTGGGGAACTTACTAACTCAGAGTCTCTCCCCCCCTCCCCTCTGGCCGCCACCTCTGGGCCAGTGGACCCGGCAGTAGAGCTGGCCCTTGGGAGCGAGGCCTGGGGATGGGGTGTAGGTGGCTGAGTGTGTGTGTGACAGACGCCTGGCCCTGGCATGCTGGGCCCCAAGCCAAGAGTCAGCAGCGAGATGGCTGTAAAAGTTAAATCTATTTATTTCAAGAAAGGACAAGGAAAGTGGACTTGGACATTTTATATGAAAACAGACAAACAGAAAATAGGACTAAATAGTTCATCACATTCATCTCAACATTGAAGTTTCAAGGCACCTACAAGAAGGAGGCCGAGGGTGGTTCGCAGTGCACTTTGGTTTGTGTTGTCGCCGTCGTGGGTGTTTGTGTGTTTCGTTTTCCAAAATCCCCTATCTAGTGGTGAGGTTGGGAGTGAGGCAGGTGGGCCCGGAGCCAGGCCTGGTCAACCAGCTGGGTCTCAGGTGGCAGCAGGCAGCAGTGGGAGTGGTCCCATCCCTCAGGCCCCCAAGATTGCTTTGCCCTTCACAGAAAAAGGATAAAAGGCAAGGAGCATGCGGCCAAGTGGCCCCATGGGGCTGATTCTACAGGTGAGGAAGGGCAGGGGCTCAGGGGAAGGTGGGGGTGCCTGGGCAGGGATCCCTCAGATGGCAGAAGGGACCTTGGTCATAGGCTTGCGAGAGACCAGGCCTGCGCTCCCTGTGCCCTCAGCTGGCCGGGCACCCCGCCTTCTGTAGCAGAGGGACCCACCCCTTCTCCAGGGTCTGGCTGAGGCCCCCTCCCAGGCTTCCTCCTCCTCAGCTCACCGGGAATGGATGACTGAACAAAGCACCGGTGAGCCCAGTGTGTAACAATACCAAATGCGATACAAACAACCTTTCCCATCAGGAAAGGCTGCTGTTGGTGGCTCTTAAAAAACATTCACTCTGCAGTGCGTATGCGTGGGGTTTCTCTGAGTTTATACTTTTTCCCATTGCCTCTCTGTTCACACCTGCCTGGTGACATTCCTATTTAGCAGGCGTCGGCCGCTCCAGTCTGCAGATCACACAACTGCACCCTCTCTCTGGCTCGCCTGTGTTCACAACCTGTAGCCTCTCCCAACCTTCCACACTATCTCTCCCTCTCAGATGACAAACCTCCAATGCTGGGCCGTCCAGATTCCTCCCCATGGCTCTCAGCAGCTCTGTGAGCTGGAAGGCACCAGGGTCCTCCGTCCAAAGAAACCCCCCACACACACTGCAGCCCAGCGCCAGGCCCTGGACGCTGGGCGGGCTGCTTAGTGAGGCCACGGGCCTGCTGGCAGGTGGTATGTTGGATGGGGTAAAAAAAGCTAAGGCTAGTTTCAGGGTTTTGTGTCTTCCTCCGAGGTACCCAGAACCTTTCAAAAACTGGACCAATCAGAGGTGGGTGGTCTCTGGGCCACTCTGCAAGCCTGTCCTGCGAACAGGACAGGTAAGATGTACTCTGGACCTCCCAGCTTCAGGGAGATGAGTGTGTGGCAGCCCGTGTCCACTGTGGCTTTGATTGTCGGTTCATGTTGCATTTGTTTTTCTCTGTCTTGAAGATAAAGCCTGGTTAGTTCCTCCAGGTGGTTGACTCAGGGTGTGGGGACTCTTGACAGGGTGGTCAGACAAGGCAGGACATTCAATTCTCTGCCCTTTGTCATCCACTTGAGGCTCTGCTTGGAGAGAGGAAACTGAGACCCCCAGGCCAGCCACCGGATCTCGCAGAGTGGCTGGATTTCCCCATCAAGCTCACAGCTGGTGATCGGTGGGTCCAAGGGAGAGCCGAGTGAGATGCTTCAGAGAGGGAGCCCCTCCCTGTGCCAGGCTGCCAGCAGACCAGGTGCAGGACGGGAGGAAAGCCATTGGCAACACCTGCCTGGGCCCTTTGCGCTGAGCTGTGGGGGCAGACAGCAAGCAGGGCGGACGAGGAGGCCAGAGGAAGGTTAGAGAAGAGACGAGCACCGTGTGCCAAGTGCTGTGCTGGGCTCAGTGACCCAGCACAGAGGAGCTTGGGGACCTGTCATCTTGCCCAACTGGCTGTCCATCCTGACAGCTGTAAAAGAGATTTAGGAGCAGTGACAGCAAAGACCTTCCTGCAGGGATGCTCCAGGCTCGGCCTTTTGGGCTTTCAGGTGTGGAGGGCAGTGTGGGTGGGTGTGGGAAGGATGGGCCCGAGCACGCTGGTGGCTCTGGTGCCCACAGAGCCTCGGGCTGGCTTTGCGAGGAAGTCAGGTCCATGTGAGTCCCCTGCAGGGCACCCTGTGCCTTCAGTTTGCCCACATTGTCCTCCCCACATAAGCCGGCACTTCAGTAACAAGTGGTGGAAGGGGAATGACTGTGGTGGTGGTGGGGGGGGGGAGCAGGGCAGGAGCTGCCCCAGGCTCTGCTGCGCTGATGGGAGAAAAGAAGGCTTTGCCTCTATGGCCTCGGGCGTCTGGGATACCTGCAAATCCCATTTATGGTGGAAAGTGGGCCTGATCCCAGCGATAATGGAATTTACAAAACCAGAGAAAAACAAAGCATTAAAAATGCAAAGGGAGAAGGAGAAAGTAGAGAGAGGAGGGATCGAGAGCCTGGGGAATCTTTTTGTGAGTGTTTTTAAAGAAGCAAATGTGGATTTTTCAGGCAAGTACTTGGAACATTTCAAAAGAAATGGCAAATGCTTAAAAAGGCAGAGTGAACAGTGCCCCAGGCAGCCATCAACCTGGCTGGGACGGATGCATTGAGCTGCCAGTATCAAGTGTGTTGAGTTGGGAAAAGGGCCGGTGGGACGGCGAAGCTCGGTGGGGCAGGGGCCCTGGAACCTGGAGCAGGCCCAGGAGGCAGCCTGGGCCCCAGAGCCCTAGGCCCCAGAGGTGGCCTCCGGCAAGCCAGCCTGAGTGGGTGGTCACCTCCCCGCCAACTCCCTGTCCAGACTCCGGGATGGAGTGACACATGTGTGCACTTGCTCTCTCTCTGCCTTTTGGACATTGAGGATGGGAATTTTGCGGCATCTCTGGTACCACAAGCAGCTCTGACGAGGCTGGGTGGCCTGGCTATAGGACGGCCCTACCCTGGGATTTTCAGGGGACACTGGTCATTTTGAGCAGCACAGCGATGGTCTCTTGCTATCTTCCTTATAGGGTCCTGGGAGATGAAACAGTAAGGGTGGGAACCAGGATCCTCTAGTCAAAGAACCAGGCCTTGGCTTCGGCTGGAAAATACCTGCCATATCCCTGTCAAGTGCTTGAATGATCCTAGTGACGGAGAGCTCATTGTCTGATCCCTTTTCTGGGCCAGAGTTTCTCTTTCCTGCCCTTCACTTTTCCCTTCATAGTTGAGCCCACTCCCCTTTTACTGACTGCAGGGAATGGATCAGAAACAGACCGACCCTGGAACAGTAAGGAAGCAGAGGCGCTCATGGCTCTAGAGTCCTACTCTAAGCGACTGAACCAGCCACTTCCCCTCACTTGTGACCCTTGAAGGCAAACGGAATCTGAAGGGCAAGAGTAGGGTCTCTGTTGGGGGCTGGGGGCTTAATGACCTGTGTAGACCAAGTAACCTGCCCTGTCCTGGAGTCCCAAGCACAAGCCCCATGATGGAGGCAGAACTGCTTTCCTCAAGGGCAGTGTGCCCCTTAATTAAGCCCAGTGTACCCCCGAGTGCTCTGGCCTATGTGGTGTCAGCCCTCACAGACCAGCTTCCTTGGGAGCTGCAATGGGGCAGCCCCTGAGCCAAGCCCGGAAAATTTGTGCTTTGCACACGGCCACTGGGGGCAGGTTCATAAAACTTGAAAAAAATCCCCCTTTCCCTTCACTTCCAAGGAGTTTAATCTCTCCTAATCAATTTAGCAGACTCGGTTGGTTGTAAATGCTAATGATTTGCATTTTCAAGCCTTTTTATCCCTCCTTAGGAAAAAGGGTGCCGCCTCTGCGTTCTGGAAGGTCTGCGTGGGGCTGCGAATTGCTTGTTAGCGCTCAACTCCTGCCAATCCAGCCCCAGGCATCCGCCGCCTGTCACCTGCACTGATTTGAGTGCGGGAGGGGACATGGGCGCTCATATTGGCCGGGTCCTTGGGGGGCACAGGCCCTCCTTTCAGCAGATGCCCAGCTCCGTCTCTCCCTGCCTGCTGCATCCAGTTTTCCTGGTACTTTTTTTTCATAGGCCCAAGCCTCAGATGCCCTGTCCTTCTCCCTGGCACGTTCAGCAGGTCGCAGGTTTCTGGAGTAGAGTGGATTGGCTTTGGGACTTGCGCTGCCATTGTGAGGGGTGGTGGTGTCCTCCCCTGGCTCCCTGGCTCCCAGGATGAAGGAGGGAGGCTCAGATGCAGTCCCGGGCTCGCTGCCAGCCCCTTCTTCAGGCCCCAGTCAGCCCACGCAGATCCATAGGGATCCCTCACCTGTTCCGTCTCTCCTGCTCTGGGCCTCCGTCACCTGCATTGGACCAACTAGAACTTTCCAGAATCAGTGGAGGGGAGGAGCATTTGGCCTCTGGAACACCCAGCTTTTCTGGGTGAAGCTAAACCCTGTCTCAGCCTCCCCTACTTTACAGAAGGGTAAACAGAGGCCGTGGATTCGCAAAACACTTTTCCTGCACTCGTCTGGGAACCCTCCCTGCTCCTTCTTCACTCTCCGCCGGGCCTAAGCCTCCCCATTGTTGGGGCTGGTGGGCCTCCCTGTACCCCTCACGGGAGGGAGAAGAGGCACAAGGCAGCATGGCCTGTAGGCTTTGGGTGGGGAAGCCTGGGCCCCCCCAGCCACTGCCATCTTCCCAGCTGCTATCACCTCCCCTGGTAGCGTCACCCAGAGTGGGAAGAAGCCAGTGTCCCAGCTCCTGCCCTGGGTGGGGAGGCCCCCTAGTCAGCCACTGGGCGCCATGTTACCATGGAGGCGATCCAGGAAGCTTCCGCGGGAGGCTGCAGGAAGCGGGAAGTAGAAAAGGGAAGAAAAGAAGCTTTTGATGCACATCATGTCTGCGGAATTGAGTATGACTAATTAATAGATTTTATTCTTAGTAATCTCTTAAGCATCCCATACATTGGGCCCCACGCCTGAGCTGAGCTTACAACAGGCCTCATTCGCAAAATGCAAATGACTCGCCTGGCCTTGCTGCCTTCTCTCCTTCCTTGCTTTCTCTTTCTTTTTTTTTTTTTTTTCCAAGGGGAAATTTAAAGGAAAATTGCCATGTAATAGAAAAGAGATCCCAGTCACTACATCTAATTACCACGAAGGGTAAACCACTTAACCAAAGACCTATCGTGGGCTTTTTAAAAAAAACATACACAAAAACTTTAAATCTGCCTTAAATGCCGCAAAATACACTCATCAACGCCGAGGCCACTGAGGTGGTTCTGACTAGTTAGAGGCCGCAAGGGTCAGGATGGCTGCCCACAGAGGGAGACTCTCGACAGAAGTGGCGGCCCAGGCCCGGGACTTGTCTCCTGGGCCCCGTGTCCTCACATGCGTCCCGGGTGGGGGAGGCTGCATATCCTGCAACATCACCTTCCCCCTCGTGTTGTGTGGCCAGCTCGGAGGAGGTGGACCAGGAGGGGATGGGGTTTCAGAGTAAGACCTTCAGGCCCACTTCTAGGCTTGGGGGGGGGGACGTGAGATCACAGACATTTGGGAGCCTGCGCTCAGAAAGGATACTGGGAAGATGTCGGGATGCTTAGGGCAGAAAAGGTGAGAGCGGGTCCCAGGGCCCTAGCTGGGCGAGTTTCCACTGTCCTTTGTGCCTACACTGGTGGAGGAGGCGGGCAGGGCTTGGCTCTGCAACCCCTTGTGAGCCCTGCCTGAGCTCAGTTAGTGCAGGAGCCGGGAGCTGGTGACCAATGTCATCCTGCCTGGGCCTACTTTGTGCTCTGGGGAAGGAAAGTTCATCCCTAAGCCTGGTCTTGGAGGGCACTGGTGGCAAGGTTCTCCCCCACAGCCCTCTGCATCGGGCCACCAGCTGTTCCCCAAATGCCTTTGTAGCCTCTACGGGGATAATCTGACCTCTGCCTGTCATGGGGAAAGGAGAAAGGAGAAAGGAGGACCTAGAGTGAGCTGGAGAAGTGACATGTGGGCAGTGGGGACTTGGGGGCCAGTGGTGCGGTGGCCAGGGACTGATTTTCCTGGGACACTGACAGAAGGCAGGAGTGGTGCCTTGAGGGAGGGGCCCTCTTTTCAGAAACAGCAGAGACCTTGGACTTCTGTGCCCCAGCCAATGCCCCGCACACCCTGGTGCACCGTCTCCTCCTCCCTGAGCTGCTGGGAACGGACCTGTGTCTGGGGCCACTGCAGGCCAAAGGGAGGGCTGTCTTTACACAGACGTGAAATTAAGGCTGGGAAAAATTTCTCTCCTGACCTCACTGTATGAGAAAAATGATTCAAGTGGGAAAAGGGAGAAAAGGCTTGTTTTAGAATGAGATACGTCCACGCCCCTTGGCCTCTCCCTGGGGCTCGAGAGTTGGGAGTCTCCATTTGGTGAGACTGTCCCTTTGGCCAGGCCATGGAGAGCCCGTGTCTCTTCTCCACTGCTCTCATGCAGCTGTTGTGTCCATTTCTTTCAAACCGCCCCATTCACTGAAGGCTGCCAGTCGCATCTTCTCATGTCCTGTGGGTGGCCAGCCCCGAGCCTGTCATGGCAGCCCTGCGACTGCTGTTCAGTCTCGTCCTCCCGCCTTTGGCTTTTGTCAAAGCAGTTGAGGCCTTTTGAAAACACCGCTGCCAGGAACTGGACCTCTTCTCATCCTCCCTGTCCTCAGACCAGCATCTCTCCTTTGACCTGCTCGGTGCAGGACAGGTGGCACGTTGATGGATGGTGACCGGGGTCCCCCGAGTGCTGGGACGCAGGAGATACCCAAACCCCAGGCACCTCTCCTCTCTTCTTTCCAGATTTGCTGTCATTATTTCATCATCGTTGTAATCTCATGGCTCGCCACACTGTACTGTCAGTTGATAAATGATGACAACGTTGGTTCCAGGGGGAGGAAATAAAATCTTTACTCTTCTGAGGGCTCCGGTCAGTACCCTTTTGGAGGCTGGCATGTTCAGAGGGTGATCTGGGCTTCCATCTCCAGACCCACCCAAAGGTGGGCATGCTGAGTGTTCTGTATTTGGGGGTGCTAGCTGCCAGGGCTTTTCTGAGAATTTTCATGTCTTTTTCTGGGCTTTGTTTGAGCAGCCATGGAAACCATTAGGTCTAATCAGCTGGTATTAACACAAAACAAAACACAAAACCCATCCCTGTGCCAATCACCTGTCCCAGGAGGCAGCATAGAGCAAAGAGAAAGTCGCTACTGAGTGACTGAATGTGGGGCGGTGGGGAGATGAGGACACTGGCAGTCAAAAGAAGTTTCTCCATATCATCAGAAAGGAGTGTGGCTCAGCTCTGGCCAACCTGAGATAGGATGAACTGAAAGTACCCCTTGCCCAGGGTCCCCCCAGCCACCTGTCCAGGACAGACACACCTCCACCTTTAGGAACAGCGTCGTCCTCCACCCCACTCCCATCCCCAACACACTATGTCTACTTACTCAATGATTGCTAGGAGAAAACAATGTTTTCGCAACTCTATTGTCTCAGGAAATGGTATGAACTGACCCAAGAAGTACTGTAAGGACCATCTGTGTGGCTCTGTCTACCAGTCTGTATTTAGACATGACATAGATCGAGATAGACAGGTAGATAGATGCATCTCCGAGTGGCCGGGAAAGCCACAGCTTCTATGGGGTTTCCACAGAGTATGGTGCATGGAATTGAAGAGGGTCTCAGGATAGGAAAAAGAAAGTTTGTTTTTTAATTGGCTATATCATTGTTCAAAGAATGCAGTGAAAGACGCAATATTTCTGAAAATCTGGAAGGGAAATGGTATGGAAAGAACCAGGGAAGAGATTTCAGGACAATATCTCCATAGCAAAAGATCTTTTCTTCCCCCTCTCCTTTGTGAGGAGCCTGAAAATCTTCTATCACGTCTTTGCCAGCGAGCAGGCGGCAGTGAGAGCTGCGTGGGGGCTTCGCGTATCGGCTGCTTCTCTCTGACGGTCCTTTTATGACGGCCCTGAACAGAGCATGAGGCGTACACAGACGTTGTACAGGTAGTATCTTTCCAGTTCAGGAAAAAAAAAACCCCGACCCAACCCTTACTGCAATATTATTTTTAGTTCTTCCCTCCCCAACTGGCATAATTTGGTATAACGTCAAATACTCCTGCTTTCTATTCTTTAAAAAAAATTTTTTTTCACTGTGGTATTCTAGAAAATTGTCAACCCTCCCCAAACTGCTTTTTGCTGGGAAAGTTGTCATGGAGTTTCTTTTTCCTGCTCTGTCGGATGGCAGCAGGCTGGGCAAAGCCATGGGGTCGCCACACGAGGAGGAGGCGGGAGCTGGGGCGGGCATACCCGGCGGGCCCTCATGTGTAGGAATAGTCTATGTCGGGGATGCCGCCGTCGCGATAGCCCCGCGTGGTGCCGTAGCCGATGGTGTGCGTGCCCTTGCAGAGGCTGCTGCCATTGGAGGGGAAGATGGTGTGGACCACGTACTCCTCTTTGGTGCCATAAGGGTTAATGGGCAGCATTTGCAGCCCGGGGCCTCGGATTTCCAGGATGGAATTATCCTTCTTGGTCCCCGACTCCATATAGTCGTCCTTTTTCCGACTGCCCCGGTTGTAGGCCCGCTCCCGTGTCAGCAGCTCGCTGGCTCGGTGCACGTACCAGCAGATGGCCCCCAGGATCAGGAAGAGGAAGACGAGGGCCACGGCACCACCAATGATGCCCGCCAGGGGCAGGCCGGCCATGGGGTTGGCATTCTGCTCTTGGTTGAGCGTGGTGGTGGGGCTGTAGCTGTCTGCCGTCTCCGCCTTGGCACACACGGGTGTCTCGTTGGCCACGTAGGTATTGCCAGTCTCCATGGTGACCATGCAGATGATATAGGTGGACTTGGGCTCCAGGGCCGTCAGCAAGTACTCTGTCTTGTCCCCTTGCACCAGGGTCTCTGTGATGGAGCCCACGGCCGGGCTGTGGCCCAGGCGCAGCCAGCTGAGCCGGAAGGAGGAGGCGGGGAGTGTGGCCTTCCATGTGATGTGGATGGAGTCTGCCGTCAGGGGCTTCACGTGGATCACCAGGGTCTTGGCGCCGTCGCCCGTGGCCATGGGGTAGTCAAGGTTGGAGTCAGGGAGGCGCAGCCCCGGCCTCTTGGCCTTGAGGGTGAAGAGTGAGCCCTGGGGTGTGGTGGCAGAGGCGTGGTTGCCGGCCGTGGTCTTGGCAGCGGTGTTGGCTGCCCCACCCTGCGACCCGGTGTCAAAGCACTCGTCCATCTCGCTGGTGATGTCCTTGATGGCCATGCCCCGGACCTTCTCGGGGCCCTGGCACATGAGGCCTCGAACGTTGACTACGGCCGCCCTCGCCTTCACCCAGTCCCGCAGCCACACGAGGTTACAGCCGCAGAACCAGGGGTTGTTCCGCAGCAGCAGCTGGGCCAGGTTCTCCAGGTCGTCGAATAGGCCGCGGGGCAGCGTGGTGAGGTTGTTGTTGGACAGGTCCAGGCGCTCCAGCTCGTGCATCTTGGCCAGCGTGTTGTAGGGGATGTGGCTGATGGCGTTGTCCTGCAGGTAGAGCTTCTGCAGGTGGGCGCTGGGCAGGTTGAGGGGCGGGGCGGCCAGCGAATTGCGCACCAGCGAGAGCTCGGTGAGGTTGTGCAGGCGGCTGAAGGTGTCGTCGGCGATGCGTGGGTTGGCCAGCAGGTTGCCGTCCAGCACCAGGCGCCTCAGGCTGTCCAGGCCCTTGAAGGCGTGCAGCGGGATGGTGGAGATGCGGTTGTCGTCCAGCCGCAGCTCCTCCAGCGTGCGGGGCAGCCCCGAGGGGATGCTGCTCAGGTGGTTCCGGCTGAGGAAGAGCAGCTTGAGCCGCCTGCTGTCGGCAAAGGCGTCCTCCTCGATGCTGACGGTGGACACGGAGTTGTCGTCCAGGTGCAGCTTCTCCAGCAGCGGGACGCGGGCCAGCGAGTCCCTGGCGATGGCTCGTACGTTGTTGTCCTGCAGGTGCAGCTCCCGCAGGGAGCGCGGCAGGTTGACGGGGAACTCGTCCAGGTTGTTCTCGTACAGGTAGATGACCTGCACGTTGACCTTGGTCTTGAGGTCCTGGGGGATGCCCGCGTTGTTGATCTGGTTGTTCTGCAGGTACAGGGTGGTGGCATCGTCAGGGATGTCGGCGGGGATGGAGGTGAGTCCCCGGTCGTTGCAGTAGATGAAGCCGTTGTCACAGCGGCACACGGAGGGGCAGGTGGTGCTGTCGATGACCTCCGTCAGGAAGGCGATAAGCCCGTAGCAGAGAAACAGCCAGTCCCGCAGGTCCATGGTGGCCGTGGTCATCACGACGGTGGCCGTGACAGTGGCGGCAGGCGTGGTGGTGGCGGTGGCGGTGGGGTGTGCCACCACCATGGTGGATGGCTGGGAAAGTCGGGTCTCACCTGATTTGGGGCCTCAACACCTGCAAGGAGCACAAGACACGTGCGGTGAGAGTGATTCGCGGTGCCCCTGTCTGCCACCAAGGGGTTGCTGCAGTCGGGGTCACAGGGCATAGGTCAAGCCTCCAGGCGCACACACCAGGGCCCTCTCTGTGCCAATTTTACATCACATGTGATCGCTCGGGCCGAGGTCGGACTCTAAATCTCATCAGAAGCAAAGGTGCTGCCCTCCTGGACCATGATTCTGTGCCTCGGGCGGGGTTAATTTAGTGAGAGCCACGCCGCAGTTTCGGTTTCTTCTTTCAGGATCTCACGTTAAGCCAGTCTTTAAAGCTAATGCTAAAAGTGGCTGGTCGATGTCGATGGGTTGGATTTAGGGTATGTTTTATGGATTCAGAGCCACCATTTCTCACTGGAACAGGGAACACACATCCCTGTCTGGCTCAGACCCGGGGTTTGAAGGGAAGGGTTGCTTCTGGGAGGCCTGCGCGCTCAAAAGGGGGGGCTTCACTAGAACCTGCAAAAAAGAAGCTGCCAGTGTCGTCACTGGTGAGCAGTGGAGAGCGGGAAGCTTCATTGTCGGGTGTTAAAACATGTCCTGTGTGTCACTCGTGCATTTTATAGACAGAAGAAGAAGGTGTCGACAGAACTGCTTTCTCATGTATTTACAGAAATCTCTTTTCATCAGAGGTGCCCTCCCTAGCTCTGTATTCCGTGTCGTGTGGGAAATGATTCCACACTTTGCCCCCTTCTCAAATCACGAAACTTTCAGCTATTTTGAAAAATATGTGTATCTGTTTTCTTGCGTTTAAAGAAATGAGACAAGTAAAAGGAGGGAGGGGTCCATGCTCTGAGGGAATTGCTTGCAGGTGTAATTTCAGTTTTCACAAATGGAAAAATTGCAGCATAGATTTTTCTCATATTATTTTACTGTTCATAGTGGTAAAAAAAAAATCAATTAAAGAGAAATTATCTTTCAACCTCAGTGGGGAAGGTGTCTTCATGCAGCCGGCAAAGGTCTGCTATATAATTCTAGATTCACGAAGGCTTTTCAGTTGGGACACAATGGCCTCTTGGAGTCTGAGCGAGGCTCCCGCCTGGAGGGCAGCCCTGACGTGCGGAGCAGAATTGGGACTGCTCGCCAGAGGAGGCAGTGGGGGCCTCACTCCCATGCCCGAGGGACCAAGCGTCTCCGTTTCTCAACCACGTCAAACCTCTCTTCCCTCTCTCTCTCTATTCCAGGACTGTTCCTCCCCATCTAGCAAACTGCTCTTCATCCTTCAGGATCCGTCAGGATCGGGCTCAAATGTCCCCTTCCTTTGCTAGGTTTCCTGATGCCAGATAAAGCTTCCTTCTGCTCCGTTCATGCTTCCGTCCGTCCACCCACTCACCTATCCATCCATCCCCGACTTATCCATCCAGCACCTACCGTGAGCCAACCTGTGTTCTAGCCACTTAGCAGTCCATTCTGGTGGGACAGGAGGTCACACGATAATAAAGATCTTGCCTAGAGCTTTATGAATACTCAAGTCATTTAATCCTCCCAGCAAACACGAGGTCAGAGCCCTTCTTATTCCCATTTAACAGATGAGAAAACTGAAGCTCGGAGATGTGAACTTACTCAAGACAAGTGAGAGGCGGTGAGGAGGAAGCTAGGCCAGAATCTTGACCTCTGGGCTCACAGCCCTCGCTGCAATGTCCCTGGGCTGCAGGTCGCACTGTTTGGTGACTGGTATTTTAATGTCCCTCACTACATTTCTGCTGCTGGAGGGTGGGGACCGTGGGCCATGTCGGCCTGGTGTGGCTTGGCATCAGTGACCACCCAAGCCCAGAAGGGACTGAAAAAGCGGGAGCACCCGCGTGCCCCGCACACTCACGTCCCATTCGCGTTTACGGGGGCCTTGCCCAGCCCGAAGCTCCAAGTCTGCTGGAGAGCACGGGCTTTGCTCCTGGCTAACGCACTAACCTCACTCAGGGCCTGTTTGCGGCACAAAGCTTTGTCCGTGAGGTAGACCCAAGGCAGGTCACGGGCTGTCCAAGGACACCTGGCTGGAAGCAAGTAAGGGCAAGAGGGAAGGGCACATGGGGTCTGCGCCTGGACCCAGAAGGGGAAGCCAGAGGAGGGGGCTGATGAGGCTAAGCCCAACACTCCAGGCCCCTTCCCACCTGCACCCGTTGCCCTGAGGGACTGGGGACACTTGCCTGCTGCCTCGGAGCTCTGCCCATTCCATTCACACCTGTCCCTTGGAATGTGGAGTTGGTCTTTGCTTCCTGCACACTGAGCTCCCTGCCCTCTGCCGATTGGGGTGTCATCTTTGTTTCCCTGACCAGGCACCCTGGCCGTTCCTCTGCTCATCTCCTGTACAGAGCCTTGCACCACACCAGCCTGTCCCTGCCCTCAGCGGCATTGAGTCACCTCGTACGGTCCAGGTGGAATATGAGCATCCCAGGTTGCCTGGTCTTTATCTGACCACTGACACTCCCACCCTCATTATATCTGGGACTGGGAAGGACACTGGCCCAGACTACAGGGCAGACAGGCTTAAAGCAGGGGATGGTCATGCAGCTCTAGGCGTGCTGGCCTTCAGAGGACAGGAATGAACCCAGGCGTGAGGAGGACCCCTCCAGCCAGGCCTCACCTCCTACCCCCTTCACAGGCACATGTTTGAACCTGTGCCCGCCTGTCACAATCACACGGTCCTCTGTCCTATTATACAGCTGAGCAGCCTATGGCTCGGGCCTGTCCAGGGTCACAGCCAGCCCAGGTTTCCAGCTGCACGTCTCTCTGCACCTTCCTCTGCAAGGAGTCAGAACCACGAAGGTTATAGAGCCTGGAGGTCCTGTCTCAAGCTGCTTGTGAGCAGAGTCAGGGCCAGAAAGGCACAGGCCTGCCCAAAGGCCACCTCGCCTCAGTCTCAGGGATCAAGTCCAAGCCCAGGAGCCTCTGCCTGGGCCCCCAGCAAAAGGCCAGAGGCACACCCTCCTTGGTCTGTCAACGCTGAGTCCTGGCACAAAGATGTGGGTGGCCCCTGAGCTCGGCCTTTCCCGGCCAGGGGCCTGAGCAGGGGCAGGCTTGTTAAGGCCAAAGGCAAGGCCAGCCACTGCCTTCTCTGGCACGGACGTCAGTTCCTGGTGCTTGCTCAGCTCACGGCCACAGCCCTCAGCCTCCAGAGGCCCTGGCATCATAATACAGTGTAAATTGCACCTTTCAGAGATGCCTGATGGATAACCAAGAAGCACTTGGGAGGCAGGGACCCAAGGCCTTTCCGTTCCTCTGTCTGTGGGTCTCATCCATCTTGGCTCAAGTCTCCCCTGCCACCCCTTCCTCAAGGCCTCAAATGCTGAGCCTCTGGCTCCGGAAAAGCAAGGCAGGGCCTGGGGTGGGGAGGAAGGAGCACGCCTTGCCGGAGGAGCCCATTAATTGCTCGGGTGCCAGGCAGGCTTTTTATTCTCTTGTTGTGTGTTTGATGGTTTATGTGGCCGTCAAATTAAACCTGGTAAATCGCCCGTCTTTTACGGGGTCACTTGTTGCACGAATCCTGCAGACTTCAGCATGGTGTCAGCTCCACAACTGACAGCAGGATTCTTGGTATGCCGTGGGGGAATGGGGGAGGGGAGCAGTGAGGTGGCTCAGACTGGAGGTAGCCCGACCCCTGTTAGCCGAGAGGGTACCTGGGGCATCATTCTTGGCATTCTCCATTAGTCACTAGCTCCCGCCATCTTCCAGGACAGAGAAATCTGGGTTTGAGTCCTGCCTCTGCCACTTCCAGGCTGTGTGATCTTCAGCAAGTTCCTTTCCCTTTCTGAGCTTCAGATTTCTCAGCTATGAATGTGGTCACAATAATTCCCCTTACAGAGGAACTTACTATTTAGGATTCAATGAAATAACATGTGTGAAGTACCCCCTTTCAGATGCCACCTGTATATAACATATGCATGAGGTTGAAAAGCTACTGTAATTCTCCAACTGCTCTAGGTGCATTGGCCTAGGTTCTGTGTTAACTGCTTGTCTCCTTCCTCTGCTCTCCATGGCCCCTTCTTCACTCCCCTGCCCCTTCTTCACTCCCCTGCCCCTTCTTCACTCCCCTGCCCCTTCTTCACTCCCCTGCCCCTTCTTCACTCCCCTGCCCCTTCTTCACTCCCCTGCCCCTTCTTCACTCCCCTGCCCCTTCTTCACTCCTCTGCCCCTTCTTCACTCCCCTGCCCCTTCTTCACTCCCCTGCCTCTGCGGTGCCTCCAGGGTAGACTGGGAGCCCGCAGGCCATGCTACTTCCTGGCAGGACTCTGTCCATGGCTGTGACCCTGGGTCCTCCCCACCTCGCACTGTGCATCCCCTCCCCCTGAGCTAGGGTGGAAGTACTGACCCCACATCTGGGCCCCACAGAGCTGGCGCAGCAGCACCAGGCCCCTCCTTTGTGGCCGCAGCCTGTTCCAGCCCCTCCCTCATCAAGGGCATCAGGCCCAGGGAGGGGATGTGAGTGGGTTGGGCCTCCCGGAACTCTGAGACACAGCCCACCCCTGGTTCCTGAGGCCCCACGCTCCCTCATGCTCCCTCTGGGCCTTTGCACGTGCTGTTCCCGCTCCTTGGACATCAACATACCGTTCCCTGGTTGGGCCTTGCCGGGCCAGCTTCTACTCCTCCCCAGGCCTCAGCTTAGACATCCCCTCCATGAAGCTTTCCCTGACCCTCCACAGGCTGAGGCCATGCCTGGCTCCGCTGCCACACCCACTTGACTGGTGGTAGGAGGTGCTAAGTAGGATCTGTAAATATCTGCCAACTGGGGAGAGGCAGCTCCCTGTTGGAGACCCGAGGCCTCCTGGCGCTCTGCCCTGGTATCCTCCCCAGAGCCCATCCAGCTGGACTGTCAGAGCGAGAGCAAGAAGCTGGGGGCTGCATGCCACGCCCCTCAGGCCCTTCTAAACCCGCTGCACAACTTACTCCTGGTCTGTCTACTGGTGCCATTGAGAACTTGTAATGCGTGGGGAATGGGGGGTGGGGGAGATTCTTTTAAAACCTAAAGTTAATTATTTTTCTAATTTCATGCTGCATGCATTATGCATCAGCAGTTATCACTGGCAGTAATTGCAGGCAGGTATGCAAATCCACTAAAAATGTACCTCCATCTCACCTCCCCTCGGAGGCTGTCTGGGCGGTGCCTGCTGCCCAGATATCCCCAACTTAAGAGAATGCAAATCACCTTAAAAACCAAGACTTTCAAATCAGGTCTTAGGAGGTTAATTATATTGATAATAGTGTTTGATAGTAAACTGTTCAGGGCCAGGAGTGGGGGAAGTGAGAGGAGAGACACATGTAATTTTGTGTCTTTCTCTGCCTGCATTATTTAATAAGATGTTTCTGCACCTGATATTTTCGTTTGTGTGCATTTTTAGTAAAGGTGCCTAGGCTGAGGCTTAATTCCTTTTGGGAAGGAAAAAGGAGAGGCTGGGGAATTTCAGAAGGTAGCAGACAGGCCTGAGGACTTTTATTCTGGGGGGCCAGGAGGAAGAAGGGCACCACCTGCAGAGCTGGTGACAGCCCCAGAGAACAGGGCAGGCAGGGGTCCCCCCAACCCCAGGTCTGCGCTGCTGGTCTCCTCAGCAGCCAGCGGGCTCCTGGCAGCCAGGGGCCGAGAGAGCAGGGTCACCGGAAAGACTGGGGCTGGAGATACTTATAATAAAGCACAGGCTTAGAGCTGGGGGTGGGGGCCTAATGCTGGGTGGCACCCGCCACAAGCAAGCCCTGCTCCTGGGGGAAACCTCCTATTTATTTCTCATGAGTCAGGTGTCCAGCCCCTCCCTCTAGAATGTAAACTCCTGGGAGTCACGATACGTCCTATCTTGTTGCTCGGCCTAGCATGAGGCCTGGTCCAGGAGGCGCTCATAACATGTTTTATGAATGAATGAATGAACGCATATGCCAAAAGGGAGGCCCCAGAGCCTGAATGTCAGGACTGGGCAGCAGGAGAGAAGAGGGAAGCTGGCCTTCCTTCAGCCCCACCCCAGGAGGTAACAATAAGCCCGCTCCCTTACCACGGTGGCCCAGAGAGGCAAACGGACTGGTCTGAATTGTGGAGTGTGTGGTGCAGGAGCCGGACACAAATCCACACCTTGGACTCACTGTCTAGTGCTCTTACCTGATCCTCTCAGCTGCCCGGTGGGGCCTCCCCAGCCTGGGAGGTAGCAAACTCCGGGAAGACCCCTGCTGTCCTCACCCATCTCCTCTGCTATGGGGTCGTCAGCCTGGCACTGCCCAGCTGCAGGCCCGCCTCAAGGCATCAGAGGCTGACCCCATTCTTAGAGATGGTCCCTTCCCTCCCACCCCCACAGAAACGCACAGGGTAGTACAGCCGGCACAGGCCCCTGGACTCAGGGAGGGAGAGGATCTCAGAGATCACCCTCTTTATAAAGGAGGAAAGACTCAAGGCCAGAGCAGGAAGGCCTGGCCCAGCGCATAGCGAAGAGCCCGCCTCAGACAGCCCTCTCCCTGCCCACCTCCTCCAGCCTTGGCACTGAGCTCAAATCCTTTCCCGAGGTTGGCATGGCATGTGATGATGGACAGTGTCTGGCGGAAGCAGGGCCCCCCACCAGTGGGTCTGCAGCCCCTCTGACCCTGCGTAGCTGCCCAACCTGAGTGCCTGCTGTATTCTGGGCCCTTCACAACCTCTTGTCCTTTCCCGCTGGCCACTGCCCTGTGGAGACCATGCCCCCAGTGCACAGAGGGGAGCACACTCAGGGAGGGGAAGGGACGTGCCCAAGGTCACACCTCTTACAACTGGAGGGCCAGGGCGCCAACCCACATCTGACTGGCCCCACAGCCCAATTTTGAGGCAGAGCTGGCCACTGAGTAGATTTTCCATGAATATTTCGGGTGTAAGCCTGGGGAACCATAACTGGCTACTCCCTCCGGCATGGCCTCAGCCCCAGGAATGACCCCTCAACCTCTTCTAGGGACTGCGAGGAGAGTAGGGACAAGTGACAGGGGAGTGGAGAGGCCAGCGGGCAGGGGCCCTGCTGCCAGGCTGGTGCCTTTCTAATAAATAACAGCAAATAGCCCATCTGCAGGGCATCTTTCACGCCGGTGGCTAATAACACGCTATTAGTGCCCCTGCAGACGCGTTCATGCCGGGCGGCGCTGACGAATGTCCCAGCCCGGGTGCAGTCATAAATTAGCCCCCCTCTCGGGAAAACGCACAGGGAAGTGTCATTTTCCATCTTGGTAATGAATTGGGGCTTCCCTGCCTGGCCCAGGGTACTGCCTCCGCTCCTAGTTGCCTGGGATTTGTGTTTGGGGAGGCCCAAGCCCTCCCTCCTGGCTTCTGGGGAGCCTGGGAGGACTGGGCCTCACCCCCAGGCAGGACCCTGCCCCTCACTGGACCCAGCCCTTTAATGTTGCCTTAGAGGGAGCACTCATGGCCTGCTGTGTGACCGTAGGGCACTCCCTGCCCTTCTCTGGGCCCCACATGCCACTCTCACCAACAAAAGGGCTGAACTGGAAGCCAGAACAGATGATGCCCCAAGGCCAACAGGAGCAGGGCCTTGGCTGGTAGCTTTAGATCAACCCTACTCTGAGTCCTCCTGGCCAGGGCTGAGGCCACCAAAGGTCCTTCCTCCCTAAGACTTCACTGCTGACCCCTTTGCGCATAACTCAGAGTGAGACCTTCCTCCGAGGACAACGGGCACAGAGGGATGGGTGGGGTGCAGCAGTTTACTCTGTGAAAGTCCACTCCGTTAAACTCTGGGACCATGCACCCTGGAGTAGAGCCCAGCAGCCTGGGGGCCACCACATAGCAAATGACCCCTCCCCTGGCAAGCAGAAGCCTCTAGTTGCCTGAATTCCACGTGAGGGGTGGATGGCATGGAGCTGCAGACCTGGGGAGCTCCGTGAGGCCCCAGTGCCACCCAGCCCGGGAAGAGGGCGGGCCCCAGCTGTCTCGAGCCATGTATGCCCTCTCTGGGCACAGGAGCCCCTGGGCCTTCCTGCCACTGGAGCCCTTCGCCGCCCACCTTACCTCCTTCACTGCAGCACTGGAGCCTGCTGGGTCTTGCTGGGGTCACTGCTCTGGATGCTGTGCTCAGGTCCAGGGGGGCCTGGGCCGTGCTCACATTCCGGCCAGTGGCCTTGGCACTTAGGGTGCAGACTGCAGACCTAGGAAGCTGGGAGGCGCTGGGGGTGCCCCGGGGTGCAGGGAAGGGATCCTGTGCTCGCTCTGCTGGGCTCCTCGCAGTCAGACGTGGCTGCGGGTGTGGAGCATCCTCCGCGCTCCAGGCCTTGCGCACTGCTGGCCTCTCTCCCCAAACGCGGGGCCTGCAGAGGCGTCCCCCTGCGGCCCGGAGACTCCTGTGTGCGGCCGGAGCGTGTTCTGGGCCCCCGCTCCCCAGGCATGCCCTATGGCCTGGCGCCCATCCCGGGAGCTTGGCCTCTCGCTGCCCTCTTTCAACTTTCACCCTTTTGTCTGTTGGCCGCCACCTCCTCTTCCGAAAGGCTTCTGTGTGGCTTTTACCCCCTTTTCTTTACCAAGTTTCTTTTTTTTCTTTAATCCTTTTAAATCACTTGGCAGAATGGGCTCCGGTACAGAGAGTGTTCTTGTGTGACAGAGCTGAGAGGGAGCCACTCTCCAAAGAATCGGTATTCCTGCCACTCAGGCTGCGTCTCCGGGGGGACCGAGGGGGTCCATTACCGCTGCGGAGTTCAGATGTTCACCGCGGGGCTGAGCTGCTGACATGCGCTGCTGAGCTGTCAGGCCCCACGGGCCCCTTTTTGGGAAGATGCTTGGGGTGGGGGTGGCAGGGGCTCAGTCCCGCTTGGCTGCACCTGTTTGTAGAGAGGTTTTGTTGCTGGGGAGGTAAGGGGGGGGACAGGTTATTCCTGCTTCACCCCCTGGTCTTGTCTGTCCAAAAAGGAGTCCTTTCACCCACTCCTGCCTCCTCACCTGTCAAAACAATACGCGTGATTAAGCCCCCGGTTATTAGAAGCCTGGGCTGTAGCCCCTCCTCTCATCCCTGGAACCTGTTTCTTGGACCACTTTCCCATGAGCTGGGAGGGGGCTGAGATTATTCTCTGCCACCTCCCTTCTCTTTTCAAATCCAGATAACAAACAGCTGGCCATGTGCAGCCCCCTTCCTCGCAGGGCCCTGGTTCCCCTTCCCCTGGGGGGGGGGGGAGGCCTGGCAACAGAGAAAGGAAGTTCTGAGAGCTCCTGGCCCTGCAGGGGCCGCCGCCGGCCCAGAGCTGGCTCCGCGTCCCCCCAGCACCTGCTCCTCTTGCTAATGTCATTCAAAAGATCCAACTGGGCCACCGTGGCCTCGGCTTCCAGAACAAGCACTGCCTTTCCCCTCCATGGGAAGCAGGAGCATCAGGGAACCAGGGAAGTTGTGTCCCTCCCTCCCTCCTGTGACCCTAGGTCGGGTCAGCGCTCCACATCCCCAGCTGCCTTCCCACAGAGACCAGGGCGCAGGGCCCGCTATTGGCTGCCTAGAGTCCTCCATTGCCTCTCATTAGTGTGGCGTGTTGAGGGCCCCGTGTCCCGGTGTCCGTAGTCCCCCTGCAGGAGCCCCTCTTTGGAAAAGGGCTTTCATTACACATCTGAAAGTGTCAGCTCTGGTTTGAAATCGGATCCAGATGGGCTCAGCTGCATCTGGGCACTTTTCTTTGTAGGGCCGAAGGTGGCTGGTTTGAGAAATGCTTGTTGTCTGGGGCTGTTCCAAATAAAATCAAGGATTTTTAGGGTGCATGTTTTAAGAAGGCCAGAACCCGGGCTGGGGGCTCCCTGCCTGCTGCGTGCTCAGCCTGGTGGGGAGTGCATCCAGGAAGAGCAGCAGGTGCGGCCAGGTGGCGTGCCTGCTGAGGCCGAGGGGTCGACAGGACAGCGGGGAGGCCTTGGGAGGAGCTTCCCCAGGAGCAGGGAAGTTGAAGAACCAGCCAGCCCCAGGGGGCATCCGTCCAGAGTGACCAGAACCTGGTAAATAGTTGAGGTGTGAACAGGCAGGTGGTGTGCGGCCCCCTGGGAAGAGGCAGGGTGGGGGTGGATAGGAGGGCAGAACCGCCACATGAGGGGTGATGCTGGGCTCCAGCCTGGGCTCTTATTGCTATTACACCCGTGGGATTTCATCCAATTATAAATTGTAATTCTCTATGAAAGCGAGAGATGGAAAGAATCCAATGAGGTCATCTGCTTCCCTGATTGGGGCGAGGAAATTGTTTTATACCGCCGGGGGTGGGGGCAGAGGCGGCAGTGTCCTCGGAGCCCAGAGGCTCCAACCAGCCATGGCCGCTGGTCCCCCAGGACAGAGAGACACTACCTGAGCTCTGCTTTTGAAATTATGATCCAGGAGGGCAGCCCCACCCTGCTGGCGTCAGGCCCTGCCCTCGGCCCTCAGGCTCAGGGCAGCGCTCCTGCAGCGGCCTCCAAGGCCGCACAAGGCCTGGCCCTGCCCGCTCTACTGGCCTTGTCTCCTATCACTTCCCCCAACACCCCGAGCTGGATCCCGCTGGGTCCTGCCCCAAGCTGTTCCCCTCCTGCAAGAATCTATCCCACATCACCCCTCACCTCCTGCATTCAGTTGCCTTACTCTCTCTGTGTGTGGTCGCACACACCATGGCAGCAGTGACAGTATCTTGAAAAGAATTGTCTCCCTGGTTCAAGGAAGGGGCCGCATCTGCTTGACTGAGGCTGATCACGGAGATAGCGCCTGGCTCAGTGCCTTCCACGTAGTAGGTGCCTAATAAATGCACTCAGTGAACACCCTACTCTGCTTCTTCATTTAGAAAACCCAGGGGCCAAGCAAGGCTCAGGCTAGTCTAGCTTTGTACATCCGGGGTCTGCCTTCCATGCTGCCCACTCTCCCCCCGCCGCTGCGGCTTTCCCTGGGGTCCCGCAAAGCCTCCTGGGAGCCCCAGGCACACTGCATGCCCTAGACCCCACTGAGGCTACTGGGCTCCTTGAGTGTTTCTGCCTTGGGTGAGTGGCTGCCTCTCGGGCATCTTGGGTGTGTTTTGTATTCCGAGGTCAGCCTGGCGGGGAGGTGTGAGTCTTTGCACATGTGGGTGCGTAATAATGACTAGTAGTACAGTCGCCTCCTGCGTTCACTGAGTCCACGAATAAATACGTACATTTGCCCTCCTGGCAAACACCTACCATCAGAGCTGTCGAGTCCCCGGTAGGCATGTGATTGGATCGAGTAAGCCGAAACCACACAGTGCAAAGGAAGTAAGTGGTGGCATGCAGACTTTCTATGTGGTCAAACTGGCCAAGAACGAAATGAATCTGTGGGGTCCCAAGGGCTCAGTAACTGCTTGTGGGCACTCTCCCCACAAGACAGCCTCTGCTCACCCTGACCTCGCCTCGCCTTTTCCAATTCCCACAGGCTCCAGGTCTGGTCTTTGTGTTTGGGTGCCAAAGAACCACTTTTTGGGTCAACATAATAAAAGCTTCCATTTGTAACTGCCTGAGATGCTTACACGGTTTTACTTTTCGTTATAAATAACAACATCATAACTGTACTAAAAGAAATTTGAAAGGGGGGAAGAAAGCCAAGTGTACAATCCCACGTCTTTACACCACTCTGCGTTTTGGCCAGATCTGCCTGTACATAGACACCGTTTACAAAGGGACAGTGTACTTTATCCTTTTCCAGATCGTTTCTGCTTTGCCATCTCCCCTGAGCCCTGGGACAATCCACCATGGCTGGCAGAGCAGGGAGGGCCATCCCCACGGGGCGGGGCAGTAACACAAGAAGGGGGGACTTATCCAAGGTTGTATGACCTCCACGACAGCCAGATCCTCCACTCTAGGCCCAATCCCTTCTGCTTGCACATCACCAAGTCTTAGCACGACAGAAACACATCGTCAACCAAACAAGGTGGCCCCTGGGCCCACTGCACAGAGAAACCTTGGGTTGCTCCTGAGGCCCTCTCATGCAGCCATCCATCCATCCATTCATTCCTCCTATCTCCCTCCATCCATCTCTCCATCCATCCATCTACCTATCCATCTATACCTCCTTCCCTTCTTCCCTCCCTCCCTCCGTCCTTTCCTCCTTCCTTCCCTCCCTCTATCCATCTACCTGTCCATCTTTCCATCCATCTGTCCATCTGTCCATCCATCCAGAAAATGTAGTGAGTCCAGTCATGCTCCCAGTGCCGTGCAAGACACTACGATCTAAAGAGGAGCCCCAGTCCTTCAGGAGCTCACGGGCCAGTGGAGAGGCCACAGTGTGAGACACACAGGGCATTATGGGAGCAAAAAGCCCAGCCTGGGGGAGGGTATGGGTCACAGAGGGCTTCCTGGAGGAGGTGACCCTGTGCTGTGGGTTCAGGGGTCCTCCAGACTCCCATGTCATGATAGTCACATGTGAGCTCAGTGGCGAGCTTGAGTGGGGCAGGTGTGGCCGGTTTCCCCTGACCCCGTCCATTTCCAGAGGCACTGCCCCACCTTGGGACCTCAGAGCTCCCCTCGCAGTGGAAACACTCTTCATCGTGTCAACTCCTAGCTGACTGAAAGATCACTCCTCACTGATATTATTTTCTATATTAGCAATTAGCCTTCCTGCTTCATTTCAACCTATGGCTCTTAGGACGGATTTTTATGTCTGTATCATTAATCAGACGCCTGGGGTGTGCTTCTGGAAACCAGGTGGGCTTTATGGTTGGTGACTTAGCCAAGTGGCATTTTAAATGAACACCGCACCTGCCCCCTCCCTAGACAAAGAGGGCAGAGTTTAGACCATTGTAAGCAGGTCAAAGCTGGCGAGAGCTAGGAGACCCAGGGTTTTCTTTTCATTTTGGACTTCCAGGCTGAGGTCAGCATCTGTATCTGACCTTTATAGATGAAAAGGCTCTTTGTGACTCAAACCTGGAGCTTGTTCCGTGGCTGCCGACTTCCTCCCACCAGGATGGCCATCCACAGGGCCTGTTCCTTCTCCGCCACTGCAGTGTGTGGGTCACTCCTCTCGTGCTAGCACGGACCTGAGGTTCCCTCTCTCTGGGGGGCAGAGGGCTGGGGGCCAGGGTAATAGGGAGAGCTTTTCCATTTGGGAGTGTGGACTGTTCCTGTTACAGTGTCAGCACAGTAGGGAGTGGGGCAGGAAGGGCATTTCAGGCTGAGGGAACAGCATACGCAAAGGCTCAGAGGTGGGAAGGTTTACTGCGGTGAGAAGGCTGGGGTCCCAAAGCTCTGAGTTAATAGAAGGTAGTGATATGAGCTTAAGTGAAAGATGGGATTCTGGCCTTGGGGGGAGTTTTGAATGCCCTGCTGAGGGCCCTGTTTTCATACTGAGGGTAGTGGGGAGACAGCAAGTGTGCCAGGCAGAGAGGGGCATGACCAGGTCTGCAATTTAGAAAGGTCACACTGGCTGCCATGTGGAGAACTGAAGGGTGCTGGGGTACATGGGAGGGGAGGCTGGGACAGTGTCTCCAGGAGCAGGGGTGGTGGCCAGGGCTAGGGGGTGGGGAGCAGTGGGTTGAGGGGAAGGGGCTGACTGCGAGGCCTCCCCGAAGACAAGCCTGGAGCTGAGTGGGTCCCTCCCCTTTCTCTTTCTCGCCAGAGGGTGGCTGAGTGCTCCCGTGAGCACCACAGCTGTGGGTTCTAGGTGCCGAGGGCAGGGGCAGCTGGAAGGCCTCTGGAGGGCGTGTGCTGGAGGCACCAGTCCTCCCTCCTACACTGCGAGACGAGACGAGATGAGACGGCCCCCCTGCCCCCTTCTCACTCGCTCTGGCCCCCGGGCTTGGCACCACCGCAGCACAGCACCCGCATGGCGCATGGCGGGTGAGAAGGGGAGGAGGCGAGAGAGCCTGCGTAACGCAGTGTGAACCCGCCAAGCCTCCGTGCTGCTAATTAAACCGTTTCCTGACAAAACCCAGACTTTAGGGGATGGGTGTGCGAGCAAGTGTGTGAGCCAGTCCGTGGGTGGCTTCAGGAGCCCACATTGCTGGGCCGGTAAGCCTGGGCCACTGCCAGCACCCACCCTCAGAGACAGACCATTGGGAACCTGGGTGGGCAGTGCCCAGAGCAGAGCAGCCAATAGCTCCAGGGGTCCAAGGGGCAGCTCTTCCTGAACAGGGGATAAACTGTGGGACTTCTGCCATGACGAGATGTCCCTCTTCCTCTTCCTCCCTATGTGTGTGGGTTGGAGCCAGGACCTGGGGAGCAAGGACAGTCATATAGCTGGAAGTGGCCTGGGAATTCACTCCCATCCCCTGGTGCTGGGCTGGCCGAGCAGCCCAGGGGCCAAATCTGCCTGTACAGTTGGCATTTGCTCACCCACTGGGCCCAGCAGTCCCTTCCTGCGCTATCTGGGGGATCCGGAGGCTTGGCTCCACCACTTTAGGGTGCTGCCCCCACAGTGCAGCCAAGGCTGCCGAGTGGGCACGGTCGCCCCGGGGCCTCTGTGAGACAGAAGAGGGGGCAGGCATCTGGAGAGGCCTCCTTCGCCTGGGGTGCTCTCGAGCCTTTGACCTCTCCGCTCAGCAAGGGTGGTGGCGAGACAAACTCCAGGGCCTGGTGAGCTGCGAGAGTCGGTGAGGGGGCAGGGCCAGCCAGCTGGCGCCCAGCCGCTGAGAGGGGACCGAGGAGGTGTGGGGGCTCGCAGCCCTCCACAGGCCTGCCCCTCAGCCCGCAGGGAGGGGTACAGTGGCCAGAGCTTGCCCACACATGATAGGGGCAGGAGTGGCAGTCCTGGGCCTGCTCTTGCTTTGGCCTCTGCCAGCTGGTTCCCAGGAAGGAGGCCGCCTGCTAGCCGGGCCCCACCCAGCGGGGCTGCTGTCACTCAGCTCCTGTACAAGAGGGCCTGTGTCTAGCCCAGGGAGAGGCATCAGTAATGGTGGTTCTGGTGCCACCAGTGAAGGCTGTACCTTTCTCAGGAAACTGGCCTGCTTTTGCCGGCAGAATGGTGGCTATGCGTTCCTCGTTCCTCACCCAGAGCTAAAGTGGGCAGTGGGAGCCCGGAGGCGGAAGACCTGGTTCCCTCCTGGCCACCCTGGCTCTGCATGCTTTCCCACAGGGCCCTGCTCACAGGGTGTCAGCTCCCCTCCTCCGCCACCCCCTTCCCTCAGTCCACTCCCCAGCCTCAGATTCCTTCAGGAGCCCTACATCGTATAGACACAAGCAGGTGCCAGCGTCCTGGGGACCATCAGCACCCCTCCAGACGCGTCCTCCTTAGGCCTCTGCCACTGACCACAGTCAAAGCCACAAGCTGGGGATTCCAGGCCACGCACCTGTGTCTTCCAAGTTACCCAGGTGCAGCTCGGGGGACCTGCCTTTCCTTCTAGGAGTGTCCACTTCCCTCCCGCCAACTGGGCCAGCCTCTGGCCCCCAGGGACAGTTGCCTTCTTGCCCAGCTCCCCCATCTCTCTGGCTTCCTTACACCAGCACAAGCCCGTGCCAAGGGATTTTCGCCTCCGTGTTGGAAATCTCCCATTCCCTCCCCGCTTTCCGGTAAACACGCTGTCTGGCCGGGAGCAGCCCTGCACACCCAGCCCCGTGGCCAGACTTTGCTAATATTTACAGTGAGCGGCTCAGGAAGCTATTAGCTTGCTTTTCTTGTTGTTAATTGAAAGAGGAGAAAATGGTTGTAACACTTCAAAAGGACTTAAAGCACAGCCTGAGAGACCCAATGAATGGGGAGGAAGGGAAAAAAGAGAGAGAGACTATTTTAAATAAATAAAGGAAGCCCACACCCCACGCGAGGGTGGACAGATGCGCCTTCTCCATCTCTGCAGACGCCTGGCTTTCCTCTGAGGTGTCCTCTGAGGTGTCCTCGTTGCCACTCATTGTGTATTTTCCTTTTCATTTGGGAGCCTGCCTTAAGGAAAGAGGGAGGGGAAGAAAGGATTTGCAGAGCACTTTTGTTAATAAGGAGACTCTTTGAAGCTGTGGCTAGCGAGGTCCCTGGTACCTTCGCTCCTGGAGTTCACGGACCTGGCTTTGCCCGGCAACCGCAGGCGCCCGAGCTCCCCTGACCTGTCGCCACCAACACACAGGCATTTGCCTCCTAGGATGCAGGCCCAGACAGTGCGTTGGGCTAAAGCAATTCCCTGGCCCCTGACCTAGATGTGACCTCAAGGAACCATTTAGGTTCAGTCTCCCCATGGCCTCCAGGGACAGCCAAGAATGCAGTGGCCATGATGGGGGTTGGGGGCTTCCTGGATCCTGGTAGACAAGGAGCTAGAGGTCCGGCATTGCCAGGTCTCTGGCCTCTGCGGTCGGCCTCCCCGAGCCACTTTTCCTAGAAAGAAGTGACCCTCCCTGCTGCGCCTGGAGTCTGCCCCATGTTGTAAGGGACCAACAGCTCGGCTAGTCTCACTGTGGTTAGACAGGGCAGATTGGGTGACTCAAAAGGTCTTCACTCCGGGAGCCTGCCATTCAGTTCTGGCTGACAAGTGTCCCCTCCTCCAGGAAGACCTCCCTGATCTCCCTTGTGCCAAGCCTACTTTAGAATGTTCCTGGGATCCTGCTCTTTATCAGCCTGGTCTTGTGTCTACAGAGCAACGTGGCTGACTGAACCCTATTGTTGCTGGATAGGCTGCATAAAGTAGGGACGAACTGCAAATCAAAGGAGGTCTTCTCCACCCTGCCCCCCTCCCTGCTTCTGCCCTGGTCAGATCAAACAGGAACCCTGTTCAGTCTGAACCCCACAAGATGCACAGCCACACTGCAGGGCGGGAGGCTTGGGGGGGGGGGGTGAGAAGTGGTCAGGGCAGTGATGGAGCAGGTGTGGGGCTATTCGAGGAAGAGAGTGGTTTCCTGTCCTCAGTTTTCTGGACAGTTGACCCAGAAAGGGAAGGCCGACCTGCATGGGAGGCCCAGGAACCAGAAGGACCACGAGGGATATACTGGGAAGGGTTCAGTTAAGGAAGAAATCTATAACAGGCAGAGATGCCCAAAGGTGGGCTAGGCTGTCATTGCCAGGAGCGCCCAGGTCAGAGGGGAATGGCCACTTGGCAGAGAGGTCAGATGAAGGTGAACACATCAAGTGGGGCCTAGATGACCCAGGCTTCCTTCCCGTAGGCCTGCTCATTCAGCCATGTTGTCACCTCCTTTGGCTAACCCCCCCCCCCATCTCCAGCCTCCGCCTCAGGGCTCCCCCACCCCCAGTTCTTACAGGCAAGCCTGTGTCAGCAGCAGTGACAGCAACCACAGCTAACACAATTGAGTTCTGACAATGGCCCAGGCACAGAGCTGATGTTGGATGTGGACAATACAACAACAACGGCAGTCGCAGCCCCATATTCAGTCGGAGGTATCACCACACTGAACCCACAGACATCATGTCTGCCATTCAGTTTTCCACCTGAGGCAGCAGAGCTACTCAGGATCTTGCCCAAGGTCACACAGTGTGTCCACCACAGAGCCCGAACGCAAACCCACTCTCTTCTCGGCTCTGTGCCCACAGTAGCAGCTCCCAGGTGGCCAGGGGCTGGTGCTCCCTCCACAGGTTCCCCCATGAACATGGTAAAGGCTCTGAGAAGTCCTGCCTCAAAGACACCAGTTTAACCCTGTTCACTTCAGTGGTTACCTGTTAACCTCCCAGGATTGGCTGGTTCCTCAAAGTAGGCTTTGGGAGATGCCTCACGATGGTCACGCATCCGCTTAACCAGTCTTTGGTAAGTGCCTGCTGTGTGCCGAGCAGTGGCCCTGTGACTGCGACGTGTCCCTGCCCTTTGTATCCCAGCACCTAGCTCAGTGCCTGGCACACAGTAGGTACACACACCTTTAGCAAGTGAGGGCCAAATGAGAGAGAGAATGGATGGGGTAAATGAGCTAGGCTAGGGCCACAGGAAGCCACATGTCCTGGCCAGAGCCACCCCCATCTCCTCCTCCTCCAGTCCTGGACCTGATGCCACCCCCAGCCTCAGCCTTCCTATGGCATTGAAGGCCCACCATGGCTCCTTGGTGGGCTGGAGCCCTCTGTCCCCAACCCAGGGCCCCCGCCAGGCACAGCAGCACCTCTTCCCTTCCCTGGAAGCTCTGTAGCTCCAGACTTGCCATTCCGATCACATCCCCCAGCCCTGCCTGGAATACTAATTCTCCCAAGATGAAACCATCCGTGTTTAATTTTTTTTAAGAGCCAGGCGGAGAGAAAAGACAAGAAAAGGGGAGGCATCAGTGGGTGGAAGTTGGAGCCCTTCTCTGGGCGGCTGGCTTTGAGAATGTGTGGTGCTACCAGCCACCCTGGATGGTCACAGTGTCCCTGATGAGGGCCAGGGAGGGGCTCAGCCCTATGCAGTGCCACCAGCCACCCCAGGACAATCATGCTGCCCCTAACATCGGCCAAGGAGGGGGTAGCCTCATTATCCAGTAGGTGGGGGGCAGTGGCAGGGGCCCAGGCTGGCCTTCTGAATATGCCAGTGCATGCTGTAGGCCCTGACAGGGAGAATTGTTTCTGAGGCCCTCGGAAGGGTGTCGTCCCCTTAAGAGTGGGCAGCCAGGCTACCTCTCCCCTGTCCATTGTTTGCAAATTAGGTTTCTGCCCAGCTCCTGTCAGAAAATGGAGCCTGGGGCCTCCCCCGATGGGGCTAGGGTTACAGTGAAATAGAGGGAGGGCTGGGGCGGTGGGAGCATGGACTTGGCCTGAGAGCGTCAGTGCAGGGCAAGGGCACTCAGGGAGAGCACTTCAGAGATGGACGACCTTGGATGAGCCCTTGACCTCTTGGGGTTTCAGCTGCCTCCTTGGGCGTTGGGGTGTGGCCACAGGGCTAGGAGGGCTGTTGCAGGAAGAAGTGGTTCACAGCCTGGAGCCAGAGGTCTGAGCAGAGCGCCCTCCTGCAGCTTCAAAAGCTCTGCTACCTGGGGCCAGTGTGTTATCTCTGTGCATCGGGGTCACTAGGGAAGCGCCCTCGAAGGCTGTGGTGAGGATCAAAGGAGGTACCACGTGAACCCCCTAAGGACCAGGCTGGCACTCTCTGCACACATGCGTCAGCTGTTATTACTATAACCCGGGAGACAAGCATACTCAGTAAAGCCTCTTCCCCGGCTTCCGCCCCTCAGCCCAACTGTCTGGGAAACCCCTATCCCTTCCTCGGCCCTCCCCCTCTCACCAGCTGGGCTGACAGCTTAGCTTGGTGCCACCTCCCCCCCAGCATCCCACTTTAACATCCTAAGGCCCCCAGAGGGAAGGATGAAATTGTAACAGCAGGAAACATGACAGAACATGAAACATGATGAAATCAGCTGCGTAAATTATGAAACCAAATCACAGTCCCGCTCTTTCCGCGGCTGGGTAAATGCTGGCTAATGCTCTGTAGGCTGGAGACCCTGTGGTGGGGGCCCCAGGGGGCCCTGAACCCCTTTACCAGGGCACTGAGAGTGTTGGTTGCCCAGGACTCCAGCTGCCCCACCCCGTGTGCTCTCTCCCTCTTCCTCGTCCTCCAGGCAGGGGGGACCTGCCTGCCTCAGTGAGCTGCCACTGTAGTGTGATTTCTGCTCTTGAGTTTCCCTGACCAAGACTCCCACTGAGTTTGTCCCCTGCCCTCTCCCGGCTCCCTGCGTCCCTTAGGTTCTTCCTGAGAGCTCAGGCACAGGACCTGTCTCAGGCCTTGCTCCGCTGGGCTCCCACAGGAGACAAAACCCAAACTGCTTGGTGGAGAGACCCGCTGCTGTCCCCATGCCCCATTTTAGTCTTGTGACGCTTCTGCCACAGGAGTGAGCCTGGTTGGTGGTCAGGGACGAGGCCTGGGAGCAGCCTCACTGGCTGCCCTCCATCCCTCCAGGATGCCTGCCCACGGCCTCCACTTTCTGCCTCCTCCCTGTGCACTGGGCGGCTGGCCTCCCTCCTCGTCCCCATCCCAGCGTCACGGCCACCTGTGAGCACAGATGTGGTATGGGAGGGTGACTCCAAGCGAACGTGGCTTTTTGGGCACCTCTCCTCTGCTGTGGGGGTTGTGTCATCAATTATTATTGACCGGCTGCTGGCCTGGGCTGGAGACCAGATGGGGAAATAGAGCACCGGCTCAATAATTGTGCCCTGCTGCCTGAGTTTACTTATTTGTGGCTTTCCTACCTATTGCAAACGCGAGGTTAAATAACTGCTGACTATTAAATCCCCTGGGCGAGAAGAAACACCCTCGGATCCATTTTGCAAGGACAAGTGAGGGCTGGAGACCCACGCCCGTCCCAGCCGCCCTGCTGGGTCTGAATTGACTTTCCCAGTGACCTGTCCAGTGTGGTGTCCCACCCCTACTCCACCAGACAGAGGGTTCCTTCCTGTGTTACAGATGAGGAAACTGAGGCTCAGAGACTTTAGGTCCCTGCCCCAGGTCCAGGGTGACCCACAGGACTTGACCAGTTTTAGCACAAATCCCAGGCAACCTGGGATAGTTGGTCACCCAACCCTGATCTCACAGCAGGTAAGTAGCAGAGTCAAGGTAGGGACCCTGCTCTTTCCGACCCAGAGTCTATGGGTGCTCTTAACCTCTGTGAAATGCCACCCCCTTGACCATTCCCACCTGCATCTTATTCCAAGGCCCACTGGACCTTAAAGGGCTGTGCAGCTGTCCCTTCAGATCTCTCTCCAGCTGCTCTGGGCCTAGAAGGCTGTTGGTCACCAGCGGGTCCCTGGACCCCTGGCTTCTGGCTGGGCATAGCCACTAGGAGCCCCAGCGGCAGCTCAAAGGGAAGGAGGAGAACCAGGCGGAGCGTGGATTGTCCTCTGCATCCCTCCCTTGCTGGCGACCCTCTCTGTGGGTCGAGTGACCACTGCTTCCCCTGCCCCTCAGGCCTGTACGATGACAGCTCCCCGCTGTTGCCCAGAGAGCCTGCTCTCCTTTGCTGGTTCCCCTGACCCCGCCCATGACTGTGTGAACAGCCCCTACATTACGCTCTGACCCCTGCCAAGTAACAGAATAGTTGCTTCCACCTACTGTGAGCCGACTGTGTGCCAGGCACGTTCAACATCTTTTACTGTCTGCACTGACTCATTTTATGCTCTTAATGACCCTGTGAGGAAGCATATTGTCCCAATTTCACAGACGAGGAACCAGAGACCCAGAGAGGTTAAGTGACTTGCCTTGGGTCACACAGCTGAGATAACAACAGCCTGGCTCTGAGTCTGTGCTGACGGAAAAACAAAAACTTAGAGAGGAAGGGAGATGTGCTGAAGACCAGGAGAGACAAACTGTAAAGGGCTGTACAGCCTGGAGCCATAGGGACTCGAAGCAGTGCTGTCGGGCTGCCAGGCAAGCAACGTGCAGCCCTTCGCAGGTGTCCTCTGCACGGGCCCTGTGGGTACCTCCGAGCGGGATGCTGGGGACAGGGTACGGAGGCCAAGGGGCTGGCATGGAGGTTCTGGGGGCCAAGGTGAAAGCAGGAAGCTGAGCTGAGCCCTCCAGGGCAGGAGGAGAGATGCAGATACATCACGAGAAGCCCTTGAGCTGGACAGTTATGCCCAGGAGAGTACAGGGACTAAGGTGTCACATGGTCCCACCGCAGATGGCTGTGGTCCCAGCTGCCACATGCAAATGAAAGTAGAGTCAACCTTCTGTCCAAGGTGAGGCTGGTGGTTACTGAGGGCCGCTGCCTGATCTGCGAAGGCTTACCTTCACGCGTGGCAGCCCCGCAAGGATCACGCTTGTGCTTCCCTTTCACAGGTCAGCAGTCCGAGGCCCAGAGCAGCCACTTCCAAACTGTCGGCCTCAGAGGGGCAGAGCTGGGGCTGGACCAGCCTCTGCCCCAAGTCCCTCCTGCCCCTCCCCAGCTCTGCCTGGCAGCTGAGCCGCTTGACGCAGGGCTCCTCCATCTCCTGGTTACGGTTCCCGGAGCACCCACCTGGTCCTCCCCAGGGGAGGCAGTGACTTTTATCTACTTACCTGGAGGAGTCCCCAGGTGGCTCAACTTTATTTTTGCCAAACACTCTCTGAGTAACAGAGTCCTCTGGGGCCTGGGGTGGGAGCAGGAGACTCGGGAGCCCAAGCATCTATGGGAGGAGCGAGAGAAGGAGGCCAGGAGACAGTGATGGGGACGGTGCTCGTGTGGGCCCTGCCTGTCACCACGCTGGTGACCTGGGGCAAGGTCCTCCCTGCCTCTGGCTCAGGTGGCCTGGAGTCCCCTTCTGACAATCCGGGCCTCTCCTGCCTCTTCTTTGCCCCAGAAATGAGGAGCTAAGCCCTTTCTGTCCTCCCTTGTCTTCTGAAACAGCCCTGAGGAAAGTGGTCAGTGACTGCTTTAATGCAGAGAAGGCCGTCCTGGGCCAGAGGTCCAGCCTCCAGCCATCCACATCCAGGCTGTGGGAATGAGGCTGGCAGGAAGCTGGCACTAGCTGTGCCCACTCCATGGGGCACCGTCACCTTGGGGCATCAGTGGCAGCTCCTGGCAGCCTGGGACCTGGATCCCTGCCTCCCAGCCCAGAGCTTCATCACAGGGTGGTGACATTGGGGGTGTGCCCAGCCTGACTCTGCCCTTCTAGTTCCCAGGGAACACAGCTTGCTGGGTGGAAGCCAGACATACCCAAGGGGCCCCTCTCTTGGCCTAGGTCATCCCTGTTGCCCTAAGCAGGAGCCCCGGGGAGAACAAGGGGCTCGGTTTTGGGGGGCTGGCCTGACCTACAGCCTAGGAGGGTGGGGCAAGAGGGTGGAAGGGAGGAGGGAGGTCTGGATGGTGGTGCCCAAGAAGGGACAACTCCCCTGCCCTAATCTGCCCCCGTTTCCTCCCTGGGCAGCAGAAGTAGCACCCGTTTGGCAGCCACTCTCAGGGGGGACAGCAGCGGGCTTGTTCCCTCCTCATGTCTGGGGATCTTTGCAGAGGGCCCAGTTCCGGGCACTGACATGGGGCTGGGGCTTCCTCCAAGACCCACAAATCCCGGGCCTCACTGAGCTGCGCCGTCATTGATTTTATTACCTTCATGGCCCACATTTGGGTGCAGGTGAAATATAGCCACGCATCGTTAACTGGTGGGGATGTTCATTGTGCTGTCCTGGTAGAGGAGAAACATGCATTTGTGGGGCATAGATCACAGTGACAGCCTCTCGGGCGGTGGCCGTGTGGCAGCTGTGTGGGTAAAGGCCAGCAGATGCGGTGGGCCGAGGGCAGGGGGTCGTGAAGGGTGGGGAGCAGGGCACCGTGTGTTAGGACTCTACATGTTCCAGGGAGATGTGGGGGGCCAGGGAAGGGGTCTCAACATAGGAAAGCTTTTCCTCTTTGTGCCGCTAACCGTGGAGGAGAGAGGACAACAGCAGTCGTCCTACAGGGTCAGGGGACAGCTGGCGGGCTCCCTCTCAGCACCACCCTGCACAGGTTGCAGACATCACTGGAGGGGAGGATGCCAGCGCTGCCACTGTCTGGGGATCTGGGCGTGTCACAGAGTCCCCTCGGTACCATCATCTGCACTTAGGGCATGATTTCCTCCCTCTCTCTCTTCCGTCCCTACACGTGGATTGAATTTGTACCATCCGATACCTGAAGCCTGAGCAGGACCTGCCGGCAGAGAGAAGGCTGGCTTTGGGGCAGTACTGGGACAAGCCGTGTGGGGGCTTTGGGGGGGAGGGGTCTGGACTTCACCCTGAGGCTGGGTGTGTCATGGGGAGGGCAGAAGGGGAAGGGCGGGTTGGGATGAGACTAGAAAGCTGGGGGCAGGGGGAGGCCTGGGGCTGAGCAGCAATGTTGGATCTGCTGGGTGGTCACAGGGCACAAGACGGACATGAGCTGTGCCCTGCCGTTGGTGTGGCTGACTGCATACCTCGCACCGCCACAAAACGGCAAATAAGTAAGGGCACTTCCCTTGGGCCTGCAAGGCCACTCCCCATCTGCTGGGGGCCAGGGCTATAGGGACGAGAAAGAGCGCCCAGCCTACCGCCCTGATGGGCAAGGCTGGTAGTGGCCCCAGAGGAGCCCACTTTCATTGCCCCCAATGTGTTCGTTATCTGCGCCACCTCCATTATTCCTCCCTAGGCCCCTACAGGGGACGCTGTTTTTTCCCCACTGCACAGCTGCACAAACGGAGGCCCAGAAAAGTTAGGAAACCCACCTAAGCTGGCCAGTCTGGGAAGAGACGGAGCTGTGATTGAACCCGGGCCTTTCTGACAGAAGAGCCACCCACAGCCTTCAAGGCCCCCAACTGATGACACAGAACTTCTGCCTGGGACAGCCAGGCCGGGCCCTTAGCCAGCCCCAGTGGCCCGTGGCCGGCGGGACCCCCAGGCCTGTCCATGCATGACTGTTCCTTCTCCCCAAGGCAGGCAGGTCCTGCTGCCCCAGGGCCACACTGAGTATCGGATGAGGCTATCCCCATGCCTGCCCCGGCTGTGGCTGCCGCTGGACCCAGCGGGTGGCAGGGGAAGGACCTGGAAGATTTATGAGCTGGGTTAAAATTTAATTTGGGTGGAAGATCCCGGCCAGCTGAGCTGGCTGCCCCAGACAAATGGCCCGGCCCCCACCGAAACCGCCACCAGCCCGATGTTTGGGCCTAGCCCCCGTGCCAGCCTTCCCCACCCCTCCCCGGAAGGCCGCCCGCCGCTGCCCGCAGAGTAATCATAGCACCGAATTTGATTTGGGGTGGGAGCAGCGGACTCTGAGCCTTGTTGGCACTTCAGCTCTAAATTGAACAGGACAGAATCTGCTCTGGGCGGGAACTGCCTCTGCCAGGGCCTCCCTGCCGTGTCCAGGGACAGCGCTGCCTCCCGAGGAGCCCTGCCAAACCCCAACCCTCTCTCTGGGGGAGGTGGCCCTGGATACCCCGACCTGTCCATTCAGATGGACCCCACCCAGCAGCCTTTTGTCCCCAGCACCCTCATCTTCCCTGGGGCCTGACTGCTTGGGCTTGAATCTCAGACACACTGGAGGATCTTGTGCAAGCGACTATCCCTCTCGGAGCCTCACTTTCCTCATCTGTAAAATGGGACCGTCTGTAAAATAGGACCTATTGTTATTAGCTGACGTGATAATGTAACCATGGCCCTGCACGTGGACCCCTCACTGTCACGGGGCAGTGCCCAGGCTGCAGGGGGTGGGGGGAGCTGGGGGTTTGCAAAGCTGGTGAGGGGTCTTTGACTTTCTAGTAATCTGGTCTGGTTCCCCATCAGGGCCAGGGCGTCACCTCTTTGTTTTCCTTTTATTTCATTTAAAAAAAAAAATGTTTTTTTCCGTTACAGTTGACAGGGCATCCATCACCTCTTTGGGTTTGTCCAATCTGGCTGGATGAGGAACAATGCTGGGGTCCCCAGGCCAAGCCCCCTGCTCCCTGTGCACAAACCTGCTTCCTGCTGGCTGAGCGGCCCCATACCACTCACCCCGCTACCACGTGTTGGGATCCTCCTAGGGGCTTTCCTGAGTGGGCACTGTGCCCCCATTTTACAGATACAGAAGTGAGGCTCAGCGAGATGAAGAAACTGCCAGGAATGAGGTCAGTAGGGATGACCCAAGTACAGGCCCTTTGACCCCAGAGCTCAGGCTCCTCCCACTACCCCTGAGATTTATCTGCTGCCTCCCAGCTACTGTCCAAGGCAGGCGCTTGTGGAGAGAAGGGGAGCTGAGACAGCTCAGCCAGGGCGGGAGAAGCTGAGGGGGGCCCAGTGTTGCTCAGTACAGGAGCACCCCACCCCAGCACTCTGACACACACGTGCTCACACATGCCCGTGCACACACTTCACACTGCCACTTGCAGGAATCCAGGCCCGGAAATGGCCGTGTCACCTTTGGAGGCCGAGTGCCTATTGCTGGCTATTCTGCCCAGGCCTGGGGAGGAGGCTCAGAGGGGGAGGCTGCAACAACCCAGGATTGCACAAGGCGTGTGTGTATGCACATATGCATACATGCACCTGTGTACACATTTACTCTCCCACACACACTCACATGGGATGGGGAGAGACAAACTTCAGACCCCATCGGCCTGGCCTCACTGCTAGCCTGGGCTCCTGAGGGGCCAGGAAAGGTATAGCCTGAACCCAGCACGTTTATTCTCCACTTGTGACAACTCTTTACGCCACCCATGGCAATGGCTGGGGGGGTGTCTGCACTGCGGAGTAGGTGGTCCCCAGCTCCTGCCCAATGGTGGTCTTTAGCCGGGGCTGCCCAGCATCCTGGGACACAGAGGTAGGATTAAGCTGTGGAGGGGGGATAGGGTACCCTTGAGGGTCTCTATTACCCTTTAGTCACCCCCCCCAGGAATCTGGGGTCCTTCTTTCAGACCCCCTGGGATCTGGGAGCCTCCACTAGCTACACCAGCCATTCCCACTCTCTGCTCCAATCTGGGCCAAAGGGCCCTGCGTCCTTTTGCTTGGGGACTCAGCTCTGTCGCTTGCAACTGCTGAGTGAATCCTCCCAGTGTGCTCACAAGGGTGGAGGGATTAATGTGTCAACATATTTGCATTATAACAGGAGCATCAGGTTCTGGGCTCTAAGTGGGGACAGGTGAGGAGCCCACTCAGGCACGCACACCCCCACACTGCCACCCACACTGCCCCTCACCCTTACCCAGCTGTCCTCCTCTGGCCCAGGCCCCAGCGGGTGCCATGTGTCAGCTGCTGACTCACTCTTGACCTTGGGGCTGGGGGACCTCGGGAGCTCCCCACCCGCCACTTGCACACTCGCAAAAGGGCCCAGGAACAGTCCTGTCCACGCTGTCTCCCACCCAGCTCTGACCTGGTGTCAACATCTCCTGCAGCCTCTCATTCTTTACTTATGTACGTAGTATTTATTTATTCCCATCTCGGCCTAAAGGGTTCGCCGCAGGTTACAGAAATACAACCTAAGAGGAGGGAGCACGGTGGGGGTGGGACAACCCAGCCTCTGAGCAGCAGGCTTCGATTCCAACCTGATCTTTATTTACTTATTTTTCCTGTCACTTCACCTCTCTGAGCCTTGGTTTCCTCACTTGTAAGATGGTGCCCACCCAAGAGGTGTTAATGGGATGAAAGGAAGAAATGCCAGGGAACGCTGGGCACACAGAAGGTGCAAACAGCACAGGAGTGTTTCAGAGAGAGAAGTCAGGGCAGGACAGGTGGGGGGTGGAGTGGAAGGTGGTGCTGGGGCCCATCTCAGAACTCTCGTGCCTTCCAGATCCTGGCAAATCTGAGCTGAAGGAAGCGGCCTGGGCAGGGGGCTCAGTCTCAAATGCGGACGGCCAGGAATCTCCCAGATTCCTCTTGGAGGGGAACCCCTTGGGTGACACCCCAACCCTGCCTGCCCCTCCTGGGGTGCCCAGAGCCTGCAGGATGGAGGACAGAGGTCTGGGGTTCCAGGTCAGGGACTTTATCCTCCCACCTAGTGCCTCCACCCAGAAGTGGGATCTTCAGCCCTGGCCTCTGAGCCTTACCCAGAATCCGAACCCCACTTTGGCCTTGAGCTCTGATCCCCATGGACTTCTTCACCCCCCAGAACCAGCTCTTGGACCCAGCTCCTAATTGCCCCCAAGCCCCAACCATCACCTCCTCCAGGGGGCAATTCCCAGCCTGCCCTGAATGTGGCCTAGCTGCTTAGGGCTCCATCCACTTCTGGTTTTTCCCCAGCCCTCAACTGCTCCTGGCCCCCCATCCTGTCTTCTGTGGCCTCCCCAAATCCTCCTCCTTAGAGGGACCTCTCTCCTGGCTGTTACCCCATCTGAAACCATCTTTCAGATTTACTCCCCTGCCTATCCCCACAGCTCGGGGTGCCCTCCCTAAGGCACAGTCCACTCTCCCTGCCCTGCTGGGTCCCCCTGCCCAATCGGGCGGTGCCTCGAAGCTCTGCACTCAGTAACTACTGTTTGTAGGGTGATCGATGAAGGACTCCGCCAGGTTGCCAGCGGAGAAGTCTCCCCATAGCCCCATGGCTTCCCTGCCAGTGGGAGTCGAATTTGCAGGCAGATTGCCTCGGGAGACAGGCAGTCAGTGCTGCGGCCATCCCCTGGGACCCAGGGGGCACAAGGCCGTGCTCACGCGGATGCCCACCCAGACAGCTGCCCTCCTGGGCATCCCTCCGAGGCTGCTGAGGGAGGCCGGGCAGGAATAACCAGATTAGCCTAAGCGGCTCCTCTTGTTTCCTGGCGTAATTGGATTGAGGCCATGTTTCGGTGCAGCTGCATTTAATATGTAATTCCAAGGCGGCCTAGCCCCCTGAGAGCGGCACTGCAGATAGGATTGGGTGGGGCCTTGGGCTGGAGAAGAGGCCCCGGGGTGGGGTCTCAACGTCTCTCCGACCTGCGCCGAGATCCAGTGTGTCCAACTCCCTCCCGGAGGGCATCGTCTTTCTGGGCTAAGGGCACGGCCTGTTCTGCCAGCATCTCTGGGCTGGGTGGGAGGCTAAGCCGGGGGCGGCGTGAGGAAGGGAGGGGCTGTCTCCAGCACCCTCGGAGGGCGCTCTGTGCATACCTGTCAACCGAGGGCATACTTGGGGAAGGGAGCGGCTACTCAGCCTACATGGGACCACCTAGGCCTGGGATGTGGGGAGAGCCCCTGGGACCCAGGTAGAGGAGTGATGGGGGAGAGGACGCCAGGCTGGGCCAGAATGGGCTCCTGGAGCCCACCCATTGCCATGTGGCCGAGCAGCAGACTTCTCAGGCTCCTGGGCAGCCAGAGGCCCAACCATGGGTTGGGGGGATCCTCCCTCGGCAGTGTCGGTCCACTGCTGGCCCGATGCTAAGTGACTGGGCAGTGACGCCAGCCGGAGCCCCTTCCCACCTGTACTTAAATATTAGTGTCTTCAGAGACCAAGGGGGAGAGATGTATGTGTCCATCTGTGGTGTGTGTGTCCCTGGTGTGTGAGCTGAGTGTCTGTATGTGTGTTGGGAGCAAGGAGCCCTTTTGTCTCCTTTTTCCCACCCGCAGCCGGAAGCCCGGCTATGTCTCCACAGATGCCCATAAGCAAGGTCAGGCTGATGAGTTTTTAAAAACCAAGAAACTGAAAAACAAAATCAAGGATGGGGCACAGCTGGGGAGGGGGCAGGAGGACAGGGCAGCCCTGTGACAGGGTCCTTGATTCCCAGACATCCCTGCGGAGACACTGCCCCAGCTGCCCAGATGGGGATGTTTCTGGCAGTGGGGAGGCAGGAGGACACCTGTTGGACAGGTGAATCGTTTGGCCTGGTGTGGCTCGTGCCTGTGCAGGAGTCTCCTCCCAGAGGCTCAGACCCAGCTCTGAAGACCTCAGACGTGGAGCTGCTTCTCCCCCATTAGTAAGAGGGGGTTCAGGCCCACCCAGGGCTGGGGAGTCACCCTGGGGTGAGAGCACTGGGCTGAGATCTGTGGACCCCTCACCCCACCCATCCCCCTCCCTCCCACCGCTCCCCACCGCTGGAGGGCCTGTGACAGCTCCTATCCATCACTCAGCCCTATTTTTAGGAGGTGGTAACCCAGCTGTGAAAATTCACTCCGTGCAGATCCCTTCCACATGAGAAAGTCTTAGCCCCAAGCCGAGGAGATGAGCAAGGCAGGAGCATGAGACGGAAAGGGGTGGTGGAGGGGTGAGTTGGAGAGGAGGAGATCCGTGTGCCACGTGGTTTGTGACTTGCAGCGGGCACCTGGCAGAGGGACACCGGGCAGCTCTGCCGAGTTGTGGAGGTGGAGGTGGGGTGGCACCAGGCCTGGCTGTCTGGGGCAGCCCACTGAGGAGGGATGGGAGTCCAGAGCCTGGGTTCTGCCCTCACTCCATCAGTAGCAAGGCCCGGCCTGCTCTGGGCTTCAATCTGCCTCTAATCTCCCACCTCCTAGGTCCTTTCTACCTCTTCTGTGTACGGCTGGTGGATAACATACAGGAACCCACTTAAATGTGCGTGTCAGGCAAACAACAAATACTTTTTTGGCATAAGCAAGTCCCGAAGATTACATGGGATATACGTACATTATGGAAATTACTGGTTATTTCTCTGAAATTCAAATTTAGTTGGACATCTGGTATTTTTATTTGCTAAATCCTGGCTGTGTGACCTTGGGCAATTTTACTTCCCTCTCCGTGCCTCAGCTCCCCACTCTGGAAACTGGGAATAATAATAGTATCCACCAACTGAATAAGGCTGTTGTAAGGATTAAATGAGCTGATACTGGTTGAGAACTAGAGCAGTGACATAAAAGTCGGCCATCTCTAGATCCCCAGTGCCAGGACAGGGCCCAGCGCAGAGAAGACATTCATTCATTCATGCACTCAGTGCATACGGCCCACCTGTGACATGCCAGGCACTGCTCCGGGGTGCTGGAGGTGGGCCACGGATCAGAGCATGAGGCTGCTCTCGGCACCCGGGAGCCTCCGCACCTGGGAGCTACTAAACCAGGGTGCAGTGAGGGGGCTCTTTTGACCCAGGAGGTGAAGTGGGGGACCCCTGGTGAGGGGGTCAGAGGGCCTTGCTGAGGAAGTAGAAGCATGCAGGCTGAGATGAAGGAGGGCAGGGAGCACGGGGGTGGCTTATTTGAGGAGCAGAGAGAGAGTGGGGAGGGATGACAGGGTCCATTGTCTCATGAGGGCCCCTGAGCTGGGCAAGCTACTAGCAGCGTCAAATTGCGTTTTAGGGAGATGCCTCTGGTTGTGGGGGCGGGGCCACCAGTAAGGAGGCTGCCAAAGGAGTGAAAACAATGCGGTGGGGGGGGGTGTTCCCTCCAGCTGTTCTCCACCTCAGGGCCTGTCTGGAGTCTCCACTTCCCCCTCCTCAGGAACTGTGTAGATTGTCCCTTCAAGTTAGGATGGAAAAGGACAAGAATCCAGCCACTGAGAGGAAGGGGCAGTGGGGCCACATAATCCATCCACCTCCACCCATACCTTCAGGTTAAGCCTGCCTGTGGTTATGCCACCTACCCGCTGGGCAGTTTTGGGCAAGTTACTTAGCCTCTCTGAGCCTCAGTGTCCCCGCCTGTAAGATGGGAACAATAGCAGGTTGTGATGAGGACCCAAAGAAATGAATTATTTCAAGTGCCAGACTTTGGATGGTGTCCAGGGAATGGTTCAGACTCAGCAGGGCCACCTGGGGCACCGTTCTTTCCAGATGGGGCGATGGGGGGTCATTGGGAAGGCAGGACCCCCTAGCCTGTCTAGATGTGGCCCAGGATTTCTGGGAAGGGCCCTCACAAGCCACCCTGTGGGGTCCAGGGAAAGGAGTCCAGGTTGGGCCAGAATGAACTCCTTGCTTACCATTTTCTCTGAGTAGAAGAAAGGGGTGCAGAGAGAACAAATTGCTTCCTGGGGCCACACTGGAATCCAAGCCTCCCAAGGCCAAGACCCCCAACCCCATCCTCACACCCTTCCTCTGTCCTGCAGGTGGTTGAGGCAGGGTCTTGGATCCCAGACCTCCCTTTTCAGCCTTGGACCTCCCTCATAAGCCTCTCCCCTTGGTACAGGGAGGAAAGAACCCACAGACTGGATTCTGGGGCCTTGGGGAAGCCCTTCCTGTCTCTGTGCCTCAGTTTCTGAATCATAAAAGGAGACCATTATCCTGAGCCAGTTTCATGTCTACTTGTGCCATTTCAAGTGACTCTTTCTAGGGGATGGGGGAGACAGGACGGGGTGGGGAGGGGGTATTCCGCCCAACATCCCTCTGACTGGCTGGGCTGACAGGTCACCCCAGGTGTTGACATGATGGGAATGTGGTCAGCTGGTCAGACCCCTCTCTCTCATGCCTCCAAGGCAGTCCTGGTGGTCAGGGCCCTGGCCTCCCACCCCGCTGTCAGTCTAGCCAGCCTTCCAATCGCAGAGCCCAGAGGAGGCCGGGCCGGACCCAGGTCCCAGCTATGGCTCTGGCCCCTGCAAGGTTCTGGGGCTGCGGGGCGTCCACTCCCTGAGCACAGGGCTGGGCCGCTTCTCCTGGGTGTCTCCTTGGGAAGCTGCAGTGTTTACCCTGCCGAGGCCCAGCTTTTACTCCCTGAGGAGTGTGTTTAGGAGGCGAGAACCACATGCGCACACACACTCACACACCATCTGACGTGCCAGACCACACGGGCTCCCAGCCCAGCCACAGATGCACCCCCAGCGCCATCTCTGGGCTCTGGGCTATACCTCCTGGGCCTGGGCCTGGGGCCCATGGCCTTGGCACAACAGGGAACTGCCACTAATTTTGAATTAACGAGTTAATGAGTGCCACGTGTGACCTCAGTTAATCCTTTCCGAAACCCCCCAGTTTTATTCTGCCCATCTTATAGACACCCACACTGGGGCTCTGGGCAGCTAAGTAACCTGGCCAGAGCAGAAGCTAGAAGGTGGCAGATGTTTGGGACCCCAAGTCTGGCCTTGGCTGCCTCAGAGAGGAGTGAGGGTGGGTATAGGGACGGTAGATCTGCAGAGGCCACCGTCCAGCTCATTGGTCACAACCGGACACCATCAGCTCAGAGGAGATGCCCGGATGCAGCCCTTTAGGTCTGTGCATGGTGCCTTGGCCCTCAGAACCTGTGGGGGGTGGGGGTGGCTCTGGTCCCTCCCCAGGCTCCCTGCATGGGGCCAGGCATCTTGGAACAGGGATAAGTGGCTCTGAGCCATCAGCAGCTGGACCTGCCATTCTGCCGTTCTGCCACTGGCTAACCTCGGGTGGGACTCTCTTCCTCTTTGGGCCACAGGACCTTTCATAAGACGGGGCAGTTGGAGCGTATCAGGGGTCCTTACTCGAAGGGGCTCATCTTGGAAATCTGATCCTCTTGCTGGAATACGACCCCTGTCCAGACATTCAGATTTACATGGGAGTCTTGGGGTCCACAGACCCTCAAAAGGCTAGGTGAGGGACCCCCTGGGCCACATGTCAGGTGAAACTGCAACAGGAAGCAAAGAAGAAATAAACCCCAAATTCCAAGAGCCGTTATCTTTTCCTGCGCTCCTAATGCGTTAGAAAGCTTAACTCATTTAATCCTCAGAACAACTCTATAACTGGGGTGGGGGTAGGGGGTGCTCTTTATTATCCCAATTTTATGGTTGTGGCGACCAAGGCACAGAGAGGTGAAGTAACATGCCCAGGGCCACACAGCGGGAAGTGGCACAGCTGGTGTTTTAACTCAGCAGCCTGGGCACTGAACCACTGGACTTAATTTGTATGGCAGGCTCAGCGTGTGTGGTTTACCATCATGCTTCATAACTTAGAGATGCCACATGTATTTTTTTGTACTTATCTGATGTTATGTAATTATTTTAATTAAAAATAAAAGATCTGGATCAGTTGACATCCTAATTTTAGCTTCTGGGCTTCCTACACTTTGGGCTTCCAAAACCTGGGCCAGAGGCAGCCCCCAATGGCCAGCCCTGACCCACCCACCAAGCCACTGTCCCCAGGCCTGACTCCCAGCAGTGCCCAGCCTGTGCAATAGCTGCAGGACCAGCCCCTCCATCCCAGAGCAGTGTGAGGATGAAGTGAGGCGCTGCCCCCCACCCCTGCCTTCCCCAAGCCCCAGCCACTGCTCCGCCGCCCCCTCCTCTTACTGCCAGCGGGCAGGGCCGAGCGGGTTATGAGTTCAGCAGTCGATTCGGGCTCACATCATCTTGTCTGCCGGGAGGATTTAGTGAGCGGCAGTCGGTCAATAGTGCGTTTGTTTTGTTATCGACCCTCGAGCGCGGCACAGGAGCCGGCCAGCCCCCCTCGGCCGCTCAGGCCTCTTCAGGCTGTGCAGCCTGGACCTGGAAGTGCCATGGGGCTGGTTGGGGGAGCTCCTTGAGGCTCCCCCCAGGTCCCCCACCACTCGCACCCCTGCACACAGCCTGAGTCCTGACTCAGGGCCCCTAAAGATCCACACTCCCCATGGTCTCAGGACCCACAGGCCCTGAGAGCAGAGCAGCCCAGTCTCCTGCCACACCTGACAAAGGGCCCTGGTCTCACGGCAATCCCACAACCACTCCACACACAGGGAAACTGAGGCCCAGAGAGGTGAAGTGACACAGGCAGTAGTTGGAGCAGGAGCTTCCAGGAGCAGGCTCCTCGTCTGGGGTCTGGGGTAGACCCCCGGTTGACCCCAGCTTGTCCAGGAGCAGTGGCTGCCTGGGAAGGTTGCAAGGGGACTCTCCTTGCCCTCAGCCCAGCCTCCACCCCGACCAGGTCCCAGTGAAAGGCAGGCACTGGGTCTCTGTCCACGACTTTTGCTCATTCGTTCACTCAGCACTGCCAGGGAGCTGCTGTGTGCAGGGCCCCAGGAATAGACCCTGCACGGCCCTGCACTGGGTGGAGAATGGGGTGGGTTCCCTGAGAGGGGTGCTCACGGGGAGTGGGGGAGCTCAGGGGAGGCTGGAAGGCTGCTCCCAGCTGGGGCGCCATGGGAGCCCGAGAAGAGGACTTTTGTGAAGGGGCGCTGGGGGGTGAAGAGAATTTTGACAACAAGGGCAGAAAGGCAGCCCAGGCGGGGGGGGGGGCAGCAGGAGGGGCCTGGTGTCCCACAGGGGTACAGGGAAGCACAGACGAGTCCGGCTGGCACGGGAAACGGGAAGGTGTGAGGAACTGTACGGACTTCTTTGGGAGCAGTGAATAGACAGCCCCTCTCGGTTTACTTAAGCAATCCCTGGAGGACACGGACCCGGAGCGCCCCCTTGCCCGACAGCGTCCCAGACGGGTCCCCCCATCATTCTTCCTTCCTCCTCTCTACCCTTCCACATCGAGAAAGAGCAAAAAACTATTATTGTTCACGCCTCATCTCCCGCCAAAGTTATTAAATTTCATTCCACGAACAAATAAATCCATTTTTATTGCAGCGGGAGGAGCGGGCAGCGGTTTACTGTTTTACCTTTTTATTTTTCAAAGTCCTGTTAAATTTGCCCCCGATCAGCTGGGCGGCCCCGAGGCCCCAGCATACTCGCCTACAAGTTTGTTATGGCGGTGGTGGTGGCGGCGGCGGCCGCGCTGGGTCCTGCCTGGCCTGCCACCCCAATCAGGTGGCCCTCCAATTGCTTGCGAGGAGGGCAGGGGAAGCTTCCTGCTAGCCTCTTGTTTGTTTGGCATTTTATAGTTTCTTAAACACTTCCCACGCATTTCCTCCTGAGGCCCAGCCCTGCCATTGCAGCTGCATTTCATGGGAGAGGAAACTCAAGCTCAGAAAGGCTCAGGGACTTGCCTGAGGCCAGGAGAACCCTAACCCTGAGTGGAAGCTCTGCGGGACCCCAGGGAGCTCTGCCTGGCCTGGCCTCCTTGAAGAGGGGGAGGGCTGCGCTCTGACCATCCACCTCAGTCGCCCCACTTAGTGAAGTAGGAACTAACTCAGTTCTGATCTCTGTCACCCACCAGCTGTGTGACCCTGAGCACTCGACCTGGCCTCTCTGGGCCTCAGTTGCCACATCTGTAGAAGGGATATAATAATAACAATAGCATTCCTTCCCTAAGAAATTGACATTCACCTTGCCCAGAGCTTAGTATTTGCCCACGCCTCTCACCAGGACCCTCCCGCAGCCCCCCAGCTTTCCGCAGGTCTCCTGGAGCCCCTGCTCTGCTCCCCTGTGGCTCGACATTGATCCAGCCCTGAGGGTCCCTGTAGCACGTGCCTTCACAGCTGAGGCCTGGGATGGGCGCCCAAGATAAATCCTCATCATGGCTATTTTTTCTCCCTAAACTATTTGCTAAAGACTTAATGACTGTCAATAAGAAGCCTGTTGCGTCTACAGCGCCTGCAGCTTGCAGAGGTTTCCCATGAAGCATTGAGGTGATGCAGTTGCTCAGGCCAGGCCCCGGGGTGTCACCGTATCCCCTCCCACATGAGTGCCCAGCTCTACTGTGTCCCCACAGGGAAGGGGACTGCCTCCCCCGTGCCCTAGATAGGGTCAGGCCATTGCAGAGCAGAGCCAGCAGCCTCAGCCCCCCAGCACAACTGGCCCCACAACTGGGGGAACTGCTTAGGTGGGGAGAGCCCCACCCCTCCCCACCCAGAATTCCAGTGGCTGTGCTCACCCTGAGACCCGTCTCCTCCTCCAGCCAACCTGGCGTGCCCAGTGAGGCTGCTCACCCCACCCGGTGCAGACAGCTGACAGCCTGCACCTCAGGCAGAGCTGGCAGCGCCTTCCCCTCCCGGTTCGGAGCTGTCTCGGGTGTCAGATGGGCTTGTGGTTCCAGGTGAAGCCGTCCAGTCCAGGAGGGGGGTGGGGTGGGGCTCGACACACACACAGCTCCTTCCTGCGGAGGCTCCCTCCGTCCACCTCTCTTAACTGCCCTGCAATCCCAGGCTGGGACAGGGGAGGTCACCTGAACCCTCTCACTTTCCCTGGGCTCCAGTCCAGCCCCATCCTTCCTCAACCCTCCCTGCCTCTGTTCCCTGGGGATTCCCTCTTCTTTTCTCTCCCAGACTGATGAGCTCTGGCACTATCAAGAAAGGCAGCACTAGATAATGTTCCCAACGCTGTCTGTTGGCACCTGGGTGGGGGGGTCACATGGATGCCCTTCTCCTGCCAAGCCCCCTACAGTTTTTAGCACCTCCAATGAAGCCCAGAGGTTGGCCAGGGTGGAAAGGCTACTCAGAGGCATAGGCCCGTGGTGTGTATGTGTGGGGGGCACATGCCCAAAGGGGTGCAGCTTGGTTCTGAGCCCATCATCTGGGTACCAGGCTGGCAGCCGGCCCAGCCCCAGCTTCTCTGCCCTCAGCAGGGAGAGAGACACATGGACAGAGCACTGAAAGCAGGACCTCCGTGCTGGCTGGACAAGGTGGAGGCAAAAGCCCCTCAGGGCTGGGGCCCTTCCTATTTCTGTGCCTCCCTGGCCTCAGTTTACTTGTCAGTCAAATGGGCATGCCAGCTCTGTCAGCTTTGCAGAGACACGCCATAAGACTCATTCAGCAGTAAATATGTGTGACAGTGACAGCCATCGTCATCCTAGCACCTCACAGGTATGGTGGGCTCTGGTCTGCGCCAGGCCCTGACATGCTCAGTCTCCTTTATTTCTTGTTGCCACCGGTGAGGTAGGTGCCGTGGGCACCCCCATTTTATAACTGCTGTGGTGTGCTGGGAGCTGGGCCAGAGGCAGGAAACAAACCGCAGGGTCCCAGCCGCTGCTGTAGGCGTGAGGGTCCCTGAAGGCAGAAGGCTGGGCCAGGAAGGTGACAGGCGGGTCAAGCCAGCCTGGTCCCCAGCTCCCCATTGCCTGGTACTGAAGGGATTTCTGGCACTGCCTGGAGGTGCCACGTCACCTGAACAGAAGGCAGAGCCCTTGCCAACGCGCCCAGGCTCCCCACGCGTGACTCCTGCCAATGCAAACGCTGCATCTCAACGCCATTAATTTACATTTTGATTCGACTTTCTTAATTTTACTTCAACTTCGCACGATTCCAGTTTGAGAATCATTTTAATGTATTTATCTGTGAGGCAATTTGTTAAATAACCCCCAAGACTCGGTGGTTTTCCGTTCCGAGCTTTTATTGCAAGGCTGTTTTAAATTGAATTAGTTGTCAGGGTCCCTGAGTGCATTGTAACAGGGATGAGTTCACTGCCAGCCCAGTCGTAAAAGTCGAGGGGAACTGCTGGCTAAATGGTTGGGAGCAGGAAGAGGCTGCCCAGCTCCTCCTGCACCCCCTCGGGGCCGTTTTGGGAGTGTGGGGGGGTGGGTAGCACAGCCTCCTGCAGTCAGGAAAGCTAACAGCTCTGGGGCCACTCCCAGTTCCCAAGCTGGGCTGCACCTGCCAGGCCACCCCTGGGGCAAGTCTGAGGCTGCCACAGGCTGGGGCAGCCAGCCCAGGTGGTGTGTGCACAAACCACAGCATGTGTGTGTCACCCCCTGAGGGGCAGCAGGGAGGCAGAGCCTGGTCTCTGCTCTGGGTCCCTGAGCCCTACAGAGAAGTGCTGGGGAGTTGGGGTGAGGTCTGTCCCCCTCATTCTGTTATCTAAGTCTGCATCTGTGCTGGCTGTCACCTGGGCTGGGGGCAAGATTTGCGAGCCGAAAGGCGCAGGTATTGAATCTATATTTCATTTTCACGTCAACAGCTGCTATTTGCCAAATAATGTACTCCCCCCTCACCACTCTCCAGGGAGAATGAAGTGGGGAGGGGGCTGAGTGTCCTATTAATGACGCAGCTGTGCTGTTCGGCCAGAGTGGGTACCGAGCAAGGCCTCTCCCTGCCCACTTCCTGGAGCTGCACCTTCGTATAGGTGAGCACGCTGGCCTCCCAAGCCCACCAGCTGACACACCTGGCCTCCAGCAGCCTTTGGCCAAGCTAGCCCTGCCTGGGGACACAGGGGCCACATGCATTCTGCCCTTCAACCCTCATGTCCCCGGGAAGCTGCCTAGGACCTGGCTAATGGACCAGGACACTGGTCATTGGGAGGCACTGGACACCTCATCAGTCTCCCCAGGGACTGTCCAGCATGAGGGAGGAGGCCGGGACCCTGGCGGCACTTGTGCCCATCCTCCGGTGCCTGGCAAGGGCCTGCCACACAGCAAGCATTCATATTGGCCTCTTGTGGCACTGGGGGCAGCACAGCACGCTGGTTATCCCTGTGGGGGATAGGGCTGGACCCTTTGGTCCCAGTCCCAACTCTGTGGCTTTCCAGTTGTGACCTCAGGCCATGTGCCTTTCAATCATGCAGCCCCTGTCTAAACGGGGTTGTCACAGGATCACCGTGCTGATTAAATGGGTGGCAGTGTCCAAAGCACCTGGAAGGCAGTGAGCGTCACCATGTTCCCGCCTGGACACAGACATCTCCTAAGGAGAGTGATTCTTTAAATACACCTCTGTAGCCACTTGGCAAGCTCCTATTCATCCCTCAAGGCCCACCCAAAGGCGGCCTTCCCTGGGAAGCCTTCCTCAGGCAAGATGAGTTGTGCTCTCCAACCTCCTACAGCCTTCTCCTACCCGGCTGGCTATGCATCGAGGGAGGGTGGACTCTCTCCTTTTCATCTTTTAAAACCTCCTCTATCGCAGGACAAGCACACACCCTGCCATGCTTACCTCCAGGCCCGAGTCCAGCCCATTTCTCCTCTGGGAAACCTCCTAAGGCCCCCAAATCTGGGTCAGGCGCCTGTCCCAGGCTCCTTCGTCATAACTCATGTCCGCAGCATTGTCACTGCCGTGCATCTGGCCTGTCCCCTCACTAGACTACACTCAGGGAGTGGGAGTGGGGGCAGGTCCCGAGTCTGTCTCGGTGACCATGGTGTCCTCCTGCCTGATGCGTTGTAGGTGGGCTCCAGAGGCACTCAGCGAATGAACAAATGAATGAATGAGCGAGCAAATGAATGATTATGGTCCTTGTGAAACTCTGGGCTCCTGGCCACTGAGTGCCCAAGGTGTTGGCTGGCAGCCCCATTTCTGCCAGCCTCTCCACTGGGTGATGGGTGCCAGGCCTGGCTGCCTGCTGGGGGGCAGGGAGGAGGGGAGGGCAGAACTCAGAGAAAGGCCCCCTATGCTGTGCTGTTTAATGTCTGGCCAGAGGCCCCACCCTCTGCACCCTGCTCTGGTGTTGTCAGGACATGCTCTGGGTTTTAATAAGGCCAAAGAGGAGAAGCCAGCTCCTCGGCAGCCAGCAGGCAGGTCTCGGGTGAGGACCCTGCACATGCATATAACACACCCGCCGCGCATGCCCAGCCAAGACAGGGACTGCCTACCTGGTGCCGGGAGAGGAAGGTGGAGGAGTCACGGCCCCGGTGTCCTGGCCCCAGTGCACACCCTCTGCTCAGCCTCCCAGACCTCCCGTCCCCCTCCCTTGGGGCCAGAGGCATTGAACAGGTCTACCCTGCACAAGCAGGCCTTCCCCTGGGTGGCCCCCCCATCCCTAGCACAAGCAGGGTGGCACGTGGAGCCGGCAATGTGGCTTGCTTACTTTCTGTCCCCAAGCCTGGGCTGTGCAGTTTGGCACTTTTTCCCCCTTCACTGATGTTTTATTCATGTAAACCCAGCCGGCATCTGTCCTCAGAAGACGAGAGAAGATGCAGGAGAGGGAGAGATAGAGGGGCTGGAGAGAAGGAGCCCTGGGTATGTGTGGGTGTCACTGTTCAAAGCCGGGTAACCTAGAAAGAGCCACTGAAGATGTGCTCTCCCCACGGCCGCCTGACAACAAGAGCCGTCATTCGGATGCGATTCATTGTCACCTCTTGGTCTATCACCAGTTCCTTTTCAAACCTCTCCACAGCTCGCGGGGGAGGGCCTGGCTCATCCCCCGCCCTCTGCCACCCTCTCTGGGGCTCGGGAGGAAGCGGGAGGCTTTGTCTGTGCTAATTGCATTGTTAGAGCGAAGGTGCTTGCGCTTGGCTGGCTAATTTGGGGCCTTTATTAACCGTGATTGCTGGCTGACAGCCGGCGGAGAGCCAGCCTGGCTGTCATGGGGGGAACTGGGTTTCGGCACACACTGAGGTGTGTCCCTGCTTCTCACCCCTACAGCGCACACCCCCATGTCACCCAAACCTCGCTCCTCTAGAGGTAACTTTATTCCTACATGAGCTTCACCCAGCAGAGGGGGAAGAAGCTGCAAGGAAGGGTGCTGGCCAGTAATGGAGGCTTCTTGGGGTGCCCGAGACTGCCCTTCCCCCACCCCTTACCGAACCAAAGCTCACCATCACCACCTCTTCCTCCATCGCTCTCTGGGCTGTGTTTGCAGTTGACACAAGTATGGCACTTCCAGTGCACAAGCAATCCTCTAGGTGTTTTACAACTGTTCATTCCTGGAGCCAATACTGACCCTCTGAGGAGCACACTCCATACTGTTCAGCTGAGGAAACTGAGGCACAGAGAGGTCAAGTGATCAGCCCAAGGGCACACAGAGCCAGACGAGTTCACCTGGCTCCTGCGTCCATGCCCTTGTCTACTCTACAGGGGCTTCATTCTGTTGCGACTGCACTATAGGGATTGAACCTTCACATCGTACTGTCACTGGGCCAAGCGTTTTCCCTCCACTTATCTGGTTTCATCTCTCACACTTGGAAGTTTGTTTCCCAGCTCCAGGCCAGGCCAGAGCATAGGAGTGGCTCAGGGCCCAGGTGCAGGGCTCGGAAAGGCTGGCCTGGGAGGTGGTGCCAGGGTGGAGGGCTCGTCCGGCATCTCCCCAGACCTTGCTGCCCTGGTTTTGGGTACAGCAATCTGGGGCCTTGACCCAGGTCAGGCCCTGCAAGGCAGAGACAAGTGCACTGAGAGCCTTTAGCACAAGTGGCTTCCCTGAGAAGCTTTACTGCTGAGTGGGAGACACGGAGCAGGGCTCCTTCCCTGCCCAGCAGAGGTCTGTCAGTCTTGTCAAATGTCAGCATCTGTCAGCGTGGCTCCACCCCCAGCACCTAGGACCCATGTCTGCAAATGGTTGGTGTTCAGTCAACCCTGACCAAGTTGTTACAAGAATCTCACTCACCCCAGTTTGGGTGCCAGCGTGCAGAGGCGGCAGAGCTGATTTAGCTGAAACCTGTGATGTTTCCGTCAGCCCCATGTGAGGTGGGACGGTGTCACCCCCGCACATTTAGAGTGCCCAAGGGGTCCCAGGGTATGGGCAGAGGGCTTGTCGGACCTAAGACCTCAGGATTTGAGATCTCTGCATAAGCTTAGCTGTGTCAGCCCACAAACTCAAGAATCCCTCTGGGAGGCAGCCGACGCTCATCACTTGCTCATTGGTTCATGCACCTCAGGTTTATTGAGCACTTACTATGTGCCAGGCACTGTGCAAAGCACAGAAGGCTGCTCACAGAAGCAGATGGGAGGTGCAGCCCACATAGTGTGAGAGGACCAGTCCCCTGTGTAAAAAAACAACTGTGATGCCAGCCAGGGCAGTGCAGAGAAGGGACCCCTGTTTGGGGAAGTTTGGGAAGGCTTCATGGAGGAGGGGGCTTTTGAGCAAGGCCAAGTGGACATCCTCCAGGCAGAGAAGGGGCCAAGGCACGCCAAGCAGAGTCTTGGACAAAGTCTCAGAGACATGAACAAGGCAGTATTTGTTTGAAAAAGTAGCCACCAGAAAAGCAAGGGGAATGGAGGGGGGGGGGGCGGAGTCCAAGAATATCTCATTTACTTCTCTGAAAAGCAAAGTTGGAACTTAATGTTCCACTGAGTGCTGCTCCCCAAAGTGCTCTAGCTGCCTAATTTGGGGACAGAAGGAGACATTTGCACATGCAGAATAGGGACCGCACCCACAGATAATCCCATTTTAACAAGTCCGGGGTGGCACTGTGGACTGACCGTGCATATTTTATTGCAGTGCACAGCCAGAGACTAGTTGCCCAGGGGCACTATGGGGTCAGAAGCAGGTGACTTGAAACCCCTTGCTGTTGGGAGCAGGAGGAACCCCAGGGCTAGACTGGGTCGAGCAGACCAGACACACTCCTCTCCCCTAGTGGAAGGGCCCTCCCCTCCAGCTGGGGGCAGGGACAGAGGCCCAGCGTTAAGGAAGGACGGACAGCAGCAAAGTCAGCGCGCGCATCCATCTGCCCTGACAGCCAGCAATTACACCGCGTGATCGCCAGATTACTCCAAATGCATTTATTACAGGGGTTAGAAGCGGGGGACTTATTTACTGGCAAATCCATACTCATTACAAGACTCAGCCTAGCCTAGACTGAAAACAGCTCAACTGAAACAAATAATTACCAAAGTCCTTCCAGCGCGAGGCTCTCAGGTGGTTGGGGAGTAGGGGGGCGCCTGGCCCTTTGCAGGAAGGAAAGGAAGACGCTGCAGTTGAGGGTGCCTGGGGGTGAGGGAAGACCCTGCCTGCCGCCTCAGTTGTGTGCAGGCCCACCCAGGTCAGGAACAGGCAAACGAGCCCCGGGGGGCTACACGTGTGGCCGGGAGGGCTGTGGCCACCGCCCACACCCGTGGGCTAGGGGAGATGCAAGCGGAAAGGGGAGCAACCTGAGGTTCACGGGGTTCCTAGACTGGGCCTCGCAGAGGCAGTGCAAGTCCCACATTTTCCAGGGAAGGAAACCCTGGGCTGGGCACAGAGCACAAGCCCCCAAGTTACTGAATGAATGAAAGGCCGAGTAAATGGAAGGATAGCCCGGACAGGGTCACACAGGCCGGGGGCACATGGAGGAGCACCTCCCAGGGCATCGCTGGTCTGGGGTCTTCTCCAAGTACCCCCCTTGCAGGCACACAGCCCTGACCTTGTAGCCACGGAGCTGACAAATGCTGGGCATCCTGGGGGAGTAGGCTAGGGGGACACCAGCAGCAGCACAGACTGGACCCTCAGGCTCCACATGCTTTCCGCACCCACCGGGGACGCTGGGGTCTCAGGAACAAAATCAGTACAATATTTTTTTTCAGGACTGGCAGAGCTCCCCTGGACTCCTGCCCCCATTTTGCAGATGAGGAAACTAAGGCCCAGACAGGGACCAGCCAGCTGTGTGGGCCTGCCTAGAGACGGAAAGCTTCCCGCCTCGCCGGGAGCTCTTGGGCCTCCTGGGCAGCGGCGGCAAGTGCCCGTGTGGGGAACTGTCAGGCGGATTGAAATGTGGGCTCGGCCTCTCTGCCCGCTGGGCAGATGCTGGCACTGACACCCGCGCCTTAAATATTCATTCACTTGACAGAACACTAATTAAACAAAGTAAGGTGCATTATTACTTGATTAAATTTTTTATTGGCAGCTTAATTGGTCTGTTAGTTGCCCCTTAGGGAGTTGTTCGCCCGCTCCCCCCGCCGAGTGAGAGGGGGCCCTTAGACTCCCTGTGCTGCCCTTCACTGCTGGCACGTGTGCCACCCCGGCTCCCTGCCCTACTACAGTCCTAACGCTGAGCCCGGCGCCTGGGGTCTCAAGCCCCACCCCCAGGGTCGCCAAGGTTCCTCTCATTGGGTCAGGTTGGGACTGGCAACCAATCAGCGCCCAGGGGCGGACCTCTCAAAGTCTAGCTCCCCTGCCCTCCACCTCAAAATGCACTTCAAAAGGCTCTACTGAGACCCCTCAGAGAAGGAATGGACCCAGGCTCTGAGCGAAGGCCGAGTCTGACTGGGCCTGGAGTGGCTGAGTGATCCACCCCTCTTTGGGCTGGGGCCTCCATTTCCCTATTTGCACCACAGCAGGGCTGGCCCCCACAGGCCCCCTGGCACAGACACCTCCCTGCTTACAGCCTCTGTGCTATCTGTTCCCCCTACAGGAGTGGAGGTGCCTTACAGGCAGGGATGGCCTGGGGCCCCCTGAGCCCTCATGGTCCGGCCGAGAAAAGGCCTGGGAATACCCCCTCAGAGTAGGTGAGCCCACTTTCTTTGTCCAGCCTTCCATCCTGGGGGCACCTCTTCCTACCACCTCTGCAGGTTGCAAGGCAGCCCGCTCTGCTGCACCCCTCCTGGAGTAGGTGTTCACAACCCCCAAGCCAGTGGCTGGCCACATCCATGCGAAGTGGAGGTGGCACGTGCATGTTCCCTCTTTACAGCCCGCACCTCTTCCATGCTTCTCCCACCTCCCCCAAGGGTGAGCCAATCTTTGCCCCTGCAGACAGGCTACCCCTTTCCCCTCTTCCCCCAAGTCTGTCCGGGGTTGCAGTGGAGAAGCCAGAGGTATTCTGTCCTTTCAGCACTGGCCAAACCCTTGTGTGAGCCTCAGTTTCCCCAGTGCAAAATGGGCGCCTGTCCTCATCCAACAAGCAGAACATGTCTTTTGGGCACTAAAGAAGGTGTGCCCCCCACCAGAACCAGTGTTTAAACCAGCACACCACTGCTACTACCTCTACATCTTTGATTGTTCGCACCAATTTACTTTTTATATCACTCATTTGGACCCATCTTTATATACTAAAATAAATGCTTTAAAAATTGAAAAAAGGAGTGCGTCCTCTCCACTGGGCAAGCTGAGCGCCCTGAGGTCCCATCCTCACACTCACATCACAAGGGCACTGCCCTCATCACTCCAGTTTACAGGCAGCCGGTCCAAGGTGCTCAACGACTTGTCCAGGGACCCACACTGGGCCCTAGGGCCTTGCGTCCACAGCGTAGGGGGGAGGGGAGCAGAGAGAAGGGGAACAAGGTTGGAAAGCTACTGAAAAACCAGCGGTGGGCAAAACTCAGTCTGTCTGTTCTGTTCACACACCCACTTGCCAGTTCCTCAGCCCATCCAGCAAACAGTGAACCCCATTCTGGGGGTGGGGTCAGGAAAGAAAATGGGGCCTTCCCAAGGTGGCTCGGGTCTGTGTGTCATACCCCTGCCTCCTGCCATACCCAGTGCAGTCTTCCCATGCTGGTCCCACTCACCCTGATGCTGCCTTTGCCATGCCATCCCACCCTCCAGAGAGGATGCAGGCTGGGCTGATGACAGAGGAATTGTCTGGCAGCCCCAGAAGCCGCCTCTGGCGAGCAGAAGGCGAGGTAATTGGCATCGCCGGCCACAGGAGCAGGAAATGAGCGGCCGCAGAGCGTGTGGAGCGGGAAGCTGTTCAGTGTCATCGGCCTTATCTGGGAACAGGCTGCCCAATTACAGGGCTCTGCCCGCTGCACTCAGCAGCTGCCGGCTCAGCTGCGGCCCCCTCCCCAGTGTCCTCACTGTATCTCCAGGCCTGGGGCATCTGCTGCCCCTTCTGGAAGGCACGAGACAGCTGCCCAGAGAGGCCTGCCCTAGTACTCCCCTGCTCCAGGTATACAGCTGGAGACGCCCCTCCCAACCCAGCCTGGCATACAGGGGAGCAGTGACAGGCCCCACCCCCTAGGTTCTCCCTACCTGCAGGTGCCTGTCCAGGCGGAGCCCCGTCCCAGGCTGCCTCCTCTCCCTTTAGGCTGGGAACTGAGATGAGCAGTGAGGGGCTCTTAGTGGGGCTGTCAGGGGTCCCCAGCTGCCCCAGCCCAGGGCTCCCTCAGGGCAGGAGGAGCAGATGCCCTGCCCCTTCTACCAGCCACCACATGAGAGGATTAATAATTCTGTGGGTGGACAACGTTCAGAAATGCAGCACCACCGGGGGCTGTGACAGGGTGTCATCTACTAGATAAATAGGACTATAACGAGTTTGCAGTTGCACAGAACGCAGCCCAATATTAGCAGATCATACTGTGGCTCACAGATCGGAGAGGGGACGGCTGTCCCAAGAGGGCTGAGCCAAGGGTAGCGCTGGGCTACCCTTCCTGACCAGAAATGGTGAGGCACCCAGATGGAAAGAGAGCTGGTTTTGGGATTGGCCCTGCCTGAGTTCAAACCCTGTGACTTCACCAATTCATGCGTGCCTCCATTTCTGCATCTGTAAAGTGGGAGAGCTGCTGCCTGCTGGGGGTTGCTGTGAGAACTCAGTGGGTTCGTGAACGTAACTCTTAGCACCACATGAGCAGAGTAAATACTCAACAAATGACTGTCCCCTTCCTTCTCTTCTCACAAGAGCCTTGTCAGACCCCCCTTCCTAGGAAGGTCTCCCTCGGGTCTGTAGACCGAGAGAGGGAGACCCTGCGTGAGGGGCACCTTTCCGCAGCCCCCTCTCCTGACCTGGCCCTCCTCTGTGGCCCACGGGTGACAGGTGCTCAGCGGGGCTGCCCCTTCCACAGCACATTTACGTGCCCTCCGGGGGCCACAGAGATGTGAGAGTCCCCTTTCTGTTTGAAGACCCCCTTCCAGCAGGCCGAGAGGAGATGCACCTGGAGTCAAGGTCCCCAGGGTTCGAGTCCTGGTTGGTCCTTCACCAGCCAAAGAGCCTCAGGAAGTCAGCTCCTCTGCCCCTCTCTCGGGCCTGTTTGGCCCTGGAGAACACTGACTCGTCTCCGTGCCAGGCTTGCTCACTAACTGGGAAGGGCTGGGGCTGTGATATCTGGCTCCTCTCTGTCCTCGGTGCTGGCACGAAGTCTGGCACCAAGTGGTCACTCCCCACGAGGTTCTAATTCCATCTCAGCAGGTGAAACTACTTACCAAGCAGGAGCTGTGCCCGAACAGGGCAGACGAGGAGTCCCGCTTCCCTCCGGCCGGCCGGAGCACAGGGACTCCACCTGCTCTCAGTCCACAGGTGGGGGCGACTGGGTGGCTGGGGCTGCTCCTCCCCTAAATCCAGCCCCCAGCCAGCTGGCCCCAGAGACTTCGTTCCCACAAGAGCCCTTTCCCCCAGCCTTACACACCTGGGCTAGCTGAGGCGCGGAGTGGCGCAGGGGCCACCAGGGCCACCAGGCACTCAGGAACCAGACGAGCATACTGAAAGCCCTGTTTAGTGAAAGCCGGCGTGGTAAAGACTGGCCTGCAGGGAGAGGCCGGACAGTGGGGGTGGCCAGGGGAGCCTTCTTAGGGGAAGCGATACTGGAGCAAAGGCCAAAAGGAATGCCAGAGCAGGCCTTCGCTGGGTAGGGATGCCAGGATGGAAAGGAGGGGCTGTCCTTGTGGCAGGAGCCTGGAGCCTGGAGCCTGGGGGATATAAACATGATGAGAGACAGGGGGCCTTCCCTAAGGGATGGGACAGCACCCTCCCCAAGTGCCTCAGACCCCTGACTTCAGCCTGGGTTTCATACCACCCCCACCTCACATCACAGAGCCCCAGGATTGGCCTAACTGTCCCTAGTGAGAGCTACTAGTGGAGAGAGCCCCCAGGGGTCCCTCTCTCCCACAGCCTGTTGGCTCTGCATCTTCTCCATAACCAGTCCTGCCTGCTGCCTCCCAGACTCAGGACTCATCACCCAGCCCCATCACTCTGGGCTGTGAGGGCTGGGGGCGGAGTCGGGCTGGTGGCCCACCTGGCCCCTGGCTGTCACTTACAGATGGAAACCTGGGTTCAGTCTCTCCATCTGTCTGTCCATCCTCTTGACAGCCTCCTGTATCCCACAACTGCTCCCCCTTCCTCACCATCCTCCTCCCTGCAGACAGCTTGGTTGGGCTGTAGGTGTGAATTTCCACCGGGAAAGGGGGCCTGTTCCTTCTGGTACTGAAGCAGAGCCTGGGGTGGAGGGGAGCTGGAAGCCATAGGGGGGGGTTCAGGGGGCAGGAGTGGCTGCGCCCTGGAACCCTGCAGACCATGGCTGAGGTCCGGCTGTCTCGGCCTCTCTTGTGGGCTCAGCTGCCACAGATCCTCTGGCGAAGTCACACAGGTGTTTGTATCCAGGCCTGGATGGCCCAGAAAACAGCAAAGCAGGCTGTGGTCCCAACTGTCTTGACTGCATATCAGCAGGGGGAGCTCACAGTAGACTCCTAGCCCCCTTTCCTCTTCTTCCTCTCCTAATACAGCCTCCTGCCAACCTTGCCAGCAGTGAGGACAAACTGCTCTCCCATTTTGTGGATGGGTGGCCCGAGACCCAGAGAACTGACAACGTATCTTGGGGGCCTGTCATTCACATGAGCTCCCCGAGTGCCCACGTGGCCGTCAGCAGGAGCCAGTGTGGCCTCTGCCCCACCCTGCTGTCTCCTGCCTGCTCCAGCAGTCCCAAAGGGACAGGAGCACACCCAACAGTCACGAGGCAGGCCTGGTGCTAAGAACTATACCCAGACTCATGCCCTCTCTACGGAGGGGGAAACCGAGGCAGTACAGAGGAGCAGGGGACACACCTGGCACTCACCCCACGGCCCACCCTCTGTAAATATTCCCTGCTTGTCTAACGTGCCAGGCCCTGGGGAACAGACAGCACTGAGGCTCCTGGCCCCGCAGAGCTCACTGTCTGGTGGGGACAGGCTATAGATAGAAAATGTCACGTTGTGCCCCGTGCTGGGAAGGACACGGGTGAGATGCCTCCCACTTCCTCCTTGGCCCTGGTGGGGGGAGGCCTGAGGGAGAGGGACAGGCAGACCCTCAGCTGCCCAATCCTCATCCACACCCATCCCCCCCAGGCCCCCGCCCCCACCCCCGCCTGCGCAAAGCTCCTTTCCCTTGTGGTGCCTGCTAATGAAGGGCAACTCCACCCACCCAGAAACCCGGCTGCTTCCAGCTGGTACTCAAAGAGGTGTCTCTGAGTGTGATGACTGCGTTTGTTCCCAGTTCCTGTCTCCCGCCCCCCACAGTGTTCCTCTCAAGGTAAATCAGAGGCAAAACTATACTGGCTGCCCCTCGCCCCCACTCTGGGCCCAGCACCTCGTCCAGGCTGGGCTCTGTGCCGGGTCCTGTACTGGGCACGGCAGTTTCGGGGGATAACTAAGGCCCAGGGCTGCTCTCAGAACACACTGGTTGGCCATGATGAGGGTCAACTTCTAGACCAGGCTAGGAGAAGCAAGGAGGGCTTCCTGGAGGAGGTCATGTCAGCACAGAAAAGGAAGAAAAGGCAGGTGGGAGCCAGACTGCAGAAGTTTGGGAAATGGCAGGTGGGAAATTCATCAACCATTTTGAGAAGTGTGGCTGTGAAGGAGAGGAGAGAGAGGGCAGTAGCTAGAGGGGAAATGGAGATTCAGGGGTTGTTTTTAACAGGAGACACTAAGTGTCCTTAAAAGCTGACTGGAAAGTGCCACCGGAGGAGAGTGGCCACTCAAGAAGAGAGAGTATGAGTGCCAAAGGGAAGACCCATCAAGGCAGGAAGGGGCTGGCCAGGTGGGGGTAGAGGCCAGGACCAAGAATGTTTATAGGTTGGGTAGCAAGATAAAGGGAATTTCTGTTCTCTGAGAAGTGAGAGACGAGGTCCTCTCTCTCTCCCCAGGAAACACCCACCCATTTAAAAGATGAGAAAACTGGTCCAGGAAGATTCCACGGTTTGCCCTGGTGCACAGCCCACATGGCGCCCACAGGCTGCCTGCTGGCCTGCACTCTGTCAGGCGCCTCTGGGCTGAGGGGACAGGAGGGGTGAAGGCCCCAAGGGCACCCTGCAAGAAGCCCAACGCACACTGTCGTGCAGGGAATCCAGCGGGGTCTCTGCTCCCGCTCCCCACACTAGAACGCAGGATAATGGTGAGGCCAGAAAGGAACACCCACGGAGCCATAAGTATGGGAGTCATATCACTATATTCTCTCTGGCGGCTGGGTTGGAGAAACAGGAAACAGGAGCCACACAATTCGCAACCCTCACTGCTCCGCTTACAGGCTCAGCCACCATCTTCTTGCCAGCCCCCATTTTCTGCTAGCGTAGCCACAGCAGTTATATTAGTGGCCAATGGCTCACTGGTTACAGCTGACGGCCAACTAGCCACAGCTGATGGCCATGCAATCACAGTTGATGGCCATTTACTACCTGAGCCAGCACCTGTCTATGTGAGGCCGCGAGCCTGGAAACTACTTTCTGGGGTTCTGTCCCCACACCCACTTTGTTGATATAAGCCAGATAGGCCACCCTGGATTTATAGGGAAGCATGTTTTCCAAAGCGCTCACATCAGACCCGCTGCCTAGGGCACTCAGACTCCTAGGGAGTCGGCCGCTGCCTTCCTTCACAAACTTGTTAATAATCCCAGGTGTCAGGCAGCCCTTCCTCTCTGTCTAACCTAAATCTCCCTGGTCATGGCTGAGCCTACTGTCTTTGTGCGGCCCAGCCATCCTGGAGCTGGCTGCCATCTGGCCCCTCTCTCTAGTGCCTTTTGCTGGGCACACAAAGGGCAGGAAAGTGTTTGAGGCCTCACCCTCTCCACAACCTCAGTGGGTCCCCGTCTCATAAAGACATCTCCGGAGAGCTGGGGGCCTCCCAGGCCGCTGCCCGCGGCTCCTCTCTAAGTGGGGACTTTCCCTCAGACTCTGGCCGGCTCCCCGCTCCTGTCTCCTGCCTGGTGGGAGAAGTCTGGGGCCATTCACAGGCTGGGGCACCTCCTGCCCCAGGGCTGGGCCTCCCTTCCTGAACTGGGCTGGAGGCAGGATTCACTGGCATCACCTGGGTGGAGTGCTCAGCACTGTGCCCAATAAGTACATGGGAAGCGTTTGGTAGGGAAGCTGACTCCAGGCCGAGTCAGGTGGTAGGCAGGATGGCATGGAAGGAACCTAGGATGTGGCCTCATCTCTCAGCTGGGCCACTAGCTCTGGGTGGCCCTGAGCAGGTCCCTTCCCTTCTCCATGTGCAGGCAAGCGAGGAGCTCTGGAGCGGGAGGCAGCCCCGGGTCCTGCTCAGCATGCAGCCCCTTCTGAGCTGGAAGCCAGAGCGGGGAGCGCAAGGGGGAGGGGCAGGGACTCATGCTCCCTCAGCCCCTTTGCCCAGGCAATCACACCTGCAGAGGACCCCACTGAGCGACGTCCCTCAGGGCAGGGTGCCTGTTATCTCTCCACTGCCAGCACCAGCCCTGGGCTGTTTGTGCTGAGGCATCTGGGTTTAGAGGTGTCCCTGCAGCCTCAGATCAGCCCTGCTGCCCGCCCCCCAGGCCTGAGTTCCTGGCCACACTCCCATGGGGGACACAGATATCCCTGGCCCAGCCTGACCCAGCACCTCAGCCCCCCAGGACTGCACGCCTGGCCTAGCAGCCCCTCCAAATCCTGACCTGAAGGAAACTATGAGCTGTGACAGCCCATTTGCAGAGCCTGGCCTGGTTAATCTGCTTCGTTAAAGGCACTAATTAATTGGCTTAATTAAAAGGGTAACCTGGAAGCCAGGAGAACTACCTCCTAACGAGGCCCGAGGCTGTGCGGAAACAGCCCACAGCTGAAGAGGGAAGCCCCCCCCCCCCCCCCCCCCCGCCTAATCCCCAGCATGCCCTTCCTAGGGCCCTGAGCCCAGCTGAGCCCCTGGCTTCCTGCAGCCCCCAGCCCCCAGCCCCCATCAGCCTGGTGACTGCTGACCCTCTCCTGCCTCACACGCTTCTCAGTGGGGCTCAGCATGCTGGTGGGAATCACAAATCCCACACTCACAGGCACCACTTGATTGCAGTTAAGAGCCCAGAATGTAAGCACCGGCCGAAATTAGACCATTACACCGAGCACAGACCAGTTGTAGCCAATAAAGGTTAACAGGCTTGGAGAGAGCATGGCCTGACCACACTGCACCTGTCCCAAGGGGAGCTGCGGGAGCTTTAGCAGGGGCACTGCTGGCACTGTGGCAGAACTCCACCTGGGCACGGAGCCCCTGGACCACCAGCTTCCATGATCACGAAGCTCTGGAGTCAGAACTGGGTTTAAATCCCACCTCCACCTCTAGAGGCCGGTGGTCGTGGCAAGCTGCTTTGCCCCATTCTTCCTTTGCAAAACACCTGCCTGGTACGTGGCAGCTTCCCTTCCCAGGTTGCCCTCCCCAGCTCAGCAGGAGAGAGTACTGGGATTGATTGGCCATGTCTGCCCAGGGCAGCAGGTCTGTGTGCCACTCTGCTCCTGCCCATCCTGCCAGCCTCTGAAGAGGCCAAGTCTCCATGTCAACGTTTCAAATCTTTCCCACAGCTGGAGGAAAACAGTTCTTACAACTCCTCTCATCTTTACAAGGTCTCACAGCTCAAAAAGGTTTTTAACAGACAATATTCATTGGTGCCTCCCGCCACCTTTCAAGATTTGGAATTGAGCATTTCTAGTTTAGAATGGAGGCTTGGGGTGGCTTATCCAGAGCCATTCCCTGGCCCTCAGGGTGTTCCTTTTCACTGGAAGGAAGACAGTGAGGACATCCTTCAAGGAGAAATGTGCTCTGGTGTGGGGACCCTGCCCTCCACCTCCCCCAAACCCTGCCCAAGATGCCAGCCAAGCTCGTGAGCAGCCCCAACCTCTCGTCTGAGCAGAAATGGCATAAACACATTACAGTGTTTAGGGACCGAGTGGCCCCAGAATATCCACTCACTGCCCCTCTCGTAGCTCCTCCAGAGAGGAAAGACAGGACCTCGGGATGGGGTGGGGGTGGGCCCCAGGGTCCAAAGGAGCCTAGTTAGGCCCTAGAGTCCCTGGGGAATGGACAGGGAGTGAAACGAGAGGCCATGGGCACTCTGTCCATCATTTTAAGATGAATTCGGGTTTGTGAGGGTGGGAGAGACCCATGAGCATCTGAGGCCCAGCCCTGCCCACCTGATGGATTTGGCCTAAGGGCAGTCTGGCCAGCCCACTGTGAGGGAGATCGTCAATCACGACTCTCTGCATCCCAAGAGCTCAGGGAGCCTGAGCTCAAAGAAAAGTGTTATCTGGGCCCCAAAGAAAAGTGTTATCTGGGCCCAGGGCCGGTGTACACATAGCTGTCAGCTCCCAGGCCTCTCCCACGCTGAAATTGCATTAGTGGTGTGCGTGGCCGACTGTCAGACCCGGACAGATTTAGTTTCCACTCAAACAGCTGTTAGCCTGCTCGGCCGTCAGCTCTACCGCCCGCTCGGGAGCCAGAGTGAGGCTCCAGGGAGGGGCCACCATGAGGCTGTCACCATGGACGGAGTTGGTCCAAGCCGCCAGTCCTCCACCTCCTCCCAGTTCCTCCCTGGCTTGCAGACCCATGCACCCACCCCATCACCCACTCGGGCACCCAGAGGGCTGTCAACACCGGAGTTTTCCCAGAGCTGCTTCATCCAGAGGGACCAGCCCCTTCCCTCCCCTGACCGGGCACCCGTGCTGGGCAAGCTTCTGCCCACATCATCCTATCTTGGCATCGCTGGCCCCATGTTACAGATGAGGAAACTGAGGCCTAGGGAGGTGGCTAGGTGAGTGGCCGGGGGACTGGAGCCCAGGTCTCTGGGAGCTGCACCCCAAGGATGGCATCGAAGGAGTCAACCCCCACCCAGGGAGGCGGGCAAAAATACTTGGGCCCAGACAGCTGGAGTGCATGGTGGGGGACTCAGACTGGCCCCCTGGCAAGGCTGAGTGAGGAGGATTTAGGAGTGGGTCTGAGGGGCTAGGCAAGGCCACTTACAATGAGGAGGCCTTAGAGGGGGTACAAGAGTGCGGCTGGGAGTGCGGGAGGCGCGGCTCAGATAATGGGGCCCAGGAGGGTCAGCCCTACGAGTCAGCACCCTGCTTGGGACGCTGCCCAGGGCCAGTGGCCCTCGGCACACTGAGCCACAGCTGTGTGCTCACTCCTGCCTCAACAGTTTGCCCTGGGCCCCCGAGACCCTGCCTGTCTTTCCCATTAGCACCCTTAGGTGCAGGGGCGAGGCACCCACCTGGAACCCAGCACAGTGTGGCAGAGAGGAACCTGCTCAGTCCGCTGGCTGGTGATGTTGCTAACCGCCGCATGGCCTTCACTGGGCCAGGCTTGCACACAGCCTGTGAGGGGGAGTCTCCTCCCCAGGTAAGCCCAGGTAACAAGCACAGAGGGGGTGTGGGCACAGAAACGTCCACAGCCACATGGTCAGGAAGGAGCAGAGCCAGGACTACTGGGTCCTACCGAGGGCTGCGTCAGGCTCTGCCCATGGCTCAGCAAACACCCCGGGGCAGCAGGCAGGCCTTGTCCAGCTGCCCCCGGGCAGCCTGCACAGAAGGGCATGTAGGCAGAGCACTGGACTCAGCGTGAAGCCCCGGGGCTGAGCCCTGGTGGCTGCCAGTCCTCCAGGAGCTGCTTCTCTCTGGGGATCCGGTCGCCCAGGCTGGTGTGCGGGTCCAGGGAGACAGACAGCAGGGCTGAGGAGGGACTTGAGAGCCTGGCACCTGGCTTCCCTGCAGGGGTCACCTGGGCCCTGGCCAGGAGACACAGATGATCACCCCATCATTTCACTAGGCCACTTATTATAAATATTAATAGCATTCATTATTTCTAATCGGACATCCAAGCCTGGGCTGGCCACCAAGCTCCGAGGGAGGGGTAGGGGAGGGAGGCCCAGCCCAGCCTCAGCAATGACAAGATTTCACCTGTGGGCCCCCTAGGCTCTGCGCCCATTTCACAGATGGGGAAGCCCATCCAGCTGAGGATGAGAAGGCAGGCTCAAAAGCAGGACACGGCTGGTTTGCAACCTGCCCTGCAGAAGGTCCCTAAGCTGTCTGTCTGGCCCCACGCAAAGCCCCTGTCCTTCCCCCAGCAGGCACCTCTGGGGGAGGGGACGGGCTGGTGGACCTAGGAAACCTAGACTACCCAGGGAATCTGCCCTCGGGGGTGTGGCCTGGAGGCCGCTGCGTCAGTTTCCTCACCTGTATCGTGAGGTTGATAGCACCTCCCTTATAAGGTCCTTTTTCGGATTAGTTAGTTATGCAGCTCCATGCTTAGTACTGGGCCTGGTGCGCAGGAAGTGCTGAGTTGGCTGGGCCCCTCACTCCCCGCCTATGACAGCGGTGGTGTCCTGGTGAACAGCACAGCCTTTTGGGGACAGTGGGCCCACGGTCAATCCCTAAGGCTGTGGGACCTGGACCAGTCCCTTTTGCCGTTTCTGTGCCTCAGTTTCCCTGACTACACAGTGGGGTTGTAATACATGGTCTCGGAGGGTCCTCCAGGAGTGACTATCAGTGGAGGGGGGGCTCAGCCCCGAAATCCCTCAAGTCTCTTGCTGGGACTCTGTCACCTACTCCACCATCCCCGGCCTAGGAACTTGTTGCCCCACCCACAAGGGTCAGGCAACCATTGCACCTACCCCGAAGGGTAAGCCTGAGGAAGGACGCAGTGGGGACTGTAAGATGCAATCTGCCCATGACCAGGCACTCCTGTCCATTTCTCGGAGTGTCAGTTTCCTTGGCTCGAAAATGGGGTGACAGGACCACCCTCACCCAGGACTGCAGTTCAAGTCAAGTGAGATGGTTGGGAGCTCTGAGGGGCAGGGCAGCGTGGCTCGGCCTCTGCTCAGCGCAGTGGCCATTTGGGGGCTTGCCAGGGATGGCAGGACCTGGTGCTAAAAAATGGGCTCGGCTTCCATCAAATATATGGTGATGGAAGGAGAACTGAGTCTGGGTGGTGAACTCACAATGTGCTATATAGATGATGTATTACAGAATAGTACCCTTGAAACCTATGTAACTTTACTAACCATTGTCACCCCAATAAACTGTAATTTGAAAAGAAAAAGAAGAAATCATGAAATCCTAAAAAGAAAAAGGAATGGGCTCTGGAGTGAGACGCAGCATGCCCCTTAGTGTTATGTGATGTGGGATGAAGGTCTTAACCTCGCAGAGCCTCAGTTTTCTCATCTCTAAAATGGGGTGAATAACTGCACCATCTGTAGGGCTGCTTTGAGGGATCATGAGATAATCCACATAAATACCTCTCAGCAGACATATGTCAGGAGTTCCTCGAATGACAGCAGATGTTGTCATTATTGCTGCTGCTGTTGTTATTACTATTAATTTATTCTCTAGCTTCTGCACCCCCTCCCCAGCCTGGATTGGGCCAGGGACCAGCCCCCTCCATGGTGAGCTGGGAGGGGTGGGTTCCCAGGTCCTGGCAACACAGACCACACCCATGCTCGATCATCCAGGGCAGCCCCTTCCCAAGGAGGCCCCCAGCCTCTCGCAGACAAGGCCCTGGGTCAGGGCAGGGGCAGTGCGCTGGCACAAAGGCTGGGTTCTGTCTGTGCCTGCGGTGGGGGCAGCTGCCCACGGAGGGCCCTCCGGCCACAATGAGGCCTTTGAGCAGCTGCTGCAGGAGGCAGGCTCTCCTTGGAGGCCCCCCGGCTCTCACAAGCCCTGTCTGTCTGTGAGGCCACTGGGCCAGGCAGGCAGCTGCCGTGGGGGCAGGGCCCGCGCCTGTCCTGCTGCTGGGCACACCATCTCCCCAGCCTCCTCCGGGCAGGGCAGGCTGTGGGCCTGAGAGCCAGGCAGGGCCTCCCCCTGTCCCCTCTCTGAAGGGACAGTTCCAGGCCCAGCACACAGGATATGGGAAAGCCTGTCTCTCCCACCCAGGGCTCTCACAAAGTCACAGAGCTAGGCTGTGCCTCCTTCCCGCTCTTAGTCTCAGTTTCCTCATCTGTAAAATGGAGCCTCCAAGTGCATCCCTGGGCAACTGCGAGAATCAAATGAGACGGGCATTTAACTCTCCACTCAGTTCTGTCTGGGTGGAGGCGGGAGGGCTCAGGGGATGCTGCTGATCAGCACCCCATCATTGCTCCTGCTTGGGGCCCGGCTTCATCCCTAGCTCCACCTCAGACTTGGCCAGGTGACTGAACCTCCCTGGGTCTTGCTTTCTCCTCTATAAAATGGGATAACGCTACCCGCTCCCAGAGCTGCTGTAAAGAGAAAGCTATTGATCGACAAGCTTGGGGCTCAGGAAGCCTTGGATGAATGAATGAATCCCAGATTCGCACCTCGGGGCGCCTGTGGTGAGGAAGGAGGAGTACAGGCTCGTGGAGGTGGCACAGGTGTAAACTGCAGCCGCCTATACCATCGTATGTCACAAGTCAGATGAGAAGCCTGGGAGGCAGGAAGGGCGGGTTCCTCTTCACAGTCAGGGAGAGCTTCCCTCCGGAGGTGGCATTCACCTAATGTGGGGAGTGAGGGTGGCCTTCTGGACACAAGGAACAGCACAGTCGAAGGCTCAGAGGTGTGAGCTGTGTCATCCACAGGCCTAGTGGGGGAGGGATTAGAGGAAAGGCTATGGGGCCAGCCAGGGCCGAGCTGGGCTGGGAAGGTCTGAAATGCCAGGCCAAGGGCCTTGGACTCAATTTTTCAGGAACTAGGGAGCCACTGATGGTCTCAGAGCCAGCGAGTGACTTGATTAAACATAAATTCTCTAAATGTCTGGCAGTATCTGTGCTAGAGGGGTGGGCGTGGGGGGACATCTATGTAGCATCCCGACTATCTGTCCCATTATTACAGCTTAGAGTGTCGGCCAGTCAGGAGTGTGTGAATGGGACTCAGGCCAAGCAGAGCCACTGGGGCCTGACTCTCTGCAGTCCTAGTCCCAAAGCTGGCACCGCCTGGGGCTCCCCCGCCCCCCTGGGCAGCCTTGCACCCAGTACAAGGGATACTTTGGGAAACCAGAGACAGCCTGGGTGCAAATCCCACTCTGCTCCTCCTTTGTGCAAATGCCATCACCTATCTTAGTCTCTGTTTCCTCATCTGTGCAAGGGGGTAGTAACCATAGCCATGCCCCACAGTGCCTCTGTGACGATTAAGTTTGACATTTTAAGGCATCTTCAGAAGGGGACCCCTGTTCCCTGTTCAGGCCTTCCTCACCTTGGAAGAGGGGGCAGGCTGAGCACCAAGGGGGAGCTGGGTCTCTGTGGAGCCCCCACCTCTCAGTGACCATGCTGAGAGGCCGGGATTCAAATCCCATCCCTGCCACTTAGAAGCTGAGTGACTGTGATTCCCTGTGCCTCAGTTTCCTCATGTGTAAAAAGGCAGTAATAAGGTTCTACTGCACAGAGATTGTGAACACTAAATGAGATGATATCCATGAGACACCCAGCACATACTGAGAACTTGGTAAATCGGCCAATACTGTTGTTAGCTCTGAATTCCACCCGTCCCCCAGAGAGGCCGAGGCCTCTTCCTGTGTTACAGCACAAAGCGGTACAGGGACTTGAGTAGCCACACGGCTGGAGGCTGCAGGGATATGGGGCCCCCCAGTCACCCCGCCCAGCAACTGGTTTCTTCTCCCCACCCTGGAGACTCCAGGAGCCATCTCTGGACTCTGCACCCTCAGAACCCAGCGAGGTTGCCACCCTTCCCACCCAAGCCAGAGTCACAGCAGCAAGAACCCCCCCACAGTCTGCACCAGAGGCCTCTGAGAGGCCCCCCTAAGCTGTAGTTCTGGGCCTGGGGCCTCTGCCCCGACTGCCACTAGCGGATGCAGTCTTCATCTCCCCAAGGCCACTCCTACCCTGGCCACAGCCCCCCCACCCCAGCTGCGCCCTGCCTTGCCCCCCCTCCTGACTTGGGGGAGGATGGTGTGCCTCCCCACTCAAGCTGCCCCAGGAAGGGCTCGTGCTGCAGAGAGCGGCTGAGTAAATAATGACATTTCCCTCTGTCCTGCACTCTGCGCCCCTTTCCCTTCCACAAATAAATTATCAACATGCCCAGGTCCCGGCGGAGTGGAGCATATCGCAGGGAACAATGAAAAAGCTTTTAATAGGATTCCAGGAGCTGCAGCCACTCGCTAATGGAGATTGCTCCGTGACCACAGGCCGCTCGCGCCCTCCTGGGCACCCCCCCACACACCCCGCGTCACTGCCCAGCTCCTCCTGGGGCACCAGGGCACCGGCAGGGCAGCCAGGCCCAGCTGGGCCACCCGCTGACGTCACAAGCAGCGTCTGGGCCTGGAGAGAAGCGCCATGCCCCCACCACCCAGACTGCTCCCCCTCAGCCCGACAGGCCAGACCCACTCACACCACTCCCAACCCCAGGCTGACCCCGCCTGGCTCTCCCTCTGGGGTTAAAATGGCACCTCTGCTGTGAGCCGTTTCCTGATGCTTCCCCCCCACTGGTGTTAAATGACGTCATATGTTGTCAAAGCCAGTGCTGGGCCTGCACACAGTGGGGCCTTAGGGGTGTGGGGGCAGGGAGAGGCCCTGCAGGAGGCTGAGGCTCTGAGATCAGAGGAAACCGCTCATGTGCCCAGGCCAATCCCCAGCTCGGGGAGGGGCATGGTTCAGGGGAAAGCAGGACAGAAAAACCTCAGGCCCTAGAGACCTCAGAGTTACCCACCATCTCTGCACCCCAGTTTGCCATCTCGGAGAGTGTTTGTAAGGACCCAGGTGGGGCTGGGACCCGTGTGCCTCAAAGGCTACCCCTCTTCAGTGTGATCTTGGGCAAGTCATTTCACCTGTGTCTGTTTCCTGGGGTAAAATCAGGATAAGAGTGCCCACTTCAGAGGTTTGTTGGGGGATTAATCTAGTTAATACCGCCGGCATGTAGCAAGTACAATCTGAGAGGGCTATGACTGCTGGGACAATGACGGCCATCTCCTTATGTGATGCTATGTCTGGGCTGAGTGACCTTGGTCCAATTACTTTGTCTGTGCCTCAGTTTTCTCTTCTGTGAAGTGGGCTGTTGTAAAACCGCAAGGGGATCCAGCACAGGTAGGGTCGTTAGTATGGTGCTTCATGACATGCAGTGTAGACAGTAAAGACTCAATAAAGGCAGCCGTCCCGTCTGACTCCAGTAAAAAGGCCTCTCTGCCACCCTCATGGGAGGAGTCAAGTCATACTGGTTCCTGTGCCCAGCTTCCTCCTGGAAGCCTGGCACACAGGAGGTGCCCAGTAAATACCCAAGGGGGTTTTGCCTGACCCGATCCCAGGGGACCCATCCTGGGAAAAGGTGACATTTGATCCCCACACTCTCCCTTTCCACAACTTGGTTCCTGACCTGTGGCTCCTACCACCCCCAATCTCAATGCCCCCAGAGTTACTCACACTCCAACCTGCCCCTTATCACAACTGAGCTATCTAGAGTCCCCTTCTTTCCCCCATTTGTCCACCCACTACCTGCATGGTTGCAGACCTCAGGGCCCGACCTCTGCCCAATGAAGGACCAGCAGGAGCTTAGCAAATGTCCCAGAGCATGCCTTCCAGGAAGGATGGTGTACTCCCGAGGTCTAGGGGCTAGTATGTGCAGCCCCTCCACAGGCCCTGAGCTCCTTGGAGTCCCAGGGCAGTCAGCACCTCAGCCCTGCATCTGGGGGAACCTGTCCTATTTGCCCAAGTGCAGTAACTACTGGTTCCCACAAAGCCCTTGCATGGGCACTGTCACATTTAGTCTTCATACTGACCCTGGGACATGCGTTCTGTTGTTCCATTTCATTGATGTGGAGACTGAGGCACAGAGAAGGGAAGTGAGGCATCCATGGGCACCCAGCTGATAAGTAACAAAGGTAGGATTCGAATCCAAGTCCAGACTCCAGAGCCCGGGCACTGTCACCCCACAGCCCACTGCCTCGCTGTGGGTCCTAACTTCTGAATGGCCCTGGACGAGGCATTTCTCCTCTCTGCCTCCGTCTCCCTTTTCTCACAGGGGGAAGAAGACAAGCCAGGCAGAGCTTGTCCGTCAGAAGCTCCTGGAAGCTGGGACATGGCACTGCGCAGCCCTCTCAATAGCCCAAGCCTGGGGGACTCAGGGTTCAGAGTCCCAGAGCCATTGTGCTGCTGGGTCCTTAGGGACCTTGTGGTCCAAACCCTTGGCCAACAGTAGTCTGGAAACTGAGGCACAGAGAGCTCCGCTGTGACTGGTGGGCAAGGGAGTGTGTGGTCTGTCTCCCTGAGACAGGTGGGCAGTCTATATAGTGTGCAGCCTCAGTGAGGAGAAGGGCTTCCAAGACCCCCGCTGTCCTCCTAGGAGCCATATCTCTGCTAGCTCCAGGCAAGTGGCCCTGCTGAGTGCCCGCCTGACTGCTCAGCTGACTGCCCTGTTCCTTCCCTGGGGTCAGAGGTTTGGCTGCAGGGCTCACAATGGCCAGGCCGCCTTGGTTGGAGCAGGGTTTGTGGAGGGGCTGTCACCCCAGCTTCCCATTCCTTTGTACCCACCCTCACCCCAGAGAGGGACCTAGGGAGAGCACATGGGCAACAGATGGCTCTGTGTGTGTGTTGGGGGGGTGGGGGGGCAGGACAGGCAGGGGGCTGCACAGGAAGCTGCCCTAGTCTGGGTAGGGGCAACCACTCAAGCCTCTTCTTTTTTTTGGGGGGGGGAGGGGAACAGGACTTTACTGGGGAACAGTGTGTACTTCCAGGACTTTTTTCCAAGTCAAGTTGTTGTCCTTTCAATCTTAGTTGTGGAGGGTGCCGTTCAGCTTCAAGTTGTTGTCCCTTCAGTCTTAGTTGTGGAGGGCGCAGCTCAGCTCCAGGTCCAGTTGCCGTTGCCAGTTGCAGGGGGCGCAGCCCACCATCCCTTGCGGGAGTCTGTGGTTGAGAGGACGTGCTCCAACCAACTGAGCCATCTGGGAGCTCAGCTGCAGCTCAGCTCAAGGTGCCGTGTTCAATCTTAGTTGCAGGGGGCGCTGCCCACCATCCCTTGTGGGACTCAAGGAATTGAACTGGCAACCTTGTGGCTGAGAGCCCACTGGCCCATGTGGGGATCGAACCGGCAGCCTTCGGAGTTAGGAGCAAGGAGCTCTAACTGCCTGAGCCACCGGGCCGGTCCTCAAGCCTCTTCTTGGCAGTGTCTTGGGGAGCGGGGTGTGAGGTTCATTCACCTCATAGCCTGGCTTGGGCTGGCTCAGGGAAGGCAGCTTAGGAGGGTTAGGTGTGAGCCTGTGTGTGCAAAAGTGCATGTGAGCATGTGAGAGGGGTGAGCACAAGGCACATCTGTGGCCCCATTCTGACCTGGCCCTGTCAGGACTCAGACCCTGGATAGCCCATCTGTGGCCAGTTCCGGGCCTGGCCCACCATGGGCAGCTTCCGAACCTAAGTCCCCTCACTCAGGGCAGGGGTAGCCCGAACTGGTGGCCCTGGCCAACTGGAACCACCCTGTGCTCTATATGGGACGGCTGCCCTCAGGACCACAACAAATCCCAGGATCCTGGGACTTCGAGCAGCCAGATACCTGAGCTAGAACCAGGCCTCTCAGGTTCGACCACAGAGGAGTGCGTTGTAAATCAAGGTCATCCCAGAAAAGCCAGCAGGCAGCTGCTGGGTAGGACCTACAGGGAACCTTGGTCCACAAGATCCAGAACCCAGGAGGACGTATCCCTTCAGGGCAGCTCAGCCCAGCCAATTGCATCCCCTGGAGTCCCAGGTGGCAGGTTGGACCTTCTGCTGCCACCTACACCAGCTGAGGTAGTTGTTCAATCATAGTTTCATCCTTCCTTCACCTGTTCATTCACCGTGCATGGCACTGAGCACCTACTGGGTGGCTGCCCTACACTAGGCCCTGGGGAAGCACCAGGTAGTAAGATAGACACGACCTCTGCCCTTGGCCAGACCTCATCCCCAGCCCTGCCACGACTCAGGACCAGCCAGCCAGGCGTCTCCCTGCCACCCAGAGTGGCCCTGGGTACCCCCCACAGCCCATGAAAACTCAGCTTTCCCCTCTGCTCCCTCATGAGGCAGCCTTTGGCAGACCACCCCCTGGAAAGCCCATCCTGGCACCAGTGCCCAGCAGCATTTTGAGGACCTTTTTCCAGGCATTTCCCAGGCGTCATGGGGGTGAGAAGTGGGGGATGATGGGGGACGAATTGACAAAAGCAATTTGCTTCTGTGGATAAATGCCATCTCTTCTCTAAAGTCAGTCTCTCTCTCTCTCTCTCTCTCTCTCTCTCTCTCTCTCTCTCTCTCTCTCCTAAATCTGTGTAATCTGGTGCCAACGATTAATTCAGGCAGAAGGAGGGAAAGGGGAGCAAAAAAACTGCTGCCACAGAGCTGCTTCTCTAGATCTGTGCAGGCAGGAACAGCCAGGACGAGCGCCTCTGCGACCCCAGTTTTAATCCCAGTTTTAATTAAGTACAAAGCCATCTACAAAACAGTCCAGCCACTGCCTCCCTGCCAGGGAGTCCTCCCTCCTGAGCAAGCCTGTAGCACTTGGGCCCCGGCTGCCACTGGATGCCTGGGTCCTGCACTCTGCGTGGGAGGCAGTGTCCCCTAGTGGTTAGCTGAGCCCCATACAGCTGGCTCCCGGTGCCTCCAGGACACCCCACCTTCACTCCCTCTTCCCCCAGCACCACCCCCTCTGTCCAATGCCCCATCTCCATACTGGGGACATTCAGAACCAGGAGAGGGTTTCTAAGGAACCCCCTTCGTCACTAGCAGCCCTCAGTCTACACCAGAGCCACTGCCCCCATCACAAACAAGCCCAAATATTCTCTCTTCCGCCCCATCAGATACTGGGTTAGCCTGTCCACATAGGTGACTACACAGCTCTCAGGAACAGGGCACCCCACGCCTTAGGCCCAGGAAGCCCACCCTTCCAAGGGCGCACCCAGGAGGACTGGCATATGGTCCTTGAGGCAGGCCCAGGAATCCTGAGATATGGAGATGGACAGGCCAGCAGGGCCCCAGGGAGACTGACAGGCCACAAGCTCTGAACAGACCATAGTCCAGATGCCTGCACGTGCTACATGCCCCAGCCCCTCATGCTCCTCACACCGGCCAGGTGTCTGCACAGAACCCCTTCTGTTGGTTCTGTCCACCAGGCCCCTCGTTCCTGTCCCTTCTCTCTGACTCCTGCCCCTGCTTCACAGCTTGGCTGAAGCACCCCTTCCCCCAATCCAGGGCGTAGCAGGTTCTTGTGTCACCCAAGCTCACAGGGCTGCCTTCTCACCTTCAGAGCCCAAGGCTCTGTAGTGGGAAGGGAAATATCTGACTTCTGTCTGACCCCCCACTCCCAATTACACGTTCCCTGATGGCAAGACTTACGGCTGCTTTCGTTTCCCCTTTTTCTCCCAGAGCCCAGCACGCTGCCTGGCCCATAACCTGTGCTCAACACCTATCGAATGAGTGCATGAATGAATGAATGAACGAAAGAACGAACGAACGAACGAACAGGAAAGGAGGAAGGAAGGGAACTATAGAAGAGCCAGGGGTGGTGGGCAGAGTGCCTTGTGGGCTACCTCCCCGACCTGCTGCAGCAATGCCTAAGCCCAACGTCCCCTCCCGCCTTCCCCCGGCCCCACACTCACTGGCCCCAGCTCTCAGGGGTGTGGGGCACCACACACAAGCCCAACGGTGGGAGTTTCAAACCCCAGGGCTGCAGCAAATCCAGCAAACAACTTCCACAAGGTGAGCTGAGGCCCCCAAATGCTGCCATCATCTGCAGAGCTGCTGACCCTGGGGAGCAGCTGGGCTCTGGGGGCTGCCCGCGGCATAAACAGGCATCCACCGGCCGCTCAGGCAAACACAGGCCTGCACAAACACTACCCTTCTCCGTGCAGCCCTCTGCTCCAGCTGCTGCTAGGGAATGCCAGGCCAACGGGCGGGGTGGGCACACGGCCGGTCCGCTCCCCCCACCCCAGCCTTCTCAGAGTGACTGCCCCATGGCAGAGGACAGAATGCAGCTGCCTGGTGCCCTGGCACAAGCCGGAGCAGCCCTGAACTTTGTCTTGGGGAGAAGAACCCAGGTTCTGGGAAGGGCCCCCCACCAAACCCACACAGAGGGCTGTGCATCAAGGGCAGTAAACCGGCCCCACCCTCCTCCCAGAGCCCTGGCAGCCTCTCCCGATGGTGCCACCCCCACCCACCCACTGCAGGCACTTCGGACCTCCAGTCACACCCTCGTCCCTCCCTCCACTTCTTGTCCACACGCTCACTCAGCCCATCCCAGGAGGGCCCCGAGGGTAAACCCCAGCCTCACTCCGTTTACAATGCCTCAGTCCTGGACATCCCCACTGTCCCTGGCGGCCCGGCACTGAAGCTGACACCCCCGGCCAGCAGCCGGGTGAGCTCTCACTGGGAATGGGCTTCGGCGGCTGGGTTGAGGGCCGAGTCAGTCCTTCCTGCCAGTCCAAGGCCTGAAGAAGCTGGAGGCCCTTGGCCCAGCATGACCCAGGGGTGGGGAACACAGAGGGCCCACATTGCCAGGCATAAATTCTGTGCTAGAAGGTTCTTAGGCTTCATTTCATAGTGGGTACCCCCAAGAAGGGCACTGCTGTTACCCCACTTTATGTATGAGGATGTTGCCCCACGACATCCAGTCACTTGCTCGAGGTCAGCAGGCCAGATAGAGACACCCTCCAAGACCCCAGCACCCTGGGGCAGAAGGGCTGGCCCAGCCAGGCTCCCACAGCCCCAGACAGGCCCATCTCAGAGACCATGCCACTTCTCAGCCCTGACTCCAGGGCAGCCTGGCTGGCTGGGATGGCAGCTGCCAGCAGGTCCCCAGCTCCCAGAGACACACAGTGGAACCATCCACAAACCTGCTCACTGTCATTCCTGAGCCATCTGCCCCTTCCCCTGGCTGGGGGCAGGCTGCCCCTAGAGGCCCAGAGCCTGCCAAGCATGCTGCACCCAGCACCGAGCTCCCTTCCTCCCTGCCTCTGCCCGCTGCCTCTGTCCTACCTGACTACCCCAGGGGCCTCATCCTCCCCTGTGCCAGGTCAGCCACTTCTTAACAACTACCCCTGCACTGGGCCTCTGTGGCAGTCAGCCGCTTCCAGGCCTGCCTGTCTGTCCCGAGGCACCTGCCGTTCAGGTCCACCTAGAGCTCCGGTCCGGTCTGTCTCTCAGCTCACTTAGAAGCGAACACACACCACCTGCCCATCTTTTGTGTGCTGCCCTGCCCTGCCACACTCTGTGCCCACATATCCTCACGTGGTGGAACAGCTGCTGTATCCCCCTGTGCAGGCAAGGAAGCGGGGTCCCCAGAGGCTGCAGGCCTGGGGTCACCCAGTAGGTGACACAGGCTCAGCCACCAGGCCTCAGTCTGCACAGAGCCGAATCGTTCAGGCCACCGGCCTCCCCACAGAGCCCTGGCAGCAGGTTATACGATGGGGTGGCAGTACCCCTCTGCACCGCCGCCTTAGAAACCAGCTGGGTGGACCTCCCAGGGGCTCGTGATGGGAGGTCCCGGAGGAGGTGTGAGGGAAGGTGCTACTGCCTCTACGGGTCAGCATCAGGCTGAAATCCACCCAAAGCCCCTGGCTGGGGAGAATCTGAACCCCCCAACCCTCTGAGGCCTCTGCAGTTGCCCTCAGTCCTCGGGGACCCGTTTAGTCCACTTCACCCCATTTTATATTGCAGTCCTCAACCCCACACACTCAGCTTTGGGATGTGGGTATAGTCAACCCCATTTCACCAACAAGGGAAACAGGCTTAGAGAGGTGAAGGGACTGGCAACCAGTAAGTGGTAGGGCGAGGGCTCACAGTCCCTGCAGGCTGCGGCAGCCCCAGGCATGCCTGGCTTGAACTCACGCTGGGGAGGCTTTTAACGGAAGTGTCCAGTCTCTGTCTAGATGGGGTCACGGGGCTGGGGGTGCATACACACACACCCCGACTGCCCTTCTCTCTCTGGCTCTCAAACCTGCCCATGGTTGGCTCTTCAGCCAGGATGAGACAGCCTCTTGGCTCCTCCTGCCCCTCAGACCCACCAGGGCCCCCTCGATGCCCACCCCGCTGGGCAGCACCCCCTCCCGGGCGCAGGCCCTGGCAGCTCAGACCATTTCCATTTTAAACCTCTGAGGAAGCCCTGAACAGTCGCCCACGGAGTCGGCACCAGCTGACAGGTGATGTTTGCGCTTCTCCTCCTGGGGCTGGCAGGAAGAGATGCACTTGGCTTTTACTCCAGAAACCGAGACTTGAGCCCTGAGCGTGGCCGTCTTCCTCATGCCTGCTGGGCAGAGAGGGTCATGCCCCAGCACACATCCCTCTGCTAGGGGCATCCTGCATCCTGCAGGGTTTGGTGCCCCACACAGCAGCCACCTCACCAACTCCTAAGCCACCTGGGGAGGGTGCCAGGAGGGGCAGGTCTCCATCCACCCTGAGAGCGCAGGGGCCAGGGTGGGGCAAGGCTGGACCCCAGCAGCCCCCAACCTCCCCCCAGCCTGGGCTTTATTTATTCACATCAGGGATCTGGCATGGGCTGCAGGGGCCTGACACACCCCAGCTGGGCTTTTTCTCTTAAAATCACACACGCAGAGAGCCTCGCAGCCCTGAGGAGCCACCAGGAAGCCTGGGGCAGCTCCCTGATGTCGCTGCTCCACAACTTTCTCCTCCTGCGAGAGCTCTGATCAGCCACGGTTCCCTGCAGCTGGGCAACGACACTCCCCAGCCTTCCGCGAGGAGGGGCGTGAGCCTGGCCTCCGGCTTGGGCGCGGGGGGGGGGGGGGGGGGGACCCGCTGCCCCGGCCTCCAGCCAGGCAGTCCCACCATTCCAGCGCCAGGTGCACCGCCCCGGCCCCCTGGCCCGCACACGGCTGACAGTCCACAGCGCGCATGGAAAGGGAAGTTGGAGGCTGCTTATGGCCCCCTTGAAGTCGTTTTAAAAATAAAACCTCGCTCCAACCGTGACTCACGCGGTTGGTAGGGACCGGAGCGCCGCGCCTGGGCCGGCTGGCTGCCTCTCTCCATGTACCCCAAGCCCTCGGGTTCCTGGGTGCGAGGCTGGAGCCCGAACCAGCCAGCCCAACCTGGAGCCCCTCGCGGGCCGGGCCGCCTCCCTGGGGGCGCAGCGAGGGCTCGGACTGGGGCTCCGGCCGAGTCCCCGCCCTTTCCAGCCTCGGCTGGAGAGAGTGGAGCCGCCGGGCGCGCACCCCGCGCCTCCCGGTGGCGGAGCCACTGTCGCCGGCGCTCGACTGTCGACTCGGGGGCCCCCCACCCCAGATCCCAAAGGCGGCGTGGTGCCCGCGGCGCTGGGGCACAGCCGGGCAGCCTGACCCCGCGGCTCCTTCGTGTACTCCCAGCCCCCGCCCCGCTGGCCCCGGCGCCCCGTCCCGCTCGAAGAGCCCCCGGCCACCGCCCGGTGCAATCTTTCTTACCTGCGCTGAGGCCAGGAGGCGGGTCTCCTCGGGAAACTTTGCGGCGACGGCTGGAGCCTCAGGGGTTATTCCAAGGAGCGGGCAGGAACCGCAGCCGGAGGGCGCCCAGGGGGGGCCGAGAGAGGAGCCCCCGCCGCGCAGCGGAGCGCGGTGGCGGGCCCGGGGCGAGGGGTGCGCGGCGTCGCATCTGCCCGGCTCGGGCGCCCGGCGGAGCCGCTGGGGGGTGCGCAGGCGGCCGGGTGCGTGTGCCCGGTTGGGTGCGCTCGGCGGGGCGAGGGCCGGCAGCAGTGCCTGCGCGAGCGGCGGCGGCGAGCAGGGCGCGGGGAACCAGGCTGGGCGGCCGCCTCTCCCCTCGCGGCGGCGGCGGCGGCGGCAGCGGCGGCGGCGGGGGCCGTGCGTGCAGGCGCGGAGCGGCAGGGAGGGGAGGAGAAGGGGGAGGCAGCGGGCGCGGGGGGCGGGGAGGAGGCGACGGGGGCGGGGGCGCCGCGCTGCGCACTGGCCGGCGGGACCCGGAGCGGGAGGCTGCGCCGCCGCGCGGGGACTCGGGCCCAGCCCGGGAGAAACGGCATCCGCGTCCTCCTCCCCCTGCCCCGGGCGAAAATGGCTGGGGGGCGAGGGCAGGAGCTTAGGGAGCCGGCCCCCCTGGGGGGCGAGGAAGGAGGCTCCCAAAGCCAGCCTCTAGCTCAGGGGCGGGGGAGAGAGAAACGGGTTCTCGCTCACGCGCAGCCTCCCCTTACACCCCTCCTCTCTGCGCCCACTCATTCATCCATTCTTCCAAGTATCCATTCATTCATTCGTCTGTCCACCCATGCATTCATTCACTACCAGGTACCCACCGCCTACTCTGTGTGCCAAGGTAACCCCTTCCTCCCTGCCTGGCGCCCCTTCCCCATGCAGACCCCCTCACCTGCACTTGCTCTCTAAACACCCAGCCCTCCCTGTGCTGTGCCTCACCCAGCTGCCTCAGCCTGCAGTGCCCAGGTCACATCCCAACCCTGCCCCTCCCCTCACTAGCGGATTTTGACCTTGAGCAAGTTACTTAACCTCTCCAAGCCTCAGCATCCTCTGGTGAAAAATGGGAGCATTAACCACCGACCCCAGAGGGTTGACATGAGGGTTGAAGGAGACTTTGAATAGAAAGGTGGCTAGGGCGGTGTCTGGCACACATTAGGGAAATGTCTGCACCTGTTGTGTGGGGTCTGGGAGGGGCGTTGGAGGGCTGCTCTGAGTTGAGTCCCTGCCTCTGCCTAGAAACCCCCCCCTTTCCTGGCCCCACTGCCTGCAGGTCCACACCCAGACTCCCCACAGTCTGGCTGGGACCCCTCCCCCCTCCCACCTACTGTCCCAACCCCAGGTCTGTGTCAGGCACTCGCAGGGACCCAACACACCCTACTCTTTGCTGTCCTACAAGGCCTGGCCAGACCACCTCTCCTCTGGGATGCCGGCCCAGATTCCCCCTGGAGGAAGGTCAAGTCAGATATACCTGAACCCCGTCCTGTGCTCTCCCCGCCCTCTTTCTCCAAGCCCAGGAGCGGAGGCTTCTGCTGCCTCTGCCCTCACAGTGAGTACCCCTGCCTTTGGCCTTCTTGCCTCTCCCTCCTCACCTCTCCCTTCCCATCTACCTCCTCTTGACTCCCTTTCTTCTTTCTCCGCTTTACTCAATTCACCAAACAGCTATTTTTTTCTCCCAATTTTTATTTATTGCCCAAATGACATTATACCAACAATAAACGAAAGAAAAATCACCCACAGTGCCACGGCGCAGTGGCATCAACTGTCTTCGTTCCTCTGCGCCCTTCCAGGCTTGTCCATGCACTGTCTGCTGTCATTTTTACCGAGCTGTGGTTTCCGGTCCACCGGCCCAGACTCCCGGACGAATGTGGGGGCCCTGGGGCTCTTTCATCTCTCCATCATGGCACTTAGCATGTTGCTCAGGAATTATGTGCATGTCTTCCTCTTCTTCTTACTGGATCCCTTGAAGGAGGGACGCCTTCCATCCCTGCTGCCCACATGCCAAGCACAGGGCTGGCACAGAGAAGCACTCGGTGCCGTGGAGTGGAATGGATGGTATGGATATAGCTCTATTTGACATGTTGCTCTTAGATATCAAAATATCATCTTCATAATTGTGGTTTTAATGGCTGCATGATATTCCCTCTGGCTGATGTACTGTAAACTCGCTCAGCCGTGCCTGGTGGCTGCATACAGTTACTGTCTCCCGAGTGCTTTTGGGGCACCAAAGACCAAAAGTGAATCGGGCCCTATTGGACCCCACCCTGACAAAGCTGGGAATCCAGCGGGGTGGGGATGGGCACCCAGACAGTTAAGGGCTTAGCAAGATCATGCTGAAACACCTGTCAGTGCCACATGACCCCAGGACCCAGGGGCCAAGTCCACAGGGACATGCAAGGACAGCTTCCCAAGGGAGGTGGCTCTTGAGCTGGGTCTTGGAGGGTCAGGGGGAATGTTCTGGGCAGACTCCAGAAGCTCATTCCGGTTTGTTCACAGGAGCTGTGACATGAAAGATCCCGAGGTTTGGAGATGAGGAATTCTTGGTCAGAGTTGGGGAGGGGGATCGGGGGCCATGGTAATGATGAGGTGACTGATGTCAGCCAAGCCAGGTGTGCAGGGCCTTGAACAAGCCTGGGGAGTCTGGCCTTTATCCTGGAAGGAGTAGGGTGCCAGGGAGGTAGTGTAAGTACAGCCTGAGCACCATCAGCTATGACATTCAGAAAGATCGCCTGTTCATTCAACACTTGCTGAGCCCCCATGTGCACTAGTCCGCAGTGACGGTGGTGGGACCCAGGCCCAGGAGGTCTGAGCTAGTCTTCTAGCTGGGCATCCTTGGAGATGCTCTCAGCCCGAGGCAGCAAAGTCACCTGGGGACCATTTGTGGCTTCAACCTTGGGCTTGACAAGCCCCAGCTCTCCTACTCCCTGGACGTAGTAACCCAGAAAGTGTCCAGAAACTAGGTGCGGCGGGCCCTACCACTGCGCAGCCAAGGTCACCCCAGCTCTGCCCACAGCATCCCTGCCTCCCCACCACCCGCCTACCCTCGCAGCAGTCTCCAGATCTGGATTCTGTTCACCAATGCCCCACTTCCCCTCTGGTGAGCCCAGGCACTATCTTAGCCTCAGTACCCCTCAGTTTTCTAATCTTAATGGGGCTATCACGACCTCCTAGGGCTAATGTGACAGTCTCATTAGGTCCCAAGAGGAAAGTGCTTTGTATACTGTGAAGTGCTGTGACAACACAACTCACCATTATTAAACTGTTGTCAACCAAGGTTGTGCCACCCTTGGCCCTGCTCAGGCCTATTCTGGTCTGGAAGCAGGGGAATCTCATGTCTGCCCTCCAAGATCCCCAGGGTCTTCTGAGTCTAGGGGCACCTCAGTCACTGAATACCTGGCCTGCCTGGCTCCCCAATTGTGACCCCCAGTGATGCCTGGTGTACCCAGCGATGGTTCCATCAACCATGGACATGTGGCCGGTGGGCAGGTTGGCTGTGCACACCTGGCCGGGCACACAGCCCTCACCAGAACGCTCTTGCAGCTTTTCTGATCCAAGTCATAAAGCCACCACATTCCTCCACCCCCTTCTGCACTAAATCTTTCCGTCTTGCGCAGCACAGAGGCTTGGGGCTCCTCCCCAAAAGCACAGGATCAGGGTACAGGAGCAGCTGGGTGGGCCCCAGCGCAGAATATCGGGGAGAGCAGGAAGTAAGGTCCCCAGCCCAAGAGGACATCCCACAGAGGGCACTCTGGAGAGTGGGCATGGCAGGGACAAAGCCAGGCAGGAAGAAGCCAACAACCCCTGAGGATGAGTGCTGGGAGCAGGTGGAACCAAGGAGGGGTCAGCCTGGGCAGCTGGCCTGGGGAAGCCGCTGGCCAGGGAGGAGCACATCTGCTCCACATGCCTGCGTCAGTTCTCCCTGCCACTTGCCTGGGCACACTCCTGCCCTAGGCACTGAAATAAGGGTCCCACTTCCCTGTACTCTGCGCCCTCTCGGGCCCAGCCAACTCCCACTCAGCCCTCAGTCCAGGGCTTGACCTCCAAGAGGCCGCCCGTAACCCTGTCTTCCCTAGTGAGGTTGCTTTGTTCTCTGCTCCCTCAGCTTCTCCTTGCTTAGCTCAGTCTGTGATTGCATGTGACTTGTGTGACGACATTTTTCATCTACTGGACAACACTTTAACATCTCTGAGATCAGGGTGTGGCTGGCGGCTCGTTTTCTTCCTCTGTCGTACAGGAAACAGTGGCAAAGACTTCGAAATGACAGAGCCTGTGTTCAGTGACGTGTTTTGTTGGCATCCATCTCTCCCAACAGACAGTGAACACCTTAAGGGCACAGCCAGGGCCTCTGTGGTCCCTGCATGTCCCCAACACCTGCCACAGGGCCTGGTGTGTGGCAACAATAGTCCGATATTGCTGAGTGTCACACTGAAACAGCCCTGCCAGCCAATGGTGACAGCTACTCCAAACTGGGACCTACCCCAAGATGATGGTCCCAGGGGCTCGAGCCGGTCAGACACACTTGCAGCTATTGGGCAATGGCAGGGTGGGGTCTGGGTGTGTGTATGAGTAAGGGGTGATGGGGAGATGAAGCGGGAGAGGCCAGAACTGACAGTTACAATTTGAAGCCCCTGGGTGGGGGGAGAAAGACGTCAGAGATGGTCTGAACCGGGCCTGGGCAGAGGCAAGACTGTGCCACCCTAGGGCCAGGGTCCCATGCCAGCCCATCCTCCCTGGCCCTGGCAGGACAGAGGCTGCTGCCCAAGCTCATCTCTGATGGGCTTTCCTCTCCCTTAGGAGCTTCCTCTTCTCCCCACAAATGACATCACTGTCCCCCCTCCCCCTGCCCCTCCCCCATCTCTGCCAGACACCCAGGGCTGCCTCTCACTCCCTCCCTCCCTTACCCACTCACTCCCCAACCATTATTCCCAGCAGAGGTAATGCTTTTTATGGTGATTTAAGCATTTTTTGACTCTGGCTATCACTCACCTGTTACACATCCCAAGTTCAGGAAGGGAGACATGAATTATGTCCTGAAGGACAGTCCATGTGGAGGGACACGAAAGTGCCAAGGCACAGAGGGGTGGCTGGTGAGCAGCTCCTGGTCAGAACGTCCTGAAGAGGGGAAGCAGGTGAGTCCAGAAGTGCAGGCCTGATCAGGAAGGAAGTGGGAGAGGGCACATGCCCAAGATATTGGGGGGCCAGAGGGCAAGCTTCCCGTGACTGCCCGAAGAGGGAGAAGGGGAAGGCAGGGTCACAGATGGTGGAATTGGAAGAATGGAACCTCAGACCTCTGTTGGGGCCCAGCTTCCAGGGACACCCCCCCACCCCATCACTGTGCCTCTTCTGACCCCCTGCTGACCTTGTTTTCAGGGGCGCAGAATTCTGTATTCCTCCTTACCTCCCCCTTTTCCCACCCCTGCCCCAGGCCAAGTTGACCACCTCTGACTGTCACCACCAAGGGCCTCCTGAGGCCCTGAGCAGGCCACCTCTTTGGTGACTCAAACAGCTCCTGGCCCTTTCCCCTTGGGTTTTCTCTGTCCCCCCCACCAACAGGCTCCAATACCTCAGGGCAGCGGAAGCCACTAAAGATAGTGGGGGGCAGGAGGCAGTGGGAGCCTACAGATGGGTATCCTGAGCCCAGGGTCTCCCTCCCCAAGTCCTGATGGCACAGAGCTGTGGTCCAGGGCTGAGGTTGGGTGGGGTCACTGGGCTCCCCACCTGCTGGGCACAGGTGCAGCCAGGCCTGGCAGGTTCTGAGCTAAGTACACTGCTGAGAGGAGGCACAGAGGAGGGGGAGGGGGAGAGGGGCAGGGCGCCAGTGATGGGGGGGGGGATGGGGTTGCCCAGCAACCACTATGCTGCCGAGGATGGATTCTTAAAGAGCTGAGCAGAAAGGCTGGGCCTTGGAGGGGCTGAGGCACAGCCTCGCATACCAATGGCTGCTACTGCCAGCTTCCTCCTCCTCCTCCACCCTCCTCAGTGTGGAGCCCCAGCTGGGAGGTCAGAAAGACAGAGAGGAGGGGGCACCCAACCGGGGGACCTGAGGCAGTCGGCACAGGAACAACACTGGGGTCCTATTTTGTCCCCCACAGGACACAGCCAGGGAGGGGGTAAGATGGCCTCCCTGCTGCCTCCAGGACAGGCGCTGTCCTGGGTTCCCAGACGCCCAGGTACAGGAGGGAGCTGGGACGCCTTACCCCCACCCTACCTGGCCTTCCCAATGGTACCCCGGAACCCTTACTGAAGGAGCACTAGTTTTAGAGCCAGATGAAACTGCCTCTTCCAGACTGAATGACCTTGAACAAGCGACCCCCCCCCATCACAAGCCTTTTGTCCTGAGAGTCTCAGTCAGGTGCAGGAGCCATCAGTCACCAGCTGCCCAGGGGAGGCTGGCCAGACAAGGCTGTGTCTGGTGGGCAGAGTGTCCGAGGAAGTCCTTCCTGGTGTCTAACTTAAATTCTCTGTTCAGCAAGTGGGTGCCGCCTTCCTTCTGTTCTTCTTGAGAAGAAGGCGAAGTCTGTTTGGTCTCAGTTCAACACTTCATATTCCACAAGCAGGAAGGGTGAGGATTCAGTTGCGTGGTTTTCCAGTTCCTTTCCTTCTAGGGCCACAATTTCCCATCTGTACATGAGGGGCTGGACTAGGTCAAGGATGCATCTCAGAGGTCCAGGGAGGAGCCTCTGGAGTTCTGCCGCCCTCTCTGAAATCAGGGGGAGCGCTCCCTCCCAGCTGCCTGCAGTGATGCAGGGGGCAGGAGGGCGGGGGGCTCACACACAAAGTGCCCCTTCTATTGACCTAACTAAGCCACGTTTGGAAGCTGATCCCATCCTGTCTCCCAGTCCTCTAATTGATCCCTGTGGGTTCAGCGTTGCCTCTTTTCCTGGCCCTCTGTCAACCCATGCTCTGCCAACACCATCCTCCAGCCTCCACCCCCAGGTCCATCCCCTTCAGTCTGCTCCCCTTCAGCTCTGGGGAGGGTCTTTTTAAAGTGCAAGCCTGACTCTGCTGGTCCCCTGCTCCAACACCTGCCATGGCTCCCATGGCTGTGCGAGAAGGCTCCAGGGCCCGGCTGCTCCTCTACCCTCCATTCAGCCACACTCCCCTCTGCAGAGCCCCTCCCCCACAGCTCACCCTCCCTGACACAACCAGCTCATTCTCCCCTCCAGACATTGCCATCAGACTGGCCAGAATCAACATCTGTTGAAGGAGTGAGTGGCACTAAGAACATTTCTTCAGTCCTGAGCCTATGCTGGCCTCTGGGTACAGGAATGACCAAAGCAGACTAGATCCTCTCCCACAAGCTACCATGCTAGTAATACACCAGCAAACCAATCTGAGGACAATACCATTACAGGACCATGTGGGCTCCAAAGGAAATAAATAGGGTGTTGAGAGGAACAGGGTGAGAGGCACTTTAGCTGGGTGGTCAGGGAAGGCCTCTCAGAGGAGGTGACATTTTCATTGAGACCTGAAGGATGAGAAGGAGCCAGTTTGGAAAGAACTGAAAGAGTATGCTAGGCAGAGGGAGCGGTGTGTGCAAAGGCCCTGGGGCATGAAAGAGCTGGACTTATTAGAAGAAGAGAAAGGAGGCCAAGAAATTGGGGGGAGCACAGTGTGGGAGGCAGCCAGGCATTCGTGGAGGGAAATATGGATTTTATTCTAAGTGTAATCGGAAGCTATTTGAGAGTTTAAGCAGGGAAGTGACATGATTTAATTTATATTTTAAAACGATCATCTGAACAACCACTTTGGAGAGCAATTTGGCAATAACTAGTAAAGTTAAAGATGTGCATAGACCACAGTCCAGCAGTCCCGCTTCCAGGCGTACACCCGAGAAATTCCGGCACGTGTGTGCACAGGGCGTGTGCAAGATGCTGCCGCAGCTGTTTGCAAGAGACACAATTGGGCACACTTGACTGTTGGTCAGTGGGACGATGGGAAGATGAGTGTGGGGTGGTGTCCCCGCCTGGAACATTATACCGCAGTGAAAACATACTGACGAGAGCAGCAGGGGCTGCCTGGGTCAGTCTCCCCAGCATCGCCGGGAACGGCAGCAGCCAATCCCAGGAGCTCCACTTTACATAAAACGAAGACACACAGAACTAGGTACTGCTCTCCCGCTGAAGGGTGTACACAGTAAAAGTCTAAGGAAAACACATGCTGAATGCAGGGTGGTGGGTTCCTCTGGCGGCAGAGGGGAGTCTTCAAGTCTTCTATGATGGTGTATTTACTGGGCTGGTCGTGGGTCAAGGGGCCGTGTGTGTGCGTGTGCCTGCTTGTACATGAAGTCAATAGAAAAGGATCCCCTCTTGCTGGAGTGGAGGGTGAGGGGCAGTGGACAAGTGGCCCAGGAGGGAGGAGACAGTGGGTGAGCCTCGAGGGGGAGTTAGAAGTAGGGGCCCAGTCTGTCTGGCTGTTCAGAGTTGGCAGTCTTTCCTCCTTCAAATCCATGGTTTGTCTTCTGCTCAAACAGCCCCTGGTTTTCTCCTTTCAGGAAGAAAACTGAAGCTCAGAGGACACGGGGATGCTTGGGGTCACCCAGAGAGCTAGGGGCAGAAGAACCTGTGACCCATCCTCGGGGGAAGTTGGGCCTGTCCAGCTGGGGCTGAGCAGAGGGGTCCAGGCTGCCTTCAGGACCCGCCCACACTGACTATGAGCAATGGACAGGGGCCTTCTCCAGGCCCCTCCCCCCAGGACATTCCCCCAGCCATCCACTCTCCCAACTGCCAGGGCTCCCTGGCCCCAGCCCCTCATTCCTGCTTAGATGGAGACTGCACCCGGCTGGCTGGGGCCCAAGCCATCTCCTGGTAATTGGGTTTCAGGGATGCTCATGCTCGTGGTTATGCTAATGGTGGGACACTGAGCGACTGTCCCCTGGCTCCTGGGGGAGGGAAGGCCCAGGCTGCCAGGGTCCCACAGCGCGGTAGCACTCAGTGGTCCCTTGGAAATTAGACTGCCTGATTCAAACCCTGCTCCCCCACTTCCCAGCTGCATGACCTTGGGCAAGTCACTCAACCTCTCTGAACCTCTATTTCCTCATCTGTAAAGTGGGAAAAATAATATTACCCTCTCATTAGGCTCTCGGGGGAGAGAAAAAGGAAATGAAAGAATCTACCAGCAAGACTTGGCCCAATGCCTAGCACAAAGAATTTGCTCGATAAATGCGTTATTAACTATTTTATGTTTAAAGTCTAAAAGGTCCTATAGGAAAATGTGAACAGGGGCTAGCCGAATCTGAGTGATGAGCTAATGAGTGACTCACTTTTCTTTTGCTTTTTGTTTATGTATATTATCCAATTTGGGGCAATGCACATGAATTTCTTGCATAACAAATTACCAATACGTGGAAGGTGTCTGGGGACAACAGGGCTTGGAGAGTGGGTGTTAAGGGGGACTAGGAGTCCAAGGGTTTGGGGTCCAGCTTGGGCTTGGACTCTCCAGGGGAAGCGCCCAAGGACCCCAGGCAGGAGGGGACAAAGGAGAGGCCTAGGCCAGCAGGAGCCACAGATAAGTCACCAGCTTTGAGCTTAAATGGCTGACTGTGCTGCTTTTCTAGGGAGAGGCCTGGGGGTGGGATGCCCCCGGTGGACCAGCGTAGGGGCTGCAGAGCTGGATGGACTTGGGTGAATGGGCGTGGGGAGCTAGAAGGTGTGAGGCAGGGTTGAGGAAGGCCGATCCGAGGTTCAGGGGAAGCAGAGGAAGGCGGGCCTAGCACAGGGCCAGTGGGAGATGGGGGTTCTAGAAGTGGGGGCCCAGCTGGGTACAACTCCCAACAGATTTGAGGAATTGCGGGCCTCCACTCAGAGAAGAGGGAGTGAAGGGCTCAGTCCTGGAGGCAAACAAGCCAAGTCTAGCTGAGCAGGATACTTCATGGTCCAGGTTCCCAAGTCAGACCAGCAGGATTCAAATCCTATCTACACCATCCTAACCTGTGTGGCCTTGGCCAGACACTTACCTGAGCCTCAGTTTCCCCATCTATAGAATGGAGCTGCGTATCTCGCAAGGTCTCCATGGCTCTCCCTAGGAAGCTGGGGAACAAACCTTGATGAGAAGCTGCTGTCATTATTATCATTGTTATTAATCCAACCTGTCAGCAGGCTGATCTCACCCTTCTCTCTGGCTGACTAGGGACACCTGAGGACCCAATCTTCTTCTCCCATTGCCACCATGATGCTCTGTGAGGCCATAACAGTTTACAGGCATTTTAAATTTTATCATCTATGCCCACAAGGGCCTCAGTTAACTGACCTCCCCACCCCACAGATGAGAAGACCGAGGCCCCAGGGGGTGGAGCAACTGGCTCAAGTTCACAGCTGGGGGTTTCAGGACCAGGCCTTGCAAAACACAGGACGTTGGCTCCTCCCCCTAAGGGCTGTGGCCTTGGGCAAGTCGCTTGGCCTCACTGGGCCTCAGTTTTCCCATCTGTAAATAGGGCAGGAAGGAGTGTGTGGACACACGTACGCACATGTCCACATGGCCAGCAGAGGTCCCGTGTGGGTGTCAGCCTGCAGTTGGTACCGATAAAGGTGAGTCCCCTTTCCCCCATGAGCGCCTCCAAGCCTGGGGACTGTCCAGGAAGCCTCACACATTCACGGGAGCCCCACCTCAGAGGACAGTGACCTTGGCCTAAGGGGATAGCTTATCAAACATGGCCACTGCTTGTAGCTTGAGATGCTTTTGAAGTCTCTTGTTTTATCTTCAAAAACTCAGCACATTTTATATTTTATTCCATCGGTGGGGTGTTTCTCATCTAAAACATTTTAAATGACTCACCCTCAGTAACAGACACCAACCGCTGGCCTGCAGGAAGTGGGGGAGGCAACATCGCTGATGTCCCAAGACCAAAGCCCACTCCCCTAAACCTGCCAATGGGGCAACCATCATCACCTCATAGGTACCAGGCTCTGTGGCACGCTCTGGGTGCAGGGGGGCCGTGGTGGCCCAGCCAGAGGTAGATAGGCCAAGCTGCAATGGACCAGTAGGGGATGTGACAGGGATGCACAGGCATTGGGGGTGTGCCAAGGAGGCTCCCACTCCCTCAGGGAGGTCTGGGAAGGGATCGCCTGGACAGTTCGGTAGCCAGCAGGTCCCTCTCCTGCCCCCATTGCCCTGTGACCTTCTCTTCCACTTCCCTCCCCAACTCTCTCTGCTTCAGCCGCAGCAGCCTCCTGTGCCTCAAACTAGGCTGGCTCCTGCCTCAGGCCCTTTGCATAGGCTGACCCCTGCCTCAGGCCCTTTGCACAGGCTCGCCCCTGCCTCAGGCCCTTTGCACAGGCTCGCCCCTGCCTCAGGCCCTTTGCACAGGCTCGCCCCTGCCTCAGGCCCTTTGCACAGGCTGGCCCCTGCCAGGATGTGCTCCTCACAGCTGGCTCCCTCTGTTCAGCAGGTCGTGACTCCTAGATCAGCCCCCACCCAACTGTCTGCCACTCTCTCTTCCCTTTTGTTCCCTTCACAACCTCTGGTGCTGAGTGTAATTTTTGTTTAAGTTTATTCTCGTTCTAGTGTTTCTCAAACCCTGCTAGATGATGAGCTCTGTGCCTGGAGGGCCTTCCCCTTTGGTGTCCCAGAGCCTGGCACATAGTAGGGGCCGCATGCATATTTGTCGAATGACAAAAAGCTGAGATCTGGCCTCACAAGGTAGGTTGGAAGAAAGAGGGCCAGGCCCAGGGGCTGGGGGTTGGAGAAGCACCTTCCAGCTCCCCAAGCCTGGTGGGTGGCCTCTCAGGCATTTGAGACCAGGATGAGGTAAATGGAGGTCAGGGGCATATGTCAGCAGCGGCCCCCAGACGCACACAACAGGGCTGTGCCTGCTCAAAGTCACTGCTGTCACCGCTGTGCCTGAGTGCAGGCCTTTCCCTGGCCCAGTAACCTGCTCAGCGCTTTCCTCAGGTCACTGAGTCTCCTCACTAGTGGCCCAGCCCCCGCATGGTGCCCCCTCGCCTCCCTCAGTGCTCCCCCACATCAGGGAAAAGCTGAGGCAGCTCCTACACCACCTCCTGCCATTGCCCTTGGACCAGCGCTGTCTCCTGCACACACCCCCACCCCACGTCCTGCCTCCCGAGGGCTCTTGCAGGGTGGGCTCTTCTGCAAGGCCCAGTGGACGAGAGCCTGGGTTTCAGAGGCAGGCAGACCCCGTGTGGCTAGCTGAATGATTCTGGGCACAATCCATATATAACCTGTTCAGTGTGTTCAGTAATTGTTAGCAGGCACCTGCTGTACGCCAGGCTCTGTGCTGGGAGCTGGGGACACAGCTGTGGATGAGACACAGAGTAGAGGGATGGGGTAGTGAGGTAGGCACTCATCTGGGAGGTGAAGATGCTGGAGGCAGTGATTCATAGCCCCTGGGAGGGCATAACCAGGGACTAACTAGCTCTAGACCTGATGTACTCCTCAAGGCTGACTCCCAGGGTGGGGCATGGTGAGGGTATCTTCCAGGCAGAGGTACCAACCCATGGGGCCGGAGGGAATGGAGCAAGTTTGATCACCTGGAGTGTGGCTGAGGAAGAGATGGAGGGGAGAAGGGAAGAAATGAGGTGATGAGTCAGTGGGGTCCATGGGCCTGGGTATGCTAGGGACCGGTTCTTTACCCTGAGAGCCAAGGGGAGCTGTGGGAGGGTTTGATCAGAACACTGGGATAAAATAGGAGATGCTCAAATCTGCACTGTGAGAAAATTGTTCTCCATGGCTCAGCTCTCCCGTCTGTAAAATGGGCCAGCAATGATATCGTCTGCACAGGGTGAGGATTAAATGAGCCCACGTGAGTTTGGAGATTACCCGGCCTCTGCTCGGGCATTTCTGCTACTGTGGGCCCTTCCTCCATAAAAAAATTAAAGTTAGATTTTATTACTTTGTTGGTATAAAGACAAATATATTAACATTATATATTAAAACATTTTCTTCAACCTTAAAGTTCATTTTTTTCTTCTAATTTAAAAACAAATTATAACATGTTTGTGGGTCCCTAAAAGCATTATGGGCCCAAGACACATGCCTAGGCCCTCCAATGAGGTGTTATCATCAGGGGCAGGGGGCACAGGGTGGGCAACCAGAAGAGGAAGAGGTGTCTGTGTGCCCCAGGGCCTCCCTCCTCCCCCCTCACCTCTGCCTTCCCCTCATCCCTATTCTTACAGCCCTTGTGGTCCCCTCCAGCTGCAGAGAGTCAGGCCCAGCCGACCTTGACCTTGTCCTTCCCCAGCCTAAATACACCGTGGTGCCATCCCGTCCAGGGAAGTGCTCTGACCCATTGGGCCCTGCACCATCCACGGCCCTCCCCAGATGCCTTTCTGTCTTTTCTCTGAAGGTGCACAGCGTCCCTAATCCTCAGCTCCCAGGCCACCTCTGTGAAGCCTAACCAATCTGCAGGCTGCACAGCTCTGGTAACTTCCTCGCCATGGTGTTTACCTGTTTCCTCCCTCCCCCTCCCAGGGACGGTATCTGGTTCATCTCTGTATGCTTGGTGGCACCTGGCACATGGTTGGCACCCAATTAAATGTTTTGTGTAGAGTAAAGAGGGGATCACCCGGGTCTGCCTTCGCCCTGGGGCCTCCTTTGACCTATAGTAACAATGGCCAAGCATTCTCCCTTTCATTGGGCGGTGGCCACATGCCAGCCCCTGAACCAGGTCGGGAGCTGGGGCACAGACAGGGGGAGTAATTCCACCCTGCCCACAGGGACAGCAAGTGCTCAGGGTGGGGGAAGGGCTGGGTTTCCTCAGAGGAGTTGCACCAGGCCTGAGAAGGTGTGGAGTGGACAGAGGGCAAAATGGGGACTTGGGGGTGTGCGCTGCATGAGCAAGGAAGGCCTGGCAGAATGTGTGGGGGATGGGGAGTAAGGCCCCAGGGCCCCCCCCAGGCCCTGGCCCAGTAGACCGCCATCAGGGGACAGAGAATTCGGCAGTGATTGGTGAAGCGGGGTGCAAACCTCATTTCCACCCCAAGGTCATAGGCCCAGCACTGAGGCTTGGAGCCAGTTAATCGAGTCTAGTGGAGCGTGGCATAGGCCTGTCTTCTGGCGGGGATGCGGCTGGGCTGGGCCACCTCACGCTGCGGTGGGGACCAACAAGTGGACTCAATGGCAGTTTTTAGACCAGGCGCCCCCAGCCCCCAACATGCTCTCTCTGTCTACACCCCCCAAACTCCGAATAAGCCTCTTGCCTGTACCTGGACCCCCAAGGCGAGGCCTGGGCCTAGCTCACCCAGCCCCTCAAGAGCTCAAAGATCCCTTGTTTTTGCTGGGGCAGGTTTGGTTTCCTTGGGTGGGGCTGAGTCAGAAGCCCTGGCTTGGACTGGAAGTCCAGTGCTTGTCCCCATATCATGCCATGTGGCTGCTCAGCCATCACCATGTCTCAGCAAGAAGGTGTCAGGAACCCTTTCAGACACAGGGAGAGAGAGCAGGGGTGAAGAAAATGCACACTGACAACCAACTGTCTTGTCCAAGCCCCTTTCTCCACTCCCCAGCCACTCTGTGAGCCTCAGTTTCCTCATCTGAGAAATGGACTAATGACCAGTTGTGATTTAGAGCCTCAAACCAAACTGAGGGGAGCATGAAAGGGTTAACAGCAGAAGGGGCAGAAGCTGGACACTCAAAACCAGCATTAGGGGTAGGTGAGGTGGGAAGAGCCAGCCCCAGCCTGGCGAGCAGAGCAGCAAGGCCTGGGACCATCCTGCTTAGGGTAAGAGTCTGGGTGATTTACCCAAGAGATGGCCTGTTGGTGTCTTTGGCACTGCCCCCCTTTTATAGTGTCCTCCCCAAGCCTCCAGGCCATTCACCCGGGCAGCCTAGCCCAGCTGTGAGAGCCTTGGGCAGCCTTATGGGGGCACCATGTGGCCAGGCATCCCGGCCCCTGGGGAGAGGGCCAGACAGGGGCCCAGGGGAAAGAGCATGGGAGGAACTGGGTCCAGACCACTGGGTCGCTGCCCTTCCATGGGACTGCCAGATGTGGCGGACTGGGGGCAGGGGACACTACAGACTGGCCTCCTAGGATACCTGCTGAGCTGGGGACAGGCCCGTGACCGAGTCCTCTGTGCAGCCCAAGTCTGAGCCCCAATGCCAGCCCCACCTGCCCTTCCCCACCTGTGGCAGTTAAAGCCACCTGGCCAGCCCTTCCTCCAGCTCAACCCGATGAAATCCTTCCTCTGCCCCAGGCCCAACACCTTGGACCCTGGATATCCTGGCCTGGTGGACATATGGGATGGTTCACCCTAGTTCCCTCATCTGGGCGGGGCCACACACTGGAGTTTGGGAGGTGCTGGGCAGGTAGGGGGTTGGCATCTCCTTCCAACAGGGGCCTGCAGAGCAGCAGGTCAGCGCCCCCTCCCCTCCCACCCCTTCAAGGCTAGCTGCCAGCCCATTTGGCACTAAGCCCTCTGAGCAGGAGCCAGCTCGTTTGCCACGGGTGTTAATTAAGAGAGAGAGAGGTGATGGGGGAGGTGGAAAAGGGCCACAGAGGGCAGCTTCCAACAGCTGCCAGGACTACCCCAAGGACCAAGGGGTTCGGGAGCTGGACCCCAGCGACCTGAGATGCCCGACCTCCCCCACTGTCTCCAGGGCAGGGCTGTCCAGATGCCCAGCCCCTCAGTTCTGCAGCTAGACCTACTGGGGTGGGGATGGGACCTACTGTGTGCTCTGCAGGGGGTGTGGAGTAGGCAGGCCCCCGCCCTGGCCTGGAGGAGAGCCTCCCTGTGACCGTCCCTCTGGCAGTCTGCCTTGAGGTCGGCCTGCTTTTCGGTTTGGCTTTGGAGTCAGACCCAGGTCCGATCTGCTACTGCCATGTACAACTCAACTACAGAGCCTTGGTTTTCTTATCTATAAAATGGGAGCTATAGCCCCTTCTTTGTGGCTTTGTTATGACAGTGAACAGGATCATTTGTGTGAAGCATTCAGTGTGTGCCTGGCAAATAACCCTCACTCTGTCATTGAAATGTGTGCTCCTGGGGCAGTGGCCACAGCCAGGCCTTTTGCAGGCCCAGCTCCTCAGCGGCCTGCACCTCTGCCTGGGGTCCTATTGTGGTCCCTCCCCTGGTCTTGCTCGGCTCTGGCTCTGGCTGCCTCACCCACCTCACCCGAGATCCCTGCAGACCCCCAGCCCTGCTCTGGGAGCTCCCAGCCGCTCCATCTTAATTAGCTGCTTGTATTAGTCTTGCAAGTAACGTGGCAACTTACAGCCTTGGGTTTTTGGGCTGTGGAATTAATTATTCCCCAAGCGAAGAGCTGTCAGCTCTGGGAGACCAGCCACTCAGAGCCGCCGATACCTCTTAGCAGCGTCCGTAGCTTCCGCACGGCACCCGGGGCCTGCAGCCTGGCTGGCCGGAAATGGCCCCCACTCCTGGCCCTGGCTCTGCTGTGTGTTCCCCCCCATATACAGGGGCTGCAGCATGACCTGGGGAGGTAGGGTGGGTGTGTCGTGCAGGGGACCCTGCTCGCTGTGCCATTTGTCGTGCAGGGAGTCACGCGGGGTCTCTGGTCCAGCTCCCCACATAAAAATGCAGGACATGGTGAGGCCAAAAAGGAACACCCATGGAGCCATAGGTAGGGGAGTCATACCACTATAGTCCCGCTGGCGCCTGGGTTGGAGAAACAGGAAGCAGGAGCCACAGTGTTTGCAACCCTCACTGCACCACTTGCAGCCTCAGCCACCATCTTCTTGCTAGCCCCCATTTTCCTGCTAGCGTAGCCACAGCAGTTATATTAGTGGCCAATGGCTCACTGGTTACAGCTGACGGCCAACTAGCCACAGCTGATGGCCATCCAATCACAGTTGATGGCCATTTACTACCTGAGCCAACACCTTTCTATGTGAGGCTGAGAGCCTGGAAACTGCTTTCTGGGGCTCTGCCCCCACACTCCACCCCTACAGGCTCTCGCCTCACAATCTACGCGACAAGTGTCTTCCGCGAAGGGCCCTGTGCGAGGAGCCTAGAGGTGAATGCAACATCCTGGACATAGCCAGGCTCTCTGGGCACAGCCAAGGTTTCTCAGGGCACCACCAGTACTTCTGGGCACTGCCACTCTCTCTGGGCCTCTCAGGGTACTGTGCTGGAACAACAGCGACTCACAGTCAAGGTGCTTACATATTCTCAATGGTGGCCAGTCAAGACACAAAAGCAAATATCCCCCAGTTCCACTATATGGTGGTATGTTCCCAAGCAGTCAAGCTATCCATTAAATTAGGGATGGAAGGCAATTCCCCATAGTCCATAGTCATTCGCCAGGGTTGTCCTAGGGGTGAGGGACGACCTTGACCTCACCCGCATCTCCCATGGAGGACTCAGCAAGCCTTTCCTCCTGAGACAAGTCCTGCATCCAGGCTGCCTGAGCAGGAACTTCCCAGCCCACAGGGCCGCAACGACCTTTGCTTTCTCTGGCCTGTGCTGGTTGGGGAACCGTCCACATCTTTCCACCTCTCCACGGGGCTCCATTTCTCCAGCAGCTGCATGGCTTTTCCTGTGCTGGTGGGAGAACTGACCACGTCCTGCCACCCTTCCACGGGGGTCCAGCTCTCTGGCAGCTGCTCCTCCTGGTCATCCTCAGACTGGGTGTTCATATGCACAAACTGCTCCACCATCCTTCAGAGAGCTTTGGCCGGCATCGTACCCTGCTCGCTGCGCCATTTGTCGTGCAGGAGACCCTGCTCGCTGCGCCATTTGTCATGCAGGGAGGCCTGCGGGGTCTCTGCTCCCGTTCCCCACACAAGAACGCAGGATATGGTGAGGCCAAAAAGGAACACCCACGGAGCCATAGGTAGGGGAGTCATACCACTACGGTCTCACTGGAGGCTGGGTTCACTGGACGTGCGACCTGCTGTCCGTTTTCTGCCAACCAACCGACGACTCTCCACGACTCTCCTCCACTCTCCTCGGCTCTCCTCCTCTCTCCTCCGTAGCCGCAGCAGTTATATTAGTGGCCAATGGCTCAATGGCTACAGCTGACGGCCAATCAGCCACAGCTGATGGCCATCTACTATCCGAGCCAGCACCCCTCCACGTGAGGCCGAGAGTCTGTAAACTACTTTCTGGGGCTCTGCCCCCACAGGGTGCCAGAGTGGTGAGGAGCTGAAGGCCCTGCCTAGAAGCCAGGGCTCCTGGGCCAGACGGGCTGTGGCCCAGCCGGTCTCCCCACCTGGGCAGCACCTGGGCGTGGGGATGACCTAGCCTGTCTCACCGTCACCTGTACTGATTAGCATCCTCAGTTAACGCAGGAGCAGCTGTGTGACCAGAAGCTGGAGCCCCCCCTGGGGAGGGGGCACTGACCCGCACAGTCCTGACATTCTGGAGGAGAGACTGCCAGCTTCATTTTGTCCCCATGTCAGCCCCGTGGAAAGGCAGGAGGGGGTGGCCGGCCAGGCAGAGCGAGCAGGACAGGGCAGCCACAGGGGCCAGAGCTGAGGATTCCAATCTCTCCCTTGAACTTCACACCAACCCTGTAAGGTGGCCTATTCTTCCTGGGGGAAACTGAGGCACAGAGCAAAGTGGCTTAAGTCAGCCATCTGTTGAACCCAGCTTTGGGTCCGGGCCCAGTGCTCTGGGCCCTCCCTGTGCTGCCCAGGGTCGGGGTCTTTACATCACACTTGGTCGTCTGTTAGGCACCCCAGCCCTGGTTCACAGTCTCATGTTCTCACCCCCCACACATTCCCTGGGCAGCACTTAACCATGGCTATTTGTTTCCTAGTGACTTTAAGTCTGTGTCCCTCTGCAGCCTGTGAGCCCCCAGGGCAGGGATCCGGGCTGCCCTCTACACCCCATATCTGTGCACCATGCCTAGCATAGACGGGCCTCAGGAGACACTGTTGGGTGAAAGAATGATCGAATGGAAGGACTAGTGTGGCCGCGGGTCATCTGCCACGCTAGACCCCATATGTGGCTGCTTCCTGGGTGAGCGGCAGGACTGTGGTGGCTCATTGGCCCTCGCTCACCACCATACAAACGCCAGGCCCATTAGACTCAGTGGGAGAGGAAGTCCAAGGATCCTCCACCTCCCCCTTATCTGACCCTGCCTCAGAGGAGACCCTATACCCAGAGTCTGAATGTCCAGCCCCCCATTTCCCCTCTCCACACACCCACCTGCCCTACCAGCCACTCCCCAACTGACTGGCCTTTTTTCTCTCTTGCAGCCAACAGCTCCCTGCTTGGAGGCGGAGGCGGTGAGTGGACCCTCCCTGTGGTCTGGGGACACGGGGGATGGGGGTGGTGGTGGCAATGCTTCTCCTTCCGCGGCTGCTTCTCTTGCCTGGGCCCCTTACCCGCTGACCCAGCTCACTACTGTCCTTCACTGCCACAGCCCTCCCCATTTCTCCATCTCTGCCCTTCTTCTCTGTCTCCCACCCTCTCGGCCTTGCCTGGTCTGCCATCAGTGTAGACATAGCAGAACATCTGGATGACAGGCCTCGCTTCCTCACCACTGGGTGACCCAGGCAGGTCCCCATCCTCTGCACAGAGGCCTCCTGGCCTATAACTAGGGGCTGGGGGGAACATGTGAGGTTTAAAAGGGCCCAGGCTGGGGACTAGGAAGTCACAGGTGTGATAAGGAAAAGCCCAGCCCTGCCCATGTCCCTCACATGCCCTCAGCATGCCCTATGCCCCTTTGCCCTCAGTTTCCCCACCTGTGAGGGCAAAATTGTTATCTCTGCTCTCCCCCAAAACTGCGCAGGCCAAGGTCTCGTGACATCAGGGAGAGCTCTGCCAACTGCTAAGCCCTCGAGAACATTTGTGTATTCACAATTGTTAACGAGGCAGGCGTTTCAGCTGGGCCAGGTGGGCTGGAAGTCAGAGGTCAGGGTGGGCTGTGCGGTCAAGCCAAGGTCATCAGGTGCCGTAGGGTGGGGAGCAGTGACTATGCCCGCAGGGCCTGCTTTCCCTGGCCAGCCCTGCCCAGGCTGCCCCACCCGCCCCTTACCCCAGCCCCTGGGCCGTGCGCTGGCTGGGCTGCCGGCTGTCTGCACAGGCAGCAGGATGATTGGTGAGGCAGGGGGCAAGGGTTAATGTGCCGTCGGATAAATCCCGGGGACCATGTTTACGGCAGCGGTGGCGGGGTCCAGGCCAGGTTTTAAAAGGGGGGAAAATAAAAGGGGCAGTGAAGGTCAGGAATAAATATGAGCAACACTAAGAGCTGTCAGTGACTGGCCAGGATGCGGGGGGTGGGGGCTTTCTGTTTGTGGCAGGAGATGTTTTCCCTCCCTCCCTCCCCTCTTCTCCTCCAGCCGTCCCTGTGGAGGTCACAGCTACCCTGGAGGCCTCACAGAGTGAGGGGGCTTCACTGGAGGCCAGGGGCCCATAGAAAGACCACCTGGGACCCTCTTCTGAAGCCTGTCCTTATGGAGGACTTGGGGACCCTATTGATCTGATGGTACCTGCCATGTGCTGCCCACAGCTACCCCTCTCCTTTGTCTGTTCATTCATCACCCAATGATTGTGTCCCTACTGCGTGCCAGGCTCTGAGCTGGGTGTGGGGACAGATCCTCCAGGCACTAGAGGGGCCTGGTCTCTGTCCTCCCAGAGCTCACAGTCCGGATGAGAGCACCCACCATTACACAGGATGGTCTGTGTGGGGCGGGGGGGTGGGGGCTGCTCGCAGGCATGATGGGGGCTCAGCGAGAAGCACCAAACCTGGCTTGGGCCTCAGGAAGGCTCCTGGAAGGAGGTGGCGCCTTCACTGGGACCTGAGGGATAGATAGGAGAGAGCCAGTGAAGAGCGGTGGGAAGGGTATCCTGGGCAGAGGGAACAGAGGGAACAGTGCAGGTGAAGCCTGAAGTCAGGGAGAGTGTCAGGGGCTGGGGGAGACTCAGAAGATCAGAGAGGTTGGAGCCCAGCCAGGAGGAGGGGAGGCAGGAGGCGATACAGGAGCCTGAGACCATATGAGGATTTTTAGCCATTCAAACCCCGAAGACAAAGGACCACAAGAAGTTGTGGGCCTTCTAAATCCTAAGTCAGGTCACACCCCTCTTCTGCTCAAAACTCTGCCAGGACTCTCACCTCACTCAAAGCCAAGGCCAAGGTCTACATAGTCCCCAGCCACCTCTCAGACTCCCTACCGCACTGCCACCCCTTCCTCTGTGCCAGCCACATTGGCCTTTGCTGAAACAGGCCTGGTCTGCTCCTGCCTCAGGGCCTTTGCACTGGCTGTTCCCTCTGCCCAGAATACTCTTCCTCAGATAGCCATATGGTTGCTTCCTTCACCTCTTACAAGTCTTTACTTGTATGCCACCTTCTCCCTGAGGCCCACCCTACCTGCTCTGCCCCATCCTGCCTTTCCTGGCTCCTCATGCTGCTCTAGTTCTTATTTTTCTTAGAGCACCTCTCTCCTGACCTGCCACATAATTTACCTGTTTACTAAGTTCATTGTTTACTGTCCGTCTCCCCACTGAGAACAAAAGCTCTGAGGGCACTACTGTATCTCCAGCACCTGAAACTGGGTCGGGCCCATACAGCAGATGCTCAATAAATGTTTGTTGAATGAATGAATGAACTCAGGTGATGGCAGGGATGGCCTTACATGTTAAGAGAAGGACTTGCTGTTGAGGGCAGTGGGGGCCACTGAGGTTTTAGGCAGGGCAGGGAGTGGCTCATAGATGGCCTGGTGACCTCACTCTGGGAAGTCAAAGGGCACTTGCTCTAGCCAGACTGAGTGGGGAGGCCCCCTGGGGGTCCTTCTAGCTCCCCTTCCTTTGTCATTGAGGGTGAGAGGATGCTCGAGCAGGCCCCAAGTGCAGCCTGACTGACACAGAGATGGATGGGGTGAGCCAGGACCTGGGAGGAAGTGGGCCCGGAGTCTAGCCTTTTAACGCTGGCTGAGATTTATGGAGCCGCCGCAAGTACTGGCTGAGGCTGTCACTCCGCTAATGTGATTGGAACAAGGTGGAGGTGTTAGGGAGGGGCTGGGGTAGGGGTGAGGCTGGGGCTGGGAGGGGCCTGAAACCTGCTTGGGGCTAGAAGGGAGAGGGCCCCAGACCTCCCGGGCATCTCTGCCCTCACGTCTGCCACCTGTGCCCTGCACTGCCCCCAGTCATCCAGTCCACCCAGCCTTAACCCACTGACGTGCCAGGGTGGGGCACACAGGCAGGAGTAGCCTGGGACTAGGGTCCCTGGTCCTCACTTGACCGCCCAGATAGACCCGTCTTCCCATGGGATCCCCTAATGTTCTGCCCTCTTCTCCTGAGTCCACCCTGAGGAGTTCAGGCCTCTACCCACCACCCGTCACCACCCATTTACCTACTCACCCCCCCCCACCCATCCATCCATCCATCTACCCAGCCTCCTCCCATCATGACCCACCCTCCTGACCACCCCTCGAGGCATTTAATGAGCACCAGTCCCATTCAGCTGGCCTGGCCAGTCTGTTTACAATTGCATGGCCGGCCCCGCCCACCTACTGCTCCTCTCACCTGCTCTCTGCCTTTTTCCACATCATGATCCCCTTTAATGGACTTGTCTTATGTTTGTTCTCATTGTCTGTCTCCCCACTAGAATGTACTCTCCCCAGGAGCAGGGTTCTAGGGATTTTGTGGGGCAGTTAGTTGCATGCTCTGTGTGCTGGGCCCGGCCCTAGCTGGGACACAGGTCTAACTGCCCCGGGGTGCCCCTCCAGTCCTGGGTGTAGAGGGACAGCAGGCAATAAACCAGTGGGGCTTGTGGCAACTATCAGCTCAGAAAGGGGCCCTCAAAAGCAGAGCCAGAGCCTGGCCTAGAGGGCTTTCGTGTAGTGAGCCTACAGTTTTTACTGCAAGTATGTGCTGGCTCAGGGTGGGAGAGGACTGTGGCCTCTGGGGAGCAGGGAAGGGAGTCTGCTGGACACCCCTAACCTCAGAGAAAGCCCCCAGAATCTGCTGGGGCAAAAAGGACTTAATCCATAGGGTCCAAGGGCTCCTGGGCTTGCCTCACCCTGGGGCTGGGCCCCCACCAGCTCCTAGGGCCAAGCTTGGAAGCTAGGTGGTTCTGGCAACAGTGAATCTTGGGGAAGCCCCCTACTCCCCATTCTTTCCCAGGGCTCTTTCTGAGTGTGTGTGTATGGTGGGGGGACCTATGTCAAACACAGACTCCGGATTTGGCTCTGCCCTCAGAGACCCATTGTGGTAGAAGGCTTCCCAGTAGAGGGGGCATTTGACTTGGGCCATGAAGGCTGAATAGGAGCCCAGCAGGTCAACGGGGTGAGAGACCTGTGGCAAGGAGCCCTGATGGCGCTGGGGCAGCCACCCGGTTTCTGGCCAAACCCTTAGGCCTAGAGACCGCCAGGCCCACTCTGGCTCCCCCACCTCCCTTCTGGAGAGCCTTTCACTGGCTGGATAAAAAAAATTTTTTTTCCAACATTCTCCTATTGTATGGTAAGAAGGGAGGCGGGCCCTAAATCAGCATGGGAATCGACAGGGCCCGACGCGTGTCTCTCCTGTTTATTAGGACTGAAATGTTTACTCGGCGATAAGGAGCCGGCTTTCGCGTGGAGATTTGTGCGCTCTTTTTCAATTACCCCTCGTCTTTCTCTGCCACTTTTGCACTAAAGGGATAATAAATGTATCGGAGCGTTTCAATTATTCATCTAAATCATGACTGCGCCTGCCATGGCCAAGCTTTAGTGACAGATTAATTCAGGGCCTCCTTCCTCTGCTTGCGTGGCCGCCATCTCTGCTCCCGCCTGGTCACTGCCCTGAAGGGCCGGCATGAGGGGCGGCTGGGCTGAGGTGAGGCAGGTTCCTGGCAGGCGCAGGTGGGCAGGGCAGAATGGAGTCCCAACCCATCCCACACACTCACTGCCAGCGACACCCCTCCGTTCCGGAGGTCCGCCCGACCCAAACCTGCAGGAGCCAGCACGTGCCTATGAGGGTGCAGCCCACTCTGCTCCCCATGCCCACATGGCATGTCCGTGCGCGTGTCGCATCACCCCAGGGTCTTAGGTATCTCCTGCCCAGAGGAGTCTGAGTGGCTCAGCTTCCTCACAGCTCTCTCCTGGCCCCGGGCTGTTGCACATGCTGCTGCTGTGCTGAGGGCTTCCCTGCCTCCCCACCACAATCTTCCTGCCGAGTTCTATCCATGGCAGGCCTTCCTCTCAGACCACCCCTCACCCCTGCTCCATTTACTGAGGGCCTGCCACACTCCTGGCACTGTCCTCAGTACTGGGACACGGCAGGCCCTGCCCCTCTTGGAGCATGCTGAGGCGTTCTGTTGTCCTTGATAATCAGACTCCCACTTGTGTGGTTATTTAAGTACCAGCTGCTTCCAATCAGACCACCCCCTAAGGGGCATGCACAGGCACCTGTCTGACCACCTCCTGGCAAAGAGTCAGTGCTTGGTTCAGACCTACGCGTGGACCGGCTGTGCCCAGGCCTGTGTGCACATGCGCACAAATCCCTTCTCCCCCACCACAGTGGTCCCTCACCACGGGCGGAACCTGCCATGGAACCTCTCTCTTCTTCACACAGGCACCCATGACCCTTGGGGACAAGTGGCTCTTCTCTCTCTCTCTCTCTCTCTCTCTCTCTCTCTCTCTCTCTCTCCCCCAGTCTCTCACTTACTCTGTCTCTCTGTCCCTGCCTCCTCGCTCTACCTGCTCCTCTGTGTGTCTCTCTTCAGTTCGCTCGCTGGGGTCTGTCTCTTGCTGTCTCGTCTCTCGCTTTCTTTCCATTCCTCTCTTTCATGCTGTCTATGGCACGTGCACTCTCTCCATTTCTCATTCTCTTGCTCTCTCTTCTTTCTTGCTCTGTCTGCTCTCTCTCTCCTGCTCTCGCTCGCTCTCTGTTCAGACAGGCTGGCCAGGGAGGATTAGCAAGGCCCCTAAGGACTGTGCCCTGTTCACTTGCCATCCCAGGGCCCCTGCCCAGCACTGTCTCCCATCACCCTGTGATTGCTTCCCAGGCCGCTTGGACAGGGCTCTGCTCCAGCTGCTCCGATTAGCCGGGCCTGGCACCGTGGGCAGACCTTGTGGCCTCCAAGCCCCCGCAAGGCCAGGCTGTATGTGGCCGGCCCCTTTCAGGTCTGGGCTGGGCTCAGAGAAAGCAGGTGGCCCTAAGGGCAAACCAGCCAGTCCAGAAACTCAATGAGCACCACTATGTGCCAGGCTGGGGCGGGTGGTATATGGGGCAGGGCGTGGCCAGGGGGTTGTCTGGGACAGGGCTGTGCTGCTGGGAAAGGCATCTGGGATGAGGGAACAGCAAAGGGCCCCAGAGGCCCAGAGGGTGTCTCAGACCATGCCCCTCGCCTGCTCAAAACTTCCCATCTCAATGGAGTCAATTCTGAGGTTCCTACCACTGCCCACCAGGTCCCGCTGCCCTGCTGAGCCCTCTGTTTGGACCCCTCCTCCCCTGACCTTCCAGAAGGCAGTTCTTTCTTGTCATTTTCTTATCTCTGCTCAGATGCCACTTCTTCAGGGGGGCCTTCCCAACCACAAAACAGCACCCACCCCTCCCCCTCTTGTCAGCTCTGTTCTCACAGGTGACATTGGAGCCCTGCTTCCCCTCCCTCCGGCAGGGCCTGGTATGCCCTACAGACCCTTCCCACTGTTGAATGCCAGTGCGCGGGAGGGCCCGCAGTCCTAAGGTGGAGGCTGGAGGGAGCCCCGGCCTTGCTTGGAGTTGAGGATTTTATTTCATGGACTTGTGGGAACCCTGGGGGTTTATGAGCAGGGGAGTGACAATGCCCTCCCCAAGTAAAGTCTCCAGGCCTCCCTGCCACCCCTGCGTGGATGCCAGGGCCTTGCTGAGCCTCTCTCCCTGCGGAATCTCACATACCTGCACCACGCGCTATGGGATGTACCATTAGCATCCCCCTGCTGCAGGTGAGGACATCGAGGCCTCAGGTCCCTAGAGCTGAGTCGTGCTCTCCACCCCTGCCCCTCGGCTGGCGCTCCCTGGGCAGAAGGGCTAACTGGACTCAGTCTCCTGCAGGGACTCTAGGAGGCCTGTGGAGCCCGTGCCCCGCCCCCAGTGGGCAAGATGCCGCCAAGCCCCTGCATGCAGCTGCCATGGGGATTTTTAATAACGGGAGTGATTTTTGCATGATGAATGAGGCGCTGCCGTTGTGTACATAATGAAGCCCTAATGTTTTCAAATCCCCATTTAAGGAGCTGATCTCACCCCGTAATGAATTTCAGATCACATCACGGCGCTGTCGTCCATCCATCTTCTCCCTGGGGCGCCCACCCGCCTTGGCACCATGAGGGTGGGGCCTGGTGAGGGTGGGGCTCTACATACCCTGATGGACAGATGGGCTGAGCCCAAGCCTAGCACAGAGCCAGGGGCTGGCATAGGTTTGTTGATTGAATGAGTGACCAGAAGGGTGTGGGCAGAAGCACAAAAGCCGTTCTGGTGCTGGGGCATCTCCCAAGACTCAGCCAGAGCCTAGGAGAACAGAGATGGAGAGTGCCATGCGGGCCGGGAGAGAAGCGGGCACAAGGCCCCTGGGGCAGGTCATTTATCCAGGCTTTATGGCTGGGCCTGCTCTCTTCAGGGTTAGGGGCTCGGGATGCAGGAGCGCAGGCTTCTTGACCCCGCTGGTACGCTCTCAGGGGGCCAGTCTCCCCATCTGCCCAGTGAGGCCTGGCCCCTGTCAGCCCTGCATCTGTGTTGTGCAGAGCGCTGGCGCCTCGGCCGCATCGCGGTGACTGCAGGGCTTGCCACCCGGCTCCCGGTGACTGGGCGGGAGCTGCCCTGAGGGCCCAACCCATGGGTCTTCCTGCACACTCAGGCACAGCCCTCCTCCAGCCCCGACACCTCCCGCTCACGCCCAGGGCTTTCTCGGGGACATCTCCCCCATGCAGTGCACCCCATCCCTCTGGTAAAGGAGGCCCCAGAGCATGAGGGGCACAGTAGTCTTCTGTCTACAGTCTATGGCTGGGCCTTGGTGTCCCCATCTATAAAACGGGGTGACAGTGTGATAAAGTGCAGGGTACTTTGGGGCAGTCTCTCACTGAACCCTATGCCAGCACTGGAGGGAGGTGCTGTCACTGACCTTGTACCGATGAGTAAACAGGTGCAGAGAGGTGAAGTGACACAGCAAAAGGGTGGAGGAACTGGGGGAGGGGATTTGGGTCTCACTGGGCTGGGTCTGCTCTGTCACCAGGAGCCAAGCCCTCACAGCCCCAGCAAGCTCAGTCAGAGGCGCACCCCCCCACAAGGGGACCCCCCCCAGGCCCATCCTCTCCCTCCCCTGCTCTGGGGCTGTCAGCCTGGAAAGAGCAGGGGAGGGGGAGGGCTGCACAGGCCTCACGACCTGCACCTGCTGAAAGGGGCTTTGCCTCCAGGAACTCGAATCCCTGTTCTGGCGACGCGGCTGCTGAAGCCGCACTTAGCTTCTGCTGTCCTCTAACTGGAGATGTTGGACAAGTTACTAAATCACTCTGGCCTTCCATTCCCCCTCCCCCCACCCCCTGCCACCTCTCAACATCTCAGTCCTCCCCACAACTCTGAGGCTCAGAGAGGTTAAGTGACTTGTCCAAAGCCACCAGCAAGCTTGGCAGGATTTCTAGGAAGAGAAATCCCAGAAGGGGCACACAGGGGCCAGACCCACTGGACAGTGGAGGGAGAACGGGGGAATGGGGGAGATGGACAGGCAAGCCCAGGGCCCGTCAGGGTCTCCTGCCCTCTGGTGGGGCACAGCTGCCCCCTCTCCCCCAGGCCATAGGCCTCCTCCTGTTCCTGTAAATAATTAATTAGGCCCTGCTTGCTTGTTTGTTTAGCATGAGGAATGCTCTCCCACTGAGATGCATTTATTGCTGAATAAATTTAAATATCTAATCTTCCCTTCATGAATATTACAGCACCCTAAATAGCGGCCAACATATCCTAAGCGCCTTGGCAAATGGCCCCCACAAGAGCCTGCCTGCTTCCACCTCTGCTGGCTCTGCCCTCCCTGGTGTCCTTCCTGACCTGGACTTGTGAGGGGCTGGGTGTGAGCTGAAGCCCTGGAGGCTGACTGTGGGGTGTGAGGCCATGCTGTTGGCAGGAGGGCTGGTGGGCTCCCGTGCAGGGGCCCTGGGCTCATTTGCAGGGGTGCCTGGGACCAGGAGGGTCAGGGCTGGAGCAGAGAGGGCAGACAGGACTCCCATACAGCAGCAGCATCTGAGGAGCTCAGGGAGGAGGCAGAAGAGATAGGGTGGCAAGAGGACCAGGGCAGAGGGTCCCCAAGGCAGCCGTGCTGGGTGGAGGTAGCTAGCGGTCAGCCTGTGGATGCAGCTGGATAGTCAAGCAAGAGTGGCCCCAGACGTCTTAGCAAGGTGAGGTCCCAAAGGGGTCCCACTATTGGGAGGGGGAAGTGTTGACATGGGGAGGGGGACAGGAGCCAGGCTGTAGGAGCTGGCAGTGAGGTGGGGACGCTGACACAGCAGGTATAAACAGCATCTTCCAAGAGTGGGTAAGGAGGGCAAGCAGGAGCCAGACAGCCAGGGCGGGAAGGAGGGTGGGGTGGGGAGAGATAGGCCCTTTCAGTGTCCTACAGGATGCAGAGTGGCCCAGCTGTGTGACTTTGGGCAAGTTTCTCACCCTTTCTGTGCCTCAACTTCTTCTCTAAAGCAGGAAAAATAATAGCACCTCCTAGGTGTCTGTGAGCCTCAAACAAGAGGGTGGATGGAAACTGCTCGGCACCTGGCAGGTTCTCAGTAAGAGGCCAAAATGCAGGAGCCAGATCCGGGAGCTCAGCGGTGAGGATCAAGGCAGGGTGAGCCCTGGGCCGTCTTCTGGGGGAGGAAGGACCCAGCCTTGACCTGCTGGACAGACTCTGAGGACAGCCCCACCCTCTTCATGGCTCGGTCTCCCCAGGTTTTCTGCTGGCCAGGGTGCGTGGGGGTTAAGTTGGAGGTTTGAGGTTCGTTTGGATGTATGTGGCCGAGGAGTCCAGGGAAGGAACTGAGGGTTAACTGATATGAACTGGGGACACCACCCTCCCACCAGGCAGCCCAGGGTTAGGTGGGAAGGGGAATCACCCTTTTCTTGGATGGAGCCAAAGGAAGCCTCCTCCTTGAGTCTCTAAAGCTTAGCTTAGCCTAACATGAGCCCAGGACAGAGCCTGGGGTCAGAGCCAGGGGAGCTGCTGGTCTGGTTGTGAGAACAGAGGAAGTGCGACCCCTTTGGCCTCTGGCTAAGGCATCAGAGCTGGGAGGTCCCTCTGGCACTGAGAGGTGGGACAGCAACAAGGCTGGTGTGTGGACAGGGAGGGGGCAGGCAGGAGGGGCCAGGCTGCTAAGACCTTGACTGCCAGGCCAGGCTGGTGCCCAGGGCCCGTCCCTCATCTCTGCTTTGGGGGAACTGCACAGTGGTCACAGGGCCTGGCCCTGTTCTGGACGCTGCTTGGGGGGTCCAGCCCCGGCCTCTGCCAGCTCCAGTTCCTCCCTCCTACTCCCACCTCATGCCCCCAGGTCAGCCCCAAAAGCCTGGCTGCAGGCCTATCCAGTTCTGCAGGAAACATTAACTCCCTGGAACACAAATCTCAGTGAGCTCCACTTCCACATGCTCCCCCCTTGGGCCGAGGTCACCTGCAGGGCAGACAGCACCGGGAGATGGCCGGCAGCTGGGTGCCAAGTGGCTGACACCACTGGGACAGGGCTGAGAGGCCCCCAGGAGAGCCAGCTCAGACACCCCCTGTGCTCATCCCCATACGTCCTGAACACCCTGAGCACATCTTGCCTGAACACCCGCCTCCCATCACACGCTCGGGTGTACCCACACTAGGCACATGCCCAGACTGTCACACTAATAAAATGACAACCAACATGCACATGGCCTTCACTCATGCTGGGCACAGGTGTAAGCACCTTTCAGGAATGAACAGGCCTAATCCTTCCAATAGCCCTATGAGATGGCTGTCTACTATTATCCCATTTTACAGATAGGGCAGTTGAGGTCCAGAGAGATATGTGATGTGCCCTGGGTCACACATCTGTGTCTGGTGGGGCTGGGATTTGAACCCAGACTGCCCAGCTCCACAGCCTTGGCTGTTGCACACCATGCTGGGTGGTCACCTGGCACCCCCACCCAAAGCAGATACACTGCACATGGACGTGGCACACTCTAGGCCGTACACCACTGTGCAGCACCAGGACACTCTCCCATGGGCTATAGCTGCCCTTATCCCTGCACTGGAGAGGAGGGGGTGGGGACCCAGTCCCAGAGCCTCTAGCAGGGTTCCACCAACTCCTCTACCCCCTCCACCCCCACCCATGGGACACTGGGAAATCACCTGGTGCTAGTTCCAAGTGAAGTCACAAAATTAGGTTTAATTGGGCCCCACAGGGTACGAAAGAAGACAGGAGAGTCCAGCTGGTGTCCCTGGACCTGTGCCAAGATGTTGGGGTTGGGGCTGTGATGGAGGAAGAAGGGCCTCAGTTTGCAAATCTGTAAAATGGAGAAATGGTGGTCCTTTCCTGCTGCCCAGCATTATGAGCACCCAGCAGCTGGTGCCCATGGAGCTCCTGGCACAGGCCTGGGGTGCAGTGGGAGCTGGGGAGCTACCAGAGGTGGGTCACTTTCTCCTGGCCAGTATACCAACTCCACCCCTGAGGACGGGTCACTGTCCCTATTTTCCAGATAAGGCACTCAGAGAAGGGAAAGGACTTGCCAACGTGCCCCATTGCCACAGGCGATGAGGGAGGAGGTGGGATTTGACCCAGGCCTGCCTGAGACCCAGACCCGCCTCTCCAGCAGGGGCCTCTTAGGCCTTGGCACCAGGGCAAGATGGAGCTGAAGGAGCATCTCCTCCACGCCTCCCACAGCGCCCAAGTTGTTTACCTGGGCTCAGGTCCCCAGGGTCTCTGGCAAGGTCCCGGAGCCACCTTCGAATCAACAAGCCCAGGCCCGGCCCCAATTAAGCCGGATTCGCTAACGAGGCGGCTCATTAAGGAGACCCGAGACTCCTGTGCAGCCGGAGCCCGCCCGCCCACCTCCCCGCCTTGGAGCAGGGAAGAGGCTGGAAGACCAGACTCAAGGCCCGACTCAATTTGCCTCTTGTAACTAAGTGGCCTCAGTTTCCTCATCTGTAAAGTGGATCCTAGAGCTTGCGCGGCCACGAGGGGCCTCGCCTGGGGAGGTCGGCCTTGGGATTGGGTGCATGGGTCGGCTGGCATAACCCGGCGGAGCCCAGAGGACGAACTTCCCCCAGGCCGGGCGCGGGTGGCGGTTCCCTCCTCCTAGAGACCTCGGCGTCCGGGAGGCCCCTGCCCTGCAGTGCCCCAGCCTCGCAGCCCGCAAAGAGCAGGGCGGGCTGGGCGCGCCCCCTGCCGGCCGCCCCGCGTCTCTTCCCGTCGGGGTCCGCGGCGGCCCCTCTGTGTCCTGGAGGGGACAGGTTTCCCCAGATGGGAAACAATGTGGGGAGGCAGTGACGCTAGCGGCTGGAGGCCGCGGGAGAAAGGCGTGTTGCCGGGTGTGTCCCACACAGCCGAGGGGACTGGGACCCTTCAGTCGTGGGCATCAGCCTTCTCCTCTGTAATGTGGGCTCGGGCGGAACGCGGGGAGCCCATGGCTCACTCCCCCTCCTCTGCAGTGGACGGCTGCATTCACCGGGCCGCCGGGCCCCTGCTCACCGACGAGTGCCGGACGCTGCAGAACTGCGAGACCGGCAAGGCCAAGATCACTGGCGGCTATCGGCTGCCAGCTAAGTGTGAGTCCAGTTATCCCCTAGCTCTGTGGGGAGCACACAGGGCGTTTTGTGTCATTTGGGGAAGTTAATGATAAGACCCCCACAGAATTGCTGGGGGCCTCCTCAGGGGGCACTTCTTAGCCGTAAGTTCCATGATCTGCCCCTCCTCGTACACCCCAGGAAACAGGTGAAGGGGGGATCCGTGGAGGCTGGGGAAGGGCAAGGACCTAAAAGGGGAGGGGCGAACTGAGGGGGCGGGGCCTTCGCGCACAAATTGTGCACAGACATGGGGAGTAGCCCAGAGCGGGCCTGCCCGTGTCTATCGAGGTGTGGATTTGGGCTCCGGGGCACACCTGTGTACCCACATGGGTGGAGTCCTCCTCTGGGGAGTCTCGGAACTTGGGGGGTAGAAGGCCCGTTTCCTGTCCCCTCCAGGGCCCAGGCCGGCAGGGGGAGAGCCGAGGACCTCAGGGAGACTCCGGCCGGCCTGACCCCGTCGTCTCCTGCAGATGTCATCCATACGGTGGGGCCCATTGCCCACGGGGAGCCCAGCACCAGCCAGGCTACCGAGCTCCGCAGCTGCTACCTGAGCAGCCTCGACCTGTTGCTGGAGCACCGGCTCCGCTCGGCGGTGAGAGCGCCGGGGGCGGGGCGAGAGAAGCCTAGAGCCGGGGTTGACGGCCCGGAGGGACGGGGCGGGGCCGAGGCGGAAAGTGACGGTGTCCCCATCCCCTCTCCTCTCCCCTCCCAGGCGTTCCCCTGCATCTCCACTGGTGTGTTTGGTGAGTGGGGTCCTCTAAAGGAGGAAGGGCGGAGTGGGCGGGCCTAGACACGGGGAGGGGCGGAGCGGGGAGGGGCAGTGGATTGGGAGCTTGGCTATTCGCGGAGCCGCGAGGGGGCGGGCCAGAGCCCGGACTCATTCTCGCCGGGTCCCCAGGCTACCCCAACGAGGCGGCGGCCGAGGTAGTGCTGACCGCGCTGCGCGAATGGCTGGAGCAGCACAAGGACAAGGTGAGACCCGTGCCCAGTCGAGGGGACTGAACGAGGTGGGGTAGTGGGATGCATTCCGGCCCCGCTGACCGGCCCCCATCAGTCATCGCTGAGAGCAAGGGTGCAGAGTACCTTGGCCCAAGGGTCTCTGGCCATGCCAGCCCTTCCTGCATCCCCTCACCTTCCCTTAGCCGGTTTCCTTTAATGCGCACACAGTGCAGCCCTCCCGTAAAGCCTAGCTCTAAGCTCAGGGTCAAGGATGTCCCAAGGCCAAGGCAGGTGACCCTGCACGACCAGGGGCAGTGATAAGACTGGGACCCTCTCGGGAGAGGGTGGCTCCCGTTCAAACTGAGCAGGCCCTGGTGCAGGTGGACCGGCTGATCATCTGTGTGTTCCTGGAGAAGGACGAAAACATCTACCTGCAGCGGCTCCCCCACTACTTCCCCGTGGGTATGTACCTGCTGTGGTGTCAGCACCCCGGCCAGCCCCTGCCCCTCCCCACCCACCCTGCGCCAGGTTCTCAGTGTCCTCTACCTTCCAGCCTGACTGCACCCCACCGCCCACCCTGTCCAGGACTGGTAAGCAGGGCCTGGCCCGCTGTGTGACTGCCCACTAACACACCCGCTCGCCCTCGGTGCTCACCCCCACGCATGGCGGCAGCCTGGGAGGCCCAGGGAAGCCCACAGCCCACCACCTCCTCTGACCTCTGCTCTGCCCGCAGACTCGCCGGGGCCTGCCAGACCTCGCTCCCAGCTCTGAAAGGTCTCCGAAGCCTGCAGCTGTGCCTGGGCCTGGCTGCCCCATCCTGCCCTTCAGACCCTCCCCCGGGAGCCTAATAAAGACCACCTTTGTTGCAGCTCCTGCTGTCCGAGCTTTGGCTGGGGTGAGGGAGGCAGCCCAGGGGGTGGGCAGGTGCTTTGGTCAGAGGCTGGTGAGGGCTCTCAGTGAGCCGGGTGAGGGAGGCACGGGCCAGACGGCAGAGGTGGGCAGCAGCACTTCACATTTATTAAGGGCCTGCCCCCAAGGAGCTCACAGCCTGGGGGCCCAGCTCCCACATGTGCTAGGGTGGGGGAGGAAAGGAGGTGAAAGCAAAAAGGCAAGCAATGCAGACACCGCGGCCCAAGCAAAGGGGGTGCAAAGCAGGCACAGGCAGGGGTCCTGGGGTGGGTAGGGGGATGGCGGCCTGTCAAGCCCTGCCCGGACCTGGGGACTAGACCAAGCACAGGCTTGAAAGCTGCCCCTCCCCCACCAGACTGGGGCCGCCTGGGATGCACCTGGATGTCCTAGCTCCTCCACCTGCCCTGAGCAGGCCACACCATCATGGCTGCCCTCTCCACCCAGGACTCCAAGGCCAGGAGGGCAGGCAGCTGGGATCTGGGGCCCTGGCCATGAAAGCAGGGTGGCAGTGGGGCCTATGAGGGAGCAGCTTGAAGCTCTGATGGTCCTGGGTCCCTGGGCAAATCCCTAAGGAACTTCCAAATTTCCATGGAAACCCCTGGGCCAGCTAAGGAGGGAAGGGGGGAGGCGTGAAGGAAGCAGACCCCAATAACCAGGAATGGGCCCCAAGAGGCCTGGCCCCTCAAAACTGCTGCTGGTAGGGAGCTTGGGTGTTGGACAGGCGAAAGGCCGAGAGGAACCCACCTGGGGGGAAGGCGGACAGCCAGACACATAGCAGCCAGGCGGGCAGCAGCAGAGCAGGGACACGCACACGCGGCTTACCACCAGCATCCCCTTTTAATAAAACATGGAAGGTTGTATGACAGGGAAGAGGGAGTGAAATATGACCATTTACAACCACACAAAAACCTCTGTACATGTCTAGCGCCTGGCAGAGGGGAGGCAGCAGGGCAGTGGCGGGCGGGGCCAGCCCTATTTGTAGAGGATGTCGTAGTGTCCAGGCCGGTAGAGAAGGTAGACCTTGGGCTCCGAGCCCTCGGGGAAGACGTGCGGGTTGGTGGTGCCGCCCTCGCCGCGGTCCATGTACTCCACCTGGATGGAGACGCTGAGAGCCTGGGCCAGCGCGATGATGTGAATATGGTCGCTCTCCTTGCACATGGGCTCCACCTCCTGCAGCACAGGTCAGGGCCTGGGTCTCAGCACCTCCTCCCCCAGCCCTGGGGCTCCCCACCGGCGGGAGAGAAAAGCGAGGACCCCCAGTCTGAGAAGTAGGGCGGGGCGGTACCTGCTGGCAGAACTCCTTGACAGTCCGCCCCCCCTCGATGAAATGCTCGAAGAACTTGCTCTCCCGCTGCAGGTAGCCGGAGGTGAGCAGCCGCAGGTAGACCACCAGGTAGTCCGAGGTGCTCTGGTCATTGAAGGAGGCCAGGAGGTCGGCTACTGAGATCTGCTTCTCCACCTGCTCAATCAGGTCCATGAACTGCCACCAGGGGGACAGAGGGCAAGATGACGGAGGAGCAGGGCCACCCGCCATGCCAGGCCACACACCCTCCACCCTGGCCTAGTGGGTGGCAGGGACAGCTGGGCTCACCGTGTTATGGAAATCCTCAATTGTGAACTCGGTAAAGCCCTGGGACACCAGGTCCTCTTTGCTCTTGGCAGACACAGCCTTGAACCTGGTGGTGGGAGAGAAAGGGAGGCCAGCATGGGCTCCTCAGCCAGCAGAGCAGGCGCCCAGAGGCCAGCGTCAGACAAGGCTGGCCCTTACCCCCAGTTCAGAAGGGAAGTCCCCAGCAGCAACCCAGCCTACCATCTGGCCTCAGCTGGGGGAGGAGGGAGCCCAAGCCCTTCATGGGACCATGGTCCACCTCCTTCAGTGCCAAGTACCCACCCTCCTCACCTCTGCAACTCCTTGCTGTCTTCCAGCAGCGCCTCCAAGTGGGAGAAGCCGAAGGCTCGATAGAAGCAGTTCCCATCGGGCCTGGTCTTGCGGATGTACGAGTACTTTTTGTGGAGGTCCTGCAGAGAGGTAGCCCCCGCCCCACCCCGTGCTGTCAACATCAGGCCAGAACCAGGCAGGCCAAGGAGCCCCCACAAAGGCCACACCACAGCAGTGGCAACTGAGATGAGCTCCAAGCAGCCACCTGCCATCCTTGGCTGTTGATTCTGGTGATGGGAATCACTTCGTGACCCACTGTCGAGAGCCTCAAAAGCCTCAGGAAACCGTGGGGGACGCACAGCAGTCACAGCCCGACTGCCGTGTCTACCACCAGTACCCAACACAGTGCCTGGGCCTGCAGGGCTGTCTACTCATAGAAATGGGCGAGTGAGTCACTCCTTGACCAGTGCAGCTTTTCCAGGGAAGAGTCCTCAAACCACGCGAGGCCAGGGCAAACTGGTCAAGGTGGGGGTGCGGGACGGGCTCCACGCCGCAGCCCAGGGCGGGGAACAGCCTCCTTCTCAGAGCTACCTCCCTCACAGGTACCATTTCTGTGTGATCTTTTCCGGTTTCCTCCCCAAACTCCATGGAATTTCTTCCGTCAAACCCACCCACACGAGTGGGCCATTAGTGCTGCCTGGCCTGGGCACCCTCCCCTGCTCCGACATCTACTTCTTACCTTCTCCATTCTCCTTAAACCCCACCCTTCTTCCCGATGGCCTTGCTTCCTTTCCAAATATTTTCACTGAGAACCCCTCGGCCGCCACCCACACATCCACCCTCGGCCTTTCCTCCTGACCCTCTGAGGGTCCAAGGCTGCTGCCAGAGCCAGTCCCCACCCCTGGGCTCAAGGACATTGTCCCATGAAGTCTTCTGCCTCTTCCTGCGTCATCAGTTTTCCTCTTGCTACTGGTTGAGACCCATCAGCATATAAACACAAAGCTCCCACTCAGGTCTCCCTGCCTCTGTTCAGTCTGTTCTTACCCAGAACAACCCAAGAGACCTGCTGACACTCATCTCCCTCTAAGTCCTTTCTCTGGCCGCAGCTCCCCATCTCCCAGTCACACTGGCCTCCACGCTGCACCCCAGCCCAGACCTCAGGGGCACTGCTCGGCCCCGGGGCCACACCCCACTCCCATGCCTGTCTGTTCCTCACTCCAACACCACCTTCTCAGGGAGCGCGTCGCTGACCCCCTTAGAACCGCAAACCCTCGCACTCCCTAGCTCCTTGCCCCGCTTCCCTTCCCTCACAGCCCCCAGCACCTCTGACAGACATTTTAGTTACCCCGGCTCACTGTCTGTCCAGTAGGAACTGTAAGCCTCATGAGGGCAGGAGTTTGTCCTGGGGTCATCGCCTGGCCCACAATATGTGCTCCTACCTGTTAGATCAATAGCTCACACGCCTACCACTGCAGAGCCCAAACCACTGAGGTTACCATAGCTGCCAGGATCCTTCTGAGCGCTTACTGTGCCAGGCCCTCTGCTGACGGCATGTCCATTAATCCTCACAGGGGCCGAGCTCACCGTCACCCAGCTCCGCTTGGGCTCTGCCATCTAGGCTTAGGCTCCTCCCCGGGAGCAAAGGGGCTCAGGCACAGCAGAGTGGGGGTGTCAGACCTCCTGCGCAGACAGAATGACTCGATGGGAAGAACCCAAGAGGCCCCCGTTGATTTCAGCCGGGTGGTCTAAGTGTGACGGGTAGGCCTTGAAATGGAGGCCCCACTCCGCCAACCCAGCACATGGGGAGGAGGACCCACACCTTCCTAAGCCCTGGCTGAGCGCTGTGCACTGAACTCCACACCTGACCACTGCCGTCTCCTTCACACCTCACACTTGTCCTGTAAGGCAGAGACCTCTCCACCCAGATGAGCGATCGCAGGCTCCAAGAAGCTCAGTGTTGCCCGAGATCACACAGCTGGAAGTGGTGAAGCCATGACTCAAACCCAGGTCTGTCAGGCTCCAGAGCCAGTGCCTTCATCTCTCCACAGGCCTCCTGGGTAAATCACAAACACCCTGAACAAAGGGTCTGAGTAGACCACAAGCCACACACAGCTGATCTGGCCTACAAGTGTGTTGTTTGCTCCACACAACATTTTCAATTTGAACTAGCTGTCAACTGTTAGGACTCTGGAGATTTCACATCAAAATAATTTCTGGCTTGTCTTGGAAAAACAGATCTGGCAACAATGGGTAACAGGCATGGACACTCCCACTTGCCCTGGGTGCTTCCACTTCCTGCTACTGGCTGATGCCCGCTGTTCACCACCTGACCACCTTTAATGACCTGGGTTACCTGCCTAACCCCTGACATGGATAGCCCCAAAGGTCCCTCCTTTCAGATGGAAGGTTCTAAGCATCTCTGCTCTTTCAGGGGGGAAGGGAGAAGTAACATTTACTAAACCCCAGGCTGTGCCAATGGCTACTATTTACATATATCCACCGTCACATTTCAATCTGCCAGCTCACAGAGCAGAAAGTGAGTGGATAAGGGACTTACCTGTTTGTAAATGCAGCAGGGCCTGGCACAAAGGTCTGTAGGCCCCCTTCCCCGCTGCTGCCTCCTCTCCACAAAGATCCCGGGGGCAGGCTGAGAGACACTCCCCTGCCACTACCCTCCGGCCCCACACAGCCCCAGCCCATTCAGCCCCAAAGTGAGCACTGAGCAGAGATGATCACCCCCGAGGTGTCAGCTCCAGCCTCCACAGCCTTCATCTCTCTCAACCTCACCACCACCCTCAACAACCACGGGCCCATGCTTTCATCACCCTGATTCTATAGCTAAGGACCCCACAGCTCAGAGACACTGAAGGTTCTGCCAAGGATAAAGCTGCTGCATGAACCGAGGTCTTTTGATTCCCGAGTTTGCACACTTAAGAACCCGCAACCAGAGGGCTCCCCAACACCCTCCCCTCCAGGAGGCCAGCCCAGCAAGGAGCAGGTCTGAGGCAGGCAAGCTCCTGTCCTGCCCCCAGGCCTCTTCCGGGCCCCTGGGCCAGGCTCCCACCTTGATCTTCTGTTGATAGATGTTGTCATCCTCAGCATACTCCTTGTACAGGACGGACAGCTCCAGCCGCTCCGAGACCAGAGGGTTCTGGACGGCAATCTGCAGAGGGGAGGGAGGCCATCATGCTCTGGCAGGTGGATGCCGTCCCACACCTAACAGCCAGAACACCTAAACCAGGGGTGCTGGGCAGTCACCCAGTGGCACAGTGACGCCCCCCACACACAAAGGCATCCAGTATCTAGCACAGCTTGGAGGAGAACGCTTCCAAAGCAGAAATAAACAACAGGCCTCAGGCCCAGCCTATGTGTCCCCACAAGAGGGCCATGACCACAGCCCCTCACCTCTTGCTGAATACGGTCCTGCTGAGCCATGATGGCTTCATCATAGGCGAGGCAGTTAACACCTGCAAGAAGGAAGAGACCGAGGCTTGCAGTGGGTCCTGGCTATGTCCACTCCAGGCAGCCAGACTGAAGACAAGAGCAGCCAGGAGAGCAGGCGTAGATTCTGGAAGCATGCGGCTCACACCCTGCTCCACCCCAACCGTGTGATCTTGGCAAAGTCCCTTCCCCTCCCAGGCCTTGGCGTCCTCATCTTTAAAATGAGGGGGAGAGGTGACTGCCCCCAAGGTGTGCTCCTGCAGCTCTCCTACCATCCCCTTGGCTTTCTAACATCACCTCCCAGCAGTCTGGGAATGCTCCCGGGCCAGGCGGGATCTCCTGGGGAAAGTATGATGAGGTGGAGTCCTGAGCTGGAGGAGAGCTTCCTGTAAGCCTCCACTTTACTAGACCACACCCTTCCTCCTTCTGCTGTCCTGGGTATTCTTCATGGTGCCCATTTTACAGATAAGAACAAATGTAGACTGGCGAAGGAATCTGCCCAAGGTCACAACTAGGAAAGACCTGTGGTCAAGCCCAGGTCTAATTCCACAGGCTGAGCTCTTCACCATACCTCTCCTCCGCCACCTCACTCAGAACTTCCGTCCTCCTAAAAGGAGGCTAATACCAGCATGTTCCTCCCCTCATTGAAACGTCAGGAGGAGGTGGTACCTTAGAGCTATACTGTTAAGGGTTCATCCGTGAGTTGGGCAGGGACCCCACTCTGAGCAGCCACCGGTGAGGAGGCAGGAATTCTGGTCCTGGCTCTTTCTTAACTTACGTGATCTTAAACAAGTCCCTTCTGGGGGCCTGGGTCTCCCAGTGCTCAGCCCCTCAAATGTGCTGTTAGAATGGGGGGGATGCTGAATGACTTTTAAGGCCAATCCTTTGGGGCCTGAGCATCCCGGATCCCGTTTCACTGCCCTGCAACGGGGCCGTCCTTCCAACCCAAACGACCTACTCAGTCCCCAGGGCCTAACTCGTGGGTGAAAAAGGAGAAGGTGGCACCATTTTGAGAGGCCCAACTCTTCAGAAGTCTAAGAAAACAATGCCCCGACAGGCGGAAAGGGGCGACAAGGCCAGAAGAGGGGGCTCTACCGGAAACGCAGGCTGCACTTTTTAGGGCACACCCGCGGCTGCTCACACCCCCCCGGCCGCCCGCAGCATCCCCAGTGGCCGCCCAGTCCTTTGTGCTCTGCAGCCCAGAGTAACTCGACGCCCGCCCGGGCGCAGTCTGCTCTGGAGAACACGGGCGGCCGAACTCCGGCCTAGGCCTCGGCATGGCTGCAAGGACGGGGATGGCAGGGCTCGGGACCCGGGAGCCCGGGGACGAGGGGCTAGGCGGGGGGCGGGGCGCCCCAGGCCCCGCCCCGGGAGCGCGCGAGGGGGAAGGGCCGCGGGCTTGGGCCCGCCCCGCCCGCCCGGCCGGGGGTCGCGGCGGGGGCTCTTTCCATTGTGAGGGGGAGGGGAGGCGGCGGCGGGGGAAGAAGGGGCCGTCAGTGCGCTTCGCCCCCGGCCGCCCCGCCCCCAGCTCCCCGGGAACCGGAGGCCCGGCACCGCCCCTGCTTGCCCAGGCTGGACGGCCCTCCCTCGGTCAGTACCTTCAGAGTCGCTGCCCAGCGGCTCCTGCTTCTGCTGCTGAGGTTCCTCCGCCGCCATCTTTAAACAGCGCCGCACTGTGGACCGCTTCCGGGTTACCCGTTGCCCTCCTCCCGGAAGAGAGCCCCTCCTCGTGGCCCCTCCTTGGCAACGCCCTTAGCAACGGGGTCCCCCTCGGAAGTTGTCACCCGAGGGGCTCGCAGTTCCTGTGGCCGGGGCGGGCGTAAGGGTTCAGGCCCAGTGAGGGGAGACGGCCGTCCCGCCCACCTTCCCCCCCGCTTAGCTCCCTCTTCCCGGGCTCCCTGAGCTCCCGGTGCTGAGAGCCTCCTGGAGCCAATTCAGTTTTCTTTTCTCTGGAGTTTGAAACGCCGATTGTATTGAGATAAGTAGGAAGGTGAAATAAAAACCACCGAAGATAACATTCCTGCGGCGGGCTCCAGAACTCACGGCAGGCGACTGCAGCGAGGAGACAGGGACGCAAGCTCACGTCGGAGCCCGGGACACCAGCGTCCCCGAGCCTCCGTCCTGAGCGGGCTTTGGTGTCCTGCTTCCGGCAGGAAGAACACGTCTCTCGGGGTCCGGGGCAAAGTCTCGGGATCTAACTTTGGACACCGTGCACTTCTGGTTATAAGAAAAGCACGACCTTTTTAAAAGCAGAGAGTTGATAAAAGTGGAAAACAGATTAGTAGTTGCCAGGGGTTGAGGGGCTGGGGCCGGAGGGAAGTGGTGATTGTGACAAGGAAACAGGATGCATCCTTATGGAGATGGAAACGTTCTGTCTCTTGACTATATGAATACCCTAGTATATGCTCTACTATAGTTTTGGAAGACGCAAGATGTTACCAATGGGGAAACTGGGTGAAGGGTACACGGGATCTTCCTGTGTAATCTATTTAAATTGCCTGTGAATTATCTAAAAATAAAAAGGTTTGAAAGTGGCAAGGCCTTGCATGCTATTATTGCTCTAAATAAGATGCTATTATTTAGAGAGGTTGCAACCTGGGTCTCTAGTTCTTGACTTTTCACGATTGAAGGCCTTTTTCATGACAGTGCAGTGGTCTTTTAGCCCTGCAGGAGGCTGTGCCTGCGTCCCAGTCAGATCCCAGTTTGTGCTAGTACAGGAGTGCAGTATGACCGAAGGTTTTCGTGAGCTCTGTCCGGTCCTGGAGCAGGTGCAGTTGGTGCCTGGGCTCACACACAGCCCATGGTGGTGGCCTCACAGCAATGCTTCAAGTGTCAATCTGTGTTCCAGAAACTACAGATTACTATTTATTGGGTCCTTGAGCCTTGGGGTTCTTTCCAAACTCAAGAAAGGAAAGGGTCCACCCTATTTGGACCCCATGCCTACCAACTGTTCATTCCTTTTTGGATTTTTAACAATGAAAAATATAAATGCCAATTAGATCTTCAGTCAGTGGAAAAGAATTGGTATTACCAAATGAAGAGCTAAGATATTTGATGATAAGAACATTTCTATTTGGCTTTTCAAAATTTTGAAAATAGCTTTAACTCCACCGCTACCCCCCACTCCTACTTAAACTAGGGAGCCCATGGTGGAGGAAAGGGTGCAGGGGGAGCTGGAGTTGGGACTAAAGGTCAGGACAGGGAACACAGCTGCACTGGAGAGCGAGGAATCCATTGTGGTCCAGTGCTGGACCACAGCCAAGCTGCCAACGCCAACACTTCCCTCCCAAGGGCTCGGGGCTTGAAGAGCAGACCCGCGCCCTGTATCAAGGGCCTGCAATGAGAGTCCTCTCTCCTACCTGCTGCCCAGCCCTCCCCATCTCATCAGGCAGAATGGGCCGGAAATGGCTGGAGGGAAGCTGTGGCTCTTAATCCATACCAGGGTGCCCAACTTTTGCCCCACTCTTTTCCAGGCCAATTTATTTGGTGGTTAATAACAGTTCTCTTACCCTCATTCCATGGTAAATGTTACTTTTACCATGGGGGAGGTGATTTTCTATCCTAAAGCATCTAAAACCCAACTACACATTTGTCATGAATCACCAGTGTATCTCCAGATTTTTCTCTGCTTCCCAATTTGCCAACCCAGAAACAGCCTCTGGCTACTGTCCCTGGGTGCCAAGGCCTGTCACGAAACAGGCAGCACTGTCACTGGGCTGCTGTTGGATACAGTCACAGAGGTGACAGGCAGCAGCCTACTTTATTTTCCACAGATGCTTCCTCACAGCCCTGCTGGCCCAGAATGTGTCTGGATTGACCCACATCCATGTCCATCAGATTCTGTCAGGCAGAGGGAGAGGAGACCCCATACCAGGACCCAGGGACTGCAAAACCCCTGCTTCAGAGGCTTTACAAAAGGGCACACAGGCCCTAGGGGGCCACATGGCTTCCAGGCCCACCCAACCTCTTCTACCTCTCAGGGGAGAGGGTCAAGCAAAAAGGACACGGCCTGGGCCCTGGGACAGCCACAGTCTTCATGAGGAGGGAGGTCCGTGGCCAAGAGAAAGCCTCAAAAGTGGGCCGAAAATGAGGGCTCAGCGATCCTTCCCAAGGCTGGCCTGGGATGGGCAGCTGCCCACATGGGAAGAGTGGGTGCATGCTGAGCCCCAAATGGAGCTCTGGAGCTGCCACTGCAGGAACCCACGATGGTCCATGGGCCACTGGCTCCAAAATCCTGATGGTGCAGAGAGCAGACTGATGAGCTGAGCAAGGGCTGTACTTCCAGGCTGCTGGCTGGGTGGCTACTTGCAGCCAGGGTGCAGGCCACCTAAGGCAAAAAGCAAGCAGAGGCGTCAAAGGGACAGGCCTCTCCACAGACTCACGCCACCACACTTCTCACACTGTCCTGCAAATACCCTACATTCCAAAACACCTCAAGTCTGTTCAGGATCCAGCCCCTCCTGGGGGAGCCTTGCAGCACCAAGACAATGACATATTCTTCCTGTTATTGCGGCCATAAACAAATCACCACAAATCTAGTGGCTTTCAAACAACACAAATGTGTAATTTCGCAGGTCAGAGGTCAGAGGTCTGGTATGGCTTCCACGGGACTAAAATCAAGGTATGTGCGGATGTGTTCCTTTCCAGAGGCTCTCAGGGAGAATCTGCTTCTTTATTACGCAGGTTGGCAGCTGGGAGACTGAGGTCCCCATGTTCTTGCTGGCTGTAAACAGGGCTGTCTGTCTTTTCCCAGCTTCTAGAAGCCACTGCATTCCTTGGCTCCTAGCCCACTCTCTCCATCTACAAAGCCAGTCCAGGCGGGTGGAGTCCTTCTCAGGTGGCATCGCTGAGATGTGCATGATCTGTCTTCTTCCATCCACCGTAAGAACTCCTGCGTACATGGGGCCCACCGGATAATCTCCCATTTCAACATGCTTAACTTTAATCACATCTATAAAATCCCCTTTGCCAGGTAAGGTGACTTATTCACAAGTTCCAGGGATTAAAGCATGGACATCTTCAGGGGGACATTATTCTGACACCATTTTATAATCATGAAAACTGAGGCTCACAGAGGTTAAATGACTTGCCCAAGGTCATACAGTAAATGGCCAGGCCTCTGTCACCCAGTCCTGTTTTTGACATTACAGCATCTGCCATGACTGCAGCCTCTCCCAACCCAGTGTGCACAGCCGGGCAGACACCCACCCCTCCAGACTCAGGTTCCAACAGACACCCTCAGACAGACACAGAAATGCTGTCGGGAGTACAGAGCACCTTATCTTCTCTATAGGGAATGGCCTCAGGGCCCCTGATTGGTTGGGGATGAGAGGGACACTGAAAAGGTGACCAGGTTTCAGGCCTAGTGGCCACACTGAGAACCAAAGGGTGATGGGGTTCAAGCATGACAGGTCACTTGCACCCTAAACTCTGCCATCCACCCCAAGTGTATGTACCCTGCCCATGTCCACAAGTGCTTCCGGGCCCAGCAGGTTGTGGGAGAGCAAGTGCTGGAGGAGCTCTGGGCTTGGAGAGGCTTTCTCAGCTCAGGGTTCTCAAGGCCCTGCCTGTGGCCGCTGGCTTCCCATCACGCAAGGGGTGGCTTGAGACGCACAGCTTTAGGGCTGGAACAGTCCTCCTGGGACAGGGGGCCACTGTCTCTGCATTCCAGGGGCACAAAAATGAGGGCTACCCAATCAAAATCCTCAGCAAAGCAGTGGAGTTACCAGAGAAACAGCTCCTCTCCGGTATCACTTTCTTGCTAGGGGTCAGCCCCGTGGCCTAACCTGTGCCCACAGCAACCTGAGCCAGCCGAGGACCAAGCAGCTTAGAGCGCTCTGTTCGGCTAGTGTCCACAGCAAAGCCTCCCAGAGTGAGGCAGGGAACAGGAGTGACCCCACTGTTCGGGAGGAGATAGCTATGAGGCCCCTTCCCCCAGAGACAGGGGAGCTGTTGAGGTACCTGCAGGTGACAGGTGGATCTCGGCACCGCAGCTTGGCTCAGGTCAGTCCTTCAGATCCAACATGGGCCCTACCCCTCCCCTGGCTAGTAGCCCAACCTGTACACACTTCCCAGCATTCTAGACCGTTCCTCAGGCCCAGACACAAAGGCTGGCTGTGTGAAAGGAAACAAGCCTTTCAGGTGGCAGGCAGCCGACTTCCCCAGCCCTCAGGGCAGCAGCCCTGGGCAGAAGTGAACTTGCCATAGTATCCAGGCACTGAGCACCACAGGCATCACTGGACACCACACAAAAAGGCCAGGAAGGACTAGACAAAGCGAGGGAGAGCAGGGTCTACTTTCAGCTTCTATGTAAATCAGGAAACAAGAGCCCTGCAGAAGAGGGGCTGGGGAGTGTGTTCTGTCACCCAGGGCCTAAAGTCAACCACGTCCCAGAGCCCCTCAGCTCTCCTGACAGCTTTGTCTACCATGTGGGCCCCAGGAGTCCTGGAAGCCTCCCCCAAGGGGACACTGAACCTGTGTCTGTTCACAAGTCACCCACGTCACCACAGAAAAGAATGAAAAGGAGAGCTGGCTGAGGTGTCCTCTAGGGCTGGGGCCAGCGGGTTGGAACGTTCCTTTCAGACACTGGCAGTCAGGATTCCAGCTGTGTGGAGCGTTTCACACGCATCATCCCAGCTAAGGAGGCCCCGCTCCCACCCCCCAGGAACAATCACTGAGGAAGGGCCCTAAGCATGGAGCAGCAGCAAATTCCCCAAGCCCAGGAGAGGGGACAGGGAAGGATGCAAGGAGAACGAGGAAGCCAGTCGGTCCATAAGCATTTATAGTTATACTGCTAAAAGGGGCCCTGGAGTTGACATCAAAAAGCAGGACACTGTAAAGTGCCCCACCCTTCAACTAGGAGAAATGGTGGAGCCCACCAACTGAGGACAGGGAAGGCTGGCCCCATAGAGAAGGGCTTCCAGCAGCAGAGCTGGGCCCCAGCAGGAGACACAGACACACTCGCACAGCCTTGAGCTTGGCACAACCAAGAGTGCTGGAGGGGATGAGCAGGAAAGTCTGCCCAATCACAACACGTGTACTTTTCCCAAGAAGCCAGAAAACATTTTAACACACGAAAGCACACAAAGGAGTCACCACTCCCAGGCAGCAAGGAGAACGGCTGAGCACACAGGACCTACCACAGGGCAATCGGCCAGCAGGGACACCCACCTCTTCTCCACACCCCCACCCAACACCATCTTGAGCTCAAGTAGGGAGGCAGGAGCCCAGGTCAAAGCCAGGAGGCGTTTCTGAAGCAATGTTTAAATAGACTTTATTGTTACCAAGGGGCCCTACTGAACAGGGCTTTATAAATGATTTATGTGGTCCCAGGAGGTCACAATGGAGAAATCAGGAGGTCATGATTGCAGAAGAGCTCACTGTAACTGAAGGCCATGGTCGGGGAGGCTGGCCAGGAATGCAGCAAACATGATCAGGACAGGCTGGGGCTGGTCAGGTCCCAGGGTGAGGGAGAGGACAGCCCCCTTCACTCCCGCTTCTTGTAGCTCTCCAGGTGAGACAGGACCCAGCCCGACGGCACAAGGATACACAGGAAGCAGGAGGTGAGCCCAATGGCGATATCCTACACAGAGCACAAGAAAGAAGGCCCCCCAGTAAGGAATCCCCCAGGCTTTCTGGAGTCCCAGCACCCTTCTCAGGCAGCCGAAAGCCCCCCTTAAGGAGTCAAGATTCAGCCTCCAGAAGAGGGCTATAGCAGACCCAAGGCCTACACTGGGCCTTGAGGTAAAGTGTCAGATATGGAGGCGGGGGCCAGCCTGGGTGAGGATCCAGGAAGAAAGCCACCATCAGCTGACAAAGTGAAGTGACAGGAACAAGGATTTAAACCTGTTTAAAGCTGGTCTGTGGGGACCCAGGAACCTTGCAAGCAGACTGATAACTCTAAAAAAAGCCTTCCCTTTCTTGTCTTAAAAACCCCCTCCCTTCCCATTGCCTTTTCAGAATTGCTCCTCAACCTTTGGAGCTAGGGATAAATGACTTTTTATATCCATTTCCACAGTCCCCATAGCAGGTAAGATCAGCAAAACTTGGAGTCACACCTGAATTCAAATTCCTTCTTTGCCACTGACGGTGTAACTTTTGACAAGTCAATACACTGCTCCTAAATTTCAGTTTCCTCAGCCACGAGGTAGAAATGATGGCCCTTTCTTCTCAAGGTCTGAATGAGACCAGCACAGCACTCTTAGCATAGTGCTTTGCACACAGCAGCATTCAGCAGCTGCCAGCTGCAAACATTACCACTATTATTTCCACAATCGCAGCCATCTCCCGGCTCTGCTTTAACTCCCGGTCCGCTAACCTGGATCCTGAAGACTTTGCATTCAAGGCCGTGTTCCGCCACTGAGGCAACGCACGGGAAGTGCCCAGGAGGTGCAAGTTATCAGTAAGGGTTAAACCCGCCCACATTTCGGGGAACTACAAAGACCTGTTGGGGTCCTCTTGCCTCCCCTCCCCTAACAATTAACAGAGGTAGCTAACAGTCGTCAGGTGCTCCCAATGAACCGATGAGTAAACGGGGACAGAGAGAGGTTAAAAAGCTTGCTCGAGGCTGCACAGCAAATAAGCGACAGGACTGGGACTGACGGTATTACCCGAGATCCTGGGGCTGACTGGACGACTGTCGCCCGAGCACTGTCCCCTCGTTAGCGCCCTCCAACACGCCCAAACCAGCACTTTCACGCCCCGCTACGCCGCGGGGGGCGAGGTGCAGAGCCCTCTCAAGGCCTCCGACGTCCAGCGCGCCAGACCCGGCCGGCCCCGAACCTGCCGCGGAACCCACGGTCCGGCCCGCTCCTCACCATGGTTCCGAGCTGCTCCCGCGGCGGCTTGGAATGGAGCTGGGAACGCGGCACCATGACCCGCCGGGCCGGGCCAGTCAGGCCCCTCAGCAGCATCGGCGTCAGCACAGACATGACAGCACTGAGTGAACTGCACACAACCGCCAGCAGGAGCCCAAGGTCGGGAAGTCAAAATGGCGGCCCCGGCCGGAAGTTCCGGAGCTAGGGAGGCGGGGAAAGGGCTGCCCGGCAACCTCCCGGAGATGACGCAAGAATACACCTCCCTCCCACCCTTGTTAGTTTTTGGCGCGCTTCTCGAAACAGCCAATCGACGCCATCCTACCGGCGATGGGCGGGGCATGGAAGGGCGTGTCTTTCAGTTATGCCCCGCCTCCAAAGAGGCCTGTCTTCGTGAGTGACATCTGTGGCCACCCTATCACATAACTCAGAAACCTGGGCGGCACTCTTGAGTCCTCCCTCCATTCATACAGTACTCAAATCTCTCTTCACAAATCCCCCCTCTTCGCCAACCCTCCGTTATTTCTGAAGGAAACGCCTGATACTGACTTCGTAATTGAACTCTCTCATTTACTATTTCCCTCTTTAATTCCAGTCTCCACGCAGTGACAGCCGATCTTTCTCCCTTCCTCCATTCCTTTTTTTTTAAACGTAAATCTAACCAACTCATACAGCTACTTAACTTGCAGTGATTCCCAATGCTTACTAGACCAAGTCCCAATTTCTGAATGTCACTCTCCAGCCTCATCTCTAAATAGTCCCTACCTTCCTCCTTGCTCATTGGTTCGCTCCCTCCCCACCCTGCCCCGCCCCAAGCCTTTTGCTTCTTTGTATCTTGTGTTCCACCTAGAACACTTTTTCAACTCGTACTTAGCCTTCCTTTTTCACCACTCCAACTCCTAGTTACAGGCCTCCACTGACTGATACAGCTTACTTTATTCAACAAATATTTACTAGCCCCTACTGTATTCCAGGAACTGTTCTGGACCCCTAGTGAACAAGGGCCTCCCTTATCACAGCTCTGACATAACAGAGGGGAGAGATGGACAATAGAAAAGCACTTAACGAGAAGCTAGTGAAAGTGCCGTAATGTGATAGGGATGGCGCTGTGTCAGTTAGCCTTCACTGGCCACCCTAGTCCCTGTGCTGCCTCTGCACCCAGCAGCCCCTGTGACAGCACTACCCACAGGGTCAGTGTCTGTCCCTAGACTGTCTGTGTCTGGTTCACCCCTGTGTCCAAAGGGCCTGGTACACATCAGACACTCGGATGTCTATGAATTGGAGGAGACTGCACAGTAGGTATAAGGCAAACAGGAAAGGGGTGAGGGGCCAGCCACTGAACCAGGTCTTACCTGTACAATCTCATTCCATTCTCACTACAGTGTCACGAGTGAGATGCTATTATTTCAAATTTTTTACAAATGAGGAAATAGCCTGGAGAAGTGGGCGACCTTTTCAAGGTCATGCAGCTACAAGGCTGCCTGGGCAGGATTCCAGGGCAGGCCTGTCTGCTCCAGGCCCCATGCTTTTAACCATCACACAAGCTGCTGTGGAGAGGGAGAGTTTCCAGAAGTTCCAGTTTTGATATTGTGGTCAATAGCATCAAAGGCTGCCACAGGGGGTGGAGGTGAGGCTGGGTAGCAAGAGACTGGGATAACAGGAGCTTTAAAGGAGAAGCCTCAGCCCCACGGAGGCAGGGAGAGAGGCTCACAGAAAGGTGGCAATGGACACAGAGTGCTCCAGAGGGTGGGCTATGCCCGAGCTTCCTCTAGAGGGATGGGTCCCCAGGCTAGCTACACAGGGCTCTTCATTTTTCCCCCCACTTGTGGGTATTGCTAATGTTTAGCAGTCTCAGCCCAGCCCTACCCCCAGCTACCTGGCTCCCTGCCCTTACCCTACCCTGGACTCTGGCAAACAGCCCAGGACACATACTTCTAAATCCCACCCCCCACCCCCATCCCAAGGGGCACAGCCTAGGGTCACAGGGCTGGGTGGCCCCAGGCCTCAGCTGCCTGCCCCTGGGGGAAGGGGCAGGGACCTCGCTGCTGCCCTACTGGGCTTTGTCAGGCCTTTGCCCTATGGACAAAGTAATAACGAATGCCCAGATTAGGGCACAGCCAGCAAGAGGCCCAGAGATACTTTGAAAAGGGATGAGCCTCTCTGTGGTTCTCTGGGTTACTCCCTAGGGAACCGCACAGTCATCTCCTTCCCCAGTGGCTGGAGGAAAAGGAGGAGAAGTTTGTGGAGCAGGACATAAGTGCTCTGTTCCAGAGCTTTCCTCACAACCCCTGTGACGTGGCTTCTCGAAGAACTCCCATCAGAGAGGAGGAGAGAAATATAGCAGAGGTTAAGTATCCCGACTGAGTTTACAACTGCCAGGGCAGGATTTGCACCTTGGTCTGTGGGATTAATTCTAACATCTCTGCTCTTCCCCCAGCAGCCCTCCCACAAAGCAGAGACAGACCTTCAACAAGAGAGTAGAGAACTATGGTGTTATATACAACCAAATACTATAGAGCTGTGAAACACACCAACCACAGCTACAGCAAGGATGGTTCCCACACACAGTGTCGAGTAGAAAGGCCAGAGAAGAGCACACTGCGTGGTCCTATTTACATGAAGGGCAGCAGGCAGGACTAAGCCGTGGGTGGGAGGGGTGTCAGGTAGTGGGGATCCTGGGGGAAGAGGGAGGGCATAGGGACTGGAAGAGGCGTGATGGGGCTTCTGGTTGCTGGTTACACGAATGTGATCACTCTGTGATAATTCTATCACAAGTGGCTGGACATTCATGACTTGTGCACATTTCTGTATTCCTGTTACATTTCTGTTAAAAAAAAATTTTTAAACACAAGGAAAAAAAGCAAGGAAAACATGTGTGATATGATCCTGTTTTTCTAAAACAGAGAAAAGATAGCTACAGAAATAGATATGCACAGGTAAGTCTGGAAGGTTGCACAAATTGTGAACAGAGGTGTTGTCTAAATGGTGGGAAAATTTTTGGTCTTTTTCTCCTGCGTTTTCCAAGATTGACCATTGGGCACTTCTCATGCCATTAGAATATGCAAGCAAGAAGAGGGGGGCTTTGCTGGTCCAATGAGGGAGGTGTGCCCCATGAGTAAGAGACTCCTTGGACAGGCTTCCACACTGCAGGGATCTCCTCTAACACCTTGGCAACTTTTGTGCTGCCTGCAAAGTTGGGGAGCCCACTCTCCCACCCCGGGACTGCACCACGTTCAGATTGCTGGGAGTCTCTCCCTGTATCAGGGGAGGCCCAGAGGTCCTGGTCGGGGTCCTGGCTCTGACCCGCGGGCCCAAGCTGCCCCATCACTCCCTCTTCCCTGAGTGGGGCAGTAGGAACAAATCCCAAGCCTTGGGGATGGTAGGGGAGCTGGTCTTTATTGCTGAGACCAGCCTCACAACCCAGGCCCCCAGGCCCTGATCATATATGGACCAGGGAGATCCTAGGTGCCCCCAGAGCTGGCCCCTAGACCCACTCGCCACACATGGGTGAGAGAAACCCTGGGTGCCCCCACCCCAGGCCTGGCCCCTGTTCATTTAAGGATCCAGCCCAGTAACCACTTTGTCCAAATCTGGAGCTTATGAGTCTTAGGGAGGAGGCTGATCCCCAGCCCTGTGGGCTCAGTAGATAGAAATCCCTCAGCAGCCCTCCCCCCTACACCTTCTGGAATTTGCCACCTCCCAGAGCATCTGACACAGAGCTGGTACAAACCTGAGCTAGGGGTCTCTAGTTTCCCCAGCTGGCCTCGATTCTCTTCCTGGCATGTCAAGTAGGTGCTAGGCACTGAGCCCTGGGGCTATCCAGGGGAAGGGATGGAGGGCCCTGTATCCAAAGGAGAAGGGTTCAAGAAGGGGTGGCGAGAGGTAGCGGGGTGGTCACAGGCCCAACACTGATTTGCTGCATTACCTCCCTTTCCCTACCTGGGCCTTAGCTTCCCCATCTGCAAAATGGGGGCATTTCTGCAAAGTCCAGCAAGAGAAAGGGGCAGGAGGGTCGGCCTCACTGGAAGAAAAGGACTGGTTTGGGAAACACCAGCATCGATCTGTATGTCCCTGACAAGGAGAAAGAGGGCTCCCGGGTGGAGGTGGGACAGGAATGAAGCAGAAGTATGTTCAGCTGTCCCCAGGTTCCAGACGTTCAGGGGGTGGGCCCTGAAGTAGCTGTCAGGTGGAGCGACATGGGGGAGGAGAGGAGGCAGGGTGCTGCTCCCCCCAGTGGGACACAGCTGCCTGGCTCTGCCCCAGGGTCCTGCAGCCCACAGGAAAGGTGGGCTGCCGTGGCACAGTGAGGCTGTGGGCTGGTGGTGGTTAACCCCTTCCGGCCTGCAGCCCACAGCTAGAGGCCATGTGTGATGAGGACTAGATCACCTCCCTCATGTGTGACAACTCGGGCTTGGCACAGGCCAGCCTCACATGGGAAGGAGGGTCCACCCACTCCTCGCAGCTGACAGATTTCCGAGTGCCAGTGTGCTGCTACTACCCGCCCCCAACAGCCCCAATGGTACAGATGAGTAAACTGAGACCCAGAGAGAGGCGGGGCTGCTAGGCTGGACCGCCTCCCAAGCACACCCAAGGCCTCCCATCTCTCCTGGGGGCATCATGGTGGGCGTGAGTCAGAAGAACTTATGTGGGTGACAAGGCTTCCAGTAAACATGGTATCCTGACACTCAAGTACCAACCAGGATGGAACACGGCATCATCATCAGCTGGGAGGACAGAGAGAGGCTGTGCCATCACAGCTTCTACAACACGCCATGTGTGGCCTGGGAGGGGTACAGACAGTGCTCATCAAGGCCCCATTCAACTCCAAGGCCAAGCTCAAGATGACGACCCAGGTCATGTTCAAGACCTTCACCTTTGCTGCCACGTAGGTGGCCATCCAAGCCTGTGCTGCTGCTGTACGCCTCAGGCTGTGCCATTGTGAGGACTGGGCCCCAGTCTCACCCCAACCCTGCTGTGACCCCCACCTCCAGGCCCCTCTTCCTTTTGGGTCCCCAGCATGGACTCACAATTCCAAACCCGAGGGTGAGCCCCCCAATTCCTTTTCACTACCCCATCTGGATACCCTGTCTCACAACCAGGCCCCCAGAGAGGGCTAAGGGCCTGCACCTGAGAGCCACATCCCTGGACCCCCCATTCCCCACCCCTCCCCCACTCCCTGTATCCAACATTCAGGACATAGGTTGCCCAGGAGTGCAGGCCACTTCCTTGCTCCCCTTCCCTGAAGGCCCTGTGGAACCCACTCCCCAGGCATCATGCTGGACTCGGGGATGGCAGGACTCACAATGTGCCTGTCTGAGGGCTGTGTGCTGCCCCTCACCACCCTGCACCTGGACCTAGGGGGCCGGGACCTCACTGATAACCTCATGGAGATTCTCACTGAGCTGGGCTACTTCATCACCATTGGTGAGGGGCGGGGTGGATGAGCCACCCCTGGGGCCCACTGCCTGCAACAGTGCCCTCCTGTGCCAGGGCAGGACCACTCAGGACCAATAGGTGCCAGGATCCGCAAGACAACCTACAACTCCATCAGCAGGTGTGATGACATCCACAGAGACCTGTATACCAGCCCCGTTCTGTCTGGGGCACCACTGTGTACCTGGGCACTGCAGACTGGATGTAGATTGCTGCGCTGGCCCCCAGCACCAGGCAGATCAAGGTGGGGAGGGGCAAGGGGCCTCCTAACCGCTGGGGGCTGTGGGGTCAGATGGCTCCTCCTCAGGAAGCAGAAACCCAGTCTCTCAGCCTCTGTGGGGGAGGGGGGCAGCTTGGGGAGGGAAGGGACTGCAGGATCAGGCCGAGTTCCTTGGCTGTGTCTTACTGAGCTCTCCCAAGCTTCAGGTCTCCTGTTAAATGGGTTAAATCTTGGCTCTGCCACTTCCTACCAGGACCATGAACCAGTTACTTTACACTCCCGGACTCTTGATTTACCTTTAAATTGAGACTACTTCCACTGTGATGGAATAGGGTTGTAAGGATTGATACAAGCATGCCACCGTGCCCAGCACACAGGAACACCGAGTGTGATGTGTCACGGGCATAGCGGGGGCTCACCAAATGCATTTCCTTCCCTGTCACAGCCACGGAGCAACACATCTGCATCGGGCTGTTCAGTCTGCAAGGCTCCCCCAAAGCACCTTCCCTCTGCCCAGACCCTGCCTCCTGCACTTGGGGAGGAAGCACAAGAACTTAGAGTAAACTTGCCCTTGCGTGAACGGGCCACCTTCAAAGCCGGGCTGTAGAAACCCTCTGGCGCTCAGGTTCCCCCCACTGGGGAAACAGCTCTGGCTCTGACCATTGGCACAGTAACCATGCCTTTTACTGCACCTGCTGGCTTCAGCAAATGCCACTTGAGCAAAGCTTGAGCTGCAGCTGGAGGGAGGGGTGGAGGCAGGTCACTGTGGAGGCAGGTCACTGCGGAGACCAGAGAGGCCCGGTGGCCACTTAGGAAGGTGGAAGGTGCAGATGCAGACCCAGCCAGCAGCGACAAAGGAAGGGCCCCACCCCTTCCCACTCTGGCCCTTTACCCTGTAGCAAGGAGTTGCCATCCCATGGAATTCCTGCCTGGGATTAAAACAGCCTTCAAGGAACAAGGAACTTGGGGGCAGAAGTTTGTCACATGAGAAATCTGTTGTTTGATTAGCCAGTGAAATGCGCTGTCCCTCCCCAAGGACTAGGATGCTTTCCTTTGTGCCTCAAAGATAGGACAGCTGCCCCCACTCACAGGCCTGAGGCCACAACATGCTGGCACCCACTGGGCAGCTATTAACCCTGCTCCTCTTTCTCCAGCCAGAGCACAAATGCATATGGCTGGGGGGCTCCACCCTGGCCTCCTTCACCACCTTCCAACAGATGTGCTCACCACACAGGAGCACCACAGGAAGTGCCTCTGCCCTAGCTCCCAGCCCACTTCCTGCCTCTCCTCCTGGCTCACCCTGGGACAGGACTGGCAGGAGTCCAGCCCTGGAGAGAAGGTGCACAGCTCCGGCTGTCACATTCGAGGGGCAGGACGGAGCCTCCCCAGCTCATAACTTTCCCGCCTTGTCAGGACTGACATGAGTTATCCTTCCTTTGAGCCTTTGTCTTTTGTGAATGGAGAGAAGAGGGGGCTGGTATTTTTTAAAGAGAGAATATTCTGAGTAACCCAACAAAGTGAAAGGGAGAAAAGAAACACTGACATTCTCATCTAACTCCCACACAAATACACTCAAATTCATGTTCAGCCACAGATGTCAGATGTCACAATGCCCGGCTTGGGACGCTCCACGATGCAAAGCTGGTGCACCTCAGAAGACCTTCGACCTCTACCTGGGCTTCTGGGAAGTGGCACAAACACATGCACTTGGTCTCAGTTCCCACCTCTGGCTCCTTGCCCGACGCTGAGGCTTCTCAGGCCTGAAACTTTTTTCACAAGGAGTGCGGGGCCATCACAGCTACATGCGTTCCAGGGTTTAGGCCCAACGCTGTGACAGCTGAGGGCCCAAGCATCCCGAGCCCACACTACCCGTGGCACCCCAACATCAGGAGCTATCCCAACAGCTGAACAAAGTATCTTTTATTTGTGACATACAAATACAACCAATGCAAAAAGAGATCTTTTTTTCCTTTGATTCCAGTGATAAGTTGCTAAAGAAAAAATATATATCAAGGAGTTTATCTTCAAAGTTTCCTCTAAAAAAAAAAAAACATAAAGGGTTAAAAAGAACCACACACGTCATGTGCACATTTGACATCAACAAAAATAACCTGAAATAAGAGTGGATACAACTATAAAGAAAAAATCTTTAAAAATATTTTAACGTGCCCCAAACAAAGAACAAAAAAGCCTAGTAAAGGCCTATGTTTCTCAAAACCAAGACCTGGGGAAGCTGAGAAAGACAGATGGTTGAGAACTGAACGGGCTCAACATCAACGAGAGCAACGTGCTGACTCGGGCAGCGCCTCACCCGCCCCCGCCCCGACCTCCCGGGCAGCCCTTCCGAGGTGGCAGAGGCTGGACGGGCAGGGCATGGCACCAAGCGCCCCGGGCACCAATGGGCTCAGTGCCAGGTGTCCAATTACTGGGAAGAGACAACATACACTGAACTCACCTTATGTGGGATTTACACTGGGGGTTCCTTTTGGTCCCCTTGAATGGGAAGTATCAGAAATCCATGATCTAAGACAATAAATAGTTACCATTCTGTGTCCTTTGAAAGACAGGGATTAGAGGAAACACTCTTCCTAAGCATGCTTGTTCCATGATTCTTGGAAGGAGCCCACCAATGTCCTCCCAACAACTGAAACTCTCCCCCTTGAGTAAAATCCCCTGGGAGCCAGCAGGACAAGGGCACAGGTGGGCTTATTCCAGTGTAAAGCTGCAGGGCCCTCTCCAAGGGAGTGACCCAGACCACAGCTGGCGGGGTCAAGGGCAATGCCACGCTGAGTGCTTCGTGGGGGCTGGGCCGGGTGGAGGCTGTGCACAGGCCTCTGCACAAGCAGAGTCTGGGGGAAAAGCAGGAACAGCAACGGGGAGCTCCCGGGCGCAGATGCCTGAGTCAGGACAGAGGGCGGGCTGCGAGCAGATTCTGAGGTCAGAAGGACCCAGACTTCCAGGACAGCAACTTCAAAGGCTAGAACTTGAAGACACTCCCTAAAGCAGGTCTCAAGGATGTCTAAGGGGAGGTGTTAGGTGCTTTCTCCTGAATAAGAATTTGGTCATTTTTTTCCCCCTAGAGGGGGAACAAGGCCTAGAGACCAGGGTGAGTGTAAGCTCTGACCCCTCTGTCCTATGAGAAGAGGAAGGCCTTCTTCCCTGTTCCAGCCTGCTGCCACAGGGCAATGTGGCCACCTAGGCGTTCCTGCTGCAGCTTGTGCTGCCAGCCAGGGCAGTGGCACTAGTGCCCCAGTGAGGCAGTGAGGGGCGAGGCTGGGGAGCGCAGGCAGAGGGCCTGCTGCTGGCTGGGGCCTCTCTGAAGAGGGAGCGAAGCCCCTCCAAAGAGAGCTATCAGCACCAAGATATGAGCAGAAACGGCACTGAACATGCCAGGAACGAGGGGTCCTCCTGGGGGAAGACGATGGGCTCCCTGATGTTATTCCCCCCTTGAGAGTAAGAATAGAGGTATCTGGGGTGGGGGTGAGAGACGGGGAGAAAGAGTAATGAGGCGCATGGGACAGGAACAGGCAGGACCTCTGGCTTTTTTCTATGAATGAAAACCTCGAGTCACTGCCATGAGATCAAGAGGTTTGCTTAGAATGCAGCAAAGTCCAAAAGCCCAAAGCAGCACTTGTCCCTATGGCGGGCTCCATTCGACTTTGTTCCTGGTCCTCTCAGCCCCTCACAGCGATGGAGAGGGAGGCAACCTTCTTCCCAGAGCCGGCTAGGCCCCTGGGATGACTCCTCTGTGGATCCATAAAAGCTAGAAAGAGCACCCGTGCTTCCCTGTCGTGGCACAAAGATCTTCCCATGGTCTCCATCAGAGCATTCCGTCCACAGCGCACGAGTCTCTGAAGCCTCTCTATGCCCAGACCTTACACAGTCCGTTCCTCTTCGGGGACCAGCCAGACCCCGACCCAGGGCTCCAGGACTTTCATAAAGGTGGGTATAAACACTCCATTTGTCCAAGCATATGTGTGTGTGTGTGTGTGTGTACGTGCACACAGGGCAGGGGGACGGGGCGTGGCTGTGAGGATCCAGCTACTGAGAAGTTGGGGAGTCTTATGCTCGAGAGTGGAGTGAGAAGGCAGCCTCTCTGCGAGAATGACTTCATGCCCCGGCTTCTGCCAGCTCTTCCCTCAGCATCCTCTCCGCTGCTCCCCCGCAGCACTCTGCTCTCCAGGAGACGGGGGGACAGCTCGGACCACTCCTCCCAGGGTCTATGCTCTCAGGGTGCAGCCGGGCCTGTGCAGGGCTGAGGAGGCCACGGCTCCGCGGGCACCTGGCGAGTGGGGTGCGGCCAGGGGAGAGGACAGGCCTTGGAGAGAGTGTTCTGGCTTGGGAGTTCAGTGGCAGCAGCCACCACAGTGCCCGCCCGCATGCGAGTGCTGACTATCCCCGAACTTGGTCCTCCGGCTCAGAATCTCGTAGGAACAATCCTCCCCGCAGCACCCAGACATGCTGGGGGAAGAGTCGTCGATCTCAAATCTGCAAGGCAGGCAGGGCGACAGGATGGGTTGCAGGTAGTGGCCTGCCTCCCCACCGGGCCTGAGAAGTCTTCCACCCCGAGGAGAGCGGGGACCAAGCCAGAGGGCACTCCCACATCATCCCACCAATCCCCAAACCCTACGACCACTGGACAGGGAGCTCAGGCGTCAGGATGAATGGGGGCCAGGACCAGAAGAAAGGCCCCAACGCCGGTACCCCTGCACCCAGAGTCCCACAGGGGCCCAGCTCCTTACTGCAGCGCTTCTCTGAAGAACTGGTAGGCGCCATGATTGTGCTTAAATACCGTCAACATAACTTTCTTCATCTGTGTGCTGAGAAGAAAGCAGAGCACACCTTTCAGAAAGAGACAGGTGCTACGTCCTGCTTCCTCCCGTGCCTGGGCCTGCCGTCTCCCACTTGCCCGAGAAGCACTCCTGAGCCTCGTCTTGGGCTCCCACAGCGTTCACAGCGCTTCCCACTCAGGGGCGGATGAGACTGCACAGGCAGCAGGCCCCCACAGGACTGGCTACCCCACTTCCTCTGTGTCCCCATTATGTACTGAGCTGAATGCACAAAATCTAGGGTCACAGCAGGACAGGGACTATCTTACTGAGAGGGTTCTAGATGCCCTTCTTCAAAACAGTCCCATGAGCCTTGTCCTCCACGGAGGCCAAAGCATAGTGGACGCTTCAGAGGCAGCTCCTTCCAACTGGGTGACTCGTGGGGTGGCCCTTACCTATTGGCCATGAGCTGCAGGATCTGTATGAGGAACTTCCCCAGGCCTTTCCGCCGCACCTTGCTTTCCAACTGCACTTCGTAGCTGGGTGAAGAAAGCAGGGACGTGAGCGTGAGGAGGCTGCGGCGCCCGTCGGAGGAGCCTGCAGCCCCGGTGGCCCGCAGACCCAGACAGGCACAGTGGCCTTTGCCCCCTGCTGGAGTGCCGAGGGCAGCAGCAGGGGCTCCCCCCAAGCCAGGGCTCCTACCAGTACAGGACTTCATCCCCGCACTCCACATCAAACCGGAAGTGAGAAAATGCCACCGGGACCGACTTGTTCTCCCAAGCAATGAGGTACCAGGCTCGGTCATCAGTCATTTCCTCCCGTTTCTCTCGGTCCTTCCAGCCCCACTCGCTTTGCTCATACCTGAGAAATTGGGGGCAGTCAGGACTGGGAACTCTGGGAGAGGAAAGTGTGGGAACTCTGGGAGAGGAAAGTGGGCCTCGGGAAGAGACGCCCCCAGGGCGTGCTTACATGGTCTGCATGTTGGTTTTGGTCAGGTCGAAGGCCCAATCCACGGTGGCTGGCTCCAGTCCAGACACTCGCTTACATTCAATGGAGACGTTCAGCCTGAGGAGAGGAACGGAGGCTGTGCAGCCGGCCACAGCCCCGCGCTGCCGCTGGCCTGAGAGCCTGGCAACGAGGCGTGCCTGATCTCAGCTAAGCTACACAGAAGGGCTAAGCCCAGCCTTGCCTTCCCGGACACGACTACAGAAGGGGCCTGTGTAAGAACTAAGCCTTTTGGGCCGAGATTAACAACTGTCATCACAGGCCCACCACCCTGACCGCAAGTCCCATTTCCTGCCTCCCCTACGTGCCCTTATCAGACTTGGCACTTTGTAAACTGTCCCTCTCAGCTACCACCCTCTCTTCTGTACTTTGTTATAAACACTCCAGTCGGCTCTGTTCCCTTAATTCCTGCCCTTAGGCATTTTTACTGTAACTTTAATTCTGAACTGACTCCTCACTGGGCTCCTTGGGACCTTTTCCTTCTTATCTACTGCGCTCCTTTGAAAGTGTCTGGCTGACCTTAGGCTCTCCGAGAAGACTATGGCCCCCAACCCCCTCTGTGGAGTCCTGTCTGCCGCTTCCTCTGAGGATACAGCGAAGTAAACAATCCCACACTGTTTTCCTAAACTAACAGATGCTGTAGGCATTAAGGTATCCTAATCTGGTACTTACTTCTAAATGAAATTTGAGTAAATTATGGATAAACATCTTGGCCAAACTGGAAAATCACATTCCCTAGGAAGTGCCACATTGTGAAAGGACTGAAGCCAGCAACCTTAGTCCTTATAAAGCTCCCATCCCAGGATCTTTCAGTGACCTCTGACACGACCCTTGGAGGATGTTCCCCCTGGAATCCACCTCACCTCTGCTGAGCAGCACGCCATGCGAGCTGCACATGCGCTCAGCCTGGTCAATTCGGGAACTTCCTGACTCGGAAGAGTCTTCCTTTCTTTGTAAGGAGTGACCATGCAGTAGCAGAAATGCCCAAACACAACACTGAATCTGCTTAGCTACGTGCTTTCCAAAGGGCGGTGTGTAGGTATAAACTCTGCTAATCTGAGTTCTTTAAGTTCTTGACAGTAGGCTCACGGCCACACAAACCACACCAAATTCCAGGCCCTGAAGAGCCCAGAGTCTGCTGGCCATGACGGCTTCAGAGCTGCCTCACCTTTGTGGAGCTCGGGGGAGTGGGGTACGGACACTAACAGTAGCACATAAGCATATGTGAAGGCCTCCCCAGAAGCTGAAGACAGAGCTACCTGAGGTACTATAATGCGTCTGTTCACAGGCAGGAAGAAGCATGGATAAATGACTGTGAAATCCAGATACAGCTCTGAAAAGCAAACACCATGTTGCCTACTACAGTCTTTGCTACATAATTCAAATATTTGCATTAGTCTACCTTAGTCATTAAAATACTCATACCAACTGCTACTTACAGAGCAGGATACATTCTCTTTCCTCCTCAAAACAACCTTGCAAATTTGGCATCTTCACTTCATTGAACAGATTAGAAAATGAGGCTTGCAGAGTATGGCTGACGCATCCAAGTACAGTCAATAAGAGGCACAGTTGATTCAAACCCGTATCTGTGATTCTCTAAAACCATAACCCTCATTACCCCTCAGCCAACGCATCTCTGGTAAGACAGATTATGATTCCCACTTTATAAACCAGGAAGACAGAAAGGGGACAGGGGCTTTAACCCAGATCCTGCAGTAACCTGAACTGGTAACAGCAGTGGTAGTAGCAGCTAACCCTGGTCTAGCTATCAGCACGCTCCAGGCACTGCCGCTTTACATCTAATCCTCCCGACGACTCCATTAGGAAGATACTAGGATTAGACCCATTTCTGATTAGAAAATTGAAGCACAGAGAGGTGAAGTATTTGTCCAGGGTCGCAAAGCCAGTAAGTGGCTTTTAACAATTATACTATGCACTGAGGGAAAGAGTACTGGATTGAGAACTGAAAGCCCCCTTGGCTGCCAGAGAGAAACTCTAAGCTCAGAAATCTCATTCAACTTCTGAGTCTCAGTTTCTCCCTGTATAAAAAAGAGAATCGGGGCCCGGCCAGGTGGCTCAGGCAGTTAGAGCTCCATGCTCCTAACTCCGAAGGCTGTCGGTTCGATTCCCACATGGGCCAGTGGGCTCTCAACCACAAGGTTGCCAGTTTGATTCCTCGACTCCCGCAAGGGATGGTGGGCTCTGCCCCCCTGCAACTAAGGTTGAACGTGGCACCTTGAGCTGAGCTGCCTCCCGGATGGCTCAGTTGGTTGGAGCGCGGGCTCTCAACCACAAGGTTGTCAGTTTGATTCCTCGACTCCTGCAAGGGATGGTAGGCTCTGCCCCCTGCAACTAAGGTTGAACACGGCACCTTGAGCTGAGCTGCCGCTGAGCTCCCAGATGGCTCAGTTGGTTGGAGCGCGTCCTCTCAACCACAAGGGATGAGGCTCGACTCCCGCAAGGGATGGTGGGCTGTGCCCCCTGCAACTAGCAACGGCAACTGGACCTGGAGCTGAGCTGCGCCCTCCACAACTGGGACTGAGAGAACAACAACTTGAAGCTGAACAGCACCCTCCACAACTGAGACTGAAAGGACAACTTGACTTGGAAAAAAAAAGGCCTGGAAGTACGCAGTGTTCCCCAATGGAGTCCTGTTCCCCTTCCCCAATAAAATCTGTAAAAAAAAAAGAGAGTCAGCCTACATGGCTTTTCAAATGTCTCAGCTCTATGATTCTTCGTGCAGAGAGAATAAGCCCCAGAGACACCAGTCTGAGATTACGCAATCTTTGATCATTTGCGGATTCTTTTGTCACCCTAACTGGGGGATTTTCTATCAACAGGGTACTTGGCCACCATTTCTGCTTTTTTCTAACAAAGAAAAACGTAAACATTTGAGTCTGATGACGCCTACTCTGGACAGGTGAATTCCTGAAGACACTCAAACAAGCACGTTAGGAACGCTGAACACTCACCCATTTCGATCGTATTTCTTGAACACTGGGAAAGCCTCTAAAGGGTCTCCAAGCTGCGGAGGGAAAGAAAAGAGTAGCACAAACACACGTGTGGCAGTCGCAGGCTCTGCCCTGAAGCCCAAGACTGGTCAGACCCACATCTTAGCTCCTGGGCCCAGGAACACCCTCAGAAGCTCTCCCTACCCGCCTAAGTGCTGAAATCACATGTAGAAGGGAGGCTTTAATAAGTGAGCTTCCTTTCACGGGGTAAGAAGAGATTTTACCAGCCTAATATTATTACGGGCCTGTGGGCACACAACCTGCTCAGGACCCGGAGAAGAGAGGCCAGCAGACCCACCTGCATCCTTCTAAGAAGCCCCCAACCAACCTCATGTGGTCAAAACCCAAAACGGAACGATCACGTCTCTGAGCCATATCCTTATAAATGTGGACTGTTTACTGACTGGGCTAAAGGAATAATAAAAAAACTGGAGCACGAAGGGGACAGGAAGGACAACCAGAATCTCTCTGGTTCAGCTTGAAGCTGGGCTGGGCTGGTCCTGAGCTGCATGGCTACTCCTCCCGACTGCGGCCCCTTGAAACCAGGCGACTGCACCTTCCCGGTCCCAGCACAGCCTCTGAGACTTCACTGGGCGGCAGTGAATGTTTGAAGGCATGAACAAGAAAATTATATCACATTTTATGAGGGAGGTTTCCTCCCCAAAATGCAAAATCCTAACAAAAATTTCTCCAGACCTTCTTCTGTCGGTGAGGGGACCCACCGAGAGTAGCAGACACTTCCATACGAATTCACATTTCCCTACGCACGTGGGCCAATCACTGGCCCTCCTCAAACCCGCACCCCCGTCAATTTGGCTCATTCCAGCTCATTCCCCTCCCCACAAGGAGGCAGCGGAGGTGTGGGTGGGTAGTAACACAATTCTGCCACAAGGTGGCGCCAACAGAAGTCAAATTAAAAACCACGTTGAAGTTCTAGAAGGAAGAGACTGTGAAGCAGGAGAGTCACCCTGTTGGCGGCATCCACTTTGGCACAGACAGCATCCATGGCTGCTCGCTCCTCTAACCGCTTCTGCTTCTTCTCCTTTGCTTTGCTTGACTTCCTCTGCAACAGAGAAAAGCAAAGCTGTCTAGGAGGGCTGTGGCCAGCCCAAAGCTTGCCTTTCACTCTGAGGAACCAAAGTCTGTCCCTGTGTCCACAGGCCTGGGTTCAGCAGCAGGAACTTCCCATCCTGGCAGCCGCAGACTGGCTGGGGTGGGAGACCCAAGAGTGTTCTAGTGGTAAGGTCCTAGGGCTCCTCAGCTTCCTGGTCAGGAAGAGCACCGACCCTCGGGACTGGGATCATGTGAAGACCTAGTGAGAGACCGTGACAGCGCCTGCAGCAGAGCCTGGCCTCCAGCAGGTGCCTAATAAATATTCACCCACCCATCCCCTCCTAAGGAGGGAAAAACTGACTTTAGACACATTCAGGGCAGTTTTCAGGGAGGAGACAGCATCTGAGGTGGCCGCTGACAGCTATTCTCAAGTAGAAGTTTACTCAGAGCCTTCTCAGTGTCTTCCAGCTGCAGGAGACAAAGCTCTGTTCTAGGGGCAGCCGCTTTGGGAGCTGGGCCCCTTTCTAAGCTAGGGCCCAGGCCCTCTGGCTTAAGGAGGCAGCCGACCCCAGACGTGCTGCTCAGCCAAGGCCAACGAGTGCACCTAGTCGCCACACAGCAGCGTGAAGGGCCCCAAGGGGTTCACCTGAGGACAGAGGCCATGGTGACACGTGATCAGCAAGGCCAACTTGCAGCCACACCAGCAGCAGGGAGGAGCAAAGGGAGGCGTCCTTGCACAGCGGGGCAACCGGCAAACCGGCCACAACTGCATCTGGAGCAGATCCTATCCTGAGGCTCATGTGGGGTTCTCTCGGACCTAAATGGACCCTCTTTCCTCCCGTAAAAAGCTAGTAACACAGGGAAAGAGCCCAGCTCTGGAGTCTGACAGCCTGTATCCATCCAAAGCCTCTTTCTGCTCTCCTGCGGCCTTCGGGCAAACCACAGCCCTTCGCTGAGCCCTTTCCTTATCTGATGAGCGGGTTAGGCCGCCATGGAGGTGTTAAGCTCATGAGGGGTAACATGGCACATGACAGGATGTGACAGTTCTCCTTCTCACTCCCCAGGACCCGAGCAGCACACCCAGCCCAAGTCCAGAGGCACCCCGGCCCCGGAAAGATGGCTCTGCTTTGTACAGCTGCCCCCTCTTCTCCCTGCGCTCACCAGAGAGAGGTTCTACTACCTCCTTAGCAGGTACTGACTGGCCCCAGGAACGGTGAATTGAAACACCAGTGGCTGGAAAGTTGCTGAGGATAAATTCTACCTTTGGTTCCCCAAGGAATGACACCACTTAATTCCTATTTTAAGCACCTGGGAGGCAAGAGTTCAGGTACCAGGAACTCACAGGAATTGCTCTTCCAGGTATAAACTCGCCCACCACCAGCTATGCACTATGTGCAGGCCGAGCACCGTGCTGGAAGCCAGGCTAGGTCTCATTCCTTACCCCCTGGGAAGGAATAGACAGAAGAGAACAGACTGTCTTCATAACGCTGGGATCTGGGGACAGAACTAGTCCCTCTTTACCACATATAAGTCTTAGGGCACCCATCTTTTCCTCTGGGAATTTGGGTTTCAAGACAGCACTGAGACACACTCAGCTTGCACAGTGCTCTCACAAACATTACCTGGTTCAATTCCCAGGGCAGAAACCATCTCCTCCCTTACACATGGAAACTGAGGCTCAAAGGGACGGGGTGACTCATTCAGAGGTCCCCAGAGAGTAAGTGGTAGAGAGGAGACTCACTCCCAGGGGCTGGGCCACAGATCCAGTGTTGGTTCCCCCAGCCATGCTGGTTCCGGGAGAGCCTACACCAGTGTCAAAGACCTCCTACCCGGCCAAGGCAAGGTCAGGATGAGACCTCGGGAGCCCTCGTTTCTCAGAACTCTTCTGACTTGGTAATGGCAGGTATGACGTGCCAACACTGTGCCACCCTAGGCCCTACCTCCACCCTGAGGTAGGGCTAAGGAACAGGGAAACCTGACACAGCAGGGCCCAGGGCTGTGTGACAGGGCAGAAAGAACAGGAGCTTTGGCATCCATCAGGCCAGGCCCATCTCCTCCTGCCACCCCTGGCATGACCTGTGAAAACAACGCCATCTCTAGGAAAAGGGGGACGCAGCACTGGCCTCACAGAACAGCTCTAAGGACAGGTCAGAGGCAGCACACCCTCCCGGCAGCGGCAAGCTCCCTTCCCCCACCAGGTATGCTAGCTCGCTCTTAACATGATACAGAGCTGAGGGATCAAAGGTGGCGGACAGAAAGTCTGACTCCCGGGACCCAGACAGCACGGAAACGTGGGTTCCCTGCACAGCACCTCGTTCCAAAGCACACCAGGTAAGCCATCCCTAAGCACATGCAGCTGGAGGACCAAGACTGGGACTCCAGGAGGTTTCTGGGCTCGTTCACGCAGCGGGACAAGCGAGCCGGCAACCCTCGGAGGAAGGCTTGGGGCCGCCAGGGCCCCAGACGACAGATAATGAATGAATCCCTTCAGCGCTTTGCAGCCTGCACACGGGGTTTGAGGCAGGCTGCAGCAGGCTGGCCCAGACAGGCAGGGGCTCCCCGCCAAGCCCAGCACACACTAGGAAAAGTGGTCTCCTACTGTTCCAATTAGCTTTGCCCTGCCCTGAGGAGGTAAGACTATCCTGCAGGGACACAGGAAAACTCTCCTAATTAAAATGGGAAATAAGCACAGTGAACAGAAAAGCTCATTGTGGTTAAGTGTCTTTCCCAAGGGAGCTTTATATAATAAAAAGAGTGTGGGATTTTGAGTCAAGAGACCTGGATTTGATTCTCAGCTCTTCTACTTAATAGCTGTGTGACTTTGGGCAAGTTATTTAATCTCTTTTCAGCAAGCTACTCAGTTTCTCTGAACCTCAATTTCTACATCCATAAAATGGGGCTAACAATGCCTCCACCTCCCAGGACTGTTGTGAGGACAAAATGGTAGAAAGTACTAGATATAAAAAGTCTTTATAGTAAGGACTTGTGTTTACAAGGACCCACTAGTGTCAGACCCTCTGCTAGTGCTTTACTAAAGATGACTTATTTTAATCTTTATAACTCTGCAAGGTATATGCCCACTTCTTTGGTGAGAAAACTGACACACAGAGAGATTAGACAACTTTTAAGGTCACAGAGCCAGAGAACAGAATTTTCAAAGAGTTCTTCCTATCACCCTCCTCCCTCCACTCCCACCAGACTGTACACTCCATGAGGGAGAGGTCACATGTGCTTTATTTGCCAGTGTACACCCAGTGTTCACTCACTCAATTCATACCTGAAGAATGAATGAATCATCCAAGGTTCAAATCCAGATCTGAACCCTAGCGTCCATGCTCCTTCCACTACATCAGTTACATTTATATGGCACTGGTTAGAACAGTGTGACGCAAGCGCCGTTTTCGCAGGTGAGACTCCTCCCCTTGCTACTCCTATCCAGTAGCATCTCTGTGTGCAGGACTCTGACTGCCAGGGATCACATGGAGAAATTTAAAAACAAAAACACCAGATGGGGGCAGGAGGCACCTTTCAGAAAAGGAATTTGGCATCTCCTAGATTTTCAGTGTCCCCGTCTCCATCCCACAAAGTATCCAGGATGCAAAAAGAATCTGTTTTGGGCAAAGGGAGACAGATCTAAATTCTAATTCCTAAAAGGCAACACCTATGCAGCAACAAGGGCGAAAGTACTTGGAGAATGATGCTCCATCTGATGCCACCTCTCCCAGCCTGAGATCAGGCTGTCAAATGGAGCAGAGCCCTCTGCTAGAGGAAACCACTAGGATGACCTTCCTGACACCTCTGGAGTGGGGTGTCCACAGCCCCCACCCATGAGGAATGAGGATAATGAGAGGGTTCCAGCTTTGTTTTAGGGAGGAAAATTCAAATCTCTTTTGCAGTGACTTTTAGGCCAGAAGAGACTAGGTAGGGGCCATTCTGAGAAACCCATCTGCAAAGTGTGAGTAATAGGACTGGGGCCCTACAGGAAGCAAGGATCGCGGTACCTCTGAGGCCCTGCTATTTCTACTCCACCAATGAGGAAGTGTGGAGCCAGGATGGCCATGTCATGCTTCTTGCTTTCTGCGTTGTCTATAGTGGCCAACGCTGGGTAGACACTTACAGAGTGATACCTGGCTCACAGGTTTCATTTAGTTTCAACAAGAGCTGGGTCTGGGACCTTTCACCCAAGCCTAGGTTAAATGTGTCTAAAGTCTCTAGACTTAACTTTCTACATATGAAGCACATGGTATCCAAATTTCTTGTTGAAATATGATGTTTTGACATGGATTACATAAAGTGCTTTGACATGGATTAGATAAGTGTTTTTGTCTAACAAGTTGATTTGTTCAGTCAATAACTATTTGAATGAGAAAAAATATCTAGGTTACCAACAGCAGGGACAAACCCAATAGGTTAAAAATAGCACAAATCTACTTTAGATAACTAAAGTAAAGGCTGAGAACACAGGCAAAAATAACAGCCACTCTTCAGGAGGCACCTATGTGGTTATTTACATCCACTATTTCACTGATTCCTCACATCTGTCCTAAGGGGGAGGTACCATCATCCCCATCACATAGATGAGGAAATTCAAACTCTGGAAGGCCATGTCACTAGCACAATAGCATGCTGCTAGCCAGTGAATGGGGCTGGACTGAGGTAGCTCTGGCTCCAAAGTTAGGGCTCCCTAAAGGTGAGGAAAATTCTATGTATTTTTGGGACTTAGGAAGGTCAACTCATAGAAACATGAGCAATACTTCTGCCAACCCTCTATCAGCACGTGCCAGGGAAGGGCATAAAATGCACCTTCAGGTGGCCTTGCACAGAACAGGTGGTCACTATCCACCAGCGGCTGGGGCCATGACCAGTGACCCCCCATCCGCCCCTTGCTCACCTTCTGCACAGCTTCCCCGTGCAAAGCCACCTGCAAGTCAGGCAATAATAAGCACCATCTCACTGCATCTAGGAGGCCGCGAAGGCAGGCCTCTGTTGTAAAGGAAGAGGCTGTTTTAGGAACAGGAGGAACCTGGTGGAGATGTTTCGAAAGAGAGCTGGGGAATTGGCTTCACTAAGAATCTGAGTAGCGGGAAGTGCAGCGGCCGGGGATTCCCGAGTGGAGTCGGGGTCTGGCCCCCAGTCACTGCATATTTGACCTTGGCTGGGCGCCTTCTTTTCTCTGGGCCTCAGTTACCTGCAGGCCAGAGATGGCCTAAGATGTGGGAAGCCGCGAAGTCGGTGACAACCAGGTAATGGTGAACCCTGGGGGTAGGGGGGATACCCCAAGGTCCGCGCGGGGGAGGGAGAAGACCAAGTAGATAACAGGTCAGGCAGGAAGGCAGGGCGGGCGCGACACGAAGGGCGGGGAGCACCCAAGGGGGTGGGGCCCCAAGAAGAGGGCTCCCCAGGGGATTCTCGGGCAGGGACGAGCGTGGGGACACTTAGAACTGGGGAATCGGGTCATGTGGGGGCTGGGGGTCACGTGAGGCCGGAGGGGGTCGGGGTCACGTGAGAGGGGGTTCAGTAACAATGGGGGCGCAGGGGACGAGGGGAGCGGGGAACGCTCCCGGCCCTCGCTTCTCCTCTTCCTGCCTCACTCACCCCCATGGCGGCAACGGCGGCGGCGGCCCTCGGCTCCTCCTTCCCACACTTGCCGGCAGGGAGGCGGCAACGGTGGCTACGGCGGCAGCGGCGACACCAGAGCAGTGTGTGTGGAGGGGGGAAAACTAGACACCGCGCATGCGCCTAGCGCGCTCCCCCGCGCGCCGTGGTCAACACCGCGCCTGCGCAGGGCCGGGAAGGGGGGCGTGCGGGGGGGGGGGGGCGTGCAGGTGGAGAGCTCCGGGGGCGGGCCGAGGGTCTCGCAAGCTGAGAGGCGGGAGGCGCGGAGCAGTGTCGCGCTAGGAATGACGTAACCCAGGGCCCGCCCCCTCCTCGCCAGGCTGCGTCTGTAGCTATGGCAACGGCCGCGCTGGACTAGGAGAAACCAGCCTCTGGGAATCCGGCTGGGTGGCCTCACAGTTCCTGCGTTCCACATCTCTGCGGCCACGCCGGGCCCCAGACAGCCAGAGGAGCAGCCACCTTCACAGACAACCAAACACGTCACTGTCGGGCACTGGGGAAGTGTTTGGAAACTTTCCCACCTTCTAGATCGTGAATTCTTTTTTTATTAAAGATTTTATTGGGGAGGGGGAACAGGACTTTATTGGGGAACAGTGTGTACTTCCAGGACTTTTTTCCAAGTCAAGTAGTTGTCCTTTCAGTCTTAGTTGTGGAGGGCGCAGCTCAGCTCCGGGTCCAGTTGCCGGTTGCTAGTTGCAGGGCACCATCCCTTGGAGGAGTTGAACTGGCAACCTTGTGGTTGAAAGGATGCGGTCCAACCAACTGAGCCACCTGGGAGCCCAGCGGCAGCTCAGCTCAAGGTGCTTGCTCAATCTTAGTTGCCGGGGGCGCTGCCCACCATCCCTTGCTGGAGTTGAGGAGTTGAACTGGCAACCTTGTGGTTGAGAGCCCACTGGCCCATGTGGGAATTGAACTGGCAGCCTTCGGAGTTAGGAGCACGGAACTCCAACTGCCACCCGGCTGGGGAGCCCTGGACTGTGAATTCTTGAGATTCCTTTCTAACCAGAGTCCTGTGATTCACCCATCCATCTTGTCACCATTCATTCATTCATTCACTGTCTCAATAAACATTTATTGGCACCTACGCTGTGCTAAGCGCAGAGGCCACAGAGAGGAGAAAGGTGTCCTAGCAGTCGGAAACACTGTTTAGAAAGGAGACAGGCATCTAACAATTGTTTAATGGAGAGTGGACGGTGCTGTGAAAATGAGACCCCAGGCATCCTGGGCAGTAGCTCAGTCGATCCCAAAAGACCAGAATGTTACCCCCACATGATTTGCATCAGAAACACCACTGGAGCTTGTGCACTGTGCACACCCCTGGGGCCTATCCCCAGAAAATCCAGGGTGGAGCCAGAGTCTTCGCTTCTAAGAGCTCCCCAGGTAGGGTCTAACACATGAAAATTGGAGAAATGCTGCCCAAGGCTTAAGCTTCATAGACTGTCACGTTCTGTTTGTTATCCTATCTTCAGTGCTAGTGTCGTGAAGGCCCCCAAACAGGAACTCAAACATTTGCTGAGAATGTACCATATACCAGGCACTGTTTTGGGCGGCAAAGAAAACAATAACAGAAAAGACACTGCTCTCATAGAACTTGTATTCTAGAAGGAGGAGGCAGGTACAAAATATGTTAGATGATATAGGTTCTACAGAGAAAAAAAAAGCAAGGAAGGGCAGGTTTATAGTTTTAATTAAGATGCTGGGGGAGCGGGGAGCGGCCGGATGGCTCAGTTGGTTAGAGTGCAACCTCTCAACAACAAGGTTGCCAGTTCAATTCCCACATGGGATGGTGGGCTGCGCCCCCATCAAGTAAAGTTTGAAAATGGTGACTGGACTTGGAGCTGAGCTGCGCCCTCCACGACTAGATTGAAGGACAACAACTTGGAGCTGATGGGACCTGGAGAAACAGTGTTCCCCAATATTCCCCAATTAAAAAAAAAAGTGCTCAGGGAAGGCAAACATGAGGTGACATTTGAGTCAAGATCTGAAGGAGGTGAGGGGGCAAGGCATGAGGATATTTGGGGGGATATCTGGGAGCATTCCAGGGAGGGGTGCAGCGGGTACAGCTAGTGCAAAAACCCCCAAGCAGAAGCATAACTGGAATGTTTGAGGAACTACAAGAAGTAGGTAAAGTGTGGCTGGAACAGAGTGAGCCAGCACAACAGTAGGAGGTGAAATCATACAAGTAAGGAGAGGATCATTTAGGGCTGGTAAGTTTTGAAAGACTTTGATGGAGGCTAGAGGGACACCATCAGAGAGTTTGAGTGGAGGAGCAGTGGGGCTACTTATGTGCTCATAGTACCACCTGGCTGGGGGTTGAGACGAGTGTAGGGACAAGGTCAAAGGAAGGACACTGCAACAGTCAGTGCTATAATCAAGGCAAGGCAAAGTGGTGGTGCTGGCAGTGGAAGTGGGCGAGCGGGCCAGGACCTGGATGCATGTTGAAGGTCACGCCAACAGGAGTTGCCCACCATCCCTTGTGGGAAAAATGGAGTGGCTTCAATTGAGATGTGGACGACTTTACAAGGAACCAGGTGGAGGTGGGGCAGGGGAAGATCAGGAATTCAGTTTTGGCTGTGTCTGGTTTGAGACGTCGTTTAGATATTCATGTGGAGATGTGGAGTAATCAGAGTCTGGAACTCTGGGGAAAGGTCCAGGCAGGAGATATAAATTTCAGCGCAGTCAGCGTGTGGATGGTGTTTAAAGCTGGATGAGGCTGGATGAGACCGTGGAAGGGATGCAGGAAGACTAGAATGAATCTTCAGCCTGCTATTCCTCGGTCAGAAAACCTGGTTGCTAGCACTCTGGGGGTGAAAAGAGGGAGCTTAGGGCAGGAGGAGGGTGACCAAGGTGGGAAAACTGGACATCTGAACTTGCCCTTGAAGGAGGAGGAGGCAAGGAGATTCCAGGGGAAGAAACAGTATTTGCAGAGTCAGAGAAGGGTGAAGCAGTGCGACAAGGTAGGAAAAGACTCAACCCCCACCCCAGCACAGTCCTGCTCCCTGTTTTGGCTTCTGTCTTTACCCACATTGAACTCTATGGTCAGCTGTTTCAGAAAACAGATACCTGCCATCCTGATTGCCTTGCACTCTGTCTCTTCTGCCTCTCCCCACTGTTGGGTCTGCCCACCCTCCCCCAGGCTGCTGGAATTTGCTGGATACCAGACAAGGCCTGAGAGGTGAGTTCAGTGGTCCTTACAGGAGGTGACACCATCTAGGTCCCCAGGAGGCCTGAGAAGGCCCAAGTCCCCTATTTGTGCCCCACAGTAGTGTCCCTGGCGATTGCCCTCAATGATGGCCTCTCCCCTGCTCAGGTCTACTGGGGTAATGGACAGAGCCTGCTCTAGAGTCAGAGCAGCCCGGGTTTAAACTCCTTCTCTGCTCGTTAGGGGCTTTGTGACTTTAGGCAAGGTGACTAGAGCTTCTAAGATTCAGTTTCCTTATTTCCACAGTGAGACTACCCATAGCAATCGTCTTCATCATTGTCTTGCATGGGAGTTAAATGAGAACTAAATGAGATGAAATGAGATGGGATGGTGGACAGTACCTGGCATAGCCTGGGGCTGGAAAGGAATCCCCTCCAACAGTACAAAAGTCCATCTCCCCACCCTCACTGCCACTGCCCCACCCCTCCCTCCTCCCTTTCCTGCCAAACATCAGTCCCTATTGATGAGACTGTATATACTGCCTCATTAGACACGCCCGCCAGCTCCCATGCAGGGGGCCTGGGAGGGGGCTTCTCCACTCTTCTCCTGCGACCCTTCTGGACAGGGACACTGTCTCCCCCTCCAAGGCCCTGTGCCCCTCCCACCTCCTTCCTGCACCCTCCTACCTTCCAAGGCAACCACTCCCCTAAACTCTGTACTTTGCACTCCTCTCCCTCTAGAGCCCTCAAATGCTCCCAGCTATTCATTTGTTCATTTTCTCAGCAGAGGCTTGGGGCCACCATGCACCCCGTGGTGTCTTCTGAGCTGGAGAGCAGGCTTGGGAGACTACCCCTGACCAGGGCGGGCGTGTCACCGCACAGCTAGGGAGAGGTAACTCTGCACTGTGTGATCAGCTGGCCCTGAGAGTCCCTTGATTTCCCAAGAAGAATCTGAATGAGCCCCACCCTCCTCTTCCACCCACCAGCCCAGGGCCTGGTCCCCTCAGGGTCCCTCCCTGCCGTCCTCCCGCCGTTTCCACCCCCCTTCCGCAGCCCTGCTCCTCTCAGCTCCAGCTTAGGCTGGGCCTCCCTCCTACTCAAAAGCTTTAGGAAAAAGTGGTCTACCCTGTCTATCTCCTTGCTTCTCATGCCGAGAACTCTTCAACCGCTGCAGCCTGGCTTGGGTTCCCACCACCCCACTGAATCCTCTCTCTGATGCCTCCAGCAGTTTTGCTAATTCCAAGGGACACATCTGGGTCCTTTTCTTCCTGGACCTCACTGCAACATCCGACCTGTTATTCACTCCCTCTTCTTTGAAACGCTGTTCTTTCCTTGTCATTTGTGACACCACACACCCCTCTTTCTGAAATGCACATTTGGTCAAGCCACTTAGAGCCCTCCAAGGTTCTGGACTCTGTAGGGGTTCGGGGCTGTGTGTTTGGCCGCTGTCCACCTGGCTGGGGACCCCTTCTCCACACCTGCCTTTGGCCTTGCTGGTCCCTTCGCTTGAAACCCTCTTTCCTCCTCACCCCTGTGGTCCCAGCTTAAACATTGGAAGATTTTTCTTATGTAGCTGGCCCAGGCACACTTCCTGGGGACTCCCAAGGCCTTGTTTGTCCCATGTCACACAGCATGGAGATCACTCGCCCCACTCGCCCCTGCCATCTCCCCCATAAGACTGAAGGCTCCTTGCAGCTGGCGCCTGTGCTTCTCTCCTCTGCTGCCCTTAGGCTGCCAGATACAATACATGGGACAGACTTAAACTCACCCTTGATCTGAAATTCAGATTTTACTGGGTGTCCCATATTTTCTTAGGCTAAATTTGGCAACCTTAACTGCTGTACCCCTAGGACCCCGCTCGGTGTGGGACATAGAGTGGATGCTCAGTAACTGTTAGTTGAATGAATAATAGTGGCAGTGACATAAGTGCTATGGAATACAAAGGAGAGGTGGCAGGCTCCCTGGAGGAGGTGACACCTGAGCCCACACAGATGGCGGTATTAGGTTATGGCATGAGCCAGCCCCTCCATGGGGACACCTCCTGTAGTGGTGTTCCCTCAAAAGATAATAATATTGACGCTCTAACCCCCTAGTTGTGAATGTGACCTTATTTGGAAATAGGGTCTTTACAGATGTGATTAAATTAAGGATCTCAGGATGAGATCATCCTGGATTTAGGATTGGCTTTAAATCCAGTGACTGATGTCCTTATAAGCGAAAGGAGAGGGAGGTTTAGGACACGCATACAGAGGGAAGATAGCCATGTGAAGACAGAGGCAGAGGTTGGCGTGATGCAGCTCAAGCCAAGGCCCACAGAGGATTTCCGGGAGCCATCAGAAGCCAGGAGAGAGGCAGGGAAAGGATTCTCTCCCAGAGCCTCTAAAAGGAACCAACCCTGCCAATGCCTTGATTTTGAACTTCTGGCATCCAGAACTGTGAGAAAATAAATTGCTGTTGCTTTAAGCCATCCAGTTTGTGGTATTTTGTTATGGCAGCTGTAGGAAGCTCATATGTTCCCAAGGTTCCATCTTTCCCAAGTTCAATCTGTAAGACTCTTCCTGCATGACCCCTGCCCCCAGGGCCCCCTAGATTACCAGTCCTCTTATTTGGCCTGTGGTAGTAGCCAGCCACCAAATGGCCCCTAGGATCCTCACCTCCTGGCCTTCTTGCCCTTATATAGTTCCCTCCCACATTGAATGGGGCTGAGCTGTGTGACAGTAAAATACTGCAGAAGTGATGGTGTGCGATTCCCATGACTAGGTTATAAAACCTGAGACCAAGCTTCTGCCTTGGTATTTTGGGTTGCTTGCTGTGGGGGAAGCCAGCTGCCATGCTGTCAGGATGCACAAGTGGCATGTGGACGAGTCCACATGGTGAGGAACTGAGGCTTCTCACCAACTGCCAGCCCCAACTTGCTAACCCAGGGAGTGAGCAACCTTGGAAGATGATTGTCCCATACCAGTTAAGCTTTAAGATGACTAAAGCCCCAGCCAGCATCTTGGTAGCAAACTCATGGTAGCCCCAGAGGCAGAACCACCCAGTGAAATCATTCCTGAGGTTCTCATTCACAGAAGCTTTGGGGATGTTTGTTAGGCAGCACTATTACTGCATAACTAATACAAGGCGCCAATTAAATGTCATGCTTGTTTTCATCTTCAAGATCCTCAGGCCCCACCCTTGGTACTAGAAGTCAACAGGAGACAACTAGTGGCTGGATTTAATGGTGACAGTTGGCCTCACTGACCTCAGGAAGGTGAGAGGCTGCTAGACTGTCAGGGCTAGGAGGGACCAAGTAGTCACTGAGTCTCTCTCTCCTTGACAGCCAGGAAAACCAAGGCCCCGAAAGGGGCCCAAAGGTTGGAGGGGGTTGAGATGTCCTGACTTTGGGGCCTGCAGCCTCTTCAGGTCCTTGTCCAGGTAAGTCATGCGCAATCTGAACAGACCCTGTGCCCAGAGGCCATTGCCTTATATATGTTTCCCAGGGCTTCTGTAACAAAGGACCCCAGACTGGGTGGCTCAAACAACAGCAACTTATTGTCTCCCAGTTCTGGAGGTCAGAAGTCTGAAACCAAGGGACTGGCAGGGTTGGGTCCTGAGGGCTGAGAGAAGGAACTGTCCGGGCCGCTGTCCTTAGTTTGTAGATGACCAGCTTCATGTTCATATGACATTCTCCCCTCATGGCTGTCTGCATCCGAATTTCCCCTTCTTATGAGGACACCAGTCATATTAGCCTAGGACCCACCCTAATGACCTCACTTTAATTTGATTGTTCTGGAAAGACCTTGTCTCCAAATAAGATTGCATTCTGAAGTACTAAGAGGACTTGAGCATATGAATTTTGGGGAGGACACCATTCACCCTATAACACCCTAGGGTCCCCTCGTTAGGGCCATGGTCTTTCTGCCCATAATTGGTTCTGTTTCCCAGTTTCTTTCCTGCTCTCTGCCTCCCTGCCACCCATTTCGTGCTCGTGACAGACATTACTAATCCCTGCTGGCACCCTTTCTGAGGAAGCCAGGTGCAGATCAGAGTTCTCCTCAGCAGTCTCCAGGCAACCTGCCCTCCAATATGGCTGGTTAAGACTTTGCAGAGGAAGAGGGGCTGCCGGATGGCTCCGTTGGTTAGAACGCAAGCTCTCAACAACAAAGTTGCCAGTTCAAGTCCCGCGGATGGGTCCTACAAAAAACACACCGTTCCCCAGCTGGGTGGGGGGAGAAAAAGACTTTGCAGAGGAGAGGGAGGAGTTGGAGGAGATGATGAACAATAAATGCATCTAACTACAAACAGTTCAAAATCCATCGACTCGTCTGTCTGTTCTAGGTTATCTGCCCCTGCAGACTCACCACTGGGCCCAATGAGCCTGTTTTCCAGCAGGAGCCACAGCTCTCCTTGCTGGTTCTCATCTTAGGAAAGGTGGGCACCTGGGGTCATGGCTTCAGGTCCAGAGCCCATGTCTGCCAAGGAAGAGACCCCCCCACCCCCTTCTCTTGTTTGCAGTTCAGCCAACAAGCATTTCTGAATGCTCTGATGCAAGGAGGGCACTGTGTCAAGCAGATGCAGTGGGCAGCAGGCGCCAGGCTTGCTCTGTCTACCCAAAAGCCCTGCTTCCATCTTCCTTGCTAACCGAGCCCAATTCTGCTCAAGTGATGGGTGGAGGTCCCGGGATATCATGGAAGGTGTGGTGGAACACAAACCTCATGGGCCCAATCCCAGCGTGGGAATCCTATGCCCTTTTGACGGGGATTAGTTTAAGGGGCATGGGTCTGCTCAGGGATTCTTGGGAAAGGTTTTTCTTCCTGATAAAAGAGAGCTGGCAAGGAGAAACCCTCTGCCCTATGTCCCTCTTCTCCCACTCTGGAAACTGGGCTCTCAGGGTGGGATGCTTGGAGCAGCTGCAGCCACCTAGTGCCATGAGGAGAAATCTTCTGATACATGGAAGAGGCAGAGGTGAGAGATGAGAAGGACCTGAGGCCTTGATGACCACTGAGCTCTGTCCGTGGTGACCACCAACCTCCACACTTCTCAGGAGGGACAATAAAATGTCCGCTTTCCTCAAAGCACCATTGAGTGGAAGAAGAGCCAACTGCATCTTCACTGAAAGGATGTGGTTACAGGGATGTGAAAAACAGGCCTCTGGCATCAGCTGGCTTGGGATGGATCCCGGCTTTGCCACTTAGGCAGGTCACCTTCTGAAGTCTCAGTTCCTCACCTGTAAAAGGAAAAGAATTAGAATAACTACCTCATAGAGCTAATGTGGGGAAAATGAGATAACGTAGGTAACACATTTTGCACACAGGGGTTGGTACCTCTAAGCATGAATTCATGTGTTTATTCATTCACTAATTTATTCCACAACAGTTATAGAAAAATCTATGTATTTGTACTAACGTAGGGCCTGAGGATGTAGCTGAGAAAAAATAATAGGCACTCAAAGAAGTTGGCTGTTATAGTATCATAAGAACTTGGCTCTTTCCATTATTATTCTAGATCTTTGTCTACAAGGGGATCCTAGTATGTTGGTAAAATCAAGGGAAATTTGGGAGGCATGATTTTCTTGGACCTGGGAGGGTAGGTACCTGAGGAGTGAGAAGGGCTAGGGACAGTTAGGAGGGCTCTCCTGACAAGGTGAGGTTTGGGAGGCCTGACGCCAATTTGTTGAGACCAGCAGTCATTTGTTGAGCACCTACTGTGTGCCAGCTGCTGTGGAGCTGTGTGAGGAGCGTGGAGGCACAGGTGAGTAAGACAGGTGCCCTGTCCTCTCTGGGCTCACAGCCTGGAGGAGAGGACAGAAAGGGAAACAGGTAGGTGGTTACAACAGAGTGTGACTAGTGCTGAGATGGAAGGGGGCAGATGTCCTAGGCAAGGTAATAGATGAGCTTCATTTTGCAAGGCAAATGAGAATTAGTCATGAGAAAAGGAGGAACACTTCCCAGCTATCAGGAATGGCAGGTTGTTGAACGTGTCTAAAGCATAAGTTCAAGTGGGGTGGTGTCAACAGATGCATTGTGTCAGAGGTTGTGGTCGCAAATGATAGAAGACTGAAATCAACCAGCTCAAAAAATCAAGGGCATGTATTGGCTCATATGACTAAACTGTTCTGAGGTTCAGTGGCTTCAGATGAAATTGATCCCATGGCTCTACGATGTCACCGAGAAACTAGGTTTTTTCCATCTCTTCATGGTGCCCTCCACAGTGTGTTGGCTTTCCTTGAGGATCAAAGATGGCAGCCAACACTCCTGGCTCAGCTGCCTGGACTTTGTCCCATATTTGTAACATGCTGATTGGGCCAGTTTAAGTCACTGGTCCACTTCCTGAACCAATCATCGTGTCCAAGGCCTAGGGAATGGCTGACATTGGGGTGGGATCAACCCCACAGCACCACATTGATCCCCAGAGGAGAAAGGCTAAGGGGGAATAGAGGTGAGGAGGCCAGATTTTGAGGAGATAAATCGTGCTTAGGAACTTGAACTTAATTCAAGGATAATGGGAAGCGGAAGATTGACTTGATCAGGTTGGATTTGAGACAGATCACCCTGGTTGTTGAATAAAGATTAGAATTGGGATGATCGATTAGCTCAGTTGGTTAGAGGGCGGTGCTCTTAACAAGGTTGCCAGTTCGATCCCCACATTGCCCACTGTGAGCTGTGCCCTCCACAACTAGATTGAAACAACTACTTGACTTGAAGCTGATGGGTCCTGGAAAAACACACTTAAATAAATTTTAAAAGTTAAAAAAAAAACACGAATAGAGGAGGGCAAGAGAGGGGGCAGGGTGGCCAGCTAGGAGGCTGCTTCAGGAGTGGGTGAGGGGGAGTGGCTGTGGAGGAGGGGACTGACCCACATGGAAGTGGAGCACAGGGAGGAGTTGAGGGCAGCTCCTAAGTTTCTACCTTTGGTACCTGTGTAAAGGGGAATTGGGAGAGGGGCAGGAAGTGCAAATGAGGGTCAAGAGGCTGAAATCTGGACAGGCTGGGCTTGAGGTATCTGAGCGAGAACCAAGCTCAGATGTCCAGAATGCAGTTGGTTGAATATTGGGGTCTGAAGCCCAGGGCGAGGTTCTGGGCTGGGGATGGAGCTTGGAATGTCCACAGCTCAGGGAGTTAAGGATGGGTCTGAAGAACCAATAGCAGGGTTTGGAGACAGCCAGGAGGGCAGCCAGCGGGGAGCTGATGTCTGGGGGCAAGGGAGGTCCTCCGTGTCCAGCCCTGGTCAGAGGAGTCCTCCAGTGCCTGCCAAAGGCCCCTCAGGTTTACAGATAACAGCCACTGGTGACCTTGGCAAGAACAGTCCCTATGGAGTGGCAGAGGGTGAAGTGGCATTGCAGTGGTTGGGGAGTGAGTGGGAGGTGAGGACGAGGATGGAAGGGTGCGAACAAGTCTTTTAGGAAGCCCAGCTTCAAAAATAAGAAGAGAAAAGGCAGCAGTAGCTTTAGTTGAAAGGGGTAGCTGAAAGTGACCATGATGGAGGAAGAGGTGCCCGTATGTGTTGGTGTGTCTGTGCATGTGGGGGGCTGGGGGGTTAGGATGGAGGGACTTAGCAGATTGGTGTGCTAAGGGAAAGACAATAATGAGGGAGGAGAAATAAAGGAGGATCAAGGTGAGAGAGAGAGAGAGAGAGAGAGAGAGAGAGAGAGAGAGAGAGAGAGAGAGAGAGAGACAGTGCGTGTGTGTGTGTGTGTGTGTGTGTGTGTGTGTGTGTGTGTGTGTGTAGGGGAGGATGTGGAGCCTGGGAGACAGGTTGGCCTTGAAGCGGGAGGCTACATCTACACCTGGAGGTGAGAGGGAAGGAGCTGAATCTCTGGGTGTGTGTGGGGGGGTTTCCTGCCAGATGGCCTCAATTCTCTCTGAAAGTGGGAGGCAAGGTCATGTGCTAAGAGCCATTCAGCAGGTGGGCGGGGGTTGGGGGTGGGGTGCAGGAGGAGCCTGAGTGGGCAGCAGGAAGGATGCTTTCTGCCACCCTGGGAACTCTGGATGTGCCCAGTCAGAGCAGAGCTCTCCTGCAGGAGCCAGCAGTCCCAAGGACCAAGCTGGGCATGGGGCATGCAAACAGGTGGGCCAGGCCAGGGTTTGCAAGGTAGAATGGGGCATTCTGGGGCACCAGGTAAGGCTCAGAGGATGGAGAGCAGATCTGTTTGGTTGGATCAGAAACAGGCTAGAGAAGTTCCAACCTTTCCTGAAAGGCAATAGGGAACCATGGGACATTATTGAGTAGGACATTATTGGGATATGATCAAAGCAGAGTTTAAGACTCTGTATCCAGTTAGGTGTGCATAGTGGATTGCAGAGATCACACTGAAGGCAAGAATCTGGAGCCATTGACAAGTCTCAAGGGAGGATGTCAAGTGTCAGATGTCAATGTCACAGAGAAAGAACTTTTAGTTTCAGAGGTCAGACCCAGGAACACTGGGTGGGGATGGCCTTCTGCTGGTCCACAGAGCACGGGCTACCTCACAGAGCAGTTGAAGGGGTTTCCAGCCCTGCTTGGGGTGCCCAAGAGGGGACCCCTGCTTCAGAAGGAAAGCAGCATTGAAGGAGGCTCCAATTACATTCCATCTGAGATGATGCTAGATTCTCCCAACAATCAGATGAGGTCACAATTATTGTTCTTTTGAGAGATGGAGGGACTAAGGCTCAGAGAGGCCAGGTAACTCACCTCAGGCCACAGAGCAAGTGAGAAGCATAGTCAGGATTCACCTCAGATCTGAGCTCCTTGGCCTGCACTGTTTCTGCGTTTTTCTTGCTGTTCCTTTCTCCTTCCATTTCTCTAGGGGTTTCTGCTCCACCTGACTTTGTTCTGGGTGGCTCTGGGCCAAGGAGACTTGCTGAGGATTAAATCTAAAACTCAGTAACTCCAAACGGCCTGAGGGCTCCTTGATCCCATGCACTTGGCCCAGAACGGGCTCCTTAGGGTGCCAGGCTCAGCCTCCCTGGGAGGACATTTGTGGCCAGGCTGAGGTGGGACCCCCTCATACACATTGTCACCGCCAGAGGGCGCCAGCCATTGCCCAGGTGAAGGCGAGGGGAGGTCCCCTTCAAGGCTTCCGGAGAAACAGCTTGGACTCCCCTGTCTGGAAACTGCCCCCTGCTAGGTCCAGGGAGCCCCTGTGGCCTTCTCATGTCTACCTCAACTAATATCTTGCTGACCCTTCCTCCCCAGTTCCTGCTTTGCTCAGGGAGTCAGATTTCCTCGGTGTGGGTGTCAGGAAGCCTGGGGTCTCCTTGCTGACCTCCCGCCTGGATCTGCTCTGCCCTCCCCCAGCAACACTCACATGTGCGAGCCTCACCTCCTTTAGCCCTCACAGGGCCACAGTGCTGAAGCAGTGCCAAGACCAGATTGTCACCTCTCTCGGCCTCTTTACAACCCTGAGTGGGAGTGTGGGCCAGTCCAGGGGATTACTAACTGGGCCCAGAGTGGGGGAGGGCAGCGCCCTGAGCCACACAGCCAGCCAGTGGGCCCTGCAGGGAGGGAAGGAGGAATTGCATTCCTGTCTAGGCAGGATTGAGGGAGTGGGGGCCCTGGAGGGAGCTCCCCAAGCTCCTCCCAAGCTGTAGACCATCTCCTGCATCCCTGCTTCACCTCTCCCTAGGCCTTCAGTCCAGGGGCGCACCTCCCCGCAACAGCTCAGCCAGGTTTCTGCTGAGATCCTGCCCTCTCCCTCCCCCACCCCAGGGCCGCCTGCCTGCCTGCCTGCCTGCCTCCCTCCCTCCCCAAGCTTAGCCCCTTGGCTGTGGCCACTGAGGGCCTGGCCAGGGTCCCAGGCACCACACCACAGCGGCCAGAGCTCGGGACAGTCCCAGTCTGTCTGGCAGGGATGTGGGTTCAGGATTGGCTGGAGCTGCCCTTGCCTTTGGGAGGAGGGAGCTGTGAGGGGAGGGCTGGTGGCTCGCTCAAGGTCACCCTCCTTTTCTCTCCCAGCATCCCTGTTCAACCTTTGTCCCTTTGCCTCACCTTGAGGAGGGAGGAGGCAAGTTGCCCAACAGACTGAGGACGGACGGAAGAGCCCAGGGAACAGAAAGGTTTTCTGGGCTCCTGACATTTATTCTTTCAGTAAATATTAAGTGCCTACTGTATGCCAGGCGCTGAGAACACAGAGTGATCATGGTTCATACAATCCCTGCCCACAGCCCAGCGAAGAGACAGACAAGAAATAAACAGTCACACAAATAATATAAACTTGTGTCCCTAGCAAGGTGACAAAGGCCCTGAGCGGGCATCTGGTGGGGGGGGGGGGGGGATCTCGGGGTAAGGAGCCTGGTCTGGACTAGGGAGAGAGGCAGGCTTCAGACATGGCCAAGGGCTCTGTGGAGGCCTGTGTGGGGGCTGAGCAAAGCCTCAGTTTCCTCAACTGGAAAACACAGGAAATAAACGTGCCTCCAATCACAGGGTTGCTGCAAGGCGGCCTTGCATCCTGGCCCACAGCCCTCAGAAAGAAGGAGCTGTCAACCTCCCTGAGGAAGGGTGATGGGGAGCTCAGCAGTGAAAATGGCGGGGAGGGCATTCCAGCTCTCACCAAGCTCAGAGGTGGCCTCAGGGAGGTAAGGGACCCCAATTCTAGGGCTGAGTTCTCGAGCTCTGTTGGCCCCTCTGCTGCCTAAGGCTGAAGGGGAGGAGGGATTGGTTCCAGGCTGCCTTTCCTTCTCTCTCCTCCCACACCCCCTTGTTTCTGGCCACGTGGCACCTCTGCACCCCCAGCCTGGGGGGAGGATGATTCCTGACCTGGGGGTTGGGGGAGGCAGGGGAAAGTGGGTGGGATTTGGGGTATCGCTGAGATGAGGTCCCACAGAGCAGCCCACTCCACCCCACCCCACAGCCCCAGGGCGGCACGGAGGGGGTGCTGTCTCTTTAAGAGCCTTCAGGCTGCTGGGAGCAGATGGCCAGGCCGGCCGGGGCCCCTTGTCCTTTGTGTGGCTTTGCACAAAAGAGGGGGCCAGCTGGGGAGGGGCGGCTGCAGCAGGTGGGAGGGTGGGGCCTTGCCCCTCCCCCTCCCAACCCTGTGCCTTTGCCCCTTGGGGAGGGGGTTTCTCACTAGGAATACCCCTCCTTTCTGGATATTGTGGCCCCTACAGTCACCCCCAAACTCTTAGGATACCCCTCCTGTGTCGTGTCCCACTTCCTAGGCAGAAGCTTCATTAAACTAGGGCCTAGGGACTCCCCCCTCCAACTCCAAGGAATAAACCTCCCTCTCTTCCCCTACCTCCAGAACAGAATCTTCTTCTGGCCCTGAGTGCCAGGCTCTAGGGAGACAGGAAAGCAGAATTAGGTTCTTATAGTGGTGGTGGTGGGGTATGCTGGGGAAGGAGGGATACCAGGGGCTGGGGGTACCTGGGGCAGCCCTGGGGGAGGGAGGCCAGAAAAGGTATGATACTGAAGGGAACAGGGGCTGGGCCCTGGACCCTAGATACGAGTATTGAAAGGAGGCAAGGGTGGGGCTATTGGGGACCCAACTGAGGCCCTGCCCAATGGGTGGTCGGTGTGGGCAAGATGGAAGACTCCATCATAGAAGAGGGTTGTGTGCAGTGATGGCTGTCTGCCAGGCAGGAGGGGACAGAGATGACAGCTTTCCTAAAGATCCGAGGTGCTGTGGGCAGGGTGGCACCCTGCCATTCGGGAGGGGTCAGGGCGGGGAAGCTCTTCTCATCTTGTAGCAGACCCCCTTAGCTCAGATCTAACCTTGGCCCATTCATTCTCCTCCTTTGTCCAGACCTCCCCACCCTGGGGCTTGGTGCCCAATCCGTGATTTAAGAGGAGGAAAAAGGCCCTGTAGCTCTGGCTTGAGGTGTGGCGGGCAACGTGGCTGCGGGCTGGGTGGCCCCAGGGTGGCCCCATGTGGCCCGACAGCGCCGCAGCTGGGTGGGGTCGTGGCTGATTTTGCCCGGCAGCCCCCAAGGAGCTCCCACGACCAAGAGGCCCTAGTCGGGTCTTCGATGGACCACAGGACCCGGGCCGGCCCGCCGCAGGCAGCGGGTGGGGGCGGGGATCCCTGGCTGGGCCCTGGGTTGCTTCTAAATTTAGGAATCTGATTACAGAGTGGCCGAGGAAGGGAAGGGAGAGGACGGTGCGAGTGCAGGCTCGACTCAGTCTGGGCACAGCGGGTGTGCCCGGGTGGTGTGTCTAGGAGTCTGGGGCTCCAGGTGGGAGGGGCTGCGGCGGGGGCTTGGGCTTGTGTGCGCTGCCGCACGTGCCCGGGGCGGCGGGGACGGGCACCCGCGCAGCTCGCCGGCTCAGAGCCACCGCCGGTGTGTGCGCTGGTTCTTTGTGTGCCTGGCAGGGTGGCTGGGTCTGGCTTGGAAAGTCTCTGCCCACCCCCCTCCCCCAGCTCCGTCTGTGCCGCTCTACCCGCTTCCCGGTCTGTCACTCTGCCCATGCTTGTCCCGGGGGAGGGGGATGCTGCTCCCAGCTGGGGTGATAGTGAACCCAGTGGGGAGGAGACCCAGCTCCTCCCTCTCCTTGCAGTCCAGACCTTCCCCTACACTTCCCATTCCCCATCCCTCAACCCCTTATGCCACTGTTTTGAGGCGCACACTGCAGCAGTTAAAGGGAATGGGGTGACCCCTGGGGACCCGCAGATGCACTAGAAGCTAGGCTTTGCCCGGGTAGCTCTTGGAGAAATTCATTCCTCGCTTGTCCGGCCTCCCATCCGCTCTGGCCCCCAAGGGCGCCTGAAGGGGGGGGTCCCCCTGCGGAAGGGGGGGCGGGGAGTTCCTTGGCAGGAAGGGAAATGGAAGGAAAAGCTGGGCTCCACCCGGGCGGGCGGGCAGACGGCCTCAGGGCCCCCAGGGCAGGCGGCAGTAACCCGAGCCCACTGGTGTGTGGGGCTGGTGTGCGCGTGGGTGGGGCTGACCCCCAGCTATTGCGGGGGGGGGGCAACGGGGTCTCCCCCAGGGGCAAGTCTGGGAGACCCTGGGGCCCGCAGAGGGAAGCGCTCTCCACCCGGGTCCTGACCCCACCCCCTGGAGGTCTAGCCCCGGCCCCCAGACCCCGCCCCCCGGGCCCTCCTTTCCACCCCAGGGCCAGATGTTCAGCTGGCGGAGGCATCGGCTGGGGGAGGGGTGCTGAGGCCGCAGCCGGTACTACTTCCCTGCCAGCAGCTTCATTGTGTGCGCGAGGAGCGAGCGGCGGCGGAGAGCTGGCGGGCGAGCGAGCAGCAGCCCGAGCGCGCCGGGGAGAGAGAGAGCGAGCGCACCGGGGAGGGTGCGAGGCGGCGCCCGCGGCTACGCTCCGCCCGCCTCCCTGCAACTCTGCCCCAGCGCCGCGCGCCGTGCGCGCCGTCCCGCCACCACCGCTACCGCCGGGGCCCCGCCGGCTGCCGTCGCAGGCAGGGGTCTGGTCGGGACAGGGGTCCCCGCCCGGCGGTTGGGGCATCCCCGTATAGCCGAGAGGCACGGAACCCGTGGGGGGCGCCAATTGCGCTGCAGCGCCCGCCCACTGAACTGCGTGGGCAGGAGGGCGGTGAGGCTCCCGGGCGCCCCGAGGGCAGGGCGCCCCGACTTCTTTGGGGGAGCCCCAATCCTGGAGAGCGCATAGAGCGAGCGCGCCCCCCCCAGCCACATTGGACCTTGCGCTCATCCTCCGTGCACCCCACTTCTGCACAAACTTTTCCGAGCCCTCGCCCGTGGGGGTCGCGGAGAGCGCTGGGCTGCCCTCTGGGCTCCCGCCCCTACGGACCCTAGCCTCGCTGACCTCCTGCCTCTCGTAGTCTCAGTGGCGACCTCTCCAGGTCGGGCCAGGCACGGCACTTGAGGCGAGCGCGGCAACCCCCGGTTGCTCTCCGAAGCCTCCTGCGCCCCCCGGGGCAGCCGGGCGGGGTAATGCCCTCGGTGATGGAGAAGCCGAGCGCGGGCTCCGGGATCCTGTCCCGAAGTCGGGCCAAGACGGCGCCCAACGGTGGACAGCCCCACTCGGAGGATGACAGCAGCGAGGAGGAGCACTCGCACGGTGAGCCCCGCGGCCTCGGGTTAAAGGCGCACAGGCCAGGGGGCGCGGGATGGGCGGGCGGGGCGGGGCCGGGGTGGGGGAGAGTTGCCGACCTCCGGCGTATTATACTAATGGTTCTTGTCAGCCCTGGATTGGAGCCTCTGCCTTGCTTCTGCCCCAAGCCTGGGGCTACCGGCACCGGGACTCTGGAGGCTGAGCCCCTAGCTGCCGAAAAGGCGGTCCTGCCCGCCGCGCCCTACTCAGTCCCTGGGGACTCGGGTGTCCCTGCCTTCCACACATTAGGCGTCGCATACCTTGCCACCTTGCAGGGGAATGAGGTCTGGCCGGGGCAGGGGTTGGAAGGACACCTCCACACGGAGCTGTGAGGCTCATGCGGTGGGGAGGAGCCTTGGATTCCCCGCAGGGCTGTAGTCCAGGTCTAGGGGCAGCCCTCCAACCTCCCCCCACCCCCCAGTCAGAACAAAGGGCTCTGCCTGGCCTGGGCTCTAAAACTGGCCCCTGTTCTCTGTCCCCCCCCCCCACAGGCCCCCATAGTCTATAACTAGGCAGGGTCGCTTCCTCTTCCAGTTCTTTCTGTGGCTGAGGGTAACTGAGGGAGAAGATGAGAAAAAAGTGAGCCTCCTGGAAGGTGGGGGCCCTGGGTGCTCAGGAAGGAGAACTCCAGGCCAGCCACCTCCCCCGCCACCTCCTCCCATCCTCTCTCCCTCCCTCCTTCCCTCCTTCCCTCCCTGGAGTCCTGACTGCCTCCCCCTGGCTCCGCAGACAGCATGATCCGTGTTGGAACCAATTACCAGGCCGTAATTCCGGAGTGCAAGCCTGGTGAGTGGCAGGACAGGCTGTGAAGGGCGGGGAGTGGAGGGCCCATGGCTTGGCCCTGAGCCCCACCTGGGGGAGCCCTTGGCTGGTGCCCACTGGAAGGACAGGCGGGTGGGGGTGGGTGGCCCCGTGGCTAGTTTTCCTGCTCTGCCTTCCTGTCTGGGTCTCAGCCCCTCCCTTTTTCTGGGCCTCACCTCAGAGGCCCCCCTCTGCCACCCTCTGGCCATGGGTCCAGGCCCACACCACCATGCTGATCTGAGTGTCTCCCCATCCTTTGCTCCTCTGCTTTTCAGAGAGCCCTGCACGCTACAGCAACAAGGAGCTGAAGGGGATGCTGGTGTGGTCGCCCAACCACTGTGTGTCGGATGCCAAGCGTGAGTGGGTGGGACCCCAGGTTCATGCACACCCTTGGGAGCTGGGGGCTTGGGTTCATGCCAGCCAGTGGCCAGCTCTTCTCAGAAGTGGACTGGAGTCTAAGGTGTGGGCTCAGGCTGTGGGGAGCATACCTCTGTTGGGGCAGGCCTGGGTTAGGAGTTGTAACCCCTCCTCCAAGACCTGGCTCCTCCCACCCTTGCAGTTGACAAGTACATTGCAATGGCCAAGGAGAAGCATGGCTACAACATTGAGCAGGTGAGCCTTGGCCCCACAGGGGTTCGGGGTGGGGAATGGACAGAGCTGGGGGTGGCTGAACCTGAGTTGTCCCTTGTCCCGGGCCAGGCACTGGGCATGCTCCTGTGGCATAAGCATGACGTGGAGAAGTCACTGGCCGACCTGGCCAACTTCACCCCCTTCCCTGACGAGTGGACAGTAGAAGACAAGGTGCTGTTTGAACAGGCCTTTGGCTTCCATGGCAAGTGCTTCCAGCGGATCCAGCAGATGGTAAAGCCCTCCGCCCCAGCCATCGCACCTCCGCCCCTCCTTTCTGACGAGCCTGCCCGGGGCCCAGACTCTTGGGTGGCCCCAGCCTCTGGCGTTGCCCCTCCAGCTGCCTGACAAGCTGATCCCCAGCCTGGTGAAGTATTACTACTCTTGGAAGAAGACGCGCAGTCGGACCAGCGTGATGGACAGACAGGCTCGGCGGCTGGGGGGCCGAAAGGACAAAGAAGAGAGGTGGGGGTCCAGGGGGAGCTAAGTGGGTGGGGGCAAGCCAAGTTCTTGGTGGGGGGGGCCCTGCCCCTTCCTCACTCCCTCCCTGTCCCCTGTGTCATCAGTGATGAGCTTGAAGAGGGACGAGGAGCAGTGAGTGAGGGAGAGCCAGATGCTGGAGACCCCAAGAGAGAGGTGAGGTGCTAGAGCTGGTCTGGCCCACCCACCCACCCTCTCCTTGGGCTTTGCACCACTCTCCCCCTTCTCTTTTCTATGGCAGCCTCTGCCCTCTCGGCCCCTGAATGCTCGCCCAGGCCCTGGGAAGAAGGAGGCCCAGGTGTCCCAGTACCGCCACCACCCACTTCGAACCCGGCGGCGCCCACCCAAGGGCATGTACCTGAGCCCGGAGGGCCTCACTGCCGTGTCAGGAAGCCCGGATCTTGCCAACCTCACTCTTCGAGGCCTTGACTCCCAGCTCATCTCCCTCAAGCGCCAGGTGAGGGCCTGAGAAAAGAAGGGGCCATGCAGAGGGGGCAGTCAGCAGCTGGGCACTGTGACTGGGGGCAGCTGGGGGTAAGGGAGATGGTGCAGGTGCCAAGCCTGCCCCTGTCCCTGCCCCTGCCCCATCCTCTGGGCTTCTGGGTAACTTGGTATTTTTTTTCTGGGTCTTAAAAAAAAAGAAAAACTGGTCTGTGAAAAGGGGTGAACCACAGAGTCTCCCCTACTGAGTGGTTGTGAGGGGTAAATGAGTTAGATGGTGGGTGGCAAAGAGCTGTGTTGGGAAGTGGCACCGTGTCTGCAGAAGTAGGGCCCTGGCAAAGGCTGGTATTGACAGCCTCCCTGGCAGAGTTTGATGTTCCCTCATTTCCTGACCTCCCCAGGTGCAAAGCATGAAGCAGACCAATAGCAGCCTTCGCCAAGCCCTGGAGGGTGGCATCGATCCCCTCCGCCCTCCTGAGGTAAGGGTTGGGGTGCAGGAATGGGTTCTCTCTGGAGGCAGAGCAGAAAGGGGAATTCTGCTTGGAGAGCAGGGCCTCCATTTCCGTATTTTTGGTGTAAAGGACGTATTTCTTTGCTCTCCAGGCCAACACCAAGTTCAACTCCCGCTGGACCACAGATGAGCAGCTTCTGGCTGTACAAGGTGGGTTAGACTGTGAGGGGAGCAGAGGGCCCCAGGAATCTCCCCACCCTCCAAGGAGCTGGGGGCAGAGGGAAAGGCTCAGGAAGTAACTAGTTCTCAGGGGTACTCACACTCTGCTGCCCTTCTGACCCTTGCAGCCATCCGTAGGTATGGCAAAGACTTTGGGGCTATTGCAGAGGTGATTGGGAACAAGACTCTGACCCAGGTGAAGACCTTCTTTGTGAGCTACCGGCGCCGCTTCAATCTGGAGGAGGTGCTGCAGGAATGGGAGGCCGAGCAGGATGGGGCCCCTGGAGCCCCGGTCCCCGCGGAGGAGGCTAGGAGAGGGGCTCCCTTGCCAGCCCCAGCCCTAGAGGAAGATGATGAGGTGAGAAGGGATGAGAGAAACCCTTCAGAGAAGAGAGGAGAGGAACCGCCTCAGGCCGCGTCCTTAGGCTGCGCTAGGGTTGTGGTGGAGCCTGTTTCTCACTCGTCTCTCTCCTCTCAGGTCCAGATCACATCTGTCTCAACATCTGTGTCCAGATCGGTGCCCCCTGCGCCCCCGCCCCCTCCACCTCCCACCGCGCTGTCCCAGCCACCCCCGCTGCTGAGGCCGCCTTTGCCTACGGCTCCCACCCTGCTTCGCCAGCCACCCCCACTCCAGCAGGGCCGCTTCCTCCAGCCCCGGCTGTCCCCCAACCAGCCCCCACCACCTCTCATCCGTCCTGTCCTGGCTGCCTCCCGCCACACTGCTCGTCCCGGCCCTCAGCCCCCACCCACCCTGATTGGAGCACCTCTGGAGCCTCCGGCACCCTCACTCTGAGCCCTGAGGCCCCCCACCAACCAGAGGCTCCAGGACGCCTTTGCTGGACATCTTCTGGCACCTGTGGCTTCACGGAGGACAAGGGACTAGAGCTTTCGCCAGGTCTTTCGAAGACCAGAGCTGCTGATTGGCACAGCCTGGACCTGTGGGTTCTGCCCGTGTTTCTGGCAGCTGAGTCCATCTCTGCTCCCACCCCGGCCAGGCGCTGGGACTGGGGGTGGCCTTCTGAGCTGGCCTGAGAGTACTTTCTCTTCCTGGATGGGACTGGAATGGCTGCCTCCTATTTGGCTGGGGTTTGGCCTTTGGGCCCTGCCTTTTGTGTAGAGGGGGTAGTGACCGTAGCTTGGGGGGTAGGGGAGAGGACAGTTTGGCCTGTTGGCTGTTCTTCCTCTTTCCCTTCTTTTAGCAATAAGCCTGGGGTGAAGTGGGGAGGGGGCTGGAGGGGGGAGGTGGGCAGAAAGGTCCCTGGGGCTTGATCGCAGCAGAGACTAGAGCGGCAGCTGTCTTCTGGCCGAGTGGGAAGTGCTCAGGGGCTGTGAGGGTGCCCACTATGCCCACCGCCCAAAAGCTTAGAGGAGGGTTGAGGGTCGGGAACATATGCAGACATGGGTTTATTTTTCAATGTTTTTAAAAAATAAATAAAACCTTCCAAGCTCACTGAGTCGGACCTTTGGCTCTGCTTCCTGACTGTGCCATGGGGGTGGGGGGGGGGAGGGTGTGCCCGCCTGCCCAGCACTGGCTTCTCCCCTGGTCCCCAGACCAGAATCCGTTCTCTCCTGCAAGGAAGGTGGCTGGGCCACATCTTGCCCACGGGGACTGGGTACCTGCCTGGTTGGGAGAAGAAAGGAGGAGGCAACTCAGATTCCAAACATTCTCTTTATTACGTGTTTGATCCAGAGGAGAAACTAAGTGCAGGGGGTGGGGGGAGTCTGGGTGGGGAGGGGCCACCTTGCCTGGGAGCCCCCCCCTGGCCACCACCCCCTTTGGGAGCCAAGCCATGCCCTCCCAGCCCCTCGGAGCACCCGGGCTGTTCCATAGGGCAGGAGTGGGGGGAGGGAGGGAAGGAGGAGGAGCCCTTGGTCTGAGCCAAGCCCGAAGTGGGCTTGGGGCAGGAGGGCTGAGGTTGGCAAGGAGCCTTCCTGGGACCCAAGGGCTCGACTTGCCATGGAGCCTGGCCTGGGAGTGGGGGTGATGAGTAGGGGTGGGGTCATCATAAATCAAAAAAAATAAAATAATAAAATAAAAAATAAAACCCATCACAAAAAAATGTACAACTCAGGTGAGGGTAGGGCCAGCCTCTGTGCAGGACCCCTTCCCCAATTTCTCAAGAACAGAAACAGCAGAGAAATAAATTAAGGGATGCAGCGGCCGCCACCAGCCAAGCGCCCATAACCAGCCACTCCCACACTGGCCACGGAGGTCGGCAAGCTGGGAGTCACTTGGCCTATCTGTGCCCCCACCCTGTGGAGGGCAGAGGCTCCCGGCCCTGCTGCCCTATCCAGCCTCCTGCCAGGTGGCCATGGAGGCCCTGGGCAGTGTCTCCTGAGAGGAGGGGCGACAGTGTCAGGAAGAAAACGCAAGGCCGAGAGATGAGTGGTGAGGGAAGTCAACTGCTATGGAACTAGCTGGTGCCCAGATTAATGCCAATGATGGGGAGCAGTGGGGAGGGGAGAGGAACAGCGAGGGGGGCTGTGCTTTCAGACAAAGGCTCTCCCATAATGGAGAATGCCTGGCGTCCCTGTTCGGAGACTAGCAGCCCAGGCGGCCCCCTGGGGGCCCAGGAGCCCATCTGCCCTGCAGTCCCCTCCCCTCTCCAGCCCTGGGGTCAGCCCCGCCTTCTACCTGGGAGGGGGTGGGAGAAGATGGCACAGACTTTTGAGGAGGGGAACAAAAGTCCCCACAGCAGCTTGTGGAAGGAAATGCCCAGCTCTGGGGAAGGGGGGCAGAGGACAGTGTGGAGGGAGGCCAGAGCCCCGTGCCTCGCTGCCAGCCCACCCACCCACCTCAGGGCTGTGCAGCACCCCCACCCCAGCCCCTGCCCCCCAGGCTCCAGCCCAGGGGCCTGAGGTCAGGGGAAGGCCACCTCTGGTGGTTTGCTTGGAGGGGAAGGAGGGGAGGAAGAGGGGAGAAGCCCAAAGTGGGCCTGGCGGAGGGCCTGACAGGGAGCTCCACCACTCTTGCCTGAGAGTGTTCCAGCCCTGAGCCACCCTCCCGGGAAACCCCACAGAGCCAGTCTCGACTGTCCCAATGGGGCAGGGAGGAAAGGTGGCCGCTGGGATTTTTTTTTTTTCTTTTTTCTTTTTGGTAATAAAAAATTTCTTGGTTTAGGCGAAATACTCTGTGCAACCGCAGTACCGAGGGGGAGCCCTGCCCCCCCACCCCCTCCCCTTCCTTTGCCTCCTGTGGGAGAGAGGGGGAAGGGGAGTATCTGGGCAGGGGTAGATGTGGGGGGAAAGAACCATCTCCCATCCCCACAAACATGGAAGAAAAACTGAGCAGGGCGGGCAGGGAGAAGTGCCAGCAGGGGAGACACGCCAATCCATCTCTGCAGTCTCGCCCCGGCGGGTTGGAGCGGCGGCCCAGCAGCTAAGTCCAGCGGGCCCGCCTCCGTCGCCCCCCACTCCTGACAGCCTGTTAAAGCTTCAGCTCGTTGGCTATTTTGGAGGCAATGTTTTTGAAGGCCATGGAGGTGCCTGATATCCGCTTAAACCGAACCCCGTTGAGCGACAGCCGCGGCAGCTTGCACACCTCCATCTCCCACTGCACGAAGCTCTCGTGGCCCGGCGCGCCGTGCATGCAGAGCAGCATGTACTTCTCGTGCAGCTCGCTCTGGCAGCTGTTGGCGTCCAGCACCTTGCGGATCTCCCGCATCATCTCGTTGGGCTCCATGGAGCTCGTGGTCTTCATGCTCCACGTGAAGCGCAGCGAGCGGGGCTTGGCCTCCCGGAACTCCTCCTTCTCTTTCTCGTTGCTTCCACTGCCCACCACGTGAGGTCTGCGGAGAGGGCAGAGGTGGTGTCAGCGGGGCCCGAGGCACCCCACCCACGGGAAGCCACCCTGGCACACGGACCCCGAGACCAGAGAGGAAAGTGGGAGGGTGCCCAGGCGGCAACCAGGCTGGCAGAGGGAGCGTCAGACCCAGTCCAGGAGCAGAGGGCAAGGCGAGAGCAGTCCTGCACCTCTGTCTTCTCAGGACAGAGAAGCTGAGGCGCCAGCCCCTGGTGGGGGCGGGGCTAGCAGTTCCATGCTTTCCTTTGAAGAAGGTGGGGAGCTCAGGGAAGAAAGGGGAGCACGTGCTCAATAACCCTGAGCAGTTCACAGACTGGACAGAAGAAGCTGCCGAGGCACAAACAGGTACCCAGGGCTCCTGCTTCCACAGTAGCCCAGACCCGAGGACAAGGGCCCACACCTACTGAGCTGGCGTGTGGGGACTCTCTGAGGAAAGGGAGACCCCAAGAGGGTGGCAACAGGGCAGAACCACCGGAGGAAGAGCCAGGTGGCAGAAGGAGGAGAGGAGCAGGAGGTGCGTGGCAAGCCCGGTGGCCTGGGCAGGGCCGGTGCTGGCTCCAGCCCTCTCACCTGAGCGTCTCCACTCGGTCTTTGCTTTCAGGTTCATTCAGGTTCCTCAAAAAACAGAGCGAGGGAGAGTTTAGTGCTGGGACCTCTCGCTCCTTCAGCTGCCGCAGACCCGGGTAAGGGCGAGCCGAGGAGGTGCCGTCAGTGGGTGGGCAGACCCAAGCCCAAAGGCCACTTGCCCATCACCTGGCAGGCCCACACGGCTCTGTGGCACCTCACACTAGCGGCTCCTCACACTAGCAGCTCAATTGTCCCTTTCCAACAGGGAGCCCAGCACAGGGGCCTGTCCCTCCCCACACTCTCAGAGATCTGTGCTGGGGAGGGAGGTGGGGTGTGGGTGCGCAGGCACACGGATGGAGCCGTCACAGCATGAGGCAGCATCCCCAGCAGCCCAGCCAGTGCTCCCGCTGTGAGGGGGTTGTCTGTGCCACTGTACCCGGTCTCAGAACCGCAGTCCTCTTGGAAGGAAGGGGGTGGGGATAAATGGAGGCCTCTCTCAGGAGGCTCAAAGGACCGAGCTCTGGAACTGCTTTGACATGCCTGGGGATGGGTGGGGAGCAGGGCCCTGGGGCTGGCTGCAGCCTCGCCTCCCCCATTCTTTGATAGTTCCCCTGCCTGCCAGGCTGCCAGGCCATCTGCTTGTACAGAAGGGGAGGACGGAGGGCAGGGCAGGGCAGACACCTCGGGAGGGTGGGTGGGGAAGAGGTCTGGCCCCCGCTGAGCGGCTTCTCTGGCTCCTGGCAGGAAGATGGGTGCCTGGAGCCGGGAAATTGGGGATTGCAGAGGAGGGCAGGGGTGTGAAGAGTGAGAGCGAGCAGCAGCAGCACATGTAAAAAGAACACAAAGACACCACAGACACATGAACGCAGACAAACGCACTGTCAGCCGGGAGCCCGGGCTGCGCAAGGAAGGAGCCTGGCTGCTCTCTGCAGCCCCACCTGGCTCCTGCCCTGTGGGTGGAGGTGCCCTGCATGGCAGGCCCCCACTGGGGCCCCATGAGTCAACAGCTAGCCATGCAGGGAAGAGCTGGGTGGGGAGCAGTGTGGGGGAGGGAGAAAGCTGAAGACCCTGTCTTGGCCGTTTCCCTGACAGTTGGGGCCCTAACGTGCCCGCCAGGCATCCCAGCCTTAGGGCAGGGCCTGGGCTGACAGCCTTGGGGAACCAGGGCTCCCAGCCTGGCCCTTGGTCTTCAGCTTGGTATTTGGCACAGCCAGGCCTCCAGAGAGGATGAGTCCAGGCCAGGGGTGGCAGAGCAAGGACCCAGTGTATGAAGGGAGATGCCTGGGGGTGTGGGGTGGGGACTCTCCCATTGTTTCGCCAGGGCTTAGGGGTAGATGGCCCTGGCCCTGAACATCCCAGCTCCCGGCTCTGTGAAGCCACAGCCCAGAGCGGAGGTGGCGGGTTCCATCCAGATACTGCTGGAGGCAGGTGTGCTGGGGTCGGGGTGGGCCTAGTTTTGCAGCAGCTGCCAGAAGGGGGTGCTGTGCGCACTCGTGAGGCAGAGGCTCCTAGGGCTTGGAGGCTGTCAACTGCAGCCCTGGGAATCCAGGGTCCCTTTGGTACCTCCACAGTCCTGGCTTCTGGTAGGGCAGGGCCAAGAGGTCACAAAGCCCTGAAGTTCCAGGGACCAGACATGGGGAAGCCCAGGAAACCCAAAATGAGATACCATCCCAGATGCACTTTCGCCTGGTGGGAGGGCTTCTTCAGAGCACATGCACAGACAGGGCAAAGGGCCAGAAAAGGAACCCAACACTGTGACCAAAGACCAAAACCCAGGGGTGGGGTGAGGTGGAGGGGAGAAGACAATCTTAAAGGGAGAATTACCTGACAAGGTCCCCCTTGCTCGGGGACAGGCCCATCATTTTCAAAGCCATTTGCCCTGAGTGGGCAAACGTGGCCTTGTGTGACCGCCCAGTCAGAGCAGTCTTCGTCCCTTTAAGATGGCTGAGAGGACCACACAGACGTGGTTAGCAGATGGAGGAGGGAGCAGGAGCCAGAAAAGGGAAGTTAGTGAGAGAGGCAGGACACAGACACAGACACACACACAGAGGGCTCAACGCCTACCTTCTGGCAAACCTGAAAGACAGATTTCTAAAAAAACAAACAAAAAAAGACAAAATAAAAAAAAACAAAAAACAAAGAAAAAAAACCAACAAGACGGTATGTGGATAAGCAGGTGGGGAGTGGGTTTTCCAGGTTCAAGGATCACCCCATTTGTGGGAGAGCCGCTCAGCGAGACTAGAGTCCCCAGACATCCAACCCGCTCACGCCCCACCCTGAAGCCTACACCTGCATTCCCGGCTGGAGAGGGGCATTCAGCTGAAGGGGGTGCAGTGTGGGAGGAAGGGCAGGCCCGCCTGCTCTCTCCAAGCCTCCCGCTGCTTCCTGAGCTACACTAGGTGGGAGAGGAGGCAGTGGGATAGTCAGGGGGCATCCGAGAGGCTGCATTGCTGACTGTACCTCAAGAATCAAAGCTGTCTCTCTGGGGGGGTCGGGCCAAGTGTGAGAAACCTCATGAAGAGAATCCTCACCCTGGTTCCCACGCAGGAAAGATCAGTGCATGGGGCTACAAGGGAGGAGGCCGCCCTGGGCCCCCACCAGCCATTGCATTTATGGCCCTTATCCCGCAACCCCAGGCCCAAGATCATGGCTGCGGCAGAGGGGAGTGGCTGCAGTCAGACCTAACCAACTGGGTGGAGGAGTGTGTGTGTGTGTGTGGGGGAGGCGGTCAGAGAGGGCTGAGACAAGAGACCAGGAAAACTCTCCTTTCTGGCCCAGCCTGGCTCAGGCCTCATGACTTTGCAGCTGCGTCACCAAATATAAGTTTCCATGGGAACCCAGGAGAGAAGAGGGGGGCTTTTATTTTAGCATCTGAGTTCACACTCCTAGAGAGGAGGCGGCATCAGCATCATCAGGCCATCTGCTGGGGGTGCGGGTAGAGGGGTACACCAGGGGTGTGCATAAGGAGTTAGGGAGGCCTGAGAGGGACAGGAAGGGTCTGGGCACCTGAGGTGCGGACACAGACCCAACTGCTTAGGCTTCCCAAGGCCTCCTCTAGCCCCAGGACCCAAGCCCAGTCCCAGGTGTCCTCGTCCCCACCCGCAGGAGGGTAAGGAAGGCCTGGCCTCACACTCTGCCACCCTAAGGCCCCTACTCACCTGCGTACAAACTTGGAGGTGAATTTGCTGAAAATGCTCCCCGAGGCCCCCCGCCGGCCCTGGCTGTTGCCAGAGGGAGAGGCTGGGGTCACACCGTAGGGCAAGTTCTGCTGGTCCCGCACCTGCCGGAGCTGCCCAGCATGGAAGGTGCTTCGACTGGACACACCCCGGGGGAAATTAGTTCGGTCTGGGGCTCCACCACTGCTGCTGATGTTGTGGGCGGAGGGGGAGGCGACAGGGACACGCTGGGGGGCTGTGCTGTGGGAAAAAGGGGTGGGGGTGGGGAAATGCATCAGGGCACAAGAAAGCCATCACCACCAAGCACCTGGAGCCCTGGGGTGGGAAGAGGGAGGGGATGCTAAGGCAGAGGCAGCCATCACGGAGGACACAGAAGGAAGGGTGTGACCACTGAGGACACCAGTAAGGAGGACGTCTAGGGGAGGTGGGAGGAGATGGTTTGGGAGAGGGAGCGAGGCAAGGAAGGTACGTGTGTGGAGAGCAGTACAGGCTGGAGAGAAGTGGCTCCTTGGGAGCTAGGCAGACTGGAACCTCAAGGGGACAATGGTGACCAACCCTCAAGGACTGAGTCCCTGTGATGCTGACTGTCCCTGGGGTCCTAAGGAAGTCCAGGAAGGCTCAGAACAAAAAAGCTTCCTTCTGGAGCCTCGGGACGGCTTCTGGCATATCTGTTCTGAGAGGGAGAACTGGAGGAAAAGAGGGGCATTAAGCTATTTTTTTGTTCCTTCTACTTCCTGGCTGCAGGGGACAAAGCCATTTCTTGTGGCTAAGATGACCAGAATAGAGGACCCCAGGTGGGAAGAAACTGTTGGGGGCAGGGAGTGGGACAGGCAGATGGCAGCAGGTGCACCAGCTGCCCCAGCACACTTGCCTGGGCCGCGGCACCTCACAGTTACTGTCCGTGGGGGGCAGCCCAGTGGCCTTGTTGGGGTGCACGGAGGCCGACATGGATTTCTGGTGCTGGCGGGGCCGGGCCGCAGAGACTGCGGCAGAAGCAGAAGCCGTGGAGGCCCGGGACCCTGGCATGGTTAGGCTAGGAGACAAAAGCAGCGGAGAGGCCTGGGTTAGGGGTGGGTGGAGGCAGGAGGCTCGTGTTAGGAGGCAAGGGCGGGGCAGGCAGCGCCAGGGCTGGGAGCTTGGCAGGATGCAGGTTAGCCCGGGCCGGGCCACAGCAAGGGGGACGCCAGTCCGAGCTGAGGAAAGCAGGGCTGGGAAGCGGAGGGCAGGGGGAGGGAGGCAAGGCAGGCCAGAGCCTGGGGGAGGAAACCAAGAGTGAAGGAAAGCCGACAGGAGGCAACTGGCTCCGGGCTGCGCTGGTCTCCTAGGAATTCTAAGAACAAGGATGTTTCCTCGCCAGAAAGAGCAGGGTATTGCTAAGGGGAATTTTCATTAAGCTCAGAAGAGGCGGAGCCAGGCACACAACACACCAAGAGATGCTGCCGGTCAAGGCAGGGGTAGCTCAGCACTCGTGGGCACAGCTGGAGTCACCCTCAATGTACACCCCTCAGGTGGGCACCTCGATTCTGCCCTGAGCTGGGGCCTCAGCACTGATGCCTAGAGGAGCGCAGCTGCCATGCCCTGGCTGCAGTCAAGAAGCAAGAAGCAGCAGAGATGACCATGGAGTCATACTGGTACAGGCAAGGAACAGTCGGTCACAGGAACACAGGGAAGAGGAGACGGGGTGGGGGGAGTGGAGGGCAGAGAGGAGGTGCTGGTGTGTGGAAAGCTGGACTGGACAGAGCCAGGACGGAACTCCAGGGAGCAGGGAGGGGGTGGTGCTGCTGACAGACGTCCCCGTGGTGCGGAGGCTCCCGGGGAGCGTGGGGGGCAGGGCCCGTGCCTGCTCACCTGTCTTTGCCGTTCTGGATGGAGGCCTGGCCAAGGCTGGCCCTCTCCAAAAGCGGGGAGTTCCTGCTTCGGTTTGTGCTGGTGGAGAGGACGCTGTTCTGTGGGGAAGGAAGGGCAGGGCTGTGTCACGGAATGCCAGGGTTCCACTGGCAGGGTCAGAGCACCTGCCCCCGCCACCTGCCAGGAGGGGTGGGGGTAGGGAAACAACGGACTTCACTTTTACTTCTAGGGGCTAGGCTTTCTACAGGGAGCATCAGCGGCCCAGCAGGGAAGGCCAGGTGGGCAGGCACAGGGAGTGGTCTGGGGCAAGAGAAGAACTGCCTGGAGAGGACAGACAGACCCGCTGCAGGGGGTGGGGGTGGGGCTGACATGGCTCACCGTGGAGGGGGTGGGGGTGGTCTTCTTCCTCTCTAGGCCGGGCAAGGGGCTGGCAGGCACTTTGGCTGTGCTGCTGGCTTTGCGCCCCGATTCCCGGTCCTCCTCAGGCCTCTTATTTTCTGCGTTGTTACTCTGAGTCTTCTTAGAGTAGGAATTCGAGGTGGGAATGGCAGGACCAGCTGCTGGGCCAGAGTGACAGTGGGAATGGGTCAGGGCGGGCGCCCACTGAGGGCCCACCCCACCCACATGGTGCTCTCCTATTGTCTTGCTAGCAACCCAGCAAACCCCACAGAGGCCGAAGGAAGGGACTTGCCCAAGGCCATGCCACAAACAAGTGGCTGAACGGGGAGTGAATGTCAGCTGTGTCATCCAAAGCCCCCAGAACTTGTAACCTCTCAGCAGAGGGGTGAGTCTCCCACCTGCAACTCCCAAAAGCACTCACCCTGGTCACTGAAGCGCCGCTGCTTGGGGTTGGCCGAGACACTGCGCTGTACCTTGTGGGAGGGGGAAGGAGCACTGCTATTGGTCAGATCAGTTGAAGGCCGGGGCTTCAAGGTGATGGCATCACCCTCCAGCTGCAAGAACAGAAAAGGAGGGCAGAAGTCAGGCAGATACACACACCCACCCCAGGCTCACATGAGACATAGGGCTCACCCTGCAAGACCCACGTGCGACTGAACACTCTTGGGGACACACAAGCCTGGAAACAGACCCTGACCAACATAGCTAGAGACACACTACCTCCGGCAAAGACCCCCACCCTCAGAGAGGGGTACACACACCCATGAGAACGCACATCCAGATGCAGAGACATCCAGACGCAGGAGCCCCAAGCCTCCTGAGTAGGCTAAGGCGAGAATTAAAAGAGGGAGCCCAACACCACTGGTGGGAGAGCAGGGTGGAGAGGCCACGAGTGCATGTGGGGACACAGATGGGGAACAAGACCCCCTGCCCAGAGACCCATGGACTCAGACATGGTGACCCAGATGGACAGAACACTACTCATGAAGCCTCCAGACTCAAAGACAGGTGGATGGACATACATGCAGAGCTACACATCCGCAGACACAAGCACCAGGAAGAAGCAACACACAGACTCGCGACTCTTACAAGAAAGACACAGGGACTCCCGCACCCAGAGACCCAGAGATGCACACTTCCAGAAACAGACACACAAACATAGGGAAACAAAATTTCTGGATCAACACAGAAATGACCCAGCCAGACTGACCCAGACCCAGTCCAACCAACACAGACCGAGCCAGACCTGCTCCCCCATATGGAAACCCAGGCCCAGGCTCGGACCCCATCAGCTTCCCTATCCATTCACTGATGGAGATCTGTGACAGCAAAGACCAGAGGACCTTGGCCACCAGAGCTGAGGCTTAACATTTGTCAGCACAACTACTCAGATGAGCTTCTGCCCTCAAGGGGGCTAGAAGCAAGGGGGTGCCGCTGCCAGCAGGGCCAGCCAGAGCGGGGAATGGAGCAGGGGCACACACCTCGGAGCCCTTGTAGCCCAGGAGCAGGTAGGTGGCCATCACTTCGTTGTACCTCTGGCCCACCAGCGAGTCCTGGATCTCTTCCCGCGTGTAACCCATGGACACCATCAGTTCTGCACGGGGGAAACATTCAGTTAAGGCTGGTCCTGAGCACTACTCAGGCTCAACCTCGCGGCCCGGCTCAGCGTCACCTGTCCGCCGGGGGTCCTTGTAGTCAGGGAGTGGCTCCACGTAAGGCTTTAGTTCATCATCTTCGTGACCCACATTCATCCATCGATCTTTCATGATTTGCTGGGGAGCAAAGGGAAGCGGAAGGGCAGAGAGGAGGGATACTCAGCTTGAAGCTTTCGTTGGGAACCCGGGGCCTTCCGGCCAGCTGGGCTCTCGGCTGCTCACCTCTAAAGTGCCTCTCTTGCTGGGATTGAGAATGAGAAATTTCTTAAGTAGGTTTTCACAGTCCGTGGACATGTAGAACGGGATACGGTACTTTCCCCTCAGGACCCGCTCCCGCAGCTCCTGCAGGAGGGAAAGTGAAAAGTGAAATCACCTAAGGCCAAGGGAAGAAACCTAACACCCAGGCTCCTGAGAGCTAAAGACTGGCCAGGCAGAGCAAAGTGAAATGCAGTAGGAGGCAGAGAGTCTGAGACACGGCCCCTCCCCAGAGACGTGGTGAAGTCAAACACCCTGGGCCCTCTGGCCTGCCCAGCCTGAGTGCCTTGTGGGGCGAATGGACACACAACGGATTCCATCCCTTGAGAAAAGAAGTGAGGTTATTATACTGGGTGCAGATGACCTTTCAACTGCTGCTACCTTCTGCAAGCCCTTCTCTGAAGCTCTGGTGTGGGAGAAATGTAGACAGGTGGCAAAGGTGAGAGGTCAGGGGTAAGACCGGAGGTCAAGAGAGGAAATGAGAAATCACAGAAATGATCTCAGCCGGCGCTTTACTCCACCTTGAGGTTCTGTCCATCGAAAGGCAGGGATCCGCTGACCAGTGTGTACAGAATGACTCCCAGGCTCCACACATCCACTTCGGGGCCGTCGTATTTTTTGCCCTGGAAGAGCTCTGGGGCAGCATAAGGGGGACTGCCACAGAAGGTGTCTAGCTTGTTCCCAAAGGTGAATTCATTGCTGAAGCCAAAGTCTGCAATCTTGATGTTCATATCAGCGTCCAAGAGCAGGTTTTCTGCCTGGGAGGTAAGATGGAAACTGTAAGGACACCAAGTGGCCCACACTACGGCTCCAGGCAGGAAGGAGCTGAGGGGAGTGTGAAACAAACAGGAAGTCAGCTCCAGTCTCAGAACTTTCTCCACCAACTCCAAGGGCAGGCCTTCAATCTGTGTGAAAGGCTGGGCAGGAGGAGGGCAGAGCAGGCCATTCCTCACACAGGCAGCCATCGGAGAGCTGCGAGCTGAAGGCTCAGAGACACTCTGAGCTGCAGAAGCTTGTGTGTCAGGCCCAGGTAAATCCTGATCATCCTATGAGGACTCAGGGGCCAGGAAGCTCATAGGCAGTCTCACACTCTAAAGTCTCAGTGAAAGAGATGAGTGTGCACGCACGTCTGCAAAGCAGCTGTGACGCAGCTGTGACAACACTGAGTATTTTCCCTCCGTCAGCCACCAGGCTGCCTGAAGGACCAGCAAAGCCTGGAGTGCTCCTGCGACACGTGGCGGCATTGGGAGGTGATGGCAGAGAGGTGAAATGGCAGGCCCCCTTGCTCGCTGGCTGGAATGAGACCCTAAGCCCAGCTGTAAGGTCCAGACCGGAAGCAGCCCTCGGGGCTTCCTTATTGTCTCCAAAAAATGAAAGGCTCGAGTTTGTCTGAATGCTCAGGACTGGTGGTTGCCATGGTGAATGGAGCCCGGCCCTGACTCAGAGGCACAGGGGACAAGAGCATGCCTTACCTTTAAGTCCCTGTGAACGATAAACTTCTGGTGACAGTACTGCACAGCAGACACTATCTGAAAGGAAGGAAGAAGGGTCAGCCCAGGGCCACTTGAGGGTAGGCCACAGTGGCTGGCAGAGATGTGACCCCGGGGCCTAGTTCTAAGCTGCCACACAGATCACAAACCCCAAAGGACCCTCAAAAGGCCACTTACAGACAGGCAGCCCCTCCTTGTAAGCCAGACCCCAAAAGGCTGAGGTCAGGCCCATACTCCAGGGAGTCACACCCACCTGGCGGAATTTAGCTCGAGCCTCTTTCTCTTTCATCCTGCCATGAGCCACAAGGTAATCAAACACCTCTCCTGCAAGAGACGGACAGGGCTAGTCAGAGCTGGCTGGGGCGGGGGCAGTGGGTGCACAGGAGGACGAGGCAGTTCCATACGTACCTCCACTGGCATACTCCATGACAAGGTAGAGCGTTTTTTCAGTCTCAATCACCTCAAATAATTTAACTACAAGAGAAAAGGCCAAACCATGAGTCACAGAAGTAGCCCCAACATGTACAGCGGCACCCTCGGGATAAAAGTTCCCCCTTTCAAGTCCACCTTCCCAAGGACAAGTTCCTCTTAGAGCAGCCACACCACGCGAAGGACAGCCCCGTGTGCCAGAGGCAGAGCTTGCCTTCCAGAAAGCAAGGGCCTGGGGAGAAGGGCTCCATGCTGGGCTCCCTGCGGGGAGGTGGAGCCCTGTGGTGGGGGAAGAAGAAAGGAATGACAGCTGGTTCTCACCTATGTTGGGATGATTCAAAACCTTCATTATTCTTACTTCGCGGAATAGCTGGAAAATAAAATGCCAGGGGTCATGCTTGCTCAACTTGCTCCCCTCGGGTCCCCTCCAAACAGAGCCACTGCTGGGATTCTTTTTCCAGAAGAGAAAACAGGCAAGGAGAAAAAAACAGGGCAGTTGTCCGGGTCATCTGGGGCCACCCGATGGCTGAGAGGTAGTGAGGGGGAGGAGTGCAGGCAGGGCCAGTGGGAGGAAAGCGGGGCCCCGACCACTTGTACTCTCAGGGGCAGCACCTGGGTAAGCCTGGCAGTGCGCCCTCTGCCCGTCTGCCCAAAGCAGCTCCCGCCCAGCAGACGGGTTTTGGTCGAGTGCCTTTGAAGGAGGGAGTGTAAGCCCATGTACATCAATATTCAGAACTGAAATTCAGTGACAAAACAGACTCCAGCTTGGTTGGTGTGAAGGGGTGGGGAGAGCTGAAGGCGAACCCTGGTGTCTTCCGATTTCCAGAAGGCAGAGGGCTCTGACTAGTGGGCAGGCCTCTCTCTCCTGGCTCTCTGGGGTGGGGACAGAAGAAGCCACTCCTATATATAGCTGATGCCAATTTTAATCAAATCCACCTCCACACACTCACGCTCTCTTTGTGAAACAAATCAGGGACTCCAAACCATACATTTCCATAAAGATGACAGACATGAACTCCATCCCCTCTGCAGGGGCCAGAGAATTGGAGGTGGGGTTTTTGTAACTTCCAGGCCTCACCACTTATTTGCACTGAGAGCAGGACTAAGTTTTTTTGGGTTTTTTTTTTTCTTTTTTTTTTTTTTTGCGGGGGGAGGTCTGGAGTATAGTTTATGGAATAAAGTGAACACGTTTTTTCCCCCCTTTAATGAGATCCCAGAGGTTTCGTGAGCTGGAAAGGAGAAGAGACAGTCTTTCCAGTCTTCAAGAACCTGATTCTGACCTTGAATCCCTTTTCTTGTTAGAGCCCAGGTTTCCCTTGCTTTCTTCCCTGGCCCAGCAGTTGTCTTGGATGAAGAGGCAAATAATGCTGGCCACCAACCGCCTCAGGGGCACTCATGGGGAGCAGCACTGAAATGGGGTGTGGAGACAGTGGCCAGGGTTCTTCCTCAGGGTGTGGCCACCTGGCCTGGAAGGGCTTTCTCCTGGAAGAGCGTGGAGTTTTCTGGGCTTGTCTAGAACCCTGAGAGGGCTTGTGTCTTCAGTGTTCCTCATTGAGGGAGCATTGCTGAGACCAAATTTAAACAGAGTGATTTGGCCAGAATCAGATTGGCCTTGGTAACAGAGTGTGTTGAAAGGCTTTTAAAATGGCTACATTTGTCTGGGACTGGTACATTCCAGCTAGTCAGGAAGAAGCAGGGAGACGAAGTGGGTGGGAAGTAAGATGGCCTGGCTGGCTGGCAATCACTGCGACGGCAGGCTGGACCACTCCAAAGACCAAATGGCCCACACCATGCTAACTTCTACTTGGTGGAGTCTGAGCCAACTTGTCAAGAGTAGCCCTCTTTCCCTTTCTTCTGGAAAGCTCCAAGCAGGGAACGCTGGTGATAGCAGCAATGTTTCCTCTGAACCAAAGAACCTTAAGGGATCCCACGGGTAACAAATGTAGGACACACTCTGGTTTTGGCTGTCAGCGCTGCCAGAGCACCTCAGCTCAAACCCTCTAACTCCAAGGGTGTCCCTAACCGCCCCCAGCCCGAGGCCCAGGCTTCCCAATGTCACGGCACTGACTGTTAGCATGAGGCTATGCCTTCTCCCAACTCAAACAACAATGTGCTCGTGAGAAAAGTTCAATCTGCCATGAGAAAAGCACTAGGTTAATCCAGGTCAGAAATTTGAACCAGGGTCAGCTGGAGGATGAGGGCACAAAGGAAATCTGACTTGACCTGAACAGGGGCAGTTTTCTGGAAGCCAATGGGCGATCTCCTCCTTCCCCCAACCGCCGAGCCCAGGGTGGGAGGAGAGCCCCGCGTTTCCAGCTCTGTAACAACCCTTCTGCAAATGAAAGTCTCCTTTTCTCCCTCCCACCAGCTTTGCATAGTTTCTTAAGCGGGGGTATGAGTTCCCACCCAGAGGGTTTCCCCAACCAGCTAAGACCGTAGCTTCCCACTGTTAAGTCAAGGAGGGAAGGGAAAGGTTCGACCTCATCTAGTCAAGACTACATGCAGATGACTGTGACTTGTAGCTAAGAGGAGCCTAGAAGTGAGACGGAGAACTGGGGGCACCCGTCCTTAGTCTGCACTCACTGTCAGAGGCATGAGACGAGTGTATTAGCTTCTAAAAATCCCCGTCTTCAATACTCCTTCTCTAAAACACAGCTGGCACAGGCTCCAGTGGCAGGCTCCTGCCTCCTCTTATCCTGTACTTCTGAAGAAACCACCTTGGATCGATCATTCCAGATCTTAGAATGTGTTTCTAGTAATAGCTACAAACATGTGTTTTTGCATAGGGTTGGCCACAGGCCAGAAGGGCACAAGATACAGGAAGTAGGTCAGAGAGGTAGGCCGAAGAGGCAGCCCTGTCAGGGGGCGTCCACACACAGGGTCCAACCAAAGTCCCAGAGGCAGCAGAGCCACAGAGAGGGGGAGTGGGGACAGTGAAATGCCCCGAGTTTAAACTAGAGCTTTAAGAGGACGCTCAAAAGGGTCAGTACATCCCTGAGCCCTGGGGAGAGGCTCAAACAGGGCGGAGGGGCTGTGCCTTACTTTCTGGAGGCTGGACGAGTTCAGCTGGGTCTTGTCAATGATCTTCACAGCCACCTGAACACGAGACGAAAAGCCCAAGGTTACCGCTTTGCCCGAGTGAAACCCAGGGCTTGAATCTACTTCCACCTCATTTTCGTCCCATCCCTCTCACCACCCCTATCTGTTCAGATCCCATTTCTGTCTGACAAACAAGAGGTTGGGTGTGGTAGGAGCCCTACCACTACCTATGGGGGTGTCGACAGCTGGCAGAGGCCGCCATGTTCCCAAGCCCAGTGCTCACCTCTTTCCCGGTCAGGATGTGCCGAGCCAGTTTCACCTTGGCGAAGTTACCCTTGCCAATAGTCTTGAGGAGTCGATAGTTGCCAATATGGGGCTGCTCGTCAGCAGAGGTGGCTGAGTTGCGGCCCCGCAGCATGTTGGACTTACTGCTGGGCTTGGAGTCGAGGTGTCCCAAGGTGGGCTGCAGGGTGGAAACACGCACACCTGTAAGTACGCTGCCCTTCCAGTCCCCCACACTTTCGTCCTTAGCTCTCTGCAAAAAATGTAAGACGCTAGGGGTATAGGGACAGATTCCAGGGGGCTGGCAGGCATGCAAAGAATCATACGGCAGGGGAAGAAAAAGAAGGAGATGAGAGTCAGTCAGTCTTCCCTCCAAAGCCTACGGCCCAGTGCCAATATCCTGCGGGTGCTGGAGCTTAGGACCTAAGCTGTCCCATCACTGGCTCCACTGCCCGGCAATACAACCCCTCATGAACAACCCAACGGCTCCCTCCACCTCACGTGTGACCTGTGCACACTGTGAGAAGGCTGCAGCTCAAAGGCACGGGGGCAACACCATCAGAATTACTTCAAAGCTCTCACTGCCACCCAACACTTCACATTTACCTTTATTAGTTCTCACTTTGCATTGATTTGTTGCCCATCCAGATGGAATGGAAGCTCCAGGCAGGCACATATCATTTACTCATTGAGACATCCCAGCACCTAGATGGACTGGATTGTGGTAGATGCTCAATGAATACTTGTGCAATGAACGAACTGAATGACAGGGTCTGAGCAAGGCAACAGTCAGTCTGCCCTACTTAGATACCCCATCATCGCCAATAAGTGTGGGAGGAAGCAGAAATGACGACAACAGCACTGAACAGGTATATAAATGTTCACAGGAAGGGTACGGTCCAGATGAAAACACACATCTTATGAAGACTTGATCATTCCTCAAAGGGCTAAACACGTGATTACTGTGAGACCTAGCAATTCCATTCCTAGGTACCCACCCAAGAGAAACAGAACTGTAATCCACGCAAAACCTTGTACACCGATGTTCATTCATAATATACCATATTCATAAGAGCCAGAAAATGGAAACGACACAAATGTCCACCAGTTGGTGAACAGATAAACCAATTCGAATATCCACACAGTGGAACCATCACCGGCAATTTTAAAAAATGAGGACTAACACGCGACAACACGGATGAACTCTAAAAACATGACGCTCCTAAGTGAACGAAGCTGGTCCCAAAGGCTACAGAGAGACGCCATCGCTCCGGAATGTCTAGAAGAGGCAAATCCATGGAGACAGAAAGGAGATTTGTCGAGGGCTAAGGAGGGCAGAGGAAGGTGGGGGGATTGTGGTGATGGATACACAGCTCTGTGAATTTACTAAGACAATTGTACACTTTCAATGGGTGAACTGTACGGTATGTGAATTATAGCTCAGTAAAACTCCTACGAGTCTGGTCTAAGCCTTGTCTGGAGCCCTGATTTACCTCTCGAAGAACCCCTGATGCCATCACTCCAGCATACTGGGACAGAGCTGCTGCCAGAGCCTCGTCCCATAGCCACCCAGAGCTGCCTTGGAAAATTCAAGGAGACAGTCTGGAGAGGAGCAGCGTGACCAGAAGAGAGTGAGTCAAAGTTCTTCCTTTCACAGCCCCTTGTGGCTCTAAACAAAGCCCTCAAAAACCACAGAGAAAGGAATGACTTGCCACCACAAAGGAACTGTCCAGGGTTCCTGAGCAAGACTTGCTTCCCCAACCAGCTGCCCCTCAGACAGGAAGACAACAATAACCCAAAGTAAGTATCTGCTACTGATGTCCCCCCCTCTTCCGGTGTCAGTGGAGGGCCAACAGTAGCTGCTGGCTGGTTTGGGGTGAGCTGCTTGACTCAGATCCCAGAAGCACAAGGGGCGGGACCTTCGAGGAGAAAGATCTCATGTGCAGGGTTGGCTCTGAAGGCAGAGGCTCCTGACATCTTTCTACCTCCTTGGCCCTTCCGGGAGCGCTCTCTCTTCTGCAAGTGGAAGTCCCGAAACGCTTTGCTGTCTGTCCATCCAGGCTATGGAGCTCTCTGGCCCTCTGGTCTCCAGACACTCTGCAGCTCACCCAAGCCTGGTTGGTACTCAAACAGCATTTGCTAGAACAGCAGATTTTCAAATACTTGTTTTTTTCTTCCTAAAGGGTTCACACCTCTTGGAGAGAAGACTGTTTCTAGGCCCTGCTGGTACTTGCATTTGGCTCAGTCTACCTACCTAAGGGCACCCTGAGTCCCAGCCATCAGGGTCCCGAAGGCCCGGCCTCCTTCTCCTCAGCCCCATCTCCCTGCGGCTGCTGCTGGGCTGCCTACCACCCGAGCCAGCCTGCCTAAGGGGCCACGAACAGGGAAAACCTCCCCTCTGCCCCAACTCCCACGAGAGGAAGATGGGTGGGGACATTTCTTTAGCAAGCTCTACTCACCTTCTAAATTTGTCACACCCCTCTTTTCTGAGCACAGGACTTGGCAATCTCCAAGTCCTCAAAACTGCCACAGGGACTCGGCGTCTACCCGAGGATTCGGGCGCTCTTCTCCTTGAAGTCGTATCGCTCGGGGCCGCCTACTGCCTGTCCTGGCTCTGCTCTGCCCGTGCCCCTCGCTGTTTCTGGCCCGAGGGGCTGGTGTGAGGAGCACGGCAGGACAGCATTCCCTGCCAGGGTCAGCCACACACTGGACTTCAAAGAACATCAGCCACCACAAGAGGGGCTTAGGAGTGTAGATGCCAGAGACAAACTGCCAGGTTCAAATCCTAAATCTGCCACTTACTCAACACATGTTAACTTTATTATGAGTAACACCGTCCTGAGGAGGGAGAGGAGATTAGCACGGAGGGAAAGGAAAGCATCCACAGGAGTGGTGTGGGGCTGAGCCCACGTCTGTGTCGGAGGTGGTCTAGTGGATGTGCGCGCTCTGTCCAGCAGAACTCGGCTTCCACTTACCAGTGTCAGCTTCCTTCTTCTCTGTATAGTGGCGATAAAATATTCCCGACTTTACATTAGGTAAGAGAGAGAACACACACAAGACGCTTTATCTAACACTCAGCAAAGAGCAACCATTACTGCTATTATTTTTCGTTCCCAAATACTACCGTCTGCAGAGCCAAGTCTCGCTGTCAACAAGACTTCCACATCTAGTCAAGTCCTCCTAAGGTGGCTGCAGCCCAGATGGAGGCCGACAAGAGATGCTATGGCCCTACCCGCTGGAGCGGTCCAGGCCCATCGTCTGCCACCCTCCCTTCCGGCCCCATTGCCAGCCTACACAGGCACCCCTAGCATTTATGGGAGGGGCTAGACGGGACGCTGGGAAGGGCTGGTTCCAAGCTGCGTATCCAGGAGAGTTAAGAGAGAGAAGATTCAGCTTATCCAGGAGCCAGAGAACACTGCCACATGCTCTGTGATCCCCTGCTTCAAAAGTCACCCACCCCCTTTCAGGACAGAACCACCTAACTCTCAGGACTCAAAGAGTGCGGTGCTTCTTATCCCCTTCGCCTGTCCTAAGTTGTAAGGTGTTTCCCAGGGCAAGGATGCGGGGCAGGGTGAGGACAGCCCATGGGGAATACAGAAAGGAGAAACTCTTCAGTAGAAAATGCTTCTTGGATCAAGGCCCCACGTGAGGCGCTTCCGGGAAGGCTCGAGGGTGAGGGTGAGGGTGACTGTTACGGAGAGAGTCCCTTCTATGGTTCTGACTAGGCCCATTCAGCCTGGACCCAGATCTCACCAACAGGACGGTGGGCTGAGAACTAGCTGTCCTTCGGGCCAACTAAACATGTCTAGCTAAGCCATGCTCTCTGCCCTCTACCTCCATCCTCCTTGCTTACACGGGATATGGAACAGCAGACATTCCCAAAGCTCTGGCCGACATCACATCCCAGGCTGGCCCCAAATGTCTGAGGAATCCCATGGCCCTCAGGCAGGCTTCAGAAAGAACAAGGGGGTCACCCTTTGAGGAAGTATTTGGAACCAAATGGCAGACCACACAGGCCTGGTTCAGAAGCAGGGCCTAAGCAGTTTCGGGGTCCTCAGTAGAGAAGAGGCGATAATGTAGGACACGGGATAAAAGGAGTCTTGTTTCCAGTGGGTTCTTCAACCTGGGACCTCAGCTTGGCCAGGCATGCTGCCAGGTTCGCCCGGAAGACAGCCTCCACCCTGAGCGGCCAGCGCTGACTCAGGTAGGCAGGGCCCATTCCCTAACGCTGGAGGCTCCTCCTGTCAGCTCTCCCCTAGAAAAGCTCCGCTCTGGGGCTCTGCATTCAGGGTTGGCCTCAAGTGTCCTGAGGCTTCCTCAGGGCTGGGAAGGGCCCAGACTGGGAGGGGTGACAAGCAGGTACCCCCTGGCCAGGGGCAGAGTCAGCCTGGGCACTGTGTAGCGGAGGAAGCAAATGTCCCTGGGGTACAAGCCCTGGGCGACCAGATCCCAGTCTCCGCTCAGTCGTGCGGGAGTGGCTCCCGGGCCCTGCCTGTCACCAGCCCCTTCCTCTCACCCTAGCTGAGCCCGTGGACGCAGTGTAAGGGAGCCTCGGCTGCTGTGGCTACCCCTCCTTTCCTAGCCAATGCCACATCACCCTTCCCATGAATTTTACTACCCTGGGCTAGTGCCTGGCTCAATTTTGCAAATCTTTAAAGAGTTTGGGTGAGAGGGACGGCAAAGGGCAATCACAGACCAGAAAAAGGGGAAAACATACCCGGCTGGAGAAAGGGACGAGGAGTACCGGCGACTTCCATTCAGCAGAAGCCACAGCGAAACCTGTCAGGCAGCGAGGGCAAAGTACAGAGGCCGGGGAGAGCCAGGCCTAGGGCGGGGGCTCCGCCAGCCACCCTTACTCAGGCGAAGCCGGCGACACCTTCCACCACCTCCTCAGTGAGAAGCAGCAAAGCAGCCAGGCCCAGCGGCTCCTGCCTGGGAACCTGGACTATGTCGCAACCGAAACCACCACAAGCAGAGAGAGAGACGGGCTTGGCAAGGAGAGCAACGGAGACAAACCCGTGGCTTCGCCTGGGCCAGGGCCTGGTGGCCAGGAAATGCATGCAGTTCAGGATACTGCACCAGGAGCAAGGTGGGAGGAAAGGGGCTGGAGGGGAACAGGAAGGAAGGGAGACGAGAGAGAAAGAGGCGTGTTTAGATGAACTTCCTTCTTCCTTCCCCTCCCCCTCCCCGGAAGTGGGCTGCCCCACCCTCCCCAAGGTGCAGTGCAGGGTAACAGCTGGGAGAGGGTAAGGAGGGGACTCAAGGCGGCAGGGCTGGCTGTCATCAAGTCCTTATCGCACCTGCAGCAGGTGGGACCTGGGTTTGGGCTCCAGTCAGGCAGGGCGGGGAGGAGTACTGGGAATCAGACATGCTGACCCCGAGAGGGGCAAGACCAGCAAACCACCCACCGAGAACAGGGTGGGGGAGGGGCAAGCAGAAACCGGCCACCCAGCAGTGGCACACAGATCTCCTACTCCACAAAAAGCAGCGTTTAACCTTAGAAAAATGTGTATCTTCCTTACTCACAAAATACTCTGGACATAATTTCAGGAGGTTCGGGGGACCCTGTGAAGCTCCTTAGAGGTCTGTGGGTTCTAGATTAAGAACCTTTGTCACTGATAGACAGTAAGATGTGTAATTGTAAATTTTGCCCAAAGCTGGGGAACAAACTAAATGTCCCAAGTCCCTTCCAGCCCTGATTCTGGGAGTCTATCCCCAGGTTCCCACCCACTTCCAGTGTCTATCAACCCCACCCCCCAACAGCCATGAGGGCCTAAGGGCAGCCATTCCTCACACCTTCCTCCGGCAAAGCCCCTGCTGACTGAGGGCAAGGTGGAGCCCTCCCTGGCCTGTGCTGCTTCCTGACTCACCTGCATTCATTCACTCCACTACTCTAGGCTGGATCTTTCCCATGAAGCAACTCACTCAACATCGCACGTTGGCCATGGGCCCCTCTAGGGAAGGGCAAAGCCTCTTCTGTGCCCTCCCTGTCCCTGGGCAGACACCTGGAGACCACACGACTTCAGTGTTTGCCTGACACAAGATTCGACAGTTCTGATACCACCAGCGGCTGGCATGTGCCTCCTGTGTTCTTGCTCTGAGGGCAGATGGGGTAGGCAGCACCCCGCATTTCACAGATGAGAAACTGAAGCACAGAGGTGGAGACTGGCCCCAGGTCCCACAGCCTCCCGTGCAGAGCCGGGCTGGAGCCCAGGGCGTCCGGCCCGCCCCAGGACCCTGTGTCCCCTTTCCCAGCTAGCTCACTGGCCCTCCTTGATGCCTAACCCGCTCTTACTTCCCCCCAAAGAAGTTAAGTCTCTGCAGGGCTCTTCCTCCAGGCGGGAAGGAGGGGAAAGGTGTGAAGGTGGAGGAAAGGTCCCTGGGACCGCAGGAATGCCAATGTCCGGTTAAGGCCACTGGTGGAGGGTTGTTTTGAAGGCCCACTCAGGGGACCCTGCAGCGACCCTTCCTCTCCCTCCCTCCCAAAGTGGGCCTTGATCTCAGTGAAAGAGGTCAGGGTTTGTTCTGGACCCTGGGCTCAGGCTGGCCTGGGACCACCTGCCCGTTCCTCAGAAGCCACAGCAGGATCAGATAACTGTATTTTTCTGGTCTCTAGGGCTTTGCAGTGCGACAGAAGGATTGTTTTCCTCAATCCTCCTTGTGGGAGGCAGTAAGGGGTTTTCTATACTGAGGAAGTACCTCAAAGAGAGGCTGGGGAGAGATGGGGTAGGACTGAGCTGAAAAGTCACGTGGCACTGGCAAGTCACTCCTTCTTTAATCCTTCCTCCTTCACTGGATCTGGGAGCTTTCTCTGCATCCTTTGATCCTGAGCAACTGTCACTCTCAACTGCCAAGAGTCAATAAACTAGTGGAGCATTCTGGGTAGGAGAGATCTTTTAAGGCTGTGGTAAACTCTGACCAGTGGAGAGGCTGGATACACTTCTCCACCCCTGAAGTTAACTGTGACGGCTTCACCTGGGGGCCCCCCAACACCCCTTAATGTTGCAGAGGGGAGGTGGGGTTGTGTCAAACTCAAAAGGCTACTCCCCTTTTCCAGCCAGGGTGGGTGCCTTCCTGACAAAGGAGACCAGCAGAGCCCGCAACTGAAGCACAAAGCTAAAAGCAAGGGTAGGCTCTCTGCCCTTTAGCTCTCTGAAATGCAAGCCTCACCCCAAGGCAGGGAGACCAGCCCTGCAGCCTGGGCCATGAGGGGAGCCACCTGTGGGCCTCAAAGCGGCCACAGCTGAAGCTAGGGCCTCCTGGGAAGAGCACAAGGCAAGGACCAACCTGGCATGAGCTCAGAACCCAGCCACCTGCAGCTCACTCCCCTTCGTGCATGAAGCCACAATGCACTGAGCACCCCTCAGTCCCGTCTTCAGAACCACTTGAAACGCTGGGCTCCTCATCAAACACGGGGCATTCTACTGAGCAACCAGGGCTTCAGAAGCTTTCAGCACCACTTCACCCCTGAGAATTTGCTCCCTGGGGTCTGGTGTCTATCTCATTCCCCAATTACTGTAGATTCAGCAAACCTTTGTTGAGTGCCTACCTCTGGAGCCAGGGCCAGTTGCCAAGTTCAGAGAGATCTGGTCCTGCCTTCTAGACACTCAGAGGAGGGGCACTGTACATCAGACTCACTCCAGTTCTCTGCTTGCTGCATTAGGGGAGGCGGGACAGCACAGCAAGGCTCTGCAGGCAGAGGGACCTGGGGAGGGAGCCTGCCTTTGCTCCTTAGGAGCTGACCGAACACAAGCACACTACTTGACTTCTCTGTCTCAGCGTCCTCCTTTGGGACCTGAGTGCACTAGCTCTACCCATTTCACAGGTTAGTGGGACTCAGAAATGAGGAAACCCCCCGGTGTTGACCCCAGTGCCTGGTGCGCAGTAAGGTCTTGATGTTTTCTATGATCTCCACTTTTGGGTAGAAACCTTTGTTTGCCATCTCAAGGGGCAAACAAAGTACATGAGCCAAGCACCAGTGTAGCCAAGCTGATATTCCTTCTAGAATCAGAAAAGGTCAGATTTCTACCATGGCTGAGCTGTGAAGCAAAAAACGACCCTTTCCTAACATAAAATCCCTCCTGCCAAGAAGAGTAGGTGAATGGGGAGGCAGCCCTGCCTGTGCCCCAGGAGCCCCGAGGAGGACGGTGTGCCTGGTTCTGCCCTTCATCGGTTCCTTAACTCCTTCCACCCAGAAAAGACCCAAGAAACAGCTGACATACCCGTACCACATGGTGCCAAGGGCTGGGGGAAGCTCACACTGCCAGCCTCGCACTCCATTGGGCTCCTCCCCTACCAGTGGGTTACTGTAACCATGGAGACCAACAAGTTCCTCCATATCACAGGAGAGCCAGCCAGCCAAGAGCCCAGGGCTCTGGGGGAGGCAGAAGGCGGCCTGCAGCAGAAAGGTTCGGCTCCTTTTACAGAGTATTGTGGGGAGCTGATGGAGACCGACTAGTGCAGCTGAGGTGCCAGCCTCCCTGACTTGCCTTTGCTGAGTAACTGATGTTTTTAGCACACTGTCCAGGTGTAGCTGATGTGGTGGTGAGGGGCGTCCTCTGGCCTGGACAGGCCTGTGGTGGGACCCCAGCTCTCGCACGGGCTGCCACGCAGGAAACGCACCAGAACTGCGGTCTTTAGCGCTACACAGACACACACACGAAAAGTAAAGCGCTAGCTATCATATAATGCCTTCTTTTAAGTGAGTAAACCCTCCTATTCCTTGTTGATCCCAAATCCTTTTGTTCAAAGTTATCTAGACACCTTCTTAGCTGAGTGAGCTCTCCCTTCTCTGGACTCTCACCCACCCCATCTGTGCCCATTCACCTCTTCTGTGTGTCTGCACAGCTCTGAGCAATCAGGGACAGTGTCTCTCTCTCCTCGGTACACCCTTAGGGCCTAACAGAGCTTGCACCTAGCTGGCGCACATTTAAATACTTACGGAATCAAAGGGGTACAACTTTCTGATCCTTAAAATTGCTCCCCGCCTCCCTCCCCCACCCCAGACAAGGGCAAAGGAAGGAAAATCAAAACCTCTTGCCACAAGACCCCTTTCCTGTCTTTCAAGGCATCTGCTGCCCTCTGACATTGCTTGGTCCCACTAGAGTACACTACAAAGGAAGGGCCATGGCCTGTCTTCCTCACGGCCCACAGCAACGCCTAAGCACAGAGCAGAAGGTATGGAATAAGGCATGGAACAAATCCATGTGTATGAAGGAATACGTGAGAAAACGTGTTGGGGCATCTTCGTGACCTCTGGGATTCACACCAATCACCGACAACAGTGTCCACTGCAGACAATATCCAAGGGACAGTGGCCATGAGATCCCCTCTCTTAAGGATGGATACACCTATGGGGCGTTAGTTCTGACAAGCTTTCTAAGGTGGTGGGTGATAGGCCCTTGGTGCTCTCTCCTGACACAGAGCTTGAGGTGTGACCAAGGTGAACTGGAGACAGAGTCAGAATACAGGCTCGGCACCACACAGGACCAGCAGCCCTCCCCCACCCCCATCCCTGGCCCCTGTCAATCAAGTCCAAGCCCTCCTTTCATCACAGAAGGGAAGCCTCTCCTCTGAACTTTCTGCTGCCCAACCACCAGGACCTCCCACTTCAGACAGTTCTCTCTGCTTCTCTACATTCAATCCCTCCACTGCTTTGCTATCAAAACCATTGTGTCTTGCTGTGACAATGCAATGTTGCTCGAGCCATTCTAAGATCCATTGATTTGGGGAAGCGACAGTGACTTGTAGGAAACGTTTATTTAGTGTTTGCCACACTGAGAGCTCTGTTTAATAGTTTCTCCTTGAACCAATGTACTGATTGTACGGCCTTGTCAAACCCATAGGGCCAAGAAAAATCACCCTTACACACCTGCCTCCTGTCCCGCTGCACAAATCAGCATTCCCATCCTGCCCTTCACCCCTCCCCAAACTGCCTCCTGGTACAGAAAAGCAAAGGAACTAAAAATGGCAGCTGGGGAGCTCAGTTGACTCACCCAGCATAATCATCTCCTCCCAGAATCTCCCATCTTCTCCTAGAGTTTTTGCCAACACAAAGTAAAAAAGAAGCACGCGATCTTTAAAAAAAACCCCACAAAAAACAACAACAGAAAACTCTCTCAGTGTTTATGCAACAGACTTTGTACCTGGATGCAGACTTAACCCTTTGTCTCTGTCTTTCCAATGTGGTTTCCTGAAAAGGTCTTCCTGCTGAGCAGTGACCGCCTGGCGCTGGGATGGTGGGACTTGGGCCTGCCAGGCCCTCCCCAGGCCAGCTCCATACTGGGAGGTGCTGAACTGTGCCTCTTCCCGCTGCATCTTCCTCTGGGAGTGGAGAAAATACTCCCGTCCTACTCCTCCAGTTTCAAAGAGAGAGTTGTCAGGAAAAACACTGGGGCAAAGTTTGCTGTCCCAGAAGTCACCATGACCAGAGGTCAGAGCTCAAGCAGGAAAGAAAAATAGACACTACCTAAAGCCATCACTGCCCCTCTCACCTCAGAACTGTGCCCACTCAACCAGACTGCAATGTGGCTGCTCCACTTAAGTGACCAGTAAAAATCCAACTGGCTGCTCTTTCCATAAGCAAACCCCTGCTGGGCTGCTCCTGCTCACAGGCAGAGGTGTTTGCAGGCAAAGGTGTTTGCTTCCTTCTATAGCAGATCGTTAAAAACCCAAGAGCTGCAAAATGGGGGGCACCTGTTTCCAGTGCTACCTGACAATGGGTCAAATCAGCCAAAATTGAGAATTCAGTCTCTCCTGCCCCTCAAAACAATCACAGGAGATGAGTACAGCTCTCCAGCGACCTTTCTGGTAGGAAGTGGTGTGTATTTGTTTTTGTCATTGTCATTTGGCACCCAGAAGGACAACTTACTTTTGTGATAGATGGTGCTAGACTACAAAGGAATGAGAACACTTCCACAAGACGCATGCAAATCTTTTGCAGCATATTAGCCAAGAAATCCCCAACTTACCAAAAGTTCCGCTGTGAGAAGGAACTATTTAGCCATAGAAACATGTTACAAATGGAGATTGTGTCCTCAGGCCAGCACCCCGTGGCGGCCCACCATGTCCTGAAGTAGTATATTAACCAGAGTTAAGGTTTTAACCATAGTCCAGATCAGGGACATTAACTCAGTGTTCCCAAGTGAAACCTACGACGGACGGCAGAAACGGGGGCTCCCTAACCTTCAAACCCTAGGTGAAGGCTTGAAACAAGAGGACTTGAGGTGAGGGAGCCGGACTTCAAAGCATTTGGGGCGGCTGGGTAGGAGGGAGGGTCTAAGGAGGTATGATCCCAGGGGGAGACAGGAATGAGGCTGGAGAAAAGGATTTTGATTGGGTGCTGCCTTACAGGCGAGAAGGGCTAATTAAGGAACACCAGGTAGAACGTCCAGCTAGAGAAAGGAGAAAAGGGAGCCTAGGACAGTCCCGTGACACATCAGGAGCAAATGTTCTTTAGATCAGTCTCCCCTGCTCAGCAGCTGAGGCCGAGGATATGTCTCTTATCTACCTCACCTGCTCTGCCGCTGCCACTGCAGTCCCAAACCTGGACCAAGGGCAGAGATTGCTGGATCCTGTTACTAAGTGGCCATGACCTAAGCAGATGCCTTGGCTAGCTTGCCAGATAAATAGAGGAGGGCTCATTGGTCAGAAGTTAGGTGGAGAAGATTGCAAAGCACAAGCTTCTCAGTAAGCCTGAGTATATGTCAGCTTCTGACTTTAGGCCTAGGTTCCCCTCCCCATGCCCCCACCTCCTGAAGCCAAACACTGTTCGTTTTCTGGTGGCAATGATAATTCTACTCCAGGACGCCCTAGTTGTCTGTGCACTTGGCCTAGCAGCAGAGTACGGTAAATGAGATGACAGCCACTTTCCATTACAACAAGTGCCTTCTTAAAAAGCACTTTTTATACTCATCTTTTCAGAGAGAATCCTAGGAAAAAGAGTGTGATTGTCCTGGTTTCTAAGAGAAGGGAGTGGTCCAGAAACGGCCAGCCTAGTTAGCCCTGGCCAAGGCAGTAGGAGACGTGGGTTCAGACTGGTGTTGGAGGTTCTGAGCTTTCTGACCTCTGTGATAAGAACCTGGGAGCAGGGCTCTTTGGTACCGATTAGCTCAAGTGCTGGTGGAAGCCCTCAGGAACTAGAAGCACCAATTAACAGGTGGTGTTGGGAAGGAAGGAGGCTACTTGTGGGCCCCGTTACATGTTCTATTACACAGACTGCAGACAAGAGCATGCTGGTTATTTTGAAGAAGGCAAGCAGCCATCTCTGGAGCTCTTCACCTCCAAATTCACTCAGCGAGGACAGGGAAGGAAGGATGGCGACGAAAGGAACACAGATCCTCCCCAAACACTCCATTAGGCATGGCAGCTTAAATAAAGACTTGAAGATTGAGAGAAAAGACCACCCAGAATACCTCCAAGCAGAACTAGCTGGGCAGCAGGCGGCCACTGCCACACATTCTGTTGCTCTGTCTAGTCCATACAACCACCAAGGACAAAGACCCCTTAGGCACAAAGGGGTCTCGACCAAGAGAAAACAGAAGGTGTAAAGTCAGAAATTAACGAATATCCAACACTATTCAAAACACTTAGAACAAGGCCTGCATATACTACATGCTCACGACATGCTAGCTATTACAATTCCAAATGCTTTCCTAACTTATTCTGTAGGTTAACAGAAAAAGATATGGCTTTGGGCTTTAAATTCTTTACTCAATGACACTGCAAACGCTCTGTCTCTAAGAAGTGGATCTTTTTGAGCTGGCCTAGGAGAGCTCTAGAGTCAAGGCCAAGTTTTGGTCATCTATTCGCACAGCTCGGACTTGAACTTGGGCTTCTTACAGAGCCAGAGAACTCTCCAGCAGCTCCAATGTTTTATCTCCCCCATAAAAGGCCACACTATTCTCCCCCAATAAGCACTTTAAACATACACATCCCACCCTAGAAAAATCGAGAGTACACAACACAGCTCCTGAGATATACAATATCGGCAATCGTGCCAAAATTTTCTAGATATATGAATCTAGGAACTTTGCAAATCAATAGTCACAATGGAAAATGTGACTAGCATTTAAGAAACACACACACACACAGTGTGGCTACAGTCCCTAAAGAGGGACTATGTACTGAAGAGCGCTGCCTCTTCAGTTGTGAGATGAGGGAAACCTGTATTTGTGGGGGGGTAGGGGCCCAAGAGGGGTTGGTGGTGAAAGCTTAGCTGCACATCCAGCTCCTGAGTGGCTCCGGGATGGACACTCAGCAGCCTTCTGAGGCAGCGAAGCTCCTACCACCAGCTGTCCTTCACACTAGATAACAAGATCACCGTTTGGGAAGATGAGATTTTTGGTGTTGGGTTTTATATCCCATGAACTAGCATGCATCTGTCTCCGGGGCAGTTTCCTGAAACAGCTGCATGTCCTGGGCCCCTGCAGACAGGATGTGAGATACAGGAGAAAGATAAATGAGATGCAAGGAGTAGGAATTCGAGGATAATAAAGGCGAGAAGGAATGAGACGGTCTAGTTGTCTCCTCCTGTCAACGGCAGCTGCCTTTTCCGACCTGGTGCTCCCCACTAGGGATCACGTTCACTTGCATTCACCTTCCTTGGCAGAGCCAGGCTTCCCCCTGGCGTCTCCACCTCTTTACCCTGACAGCTCTACCACATCAAGTGACTGTGGTATCTCAAGCTGATGCTGGTTACCCCATGAAGAGATAACCAAGGTCATGTGAGCTGGCCTGACACGTTCTGCTGTACTTGTTTATAGGCAAGAGGATTAAAACAACCTGTCGGGGAGGGAAGAGGGCAAACCCTTACACAGGGCAAGCTCTGGGGACACAGCAGAGGCCTCCCGCCAAGAAATCTTTTGCTCAAATATAAAGCAGAAATCGCTCACCAAATGCCAAACCAGCTACCTACGCCAAATACCACTTATGATCCAGTGACCTTGAGGCACTGCTCACTTTTTCCAATGTTCTTTGTATGAAAGGTTTGGGTTTTTTTTTTTGAGGGGGTGGGGGGAAGACTACAGGGATGAGCAAGACAAGACCCCATAAAGAGCTCCAAATTAAATTAATACCCAGGCGCTGACCCTGGGCCTGAAGAAGCCCCCGTGTCCTCGGCCAGCCCTGTCCCAAAGCCTTCCTGGCCCACCAAGAAATGGGACTTAGGGCTTAAGAAAGAGGGCGCTTTCAAGGGTACATCTGCATGAAGAAAGCACTAGGTTCTCAGATGCCGAAATGCCCAGTCAGAAGTCAAACTCCCAAGACAGGACTTCGTATGACCACTTCTTGCCCTACTCAAAGCCTGAACTGGGAGACAAATTAGGTGCAGCTCCGGGCAGAGGGGCTCAGGCAGCAGGCAGCCCAGAGACAGGTCAGGCCCGTCCTCTCTAACCAGAGGGTCAACCTGACGGTGTCAGCACTGGCCTCAAGACACAGGAAGATAGGAAGGTGGTGGGTCAGCAACCGAGGCTCTTGACAGAGACGCTGCCCCGTTCTGTGAAACCCGAGTCCTTCTCCCCAGCTCTGCTGCAAAGCTATTCATCACAGCCCCTAATAACCAACCCCCCCCCCGCCCAGCAAGCTCGCGCTGCTCCAGCCTGGTCTCAGCCTTAGGCACTCAAGCCTTAGCAGCAAGAGGATGTTTCCATGTGGGGGTTCCCGCGGCTGGCTGAAGAGGTCAGCAGAAGGGGGCTGGGGTGGTGCCCCTTCTCTAGCCAGCCAGAGGGGAAACATGATATGCCCGCTGGCCATCTGTGCTCCCTCCCTCTCAACACCCCCTTTCTAGCAAAGGAGCAGCTACCAATTTCCTAACCTTCCTACAAAAACTGAAGGTAGTAAGTCCAGCTTAGGAACTAAAGCAACCGGCTTAGGAAAAAAAGGGATATTGTGCTGCAAGGGATTCCAAGAATAAACTCCCGACCACCCACCAAACTCTTCTGAAGAGCAGGGGTGTTTAGAAGCGCCTTCCATTTCTCCACGCCTTAGAGAAGAGGGTGGCCTTGGGCAGATCCACACACCTGGGCAGGTGGCCATGTCCTCTCAGGAGCCCTGGTCTCCCTAACACCAGGGTGCGTCCACACCTGCCGCAGAGGAGCAGGCCGAGACAGCAATGTGCTCGAGCCCACATACTCACACGTCCATGAATCTTCCTCCAGATGGCTGCTGTCATGCAGAGCAGTGAGCGGGCTGAGTCCGGCTCAGAGGCTCCGAGCCAGTCACTCCAGTTTGCTTGGCAATGTTAGGGGGGTGGGGAGGAGGAAGAGGAGGAGGAGGAGGAGGAGGAGGAAGGGAGATTAGGATTCTCTATTTCCAAGCCCCGCCCCTAAAACCAAGGAGGGAAGCAGCTGGGTTCCCGTTTCAGGAGCACTCCAATCACTGGCCACTACAGAACCAACCAGCTGCAGGAGAACTCTGGGGACCGTGCACATCAAACACACTGGGAAAAGGAGGGGAACTAGCCCAGGGAGAAGTGGGTTGGTCTCCTGCCAAGAACTCTGAATGGTACTCCTATCAGAACTAGAACATAACAGGAGGTGGGCAGGTTTATGGTCTCTGGGGAAAGGCAGGAGGGGAAACAGTAAAAGCCAGACGAGCATGGGAACAAAACTCACTCCCTGGCAGGAGAGGGGAGCCCAGCTGTCTACAGGCAACACCCATATGGAGTCAGCAGTGAACCGCTGTCCCACTATGCCCTCCCGAGGCGCACAGGCCACACTCCCTCGGGCCCATTTCCACACGCTTTGCTGGCTGCGCCCTGAACCCTGCGTGTAGTTCGGAGCACGGTCATTTCCACAAGCCTCTAAGTTAAGGTCTGCCACTCAAGCACTGTGTCCCTGACTGCCAATGACAGGAGGGAAGGGGGACTCTCACTGGCCGTGTAGTGCAATGTAGTCTGTGAGCAAGGGCAGAGCAGAAGCCACAGATGACGGCCCCTCCCATGAGGAGGGCAGCGCTCCTCCTCCGCCAGAGCCAAGCCCAAGGCCGCCACGGAGAGGTGCTGTTTAGCGCGAGAAACGTCGGGACTGGCAGGAGGGATACCCAGCAGGTACTTCCTCTTTCTCACCAACAGCTACCACAGGCCTCCACAGGCTGCCTCTGAAAAGCCTGCAGAACCGCCTGTGGCAGCAACGGGTGTGAGTCACTGCCCTGAGATGGGGAAACGGGTGCTGACCCTGGGCCCGAAGAAGCCCCAGTGTCCTCGGCCAGCCCTGTTCCAAAGCTACCACCAGCCAGGACAGAAACCTACAACAGCCTACTCTTCACCCAAAGCCACACGCAGAAAAACCAGTCCCTTTTCCTCTACAGCATGGTTGTGGCGTGGGGCAGGGAGACACCTAAGGTCATCTCAGCAGGGCACGCAGCACTGGGAACAGGAAGTGATGGCTTCACATGCACAGCACCCCTTAAATGCTCACACATACATATATACACAGGCGAGTTCTATCTGTGTATATACATATGCACGTGTACACATACGTATGTAAATGTCTATGCATGTATACATACATGTAAAATTGATTTTCAGACACACATGGTTCCTGGATTTTTCCTTCAGCTGCATTATGAGCTGATTGGCTCCCTTTCTCTGCCTGTAGCTCCAGCCCTTTCTAGTCCCTTCCTGGAGTCTCACTCTGGGCTCCCGCCACCTGTCTTCAGGTGAAGATTGTTCTCTCAGACCTCCAGGCCTTTGCTACAACCTCCTACTGGCTGGGACACTTTCCGTCCATCATCTGTTCCCATTTTTCTTCCTGGTTGGCCTCAGCTCAGACAGCACTTCCCAGGAAGTGCTCAGGGTCCCTGACATGTCTCGAGGCATCTGCAAGTCAGCCCTTGCACAGGCCGCCACTGCTTGCTGAACAGCCTGTCTCCACTCTCGGTGGCTGTCTCGCTCACCATCACACAAGACTGAGAGCCGCCTCAGGGAAATTTCCAGGACTTAAGTCATCCCTGTGTCCTCAATGCCCAGGCACAGTGCCTGGTATCCAACCGGCTCTCGAGAAAGTCTTTCCTAATTCATGAGGGAAAGTCATGGTGAGGGTCTTCCCGCTCTTTTTGGAGTGACTCCTAACCCCAAGAGCTCTTAGCACAACTCTGCTCCCTGTGACTCCTCTAACTGAGGTCAGAGCTGGAATGTGGTGCCCACTTCTTTAAATCCATTCTCTAGCGCCTGAGTTCTGGCGGAATTTCAGAACTCATCTCCAGCCATGGGGCTGGGGCCTGCTACCCTTCCACTTGCCTCTTCCCAGTCTCCTGTCTGCTGTGAGGTCTGCAGGTGGCCCGCACACAGGCTATCTAAGCAATAGGACTGCCTTTGAAGCGGAAGCAATCATAGTGCTAAGGTCTCCGAGAGAGAGTGATTCCAGGCCCGGCTCTGCCCAAGCAACTTACATAATCTTGAGTAAGTCATTCACCCTCTTGGGACCTGCATTTCCCCACGTGTGAAACGAGGGGCTGTCGTGTGGCTGTGAGGGCTCTCAATGCTTCTGTGCTCACAAGCCTTCCAGCCCTGCCTGAAACCTGAGATGGCCATGGTCTGTGTGTCCTGGAGACCTTGCCAGCAAGTCCGCTCCCACAGGTCAATCTCATCTAACTGCCCTGGACGCCAGGCTCACACACTGGAAAATCTCTTCTGCCTAGGGCTGAACAAATTAAAATTAACCTACATGACAACTCCGGACGTAGAAACATTACAATCCTGAACTCAGTGTGCCCTCGGGAAGGATCCTTTCCCTCCCTCGACTTCATTTACCCACTATTTACCAGCTCCTCGCCCTTCCCAGCCTCTCTGCACGTCATGGACGTGGCCACACGGCCCAGGGACAGGCACCATGACACAGTCTATTCCAGCAGGCCCTGGGGCTCTGCAGGCTGTGTGAGCTGCTCTGAGCCGGCCCGGTGCCTGCCGGGTGCCGTGCCACACCTAGCACCCGCCTCACCCGCAGCATGACTCCCCAGCAGCTGGCTCCTCCGAGGGCTCCTGGGTGGGGAGCTGCGGCCTGCATGCCAATGGGTAGGTGACTTGGCAAAGCCCAGCAGCAGCAGTTTCAGTCTCCCTGCCCAGCGTGGGGGAAGGGGAGGCGGGTCCAAGCAGACCAGTCCAACGGGTCCTTTTTCCACCGCCCTGCACTGCTGGTGCCTTCTACACCCGTTCAAAAACAGGAGATTCAAAAGTCAGGTGGAGCTTGCACACCCTGAGTCACAAAGAACACGCAATCAAGAAGAAAGGAGAAAACGGTCATTTTTGTCACTCTTTCCTCACCCACAATGGTCCTGGAAAACGTGGTCCCTGATTTCACAGCTGTTGGTCCATTCAGAAAAGCAAATGATCTCCCCTGAGATGCTCGAGGACAAATGTGGGTCCTCAGACCAGCAGGTGCTGAGGTGCTGTGACATCAGTTCCTCCTGTGCCGGGATCCTGAGCTCTTCTCCCACTATAAGTAACTCCAGCCTTCCGATACAGACCACGTGACCTGTCCAACATTCCCACACTCAGTGTACCTCTGTCCGGCCATCGTGAAAGAGGGAAGGAAGGATGAGGCCAATTTAACCAGAACCAACGTCGCCAGAGACACTGTGGGTCAGAACTTGGCAAAACCAGGAGGGCCTGGCTTTCTGGCTCTGGTCCCTCCTTCAAAAGGCCAGGCAGGGTTTCCTAAGCAGCATTCATTCTCCCCCTGTGGTTTCTGCCCTGAGTTTTTATCACAACCTGTAATAGTGTAAAACTGCCCCTTTATCCTCTCATCCTGAAAATTTGTTCTTTTTAGTCATTATTGCACCAATTAAGACACTGATTAAGACTTGTGACTTATATAGCCAAAAATTGGATAGACAGATGTCTAATTTACAAATCAATATGGACATACTTCCCCAAGGGTGGGTGCCAGTGAAGACTATGCCCATGTTATAATTTTTCTTATTTTTTATTTCACAAATAATTGAGAGATGACAATGCACAAAGCATCTGAAGACCCTGGGGGAGGAATGGATACAAAGAAGGATAAGATGCAGCCCATCTTTCAAAAGAGTTGACTACCAGGGCCGGCCCGGTGGCTCAGGCGGTTGGAGCTCCGACTCATAACTCCGAAGGCTGCCGGTTCGATTCCCACATGGGCCAGTGCAGTGAGCTCTCAACCACAAGGTTGCCGGTTCGATTCCCGCAAGGGATGGTGGGCTGTGCCCCCTGCAACTAGAAAATGGCAACTGGACCTGGAGCTGAGCTGCACCCTCCGCAACTAAGACTGAAAGGACAACAACTTGAAGCTGAACGGCACCCTCCACAACTAAGATTGGAAGGACAACAACTTGACTTGGAAAAAAGGCCTGGAAGTACACACTGTTCCCCAATAAAGTCCTGTTCCCCTTCCCCGATAAAATCTTTTTTTTAAAAAAAAGAGTTGACTACCTTGTAGGAGAAATAGCACAAAGCACACAGTTCAATATGGGACCAAATCCAGGAAATAAAGTTACAGTCCACCTATTTCCCCCTAATTTTCTAGAAGTCTGCACCTTTTGTTCTTTTTCAGAGGAACCATAGCTGAGAGATCAGAAGACCCCAGGTCTCATGTCTAGCTAGCTAGGTCCATGAGTGCTGGCGGGCTCTGTGTCGACCCTGGGGCTTCACTGAATGGGGAGGCCCATCCAGAGTCGACCATGGTGAGTCCTGCGATGCTGACATAAGAGGAAGCCAAGTCACGGAGACTCACTGCAGAATCCATCATTTAGCCTTCCTTAGCTCACACCCATCTGGAAACGAGGGACAGGACCTACTGCCAGCAAAGATGATATGGGAAGAGCGTAAACACAGTCAAAAAAGTCACTCAGGACTCAGGTCATAGAAATGAAGTCAGGAAAAGCTGCTAGGAACAGAAGAGGGAAAGATTTGGGAGAGCCCTGAAGCCCCGCACGCGGAACCACGCATCTCAGTGCGGGCGGTGCCCAGGGGGCACGTTTATGTATTTTTCCTTTTATTTCCCAATTATTGGTTGTCAAGCCTGGTCTCCTTCCTTAATTCCTTTGAATCGGTGTTACGGCTCAGTGCACACCGTTACCAGTTTGTAAACTGCACCCTTACCCACCAGGCCACCAGCAGCGCCAGAGCTCTTGGGGAAGGCAGTAGGGAGGAAGAGATACTCATTCCTGAAGGTCGTGGAAAGACAGCAAAGTCCCCAGACAAACAGAGAAGATTCTATGCCAGCTAAAAGGAAAAAAGTCAGTTAATTCAGAGCCTACAGATAAAGATTAACGCCCAAGTCCTCCTCCGCTGGGGAAAAAACAATTCTGAAGCTAGCTCTAGCTTAAAAAAAGAAAAAGCTGGTGAGAAGCTTGGTCCAAATCACCTCAAAAGAAAACCACTTCCTGAAAAAAAAAAAAAAAGAAAAAAAAAGTAGGTGAGGGGGAATGGGAATTGGTTTGTTTGAAACCTTTCCTGTACAGTGGACAGCTGATTAGCTACACAAGACTCTTCTGGAATGGTTTACCATGAAGAATTTTATAATGTAAGCATGCTGAATGTGAAACTGGGAGCTCGGCACCTAAACATTTATTATTGAGAAAAATCCTCACACCACAATCCTAATGAAGGTTTAACATCAGTGTTTGACATTTTGTCATTAAGGGATTGGTTTTAACAGTGTGGATTTGGCAGCTTGCCCTATCGGCTGTTTCACAAGCAGTTTCTGTGGTTTCAAGAAAGGCAGGGTGTTTGCTTTTAAACACTGTCTGAAAAATATATTTCAGAATAGGGTTCAATCATTCCCACACAGAAGGAGGGAATGAAAACCCAACCAAATAAAGGAATCTGGTGCTACCAAACAGAAAGGGAGCAGACGGGGAGGAAGAGAAGAGACGCCATTCATCACCTGAACCTAAATGGCAACAAAAGCTACCTACGTGCTTTTTACTGTCAGGTTAGAAAACAGGACACAGAAAGGTCCTAAAGACACGAGATTCATAAAGGGAAATCCCTATACAGAGCTTCGTCTCTCCAAAATAAACTTACCTGGCTCAAATCTATTTGTTTACTTAAAAACAAAACAAAACAAAACAACTCTACCAGTTCCACATTAATGCAAAGGGCTGCCATCTAACCAATTAGCAGCCACTCCTCTCTGCCAGTGTGATGTGGTAATTAAGGGAGACATTTTCCTCCCTGGGAATACAAGTACAGAAGGGCAGAGCCTCTATGGACCTAACCCATTATGACAGCCTTTTCATTAGCAAGAAAATGCCTCCATACACTCTCCAAGGAAGCAGTGGCCCGCATCACTAACAAATACCTATGTGTGAACAGCAGCTACCTCTGCTGAGATAAAAATGTGCCGAGATGGAAGCAGGGAGCAGGGAGAACCACTCATGAGAAAGCTGTGCTTGTCAAAGTAATTTATGTGGACCTTGCTTTTTCCACTGTAACAAAAAGATGGGTTCTAAAGTAATTTAGAAATGGCATATAACCGTGATCTTGGAGAAATGAATCAGGTTTGAACACAAATACCATCATACAGTCGAATTCCCTCTCTTTCTCTGCTAGGGCAGCAGAGGGGCACAAGTGGAAAGTAATGTTTAAACCAAGAGCAGCAGCTCACCCCTCTATCCACACCCCATTGCTGGTATCTTAAAATAGGTTCAAAATTTTAGAACTTTGCTAATAAAAACCAAAACCTCTAACAGAATAAGGCACTACTGCCAGAGTAAGACAAGCAAGTAAATCAAGCCATAAACTCAAGCCAAGTAAAAACCCACAGAGACGCACACAGCAATCACTCTCATTAAGAAACAACTACAGGTGTCTAGGAGGACCACGTACTTAACTGTGGGCACTACGGCTTAAGGAGGGAGAGGCGAACCAAAAAAAAGGACTGAACAAATACAAACAGGAGCTGGTGGCATATATATTACAATGGGATAGAGACAGCAGGACAGCCAGAGTGCAGCTCCCAGGGGGGAGCTGGCAGGTCCCGAATGCACACCACCAGCGTCGGTGCTCAGTGCCCCTGGCACTCAGGGCTAAACGCAAGTAGCTCTGGGCCTCTGCACGTGTAAGGGCACATAGAAGGTTGTAAAGAGACAACGTTAGTTTCATAAGGATAAAAGGTACAGTTAAGATGGGCACACAAAATCTTTCTTCTTCTTCTTTTTTTTTTGGTGGGAAGGAGGGGGAGTGCTTACCACAAGGCTTCCAGAATCACAGCATTTCATGGGTACCACAGTATAGGACGGTCAAAACTAGGAATCCAAACTGTCCTATGCTGTGGGGTACTTATTTGTTGGTTACCGACTTTAGATCTCAGGACTCTGGTTTTTCTAAAGGGGTTCTTGAAATTCCAGAAGATGAGAAGAGATAAAGAGAATAAGAAGCCAGGGTTAAAATTTTTTTTTCACGTTTCCCACAGCACTTATATGGCGCAGGCAAGACCAGGGAAGTGAGCCAGAGAGCTGTACTACCGCACCTCCAACACGTGAGCCACCCTGGCAACAGACCACCGAGGGCGGAAAAAGACAGTTCACACGACTCTAAAGCCCACCTGGGAGATGGTTTTGCCCCACCGATGGGGAGCTAATCTTAAAGGATCGCTCCATCTTGTACCACCTGGACACAGCTGGAACCAGGGCCAAAGGGCTCGCCAGTCTTGACAGTTGGGTTTTGACACTAATACATGCTGGCCCACTTGGGTTTGTTACTTTAAACAAGTTACTCAACATTTCTGGGCGCCCGTTTCCTTATCTGTAAAGTGGGGAAAATAATAAGACCCACTATCTCACAAAGATTAAATGAGCTGATAATGTGAAATACCTAAACAAGTGTCTGGGACAAAGTAAGTGCTCAATAAATGCTGCCTGTTACATATTGTGTCTATAGCTAAAGACACAGCCTCAGGGCACACACTGTGCCCCAAGAATGAGAATGGGTGGGAGCACTGTCTACCCTTCAAGTACTCAGTTTGCTCCATTTAAGAGTTTCCCAACCACTTGGAACAGAGTAATGTACTTAGAGGGCCATCCAGGAGGCACTGTTACACTGAGTCACTGCCTTAGCTAACAGAGAACAAATCCCCTTTGAAAGCAAAAGTCCATCTTGCATATAGACCAGCGGCCGAAGAGAGACAAAAAACGCACATCAAGTTCAATTCTGGAATTGAAATGAAAGCCACATGTGAATCTGAAAAGAAATGCTTTGTGTAAAACGCACAGGATTATGGGACTTGCTGAGTGAGGGGGAAAGGATCTATAATCCTGTAAGTCTATATGTAGATTCAAATTGATGTAAGTTAAGCACTTGATTAAACAGTTTTTTTTAATGATTCCGATAATGATTCTGAGCAAATGAGATCAGTTTAAAAGATTTGCTTAAAGCTGGTCCAAGTGACTAGCAGAGAAGGCCCAAAGGTCTACTATTAACGGTATTAAGGGAAGCTTTCAAAAGTTAGAGGTGCTATAGAAGTTGGAGGATAAATCGAGACAAGAACGAAGGTTGAGAAGAGTAACGTAATTTAGAACTCTGTATCCAATGCAATTTCACCTGTCTCTTAAAGAGTCATCAAACAATGATCAAGTTCATACACTGTTATATGCATACACCAAATGTGCTTACCTCTTACAGGAGAAAATAAAGTGTACCTACAGAAGTGTGGGTTTGGCAGGGCCAACAAAGAGTTAAGTACAGAAGAAACAGGAACAAAGTGTGTAGACGCTGTAGCCACCCAGAGAACAGACTGGGGATGTTCTGGCTTTAGTGAGTGACTGGAACCCCCGGCCTTCAGCTATTGTAGGCACCAAGGTTCTTCAAGGTTGGAGGCTCAGCAAGCTTTGCAGTTTTCAAATTTGGAATTGACCAATAGCCAACACAAAGCTTAAAAAAACAAAAACTTGTCATAACGAAATCCAAGTAAGCCAAATGATCTTTTTAATGGAAAAAAAAAAAAAAAAAAAAAAAAAAGGCCAAGGCTCTGTATTAGGAGAAGGAAAAATGCCAACTTTGGCCAAAGTCCCTCGGGTCACTGAGAACCAGCTTCCTCAGCTAGAACAACTGCAAACCAAAGCAGCAAGTGCCTTCCAGCAGCCCAGCCAGGACTCTGGGAATTGCAAAACAAAGGCTCATTATGAGGTCATAGCAAGTAACAAACCAATCAAGGACAAGGCTATCAACCCCGTACTTGTCTACAAAAGCGATTCTCACACGTCTGTCTGGAAACCCTTTACACTCTTAATTATTAAGGACCTCAAATAGCTTTCATTTACATGGGTTATAGCTACTGTGTTATAATTAAAATTGGGAAAATGTTAAACTATTAATTCTTTTAAAATAACATTACTAAACCTATTACAACTACACGTCTTAAGTATATTTTCCAACATGTAAACTTAATACATATCATCATAGAAAATCTAAGTTAATTTTTTTTTATTGCAGTTAATTTTTAAAATGGAATTAAAGCTACAACATGGATGAGCCTTGAAAACACTATGCTACATGAATTGAGTCAGACATAAAAAAACAAATAATGCATGATTCCATTTATAGGAGACATCTATAATAGGAAAACACATACAAGTAGAACAGAGGCTACCAGAAGCTGGGGGGAGGAAGATGGAGAGTTACTGTTGAACTGACACAGAGTTTCTGTTTGGCATGACGAAAAAGTTCTAGAAATAGTGGTGATGGTTACATAACATTGTGAATAGACTTAATGCCAATGGACTATACACTTAAAAATTATGAAAATGTAAACTATGTTATGTGTATGTTCCCACAATGAAAAAAAAAAAGGAATTACAACACAAGGCCTCAGATTAGAAAATTTCAGACTACCGTAACTGAGGAACATTCTATAAAATAACTGACCAGTATTTTTCAAAATAGTCAGTGTTACAAAAGACATGGAAAGATTAAGAAATGGTCATAGATTTGAGGAGACTATGGAGACATGACAACTAAATGCAGTGTGGGATCCTGGACTGGACCCTGGAACAGAAAAAGCACATCAGTGAAAAACCTGGTAAAATCTGAATGAGTTCTGTACTTTGGTTAACAGTATTACACCAGATTAATTCTTAGTTTTGATAGATGCTCTATGGTTACATAAGATGTTAACATAATGGGAAACTGGGTGAAGAATGTACAGAACTCCCTGGACTATTTTTGCAATTCTTCTAAGTTTAAAATTATCTCAAATTTAAAAAATAAAATTTAACTTTAAAAAAACTCACAAGACCAATGCTATATTCAAAGGAGGAAACGAGCCAACATCGTCAAAGTCCCTTGGGTCACTGAGAGCCAGCTTCCTCAGCTACGATGACAGCAAACCAAGGCAGCACGTGCCTTCCTGAGGCCCACTCAAGGCTAAATAGGGGCTGGGAATTGCAAAATGATTTTTATGAAATTACCAAGAAACTGACCAACCAAAGCCAGAGAGAATTAACCCAAGTTTTGTCTACATGATTCTTACACTTTTTGGTTTCAGAAAACCTTTGTACTATTAAAAATAATTGGGTCCCCAAAAAGCTTTTGTTTATATGTATTACATCTATCAACATTTTATGCATTAGAAATTAATATGAGAAAGATTTTAATATGTATCCACTCATTTTAAAAGAACATTAGTAAACCCATTATATGTAAACATATTTTTTTTATGAAAAAACTGTATTTTGCAAACCACAACTTCACACATACCAAAGGAAATCCACCTGACAAACTGATCTTATAATGCAATCGAAACATGATGCCAGACCAAAAAAAACAAAAAAACCACTAACACCATCACCTAATTCCTGTCGTTCTGCAACAGCCCCCCCAAAAAAACAAACAAACAAACAAACAAAACACTAACAAAGTAAAGAAACAAAAGAAATGGGAAAAATTAAGAATAAAGAGGGAAAACGAAAATAAGGAAAAAATAAAGAAAAAAGAGGGGGCATGAATAAACAAACCGACCACAAATAAAACAGCAAAAACAAACACCTCATAAGACCAATGCTATATGTATTAGAAGAAGGAAGTAAACTAACTTGGGTCAAAGTCTCTGAGAGGTAACCAGTGATTATATAGGAGCTGGGAAATGCAAACAAGGGCTCTTTCTGAAGTCATCGAAAGTATCCAACCCAAGAGGGACGGACCATCAACTCAAGTTTTGTCTACAACATGTGGGTTATAGCTATCAAGAGTTAGCTTATTAGAAATTGACACGGACAATTTTTAAAAAACGTTTTTATTAATTCGTTCAAAAATAACAATAAACCCATTACATGTTTACACAAATAACCTATTCTTAATGAAGAAACTGTTTTCTAAAACAAGATGAAATTTACAACAAGAGTTGCGCTGTTTTACATTCTTGTAGACCTCTTTAATGTCTTGGCTTAACGCAAAAGAGCCGACTTCTCGTATATACTTCTGCCTTCAATGTTTTTTGGTATGTTGCTTTGGTTCAAAGAAATGAAGAAAATCTCACTTCACCCAAACCTGTCGTTGAAAAATGGAGTTTAACAGCCCTTCAGATACTGAGGAGGATTTCCTTCTTTGATAGTAGACCAAAACTCAACAAGTGGTAGTTTTTAAAGGCCTGTTGCAATGTGCAATCTGAAATTTTATCAATGAACCTTTTGTGTACTTTTACGTTAAAATCCACTGGTCATCTTGCACTCTGAATGGCTCTTTTACCCACTGGCTATCTGGAAAAGTAGTCCTTCACTGACTCATGCAGAACTTCCAAATGCTGGCACTTCACATAATGTTGACAAATCGCATTCCATTAATTTTACTATCGATCTCATCAAAAAAGCTTGACAAACACAAACTTTCCAAAATTGTGATTTTCGCTTGAAAACTTGAATTTTATCACTAGCAATGGTGATACTTAACTCTGTTCAATTTCAAGAAAATGTGTTCAATTTCAAGAAAATGTCCACGAAATACTCCAGGTATGGATAATAGCCATGTCCCATCAGTTGTTCTTTCAAGTAAAAATGACGCTCCATGCAGCTGGTTCCATTCCGACACAAGTGCACTTTCTCCAGCCAGTCCCCGGACTGTGGCATGTAACAGCAGGGCTCCACAGACACGGCATGTCATCCCTCAGCACAGTACAGAAACCTTTACTAGAGCATTGAGTTTAATAAAAATTAGTAATTTTTAGTGCTTCATTCAGGATATCTATCCTTAAGTAAAAATGGTTCTTTTGTTTTTTTAACCACAAGTGTGCAGCAGGAACTCCGTCCGTCGGCCGGCAGTCTGGTGCCACTGCCTTGGTTCATGTTAGGTGACAGTTTTCTCTGCTGTTGCTGCTGCACCAACACAGCAAATGGAAACGAAGTTGTTCCAGGGCAAACCATCAGAGTCAAAAAAGTTATTCGACCCTTTCATATTTATCAGCACGTGTGTTTGCTGCTGAGCATTCACATAAAGAAAATACTCTTTGAAGCCTAGTCGGTGCTGGTACAAGTTGAGCCACGTCTGTAAATGTGTTCACCTGTAAGGTGAAAGTCAAGTCCTGTAAACAAGATACTAACTCAGTCTTCAGGTTTGCAGCGCAATCTTTAATTCGACAAGTCACGGTAACATGGAAGTGGCCCTGCCCTGAATTTCACTAACTTTTCATCCAGGGGGCATCAAGAATGTCAGCTGTTCACGACTCCATTATCTCTCAGCTTCTGGGGACACTTTTCCAGCCAAAGCAATGTGATAACTTATCCTGTAAGAGGCTTCACTGACTTTTTCATTTCTAGGTTGAAAAGCTAGAACAAATTTTGGCTTTGAAAGAGTTCATGGTGTGTACACTTAAAATATTCAATTCCTTTTTCTTTAAACTCTAAATGATGGGTCTTGAAATGATGCTGCAACTTAACTGGCACTATAATAGGATACAAAAATGTTCTGTTGCGTGAGACACAGTAAGATACACTATTAACATCTATAAAGCTGAGAAGATAACTTTCATTGTGATTCCATCTCTTTTAGTTTGTTTTTTTTTTCCACTTCTTATTTACAATTTTGCCCAGCTTTTTTGGAGTAGATTCCTCCCTTTCACTTGTTGATATATCCATTTCAGTAAATAGAGGTTGCAGTATGTGTTGAGAAAGCGAGTCTTCTAAGCTTTTTAAAGCCAACAATCCATCCTTAAATATAAGAGAAATATTATAAATTTTCTTCTATTTTAGAATTAAATAGAACTAAGTGCTAAAATAAGTTGTAAATAAAAATTTAAAAATTGTAAGTTTTCCCAAAAGTTTTTACAAGTTTTACAAGTTGTACTTACTTCTTGTGTTTCCTTGAAGGTGCCAGGCAAATGCTGGGATTTTGAAATAATGACTTATTGAACAATAACGAGGTTTACAGACATTATCGTAGCTACAACGGAAGAAAGCTAGTAAGGGCACAGCAGAAGTACTGAGAACTGAGTTCATCACTGAAAACTTCTATATTTATACCTTAAAAATTCTAGAAAGCCCAAGAATACAAAAACACACATTTCATTTGTCAAGAGTGACGTCAGCACACATCATTCAGCCTCTGGAAAACTCCACTGTATACTGAGAGAGTGAGAGTGAACAAAAGGCAAATACTGCATTAACGTTACGATGAAAATAATTTTGACTTCATGTGCCACTGAAAGGGCCTTAGGGACCCCTGGAGTCCCCAGACCACACCTTGGGAAACAAGTTCAATACTGCACTACCAAAATTAGCAAGTGCTTCCTCAGATTTCTCCCAAGACAGGATCTAGAGTTATGGCATTCCTGATAGGCCAGAGGAAACGGCTTAGACCCTGTCACCAGGGAAACCGGGATGCCGTCCCTAATAAGCTGTCAGGTTGCCAAGCCTGGCTTTACTGAGGAAGGTGGCTCCAGAGACATAAAAAGAAAATGTTTTCTAAAGCAGTGAATCCTTAACTTTATAGAAATCAGAGGAATAGGAGAAAGAAAGGACTGGGTGGTTCTGGGATTCTATACATAAAGGAGATCTCAGACTATCAGAATTCCTCTCCTGAGCCATGCCACAAAAGAGGCATAGAAACAGGTAGAGCAGAGTGGACACGGAGATGAAAACCCGAGATGGGCAGTGATAATGAAGGAACGGAATTCAAAGAAACCAAACAGAAAAAAAAAGGAAGTGAGACAAGTCAGCAGAGGGGTCAAAAGGAAGAGGCAAATACAGTGAAGGAAATATTCCCTGATGAGCTCTGAGGTGACACTGGTACCTCTCTCCCTGGCCACAGTTGCAATGTGAAAAAACTAAGCAACTCACTTGCTGTTCTGACCAGGCACTCAGGCTCCAGAAGTGGCAAGAGATGAGGACAAACAAGGAAGCAACTGAGACCAAAATCTCAGCCCCAGATTCAGAGCCCACAAATTCACAGGAGCAGCTGAGAAATGGCTGCGACCCTTCCAGGCCTCAGAAAGGGGAGGCTTTCTTCTCACTTCAGAGGAGCCAACAGAGGTAACAAGAACCTGCCCTTGAAGGTCCCTCTGCTAGTGAAAAAGGAACCTAAAATCATTAGCTGCAGAGTTCTCATGTGGTCTTTAAGAGAAGCAGGGAGCTTTCTCTTGTTGCCAAAGGGTAAATACTGCACTTGAAGAAAGGAACATGAAAGAAATCCCTGCACTTGGAGGGGCCTCCTCCATCGCTCAGAAAAGCCCATGCTCTGGTGACTTTGGATTTGGCCTTCTAGCCATCGATAATGAGGCTGCACACCCACCACCACTACCAACATTAACGACAGAAATATGGGCGGGCAGATGGTAGTTTTTTTCTTTAATCAAGAAAATTGCCTAATATTGATATTCATGAATAAATGAACTACCTTTGTTTTTTAATTTAAAAAGTGTTCTCAAAAGTACGTAAACCTTTCCAACAGCATTCTGTTTTCTTTCAGATAGCTGATTGGTTAAAAAATAATAATACAAAAAAAACAACAACCCAGAAATGCTAGAAAAAGCACCTATGGGAGCCAAGATTCTTTCAGTAGATCACAGAGAAACTCCAATGGGTCCCCCTAATACCGACCTGGAGCTGTGTGGTGCTCAGAGAAAACCCACGGAGCTGTGCATGTGCAATGCGCTGCTGCTGATTACTGGCAAGCACTATTCCAAGTGCTTTTATTCATGAACTCTTTTAATACTCACAAAAACTACATCTCTAAGATAAGGACGATTATTACTCCTTGTCTTTTTTTTTTTTACAGATGAGCAAACAGGCCTAGAACCATCAAGCAAGCCTAAGGTCACAGTAGGGGCTGACCCAAGATTCCAGTACAGGGAATCAAGCTGCAAAGCCTGCTCTAACCACAACAAAACCACTTATTAATGTCCAAAAGTGAGTGCTGGGCTCTCAATTCAACTCTGCCACAAGTTCAACTCAATCAGAAGCTACGTAGACCAAGAGGGGCCCCACTTCCTGTGACTGGAGAACCAGTAATTCAAACTCTTGTGGGCAAAAAACAAAGCAACAAGCCACAAGTGCTTCCAACACTACATGCAGAAACAGTCAAATGATGGCCATCTGTGGAGGGGAGGAGAGGAAGTGACAGGGTAAGGGAAGGCCAACAGACCCTTGGGTCTAAAAAAGGTGGAGGAAAAAGGGGGCCACCCTGCGTACAGGATTATCAGTCACCAAAACAAAACCCGCAGCGAAATGGTGCTCAGGAGAAGCACTGAGTAGATCACTGTGGTAGCAATGGGGCAGCCTGCCCCCAAGGACGCGGACGGGCGGACGGGCGGGCGGGCGGGCGGGCGGACGGACAGAGCTGTTGGGAGGCAGCCTCACTCATTCATTCACTACCAAACGTTCAGACTGGGGAGTTTTCTGCTCAGAGGAGACTGCCGGGAAAACAACCTGCTCCCTCAGAGCTGATGGTCCAGGAGCCTGAGTCTTGCTGTGTCTTTTCCCTACTGCTGTTCAAGAAGTGCCAGCGTGTGGTGACTGATGGCGTCCACCTTTCCTACAGGTACCTTGATAGGGACAAACTCAAACTGTTCCCCATGGCTGAAGTACCTGCTGAGCTGCCAAAGACCGAAAACTACTGCAGTACTCTCCCTTCCTTCTTCCCCAGCAGGCCTGGACAGACAGACAGTCTCACCGCACCAAGACACAAGGTCTGGGGTGTCATTGGATTTAGCAGGCAGATCACGACAGCCAGCAGTCAGGAGTCCAGATTCCCTTCCAGGTCCACTGATGGGGAGAAAAATCACAGACCCAGTCCCTCCCTCCTGGCCAGGCTGAGGGGCTTTTGCCAACCTATGTATTGCAAACGGGGCTCGAGAGAAAGAGTTGTATCTTCGAGCTTCCGGTGAAAGGTGTGTAAGACCAAGTTACCTTGAGGTACACAGGGTGTAGAGAAAGCCCACTCATGTGGAGAGGCCCAGCTCAGACCCATTCAGTACTGGGGGGAGGGGGTTGTTTACAGACATCGTCCAAACTCATGCCTCAATGAGCAGAGCCCCAGAGGAGGCAGACCTTTGTATTGCCCATTTCCCAAAGAACACAGAGGAAAATAGGCCGAGGCTGCTCAAAACCAGCTTGACTGGTTCTACAGAGAAGCCTCAGGTCTGCTCCGCCTTCCTTATGTTAAAAAGAAAAAGGTGGCTTGGAGCCAGCCATTGAACACACCCCTCCTCTTCTCTCCCCCCCCACCCCTACCCCCACCGTCCCACAGGACTCACCAAGCCACCAGGAGCAGCGTCCATCTCACCCTCTCTCCTATCAAACCTTGTGATTACAAGGCTTTATAAGCCTAAAATTAATCATATGGTGCAGGAAGAGAAATGCATTTGTTTTTGCCCTTTTCACCATTTTCTAATGAGAAATGTAAGGAATAAAAGAAAGTAAAGGGAAATGAGTGCTAACCCAAAGACAGAAACCTGTAGAAAGAATTCCCCACAGGACCCCAGAAACTTCAAACACTCTAGACAAAAACATTCATTCAGATGAAGGGATCTAGCCTATTTCTCCCCCCAAAAGGAAGAGTAGGTCTAGTGGGCAAGAGAAGAGCTGAGAGAGAGCTAGAAACCAAGAGGCCAGACTCTTTCCTGGTGTTGTTTCAGAATCAGATGCACCATCTCAAAGTCTAGAAGACAGCAGTGATGTGCGGCGGGTTGTGGTGGGGTAGTGACACTGCTCCGAGCGCCAGATTTGACACGGGGATGGGTGGTCTCTCCCCACGCCAGAAGTAGGACATGGGTGGTGTCCTCCACCCCAAGGTTTGTAAAGGCTTACTCTTCCCTTTGCTGAGACAGAAGGGGAAAAGGCATAGATAACACTTCAGTGACTCACTCGTGTTTGATGAAGGCTGGGAGAAAGCCTGGAGAATCCCAGCTTTAAGCGCAAAATGTACAAATGCTGGAATCTCCCATCAAGAGAAGAAAACTCAGCCACTATCTGGTTTGTCATTTTGCTGAACTTCCGCTGAAGGAGAAAGGGTCAGGTTTAAACTCCTCCCACGCCGTCCACATCCCTCTCAATTTTTGCTTTGACAGGCAAGTGGCAAACCTGGCAGCACCACCACAGCTAAGAGAAAATGAAACCCTTTCCACACCTCCTCTCCAAAGCAGCGGTCTAGTAGCCATAGTCTACAGCTTAACCAAGCAGAGGGACTTGGGGCTGGGCCTGGCTTCCACAGGAAAGCCTCATCAGGCAGTCTCAGAGAAGGAAGGACCACCACCCTCCTTGCCCTTTCCATCTGCTGAGGTTACTTCACCCCAATCCATTAATGGGCTTCAAAGTGCTGCTGGGGAGTCCATTTAAGTGGAGACGCAATCAGGGGGCCAAAGGTGGCGCCCAGCCCCCATCCCGCTTGTCGATAATGGGCCACAAAGTCTGAGGCCTGGCTGCACTCTGGGCATAAAATATTCATTCAAGTCGACGTAATATATATGTAGGAAAGTCACGGAAGCTCCTGGGAGGAGGGCGGTGCCAGCCAGGTGGCTAAGTGCTCAATGGGAAGAGTTCCTGAAGGCCTGGGTTTGTACTGGTCAAGTGGCTACTGACAATTGGGTTGTTCTGCTCAAAAGGGAAGAAGTCTAGTCTGAGAAGCCTTCCACTCCCAAGAGACCTAACCATGCCAGCCTCTCAGTCAGACAAATTCTTAACCTGTTCCTGCCTCGCAGGCATCCACTCTGCTTAAGACATTTACACTGAAAAAAAACCTCAGGCCCCATCTTTGGTCACCGTTGGAAAAATTCAGTTATCTCTAAGCAAACTTGATTTTAATCTGAGGCAAGCCAAGTTTCAATGACTGCCTTGTATCCATCTGTTTAGCTCCTTCCCCAAATCCACAGATTAGTGAGAAATTATGACAATTTCCTCGGCAGTTACCTTTACTGGGTTCAAACGTCATGGTATGGCACTTCTGTGAACTCCAGGGACTCCTAAAGCCCTTACTCTAATAATACCTCATTCCTGATTTCTAGAGCCAAGCAGAAAATGAGAATACAGTAGTACCTCAGTTTTCGAACGTCTCCGGTGACGAACATTTTGGTTTACGAATGCCGTAAACCCAGAAGTAAATGCTTCGGTTTTCGAACACGCCTCGGAAGTCGAACATGTCACCGGCTTCCGCTGAGTGCAAGATCCTGAGGCCTAGCTGTCGGCTGTTTTCGGATGTTTCAGAACTCGAATGGTCTTCCAGAACGGAGTATGTTCGAAAACCGAGGTACCACTGTATACGGTCTGATACAGCCACATTCTTGACCAGAAGGCAGCACCAATAAGGAGCCCCTGGCCAGAACCAAAGGGCAGAGGTCAGAGTCAGCATCCAGAGCCCGGTGCCGCACAACTCGCAGGGCATGGAGAGAAATGAGAGTTAACCGAGCTCTTCACGAGATGACACTAAAACCAACTATGCAGTCCTGCATTCAGCCAGAACCAACCCTGGGAGCCAAGCGATACATGTGTCTGGAGTGGCTCAGTTGTTCTTTACAGGATCCTATATGTTAGATTTCCTCTTCACCCAGACTTCCAAACTCCTCTTCCCAGATCTAGTTGAGAATGAACAATGTCACTCACTCACCAGAAGAATGACAGCAACGCCCTCCCTAGCCCACTGTAGCAGAAGTGGCGTGGGGGGGGAGTTGTGAAAGGCTCCTGTTTTCTCTTGGGAGCCCTTTCTGGTGGCTCCTTAGGCCAGAGATGGGGCAGGCCTGAAGCCATGTAGCCCCTCTACCAGGTGTTACAGACAGCTGTAGGCAGCGGCAAGTAAACTCTCGAAGTTGGATCCCTTTCCACATTTGCCTATTTGCTGCTGCTGGCTGGAAAACAGTCATCTTGCTGACTGCACTCAACACTGCCAAGCCTCCAGGCCAGAAGAGCCATTTGGAAAAGTGAACAGAAAGCTCAGCTCACAGATTAAGAATCCCCCAAACTACCAGCCCCTGGTTACAGTCTTCCTTCTGCAAAAGGAAGAGGGAAGAAGAATCTGGCTGTGATAAAGCACATCTGGAACCAGGTGTCACAAAAATCATCTTAAAGACAGAGCTGACTTTCTTTTATCTCCTACTTTCACTGTCAGAAGCAGAGTCCACAGCAAACAGGCAACCTCCCTGCAAGAACACAAGGTTTATTTTTATGCTTCAACATTTCTTTGTGTGTTTATGTGTGTTTAGTTCAGATGTGATCAAGGAGCTCCTGGAAACAGCTTCTCATCAGCCACATGTTTTAAAGCCCGGAGGAGAGGAAGAGCAAAAGGAGACTGGAGCTTGAAGACAACCAGTGGGGTTTGTTTATCTCTTTTCCAGTGACACCAATTTAAATAATTTAAATCTAAATAAGGTGATAGAGGACCTTTGGGGGGCAGGAATCAGCCCAACCAAATCCCTTGCTTTTCTGCTTTTTCTTTCATAGCACGAAGGCTTGCTGCAATGACTGAGCTTCCAGGACTTTAGTTAGAATCGCAACAGGACCAAGAAGAGCTGTTTTTGCTCTCTCACCTGAGGACATGATCGATTCTAAAGGAAGCAATGCTTCCGGCATCGCTGGTCTTGGGACCAAAGGAGATGCTACTTGTCTTTCTTCTTGTTTTTAAACATACAGGCATCTGACTGTAATAGGTGTATCCAAGGTTTCCCAAAGTCCATGCTTTTACTAGGATGACACTTAATATCAAGTCAATAGTGAGACTGGCTACCATGAGAAGAGCAGAAGCTATGAATGGTTCAGGGGAACTTAAGTTCACAAAGAGTAGAAATGGGATAATTCCTAATTTGGAACAGGATGGCAAAGCATGCAGCCACGGCTCTGGACAAAGTTATCAAAGAACAGCTTCCATTCCCAAATGGTTCACTGATTCCGGCCATCATAAAACCAGTGGGTGTGCGCCTAGTTCCCACTATGCTCAGCAGTATGTTAGGCATGTCGGGAAGAGAAGAAATCAACACACACATCACTACGAAAAGACCATGGCAAGAATACATTTACATTTACAAACAGCACAAAGGAACCACACTGAGGCGGTCTGTTACTCTACTCTGCTCAACACAATGCCCCCCACAGCCTCGCTGGGAGCAGGCATCCACTGCCACTCCCCAAATGCCTGAAGGTGCCAGCCAGTCAGTCCCTTGGCCTCCTCCTACCAGCTCATAATCAGCAGTCTGGGAAAACTTCTCTGTTTAAGCAGGGTTTACCTGCTAAAACAAAGGTTGTGATAGGAAAAGAAATGGAACAGGCAACCTCAAGAGGACCTAGAGAAAGTGGTTCCCAGTAAGGAGAGAAACAGCTGGAGAGCGAGGCGCTCCTGTTTGTGAAGCCCTCAGGCCCAGCCCATGCAGAACCAGCGGCCAAACCCGGGGACACAATGGTAATCATCCCTTCCTCCCTTTCAACCCCGGCTTCACCCCCAGAAGCAATCAATCCATCAGTAACGAAAGGGTCAACCACTGCACAGAAACAGTCCAGAACTCCTCCTAAGTTCTTGACTGCCCAGGTGACAGAAAGCAAGGGGGGGGGGGGTGAGAGTAACAAACAAGGAAAACTTAGGAGTGATGGAAAGAGGGAAGATTTTTCAGAGAAGGATGTTAACATGCAAGCGAATATAGCAACAGTTCCATTGGGCTACAAAGAAACAAACGGAACAAGAGAAAAACATAAAGGATATAATGAGGTAAAAGGATGCAAAAAAGCACTGCAGCCCCAGGGGAGAAGGGCTCCTTTCTCAAGTTAAGTTTTTTTGGCCTAGTAAAGTTCTCCACCAAGGAGGGTGTGACAGGCAGGGAACACTCCACAAAGCAGTCAGCAAGGGACACTGGAGATGGTGAAAGAAAGGGGAGGGGTGGAAGTTGGACGTCTCTCAGTTCAGAGGTGAGATGACATAAAAAAGGCTTAGGCTTGGGTGACAAACCATAGCAGTGATTTGTTAAGATGAGAGGGACTGAGAAGCTAGCACGCAAAATGCCTGGATGGGAAGTTACAAAGACTAGTCAATAGGAAGGGAATGGATAGGAGCATATGGGGGGAAAAACACGATGTGAAAAAGACAGGAGACTAATATGGACATGAAAGGCAATCCTGGTTAAGAGGCACAGTAAGGAAGATGGGGTAGAGAAATCAGAAGGGAACAAGCAAGGAGGAAGATACTATGAAAAGTGACAGAGCCAGGAGTGGAGAGACAAGCAGGCAGCATGGTTTGCATTGCAGTGTAAGAAGACAGGCAGGGACAGTGATGTAGCGAGACCTGGGAAAGGCCCCAGCAACAGGTTGTGATAATGGAGTGGGAGGAAATAGTAGTGTTTCCCTTAGTAGGAAGAGCCCAGGGAGAAGGCTGGCAAAGCACTCACATGAGAAACAGAAGGCCAAGAGACTTAAAAGACAAAGCCCAGGGGAAGAGAACATGAAGGATGCAAAGACTGAAGGGAGTGAAGGCTGGAACCCCAAAGACAACCTGTGGGAAAACTACGCGCATGACAGCTGTATGGGAAACACGGAAGCAACAAATGCCAGCGCGAGGCACCAGGGAGCTCCTGTTGAAAAGAAGGGAAAGTGATGAGCAAAGAGTAGGCGAACGATTTGGAAAGGTGATGAGGGTGGAGCTGGTGGGTTGCAAGCAAGAGGGAGAACACAATTTGGAGAAGGAACAAGCAGGGTAAAAAAAGCTGGGGAACTGGAAGGGAACAGAGACCGAGAACACAGTCCGGGGCAAGGACCCTGAGGGTGATGACCAGGGACTGGGAGAACCGGTGCGGGCGGAGGAGAAAAGGGTAAAGAGATGTAAGAAGATGTGGACAACCATCTGGGGCAAATCGCTGGGTACTATTTGAGGAGGAGGGTGGCTGCTTGAAGCGTGGGTGGAGGAAGACCAGAAAAGCCCGAGAGAAAAAGGGAAGAGAAGGGGAAGCTGGGGAGGTAACACGGAAGAGCGCGGGAGGGCGGTAAAGGGAGAGGGGGGGTCAACAGAAAGGCAAGTGTGCAGCTTGGAGTCAGGACGAGGTGGGTCCTAGGACAGGACTCGGAGGAGGCTGTGCGGAGCCGAGAGCCCGATGACAGAGAAGCCGAGGCTTGCAGGATGGCAGCAGGGGCACGAGGAGAGCAGAGAGGGAGGAGGCTCTGCAAGGTGCAGGGGCCCAGCCAGAGAATTCGGGGAGCCATCGGGGCTCCTTACCTGCTCCGTGTCCCTCTCGTTCAGCGTGGGTAGGGGGGTCCGGGCGCTGGACATGGCGCCGGTATCTCAGGGGAGGGAACCGAGAAGCTTGGAGGAAGGGAGGGAAGGGAAGGCGCGGAGCCCGACCGGGCGGGGCTTTTCACAGCAGGGGCACCCGCCGCATGGGCCCCGGCCGGGGGTGCGGGGAGGCCGGGCAGCCGCTCACGCCAGCCCGGGGATGCGCCGCTCGGGCTAGGCCGCGCCGGCTCCGAGCGGCTCCGGACCGCACCCCCCCGACCCCCGGCTGGGCTGTGCCGCCTTTCGGCCGGGCCGCGCCGCTCCGCCTACTCTCTGCCGCCGCAGCCGGCCGCCTGCCTCGCTCCTCCCCTGCCCTCAGCGGCACTGCTCCGCGCCCGGCACACAGGCAGCCGCCGCCGGACCTGCTGCTCCCAACATGGCCGCCACCACCGCCGGCCCTCGGCTCTTTCCGCCGGCAGCAGCCGGAAATATCCGAAGCGGCCAGGAACGGGAGGGGGCCGCGCCTCCTCCTCCTGGCCACCGACTATGGGTTGAATTCCAGAAACACCCGAAGAAGGTAACCTCCAGGCACGCGCGCGCCTCCTCGACTGTGAAGACCAAGCTTCGGCTCTGTTTTCGGAAATACACGAAGCGACAACGGGTACTCCAGCCCCGCCCACAGGCCTTTCCCCGCCCACTTCAAGCTGGTTCTCGGCAGTTTCCGGAAACACCCGAAGCCGCTCCGCGTGCGGCGAGCCGGCCACGCCCCCGCCCCGCCCAGCCCCGCAGCCGACGGCAATCGTCGGCCATTTCCGGCAACACCCGAGGCCGGGCGAGCCCCGGGTCATTCCCTCGGGTGGTACCGAGTCTGACTTCGTTTCTTTCCGTCAGATTTCGGATATTTTCAAACCTTGAACAGGGAGCGTGTTAGTCTTTAACTAAATAGAAAATAAGGCCGTTAGCCATCCCTGCCATTGGCATCCTTTGGTTCTAAAGCAACTTCCCATCTGCGTGTCTGTTCGTGGTCGGTCAGCTCATAAAGTCCATCTCGTTTATCATCCAACCTGTCTATCAACATGTGTCATCTGTCAAATGTAGCATTACTCTATTACCTGTCCATCTACTATTCATCACTTGCCATCGTCTATCTTGGCTTCTTGTCAAGCTCCCAGGCAAGCACCAGGTCTGCGTCCGTGGTTCCCAACTGCAAAGGTCTCCTCAGCCCTGCATTCCAGCCCCAGTGTGTAGAATGAAAACGCTGTGTGATCTTGGAAAAATCACATAACGTGATCACATGAGCTTAGGCTCCTAGATGTCCCTGTATTGAACGAGTCAATGCCTTTGTTCCAGTGATGACATTCTAAATAACAGCTTTTAATTCTAGTTACCTTTTTCCCCCAAAAAAAGTCTTAATTGTTCAAAATAGCACAAAACAACATCGCACCATGGTAATATTGAGTTCTCCCAGTTACTTTTTTAAATACTCTTGCAAACTAAGGCAGGAAAGACATTCTCATCTTAATTCACATTTGAGTTATCCCGTCTAAGACAAAGAAACTCGTGGAAAACCGACATTGGTTGACAATGAGAATTCCTCAGGATGGCACAAAGAATGGGCACCTGGAGAAGTTCCTTTCCTTCCCTGGGACTCAGTTTCCCCATCAATAAACTGAGGTCTTTGGAGTCGTCCGCTCTGAGCTCCCTCTCATCCTTGGAGAGCCTCTGATCCAACAGGAAGTCCATTTGGCAACCTGGGTCCAATCTTCACTTCCCCCTAAATTGTCTCAGCAGGGAAAAGCAGTAGGCTGATCTGATTCCTCTGGCTCCAAGCTGTCCCATCCATCTTACCCCAGACATGTTGGAACTTGCCTTCCTGCCCCTGCCCCAGGGCTCAAAGACAGCTTAAGATGGGCAGAAGCCAGTGTTCCCACAAGAGCCAGAGACCAGGTTCAACCAAGTCCCCAAAGGTACAGGAGCAGAGAGGCCCCAGGGATTGAGGGGAAAAGTGCTGGTTGGACTTCTGACACTTGACTTCTAACTCCCAGCGTTAGCATCTTGAGCAGAGAGCCCTTGGCCAAGTCAACCAGAGAAATACAGAGTCGGACAAATGCAATGAGAGGGTGGTATGAAGGTACTTCCTAAGGTAACAGGTACTCTCTACAGTCGTAGTAAATACACTGGACTCCAGAACACCTCCCCATGCTCTGCACCAGCTCCATTCAGGCACTCAGCCATTGAGGAAGAAGTTGGTGAAGAATTGCGGAAGGAGGTTAGGGAGATAGGAAGGAAGAGGTGAGGACAGAGGCCATTCCACTCCCCCCCACCCCAAATTAATCCTGAAAATCCATGAGAATGATCTGCCCTCTGGTGGCCAAAGAGAGACACATTGCCGATTCGTGTTGGATCTCACTTCTAAGGCTTGGGTCTGGAAAGAAGAGAAAAGAGGAAGGGGGTTGGAGTAGCAAAGGAAGGTGCACTCAGGGGTCTTCTCCGACCCATGCTCCTGCATAAGTAAACTCTACCACCTCCATGCTTCTACGCACTCACGTTCTCACCCCAGCCTTCTGCCTCTTAGCCCCACCCCCACCCCACCTGTCTCCTCCTCTTCCTCTCTCCACACAAGGCTGCCTAACTGGTCTCTCTGCCTAGATTCCCTCCAACCTACCCCACCAGAATAATCTTCCTAAAGTCCACCTCCAATTACATCTCTGTCCTTCTTGAAGGCTCTCACAATTTCCCTTGTGGGAGAGGCAGGACTGGCTTCATGAGCCTACTTTTAGAAGGGCCTTGCGCTTGATTTAATGCTCTGCTGTCACTCTCTTGAAATTTTTACCAAAAGGGCCCTGCTTCTTTACCGTGCACTGGGTCTGACAAATTTTGTAGCTGCTCCTGGTGGTAGGAAAGCCTTTAGCCTGCATCCAAAGCTTTGCATATCTGGCCTCTACTTATCTTGCTAATATCCTCTCCAACTAGGTATCACTGGTTGACACCTCCCCCCAGCTCCTGCCCTGCCACCAAGCTCTGCCACCTCCATGCTTTTTGTTCAGGTTGATCAATTAGCCAGTCACCTACCTCAGCTTCCAGGTGTACTTAAAGACCCAGTTCAAATATCACCTTCTCAAATTCCTGAAACCTCCTAGTTCTCTTCAAAGATTAATTATGTGTTGCCACACATTTACCCCTTTCTAATTTACAAATTCATTCATCCACAAATCTCTGTTGAGCACCTCCTATGTGCAAAGCCCTGTTCTAGGATCTTCAAGTATATCAGTGAACAAAATAGACAAAGATCTCCACCCTCGGAGAATTTACACCTCAAGTGGGGAAGCCAGACAATAAACAAAATAGTAAGTATGAAATACCACGGGAAAAATATACAGGCAGCTATAAGGGGGATCAGAATTGTTGGGGTGGGAAAGAAGTTGCAGTATTAAGGTGGTCAATATAGGCCTCACTGAGAAGGTGACATGTGAGCAAAAACTTGAAAGACATGAGGGAGTGAGCTCTGCAGATATGGAGGAAGAGCATTCCAGGGAGAGGGTATAGCCAGTGCAAGGGCCCTGAGGCAGGAACGGGCCTGGCTAGTTAAAGAATAAGGCGGCCAATGAGAGTGGAGCAGAGTGAGCGAGGGGGAGAGTAGTAGGAGTACAGGGCAGAAAGGTATTGAGGGGCCAGGCCTGGAGGGCCACTGCTTTGGCATTCCCTGAGAGTCAGACAGGGAGTCTCGGCAGTGACGTGATCTGATTGGCTGCTGGGTTGAGGATAGCGTGAAGGAGCAGAAGCCTGGAATCCAGGAAGGAGGCTTTTCCGATAATTCAAGAGAGAGATGACAGTGGCTTGGAGAGGGCAGCAGCAGGGGAAGTGGTTGGATTTGAGTTATATTCAGAAGGTAAAGCCAACAGGATATTTTGATGGATTGGTTTGGAGGGGTGTGAGAGAGAGGAGTTAAAGATAATTCCAAGCTTTCCAACCTGAACAACTGAAAACAAAACAGACACAAAAATAAAGGCATCTACCGCAGCTCCAGACCAGGTAGAAAGGAACCAACATGACCAGTGGTCCAGGGCAGCTGTGAGGCCACTGGAACCGTGGAAGGCGGAGCTATGGGATTCCCAGCTCCAGCACAGGGAAGGGGCCTGAGGGTAGCAATCTACCCCACTGCCCACCCCCACCCACCCCTGTGGGCAGGAAGGGAGGAAAGAAGCAAAGGGAGGCAGGGTGCTGGAGCGAGCGGAAGCCATCCTTATTCTCTCCCCTCTGAAACATCGAAACTCTTCTCAATCTTTCTCCTCCCAACCAGTGCAGCCAGAGTACAGCTCATGCTGGACAGGCCACTCCAGGGGGTGGAGGAATGGTCCAGAACTGGCCTCTGATCAAGGAGTGCCAAGACCCACTCCTGCCCTCTCACTTGTCAGAGACTCTCCCATCTCGAGGAGCTTTGCCTTATATTTTTTTTGGCATCTCTGAATTTCCATCATGCGCTTTGTCACCATCGCCACATACTGTATTGAATTTAGAACGTTCCAGAGACGCTGGAGTGGGAAAAAACGTGCATCTTAGAACCGCTAGACTAGAATACATTTGTTATCGGTGCTCCCTCCCCAACCACCGCCAGGCCATGAGCTACACAAGGACAGGAACTGCCGGTCTCATTCTCCTTTCCTGGTTTTGCTAACACACGTGCAGGTGTGTGCTGTGTAGACATTATCAGTTACAATGTGCAGGAAGCAGTTATTACCCCTGGTCTACTAACAAGGAAAGCACAGAATAGAGAAGCTCGGCACCTTGCTAGGGGAGTGAGCACAGGGGACTCAGCCCGCGAAAGGTGGGAAGTAGGCAATGACGACGGGCTACCAAATATTATCCAGGGGCCTCCAGCCAGGCTGCTTCTTAGTAGCTCTGCGATCTTAGCAAGCCTCTGAACCTCTGTCTACCTTAATTTTCCCAACTGTCAAATGGGGATAATTTGCAAGGCTATAATGAGTTAATACATGAAACAAACTTAGAGTCTGATGGATGGCCAGCGCTCAGTGTGCGCTGCTGTTATTAGCGTACTCTAGCCAGCCTCCCAGTCTTCTTTTAAGGCTTTCTGCTATATCCACCCCATTTCCCTGAACAGCAGTGGATCAGAAGTAAGAGAGCCCATTCTGGTCCCAGCTCTGTCCCTAATGGATCACATAAGCCATTAGGTGATTCCCTTCCCCCCTTGGGGCTTCAGGCTCCTTGTCTGTACAATGAGGGGGAGCTGGACTCTTTGCTCTCTATGGGGTCTTCTATAATGCTATAGATTGAATGTGTATCCCCTCAAGATTCACGTTGAAATCCTAATCCCCCAAGTGATGGCATTAGGAGGTGGGGCCTTTGGGGGTGATTAGGTCTCAAAGACTCCATATGACTTAATGGGCATAACGGAATTAGTGCTTTTAGAAAAGCAACCTCACAGAGCTCCCTTGCTTGCCCCTTCCGTCATGTGTGGACACAATAAGAAGACTGCCTTCTACGCACCAGGAAGAGGGCCCTCACCAGACACTGAATCTGCCAGCGCCTTGATCTTGGACTTCCCAGCCTCCAGAACTATGAGAAAGAAATTTCTGTTGTTTATAAGCCATGAGTCTATGGTATTTTGTAACAGCAGCCTGAATGGACTAAGACACTCCAAAATCCTAACCCAGCAAATACGCCTGTCTCCCCCTTCCTCACCCATGACCTGGCCCCATGCCTGGGATGGAGGGGACAGTGTCCCTTCCAGCCTTGCTCATATGTTCCTACAGTACAGTAGGAAGGTCTGGCTGTCCATGGAGACCACTGCACCAACCTGGGGAAGGGATGGAGAGAAGAAAGGGTACCAGGACGGCAGGGCACCTTCAGAGTCTGTTTTCCTGGGACGGGGTGTCCTTTGTACCAACCCACACTCCCACACTGGGTCACTCTCCACGAGCAGGTACTGCCACCTCCATTGCTGAGAAGGCCGAACATTCTGGATGGAAAGCCAGGCTGCCATGTTGGCAGAGTCTCTATGAGAAGCATAAGTGGGCAGTTTTTAATGGGGCTTAGAGAGAGATACCCAAAGGAGGTGATCTGGGACCTGTGGGAGCATGGGAACTGGATGGAGGGAGCAGCAAGGAAGGCTTCTCAGAGGAGGTGATGCTGAGTCTGATCCCCAGGATAAGCAAAGGGCTGCAAGGAAGGACAGGCGGGAATGGGAGCAACCCATGGAGGCATGAAGGAGGCCAGCCCTCAGGGAGTTCCCATCTGGGGGGATGTCAGACAGGCCAACAGCAGCCCCCGACTTGGAGTTGGCAGAGGGGAGTCGGTACCAGCTGGCGTCCAGGGCTCTAACTGGCTTCCTGGAGGAGGTGGAGGGCAGGCCGGGCAATGACTCACCAGTGTGCCAAGATGATGTCCCCACGTACCCAAAGCTGTACCGGAGCTCCCGGAGCCGGAAGGCAGGCTATCTGCGGGGGGATACTTCGCCTTCCTCACCGCCATCCGCCCCTGGAGGGCAGTGAGTGAGGTCTCCAGTCCCAAGGAGAGCAGGGACATAGTATTCTGGTTCCCGATGGTGTCCTTGGTGCCTCTAACAGTGCCTGGCGTGAATCCCTGGGGAAAGAAAGCCACAGGGCTTTGGCCCACCTTGTCCCCTCTGCTCAGAACTCCCTTATCTTATTTAACTGCGTGGCTCTCTCTGCTTAGAGGTCTGCTCCCGAGGAAACCCTCTCCAGCCCCTTTCAACATTGCATCCCCCTATGGATGAACACGCTGATGGTATGAGGCGGATGCGATCAGCCAAATCCAGAACGGAGGAAATTATGTCTACAGGACGAGTCATTGTGTTCCTAAACAAGGAAAAAGAAGGAAAAAAAAAGAGGAAAGACGGGCTGTTACAAGTTGAAATATATTAACTAAATGCAATGTGTGGACCTCATTAGATCCTGATTCAAACAAACGGCCTATAAAGCTGTTCATGGGCCGGCCAGGTGTCTCAGGCGATTGGAGCTCCGTGCTCCTAACTCCGAAGGCTGCCCGTTTGATTCCCACATGGGCCAGTGGGCTCTCAACCACAAGGTTGCCAGTTCGATTCCTCGATTCCCGCAAGGGATAGTGGGGAGTGCCCCCTGCAACTAAGATTGAACACGGCATCTTGAGCTGAGCTGCCGCTGAGCTCCGGGATGGCTCAGTTGGTTGGAGCGCATCCTCTCAACCACAAGGTTGCCGGTTCGACTCCTGCAAGGGAGGGTGGGCTGTGCCCCCTGCAACTAGCAACGACAACTGGACCTGGAACTGAGCTGCGCCCTCCACAACTAAGACTGAAAGGACAACAACTTGACTTGGAAAAATGTCCTGGAAGTACACACTATTCCCCAATAAAGTCCTGTTCCCCTTCCCCAATAAAATCTTTAAAAAAAAAGAAAAAGATATTCATGAAGAGTTCTGGAGATTAGTTGCACAACGTGAATGTACTTGTGACTTAACTGCACACTTGAAAGTGGTTAAGATGGTAAATGTCATGTTATGTGTGTTTTACTACAATTAAAAATGTTAAGATATTCATGGACTGGTTAGGGAATGTGAACACTGACTATATATTAGATGACATTAAGGCATTAATGATTTTTAAAGTGTGACAATGATACGAACAGAGTCTGAATCGCTCAGTGATACCAACAGATCTATTTACAGATGAAATGACATGTCTGGGATTTGCTTTACAATAATCTAGAAGGGACAGAGACATGGGGAGATGAAGATAAACCAAAACTGACCACATCTGTTGAAGCTGGGTACATAAGGCTTCATTACGCCATTCTCTCTCTTCTTTTGGGTGTGTCTGAAAATATCCATGATCAAAAAAAGAACAAAAGAACAGAAAAAAGGAAAAACTCGCGCCCCTCCATCATGCCTTTTTTCTTCCCAGTACTCACCCCTGCTGGCCATATCAGAGCCTTGTCTGCTGTGTCTCCCCTGGATGGGGGTGCTGAGGGAGCAGGGCTGTGTCTCATTCACAGCTGTATTCCCAGGGCCTGGAGCAGTGCGTGCGTATCACCCAGCTCACAGCTGTGGGCCCAGGTTGGTGTGGCCTCTTCAGCTTGAGCTCTGAACAACTGTCGACGTACAGCTGTCTCAACCCCAGTTCTGACCTTGGAGGGCTATGGGTGAGTCTCTTAGAGGCAAACCACTCACCTAGGAAGATGTGGGTGCTATGGTGGACAAGAGGACTTGCCCCAGGTCAGGGAGAGGCAGTGAGGGGACAGGGCCGTGTCTGGACAGAAGCCCCCCCCCCCCGCCCCAATGCCCTGCCCCCGAGAGTGGCCCAACCCCATATGGACATAATTGTACCAGTCACTGCTTTTGGAGCCTCCAAATACCGAGCCTGGCTGGAGCTAGGGTCACAGGTCACTGAGGGAGGCCATGCCCGTACCCAGGGGCCCAGGAGCCAACTTCCGGAGAAAAGGGGCAGGTGAGGAGCTAGATTCCATCCACCCTCAAAGCCCTCAGCTTGGTTCCCACCTGGGACAGGTGAGATGATCACCCTTCCACGTGTGCAGAGAGCCTCTCCAGTTGGCACTGCTAGGTACAGGGCATGATCCCAGCAGGTTCCATGACCTGGGGGGACTCTGGAAACTGGGATAGTCAGTGAACTGAGTACCACCATCAGAGTGCTGGAGCAGGATGGGAGGATGCTGAGAATTTGTCATTTCAAATTACCTTCCCAGTCTCCCACCTGAGTCCACGGCCACCCCGCCCCATGAACCCATGGGTGCCTGGACTGTCACAGAAAGATGTCACGGTCTTCCTAAAGCCGAAACAGGCCAATTAGTGCAGGAGACAGCTCTGGAGTCAGGCAGACTTGGGCTTGGCCTCCCTCTCTCTGCTCCTTTACCAGCTCTGGAATGGCAGGCAAGTCACCTGGTTCATCTCGCAGTCTCAGTTTCCTCACCCATATAATGGGCACAATGTGGGGTGACCCACAGTGGAGACCAGGGCTGGTGTCCGGTCTGCATTCTGCAGTTCCTAGCAGAACTTGCCCACGGGGCCTCCATTCATATTTGTGGAATTTGAGCCCACGGGGTGGTCAGCCCAGCCGCCCCCCCTTGCTGCTCCTATTTCTCAGGCCTCCTAGGTGTGGGGTCCAAGTCTGAGACATTGACATTGGTTTTGGGGAGGCCAAAAGGCCTGCTCTGCTTCCTTCTCTGGAGGCTGGTACATTCTGTGAGGAATGGTGTTCCTCTTAGGGGAGAAGGACTGAGCAGATTCGCTGTCAAGGCTCTGGGCTGAGGCAGCTGGTTCTAGGGAGACGGGAAAGCAGAGCCACCTCACCTGTCGCCACACCTGCTTGTGCTGCCTCGGGGAGGGAGCTGGGTGCCCCTTTCCCAACAGATCCGGTGGGGGGCACACAGCGAGGCTGCAACCCCATCAGAGATGCTTTCCTATCTCAGTCTCCCATCTTCTCCCACACCTCAGGGGTGCGCAGCGCGTCACAGTTTACAAAGGGCCCTGAACGCCAGCAGTGTGGGTGGCAGTGGAGGCGAGGCTGACTATCGCATTTTATGCACAAGAGGGAAGTCAGATTGGAGGAGCTGCAGAGCCTGGGCCAGACCAGTGATGCAACTGGGAGCCGCATGGGGGCCCAGCCAGTGTCCCCACCCCTTCCCAAACACTCTTACACATTCCAGTTTCTCTTCAAGGAGGGAAGGGGCTGCTTCTTCGCTTGTCTCAGACTGGCTTTGCCCACAGGGCTATTACTGCCATCCAAAAAGATCTCCTCGACCTGGTCCCCAAGGAGGGTAACTGGGAGGGAAAGGAGGTGGCCAGCTTCAGAGTGCAAAGGAGTACTGGGGACTAGGGGCATGGCCGTCAGGAGCCACGGGCAGTGGCGCCCTCCTCCCCCACCCCTTCACTCCAAGTCATGGTTGGGTCTCAGCATCACACCTGGATAGCGTTGCCACTACCAGCCCTGGAGCGGGGGAAACACTGATATTTGTATGGGAAGCTTTGCTGGTGGTTCCAGGATGGTGGTTCTGGTCCAGGTGGGGGACCTCAAGCCATCAGTCACATCTGTTCAGAAACTTCCTTCTGTACTCCGGGTGGAGTCATGCCCTTGCCTCCACACTCTCCAACTCTCCCTGTAAGCCGAGGTACCCAGCAGCAGCTCCCAGCCACACACACTCATATAGTCCCTAGGGTCCTGGCCGAGGCTGGGCAGATCCCTGCAGCCATGATGTGGGGCTGAAGGCACAGAAGGCCACCCCTAGTCACCATGGTAGCCACCCTGTCCAGAGAACAGCACTCCATGGACCAGCTTGCACTGAAAAATGTCGCAGAGGAATACACACCAAGAGGGCACTTGACAAACATTTATTGAGCACCTACTATGTGCCAGGCCCTATGCAGGGCTCTAGGAAAACAAAGTCACGGCGACCTAATCCCTGCCCGGAAGGAGCTCACAGTCTAGTGGATCAAATCATCAATCAAATTAACAGCAGTGCAGGTGCATTTAGCGTCACGATTTTACAACGAGCTTGTATATACGTTTTCTCAATTGTGAACATCCAGCAACACAGCCACGTTGTTTAAAAGCACATCGGCATAAATGTAAACACAGTCACACGATTGAAAGGACAGACAGAAATCACCCGCAATAATTCATATTTGTGTTTCAGAGCCAGCTTTTCAGCATTTACTCCTTTGTATTAGGGAGGATACGAGTTTTACCCATCTGCAGAAACGGCAGTAGAGACATGGGGGAGTTCCGTGGCCCGCCTGACCACACTGGTGGAAGCGCCCTAGACACACACGGGATCCTGAATCTTTGCCCACGGCCTTCTCTCCACCACGTACGTCTTCTAATCTCCCCTGGACAAGGGGCCCACATATCCTTGGAGATAACTGAGTCAGAAGGGGAAAAAGGACCATGTCCCATGAGTCAACCACACTGAGAGATCACTCACGCACCCCTGGTTTGGCCCACGCTGGCCCACGAGTGACATCAGCTCTGATAAGCACACAACACGGCACCGTCGGGCCTAGATCCTTCCTGACTTAGAGATGAGCTTTCCTGGATGGTCTCAAAGCCTGGTTGAGTCTGTCATACGGGAACCACTGACCTCGAGTCCTAGCGGTGCCCCTCTTGCTGAACGCTCAGCATCTATCAGGAGCAGGTGCCAAGGAGGCATTGTCCTAGTTGTCCCACTTGCCCCTGGATTCTAAAAGGGACAGTGGGGTTTGGGCCCACTGCTCCGTGTCCCTCTTCAGAGCTCCACATCACCAAAGGGGAAAAACAAATGCCACAACCTTCTGGCCTGTGATGGTTAGTTTAGGAGAGTAAGGGATCTGGGGAAGAGACCCAAAGCAGCCCTCTCCTGGTCTGGGGCATGGGGAAACCAGGCTGAGGACTGGGTTTCATTAAGCCAAGGAGAGGGCGGGACAAAGCTGAGCAGCTGAGTGTGTGGAGCTGCAAGGCTGAAGGCAGGGCTGCATTTAGGACCCCGTGCCCACCTCCCCGTCTGGGGTGGGGGTCAGGAGGCATCTCTCGCAGTGCACGCCAGCCACAGTGTTCCACTTTGGACAGGCCAAGTTAAGTCTCAGCTCTACGGTGTAAGCGGCCTTGGGCACCCCCACCATGGCCTCTCTTGGACAGTGGTCTCTCAAGTGAGTCAGAAAGTACAGTATGTTAAATAGGTGTTTCTGACCCCATTTCCAGGGACAGGGAAGAAAGGAGCCAGGGGCTCCTCTGTGACTGACACCAAGTCAGCCCTCACCTTCTAGCCCAACAAAGCCCTGCCCTGGCCCTGCTCCACCTTCTGGGGCAGGGGGTAGGTACGTGGGGGGCTTTCTGGCTCCCACCAAGACAACCTTTTAGCCTTCCTGTCAAGGTTGTTCCAGGAGGCCAGATATCCTGCTAGCAAACCCCTTCCCCCAATGATGGCCCAGACGGAACTCTCTTAATAAAAAAAAATAATTTATTGTCAACAAAGGAGATATATACAACAAGAAACAGGAGAAAGGAGAATGGGAGTGAATGGAGCCCTCAGACGGGCTGCGTGGGCCTCCTGCAGGGACAGAGTGGGAAGAGGTAATGGAGGCCTCCTGGTTTAGGAGCCTGAACGAGGGTGGGGGGAGGAGAGGCGACCCCCGAGGTAGTGGGACTCAGTTCAAACCCCGTGATGACCACCTCTTGTGTAAGGCACTGTGCCAAGGGAGAATGGTGGGGGGTGAAGAGAGGGTGGGAGGAGGTGGGGGACAGAGAGGTCTGGGTCAGCAGAAGGATCGGGGTAGGTGTTCTCCACAAGCCCAATGCCCCACCACACGACAGCCTCAGCCACCCTTGCCCACCTTGCCAGGCAGACATTTTCCAGTGCCGTCAACTAACAGCAGATGCTGCCCCCTTCCCTCTCCTCCATCCTGCCTCGGCACCTGGTTTTACTCTCCATCAGGTGGCAGAGCTGGCAGCTCCCAGTGAGAAGCCAAAAGGGGCTGCTGCCTCCCCTCCCCCCGCCCCAGGAAAGCAAGAACCTACACAGCACTCCCTGCCTCTGGCTTTCCCCCCACAGTGGTGTTGGATTCCGACAGAACCGCAGGCCAGTCTGGGGTGTCACCTGCTCCCATACCCTTGGTGCCCTGGGGATGCTTGGACCAGTCTTGCAGGAGGCTGACTGCCGGGGGTTCCTCCATCCGCACACGGATAACCTGGAGATCCAGCGTCCCTCGAAGGCCCGGAGGGGGAGCTGGGCAGGAACGGGAGCAGAGAGCAGAGTCAGGGCCCTGCAGAAAGCCCACTAGAAGGGCGTTCCCTGTAGGTCTCTGCAAACCACACCCCCATTTCCAGAGCCCAGGGCCTGGTGCAAGGGGAGGTCCAAGGAGAGTGGGAGGCTCCAGTCCTGGCAGACCCCAGGACCACTACCAACCAGCAAACAAGGTCACCTCTCAAGGTCGGATACAAGCCGACACCCCACGTTGCCTTTCTCCTGTGCATGTATTTTGGCACATGGATGCTAATGCTGTCCCCTTCCCCCAACTCTGTCTGACCTTAGGCTGGCTCCTTTTCATCCCAAACTTACTGGGTATCCTGGCCTGAGGGGTTGTGCCCTGTATGGGCAGAGGTGACGGATGGGTGGGGAATGAGACCTGGCTTTGCCCACCACGGAGCTCCTGAGTGAATGTGCAGGGTAGGGAAGAGAGCCATAGATGGAGAGACCTGGCTCGGCACCTGGCTTTCACCCTGGACAAGCGCTTCATCTCCTGAGAGTCAGTGCCTACCACCCAGGAACCAGATGCCACCTCAGCAGGGGCACAAGCCACTCAGCAGGGGCAAACTGGGCCTCGAGGTAGGAAAAAGCAGAGTGCTGACAGCCACTGCGCAGCTACCACAACGCCCGCTGACACGGGCACCTCCAAGTTACTTTACATTGAGGAGCAAATCAGAAAATGGAGACTGCAATGCTGCAATCCTGTACTGAGAAGGGGCTGTGTGTGGTTTTCTTCTAGATTTTGGAGACCCAGTGATTTCAAACGTGGCAGAGAAAATGGGTATAATTTTGCTGTAGACTGCTAGGGTTTAAATGACCGCATGGCTGCCACCAAGGGTTGCACAACTGAGTTGCACAACAAATACAAATCCTGCTTTGTATTTGAAGCTGGTTCGTCTCCCTGACAAACTAAGTTCCTTGAGGGCAGGCTGACTCGCACCCATTTGCTCCTTAATTCCATAATAACTTATGGGGCCACTACGCAGTGCCCAACCCTATTCCAGTCGCTAAGGGTACAGCAGCGTCTGGCGCGCACCGAGTGGCCTTCTCGGAATTTATGTTCCAGTGGTAAGAGCCAATCCACGGAATAAACAAAAGACACAATATGATATATATGGACAGAAACAAAGGAAAAACACATGCCAGGGAAGGGGACAGGAAGGGTCTCATGGAGCTGACAAGTGAACAAGATGGACAGGAAGTGAGGCATCAGCTACTCGGAGAGCTGGGGGAACAGCATTTCAGGCGGAAGGAAGAGAAAGTGCAGGCGCCTGGTGGAGCCCGTCTGCTGCCATTGGAACAAACAGCAAGGCCAGTAGCTGCCCAGAGCGAGCAGCTCGGGGAAAGAGGCAAAGATCCTGGGGTGACGATCATGTCACCATGAGGACTGTTTTTCATCTGGAGAGTGACGGGAACAGCATGGAAGGGCTATGAGAAGAGCAGGAACAGGACACGACTTGGGTTTTCAATTGGGACACTGGATGCTGGAGGGAGGGTAGGAGCAGGTGGATGTGCTTCTTGGCACTGTGGGCAGGGTGTGTGCGTGGGCACAGGGGAAACCCACATAGGCTGCTGCTTATTGGTGAGGGGCTGAGCGAGGCGCCTGACCCCCCCCCCCTCGAGGCTCAGTGTCCTGTTCTGTAAAATGGAAATCATAATACTTTACATGACGGCTGTGTGGACTTAAGGAGATAACACATTAAGAGAGTCTGGAACATAGTAAGAGCTAAGTTAGAGAACACAAAACAATGGAATTACGTGCCAATCCTTCCTGGCAGCAAGGAAGGGAAGGGTGACGGTGGGGTGGAGAGGGAAGGGGAGCATCAGGAGAGCCAGGCCCGAGACATCATAGAGATGTCCTTTCAGAAACTGTGAGGGGGGGCCGGCCCAGTGGCTCAGGCGGTTGGAGCTCCGAGCTCCTAATGCCGAAGGTTGCTGGTTTGATTCCCACATGGGCCAGTGGGCTCTCAACCACAAGCTTGCCAGTTCAATTCCTCGACTCCCGCAAGGGATGGTGGGTAGTGCCCCCTGCAACTAAGATTGAACACTGCACCTTGAGCTGAGCTGCCACTGAGCTCCCGGATGGTTCAGTTGGTTGGAACACAGGCTCTCAAACCACAAGGTTGCCTGTTCAACTCAACTTCCACAAGGGATGGTGGGCTGCACCCCCTGCAACTAACAGCAACTGGACCTGGAGCTGAGCTGCGCCCTTCACAACTAAGAATGAAAGGACAACAACTTGACTTGGAAAAAGACTTGGAAGTGCACACTGTTCCCAATAAAATCCTGTTCCCCTTCCCCAATAAAATCTTAAAAAAAAACTGGGAGGGATCAGAGCCCCAGGGCCACAGGAGCAAGCCAGGAGGACTCGATCACGCTTAGTCGCATCAGCACCCAAGCCCAGAATGGCCTCCCTCCTCACCCACCCATTCCACATTTGTGCACGTGTGTGTACATGTGTACACCTTCTCCAGAGGCGGGGGTTGAATCCAGTTCTTTTGTTTCTCATTAAGGCTTGTCTCCGAGCAACTCTGGAAATGTCACCACCAGAAGGACAGGTGAAGGCAGCCACCATCCACTCATCTGTCAACAAATCTTTACTAAGGGCTTTGTTTGTGTCAGGCACTGTTCTAGGTGCTGAGGATACAGCAGTGAACAGAATCTTCTGAAGCTCACACGCTCTTGCACACACACGCACACTCACTCTTTCCTCAGCCTGGGAACACACTGGGTCTGGCCAAGGGACCCTAAGCCAGGTCTCTAGGTCCTACTCCAATTAATCACCAGCAAGACAAGATGCTCTTTTTTCAACTACTTGTGAGTGGGCGCCCAGGGTCACCTTCTCTGCTGGCCTGGGCACCCTCCCGACCTTCATCCTGCAAGGCCCTTGGGAAGTTCCAGAAAGTCACATCCATCAGCTCAGCTGACCAGACCACAGTGAACTTCTCCAATTTCTAAAGCCTCGATTTTTAAACTTTTTAAAGTGGTAGGATCTTTATTCAAATAAAGTCTTCAAATAAAACAACTCAAAGTAGAGACACTCTGGTTGAAGCTTCACAGGTTTCTGAGAAATCTGTCCAAGCTTTGGGATCTTGAAACAGCCTGAAACCAGCGGTGTGGAGCCTTCGCTCTGCAGAGCCAGTGTGGGTGCCCACAATTCTCTGCTGCAATGTCTCCGCCCTGTACCCCAGACAGACTGTGAGCTTCTTGGGAACAAAGGCTGCCTCACTCATGCCATTTCCCAGAGTGCTTTGCTCGGGGCTGGGCTGTAGGAACATTTGCTGCTGCACCATTTAGTGTCTTCTCTGGCTTCCGGGCCATGTCCAACCGCCATAGATCCTGCCACTGCTGCGAATACCTGTTAGTCCCCTCCATCTCTCTCACGTTACTCAATCAGCTTGTTGAACCCCAAAGTCTCAGGCTTTGTCCACTCACCCCAAAGCAACCTGAGAGCTTGGTTCCCTTCTCAGCTACTCACCACTCCAGATAGGTGGAGTTTGGGCGCAGGGTACCCCAGGTCTCAAAATGAAGGCTCCCTTCCGAGAATGAACCCAGAAGACCCACTGAACAGTGGAAGAGGTCAGCCATTTAGAGCAGTGATCCACCGAAGAGAATGAGGAGACTCGGAAACGCTCAAGTCCAAGCAGAGCACAGTCTCAGGGAGGCAGAACTGGAATGTGACTCAAGCTGAAACTTGAGACAGTTAAAAACGTGATCTACACGAAGGGATGAGGCCTGCCTCGAGATCAGAAAAAGCGGAGCCCATTTTGGTAAAAAAAAAATAAAGGAAAGGGCACGTATGCACGCACACACACAGCTTATGAAAGGTCTGACGGATACTAAGCAAACACTGCTAACAGTGGTCACCGCTGGGGCATGATATGGGCTGGAGAAGCGGCAACACTTGCGTTTTTCTTTCGTGTGTGATCTTTCTCAGGCTCTAATTCCAAATGCACATTTCAGACAAGAGGGGACAAAGGCACGCTCTGTGTCACTCATTCACTCCTCCAAGAACCATCTCCTGAGCCCAAGATGCTGTGAGTAGAGCCTGGCATGGCGAGAGAAGAGCCGGGCTCAGCCTCGGCCCTGCGGGAACACCTAGTCTCATCGGAATTCTGCCCCTGCTTGGCTGCGGGACAGTGGTAGGCAGAACACTGGCCCCCTAACGATGGCCACGTCCTAATCCCGGGACCTGTGAATGTGGCTGCTCCACCACAAGGGGTTAAGGCTACAGATGGAACTAATGGTACCAATCAGCTGACTTTAAAATAAAAGATTCTTCTGGATGATCTGGGTGGGCTCAGTGTAATCACCAGGGTCCTTACGTCGGGGAAGAGGGAGGCAGACGAGTCAGACCACAGACAGCAGCGTGAGAAAGACTCTGCCGGCCACTGTGGGCTTTGAAGACGGGAGAGCACGAGGCAAGCAATGTGGGCGGCCTCTAGAAGCCGGAAAAGGTAAGAAAACGGACTTCCTCCTAGAGCCTCCAGAAGAAATGCGGCCCTGCCGACACCTTGATTTCAGCCAGTGAGACCCATTCCACACTTTCGGTCTCCAGAATTGAAAAGTAGTATGTTTGTGTTGTTGTAAGTCACTAAGTTTGTGGTAACTTGTGCCAGCAGCCACAAGAAAATACAAGCACCATGGGGAAGAAGGAACTATCTCTCTGAGGGTCTCCATCTGGAAAAGGTCTTTTTATAAGGACCAAATGAACTGCTCAAGTTCCTTAAAATCGGCAGGACACGCCACAAACACACACTTACTGCTCTCATCAGGCAGCTCACTGAGCTGCTTTCCCCACAGAGGTGTCTGCCAAGTGTTCACTACTGGTCTAGTGTCCTGTTAACAGTCCCATTTTGGCCCCTGCTCTACCAGGGCAAGGTGGGCACCTCTCAGGCTCCAGCTAGAATCAACCTAAGTGTGGTGATGGGTGGCAAGCTTTGGGGAGCACTGGCCTAGCCCAAGCTAACGACCTTCCAGGACACCCCCAAGGAGCTCTCAGAAAAGCCACGCTGCCTGGCCAGCCTCCAGCCTCCAAGTCCGCCTGCCCCTGGCCCCATCTCCCAGGGGACCTGAGCATCAACCACCTCTATCCTGAGCTCCGCTGCAGCAGCCTCAAGAAGGTCAGAGCCCCTGCCTGCCCCCCTCGTTGTCCTCTCTCAGGAGCTCACCTGGAGAGGGGCTTTCCGGCTGGGGAAGGCCTCCTTCAGCTGCTCTCCCGTCTTTGGGCACGGCCTTGCTGTCTGAGGTCCTGAGCTGGGTGTGGGAGAAAAGCTGGAGGACGAAGCCGGGAGGGAAGCTGCCGTCAGTGAAGTGACGGACTTCAGTGGGAGCTGCAAAAGTCTCTGTGGGCGAGTCAGGTGACGGAGGGTCTGGAAGGGGGGACAGAATGGAACTGTGAGTCCAGGACGCTGGGCAGCCTAACACCACTGAGGCCAGAATCCACAGGGCTGAGCCCGAGGCCTCAGGTGAGGTGCAGGTGCCCTCGGCATGGGCCTTGCCTCCTGCCCACCCCCCAGGCCTCCGGTTCACCTGGGTCTGGGTCCGGATCCAGGTCCAGGTTTTTGGTCACGGTTCTGCCTCTTTTCTTTCTGACTGGCTCTTCCCCAGAGGGCTCCTTCCATCTCTGACCACGGGGCTTCTTATTTACTTGCTCTGCAACAGGGGCAGCTGCAAAAAGAAAAGGCCTCATACCTTTCTAAGGGGACATGCCAGAACCCCAGAACCTCAGGACTGCTGAAGCCACCTGCCCAGCAGCCTCTCCCCGCCAGAACACAGGCACGTTTCCCCGCCTCCCCAGCTCAGCCTCACTAGCTCCCCATGACTGACCCGGAAGGTCGAGGGGGCGGAGTCCCCTGGGCCGGCTTCTCCTGGGGAGGGATGGATTGTCCTCAGAGTCAAGGAGAACGACAATCTCTGCGGGCGTTCTGGCAGGATCTGGGGCGGACGCAGGGTCTGCATCCACATCCTGGCCTGAGTCTGAAGGGGGCAAACGCCCCATGAGTTTCAGGTGTTCCCACAGGTTCGACTCTGCCCCGCCCACCCCACGCCCACCTACCTGAGTTGAGTGGGGACGGCTGCTCAGCTCTGGTGTCTTGCAAAAGGGCCACCCCCTCGCTCCAGGCCTCCAGGATGTTGCTCTTCTCAGAAGGGCTCAGGTCCAGCGTGTGCGGATGCTGCTCCAGGATGTGCGCGCGCGCCGTGTCCGCAGAGGGGGACCGGATCTCGGCCCCACACACCATGCACAGTGCCCGCCCACTGCCTCCTGGGCTGTTCCCCACCAGGAACTCCTGCTCCCAAGACATCTGCTGCTTGGGCTCCTCGCAGCCGTCACTGCCTGCCTCCAGCAGGCTGGGCCGAGGCAGTGGGGTCTTCTCCTGTTGGGCCACTATTGAGAGAGAAGAGGGGGCAGTGTTATCAACAAAGGTACCCATGGCCAGTAATACTTAGAACACAAGTCCCCAAACTTGGTGGTATGGTGTTGGAGGAGGAGCATTCCCACTGTTAAAAAAAAAAAAAAAAAGTCACTTTAAAATAGAGCCGAAGCTTCCATCCCAGAGGAACTGCCTTGCTCATCTACGCCTCAAACCTTTGGAATGTTAAAAGGGCAAAATAACCTTTGGACTGGACCTAAAGCAACACTGTGTCCTAAAGAACTGTTTGCATGGATAACAAGAAAGCAGATATTATGACTACCAGACTGAAATAAAATAAAAAAAATTCATTATTTAGCTTATCTGCACCAACAGAAATGCCTTCCTTCTATTGATGTAATTGTTCCCCTTCCCTTTCTCATAAATACCTCTTGCCTTTGTCTCCTAAGCAGAACATTATTTGTGTTTCTGCCTGAATTAGTGATTCCCGAATAACTACTCTTTTTCATCTCAAATAAATGCTTGTTGCTTCTCACTTTGGCCATTTTACATTAACACTATCCGCAGTCTTTTTCTCCCTTCCTGAGCCCATGAGGTGCTAGTCACATAAAACAGCCTATGTATGTCCCTTGGTATCCTGCTAGAGCACCTTCATACCTCCTTTCAATCTAGTCTCAGACAGACCACAGGTCCACATGTGTTTTTCCAAAAGGCTATGATAGTCTTCATTTCTTCAGCCTTGGCGCCTCTGCCCAGACCCCCCAATCAGTCTGGCAAATTCCTCCCCTTCCTTCATGGCCCTCCTAAAGCCCTCACCCCCTTGGAAGTCTTCCTAATCTCCCACCCCTGGCAGTTGATTAAATCCACATCTGAGGGCCGGCCTGGTAGCTCAAGTGGTTGGAGCTCCGTGCTCCTAACGCCGAAGGCTGCCGGTTCAATTCCCACATGGGCCAGTGCCAGATGGCTCAGTTGGTTGGAGCAAGTCCTCTCAACAACAAGGTTGCCGGTTTGACTCCTCGACTCCCGCAGGGGATGGTGGGCTCTGCCCCCTGCAACTAAGACTGAACAGGCACCTTGAGCTGAGCTGCTGCTGAGCTCCCGGATGGCTCAGTTGGTTGGAGCGTGTCCTCTCAACCAGAAGGTTGCCGGTTCGACTCCCCCAAGGGAGGGTGGGCTGTGCCCCCTGCAACTAGCAACAGCAACTGGACCTGGAGCTGAGCTGCGCCCTCCACAACTAAGACTGAAAGGACAACAACTTGACTTGAAAAAAAGTCCTGGAAGTACACACTGTTGCCCTCCCCTCCCTCCCCCCCAAAAAAAATCCATATCTGATTTCCAGGCCACAGCACACTTTCTTGAGGACAAAGACAGTTAAATTTTATCATCATGTTGTCCCAACGGGGTCTGGCACATAGGAGAGGAGATGCTCAGTGAGCCTCCGATCCGATCAGTGAATGACTTCACCTGTTGAGGCCCCTTCAGAAGGCTACCCCATCCCATCAAAATTAGCCTTACACGGTGGCCATGACCTCATCCCCACCAGTCTGCCTGGTACCTGCCCTTACACAGTGCACATAGACCCTAGCTGCCAGGGCAGGAATTCTTTGCAGCTCAGCAAAGGCAGGCAGCTCAGTGCTTGTGCAGAGGGCCTACGATATAATACCTCATGGCTACACCTCTCTCCCACCAGAGAGGATAGGACAAAGTACAAATATGAAAGGCCCTAACACCTGGGGACTGGATGGAAGAGGTAGCATTTGAAACACATATAAGAATTGGTTTGGATCTACATTCAAAGCTGTGTTGTACCTATGCCCCATGTTACCATGGGCAGGAATCTTGATCCCCGAATTGCAACCAGGCTTTCTTTCCCATCACTCTCCAAGACAGCTCTCGTCAAGGTCACCAATGCTAAACTCAGTGTTCAGTTCTTAAATCTCATCTTTTTTTTTTTTTTTTTAAAGATTTTATTGGGGAAGGGGAACAGGACTTTATTAGGGAACAGTGTGTACTTCCAGGACTTTTTTCCAAGTCAAGTTGTTGTCCTTCCAATCTTAGTTGTAGAGGATGCCGTCCAGTTGCCGTTGCTAGTTGCAGGGTGGGTTGCTACCCACCATCCCTTGCAGGAGTCGAGGAATCAAACTGGCAACCTTGTGGTTGAGAGCCCACTGGCCCATGTGGGAATCGAACCGGCAGCCTTCTGAGTTAGGAGCATGGAGCACGGAGCTCCAACCGCCTGAGCCACAGGGCCCACCCCTTAAACCTCATCTTTTGACTGATCACTTTTTCCATCTTGATTTCTGTCACTTAGCTTCCAAGGTACCACCTTCTGTTGGGGCTTTTTTTCAGTCACCGATGCTGGTTCATTTCCTTCCCTCATCATTTCTTCCCAGGTGCTCACACAACTCCCTCACCTTTTCTAGGCTGTTGCTAAAGAACTGTCTTCTCACCATGGCCTTCACCACCACCCTATAGAAAGCTGGCATCCGCCCATCCACCCAGCACCCCATTCCCCTTCACTGCTTCATTTCCTCCACAGCACACCTCACCACCTAACAGTATAAGCTATATTTGTTCCTTGTGTCTCCCCACTACACTGTAGGCTCCGTAACAGCATAGATGTTTGATCGTTCACACTTGTATCTCCAGCACCAAGAACAGTGCCCCACATGTAGTGGCTCAGAAATGTCTAACGAGGGCCTGACTCCATCTCCAACCTGGAATCACTGGAGCGTGCTATGACTCTGTCATCGGACCCCTTCTCTGTCTAGCCTCTTCCTCTGGTCTTGTCCCATTGCCTGCTTGCTGACAACTCCTATTTATACCTCCAGCCACGCTCTCCATGAGCCTAACTTCCTGTGTGACATCTCCACTTGAATGTGTCAGAGGCATCTCAAACTTGCCACGTTCCAACCTGAACTCCCAATCTCCCCCGATCCTGCATCCCCGGCCTCCCCCCTCAGTAAGTGGGAAGCCCGTCCTTCCAGTCGTTCAGGCTAAAACCTTGACTTCATCCTTTCTCTCCCACCCAAATCTTCAAGAAGCTTCTTGCTTCAGGATCTCTGTACCTATGATTCTGTCTAAAATGCTTTTTGTCCGACCATCTGTAAGGTTCACTCCTGTACTTCGAGTCTACTCACATTTCACCTTTTTAGAGAAGCCTTTCCTGACCAGTCGATATTCCAAATAAGACTCATTCCACTCTTCTCCTCTGCTTTACTGTTCTCCAAAACGCTTATCGTCACCTGACATACTACGCATTTATTTGCCTGCCTTTAGTGATATATATACACAATCATATATATATATGTATGTATATATGTATATACATACATATATATATATATTCCCAAAGCGCAGAGTTTCATCTTTGTTTATAGCCACTAGCGTGCCCAGCCTAAAACAGGGCCCGGAATACAGTAAGCATCCAGTAACCATTATAGCTTCTCTGGACTTCTAGTTCCTTCATCCCTAACAGTGGGGAAGAAGACCGCTCTTACAGGTCGTTGAAAGGCCTGAGACAGCTAGCGTCCAGCATTCAATAAATATCAGCAGAAGTAGGGACAGAATCCCTCTGCTGGACTGAAAGCTCAGAGAAGGGTGGCACCTTGATTTCCCTCTCGTTTTATAAACCGTCTGATTCGAAAAGAGTGAGCAGCAGTGTAGACAGACATGATGGTCCACTGAGGTAAAATGAACAGCTTTCCTTTCAACCTCTCTTGGGTACTTTCCCTCCAAAGAGAAGAGGAATCTGGCAATGAAAAATATGTGCATTTTCAGGACTATCAAGTCTTCCATTAAGGTGGCCCTGTGCTTCCTTAAGGTTTGCAAGATTCTGAGGAGTGAAGAAACTGGTCCAAGGGGAGGGGAGAGTGAGCATCCCCAGACCATTCCTCAAATTCCCTCCCAAGGCCAATCTCGTTCTAGGGTGGCTGAGGGTCCCCCTACAAGCATTTCTTTTCCGAAACTGGGTGCCGTAAGCAATCCCATTCACCCCTGAAGATTCTGACACCTGTGGCTTGTGCAAGCCAAAGGCCCGGGAATGGACGAGGGGCATGAAAGCTTTACGCCCGGGGCGAGGGTGGGAGAGGGGCCTTAAAATCTCCTCTTGGCAGGAGGAAGGGCGCCTGCCTCCACCCTCGGGAACCGCTCCGGACACCAGGCTGCAGCGCTCGGCCTCGGGCCTGGAGGCCTTGCCGCCCCTCGGCCTACAACACAGCCTGGCCCCTGGGCCTGCCTCAGCAGGATAGGAGACGACGGCCACCGACACCCGGCGTCGCCCGGGATCCCACCGCCCAGGAGAGGGGGCGCTCGGGCACCGGAAGATCCGGAGCGCGCCGGGCGTGGATCGAAGGCTCCAGACCCTGGGCGGGGGCGGGGGAGGGGGAATTCAGGGAGGCCTGAGATTCCAAACGCGAGTGGGGGCGGAGCAAGAGCACGCCCGGGCCCAGACCGTCAGGGGAAGGGGGGCGCGGGGCACCAGACTCAAGGTGGGGAGGGGGTGCCCGGGCCGCTGACGGGGTCTGGGGAGCGAGCCCGAGACCGTGACGCGGAAGTGGGGTCCCCTCCCATCCTCACCTCTGAGCATCGGCTCGGGCCGCGGAATTACCGCCACCACCATGGCCTCCTCCTCGTCCTCCCCTTCCTCGCATTTGAGCGTCACTTCGAAGCAGTCCAGCGCGGCGCCCTCGGCCTTCAGGGCCATGGTGCGGCCGGGGGGTATTTCGATGACCGGACGCTGGAGGACGAGCGCGCAGGCCTGGGCGCGCACTCGGCGGCCGCTCCCGCCCGCAGCCCCCTCCCCGTTGCCGGCCGCCCCGCGTGAGCCGGGCCTGTGACGGGCGCGTCCGGACCCCGAGCGGGGAGGGCTTAATCCGGGGCCCCAGCCCCCCGCTGCTCCCTTTTATGGAGGCTCATTGTCGGCGCCCGCCCGGCCGGCCCGCCGCGGACCCACCCCCGAACCCGGCTGGGCCAATCGCACGCGGCTCCGCCCGTTGCACGCGGCTCCGTTAGAATCCCAGGACCCGCGGGGCGGCGGGAAGGGCCGAGCTGGCTCCCGGCTGCCCTCCAGCGTGGAGGAGGGGATCGCGGGCCAGCGATAGGGGACCCCAGACTCCTCCAGGCGAGGTCATCCTGGGCCGAGCCCAGTGGGTCGAGTCCAGTGGGTCGAGCCCGTTGAGATGCCAATCGGGCATATTTTGGTGGCATGAAGAGCTTTGGATTGGGGTTGCTTTTGCCTTTCCCTGACCAAGGCTTCCTCCGCCAGAAGATGCCCTGGGCTGGAGGAGGCGGTAGCGAGGGGCCGTGAGGAAGTGGAAAGGGCCTTGGCATGGGAACAGTGGAGACGGAATTCCTACCAATTTGCCAGCTCTGTGATCTTGGACACGTTATGTTTTCTTAGACTACTTCATTCTCTCTTTGAAAAAACATCGGGGAGTATTCTGGACAAGGGCGTGCAAAGATGAAGAGTCGAGTGGAGGTTGGGCACAAGCAACCTACCGCTAATGTTTGTGATTTCCAGTTTTTAAACGTGAGTGCAGAGATTGTGACTCCCTAAAGTTACACAGAAATCCTTGAGAGCTGGAAGACCAGAGTCCAGTTGCCATGACACTGGTGCATTACAATTCTACTGTGGCTGAGCTTTTGCCTTTGTGACACAGGTGGGCATCACCCTCTGTTGTAGAAGCCCTCCTGAGAGTTCAGTTGAGAAAATGTCGGACACTGAAAATCCATCTTAAAATGATACTGGATCAGTAGTCACTGAATGATGGACAGTCATGTGCCATATACAGTAGTCCCATAATGGTTCCATAAGATTAGCGCTTTCTGAAAAGAGTGACAGCTTCTCAAGAACCTCAGGCAGGTCCTTCAGGAAGTATTCCAGAAGAAGTCATTGTCATAGGAGATGGCAACTACTGGTCTGTTATTGCCCTTGAAGACCTTATTGTGGGACGAGGCACCCAGGGAGAAGACGGTGATATTGATCCTGACCCTGTGTAGGCCTAGGTTAATGTGTGTGTCTGTGTCCTATTTTTAACAAGTTTAAAAAGTAAAAAAGAAAAATTTTAAATAGGGAAAAAAGCTTATAGAAGAAGGATATAAAGAAAATACTGAAAAAATATCTTTGTACAGCTGGACAATGTGGTTGTGTTTTAAACTAAGTGTTATTACAAAAGAGAAAAGCTAAAAAATTTAAAAGTTTATAAAGTAAAAAAGCTACAGTAAACTAAGGTTAATTTAATATTAAATATTTAATAAAAATATATTTTTAATAAACTTAGTGTAGCCTAAGTGTACAGTGTTTATAAAGTCTCCAGTAGTTTACAGTAAGGTCCTGGGCCTTCACATCTACTCACCTTTACCCACTGACTCACCCAGAGCAACTTCCCGTCCTGCAAGCTCCATTCATAGTAAGTGCCCTATAGATAGGTGAACCATTTTTTATCTTTAATATGGTATTTTTACTGTACCTTTTCTATGTTTAGATACACAAATGCTTACCAGTGTGTTACAACTGCCTACAGTACTTAGTACTGCACTTAGTACAAGAACGTGCCGTACAGGTTAGTAGCCCGGGAGCAGTAGGCTGTCCCATAAGCCCAGGTGTGTAGCAGGCGGTACCACCTAGGTCTGTGTAAGTGCGCTCACTCTGTGATGTTCGCAGGACGACGAGATCACCTAACAGTGAATTCCTCAGAACGTACAGGTTTGGATGGAACTTACGACAACACAGAGCAGGAAGTTGAGGCTTAAAGGGTGAAATTACTTAAGCAAGGTAATACAGCAAGAATCCTATTTCATCAAATCTAGGATGAACATTTCCCCTCACATTTGAACAGCTTTGAAACGGGGATTGTTTCTTTATGGACATCAATGTGAAGTTTTAGGAATATTAAGACATGTAAGATGGCCCTTCTGATATTCAGACAGTGCAAACTGTGATTTATAAGAAGCACATATTTGGTCAAAATATAATCTTCATTTGTATGTGGTCTTTATCATTCCTGACTCCCAGCTCTCAAAACCCTTGGAATTTCCTAAGAGTTGCAACTGATAAATGTGTCTTTTGTGATGTGAATGAGGTGACTTTTGGACCCCACCCTAAGGTGGGGACTGGTTGCCAGTAGGAGGCAACCAGGTGGATAGAGGATTGGAACTTCCAGTCTCACTCTCTGATTTTCCGGGAGGGCAGAGGGGCTTGAGGTTGAACCAATTGCCAATAACCAATAATTCAGTCAATCATTGACTATGTAATGAACCCTCCATTAAAACCCAAAAAGGACAGAGAACTTTATCAGAGAACTTCCGTGTTGGGGAACCAGAACACTTCCAATTGGCACTGTGCAGGATCCCAAGCTCCATGAGGACAGAAGTTCCTTTGGGACCTCACCCTATGTATCGCTTCATCTGGCTGTTGATGTATATCTTTTGTAATAAATCAGTAATCTAGTAAGTAAAATGGGTTTTCTTGAGTTCTATGAGCCATTCTAGCAAATTAACCGAACCCAAGGAGGGGATCATGGGAACCTTTGATTTACAGCTCATTGGTCAGAAGTACAGGTAACAACTTTCGATTAGTATCCTGAAGTGGAGAGGGTCATTGGAACCTCCAATTTGTAGCCCAAACTGGCATCTTCTGAGACTGCGCCTTTTACCTGTGGAATCTGATTCTACCTCTGGGAAGATAGTGTCAGAAGTGAGTTGAATTCTCCTACACCATGCTTCTTGGTATGGGGAAGCCAACACATGTACACACACTGGAGTCGGGTCTGGGAAGGATCCCATTCAGACATGATGTCACCAGCAGAACATAAACCATGCTTGGAATTTGGCGTCGATAAGGTTACTTCATGACCACAGAAATGACTTCACCTTTTTCAGTGGTTGCTGCTGCTTTACCAAAGATCTCTCTAGCCCTGCTCAAATCCTGCCTTCTAAATAAACATAAAGATACCCAGTCTCTGAATTGCACCTGCTGCTTGGCAGTATTCAGTCCAAAAACTGGTCTCCACTGGCCTAATCCCTCCATGGAATCATGGAGTGAAAGCCCAACTTGAAGCAGATACATGAAGGTTTGCTTAGGGTGCAACCTCCTCTACTGCAGCGAGTTAAATAAACCTTACTTTTTTGGACTACAGGTTTGTTTCTGGTGGTCTTTGATCAGAGGGCTTTGGCAACCTTCACCAATTTATTTTGCTAACATTTTCATTTTTATTTATATGCAGAGTGATGTGTAATAAAAATCTATGTCAAAATATCAGTCTAACAGAGCTCTTTTAATAACCATAAAACACAATTCCAAAAGCTAGGAAATCACTGAGTCAGAATTTGGCAGCATTTTTTTCTTAGGGGTACATAAAATAATGGTTCATCTTGCAATCTGTGATGGTCTAGATTTAATGAAATGCGGTTAGTTGCAAAAGGAGGACGCAACTCTGGTTCTGTCTGTCCAGTCCTTGCTTTTTCCACTATAGCACCACGCTGCCTCTTACTGAGCGTTAAGCAGTTGTTAAATGAATGAAAAGATAGATATTACTAGCTCCAGTATGTACACAAAGATACCGAATTTGAGAGAAACAAGTCATTTGAGATCAAAGGACTTGAAGTCACAGCAATTCTGTCTGTGAGGTGGGGCTCGTCCGTCACACCTGCTGCTGAGTGGTCTCTCTGTGCCCAGCATCTGAAGGGGACTCCAGACTTTCTTAGATGGACTTATTATGAATTTCCATCCACTGGCTACATAGTGCTAAATGAATACTTGTGGAAGGAATTGGAATCTTAATTACTGAGATAGCCCCATGTGGAGGGAAGAGGGTACAGATTTACCAGACAAGTATGTCTGTAACTCAACAAAACAAATTTGGCCTTGAAATATGAGATTCCTAAAACAGGAAGGATGGACGAGATAGGAGAGGTGGGATGAATTACCTCTGTTTCAGCAATCAGTTGCTCGAGGCCACTCTCCATAATGACCCCTGGGTTGGAGGCCCAAGCTGGGATGAAACATTTCCTTTTGGTACAGCTTTTACTGTAGGAGGCATCTTAGGGCCTCAGTGATGAGACAGGATGGGGAGTGGGCTGCTGCAGGAAATAAGACTAGACAAAGCTCGAAATGAGCGGAAGGCTGTTTGAAGTCTAAGTATGGGAGGGTGTCGCTTCCCTCCTAACTTACTTGGCATTTTGTAGTGGTCTACATAAGCCATAATAAATATATGCCCGTGCTCTTTAGCTCAGTAATCCTATTAACAAGAGTCACCTTAAAATCATCCAAAAGAAGAAAAATAACGACCTAACAAAGATGTCATAGTAGTGTTCACTGCTTGAACTATTGATTCCCTAAAACTTAGTAGACTCTGACTCCTGGAGGAAATTTTATTCAGTTACATGTAGTCAGGGGGTCCCCTTCTCTTAGCTCATGAGTCAGCTGGAACACCTCTGTTACGAAACTCAGCACAGCATGCTGTAATTGCTTGTTTGCATATCCCACACTTTTGGGATTTTGTTCAAACAAAACGGGATTTATTGGCTTATGGAATTCAAAGAAGGGCTGACTGTCCAATCGTGGGAAGGTCAGGGACACAGGCAGGCTTTAGGAATAACGGACTTAGGATGCTAATGCCACCAGGGCATTCCTTCCACCCTGTTCTCTGCCTCTTTCTGTGCATCAGCCTTATTCTCTCCTTCTAGATGGCCTTTTTCCAGGAGAAGGAGATGTGGCCACTATTTCCCATAGATTAGTGTCTAGCTCTGTAAATTTCAAACCTTGTCTCTCTTCCACTGCCCACATGTGCCTCTGGTGTGGCCATTGGTGCTCAGAACACACATTAGCCTACAGTTAGGCAGTTACCTTGAGTTTCATCTCTAATCACAGCCTTCCTCTTCTCACCAGAAGCAGGAGACACAGATAGGCATTTTATAGACATGATGGGATGTGAAAATACAAAACACAATGTCCACAAAACAGTGTCAAGATAGTACACTGTAGAGTATTGGTTATTTCCCAGCGTGCTTACTGGGCTGTCTGGGCTGCAGTTCACTGCCGCTGCCCGGCATCATGACGGAGTATCGTACCACATACCTCTGGCCCAGGAAAAAAAATCAAAATTCAAATTTCAAAAAGTTCAAAAATTTCTACTGAATGTATTTCACTTTCGCACTGTAAAGTCAAGCATCCTAGATTCTACTCCCCCCACCCTCCAGCTCCATTACCTGCAGACTTCAGTGTCTCTCATTCGGCAGTGACTATTTTCCCAACACACTGACCTTGGGCTTGGCAATGTGACTTAGGTTGGCCAATGGAATTGCGAGCAGCCATGAAGTAATCCATATCCTAGCTGAGGCTTCATGCATATTTGCAGGGGGTGGCTTGGCCTCCTCCACCAACAGCCTGAGAAGAGCATGCCCCAGGGAAATGCTGCCTCTTCAGGCTGGGTCCTAGAATCAGAGACACGCGAGTTCAGCTGAGCCCAGCTGGCCCAGTAGTGGCACAGTTGACCCACAGACCTGTGAGCAAGAAACAAATGTTTGCTTTTATAAACGACCACGTTTCAGGGTTGTGTTTATATGGCATTGCCACAGCAAAAAGCTAACACTCCAGACCATGCATTTTTCCCTCAACCCCCTTGTTCCTTTTTTGAAAAATATTTTATATGGATGAGGATGGCATTAGGGGTACTAACCCTCCTGGTTTGCCTGAGTGATAGGGGGGGTTTCCTGGGATGTGAGATTTTCAGGTGTTCAAAAATAGCCTTATTGAGATATAGTTTACATTCCAAACAATTCACTCATTGAAAGTATACAATTCAGGGGCAGCTGGATGGCTCAGTTGGTTAGAGCGCGAGTTCTCAACAACAAGGTTGCCGGTTCAATTCCCTCCATGGGATGGTGAGCTGCGCCCCCTGCAACTAAAGATTGAAAATGGCAACTACACTTGGAGCTGAGCTGCGCCCTCCACAGCTAGATTGAAGGACAATGACTTGGCTTGGAGCTGATGGGCCCTGGAAAGAGCACACTGTTCCCCAACATTCTCCAACAAAAATTTAAAAAAATAGTAAGAATGTATATAATTCAATGGTTTTTAGCAAATTCATTGAGTTGTACAACCATCACTACAACTTAATTTTAGCACATTTTCATCCTTCCTAAAAGAAAACCCATACCCATTAGCCGTCATTCCCCATTGTCCCTGCCACCCCATAGCACCCACTAATCTTTCTGTCTGTATAAATTTACATATTCTGGACGTTTCATATAAACGGAATCATACCGTATGGCCTTTTGTGACTGGTTCTCTTAAGTAGCATGTTTCCTACGTTCATTCTTGTTGTAACATGTATCAGTACTTTTTCTTTTTATTGCTGTTGTATGTGTCTACCACATTTTTATCCACTCATCAGTGATGGACATTTGGGTTGCTTCCACCTTTTGGCTACTGCGAATAGTGCTGCTATGAACATTTATATGTACAAGTCTTTGTTTGGACATCTGTTTTGAATTATTTAGGGTACATGCCTCGGAGTGGAATTGCTGAGTGATATCATAATTCTATGTTTAACTTATCGAGGAACCTCCAAACTGTTTTCCACAGCTGCTGCATGGCACATTCCTACCAGCACTGTAAGAATGATCCAGTTTCTCTACATCCTTGCCAATACTTATTATTGTCCTTCTTTTATAGTATAGCCATCCTAGTGGGGGCGCAGAGGTATATCATAGAGGTTTTGATTTGCATGTTCCTAATGACTAATGATGTTGAACATCTTTTCATGTGCTCTTTTGCCATTTGTATACCTTCTTTGGAAAAACTGCTATTCAAATTCTTTGCTCATTTTTAAATTAGGTTTTTAGTCTTTGTATCATTGAATTGTAAGAGTTCACTATATATTCTGGATACTTATCCCCTATAAGGTTGGTTAATATTTTTTCTATTCTGTGGGTTGTCTTTTTACTCTCTTAATGGTGTCATTTGCAGCACAAAAGTTTTAAATTTTGATGTAGTCCAATTTAGCTATTTTTCTTTGGTCATTTGTGCTTTTGGTGGTGTATCTACCAACCTCCTTGTTCATGGCAGACGTCTCTAAGCAGTAATGGCATTCTTTCTCACTGAATCTGGACTCCACCTACCTTAAAATTTTCCTCAACACTGTTCTATAAACGTTGCAGTTGTTAAAAGCCCAAGTTCTGGAGACAATCTGTGTAGGTTCAAATCCCCACTAGTGCTACCATTAATGGTGGTGTTTTCTTTGCCTCAGGGTCACTTACCAGACAAGGAAATGTTGGGTGTAGGTGAGAGAAATTGTGAATGGGAAGAGAGGAGGAAGATAATGAATATAGCTTATTCCATGAATTTTCTTGGAATGCACTTGACTTAATGGAGGGTCTGAGCCGATCTGAGAGTTCAAGAAATGGACTATACAGGAAACCTCCTGTGCATTACTTTGAATCCTCTCAGCCGTATATGTTTTTCAGGCCACTGCTGCCATAACTAGTTCTATAGGCTTTGTCAACTTTGTGTAAGGTACAACCTGATTATACCTTGCTCATACCTTGTGCCTCTTGCTTCATGCTCCGGGGTTTCTCTGACATCTTAGCGTGGGACACTTGTGGGAACCTACCCAGCACTAACACACGTACGTCCTAGAAGTGGGTGGAATGATGCCTAAGGGGCCATCAGTGACCAACCGGGACAGAAGCTTATGTATTTTGTCCCCCATGTTGTTTCCCCGAAGGATACCAAAAGAAGGGGTGAAGGATGCTGAATAGGTATACCAACTGCTGTCCACTTTTTCTACTAAATCAGAATCTATAGAAAGATTCTAGGCATCTATACCTGTAACAAGCCCAATAGGTTATTCCTATGCACACAAAACGTTTGCAAAACACAGATTTAGGGCATTTTCAGAAGGAATTTCCATTATAAGAGGAGCAGAGATTATGATTCTGGCTCACTTACACATCCCCTTGATTCATAGAAAAATGCTGCATGGCTTGGGCCTTCTCTTCATCTCCATCTTCACGAATGCTCTTTCTCTTCTGACTTGGCTCTCTGGTCCTCAGGGTCACCCTGCATGCGTACATGAACTTCCTTCGTAGTCTCTAAGCAGGACAACTTCTCTCTTAAGGAAGATTCCACCCCTTTCTGGGTTCCTTCCTGCATCCTGTTGTCTAAAGCTGGGTCCTGGGCTTCAGCTGGAAGGACGCTGATGTTCACTTCCTGCCAGCCCAGCAAGCTCTGGGTGACGAATGGCCTCACGGATGAGGGTGGTAGACTCACCAATGTGAACTTAGTTGGAAGACTGCACGTTGCAGGGCCTGCTGGTTCCCTTATTAGGTTTCCTTTCAAGTAAGCACATCTTTCAAAAACCACAAAAAAGCTTCTGGAAGCAATAAGGACATTTCCCCCCTGTTTATATGGCTCTCAACATCTTTTCAGAGAGTACTATTCCTTCCTGCACTGCTTGGGTCTTGGGGGCATGATAAATGCATACCCGCTTCCAATGGCTGCTTGGTTTATTACCCACGAAGTGGTACTGGTTTTCAAAAAATTATTTTGATTTGGAGTCTCCCTCTGATCAAGTTGATAGTGGTTGGGTTAGGGTTTGGTAATTCTTCCTGCTTTAAGCAGTATAACATGGTAGATCTGGGCAGAGGGATGGGCTCCCCAATTCCTACAACAGGGACCACGTCTCATATCTCTGGTCATGTCTTTCCCTTAAAACCCACCCATGGTTCCCAGTTACCCCAGGATGAAGTCCAAACTTAGCCTCACATTCAAGCCTTTCACGATCTGGACCCTGCTTGTCTCCTATTATTATTTTGGACTCTTCCATTGCAGATGATAGAAACCAAACGCAAACTGAGTCAAGTGAAAAAGAGAAAGTATTGGCCCATGTATCTGAAAAGCCCTAAGCTACACTGACTTCAAGCCCAGCTGGATTCAGGAGAACACATAATATTTTCAGGAATGTCATTTCTTCTCATCTCCAGGTGATATCTTCTGCATTGGCTTCATTATTGTGGGCAGAATGCACAATGTGGAGGTAGAGATGAACACCAGAGTGATTTCAGGTTTAAGATGTAGTACTAGTTTAGCAAACTCAACAGAGAGTGACTGTAACTTGTCCAGTAAATTCCAGAAAAGTTCAGAAAAGCCTTTTATTAGGGAGGATCTGTTCTTGAACCACCACTGTGACTCTTGTCCACTTCTGATGCTCGGGGGTGAGGTCACCCCTTTTGAACTCCTTTTTTTGAGAATGATGTATAGGAGTTCTCAAAGGATATTTAGGATGATATTATTATAGAAGACGGATGTGGCATTACCATCACCTGCCTATCAGATAACTATGTCCCTCTTCTTCCTTCCTAACTGAGTTCAAATTTTGTTCGGCAACAAGGTGCTAAGGGAAAGAAAGTCCCTCCCTCAGACTCAGGGGATGAATCCTATTGGTCTAACCCAAGCACGGAATCCCCTATATTTTGTAGTGTTTGGTTTAGGGGTCTGCATGTGACCTGGCTCTAGCCAATGAGAATCTAAAGGGCAGTCTGCTAGAGGGCTCCTGGGGAAGATTTGTCTCTTGAGAAATGAGGGAGACCATCAAGGAGAAGCCTCTGCCCACCTTCTTTATTTCCTTCTTTGGATATTGTCATATGAGGGTGAAAAGCTTCAAGTTGTGGCAGCCATCTGAGTCCACGAAAGAAAAACATTCTTGTACACATCTCTTGGTAGACATATGCTTTTATTTTGTTGAGCATCTAGCCATTAGAGGAATTGCCGGATCATAGGGCCTTCTAAGCACTTTTTCTCAAAGTGATTGTATTAATTTACCACCTCACCAGCAACGTAAGGGGGTTCCAGTTGTCCACATTCTCACCAACACTTTTTATTGTCTGTTGTTTGAATTTGAGCCACTCTGGTGAGTGTGCAGTTGTAGCTCATTGCACTTTTATTTCCATTTCTCTGCTGACTAATTATGCTGAACACATTTTAAAAATATTTCTTGGCCATTTGAATATCCTTTTGTTTTGGATGAACTTGTTCAAGTCCTTTGCCCATTTTTAGTGGATTGTCTTCTCAGCGAGCGTTCACCTGAAACAAAATATCTTCTTCACAATCTGTGCTGCTTCAGAGAGGTCCATCCAACCTATTTCTTTCTTTCTTTTCTTTCTTTCTTTTTTTTAGAATTTTTATAAGAGTTTATTTGAGCCAAACTGACAACATATGCTGGGGAGCAAGATATCAAATGCTCCCTACCTATTTCTTCCCTAGACCTCTTACTCCCAATTTTCCAATCCTGTTTCTTCCAAGTCCCTGACCAACGAAACCATTAACTTTTTTTTAAAGATTTTATTGGGGAAAGGGAACAGGACTTTATTGGGGAACAGTGTGTACTTCCAGATCTTTTTCCAGGTCAAGTTGTTGTCCTTTCAATCTTAGTTGTGGAGGGCGCAGTTCAGCTCCAGGTCCAGTTGCCATTGTTAGTTGCAGGGGGCGCAGCCCACCATCCCTTGTGGGAGTCGAGGAATCAAACTGGCAACCTTGTGATGAGAGCCCACTGGCCCATGTGGGAATCGAACTGGCAGCCTTTGGCGTTAGGAGCACAGAGCTCCAACTGCCTGAGCCACCGGGCTGGCCCCAAACCATTAACTCTTTATGAATCAGTGTAGATCTATACCTCTGGCTATCTCTATTTCCAGGGGAAGAAAAAAAAAAAAAGCCATGAAGCACACCTCTGGAGGATCTGTCTCCTGGAAGTATTTGCCTTCTCTACTGTCTTTCAGGGCCAACCCTGACTGGGATGGTAGTGTCATCGCCATGCGTATTCAGACAGTGCCAAAATATTATGCCATCTCACTTGTAAACGATACCCAGGGTTTGTCTTCCTCAGGGTGCTGCTCATAAGAATATCCTATGAGGCTATAGAGACAGTTTGAGAGAGAAGAGGCAATGTATTAGAGTAGGCACCATAGGGATCTGGGAAATCAGGCATAGTCACCTGCCAGACTTAGACTAGGAAGCATAGCTGGTACAGATATCCAGGGAAGGCTGCTGCCTCTGCATCTGGTGCTGGCCTGGGTGTCCCTGTTGGTTAACAGGGCCAGTAATTGGAAAGAAGAACTGGATAATCTGGGATCCACTGGCATCTTTAACCAAAGTGCTATGACTGCTTCATCACTTCTTCCTTCCCAAACTCCCACAATTGTCTTTTTGGTCCTACCATAACCCAGGACCACATGGGAAAGGGGATTTGGGGATATGTAGTTCCGTCTTAGCCAAACACACAGCACAAAGCTACTACATCCATCCAAGAGTTCTTAATTTCAGAAATTATATATTTGTCCGTTTCACTATTTTTTTCTAATAGAGTATGACTCTCTATGGAAATTTTGCTACATCTTTTCATCCAGTTTCTCTTCCTGTTCTTTCCTTGATGTATTAATGATAAAGTCCATGTCTAGTTACTACAATTTCTGAATTATTTGTAGGCCTGATTCTAATTTCTGTTCTTTTTTATCACAATGTTGGATTTGATTTGCCAATATTTTGTTGACATTTTTAGCATCTATGTTCATTAGAGACATTGATCTGTAGTTTTCTTTTCTTGTAAAGTCTTTGTCTGGTTTCGTATTATGGTAATGCTGCCTCATAGAATGAGTTAGGAAGTATTCTCTCTGTTTCTATCCACTAAAAAGATGTGGAGAATTGGCATCATTTCTTCCTTAAATGTTAGAGTTCACCAGTGAACCCATCTGGACCTGGTGCTTTCTGTTTTGGAAGGTTATTAATGATTTGATTCAATGTCTTTAATAGATAAGAACTATTCAGATTATCTATTTCTTCTTGTGTGAGTTTTGGTGCATTGTGTTTTTAAAGGAATTGGTCCATTTCATCTAGGTTATCAAATTTGTGCACATAGAGATGGTCATAGAATTCTTTTATTATCCTTTAAATGTCTCTGGGCTCTGTAGTGATGTTCTCTTTTACTTCCGATATTAGTTATTTGTGTGCGCTCTCTTTTTCTCTTAGTTAGCCTGGCTAGAGGCTTATCAATTTTATTGATCTTGTCTAAGAATCAGCTTTTGGTTTCATTGATTTTCTCAATTGATTTCCTGTTTTAATTTTCATTGTTTCTTTTCTTCAGCTTACTTTGTGTTTAATTTGCTCTGCTTTTTGAGGTTTCCTCAGGTGAAAACTTCTATTACTGATTTTAGATCTTCTTTTCTAACATATGCATTCAATGCTCTAAATTTCCCTCTAAGCACTGCTTTTGCTGCATCCCACAAATTTTGATTAGTTGTGCTTCAATTTTCATTTAGTTCAAAGTATTTAAAAATTTCTCTTGCGATTTCTCCTTTGAGGCATGTATGATTAAAAAGTGTATTGTTTAGTCTTCATATATTTTGTGATTTTGCTAGTTACTTTCTGTCATTGACTTCTAGTTTAATTTCATTGTGGACTGAGAGTAGACATTGTATGATTTGTATTCTTTTAAATTTGTTAAGGTGTGTTTTATGGCCCAGAATGTGGTCTATCCTAGTGAATGTCCCATGTGAGAACTTGAGAAGAATGTGTACTCTGCTACTGGGTGAAGTAGTCTATAGATGACTCTTATATTTAGTTGAATGATATTAAAATTTTAGGAATTAGGAAGTATAACTCCTAGCACCTGCTTATCACACTCATGGACAAATAAGGTGAAAGATTTAGTATAATTTGGGAACCCTAGGGCTGGAGTTTGTTTCTGGGCTAATTTAAGTTAGTTAAAGGCTTCCTCATGATTATCTTCCCAGGGTAAGGACTCTGGAATTGAGTTCCTTATAAGCTCACACAGGGGAGTTGTGATCAGGTAAAAATTGGAACCCAAGATCTATGATATCCTGCAAATCTATGGAGACCCCTTAATTGTTGTTTAATTGTAGGTATGGGGATGTTTTGGATGGTATTTATTCTTTCGGGCGAGAGGGAAATGCCTTCAGCAGTCACATTACTCCTAAGCAGTGGACCTTCACTTTGGAGAATTGCATTTCTTCCTATGGCCTTTATAAGCTAATCGCTGTCACAGATAAATCTACTTCTGAGTCTTCCCTTGTAGGGAAACCTAACAATAAGTCATCTACATATTGAATGAGTGTAGAGTTCTTAGGGAACTATAAGGTTGCCAAATCTGTGAAAAATAGGATAGGGCTTCAGGGAACTCTTGTGGCATTACATTGTTGGCTTTTCCAAGTGAAGGCGAATACATGTTGATTCTCTTTGTCAGCTGGGATACTAAAGAAAGCTAGGCAAAGATCCACCACTGTGAACCTTTCTAAATCTGTAGGTACATTAGGTAACAAGATATGGGATTTGAAACTATAGGGAACCGTGGTATCACAGTTTTATGAATTGCACACAGATCCAGGACAAATCTCCAACCTCGTTCATTTGGTTTTTTAATGGGTAAGATTGGAGTGTTATGGGCACTAGTACATGGAACTATAAGTCCTGGCTTAATTAAGTCTTTTATACTGTGTTTCCCCGAAAATAAGACCTACCACAAAAATAAGCCCCAATTAAGATCCTCAGCCAGATGGACGCATCTTCCAAAAGAAGATGACATGACTGTATTTGAATAAATGTAGATTGCTGTACATGAAAAAATAAGACATCCCCTGAAAATACGCCTTAATGCGTCTTTTGGAGCAAAAATTAATATAAGACCTCATCTTATTTTCGAGGAAATACAGTATAAGACCCAGTCTTATTTTCAGGGAAACATGGTATTTGGTAAGTGCCCTAGGATAGCTTTTGGTTTAGTGGATACTGAGGAGATTTAGGCAGGGGTTTGGAATGATCTATTTGGATTTCTATGTGTTCAGCACTCTTAATTTTAGTGGTTGAGGAGACGCTCACGGCCTTCAGGCCCTGCCGGGAGATCGGAGCTTTCATATTACAGGGTTCAGTTTCATCAATTCCTGCTTGCAGAGGGCAGAGCAGCTCAGGTTCAGGAGGGTCAGGAAATTCTAAGGTCATTTATTTCTTCTTCTGAGTTAAATTTTATATAACTTCTCACTTTAGAAAGTAAATCTCATCCTAAAAGTTTTACTGGGTGAGTATCACGCAGAAGGAAAGTATGGTTTTCCCAAAATGGCCCTGGTGCCACTGGTTTAGACACAGGTACCCTTTGAATTTGGTTAGGAACTCCCACAACAGAAATATTCTCTTTACTCTGAGGAATTTGCTGTTTCATGAAAGTGGGATTTAATGCAGATAAAGTGGCTCCAGTATCCACCAATAGTGCACTGGATTCTCCATTAATTTTTATTGTCATTTCCCCTTCCTCATTTAAAGGTATCATGGGGAGCAATTTACCCAAGGGTCCCTTGGAGCCCCATCAATGCTTATTATTATTATTTCACTAATCAAATGTTTTAAGGCTTCCCCTTAAGGAAAAAATAGTCTGAATTAATAGATGGAGGTCTATTAAATGATGGGTTCAGCAGGGGACATTCCTTTTTCCAGTGCCCTGGTTATTTACAATGAAGGCAGCCATTTGGTGCACAATAGTTCTGAGTGGAGGACTTCTAGGTCCTGGCTTGAAACGTGTTATGTGGAGGTCCTCTCTGTCCTTGGAGCTGTTGTGACTGCAGAGCCATAAGTTTATTGGCTGTTGAATTTTATCTTGCTCCAGGGATTTTTCCAAATGTTCAGCTAGGGCTGTTAATTCAGCAAGAAGGGCAGCTTCCCAGCCCAGCCTGTGGCTCCTTATTAGGCTATTCAGTTTGGGCCACAGTCTGCTAATGGATAAGAAAATCAGTGATTTTTCTGTGCTTGTGTTCAATCAAGAAAGCCCAGGATGTTTCACAAAAAGGGTTTCCAGTTGTGTCTTATAGTCTGAGTCTGGTTCATCCTTCTTTTTTGTTTGTTTGCAATATTAAATGACAGGCCAGTCTGTCTTTTGAGGAAATAACTTACCAATATTTTCAGGTAGGTCTTGGGCTATTTTTCAAGAGCCTTTTGGGCCATCCCTGGCTGAGTGAGGAGCATGTGGGTCTTTAATATTGCTCTTGGGAATCTCCCCATTTGGCTTCGGCCATCCATTTTTGGGAGTCTTTAGGTCCTAATGTAGTATGAATGATTTATTTGATAGAGATCTGGAGTCCCAGATCATAAGCTCCAATTAGAATTCTAAATTCCTCATAAAATTTTTGAGGATTGTCTTTAGGTTTTGGAAAATGTTGGATGATAGACCTAGGCTCAGCCACTGACCAAGGAAAAAGGATGGTTACATCTGGTATTCCAGGCTCAGCAGAAGGTTTCACTTTAAAAGGCATTAGTTTAACCTCTAGTTCACCTTCAGCGTGAAAAGGTAATTAAGTAAAGGGATTGGTAGGTTCACAATATTTAGGGAGAGGAGAGTAATGAGAAGGAGCGATCAGAACAGTCAGGGTCAAGTTAGTCAGTGTACACTTTTTTTAGATTCACCATCAGCTTGTTGCTTAAGCTTTTCATCTGCCTTTTGCAAAGAATCTTTTTAAAGAGGCAATTTTTGATTTATTTAGTTTCTTAGAAGCTAATATACCAATGCATACCAATAAAAAAATGCACCCTATTGTTTGGGAGAAATTCGGGACTTTTTTCTCTCTAGAGCACCTCATAAATGGATACGTTTATTTAGGTTAAAAGTTCCCCACTGTAGGCACTGTAATTTAAAATTATCTTTGGTAAGGTTACCCCAATGGCTCAGAAAAATAGGTTCTGAGCCCATAATTTGTATACATATAGTCAGGGTCCCAGATGGAGGAGTCCCAGATTGTTTGGACTAAGAGGAACCCATTTTTTCATTTTCCCCCCCTTATTACCTGAGGCCTCCCACTGGACCAAGTCCGGCTTAAGTCATACCCAGTCTGACACTGAACCCAGTCTGGTTTCCTATAAATTGGCCATCCCCAGACCCAGTCCAGAGAAAGAAATGCTCAAATAAGTTTGGAAAATTCATTTAAATGCAAAGACTGCAGAGCTTAGATCCATGTGGGACTTACCCATGACCTTCAGATGCATTGAGAATACAGTGCGCAAAGGGCTTCGCAGGTACACTCGACTAGTTGCAGGTTGCTCCTGTGGGGCTTTTTGGTCTTTTTCAGATCCCACTTCTGACACCAGAACTGTTAAAAGATAAGTTGAGGCATATTAAAATTCTAGGAGTTTATTAGAGCAAAAATAAATTGGAATCAGGCAGCACCAAACCAGAGTGGTTAGAAGTGTTCTGCTGATGGGAACTGGGAAAAATTTTTTATTCACAGTTTCGCTTTGCGTGGTTTCAGTTATCCACACTCAAGTGCAGTCTGAAAATATTAGATGGAAAATTCCAGAAATAAACAATTCATAGGTTTTAAACTGCACGCTGTTCTGAGTGGTGTGATAAAAATCTTGCACTGTCCTACTCCACACTGCTCAGGATGTGATCCCTTTTGTCCTGTGTATTCATGCTGTATGTACAGTACAGTAAGTTTGAGAGAGTGAGAAAGAGACAGAGATTGCATTCACATAACTTTTATTACAATATGTTGTTATAATTGTTCTATTTTATTAGTTCTTAATGTCAATCTCTTACTGTGTCTAATTTATAAATTAAACTTTACCAGAGGTATGTATGTATAAGAAAAAAAATAGTGGGCCGGCCGATGCCTCAGGTGGTTGGAGCACTGAGCTCTTAATGCAGAAGGCTGCGGGTTCGATTCCTACATGAGCTGCGCTCTCTACAGCTAAGATTGTGAACAACAGCTCCCCCTGGAGCTGGGCTACATTGAGCAGTTGGAGGTTGGTGTGAGCAGCTGCCGGCTACTGTGTGCTGCCATGAGTGGCTGGCAGCCATTGTGAGTGGCCGGCAGCCGGCAAGAGCTGCCGTGAGTTGCTGTGAGCGGCTGACTGACGACCCACCGGCAAACGACCGACCGCCTCAGCCAGGGGGAGCGCAAGGCTCATAATACCAGCATGGGCCAGGGAGCTGTGTCCTACACAACTAGACTGCAAAACAACGGCTTGAACCGGAGTGGCGGGGGGGAGGCGGAAGAAAGGGGGTGGGGAAAGAAAAAAGTAGCATATATTGGGTTCGGTATTATCCACAGTTTCAGGTGTCTGCTTGGCATCTTGGAACATATCCCCTGTAGATAAGGGGGGGGACTCCTGGAGGAAATGATTGATTGGTTATAGCTTAAACTCTAGTTGGCTGATTGTGATTTGTTGTCCTTAGGTTCCACATTTGTAACCTTGATGTACCTAAAGGCTTAGATTTTGGTTTGCTCAATAAGCACCACAACATTAGAGCCACCTCAGTCTCATAGCCTCCTTATTTAATTTAACAAGTGATACCATTTGATTAAAGCTTAAAAACATGAAAGTCATTGATTTATTTAAAAACGTCATTGATTTATATTGTTTATGGATACGTGGGCAGTAAAAGTATCAGAACTTGTATGGGAATGATAAACACCAGCTTCAGAAAGTGTTCACTTGGGGAGGGAGGGAGGAGAGTGGAGCAAAAAGGCTTGCGAAAGGCTTGCGTAGGAGCTTCAATTGTCTCTGTGATATTTTATTTCTTAAAAAATGTTATGTAGCAAATATGTCAAAATGTTTAGATTTGTTAAAGCTGATATGTATATACATACATACTGCGTTTCCCTGAAAATAAGACCTAGCTGGACAATCAGCTCTAATGTGTCTTTTGGAGCAAAAATTAATATAAGACCCAGTCTTATTTTACTACAACACCAAGTTTAATATAATATAATATAATATAATATAATATAATACCGGGTCCTGTATTAATTTTTGTTCCAAAAGATGCATTAGAGTTGATTGTGCAGCTAGGTTTTATTTTTTGGGGAAACTGAATATATATATATCCCAAGGGTGCCAAAAAAAATGTATACACATGACTTGTATTCATCTTTTGTTACCTGTTTATATAGAGTATTACAATTTTAATAGTTTTTCCTTTCTTAAAACGTGTATACATCTTTTTGGCACCCTCTGTATATATAAAATATGTTTTTCTGTATGTTTGAAATTTTTCTAAAACTTTTTTTTTTAAATTGGGGAATATTGGGGAACAGTATGCTTCTCCAGGGCTCATCAGCTCCAAGTCATTGTCCTTCAAACTAGTTGTGGAGGGCACAGCTCAGCTCCAAGTCCAGTCACTGTTTTCAATCTTACTTTCAGGGGGCGCAGCCCACCCTCCCATGCGGGAATTGAACCGACAACCTTGTTGTTAAGAGGTTGCACTCTAACCAACTGAGCCATCCAGCTGCCCCGAAATATGTTATAATTTAAGTGTTTTTAAGTGTCAAGGATTTGGAGACTGGCAGGCTGGGGGTTATGTCTCCTTTTCACCGTTTACTAGTTGTGTTTTTGGACAAATTACCTCTTTTCCCATATGTGACTGTCCCTCTTGGGATGTCATACCCTAGTCACCCACTCTGAACACTTGATTAAATTAACACTGGGAAACAGCTTGCCAGTTTTCTCTTTAAAAAAGAAAGAAAGGAAAAGAAAGAAAAGCTACTGGCTGCTTTACTTTCAAATTTAAGTGACTGGGGTTGAAATGTCTCCCTTCCCTCTCCCCCATTCCCCAGCACACACATATAAAGTTTGAAGTTTCGACTTGTGCCTGGAGATAGTCTTTAGGTTTGGAATTCCTTTGGAATATGACAAGGTATGATTTAATTTACAATCTATAGGCCTAGTCCCTTTGACATTCACAGGCTCTATGGCTAATTGACTTTTGTTCTTTGAACTTTTGTTCTGCTCTCTGGAGAATGCTGAAAGGCTACTTTTCAGAACCAGTTTTATAGTTCTGAGACATACTGGAAAGTAGAATCCAGATTTTGTGGCATATTTGGATATAGTGAGGTTTTTGTATCTACCGCTCTAGAAGCTTCCTGTAGAAACAATGTTTGCAGTTCATCGGTTCTAGACATCAGCACGGCCCTTCCTTTAATGGGACTGCCCAAGGAATCACACTGAAGCATGGAACAAAGGCTCCGATTCCGCCTCAAAAGATGCTGGCCTTTGTCTCCTGGGAACAACCACCCTTAGAAACCCTGGTGCTGGAGACACCAGACGGTAGACTAAGCATCTGAGTCAGAGAATGGAGGGGAAGAGGCGAAGTGCAAAAATGAGGAATTCTGGGTTTGATACAGGCTTCAAAGTTCCCAGCTTGTGACCTAATTGTCTCCACCCCCTAAATCTATTTTTCTTTTTGTATCCCTGTCCCTCCAATCCAGATACTTGGGAGTTAGCCTGACCTTTTTCTGATCATCACATTCAATCAGGCACCATGCCCTGTAGATTCCACCCTCAATCTGGGACCACCGAGAGCCTCCCAGGGGCCTTTGTTAGAAATTGGTTAAAAGGGGGGGGTTCCCTCTGGGCTTGCGAATTAGGAAAAGATGCTCTTTCTGGGCGAAAGCAGCTTTCAGGTACATGTTTGGCTAACAGATAGCTCCTTGGTGAGAAGAGGTATCCTTTCCTCCTGGCAGTCGCCAGGTTGCGTGGCTCAGCTGGGGGCAGAGGCGGCATCTCATCCCCTCCTCGCCTCTCTAGCGCCCCTTGTGTGCAGTGAAGATTGCACCACGACGTGCTGCGACCCTGCCCGAATCTTTGGCCTCCTCTTCATGGGTCATTCGTGACGATGTGGACTGCTCGAACAGTGGCCCTTCTTTCTTCTCCCTTTCCTCCCTTGTGTCCTCAGGGCTGCCTCCTGAATGCTCCGCACACTGGCTCCAGGCACTCCTCTTGCCTTCAGGACTCAGCGCCCCACCCGAGGCTCTTGCCCTGCTCATTTCCATTTCGTCTTCTGCCTCTCCCACCGGAAACCTTCCTTCACCCCGAGCTTTCCTGGCCTCCGCCTGGAAAGTCCTTGCTCCTTTCTCCTCCTGGCAACACCTCCTGGTCTTTCAAGACTTAGCGCAAGCAATACCTTCCCTAGGAAGTCTTCCTAGGTTGGGTGGCCTCTCCCTTAGTACTGATCACCTTGCATTGCAATCTAAGCCGGCTAAATACTGGGCACCGGGACACAGTGCCTAGAACCTACACTACTTTTAAGGGCTCATGATAACCTTTTGATTCATTTTGAAATCAGAAGACAAAAGTGAACTTTAAGGGTCAAAGAAAATACGTTTTTTTCTCAAATCAGAAAAAGAATAAATTTGTAGGGTCCTCAAAAATCCATTAAATATTTTTTTCTTTTTATAGAGGAAGATGCCCATGGAGGCAAAAGTACCCAGGGCCCATGGAAGTCATGATATGGCCCTGGTTGCTACTGTTGCTCCCTTCCCACAGCAAACCCAGTAGATGGAGAGCTCCTAGGACCCGTCAGGGCTGTGCTATGTTTTTTTTTAAATCTTTATATCCCCAGCCCAGGGGTAGGTACTCAGACTGCATCAGTAAATGCTTTCTGAAGAAGTGAATAAGAAAATAACGAATGAGTGGCTTTGGGTGAGACTCTTGACTCTGAGTCTCCCTTTCTTCATCTGCAAAGACAAGCTTCATCCTCATAGGGAGGCTGCAAGGATCAGATGGTGAGTGGGAAATGCTTTGGAACTGTGGAACTTGGAGCCAGTCCTGAACATCCGCAGGATGTGGGCAAGGAGAGGAGTGCTAGAGGTTATTAAAAACGGCTCCAGGTGGCTTTGATTGCTTTCTTTTGGTAACAAATAAAATTATCCTATTTATACACTTAAAAAGAAAGTGGAAGGACATTTACCAAAGTGGCTCACAGTGGCCAGCCCCGACCATGGGTTACCTTTGCAGTATCTTTAAAAAGCACTTAGGGGCCCGTGAAAACCAGGGTCTATGTCTTACTTTCCCGTTGTGTCCCTGGGCCTGGCACAAGAGAATGACATCATGAGTGAAGGAATCTCCCATTCCATGGCCTCATCTGGCACCCCATCAGTACAGGGCCCACTACTCCCAATGGGTGAGAGGAAGTGCAGCTCCACTCTCAGAGCAAGGCCAGCAACCGATAGCACAGATGCAGGACCGAGACTCAGTTTACCCAAGGTGATAGGTCTTGCAAATCATCATGGGGACTGAGGAAGAGATGGGACATCTCCAATGGTGACAGACACCTTCAGGGACTTAAGGAATTTAGTTCCCATCCCATCTTCACACTTAGGCGATAGACTTCCTGTGTTCCAAGTCTTTAATATTTCCCATAGCTCCCGGAGGGCTGGGATTGTTGCCTTTTTATAAACCGCGGGTGCCTGTTAAGTCATAAACATTATCAGACTGCTCTGTCTTCTTCAGTGCTGCGTGCCCAGCTCCCAATAGCAGGCGGACACACAGTAGGTGTCGAGTGAGCTAACGAAATCTATGAAGTGTGACTTCTCTAAAGGATTGCTGGGACTTCTCCAGCAAAAGGAATAACCTACCTCTAGATAATAAGACCCTACAGGGCCTCCAGCACCCTGTCATTTGGACCTCTAGGAATCGCTTTTGTTGTGGGCGACCAACCACAGACAAACCGAGCACCTGCTCACCCAGTCAGTCCTCGCGGAAGGACCCCAGGTTGCCGCGCCCCCGGCTGCTTCTCGGAGTCCCTTCTCTCCGCTTCCCGGGAACTGGGGGGCCCGAGGCACCCCGGGGGTCGCAGCCAGGGTCCGCCCCAGCGCTTCCCAGCCGAGGTGGCACGCGTCTCCAGGTGCCCAACACCCCGTCCAGGGTTAGCTTTCTTCGCCTCTTCGAGCGGGGCGGGGGGCCTGAGGGCCTCGTCTGGTACCCCCAGGCCTGCGGGGGCAGGAGCCTGAGTCACCGCGGCGCACGCTCTCTCCTCCGGCTTCCATCCTGGGGCCACCTCCGCCCTGCAGCATCGGGCCTCGGCGTAGCCGGCTTTCCCCGGGTCTCCATCGCGACCCCTCTTCCCGGCCCGAGTCTCCGCGGGCGGGCGGCCGCAGCCCCTGCCCCCAGCTGGCTCCAGGGGAGCTTCGCTGGTCCACGCCTTCAATGGAGAAGCCCGAACTCCTAGCGCTCCGGGGCAGCTCCCGCGGGAGGGGGCGCGGCCGCCCCCGCGGCTCCACCCTCTCTACGGGGCCGCAGCCATCTGGGGCCCCTGCCAGTCGCGTCTGCTCCGGGGCCCGTGCCGAGCTCGCGCGGGAGGAGGGCGTCTCACCGGGCGACCCCCTGCTGGCGCCTGTGCGCTAAGATGCCCCGTAGGGACAGTGGCTGCCAGCTGAGCATGGGTGGAAACGCGTCGCAGCGGACGCAGCGCCCCTCGCCACCTCGGTGACCCTTTAGGAGCCCGGACCAGAGCCCCGGTGGCGGGGGTGGGGGCCCGCGCTGGCGGCGAGGTCCGTGCTCCTAACGTCCGGGGAGGGCGCCGGCTGCTAAGGCTCTGCCGGGCTCGTCGCCTCCCGCCTCTCCCCACCAGCCCCCCGCGAGCTGGCAGAAAGAAATAGCGCGCGGCCCCTTTAAATTTACCCAGGAGCCCTTAAAGGAGCCCCAGGGGCCCCAGACAGGAATCCCCACCCCGGTCCAGCTCGCGCCGCCGAGCGAGCAGCCTGCCGTCCGTGCGGCCGGCTGCCTCGTGCATGCGCCCCGCGCCCCGGGGCTCCGTGCACCGAGCACCCTGCGCGGGCTGCCGTCGGCCCCGCGGCCCCGCGGCCCGCCGCCCCGGGGCCCCGCTCCGCAGCGCAGCGCATGGAGCCCGGCGGGGACCACCGGAGCCGAAGCGGCGGCGGCTGGGGCGGCCCCGGGCCAGCAGTGGCCTCAGCACAGGGCCGACGGCTGCTGCCCGCCGGATCAGGTGGCGGCGTAGAACCCGAAGAGGACGACGGCGGTAAGGGCAGGGGCCGGCGGTTTGGGTGGGGGCCCCGGCATGGGGGAGGGGAGGGCTGCGGCTCCGGGCCCCTCTCCGCCACCGAACAAAGGGGGGGACGCGGGCAGGGCGGCCGGGGGCGCCACCTGGCGGGCGCGGATCGCGGCTGCAGGGCCAGCGGGGGAGCCCCCCGCCCAGCTCCGGGGGTCGGCCCGCGGGGCTTGGGCGGATCCCCTGCCCCTTAAAGGGCCCCGCGGCCCCCGCCTTGGCAGCCTGTCCGGAGGGCCCCCAAAGGGCCTGGCCACAAACCACCGGGCGCGGGCTCTAGGCTGTTGGACTTGCGGTACCCGCCCCTTTCTCTTTCAGACTCCCAGGTGGTCTCCCTGGTCAGCTGTCTCTTAAAAGTCTGCCCAGACCATGGGTCCCTTTCGGGGACTCCCCCCCCAGATGAGCGGAGCTGGGAACTCCGCTGTGTTAAGTCGGGCTGCCCCTCTCTTGCTTAGAGACAGGAACCCTTTTTTCTTTTTCCCCGCGTTCTCCCTGGGAAAGAGCATAGCTTGCGCCTCGGAGGCCCCACCCCTACCTTCCCCACCGCGGGCTGTTTTAAAGGAATGGGCTCGTCCACAAAGGCAGACACCCCGTTCTGCCCGCGTGTTTTCTCCTCCTATCTTTTCAGAAAAATTTGCCACAATTTATCAGCTATAGTGGGACCATCCAGCCCTCCCCATCTCCTCTAAAAGGAGATAGTTTCTTCATTCCCTTGTTGCAGGGTCAGCATCTTAAGACCCTGTGAAGGTTCTGTCAGGGTTAGGGAGGCTGCCCCAATCTTGGAGCTCCCCTCCCAGAAACTCCCCATCCTCTTTTGTTTTTAAAGAATCTCAGCTCCTCCCCTTTTTTCGGCTCTTAAAGGGCTAGTCCACCTTAGACTCACATAGATCCAGCGCTGGTAGGATGCTTCAAGACCAGCTAGCTATCCAGTGCCTTGGCAGACAAAGAGCTTAGGCCCAGAGAGCAACATGACCTATCAGAGGTCACAGAGTAAGTTACCAGTGAAGCCAGGACTGGAACCCAGGTCTCTTTAACTCTGAAGCCAGTGCTTTATCTTTGGATCTATTTAAACCAAAACAAACAAAAAAACCCAATGGTGACAGGAGTCCTCTCTGATCCTGTCTTTTGTTTCCCTGACCCTGAGATTCTCCACTTGGAGAATGACCACACCTGTCCGTTCAGCTTATGTGGCCAGGAGACCCTTTTCTAAATAAAATAGGGTCCAAAGTGTAGGAAGGGTGGGGGGCTGCTCCAGACCTCTGTTGTGAAAGGGAACACCACTGGGTTAGTGGGCTCTGCCCTGGCCTCTCTGGTACCCGTCCTCTGATGCTGGGCCTTGGCCGACTTGCTGCCAGAGCAAAAACCAAATCCCCAGAAAGACTTAATGGACTCCTGGGGGTGGGGGCCACTCCCTGCTACAGAATCTCCAGTAGCCACTCTGGTGGCCCTCCTGCCAACCCTTTTCAGAGTCTCTGGGGAAGTCAGGGTCCTAAAACCTTCTTTCCCTGGAGGTTGACAGCTTTGTCATGGGGATTCTTCCCATGTGTGCCTACGTTTGGGGACTGACAATGCTCCCTAAAATGGGATTCTTTAGGAGGCTGTGTTGGAAAAATGAAGAAGCTCTTTGGGTGGGGCCCTCCTGGCTGGGGCCTCAGGAGGGTGGGTCCTGTGTGTAGCCCTGGATGCAGACAGATGCCCCCTTTGTTCTCGCCCCGCTGCTGCCTGCTCTGCTCCAGCTGTAACCGCCCCGGCATTCTGCTCTCCTGGCTTTACCCCTACAGCTTTCATCCAAAAAGGGTGCCTTACAGAGTCAGCTGCCTCTTTGGCCTTCACCTTATTTTTTAAAAAGTCAGAGCTAGACCCTCAACAGCGCCTCACATCCTTTTGTTCTTGATTCTCTCTTAAAGGGCCCTCGCTCTTTGTAAAGGGCCAGTGTTTTGACTCCCTGCTCTCCGACATCCCTTTTATTGCTGTTGACATCCCTTTCCTGCTCCTGAAAGACCCCTTTTCCCCCTCCCTTTCTCAGGATGCAAAATCAAAGCCCTGGGTTCTTTCCCTGGAAATTGGAGATTGAAAAACTGCCTCCTTTTTCCCCTCTTCAGGGCAAGATCTTCAGCTGGAAGGGGGTGCCTTGGGGTCCTGGGGGAGTGCCCCCCTGCCCTCCTCCAGGGCCAGGGGACCAGCATCTTCAGGCAGGAAATACTCAGACCACTGTGAGGCCTGGGCCTCGAGGCCTGGAAAGAGCCGCATCCCGGGCCGTGATCACCGGCGTTACTACCACGACCACTGGCGGCTGGAGTACCTGATGGACTTCAACCCTGCCCGGCACGGCATGGTGTGCATGGTGTGTGGCAGCTCCCTGGCCACGCTCAAGCTCAGCACCATCAAGCGGCACATTCGCCAAAAGCACCCCTACTCCCTGCATTGGAGTCCCCGGGAGAAGGAAGTCATCAGCAACAGCTGGGATGCCCACTTGGGGCTGGGGGCCTGTGGAGAGGCTGAGGGCCTGGGGACCCAGGGGGCTGAGGAGGAGGAGGAGGAAGAAGAGGAAGACGAAGAGGAGGGGGCTAGTCTCCAAGCTTGCCCACCCAAGGGCCCAGGTAATGCAGGACATGGAGAGGCAGGGGCTTGGCTGGCAGGTGGGGCCAAGTGCGGACAGCCCTGGCTTCTCGGCCAACTAGCTGATTTCCTTTGGGTGGGGTCTGCTTATTGTCTTTATTGTACAACAATGGAGGAGGAACAGTGGGACGAGGGGTTCTCAGACAGCTTTGACATTCTGTGGTTTTAGAAGGATCAAGGAGAGTAGAGGCTGGAGATTAGGGAGGGGAAGGGCGACTGGGAACAGGAGCTGCTGGAAAGGTATGGCTGACAGTGAAGACTAGAGAAGGGGCTAGAATCGGAGTCTGGCGGAGGAGTGGGTGGGCCTTAGAGTTTGTGTGCGGGAGGATTAGGAGACGGAGGAGTTAAGACTTGAGGGGAGAGGAAGAGAAGGACAAAGGTTAGGCTAGGGGCTCAGAGGCAGAGTGAGGGAGAGGCTTGTGGAGGATCTGGCTGTGGTGTGTGTGTGGGGCTCCCCCAGAGGGTCAGCATCTCAGTTCCTTCCCTCCCTCCAACCCTTTCAGGCAAAGCCCCAGCTGGTGGGGGCGGCAGGCGCCGGCGACGAGGGGGCTCAGTGGCACCCTGGGCTCGGCGTCAGCGCCTCTGGGCCTCCCGAAGGGCCGGGGGCAGCAGGGGGCTGGGCGCTCGGCGCCTGGAACGGAGGCTGAAGGAGTCCCTGCAGAACTGGTTCCGGGCAGAGTGTCTCATGGACTATGACCCGCGGGGGAACCGGCTGGTGTGTATGGCCTGTGGCAGGGTACTGCCCAGCCTGCACCTGGACGACATCCGTGCCCACGTGCTGGAGGTGCACCCCAGCTCCTTGGGGCTCAGCGGCCCCCAGCGCAGTGCCCTGCTGCAGGCCTGGGGTGGCCAGCCTGAGACAGTGTCTGAGCTCACCCAGTCCCCACCAGGTGCGAGGCCCATCCTAGGGCCGAGTCCCCCTCATATAAGGGCTGCAAAGGGATCTGTGCCCCAAACCGGGAGGGAATCACTCCCCCTGCCCCACACTGGCTGGGGCCTCTAGCTTGGGGCTGGAGTAAGGAGCAAGGGACGTCCTCGGCGTGGGTAAGGGCGTCCCAGCCAGCAGGCTGAGCCCCTCTCCCTCACCCCTTCCCCAACAGATGATGACCTCGTCCCCCAGGACCTGACCAGAAAGAGCCAGGACTCAGCCCCCGCTGCTGGAGCCCCCTCCTCTCAGGATCTCAGCCCCCCAGACGTAAAGGAAGAGGCTGGCTGGGTCCCTGAGAGGCCCGGGCCGGCAGAGGAGGAGGAGGAGCTGGAGGAGGGCGAGAGGGTGGGGGTCCCAGGCCGGTCGCCACGGGGCCGCGACCTCCGCCGCCACTACCAGGAGCGCTGGCGACTGGAGTACCTCATGGAGCTGGATGGCGGCCGGCGCGGCCTAGTGTGCATGGTGTGCGGGGGCTCGCTGGCCTCGCTCAAGATGAGCACCATCAAGCGGCACATCCGCCAGCGCCACCCGGGCTCCACGCGCCTCAGCGGGCCTGTCAAAGCCCTCATCGCCCAGGAGTGGAGCGAGAAGGCCGCCCACCTGCTGGCCCTGGGGCTGCCCTGCCCTGAGTCCCCCAGGGACCCTGCCGCCCCCAGCACAGCCGCAGCCTCCGAGGAGGGGGGAGGGGAAGAGGAGGAGGAGGAGCCGGAGGAGGAGGAGGAGGAGGAGGAGGAGTGGTGGGGTACGCTGGTGGAGGGCTAGAGATGGTGGAGAGGGCGAGGGACCCAGCCAGGCAGGAAGAGTGCTTTGGGGAGCCACTGGGTAGAGGGGCTGGTGAGAATGTAAGGTTGGAGGGGAGCTTGGGAAGGATGGGACGGAAGGGCAAAGGTGAAGGGTTACGAAGCTGAGATGCAGGACCCGGGCTGCTTTCCCCCCACCGACTCCAATGCGGTTCTTTGTCCCTTCCTAGGCGATGTCCCGCTTTCCCCTGCGGAGCCGTCGGAGCGGCCTGCCGAGGAAGAAGAGGACGACGAGGACAGCCAAGAGCCCAGGGGACTAGCCTTCCCGCCCCTGCCCCCGCCGCCACCGCCTCCCCCACCCCCGCCCCCCCGCCGCCGGGAGCAGCGGCGGAACTACCAGCCGCGCTGGCGGGGCGAGTACCTGATGGACTACGACGGCAGCAGGCGCGGCCTGGTGTGCATGGTGTGCGGGGGCGCGCTGGCCACGCTGAAGGTCAGCACCATCAAGCGGCACATCCTGCAGGTGCACCCCTTCTCCATGGACTTCACGCCTGAGGAGCGCCAGACTATCTTGGAGGCCTACGAGGAGGCGGCGCTGCGTTGCTACGGCCACGAAGGCTTCGGGCCGCCCGCCCCGGCGCCGCGCGATCGCGGCGCGGACCTGAAGGCGGGCGCCGTGTGTCGGGCGTAGCGGGCGTGGCAGACTCGCGGGCGGGGCAGGGCGGGGGCGGCCTCGGACTGGGAGAGCGCTGCCCCTGTTCCCCCCTGGCTGGGCCAGGCGGAGATTGGGGGTCGGTGGAGTGTCATGTTGCTCCCGGAGCTAGTCGGACCTCGGGCCCTGGCCTTCCCTACCCAGGGCCCCACGTTTCCCAAGAAGCCACAGCGGCCTCCAGGCATTTGCACGGAGCGCTTCCAGCCCCGGCCTGCGTCCGGCAGCATCCCCGCCAGGCGATTCTGTGCGGGGCCGGGATGGGGGCGTCGACAGTCAGTATTAAGACCCCAAGGAGAGTGGAGGGAAGGGCAGGAAGGCCGGGCCGACCCCTTCCCTAGTCGGGGGCCTAGCTCGCCAGCGTTGCCCGCCAGCAGGCACGGCGCCCGAGTCGGGCTGGCTGCCCTTGGCCTTACTGGTGTTCGCGGCCGCTCGGAGGCCTGGACTGGGGACACAGGCCTGCACGAAAGGCGGGGACCGGGAGCCCGTCGGGCGGGGAAAGCTCGTCGGACTGCTGGCGGGCGGTGGCCAGGGGGCGGGGCGGAGCTGGGCTTGGGCCCCGCCGACTGCGCCCTCCTCCGGGGCGGGCTCCGTGGGGACAGCATGCTGGCGGCCCCACCCGCCTCCTGGCGCCTGCCGCGCCCGCCGGACCGAGATCTTGTAAAAGGATTAGCACTTTTTTTCCTTTGCGCCTCTCGTGCTCCGGAGGCCTCCGTTCATCCCTCAGCTTAGGCGCTGTTGCTTTAGCGCCCTCGTCGGTCCGAGCCCGGGGCACTGGAGGTCCCGGTAGTTGGTGGTATATTCCCGTCCCTTCCCTGTCCCTTTTTGTACGCGGTGGGCGTGCCACCCGTTCTTAGCCTCCAGGGCCTGGGGCCGGGCCTCGGCCTTCCTTTCTCTTCCCCGCGACAGTGCCAGGCCCTGTGGTGCCGGGAAGGGGCCCCGCGATCTCCCAGGCAGGTCCGAGAGGGATGTGTAGATTGATTCTCCTGTGGAGAACAGGTGGCCCCCGACATCAGGCCCTTTTTGCTCTTTGTATTTTATTTTGAAACTGTATTTAATGCTTTTATATGAAAGGGGGAGGGGCGGGGAGAGAGCTGTCCCAGTCACCCTTATGTGCAAATGTCTTATTTATTATGCGTGTATCAGAGATAAGCTGTGAGGTGGTGGAGAAAGGACCTAAAAGAAGGAGCGAGTACGGGGGGTGGGTGGAGGGATGAGAGGATCCCAAAACATCCCATACTAATGTGTGACTCTCCAGGCCACTCCTTTCGAGTCGCCAGGCCCCAGTATCTGCTCTTCACATAGCCAGGTCACTTCTTTTGGTCTTACAGCCTGAGTGGGGAGGTCAGCGGTTGGGACTTGAGGGCTGGGCCAGGAGGGGGAGGGGCCCTAGCACCTGGGGCCAGGGGCTGCCTCTGCCAAGAGAGCAAAGAGGAAGCCCTTCCTCTCATCCCAGCTTCCCCATACCCCCAGGCCAGAGCCCAAGGTTCAAGTGCCTCAGGCCCAGTCCCCTTGACTCTTCCTGATTTGGGAATTGGATTTTTTACCACGGATTTTATAGCATTTTTATATAATTCAAGATTGTCAGTTGGAATGACCTTGGAGATCAACTAGTATTTGCCCCCCCATCCCTTTCACAGATAGGTAAAATGAAGCCCAGAAACTGAAATGATCGCATAACCAGGTAGGAACAATACAAGAACTAGAATAAAAGAACTACTTCAGTTTCTTTGCACTACACAACACTGCCTCCCAATCTCTGGTAAGTTGTTAAAATTTTCCATTAGACCTGCCACAAGATGGCATGTGCTGGGCACTGCAGGCCATCACAGTGCACTTGTGACCTGGGATAGCCCAGAACTGCACACTTCCCTGGGATGAGTATGGGGCAGTTCTTGCCACCACAGGCTTCAGCTGGAGGGGGTGGGCAGCAGCCTTCTCTTGCAGAACCGAAGTGGGGGTGACTGCTGCCTGGCCCAAGGCCTCCCGGGTAGGGCAAGGGCTCTGACATTGTGTCCATTGTTGATGCCACCAGGGAGTCAGGAAATACTGTGGGTTGTCAGTTGACTGAAAAGTGAATTCCACTGTTTGAACCTCCAGGATTTTTGAGACAGTATTAAAAGCTTGAGAACAGGGATTATGGATGGCACCAGGCTGGGCACTGCCATTCTTTTCTTTTCCTTCACGCATGTTGTTTTCAGATCCAGAATGAGTATTCTACCACTTTTGCTACTCTGCCTGTTCAAAAATAGTAGGCACATCGGGGCAACCTGTTTGCTAGTCACCCAAGCCCACTGCCGAAATTCAGGTAAGCCAGGGCAGAGAGCGAGGTAGGAATGGTTTTCCTCTCCATAGGCAGGGAGCGACCTTAGGACAGGAGTGGGTGTCTTCATGGAGAGGCAGCCCTGAGCACTCCAGTGGTTCTTAAAGTGGCCACCAGACCAGCAGCATTGCATTAGGAACTTACTAGAACTGGAAATTCTTGGGCCCCACCTTACTGAACCAAAAACGGGGGTGGGGCCCAGCAGTCTGTTTTGATAAGCCCTCTGATGACCATTAGGCTCACTGAAGTTCTGCGCACCAGTCATCTAGGAAGTGCCACTGTAGTGATTCCTATTTTGTAGCTAGCTGTGGCCTCACCGCTTAGGGGTCAGGGGGTCCTCATCTCTAGGTGTGCCTCCTTGCCTTGGGTGTCTGAACAGGTCAAGTTCATGAATTTTTCGTTAATGGTATGCTTGCTATTATGGCCAATATGTAAATGTTACTCTGAATACATATTTATATACCATGTTAGTGACATTATTCAAACATTTGTATGCGTATTTGTGAAGTTTGCATCAGTTATTACATTTTTTTAATTTCAGCCTAAGTTTCCTAAGAGGTATGTTGAATAAATTTGAAAAATCCAGCTTAAGGGTCACGGCAGCCTTAGTTTGGAAAAGAGCAAATCCCAGGTGACAAATTGTTTCAGTAAAAATTTGATGTACTTTCCATTTCTCATGGTGACTCTCAAGTGCATTGTGGCTGTGTGACTTAGAGGCTGCTTTGTATGTTGCAGGCGGGGAGCCCTCCTAGGTTGGTGTGAGACCGAACTGGGACAACAAACCCCTCTGGCCCCTTCCATTCCTCATCTTTCTCTTGAAGCTCACTTCTTAGAGGGGCTCTTATTTTCTTTCAGAAACCAAATACACCTTTGTTCTATGGAATTCTGCAATCTTGGGCATCATTACCCGTATCAATTATTGATTGCTTTTTAAAACCTCAAAAGTGGGATGGGGATGGGGACCAGGGGAAGCCTTGTTTGGTTCTTTCTTAACCCAAACTGTGTATAAAGAATAAAGTTAGCAGAATGACACCACAGTCATTGTTTTTCTTTTTTTATTAATACCACATCAATTTGCAGTTTTACAGGAACCAAGATTCAAGCGTTGTAGGTGCTACTGTATTTTTATGTTGCACACACACATATGCACACAGTTTCATTAGTAATTTGTCATCTATAGATTTTTCTTAAAAAAAAAAAAAATCCTGTATGGCACAAGGGATCTGTCCAATTATCTAAACACAGCAGTAATAAAACGAAAGAGTTACGTGTGGAGGCTTCCAGTGCAGGAAAACAAGGTCCTTTGGAGGGGAAGCCCAAAAGATGATCAGTGCACGGACTTCCTGGGAAGGCAAAGGCTGGGGAGGGAGAAAGCATTTCCTCTACTGTGACATGAAATCAGTTTGAAGATTCAAAAAGAAAGGGGGCTAAGAAAATAAGAGAATGGAGTAAGGCAAGGGTAACTTTTACGCATCCAGATCTCTAATTTTCCCACAGAAGGGGAAAGAAAATGTCCCTCCACTAAGTACGATCTACAGAGCTGCAGTGCGCTGGGACACCTTCAAGTCACCAGTGCATGTTCCCTCCGGATTATCCTGAGGGGTTACAACCCGAAGAATCTCAAATGACTTGCAAGTTTACGGAATTTTCACGTTGGAAGACATCAGTCTCAAATGGGAATCCAAGATTCCCAATCACCCTCCATGAGATGTCAATGTGAGCTGTTGTCTTTTAATTGTGCACAGAGCCGTCAACAGTCTGACCCTGCCTGGTTGCCTTCACCTAAAGCTTCTTGGAAAACACTCTCACAAGGAGCATCCTGGGCCACCGCACAGGTGGGTACTAGAACATTTTATGTGCCTGAAAATGCAAGGAACCCTCAAAACAATCCACACCCAGAAGCCAGCCTCAGTTAAATCTCCATATGAACCACAAAATGCACTTCCCTACACTCATTTGTGGTCTTAACCGCGCACACACATACACACACACACACAATCTCCTCCCTAGCCAGCTGGGCTGTGGTCCTCAGCATACCATGATGAGCACAGGTTAAAGATGCAGCCTGTGAGGGAGAAGCCAGAGGGAAAACATAAAAGAAAAAAAAGCCTTTTGTGTTTCTGTAGCTCGAGTGGACAATGTCCCCCCCCACGGACTGAGATAGGATTACAATAACTCAATAACTGTGGAGCCCACATGCAGATTATTTTTTTTCTCTAACAAGTTTACAGCAGTTACAGACATTTATTTCATAATAAGAAAAGTACAACCATATTTATTAAACTTGAGGTGAGGTGGGTAGGGAAGAGGGAGGAAAGCATATTCAGGAATGAGTTCTCAAACTCAACCTCAAAGCCCCGAACTGGTGTCCCAAAGAGATGACAGACACCCCCTTCCCAAGTGGCGGAGGCTTTCCTTTCCTAGGGATGAGCGGGAGAGGGAGCAGTAGTGGTCACAGCAGCGCTCCTGCTGACTCCCTCTCCAGTCCCGCTTTCTGTTTCCATTCTGTTAGCAGATGGCATTCTGAGAACCAGGAATTATTACTATCACCTATAAGTTATTCATAGAGTTGAAAGTTATACATATAAGCTAAGAAGAGGAATATGACGAATAGCTGCTCACATTGTGGGGCAGGAAGATGGGATCAAGGGCTGCAAAAAAACCCCAAAAACCAAAGCAAACTCAAGGGACGGAATCCCACTCTTGTCCCCAGATAATTTCTTTATAAGTTAACCATTATTTCTTAACTTAAAAATATAGGCAAAATTACAATGGGAAGCTCTGTAAGACTAGTCCTTGAAAATTAAATAGAAGAACCCAAGAGATGTGTTTAACTTTCATATCCTCCTTTTACTGCCACTCTTTCCCCATTCAAGCTACACGTAAACGCTCCACCACCACTAAGGTATTGATTTATCCTGTTAAACTGATAAATTTATCCTATTATTCTGTGTTTATTCTTTTGGGTTCTAAGATATCAGTTCTTTTTTTAGTCCAACAATTCTTGTGTTTGATATTGTGGGGAAAGGGAAAGGAGGGGGAAACACCAAATTAAAAAAAAAAAGCTTGGAATGCAGGCTCAAGCTGACACTGAGCACGTTCCTTCATAGTACAAGTAACAACATTATAACTATTGAACGGTGTTTTAGTAACTGGCATTTCTGGTTTCCATGTACTTATTCTGCCTTTTTTTTTGCGATTCCAGGTAGTTTTGCTTGGATCCTATTAAGGAAAATAAAAACAAAAAAAGGTGAAAACAGATATATTAGTTCTAGGTTTTCATTTTAACAACGATGCTAGAAGACAGTCCTACACTGGCTGGAGCAGTGTGAAAAACATTCTCCCATTTCCACAGGGCTTACTCTGGACGACAGGAGTCTGGGATGAGCTGCAGGGTCCACCAAAATCCACTCTCTCCCTGCTGCCTGTCCTCTTTCACTGCCACAGACTTGTGGGTCCTTCACTGAGGGTTCCAGAGAAGAATAAGGGGTATCTGGGCATAATGCCTGCTGACTGTACTCTACACGCTGGCAATGCAACACACCATTTCTCTGGGAATGCCAGGTCATCCACTAGTGGCCACAAAAGGAACCAGGAGTCAAGGGTCAAGGAGACATTATAAAAATAAAGGAGTTGGCAATAGTTCCCAGCTTGTCATACGACACCAAAGCTGCCCTTTATTTTGTTTATTAAGGTTCCCCCAGACTAAGGCCATTTATAACCCTCAGCTAATGTCAACGCTACACCCCACAAGTGTTACATCCTACAGCAGGGCCCGGTCAGCCAACACTGCTAGTCAAGACACTGGGTTTAAAGCTAACTAAGCTACGACCGTCTTTCACAATCAAGAGTGAACAGCGACCAGATACGTATTTGTGCTAACTGTCCTTGCCTGGTTTTAGCTCCAATGTGTACCTCAAAGAGCAAAGAAGCAGGTAAAGAACCTGGCATCAAACTAGAGCTGTCTGGACATAGTCAGTTTCCTCTTATCAAAGCTGGAAAAAGCACTAAAATCGGGTATGAAAAGGACTGACACCAAGGATAGATTTTACTGTTTGTGATGTTTTGTTTCTTAAAGACTATCTGAAGAAAACACGAAAAAATGTTGACATTTTAATTTGAAGAGTTGGTTCATAGAGTTTGCTATAAATAATTCAAAAATTTAAAAAAGAAAACATTTCTTTAATACAGGGAGTCATAAAAACGTCTACCAACATTTCAGTACTTGATTTAAATATTAAATTGGTTTAAAAATGAAAATGGATTTGGTAGTTTTTAGGAAAAAGGTAGTGGTATTGCGCCTTAAGACATTTACTTACTAAAACTTTTATTTCTGAAGAGAGGGAAGAATTTGGCTTAAAATTGATATATGTATGAAAATAAATGAGAGGAAGACGACCATAAACATTTAACATTTGAAAGCCAGTTCAAAAAGACAGAGTGGTCCTGATTCCATTGATCCTTTTTAATCTAAGATACAAAGCATGTTTTTGCAAAGAAGCAGATGAAATAATCTCGTAAAAAATCAAACTATTAACCAAGGTTTCTTTTCAGGGTGAAATTCACATTTCAGGGTGAAAACTTGGCATCACCATTTCACACAGGGGACTGAAAATCACTGGGGGATAAAAGCACACGTTACGATGAAAGGTGGAACCTAAGTATACTTACTTTTCAACAATCGACTTGGTCTGATCACGGACGATGCCAACGTAGTGATCAATCTGGGTCTTGAAGGAAGGAAAGTGACTCAGATGTGGCAACACACACATTAACAATTTTCCTGAAGGTTATATTCTTTTGTCTAGTTTAACCATTTTTAAAAAAACACCATTGAATATTCTGGCAAATGAAAATAATGCCCAGTTTTTAAAAGTATTTTTAAAACTTTAGGTTTTAGAATTCAAATTATGCCATAAATACCCCATACTCAGTTGCAGTGAAAAAATCAGTCATTTCTTTTGCAGAGGTAAGTCTTACTTGCAAAGTGTTTCCTTTAGAGACATTGGACTTGTAATAGCATTTTCTGAATACTAGAAACTCTGTCTAATCTATTTTCTGTAATCATAAATGTGTTTTGGCTCCTGGATAAGACCAATTCATTTAGTACCAAAAAACCATAAAAGTCGGCTGATAGATGACTTAATCCATAATAACCTGATAGAATCTAGTATACTCTGTATACACCACTCCATAAGCAAACATCTGTTCACACCTATGGATTCCCATAATTGCTTTCATAGTTCTGTAACAGTTTCAGTTTCTTTTTAGACACGAGCTTTTATTTAAACCCTGTTTCAATTTTTTTGAACAAATACATCCATGTGATAAAAACAAAAGGTCCATAATAAGGTATAAGTCTCCTTCCTACCCTTATCTCTCCTAAACATTCACTTTCTCTCCTTAGAGGAAACCATCACTACCAGTTTCTTATAGGCACTTGGCTTATAAAATTAGACTGTAGAAATAGAAGAAGATTGCTCCAAACTTTCAAACCTAAAAAAAATGAACCCAAACTAGTCACACACCAACTGGCATGTCTGATTTGAAACAGGCCAGTGCTTACCTTGTACTTCTCATAGACGATCGGAACACTGAAAATGAGCAGTTCAGCTGTAAGACAGAATCACAGGACTTGGCAAGTGTACATGTGGGAGAGTCACAAAGTCTCAGGACTCAAGTAGCACATACATTTTTCCTCACGAAATTCAGGGAAACATAAATCTTCACTATGAGAAATTCTGAGACCTCAATTAAGGACAGTTAAATAGATATAGGTACACAGGCTGCCATCTTTGTATCACAGGTGATTTCCAAATTATGAAAATGGTTTCTACAAATAAAACCCCATATGTAAGTCAAATCTAGACAACTCTCCTTTACTTCTAGCTGTTTTGATATTTCTTTATAGTTAGGGCAATTTAACAAACCTATGGCCACAAACACAGGTTCCTTCAATATCTAGTTCAAGGTCTCTATGGATGTGAAAGGCTGAGCCACGTGGAAGGGGTGGAGCCGTGCTAGGCACTCTCCTCGCTCTTTGTCGTACCAATTACTTCAAAGAGCATGGAGACATTTTCCTTGTCACCTTACCAAGAATCAGAAGGGTGATTCCATTGAAAACAGCACCCACATAGGTCATCAGCCACATGAAGACAGCCAGCTGTGAAGGCCAACATCGGAGGGTTAAGCAGGAATAATTATAACGTCAACTTCGGGCTAACCGACGCCATTTTCCTCTAGCGAATTAAGTCTGCATAAATGTAGCGATGTATGCCATAAATAATTTCCAAATGAAGGTTAGCCATTTGCACTGTACATCTGAAGGCACCTAAGAGAACTCTGTAGCTATCTCAGGCCCAAAGACAGACTATGCTTGCATTTCTGTCAATCTCATCACCCCTGTTCTGATGTTAGTTCTCCAGGCACAGGAGACACCTTCTCCATTGACTCCTATCCCCATTTTTACAGGTTGACTAAGAGTAAGCAGACATTTGTTTTTGTCTGCTAAAACCCTATTTAATGTTTTCCTTCTGAATTATAACCTAATCCCTGATTTTCCTCAGCCTCACCTCCGAGAGCTGTAGAAGCAACTAACCTTCAAGGAGTCAACCAGATCTTCTACCAGAAAGAGACGAATGAGGAGTTTCAGGGCCCTGTTGACGTACACCATGGCAGCATTCACGTAATTGTGGAAGGCTTCTGAGGACAGAGTAATGTCTACATCCAGGTAGGCTCTTCCAGAAGAAGAAACAACAATCATACATTTGATACAGAAGGAGACCTCTTCCTGTTACCACAGCAGTTCAGAGTAGGAAATTCCCCCAACGGTACACTTTAGAAATCTGTGGGGGCATTTTTTGCTGTCATGGGGTGGGGTAGGGGCACCACTGTCCTTTAGTGGCCTAGAGGCAAAGATGCCACATATCTGCAAAGTGTGGGCCAGTCATGAGCAATACAGAATTGTCCTATGTCCTGCATCAGTTTTATTGCTTCATAGGCTATTCATGAAGGTGAACCTATTTATAATTACCAGAGCAGAACAAACAAATACAAAGTATTTTCCCCCCACAGTTATAACATATCCTGAATTTTCTAAAACTGTATTCTGTTTATGCTAAACTTCACTAAGATTTTTTTAACTATTTTGGAAAAATCACATCTGTACTGGAGATTAATAGTGGTTGGAATCCATATTATGTTATTATAAATGGTTTTCTATTTTATCAGTTCTTTATATTACAATTATAATCTATTTTTAAAATTTTGTTTAGACATATTACTTATGAATTTCATTTCAAAATGATAAAAGAGGCATTATAAAATATTTGTTAAAAAAACCAAGAGGCGGGTACAGACATTGAGCTTGATAGGGTTGAAAACTACAGAAAAAGAAACACTTGGCTTCTGTCCCCAGATGCGCTACCGGATGAGATGTAACCATCTGCTTACAACTTTGTACATTCTCTCAGTGCTTAATGAGTGCTTCCTGAGCATCGCCCTGTAAGGTGTTGGGGCTATCGGAAAGGTAAGACTGCTTTTGCCTTAGAGAGCCTACAGTTTTGTGGGAACAGGAGAGTAACAGGCATGTTTTTCTTTCTTATTTACTACCAAATATGAAAGTTATAAAAATTAGATGCTGTAATTAATACAATTTAGCAAAACACATTTTCCAAATCCACAGCAGTGCCATGCAAGAGGGGAAAAAACCTGCCAAGACATTCACTGTTTTGCTGGCGGCAAAACAATGAAAATTTATTCACTCATTCATTCAACAACTATTGACTTGGTAAAACTAATTTGCAGTAAGGTTTTAAATGCCACATATAGTTTAAATTCTTCCTTCTGTTTTCACTAAGAGAAAATGCGAGGACTGGGGCCTCAGCCAGACACCTGTCCTGTCACAGTCCTGGGAAGTCACAACAAGGTTTCTTTCTCTATGAGGAAAGGGTTTTAAAACAACTGCCATTTGCTAATGTTAAAATTTTTTATGGGTTAAGATTTTCAAGAAAATGTGAAGCATATATTTAGTTATAGCATGCTCAGAAAAGCTGGCAACTAGATTCTAGAAATGCATGAACCACTGCTTTCATCAAGACCTGCCCCTGGTATTAAGAAAACCAAAGGAGCGATAAGAAGGAAATCAGTAATAAAACCAAGAGTAAACACAGCGAGTCCTGACACCACCAAGAGCACAGCCTCAATACCAAGATTTCAAAGTCATAAAAGTTACCTATGTGGGGGCTTCCCCCGTACTCGGGACCCCAGCGAACTGAGCACTGTTCTAGCTGCTGTGTGCCCTACACTGATCAGATATTTAGACAGCTCCTTTTGGTCTTAAAGTGTGACTCTCGTTTGCCAAAAAGTTCGTGGCTCCTCACTAGTTGCTTCTTAAGGTGGTCTCAAGGTTTCTGGTTGATGTTTCCTGCCACTGCTCAGCTGCATCAGGCCCTACAATTTTTGATTTTTAGTCAGGTCTTACTTTTACACCCAAACAGCCTCAGCGAACCCTCTCACTAAACTGTAGAGTGTTAGTTGTGATACTTCAACTCACTTGAATGGATGGCCTTCTTCTGACTTCTGTACAGCCTGGATGACAGATTTGTAGACCCTGAAGCTGATGGTGACAGTCAGGAGAGCCAGGATGAGGTAAGAAACCACACTGATGACACTGAAAGCTGCCAGGGAAAGCAGCACGATCAGCGTGGTGCCAAAGACAAACCCCGTCTTCTTCACATCTCGCCAGAAAATCAGATCGTGCACTGCCAAAAGAAAAGGGAACAGAAGTTATATGAACAGCTACAAGCCACAGGCCAGGGCTGCCCTCTGGCTGTGCCTGCATGCTTGAGAAGCCCGAGGTGAACAAGCAGTTACAGGTGCAGCCCTCCTTAAGAGAATCTGTTAAGTGAAAATCACGTATGTCACGGGTGATGGTTCACACTGCTAAAGGTTCCTCTGGGTTCTGGACAGGTTTATAAAAACTTAGGAACTTACTTTTCAGAGGTGGCTACTGAAATACAAAGGGGTAAACTGTCATTTACTTTAAATGTTTCAGCAGAAAAGATGGTAAAGTAACTATGGTAAAATCTAGGTAACTGTTGACTAAATAAAGGAAACTATGCCTATAAATTAGTTGGGTCAGCAGACATAAAACCAAACCTAAACTGAAATGTATAAATTGGGGTGGGGGGCAAAGAGAGTGGTGAATAAAAACAAACCAAGCTCTATTAGTATTAATCACAATGAAACTCCAATCTCTATGTGAATCTGAAGAGCACTTAGGATGGATTATGGATAGGGGACCATACAATTATCTCAACCACAATTCTTCTGAAAATGAGTGGGGACACTATTAATAATTGTTCGGAAATAAGTATAAACCAAGACTGTCCCAGTCAGGTGGTCATATGGTTGGGGACATCCAAACTGGAAAAATATAAGTTCTACTTAAAGAGACCTCCAAAACTCGGGGTGTAAACTGCTAGCAATTACCTCCAAGCTTACAATGACACTACATTTGAATTTCAACCTGTGACGGCTAAGTTCAACACTAATAGCCCTACTGCAAGTTTCCACTGGGCTTCTCTTTGCTTATAAGGAAGAGCACGGGCTTTGGATTTGGAGAAACGAGTTTGAGTCCTGGTAATTTTTATCCGTATTACCTTAATTACTCTTTCTAAACCTTTGTTTCCTCGTCTGTAAGATGAAGAAAGTGGTATCTATTACCTAGGAATAAACTTAACCAATAATATGAAAGACCTATATACTGAAAACTACGACATTTTTAAAAGGAATTGAAGCAGACACAAGAAGTTGGATATATTTAGGATATTAGCCCCTAACTTGAGGCATTATTTGCAAAAATCTCCCATTCCGTTGGTTGCCTCTTTATTTTGTCGATGATTTCTTTTGCTGTGCAGAAGCTTTTTAGTTTGATATAGTCCCATTTATTTATTTTAGCTTTTACTTCCCTTGCCTTTGGAGTCAAATTCATAAAATGCTCTTTGAACCCAAGGTCCATAAGTTTAGTAGTACCTATGTTTTCTTCTATGCAGTTTTTTGTTTCAGGTCTTATGTTTAGGTCTTTGATCCATTTTGAGTTTATTTTAGTATATGGTGACAGCAGTCTAGTTTCATTCTTTTGCACGTGACTTTCCAATTCTGCCAGCACCATTTATTGAAGAGGCTGTCTTTTCTCCATTGTATGTTTTTAGCTTCTTTGTCGAAAATTATCTGTCCATATTTATGTGCGTTTATTTCTGGGTTGTCAATTCTATTTCATTGGTCAGTGTGCCTGTTTTTCTGCCAATACCATGCTGTTTTGATTATTGTTGCCCAGTAGTACAAGCTAAAGTCAGGGAGTGTGATACCTTCAGCATTGTTCTTTTTCTTTAGGGTTGCTTTGGCATACAACCCAACAACAAAAAAACAAACAATCCTATTAAAAAAGATGGCAGAGCACTAAAGAGACATTTCTCCAAAGAGGACATACAAATGGCCAATAGACATGAAAATGCTCAACGTCACTAATCATCAGAGAAATGCAAATAAAAACCACAATGAGATATCACCTCACCCCAGTCAGAATGGCTATCATCAACAAGACAAATAGTAACAAGTGTTGGAGAGGCTGTGGAGAAAAAGGAACCCTCATACACTGTTGGTGGGAATGCAGACTGGTGCAGCCGTTATGGAAGGCAGTGTGGAGGTTCCTCAAAAAATTACGAATAGAATTACCATATGACCCAGCAATCCCTCTCCTGGGTATCTACCCAAATAATCTGAAATCATTTATCCATGAAAACATATGTGCTCCAATGTTCATTGTAGCTTTATTTACGGTGGCCAAGACATGGAAACAACCAAAGTGTCCTTCGATAGATGATTGGATAAAGAAATTGTGGTATATATACACAACGGAATACCATTCTGCCATAAGAAAAGATGAAATAGGACCATTTGCTACAACATGGATGGATCTTGAGATTATAATGCTAAGCGAAATACGTCAGACAGAAAAAGTAGAGAACCATATGATTTCACTGATATGTGGTATATGAACCAAAAACAACAAAAGAACAAGACAAACAAATAAAAAAACAAAAACTCATAGACAGACAATAGTTTAGTGGTTACCAGAGGGTAAGGGGGAAAAGGGGTGGTAGATGAGGGTAAAGGGGATCAAATATTTGGTGATGGAAAGAGAACTGAACACACAATGTGATATATAGATGGTGTATCACAGAATTGTACACCTGAGATCTATGTAACTTTACTAACAATTGTCACCCCAAATAAACTTGAATAAAAAAAAGAAAGTGACATCTGTTTCCTGAGTTGTTTTAAGGAATATATATAAAGCTAATGTGTGTAGAATGTTTAGCACTGTAAATTACACACAGTAAACACTCAAATTTTAACTATGATCAAAATAGTATTAGCCTGGAAGACCGTGACTGAGGGTAAAATCAACTTGAATCTGATTCCAGTTGACGCGCGGGCACCTAGTTGTTCCCTGTATTCAGCTACGGAACTTTCCTCCGAAGCCTAACCTGGCCAGAGCCAAGGAACCTAACTTGAAACTACGAAAACACTAAAGACATGTTGATTGTATAGAAGAAATAGTCCCTGGTTGCGACCTTCCGGCTAGGGGATGTGACTTACCAGGAGGAGGAGGAGGTGTTATGATTGCTGGCGGGAAGCCAAGAGGCCCAGGAAGTGATGTTGCAAAGGAGAGAGAACTGGGAGGCGACTCAGGCCAACCTGACTGAACAGGATGCTGCCTACTTGTGACAGCAATTCCTACAGTCGGGGTCCCAGTAGACGTATGTCACAGTTCATACCAGTACAGGAACAGTTTCAACACAGAATACTTAGTAATGGAACAAACTGACACCATGTGTCCCCTGATGTAATACAGGTGGACACACCATCACTTCCATGGTATTCTTGCCAAAAACAGTATAACCTGAATCTAATGAGAAAACACAAGACAAACCCAGGTCGACAGTCTACGAAACAACTGGCCTGCATTCTTCAAAAATATCAAGGGTGTGAAAGACAATGAAAAGCTAAGGAACTTTTTCAGATTAAAGTTGAGTAAGGAGTATGATCAAGACTGGAGCTGGATCAGGGGTAAAGACAATTATAAAAGACAGCATTGGGATAAAAAAAAATGTTAAAAAAAATTAATAAATAAAATAAAGAAACTTGGCACCAAAAAAAAAAAAAAAGACAGCATTGGGACAACTGGCAAAATTTGAATGTGGACTATATAATTGATAGAAGTACTGTATCAATGTTAAATTTCCTGAATTTGATATTTATAGAACACTCCAACAACAACAGTGGAATATATATTCAAGTACATGTGACACATTTACCAAGATAAACCAAATCTTGGGCCATGAAACAGCCCTAATAAATTGAAAAGGATTCAAGTCACTTTTACATGTTTTCTGACTAGAAGGAATTATATTAGAAACAGTATTGGAAAGATATTGGGAAAAAACCCCAATATGTGTAAACTAGACAACACACTTCTAAACCCATGAATCAAAGAAAAAAAATCAACAGAAAAATTAGAAGTATTTTGAACTGACTAAAAATCCAAATTTGCTATAAAGCAGTACACAGTATGAAAGTGCCTCTATTAGGAAAGTTGGCAAAATCAGTAATCTCAGCTTCAACCTTAAAAACTCGAAAAAGAACAACTTGAATCCCAAGTAAACAGAAGAAAGGAAATAATAAAAAAAAAACAATGAGACAAGCAGAAATCAATGAAACAGATAACAGAAAAACAAAGAAAAATCAATGAAACCAAAGTTGGTTCTTTGAGAATAATAGTAAAATAGATAAAACTCTAGGTAGACTCATCAAGAAAAAATAAAATACACAAATTGCCAATATCAGAAATGAGAGGTGACATCACGAAAGATTCTGCAGACATTATCAACCATTATCAACACTGTTATGCTAATACATTAGACAATTTAAACAAAGGAAAAATTACTCCAAAGATACAAACTACCAAAGCTTACTCAAGAAATAAACTGAACAGTCCTATATCTACTCAAGAAATAAAACAGATAAAATGCTTTCCCCACAAAAACCTCCAGGTCCAAATGGCATCACTGGTAAATTCTGCCAAACATTAAACAAGAAATAATACCAATTCTACACAAATTATTCTAGAAAAACAAAGAGAAAGTAATATTTTCCAATACATTTTATAAGGCCAGTATTACCCTGATTCTAAACTAGACAAAAACATTACAGTAAAACTATAGACCAATATTGCTCATGAAATAGATGTAAAAATTCCTAACAAAGTTTAGCATATCAAACGTAACAATATATAAATATAATATGTCATGACTAAGTGGGTTTTTGTTTTTTTTTGCAAAAAATGCAAGATTGGTTTAACATTCATAAATCATTTAATATAATTCACCATATCAACAAACTAAAAAAAGAATAACCAAAAGATACAGAAAAGGCATTTAACAAAACCCAGTATTCCTTGGGGATAAAACCTCTCAGCAAACTAGGTTATAGAAGAAAATTTCCTCAACTAGATAAAGGGAATCTAATAAGGGGAATCTACAAGAAACCTAGAGTTAACATATTTCATAAAAGAAGGCAAGGATGGATGTTCTCTCACCACTTCTATTGAAAACTGTATTCGAGGTTCTAGCCAGTACAGTAAGTCAAAAACAAAGAAAAGGCATCCAAATTGGAAAGGAAAAAGTAAAGTCATTATTCACAGGTGCCATGATTGCCTATGTAGAAAATCTAATGGAATCTACAAAAAGCTACTAGAATAAGTGAGTTCAGCAAGGTCGGGGGACACAAGGTCAATATACAAAATCAGTTCTACTTCCATGTATTAGTATTAACCAATCAGAAACTGAGTAAAAATACCATTTAAAGCAGCATGAGAATATGAAACAGTTAGGCATAAATCTGCCAAAGGTGTATAAGACCTGTACACTAAAATCTATAAAACATTGCTGAGAAATAAAGACCTAAATTACTAGAAAGCTATACTGTTTTCATGAATTAAAAGACTCAAAATTGCTAAGATGTTAATTGTCCCCAAATTTATCTATAATCCTATGTAATTCCGATCAGAATCCCAGTAGTTTTTTAATAGAAATGGACAAACTGATTCTAAAATTGCTATGGAAATGCAAAAGACCTACTTTGTATCTCAATACGTTTCAAGTCCTGTGCTGTACTAATTAAGCCTTTCCTTTTTTCAGATGCTTTCTCCTTTTCATATCAATGTCCACCTTATCCAGCTTTGGAAACCTGAACAAAGAAGAGGTTGAGAAGAGGCCTGGTTCAGTGTCTGAGGGTCTCTGAGTGAGTCTGTGTCAGCAGGTAGAGCCCAGCTGGGCCTGTCCAGGGGTTGGGCACAGTAGTTTCCCGAGTCAGAGCCAACCCCCACCCTCAGGGCAGCACCCTAGTCTATTAAGGAATCAAAGCCCTTCAGGCTTCAGCCTGTTCCCTAGACCTTCAGGACAGTCAATAAATAGGTTAGATTCTGAGCCAGTCTGGGAGGAGGGGGTGCACAAAAAGCAGGATCAGCTGCCCAGGGATCCCAGTGATTCCCAGGTACTATCCTGCCCTTTCCCAACAAGGAAGTACATCCATAGACCTCCAACTCAGAAACAGGGGCACGCTCCCTGTGGAGTGAGTACTTAAGTCTCATGTTAACGACAAACCAGCCCCAGCCCCTGCCAGGGTCTACAACATCCTGCAGGATGGGGTGAAGGGCTAGCCTGCCTGGGGGTACACAGTACCCAGCCCTGCAGGGTCCCGGAGATGCCTTTTATTTCTTAGAATCCATTTCAATATATAAAACAGCCTCTTTTTAGAATTTTATGTAGGTAGTATCAGTCATCTCTGTTACCTTATTTTGCTAATGGCAGATAAAGCACCTGACAAAGAATTTCTATATTCACCAAGTGTGTTTATATTTTTGGTAGAAGTAAGAGTGATTCCTTCCTTTATTTCCCATATTTTCTATAATGTGACCATATTACATTTAAAAAACTTTAAAGGATGTCTACCTCCCTCTTGCCCATAATAAAGGGTGCCAGCTGCAGTAGTACCCTTCTTACACCAAGAGAGGGCACTGACATATCCACTGGTAATCTCTAGGCAAAGGAAAAAGATACCGTCCCAGCCCATTCAAGAGAGAACAGCAAACTGTGTTGATTCTCTACCCATTTTTTTTTTTAAATTACTGAATTTGGGGAAAGCTCTTCGTTTGACTCCAACCTCAGCCATTCCCAAAAGTCAACTGTCTTTAGTCTACTTTCCCAAGTATATACCTCAAAGGATGAAAAGAAGGATTATTCAAAATGCTTATTCTGTAAAGGAATAACTGAAAGAAAATTTCAAGGTTTAGTAGATAATTAGCTGTAACTTCACTTTTTTTTTAAGGCGGCGCAGCTCTCAGTGGCACATGCGGGGATCAAACCGGCAACCTTGATGCTGTCAGCACCACGTGCTAACCAACTGAGCCAACCGGCCATCCTTTCACTTCATTTTTAAGAATAAATCTCCAACTCAAGGATCCATACAACATGTTCTAGCTTCTGTGCGCTAGTTTTTCAAAATTTGTAAATATACTCGTACGCTGCATCGCTAAGAAAGCTTAAATGTGGCTGAAATAACTAAAAAAGAGCGAGGCTTTATGATCACAAAAGAGAAATTGTTCATTAATAAAGGGGAAATAAATGCAGTTTTTATATGTACAATTATTTATGTAAAAAAGATATGTAGACATTTTCAAACTTTTTACATAAATAGTTCATAAGAAATGAAGCCACTTTTTTTTTTTTAATTTTATTGAGGATATTGGGGAACAGTGTGTTTCTCCAGGGCCCATCAGCTCCAACTCATTGTCCTTCAATATAGTTGTGGAGGGCGCAGCTCGCCCATGTGGGAATCGAACTCACAACCCTGTTGTTCAGAGCTCTCACTCTAACCAACTGAGCCATCATCTGGCCACCCCTGAAGCCACTTTTTGAGTTGCAAAGACATTGGATAATATGTTTATAAACTCAGATCCAAATTTGGTGGCTGCCAAACTGGGTTAATAGCCGGCTGTGCTACAGATTTACCCTTAACCAAAGACATTCCCATCAAAATCGCACAGATAGGTCAGAATGGCACTGACAGAATACAAAACTGTCACTATCACAGACACACATACTTTTGGCCCCGGATGCACCTGGCAGCAGGCCAAAGTAGTCTGTAGGAGCCCCTTTCAAACCAGCATTCCTCTCATACTGTCAGGAAAGAAGTTTTTCATTCACTAAAATAACCTAACATCCCCTTTGCTCTCAGTTTCAGATTTATAAAGTACAGAAAACAAAATGGCACTGACTACTCCTCCCCAACATAACAGCTAGGTGGATGTGCAAAGGTGAACTTTTGAACTTAGTTACCTAAAGAATATAATTAAAGATAACAAATGAAATGCTGAATCATAATTGAATGGATAACGGCACAAAATTCTGGCTTAAGTTTCCTATCCTTTTTTTCCTTCTACATCTAGCTGGTTCTTTGCACATGTTGGACAACTACTAAATTCTCTAAGGAAGTCTAGACTTAAGTCTGCAGAAGACATTAGATCCAATGTAAAATTAAAACACTAGTTATTTGCTAATAATTGTGAAAGCCCAATCAGGATTTAAGTGATTTTATGCGTTTTGCACACATTTTTGTCTAATTCAACCTTCCACACTAGTCAGGTTATGGCAACATGACATTTTTTACTTTTGTTTTTTTAAAGCTTATTGGGGTGACAGTTGTTAGTAAAGTTACATAGGTTTCAGGTGTACAGTTCTGTATCACACCATCTATAAACCCCATTGTGTGTTCACCACCCAGAGTCAGTGCTTCCATCAGGCAACATGACATTTCTTCCTACGGCTATGATACTCTAGGACTTGCATGCTGCTTCAATGTCTGTTCAGTAATACAGGTAAGTGACATAGTTTCAGACTATAACCGTATGTGACATAAAATTCTTCTTAAAAAGCTGACAGTGGAGCCGGCCCGGTGGCTCAGGCGGTTAGAGCTCCGTGCTCCTAACTCCGAAGGCTGCCGGTTCGATTCCCACATGGGCCAGTGGGCTCTCAACCAGGTTGCCAGTTCAATTCCTCGAGTCCCGCAAGGGATGGTGGGCTCTGCCCCCTGCAACTAAGATTGAACACGGCACCTTGAGCTGAGCTGCCTCCTGGATGGCTCAGTTGTTGGTTGGAGCGCGGGCTCTCAACCACAAGGTTGCCAGGTTCAATTCCTCGACTCCCGCAAGGGATGGTGGGCAGCGCCCCCTGCAACTAAAATTGAACACGGCACCTTGAGCTGAGCTGCCGCTGAGCTCCTGGATGGCTCAGTTGGTTGGAGCGCGTCCTCTCAACCACACGGTTGCCGGTTCGACTCCCGCAAGGGATGGTGGGCTGTGCCCCCTGCAACTAGCAAAGGCAACTGGACCTGGAGCTGAGCTGCGCCCTCCACAACTAAGACTGAAAGGACAACAACTTGAAGCTGAACAGAACCCCCTACAACTAAGATTGAAAGGACAACAATTTGACCATTGTTCCCCCAATAAAGTCCTGTTCCCCTTCCCCAATAAAATCTTTAAAAAAAAAAAAAAAAAAAAAAAAAAAAGCTGACAGTGTCTAAAATCTTTACCAGTAATAAACAAATGAAATTTTAAAAATAAAGTCTTAGGTAATATACATACCCTTGACTTTTGAGATCTTATCCTCTCCACTCCCCCCAGGAGCTCTACAGAGTGTTTCCCCCATGGAAACAATGGGAACTGATCAGTAACTGGGACAGCTTTCTCCCCCTCTGCTTTATTTCCCCCTAATATTTCATTTCCCCCCAACATACAGCAAAGTTGAAAAGAGGTTAGGGTGAACACCCATATAATCTAGATTTTACCATTAATGTCTTTTTATTTTTCTTGTGGTAAAATATATGTAACAAAGAATTTACCATCTTAACCATTCTTACGTATACAGTTCAGTGAGGTTATTAAGTACATTCACACTGTTGTGCAACCATCACCACTATCCACTAATGTTTTGCTATACTTAGTTATAATCTATCTGTCTTATCTGTCCATTAGTCCATTTTAATTTTTTAATGTATTTCAAAGTAAATTACAAATATCAGATCTACTTCAGCTTGCATGTCATTAACTGAAGTTCAGTATTGTTTTTCTCTCAATGTAAAATTTACATACAATGAAATACATTCACTGAGTTTGGACACACGCATACACCTATGTAACCCTATCAAGCTAGAGAACACAAACAGCACCCCCAAAAGTTTCATGTTCCTTCCCAGTCAACACTCCAACAAGCAACCACTACTCTGATTTTTTCCCCTACATAGAAGTTTGCTTGTTCTAGAATTTCACTTAAATGGAAATTATGCAGTATAATTATTTTTGTGCTGCTTCTTTCACTTGGCATAATTTCTGAGAGTCATCCATATTTTTGCAAGTATCAAAAGATAACTAGCTATTCCACAGGTTATCTATTCCTTTATGGGTGGAACTGGCTGTTTCTAGTTTTGAACTACTGGTGAATAAAACTGCTATGAACATATGTAAGTCTTTGCATGAATGTTTTCATTTCTCAGCAGTGGAGTTGCTAAGTCATGGGGTAGGTGCATGTTTAGTTCTCTAAGAAAACAACCAACCGTTCTCCAAAGTATTTGTACTATTTTATTTTACATTCTTACCAATAGTTTAAGAGAGTTTCAGTTGTTCCATAACCTCACCAACATTAGGTGTAATCTTTAATTTTAGCCATTCCAGTGGATGTGAAGTGGTATTTTGCCTTTAAAATGTGAAGACTCGTGATGTTGAACACATTTTCATTGGATCACTGGTCATTCGTGTATCTTCTTTTGTGAAGTGTCAGAATCTTTTCTGCCCAACTTTTTATTGTGTTTTTGTCCTTTTATTGTTGAAATGTAGTTTTTAATATTTCCTGGATACTAGTCCTTCACCAAATACATGTTTTGTAAACATTTTCTCCCAATCAAGGGCTTGCCTATTAGTGGCCTTTTAATGAGCAAGTTGTAATTTTGATGAAGTCTATTAATTTTTAATTTTGTGGCTAGTGCATTCTGTGACCTAAGAAATCTTTGCCCCAAGTCATGAAGATGTTTTCCTATGCTTTCTTCTAAAAGTTTTATGGTTTTAGTTTTCATGTTCAGGTTTTAGATCTATTTTAATTTTTGCATATCATGTGAAGTAGGGATTATGGTGGGCATTATGCTAAGGTGGCCCCCAAACTCTTGTCCTTTGGTGTACTTGTCCTGCATAATACTTCCTCCTGCCCCCAAATGTGAGCAGGACCTGTGCCTATGATGGGATAGTCACTCTGGTGTTGACATTGCAGTGACAGAAGATCCCATAGCAGACTAAAGACATTCTCCTGATAGCTCTGAAGAAGTAAGCTACCATGCTATGAGGACAGCCACAAGACTGGGATCTGAACGCAGCCTCTAGGAGCTGAGTGTGACCCCCAGCCCCATAGTCAGCAAGCGAGAAAACGGGGATCTGGTCCTACAACCTTCAGGAACTGAATTCTGCCAACAATCTGTGAGCTTGGAAGGGAATCCTGAGCCTCAAACGAGATCACAACCCTGGTTCATGCCTGGCGAGACCCTGAGCAGAGGATCCAGCTAACCCATGCCCAGATGCCTGATCCATGAAAACTGGGAGGTAATAAAGTTGTATTGTTTTCAGTTGCTCAATTTGTGATCGTTCGTTATTTCTGGATTCTCTTTGATCTACTCGTGTTTGTTGACTGTTGCAAATACCACACTGTCTTTATTACTGTCTTGAATTAAGTATTCCAAGATCTCCAATTTTGTTGTTTTTCAAGGTGCTTTGTATTTGCTAGGTCCTGTGTATTTCCAGGATGAGCCTGTCCCTTTCTATAGAAAAACTCTTCTGGGACTTTGAACTGTGTTGAATCCATTGATGAACCTGTGTAGGACCGACATCGTAAGTGGCGAGGCTCCCTTCCCACGACCACAGCACAGCTCTCCTCTGACACGGTGCTTGGCGTCTCTCTTGCCATTTTGTAGTTTTCAATATAGAGGTCTTGCACATTTTTTTGGTTTCAGTTATTCCTATTTTATGCTTTTGATGCTATTGTGAATGAAACTTTTTAAATTTTCATGTTCTGATTATTTGCTGCTGGTATATACAAATAAATAGTTTCGTGTAACCCTAAATTCACTGATTAGTCCTAGTAGTTGCTTTGTAGATTCCTTAGGATTTTCTATGTGAACAATCATGTCATCTGCTAATTAAGACAGTTGAACAACTTCTTTTCCAGTCTTCATCCCTTTTATGTCTATTGCTTCTTGTAACCCAGAGGGTAGGACCTCCAGTATGATGCTGAATGCAAATGGCAAGAGTGAGCGTCCCTGTCTTACCCAATCTTAGGGGAAAGTGTTCAATATTTCGGCATTAAATATGTCAGCTGTACTTTGCAACAGATGCCGCTTGTTAGATCGAGGAGATTATCTTTTATTCCTAGTTTGCTGAAGATTTTTACCAGAAAAGGATGTCGGGCTTTTTCAAATGCCTTTTCTGTATCGATTGAAATAATCACATAGGTTTCCTCTTATTAAGTTAACATGGTGAATTAATTATGTTGAATTTCCAATCTTAAAACAAGCTTATATTCCTGGAACAAACTCCACCCATTTACCCATGACGCATTAAACCTTTTGATATTGTTGAATTTCATTTGCTAATATTTTGTGAAGAATTTCTCATCTTATTGTGTTCAGGAGGGATATTAGTTTATAATTTATTTTGTTAATTTTTGTCCAGTTCGGGTGTTACTAAATACTAGTCTATGAGTGGGAAAGTCTTCTTTCCATTTTTCCCTAAATACTTGAAAGAATCCTCCAGTAAAACCCTGGGCCTGGACATTTTTTGGTGAGATTTTTAATAATAAATTTAATAGAAATTGTGTTAGCTTTGGTAACTTGTGTTTTTCAAAAAATGTGTCCATTTCATCTAAGTTGATCAATTTGTTGGTATAAAGTTATTCATAATATTCTATTATCCTTTTACTATCTGTAGGATCTGAAGTGATAACTCCTTTTTCATGCTTGATATTGCTCATCTATGGTCTCCTTTCCTTAATTAGCCAAGAAATCAATTTTGGTGATCTTTTCCAAAAACTGAATCTTGGCATTGTTATTTTTTTTTATTTCATTGATTTCTGCTCTTACCTTTATAATTTCTTTCCTTTTACTTACTTTGGGTTTTACTTTGCTCTTCTTTTCTAGCTTCTTAAGTCAAAACCTTAGATCACTGAATTTAGATATTTTTCTTTTCTAACATAAGCATTTAGAGCTAGAAGTTTCCCTTTCAACACTGTGTTCCACAAGTTTAGTACATATATTGTATTTTCATTGTCATTCAGTTTAAAACATTACCATTTTTTCTTGTGACTTTGTTAATCTATCAATTATGTAAAACTGTATTTAATTTCATTCTGGTCTTAGAACATATTTTGTATTACTTTAATCCTTTAAATTTACTGAGTTGTTTTATGGACCAGCATATTCTCTATTGATGAATATACATATACCTTGTACACTTGGAAAAGAATGAGCATTCTGCCATGGTAGCATATAGTGTTCTATAAATATCATCTAGGTCAAAGTGGTTGCTTGTGCTGTTCAAATCTGTGTGTGTGTGTGTGTGTGTGTGTGTGTGTGTGTGTGTATCAATTGCTGAGAAAGAGGTACTAAAATCTCCAATTATGATTATAGACTAGCCTATTTTTCCCTTTAAGTCTGTTAATTTTTTCTTTGTATATTTTGGATCTGTTATTAGGTACATACACATTTATGACTATCAAGACTTCCTGGTATCTTTTATCATGACATCTCACTTTTTATTTCTTATGCTCACCTTTGTTTTCTTATGCTTACTTTTGCATGACATACATTTATATATTTTTTGGTATAACCTTTTCCATCCATTTACTTTCAACTTATCCATGTCTTTATATTTAAAGTGCATCTTTTATAGTCAGCATATAGCTAGGTCTTGCTTTTTTTAAAAAAAAGATTTTATTGGGGAAGGGGAACAGTACTTTATTAGGGAACAGTGTGTACTTCCAGGACTTTCTCTAAGTCAAGTTGTTGTCCTTTTCAATCTTAGTTGTGGAGGGTGCCGTTCAGCTTCAAGTTGTCCTTTCAGTCTTAGTTGTGGAGGGCGCAGCTCATCTCCAGGTCCAGTTGCCGTATCTAGTTGCAGGGGGTGCTGCCTACCATTACTTGCAGGACTCGAGGAATGGAACTGGCAACCTTGTGGTTGAGAGCCCACTGGCCAATGTGGGAATTGAACCGGCAGCCTTCGGAGTTAGGAGCACAGAGCTCCATTCGGAGTTAGGAGCACGGAGCTCCAACTGCCTGAGCCATCGGGCCAGCCCTGGATTGTGTACGATATTTTAAGTAAACTGAATTATTCCCATGTTTCCTGTCTTTTGTTCCCCATTCTTCCTTTTTTGCCTTCTTTCTGTTTATCTGAAGATTTTAATTTATCTATTGACTTTTTAGCTATGTCTTTGCAGTATTATTTTATTAGTTGTTTCCAGAAATACAGTATGCATCGATTTTCAGTTTACTTAAAATATTGTACCACCTCATAAAAAATGCAGAAACCCTCGCTATATAGGTCCACATATTCTTGACTTTTGTTTTTTTAAATTTTAATTGGAGAATATTGGGGAACAGTGTGTTTTTCCAGGACCCATCAGTCAAGAGGTTGTTTTCAATCTAGTTGTGGAGGGCGCAGCTCTCTGGCCCATGTGAGAATCTAACCGGCGATGCTGGTGTTATGAGTACTGCGCTCTAACCAACTGAGCCAACCAGCCGCCCCTCTTGACTTTTCTGTTATCGGAAATAAACATTATAATCTCATACACGTTATAATTTTTGCTTTAAACAGTCTATATATTTTAAAGAAGAGTAAAAAATGTCTTTTATATATACCCAGATATTTATCATTTCCAGTGCTCTTCATTCCTTCCAGAAATTCTGAGTTTCTATCTGTTATCAATTCCTTTTAATCTGAACAATTTCCTTTAGTGTTTCGTGTAGTGCATGTCTTCTGGTAACAAATTCTCTTAGTTTCCTTTTCTCTAAAAATGTCTTTATTTTGCATTCATTCTTGATGGATATTTTTGCTGAATAGAGAAATCTGAATTGACATTAACCCCCTGTTCAGCACTTCAAAAGATGCTATATTTCACTGTCTCCTGGCATCTGTGGTTTCTGGTAAGAAGTTCGAAGAAGTTCTAATTTTAATTGTCATTTTCCTCTAGCTTTCAAGATTTTTCTCCGTATCTTTAGTTTCAGCAATTTGGTTATAATATTCTGTGCCAGAAAGGGTTACTTAGCAGGCCTGAGATGCTCAAACCCTGCACCTGCCAAAGAAAGGTCTGTCTTCAGGACTGTCCCTTGGATGGCTGCTGGGAGATGAGCTCTGAGCCCTTGGGTCATGCTGTATTAGTGTGGCCAGGTAAGTTTATCCTAACAATATGATTTATTGCAAACACCTCTTTTTGCTCTGGGGGGATGAGGTCTGAGTAGCTGAGGTCAGTCACATGGGTGAGTGAGATTCCCTAGTTAGCAACACGCTGTATATGCTGTCACATACCATTGATGGGAGAATTAAGGACATCTCTGTGTGATTCCAATGGACACCTGAAAGCTTGTACCTCATCTTTCCTGGACTTTATCCCATGTGTCTTTTTCCTTTGCCAGTGTCTTTTTGCTGTAATAAATTGCTCACTGAGAGTATATCAACTGCTGAATCCTGAGCCCTAGCAAATCACTGAGCTAGAGGGTGGTCTTGGACCCCTGACACAAATACCAAGATATGGTTTTCTTTGTCCTTATCCTAATAGGTGCTTGCTAAGCTTCTGTAATCAGTAAATGTGTTTTTCAGAAAATTTGAGCAATGTTTTGCCATTTTATCTTCAAATATGTTCCTCTCCAGTCTCTCACTTTCCTCTTCTCTGCAACTCCGATTATATGAATTAGATCTTGTAATATTGTCCCAAAGGTCCCTGAGGCTTGGTAATACTTTCTTTCTGTTCTTCAGGTTGGATAGTTTTGGTTCATCTAGCATCAAGTTCACTAACTCTTTCTCTATCATCTCCATTTTGCTGTTAAGACAGACCACTTGAATTTTAATTTCAGCTGCTGTAGTTTACAGTTCTAAGAATGTCCACTTGGCTTTTTGTTTCTATTTCTCAACTGAGATTCCCTTTCTTTTCATTCAATGCAAGCATATTTTCCTTTACTTCATTCAGGAATTAAATATTATATTGGATAGCCTTTGGACTCTGTTGTATTCCTCTGGAGAGCACTGGTGTTTGTTTTAGTATGCAGTTAAACTTGGCGGGACCCAAACTGCAAACTCTTGTCTCCTGGGCAACACCTCAAACCTTAACATTCAGTTTTTGTTTTTGTTTTGTTTTGTTTTTTTATAAATGTTCTTTTTTTTTTTTTTTTTTTTTTAAGATTTTTTTATTGGGGAAGGGGAACAGGACTGTATTGGGGAACAGTGTGTACTTCCAGGCCTTTTTTCCAAGTCAAGTTGTTGTCCTTTCAGTCTTAGTTGTGGAGGGCGCAGCTCAGCTCCAGGTCCAGTTGCCATTTCTAGTTGCAGGGGGCACAGCCCACCATCCTCTGCGGGAGTTGAACCAGCAACCTTGTGGTTGAGAGCCCACTGGCCCATGTGGGAATCAAACCAGCAGCATTCGGAGTTAGGAGCATGGAGCTCTAACTGCCTGAGCCACCGGGCCGGCCCAACATTCAGTTTTTATCTGTAGCTGGGCTGCTGTCATCCTCCATGCACATGTGTGGTTCAGGTATTAAACAGTGGCTTATGCAAAGTTTATACACAAAATTTGGGGCTCTCATTCTCTGAGTCTCTCCTTTCCAGGATTCTTTCTCCCCTCACTTTCTGGTGGTTGAATGGCTGTGGCTGACTCGAATTGTGTCCTCTGGTAAGTTTTCTATGAGAGTTTTAGCCAACCTGCCACGTATCAACTTCAGCCTGTCCTCTGGCTAAAAGCAGTAAAAATAGAAAACTAAGTCCATGCTGTCTCTTCTTACAAGTGTCAGCCCCCTTTCAGAATCTGCCTGCTTTTGTTCATTTGCCAGTGCCTTCGGGTCTTTTGTTTTCTTCCAGTTTTATCCAGAGTATATAGTTATATGCACAAAGGTCAGGTCCAATAAAAGACTACTTGGCCATCCTTCAAGAAAAACCACTGTGACCTTGTTGTTAAAAATTTACTTCAGATTCACTGTTTGTAGGTATATAGATTCACTTCTAATGGTATCATAATAGGCATATTCTGACTACCTTGTTTTCTAACATTTTCCCCCTACTTTAAGCACTCATCATATAGCAAAAACTCTGCTAGGTGTTCCATAATGCAGTTTTTATTAATGAATTATGAATATTTTCACATAGCAGCAGAAAGTCCAACTCCAACAGCAAACTGACAGCAACTAGAAAAATAATGCACATACCTACAAATGAAATTAATTTGAAGCAGTGGCACACTAACCCTAGAGAAATAGGTGCATGTGTAAAAACAGACAAGTAAAGGATGTTAATTTCAACACCGTCTATAATAAAAAATGGAAAATAACCCAAATCCTAATTGAAAGGGAAATAATAAAATGGAGTACTACATACATGTTAAAATGAATTATATATATATATATATTTCAACATGAAGTTTAAAAACCTAATGTTGAATGAAACAAGTTGCATAACAAAGATAATAAAGGTTTAAAAACAGAAACCAGCACCACACACACACAACACATTTAAAATAAACTGAAAAGGTCCATGATGCTGGTTACCTCTGGGGAAGGGGAGAAAAGAATGGGCAGGTGGTAATCAAAGAGTTATTTAGTTTGGAAGCAAATAGAACCACCAATGTTAGCAAATAGAAATTAATTCTCCATATAGAAATATGAGTGTATGTCCTTTTGTACTTTTCCATATTTTTCCATTTCTTAAAGAAAAAAACTTATAACAAATTCAATGGCTGCATAATATTCAATTGCATAGCTATGTCATAACACACTCAACCAATCTCTAATTGTTAAGACACTGCTACATCTGCCACCATCATAAACAGCTCTATAAAGAACATCTTTGTAGTTGCTTTTGTACTCACACACAAGTTTTTCTTAGAACAAATTCCTAGAAACAAAATTACCAGGTCAATTCTAGGTCTTTGTTACATACTGCCAAGCAGCCTTCCAGAAAAGTTATAACAACTTACGTACCTATCACAAACTATACACCTGCCTATTTCCTTGAATTCTCGCCAATGTGGATACTAAAATTAAAACACTGTCTTCACCCAACTAGGTGTGTGAGTCAGGGATCTAATTTTTTCCCCCAAACGATTATTAGTCAAACCACAGATCACACCGTAATTACTGAACAACTAAAATGTCATCATAAAGGGAATGAAACTGAAGCTTCATTAGGAACTTGTATACATTACACCATAAAACAACAAAAGAAAAACAAAATATCATTTTTAAAAATTGTTTCTTTTGCTCATTTCCCCCAACTTTAGGCTGAACATAATTACAGGATTGGTTTTATTTTAGAAAGGAAAACTATTCAGAACTGGAGACTGGTGTATTTTACTGAAGTAGTTTATATTTTAAAAGATTTATTCATAATGCAAGACAATTTGAAAGGTTTTCCATTTTGTAACCTGCAAAGAAAGACCTGTCAGTTTCTTGATCTAATTATACTGGTTTTCTTTATAATCATCTAAAAATATCTGCTACTAATCACAGAATCTGGTCAGTGACAAATACCTTAAACTTCCATAGCCCTTTTCATCTCTCACACTAGATTAAATAAGTCAGTTGAGAATTACTAATAATTAGTATTTACACAGAACTTTATTTACTACAACAGTATAAAGCAGGGCAAAACAATTACCACCCTATTAGCAAAGGAAGATGCTGAACCAGTTAGGTCAGTTGTCTAAGGTCACACTGGAGCAGGAACTTGCCAGAATCAGACACTCCAGCTCTTGCAGCCTAATTCCTATACGCCTCATCATTCAAAAGAACAACTGTAAGAATTCTAACTACTCACCAAGAAACCTATAACATACCCGAGTCAGAGAATCATATTGAAGTGATACTGACCGTCTACTTCAACATCCTCACTTTACAGATAAGGAAACTGAGGCCCCAAAGGTGATGTAACTTGACTGTCCAAGGTCACACTTCTGTACACAGTAAAGCAACAAGGAGAAATCAGCACTCCCAAATCCAAGTTCAACAACCTTCTATGACTAGAGAGTAACAGCTATCCTTTACTGCCAGTCCAAATTTTTGAGTTTATAAAAAAGCCTCGATGTTTTCACTGATAATTATTAACAGCTCATTCACTTAATTAACAATTCACTAATTAATATAGTTATCCAGTACCTACTGTAAGTTAGGTCCTGTACTTGGTGCTAAGTGAGTATTTACTACGTGCTAGGAACTGCATCACCCGCATTTTCACATTTAATCCTCACAATGTTATTATAAGGTAAGCACAATTATTGGCTCGATTTTAAGGATTAAAATTTAGGAAGATTAAGTAATCTTAATCTTAAATGCCTTTATAAAAGGTAAATGGTGTCTTTCCGCCGCGGCCGCCACTTAAGAGCAGTGGCCATGGCTCTGTGGCACCCAGTGGCCGTGGGCCTCAACAAGGGCCACTCGGTGACCAAGAATGTCAGGAAGCCGAGGCCCAGCTGCTGGCGTGGGCATCTCACCAAGCACACCAAGTGAGTGTGGGCAAGATCCCAGAGGTGTGCGAGTCGCACTCTGCGAGCGTCACCCCCAGGAGGCGCTGAGCAGTGTTCCCGCTGCAAACAGAGGAAACCACCGGCTGCTAAGGATGGAGCCCCCCACCCCCGCACTGTGTGGATAAACAAAACCTTACAGAAAAACAGGGTAAGTGGTATAATCACACTTGTAAAATGATCCTAACAAAAACCATTTTGTTTTAAATATTATAATTCTCTGTATGATTTCATTTGAAATAAGGATTTGTCAAAAACGTTTGGAAAACCATAAATCCCCACATAGCACCTACATTGACCACATAGTACAGAACTTGGTATCAGATTAGAGGTTGAGGGTCCCCGTTGGAGAGCCTTAAATATCCTTTTTTTCTTACACTTTCCAAGACCCCAGAACAGACAGCATTTGAGGCAATTAAACCAGGCCAATTGCTAGGAAAGTAATCAATCAAATAAACAGAAGATATGGGGAAGGGCTTCTAGTACCGTATAGTGAGTTTGGCCTGAAGAATATAAAATAAGGTCCAAAGTAGCAGAATGAATGCATTCTCTTAAGTAGTATTCACAAAATAGTACTACAATACAGATTACCTACTTTCAGAGCATAAAATCTCCACGGTATAAGATCAAATTAATTAAAAGTTTAATTTACTGTCTATCCCAGCAGGAATTCCTTTATCTTTGATTGTCAAATAGATTTTATATGGTCCACAGCAAAAACCCCAAGTGCTAAGCTTTGCTACTAGTATGGAGATTCACAAATAAACTTTGTAAATAATTAAGAACCTAATGATATTCTTAAAAAGCAATGATTGCCCTACGGCCAACCTACAAGCAAAGGAGAACCTTGAAAACAAATGGAGCATAAAAACATTTTTTAGGAGAATATTAATTTTAACAAATGGTCTACTGCTTTGGGAAATACTTAAGAAAAGCAAATCAAGCAACCATTAAAAAGAAATCTACCATTTCCCACTATACAATGTGTTTTTTATCCTAGCCGTAATTATGGTGCTATATCGGAGATTTAAAAAAATGGCACTCTGATAAGTAATCAGTCACAGCAGAATGAACCACATGCAGTATTTCTAATGTAAGACATTACCTGAGAAGTCTGTCAGAAGTCTTGCGAAGAGATGCTTGTTTACCAGTTCAGTCTTGCTAAGGCTGGAAATAACATCTATGCTAGCAGTTTCTTTGATAATGGTGGGCTTTTTGGAAATCCCAAGATCAGATTCAGTTTTGACATCTGTGTGTTCTAGGACATCATACGATCTCTGAGGCCAAGAAGATTCTGGAACAAATGTGAAAGTCTGCTTGAGTATTTCTTCAGGAGATTCTACTTTATCCTGGGCAGAAGCTGACTGGTCAACCTGTCTTTCACTCAATTCCTTAAGGGCTTTGATCGTGAGCTGTTCCTGTTCTAAGTAGAAAGATGCGCTTGGAGCACCTTGGGTGGGGAAAACATCCACAAGCTCACTTCCCTTTGTTTCTTGGCTTTGTTCAGAGTATTTACTTTTTATGTCTTTAATTTCAGAATCACCGGACTCACTTTCATGCAAGAAATCTACAGGAAGAATAGTTTTATTAAAGTCCATAGTTTTCTCTGATGTTGCCTCAAAGGACTTTCTTTCACCTTTATCTATTATTCTTTTCTCCCTGGTTTCTGGAAAGGCTGCTATCAGGTCCTCTGGGGACGAATCATCTATATCTTTCACACATCTTTCATGTAATGACTCCGAATAGGTAGAGGTTGTCGCATTTAATGAAAATTCTGTCTCATTAAAAACATTGGAAGATGCTGCTGAAGGAAGTGTTGGGTTCTCCGTTCTAACAGGCTCTTCAGGAGCAATTTCACTCATACTCTCTGAGGGCTTCACATCTTCTGGCATGACCTTCTTATTGGGTGCTTGGGAACATGCCGCCTCACTAGCTGGACTCCTTTCAAGGATATCAGGCTGAACTTGGGGCTCAGAGTCACTCATAGGCACGTCGAAGTTTCCAGGTGTTTTGTTTTCCCTACTACAATTGAGAATCTCTTCGATTTCTCTTTCATCTGTTTTTATCACAGCACTTGGAATGTAAATAGGATTTTCAGCCTGAATTTTGTGACTTTCAAATGAAACATCGGCTGTGATGTCCTCTATTACTGTGTCATCAGACTCACCAGAACTATCAGCCTCTGTTACTTCTCCCAACACGGAGCTCTGCCAGTTCATTTCATCTTCCAGGTGGTCTTCAGGTAAAACCACTTTCACTGTGTCTGTTCCAGAACCCAGAGAGACGCATTTCTCAAACAGAGATCCAGGTAACACTGACAGTGTGTTATCTTGTTTCTGCACGTTGCCTTGGACACTTTTGCGCTTGATGTCCTTTGTGGAATTCAGACAGCCTGGTATAGGTTTTTCAACGACAGCATTTTCTTGTGGGAGAGATGCTTCTGCCCAATCACCTGTTGATTTAGTGATGGGAGCGTTCCCATTAATAGAACATACAGGAATTTTCTGGTGAGCGTTCGTTTTAAGATTTACAACTGGAATTTCTGAATTATATTCACTCATGTCAAGTCTTGTACTTTTTGGGATGTAGTCAGATTTCTCGCTCTGCTGTTTCACTTGGGGAATCAAATCCCATGTCAGTATTTCATTAGTAAAGTTATGCATATCATTCACACATCTAGACACCTCTTCCAATGCTGCGGTGGTGTGTGAAAACTGTCTAGTGAGCAGTGCAGAGGTTGGGTAATGCCCTGCTTCTTTATTTCTCAGTGGAAATACTTTGTCATTAGACTCCGAAATGTCTGCAGCTGATTCCCTATCAGTGGGCACTGCCCAGCTACCAAAATCATTTGTGCTCTCCTTATATGCATCTTTAAACTCTTTGTCAAACGCTGCTCTGTCAATTATTACTTCAAATGGTGATTCAGGAGAATCTTTTTCAGTAATACCACCTGCTGAAACCCTGGATGGGGACAAGGAGTACGCACAAATGCCTTCTACCTGAGACTGCTCAGTGGGTGGTTTCTGGGCTGTTAGCAAAGTGAACTTGTCATCAGCATCCAACGCGATTTTACCATCCCTACCTGGTACCTCATTCGGGTTCTCGGACTCTTGATCTTTATTTATTTGCTGTCCCATTTGACCAACTTCCTTTGAAAGCAAAGCAGGATGATTTGGGAAACTGGCTGGAATGGAAGGACGGTTACAGCGACCTCCTTCCGCAACAGAAACTGGGGGGTCGGCTGTGTCTTTACTGGTCCGCTGAGGCTGTTCCATATTTTTCACACCTACAAGAGCCGAGCAGACTTTTCCTTCTTTGGCTAAACCAGGCTGGCTGCCTAACACTTCACTTTTTTCTCCACGTAGTATTGTAAGGTCAGTGTTATGTATTTCAGAAGATGCAAAAAAGGAGGAGGTCATAATTTCTGAAGATGGCTCATCAGAGCAAAGAGAGCTCAATCCCTCTATGGTCAGAATTTGAAAGAAAAAAATTGTTTACCAGGTACAAGTACACATTAGCTAGTCAGGCCAAGCAGCATGCTTTTTATTTCTAAAATTACATACATACATACACACACGATGTATGTATATACACACACACATAAATATGTAACAAAACAATGTCAACAGTTGTCCTGTACGACATGCATAAAATTGCCAATGGTGAAACAGAAAAGCCACATCATGCTACAAATTGCAAATAACAAAAAACTTTCATGACAAATACTTTTTAGTCTACTTTTTCCATTGTAAAAGTAAAGAAGGGTAATGAGACAGGGAAATCGGGGGAAGTTTTTGCCCTTTGTTTTTTGGTAGAACTATTCAAAACAACTTGATATTATGAAGTTCTGACACACTCTCATCTGTAAGCTGAATATTTCTGAACACACCACTTCTGTAACTCCACTGCTACAGTTTGAGAATCTAAGGAAAAACAGTGATCAGAGTTCCTTTTGATTTTCAGGAGCGACAATGAGCCTAAAGATCAGACTAGAATTATTCTCTTCTATCCACAGGAAAGATTGGTCCCAGGTACAGATGGCCTCCAAGTTTTAAACTAAAGGTACTGAGAAGGTTGGCCTGGCTCCAAAATCTCTTGCACCAACTTGACAATATAACCAAATTTGAACTGTGTGTTTTCTTTGGTTCAGAGTTAACTCCAGAAATCCTTTTAAAACAGAAAATATCCTTTTAAAAAATACACATGAATTAAGCCTTATCAGTATCAACACCACAGTAACCAACGATTTACCACATTGTTTTCCAACTTCCTGATCTATCAAGTTTTTGCTGGAGAAAAAGATCAAAACAACTGTTCCAAGGGCAGGCGCTACCGTGGCTGTCTTTCTTGCAGTGTTGCATGTCTCTCTGGAGTTGGAACAAAGTAGGTCTTACATTATTTCACATGAATGAATCAAGGGTTCAGCTTGGCAAGTGAGACCTAAGTGGGCTCAGCACAGCTCGGGCTTGAACGTGAATGAGCGACTGGGAGGATATGAAAGACAAAAGCCTTGGGGTTACCTTATGCAGCCGTTCTTTTTCATGTGAGAAGCTGAATAATAATTAGACAAAAGCAAAATTATGACTTTATTCAAAATCATTTTGTAAAGATGAATAGAAGTAAGAATCTCTTACTGCAATGAATAAAATTCCACTATTGTAAAAAATGTTTCCAAATGCCAGAAAATGTTCCTCTAAACACATCACTGCAATTTGATGTCATAGGATCGGACCTTTAGAATAGTGTAACTGTGATCCGGGTATGGGGTGGGGGAAGTCTTTATAAACTGAGGGGAAAAAGTCTGGTGGTACAAACAGCACTAGTGGGACAGAAAATATTTGAAGTAAGCTGTAATTCATATTTTGTTCTAATGTAGTAAACACGGTCACATCTATCACATAGCATGGATACTCAGCAAGACTGGATTAAGGATATACTATAAATGACGCTCAGCATTGTAGGTTAAAAGGCTCAAAAACCTGAAAGAACTGTAGGCTACATTTAAATTAGAAATATTCCACAATCTGAGCTACCGTATTTTGCTGTGTATAATGCACAGTTTTGACTCAAATTTGTGAGGGAAAAATAAGGGTGCACACAATACATGGGTAGTATTAATTCCATATCTGTATAAATGTTTTTAATTCTTTTATTTATGCTTATGAAATTAAAAGTGTAACTCAGAAATCAATAACGATATCTGTATGCAAAATAATACCCTGGAATACAATCATCAGTTTTGTTGAACTTGCGACGAACTTGCAACGAGGAAGAGTTCTTGGCCTTCTATAGTGCATAAATGTCGTAAATTTGTTACCGGTATATAGTTTCTTGTACCTTAGCTATTCTTGTGTTTTGTAATTATTTGCTACATAAAATTTCTTGTACCATAATATGTTTTAAAAACTGCTAAAATTCCTTTATAATACAGAAAACAAGTACCTAAATGTAAACAAATAAAAATTTTAATTAAAAAATTAAAATGAAAGTTTTTCCCTGAAAGTCCACTCGGCCGAAAACGTGGGTATGCATTATACACAGCAAAATACGGTATGTGTTGTTACTGAACTAACTGGTTACTATTTCTACCAGGAAGCATTCAATGGACTAAATGTGGAATAAGGCAAAACTGTCTGGGAACCCCTCCCTTCAAACAGGAATGGAATTCTGAAGAAAGCAGAACTGATTCCACCCCACAACGAATGCTCAGAGACTGAGATTTCAGATGACTCATACCTGTCATTTACAGGCCAAAGTGGGCAAAATGAATTAGTAATAGTTCAAAAAGTATTTACTGAGTGCCTCACATGTGCCAGAAATTGTTTTAGAAACCAGGTTCAAAGCAGTGAACAAAACAGAAGATATCCTTGCCTTTGGAGCTTACAATAAGAGTGGGAGACAGACAATACGCAAAACCAGTAAATAAAATGAGGAAGATGTGGTTGTGAGCTTGAATAAATGAAAAGGGAAGCGGCTAACACTGAATGCTTATCAGAGAATACACCCATTACTGGGGGGGAAACATGCTAGAAGAATGCTATGCTTTGTCAGCACACAAACTTGTCAGTTTTCCAAGCCTTGCTTCTCTCCTATCTTCCTTGATCTCTTAATACTCCAAAAGTTTTGAGTCAGGTGTATAATAATCTGAGGTGAAGCTAGAAGATTAGGTCAGAAATCTTGTTCTCACAATACCAACAAGTCCTATACTGAATGCCATGACTGCCTGACAGACTTCAAACGTTTTAACTACAGATTCTTTATTCTGACAATAATTATAGATACAAAAATAACTTTAATCATGTCCCCTAATAATAATTTTGTGACTTAATATCTAGGGCAGATGGTGTTTTCTGGGGGGCAAGCTTAGGGGGTAAACAGTGCGATGCTGCATTCATTCCTCAGTGACTCAGACGCAGGTGCCAGCTCTCACGATTGTCAATCAAGCTTTCCTACACGTAGCAAAAGAGATTCACATCCTCATTGCGCTTTAATTCTAATTACGTTGTTTAGAATTTCAGCAAATAAAAAGAAGTTTCTCTGGCTGGTTAAACACTAACAACCATGGACAGAGCTGACTTGTACCAAGACAATGGGAAAAACTGGGCTGGAAGTAAAGAGTTTATAAAAGCATGAAAACGTTCACTAGAACAAGGATCAGAATCTAATGAGCCTTTAGAACAGCTCCCATAAGCAAAGGCTCTTCCAATTAGTCAGGTGGCACTTAACAGTCATCGCTGTCGCCCAAGTCCGTATGTGGCAAAATGGCAGAAAACGCAGGGAGTTTGAAGATGGCTAGTTTTTCACATACCATCCACTATAAAACTGCCTGGTGAAATTACTCTGGATTACCTTACATCTCAAAGAAATGTCCACTACCCTTCCCTCTTTCAAAAGATTCAACCCTTCACATGCACTACAAGAGACTTTCAACATTATTAAAAACAAATGCCTGTCAAAAAAATCCCCTCATCAAGAATATTTTCTAGATTAGTTATTTGCTATTATATAATGGCATTTAATGTACATTTTCAAGAATTCTAATCACTTAATATGGCATTACTCTAATTATTAACAAACGGGTCACAGATCTAATAGATTTGTTAAAAGAGGAATCAATATATGGCAAGAGGTGAACAAGGTCACAACCCTACGAACGTCACAGAATGTCTCCAACTTTATCCAGTACTGAGCTCCTTGTTTACCCAAATCTTCTTAAACTCCAAATCCTTACAAGTCTCTATTCAAGTATATTTTCTGAAATAAGACTAGGAAATTAAGTTGGCAGTCATAGTCTAAATTTCTACACCACTCCCAAGCCAAAATTCCAATTAAAAGATGCAAAATCCTTTCATCTCACTTATTAATCATGTGGCCCTGGCAAGTTGCAAATCTCAAAAAAAACTGGGGTTACTAAAGCACCTAATTTGATAACTGCTGTGAGGATTAAATGATTTAATACACATTAAGTGCTTAGAACAGTATCTGGCACTTAGTAAATCCTCAATAAATGTCCCCAAGCACCACATTAAAAAAAAAAAAAGACATATTGTCAAGTCATAATTACCTTCACCGGGTATATAACACACAAAATCCTCAGAGTTTTAGACACCTCCCCTCCTACCATTCAGAAATAAAAGGAATTTAAAAAGCTTTTATCTAATTCAAAAATTTGGGTGATGTGACTTCTGAATCAGTTAGAACAAACCAAATACCTATGACATTCCAAGACTTGTGGTAGGCTCTATCTATATGGAGAAAGACACTGAAGCAGCCCAATATACAAAAAATTCTAAGCAATGTTGAAAGATAAAAGAACATTCCTGAACAAAATGTTTCAGCAAATGATCTATACTACTATGAAGGTCAAAGTATATTTGAGTTCAGTGTAGGACCAGCTGAACAATTCAACAATCTAGCGCAAAAATACCGTTTCCCCGAAAATAAGACCTAGCCGGCCAATGAGCTCTAATGAGTCTTTTGGAGCAAAAATTAATATAAGAGCCAGTCTTATTTTACTATAATATAATACCGGGTCTTACATTAATTTTTACTCCAAAAGACTCATTAGAGCTCATTGTCCAGCTAGGTCTTATTTTCGGGGAAACATGGGAGCCTTTGGCACCATTCCCTTTCAAACTTTTGAGCAACTACTAGTACTTCATGGACTTACTGACTCAGAATTTCCTGAGGAGAATGGAGCTCAGGAATCTGCATCACGAGTTTCCCAGGTAATGAACCTGGTTTGAGAACCACACCGTTACACGAATATTTGATTAGTTTTAGAAGAGTAGAGAAATCGAGCTGTACTTCAGAACACTAGTCCTGTAACACCCCACAGATGAGACGGAAACGCTCATTCCTCACCATAGATCGTCTCGTCCAGGAGCACACTGTGCCCGTCAGGAGGGCACGGGCATCAGTGGTCCTCTGATTTTGCTTTGAATAGGTCTATATGCTAATTCTATGCCCGTGTACTTAATCTCACAGAACAAGGTGGAGAGTTAAAAATAACAGGAAAAAACTCACGAATGCTCTATACATATCAAGTAAATACATTCAAACTGCAAAATAACTTCATATACTGTTTATCCTTCAAATATCTTTTCTTTCTTATTCTCCAAACTGTCTTTTAGAAGATCTAGTACTTTTCTTTTTTAAAAATATTTACTTAAGTGTGTTTTTCCAGAATACATCTGCTCCAAGTCAAGTAGTTGTTTCAATCTAGTTGTGGAGGGCACAGCTCAAGGTGGCCCACGTGGGGATGGAACCAGCAACCGTGTTAAGTAAGAGCACCGCGCTCTAACCAACTGAGCTGACTGGCCGCCCCGATCTAGTACTTTTTTATTCAAGTCTTTATAACTCTTTTTTTCAAGCCTTTATAACTTAATTACTGAAAACATAGTGATCTAGAACAAGTAAGCAATAAGTAATTTTATATCCTATATGAGAGTTCCTCCTAAAAAGAGTGAATAGCTTAGAATTCTGTTATAGTTACCATTTAGTTACTTGCCCCCCTCACTTAGGAAATTCATTACTATTAAAGGATACCTGTAACATGGAAAAACCATACACATCAGTGAAGAAAGGCTGCTACCCCGTAGTAGCCACTAAATGACTTTTTCACATACATACATACTATGCATATTCATACAAGGGAGGCTTGAAATATTCAGGTATAGGTTTTCCTACACTTGAATTTTCTCATGTTCACAAAACAAGACAAATTATCGTGCAAAACAGTATCAGCAACTTTCAGCCACAGCATCAAAATAGGAAGTTAGCCAGCAGACACTTTGCAGCCAAGCTAGATCCTAAACAAAAAGTCTCTTCTGGACAAAGAAAAATGTTTTACTTTTGTTTCAAAAAGAGGCTGTAACTGGCAAATATTTTTCCTCAATGCTTGCCCCAAAGTTCGGTGTTTAACTTCCTATTCCAGATGCCTACTGCGTCACTCAAACTGAATGCAAAGGTCATTACTGCCAATGTGCTTCCAATTCTGCAGAGTGGATGGATTCTCTCCAATCTTATTTTCATCTGCTCCCCACCCCCAATGTATTTTCCAGCCTACACTTTTACCAAAGGTTTCAAAAGTAGAAAGCAAATTTCAGTTTTATTTTGTGCCTGGTGGAGGGAGTACCTCTCCCAGATGATACTGTATTACATAACTAATAGCAACAATATGGTTAAAAACAGTAATTTCTGCCTATGCTACATGATTGTAACATTAACCTGAAAATGACATCTCCACACATACCTGTAAACCCTAAAATACAACTAACACCGTATCATCTTTTATAGCAGGCAGTGGTTATGATTCCTAGGTTTGTCACTTACAGTGTGACATTGACCAAGTTATTTCACCATTTTAAACTTGTTTCAATTGGTAAAAGAGCTAGTACCTTTCCTCAATAAAATTGGCTATGAGGAGTAAGTAAAATGACTCATATAAAGTACTGAGCATCATAAAAGCTCAATAAAAATTAGCCACATACTACATCTATACCTGTTAATATCTGTATTTTACAGCACAGGAAAACATTAAAATTTACTCCCCTATTTTGAAATGCTCAGGGATTAGGCTGAAATTTAAATCTTTAATGAGAAAAAAGGAATCAATAAGCAAAAGACTGCAAAGGAGTACAACTGACTATTCCATTGACATTCTCATCACAAATCTATTCACTGGCTTTCAAAAAAGGTAACCTGCTAGCTTAAGAAGCTGTATACCTCAAAGTAGTACAATTTAATAAATATTACATAATTTAATTTTGAAATATTTAACTGCCTTTCTCTACTCAGTCCAAATTAATAACAGTTTTTGGTACATGCATCTCCCTGAAGCTCAATAATCAGTATATATTTCAGGATTAATGTCATTCTTAAATATGAAAATGACCCATTTAATTATTGCTACATATTGCTTAGTATGGCTTAGATATATAGAAGGCACAATTCTCCAAGGCGAAATGGCTAAGGGACATGGAAGCCCAAGACAGGTTATTTAGTTGGGTTAGTGCCAGCGACGGACTTGAGGTCCCTGTTGGTGGCAGCAGTCACTCTGAAAGGCCTAGTTGTTCTCCCCAGGGGTTTTAATTCACTTAATCAAGTACACCAACAACTTCCTCTTCTCTTATTTATATTAGGCAGCCTAGAAGCACCAGCCGTGGCTACCCCGGAACACACCGAATCTCTTGCCAAGGTGTTACCTCAAATTGAACAGGTTCTAGGCCTGCCAACCAAGTAGGGCACCAACTGCGCTCTTTTCCATTGTGGTGTGTGTGTGTGTGTGTGTGTGTGTGTGTGTGTGTGTGTGTGTGTGTAATGCTGTAGGAGGCTATACTGGAACACCTTCGGGGATATGATGTTTTACCGCCTCTTTACAACGCCCTTTAGCAATGGCACGATCCTGAGTCTGAACTGGTCAAAATAACTTTGTAAGCTAAAAGGAAGAATGACAAATCTATTTTCTTTTACAAACTCTCATACTGTGACACTGAAGCCTACTTAAACATTAGTTTTTTAATTTAACAAATCCGTTTTATTTACCTCCATTCTACTTGAGTGTATGTGTAATTTTTCCTAACAGGGATTAAAAGAGTTATCTCCTCAACATTCCATACATTAGGTATGTTGTGCACGGGTTGCACTGTTACACTATTTAGGGTATCAATTACCTCTTCTATATAAGAAAAGTGACTGGAAGTTGTAACTATGAAGGATGTATTTTAAAAGATCTGAAACATTCACAACAGAGGAAATATAATTATTTATTCTACTTACACTGAATTTTTACCAGTTTATCTTCCAGAGTAGAATAAATGTAATACCTAGTTGCCTAAATTATTACATTTCTAATGAGGGGAAAAAAAAAACCTCTTAAAAATATCATCCCAACTGGCACTAATCCAATCCATTTCCAGATGTCAAGAACCACTTTGTAGGTTTGAGTTGCTCTCTAACACTCACAAAATACCTATCTTTTAATATAAACAAGTAAATTTCAAAGGTCACAATTTGACCCACACGATAGTCGGGTTCACACAGCCATGAAGGGGAGGGGGTGCCAATGCTCGCAGCCTGAATTAAAAGCAACAAATTATCTATCACGTTTCCTAAGAAGCAGACTAATCCTGGCAAAAATTTTACTATGTTCATTTTATCCCATTATGTTTTTATTCTTATAAGGTCAAAGTCCTCCTAACAAACCAGCATCTAGACTTTGCATCTAGAGGATTCAGCTGGGAATCAGACAATACCAGGCAATAAACTGGTTGCACAGGGCTTCTTAGACCTATCTAATGAGTGTAATTACCTTTTATAAAATAAGGGTTTTCCACTAACCTACATTTGAGGTCGAGTACAACAGCACAAATGAAACAGCACTTTCTTATTAGTGCAAATCAACGAAGCACACACAGCACCCTCTTCCAGCTTCCTGGCAGTGCTACCTTCACAAACCTAGAGCGATCACACTCTGACTCCTTTCCTCACTGGTTGGCAGATGGAAAAAAAAACAAAGCCACAGCTTAATCTGTAGAAAAACAAGCCTCGCTTGCCAAAAAGTCAACTGACTTGTTCGATGTTCCTAGGCGATTTGGAATTAGCCTGGCTCTTGGGACACATTTCACAGAAGTTCACATTGAAGTACCCTAGCTAAGCTGGTACACCAGTGCGCAGTCCTGTGCAAGCACTTTGGCACTGTTTTCCCAAATCCATGACGGCTCCAAACTAGTTACCTAACTGCAAAGCAGTAAGTTATACTGCATTCTTGGGGTGGCATGTGTTCTGAGCTACAGTTCTATCTGTTCCAAATTCTGTGGGTGAGTTTTTAATTTTTAAGAAATACTCAAAAAGAAAAAAAAAGTTAAGACGTTAAAGAAATAAAAAAACTGGGAAAAGTTAAGATGTTAACGGAATTAAATAACTGGGGGAAAACATACTCAAAACTCCATCTCAAGCTAATGCTATGTCAAGAGGCCCACCTAGTGCCATTCTATTTTACTAACCTTTACAGGAAATCCATTGGATATTGCTAAATATAAAGAACTGCCTATTAATTGGTTTGTATTTTAAGGGATTTAGGGGCAATAGAAAACTTGGGCCTCATATCCCCAGTTACAGCCTCTTTCTCAACATTTTTCTTTTATTAATGCACATAAAAAAATGACGGACTTGCCTTGTGAGGTCGAAAATAGAGATACAGGCTGAGAGGAAGAGGAAGAAACAAAGGAATCTGAAAGAAAATATACAGCGTGAGAATGACAACCTCACACAGGAATTTTAACTTTTATTTTATTTTATTTTGGCCAACCATCATAATTTCATTGGGTTTAAACAAGAGGAGAAAACCCAAGTCTTCATTTCCAATTACTGTTTTCACTCACCTGGAAGTAAAACCTTACTTCATTTTGAGATGCATTTCTAAAGTTAATCCATTTTTTAGGGTCACATATTCTCACCTTCAAAGGAAGAAAACAGGAACCCCTAGCATTTTTAAACAAGTATAACCTCAACATGATGCTCCCTTGCAACACCGTGTGGGAAAGGAAAAATAGGAATCTAAGTACTCATTGGTAGTTGCTTTTAACCATTTTCAACTGCATTTTGTGGAGTTAGTCACTAAAATATGAGCATTTAAACATATAGTTGGTAAATATGCGAAGTTGGCTCTGAATACTTGGGAAAATAGGACTACATGAGAAATCTTCATCTTCTAAAATTACCCTCCTCTAAATTTGGCAATATATATCAAAGTTTTAAATGCACATACCCCCCACCCCCCACCCCGCACACATTCTTTAACTCAGCGGTTATACTTGCAGGAATTTAACCTAGAGATGTCTTTGCAAACAGTGCAAAGACGTGTGTGAGGACGTTCACAAGAGCACTGGTTGTAAGTACTAGAAATAATCTAAATGACCATCAACTAAATAGTTACATCCAAACAATGGCATATTTGCTGCTATGAAAAAGAATGAGGTACAGCTATATATGTTGATATAGTTGATACATTAAATTAAGAAAAGGGAACTGCAGAAGTGCATAGAGTATGCCCCATTCTGTTAACTGGCAACAAAAGGGACTTTGCGGTCTGGGAGGGAGGGAGGTTTACTTTTCACTACAACCTTTGGCCCTTAAAACAAAAGAAATCAGACAAACCAAGAATATAAATTATCTTTTTGGTAAAAATGTTAAAAAATTAATAAAAATAGCATGTGAAAAACACCCTCCGAAAACGCTCCTAAGTATACTGATCTTGTTAACTCCTTTCCCTTGCAGTTATAAAAATGTTTTTACAAGTATTTATATTAAAATGAGGAGATTACTTTTAAGGATTGGGCCATAGCTGTATCTCTAAGTACTAATTTAAGAAAACTAGTCAATGAACACATATGGAGCATATTAACACCATGGCAGAATTTAGTAGGCAATAAACAATAATTCAGTAACTCAAAACCAGAATTTAAAAATCCACCGCTTTTCAATTATCTTAAAATGAAGCATCACATTTACTCCTACAAATCGCCTTTTCTTTTTTAAAACAAGCATTTCTATCTATTTCTTTAATGTTTCCAGATGGATTCACTCCTATATGTATTTACCTTCAACATTAAACCTCTGCCAACTGATGAGTTTACATCTGAATAAACTTGAAAAACCAAATGCTAAGTAAGCCTCAATGCCAAAAAAAGCCTATGAACTTGCCTTTTCACCTCCACCTAACAACTCCTCCAAATGGAAAATTTCAACACATAAATTTTTGCGCATAGCAACTATTCTGATAAAGAACACAGATAACCAGTGATAATTTGAAACAATATTGCATGAGATCTCCTATCTTACAAAACAACACTGTACTCATACTCCATATTTAAGCTACAGGGAACTGAACCCAAGAACGATGACCTTAATTCTCAAATGCTATTAATCAAACCAAACATTATGTTTAAGTAGCCAGGTCCAGGCACTGTAACACAGCGATGACAAGTTAACTGAAAAATTCAAACTAGTAAAACTGGATGAGCTGTGGGAACGCAGCAGAGGCAGTCACTAGGGTAAACTGCAGGAGACATGGCAAACTTGGTCGGACAGGTGAATGAGGCAGGGGAAGGCGTTCTGCAGCAGAGGAACAACGGGCCAAATTCTAAATGGCTTTAACTGTTATGTAATGAAAGCCGGGTTTTATACTGTGTGAAATGAGGAATGACAAAAAGTTTTAAGGTAAGGGAGTGACAATATCACATGTATTTGAAGAACTGGTAGCAGTGTAGAACAAGCACTTAATTTTGGAAAGAACATGAGGGCCTGAATTAAGGCAGTGAGGATGGGAAGGAGAGGATAGATTGGACGAGACACGATGGGCAGAACTTGGAATCATTTGGATGTTGGAGACTAGAGCAGTCTAGGACTAAAGGACTAAATGAAACGCCACTGATGGGGTATGGAACAGAGAAGGAATTCCTTATATTACCTTTCACTAATAAGTCATCTAAGGCACATCTAAGTGGAAACTGTTGACCACCACGGACAGGCTCAGGGAGAGAGGTAAAGGCCATAGAGAAATACATGGCAGTTAATATTTGGATGAGAATTGACACCAGTGGAGTAAATGAATGTGTTCAGGGAGAATCAGAGAGGTTTCACAATGGACTCTTGAGATACACCAATATTTAAAGAGGTACAAGAAAAAAAAAGAACTTGTGAAGGAGACAGAAAGGAGTCAACACACCAAGTGAAAATGGTGTCACTTGGAGAACACTTTAGAGAATGATTAACAGAGTCAAAAGCCAGTGAGTGGTCAAGACTTTGAAATGGGTGACTGAAATGAAGTAATCAAGTAATGTAGCCCCTGTAACTCCAGAGCTAGAGTGGTGGGGAGGGGCCAGACACAGGACTGAGGAGTGAATGGGACTTTTAAAAGCAGGATGGGTGATAAAGTGAAGGACTGAAATCTGGCAGCAGCTACAGGGAGAGGCAGAGTTGAAGAAAAGACTTTTAGGAATGGAAATGACTTAAGCATACTGATAAAGAGAAGGGAAGGAGCAAGTAGAGAAAGTCTGAAGATAGATAAAAAAGCAATATTTGAGAGAACAAGGACCAGGAAGTTGCTAGAATGGATAAAAAGGCACAAGTGGACCTGCTGATAATCTAATTCCAAGAAATAACCAGTCACCTGTGCAAATATGTAGCTATAATATTGTTTATCACAAATAATATATTTTTAAGGAAACTTAGCAAAGGTCAATGAGGAGCCAGTTAAATAAGTTTTGCTATTTACTTAAAATGGGACTCCATTAAAAATTGTGGTGTAGATGAGAATTTATTGACATTAAAAGACATTGATAGTGCACGGAATAAAAAAGAACACCACAAAAGTAATTTAAATAATGTAATCGCATTTTGGTAAAAAATACAAACTCATGTAAGAAGAATGAGATCATGATATTTACTTTCAGGAATTATGAGTTTTTTTTGTTGCTTTTCTGTTTGAGTTTTTTAAAATAATGAACATTTCAAAAAAAGAGCTAATTTCTTGTTACAAACTGAAAGGATATATATGAAAATGTTAACTGGGTGGAACTACTCATTGATTTTTAATTTTACTTATGTTTTGGTTTTCTTAAATTTTCTTTCATGAACGTTTTTCTTATAATTCTTAATACACACCTATTCCCCCCACCTACGTGGAATGAGTTAGCTATTTAAGAGGGGAAGACGGGCACTTACAAATGGGATCTTTAGCAGGTCTTTCAAAAAAACTATTTAGTGAATAATCTTATTGGTTGTCACACAACTTAATTTTCAATCCTCATAATACTTTAAGCTGCAACAAGCTGTCAAAACGACAAAAAAAAAAAAAAATCCTGCCTCTTTGAAAAGAGCTTCCATTTACTTAGAGTCCTGAACATTTATATACTACATATTAAATTAAATCCTTACAACTCCCATTAAAAAAAACAAACCAACCAACCCTGAAGTTCATGTGTCAGAATCAAGATTTAACCCCGAACTTTCCTGAAATCCTGTGCCTTTCCTACTGTATCACCTACTGTATCACATATAAGGACAGTCAGATCACCTGTCCTTCTATTGCTGATTTGAAATGTATGTGCTACTTACCTGAAAATTTACTAGTCAAGTTTAGATTTTAAAATTCCATCATACCAGTAAGACCCTGTCCCCTTACCTCTTAACTCTTCCCTCCAGCAGCATACTGGATGGGTTAGAAGTGGAAAAACAAGGAGGAAAAATAGCAAAAAGGCACATCAGTGCAGGTCTTCAAATTTAGGTCAAGCCTGTGCTGTTGTGTTGGGTGAGGGGAAAGGGGAGAAGCTTTGGATTACACGTGAGATTCAAGTTTTGGTTTACATCTAGGGAAAATACACCAAATACACCTAATTGTTTGAAATTTTATAACTCCCAATAAAAATATTGTTTCAAGGAATTGTTCCTTTTCGTGATAACTGTCCTTCAACACCAGCAGGATACGGGCTTTATTTTTAGACGCAGAAGCAAGTTACGTTCAGGAACAACTTTGTATAATGACTTCTATAGTTAAGCCCAAAGCTTTTTTCTTTGTGGTAGTTTCTATAGATTATTAAAGCATCTTCCAATACATAAAAGTAAAGTGTTTGAAGTTGTATCTAAAATTAACATAATGGGGGTGGCTGGATGGCTCAGTTGGTTAGAACGGGAGCTCTCAACAGGGTTGCCAGTTAGATTCCCACAAGGGTCAGTGAGCTGTGCCCCCTGCAACTAAAGATTGAAAACAGCGACTGGACTTGGAGCTGAGCTGTGCCCTCCACAACTAGACTGAAGGCCAACCACTTGGAGCTGATGGGCCCTGGAGGAACACACTGTACCCCAATGTTAAAAACAATAAAAAAATAAATAAATAATATAATGAAAATTAGAAATTCATCAGCTTTTAGACATCATTTCTACTATAATATTCTAATAGTAAAACAAACTAGTTTTTTCATTTAGTTTCCCTTTTTGCTCTATAGCCAGACCACACACACACAAAGCAGTCTTTCTACTCTTTCTCATGATCATAGTTTTTGATGGCAACGCACATCTCATAGAAGCTGCTAAATGGAGCCAATTAGTGCCCTCCCCCCAACAGAGCTCCACAGATAGGCAGATTGACCCTTGTCCCCCCAAACTTTATGCCATTTATTTCTTTTTCTTGTCTTTCTGTGCTGGCTAAGACCTCCATTGTATTGCTAAAAAAGGAGAGAAAGTGGACCACCTTGCCTCTACCAAAGCAATTTCTATTTCATGATTAAGGCTTTCTTTCTTTTAAAAAAAACTAAATTTTATTTAGATTTACAGAAAACACCCAAAGATAATGCAGTGTTGCTTTATATCCAGCACTCAGTTTCTCCCAGTGTTAACATGTTATACTAGTATGGTAGTACATTTGTCACAACTAATGAACTAAGATTGATACATTACTGGTAACTAAACCTCATAGGTCATTGGGATTTCATTCATTTTTCCCTAATGCCCCCGTTCTGTTCCAAAATCCCACCCAGGATATTACATCACATTTTGTTATCTCGTCTCCTTTGGACTATGACAATTTCTCATCTTACATGTTTTTGATGATCTTGACAGCTTTAAGAAATACTGGTCAGATATTGTACAGAATGCCCTTCAACTTGGGTTTGTCTGATGTCTTTTTCATGGTTAGACCGGAGCTATGGGTTTTGAGGAAGAATACTATTAATACTTAGGTGAAGAGCCATCCCTGTTGTATCCCATCAAGGGTACATCTGTGAATACGACTCTCGCTGATGTCTCGCTCCCTCACCTTGCTCCCCTGGCTGAGGGAGTCTGCCGGGGGCTCCACAGGAGCACTGCTCCCCACCCTTCCATATTGTACTCGTTGGAAGCAAGTCACTAAGCACTTCCTACACTACATAAACTGGCAGGTTGGTTTTTATTTCTTTATTTAGAGTTTACATAACTACTATAAAAACAAACCAATCAGTAATAATGTTTTGGTCCTCTGGATCCAATAAACCTAAATAAGATCTAATATCTAGTTAAAGAAATTCAGCTTATTTGCTGTTGGAAATGAAGTCCAACCTGATTGGAAGCACCTTAGGGTTAAGGACCTCTTACAAGTCCCTGTATCTTTCATAATGAATATGATGAAATGAATATGATGGCCAGCACACAGCAAAAGGCACTGGAGGCCTTCTCCACAGTATAATGGAGGCCTGAACATTACAGAGGCTTAATAAATGTTTGGTGAAAACCAAAGTGTAAGAGATCTTTGAACTGTTATTTCAAAAATAGACTCTGATGGGCGGCGGATGGCTCAGTTGGTTAGAGCGCGAGCTCTTAACAAGGTTGCCGGTTCGAGTCCCACATGGGCCAGTGAGTTGCGCCCTCCACAACTAGATTGAAGACAGTGAACCATCACTGAGCTTCTGGAGAGGCGGCCGGATGGTTCAGTTGGTTTTAGAGCGCGGCCTCTCAGAAGGTTGCCTTCTGTTAATTAGTCAGAGAGCTTTCTTTGTACATCTGTGGAGTAAAGGTACACGCAACCAAAGAGCAAGAACAAGCAGAACTCTTGTTGCAAAAGAAACAAAATGAGAAAATCTAACAGAAAGAAACAAAATGGACTGTGTAAATATGAAATGGGTTAAAAATATTGAAATAATCCAACTTCTAAAATAGCACTTACTTTTAGGAATGTCTTACCTTTCTCCAAATAATGTTCAAAATGTATTAAATCAAAATCTCTGATTTTTTTCAGAGTAAGATGGAAATTAAACTTATTTTAACGTATTTTAAAGTCCTGACACATCAAACTAGTCTACCATTGACTCCTTATTGGAAGTGAGTCTCTTTCTAATACACCAAAATGTGGCATTCAAGTGGCTATAAAAAGACAATTTTCTGGAGTAAAGCATTAGTGGAAAATACCTCGTCCAGAAGCAAGGACAATAGTAAAAGAAACCAACCTTAATCATGAGATATATGTATTAAAGTTTTATAGGCCTACATGAAAACTGTCTCCTCAGTACCTAAATGAATATGTCCGTTTTCACAGAGAACGTTTTTGCAAAGTTTATAATGATTTTCAAAACCCAAATGTTCTTAACCTGAGGTATATGAATAGATTTCATAGTAGTTCATGAACCCTGTGAAAGTTTATGCAATACTTTGTAGGCTTTTCTGGGAATAGTTTCTTCATCCATCCATTTATTCCATAAAGATTTACTGAACAACAATTATGAGCCAAGAACTAGTTTTTGTTGCTGAACAAAAAATGATAAGGTCTCTGCTCTCATTCAAAAATATCTGAGGGCCTGCTTTGTGCTAGGTTTTGTTCAGGCATTAGGGATAGAAGAGTGCGTCAAACAGGAAAAATCTCCACTCTGAGGGAACTTATGTTCTAGTGTGGAAGACAGACAATAAACAAAATAAATAAATATAGTAAAATAGATTAAGACAGATTATAGTAAAATAGATTATAGTAGGTAGATTATGATAGACTATTAATAAAAATAAAGCAGGGGAAGCCTATTTAAGGTTTTGTTTTTCTTGTGCAAAGATTTAAAAGTCAGGGAAGAGCTGCGAGGATATCTGCGGGGAGAACATTCTACGCGGTGACAGCCAAGTAAGACTGAGGCAGAGGGGCGTCCTTGGTGTGAGGAACAGCAAGGAGGTCAGTGTGTGTGAAGCTGGCGAGCAGGGCAGAGGTTGGGGCAGATGTCAAAGGGCTTCCTAAGCCCAAGGGACTTGGGCAGTTACTCTGTGATGGGAAGCCACTGGAGCATGTGCCCACGAGCGACATGATCCCACTTACGTTTTTCACAGATTTACACCAGCTGCTATGCGGAGAACAGACTGAAGAGAGACAAGGGAAACAGTCTGGAGATATTAGGAGGCAACCGCAATAATCCAGCGGAGCTATGACTGGGTGGTAGCAATGAAGTTGAGAAAATTGGTTAGACACGGGATATGTTCTGATGGTAGAAGCATTAGGATTCACTAGTAGTTGCATGAAGGAAAGAAAGGGGTCAAGGGTGACTCCAAGCTTTTTGATTTGGGCAAAAAGATGGACAAAATGGCCATTTACTGAGACGGAGAGGACTGTGAAAGGAATGGATCAGGAGTTCAGTTTAGACAGTAAGTCTGAGATGCCTGTTCGACATGGATGCTGAAGATAAAGATTTGGAAGTCACCAATTTATAGATGGTATTCCAAACCACAACATGGAGATCATAAATGAGACAAATGAAAACAGTGACAGGGACCTTCTGAGAAGCGAGTCCTGGAGCACTTTAAAGTTTAGACGTTGGGAAGATTAAAAAAAAAAAAAAAAAAGAATTAGCAACATAAAATCCCAAAGATAAGGAAATCCACGGACTCAGAAAGTAGACTAGTGTTTGCCAAGGGATGGGGGGAGGGAGGCATAGAGAGTGACTGCTAACACGTATGGGGCTTCTTTTAGGGGTGACAGAATTTTCTGGAATTAGATAGTGATGGCTGCACAATCTTGTATATATACTAAAAACCATTTTTAAATGGTGCCTTTTATGTTACGTGAATTATGTCTCAATTAAAAACATAAAAAGAACTAGCAAAGGAAGCAGGAGGAACAGCTAGTGAGAGAGTGTGGTGCCATGGAAGACGAATGAAAAAGGTATTTCAAGGAGGGGGGAGTGATCAATTGTACCAAAAGATGTTGAAAGGGCATTTAAGACGAGGACTAAGAAATGACGACTGGATATAGCAATGTGGAAAATAACTGGTGAACTTGACAAGAGAAGTTTCTGTAGAACAGTGGAGCAAAAAGGCACCTGCCTTAGAAACTGTGGGACCAGAAATTAGGCTTTTAAGTTAAACTGATAACTGAATTCAAGAGGGTGACTGAACTATTTTTATCACGTTTCAAATTTTAAAGAGGCAGTGCGTATATCTGAAAGCGAACTACACTGGGGCCTCAATCCCTTCGTTTTTATCTTACCCTCAACTTCCCAGCATCAAACCTTTGGGCATGTGTCACTTAATCTCTCGGAGCCGGATTTCTCATCTGTAAAATGAGGTTTCTATCACTGCCTACCTTACAGATAAACACAATACAAGTATTTCTACTATTGAATATAGGCTCTAGAGGAATGCTCTGTTTTATTACCTTCCTATCTCCCACAGCACCTAATGAAGACCTTTAATGTATGCTCAAACATGTGCTGAATTAAGTGAATGCATAGGCAAACTTAACCCATAGAGCAGTACAGATATAAAAATTAAATACTTCTATCTCCTATGTAAAATGAAGACAATACTCACTGCTGAAATGCCTTCAGCTAACAGGACAAAAGGAGCTCTGTATTAGTTTACCCTTCAATACATCCTCAAGGGCAGGCTGCCAATGAGAAACGTGTCAAAAAGCGCGTATGTCCTCTCCTGGTTAGGTTGTGATGATGTGCTTACTTTACCGGGAGAAAAAGACCACAAGTGTGGGCTACCTGCTGACAATCCACCTCCCCCAATAATGTAAAATACAAATGCAAAGCTATACAATATTTAAAGGGATTCTCTCTGAAATTGCAATATCACAGAGTAACATGTCTTACATAAGTCATAGATATGTAGGAAAAGACTTTACTGATGCAATCACAAGTAATACTGATTATGGCTAAACTTATTTAGCATATACACCTTTTCTAGAACATCTCTAACATATCCCAGGATCCACAATAATTCTAGAATTAATAGCTATTATGAATGAACAGAATAAAAGGCAAGTCAGTTTCCCGGGTAACTTCTGAATAAGTTAATTATACAAACACAGTATAACCTTGGCAATTTTTATTTAAAACGTTTTACTATAAAATTTATATATTTTCCACAAGTTTGTACAGTTTAGGAGACAAATATAAATTCATCATTAACAAAAATGACTACAAACTATAAGCTAAGTACACACAACAAATATGCAGTTAATCATTTATTTGGAGTCTTTGTAATTCTCAGCAGAATTACAAAAATGGTTAATTCTAGGGTTTCGGCTAGCCTAAAGAGAACTGCCTTTCTTCAGAACAAACAACCTCTTGGCTCAAACAAAACTGGAAACCTTAACTTTCCCCTTTCCCTCCAATTCCTTCACTACCAAACTTCATTTACAAGTAAGTGCTTGAAACACACACAGGATTAAATGGTTGACTCCTACATTAAGACAAATATTTCATTTCCTCACCACAAAATACAATACAAAATACAATAAAAGCAATTATATTAGTTTTATTTTGTTTTCAGACCATCTCTAAAATAACAAAAATAAAAACACTGATGCTCTTAGCAGCAACTTAATAAACAATCCCCTAGAGATTTCAAGTTCAGGTTAAGGTATGCCTGTTAAATAGATGTAGACTGGTTTGTTTGATCAGAGTGGTTAAATTACTTGTAAATTTGACTCTAAAAGAAAACAGCGTTACAAGAAACTTTTTATTCCTGGGGAATGAAAACCATCCAAGTCAACACGCATTTGTAAACTATGTTGACATGACCCTTCTTGCTGGCTCCTCCTTGCTCTAGAGCTTCCACTGACAGGAGTTTCATAATGTACCATAACTACACGTATTATGGTCAGAATGCAGATAGTATTTTAGCATACTGACGTTATGTCAAGCCACTTATGAAACACCTTGGCTCTCCCCACCCCCAACCACCACCTTTTTAAACGACCAGCTGAGTGAAAGGGGTAGCAGCTTTAAGACACTAATGTGAGGGGTCAAAAGCTGAAAAAAAAACACGGACTCACTTTTAGAAAAAAGAAAAAGGTGTAAGATCTTCCTTTATTAGGAATATTATGATTTCTCACTTGTAATTTAATTCCTATTTTGAATCTGTGTGCAAAAGTTTGTAATCTGCAAATAGATGTATCAAATATTAGATATTGACATTCAGTAAAAGTTAGGATTTAAGGAGGCAGGGTAAATTTGTCTAGGTCACGTTGCTGAGGCTCAGGGTTTGCATGCACTAGGTCATAAAATTAGTAAGAGAGTCAGGACTAAAATCTAGGTGTCTCTGGCACTCAAATTTGTGTTTACCACCATATTACACTGTCACGGATTATTTGACACAAATACAGATAATGTCTGTATTATAATGTCTCTTGAACAGTTGTTCAAATTCCTTTTTAAGGGTTAAGACTGAAAACACAAATTATACACTCACACTTCATTGACTTGTTAGAACAAAATATGAAAATGTTGCTATAAAAGTACACAGAACAACTAAGTTTCATGAGTGAGGAAAAGACTATTTAAAGCAAACATTTTTTTTTAATTGCCCAAGCTGTTCTTGCTTTTGAGCTAATTTCCATGAACAGATACAAGAAATGCAGCTGTATTTTGGCATCATGATTTTCAGAGCAATAATAAAGAACAGTCTCTAGCAAGTTATAGAATTTTGAAGGCTATAAACAGTAAACAATTAAAGCACTTTTAAAGTTCATACAATAGACACGAAGCTATCTATACTTGAGATCTAATAAAGGCAACTCATCCTGAAAAGAACACTAAATATGTAAGTCTCTTTTACCTCAACATTTCTGCCTTGAAATCTCTGGTTTCTTTCAAGGCAGAAATCTGGGAAGCCCGTCCTGGCCTCTGACCTCCTTTCTCCAAGCTCATTGCACTAGGACCCCAGGCACTGGGCCAGAGGGTGCCACCACTCAGTCTCCACCTTTAGGTGGAAACTAGTATTTCTAACATTCAACACTGGACAGGACAGGCAAGACAGACAAAATTGTTTGCTGAAGGACACCAAGCGACCACTTACTCTTCTTTTACTTTTTGAAAGTCTAAATCCAAGAAGAGCTTAGTGAAAGAATGTGAAGCTGAAGGCTGACATCAACATGCATAGATTTTTAAACAATCAAGGTAATTACTTTTTTTTGAGTATCCATTTTAAATGAGTTAAATTTGGAATAACAAAGTCCATCTTATTTTTGTGGTACAGAAGCCTGAGACATTTCCTCTAAAAGATGGAGAAAACATTCTGCAAGAAGGAAGCTTTTGCAGTGAAATGGTGACTATACATGACAGTATCTTAAGCTGAACTCTTCAAGTAGTGACGCGGCAAATGAGGATCTTATATTGAGTCCACCAAAATTGTATTAATGATTTTTAGACAATACTAATATAAATTTTCAATGGATAAGAGCTTAACATTATCTATCTTATTTTTCAGGTAATCAAAAATTTTAAATCAAGAAAAATCAAAAGATACGCACAAAAGGGCCAACTGAATAGTAAGCAATGACAAGAAATTAACACCAAAACACCAAGTTGCTAAGTTGTAGGGAAGCTGCTGTTCACCTGGACCTTCGCCATTGTTCAAGGGAACAAGGGTTCTAAATTTGCTGCCTCATTCCTTTATCTGGACAGCAATCTTGACCTTGCCGAAAGCTTCCTCTGCTACTGTTTCTACTGAAATGACCATAACCACACTGGAAAACCCAACGACGTACCAAAGCTCTGATGTGGGAAATCCAGTTTGAAAAACACGTAGAGACTATACATGAAGTTATAAATATCAGAAATTATATGTTCTTTTTAACGATCAACCCAAGACTCTGGCAAAAGGCGAAAATGAAGCATTTAAAATCCCTCAAAATCCTTTAACTAAGAGCAAAATTATCAGTACTCTCCCGAGCTTATGGCCCTTCCTTTGACAAAAAGCTATTTTTTTCCTTCGAAGACTGAGTTCCTTTAAGAACCACCACCTGCTCATGGTGCATTTTTTTTCCCTCGAGAAGGCATCTGCACTGCAGATCTCTGCCCGAGGGGCGCTTGCCAGCTAGCTCCCACCAGCAGGCAGACGCGCATACAATGGAAACTAAAAGCGGCCTGCAGTTTCCCTCCTCGTCTTTCAGAGATGGAAGGAGAAGGGGGTTCCACCAGCCCCTGCTTTGTCTGAATTTCTCCCCCTCCCCCTTTTCTGCGGTAAACATCCCCTTTTGTTATACTGCAATCAATAACAGCCCACAGAAACCATGAAATCACAATACGTTGATGGGTGGACCTGACTCTATTTATTATCTTCTAGAATATAAGCGACTGATTGCATGTCCCCACCCCCACGCCGCGCCAGGGAAGAGCAGGCTGTGTTGCACATGCAGTCACGGATCCATCTTGGACCATCGGCAGCTCCCTCCCAAATCTTTCCTGAGGTATTCTCATCACGCCACCTCCTATGTCAGAGCCTCAGAAAAATTTAAGGAGTCTAGCCACAAAAAATTAAAGGCAGGTGAAAACAGTATAGAAAACGGCTTTAATGTTTCCACTAAACTTCCTCGTCTTCCCCAATGGCAACCAAAAACATTTTATTTTTTGGAAGACTACCACGAATGTCCGATTATGTCAAGACCTGTCTGCAAACCTGCAATGCAACCCTTTCACCACCATCCCCTCAAAATCTTAACTAATTTCTCTTACGACCCCCCGCCCCAATCCTCTCAATCTCTAATCTTCCGGTAAATCACCCGGGTTAAGTGGACCGCTCCCCCGATATGGTCTTTTTTCCCACCTGCCGCGTCCTGGCGTTAACGCCCACTCTCTAGAATATCTCCCCGCCCCCAACCTGTTTTCCTCACACCCCGTTATTTCCCCACCGCCTGCACGACCTTACACTCCCCTCCCCCTTAGCCCATTAGCAGACGCCGGTCCCCAAGAGCTGCAGCCTCTCGTAGGGAGGGTGATCTACCTTCTCCCTGGCCCCTCACGCCCCCTCCCGAGGGCAGGGGTCCCCGGCGCGCCTCACCCGCACAAGAGGAGCCGCAGCTCTTCGGCCCCAGGGCGGGGCAGGCTCCCGGGCTACCGCCGCCGCCGGGCGCGGAGGGCTCGGCCCCGGAGGACGACGAGGAGACCGACGGGGACTGAGTAGCCGCGGACGGTTCAGCCATGGCTGCGCGAGCAAGGGCGGGAGAGGGGTGAAGAGAAATGTGGGGCGGGAGAGAGGGAGGGGAAAGAAAATAATCGGGCAGATGGCTCTCCAAAGTCCCTTCGCTCCTCCTGCTCCGAGGACAGACTCCGACAGACTGACTGACTCAACCGAGCGCAGCGAGAGGGCGGGAGCGCGAGCGCGCAGGCGTACAAAGGGCCCCCCAGGCGGGCGGCGGGCGGCGGGGGCGGGCGGCGGCCGCTTCTAGGCGCCCAGCGACGCAGGACGCAGGCGCAAGAACTGTTCCGTCTCCTTTCCAGCAGAGGAGGAGGGGCAAAACTGGCTTCAAGCCGCGCCTCCCGGGGACAAGACGCAAGGGGCGTGACCAAACAATAAGCTCCGCCCATCACAGGCCGGGAGGGAGACCCGTGGGTTAGTATTTCTAGCTAACTCTTCATGTGAATATTTTAGGATCGGCAGATTATGTGTTTTAATGATAGACATTTCTTTTTTGCTTCCATTAGGTGGAGAATATCTTTCCCATCTATTCCAGAGCCGTTGTCTTTTGTCTGATGCGTTCCCACCTGTGACTCCCAATAAAAAGTGAAAACCACAGTGTGGAATAGACCCACTCTGTAAGGTGCTTTATGAATTTTTCTGGATGTGTCGTAATATCTCATCACCATGAGGCATAGATGGCACGGTCTCCCATTTGGTAGGTGGAGAAAGATGCTGTACATAATGAAAAACTATTACTCATTCCAGTCACATTGCAATGCAGCCACATGACCTGCTTCATAGTCTTATGCCATTCCTGTTCCCGAAGAGGTGTCCACCGTGGGTCTTAAGGTCGTCCTTTCCTGCCGATAGGCTATCAAGTAGGGAAGGCATATTTTGAAGGAAAAAGAAAACCTCAGCTAATGAGAAAAGAAGAGCTAGGGGATAACATCCTGGCTGTGGTTAGGGGGGATGGTAAAACGAGGTATTAAAAATTGAGAATATAGCACAAAATACAGATTGAATTTTATTCGTAGCCTAAAAGAGGTCCTTAGTAGAATATATATTTGAAACCAGATATCTACCTTATATTAGATTTTGTTTATTTTTTGGCTTCTCTTTGGTTTTGCAAAATTCAAAACCTGCTCCCTACATTTGGTCATTTGAAATGTGCATAATTATTTTAAAAAGGGGGATGTAGACTGAAAACAATAGAAATCTAGGCGGTAGGCCTTATTATTGCCAAACCAGCAATCAATGACCTGAAGGGCAACTGCAGGATCAGTAGATCCTGTAAAGATGCTGCCTCATGAAGGGTGAGGTACTCAGCCAGGCAGCTACAGAAAGGAAAAGCGATCTGACCAATGGAAATCTTCCAGAACAGATAGTGAACTACATCTGCCCTTGACAGTTTTTAAGGTCATGTAAAGCCCAGACAGGAAAAAACTCCTGGCTATTGCAACCCTCTGCAAAAAGGCACAGAAGAATATTTCCCACAATAACTTTGTGGCAAACATCTTACTCTGGTCCTTACAGCATCAGTTGATAATGCGGCAACCTTTCCCTCACATGGCAAAGGGAAATACGAGCCAACAGGATAACCAAGCCAGTTACCTACCCAGTCCGACATATGCACACATTTAGAAATGTTTACGTTAGTAGGTGCTGGATAAGGAAATAAATGATTCTAGCCCCTAACTCTGACAGCAATTGCCAGAATCTGGAGACTGGCTGGAAAGGAAGCCTGTTTCTCTGATATCTGGAAGTAGACAAAAGAAGTTAAAAATCAAGACACTGATATGGTCTTGGTGGTCTTTTCAGACCCTTCAGATTTTTTCCATGAAAGACCTTTGTGCTAAGTCCAACTCCGGAAGCTGCCTTTTCTTCCTGCTCTCTTGCTGTGCCAGTAAACTTCCCTGAGACTGACCCTGCCTGGGGTGTTGGTATATATGATTTGTTGCACAAATGTTTACTGATCATCTGCTGTGTGTGTGACACTATCCTAGGAAATCTGGAGGAATCCAAAAAATGTGTTTTTCCTGTCTTCAATGAGCTTACAAGCTAGTTGGGGCTTAGAAAATAGTCACGTAAAGTTTAAAAATACAAATTAAATAGCAACCAAAAAACAACACAAAACTATAATGCTATAATTAGATGGCAAGTGAACTGTATGAGTTTGAGAGGGGAGGGAATCAGTATGAAGTTATGGTGGCTTGGGGAGGTCTTGTGAAGAAGCCCCAAGTCAGATAGGAGTTTGGAGTGGTAAGGAGGTCATTGAAGGCAGGGGAGAATGGAGTGAAGCGAATGCAGGGGCTGCTTTTGTGCTAGTGTACAGTCAGACCACCTTCTGGGCAGACAAGTCACAAAAGAGCACCTTTTCCTCCCAGCCCAGTCCATGATGTAGGTCAGTGCTGGTGTGTCTACCAGAATGGTCCCGAATGACCCCTCTTCACAGGCTGCCTTAGGGTAACACCTACACCATCTGTGGTAGCTACAGGCTCAGAAGTGTGATTGTGTATAAGGTGCTTTGGGTATGGTTAGCCCAGGTTGGCTAGAGCCAAGGGGTTGAATTGGGACAAGAGAGAGAAAATGGGGAAGATGCCTTGGGGCCAGAGTGTGGAGAAGCAGTAATATAGAACTAAAGACCTGAGGCTTCGTCTTAAGCCTAGTGTGGATCCAGTGGAAGTTTTCAAGCAGGGAAGGATCCCCGTGGGATTTTTAAAGTGCTCACTGGAGCATATCCATTTTTTCAGTTGTTGAGCAATTTTTACTCCTGAGGCGCTGAGCTGGGCCTCTCTTCCTTGGCCCTGTCCTTATGGGACTGATATTTACACAGCTCATTTCCCACCTCAGCTTCTAGGCCACCTCATTGCCTCAGTTTTTCTTGACTTTTAGAAAAATAATTATGTATTTTAATTAAAATTTTTTGGAATATATTCACATGTCATATATGTTCATATATATATACATATATACCTCTTCAAAAGTATATACAGTATACTATCAAGTTTTCTTCTATCACTAACCCCTCTCCACCCACTGGTCTCCCCCGCTACATACACATAGGTAACTACTGTTAGGAGCTTTTTAGTGGCAAATGCAAAGGTGAATATAGCAACTCTATATCCTCATCCACTTTTTTTAATACAAATTATAGACACTGTTAGGTATCTTACTTCCTTTTCTTAACAGTAAATTCTAGTGATCTTTTCTAGTCTTTCTGAAGTGTTAGCTGTGCTGTTGGCTGAAATAACAATAATGAAGCAGCTGACGGATCTTGAGCTTTTATTTTTTTACCATGTGTTACCATGTTGAGGACCTGATACTCAGCTTTATAAAGCCCTGTGAGTTGGGGTTGTCTATTTTCTTTTTATAAACTAGGACACCAAGTCATTACCTCATTTTGTACACTTAGTTATTTACCCCACAAGACTGTGAGTCTTGTGAGAACAGGAATGTGTCTTATGCATTGTTTCAGCATTACAGCCTAACACCGTTCCTGGTACGTAACAAATGCCCCATTTTTGAAAGCTTTGGAACCTGAGTCACCGTGGATGTCACTGCAGAAAACAATTTTGCTATTTTTGTGCTTCATAAAAATACTTGAGTATCTTGAATATTTACGACTTTGTTTTGCTTTTCCAGAGTGAAGATAATAACCAATTTTGAGGAGTACTATGCATCAGTCATAATTGCAAAATACTTACATCTCATTTAACCTACAACTCTGTGAGTTGAGTATTCAAATCACTTGACAGATATAGATGAAACAAGTTCAAAGAGGTTAAGTAACTCACCCAAGTTTGTACAGCTAGTGAGCATCAGAGCCAGAATTCAAAGCCAGGTAAGTCTGACCCCAAAGCCAATTCAAACATGTCTATATGTCACCTACTTCACTTGTAGAAAACCACAAGTCAGCCTCTGGTCATAGCACACAAGTTAATTCAGAACGAGATGGCTGAAGGCAGGCTGTCATCAGTATCATCAATATTTAGCATTTTGAATGTCCACTGTTTTGATGACCCTGGATAGTTGAGAAGGAAACAGCAATAATAACATGTTTCTCATTTGCAAGGGTTGCTTTTAAGTTGTGACTAATCTTAAAGTTTACCTATAACTTGTACTGTGTTGTTCCAAATGCCCAAAACTTCTACAAGGTATGGGAAGGCTGACGTGCTAACACTGCCTTTGATTATGTTATATTGAGACAGATGTAACGTCAGTATTTGCTGGTCACTTCCTGACAGGATGGATTTCAGTGGTTCTCTGTTGGTAGTTCTTAAAATAGAACAGGGTATTTTGTTCAAAAGCAAAAGTAGATACTTAATATTAAAGGAACAAGAAAGTGAGTGAACAGAGTTAGGTGTAACATAATACCTTCTTTATTCACCCATTCAATACATATTTGAGTTTTAACTATCTGCCTGGCAGTTTGACGCACTGGGGATATAGCAGTGTACAAAAACAGACAAAAATTCCTGTCTGTATGGAACTTACATTCTAGTGGGAAGAGATAAACAAAAGGAAAACATAAATCAGATGGTAAGAAGTCTTATGGAAACAGACAGGGAAGGGGAGTAGAGAATGCTGGGATGTGTGGGCAATTTTAAATTCTTACACTGTGTGTTGTAATTGTGACAAGTCACTGCTCTTTAGCCCCTGTCTTTCTGAGCCTGCCACATAATGCCCTGGATGTGTCACATCCTGTAGGTCCTGCCTTCTGCACACCCAGTGTGAAACTCCAGTAACCATTTGCCCTGATGTTTATGTCCAGTTTCTTGCTGGCCCCAGTTGGTCTAGATCTAATCCAGACTCTTAAATCTAAAGCCTGGAGGAGGGTATTCCAATAATCTTGAGAACTTGGGGCGAATCAGAAGGAAAATAAATCAAACCAGGACCTCTTTAGGTAAGATTAGGTAGAATTATCTTTACCTCTTCACCTCTGACCTAATCACTAACTTTAAAAATACTTTAAGGGCTTGGCAGGGCCTAGAGCAGGGGTGTCCAAACTTTTTTCAACAGTTTGCACCAAGGGCCGTATGCGGTAAAATACACAAACAGCAGGGCCACTCACTCGAGGTGAAGTACCTATTGCCTCACCTGGTTTATTTAACTAAATATATTTTTAGAATTTGCTGCGGGCCAATTAACAATGGATCGCCAGCTGCAGTTTGGACACCCCCAGCCTAGAGGTTGCTGGAAGGAGGATCTGGATAGGTTGTAATAGTTCAGGCAGGGGCAGAAGAAAAAAGTGAATAATCTGTCACATGAATGAGGCAATTATGATGCCAAGAGGTCGTGGCAGTGGTGAAATGGATGCTTTAGACCCCGCTAAGCTCCACGGGGCTACTTACCCCCAAGAGAACCGCCCCTACCCCAGCAAATCCAAAATAACAATATTATTCCATTGTGGCAATTGATATTTTCTCAATCACATGTGAAGTGTGAATAAAAGCCTTTTTGGAGAATCTTGTTTTGTATTGATCTACCATACAGTTTAAGCAAGAATGTGCTTAAACTGTATGGTAGATCAACACAAAATGCAAAAGTAGCTTCAAAAAAACTGTAAATCTGGGATTTACAAATGATGGTCAAAGCTGGTGGAAGGGGTTTCACTGGAAATTCTTACGTTAGCTATTAGAATGGTGACGGTACGCCATCAGGGACGGGAATATGGGGTGAAGCTGATGATGGTGGTAATGGAGTCATGGCCTCCTTTCCTCGTGAACTCAAAATCGTTAAAAAAAAAACAGTGCCGCTCACGTCCCCCAGGGTTGAGGGCTTCCTTCAGTCCTTTAGGCAGACAGCCGTCCACCTATGTCCCCGGCCAGCGTTAAACCCCGAAATCATTTCTAACGCAGCGGGAAGGGGTTCGAAGCCGATTATGTCACCGGCTCGGTCCGTGGCCTGGTCCCAAGTCCCAGAGCCGGGCGGGGCTCTCTGGCGGGCTCCGGCCCGGCCCGGCCCGGCCCTTCCCGGCCCTTCCCTCCCTCCCGGCCTGCTGGGAGTTGTAGTTTAGTTGACGAAGAGTCGCGAGAAGCCCAGGCCGCATTTTCCGCTTCCTCCCCGCCCGGGATGAGTGCGCAGAACCTGGACCTCCAGCGGGAGAACCAGAGAGCGTAAGACTACAATTCCCAACGGACGGTCGCCTTCAGTGCGCAGCACCGTGTAGCCGGAGGCGCGCTTGGCGTCCCCGCGCACGCGCACATGCGTCGGGCGGTGGCGGGATTTGTCCGCGTGTGCTTTCCCGCTCCCGCCCGCCCTGCGCTCAGCGCGCCTGGGGCCTCCCGTTGGTCTTCATCCGCTCGCCCGGTGCTGGCTCCCTGGCGCGCCGCACGTCCCTCCTTCTCCCCAGTTCCTTCTAGAGCCCAAGCCCCGCCCGTTTCCCGCCTCCTGGGCCTGGTTCGTTCCCGCCCCAGCCCGTCCCTCTCTAAGCCCCTGCTTCTTCTGTTGAAGGCAGAGGCTCCATGTTGACCCCTCAGCAAGCGGTAGCTGCTGCCTCGGGAGGAGCAGGTGAGGAGCCTAATTTCCCTCGGGCCCGCTTCACGACCACCCCCGCCGCCGGCCCTGCTATAGTTCGGAGGAGAACGCCTGCCCGCGCCGCCGTCCCTCCTCGTCCCGGGGCTCGGACCGCACGCCCCTCGCTGGGGTTCCTCAGCCCTCGAATTCGGGTCTGGGGGCTGCTCGCAGGGCTCGGTCGGTCGGGCGCGGGTGGCGCCTTCAACGGCCCCCGCCTGGGAGCGGCCGCCCCCGAGGGTTGGGCCCTCCGCCGGGGGGATGCCGCTAGTGCTCCTCTGGGCTGTTGCAGTTTTGGCGTCCCCGTACCCCCTGAGACGGCCCTGAAGGCCGGCGGTGTCCGGAGGTTTCGGTCTCGCCGGCCCCGCCCTGGGCTGAGCCCTGCGCTCCGGGACTGCTGCCCACTCCCTGCTCCAGCGCTTCTCGCGCTCGCGCTGGGTCCGGGTGGCTTTGAGCTTGTTAACGGGCCGATGGAGCGGGAAGGCAAATGCTTTATTATTGTTTAGGCTTGTAAGAAGAGCTTGGAGGGCTGCGAAGCACCTTCGAGTTGGAAGCTTTATTTTTATCCTAACGACCTTAGGGCACTGCAAGAAGTATTAGGAAAGTTGAATTTTAACCCACACCTTATCGCTATAAAGGAGATAAAAGAATGTGGCCTGAAATAGTTTTTAGGAAGTTCTTTTAGTATGTTTGGTACAGTACGTTGTTCTTTTGCTTTCCTGAAAACAAAAAAAATAGTAAAAGTATGAAATAAAAATAGAGTCACCATAAATTCATGGGTACGACTTCATCTGTCATTTATTTATCTGGCTTTATTTTTGTTTAATGGGTGTGCTGTTGAAATTACCAGAAATTTCACTTGCGAAATCTAAAGGCAAAAGTAAAGAACCTTGAAGAATCTTTTAGTAAATAAATCCGAGCCCTCCAATTTGAATACGAAGTTGGGTGGAATATGTTGTGAAAGGGAGAAAAGAACTAATGGACCCAAAATGTGATTTCAAATTTGGGTTGATTTTGGAGAAGCAAAACCTTCGTAGTTTTAATCCGTGCAAGTATTCAACATTGCAGTGAACTGAAATTAAAATTAGTGCTTTTTTACAATCCCCACAGAAACTAGCTTGTACTGTAGTCTAGAAATCTGTGTTGTGGTTTTTAGCACCTGAAAAGGAAACGCTTGTATGAAAAGATCTCTACATACTGAATGAAGCATTTCACTAGTACAGCACATTGTTTTATTAGCTACGGTTTACCATCTCATTGGAGTAAACATGAAATTAAGAAAAATAGCTAGAGGATAAATGTGATGATGAGTACTAGCATAATTTTCTTAGTTTTTACTAAATAGGACTTGTTTAGACTTAAAAATTGGTTTTCTATGGTACAGCACATGCATTTTTAATGATTTCTAAATCATAGAATAAAGGATACATTTTCTATTATTATTTAAAATATAATAATAGAAAATTGTAAGAAGCAACAAATATAAAGTCTTCTCTAGCTCCCCAATTCCCCGGTGGTAGTCATTATTAACACTGGTCACGTTTTTTTGGTCACATTCTTTTAAGACTCCTAGTAAAGCACCTTATGGAACCCTGGGTTGTGTGAACTTGTTTGAGAACTGGTTTAGAATTTACCTATAAAAACTAGGCGTGCCTGTTAAAGTTTCTATGGTCTTGTGTTTCATATTGAGAAATTGTTCATTTTAAAGTTAGTCTGAATTTTAAAACATTTCCCCAAGTTGTCTTTGAGATTTTAGGAACATATTCTCTGAAAAAATATTAATGGGGGGAAAAAAACACCCAAAAATCTTTTGGTTGTTATATAGCTGTAGTTCCCAGCACTGCTGCACATTAGAATAACCTGGGGGGTGGAGAACACACAATGTGATATATAGATGATGTATTACAGAATTGTACACGTGAAATCTATATAACTTTACTAACAATTGTCACTCCAATAAACTTTAATTAAAAAAAAAAAAGAGTAACCTGGGGTTTTATAAACCTGCCAATGCTTGGGACCCTCTCACAGTCTGATTTAATTCGTTGAAGGGTAGGCAACAGTTAAAGAAGAAAAACCCAAATCTAATTTGTATACTAACATATAATCCAATTTCCCTATAGGTGGTTGCTTAAATTTGAATTGATTTGTTACTATATAGGAAGTGTAATTTGTAATATCAATATTTGTATTAGAAGTTGATGCTGTTCAGTGCAAATTTCTAAAAAATACTTTTTTTTTTTTTTTTTTTTTAAGATTTTATTGGGGAAGGGGAACAGGACTTTATTGGGGAATAGTGTGTATTTCCAGGCCTTTTTTTTTTTTTTCCAAGTCAAGTTGTTGTCCTTTCAATCTTAGTTGTGGAGGGTGCCGTTCAGCTTCAAGTTGTTGTCCTTTCAGTCTTAGTTGTGGAGGGCGCAGCTCAGCTCCAGGTCCAGTTGCCAGTTGCTAGTTGCAGGGGGCACAGCCCACCATCCCTTGTGGGAGTCAAACCGGCAACCTTGTGGTTGAGAGGACACGCTCTAACCAATTGAGCCATCTGGGAGCTCAGCGGCAGCTCAGCGGTAGCTCAGCTCAAGGTGCCGTGTTCAATCTTAGTTGCAGGGGGCAGAGCCCACCATCCCTTGCGGGACTCGAGGAGTTGAACCGGCAACCTTGTGGTTGAGAGCCCACTGGCCCATGTGGGAATCGAACCGGCAGCCTTCGGAGTTAAGAGCATGGAGCTCTAACCGCCTGAGCCACCGGGCCGGCCCTAAAAAATACTTTTTATTGGCATGTATTTTGATTGTTAGAACATGCTAGATATATTTCACAGCTAAAATATGTTACAAAGCAGGAAACAGGCTTTACTGGTATAGTAGGCAAGTAAACAAAGAAGTAGATTGACTCCTATGCCTTGAAATGGTAAGGAATCCAAAGCAAATAAATATTGCCTTATTCAGCTGGAACACAGATAATTTAAATCAGATTATCAGATCAGGTCAGGTTGATTTGGGTGGTGTTCTTATTCTTAGGGAAGAGTCAAATAAGATGATTAAACTTATCCTATTAAAAAGATTTGTGTTTTCCAGGTATATATAGCCTGGTATCATTTTTAGATTCAGCCGGGTGTTTGGATTTCTGAATCTTCAGTACTATTTAGTCATAATTGATCTCCATAAATCCATGAAGCACTACAAAATTCTTAATTGACAAAATGTGGTTTTCAGCATTCTGTGCTTAAGTATGATTTTCTACAACATGAAAAAAAAAGCTTCCTCGTAAACTCTTTCATTAATTAGGATGTAAATTTCCCCCAATATTCTTTTTAGTTGGATTTAAGTAGTATTTTCACTGAAAACAGCCTTACAATTTTGTGTATCTACTATCATACTCCTACCTTAAGACAAAAATGAGTAGGTATATAAAGATACTTCGTCACCATCACCATAAAGGAGCCACACCCAGCAGATCTACGTAGAGTTTGCTGAGGGCTTAGTGTGCTCACCCTTGCACATGATAATGTGTTTTCTTTGGCCTTGTTATAGGAGCTTTAAAGACTGCCAGCAAGAAGAAGGCATGAGAATGGTACGCTTCTGTTTTTGGGTGTGTTGCTCTTTCCCTTTAGAGAATGTGGTGTTTCAAAAGGAGAGTGGAAAACTCAGATCATAACTTTAGCCTGAGTCATGCACTCTACTGAGTGAAATGTTTCTGTAACTAGTGAATTTGCTTTTCAGAACGCACTGGACAGTAGGGATGAGCCCTGAAGCTGGCTGCACCCCAGTGGTTCTTACCCAATGCAGTTTTGCCCCAGTGGACATTTAACAAAGGCTGAAGACATTTTCGGGTCTCATAATGGGAGGACGGGGGTGGGGTGGGGGGTGGTGTACTACTTATTGGTACCTAGTGGGTAGAGGCCAGAGATGCTTCAAAATAATCCTACAATGAATAGGATAGTTCCCCATAACAAAGAATCATCTAGCCCAAAATAGCAGTAGTGCTGAGCTTGAGAGACCCTGGCCTACACTGTCCAATTGATCAGCTAAATTCAGTTTAAATTTTCTGAAATAGCAAGTATAATTGCTTCTAATGAATTAGTTTCACTGAATTTATCACTGTTCAGGTGGTCTCAAATATTTGAGGGGCATTTAAACTTTCTTCCCCATAATGCTTTTCTGATAGAACTTATTTCTTAGAATTTATGTTTTCCGTAGAACTGAAACGGCCAATTATGATTCAGTAGTCTATCTACGTTTATTTAACCTGTGCAGCTCCTTTTTTTAAACTTCTTTAAAAATTCAGATAGTTTTAGGAAGAGTCAGTGCTGTAATTTATACAGATCTAGACAGTAAATTCTTCCCTATAATAATTTAGTCTTTCAGCTGTTAGTTTTTCAGCTTCGTTATATTTGGGTTATCTTTCTTTGTCATTTTAGTACAGAGCTAGTCTATTGAGTGCAATTATTACAGAGATTATTTGAACAGGCATATTTAAACCTATTGGTAGTCTGTATTAAGGTGTATTCTGCTGTCAAAAGTAAAGGATAAATCAGTACTTTAAAAGTAATTACGAAAAAGTTTGTAACTTCCACATAAACTATTGGAGAACTTTTAATTATCCAAATATTTTCAACATTTTCTACATACTTAAAATGATGGTTGATACAGTATTACCATGAGTTATTTACAACAATAATCAGAATTGGCTGTATGACACAGTATTACTACCACTCATCTTTGTTTTAAACGTAGGTTTTAAGTTCACTAACATGTATATGGATCACAGATGTGACTGGGCAGGCCATATCTGTATGTGTACAAAAATGTCACAAGTGATTCACATAAGGGAACGTAATATAACATTGACTCTTCATATAAATGAACAGTAGCTGTTCACATAAGTGAGCATTACTGTTGTCTCAGAGTACATATCTAGACCTTGGAAAATAATTGCTTCGCTAAAGGGAGAAGGTGTGTAAGGGCGCCACGTAAAGGTTTTTCTAATACCATCCCTAGAGGTTAGATCTCCAGAGTTTAAGATTCCTGAGAAGTGGGAGTGATTTCACTGTAGTTAGGGGAAACTTCTCCAAGAGAAAACTCTAAACCCCCAAATCTTTTGTGTGGGTCCTTACTGAGCAAGTTGCTTTAATGTTTTTATCATCATAATTTTGGATCTGTCCCTTAGCCAAGCCTGTACAATTTAAATTAAGCCAAGGGATGAATAGTTTACCTAGCAATTTTGGCCAGTTTAGATATCCAGGAAATTTTCAATTGTTCAAGAGTCATTGAATTTTAAAGCTAGAAAATAGCTTCACCAACTGCCTGGTTTTACAGAGGAAACTGAGACACAAGTGGAATGATTTACTCATGCTGTTACCGTCAGTGCAAAACTGAGCCCTGAACTCTGGTCTTTCCTGATTATTAGGAAAGACCTTTCTCCTATACGTATTGCTTCACCAGAACAACAACCTTTGCCAAAACAGGAGCTTAAATCATGGAAGGAAGAAGTGACTAGATTGGTGGTGTATTGCATATAGGAAAATAGAATCAGGAAAGATTCGGAGTCTGAAAGGTGGAGATCTGAGAGCTGAGTAACAGAGGACTCATTATGATCACACTAAATGTAGACATAAAATACTAGTACTGGAAGGATTGCTAGAGGTTAAATCTTGCCTCATTTTAAAACTTGAGACTGAAGACCTGGCATGCCCAGAATCACACAGGTTGTTAGTGGTAGAACTGGAACAGGATCTTGTCTCCTGACTCTTCTGCCCATATATTTCTACATATTACTCCTGAGAGTGAGGTGATGGTGGAATATCCAGGTGAATCTGCCCCTTAGGCAGGTGTACATTTGGACAGTAATGCAGGTTAGAAATTAATGAAGTTGCATCACCAAAATAGAAGGTATAGTGAAATAGGAATGAAGAGCTCATTGAGGGAGTGAGTCAGAACTGCAAAAGACTGAAGCAGAGCATTGCTGTCTATCACAGGAGCCTGAAAAGAAGAAAAGAATTATTGGAAGGAGATAATAAAGAGGTTGGAAGACAATTAGGAATGTGCACTGTCACTGAGTCCATAGGTTTTAAGAAGTTAGAAGTGGGTGGCAGTTGTATTTTGTTACAGATAGGATTGAATGAGAATCAAAAAAGGGCCATTAGATTTAGCAAGAGGTCATAAATAAACTAGAGAATAGTTTCAACAGAGAGATTAAGAAGATCGCAAGGTGATAAGGGGAATGGCTAGATAGTGGATGGAAACTGACTTTTATTGAGGTCTGTACCATTGGGTTTAGTGGTCACAATACTAGGAAACTATTATTCTTCCTATGTTAGGTACTGGAACTGAATGTGACAGTTTCTTTACTCCCCAGAGACTCCCAGTCTCGGTGGTAAATCATAATTACAATATGGTAATATTGTAATGAGTGGAATAATAGTATGTACAAGATTTTGGTGGAAATATGATAGTAGATCCACTTTATTGAGTCCCTAATATGTGTCAGACACTGCTTTGAGATGGGTATTAGATTTCTAAATGAGCTACAAGTGGTTAGAAATTTATCCATAGTCAGTCACATTGTGACTAAGTGGGGGAGTTTATTTATTCCACAAATATTTATTGGCTGTCCACTATGTGTGGACACCGTTCTGGGGCCTTGGGGAATATGGAACTGCTCTCATGGAGCTTACGTTCTAGAGCAGGGAAAGTAAGGATTGAAGAAGGCCTGTGTGTCCTGTCGTGGTTCCAGAGCCTGTTTTCTTACACCATGTGAAGTGGTAGCTCTGACAGGAAGGGCTGGGAAGGGAGGGACACACGGAGGGTGAGGGTGAGTGTTGGAAGGATGAGATCGTGTTTGCATGGACTCGAGAGAAGAAGCATTTCAGGCGGTGAGAACAAATGGTTGAATAAGTTGTACACTTGAAGTTTAGGAATCAAGACAGGGCAAGACCTGAACCCTGACTTTATCCCAGTAGGACGACCAATGAGAATCAGTTTGCCTGGGAGGATGAGAATGAGGAATTAGAAGGACTGAGGCAGTGGGGGGAAAGGTGAAAGGCTTTGACTTGTAGGATGGAGATTTTAGCTTTGAGCTCTCAGTCCATGAAATGTTTTTGAGCCTTTTGTATAGTCGCTGTCATGATGTGTATACACTGATGAAGGAGTTCAGCCCTCAGGAGGTGAGGTGTCATTGTTAAAGCAACAGTTGGGGCTGGTGACTTGGATGATAAACCTAATAGGCAAGAAGGGTTGGAAGGTGGCACGGCCTAAGGGGGAGGGCCCTAAGGTTTTGATTAAGTGGTCTCAGGGACTGGCGAGTCTGAGATGTGAGGATAAATCAGCAAATGACATTTACGTGACATCTGGAAAGGGGTGAGTAGAAATAAAGCTTTTCCTTGGAAGATCAGTAATATAGTCCTATTGTCTTAGGAAGTGAGAGATAAAAGTGAAAAGTGAGCAGCTCTATTTGTTTAAGTTGAATTGTGGTGATGTGTACAATTCAAAATAATTTTTCCCTTAAGTGAGCCCAAACCAAAGGAACAAGATCTTTTTTAATCCAGTGTACGCAATATACTGTTGTGAAGAGAAGGGCAGGATCACCCCAGCTCCCCCAACTAAACATAGCCTGGGTCTCTTCCTTTTCACTGTGCCATAGGCAGAAAGAGGAAGAGATGAGTGGAGGCTTTATCACCTTTTTTAAAACTGTCCTTTTCCGTGGTCTTCAGCGCCTCTTGAAGTGCAAATTCATTGTGCACGGCTGCTTACATTTTTGCCACTGGCTTATTCCATCTTGTCTGTAGCCCATGTAACTTGTTGCTCTAACTACCACCTGCATCCTGAGGGTTGAAGCCTTCAACTCTATTGCAGTACACATCATTCATTCTTTTTACAGTTGTTTCTTGTGTGTCTGCTCTGGGTCAGTACATTCACCAGGCTCAGTAAACTTTAATAGTGAAATAGATGACGTTGAAAGAGCCAGTATCATGAACTTAATTGTGAAGTCCTGGGGACTGTTGTATTGGTTTCTGGGTTGGGCTGCATCTGATAGAGCCTCCAACTAAGGGATTTAAAAAGGTTGACATTTACTTTTCTTTCGCGTAAGAGTGAGCCAGCATGGCAGTTCTCCTAGAACCGTAGGCCCTACCTCTCTTTGTTGCTCCAGTATTCCTAGGGTGTTGCCTTCGTGTGCCTGGTCCAGGATGACTTGCTCCCACTTCTAATGCAGCCAGCAGGCAGGGGAAAGATGCACGGCCTGGAAGTTGCCGTATCATTTCCAGTCAGAACTTAGTCACATGGTGACACCCTTGCTGCAAGGTTGGGTTGGAAGTGTGTTTCTATTGAGCAGTTATATATGTGCCCAGCTATAAATCTATTATTGTAGCAGGAGGCAGAAATGAATATTGGGGGAGCAACCAGCCAACCAGGGACTTTGCTTCGTAGCGCTTTGAGTACTGCACAGTACTTTACACTGGGGTTTATCCGTAAGGTCGGCATAAATTCTTCCCATTCGTTTTTTTATATGAAAGACTGAAGGTCTTTAGGTCCTGGATTCACCTGCTGTTGTGGCACTAAGAACCCTAAGAGATTATTCACAGACACGTCTCCTTGTTATCCACCCATAGTGAGAAAGAAAAGTATTGGTATACATTTATTACAATGACAGCATGACATTCAATCTATATTTATAACTTGTTTTCCAGTAGTCTGCAAAAAATTAAAAAGGGGCAAGAACCCTTCTGTTTCTATCTGATAAAGTAGAAAAAATGAGCAGCAATTCCGTAGCTTATAAAGTAGTCTGGCAGTTAAAGGTTGTTGACTTTGCCTGCTGTGATTATGCAGCCTTTAATACTTCCCAGACAAAAGTAATTTGGGGACTATATTTGTGATTTTTGGCTCTATCTGCTTAGCTGTACTATGCTTTACTTAATGTTTGTCCTTCAGTTTACTTTAAATTGATTCACTTTTTATTTTATTTGTTTTTTAAGATTTTATTGGGGGAAGGAGAACAGGACTTTATTGGAACAGTGTGTATTCCTAGGATTTTATTGGGGAACAGTGTGTTTTCCCAGGATCCATCAGCTCCAAGTCAAGTTGTCCTTTCAGTCTTAGTTGTAGAGGGCGCAGCTCAGCTGCAGGTCCAGTTGCCATTGTTCAATCTCAGTTGCAGGGGGTGCAGCTCACCATCCCTTTTGGGAGTCGAACCAGCAAACTTGTTGAGAGCTCGCGCTCTAACCAACTGAGACATCTGGCTGCCTGGGAGCCCAGTGGCAGCTCAGTGTCTTCATTCTAGTTGCGGAGGGCGCAGCTCACTGGCCCATGTGGGAATCGAACCAGCATCACTGTTGCCCAGAGCTCACGCTCTAACCAACTGAGCCACCCGTCCGCCCCTAAATTGATTCACTTTTTAGACTTAGTCTCCTTCTAAGCAATAATCTATTAAAACATGGTTTTGTTTCCTAATGGACATTAAAATGCTTGATTATTAAAATAAAATAAAAATCCTTTGAACTGCCTGAAACATCTCATTTAATACCAGTGTCACATACGTTTAAGGAAATAGTGCTTTGCCTTAGTCCCTAGGCCCCACTGGTAGTTTTTTGTAAACTTTCCATATATCATAGCGACTAAGTGGCTCTGAATTTCAAAGAAGCGCTTTCTTTTTGCTTTCAACTCTTATTAATAGTGGTCTGCAAAACATAGCTACCTAAAGATCTTCACAAACTCTTCTGGACCTGTTGGGCAAGGTGCTTAACTTCTGTAAGCCTTGGTTAGCTTCCTTGTTTTTAAAGTGGGACAGTATTATTTACCTCATAGTGTTGTTCTGAGGATTAAATAACATATGCAAAAGGCATAGCTGTGGCAGGCACTCTTTCTAACTGTTGATGGACATTTGGGTTATTTCTAGTTTGGGACTATTTTGAATAAAGCTGATGTGAATAGTCTTGCATGTATGTCTTTTAGTGGACATAAGCATTTATTTCTCTTAGGTATATACCTAGGAGTGGAATTGCTGGGTCACAGGTATGTTTAGTTTTCGTAGATACTGCCAAACAGTTCTCCAAAGTGGTTATGTTCCCATCAGAATGTATGAGAATTCCAGTTGTACCACATCGCTCCCACAGTTGATACTGTCCATCTTTTAAATTTTAGCTCTTCTGATGGGCGGTTAGTGGACTCATGGTTTTAATTTACATTTCTTTGATATATAATGATATGGAAGCAGCTTTTCGTGTGGTTATTGACCATTTGGATATCTATATATCTACATAAGTATAGATGCGTAATATCTATATAAATATATAAATATAGATATATAGATATATATATTATGAAGTGTACGGATTTCTATATTGATTCTGGATATAAGTCCTTTGCATAGAGGTATTGTGATATTTCTCCTATCTTGTAGCTTGCATTTTTACTCTCAGTGGTATCTTTTAATGAACAAAAATTAATTTTAATGAAGTTTAATGTGTGATTATTTTCTTTTATGGTTAGCATTTTGGTACCTTACGAAGTTTTTGCTCTTCCCATGTTCAAAAATACATTTTTAAAAAATATATGAAGCTAATTTTTTTCTCCATAACAACATAGGTGATGCCATGGAGAGTAGAAAGCCTGGCCCAGTGCAGATTGTTTTGGTTCAGAAAGACCAACATTCCTTTGAGCTAGAAGAGAAAGCCTTGGCCAGCGTCCTCTTGCAGGACCACATTCGAGACCTTGATGTGGTGGTGGTGTCAGTGGCTGGTGCCTTCCGAAAGGGCAAGTCCTTCTTTCTGGACTTCATGCTCCGATACATGTATTCCCAGGTAAGGTAGAATTATTTCCTCTCAAATTAGAAAATGAGAATTTATGTCCAAAAGAGCAAAATAAGCTCATGGATTATCCTTGATGTGTAAAATTACTTAAAATTTAAGATGTAATGGAAATGTCTTATTTGTCCTATAGAAGGAAGGTGGCCATTCAAATTGGTTGGGTGACTCAGAAGAACCATTAACAGGATTTTCATGGCGAGGAGGCTCTGACCCAGAAACCACTGGGATTCAGATCTGGAATGAAGTTTTCACTGTAGAGAAGCCAGGTGGAAAGAAGGTAAGGAAGAAAAAGGCTTACAAATTAACAGCAACAACAAAATGAGAACTTTAATGTGTACTCTGATAATCTAATTAAAAAACAATTTTTATCAAAATGATATAAGTGCATGGTGTAAAAATAATGCATGGATGTAGTTTAAAAGGTCAAATGGTAATATAAGGCTTCTAACAAAAAATAGTAAGCTGGAATCAGAGCCTTCCTCTAGCTCCCTTTGTAAGGGTCAGGAGAAGCAAGTCATGTGTCTTCTACAGTGAAAGATGGGATTTGGGGCTATCACTGTTTCTTAAACTTTAACCTCTTCCTTCCTAAAGCCTGCCTTGACACCTCTTCATCCTCTCATTTTTGAGTCTTTGTGGGGCTGAGATTTTTCTCTCTTTTTTTTTTTAATCTTTGACTATATGTTTATTCTTATCAGAATAAATCAATTAAATATCTACTACTCTTATTTCACAGAAATTAATAATTATAAGACCAGAGAAAGCTAATTATTACATCAAATAGACTTGGGTATAAACTTGAGCTCTACCATTTAAAGACTATATGCTATTAGACAAACTCCTAAATATCTCTGTGATGGTTAATTTTATTGGTCAATTTTTAAAAATTATTTATTTTTTACAGTTACAGTTGACTGTAGGTAGGGCTTAAGGTTTCATATCCCTCCTCAGGTTGTTTAGCTTCATTCTTTTCCTAAACACTGTCATTCGGTATTTTGGGAGCTGGAGATTGGATGTACAACTCGTAGCATCTGTTTTCACATCTTCTATTTTTTTCCCTTTATAAATGTCCTTAGTATTCTCTCTCTCTCTCTCTCTCTCTCTCTCTCTCTCTCTCTCTCTCTCTCTCTCTTTCTCTTTGAATGAGGCTTCAGGAGAACAGTATATTGGAAAACCCTCTAATTTTTTTTTGTTTTAATGCACAGATACACATACCAAAAAATGTGTAACAAAATGAGATTATCACACCTTTTTTTTTTTAAAGAAAGAATCTTGGAGAATAAAGAGGTATAACATTGAAATATAACATTGGAAACTTTTTTATGGAAGGAGCTTTAGATATTATGTTATCCAACCTTTTAATTTTTTAATAGCTTTATTGAGGTATAATTAACATTCTATTTCCCCCTTTCAGTTTTTGTGCTATTGTCACATATTTTACTTTAATAACATTGTTTGTATTTTTGTTTAAATGGTCAGTTAAAACAGTCAGTTATCTTTTAAAGATATTTAAATAATAAGAAAAACCCATATATTTACCCATGTAGTTACCGTTAACTATTCTTAATATTTTTCTGCCTGTATTTCTATTTTTTTTGTCTATTTTTCCTTCAGTCTGAAGGACTTAGTACTTCTAATAGTGCTGTTCTGCTGGTGCTGAATTCTTTTAGCTTTCATGTCTGAAAAGTATTTTGCCTTTGGTTTTGAAAATAGTTACATGCTGGGTATAGAATTCTAGGCCGATAGGTTTTTCTTTCAGTGTTGTAAAGATGTCACTCCCCTCCCTTTTTCCTGTCATTGTTTCTGATGAGAAATCGGTGCCTTGCATGTCTTTTTTGTCTGGTTGCTTTTAAGATGTTCTCTATCATTTTGGGGGAGCAATTTGATTATGATATATCTTAGTATAGTCCTCTTCATGTTTCTTGTGTTGGAATTTTGTTGTGCTTCTTGAACCTGCAGGTTTATAATTTTTATCAAATTCAGACATTTTTCAGCCATTATTTTTTTTTTTTTTTTTTTTTTTTTTAAGATTTTATTGGGGAAGGGTAACAGGACTTTATTGGGGAACAATGGTCAAATTGTTGTCCTTTCAATCTTAGTTGTGGGGGGTTCTGTTCAGCTTCAAGTTGTTGTTCTTTCAGTCTTAGTTGTGGAGGGCGCAGCTCAGCTCCAGGTCCAGTTGCCGTTGCTAGTTGCAGGGGGCACAGCCCACCATCCCTTGCGGGAGTCGAACCGGCAACCATGTGGTTGAGAGGACAGGCTCCAACCAACTGAGCTATCTGGGAGCTCAGCGGCAGCTCAGCTCAAGGTGCCGTGTTCAATTTTAGTTGCAGGGGGCGCTGCCCACCATCCCTTGCGGGAGTCGAGGAGTTGAACTGGCAACCTTGTGGTTGAGAGCCCACTGGCCCATGTGGGAATCGAACCGGCAGCCTTCGGAGTTAGGAGCACGGAGCTCTAACCGCCTGAGCCACCGGGCCGGCCAGCCATTATTTCTTTAAACTTTTTTTGTCCCTTATTCCCTTTAGGGACTCCTGTTGTGTATGTCAGGCTGTTTGAAGTTGTCTCATAGCTCATTGATGCTCTGTTCATTTCTTAATTCTATTTTTCTCTCTTTTTGCTTATGGATAATTTCTATTTGTAGGTCTTTAAGTTCACCAGTGTTTGTAATCTGCTGTTAATCCTATGCAGTGTATTTTCATTTCAGACATTGTAGTTTTCATCTCTAGAAGTTTGGTCATTTTTTATGTTTTATGTTACTACTTAACTTTTTGAGTATATGGAGTACAGTTGTACCGAATATTGTTTTAAAGTCATTTTCTGTTAATTTTAGCATCTGTGTCAGTTCTGGGTTAGTTTTAATTGATTTTTCTACTCATTTAGATCATATTTTCTTGCTTTGCAAGCCAGCAAATTTTTGATTAGATGCCAGATGAGTGAATTCTACCTTGTTGAGTGCTGGATATTTTTGTATTCCTGTAAAATATTGAGTTTGTTCTGGGATGCAGTTAAGAAATTTGGAAACTGTTAGATTCTTTCTGGTCTTGCTTTTAAGATTTGTTAAATGGGACCAGAGCAGTTTAATTTTTTTTTTCCTGGGCAAAGTCCATGAGGGCTGTGAAGTGTCCTAATTGCAAAAGGCAGTCAACTTCCAGGAAGAGTGCCTTATCGATTTGGGCAAAGGAACAGAGCTAAGCAGACTGGGTGGTACCAGCGAAAAGGATGCTGATGGAAGTGCGCAGTGGCTGCTGGGATTCCTTGGGCACTCCTGGAGCTCCGCAGGAATAAGGGTGGGCAAGGGACAGCAGGTGGGACCAGAGCAATAGTTAATCTAGAGCTATTTATTCCTCACTACTGAGGCAAGCCTTGTCTGAGTACTCTAGAATTATGGATTTTTGCAGTCTGATTGCAGGGGACAGGCACTCTTCCTGGCTCTCTGGGAGCAATGGGTACTGTTTTCTCTAAACCTTTAAATGGTTCTTTTTCCAGCTCAGGTAGACTCCAGCCTCATGGACATGTGCTGTTCAGTACTCAGCTGAGCACTCTATGGGGACCCTCTGCAGCGCTGGGGTTGCCTCTGTATCTCTCCTCTCAGGTGTTCTGCCTGAGAACTCCACTTTGCCTGGTCTCGCTGACACTCCGTTCTGTCCTCTCAATTCAGGGAACCTGTTGTGTTCTGCATGGTTCCTCCTCCTTTGAGCCTTGCTCAGTAAGCCGGGACAACTGTCGGGCTCACCTCACCTGTCTCCGTTCTCTCGAGGATCATTATCTGTTACCTGATGTCCAGTGTCTTGAAGTTATTGTTTCATGTATTTTGTCTATTAATTTTTGGTTTTAGGTGGGAGAGTAAATCAGTCTCTATTACTCCATTTTGACTGGCAGTCCAGTCTTTTCATTTTATAGTAGAAATGCTGAAATGAGAGACCCAGTGAGTTAATTAAGGGCCTGCCCTGGGTGATATTGCCACTCTTAGAGCTGGCATTACAATGAGGCCCTTCGACTTCCATGTCAGTTCTCATTTTCTGTAGTATTCTCTCTTTCTACATTTCTGGTAATGTGTGGTAGATGTTTTCATAATTTTAAGATTTTTGTTATTAAACTATGTGGTCTCTTCGTATAGAACTGGTGTATTTAATTTTTATTTTTCGGACATCTGGTATAGTCTTAATAGTTTAGGATGCCTCTGTAATGTTAGTAAGCAAGCTTTGCTTTTTGATATCTGACATTTATAGCTCCCTTATTTTTTTATTTTGTTGAGTTGACTCCTGTAAAGCTCCATGTTTTCCAACATTTTGGTTTCCTGTCCTTTAAGAACACTGATTTTATTTTTTAGAGCAATTTTAGGTTTATAGGAAAATCGATCAGAAAGTGTGGCGTTCTCACATTTTATTCCCCTCCCAGTTTCCCTCTCTTACATTTTGTATTAGTGTGACTCATTTGTTATAATTAATGAGCCAATATTGATATGTTGTCGTTAATTAAAGCCCATAGTTTCCATTAGGTCTCACTCTTTGTGTTGTACATTCTCTGGGTTTTGATAAATGTATAATGACATGTAGCTACCATTATCAGACAGAATAGGTATACTACCCTAAAAATCCTCTGTGCTCACCTATTTGCTTCTCTCTCTACTTACCTCCTCCTCCCCGAACTCCTGGCAAACACTGATTTTTTTGATGTCTCCATAGTTTTGCCTTTTTCAGAATGTCATGTAGTTGGAATCGTACAGTGTGTAGTCTTTTCTGATTGCCTTCTTTCACTGAGCAGTGTACCTCTATAGTTCCTTTTTTTACGACTTGATAGCTCATTTCTTTTTTTTAAATAAATTTTATTGGGGAATATTGGGGAACAGTATGTTTCTCCAGGGCCCATCAGCTCCAAGTCATTGTCCTTCAATCTAGTTGTGGAGGGCGCAGCTCAGCTCCAAGTCAAGTTGCCATTTTCAATTTTTAGTTGCAGGGGGTGCTGCCCACTATCCCATGTGGGAATTGAACTGGCAAACCTTGTTGTTGCGAGGTTGTGCTCTAAGCAACTGAGCCATCCAGCCACCCCTCCGGAAGCTCAGCGACAGCTCATTGTCTTCAGTCTAGTTGTGGAAGGCACAGCTCACTGGCCCATGTGGGAATCGAACCAGCAACCCTGTTGTTCAGAGCTCACGCTCTAATCAACTGAGCCATCGGCTGCCCCATAGCTCATTTCTTTTTATTGCTGAGTGATATTCCATTATGTGGATGTACTACAGTTTATACATTCACCTACTGAAAGACATCTTGTTTGGCTTCCAAGTTTTGGCAATTATGAGTAAAGCTGCTATCTATGTACAGTTTTTGTGTGGACATAAGTTTCAACTAATTTGGGTAAATAACAAGGAGTTCGATTGGTGGATTGTATGCTAGGACTGTTTCATTTTATAAGAAACTACCAAACTGTCTTCTAAAGTAGCTGTACTATTTTGCATTCTCCCAGCGAATGATAGTTCCTGGTGCTCCACATCCTTATCAGCATTTCGTATTATCAGTTTTCTGGATTTTGGCCATTTTAAGAGTGTTTAGGAATATCTCATTGTTGTTTTTCCTACCCTTTTAAAAAACATTATGTTCAAGAGGATCAGGAGTACTTTAAAAAATCAGTATGTTTGTCTTATTTTTTTATATACTTGCTGAGATTTTTAGCCTGGAAATTATCTGGTTTAAGAAGTAGATCATTTATTCTTACTTTTTAATTAAAAATCAACATTCTTAAATATGTAGCTCTGGTTTATTCCTTTTAACTGTTATATAGTGATTATATAAATTTATCATTTTCATTTACCCATTTTCCTACTGGAGGGCATTTAGATTGTGTCCTTGTTTTTCATTTTTATAATCCTTGCTACAGTGAGCAACCTGCCAAATGTCTCCTTGAGTAAGTGTGCTGCAGGTGTGTCTCCAGGCCACAGTTTTTTGAACTGTATAGTGACCTATTAAGGATAGAGAAATCAGTTTATTGGCTTGTGACCAGTATTTAAAACAAAACAAAACACCTAAAACAGAGCAGAAAGCATCAGAGTGCAGTACACATATAAATTTAGTGTCAGCTTTATGTATGTGTTTATTTTGTCATGATGTAAAAATATATTTCTTAGTCTGGGTTCCAGTCAGAAACATTAGAAAGCCACTTAGAACTGTAATTGCTGGGTCTGAAAATGCCCAGTTCCCCTTTTCCTAGCTGTTGGCGTGTTGTTCTTGGAAGTGGTTATGGCACTTTGCCATTCTGCCGCATGATCTGGGCGTACCATTTCCCCCCAATATCCAGCACTTCATCTAAGTGTATATATGACTCCCATTTCCCTAGAGAGCTTCTCTTTAGTATTGCCCCTGTTTCTTCTCTTTAGCCTCATTTTTCTAGTTAGCAAATTCTTTTTCATTGAGGTACAATTTATATATTTACACCATAAAATCCTTTAAAAGTATATAATTTAGCAGTTCTCAGTATACTCCCAAAGCTGTGCAGGTATCACTACCATCTAATTCCAGAACATTTTCACCACCCCAAAGAGAAACTCAGCTCCAATTAGCAGTCATTCTTCATTTCCCTCTTCTTCCAGCCCCTGGCCACTACTTGTCTTCTTTCAGATTTACAGATAGGAGATCATCAGTTTTGTATAGTTTTACTTGTGTGTTATTTTATTTACATACAGTATTCTATAAGTATCAGGTACTTGCTTTTTTTAGCAACATTTTGTGTGTGTGTGTATATACTCATATATTCATACACACACACACACACACACACACACACACACACACACGAGGTCTGACAGTTAAGTTCGAGAACTCATCCTAGAAAAAGTGCTACATACCTCATTGTTGAATATCACTACGGTCACCTTCAAAGTACTCCCCTTGGGAAGCTATGCACTGATGCCAGCGCCTAGTCCACACTTCAAAGCAATTTTGGAACTCTTTTTTCTGTAATGGCCATCGGAGCTGTCGCCATATTATCCTTGATGTCCTGAATGTCATCAAAATGTCTTCCTTTCAATATTTCCTTTATCTTCAGACAAAGAAAGAAGTCATTGGGGGCCAGATCAGGTGAGTAGGGAGGCTGTTCCAATACAGTTATTTGTTTACTGGCTGAAAACTTCCTCACAGACAGTGCCGTGTGACCTTTGTCGTGATGCAAAAGCCATGAATTGTTGGTGAAAAGTTCAGGTTGGGGCCGGCCCGGTGGCTCAGGCAGTTAGAGCTCCTAACTCCGAAGGCTGCCGGTTCGATTCCCACATGGGCCAGTGGGCTCTCAACCACAAGGTTGCCGGTTTAACTCCTCGAGTCCCGCAAGGGATGGTGGGCTGTGCCCCCTGCAACTATGATTGAACCTTGAGCTGAGCTGCCGCTGAGCTCCCGGATGGCTCAGTTGGTTGGAGCGCGTCCTCTCAACCACAAGGTTGCCGTTCGACTCCCGCAAGGGATGGTGGGCTGTGCCCCCTGCGAGTAGCAACCGCAGCTGGACCTGGAGCTGAGCTGCGCCCTCCACAACTAAGACTGAAAGGACAACAACTTGAAGCTGAACGGCACCCTCCGCAACTAAGATTGAAAGGACAACAACTTGACTTGGAAAAAAATCCTGGAAGTACACACTGTTCATGCAGCCTTTTTAGCACTTCCAAATAGTAAAATTGGTTAACTGTCCAGTTGGTACAAATTCATAATGAATAATCCCTGTGGTATCAAAAAAGGTTAGCGATAACTTTGCAACGAGTTCGCAAACTTAATTGACCTCTTGTGTGTGTGTGTGTAAATCGTTAAATAGCACTGCAGTGTTCATAATAAAAAAGAATATCCTTCTTCCTACCTACTAGTCCCTTCCTACCTAGTCCCCAGAGGCAACCACTTGTAGTACTTTTGACTGTGTCTTGCTATTTGCTTCTAAATTTTTAAATCTCACTTTTGGGGTGGGAATGGGTCCTGAAGTCCTTTTTGGAAGCCTGGAGGCTTCATGAAGCCTAGCTGTATTACATAGAGGACAGGGATAACTTAGATTCTCCTGCTTTCATTTGGCATCTTTGGTGGGGTCTGTTCTTTTGTAAAGATTGAAGTAAATATTAATTTTCTTTTATCAAACAATCTGAAAACCCTAGAAATTTGAAAGAAGAATACAGCCTTGCAGGTATATGCCAAAGTATCCTAGCCCATGTGTTTTATTTTATTGGATGATGCCTAAATTTAAACTAAATCAGTTAGTATTTTTAATTTCTTTTTCAACAAGAAAGCACATCTGAATGATTGGCTTGATGAGTGAGCTAATTGGCATCAACATTTGGCTATTTTAGTTGGTGGGGTGATTGTCCCCTCCTTCCATATTGCTCTGTAAGCCTCTCTTTTATATCCTTTCATTAGGTCAGAGCAGATAATCTCTCTGGTCCAAACAAGGCACCTAGGTGAACACACAATGTGATTTACAGATGATGTAATACAGAACTGTACACCTGAAATCTATGTAACTTTACTAACAATTGTCACCCCAATAAACTTTAATTAAAAAAAAAAAAGTACCTGAAGAATTATGCTTTTCTGATAGAACCTAGAAACAGGTGCTTAAGCCTCATTTAAATGTTACTTTTCAATTTCTCCTTTACTTTTTCTCCTCTTCTCACTTTAACGTATTTTGTTTGTATTTTCCCCTTTTTTTTTTTAGGTTGCAGTTGTTTTGATGGATACCCAGGGGGCATTTGACAGCCAGTCCACTGTGAAAGATTGTGCTACCATTTTTGCTCTGAGTACCATGACCAGTTCTGTTCAGGTAAAACCACTTGACTAGGAAAGAAAGTTTGAAGATGAAATAAGATAAAGGGAGTTGTTTTAGTTATTGTCCTGTCATCAGAGTTCCTATGGTGATATGTAAATGTTCTTTTTTGACTATAGATATAAGTTAAGCTCAAGAAGGAGCTTAAAATAGTTTTCCATTTTGGTCATAAATGTATAGAAAATACTCCAAGAAAATTCTGAAAGTGGAATTTGAAATTATGTCAATTATATAGGAGATGTAGCTTTGGTAAGAATTTAAGAAAACTTTTATACTGTAAAGGAAGAATTATGTTATTTCAACCATACATGCATAGTTTCTCAAAAGGCAAATAAAATTACTGTTTGAACAGACTTCATATTTTTATATGCAAACCTTTAAATGTGCAAAACTTCTGCTCAGTGTTTTAGGCTTATTTGAACTTTGTTTGAAGTAACCTAGAGTTGTTATTAATCTGGATGTTTGTGTTCTAGATATATAATTTGTCTCAGAACATTCAGGAAGATGATCTTCAACAGCTACAGGTATGTTTATACATTCCCCATAAAAACATCATAATATATCATTTAAAATTTTTAAGACTGAAAAAAAGTGTACTAAGTAGTTTTAGCGAAAGATTGCAATGTAGAGGAAGGTTTTGGTTCACAGTAACCCTACACTCTGCATCTGTTGCTGAAGTGGTCAAGGAAGGGAACTGAAGAAATCAGCAGATAAGTCCTGCAGGTGTGTGTGGGGGAAAGGCGGACTAGGAGAGGGGCGACAGCAAGAGGGGACAGAAAGTCCGTGAGGTGGAGTGCGCGTGGCAGGATCAAGGGACAGCAAGGAGGCCAGTGGGTAGGACTGGAGGGTGTGACAAGAGGCGGCTGAAGGAAGAAGTCAGACAGGCGTTGAAGTCCCAGTGAGGCCTGGCCTTTGTAAGGACGGCCTTGGCGTTTCCCCTGGGAGAGAGGGGAGCCGCGTGCTGAGCGGGGGAGTGATGTTCTTTGACATATTGTAGGAGGATATTGTGTTTAGAGGAGGACATATTGTGTTTAGAATAGATTTTTCCAGGGGCAAGTGTGCATTCAGTGAGACTTGGTTATGAAGCTATTGCAGTAATCCTGGTGAGGTTAAATCAATAAATGTTTATAAAATACATGGAATTATGTGCCTGGAAAATAGTATGTGTTTAGTAACTGCTAGCTATTATTTATTGTTACTGTTATGACTACTGTTATTAGTCATTGTCTTCCGTTCTCCATAGCAGTGGTTCTTACATATTTTTCCTGTAAGATACTCTTCCATGGGTATTCCAGAATTGGGTGCAATTTCTGACATGCTTCTTAATTCCACTGCTCCCACTGACATTCAAGAAAACATGTCAGAATGTGAGAGAGTGAGGGTGTCATTGATTATAGGGATTACCTTGAATTAGTTCTAACTTATAGTCCTTAAAAAAAAAAAACAAAGAAAAGAATTCCTAAGCTTTGGCCTTCAATGTTACTACTACAAGTACTTGTACTTTATAATCGGTGGTTCTGCACCAGTGCCATGGCTCAGGGGTTGAGAGTTGTTGCTCCATAAAAATTTCTATCAGAACTTGAGTTGGACACCGACGCCTTTCCCCCTGAACTAATGCTTTTCTAAGCTCCTTGCTTTCACACACGTCTTTGAGTGGCCACCTTATGTGAGGCAGTGGACCACGTGCTCTCCATAGTGTTTGAGGTAGACACGATTCTTCATGGGTTTTGTAGTCTGGGTGATGAGAGTGATACGTAAATGAAGAGGCTTGGGTGGGTGGTGTATTAGGACTGCTGAACAGAGAACCACAGACTGGATGGCTTAAAACAATAGAAATTATCTCACGGTTCTGGCGGCTGGAAGTCATAAATCAAGTGATTGACAAGGCCATGTGCTCTGGAGCCTGCCTATGGCGGAGAATCGTGTCGTACCTGTTCCAGCTTCCGGTGGTTTGCCAGCAGTCCTGGACGTGCCTTGGCACAGCTGTAGCACTTCAGTCTCTGCCTCTGTCATCATGTGGCTGTCTTCCCTCTGTGTCTATGTGTCTCTTGTCTTCACATTGCATTCTCCTCCCTGTGTCTTTGTTATTTCTTCTTGTAAGGACACCAGTCAGCTTGGATTAGGGCCCATCGTAATGACCTCATCTTAACTTGATTATATCTGTGAAGACCATATTTCCAGTAAGGTCATCTTTACAGGTACGGGACATTAGGACTTCAACACATTTTTTTTTGGGGGGGGACACACAATTCAACTCATAACAGGGGGTAAGGAAATTATGCTGCAGTCATGTAATTGTCCTTTAATACTGTTCTCGAGAGCTCCACCATCCTGTTTCCTCAAACCCAAGATGTGTTTAACGCCTGTCTTTCCCTAATCATTTCAACATCAAGCATTCCTGATTCTTTTAATTATGTCTTGCTGTAGGAAAGGAAAAAAATCTTCCCTCTACTCATCTTAGGTTCTTGGCTGAGGCAGGGATTGATTGGAGGTCCCTGCTTTGATAAAGAAGACTGGGACAGATGTCAAAATCCTCAATGAATGAGAGGGAATGCACACGTGCTTAGTAGATGGACAGCAGTAAAGAGTGGGGGCAGAGGTGGTTCTACTGAATGGCGTGAACCCTAAAGGAGTAGGGCTCTTTACAAGATGATGGAGAATAATGGATTAAAAATGATAAAGGGAAGCAAGGAAGTCCCCAACCCCACCTTTTGGTCTGGAGACACATGGGGTAAGCGATGATAATTGCTACTACTTGAGATACCTACAGGGAAAATTGTACTTTCAGGTTTTAGTTAGAGCAAGGAGGTAGAAGAAACACTCAGAGAAGCAGCTGGAAATTTAGGAGAGTTTCCATTGTGGATCGGAAGTTAGAGGAGACGCAGTTGGAAGTGTCTGGGAGTGGGGAGGGAGGTCCGGAGTGTGACGTGGACGGTAGTGTTGGTGCCTTAGACTCGGAAGCTGGAGGCAGGGCTGTGGCTGTGTTTAGGGCCTTGTTGGTGAAAATAGGATGGTAGGTTTGGTGGATTTATTCGCTCTAGAGGATGGCCCCTGGACCTAATGGCCGGAGGACTTGTCTCACTTGACAAGGCTGATTGATGGCGAATCCAGAAATTGCATAAATATAAAGGTTAAAAAGGAGAAAAATAATATTCTTGTGTGTCTGGAAATCCGCAAGAATCAATAGAAAAACTATTTAGAACTAGAAAAAAAAACTCTATTAGGTACCCATCACAAAATACAAAAGCCTGAAATCTATGTAATTTTACTAACAATTTTCACCCCAATAAATTGAAGGGAAAAAAACACACCAAAAGCCAAATAGGCCTTCCTATCTACCAACATTAACCAGTTTAAAAATGTAAGGAAAACATTCGCTATAGCAACAAAATATTAAAAACTCAGAATAAACTTGCAATCCGTCTGAAACAATTAATTGAAAGTTGTAGGAAGCATATAAAAGATTCAACCACATGCAGAAATATTTCTTCTATATGTATCTGTATTCTATGTGTGTATCTTCTATTATGTATCTATATGTGTAGCTAACATTTATTGCCTACTCTATTCTAGACACTGTGCTGTGTATTACATTATCTCATTTGAGACTGAGTATTATAAAGTGGTCATTTCTTCATAAAATCATAAAGGTGTTATTTTGGGAACTTGACAGAAATTTTTTGAAATTCATTTTGGCAGTGAAATTACAAAACAGCCAAGAAAATTACAAGGGGTAGGGGAAAAATGAGAAAAATGACTTAGTACATGTTATAAAGCTGTAATTACAACATGGCACTGGTCTAGGAAAAATAGATTGAAGTGCTATATGTTTATGATACAGTGTATTTTTTTAAAAAAATCTTTATTGGGGAATATTGGGGAACACTGTGTTTTTCCAGGACCCATCAGCTCCAAGTCAAGTCATTGTCCTTCAAACTAGTTGGCACAGCTAGTGCCAAGTCCAGTCACCATTGTCAATCTAGTTGCGGGGGACGCAGCCATTCCATGCGGGAATTGAACCGGAAACATTGTTAAGAGCTCTTGCTCTAACCAACTGAGCCATCCGGAAGCCCACCAGCAACTCGTTGTCTTCAATCTAGTTGTGGAGGGCGCAGCTCACTGGCCCATGTGGGAATTAAACCGGCAACCCTGTAGCTAAAAGCTGGCGCTCTAACCATCTGAGCCATCCGGCTGCCCCGATATAGTGTATTTTCATGTATTTCATTCCACTTAAGAATATGTGATGCTATGCCAGGAAGGATGGATCAGTCAATAGATGCTGTTAGGATAGTTGCCTGTCTGGTTAGGTAAAGTAGAATTTAGAACCCTACCTTGTACTATACCAAAATAAATTCCAAATGGATTAAATATTTTGATGCAAAAAAAAATGACCTTAAAATTACTAGAAGAAAATAGGCCAATATAGAATATTCAGGGAGAATTTTCTAAGCAAGACATCAAAGGTAGAACACAAAAGAAAAAATATGGGTAAGTTTGATTTCATATAAATGACAGACTTCTGAACCAAGTGCAATATAGTAGCCTCCCCTTATCCACGGTTTCGCTTCCATAGTTGGCAGCTACACACAGCTGCAGTCTGAAAATATCAAATGGAATATTCCAGAAATAAATCATAAGGTTTAAATTGCATACCATTCTGAGTAGCGTGATGAAATCTCGCATCGTCCTGCTCTGTCCTGCCTGGAACGCGAGTCATGCCTTTGTCCAGCGTCTCCACGCCATACACACTCCCTGCCCTTTAGTCACTTAGTAGCCATCTCACTTACCAGAGAGAGAGACCACATTCACATAACTTTTATTACAGTATATTGTTATAATTGTTCTATTTTATTATTAATTATTGTTAATCTCTTACTGTGCCTGATTTATAAATTAAACTTTACCATAGGTATGTATGTGTAGGAAACAAGTACCATATATAGAGGGTTCAGTACTATCCTTGGTTTCAGCCATCTACTGGGGTGTCTTGGAACATAGCCCCTTCAGATAAGGGGGACTGCTGTACATATTAAGTGCAAAAGGAGAGAGATGCCCAGGAATTATAGGGTTCAGTCTGGGGGATTGGGAAATAATTCCTGGTGAAGATACTGTTTTTATGCCTTCTTCATAGAGTGGAACCAAATTCTATAAATTGGTAATATGGTATCATTGGAATAGTTTTTCTCTTTTTAAAAGTTAATATATTACTTGTGAAATTAGAAATGATATTGTCCTTGCAAAAAATTGGACACCTCAGATAATGCTTAAGTCCCATTTTCCCCTCCCCAGAGGTAACCACTATATCAATTTTGAATATAGTCTTTGTTTTTTTTTCTGTGTGTTTGTAAACATATATGTCCTTATAGAAAATATATAACCCATGACAAAGCCCTAGCCAAACCCTTAGAAGCTACATGTGTTTTGGAATTCAAAAATTTTTGTATTTTAGCTAAATAATATGGTACATATAGCATGAAGTGTAGGACAGGGCTAGGTGTTCAGGCCATACCGCCTAATTAAACATTAATATTTCTGTGGTGAAATATATGACTAATTATATGAAATGGGGTAAATAAAGCTTATAAGAAGCCTCATGTCAGTTCAGGGCAAATTTTCCTCCAAATGAGTTTGCCGCTTAACTTGGGTTTTTAAAGCTTTTTGGATTTCAGAATTACAGAAAGGTGATCATGGGTTTTTGGGTTTTGTATAGTTTTTACATGTATCAGGTACTTTTTTAAGCAACATTTTATTTTTACCAAAAATAATATATATACATAGTTTAAGTAGTTAAATAGTTTAAATAGTATTGCAACCCTCACACCCACCAATCTGTTGGAACTATTTATTTATTTATGATTCCACATTTAAGTGAGATTATACGGTATTTGTCTTTCTTTGTCTGACTTAGCATAATGTCCTCAAGTTCCATCCACGTTTTTGCACATGGCAAGGTTTCCTTTTTTATAGCTGGATAATATTTCGTTGACTACACACACACACACACACACACACACACACACACACACACGCCACATTTTCTTTATCCATTCATCCATCCATGGACACTTAGGTTGTCCATATCTTGGCTATTGTAAATAATGCTGCAATGAACATGGGGTACATATGTCTTTTCAAGTTAGTATTTTCATTTTCTTCAGATTAATACTCAGAAGTGGGATTGCGGATCACATGGTAGTTTTAATTTTAATTTTTTGAGGAACCTCCATACCGTTTTCCACAGTGGCTGCACCAATTTACATTCCCACCAACAGTACACGAGGGTTCCCTTTTCTCCACATCCTCGCCAACACTTATTATCTCTTGTCTTTATGGTAATAGACAGGCTAACAGGTGAGAGGTGATATCTTACTGTGGTTTTGATTTACATTTCCCTGATGATTCGTGGTGTTCAGCATCTTGTACTTGTTGGCCATTTGTGGATCTTTGGAAAAATGTCTACTCAGATTCTCTGCTGATTTTGTAAATGGATTTTTTTTTCTATTGAGTTGTTTGACTTTGGATATTAATCTCTTATCTGAGATATGATTTGCCAGTATTTTCTCCCATTTGGTAAGCAGCCTTTTCATTTTGTTGATGGTTTCCTTTGCTGTGCAGAAGTTTTCAGTTTCATGTAGTCCTGCTTGTTTATTTTCGTATCTGTTGCCTTTGCTTTTGGTGTCAAATCCAAAAAATCATTACCAAGACCAATGTCAAAGAGTTTACTCCTATAGTTTCTTATAGGAGTTTAATGGTTTCAGCTCTTAGGTTCAAGTCTTCAATCCATTTTGAGTTAATTTTTGTGTACCGTGTAAGATAGTAGTCTAGTTTTATACTTTTACATGTGGCTGTCCAGTTTTCCCAACACTGTTGAAAAGATTATCCTTTCCTCATTGTATATTTTTGTCTCCTTGGTTGTAAATTAATTGACCATATAGTGTACATTTATTTATGAGCTCTATATTCTGTTCTACTGATTAATGTGTCTGTTTTTATGCCAGAACCACACTTTTTTTTGATGACTGTGCTTTTTTTTAAAAATGTTTTTTATTGGGGAATGTTGGGGAACAAACTGTGTTTTTCCAGGATCCATCAACTCTAAGTCAAGTTGTTGTTTGTTTGCTTTTTTTTTTTTAATTTTTCAATCTAGTTGTGGAGAGCACAGCTCAGCTCCAAGTCAAGTCGTGGTTTTCAATCTAGGTGAGGAGGGCGCAGCTCACTGGCCCATGTGGGAATTGAACCGGCGACCTGGGTGTTATGAGCACTGTGCTCTAACCAACTGAGCCAATCGGCCACCCAGATGACTGTGCTTTGTAATATAGTTTGAAGTCAGGGCCGGACAATTTGTTTTCAAGTCCTTTCTAAGTTGGATCCCATTAATCTTTCATTTGTTTATGCTCTCTCTCTCTTTTTTTTTTTTTTTTTAAAGATTTTTATTGGGGAAGGGGAGCAGGACTTTATTGGGGAACAGTGTGTATTTCCAGGCGGGAGTCGAACCGGCAGTCTTGTGGTTGAGAGCCCAAGCTCCAACCAACTGAGCCATCTGGCCACCTGGGAGCTGAGTGATAGTTCATTGACTTCATTCTAGTTGTGGAGGGCTTAGCTCGCTGGCCCATGTGAGAATCAAACAGGCAGCCCCGTTGCCCAGAACTTGCATTCTAACCAACTGAGCCACCCATTTGCCCCATGCTCTCCTTAATTCTATGCATTCTCCAGTAGTTTTCTGAGAAAAGATAGAGTGGATGCATAGGAGATAACTTTTCTGAGGTCTTGTAAATCTGAGATTATTCTAATTTTATCCTAGAATTATAGGATGGAAATAATTTTCTTTTAGAATTTGAAGGCATCACTTCGTTGCCTTCCCGATCCCAGTGTTGCTGCTGAGGTCCTGATTCTTTGTATATATAGACCTTTGTGTTTCTCTATGAAGCTTAATTTTTTTAAGATCTTATTTTTGGCATGAATTTTCAAGGTAATGGACCTTATTGTGGGCTTTTTCTTCATTCCTTGTAGACTCATATCCTCAGAAAGATAAGATGTTGCAACTGTTGGAACCAACAAATAACAAAGAATGCTATTAAAAAGCAACTTTCAGAAAATAAAAATGAGCTGGAAATCAAAACTATGACAGCAAAAAATGGAAAATTCAGTAGGGGAGGAGTTAGAAGATAAATTGGAGAAAATTTCCCTAGCAGGTTGAATAAAAAGACAAAGTAGAAATTGGGAGTGGGGAAGGGAGTGAACCAAAGAGAGAAGAGAAGAGGAGAGAGAAGGGAAAGGGGAGAAGAAGAGAGGAGAGGCAGAGGTGGAGGAGAGTGAACAGGAGGGCACAGAAAAAGGAAAATTTGGTGATCAGTTGAGGGGAGGGGTAACATGTTAATAATAGGTATTTTAGTAAAAGAGAACAGAAAATGGAGGGAAAAATTATAAAAGGAATAATATAAGGTGATATTCTAGAATTGAAGGACATGAGTTTTTTTGGTTATTTATTTATTTATTTTTTTTAACAGGACTTTATTGGGGAACAGTGTGTACTTCCAGGACTTTTTTTCCAAGTCAAGTTGTTGTCCTTTCAATCTTAGTTGTGGAGGGTGCCGTTCAGCTTCAAGTTGTTGTCCTTTCAGTCTTAGTTGTGGAGGGCACAGCTCAGCTCCAGGTCCAGTTGCCGTTTTCTAGTTGCAGGGGGCACAGCCCACCATCCCTTGCGGGAGTCAAACCGGCAACCTTGTGGTTTGAGAGGACGCACTCCAACCAACTGAGCCATCCGGGAGCTCAGCGGCAGCTCAGCTCAAGGTGCCGTGTTCAATCTTAGTTGCAGGGGGCGGAGCTCACCATCCCTTGCCCGACTCGAGGAGTTGAACTGGCAACCTTGTGGTTGAGAGCCCACTGGCCCATGTGGGAATCGAACCGGCAGCCTTCGGAGTTAGGAGCATGGAGCTCTAACCGCCTGAGCCACCGGGCTGGCCGAATTTAAAACTTTTAAACTTCATTTTGCCATACTTTCAGTGAGGCTTCATGAAGAAATAGACATAAATATATGCGTAAACCCTAACCTTCATTCATTCATTCGGTCGCTTGAATGGAATGCGTACTGCGGGTCAGTACTCTTCTTGCTGCCAGGGGTACAGTGGTGCACAGAACCAGCGTGCCTGTCCTCACGGAGCTTCGGTGGGGTAGTGAAGACAGACAATAATCAAGATGAGTAAAGATACAGTATGTTAGACAGTGAGACGTGTTAGGGAGAAAACCTAGAGAGACATGAGGTAGGAAATACTGTGTGGAGAATTGTCATCTTTTTAGGTAGATGGCCGTGGATGGCTTCATTGAGAAGGAGCCATTTGAGTAAAGACCTTAAGAAGTGAGGGGCTGATGTTTGGGGGAAGAACAACACAGGCAGGAGAGTCAACAAGGGGCCCGAGGCAGCAGTGTGCCCAGCCTGTTTCAGGCTCAGCAAGGAGGCCAGTGTGACGGGGTCACGCTATTAGGACTGGCTTTTATACCAAAGGAGGCTGGAGAGTTTTGAGCAGAAGTTCGATGTGCTCTAACTCACCTGATTGATAACAGAGCCACGTGGCTGCTGTGTGGAGAATAGTGTGTGGCGGGGGTAGGGGGTGGGGGTGGGCAGTGAGACCAGTTAGGAAGCTGTTGAAATATTCCGAGCCACAAGGAAGTTGTGAGTGGTTGGATGCTGGATTCGCTGATGAATTGGGATGTGGGATGTGAGACAGATCCAAGATTATTTTAAGATTCGTGGCTCCTGCAGGCTTTTGAAACTGTAGAACTTTGGTTTCATGTAAGTGATATTCAGTCTTTTAAATGAATACTTTGCTAAAGAATAGACACAGAAATACTTTAGGTAATTTTCCCTTGTAAGCCATAACTCTTTTTTTTTTTTTTTTTTTTTTTTTTAAAGCTCTTTACAGAATATGGTCGTCTGGCAATGGATGAGATTTTCCAAAAACCCTTCCAGGTAGAGTGTTAACTATAAATGTCATTCATATTTTTGTTTTAGTTCAGAGATCAGCAAACTACAGCTCACAGACCAAATTTGGCCAGCTGCCTATTTTTATATGACCTATGAGTTAGGGATGGGTTTACATTTTTAAATGGTTGAAAAAAATCAAAAGAGGAATATTTTATGGTATGTGTAAATTCTCTGAAATTTCAATGGCAGTGTCTATAGCTAAGGTTTTATTACAACACAGCTACACTTTGTATTGTCCATGGCTGCTGCTTGCTACCACAGCCTAAAATACTTACTCTCTGGCCTTTTACACAAAAAGTTTGCTGACTCCTGCTTTAGCTAATTGTTTCATGAGGATGAGAACGCACAGTAACCTCAGTAAGATTACAGGAGTTTTAAGTATTACTATTTAATTTAGTTTTCTTTTCCTTTCTAATGTTAAAAGTCGATCTGATTTACGACTAGCTAGTGCCATTTTGTTTTTTCTCTCTTGTCCTTTATCACATTCCCCATACATGTCCTTCTAGTGTTTATAAGGTTTCTGAGACTTTACAGAATAGATCAATTCTTCATGTCTTCTTGCCCCCTTTGAAGAAGCTGGCCTTGTACAAAGAAGTATTTCAATTGTTATTTTGAAAATGCATTTATGCAACATTATAATATGTTCTGCTCTTTTCGAAAATAGACACTAATGTTTTTGGTTCGAGACTGGAGTTTCCCTTATGAATACAGCTATGGACTACAGGGAGGAATGTCGTTTTTGGAAAAGCGTCTACAGGTAAAGGGAAATATAATCTGATGAATTACCTAAAGGTGTTGATAACTTCTCATTTGCCTTAGCTATTGTATATAAAGCAGATTATGGAAAATTAAGTGTATTAAATGCTTATGAATATTAGCACACACTAATATTATTTATGGTTTTAGATAGAAGAACCTGGGTATATACGTGTTTCCCCGGAAATGAGACCTAACTGGAAAATAAGCCCTAGCATGATTTTTCAGGTTGCTCGTAATATAAAATAAGCCCTACAGTATTTCCCTGAAGATAAGACCGGGTCTTATATTCATTTTTGCTCCAAAAGATGCATTAGGGCTTGTTTTATATTACGAGCATCCTGAAAAATCATGCTACCGCTTATTTTCCGGTTAGGGCTTATTTTCGGAGAAACACGGTAATGCATAGGGACTACAGGGAACAACTCTGGGCAAAAGCCCAAGCTGTAATTATAATTTCCATTTCACATTTTATGTCAGGTTCTGTATGTGCCTATAGAACGTCACATTCAGAACTTTAGTTCTGTTGTTCTTATTCAGAATTCTTGTTTTAGGATGACTATAAACAAGCTTAGCCTTTTCTCCAAAATTAAAACATAGGAGTCCTTTGTCAGTCACTACTATCTGATTAGATTTTCCTTCACGGCCATAAACCAAGAAACTGTTTAGTACCTATTCTTTGACAGCTATAGGAGCCAAGTCATGATTAATCAAATTTATGCCTTTATTGCCTCTTAGGGCTCTGAGTTTTCTTACTGGACAAAACCTAGGCCACTACACCCCATTTGAGTTGAGTCTTCTTCCCTTTGTCCTATACTAGTGGTTCCTAGTGAAGAAAACAAATGGGTCTTTTGTAAATTGTTGGTTTTCATTGGCAGGTGAAAGAACATCAACATGAAGAAATTCAGAATGTCCGAAATCACATCCATTCATGTTTCTCCAATGTCACCTGTTTTCTCCTGCCACATCCAGGACTCCAGGTGGCCACAAGCCCTGAGTTTGATGGGAAATTGAAAGGTGTGTTACAAATGATGTTATTTTAAACATGTGATTTGATCTTTGGAATTAAATAGTGACCAGAAAATGTCGATTATAGATCTAGTGAATACTTAAGAGAAACAGTGTGTTCTCTTAGAAAGCATAGTATTTAGAGTCATTCCGTTTTTAATCCTGTCTTGCTGTGACCATCAGAATTAGTTCACATTAGTTTATCCATTCTGTAATGGTGATGGTAATATCCATTAATGAGCTTTTCTAAGAGGCATGTTACGATTATTCGTTTATAAGAGATAAAAGTGATAAGTAAAAGAAGACTAAACATTAGTCAGCTAATATTTATCAAGTAAAATTAACTTCCCAAAGAAAGGTATGATGCATGGCATGGCTATAATTTTCATCTTATTTGTGATATAACAAAACCTGATGCTGGGTCATGTGCTAATATCAGGAAGTGCTGACTAGATGGTAGCTTGGAGACATCAGAGTTGAAACTCGTGGGTTCCATTATCTTATTTTTGTTCCTTATTCATTGAATCATTTAATGGCTGGCCCTTGAGTCATTTAATGGCTGGCCCTCAGTTTACCTGTGTGTTAAACTAAGTACTTTGTTTATAAACTTATCTGAGCTTCTCAGGTTTCCTGTAAAGTATAAATAATAATAGTTGCCATTTTTAGAGGCCCAGTTGTGTTCCCAACTGTTTTGGTCAGTTTGGGCTGCTATAACAAAATACCATAGCCTGGGTAGCTTATAAACAACAGAAATTTATTTCTCGTAGTTCTGGAGGCTGGAAGTCCAAGATCATTGTGGCAACATGGTAGGGTAAGGGTTCTCTTCCTGGTTGCAGAGTTCTGGTTGTATCCTCACATGGCGCAAGGAGCTCGGGAGCTCTGTGGGGTCTCTTGTGAGAGCATTAATCCATTCATGAGGGCTCCACCCTCATGACCTAGTCACCTCCCAGAGGCCCCACCTACTAATACCATCACCTTTAGGGATTAGGATGTCAACCTATGAATTTGGGGGAGGGACATAGTCAGACTATAGCATAATAACTATGCTAGTTACGTTCATACTTAATGCTCCCAGTAATTCTATGAAGCTGATATTATTTCCTTTATTGTGCAGATGAAGAGACTGGTTTAGAGAAGTTAAGTAACTTGCTCAAAATACTTCTGTTATATTGGGGAAGTAACTTAGAGGATATATACTGTTTAGTTACCAGGAGAACTTGACTCAGTTGATCCAAGAAAGTCAATGTACCTGTTCAGTTTTAGATTTACATTCCAGCTCGTTGATATTGCAAAATTAACCGAGTCTGAGAGACTTACCTTTACCTTCTACTTGTCACTTGTATGATATTTTTAGGTGGGTGGCAGCTCTCCTGAACAGGAGACTTCCAGAGCGCATTAGATGGCGATTCAGAAATCCAAGTTTGGGGCCTGGCTTTGGAGAGAAGTTTGCTTAGACAACACTGGAGCTAGAACCTTTTACCTAAAAAGCAGTTGCGATTGACTTTTCAGAGTTGGGTATGGAGACAAAGTTGAGTGTGTAGGTGATGTGTCTTTTAGGGTTATAATGCTCTACTATTAGACATACTGTTTCCAAACGTAAGTTCTAGTTTGTTCGTTGCTTGTAGGGAGGTTGCCTAGTGGACGTGTGAAAGGAGGACGTTTAGGAGGGTGGGTTAGAGTGAATGCAAGCCTTTCTCTTGCCTCAGGGTGGTCGCAGGTTTAGCAGACATAAACATATAAAATGGCATTTCTCTGTATTCTCAAGCATTTTGATATTTCAAAACATTCTGTTTTAAAATTCATTTTTATCATGCTATTCCAGGAAATACAAAGAGCTTTTTTTAAAGTTCTGTAACACTGACTTTTGAAATTTGGTATCACTTCTGGGCATGCGCATTGTATTAGTTTTTTAGGACTGCTGTAACAAAATTCCACAAAGTAGGTAGCTGAAGACAACAGAAATGTATTCCCTGCCAGTTCAGGAGATCAGAATTCTGAAATCAGGGTGCTAGCAGGGTTGGTGCCTTCTGGAGAGCATCTCCCATGCTTCTCTCCTGGCTTCCAGTGGTTGCTGGCAATCCTTGGCATTCCGTGGTTTGTAGTTGCTTCACTCCGTGGTAGTCTCTGTCTCCGTGTTCACCTTCTCTGTGTGTATCTCTGTGTGTTCTCTCTTTTTATAAGAACACCTCTCTTTGGATGTAGGTCTCACCGTAACCTGGTACGACCTCATTTTAACTAATTACATCTGTACAGACTGTATTTCCCAATAAGATCATATTTTGAGATTCCAGGTAGACATGCATTTGTGTCCAGTGCACATATTTACAGATTATGAATGTTTATCACTCAATATTAAGTGTTATGTTTTATATTATATCAATTTTATATTGATATATATATATCATATCTCTATCTATCTATCTGTCTGTCTGTCTGTCTGTCTGTCTGTCTATCTATCTATCTATCTATCTATCTATCTATCTATTTTTTTAAGGAGGGCGCAACTCACAGTGGCCCATGCGGGGATTAAACCGGCAACCTTGGTGTTATCAGCACCACGCTCTAAACAACTGAGCTAACCAGCCACCCCTATATACATATTATATTTATAAAATAGGGAACAAATTCTGTATAAGCAAACTTTAGTCCCATAATTTTGCACCATTTGCTTCCTTCATCCATGGTTGAACTGTAAAACACATTTATAGGGTTAAAATCTTCCTTTCTGACACGAAAAGGCAAGTCCCAAAGGAAGAAATACAAATGGCCAGTGTATACCCATGAATATGTGTAGCATCACAATAATCAAGGAAGTGCAATGCAAGTGTGTCGGTACAAATTCATGCAGTCTTTATGGAGATTGTCTCTGTCATGAGACGCTTCTTGTCTACTCTGAGTCTAAACCTAATATTTTGGTACAGCCTTCATAGACACATTAATAGCTGAGGCTCTGAAGAACTGGGTATAACAGTGTGGTGTGTGGATCCTGCTCATTCCTTGTATGAAATATTCTTTTTTTTTTTTTTTAAAGATTTTATTGGGGAAGGGGAACAGGACTTTATTGGGGAACAGTGTGTACTTCCAGGACTTTTTTCCAAGTCAAGTTGTTGTTCTTTCAGTCTTAGTTGTGGAGGGTGCAGGTCCAGTTGCCGTTGCTAGTTGCAGGGGGCACAGCCCACCATCCCTTGCGGGAGTCGAACCGGCAACCTTGTGGTTGAGAGGACGCACTCGAACCAACTGAGCCATCTGGAAGCTCAGCGGCAGCTCAGCTCAAGGTGCCGTGTTCAATCTTAGTTGCAGGGGGCGCTGCCCACCGTCCCTTGTGGGAGTCGAGGAATTGAACTGGCAACCTTGTGGTTGAGAGGATGCGCTCCAACCAACTGAGCCATTTGGGAGGCAGCTCAGCTCAAGGTGCCGTGTTCAATCTTAGTTGCAGGGGGCAGAGCCCACCATCCCTTGTGGGACTCGAGGAATTGAACTGGCAATCTTGTGGTTGAGAGCCCACTGGCCCATGTGGGAATCGAACCGGCAGCCTTCGGAGTTAGGAGCACGGAGCTCTAACCGCCTGAGCCACCGGGCCAGCCCCTGTATGAAATATTCTTGAAGCTGTCAGTCTTTCAGCATGATGAAAGTTGAAACCATAAAAAAAGTTTGATTTTTTTTTTTCCGAATTTTTGAATTTTTTGGAATTCCTGTGTTTAAAATCCAAAAAAGGATTAAAAAGTATTAAGTGAAAAGTTGCTTCCATTTTTGTGGTTTTCCAGTTTTTTTAGTATATGCAAGCAAATATGAATATATGCAATAGCTTATTATGTTATACTTTTTCCACTCCAAGGATATAAAGAATTTGTCCTATTTTAGTTTTGCAAATTTGCAGTTTCATTTTTCACATTATAATTTATCCAGTTTCAATCCATCTTGTTTTCTGAATAGCTACCGATTTGCCCCAACACTATTGAATAGTCCAACTTTCCCCCACTTATTGAAATGTTAACCTTTGTCATATAGTAAGCCACTAATCACTGTGTAATATGGAGATTAATCCCTTTTTAATGTTGGGGTAGGCCATACTTTGGCACCATCCTGAGGTGACTGGAATTAAGAATATTTAGGTGGCGATTGGTACCCATGTACTTAGGTAAGACAGATAAAACATTAAACATTTTTTTATGTCAAAAGCTCTTATGATTGATCAGTTATTTAAGATGGGATGGGAGTCAGTGGAGATGAGAAGTATATGTTACTATTTAGAGAAAAATCTCATGTAGATTTCAATTTATAAGCCATAAATAAATTCTAGATAGATTCAAAAGTTGAATTATAAAAATTAAAGCATGGGGAAAAAGTTAATTTTATTAGACTTCTGGAATTGGGGAAGGATTCTAAAATTAAAAGGATGAATAAAATAAATTGTCAAGGAAAAGTGCTAAATAGGTTTGAATAAGTAATAATCTTACGCATTTAAAAACGACAGTATTTCAGTGATCATAGTACACATAAGAATAGTGTGTTTATTTATTCCTTGAAGAGTGACTTGTCTTAAGACTCCTAATAGATAGTTCACTGAAAAGGAAATGAGTTGATAAACAACCTTGGGAGAATGTTTGGCTTAACTAGTAATAAAATAAATAAAAGAAAACAAAAATAATGAGCTACCATTAAATTTTTAAATACACTGTTACATATCCAAAAGAATGCAAAAGTATGACATACAGAAATGAATGCATATAATATATATGTGTGAGGTCTGCAACGTCATATAATGAACATCATGAACCTACTACCTAACTTATTATCTAGACTTGGAATTGACAAACTTTTTCTGTAATGGACCAGATAGTAAATATTTTAGGCTTCGTGGGCCGTACAGCTACTCAGTTCTGCTGTTGTTGCAAGAAAGCAGCCATAGGCAATGTGTAAATGAATGGTCATGGCTATGTTTTAATACACACGTGCACGTTCACACACACACACACACACACACACACACACACATACATACATTTTGTCTTTCATATTCGTGTTTAATCCACTGGGAGTTAATTTTTGTGTATGTGTGAGGGAGAGATATGTTTTCTATTTTTCTATATGGATACCAATACTTTTGACATCTCTCTTTGTGACTAATGTCTTTTGTTTGTTCAAATTGAATATGAAAACTAGAACAACTTCTGCCTATGCTGTATTTCAACTGTTATTCCATCCAATTGTATGTGATAACACTGGTGTATTATAAGAAAATCTAGTACCTAAACATTTGAATTTACATAGACAAATTTGAAAGTAATTGTTGATTTACAAAATACATTTGTATTTTTCAAAAGAAAATAAAGATTTTACTGAAAAAGGAAGGGGGCTATTTTAAATGTTAATTGTGATTACTTTATGGTGGGCTTTATAGATTTTTAAAAGTAGTTTTGAATGTTTTCCAGGAGTCTACGTTGTCATTATAATATTGAGTAGTTCCTATCATAGAACCATATAATCTAAGGAAATAAAAGTTAACCAGAAGTTTTTTTCAATAGATTTTTATGGTGATACTTGTAATTGGAAAAATTTAGAAACCACTTTTGTTTCATTCACTGCTCTATCCCCAAATCTTACAACAATGTCTGCCAGACAAAGGTGCTCAAAAACTATTGAGTGGATAAATAAGAATGTCTGAATTTTATGTTAGGGAAGGCTATGGAGTGTTGAAGAGTTTCTGCCTGGATGTGGGTTTCCTACCCACTTTCTTTTCAGTTGATAGTTTGAGTTAGTTGGTAAACCTAGGAAGATGTTTGATGATCTAAATCAGATTCCTTGCGTCTTCAGAGTTGGAGCAGGTGGTTCTCACCTTGAGGAAAAAGCTCTATTTAATGGCTGTCCTGCACCCTCTGTGGGAACTTTGTAGAAGCTGCAAAGAAACTGTCACCTTTCGGAGATAGTTGTAGGTTCCCTTTGGGGCGGCCCAGAGGGCCTCTGAGGAGACACTAGAAAGTAAATATCATGAGGTACAGGTGCTTCTCATGCTTTTAAACATTAAACAACAAACATCAAATGGATGAATCATGATTACTAATGGCTTCTAGTGGTGTGACAAGGGCCTGCTCTGAGAGAACTTGAGGAGTTGATACTTTAGTTTTTTGAAGACCTTATCAATGAAATTCTTTAAAAAGTGAAACTTCTTGAAAGACCAGGGAGTAGAATGAACCTCCCAGAATGAAAAGCAGGGTAAGGACAGTCTGCATCTTTTCTTCTGGGCTAGAGGGAACTTAATACTGTAGAAGGGAAGGAGACAATAAAGGGACAGAAGAAGGACAGAGGTCCATTAGCCACCTGGTCAGAGCCAGCAAGTGTCAGACAGACACACAGCATGGAACCCCCTCCCTCCTTTTTGAACTAGCACATGTTCAAACAATTACAGACTGAAGATTGTGTTCTGTGCTCACCTTGGCTGAACAGTCCTTTTGGCTCATTGTTTCCTTCTCTGTGGCCCTGTGAACAGATATTGCCAGTGAATTCAAAGAGCAGTTACAGATACTGATCCCGTACGTGTTAAACCCAGCGAACTTAATGGAAAAGGAGATCAATGGCTCAAAAGTCACCTGTCGGGGGCTGTTGGAGTATTTTAAGGTAAACATGGGTTTTCATTACTTAAAATATTTGGCTTTTGGTAAAACTGGTCTAGGTTGCAAACTAACTTGAATTTCAATATTTTAAAGCCTTGGGAAAAGTTTCATGGGGGAAATGGTGAGAGGCCTTTTCAGACTTCGGTGTCCTGCCAGGAATGGGCCACTGGGTGGCAGTATCGGTCTAAGAACCAAATGGATCTTCTTTGCTCTCTTAGAGGAGTCATTACTGTGGCTAAAGGAAGATTGTTCCTCACGGAAGATGGTGTGGACAGGAGGTGGTTAGGAAGTTGCTGTGAGTAGGAGGAGACCGCACCTAGATGTGACACGACTGCCTCAAGGCGATGGTCACTGCCCACAGGTAGTGGTGAGGCCAGCGTGCATGGGGAGTCTGGTGGACCTCTTAGCCTGGTAGGCTCGGCTGCTTGAGAACGTTTTTAGTTAATTAGAAATGCTAACATGCACTCAAAGGTGTGTTGTGTTTTTGCTAATTCCTGGGTGTTGATCTAGGTCTTCAGGAAAATGCAGTTTGTATGGTCACTGTCTCTAAAAATTAAAAGTATGATTCTATATGGCAGAAGGATGTTTTTCATGATCGTTTTTATGTTTCTATTCTAAGGCATATATTAAAATTTACCAAGGAGAAGATCTGCCTCACCCCAAATCCATGCTTCAGGTAAGCAGTTCTTTGACATCCTACGTGATACCCTTTGATCCCGGGAGTTGACCCGCATACAATAGGAAGTCTTTTAAGAAGAGAAGGCTGTTGCCGTTAGGCTGAGCTCGGTTCATTTTCAGCAGTGTGGCTGCCATCCAATTTTCTTGTCTGTATTCATGGTGGTCCAGTGAAAACAGAACGGCCTCTCCTGGGGCCTGGTCGTCCTCCCAAACATACTGTGAAGACACTTTTATTATATCCAGGTATAACGTCCCCAGTTATTTGAGACAAATCACTGTCCTGTTATCTGTTGTCTAAGTAAACCGTGTCCTGACGTATGTTTACTGTTTACTAAACAGGTTTTTTATTTTCAACATTTTGCTTTTTTTCAAGATGTCATTTTGTTAAAACAGAATTTCTGACTTTCATGTGCTGTGTACATAAGGCCATTTATTGCCAAATATTTATTCCTTCAGCAGCAAAACGTTTTCACAAAGGAAGCTAGAGCTTAGGATCGGCATCATAAAGATAATTTATTTCCCTTCTTTTTTGACTTACATCTATTTTTTTAACATTTAAAATTGAAGCAAAAACAATGACTTTTCAGAGATTTAGTTTATGATAAAGATTCTTATGTATCTTATGTATAATAACATTTTTGGCAGAAAATTTGGCAGAAAAGGTGCATTTTATTTCATAAATTGGGCTCTATGGAAGCCTAAAATATAGCAGAAGAATAATAAAAAAGAATGGGGAACAAGGTGAGAAAATTTTACTTGGCTATTTGTGGGAGAATGTTAAAAGAGGAATGATTTATAGCTTATGCTTCCTTTTCTTAAAAGGCTACTGCGGAAGCCAACAATTTAGCAGCTGCAGCCTCTGCGAAGGACATTTATTACAACAACATGGAAGAGGTACGTTGGACATCTGTCTTACCCTGAGATATCTGTAACCTGGACATAGTTGCTGGCTCCCAAAGCCCTGACTTGGTCCTGTTTAATGTGTCTTACGATGATGAGGCAACAAAGCTGTATTCAGGCCATCCCGATAACTGGGGCCCTCTAATTACTGCCGTTTCTAACCCAGGCTTTTTTGCAGTGTATCTGCTCTCATTGATCAACGTCACCCTGATATTTAAGTGTGCTTTTCAGAGGAAGTGAACCCAGACTTCATTGTTCTTCATCATCATATGAAAGTTAATTTCTAATAGCTTTAAGTATTCTAAGGTTTTTCACTGTCTTTCATTTGGCACTTGTTTTTGAAGGGATCTTCACTGCATTATATCTTTGTTCTTTTCAGGTTTGTGGGGGAGAGAAACCTTACTTGTCTCCAGACATTCTAGAGGAGAAGCACTGTGGATTCAGGCAACTTGCTCTGGATCATTTTAAGAAGACCAAGAAGATGGGTGGGAAGGATTTTAGCCTTCGTTACCAGCAGGAGCTGGAGGAGGAGATCAAGGAACTCTATGAGAACTTCTGCAAGCATAATGGTAGCAAGAACATCTTCAGCACCTTCCGAACCCCCGCGGTGCTCTTCACGGGCATCGTGGCTTTGTACATAGCTTCGGGCCTCACTGGCTTTATTGGGCTCGAGGTTGTGGCCCAGCTGTTCAACTGCATGGTTGGACTGCTGTTAATAGCGCTTCTCACCTGGGGCTACATCAGGTACTCTGGGCAGTATCGTGAGCTGGGCGGAGCTATCGATTCTGGCGCAGCATATGTATTAGAGCAGGTAAGTGGTGCCAGCTGGGAAGTCCGAGTGTTGGTAGTTGATAATGGACAGATAGATACTTGTGTTTCTGTTGTAAAGTATCTCTGTTTGGAAGAGCTTCCTAGTGAAAGAAGGCATGAGAAACTTTCCCTGGCCAAATTGTTTCTGATAGGCATTATATTTTATTATCCTTCTTTAGGATATTATTTAATTTTATACTTTGTTTCCATTCCTAACAACTATGCTTTAATGCAAAAAAAAGTTCCAACTTAGAAATACTGTGTTCCCCACAGGAAACACCTAACTAACTACATGTTCTCCACATACAATTCCTGAATGCTTCTCTCCCCCCATCTGAGGTTAATTTGCTTCACTGAAAATCAAGAGCTTTGAAAAATATGAACAAAACAGAATTTTCTCTTTTGAATTCTATTAATGGATGGCATCCATTTCACATAAAATCGTCCAGAAAGCCAGTGGCTTTTGACATTGACATATCTCCAGGTTTATAGATCCTTGAGACTCTGGTTACTTTCTTTTTTCTGAGCAACATGCACAGATCAGTTAAGTTAGAAGTGTGTGTTGGAGCCAGGAGAGCGGCCACTTCACCGCAATAAGAGCAGAGGCTCAACTCACTCTTTTGGGAGGTAGCTGCTGCCACAGGCTCCTCTCCCCCCACATTTTCATTCCCCTGTTTTCTGTAATGTACTGATAAGGTAGACAGATTTTTGAAACTTTATCTCCAAGGACTTACTCTCTTGCTGCTGTGCTGTATTTTATTAACTTACATGTTGAATCAATGGACTTTTGCAGGCTTCTTCTCATATTGGTAATTCCACTCAGGCTGCTGTAAGGGATGCAGTTGCTGGCAGATCCCCCGTGGATAAAAAAGCTCAATAGCATCTTAACAAGAGGATCCAACAAGAACCTCGACCAGCCCCTACTGATTTCTGGGTTTCTGCTGCGGCCACACATCCAGGTCCGGAGGAATGCACATCTGGGACCTTCTGGGAAGAGCTGGAACATGGCACTAGTAAATGAACAGAACTTCCCTGTGGTTTCAAATTCTTCAACCCACTTCCATTTCTGTTGGAAGCATTTCTTTTCCTTGCTGATGATGTAGATCCAAGCCTGTGTCTGTTTTCTTATTACTCTCTGCTTTGTGCACTTTATGGGGGGAAAAGCTAAAGGAAAATACGGGAATGTGGATTTAAGTCCTTTATGTGCCACTTAGTGCCTTTTAAGATTGAGTCTGTGCTTTTGCTGGCATGAGAGGGCGGAAGTGCAGACAGCCTCGTGAAGGATGCTGTTTGGGGTGAAGTTGGCCAGTTCTTTTATACCTTACTCTGTTGAAAAGGATTCCTTTTTAAAAAGTTTACAAAATTTGCAAAAGCTTCAGAACTAAAGACTGATAATGATGTCATTACACTTTTAAAATCTTATATTAGAGATTCTCATTTGCCACAGTTTTGTTGGAACATTTTTTGTTTTTTTGCCTTTATTTTCCTATAGCTTCTTTCTAGAAAAGAGCAAACATGCCTTCAAAATCCAGAGTGGCTCATAATGAAAGGAATGATCTTGATAATTTAAGAAAAAAGCTTGCGTTTAAATGAACCATGTGACCTCTGATAAGTCACTTGAACTTGTGCCTTGGTCAGATTCACTGTTTGTTGGTTTATATGCATATATGTAATATACACAACTCACACACAATTGTCACTGAGATTTTGTTTTCGAGAGTCCTGCGTAAGAACAGAACTTTATTACGAATTAGAGGAAAGACGTTACCAAACATTACTGCCTTTAATTAATGTCCTGTGTCATGTGGCTTAGCAGTAAATCAAAATATTCAAAATACTTACTTGCATTATCCTATGCACTAATATTTTTAATAATGAAGCTAAAACTATCTGTCTTGTTTAGTGAGTCTTCCTTTATTTAACTTTACTTGACCCGTCTGGTAGCTTTAAAATATAGCTTTGGTTTAGTAAGGATCAAAGACCCATCCAAATATGGACATTATCTAGAAGTATCTAATAATTCTTTTTTATTTACCTTGATTGTGTGATAAAAATCTTTTTTCTGTTGCTTACCTTTTCCTTTGATTTATAATGGTGAATTATTGTGGATTTTAAAACTTCTTAAAATTTGCCTGCAAGTATTTATATAAGCATTCAGGTATGTGAGCCTTAATTCTTAAGATAATTTTTGTTGTAGGAGAGATGTAGGAAGGCTTAGGCAAAATCTGAGTAAATTGTATATATATGAAGTATGAATGGAATGGGGAAAAAAGAAAGTCTCTTCTAGCATGTAAACTCTATCAAAGAATTTTTTATATTTATAAATCCTGAATTCCAAGCATTTTATATTTTTTTCATATTTACATACCATCTTGCCCTGAAGTCCTTGCTATATTATTCACTTGCTGTTAAATTTTAGAAAAGTTCCAAGTTGTTATAAAAACTGTTTACTTGTATCTCAGTGATGCTTACCTTTATTAAGTTGAAAGCTTAGTTTTGAAAATTGAGTGGTATTTTCAGGTGGCCTCTCATCTTCTTGAAGGTTCATACTTATTAGCTAAAGGTCTTGCAGATGTTAATTAAAAACAAACAAACCAGAAAATCACTCAAGTTCAAGTTGAAAACATCAGTGTGATGGGTGATGTTTTGCCAGAACAAAATTGCTCAAGTTGGGTTTAATAAACCTACTATTTGCGTGTTTTACTTTTTGCTTAAAAAAACCCCAAAACCTACAGATGTTGAGATACTTAGCTTTTAATGCATTCCATAAGCACATAGATTTCTGAATAACTTTCTAGAGTGGTCCTACTTTTAATGGCAAGAAGGATGATATGTCTAAAACTTATTTTAATACTGAAGTATTAGATTTTTTAAAATAAAAAAATGATAATGTATGATTTAATGACATCTTAGGATTTATTTACTGTTTAAATTCACCATTTCTGTTTTGATCTTAAAGGAATAACTTGATTTAATTACCCTGGGGAAGCCCTTATATATTTTTTTGTCTTTATTGGTTAACTTATTCTGGCTCTGGAAAGTGTTTATAAAGTTTTCTCAATGGGGAGTCTTAGGAGTTTTCTTTGGCTTCTTTTCTCTTTTAACAGTAAACTGATGATTTTTATAATGGCTTTCCCAATAAAAGATGCATTTTCATTGCTGGCTTAAATAGCCCTAGAGAGATTTATAACCAGGTTGAAAAGAATGTCATTTACCTCTTAAATTCCCTCAGCCTTTAATTTGTGGATCAGAGACATTACTTAGGAGTTCAGACTGCGTTTGGGTAGTGCTCATTGCTCTGTCACTCCTGGCTGGCCTTTCCAGATAGCAGTTTTTATTTGCACATTCCTAATAGTATATGGGCACATTCCTATTAATATATAAAAGAGGGTTTCAAAATTTACGATTAAAAGAACTCATTTCAGGAGAGGTTAAATGTTAAGTTTTTTTGTCTGTTTGGTTTTTTTAAAATCCAGTTAGCTTTGTAAAAATAATAGAATCAAAATTTTGATTCTTTCACTGAGAAGTCTTTCTAGATTGGTTTGTAGACAAAATGGGGGCAGACTGTCATGTTGTCGTGTATAATGATAAAATCTTCAGTCATTCCTTACTTTAGCAGCATACCGAGAGCTGCTCCGTGGAGGTGTTTTACACTTAGTGAAATTGCCTGTGAATAATAATGGTTTTGCTTTACCTGTTCTTTCTGTTTCTCTTAATGAAGTAAAATGCTTTAGGCAGACAAGCAAACTGCCTTGTACTGGAAGTGTGTTTCTTTAGCAGGTCATACTCAGTGCTTTGCCTGGCTTATAAAAATGGTGTTTTGGATAGGGTGAGTTTGGATGAGTATATGTAAGTATGTATGAATTAATAGAGAAATTAAGTAAATTGATTTAAATCCAGACAAAATCGATAAAAAGAAAGTTTTATTTTTTTCCTAGAATTTTTTTTTTTTTTTACTGTAACTTATATGGAAGTCTTTATGGAACTTTTTTCTCCCCTGTAGAACTATTGAAATGAAATTTAGGATGATTTGGGATAGCTACCACTAACGTAGCTAGCATGGGCTATGTCATCCTGGCTTACATTTAGAGTCAACAAAATTTTAGTCAGGGAATGAGGGCATAATGAAGGCAAGTTTCAGTTATGAAAGTACAAACTATTTGTATAAGTTTTTTTTCTTTAATGACATTAGGAACCCCATTGTAAAAGACAATTTGCAGTTGAATAGTTTTCCTTAATGGTTAAATCCTATTGTAGCTGTGTTTTGGGTGGTGGCTCTTATCTACCTTGGAGTGCATACGACTTACCTGGGATTCCTGTTTGAAAAGAACTCAAATTCCCAGCTTTATACCCAGGGATTGCCTCTGTTGGTCTGGGCTGTGGTCCTGGAACCACTTTTATAAACAGTACACAGGTGGTTCGGAGACCACAGTGAGAGAGACTGCTCTGTGCGGTGGGAAAGTGCCATCCAGTGTGGTCTGGAGGCAAGTGGAGGGCTTTTACTGAGGTTCAGGTTAGGTGGTCTCCTGCCAGACAATCACTGAGAGTTTACCGTGTTCAGAGTAGTAAGGATGCCTGTAATCTAAAGGATTATCTAAATTCCTTAAAGCTGTTTTTCTAAATTAGGATGTCATAGTGCCTTCTCTGAAAAATGAATGTAGAAGTGTCCTATTTACTAGCAGGTGTAATTAGGATTAAAAAAACCCAAACTATTTTGAAAGTTGTGTTTCTTTTAAAAAGCAAAATTCAGCACTGTAACTTGAAACCCTAAATCTTTTATGCACAGAAAACCTTAATCCATAAATAAAAATAATGAACGAAAAGGAAGAAGAGGATAAATAACTGAAAATTAGCAACTAAAGTACTCCATATCAGGAACTTTTCAAAACAGATCTGGGGGCAGAAAGATTTGACACATTTTTCTTCCTTGGGAAGGAATTTCATGTGCCAGAACTAAAATTTAAGTATCGTGTTCTTAGGACCAAGGTAAGGTTGAATTTGATTCCCACAGCTTTCAAATTTAGATGAATAAATGCTGTCATGGACTAAAGCCTTAAAGGAGTTAATATTAATTTTAAACATATATACATTTTCTTCTCAGATTTCTTTAAAAATGATTTATTCAAAGTATTTTCTCCTATATCCTTTTAAAATGGCTTTAAAATTTAATGTACTTTTTAAAAAGTGCAATAGGATAAGATTATGCTCTTAGTATATTAAAAGCATGTTTCTGTTTCTTAATTGTAAGGTCATTTAATGGAATAAAGATCACAGCACCATGTTATCTGTGTTTTTCTCTTTCTCAGTTCTTGAGTCTGGGAAGATCTAAGAAACAGATTTGGGCTTGGCAAAGCAAATAGGCTATCTAAGGATAACTCAGTGTCAAATGTAGTAATTAGTGGTAATGTGGTTTGAGTGAGTGGATTTCTCTGTGCTAAACACAATATTGAACCAGTAGCTTAGTGCTGGAGAGGGCTGTGCTGCTTAAAATCAAATACAAATTTTTATTTATAGGAACATGGACTTGTGAGAACCCTTGAATCTGGTTGTACCATCTGGAGCCATCTGTTAAATGGTTTCCTCTTTGGGGGTAGGGTGAGTAAAGCTCTACTGGAAGCCTCCCCTTTCACTGGCGACCCTGGAGGCAATGGGAGGTTGCATTGAATGTCTCATATTGACTTGTCACTGGACATACCCTATTTAGCCCTCCAGTAAAGAGACTTTTCCCCCTAGTTTGAAGCACTAGATGGGGTCAGTAGCCTCCATCCCTCCATCCGTAGGCACCATGCTAGGTGTTACTGAGCTCATCATAGTTAAGTGGAAGGGGCAAACCCACAAGTTGATATGATTTGAAGAGTACGGTGAAAACTTGGGTGCTACCATCAAAATGTTGATACTCCCATCAGTACAAACTGGAGAGAAGGAAAAGTCAAGGTGGGGAAAGTGGTCATGTGTGGGTGGGGAGAAGTCAAGCAAACTACGGCCTGTCTGCACATTGACATTTTTGCCTTTGATTACCATAAAGCAGTTTGCCAAAGATAAGTCCAACTCTAATCAGCTTGAAAAAAGAATTGTAGGGGCCGGCCCGGTGGCTCGGGCGGTTGGAGCTCCGTGCTCCTAACGCCGAAGGCTGCCAATTCGATTCCCACATGGGCCAGTGGGCTCTCAACCATAAGGTTGCCAGTTCGATTCCTCGACTCCCACAAGGGATGGTGGCTGCGCTGCCTGCAACTAGCAATGGCAACTGGAACGAGCTGAGCTGCTCCTTCCACAACTAAGACTGAAAGGACAACAATTTGACTTGGAAAAAATCCCCAATAAAGTCTTTTTCCCCTTCCCCAGTAAAAAAAAAAAAAAAAAAAATTATAACAAGGAAAATGGTTCTGGAAGAACTCAAATGTGAACCAGGCTATTAAGTCTGCAGTGGTTGAATTATTTGCTCTTGCAGAAGGATATTCTCCATGCTATGGGGGAGGGCAGGCACAAATGGTTCCAGGCTTACATCATGCCTCACGGCTTACATCATGTCCCCAGAGGAAAGAGACTTTTGACCCACTCCCTATTTAAAAACGTGTGTGTATATATTTAGTTCCATCCTAGAGAAGGCTTCTGATTGTTCTGGCTTCCAATCTAGAAGGTCATATGCTCCTTCTAGAGCCAATCACTAGCCTGGGGACTGGGGCACTGGAAACAGCCAGACCCAGGTCAAGTGTCTCAAGTCAGGGTGATAGGTTCCTGTGGTCATCAGTTCCAACAGAACCACAGAGTCACCAAATGAGACTGCTGGACAGACAAAAACAAGTGTCCACAACAGTTACCAGTTCCCCAGACTGGCCATTTAATGAACATAGTCGAATGACAGAGCCCGGAACGTTTCAGGGATATTCTTTTAAGGAGAAGTAGAAGTGTATATGCTGCACACTTACGCAGTGGAAGCTCTTCAGGGTCTCAATAGGGATTTGTTCTCACCTCTCCGTAGGACTTGAGGGGCTTCAGAGATGGGGGGGCAGTTTTAAGAGGAAGTTATACTCCACCCTCCTTTGCTTACATAAAAGCCTCATTTTTCTGTGCAGAGCAAACTCAACATTGGCGTGTTCACGAAGCCTCACTGGAGTATCCTGGGTATATGTGAAGAGCCTGTATTCAGTTGGCTGATGGAGCACCTTCCCCTGGGGAGATCACTCATTTTGAGAGTTGCTGTTAAGCCCCAGAAACCCTCATGTTATTACGAAATACTCGTATGGGTCTGCTTCTTGTGTCTGGAGCAGCATCGCACACAGCCTTCCTTAGATGCTGTTGCCTGCCCCTCCCCCTAACCCCCTGCCCCTTTCCTTCACCCCTGGCCGAGTCCTCCTCCCACCGCAGCTGCTCAGAATTCCCACACGGTCGCTTCTGCCTGCACAGTGTTTAGCTTGGTGCCATTTTCTCCCACTTTCTCAGATACTGCTTCCTCAGAGACTCAGCAATACAATAGATTCTCCTGGAGGAGCCATCCTCCTGGAAAGGCAGAGAATGGAGGGATTGCAAATAATTAAAAATTAATATCCCTTCTCCCCCCTGTGCACACATACATCCAAGAAGAACGGGGCTCCATAGCTGTGGTTGTGGCAAAGACCCGAGGCTTTGGAGGCAGGTGTGGGTTTGATCGTTGTGTGGCTGTCCACTCATACCGTGGTGATGGATGTGGAATGGGGCTGAGGACAGTCCTGTTGGTGACAGTGCCAGCATCATATGGTAGCTTCACTTTACTGGGCACTTCCTTACAGAGCTCCTCTTGAGAACTGCGTGAAAGGTAAAAATATAGAGCCCTGACATCCCTGCCCCACGGGATGCTCTTTTTGTTTTTCCTGGCCCAGCAATGGCAGAGAGAGGGAGAGAGATCTGGGCAATTCTGGAGCAGAGGTGGAAAGCAGTCTGGTTGCCTCAAAACCAAACCTCTCCATCAGGGGTTTGGGTGGCCTTACAGGTGTCCCTGGCTCCACACACAGACCTTGCTGGGTGAATAGTCATGCACAGAAAGCTCTGACTCCCCTTGTCTGGAAGCTGGTGAGTAACATGTGATGTTAGTGAGCATGTGCTTTGCCTCATGTTAATAACAGCCAACCTGCCCTGAGTGAGGATTGACCACATGCCAGTATCCGGCTGGGTACTTTCTAAGTGTCATTTCATTTGTCGCTCTCCCTTTGGGGAATGTATTTTTATGTATTGTCATACACATTGTACAGTATCATCATCATTCCATTTTACAGATGAACAAACTGAGGCTCAGAGAGGGAAGGGTGTCTGGACCCTATAGCTAGCAAGTGACAGGCCCAAGCATCCTGATTCAAGACTCAGTGCTGGCTGGGAGTGGCTGGAATATGGAGATGGACAGGAGCTAGTTCTCCTGTGGAGTGACAACCCAGTGCAGAGGAAGGGTCTCTGGTCATTCATTCATTCATTCATTCATTCATTCATTCATTCATTCATAGGATGCCTCCTGTGTGCCAGGTTTTGTGCCAGGTTTGGGCAGTATCTGATGGCTTAAGGCCCAGTAGTTTAAAGTACTTTCTCTCTGCTAGACCCTTGCCTTCAAATGGCTTTAAAATGTAATGTAGTTTTAAGCTATACGCCCGCTCTAGTGGTGGAAATAAACTGCTTACACGGCAGTGTGGTATGTATCCGGAGACCCAGTAGAAAACCGCACGTTCTTGAACCCTAGGCGGGCCCACAGCGCGTGTGTAGAAGAGGTGAGAGGCGGTGGAGCGGGTTCAGTGGGCGCCTCCGGGTGGAGGAGCCGAGCTGAGAGGCGGCGGGGTGGGAGGCACCCGGCCCTGTTTGCCCCAGAGGGCGGAGTAGACTGTCCCTGTCGCCGGGGCCAGGGAGCTCTGCAAGGCTCCCATTAGCCAATCACACGGGGAGGGGACGGATGACCTCACGTTGGCCGGGACTCGGCGGCCACTAAACTCCGGTCCATTTGCCACCGTGGTCGAGCTGCCTCCAAAGTCCGGAGGTAGGTGGAAAAGTTCTTTCTGTGTTTTAAGTAGGGGTGAGATGTTGGGGGTGGCTCTCTCGGTCCCTGAGGCCCGGGTGGGAGAGGGAGAAGTTGGGTGAGGCGGGAATAAACAAGTTAGGGAGTAGCCGGCAAGCAGCTGCCGCCTCCTGGCACCGCGGGCTGGGCGCGGGCGGCCCAGCTGACCGTCAGGCGCCGGCTCCTGGCAGGTAACAGAGACCGCGCTCCCAGCAGCTGAGCCCCCTTCTCGCAAGTATCGCGTGACCCTCCCCTACCCCCTGCAAGGGGTTCATCTGTTTACTGCCAAGTGCTGGGCACGGAGAGGGCAGGCGAGGGGCTCCAAGGGAAGGAGGCGGTAGTTCCCGGAGTGGTCGGGACGAAGAGCTCACGGTCTCCTAGTCAGAAGCCACCGTCCCCTGCGGTCTTGGGGACGCTGCTTCCTATTAATGACTTAACAAATCCCTGCTCCCCCGCCTCAGGCATTTTCGAAGCTGATAAAGCGAACTCCAACCTGAAATTGAGGGTCCACAGCAGGAAAAAAGATGCCCGCGCCCATTGTAAGTGTGGGAAGGGCGTGGGCTGGGCCGGGGCGGGGGGTGGCGGCGTGTTTTAGTGGTGACTGGAGCTGGAGTTATCACTTCAGAGAGAGGATCCTTGGCGATGTGGGGCCACACCCCCTAGGCATCAGGTGTCAGCTGTGGTTCTGCGGGCACCTGCTGGAGTTGTCTTAGTACTTGAACTTGGTGTGGGCTGGTATGGAGGCCGCCCTGCCTGAAGCAGGCCCTGCCCCGGGGCAGGAGGAGTAAGACAGCACGGGTGCCTTGCTGCACAGGGTGCTGTGCTGTCCTCCTGAATCAGACAGAAACACCTGGACTGGCTCCTGGGCTGAGTGTTGGGGGCTGGACCTGCTGATGCAGGCAGGCTCGGCCTGGATCTGACCACAGGGGCCTTTTCTGGTCTCAGCTGATGCACCTCATGACCGGCCATGCCAGCAATTTCCCAGCTCTCACTTTTCCTTTTTCTAACCTGTGATGTGGTTCAGAAATCAGAGTGAAGATTATATGACTTAATACTTATGAAATGCTCAGAACAGAGCTTTGCACACAGGTGAAGCGCTCAGCTATAATTCACTATTATTATTTCAATCCACGTAAAGAGTTTTGCAGGGGCGTGGCATCAGGGTGTACCTGGCATATTTGATGTTTAGAGTGTTCATTTTTAAATATCCCTCTCTTTTATCCGATAACATTTTCAGTAATAATTAGTGAATAATAATAATATCCAGAAAGGAAACTGAAAAATTTCTTCTATTGAACTTTGCGTATGAAATCATGCCAGTGAAAACATTTTTAAAAAAGGAAAAATAAAGTAAATGTTATAGAGAAAAATAGAAAAAAAGTAATGGATAAATAGTTTTTTAATTATACTTATTACTTATTACTTTAAGAAAAAAATACTTATTCTTGCATATAGTTTGGTCACAGTAATGAATAATATTACAGTTTCTGTTTTGAAACTAACTTCTGAAAAATTGTCATGACTATCAAAATTGATCTTCTTTGCATATTCGTGTTCAATATTCAGTAGAGCTAGATTTGTCAATCGATCTCTGCTCACACTTGATTGAAGAACACTTTTTATTAATTTTGATTTCAAAAGCTTCTCTCATACGAAACAACAGATATACAAGTAGGAAAAACCTTAAACATTAGGATATGTTTGTCAGAGATTCATAAAAATACCAGTTCATAACAATTCTAGAAATTACAATACTGCACACACACACATATATATATATATATATATATATATATATATATATTTAAAACTAAATTCTACTGTTTTTAAATATCTCCACATTTGAAACATTTTTACAGAAACATATTCACCAGAAAATTCATCATAAATTTTTACCTTATTTGGCAAAATTCTCCCAAGTTTTTCTTCTGTAAACATCAGAGAAAATGGCTGAATAATGGTGATGTTTGTGTAATCCATTGCTTTCGAATGAGAGTCTAGTTCTTGGTGAAAACGATCCAGGCTTTCAGGCACTTCTATTTTAGTTTCTCCTGGCAGCTGGGAGAGTGGGCTCTTTTGTTTTCTGTTTAAACACAGGAAATGTAGGACTTCAGGGTGTGGTGGCACAAACCCCGCTGGAAGTGAGCTCCAACCAGGCTGAGCCATTCGGAAAATGACTTTTGGAACAGACACCTGTCGTGCAGGGTGTCATGCGGGTTCTCTGTTCCCGCTCCCTGCACAAAAACACAGGTATCGTGCGTGGCAGCCTGCGGGGTCTCTATCCCGCTCCCCACATAAGAACGCAGGATGTGGCTAGGCCCAAAAGGAACACCCACGGAGCCATAGGTAGGGAAGTCATACTACTGTGGCCTCACTGGAGGCTGGGTTCACACGACGTGCGACCTGCTGTCCGCTTTTCTGCCAACCAACCGACCACTCTCCTCCACTCTCCTCGACTCTGCTCTTCTTCCCTCTGTAGCCGCAGCAGTTATATTAGTGGCCAATGGCTCAACGGTTACAGCTGACGGCCAACTAGCCACAGCTGACAGCCATCTACCACCCGAGCCAGCACCACTCCATATGAGGCCGAGAGCCTGGAAACTGCTCTCTGGGGCTCTGTCCCCACACACACGTCGCAGAGTGTCTGTGTGTTGGAGCTTACTATCTAACTGGGTGCTCTTTGACAGAATTTCCATGTAGAAGACAAGTTTATTTAAAGAATAAGAAAGAAAAATGGGTTATTTTGAGGCTCATCTATATATGTTATTAAATCTCAGCAAGAACTGCAGAAATAAAACTTAAGCAATAAAATAGCTTTGGGAGAAGTAGGATATTATCACCAATGTTCTTTAAAATTGCTGGCATGTGGTGATAACCAGGAGACTGGCTTTTGGTGTGTCTTATTATTGTTTTAAAATTCTCTAGGGACAGCTCACTCTTCTCCGTCTGCACACCCTTCTCCGTCTGCACCCAGGGAATATGGCCACCACCTTACCCCCCCCCCCCGCCCCCGCCTGGGGGATGCCACTGCCCAGCTCTTAGTGCTTGACAGATGTTAGTTGTTAAGGCAGCTGCCTGGGTCTCTCTGGGACGGAGAGGCTGTGTGTCCACCATACGGGCCTACGTTTCTTTTAGCCCTTTAGTATCAGTGCTGGTGTGTCTGTGTTTCTCTCCTGTCCGTGTTCCAAATTTGCTAAGAATGATTGGGCCAGGAGACTTTGTCCTTCCTCCTCCACCTACACAGTACTTAAATCTGGCATGTTGAACAGCTGCTGCTGGGAAAGTGAAAATCCAAAGTGAAACAGACTCCAGAACAAGAGGAAACTGATGGGCCTGCTCTGATCTTTGACTGGAGACTCCCTTTCTCAGCTTTCTTATGACCTCTGTTTGCCTGGTGTTCTGACAAATCTCTGCGGAGCTAGTTCAGCAGGGAGAAGAGGACCCTCATCAAAAAGCAATAGGGTTTCAGGCCCTGCAGTGGTTCCTCCTCACTCTGGAGGGGCCACAGGCTGGGAGGGACCACAAGCCTCTGCTGAGAAGTAGTTAGAGTCAGGCTGGCCCCTCAGTTTAGCTGGTGGGCGGGACATGGAAACTGACTACTCCTTCCCAGGGACTCAGCTCAGCAGTTAGTCATTGGATGACAGGGCTGTGGCCGTGGAGGCAGCTGCAACACTCTGCCAGGGTATTTGGGAGGCAGTGAGGAGGTGGAGACGTTGAGCCTGTCTTGAGAGACCAGTGAACAGCCAAGGGAATTTCAGGTCAGAGTATAGTGATGTAGAGGCAAAGCGTGCCAGGGGGTCATCACTGGACGTTAGTTCCTTCGTGCGAATTATAGGTGTAGTGGAAAAGGACCTGCCTTGGATTCAGGCAGACCTGTAGTGGAACCCTGGTACCACTTCTAGGAGCGCTAAGACCTTGGGCAAGTTATGTCCCATCTCTGGGCCGTTTCCCAGTTTGTAAAATGAGGCTGCTGTAAGGACTCCAGTTTTGTGTGCAAACCCCTGGTGGTGGTTTCCAAGTAAGTCAGAGCACAGTCCTGATTCACTTGGGGTGAAGTTCAATGTGTAGGAGAGGCTTGGGACTGGAAGGCAAGAGCCTGGGAGGGTGGATAAGTTTTGCCTCCTGTTTCCAGAATGCATATGACCTCTGGGCTGCTGGGGCTGGGCCTGGTGCCTGCTGGATCCACCACTGTCCCTCTCCCAGCAGCTGGCAAGGGAAGAGGTGATGCTCCAACCCAACCCCTCCTCCACTTTCTCTCTCGCCTGAGGCTGGGGCATCTGGGCAGTCAGGCCTCCTCCTTATCCTTTCTGTGCCCATTCAACCCGGGGCAGGGGGTGTCAACCCTCTCAAAGGCATAAGTGGTTTTACAGCTTTCGCCCCCGGTATCTCATTTATTTCTCATATAGACCCTGTCTGTTGGGTCTTAATAGCCCTGTTTTACCAGAGCTCAGAGAGGTTAAGTGATTCCTGAAGGTCACACAACAATATTGCAGAGAGGGGCTCAGTCTCAGGTGGACGGGGCTGTGCTTCAGGAAAGGCCGCCCCAGACAAATGGGATTGACGCCTGATTCCTCAGGGTCTTTTCCGAAAACCTTGGTACGGAAATTCCCATCTCCTTGCTGGCAAGTCCCTTCTCGTCACCCACCCCGGACTTTAGTTTGTTTTTTTTTCAATCATAAGCTACTAGACACATTCCCTAGAGTGTCAGAAATGAAGGGGATGAGGTTTGGGGTTTCCACACTCACCACAGCATGTGGTTTTGGAACAAGGAGAACTTGCTACCAGGCTGGGTTTCACAACCTCCACAAGTGTCTCAAGCTAGCCTCAGGGCTGTCTGTGACCTTCCCAAATCAAAAATAATAAAAATACCCCGAAGACCAGTGGCAGCAAAAACTGCCACTTATGGAACATGTCCTATGTGCTGGGCAGTGTTTTCTGAGGGTTTTGTTTCACAGGTATTAACTTATTTGATCCTCAGGTTAACCCCATGAATCAGGTGCTATAATTATCCCCATTTGACAGCTGAGGAAACTGAGGCTGAGAGAAATTGGGTAACTTGCCCAAGGCTACCCAGTCAGTAAGTAGCCAAGCCTGGATTTGAACCCGGGCTGTCTGGCTCCCGGGCCCCAAGACTGTAATCAGTCTGCTGGTTCTGAAAACTAAATCTATCTTGACTTAAATACAGAGCAGCGTACTCATTCGCCTGCTTTCTGTATTTTTTGTATGCCTCGAATATTTCATCACAATGATCTGGCTAAATGGGGCTGAATGTGGGTGGGTTGGAGTACTTCCTTAGTGGCCTTGAGTTAAAAACATTCCTGTTGTTTAGTTTCAACCCTTGGGTTGGAAATTGTTCTAAAAGTGCCCTCACTTTTCTCTCTGGTCCTGTCCAGTGCCCACAGCTAAGGGTCTCATTCTGCATCAGAGTTGCAGGGTGGATGTGGACTGAGATTGGAGCAGGTGAAATATCCTTGTGGTGGGAGAAGAGGCTGCGGGGCAAGTTTCTGTTTTGCCACTTTCAGTCTGACCTCGGGTACGTGACTTCATTTCTCTTAGCCTCAGTTTCCCACCTGCAACATGAGGTATGACTGCCCATCTCAGACTAACCTTTCAGTCTGACCCATCTCTTCCCTTCAGACACCCTTTCCTGTGGTTCTCACTCTGGGTTACACGGTAGAATCTCCTGGAAGCTTTAAAACAAACAAACCCAGCCAGTCTTGGCTCCACCTCAGGGATCCTGCTTTGGGCCAGACCCCAAAGCACCCTGAGATTCCCAGGCAACCTGTGCTTTTGCTCCTGTAGAGGCCTCTGCCCGCTACCCCTGCTTACCTGTCTCCATGTACCCCCTTTAAGGACACTTCCTCCCCACCGCCCTCTCTGATAGCAGGAGAGTGTGAGGTTTAAGAGTGTAGGATGCGGGTTTGAATTCTGACTCTACCACATACACGTCTCCCCTCATATTTCCAGATTTCAGCAAAAATCTCAGGTGCTGCCATTCCAGCATCATCTCCAGTACCTCTTCTCCCATTCTCTCTTAAACCCATTTTGGCCAGGCTTTTGTCTCTAACACCCAATAGCTGTTCTCATAAAGGTCACCAGTGACCCTCATCCCAGACCTCTATCCTGACCTCTAGACTCATGTATTCAGCTGCCTCCCTAGCCTGTCCACTGGGCTACCTGGTGGACATTTCAACCCAGCCTGCCCATTCAAGCCTCCCCATTGCTCCAGCCAGAGACCTTGGGGTCATCGTTGCCTCCTCTTTCCTTCACGCCCTACCTCATTCCATCGCCTGCCTCTACCTTCGAAGAAATCCAGAATCCATTACTTCTTACACCCTCCCCGCGATGTCCCCATCTTGGCTGAGGCATCAGCTCCTCTCCCCACCCTCCATTCTCCCACTCTCCTACCTTGTCCACTCCACTCCAGCCATCCCAGCTTCTGGGCTGTTCCTCACATTCCCACCGGGGACCTTTGTTCAGGCTGTTTCCTCTGCCTGGATGTTCTAGACATCTGCCAGGCCCCCTCTCTGCCTTCCCTAACCTCCCCATTTAATATTGCAACCCCTGCCTCCATCCCGCTGCACCCCAGCTTTCTCAACCATGTTCTGCCTTTTCTTTCTTTTTATTTGGTGTCTCTTCTAATATTCTAGATGGTTTGCTTATTTACGAAGGTATTCAAAACAGCATCTCTCCCTGACACTGAACAAACACTCCATGAAGGCAGGAGTCTTCGTTTGTTCATAGACGTAGCCCAGGTGCCTAGGTTGGTGCCTGTCCAGCTCGGTGAGCATCTGTTGAATGAATGAGCAAATGAATGGGTGGATCCTCCCAGGCAGAGGTGGGCCTCCCCAAGGTGAAAGGGTTCTCAAGAGTCTTTGGCCACTTACACCATGTCCCTGGGACGGGTGGAGGGTATTTGTTAAAAATGCACAGTGATTCTGAGTGCGTGCCAGCAAGCCCCTGTCCTGTAATTTGTGCACAAGCTCAAGTCTGAGAACCACAGCTGGGGATAAAGGCTGCAGGCATGGAGTTTAGAACCAGTGCGTGCTAGAGTATAGACAGCACGTCACATGCTTGTTTTATTGTTCTTGTCATTGTCCTGGCCTCAGTGTTTTACCTCTGCCTCTCAGAACACTGATTACTTAAATTTAAAAGAAGAGTTTAAAGATACTATACAGGTGGAATGAATAGGTGGACATATTGGTGACAATATAGCATCATAATAGTAGAATTGAGGTAGTGGATATACAGATGTCACTAAAATATGCTTTCAATTGTGAACATTTGAAAATTCAAACTGTGCTTGAAAACTTTTCACAGTAAAATGTTGGGAAGCATGCTATGAATGTAAAAAAAGTTCATTGCAGAAAAGCTGGAAAATACAGAAAAATAGACAGAAGCAAAATAATAATAATACCACCTTAGCCCCAGCACCCGGAGGGAATCTCTGGTAGGTAGTTGGTCTATTTTTCTAGTCTTCTTTCTGTGTGTATTTATTTTGTTATGAAATAGTAATTGTATGGAGTGCCTGACATTGAACACTGATGTTAGTCAAGTCTTAAGTTTTCTTCTGATTCTAAAAATGTGTGTTTATTTAAACAGTTTGGAAAACTAGAAAAGAATTAAAAAGAAAATTAAGACCCCAAATTCCACACCTAGTAATAAACACTTTAAGTTTTGATGTATTTCTACAGTTTTTCTTTTATATGTTTGTTTTCTTTTTTAACAAAGTTTAAAAAATATCTGAATAAAAATATCTAAAAGCTTTTCATTAACCATTATGGGCATTTCTTGTCATTAAGTATTCTTTTAAAATATAACTTTTAAAACATAACTATATGGTGTCCAATATATAAATATGGCAAGATTTAATCTCTTTATGTAGAATATTTAGGTATCCAATATTTTGCCATTAGATGTGACTTTGTGATAGACATCTTTTGTGGGCATTTCAGATTATTTCCTTAAGATTTGGTGTATAAAAAGAAATTGGGTCAAAGGGTATGAATATTTTTAAGGTTCGTGATACAAATTGCCCTTCAGAAAATTGCTCTTCAGAAAAGCTGTACTGATTTATGTCATCAGCAGTGAAAGACAGTGCCTGCTTACCTACGTCTTTCTCTATATTTAGTATTAGTGTTTTAATTCCCCCCCAAACTAGTTTTTTTTTTAATTTATTGGGGTGACAATTGTTAGTAAAATTACATAGATTTCAGGTGTACAATTCTGTATTACATCATCTATAAATCCCATTGTGTGTTCACCACCCAGAGTCAGTTCTCCTTCCATCACCATATATTCGATCCCCCTTACCCTCATCTCCCACCCCCCACCCCCTTACCCTCTGGTAACCACTAAACTATTGTCTGTCAAACTAGTTTTTAATTTGCATCTATTTGATTATTAGCAAGGCACAATGTGTTTTCTTATAGTAATAGTAATATATATTTCTTCTTTTTAAGTTATTCATCATGCCCTTTGTCTATTTTTTTCTACTTTGGTGTTTAAATCCTTTTTTTATTGATTTATAAAAATTATATATATTAAAGATATTAACCATTTTTCTGTCATTTTCTTCCTGTTGGTCATGGTAGTTTGCGGTATTTTTTCCATGCATAGAATGTTCTGGTCTGGCTCTTTTGGTTATAAGGAACAAGCAGCCCATTTAAGCTAGTTCAAGTAAAGAAGGTTTAGTTTAAGGATACATGTGGAGAAGTAAGGGGATTACATGAAAATCTAAGAACAGCAGCTCTAATAAGGTTGGGCTTCCCAGGGCCTAGAGCTTGGAGGCAATTAAGGGGCACGGTGGTTCCAGGTATTTCAGCAGCTGGAGTTCGTGCATCTCCTCCAGTGCTCCACCATTCACCATTGGTGTGACTCAGCTAGCTACTCTTGATCTGTCTGCTTCCTTCTTTCCTGCTATCAAAAGGGTCTTCTATTTGGTCAGAGTTGACATTCTCTCTTCCCACCCTGGGTTTGTCCCATGGCCCAAAGGCCCAAAGGGGTTTCTCTTGCCACCTTTATATCATGACTTCAGTTTTAACCCCTACTGCCTCAAACCTTTTTTATTTCAATTTCTTGGTTCAAATTTTTGAGAGAGAGAGAGAGAGAGAGAGAGAGAGAGAGAGAGAGAGAGAGAGAGAGAGAGAGAGAGAATGTGATTGGTCCACCTCCACTTATCAAGGTGGATAACAGGATGCAGACCTGCGTGGGACCGTGCCTTCTTCCAGTCCAATTGTCTGAGGCTGGGATGCAATGATCACATAGTCTAAAATACGGCTGCCTGGGCAGCTGGGATTGTGGGGGATCATTTTCCCTTAAAAGGGAGTATGAACATAACACACAACGATGGAAACTTTTGATAATAAGAACGTTAATATTTTTTGAATTGTAAAACCTTTTAATCTTTTACTTTGTGCCTTTTTTCTTTGGATTTTATCCTTAGAGGGTCTTTCCTTATCCCAAGATCAGATACACATCCATCTATATTATTTTAAAATTTGTTTTGTGGTTTTGTATGTTCCATGTAAGTAGTACTGATTTCTAAGCATCATTAACATGGTCATATTTACAGGTTACAGCCGGGAGATAGTTTCAAGAGGTTTTAGTGACAGATAATGTCTACCTTTCCCAATTAAAAATCTGCAAGTTCATCAACATGAGGGATTTTTTTTTCCCCATCTAAAAATCTTTAAAAATTTTTATTATGAAAGTAATTCATATTGGTAAAAACTTAATTAAATCATATAACAAAATGTAAAAGTCCCTGAATCCCAACCCCCAACGGTATATAATATATAACAATTTGGTGTATTTTCCTCATATCATACATCGTGTATAACACATTTTGCTTACAAATGTATAACAATGGATTTTAAGCAAAAATGGGGTTAACAATGTTTTTCAAGTTAATTTTTTCAATTATTTTCACATCTGCTCACGTAAGTCCACCTTGTTCTAATGGCTGTATCTACGTATGGATATAGTATAATTTAATTGGTTCTTACTAACGGTTGTTTAGATTCTTTATCCAACATGAATTTCAGAGGCTGGAAATTGTCCCTTAATTTGCTTGCTAAGGAAAATGGCTCTTTACCAAGCTCTTTGTAACTGTTTTTGTGGGGAAGATAAAGAGTTTTTGTTTTGAAATCCTGGGTGGCACAGTCTCAGCTTTGTCACTGTTAATTGTGTCGCATAGGAGGGCCCTGGTTACTGCGCTGGTGGGGGAGGAGGAAGGGGAGCAGCCCCGCCCTGGAGAGGCAGCTCTCTTCCTGGCGCCTCCTGCGGGTGCCCCTTGCTCCTGGGGGAATCACTAGCTGGCAACTTGATACGACCGGATTCCCGGGACTGAGGATCCAGCTGAGTGAGGGAGCCATCACTGCTGATCCTTTTACAACAGGAGGCGGCAAACTGTTTCTGTACAGGTACAGGCCCAGATCGTGAGGAGTTAAGTTTTTCAGGCCATATGATTTCTGTTGCAACTCTTCAACCTCTACTGTTTGGAGACAAAGCAGCCACAGACAATATGTAAATGCATGGTGGCTGTGTGTCAATAAAACTTAATGGACACTGAAGTTTCAATTTCATGATTTCATGTGTCACAAAATATTATTCTTCATTTGATTTTCCCCCAGCCATTTTTTAAAAACGTAAAAATCATTTTTAGCTTGCATACAAAAATGAGCAGAGGTACAAATTTGGCTCGTAGATTACAGTATTCTTACTTCTAATTTTGTAACATGATTTCTTGAGTTCTTAATTTTGATTCAGCTGAGTTGGTTTGTGTACGTCACTAAGTAATTGTTCCTCTAGTTAGATTTTAGTGCTAGAGGGTGAATTATTTATATCCTTAGTTCACGGCCTCTGTCCTCACTTGTCCCTGCAAGAACCCCAACTTCCTTTGTTTTTATTTTATTTTATTGGGGAATACTGGGGAACAGTGTGTTTCTCTAGGGCCCATCAGCTCCAAGTCATTGTCCTTCAATCTAGTTGTGGAGGGCGCAGCTCACTGGCCCATGTGGGAATCGAACCGGCAACCTTGTTGTTCAGAGCTTGTGCTCCAACCACCTGAGCCACCGAGCTGGCCCCTACTTTTAACCTTTTAAACCGTAATTACTTTTGCACCAACCTAATAGATCTTGTTGTCATTGTGATAAGATTGTTTTCTATGTACAGGTCTCCGTTCATTGACATTTGTCTAGAACACAGTAAGCGCCTCGTGCCTGTATCCACGGCTGCTTATTACTTGACACTGTATCACTGATGTTCAAGCTTTTCCAATCAGTGGCCTTCCTGAGGGCTGGATCCTTGTCTTTATGTCCTTGCTTATTCGTGGAGACGCCCAGTTAAATTCCTCTTTGAGGATCCTTGAAGACCCCCTAACTCTCATCAAACAATACAGTTTTTTTTTAAATTCAATTCTGGAAAACAAATAGATTCATAAATTGCAACCATTGTCCATTGTTCCAAAATATGTTCTCAGTCAGTAAGGTCTGGGTGCCTACTTTTTGGAGGATAAATTGTAATTACTGCATAAGAGAACATGATTTATCTGTAAAATTCCCGTGAAAAGATTATTTTCCTGCCATAGATGATGCTTCTTTGCAGTTTTAATGTTCCTGAACTGTCACTGACCCTGATTAATAAGCATCGAGTTGCGATCGCCTATTCCCACTGCCCGTCGTTTTTATCCCAAGGACATCCGTACAAGGGCGAGGCCTTCTTCCCTCCTGACCTTTGATGGAATCTCTCAGTCAGGCCCACAGAGCTTGGGGGGGGGGGATGTGGGCAGACCCCTATGCACTGAAGGGCATGAGGCTGGAATTGCTTATGAAGACTCCAGCAAAGGACAGAGGGGCTCTGTCTCTAGATATTCTAAAGGGATGGTTTTCTCACTCATTAAAGAGATTTAAGGTTGGCTTGGACCAGGGAGGCTCTCACCCCTGATTCTGGCCCAAGTCGGAATACCCCCTGCCCCCACCACTTAGCACACTGCTTGTATTGGCATCTCGTTACTGTTGAATGAAAGTGATCTTGAACCTCTCCGACCTGGTCTCAACCTCTGCTCCATGCTCCCCTACCAGGGCGGGGCTCCCCTACCGGGGCAGGGGCTCAGCACCCTCCCTACCATCCCTGCTCACTCTCACTACCCCCCACACATGCACTGTCATATAAGAAACATGTATTTGGTCTTTGTCCCCAGTTCCTGGCACAGAGTAATTTCCTGAATGATTGGCTGAAAAGAGTTGTTTTTATTCATAATAAGCCCCTTTCAACCATACCTGGGTTTATGCTAATGAGGAACCAGCAACCAACCTGTGATTAGAGGCCTGGAGGTTGAGCTAATCACTAATGGCCAGTGATTTAATCAATCGTGCCTATATAATGTTGCCCCCACAAAACCCCTAATCTGAGGGATTGGTGAATACACGGAGGTGCTGGGAGAGTGGTGCACCGGGGGCACAGGGGGTGAGGAAGGGGATGGAGCTCTGTGCCCCTTCCTACATACCTCGCCCTGTGCATCTCTTCCCCTGGTTGGTCCTGTGTTGTATCCTTTATAATAAACTGGTGATCTTGTAAGAGTTCTGGGAGCCACTCTAGGAAATAATTGAACCTGAGGAGGGGGTCGTGGGAACCCCTGATTTATAGCTTGTTGGTCAAAGGCACAGGTGACAACCTAGACCTGTGATCGGCAGCTGAATTGTGAGGCGCAGTCTTGTGGGACTAAGCCGATAACCTATGGGTCTGCGTTCACTCTGGGTGGGTAGTGTCAGAATTGAGGTAAATTGTAGGCCACTCAGTCTGTGTTCACTGAGGATTGAATTGCTTGGTGTGCAAACCCACACATTCGGTGTGAGTGCAATATAGAGAGTTTTTCTTCACACACACACACTCTCACACTCACACAAACACACACACTCTCTTATCCTTAGGATAAGCAGCTAGGAAGGCACTGCCGGAGACCGAGTCTTGGTCAGGTCCCAGGCTTGGTGGAGGAGTGTGTGTGGGACACCCTCCTGATTTGACAGCCTCTGGCAGGGACCCCAGCCTTTGCCACCTGGTTCCAAAGTCTCGCTCGTACTGCCTCTAACAGCCCTGTTCTTGGTTTTGCAGCCGGAGCCCAAGCCTGGAGATCTGATTGAGATTTTCCGCCCCCTGTACAGACACTGGGCCATCTACGTTGGTGATGGATATGTGGTCCACCTCGCCCCCCCAAGTAAGGGCGCCCAGGGCCTTCACTGTGCTGGGGTTGGGAGGAGAGGGAGATGAGGAAGCTGTGGGCAAAGGTGACCCAAAGTTCTCCTCAACCACTGACTGGTGGTTGGTTCCCAAGGGCTACAACGAAGCAGTTTGGTGTGGGGTGATGGTTTTCAGACTCTGGTCCTTGGAACCCTAGGGCTTCTGTAGAGGGGCTGAAGTGGGCTTCCAGGGGGTCGTTCTGCTTTTACAGTTTTATATGTTATGGCTTTATAGAAAACACATCCAACTCTTAAGTGAAAAACTCCCTGAGAGGGCACAGGAGTTTGGGCAGCAGACTTGGCCATGAAATCCTGTTTCTACTCTCCAGCCTCGGTTTCCTTATCTGTAAACTGAGGCTAAGAATACTGAATTTGGAGAACTGTTGTGAGAATTCCCCACCCTGTTACTTAACCTTTTTACTTAAACTGAGGTATAACATAAATATAGCAAAATGCATGAATACATAGTAAGGTGTATAGTCAATGAATTAAAAAAGATGTGTCCATCCCTGTGACAATGACCCAGGTCAAGATCTAGAACATTTCTACTCCGGAATGCCTCTCCATATTCCCTTGCCTTCCCCAGAGGCAGCCACCGTTCCAGCTTTTCTTGCCATGGATTAGTTTTGCTTGTTCTAGAACCTCACGGAAGCATAATCACACAATCTGTGCTTTTTTGTACCTGGCTTCTTTCATTGGGCCCGTGTGAGTCACTGTGTGTGAATACCAGTAGTTCTTACGTTTTCATTGTTGTGTGTTTACTGTGTGTGAATATACCTCAAGCTGTCATCCGTTCTTCTGCGGATGGAGATGGATTGGTTCCATTTTGGGGCTGCTCTGCGTGGGGCTGTGTGGACATTCTTGGACATGTGCTTTGCCCGCAGCTTTGCTTTTAACTCATGGCTTCACCCTGTACGTATAAAGAAATCTGAAATAACCAGAGTGGAAGTCATCTTCCCTGTCCCTGATTAACCAAACCACCAATATCTGCACCCACACAATCTGCCTTTTCTTCTACTAAAATGCAAAAAGCGCCCCTGCCTTCATTTAAAGAGCAAGCCCCTGTGTGTGGGTCCTGGGCCCCTCTTCTTACTTGCATACGCGCTTTGCTTCTCAAATTCCCACGTCCTTTTGTGTTGTCATTGTCCCCCTTTCTCCGAGGCTGTTCCTTCGGCACAGAAACCACTCAGCTTCACATCCCCTCTCTCTAACTCTCCACCGAGCAAATTTCTTGTCTACTGTGGCGATCGCCTCCCATTCTCTCTTCGGTTGCCTTCGCCAGACTCTCTTTTTCACCCCGCTCCTGGAGCAGCTCTTATCAAGGCTACCGAAAGACCTTCCCCATCTTGACAAAGCCGAAGGTCAATATTCTGGTCACAGCTTACTTGACCTCTTTCTGCCCTTGACCTGGCACGTGCCTTTCTTCTTCTCCCACTGACTCCTTCCTTCTTGGTCTCCTGTGTGGGTTCCTTCTGTTCTCCCATATCCCTAACCCTTACTCTCCCCAGGTGACCTCAGCAGGTCCTCTGGTTTCCAGTACTTTCTATCTGTTGATGTGTCCTAAACCTACACCTTCAGCTTAGGACTCCCTACCCAGCTTCACACTTGTACAACCTCCTGACTGCTTGGGTGTCTATGCCATGCCACTAATGGAAGGCTCCACAGGATGACACCATCCGGCTGCTCAGGCCCCAAATCTAGAATCATCCTTGACCCTTGTCACCCTATCAGGAAATCCTGTTGGCTTTATCTCCACAGCAGAACCCAGATCTCATCACTTCTACCATCTTCTCTCACCTGAGGCCACTGCAGCTCCCGATGGTCTCTCCTCTTGCCTACTTACTGTCAGCCCCTCCTTTACTGGGCAGCCAGCATGATCATCTCACTCCTTTCCTTAAAATTCTTAGATGGTATTTCCACCACACATAGAATAAGATTTAAAGTCTGTGCTGTGTTCTGTGGGGCCGGGCGTGGGCTGGCCTCTGCCTGCCTCTCTGACCCTCATGTTCCTCTTCTGTCCTCTTGGGTCTCTAGACCTCAGCCGCACTGGCCTCCTTGCATCTCTGGGGCGTGCCACACTCTTTCCTTCCCAAGGTCTTTGTTCTTGCTCTTCCTTCTGCACGTGGTGCTCTTCCCTGGATCTCAGCGCAGCTGCCTTCTCTTCCTCATTCAATTCTCAACTCAAAAGTCCCTTTCTGGGTGGCCCTCCCCAGTCTGAGCTAGAGCAGCCTCCCCGAGACCTCCTCTCCCAGATTACTTCACTTAACCTAACCCATCGCATTTGCAGTACCTGAAAGTACCTTATTTTGTATGTGTGGTCATTGTCAATGTCCTCTCACTAGAATGTGAGGTATTAGAGGGCAGGTGTGCTGTCTAGTTCATGCCATTATCTCCAGCATCTTGCACAAGGCCTGGCACATAGTAGGGCTGCAGTATCGATTACTGACTGCACGGAGTAGGTGGAACTAGTAGAGGGGAGGCAGGGGAAGACAGGGCAGGGATCTGGGGGGACAGCTGTGCCTCTGACCATTGGGTGAGTGATGTTCCTAAAAGGGAAAAGATGCTTCTATATGTTTCTTCCCATTCAAGCTTCACAGGAATCATGCAAAGTAGGTCAGGACTTACTGTCAGTCTGCTGTCAGACCTCATGCTACTGAGAAAATGGTAGAAATTAGAGTTGGAAGGAAGCTTAGAGAACAAGGCCAATAATAACAACAGCTAACACTTGCTGGGCACACAGGTTGCGCCAGGCACTGGTGAGGGCACCTTACCTGGTCAGCTCCTATGCAGTACGTAAGAACAGGTAGGGACTGTTATTGTCCTTATTCTACAAGGAATCTGGGACTCAGAGAAGTTAATCAAATTGCTCAAGGTCACACAGCAGGTAAGCGGTGAAGGTGGGACTTGAACTCTGGCTGTCTGACTCTTGATTCTGTGCCTTTAACTATGATGGTATACTGCCTAGTCTGACGTTCCCCAAAATTCAATCATCAGTTGTTTTCTATATCCATGTAACCTTTCTACGATTGTTTAATTAGTATTTTCTTTAATAGACTAACTTTAAGAACTGAAATAATTCTTTTCAGAGGAACTTTAAATTACTATACTGATGTGTGTTTAACGTGTATCAATTTTAGTGTGTAATTGTAGACTCCCACAGTGTTGGCTCAGCAAGGTTAAGTGACATGTCAAGACCACCAGTGAGAGAGCCAGAATCAGAATCCAGAGCTTTTGACCATCATCCCGTGCTCTATCGTACCAGCTACCAGGTGGAAGCCAGTGTGCAGAGTTTAAGGAGGCCCTCACTCTTAGGAGTTGACTCTGTGTTTACTTGCCTGGTCCTGAGAATTGGCACCTCCTGAAGTTTTGTGCTTTAGGCATCTTACTTGCCTCACCCCAGTCCCAGCCCTGCCACCCAGCCCCCCTAGGGGCTGAAGCTCACCTGGCCCAATTCCCACACTGACCCTCTTCGCAAATTGGCCTCACACACAGCACTATCTTTTATTTTCTCCAGTGAACCCCTCAAGCACTTCTTGCCCTATTGGTGGTAGCAAGTCAGAAGTCCCCCGATTTTCTAAAATCTCAGGACTGTATTCAGGGCAAAGGGGTTTAGTCCTTTTTGGAAAACCAAGCAGAACAGGATCTGGAGTCTGATCAGCCCCTCCTGCCATCACTTGCTGCTGTCACATGGTGTCACAGTGGAAGGTGTCCTGCCCAGTGTAACAGGTCATTGTATGTGTGGTCATTGTCAATGTCCTCTCACTAGAATGTGAGGTATTAGAGGGCAGGTGTGCTGTCTAGTACATGCCATTATCTCCAGCATCTTGCACAAGGCCTGGCACATAGTAGGGCCGCAGTATCGATTACTGGGGAGAGCCTGGGGGTTCTTGATCTCGGTAGGGCCACAGTGGCTCTTTGAGGGAGAGGGAACCTCCTTTCTGGGTCCGCCCCTACTTTTTCAGCCATTGTACCCAAAGTGTGTCCTCTCTACAATGTGCAGGTCGGCTGCGCGGGAGGGATGCCCAGGCCTGCGCTGGCCTCAGCTTTCCCTCCACACCGTCCTGGGCCTCCTATGGACCCTAGACTTCCTTTCTCTGAGGCAGTTTCGTTACTGGAGCTATGTTGCCCCTTCCAGCTTCTCAGCCATAGCCAGGCTTGTGCCCGTGTACCCATTGGGCCTTCCTGGCATCACATTTAGGGGAGCAGCTGTGGGGTTTTGGTCCCTTTGCTCCCAGAAGGGTGAAAACTACTTCTGCAAATCCACTCATCCTTTCATCACTAGTCAAGCTTTGTGTGTGTCGGGAAGTGTAGCCATGATGGAATCACAAAAGGTTCATTCTATTACCCCAGGGAGATGGGTGTGCTCAGAGCCCATATTTGTATAACCAAGAGGGCTACTGAGGTGTCACAGGGGGCAGAAGGCTAGCTTCTCTATGTTAAAAAAAAAAAATCCCGATTAATCATGGAACTTCTCTACTCCTCATTTCAGATAAGGAAACCAGGGCCCAAAGTCCACAAGCACCTTCTCCCAAGCCACACAGCATGTGTTTAACCCTTCTCCCTTTTCCCTTCCCCATCTGCTCATCACTTTGTGGGTGGTGCCAAGCGTAGATGTCTGCTTGGGGGGCACTCCGAGCCCCTGGGGGCCGGCCCAGAGCCATTCCCTCAGTTTCCTCTGTGTGAATCCACAGGTGAAATTGCGGGAGCTGGTGCGGCCAGCCTCATGTCCGCCCTGACTGACAAGGCCATAGTGAAGAAGGAACTGCTGTGTGATGTGGCCGGGAGAGACAAGTACCACGTCAATAACAAACACGATGACAAGTACCCACCGCTGCCTCCCAGCAAAATCATCCAGCGTGCGGAGGAGCTGGTGGGGCAGGAGATGCTATACAAGCTGACCAGCGAGAACTGTGAACACTTTGTCAACGACCTGCGCTACGGAGTCCCCCGCAGTGACCAGGTGCGTCCTCAGCCTGTGTCCCCGTCCCCAGGAACCAAACCATTCCCTCAGCTGACAGTGGCTGGGCATCAGTGTGGGCCGGGCCAGGGGGGAGACAGATGCATGAAGGAGACAAAAAGCAGAGACAGAACCCCTCCCTTGAGGACGGGACAGTCTGGGTGGGCATGAGGGTGGGACAGACCTGTAAGTCGGCAGTGCAGACCAGTGCAGTTAGGAGGTGATGGCCAATCGTGTGAATCACAGCCATGACGGTCATTCCCTGTTGCTGAGCCCTCCCTTGCTGCTAGGCCCTGAGATCGCACCTTAGCACAGCCCCGGAGGTTGGTTTAATCATCCCCACTTTACAGATGGGAAACTAGGGCTCACTGTGCTCAAGTGACTTGCTGGTGACCATTTATTTCATCAACCAAATCTGTGTTGAGTCTCCAGACCTGGTACTTGCCTTTTCCTGGGAATCTGCAACTATGCTGATGGGTAGCCAAGGTGGGATTTGAAGCCCAGGTCTGTTTGAAACAGCTTTTCATGCTTACGAAACGCACTTTCCTCAGCCCTGCTGTAATTCAAGGGTTAGTCCAGAAGGCCCCAGGGGATGTGGTTTTGTTTATTTACCTAGTTTGATTTTGTCTGGGACCCCTCTTTTCTGAATCACTTTTTCTGTTGGGTAACTAACTTCCTTCCCACCCTCTCTCACTGCCTCCTCTCCCTTTCTGCACCTTCGATACCCTTTTTTTGGTGTGTGTGTGTGAGATCAGAAAAGTTCTTAGATGCTTGTTGGTGCAAGAGAACATACGTTTTTTAAAAAATTGAATGCATTACTTCATTGTCATCTAGCTAATGCTGTTGTCGAGAAGTCTGAAACGTTCTGAGTTTTTGATGCTTTATATGTGATCTATTTTTTTCTTTCCAGAAGCTTATAGAATCTTTTCATATCTCCAATGTTCTGAAATTTCACTATATATACATGGGTGGGTCTGTTTTCATGTATTGTGGTAGGCCCTTGATGACTTCTTTCAATCTTGAAACCCCATTCCTTCAGTTCTAGGAGATCTTCTGTTTCTCTTCTCTCTTTCTGAACTGTGATTATTCGGATATTGGGCCCCCAGACTGCTCTTCTGAGGTCCTTATTTTCTCTGTTCTGTTCTCTATTTACTTTTTTTAATTAGAAAACTAACATTTATTTGTAGATTAGTATGTAATAGAAGTTTTTAAAAAAAGCCAGCAGTGAGAATATAAGCATAAAATAGAGAACCTTATGCTACATAAATCTGTTTTCATCATTGGTGAAATTGCATGACAACTGAGGTTCTCATTCAAACACATGCCTCTACTGGTACATTTCCACACTCCTATGCAGCAATGAACTGCAAATAAAAATTGCTGTGCAAACTTTGGAAGCAATAAGATACTCTATGAAATTCAGGGTGCTACATTAGAAAGATTTGGTAGATTTACAAAATATCTCCTAATTATCTCATTTTATTTATTCTTCATTGATTGTTAGATAAAAGAACAGATTAACAGGTTTATATAAGTAGAGCATTTTGTGTCGATACAAAATTGTTACATGATTTAGTAAAATACATGTCACTAGACATGAATGATATTTAGAGCAATGTAATACAATTCCAAATTTGAGATAGTGAAATAACTGAGAAATAGTTTTTATCATTTACTCTTTTTATAAATAATAATTCAACTCCTCCTGCAAAATGGAACAATACAAATTGGACACATCACACTTTTCTTCCTGTGGCTTTAGCCCTACGCACTATCCATCCACTTGAAAGGGCAAAACAATGACCACACAACAGTAAAACAGTGTAAACAATTCTACGGAACCCGTTCACACAAAATGAAACCAGAATATACTACACAACAAAAAGCGGTGCTATCTATACTGTTTACAAAGATTTCATTTTCTTAGCCTTTCATTTCTTAGCCTAGGATGATTCTCTGACTTTCCACCTACCTAAATATGTTCAGGCTTCAAAAGCAGGTATGTTTAGTAGGCTTTTGTAAATAAGCCTTCTTATTGAATAGTACTTTTTGCAACAGCAGCTAGGAGCTACACTCATAATGAAGTCTATTCTGCATCAGATAAAATATTAAGATAGGTAGAAATTGAAGACGTGGCCAATGGTAATACATATATTACATAAATATGGATAAGGATATTATTTTTAAATTACTGTAAATATGAAAGCCGAATTTCTATACAAATACTTTATACCCATTTTTATTTTGTAATCTTTCATCATCTGAATTCAATTGCTTTCAGAATAACGCTATTCTTCTTTTATCCACCCAGACCATTTGTGAAAGTGAAGAAGCACATTAGAATTTCCTTTTTCCCAAAAACAATTCTGGGGCTTACATCAGAGAAACTGTGTGTAGTGTAAATAGCTAATTATCTGTAGTCTGATAGAATTTCAGTTGTCCACTTAAAAAAAAAAAAGACAAGATTACTTAGCATTTCTAATGAGGGACAAATTTTTCTCTTTTATAATATTCTGATTAAAGACCATGTAGCCCATTTTCATGATCAGCACAGTGGCTGGTCTGGACCCATCAGCCTGTGCCAAGAAAACCACCAACGGCATCTGAAGGTAGCATTGACTCTCGGGCAGATCATTTTCACTGTAAAATTTGCACTACCAGGTCTTACTAGATACCACTTTCTTGTATTTAATCAAACTCTTTGATTCTGTGCGAAGCATGACCACAAACAATGGGGTTAGTAATGTTTTCCTCGACAAAGTATCTTTGTTTATTTTTTAAAGATTTTATTGCTGATGCAACTGGTTCCGACAAAGTATCTTTTGTATGAACCCGTTGCATCAGCATTTCTTCTTACACGATGAGGTTCTGTAAAGAACTAAGGGCATATTGTGCCCCTTCCGTCATCTGCAAACCATTTCTCCTACCCTAACACACGGCTTAGCAAGAAAAACACTACATGCAAGTGGATTCCTGCAGGCTCCCTAGCAAGTTAACAGAAGCATGGCTGCCACAAAGCCGTGCCTAATTACTTTTAGGGAAAGATTTAAAGACTGAACAGCAGTCAAACCTCAGGTCAGTAGCTTCACCCAATTTTGTCATCATATGTTGTGGCTGCTGAGAACATGGTATCTTAATCCCACTGGTGTATTTCCCGACATCTCACACAGCTGTGCTGGACATGTGTGGCCCAGATAAGCCTGGCCAAGCATGAAGATATTGGTAGGTACATAGAGAGATAGATAGATGATAGATAAATAGATAGATAGATAGATAGATAGATAGATAGATAGATAGATAGATAACAGATAGGGAGATAAGGAGATAGATAGAGATAGATATTTATATAGCTATGTATAGCCATCGAAGCCTCCAAATTCTTCTCTGCGTTGGTCATTTAGGAGTTTTGGCAGCCACAACATACACAATCGAGGCAGGCTGTGTGGTTAGAGTAGCAAGGGCCGTGCTGGCTGTGTCACGTAGGGCGGTGGGTTTTAGGTATCAAGCCCACATTGTCATCCTTTTTATTCTTGGGATTTTTGGTCACTGTCTTCATTCGACTTCTTGGCATAAAATGATTAAGAATCTTTTCCTTTGCTGTTCTTGATTCTGCTTAAATGCCTGGCGTGGCTTTCAGGTGAGATTTCTTGACCTATGTTCATGGCACTCTTTTATGCCTTCAGTGGGAAAAAGTAGTTTTGCTGACTATGGCCATGTGCCTTCACTGGAACAGTTGCCATGAGCTGAAGAGAGAGTTTGTTCTCCCTTTGTATTGTCACAGAGCTGGGCCCTAGATAATGCTAGAAACAAAAAGAGGCTGAATTGTTCCCACTGAGTTTTGTTACCTTCAGTGTTGCTGCTATAACATGAAGGGCAGAAATGGTGGATATGAGGACGTCACGGCGAAGAGCCTGGGAAGGAAGCCGGGGGAAAGGGTCCCTGGATAGACTGGCCTTCTAGCTGGACTGCAAATAAGGGCAATAGACATCTATGTTGGGAATGATTTCTAAGCTTCAGAGTGCGTGCTCGACACTCACTAACAGAGGCTCTTTATCTGCACTAAATCTGAAGCTCTCAATGCCATTGGAGCTCAAGTCCATGACCACCACGTTTCAGTTCAGTGGCAGACTGTCACGTCCTTGAGTTGTATATGAATAGCTGTGTCTATCAAATGTACTTGAGTGCTGAGGTGAAAGAAGAGCTAGCTATACCAAATGGAATCCGTAAAAGCTTATTAAAAGTAGACAGGTCCCCAATATTTGAAACACCAATAGCGATGCTCAGTGCACTTTTAGGCACTTGAGATGAACCAGATGGAAGGTCAAAGGTAAAGGGGAATGCTTCAAACGAAGTGAGGGATGAATCTGAGCTGTGGAAGTGTGTGTTCTCTCAAAGCAATGACCCATCACTGAACACAGCCAAAATGTTCATGACTTATTTCATTTGATTCCCCTCCTCTGTGTTTCCTCTATTATCTCTTTCTGGAATGGCTATTATTCAGACCCTGGACTGCCTGGATTGTTCCCTGGTTTTGACCTTTGGCTTCTGTTTTGTATATCTTTATCTTTTTGCTATTTATTCTGAGAGACGTCCTCAAATTAATCTTTAACGTTTTTATTGAGTTTGTCATTTCTATTGTACTTTTATTTCGTAAGGACTGTTTTTATTCTCTCAATTGTCTATATATATGTATATATATATATGTATATATATGTATATATATATGTATATATATATATATATATATATATATATATATATATATATATATATATATATATATATAAATATTTGGAGGATGCACTATGTTCTCTTATTCTCTAATGGCAGTTTTTAAAAAGACACTTTCTGTTCTAGATACGGTTTCTGTTTCTCCAGATTGCTTTTCCCCCCGTTTGTTTTGCTCTCTGTCTTCTATTTTAGAAGTCTTCCTCAGAAGTCTGGTACCTTGGTTGTACGCACATGATTAAGGGTCGGGGGCTTGCTGAATGGAAGCTCTGAGTAACTAGGAAGCGGCAATGGCTTGTTGACTTTGAGTTTCACTTCTGGGTGATCTGAGTGGGCGGTTTGGGAATCCTCAGTATTGATGTCCTTTGTTTCCACTTCGGCTAGTCAGATTCCCCCCAAAAGTTTTCCTGACTCTTGTATGGAGGGTAAAGTTCTGGAAGCAGAGAGGGGCAGGAGGGCCAAGAGTCTCACACTTGGCATGTTTATAGCCGCTCAATCCCTTGTTTTTGGCATGATACCCACATCCTCACATGTGCTTCTAGGTTTCCAGGCTCCCAAATCTTCTGTTTGACCCTCTTCAGAAAATAAACCTTCAGATTCTGTTGTGGTTAAGGAGGGCGCCCAGAGACCTAGCTAAAGCTCTCTCTCTCTTTTTCTCCCACTTCCAGAAGTACCTGGTGTTGATCTTTTCCCTTTCTTTCTTTTTTCAGGCTATTCAAATTATTTGTTTCATTTTTTTCCCCTCCTTTTCTGCCTCCCTCCCCCCACTCCGGTTCAAGCCATTGTTTCTCAGTCTAGTTGTGTAGGACACAGCTGCGTGGCCCATGCTGGTATTATGAGCCTTGCGCTCCCCCTGGCTGAGGCAATCGGTTGCCAGCCGTCTGCTCACGGCAGCACAAAGCAGCCCACAGCCACTCACGCTGTCCACCAGCTGCTCCTGGCAGCACACTAGCTCACGGCAGCTCACCCCGACCTCCGGCTGTTCACGGCAGCCCAGCTTCAGGGTGAGCCGTTGTTCACAATCTTAGCTGTAGAGGGTCCAGCTCAGTGGCCCATGTGGGAATTGAACTGGCGACCTCGGCGTTAGGAGCACAGTGCTCCAACCGCCTGAGCCACTGGACCGGCCCAAATTATTTATTTCATATTGAGTGAGTTTTGGTAGTTTGTGCTTTTCAAGGAATTGGTTCATTTTATCTAAGTTCTCAAATTTATGTGTGTAGAGTTCTTTGTATTCTTATTGTTCTTTTAATGGCTAGAGTCTATAATGATATCCTGTTTCATTCCTGATATTAGTCATTTGTGTCATTTCTCTTTTTTCAGTCTAGCTATATAGGTTTGTTAATTTTATATGCTTTTTCAAAGAACCAACTTCTTGTTTTTTTGATTTTCCATAATAATTTTGTTCTTTCAATTTCATCGATTTCGTCTCTTATTATTTCCATTCTGCATCTCCGTGCCCACTGCAGCACTGCTCGTGATACTTTTCTTCTATTCTATTGTAAGCATTTGGTGCCATAAATTTCCCCTTTAACATTGCTTCAGTTAGGTCTCCAAAATGATCACATGTTGTACTTTTAGTTCAGTGTATTTTTTTACTTCCCTTGAGACGCCTTCTTCGATCTGTAGAGTATTTAGAATGTGCTCTGTAGTTTCCAAGAGTTTAGAAATGTTCGTGTTGTCTTTCTCTTATTAATTTCTAGTTTGATCCCACTGTGGTCAGAGAACAAACCCTGTATGCTTTCAATTCTTTTAAAGTACTTGAAGTTTGCTTTCTGGCCCAGGTGTGGTTTATCTTGGTCTTATGCTCCATAAGAGCTTGAAAGGAATGTGCATTCTGCTGTCATTGGATGGCGTATTCTATAAATGTTGATTAGATCCTTTGGTTGATGGTGTTGAATTCTTCTTTATCTTTGCTGATTTTCTGCCTGTTTTTTCCATCTGTTGTTGAGAAAGCAGTGTGGACATTTCAACTATAAATGGGTATCTACTTTCCTTTAAGTTCTATCAGATTTTGCTTCACAAGTTTCTCAGCTCTGCCATTTGGTGTACACACATTTAGGATTCATAGTGGATTAGCTCTTTTTTGTTGTTGTTAATTACAAGCATTTTAAAAATGAGTTTCAGGTATACAAAACAATATAGTGATTAGACATTTATATATCTCACAAAGTGATAACACCAGTAAGTCTATTACCCATCTGGCACGGCCCATGGTTATTATAATATTATTGTATTATTGACTATATTCCCTATGCTGTACTTTATATCCCCATGATTATTTTTTCAATTATAGTTGACATTGAGTATTATTTTACATTAGTTTTAGGTGCACAGCATAATTGTTAGGCATTTACATATTTTATGAAGTGATCCCCCAGTAAGCCTAGTACCCATCTAACACTATACATAGTTTTACAATATTATTGACTATATTCCCCATACTATACTTTACATCCCTGTGACTATTTTGGTGATGATCTTTTCAAGAATTCTCTTGTATAATTATGATTGATCCTCAGCTTTTCCCACTGCTGCCTTAGAATTTGGTGTTCTCTGTGTCCTTGTGGACTCATGCCTAAAACAAACGGCTCACTTTACTTGTAGTTGAGTTTCAGGAAGGAGTGAAATTTGATACATGTTCAGTTTTTACCTTGAACCTTACTCTTGCTTTTGCAACACTGTTTTTTCTAATACAAGCAATACAAGTTATATATCCTCATAATTTACAGTCTAACATCGCTACTACTAATAGTTGAGTCATTTAAGAATATGTAAAGAGCACCTCTGTGCCTAGCTGGGTGCTTGGGATACAGTGATGGACAAGACAAGAGAGGTCCTTGCTCTCATGGAGGTCAGAGTTTTTTGAGTATTCAATAGCAATTCCTCCTTGATTTCACACTTGCTTCAAGGGCTCCCCATTGACCAGCCAAGATCTCAGCTATCCTGTCCTTTTCATCTCCCTGTCCTTTTCACAGCCATCCTCTGGGGATTGATGTGCTTTAAATATCCACAGGGTAAACTGAGTTTCCCTCTGCAAGCCCAGGTACATTCCTGGGCAGCTGGTTCCATCCACCAATTTTTTCCCCAGCCAGCCCTCTTCTCAAACATTTTCTTTGTCAATATCTATTGACTCCTGAGTTTGTCAAGGAGGTCAAAGGGCATGTGAGGCTCTCAGAGCTGAATGTTCTTGTTGAATACTTGTATACAGCCTGTACTCAGATTCCTGACATACAGTCTGATCTACCCTCTTCTGTCTTGCAGGTCAGAGATGCTGTGATGGCAGCTGGCATTGCAGGAGTGGGCATGGCAGCCATAGGCCTCATTGGCGTCTTCTTGTCAAGAAACAAGCAACAAAAGCAATAAGTTGAAGAGACTGTCCTGCTAGCAATTACTTTATACATTAAGGGGGTCTTGTTTTGCTAGAGGTTTTGAGATTTGGTTTATGAATTTCATTCTGTTTTTTATAATAAGGCTTATTTTCACAGAATTAAATAAAGCCCAATAAGGGAGGATTTTATTGGGGGAAATGCAGCAAGAACTGCCTGGTGTGAAATCCATTGAGGGCACAGCTGGGCTCTGTTCCTGGTGATGCCAGCTTGTGCCTTTGCCCTTTGGTGACTTCCTATCACTTTCTCTTTGTGAGATGCATTCTTTACCGTGCAGGAAAAAGTCCAACTCTGGTTATCTCAAGTAATGGGCGTTTTTGTTTGTGAGGGTACACGTAGGCAGCAAGGGAGACACACCTGACTGATATACAAGAACAGGAACCATAGTATAGCCAGGACCTTGGCCTAGAACTAGACCTGGGATATCTTCTAGACTCAGCAGTCTGTAGATGTTCAGTGGAGTTCAAACCAAACCAAAGCAAACCAAATCAAACCTCCGCCATAAGGAAAATCAGTGCATGCTCTTGCCAATCTTGTTAAAACTGCCCTTACCTCCCTCTGCTCTCCACATCTTTCCTCTGCCTTGTTACGTCCACCTCCCTCCCCCAGCACTCCTGCTTTCTCACCGCTTGGGCTTACCATGACCCTCCCCCCTCCAGGTCTCTGATCCCACACTTCCTCCTGCAGCCTCTCTTCCCACATCAGCTCAGCTCCATCTCTTCCCAGCTACCTGCCAGATGCTCCTAGTTCAAGTTCCTGAGAGAATCTGATTGGCTCAGCTCATCACATCCTAGCTCAGCCTGCTGATTGGCTGCTATTGGGTCCGGTGACCCCACTAGGCCAATGAGCTCTGCTTGATGGGGTCGGGTCACATGGTACAAGGTTGTCTCAGACCCTATCAGCTGGGGGTGTAGCAGGCCTCAGGCCTGACCTCCCTTCTGCGTAGCCCTTCATAGGGGAAAGGAGTGACCTCTTGTGGCTAGTCCCTTGAGGCTTGCTGCTACTGCTCACGGCTTGCCAGCTGTGCAGAGTGACCATTTCACTGAAAGGGGCTTTGGTGGGTTCCTCAGAAATACTCTGCTGGGGCTATGAATGTTTCCTTCATCAGCCCTGGTTGTCAGGATACCATCTATTGGAATCCTGGTCAGGACTGTCAAGGAAGAGGAAACTGAATCTCTAAATTTAAGTAGAGTTCTATTTAGGCCTTACTGAGGGCTAGCCTGGAAACAGTGCTCTAACTTGGGGGACGTGAGAGGCATTTATATAGGCAAAAAAGTAAACAAAGTTACATTTAATACATTAGGATTTACAATTAGAGTACATATGCCTCCATGGTTAACAGTTTTACATCAGATGGAAGGGATGCATAGAAAAGATAAGGTTGAGTTGCTTCTGAACCTTCTGGCATGGGGAAACTGGGAGCAGGGTGTGGAAACAATAAAATTACTTGGAAACTCTTGAGGTGAACCTTTGATCAGGATATAGGAAGAACAACTTTCTTGTAATCATTGTCTTTTAGTGTTGCATCATTGCATGGTGGATATGTGCCTCACCCCTATGGTTGCCTTAGTAAGGACTTGTAGTGAGGCTCTTTGTTCTTCCTTGGTTGCTGATTTAGTCAGAGGACCTTAGGTACCCTTTTCTTTCCTCAGGACTTACAAATGGCTCCAGGCCAGCTCCCTCCTGCTGGGCCCACATCTAGTCCAGGGTAAACACATGCCCATCCACTCCCCAGTGTTGATATAAGAATAGTTTTCTCCGGTGCAGTTTCCTTTCTTTTTGTCTGAGCTCTATTGATATAATATCTCCTGCCAGTTCTCAAGCTCCCCAAACCCAAGGGACACAGGCCACATTCAAAGAGTGGGTCTCTTGAATTCCCTTCTCTCACATGGCAAAAGGTGATAGGGCTGCCTCTTAAAGATCCTCCAAGAAAATGAAGGATGTTGGCTAGGTCAGTTGGGATTAGTTAGGCCCATTATGTAAATGGAGCATGCTGGTTGTCAAAATGGATTGGTTCCTTTCAAGATGAAGAATGCAGGTGGTCTAGTCAGCACGATGAGGAGGCAGTAAAATCCATATCTGCATATGTAGCAACTGTTGACCCATAATGTTTGTTGTTTGGCCTTGTGCTGAGTTCAGCAACAAGCCAGCAACTTAACAGTAGTCCCAAGAGGTGAGACATAGGCCCCATTTCTTCAGTGGCCTCTTGACTCCATTTTAAGTGACTCTTAGCAATGCTTATTCCATTTTACGTTCTCCATTCTCAAAACACAAGAAAAGATAACAAAAGCGCCGTTTCAATTAAAAAAGAAAGAAAGATAAATTACATACAAGAAGTGGGATGTGTAGAAATAACCAAATAAGATGGAAGAACTAATTGCAAATGTATTGGGAGTCACCCTAAATATAAATGGGCTAAACTTGCCAAGTAAAAGACATACATTACACTGGATTAGGAAACGAATCCAGGGAATACAGTTTACAGCAGATACACTGAAAATATAAGGACACAAAGATTGAAATGAAAAAGATGCACATCTTGTATGACAACTAGTCTGATGTCTTAAAAAAGTTAATGTTTTCAAGAGAAAAACTGAAGGTGTGTGAAAACTGTCTTAGATTGAAAGACATGTTCTCCAACAACCAAAGCAACCAAATGTAAAAAACAACTATAAAAGCAATTTAGAATAATTGGGGAAATGAGAATATGGACTGGTTATTCAATAATATTAAGGAATTGTTAATTTTATTAAGTGTGATAATGGTATCAGGTTCATGTAAACACATGACCAAATTAAAAAAATAGATGAAGATAAAGCAAATACGGTAAAACAGTAAATTTTAAATCTAGGCAGTGGATATATGTGTAGTCATTGTACTAGTCTTTCTAGTACTTTTTACATGTTAAAAATTTACATAGTAAATAACTTAGATATCTGAAATTTGAACTTGAAAATTTAAGTAAAAGAAGAGTTTGAATCTACTTCAATAAATTACATAATAACTTAAAAACTAAAAGCAAAAACATATGCTAGGCAAATACTAAAAACTGATATACTAACTAAAAGCAAGTATATTGATATCAGAAAATATAGGCTTTAAGGAAAAATTATTGCTAGACAGAAAGAAGATAAAAAATGTGGCATATTAAGAAATACATTTGGTCTTTGTCTTTGGTTCCTGGACAAGCTCCTAAAACCCTTGAATTTCCTGAGTATAAGAATATATTTTGTTATTCATAACAAGCTCCCTATGGATCACACCAGAGTTTGTGCCTCATGAATTGACTTAGAGTGGGGACCCTAGACAGCCTTAGGATGGGGCTGGTCATCAGAAAGACCAAGTGATTAGAGGTTGGCACTTTTAGGCCCACCCACTGATCTCTGGGAAGGGGAGGGAGGCTGAAGATTAAGCTCTATAAAAACTCCTAAACCAGGAGACTTGATGGGCTTCTGGGTGGTGAACACATCGGGGGTGCTGGGAGAGTGGCATGCTTAAGAGGGCATGCACCAATATATGGTGATGGAAAGAGAACTGACTCTGGGTGGTGAACACACAATGTGAGATATAGATGATGTAATACCAAATTGTTCACCTGAAATCTATGTAACTTTACTAAGAATTGTCACCCCAATAAACTTTAATTTAAAAAAAAAAGAGGGCATGGAAGCTGCTTGCATCCCTCTGCCTCGTTATAGAGAAAACCACAAGCTCAAAATGGTATCACTCATGCTAAAAGCCCAAAATACCAAACCTAGATTTAATACCTGCTCTAATTGCAGTTTCAACTTTTCGGAAATGGAATCTTAATCAACTAGTCTGGAATTTTCTGGTCAAGTACCAGCAAGGTAATCTGTCACGTGGGCCTTTTCCACCACCGTTCCCCCCATTCCTCCCCTCCTCCACAGAAATAAGAGGCAATCTGCGTGATAAAAATCCTTGTTGTTCCCTTCCCCCAAAAGTAGATGTCCTGGCCCCAAAATTATCCTTTCTTTTCCTTTGTTAATAGCTCCCTTGCTTCATCCTTCTGCCAATAAAAACCTTCCATGTACAACCCCTCAGAGCACCCTTCTACCTGCTAGACAGGATGCTGCCCGATCCATAAATTGCTTAATAAAGCCAAGAAGACCTTTAAATTTACTCACTTGAATTTTGTTTTCAACAAATGTGAAAGTCAATATACTAGTCATGGTTCTCCAGAGAAAAAGAACCAATAGGATCTACAAAGGCCTGACAATTAAGTTCGAGAACTTGTTGCAACGATGTTGCTAAACTTTTTTGATATCAGAGGGATTATTCATTATGAATTTGTACCAACTGGGCAAACAGGTAAGCAAGTTTACTATTTGGAAGTGCTGAAAAGGCTGCATGAAAAAGTTAGATGAAAACAATCTGAACTTTTCACCAACAATTCATGGCTCTTGCATCATGACAATGCACCAGCTCACACAACAGTGTCTGTGAGGGAGTTTTTAGCCAGTAAACAAATAACTGTATTGGAACACCCTCCCTACTCACCTGATCTGGCCCCCAGTGACTTCTCTCTTTACCTGAAGATAAAGGAAATACTGAAGTCATTTTGATGACATTCAGGACATCAAGGGTAATACGATGACAGTTCTGATGGCCATTCCAGAAAAAGAGACCCAAAATTGCTTTAAAGGGTGGACTCGGTGTTGACGTCGGTGCATAGCTTCCCAAGGGGAGTACTTGGAAGGTGACCATAGTGATATTCAGCAATGAGGTATGTCGCACTTTTTCTAGGATGAATTCGTGAACTTAATTGTCTGACCTTGTAGATAGATGTAGGTACAGGTACAGATATAGATATATGAGGAAATTTACTATAGGAAATGGTTCATATGGTTATGGAGAACAAAAAGTCTTGCAATCTGCTATCATCAAGCAGAGAACCAGGAAAGCCGGTAGTGTAATTTTTTCAGAGGCTGAAGAAGTAAAAATAAGGTGGTGGAGGCCACTGGTGTTCAAGGGCAGAAGAAGATGGACATCCCAACTCAAGAAGAGAGCGAGTTTGTACTTCCTCCACCTTTTTTTAAAATTTAATTAATTAATTAATTTATTTATTTATTTTATTGGGGAAGGGGTACAGGACTTTATTGGGGAACACTGTGTACTTCCAGGACTGTCTTTTTTTTCCCCCAAGTCAAGTTGTTGTCCTTTCAATCTTAGCTGTGAAGGGTGCCATTCAGCTTCAAGTTGTTGTCCTTTCAATCTTAGTTGTGGAGGGCACAGCTCAGCTCCAGGTCCAGTTGCCGTTGTTAGTTGCAGGGGGCACAGCCCACCACCCCTTGCCGAAATCAAACCAGCAACCTTGTGGTTGAGAGGACGCGCTCCAACCAACTGAGCCATTCCGGGAGCTCAGTGGCAGCTCAGCTCAAGGTGCCATGTTCAATCTTAGTTGCCGGGGGCGCTGCCCACCATCCCTTGTGGGACTCGAGGAATTGAACTGGCAACCTTGTGGTTGAGAGCCCACTGGTCCATGTGGGAATCTAACCGGCAGCCTTCGGAGTTAAGAGCATGGAGCTTCAGTCGCCTGAGCCACCGGGCCGGCCCTTCCTCCACCTTTTTGTACTATTTAAGCCCTCTGTGGATTAGATGATGCCTGCCCACACTGGTGAGGCCAATCTTCTTTACTAAGTTTATTAATTCAAATGCTAATCTCATCAGGAAACACCCTCAGAGACATACCTAGAAATAATGTTTTACCATCTACCTGAGCATCCCTTAGCTCAGTCCAGTTGACTCATAAAATGAATCATCACAGGCAAAAATACAAAGGGGGGCAGAGCACAAGGCTCATAATACCAGCATGGGCCAGGAAGCTGGGTGTGGGCCGGGATCATTTGTGAAGCCCACAAATGGACACATGGACCAGGGAGAGGCAAAAATTTGTAAAGGAAGATAGTTTATTAGAGTCAGGGGAAGAGGTTGCAGCTCCCGAGTGGAGGGGGGAGGGGAGGGTCCCGAATGGCAACGCCCCATGACTGAGGCAAAAGCTCTTACTTTTATACCTTCCCTTGCCTGCTTGGGGAAGGGTCTGGGCCTTCTAATTGAATTCATCTATCAGGTTTGTCCTGTTTGCCCATCTTTGTCCGGCCAGAAGGGACTTGAGATTATTTATTAACCTCAAGGCGTATTGTCATGTCCCTGTCCTGGAGTGAAGGAGACATTCCAGGACCTGGAGTCTCAGGATATGTCTTCTTTTTATTTATTGCATCAGGGATCCCCCTGTCTACCTAGCAATCATACTAACTAACCTGTGTCACTGTGGTAGTTTTGTTTCTTTTTCTTTTCTGAATAAACTGCTTTTTTGGTGGATTGTCTGGAGAGTTATTTTGGCCAGTCGACACCGTACAAATCAATAAGAAAAAGACAACCCAAGAGAAAAGTGGACAAATATATTGATGGATCCTTCAGAGAGGAGTACATACAAATGTTCAATAATCATAGTGTCGTGCGGGAGACCCTGCTCGCTGCGCCATGTGTCGTGCGGGGCGGGACTCTGTCCCCACACATAGAAATGTGAATTAAAAGATCCTGTTGTCGATGAAGAAACATCCAGCCTAAGAGTAAAGCTTAAGAGTTTATTTGAGCCAAAGTGACAATTGTTGGGAAGCAAAAATCTCAACAAATTGAGAAAATGCTCCACAAAATGGCGGTTTGCAATTTATTTGAAACATAGACTCAAAGGAGGAGAGTTACATGAAATCCATTGGTGGTAGATGAAGGGGGTGAGAGAAAGCAAAATGGGAAATCTCTGGGATTGGGTAAGAGTAAATTGGAGAGACAGGTACTTCTTTTACATAGGTGGTACAAGATAGTTAATAATTTACAAAGAGATGTTAATCAAGGGACAAGAATAACAATGAGGGACTCTGTACTTTCCTGCTCAGGTCCTCAAAAAGGGATTGCTGACATTCCAAGGATGTCATCTTAGATGCAAAAAGACAATCGACAGGCCCACTTAAGGTGAAGATTGACTTTATGAAGGAAGCTTCCGGCTAGAGATGTGACTTCCCATCATGGCCCACCTTGGTTATGAAGTTTTTTATGTTCACACCATCTCATGTGGTTATTTACAGTTTCCTAAGTTTGTCAGGTTTAACCTGTGGCTCCTTTTCCGTTCTCACTGTGCTATAGCTAATGTGCTGACAAATATTTAAAAAGATGTTGAGCAATTGCAACTGCGGGGTGCTGCTGGTGGGAAGCTAATTTTATATTCTTTCTCTAATAAAGCTGGAGATCATACCTTACAAACCCAGCGACTCTGCTTTGTGACTCTTTCGTGAGTGATAACTTCAATTTGGTGGGTCACAATCAATATGTTAGAAGAAGTAAATGAAACAGAATGATAGAGAACAGAATTTATCAGAGTAACTCATCTAGATTTTGGTAAGACTTTTATTTATATACCTCAAGCCTATATATATCCTGATACATTACAAAATGTATTTCTTACTGTGGGTCTTCGTTAAGAAGGTTTGCAAGTCTCTGCTTAGAAAAGCCTCCAAGTGCACTAGGAAGCTTGTGGGGAGATGCTCACGGCAGATTAGTCTCTAATGGTGATACACTGGGAACATTCCAATAGCCATTGACAGAAGACAGGATAATTAAATTGTGCTACATTCAATGTGAACATGAATGAACAATGCTATCGACGTGCAACCTAATCTTGGGGAAAAAATAATCAAGTTGTAGAATGTAAGATGTTTGAATCTGATTTTGCCAAATTCGAAAAAATGAAAACTGAATATACATTGGATGCGCCAAAAAAAATGTATGAGCATTTTAAGAGATCTTATCTATGTATTACTTTTCAAAGTTGAATTGAATTGCATAGCAATGTGTGTTATGGCGTTCGCGCAAAAGATGACGTTAGTCAAATGAATGCTAGCATCATTTATTGTATTGAAATTTTAATATGTGTATACAATTAGAAAATGTGTATACAGTTTTTTGGCATCCTCTGTATTGTTGACGGACACTTTTATGCATGTAAAACATGTTTGAAAGGCAAGACAGTAATAGAGGGAAAGGAACATGGGGCTAATATATATATATATATTTTTTAATTTAGCTTTTTTTTTTTTTTAAGATTTTATTGGGGAAGGGGAACAGGACTTTATTGGGGAACAGTGTGTACTTCCAGGCCTTTTTTCCAAGTCAAGTTGTTGTCCTTTCAATCTTAGTTGTGGAGGGTGCCGTTCAGCTTCAAGTTGTTGTCCTTTCAGTCTTTGTTGTGGAGGGCGCAGCTCAGCTCCAGGTCCAGTTGCTGTTTCTAGTTGCAGGGGGCGCAGCCCACCATCCCTTGCGGGAGTTGAACTGGCAACCTTGTGGTTTGAGAGCCCGTGTTCCAACCAACTGAGCCACCTAGAAGCTCAGCGGCAGCTCAGCTCAAGGTGCCGTGTTCAATCTTAGTTGCTGGGGGCAGAGCCCACCATCCCTTGCGGGATTCGAGGAATTGAACTGGCAACCTTGCGGTTGAGAGGACACTGGCCCATGTGGGAATCGAACCGGCAGCCTTTGGAGTTAGGAGCACGGAGCTCTAACCGCCTGAGCCACCGGGCTGGCCCTAATTTTTTAATAACATCTTTATTGAGGTATAATGCACATACCATATAGTTCACCCATTTTAAAGTGTACAATTCGTGGTTTTTAGTATATTCACAGAGTTGTGAAACCATTGTTACGGGAGTCTCGGTTCTTCTTGCTGACGCAGTGAAGAATCGAAGGTGAGCAATCTGATCAATATGCAAGCAGGGTTTATTAGTGATAAGTTCTCAGGGAAGAGAACAGGCCTAGGACCCAGGTGGGAGAGAGGCATAAACCCCTGTCCCCTTGTCCAGAGGACTTATATAGTTTGCCGGGTAGGATGAGGGAGTTACATATTGATTGGGCAGGAAAAGGTGGTGCCTGCTCTTCCACGGGAGGGCGTGACCCCCTAACATGGGTGGAAGTCTGTTGACGCAGATCCTTATCTTGCTGCAGACCACCTCCTGTCATCTGTTGTTGTAAAAACATATACCTGGCTGGAGGTGGTTATAGGCACTATGGACCCCTTCCCACCCCTTCTCCTACATTTTCTAACTTCTGTCAAGCACCATTACGACAATTAATTTTAGGATATTTTCATCACCTCAAAAAGAAACTCTGTACCCTTTAGCTATCATCTCCCAGCCTCTCCAACCCCCCAGCCCTATACAATCACGATTCTACTTTTTGTCTCTATATATTTGCTCATTCTGGACATTACATATAAATAGAATCTCATAATATGTGGCTTTTGTGACTGGTTTCTTTCACTAGCATGCTTTCAAGTTTCCTCCATGTTATAGTGTGTATCAGTACTTCCTTTGTATGGCAGAATAATATTACACTATATAGATATACCTAATTTTGTTTATTCAACCATCAGTTGATGGAAATTTGGGTTGTGTGTGCGTTTCGGCAATTATGAATAATGCTGTGTACGTGTGTGTACAGACATTTTTGTGTCGTGGGGCTTATTTAAGATATTGGTTATTTTCTATTTCTTCAACTAGGTTGTTGGTGAATGGGTGTTTTATTGTTATCATGAGTATTCTTCTATATAGATATGATTTAATAAAAATCATTAAAAATATATGTAGTTTATGATATTCCTGGAAGGGTACCAAGAAACCGATGAGGTTGCCCCTCGGGGGGGAACTGGGTGGCTGCAGGCTGGGGTTGGGGAGTTTGGAGGCTTATCTTTCCCTTTATGGACATTTACACAATGAAAAAAATATGCACACAGACACAGACACAGACACACACACACACACACACACACACACACACACACACACACAAGACCAAAAAATGTGTGTATTCCAGGCTGTGGTCCTAGCTTGCCAGCAGGCTGGGTGTATGGCCCTTGCCTGACTTTCTGTCTGTCTGGCAGCACTTTGGCCCTTTTGCACCCAGCAGCTGCATGGACAGTAGTGGGACGAGCAGAACCCCCAGCCCGCCAGCTCTGGCTTTGGTGCCTCTCCTTTCATGTGCTCTTGGGCCTGATTGGCTGACATCCTGAAACAGATTGGATTCGGTGAAAAGACACAAGCCCCAGAATGGGGACAGTGCCGTTTCTTCCTGCTCTGCCCTGCACAGCACAGTCAGTCAGTGTGCCAGCCCTGCCTGAGGTCTCTTCAGCTGCCAGCGCCAGCCAAGTCCTCTTGCTCAGGGAAAGGGCTGTGATGTTGCAAGGGAGTGGCTCTGATTGGACGAATTGAGATTACCTGGCTCAAGGCCAGCCACTCAAAAGGTGTCCAGTATCAAGCGGGGGCCAGCCAACCCTACTCTCTCCCTGCAGAACCAAGGATGGGAGATACTTCCAGGATGGTCCCGCTGACACCAGAGGAGAACGGAGTGGAAATTCTGAGAGCGGCCGCGTGTCCACAGGAGCAAGGCCATCTGGGCTGTGAGATGGCTGGTCTGCAGAGATCTGTGCTTCCTGAATAGCTGTCCGGTCTCGGTTCCAGGCCACCTGTCTCCTAACAATGAAGCTTTTTGTATCTGAAGAGCCTGAAGAAGGTGTTACTGGTCCTTTCCTCCCCGGCACATGCCCCACAGTGAGGGTGCTCAGCACCCTCCCCGTTCCCACCCACCCTTCCCTGTTGAGTTTGCCCAGGGGGTTGTAGCCCATAAGTAACATCAAATGAGAGATACTTATTTGGGGCTTTGTGTGGGTAGCATGCTGGTGCCTAAAAAAGCAGCCTCTCCATACCCAGGTATTCGTGGAATTGGGGTTTCCATTTGGTCTAGAATGTGTGTTATTGATCTGTGGGCCAGAGGGCAAGAGGGAGGTGGTCTGTTTCCATACTTCTGGTCGAGCGGACTCACTGTTTACAGTGTGGAGGGAGCGTGCTTCTTCTTCTTTATTATTTTTTTTAAATTAAAGTTTATTGGGGTGACAATTGTTAGTAAAGTTACATAGATTTCAGGTGTACAATTCTGTATTACATCATCTATAAATCCCATTGTGTGTTCACCACCCAGAGTCAGTTCTCTTTCCATCACCATATGTTTGATCCCCTTTACCCTCATCTCCCACCCCCCTCCCCCCTTACCCTCTGGTAACCACTAAACTATTGTCTGTGTCTATGAGTTTTTGTTTCTCATTTGTTTGTCTTGTTCTTTTGTTGTTTTTGGTTTACACATATCAGCGAAATCATATGGTTCTCTGCTTTTTCTGACTTATTTCGCTTAGCATTATACTCTCAAGATCCATCCATGTTGTCACAAATGGTCCTATTTCATCTTTTCTTACCAACGAATAGTATTCCATTGTGTATATATACCACAACCTCCTTATCCATTAATCTATCGAAGGACATTTTGGTTGTTTCCATGTCTTGGCCACTGTAAACAAAGCTGCAATGAACATTGAAGCACACATGTCTTTATCTCTAAATGTTTTCAGATTTTTTGGGTAGGTTCCCAGGAGAGGGATTGCTGGGTCATATGGTAATTCTATTCGTAATTTTTTGAGGAACCTCCACACTGCCTTCCATAACGGCTGCACTAATCTGCGTTCCCACCAACAGTGTATGAGGGTTCCTTTTTCTCCACAGCCTCTCCAACATTTGTTATTATTTGTCTTGTTGATGATAGCCATTCTGACTGGGGTGAGATGATATCTCATTGTGGTTTTTGTTTGCATTTCTCTGATGATTAGTGATGTTGAGCATTTTTTCATATGTCTATTTGCCATTTGTATGTCTTCTTTGGAGAAATGTCTCTTCAAGTCCTCTGCCCATTTTTCAGTGCTCCTCATCCCTCATCTGTGGTCAGGGAGGGTCCTGTGTGCTCTTCCTCCCTCAGCTCCAGGATCCAGCAAATGCCTGGCTTGGAGCAGGAGCAAAGAACTGTGCGAGGAGGAGGGCTGGAGGGTCAGTGGGGCCAGCACTCCCGCCCATTTTCTTCTCTGTCAGCGAGGGCAGGGCTGTCCAAGAGATGGTTTCCATCTAGGAAGCAGGAGGGGACTATTCACTCTGAAATTAAAAGTCTAATTAAGGCAAGGCCTGGCTACTGTCCACTGCGGCAGGTGGCAGAGGTTAATGTGAGGTTGGGCCCTGTCTAGATAAGGAAATGTTTCCCCAGGCGAGAGAGCCCTGGTTTTGTTTTGACTGCAATAAAGCCCTCCCAGCATCAGCCGATGCAGAGTGAGTTCCACTCTGGAACCTGCAGTGTGCTTTCCCAGAATTGCCTGATTTCCCGTAATAGCCCCGTCTCACCAGCCGCTAGTCAGCTAACTCTGCAAAAGTAATTGCGGTTTAAAGGTTATAAACAATTGCAAAAACTGTGATTACCTTTGCACCAACCTAATAGCTTGTTCCTTTTCAGCTGCATACTAGACTCCAGTTTCTGAGGTCAATTTCAGGTTAAAAATTGTCAGGTTGTTTCCGCAGCCCAGGTCTTTGCCTCTCCCCTCAGCTGCTCCTCATGGTTTCACGTGCAGGAGCTGACTCTTGACACATCCTTCTTGACTGGTTTCCCCTACAAGCACTTGAGCAGCTGTTTGCATTGCTACAGGCTGAAAAGTGTCTCACTAGGTCTGGGATTTGGTTCATAGTTTTGCCTCACAGATATTTCTAGAGTCCTTTCTCGTGCTAGCAAGTAGTCTTTATTTTACTGTGTAAAATTTAAGTGTTTAGTATATTCACTGATATGTGTAACTAGCAGCACAACAGTTTTGCAACGTTCTCATGACCTCAAAAGAAACCTCGTATTTTTTAGTTATCACCCTGCGAGTCCCTCATGTCTGCCCCACTCTTAGTCCTAAGCAACCACAAATCTACTTTTTGTCGATTTGTCTGTTTTCGACATTTCACTTTAAGTGACATCATATAATATGATGAGACAGGTGAAGAGTTAACAGAACCAGCTTAAAAATTAACTTCTTGGCTCTGACTCCCTCAGCTGGCTGTGGGAACAGAATGTTTCCTAGAAGAAGCCAACTGTAGTGGCAACCCCTGCAAGCTGACAAGTACCGTACATCCTGCATAGAAAAATATAAAACCCCGGCTGACCAGAAACTCAGCACAGTTATCTACTCTGGACTCTGCCCCGACAACTCTTCTGCCAGTATTTCTCTTCTTAAGTAAGTTTTCCGTTTTCTACCTCTCTGTGCCTAGTGAATGCTTTCACAACCCGTGAGCGACCATGGCAAAATATATAGGCTTTTTTTTTCAATTTCAAAGCTTCTCTTTTTCTTTCATTTATTTTTTCAATATTATTTTATGTTAATTTCAGGTGTATAACATAGTGGTTAGATATTTATATAATTTAAGAAGTACGGTTTATCTACCACATATCAGTGAAATCATATGGTTCTCTGCTTTTTCTGTCTGACGTATTTCACTTAGCAATATAATCTCAAGATCCATCCATGTTGTCATAAATGGTCTTATTTCATCTTTTCTTACCGCTGAATAGTATTCCATTGTGTGTATATACCACATCTTCTTTATCCCGTCATCTATGGAAGGACGTTTTGGTTGTTTCCATGTCTTGGCCACTGTAAACAAAGCTGCAATGAACATTGGAGCACACTTGTCTTTTTGGATGAATGTTTTCAGATTTTTGGGGTAGATACCCAGGAGAGGGATTGCTGGGTCATATGGCAATTCTATTTGTAATTTTTTGAGGAACCTCCACACTGCCTTCCATAGCGGCTACCCAGTCTGCATTCCCACCAACAGTGTATGAGGGTTCCTTTTTCTCCACAGCCTCTCCAACACTTGTTACTATTTGTCTTGTTGATGATAGCCATTCTGACTGGGGTGAGGTGATATCTCATTGTGGTTTTTATTTGCATTTCTCTGATGATTAGTGATGTTGAGCATTTTTTTCATATGTCTATATGCCATTTGTATGTCCTCTTTGGAGAAATGTCTCTTCAGGTCCTCTGCCCATTTTTCAATTGGGTTGTTTGTTTTTTTTGTTCTTGAGTTGTATGAGTTCCTTGTATATTTTGGATATTAGCCCCTTATCGGAGGCACTGTTTGCAAAAATCTTCTCCTATTCAGTTGGTTGCCTCTTTATTTTTTCGATGGTTTCTTTTGCTGTGCACAAGTTTTTAAGTTTGATATAGTCCCATTCATTTATTTTAGCTTTTACTTCCCTTGCCTTTGGAGTCAAATTCATAAAATGCTCTTTGAACCCAAGGTCCATAAGTTTAGTACCTATGTTTTCTTCTATGCAGTTTATTGTTTCAGGTCTCATGCTTAAATCTTTGATCCATTTTGAATTAATTTTGGTACATGGTGACAGATAGCAGCCCAGTTTCATTCTTTTGCACGTGACTTTCCAATTCTGCCAGCATCATTTATTGAAGAGGCTGTCTTTTTTCCATTGTATGTTTTTGGCTTCTTTGTCAAAAATTATCTGTCCATATTTATGTGGGTTTATGTCTGTGTTCTTAATTCTATTCCATTGGTCTACGTGTCTGTTTTTCTGCCAATACCATGCTGTTTTGATTATTGTTGCCCTGTAGTACAAGCTAACGTCAGGGAGTGCCATACCTCCAGTATTGTTCTTTGTTCTTTTTTCTTAGGATTGCTTTGGCTATTCAGGGTCTTTTGTGGTTCCATAAAAATCTGATGACTTTTTTGTTCTATTTCTTTAAGAAATGCCATTGGGATTTTGATGCGGATTGCATTAAATCTATATATTGCTTTGGGTAACACGGCCATTTTTACTATGTTGATTCTTCCAATCCATGAGCATGGAATGTCTTTCCATATCTTTAAGTTCATTTTCTGGAGACTTTTCACTTTCTTTCTGTGCTGTCTAGTTGCCTTGGTTATTCATGGCAGTTAATGATTTATTATTTATCTTCCTAGACATCTACAGGAGTGGGTTTTGCAACAGGTTGATAGGAAGAGGTCTTTCTTTTGTTTTCCAGTACGTGTTTGTAGAATGTTTTATTTTCTCCCCGGCTGCAGCCTTAGCCTTTTTTTCTCTCTCACACTGTAGTGCTATGTTTTCTCTGCACTATTCCAGCTTCTCACACAATGGGGGGGATTCCCTGGAAGGCAGGCTTCTCCTCTGTTAACAGTTCGCTTGGGTCATAAGGCACCCCGTCTCTTTAGGAGCTTTAGCAGAAAGCTTTTGAAGTTCCAAAGCTCTTCCTGCACCAGATTCAGAGCCCGTGTGTTTCAGCAGTTCTGTTTACTCCTGCAGGGATCTGCCCAGATAGGTGGGGATAGGGGTAGGGTGGATTGTGAGAGGTGGTCCAGAGCAAAGGTGGTGACCATCACCACAGCCAGTCCTGCTTCCACAGCTCCCTCCCCTTTGCCAGAACTAGTTGAGCTGGTAATCTTTGTCTGCAGTCCACAGTTCTCAGAACTGCAAATATTCTGTTCTTTTGATCTGACACAGCTACTGTTCCACTTCTAGCACTTGGCAGGTGGGGGCGGGGAGAGCTCTGGGAGGGTAGGAAGGGGGCGGCTAGTTTCAGTGCCTAAGGCTTCCATTCTCTGCTTGGCAGTGAAGGCTTTAATCACCGTTTTCAGCCTTCTTCCCTCAGTCTTATCTGTGAGATCTCTGCCGTGAGCGTTGGGTTCAGCCGTGTTATATGCTGCCCCCTTTATTATTGTTTTGTAATCCATGCTAAATCTAAATATTAAACACATGAACCTCTTATTATTGAATCATAACCTCTCGGGTCACCTGGACAAATGTCTTAAAGAGGGGCACATCCCCAGATTCAAATGCAGGTTTTAAATGTAGGTATTTGTTTGCCTGGGAGTCGTCACTGGGAAAACGAAACTGTTAAGACAATAAAAGCCGACGCACACTGGCAGCAACAAATACCATCTTGAGGGAAGGATGGCTTTGGTAAGTCCCCAGAAGACTTTTATTTTAAAGACTAACTCTGTTAGTGGTGATTAGAGGGTTTCTTCCTTGGTTTGCAGCTCCAGCACAGACAGGCACTGGTGCCTGCTGAGGCGTGAAGATCCAGCTATCTGCAGGTGAAAGGTGGGGCATGGGGTCGGGAGCAGGAAGGGCTCCCCAGGGCCTTCCTGAGGGCCCAAGAACAAACGGTGGGCTCAGGGGGAGCAGCTCCTGCCCCTCTGCCCAGGCCCACTTCCTCAGTCACACTGTCCTGGGTTGGTGGGCCGAGCCTGGGAGGGAGGGAAAATGGTTCACAGCGGGGTTGGGTAGTGGTGGGGGCTGCCTGGAAGGTGTTCTTGTGCACCCCTCATCTCCAAACAGCACCAGCCCCTCTGCTTCTCCCTCCATTTCTCTATTCTTCTTCCATATGTGCCTTCTTCCTTTTGGCTCCACAGCACACACAGTTCTTGAGTGCTCACAGGCATCCCGACCCTATGGGAAAGGCTTTTATTGAATCTTTGCAATAATCCTGTGAAGTAGGAGTAATGACTCCCAACTTTACAGACAAGGACACTGAACTCTGGTAAAATGTCTGACCCAAGAGGCAGACAGGGGATTTTCCACCATATAGAAAATTTCTACCTGAGTAGAATTTTCTACATGAGTGAGTAGGAAATATCTGGAATGACACACACCAAGCTGTACAGAAAGTGGACCTTAGCCTTAATGCTAACAGTTTCGATGTGGGTTTTGGGGTGTGTGCGTGTGTGTGTGTGTGTGCGTGTGGGTGTGTGTTGTCGTGCGGGAGACCCTGCTCGCTGCGCCGTTTGTCGTGCGCGGAGGACTTCTTGCCGTGCCATCTTTCAGGCGGGGCAGCCTGCGGGGGTCTCTGCTCCCGCTCCCCATACAAGAACGCAGGATATGGTGAGGTCGAAAAGGAACACCCACGGAGCCATAGGTAGGGGAGCCATACCACCACGGTCTCACTGGAGGCTGGGTTCACCGGACGTGTGACCTGCTGTCCACCTTTCCGCCAACCGACCGACTGACGACTCTTCTCCACTCTCTCCTCTGTTCCTCTCTCTTGGCTCTCCTCTTCCGCTCTCCTCGGCCCTCCTCTTCCGCTCTCTTTGGCTCTCCTCCGTAGCCGCAGCAGTTATACCAGCGGCCAATCGGCTAACCGGCCACAGCCGACAGCCAATCAGCCACAGCCGACGGCCATTCACCATCCGAGCCAGCACCCTTCCACATGAGGCCGAGAGCCTGTAAACTACTCTCTGGGGCTCTGTCCCCACAGTGTTTAACAAGGAAAATGTGTTCATACATTTCTTGTGGAATTAAAAAAATTAATTAAGAAAAAGAAGTAAAGGCTTTGGAGTCAGACCTTTCAAGTGTTGTTTTGTGGCTTTGGGTTTTGTTGTCGTCTTTAATTTCGTTCTCCGAGTACAGTTCATTTAGTAAATGCTTGAATCTGTATTTATCAGTTTTTACAATAATATGCTGATTCTTTTGCATCCACCAAAGGTGACTAATGAATTTTTTTAAATGTCATTATGAACACATTCATATCATTATTCATATATCTGATGTTTCTTTTTGATGCTCCAATTGTCCCATCATTGGTCATGTTGACACTTGACTCCTACAGACAAAGGCTTTACTCTCACACGTATCTCCCCATGAGACTTGCAGTTGACTGCCATCCTCATCTCTCCCAGCAGCAGCTCAAACCCCAGTCAGGGTGGTGCACCCCATGTGGCCCCCCCAGCTCAGCCGAGCCGGGGAGGAGGGGTGCTGGCTGACCTCAGAGCGATCCTAAAATAGAACTCTTATGATAAGGACATATCTTGAATTCTGAGTGTGACCAGGGCAACATACCTCCAGCTCATGCAAACTTGAAAAGGGCATTACCCTGCCATCACATCCAAACATACCCTGTGATCCCCAGCCCAGTCTTGGCCTGGAGCCCAGGTTTCAGCTACCCTAGGTTTGCCTGGGGCATTCTGGGATTGTTAAGGGCATAACTTTGGAAATATTCAGACCTAGGTTTCAATCTTGCTCTTGTACTCACTAGGTAACTATGTTTTGGCTAGTTACCTAATCTTCCTGAGACTCAGTCTTCTCATCTGTCCAGTGGGGTAATGATAGTTCTTATGCAAAGGAATTATGGATAATGAACATGGGTAGTGCCGAAGCACCATGTCTGGACTTTGCACGTCAGAGCTCTATAACTCCCAGTATCACTCAGGCCCGACACGAGGCAGGTGGCCCTTTAGGAGGCATTTTACCTCCTGGGAATCATATACTCACTTGTTGACACAAACATGCTCTGTAGGTAAAATGTGCTCCCAACCACTTGTACACACCACTCCACCACAGCCCCGTGCTGCACACTCGCCCACACCGCCCCTCTTGACACCCCCTCCATCTCTTCTTTGTCCCCTGAAGAGCTCATTACCAGCCCAGCAGCCTCAGTAAAGGAGGGACTTCCCACCTGTGTGAGGAGCGCTCCCTCCTCCCTATTTCCTGCAGGTGATGATCAGAGGGCATCTGCAGGCTGGGCTGGGGGCTCCTTGCAGGCCAGGTTCTAGAATGTTCCCTGTGAGGGCTGACCTCTGCCTGTATCTGGTTTCTCTGTTGCAGGCCAAACCAAGACCTGGAGACCTGATTGAGATTTTCCGCTTAGGCTATGAGCACTGGGCCATCTATGTGGGAAATGGATATGTGGTCCATCTGGCTGTTGAAGGTAAGGACGGGTTCTCTGTTTAAGCACAAGGGTTGAGGTGGTGCGTGTGAACAGTTGCACAATTATGTGCTTGTTCTCACATCAGTGCCTGGCATGGTAGGCGCTCAGTGATCACTGGCTGAATGATATTTCCTGTTAGGTATATCACCTGCTCTTCTTTCTCAGCATCAAGTTCACGGAGAGACTGCTGACCTTTACTCCTGGAGCAAGTGGGGTTCAATTATAGCCAACCCACTGTCCTAGCGAAGCATCCCTTCATGGGTCCAATGGCCTGTGTAGTTGATGTGCTGGAGGGACAAATGATCAAGAAAGTGCTGTGTCCTCCAAATCGGTTATGTCTGGCTGCACACAGTGTAATGGAGGGGACATGGGACTCCCAACTACACACAACCCACCTAGAATCCTGGGGCCTCCGCTTACCGACTTGTGACTTGCTCATGTGACTTCACCCCCTACGTTCAGGGCATCCTCTGTAGAGCAGATGAGAGTCCCCACCTCCCAGGTTGTGCAGGGTGAGATGCAGGAGTGCACAGGGGAGCGCTGGTGTGGGGCCTGGCGGGTGTGGAGCCAAACGCCCTTCCCCTTCCAGAGCTTCTTTGCATTCATGCCAGAACCCTGGGAACCACTCAAGAGCAGGGAACTGGCCAAATAAAATGGATACCTGCATTTAATGGCATACTATAAAACCATTAAGAGCAGCTGTGCGGCCGGTGTGTGTATACACGTGTGTGTATATATATATATATATATATATATATATATATATATATATATATATATTTTTTTTTTTTTTTTTTCTCAAATTCATGTTTTAAAAAATTAGGCTTACTGAGGAGTAATTTATGAATAGTTAGATTTACCCTTTTTAGTGTTCAGTTCCGCGAGTTTTGACAAACTCATACGATCATGTAACCATCAGCACAATGCAGATATAGAAGAGTGCCCTTAACGCCCCTCTCCAAAGTCCCCGTATGCCCCTTTGTTGTCAACCCCTGCACACACAGCTCCCACACCCCCAAATTCTAGCAAGCTATCATCTTTTTTCTATCCCTATAGTTTTGCCTTTTACAGAATGTCATACAAATGGAATCATATGGAATGTTGCTTTTCTATCTAGTTTCTTTAACTTAGCATAACACTTTTGATGTTCATTTATATTGTAGCATGTGACAGTACTTTGTTCCTTTTTACTGCTGAGTAATAGCCTATGGTATGCATGTACAACCCTTTGTTTATCTATCCACCAGCTGAGGAACATTGTGTGGTTTTTGATTTTTGACAGTAATTATTAGAACCACTATAAATATTCCCATAGAGGTTTGTTTTGTACATGTGAACATAGATTTTATTTCTTTTGCATAAACATCTAGGAGAGGCTTTGTTGTGTCCTGTGGTAAGAAATTGCCAGACTGTTGTCCAAGCAGCCCACAGCAATTTAGGAGAGGGCACCCTCTCCTTGGGAAAGGAAGAAACTCATGGCAGAGAAGGGGAGGCTGAAGGCAGGGTTGGGGAGAGAGAAGAAAAGGGGAAAGATGAGGGCATTTGGGGAGTCTGAGAGGGAACGAGGTATGTGGGGGCAGGACTAGAGAAAGAGAGGGGAAGACTAAGGGGCAGAAAAAGAAAAATGAGAAGCCAAGAAAGAGAGATTCAGGGTTGGGGCTACTGAGGAGAGGAGATGGAGGAGACAATGTGTTTTCCTCACATGGTGGTTCAGAAGAAATAGTGTCCTTCTCTTTAGAAATGAGGAAACCGGAGCCCAGGGACTCCTGGTGACTTTTCCAAAGTCATCCAGGCTTGGGTCTGAGCCATCCTTGAGTTGGAGGCCAGGCAGGATGACTGGGCTCTTCCACAGCCACAGCCAATGGGCCGCCTGCTCCGGGCACTCTGAGCCCCTGGGGGCCGGCCCAGGGCCAATCCCTCTGTTTCCTCTGTGTGAATCCACAGGTGCAATCTCGGGATCTTCTGCGGCCAGCGTCACATTATTACTGACTGACAAGGCCATAGTGAAGAAGGAACTGCTGTGTGATGTGGCCAGGGAAGACGAATACCGTGTCAATAACAAACACGATGATGAGTACTGACCACTGCCTCCCAGCAAAATCGTCCAGCGGGCGGAGGAGCTGGTGGGGCAGGAGATGCCATACAAGCTGACCAGCGAGAACTGTGAACACTTTGTCAACGACCTGCGCTACGGAGTCCCCCGCAGTGACCAGGTGCGTCCTCAGCCTGTGTCCCCGTCCCCAGGAACCAGACCATTCCCTCAGCTGACAGTGGCTGGGCATCAGTGTGGGCCGGGCCAGGGGGGAGACAGACGCATGAAGGAGACAAAATAGCACAGACAGAATCCCTCCCTTGAGGACGTGACAGTCTGGGTGGGCATGAGGGTGGGACAGACCTGCAAGTCAGCTGTGCAGACCAGTGCGGTTAGGAGGTGATGGCCAATCGTGTGAATCACAATCATTCCCTGTTGCTGAGCCCTCCCTCGCTGCTAGGCCCTGAGACGGTCCCTAACCAAAGCCTCCGAGGTTGGTTTAATCGTCCCCACTTTACAGATGGGAAAACCAGGGCTCACAGTGCTTAAGTAGCTTGCCCAAAATCATTGAACAATTAGCTGTTGAGTCTCTCGTACATGACAGCCACTGTGCTGAGGTGGGATATGAACCCTCGTGCCTAATCAAGGAAAACTTCACAGGAGAGATAACACCTGTGCTGAGTCTGTTTTAATTGTTTTTTTGTTTTGTTTTTTAAATTTATTGGGAAACAGTGTGATTCTCCAGGGCCCACCAGCTCCAAGTCGTTGTCCTTCAATCTAGTTGTGGAGGGCGCAGCTCACTGGCCCATGTGGGAATCGAACCGGCAACTCTGTCATTCAGAGCCCAAGCTCTAACCAACTGAGCCATCAGGCCGCCCCCTGATTTAATTCTTTTGATTAATCTGAAACTGAAAAGTGAGCTGGAGATTACCAGGGAGTAGGGCAGCAAGGACTGAGTATAGGCCAAGGGAACCGTTTGAGCTAGGAGGAGGAAAAGCCCGGGTCATGCCAGACAAAGGTTTTCTGTGAAGGGTCAGATAGTAAATCTTTCAGGCTCCGTGGCCCACATGGTCCCCGCCTCCCTACTGTCCTCTGGCTTTGTAGCTTTGTAGCACAAAAGCAGTAGTGGACAATAGGCAATGGAATGGGCAAGTTGTGTTGCCAAAAAAAGTTTGTTTGTTTGTTTGTTTTTAAATACAAGTGGTGGGCTGGATTTAACCACATGCCATATTTTGCCGACTCTTGGTCTAAAATAATTTGAAAAATCACATATCCCTGCATACATTTTTAGGTGACATCAAACATTCAAAAAATAATAAATTTGCAAAACATATTGCAAAGGATGAATTTTTTTTGCACATGGTACATTACATAGAGGCTTTATGTACATACTTTCTTCGTGTCTTTGGAGTTGCTCATTTAGCTCATTCAATTAATGAAAAATGTCTGCCATGTAATTTAGTCAGGAAAGCCATTATTGTCAAACCACTCAGCCAAAGCAGACTTAATTTCTTTTAGAAAAAAAGCTGGCATTTTTTTCAACTCAAATAAGTATGTTAAAGGACGTTTGTCAGTGCAGACACCTGGAAAGCAGCCATTCTCATCGTCTTCGCTGGCCCCTTCTGCTGACATGGTGACGTTGGCAGGGGTGGGCTCACAAGCTCACACTAGCTGTGCTGAGTACATGACCCTCAGGGATCATCCTCACGCGTCTACTGCATCATCATGTGGTTTCAGAGTATCAGCTTTTTCTTCCAGAACCCTGTTCCTATCAGCGCATAAGTGAGGTAATCTTATTTCGTAAAAGCAGAGCCTCAGTGCTATCCACAGTCAAGACATTTGTTCGCTAGATCGATCCTGAGTGCCTACTCTGTACCTGAAGGTGGGCTGAGCCTCTGGGACACCGAGAACAATACAGGCACGCTCCGTGCCCTCAAGCCCTGGGTAGTGAGAGCTCACAGGAGTGGTTTCCTCAACTTTACATTTGCGTTAAGGCTCCCAGTTGGCCAGCCCTGACCTGGAACATCCAGGTACTTTCCCTCTGGCCTTTCCACAGTCACTCCTTGAGGGTTTATTATGCTTTAAGTACCCACTCGCCTCACCAAGCACCTCCTCCACATTTTCCTGGGTGGCTTGCCCTCTTGGGATCCCCATTCCCAGTTTTTCCCTCTGTGGTTTTGTTGAAGAGGACAAGTTCCAGATGGGTCTTTCCTGAGCTGAAGGTTCTTGGTGCGTGTATCCGTGGTCGGGCCCCTGATGTTGAGTGTGACGTCCCTTCTCTTCTGTTTCAGGTCAAAGAGATCACATGCCTGGCTGCCGGGGTAGTCTTCATAGTACTGGGTCTGGTTTTCATGCCACGTATAACAGTACTGGGCCTGCTTGCCACCACAGGCTTCGTCTGCTCCCTGCGGAACAAAAACACGCCAGAAAAGCAATAAGCTTGAGGAATTGTCCTGACAGCAACCGCTTAGTATGAAGAAGTCTTGCTTAGCCATCAGGTGTGGGGTTTCGTTTATTGGTTTCACTCTGTTTTGTGATCATTTAGGCTTATTTTAATGGAGCTAAAGAAAAGCACAGTAAGATTTTATTTGGGGAATGCAGCCTAGTGTGAATTCTATTAAAGACACAGTTGGGTTCTGTTGTGGACTGAATGTTTGTGTGGCCCTGCCCCAAATTCACGTTGAAGCCCTAACCCCCAGTATGATGGTATTTGGAGGTGGGGCCTTTGGGAGGTGATTAGCTTTAGAGGAGGACATGAGGCAGCAGGGGTGGGGGTGGGGGAGCCATGATGAGATTAGTGCCCTTATAAGAACAGAGACCAGAGCTCTCTCTGTCTCTCGTCCACGTGAGGACACAGTGAGAAGGTGGCCATCTGCAAGCCAGGAAGAGGGTTTTCCCAGCTATTGAACCTGCCGGCACCTTCATCTTGAACGTCTCAGCTTCCAGAACTGTAAGAAATAAATGTCTATTATTTAAGCCTCCCAGTTGGAGGTATGTTGTGATGGCAGCTGAAGTTAATACAGGTTCCTTCCCAGGACACACTGAGGTGCGTCCTGGCCATTCACTGCCTTTCTTGGGTTTCCTCTTAGAGGGCTATATTCTTTTTATCGTGTGAGGATACACAAGGGGCAGGGAGACACACGTGGACAAGAACAGGACCCGTTGTCCTACCAAGGCCTGGGACCTCAGAGGCTGGAATTGTGTAGGAGATTCTCCACCATGAATGTGACCCAGCCACCGCTGACTGAGGCTCCCCGTTTGTCTTGTTACTCTCTGTTCTCTTGGTTCCAGGAGCAGTTAGTATCATTATCTCCTGCTCTGCACGTCCCTCCTCGGCCTTGTCGTTTCCACCCCCCAGCACTCCTGCTTCCTCACCTTGGGCTTGCCCTGACCCCTCATCTGTGACCACACCCCCTCCCCGTGGCTTTTCCTTCCCAATCAGCTCAGCAGTACCTCTCCCCCAGGCCTGTGGCTCTCTGGCTCCCAGTTCAAGTTCCTGAGAGAGAATCTGATTGGCTCAGCTCACCACATCCTAGCTCAGCCTACTGATTGGCTGCTGTTGGGTTAGGTGACCTCACTAGGCCAATCAGCTCTGTCCTATGGAGCCAGTCATATGCTTGAAACCTTACCACAGAGGCACTTTCACTTGGAGGGGATTGTGGGTGAGCAGACAGAGGAGCTGTGGGAGGCCAACTTCACAGCTGATTCTAACGCAGGATTTTGTGGCTCCTTCAGGCTGTCACTGCTTTTGCCTTTGGGATAGCCACGCCGAAACAGTGTCCCAAGACAGCCAGAGCTACCATGGAAATCTCTGTAGTCATCACAATGTTTTCCGCCTGCAAGTGAGCAACCCATGTTCAGAGTCCACAGCAATTCCAAGAAGGTTCCTCCCTTCCGCCTACCCCAGCCAAGGGCCTGGAGGCTACATTCATTCTCCTGCCCTCCCCAGGGAAACAGAAGTTATGACCACTTCTTAGTGGTGGGCTTGTCTGGGCTTGTGGACTGATGGAATCCTTTGGCGTGAGCTTTCTGGGTGGGGCCATTTGTTCTTGACTTGCAGTGGGTAGGGAAGAGGGTTTGTGTCTGGCTTCCTGGGGCCAGAGCTCTGGGGGCAAGAGTGAGGCTGGCTTGGTGGTCTGCTTTGACCTGGGTTCTATCCCTGCAGAGGGAAGGTTGTGGCAGAAGCTGAGGGGAAGCTTTGGGAAAGCATGGCCACAGGGTCCACTGTGCACCATGTACTGCTAAGTTGCAAATATATTATTCTCATTGTGATGACGATTTTTGTCCAGTGACAGTGCAAACGCTTGGTGGAGAAGGTCATGGCGCCATTGCTCTGTAGGACATGAGCCAGTTTGCATCTCGGTTAGCAGTCTTATGCCAGCGTATTTTTTCTTTCATTGACTATATATACATCTGTGTCCTGCATTCTCCTTTTAACTGGCTTTGTCATCCTCCTTCTTTTGCTATCAATGAGTTAAATAACTCATTCATAGGCAGTCATATGCATTTGCATGAGACTTTTTCTTTTTTATGTATAAGCCTGTGAGAGCTGCTCCTGTAAAGGAACATTAAGTAAATACTTCCAAGAAACCTAGTTCTCTGAAATCATGAGTGCAAAAGACATAGCGCTGACAAACATTCTCCTGTACGAGACCACAGACACTCAGAGACTTGGCTGCTTTGTCAAATCAGACTCTGCATAGCCAGGTAAAGTGGTTTTGAGCTGGAGAGAGAATGCTCCAGCAGCCAGGCTTCACTGGGGGAGCCCGTGAACCTCTCCCCTTGCTTTGTCAGGACCTGTGGGACCCCACTGAGATTACTGCTCTGGGAGAAACCAACTCAGGTGTCTCTTGGTGGGGTTTCAGTTTTGATTGTTCTTATGATGTCAACAAATCTCTTAAAAATTATGCTTTCAACAACCCTTACTTGGAGGAGCCAGATGGATCACATAACCCACAGACAGGGCCCAGTGCGAACAGCCAATGCGGAAAATCTCCATCAGGTCACCAGGCTTCAGTTCTTCACAAAAACTGCAACAGAAAAGGCCACAAAGGTGTAAACAGGCTTCTAGGCAACAGCAGGGACCCTGCCTAGGAAGCTGCAGCTTGGCCTGGGGACCCCTTGCTGAGGTTAATCACCTGGTAAGAGCCTGGTGGGGGAAGAAATCCTGACCCCAGTGGGGTCTTCAGCCTGTTGTAGCTTTTAGAGGTTGCTCCATGGGGACCTGGAAGCCAGTTAACTGGTTGCCTGGAAAAATGATCTTCTACATTGGGAGAGTGGAGAATTGTCCAGTGTGTATATGGCGTGTTTGTGTGTGTGTGTTGTGTGTCTCTGTATGTTGCGTATATGTGTGTTGTATGTGTATGTGTATGCTGCATGTATGTGTGTTGTGTGACAACGTCTGTAAGTTGTGTATGTGTGTTCTGTGTGTGTATTGTGCATATGTATGCTGTGTGTGTGCACACTAGAATGCAGATGTGCACAGGAGTTCCCTGTGCACGTGCACTGAGCTTGCTGACACAGCAGCTGGCATGGAAAAGCCCTTCCCTGATGCCGGGTCCCCAGACCCACCACAGCAACGTCAGACAGGTGTGTCTTGAGTGTCTCTGCCCTTCTGACCCTCAGGTGCCCATCATGCCTCTTGCCCTGGCTGTCCATGGCTGCAGCAGGCACCTCTTCTCACTCTGCCCCCTCCAGTCACGACACCCACCTCCGGAGATGCCCACCTGAGAGACAGAAACCGACAGCAGCCTGATGGGACCTGCGCCTTCAAGGGAGCCCTTGTGGGGACACCCAGCTTCCTGCACTGGGTTGTGTATGGGGGGGGGGGGCCTGCCACACTCATACAGGGCTCTGCTGGCACTTTTCCTACCATAACTGCAACCCTCACACAGCCCCAGGGGGAAGGAAGCATCACCCAATTGCTCTGGTGGGGAAACTGAGGCTCAGAGAGGTAGAGAGATTTGCCCAAGAACACTCAGCTGGAAGGGGCCAAGCTTGGTGTTCTCTGTCACGACGCCCTGTCCTCATTCATCCCTGCCTTCTGCCCCTTCCCAACCTCCTTCCTGCTCCCTAATGTCCCCACCCCTGGAACCACAGCTTCGTGATTTGAGCAGTTGTTCTTCCTCTTTGTGCCTGACCTGAGCAAATGACAAGCCCCTCCAGCCCTCCTCCCAGGCCGTCCAGTCTGAGACCTGAGACCAAGGGTCAGCGTCCCTTTGCCCTCTTTCTCATGCCAAATTCAACAACTGACGTTGACCCTGGAAGTTCCTCCCGATTCACTTTGGCGTCCATCTCCTGCCACTGACTTGGTTCAGGGCAGCCCAGTCCCTTCCTCTGTGATCCCCACGGCCTCCTGACTGTCCCTCTGCCTCCTGTCCCCACCACTCCAAGTCCAGTCTCCCCAAGACCCACTGGGCTTTCCCAAAGGGCCCACCTGGCCATGACCTTCCTCTGGCCTCAGGGCACAGGCATGGCCTTGGGCAGCTGGCCATCCCCTCATGCCAGGCCCTTCCCCACCCTCCTCTCCCCCCACTGCACTCTGCCCCCCAGGCCGACTCAGTGACCTGCCCTTTCCCTCCCTGGGAGCTCGTTCTTGCTCTGCGCCTCCGTGTGACTGCCTCTGTCTGTCCCCGACCACCTTCCCACACCCATCCTCCTCTTCTGCCCATCAGACACCCCTCCTCTGAGAAGCTGCCCTGAAAGCCCAGCTGCCACCCTGGGTCCCCAGGCCCCAAGGACCTCCACCTCTGCTGACTTGGGTCATGTCGTGCTGTGATTCCCTGTGCTCTCTGCCCCCCCTCTGGGCTTGGAGCTCTGGTCAGAGAGGGTCCTGTGTGCTCGTCCTCCCTCATGTGTGGTCGGGGAGGATCCTGTGTGCTCGTCCTCCCTCATCTCTGATCAGGGAAGGTCCTGTGTGTTCACCCTTCCTCATCTGTGGTCAGGGAGGGTCCTGTGTGCTCTTCCTCCCTCAGCTCCAGGATCCAGCAAATGCCTGGCTTGGAGCAGGAGCAAAGAACTGTGCGAGGAGGAGGGCTGGAGGGTCAGTGGGGCCAGCACTCCCGCCCATTTCCTTCTCTGTCAGCGAGGGCAGGGCTGTCCAAGAGATGGTTTCCATCTAGGAAGCAGGAGGGGACTATTCACTCTGAAATTAAAAGTCTAATTAAGGCAAGGCCTGGCTACTGTCCACTGCGGCAGGTGGCAGAGGTTAATGTGAGGTTGGGCCCTGTCTAGATAAGGAAATGTTTCCCCAGGCGAGAGAGCCCTGGTTTTGTTTTGACTGCAATAAAGCCCTCCCAGGATCAGCTGATGCAGAGTGAGTTCCACTCTGGAACCTGCAGTGTGCTTTCCCAGAATTGCCTGATTTCCCGTAATAGCCCCGTCTCATCAGCTGCTAGTCAGCTAACTGCAAAAGTAATTGCGGTTTAAAGGTTATAAACAATTGCAAAAACTGTGATTACCTTTGCACCAACCTAATAGCTTGTTCCTTTTCAGCTGCCTACTAGACTCCAGTTTCTGAGGTCAATTTCAGGTTAAAAATTGTCAGGTTGTTTCCGCAGCCCAGGTCTTTGCCTCTCCCCTCAGCTGCTCCTCTTACGGTTTCACGTGCAGGAGCTGACTCTTGACACATCCTTCTCGACTGGTTTCCCCTACAAGCACTTGAGCAGCTGTTTGCATTGCTACAGGCTGAAAAGTGTCTCACTAGGTCTGGGATTTGGTTCATAGTTTTGCCTCACAGATATTTCTAGAGTCCTTTCTCGTGCTAGCAAGTAGTCTTTATTTTTACTGTGTAACATTTAAGTGTTTAGTATATTCACTGATATGTGTAACTAGCAGCACAACAGTTTTGCAACGTTCTCATGACTCAAAAGAAACCTCATATTTTTTAGTTATCACCCTGCGAGTCCCTCATGTCTGCCCCACTCTTAGTCCTAAGCAACCACAAGTCTACTTTTTGTCGATTTGTCTGTTTTCGACATTTCACTTTAAGTGACATCATATAAAATGATGAGACAGGTGAAGAGTTAACAGGACGAGCTTAAAAATTAACTTCTTGGTTCCGACTCCCTCAGCTGGCTGTGGGAACAGAATGGTTCTTAGAAGAAGCCAACTGTAGTGGCGACCCCTGCAACAAGACAAGTACTGTACATCCTGCATAGAAAAATGTAAAACCCCGCTAACCAGAAACTCAGCACAGTTATCTACTCTGGACTCTGCCCTGACAACTCTTCTGCCAGTATTTCTCTTCTTAAATAAGTTTTCTGTCTTCTACCTCTCTGTGCCCAGTGAATGCTTTCACAATTGTGAGCGACCATGGCAAAATATGAAGGTTTTTTTTTTTCAATTTCAAAGCTTCTCTTTTTTTTATCATTTATTTTTTCAATATTATTTTATATTAATTTCAGGTGTATAACATAGTGGTTAGATATTTATATAATTTAAGAAGTGGGTACTGACTGGTCTAGTACCCACCTGGCATTATACACAGTTATTGCCATATCATTGACTATATTCCCCGTGCTTTACTTACATCCCCATGACTGTTTTGTAACTACCAATTTGTACTTCTTAATCCCTTCACCTTTTTCACCCTGACCCCTAAACCTCTTCCCATCTATCATTCCAACAAATCTAGTCCCTATCTGAATATAACCAATAATGTTGTAAAGATTTTGTAGAGTATCTGATGGACACTTCTCTTATTAGGGAGACCACTTCATGGATGGTGTAAGTGCCTGACCACTGCAGTGTACACCTGAAGCTGAAGCTGAATAATAATGAATGTCAACTATAATTTATTATATATGTATATATATACATATATATGTATATACACATACACACACATACATATATATATATACATACATATATATGCAGGAAGTGGAGTACAGCATAAGGAATAGAGACAGTGGAAATGTAAGAAGGGCAGTAGATTGGGGGAGGAGGGCTATCACTTTGTGAGGGGTATAAATATCCAGCTATTACATTGTTTTGTACACCTGAAACTAATAATAATAATAATAATAAAAAAGGAAGTACAAATTGGTAGTTACAAAATAGTCATGGGGATGTAAAGTAAAGCATTGGAAATATAGTCAATAATATGGTAATAAGTATGTACAGTGCCAGGTGGGTACTAGACTAGTCAGGGGGAACAATTCAAAAATTATATAAATGTCTAACCACTATGCTGTACACCTGAAACTAATATAAAATAATATTGAATGTCAACTGTAATTGAAAAATTTAAAAAAGGGGGGAAAGGATGAAGGGGAATTAGAGGGTCATATCTCCAGGTATAAAACAAATAAGTCATATTCCCTAAAGCATAGGGAATATAATAAATAATACTGTGACAGCAGGTTATGTTGTCGGATGTTTGCTGGACTTATCATGGCGATCACTTCTTTATGTATATGAATGTTGAATAACTATAGTGTACATCTGAAACTAGTATAATATTGTATATTAGCTGTATTTTAATAAATATCTTTTTAAAAATTAAAATAAATAAATAAATATACAGTAGTGCCTCGGTTTTTGAACGTCTCCGTTGACGAACATTTTGGTTTACGAATGCCATAAACCCGGAAGTAAATGCTGGGGTTTTCAAACACGCCTCGGAAGTCGACATGTCTCGTGGCTTCCGCTGAGTAATAGATCCTGAGGCCTAGCTGTTGGCTGTTTTCGAACATTTCAGAACTCGATTGGTCTTCCAGAACGGATTACGTTAAAACACCGAGGTACCACTGTAGTAAAAAAAAAATCTGGTCCTCATCTGACACCATACATAGTTATTACAATATTATTGACTATATTCCTTATGCTGTACCCTACATCCCTTGACCACTTTGTAATAAACGATTTGTACTTCTTAATCCCGTCCCTTTTTCACCCACCCCCCTCAAACTCCCTCCCTCCCATTTGGCAACCATCAAATGTTCTCTGTATCTATGAGTTTGTTTCTGTTTTGTTCTTTAGATTCCACATATAAGTGAAATCACATTGCATCTGTCTTCCTCTGTCTGACACTCCACTCATCCATGATGCCACAGATGGCAAGAACCCATTCCCTTTTCTGGCCAAGCAATATTCCACTGTACATATGTACCACTTGTCTTTATCCATTCAGCCATTGACAGACACCCAGGATGACTCCACATCTCGGCCATTGTAAACAGTGCTGCAAGGAATATATGGATGCACATGTCCCCTCAAAGCAGTGTTTTCAGATAAATGCCTAGAAGTGGGGTTACTGGGTCCTTCTTTGTCTCTTGTTACAGCCTTTTTTTTCTTTAAATTAAAGTTTACTGGGGCGACAATTGTTAGTACAGTTACATAGATTTCAGGTGTACAATTCTGTAGTACATTATCCATATCTCACATTGTGTGTTCACCACTCAGAGTCAGTTCTCTTTCCATCACCATATATTAGACCCCATTTGCCCTCTTCTAGAGCCCCGTTCCCCCTCCTCCCTTACCCCCCAAACTAAGTGGTTACTTAGTTTACTGGTAACCACTAAACTATTGTCTATGAGTTTCTGTTCTTTCGGTGGTTTGTCTTGTTCTTTTGTTGTTTTCGTTTTTTTACCACATATCAGTGAAATCATATGGTTCTCTACTTTTTGTGTCTGACTTATTTCACTTAGCATTATAAACTCAAGATCCATCCATGTTGTCACAAATGGTCCTATTTCATCTTTTTGTACCGCCAAATAGTATTCCATTGTGTATATATACCACAACTTCTTTATCCATTCATCTATCGAAGGACATTTTGGTTGTTTCCAGGTCTTGGCCGCTGTAAATAAAGCTGTAATGAATACTGAAGCACACGTGTCTTTATGGATAAATGTTTTCAGATTTTTTTGGTAGATACCCAGGAGAGGGATTGCTGGGTCATAAGCTAATTCTATTCGTAATTTTTTGAGGAAACTCCACACTGCCTTCCATAGCGGCTGCACCAGTCTGCATTCCCACCAAGTGTATGAGGGTTCCTTTTTCTCCACAGCCTTTCCAACACTTGTTATTATTTGTCTTGTTGATGAAACCCTTTCTAACTGGTGTGAGGTGATATCTCATTGTGGTTTTTGTTTGCATTTCTCTGATGATTAGTGATGTTGAGCATTTTTTTCTTATATCTATTTGCCATTTGTATGTCCTCTTTGAATAAATGTCTCTTCAGGTCCTCTGCCCATTTTTCAGTTGGATTGTTTGTTTTTTTGTTGTTGAAATGCATGAGTTCCTTGCATATTTTGAATATTAGCCCCTTATCGGAGGCACCGTTTGCAAAAATGTTCTCCCATTCAGTTGGTTGCCTCTTTATTTTTTCGATGGTTTCTTTTGCTGTGTAGAAGCTTTTAAGTTTGATGTAGTCCCATTCATTTATTTTAGCTTTTACTTCCCTTGCCTTTGGAGTCAAATTCATAAAATGCTCTTTGAACCCAAGGTCCATAAGTGTGACGGGCCAGCCGCCACAAGTAGATCAGTTCCCGAATGGGGGAGTGGGAATGAAATAAAGACACTCACACATTCATGATGATGCGATCGATCGGACTCCAGTGATGCTGAAGCGCCGAGATTATTTTACTTCACCAATATAAGAAGTTTGAGTACGTGCAACTTAGCAACGAAAATATGCATTACCTTAACAAATGTAAATTTTTTAACTTTCACATAGAGGATACAAAATTCACTGAAACTCTCAAAAGTAATTATCCTATCAATTGCCCTGATAGCCATCAGTCTTCTGTGTCCGGGAACTGGCCGCTCCCACCACATTCCTCAGCAGCTTAGGTTAAGCATAAACCGAGCCATTCTATTAAGCTCAGAGTTAGCTGTAACCATGGCTCCCCACACATAAGTCTAGTACCTATGTTTTCTTCTATGCAGTTTATTGTTTCAGGTCTCATGTTTAAATCTTTGATCCATTTTGAATTAATTTTGGTATATGGTGACAGATAGCAGTCCAGTTTCATTCTTTTGCACATGGCTTTCCAATTCTCCCAGCACCATTTATTGAAGAGGCTGTCTTTTTTCCATTGTATGTTTTTGGCTTGTTTGTAAAAAATTATCTGTCCATATTGATGTGGGTTTATGTCTGGGTTCTTAATTCTATTCCATTGGTCTACGTGTCTGTTTTTCTGCCAATACCATGCTGTTTTGATTATTGTAGCCCTGTAGTACAAGCCAAAGTCAGGAAGTGTGATACCTCCATTATTGTTCTTTTCTCTTAAGATTGTTTTGGCAATTCGGGGTCTTTTGTGGTTCCATAAAAATCTGATGATTTTTTTGTTTTATTTCTTTAAGAAATGCCATTGGGATTTTGATGCGGATTGCATTAAATCTGTATATTGCTTTGGGTAATACGGCCGTTTTCACTATGTTGATTCTCCAATCCATGAGCATGGAATGTCTTCCCATTTCTTCGTGTCTTCTTCAATTTCTTTTAAAAATGTCTTATACTTTTCAGCATATAGGTCTTTCACATCCTTGGTTAAGTTTATTTCTAGGTATTGTATGCTTTTTATTGCAATTGCAAAAGGAATTTTTTTTTTCTTTTTCTGAGATTTCATTGTTAGTATATAGGAATGTAATGGACTTTTTTACTTTGATTTTGTAGCCAGCAACTTGACTGTAATCGTTGACTGTTTCTAATAGCTTTTTGGTGGAATCTTTAGGGTTTTCTATATATAGCATCATGTCATCTGCAAAGAGTGACAATTTAACTTCTTCATTCCCAATTTGGATGCTTTTCTTTCTTTGTCTTGCCTGATTGCTCTGGCGAGGACTTTCAACACTATGATGAAAAGCACAGGTGTCAGGGGACAGCCCTGTCGTTTTCCTGAACCTGGAGCAAAGGTCTTCAGTTTTTCACTGTTAATTATGATATTAGCTGAGGGTTTGTCATATATGGCCTTTATTATGTTAAGGTATTTTCCTCCTATACCTATTTTATTAAGTGTTTTAATCATGAATGGATGTTGTATCTTGTCAAATGCTTTTTTTACATCAATTGATATAATCATATGATTTTTGTCCTTTATTTTGTTGATGTGATGTATCACATTGATGGATTTGCGGATGTTGAACCATCCTTGTGCCCCTGGGATGAACCCCACTTGGTCGTGATGAATAATCTTTTTAATGCATTGTTGCATTCGATTTGCTAGAATTTTGTTTAGGATTTTTGCATCTGTATTCATCAGAGATATTGGTCTGTAGTTTTCTTTTTTTGTGTTATCCTTACCAGGTTTTGGTAACAGCGTGTTGTTGGCCTCATAAAATGAGTTAGGGAGTAGTGTCTCTTCTTCAAAGTTTTTGAAGAGTTTGAGCAGGACTGGTATTAGATCCTCTTTGAAGGTTTGGTAGAATTCACTAGTGAAGCCATCTGGTCCCAGACTTTTGCTTTGGGAAGATTTTGGTTAACTGAATCAATTTCCTTACTGGTAATCAGTCTATTTAGATTTTCCAGTTCTTCATGGTTCAGCCTAGGAAGGCTATATGGTTCTAAGAACTTGTCCATTTCTTCTAGGTTATTGAATTTGGTGGCATATAGTCCTTCGTAGCATTCTTGGATGATCCTTTGTATTTCTGTGGCATCCGTGATAACTTCCCCTCTTTCATTTCCGATTTCGTTTATTAGTGTCTTTTCTCTTTTTATCTTAGTGAGTCTAGCCAAGGGTTTGTCAATTTTTCATTAATCTTTTCATAGAATCAGCTCTTTGTCACATTAAGTTTTTCTATTGTCTTTTTGTTCTCTATTTCATTTAGTTCTGCTCTGATTTTTCTTATTTCCTTTCTTCCGCTGACCTTGGGTTTCATTTGTTCTTCTTTTTCTAGTTCTTTAAGGTGTAACATGAGGTTATTTATTTGGGACTTTTCTTGTTTCTTGAGCTAGGCCTGTAATGATATAAATTTCCCTCTTAAAATGCTTTTGCTGCATCCCCAAAATTTTGGTAGGATGTATTTTCATTCTCATTTGTTTCTATGTATGTTTTTTTTTTTTTTTTTTTTTAGATTATTATTGGGGTAGGGGAACAGGACTCTATTGGGGAACAGTGTGTACTTCCAGTACTTTCTTTTCCAAGTCAAGTTGTTGTCCTTTCAATCTTAGTTGTGGAGGGTGCCATTCAGCTTCAAGTTGTTGTCCTTTCAGTCTTAGCTGTGGAGGGCACAGCTCAGCTTCAGCTCCAGGTCGTGTTGCTAGTTGCAGGGGGTGCAGCCCACCATCCCTTGTGGGAGTTGAGGAATCAAACTGGCAACTTGTGGTTGAGAGGATGCGCTCCAACCAACTGAGCCATCCGGGAGCTCAGAGGCAGCTCAGCTCAAGGTGCCGTGTTCAATTTTAGTTTCAGCAGGCGCTGCCCACCGTCCCTTGCAGGAGTAAAGGAATCGAACTGGCAACCTTGTGGTTGAGAGCTCACTGGCCCATGTGGGAATCGAACGGGCAGCCTTTGGAGTTAGGAGTATGGAGCTCTAACCGCCTTAGCCACGGGGCCGGCCCTCTGTGTATCTTTTGATCTTGCCTGTTATTTCTTCTTTGGCCTGGTCATTCTTTAAAAGTATGTTGTTTAATCTCCACTTATGTGTGGTTTTTTTTGGCTTTCCTTTTGCAGTTAATATCCAATTTCAAGGCCTGGTGATCAGAGAACATCCTTGGTATGATTTCAATCTTCTTAAATTTGCTGAGGCTACTTTGATGTCTCAGTACATGGTCTATCCTTGAGAATGTTCCATGTACACTAGAAACAAACTTATAGTCTGATGTTCTCGGATGAAATGCTCTATAAATATCAGTTATGTCCATTTCATCTAATGTGTCATTTAGGGCTGCTATTTTGTCATTTATTTTCTGTTTGGATGATCTATCCATAGCTGTCAATGATGTATTTAGGTCCCCTAGTATAATTGTGTTTTGGTCAATTTCTCCCTTTAGTTCTGTTAGTAGTTGCTTGGTATATTTCGGTGCTCCCTGATTGGGGGCATAAATATTGATGACTGTTATGTCTTCTTGTTGTATAGTCCCCTTTACCATTATGAAATGTCCATCTTTGTCTCTTGTTATCTTTTTCACCCTGAAGTCTGTTTCATCTGATATCAGTATGGCTACACCTGATTTTCTCTGGATACCGTTTGCTTGAAGTGTCAATTTCCACCCTTTCACTTTGAGTCTATGCTTGTCCTTGTAGCTGAGATGTGTCTCTTGGAGACAGCGTATGGTTGGGTTTAGTTTTTTGATCTAATCTGTTACTGTCTGCCTTTTTATTGGTGAATTCAGTCCATTTACATTTAGGGTGATTATTGATATGTGAGGATTTCCTGTCATTCTAGCTTTAGTTTTCTGGTAAGGCTGTGTTTCCATTGTTTCTTTACCTTTTTGTTGTTATCTGTTTTTTTCTGTTGGTGGTATTCTATGTTTCCCTCTGTTTCTTCTTTTATTACAGTATATATTTCAGTTTTGGATTTTTTTTGGGTGCTTACCATTAAGTTTATGTAAAAGAAAGTTTGATATTTAGAGTATTCCATTTTCTTCAACATGCTTTCTCCATTCTCATATTACAGTTCAGGCCTTTACTCTCCCCCTTTTTATGTTTTCATTGCCACAAATTGTCCCTGTTGATGGTGGTCGAATAGCCTCCTTTAGTATTTCTTATAGTGCAGATCGTGTGTTACAAAATTCCCTCAGTTTCTGTGTGTCTAGAAAGGTCTTTATTCCTCCTTCATATCTAAAGGATATCTTGTTTGATATATTATTCTTGGCTCATAATTTCTCTCTTCAATAGTTTGAATATTTGGTTCCACTCCCTCCTGGCTGAAAAATCTATTGATATTCTAATAGGCTTTCCTTTGTAGGGTACCATCTTCTTTTCCCTGGCTGCCTTTAGGAGTCTTTCTTTGTCGTTGATTTTTGACAGCTTCAATATAATGTGTCTTGGAGTAGGCCTGTTGGGGTTGAGGTAATTAGGTGTTCTATTCCCTTCTTGGATTCGAGGATCCCGTTCTGTCCACAAGTTTGGGAACTTCTCATCGACTATTTGTTTGAATATACTCTCTGTTCCCATCTCTCTTTCTTCTCCATTTGGTATGCCCATTATTCTTATATTGCTCTTTCTGTTGGAGTCAGAAAGTGCCTGTAGAGTTCTTTCATTTCTTTTAAGTCTCAAATCTCTTTCTTCTTCCATCCATGTCATTTCCAGGTTTCTATCTTCGATGTCACTGATTCTTTATTCCATCTGGTCACTCTACTACCTAAGCTGGTTATTTCATTCCTTGTTTCTTTTCAGTTCTTAATCTCCTGAAATTCCATTTGGTTATTTTTTTAAATTTCAATCTCTTTGGTAAAGTGTTCATTTTGTTCTTTGATTGTGTTCTGAGTTCATTAAACTTCCTGTCTGTGGTTTCTTGCATCTCATTGATTTTTTAAAGAAGTGCAATCTTGAATTCTCTGTTATTTAAGTCGCATATTTCCATATCTTTAAGTTCATTTTCTGGAGACTTTTCACTTTCTTTCTGAAAGAAAGTTTGGTTATTCATGGCCATTTTGATTTATTATTTATCTTCCTAGACATCTACAGGAGTGGGTTCTGCAACAGGTTGATAGAAAGAGGGCTTTCTTTTGTTTTCCAGTAGGTGTTGGAAGAATGTTTTATTTTCTCTCTGAATGCAGCCTTTTATTCTCTCTCACACTGTTGTGTTACGTTTTCTCTGTACTATTCCAGTTTTTCACACAATGCGGGTATTCCCTGGAAGAGGTGCTTCTCCTCTGTGAACAGTTTGCCTGGGTCATATGGGGCCACTTCCGTGGGGGGAGGTAGAGTTTCTGAAGTTCCAAAGAAGAGTTCAGAAGAGAGCTTCTGAAGTTCCAAAGCTCTCCCTGCACCAGATTCAGAGCCTGTGCATTTCAGCAGTTCTGTTTACTCCTGCAGGGATTCACCCAGATAGGTGGGGACCGGGGCATGGTGGGTTGTGAGAGGTGGCCCAGAGCAATGGTGGCGATCACCACCGCAGCCAATCCTGCTTCCACAGCTCCCTCCCCTTTTCCAGAACTAGTTGTGTTGTGAATTTGTGTCTGCGCCCCACAGTTCTCAGAAGTGCAAATATTCTGTTCCTTTGATCTGACACTGCTACTGTTCCGCTTCTAGCATCGGGCAGGTGGGGGCTGGGAGGGTAGAGAGGGGGCGGCTAGTCTCAGTGCCTAAGGCTTCCATTCTCTGCTTGGCAGTGAGGGCTCAAAGCACCATTTTCAGCTTTCTTCCCTCAGTCTTTGCTCCAAGGTCTCTGCCATAAGTGTTGGGTTTAGCAGGGTTATATCCTGTCCCCTCAGCCCTGTGGGCCATAAGCGGAGCCCTAGCAGTATGAGTTCTTCCCTCTCCTGCAGCTGCGGTAGTTTCGGAATGCAGGGAGCTCAGAGCTCCGAGCTCTGGTCTTTGTCTTGCGCCCGCGGGGCTCCGTCTCCTCACCTCCCCCTTCCCTCCCCTCTCCTCCGCATGCAACTTGCCCACCTTTAGGTGATTTCAGTAGTGCGCCTTTTTGTCTTACCTGTCTGCTGCACAGTGAGTCCTTAGGGGAGTTATTGTTTTTCAATTTGTTGTAAATTCCAGGGGATAGTTCAAGAGGCTCACCTCACGCTGCCATTTTTATCACACCACTCATCTTAATATCATACTTAATGGTGAAAAACTGAAAGCTTTTCCTTTCAAATCAGGAAACAAGACAGGGATGGCCCCTGAAACTACTGTTATTTGATGTAGAAGTGAAGTCCTAGCCAAAGCAATCAGGCAAGAGAAAGAAATAAAAAGCATCCATACTGGGAATGAAGAAGATAAAACGTCACTTTTTGCAGATAATATGATTCTTTATATAGAAAACCCTAAAGACTACCAAAAAAAACTGTTGGGAATAAACAAATACAGTAAAGTTGCAGGATACAAAATCAAAGTAGAAAACCTATTGCATTCCTATATACTAACAATGAAATGTCAGAAAAAGAAATGAGAACAATTCCCTTTGTAATTGCAACAAAAAGAATAAAATACCTAGGAATAAACTTAACAAAGTATGGGAAGGAGCTATACACTGAAGAGTATAAGACACAAAGAAATGGAAAGATTCCACGATCATGGACTGGAAGAATCAACATAGTTAAAAAGGCCATACACCTAAAGTAATATACAGATTTAATGTAATCCCCATCAAAATTCCAATGGCATTGTGGAGACAGAGTCCTAAAGAGCAGTTTCAAGGCTCTTGGCCTCACGTTGAAAGGTGCTGGCTCAGTTATTAGACAGCCATCAGCTGTAATCAGATGGCCATCCACTGTGGCTGGGTGGCCATCAGCTGTAACCAGTTAGCCATTAGCCACTGATATAATTGCTGTGGCTAAGCTGGCAAGCACAGATTACAGCTAACAAGTGGGGTTGGTTGACAGAGAAGTGGACGGCAGGTTGTGGATCGTGTGTCTCCTGCTTCCTGTGTCTCCAACCCAGCCGCCATCGAGAATATAGTGGTATGACTCCCCTATCTATGGCTCCATGGGTGTTCCTTTTTGGCCTCACCATATCCTGCGTTCTTATGTGGAGAGGGGTACCAGAGTCCCTGCATGACAGGCATTTTTGAAAGAAATAGGACAAAAAAATCATCATATTTGTATGGAATCACAAAAGATCCTGAATAGCCAAAGCAATCCTAAGAAAAAAGAACAAGCCTAGAGGTATCACACTCCCTGACTTCAATTTATACTACAAAGTGACAATAATCAAAACAGCATGGTATTGGCAGAAAAACAACCACATAGACCAATAGAATAGAATCAAAAACCCAGAAATAAACCCACATATATATGGGCAGATAATTTTCGACAAAGAAGCCAAAAACATACAATGGAGAAAAGAAAACCTCTTTAATATGGTGGTGCTGGGAAAATTGGAAAGTCACGTGCAAAAGAATGAAGCTAGACTGCTTCTGTTACCATGTACCAAAATTAACTCAAAATGAATCAAAGACCTAAACATAAGATCCGAAACAATAAACTGCATAGAAGAAAGCATAGCTACTAAACTCATGGACCTAGGGCTCAGAGAGGATTTTATGAATTTGACCTCAAAGGCAAGGGAAGTAAAAACAAAACAAATGAATGGGACTATATCAAACTAAAAAGCTTCTGCACAGCAAAAGAAACCATCAGTAAAACAAAGAGGCAACTGACTGAATGGGAGAAGATATTTACATACAAAAATAAAGTGCTAATATCCAAAATATGTAAAGAACTTGTACAACCCAATAACAGAAAAACCAAACAATCCAATTAAAAAATGGGGAGAGGACCTGAACAGACACTTCTCCCAAGAAGACATACAACCTCCAACAGATATATGAAAAAAAAATGCTCCACATCACTAGCTATTAGGGAAATGCAAATCTAAACCGTAATGAGATACCATCTCACATCTGTTAGAATGGCTATTATCAACAAGACAAGTAATAACAAGTGTTAGAAAGGGTGTGCAGAAAAAGAACCCTCATAGACTGCTGGTAGGAATGTAAACTTATACAGCCGCTATGGAAAATAGTACAGAGATTCCTCAAAAAATTAAGAATAGAATTACCACACGACCCAGGAATTCCCTTCTGGGTATCTATTCAAATAATCCGAAAACATTTATCTGTAAAGATATATGTATCCCTATGTTTACTGCAGCATATTCATGGTGGCCGAGACATAGAAACAACCAAAGTGTCCTGCGATAGACGATTGGATAAAGATGTGCTACATATATGCAATGGAATATTACTTGGTCATAAGAAAAGATGAAATACTGCCATTTGCAACAACATGAATGGATCTTGAGATTATCATGCTAAATGAAATAAGTTAGACAGAAAAAGTTGAGAACTATGTGACTTCACTCATATGTGGGATATAAAACTGAAAGCAGGTGCCGGCCCGGTGGCTCAGGCAGTTAGAGCTCCATGCTCCTGACTCCGAAGGCTGCCGGTTCGATTCCCACATAGGCCAGTGGGCTTTCAACCACAAGGTTGCCAGTTCAATTCCTCGAGTCCCATAAGGGATGGTGGGCAGTGCCCCCTGCAACTAAGATTGAACACGGCACCTTGAGCTGAGCTGCTGCTGAGCTCCCGGATGGCTCAGTTGGTTGGAGCGTGTCTTCTCAACCACAAGGTTGCCGGTTCGACTCCCGCAAGGGATGGTGGGCTGCGCCCCCTGCAACTAGCAATGGCGACTGGACCTGGAGCTGAGCTGCGCCCTCCACAACTAAGACTGAAAGGACAACAATTTGAAGCTGAACGGCACCCTCCACAATTCAGATTGAAAGGACAACAACTTGACTTGGAAAAAGGGCCTGGAGGTACACAGTGTTCCCCAATAAAGTCCTGTTCCCTTCCCCAATAAAATCTTAAATAAAAAAAAATTCTCTAAAAAACACACAAAACCCTGAAAGCAACAAACGAACAAGACAAACAAAGAAAGAAACAAAAACTCATAGACACAGACAATAGTTTAGTGGTTACCAGATGGTTAGGGTGAGGGGGTTGGTAGAAGAGACGAAAGGGGGTCAACTACATGGTGCTGGAAAGAGAACTGATTCTGCGGTGAACATACAATGCAATATATAGGTGATGTATTCTATAAATGTACACTTGAAACCTATATAACTTTAGTAACCAATGTCACCCCAATAAATTTAATGGAAAAAAAAGAACTTTGATCTAAGATAATAATGGCCTCTGTTTCATTATCTGTTTTGAGCTCCTAATTTAAATTCACCATATAGACTAGATTATTATGTTGTTTTAATTCTATTTTAAAGTAGTCCTCTTACTAAACTCTGCATCTGTTTCCTGTTTACCCTGGACACAAGCTGTTCCCAATCCATGCACTTTCCGTCTAATGTTAGAGGCCACATCAAGAGACAAAAAGGCTGAGGTCGGATGATCTGACTGCTGATCAGCGATGCTTTCAGAGAAAGATCTCGATCAAAAAGGGGGAATGATAAAGACTAACTGAAATTTTAAGCAAACATTGTCAGGCAGAATAGCCTATGGGAGGAGCTAGGGCTTATGGAAATTCTTGCATTCTGTAATTTCGAGAACCCTACATGCAAGAATCTTCCAAGAAGAACTCTTTATTTATACCGAAACTCTGTGGTTCTGATGATGCCGCCCATTAACTTCCTTTTCCCTTTCATAAATACTCCCCCATCTTGACTCACAGGCCAGAGATTGCTCTTGGCTTGTCATATCTGCATGCTCTGGGCTGCAACCCTTTCTTATTTCCTGTTTGGTGATGAGACACCTAGTCGATACTATTTTTCAGTCAACAGTGTAAAACTGTTCCACCCGGAGCTGAGCATCAGACAACGGCCATGGCCTCGGTAAGTGCCCTGAAACTTTCGGTTAGTGACTCTACAGCGAAGGGCAGTGCCCCTCTTCTAAAGGCCTCAGTCTGGGTGCCTGGTCCGGGGCACAGTTACTCAGAGCTTGTCTTCAGAAGGCTTTCATGGAAAATGTTTAGAAGTCCATTTTCCTCTGGACTGTGAGGTCTTTGGGGAGAGTGGCTCTCCTCCCTGCATCTGGTAGTAGGATGTGTCTGGGGAACCCCAAATGGAAGGAGCTGTGGGTGTCTAGGAGCTGTGCCAGACTGAGCTGGGGAAGAAGCTAGAGTGTGGGCCAATGGGGGGACCGGGGACTTGCAAAGTGAGTGAACCCCCACCTTGATTGCCTCACCTGCTGGCTGGAGATCAGTGCCTTCTAGGCACCAGTCTGTTCTGTCTATTTCCTCCAAGTCATTTGTCCTGCCTAATACTGTGCATTCAAATTTCAGCATCTGACTTGGAAATCGTCCCTACCAGTAGTACAATTTCCTGAATTAGAGACATTGAAGGAAGGGGAAGGATCATGTCAGGGGTGTGAAGCTAGAAAAACATAAGCTGGACTCTTGCTATTATTGAAAAGCAAACAAATCCTGGCAGGCATGACTCAGATTCCAGAGCAAGAGGGGGCATTGGCCTCAGTCAGCAAAGGTGTTGCTTTGTCCCAAGTGCCAACATCCTGCCCTATTTCTTTATCGAGGAGGGGACTCAAGCTGACATTTTGGCTTTCAGGGGACAGTGCCGTGGCTGTGACCTTAGACATTAGGGGCATTAAGGGTTACAGTGAAAGTCCCCTTGTACTCCCCAGGTGGAGACCGAAAATGGACCTGCCCTACCCTGACTGAGAGAGAGGAGGAAATGGGTTGAGTCCTGTCCCGCTGACCCTCCAGCCCTCCTCCTCGCACAGTTCCTTTGCTCCTGCTCCAAGCCAGGCATTCACTGGATCCCAGAGATGAGGGAGGATGAACACACAGGACCCTCTCTGACCAGAGATGAGGGAGGATGAACACACAGGACCTTCCCTTACCACAGATGAGGGACGATGAACACACAGGACCCTCCCCGACCACAGATGAGGGAGGAGGACGAGCACACAGGACCCTCTCTGACCAGAGCTCCAAGCCCAGAGGGGGTGCAGAGAGCACAGGGAATCACAGCACGACATGACCCAAGTCAGCAGAGGTGGAGGTCCTTGGGGCCTGGGGACCCAGGGTGGCAGCTGGGCTTTCAGGGCAGCTTCTCAGAGGAGGGGTGTCTGATGGGCAGAAGAGGAGGATGGGTGTGGGAAGGTGGTCGGGGACAGACAGAGGCAGTCACACGGAGGCGCAGAGCAAGAACGAGCTCCCAGGGAGGGAAAGGGCAAGTCACTGAGTCGGCCTGGGGGGCAGAGTGCAGTGGGGGGAGAGGAGGTTGGGAAGGGGCGGAAGGCAGGGATGAATGAGGACAGGGCGTCGTGACAGAGAACACCAAGCTTGGCCCCTTCCAGCTGAGTGTTCTTGGGCAAATCTCTCTACCTCTCTGAGCCTCAGTTTCCCCACCAGAGCAATTGGGTGATGCTTCCTTCCCCCTGGGGCTGTGTGAGGGTTGCAGTTATGGTAGGAAAAGTGCCAGCAGAGCCCTGTGTGAGTGTGGCAGGCCCCCCCCCCCCATACACCGCCCAGTGCAGGAAGCTGGGTGTCCCCACAAGGGCTCCCTTGAAGGCGCAGGTCCCATCAGGCTGCTGTCGGTTTCCATCTCAGGTGGGCATCTCCGGAGGTGGGTGTCGGGACTGGCGGGGGCAGAGTGAGAGGAGGTGCCTGCTGCAGCCATGGACAGCCAGGGCAAGAGGCATGATGGGCACCTGAGGGTCAGAAGGGCAGAGACACTCAAGACACACCTGTCTGACGTTGCTGGGGTGGGTCTGGGGACCCGGCATCAGGGAAGGGCTTTTCCATGCCAGCTGCTGTGTCAGCACGCTCAGTACACGCGCACAGGGACCTGCACATGCACATCTGCATCGTAGTGTGTGCACACACAACACACACCCAACATACACACGCACAATATGCACACACACAACATACAGACGTTGTCATACAACACACATACATGCCGCATACACATACACACAACATACATATGCACAATACACACACAGAACATACATACACAACTTACACACAGACACTGACACACAACCGACACATGCACCCAAACCCAAACATACACGTAAAACAAAAACACACAACAGAGAGCACACACACATCATACATCCATCCTGCCAATCCGCCTTCCTCCTATTCCAGAAGTTCATTTCTCAGGGATCTAGCTCCTGGCTCCCCTCAGAGGTGACCTTCTGAAAGCAACGTGGGATTCCATGGGGGACAGGTGCTCCGCCCACCAAGGCCCCACTGGGAGATTAACATCAGCAATGGGGTCCCCAGGATGAGCTGCAGCTTCCCAGTCACGGTCTCTGCTGTTGCCTGGAAGCCTGTCCACACCAACTCTGGTTTTTCTCTTGCAGTTTTTTGAAGAACCCGAGCCAGGAGACATGATTGAGATTTTCCACATTGGCTATAAGGACTGGGCCATCTATGTGGGAGATGGTTATGTGATTCATTTGGCTCCTTCAAGTAAGGACTATTGAAAATATAATCGTCAAAAGATTTGTGAACACCATGAGAACAATCGAAAGCCAAACCCCACCAAGGGAAACCTGAGTTGGGAACACATCTCCCTGAGAAACTGTTTGAGCAGATTGAACATCCACATCTACTGTGAAATCACGGTGGGGTCCCATAGGTCCTGAGAAAACAGGGGAGAGGCCCACTGGCTCCTCCAGTGCTGGGCTGCTTCAGTACTTAGTCCTCTCCGCTCAATGCTGATCAACTCTGTTCTTACTGACTCTGATGGCATGATTTAAAGCAGAAAGTTTCTCAGGAGCTCACAGTCTAAGTCTTAAATAGAAGGACTCTATGGTGTTTTTCGGAAGTACGTGATTTCACAAACTAGGTATCTTAGTTTGGTGCAAAGGTAATTGCGGTTTAAAAGGTTAAAAACAATTGCGAAAACCACAATTACTGTTGCACCAACCTAATATTATGTAATGAATGCTCCTTAGCAAAAGCAGCTTTCAGAGGTGCACATCCAAAAGGAAAATTCTTATGAAAATACATAACAAGCACCTGTTAACAATTTATTTAAGCTTAAATATGACAGAAGCAAGAGGGTGGTAAAGCTGGTTAACAGGAGAATGAATGAAACTGATGTATGTAATGTCAATGAAAGAAAAACAATGATGGCTGGAATAAGCCTGCTAAATTAGATGCAAACAGGTTTTTGTCCCACAGTGCAATGGCACCATAATGTTTGATATTCTGTTGTCACCAACGAGTCAAATAACTGTCATCAAGATCAGAAACATGCATTTGCATCTTGTATGTTTTCTACAGCTTCTCATTTATGCTGAGGGTGTTGTTAAAACATAGGATACGTTGACAATAAATAGCAAATCAGGCTCATTCAATCCGGATGACCCTCAGAGGCCTTGTAAGACAAAGCATGACGATGAGGACGTGTGGTCCTGTTTACAGCTAATTTCCTAGATGTGGACAGGTTTTCTTAAGAGGATGGATTCTAAGTGCAAACATCATCCTTGAGATGAGAAACAAAACAATTGTACTTATTTAGTGTGCTCATTAGTTACTCTCCCTCTTAGAAAAGAAAACGCGGATCACTGTGGAATGGGCTTTGGACCCCATGTGATGAGAGCTCTTCTCTGGACCTCTGCCTGTACTCAGAACTGTGGCAAGTCAGGGGAGAGAAGAAGACACTCCTGTGAAGGGTCCCCTAAGCTTCAGCTCAGTGCAGCGGAAGGAGTCTGCCCTTTGGAGCTTGAGAGACGCAGTTTCACATTCTGGTTGTGGGACTTTTTCACAGCACAGAAGTGTCTGTTAAAGTCTCTCTGGGTCCAACACTGGTGTTAAATGGAGATGGTGATATTTTCCTTGAAGGGCAAAAAGACAATTAAATTAGACAAACTATGAAAACCAGCCCCACAGAGTGTCTCAACACAGTAGGTGCTACAATAACAAAAGTGAATCTGTTTCTGAAGTGCTCCAGGGTATGAAAATGACAGGAATGCCAGTATATTTCAAACATAACTGTTAATAATGGCTAAGCTTTTGAGCAACTGAAACACTCAATAACAAGGGATCGGTCGAATATACTATGTACATCCTTATAACACAATACTATGACATTGCCTTGTGACCCAGCCAGTGACAATCATGGCATTTACGACATGTGAAAGTAATTCCCAACATCTTGTTAACAAAAAGAACAAAATATGTGATTCTTCTAATCCTTTGTGGGAAACGTTTGTTACCAAAATCTCTGTAACTGGTACCTTTCATTCCGCTTTCTTTTCTCCTGCTTTCTGTCTCCCTACATCACCTGCCTTGTGGCCTCTCTGTGATTCCCAGATCGATTTCCCAGGATTGGTTCCTCCAAAATGTTCATGTTTTTGAGTGGCGAAGCTGTGGTGACAAAGGAACCCCTGAAGACGGCAGCTTGGGGTTGCCTCCGCCGGGTCAACAACTGTTTGGACCATGAGTTCAGACCCCAATCTGTGAATCAGATCATCAGTTCTGCAGAGAAGATGGTTGGTGACACGAAGACATATAAAGTTATTTTTGATAACAGTGAGCGCTTTGCCACTACTCTGAGATACGGCTGGCCTCGGTGCAAGATGGTAAGGCCTCTTTGAGGATGATCCTGTCCCTGCTGGAGTCCTTTTGGGAATGGGATGTGGGTGGGGTTCTGGGACACCACCAGTGGAGCCGGCATGGTATTTCTCATATTAATACTATAGCATTAATTCTCATAGTCCTGCTACGTGATTAATTCTCATAGGAATAGGAATACAGCAGTGTCAGGCATTTAAAAGCTCATTAAGTCCTGACAACAAACCTGACAACATTTCCCAGTCTGCACATGGAGACCCGGGCACACACAGTTCAGGTAACTCGTCCAACATCAGATGACAAGTGAACCCAGATGTGGCACATCCTTGAAGAGCACCTTTCCGTCTGGTCAGCAGCATAGGATATGGATGGGGGAGCCCATTGCTCTAAAAGGATAGGGTGTTGTGGTGCTCACACTGGTGCTGACCAGCGGGAGAGCTTCTCCGAGTCACTTCGCCCCACTGTGCCCTGGCCGACGATCTGGCCTTATCATAAAGGAGGAGAAACTGGGTACGCTGATCCTTAGGCCCTTATTTTGCCATCCCCCAATAGATCCCAATCCCAGAGGAGGATGACAGACAGGTGCAGAAAATCGATCTGTGCGTAGAGAGCTGGAGGTGCTGGAGCACCTGGGAGCAACTGGAGGAGGGACATCCTGAGATAGTGAACACTCGGGGAAAAAGATGTCTGCTGGGCGGAGAGTCCGTGTTACAAGGAGAGGGTCTGGGATGGTGGTGGAGGCAGACAGAACACAATGTCCAAGGAGCAGCAGCAAGAGAGAGCACGAGGTGAGGAAAACACATGTAGCTCAATAAGAGCAGACCAGAGGGAGGAGTGAGAGGGATGAGGTGCAAGAGCCAGATCCTGAGCTGCCTGAAGGGTGTGGACTCATTCTGAGGCTCCAGGTAGGTCACTGCCAGATGTTCCCTTGGAAAGGTCCCACTGGATGACATGGAAGTGGTTAAGGAGTGGTTGGTATGGGAGTCAGGGGTGACAGACAAGGACTTTTGTGACCCAAGTCACGTGAAACAGGCATGGGACGAAGATGGCATTGAAGGCACTTGGTAATTGGATACAGGGGTGAGGGAGAAGGAGGGGAGAAGCATAACTCCAGGCCTCTGATTGAGCAACCCAGCTGAGTGATGCCAGAAGGAACGGGGACAGAAAGAGGAGAAGGGACAGAAAGCAGGCTTCATTCCAGGGAGATGGAATAGAATGTGGGGTGGACCGTTCTGAACCCCTGGGAAGGGAGTGTGAATGCCGAGAAAAGCAGCAACCCACAGAGGGACTAGTGCGGGAAGTGGGAAGAGGGAAACGGACTTCTGGCTGAGGGGTGTTGGCTAAGTCCCTTAACCTCTCCCGTCCCAGTGCCAACATGTGTGTCTGGGAGATTCATTGTGCTAATACCTTGTGAGACTGAGGTGTGATGGGCGCATGTTATGGAAATTTCCCACAGGTAGCTGTGTGGTCACCACAACATCTGATGGTTGACCCAGCTGCACTTTGTGTAGCCTTAAGAACACCTCAGTTTGTGTCTCACAGGGAATGAGTGTCCAGAGGTTGGAGACAGAATCTGAGGAGAAGGCTGCTCAATGCAACTGTGAACATCCTGCTTTAAAATATAGTGTATTGATAGACTATTTGAGGTCCAGTAAGGACAACAGATTAAGAGATGATGACATTGGAAAAGAGCTTATTACAGTTCTCAAGAGGAGGGAACATGACATGTCACGTCAAGGTTGGGGTGGGGGTGCAGCACTTTAGGAAGCACAGGGTTTTTCAGGAGGCAGAGAACGTAGGTAGAAATGTGGGCAAGAGCCTTTACTGTGGTTTCTGTGGGAAGAACGATGGAGGCAGGGGGAGCAGGCTTAGAACGGCTGGCGAGAATACTTTCCACAGGCTCTGGGGCACAGGGGCTGTCTCTAGTTGTCTGCTACTTGGACATGGGGTGATTCGGGTAGATGGATAGCGGCCTGGAGTGTGAGAGCTTCTTAAAGGAGGTAGCTGGAGATGGGTGTGTGTGGGGGAGTGAGCTCTGGATTGGTTGCTTTGCATTTGACAAGCACATTTATGTGTGCATTGCTTGCGATCTTCAGGAACTGGCTAGCTCTGGGAGGGGTGGTCTCTCCAGGTTCAGTACAGCTCAAGATATCAAAGTATCAGAACAGACAATAAAAGACAAGGTTAATACCCAACAGTGGGGCAGGACAAATGTTCTAGGGCTCTGAGGGACAGTCTAATGAGAGGGAAAGGGTTAAGCCCATCCTTTGTCCAGAGAATCCCCAGAGGGGGTTCTCTGAGAGTGACAGCAAAACCTGTGGTCCCAGCAGTCACCGGGGTCTATCCTCCCTGCGTTACCACAAGGCCATGTGTGGTAGCCAGTGGTTCTGGAGCTCTCCCAGCCAGGCCTGGTGTTTCCTAGAAGTCTGTTAACATTCCCTCTGGTTTTTCTCTTGTAGTCAGGCTCAGACCCCATACCTGGAGACATGATTGAAATTCATCGTCCCGTCTATAAGCACTGGGTCATCTATGTGGGAGATGGTCATGTGGTCCACGTGAGCTATGCAGGTAAAGATGAATTATTTGTTAAACACCAGCTTTATGTTGAGAAGAGGGAATAATAAACAACTCATGGCTCTGCTAATTAGCGTTTGTTTCCCTTTGAATCATAACATCTCTGATCTCCATTCACTAAGCAAAGGAATGTGGACTCCATCAGTTGACAATTCTATTGTGACCCTCTCCTAAGTGTTCTGTGCTATGCCAGGTGATAGGAAGGAAGACCTAGTAAGAAAGTTCTTTCTTGCCATTGTGTCACACAGTTTCTACACAATAAGGTAGGAATCGCCAGGCTTTGGAAGTGTTTCTATTCCTTGCTTCACAGCTCTTGGCACTTGGGTGTGTTACTTAAGTTCTCTGGCTGAAGATTGGTTCTGCAAAATGGAGGCAGCTGTTTTCACAGGGGAGGGATTGTAAGAGGATTGAATGAGGCTGGCTTCTTCCCAGTAGATACTCAAAAAACTGAAACTCGTCTGAGTCCGACACAGGCCCAGAGAGGCATTCTCTGCAAGTATGTTTATAATGTCATTGTCTGTAGTCAAGAACCAGTTGAAACACCCGAAAAGCCTAACAAGAGGGGATTTGTCAAATAAATGAAGTACGATATCAGTGGACTGCCATGGCAGCCATTTCAAGTCATGGCACAATTACACATTTGTTGCTATGGGAACATGTCTGCAACACATTGTGAAGTATTTAAGTTACAAAAGTTATGTAACAAACAATTATAGGCGTGTACATTTCACCTGTAACAAGAGGGCAGGAGAGTAGGAGGAGGGGATAATGATGCTCAGAGGCCAATAGTGCAACTTTTTTTTTTTTAAAAAACACAAGTCGATATTATTTAAAGGAACTTGGAACAGAGGTCTAGTTAATCTGAGTCTTTCCCTAGGATTTAAAAACAATGGTATGATTCATACTATGTACTTTATGTTAATAATGCAGTATACCTTAATTATAGTAAAATATATTTGCCGTTTTAACTATTTTGAAGTGTACAAATTCAGTATATTTAGCACATTCACAATGCTGTGCAACCATCACCTCTGTCTGGTGCCAGAACATTTTTATTACCCCAGGGCAATCCCATACCTTTTAAAAAGTCACTCCCCACTCCCGTCTCTCTGGCCCCAGGTAACCACTAAACTGCTTTGTCTCTATAGATTTGCCTGTTCATGTAAATGAAGTCAAACAATATGCAGCCTTTTGTGTCTGCCTTCTTTCACTTAGCATGTTTTCAAGGTTCACTCATGTAGTATGTATCAGTACCCTATTCCTTTATATGGCTGAATAATATTCCGTTATATGGATAGACCACATTGTATTTACCCATTGATCAATTGACGGTTGTTTCCACTTTTTGGCTCTTGTGAATGAATAGTGTTGCTATGAACATTCAAATACACGTTTTTGCTTGAATACTTGTTTTTAATTATTTTGGGTATATACCAGGTGTGGAATGGCTGGATCATATAATACAGTACATTTTATTTACATTGCTGAGTTCAAATACTGCGTAGTACTGTTTAAGGAAGTAGTGAAGGCTGAAGGAATTTCTCATAGACTAGAGCAGGGGTGTCCAAACTTTTTTCAACATTTTTCACCAAGGGCCATATGCGGTAAAATACACAAGCAGCCGGGCCACTCACTCGAGGTGAAGTACGTATTGCCTCACCTGGTTTATTTAAGTAAACTAAATATATTTTTGGAATTTGCTGCGAGCCAATTAAAAATGGATTGCGGGCCGTAGTTGGCCCGCGGGCCGCAGTTTGGACACCCCTGGACTAGATGATTAACCAACCAAAAGTGGTAGTAGCTTCAGCTTGTTAGCTTTTTCATGGGCTCATTTCACTTTCTCGGCAATGGGAAGGGTACATGTAAGTTAGTGATTCTCTGACAGTGTGCACAACAATTAGCTGGGAAACCTTTTCAAAATGCAGACGGCTAAGTGTCATGGCCCAAGATTCTGATTCACTTAGGTCCAGAGCCGAGAGATGGTATTTTAAACAGACATCCTCAGTGATTTTGATGGAGGTGGTCTTCCCACCACACTCTGAGAAACCTGGTAGGAGATGACTCTTCTCAATTGAAATCAAATTAAAGAAGTGAAATGTAGGTTTCCTAATTATCATCCTAGCCTTCATGGAAATCCTAAAACTGAAATGACAAATGATATAGTGGAATAATCAATTTGCTAGGGCAAAAACTCAGTCTTCCTAGAGTAGCACCACTTTCTCTTTTTAAATAGGAAACATGTGACCAAGAAGCACATGTATGATGAAAAACAAAGTAGTTGAACCAACTATCATTCCCAAGACTCCTACTGTAAACATCTGTTACTATCAATGAAGAGCAATGCTTTAGCAGCTTTGGCTTTAAAAATGCAGCCAATTCAGTTTACTTTTCGATATCTGGTTTTTAATGAGAGCCTCGTTTAGGCAAGAAACTAGCTGCTAGATTGAGTTTCTTCTTAGAAGACAGATAAGATTCATTATAGACACACAATTGCTTAATGTAAGCCTTACTGAAAAGCGAAAATTGCCTCCCATTTAACAAGGCTTCAATTCCTATAGAGCTGACAGAATTTTTAGGTCCAGCTGTGAAAGACCAGCCAATTAAGTCTTGGAAGGTGACCCTGCTTTCAAGTATCGAAAGCAGGTTTGCCCTTAAAAGCACAAAACCATCTTGAACAATTAACTGTCTCGGCTGAATTAATCCTATTTCATCAAATAGAGGAACTTTTTGTCTTTCCTTTTTCCCCTCGTTTTCCAACCTTGTACTGCTGAACATGGCGGCATCTCAGAGTGTCTGTCTGTGATTCCAGGGTCTGGTTATTTCGGCGGCAACACTTTTATAATGGTCAAGGTGAAATGTGAACGTTTGCAGGATGTGGCGGGGAACAACAGTTACAGTGTCAACAACTACTTGGACAACAAGTATAGACCACGGCCCACAGATAAAATTGTCAATTTGGCAAGGAAGGAAATTGATAAAACCTGGAAGTACAACGTTTTCACTTCAAACTGTGAGCACTTTGCTACTAAAATGAGATATAGCCGCTCCCAGAGCAAACAGGTAAGACTCCTATGGGGTGATTCGTTTTGGAGGTCTGTTAACGGGAAGATGTGGGGCAGCTGTTGGCAAATATCAGCAGAGCCCTCCTGACATCTCTTACACAAACACTAAAGGACCAAGCACTTCACTTGCCCAAGGTCACCAAAGCTAAGTGGACACTTCAGGATTTGAACCAGTGGCTTTAACTTGAAAATAAACATAGTAGCCATGGGTCCCACTGCTTCCTTGTCTTTGGAAATCTTTTCCAGAAGGTCACCGATGCAGTCTAGGGCAGGGCTCATTGCCCTGTACGTCAGGAATAGCTGGTTCAAATTGTGGCATCACCACTGACCAGTGTCATGCAGGGGACCCTGCTCGCTGCGCCATTTGTCACGCGGGAAGTCAGGCGGGGTCTCTGCTCCCACTCCCCACATAAGAACGCAGGATGTGGCTAGGCCCAAAAGGAACACCCACAGAGCCATAGGTAGGGGAGTCATACCACTGTGGTCTCAATGGAGGCTGGGTTAGAGACACAGGAAGAAGGAGCCACACTGTTCGCAACCCTCACTGCACCGCTTGCAGGCTTAGCCACCATCTTCTTGCCAGCCCCCATTTTCCTGCTAGCATAGCCACAGCAGTTGTATTAGTGGCCAATGGCTCACTGGTTACAGCTGACGGCCAACTAGCCACAGCTGATGGCCATCCAATCACAGTTGATGGCCATTTACTATCTGAGCCAGCACCTTTCCACGTGAGGCCGAGAGCCTGGAAACTGCATTCCTTGCTCTGTCCCCACACCAGCCAGGAGATCGGCTATAAGATCACTTTACTGACTAGACTTGGTTTCCTCATCCAGAAAATGGGCAAGCACCTCTGTCCCATCCACTTTATAGTTTGATTGGGCAAGTGCTGTGAAAATTGGGAAGCTCAGCTCACACGCGAGGTGCTTTACTAACAGTTGCTCCTCCCACAAGCCTGTGGGGTGATCAGGGCAAGTATTTCTTATCCCTTTGTACAGAAGAGGAAGGCCAGGCTCAGAGAAGTCACATGATTTACCTCAGCTTATCAGCATAGATTCCGTTGCTCTGAAGCCGCCACATCACACATTCTCCTGCCTCCTCCCAGGATGCATTAAGGTTCTCCCGTCCCCAATTTCATAGTACCTCGTGCTCTCAGCTGTCTGGATCCCTCCCAAGTACTGAGCCGCCTGTAAATAGAGGACATCTGAGCTCAAATCCCAAATAGCTTCTTTCTATTCCACTGAGGGTTTTTGGACAGGCTGTTTCCCCTCTCTGGGCCTCAGTTTCCTGATGTGTGGAATGACGGGATGGATGGAGGGCCTCTGAAGGAGGGCCTGGCTGAATCTAAGCATATGCAGTCCTTTGAGCTCAGCTCTGAAGGCAGATCCTGAAAAGTCCTGTGGGTTGTCAGGGAGAGATGGGAATGACCCAGGATCCAGATAGGATCACCTTAGCCCCAGAGGGCCTCCAGGGTCAGAGCTGGAAGGTGTCAGATCCTAACGACAGTCAACTTCTTCCCTGAGGAAAGGTCTGGGATGGACAAAAAATTAATGCGTCTTTGTGTGACTTGAGGGGAGGGATCATCAGTTTTGTGCGTTTCTTTGAACAATGTACTCTTCTACTTTTCAGAGCGAAGATGCAATGAGATTGATGGGAGTTACTACTATGGCTTTGCCCCTAGCCCTTGTCATTTTATGAGTAATACTCACCAAAAGTAACAACTGCTTGGAGAAACCATTAAAAATTCTCGTTAGAGGCTGCCTCGCGGACAAGCTGTTCCTCTCTGTGCCTGATTCTCTCTCTCACTGGCCTTTGGAAGGACCAATTGTAGCAAGATTGTGAGCTTCTTGAAGAATTAAATGAATGAATCCAGTGACCCCTTCATCCACTATTTCCACTACTTGATTGTAGACTCGAGAATCTTTGGAAAGGAAGCAACTAGATGTGATTGAATAATCTTGAAAAGGGCCACTAAAATCTGAATATCAGATTCTTCATCTATAATATGGGGTTGATAATGATGATTCACTGTGCTTTGTTGAAATTACAAGAGATGATGTAAGATGCTTTAGCATAATTCCTTCCCAATAGCACATTCTCAATAAATTTGCTCAATGCACTTTACTTCTGCCTGCTGAATTTTACTCTTGAGGTGGACAAGGGGCTAAAATTCGTCTGGCTAAGCCCAGCGTCTGGGGCATGAATCCAGCATCCCTGCCAGAAGGTTGTCTTTCACCACACTTCCAGTGCCCTCTTTTGGTCAGCCTCCATTGTTTAAAAAATGTTACTTGTAACCAAGAGTCTAGCCTTTACCCACCCGTGACTATTATGTGAAGTCATTGTACTTTATGTGCCCAAATTAGTATAGGTTGATCTCTCCAGGTTAGGTTTCTGGAAATTATGTTTCCTTGAAGTGAATCCCAGCCATTTTCCCACATGCCTCACGTGTGGTCTCAGAAATGGTGAGACCTGGCCTCTTGATCTTGCAGGCTGCAGTGCTGCTGCCTCTGCCACCAGCAGCCTTCCCCAGAGAGTGACCACCGGGAAAGAGTCATCCTTTAGAGTGGTCACCACTACTTGGGCCCTGGGGGAGAGGTGACACTTTCCCTTTTGCTAACAATTCCAAAGGTATGAAAGGCTGGTTCCTTAATCTCTATAGCACAGCAACTCCCAGCCAGTAGCTAATAGTAAGAATTTCCTGTGAGCTCAGGGATACCAGAAAGGAAGAACAACTAAGGGAATTACTTAGTGCTGCCACTATGTAATGTGACTATGCTCAGCATCACAGGCCTAAGTCAGTTCATGTATGTGCAGGGTCCTGGATGGTCCCCTGCATTGCTGCTGATGCACCTCCATGTCAATGGGCTCAGTTCACCTGACACAACCACAATGCTCTAACATGGCTGCTCACCCTGGGCTTCAGCCCCAACGTCACGTGGCCACACACAGAGGAGGAGGACCTTCTCTTTTCCAGTAAGACTCACTTCCCTGACATCTTATCTGTCCCAGGATCAATTTATTTATAGGGGACTTAACAATGTGAATATCTTTTCTCCTTGAAGGAAACACTGGATCATTCCTATGAAGATTTTGTTCACTGTGTATGACTAGGTCAAAGCTCTCAGCTCTCCCTGTACTTCTCCTTAGTGGCACTTACGATACCTGCAACTTAACTTCTATTGTGTGCTTCTGTGACAAATCCATGTTTTCCCTACAAGAAATCTCATTCTGCACAGCCAGGCCTCATGACTCCTGTTCTTCACCATTTTCAGCCCCTAGAATCATATGTAATATCTTACATATAAAAGTATTACCACTAAAAACATTAAGGTCTGAATAAATGTATAGCTGATATACCTGTGTATCAGGGAGGAGTACAGATCTGTGGTTATTAGCAGAGATATCGACCCGAAAGATTTCAAACTGGAATTTTAATGGCTATATTTGCACAAGAATATCAGTAGACCAGTGGAGATATAGAATGGGAACTGAGATCTCCACATAAGGCTGAATCTGTAAAAGAAATAACCCCTTATTAAAAGGGGAAGATGAAAACTGCCTAGAGCTCTGTGTATAAAAATCAAAATATCTCTCATAAGAAAGATCAAGACTAAACTATTTCTATGTGCAAGTGGTTAAGTATGTATTTTTTATACTCACTGGAGGAATCCCCAATTTAAACTAGTGAAGTCCGTCAACCATCCTGCAGCTATAAATGCAGGGCACACCAGGCTTCCACATGAGTATACAACCTGTTAGGAGTGGGGGACAATAAATACGGTCAATGGGAAGATTGGTAGGTTAAGAACTTAAAAGAAGAAAACATTGCAGTACATGTATTTTTATGGATATATACACACATTTTTCTTGAGTGTATGTCAAGTAGCACAATTGCTGGGTCATGGAGCAGAGCATTGTGTGTTTAGCTCTAATTTATGCTGCCAAACAATTTTATAAAGTAGCTAAACCAATTTAGTCTCTCCCCCACCCCCAGAATCTGTGTGAGCTCCAGTTGATTAACTTTCTTGTCAACACTTATTATTGTCATTCTTTTTCATTTTAGCCCCTCTGGAGGGAGCATAGGTATATAACTTTGTGGTCTTAGTTTGCATTCGTCTGATCAGTAACGATATTGAACACATTGTCATATGATTATTGACCATTTGAATATCCTTCTTTTGACTTTTGACTTTTTTAAAAAAAAAAAAGATTTTATTGGGGAAGGGGAACAGGACTTTATTGAGGAACAGTGTGTACTTCCAGGACTTTTTTCCAAGTCAAGTTGTTGTCGTTTCAATCTGAGTTGTGGAGGGTGCCGTTCACCTTCAAGTTGTTGTCCTTTCAGTCTTAGTTGTGGAGGGTGCACCTCAACTCCAGGTCCAGTTGCCGTTGCTAGTTGCAGGGGGGGCACAGCCCACCATCCCTTGTGGGAGTCAAACCGGCAACCTTGTGGTTGAAAGGACGTGTTCCAACCAACTGAGCCATCCAGGAGCTCAGCGGCAGCTCAGCTCAAGGTGCCATGTTCAATCTTTAGTTGCGGGGGCGCTGCCCACCATCCCTTGCAGGACTCGAGGAATCGAACTGGCAACCTTGTGGTGAGAGCCCACTGTCCCATGTGGGAATCGAACTGGCAGCCTTCGGAGTTAGGAGCACGGAGCTCCAACCGCCTGAGCCACCGGGCCGGCTCCGACTTTTGACTTTTTTATTAGGTTGGGTATTTCTTCATTCTTTTCCTCATTAATAGTTTTTAAACTTATAAATCATAGAATTTTGAAGTCCTTGTCTACCTACTCAATTATCTGAATCATATCTGAGTCTGCTCCTGTGGACTATTTTTTCCCTTGATTATGAGTCACCTTTTCATTCTTGTTTAGTAATTTTTTATTGTGTGCTGGACATTGTTATGATACATTATAGAGGCTTATTATCTTCCTCTACAGAATAGTAAATTTTGGCAGGGCAGATAGTGAAATTACTGGTGGATCACCTCGATCCTGTGGAAGCTTAATTTTAGATTTTGTCTGGGCAGGACCATTTCAGTTTTAACTTTACTCCTAGAACATAGCTGTTACTCCTAGGTCACATCTTTTCGGTTAGTTTGTTTCAACAGAATCTATGGCTTCTTTATTAACCTTTTAGTATAAGCCTCTGTTGGGGCTCCTGGAATGTCTTGTTCTATATATGCACAGTTTAAGAGTTGTCCAAGAAGTTTAGGGACATTTTTTTTTTTTTTTAAATCCCATCTTTTTGTAGTGCATAGCATATACTTCTGTAGTAACCTAACTGAATGGAGAACATTCACCTCTTTTTCTTCTCTCTCTAAACCATTTTAAAATCTGTCTCCAGATGAAACTTCCTCAAGTATCATTTATATGAAGTCACTCTGTTCCTTAAATATGCCATTATACTTTTTCAAGACTGAATCCCTCTTTCTGAATTTCAAGACCATTTATAATGATCTGATCACCTCTTACTAAAGCAATATTAATTCCACTGCATTTCAATATTGACATTCAACTTTGGTCAGGTCAGCCAATTTCCTTATTGCCTAAGAACACACCATTCTCTTCCTGAATTTGATACCTACATTTATATGCTCCCTTTTTAGGATAGTGTCTTCTTCCCATTCTAATTAACAAATATTAGATTTAAGTTCCAACTTTGTTAGAAATTTTTTTTTAACTATTCCAGCCTCCTCTGAATGATATCCTTCTATGAATGAATGAATATATCACTTAGAATTTACACTACACATTTTAGTTATATATTGTTTAATAAATGACTGCCTTTGTTTCATATGTGCTCTCAACCACACAGTAGAAACCATATGTCATTCTTTAGTATTATGATCAACAGTCTCCATTTATTAAGTGTCTACTGTGTGCCAGACACTATGCTAGACTTTTTAAATAATAAACTTTATTTTTTTAGAACAGTTTTAGGTTCACAACAAAATTGAGTGGAAGGTATGAGGTTTCCCATATGTCTGTTGCCCCCAGTCTCCCTTATTATCAATATTTCCCACAGAATGGTACATTTGTTACAATTGAAGAAACTATATTGATCCATCATCATCACCTGAAATCTATAGTTTTTATTAGGGTTTACTCTTCTAAGGGACATTTGTACACAATTTTGGGGGGCTTCTTTCTCCTCAGCTCCCTATTTTCTGGTACCCTGCTCCCTAAATCCCAGATGTCTTAGAACATCCTTGAACTGTGATCTGCTTCCTCTACTTAACGAGACTGCCAGTCTATGTTTGACCCTATTTTCCTGCACCATGGTTGGGGAAATGTTGTCAAGTAGGAGTCTGGGTGCATGTGAGACTTGCCTCCATTGTGTCCTTTCTATTCAAGGGTCTTTGTTGCTGTTCAATGGCTACAAACTCATTTGAAAACAGTTCAGAGTTTCACAGAAAGTTGCAAAGATAATACAGAGAAGCCTTGCATACCTTCACCTAGTTTTCCCCAATGGTTACATCTAATAAAACTATAGCACAATATCAAAACCAGGAAATTGTCATTGGTACAAATGTGTGTATGGGTCTATGTCATTTTGATCACATATGTAGATCCATGTAACCACCTTCACCCTCAGCAGACAGGTTATTCCATTACAACAAAGTTCTCCTTCCTTCAACCCCTTTGCAGTCACATCTCTTCTCCCTCCCACCGTTGTTAACCCCAGAAAATGTGAATCTGTCCTCCATCTCCATAATTTTGTCTTTTTTGAAAATGTTGTATAAATGGAATTATACAATGTAATTTTGAAATTGACTTTTCTCACTCAGCATGCCTCCTTTGATATCCATCTAAGTTGTTGCATGGATCTTCACTTTGCTCCTTTTTATGGCTGTGTAATATTCCTTGGTATGGATGTGCCACTGTTTAACTATTCACTTATTCTTGGGCATTTTATTTGTTTTGAGGTTTTGGCTATTACTCATAAAGCTGCCATGAACCACTGTGTACAGGTTTTAGTGTGAACATAAATTTAATTTTTTCTGGATTAAATGCCCAGAAGTGGAATGGCTAGGTTGTATGGTTAAGTGTATGCTTAGTTTTTAAAGAAACGATTTCCCAGAGTGGTTGTACCATTTGCATTTCTACCAGCAGTGTATGAGCGATCCAATTTCTCTGCATTCTTGTCAGCATTTGGTATTGACACAATTTTTCATTTTAGCTGTTCTAATAAGTATGCAAGGGCATTTCACTGTGGTCTTCATTTGCATTGTCTCCAGTTTCTTATTGCTGACTTCATTTGGATTATCCAGTCCACACGTGGGTTAAGACAGTCTGGTTGGCCAAGTGGCTTTCCCCTTGCTCATTTCTGTTGGCCTGTTCTACTCACTTTTGATTTCCAATGAGCAAATCATCTATATTTTCCTGCCTGAATTCTAGAAGGAGTAGTTTGATTGGTTTAAATGTAGTTCTTGTCTGTGGATCTTCTTACACTGAATAGTTTTTTTTATTAAGAGATATGGCAAACACTGTTGTTTTCCCAAATAGCCATGTATCTGAAGCTCCCCAATCTTCTTACTACTAGAATCTTGATTTGGTTTGGGCCTCCTCCTCAGATAGTGATGATTAATATGCCTAACAGGATTTGGGGAAAGATTTTGCGCCCTGATAAAAAAAGAGACCTGTGATAAATAAACCCCTGTGTTCTGCCTTTGGAAACTGTCATGTGAGAATGTGACATTTGAAGCTTCTGCAGCCATTTTGCCTCCCTGAGGGGTGATACTGTAGATGCTGAGAATGACATGATAATAGGAACCTGGGCTCGATGGCACCAAGAACCCTCTTACAAGTCTTCGGACGCCATCTCTTGACTTCTTGATAAACGAGGAAAGTGAGTAATATTTCCTTGCTATTTAATCCATTGTAGTTTAGTTTTGTTTCTTTCAGCTAATGATGTTCCAATGAATGTAATGTATCGTTTGCACCCAGAAGTACCTAACCTAGAGCCCATGTGCTGTGCTTTTCCTGTGGAGGCAGTGCCTCCCACCAGTCACTCTCCCATCCCTCCAGCCAAATATTTTCCAAGGGTTCAATTTCTGATTGGTTGTGGAAAGAATGTTTCTTGCTGTAGATTGGATTATTTCTCCCCCAGTATTTGCTCCCTCACAGTAACAGACTATACATCCCTGCCATTATCATGTGACTTATCCATGTTCCTCATTGTCTTTGGGCTTGGTCATGTGACCTGCTTTGGCCAATGGGAGCAAATGAGCACACATGCCATTTCCCACATCTGAGCAGAACTTTTGAAGGAAATCACACAGTTATGCCCAACTTCTTTGGCTCCTGTGCCCTTTGCCATGAAGAGGACATGTCCCAGGTAGAGGCAGCTCCTTCAACTGGAGTACCAGAATGAAATACAGGTGGTGGGGGCCTGAACTCAGCTGAATCCAAAAGAATCTTAGCTGACCCACAGCCTTCAGGTTGCATGAACAAGAAGTACTTTTAGCTGTAAGCCATTGACATATTGGGGTTGTTAGTTACCACAGCAAAGCTGATTAAATACTCAGGTGGGAATCTGGGGACATTGGGCTGCCTTCAAAAGCAGCCCTTTACCAGGTCAAGGATGGCTGCCCAGGTTATGTTTTTGGCTTCCCAGGGACAGTATCTCTCTTCCTGCTTCTGTGTGTGATGGGTCAACTGACTGGATGTTGTGGTCCATTTCTAAGGCTTCAGAGTTTTGTTCAGTGCTTGGTTAGTAAATAACTGACTCTGAGCATACAGAATGAACCAAAACCAAGAGTCCCAGGGTTCGTATAGAAGGCTGGGCAGGAAATCAGAAGGCACTAGACACACTCAGCTTTGGCTTCATTATGTCTACGGTAAGCATTTCTTGATTTATAAGGGAAAATCTACAGAGATTTGGCTCCCTCAGTCTGCTTTGCTGGTCTTGGAAAGAGTGAGTACCAGCTGCTCTTCAAATAGCAATTTTGAAAACTTGTATAAAAATAGCAATTTTGAAAACTTGTATAAAAATTATTATATAAAAGCCCAATTTCCCTGTTTGCCAAGTGGATGTCTCCTTTCTGTGTCCATGAGGCTTGACTTGGCAGGGGTTGGGGACAGGCACTGTGAGTGATATGTGAAGGGATCTGGGTCCTTGTTCTAGAAGTTGAGTCTGTCTGGGTCTTGAAGGCCCAGCTTGTTCATGCTCAGTTCACAAAGGAGCCTTGATGCTGCATTATGCGGGGGGTGGGGCCTGGGACTCTGGGAGGTAAACTCATTCTCGCCTTGCCTGCCTTTGCTACTGCCGGGAGTTTGGACACCTATCAGCTCCCAAACAGCACCTCTGTCCCCCCTCTTCCTTCCACAGTCTTTTCCTCCCTGTTCAAAATCATCAACTCCCAGCAACCCTAATTTCCTGTGTGGTTGACATTCTAGGCAGGGTCAAATTTAGCTCAGAAGTGTGCAGCTGAAAAGGGACAAGCTGAGTTCATACACTTATTCCAGGAAATGCAATTTCTAGAAGGCATGTCTCATAGTCAAAAAGAGAAAAGAAAAGAAAAAGAAAAAAGACAAAGAAAAAAAAAGGAAGTCATCTGGCCTAGCTCTGGAAGGGCTATCTTGTCTCCAGTGACCTGTTTCCTCACCTAGATAGAGGGCAAGTTCAGATTTCAGCTCAACCTTACTGTTGACAATGCCCTGGCTGTGACTTTAGACATTTGGGGATAGAGTGAAAGTCCCCTCGTGCTGCCCCAATAGAGACCATCCCTGGGCCCTACCTGCCCTGGGGGACAGAGAGGAGGAAATGGGCGGGAGTGCTGGCCCCACTGACCCTCCAGCCCTCCTCCTCCCACAGTTCCTTTGCTCCTGCTCCAAGCCAGGCATTTGCTGGATCCCGGAGATGAGGGAGGAAGAGCACACAGGACCCTCCCTGACCAGAGATGAGGGAGGACGAGCACACAGGACCCTCCCTGACCACAGATGAGGGAGGATGAACACACAGGACCCTCCCTGACCAGAGATGAGGGAGGATGAACACACAGGACCCTCTCTGACCAGAGCTCCAAGCCCAGAGGGGGGGCAGAGAGCACAGGGAATCACAGCACGACATGACCCAAGTCAGCAGAGGTGGAGGTCCTTGGGGCCTGGGGACCCAGGGTGGCAGCTGGGCTTTCAGGGCAGCTTCTCAGAGGAGGGGTGTCTGATGGGCAGAAGAGGAGGATGGGTGTGGGAAGGTGGTCGGGGACAGACAGAGGCAGTCACACGGAGGCGCAGAGCAAGAATGAGCTCCCAGGGAGGGAAAGGGCAGGTCACTGAGTCGGCCTGGGGGGCAGAGTGCAGTGGGGGGAGAGGAGGGTGGGGAAGGGCCTGGCATGAGGGGCCGGCCAGCTGCCCAAGGCCATGCCTGTGCCCTGAGGCCAGAGGAAGGTGATGGCCAGGTGGGCCCCTTGGGAAAGCCCAGTGGGTCTTGGGGAGACTGGACTTGGAGTGGTGGGGACAGGAGGCAGAGGGACAGTCAGGAGGCCGTGGGGGTCACAGAGGAAGGGAGTGGGTTGCCCTAAACCAAGTCAGCGGGCAGAAGCTAGACGAGGAGGTGAATCAGGAGAAACTTCTAGAGTTAACATTGACTGGACTTTGTGGCTGGTTGTATTGGGGGGTAGTGAAGGTGAGGCAGAGGGAAGAGGTGGATGAGGGAGACAGAGGACTTAGGATGGCCCTCTTCTGGGATTGGGAAACTTAGAGTGAGGAGTTGGAACGGAGGACGTCATTCCCCAGATCAGCAACATAGAGGGGAGAGGAACAGAGTAACTATTCATTCTTGCAGCTGGGGTGCTCTGGGGTTGAACATTGACCATGAGGAATGAGGTGTGGAAGGGGAGGGAGGCAGGGCCATGGGGTGACTATTGAGAGATGCAGGCAGAGAAAAGACCCAGTTCAGACTCTTTGCACAAGCAACAAGTTGGGCAAATCATCACCCTCTTGCAACCCTGGTTCCTGCTGCTGAATGAGGGGGTGATAATGCCTCCTCTTCAGGTTGTTGAGTGGGGAGAAGGGCTGATGGCAGGTGTCCGCTGCACTGCCAACAGCTGTGTGACCTATCCCACAAGACCCTGATCCCTAGCCAAGCTGCCTGTTAGGTCACAATAATATCCTTTCAATTTTCATCTCTCCAGGCACCAGCTAAGATAGAAGGGCATTTGAGGCCAGGATGGCAAGAAGAGGGTCTCAACGTGGCCATGAGTGTCATTGGCAGGAGGTGCTGGGCTTGAGGGTCAGTCTGCACGAAGGGCAAGGACTCAAGACCGACTTTCTAGCGTCGCCCTGGATGGGCCTCGTTCTTGGACATTGGAAAGATGCTGGCACATCCGGTCTCACGAGAACATACGTCAGACACACGTCCACACAGGCTCGTGCATGTGAGCACACGTTTGAATGAACATGTATCAGCAGACACACTCCCTGGACCCTGCCCCATTTCCTACATCTTGTAGGGGTGGGGTGTTTTTCTCAGGCTTCAGTCCCTGGTGCCTGTGAAAGTGACAGCAGGACCCAGCGTCCTCATATGACAAGTGTTCTCATCTTCCTGGTTTCCCGTGAGGTAATGAAGCTTCAACATCGCCCCTTTCCCAAAAGAAGCCACTCTCTTGCGGGGTGGAAGGAGGGCGTGCTCCAATTCATGTACCTCTGTCTGGTTGTTCTATCACAAACAGGCCAAACACCATACCTGGAAACCTGGTTGATATTTTTTGGCGTGGCAATGAGCACCGGCCATCTACCAGGGAGACGAGAATGTGGTCCAAGTGGGGCCGGCAAGTAGGGAAAGATTTTCCTTTCAAGTATCTGTCCTTGTGCTTGTTTCGGCAGCACACATACTAAATATCAGCCCTTGAATTTAGAAGCAAGAACGTGGGCATGCTGAATTGTAATATTGTGTTGTTTCCCACTGGGCACCGTAAATTCTTTGAAAATAAAAGACCCCTATCTTTATTCTCTACAGGATGGAATTTGTTGCACAACAGTTGAGTTGCATTTTTTTGATAAACCCTCTCACGTGACCCAAACGGAACTTATTCCCAGAGTTCTGAACAGTGTCAGCCTGGCTCCACAGAGAGAGTGGGGCCTCCAGAGTGTGAGTCCTGGTTCCAAATCCTGGCTCCACCACTTGTCAGCCGAGACTCTGGCCCTGCTACTCAGTCTCCCCCTAGCTCAGGAGACAGTCTCCTGAAGAGGGCATGGTGATCCGTACCCCGTTGGGACAGAGAAGGGATGAAAGGAGATGACATGTCCAACACCAGCATGGGGCCTGGCACAAAGGAGGGAGCTAAGAACAGCTATCTCGCTCTGAACGATCAAATGGATAGAGCAGGATGCACGAAATCATGGACTCATACACACAGTGGCATCTCCACCTCGTGGTGGAGATCAGTGAAGGGCTGGCCATGGGGCAACCTGTCCTTCCCCCCTCCTTCTGCCCTACACCCTAACACTCTCCTGAGTCGAGAGTCTGTCTGTCTGTGGTCCCCAGGAAAGCTCTTCACATCCTTAAGCAACCAGGTCAATGATACAGACCCTGGCCTGCAGATGAGAGCATCCGTTCTGCGAAGGGGGCGGTTGAAAGGGGGGAGTAGACCCGCGAGCACGGGTGAGCACCTCGTCCCTGATTTATGATACGGCCCCACTGGTGAGACATCTTTGTTTTGGTCTGATGTGTTTTCTAAGGTTCTGCTCGTGTTGCTGGGGGCTTGGCAGCCTCAGTGGGGCCAACGTACTACTTCTCACAATACCAGTAAGAGCCACCATTTATTGAGGTCCAACCCAGTACAAGGCATTTTAAGTAATTTTGACTCATAAGTCTCACAACCACCCTAAGTTAATGCCATTTTCCATACTTTATCATATGAGCACACGGAATTTGCCCAAACCCATGAAATCTAAGGTCATAGAGGTGTCAGGAGTTGAACCCAGGTGAGTTTTTCTCTTCCTGGGATAGCACTGTATGCTTTCAAAACTGTCCTTCCAGGGTCATCGGTGCAGAACCCTGAGCAGGAAACAAGAGCTGGATCTGGCTCTAGCACCCCATGGACCAGCTCTGTGACATGTGACAAGCACAGCGCCAGACAAGTGCCAGCCTGCCATGCTTCTTCCTCTATCCCGTCTACCTCACCAGGTTCTTAGCAGAATGAAACGTGTGGGAAAGTGATAGGAAGCAGGTGATGCTGTCTTGGGGGGGGTGGGGGTGGAATGATGACAACGATGACCCTGAAGGTCCACAGGGTGCAGAGCTGCTCCCCTGACCAGGACATTTTCTCTAGAATTGTTAGATGAGAATGAAATAAATGTCTAAATTCTTCAAGGCCCTGAATTTTGAGGGTCCTTCTTAGGCTACAAGACCTGCCTCCTTGTGTGGGCCCTGAAGGAAAGTGGAGGTCAGTCCCAGGCTCACGGTGTGTGTGTGTGGGTGGGGGGGGGTAGCGGGGGGGAGGGGGGTGCGCAGCTGGAGGAACCTTCACACTGTGTGCCCTCCCTCTATTGTGGGGCCTGATACCCCTGCAGACATGGTGGTGACAATTGGACACTTTGATGAAGGCAGGGGAGTGGGGCCAGACTGTGGAGCCCTAGGTGTGGGCTGGATACCCTCTCCTCTGGCTCACTCCTCAGTAGTGGATACAGTAGAGCTGGACACTGCCACTGACCCGGAGCTCCCGCAGCCGCTCCAGGACCTGCTGGCCCAGGCTGGTGGCCCCCAGGCCCTGCCCATTGAGTGCCAGCTTCAGCCCACCCTCCTGGCACAGGAGCAGCACCTGGGAAAGGAGGGCATGAGGCCTGCAGGCTTCCTGATGGACCCTCTGCTGCCCACCTGATGCCCAGACCAGGGAGCCCCTCCTCCCCTCAGAGGACCAACTGGACCCATAGGGCACCCAGGGGTGGAACACACCAGGACTACGGCCCAGCTTGTCACCAGCCCTTCCACATGGATCTTTCCAGCCCTGGGCCTCAGTTTCACCATCTGTAACGGGTTGCCTCCCCTGGAGGAGAAGTTCTCAACCCTGGCTGTGCACTGGAGTCATTAGGGAGGCTTTTTAATAATGCCGATGCCAGGGCCCGCCCCGAGTGATTATGCCCGGGTTCCTGGGCATGGGATGCCTGGCTCTGGCACGGAGGGTGGAGAGCACTGGCATGGATGTTCTCCCCAGCGAGCTCTGCCTCTCTCACCCCTGGTCTCCTGGTTGGGAATGCCTGGCTCAGACCTACCTCGAAGAATCGCTGGGGGTAGAAGAGGAAGGGGGCCAAGATCAGCTTCTTCCGTCCCCAGGGCGAGACCCAGGCCAGAGTTCTGTCTGTGAAGGAAGCCCTAAGTGTCACAGGAACGTGTGCAGCCTCGTCCAGCAGACTCAGCGTGAAACTGCGGGAAGGGGCCCAAGAAGGCTCGACTCAGCTCCGGAGCCCTCAGGCCATGGCTCCCTGCTTCCTCTGGACTGCGGCTGCTGGGCCTTGAGGGGAGGGATGGCAGTGGGAGAGCAGCTGGAAGGCTGAGCAGATTCCACCTTCCCCCCTCCAGCCCAGAAGCAAGCACTTGGACACTAACAGCTCAGAATGGAAATACCTGATGGAGTCTCACAGCTGAGATTGAATCCTCACATTGCCACTCACTGGCTGCAAGGTAGCAAACGACCTTACCCGAGCCTCGGTTTCCCCTCTTCATAATGGGGATAATTATATTAGTAGTAGCTAACATTTGTTAACTACTGTGTCCCAGGTATTGGCTTCAGTGTTCTGCAAATAGCATAGGGGTAAGAGCGGGGCTGCCTGGGTTCAACCCCGGCTTTGTTACATTCTAGTCCTGTGCCCTTGGGTAAGTCAATGTCTCTGTGCCTCAGTTTCCTCATCTGTAATGTGGGGGACAACAACAGTATTGTACTTGTCTGTGGGGTTGTTATGAGAATTAAATGAGTTACCGCAGGTATGCAAACTGCTTAGAATAGCACCTGGTGTACAATAAGCACTCAAATCACACCTATTGTTTAAAAACCAATACTTTAGAATACAAAGACTACCTCGCAGCTGCCTCTCAGTTAGGACAGCCAGATTCTGTCTAGGGAGTTTCCAGTGTCAACCTCTCTGAAGCTGTTGACTGAGCCCCCGCAGGAAGTAGCTGAGAGTTGAGGAGATGCAGGATCCAGATGCGGGGCCAAGTGTGGAAAGGGCCTGCCCTGATGGGCCTTTCAGGGACTACTGGTGGATCTGTTACAGGAGGACACTCCATACATTTCCAGTTTTGGGAAGGGGAATGCAAGGGCTCGCTGCTGGGCAGAAGCTTGAAAGGCAGGGACCTTGGAGAGTGGCCTGCATGGAGGCTCTAGCCCCATTGTGACTGGGAGCTGGCCAGCCCCGGCTCCAAACTTGTTTCCCAGGCTCCTCCCAAGAAAAGGCTTTGTCTTCCAATTGGCCTGGGGACTCTTGGAGGCCTCAATGTCCCCCCACCTCTGCCCCGTCCAGCACAGCCCTCGGCTGGGTAACGGCCTCGCTCTGGAGACCCACTGAAGCTCTGCTGAAGCTTTTTGAGGCTGCAGCCAGTCCCCATATCCTCAGTGCTTGGAGGGAGGGTAGGGAGGAAGGACAACTTTTTAGTCAACTGAACCCCATGACTTTCATTTCTGACTCTTTTTGTCTAATTCAAACCATAGTTGCCTTCAGAAAACCACAATAGCAGCAGCAGCAGCGTTTACTGTAGGCTGTGTGCTAAGTGTCAACCACTGTGCTAAGTCTTGACATTGGTGACTCATGGCCAAATGTTCTGGCTGGTTGGTACTAGTCTTCAACTTTAAAGTAATACCATATTCAAAAATGGAGAGAGTTTAGATAAGAGATGGCTTCCAGACTTCCTTTAAAATCACTCAGAAGAGCTGGCATAAGTAGGTCTATGGAAATATTCTTTTCACTTCACCATCTTCCCAACTTGGTGGCTCACTATTCATGTGACCTGTCAGGCTGCTGAGGGGACATGAATTGATGGGCCTTCAGAAAGAGCAGTTTATTATTTGCTGTGCCACTAATAACTATGTGACTTTGAGTTAGGATATGAAACTGGTCTCATGTCTCCAGGTTTTGTTTTTTTTTGTGTGTGTGTGTTTTTGTGTGGAAGTGGTTGTGGGGGAGGTGTTCTTTCTGTCCCTGGGAACTATTTCATTTCCCCTATAAGGTTGGGCTTATGTTTCTCCTTTTTTTCTGATGGGGAAACTCAGCAGTCCAGACTCAGACAGGTGTAGGAACTTGCCCATGACCACAGTTTACAAGAGGCAAAGCCAGGAATCCAACCCAGCTGTGCCTGGCTTTGGAGGCCCACACTGTCCAGGGTGGTGTGGCCCGCCTGTCCCAGAACTCAAGAGTATGCAAGGCAAGGGTTTAGTGAGGTCAATGATTTCAAAAACGAAAACAAAACAAAAGGAGAACAGAGGGCGCTCCCCTCACTCCCCTGCGCCTCCACCGAGAGAATTCTGATACTAGCACATTTGTGGAGCACATACTATGTGCTTGACACAATTCTGAGCATTCACACCACCCTGAAGCAAGCACGATTAACCCCTTTTTATAGACAAGGAAACAGACACAGAAAGGAAAAGTAATAGCTTTGAAGTTACACAGGTACTAAGTGTCATCAGCAGATGTCAAACCCAGGCAGTCTGGCCCAGAAAAGTCATGAAATCCAATGCAATTTCAGAAAGAAGGGGAAAAGGAGGGAGGGAAGGAAGGAAGGAAAGAAGGACAAGAGAAAGCAAGGAAAAGAGAAAAAAGAGACACCCTTGTCTGATAGGCTTTGAGCCCGCAGGTTTGGGAAATGGAGCACGAGTGCCCCCTGGGGGAGAATTTAGGCAGCATTCACTTGGTAACTGTCGCTCCAAGTCCCCACTTCCCAGCACCAGGCCTCCTCTCTGGGCTGCCTGGCTGTGTTTCCTAAACCACGCACTGTGTCACTGAGGGAGGTCGCATCCTCGCTCTAGGTCTCAGCCTGTACCTTTCAAGGGCCTTTCCTGAGGCCTCAGAGGGGATCTGCGAGGAGAGATTGGTTGGCCTGACCAGGTGTACAGGCAGGGAAGATACTCCCAGAATTGGGGCTGCTGGGACCGCGAAAGCAGCCTGAGCCCTGGTCCCAATCCCACCCTGCCTTCCACAGGCTCTGCGACCCTGGGCAGCTTACTTCTCTTTGTGTTCCTCTGTCTCCTCCTGTGCAAGATGGGGGTTACATGGTGGCCTTGGACACTAAAGAGGGAATGCACATAAAACTCATGCCTGGCTCAGAGATGCTTCTCCTCCTTCCATCTGTGTACTTACTCCTTGGGTTCTGGCAAGACCAGCCCCCGCAGCACGATGACCTGTCCGGGCCCGAGACCCCGAGGAAGGGGCTGTAAGCAGGGCATCTCCTGGAGGAACACGGGAGATGAATAAGAATGCGACTCACAGAGGGACTCAGGGAGGGGTACTGCCCCCTAAGCGGCTCTGTGGGCTACCCTCAGGGGCTGGGGGGCCCTGGAGCTGGTAAATCTCTGCCGCTAGGCCTGCAGCCAGGAGGAGACTGAGCTCTGCTCATTTATTAAACACCTACTGCAGGTCTGGCCTCCTGTGCTCTGGTCTCCCTGGCCTTTCCAGCCTGAGCTCAGTCCCCTCTGTGCTGTGATACCACATATGTCCCCCATCGCTGCACCCCAAAGTGTAACTGTGCATTCATTGGTCTGCCTCCCCACCAGCCTGGAGACCTGGGACTGGTTGGTCCCTCTATCCTAGAGCCCGGTCCAGAAGAGTATCAAATAATTGTGTGCAGAATAAACGACAAAAAGGTCAAATGCAGCGGGAGCTTCAGCCTGAAGCTTCGGGCCCACCCACAGCCTGCACTTGTCTATGAAGGGAGGGGAAACCCTGATGTTGAGGGCATTTCCCACCAGGTGGGAATGCCCTTCGACCCCTGATGGGGCAGGTGAGGGACTACACCTCCACCTGAATGAGGAGGGAGGTCACTCACCAGTCTGGGGCTCTTCAGCAGGAAAGGCTGTCAAGGAAAGAAAGAGGGGACATAGCGATCACGTGGTATTTGCTCAATGAAAGAGAACCTGTTGATATCATTAAAAACTAGGGATATTTGGGGTTTTTCTCTCTCAGAGACAATACAGGTGAGTGATTGGAGCCCCAGTGGGGTCCTCCTGAATTCAGATGGACACCAGCTCTGGAATAATGGGGAAGAACAGAACGAGGGTCTTTCATTCACTCGCTGATGGCCTTGGGCAAATACTCGGGCGTCACCTCCCCTTCTGCCCTACAGGCCAACCCCAGCTACCACTCAGGGTTGCTCTGGGAATTGAAAGCTGGAACCTAAAGGGAACTTCTGAAAGGAATACGGGCCCTGCCCCTTCTGGCAGCCATCCCACCCCCATCCACCTTCCCAGACTAGGAGAGGCAAATCCAGGCTCTCCAGGGACTGAGGCAGAGCCAGCTGTATCCATGGCAACCATGCAGTGAGGAAAGGGGCAGCTGGGCCTGTGCCAGGAGAGCAGCAGCCCAGCGAGTGGCAGGTCACGCTGGGGGAGGAAGGAGAACCAGCAGCTCAGCTCCTGTGGCTTGGACCGCAGGGCCCACCTTGCTCCCAAGAGACTCACGTATCCAACTGGATACTCGCTGCTGCCCTCTGAAAACGGCTGTTTGGAAAGAGAAAAAGCAACAACAGGATTCATTTTTTTGGCCCCTGCCTGCCCTGCCTGTGCCCAGGATGTGGGCAAAGGCCACTTTGGCCTTGACAGCTCCTCATTCTCCCCATAGGTCTCATCAGTGGTTCTCAAACCCAGCATTGTAAACATGCTGATTCCCAGGCCTCGCCTCAGCTGTACCCAATCAGAATCTCTGGTGGAGGGCCCCAGAAATCTGCACTTTTAATAAGCTCCTCAGGTAGAAGTGACACAGCCAGCAGCTATGTTTGGGCTCCTTGGCTCCCATTCTCCAAGTGACTTGCCTCTTAGCCATTGCTCCTCCGTGTTGACCAGACCCCACAGCCAGTACAGACTTCCGTCTGAGGCTCTTTGGGCCTCCTTCTATAGTCACCTTCTCTTCCCCTCATCCCACTCATATCCAACACCTCCATGGGGCCCCTCCACCTTGGCTATAACTGGTGTGACAGGGGTTGTCTGGGGCGGGAGGAGGTCTCAGGTCTGTCCAGGCAGCAGGGGAAGTCGGAAGCCGCTGCCACCCAGGCCTTGGCTCCAAGGGAACTTACGTTGATGTTCAGGAACCCAACAGCCTTCACCAAGATGTCACCAAATATGCCCAGGGTGTCTACACGAGACAGCGGGAGCCGGTAGCGGTAGCGGAGAAAGTGTTGTCCATTCACGCTCACCTGGAGAGACGCACAGGGGCTGGCTCGCTGAGTTCATGCCAGGCATCGGTGAGCACTCTTACCTGGAATGTTCCTCATTTAGCTTCAACTCTATGAAGCAGGTACATTTTGCAGACAAGGTGCCTGAGCTTGGGAAGCCCATGTGACCTTCCCAAGTTGCAGAGCTGGCAGATGGCAGAGCTGGCCTTGGAACGGAGCTATCTTTCAACGCCCCTCTCTGCCTCTGCCATAGCACTTCCCCACGCGGTCCCTCATGTTGCCTCTCTGCAGACCTGCCAGCAGCAGCAGGATTCCTATGCACAGGTGAGGAAACAGGCTCGGGAGGCTGCGTGGACCCTGCCCCGGGGTCTCTCCCTCCACTGCTGGCTCTCACCAGCTCCCTCCCCCTGGAGAAGTTTGAAGGTCCCTGTCATCTTTCTGGCAGTTCACATCAGCTGTGACAGCCTTCAAGTTCTCTCTCCCTGTCCCCTGCCCCCTCAGCTGTGAGATGGGGAGAATGAAAGAACCCTCCTCATGGGTTGTTGTGTGAGGATTCCATGAGCCGCTGTTTAAGGGCTTAGATCAGTGCCCGGCATATCGGCATATTGCTCTCAGCTTACAAGCTGTGACTATGGCAGCGCACCCTCTCCAGGGCCAGGCACCATAGAGCTGACCTGTTGCCACGTGTACCAAGCTATGTGGACCCCGGGCAGGTTGGCAGCTCCTTGGTCCTCTCTGTCCTCGGCCCCTCCCCCGTTGCCTCTAACACAGTGACACAGGAACTCAGCGGAAGGAAGGTGGGGTGGAAGGACACAAGTTCTAGACAGCCGATGCCCTCCCACTTACCTTCATTTCCTCATTCCCAAAGAGAAACAGGATGAGGAAGCTGGCTCCTCTCTGCAGGGCCAGGTGGGGCCACCGGGCCTCAGCTTGCCAGAGCCCATTGTGCAGGGTGTTGCAGATGACATGGGGCTTGGTGGTGTAGAAGCGAGGGTTGAAGTGGATGGCGATATCTGGCCGGGGATGCAGGCTGCAGCCGCACTGGAAGTCTACCTGGAACCTGGTGGGACACGAGGCTATCAAAGGGCACTTCCTCTCAGAGACCCCCAGAGACCCCGAAGGCAGAGAGGAACCCCCAGCTGATGCCTCTGGGCTGAGCGCCAGCACCTCCGTGGAGCACTCCCCTTACCTGCGTGCCTCTAGAGGGACCACTCCCTGTAGCATGACCATTTTGCCTGCACGCAGGCCACCAAAAATTGTCGTGACATAAGGAACCACCTGAACAAGAGGAGAAACCCATCCATACACATTTGGAAAAAGGGCCGAGGGACCCTTATGTCAAAGAGGGGCAGAGGGAAGAATAAGAAAACTCAACTCTCCTGTCCTTAACAGAATGTTCTCATGGAGAAAAATTAGTTTTCTCTGAAATGTTCTCTTCCACCTACTCCCCTTTCCTGACATGTGGCCTTCACATGTCAAAGCCACATTGCCCTGGAGAAGCCAAATTCAGCTCAACTGCCCCCTTGGAGCACCAGCCCAGCCCCGCTGCCCAGCTCCCAGAGTACAATAGTGTTCCCAGTGAGGCTTGCTGTGCCCTGGATGCCACCCCGGCCTCCAGAAAACTGGTTTTGAGGCTTCCTGAGCACTATTTATTGGCCAGAGTTAGGGTTCTGGGAGGCAGAAGGATGAACAAATTGGGACCTGAGACTAGACCCTGACGTGGACGTCTGGAGACATACCTAACAATGGCCCAGCCTACCTTCCCAGACTCACCTTCCTCCTCATAGAAGCTGCCTGGCATTCTTAGAACACAACACATACATTTACAACTCCCTACTCGTCTGGGGCTGTTTCTTCTGCTCTCCCTCCACCCTGAGAAATGCATCTTGACTTTCAAGGCTTCCGACATCTTCTCTGACACCTTCTTCAAGCATCATCCACTTTGGTGCCTGAATTATTTCCCCAGAACGCTTAGCTGGTATGGATAGCTTGGTCTTTGGCCTACTGGCTTACAGAGAAACATGTGTCTGGCTGTCTACACTGGGAGGCACAGGCCCCTTGAAGCTGAAGCCCCGTCTTTCCCTTCCACAGGCTCAGTGCCCGGCCTGGTACAGTGTGGGCTCTGAACAGATGTTTTCGCAGAGCACACGAGGACACGCAGTAGGTACACACTGGGCAATGTCAGAAGACTGGCCTTCACATGGTCTTGCAACTCCCAGCAGCCTTCAGAAGCCCAAGCCACCTAGAGAGAGCTGAGACCCAACAGCACAGCTGTCAAAGCAAGGAGCAGTTGTAACCTGGGCAGCTGCTTCACCCCATCACCCCAGCACCTTGGGAGGTGGGGGGAGGCTGGATGGCCAGAGCACTCACAGCTTAGCTAGGTTCAGCACTTCAATCTCTCCCACTTCCCAGGCTCCAGGCCTGGCCTGTAATTAACTGAGCTGATGCAGCTCTTATGGGAGAAGAGGGCCAAGTAAAGAGAAAGCGATAATTAATGCTCATTAGTGGGAGGGTGGAGTCCACTGGGAGTTCAGCCTCCTATAAAGCATGGCCAGGCTTCAGAAAATCTGCATGCGCACTGAGCAGAGGGAAGAAGGGAGGAAGCCCCCACCCTGTCCCTGAGCTGCAGGTTCTGACCTGACTCCTTTCCAGGCTGTAGATGAAACTGCTATTCCTAGGTGCTCAGTGTCCCCCCAGTGACACTCCCCACGCCCCCTAGATCCTCCAGTCCCATCATGCAGTAGGGGCCCAGCATTGTGTCTCCAGGCTCTATTACTTTTAAAATGCAATGACCCTGTGAGCCCAACAGTCATTCACACCCAAGTGGGAATTAACTGGCCTGCCACTTTGCTAAGCTCAGGAGGGACTTTCCAGAACCTGGGGGCAGATGCGGGGGAAGCAGCCCCAAGACTGAGGGCCTCTCTATCCCACCCCCAGGGAGTCTGGACCCAGCTGGAAGGGAGGTGCCCCGGGACCTGGGAGGTTCCAAATCTAAGTGGCTGCTCACCGGGTGGAAGACTGGTGGCTGCAGAATGAAGGTGTCAGGAAGCGGGTCCAGTTTTTCTCCAGGTGACATCGGGGGTGGGGCAACTGCAAGTGGAGCTGCCGATCCTGATTCTAGGAGCCCTGCGCCCACTGGACTGACTCACCTTTCCCAGCCAGGATCCTAAGTGCCTGGGGCAGCTGTACCAGCTGTTACTCTCACCTGCGCCCTGCAGGGTCCTAATGACGCTTGGAGGAGGACTGGGAGGGCAAGTCTGGGAGGGCAGCGGTCCACCCCTGGTGCCACCCCCCAGCTCTAGCTGCACTGGCTGGACTGGGGCTGTTAGCAGAAATCCGCGTCCAGGAGTAAGAAACTCGCACTAACTGACCAACCAAATAGCCCCTTTGGGTCTGAAGCATTCGGCTGGCCTTCACAGATGGGAGCAAGAAGCTGGCTCCTGGGGGCCAGGAGTGGTTTGTGGTTTCCCCGGCTGCCCTCTGAGCCCTCGCCTGGTCAGAGGCAGAGTTAGTGGTACACGTGGGCACGTCCCAGGAGAAGTCCCGCCCCAGCTTCCTGGATACCATTGACTGGCTTCTCTCCTCCCTTCCTTTCCCGCCCCACAAAAGGTTCTCATTTCTTTCCCTTATTTCCCTGCCCTGTTCCCCACTCTTCTCAATTTTGTAAGTTTTATAGTCCCCTGGAGCCCCATTTCAGCATCAGCGGAAAGTGCCAGGACCCAACTGGTGTCACAAGAAAGTGGGTGGGGGATGTGAGGAAAGGGCAGGGAGAGAGGACAGCCCACTTAGGCTCAGAAAAGGCAGCGTGGTGCAGTGGGGTGGGGGGCACACAGCTACACCCAAGGAAACCTGGGTTCTTGCTCAGCCTCTGCTCTAACGTGCTGTGTGCCCTGGGACAAGTCACTTGCCCTCTCTGGAACTCCCTTTGTTCATCTGTATATAGAAAAGGTGACCACAGCAGTTTGTGTTTCCAAGGGAGGTCTGTATCTGTGGGGTGGACCCAGACATCTGCTTTTTTATCAAGCTTCCCCATGATCCTTTGGACTAGAATCCGTCCAGGTTTGGTTTAAATTCCAATAAGGCTTTCCCTTTAAGAAGCAGCATAACCACTCAACTTTATCATGAGTTGGGAAGTCTGGGATCTGACCAGTGTCAGACTTGGCAGCAAGGAATTCCTGGCAGGGTGAGGCTAGGCAAAGGCTCAAGTGCAGGGAAGTGTGAAGGCTCCTTAGAAGGAGGGGCGAGTGCACAGGCAGTGGGGGGGAGACATCTTAGTTGCTACTTAAGGGTTGCATCAGCATCATCTAAAAGCTTGTTAGAAATGCAAACGTTGGGGCCCCACCCAGACCTACTGAAGAGGAATCTCTGGGGGTAGGGCCCAGGAATCTGCACTTAAACTCAGATTCTGATGTATGTTAACGTTTGAGAAGCACTGACTTAGGCAGGGCTTGGAGTACTGAGGCAAGGAGTTTGTTCAGATCTTGGTGCATAGGTGGAGCTGGGCTGCTGAAGGTGCTTTGTGCGGGGAAATTCAATCAGAGGTGTGTTCTGGAAGAAGAATCTACATACATACCAGCTGGAGGAAAAACCAAAGGTGGAGAAACCAGCAAGGCTGGCCACTTCCTCCTCCCCGTCCCAGCCTCAGTTCCTGTCTGTGATCAAAAAAGGAGGCTGTGTTAGTTGCTTGGGCTGCCATAACAAAATAGCATAGACTGGGTAGCTTAAACAACAGAAATTTAATTTCTCCTAGTTCTGGAGGCTGGAAGCCCAGGATCAAGCTGTCAGCAGAATAGTTTCTTTCTGAGGCCGCTCTCCTTGGCTTGCAGACAGTCACCTCTCAGTCTGTGTGTTTATGTTCTAATGTCTTCTTATAAGGACACCAATCATACTGGAGCAGGGCCCACCCATATGACCTCATTTTACCTTAATTACCCTTTTAAAGCTCTTATCTCCAAATACAGTCACATTCTAGTTGCTGGGGGTTAAGATTTCAACATACGGTTTTGAGGGATACAATTCAGCTCGTAACAAAGGAGTAGCTACAACTGTTCTCTTTCTGAAACCCAAGGTTATTGCCACAGTCAGGAGTGGGGCTGGTGAGGGCCTGCCGTGGGAAAGGCAGCAGAAGGAAGAAGGATGGTGCATTTCATTTCTCTTTTCAGGTGACCACAGTTTGGGGCAGGTTAGAGGGACTCGGCTGGGCTGAAAGCACCTCCAGAGCTTGTTGAATATGAGAGGTTCCCGAATAAGAGAGGGCCTTAGTGTCTGTTGGTCTGTCAGGGGTGGGGGAGCCCAAATCCCTCTTCTCGAACCAGAGTGAGGGGAATCTTGTGAGAGAGGTCCAGGAAAGGGCTCTTGATGACCCTGTCACTGGCTGGGGGCATTTCCATCTCCCCCATGCTGGCACCGCCCCGCCCCCGCTCCCCACTCCCTGTACTTTCCCCTCGGAGTGCTTATCACAACTTGTCATTGTATTGTACACTGCAGACTTGTTTCATGTTTGTCTCCACGTTATCCCTACTCTCCATGAGTAGATTTATTCTGACACCATCAGTACTGAGCAAATGCCTGACACAGAGCAAGTGCTCAAAAAGTATTTAAAGAATGAATGACAGGATGGTTTATGGCTCCTGTCCAGTCTCTTCCTCTGTCTCTCCCCTGGCAGATGGCAGATGTGAAACTGTGGTCCAAGCACAAACTAGTCACATACTCTTCTAACTGGCTGCAGATTATAATTGAGACAATTTTACCTGTATCTATCTACCAATTACCAGTTAACGGTTTAGAAAACATAACCCATGGTCAGGGATGCCAGAGCTGCTCTGCTCTCCCCCATTCTTTGATCCAGCAGCCTCTTTCACAGCTCCTGATCTTAAGTGGATCTAAGGAGGCATTAATGCATAGCTTAATCTCCTTTGGTTTACATCTCTACCCTTTTCTTCCATCTGACCCCTTTCTAGATCACTGGAAACTCCCCTGGATTCTCTTTCTCGAGGGACCAGGTTTGCATCATCCTGGAACAGAGGGTGGGATAATTAGGAGAAATATTAGGCAAGAAGAATCGATAGAAACTGACAGCTGGATGGATAAAGGAGACTAGGGGGAAAGGCCAACAAAAAGCTCCAGCATCTTGAAGCAAGTGGTTGGGATTAACAGAAGTGGCATTAACGAAAGACAGGGAAGCTGCAAGTGTAATCTGGAGGGCTGGCAAGCTGGCTAATTTCACTCAAGACCACTTTGGAGGAGGTAAGGGTGTAGGAATCAGTCTGGACAGAGCCTGGACACAGGGGATGTTCAATCAGTATTTGTTGAAGGAATGAAGGTGCTGTTGTCTGAGAGCATGTTAATACATTCTTGAAAAAAGAGTTTCAATTTACTTGGGTGCGATTCTGCCCTGTGGGTGAGTTTTAGTGGCTGTGGCCATTTTTCATAACTGAGTGCTATGGTTGTAAAAGGGAGCAGGAGCAGCAATCAATCTCGTTTTCAGGGAACTTCCAGCCTAATTGGAGAGAAAAGACACACACTTAGAGAGGAGACCAAATAGGACAAAACCAGCTGCTTTTCAGTTATCTTGCTTCCCCCCACACCCCAAACAGATGGAACCATTTGGACAGAAATATTGCAAAACAGAGAAAAGCATAAGCATCACCTATAACTTGAGTAGGCTAAGACAACACTTCTCATTACTTTGATGTATATCCTACTGTGGGGGAGGAAGAAGTTCTTTTCTACCCTTCTAGGTTCTTCTGGTTGGTCTAATAATTAAATCGACATGACACAGGTTAACAAGAGAAAATGACCAAATTTAATTACACACATACGCATGGGAACCCCACATACTTGAGAGAGTCAGAGACCCCACATACATGAGAGGTTCCCAGACAGAAAGGGAAAATGAGGTGTTTATGGCATTCTGAGCCAAGGGATGAGGTAAGGGGCCTGGGGCTTCAGAGGAAGGTTGTTGCAGGACAATAAGAAGAGCCGACATTAGGTAATTAGAAGTGTGCCCTGTCCTACAGGTAGGTCATAACAAGTTATTTCTGGTGATAACTCTTATTATGGGCAAGGCCCCTAATTTAAATTCTTTAAGGGAGAGGTAAAGGTTTCTCATGAACCTGCAGGATTTCCATGGCCTTCAGCTCAAAGTAATTCACATGCCAAACTGGCACGTCTTGGGGAGGCCTGTTCTGAACCCCTTCACTACCAGACTTCTTCAGATCACAGATTTATTGCAGAATCTCAACTCAAAACCCAAATCAGCTTGAGTTTTTTTCCAACCACGGCTCTTGACTACATCTGTTGACTCCCTGCTCGGGTGTGGACCTCTCAGGCTGCTCCTGTCACTTTTCAGTCACTTTTGGTTACTGCCACTCAATCCAGTTTAGCACTGGTCATCAACATTTGTTGACATCATAAAAAGAAAGAGAAGCAAACACATATACAGCCTGATAGAAGAACACATCACCAATGAAATCCTCTTGAAGAAAAAGGCATTGAATCTGAATTTGATTGAGTCTCTTGGGGCAGCCGGTTGGCTCAGTTGGTTAGAGCACAGCTCTCATGACACCAAGGTCACCAGTTTGATTCCCACTTGGCCAGAGAGCTGTGCCGTCCACAACTAGATTGAAAATAGCGACTTGACTTGGAGCTGATGGGTCCTGGAAAAACACACTTCCCCCCAATATTCCCCAATAAATTTTTTTTAAAAATGTGAACTTGATTGAGTCTTTAGACTCAACTCCCAGTTTATAGGAATACTGGGCACAAATGGTCATGAAGAAAACAACAGCAAAATTCAGACTTTATAGAACAAGTGACTCACTTTCTTTAATTAAAAAATTACAAGGGAAAAAAAAAGGTGGCGCAGAAACCTATAGGGCAGAGGTTGGAAAACTTTTTCTGTGAAGGACCAGATAGTAAATATTTTAGGATTTGAAGACCATAAAGTCTCAGATGCTACAGCAACTGGTCAATTCTGCCTTGGTAAGAAAGTTGCCATAGACAATATGTAAATGAAGGGCATGGTTATAGTCACATAAAATTTTATGGACACTGAAAGTTAAATTTCATATAATTTTCACATCACACAACTATTCTTTGTTTATTTTTAAAAGCATTTAACAATGTATAAAACCAATCTTAACTCTCAGGCCATACAAAAACAGACAGTGAGGGCTAGTTCATGGGCTGTAGTTTGCTGCCTCCTGCTTTAATTAAAAGAAATTAAGAGGCACATCAACTGATTGTAACTTATGGACTTTGTTTGGATTTTCATTCAAACAACAACAACAAAAACCAGTTAAAAAACATATACACAATCAGGTGATGTGAACATTGATTTGCTATTTGATGACATTGTAGAACGTTTAAAATACTTTTATGTTGCTTCGGGCACCCTCCCACTGCAGTACCCTGGAACGGAAGGGAAGGCGGAAAGACTACAGTTAGGGGCAGGCAGGAGGAATGTGGTTGACCAGTCATGGGGCAGTCATGGACTCCCTCAAGCTCCGTGCAGTTCTACTCCTAGTACTGGGGGCCGTGGCTTTGTGGTCTTGCCAGAGATAATGTGCAGGCCATCTTCTGTTACTCCAGCACTCTCTGCCACTGAAGACGCTTTAGAGAGGCACCTGGATCTCCCTTTGGGTCCTTCCAGAAGTAGGAGTCCTTCCTCCTGCAGCCCGCCAGCCCAGCCTGGCTGCCTGACCCGCCCCTTGGCTCATGCTCCTCCACTTCTGCTCCTTCTCATGATGCCACAGGAGCCTCTGAGGTCCTTCTCTGAGCTCCATGACCACCAGGAGTTAACAAACATTCACTACAGGACCTTCAGTATCTATTTTAGGAAGAAGAATCATGATTTTAGAGGGAAGGTTTGAGATGCAAAAAGGAATGATAAAAAAGATAGTGGCAAACATACGATCTAAACAAATGTCTGTATAATATAATAATGTATAATATAATAATAATCATAGCAACAGTAATGTGAATTCCGGGTTTAAAAAGAGGACAGAACTAAATAGCATGGGATGGAAAAATTGGAGTAAAAGTGTTCTAAGTTCCTTGCATTGTTTCAGAGGGGTGTTTAGGATATTACTTTTAGACTTTAAGCATGCATGTCAAAATTTCAAAGACAATAAATAAGAGCATGTACTTCCAAACAAGTAGAGGGAAAAATGTAATATACTTAAAATCAGATCTTTATGAAGATTATAAAACTTCATTGAAAGATAGTAAAGAAGAGCTAACAAATAGAAAGCTATAGTACTGGTATGTAATGGGTTGGAAGGCTCAATTGGTAAAGATGTCAAAATTGCCAAATTGATTTATGGGTTCAATGTAATTTCAATCAAGATGCCAACAGAATATTTTGAACAACTTTACAAGCTAATTATGAAATATTTATGGAGGGGCCAAAGCCCAAGAATAGTTAAGAAACTCCTGAGGAAGAATAAGGAGGGGGAATCTCAAGATATCCATATATATATATCTCAAGATTTATCATAAAGATATAGTAGTTAATATCACATGATAGTAGCATAAAGACCGACACTTTTACCAGTGGAGTAGAATAGCACCAACAATATTCCTACTCATTCCTGAAGGCTTGACACCTGACACAGGTGGCCCTGCTCATCACTGGAGGAAAGAGAAACTATCAATAAGTGTTTATTCCTTTGAGGAAAATCAAATTGGCTCTCTGCCTCACACATACAGAAAAATCAATTCCAGACAGATTAAATGAAAAAGACAAAAATCTTAAATTTGTACAAGAAAATATAGGAGAATATTTTCCTGACTTCAGGGCAAGGAAGAACTTCATGAAAAGACCCAGAGAGCCAAACATAAAAGAAAGGGTTGATAAATTCTACTTCATTAAAGTCAATAACTTCTTTTCATCAAAAACTTCATAAGGAAAGTGAAAAGATAGGGCATGAGCTAGAACATAATATGCGTAAACAAACACAATGGACTAAAAGATGAGTGTCAGGAATATATAAACAGCTCCCACAAATCAAGAAGAAGACAACTGCAAAGAAAAAAAATGAGCAAAAGACATGAACAGGCACTTCTAAAAAGAAGAAATCTAAATGGTTAATAAATACATGCCACGGTCTCAATCTTATTAGTGATGAGTGAAATGCAAATTAAAACTTCAGTGAAATACTATTTTACATCCACTTACCTGGAAAAATTAAACGTGACAGAACTAAGTGTTAGTGAAGATGTAAAGCCACAAGAATTCTTATACGTTGCTGGTAGGAGTGAGATCGGTACCTGCAATTGGGGTGCTGTTTCAGTCTTCTACTGCGAAGTTGAACATTGGCGTACCTTTCTTTCTCTTTCTCTCTCTGTACACACACACACACACACACACACACACACACACACACACACACACACATTCTGACAATTAAGTTCGCGAACTTGTTGCAATGATGTTGCTAACCTTTTTTGATATCAGAGAGATTATTCATTATGAATTTGTACCAAAAGGACAAACAGTTAACCAAGTTTACTATTTGGAAGTGTTGAAAAGGCTGCGTGAAAAAGTTAGACGACCTGAACTTTGCACCAACAATTCATGGCTCTTGCATCAGGACAATGCACCAGCTCACAGGGCACAGTGAGGGAGTTTTTAGCCAGTAAACAAATAACTGTATTGGAACACCCTCCCTACTCACCTGATCTGGACCCCAGTGGCTTCTTTCTTTACCTAAAGATAAAGGAAATATTGAAAGGAAGACATTTTGATGACATTCAGGATATCAAGCCTACTATGACAACAGCTCTGATGGCCATTCCAGAAAAAGAGTCCAGAATTGCTTTGAAGGGTGGACTAGGCGCTGGCGTCGGTGCATAGCTTCCCAAAGGGAGTACTTCGAAGGTGACCATAGTGATATTCAGCAATGAGGTATGTAGAACTTTTCCTAGAATGAATTGACGAAATTAATTGTCTGACCTCGTGTGTGTGTGTGTTGCCAAAAAAAAAAAAAAATGTATATACATTTTAAGAAAGGCAAAAACTATTAAAATTGTAATACTTAATATATACCAATAACAAAAGATGAATACAAGTCACGTTTGACTTCAGCAATTACAAGAGGTGCTCAAAGTGGTTACCATTAGCATCCAGATACTTCTGATTACAGCATACTGCTTGACCAACGTTGACAAAAGTGTCCACTTGTATACACTTTTGTTGGCACCCCCAGTATCTATCTATCTATATCTATAGTTATACATATATATATGTATATACATTAAATTTATTGGGGTGACAATGATTAGTAAAATTACATAGGTTTCAAGTGCACAATTATATAATACATCATCTATAGATCACATTCTGTGCTCACCACCCAGAGTCAGTTCTTCCAACACCATATATTTGACTCCCTTTACACTCTTGTACCACCCCCCACCCCCCTTACCCTCTGGTAACCACTAAACTGTTGTCTGTGTCTATGAGTTTTTGTTTCTTTGTTTGTTTGTCTTGTTCCTTTGTTGTTTTCAGTTTTATATCCCACATATGTGTGAAGTCATATGGTTCTCCACTTTTTCTGCGTACCTTTCTATATCCTATAGATCCTATACTAAAATCTCTTGCATGCATACACCGGGACATAATTTGGGTTCTTTTCAATAGTTTCTCATTTCAAATTAGAAAAAAAAAAAAACAAGTGGCTTTATCACTGAATCAATAAATTGTGGTATAGTCACATACTGGAATATTTTCCAGCAGGGGAAATGAATCACAGATCTATATACAAAGTGTATTATTACAGGAACAACTTTGAAAGAAGCAACTTGCATTTGCAAAAGATAAGAATACAGCATGATACCATTTTTATAAAACTTCAAATAAGCAAAATGAAACAACGTATTAGGGATACAGACGAGAGATTTTTAAAAACTTAAAAAGCAAGGGCACAAGAGACACAAAACTCAGGAGAGAGATGCCCTCTGGCAGGGAAGCAGGGAGGTGGGGTAAGGAAAGAGCAGAGGTAGGCGCAGCATCGGCGCTAGGTATGCTCGGATTCTCACGTAGGATGGTGTATTCATGGGTAGAAATTTGACTACCATGTTTTATAACTATATGCATTCTTTTGTATGTATTACATGACATAATATATATGATATTGATATGTATATCTTAAATTTAAAAATAAAATATGTATGTGAAAAAATACATATAAAACTCTGAATCCCTTAAGATTTTAACTCCTGAATGTGCTCCCCAGGCCCTCGGAATCTGGCCTCAACCGCATTCTCTGTATGTCGCTCCTCTGTCTGCTCCATGACATTCAGCTTCTCCAGCCACATCAGATGCCCGTCAAGCCTTTACCAAACTGCTCGGTGTTACCTTGCACCCCTCGAATTGCCTCCTACGTCCCTTTCCCTGCCTTTCCTCTCAGAGCCCCAGATTCCTGGGCCTTCAAGCAACCCCATTTGTGCCCTCTCTGTTCCTGGACGCGCTCACCGCGCCCGCGCCGTTGGCCCCGCCCGCGCGCTCCCCTAGCCCAGGGCGCCCTGCCACGCGCCCTCGCCGTTTGCTATGCGCCCCGCGCTTCTCTTGGGCAGATCCGCCCGGCGCTGCCGCAGAGCCCTGGACCCCGCGGCTCCGCTGACTTGGGGCTGTGCCCACTGGGAACTGGCGGGGTGCGTCGTCCCTTGCCAGGCCCCGGAACCCGCCGGGCTGCAGCAGAAGGATGGGTCTGAGCCACGTCGCCGGGAGGAAGGGCCAGCTCCGCCTCTTTAGGTTTCCCAGATCCTGCCCCAAACCCACCTCAAAAATGGCAGGTATAGGACCAAATAACAATCAACCTGTTCCTGGGCATTCAGCTGTGCCTCAGTCTGGGCGCTGAAGGAATGGGGCCCCACCTTACCCAGCCACCGCGCCCAAGCTTGGAACGGTCCTGGGTTGTTCTCCAGGTCCTAGCGGGATGTTGGCCCCGCAGAAAAGTCCTCATGTTTGCCTTCAAGGCTAATTCTTGTAGACGTTTATTGGTAGCATGAAATGCCTGTTAACAATAATGAGTGAATAGGAGGGCTGACAATTAAGTTCCCGAACTCACCCTAGAAAAAGTGGGACATACCTCAATGCTGACTATCACTACTGTCACCTTCAAAGTACTCCTCTGGGGAAGCTATGCACTGATGTCAGCATCTAGTTCACCCTTCAAAGCAATTTGGGAACTCTTTTTCTGGAATGGCCATCAGAGCTGTTGTTGTATTACCCTTGATGTCCTGAATGTCATCAAAATGTCTTCCTTTCAATATTTCCTTTATCTTTAGGTAAAGAAGTCACTGGGGGTCCAGATCAGGTGAGTAGGGAGGGTGTTCCAATACAGGTATTTGTTTACTGGCTAAAAACTCCCTTACAGACAGTGCTGTGTAAGCTGGTGCATTGTTGTGATGCAAGAGCCATGAATTGCTGGTGAAAAGTTCAGGTCATCTAACGTTTTCACGCAGCCTTTCAACACTTCCAAATAGTAAACTTGGATAACTGTTTGTTCAGTTGGTACAAATTCATAATAAATAACCCCTCTGATATCAAAAAAGGTTAGCAACATCGTTGCAACAAGTTCATGAGCGTAATTCTCAGACCTTGTATTTCGGAATGATCATTTATTATGAATTTAATCAAAGCGAGGCAGACTCTCTCGGGTATCTACCCTCCCACTGTACTCCAGGTGGAAATGCACAAAGGTGGCCGTCCCCCAGCAGGTTGAGTTAAGGAGGACGCTAGCTCCGCAGAAGCTTCTGCCGTCAGACTTAGCCCCAAGGTTTCTGTGATCTGGGTTAGAGACAACTCTGACTTCCTCTTTTCCCGGAGTCTGTCCCTGGGAATTCCAAAGTCTCTCTTTCGCAGAGGAAGTGAGCCCTTTCCAGCACCTAGTCACGCAAGGTTCTAGACGATAGCTCCAAGCCCCCCTTTGCTGTCAAGGTGATCACCTGAACCCTTCTTTCACAGGTCCACCACCACCACCACCACCACCACCAGCACCACCACCACCACCAGCACCAGCACCATGGCAGGCAATTGTGGTTAAAATCGCTTTTTTTCCCCTCGAATTAGGAGAATCCGTGGGATCTCAAGTGTTGGTCCAGCTCTCGCTCAAGCAGCCAAAGCAGGGTCCGATAGAAAAGGGCAGAGGCGTCCAGCAGGGGTAAGATTCTTTGTATGGAAGGACTGGGTCTTTGGGTGAGAGCAGCCTTTTGAATTGACTTTGCTGGCAGTTCTGTGTAACAAATCCTGATGCGGTTTCCGTGCAAAACAGCCTACCACTAACCAGTATGCAGAAGGCGGATATGGTCCTGGCAATAGAGTGTGACCAGGCTTGGGACTCGCTGACAGAAAGCGTGTCCTGCAGTGCTTTCTAGCCACTGAGGCCTTCTCCAGAACCCTGAGAATGGAAATGCCTTCAAGGGTGCTTACAATATTGCCAGTTGGTCTTACTAACTAATGAATGATGCAACCTTCTTGTAAATTTCCTCCATTCACATTCATTAAAAACATGGTTTGCCTCTTTTTAAAATTCTGAGGGGCTGAAAGTTTCCAGAAGAGCTGTACTGAATATGAGGGGTCTCCCCACCCCACCCCCCATTGACTATACTTTGGAGAAGAGTTGAAGCATGAGGAAAGATAAAGAAAATGCCCTTTATGGGTTGGTAATGTACCACTTATGTACATACGCATATGCTTTCTCATTTAGCCCTCGTGACAACTCTGCAAGACAAATATTATCATCTCTATTTTATAGATAATCAAACTGATTTCAGACCGATTAATGTACTAGCTCAAGGTTGGACAGCAAGTATCAGAGCCAGATTTCAAACCCAGGTCTTTTTGGCCCCCAAATATTTCATTCTACTATTTAAAAAGCATATTTTCGTCTTCAGTTTCAGTTCTCTCCTCTCCTGCAATATTTAGTTTCAAGAGACAAAATATACTGATGTCTTTCACATTACTTGCGGTTATAGTGCTGTGATTCAACAGGATTTCTCAGAAATATGGAGCTAATTACTGGAGGGAACTTTTCAAGAGTTCAAGGGGCCTACCTCTGGCAGTAATACTGGGAGTGAGAAGGGAAGGAACAGGCCTGTCGCATTTCATTATGAGCCATATGTAATGTTACGTTTTTCTTTTTAAAGCTATGTGCAAGTATCACTTTGACAAACACTGGAAAAAAGATTATTAGCAAATAAAAAAATTCTGAAAGCTACTCATTGCTATCATTAGCAGTTTTAAACAATTGTCTGAAAAGTAGTAAACAGCAATTATTTTATATATGCTAATGATGGCACAGAAGCAAGTTTCAGGGGAAATGTTTCCTAGAATCTCAAAACTGAAAGATATCTTAAAACCACAAATCTGAAGTAATACAGAATTTCCAGTAATTGTGAAGTGCTGTTATTTATTAACTATATAATCACAAAATTCATTTAGGGAGAAGCCAGTAGTCAGCTTGGAGACCACACCCCACCAGGAGAGAGCAGACTCAAATTCAACCCCGAAGTCTAGGAGTGCAGACGAGTTAACAAAGCAAGCAGCTGAGGTGGGCATCATAAGAATTCTTAGACAGGGCATATGTTTTATGTCCCGGTGACTTCTCTACGTGCCGTATTTGACTTTATTTACACTGCGTGGCAGGTTGAACTGCACGCTGATTTGGAATGTTGGTTATGCCTCTTTCATTTTTTTAAAAGGAACTTTATTGAGCTGTTTATTGAGCTTTTCTGACTTTCTATAACAGACATACAGTAAACTGCACATATTTAGAATATATGAGTACAGCTGAATATGTTTTGACATATGTATATATGCCCGTGAAGCCATCAGTACAACCAAGATAATAAACGTCCTCCAACCCTCCCCAAACTTTCTTTGTTCCGCTTGGTGAATCCCTCCTTCTCTCCCTGACCTCCCCCCACCCCCAGGCAATAACTGATCTGCTTTTTGTCACCATAGTTTTCATTTTTAAAAAGACTTTAAAAAAAAAAAAAGAAAGACTTTTTTATTAAAATATAGCTAGCACACAATATTATATTAGTTTCAGGTGTACACAATAGTTATTCAACATTTATAGACCTAAATAAGTGATCACCATAAATCCCAAACCATCTGACAACTGTACCACGTTATCACAATATTGTTGACTATATTCCCCATGCTGTACATTACATATCCATGTCTTATTTGTTTTATACCTGGAAATTTTTGTTGTTGTTGTTAGTTACTTCTTTATTGATCAGTATTTGAGCTGTTTCCAAGTTTTACAAAATGGTGCAACAAATCCTCTTGGGTCCATCTCTTTGTTTAGGATTAATTTCTAAAAGTGGAAGCTCTGGGTCCAAACCCAGGATATTTTGAATTTTAATTGATATTGGTAACTTGCAATCTGAAAAGAGTGTACCAATTTACAAGACAGAAAATGCTGTTTCTTTGGATACCTAAAAGTCCAAATATTTGCTAACATGATGGGTAAAATATGCTTTCATTTTCTTTTTTTAATTATGTGAAGTTTATTTTCTAACTTACTAATTTTGGTTTCTAAGTAATATCAATTCTTTTTGAATTTTTCATTTTAACCATATGCTTGTTATTAGATTACTCGTTTTTGTAAAGAGCAGGCTGTTCTTGTTCTATCATTGTAACATCCCATGGAATCTCACCCAAGATCAAAAACAGTTTTTAAAGGTCTCAGTCCTTCATCAAAAAGGTAGTCTCCTACCAGCTTCTTTACTCTTCCAATGGAATATACTGAAGTTCTCAACTTACTGATTCCTTGTCTGAGTGAACAGAACTTTTTTCAGAAGTGTGATGTGCATAGCGTAATTCATGGTCCCCATTTTGATCTAATTTTCTTTCACTATTGAGTTCTGACTCTTCTGTTTATAATCCATTTCTGACATTTGGACAAATCTGTCTAGCTCTTATCTTTAGAGGCCCTGGTTTCAACTTATGCTATCAGGGGACTCTGCCACTGTGGGGTCTTGGTAAACATGCTACCCTAGGCCGGTGCTAGGGGCCTAATCCTGGCCCTTGATGGACATTCAGATAGAGCAAGAAATGTTTCATAAATGATGTCTGATATAGCATAGGTAAGGTTAATCTGAACTAAATCTAATTAAGATTAATTAGTTAATAAAAACACATTGCTTAGAAATAGTTATCCATAGATCTAAAGTCCACAGAAGTTTGTTTTTCTTTTTTCTTTTTTTAATTAACGTTTATTGAGGTGGCAATGGTTAGTAAAGTTACATATGTTTCAGGTGTACAATTCTGTAATACATCATCTATATGTGTTCACCACCCAGAGTCAGTTCTCCTTCCATCACCATATATGTGATCCTGTTTACCGTCATCTACCACCCCCCTCCACCTTTAACCTCTGGTAACCACTACTAAACTATTGTCTCTGTCTATGAGTTTTTGTTTCTTTATTTGTCTTGTTCCTTTGTTGTTTTCAGTTTTATATCCCATATATCAGTGAAATCATGTGGTTCTCGAAAAGGAACCTTCCTACACTGTTGGTGGGAATGCAGATTAGTACAGCCACTGTGGAAGGCAGTGTTGAGGTTCCTCAAAAAATTGAGAATAGAATTACCATATGACTCAGCAATCCCTCTCCTGGGTATCTACCCCAAAAATCTGAAAACATTTATCTGTAAAGACACGTGTGCTCCAATGTTCATTGCAGCTTTATTTACGGTGGCCAAAACATGGAAACAACCAAAGTGTCCTTCGATAGATGATTGGATAAAGAAGTCGTGGTATATATACACAATGGAATACTATTAGGCGGTAAGAAAAGATGATATAGGAACATTTGTGACAACATGGATGGATCTTGAGGTTATTATGCTAAGAGGAGTCTCTTTTTCTAATGTTAAAATACATAATTGTTTGGAGAGGATGGGGAACAACTTGAAATAAATCAGTAAACACCTTTACATTAATCTTTTTTTTTTTTTCATATACTTAAAATTTGTACTTAATGCCTTTTTCCTCCTAGACATCTGAAAGAACACCTGGGTATTCTGGGAGAAGTTTGTATTTCTCCAAATCAATTTCTGGGGGGAAAATGCACCACTTTCAAGTTGTTTATGTTGGTATGCTTGATATTGTCCCAGAGGCCACTTAAACTCTCCTCAATTTTTGGGATTCTTTTTTCTTTTTGCTGCTCTGGTTGGATGTTTCTGCTACATTATCTCCTACCTATATTGCTGGTTGGATCCTCGCTACGTCTAATTTACTGTTGATTCCCTGTAATATATTCATTTCCATTATTGTGTCCTTTATTTCTGACTCATTCTTTTTTATGGTTTTCATCTTTATTTATTTATTTATTTATTTTTAAATAATTTATTTTTTAAATTTATTGGGGTGACAATTGTTAGTAAAATTACATAGATTTCAGGTGTACAATTCTGTATTACATCATCTATAAATTTCATCTTTATTTTTATGTTTTCTATCTCTCTGTTGAATTTCTCCCTGAGCTTATTGATCATTCTTTTAATCAGTGTTTTGAACTCTGCGTCTGATAGATTGCTTATCTTCATTTCACTTAGTTCTTTTTCTGGAGCTTTGTTCTGTTCTTTTATTTGGGACATGTTTATTTGTCTCCCCATTTTGGCTGCCTCCCTGTGTTTGTTTATATGTATTAGGTAGGGCTGCTTTGTCTCCTGGTCTTAGTAGAGTGGCCTTATGTAGTGGGTGTGCTGTGGGGTCAGTGGCACAGTCTTTCTGGTCAAAGGAGCCACACGCTCCAGGTGTGTCCCTTGTGTGGGTTGTGTGTGCCCTCCTCTTGTAGTTGAGCCTTGACTGATAATTGCATATCAATGTGAGGGACTGACCCTTGGGCTCACTGGTTGTGAGGAGTGGCCTTGACTACAGTGGAAGAGTTGATGTACAGGGGCTGACCCTATGGAGCAGGATCTGCCTCAGCAGGACTCTGGTGCCTGCCCAATCTGCTCCTTGGGTGTGTCGTACTTGGAGGTGGCTGGATGATGATCCAGCTCGTTTTGAAGCTGGCCACTGGGGGCTCCAGCCCCAGGACCACCTTGGAGGGGATCCACTGTAGGTCAAGTTCAGCCACAGCCCATTCCCCACCCAGGACCACCCAGCAGGAACCAGAAAGAAATCCACAGATGGCGGCCACCTGTGCTGTGCTTGGAAGCGCTTTGAGAGGCCAAGCCACGAACCAAGGCCAGCTGCCACTAGTGCCGGCTTAGGGCTGCTCAGCCAGACACACAGGACACACTCAAGCCAGATGCTGTTTGTTCAGGTCCTGCAAACCTTTGAGAATCTAGGAAAGTCTGCAGCTTGAGCCAAGGCAGGCGGTCTGCACCAAAAAGCCACTAAAAGCAGCCTTGGGGTGCCCAAAAGTTGGGTGGGGCCAGGTCTCTAATCGCCAGGGCATAGCGAACTAGAATTAACAGTGCAGACTCAGATATGGCAGCTGTGTTTACATGCTGGGAAGGGGGAGGGCTCAACAAAGAAACAATGGCCTCCATCAGGTCTCCCATCCAGGAGAAAGCCACCTCTCCAGCCCCCATCCCAACCCAGATAACTCAATTCCCCACCATTTGTCCCTGCCGCCTTTTCAGCTGCTTCCCCAGTGCTGGAGCTCAGAGAGAGTGATTCTGTTGGTGCGTAAGTCTGCATGCAGTCCCTTTAAGAGGAGCACCTGAGAGTGCAGCTGCACTCAGTCTCACTCAGTCACAATCTCTGCTGGTTTTCACAACCAACAATTATGGGGACTTCTCTCCCTGGCACTGGAACCCTGGGTTGGAGTGGGGCTGGGATCTCTCGCCCTTCTATGGGATGGAGAAGGACCCCCACAGCCGAAGTAGCCCTCCCAATCTTTAATAGTCACATGCGGGTGTGGGACCAACCTGTTTCGTGTCTCTGACCTTCCTACCAGTCTGGAGGTGGCTTCTTCTGCACGTTCTTAGTTGAAAGGCTTCAGCTTGATTTTAGGCGAGTCTCAATAATGGTTGTTTTGTAGATTAGTTGTAATTTTGATGTGGTTGTGATAGAAGGTAAACACAGCGTTTACCTACTGCCCCATCTTGATTGTCTCAGTCAAAGGTTTTATTTCTCATGATATGAGAAGAGGAAAGCGCCCATAGAGTTGGTCTCAACTGAATTATTTAGGAATGGTAGAGGTGTCAATGATTGCAACATCATTACCAGGCCTATGAAGTACGAAGCCCAACCACCAATAAGAATTTCAGTTTCTCCTTGAAGGGTATTTTCATAGGATACTACAATTTCTAGAATGTTTCAAGACCCATTTTGTTCAAAAGATAGATATTGTGAGGACTGATTTATATTAACAGAGAACAGAACAAGTTGTTAACAGTTATGAATAGTCATGAAGCCTTCATATTACACAACATAATAAGGTTGATATTCTTGTAAATGTTTTCAATTTAATACTTTATGAAGTCAGCTTCTTTCACACATTTTATGATGCAGAAAATTACTGCTGCCTCTGTAGCTGCAGGGTGTCCTTCGCCTTTCAACATTTTAAAAGACTCCTTTAAAATAGACATTTATACAGGCTTGCATTTTTAAGGTTAGGCTTTGGGGTCTCATTTGATAACATCATAAGCAAAAAGCAGGCCTGCAGGACTCAATGTTACTGGCAAAAATATAGTAAGGGATGAATAGCATTTTAATCAATAACAGTGAAATAAGGAGAATATATAGCATTGCTTTTCTACAGTTTTTTATTCAGCAGAGATCTGGGAGGATATTCTTGCCCTCAAGGTCTTCACAGACTACTGGGGGAAACAGGAAGAAGATAAGAACTTACAGTACAATGGACAAGCAGCAGCATCGCCAGCTTCCCACATAAAACTTTGTATAACATTAATACATGGTTTCATTCACTTTTCCCTCTCTTAGGATTTAAGATGAAAACCTGCCATGATGTGTCACTTCAGGATGTTCTATTTTTATCTTAACTTGATTGAGGTCTGCACATGTATCTTTGATGGGTGTTTACTTCTCACCTTCTCGAATATCGTCTGTTCTCCCATGCCATTTTGAGGCCCTGGACCCATCCCTTTTGTCATTTGTCCCTATTTCTGCTGCTTTCACCAAGCCATGTACATATCAATTAAAATATATAGAATTACTCACTGTTTTATGTAATAGGGGTGCGTTAATGCCAAGATGGGACAGATGAGATAAATGTATCTTGACGTTCTAGCACATGAGGAACACCAGCCAGGTTTTCTCCTCACATGAGGCCTTAGAGATTGCTGGCCACGGACGTAGGTCTACTCCCCACCCCCACACCTCCCACATTCTCTCCTGTTTTTCTTTCTATTCTCTGTATCCGTATATCATCTCCAAATCCATCTTGTATCACTCCCTTCCCCCTCACTCTGTACCATCCATCCCAGCCTCCTTTCTGTACCTCTGATGAATCCAAGTCTTTCCTTTCTCAGGGCTTTTGAACTTATCAATTACACTTACTGCTCTTCCCTGGTTTTTTAAAACCAGCCCATACATGTTGTTATGGACTAAATGTATGTGCCGCTCCCACCCCACCCCACCCCCGCCAGTTCATGTGTTGAAACCCTAATCCCCAGTATGGCTGTCTTTGGAGTAAGAAGTGAAGAAGGTTAAATGAGATCATAAGAGTAGGTCCCTGATCCGATAGGACTGGATTAATGCCCTTATGAGAAGAGACACCAGAGAACTTTCTCTCTCCATGCACAAAGAAATAGTCATATGAGCATACAGTGAAATGGCAACTGCCTATAAGCCAAGAGAAGAGGACTCAGATTAAAACCTACACTTCTGGCACCTTGACTTTGGACTTCCAGCCTCCAGAACTATGAGAAAATAAATTGCTGTTGTTTAAGGCACTCAGTCTGTGGTATTTTGTATGGCAGCCCAAGCGGACTAATATACGTCTTCTCTTGGGAAAGGCCCTCCTTGGCCTCTCTATCTGAAGGCTGTCTCCTCCTCAGTGCACTCTTGAACTTGGCCCTTCCCACTTTGCCAGGACCCCTTCGCTGCTGATCACTCTTTGTTCTCTGCCATTTCCAACCTCTCCCTCTCTGCTGGATTCCCATCATCAGAACTTGTACTTGCCGTTGTCTTTCCCATCTTGAAAATACCTTCCCTTCACCCCTTGTTTGTCTTTCCTTCCCACCTGATGCCTTTCCACTGGTTCACAGCCAATACCTTGGAAGAGTTGCCTGCCCTCATTGTCCCTAGTTTCTCACTTCCCACTTCCTGCCTAACTCATGGCAGAAAGGCTTCCACCTCCACCGTGATCTACTTTTCCATACACATTTTAGGATCGTCTTTTCAATTTATACCAAAAAAATGCCTATTGGTGTATTAAGGGGGGTTGTGTTTAATTTATAGATCCATGTGGTGAATTGCCACCTTAATAATATTGTTTTCCAACCCATGAACATGGAGCGTCTTTTAATTTATTAACTCTTCTTTAGTTTCCCTTAGCCAAACTAATATTGAAAAATAACAAAGTTGTTTGAGCCAAATGTGGTATATCCAAATAAGGGAGTACTGCTATATGCTACAACATGGATAAATCTCAACAACGTGATGCTGAGTGAAAGAAGCCAGACACAAGAGACCACATATTGTGTGATTCCATTTATGTGAAATGTCCAGAAAAGGCAAATCCATAGAGACAGAAAGTAGAGTAATGGTTGCCTGGGGTTAGGGGGCAAGGGGAGGGGAAGAAAGGTGAGTGACTGCTGATGGGTACAAGGTTGTTTGGGGCTGGGGATAGGAAATAGGAATGACTAAAAATAGGTAATTGGAAATTGGATTGTGGTGATGGCTGCACAGACTCGGTGAGTTTACTAAAAGTATTGAATTGTATACCTAAAATGTGTGAATTTTATGGGATGCCAATTATATCTCAGAAAAGTGTTAATAGAAACAGGTAAAAACCCCCTGTACTTATGTGAATACACCACTGGCAAATGGTGGTCCTCAGCCAGAGAAATAGGGCAGGGAACTTGAGGGAGAGATACAGCTTTGAGGAATCTAGACTCCCCGGGCAAATGGTTGCAAACCTGGAAGATGCAACAACATTCTTGTCGAGTTGATGGGTGGGTGGGGTGATTCATCCCTCTGCATGGCCCTGATTTCCCAGCATACCTTCTTCTGCAGGAGAAATCAGTGAGCAGAGCTTCTTCCCAGCACCACTCCTGGACAAACTTAAGGATAGTTGGAGAGGGATGAGGAGTCTGGGAATCAGAACTTAGACTGAATTTTTATAGTATTGAGTACATTATTGCAGTCGGGGATATGAGCTTTTTTTTTCTAAAGTTTGTTTTTGCAGTGGTTAAAACTCTGGGTTTTCTGTTTCTTTCTTCCTTCCTTTCCTTCTTTCAGTGGTGGTAAGAGCACTTGCCATGAGGTCTACCTGCTCTCTTAACAATTTTTTAAGTGCACAATACTGTATTGTGCACACACACAGTGTCTCTTAGATGCACAGTCTCTCTTCCCCTGACCTCCTTGAAGAGATAGAGTATCAGCAGTCTGGGTTCAGTCAGGAGACAGAAACCACACAGGTGAAATGGGGGAAGTTCACTATAATTATTAAAATACAAGGAAACTCGACATGGTCCTGCAGGCTTGAGGGAGGGTACTCGTAGAAAGACAAACGTGGAAGGGGTTCAGACCCCGTTGGAGAGGTATGGCCAACCCATTGGCTAGCTGAGCAGCTTGGTTCAGCCAGGCTGAAGCTGGTCTGCTGTTGTTGGGAAAATGGCAACCCCCTGGAATGTAGGTGGTGAGCTAGCTATTAGCAATGAGTGATGTGGGACGCAGAGGAGGGGGACCCTCTGGGCCACAGACAGGCCATGCGGAGGACCTGCAGAGGGAATCAGGAGGCCAGCAGGGGCAGGAGGCTTTGGGGAGCTGTTATCTCTGTCAAGAGGGCCCCAGAAAGGTTATCACCAGCCCAAGGCTGCAAGGTTATGGGCTCAGGTAGAGCTGTACCAGATGTCTGCACATCCACACTACTGACCATGATACCCCGAGCCCCACCCCAAGCCAGACACTGCAGGAGAACCCCTTCCTCTTGCAGTGCCCTCCAGCGCCCTCTATTGAGAAAGCTTGAGATGGTGCTCAATCTCAAGAGGAAATGCTTCAAGTAGTTCTGTCACTTCCCACAGAGCATATAGAAGGGTGCATTCCTCACTTCCCACAGAGCATATAAGGAGGGTGCATCCGTCGCTTACACAGAACATATAGGAGAGTGCATTCAGAGCTGAGAGGCACTACATTGACAAGTGACAGTTAACCTCGCTGGCTTCAATAATGAGAGCGATGCGGGGTGGGGGGCGGGGTCCTTTGTTCTTTTGTGTGAAGAGAACTTTCTCTAGTCTGGGTTTCTGTAAAGTGATGAAAGCACGCTTCAGGCTGAGCTGTAGCTGATCCCCAAGCAGGGTCTCTGGGGTTCCTTGGGCCTGTGCGTTTTCTTTATTTTATTATATTTTTTTCCATCTTAGGGCAAACCGAGACCCAGGCCCGGAGACCTGATTGAGATTTTCCGCATTGGCTATGAGCACTGGGCCATCTATGTGGAAGATGATTGTGTGGTCCATCTGACTGCCCCGAGTAAGAGTGGAAACTCTACTGAAATACTGATATTTGAGTTAGCAAAGTAAAGAAGTACAGTTAGTTCTTGTGCTCCTCAACTGCGGCCTTGCTTTAGCAAGAAAACACCCCAAAGCATTGCTAGACCCTAATTCACTGTGTGATAGCGTTTGGTCGCTGTCTCCCAAACACCACTGCATGTCCGGCCCTAAGAGAGGTGCACGTTAGAGTGTCCCCAGCTTCCCTGACTGCCAAGACCACAAACTGCAAGAACCTGAGCCTCCATTTGTGTTGACAACGGTTCTGTATCCTTCCTCACGTTCCCCTGGCGGGTGCGGATACCTGTGTGCTCAGATAGTCCTCAAATGCTGCTTCCGGCTTCCTCATCACCTTTGGCACCTCCACCCCCACCTTGTCTCCCAACCCTGCCAACCTGCCCCAGGCTGCCCCACTCTCAGTGGGGACCCGTTCTCCTTTCACTTCTCAAGGCAGCATTAACACAAGGCTGAGGTGAAACTGGCAGCTAATTAAATAGTGGAGGTTTGATGATAAGGAGGAGGTGATGATAGAAGATTGTAGCACAGAATGGGGGGAAAAACACTCCAAATCAGACATGCAGAACCTTTGGTCACAGTGGTGGCCTCGGGAGCTGAGACCTGGGGAAGCTGGGAGAGGGGGCGGGAGAGGGCTCCTCAGCATATTCTTTGATGCCCTTGGATTTTGTCCTGTGCACATACTTGCCATTCAAGATTAAATTACAGTGGTGGTGGCCACACTTTGCTCACCCCCATGTCCTGTCTGCCTCTGCTGGCCTAGCCGCTCACCTTGCTGACACCTTCCTGCAGAGCAGGCCCTCTCCCACCCTCTCACCTCCTGCCCCATCCACTCACACCCTTCCCCACTTCTGGTCTGGGAGCCTCCACGAAGAACAAGTAAAGATTGCTTCACACTACATTCACCTCCATCTCTCCTTTCTAGGAGCCTAACTCTTGCATAACCAAATAAATTGTTAACAGTTATGTCTCCACCTTCTCCGTCAGATTTTGACTTCTGCCATCTCTGTTCCCAAAAGTTGAATTGCCAGGTTTTATGAAATCAGCAGATTTTCTTTTAATATGTAAGAAAAGAGCAAGGGACATTTCTTGCTCTCAGACAGCTTATAAAGGGGGAGGGTACACACATTGGCAGAAAAACAGTCCTGGTTTTAAATTGCTACCTACCTGGCCTTGGGCAGGTTCCTGACCCTCTCTGAGCCTCTGTGTCCTCTAAAGACTGCATATGATAATAAAGCAGGTTTCAAATATTTCTTTTGCCAAGCTGTGGAACCCTGTTTTCAAGCAAACCCTTAATGATTGCCAGTATTTGAGTAGGTTGATAAGCAGGGTGGCTCTGGGTGGAAGCTCATTGCAGTGGGTCCCATCCAAAGGCCTGTCTGCGTGGCCTCACCTGTGCCTGTAGAGGCTGCAGAAGGAGGCACGTTATGAAACCACATGATAGCCCCTTACCTGGAGTGGACGCTTACACGTAAGGGTGCTTGGCACACGTTTGTGAAGATTACTGGTCAGGTTAGGAAAGCGAGACTCAAATCCTAGGACTTAGGTCAGTAAGACACAGAATGCAGTCCGGGGCCTAAGGTACTTTAAGAATTTTATAAGAAAGAGGTGGCTGGGGGGTTTGGAAGTGGGGAGTGCAGTGCAAGACCAAGGCTTCTTGGGAATGCTGGTCCTTTGCAGTTTATCCAATCTACCCCCATGCTCTGCCATGCCTGTTATGGATGGTGAAACTGAGGCCCCACAGGGAAGCGGCTTACCCAACATCTTAGAGTGAGCCTGTGCTCTGCCCCTGCTTTCCAACTTCTGTTTGCCTTTGGCCTCTAGGTGAGGAATTTGAGGCCGGCAGCATCACCTCCATCTTCAGCAACCGGGCCGTGGTAAAATACAGTCGTCTGGAAGACGTGCTGCACGGCTGCTCCTGGAAGGTGAACAACAAACTGGACGGGACATACCTGCCGCTGCCCATGGACAAGATCATCCAGCGTACAAAACAGATGATCAACAAGATGGTGCATTACAGCCTGATTGAAGGGAACTGCGAGCACTTTGTCAACAATCTCAGATACGGTGTGCCCAGGAGCCAGCAGGTAGGGCTCCACTGGCTTCTGCTGAGGAGGGCTTTCCCCTGAGGTCTTGTGGTTCATCTCATCAGTGATTAGAATGGTCCGCAGTGGTTTCATATTATTTGTTGCATGGGTGAGGCCTTCTATTTCTACAGGATTTTACAGTTCCTTTTCATCTCTATTCATCCAGGTAGGAATAGAAAAATCACGGTAAGACCACCGGTGGAGTCTGGCTTGGCCATCACCTAGCCTGGTCTCCTTGGTGAAGTCGTTTTATTTCTGAGACTGTTTCTTCCTTTACAAAATGGGGATAAACCGAGCTAGATACTTTGTTGCTATAGTTGCCAACTAGCAGTCTGTGGGCCACGTGTGGCCTACAGACATACGTTGCTTGGGTGACTAGTATTTTTTTTAAATTACTTGCCAACATTTAAAAAATATAGAAATTTTATATAAAAAGATCTAGATTCCCAGCCTCTCTTGAACAACCACTAGATCAGGCCATTGGGCCTGTGTTCCTGTTTGCTGAAGCCCTGTGGGGCCATGTTCTGGCTCCCCATTTAGATGGACGTGTGGCGGTAGTTGTGCCACCTACCAGCTTCACCCGTATTACCTGGCCTGGCCCACACTGCATCTGGGTTTGTGACCCCGCCCCCATGATAGGGCAGTAATCAATGAAAGGTGGTACAGCATATGTGAAAGAGCTTTGAAAGCCTAAGTGGCTACGACAGTTTGAGATGCTCTTGTTAATATCTGATTCTCACTAAAACCCCATGAAGTGAACAGAGGAAGTATTTATTATCACCTTTGTAACAGAAAAAAAAAATCAAGGATTAAAGGTAGAACATGATTTTTCTATATTCTTTTCTATGTTTCTTATTTCTCTTAATATACTGGGATCAGATGCCAGCATTGGTCTCTCTACTATCCCATCTCTGAGTGACCATTAGCAGGCCTCCTACACTCTCCCTCCACCCACCCCCCCTTCGCTTTCCGCATCTTCCTCCTTTGTACTCGGGTCCTCTCCTAGCTTGCATTCCCTTCCTGTGAGGCCTTGCTCCAACGCTAGGGGTTGGTGGGCTCTGGTACGAGGGATCTCCCATTCCATGAGCACTTGTACATGAAAAGAAGACCCCAAGAGCTTATAGGTGGCCCTCCTTCCTCAGGAGCGTGGGCCTCGCAGCCATGAGACCCCAGCCCAGATCTAAGCTCGGACACTAATTCACCCTGTGACACTGTCCAAGTGAGCTCCCCTCCCTGGCTCTCAGATTTCCCATGTGAAGAATGAGGGCCTCAGTGTCTGTGCCCCTCTGAGACCCTTTGCCTCTGAGCCCCACAATGGAGGCAGACCCTGGGCTGAATGGCTCTAAGGGAGGGACCGGGGGCCTTGTGCCCCCCAGGGGAGAGGGAGCATGTCTGCCTCAGGTGTCTGTTCCAGGCCCTCCTGGCTTGTCTAGATCTCTTGCAGCTCTAGGACCTTTGGAAATCTAGGAGAGCACAGGTTGCTTCCTCCTCCACCAGGCAGGCTGGTTCCTGAAGAGGAGTGGCGAGGTGGGGCGCCAGCCTAGGATGGTCACTGAGTGTCCTGTGACTGGTCTGCTTTGCAGGTAGAGCACGCCATGATGGAAGGCGCGGAGGCTGCAAGAGCCATTATTTCAGCTGTAGTGGATACAATAAAGCCCAAAGCAGCAACTGCCTGAAGGTGCAGAAAACGCCAAGCAGAGGAAGAAGTACTGACATCAGCAAAAAGAGCATTCCTCCTTTGCTCCCCTGGTCTTCCTTTCTGTTAGAAAATTGTGAGCTTCTGGAAGAATCTAAAATGTATCTAATTACCCCTCTAGAAATACATTCAATAAGTGTGACCATGGATCCATGGACTCTCAGGGTGGGAAGAACCTAATATTTATTATGCAACTATTAAGCACCATATTTATTGTGCTCGGCTATTATTAGTATATAATTCATATACTAATTTCGTTTCACACTCTTTGTGGGAAGGGGCCATACTTGCTTCTTAGGCTGAACCTAATCTGTGACGCTTGAATACCATCTGACACATCCTGGAAGCCTCTGCTGGAATGTTCCCAGTAATGAAAAACTCTTTCCAGAAGTTCTTTTTATTGAACTAAAATATCTCTAGCTTTTCTGTATCGTCCTAGTCCTGCCCGTGTAGATGCACAGGGAGGTTTAGCCGGGGAAGACTTGAAGGAAACCTCTAACTCGCTACTCAAGGCCCCTCTGTACCTTAATCCAGGACACCTTTCCCAAGAAATATTTTCTTTTTTAAATTATACATCAGCTTTATTCTTTATTGTTTAAAAAAAAAAAAACCCAATTTAAAGTATAATCGATAAGGGCATTTATCTTGCTTTTCTACCTTATGAGTACCAGAAAATTTGAAATTTCTATTTTCACTGGTTTCAGATGAATGTTTAGAATAATTTAATCCATGAACTACTGCATGAAGGAGAGAGAGGAAGAGGTTATTTTTGTGTTTGAAAGAATTTGGACACGCTGGGGGATCTACACTTATGACTGGGGATTGTTAGTGCCAGTTGAGTGCTGAAGCCAGCCAAGAAAGCTAGGGAAGGGCTCTCGAAATGCCCAGGAAGAATGTGAAAGAGAGCAGGATGGGACCCTCAAAGCATTCCCCATAAGATCCGTTATGACCTCCAATGAGCCTTTCTCCTATTTGGGGGAAATAGACCTTCAGTGAAACTCTTTGTTCCTCCTCCGTTCTTTTCTTAGCAATCCGCTCCTGACTGGCTCCTTCCAGACCCCAGACACTGGAGTCAGGATGCGTGTCTGATTGTCTTCCATCTGTCCTTCCCAGCAAACTGGCCTCTGTCTTTGCGTTCCATGGCCGTTCTGGGTGCTGGCAGACATAGTACACCCTCATTTCTGTGAGTCCTGACCAGGATAAGGCCATTGCCCCTAGTTCCCACAGTCATCTCCTCCCCACCACCGAAAATCAGTTGCATTCCCAATACCTTTCCCTTCAGTCTCTTGACTTATTATACAGTCTGGGCGAGACTTCCTTTGAAGCAGAACCCAAGTACCAAGAATTTATATTTTGTAAACTATATTCCTTTTAGCTTTGAACTAACTCAGCCATGTATTAGTGAACCGTTTGATCTGAAGATGACTGAACTCACAGACCATATTAATTATTAATTAAACAAACTGGATGTTATTTGATTAACAAACAAACAACTCCCCCACACCGGGGAGTGCTGAGTGACTTCTAAACAAAGGACTCCTCCATCTCTTGCTTCTGTTTAGGACAGAAGGATACTTCTCTGGCTTCTCTCTGGTTAGGACAGAGACCCTCAGGAGCGTATCAGGGCTGATATTCACTCGCTCATCCAGCAAACAGTTTTGAGTGTCTGCCAAGCGCCATGCCCTGGCTACCCACCCCCTTTGCCTGAACCCATGAGCAGTGGTCAGGAAGGGTGGTGAGAAGTTCCGAGTCAATCGGGAGGACACAAGTCACCATGGCGCATGGGGCAGAGACCAGCTGCTGGCCAGCGATCTCCTGCTGCTTCCAAGCTGTCCATAAGGCCACGAGCACTGGAATGCATACCCCACGCTTTGCAGATGAGGAGCAGAGGGTTTCTTAAAGTGTCACTAAAAACCTGGAGCAGTTTCTGCACTCTTCGGTAAAAACTGAAACCTTTGCTTTGGCGGGACCACTTGGGTGAGCCTTTTTAGTCATATGGATATAAGGCACAGACCCAGTGCAGGGGGGCAGAATCCCAAAGGGAAAGTAATCTGAACACAAATGTTTCCAAGATGTCAAATACCAGTCTCTTGTTTGTGTGCTTTTTTTTACGTGTTTATTCCTTTTTACTTTGGGGGAATGGGTGAGAGAGTGTAGTAGTGGTATCTGTTCACTTGGCACGTCACAAGCAAAGACAGGGAACTTGAATGTGCTGTGTCCCTTAGCAGTAGGAAGGCCCAGGACTGGTGACACATGAGCCCGCAGTGCTGCACACAATCCAGATGTTTTGCTGAATGATCGCAAGGCTGGCTCTTGGCAGCACTGCATAGTCTCTGCAGAGATTGCTATGACGATGACGGTACCTGGGTGTGCTGGCTAACAAACCAGCACTCGGGAGTGGAATACATGTCCATCAGGGACCCCAACTGAATAAAGGCGAATGAACCCCACCACTGGGGCAGCAGATCAGAGGCTGAAGAGAAGAATAGACAGAGGGGAGCCCCTTGTGAAACCAGGAGTAAATAAGCTGCTCCCCAGCCCCTTGTTTCAAGTTTCGGTGTTATGCTTATATTAATCTTTTGTTATTCTCAAGCCTTGTATGGAGAAGGAGGGGTCAAGGAAGGAGTCAATGTGCATGGTTTACAGCACCCAAGAGGGAAGAGGCTCAGGGGCCACGAAGGAGAGGCCGTAGGAGGCAAGCAGACCAGAAAAGCGTTCATGTCGGTGTCCTCTGGAACACTTTGGGAGGGAACTGGACTTCCTGCAGCCGTGCAGGAAGGGAGCTTGGTCCAAAAGTAGGATTTTAGAGAGAGGATGACTCCTGAATCTGTAGGGACACATCGTCAAGTGCAACGTAAGGGCAGAGGGCGCTGGACACACTGCGTTCTGACGATCTTAGACCATGTGGAACCCCACACTGTTCCTACTGAGACTTCTTTCATTTCTTCAGCAGAATAATAAATGTTTATACAAACTCTTAATAAGGTTCTTTGAGCCACTTAAAGTTCTGTTCTTCCAAAGTTTCTATTCCCAGTGCTTTCAAAACCAACCATTCAGCTAGGCAGACTCTAACGTGCTACTTCATGGTCCAGAAGAAGTGGTTTGTTCTTTTGCTTGATTATGGTGGGTATTTTTAAAAAAATTTTATTGGGGAATATTGGGAACAGTGTGTTTCTCCAGGACCCATCAGCTCCAAGTCGTTGTCCTTCAATCTAGTTGTAGAGGGTGCAGCTCAGCTCCAAGTCCAGTTGCTGTTTTCAATCTTTAGTTGCAGGGGGCACAGCCCACCATCCCATGCGGGAATGGAACCTGCAACCTTGTCGTTCAGAGCTTGCGCTCTAACTAACAGAGCCATCCGGCCGCCCCTCTGGAAGCTCAGCAGCAGCTCGTTGTCTTCAACCTAATTGTGGAGGGTGCAGCTCACTGGCCCATGTGGGAATCGAACCAGCAACCCTGTTGTTCATAACTTTTGCTCTAACCAACTGAGCCATCTGGCCACCCGGGTATTTTTAAAATATATATTTTTGGTAACTCAGATTCAGTTTGCTAGGTTAAATATAAAAAGATTAATTTCTATGTTTGTTTTAAAAAAGATTGCCAAAAGTTCATGTCATGCAGGGTGTCATGCAGGGTCGCTGGTCCCACTCCCCACATAAGAACGCAGGATATGGTGAGGCCAAAAAGGAACACCCATGGAGCCATAGGTAGGGGAGTCATACCCTATAGTCTCACTGGAGGCTGGGTTGGAGACACAGGAAACAGGAGCCACATGATCTGCAATCTGCCGTCCACTTCTCTGCCAACCGACCCCACTTGCCAACAGCAATCCACCGTGCTAGCTCAGCCACGGCAGTTATATCAGTGGCTAATGGCTAACTGTTTACAGCTGACGGCCAACTAGTCACAGCTGATGGCCATCTACTACCCGAGCCAGCACCTTTCCACATGAGGCTGAGAGCCTGAAAACTGCTCTCTGGGACTCAGTTCAACTTCAAAGTTAAAGCATATCTGAGTGTGGGGACAGAGCCAGGAGTGCAGTTTCCAGGCTCTCGGCCTCACATAGAAAGGTGCTGGCTCAGGTAGTAAATGGCCATCAACAGTGATTGGATGGCCATCAGCTGTGGCTAGTTGGCCGTCAGCTGTAACCAGTGAGCCATTGGCCACTAATATAACTGCTGTGGCTACGCTAGCAGCAAATGGGGGCTAGCAAGAAGATGGTGGCTGAGCTAGCAAGAGCGGATTGCAGTTAGCACGGCGGGTTGCGGACAGTGTGGCTCCTGCTTCCTGTGTCTCCAACCCCGCTGCCAGCAAGACGGTAGTGGTATGACTCCCCTATCTATAGCTCCGTGGGTGTTCCTTTTTGGCCTCACCATGTCCTGTGTTCTTATGTTGGGAGCGGGAGCTGAGACCCCGCCTGCCACCCTGCATGACACTGAGTTTATAGCAATGTGGAGGGTGCTTTGTAAATGAGTAATTTTGGGTACTTCTAGCTCCACTTTCAAAGAAAGGCTTTTTGAAGAAACCGTTTGAGACCACAGCTCCCTTGTCTTTTCATCTTGATGAAAGATGGCTGCCCCAGCCTTTGCCTGAACCCACGAGCAGTGATCAGGTGGCAGCCGGAAGTTCTGAGTCAGGAAAGACAGGGAACATGTGGCTTCAACTGATTGTCCAGAGCAGTGGCTTCTACGCTTTATATCAGCAGCAGAACCCTTCTTCAGGCATAATGTCATCCAGATGCCCAATGTATAAAGGGAATAAAAATGGAGCAGCTCTGCGTGAAGCCAAGCCCAGAACTTCATGCCAGCATCTGAGGGGCATCTGCTAGACTGGCAGCCCTCATGGATATGCTCTGCCAACAGTTGATGGGAATAAAATAACAGGTTTCATGCGTTCATCTCCATTACAGACTCTGCAGCCCCTTAAACAGCTGCCCCACTCAACCAGCTTTATCTAGTGCTGTTAGTGGGCAAATGTGTATAGCAGTGAAGTCTCCACTTGGCGAAATAAGGAAATTGAGGTCGAGCTGCTTTATAATGAATGGACTCAGAGATAAATAGGGGAAGAGGGTACTTAAGGCACGGAGAGGTATAACGTAAGGAAAATTTGGGCGGGGCAATCGGAAAACAGTGCTCTAATCACTGCTTATAGGCCATCAATGAAGCTGCCTGTTGGGGGCTCACACTCAGACTACAACCATGCCAGGCTGGGCTCAGGAAGGGTGGGGTGGGGTGGGGAGGCTCACCGAGCCTTGTCCATCAGGAACTCAGACTCTAAACACAAGGACCCTCGCAGGTGGATGGTCCTAACTGTGGAGAGAAGCATGTATGACATGATTAATCTTCCTTCTCCAAATATGGGGCAATGACCTGTTAGAGACTTCTTAAATCCTCATCTCTCTACAAAGTCCCAGAACCACAAGGAGATCTTTGTTAGGACTCTCTTAGTTGCCAAGGCTGGAAAACTCAACAAAATAGTTTAAGCAAAGTGAGAAATGTACTGGTTTAAGTGACTGTCAAATCCTGAAGTAGAAAACAGTATAGCTGAATTTAGGGGTTCATGACATCAACCTGACATAAGGTGATGCGTCTGTTCCCCAGAACCGTGTGGTTACTGTGGAGAAGGAAGTGAAGGAGTCAGGTGGACAGAAACAGCCACAGACCACCATACACATTACGATCTTAGGTCCTTGCTCTTTGTCTTCCAACACGACCCAGAACACACTCCAATGCACAAAAGCTGATCTGTCCAGACTCATGGCTGGGATTCCTTAGGGAGGCTTTCTCTGTAGGGAGACTCATGGGAAGCACTTGTTAGCAGATTTTCCCCCCTTAGGTTATTCCACAGAAAATGTGTTTTGGGGTTCACAGTTTTTGTGGTTTCAGTTCAATTCAGCATTGTAGAGCATGTCCTGTTTCAGAACAGGCTCCCTGGAAAACAAACCCTGAGAGGGAGGTTTGTGGGCAGCAAGGTTTCTGGGGGGTGGGGGGTGGCAATGGAGGAAGCAGGAGTGGGCAGTGGGAGAAGCTGAAATGTGATACAGTCACAGCAGAGGCCAGAGCCAGCCTGCAGAGCTGCAATGGCCCTGCAGACTTGTCCTGTATCCAGGCAAGAGGGCTGGTCCTTTATACCTCTCCGTTCATAGTCTGTGGCTGCAGGCTGCCAAGGACAAGGGGGTGGCCCTCCCAGAGAGGGACTCAGTTGGGAGCTGTCAGCTGCCAACACTCCTCCTACCGTGTTTCCCCAAAAATAAGACCTACCCCGAAAATCAGCCCCAGTTAAGATCGTCAGCCAGATGACACATTTAGTACGTTATGATGATGTTCCAGAAGAAGATGACATGACTGCATTTGAATAAATGTAGATTGTTGTACATGAAAAAATAAGACATCCCCTGAAAATACATCTTAATGTGTCTTTTGGAGCAAAAATTAATATAATTTTTTTATTATGTTAATTTAAGAACTGGTCTTATTTTCAGGGAAATACGGTATAAGACCCGGTCCTATTCTCGGAGAAACACAGTAGCAGTTGGGGAAATTTGCCACTCAGTACTGACTGTTAGTGGGGGGCAGGCAGCACACCACACATGTGGACAGCACTTAACCGTTTCCACCACACCTACCATTTTCCGGGCACTTGTTAGTGTCTGTGGATTCAGCGATGAATGAAAGACTCCTTAAGAAATTTAACCTCTGGAGGACACACCCCGAGGGGAGAAGCCACAGTATTGCCCGTCCTCCATCTGTGCTATCAATGCGATCCTGTCAGCAAATATGAAGCGGTTTGCATTTTAGGGGTGTTTGGGTTTTACTCACCAACGTTAAAGTTGCATTGGGATTTTCTTTAAAGCCAAGTAGTTACTGTGCAAAAATGTAACTTAGAAAAGAAATAGAACTCCACCTCTATTTAGAATCCCAATTCTGCCTGATGGAAGAGAGCATTGATAAACTCAGTCACTTCAGGTGTAAATTGAGCCATATCAGAGTATTTTCTTCTCTTTCTTTTGCCCAACAATGGAACCTAAATGACACGGGTGGAGGGTGAAGTCTGGTCTACCACCCCCCTCTGTCCCGTGCTTGCATCTGCCCCAGCTGAACTTATCCTGTGTGGTCTGTGACTGTCCGTGGTATCTTTCTGGCACGTTGCTGAGAAGACTGTTGATCTGCTCATTTCCCAAAGGTGTAGTTCCTACCACTTTCCACTAGGGCGCACCCTCCTAAGACTCTGAAACTCCTTCAAGACATCAGGTCTCCCCTTTGGCTGTTCCCTTGGCCTGTATGCGGCCTTGGGAGGCTGGGCTTTGGCATCATGCCCTTCCAGGCGGTTGGCCACCTCGGCCCTGCTGGTTCCTTACCTTTGTGTCCAGGGAGCATCTAGAGTAGATGCTGTCAACTGACAAAAGTTTCTGTTGGGAGTGGGTCACAGGTTCCTCCTACTCTCAGGTCCCCAATTTCAGGGGACAGAACCTCGCATATTTGTCACCCAGAATGGGTCATATTTTAAGCCCTTCAGACACTATATGTCAAAATTATTTTCAGTAATAATCATGAAATGCCACAAATAATAATAGCCAGAATACATAGTCAAAAATTTTTAATTAAACTTCATCCTCAAGGTCTGACAAGTTCACAAACTTGTTGCAACGATGTTGCTAACCTTTGTTGCTATCAGAGGGATTATTCATTAGGAATTTGTACCAACTGGACAAACAGTTATCCAAGTTTACTCTTTGGAAGTGTTGAAAAGGCTGTGAAAAAGTTAGATGAAAATGACCTGAACTTTTCACCAACAACTCATGGCTCTTGCATCACAACAATGCACCAGCTCACACGGCACTGTCTGTGAGGGAGTTTTTAGCCAGTAAACAAATACCTGTATTGGAACACCCTCCCTACTCACCTGATCTGGCCCCCAGTGACTTCTTTCTTTACCCAAAGATAAAGGAAATATTGAAAGGAAGACACTTTGATGACATTCAGGACATCAAGGGTAATAGGACGACAGCTCTGATGGCCATTCCAGAAAAAGAGTTCCCAAATTGCTTTGAAGGGTGGACTAGGCGCTGGCGTCAGTGCATAGCTTCCCAAGGGGAGTGCTTCGAAGGTGACCATAGTGATATTCAGCAATGAGGTATGTAGCACTTTTTCTGGGACGAGTTTGTGAACTTAATTGTCAGACCTTGTATAATGAAATGTTCATTTGCTCAACAAAAACTTACGTCTCATAGTTTTGCATTCTGTTTTACTCTTTTAAATTTGAAACCCAGATAAAACTTCAAGTGGCCATATTAAAGGACATAATTGAGGTAACTCAAGTTCAGGTTCTTGATCTTTCTAATCACTATGCTTTCATTGTTTATTTCGAGTCCACTATTTAAGGGAAGGAATATGTTGTACCACAGGGAATGGAGATATGATACCATGTTTCCCCGAAAATAAGACCTAGCCGGACCATCAGCTCTAATGAGTCTTTTGGAGCAAAAATTAATATAAGACCCAGTGTTATTTTAATATAATATAAAACCCAGTCATATAATATAATGTAATATAATATAATATAATACCAGGTCTTATATTAATTTTTGCTCCAAAAGACGCATTAGAGCTCATGGTCCAGCTAGGTCTTATTTTGGGGAAACACGGTAGTATCTGAAGTGAGCTGCTGTGATTTTGAATCCTTACGAACTTATTCTTGAAACAAATGTGCATAGCTGGGTGCACAGGTGCCTGGGACCCACTGTATACCTGGGAGTTCTCCAATCCAACGTCCATGTAGAACACAATATTTATTAAGTGATAAATAACCAAAATGTGCTAATTTAAAGCCTACAGATATGATATTAAGCCTTACCAATAGTCACATCAATTGTTTAGAACATAGCCCATCAAAGTATTTTTAGGGGTGGGTAGAAGGATTTTATCACTTATTTAAAATTGCTGCTGAGTGGGGATAACATAACAGAGACTGACTCTGAATAGTTTTTTTTTTTAATTTATTGGGGTGACCATGGTTAATAAAATTACATAGGTATCAAATGTACGTTTCTATACTATATCATCTATATATCACATTGTGTGCTCACCACCCAGAGCTGAGTAAGTTTTATTATTGTCTTCAAGTTCTCGACATAAATGCACCTCTTTATACTTTTGGCTTCCTACCGAGTGGGAGAGCACAGTCTCTCCATTCTGGATGATGGGCATACACCCTGACCAAGTTCTTTATCAAGTCCTATGTTCTTGTTTCAGATACTCAGTCCCCAGCTCAGAAGATCTTTAGCTAGTCTTGGGGTTGAAGGGGTGGCATGGAGGACAGAGCTAACTAACTATGATGTCTTCCCAAATCTGTCTAACCCTCAAAGATTTTTGAACCCAAAGTAAAAAATTTACTTGCTCAACTTGACCATTTCCCGCCTGTGACATGATGACTCATGTGTAGGTTTATAATTCATTTTTAGCTACTTGACCTGACGAGAAAGCCCTAAGGTAGGCTGATCATAAAAACAAGACTGAGGCACTTTGGATAGTGAGAGGGGACACTGAATAATAATGCCAAGAGAACAGGTATAACCTGGATGCATCCTGGGCAAATCAATGAAGAAATTAAATGTAGAGAAGTGTGTGTGTGTGTGCGCGTGTGTGTGTGTGTTTGGGGCTGAAGAAAACATAAAATATATCAGTTTATTACTTAGAAATACCGTGTTTCCCCGAAAACAAGACCTAGATGGACCATTCGCTCTAATGCATCTTTCGGAGCAAAAATTAATATAAGACCCAGTCTTATTTTACTATAAGACTTGGTCTATAATATAATATGATATGGTATGATATGATATTAATAAATATAATATACCAGGTCTCATATTAATTTTTGTTCCAAAAGATGCATTAGAGCTGATGGTCCAGCTAGGTCTTATTTTTGGGGAAACAGGTTATTATGTGTGATAAAAATATAACATATAACACTGTTAAATGCCCCAGGCCTTTTAGATATATTTTTGATGATGTCGTTCTAACATTCCATATATTATTTAAAATTATGTCCTTTCTCTTTGCATTAAGTCTTAAGGCTTAAGCCAAAGGATCACTTAATGGAAGCAAAAAAGATTTCTGGTTTTCAGGAATGCCTAATGATTTTCTTCTTTTCATCAGTAATAATTTTCTGAGACCTTATATTTTTTGCCAAATACTGGTGGTTTCATTTTTACATTTTCCACTTACTTGTATAAAATTATTTGCTGGCTTTCCCAGCATTGCTCGGGAAAGTCATTAACTGTCTTTTAATATATCAGTACCTGATATTACTTGACCGAGAGCTTGTCACCAGGCTTTGCTCCTGTGAAAAGCCCCTGGATTTCCAACTCCAACACTTGTCATTCAGAGCCTTTGTTTTTGTGCCTTTCAACTTGAGATTATGCTTTTAAGTTATACTTGAAATCACATTGTTTTCTTTGTCTTTGGCTTTTTTTTTTTTTTTTTTTTTTTTTGAGCTTCAGATCCTGCTGCTCTAGAAAACGACTACCCAGGCCTTTGGAGGTCTACGAAAGAAACTTTGCTCTAGCAAAGATACCATCTATGGTGGTAAGAAGCTCTACTGGATGTAATGTCTGGTTCTATTTGTGGTATTCCCCTGTTCTCCTCCAAGATCACTCAGTTGTTCGCAGGGACAGACTTGAATGGAATCAAGTTTGGCCCTGCAAATGACTAAATGGAGACATGTTGGAAACTACTACCCCTGCGTGCCTCAGGCCCTGAAGGGTGAAATAACTTCTGCTATTCTCCGGAGCACACAATTATTTCTGATTTACTGTCTTGGGAGGGAATTCGACAGTAGTTTTCAAGTTTCCACTTGTCCTTTCCACTGTGATAGCTCTAACCCCACAGGCCAAGGAAGAAATGTTGGGGTTCTGCAAACTTCTAATTATACATGAGGGAGTGAGCAAATAACCATTTTGTGGGTGTGGATACCATGGATGTACTGTGAGTAGGCTTTAGTCAGTTACACCAAAATAGGTGTCAAAACACGTGGATATTTATGAGAATTCTACATATTAGAAGTACATTTTGAAAATTATTTATTTTGTCATTTGCTGTTTAATTTTTGACATCTTACAATATTTTGAAATTTTACACATTCCTTCTTCAAACTTTTGAGTACAGAAACTTGCAAAGAAGGAAATAACAATCACTTAAAAGTCCACCACTGAAAGTTAACTGCTTTTATCATTTCAGTGAATATTTTTTTCTAGTTTTCTCCAATACATTGTTAAGGTTTTGCCCAACAGAGGCTTTAAGTGAGTATTATTCAAATCTCCCCTTCTCTAAACGTCTGCCATTTGCTTTACTATTTAGAACTTCTTTTATCCAAGATTTTGTAGCCAAGTTTTCTATTGAGAATTATCATTTATTTTTCCCACTTAACTTCTTATTAAAGTAAAATACTTTTTGGCTTAAGGTATAAAGTCACATTATGAGTTATTTATTTTTCAGTAGTTAATTATGCTATGTGTTGCATAATCCTTTATTTTTCCCAGTGATTTATCATACCAAAATTACATAGTAAGTGTCATATCCACGCTGGTCTGTTTCTGGACTTCTGTGATATGTAAATGCATCTGTTATTACTGTTTTGACTATTGCAGCTATAATAAATTCTAGCATATGCTACCCCATATTAGCCAGCCCCCTTCACTCCACGATCCTCCCTTTTCAAATCACTTTATTTATTATTAATTTCTAGATACATTTGTAACTCTTTACCAAATTCCTCCAAAAGTATGTGGTTTTTTAACTATAGTTACTACATCAGTTATTCTACAAATTGATTGGGGGAAGAGTTGTTGTTTTTAATACTATTCAACCTTCCTATCCAGAAACATCCTATGTATCTACAATTATACAAATATGCTAAGTCCTTTTAAAATATTTTGGTTTTCTTTTTGACATTTCTTACTATATTTTATATTTAGTAATTTAGTACCACAGTTGTAAAAAGGATCCATTTTCTCCATTATAAATGTTCTTTATTTATCTTACAAGATAATCCAGGAATTATCTTGGGATTTTTCTTTTACTTTGCTCTTGAATCAAGCAGATTCCTTAAAACTGTGTCACTTTCATGGTAATATCTTCCTGCTTTGCTTCTCTTGAGCCTTTTTTCCTGGTAAAAATACAATGAAACCAACCAACAAACATGAAAATGGAGACATCAAATAAGTATACATATCCTGCATTCTTTAGAGCAAGCTTATCTTTTGCCAACCAGCTTTAATATAAACCATGACCACTGCCCTGAGGGTTTCAGTAAATCTTCAGGCTCCCAGGGCAAGACCAGGGAAGGCAACTCAGACAGTTAGTTTCAGGCCAAAGGAATTTGGAAAAGTCAAGGAAAATATACAAAAGTTAAAAAATCCTCTCCAATTCTTGATCATTTAAAATAACAATATTTACCACTCCTTTTCCTCTTTTCTCAACAATTCCATTCCCAGTGAAAACCAGATGGTCTGAATCTCAAAGGCAGCACAACAGGACTCCTTCCCTTGAGACACGTTGTCATTGATGAGAGGGGCTCTTGTCCTCTCCCTGATCTCCCTCAGATTCTTCAGTGACCAGGACAGTCCACAGACCTACAGGAACCAGTAGTCCAGAGACCTTACTGCATTTACTGAGCTGAGGGCTGAGCATCTGGTGTTTGGATATGTGCATGTTTGTAAAATACCTTCAGAGGTGCATATGTCATACCAGGGCATCACGTTTGGGCCTCTTCACCACGAAACCTACTAGTGCCCGCTGGGCAGAGCTGGTCTGTGTGACCTAAGAGCCTTGGATGAGTCTGAGGTCACTGTGGTGAGGAATGAGGCTGTAACTAAACCAAACGCACTGACCACATGGAAATTGTCTAGGTCTAAACCTGCCTAGGGAGCCGCAGTCTCACTCAGGTTTTGAACTTCCTTGTCACAGATCTGTAGCACATAGGTCCCCTATGGGACAGCCAGGGGCATTACTCACTCCTTTTCCACATCCTGGATGGAGTCAGGCAGAGGCTGATTCCTGGTTTCAGGAAGGAAGAAGACGAGCAGGCAAGCGAGGATGGAGAAGACGGCGTAGGTGATCCAGGGCAGGTGTGGGGAATACACCGTTAGGATCATCAAGAGGGGAGCCAGGGCTGCCCCAATATTACCAGCAATTGTAATGATTCCTGTAGCTGTTGCCCTTGAAGTGCAAAAAATACAAAGAGAATCTGGTAAAAATCCGCCCGTGTCGTCTGTGACTGATTATTTTGCTTTGATCATGAGAGACACCACAACAGTGTTTAGACATGTGAAGACTGACTCCTACTTTTCACATGTTCTCTTATTTGCTTGCAATTTTTTTTCCAGTACACAAGTGCCTTAAGACATATTTTCATTATTTAAAAAAATACTCTTACGCACAGCATCTATCTTTAGTGGTTCAGTAGAATATGTGAGCTGATACATTAAAGGACTTAACCCACTACCTGGCAAAAGTCAGCTTTAAATAAACATTGCCTACAAATCATTGTTATATAATTGATAGCTTTTGATAGCTAATCAGTCTTAGTTTTCTTCCCACTTTAAGTGTTAATTAGCTGAGAAATGTCTGTATTGACCCTGATAGAGCTTCCATGAGATTGTATACCTGATTACAGTGGGGATTAGTTCATTTCCATGGGTACAAGAACACATGACAGACGCAGAAGAAAATCCTACTCCCAAAGTTGACAAAGCCACACGCAGGGTCTGCATTTCTGGAGAGGAAGACCAGTGAGACTCAGGAAATCTGAGTTGATGAAATCAATCACCATCCCCAAATTATTAGTATAAAAGACACTATTAAAGATGTTTGCATGTGTTAAATACATTGTAGAGAAAGTGCACAGAGGCAGAGAACGTGCAGTGACTAATAGCTGAGAAATGTGACTTATCTATATATAAGAGCATAACTAGAGAAATAAAAAACCTGAGTTATTGCATCAACTCTCCCTACATATCAGAAATTTGCCAAAGATGGAGAGGGGAACGTGAGTCCAGCAAGAGTTTGCTTTCATTTATTCTGTCCGGTGTCTCCTCTGCCTTTCATGAATAACGTAGGACTGTCATGAGGCCTGAGGGGTGTTAAGACTCAGAGATGTGAAGAGCTTAAAACCTGGGTGCATATAGAGTATTGACATGGGGCTAGGACTGCAGTCGAGAGTAATAAAAGAATGGGACTCATGTTGATGGATAAGCTGGAGAGCAGGTTTATCTAGAATAACATTTGAAGATTCAAGAATCAGGACCAAAAAAAAGAATAAGGACCTGTATTGGGGAAGAGAAATAGTTAGACTTTGGATACCTGTGAAAGGAAGCTTGAGAGAGTCAGTTTCCTACCCAATTAAAAACAACAACAAACAAAACAAAACCAAAAAAAACCCTCATGAAAGTGTTACAACATTGGAATGGGCTCTGTTATAAGGCAGCAAAGTTTGATCATTGCTGACACTGAAAATGAGGAGAGAAGCCCACCAATCTGGGATCCTGTCAAATCCATCACTGCTCTGGGAGTTAGGTGAACATGGTGACCACCTGTGTTCCCCTAGTCATTACATCTGACCACTGAGTATTATAAAATTCATTCTAAGAGAGGCTGTAACTGCTTACTGCGAAATTCCTGTTGTCTACTTCCCTGCTTGGAACAAGAGATTTTTCTTTCCTTGGAGTCAAAAAGACTTCCCCAAACTAAGACTGCAGTTATGGTGACCTAACCCAAGGAGTAAATCAGAATCAGGGAGTAAATTGAAATTGAAGCTGTAGTAATAAGAAAGACAAAAGAAGTGACAGGATTGCATCCTCACATGAGATACAATTATATATAACGGACATGATACTGTCATTTATCATTACAAGTGTGATCAGCCAAAGGGCAAGTGATCATTTGTTCTCTTCGAGAAATGGTCAGGAATAAATGACACCAATTACCAGGTATTTCTCAGGTATGATAAAGACAATCATATGTCTGAATCAGCTTTTACTGACCTTTGACTCTTCTCAGCCTCTTCATGGCAGAATCTTTCCTAAATCCTCAGATTGGTTTTGGGGTATCATTAGAACCACATTATCCCTTTCCTTTTGACCTCAGTAGGGGTGAGTACATTCCCTGAGAAATAGGGGGAAGACAGCTCCTTTCTTCAATCTGTGCTCTTTTCTCACCTGGAGGCACCGAGGTGATGGCCAGAATGAAGATTCCCAGCAGGAACATGAAAAGCATCTGGGTTACTCGACGGCCCAGGTGATTCAGCGCCAAAAGTGCAACATAATTGGATGGCAGGGTGACGATGCCAAAGAGAGCCTGGAACAGGAAAATATTGCTCCCCAAGTACTGGAGGTGGAGAATCAGGCCGTAAAAGGGCACTAAGATTGCAAATCTGTGGTGAACAAAAGAAAAAAGGTAGACGTCAGAAGGTTTAAAGCCGAGGTCATACAAATGAGGATAATATTGTCAGCCAGGCCACCAGTGGTTGGTGTTAAAGTACAAAGGCACTGTCAGTTTTGTAGAATATATCTTTACATGTAATGATTTGAAAACTGTCATAAAATGTTATATGATGACAGAGGTCATAACTGGTATTAAGTTTTTTGGGGGTGGGGAGTGTTGTCCATGAGGATACATAATGGGGCCCTTCTAGGGTTTTAGATATGTTTATTTCTATATCCTGATCTGGGTGATGTTTGCATATTTACATGTGTAAATATGTATAAAGTTGTATGTGTTCGTGTACCTTACTGTTTGTAATTTTACCTCAATTAAAATGGAAACAGAAATGCAAATCAAAACCACAATGAGATAGCCCCTTACACCTGTCAGAATGCCATCATCAATAAATCAACAAACAACAAGTGTTACCAAGGATGTGGAGAAAAGGGAACCCTCGTGCACTGTGGTGGGATTGCAAATTGGTGCAGCCACTATGGAAAACAGTATGGAGGTTTCTCAAAAAAATAAAAATAGAACTACCTTATGACCCAGCAATTCCACTCCTGGGTATCCAAAGAAATCCAAAGGACTAATCAAAAAGATACATGTGCCCCTGTGTTCATTGCAGTGCTATTTACAATAGCCAAGATATGAAAACAACCGAAATGCCCATCAATAGATGATTTGATAAAGATGTGGTGCATATATTCAATGGAATATTACTCTGTCATAAAAAAGGACGAAATCTTACCATTTACAAAAACATGAAGGGAATTAGAGGGTACTATGCTAAGTGAAATAAGTCAGATATGGAAATATGAATTCCATATGCTCTCACTTATATGTGGAATCTAAAGAACAAAATAAATGAGCAAACAAAACAGAAACAGACTCATAGATACAGAGAACAAACTGATGATTACTAGATGGGAGGGGAGTTAGGGGGTTGGGTGAAAAAAAGTGAAGGGATTAAGAAGTACAAATTGGTAGTTACAAAATAGTCACAGGGATGTAAAGTACAGTATGGGGAATATAGTCAATAATATTGTAAAAACTACGTATAGTGTCAGATGGGTACCAGACTTATTAGGGTTATCACTTTGTGAGGTATGTAAATGTCTAATCATTATGTTGTTTTGTACACCTGAAACCAAAAAAAGAAAAGAAAATGGAAAGAAACAAGTGAAGAAACTTAAAGCCAAAATCTGTATGATGACTGAAGTCTCAGCCTCGGTTTCCAGCGATGAGCCTGGTAGGGTGATGTGATAAACCTCTCTCCTCGTATAATCAGTTCTGTGTCAGTCTTTTCATAACCCTTAGACTGTCTCTAAACACCGCAATTATCCTCCTGGCTTCCTCATGTTTTATTTCCAAATCAGTCCCACACGTTATATCCTTTGATAAGGAATAGATTCATGTCTCCACTATTTTAACATCCCTCATGATGGTGTGAAGCCTACCTCACAAAGGACAGGAGACACATCCTTTTACGCATGTTGGGCGTGCGAAACAAGTCACACACAGGAGGTTGGATCTCTGCTGCTTCCAGCTCCTCCTGCATGGTGGACCTCAAAACCTGCAACAACAACAACAACAAACTGTTCAGTTGTCACAAAATAGTAGGCATTGTGAGCCGCCCCCCACCCCCGAAACAGAGGACAAGGTAGACCACTCGCTGTTACATTTAGTGGAAAATATAGACATGAAAGATGCATTGACAGGCATATATATATATATATATATATATATATATATATATATATATATAATTTTTTTGTAGGCAGATAAAGGATATTTTATTGAGTGATGACTCTATGTACTGGAGAATGGCTAGCAGAGCTGAGTATCAGCATAGGCCACTATGTACAGGTAAGAGAGATGGAGCTTTATTTCTCAGTCTCTTCTTCCTTAGACAGAATCTTGATTTCTCCTTTCTTGCCCTAGAACCACTCCTCACGGTGTTTGCGTGCTTCCTTGGTCTCAGACCTGCAGGTCAGTAAGAAGCTTCTTGTGAACCTGTCTGCCTTCAGCTTGTAGATGTGTACCATGAGGATCTCCTTGTTTTTGAACACGTTACCCTTCATTTTCAGGTACAGGCTATGATACACGTGGTGGTCAATCTTCTTAGATTCATTGTATCTTCTGAGCAGTTGGTGAAGAATTCTCATTCACTTCATCCAGGTTACCTTCTCAGGCGTTCGAGCATTGGCAGTAGCGCCCTTTCGCTTTTAGGAATGGATAGTCACAGGCTTCCGGGTGATCGGCCTATCTTTGATCAGCTTCCAAATCTGCCGACAGGAGTTGGCACTGGTGATGCCATTGGTCTCATTGAGGTCCAACCAGACCTTTTTCTTTTTGCCACAGTGAAGGACACTGGCGTCAAACCTCTTCTGAAGCCTGACCATACTCATGGCTGCGGCCGCAGCGACGAAAGGAAATAACTCACAACAAGGACATATTAAACATGAGATTTAAGAGGGCTGCAAGGCATCAGAAAGGGCGTGTATGTTAGAGATTCAGATCAAGAAGGGAATCAAATGGATTATGGTCCAAAGCTCCATTTATGCCAGATGGACATGAAACACTAGGAATTAAGCTTGGGTCTCAGCTGGCTGTCCTTTGCAGAAAAACTGTTTGTCTCGGTAAAAAAGAACATTTCCTGAGTCTTTATTCAGTCTACTTGAGGGAAATCCTGGCATATTGTACCCCCATGAATGAGAAGTCTAGAATTAAGTCTGAGGATGAAATCTGGGGAGACCTTGGCATAGAATGATTTATACCCAGAGCTGGTTATGACCTGGAGTTACTTAATGACCCTACAACATGCTAGGTATAAGCCTTGGGGAAGGCAATTGAATATTTCTAAACCTCAATTTCCTTGTCATTAAAAAGAAGAATAACAAGAAGTAGAAGAATCAGGAATACAAAAAGTAGGTGGAGAAAAAAATAGCACCTCTCTCACAAGGATTTCCTAAGCCACACATGAGGTCACAAATGTGCACAGGAAATTAGACTCAGCACACCTCAGATACTTATTTATTTATAATTCAGACAATATTGACTTAATTCTCATCCCACTTCTACAAGTGAAACAATACTAGGAAGTCAATTGGAAATATTCCATGAGGAAGGGAATTCAGAGACATGAAAGGCCACCTTAACTGAGGACCTACATGACCAAGAATGTCATTTCAGGACCTATACACTAAAAATTACAAGACATTATTAAAATAAATTGAAGAAGACACAAAGAAATGGAAAGACACTCCTTGTTCATGGATGGGAAGAATCATCATAGTTAAAATGGCCGTATAACCCAAAGCAATACAGATTTAATGCAATCCCCACCTAAATCCCAATGGCCTTTTTTAGAAAATAGAACAAAACATCATCAGATTTGTATGGAATCACAAAAGACCCCAAATAGCCAAAGCAATTCTGAGACAGAAAGAACAAGTCTGGAGGTGTCACACTCCCTGACTTCAATTTATATTACAAGGTGACAATAATCAAAACAGTATGGTATTGGCAGAAAAACAGACACACAGACCAATGGAACAAAATTGAGAAACCAGAAATAAACCCACATGTATTTGGGCAGATACCTTTCAACAAAGGAGCCAAAAAAAAACACAAAAACCCACACACAATGGAAAAAAGAAAGCGTCTTCAATAAATGGTGCTGGAAAAATTGGAAAGCCACGTGCAAAAGAATTAAACTACAAAAAGACTCCACATCACACATTGCTTCTGGTATGGCAATTTCTGTCAAATAAAAACATTACACTGTGTCCTCATCCACCTTATTCACCAGATCTGTCACTGTGTGATTTCTGGCTCTTCCCCAAGTCAAAATGACCATGAAAGGTAAACGTTTTGAATCGATTCAGGACATCAAGGCAGCCATGACAGTGCAAGTAAAGACACGAAAGAGGACTTCCAAAACTGCTTCAGAAAGTGGCAAGAATGATGGGATAACTGTGTTGGGAGTGAGGGGGGAGTATTTTGAGGGGGATTAATGGCAATGTGTCTTTTACTGTAATAATTTTTTAAAATTTAAACATTCACTGTATTGTTTGATCACACCTTGTAGACTGCTATTTGTCACTATACACAAAAATTAACTCAAAATGGATCAAAGACCTAAATATAAGACCTGAAACCAAAAAAAATACACAGAAGAAAACATAGGTATCAAACTAATGGACCTTGATCTTAGAGAGGATTTTATGAATTTGACCTCAAAGGCAAGGGAAGTAAAAGCAAAAATAAATGAATGGGACTATATCAACTAAAAAGCTTCTACACAGCAAAAGAAACCATCAGCAAAACAAAAAGGCAATTAACCAAATATAAGAAGATATTTGCAAACACCTCTGAGAAGGGTTAACATCCAAAATATATAAAGAACTCATACAACACAACAACAAAAAGCAAACAATCCAATTAGAAAAAATGGGCAGAGGACCTGAACAGACACTTCTCCCAAGAAGACATATAAATAGCCAACAGATATATGAAAAGATGCTCAACTTCACTAGCTATTAGGGAAATGCAAATAAAAACCACAATGAGGTATCACCTCACCCCAGTTAGAATGGCTATCATCAACAAGACAAATAGTAACAAGTGTTGGAGAGGCTGTGGAGAAAAAGGAACCCTCATACACTGTTGGTGGGAATATAAATTGGTACAGACACTATGGAAAACAGTATGGAGCTTCCTCCAAAAAATTAAGAATAGAAGTATCATATGATCCAGTAATCCCTCTCCTGGGTATCTACCTGGAAAATTTGAAAACATTTATCTGTAAGGATATATGTACCCTTATTGCAGCATTATTCACGGTGGCCAAGACATGGAAGCAACCAAAGCATCCTTCAATGGATGATTGGATAAAGGTGTGGTGCATATATATATATAAAATGCAATACTACTCAACCATAAGAAAAAGATGAAATACTGCCTTTTGCCACAATATGGATGCATCTTGAGAATATCCTGCTAAGCAAAATAAGTCAGATGGAAAAAGTCAAGAACCATGTGATGTCACTCATGTGGGATATAAAACAGAAAGCAACAAATGAACAAACAAACAAAAACTCACAGACACAGACAACATTATGATGGTTACCAGAGGGAAAGATGAATGGGAGGATATAGAAGAGGCTAAAGGGGGTCAAATATATGGTGACAGAAGGAAACTTGACTTTGGGTGGTGAACACACAATGCAATATACAGATGATGTATTATGGAATTTTACACTCGAAACTTATATAATCTTATTAACAAATGTCACCCTAATAAATTTAATAAAATTAAAACAAAATGAAAAAAGAATGTCCTTTCAGTTGCAGAACTACCTTGAGTAGCAAATATTGGACTCATGCTTTTGGAAGAGCAGAGTCATGATGGCATCTCCTTCCTGCATCTAACACCAGAAACCCATGACCACAAGCCATTGTCATGGGTGGTGTTGTAAGAATGGAATCCAAGAATACCTTCAATTTGGGCCAGAAGAGAGGGCTGCAATGCCTGCGAGACTGAATTTGAATTACTTCTAATATGAGAGTAAAAGTTTAGGAGGTACTGAGGTTATTTTATATTGGCCATTCATTTTTGGTGAGCAAGCAGAGATGTGAGTAGTGTGTCTAGAAGTATTTAGGGAGTCAATGCCCGATCACTTACAGGAACTCAAGGGGCTCCTCCTTCCTTATTCAGGGAAGAGGAGGTTCATATTCAATTGGGAGCCTGTTGGATCTTCACTTTTTTAAATGAATTTTTCTCTCTGATTTTCACTTCATTTGCTAGCAAAAAAAAGAGAAAAAACAACACAAAACTATTTGTGCCAATAACAACACTATAAAGGGATGAAAAGCATGAAACAGGCTCCTGTCCGAAGCCTTGCCCAGGGGTGTCCTGGAATCAGTGCACACAAATACACAAAATCCCTTTGTTAAATTTTTAGGTAGTTTATGAAGCAGTTGCTATCATCTTGTAGCTTGAAATCAACTATGGTGGTAGTACTCACACTACAGAAATTGACAGTCACCACAAATCTGAGATGTGTGCCTTTTTTTTTCTCCTGTAATGTTAGGTGTTAAACATTTAATAGCACACCACTGGCTTGGCCCCTCTGCACTTGTTTGGACTGCTCTCAACTGCAAATTTAATAATATCCCTGCTTGGTTTAAACCTGGCTATTGTACCTTAACTCGTAACACCCATTTCAGATATAACTACTTCCAAAATCATTCAATGCCTGTGGTCCAGGTGATGCATTCCTCCTTGGTATTCACATTCCAAGAGACTCTATCAAGTCCATTTACCTGTTGAGTGTGTGATCTTTCTGAAGATGGAAGCTGCAGACCTTTTTTGCCCTGTCACAGGATCTGTCACCAAGTAGTCACAAAATGAATTTGGAAGGAAGAGAGGAAAACAAGTAAAGAGGAAAGGCAGAAAGGGTGAAAGAAGCTAACTAAGGATGGAATACATTTAGAAACTGAAAGATCTGAAATTCAAGGACCAGTATAGGTATAAAACATCAATTTGAAGAGCTTTGGAAAGATGTCTGTGAATGAAATCAGAGATAGAGGATGTTGGCATATATTTCTTCAAAATTACAATTTATGGTATTCAGATAGAAAACTTTCTTAACATAGTATAGTCGGGAAAACTCTGGAGTTTTGTGGATGTAACAGAAACCTGCAGAGGCGTCAGTAGAGAAATTTGCATTAGTCTCTCATTGTGACCATGTCCCTCACAATCACGTAAGTGTGCCATCGTTGACTTTATGAGGATCCAGTTTCAACTGAATACTTTTTTTATGGTTTGACTGGGGAATACACCAGGGGATCCTTTAAGCTGTGTGGAGAATGAAACTCAGACTGGGCCAGTGTGGACCATGAATTCTTGGGTTTCTACTGGGCCTGAAACACTCAGAACAATATAACTGAAGATTGAAAAAGACTGCACAAGTCACACTGGAATGGGAGAAGAAAAATGGGCAAAGCAGAGCATATCCAAGTTTGGAATGTACAGAATTTAGAGCAGAGAGGAATGTAGATAAGACCATAATTGCATTAAAAATCCAGAACCAATAAAATGCAATGAGCAGAAAAGGAGGAAGGTTTATTAGAAGATGAAAAAGGCACAGCTCTAAGGATGGAAAAAATGGATCTGACAAGGGCTAACTGGAACAACTTTGACCTAGAGAGGGCACCAAGGGGAAGGCATAGGAATGGCAGCAGTGAGGTGGGCTTCTTGAGTTCTCCTCTGGAACTTACCACAAATTGCACATCTATAACCCATCAAAGGACTCTCTGCTCCTCACAGAACAGCTAAGAGACTTGCGTGAGGATTATTTGAAGGTGGGCAAACTGGGTGAGCAGGGGAAGAGGGAAGGAAGCAGTGTGGAGATGAGGCCCACATCTGGGGCAGCAGTGACGAGGCGCTCCAGGACGCAGACTGGAGATTGCAGCAGCCTGGCTCTGGGCTCCCTCCCTGCGCCCCACAGCTACTCTCTCCTGCCAAGAGAGCTGCATGTCCAGCGTTTGAGGCAGTAACCTCAGCTGAGATCTCCAGCTGGGCCCTAGGTCAGACTAAAAGCAAACTCCATACCTGGGCCCCTCCCCGCTCTCTCCCACAGCAAACCTATCCCCGCCCTCCAGAGTCTCAAGCTGGTCCCTGAACTGAGGAGTAGTGTCAGATTACAGAGGGGCTATAGGGCTCAGTACCTGGAAAAAGCTGGCTTGCAGCCGTGATTTAGGGAAGAACCTAGGCACGGAGACAAAAGGCAGCTGACTTCCCAGCCCCCACCTTTTCTGGGTTGCTCCTGGCAGGGCAATTACAGCTGTGGAGACATATGCAGGGGTCAGCAGCTCAGAAATCTCACGTCTCCACAGCCCCTTACAGAAGAAGTGCCCTAAGACTCAGGAGACCTGTGTACAGGGAATAAGCCCACCTCCCAGTGGCTGGCTGTGGTGCTCTCAGCACACGTTTCTGCAGGAGAGAGCAGAAGCTGCACTGACTGTAAAAACTACCAACCACACCCCATAGTCCCACTCATCTAGAACTGCAGTGCCAAGGTCACTCTGGACACCAGGTGCCGGCTCTGCCTCCACAAGACACAGAGGAGTCTTTGTACAGCAGAGGACAACCTGGAGATAGCTTGGTGGATTTAAGCCAAGACTGGCACTGCTTTTTTTTTTTTTTTTTTTTTTTTAAATTTATTGTTGTGGTTTTGTTTTGTTTTAGTAGTATTATCATTTTTAGCATATATATTTTCCCCCTTTCTCTCTTCTTTTCTGTTTTCTTTTCCTTGCCCTACTTTTCCTCCCTCTTTCCATTTTTCTATATTGATTTTTGTGTGTGTGTGTTTTTGATATTTTTGCCTGTGTTGAGCGTTGGTTATAGGTTGTTTTTACATGTGAGTATATTTGGTTTTTTCTTTGTTGTTGTTGTGTCTGTTGATTTGTTTTGTTCTGAAATTGCCCTACACCAGGACCCAGCCCAAGAGGCACAAAATTCAACACACCCAGAGGCCAACTCCAGACCAAACCAGAATATTACCAGGTTTGACCTACAAGTGACACACCCAGAGGGAATTCTCTACAGGCACAAGAGCCCATATGGGCCAAGCCTCATCTGAGGGGTCAACCCTCACAGAGCAGAACATCCACTGTGGGCATAGCCAATTCTCATAACTAGTCAGCCTAGGAGTCAATCCCACCTACTGACAAGCCGAAAGCAATTAAAGCTCAACTTTAACAGGAGAATACACACAACACAAGGGTCACCTCTGGAGCACATGCACAGGAGAATAGGGAAGTGGTGCAAGTCAAATATAAAGGACGCATACTACATAAGACCACCAAGCAAAGACTGAGAACCCTATGGGATCTACCTGATACATTGAAGCAAACACAGAGAGTCAGCCAGAATGGAGAAACAAAGAAACATGTCCCAAATAAAAGAACAGAAGAAACCTCCAGAATTGAAACCAAATGAAACAGAGGTAACCAACCTATCAGAGACAGAGTTCAGAACACTGATGATACGAATGTTTAAGGAGCTTAGTGACAACATAAAGAAGAATAGAGAAATCATAATGAACAACCAGTTAGAACTAAAGAACACAATAACTGAAATAAAGAACACATTTGAAGGAATTACCAGCAGGTTAGATGAAGCAGAGGATTGAATCAGCAACTTAGAAGACAAGTTAGCAGAGATCACCCACACGGAACAACACAAAGAAAAAAGAATAAAAAACAATGAAAATGGTTTAAGAGACCGTTGGGATAACGTCAAGAGCAACATTATATGTGCATTATAGGAATACCAGAAGGTGACAAGAGGGACCAAGGGATCGAGAACATATTTGAAGTAATAATGACTGAAAACTTCCCTAACCTGGTGAAGGAAACTGACATACAAGCCCAGGAAGTACAGAGAGTTTCAACCAGGATAAATCCAAACAGGTCCACACCAAGATACATTATAGTTAAAATGGCAAAGATTAAAGACAAAGAGAGAATCCTAAAAGCAGCTGGAGAAAGACAGCGGGTTACATACAAGGGAAATCCTATAAGACTATGAAATGACTTTTCTACAGAAACTTTGCAGGCCAGGAGGAGTGGCAGGAGGTATTCAAAGTGATGAAATACAAAGACCTACAACCTAGAGTGCTTTATCCAGTGAGGCTATGATTTAAAATTGAAGGAGAGATAAAGAGCTTCCCAGAAAAGAATAAGCTAAAGGAATTTATTACCACCAAGCCAGCATTGCAGGAAATATCAAAAGGGCTTCTGAAGCAGAAGAAAGACGAAAACAATCTAATTACAAATAAAAAAGTGCCAATAACTATGTACCTATCAATAATCACTTTAAATGTAAATTGATTAAATGCTCCAATCAAAAACATAGGGTGGCTGAGTGGATAAGAAAGCAAGACCCTTGTATATGTTGTATACAAGAGACTCACCTCAGATCAAAAGACACACACAGGCTGAAAGTGAAGGGTTGGAGTAAGATATTTCATGCAAATGGAAAAGAGAAAAAAGCTGGAATTGCAATACTTATATATGACAAAATAGACTTTAAAATGAAGAATATATTAAAAGACAAAGATGGGCACTACATAATAATAATAAATGGATCGATCCGACAAGAGGACATAACCCTACTAAACATCTATGCACCCAACATAGGAGCACCTAACTATATAAAACAGATATTGACTGACATAAAGACAGATCAACAGTAACACTATCATAGCAGGGGACTTCAACACACCTCTGACAACAAGGGACAGGTTTCCATACAGAAAATCACTATGGAAACAATAGCCTTAAATGACACATTGGATCAGATGGATTTAATTGATATTTTCAGAGCATTTCACTCCAAAGCTGCAGAATACATGTTCTTCTCTAGTGTACATGGAACATTTTCCAAGATAGATTACATATTAGAACACAAATCAAGTCTCAATAAATTTAAGAAAATTGAAATCATACCAATATCATACCATAGCTCTGACCACAGTGCTATGAAACTAGAAATCAATTACAAGAAAAAAACTGGGAGACATACAGATACATGGAGGCTGAATAACATGTTACTAAACAATGAATGGGTCAACAATGAGATCAAGGAAGAAATCAAAAGATATCTCGACAAACAAAAATGAAAACACGATGACCCAAAAATCTATGGGATGCAGCAAAAGCAGTCCTAAGAGGGAAATTCATAGCAATGCAGGCTTACCTAAAGAAACAAGAAAAATCAACAGTTTATCCTTATACTTAAGGGATCTGGAAAAGAACAGCAAAATAAGTCCAAAGGGAATACAAGGAAGGAGATAATAAAATTCAGAGTGGAAATATATGAAATAGAGACAAAAAAACCAATACGAAAAAATCAATGAAACCAAGAGCTGGTTTTTCGAGAAGATAAATAAAGTCAACAAACCATTAGCAAGACTCATCAAAAAAAAAGAGAGAGGACCCAAATTAATAAAATCAGAAATGAAAGTGGAGAAGTGACAACATACACCACAGAAATACAAAAAAATTTTAGAAATTACTATGAGCAAATATACGCCAACATATTAGACAATCAGGAAGAAATGGATAATTTTCTAGAAGCATACAACCTTCCAAGACTAACTCAAGAAGAAACAGAAAACCTGAATAGACTGATTACTACCAGGGAAAATGAATTAGTAATCAACAAGCTCCCATCAAACAAAAGCCCTGAACCGGATGGCTTTACAGGTGAATTTTACAAAACATTCAAAAAATAATTATCACCTATCCTCAAACTATTCCAAAAAATCCAGGAAGGAAGGCTCCCAAACACTTTTTATGAGGCCACTATCACCCTGATCCCCAAATCAGACAAAGACATTACAAAAAAAGACAACTACTGGCCGATATCCCTAATGAACATAAATACAAAAATCCTCAACAAAATATTAGCAGACAGAATTCAGCAATACATTAAAAAGATCCTACACCACGATCAAGTGGGATTCATTCCTGGTATGCAAGGTTGGTTCAACATCCGCAAATCAATTAATGTGATACACCACATTAACAAAATGAAAAATAAAAATCACATGATCATATCAATAGATGCAGAAAAAGCATTTGACAAAATCCAGCAGCCATTTATGATAAAAACTCTTAAGAAAGTGGGAATAGAGGGACCATATCTCAACATAATATAGGCTATATATGATATACCCACAGATAACATCATACTCAATGGGGAAAAGCTAAAACCATTCCCCTTAAGATCAGGAACAAGGCAAGGTTGCCCACTTACTCCACTTTTATTCAACATAGTTCTGGAAATTCTAGCCACAACAATCAGACAAGAAAAAGAAAAAAAAGGCATCCAAATTAGTAAGGAGGAAGTAAAATTGTCATTATATGCAGATGACATCATACTATACACACAGAACCCCAAAGATTCCACACAAAAAAAATTAGAACTGATAAATGAATTTAGTAAAGTAGCAGGATACAAAATTAATATTCAGGAACCAGTTTCATTTGTATACACCAATAATAAACTATCAGAAGAAGAAATTAAGAAAACAGTCCCATTTACAATTGCTTCAAAGACTATAAAATACTTAGGAATAAATTTAACCAAAGAAGTGAAAGACCTGTACTCAGAAAATTATAAGACTGAAGAGAGAAATTAAAGAAGATACAAATAGATGGAAACACATACCATGCTCATGGATAGGAAGAATTAATATAGTTTAAATGTCCATACTGCCTAAGGCAATATATAGATTCAACGCAATTCCTATCAAACTACCAAGGATATTTTTCACAGAAATAGAACATGTAATCCTAAAATTTATATGGAACCATTAAAGACCCCAGATAGCCATGGCAATCTTGAGAAATAAGAACAAAGTGGGAGGTATCATGGTACCTGATATCAAATTATACTACAAGGCTACAGTAATCAAAACAGCACGATACTGGCATAAAAACAGACACAGAGACCAATGTAACAGAATAGATAGCCCAGAAATAAACACAAGCCTACATGGTCAGTTAATCTATAACAAAGAAAGCAAGAATATACAATGGGGTAAAGGCAATCTATTCAATAAATGGTGGGGGAATGTGCAAAAAATGAAACTAGACCACCTTCTTACACCATATACAAGAAAAAACTCAAAATGGATTAAAGATTAAATGTAAAACCCAAAATTATAAAACTCCTAGAAGAAAATACAGGCAGGGTAGCTGGTTTGCTCAGTGGTTAGAGCACTTTGCTCATAACACCAAGGTCGTCACTTCAATTCCCACATGAGCCAGTGAGCTGCGCCCTCCACAACTACTAGATTGGAAACAACAATTTGACCTGGAGCTGAGCTGCACCCTCCACAACAGATTGAAAACAATGATTTGACATGGAACTGATGGGTCCTGGAAAAACACACTGTTCCCCAATATTCCCCCATTTAAAAAGAAAGAAAGAAAATATAGGCAATAAACTCTCTGACAGAAAACCCTCTGACATTGCTCTTAGCAATATTTTTTTTCTGATATATCTTTTCAGACAAGGGAAACAAAAGAAAAAATAAACCAACAGGACTACATCAAACTAAAGAGTTTTTGCATAGCAAAGAAAACCTTCCACAAAACGAAAAGTCAACCTACTGAACGGGAAAAGATACTTGTCAATGATACATCCAATAAGGAGTTAATATCAAATATATATAAAGAACTCCTACAACTCAACACCAAAAAACACAAACAATCCATTTATAAAATGGGCAGAAGACTTGAATAGACATTTCTCCAAAGAGGACATATAGATAGCCAATAGACATATGAAAAGATGCTCAACATCATTAATCATCAGAGAAATGCAATTAAAAGCACAATGAGATATCACCTCACACCTGTCAGAATGGCCATCAATAAATCAAACGACAAGTGTTGGTAAGACTGTATAGAAAACGGAATCCTTGTGCACTGTTGGTGGGATTGCAAACTGGTGCAGCCACTATGGAAAATAGTATGGAGGTTCCTCAGAAAATTAAAAATACAACTACCTTATGACCCAGCAATTCCACTTCTGGGTACTTATCTGAAGAAATCCAAAACACTAATTTGAAAAGGTATATGCACCCCTATGTTCATTGCAGCATTATTTACAATAGCCAAGATATAGAAGCAACCTAAGTACCCATCAATACACGACTGGATAAAGAACAGGTGGTACATATATGTAATGGAATATTACTTGGCCATAAAAAATAATAAAATTTTACCATTTGTGACAGTATGGATGGACCTAAGGGCATAATGCTAAGTGAAATAGGTCCGACACAGAAACACAAATTCCATATGATCTCACTTATATATGTAATCTAAAGAACAAAATAAATGAACAAAACAGAAACAGACTCATAGATACTGAGAACAAACTGATTGTTGCCAGATAAGAGGGGTGTTGGTAGGCTGAGCGAAAAGGTGAAAGGATTGATATAAGTACAAATTGGTAGTTACAAAATAGTCATGGGACTGTGAAGCACAGCACAGAGAATACAGTTATACTGTAATAACTATGGATAGTTTCAGGTGGACACTAGACTAATCAGGGTGAATCACTTCATAAATTATATAAATGTCTAACCACTATGCTGTATTCCTGAAACTAACATAAAATAATACTGAATGTCGACTATAATTAAAAAATAAATTTAATTTAAAAAAAAAATCCCAATGGCATTCTATACAGAAATAGAAACAACAGTCCTTAAACTCATATAAAAACACAGAAGACCCCTAGCAGTCAAAGCATTTTGAGCAGGAACGATGTTAGAATAATCAGGACATTATATGTTTTGATTTCAAAATATATTGCAAAGCTACAGTAACCAAGGGTATGGTACTGGCATAAAAACAGACATATAGACCAATGGAACAGAATAGAGAGCACAGCCATTAACCCATGCATATACGGTCAATTCATCTTTGACAGTGGTGCCAAGAATTCACAACGGAGACAGAATAGTGTCGTCAATAAGTGGTGTTGGGAAAACTGGATATCCACATGAAAAAGAATGAAATTGGAAACTTATCTTACACTATACTCAAAAATCAACTCAAAATGGGTTAAAGACTAAAATGTAAGACCCAAGACTGTAAAATTTCTAAAGAAAACACAGGAGAAAACTTGATATCTATCTTGGCAATGATTTCTTGCATATAACTGCAAAAGCACAGGCAACAAGCAAAAATAACAAGTGGGACTAACATCAAACTAAACAGCTTCTACACAGCTAGGAAACAATTAACAAAATGAAAAAGCACCCATGGAATGGGAGAAAATATTATAAATCATGTGTGTGATAAAGGGTTAACATCCAGAATACATAGGGAACTTCTACAACTCAATAGCAAAAAAGCCAAATCACTCAATTTAAAGATGGGCATGTAAAATGAATAGCTATTTCTCCAAAGATGACATACAAATGGCCAACAGGTACATGAAAAGTGTTCATCATCACTAATCATTAGCGAAACTCAAATCGAAACCACAGTGAGTTATCACTTCACACCAGTTAGGATGACCACTATTAAAAAGAAGATAAGTGTTGGAGAGGATGTGGAGAAAGGGGTACCCTGTACACTGTTGCTAGGAATGTGAAATGGTGTAGCCACTATGGAGACAGTATGGAGCTTCCTCAAAAAATCAAAATTAGAACGATTATATCATCCCATAATCTCTCTTCTGGGTAGCTATTCAAAAGAATTGTGAACAGGACCTTGAAGAGATATTTGCACGTGCATGTTTATTGCAGAACTATTCACAATAGCCAAACCATGGGAACAACCTAAATGTCCATCAATGGATAAATGGATAAAGAAAATGTGGTATTACACACATATTCATCTATAAAAAAGAAAGAAATCCTGCCATTTGCTACAACATTCACTCCGCTTGAGGACATTTTGCTAAGTGACATATGTCCAATATTTACAATTATAAATATAATACTAAATGCCAGATATCTGCCTCTGTTGAGTAAAATCTCTGGGTGCAGTCCTTTCAGCAACAGCATATTGTCTCTTAATGTTAACTCAAGCAATGCTGACAGCCATTGAGAACCAGGGTAAGAAGACCTGTGTTCCCACCCTTTGTTCATCTTAGGGACACCAGCTAGTGTACGTGTCCAGCCATGTCTTCCCGGCATCCCATAATCAACTCCCTTTCCTGTTCACCTCCATGGTTAGGCTGTCTCCAGCATTCTTTATTCCATTCTTGTGCGCAGCTTTTCTAAGTTCCTTTAAGCCCCTTTCGGGTTTGTTGGTGATAATCAGCCACCGAGCAGACTCTGCCAGCCACCTGACCAAAGAAGAAGACAGAGGTGCAACCAACTATGATTTGCCCATTTTTCACACATCCTGTGTCCTGAAATGCCTCTCCTCTTCCATCTAATACCTACCCTTTGTTTTGTCATACCAGGAAATGTAAACTCATGGTCTCTTGTACCATAACTGGGAAACTGTGAGGATGCCTGCTCCATGCAGTGAGGACAACTTCACTGCTGGGAACATACGGTAGGAGTCATATTGGCCCCCCTTTTATTCAAGGGGACCTTACCAGTTTTAGCAAATAAAAATAGTCTGCCGAGTTAAATTTGAATTTAAACAGTGAATGTGAGTAACTCTTGAGTATAACTATGTCCCATGAAATATTTTAGACATACTTACGCTAAAAAGTATTTGTTGTTTATTTGAAATATTACTTTAATGGGACACTCTATTTTTATCAGGTTAGAAATAAAAATACAGAACTCTCAGATAAATAGAAATTGTGTATAAACAATAAATAATTTTTAGATTAACTGTGCAGCATGCAGTATTTGGGATATTATACAAAAAAAAAAAATGTTGTTTATCTGAAATTCTAATTTAACTGAGTGTCCCTGATGTTATCTGGCAATCCTACCTGTTCTGCTTCTCGAATTGTATATAAGGCACAGATAAGTAGAGCATGTGTTCAAGTGTTGACTAAGGACCAAATAGAATTCTGTGTCTGGGTCCCTGTACCTCGCTTCCCAGGATCCTCTAAGACAAAGGAAGAAAGACAGCTTTTACCTTGAAGCAAGAAACAAGACAAATAATGGTGCGGTAAGCACCAGCTGAAGGAGGTGCCAGTCTCGAATGACAAAAGCCAGTCCTGCCAGAAGCATCTGACCCACAGAAGCAAAGCAGATTGTCACTGTCATTCCCATGGCTTGGAATCTGGGCATTGTCCATTCGATAACTGAAAGAAAACACAAACAGGATTTCGACTTCAAACAAAGTTGGAATTTCAAAGTCAAAAAGAGGGCTTGGAAAAGGTCAAAGATCCAAAGTTTTTACTTACTAAGCAAAACATTATTTGTCAGGATGCTGCTGATACAAAGGCCAGCCCAGAAGCGTAGCAAGCAGTAAATGAGGAGGGTGGGAGAAACGGATGCACAGATGTCAGCAATGGTGAATTGGAGGAGACACCATTTGAAAATTAACCTCCTTCCAAACCTGAGAAACAGGAACAGGTTAGATATGGGCATAATAACAACTTGCTGTAAAAATTATCAAAAAGGAGGCACACTTGGAAATGTAGATGATGTTTTAATAAGTGAAACTTTGCCCTTGAAACTTTAAAGAATCAACAATAGATCTCACAAGCAACCCTCCTGTTTGTAAATAGATACTCAGTATAGCAAAGCTTCTTCTCAAATCTGTTGCCCGTAAATCTTTGAGACCAATTGAAACCATATAAGACAGGCTGCAATACAGTAGTATGCTTTGATCCACGGTTTTACTTCGCATGGTTTCAGTTACCCACTGCCAACAGCAGTTCAAAACTATTAAATGGAGAATTCCAGAAGTAAACAATTCATATGTTTTAAATTGCTTGCCTGTTCTGAGTAGCGGGATGAAATCTCCATCCCATTCCATCCCGCCCGGGGCCGTGAATCATCCCTTTGTCTAGTGTATCCATGTGTATGTGCTCTTTAGTCACTGCATGGCCAGCTCAGTTATCAGATCAACTGTCATCATATCACAGTGCTTGTGTTCAAGCAACTTATTTTATTAAATAATGCCATATTCACATAACTTTTATTACAATATATTGGTACAATTGTCTTATTTTATTAGTTATTGTTAATCTCTTACTTTACCTAATTTACAATTTAAGCTTTATCATAAGTATGTATATATGTGTAAGAAAGAAAAACATAAATTTATAGGGTTCGGTGCTATCCAGTTTCAGGCATCCACTAGGGGTCTTGGAACGTATTTCCTGTGGATAAGGGGGGACTACTGTATTGGAAATTTTAACACATCACAAATGTCCTTTATACTAACATAGGCATTTAACATAGTAGATTCTGTATAATGTCTAGACTACAAGGGATCTGCTATGGACTGAATTGTGTTGCCCCAAATTCATATATTGAAGCCCTAATCCCCAATAAAATGGTATTTGAAGATGAGGCTTTGGAGAGGTAATTAGCTTTACATGAGGTCATGAGGTGGGGCCCTCATGATGGGATTAGTGCCCTTATAAAAAGAGACACCAGAGAGATTTCCCTCCCTCTCTCTCTGCCATGTGAGGACACAGCAAGAAGACAGTTGTCCTTAAGCCAAGAAGAGAGTTCTCACCAGGAACCAAATCACCCTGCCCCTGGACCTTGGACTTCCCAGCCTCCAGAACTTGAGAAAATACATTTCTGCTGTTTCAGCCACCAATCTATGGTGTTTTGTTATCATAGCTGGAGCTGACTAATACAGGGTTTTACTAAATCTGTACTCGGGGCGCTAGGACCATGAAGGCCACAGATAAAATGAAGTGAAAGGAAACACGTGCTGATGAGTTGCATAAGAGCCCCTCTCTGCAGAGCCCTTGGACAATGTGCTTCTCTAGACTAGGACACAAAGGAGGCCCAGACAGGCAAAGGGACTTAGAGAAAGTTCTCACAGGAAAGAAATAGGTGAGATGAGCATGAAGAAACAGAGGATCACACAACCAGTCTCTATAGAGATACACCAGCAAGGCCCTTTCCCTCACATTGAAGCCAAGGCGAGGTCTGGCTTGTCTGCGAAATCCAACCCAACACATTTCTCATGGCTTTATTTACATCTGAACATTTAAACACTTATTCAACACATTAAAAGAGAAAAAGTATGACAGAAAAGTATAACTGATTTTTTTTTTTTGAGTTTTAGATTAAAGGGGTGTTCTAATGGGCAGAGGCATATTGAAAATATTTAACAATCAGTACATCAGGGGCACTGGGCAATCAAAATAGATGTTGGCCTTGACCCTGAAACAGTCACTTAGAGTCTCCCTGTTAGGCCGTATATTTCCCTTTTAATGGGAGGGTCATGGGAACATAACTGCTTGAGTATTCTTTAGCTGAGTATTACCCTGGCTAAGGGTCATATTTGGGCAAACAGTTTTCAAGCAACTGCATACTCTTTGCAGTGTTTTCCTCTACTTGACATCTCCTGCTCGAATGACTAATAGGCATTTCCAATTTATTACGTCCAAAACAGAAGTCTTGACTTTGTCCTCCATGTGTGCTTCCTGGTTTCTCTAAATTTAACTTTTTGAAGAATTTCTAAAATATTTTTCACAGCAGTTTACCTTCCCATAAGCAATGTACAAGAGTTCCAAGTTTTCTACATTCTTGCGAATACGTGTTATTTTTCGTGGTTGTTTTTTAAAAAAACTTATTATAACCACCCTATTCAGTGTGAAGTGGCATTTTATTGTGGTTTTTGATGCATTTTTAATGACATATTAAGCATTTTTTATGTGCTCACGCAACATTCATATATATTTTTGAAGAAATGTATATTCCAGTCCTTTGTCCATTTAAAAATTTGATTCTTTGTCTTTTTGTTGTTGAATTGTCAGAGTTCTTTATATGTTCTGGATATTAAACCCTACTCCATCGGTCTATTTGCCCATCTTTATGCCTTATATATGATTTACAAATATTTCCTCCCATTACTTAGGTTATCTTTTCATTTTCTTCATAATGTCCTTTGATATAGAGCAGTTTTTAATTTTGGTGAAGTTCAATCTATCTATATTTTCTTTTGTTACTCATGCTTTTCACATCGTATCTAAGAATCCATTGCCAAACTCAAAGTCATGTAGATTTACCCCTATGCTTTCTTCTAAGAGTTTTATGGTTTCAGCTCTTACGTTTTAAGTCACTACTCCATTTTGTGTTAATATTTGTTAAGGGTCCAATTTCATGCTTTTGCATGTGGATATCCAGTAGTCACAGCATCATTTGTTAAAGAGGCTATATTTTACCCATTCACTAGTCTTCTCACCCTTTTCAAAAATATATCAGCCGTAGATATAGGTTTATTTTTATTTCTGTAAAGTGGGTAGTTCTGTGTTACAGAACTGTTAGGAATGAACACTATGTCTCTGAACACTTTCATAAGTTACATTTACTGTCATATATTCAGAGTTCAGAGTTTGCAGCTGAGATAACAGATGATATTATGCTAGTAGATGGTAAGGGGCACCTTCATTCCCCATATCCCCCAGGAGACATGCTTGGGTGGTGGCAGTGGATGGCTGTCTAATTCAGAAGTAGTATTATTAGGCACAGGATACTCCAGTTTCTGACACCACAAATGGTGACAGCAGTTGTCATTAGATTAATTACCTTACCTGGTTGAAAAACCTACTTTTAAAGAGCTGTGTTTTTAAAAAACAAGCATCGAGGTTACTGGAGTGATCTTACTATAAACCACCAAGACACATTGCTGTGCACACCGCAAGTTTAGGACTGTCTACCCATCACAAGCGGGAGACCGGGACACGATGACCTTGCTCGGGAAATCCATAGCATTACGCTCCCAGGGAGGGATGAAATGGCCCTCTGGCCACAACCTGCAACATTGTTTTACACACCTGTGCATTCAAACAGGATGAATCTCATGGCGTGATACATCTTCTCTGTTCCCACAGGTGACATCTTTCTAAACTGCATGTGGTGGCACCTCATGTCTAAACCCTGTCCGAAAAGACTACCATGTCCAGTGGAGATGTTGTTTTTCTATCCTGCGCACAGTACTCCCAGCAGACAAAAATAGCACTCCCCACACTGACTGTTATTCTCCATTTGTGTTTCTAGATCCCTGGGGGCCTAGGAAACCCCAGGACAGTGTAATTAGTAATAAATGTTTCTTAATGGAAGAATGATCCATGAGTGCATGACAACACCCCAGAGTAAAGAGAGCTGTGATCCAGACACTCACCTGTCTGATAAATGGCCATATATGATGCCTCCCAGCAGCATTCCAGCCATGAATGAGAATTGGACCATTGATTTCAGTGACTGAGATTCACATACCAGGTCCCACTGGAAGGGAAAGAAGCCATCACAGCAGAGTTTCACAGCTGCTTATAACCCCTCAGTAGAAACCTGATTGAATCAACTAAAATGATCTTCAGGTTTCTTACATCAGGTCCCTTCTTTCTCTCCAGCTTCTATTTTTTGCATTAGCTGATCTTTATTACTCAGGTCTCAGCTTAAACATAACTTCCACTGGGAAGGCTCCTCTGAACCTGTTGGCTGTATTAACGCCTTCTTTTACACCATACTAAGTGGTTGTCAACCTTGGCTACAGAGTGCAATCCTTAAAGGAGCTTTAAAGTCTACTGATGCCAGAAGTTCACCACGGATCTTCTCATCTGACTGCTCTGGATGCAGTCTGGGCTTGGTGGTTTTCATCAGCTTCCCAGATGCTTCTAATTTGCAAGCGTGGCTGACGATTACTGACATTGCATAACATTTTTAACACGTGACATAAAATACTTGCTTGACCTTTGGTCTTCCTAAAAATAACAGCCATATAATAGTAAGATAATGTCTGTTTTTCAGTTCAGTAGACTCATTAAATATGTAGATGTCTGGCATTTCATAGAAGCAATTAATATTTGCTGAAGGAGTAAAAATTGAGCACCTGCGTAGTGACTAATGTTCATGACTTGTGTTAACCCTAAACTCCCAGGCGATGGACTCATGAGAGGAAAAGGGGCCTCTTACCTGAGTCACGATGGTGGACGAGAAGGCGCTTCGGTCATACACCCAGCCATCCACACAGGGCTCCGTGTCCAGCTCACTCATGTTGGAGAAAGTTCCATTCAGGTGAAGGAGCTGCCACTGAGTGTGGAGGAAACGTCGACACTTTTCCGGTCTCAGATTTGAGTCCAGCGGGATGCTGATTCTCAGGAGAATGTCTTGCCTGTGGATTCCAGTGCCATTAGCAGAGACAGTGTCATTGTCGAGGCTGTGGACCCAGCAACGGTGATCGGGGACAGCTGCAGTGAAGTTTTCCAATAGAATATGAGGGTACACCATGAGGATGGAAATACAATGGAAAGCTATCTGAAGGCTCTGGAATCTGCCCATGCCTCCAGCTTGCTCCAGGAGGTGATGAAAGGCCATGGAAGATGAACAGGCGATTCCCAAGAGGATCCCCAATGACTGTATCTGGGAAAGGTCAAAGGAAAAACAGGTTTCCTTCCACTCCGTCACATTAAGTGTGTGTTGGTCCTGACCACACTTTCTCCTCAATGAGCCTTGTCTCACCTCCACAGTTGTTTCTCCACGTTGTTTGGGGATCAGGTAGGTAGCCGTTTTCTTTAAAGTCAAAGAGAAATATTTTGCCTAGATACTTCCAGCAGCTGACAATAGAAGGTCTTTAAAGGTCTACTTGGTGAAAATTCTTTCCATCAGCAGTGCCCCAAAGTAGCACTGGACTTTGAGCTCCATGTCTAAATAAATAAACAAACCTGCTACGTATGGTTTGCAGCCCTTTTCACATGTCATTTGTGAGACTCAAAAGTGAGATTTTTTTTTCTTTTTCTATGAAAAGTACTGAAAGTAAGTGCTTTGCTTGAATTTTGATTAAAAGAGTGAATGAAAACAGTCCTGAGTTAAATTAAAGCAAGTGAAATACGCTGCAATCTTTCCCTTTTGGGAAGTGACATTCTGTTTCAAGTCAAATCAAACCATGAATTCACACTGAAAATAAGTTATTCAAAATGGGAGCAGGGTGGGTAGTGATGGAGGACAAAGGGCTAAGCCGGTGGAAAGCTCCTAAAGAGGATTATTTTTGCAGGCTTATTGATTGAGTCATTCAGATAACACTTGTGAGAACTTCTCTTCCAGGAGAAGTCCTCTAATGTTCATGACTTGTGTTACCCCTAAACTCGACAGCAATGTGTAAGACAAGGTCTTCAAGGGTCTTATCCTACAGTGCATAAGGGAGAGGTATACAAATAACTACACTCTGACATTTCAAAACATATATGACAAATGTGCAATGTGCTATGGAAGAATTAAAGAGAAAATATGGAGGAAAATGTTACCATTGTTAGTACTAAATCTTCCATTAAAAATTCTTTTGAAGGCTTGTTGACATATAATTTACATACCATATAATTCACTCTTTAAAATGTAATACTCCATGGGTTTTGGTCATTCAGAGTTATGCATCCATCTCATTGTAAAACATTTTCACCACAAAATAAACTTGTACCCATGAGGAGTCACTCTCCAATTCCCAGCCCAACCCCAGCTCTTAGCAACCATTAATCTACTTCGGTCTCTAGGAATTTGACTAATTTATGCATTTCACAGAAATTATCTATATTATTGATCTTCTCAAAGAGCTATCTTTTGATTGCATTGATTTTCTAGTGTATCAATTCCCTGTTTTCAGTTTCATTGATTTCTGCTCTAATTTTTATCATTTCTTTTCTTCAGCTTACTTTTGATTTAATTCTTTTTATAGTTTCCTAAAATGGAACCTTAGATCGATGATGTAAGATCTTTTGCCTTTTATAATATATGCATTCAATGCTGTAAATTTCGCTCCAACAATGATTACACAACATCCCGCGAATTTTCATAAGTTGTATTTTCATTTTCATTTAGTTCAAAATATTTTTAAGTTGCTCTTGAGATTTCTTCTCTGCCCTATGTGTTATTGATAGTGTTGTTTAATCTCCAAGTAGTTTGGGATACTCTAACTATCTTTTCTTGTTGATTTCTAGTTAAATTCCATTGTTGTGTGAGAGCATACATTGTATGATATCTATATTTTAAATTTGTTAAGGTGTATTTTATGGCCCAGAATGTGGTGTATCTTGGTGATTGTGTCATATGAGCTTGAAAAGAATGTGTACTCTGCTATTGTTGAATGAAGTAGTCTACAAATGTCAATTGTAGAGTTGGTTGATGGTGCTGTTGAGTACAGCTGTGTCCTTACTGATATTCTGCCAGCTGGAGCTGTTCATTTCTCATAGAAGGGTGTTGAAGTCTGTAACACCTATTTCTCCTTACAGTTCTATCAGATTTTACCTCTTTCGATGCTCTGTTTTTTGGTGCATACACAATAACGGTTGTTATGCTTTCTTGGAGAATTCTCCACTGTTTTTTCTTTCTGTTCTTCATGTTTCATAATCTCTATTGCTCTGTCTTCACATTCACTGATTCTTTTTTCTGCCATTTCTAATATACTGTTGGGACATTTAATGGATTTATCACTTCAGCAACTGTGCTTTTCAAATCATAAATTTTCGAGTAGTTCCTTTCATAACATCTGTCTCTTTATTGATTCTATTTGACAAGTCGTTGTTATCATGCCTTTCTTTAGTTCTCAAACATGTTTTGGGAACACATTTAATAACTATCTTAGAGTCTTTTAATTTATTTTTTATTTAACTATAGTTGGTATTCAATCTTATAGTGGTTTTGTTAGTTTCAGGTATACAATATAGTGATTCGACATTTTTATACCTTACAATGTGATCACCCCACTAATTCTAGTAACCATCTGTCACCGCGTCAACTTATCACAGTATTATTGACTATATTCCCCTTCCCATTTTCACCCATCTCCCACACCCTCCCTCTGGTAACCATCCCTTTGGTCTCTGTTTCTACAAGTCTGTTTCTGTTGTTTGTTTGTTTTGTCTACTTTGAAACCATAATAATTGTCTAATTTTAGAACATTTTCGTCGCCCCCCCTCCCCCTGAAAAACACCATTGCTATTAACACTCAATCCTGATTACCTCCATCCGAACTCTGGCAACCAGTGATACAATTTCTGCCTGTACGCATTTGTCTACTCTTAAAAGAAATAAAGAGTTAGGGCCTTTCCACTGATTTAGATTTGGTGTTTGTCCTTAGTTTTGGAAAATGTTCAGCCATCGTTACTTTAAATATTTCCACTACTCCTTTCTCTCATTCTTCTCCTTCTGGTAGTCCTATTATATGCATATTACACCTTTTGCAATTGTTCCACAGTTGTTGGATACTCTGTTACTTATTTGCCATTCTGTTTTCTCTTTGCATTTCAGTTTGGAAGGTTTCTATTGACAAATCTTCAAGTTTATTCTTTTCTTAGTCATGTCCCATCTACTGTTGAGTCTACCAAAGGCATTCATTTCTATTACAGAGTTTTTGATTTCTAGTATTTCCATTTGGTTCCCTCTTATTTCCAGCTCTCTGCTTATGTTACCTGTCTATTCTAGCATATTGTCCACTTCTCCCATTAGTTCCCTTAGCATATTGATCATAGTTATTTTAAATTCCATGTCTGATAATTCCAAATGCCATGCCACATCTGAGTCTGTCTCTGATGTTTGCTTTGTCTCTGATGCACTGGGTAATCAGATTGAAATAAATAGACCTTTAGTGTGAGGTTTAATATTTATCTGCCTATAAGATAGGCTGTGTTTAATGTTTTTTGTGTCTGTCTGTATGTGTCAGAGGCTTCAATTTCCTCTAGTGTACTTTTCTTCATTCTCCCCGATTGTCTTTGGGTCTTCTTATGTGAAATCTCTAGAAACTCTTCATATGGAATCTGTGTCTTGCAGCTCTCTCCCTTGTAATTCACTGTTATTGTCCCAGGGCCTTGTTGATGTGGTAGTTGGATACTGGGGAAGAAAAACATCCTATAATAGTATGAATAATTTTTAATTATTTTTTCCTTTGTGGTGGGCCGGAGTCCCCGCACTGTGGTCTTCAGATGAGTTTCATTGTTTTTCTCTTTCCCTTTGTGTGCAACAGAAAGGCTGGAGGGGGCTGGAGTTGACTAATTGCTTTTCTCCGTGTCAGATAAGGCTTTGGTAAGGTTGTTTCTTTGCAGGTCTGGCCTTCTTTACAGAGAACAGAGCCAAGAGCAGATACTCTGACTCTGGGTATAATTCAGAATGTTCACTGTGCTCCTCTTCCTATTGAAGGAAGAAGGCGTTTTTCTTTGGTCTTCATAGTGAGAATCTGTCGGGGCTCCATGAATGTGTGGGAGCCTCACTCCCCCACAGCTTTTAAAGCTCAAACTAGTCTACACTGAGACCCTGATAACTCTTCCACTACAGTCTACGTGTTCCTGCCAGCGCTGGCGCCAGCAGTGAGCTTGTGCTCCTGGTAACCTGTGACTTTATGTAGCTTTCTGTCTCCCCAGTTTTGGGGACAGTAGGTACCCTTAATCTCAATCCTCTGATGGATCTAAGAATAGTTATGCAATTTTTTGTGTGTAATGACACAAATGACATCTTCCATACTCTTTACAAGTCAGAGCAAAAACCTGAAGGCTTTTCCTCTAATTTTGCTAGACTGAGTTCTACAAACATAGTGAAGAACTGGTCCATGGGAAATTCAGAGTTGACAGCTGTAATGTATTTTGTTCAGTAATACAAATTGTACATTGGGCAATTTTGCAGTTTATTTAGATTAAATGCAATTGATTGCTCAGTGACATTGAAATAAATCTGACCGTAGTGGCACTACTTAGACCAAATGCTTCTACAAAAAACATACAATAATATTTATAAACTAGCTTTTTATAGATGGTTAACATCAGTATGTATGTATTTGAGAAGTCAAATACATAATTTGTGAATTTGTAATATTACATTATTCATTATTACCTCTGAGTATACCTCCTACAAGATAAACTGTCAAATGCTTATAATGGCATTTATATATAAAGAAACAATCTAGTTTCTCTGCTGTGTAAGTATATAATTTAAAGACAATAAATGACTGAAAAAAATCTTCGCACATTAGAAATACATGCAGAATTATAGTCTAACCCTAAAGGCCCAGTCAGAAGTGAAGTAATCACAGTTGAATAAGATGGCCTTCATGCTATTCAAATAGTTATTACCGACTTATCATAGGGCAACTCATCATATTGCTCTGTTTTTTTGGTGTCTAAATAGAATCAGCCTGAGGTAAGATATATATATGGGTGATTGGGTGCTGCAAATGGCTTAATTTGGTGACTGGGCCTGAAAACAGAAAGGAAAGACTGGATGAAAGAAAGAAAGAAAGAAAGAAGGTATGAGGAAGAGGCATGTGGATATATCTATGGGAGTGTACGTGAGGTGTGAAGGTCTTTGTATCACATGTAACAGTCCATATGACCATACACCATGGAAGAAGGGAAAAGGCACTAAAAAAAATATCCAGAATGACTCAGAGTCGCTGTGCACAAGCAGTCCTCTGATTAGAAGGGCCATGATGGCGGAGATTGAAGCTCTGCATAGGTCACAGCATGCACTCCCACTCGCCAAGTCTGAACTAGCTGCCAGGGCTGCTGAATGTCAATCTGCAAACAACGGAGACCAAGGCTGAGTCACTCACACAACACCTCAAGGAGACCATCCAATATCTTGATGTCAAATTGATTATATTAGACCCCTTTCACCTTCAAAAGGGGTAGTGATATATATTAACTACAATAACAGAGATTCTGGGTAAGCATCTCTGTCTTGCCTTGACCTCAGCCAGCACAACTATCTAAAGGCATAGAGAGTGTATGATCCAGCAAAACAAGAGCCTTCATAGCCCTTCATTGAATTAAAGCACCCAAAAGGCAGAAAAGGAGGTGTGGAAGTGGGCTCATAACCATGCAATTCACTGGTTCTATTGCACATTCTATGACCCAGAAGCTGCGGGGCTCATAGAGCGATATAGCCTTGTGAAAGGGTATCTAAGGAGCTACTTTGGAAATAATACCCTGCAAAGATGGGAAACTATTTTCCAGGGTGCAGCATTCACTCTAAATCAATGACCACTGATGAGACAAGTAAAGAGTTAACAGGAGCGGGCTTGTGAGCTGGTAGGATGGGACAGTCAAAGAGTTAACAGAAGCGAGCTTGTGTGCCAACAGGAAAAAGCTTAAACATTAACCACTTGGCTCTGACTCCCCTGACCAGCACTGCTCCTGCACGCTGAAAAGCACCTTACATCCATCATAGGTGGGAACAGAACGTTCCCAATTGCAACAGCAACCCCCTGCAAACTAACAAACACCCATCATGGATGTGAACAGAACAGTTCCCAATAGCAACAGCAACCCCCTGCAAGCTGACATCCAGCATAGATGGGAACAGGACAGTTCCCAAAAGACAATTGTAATGGCAGCCCCCCTGCAATCTGACAAGCACCCTACATCTTGCTAGAAAAATATAAAACCCAAGCACTCCTTCTCATGGGGGCGGCTGTACCTTGGCAAAAGTCCCTTTGCCAGTAATTTGCAAGGTCTTCCGCAGCTGTCCCTACTGGGCTCTATCCTGGAAAAACTTTCCTTTGCCAGACTGTCTCTCTTTGACTTTCAATAAATCTTACTCTTGTAGAGTCTCATAAGTTCTTTTACATTCTGCGAATGACCAGGAGTTAATTCTACACCAAGAAAACTACTACCTGGTGCTTTGTCCTCTGTAGGTAGAATAAATAGTTTGGGAACAAAATGGTGGGAGCTGAAATGGCCCCAGTTACCAGACTCTTGGTGCCCTACCTGAAGAATCTGTTCTTCCTCTCCCTGTAAATCAAAAGTCTATGAGTAGTGAGGTCTTTACATCCAGAATGGGAACATTTGCACTAGGAGACACAGAGCAAGTATCAGATATTAAACTATGCTCAGAAGCCAGCAGTCAAGGAAAGGAGTCACTAACCTGACTGGATTAGTAGATCCTGACCATACCAGGAGGTTGGGCTGGTCTCTCCACTATAACTGCATATAGCTAAAAAGTAAGCTACTTTATGATTTTTCTGTGGAAAAACCAGAAGGCAAGTGTTTTTGCTTTTTAATATTATGTGTTGATAAAATGCATAATTTAAAACAATCGTGAGTCAAATTAAAGCCAACTAGAGTGTGATGTGACCATGGTCTTTTGAAACCAGATGTTCTATTTCAATTCAAATAATTCCAAGAATTTACATTGATTTTAAGGTACTGGCAAAGGGGAACACTGATTGAGGAGAGGAAAGCAGCATTAGTCTATAGGTGAGTTTCTCTTTTTTCGGGTTTATGTATTTGTTCACACAACATTTTTGAGAAGCTTTTATGCACTAATTCTTGAAATACAGCTAGTCAGTGTTCTCCATAGAAACAAGGGATATTTATTATAAGGCAATGCTCACGTGGTTATGGAGGCTGAGAAGTGCGATGATCTGCTATCTGCAAGCTGGACACACCATGAAGCCAGTGGTATAGTTCTAATCAGAGTCCAAAAGCCTGAGAAGCAGAAGTGCCAGTGGTGTAAGTCCCAGTCCAAAGACAGGAGAAGACCAATGTCCCATCTTAACAGTTAGACAGACAGAGGAAACTCCTGCTTCCTCTGTCTTTTTGTTCTATTGAGACGCTCAGTGGATAGAATGATGTCCAGCCACACGGGGGAGAGCATCTGTTTTACTCAATCGACTGATTCAAATGCTAATCTCATTCTGGAAACACCTTCACACACACACACACACACACACACACACACACACACACACACACACACACACAGAAATAATATCAAACCAAATATCTGGGCAGCTTGTGACCCAGCCAAGCTGACTCACAAAATTAACCATTACACAAGATCTTGTGTAAAACAAGGTCTTCAGTGGTCTCAAAGTCTAAAGAATAAGAGACATGTATGTAAATAATTACACTCTGATAATTCTGGTCTTATAAGATACTTACACAGCAGATGCACAATGTGCTACAGAAAAACTGAAGAAAAAACTAGGGAGAAAACATCACCTTTCAGTAAGTTCCACTAAGTCAGAGTGGGTGCTTTGGGCACCTGAGTTTTGAAAGCTGATTTACAAGATGAAGAAGGAGTGCATGAAAGTGTGGAAAACACAACGTTCATAAGTAGATGGAATGAGAAAACAAAAGGTGGTGTAGCCATACGATGGAATATTATTTGGCAATTAAAAAGAATGAAGTATCGATACATGTGAGGTGTAATAAAAAGAATACGGTGAATGTTTAAATAAAAAAATTTACTACAATAAAAGACACATTGTCATTAATCCTCTTCAAAATACTTCCCCTAGCTTGGAACACACTTATCCCATCGTTATAGCCACTTTCTGAAGCAGTTCTGGAAGTCTTCTTTCGTGAGTGTCTTTAGTCACACTGTCATGGTGCCTCCATGTCCTGAATCGATTCAAAACGTTTTCCTTTCATGGTCAATTTGACATTGGGGAACAGCCAGAAGTTGCACAGTGCCAGATCCGGTGAATAAGGTGGATGAGGACACACCTTAATGTTTTTATTTGATAGAAATTGCCGTACCAGAAGCAATGTGTGAACAGAACATTGTCATGATGGAGGATGAAGTGAAGATACTCACGAAAGAGGATTTCTAGAACTGCCTCAGAAAGTGGCAAGAACAATGGCATCGGTGTGTTCGAAGCGAGGAGGAGTCTTTTAGGGAAATTAATGGCAATATATCTTTTACTGTAATAAATTTTTTTAATTTAAACATTTACCATATTGTTTGATCACACCTTATACTATAACATGGATAAAGCTTTAAAACATTATGCAAAGTGAAAGGAGCCATTTTAGAAATAGCCCATATTACATGATTTAATTTATATGAAATACCTGAAATTTGAATCCCTGGGTCATATAGTAACCTTATGTTTAACATTTCGAGGAACTGCCAAGCTCTGTTCCATACTGGATACGCCATTTTACATTCCTACCAGCAACAAATGTATAAGGGTTCAATTTCTCCACATCCTTGTCAGCACTTGTTATTTCTGTCTTTTTTATTTTAACCATACTAATGGGTATGCAGTGGTATTTCATTATCATTTGTATTTCCCTAATAACTAATATGTTGAGCATCTCTTGATAGGCTTATTGACAATACTGATCATCTTTGGATAAATGTATATTCAACTCCTTTACCTATTGTTTAAATTGTGTTTGTCATTTTATTGTTGAGTTGTATGAGTTCTTTGCACATTCTGGACACACATATTTTATCAGCAGTGTCAAAGATATGATTTTTCAAATATTTTCTTCCATTCTATGAGGTGTCATTTCACTCTATTTAGGGTATTTTTTGAATCGCAAAAGTTATTAACTTTGAATTTCACTGACCTATTATTTTATTTTGTCACTTTTGCTATTGGTGTCATATCCAAGAAACTATTGTCTAACCTTAGGTCAGGAAGATCTACTCCAATGTTGTCTTCCAGGAATTTTATAGTTTTGCTTGTACATTTAGGTCTATAATCCAATTTGAATTCATTTATGTGTATTATATGAAGTAGTACTCAATTTAATTCTTTTGCATTTGGATATCTAGTTAACCAGCATAATTTGATGAAAACACTATTGTTTCACATCCTTGTCAAAAATCAATGAATCATAAATATAAAAATTTATTTTTGGCCTCTCAATTCTATTCCCAAAATTCCTAGGATCCCACATCCTCTTCCAGTTACTACCTTAAATATCCAAGACCTTCCAAAGAATGTACCTCCCCATTTTCTGTCATGCCTTCCCCCACACCAATGAGGCTTTCAAACTCACCAAAATTGTTCTTAACAAGGTCCCCAATGACTTCTTCTTGAGGGTGTTTTGGCCTTGTTGACTCACTTCTAAGAAATAAAACAAATCACAAATGATGGGATAGCACCTCTGGGATTAGGTTATAAAAAGACAATAGTTTTAGTCTTGGTCAATCTCTCAATCTTCTCTCTCTCTCTTTCTGTCTCTCCCATCATTCACTATAGGGAAGAGCTCCGCTGCCGGGTCATAAGGCAGTTCTGTGGAGAGATGTAGCTGGCAATGGCTCCAGGCTTATCAAACAGCACATGGATTATCATGGAAATGAACAACAACTCTTCCCTCCAGATAAAGGTAAACCTCCAGATGACTCTTCAAGCCTGGGACACAGCTTGACTTTTTTCTCAGGAAAGACCTTGTGCCAGAAGCACCCAGTTAAGTCATGCCCTGTTCTCCAACTCACAGAAACTGTGTGATAATGTTTATTGTTTCTAGCTGCTGTGGTTTGGATAATTTGTTATATAGTAATAGATAACTAATTTTGATAACTAATTTTCATGTCATGAAAATTCTATTCATGGAATTTGATTTAGCACGTTAATTTGCCAACTCCTGTCATTCATAATCTCTCTTTACACAGACTATCTCAGAATCTTATTTTTCCCATATAAACAATTTTTAAGACATATTTTCAGTTTTTTATTTTAGTGGCACCTTTTTTTTTTTTTTTTTCTTTTAAAGATTTTATTGGGGAAGGGAACAGGACTTTATTGGGGAACAGTGTGTATTTCCAGGACTTTTTTTCCAAGTCAAGTTGTTGTTTCAGTGTTAGTTGTGGAGGGCGCAGCTCAGCTCTAGGTCCAGTTGCCATTGCTAGTTGCAGGGGGCGCAGCCCACCATCCCTTGCAGGAGTCAAACCGGCAACCTTGTGGTTGAGAGGACGCGCTCCAACCAACTGAGCCATCCGGGAGGCAGCTCAGCTCAAGGTGCCATGTTCAATCTTAGTTGCAGGGGGCGGAGCCCACCATCCTTTGCGGGACTCGAAGGATTGAACTGGCAACCTTGTGGTTGAGAGCCCACTGGTCCATGTGGGAATCAAACCGGCAGCCTTCGGAGTTCGGAGCCTGGAGCTCTAACCACCTGAGCCACCGGCCGGCCCCTTTAGTGGCACCTTTTAAGTTAAATTTGACTATCTGTCAATACATGCAGAATTATAGTCTAACCTTAAATGCCCAGTCAGGAGTGAAGTAATCACAGTTGAATAAGATGGCCTTCATGCTATTCAAATAGCTATTACAGACTTATCATAGGGCAACTCAGCATATTGCATCTTTTATAGGTTGCTGATAGTACTGCTTCTGACAGAACTTACTTTGGGGGCACTGTGATATATCCTTAACAAAGAATTATTTTATCTTATACTTACTTTTATATTTTCTTGAAATCAGAAATCTCATCTAAAATACAGTGGTACTGTTCTGAAACATTTCAACATCCTTAATCAAGTTAGAAATGAGGTAGAAGGAAAAGCCTTTGAATAAGATGTATATAAAGAATTTATACAAAATATATAAAATATATAAAAATATACAAAATATATAAACAATTTGTGTAAAACAACAATCCAATTTTAAATGAGCAGAGAACCTGAATAGCCATTCAAAGAAAACATACATGTGGCCAAGAAGTACCTGAAAAGAGTCTCAGCATCACTAGTCATCAGGGAAATGCAAATCAAAACCACAGTGAGATATCACTCACACCAGTTGGAATGGCTATTTTCAAAATGACAAAACATCATAAATGCTGGCGAGGATGTGGAGAAAAGGAAACCCTGTGCACTGTTGGTGGGAATGTAAATTGGTGCAGTTGCTATGGAAAACAATATGGAGATCCCTCAAAAATATTAAAAATAGAACTACCATATGATCCAGTAATCCCATTTCTAAGTATATATCCAAAGGAAATGAAATCAGTATCTCTAAGAGATATCTGCACTCCTAAGATTATTACAGCATTATTCACAATAGCCCAGACATGGAAACAACCTAAGTGTCCATTAAAGGATGAGTGGTTAAAGAATATATATAATAATATTCTTATTATTATGTGAATATTAATTTTAAAGAATATATAATAATATTATTATTATTATGTGAATATATATGTGAATATTATTCAGCCATTAACAAATCTGCTATTTGCAACAATATGGATGGGTCTTGAAGGCATTATGCCAAGTGAAATAAGTCAGACAAAGAAAGATAAATACTGTATAATCTAAAAACATCAAACTCATAGAAACAGAAAGTAGAATAGTTGCTGCCAGTAGCTGGGAGTGGGGTGAAATGGGGAAATATTGGTCAAAGAATACAAACTTCTATTTATAACCTGGGAGGATCTAAGGTACTAAGGATCTATAGCAGGTCCTAAGGACTACAGTTAGCAATACTGTATTGTATATTTGAAAGTTGCTATGAGAGTAGAACTTTAATGTGCTCATCACAACAACAACACAATACTAATTATGTCAGGTGAAGGGTATGTTAAGTAACCTGGTTGTGGTAAACATTTCACAGTATATGTGTGTATCAAACCATCACACCGAACACCTTAGATTTACACAATTTATATCTCAATTGTATCTCAATAAAGCTGGAAAAAATAAGATAGCAAGAGATAGGGCAATGATCTGCCCTAATGTGAGGGCAACGAGTAACACATCTGGGGTGTATTCCCCTTGAGAAGAGCCCATTCATGCCCCTGGCTGCCAGTTTCCACCCCCACACTCTGATCCAGCCACCTGTGCCTCTTTAGGACTCTCTCTCAGGTTTTATTGAAGTTCATCTCTGAAACTCTCACTGCTCCGGCACCTCTGGGTTTGGGTTTGAGGAAACATGCCAGTAGGGCTTGCTAGTTTCAGATCTTGCCGTAACCTGGAAACCTGTTCTAATTTTCCTCTTTTTGAATTAGCAAACTAGTTTTAAAGTATTTGTCTTTTTTAAATGCAGCAAAGAGAATTCTGCCCAGTAAAGTAGAGCAGTTGGTCAAGATCAGATGAATTATGCTCATGAATTAGTGGGTGTCTCACTCTGCTGAATTACCAGCAATGGTGATGGTTTGCACTGTTTGGAATTTTAATTTGTTTATGCTTAATCATGCATTGTTTAATTTATACACACTGCTGACTGATGGTCAAGTACAGCAAGCATTGGAGAAATTGGTGTTGAAATACAAGTTAATAAGGAGTATGTTATATAATGATAGTAATTTCGCAAATTCATATCAAGATGATTTCAACTAGATCTTCACTGAAATTACACAAATAAAATTCTTACATATCCAGATGTCCCAAGTATTTTAAAAACCAATACTAGGAAAGAAAAAAACAAATATGATTACATCTAATTTGTCTTTTCCTTCATTGAGAATTAATTATATCTACACCTGCGATGAAGAAAAAAATAGCATCTTGAGATTTCTTTATTCTAATCATTTAAAGACAATTTTTAAGCTATTAATATTAGCCAAGTGATTTTTCTAGTGTTGTAAGGCAAAAATTCCAGACATTGTTGATAGCTTTTATGTCTAGCTTGGATGTCTTAAAACCTATTTAAATGAAAGTATAAAGTGGGGTGGCTCAGTTGGTTAGAGCGTGAGCTCTCAACAACAAGGTCGGCAGTTCAATTCCTGCATGGGATGGTGGGCTGCGCCCCCTGCAACTAAAGACTGAAAACGGCAACTGTACTTGGAGCTGAGCTGTGCCCTCCACAACTAGATTGAAGGAAAACGACTTGGAGCTGATGGGCCCTGGAGAAACACACTGTTCCCCAATAAAAAAAAATTTTTAAGTATAAAGTAAAAGTTAATTGTAAATGACAATAATATACATTACACCGCCAGGTTATTTTTCAGTTTACTTATGGAAAATATGCATTTCTTGCCCACACGTGTGGACACACACACACACACACACACACACACACACACACTTCTGTCTAAGAGAAAGCAAAGGACCCCAATGTGTCAGTTATTCATAGGGAGAAGTCTAGATCCCCATTTGAGAAGAGCTGCCAAGGAAAGCTGTCTGACTTGCATTATACTTTGAATGAGCAAGAAAACTTTTTATAATATGAAATCTCTTGGACTTGAGAGTTGTTTGTTAAAACTGCTTGAGTCGACAAGCCTAATAGAGTTTTCCTTCTTGCATTCTTCAGATGGCTCTTTATTTTTCTCTGAGATCTCAGAGAATACTGAATCCAATCAGCCGCCAAATATATAGCATTTTTCATTTTTAGAAGTCCTACTTTTTCCCACAATTACACTGTTCTTTTTTAAATTTTCTTATCCCTGAAAATATTTTTAATCTTTCTTTTATTGTGTTAGATATAGGAAGCATAATCATTTTTCTTATGTGTCTGATAATTCCAACATCTGAACATTTTTGTAGATCTGCCCTCTTGTTCCTGTTGCTTCTCACTCCTTGTGACTGATTTGATTTTGTCCTCGTGTCATTGACTGCTTGTTGTCCTTAAGAAACCATTTATTGCTGGAACACAAAAGTCACTAAAGTTACCTAAATTTTATTTTTTAAACTCCTAGATCTTAAATGTTCTCAACACACACACACACACACACACACACACACACACACACACACACACACAAGCATAATTTTTTGCTGTGATGGAGGTGTTAGCTAACACTACATTGATAATCAAATCACAAAATAGAAATGTATCAAATCAACACCTTGTACTCCTTAAACTTACACAAGGTTACATGTCAATTATTTCTCAATGAAAAAAAATAGAAATAAAGCCTACTACAAAAATGCAAAGAAGGGCCGGCCCGGTGGCTCAGGCGGTTAGAGCTCCATGCTCCTAACTCCGAAGGCTGCCGGTTCGATTCCCACATGGGCCAGTGGGCTCTCAACCATAAGGTTGCCAGTTCAATTCCTCGACTCCTGGTGGGCAGCGCCCCCTGCAACTAAAATTGAACACGGCACCTTGAGCTGAGCTGCTGCTGAGCTCCCGGATGGCTCAGTTGGTTGGAGCGTGTCCGCTCAACCACAAAGTTGCTGGTTCAACTCCCGCAAGGGATGGTGGGCTGTGCCCCCTGCAACTAGCAACGGCAACTGGACCTGGAGCTGAGCTGTGCCCTGCACAACTAAGACTGAAAGGACAACAACTTGAAGCTGAACGGCACCCTCCACAACTAAGATTGAAAGGACAACAACGTGACTTGGGAAAAAAAAAGGCCTGGAATTACACAGTATTCCCCAATAAAGTCCTGTTCCCCTTCCCCAATAAAATCTTTAAATATATATATATTTATTTTTTTTATTTTTTTTTAAAGCAAAGAAAAAGAACATAAAAAATAAACTTTATCCAGTAATGTCAAGTTAAAAAAAAACACCTTTGAGACAAAACCCAAATACTGTAACTAAGACCCACAGGTACATAGGTCAGTAATTATACACCTATGTTCTGCTGCAGCTAAATCCTTGATGAAATACTCAGCTGGCTCTTCTCTGAGGCACAGAATGAACACTTTCTATTTGGCCTAAAAGGAGGCATGAAGAACATGGCTGCACTCTTACCGCAGCTCCTACTGAATACTATACAAGGAAGAACCTTACAAATTATGCTTCTCTATTGCCAGGAAAGCATGGACATCATTAGTCCAGAACCTTACTACTCCAAGTGTGGTCTGGGGACCATTACCATCAGCATCATATGGGAGCTCATTAGAAATTCAAAATCTCAGGCCTCTCCACATACCTACTGAAATGAGAATCTGCATTTGAACAACATCCCCAAATGATTCGAACGCACATTAAAATTTGAGAAGTGCTCATCTAGAACATATTAGCTCCTAGAATGACATCCATAATGACAGCAATGGGAAGGACATAAAAACAGTCCAAGTCCTGGGGTCAGATTTGCTGAACTTCATTCTCTAAAATCCTGATCCGTGTGCCAGACCAGAAATGAAGTCTGAAACTAAAAAGGAGCTCTCGTTGTTTCCCGTACAACAACAGGCAGCCTAGCTCACAGCCTTGAGCGTCCACGCAATCGCTAGGCTAAGACAAGATGACTAAGAAATCCAGTGTGACTGCAACAGATGGCAAAGCAGCTCGCTCAGAAGAGCTGAAAATCTCCTTGAGGTGTGTTCTTTGCTTTTCTTATAAGTGCTCTTGGCATACTTTCAGGCCAGTGTGAGTCAGAGAGAGTTCTACAGCAGCAAGAAAACAAGTCACAGGGAAATGCCTCTGGAGGAGGCTGCAGGAATCTGGACACAGAATGAGCCAAAGCAAGACACGCAGCGCCCTGTACAGTCTAAGAGCTTGACCTTCCTCGAAAGTGAAATTCCTGGGGGAAAGCTAAGGAGGACAGTGACGTATAATCTTTTCTCTTTTGTCCTGAAAAATTATTCGGTACTCCATCTTTCATAACTTATTCTGCAAAAGTCCTGAGTTAATGGGCCCATTGTCATTAGAAATGGGGAAAGTGAGACCTAGTGATCTCAACCTCCACCTCAGAAATCTTATTAAAAATTGTTATAACGACATTAAGTATTCTCCATGAGAAATTATTCTGGGAAATGTATTTTTCTCCTCCATTTCCTCATGGTTCCAATGATGTTTTAGTGAGCCTTACAAGCTAGTGGCCACAGCAATGGCTCAAATGATGCAGAATTCATCTGGCTGTGATTACTGATCTTGTCATTTTGGGGTAATCCACTAAAATGTATCTCCGAGAACTTGGAAAAGTGTTAGCCTCAGAGTAAAATACCAGATATGATGATTATCTGTACTACTTATTATTATCTGTATCACACTCATATAAATTAAGAATGTGACTAATGCGTTTAGGAACACTTAAGTATGACTCAAGAGGATTTGAAAAATTGCAGAGACTGGACTGGATATAGTTGTAACACAAAAAGGTGAAAATTGATTATTCCAACCTATACTCTGTTTGGAGAAATACTAGTACACAGAATGGGGAGGCGCTGCCAATGAGAAGAATTGAGAGTTTCTAGGACAGAAGCCAGCACTGTGGCACTCGCCCAGCCGTACCATGGAAGAAGTCTTGGCTTAACAGACTTCAGCGACAATTCCTTCCAACAAATGAGAAGGCCTGTAGCTCCCTTAGCTGAGAGACTCTTCTTAAAACCATCTAACTCTTCTTATTCTGACTCTATGCACAACACAGTCATCTAGTAATTGTATTTCCATACAGCTTTCCCATAAGCGATAATGTACTGTTCAGGCCAAGTTGAGCTCTCCAAGGCACTTGACTTTTGCATGTGTCATTAGCATTAGTATACTGGATTCTGGTACAGTTAAATCACATCATGGGAGTCGAGTAACTGTGAGTTTGGCTCTCAACAAAATAAAAAATAATAATAATTTTCTGAACCTGCATGAACTGAATTTACTAAAGTATGCATCAGTCTGTGGATGACTATGTGGCACCATTTTCTTCCTTAGGACAATCCCTGTCTTCTGGGGCTTTCCTCAAACTACAGAGAGAGTAAGTATTTAGGGACAAGGCAGTTCCTATGATAGAATAATTCAGAGAACAATTTAATGTAGACAGTATTTGGTTGTCAGTGAGAATTGGTTAAAGCTTCTTGCTTTCACAACTTTGGTGAGTAAATGAGAGAGAAAGGTCCTCACTCATCTTCTCATTGATCTGGGAAAATAAGCATCTTTCCTCCTTTGCAAATCCGACCCCCACAGTGTGCCTTCTAATCCAACCCACCTGCCTCCTCTGTGACCTCACCCCATCACACACTCCCTCACACCTTATCTTCCTCTTCTCAGTGCTTTCCCTTGGCCTACAAACATTCTTATTAGTATTCTGTTCTGAAAAAAAATTAAAATAACCATGCAAATACACTTGTTACCGTTTATTACCTTTCTCATCCAAACTTAATTAGATCATTAACCTATACCCTTTATCAGTTAACCTAGCAACGTGTAACCCTAGAAACACTTTACCTTAAGAACAGAGTCGCTCTAGCTCTAAAGCCAGGGCTACTCAAGACACTCTAACAAGACTAATCTCAATCTTCAACAGAATAAAGCTGAACCACTGGTAAATTAACTGCTATTGGGAAAAAGTTCAACATTCTTTATACAATCAAAATTTCTTCAACAAGTCAAATATAGAATTACCATATGGCCCAGCAATTTCACTCCTCGGTACATCCCCAAAAGAATTGAAAATGGGTATTCAATCAAAAACTCATACACAAATATTCATATTAGTAATACTCATATAGCCAAAAAAGTGGAAGCTACCCAAATGTCACTAACAGATGAATGAACAAAATGTGGTATATACAAAGAATGGAATGTTACTCAGCCATGTCGTGTTTCCCCAAAAATAAGACCTGGCCAGACAATCAGCTCTAATGTGTCTTCTGGAGCCAAAATTAATATAAGACCTGGTATTATATTAAATTATATTATATTATATAACCCAGTTTTATATTATAGTAAAATAAGACTGGGTCTTATACTAATTTTGGCTCCAAAAAACGCATTAGAGCTGATTGTCCAGCTAGGTCTTATTTTCGGGGAATCACAGTAAAAAGAAATATAGGTGCTGATACATTCTACAACATGGATGAACCTCTAAAAATTTCTGCTAAGTATAAAAAGCCAGATGCAAAAGGCTAAATATTGTATGATTCTATTTATATGAAATATCCAGAATCGGCAAATCCATGGAGGCAGAAAGCAGATTAGTGATTGCCAGGGACTGGAGAAGGCAGTGCAGGAATGGGAAGTGACCAATTCATGGGTAAGGGTTTTCACTTGGGGTAATGAAAACGTTCTGGAACCAAATAGTGATTATGGTCACACAACATCGTGAATGTACTTAGTGCCACTGAATTGTACAATTTACAAGGTTAAAATGGTAAATTTTATGATTATTAAAAAGTCTTGGGGAGGCCAGATGGTTCAGTTGGTTAGAGCGTGAGCTCTCAACGACAGGGTTGCCAGTTCAATTCCCGCATGGAATGGTGGGCTGCGCCTCCTGTAACTAAAAATTGAAAATGGCAACTGGACTTGAAGCTGAGCTGCGGCCTCCACAACTAGACTGAAGGACAATGACTTGGAGCTGATGGACCCTGGAGAAACACACTGTTCCCCAATATTCCCCAATAAAAAATTATTTAAAAAAAAAAAAAAGCTCATCTTTTTTTTTTTTTTTTTTTTTTTTTTTTTTAAGTGTTACTACACATACAAAGTAGGAAAATGTGAATAATTACTGAGTGGGAAAAAGTCAACAGAAACAGGTCCGGAGATAACAAAATTGTTAGAATTAGCAGAAAATGACTTTTTAGCAGTTGTTAAAAGTGTACTCAAAGATTTAAAGGTAAAGATGGAAATAAAAAGTGAAAAGATAAGGAATTGCAACAAGAAGTGGAAATGATTTTTTTAAAAAGAATGAAATGGAAATTCTAAGACTGAAAATACAACTTCCAAAATGAAAATTTTACTGGAGTGAACATAGCAGATTGGGCACTGCAGAAGAAAAGATCACTGAATTTTAATATGTGCCGATAGTAACAAGAATAGAAAAAAGACTAGAAAAAAAGAGAACAGAGGCATAGTGACCTATGAAATAATAGGCAGTCTGATACACATGAAATGGTTTTCCAAAAGGAAAACATTTGAAGCTGAAAAAATATTTAAAGTAATAATGAGCAAATTTTTCCTAATTTGAAGAAAACAACATCTCACATATTCAAGAAGCTCAATAAAATTCAAGCATAATAAACAAAAATAAAATCAAATTTATGCACATCAGAGTCAAACTGTTGAGGGGGGTGAAGACAAAGAGAAAATATTAAATTAAAACAGAGGAAAAAACATATTACCTAAAGAAGCAATACAAATGATAGCTGATTCCTCATTAGAAACAATGCAAGCCAGAAAACAATGAAAAAACATTTTCAAAGTGCTGAAAGAAAAAAAAAAACCTTTCAACTAGATTTCTATCTGGCAAAAGTATTCTTCAAAAATGAAGAAGAGGGCCGGCCCGGTGGCTCAGGCAGTTGGAGCTCCATGCTCCTAACGTCAAAGGCTGCCCATTCGATTCCCACATGAACCAGTGGGCTCTCAACCACAAGGTTGCTGGTTGGACTCCTTGACTCCTGCAAGGGATGGTGGACTCCGCCCCCTGCAACTAAGATTAAACACAGCACCCTGAGCTGAGCTGCCGCTGAGCTCCCGGGTGGCTCACTTGGTTGGAGCGTGTCCTCTCAACCACAAGGTTGCCGGTTGGACTCCTTGACTCCTGCAATGGATGGTGGGCTGTGCCCCCTGCAACTAACAATGGCAACTGGACCTGGAGCTGAACTGTGCCCTCCATAACTATGATTGAAAGGACAACAACTTGACTTAGAAAAAATCGTGGAAGTACACACTGTTCCCCAGTAAAGTCCTGTTCCCCTTCCCCAATAAAATCTTTAAAAAAATGAAGAAGAACAGGGGTGTCTGGATGGCTCAGTTGGTTAGAGGATGAGCTCTTAACAACAAGGTTGCAATTCAATTCCCAAATGGGATGGTGAGCTGTGCCCCCTGCAACTAAGATTGAAAATGGCCACTGAACTTGGAGCTGAGCTGCACCCTCCACAATTAGTTTGAAAGACAATGATTTGACTTGGAGCTGATGGGTCTGGGGAAAACACACTGTTCCCCAATAAAAAAATTTTTTAAAAAGTTAAAAAAAAAATGAAGGAGAACAAAACTCATAGGTACCAAGAACAGATTTGTGGTTGCTACAGGCAGCAGTTGGAGGAGTAGATGAAGGGGTGAGAGGGTCAAAAGGTACAAACTTCCAGTTATAAAATAAATAAGTCATGGATTGTAATGTACAGCAATCATGATTGCAGTTAATAATACTGTATTGTATATTTGAACATTGCTGAGAGAGTAAATCTTAACTTCTCATTACAAGAAAAAATATTGTAACTATGTGTGTTACTAATGAATGTTAGCTAGATTTATTGTGGTGATCATTTCACAATATACACAAATATTGAATCATTATGTGTACACCTAAAACTAATATTATGTTATATGTCAATTATATCTCAATTAAATAAATAAATATGTAAATAATTTTTAAATGAAGGAGAAATAAAGATGCTTTCAAATTAATAAAAGCTAAGCTAGAACTTGTTACCATCAGAAACATACAACAGAAATGTTCCAGAAGTTCTTCAGGCTGAAGGAAAAACACTAGACACAAAGTCACATCCACACAAATAAAGGAAGAGTAACAGAAATGGTAAATAAATAGATAGAAGCAAAAGACATTTTTCTCATTTATTAACGTCTTTGAAAAGCAACTGACTGTGGTATATAAACCAAAAACAGTAAAAGATCAAGACAAACAAATGAGAAACAAAAACTCATAGACACAGACAATAGTTTAGTGGTTACGAGAGGGTATAAGGGGGGTGGGGGGTGGGAGATGAGGGTAAGGGGGATCAAATATATGGTGATGGAAGGAGAACTGACTCTGGTTGGTGAACACACAATGGGATTTATAGATGATGTAATACAGAATTGTACACCTGAAATCTATGTAATTTTACTAACAATTGTCACCCCAATAAATTTTTTAAAAAAAGAAAAGCAACTGACTATTTTAAGCAAAAACAGTAATATTACATCATAGCATTTATAACATAGATAAATATAAAACCAATGCCAACAATAGCATGAAGAACAAATGAGGATAAATGGAAGTATTTTGGTGAAAGCTTCATATATTATACATGAAGTAGTATAATAGTAATTCAAGGTAAGCTATGGTAAATTAAGAATGCAAATTGTAATCTCTAGAGCAACAACTATTTAAAAGAACTATTTAAAAAAGAGGAATAGCTACAAAGTTAACACAATAGATAAAATAAAAACTAAGAAATATTTGATTACTCCAAATGTAGGCTATGAAAGTAGTAAAAAAAAGAACAAACAAATGGAACAAAGAGAAAACAAGTAGCAAGATGGTGGTACATCTAAATCAATAATTATATTAAATGCAGGGGGTAGCTCAGGTTGTTGGAGCTCTGCGCTCCTAACGCCGAGGTCACCAGTTAGATTCCCACATGGGCCACTGAGCTGTGCCCTCTACAGCTAAGATTGTGAACAACGGCTCGATCTGGAGCTGGGCTGCCGACTGACTGCCTTAGCCAGGTGGAGCACAAGGCTCATCACACCAGCATGGGCCAGGGAGCTGTGTCCTACACAACTAGACTGAGAAACAACGGCTTGAACCAGAGTTGGGAGGAGGGAAAAAAAATAATTATATTAAATGCAAACGGGTTAAGCAACCCCATTAAAAGACAAGATTGTCAGACTGAATATAAACTCAAGACTAACAGGGTGATGTTTAAAAGGGAGATGTACTTTAACTATAATGACGCAAATAATTTTAAAGTCAAAGGATAAAATAAATACACTATGCATATACTAAATATAAGTACTCTGACTTTCTCATGATAATATCAGACAATGCAGACATCAAAACAAGGAATATTACCAAAAATAAATAGGGAAATTTCATAATGGTAAAAGCTTCAAAATCATCAACAAAAAAATAAAAACTCTAAATGTGTATGCAACTAGCTTCAAGTATATATGACAGGAATAAAGGAAGCAATGGACAAATCTATAATTATAGTTGAAGATTTTAATATTCCTCTGTCAGTAACTGATAGAACAAATAAACAAAGAATGAGTAAATGTATAGAAGACTTGAAAAATCACTGTCAACCACCTTAGGATAATTGACACCTAACAACTGCAAAACATATTATTTTCAAGCACACATGTAACATTCACCAAGATATACTATATGATGGGCCATAAAAGGAGTCTTGTTAAATATCAAAAGATTGAAATTATATAGAGTATGTTCTCTGATCACAACAATATTAGATAAGAAATTAATAAAAATTCAAAATCTAGAAAATTATCATAAATTCTAAATAATCTTTGAGTCAGAGAAAAAACTCACAAGTGAAATTGGAAAATATTTTGCACAAAATAATAATTAAAACAGACCATATCAAAATTTGTGGAATTCTGCTAATCAATACACAGAGAAAAATCCATAGTCATCATGGCTTATATTATAAAAGACATTTTTAAGTTAATTACCTAAGCTTCCACCTTAAGAAACTGGAATAAAAATAATAAACTAAACCCAAAGTAAATACAAGGAAGAAAACAATGAATCAAAACCAATGTATAAAGAATAAATAGTACACTGAAAACTATAAGACAATTATAAAAGAAATTGAAGAAGACACAAATAAATGGAAAGATACTCCATGCTCATGGACTGAAAGAATTAATATTGTTAAAATGTCCATAGTATCCAAAGCAACCTACAGATTCAATGCAATCCCTATCAAAATTCCAATGGCTTTTTTTTTTTTACAGAAATAGAACAAACAAATCTAAAATTTGTATGGAACCACAAAAGTCCCCAAATAACCGAAGTAATTCTGAGGAAAAAAACAAAAACAAAGCTGAGTCATCACGATCCCAGGTTTCAAACTATATTATAAAGCATTAGCAATCAAAACAGTATGGCATTGGCATAAAATAGACACACAGCTCTATGAACAGAATAAAGAGACCAGAAATAAACCCATGCATAAATGATCAATTTATGACAAAGGAGTCAAGAATACACTGTGGGGGAAAGGACAGTCTCTTCAATAAATGGTGTTAGGAGAACTAGACAGCCATATGCAAAAGAATGACACTGGACCACTATCTTACACCATACACAAAAATTAACTCAAAATGGATTAAAGACTTGAATGTAAGACTTGCAACTATAGAACTCCTAAAAGAAAACATAGGCAATAACCTTCTTGATGTAGGCCTTGGCAATCATTTTTTTGAATCTGACACAAAAAGCAAAAGCAACAAAGTAAAAATAAGCAAGTAGGACTACATCAAACTAAAAAGTTTCTGCACAGCAAAGAAAACCATCAACAAAATGAAAAGGCAACCTGTGGAATGGGAGAATATATTTGCAAATCACATATCTGATAAGAGGTTAAAAGATTTCATAAAACTCAGTAGCAAAAACAAAACAAAACATCCAGTTCCCATCAAAATGGTAGAGTAGGTAAACGCTGTGCTCACCTCCTCTCAGGACCACATCAGTTACAACTAAACTACAGAATAGCCATCACTGAGAATCACCTGAAGTCTAGCTGAACCAAAGCCCTACAACTATGGACATACAGAAGAAGCCACCTCAAGACTGTTAGGAGGGCAGAGACATGGGGCAGGCTGGTCCCACACCCACCTCTGTGACCACTAAAAATCGGGAGGGATATCTGCAGAGGTACACCCCAAAGGAGCGAGAGGTCCCAGCCACATACCAGGCTCCCCAGCCCAGGGTTCCAGTGCCAGGGAGAAAAGTCTCCATAACTTCTCATTGTGAAAACCAGCAGAGATTGTAGATGAGTGAGATGGAAGGCAGCTGGAGTCCCAAATGCTTCTCCTAAAGGGACCACACACGGAATTACTTGCTGACAGACTCATTTGCTCTGAACTGCAGTGCTGGAACAACAGCTTGAAAGGTGCCAGGGATATACAGGGAGAAACTAAATTCTCTCTTCAGGGTGAGGGCTGGAGGAGCAGCTTTCTCCTAGATGAAGTAGCTGGCAGAAGCCATTGTTTCTTTGTTGAGACTTCCTCACTCTCCTGCATACAGATGTTGGCAGATGCCATATCTGAGTCTCCATCAAACTGGCTAACACCTTTCATCTGCCCCACCCTACTGATTCCCTGAGACCAAACCCCACCCAACTTTCAGGCACACCCAAGCTGCTTCCAGTGGCTTTTCCATACAAACAACTTGTCTTAGCTCATGCTGTGGACTTTCATAAAATCTCTCTCAAAGGTTCACAAAACCCAACAAAGCAGCATCTGGTTTGAGCATGTTGTGTACCTCTGGCTCAGCAGGTCTAAGCCCAGCATTAGCACCAGCCAGCCTTGGTTCACAGATTGCCCTCTCAAGGCACCTCTAAGCCCAGTGCAGGAGGCAACCATCTGCGGATTTCTTTGTGGCTCATAACAGGTGGCCCCAGGCAGAGCACAGGCTGCAGCAAAACTTGGCATGCAGTGGGTCCCCTCCCAGGAGGCCCAGTGCTGGCACACCTGGTGACCAGCTTCAGATCAAGCTGGAGCATCACCTGGTCACCTCCAAGGACAACACACCGAACGACAGACTAGACAGGCACCAGAGCCCCACTAACACAAACCCTACTCTGTAGGGTCAGCCCTTGCACCACAGCTCCTCCACTGTAGTCAGGGCCAGTCCTCACAACCAATCAGCCTGAGGGACAATCCCTCCAATTGATGTGCAAACAGCAACCAAGGCTCGACTACAACAGGAGGGCACACACAAGGGACACACCTGGAGCACCCAGCCCTGTTGTCCAGGGAGACTGCATCACTGGGTTCCACAGGACACCTACTACATAAGGCCACTCTACTAAGATCAGGAAGCATAGCAGCCCTACCTAATAAATAGAAACAAACACAGACAGGCAGCCAAAATGGGGAGACAAAGAAACATGTCCCAAATAAAAGAACAGAACAAAGCTCCAGAAAAACTAAACAAAATGGAGACAAGCAATCTACCAGATGCAGGGTTCTGAACACTGGTTATAAGGATGCTCAGTGATCTCAGGGAGAACTTCAACAAAGAGATTGGAAACATAAAAATGGATATAGAAAACATAAAAAAGAACCAGTCAGAAATAAAGAATACAATAATTAAAATAAAGAATACATTACAGGAAATCAACAGTAGATTAGAGGAAGCAGAGGATCAAATTAGTGGTTTAGAAAATAAAGTAGCAGAAAACACCCAATGAGTACAGCAAAAAGAACAAAGAATCCAAAAATATGAGGAGAGTTTAAGAGGCCTCTGGGACAACATCAAGCATACCAACCTTGCATTATAGAGGTACCAGTAGGAGAGGAGCGAGAGCAAGGAATTGAAAACCTATTTGAAGAAATAATGATGGAAAAACTTCCTGTGGGGACAGAGTCCCAGAGAGCAGTTTCCAGGCTCTCGACCTCATGTGGAAAAGTGCTGGCTCAGGTAGTGGATGGCCATCAGCTGTGACTAGTTGACCATCAGCTGTAACAAGTTAGCCATTAGCCACTGATATAACTGCCGTGGCTATGCTGGGGGGTGGATTGGTTGGCAGAGAAGCAGGTGGTGGATTGCAGCTGGCAAGTGGCATTGTTTGGCAGAGAAGCACGGATTGTGGACAGCAAGGGGGATTGGTTGGCAGAGAAGTGGATGGCAGATTGCAGCTCCTGCTTCCTGTGTCTATAACACAGCTACCAGAGAGAATATAGTGATATGGCTCCCCTATCTATGGCTCCATTGGTGTTCCTTTTGGGCCTCACCATATCCTGCGTTCTGGTATGGGGAGTGGGACCAGAGATGCTGCATGACACTTCCCTAACCTGGCAAAAGAAATAGATATACAAGTGCAGAGAGTCCCAAACAAGATGAGCCCAAAGAGGCCCACACCAAGACACATCATAATTAAAATGCCAAAGCTTAAAGACAAAGAGAGAATCTTAAAAGCAGCAAGAGAAAAGCAGTTATCAGCTGATTTTTCAAAGAAACTTTGTAGACCAGAAGGGATTGGCAGGAAATATTTAAAGTGATGAAAAGGACCTACAACCAAGATTACTCTACCCAGAAAAGCTATCATTTACAATCAAAGGGCAGATAAAGAGCTTCCCAGACTAGAAAAAGCTAAAGGAGTTTGTCACCACCAAACCAGTATTACAAGGAATGCTAAAGGGAGAAGAAGAAGGAGGAGGAGGAGGAGGTGGAGAAGAAGAAGGAAAAAAATATGAATAATAAAATGGCAATAACTACATATCTAGCAATAATTACTTTAAGTGTAAATGGATTAAATGCTCTAATCAAAAGATAGGGTGCCTGACTGAATGAAAAAACAAGACCCTTACATATGCTGCCGACAAGAGACTCACTTCAGATTGAAAGGGATGCACAGACTGAAAGTAACGGGATGGGAAAAAGATATTTCATGAAAATGGAAACAAAAACAAACAAACAAAAACGCTGAGGTAGCAATACTTACACATGACGAAACAGATTTTATAACAAGAGACAAAGACGGACCCAGTAATCCTACTTCTGGTATTTATCCAAAGAACTCCAAATGATACTTCGAGGGGAAGTGTGCACCCATATGTTCATTGCAGCATTGTTTACAATGGCCAAGATGTGGAGACACCCTGGGTGTCTGTCGATAGAAGAATGGATAAAGAGAAGGTAGTACATATATTTAGTGGAATATTGCTTGGCCATGGATGGGAATGTGTTCTTGCCATCTGTGCAGCAGCATGGATGGATGGAACTGGAGGGTATTGTGCTGAGTGGAGTATGTCAGACAGAGAAAGACAGATTCAATGTGATTTTGCTTAGATGTGGAATCTAAAGAAAATAAACAAATAGAACAGAAACTTATAAATACAAAGAACATCTTGATGGTTGCCAGATGGGAGGAGGGTCGAGGGTGAGTGAGAAAGGAGAAGGGATTAAGAAGTACAAATTGGTTGTTACAAAGTAGTCATGGGGATGGAGGGTATAGCATAAGGAATACAGTCAGTAATATTGTAATAACTATGTTTGGTGTCAGATGGGTACTACATTTATTGGGGTGATAGATGGGAGGGAGGTTGGGGAACAGGATGAAAAAGGTGAAGGGATTAAGAAGTATAAATTGGTAGTTACAAAATAGTCATGGGACTGTAAAGTAAAGAAAAGAGAATATAGTCAATAATATGGGAATAACTATGTATAGTGCCAGGTGGATACTAGACTAGTCAGGGGGATCACTTCTTAAATTATATAAATGTCTAACCACTATGCTGTACACCTGAAATTAATATAAAATAATATTGAATGTCAAAAATAAATAAATAAAGTGGAAAAAAATAGTCAGGAGATATTTTTTTAAATCCAGTTAAAAAATAATCAGAGGAAGAGTGACATCATAAAAATAATGGCCTGAGGTGAGCCTCTTGAAATCTCCCCTGGAGTTTACAACAAATTGAATAACTGTAACTCCACAAAGGACTCCCTGCACAGCACACAGGCAAGACTAAGAGGTGCACTACTGAAATCACCTAAAGGTGGGCAAATTGAGGGGGCAGGGGAGGAGGGAAGGGAGAAGTGGGGAGATGGGGAAGTCTGGGCTCAGGACGCAGACCTAGCTCAGTGCTCCAAGCTCGCTTCATTCCAGAACTATTGCAGCTGTAGGAGAGGAAAGAACTCATACTGCTAGGGCTCTGCTTATGGTCCACAGGGCTGAGGGGACAGCATATAACACAGCTGAACCCAACGCTCACAGAAGAGACCTCAGAGCAAAGACTGAGGGAAGAAGGCTGAAAACAGTGGTTTAAGCCCTCACTTCCTAGCAGAGAATGGAAGCCTTAGGCACTGAGCCTAGCCGCCGCCTCCCAACCCTCCAAGAGCTCACCCTGCCCCCACCTGCCCAGTGCTAGAAGTGGAACAGTAGCAGTGTCAGATCAAAACACCAGACTATTTGCAGTTTGAGAACTGTGGCCTGCAGACAGGTCTCGCAGCCCAATTAGTTCCAGAAAAGGGGAAGGAGCTGTGGAAGCAGGACTGGTTGTGGTGGTGGTCGCCACCATTGCCCTGGGTCACCTCTCACAACCCACCACACCCCTGTCCCCACCTATCTGGGTGGATCCCTGCAGGAGTAAACAGAGCTGCTGAAACACACAGGCTCTGAATCTGGTGCAGGAAGAGTTTTGGAACTTCAGATGCTCTCCACATCCCCCACACAGAGGTGCCACAGGACAACTGTTCACAGAGGAGAAGTCCACCTTCCAGGGACTCCACCCATTGTGTGAGAAGCCAGAATAATGCAGAGAAAACATAACACCACAGTGTGAGAGAGAATAAAAGTCTGTAGTCGGAGAAAATAAAACATTCTACCAACACCTACTGGAAAACAAAAGAAAGACCTCTTTCTATCAACCTGTTGCAGAACCCACTCCTGTAGGTGTCTAGGAAGAGAAATCATAAACCATTAATTGCCATGAATAACCAAGGCAACAAGACAGCTCAGAAAGAAAACGAAAAGTATCCAGAAAATAAACTTAAAGATATGGAAATATGTGACTTAAATGACAGAGAATTCAACATTGCAGTTCTTAAAAAACGCAACGAGATGCAAGAAAATACAGACAGGCAGTTTAATGAACTCAGAAACAAAATCAAAAAATAAAATGAACATTTTACCAAAGAAATTGAAATTTTAAAAAAAGAACCAAATAGAATTTCTGGAGATTAAGAACTCAATAACAGAAATGAAGAATGAAATAGCCAGCTTAGGTAGCAGAGTTGACCAGATGAAGGAAAGAATCAGTGACATTGAAGATAGAAATCTGGAAATGACACAGATGGAAGAAGAAAGAGACTTGAAACTTAAAAGAAATGAAAGAACGCTACAAGAACTTTCTGACTCCATCAGAAAGAGCAATATAAGAATAATGGCATTAGAAAGAGAAGAAAGAAGAAGAAAGAGAGAAGGGAACAGAGAATATGTTCAAACAAAGAGTAGATGAGAACTTCTCAAACTTGTAGAAAGAACTGGATCCTTGAATCCAAGAAGCAAATAGAACACCTAATTACCTCAATCCCAATAGGCCTTCTCCAAGGCACATTGTATTGAAGCTGTCAAAAATCAATGACAAAGAAAGAATCCTCAAGACAGCCAGGGAAAAGAAGAAGATAACCTACAATGGAAAGCCCATTAGAATATCATCAGCTTTTTCAGCAGAAACTCTACAAGCCAGGAGGGAGTGGAACCAAATATTCAAACTATTGAAAGAGAGAAATTATGAGCCAATAATAATATACCCAGCAAAGATATCCTTTAGATATGAAGGAGGAATAAAGACCTTTCCAGACATACAGAAGCTGAGGGAATTTTCTAACACGCGACCTGCACTACAAGAAATACTGAAGGATGCTATTTGACCAGCATCAATAAGGATAATTTGTGGAAACCAAAACATAGAAGGGGGGAGAGTAAAGGCCAGAACCAGAATATGGGAATGGAGAAAGTAAGCATGCTGAAGAAAATGGAATACTCTAAATATCAAACTTTCTTTTACATAAACTTAATGGTAACCACTCAAAAAAAATCCAGAACTGAAATATATAACATAATAAAAGAAACAGAGGGAAAAATCATAGAATACCACCACACAGAAATAATAGACAACAACAAAAAGTCAAAGAAACAATGGAGACACAGTCTTACCAGAAAACTAAAGATAGAATGATAGGAAATCCTCACATATCAATAATCACCCTAAATGTAAATGGACTGAATTCAACAATAAAAAGGCACAGAGTAACAGATTGGATCAAAAAACTAAACCCAACCATATGCTGCCTCCAAGAGACACATCTCAGCTACAAGGACAAACATAGACTCAAAGTGAAAGGGTGGAAATTGACACTCCAAGCAAATGGTATCCAGAGAAAATCAGGTGTAACTATACTGATATCAGATGAAACAAACTTCAGGATAAGAAAGGTAAGAAGAAACAAAGATGGACATTTCATAATGATAAAGGGGACTATACAACAAGAAGACGTAACAGTCATCAATATTTATGCCCCCAATCAGGGAGCACCGAAATATACCAAGCAACTACTATCAAACTTAAAGGGAGAAATGATCAAAACACAATTATACTAGGGAACCTAAATACATCATTGACAGCTATGGATAGATCATCGAAACAGAAAATAAATAACGAAATAGCAGCCCTAAATGACATGTTAGATGAAATGGACATAATTGACATTTATAGAGGACTTCATCCTAAACATCACACTTACACTTTTTTCTAGTGTACATGGAACATTCTCAAGGATAGACCATATATTGGGACAGAAAACCATCAAATTTAAGAAGACTGAAATCATACCAAGCATATTCTCTGATCACAAGGCTTTGAAATTGGGTATCAACGGCAAAAAGAAAGCAGGCAAAACCACAAATACGTGGAGATTAAACAACATACTTTTAAAGAACGACTGGATCAAAGAAGAAATAAGAGGAGAGATCAAAAGATACATAGAAACAAATGACAATGAAAATACATCCTACCAAAATTTTTGGGATGCAGTGAAAGCAGTTTTAAGAGGGAGATTTGTCTCATTACAGACCTATCTCAAGAAACAAGAAAAATGCAAAATAAATAACCTCATGTTACACCTTAAAGAACTAGAAAAAGAAGAACAAATGAAACCCAAGGTCAGCAGAAGAAAGGAAATAATAAAAATCAGAGCAGAACTAAATGAAATAGAGAACAAAAAGACAATAGAAAAAATTAATGTGACAAAGAGCTAGTTTTTTGAAAAGATTAATAAAATTGACAAACCCTTAGCTAGGCTCACTAAGATAAAAAGAGAAAAGACACTAATAAGCAAAATCAGAAATGAAAGAGGGGAAGTTATTACGGATACCGCAGAAATACAAAGGATCATCCAAGAATACTATGAAGGACTATATGCCACCAAATTCAATAACCTAGAAGAAATGGACAAGTTCTTAAAAACATGTAGCCTTCCAAGGCTGAACAATGAAAAATGGAAAATCTAAACAGACTGATCACCAGTAACGAAATTGAATCAGTCATCCAAAACCTTCCCAAAAGCAAAAGTCCAGGACCACATGGCTTTGGAATTCTACCAAACCTTCAAAGAGGATCTAATATCTGTCCTACTCAAACTCTTCCAAAAAATTGAAGAAGAGACAATACTCCCTAACTCATTTTATGAGGCCAACATTACCCTAATACCAAAACCTGGTAAGGATAACAAAAAAAGAAAACTACAGACCAATATCTCTGATGAATACAGATGCAAAAATCCTCAATAAAATTCTAGCAAATCGAATGCAACAATACATTAAAAAGATTATTCATCATGATCAAGTAAGGTTCATCCCAGGGGCACAAGGATGGTTCAACATATGCAAATCCATCCATCACATAAACAAAATAAAGGACAAAAAATATATGACTATATCAATTGATGCAGAAAAAGCGTTTGACAAGACACAACATCCATTTATGATTAAAACACTTAATAAAATAGGTATAGGAGGAAAATACCTTAACATAATAAAGGCCATATATGACAAACCCTTAGCTAATATCATAATTAATGGTGAAAAACTGAAGACCTTTGCTCTACATTCAGGAACAGGACAGGGTTGTCTCCTGACACCTCTGCTTTGCAACATAGTGTTGGAAGTGCTCGCCAGAGCAATCAGGCAAGAGAAAGAAATAAAAGGCATCCAAATTGGGAATGAAGAAGTTACATTGTCACTCTTTGCAGATGACATGATGCTATATATAGAAAACCCTGAAGACTCCACCAAAGAGCTATTAGAGCAATATACAAATCCAGTAAAGTGGCTGGCTACAAAATCAACATACAAAAGTCCATTGCATTCCTAGATACTACAATGAAATCTCAGAAAAAGAAAAAAAAAAAAATCAATTCCTTTTGCAATTGCAACAAAAAGAATAAAATACCTAGGAATAAACTTAACCAAGGATGTGAAAGACTTATGTGCTAAAACTATAAGACATTTTTAAAGAAATTGAAGAAGACACAAAGAAATGGAAAGACATTCTGTGCTCATGGATTGGAAGAATCAACATAGTTAAAATGGCCATATTACCCAAAGCAATATTCAGATTTAATGCAATCCCCATCAAAATCCCAATGGCATTTTTTAAAGAAATAGAACAAAAAACCATCAGATTTGTATCGAACCACAAAAGACCCCGAATAGCCAAAGCAATCCTAAGAAAAAAAGACCAATGCTGGAGGTATCATACTCCCTGACTTTAGCTTGTACTACAAGGCAACAATAATCAAAACAGCATGGTATTGGCTGAAAAACAGACACATAGACCAATGGAATAGAATTGAGAACCCAGACATAAACCCACATAAATATGAACAGATAATTTTTGACAAAGAAGCAAAAAACATACAATGGAGAAAGACAGCCTCTTCAATAAATGGTGCTGGCAGAATTGGAAAGCCATGTGCAAAAGAATGAAACTGGACTGCTATCTGTCACCACGTACCAAAATTAATTTAAAATGGATCAAAGACTTAAGCATAAGACCTGAAACAATAAACTGCATAGAAGAAAACATAGGTACTAAAATTATGGACCTTGGGTTCAAAGAGCATTTTATGAATTTGACTCCAAAGGCAAGGGAAGTAAAAGCTAAAAAAATGAATGGGACTATATGAAACTTAAAAGCTTCTGCACAGCAAAAGAAACCATCAACAAAATAAAGAGGCAACCAACTGAATGGGAGAAGATTTTTTCAAACAGTGCCTCCGATAAGGAGCTAATATCCAAAATATACAAGGAACTCATGAAACTCAACAACAATAAAACAAACAACCCAATTAAAAAATGGGCAGAGGACCTGAAGAGACATTTCTCCAAAGAGGACATACAAATGGCAAATAGACATATGAAAAAATGCTCAACATCACTAATCATCAGAGAAATGCAAATAAAAACCACAATGAGATATCACCTCACTCCAGTTAGAATGGCTATCATCAACAAGACAAATAGTAACAAGTGTTGGAGAGGCTGTGGAGAAAAAGGAACCCTCATACACTGTTGGTGGGAATGCAGACTGGTGCAGCTGCTATGGAAGGCAGTGTGGAGGTACCTCAAAAAATTAAGAATACAATTACCATATGACCTAGCAAACCCTCTCCTGGGTATCTACCCAAAAAATCAGAAAACATGTATCCATAAAGACATGTGTGCTCCAATGTTCATTGCAGCTTTATTTATAGTGGCCAAGACATGGAAACAACCAAAATGTCCTTCGATAGATGAATGGATAAAGAAGTTGTGGTATATATGCACAATGGAATACTATTTGGTGGTAAGAAAAGATGATATAGGAACATTTGTGACAACATGGATGGATCTTGAGATTATAATGGTGAGCTAAATAAGTCAGACAGAAAAAGCAGAGAACCATATGATTTCACTGATATGTGGTATATAAACCGAAAACAACAAAAGAACAAGATAAACAACTGAAAGAACAAAAACTCATAGACACAGACAATAGTTTAGTGGTTACCAGAGGGTAAGGGGGGGAGCGGGGCTCTAGAAGACGGTAAACGGGGTCTAATATATGGTGATGGAAAGTGAACTGACTCTGAGTGGTGAACACACAATGTGAGATATAGATGGTGTAATACAGAATTGTACACCTGAAATCTATATAACTTTACTAACAATTGTCACCTCCAATAAACTCTAATTTAAAGGGGGAAAAAATAAGCAGAAGACCTGAACAGACATTTTTCCAAAAAAGACATACAAATGATCAACAGGTACATTCAAGTACTGTATATTTGAAAGTTGCTAAAAGAGTAGATCTTAAAAGTCCTCCCCACAAGAAAAAAAAAAAAGTAACTATATATGGGAATGGATGTTAACTAGATTTTGTGTTGGTCATTTCCCAATATATACAAATATAAAATTATTGTTGTACACCTGAAACTAATATAATGTTGTATGTCAATAATACCTTAAGAAAAAAATAGACGTTTCAAAGAAGACATACAAATGGCCAACATATACTTGAAAACATACTCAACATCACTAATTATCATGGAAATGCAATTAAAAACCACAATGAGATATCACCTCACATCTGTTAGAATGGCGATCACCAAAAAGGCAAGAGATAAGTGTTGGAGAAGATGTAGAGAAAGGTTACCCTTGTGCACTGTTGGTAGAAATTTAAATTTGTTACAGCCACTATGGAAAACAATATGGAGGTTTCTCAAAAAATTAAAAATTCAACTACCATACAAGCCGGCAATCCCACTTCTGGGTATATATCCGAAGGAAACCAAATCACTATCTCAAAAAGATAGCTAGACTCTCATGTTCATTGCAGCATTATTAACAATAGCCAAAACATGGAAGCAACCTAAATGTCCATCAAATATTTTGAACAATTGACTTCTTTATGAGCCTATTACAAAAGATAAACACTTGTAAGTTCCTAACCTTAAAAAAGGAATATCCTTTCCAGCTTAATCACTAAAAGAAACACCAGCACTTATGCCCACCACGAACATTCATGTGTACTTCCTAACCCCAGACTTTAATCACAATGCTGTTCTCCACTGAAAGACTTATTGGAGGAAGCTTACATTAAGTTTGGAAACAGGAAAAATCCAAGATACGCCTATTATTACCAGAAAGGAATGGTACTGTCAAAAATACCAGGGCAAAGCTTAAAGAACCAATAAGCCGTTCATAGGGGCTCTCTTTTGCAGTGTTGAGATAGTTTAACCTCAAGGAGAAGCATAAGGTGAAAGAGGAAAAGGAGGGAGGAGATGGAAAGAATAAAGGGCAAAAGATGGTTCATTGAAAAAAGTTGAGTGAGTAAATTTTCAAGAACTTGTAATAACATTTGAAAAAGAAAAGTTAATGCAAAATGTGCCCCCAAAACTGGGGAAATGAAAATACAAAACAGAAAAGTGAATGATTATTTTTGTTGATTTCTAACAAGTAGAAGAGTATATATTTGAGCTTTTCTAGTAAGCATATGCCGATCCATAAATAATTAGTACGCATTTTTTTCTACTTGTACATAGAGGAGGGAGTAAGCCAAATAACCTTGAAAGAGTAGGAAGTGTATGAAGAACAAGAAGGACTGATCGGCACTGATGGTAAATCAGGCAGATCAGAGTTCCAACAGTGCACCAACACTGGTGGTCACGTGAAATGACCAAATACAAGGGGTGGCAGTCAACAGTGTGTTCCAAAGTGATTAGTTAGCCAATGGTTAGAGAGGAGAGATGACTACTCAGACTTCATCACTCATCTCCTGGGAGATGAAACTCCCATATGACCCTATTAAACATAATAAGATGCCAATAAAGCAAACAGACGTTTTTAATAATGCTAACAGACCGGTTCAGCGTAAACATAATGGCAGGACACCAGCCCAGGGCCATTCTAAAGGACTGTCCCTGGGGAAGGCTCCAGCTTGTAAAATCTCCTTGAGGCAACAAATCAAGTTTAACTACAAACAAAGAAGGAAGCTAAGCCTAATGACCAGTAGCTTGCATCTGAATCAGCTTGGAAGTCTCCCGCTCCAACTGAAAATCAGTGCATGTATAACCCACATTATTTAACCTCAGCTGCTTTGAGGATTTGTGGTTGAAATTGCCAATCAACCTCCAATATCTAGTTTTCCCTTCTTCCATAGTAACAGAATTATGGCCACTCAGAAGAAAGACTGCGTTTCACAACTTCTCTTTAGAAAAATGTGGCCAATGAATCCTTAGCAGCAGTGTTTCCTGGAAGATGGGATGTGAGCAGAAATAACGTGTACCAACGCCAGGTTGTGGTTTTAAAGAGAAGAGATGCACCTTTTCCTTCGAACTTAGCCTACCTCCAAAACAAGACAAAAGTACGTTCTTAACCATCGTGTTATACGTGTGATGTCTCCAGCTTCCTCTTCCGCCAGCCCTAGGGTTTGCTTTCATCATCATGATCCAAAACGGTTCATTTCCCTGTCCCCATTCTACTCACCCTGAAGGGAAGAGAGAGATGCAAACATTGGAGCGGCTCTCAGATACCAAACTCTTAACACCGTGCTCTACTGCCCTCTAGTGGGATGAATGAGCTGGTACTTGACATAGTGATTGAGTAATTGCATTAGCAAGGCTGAGGGCAGTGCGTGAAAAGGGCCACCAGACCACCAGGGGTCAGTGTGGAACGAGACCAATACTGGGATATGCAAAAGGATACCAGCAGAACCTAGAAGGGGAGAAATCCCGATCATTCTCTCTACCACCTGGCTCAGGACTCTCACCACTTCAGTGAAAAGCACTGAAAGTCCACGTCAGAACTGTGTACAGAATAGCCCTGGTTCCTTGTCTCAATTTCTGTATATGTCTATCTTCTGCATCATAGACATATTGCCTGAGCACCCACAGAGTACTAGGCACGGTTCTGTCTCTCTTGATCAAAACAAACAAGGTCCTTGCTCTCACAGAATTACATTCTAATAGAAGAAGATGGAAACAGGGGCAGGGGAAGCAAAAGACAACGAGGAAGAAATAAACTAGTATACGTGGTGCCAGATTGTGCAGGGATTTGAATGCCAGGAGAAGTGAGTGGAAGCATTAATGCAGGAGCCACAATCTTGGATTCAGGTTTCTAAAACACTACTCTGGCTTCTAGGTGGAAAATGGATTGTATGGGACAAGGAAGAAAGCAGGCCCGTTTGGAAGGTTACTGCAGAGGTCCAGATGCGAGGGGAAAGAGCAGCAAAGAACACGAGAAGAAGACTGGGCTACACTGGGCAGGTGATGTCAACCCGACTTGCTGATGGATTAGATGGGGGAGGAAGAGTTGAGGAAAAAGGCAGGAAATCCCGATTTACATATAGTTCTCATTTCAGACCAGTGGTTCCATCTTTCTCAATATATCTTCTTGTTTTCTTAATAAAATTCCAATTTCAGGCACTTTCTAGGTGACAACTTGACGTGCCCTGCAGAACACTGAAATGATTCTTGATCCAAAAGTGGGCAAAACCAGGGAAGAAGCCTTCTTCTAGGACCGGCTTATTTTTGCTGTGAAGCTGCCCACTGAGACTGGATGGTCCCTGGCCTGGAGCAGAGTGAGATGAGCCAGCGACCTCCAGGTAAGTACAGGCTGTCAATCCTTCATCCCAAAGGCCACTATCTAAGAGGACTTAGAGATGCCTTGGCATAAGCCCTCCCAGGAATCCTAAGGATGTCCCCTCCTCCCACCCATCACAGCTCAATATTTCATGACAGGAACACTTACTAAAGGAAATACCCCTCCAGCCTTGAGTCCCTTGTCCCACATCTGAAGACAAAGAACGGTCCAGGTGGAACAATGCCACATGCGGCAACCCAATGAAATATTTCCTGTGGCTAAACTTAGGACTGCCTTTAACCTGTCAGGCAAACCCTAGAGGCAAAAGTTTCTTAGGACATCACGCTGAATGAGCAACTTCAAATAACTCCTTTATTAGGTAAAACTAAAGTAGTTTTTCTAACTCCCTTTTGGCCTGAGCCCAAATGTCCTAAATTCTACTCTTTTCAGTTCACTGGGCATTTGTTGTGGGTGGAGTTGTGTCCCCACCCCACCCCCACCTCCCCTCCCCTCAAAAGACAGATATGTTGAAGTCAAATCCCCAGGAGTTCAGAACGTGGCCTTAGTCAGAAAGAGAGTCATTGCAGATGTATTTAATTAAGTTAAGATGAGGTCCCACTGGAGTAGGATGGGCCGCTAACCCAATATGACTGGTGTCCTTACAAGAAGACACACAGAGGGAGAATGCCACGTGAAGAGGAGGATTGGAGTGATGCACCTATAAGCCAAGAGACGCCTGGAGCTACCAGAAGCTAGGAGAGAGGCGTGGAACAGATTCTCCCCAAGAACCTTCAGAAAGAACCAACCCTGTTGACACCTCCATTTTGGATTTCCAGCCTCCAGAACTGTGAGACAATGTCTGTTGTTTTAAGCCACACAGTTTTTGGTTCTTGTTCCCGCAGCCCTAGGAAACTAATGCCAAGTCAACTGAGTGAAGAAGTTGATGGCTAACAAGCAGTTGAGGGCCCCTCATGTAAAATCTGCTCTCGCCTCCAGAAGCATCGTGGCCCAATGGAAAGGGCACATCTAGGATGTGAACTGCATAGACCTGGGTTGGGATGCTGGCGTACTGACGGCTTATTCAGACATTTTTAACTTCTCTATGCCTTTCTTCATCTAGAAAAACAAAGGGAGGAGGGGATAATACAATCGAACTCAAATCCTGCTGAGGCATTTGAGTTGGTTTAATTGATGATTCAGGAACATGAACATCAATTTTAAGATGTTTGGGTTTATTATCATAAATGAGGAAACAAATCCACTATTAACTGTAAAGGTAATTAGATTCATTCTGTGTCTTATGTCTTTTAGATTTGGGACAGTACAGTAGGCGTCCTCTACGATGCTTCCAATGGTTCCCACCTCCTGGTACTTGAACTTTTGTGCAATCCCTCCCCCTTAAGTGTGGGAGGCACTTATTGACTTGCTTCTAACAAATAGAAAATGCAAAATTGACAAGCTGTCACTTCCGAGATTCAGTTATAAAAGGACTATGGCTTCCATCTTGAGTCTCTCTCTCTCTCTCTCTCTCTCTCTCTCTCTCTCTCTCTCTCTCTCTCTCTCTCATCACTCACTCTAGAAAAAGCCAGCAGCCATATTGTGAGGTTGCCATGTGGGGGGGCCCACACAGTCACACAGTGAGGGACTGAGGCCTGACAATAACCACATAATAGTCATCCAATGGCTTCATGACAAACCTGCTCCCGCGTGACCTCCCAGAGCCTGCTCACTCACCCACTCTCCCTTTCCACCTCTACAAGATTGAGCTGGACAAATCCAGTTTTCCAAAATACACTTACTGGACTGAATGGTGGCTCCCAAAAAAGATACTTCTGCATCCTAATTCTTGAAACCTGTGAATATTACCTGATATGGTAAAAGAGTGAATACTACCTTATGTGACAAAAGGTGTGATTAAATTAAGGATTTTGAGAAGGATTATCCAGGCAGGCCCTAAATTCAATGACAAGTGTCCTTATAAGAGTGACACAAAGGGAAATTCTACTGACAGAAGAGGAGGGGCAATGTGACCGTGGATGCAGAGATCGCAGTGATGTGGCCGCAAGTCAAGGAATGCCAGGAGCCACAAGAAGCTGGAAGGGACAAAGAGCAGATACTCCCCTACAACCCTCAGAGGCAGCGCAGCCCTGCTGACACCTTGACTCCTGTTATGGCAGCCTCACGAAACTAATACACCACTCTATTTCCATGCAGAGACATCCTCTTTGGTTCCTATATGCTACGGGCTAAACGTTTGTGTGCTCTCAAAATTCATATGTTGAAGCCTCGATCCCCACTGTGATGGCATTTGGAGGCGGGGCCTTTGGGAAGTGTTTAGGTTTAAATGAGGTCCTGAGGGTGGGCCCCTCATGATGGCATTAATGCCCTTATAAGAAGAGGAAGACAGAGAGATCTCCATCTACATGCACACACAGAGGAAAGGCCACGTGAGTTCACAGCAAGACGACAGCAGCCTACAAACCAGGAAAGAGGGTTTTACCAGACACCCAATCTGCCAGCACTTTGATCTTGGACTCCCAGCCTCCAGAACTGTGAGAAATAAATATCTATTATTTAAACCACCCAGTCCTTGGTATGTTGCTGCAGCAGTCCAAGCTGACTGAGACACTGTGGTAGGCTGTGAAAATGGCCACAAGTCCATGCCCACCCCTTACATGTATACCCTTGTAATGTGACATGATCTTCCCATGAATACGTGGAGTCTCTTGCTCCATCCCTTGTCTGTGTAAATTGCTTTGGTCAAGGAGACATTACCAATCATGATGCAGGCAGAAGCTTGAAAATTGCTTGTTCCTGGAGCTTCCCTCTCTTGCTGAAGCCCATCGCTTGCTTCCCATGAAAACAAGATACAAAAATGAGCCAACCAGCTAAAGCACCTCCTGCCAGCTGATCCCACCAGCTGACCATATACACATGAGCAAGCCTAGCAGAGATCAGACAGAAGGACTCACAAATTCATGAGCCAAATAAATGATTGTTGTTTTAAACCATGACATTTTGGAATAGTTTGTTACACAGCAGTAAGATAACTGATATACTTCCATAAGGTCACCTCAATTGGATAACAAATACTCATATCCACTCTCTGCTTAGCCTCTGCTTTTGGGACCCTGTTCCTTTCCAGGTTAACCTTCCCGGTTGAGCTGACTCGACTCAGTAAATGTTAGGACTGTGTCTGGCTGGTTCTGCAGGTGTGGGAGGAGCAGGGGTGAGGCTGAACCTGGGGCAGGACCAGGGATCTGGACGCACCTGGCATCTCTGTCATGAGCTCTTGATTCATGTGTCCAGGCCCTGCCCTGCTGGAGCTCCGGCCACTGTCTGGCTTCACCCTCAACCAATAGACCGTAAAGGTAAGAGTCCTCTGATCTGTACTGGCTGGCCGTCTGCAGACACTGTGACAAGTGCAGCAAACAGAGAAGACTAGCCCTGGGGTAGGTCCTTCCCTGCCCTCCCGACTCTGCTGAGGCCCCAGGGCCAGAGGCACAGTGGCCTCTGCTGGACTTAACTGCCAGGTGACAAAAACAAACCCTTTCCCCTTAGCCCATCACCACCCCCAACCTAGGTACAAGGGGCTGAGAAATTCAAGAGAGACTGTTCCAAGTGAGAATTTCTTCCAAGACAGTTGTAAGCCCAGGAAGAAGAGAGTGGTGTTTATACACACAGCCCACCAAAAAACACTCCTCAAGCCAGGTGAGGGGGACTTAGGAGCACCACTTAGAAGGCAGGGAGTTGCCAGAAGGGTCCCAGGCACCTCATCCCCACCCTGACTGCCCTGCCCTGCGTGTTGGCTGAGCCGCTGACACTCAGGGGACCTGAGTGTGTCAGGAATGTTACAGGCAGAGCACACCCACCAGTACACCCCACATGCATGACAGCAGCATAGTCCAGGAGCCCTCACCAGCCCTCACCATTTCCTCTCATCCCTCCTCCCCTCTGCACCCTGAAGAAGCCAGAGAGCAGCTGCTAGCAGTGGGAGAGGAGGTGAATCAGAGAGTGGGGACACCCACCAGGACCACACACCCACCGCCCCCGCCCCCCACTGCAGAAAACCAGGTCAGCTTGAATAGGAGAAGCTTATATTGGATGGGAGATAAATGTTTTTATTTAGATAGGACCAGGCTTATTTTTCAACTTGGCAAAAACAGTTTCTTCTTTGCCCATCATTTTATAAGAATTTTCAAACACACAGACAAGTTGAAAGAATAACGCAATAAACATTCATATACTCACCATGTAGATTCAATATTTGTCGACATTGTGGGGTGTGTGTGTGTGTGTGTACATGGTTGGTAGGCTGAACCATTTGAAAGCAGCCTCAGACATCACGACACTTCACACCTAAACCTCAGTGTACATATCATTAAAGAATCAGACTTCTTAATGTCTGAAGTAGAAATTGATCTCATGCCCTGAAAGAAATCGGTGAAGCTATACTTAACTGACATTTTCAAGATGGGGAAGAGGGAAGCGACAGAGCAAGTGCTAGGATGGTGGTGGGAGAAAAATAAAACTATTTCCTCTATTTCCTGCCTGCATCCTACAAAGTCCAGCCAGTTGAACAAACCAGTTACATAAAGAAGATAAAGACCACTTCAGAGAATGATGGCTGCTATGAAGAAAGAAAATAAAACAGGATAAAGGTGATCCAAGTCAGAGTAGGAGGCGAGGCCACACTGGAGTAGGTGGTAAGGAGTGAAGTCCTCGAGGAGAAAAGGGGACATGTGTGTTAAGACCTGAACGAAAAGGAGAAGTCAGCAATGCAAGACAAGCGAGAATACAGTGTTCAAGGAAGGGTAGCCAGCAAGATAAAAGGCCTGGACGCAGAAAGGAGCACAGCATGACAGCTACAGCTTGGGGACAAGAGGGAACAGAAAGTACGAGTGAGGAGAAGTGGTCATGGGTCAGATCTTGTCAGTCAAAGGGAAGAGTTTGGGGAGAATTTTAAGCCAGAGAGTAATGTGATCTGACTTACAGTTTTAGAGTCTGTGGCTGCTTAGTTGAAAAATACTTGGGCAGGAGGGGTGACAGTGAAGCCCAGAAACCAAGGAGGAGGCTGTGTGCAGTCCCCAGGCAAGGGAGGATGAGGGTGGTGGCAATGAGTTATGTATTATTGCTTCCCCCATTTTACAGATGAGGAAACTGAGGCTCAGAGAAGTTAAGTGACCTGACCAAGGTCATGCAGCCTTTAAGTTGCAGGTCCAGGATTTGGGGTGGGGGGGGGCGGGAAGAAGGTATAGTTTTTATTGTGGTAAAATATACATTAATATAAAATTTACCATTTTAACCATTATAAGTGTGTCATTCAGTGGTATGTATTAAATACATTCACAATGATGTGTGACCGTCACCACTATTTCCAGAGCATTTTCATCATCTCACACGAAAACTCTGTACCCATTAAACAGTAGCTCCCCACCCAGTCCCCTGTAGCCTCTAATTCTACTTTTTGTATGTATGAATTTTCCTATTCTAGATACCGCCTATAAGTGCAATCATATTAGGTTGGTGCAAAAGTACTTGCAGGTTTTTAAATTATTTTTAACCTTTTAAACCGCAATTACTTTTGCACCAAACTAATACAGGCTTTGGAGTTTTTTTACAATGTGAGATATAGATGATGTATTACAGAATTGTACACCTGAAATCTGTGTAACTTTACTAACAATTATCACCGCAATAAACTTCAATTTAAAAATATATATATATTTGCTGTTTTGTGTCTGATTCATTTCACTTAGCATAATGTTTTCAAGGCTCATCCATGTTGCAGCATGTATCAGAATTTCATTCCTTTTTAAGGCTCAATCATATTCCATTGTGTGTGTGTATATCACACTCTTTATCCAGTCACTCATCTATCAATGGAGGTCCAGGATTTTTACCAAATTGTCTAATTCCAACCCTACCCTGGTGGACTCTCCTCCAAGACCTTCCACGGAACCCAGTGCAGTGCCCGCTGTGGCCACCAGAGGGCACACAGGAACCCCAGGCCCGCAGGCTGCAGGCACAGGATGGTTTGTGGGAGGAAGAGGAACCTGGAGCCCAGCTTTTTGCACATGCAATTGTACACTCAAAATATGCAGATGAGAGGGAAGCTGGCTGTGAGGAAAGCGACCTGACTATAGGGTCAGCCTCAAATGGAAGAAAAGGGGGAGGTCAGGGTGGGAGGGGCCGCCCATGTAATCCTGGTCCAACCCCCACAAAGGAGACAGAAGCCTGCCACCCCCAGCTTCCCCTCCAGCTGTCCCCAGCTTGAACAACCCTGGTGCTGAGGAGCTCAGTGGAGTAGGCCGGGGGACTGAGTCCAGCGAGGCCCGGGCTCCCATTCCTGCCTTTTTCTCCAACAGCAGAATGACCTCAGGCTGTGGCCATTTTATAAATGAGGAAACTGAGGCTTGAAACCATTTACTGATTGTCCAGAGCAAGTGGAGAGGCAAGGGTGAAATCCACCAAGTGGTCCTCGTAAACTTTTCTTTCCAGGTTCAGTGCCTGGGTTTCTTCAACCGTACTTCAGGATGTGTGGTCTTTAGGCCTCACTCCCCACTTCATCTTGTTGGCTGGCTGGCAATGCAGAATGGTGTATGGCTCCTGAGGCTGGTCTGACCATCATGGCCTCCCTCCTTCTGAGCACGGGGCCTCTCATGATGCCACCCGAGTTTGTCCTGGCTGGATTGGGCAGTCACCTCCTGTAGACCAAAATTTCCATCAGCTTAAAACCCTTGGTTTTTCTCGCCTGTGCTGTTTGTTGGAAGCCATCTCTCCCCCCACCGCATCCATGTGCATCTGGGTCTTTGGATCCAAGTCCAAGAACTGACATTTATCCCTGTCAAATTTCATCTTGTTCATTCATCTGGCAAACATTTGTTCGGTGCCCACGCCGTACAAGGCACTAGGGATACAGCACAAAAAGGCAAGTCCCCTGCCCTTCAGGAGCCCACCCTGTCATTAACTGGTGGCAGCGACCACCAGTTAGTGAGGGCCTGCTATGTGCCAGGCACTGCGCTGGGTGCTGCCCTGTAGGTTGTCTCAATAACACTCATGGCATTGCCCTGCATTCGCAGATGGGGAAACCAAGGGTCAAAACATTTATGTGACTTGTCTGAAGTGGCATACCTAGCAAGTGGCAGGCTCAGCATTCAAGCCTCCGGTCACTCTGGATTCTGAGTCTGCCCTACATAGACACCCTGTATCCCAGCTCTGGGTTCTCTGCAAACCTGATCAACTTTCATCAACAGCACAGATGAAACTAAGATGAGGTCAGAGCCCTGCAGTGGCCACAACTGTCCCCTACCCCAGATGGACAGCCATCTATGGTACTGCGCCCTGTGGGTTCAGCTGATAGAAATGCACCTGACCTTTCTTCCACCCCTACCCCCAGCCCCAGGCTCACTCCGCTGTCCAAGCAGCTGTGTATCTGGTTGCCGGCACCTTTGCCATCAAACTGGTCCCCACAGCCAAGCTGTCTGCATGCATGCAGGCACACTTGTCTGCATTATGGTAAAGCTTCATCTGCCAATGTCCCTCCCTCCCCAGGAAGGAGACAAAGCCTAAGGATCAGGAGAGGGCAACTGAGTTGGGATTTCTCAGTCTCTGAGCACCCCTCCTCTTCCCCCGCTTCTGTGGCTTCTTCTCTTCTGTACCGTCAGCTCTCAGAGGCTCTCAACGCATCTTTTTCACTCAGCTCTTCTGCCAAGCTGAGGGAGACCAACTGCACAGCAGGCCTGTGTGAGGGCTGTGGGCAGGAAACAAGGCAAGCAGAATAAATGCACTGCTCAAGGGGGGTTGGTGGGGGGGGGGAGGAGATGAGCTCCAAGGTCCCCCCAGGACCCAGGGACACCATCCATGACAGCGTGTGGGCTTACCACCTCACATGACCACATGAACCCACCCTCCTCACAATTTACAAGGTTGTACCCATTTTGCAAGTGAGGAAACCAAGGCTTAGCAAGTGGGGTCCATGGCTGAGCAGCACTTCTGCTAAGACTGCTTCCTGAAAAGAGATCGGAGGCTTGTGAACAAAGGGCATCTGCTGAACGTGAATTGAGTGAGCTTGGGCCGTAAGCCCAGTCCGCAGCAAATATAATGGGACAGGCCTGCTCTCACGGCCTCACAGTCAGGGCAGGGGAGGTAGATAATAAGTAAGTCCCTAGCTTCAAGAAGTGACAAATGGTATGAAGAGCACAAAGCAGAGAAGGCATTCCTAGAGTTGAAGGGAATGGGGCTGATCTAGCTAGCCTATTCCTGGAAGGCCTCTCTGAGGAGGTGACATTTGAGGACCTGAGAAGAAGCTGGCCTTGGGAATAGCGAGTGTAAAGATGCTAAAACAGAAGGAGCATAGCATGGTCCAACTCCATCCACCCCACCAGGATGACTACAGGAAACCACATGGCTCTGATATGAGGAGTCAGTGGGGAAGCATGTGAATGCCTGACACCTGGAACTGGCGCCCTCGCTGCCTGTGCCCTCCAACGGTCTGTGAACCCCCCAAAGCAACGCTCTGTGTCTTCTTCATTTTCTCCCATCCTCAACACTTTGCTGCACAAGGCCCAGTCCCAAGCAGGTGCTGGATAAAGGTTTGCCAGATGAACAAACCGCGGAAGGCTCTGCTCACCAAATCCTGAGGTCCAGCAAGGACGCAGCACAAGGCCAAATCCGAGGAAGTCCTACTTTATTCTCCAGGGAATCACTTTAATGGCGTTTGTGGCTCCTATAGGTGGTAGAAGCAGAAAAGACAAAGGGATCCCAGAAGGTGGGAGGAGAGGTCGCCTACACAATTGGAAAATTTCACACAGAGTCCAGATTTCAAGCTATTTTTAAAATATCTGAAGATCTGGCAACGCGGAGCCCGCATATCCCCATGGCAACACCAGCTGGTGCCGAGCGGCCACTGCCCCCTTCAGACTGGACATGCGCTCTGCGCTTCTCCACGGACCCAGCCACTCATTGTTGCCCACACCTAACCCCCACCCGGCTCGTTCACATCACCAAGCCCTGTGGGCATTTGGTCAGACAACCCAAGTCTAAGACATTTGATGAGCAGAAAGCCGTGCCGGGGACAGGGGTACCGTGGCATCTTGTCCCATCAGCCTGCAGCTAGGACAGTGAGGTTAAGGTCCTGTCTCTCAACTTCTTATAGCACACAGGATAGTGTGCGAGGTTCCCTGATCCACATAAGTCCGTTGGCTGTGCTGGGGCTCAGGGAGCGGGAGGGCTCCAAACCTCCGCCAAGAGATACAGTTCCTGCTGAGCACAGGCAGGGGGCGACTCTACCGCAGGTCCTTCAGAGCGCCATTCCCGGGGCTGCCGGGCTCCATTTGCTAGAGCACAGTGCCTCGGTCGTCCTGGGTCCCGGTAGGGTCCTTGTGTCCCTTTCCCACTTGGGGACACCTGAGGCCCAGCCTGCCTGGCAACAGGATGGGTTCGGCAGTGACTGGCTGGGCCCCAACATACTCCAGGTGCCTAAGGACAGTCTCAAGAGCGCACGCACCCACCTCAAAGCCCTTCTAGCCTGAGACCAAGGAGCCAAAGAGCACCCCTCGTGCCCTCCCTTCTCCCAGCAACCTTCTCTTCCTTCTCTTCTGAGACAACTCAGCCTTCCTGAGGTCTGCTCCCTCAGGGTTGACCCTCAAATTAAGTACCATATTCTTGTAATGACCTTACAAATTAAGCGCTGTGCTCAGACCTGTATATACTTTATTTAAAATCCCAACAATCCTATCAGATAGGTATTAATCCTCATTTTACAAGGGGTAACTGAGGCTTAAACAGGTGACATCACCTGCCCAAAGCCACACAAGTAGCAAGTGCTGGAGTCAAGATTCAAATCCAGGCCTGCAGAAACCCTCTTCCCTGGACTGCCTTGGTCCTGGGAAGGGAATTTTAGGATCAGCCCATGGAGTGGGAGAAGGGGTTGGTTAGGTTTTGAGGGCAGACGACAATCCTTTGCTCAGGTCCAGCCTTAAACTACCCCACACAAACCACCTATTCTTTTGGAGCTGCCGAAGGACAGGGGCTGAATCGGGGGCTCCTAAATCAGTGATGAAGGCCGAGGGCTTCAGCATGGCCACCAGGGAGGAATAGCTCCCGACCCTTGGGAATTTACTGACTGCCTTGCCATCTCCACCTGAGGCCATAGTCTGTGCAGCAGGACAGGTCCCCACACATGCTACAGCTTCTGCCTTGAACCCACAAGGTGCTAGAGAGCAGGTAATCAGGCAGCAGAGACACCTGGAAGGTTCAAATGACCCACTCAGCTGGATAGGACCTTTATGAGGGGCAAGAGACCCAGACTCTGCACAAAGTGAGTTTAGGTGCTTCCCTACTCCCAACTACAGGGGGACAGAGAAGCCCAGGGGATCATCAGCTCCTCTGAGACTATCACAGCAATGTCCCAGCCTGAAACCAAGATCACCACTGTGGTGGGAAAACAGGTTCCACCTATGCTATATCATCCAATTTACCTCCCATCTTCCCAACATGCCCTTCACTCAGACCCCTGGGTCTGCAGGTCTCTCCCCCAATTCCCCCTGTTGATCCCCCCACCCAGTCATCAATGCCCAGTGTAAACGCCACCTTCTCTGGGCAGCCCACCCGGATCTGATCTCTCACACCTGGTCATTCTCTTCTCTCCTGACACTGCTGGAGCTGTGAGGACCTCTCCTGCAGCATTGAGGTCCATCTCCTTTGGGCTACAATTGTTTCTGGGCTGCTGTCTTCTCTGACAAGCAGACCAAAGGTAGGGACCCACAACTCTGAGCATGGGTCCTCACACATACAAGGCATGAGACTCCTTAGATGGATGGAAGGATGGATAGAAAAACGGAAGAAGGAGAGGGAGGGGGGAGGGAGAGAGGGAGGATGGATGGGGAGATAAACAGATGAACATATGAGTGGGTCGGAGGATGGATGACCCACAGTTCAGTGTGGTCCCTGTAATTGGCCAAAACACCCAGACTCTCCCACTGCTCCAAGGGAATAAGGTTTCCCTGTTTCACTTGTCATAGGCCTGCCCCTGTCTCAATGAATTTGAGATTTAGAAAGACTGCACTGTGTGGAGGTGCAGAAGCTGGGAGTCAGATCTGTGCTCCTTCCCTCCTTGGACCCCAATCTCCCGTATATAACATGAGGATATTGGACTAGGTGATTCCTTGGGCCCTTCCAGCTCAAAATACATGTCTGTGCTGGGACCCAGCAGAGAACAGAAAATAACTGACTGAACCCAGTTCAGCTTAAAGGGAACTCTGGAAGAGTTTAGACAAAAGATGAAAGGAAGAAAACAGAAAGAAGGAAAGGAGGGGGACTGTCATGTAGGGACTCAGCTCCCGCTCCCCACACAAGAACACAGGATGTGGTGAGGCCAAAAAGGAACACCAACGGAGCCATGGATAGGGGAGTCATACCACTATAGTCTCACTGGCAGCTGGTCCAGACAATAAAGCAAACATCCGCCAGTACCCCAACAGGGGGTCTTTCTGCACTCCAGTCTCGCTGGCCACCGGGTAGCCACAGGAAGTAGAATCCACACGATCCACAATCTGACATCCATGCTTGCTAACCCCACTTGCTTGCTGCAATCCACAGTCTGCTTTTCTGCCAACTAACCAACTAACCAACCAACCCACTAGTATAGCCACGGCAGTTATATTAGTGACTAATGGCTAACCGGTAACAGCGGATGGCCACCCAGCCACAGCAGATGGCCATCTGATTACAGTTGATGGCCATCTAATAACCGAGCCAGCACCTTTCCACGTGAGGCTGAGAGCCTGGAAACTGCTCTCTGGGACTCTGCCCACAGGGCCGGAAGGAGGGGAGGGAGGGAGGAAGGGAGGGAGAAAGAAAATTGATTTCCATGTCCAAAATTAAAAATGTGGGGTGGCCGGATGGCTCAGTTGTTGGTTAGAGCCCCAGCTCTTAACAACAAGGTTGCCAGTTCAATTCCCGCATGGGATGGTGGGCTGTGCCCTCCCCCCAAAAACTAAAGATTGAAAATGGCAACTGGACCTGGAGCTGAGCTGTGCCCTCTACAACTAGATTGTAGGACAACGACTTGGAGCTGATGGGCCCTAGAGAAACACACTGTCCCCCCAATATTCCCCAATAAAATTTATTTTTAAAAAATGCATTTAAGATGTCCCAAATGCATCATTTCTTTTTTTAAAAAAAGTTATTTTCAACATACTAAATTTAGTATCACAGCGTGTGTCAGGCAGGGTGTCAGGCGGGGTCTCTGGTCCCGCTCCCCACATAAGAACGCAGGATACGGTGAGGCCAAAAAGGAACACTCACGGAGCCATAGGTAGAGGAGTCATACGACCATATTCTCGCTGGCAGCTGGGTTGGAGACACAGGAAACAGGAGCCACGCTATCTGCAACCTGCCATTCGCTTTTCTGCTAACCAACCTCACTTGCTAGCTGCAATCTGCCGTGCTAACTACAATCCGCTCTTGCTAGCTCAGCCACCATCTTCTTGCTAGCCCCCATTTTCTGCTAGCGTAGCCACGGCAGTTATATTAGTGGCCAATGGCTCACTGGTTACAGCTGACAGACAACTAGCCACAGCTAATGGCCATCCAATCACAGTTAATGGCCGTTTACTACCTGAGCCAGCACCTTTCCATGTGAGGCCGAGAGCCTGGAAACTGCACTCCTGGCTCTGTCCCCACAGCGTGTAAGAAGTGATGGGTCCTCTAATACAGTGGAGATGCCACAGTGTGGGGACAGAGCCAGGAGTGCAGTTTCCAGGCTCTCGGCCTCACATGGAAAGGCGCTGGCTCAGGTAGTAAATGGCCATCAACTGTGATTGCATGGCCATCAGCTGTGGCTAGTTGGCCGTCAGCTGTAACCAGTGAGCCATTGGCCACTAGTATAACTGCTGTGGCTACGCTGGTGAGTCGAGTCGAGAAAGTCGAGCAGGTCGGTTGGCAGGCAGAGAAGCGGACAGCAGGTCGCACGTCGTGTGACTCCAGCCTCCAGTGAGACTATAGTGGTATGACTCCCCTACCTATGGCTCCGTGGGTGTTCCTTTTTGGCCTCACCATGTCCTGCGTTCTTATGTGGGGAGCGGGAGCTGAGACCCCACAGGCCACCCCACACGACAAATGGCAGCGAGCAGGGTCTCCCGCGACGTGCAGGCAGGGATGGCTGGGGGAGGAAGGATGAGCTGGTGAGGGAGGGGGGTTTGTGGGTTGTGGAGGGGGCCACTTTTGCTCTACCCCTCCCCCACTTTAGCCAGTCCACCTCCTCTAGTATTTGTTTTATATATTGATCTTATGAATCCAATATATTGTTTGAATAAAAGATTTCTGGTGTTTTCTTCAAAGCCACTTAACTAATAAAGAGAAACAAGAGACCCAGAGGGAGGTGATTTGTCCAAGCTCATACGGCAAGTGCATGGACACCATCTGCATGGGCCTGGCTAATGGAAGGCCTCAGTTCAGATGTAATGAATCCAAGCACATGCGCTGGGGGCTGGGAGAGGGCTGCCCCTGACTGGGCAGCTTACACATCTATCATCTGGCTCACCTCCAGCAGCCTCAGTGGGAAATCACCAGGCTCCTTTAAACAACATTCCACTAGGACAGGAACAGACGGATAACTCAGGCCCAATTAGGAACCAGAAAATCTCGCAGAGGGCAAATGCCCAGAACAGGGGGACTCGGGGCAGTGGCCCAGCTCTCCACAAGCCTCACAGTGGAAAACCTTCCTAAAACAACCCCTTGGCTGCCACAACCCCTTGGCTGCCTAGGAGCATAATTTAATCTTCCTTTGATGACTCATCTGGCCCTGCCTGGGGCTACTCAGAGAACATCAACTACTGCGGGGCCCAGGTGGGGAGCAGAGAGGGGCTAGACCTGGTTACCAGCTGACCCTGTCCTGGGGTGGGGGGGTGGGGATTGCTGGAGGAGACTTTAGGGGGAGCTGGATGCTGCCTGGGCTGGGGGAGGAAAATGGGGAACCCCCTCCCAACCAGGAATGGGAGCCCTAGGTGGACCCCTCCCTTGCCCCAGAGCAGGCAGGTGGGATGGGGCAGCTGTGAAGTAGCAGCAGAAGGTGAGCTCGCGGCAGACAGGAGTGCTGTGGGAAGCCAAGCTGGTGACTTTGCTGAGGGAGAGGCTGTACAATGTCCCTAGACCATGTAGAAAATGTGGGTTTCAAGGGACAGAAGTGAGCTTAGGGCCACGCTGCCCCTGCCCTGCCACTTCCTGGCTGGGGGACAGTGGGCAAGTTACTTAACCTCTCTGTGCCTCATTTCTTAATTTATAATGCTAGAATAGTAACAGGATTGCTGTGAGGGTAAAGTGAGCCTCATGTTTGTTGCTAGAAGATGGGGTCTTAGACCATGGCCTTTGGTGAGAAAAGGGCTGGAAGAACATATATCAGCACACTCCCAGAGTTGGCTCTCCAGTGAGACTGGATGTTGCTTTTCTTTGGCTTGTTTTATTCCCTATATTTTATGCATGAAATACATTATTATGTAGTTAAAATAATATTGAGGGAGAAAAAAATAAAACAATAGGGACTACGACTTGTCTCCACGCGGAAGCAGCCAGTCAGAAGAAGAGCCTGACCGCTGAGAGTGGGCTGGAAGCGGGGTGTGCCCTTGGGTCCAAAACTCAGACAGGGAAGCCCTGGCTGCCCCAGCGGCCCCAGGGGTACCAGTCCTGAGCCCTTGGGGACACGTGCAGGTGACATTTTCTGCCTGGGTGTGCCCTATCATTTCCTGGGAGGCAAGTCTCCAGGCCCCTTCTCAGGAGGCATGAGGCAGGAGAAGTTGGTGCCCTGGAAAATGTCCTCTGTTCACGGGCAGCAGAACCTCTCTCTAGCTGTTCTCAGCTCCGAGTCCTCAGAACGTCAGCTCAGAGATGACTCTGGGCCCTCAGAACTCCGTCAGACCCCCTCCCAGACTCCGCCTTCGGTGAGCCTGCCAGAATCATCCATCCCTCTGTCCAGCCAGCAGCCATGCCAGGCTCAGCCCCATCACTGACCCAACCTTTGCTGAGGCAGCCCTTTGAGGAAAGCTAGGCTTGATGGGTCCACAGCACACTCCCTGCGGCCGGCCGCTAATCCTCAGAAGAAAGTCAAACATTAGCAGGGGAAACAGCTTGTGCCTTATGTAAGGCCCCCTGGGGAAGGCACAAACACAGCTTGTTGGAGCTGAGCTGCCCAACTCTAGCAGCTGCTGGACCCTGGACAGAGCAAGGGCTTCAGCCACCTCGACCACCAGCCCCACCGGAGGGACCCAGGCCCAGCCACCATCAGGTGAGGAGGGATGGAGGACCCCCCAGGCCACGACCCCCAGGAACTCCTGGGAAACCCCCAAAGCCAGGCCCTGCTTCCTCACTGCAACTCTCCAAGTCCTTAATGCCCTCTGGGACCTGCCTGGGCCCTTTCTGCTACCCGTTTAGTGGGCCTAACCCCAAGGGGACAGCCAAAAGCCAGGAGACTCTGGGCTTAGGGAGGCCTTTCCCAGCAGGCAGCCTGAGCCAACCCTGTATGTCTGCTCAGGACAACCAGGGACCTCCCTAACCTACCCCCACCATCCAGTGTCTAAGACTGGGCCCCTTGGTCCCAGCTCTGTGACCTTCACTGCCCCATGCATGCAGCACGTGTGACCGGCGTGGCTGGAGCACACGTACTCACTCCCACAAGTCCACACACACATACACACACCCAGGCTCACACAGCCATGCCCTTATGCTCCAATCTAACTATACACATCCCTGTAGACCCCCTGTGGGACACATCTGTGACCCCACATCAATACATGCCATTGGGCGCCTCCTCATGCAGCCACACGCAAATCTGTGCATACACGCAGCTGAGCCCCATATCCTTGTGCATTTATACATACACTGTGCCACACACTTGTGCTCCCACACACACCTGGGCACACCCTCCCACTTGTGTTTGCACACACCCATCCATATGCCCCCACGTCCGTCACACACGCGCACACACACACACACCGCTCCCCGGCCTGGTGCCTTGCCCACAGCTCTGGACCATCTCGCCCGACGCAATGACCTTCTCCAAGCTCATGGACAACGTGAACAGCAAGGGCCCCTTCCAGTTCCTCGTCACGGTCCTGCTGGGCATCCCAATCCTGGGCATGGCCAACCACAACCTGCTGCAGATCTTCACCGCTGCGACCCCCGCCCACCACTGCCGCCCACCCCCCAACGCCTCCGCAGGGCCCTGGCTGCTCCCCACGGGCCCGAATGGGAAGCCCGAGCCATGCCTCCGCTTCGCATACCCACCCAACGCCAGCCTGCCCAACGACACCCAGGGGACCACCGAGCCCTGCCTGGATGGCTGGGTCTACAACATCAGCACCGGGAACTCCATTGTGACTGAGGTATGGCCACAGGCAACCCCACGCCCTCCACTTCCAGGAGACCCCCCACACCCTGCAGCACTTAGGAATGGGAGAGCAGGCTAGGGCCCAGTCGCCTAAGATCGGGGGACAGGGCACTGGGCAGGCAGAGAGCAAGGACCTGGTGCAGACACACACCAGCCAAAAGGTTTGGTTTCTTCACACTCAGAGGACAAGCAGCCCGTTCTATGACAGGCATAGCTCTGAGGATACAAAACCCACGCCCCGATCCACAGCCGAGAGGGGGACACATCGACTAATGAAAGTACTGCACAAAGACGTGTAAAATGCCAACTTCAAAGTACTTTGTCACCTTAGAGATGGCCTACCCCTGGGCTGGGGGAGGGGGTTGGGGGGAGTGGGAGGGCATTGGAGGAAGCATCCGTAAAGAAGTGACCCTGGAGCCGGTATGAGAATGTCTGGTGACTGGCAAGAGTTAACCAGGCTAGGAGGAAAAGGAGGAAAATTCCATCTTGTTTGTGCCCAGGGTGGGAAGTGAGTGGAGGAGGGAGTGGACAGAGTAGAGGGTTGAAACATGCCTTAGCAGACCCAGAAAATATCCAGTCATTTCTGGGTTCACCCCCATTGATTCATGCCTTCATCATTCCCTGATTTGTTCACCTGCCATCTCCGGGAGTTACAGAGTTAAATCAGACTCTCGAATAAGCTGACAGGCCAGTCAGGAGACCGCAGTAGGATTAGGAGGGGGAAATGGAAACTGGCATTTATTGAGCGTCTACAAACTGCCAGGTACATTTTGGTGCTTTCCAGACATTGTCTCCCAATTTGATTCCCACAGTGATAGTCTGTTGAAGGTGATTTTATCTCTTTTTACAGAGCAAAAAAAACCTAAGACTCAGAGAAGGGAAGTGAAGGTCCAGTGCCACACAGCTGGTCAGTTTCAGAACTGGAATTTAAAGCTGAAGTCCACAAGAGCCACAGGGGGACAAGTGTTTATGGCACTTCAAAGTGGGAGGAGCCATAGGATGCTAGGAAGGCTTCCTGGAAGAGGTGGCATCTGAGCTGTGAGCAGAGGCCAATGTTTTCATTCTCCCCTAGGGGACCATAAGCTCCTCAAAGGTGGGATTGTGCTTTTGCCTCTCTAGAAGAGCTGTGTTTCAAAGTGTTTATCCAGTGCCAGTCCTGAGCTGGGCACGTTGTGTGTATGTGGGCTCCTAGAATCTCAGGAGCTGGCACCTCAGCGAGGGAAGGACTATTAGTATCACAGACGAGGAAACTCAGGCTCAGCCTGGTTTCATGACTTTCCCAGGATTATACACAGTTAGTACCTGGCAGAGGTAGGACCTGAATCCAGCATTCCCTATGTTCAGAGTCTATATGATTGTTTTTCATTTGTTTAATGCATAGCAATTGACATATAAAGCACTTACTGTGTGCCAGGCACTGTTCTAAGTGTTTTATAAATAGTAACACTTTCAACCTTCCTGACAACACTATAAGGTAGTTAGTATTATAAGCCCATTTTTCAGGGAGGCAGGGGGACTGAAGCACAGAGAAATTAAGAAGCTTGTGCAAAGCCGTACCCCTAGTAAGTGGCAGGTTCAGGATCCAAACGCCGGCACCTGGGCCCAGAGCCAAGCTCCTAAAGCCAAGCTCCTAGTCAGATAGTTGCTGACTCTCGTAGCCCCTAGGTTATATTTCCTCCTTGTCATATGCATTTTTTCTCCCAGCACCAAGCATAATGCCTGAAATGCATCTAGTCGCCAACAAATATTTATTGACGGCTACATGCATGATACTGAGGACGGAGAGTCACAGAACACCTGAGCCCTGCCTGCCCTCCAGGAGCTCACCTCTAAGGAGGAGACAGGCCCCGCCCTCAAGGATTACCACCAGTGAGGTGGGTCTTCCAAGCTTCCTGAGGCAGGGATTTCCAGCTGCTTTGCTATGTCTCCAGCAGCTAGAGCAGTGCCTGGCACAGAGGAGGTGCTCTGTGAAATAAACACCGGTCGAGTGAATCGATAGGAGCTTTATAAACTCAAAGTGCTCTTGGAGCCCAGAGGATGGGCAGCTAACCAGCCTGGAGAGGGCAGCCAGGAGGGCCCCCTGGAGGCAGCAACACCTGCACTGAGTATGAAGGAAGTGAGAGGTAGCCAGCAGGCTGAGGTGGGCAAAAGGAGCTGTGTGGAGTCCAGTGCCCAGTCACAGAAGCATGAAGAAAGCAAAACAGGGCTGCAAGTGACCAATGAAGGCTGGAGGGGCGGGCAGTGGGGTATGGAGGCTTCCGGACAAGGGGCTGGAGAGGACAGCAAGATGACTGGGTGCTAAATGGAAGGTGTGGCCTCCGCCCGAGGCAACAGGGACCATCGCGCGGTGTTAAGCAGGAGAGTAGTCTCAGATCACCTCCTGAGGATGCTCACTGTCCGCAGGGAGGAGAGTGGCTTGTGGAGGGTTTGGGTTCCCGCAGATGGGGGACTCGTTAGCAGGTTGCCACAGGGCTCCAGGACGAAGATGACTGATGGAAAGGGTAGTAGGTACGGGACAGGCTGGGGAGTTAGAATCGCTGGGGCTTGAGAATTGAATGGATTTCGGGGGTTGAAGGACCAGGGAGTCGAAGAGGCCTCACTGCCTGTAAATAAGTGTCCAAACGCTTGGGCAACTTGCTGTACACCTGGTCCCTGGGAAGACGGGAGGAGGAAACGCTACCCTCCATAGCCTCCAAAAACACAGAACCTAGCCAAAGGAGCAAAAACTTCAAGGAATTGTTTGATTGCTTGAAAATTAAATAATTATCATTGCCACCACTTCCTGCGTGCTCACCCCATGCCAAATAGTCCTAAGAACTCTGCACGTTAACTCATTTCATCCTCACAACAACCCTCTGAGGTTAGCACCTGTATTGTCCTAGTTTCACAGGTGAGGAAACCAAGGGACAGGCCCCTGGCTCAAGGCACCACATTTCATGAACGGGAGTCAAACCCAGGCAGTCAGGCTCCAGAGCCGCCCCACCCCTCACCCCTGCATAACCCCGACCCACCATCGATGGCAATTCAGCTGTCATAACTCTTCCTGCCTGCCCGGGCCCCTGGGCTTTGCCTCCGTCTGCGGCCCCCACTTAGCCCTCCTCTCTTGGGCACAGCACAGGCCTGAGTACAGGCCCCAGCTCCAACGCCATAGCTGCCAGTGACCTGGTGAGTCACCGCCCCCTCCACTTCAGTCCCCTCATTTGTAGAATAGGATAATAAAGGAACTCCCCCAGGAGAGAAGGGGTGAGGATGGGAGGGGGTTCCTCCACCTCTATTCCCTAAGCTTTCCTGGCAGAGGTGACCACGAGTTCCTTTCTCTGGGTTCAGCAGAAACAAGGTTGGAATTTTTCAGAAGGACCTTTACTAAGACATTAAGAGGAAACAAAGGTCTTCCGTGTACGTCTGAAGAGAGTGGGGAGCGTGGATTGTGAATGAAGGCCATGCCCCCTCAGAGCCAGGCAGGACACACGTGGCCATTGCTGACTGCTCAGAGGAAGGGCACAGGGAACTTCGCCAAGAGCAGAGGTTGCAGGTCTTTACCTGGTCTTGCATCAGTTCACATCCTTGCCAGCCAAGTTCCCAGTCTTAGCTGGCTTCCCTGGGCTCTGGATTCCCTGGACAGAAGCCATAGCCACAGCTCCCCCCCTCCCCCCACTGAACCTCAGCCCTGTGGGTGGGTGCCCAGCTGGGTCCAGGCACCCTGAAACCCCACCCAAGGCCCTCAGAGGCCTGGGCCTGACCTTGCATGAACAGGCCTTTCCCTCTAAGTTCCCTGCGATTCCTCTCTGGGGCTGGAGACTTCCTGTCCTGTCTCCAAGGCCACAAGAATCCTGTCCCCTTGCGTGGGTCCCTGGAGGCTCCAGGTCAGCTGCTGGAGAAGCAGAGGCTTCCCAGTGGATCCTCCGGGAAGCAGGTCTCCACACTGGGGAGGTTCCCCTGGTGAGGGTCTGGCCTTCCTCCATCCCAACCGCCATGTCCCCAGGCTTCCCACATCCCAGACAATCTGCCCACCTGTTGTCTCCAGCTCTACCCTGCTGCACATTCCCACTTGCTCACTGTCCACCCTGCACTGGGTACTCCTATAATCTCCCCTTACCTAGTCTCCAGTCTGACTCCTGGTAAGGACCAAGGAACCCCACCCCAGCCATGTTGCTGGCCCAGCCTGACCCCCAGTGACAGCCCTCACTTAGAAGGCCCTAATCATGTATGCAGGAGTGGCCTGGGGCCATCCTCTGGGCCTTCCAAGGTCAGGAATTTCCAGGGTCAGCACCTACTGTGTGCATGGCCCAGGGCTAGTGCTTTGCACTTCTTTCCTGAGCCTGTGAATATTGTCCCTGTTTTACAGAGGAGTACACTGGGCTCATCACCGTGGCTGATCCTCTCAGCCATGGCGATGAGGTCAAGCTTTTACAGGAGGAGAAACGGGGGACCTAACCCCAGAATCCATGCGTTTTCTACTGCATCACATGTCCCTGTAAGCACAGGCCTTACAATGCATATGACAATAAAACAGCTATCGTGTGTTGAGTGCAGATTGTTTGCGAAGGAACAGTGCTGGATGCTTTTCATTCCTTATATTACTTACAATCCTGAGAAGCAGATACTAGCATTACCCCCATAGTACAGAAGAGGAGACTGAGTCACAGAGAGGTTAAGTAACTGGCCTAGGAACACACAGCTACTAAGTGGCAGAGCTGGAGACTCATCCCCAGGTACCTGGTTCATCCTCTCCGGCCCTTGAGCCCCAGCACAGTTTCCACTGAGGGTCCAAGAGCCGGCAGGGGCTGCAGCAATTCTCCCCAAAGTCTCACCTGATTCTGAAAGACCCCAAAGTTAGAGAAGGTTGTTTCCTTTGTCCTTGCTCTGGGAGGTATGGCCCAGGTGTGGGGTCCCCTGGCAGAGTGAACCCCCTTCCCCCCACAACACACCACATAACAGGGCACCATTCTGCTGATCACAAATGGCTCACCCTGACCTTTGATGGCCTGCCTTCTGCTTTCCCTCCGAAGGGCCGCCTGGCCTCTGATCTTGCTGCAGCTCCAGCTCCTAAGCCTGACCCTCCCCCTCTGGAGCTGATATCAGACCAGCCCACCTGGCTCTGGCCCTGGCTGCCTCCTCAACCACAATTCCAGCCCATCCTGGCCCACATGTCTTATAGGGGCTCACAGCAACTGCTCCCACATACTGAGCCTTCCCTCCTGCAGCCCAGAGCTCAGAGTTAAGCACAAGTGAAGCATCAGCAAGCCATGGTCAAGAATATCAGTTGGGGCTCCAGCAGACCTGAGTTTGAGTCTCTGCCTTGAAACGAACCGAGCTTTGCTTAGGCAAGTTATTGACCGACCCTCTGTGCCTCAGTTTCTTTGTCTGCAAAATGGAGATAATAATAGTACTTACTTCATAAGGTTATTACAGCATCATTTGCAAAGCTTGCTCCTGAACACTGCAGACCCCCTTTTCCTCCCCTACCACATTCCTGGTGTATGAACTCACTAAGGAAGACATGGCAGTGGGCTTTCTCTCCTTCCCTTCCAGAACCCAGCTCCCTAGGGGCTCAGGAAACACTCCAAGAGAGCAAAAGGAGGCTAGGAACTTTGGACTAGGATATTGTGACCAAGAACTCTATGTGGAGTTGCCAAAAGTTGATGAGGAAGAGGTCATACCAAGGGCTGGATGGAAGCACCAGGAAGCTCCACCCAACCAGCAAGTTATTTTTCCTGGGCCCCGTTAGTAAAATATGGATAGTAACCCCAACCCTGTTCACTCATTAATAATTCATTGAACAAACATTAACATTGACCACGTACCAACTATTCTGTTAGGGACAAAAAGTCAAAGGAGATGCTCTGCCCTCAGCAAGGTTACAGGATACGGGAGAGACAAGTAAATAAGCAGCTAGAATGCTATATAATATGTGTCCTCTTGGAGGTACGAAGATGCTGAGTGTGGAAGGAGGAATGAACAATAACAGTGGGCGTCTGGACATGCTTCTCAGCCACTTATCCATTTTCACAAATATTTACTGACCACCTGCTTGTGCCAAACACCCAGAAAAGATGTTCCTGGCACTTGGAAAAGATAATCTTGACATGAGTTTAAAAGGACTGGCAATATTATTAGAATAAGGAAATGATGACAAGTGCAAAAGCAAAGAGAAACGTAGTAGCATGAAGCTTCTATAGAATCACTAGTGTAACCAGATTAAAACCACAGACCCTACATGGCCCGGCCTATGGTGGAGTCAAAGGAAACATAAACCACCCTATTAACACCTTGAAGAATAACTGAGCCTTCAGCTAGAGGTTTCCTTACCAGGGCCTTCTCAAGGGTTTTACACAGCTAGCCACACAGAATGTCACCAAAAATCTCTCTAAATATCTTTCCTTCCCCCTCAAATTCCAGGATATCTTTAAAATTCTCTCTGTATTGGATTCCCTCATTGCTATGCTCTCTATTCCCAATCCCGTCCCCTCACCACCCACCAAGCCAGCAGGTACTTCAAGCAAACATACAGGAATCACACAGTATATTCATTTTCTAGGGCTTCCATAGCAAAGCACCACAAAGTGGGTGGCTTAGAAAAACAGAAATATATTGTCTCACAGTTCTGTCTGCCAGAAGTCCAAAACCAAGATGTAGGCATGCTTTCTCAAGGATCTAGGGAAGAATCCTTTCTTGCCTCTTCCAGTTTCTGGTGGTTGCCCGCGATCCCTGGCACTGCTTGGCTTGTAGATACATCACTCCAGCTTCTGCCTCCAGTGTCCCATGGTGTCCACCTGTGTGTGTATATCTCTTCTCTTCTTAGAAGGACACCAGTCATATTGGATTGAGAGCCCATCGCTACCCCGGTAGGACCTCATCTTAACTAAATATATCTTCAATAACCCTGTTTTCAAATAAGGTTACATTCTGAGGTACTGGAGGTTAGGACTTCAACCTCTCTTTTGGGGGGACACAATTCCACCCATGATAGTTGCACCTCTCGATCTGAGTCCCCATGGATTTGTGCTGATCTTCAGAGTAACCATGGCCACGTTTTTACCTTCAGCTCTGATGGGCTTCATTAACCATGAAATCTCTAGGAGAAACTTAGAGTGAATTGAGGCCTAAGACATGTTCAATATGTAACCACGAAGTCCTCCTCCTTCTGAGCTTCATTTTATCATCCCCCCAACACCCCCCACCCCGTAGACAATTTTCCATAGAAGTGTTCCAGTTCTTCTCACTAACATGTGGTTATGGATTTGAGATATAGATATATATATATATGGCCCAGACACTCTCCATCCTGACCTGACCTACACTCAGTCTGGTGAAGTGAGGCAGTCCTCCACATAGCATTTGGGGTGTGGACCCTGTGACCTCTCAGAGACATCAGCGTACCTCTAACCTCTAAGGCTCTCCAGCTCTCTGTTTTGCCCGTAGAATGTTCACTCATTCAATTTCACAAGTATTTACTGAGTGATTTCCGGGTGTCAGGCACTGTTCTAGGCAATGGAAGTATAGTCATGAACAAAACAGACTAAAAGACTTGCCCTCATCAAGATGATATACTTGGGGGAGAAACAGAAAGAAAGAGAGAGAGAGAGAGAGAGAGAGAGAGAGAGAGAGAGAGAGAGAAGAAGGAGGAGGAGGAGGAGGAGGAGGGGAGGGAGGGAGGGAGGGAGGGAGGGAGGGAGGGAGGAAGAAAATATGTAATATGCCTGATGGTATAAGCGCTAAAGAGAAAATAAAGTATGGTAGCGAGATATAGACTGCTGGGGCTTACAATTTTAAATATGGTGGTGAAGAATGTCTTCCTTGAGAAGATAACATTTGAGAAAAGAGCTGAAGGCGGTGAAGGAGCAAGCCAAGTGGCTATCTGGGGGGAGAGCATTGCAGGCCAAGAGACTACCACACACCAAGACTCTGGGGTGTGTGACATGTTTAAGGAACAGCAAGGAAACCAATGCAGCTGGAGGAGAGTATGTGGGGAGACAGAAGTAGGAAGTGAGAGCAGGGAAGTGATGAAGGTAAAGATGGGGGCAGATTCTGCCGGGATGTGGAAGGACTGCGGCATATTTTAAATGTGACCCAAAGTCCATCCAATGGCATTTTCCGCAAATTGCTCCATTTTCTGGAAGAAACTGGCTTGCGACAGCTATTCTAAAGCCTACATCATCACCAGTACCATGGTAGAAATGAAGACCCAGCAGATCTGGTCTCAGACAGTAGAGCAGGGCAACAGACTTAAACAACTAATCCAAGCATGTCTGACACTGACCTTCTCAAGATCCAAACAGATTGATTGCTTAAGGCACTAAATAACATAGAGGAATGGGGGGGGGGGGGGATCAAATTTCCATTTGCAACTTCCTGTGGATGTATCAGGATAGGCCATGTTGCCATAACAAAGGAGTCAATAATAATTCGATGGCTTAAAGGATATAGAAGTGTTTCCCTTTCTCATGCGATAGTTCTAAGGTGAGCATTTCAGGCCAATGGGTGACTCTGCTCCACAGGGCCCCAGACTGACAGCAGCTCTGACATCTTCACCACATAGATTCCAGAGTTGCTCTAGTTGTCACTGTTCCCACCAACAGGAAGGGAGAAAACATGCAAGTCCAGGCCAGGGAGTCCCTCTTAGTCCAATGAGGTGGTAGCACACATTTCTTCTACTCACATTCCATTGTCAAGAACTACATGGTCCCACCCAGCCAGAGGACCCCATATATCTTTACACAGCATGCCGCAGAGTACCAGAAGTCTCTCTAGTCACCCAGCGGGGTACTCCTGTCACACACCCTCACTTCCTCCTTTACCCTTTTCCCTCCCCCGCCCCCACACACAACCATGCAGGCTCCCTTTCCAGCCAGAAGAGCCCACTGGGTTTGCTGGCCACGCTGGGCCCCTCGGCGACAGCTAGAGAACTTGGAGTTTTACCCACCCCCATCCTTCCTCACTTCCAGCAGAGGAAAGTGGAAAGAGCTCCCTGGAATGTGTCGTTCTTCCCCTACACTGCTTTACTTCCAAAACATTCTTGTGAGGCCTTTCTAGTGAATAAAATTCTCCACTTCATTACACAAGTAATTCAGGTTTGCTGGACAAAGGGTGCGTGTTGGGGATTAGCAAGAGATTAGGCCAGACAGGTAGGCAGGGCCAGCAAGCTGAGGGCTTTACAAATCCCTGTTAATAGAGCTTTCTCTTTACCCAAAGGGCAAGAGGAAGCCAGTGAGTGCTCTAGGCAAGACAGGACCCTGATTTGAGAGGTGTTTTAGAAAGTCATTCCAGTTATCAGGGTAAGAATGGACAGGAGGGTCTGAAATCGTAGGCTGGGGACCTGCCAGGAGAATGTCACAGTAATCGTCTCTGGTCTCAGTCTCTTCATCTGCAAAATGGGGATGATAGTGCTGCATCATAAGGTTGTTGTGAGGATTGAGGAAGGGGAGGCGTGGAATGTGCTGGGTGCATAGCAAACCCTCAGTAAATATCGGCCATTGTTCTTAATCCAAGTGCAAGGTGATGAGGCCTGCACTGAGATAGTGGCAGTGGAACTAGAAGAATCCAGATTCCGGAAATATTAAAAAGTTACAAACTGAAGGATTGCATGATTATGAAGTGAAAGAGAAAGAAGTTAAAAAAGGGTTATTAGTCACTGAGAGTGAGACCTTCCAGGGCGTGGGATGATAAGGTAACTCTGAAATGCCCGTGGGACATCATCCAGGTGGAGACTTCAAGTTGGCAGCTGAATGTACTGGTGTCAAGGCCAGAAGAAAACTTGGGCTGAAGATACGGTTTTGGGGTCTTCCTCCTAAAATAGTCATCGAAGCTTAGAAGCCAATGGCATTTCCTGGGGAGAATGGATAGCAAAGGAGAGGAGAGCCACGGGAAACTTAAGGGACAGAGCGAAAGGAGCCCTGGGAGGAAAAGGAGGACATCCAGGTGGAGGGAGAGGTCAGCAGTGTCACGGGCTGCCCGAGGCCGAGTCAGGTCAGGACACACAAGGTTGCATGGATTTGGTGAAGAAGACATCGTCGGTGGCTTTGCTGAGTGCAGTTTCAGTGGAGTGGCAGAGGTGGAATTGAGACATCAGTGGGGAGATGATGATGGGGTAATAGCAAGTGTAGTGCCTCCTGCGAGAGATTTGGCTTTGAAGGGAAGGCAGACATGGAGCAGACATGGAGGGGAAAGAGGTTCTAAGGAGAGATTTGAGCCCATGCAGATGCTGATAGGAGGGGTCAGGAGAGAGTGAGAGCGAGTGAGGATGTGTGATGGAATGAGGTGACCACAGCTGAGGGATGTCCCCATGGAGAAGGCGGAGGGGGGGGGGGGATTGCAGGTGCAGCAGAGGGACTGACCTTGGATGCGTGAAGGGGGGAGCCGTGGGGATGCAGGCAAGTTCCCAGGGGCTGAGGGAGGAGGTTGAGGACAGACCTAGGTAGATGTGACAGCTGAGCAGACTTTCTAAGTCATGTGAGAGGCCACACATGCTACAGGGATGTTGTCATTACACAACCACGGGTCAGGGACCCAAAGAGCCACAGGCAGACCTAAGGAACCCAGGGCCAGGCTGAAAGAGGCCATCGTGCCTGGGAAGCAGGGGGCCAGGCTCAGGGAAGTCAGATGAGGGTGCTGGGAGAGTGTGGGGGTACAGGCTGTGCCTGACTGAGAGGGCTGGTCTGCACTGAGCCAGGCTGGCGCTACCTTTCTCTTGCCAGTGGGACTTGGTCTGCGACTCCAACAAACTGAAGGAGATGGCCCAGTCTGTGTTCATGGCGGGCATACTGATTGGGGGGATCGTGCTGGGAGACCTCTCTGACAGGTAAGACACTGGGGCCTCCCAAGGGGGCCACAACCCGTGGAGATGACCCTGGCCCTCTCTGCCCCACCCATAAACCCCCAAAGAGGCAAAGAGCTGGGGGAGGCGAGAAGGGTGGTCCTTGCTGTGTAGCCTCGGACACGTCCCAGTCCCTTTCCCAGCCACAGCCTTCTCTCTGCCCCAAAGCCCTTGCAACCCTCCCCAGACCCAGCGGGGAAAGCCTCAAGGTTTTAGGACACCGTGCAGTGGCTGTGTGGCAGTGGAAGTGGGGTGAATGGACTGCTTAGAGATGGGTGGTTCTTTGACCCCTGCTGAAGCAGCTAAGCTATGTGTAGAGATGACTCATTAACTCAAACTTCTAATTGCAAACTTGTCTAAAAAAATAGCAATTACAAGCAAAGCACTGTCTGGGGCGGAAGTTACACGCTCTGCCTGGGAGGTTGGAGGTAGAAGGTGCAGCCCTTTACTGCGAGCCTGCAGTCACTAACCCGGGCTGGCTCACAGTGGCTAACCCAGCCCCTCCTCTCCTTTGAGCTGCAGGTTTGGCCGAAAGCCCATCCTGTCCTGCAGCTACCTGATGCTGGCGGCCAGTGGCTCAGGCGCAGCCTTCAGCCCCACCCTCCCCACCTACATGGCCTTGCGCTTCCTGTGCGGCTTCAGCATCTCAGGTGTTAGCCTGAGCACCGTGATCTTGAGTGAGCCGCAGGAGATGGGGGAGGGGACCGGGAGTTTAGGGAGCAACAGCCTGAAGCGGAGAGAGAGAGTAGACTGGGCCTGGCTCAACCATGGGCCCCCTATGACCTTGGTAAAGCAAGGTGTCACCCCTCTCAGGACCTCAGAGACCCCCTATACACATAACAACAGCAAACATAATAGCAGCAGCTGTCAATACTGAGGATTTACCCTGGACCTGTCACTCTGCTAGGCACACGATCTCATCCTGTCTACACACACTAGTAGGTAATACTATTATCCCCATTATACAGATGAGGAAATTGAGGCAAAACAAGGGAAGTCACTAGGCACTGGAAAGGCAGTCAAGAGAGTGGGCTTGGCAGCCAGACAGAGTCCTAAGTTTGAGTCCTACCTTCTTGAGCCTCAGCCATAGCATCTGTAAAATGGGGGCGATGAAGCCTTAGGATCAGAGTCAGATCAAGTAGCCAGTGGGGTGGGGGGGTGGGCAGGAGCATGTGTTTCCTCACAGGGACGTGCCCAGGGCCCAGCAGGACGCTGATCTGGTCCTTGGGCCTCTCCTGCAGATGTCGAGTGGGTGTCTACCCGGATGCGAGCCATCACGTCAGCTACAATCGGCTACTTCTACACCTTTGGCCAGTTCATTCTGCCCGGCCTGGCCTATGGCATCCCCCAGTGGCGCTGGCTACAGTTAACCGTGTCCATTCCCTACTTTGCCTTCTTCCTGCTCTCCTGGTATGTGGCCCTCTCCCCTTCACATCCTGTCTTAGGTCCACGAGAGCCAAACAGGGGAAGCCCATGCTTGACCAGGCTGGCCAACTACGTCTGTCCTGGGGACCACCATCCCAGAGTCAGGGCTTTCCAGGGAGGAGGAGTTACCAACACAAAGGCACGCTGCACGAGGGAGCAGGTGTCTGGGAGCATTCAGGGACTGCCTACGGCAGAAGAAGGGGTAAGTTGAGATGGATGGGATGGGGCCAGGCTGTGGAGAGCACAGAAAGCCAGGATGAGACAGAGACCACCTCTGACGGTGTCTGTGGTGCTGAAACTTCTGACCGAGCTTGTTTGTGAAATAACAGCACAGAAGGACAGGCTCAAGCAGGTGGGGATGAGAGACAGAAGGAGGTGACTGTATGAGCAGGAGGAGCAAGGAGACAAGTCTGAGAGGCATGTTGAAGGAAAAACCACAGTTTGGGGACCTTTGGATTTGAGATATAAAGGAAAGGAAAGCTCAAAGCCTGAGAACCTGGGACAATCTAGGCACCTGGGTCAGAGACCACCCCCCCACCCTGGTAGGTCAAGAGCTCATTCAACACATCAAACCTGAGGACACATTGAAGACAGGAAACGAATCTCCAGCAGGTAGTTGGAGCCAAAGAACAGGAAATAATGAACGAACTCAGAAAAAGAAACGACGTTGTGGAGCAACCCTTTACTGAGTACTGACTATGTACAAAACCCTGTTCCAGGCATTAACCTATATTGTCTCCAACCCTCACAGCTGGAGGGGGCATTATCCTTCCCATTTCACTGATGAGGAAACTGAGGCTCAGAGAAGTGAAGCAATCAATCCCCCAAGGTTACACAAAAAGATGCAGAACTGGGATGGGACCTCCATTTGGAAATGAGAAACAGAAGCTTCTAGAAGGGATGGGCAATCTTGGGGTGAGAGATGGTCAGAGGGTCCAGGGTGCAACCAGGAAATGTACACAGCCTTGAGGTGCGAGCAGAGAAGGAGCAGAGAGTCAGGAGACAAAATAAGGGCAGATGTCAACACAGTACAAGAGGTCAGGGCCCCTTCGTTGTGTAACAAGCCTCACTCACTCTGAGCCTCAAGCTGTCTCTGAGTAAAATGAAGATAATAATGCCTGTCACCCAGAGTTACATGCGCCTAGCCCTCAGGAAGCCTGACTCATTGGAAGCCACTTGTCATTTTTCTCAGGACGAGGAGGACAAAATCCAGGTCCTGATTGTGGTGACTGGGCGGAAGTCACTGATAATCTTGGGTGAGAGCAGGCTGAGAAAACTGTCAGGGCAGAAATGGAAATCAAAAGGCCAGGAGAGTGGGTGGGAGTCGGCCCTGGAAGCCACCACTATCAGCTGGGCCCAGTGGTTTGAGGCCACGTGACCAATGTCCACTCCCCCAAGGACCTTGCTGGAGCCAGGTCCTGAGTGCCTGTGGGGACTGATTTCACCTCAGACCAGCTTTCTCCAAACATCACTCCTTTCTCCCCACACTTCCGCCTCCCCGTTCCTCTTCACCTAGTGACTCTCAGGGACTGCTCAGGGCAAACCGACCCCGAAAGTACAGCCTAGAGGTGAGAAAGAAGGAGGTTGGCATCTCACTTGCCAAACCCAAGAACCCAGCATAGTCGGTCCTTTGCAGGGAGAATCCAAGGGTCCTCTAACCCATTCCCTAGGCCACAGGCCTAACCTCAGTCCCCTTCCCCAGCTGCCCTGGGACTGTAGCCCTGCCCCTTCTTCACCCAGGACCTGGAATACAGCCCAAGGAAGGCTGGGGAGGTGGATATGCAGGACCCTCCAGCTGTCCAGCCTCCAACGTGCTGTCCCTTCCCCAGGCCCCAGCTGCCTTGGCCTAGGGCGCAAGGCTCCTAGCTTAGGAAGATGCCCCACGATAACAAGCAGCCCAGGTAGGGAGCAGAGGAAAGGCTCTTGTAGAAGGAGAAGACTACACTGGAATTTGTGCTGGCTGCAGGCCCCCCAGGTGCAAAGCTTGGCCAAGTTGAAATTCCATGAAATCTGCAGTAAGGTCGCTTGGGTTTCTGGGCCTCCAACCCCTTGGTGCTGGCTATTGATGTTCTTCCAACTTCTCAAAAGGGCTTCTGGCATGGGGTGAGCGACTATGATGATTCTGGCCCCCAGGTGGGTACCGGAGTCCATACGCTGGATGGTCCTGTCTGGAAAGTCTTCGAAGGCCCTGAAGATTCTCCAGTGGGTGGCTATCTTCAATGGCAAGAAGGAAGAAGGAGAGAAACTCAGCCTAGAGGTAGGGGCCAAGAAGAATTGTAATCTGGGGCAGGAAACTGGGTTCTGACCTTGGGTTGTACCCTCCTCTTGCCTCTGTTCCTCTGCTCACAAACCAGCCTCACATTTGATGCTCTAAGCAAGCTCCTCTCAAGGCAGCAGGCCTGTACCCCCTTTCTTCTTCCTCCTGCCCACCAGCTGCTCACTAATGGCATCCCTCCCCTTCCTCTGCCCCAAGGACCTCAGACTCAACCTGCAGAAGGAGATGTCCTTGGCCAAGGCCAAATACAGCGTAGCGGACCTGTTCCGGATACCCATTCTGCGCCGTGTGACCTTCTGTCTTTCCCTGGCCTGGTAACCCCCCACCCCTCCCTGTCCACACTCTAGCACCTCTGCCAAGGCCAGGGTGATGAACAAGGCTTCCAGCAGGCTCACCTCTCAGGTGAGCAAAGCCTAGGGCACTTCCAAGAGGAGTCAAGAGATCCCCTACCCTGGGCTGCCCCAGCCCAGCCCTGACCTCAGAAATCTGCTGTGTCCTTGCCCCACACATTAGGGTTCGCTTTCCTCTGGGGTGACACTCACCCCACCCACAGGAAAAATGTTCCAAACCCCTTTACCAGCTCACATCCCCATGCTGTGCCTCTCTGCCACTGCTCCCCACTGGACCAGCTCTGCCCTCTGAGACCTCACAGAGCAGGACTGGTCCTCAGGGCTTGAGATAGAAACTGTGTTCCTCCTGAGACTTCTGTTCTGTCTGACATTCTACAGCTCCTTCAGAGCCCTTTCTGTGACCTGGTTCTAAGGCCCTTCTCCAGCCTGGCCACCTCCAAATAGGAGCCAATTTATCCAGGAACTCTTCTTCAAAAGTGATCCCACACTTCTGAGAAGAGAAGGCCAGGCGCTGGACCCATGTGCACTGCTCAGCTTCCACCACCTCCATTCTAGATGTTAAACTATTACCTAGCCAAGAGAGATCATTTACTGCCTCCTTTGGTCTCAGAGTCCCTCCAGCCCTGATATTCTCTGGAGTTAATTATGTGGCATCTTTGCCACCACACTCTTGACCATGCCCATATCAGACATAACCAATCAATCCCAGCACTTTCTCACTGAGTCCAGCCAGACACAATCTCAGAGACCTCAAAATGGTACTCAAGCAGTCCCTACTAATCAGTTGCAGGCGGCACAAAAAAAATGAAACTATTCATCATCCTGGTGACCCATTGACCAGAACAGGGAAAGGCCTCAGCCTGGCAGAAGGTGCTAATCAATCTCTGCCTGCCCCTCAGGTTTGCCACCGGTTTTGCCTACTACAGTTTGGCTATGGGTGTGGAAGAATTCGGATTCAACCTCTACCTCCTCCAGCTCGTCTTTGGTGGGGTCGACATCCCAGCCAAGTTCATCACCATCCTTTCCATAAGCTATCTGGGCCGGCACATCACCGAGGCCACTACCCTACTCCTGGCAGGAAGTTCCATCCTGGCTCTCATCTTTGTGCCCTCAGGTGAGAAGCTGGAACTACCCCAGAACCTTCTGAAAGAGGCTGACCCATGCAGGCCAGTGTGTCTGTGGGTATCACGGGCTGCCACAGGCTGGGAAGTTGGGGTAGCAGGGATTCCGGTTCTGCTGTCCCTAATTCACTGTTACCTTAAGCAGGTCCCTGTGCTGTCTGGGGTCAGGTCTCTCATCTAGAAAATAATTCAATTGAGCTAGATGCTATCACGGCTCCTTTCCAGATCGGACTTGCACTGGGCAAAGTATGCTGATGTCTGGGTGGTGCACAGAAGTGCTCAAGGTTGGGTACGGCCTGTGTGGCATCACTGCAGAAAACGAGCTGGGACGGGGACTCAGCAGAGCCCAGTGCTCACGGAACACCCTGCAGCCTATTGCACCACTTCCCTTTTGTAGAGATGTTTGCATGTTGACACACCTAAATCCTTCCAAAGGAACTTGGGATACTTTAGGACAAGAACACCTACAACAAAATATAAATGGGAATAGGAAATCCGAGCCAGGAAAAAAATCACAAATGCAGCAGGACACAAACCTGCAAAGCCCTAGGAATGGCAGAGTGGCTATCACTCAGCTTTTAGTGTGGATCTGAGCTTCACAGCAGCCAAAGCAAAAAAGGGAGACAACATCTGCTGAGGAGGAAGAACACTCCGGCGCTCCTGAGCCCTAAGGCCCCACATGTCCTTCCCTCTGCAGACTTGCAGACCCTGAGGACGGTACTGGCTGTGTTTGGGAAGGGATGCCTGTCAAGCTCCTTCGCCTGCCTCTTCCTCTACACCAGCGAGCTCTACCCCACAGTCATCCGGTAGGTTCTGGGCCTAGGGCTGGCCCGGCCAAAGGATACAGGGTCAGGTGGGATGGTGGCATCCTCCTGACCCCTTCCCAGGAGTCCTAGCGTTGTCCTCTAAGAGCCTCACACACAGGCTGCCAATCCCTGCTCTGAACTCTCCCAGGCAAACAGGCATGGGCATAACTAACCTGCTGACCCGCGTGGGAAGCATGACAGCCCCACTGGTGAGAATCACGGGAGAGATGCATCCCTTCATCCCCAATGTCATTTTTGGGACCACCGCCCTCCTGGGAGGCAGTGCTGCCTTCTTCCTGCCTGAGACCCTCAATCGACCCTTGCCAGAGACCATCCAAGACATGGAAAACTGGTCAGTCCCCAGCTTCTGGCCCGATCAATGTTCCTCCTTGGGGGAGCAGGTCTAGGCCCAAGACTTTTCCTGAGCTTTCTTTCCCTAGGTCCCCACGGGCAAAGGAGCCAAAGCTGGAGTCAGACGCAGAAAAAGCTACCCAGAGGATCCCTCTGCAGCCCTGTGGACTGGACCTGCGCCCCAGCTGAGGGCAGCAGAACCCCCTTTCCCTGCCTCCAGAGACTAATCCCAGCCAGGTCCTGCCTGCCTCTGGGCTCCGCAGGCATTTGGAGGTGCCCTGGGCGGGTCCATGCTCTTAGGACAAAGTTTCCGAGAGTTTGTGAAGGTTCACAGCCTTCCCTTACCCCTCTGTCCTCATCCTCCCTGCAGCCCAGGCCCTGCCATTCTTCTGCCCAGTCCTTCCCCACTTTCACCTCTCCCATTGTTCCCGCTCCAGATTCCCTGCCTCGATCCTAACAAAGACAGCCTTCCCTTCTTGCCCTCCACCCCTTTCTTCAATGGGAGGTTTCAATAAATGGCAATGAAGAACGCATGCTGCTCAGGAAGAGGGAAGGGGAAGGGGGCAGGCCTCTGTGTACCCATGTGAGCTGCACATGTACCCATCTGTACCCGTGTACAAGCAAGTGTGGGCATATAGGTTCACACAAGCTGGCCTGATGTGAACATGTACGTGCATGTGGAGTGCCCTGAGTGTTACATACACCTTACGTCTCAGTCTGCTCCAGCTGCTACAACAACATGCCACGGACTAGGTCACTTAAACCACAAACATTTCTTTCTCACAGTTCTAGAGGCCTCGAAGTCCAGGATCAAGGTGCTGGCAAACTCAGTTCCTGGTGAGGGCTCTCTTCCTGGCTTGCAGCTGGCCACCTTCCAACTGTATCCTCATATGGAGGAGAGACGGGAAGCAAGTTTTCTGGTGTCTCTTCCATAAGGGCACCAATCCCATCATGAGGGCCGCACCCTCATGACATCATTTAACCCTAATTATCTCCCAGAGGCCCCACCTCCAATTACCATCTCACTGGGGGTTAGGGCTTCAACATATGAATTGGGCAGGGACACAATGCAGTCCATAGCAAGTCCTGTGCTTGGGTGTGTCTACATGTCCCAGAAAGCATGTGAGCAGATGAGTGCACAAACCCAGAGAGGCAGCAGACAGAAGCCGGGGCTCCTCCAGTCCTGATCGTCCTGCCTTGCTTGCCCCAAGTCTCTGCTCCATGTCCAGCTCCAGACCCATCAGACAGTTTTGTCTCCTATTTAACTGAGAAAACTGCAGCCAAAGCTGACCACTTTTGATGTCTGCTGCCATGTTTCCCACGGTCAGTCTAATCGCAGCAGAAAAGCCACTCCTCCATTGGGGGCCTGCATCCAGCCTCTCCCACCAGCCACTATCCGCTTTCCCCCTTGGGTCTCTCCCCATTCCCTTTCTCCTGGTTCCTTCTGTCACCAGTTAAAGAAGCTCAAGCCTCTCTTATCTTAACAAAAACCAAACAAGCAAACAAACCCTCCTCGGATCTCCCTCCAGAGATCGCACTGTCTCTTCCTCCCATTCACAGCCAAACTTCACAGAGGAGGCGTCTGCCTCCCCTGCCTCCACATTCTAACCTCATACCTCTCCATACTGGCTCCTACCCTTTCCCTGAAACTGCTCTCACCAAGGACACTCATCACCCCTCTGCTGAATCCATAGGTCACTTTTTGTCCCTCCTCTTACTTGGCCTCTATGCAGATTTCGTTCAATTGGCCACACCCTCCTTCCTTGGTTTCTGAGATGCCACATGCTTGCAGCTCGTTCCCACACTCAGGCTGTTCCTTCTCAGTCTCCTTTGGCATTTCCTCAAGGGTCTACATCCCCAGAACCTACTAACTGAACACTTACATGACCCCACACCTCTGGACCAGAGGGCACTGCTGATCCAAATCTCATTAATCACGTGTTCTGTCCTCGGCGGGGATTTGAGCCATGGAGGTTCTAGTCCATCTCTCAGTCCTTGTCCTGGCAAGGCAAGTTAGCAGGAGGGTGGGCTCGCCCCGATGCAAGTAGAGAAGAGAAAGCCAGCAAGCAGAGGAAGAACGAAGCAGGTGCACAAAGGAAAGAACAAGTGACAACAGGGGCCCAGATAAGTAGAACTGGTGAGACTATTTGCACTGATTCTTCGTGGATTTCAAGTCCCAGATTCTTATCAGCCCTGGATGCACTTTCTGACCTGAGGTCTAGTAAAGAGCCCTGAATTCTCCAAATAAATTCCCCTTTTTGTTTAAGCTAAACTTGAAGATTTCCATTCCTTGTAACCAAATAATTCCAAAATCAGCTCCTCTTCTTCTATCATCTCTTAAACGCTGACCTTCCTCAGAACTCGCTCCTAGGACCTCTTCCCCTAATAACCTTTCCAGCACTGTCCAATGGAAATATGATGCAAGCCACCTATGCAGTTTAAAAATGCCTAGTAGCTATTTTTTAAAGGTAAAATTATTTTAATATCATATATAATAATAAATTTTATTGAACCCTGTGTATCCATATATTACCATGTCCACATGTAATCAATATAAAAGGTATCAATGAGAAATTTTATAGCCTTTAGTTCATACTAAGTTTTCAAAATATGGTGTGTATTTTATCCTAACGGCGTGTCTCATTTCAGGTGAACAGTGTTCAGTAGTGGCTGGTGGCTACCGTCCTTGGCAACTCAGACACACCCCAGGGCTTCGATTATCAGCCACAGCGCTAACTACTCTCAAACCTATATTTAGATAATTAAGAGAAAGCTTAATAAACATGAAAGAGATCATATTGTACCCCCGCTTCAACCTGTCAGTGACTTCCCATTGGGATGAAGTTGAAACTGTTACAAGGCCTGTCGTGCTCAGGCCCCAGCCTGCTTCAACGGCTTCAGTTTTCAGCACCCTCTACCTTGTACCCTGAAATCCAGCCTCATCCCACTTCTTTCAGTTCTTAGACTGCACCGACCTTCTCTGACCCCTGCCCTCCTTCCATGCCCAGCATTTGACTTGTCCCCATCCCATTCCCACTGCACTTGGCTTAGAGTCAGCTGTCCATGGGCCCCAAGGGCTCCCTTGGCCTGACGGGATTTCAACCTGGAGGGAGAAGAATTGGGCTCCGTGAAGAACACTAGCCACCGTACTCTACCTCACCTTTCTGCTGTCCACTATTCAGGTAGCTCCCAGGATGTGCTGTTCCAGAGTATTTATTGCAAAGACACAAAGGAAGGGAAGGGAAGGGAAGGTGCCCAGAAAAGCACTTCCCAGTCACGTGATAAGGGCTTCTGGTGAACTGGGAGGCCAGTCAGGATGTACTGACCCTTCACACGGCTCATTCTTCTGGTCATTCCCAAACCCCGTTCTGGACCCCATCCTCTCTCCAGCTCACCTTATTCCTCTCCCACTCCAGCTCTTCCTGCTTCTCCCACTCCCATCTCTCTGTGCCTGGGCAGGGCCTCCGAATGGCTCGGTGACTTGCCAATTAGGCCTCACGCTGAGCCACCTCATTGGTTACTGGCCTTATGTCTAGCCTTTAAGTGGCAGTCTTTGGATGAACTTCTAATTTCTGCACCATCCATTGGCTGGGGTAGCCAGGCTCATAGTTTGGCTCCTTGCTCAGAATCTTGCTATGGGCCTGACAGCCACTCAGAGTCTGTCAGACTTCTCTCCAGGTCAATCTTTTCAAATTCATATTTAGGGAACGTGATCTGAGCAAGACTGTTATCTCTGGTCTGTTACTTAGTTATTTGAAAAGTGTCAAAATAATAAAAATAAAAATCACGTGTAGTCACAATCCTTAAACACCATTTATTTAACAGAATAAAATTATGCAAAACCCAGGTGTCTCAGAAAATCTGGGCTATGTGATAGCTGCTAGCATGGTAGAAAGAGAGATGGAATCAAAAGGGCTATGTTCTAGAATTGCTTGCTATGTGACCATGGACAAATCCCTTGCCTACTCTGAGCCTCAGTCTCCTTACCTTCATAATGAGACATTTTTACCTGTATGATGGCATTAATCTCTGATTGCCTGTGGTTCTGTGTCTCTTGGCCAATCAGAAGTCCCTAGATTTGACCCGTTTGTCCCTAGAGGATAGTTCCTGGCTCTGCAAATCATTTGCCATACGACCATTTCCATCCAGAAACTCTCCAAGAGCTGGGAGGCTGCTGAGGAATTCCCGTGCTAACCAGATGATGCCAGGAACCAACCACAACTCAGTCCCTGGAGTCTCCAATTGACCCTTGTCCAGACTCAACCTGGCCAGAATCTGGTCAGGCACTAGGGAGGGCACTCTTCTCCAAGGCAGGGTTGGGCACAAGCTCAGAGAAGGAGGGACCCACCACCTCCACCGCTGCCCTCAGCACTCCGCCCACTCCCCCATGAGGGTACCAAGTCCTGGCAGGAGACTGGCCTCAGAGCCCCAAGGTGTTTGTCCAGCTGTCCTCACAACCCCAGGCCACAAAGCTCTTATATACTTTGGCGTGGAGCATGTTTTCAGGCATCTGGCCGCCCACTGCGTCCCAGCCCAGAACCAACAATGGGTGGGAGAAGGGAGACCAGGCTGAGCCACATCCTTGTCTGGGCCTCCCTTCTTCTCTTCTGGACATATGAGACCGGATGGTCTCTAAGACTTCTTTAACTGGGCAGTCCACACCTCTAGAGCAACCGTGAGAGGTTGGCTTTGAAATTAGACAGAATAGGTCTGAGCCAGTCTAGGACCTCATGCATCCCAGGGCCTCGATAGGCAATAAACACCCTCCCAACTTAATACACAAAAGTGTAATTTGTGTAAACTGCTCGACAACCGGGCATCTTGACTCCTTCCAAGAGAAGTCAGAAATCAAACTGCTTCGCCTCCACAAGATGAAAATTGTGCCCATCAGAAGAATTGAGAATTTCTCCTTGCCCTCATGGCCCTTTGTATCAGCTAATTTGTACAGGGCCTGGGGTATCTCCTGTAAAACTAGCCACCATGTTCAGACATACGCCAATACATCCGATGAAGAGGGATGGAGAGTCAGTCAGTAGGAACCAGACTGCAGAGAGAGACAGTCAGAGACCCCAAGTGAAAACATATCACAAAGGGCAAGTGGTGGCCCAGCCATCGAGTTAGAAACATGGTAAAGAACGTTAGACTAGACACAAGAAGACTGGGTCCTGATTGGGCCCTTCAGGGGTAGGCCTGGGCAAGGAAAGAGTGGCAGCACTTTGGAGCCCAGGCTATTCTGTGTACTCAAGCAGAACGTGGAAGAGGAGTTCTCTTCCTCACCTTGCAAAGAGTGTGCCCACTTGAACGAGAATTTTAGAAATATTTTCGTTAAGAGTTGCCTGCATGACTGGAATATCCTTTGCCGAGCAAGATTGGTCACTGTACGAAATAAGTCTGAGATATCTTTTAGAGTGAGGTTTCTCAACCTTGGCACTATTGACATTTTGGATCCAGAAAATTCTTGGTTGGGGGGGGCTGTCCTGTGCACTGTAGGATGTCAGCAGCACCCCTGGACTGTACCCACCAGAAGCCAGTAGCACCACCACCCGCAGTGGTAACAACCAAAAGTGTCTCCAGACACTGCCAAATGTTCCCTGCAAGGCAAAGTCACCCCCAGTGGAGAATCACTCTTCTTAGGATAAGATGTGCCTGGGCATATTTTCTCTCTAAAGTCAATATGATATTCTTATCTTTTTACCAAAACCAATGATAGAAACGGCTTGTAATCACTGAGCTATGGCACAGGGGCTGCTTTAAGATCTTTACCTATATTCGCTCATTTAACCCTCCAACAACTCAATGAGTCCAACACGACTATTCCCCCCCAATACTGCAAACAAAACACTGAGATACAGAGGAGTTTAGCAACCTGCCCCTGGCACACAGCCAGTAAATGTGGAATGAAGATTTAAATCCAAGTAAGCTGACTCCAGAGTCCATGTTTTATATAATATGCAAGTGAAAAGCAGAGGCTGTGACCTGCTCTCTTGGCATACACCCAACCCATGATCCAACCAATCAGAGCCCATAGATACTCACCCAATCACAGCTCAGCACTGCCCTGATCATAAGCAATGTCAAGTGATTTACAGTTGTGGCGAGAAGTAAAATAAGTTCATGTTCATTGCAAAAAGGGGAGGGCGGCAGATTTGAATCAGGATAAGTTAGATGGTGGAAGCTGAGACACTGACAGAATCCATCTACATCATGTACGATGTTGGTCTTAGTTCCCACTCCTTGAAAAGCAGCCTCTGACCTCTATTGTTTCTTCCAGTTAAACAAACTATGGTCTTACAAGATGTGAGCTGTCCTCAGAAGACCGAGGAAGGTTGCCAATTTTAGCAAATAAGAATACAGAATGCCCAGTTAAATTTTAATTTCAGATCAATAAATAATTTTTTAGTATAAGTGTATCCCATGTAATTTTAAGGACATACTTACACTAAAAAAAATTTTTTTTATTTGTTAGTCTGATAAATTAACTGGGTGTCCTATGTTTTCTCTGGCAAGCTTCCCAAAGACAGACTGTTAGGATCCTGTCTGCTAAAAAGGACAGAAGCCCCTCAAGAGGCCAACACACTTCCCACAACACAGTCTTCTCATTAAAAGGAAGACAAGGTCCCACGCTGTCCTCTCCTCCCCACAGATGCCCAGATGGGTCCCCCCGGTCCATCCTCTCCCACTACCCCCACCTCAGTCATCCTCTCCTGCCCTTTATACCCATTTGGAGAAATTCTACTGGCACACGTATGCTTGGAGGGTTAATCATTCTGATACCAAGTCACACTTTAACTCATTCCCTCCAGACCAAGGATTAAACCGTGCCCACATAGGGGTCAGGACTACAGCAGGCCCTGAAAGCTGAGACCCCACCAAGTGAGAAGAGGCTGCAAAGGAAAGAGAGGGATAGAACAAGGAGAGAGAGAAGGAAGGAGGGGCAACCTGGCCAGGCTGCTGTCCCCCCTAGAGGGCCAGCTCAGATTCAGCTCTAGGAGCAACTCAGCTGAGGAAGCAACAGCAGCCCCTCTCCTCCAGCAAAGGACGGCAAACAGACACACACACACAGACGAAGGCCTTCAGACTAGAAGTCCTCAGCTCCCAGCCACTCAGCCGGGCCTGGCCCCATGGCCTTCAATGACCTCCTGCAGCAGCTGGGGGGCATCGGCCGCTTCCAGCAGATCCAGGTCACTCTGCTGCTCCTCCCCATGCTCCTGATGGCCTCCCACAACACCCTGCAGAACTTCACGGCCGCCATCCCCACCCACCACTGCCGCCCACCTGCCGACGCCAACCTCAGCACGGAGGGAGAGGCCTGGCTGCCTCGGGACAGACAAGGTCAGCCCGAGTCCTGCCTCCAGTTCACCTCCCCCCAACAGGGACCGCCCTTTCCCAATGGCACAGAGACCGATGGCGTGGGGGCCACAGAGCCCTGTACCAATGGCTGGATCTACGACAACAGCACCTTCCCTTCCACCATCGTGACTGAGGTGAGGATACCTGGGGCCCCCTCCCTGTGCCATCCAGATTGTGCCTTCCCCTCTGAAACACACACACACACACACACACACACAGTCTCAAATTCTCCAGAGGCCATATAAGAAGACAGAGAAAGTGTTCAAGACGGGGTCCTTTGTAGGAAATGTGAATGTGGGAGTTGCAGGGCCAAGAACAGTCTCTCAGCTCCTGGTCTCAGAGAGACAAAGAGCAAAAAGAAGTCTCAGGGGAAGAGCATGACAGCCCTCAGAGGGCCCGCCTGAGGGAGGGGAAGGGCTGCCCTGCAGCTCAGGCTCACCTCTGCCTGACCCTTGCCCCCTCTCCGCACAGTGGGACCTCGTGTGCTCTCGCAGGGTCTTACGCCAACTGGCTCAGTCCTTGTACATGGTGGGGGTGCTTCTCGGAGCCATAGTGTTCGGGCACCTGGCAGACAGGTCAGTGCTGGGATTGGGGGCTCCTTGGCTGGGCTCCAAGGGTGTAGGTGGGAGGTGGGCTTTCCTAACTGAGGCTGCTTTGAGGACCTACTTCACAGGTCCTCAAAAGACCTCCATCCCAGGACCTCAGCCAGGGCAAGCAGTCCTCTGCCTGCCCAGCCCGTAGTCCTCAGGACCCCTCCTGCACATCTTCTCTCCCCCACAGGCTGGGCCGCAGGAAGGTGCTGATCTTGAACTACCTGCAGATAGCTGTGACAGGGGTCTGTGCGGCCTTCGCTCCCAGCTTTCCCATCTACTGTGCCTTCCGTCTTCTCTCGGGCATGTCGATAGCCGGCATCATCCTCAACTGCATGACGCTGAGTGAGGGCTGCTGGAGGGCAGGGCAGGGCCTCCACTCACTCCTCTCCCCGCCCCCGTCCTGAGCGCCGTCTGCCCTGCCTGCCAACATACAGCTTTTTTCTTAGACTCACACCATCTTGGGCCCTCATTTAGATCTGGGCTTGCAAACTCCACAGTGAGGTACAGGTGGTTCCTATAAATGACTAGAGCATACTGGGTACAAGATGCATTAGGGAGTGGGGAGGACTGTGTCTGCAGCAGTGTCACACCCATCCAGAGGGGCCCCAGCCACTCAGCTGGTCCAGCCTGGGGGTCTCAGGGCTGGCACATCCTCCCCTCTCTTTTTTATTATTGTGAAATAGCCCAAGTTTGTAATGGCGGCAATGAATTCTGATGTTCTGAACATAGGGCAAGCCAGCATGTTGTAGAGCAAACCCATTTATGGACTGCACATGGCCTGTCCGGGAGCCGTCACTGTGCTCCGTCCTGATAGGTCGCCCCCTCCCCGTGTTTCTCAGATGAGAAACCTGAGGCTGGGGAGAAGGGAAAGGACATACCCAAGGTCATCCTTCAAGCCCTGAAGGGAATCAAGGATTTAAGATTCTCTGAACTAAAGGAATTAACCAGGACTAGGCGAGGGCCCTGGCAAGACACCTAGAGAATCCAGCCCCAAGCCCAATCTATTTCCAGGCCGCTGCCCCAGGAGCCCACCAGGGACGGAGCTGGGCCTCTTCAGACCGCAGCAGAGAGGTGCTCTCCCTCCCACCTTGACTCTCCAGGATGGAGGAAAGCCGCGGCCTCCTCCAGGCTGCTCTGGCCACTGAGGCTGGAATGGGCCCAGGCTGAGGAAGGCCCGAGGAATGGCTGCTGTTGAGGATGGACTGAGTGATCAGAGACACTCTGAAGGCAAAGGGCACCCTAGCCAGGACTGTAGTTCAGAAGAGCAAAACACAGCCGGGGAGTAGAGGGATAATCCTGGGGATTCTGAACCCACCTCCCCACCCCTGAGGCTTCCGCTTCCCCTGTCGTGGTACCCAACCTCATTTGCTGTATCTTCCACTGAGCCTTGGGACACACCAAGGTTTGGATGGAGACCTGGCAGCCCAGGAAGTTGCACCTCTCTGTTCTAACCCTCTTTCCAGATGTGGAGTGGATGCCCATCCACACGCGGGCCCATGTGGGCACCCTGATTGGCTATGCCTACAGTCTGGGCCAGTTCCTCCTGGCTGGCGTGGCCTACGCTGTGCCCCACTGGCGCCAACTGCAGTTGCTGGTCTCTGTGCCTTTTTTCGCCTTCTTCATTTACTCCTGGTACGTGGGGTGTGGGCGAGGGTGCCACAGGAGCCCAGAGGGCTGCGAGGGACAAGACATCCTTCAGATCTCATGAAACTCCCACCCCACAGAATCAGAGAAGGTCAAAGCCCAAATGTCAAACCCAGACCAGTGCCTGAGTCTGATAGATGGGGAAACTGAGGCTGTGAGGGGAAGGATTTGCTCCAGGGAGTCCAATTCTCTGGCTTCCCCCAGGTCTCCAGCCTGCCTGTACCGCTCCCTTTACCCAGTAGTACCCAAGAGCTGAGTTCCTGGGAGAATGAGTCGTCACCAAGTTGGGCACTGCTTTGCGGTCCTAGAGAAAGGGAGTTGACAAAGTCCCTGTGCAGGGGGCTTAAATAAAATCCCACTACAGGCCCCTGGCAAGCCCACCCCCTGCCCCCAGCCCAGCTGACTGGTACTGAAGCCATACCCACACTCACCCCCACCCCCGCTCCCAGGTTCTTCATCGAATCGGCCCGCTGGTATGCCTCCTCCGGGAGGCTAGACCTCACTCTGAGGGCCCTCCAGAAAGTGGCCCGGATCAATGGGAAGCAGGAAGAGGGGGCCAAGCTAAATATGGAGGTGAGACCCCCCCAACATCTCTCATGACACCCCCCAGGGCTCCAGCCCGAAACCCTGAACTCAGGTCCCAGGACCCAGTGGGCTTCCCTAAGTAAAGGGCTAGGCTGAGAAGAGCTCCTGGGGGAGTCCAGGCCCTGAACCCTGCCCATCCTGGCAGGTGCTCCGGGCCAGTCTGCAGAAGGAGCTGACCATGGGCAAAGTCCAGGCCTCAGCCATGGAGCTGCTCCGCTGCCCCACCCTTCGCCGCCTCTTCCTCTGCCTCTCCATGCTGTGGTAGGCCCAGTCAGACAGACCAAGAGACAAACAGCTGGCTGGAGAGAGGGGATGCAATGGGTGGGGAAAGCCTGAGAGGGAGGGAAAGTCAGCTGGCCTACCATGAGGGGCAAAAATCCTCCAGCAGGGGGAGTCTTGAAGAAGCAGCCGACCTCCAGCCTCCGTTCAGTTCTTGTCCTCAAACTGGGCATCGAACTCCCCTCCATTTTCTTCACCTTTTATCAACTCTATTCCAATACAGAAACACTTCCTCAGGATTGGTGGCCCCCAGAGTCAATAGAATTCCATCATGAAGGCAGATACCAGTCTGGCTTGAAACCATTCGGAGACTTTACTGGCCTTGTGGAACCTGCCAACAGCGCAGGGGCAGGCACTAACATGCCGAAAGCTCATCTCTGAACGCACATATTGGCTAAGGCTGATTTCAGTCAATAATCTTCCTTTCCCGTGGCAACATTCTCCATTATCCTTCTCATGTGCTACCCTCCTGATCCCATCCCATAGCAATCCCATGACAGTTAAGAAAGGCGTGGTCAAAAGGAACAACCCCACCAATGAATTATTTGCTCCCAACTTGGGATTTACTCGAGGCTGTAGGTTCTATCCAGTAACCTGAGCTTCATTTTGTGGGCTTTGACACTTTCAGAAGCACAATACCTATCCCAGCACCATGGACAGGTCCTGGGAGGCTATTGCCACTCCCAAAGCCTTGGCCCTAAAGATATGGCTTGGCTATCCACCTGTCTGTCCTCCCTCAGTCCAGTTTCAGTAGATATGATTAAGACCAAAACTATGTGAATCCTACATAGCAACCAAGTGAAAAGTTCCTAAAACACTAGGACACTTGTTATCAGAAGACTGAAAATTTGGGATGCGGCAAGACTTCCTCACCATTTAAACTGGATACTAAATGTTAGACGAAGGATTAGCTGAGGCAGATTCCAGTTCCTTAAGCAGGGTGCTCAGTGCAGCTCACTCTATTTTGAATGAGCAGCCACATGTAAGCCTTCCTAACAAACCCCACACCCCTCATCCCTCCCCACTAGGTTTGCCACTAGCTTTGCCTACTACGGGCTGGTCATGGACCTGCAGGGCTTTGGGGTCAGCATCTACCTCATCCAGGTGATCTTCGGAGCTGTGGACCTGCCTGCCAAGCTCGTCAGCTTCCTAGTCATCAACTTCCTGGGGCGCCGGCCTGCCCAGATGGCCTCACTCCTCTTTGCAGGCATCTGTATCCTGGTCAATGCTGTGATGCCCCGGGGTGAGCACTCACAAGTCCGTTGGTCCTTCATCCATGGCCTCATCCCCAGACATGACCCACCTTCTCAGAAGGAGGGGGGCCAATTCCTCCCAGCCCCCACTCCCAAGATCCTGCTGACACCCCTCCTTTCTCTCTAGACCAGTCCATTGTCCGAACCTCCCTTGCTGTGCTGGGGAAGGGCTGCCTGGCTTCCTCCTTCAATTGTATCTTCCTGTATACTGGGGAGCTGTACCCCACGATGATCCGGTGAGTGGCAGCCTAATGGGGGATGTTGGGGCAAAGCATTCCTCTGCACTCAGGTCAGACCCCAGAGCATGGTCCAGCATGACCAGCCCAACGCCCCCTCCCAGTACCCATCAGTGCAAGGCACATAGCAGCCCCTCGATACATAGCTGGTGGCCTGGCTAACGTAGGTGTGACTGCCCACTAAGACCTTACCTGACCCTAGAAGAAGAGCTCAGAAGGAGCCACCAACTGGGACAGGGTAGAAGAAGACATATCTCAGAGGCAATGAATTGAAGACCCCCACCTTGATCTTCAAAGTACAAGTTAGAATCTGACACCAAACTTAAGTTCCATCTATAAACCAAGAGGTATATCTGAAACCAAAGACCCCAAATGTGGAAGTACTTTCCTATGAAAGAAGCCATACTTGATGGTATGCCAGGTATGGATAAACATAGCACAGTTTGTCCAAGGGCCAAGATGGGGTGGAGGGAGTATTTTTGAATTTTGAAACAAGAAACTCATGTCTATTTTAAGAATGGGATGCAAAATCCACCCAAGATGTCAATGAAATGTCAGGCTTCCCTAAGCTATTTGGAGTGAGAACCCTGAGGGTTCATGGTTACTGTGGCAGCTCTCATGGGATTTCAGGGGAAAGAACAAATGTATAAGGTACTCATTATGTGCCAGGCGCTGTCTTAAACTTTTTACAATTATCAACTCATTCAATCCACATAACAAGACTATCAGGTAGGTATTACGATTATTTTCACTTTACGCATGAAGAAACTGAACCTCAGAGAAGTTAAGTGACATGCCCAAGGTCACACAGCTTGTAAGTGAAAAATCTTGGATTTGAATCCAAGCAGTTTGTCTCCCGAATCAATGTTTTTAACCTCTGCTCTCATAGAGAATGTTCTGAACCTATTCTTACTTAACTTGCAGTTTCCAGGTCCGTTCCCCTGGGGATTCTAATCTAATAGGTCTGTGTGGGGCTGGGGCAACTGTAACTCCAAAATCCCCCAGGTGATCTGAGAACAGTTGGCCTCCCTCAACTGTCTGATCTGACTGCTAAGGGAACTTAGGCCCAGAACAGAAAAGGGACTTGCCCAAGATTGCACAGCAAGTTAAGGGCAGCAGCAAAATCAATCTCCTGATTCAATGGCCGGGACCTTCCCAACCTGTTTTTGTTTTTTTCTTTTAATCTCTCAAACAAATGCTAAATTGGCTCACTAATCAAATGGGGAACAGAGGAGGCACCAAAGGGCACCTGAGTACTTCAGCATTCATGCCAGAACACTTACAATATCTACCCTCTATGGCCCCCGCAGGCAGACAGGCCTGGGAGTAGGCAGCACGATGGCCCGAGTGGGCAGCATTGTGAGCCCACTGGTGAGCATGACCTCCGAGCTCTACCCCACCATGCCTCTCTTTATCTACGGCACCGTCCCTGTGGCTGCCAGCGCTGTCGTTTTCCTCCTGCCGGAGACCATGGGCCAACCACTGCCGGACACAGTGCAGGACATAGAAAACAGGTGGGCCCCCACCCAGAGAGAAGCAAGGACTTACCCCAGGTCACACATCCAGATTGGGGTGGCACTGAGACTCAAACCCACGCCACCTTTTCCAGGCCAGGGCTCTTTGTCCCTGTTTCCCCAGGTGGCTGAGTCTCCTAGCATCCTTCCTGGGCTCCCAGCTTCAGGGAGGGGTAGATGTTTGTGGCAGAGAGTTGGCAGCTGGGCACAGCTAAGTGGAGAGGCCCTGGGAGCCCCCAGTTCTCAGCCCTGGCCTGGAGGCTGCTTACCTAGGTCACCAATCTCCTGCTCCCCAGGAGGAGAGGGAAACCGAAGCGACAGCAGCAAGAGCGGCAGAAGCAGATGGTCCCACTCCAGGCCTCAGCACAAGAGAAGAACGGACCCTGAGCAGCGGCCTTACAGAGCCCTAAAGGGAATGAGGGTGCTACAGGTCCTCAGCCACCCACACCAGGAAGGAGAAGGGGGATGGCAGCCCAAGCATGAGGGGCTATGGTCCAGGGAAGTACCTCCCCAGGGCCCCCCTCTCTGAATAGATTTCACCAAGACCACATCATTAAAAGGTTTGTCTGCGTGCGGCATCTCCCTTTGTCTTGTCTTAAAGGTAACAGCCACTACATATCAGCCAGTTTCGGGCCCAAAAGGTAATACAGCTCAGTCCCTACCCTCAACCCCCAGGACTTTCCAAACCATCCCAGACCTTGACACCCTCCCCTGTTCCCTCTTTCCTCCCTTATTCTCTAACATATTCAAATATTTCTGTGAATTTTAAATACTTATTCCCTCCCCTTCCCTGTCAGATTGAAAATTAAAGAGACTAAAATGAAAGCAACCAATCAGAGGCTTTGTTTTAGGCTCCTCCTCCTCTGTGAGTGCAAATGGGAACCTCTAGTAGCAAAGGGGGTGAAAAAGGATGACCACAGCTGTGACGTCAGGATGCTGACCCCTGCTTCTTTAGATTCCAGAAGACTCCAGACTCAAAACCAGTTTGTCACTTCCAGTTCTGCTGCTGGAGATTCAGCCTGATCGCTACCCTAACCCTTCTGGCCGCACTTTCTGGCCTTTCTTTGCTGCTCTGTCTCCTGTGGGCCTTGGGCTGGTGGAGGGGAGAGGGGACAGAAAGGGGTGGTGTGGGGCGGGAAGGGGCTGGGGTTAGAATTCAGCCAGATAGAGCCAGCACTGAGTGCTAATTTGGTGCCAGACACTGTCCTAAGCTCTTTGCATATATTATTAACTCATTTACTCTTCCCAGTAATGTTCTAGAGATAGGTGCTATTATTATCCCCTATCTTACAGATAAGGAAATCAAGGCACAGAGTGGTTAAGTAACTTGCCCAAGTTCACAAAGCTAGTAAATTGTGGAGTCGGGATTAGAATGCAGACAATCTGGCCACTGTGTGTGCCTGACTCGTCCCACTGCCCTGGACTTTGAGGCACTGAGACTTTGGCCTCTTCCACCCCCAGGTCCCAGCTTCTTCTCCTCCCTCCTGGACTGAAAAGAGAGCGAGAGGTCTAAGAGGCAGAAGAGAAGTGATCGTGGTAGGAACCATGTGAAAGGAGAGGTAGAAGGCAGCTTAGGGGTCACAGTCAGGAAAAGACAGGGATACCCAGTCACCTGTGTCAGCAAAGGTGCTCACTTCAGGAACACCTGGGAGCATGCAAAAAACAGCCCTATTAGCATCCACAGGCAGCAGGAGGGAGGGGCGCTGCTGGTCCACAGCCCTTTACTCTTTTCCCTGCAGCCCCTCATCCCTTAGGGAAAGTCCATTCCTCCCAAGCTATGCACACTGTCTTTCAAGTGGGACCCTAGGGCTTGAGCTGAGTCAGGGCAATCTGGAAAGGATAGTGGCCTGGAGCTCCCCACGAAAAGGCCACAAAGCCCTGGGACAGCTCATGGCAGCTCAGACAGCAAGACTCGCAGGACATACTGGGCAGACCTAATATCATAACCCACCCATGCCTGAGACATCTGGAGCCTGGGTGTTCCCCCATGGTGCTGACATTCCCCATGCTCCCACAAGAATTTCTTGGCCATCGTAGGACCCAGTAGATGTCCAAGGGCCACCAGCCCCACCCCTGCTGCTATTTCTCAGACAGCACTGCCCTCGTAGCTAACAAGGGGCACCTAGGATGGAGCAGGGAGATTGGGAGGTAGGACACCATGTGGTCTAGCTCTGCTTCTGCAGACCTGGGGGTCTTGCAACCTGTAATTTGCCTTACCCCTGCCTCAAAAACCTGCCAGCAATTCTGATACATTCAGACTCCTGTGGGTCTCTCATCGCTGTGCTTAGATCACCTAGTACCTATATCTGCCTCAAACAGAGCCAGCCCCTGGCCTGCCCGAGCTGCACACACCCCCCAACTGGTACCAGTCCTGGGGCAGACTCAGGCAGCTCACACCATCTGCACAGAACCCATTTCCCCAGTTCCTGGCCTGGGACTTCCTACACTCACCTCGTGCCCTTGACCAAACGGAGCCTTTTCAATTTGAAGGAGTTCCCTCTTGTTCTTAATTTGCTGAGACATTTTATGATGGACATTGTAGATGCCGAAGTTTGTCAAATGCTTTTTCTACATCTACTGAGATGATCATAGAGTTTTTCTTTTTTTAAGTCTATTACTACAGTGAGTTACATTCGTTGATTTTTTTTAATGTTAAATCAATCTTGCATTCCTGGGATAAACCTCGCTTTATCAAGATGCATTATCATTTTTATATATTCTTGGTTTAAATTTGATAAGATTATATTAAGGACTTTGCATTTATGTTCATAAGGGATACTGGTCTCTAGTTTTCTTTTATTATCATGTTTTTGTCTGGTTTTAGTATCAGAATGTTACAGACTGAATGTTTGTGTCCTTCCAAAAGTCGTATGTTAAATCTAACCCCCAACATGATGGTATTTGGAGGAGGGGCCTTTGGGAGGTGACTGGGTCACGAGGTGGAGCCCTCATGATGAGATCAGTGTCCTTATAAGAAGAGACCAGAGAGCCAGCTCTCTCTTTCCACCATGTGAGGCGACGAGAAGTCAGCAGTCTGCAGCCCGAAGAGGGTCTCAGCAGAGGCCGACCATGCTGGCACCACGATCTCAGACTTTCAGTCTCCAGAACTGTGAGAAATAGAGTTCTGTTGCTGATGAGCTACTCCGTTTATGGTACTTTGTTATAGCAGCCCGAGCTGACTAAGACACAAGGTTAATGTTGCAAAACACAGGATTTATGGGCTTCTATGACTCAGGCACCCAACATCATCATGGATCTAGGTTAACTTCAACCATCTCCCCTGCCATCCTCAGCAAGTCAGCCACGCCCCTGTGATGGAAAAGGGGTACAGGTATCACCTCCTCACACAGCAGCAGCATCCAAAGACAGAAAAGGGTAGTTACTCCTCACACATCTCTTTTAAAGAGCAAGATGACCTTTCCCAAAAATCGCCTCTCCCACAATGGGCTTTCTGCCATACTTCTCGGCTGGAACTGTGTTACATGATGGATATAAGTGACACCCTTAGGGGCTATATTCGTCTGCTTTGGTTGCCATAACAATATACTACAGTCTGGGTGATTTACACAATAGAAAGTTCTGGAGTCTGGAAGTCCACGATCAAGATGTTGGCAGGTTTGGTTTCTCCTGAGGCCTGTCCCTCTCTTGCAGATGGCTGCCCTCTGGCTGTGTCCTCACAGGCCCTTTCCTCTGAGCACACACATACCTAGAGTCCCGCTGCATGTCTAAACGTCCTCTTCTTCTAAGAACACCAGGCATTGGATTAGGACCCTGCCCTTCGGACCTTGCTTAACATTAATTAACCTCCTTAAAGACCCTGTCTCCAAATACAGTGACACTGGGGGCTGAGGCTTCAACATATGAATTTAGGGGGACACAACTCAGTTCATAACAGGGCCAAGATGTCAGATACCTGGATTTACCTGGGCTATGTTGAGGGTGTAAACCCCAACATACTCAGACTCCTGAAGAGGAACATTAAAGCATCTGATGGCTGCTTACTGTGTCCGGTATGCTGTCACAGTTCTGGGAAGGAGAAAAATTGGCAGTGGATTGTAGAGGCTGTCATAATGGGGAAAGAGACAGCACTGACAGAGACCTCTGATGAGGACATACTCCTTTGAGTAAAGGTGAAACTGGCATGGCCCTGGCCTAGGAGGTGCAGGCTCTGGGAGTCACGTGGAGACAGTGGTCACAGGTGAGAGGAGGTGAACACTGGCACTTCAGTGTGGGCTCTTCAGAGCCTTTCCCCAACTCCATCTGACTCAAAGTGGCATTGAGAAAAGGGAGTTCAGTGCAGGCTTCATGTTGACACCAGTTGGGGCCTCCCTTCCTGACCTCTCCAAGGAGGAGGTCACCTGCGCTGGCCTAGTGGGGAGATCCACGCCATCAGACACGGGGGCATTGTGCATGTACTTCGTCACAGAAGGTAGTTTCTTCCACCCGATACAACTTGACCTGCCCTTTAGATCCCCTTGAACAGACCTTTAACCCAGTGTGTGCTAATAATTGAATGTCTTACTCTTAAGTCACAGTTTAACTTGGTTCCTTAAAAGAAGTTATAAAAACTACTACTGGCCATCAGGAGGCCTAGGGCTACAACAGACACAGGAACTTATGAGTTAAGAAGAAAAAAGGCAGTCCGTCTCCTCCCCCTGTGCCAAAAGACAGGAACCAGTTTGTGGGTGCGGGAGGCCTCAGCTCCAATGCTCCCGCTAGGTCCTGCCCCATGGCCTTCAATGACCTCCTGCAGCAGCTGGGGGGCATCGGCCGCTTCCAGCAGATCCAGGTCACTCTGCTGCTCCTCCCCATGCTCCTGATGGCCTCCCACAACACCCTGCAGAACTTCACGGCCGCCATCCCCACCCATCACTGCCGCCCACCTGCCAACGCCAACCTCAGCAAGGAGGGAGAGGCCTGGCTGCCTCGGGACAGACAAGGTCAGCCCGAGTCCTGCCTCTAGTTCACCTCCCCCCAACAGGGACCACCCTTTCCCAATGGCACAGAGGCCGATGGTGTGGGGGCCACAGAGCCCTGTACCAATGGCTGGATCTACGACAACAGCACCTTCCCTTCCACCATCGTGACTGAGGTGAGGATACCTGGGCCTTCGGCCCCACCCCTTCCAACCCCAGCATCCCCATCTTACTATCCCCACACACAGACGCAGACCCTGTGACCCTGACCTGAGTTTGTCTGAATGTGGGAAGACCCTGGAACTATGAAGAGCTTTGTCCAAAATGTCAGAGAACAGTGGTTGGAGTTGGGGGCTTCCTTGTAGAAAAGACATGGAAGTCCTTGGAGAAAGGTGCTGTCTGCCCTTCTACTCCCACGAGAGAGAGAGACACTGTTACAGGAGTTTAATATTCTCCTTTGTTTTCCCTGGGAGGGGGTTGGACAATTCCACAGAGTAGGGAGGTAGGGAGTTGGTACGGAGGAAGGGAAAAAGGAGGCTACAGGGGCATTCCTGAGCAGGAGATTCTGGGCTCAGCGTCCTAGAGACAAAAACCATTTCCTGACTTCATCTAGAAATAGCTCTCAGCAGCTGGGTCCAGGAGATGGAGAGCAGCCAAGGCAAAAAGACGGGAAAGAGAACAGGGTTATGGGAGTCCTTTCATCTCTAGCGATTTAAGGCCCCTCCCCCAAATACACACATACCCATTTGTAGAGTCACCCCAGCCTGCTGAGTGGCTCATCCAGCTGAATCCTGCACTTTGTAGCTGTCACATTTATCGTGCTCTTAACATCTGTTCTAGTCATGGTCTTTTGGTTGCAAGGAATAGAAGCTCTCTCAAATCAGCTCGTGGGAAAAGGGGGTATTACTGCGAGGATACAGAGACTTCAGGGAATCCAGGAATGGGAAATAAAGTGTGTCCAGGCCTCATGGAAACTGGAACCAGAAACTGGAGCACAAGAGGCATCGCTATACACTTACTCTGTTCCTGTCTCCTTCTCAACTCATTTCATCTGTGTGCTCACTTTGCCAAGTGACCACAAGTCCCAGCTCTGACCCATTACCTCTCAGCTTTAGGGCTCACCACCAACCAGAATGGTTCTGTGTCTCCCAACTCAAATTCTTAGAAAAGTCTCTGATTGGCTCAATGCTACACATTGATGAGCCCGGCCCCCTCCCACAGCTGGCTCAGGTGTCTACACTTCATCTAATCATGCCAAGGGGCAGTAGAGTGGGATCATGTAGCCCTTTGTCCATTAGTCAGGGCTGTGCAGGTAAGATGCCCTGAGTAGGGGCTGTGGTCAGGCATAGTCCCCAAACTTGCCTGATGAGGCATCTGTCTGAAACTGATCAACGTTAAGCCATACGCCCACCAGTGAGACCCAAGATGCAGAAGCAGAAGGTAACTAAGTGTGGTTTGTCCTCCCTCCAAGGCATGCAGGTGTCATAGGCTGTCCCCTCCGTGCATAGTTGGGGGTCTTTCTTCATTACTTTCCAGCCTCAAACCAAGTTCTGAGACAGCCACATCCACCCACCTTAACCTGTATGTCATCAGTCCTTCCCAGTCTGCTTTCTCGTTTCCCTTCTTAAAACTTGACACTCTGCTTTCCAAGGTCAACAATACTCCGGGAACTATTGGCCTAGCTATTGCTCTTCCATTCACACAACAGGCAGTTTGATCCAAAGCTCAGATTTCTCACCATCTAGAGCAGGGGTGTCCAAACTTTTTTCAACGTTTTTCACCAAGGGCCATATGCGGTAAAATACACAAACAGCCGGGCCACTCACTCGAGGTAAAGTACATATTGCCTCTCCTGGTTTATTTAAGTAAACTAAATATATTTTTGGAATTTGCTGTGGGCCAATTAAAAATGGATTGCGGGCCGCAGTTGGCCCGCGGGCCGCAGTTTGGACACCCCTGATCTAGAGCAAAGAACCTGGGTGAGCAAATATCTTGGATTTCCTTCTAAATGAAGACTTGATAGTCATTTCCTCATCATTTTTGGTTCCAAGGACTAACAAAACCAGATGCACAGTTACCCCATTCCCTGAGATGTGTGGCGATGCCAGGAATAACCCAATCCTCTTCCAGTAGGCACTGTGGATGGGACCACCACCACACATGGGCACGGAGCACTGGAAGGCCTATTTCATAAGCACAGCCAGGATACCTCCTCCTTGGGCCAATAATGCCAGAGCCTAGAGCTACACCAGAGAACATTTCATTAGGATAACAGGCAGCTTATATATATATAACCCAGTGTGAAGCTGGACTTCTTGAGTTGTGAAGCAAATGAAATGGCTGGCAAGTTAACAGGGGCTGCTTAAGCAAGAAGCTTAATCACGATGAGGACACTCCACCTGGGCCACATGGCTGTATCTGGCAGGTACAACAGCACAGTTCACCTGAGAAAGGCAAGTCCCAGCTTACCCCTGGAGAGGAATTCCCAAATGGCCCAGTATCCCATAGGGATACTTCAGCATGCTGAATGCAAAGCAAAAAATAAATAAATATAGCAAGAAAAAGAGGCTGGCTATGGGTTACAATTAAAACCCTGCCTGAGTGAGCTCTTCTCCTGATTTTCTTCTGAATTAAAATATCCTGAGCAACAACTAGCAGCTTCCATCTGCACTGTATTAGTCAGGACTCTTGTTTGCAAGTGGCTGTAATTCAACTCAAGCTAATTTGAGCACAAAAAGAGTATATAAAGTCTCCCCTAACCTAACCACAAGATGGGCAGAGGTGGAGCTGGTTCTAGGGACGATGGGAAACAGGGCCATAGACATCATCAGGACCCTTGCTGGCTCTCATCTCTGTTTTTCTTTGCGTGATGGGCCTGTCGACTGTTCACAGGAGCCTTCACAAATTGGCTGCTGACAGTTCTGAGCTCGCTCCTAACAACTTCCTCACCAGAGAGAAAAAAAGGTTTCTGTCTCTCAGCTCCAAATTTGAAAAAGTCTAGGAAAGACTGATTGGCTGGCTTGGGTCATGTGATTACCCCTTGGTCCAATGACTGTAGAGCAGGAAGGGCGTGGCTTATTATGAATGAACCAACCAGAATCGCCTCTTCCTTCCTGTTTGGTAGATGAACAATAGCTACCATTTCACCTCTCTACTTTCTAGTCCTGCTTGTCTTGTTTTCTCTTTGTCTCCTTTTCCCCTGAGGCCAGTCTCCTAGCATCTGTCATTTATCACAGCTTTTATCAAGTTAGCCGTGCAGAGCTCTCTTAGGCAACCATTCTCTTAGTCTCCCTCAAATCCTATTCCTGGACTTCAGTTCCTGTTAGTAATGAAGTAATTTTCTCTAAAAGAGGCCCACAGAAATATTTCATCCTCGGGGTTCCAGGTACACATGAAGAGAACACGGGGTGGTAAAGCCCCATGCAATTGTCACTTTTGCCAATGACAAGCACCTTAGAGCAGACCAGAGGCAAGAGATTCTTTTTAAGTATTCTGTATTTGTTGATCAATTTCTAATCTGGACTATATGTAGATTTCATCACTGGACTGCATACAGATTTTGTTCTCTGTGCAGTCCTCTGGCTTCTCACCTCTTTCCCACATCCTCTTGCTTCTTAGTCTTCCCTTGCTCAGTTCCTGTCTACAATATCCTAACCCACTCACCGTTTCCCACGTCTCCACAGTCATATTCCATTCACATATTTCCATTAGAGTACTGTTAACATTAATTCCTAGTCTGACACAGCCCCAGAATCTTTCAAATAAAAGCTATACCAGAGAACACATAGAATTACAGAAGAGCCATTATTTGAATAAAGCAGTGCTAAAGTCCATCGCTCTTTGGAAAAAAGTGTTCAAATGCCAACATCCCAAATTTTACATCATGTGGTATGCGCATCCTACATGATGTAAATGTCCTACAGTAACAATTATATTCACAAGTAAGGATCTCTTTCCAACCAAATCAAGATTATACACTTGAAAGATGAATTTGTTTGCCTATATATTAACTCATCGTAGGAGGCATTCCCTAATCATCCTGGTCATTCCAGCCCGTTTTCGTTTTTACAATTAACAAAATGAATGAGTTTTAAAATCCACTAAAAGGTATACAGAAATTAGCTCTTAATTGTAAGGGAAATGCCACATCTACTTAGCATTTCGACTTAATGGCACAGCCATCATGTGTATGATTTGCCTGCAGACTATAGAGCTATTTTACTCCACCTAGAGAGAAAGGACTTTCAAAATGAGAGAGATATGTCTTGTATTAATTGAAAAGAGCAACAAAATGTAAACCGTAAGTTGTACTACCCAATTGCTGTTTATTTCAAGGCTGCAAATAACCACAATCCTCTCACATTTGCTTACGGAAAGTTAATGGAAGGATGCAAGGGTATTTCACAGAACCCAAGGTCAAGAACTTGAGTACAGCCTTATGAGGGACCGGGGTCAAATAGCTGAAGGGAAATGGAGCAGCTGGACTCTCCATCTCTACTTCTCTGTCACTGACTGAGCTCTCACCCTGACTTCTCTCTGACTGGATTACTTCATTCTTCTCCTTCCTCCTCTTCCTCTGTCATGGCGCTCTCTCTCTCTCTCTCTCTCTCTCTCTCTCTCTCTCTCTCTTTCTTTCTCTCTCTCTCTCATATCTCCTTCTGTCATGTTTTCTCAACTCCACTTCTACATTATTCCAAAGTTTGTCCATCCCACCCCAACTTTAGATATCTACATTTCCAAATTCATAATAAAAATATTCATTTAGCTCAGTCCAGCTCCAGAGTCAGGTTTCTTCAGCTGTGCCCAGGGAGGGACAGGTTCAGAAGCCCTGAAGGAGGGTGAGGTGGTTAGTGCTCAGAGAAAGGAGCATAGTCTAAGCAGGCACCATGAAAATCCTCTCTTACATGTTTTGAAATAACTTGAATTGTCACCAGGAGAAGATTATGAGAAAGTTTGTCTGGCAGAGAGAGAGAGGCATTCCTTATGTGCTGGTCTCATACCAAGACCCTAGGCCCCACCAGGAGATGGAGAGTGGGCTTCCCTGGAGCCAGCTGAGCTCTCCTTGACTCCATCTTCCTTCCTCACAATGGGACCTTGTGTGCACATGCAAGACCTTGCTCCAGCCGAGTCAATTCATTTTCATGGCAGGAATGCTGGTCAGAAGCTTGATGTTTGGGACCTTGACAGATAGGTCAGTAGTAGACAAGGCTGGATCAAGAAGCAAAGGCATGGGCGGCCGGAAGGCTCAGTTGGTTAGAAAGCAAGCTCTTGGCAATGAGGTTGCTGGTTCAATTCCTGCATGGGATGGTGGGCTATGCCCCCTGCAACTAAAGATTGAGGATAGCGGCTGGACTTGCAGCTGAGCTGCGCCCTCCTCAACTAGATTGAAGGACAATGACTTGGAGCTGATGGGCCCTGGAGAAACACACTGTTCCCCAATATTCCTCAATAAGATTATAGGCCAATATCACTCATAAGCAGATACAAAAATCTTAAACACAATATTAGAACAATGAATCCAGTGATATATAAAAAAGATAATACATTATGACCAAGGAGAGTTAATCTCAGGAAAGCAAAGGTGGTTTAACATTAGAAAATATATTAATATCACCATATTAATAGATTATCATCCCAATAAAAGCAGAAAATCTTGAATAAAAATTAACATCCATTTAAAATAGCCTTAGTAAAACAGTAATAGAAGGAATTTTAGATGATATGGAACATCTACCAGAAATCCAAAGCAAATATATATATATATTTTAATTTTGGGGGGTAAAAGTGTGTTTTTCCAGGACCCATCAGCTCCAAGTCATTGTCCTTCAATCTAGTTTTGGAGGGTACAGCTCACTGGCCCATGTGGGAATCGAACCGGCAACCTTGTTGTTAAGAACACATGCTCCAATCAACTGAGCTAACTGGCCGCCCCACAAATATTATTCTTAATGATGAAACATTCGAAGCATTCCCTTTAAACTTGAGAACCAGACAAGCATGCCTGCTGTCTCCCCCTCTATTCAACATTATACAAGAGAATGTGGTCAGTGCCTGGGATTAGAATAACAAATAACAGGAATAGGACCAGAAAGGAAAAATCAAAACTGTCATTATTTACAGAGCATATGATTGTCTATATAAAAATCTAAAATCATTAGAAATAATAAAATTTGCAAGATAACTGGATACAAAGTCAATAAATAAAAAATCAATTGTAAACCTGGACAGACACATGCAAAAAAATGAAGCTGGACCACCTCCTTACACCATATACAAAAATAAATTCAAAATGGCTTAAAGACTTAAATGTAAGCTCTGAAACCATAAAATTCCTAGAAGAAAATATAGGAAGAAACTTCACAGACATTACCCGGAGTAAGATTTTTACTGATATATCCCCTCGCGTGACGGAAGTAAGAGAAAAAATAAACATGTGGGATTACATCAAACTAAAAAGTTTTTTCACAGCAAAGGAAACCATCAATAAAACAAAAAGGGATCCTACTGAATGGGAAAAGGTATTTGCCAATGATATATCTGATAAGGGGTTAATATCACAAATTTATAAAAAACTCACTCAACTCAACTCCAAAAATCAAACAACCCAATTAAAAAATGGGCAGAGGACATGAAGAGACATTTTTCTAAAAAGGACATACAGACGACAAACAGACATATGAAGAAATGCTCAACCTCACTAACCATCAGAGAAATGCAAATAAAAACCACAATGAGATACCACCTCACCCCAGTCAAAATGGCTATCATCAATAAATCAACAAACAACAAATGCTGGCGCGGATGTGGAGAAAAGGGAATGCTTGTGCACTGTTGGTGGGAATGCAGATTGGTGCAGCCACAATGGAAAACAGTATGGAGGTATCTCAAAAATCTGAAAATGGAACTACCTTATGATCCAGCAATCCCACTCCTAGGTATCTATCCAGAGAAATCCAAAACTCCAATTCAAAAATCTTTATGCACTCCTATGTTTATTGCAGCACTATACACAATAGCCAAGACATGGAAACAAGCGAAATGCCCATCGGTAGATGACTGGATTAAGAAACTGTGGTACATTCATACACTGGAGTATTGCGCAGCCATAAAGAAGAAAGAAATCTTACCATTTGCAACAACATGGATGGACCTAGAGAACATTATGTTAAGTGAAATAAGTCAGACAGAGAAAAACAAATACCATATGATCTCACTTATATGCGGAATCTAAAGAAAAGAATAAGTGAATGAACTAATCAGAGACAGTTTTGGAGACATAGAGGAAAAACTGAGGGTTGCTAGATGGGTGGGGGGGTGGGGATAAGGGGGAAGGTGAGGGGTTTAGAAAATAGTCGGTAACCACAAGATGGCCACGGGGTTTTGAAAATTCATTTGGGGAACGTAATCAATAATGTAAAGATTTTGTAGGGTATCCGATGGACATGTGTCCCATTTGGGAGACCACCTCAGGGATGATGTAGATGCCTGATCTCTGCACTGTACACCTGAAGCTGAACAATAATGAATGCCAACTATAATTTTATATATATATATATATATATATATATATATATATATATATATATATATATATATGGTTACAGGAAGCGGAGTACAGCATTAGGAATAGAGACAGTGGAAATGTAATGGCTCTGTGCTATGTCAGAGGGATAGTGGATGGGGGGAGGAGGATTCATACAGTGTGAGGGATATAAATGATAAACATCTAAGCATTGCTTTGTCTTGTGCACCTGAAACTAATAAAATTTTTTAAAAACATGTCCACCAACAATGTTTCAAATAGCCTTTTTTATGTATATGAGGGAATAACCTTGCTCACTGAAGATCAGTTCTCTACATATTCAATAATAAAGTGACTTCAAAAGGAAAAAAAAAAAGAAATCAATTGCAGGGGTAGCCGGTTAGCTCAGTTGGTTAGAGTGCCCTTAACAACAAGGTTGCCAGTTCAATCCCCACATGGGCCACTGTGAGCTGTACCCTCCACAATTAGACTGAAACAACTACTTGACTTGGAGCTGATGGGTCCTGGAAAAACACACTTAAATAAATAAAAGTTGGTTTTTTTTAAAAAAAAAAAAACAATTGCTTTTTCTACTCTAGTAGAAATTAGCTAGAAAATTTAACTTTTTAAAAATTCCTATATCAAGAAAAAAATTAATTGTATGGAAAGTATTAAAGAAACTTATCCATATACTATGTATATGGATAAGAAATCTTAGATATCAACTCATAATTGACATAAGATGGTATAAAAATATCAATGATTCCAATATTCATTTATAAATTCAATGCAATTCTGATCAAAATCCCAATGGATATTTTCAAGACACTGGCAAGAAAATTCTTAAATGTATATAAAAGTGCTATGGGCCAAGTATAACTAAGGTACTTTTTAAAAAGAACAAGGTGAAAGGATTTGCCCTACCAGAATTCAAGACATAAACTCATACTATAAAATTGCAGTAATTAATAGAGTGGATGATGGAGCAGGAGAAAACAAATTGGCCAGTGGAAAAGAACAGCAAAACCCAGAAACAGACCCACACATAGGAAAAACCTGCAGAGGAAGCAGATGACTGGAGAAAATACGGACTAATCAATAAATAGTCCCAAGACATCTACTCACTCATATGGGAAATAAAGAAAACGCAATCCATATTTCAACCTTAAACAGAAATTAATTTCTGCTGCAAAGTGGAGGATTTCTTAAGGCATAAAAAGTGTAAGGCCGAAAAGAATATTGATAAATTTTTCTATTTTGAATTTTTTAGAATCCTGGCCATCTGTTTCACTATAAATAAGGTGAAAGGAGTAAAAGAAGGTATTTGCAATGATTTATATCCAGCATTTATAAAGAACTTCTGGAAATCGATTAGAAAAAGGACTTCTATTTCCATTTAAATAACAATAACACTGAACATAACCCCCAAAAGTAGTAAGTATTTTTAAATATCCTTAAAAACACCAAAGAGCTGGAATGAGAGTGAGGGAAAACTAGGCCAACTGTCCAAGAGAAATGAGGAGCCCAAAGAGGTAAGCAGAGCACCTGAGCATCAAAGCAAACACTGTACCAAATGGGGAAAGTTACGTGCATTCTCTTTGACCTCAGAACTGTTTCACACAGTACTGAGGGTCCTGGCCAATAGCGGTCTACAGGGAAAGAAAAAGAAATAAGAACTTTAAAAGAAAAGTGCTTAAAATGTCATTATTTGGAGAGAGTATGATCATGTACCTAGATAAACCAACAAAATCCATAAACAAAACTAATAAAAGAGTTCATCAAGGATTCTGGATACAAAAATCAAATTACCAAAATATCAGCAGCAATAATCTAGAAGTTATAAGCTCTAAGTGATAATATAGATAAATAACCTAGAAAATATCCTGGAAAATCTTTGAAAATTAAGATACCATTGAAAATAACACCAAAAGCTAAATCCTAGTAGGGATTTAACGCAGGACACCCAAGACTTCCACGGAGAAAAATTTTGATCATGAAGATTACCTTTGTAAATGGAGAGACATTCCACACTCTTGTTTAGAATGACATATTATAAAGATGTTCACCTTCCCCAACTTAATTAATAGAAATTTATAGAAATTCAGTGGGTTCTAATCAGAATTTCATATAGATTATGTTTTAAGAACTCCAAAAACTTACTCTAAAATTTATAGGGAAGAATAAAGACCACAATTACTAAGTCAATTTTGCAACAGAAAAGCAAAGAGGAGAGGCTCACTCTACCATCTGTTAAGACATATAAGGAAGCAATAGTATGTCCACGGCTTTTTGGTGCAAGAGACAAATAGAATTTAAGAGAGGGCTTGGAGTCAGATGGAGATGGAGATAGAGGAGATGGAGGTGATGGAGATGATGGAGATGATGGAGGTGATAGAGATGATGGAGATGATGGAGATGATGGAGGTGGAGGTGGAAGTAGAGATAGATGGCAACGATATCCAGTTGATTACATCAAAAAGGACTTTCTGCTTATTGAAGGACATGATGGACAAATTTAAAAGACAAATGACAGATTGGGGAGATATTTGCAACATTTAACACTGACAAAGTTCTAATATTAAGAATATACATGAAGCTCCTACAAATCCACAGGAAAGGAAGGAACCCTAGGAGAAACAGGCAAAAAAAAAAAAAAAAAAAAAAAAGTGAATGGGCATTTTAAAGACAATGAAACCCAAAAGGTTAATGCATGAAGAATGAGATCATCACTTTGCACACATTAAACTGGCAACATTAAGAAGCTGGATAATGCCAGGTGTTGGTGGCCACTGAAGAATACAGGACCCCTACATCCACACACATGGGCCACATGGGCCGCGGGTGGGAGTGAAAGTTGGTGCCATCATTCTGGAGAGCAACTGGCAGGATGCATGTGTGGGCACGCATACACACGTACGGACACACACACACACACACACACAGAGTGACACAGCCATTTTCTTCGTGGGCCTGTATCTCAGAGAACTTTTCACACAAAAAACCCTAAGGATCCATATACAAGGACGTCACTGCAGTGTTGCTTGAGGTCACATGTGGCAGGAATCTAGACATTTAGGTAAACATGGGGAGATGCACACTGGGGAGTACTATGCAGCAACAGGTACACACACATCAGCATGAAAATATCTTTAAAACAGAGTGCTGGAGGAAATGAGAAATAGATTGAGGTCTATTATTTATACATTTAGGTAAACTAAAATATTTGCACACAGCTGCCGTGGGCTACCGTGGGCTGCCAGGAGCGGGCGGTGGCCAACATGAGTGGCCAGCAGCCATAGTGAGCGGCCGACAACCAGCAACCAACCGCCTCAGCCGGGGGGAGCGCAAGGCTCATAACACCAGCATGGGCCAGGGAGCTGTGTCCCACACAACTAGACTGAGAAACAAGGGCTTGAACCGGAGTGGGGGGGGGGAGGCGGAAGAAGGGAAATACATATATATATATTTGCACACAAAACCATACAGATTTTACAAGAACATATACAAATAAAAGAGTACAGATTAAACACAATAGATTGACTTTGGCGGGGAGGGGATTAGGAGTGGGTAATGGTGATAAAGAGGAATAAACAATTAAGGGGGGGACAAGGGGACATTGCAAAGACAAATAAGAGAGGGTCATGAACGGAGGACCATAATTTACTCAACCCTCTGCACCTGGGGTAAAAAACAAAAGGAGCAAAAGAGACAGTGAGTAGCTCCTACTTCAGATAAGATGATCGGAGTCATCAGGCACGGCTCCTTCATAAAGATCAAAGGTAAACAGTGAGTCTGAAGGCCTTAATGAGAAAACAAGGGGACAGGGCACACGTCATGCGGGGTGTCAGGAGGAGTCTCTGGTCCACTCCCACAAGAGAACGCAGGGTACGGTGAGGCCAAAAAGGAAAACCCACGGATCCATAGATAGGGGAGTCATACCACTATACTCCGCGCCTCGCTGCAATCCATACTCGCTAGCTCAGCCCCCATCTTCTTTCCAGACCCCATTCGCTGCTAGCATAGCCACAGCAGTTATGTTAGTAGCCAATGGCTCACTGGTTACAGCTGACGGCCAACTAGCCATAGCTGATGGCCATCCAATCACAGTTGATGGCCATTTACTACCTGAGCCAGCACCTTTCCACGTGAGGCCGAGAGCCTATAAACTGCACTCCTGGCTCTGTCTCCCACAGCACAAGATAGGAGCTGAGGTAGGCAGGGACCAATCATGTAGGGATTTATAAGGAGGTCAGATTTTATTCTAGTACAATGAGACATCACTGGATGATTCTAAGCAGAGTGTGAAATGACCTGAGTTGTGGTTTTAAAAGATCACTTCGGCTTCCTCATACAGAATAAGGCTGGGGAGAGAGGGCGAAGGCAACGTGGGAAGACCAGTCAGGAGGCTACTGAAAGAGTAGTGTTAGTGCCGCAGTACGGCAACAGCAAGAAATGAAAATAGCTTGGAGTGAACTGGTGGGCAGTGGTTACAGAGATGGAGAGAAGGGGATTAAGTCTGAGTGCAGTTTCGGAGGAAGAGCCATCCAAATTCCTACTTTGGATGTGGGGAAATAAGGGAACAGAAAGCATTCAGGGTAATTAGATACTTGAGCTTGAGCAACTAGTGGTTCCAAGTGCCCTGTACCGGGATGGGGAAATCTAGGCGAGGAGCAATCTTGGAGGGAGAAGTGAAGGGTTCCTCAACTACATAAAATTTGACCTTTTAAACATCCAAATGAAGAGGTCAAGTGGGAAGCTGGATATATTTATGTATACTCTGGAGCTCAGGGGAGAGGGTGTTTGGGGACTTGTTCACAGTCACATAGCAGGTTCAAATTGGGACTGGAACCCAGGATTCCTGGTTCCAAAACTATTCGCTTCCCACTTTTCTTTTAGTTAAGGTAAACACAAGCATTTGGCACTGCAGGGAATGTGAAAAGAGGAAGCACCGGTGGCAGGCAGAGTTAGGGCTCCACAAGCCCCACTGGGCTCTCCAGGGTTCTCCTCCTGCCCACAGGCAGAGGGGTCAGAGCATGACATCAACCTTGGCCAACGCAGGCAACATCCTGAGCCCACTGGTGGGCATGGCCACCGAGATCTACCCCGCCCTGCCTCTCTTCATCTACAGAGTGGTCTCTGTGACTGCCTGCACCGTCACCATCTTCCTACCAGAGACCCTGGGCCAGCCCAAGACAATTCAGGACCTGGAGAGAAGGTGGCTGCACCCTCCCTGACCCACCTCACCCACAGAGCTACAAGGAGCTCACAGCAACTTGATCCAGCCCGGCTTGACCAAAAAAGGCCAGACCCAGGGGACAGCAGGGATTTACATAGGGTCATTCAACCAGACTCTGGTGGAGCCAAGGCCTGAATCCAGGCCTCTCGTCTCCTGGGCCTCCTGGCTCCTGTTCTCACAGATAGACTGAGTCCCCTGGAATCCTTCCTGGGACTCTCAGCTCTTGAAAACAGTGGGAAGTTAGGACATAAAGTGGGACAGCTGAGCACAGACGCCTAAAAAGTATCCCCAACTCTACTCCCAAGCCCTGCTTCTCCTTCTCCATAGGTGGAAAGAGAAATTGGAGCAGAAGCAGCAGGAGCAGCAGATGGTCCTGCTCCAGGCCTCCTGAGGACAGAAAGGAGGCAGAGAGTGGAGGAAGAAGCCCCTGCATCTTCCTGGACGTCCACACTAGAGCAGGAATGGAGAAACAGCAGCCAGGGGAGCTCAGGAGGCACCTCTACTGGACCTGTGGTTTCAGAAACTCTTCCCCTAGGCCCCCCACTCCTAGCCAGTCACTCATTAAAAGTCATTTTGCACAACTTCTCCCACCGTTCCTCTCTGGCCCACACACAGTAGCCAATCCACATCAGCCAACCCTTGGTTCAAAAAACCATGCAGAGGACCAACCCCCAGTGACGCAGGAGGTTGGAGTGATGTGCTCCTAAACCTAAGGTCACCGGTTGTATTCTCACATGAGCCAGCGAGCTGCGCCCTCTACAGCTAAGATTGTGAACAAAGACTCTCTTCCTGGAGCTGGGCTGCAGTGAGCAGCCGGAGGTCGGCATGGGCTGCTGTGTGCTGCCACAGGCTGCTGTGTGCTGCCATCGGCTACCATGTGCTGCCAGGAGCGGCCGGCAGCCCACAAAAGCTGCCGTGAGCCACTGTGAGCGGCCGACCGAGGGCCGGGGACTGCCTGCCTCAGCAGCAGGGAGCACAAGGCTCATAATACCAGCATGGGCCAGCTGTGTCCTATACAACCAGACTGAGAAACAACAGCTTGAACCAGAGTCAGGGGCGGGGGCGGAAGAAGGGGAAAGAAAAAAAAATCATGCAGCGATCACCTATGCAGAAAATGCAGTACAACCTATAAATGCAACTACAACTAAAACATGAGCTTAGCAAGGTTGCGAGTTATAAGATCAAGATTTTACAAGAATTGCATTTCTGTATACTAGCAATAAACAACTGGAAATCAAAATTTAAAAGACAATATCATTTACAGTAGCATCAAAAAATTTGAAATATGTGGAGACAAGAAAAAGATCAGTGGTTGCCAGAGGTTCAGAGGAAATGAAGACGGACGTATAGAGGGACAACAAGGGAATTTTAGGGCAGGAAAACTATTCTGTATGATACTATAACGTCATTATGCATATCAAAACCCTCAATAAACTATAAGGTAAGTATTATTATCCTCAGGCTGAGGAAGGTTATGAGACACAGTTAAGAAATAATGGAGCCTACACTTGAACACAGATAGAGTTGACAGAATTCATGCATGTGTACACACACACACACACACACACACACACACACACATACAGTGTTCCCACCTTCCTTGCCATTTTTTCTCTGCTCCCCTCAAGGCTTTCTTAGAGTTAGTGAAAAACCTTATACATCCTGCTCTGCCACCACCACCTCCAGAGACAGGCACACATTGCCCCAACCCCAAGGGGGAGGCGAGAGGCCTGGCATGACCAGCACCTGGCTCTGCAGGGACCAGGGCACACATGCCCCCGCAGACCCAATGCACAGAATCCCATTGGTCCTGGTCTCTGTTTCTAGACCCACCCTTCTTCCCTGCCCCACCCGGCCCCTTAGCCTTGGCCCTGTCCCTGATTCTACCAGCCCATCTTCAAAGAATGTCAGAGCTGGGAGAGTCCTTTGGGACCATCTAGTCCATCTTCACCTCTGCTCCTACCCCATTTATAGATGGGTAAACTGAGGCTGAGCGCAAGGCCATGGCTCCTTCTCTCCCACAAGGTTCTAGACTGTGCCTCCAGCGTGACTCCAACAGTCTGGAGCCCTGACATACTACATAACCTACAGAACTAAGTCATCCTCCCCAGCCAGGCCTACACCCTCCCCACTGGGGCCAGTTCTCACTGACCATCCCTCCACCTTTCTTCACCTTTTTCCCTGTTTCCGAAGTTCATGGGCTCTGGTCTGCCCTGGTATCTTTCCCAAGATTATCTCGTCTCCTTAACTAGCTCATCAACCCTATGGCTTCTGGGCTCTCGTTTCTTCTTCCCAGTGTTGAGGACAGTGCTGGGCATAATAGACTCCAGACTGTTCCCTTAGGATGGGGCTGCATTATCAATCTGGAGGAAGTAGGACATATGGTAGGCTGCACTGTGTGGTTGTTAAACAGTGACTATTAGTTGAAAACTCTGGAAGCCTATCCCTAATTGTATGTAGGGCACGGGAGCAAGGGAGCTTCAGAAGGAGCCTTGAGCTGGGGCTAGGCTTTAATCCCCGTCTTCTCCCACCCCAGGTGGTTTGCAGAGTTACCTCACTGGCGGTTGGTGGCAGGAAAGCTAGAGTGGGCCAGGTGTGTGCTCAAGGGAGAAGTCCACAAGCCTGGGGAAAAAAGATAGAGATAGCTACTCACCCCAAAAGTGAGGCAGCTTAAGGCCCAAGTAGGGCTGCTTCCCACTGTCCAAAACCCAAACCTAGCCTGGCTTCCTACCTCCCTCCCAGCATTGGCTCGTTTTTCTGTTGGGAGGCTGCCCTTCAGTAAAGGGTTTCCTCCCTCCAACATGCTCCCAACCCCTAGCTTGCTGAGCCGCCCTTTCTCTGTGGAAAGGGGAAGGGCAGGGGAGGTTGTCCACTTCCCCAGGGGTCACATGCTCCCTATCACCGGCGGCAGGGCACAGACCCTTCTCCTACTCCTCAAGGGGGCTCCAGCTTCTGACAAAACCCTGATGCCTCCAGGAAGAGGCAGTTCTAGCCGGCAGGCCCCTCCCACTACCCGGCCTCAGCCGCGGAGCTCGGGCCCTAACTCGATTGTGCACTGTTAATCTAGCGAGTGCCCGCGGGCGGAGTAAACAGGCAGCCTCCAAGGTCCCCTCAAATTCATCACTCCCTGCCCTGGTCAGGCCTCCTTCAGCGCAGGGGCTGGGAGCGCAGGAGTTGCAAAGGGGACAGGGGAGGAGAGCCTCAGACCCTGGCAGAAAGGCTGATTACCCCCACAGTCCAGGGATCTGGGGGAGGCGGGGGAGACGATGTGGATACATTCATGTTGACCTTGGGAGGACCTTCAGGATAGGGGCAAAGCAGTGATCAGGAGTCAACTGGCCTAACTCTGGCACCTACTAGCTATGCGACCTTGGACAGATTGCTGAACCTCTCAGGGCCTCAGTTTCCTTATCTATAAAGTGGGGGTAGTAAATCTCCCTATTTCGTGGGGTTATTACGAAAATCAAATTCGTTAAAATATGTAAAACACTGAGAGCAGTGTCGACACATACTTGGGGGTATGTGTTTGTTAAATAAATGGGACAGCCGAATGAAGGGCTGGGACAGACACTGGCCTAGCAAATTCCCAGGATACCCCTCCGTCTCATAAAGGGGCCAAGAGGGTTATCAGCTAGTTAGGTTCCAAGCTGGGGGCAAAACCTACAAACTGTAAAGGAGTCAAGAGGGCTGACCCTAACCTCTCTGGGCCTCAGTTTTCTAGCTATAAAATTGATATTAGAATTACACCTGATCATGGAGCTGTTATGAATATTAAAAGAGAACGTGCACGTAAAGCGCTTGTGAATGCGGTAGCCAGGAGTAAGCACTCCGTGAAGGGCAACCAGCGCCTATTCCTTCTGAGAGTTAGATCTGCACCATCCCTTACCCACTCCGCCAACAAAAGGACTCCACTCAAGGCACGAAGGAGAAATTTGTACCATTATTATTATTCTCTCCGCGAAGGAAAATGGGCGCTTCGTACCAGGCACACCCCACCCCAGGAACCCAGCCTCTCGCCGCGCCCATCTGGGCACCGAGCTGGGCAGGCCACTAGGGGGCGCGGCGGGCGGTGCGCAGAGCTGTGGGTACAGCTGCAGCAGACGCAGGCAGCCCGGGACCACCCCGAGTAGAAGCTGCGGGTGCGCGACGCCGCAGTCCGGAAGGGTGAGGGACGGACCCTGCCCACCCACGGACTTGCAGAGCCTGGCAGGGGCCAGGGTCTCGCCGAGAGGTGGGTGGGAGGGGGAATGGGCTTAGGTGGTTCCACTCGCCCGGCTGGTTCCCACTCCTCGCCATAGAGAGCTTGCAGCTTCGATCTCCGCCTCGGTGGTGACTCGAGGACAAGGCGTACACGCCCACGGGAGTCGGGGGAGGGATACTACGAGGAAAAGAAGCAAACTGAACAGAGTCGGGGACAGGGGACCCCGAAATTGGTCTTGCCTAACCGAGTCGCTCCCTGGGCGCGCAGACTCCGCTGTGGAGGTGGAGAGCTGGGGAGAAGCCTTAGGAATCCTAACCTCAGGTCCCGGGTCCGATCCGAAGTTCCGGCCCGAAGCTCACCCACCCCACCCCACACAACGCCCCGACTTCTCTCCTGCAGTGTCACGTCGGGCCTAGGCCCGAGCGCCAGCTACTACAACACGTGGCGGAAAACTGGGGGCTCCGTGTCCACTGACTGAGCGAAGCCAAGTCAACGCCGTTAATTAGATTTTTCCGGCTGTTTTTGGCCATAGACTTCTGAATGGGAAGCACCCGCCTCCAGAGCGCGAGGGAAAGCGCCCCTTTCCTCGTCGAGGCCGCACGTCCACGATGCGTCCAACTCCTCGGCGGCAGCAAACAGGCTTCCGAGGTCCTGTCCTCATAGGCGGGACAGAGAACCCTCCGGAACGCCCAGTGGGAACGCAGCTCCACGCTGCGGCCGGTCTCACCGAGAATCAGACTTGTCCAGGATGCGTTGCCTCGGTTCCCAGCATTCACCACCCCCGCCCCACCCCAGGTGCCCTAAACTCCGCTGCGTCACTCGACCCGCTTGCTGTAAGGATTGGGAAGCGCTCCGCTCAGGGCCACCCCAACCCCCATTTCTTCCGGAGCTGACCTGGAGGCTTTGGGGCAGGGGAGCGGAACTGCTTCGGGCCCTCCCCCTGTCCCCAGGCTCCCAGCAGAGCTCAGTGAGGAGGCGAAACGCCCTGTACGTGGAGGGGTATTGTTTCTACGTGGCCTTGATTTCGGAATCAGACCCAGAAAACCCGATTTCCTGTCCCAAGATGATGCTTTGTTGTGGCCACTTGAGCCCTGGCCCTCCGGCGGTGGGGACTCCGGGGCCCTTACTAGGCCTACTGTGTCCGCAGCCCCAAACCTGGATTTTACCGTCGTTTTAAATCTGGGAATTAGTCTCCCCTAGGTCCTCGCCTTGGGGTGGAGGGTAGGGTGGGGGACGAGGCTAAGGGTCTAAAACAACGGTGGTGAGGGAAGGAGGAATGCCCTCGGGACGATCAGCTGCCCCTGACCACTGCCCTCCTCCCGGGCTCCCGATGGACGAAGTCACCTCGACGGCGGATGAGAACACCAACCCACGCCCTTCCCGAGGAACTAAGGACCTACCAGCACTGCTTCAAAGATCTGGTGGGGGCGAGGAAGACCGCCCATTTCGGCCTCCTCCCAGGTCTGAGGAAACATCTCCGAGAAGTGGCAAGATTCTCTGGGTTTGATCTGAGTTGGGTTCAAGCCGAGGGCAAGCGTTTAAATACCGTGGAGGGCGCTCACTTCCTTCCCGCATCCCCTCGCGACATTCCGACAGGATCCCCGCCTTTCAAAATGCTGTCCCACGGGTCTCTGCCGTCCTGGAACTGCCCCTTGCATACTCCCACCCCGACCCCAGCCCCAGCCCCAGAATAACGCCAGGCACATGGACCGCACCTTGCGGGAATCCCCTGGGATGCGCACCGCCTGTAAAATGTACTCATCTGTACAATGGGAATAATAAGAACATCCCTGAGAGAGTTGTGAAAAACAAACCAGTTCGTGAATGCAGAACCCTTAGCAGCGCCTGGCACATGAGAAGTGCTCAGTGCAAGTTATAAATAATAAATAACAAGAATAACTGCTTTCACTTGTAGCAAACGCCAGTGCCACGTTTAACCTGCAACTAATCGACAAACAGCGCTGTCAGAGAGGTGTTTCTAACTCCCACGACATTGATGAAGAAACTGACCTGGAGACTTAGAGAAGGGCACTAACATGCGGTTCAACTGGGAAGAGACAGAACTGGATTCGCACCCAGGGCAGCTTCTCCCCTCCTCCACGGTGGAGAGGCTGAAAGAGGGGCCCAGCTGCGCGGGGACGATCCCGCGCTCCCTCGGTGGCCTGGAGGAGTGAATCCTCGGCCAAGCGATCAAAAGTAGCAACCTACAGAAGCGAAGACCCAGGTGTCCTGCACCAGCCGGCCAGAGAGAAGACAGAACTGGCTGAGGTCAGGCCCCGCCGCTCCAGAGTGGCTGCGGGTCGCGCGAGGGGGGGAGGGGAGGCGGGCCCCCACGTGCGCTGCCTGCGGCTGCTTCGCAAAGCCCTTTGTCGCGAGCAGCAGCGTTCGTGCCGCACTCGGCGGCTTAAAATAAAGACAATGTTCCCAGCCTCCCTGTGGCTAAATCGGGCGCGGGTGCGGGGGCGGTGAGAGAGCCGGGTGGGAGAGCTTCTCCCGGCCTTATCTCCCGTCTCCCTTCCTGCCTCAGTTTCCCCATCTGGTCATGGGACCTAGCCACGAAGACCTGGGCAGAGAAGAGTCAGGGGTGAGGGTGAGGGAGCGGCGTCACACCCTGCCTCCGTGGCAGCACGGACTTAAAGAGGAAACCGCTTGGACTGGGGAGGACACTCTAGAAGAGGCAGGGGAAAGCTGGACACCCTCCTCTCCCGCCTACAAAATAAGTGTTTTTATTTCTAAAGGGACGTGTGCAGAGGCGGTGGGAGAAGAGAAAAGGGAGACCAAGGAGATTGGGGGGAGGGGGCAAGGAGAGAGCCTGATTCAGACTCGGAAATGGATGTTGAGCGTGGAGGCCTAACACCCCCACACTCAGCCACGTGTACGCGCACAAGTGCACGCAGCCCCACCGCGCAAGAGCCTCAGCCGCAAACCAGGACAGCCCAGCAGGGGGCAGCCTGAGTCCAAGCCCATGGGCAGGGACTGGTCAAGTTCTAACGCACCCCTGACCCGCGGGCTGACCCTGGGGTGGGAGGGGAGTGCTCAGATTCCTCTCCAAGCTGCAGTGTCCCCTCGACCTCAGAAGGGAGGTGAACTAGGTGGCTTTGAGAAGTAGAGATGCCCCCACATGTGCCTGCCTCCTCAGCCTACCACTGGCATTGGATGGCTGCTGGCCAAGCCTAGGAACTCCAGTTTCTGCTCCACCTGGCACCACTGGCAACTGAACTCCAGCATGAGGGAGCCCCAGGTTACCCTCAGGCATCAAAACTGAGAGGGGCTGAGGAAGTGAGCAGGGGAAAGTGGTGGAGCAGGTCCACACCCCTGACCAGACTCCAGAGCCTTGGGCTTAGAGCTAAGGGACCTAAATCCAAACACTCGCCCACCACATATTAGTCACCTCTCTGCTCTTTGGTTTTCTCATCCATATAATGGGGATAATAGATTATCCTGGTCCTTCCTACCTTCAGCGTGGCCCCATGGGGCAAAGGACATAGCAGCCCAGCAGTAGCCTCCCCCTCTCTCCCCAGTGGTCAGCTCCCCAGGAGGTTTCTAGGGCCAGGTGAGGGTAGTGCAGCACCCGGGTCTCTATGGCAAATGGCCCCCAGGGGTTCTATCTCTGAGGAAACACAGAAATCCAAACCAACCTAGGGGCAGGGGTGCTTGCCAAGCGGCGGGTCTAAGGAAGGTGGTGTGGAAGGGCAGGTTCATCACTTCCCAGGTACACACCTGTGAGCCTTGAGTAGGAGTCAGGGGAGACAGAATTTGACAAGCTGGGAGGAGAGCTATCTGTCTGCCTGTCTGTCTGTCTTCCAAGTGGAAACTGGGGGTGGAGCAGGCAGGGAGATAGAGGCTGCCTCGCTGTCAGAATTAACAAGTTCCACAGTTGGGCAACACTCAGACAGACACACACCAAATACAGACACACGTGTACACAGTCATCCTGGCTCCAGACCAACAGGGTGACACCTGCATTTCCACAGGCTGCATGGTGACATGTGTGCTCAGGGACACACATGTGCGAGGCACTCAGCAGCACCTGGAGCAGGCACACAGCCCCCCCCCCCCCCGACAGCCCACCCCACCCTCGTCTCCACAAACCAGACACCGGTATACCCTCACACCGGGCTATGCAGCATGGACAGATGCAAGAGCACGCAGCCCAGCATCCAGACGTGTCCGCTCAGCCCCCAAGGGAGGGGGCCTGGGGGGGTGGTACGCCAGCCCTCTGGGTCTGTGCCAAGTTGGAGCCTCTCACGTGAGGCCCAATGTGTCATTTCTAAACAGAAGGAATCTAGCTCCTTCACAGCGGGAGGAAGAGCAGGGTGTGGGGCTGGGTGGGTGGGTGGGTGCGTGGGCATGTGCAGGGGGCAGGGCGTGTGTGAGGAAAGAGGCATGTGAATACCACGGGGGTGTGTTGGGGGCCACGGTGCATGCGGGTTGGGGGCTGTAAGGTTGGGTGGGGGAAGGAGTCCAAGGAAACAGAGTGTGCCTTTGTGAGGGTGTGTGTGCCGCTGAGTCTGTGCAGTGGGTGTGGGTGTTTGTCTCCCGGTATCCGCCTTCTTGGACTTTTAGTCTTCCTGGGCTTGTCTTCCTCATGTCCTATCCCCTCCCTCTCGTGGCTCGAATTGGGGACCCTGGTGGAGTAGAGGGTCACGCTCCAGGACCCAGTCAAACCCCAGACGCTGCCTGAGGCTTCCCTCCAGCTCCCCTCCCTTCCTTTCCTCCCTCCCTCTCTTTCTCTTCCTCCCTCCACCCCCCCCCCCCAGGCTGGCGTGCCAGGGGGTGGGACATGCCAATCACTGGCTGTGCCTCTCCGGCTGCCAGCACAGGGTGCAGCTCCCCCTGGGAGCCAGGTGTTTGGGTCCCTGGAGACGCTGCTGGCCCCCAGGGAGGCAGTGGGGTTGAGGACCCTACAGACCCCTCCAGCCCCATGGTGAGTACATTTGGAAGGGTTTGGGAGGGGTTCCAGGGAGGTGGGAGCTGAAGAAGCAGGGTCCTGGGAGCAAGGTAGGGACCAGAACTAGAAGGAAATGCGGATGGACCTCAGAGAAGGGAGGGGTCTGGGGAGGGGTCTAGAGGCTAAAGGGGCTCTGCAGCATTGGATGGGGTTCATGCCCCATCTCCTGGCTTTGAGTGGATACACCTATGTTTTTCTGGGGTTCAGAGGAGATGGAGACCCCCTTAGGAAACTGGACCTGGAGCCCAGAAGGGATCAGGCTGCCATGTAGCAGGCACAGTCCCCAGAACCCCAGGGATAGAGTGGGAAGGGCGGGGGTCCAAGGGGCAGCCCTTGCCATCAGCGTCCTGTGGGAGATTGACCCCCCAATTGGGGTGCCAGTCCCAGAACCCCTTCCTCTCCGCCCTCAGGGACTCCTGAATCCCACCACCCCCATCCACCTTCAGCCTCTCAAGATGAACTGAACCAGGCTGCTGGCCAGATGGACAAGCTGGATGCCAAGGTGGGTGCCGGGCCAGAAGCCAGCAGGAGACCAGGCCAAGAGCCCCAGGGCTCTCCGGGGACAAATGGGCACATGGATGGCCATGCCGGCCAGGGAACGTGGCGCTAATATGTGCAGGGACCCTCCCTATGTCCATAGTATCTTGCGCTCCCACAGGGCAGGTCCCAGTCCTATGCCCAGGTCATGCATGGACAGTAATGGGCACCCATGCCAGGTACCCCCAGACTCCACAATGTGGGGATGGGCTGGAGGCCAGGAGCTCTGATTCTTGCAGAGTTGCCAGCTCCTGGGCTGGCAGCTGGGGAGGGGTGGTCAGCTGTCACTGGGTCATTCAGACAGTGCTGCTCAGGTGTTATAAGTGCCAGCGGACAGGGGTCCACCTCTTCCACAAAACATACCTGCAGCTCCACCCAGACTGGCCCAGGCCTTGCCCAACTGGCCGGAAGGAGTCATACTGTCTCCTGCAACCGGACAGTCTCCTGTCCCTGGATAATCAGCTGCTCACTGAGCTGTCAGATGACAGTTAGTTCTCTGCCCCCTGACCTCAGCCTAGGCAAGCGGTGATCGCCACTGCGATATAGAAGGCAGGGGAGGAGATGGCGAAATGGGGCTGCATAAGATGTGACTCTTGGCTTCCCAGCTGGGGCCTGGAGGTCTCAGAGCTGAATCCTGAAGTGCAAAGAGGACTCCAGACTGTCAAGAAGGGGTTAGGCAGAGGTCACGTCAGACCTAGAAAGGAACCTCCCCGTTGTACAGGTGGAGAGACTGAGGCTGAGAAGGGGGAAGGGACATGCTCATGGTCACAGAAGAGATACTTAGGGGTTCAGTGGGGGATTGGACCCTATTCTCCTCGCCCTCGGCATAGCGCTACACTCCCACTTGCCTGAACAGGATGACGGGTGGGGAGCGGCAAGCTCTATGAGGCAGAAGCTTGGGCTCTGACTGGCGGAGAGAGGTGGGTGAATATTGCACTAGGTTTCTGCTCTGCTTGATGCCATGGTGATGCCTAGAAGGATGGGGGAGGGAGGGAGAGAGAAGAAAGGAAACAGGGAAGGGAGCACAAGGAGTGAAGAGCAGGGGACATGCGGAGAGGAGGATGAGGGGCCCAGCACTTCTGATGCCACCGGGCAAAGTGAGGTCTAGGCCCAGCCTGCTAACTGCCAGGCTCTGGCTGAAGCCAGGCCACTGGTTAAGGTCCATCAACAGTGAGCGTATTTGGCAGTGGTTCTAGGGCTGACGCTCCTCTTCCGGCTCAGCAGTGCCTTTATGAGCATTTAACTGATGGCTGCTGCCCTCCTCAGGGCTAGTTGGCACTCTTAGTGGTCACTGTGGAACCTGACTATGTGATACAGTGTACTTGTTTACCCCCTCATTCCCAAGGCCAGGCATCAGAAGTGGAAGTCTTGTGCACTTTTGATGGGTCAAGAGCAGCCTTCAGAGAAAAGTGAACCCAAGGGGAAGAGGGCCACCTCTGACAGGCTGGCTTCTGGGTTATGGCCCCAGCAGAAGGGACAAGTCAAGAGACCCTCCTCACTGCCCAAGTGAGGTCCCAGGTGCCCAGCCCCACAGCCCGCACCTCGTACCTCCTCCTCCCCAATATTACCCGTTCTCCTCAGTCCAGGTTCTGCCAGCTTCCCGGCCCAGAATCACAAGATGGTTTCATTCCTCCCTCCTGGATCTCTTCCCCAGCACCTCCTCATTCTCTGCCTCCCCTTCTCCACTCCTTGGCCAGTGGTAAGATTCTGAAGACACTTGTGTTCAGGAATCCCTCTCCCCAGCAATCTCTCCCAGCCTCCCACAGTGACTCTCTCCCCTCCCCCCTCCTCTCATCAACCAGATCCCCAGCCCCAGGGGATTGGTCCAGGGCGCTGGCGGTCAATAGTCTGGCCTGCCATGCTAGAGGCTCTGACCTCATCCCTTAACTCTTTGAGTCCAGGATGACTTTTTCCTCCCTTAACACTGACAGGCGCCAACTCACGCCCATGGCTATCCTGTCACACCTCACTCAGTTTCCTAGTGGCAGGTGAGGCTGGGTTTCCTTGGTCCACAGATGAGGATGCCCGAGGCTGTTCTCCCGTGCTCTCAAGCCAGGCAGGGCCTCATCCAGGGGAGAGGGGCTTGGTAGGTGAGGAGTTACAGGAACTGGAGGGAACAGACAACCAGGCTCTGGAGCTGGCCCTGACCTCTGAAGGCTCATCTTCATGCCCCTGGGCCTGAAGCCCAAGCAGCATGACCCCATGTACACATTCATGTATTTATTCTACAAATATTTATTGAGCAACTACTATGTGCTCAAAAAAAGCAGTGAATGAGGCAGACACAGCTCATACCCTGCCTCTCAGAGAGCTATGACAGGACCAGCCCCCTTCACACCACACTGTCATCACACATCACACAGATAACGACAGACACTGTCACACACACACTGACCAGATTCTGAAGAATCACTATTGACGATTCAAACTAGGGTTTGGCCAAGCTAGTCAAGGAGGGCAAGAAAGCTGTTGAGTCCCACATCCCCACAATAGCAGTTTAGAGTAGGGGTCCAAGAGGTTAGCCTTAGAGGCAGATTGCCTTGGTCCAAATCCTGGTTGCATTGCTGATGAGTTAGCTATAAGGTCCTTAAGGTCTCAAAGCCTCAGTTGCCCCTTTTGCAAATTAAGGATAATAGAACCTACTTGGCAAAGAAGTTTAAACAGGTCAATTAAATCATGTATATAATGCTTAGAGATATCGGAAGCAGCCAGTAAATACCAGTTGCTATAATAATATAAATAATATTATTAAAAGCTCCCAACAACCTTCACAAAGAGGCCACAGTCCTGGGCAGAAAAGCACTTCCCTGCTTCCTTGCCACCTTGTTGGACCCCAAACGTGACACCCTCAGAGAATGAGTCCCAACCCATCCCCACAAAGCTATAGACTCTCCCCCTAATTCTTATTCTTACTCAGCAAGGCACACACCCTCACACACAAAATACTCATCGTCCAGAACGGTTACCAGGTCAGAACAGTGACTTGCCCAAGGGCATACAGCGAAACAAGAACAGAGACAGGGCTTAAAGCTAGGCAGAAGCAACGCCAAGGACTTCCTTGGGGAGTCCTCCGCCCATCCCCTGCAATCCCCATTGACCAACTCTTCCCCCCATGGATGTTTTACAGAATGTGCTATGTAAATACAGCTTCCAGCCCCACTTTCAACCACATGGCTGACCCTAAGCCCCTCCTTTGCAGAAATTCTGGAGCACTCCTGAACCCTGGCACCCCAACTCTCAGCTCAAGGCTCATCCCCCCCAGGGGAATAAGACGCAATCACAGGAAGGCTGCTTCTTTCACAACCATCATCGTGCTGACCCCCAGGAGCCTTGAACAAGCAGAGAATTGCCCCCAGTCAAGAGTTAAGGAGACTTGTCCAAGGTCACACAGCAGGAACCAGAGCAGAGACCTACAGTCACATAGCAGAGACAAGAGCAGGCCTCCAGGAACCTTCGCCTTAGCAAATCCCTGTCAAGAGACATTTGGGGAGGACACCTGCTTCTGATTGTGGAGAAAAGGCAGAGTCACTGACAGCTCTGCTCTGAGCTGCATCTCAGGGGCTCAGAAGCCCCAGGGGGTGGCAAGAATCGGGGTCCAGCTCCCCAGAATCTCTAGCCTTCTTCCCCCAGTTGTCTCAGATAGGAGGTCTTAGCCCTCACAGTTCATAGGTCAGCCAGGTAGAAAGAAAGCAGGCCCTGGAGCCCACAGGTAGAGGCAAAGTCCCTGTGAGACCATCAGGGAGTCACTCAGCCCCCAAGCCTCAGTGTCTTAACCTATAAAACAGAGATAGCTTCCAACCAGAGCTTGTATGGGCAGTGGTTGCCATGTTCTCACCGTGAGGAGATGTCATTCCAGCCCCAGCTGAGAGAACCTAAGTAAGCTGTCAGCCTCTGCAGCCTCGCCTCAGGGACCTGGGTCTTTTCTGTTCAGCGTCTTTAGATGTTGGCTTCAGGACTCTGTAAAATCTCCACAGACGCCAGGCTGATCCATCCAACTCCTCCACTGTAGAAACAAGCAATCTGGGGACCAGAGAAAGTCTGTGCCTGGGGTCTGGAGAGGAAGGGGCAGGGCCAAAAGGGCAGGGCCAAAGGGGCTGGGTGCTGGATCAGAATGAGGAATCAGGAATAATCACAGAGGCCTTTACCTGTTGTTCCAGTGCCAGGCACTTTGGATACTGTTGTCCCCATCAGCTGCAGGATGCAGGCAGCCAGGGAAGGAATGGTTAGATGATTGCTGATGGTCACACAACTAGGAAGGGACGGCTTTGACATTCAGACTCAGGGCTGCGTGTGGTCCACAATGCAGGTATCTAGGTCAGGTGAGGGAGGCACTCCCTCAGAGTGAAATTTAAGGGGACACAAAAAAACCTCCCCAGTCAAGATAAATACTATCGTAATGTAATATTTTTAGAAATCAAATAGCAAAGTACAGCCCACAGGCAGGTGGGCCATCTGCTTTTGTAAATAAAGTTTCACTGGAACCAGTGCCAGGGTTAGGGCGAGGCATAGGGGACGGGATGTTTGTGCAAGTGCAGGGTTGGGTCCTGTCTTCGTTTAAAATTGTCCATAATGGATGTTTCGCATTAATTTCCATTTTTTAAGTATTACATTGAACTATTATTTTCTTGATTACGGAGATTTTGGGCACCACCTTCAAGTTTGCACCCAAGGCAAGTGCCTCACCCACCTCACCCTAGTCCTAGCCCTGCTGTGGCGTAAGGCCCGGGTACAGCAGTGAATGAGTGGAGTTCTTGGCCCAGCGTTCAAGGCTGCTCTGTGGACGGAGGCCCCTGCAGCTGCAGAGTGTGGCCTCTCGGACCAGCAAGCTCCTCTTCTAACAAAGCCTTTTCAGGGCTTGGCCCAGCTTGCCACTTGGGGCTACAGAGCTGCTCAGAGGCACCTGGGAGTTGGGGGACAGGGAGGAGCAGCACCCCGTCTAGAAGCCAGGAGACCATGGGCTACGCGATGCCTTCTTCCCCCTTTTCCCTGGACCTCAGTTGTGCTATTTGTGCAACGGGCATTAAACAGCTCTGAGTTCTGATCAGAGACAAGTGTCGTGCAGGGCAACCCATCAAGGGTGGTGTCTACCTGCAGCCTCATGGGGGGGTTAGCCACAGCAGGTACATCTGATCCCAGCCTCCCACCCGGTGCCTGATTTTGGTTAAGGAAGGAGGGTGCAACAAAACTCAGTAAGCAAAATACATAACATTTTTATGTAATCTTTTAAAAGTTCAAATTGGCAAACTATGCCTGCCCGCCCCCCCCAGGCCGACCACCAGTTTTTATAAATAAAGTTTCAGTGGAACAAACTGCTTGGGCTCAAATCCTGGTTCCTACCTTACTTGTGTACCTTGTGCAAATTATCTTGCTTTTCTCTGCCTCAGTTTCTTCATCTGTAAAATGGAGCAAGGCTTAGTTCATAGGCTCCAGTGAAGATAACTACCATAAGGCACATAAGCACTTTGAGCAGCAAGTGGCACTCAGGGAGAACTAAATAATAGCAATGATCAGTATTACTACTCATTGCTATTGTCGTATTAGGAAACTTTAATCAAACAAACCTACACTACTAGGCAGGAGGGAGCCCTCATTAGCACACATGCTAAGACTCCATGGGAACCGTGCTTACCGTGTGGTGGGGCTGTTCTAGGCACTTTACATCGATTGATTCATTTAAGCCTCACAATATTTTCTTGATTTGTTAGCTAGGGACTAGTATTATCCCTGTTTTTCAGTTGAAGAAACCGAGGCACATAGAAGTTATGTCATGAGCAGAGATCACACATCCAGTAAATGGTGTAGCCTGGAGTCAAATGCACGGTCTGGCTTCAGAGTTCAGGTCCTTCTACCAGGATGTTACATGTGCCCGGTCACATGCAGACTGTCCCACACGTGCCCTGACAGCCACAGTCTTTCTTGTCCGTGGGTCACACTCTGAACTCCCCACACTGAGTATCACTCTCACATACCGACAGCTCACCATGAGCCGTGGAGATGGCCTCTGCCACACACACTCTGGGTTACACACCATCGCAGCCACACACCCCAAGGCCATCTGTCACGCAGCAACCCCCTCACAGGTATGGCACTCTAGTCTCGCTGTCACAGACCAGGTCCCCAGGAACACCAAGGGTTGGTGGGCCCTTGCCCTAAATCTCTCCCTTGGAATTTTTCCAATGTTATATCCCCTGAAGCTATACAGCTGCAGGCCTGCAGGAGGAGACCCCAATCTTGTCAATGGACAGATGGACATCTGAGGACCAACACAGGAAGGGACCAGCCAAAACACAGCAGCAAGGCCATGGCTGAACTGTGGGTACCACCTGCCGGGCCAGGAAGTTGCTAAGAGCCCTGGCTTTTCCTTTTACCCACATTTAATTCCTGGGCTTGACTCCAGCTTCAAGAAAAATCTGGGGGATCTTCCTGTTCCCCTAGCTGCCCCCCACTCAGCTGGAGTCCTGGAACAGAGTGGGGAGATGGAGGGGGCCTCCCACACCCCATCTGGGGCCAGACCCCCGCTTATCTGGGAGCTGAGTCCCTCGCCCCTGCTGCCTGCTTTTACTCCAGATCTCCTGCCACCAGGGGAGCATCCAGGCCCAGGGCAAGTTTCCCTGCTGCCCTCAGAGAAGGTCACATCCAGCTCCAAACCATTTCTCTCTCTCTCTCTCTCTCTCTCCATGCACACATACAGCGTCCCTTTTCTCCCATCTCTTTCCCCTTCGCTTCTCTGGAACCCTCCCCTACCTTCTATCTATCCTTATTTGATGGAATTATCCCACTGGAACTCCGCATGCTCAAAGAGTGAGAGACAGAAGTGGGTTCTGATCAGCCTCCCCACCTGTGTCGCCGTGGCCAGGCCTTGTGGCTGCTCGGAGCTAGGCTTGCCTCAGTGAAATGAGGATCATAAGAGACCTTCCTCCTAGAGATGTACAAGAGTTAAATTAGATAATTCAATGAAGTGTCTGGTGTGTAGCAACTACTCAGTACATGAGAGCTTTAATAAAATTGAGTGAAATGCTTTGAAAATTTGGCAGTACTGTCTTCAAAGCGAATCTCCCGGCTCCTTCCTCATCAGTTAAGCAAGACAGGAATTAGTAGCAATTTCTCAGTGAGAAAGTTGAAGCTCAGAGTCTAAACGGTGAAGCCAGAAGGAAGACTCAGACCTCTGGATTCCAAAGCCACCCCACCTCCATGCTGCTGGCAAATCCATTCATGGCTGGGAATGTGCATTCTAAATGACCGTGTGTGGACACCTGAACAGGAAGGGACCAGCCGGTAGGGGAGGGTGACGCAGTCTGGCCTGAAGCTCTGGGAGGGCAGTGGCTGCGTTCCTAGCACCGTCCACTCCAGGCTCTAGGGGATATCCAGCAGCCCAAGCAAAGCCAATGTCCTCTCTTTTCAGGTGATGACCTCCCGCTGAGGAAGCCCTGTCGTGTGACTAGAGGAAGGGGCTGCCCCCAGAGCCCCACCTGGCCGCCATGAATACCTCAGCCCCACCCGCCGTCAGCCCCAACATCACCGTCCTGGCACCAGGAAAAGGCCCCTGGCAAGTGGCCTTCATTGGGATCACCACGGGCCTCCTGTCACTGGCCACAGTGACCGGCAACTTGCTGGTACTCATCTCCTTCAAGGTCAACACAGAGCTCAAGACAGTCAACAACTACTTCCTCCTCAGCCTGGCCTGCGCCGACCTCATCATCGGCACCTTCTCCATGAACCTCTACACCACCTACCTGCTCATGGGCCACTGGGCTCTGGGCACGCTGGCCTGCGACCTCTGGCTGGCCCTGGACTACGTGGCCAGCAACGCCTCCGTCATGAATCTGCTGCTTATCAGCTTTGACCGCTACTTCTCCGTGACCCGGCCCCTGAGCTACCGCGCTAAGCGCACACCCCGCCGGGCAGCCCTGATGATAGGCCTGGCCTGGCTGGTTTCCTTCGTCCTCTGGGCCCCAGCCATCCTGTTCTGGCAGTACCTGGTGGGGGAGCGGACGGTGCTGGCTGGGCAGTGCTACATTCAGTTCCTCTCGCAGCCCATCATCACCTTCGGCACAGCCATGGCCGCCTTCTACCTCCCTGTCACAGTCATGTGCACACTCTACTGGCGCATCTACCGGGAAACGGAGAACCGGGCCCGGGAGCTGGCGGCCCTGCAGGGTTCTGAGACGCCAGGTAAGGGAGGTGGCAGCAGCAGCAGCTCAGAGCGATCCCAGCCGGGGGCTGAGGGCTCAGCGGACACCCCTCCAGGGCGCTGCTGTCGCTGCTGCCGGGCCCCCAGGCTGCTACAGGCCTACAGCTGGAAGGAGGAAGAGGAGGAGGATGAAGGCTCCATGGAGTCCCTCACGTCATCGGAGGGTGAAGAGCCTGGTTCCGAGGTGGTGATCAAAATGCCCATGGTGGACCCGGAAGCACAGGCCCCCACCAAGCAGCCCCCCAGGAGCTCCCCGAATACAGTCAAGAGGCCAACCAGGAAGGGGCGCGAGCGAGCGGGCAAGGGTCAGAAGCCCCGTGGGAAGGAACAGCTGGCCAAGCGGAAGACCTTCTCGCTGGTCAAGGAGAAGAAGGCGGCTCGGACACTGAGCGCCATCCTGCTGGCCTTCATCCTCACCTGGACACCATACAACATCATGGTGCTGGTGTCCACTTTCTGCAAGGACTGTGTTCCCGAGACCCTGTGGGAGCTGGGCTACTGGCTGTGCTACGTCAACAGCACCGTCAACCCCATGTGCTACGCACTCTGCAACAAGGCCTTCCGGGACACCTTCCGCCTGCTGCTGCTCTGCCGCTGGGACAAGCGACGCTGGCGCAAAATCCCCAAGCGCCCTGGCTCCGTGCACCGCACCCCCTCCCGCCAGTGCTGATGGGCCCCTTGCCACATCCCTCCACCCCAGTCCCTGGGAAAGCCGGGTAGAAGGCAAGCGGGCAGGGGCTGTGACCGCAGACCCAGCGCCCTGCTCAGTCCCCGCCAGGCTACCCAGCCCCGAGATCACCTTCCTAGACAGCCCAGAGAGACCCTGCCAATTTTCCAAGTTTTGCTGTTCCCAGGCAGGATGAGAACCCGGGGAACTGGTTTTGCTGTTCCCTGCTCGGTGGGAGTGGGCTCTTCACCAGGAAGAAGGCCTGGGAGGAGGATCCGGCCTTTGGATTCCTTGTTTGCGTTTAGGCAGGAAGTCTGTCCAGAGCCAACTGGGCGGGCCAGGAGAAAGGTTTACTATTACAGTCATCCTTGGTCCAGTAGCTGGTCTGGATTGGCGGTGGGAGGTGACAACCCCTGGGGACACAGCAGGGAACTGACACAAACCACTGAGAAAAGAGCTTGGCTCAAAGGGAGCAGCCCCTGGCTGGGGATCCCCTCCATCCACACGCACGGCCCTCTCTGCTGGGCCCTAGACACACTCTCCAGGATTGTCCAGCCTCCCTACCAATGTCCCCAGAGCATCCCTTTTTTGGGTCACCCCCAAGGCAAATGTCCAAGCATCAGCAGGTCAATGACACCAGAGGGGATCGGCTTGGCTAGTCACACATCAAGTCCAGAGGCAGCAGGAGGACCAGGCGCCAGGTGTCCTGTCTGTCCCACTCTGTCATTTCCCTGGGAGTGAGGGGCAGGGGAACCTGCTGTCCAGCCTCACACCTATAACCCCTGCCCCAGAGAAGTCCTCCGTCCCTCCCTCCCTGGTCCACAGCCATCACCTGGGTACATCTGCCCCATGCAGATCAGTCCAGGCCTCCTGCATGCTGCCTGCCTCTGGTTGCCCCACACAGGCCTGGCCCAGCCAACAGGCTCTCTTCTGTGAACTCCCAGTCCCACCATGCATGGCCTCCCAGCTACCCTTATCTCCAGGCCCAGCCTGGCCCCAAGTGTTCTTTCCTTCCATCCTCAGCAAGTGCTGAGTCTGTAAATAAAGCCACATAACCAGCAGATGCTAAGGGTCCTTCCTCTGTGTATTGGATCAAGGACTTGGTCTTAGGCCTGGGCAGGGTGGGGCAGGGAGGGCCCAAGTACCGTGGAATGTGGGCCACTGCCCTGACAGGGTCCCAAGAGGGACAGCACTGAGTGACAGGATCTACTGAAACCTGTGGGCCCCAACATCCCAGGGTCCCTTGCTCAGGGGAGTAGAGCTGTAATGGGCAGACCTTGCTATTGGAAGTAGGGAAACTAAGGGAGATAAACTGCCTCTGCCCATAAGCCAGCATATTCCTTATCAGCTTTGCCATATGTGGCTGCTCTGGGAGCTCTGTCACACCCAGGGAGGACAGAACTGCTCCAAAGCCCCATTTAGAGACCGGGAAACTAAAGCCCAGTGACCCAGGAGGACTGCTCAGGGTTACCCCGCAAAGCAACACCCAGGCTTCCAGGCAGTTCACAGCCTCCTGACCCCGGGACAGTGGAGATGAGGCACCTGCGGTCCATGCCAAAGAACACAGCAAAGCTGTTATACTCAGGGTTACAGTTTATTACAGCGAAAGGGTACAACTTAAAATCAGCAAAGGATAAAGGCGCATAGAGCAGAGTCCAGGAGAGACCGGGGCAAGCTTCCAGTTTCTTCTCCAAGTGAAGCTATGGGACAGCACTTAATCCTCCCAGCAATAATGTGTGACAACATGCATGAAATACTGCCAACCAGGAAAGCTCACTGGAGCCTTCGTGCCCAGTGTTTTTACTGGAGGCTGCGCATGTAGACATGGCCGACCTGTCGTCAGCTCCTCCAGAGGTTAAACTGATACCATATGGCCCAAGGCCCTCACTATATATAAATCACATTGTTAGCATAGACAATCTGGTGTGGTTCCAGGCCCCCAGGTGAGCATAGACACTCTTATCAGGCAGGATATTGCAAGGGCTTAGGGATTATTTCGCAGGAGTCAAACAAGGGTCAAACTTTTCTTGGGCATGTGCAACATTTGGAGAACCCAGACCTGCTAAACTAATCCTGCAGTGCACAGTGGCCCTAGCCAGTAGCATCAGTACCACCTGGGAACTCACTAGGTATATAAGTTCTCGGGGTCACCCCAGATTTACTGAATCAGAAACTCTAGGGGTAGAGCCCGGCCATGTGTTTCAACAAGCCATCAGGTGATTGTGACATAGGCTGAAGTTTCAGCAATGCTGGCCTGGAAGTATAAGGTCCTGGGTGGGGCTGAACCCTTGCGGAGAGGGGGACTGAAGAGTTACTCCACACATAACCATCAGGACTGCCAGAATCCTTTAAAAAGGAAGCTTCCAACACTATGGGCAGGAGCAATCCACCGAAGAGGTGGACAGAATAGGCTGGCCAGGGCCTCGCAGGAGCACAGCCCTGTGGTCACTGACGTAGGACACAAGCCCCTCCCCTACCACCAGCACAGCTCCTGGGTTGTCAGCTCAAGACTCAGAGAGGGCCCCTCCCTTCCCAATGCTTCCACTTAGCCCTGAGACCCCTATAGAGCTAAATGCCCCGCCCTGTGTTAAAGGCATTGGTCCTGGGAGGCAGAGGGACTGAGGAAGCTGAGCAGTGTGGGGAGAGCAAAAGTGCTGGAATGAGACTGGTGTGGCCTCACTTTGACCAAGAGGGGAGGTCAAAGCTGGTGTTTGGATCATGAATGGGGCTGGCAGTTCACAGTCATCCCTTGTCCCAGGCACAAGTCCTGCCTCACCACACAGCCTTAGGCAAGTCTCACTTTCAGCGTCCTCATCTCTGAAAGGGGAATGAGCCCCTCAGGGAAGAGTTAAGATGAGAGAGACTGTAGGGACAGCACCTCAGTGGCTGCATCAGTGTTATCACAGCACCAGGCTGTTCACGTGTGAAGACCAGAAACCACATCTAGTTTCAGACACACACCTTTCCATACTCTTCCAGTCTGCTCTTTCAAGAGTCCAGAGTCCCATCCCCACCCCACCCCCAGCCCAGGAGGAAGAAATGGTTTGGAAAAAGGAGCATGGGGAGCAAGCCTGGGTGGCGGAGGGCGTGTGGTCCAGGATGCTTCTCAGAGATGAGGTCTGTGCCCTGCAAGCCTCGGAAGCAAGATTCCTACAGATCCAGCTGCCAGAAGATGGAGGAAATGGCTTGAGCTGGGCAGGAGAGGGCATCTGGACATAAATGGCATCAGTCCACTCTCCACAAAGCACCCCCTCCCGCCTGAAGGAGTCTTTCTTAGCCCCAGAAACAAGGACTGTTTCTTGCCTGAGCAGGAAGTAGGGAAAGAATGAGGAAGCTTTGCGGACGCCACCCCTCCCCCCTACCAGGTTGGAGCAGGTCTAGAGAAGAGGCACTAGTTAGGATTCTCTACCCTCCCTCTGCCCCAAACCCCGTTCCATTCCCATAGTATCACTTTGGCGCCATCTGCAGGCGATCAAGGGAATAGTTCTTCCAGGCCTGGGCTGCTTCCGAGAGAACAGGACCGCAGGACCAATGATAGAGTAGATGGTCTTGGCCACCTCAGCAACTGCTCCCACACCTCAGCAGGAACCAAGGCCCCCAAAGGATCAGCTCACTTGGCTGTTACTCTAAACATGCAGAGGCAGGCCTGCCCTCTCCCCAGTATTCAACCTCACCCGACAACTAGGCAATGGACCAGGGAAGATGGCACCTAGGGCCAACCCCACATCCTCCCAGTGCCTCCACAGGCTTTTGGTTTCATTTTTCGGAGCCTGGCTCTGATTTGACAGAGCTGATGCTGATCCAACTGGAAATTCAGACAGGTACCTGTTCACCTTTACAGCAGGAAAGCCTTTTGAATGCCAGGTGCCCCACACCAGCCTCAGGCCCTAAAGAGGTTGAGATGTTTGTTCTTAGCACCTTTGGTAACACACACAAATGGTATAACTCAGAAGTCAGACCATCACACAAAATAGTCCTGGAAACGATTCTCACTCTTCCTTCCTGGGCCCCAATATTTCCCCTGCCCCCCAGTTCCACTCTCCGTCTTGGCATTCCTGGACTGGCTAGCACCACCCACTCATTCAGTGCTCAACCAAGAAATCTGGACGTTGTCTTGGACTTCTCCTTTCAATTCTTGTACCCAGTCAGACAGTCTACCTCCTGAATGGTCCCCAAATTCATCCAGCATTCTCCATCTCCACTGTCACTACCCCAGTGCAGTCTCTTGCCTGAAATGCTAAAATAATCCCTTAATTCAGAGGTTGGCAAACTTTTCCTGTAAAGGGCCAGGTAGTCAATATTTTAGGCTCAGTGGGGCAAGAGACAAAATTAAGGATCCCATTGGGGTGGCCGGTTCAGTTGACTAGAGTGTGGTGCTGATAACACCAAGGTTGCCGGTTCAATCCCCACATGGGCCACTGTGAGCTGTGCCCTCCTTAAAAAAAAAAAAAATTAAGACTAGTGATGTAGAATATTTTCTTTGTGCCAGGATCGCGTCTCAATCCTTCCGAAGAATGGAAGCACGGACCAAGGAGAGGCGAGGAGTTGTAAAAGAGGATAGTTTATTAAAAGTAAAGAGTAAAGAGTTGCAGCTTTCGGAATGAGAGGGGGTCCCCACCGGATTGCCCAGTGACTGAGGCAAAAGTTCTTACTTTTATACCTTTCCTTGCCTGCTTGGAGAAGGGGGCTTTTGCCTTCTAATGGAATTCATCTATCAGGTTTGCCCTGTTTGCCCACCCTAAAGGGCTTAAGAACCCATCCCTATTTATCATATCTGCCCCTTTGTCCTGCCAGCAGGGATTGGAGATAATTTATTAACCTCAAGGCGCATTCTCCTTTCTTTGTCCTGCAGTGAAGGAGACATTCCAGAACCTGGAGTTTCAGGATATGGCTACCTTTTGTTTATTCTACCAGGGACCTCCCTGTCTGCCTAACATGCTAACTAACCTGTCTCAATACTATGTAGGTACGTGCTATAGTCTCTGTCGCAGCTATTCAACTCTGCCATTGCTGTCAAAAGTAGCCATAAACAATATATACATGAGGGGCCGGCCCAGTGGCTCAGGCAGTTGGAGTTCTGTGCTCCTAACGCCAAAGGCTGCCGGTTTGATTATCACATGGGCCAGTGAGTTCTCAACCACAGGTTGCCGATTTGACTCCTGCAAGAGATGGTGGGCTCCGCCCCCTGCAATTAAGCTTGAAGACAGCACCTTGAGCTGAGTTGCTGCTGAGCTCCCAGATGGCTCAGTTGGTTGGAGCGCATCCTCTCAACCACAAGGATGCTGTTTCCCACACGGGATGGTGGGCTGCGCCTGCTGCAACCAACAATGGCAACTGGACCTGGAGCTGGATGGCGCCATCCACAACCAAGATTGAAAGGACAACAACTTGACTTGGAAAAAGTCCTGGAAGTACAATAAAGTCCTGTTCCCCTTCCCCAATTAAAAAAAAAAAAAAAAAAAGGCAATCTCCTTAAGCCTCCAGAAGCCGTTCATTCAGCCCAACTTATTTGTTCAATCTTAACCTCTGAAATTCTCCTGGTCCTCACACAGGCCCCAAGCTCACTCCTTCATGATTTTTACTTCTTCCGTTTCCTCTGCTTGGAATATACTTGGCCTGCTAAAAGGAAAAACCAGTTTCCTTTACACTCTACTCACAAAACTTCTGACACCAAATGTGTAGGTTTTCTTCCCATACCAACCAGTTCTCCCAACACCATCCTGGTGACCTAGGATTCAATTCTGACACTACCTGGAATTAACATCAGATCCCACAGGTAAAGATCTCAGTCCTACACTGTCCCCACTTCAGACACCAGTCACAAGCAGTGAGTCCCGAGCTTACCGACATTTCTGTTTAACTTGACTATAAGTTGGGGGTTCCCAAGACCCCCTATCCAGGTTCAATAATTTTTTCTTTCTCTTTCTTTCTTTTCTTTCTTTCTTTCTTTCTTTCTTTCTTTCTTTCTTTCTTTCTTTCTTTCTTTCTTTTCTTTCTTTCTTTCTTTCTTTCTTTCTAAGAATTACATGGGTAATTTTTATTTTCTATTTGTACTTTTCCTTAAAAGCGTTTAACTTTTAATTTTTAATTTACTATATTTAAATATCACCATTAAACACTGCTGACTATAATGTCCTGTTTTGAAATGCAAAGATGGACTGATGGCTTTTAAAATGTGATAGATATTGCAGAATATATTGAATTAAGAGAATTTAGGGGGGGGGGTGAAATTGTCTGTATGCATTTAATGGCATAACTATGAACTAGGGACAGGTAGACATGAAAACTTGCAGTTGGAGGAAAAACTCATTCGGGACTGAAGTGAGGTCCTTGCTTGCTGACAGACTGTCCCTTGGCTTTCAAAGACTAAATAAGTCTTTGTCAATATACAAAAAACACTTGATTGTACAAAATCCTTATCAGGAGAAACAGTAGCAATAAAATAGATTAAATTATTGACACGTGCCAATCTGGATTGTGGGGACTAGCCAGGCTAAAGGAAGCAGGGCTGGCTGCAGGCCAGAAATCCAGCTGGTGGTTGCAGCTCAAGTTCAGGACCTAGGGTACAACAGCGGCCTGGGAAAGTCTAGAGAGAAGGGTTAGTGCACTCATCAGAAATCCTCCTTTTCCAAACCAATTCCTAGGATGCTTTTCTCAAACAGGGAATGATTTTCTACGAGTATAACAACTCACAGAACAGAGGGAAACACATTTGCCAGTTATATAACAAAGGCTATGATAAAGGACACAGATGAACAGCCAGATGAAGACGTACATAGGGCCACGAGGTCCAGAAGGGTCCTGAGCGTGGGAGCTTTTGTACCCATGGAGTTGGGGTGCACCACTCTCCCAGCATATGGACGTGTTCACCAACTGGAAAGCTCTCTGAACCTTGTACTTTGGGGATTTTTATGGAGCCTTCATCCTGGAGGTGTGATCAATTATTAACTCAATTTCTAGCCCCTCTCCCTTCCCTGGAAAATGAGAGGTGGGGCTGAAAGTGCCAAGCTTTTAATTGTTTAATCATTGTTTGGTCTTCCTGAAAACTTGCCCCCATCCTGAATCTATCCAGGAACCTATCAAGAGTCACTGAATTAGAACAAAAGACTCCTACCTATCACCCAGGAAATTCCAAGGGATTTAGGAGGTCTGTGTCAGGAACCAGGATCAAAGACCAAATACTACAACAAAAGATGCTCGTAGCACCCCTATCACTCAGGAAATTAAAGGCAAGAGTTTGGGAGCCAGAGTTTGTGAACTTGAACAAATTACTTCATTATTCCAAGCCTGTTTCCTTATCTATAAAAGGAGATAATCATGCTGGGCCTGTTTTATACTGTGGTTCCCTGAAAATAAGACCTAGCCGGACAGTCAGCTCTAACGCGTCTTTTGGAGCAAAAATTAATGTAAGACCCGGTCTTATTTTACTATAATATAAGACCTGGTCTTATATTAATTTTTGCTCCAAAAGACGCATTAGAGCTGATTGTCTGGCTAGGTCTTATTTTCGGGGAAACAGAGTATTGAACATTGAGGAAACATTGGTTTCCTTCCCTACCAGCTTTGGTCTTCACTTTCCTTGTCTCATGTTCCGCTGTCTCTGCCCAGCCAAGTCCAGGGTTACACACGTCAGCCCATGTTCCCTCAGGATCAGCAAAGCTTTGGTAATATTGTGACATTGTAGACAACAAATGATCGTTATATTTTGCTGCCTTGAACAACTGGGAACCAGACAGACTCCTATGAGCACTGTTCCCTCTCTGACATGTGAACAAACTCTCATTTTGAATCTTGAAAATCCCTCGTGTTAGATGTTACTGTCTCTATCTGTAATATAACAAGAAACAGGGATTTGGTCAAGTCCCAGTTCCTGATACAGACCTTCTAAAAACCTTGGAACTTCCTGAGTGATAGAGGTGAGAGAACCATCTTACTTTATCCAGAATAAACCCCTTTTAACCACATCTGAGTTCATGCTAATGAGGGGACTCTTGGCAGGGGTGGGGTGGGGGGGGCTAGATAGCTTCAGGTTAGAAGCTGGTTGCCAGAGGAACCAACCACATGACTAAGGGTTGGGGACTTTTAGCCCCACCCCTAACTTCCAGGGACGGGGAGGGCATGCAGATTAAGTTCAATCACTAATGGCCAGTGATTTCATCAATTAGGCCTACATAATGGAACCTCCATAAACACCCCTAACTGGCAGAGTCCTGAGAGCGTCCATCCAGGTCAGTGAGCACACAAAGGGGCTGGGAGGGTGATGCACCAGGGTGGCTTGGAAGCTCAGTGTGCGTCTTGCTCCCTATATACCTTGCTGCATGCGTCTCCTTTATTTGGCTGTTCCCGAGTTGTAGCCTCGTAGGAAACTGGTAATAAGTAAAACACTGTCATGCAGGGTGTCCCGCTCCCCACATAAGAACACAGGACATGGTGAGGCCAAAAAGGAACACCCACAGAGCCATAGGTAGGGGAGTCATACTGATACAGGAGAGTTAGCATGTACCTAGGTAGACAGGGGGGTCCCTGGTGGAATAAACAAAAGACAGCCATATCCTAAAACTTCAGGTTTTGAAATCACTCCTTCGTACCAGGACATAATGTAACAAGGCCTTGAGGTTAATCATAAAATTCATTTTGGCCTGACAAACGGAGCTGATCTGATAGACAAAGAGTGGGTTACTTTGCTAATTCCTTTAGGATGGGCAAGCAGAACAAACCTGGTAGACGAATTTCATTAGAAGGCACCAGTTCCCGTCTTCAAACAGCTCCCCTTCCCCAAGCAGGCAAAGGGAAGGTATAAAAGTAAGAGCTTTTGCCTCAGTTATGGGGCACCCCCCCATTCGGGATTCCCTCCCACTCGGGAGCTGCAACCTCTTCTCCTGCCTCTAATAAACTATCCTCTTTTTAAAACTTTTGCCTCTCCCTGGTCAGTGTTTCCATTCTTCAGCTTCACAAGACAAGATCCCAGCCCACACTCAGAAACTGCTAGCAGGTCCAACATCACCTACATCAATACCACTATAGTCTTGCTGGCGGCTGGGTTGGAGACACAGAAAGCAGAAGCCACCCAATCCACAACCCGCCCTCAGCTTCTCTTCTCCGCCAACCAACCTCACTTGCCAACAGCAATCCACCGTGCTAACTGCAATCCGTGCCTCTCTGCAATCCGCAATCCCTAGTTTAGCCACGGCAGTTATATCAGTGGCTAATGGCTAACTGGTTACAGCTGATGGCCACCTACTACCCGAGCCAACACCTTTCCATGTAAGGCCAAGAGCCTGGAATCTGCTCTCTGGGACTCTGTCCCTACAAGCACTTTCCTGAGTCCTGTGAGTCATCCTACAGAATTACCGAGCTTGAGGAGGGAGTTATGGGAAAGCCCTGAATTGATAGCCAGTTGGTCAGAAATACCAGTGACAACCTGGCACTTGCAACTGGTATCTCAAATGGGGACATCTTGTGGGAATGAGCCCTTAACTTGTGGGATCTGATGCTGACTCTGGGTAGAGAGTATCAGAATTGAATTGAATTGAATTGCAGGATACCCAGTGTCCAGAGAATCAAGAGTATAGGTTGGTGTCAGAAGTGTTGTGAGTAAAAACAGTGCCAACTCTCTCACAGATGAGGAAACTGAGGTTAAGAGGTTTAGTCAGGGGTACAGCAAGGCCCTCCCCAAATGATCTCCAAACCCACGCTCTCCTCCTGTTCACCCTGGCTGCCACTCCAGCTGGGTGGCTCATTCAACTTAGCAGGGTCAGTGTCATGATCTCTTCAGCCCGAGGGAGCTCACCCTCTATCCCATGTCAGCCACATCCTCAACTGCTCCCTCGTGGACAGCTTGAACTCGTGTCTCCCCACTCACTCCAGGCTCCCTCATCTTCCTCCAGACCCTGTCCTTTTTTCCTCCCAATCTTTCACCTCTGTCCCCTGCCATTGCTCTTCCTTCCCTGAGAAGCCTGAACCGTGCAGTCTTTCAACCACACCACAAATATCCACAGCGCCTTGGCCACTTGCTTCCACGGCAAATTTACCACCCTCGATCAACCCCACCTTCCATCTTCCCTGGTCTTATACCTGAGCGGTCAGGCACTGCTGCAAAAAAATCGTGCTACCTGGAAAACTGGCTCCAGAACAGACGCAGGGCTCCTGATCCCTGCCAATAATGGGCCTCACAGTGCCATCTAACTATCCGTGTATTTGTCCTCAGTCAGCTCCCTTGCCTTGTTCCCAAAGGTATTCTCAACTTTCACCTCTGTCCTCAAGCCCCTTACCCTCCACCTCACAACAGGTGTCCTGGCCTCCTCTGCATTAATTTAAATGAAACAAGACAAACTCTTTATTTAAGAAATCACGCAGTCGTTGGGTTTATTTTACCTCCTGCACGTGGGAGAAGAGGGATGTGCCAATGCTCCCCTTCTGGCTTAACAAAAAACTCACAGGTGTTTATACCTTCTAAAAACAGACATGGAATTTAAATATTATTGCCAGGCAACGCATTATTGAGGCAGACAAGCAATCAGAATTGCAAGCCTTTTAAAAGTTAAAGGTTACTTTCACAGGACAAAGCAACAGCCTCTTAAATTTAATTGTCTTGATAAGATTCCCTTGTTAGAGATGATATTTGCAAGGATGTTTTGTGATACAGAAAGTGATCTGCTTTTAATTCTGTAGCTTCAGAAAAAGATGGAACATTTTCTCCTTATTATACTGAAAAGAAAATTTTTTTTTCTTTTTTGGTCATCACCAGTTAGAGGGACCTAAAGTTTTCAAGATCAAGCGCTGAAATTCCATTAGTTAGCTCCAAGAGAAAGAAAGGCATGTCTGAAGTGGGCTGTTCACACTGCCTGTCAATCTACATTTCCCCCAAACAGTGGTGCCACCATTCTCCTACATCAGGACTTGTCCAACTTGAGTGTGCATAGGGGTCACCTGGGATCTAAAATCAGCATCAGATTCTGATTCAGTAGGTCTGGGGTGGGCCTGAGACTCTCATTTCTAACAAGTAGGTGATGTGGTTGCTGCTAGTTCCCAATGAGACACTGAACAGGAAGGTCCTGGGTGTTTATTCATATACTTTCTCCCCTGTCCTCAAACTGCCAACACTTGGGAAGCTCCAATCCTCACTCTCAGCTGATGACCTTGTTTCCTGTTTCACTGAGAAAATAAAAGCTATCTGTGGGTGGAATTCCACAAACTCCCAGCACGTCTACCCACCAACTCATATACTCTCCTTCTCTGTGACCAGCTCCCAATAACAGCTGGCCCTCTTCTCCCCTCCCACACTAGAACCCACCCCGTCGTCCTACCTCAAATGCAACCATCCAGCAAGACACCTCTCCCTGGCATTTTCCCCTCTACTGAAGCAAATATGCTGTTATTGTTCCCATCTTTTTTTTCCCATTAAACCTTTGTGGGGACAGAGCCCCAGAAAGTAGTTTACAGGCTCTCGGCCTCACGTGGAGGAGTGCTGGCTCGGGTAGTAGATGGCCGTCAGCTGTGGCTGATTGGCCGTCAGCTGTAGCCAGTTAGCCAATTAGCCGCTAATATAACTGCTGCGGCTACGAAGGAGAGTGGAGGAGAGTGGAGGAGAGTGAAAGAGAGTCGTCGGTGGGTTGCACGTCCAGTGAACCCAGCCTCCAGTGAGACCGTAGTGGTATGACTCCCCTACCTGTGGCTCCGTGGGTGTTCCTTTTTGGCCTCACCATATCCTGCGTTATGTGGGGAGCGGGACCAGAGACCCTGCAGGCCACCCCGCACGACAAATGGCGCAGCGAGCAGGGTCTCCCGCACGACAACCTTTATTAATGCTCTTATAGAAGTATATGTGGACTTAGGTGAAAGTCATTGCTCCCATCTTTAAAAAAAAAAAGCCATGTATTGCATATTTGAAAGTTGCTAAGAGTAGATCTTAAAAGCTCTCATCACAAGAAAAACAATTCTGTACTAGACTTAGTACGGTGATCACATTGTAAGGTATATAAAGGTCAAATCACTATAGTATACACCTGAAACTAATATAATATTGTACACCAACTATACTTAAATTCAAATAAATAAATTTAAAAATTTTGTATGGTGATGGATAACTTAGACTTATTGTGGTGATCATTTCATAATACACACAAATATTGAATCAGTGTGATGTACACTGAAACTAAAATAATGCATGTAAATGACACCTCAATAAAAAAATAAAATTCAACTAAAAAATAGTGAAATACACACACACACACACACACACAAAAGCCTTTGTCCCTTTTTGTCCTCGAACCACTGCTTCATTTCTCTCCCCTCCTTAACAGCACGGTCTACAGTCACTGTGGGGACAAAGCCCCAGAAAGCAGTTTCCAGGCTCTCGGCCTCATATAGAAAGGTGTTGGCTCAGGTAGTAAATGGCCATCAACTGTGATTGGATGGCCATCAGCTGTGGCTAGTTGGCCATCAGCTGTAACCAGTGAGCCATTGACCACTAATATAACTGGAGTGGCTATGCTAGCAAAAAAGGGGGCCAGCAAGAAGATGGTGGCTGAGCTAGCAAACGGAGGAGTGTGGATTGCAGATTGCAGAGAAGCAGATTGCTAACAAGTGAGATTGTTTGGCAGAGACAAGTGGATGGCGGGTTGCGGATAGTGTGGCTCCTGCCTCCTGTGTCTCCAACCCAGGCGCCAGTGAGAATATAGTGGTATGACTCCCCTATCTATGGCCCCGTGGGTGTTCCTTTTTGGCCTCACCACGTCCTGCGTTATGTGGGGAGCGGGACCAGAGACCCCTCATGACACCCCGCACAATAGTCACTGATTCCAACTTCTCTCCTCTGATCCTCCTAAACCCCTTGCAATCAGCTTCTGCCTCAGCCTCAATCAAAACCACTCTTGTCAAAGTCACCAAAGACGTCCATGTTGATAAGCCCCACAGCCCCACCTCTGTCCTCCTACTTGGTCCCCAGCAGCATTTGATGGAATCGGCCATCCCCTCCCGGCTTGGCTGCCGGGCTGCACCCTCCTACCTGCCTCACTGCTCCTCCTCCTCAGTCTTTTTCTGGCTGCTCCTCACCTCTCCGACCTCTGAAGGGCTTGGTCCTCAGTCCTTGGTCCCCTTCTCTTCCTTCTACACTCACTCCCGTGGTCACCCCTTGTCCAGCTAACATCCTGATATTTCGCTTAGGTGTCTGCGGGGTCTCAAAGGCACCAAAGCCCAAACTGAGCTGTTCCCTTCGCCTTTTAAGCCCATTCCTTTCGCAGTCTTCCCCACCTCAGTAAATGGCAAATCCAATCTTCTAGCTGCCCAGGCCAAAACCCTTAAAATCATCCTTGACTCTGCTCTATCTAGGGCTCCCCTGCGTGTGAATTAGAAAAGAGTGCCCCATCAGTGCAAGCACAGTACCACAGTGTGTGACTCAGCAACTAGACTGAGGACATGTCCGGGCCATTGCAAGTGGAACACGTTCTGGATCTCAGCATCACCCTCCCCTACCCCAGCAGCCAAAGGCTTTGTGACAACCACACACACATTGGTGGCAGCCTCCCAGGCTGTTCCAGTTAAAAGACAATTGTACTTCCTGCTGCTTGGTGCTTACTTCCTGACCATTTTCCAAGACTGGTCCTGCCTCCTCCTGGCAGTTTCTGATTACCTTTCAATGAATTATTTTGCTGCTTAAGAAAACCAGGGGGACGGCCTGGTGGCTCAGGTGGTTGGAGTGCTGTGCTCCCACCAGTTTGATTCCCACGTGGGCCAGTGAGCTGCGCCCTCTACAGCTAAGATTGTGAACAACAGCCCTCCCTGGAGCTGGGCTGCCAGTGAGCTGCTGTGAGAGGCCGATTGATGACCGGTGACCGACAGCCTCAGCCGTTGGGGAGCACAAGGCTCATAATACCAGCATGGGTCAGACAGCTATGTCCTACACAACTAGACTGAGAAACAACGGCTTGAACTGGAGTGGAGGAGGGGAGGCGGAAAAAGGGGGGAAAAAGGAAAACCAGGGACTCTAACTGATACGATCTAGAAACTTGTACAAATCCCTCCCACCCTTACAATCAGAAAAACCCATTTCTCCATCATGCTCTGGAAGTGCTCTGGAGAAGACCACCAATGATCTCCTTGTCACCAAGTCTGAAGGCCAGCTGGGACAGCTCTGCTGACACTGACCTGGCTTCTTCCTCTGCCTTCCCATCCCAACCCCACCCCAGGGCTCCATTCTCTTCTGCTCTCCCTCCCGTGGGTCCCGCTCCCACTGTCTGTCCTATAAGTGTTGCCAGTCCTCAGGGCTCCAGCCTCACCCTTCTCACCCCTCATACTCACCGGGGCATCATTCACACTCACGGTGTGCACCCCCACCTGTACCCTTAGGGCTCCCAGATCTTCCCCTCTGTTGAGCTGCAGATCTTCCCCTGCTGGAAACTTCCACCTGCAAGTCCAAGAGCACCTAAACCCAGCACATCTACATAGAGCCAATCAACTTGCCACCCACAGCTGCTTCTTACATGCACTTCCTGCCTCCCCCACTCACTCAAGCTAGAAAGTCCAGTCACTGCACAGCTCCCTCCCCCCATCACATCCAGTCCATCCCTCCCAGGCCGTCAGGAAATCCCGGGACTTCTTCTCTTGGACCATCTCTCCAAACCATCCCCTCCTGTCCAGCCCCACAGACTCATCTTCCCTGTCTTCTTGTGCCTAGTACTGCCCACCTTCAGCATCTTTCTCCACAACAGCAGAGCCACAGGGAGCTTTCTGGAACTCAAACCTGGCCATGTCACTCCCTACCAAGCACACTTCAGTGGTTTTCCCACCAATGAGAACAATGTTCCTTTCTCACGCTTATCTGAGCTTTTTACATGGATTCTGGTGTCCCACCCCAGGCCCTCTGAAATAGAACACCCAGGAGACAAATCAGGATTTTTTCTAATCATTGTCTTCTGGCATAACAAAACAAATTTGAGAAACTTGATGTAGTGATTCTCAAACTGCTATGAGAATCATTTCAGAAAGTTGGTTAAAAATAGACTCCCAGTGTGGGGACAGAGCCCCAGAAAGTAGTTTACAGGCTCTCGGCCTCACGTGGAGGGGTGCTGGCTCGGGTAGTAGATGGCCGTCAGCTGTAGCCAGTTAGCCAATTAGCCGCTAATATAACTGCTGCGGCTACGGAGGAGAGTGGAGGAGAGTGAAAGAGAGTCGTCGGTGGGTTGCAGACAAAAGGGACAGCAGGTCGCACGTCCAGTGAACCCAGCCTCCAGTGAGACCGTAGTGGTATGACTCCCCTACCTATGGCTCCGTGGGTGTTCCTTTTTGGCCTCACCATATCCTGCGTTATGTGGGGAGCGGGAGCAGAGACCCCGCAGGCTTCCCTGCATGACACTCAGGCTCACCCCCTTGGAGATTCTGATTTAGTGGCTGTTGGACAGAAGAGATTTTTCCAGAGGATTCTGCATAACCAGGTTGGGGACCACATGAGGGGCAAAGGGGAGCTACAAGCATGGCTTGTTTCAGCCTTTTATTCTACAGCCTGTTTGGCTCTCAGCTCTCTTCCCAAATTGTCCAAAACCGTGTTTTATGGTCCCTCACATGCACCATGCTGTCTCAACTGAATGAGTGTACATAATGTCCCCTTTCCCTCGGGGCCACATCCTTCAGTGTGTCACATGAATGCCTACTGGTGCCTCACCCTCAGTTCAAGCGAAAGCTCCAAGCTTTCGAGATCTCTTCTAAACACTTCCTCTGACCTCCACAGGGTCTGGCTCCCTGCTGCTCCCCACAGCCTTGATCTCAGGGCTGCAATTATTCGGACATCTGTTTCCACTCCCAATCAGTAAAGCCCAGAACTGCAGGGCAGTATTTTATTCCCCATTCTGTCCCCAACACTGTAGCACATTGACTGGCCCCGGAAGAATGACTCAGACTGAATGTCAGTCCCTCCCCCAACCCACCCGCAGGTCATTCGCCAGGGGCCCTGGGGACTCAGTCTGGGGGCACAGGGAATTGACCACGGAGCTAAGGCCTGGGTCCAATGGCAGCTCCACTGGTGTCCAGGAGGGTCCTTTTACATCTCTGGGTCCTCCGCCTCCTCTATAAACACGGTTCCCACAGTCCTTATAGGTGTCACATGACTTAAAAGGAAAAAAAATTCTCATGAAACCAATGATCTCATTTAAAAGTGTCCTTAACCCTTAAGGGACGGACTTCAGTGCTTAGAACTCCACCATTTAGGCCTTTGGGGACTGGAAACCATGTGAGGGTAGGGTCTCGGTTACCCAGAATCCAGAAGGTTGAGGATGGTACCAGGAACAGAGCAGTAACTCAAAAGATGTTGTGATTAAGGAATAGCAGGGGTGCCTTTGCTGTGGGGGGGCCTCCTACCCTCTGCACCCCTGCTTCAGGCGAGTCCGGCCTCAGCCCAGACTGCCTTGTGGAGAAGTATTCTGGCCATTTAACTCATCTGTGACGCCGGGGTGAGAATCCCTCCTTCACAGAGTAGTTGGGTGGCTACGGAGACAGCTCCTGTGGCTGCATCTGGCTTGGTTTCCTTCCTTCTTTATCGTGGGAAGTGAGGGACACACAGCTATGGTACAGCTCTTACGAATCTCAGAGGCCTTGCAAGGTGATGTTCTCACCTGTTCTCACAGGTCAGGGCACCACCACCACCCCTCCCAGCATTGCTGAAAATCTTCGTTGAATTTCTGGCTTATTTATTTTCTGTTTTAAGAACAAATTCAGTGGGAAGTTAGTTTAATGGGGACAGCCTGTTTGGCATCATGAAAAACTTCTGGAGGTGGATGGTGGTGATGGGTGCACATGAGATACTTAACGCCACTGAACTGTACACCTAAAAATGTTTAAAATGGTAAATTTTGTTATGTACATCTTACAATTTTTTTTAAAAAAAGTGAAAGTCCACAGTAAATTGCAAAGCACGCATCAACGATGAGCCTCCTCTGTGGTGACACCATGATACAAACGGTGGGTCGGAGGGGAGGCCAAGAGGCAGAGGAAGAGAAGGGAGGGCTGCAGCTGGAACCCTGGGAAAGGACCTGAGAAGGGAAGAGGTGGGGAGCCTCAGGAAGAGGGGTCTGGATTAGACAAAAGCCCAGATGGGGAGGAGCTATCAGGAGGGAGAAGGAAAATCCCAGGCAGAGCGGGGCTGAGGTCCAGTTGGCTGGCGGGCTGGCTTGTGCGGAATTGTCCTGGATCAGCTGAGCACACACCGAGTATGCGCCTTCCCTCATCACCCTCAATCACAGATGCAGAGCCAGGCAAACCCAAGTGAGCACACAAGGACTGGGCCTTAACTTGGGATACCTAGTCTCCTATCTGATCTGTCCCCTACAGGACGCCCTTAGAGGCACAGTGCACCCCAAGCACCATCCATCCCACAGAAACCAGTGTTCTCTTTCAGAAGAAATCTATGGGAGCCAAACTTAACCAAACTTAAGGGTCACAGCCCTTAAGGACCCAGACACTCGTCAGCACCCCCACAGCTACCACCGTAGTAGGTCTTCTAAGTAGCAGCAGCAACTTCCTAACCAGCCTCCCTGCCAGTGGAACAGCCAGGGAGCCAGTTAAAGCCCAAATGGGACCACAGCACTCTGCTCAAAACCCTCCAACTCCCTTGCCACTCCCTCAGACCGTGTGTACAGGAAGAATTCATCTCAGCTGGGAGGCTGGCCTTTGCACTCAGCTATTGGGAGGTGATCTCCAGGCCCTTGGAAAGTCCTGACTGGCAGGAGTGTCTTTGTCAGTACAGGGACTTCAGACATCAGTCACACAATGTGATTTATGATGAGGGCTGTGGGACACGCTATCTCTAGAGGAACTGAATGAAGGTATCAGCCTGAACCTCTGAGAGAGGCTGGGGAATTCAAGGTCAGCCACGTGGGCAGTATGTGGTTAGGCCCCAAGAAATGCTGACACCCAAGGCTCAGGGGAGCTTCCCTGCCTGGCTGCCTGTGTTACACACCAGGTCTCGTGTCCAGGACTCCACTGGGAAAGGACCATCACTCACACGCTTCAGGTTTGCATTCTGCCCTATGCATCTGTTCTTTGGTCGCTTCGTCCTAACGTGTATCCTTTTGCTGTAAAACTATCATCTCAGTGCTTTCCTGAGCTGTGAGGTGTTCTAGCGACTACCCACTGAGGATAGTCATGGGGACCCTGAACTTGCAGCTGGAATCTGGAGGGAGGGCAGTCTTCTGAGGACTGCACCCTCTAACTGCGGTTTGCCAAACTCAGCGCCCACTTACAAACTGTGACCATTCGACTAGGGCCTTCATCTGCCCACCCCTTTGCCAACTAGACCTCATCCCCTGCCCTCTCCCCCCTCACACTTGCCATCCTGACAAGTCAGGCATGCTCCCACCCCAAGGCACTGGAAAGCTCCTTCCCCAGATATCAGCCAAGTTAACTCCCTCATTTCAGGCCTTTTACTCAAATGTCACCTTGGTGAGGCCTCTGCTAGCTCCCACAGCAAACTCCACCCCCAGACACCCACCTCTTTTCCTGCTTTAATTTTTCCTCTTTGAACACTATCACTAAATCCACCACACTCTAAAGTTTATTCATCTTATTTTTAATCCGTCTTCTCACTAGAATCTAAGCTTCAAGGAGACAGGGATTTTTGAACCTTGTTCCCTCCTGTGACCCCAGGACCTAGAACATTTCCTGGTCATACTGAGTGCACAATTAATTCCCGTTGAATGCATGACCTCTAGTATCCTTTAGAAGTACTCTTAGAAAACAGGTCACCCCACTCCCACTCTACCTCCCTGAAAGGCTAAGTCTGCAAAAAAGGCAACACTGACCACCACTGGCTGGAGCCCACTACTGAGGAGGAAAGAGTCAGCAGCAAGACCCCAGACCTCCAGGAGAGCAGCGGCTCAGCTGGGGAGGGGACATGGGCGCTGGCCCCAGCCCCGACACCTCCATGCTGCTATGAGCTTGGCAAGCCCCTTCCTCTCTGGGCTGGAGCAGATGTATGGACCTCAGGCCCTGACCACTGTGGGGCAGGTCCAGGTGAGGAGAGGGGAAGATTGGGCGAGAAATCACTGCCAAGACAGAGCTGTGGAGGGAAGGCAAGACCTCACCTTCTTGTAGGAGTGTCTTTTATTTGAAGCCAGAAAACACCCTATTTGGGGTTCATATGTAATCTATGACAGTAAAAAAAAAGAGAGCGAGGGAAAACAAAATGCCAAGGGCCTAGGGAGGGGCAGAGAAGGGTAGTGGGTCCCGGTCAGGGTCAGGGTCAGGGTCAGGGCACGTAGGGGAAGCGGAGCAGCAGCCCCTCGTGGGGCTCCAGTTTCAGGTGCTCCAGCTCTAGCGAGGCACCCTCCTCACGGCCTGTCTGGGTGCTGAGCAGCAGGTCAACCCTGGATGGCAGGCTGGCACTGGCGGGCAGGCTGGAGGCCCCCAGTCTGGCAGGTTGTCCCAAATCCCCAAAGTTGAGCACTACCAGGAAACGCTCGTTCTGGTCCCACTGACGGATGTAGGAGAAGAGGCTGGGCCCCGAGGACAGTGCATGGAAGTCTCCGTGCAGCAGGGACCGCTCCTTGCCCCGATGGTCGCTCAGCCGCCGGAACAGCGTAAGGACGGAGCCAGGGTCTTCACTCTGGTCCTGCAAATGATTGAGACGTAGCAGGCAGGGATGAGGAACTCCCCTGGGTGTAAACTGCAAGCCCCCTGGCCACCCTCTGCCGGCCAGGCCCTGCTCACTTAAAACCCTTACCTTCACTGACATGTTGGAGCTTATAGCTCCTGAGGTATTGAAGCTGGATTCATCCCATAGCATGAAAGGGGCCTTCATGGGCTGAAAGGCAGGGGAAACAGGACTTGGAAAAGGCCTTAGGCCCACTGTCCCTCCTGTTCCCACCCCGGGTCACACATACCCTCCCGCACTCATGCCTCACTTCTGCTGGATGAGCAAGACAGGCTCCTGTGCCAGGTGCTTGCATACAGTCCCCAGCCTACAGGACAGCCACAAGCTAGTTCCCTCACCTCCCTCTCTGCTCAGTTGTCTCGTCAGGTTTTCTGTGGCCACTCAATATAAAATATACCTCCCGGCCCCTTACCCTGCTTTCTTTTGCATAGCACTCATTGGCACCCAGCACTTTATTTCATCAGCTGATTATCTAATTTCACCATCTCGTCCTTTTGTGCACTGCTGTATCTCCATGCATGGCACCTAGGAATTACTCTATAAACCCCTGCGAATGAATAAATGACTGGTTCTGTAAACAGCAGCTCAGGTGTCAGCCTCCACGCCTGTGGCTAAAGCTAAGCAAGAGCCTTCATGGTCTTACCCCTATGACAGCATGCTGCTGTGTCCTCTTACTCATCTGGCCCCCCCACCAAAGTAAGAGTTCCTGGAGGGCACAGAGTACCCACTGTCCAATGAAGGAAGGAAGGAATGATGGCTACCATACTGAACACTTATCAGGTACCAGGTACTGCATCTCAAAGTAAGCCACCACTTAATCCTAACTACCTACAAGAAATGCCAGTATCACAGAAGAGTTGACTAGGACTCACAGAAGTGACATACCATGCGAAGGCCACACAGCTACTGACTCGATGACTGCCCAGAAATCAAATGCAGTTCCACCCTACAGCTCAGGTCTGTCTGCCGACAGCCGCAGAACCATCGTGGAGGGACACGACCTCCCACACTGTGCTGGGGAGGCAGCACACACTACCTGTCCAAGGAGGTCAGCTGCCTGCAGGCCAATCTCATCCCCATAGCTGAAAACCGGGGTTCCTGGCAGGGTGAAGAGCAACAGCTGGTAGAGTCGAAGGAGGTAAGCCGGCACCGAGGAAGTCAGGAGCCTCGCCTGAGACAACTGCAGGAATGCACACAGGTGAGCTGCCTCCCACCCATCTCCCAACACCCCTTTCCTCCAAAACACCTCCTGCCCCCTCTCCCACCACTGTGGTACTCACACTCCAGCTGCACCAGCGACTGTCAGTTAAGTTCAAATACTGGGTGACCAGGAATTTCACACGCTCCCCAGTTAAATTGGGGTCTGACAGATATGAGCTAGTCACCAACAGGTCCTTGGCGAATTCGAGTAGGCTCAGGATCTGCTGAATGTTGGCGGACTCAGTCCCTGCAATCAAGAGCCTGCAGAGAGCAAAGCAGGGGTCAAGGTTGGTACAGGACAAGGAAGGAAGAATGGAGGTGAAGAGGTTCTTTGGACTAGGGGCTCCCCGTTTCCCGAGGGGCCTAGCACTCCACTGAAGGGTTCCCACAATGGAGCGGCACTGGGGACAAGAGGTGTGGCACTCACCTATCTTCACTGAAGTTCTTGGTGATATTCTGCCACTCAGCCAAGAATGCAGATGCGTTCTAGAAGACAAAAAGCAGAGTCAAGGGGCAGAGAACACTACCAGGCCCTGATGAGTTTCTCACCCAGGCTCTGCCTCTCACATGCAAAAGGACCTTACCGCCAGATTCTCTACATCCCGAACCTGGAACCCATCCACGCCAGCCTGCAGCCAAAAACTCAGAGCATTCTACAAAGGGGAAAGGGGGGGGGAGCAAAAGAAAGAGGAAAGATATTAACACTCTGATGTAAAGGCTCCGAATATTGCAGCCCACACTAAACCTTGCCTGCTATGCACTTCCCCATGACCTTGGGAGTCACTTGAATGAGAGAGCCTCGAGTGGTCTCACTTTCCCACTTCTATCATAAAGGTTTAGCTCTTGCTCCCCTCTCATTCTAACGTATCACTCACTTCTAGTGCTATAGCATTTCACTTTTCTATTCCTCCCATGGCAAATCACACAGCTTCACCTTTGACAACCACAGACATGGCCCAAGAGAAGGCGTTCATAAACATAACTTCATTTAATACTTCACATGTGTGGAATGCTGGTGTACCCATTTCAAAGATGAGGAAAACAGTCTCAGAGAAGCAAGCAGGCATGTCCAAGGCCACACAAAGAGCAGCAGAGACAGGACTCAAAATGCTAGTCAAGATCCCAAGACAAGTGTGCTTACTCCTTCCCCAGTGTCCTGACGCTGGGGGAGGGTGAGTAAAAAGTCAGTCAGAGCACAGCCAAGCGTGAAAAAGCGATTTTCAAAGCAAAGCCCCAGGGCAGTTTAGATGAACAGTCGAAATAGCAAGCTCTGCAGAACAGGCCCAGGCCTGAAGCCCTGGCATTCCTGGGGCATAGAACACGGAACCCCACTCCCACTGGCCCCAATTTTCCCTTTTTCTCTCTGTTCCATGTGCTCTCTCCTCTCCTCTCCCTTTTCCTCTGAGGCTACCACTCCTCACGCCATTAACATCTGAAAACTTCCTTTATCAATAACTTTTAAAGAGTCTCCCAGCAATTTGCTGGTGAACTAGAAGACCCCAAGGGTCCTCTGGAAATGCTGGGAATATGGAATTTTACTTCAGAATCAGGGAATCAAGAGCAAGCAAAGTGTCAGCGTCTGCCTCCATTTTTGTTCTACCTGTGCCACACTGCCCAGTGTCCTAGAAGCCAGGCATTAGGAGCTAGGGTGACATTCAAAGCCCCACTCCCGGCCCGCTGGGTATTAAGTTTGAGCCAATACCATCAGGGAAGGCGGAAGTAGAGAAATAAGATTACCTGGGACCTCAAATCCCAGACCCACTGAGCCCTTTGAACCTTAGAACCCTCATTTACAGAAGGGGACAGTGACAGGGACCTTGCTTGGGTACGTATGTGAAGGTATGTATGAGGGTACGCAGCGGATTCAAGAACGGATACAAAATACTTGGCAAAGTCCCAGACACATAGAAAGACCCCAGTGTTTAAAATTTCAGACTGGGCTCCATTCCAAAACACATCAAACGAGAACTGGGAAACCGGTCAGGACAGGATACCCACTGAGAAAGGGTTTCCTCTCCCACAAAGAAGGAAAATCAAGCCCAGATTGATATCTGAGAAGCTCCCTTCCTGGCACACTCACCATCAAAGTCAAGGAAATGAGAAAAATGAGAGGTCATAAAAGGAACAAGCAAAAACAGGGGTGCACTGCTGGCCTAACGTGGGAGGAGCAGGCCTGCAAGGAACAAGAGCCCCGCAGCTGAATGCGGGCTAGGTTGACAGGGCTTGCTGTGAAAGGACCAGCACAGACCCAGCACACTCACCTTCACCTTGGTGGTCACAGTGTCAATCTGAGAGGGGTGGAACCATGAGTCCTGGCCCCTGTAGTTGGGAGTGAGGTCCAGAATGACCCGGATGCCTAGAAGGATGAGGAAGCAGTCGTGAGAAAGACTTTGGGGTGAAGCGAAAGGAGGAAATCAACAAATACAAGTCTGTAAAGCGTATCTTTTGTACTACTTGGTACAAAAGCTTAGATTTGAACCCTGGCAAAACTCATTCTATTGAAACAGAGATAGGAGCTAGGAGAGGCCTTAACATCTTAGGGAAGGTTGTAGAGAAGGTTGTAGAGAAGGCTGAGCTGCGGGGCCCTGGGCTCCCACCCCCAAAGTGAACCCTTTTAAAGTGAGACAAGATTTTATGTGTTTGTTTGTTTGTTTTCAAAAGGATCCACTCTTTTCAAGTTTAAAAACCACTGATTTAGTAAAAGCCTACATTCTGTAAACAAGGACGTGGGAGCCCAGAAGTGAAATGCTTGCACAGCCAAGTAGAAGGTCTCTAAAGCACTTGACAAATCCATTTTAGGCTGCAACCTAACAAACCTCCTTTGTGCCTGCCCTAGGCACACTCAGTCAGTCAGGAGTAAAGCAGATAAAAACCCTAGCCTGCCTTTCCTCTGGCCAGAAGGCCAAGCCCTTCCAAGAAGCTGCTTCCTTGCCAACCTCAACGCCAGGACACCCACTCTTTTTCCTGGCCGACTGCAGGAGACTGTCAAAATCTTCCTTGGAGCCAAGAGTGGGGTCGATCTGTTCCAAGTTGGTCCCACTGACGTCATCCTTCAGGTTCTTGTGAATTGGGCCCAGGACAAAGCCCTTCACCTTCAGGCTGCTCAGATAATCTACTCGCTCGTTGAGGCCTGAAATGCGGAAGCGGTTAAAGTGAAGCCAGTCTGAGAGGCCCCTGATCTCGCCTATTGGCTCCTCTCCCTGGGGCTGTGTTGGGGGTAAGGCTGGATCACCAGACTCGGAGCTGCTAATTCAAAGGGAGGGGGGGTGGGGGGGGTTCCCTCAAAGAAAGGGAAGGAGGACCTACGTCCCAGAGAGCGGGCGCCATACTGGGGTAGGGGGTGAGGGGGGTACCGTCCGAGTCCATCTGGGGACGGGATCAGGGTCGGTGACCAGTTAAACCAGGGAACACGAAGCGGGGCGTGGGGTGTGGGGGTTACATCACGCTCACCAGCCAGGTTGCCCGCGTCGCGGCCCAGGAAGGCCTGAAGGTCGCCGATGCGATAGAGGGCGCCCTTGTGCCACCAGCTCTGCGCCGGCAGCTCCCGGCAGCGCGGCGCCCGCACGATGATGACCACGGCACCCGCCAGCATGCCGAGCCAGCCGAGCCAGAAGAGCAGCAGCAGCGCCCAGCGGGTGCGCACCCAGCCGGGGCTGCTCGCCACCTTCAGCAGCTCCTCTTTAGACAGGCCCGTGAACTTGGCGGCTACCTCCGCCTCGTCGTCGGCCACCTTGTTCTTCACCAGACCGTTCTTTTCGGCACCGCCCGCCATGACCGGGGCCACGGCCGCCCCCGATGCCGCGTTCATCGGCTGCTTCTCGGGTTCGAGCTCGTTCAGCTCCACTTCCTTCATGTCCACCTCAGTGTCCTGGCTCATGGTGCCTGCGGGACCGGCGACACGACGCAGTCTGCGGTCAGGTAATGGCTGGACAACTTTCCGGACCTCCGGACCTCTGGCCGATCTCCCTGGCTTGCGTCACTCAGGCTGCTCCGCGGGGGAGGAGCGACCTCGGGGAACTAGCGGGGAGCCCCGCCCCGGCCCGCCCCTTAAAGGGGAACGTCGGGGATTGCTCTTTGTGGGACCGCTCGGGTGGGCGGCAGAAGGGGGATTGCGTCTGGAACAGGCTTCCGACTGCTGTGTGGACTAATTCCTCCTCTCGAACCCCTCGACCCCTAAGGTTCCTTCGAGCCGGACGCTAAAAAGGCTGAGCACCGAGCCACCTTTGGATGGGTGGGCTCTGCGGTTTGTCCCGCCCCAGTTTCCTTCTGGTCCCTCTGGCCACTGGAAAGTGGGCGGAGAGGGGACGTCCAGCACTGCAGGGGTCACGAGGCCCCTCTTCGCCCACTCTGAAGGCTGGTGACTACCTCGGACACTATACTCCATTTGGCCCAGCACTCAGGCCACCGCCTACCTGGTCTTCCCAACTTCGCAAGGCCACTTGCGGCGCACAGCCAGCCAAACTCAATTTCCGCCCTTTCCCCACCCGGGCTTGTCTTCTCAGGCCTCTGGGACTTGGCACCAGACCTCCCCTTCCGCGCAGGGCTTACCCCCACTCGTCCCTCAAGACTCATCTTGAATTTAGACTGCAAGTATTTATGGAACTCCCACTACAATACTTTGCTTTAACTTGATTGAATTAACTCTAATCCAGTCTTCCCCATAATGTTTTACGATGAATCTGTTTGGGCAGGAGAGTCGCTGACACTCCCGGTCTTACCCTACCCCACCCCCAGTTTCTGGCGCCAGGATGTCGGGCAGCTAGGAATTCCACATCCCTGAGACTGATAGACAACCAATGGGCTGTAGCACAAACATTCCTGGACTTGGCCTCAGATAGAGGCATCCACCTTTGTCGTACAACACATCAGAAGATGCCGTGGTTAGACTCTTTCCCCACCTTGCAGGTGCTCCCACAGATTATTCCCGTCTCCCCAGGCCGCCAGGGTCCCCCTACCTCCCCAGCACTTCACTATGCTAGGTCCTGGAGCCAGCTGGTACTGCAGAGGCCTGGAAGACCACCCAGCTTCCCTCCACAGAGATCCTTGAATTGAGGGTAAGTGGGCCAGAGACAAGGTTCACAGCACGGACTGCCGGACGTCAACACCATGAGGTGCCAAAATCTCAGGAGCTTGTTGTTCCTGAGCAATGCCGCTGGGCTATTTTCAGAGAGGAGCTGAAGGAAGGAAGTTCTTTCTCTGTCTCCCACCTGGGCTGGAAGCCAAGATGGCTGTGTATTTGGAAGAAGGCAGAAGCCAAGATCTAAAGAAACAGATGAGAATGGATGCCAAAAGAGAGCCAAGGGTGTGAAAGGCTCATCCTCTGCCATCTCCTTCCTCATCTCAAAGCCCACACCTCCCCCCATCCTTGGAAAGCCACTTCCTAGAGGGGGGCAAGCAAGTGGGTAGAGGTTGGAGTTCAGGCCAGTGCTGGATGATGATAAGAAGTCCAAGGTGCCCCGGGCATGCAGATAAGTGCCAAACGGGTTCTGCACAGACTTCATCCCCGCCATGAAAGCTCAAAGTTGAGAGTTGTGGGGTCAGAGCTCTCTTTGAGATGGCCCAACATAACCCCCCCAGGAATCCAGTATCTCACTCAGCCCCCATGGCCCCAGACAGATAAAGCCAATCCCTTCTGCATGGGAGATCAAGAAGCTAACAACTTACCTCCCAGTTTATCGTCCACCACACCTGCCACAGGACCACCCTCCAGCCACATCAGCCATCAAACACCTGCCAAGCTCACAACACACTTGGCTTTGTCAGGCCTCTCCATCTTTGTTCGTGCCATTCCCTGTGTTTTGCCCTTCCTGTTCTGCCACTCTGCCTCATAAGCTCCTGTTCACTCAAGACAGCTCAAATGACAGCTTTTCTCAACTCCCCCGAAAGAATTACTTCCCATCCACTGTGCACCTACCTCTGCTAAAATTCATGTACCATTTGTTTATTATGTTTCCTTGTCTGAGAGTCTGTTTGCACTTCAAGCCATGTGGCAGGGGCCTTGTGTTATTTGTCAAGGACCTGCCTGCGTACAGTAGGCACTTGTTTGATAAATGAGCGGATGAACTATATCAAACCCAAATATTTCCCTTCTTAGACACAATTCAACAAAAGTAGCATGTGAAGATAAAGGCATAAAAGTGAAAAGGAATTTAAACAATACCTTATCAAGATGCAGGAAGAGAAACAAAAACTTATATAACTATTCAACCAAAATAAAGCAAAGTACTAAATCTGGGGTAAGGGGAGGAAAGAAAAGCAACTGTAGAGAAAAAGGGCAGAAGGTGGCTACAGAGCCTCAGATCCTACAATGTATATTGATAAATATAAAACTTAACATTTACTATAGGGATGCAAAGTATATAATTTGTCAAAAAGAATTGAGCCTTTAAGACATGGGTGTCCCAACTGCGGCCCGCAATCCATTGTTAATTGGCCCGCAGCAAATTCCAAAAATATATTTAGTTTACTTAAATAAACCAGGTGAGGCAATACGTACTTCACCTCGAGTGAGTGGCGCGGCTGTTTGTGTATTTTAGCACATATGGCCCTTGGTAAAAAACGTTGAAAAAAGTTTGGACACCCCTGCTTTAAAAGAAGCTGAGACAAAGCAAAGAGAAAAAAAAAGGAGTTCAACAGTCCAGAGGCTAAGAAGGACCATGTGAGGCCACAGTCCTCAGTACGTCCCACTCCAGCAGGCAGATGGGTGGGGCCCTGAAATGCAGAGGGCCAAGAGAAATTCTTTCCAACTCACTATTGCAAAAATCCATGGCACGTATTTCCTAACAGATGAGGATTACTTAATCTTGGCGATAAGAAAAGCACGTTAGTCACTCCGCCCACCCCCACCATGTATAAAGGATTTCCAAAGACAGAGCAAAGACGGGAGGATACTTAGAAACTCAGGAAACTGTCTCTGTCCAGCAGACCCAGCAATTCTGCCAAAGCCCAGGGCATTATTCCAAAGACCCAGGGGAAAAAACGAAAAAACATCCCGGCTCTGCTCTCACAATACCCATCAGCCTGGAGCAGTTTAGCCATTTGAAAAAAAAAGGATGATGGCTGACTAAGGAATTGAGTGCGGTCAGAGTGCAGCTGAGATGAAAGTAGATCCCAACCAAAGGGACTGACTTGGCAGCTGTTATTTGAAGAACTGATGTTGGAATAATATTATTTGTTATTACAAATCCTGCAGGAGGGACATGGGCAGCTAAAGAAGAGCCTTGTCTTATGGAAGGGTGAGGAATGTGAGAGGGGTAAAAGCCAGAAAGAGTAAAGGAAATGCAACTAAGGCCCTCTCTTAGGAGAAGAGAAATAAATGCACCATCGGAAAAGTATCTGGTACTAAAATAAATTGGACATAAGCATCCAAAATGGCTAAATGCTACCAGAGCTTTCCAACAATACAATCATAAAGACACATAATGAGAAGTTGTGATCTTTGATTTCAATTTGTCCTTCCTGAACATAAAGTTTTCCTTTATTCCCTGGCTACAAGTAACTCAATATTTGAATAACCCTGCCCACACCCCTGCCCCTGTCCCAACCTATTCTTTTCATGTCAATTATAGGCCCTTCTTAGGGCCTTCATATAAAGAAGCAGATGACTATGTTTTTAAAATACTTTTTATATTCAATAAGGTAGAAAAGGGGTGCACAACATTGAGAAGACATTTAGGCATGGAGTAATAGAAGCCTGCATTTGAAATAACCACTCACTCTGCAACTAAAGTGGTTAATTTCAACACCAACTCTAAAACAAATTGGACTATAGGGAAATTAAAGAAAGATATTTTTTTAAAGTGAAGTACATCACTAAGAAGGGAAACTCTCTTTTCTCTTTTGAAATAGAAATTGAAACACTAAATGGAATGCTAGTTAGAATGTAACCAATCTGAGAACAAAACTTTTGGGACCCAGACCACACTACTAGGGTAGGGACTAACTGTTACATGATTACCACAGCCCCACTATCACAAGCTTTTTTTTTTTTTTTTTTTTTTTAACTATTGTTAAGTCCCCCATAGCACATATTCCCAGAGGTACTACAATTCCAGGCTGTGATATTGTGATGTAAGAAATACAGATGCTCCTTAACTTGTGGGGTTACATCCCAAGGGACCCATCATTAAGTTGAAAATATCATAAATTGAAAATGCATTTAATACACCTAAGCTACCACACATCATAGTTTAACCTAGCCCTCCTACTGAATTCTTACAGCTTTCACAACATTGTGAAGTGGGAAAATCCTAAGATGAAACACCGTAATTTGGGGACTGTCTATATATACATTTGATCTTTATCGCTTTTTCCTGGCACAAGAGCTACTAAAAATCCTTGTAATTCCTAGAGCGATAGAGGTGATGGGAGCATCTTTTGTTCTAATATTTGGTCTCAGACAGAAGAACTTCTAAGACCAAGACCCTTGGAATCTCTGGAGTAGTAAGAGTGTCATTTTGTGTGTGAATGAGCTGACAGGTGAGGGTGGGGAGAGTCTAGATAGCTCCACGGTGGGCCAGAGGAACAAATGGTGATTAGGTTAGAACTTTCAGGAACAAATGGTGATTAGGTTAGAACTCGGCCTCTGGAGAGGGGAGAGGGGTGGGAGATTGAGTGAATCATCAGTGGCCATGGGTCATGCCTGCTGTAATGGCACCTCCATAAAAGCCCTAAACAACAGAGTTGGGACAGCTTCCAGGTTAGTTAACACATCCCTGTGGCAGGAAGATAACACACCCCAAGTCCACGGGGTCAGAAGCTCCTTTGTTTGGAACTCTTTCACACATGGTCCGATGTACCTCTTCATCTGGCTGTGCATCTGTATCTTTTATAATATCTGTGGATAAAAAAGGGGCCACATACTAAACCTGACAAGCTCAGGGGAGGCCAGCATGACAGGCCCTACAAACTCAGAGACCGAAATTAACCACATAGGATGGTCTGAACATAACAATTCCTAACTAAAAACAAGCCATGGCCGGTAGTCACATCCTTGGCCTGTAGCTTCCTTGACAAACGTCAATCTTTACCTTAAGTGAACCTGTCTATTGTCTTTTTGCCTCTAAGATAACATACCCTTGGAATGTCAGAGTAATCCCTTTTTCCGGACCCCGCAGGGTGCAACCCACAGCAGAGACTATAGAACCCCCCATTGTTATCTTGTTCCCTGAATACCATTTCCCTGTGCTGTAAATGTTAATTATTAACTAATGAACTATTCTGTGGCCAATGTAAAAGAAGTATGTGTCCCTCCATTTTACTTTTATCCAGTCCCAGAAATGTCCCCACTTTGCTTTCTCCCACCCCTTTAATCTATCACCAATGGATTTCAAGTAACCCTCTTTACGTATGTCTCCTTTGATTCTAATGTACAAAATAAACTGTGAGGGGGTGGCTGGTTAGCTCAGTTAGTTAGAGCGTGGTGCTAACACCAAGGTTGCCCATTCATTCCCCGCATGGGCAACTGTGAGCAGCGCCCTCCTTCTAAAAATAAATAAATAGGGGGCCGGCCCGGTGGCTCAGGTGGTTAGAGCTCCTTGCTCCTAACTCCGAAGCCTGCCAGTTTGATTCCCACATGGGCCAGTAGGCTCTCAACCACAAGGTTGCCAGTTCAATTCCTCGACTCCCCCAAGGGAGGGTGGGCTGCGCCCCCTGCAACTAGCAACGGCAACTGGACCTGGAGCTGAGCTGCGCCCTCCACAACTAAGACTGAAAGGACAACAACTTGAAGCTGAACAGCACCCTCCACAACTAAGATTGAAAGGATAGCAACCTGACTCGGAAAAAAGTCCTGGAAGTACACACTGTTCCCCAATAAAGTCTTGTTCCCCTTCCCCAATAAAATAAAATAAAATAAAAAGTGATGAATTCTACAACATTCAAAGAGAAAAGTCTGTGCATCACAAGAGACCATAACAAACTGAAAAGACAAATCACAATGTTAAAAGGTATCTGAACTAATAAAACTAATAGTCTTGGGGCAAACGGGTGGCTCAGTTGGTTAGAGCGTGAGCTCTGGGCAACGGGGCTGCCGGTTCGATTCCCACATGGGCCAGTGAGCTGCATCCTCCGCAACTAGAATGAAGGCAATGAGCTGCCGCTCAGCTCCTGGGTGGCCAGATGGCTCAGTTGGTGGGAGCCAGTCCTCTCAACCACAAGGTTGCCTGTTCCACTCCCGCAAGGGATGGTTGGCTATGCCCCCTGCAACTAACAACAGGTACTGGACCTGGAGCTGAGCTGCATCCTCCACAACTAGGATTGAAGGGAAAACAACTTGACTTGGAAAAAGCACTGGAAGTACACACTGTTCCCCAATAAAGTCCTGTTCCCCTTCCCCAATAAAATCTTTAAAAAAACACACACACACACAAAAAACAACTCATAGTCTTGTATAAAAAATATAAAGTATGATGAAAAATCAGTGAGGAAAAGACAATGATCCAGTAAGAAAAAATTTTACAGAATAGAAACAGTCAATTCACAAAATTGGACTCACAAAAGAAAGGCCAGTGAACTCTTGAAAGATTATATGACCATATTAGTAAAATGCAAATTAAAATCATAACAAAATATAATTTCGGTCCAGATTGGCAACATTAAAACATCTGACTGAACCAAGTGATGTCAAGGATATGAAACTGCATAAGTGGCAACATTAATGGGTTCAACACTCTAGGTGAGCAACGTGTAACGCCCGCAGAATTGAAAGTACCATAGCCACTACCCAACAATGTCACTCCTAGATTCAGACTCCAGAGAAACTCTCACACGTACACACAAGGCAACATACAAAAGATTTCATTGCAGCACTGGTTGTAGTAGTAAAAATCTAGAAAACTAAAAAATGTCCTATCATTAATGGACACAATAATTTGTAGAACATTTCTAAAGAAAATACTATGTAAGCGACTAAATCTTAAAGACAGGCAAAACGTGTCAAAAATATAACGCTAAAAAAAAAAAGGGAAATCATAGGTTCACCTTAATTTTTTTCCCCACAAAAAGCAAAAGATACTGTGGCATGCCAACAGTCTGCATTTCAACTGACATCTATCCCAAAAGGGAAGACTACCCCACTCGTGGAGGTCCTGCGGTAGTATCAGGTTGGTTTGTGGCATGGACGGAGCAAGGATCACTTCATCTCCGTGTCAAAAATCCACTTCATAAAGTGTCCTCAAGTAGCTAATTTACGAGATGTTAAATGCTGAGAGCAGATACCATTCTTGATCTTGGTCCAAAATCCAAAGAAACAACCTACAATTAAGATTCCTATCAGGACTTGCTTCCATAAATTCCACTCAAAACAACAAAAGCAGCCTGAGAGCTGTTCTTTATAAAATGCCTCATTTTCATCTCTCCCCAGCCAGTCTAATCCTTCCCAATGGCACATTCCTCCACAGTTTAGGAAATAAGGAAATTCTGTTCTCACGCTGAATTTGTGCCAGAGGTGAACGTCCTCCTCCTCCCCGCTCCAGGCGGAGCACTGCTCACTGGAGCATCTCTGCTCATCTAATAGAGGCAGTGCTTCCTGCGGCCAGGAGGGGGCAGAGCGGCTCCCTGAGAAAAACGCCCCAATGGGCTTCCATTTTCTAAGAGATTCCTGTTAGACGCTGTCTCCAGTTCAAAGGTATTTCTCCCAGCAACCTGTTCAGGAGTTTACATCATAGCATAGGTCAGGCGATCAATAAATTATCGGGACTTGCATTGTTCTACGTGATGGGGATAAAATAATCAATTATACAGATACGATTTCTGACCTCAGGGAGTTTATGCAGGAAAGGGGTCAAGGAGAGCAAGGGAGGGAATAGAGTGGTGGTATTGAAATTGAAAAAGGCACCGGGGCCTTGATGGCTCTGTCGACAGGTACAGACTTTCACCTAAGAGCAAAGGGGGAGCGATAAGAATTGTGAGCTGAAAAGATCAGATTTTTTATTTAGAAAGATCTCTCTGGCTATAATGTAGAGAACAGATTAGAAGCAGGTCAAGTCAGAGCCAGGCATTAGGGATTTGCAGCGGAAACCCAGGGGTGAATGGCGTGAACTAGAGTCCTGAGAAAGAGAAAAGCAGCTGCTGACATCCAGAAGCTAGCCTGCCACTCACTCCCAGGCCTTGATGTCCTCCCGTAGAACATAATTTCACAGAACGTCAGCATCGGACAAGGCCCCTTCGAGGTCATGATGGGTTAAGACAAAACGAGACCATTCCATAATCATGTCTGAACCCAGGCCAAAACATGAACAGTGTCTAAATCACAAAAGTCCAAACATCTCCCTAACGTGGCTAGTATGAGTGACTGCCGCTGCGTTAGCAATTATAGCTTTGGCCTCATTCTAGTCTTTCCTCTTTCCAGATAAGACTTAGGAAGATATCGAATAATAAAATGATCCCACTTCCTGAAAACATCCCCTCCAAAGTAAAGCCCCACATGCTGAAACCCTCCCCAAAATCACCCAGCACAGCCCAAATCCTGTAAGTTCTTTCTAACACCCTCTTCCTAAGACACACCCTGGTTCCCCCGGTGTGTGTTCTTCCTCCTCTAACAAGTAATAAACCCAGCTTGTTCCAACACACGGATGTTCCTTCAGCAGGAGGGCATTTATCGTACGGGGGAAATGGCCACAATCCTGGTGTAGACAATTGAGTAAAAGAGGGCATGGTGGAGAAGGAACAGATTTGTGGGGAAACATCATGAATTCAGTTTTGGACACGTTGAGCTGAGCTATTTATGGGCCACCCCAGCGAGGACGTGTGGCAGACAGGTGCATGGATCTGCAGTCCAGGAGATCCTGGGCAGAGATGGCAGAATATATATGGTAAACGAAGCCATTGTTACCCAACAAGGAAGTCCGCACACTCACCATACAGCAGAGCCAAACACTGAACACCGAGTTTGAAGTGGAGAAATTCAGGTGGTTTCCTGGCAGGGCGCCGAGCCAGGAGAACAGGGAGCTGGTGCTCAAAATCCAACTTCCCGATGGTTTTAATCCAGTGTGCTTATAGGCAAAGACTGAGGGTTGAGGGTTAGGGGTCATGGATGAAGCTGATTGGTTAATTCTTGTGTACATTTCAGTGGATTTCCTTAGTCTGGTTAATTCACTTCCTGTTGTCATCTTGTCTGGTGCCTTCGTAATAGTGGTCGGGTGACCTAACGGTGCTGAAGAATCAAGATTCTGTAAGACATCTCATGATTGTGCATCAGTGACATTATCTTTAAAGCAAAAGGCAGAAACTACATGTCTTGTGACCACTGTTATTATTTAAGTTATCATTATTTTGCACTTAACTGGCTACATTTTTCTATTATCTATTATCAAGCAAAGTGTACTTTGAAACATTTTTTCTGGAACTTGCTTTATAGGCAGGTCTTTAGGCCATAACGAACATACTTTATAATCTTTGACTATGAGTGACTAACATTTTCTTAATCTTTGACTACAAGCTATGGGACAACCAAAGCAACTGAAACATTTAGTTAAAGCCTATATCTCTAGATTCTATGATCTAATACCTACCTACACATGGTACTGGTAACTGTCGGTTTCACCATGGCAATGGATAAGTTGGTCTAGGCAGAGTATAGTGAGTGAGAGATCAAGTGGACCCAGGAGAGAACCCTGAGGAATGTATAAGGAATAGACAGTGAAAATGGTCAAGAAGTAAGGAAACCAAGGAGAGTGACGTGTCCCAGAAAGCAAGGGGAGAGAACACTTCAGGAAGAAGGAGCAGGTCAACAGCGTCAAATGCTATTGAGGTGAAGAAAGATGAAAAGCACCTCTTGGGACCGAGTGAGTAAAAGGTCACTAATGGCCTTGGGGAAAGCAGTATCAGTAGAGGGGCAGGTACAGGGGCTACAGTGCAGTGGGTTAAGGAGAGAATTGAAGGTGAGGAAATTGATGGTCAGGACAGGGCCCTTTTAAAGCTTTCCACTTTGTCTTTCCCACTACAGCTCTTCTTCACAGGCCAACGACCCAATGCAGGGGTTACTACAACTCCAAGTACATTAAATCCCACTAAACACTTGGGGACCAGGGAAAGGATCAGTAGATAAGAATCCACTGACTTGAGGGGAACTTTCTTGGGACCCAGGACTTAACACCCTGACAGGGACGCCTGTGGATGGGGGCAAAATCACTGCTATGGTGGCTTGTAGAAGCCTGGATAAAGCAGTCCACGCTGAGTGAAGTATCATAGATATGCCTGAGATGCCCTAGTGGACGGCAGAGGAAGTGATACAGAGGCTGAGGAAAGTGGGCATACTGGAATGGAACTATTATGTGAGGCCAGTGACCCACCAGAGAACTGTGTTCCAAAAAAGGGCCCAGAGGACACCATGTTCACAAGGCCATCAGGAATGCACTATTGAGAGGGGCGTCAGCATCACTAAAGCCAGTGGTGGCTCTCCTCTGCAGTCACAGAGCTGAGCTACCTAAGATGCATGAGGATGACACTCACCCACCTCCTGACCATCATCAAGTACAGTGGTACCTCGGTTTTTTTAACATACTCCGTTCCGGAAGATCGTTCGAGTTCTGAAACGTTTGAAAACAGCCGACAGCTAGGCCTCAGGATCTTGCACTCAGTGGAAGCTGCGTGACATGTTCAACTTCCGAGGCGTGTTCGAAAACCGAAGCATTTACTTCCAGATTTACGGCGTTTGTAAACCGAAATGTTCATCAATGGAGATGTTCAAAAACCGAGGTACTACTGTATTAGAGATCAGGTATAATAGAGGCTTAACTGCCAGAAGACAGAAAGCCGTAATTACCATAAGAATGGCAAGATTGGAGAGGTAGCCATGGGGGCTTGGCTCACAGAGAGTTGTGGGTATAACAGACAATGGTGTCCCGGGGAACCGACAGGATGCTGCTGTACATCTACCACCTGAAGAAAGGGGCGGAAGGCTAAGGGGGTCACCACAATAAACAGTCAGGAGCTCTTCCTCAGGTTCTGGGCCTGAGCCGATTTTCATGTCCAACATTCAGTTACTAAAGAGGTAACCAGGTCCCATGGGTAAGCGTCCTGAAATTATGATGATTCTCCTCGTTCTTCCCTAAAGGGAACTCATCATCTACTCAGGTGTGACTGTACACTTAGTAAAGGAGAATGTGCAAATATGTTGAAGATTTTAGACACCGGATCTGAGCTAACATTGATGCCCGAAGACCCAAAGTGTCAGCATGATTCCCATTAGAACAGGGACTTATAGGTATCCAGTAATTTCCTCAGTCCCCAAGTGTTTAATGGGATAGCTATACTTAGGAGTTGGAGCAACCCCTACATTGGATCCTTGGCCGAAGAAATGAGACCTGTCACGGTGGAAAAGGCAAAGTAAAAATCTCCACCCTCACCTTTCAGCCATGATAGTAAATGAAAAGCAATTAACACATACTGGGGAGAGGGGGAGAGGGATTACGGTGTTTTCCTGAAAAGAAGACCTACCTGGACGATCAACTCTAATACATCTTTTGGAGCAAAAATTAATATGAGACCCAGTATTATATTATATTATATCACACACAGTATTATATTATATTATATTATACCTGGTATTATATTATATAAGACTGGGTCTTATATTAATTTTTGCTCCAAAAGATGCATTAGACCTGATGGTCTGGCTAGGTCTCTTTTTCAGGGAAACACAGTAGCAGAGGTTAGCTCCACCACTCAAAACAGAAAGGATGCATGGAGGGTGATACTTATCACCTCCACACCTGGAAATATGGTATAGCTCCCACCTATATAGCAGGTGACATGGTAAATTGCCAACTTTGAGCGCAGCCCAGACAGAAAATGGCTCTGAGCAGGTCCAAGCTGCAGTGCATGACGTCCTGCCACTCGGGCCATAACATCCAACAGATCTAATGGAGTAGAGGTATCAGTGGTGAAAAAATATGCACTGTGGAGCTCATGGCAAGTGCCAATGGGAATAGCAGGTGCCTGAGATTCTAGAGCAAGGCCAAGTTGTCCACAGTAGAGAATTATATGCCTTTTGAGGAACAGCTCTCGGCATACTAGTGGAACACTTGATTACGAAGCACCAAGTGACCATGAACTGCCCCCATTATGAGTCGTACCTATCAAGTCAAAAAGTCAGACCAGCTCAGCAGCAGTCTTTCAAAAGATGAAGTGGCACTTCCGGGATCAAGACTAAGCAGAAGCAGAAGACACAAGCAAACTGCATGGCCTAGACCCCCTTGTCACCCACCATACTTGTAAAAGTACCCATGATCCTATTGGAGTGTCTTGTATAACCTGCTAAGGAAGTAAAGGCCTGAGTTGATTTACAGATGGGTAACTTATGGGTGCCAGCTGAAAATGGACAACAGTCATATTCAGAAGTGGTCTTGAAAGACAGCAAAGAGGGAAAATCTGCCAGCAGTACACCTGACGATCTACTTTGTGTAGAAGAAGAAATAGCCCTAGGTGAGAATACATACACATTCCAGGGTGACGGCCAATGGCCTGGCCATCTGATTAGAGGCCTGAAAGGAAAAGGACTGGAAGACACAGGCAGTGAGGTCTGGGGTGGAGGCGTGTTCATGGACACTTGGGAGTGTCCACAGAGCAGGAAGATTTCTGCATCACACGTTAATGTCCACCAAAAAGCATCCACCATGGGGTGGCCGGTTAGCTCAGCTGGTTAGAGCATGGTGCTAATAACACCAAGGTTGCTGGGTCGATCCATGCATGGGCCACCATGAGCTGCGCCCTCCTTAAAAAAACAACAACAACAAAAAACATCCACCGTGAAAGAAGCCCTGAACAAAACAGACAACAGGACTTGGCCTTCATCCGAAAGCACAAGGTGGACCAGGGTTCAAATCCAGACAGTCTGGCCCTAGCCACTCTCTTAATCAACACAATGACTTATAAAGAAAATGTTTCAACTTCTATTTCTATCTCACCCTTTAAAAAATTTCCCTCCTTTTCAAATACTTGTTAATGTAGAGAATAACATACTTTTAAAAGCCTTCATGTATTAGGGTATTCCAGTGTTTTTCTTTACTGAGAAGGAGCATAATCCAAAAAGTTTGATGAGCACTGCTCTACCCTGCCACTACGTGAACAGTCACTAAAGTAATCACTGGTTGTTGAAATAATAAGCATGCTTGTTAGCCTAGGCAGACAGCTTCACGTGGTTTATATTACCTCTTGCAAGTCCACACTCAAATCCTTTACTAATCAATCCAGTTGCCGTAATTTATCATGCTCATTTTTCAAAAAGAGAGACAACTCCACCGAAGCTATCTAGCTAACAAATCCTTTAACAACTAAATACCACTAAAGGGGTGCACCATTCGTAGGAATACTGCAATGTCAGGTCAGTGCATGGAACAGACAGACCAAGTTCCTCTTCCAAAATCAATGTAGTACATTGTCCTCGGGGGGAGGACACATCAGATATTATACTGATAAGAACAGATATTATATGATCTTAGCCAAAAGGTTAAGGATTGATATTACCTATATCAACTCCCCATACGTTCCTCACTCAGGTCCGCAAATACAGCGTGTAAGCCTGTCCTTACAATCTTCACCATCTTCCTCTCCCCAGAGACTGGGCTAATCCTCCCCAGTGTCATATTTCTCCACAGTCCAGGAAATTCTGTTATCAAATAGGGCCTTTTCCTCCACCGAGGTTACTGTCTTATCTCCCAGTTCCTGGCAAAGCACTGGTCATTTGAATCTCTTCCTCCATTAAGCCAGGCAGTGCCTCTTGCCGCCAGGTGGGGGCAGGGTTGCTATACGAGCAAACTCCCCAGACCTCTCTTAGGAGTAGCTCATTGGATAAGCAGGGTAGTCAATGAATTGAGGCTGGAATGAGATCATTCAAAATTTTATAGAGATAAACTAATACATATTGAGTCCTACTTTGTGTCATGCTTTCTGTTAGGCAATAGGGATACAACGATGATGTCATGCAGTGGCCCTGGTCCCGCCCCCCGCATAAGAACACAGGACATGGTGAGGCCAAGAAGGAACACCCATGGAGTCACAGATAGGGGGTTCATACCACTATAGTCTCGCTGGCGGCTGGGTTGGAGACACAGGGAGCAGGAGCCACACGATGCGCAGCCATCTGCTTCTCTGCCAACCAACCAACTAACCCCCTAGCCTAGCCACGCAGTTATATTAGTGGCTAATGTCTAACTGATTACAGCTGAGGGCCATCTGATTACAGTTGACAGCCATCTACCACCCGAGCCAGCACCTTTCCACAAGAGGTTGAGAGCCTGGAAACTGCTCTCTGGGACTCTGTCCCCACAGATGATTTACATAGACATGACCTCAGGGAGTTTAAGGTGGGGGGGCAAGATGCACCCAGCTTGGGGAGGGAGGGGTAGTAAGGAAACTTGCAAAGGAAGCAGGGGTTGTAACCACTATATTGATGATTTAGACTTTAGCTTAAAGACTATGGAGGGGCACTGATCTGAGACGTGACCATATGGAAGGACTATGATCTGAGACGTGAGACTTGACAAAATTTTTTATTTGGAAAAGTCAGTCTGGCTGCAAGGTGGAGAATGGATGAGAAGGGAGGAAACCAGAGCCAGGGAGCTATTATAGAATGTCTGTTATAAAAACCTCCAGGTGATCTCCAACTGCTAAGACCACCAGCTTTTTTTGGTGCTGTTAAGGAAAAGAACCTGAATCTGGAGCTGGCCCGGTGGCTCAGGTGGTTGGAGCACCGTACTCCTAATGCCAAGGTCGCCAGTTCGATTCCCACATGGGCCAGTGAGCTGTGCCCTCTACAGCTAGGACTGTGAACAACGGCTCTCCCTGGAGCTGGGCTGCTGAGCCAGAGGTTGGTGTGAGCTGCTGAGGTCGGTGTAGACTGTTGTGTGCTGCCGCTGGCTGCCGTGGGCTACTGTGGGCTACTGTGGGCTACTGTGGGCTACTGTGTGCTGCCAGGAGCGGCCGGTGGCCAGTTGAATGGCCGGCAGCCAGCATGAGCGGCTGGCAGCGGTGAGAGCTGCCATGAGCTGCTGTAAGCAGCCGACTGACGACAGGCAACGGACTGCAGGGGGTGGGGGGAGGCAGAAAGGGAAAAAAGAACCTGAATCTTTGGAAATATTAGAAAGATGGGCCTTGCTGAGGACTATTAGCCAGAGAGCAGAGCTTCAAGAAGTATTGAAACCGTGCTCTAACTATGGGAAAGAGGGCAGAGGCAGGAGTGAGTGTAAACGACATCTGGTGAGCTGGTGAGTTAGTTAGAAGTTTCAATTAGGGTACATACAGTTCAATACTTAACAGTTTTACATCTAATGGAAGGGATGTATAGGAAAGATAGGTTGAGTTGCCATAGCCCCTGGTGTCAGTTTTAATTTGGGTCTGGCAACAAATTACTTCAAAACTCTTTGAGGTGATTTTTATCAGCATGTAGAAAGAACTGGCACCGTTACCTATAATCACTGATCTCTAGTGTTGAAACTGTAGCAGCTATATTACCCCAGTGGTTTGTGCCTTAGTAAGAAAATGTAGGAAGGGGCACTGTTCTCTTGGTTACTGATTAGGTCGGAGAAGCTGAAGCACTATTTCCTTTCTCATTGATTATGCCCTTTAACCCCTTTCTTCCAAAAAGAGCCTCCAGTTTTTGACATTACCCCTTTCAAGTGGATTCTATGTCACCACAGAGATGCAAATTCAGTCATGGCCACCTTTGGCTCACAGGCATATCGTGATTGGCTCATAGAATGTGCTTAAAATTGGAAGTTAGACACCAACACTTAAAATGGGCAAATATAGAATTCTGGATTTCTGGATTCCCTTGGTCAGATTTTTTTTTACAGAGACAATACTCTAGTAGCAAGACAACAATCAGCTGGAGCTAAGAAAGGGCTGCCTAGGTTCACCACAGTCCCCACCCAGTTCTTACCGTTTATCTGCATTACCTCCACTTTTGTAGGTGAGTTAGAGACCCCTGACTTAAAGTCTCTCCTTTCCATTTCCTCTGCCATTACAGGATCCACTTACCTGTTGCCTAAACTCCTGTGACAATCTAAGTAATGTCCTTGTCTCCATCTTATCCTTCAATTTATCACCTCCCTGCTCAAAAACTTTCACTCGCTTTTTTCTCACTATCTACAGTTCAAATAATTTAGCTTTGCATTCCAGGTCCTCCTCTTCTGGCCCTCCCCAGGAAATCTTTTCCCGTTTTATATTCTACTATTCCCGTTCAGCCCACCTTGCATGAATTATATCCATGTAGTATTTCCTTCCTTTTTCAGTTCCAAGCCTGTGCTCAAATTGTTTTTTTAACTGGAATTTCCTCCCCCGGTCTGTTTATCTACCCTTCAAGGCTCAGACACTCCATAAAGCAATCCCCAATTCCCATTCTGGCATATAACCTGCCTAGCCCTGTCTGTCTGCTCTGGAACTTCTGGATTTCCCATAGTTTATCTTTCATTTTCTACACGTTTTGTTACAATGTTTCAATCATGTACTTGAACAAGCAATACTTACTGAGTAAATGAATTTATTTCAGTTCATAACTGTGTTCAAACTGGAATTCTCTCAATATTGTGTAGTGTCAATTGTGAGGTTATCCTAGGGACGCATGGAGACAATATTGCCCCCAAAGGAGTGAAAATTGGTTCTTGGTGTGGGGAGGGGAGGCAGGAAAATCTTAGATATTAAAAAGGTTTCTGGTCCTCCAAAGGGCTACAGTACATAAGCAGATATACAGCATATCAGTGGTATTAAAATTTCTTGGGGGGGGGGGGATTGGAGAGGAAATGTGTCTTTAAGGCTCCTGGGGAGGGGGAGACATCAATGAAAAAAATTGAAAACAGTACCCAGGGATCATTCCACTTGTTTCCTGTGTATTTGCTTGCTCTCCGGCTACCTTGAGAACAGTGTGTGATGACAGCAGTAAAGCAGTGGTCAAAAGGGCAGGCCCTAGAACCAGACGGCCTGGATTTTCACCTTGGCTCTGAAGTTTCTTAGCTGGGTTAACACCAAGCCAGTTACTTACCCTCTCTAGGTCTCAGGTTCCTCACCTATGACATGACCTTAATAGCTCACTCCTAGAGTTGTAGATTAGGTGAGGTCATTCAGAAGAGCATGTACAAAGAGCTTAGTAAATACAGATGGTGCCCAAAAAATGTATACACATTTTAAGAAAGGAAAAACCTCTATTAAAATGTAATACTCAATATATGCCAATAATAAAAGATGACTACAAGGTATGTGTATACATTTTTTTGCCCGCCCCCCCCCCCCCGTATTTATAAAACTTGCACATACACTAGGTGTTTGCACATACACAAATGTCTGATGAAGTGATGCTGGTTGGTCTCAGTAAGCAGTCTATAGATGACCGGATCCACCTTGACAGTCAGGAGGGGAGTTGCAGGTAGCGCAAGAGCTCTTTTTACACCTGGGGCCCCTCATCTATAAAACGCGAGTAGTTATTGTACCTACCTCTTGCGAGTTTGGAAGACTAATCATCAACTCATTAGTGTGCTTAAAATGGTGCTCCTAACGTTAACCCTGCGTCAAGCCAAGCTCCTAGCGAAATGGGACCGGACAGCAGGCCATTTGTGGCCAGTGAGGAAGAATCAGACACTGTCCTGAGACTCAAATGGAGCGCTTACGGCCTGATTCACTACCCGAAATGGCTTCATGCAAGGGGCCTCCACCTGAGCTCAGCCTAGCCCGGGGCTCAGTACCTGCGTCACCTCCTGAGCTGGGACACTGAGCACCAGGCCCGGAATGTGCGCTGGGCGGCTGGCGAGGAATCGAGACGACACCGGTCAAGGGTTCAGAAGATTTAGGATCCATACAGGCGGGCCCTGCACACGGGTTTAGGGTGTGTGGGAAAGAGGAGCTCACAGGAAAGAGTGTGGGGGCAGAAGGCTGGGACCCAGACCGAACGTCGGTCCAGGATACGCAGGAAACCGCCCGGAGCCTCAACGCTCCAGCGCCCCAAGCAGCCGTTTTGAAACCCGGTCCCAGCGCGGTAAGGCGCGCCTGGGTACTGCCCTAAGGCGCATGCGCGCCTTTTTCGCGCCGATGGGGGCGCGCACTCCACGCTCGCCTTCTGTGGAAATCTCTACCCACAACTCCCCAGGCTTCCACGCACCCTCCTCATGCGCATGCGCCCGCCACAGTCCCGCCCTCAAATCCCATGGGTCTCTGCGGGATAGTATTTAAGTGTTTCACTGTGCACCTTCGCTCTCGTTTTTTCTGCTGCTCTCGGTGAGTGTGTTTTGTGTTTCATAAAGAAGCCGCCGCATGAGCATGGCGCACCTTTGGCCGCCTTCTGTGTTGCACTTATTTAATTGGCGGGGTGGGGGAACTTGGCCATGGCCTCCAGGCCTGCAATCTGCTGCAGGGCTTTATGAAGGACAAAATGGCGATGGCAGGCGGTGCTTGCGGCCTTCTCTGTGTGATGAGAACCTTTTCACAGACCTGTGCTGAATTCCGTGAGGATGAGAAACTCTGAGGAGACTGGCCTTGCGCAGCCGATGCAGAAGGCTCTCCGGAAAACAAAGCGTTTGCGAAATACCCAGTGCTGACCTAACGTTTTCTTGTCTGCAGGGTTCCGGGGCAAGTTTGAACGCGAAAGAACCGGGAACAGCCCTTTTGTTAAAGTAAGTGCTCAAGGCTGTCCTTTACCATTGTCCTTTCATTGTTGAGTGTTTGGAAGGCCTATGGATGTGCTACGGGGATGATTTTAAGAATTGAACTCTCTCTTTCTGAGGGATTAGTGGAGAAAATATAAAAATTCTGAGTAGCACCATGTGCAGCAGATGTTTGGGGGATTTTTTTTAGCTCGGAGGTGTTAAGGCACTAACATGAGACAGGTTGCAAGGTCTAAAACTAAGTGAAAGGTGCTCTTCGTTTTTTTCAGACGTGGTTCAGTTTAAAAGAACTTACAGGTTGGAAGATGGGGCAGAATCTTTTCCTGTGCAAATCAAGTGTTACAGTGATGCTCCAGGTGTGTGTATACATGGTTTATGCAATTGTGGGTGGGGGCAGTGTCTAGCTGGGCATCAAATTGGGCTGGCCACTCCATGATGAATATATAATGACAAGCATATGACTGAACTTGGAAGTGATGTCATCTTAATACTGAGGAGTGGGCCAAGAGGACTCAAGTACTCCTCCTTTGCAGGCTGCCCTACGTACATATAATGCCTCCCTTTTCTGTTTCCAGCATCTCATCACCAATCCTGAGGAATTCAGACAATCCTGTGTCTCAGGGTGACTACAGGTAATTGTTCAAATGGGATTGGTGTGTCATCTCTCCAGGGTTCCCCACAACCAGGAGAGCAAATGGTCAGTGGAGTGGTGTTGCTTTTTGCTCCTTCCAGCTTGTTCCTCTTGGAATGATTTTTTCCCGGGGAAGGAGAAAGCAACCAGCAACACAGTTGGTTTTTGAGAGGGTGTGCTTTTCCCTCACCCACATGTCACTGTCAGATGATTTGAATTGTTGTGCTGATGTTCTGTGAGGTATGACAGTTAATAGCATGTTAGAGTTCTGATGGCAGTTTCTATTCATGCAGAAATTTTATTCTATCCTAATACTTTTAAGTAATTACTTGCTTCTTATTTGCAGACTGTCCTGATGATATATTCATCTATCTTATCTTAATGGTAAGTTGGTTTTCTCGTGGTAAATTAACATGTGAACCCATTATCCGAAGGATCGCATCATCATGGGTTGTTGTGATATTTTGTTTTGTTACCAGAGCCCTAATTGACCCATATAGTTTGCTGATTCCCCTTGGTCATTATAGTAATATTGCTTAATCTCTCATCTACTAGATGCCCGTTAATCTGCTCAGGGTTGAACTCCTGGAAAGAGTTGGAAGTGGTGAGCACTTGTAACGTGGTTGTAGCTTGCCCCAGAGTCCAGTACCAGTGAGGAGAGCAAGCATCCCGTCTTAACCCCTGTTCTAGCCCCAGAGCCAGTAATGGTGAACCCACTGGGGCTAACTGGGAGAGAGGATGAGAACTTGTTCCATGAGGAACTGTCTGAGGTACAACAAATAGCCTGTAGATAGCATTTGGTTAGTTTTTCTTGGCCTATCCATTAACCATAGCTAGAATAGCTTTGGCTGTTTTAGATATTTTGCTAATTACATGATCTCATTTAGGAGCAGCTTGTTCCTGTGTACTACTAAAAAGCTGACAGTTAAAAGGTTAGTGATTAATGTCTGGTTTATATCACCAAGTAGTCGGTTTCTATGATGAATCAAACTAGCTCACTATGACTTACACAATGAAAACATTTGAACACCTGAGAAACTGGGAAAGACGGTAGTAGGGGGATACGATGTGTAAGGAACGTTTGTCACCCACAACTTTGTCTTTCCCTAGGTGCTGTTAACAGTAACCTGTTTACCCACTAGAAGGTGAGTGGTTTTCATATGTGTTGGTGCATGCTGGGTAGAAAAATGCCATTTTAGGCCTATACATATATGATGATTTACATGGAATCTCGTTCGGCTGATGAATTGCTGTTGAGACTCGGAAATCTGATTTTCTAAGAACTAGCTGAGGTGGGAATAACAATGCAGGAAATAAGCATTGCTGACCCAATCTTGTTTCAGGTCCAGCGCCTTCTCTGGAGCCCACGAATGATTTAAGGTAAATCCCTTTGCAACATTTTCAGTCTAGTGCTGCTATATAAGATTTGCCAGGTTTTGTATGGCACTTTAGTCTGGATACCTGCGCAAAGACGTGAACCCATTGGCTTAATCCAGTTTGTCTTTGGCCATTACTGAACCACTCACCAGTGATGAGTTCAATACCGCCCCAGTCTGATCACTGTGACTGAAAGGTATTTTCTGAGCTGTGAGCTTGCCTTGGAGTGAAAAGTGACAATGGGTAGTACGTTGAGTAGGCTTTACAGCCAGCAGGAAGTTCTTCAGGCTAGTTGGTGGTTCCTATAAAATGTGTTAAAGCCTACATAGCCTATACAGGTGTACCTTTCCCCCAAGCAACAGGGACTCCTAGGGCTGGGGACTTAATTCCCAATCGATCTTTTGCAGGGAAAGTGTAAGCCAAGCCATATTTCTGCTCAACTCCAGTCTGAAGTTAGAGGTGAGTAAACTTAGATGCCAGGTGTGGGCCAAGCTGAAATTTCCCAGTGAAGAAACATTCACATGTCTTACCTCCTGTCCTCGTCCCAGAGCCTGTAAAGGTGAACCCACTGGGGCTGGCTGGGGGAGAAGAGGAAAGTTTGTTCCAGAAGGAGCTGTCTGAGGGATCATAAGGATTTCTGAACATGGGAAAGGGAGAATTAAATCACTTGTTGAAAATTTGTATATTTTTTCTAGGTCTAAAGGAAGAACAAATCCTGTACGATGGTAGGTATCTGCCTGTACACTGGTGTTTCGTATTTAATACAGACATGATTTAATAAACAGAAAAGCATGTGGAGGTGGAAATTGGTTTAAATTAGCCCCTTATAAACTCAGTGCCTATTCTTTCCCATTCAGTAAACTCACTTTTCTTTTTCTGTACAGGAATCCAACTCTTGGAGGACATCAAAAGGGGAATTTTCAAGTCATTTCTTGTACCATGTAGAATTAACATAAAATTAAAATTAACATGCAATCATTTCAGTCTTTAAATAAAACATTTTTTGTTTTTTTAAATCTTCACTGTGGTTCATGTGTTTGAGTGGGTCTAGATTAGCTATTCACCTAAATAGGTACAACTGCTATGGCAGGTGAACATTTGTCGAATGAATGATACAATTGGCATCAAACATCCATCTTGATCTACATGTACCATTAATCGGAGCATGAAAATATATAGCTAGCTACTTGAGAATTTACAGGCGCATCCAAATGGGTTCCTGTCCCCAGGCATACCCAGTGTTTTCAAATCTGCTTATTTGGTCCTGGGCAAGCTCACTGGCTTTGGGGGTAAAGGAAGGGCGGTGGTGTCGTGCATGGGTGGAGGCGATGTTGGTGTATGTGTATGGTTAGCTCGATGATTCTGTCTTTAAAGCAGTTAATGTGGTTTTCTAAGCCTGGAGAGTGAAATCTAGGTGGCTAACATGCACTCGAACCGCCTTCCCCTGCCCCCAACTCCAGGTAATTGTGATGTAAGTTCAGATAATGATTACATTTCTCAATATTTGATAGAATAGACAGCAAATAGTGATGAATTAAGGGATACCCACCTATTTTATTAACATGTAAATTTCAGAATATAGCTCATACCTCTATCCTGGGGTATTGGTTCCTGGGTCCCTGCAGAAACCAAAATCCGAGGATGCTCACGTCCCTTACATAAAATAGTGTATTTGCCTATGATCTGCACACTCAGGCTTTAAGTCATCTTTAGGCTACTTAATACAATGTTAAGTGCTGTGCGAGTACTGTTTTCCCGAAAGTAAGACCTAGCTGCACCATCAGCTCTAATGTGTCATTTGGAGCAAAAATTAATATAAGACCCAGTCTTAGTATATATGATTTTTGGGGAAACATGGTAGTTACACTATTACAATGTAGATGCTATATAAGTAGTTCCACTGTATTTGGGGAATGACAAGGTCTGTGTTCAGCACAGACACCATCAGACCTAAGACCTAACTGCATAGTACCTGTCAGCAACTACAAAGTTTTTCTGACAATATTTTATCTCTGGAATTAGCTTAGACCATGTAGGTGGAAGTAGTGGGTATGGAGGGCCAACTATGCCTTTTGTGTCAACTATGTTTTTGTTCATTAAATGGTAGTCATACAGATTTGAGAGTTGTCAATCAGTGATACAACCAGAATAAGCAAAGGTTGGTCCTGAAAGTGAATCAACTAAGAAAAGATGCCAGGACCCTGGGGAGCACCAGCATTTAAAGGGGAGGAACAGCAGAGGAGAGAAACCCAGAAAGGCACTGTAGGCAGTGGGAGAACCTGCAGAGGCCTGATCAGGTAACCAGGGAAGAACACTCCTCAAACACCAGATGAAAAGTGTCAACTGTCGAAGCTATAAAGAGGTCAGGTACAACTGACTGCAAGCATGTTGAGCTTCAGCTACAGACGAGTCTGCATTACCTCCTCTCACCCTCACCAACCCTGGGCGGCATGTGCCAAAAGCACCCTTGGATAGAGGAGGACACTGAGGCAAGGAAAAGCTAAGCAAATTGCCCATTGTCACAGTTAAAATAGCAGGGGAAGGGAGGGTCAGTTACCAAAGTCCCAGGGGCTTAACCACTAGACTGACTATTCTAGGAGTCTGGGGGCTACTGTTGCTCTAACCCAGATCTGGGAAATACAGCAAGGAGGTGATGAAACCGGATAGCCTGGTATAGGGGCCAGGCAGGGTCCACTGGAAGTGTCTGGTAGACAATGAAGCCTTCCTCAAACACTATTTTCAACATTTGTCAAATTAATGGCTACTTGGACTAAGAAATGAAAAGATGTACAACTGGGACAATATGGAGAAATGGGGGAAAGCTCCAGAATGATTGAGGCCGGGCTCCTCACATTCCTTCTGCACACTGATGACTCAGGACTACAATGTCTCTAGCCTTGGACCTCTTCCCTGAGCTCCAGGGACATCCAACTACCCCCTACCCTACCCCCCCTTGATATCCAGTCAGACATTCAGACCCTTGATCCCCTGTTCTGCCTGTGCCAGCTCCTCCCTCAGCTTCCCCACCTCAGTTAAGTGGTAACAGCGCCAACAAACTGCTCCATCCCAAACCCAGCACTGTACTCCCCAGAAGAGTCAAAGCCTTGCTCTTGCCTTTGGGTTACATTCTAGAAGAGGGAGAGGCAAAATACAACGGCCAGCAAATACGACTATTTGAAATAGCACAGTGGCTCTCAACCAGGGGTGATTTTTGTCCACAGGAGACATTTAGCAACCCTGAGCAGCCAGTCTTAAATCCTGGAATTAGGGTTCCCTCTTGGACAACTCTTAGACGGGACTCCAGGACCCCCAAGTCCTGTTGCTCCACTGATGTGGCCTCCAGGTGTGTGGACAACTTCAGCGAGATTCTCTGTCTCTTCTAGGGCTGTAGTTGTATACTTATAGATTAACAAATGGGTTTCAAGGGACTCTTAAGAATCCCACCAGAAATTGTATGCAAAACTGTGAGACAAATATATGTTTATTTGGGGAAAGTCTTCAGATTCTCAAAAGGGTTGGGGGATGCAACAAAAATTACAAACCTCTTCAAGTTGACTAGCCATTTCTTCGACGGGTTTTATATTGTGTTGTTTTTTAAGTTTATAGCCTCGTCCTCAAGAACACACAAAAAAATAGGAAGTCAAAAATTGTTCAATCAATGTATAAATATGGAGAAAAGTACCATTAAAAATAAAAACTGTTTAAAGAGTTAACAGACGAGTGTAAAATGGGGATGGTTGCTATAAACCTTTGAATACTACTTGTCGATTTATATGAATTTCATTAAAATAAAACATTAAATTACAAAAATTAAATGTACCCATGGAAAGAACATTCTTGCCTTGGCCGCGGTTTGCCTGTCACCAAAGCCAGTGTTTCTCTGAACTCTTCCACGTATCTCCATCTCTGCTACCACAGCCACCTTTGTCTCCCACCTGGAGGATCACAGGAGCCTTCTCCCAGTTTTCCCCAGTGGACTATAAAGGTCATGAAGTCAAGGTCCAAGTCTCATTTTTTTTATGGCCATAGGTAACTGCTCAATAAGCATAAAGAAATGCATTGCCAAGTTCTTGTGGAGCCCTCACATCAGCCTCCCGCACCCGCGCAGGAAGAGGCAGAGGGAACAGTAGAACAAGAGTGAAGAAGCCACTCCCCACTTGCCTTTGCTTCAAAGCAGGAACAGTCAACTGCTGACTGCACAGACCTACCAAGAGATGGGGTGCTTGGCGCTGTAGCCTGGGCAGGACTGAAGCCAAGCCAGGGGGCTGTGGCTTGCACTAGGTTGGGTCTTGCAGAATTTGGAGAAGGTTGGGATTGAAAGAAACTGAGTTTTGCTTTTGCCCTTTTTTTTTTTTTTTTGGAGGGTGCTTTTGCCCTTGTATTCGTTTTGCATTGCTGTTATAACAAATTACCACAAACTCAGTGGCTTAAACAAAACAAATTGATCTTACGCTTCTGGAGGTCAGAAGTCCAAAATGAGTCTCAACAAGCTAAAATCAAGCTGTGGCAGCAGGGCTGCCTTCCTTTCTGGAGGCTCTAAGGGAGAATCATTTACTTGCCTTTTCCAGCTTCCAGAGGTCACCCTACTGACCCCCTTCCATCTTTAAAGCCAGCAAAGTCTCATCGAATTCTTCTCATGCTGCATCATTCTGACACCAAGTCTGCTGCCTCCTTCTGTCCCGTATAAGGACCTTTGCAATGACACAAAAGGGGCCCACCAAATCCAGGATAATCTCTTCTTCTCAAAACCCTTAATTTAATATCTGCAAAGTACCTTTTGTCATGTAAGGTAACATATTCAGAGGCTCTGAGAATTAGGACATGGGTATCTTTGTGGGGGGCATTATTCTGGTAACCACATCCCCCAATTCAGCGCTTCCCTGGAGGCTCTGGTTTACTTACAGGAAACTGTAGAAACTGCTTCTGTTTATTAACATAAGGGACACAGTGCTGAGACCCTTGCCCTTGTTCTCTTATGTCACAGATTATCAGAAACCTTGCTAGTTGAAAGCATATCAGTGAGAATGGCGCGACCTACTCTTGCCTTAAGGATCGAACTTTGACACGGAGACACGGACTTCAGCCAGCTATGGAGCTTCAGTTAAGGAGGTTTCCAACAGAATGTCCCACATTCATGTTAATATAGTTTCCAAGGAAACAGGACCTCAAGTCCCTTTACAGCCAGGGCCTGATATTAATCCCTTTCATACAGCCAGGCTTTGCTTTGAGCTGGTAAATGAACTGCTCATTTAAATTTTCCCTACACTGGGCTTCACCCTCTCTTTCCCACGGCTGGACGCCGAGTTTAGGAATCAGGAACCTCCAAAGAAACGTCTTTCTCAGGGCATCTTTTCCCCTCTGTGAAGGGTCCACGGTGAGTGATGCATGGTACAAATGGCAAGGTAGAAGCGAGTTGGGGGTGGATGTGACAAGTCTGGGAGGAGGCACAAAAGGGAGCCAGAAGCCTCAGGATACGAGGGGAACGGAATTCTAAAGGCCAACCTTTACTGAGTGTCCTGCTCTAACAACCGCCCCATTTAATACGGGGCAGGAGCCTACGCAACGTGCCTCAAGTCATCAAGTCAGGAACTGGCTAGCAGGGATCCCAATGTAGCAATTTGGACTCCAAAACCTGTGCTCTGGAACCGCGGACTCTCCAAACTCCATGTTTCCTGGAAAATACGACCTAGCCGGTCGATCTGCTCTAATGCGTCTTTTGGAGCAAAAATTAATATAAGACTGCGTATTGTATTATATTTTATTACATTATATTACATTGACCCGGTCTTATAGTAAAGTAAGACCAGGTCTTACATTAATTTTTGCTCCAAAAGACACATTAGAACTGATTGTTCCGCTAGGTCTTATATTCGGGGAAACACGGTGTGTCCCGAAGCCCGGCGCCACCACCCGCCACCCTCAACTGACTAACGGAGACCACCACCCGGTTGTCCCCCTGGCGTGCCTACAAGCCTTCAGAGACTAATGCCACAGTCTGGGAGAAAGAAATCAAGCGCGCATTGAAATGTGGGCATTGACTTGTATGTGGACCAATCCCAAGAATGTATAAAAGCAGAGGGGCGGGTTCATGCAAAACACACCGACCAGTGAGCTGACAGACGAAGCGGTAAATGACCCTGTTTAAGGTATGTTTCAAAAAAGTTATCTATAATTTTGAATAAAAATAATAAGAAATTAAGTTTAAGAAAGATTGTGTGTTGGAAAAAAACTAATACTTATGCCGTTAAAGTCACCACAACCGTAAAAGCTACAGGAAGGATAAGGCAGGCTGGGAGGTGAGCCGCTAAGGTATCGCTTCTCGGCCTTTTGGCTAAGATCAAGTGTAGTATCTGTTCTTATCAGTTTAATATCTGATACGTCCTCTATCCGAGGACAATATATTAAATGGATTTTTGGAATTAGGAGATGGAATAGGAGCTTGCTCCGTCCACTCCACGCATCGACCTGGTATTGCAGTACTTCCAGGAACGGTGCACCCCTCTCGGGGGGAACTTATCTTGGTTTGAAAGTAAGACAAAGCTTGGGTTTACAACTAGTTGTCATCACGGCACAATTTAAAGATGTATTGTTAGAAACGTGAGTTATTCAAACCACGTTTTTGTTGTTTTAAGTACTGTAGGCAGTATGTCGCAAACTGGTTTTGTGTGTGTGTGTGTGCGCGCGCGCGTGGTGGGGGTTTGGAGGAAAGCAATCAATTGCTGTTTTCCAGCCGATACAGTATTTTACCTTTTAGCTTTTCTGATGCATTCTTAAAAGCAGGAAAGTTGACTATAATTATTTTTTAGATCTGAACTGGAATAGCAGCTTCGTTTTCTCCTTATTTATTAGAAACGGTTTACTCTTTTTTAGGTTTTTTTATCCTGTGTACGGGAGAGGCCTTATCTTTTTCTTAAGGGTTCAGTTTGGCTTCATATTAAGTGGTAGGCTGTTAGTTTAACCTCATCAGCGTTAAACCCCAGCTGTGTCCCCGACTTGTATTACAATTGGGAAAGGCCGGCACACAGAGGAATGGTTGGATGTCTTAAAAAAAAGTCACAGGATTTTAAGGGAAGATGTTCAGGTTTAATTTAGTTTAAATTGTGTTCTGATAGGCTCAATAAAGAGATCAACATCAGGCCTGGACTCCGAAGGGTGCTCTTTCCTTGGTAATACAAAAATAAATCTGGAATGTTATGCTCAGAACTCTATCGCCAGGCCTGCACCTGCTCTGAAAACATAGCTGCTTCTCCGTGGAGGACTTAGGTTTGCCAGGCAAGAGTGGGATACTTTATTCTTACTGATATAATTTCAAACAGCAAAGTTACTGATAGTCTCTGATTTCATAAGAACAAAATGTCTCAGAAAAGTCACTCAAAGAAGGAAGCCGTTGACATTTTAATTATGACATTTTAAAGTTGCAGCTTTTGTTTGTTACCTGCAGATTTTTACTTTCAGTCTGTGTTCATTTTTACCATCACCAAACCTAATTGTGAAGAAATAAAAACGACACCCCTACTTCCACCTTTCCAAAACAGGTATGTTTTAAAGATTCTCGGTTTTATTTTCTCCGTCTTTCTTCGTTTTGTGTCTTTTATACTCTAGGTTGAAGCCATGAGCCACAACAGTGATTTGAATCGATTCTGAAGTGGGCTCTTGTCTTGTACAGAAAACAAAACATGATGCTTTGCAGCAGGGACACGTGCTAAGGCCGGCGCGACCCGGCATCGCGGTCCACCCAGGATGCGTTCCACTCCAAGTGTAAAATGGTCCAGTTAAGTCCTCAGATCCCCACAATTATCTCCAGAAATCGTTATCGTAAAGAAAAACAAAGCTAGAGCAGGCGAGGGATCTCTACTCTTCTCGCTCTTTAAACTCCCGGAATCAGCGTTGGTCCGGATCCACCTCCGCGCGCGCGGGTGACGCAGACGCTGCGCCGGAAGTGCGGCCGTCGGCTGCCAGACCGCGTTATGGCGGCTGCGGGGGCTCGCTGGAACCATGTGTGGATCGGCACGGAGACCGGGATCCTGAAAGGTGGGTGGCAGGAGCGGGCGCCGGGAAGTGGGTAGGTCTCCAGCTGGCGACCCCGGTGCGACTGACGCCCGCGTCCCGCAGGGGTGAACCTTCAACGCAAACAGGCGGCGAATTTCACGGCGGCGGGACAACCGCGACGCGAGGAGGCGGTGAGCACCCTGTGCTGGGGCGCTGGAGGTGAGACACAGGTGAGCGGCCGCTTGTTGGGACGGAGCTGGGGTACGGTAGCCTCGCTCTCCTTACCATTCTGCACTCTCTACCTGCAGATCCTGGTGGGCTGTGCCGACTCGACAGTGAGGCAATTCAGCACCGAGGAGGGCAGATTTCAGGGCCAGAGGCACTGCCCCGGCGGGGAGGGCACGTTCCGAGGCCTTGCCCAGGTCGACGGGTAAGACCGAGTCCCTCGCTGAGCCCCTCAACAGAGAGCGATGAGGCTCCCGCAGGACCGCCGAATGATGTTTAGCCCTCAGATGACACGGGCCTGGGCTGGGTGACGGACTTGTGTCCTGCCTTCTTTCCTTCATTCCTATAACAAGCATTTATTGGACACCTACTGAGTTTCAGGCATTGGGCGAAATGCAAGGGCTGCAGGTAAACCAGACACACACAGTACCCACTTTCATAGAGTGGGCATCCTCCAGGGATGTTCTCCTGTTTCCATAATCTTTTGAGTGACCCTGAGCAAGTCATTTAATAGTTAAGAGGATGTTTTTAAACGGGCTAACCACCACCAACAAGGTGATGAAGGTCCCAAAGTAAAGGATAGGAAAGTGCTGTCTTGGGTTAGGTTACTGGCCCAGCTTTCTTCCAAAGATGGAGCGAGGAGGTTGTGAACAGGCTGTGTGTGTTTGGTAGTGATTCTGACAGGCGAGGTCTAGGAGGCTCTGTGTGGGTGAGAGGTTTGAAGTGAACCTTGAAGGATTGGTAGAATTTTGGCAGGTGGAGAAAGGGGTAAGGGCATTCTAGGAAGAGGCTACTGCCTTGGCAGAGGCCAAGGATTGAAGTCTCGCTACAGGGTATCTTTCAGGGGCGATCAGTAGCATTTGGGGGTTGAAGCTGAGGAAGCGTTTTAATACAAGATAGGCAGGGTAGGTTGGGATTCATTGTAAGGGGCTTTAAATGCCAGGCTGAGAGATTTGTACATTTGTAGATTGTGGGTGTTACTGGTTTTTGAGTGGACAGTGCTATGGTCAGAGCTGTGAGCCTGTAGGAGTGTGGAGGATAAATTGGAGAGGACGCAGTTCGGAGGCTGTCGCCGTAATCCAGGGAAGCGATACAGACCCTGAACCAAGGTGGGAGGGTGAGCAAATGTGAGAAGGAGCATAGGTTCGGGCTGTGCAGCTCCTGGGGAGAGACTTGCTTGGGCTTCGTAGGAGGGGTACTTTGAGGGAGTACGACATTTAGCGTCTGGAACCCAGAACATGGAACTCAAAAGAAGCTGGTGTCTGACTTTGGCCAAACCCTAAATCCAGACCAGTCCCATTTCAGTCCTTTCAGAGTTATTGATTCTGACTCCCTGGTGTCTGACTCAAGAGTCAGAAAGATCTGTGGGACCGGGTGCCCCCAGATGGAGCTATGGAATACAAAGGCATTCTCTGCTTTGGAGTATCACAGACTTGATTTCCAGCTCTGGTTCTGACATTTACAACTCAGTGGGCAAATCTTTTAATTGCTCAGAGCTTGTTTCCTCACTTATAAAACTGGTAAATCCTCACTCTGTTGAAATTAAACAACGGGAAGCTGGAAGCTGCCAAGCCCTGTCCAGACCAGAGTAGCCTAGAGGCTTCCTTAGGAACAGGCCTGTAGGAGTTTAGTTAATTTGGGGGTGGGTCAAAGGGGGCCTAGAGGATACTTTCACTTTTTTTTTTTTTTTTTTTTTTAACTAAGTCTATCTTCCCTCTGTAGCACCCTCATCACATGTGTGGATTCTGGGATTCTTCGAGTCTGGGGTGACACTGAAAAGGAGACATCCTCCGACCCAGTGAGGCTCCCCTGCCCTGATCCCTGTGGTTGGGGAAGGAGGGGGCCAGGGTGGGAGCTGAATGAAAGCTTTGGGGGAAGAGGATTAAAGACTCTGGAACTGACTCTCTTCTCTCATCTCATCTCCCATTCTTTTTAGCTCCTGGAACTGAGGGTGGGCCCTGGGGTGTGTAGGATGCGCCAAGACCCAGTGCACCCCCACGTCGTTGCCACGGGTGGGAAGGAGAATGCTTTGAAGGTGTGGGACCTGCAGGGGTCTGAGGAGCCCGTGTTCAGAGCCAAGAACGTGAGTGATGGGTGGGGAGGGGCTGGGGAGGCCATTATGAGTCAGAGACCATGGCTTTAGGGGTGATAGAGGGCTGAACGAAGGGACACACTGAGCACCCCACAACCCTGCCCCCCATCTACCCACCCCACCAGGTACGGAATGACTGGCTTGACCTGCGAGTTCCCATCTGGGACCAGGACATACAGTTCCTCCCTGAGTCACAGAAGCTTGTCACCTGTACAGGGTACCATCAGGTGAGAGACCACCCCATCCCTACCTCCTGGCTTAAGCTCCCAACCTGGAGGATCGGCTTCCCTCATCCCTGTCCATTTATGCTCCTAACGGCTCTCCCCCAACCCCCCAACACTCAGAAGAGGGATACATTTCAAATGAGAAAGTTTCTCTAAGAGCGGGTTCTAAAGAGCAAAGCAGTATATGGAGGAGGTGTTGAAGATGTGGGGAAGCCATACGGGGGGGTGTGGAGTGAGGGTCCCCTGTGATACCTCAGTCTTCCTCCAGGTCCGTGTCTATGATCCAGCCTCCCCCCAGCGCCGGCCGGTTCTAGAGGCCACCTATGGAGAGTACCCCCTGACAGCCATGACTCTCACTCCTGGGGGCAAGTGAGTGTTTAGAGGGCAAAGAGTGGGGTCAGGAAGGACTCTTGGAGGTTCCTGCTGACCCCACCTTCCTCTGCTCTCCTCCTCAGTTCAGTGATTGTGGGGAACACTCATGGGCAGCTGGCAGAAATTGACCTTCGGCAAGGTAGTGGACTGGGGAGCCTTGGGGGAGGGGAAGGGTAGGATGCCCTCTAAGGCACGGCAGTAGAGCGGTTGAGCCCTCATTCAGGTATTAGGTTATCTGAGTTCAAATCCTGGTTTCAAAAGCTGTACGCCCTTGCACAAATTATTTTAACTCGCTGTGCCTTAGTTCCTTCACCTGTGAAGTGGAGATATTGATGGTAACTCCTATCTCAGCGTTATGTTAAGGATTAAATATTGAAATGTAATGTGATTTAAATAGTAAACAATAAATGGTTGTTGGCTGGTCAGCTGGCACTGATGCTTACCCCCTTCTCCAGGGCGCCTACTGGGCTGTCTGAAGGGGCTAGCGGGCAGTGTCCGAGGGTTGCAATGCCACCCTTCAAAGCCCCTCCTAGCCTCCTGTGGTTTGGACAGAATCTTGAGGGTACACAGGATCCGGAATCCACGGGGCCTGGAGCATAAGGTGAGAGCCTGCTGCCAAATGTGCCCCCATTCATGTTTCTATTTCATGCTTGGCTCCTTAAGACACCTCATCTTTTGCAGGTTTATCTCAAATCTCAACTGAACTGCCTTCTCCTGTCAGGCAGGGATAACTGGGAGGTGAGCAGTTGTGTCTGGGAATGTGGGAGCCAAGGACGTAGATGTGAGGATTTATTTCCCTGTGGGAAGAAAAAAGGAAGCAGCTGGAACAGAGACCTGGGACTATCCTCCATCTACCTGTCACGTTACTTAATTTTTGTGCGGAATGTTAATAGTTACAGTCCTGACAGGGTTACAGCCAAGGGTGACAGGAACATGGGTGGGAATGGTCTCCCAGAGCAGGAAATAAAAGTGATTATTTCCCAGTTAGAGCATCCTTCCCAGTGGGTCTATTACTGTGTCCTTGACACTGAAGCTCTTCTCCACTCCCCAGGATGAGCCCCAGGAGCCTCAAGATCCCAACAAGGTGCCCCTAGAAGACACAGAGGCAGATGAACTTTGGGCCTCTTTGGAGGCTGCTGCCAAACGGAAGCTCCCTGATTTGGAACGGACCCCAGGAGCTCTCCAAACCAGAAAGAGAAACAAGAAGCGGCCTGGCTCCACCAGCCCCTGAAGAGCCTGTGTTCACTTTGTAAATAAACAGCTTGACACCCACCATGACTCTGAGCCTTTTGTGATGGGAAAAATGAAAGGGGTGGCTGCTCTCTGAACTGAGGCGATGGGATATCTGACGTCACAAAAGCCTGGTGAGAGCCAGGGGGGCTGGAGTGGGTGGTACCGGTGCTGGGCTGCACAGGCCATGGGCTGCTGCCAAGACAAGGACTTTCAAACCTCCAAGGGTCAGGCCAAGGAGGCCGAATCAGAGGAAGTAGAAGAGGAAGGTGGGACGAGACACACCAGGGGGCCCAGGGAGCTGGGGAGGGGGAGGGCCCAGGAGGTTGGACTGGGAGGGTAGGGCGGAGCTCAGCAGCCTTGTCATTCCCGCAGAAACCGAAGGGATTGATGTGGACTCGTCGAACCACCAGAATCCCAGGTCTAACAGAAGCCTGTTGATCACCGTGCTGTGGAGGCGGCTATCCATGTTCAGCCGTCGGGGCTCCACGCCGTCAAACAGGAGGCAATCAATCCAGAATCAAAAGCATGGGTGTATGTTACAGAACAACCCGGAGGAGGTCCTGGAGGAGCCGGAGAAGGGGTGACCCCAGCCCTGCTCTCAGCTCACCCCAGTCTTCAGAGAATAAAGTTCCTAACGTGTACTTGCCAGAGCGCTTATGCTTCGGCGGCCTGCTCTGGGCGAACAAGGCACAGGAACCACCCGGGCTGCGGTCTCTTTAAGGCTCCTCCGCTGAGGCTGGCCCAGCCCCCTGGCTCCAGGCTCTGGTTCCTAGGGAGCGGAGTCAGGGGAGAGGCCTAGCCAATGGGAGGGCGAGATCCTCCCTTTGCGTTTGGGTGGGGGGGCGTGTCCCTTGAGTTGCCGAGTTCAAAAAGGCGTGGCACCGCCCCCTCGTCACCGGGGGTGGGGTTACGTGTGGGTGACGTGGCGGCCTCTAGTCTGGTCGGGTTTCCGCGACTTCGGCTCCCGGGGAGGAGGTGGTGACGACCCAGGAGATTGTGGTAGCGGCGGCGGCGGCAGGCGGCAGAGAGGAGGTACGACTCGCTCTAAGAGGGGTCTGGCGGCCGTGTCAGCCCCCGGTAGCGGCTTTCCGGGGGTGGCGATGGGCGGGGGGAAGGGAACTAGGGGCGAGTGGACAAGTCCTGCCGGCCCGGCTCCGGGTGAGCGAGTACCTCGCCGTCCAATCAGGAAAGCTCCTGTTGAGAAAGACGTCGGCATTACCTAATCAATAGTTGCCGTCCTCTAGAAGGCGGGACTTGAGCGGAGGTGGGACTTCCTGTTTCAAATAAACACCCAGAGATTTCCCCCCTCCGCCCACCGAAGTGTGTACCCCTCCGGAGGTCGGTCTTCGTTTCTCCCTGAGGAGTCGAAGAAACCCGTGAATACGAGAGGGTCCAGTTAGGGCCTACGGCAGTTGCACAGACTGGGCTGGAGCCTTGGGTCCACGGGACCTGCCTTTAGCCCTGTCTCTGCTTCAGGGACCCCGGCCCACGTTCTGGCTGTCCGAGCCAAGGTGGAAGAAGAGGCTGAGGAGGGGAACGGCTTAGGCCGGAGAGGAAGTGGGGGGCCCTGCCCATTGAGGGCCGGCCCCAGGATCTGAGGGTGGCTTTGGGACCCAATGATTTGCTGGTTGGGGGGAATTTGTGGGGAAGGAGACTGCCTGGGGAATGACACTCTCCCCTCCACAACAGTCCGAGGTTATGCGTCTCAATGATCCCGCGGAAACGCTACGGGTCTAAGAACACGGATCAGGGTGTCTACCTGGGTCTCTCAAAGACACAGGTCCTGTCCCCTGCAACTGCTGGCAGTAGCAGCAGCGACATCGCCCCTCTGCCCCCCCCAGTGGCCCTGGTCCCTCCCCCTCCCGACACCATGTCCTGCCGGGATCGGACCCAGGAGTTCCTGTCTGCCTGCAAGTCCCTGCAGAGCCGTCAGGTAAGGACCAGAAGTGGGAAAGGCAGGAGTGAGCTTTACTCAAGTTTGGGAGTTTTACTCAAATTTGTGCTCCAGCACTGTTGATTGATGTAATATATATATATTTTTTGATTGGAGTAATTTTTGTGGGAAACTCTTGGGAGAACTGATCAGGCTTGCAGGGGGCAGTAGAATCTACCAAGAGGTGGGCAACCTATCTAGAGGCAAGCATCTAGACTTTTTTTGTGAGGAATCCCCTGGAAGGTAGGGTTGCTATTCTGGAAGGAATATCTCAGGATGAGAGGTGGCTGCAATATATTTGGTTTGGATAAGGAGCGGGTTCTCAAAAGAGCCTTTAGCCCAGAGACAAGCACTTTGAGTTCTAGTTCTGGTGTAAGTCTACCACTATTTGCTCTGTGACCACAGGGAAGTTAGTTGGACCTCAGTTTTTATATCTGTAAAATAAAGGAAGTTTTCTAGGTAAATAATTTTTATCAAACTCACTCTGGAGTGCTTTTTTAACAAATTGCTTTTCCTTGTCTCAATCCGGACTTTAGAAATCTAAGTGGGATCTGAGTGACTGTAATTTTATTAAATATTTTTACTGCTCAGCTCTTGTTAGCAACTGTTCTTCTGTATGAGCTTTCCAGTTATCCTCTTCAATTCCCTGATTGGAGTTCAGTGGTAGATGGTGATAGTAGTTACTATTTATTTGGTGTTCTCAATGTACCAGCTGTTTGGCTAAAATACTTTGCAACCGTCTTCTTGTTTAATCTTAGCAACAACAATATGAGGTGTGTGGATTGTCTTCATTTTATAGAAGAGGAAACAGATTCAGAATGGTTTCAGTAACTTGCCCCCAATCCCCCAGTTAGTAAGTAAGTGGTGGAGTCGAGATTTGAACCCAGGTCTCCCTGTCTTCAAATATGGACTCTACTGCTACTGATGAAATTAGACCGTCTGGTGGAGGATACCACTGGTACTAGACAGAGTTTAGTGGACACCTGAAAACAGGGAAAGCTGGAAATGGGGAGGGAGAACTAAAGTTTCACCTGTTGACATTGCTTTTCAGAATGGAATACAGACAAACAAACCAGCTCTGCGTGCTGTCCGGCAGCGCAGTGAATTCACACTCATGGCCAAGTGAGTTGGGAGAAGTTATGTGGTGTGCTGATGCAGCGTCGGGGGAGAAGTGGGCTTGCCTTTGGTGGCCTGGCAGGGAGGGCAGGATTGGTTGTGCTGGAGCTAGTGTGGGAATAGGCCCTTTCCCACAGTGTTCTCACTCTTGTGTCTTTACAGGCGCATTGGGAAAGACCTCAGCAACACATTTGCCAAGCTGGAGAAGCTGACAATCTGTGAGTGTTCTTGGGGTGTTTCAGAGATGGGGCAGTGAACCAAAGAGGGCTGAGGAATTGACTCCCTTGTCTTTGACCTCACCCTTCTTGCCTTCTTGTTTGTCTCTGCAGTGGCAAAGCGCAAGTCCCTCTTTGATGATAAAGCAGTGGAAATTGAGGAGCTAACGTATATCATCAAACAGGTGAGCTACTAGCTATCAAGAGAGCCCAGCATTCCTGTCGGGTCACGTCCATCATTTTCCGTTGCCATGGAGACCCAGAGCAAGTTTCTAGAGCCAGCCCAAACATCCTGCCCATCCATTGAGTCAGTAGAAACTTACTGATCATCTGCTGTATGCAAAGTGCTCTGCTGAGCACTTGCCTTACAAACATGAGGCAAGATTTCTGCCTTCAGGGGCTTATTGTCTAGAAGAGGTAACCAGCCCCATAAATTCAGACTTACAGTGAGTAGGAGGAAAGTGTGCAGAAAAGATCATACAAAAAGATAAATGAGATAGTCTAGGGACACTGGGAAGTATTTCACAGAGGAGGTCAAATCTGAGCTGGTTTCAAGGTTTGTGTAGAGGCCATGGAAGAACATTCCAGACAGAGGAAACAGTGTATGCAGAGGCATGGCGTATACAAGGGAAAGTTCACGTCTTTGCTCAGGTGTTATCTGTTCAGGGAGGCCTACCTTGAACATGCTATTTAATAATCCAGCACCAAAACTCTGATCTTTCTTACCTTGCTCTGTTTTTGTTTGTTTATTTGTCTTTAACAACGAAATATTCTAACATTTTCTATAATTAATTTACTTATTATTATGTTTGTCTCTTCTCCCACCTACCTCATCCCTCTCAAAAAAAAAAAAAAGTGCCACAAGAGCAGAGATTTTTTTTCTTTCTGCTTGTTCATAGATGTGTCCCGAAAAAAACAGTGTCTGGCATATAGTAGGTACTCAGTGTTTGTTCACTGAATGAGTGATTGGCAGGAGATGAGGTTGTAAAGGTAGATTGGTGGCTGGTAGTGAAGGTCATTGTAGAATCACACTGAATGCCATGGGCTACAACAACAATTAGAACCTGGATCCCAATTCTGTCTAAAAGACATCAGTATAGCACAGTTCTGTACAGTTGTGATTCCTTCCTTTCCCAGCAAAATGTGATAAGAATAAAATGTGAAGTTGAATGACGATGAATGGAGAGGGAAAAAAAAACCCTGGAGCATAGATGGGCAGAGAGGCTAGGAAGGAACCTGCTGCAGTTGTCCAGGATGAAGATGATTATGGCAGAGCCAAAGGGCAGACACATTCAAGATGCTGTGCTGTGTAGAAAATAGAGGGTTCCCCTAACTATTGGGGTGTTATTGCGAGGTGTTCAAGAACCACGGCTGGATTCAGACAGACGAGTTCAAATCCCAGGTCTACCCCTTATGGTGTGACCTTGGGTAAGCTATTTACTCTGATCTTCAGTTCCCTTATACATAAAAAGGGGATAAGAACACTACATACCTCATAGGGTTGTTGTGAGGATTCCTTTATTTTTCAGTCACTGACATTAATTAGTGCCTTTGACTGCCTGGTTTTGCTGGGGATTCAGCAGGGAACAAGACAGATGTGTGGTCCCTGCCTTTGGGAACTTCCTTTCTGAATGGGTGAACTAGACACTATATAAGTAAACAGAAAAGAAAGTTTCAGATAGTGGCAAATCCTTTAATAAAAAAATAAGGTAAGTGAGTTACTCAGGGTAGGGCCTACTTTAGATGAGCTGATGTAAGATGGCCTGGCTGAAGAAGTGACATTGAGACCTGAATGGTCAAGAAAAAGCCAGTCATCCAGAGATCTGGACGGAGCACTTTCCAGAAAGTGGGAATAACAGAGGGAAAGGTCCTGAAGTGTGGGTGACCTTGATGCATTTGATAAACATGAAAGAGGCCAGTGTGATTGCAGCATAGAGAGAGAGAGAGCGAGAGACAGAGACAGAGACAGAGACAGAGACAGGTAGGAGGTAATTTAGATAAATGGGTGGAGCCAGATCATACAGAGCTTGTGTAAGCCAGGTGAGGAATTTGGGTTGGATTCTAAATTTAGTGGGAAGCTCTGGGAAGCTTTGAAGCAGAGAGATGGTGTGCCCCATTTTTCTTAAAAGATCACTCTGGTTGCTATGTAGAAAGTGGATTGTAGGGGAGTAAGCTCTAAGGGAAGGTCGTTTAGGAGGCTCTTGGAGATTTTTTAGAGAGAAAAGACATTTTGGAGTAGGATGGGTTCAGCAGAGAAGGAGATGAGTGGACAGATTGAGAGGATGTGTTGGCATCAGCTGGGTTCTTGGTGGGTTCCTGCTACGTTCCATGTGGATAAGGGGAAAGGGAGGAATTGAGGATGGCTCTTAAGTTTTTGGTCTGAGCAACTGGTGAATGGTGGTGCCATTCACCAAAATGAAAAAGAAGGAAGAAGGGGGAATAGCTCTGGGGGATGTAGGGGTGGAAAGTAAGAGTTGTTTTCTAGTATGTTAAGTTATGTTTAAGCCAAAGAGAAAGCTGTAAGCTGCTTAGAATGTTGCGTGGTGCGCAGTGAACAAACACGAGGCTGCTAGTGTGTTCACACGGGGCTGAGTACGTGGTAAGCACTCCATAGAACGCGGTTGTGTTGCGGTCCTAACGTGGGTTAGGGAATGTGTGAGTATGTGACTTAGAAGCTTCTACCTTGGGCACCGAAGGGGGAAGTGGTGCCATTTTCTAAGCTAGAACCCTGAGGGGAGGTCCTACGGGGGGAAAACCCTGGAATGTAGTTTTGGCTATGCGGAGGCTGCATTAACTTTCCAGAGACAGACCAGTCAGCAGTGAAAATTGTCCTGGGCTCTCAAGAGAATGGTTGGGGCTGGGATACTAATGAAGGGTATACTAATGGCGGGGGTGGGAGGTTATTGGACGTTACCTAGTTTTTCATCTAGCCTGTTTTTTTGTTTTTTTTTAATTGGGGAAGGGGAACAGGACTTTTATTGGGGAACAGTGTGTACTTCCAGGTCTTTTTTCCAAGTCAAGTTGTCCTTTCAATCTTAGTTGTGGAGGGTGCCGTTCAGCTTCAAGTTGTTGTCCTTTCAGTCTTAGTTGTGGAGGGCGCAGCTCAGCTCCAGGTCCAGTTGCCGTTTTCTAGTTGCAGGAGGCACAGCCCACCATCCCTTGCGGGAGTCGAACCGGCAACCCTGTGGTTGAGAGGACAGGCTCCAACCAACTGAGCCATCCGGGAGCTCAGCGGCAGCTCAGCTCAAGGTGCCGTGTTCAATCTTAGTTGCAGGAGGCAGAGCCCACCATCGCTGGCAACCTTGTGGTTGAGAGCCCACTGGCCCATGTGGGAATCGAACCGGCAACCTTCGGAGTTAGGAGCACAGAGCTCTAACCACCTGAGCCAGCAGGCCGGCCCTAGCCTGTTTCTTGAACTCACTATTCTAGACCTCTTTCCCCTCCCCCTTCTCCTCTTTGTCTGATCCCTCCCTGGCTGGCTGCCCTGGGCCAGGCTTTCTCTGCCATCCCCTGGTGTCCTCCTTCATCTCTCGTCTCAGGAGGCCCTTGGCAGGCTGTGTTGGGGAGTGGATGAGGCATTGGTCTGCTGTAGAAAGCCTGGCTGTGCTAATCATTGTGTGTGACCTTGGACAAGTCAGATTTTACTTTTGCAGTGATGATTTTTAAAAGGGATTCTGTATATAAAAATTACTTTGCTGATGCTTCTGGAAAACCACAGTGCCTTTGACTCTTCCCTTCTCCCAAATACTACACTGAAGTAGCTTTGTTAGTCAGCATGCTCTGGGTTCAAGATTTTGGCCTTTTAAGTGTTTCTGTGACTGTGAACTTGGCCTCATGTCTTGTCCAGAGCAACACGGGCAGTGAGGGAGCGAGAAGGGGCAGCGTTAGGTTAAAATTTAAGAAAGAAAGAAACAGAGACTTTATGCAGTTAAATCTCAGAGGACAATGCTACTGCCTTGTATGTTATTATTAAAAGCCACCAGTCGGTCCGATTCAGGGCTCCAGTCTCACAGCCTGACAAGAGACTGGAGCCCTGAATCGGACCGACTGGTGGCTTTTGTTGATAAACATACAAGGAAGTAGCATTGTTTTTTACACGGCCTGTGAGACTCATCCATCATATCACAATAGTGAATCAAACCAATTATTCCCATCCACTAGCAGCCAGAGCAGAAAGTACTATGATGACTTCATTAAGGTATGTACCTTCCTGGGGACAAGTCTCACGTTGAAACTGTTCTGTTGAGCTAAGCAGAGAGAGCTGATCTTTATCGCTCTCATGATTTCTCTCACAATCACGTGAGAGAGGAAAGCCAGAGTCAGCAGTGGCTTTTCCCAAGCAGGGGGAAGGGGAGGCAATGTTCCTTCCCAGATCTTCTAAGACAGCTCGTTGGGGGTCCCCACACGGTTCCGCCTGTCTTAGGTTGTTCCTCACGTGAGAAATCTTACCCGTCTTTGGCTGCAAATCATCTTTTGGGGACTAGACAGAGAGACATGAGGTGTAAACATCATGATAAAACAAAGTCCCAAAACGGCACAGTCTCACAGACTCTTCTTTTTTTTCTTTTTTTTAAAATTTTATTGGGGAAGAGGAACAGAACTTTATTGGGGAACAGTGTGTACTACTTCCAGGACTTTTTTCCAAGTCAAGTTGTTGTCCTTTCAATCTTAGTTGTGGAGGGTGCCATTCAGCTTCAAGTTGTTGTCCTTTCAGTCTTAGTTGTGGAGGGCGCAGCTCAGCTCCAGGTCCAGTTGCCGTTGCTAGTTGCAGGGGGCGCAGCCCACCATCCCTTGCGGGAGTCAAACCGGCAACCTTGTGGTTGAGAGGACGCGCTCTAACCAATTGAGCCATCTGGGAGCTCAGCGGCAGCTCAGCTCAAGGTGCCGTGTTCAATCTTAGTTGCAGGGGGCTCTGCCCACCATCCCTTGTGGGACTTGAGGAATCGAACTGGCAGCCTTGTGGTTAAGAGCCCACTGGCCCATGTGGGAATCGAACCGGCAGCCTTCGGAGTTAGGAGCGTGGAGCTCTAACTGCCTGAGCCACCGGGCTGGCCCCAGACTCTTCTTTCTTTAAGGAAAAAACGGGGGGACAGTCGGCTAGGCTGCTGCATGACAACAGCCTCACGAGGTGGAGTGGAGCCATTGGGTGGAGGGAGTAAACAAGCCTTTATAAATGGATGAGACCGTATTTTGCCTCTTTCTGGCTCTGCTCTGCAGGGACTGAACCAGAGCAAGCTCTAGAGCTTGCAGGCCCTTTTGGTCAGATAGTAACTGCTGGTAACTGCCATTCTGCTCTCCCACCAGAGATGTCCAGGTGGGAGAGAAGCTGCTGCCTGAGGACTCCTTGGATGATACTGTTTTTCTATTGGCTTTTTCACCAGGATATCAATAGCCTCAACAAACAAATCGCCCAGCTTCAGGATTTCGTGAGGGCCAAGGGCAGCCAGAGTGGCCGGCACCTGCAAACCCATTCCAACACCATCGTGGTCTCCTTGCAGGTGGGATCTGGGGTGGGAGAGAGGGAGACAAAAGGGAGGAAGGTGTTGTCTTCCTCTGGCTGACCCTCACTCTCTTTCTTCTAGTCGAAACTGGCCTCCATGTCCAATGACTTCAAATCAGTTTTAGAAGTGAGGACAGAGGTGAGAAGAATCTGTGCAGGAGGGATAGGAATCTGGGAGTAAGAGCCCGAGGGGGAAGGGGGAAAGGGACAAGTGGAAGGCAAGGGCAGCAGGGTCATGGGCCAACAGGGGGGTCTCTTTAACATACCTGCTTTCCAGTGGCCTCAGGACCTTTGCATTTCTTCCCCATCCCCAGAACCTGAAGCAGCAGAGGAGCCGGCGGGAGCAGTTCTCCCGGGCACCCGTGTCAGCCCTGCCCCTTGCCCCCACCCACCTGGGTAAGTCAGGCAATGTGAGGAGTCCTGAGGGGTGCGGCTTAGTTACTCTGGTTGTGATGGATCCCCTAAGGGTAGGGATTCGGTAGGAGAATGAAGGGGCAAGGAAGTTGCTAGGCTTTATCTCTCAGAGGTCAAACGTGATTGCTGGCATTCATGATCCACCCTTAGTCTCCCACATTCTCATTGTTGGGGGTGAATTCAGTCATGTTCAGACGAATGACAGTTTCTAATATTTTTCGTGCACTTACTATAGTCACATTCTCATTTAATTTTCACAACTGCCCTTTGAGAAAGCAACTATTATCCCCCATTTTACAGGTGAGGAAACTGAGGCTCAGAGAGCTTAAATGACTTGTCCAGGGTCACAAGGCTAGTAAGTGCCAGAGCTGGGATTGAAATCCGGAGTATGTGGTTTTTGAAATAGCTTTTAATCAATAAAAAGTGCCATGTTTTCTTTCTTCGTCCAGGGGGAGGTGCTGTGGTTTTGGGGGCGGAGTCCCGTGCCTCTGGGGATGTGGCCATCGACATGATGGACTCTCGGACCAGCCAGCAGCTACAGCTCATTGATGAGCAGGTACCCAAGCTCTGAGCTGGGGAGGAGTTGACCCTCTGTCCTGTGGGCTACATGTGAATGTTTGGAATGTGCGATGGGTGAACTGGCAAGCCAGGAGGGTCCTAAAGAGGCAGGCCCTGCCCTGAAGAAGCTCCCAGTGCTCATGTGCGCTCTTTCCTCTGAAGGATTCCTACATCCAGAGCCGGGCAGACACCATGCAGAACATTGAGTCCACAATTGTTGAGCTGGGCTCCATCTTTCAGCAGTTGGCGCACATGGTTAAGGAACAGGAAGAAACCATTCAGAGGTGAGACTCTTTCTCTCTCCCACTCCAAAGAGAGAATCTTCCCCTCCCTGTGGGTTGGCATCCTGAAGGTCCCCAGGGGACAGCCCTTTGGAAGTCGAGTGACTCGTGCCCACCCACAGGTATCAGTTCACCTGCCTCCATCCATTCAACAAGTGTCTACTGAGTACCCGTCCTGTGTCAGACACTGTTCACGGTGCTGGGGATACAGCGAGGAGTAGAACAGCAATGTCTCCACTTCATGGAGCTTTGCAGTGTGTCTGTAATTGAGTAGGGTGTGTGAGGACAGCTGCTAAGAACTGACAAGAAATTGTCAGGCAAGGAGGGCTAGCCAGGGAGTTAAAAGTCTGATGATGTGTTAAGAGAGTGACTGACTAGGAATATCAGTTTGGGGGGCAGGGAGGGCTGTTCTCAGGAAGACATGACGTTGAGGCAGAGACCGGAATGACGAGGGATCCCACCATGTAAAGAAGAGAGAATATTCTAGGCAGTGTGGACAGCTAGTGTGAAGGCCCTATGATGGAACAGTCTTGCTGTATTCAAGAATCAAGAAGGCCAGTGTGGCTAGAAAGTAATGACTAGTGATATAAATAGATATGGACATTCTTATGTTTGCTTCCTGGATGCCAGTGGATCTGGGTTAAAAACCACTGATTGGGTCCAAATTCCTTAGTATGTAGATTCCTGGGTCCCACCCTAGAATCTCTGGAGGTGAGATCTAAGAATTTGCATTTTTGAGACGCTCGACAAGTGATTCTTATTTTTTCTGAGGTATGCAAACTGCTGATCTAATGTTACTCAGTCATTCCGAACAACCCCCAGCCCCCAATTTGTAAATTTAAAAACTTCAAACTACAGAAAAGTTGGGAGGATAACACAAGGAACGTCTGTATTCCATTCACTTGGATTCACCAGCTGTTCACATTTTATCACCTTTGCTTCCTCTTGTTCTTTTTCTGAATCATTTCAAAGTAAGTGCAAGCATCATGACATTTTGTCCCCAAATACTAAAAGGTTGCATCCTCCAAGAACAGGTATTATCCTGAACAGCCACAATACCATTATCATACCTGAGAAAAGTAGCAACTGTCCAACACTATTCAGTACGCTGTCCATGTTCAAATTCCCCAGCTGTTCTAAAAAATGCTTTTAGCTTTTTTCTTTCAGTTGAAGACCTGGGTAACATTCACACATTGCATTTGATTGTTATGTCTCTTTAGTCTGCCTTTGTTTTGTTTTTCGTGACATGGGTTCCTCTTTTTTGGAAGAGGCCAGTGCCTCTTGTAGAAAGTTCTGCATTGTATTTGTCCAGGGTTTCGTTGTGATTAGATTTAGGTTAATGTTTTTGGCTGGCTACATAGGTGATTGTTTCAGTTAGCGCTTGATGAGGTTATGTTGCGACCTGCACAACACAAGCCGTGGGAAGGCGAGGGAGGCGGCGAGGATTAAACTATAATAAAGAGAGAGACTCAAATACAGTTAAATCACAGAGGACCGAGGGACTCACAGCCTCAAGGGACTGGAGCCCCGAGTCGAGTCGTGGTGGGTATTTATTGATTTCTTACAATAAGCATCACATGATTAGAAGCAGGGTTCCGCGAAACTCTCACACCACACCATAATAAAAATTCTTCCAATTCCCAGATATTTGTCCCAAAGCAACCGATGCACATTGTCCCCAGGTGACTAAGGTGGGTGTGTACAACCCCCTGGGGGAGCAAGTCTCACAAGGTAAAACCATCCCATGAGCTAAGCAGGAAGAGCGAGATCTTACCGCGCTAATAGGGCCTTTGCACAGCAGGGTGCAGGACAACAACGGGCAGGCATCAGCAGCTTCCCATAATGGTGAGGAGGAGGGGTATGGCTGCCTCCTGACTTTTATTGTGCTAACTCATGGGGGTCCCAATGGGGTCCCGTCTGGCTTAAGTCGTTCCTCCCATGAGGAAACTTACTCATCTTTGACTGCAGACCCTGTTTACAAGGACCAAATAGGGAGACTTAGGATATATGAACTCAACCCCAAAGAGGGACAGTCACGCAGAGTCTTCTTTCCCTAAGGAAAGATTGGAGGGGACAGACGGCTAGGCTGCTGTGTGACCACAAGGTTATTTCTTTTTTGGTTATGACAAGTTTGGTCACTTGTTTAAGGTGCTGACCATTAGGCTAAGTCATCTGTAGAGTGATACTTTGAGTCCTGTGGGAATGTCCAGGACCTCAGCCCCACGGTGATCCTTGCCTGACTCGTTTGTGAGATTGAGTGATGGTAAAACGGTAATTTTCTGATCCTCTCAGTCCTTCTACATTTATTAGCTCGCATTGTTCCGGAAAGAACGAGCTTTCTTTAAAATTACTGTGGAATAATAGTAATATGCAATGTATTACAATCCATTACCATCATTATTCTTGATTACTACATCTGGAGCTACTTCAAGGCAGTTTCTGTATCCTCTTGAACATAACCCAGCTACTCTCAAGCATCGTGAAGTTTGGGGGAAACTGAAACTCAAAAATTAAAATCTCAGATCGCTTAATCACAGTCACATAATCTTTCCAGTTCTTAGGCTCACTGTCTTTGGTTCAACCTCCGTTTTTTTGTTGTTATTGTTCCCACCTTATACTCACCTTCTAGTCTTCTGGTTTTCCAGGCCTCTCACATCAGTTTCGTCATTTATCCTTTCTGTTCAGCAAGACTACAGCTTCTTGATGCTTGATTCTTTCCCTCTGGTTTTCTTTCTCTCCATAAGACATTCTTTTGTCCTGTTCCCCATGTAAACTTATTCCTTTTTAGTTTTCTTCAGCCCTCTCTTTCCCAAGCCATTATTTTCAGCCCTATTCGTTTCCATCTTCTAACTCACTTGCTGCTTCTCAGTGTCCCACTGATTACTAATTGTTTTTTCACCACCAGTGTTCCCTTCTATTAGTTTCATTCGTGGACTCTCATTTAAAATCTTTTGTGTGTCACATTGCATTTATGTTTTCCCATTTTTGTTCAGCGGAGCCAATGTGAGCTTTCTTGGGTATGACATGACAAATGCACCCACACTGAGAAATGTAATTATAGCCCCAAACTAGGAAACCTGGTACTTTAGTTAGCCTCTCTGACATACTAGGGAATCATGTATAATCCGGGCTTCTATATTTGGACAGAGATTAGCTGGCAGTTTTCATGACCACCTTCCCAGGACCTTGGGCTTGCAAACACAGTGGCCCAGCCTTTCCTCTCATATTCCACCTAGATTGCAAGGCTCCATCAACTTTTGTATCCTCAAAAGTTGGAAAGGTCTCTACTCCCAGGGACTCACTTTGCAAGGACCAGGGTTTGTATTTGGTTTTTAGGATTGCATATGCAGGTTAGCTGGGAAATGTTTCCTTTTTCTCAACAATCTCTCAAGAGATTGCCCTTCCTCTGAGGACTTCTCTATACCCTGGAGAGACAGTTTCTCATAATGTAGGACTTTTCTTATCTCCTGACTGCCTGTTCGTGTCATTTTTTTCTTCTTGTCTCACTCTGAACCAGAATTTCCTGACTATAATGGCCTGTGAACTTTTTTTCCTGTTACAAATGCAGGGAATATTTACATATTTATTAAAGAAAGTCAATAAATACTGATGACCAAAACATTGTAATAGCTAACATTTTGGGGGCTTTTAGTATGGGTTGGGCACTATATAGTTGTTAACTTAGGTAAGACTTGACAACAACGAGAAAGGTAGGGTTTGTGTTATCCTTACTTTTCCTTCCTTTTCAGTTGAGGAAAATGAGATTTGTGGTTAAATGACTGGCTTAGGGTCATCAGCTAATAAGTTGTGGAGCTGATTTTCAAACCAGAGCCAAGACTTGTTTGTATTACCCTTCCAGAGCTTTTTGTATACACAGATATACCGGGGGTGCCCAAAAAATGTACACATTTTTGTGGCGAGCCAGCCACCACGAGTCGATCAGTACCTGAAAAGGGGAGTGGGAATGAAAAAAGACACACAGTATGATGATGGCGATCGCAGACCTCAGTGATGCTGAAGCCGTTGAGTTTATTCTGTCCCCAGAATTTATACATTCTGTGGACGTGCAGTTTAACAAGCACAAAAATGCATTACCTCATTAACAGTAAATCTTTAACTTTAGACACAGAAACTACAAAATAACTAAAACTCCCAAAAGCAATTATCCTTATCAATTGCCTTGAATAGCCATCAGTCTTCTGTGTCTGGGAACTGGCCGCTCCCACCACATTCCTGAGCAGCTTGCAAGCACCCTCCAGGTGCAGGCAGAGACAATTGCCTCAGGGGGAGGAAATAGGTTAAGCATAAACCGAGCCATTCTGTTAAGGCTCAGAGTTAGCTGTAACCATGGCTCCCCACACATTTTAAGAGATGTTATCTACATATTACTTTTCAAAGTTGATTTACGGTATCAATGTGTAGTATGACGTTCGTTCAAAAGATGGCATTAGGGGCGGCCAGATAGCTCAGTTGGTTAGAGCACGGTTCTGTTACCAAGGTTGCCAGTTTGATTCCCTCATGGGCCACTGTGAGCTGCGCCCTCCACAACTAGATTGAAACAACTACTTGACTTGGAGCTGGTGGGTCCTGGAAAAACACACTTAAATACATAAAAGTTAAAAACAAAAAGTGTTAATCAAATGAGTGCTAGCATCATTTGTTGTATTACCATTTTAATATAATAGTTTTTTCCTTTCTTAAAATGTCTATACATTTTTTTGGCACCCTCTGTATATGCACAAAAATGGAATCATATTGTGTGTAAACACTTTCTACTTCCACATATTGTGACCATCTTTTCCTGTCAGTAAGTATGCTTCAATAGCTTTCTTTTTAATCTAGTGACCTTCTGTTTCCTCTCTCCCCGGCCCTATCCCCAGGATCGATGAGAATGTGCTGGGAGCCCAGCTGGATGTTGAGGCCGCCCATTCAGAGATCCTCAAGTACTTCCAGTCGGTTACGTCCAACCGGTGGCTCATGATCAAGATCTTCCTCATCCTTATTGTCTTTTTCATCATCTTTGTGGTCTTCCTTGCCTGAACCCTCTCAGCTCTGAGGCACTCCGTGGGGGTTTGGAACTCACCTGGGAGGGCAGGTGGCCATTGCTGCCACTGAGCCTGTGCAGGGTGCTTGGAAGAAAGGCCCTGTTTTCCTGGAACTGCTAAGAATGGCCACTGCCCCTGATTCCCCACCCCTTGCCTCTGGCTACCCTGTCCTCCCCTCACCACCCTCAGGCCCACGAAACACACATGGATGGTTCTGGATTTGGACTCTGCTGTGAAGTGGCTGGAAGGGAGCAGAGGCCAACTGGGCGGCCAGTGGGGGAAGTTGTCTCCACGAGATTTTTATAAAGCCTCCCCAGCCTCTCCCAGAGGAAACTTTGGCAGCAAGGGGAGATGATGCCCTTCCCCACATCCTGAGAGTGAGGAGAGGAAGTGAAACTGCCCCAGGGACCAACTTTCCCGTCTGGGTTAGAATTTGACCTCTTTCTTCCTCTCTTCACCATGTGAGGCGGGGGCCCTGAGCCCCTTGGCTGCCTGCACAACCCCAACTTGGCTGCTGATGACTCTCAATCTGCCAAATGCGCTGCAGCCAGTTTCTCCCAATTACAGCAAGACCGTCAGCCTCACTAGCCATGTTGTCATTTCTGGGTGGGAGCGTCGAAGGGCCAGGCAGCAATTGGAGTGAGCCCACTGACCTGTACCAGAACTTTTCAGGTTGGGCTGATGGCTGTGAGGGGCCAGGCTTTGGGCTCTGCACACGGCAGCCTCCGGGCAGGGGACAACCAAGTGCAGCAGCACTTCATTAGCGTGGCAGCTTCCCTTCTAAGGGGACGCAGGATCCCAGAGTGGGTTCCCGACTGGTGGCAACTTCCAGGACCATCTCCAGCAGTATTTGGACCTGTTTCACCTGCATCCTCCAACCAGTTGGCCCCAATTTTCCCCTGAGCTGGATGAGGCAGGAGCTCTGTCTGCTGCCAGGAATGAAAAGTGAAGAATTTGTTCTCAGCTCCAGCTGAGGTTCTTGGTCCCCTCCAAGCCCCTCACCAAATCCAAGCCATTCACAGGAGAATGAAGGTGAGATGCACCTGGAATACCCGCCCTCCAGGGAGGTTAATGTGCTTTGTCATTTGTGACTAGGACTCAGCCACATTCTGAGATCACTGGAGCCTTCCCAGCTCACACACCCCAGAGGAAGCTCCAACTATAGACGACAATCACCAGACACTGGGCTGGCCCTAGTACTTTGGGGGGTCTAGGAGAGCCCATGTTTTTCCTAGCCCTGGCATTTTAAATTTCAACCCCCTCCTTGGCCTCTGTTCAGCTGGTGGCCCTGCTAGAATCTTGACTACCCAGTTGACACACCATGTGGGCCTAGGACATCACATCAGTTGTGGGTGGGGCGGTTTGTGAAGACAGTTGCTCCGCCAAAGCCTGACAAATGCAGCCTTTGTCATTTGATTCCACCACTCTCAGAAATTCATTTATTTCACAAATACTTGTTGAGTTCCTGCTAGGTGCCAGGCATAGTACTGAGTCAGGTGCTGAAGAAAAAAGCCGCGAATTATTCAAGGTCTCTGCTTCTTGGAGCTTACATTTAGTTTTCTATATCCTGATAATCCATTTTACAGGCGTTGAAAACGAAGCATTGATCCGCAGCCCACAGAGGGCTGAACTGAGACAAATACTGGCTATATCCCGCTAGGGGTCTGTGAGCCTTCACTCCCGCTGAGGCCCAGGTCTCCCATTCCTGGGAAGCCCTTCATGTGGCCCCTCTTCCCCGCTCCTCTCGGAGTCCTGGGCTTCAGGAGCCTGCCCTCTGCTCCAGCATAATCCTGGAGGTGCTGGCGTAGCCGCGGACGAAAGAAAGCGGGCGGCAGGGCGAATCAGCCCCAGCCTTTGGCTAGGCAGGCTCAGGTCTAGGGCGAGCCGGGCAGCGGCGGAGCCCCGCTCCGCGGCGCGGCTGTCCGCCCAGTGCGCACGCGCAGCAGCCTGCGCTCCTCCCCGGTGGCACCGCCCACTACCTGGGGACGTCGACGGCGCGCGGCGCTCTGGGCCAGATAAATGCGGCGGTGCCGGCCGTAGAGGCGCTTCGACCTGGATCACCTGGGCGTTCTGACGATTGGTGGCGTTGTGGCCCGCGCCTGAGCCCGCCCTGCTTTTCGCTGTGCCATGGCGGACGGGGGGAAGTCATACAACGGTCAGTGTTGTCCCCGGGAGTGGGAGCGGGGCGATCTGGGCCCCGGGTGGGCGGCGCTGGCCTAGGCCGCAGCCCTGGGGCCGGAGGCCGCGAGGGGCCCGCGTCCGCGGAGAACGGTGGAGGCGCGGGTCTGGGGCGAGGCAGCCCCGGGGGTCCCACCGGACTCGAAGGTGGGAGCCCGAGTTGTTGACTCCGGAATCCTGGCGTTGCGAGGAGCTGCGGCTCGGAGCGGGTGGTTCGGCGGTGGGGTGACGAGATTCCTTTGAACTTTGTGGGTGGTGGATCCCTGTCATTTCAGTTTGGCGGCCAGACTCTTTTTAATGTGAGTCAGTGCCCTTCTCCTGAGCTACCTGTGCCCTATTTTCCATCGCGTCCGGTCGGTTTTGCCCACCTTCCCTGCGGCTTTGGCTTAATATTTTAGACCTACACACCATCTCGATCTTCTAGACCAAACACTATACTGGGTCCAGAGTAGTGGTTTGGAGAACGTGACAGCCGAGGTTTCAGTCCTGAGTTGGCTACATCAAGCTTGAGTGAGTTAAACGCTCAGGCCTCATTTTCCACCCCCTTAATGCGGGTTGAAACAGTACCTACCTCCTAAGTGTGTGTGTGTGTATTAAAATTAGATCATTCATATCGAGTGCTTGGAGTATGGTAGTGCCTGGCACTGGAGAAAGTTCTCAGTGAATGTTAGCTGTGCTTTCTATTCATTTATTCTTTTTTTCTAGGGTCATTTCTTGAAGTTCATTGTTTGCAGGGTGCTGCGCATTAGGCAGACCTTGTTTGAAGTCCTCGATCTTTTTTTAAGAAACCATTCCTACACACCAGGATTCGGAGGGTCATATTCCTAGAGAGCAGTCGAGAACTCTTTGTTAAGCACCCTAGCTGCCATTAGAACCTGCATCTAGAAGTTGTCTTCTGAGTTAAAAGATATTTCTGGCCGAGGAAACAAAGAACTCACTCCCAAAACTTCAGAATTTGAGAACAAGACTTTAAAGGAAGCCCTTAAATTGGTCACATTTGTAACATACACTGTATAGGCAAAAAAAGCATTGTTTATTGAAAGCTGATGTAATTGTTGTGGTTGCTTGGCTTAAGGAGATGGGAGAGGTCACCATTCAAATACTGAGTAGGGTTAAGTAGGTTTGAGAGTCCGAGTGAAAGCAGATTTCAGGTGACTTTCGAGGGGTCTGAGTTGTGCCAAGTTCCACTTTTGGGTCGCTCACATTTCCACATTGTGTTTCTCCTCTCTGTACTTCCAGTTTCTGCTTCATTTTTCAAAAGCCCTGCATGGTTTCGCAGTGGTTTTTCCCTTTTTACTGCCATCCCACACAGAGGGTTCTTTCTCTGGAAAGGCGGGGGAGTTTGTGTGGAGGTAGCCTCTGTAGTTAGTTTGTATCTCATCCAATAGTGCAGCGATACTGTGATTGCGGTGCCACAGCACAGCGGCCGGGCCAGCTTTCTAATTTGTGGTCTGTTCCCAACTCCAGAGCATGATGATCGAGTTAATGTCCCTCAACGAAGAAAGAAAGGCCGGGGTCCTTTCCGGTGGAAGTGTGAGGGGAACCGTAGGTCTGTAAGAGGAGGTGGTGGCATTCGATCTTCCCACCTTGAAGAAGATGACAGAGATGTGGCAATGAGTGATGCCCAGGATGTTCCCCGAGTACGATAGTGAGTAACCAGTGGATCTGGTTTGAATTTATCGATTCTTTTACTTATATACTACTCTTACTGTTCATGTCATTTCTCTTCCTACCGACAAGAGTGAGGAATGCCAGGACCAGCTTAATGGTTGAACAGTCTTAGTTGTAGTCCTCATAACAGTGCAGCAAAGCCTTTGAGAAGCCATTCCTAGTGTTTATGGACATTTTATTCTCTACTTCCACACAGCAACCCCTATGCTGCACGAACTAACCGTCGGGGCGATAATTGGCACGATCGAGACCGCATTCATGTTACTGTGCGGAGAGACAGAGCTCCTCCACCGAGAGGAGAGGCTGGCACCAGCCAGGACGGGACCTCAAAAAAGTGGTTTAAGATTACAGTGAGTATCTTGGAAATAGATGGTGTAGGAGAGATGAGAGGCTGGGCTCAGAGTGAAGGTGTTTACCCTTCACACCACAAAATTAGTCTTCTGAGCTGTTTACTCCAGTCAGTCCTTTGGCCTAAGGATCAATGTCTTAGGACCTAAGGGCAGGTGCAGAAAAGGAATAGAAAGGACAGGCAGCACGGGGAGGAACGAAAGGCCATCTAAAGGGAAACGTGATAACTGATTGGGAGGTGGAATAACGCCTTTGGATGGCTCCACAGGGCTCAAACTGAGTCGTGGGGGTTGGGTCCCCTTGACTTCTGAGGGGCAGGCAAGGTGTAAATAATATCTTGGGACTATTAGAATCAAACAGTTTGATTCTTTTGATGAATAATAAGTATAAACAGACAAAAAGGAGGTTGAGGAATCCATGTCTGACTCCAGTAGTAAAGCTTTAACTGGTGTTTTCTTTAGAAAATGACTATATGAAGCACTAGATTGGATCTCCTTTTCAGCCTTAGTTTCATATTATTCCCTGCCCTTTCTCTCATGTAGATTCCGTATGGCAGAAAATATGACAAGTCATGGCTCCTGAATATGATTCAGAGCAAGTGCAGTGTCCCTTTCACCCCCATTGAGGTAAGTTAAGGCCTGAGGAGCTGGCTGGGCACCAAGGAAAGCGGAGGGGCCAGGCGGCCAGTGGCTCTGGGCTCCCAAGTCTAATGCTCTTGTTTTCTCTTCTTGCAGTTTCACTATGAAAACACACGGGCCCAGTTTTTTGTTGAGGATGCCAGCACTGCCACTGCGTTGAAGGCCGTGAACTATAAGATTTTGGATCAGGAGAACCGAAGGGTGTGTATAAAGGGCATGGCTGGCTGGGGGTGGGGATTGGTGCTCAGGCCACCGCTGGGTGTTGGTCCTGGGACTGAGGCTTCCTAGAGTTCACCCTGCCGTCCATGTCTTCCCTGCAGATATCCATCATCATCAACCCCTCCCCGCCACCCCGCACTGTACTCAACGAACTGAAGCCAGAGCAAATAGAGCAGCTAAAGGTGAGGCAAGCGCTAGTCGTGTGTTTCCCCCACTCCCTGCACACAACCCCAGTGACCACTGAAACCTTGTTCTTCCTCTGTAGTTGGTCATGAGCAAACGATATGATGGCTCCCAACAAGTGCTTGACCTCAAGGGCCTCCGTTTAGACACAGGTATAGTTCATGGCAGCGATTCCCAGATAGGTGGAGACGAGGGTATCTTTCAGACAGGGGAAGTCAGAGTGGTTTGGTGCTAACGCTGGCACAGGCGAGCCCTCTCACTTCCCTTTCCTTCCTGAAGATTTGGTGGCCCAGAACATTGATGTTATCCTGAACCGGAGAAACTGCATGGCGGCGACCCTGCGCATCATTGAGGAGAACATTCCTGAGGTGAGGCCTTTGCCCGGTGTTAGGTGGGAGGAAGCAGGGTGGAATAGATAGGATGGAGTTGGAGGCAGATTTGTCTCTGATCCCCATCCTTGGTGATACTTCCTCTAAACTCTTCTCTCCCCACAGCTATTATCCTTGAACTTGAGCAGTAACAAGCTATACCGGCTGGATGACATGTCCAGCATTGTACAGAAGGCACCCAACCTAAAGATCCTAAACCTCTCAGGAAATGGGGTGAGAATTGAGACCTGGCTTTGTTTTGGTTGTGGTGGGCAGAGGGTAGAGAGGATTGCGTTGTGGTGGCAAGAGGCAAAGGAAGGCATTGAAGAGATGAGGGTGGGATAGGGTATGGGGATCTGTCTGGCTCTCTTCACCAGGGTCTCTTTCTGCCTCTTCTCTCCATCCTTTGCAGTTGAAGTCTGAACGGGAATTGGACAAGGTGAAAGGGCTGAAGCTAGAAGAGCTGTGGCTTGAGGGAAACCCCCTGTGCGACACCTTCCGAGACCAGTCCACCTACATCAGGTCAGTTGTGGCCTGTGTCTCCCCTCCTGGGGACCTTCACCCCCTGGGAGGCTGAGCTAATGCACCCTTACCAGTGCCCGTCTGCAGGAGATGTGCAGCCCTGAGCTGGAACCACCTGTCCTTTGGGAGGATCACGTGCTCCTCCCTTCCATTTGTCCATATGTCCCAGCTTTGCCCCACATCTCCTTTCCTTTCTTTTCACCTGACTACTAGTTTGCTGGTTCTGTGGCCTTTCTCCTTCCTTCCTGAACACAGCCTTTTCTAGAATCTCCCTACCCTTTTGTTCCAGGAAGGGCACTTCCTCTTTTCTACCATGACTGGTGGTGTCTTTTGTATTCCCTATACATGGAGCTGTCTTGTGCCAAGAGCCTGGTATCCCTGGGCTGAGAAAGTCCTCCACCCTGGGACTTCCTGCTGATGGGCTGTCCCTCCTTTATCCTGTATTGGCCCCTCTTGCCCTTTTGTCAAGAGGGACCCTCTTCTCAAAATCCACTTGCCCATGGCTGTCGCCTGGGCTCTCCATGCTGAGGTTGAGACCTCCTGATGGCTGGTGCCATGCACTCTGTCTGTCTTGCCCAGTGCTGTGAGCTGGGCCCTCCCTGGAGAAGAAACCTGGGTTCCCCAAGAAATGTGACCAGAGCCGGGGCCCCGCCAGCAGGCGAGGGAATCCCAAGGCAGGTGCTGGGCGTGGAGGCCACGGGGGCATAGGTTACCAAGGAGACAGAACTGACCCTCTTGGGGGTGCTGTTCCTCCCTCACTCGCACACCTCACATCACCCTGCTTGGCCCCGGAGGATGGCTGGTTAGCCAGAGACGGGTAAGATTCCTCAGGGAAGGAACAACCTAAGACAGGCACAGTCGCATAGGGGCCATCGGAGAGAACTTGGGGGCCAACAGAGGTGGGGCACAGACCCTTACCCCCCCAACTTTGTAGGGGCCTGAACCCTCACCCCTTCTGAGGGAGGTCTCCTGCCCCCATGGCTGCTTTGCTTCCCATGCCCATTGCTTCCCACGCCCAGCTCAGGTCGGGACCCAGGGAGCAGACAGAAACCTGGCCTACGGCAACTGCCCTCGTAGTAGCAAGGATTTTTCTCCCTTGGATTTCTACCTTGGACCATGGGGAAAAGGGAAGCTGAAGGAAAGGGCTGTGTCAGGGGACCTTCTTCCTTTTTTTTCTCCCTCTTTTTCCTAAGTGCTTCCTCGCCTTGTAGTTCTTTTGCTTTCTTTTTCCTTTTTCTCTCTACTCCCCTCTACCTCTCCATCTCTCCCTTGCTCCTGCCCCATCCTACCTCTTCTCTCTTTCCCTTCTCCTTTTCCTTCTCTCGCTTCCTCTTTTGCCTCCCCTCTTCCTGATCCCTGCCTTGCTCATCTCCCTGCCCCAACATCCTGTGCCATCCCTGTGGTGTGTTTTGGTCTTGGCCACAGCCAGACCTGGCAGAACTGATGGATACCTGTTGAGGCAGCGGAGCCCCTGGGCTCCCACCCCATTCCCTCCTCCCGGGGCTGCACAGGTGAGTAGGTAGAAGGTAAGGGGGGCAGGGAGGGGAAGGAGGTCCTGGGCTTAAAGCCTGGGCTGGGAGTGCTGCATCTGTGGCACTCGGGGTCAGGCACAGAGAAGAGTCAGCTTTCAAGGCAGTCATTTCTGGGTGCCTCAGATGAGGTGGGGAGTGGGGCCATTTTTCTTGGCGCTCAGAGGCTGGGGAAGAGTGAGAGGATAATCAGGATGGGATGGCCTGTCCCTTGGGTGTTGATGTATTTGCTCCTAGAGCAGCCCAGGAGGCACAGTGGCTCTGAAGCGTCACTCACTTCTGTCCCGTTCTTGACAGCGCCATTCGCGAACGATTTCCAAAATTATTACGCCTGGTAAGTGCATAACTTTTTTCATTATTTTCTAACAAACAGCATTTCTCACCACCAAGCATGCCTAACGTGTTTGTATGACCATTACTCTGGGGACATATAACCCTTTGAGAATCCAACAAAGGCTACAATTCTTTCTAGAAAAATGCCTGCAGACAAAATGGCATCTATCAGGATTCCAGGACCCTTTCCATGTCTCTTTTAAACTTGACCTCTGTTCCCTTACTCTTAGTTTTCCAATCTAATTACCCAGCCTTTTTTCCTCTGGTTTACATTGTCAACTTTCACTTCCTTTTGGCAGGACGGCCATGAGTTACCCCCACCAATTGCCTTTGATATTGATGCCCCCACGATGTTACCACCCTGCAAGGTGAGAAAGGGGGACAGAGTTTGAATTTGCGTCGAGAGGAGAGTATTGGTTACATGGTTCTAATATCTGTTTGATTCCAGGGAAGCTATTTTGGAACAGAGGCCCTAAAGAATCTGGTCCTGCACTTCTTGCAGCAGTAAGTATCCTAGGGTCCCTGAGGCTGGGCAGAGGTGGGCTAGTCCCAGCACAACTCACTGTTGAGAATTATTGGGACCCTTTGTGGATCCAGACTATGGAGCAGAGACCTTCCCTTTTGTTTTCCCCACAGGTACTATGCAATTTATGACTCTGGAAACCGGCAGCGACTCCTGGATGCCTACCATGATGGGGCCTGCTGCTCCCTGAGCATCCCTTTCAACCCCCAGAACCCTGCTCGGTGAGTGTCACATCCCAGAACCTGCCCAGGACCAGTTGTTTTTTTTTTTGTTTTGTTTTTTGATTAAAATTTATCACTTGAAAGGTTTTATTTATTTTTTTTTCCATTTTTTCCCCCATTTTTTTTTAAATTAAATTTATTGGGGTGACAATTGTTAGTAAAATTACATAGATTTCAGGTGTACAATTCTGTATTACATCATCTATAAATCCCATTGTGTAAGGACCAGTTTTTTTTCAGCAAAAACAGGCCAGCACTTGCTAGTGTCCACGCTGCTCTGACCACTGTCCCCTTTTCCTCTTGTTCCCCAGAAGCAGCTTGGGCGAGTACTTCAAGGATAGCAGGAATGTGAAGAAGCTTAAAGACCCTAGTAAGTGTGTGATATGAGCAAAAGGGGTTGGGAAGGAATCAGTACTGGGGCTCGAGTGCGGAGCAGCCCCTAACCTTGGCTCCTTTGCCTATAGCCCTGCGGTTTCGGCTGCTGAAGCACACACGGCTCAACGTTGTCGCCTTCCTCAATGAGCTGCCCAAAACTCAGCATGACATCAATTCCTTTGTGGTAGACATAAGCGCCCAAACAGTAAGCCCTCATTTCTTCCCTGACAGCCTGGATTTGGGGAAGGGGCGGTTAAGAGGCAAGAGGGGCTCAGGCTCTGGCTGGGAGCCTGCATGGTAACTGTTGCTGCTGCTTTTTCAGAACACGTTGCTGTGTTTTTCTGTCAATGGGGTCTTCAAGGAAGGTGAGAATCTTTGGAGTGCTGTTTGAAGAATGCTCTTTCCCCCAGCTAGAGTCTTTCTCAGAACTCTCAGCTTCCCAGCTGCCTTCTCTTCCCTCTTCTTCCCCGACCTCCTGCTCCTGCTCTTCCCCCAAGCCGTCTTCATTTGCCTATCCTCTCTACCTGTCTTTCCTGTCTGGGATATGGGGAAAGCCTGAGGATTAGGACACAGACTTTGGAGTCCGGCACGACTGAGCTTCCATCCCCACCTTGGTCTGATGTGTCCATGGGCAATTGACATTACTTCTAAGCCTCAAATTCTTTACATGTAAAAGGGGGTCAGTAATAGCCATCCCATGGTAAATGGAGTGACTTAAAAAGTGCTTGACACAGGGCTTGGCACATGGATATCCTGTCAATGGGATAATAGTGGTCATTGCTGTGCTTTCTGATCTCTGACCCTCCTCCCCATCCCTGTTCCCCTGTACCCACATAATCATCCGCCTGGCCCACTTAGGGTTCTTTGTATCAAATAAGACCACGATTTGAGAAGCAGTTTGTAAACATAAAGCATGAGCTACTCTCAGGGGTCATTGCCATTGTTATCATTGCAGTGGATGGAAAGTCTCGGGATTCTTTACGAGCGTTCACACGGACCTTTGTCGCTGTTCCGGCCAGCACCTCAGGGTAAGTGTTTGGCTTACCACATGGGGGCCCCGTCCCAGTCCATGGTCAGCATTGTGGGAATTGGAGGGATGGGGTGGAGTTAGTCCTCAGGGTATTTTCAGAATTTCAGGAAGGTAAGGGAATCAGACGAGGAGGCTCACGTGGTGGTGAAGAACTTGACTCTAGCGTTGGACTGGCTGGGTTTTTCAGCCTGGCTCCACCACTTGTAGCTAAGGGCCGGTGTCCTCATCTGAAAATTGGTGTAACTATGTATTCACTTTCTGAGTCTGTTGTGAAGGTAAATGGGAGCTAAGAATTGTCCATGGGTTGGGTTGGGGCAGAATGTACAATAATAGACTGTTCGGTAGTTGACGCCATCTGTGGAGTCCATGGGAAAGTGCGTATCAATAAAATGATCAAAGGTCATGGCTAAGAGTGGGAGGGGGGACCTTGTATGTACTGAAAGAATCCTGAGTGTCAAGAGTAATGTTGGGGGGATGAGGTTATTTGTGTTTGTCCAGCTATCTAAGGTGCTTTTTGTCCCCAAGGTTATGTATCGTAAACGACGAGCTGTTTGTGCGTAATGCCAACCCTGACGAGATTCAAAGAGCTTTCGCCATGCCTGCGCCCACACCTTCCTCCAGCCCTGTGCCCACCCTCTCCCCAGAGCAGCAGGAAATGCTGCAGGCATTCTCTGCCCGGTCTGGCATGAACCTTGAGTGGTCCCAGAAGTGAGTGCTGGGCATGTGTAGGAATAGGGGTAAACTGAGGTAGGACTGGTAGTGAATAGTGAGTGTGCCTGAAATTTTAAAAGCCGAAACTTTTTTATTGCTTAAAAAAAGGACGGTCCATAAAAAAATTCCCCCATGTATAAATTAGCATAACAAAATTTAAAGCTAAAATGAAGTCCCTTTTTATATACTGTTTTGCAATTTACTGTTTTTACTTATCCCATGAATGTCTTCTGTCAGTGTAAAAATTATCTTTTGTTTTCTCGTTAGTTACTTAATACTCCTTTAGACCATTGATAGACATTTGGATTTTTGCTACTTTTCCATTTGTATAGATTGTGCAAGAATGTATATAATTGTTGGCCAACTTGGACAAGTGTTTCTAAAGAAAGGATTTCGAAGTGGCATTTAGTGATCAGAGTGGCTGCATGTTGGTTCTAATGGAAGTACCTGTTCTTCCCTCCCCCCAGGTGCCTTCAGGACAACAACTGGGACTACACCAGATCTGCCCAGGCCTTTACTCATCTCAAGGTAAAGTTTGGGAATACAATGGCAAAAAGACAGGGATCTCCTGGCCTTTAAGAGGGTCAGGTAATCTGGTGGGGCAGGATTGTGGGCCTGTCCGGCTCTATACTGATCTTTCATTTTTCCCTCAGGCCAAGGGGGATATCCCAGAAGTGGCGTTCATGAAGTGATCTCAAGTCATGCCCCAGAAGAAGCCCCTGTAAATAGTCCTTGGATATAGATGTCTCCTTGTCATGGTTGTCGTCTCCTCCTCCTCTCTGGCCCCAAGGCCACCCTGTGACTGTGACCCACGAGAGAGGGCTGCTGGATCCCTCTTCACCTGCCTTCTGCAAGACTCTGGAAGACTTTCAGAAGATTGAGCCTGGTGCCAGGAAGCCAAAGGTTACTTTGTAGAACTGACACTAAATTACCCGAAGGACTGAGGTGCTCTGTGTACTTATCCCCAGACTCCTCCCTACTTTTTAAGATAAAGAGTGATACTGTATTTTGTGTCCTGCGCACTGGTTTTGGGCCCGCCCCTATGGTGGAGGGGGTGGGGGGTGGCGTGGAGGCTGCCTGCTTCAGGCCAATTGCGGAGATACGGGGGCGGGGCCTGCCTGCAGGAAGTCCCACCCCGGAAGCAGTGTGGCGCCGGCCATGGCGGCACCTGGGAGGCGGTGTGCCGTGCAGCTGCTTGTCGCGCTGCGGGGCCTACCCACACGTCGAACCCTACACGACGCTACCCCGCCACGGGATGTGTTGCTTTTCGAACACGAACGAGGCCGCTTCTTCACAGTTCTCGGGCTGTTCTGCGCCGGCCAAGGTGTCTTCTGGGCCTCCCTGGCCGTGGCAGCTTTGGCCCGACCCTCGGTCCCGGCGCGGCCTCCGGACACGGAGTTCCCAGACCGCGGCCGTTTGGACGTGCGCTCCGCGCTCTGGCGCTACGGCCTGGCGGTCGGCTGTGGCGCCATCGGTAAGGCATGGGGTGATTCCCCACTATGGGAATGTGGGGTGGCTGGGCACGACCCCCCCCCGTTAGGCAATGAGAGTAAGGGGCTCCTGACCCCCCCGGATGAGGAAGGGTGGGCCGCCCACTATTGGAGCGCGAAGCACTGGAGATGGAAGTCCCTGAGCGCCAAGCCCTCGGATAGGCGTAGGCTGAGGTCTTCCTCTCACTGCGACCTTGACCAAGTTATTTCACCCCTGGACCTGTTTTCCCGTCTTTAAAATGGGGATGGACATCTATTCAAGTTGTTGGGAGGAACTAGTAACAAAATTCTGGCGTATAAGAGGAGCTCAATAAATGTTACACCATCACCATTTGTTTTTGTTCCGTACTAGAAGGGTTGCTTCCTCTCGTGAAAACCCTCACCCCAATCTGCTCTTCCTGCAGGTACTCTGGTACTTGGTGCTGGTCTTCTCTTTTCCCTCCGCTCTGTGCGTTCCGTGATGCTACGGGCTGGAGGGAAGCAGGTGACCCTCACCACTCATGCCCCCTTCGGCTTGGGTGCCCATTTCACCGTTCCCTTGAACCAGCTATCCTGCATGGCCCACAGGGGTGAAGTCCCTGCCATGTTGCCTCTGAAGGTTAAAGGCCGGCGCTTCTATTTCCTCTTGGACAAAAGTGGACATTTCCCCAACACGAAACTCTTTGACAGCACTGTGGGTGCTTACCGTAACTTGTGAAAAAGCAACCTTGGGACAGTCACCCCTCCCAGAGGGGAATAAAAACTGAACGTTAGGGATGGGGTGACACAAGGTGACCCAAGATTCACGAACAGCAAATAAAAACAGCCATCCCAAGGGCAGCTACCTGAATATACCTCTAAGTTTGATCCATGTCTGTTTAGCCTTTACTCTTTCCTCCCATCCACCTACCTACAGTGCTTCAATACGAAGAACTCAGTACCAACATGAAGGAAGAAACGAATATATTTTGGTACAAAAACAGCTGTAGGAAGAGAGGTAGAGGGGACCTGTCATACATCCCTTATGAAGGAAAAACTGAGGCTCCCAGCATAAACAGGGCCAAGTGGGGTAAGAGGATTGCAGGCACTTGGGCACCGGAGTCTATGGCTGCAGGAAGCACTCTGGTTACTCTTCAGGAATGGGAAAGGCGTGGCCCAAAGAGAGCATCTGTTTCAGAGCTCCACTCTGAGTCCCCACTCTCCAGAGGTGGGTATGGGGTGGCTTCAGACTTCCACTGCACGACCTGGAGCACCAAGACCATACACCACAAAACCAGATTGACCCAAGAAGAGTTCTGTGGGAGACAGGGACAGGCGTGTGAGGAGTGAGGCCATCTCAATCCATTTCCACCCACATGACTCGCATCTGTTTGCTGTCAGGCTGAGGAGCCCTTCAACTCTTCAGCCTGTCACTTATGGGCACCGTTACAACTACAGATGTTTCTATGGATCTGTGTATCCCTGGGTCTCCACCCAGTCTTTTATATCCCAGGACCTCACTTCAGCATTGTGCAGGTTGGAGTAGAACTGCAGAGCGGTTCCAGGAGGTGTCCATGGAATTTTCTGGGCTTCAGAGCAGCTGTGAGGTCAAAAAGACAGTTGTTGAGATGGGCTATGCCCCAAACACTCCTGTGCTTGGGTGCCCTTGGAGATGAGAACGCATGTGGATAAAAAGGGATCCCTTTGCCAAGGGAAGGTACTCAGCCCCAGCCAGGCTTCCTTCCCCCTCTCCCATTACCTAATTGTAGCGTTCAGAGAGGTGATGGACTTGCAGAGAGAACTGGTGCCAAATCGGAGGACACAGGCAGACACTAAGACCAGGAAGATGCCTATCGCTGAGATGGCCAGTGCAACACGAAGCCCTATCCGGCCTCTATGAGGAGGGAGAACAAGCCTTGTAGTTGAGGTGGGACTCCTCCTACCTCAGCCCCTGGCCCTAAGTGGGAAAGTCACCTGTGGGAGTCCTCGATGCAGCTGCTGTAGACCCAGAAGAGCAGAAGCAGGAGACAGTAGAGAGCCAGGAGCCCAGAGGCCCCAGCCACAAAGTAGCAGAGGGAAGGAGCTGAGGGTCGGGATAAGGCCAGGGAGGAGCGATTCAGGGAGACCACACCATACAAGGGACAGCTGCCACTGAAGGAACCCTGTGGAGAGAAGCTGCTAAGTCCTAATTTTCAGGTTAGTCCCTCAGGATGCAGCCTCATGGCAGGTGTTAGGGATAATAACATAGGCCAGGGCCACACTAGGAAGTTACTTGTGTACTGTGGTTCCCTGTTTCTGGGCCAGAAGAGGGCTTGCTGGGGAAATAAAACCTGCAGTGGCGAGGATCAGGAAATAGGCGGTGGTTATAAAATACATTGAGCTTCAGAGGTGCCTTACAAGTTCTGGTTTCCCCTGTGCAGAAATCCTAGAATAAACCCAGTACTTAGGTAACGTAACAATGCTTCCCAATCTGTAACGTAGTGCCTACTTTATAGGGATTAAATGAGCCTATATTTACTAACAAGATTGCCTGGCTGGCGTAAACACTCTGTAAATTATTGGCTTCTGTTTTATGTAAGCGTTTTCCACATCAATATTTTGTCGTTTAACACATTGTGTTGCAATCATGTGGTAGCTTGACCATCTCCACTACACTATGCTTTATTTCTTGGCGTAGCTCAGCACAGTAGTGTCTGATTTCAGGATGAAGGCAGGGCCTGGGCCGACTCGTTTCAGAACCAGGGTAAGGTTATGCAGCAGGAGCCACGAGACCGGGCTGCGTCTGGTGCTGCAAGTCGCTCCAGAAGACTTGTTCTTTTGCCGAGGGAATGACTGAAGCATGTCCTGGGCAGACGGAGCCACAGAACGCGATCAGCATCGGTCCATTTCCGCCGCCCTGCGCCCGCCGGCCCGAGGCGGCCCGGCCCGCAGAGTAGTGGTCTCGGGTCAGGACCGGCCCGCCCCCCCGCTTACCCACCCCTACCCCTACCCCTCTCCGCCCCGCCCCGCCCCGCCCCGCCGCCGCACCTGGGTCCGCGTCAGCGCCGCGGCCGCCACGGCCCCGCACAGGAAGGCGGCGGCGAACAGCGCGAGCTCCGCGCGCTGCAGCCAGAGCAGCGCCATAGCGCCCTCGCCACCAGGAAATACGGCCGCCAGAGACAACCGCCCAAGCCCCGCCTCATCCGGCGCGACCCACAAGCGAGCAGATTTCACTTCCGGGCGCGGGATTTATTTACATTGGCAGGAGGCGCGCCGCCTCAGAGCGGCAGGTATAGCGAGTAGTCCGACAGTGCCCAGCGGCGGGCCGGGCGCCCGGTGCGGCCGATCATGGGCAGCTTCTGCACGTAGCGGGAGGCCGGACTGGGCCCGTACGGCGCGGGGAAGGCAGTCTGGAAGAGGCGCCCGCGGCACCGCCTCCCGGCTTGCCGTCCGGCGATGATGAAACGGAAATGGGGGGCGCCGCGCGGGGCGAAACGGCTCTTCTGGAAGACGTCGCGGGTACCGGCGCCCGGGCCCTGCTGCCGGGGCGCCCCCCGCGCTCGGTGCACTCGCGGCAGCGGCCTGTTCTCAGAGGCGGCGGGTGTAGAGGCTGATGGGGGACCGCTGCCCCGGGGGCTCTCGTCGCCGTGTGGGCTGACCATGGCGTTGGCCGTCAGCTGCGGCATCTTCCGCACCGAGTCCGGGGCGGCAGCCGGCTCCTTCTTGTCGCCCGGCGGCCTGGGGGCCGTGGGCGCAGGCTGACCTGTGCCAAAGCGGGTGGCCAAACTGTCACCGAAGAAAGTGTAGAGCTCCCGGTAGATGTCTGCCAAGGTCACCGAAGGAGTAGGTTCCTCCGGCCCCGCACCTCCTGGTGGCAACGGGAGGCCAGACCCAAAGCCTGGCTCTGCGCTGCCCCCAGAAGGAGACTCCTGCAAGAGAAGGCTGTCCCACGGCAGGTCATCCCAACGCCGGCACCCCCTGCCGCCTGGGCCACCCTTGCTGGGCTCTGCTGCCTGGGCCTTCATCTTCAGCAGTCGCTCTACGGCCACCTGTAAGAGCAAAGGGATTGGGACACACAAACATCAAGTATTCCAAAGTAAAGCCTGCTGAGCTCATGCAAGGAAGCGGGGCTGGCACTCACCAGAATAGCTCCATAGACTTTGTGCCCATCTGCTTTAACCTGGGCATTAGATACTGAATAGTCATCTAACACAGCCTGCAGATTTGTCCAGTAAGTGGACAGGTGTGGGTACAGGACTCGTTCTACTGCCTGGAAGGGAGAGAAGGAATGCAGTGAGTGCCTCTTTGTTGCTCATTGCCTCTCAAGAACCCTTTCCCATGAAAGACCTGCTTTTATCTATGATACAGGACAATGCACGATCTTAAATTTCCTGCTTGGCATACTCAGCCAACATTTACTTGGAACCTACTGTGTGCCCAAGACTTCACTAAGCACTAGGAGTAAATACCGGGTACAAAGACAACATAAAGTACCCCCACTATCACTAACATAAGGGCTAAGAATGTATATGTTATGTGTGATACCCAGCGCTAACAATAGTTTGCCAACCGCTGCTCTATACAGTCAATAAGCAAGTACTGTCCTTACTTAAACTGGGACTCCGTTCAAACCACAAAAACAACAGATCAGCGACCTGGACTCTTGATTATATAATTTTAAGTCCTGTGATTAATTTGGGGAAAGCAATTAAGACTTCACAAAGGAGGTGCCATTTTTGATGGGCTTTGATGGGTAAGCGTTTTTTGGTTAGTCATCACTGCTTGAGGATTTGAAAATGTTGACAAAATTGACAAGCTCCTAGAAAAACATAATTTGTTGCTGACTCAAGATATCTGGAAGCTTAAATAATTCTATAACTATGGTAGTTAAAAATCTAACCACAAATAAAATGTCAAAATTTGCAAAGTCTACAGATATTCAGTCTTATTAAAACCAATATAAAAAAGAAATCTCTTCTACCTCATTGTATGAAGTCAGTATAACCCTGATCCTAAAACCATACAAGGACAGTACATGAGAGGAAACGAGTGATTTCACTCATGAATATAGATAAATACTTGAAAAATTTAGTAAACCCAACAGTATATAGAAAATGCATTATATTCCAATAAAGTTTTGGATCTTTCTAAAGACTACATACCATAACCAAACTGAGTTTATTCTAGAACTGTAAAGATGGTCTACTATTAGAAAACCTATACATACAATTAATCACATTAACAGAGAAAAGCACGAAAACCTGAGGATCAATTCAAAACATACAGAAAAAGCATTTGATAAAATTTCAACACAAATTAATGATAAAACTAAGAATATAATTTTCTTAATCTGAGAAAGGTTATCTACAAACAGAAAGTAAACAACAGTCTCAGTGGGAAAGGTTATTAGCACTTCCTTTAAAATTGGAAATGAGACTAGGTTGCCCATTATCATTATATGTAAAATGATATTAGTGGTCCAGGTAATGAAATAAAGGGATTAGGTTTAGAAAAGACGAAATAAAGCTGTCATTATTTGCACATATGATCTACATTAAAAACCCCAAAGAATCCACAGACAGAAATGACAGTTTAGTAGATGAATCAATACACAAATCAACTGTGTTTCTATACGCCAATAAGAAATTAATACTGTGAAAAGAAGACACCATTAGAACAACATCAAAGAACATAAGGCTCTAGAACTAAATTTAATAAAGTATACGTAGGTTCTCTTCAGAGAAAATTATGAAAGGATTCTGAAAGACAGTGAAAAACCTAAAAAAAGGAGAAATTATGACATATTTGTAGACAAGATTTAGTATCATTGAAGTCAATTCTCCCCAGAACTGATCTAATAGATTCAATGGAATTCCAATAACAATCTCAATGACAGCAAAAGAATTTACTCCAGGTAGGCAAGAGGGATTCAGCAGAAAAACCCATTCATATAACCTGTCAAATTAGCAGGTGCATAGGCATTTGATAATCCCTAGACATGCTAAAAAGGTATGTGACAAAGCTCAATATCTAGTCATGTTTAAAATATACTCAACACAAGAAGAATTGAGGGTTAGTTCCTTAACACGATAACACAGAATGGGCAGGAACTTATGAAATGATGGTATATTAATATCTGCCGTGCTTCTGAAAGGATAAGACGTTTCTATATAGTAAGTCAGGCTGTCACTGAGCCTGGCCTAAGGCAAGACCTCAATACACGACGGCAGTAAGCATATACCCTTTTTATGATAAAAGATACCCAAATACTATTTTTCTAACTACAAATGGGAGCTCTTATGGCTCTGTGAGAAAGGCCAGGGTCCTCACCTTCCAGCCAAGGGCATGCAGCCCCACCACAGCCCCATAGTGAGAGCAGAGAGGCCGCACAGGATCTGCCAAGACCTTCTGCAGGGAGAGCAGGATCTGCTGATAGAGACCACTTACAAGGTCGCCATGAGTCCTGTGGGAGCAACACTCGGTCAGAGGGGGACGAGGCACAGCACCACCCACCATGACTCAAGTCACAGCACAGACAGAAAACCACTTGTACGGCACACTGGGGTAAATGAACAAGGTAGCCAGGGATGACTGGCCCCGGCCCTGAAGGCTGAAGGACCAAACCCTTGACACCTTTGTCAGGTGTGTAGAATCCCAGTGTGCCACGGCACACTGACCGGGAAGCTCTAAGGGAAGGGGCTCCTGAGCACTCAACATATGGCCTCAAAGCCAGGAGTCTCACCCCACCTCCCTACCTAACCCACTCAGCTCTCAGCCATCCCACCCTGTATTCAGCTCTCGCCCAGTGGCTACCAGAAGATGTGACTGAGAAGGAGGGCAGCGCCATCCCGCAGAGTCCAGTGGTCATTCAGGGGGTTGATGGAGGCAGCCAGTGGCTCCAGGACACAGTAGAGGACACTGCCCACCAGGGAGCGGACATAGGGCCCCAGACAGAGGTGTGGGTTCCGAACCAGGCTCCGTGCCACTTGCAAGAGCCGGTGTAGCTGCTCCAGGTCGTGGCTTACAGATTTCACCTGTTAGTAGAAGACGGTAGCTTAGGGGGACACGAGGGTGCACAGGGGCCTGCCATTCTGATGGCCCCTGCCATGAGGCCTACATGCTGCTGGGTCATCTCCTCCCCACAAAACTTCCTCCCCCACCCCAGCCTGGTCACTTACCCCACTGACCACATAAACAAAGTAAGGCAGGAGCGCTGCAATCTTGGAGTTAGTCTGCAGGTCTTGGAGAGCAATCTGAAAAGGAAGGGGCCAGTCTGCACTGGGTCCACCAGGTAGAAATCGACATTTTTTTTAAAGGACACTTTATCACTTATGTACTAAGGTTTCCAATGTTCATATTCTTTGATTCAGCAATTCGACCTCTATAAATTTAACCCAAATTTAATCCACTACAAAAGAAACCCACTCACATACCCACACACAGCAGTGTCTGTAACAACAAAAAACTGAATACAATCCAAACGCTCAACGTATTTTTACCTGAGGAAAGCAGTTCTTCTAAAACCAGATGTTTAGATAATACCATTTCGGTTTATACTAATAGTTTACACATAGAAAAAAAAAGTGAGGGTGACTCTACGGGAGACTTTCACTTTCTACTTTGTAAGTTTTTATGGTATAGTTCTTCTCGAATACACATATATGCTGGTATTATTTTTATAAGCAAAAAAAGATATCAGAGTAAGTAAATGAGTAAAACCATCTTAGCCCGAACCTCTACCACCTGTGCCCTCCAAACTCCTCTGGATAAAGACCCCAAGCTTCAGCCCTGTGAAAGCGGACAACAGGCTCGGGAGGAAGGAGCTCAGCTCCCAGGCCCCGCATCCAGCCCCTGCACTGTGCCTGGGGAACAGGAGCCAAGCATGCAAGACAGGAATGTATGGTAGCAACACTCCTGATTTTCAAGGGAAATAACAGCAGCAGCCAGACATGTGGAGAGTGGAGGATGTAAAACCCTCGGAGAGAAGCCATACGGTTGACAGACCACCAAACTAGCCTTCATCTGGCTCTGGACAGAAGAGGACTGACCACGGGTACTGTCCAGCAGGCCCTGTGGAGCCCCAGAGGCTAAAGCAGCAGGGGCTGGGATGAGGCCTGGGGACTAAGGACTGAATAGCTAGTCTCAGAGCAGGCCTGGCCAGCATCCTGACCTGGCTCCCCTACTTTTTCTCCTCCGCCCCGCCCCCTCTCAAGTCCAGGCAAGTGGAAGCTGCAGTGTGAATACCCAGGTCAACAGATATTCCAAGAACGGGCTCTGTAATTAAGGTGTGGGGAGACTGACCACCTGCTGAGCTGCCTGTTTCCCTAAGGAACAGGATTCCTCCTAGAGTAGAAAGGGACGTCAGCACTGGAGGAGAGCCTGCCTCAGCGTGCCCGCTGCCACGGAGGACAGCTGGCACACACATCAGTCAGTGTGGCGAGGACAGGAAGCAGGCATCTGGAAGAATTTCACAGGAATTCGAAAGTTGCAGTTTGTGTCCCAAATTCGGACCCACTTGCTCACCTTCATCAGCTGTGGGTCATCGCCCAGTACGGCTCGAGTCACTTGCTGGTAGTACTTAAGAAGGTCATCGGTCAGTGAAGACACAGCGCTGGGTACTGCGAGACCATGGGCAGGAGGTGGTCAGGGTGGACAGCCAGCCCTCTCTCGGGGCCTCCCCTGCCTGCTCCCCCACAACCACCATCCCCACCCCCAAGGAGCCCATTCAGAGGGGACTCCCAGAGTACAGCGCCTCTGAGCAGCTTTACAGGCTCTCTACACCTCTGTGCCCTTTACGCTGCCTCCCTCCCCTCCTCTGCCAGGCAGATAGTTTTTCCTGCTCAGTTCTCAAGCCCAAGCTCTGCTCAGCAGACCCTGGACGTGAGACATCTCCACTCAGGGACGCCAGCATGCTGCCCAGACTTCCATGCTAGCATCCAACACATGGCATCATGACTGCTTATGATGCCATGTGTTGGGCTTCCATCTCCAGCTCTGACCCCTCTGGGCAGGGACCAGTGCCCACTCATAACAGGGTGCTGGTAAATACTTGTCAGATGAAGACCCTGGGTTGCACCACCCTCAGCTGCTAAAGGGAGTTAGGTCCAACCCGAGGGCCCATTCCCCACACTATCCCTTACCCGATCCTTGAGGTGCCAGGTTCCCTTTGCCATCTAGGTAGGAGACGTGAACTAAAACCAGAGCAGAGAAAGGGTCAGCCTGGGGTTTTGCCCCTTATAGCACCACGCACCACACTGAGTTCTGCCCCATCCACGAGCCAGCCCATCGCCACTCCTCTGACAACCCAGCTCTTGTCCCCACCCCACGCAGGACCCCAGCAGTCACCTCTCACAGCCGTCTCGGCACAGCCTTTGGGGATATTGGTGGCCAGGGCCAGCTCGACCAGGTTCACCTCTCGGTCCTCAGGGAAATAGAGTTCACCCTCCCTGGCGGCGCGCAGGGGCAACACCTCCTGGGATCCGTAACCACACACGGCCTGAGCAAAGAGAGGATCGGAGAGCAGGCTGAATCCAGGGAGGGGAGAGGTGCTCTCTGGTCGGGGCAGGGAGCCCACGTTTGAGGTAAGTCCAAAAGTCCGGAGAAGAGGGGATGATGTCTGGGGCTTCAGGCCCATTGCTGGGAACTTGGCTGGAGCATCCAGTGCTGACTGCATCCAGGAGCAGAACGTGGTCCCTCCTCCCAGAGCCACAAAGGCTCTGAGCCCACCCCCCACACTGCTGGTCCTCCTCACACTCACCCAACGAGAAAAACACTACTGTCTCCTAAACATGACCTCCTTCCCTTCTCTCCCTGCCCCAGAACAACTATGCAGGACTCTAACACCCACACTGTACTCAGGCTCCTCCCTCACCCAAAATGCCTCCTCTTTCCCTTAGTCACGCCTCCCTTTAAGGCCCAGCTCAAGTCCCATCTCTTCCAAGAAGCCTTCCTTAACCTCCTGGCCCCTGTGGCCTCCTGTCCCTCTTTTCTGAACTCATGGGCTTTAGGGGCCTGAGCCAGGCACCCGGTCCTGCGGTTGCTGTGAGTTCACTTCGTGTGTGCATTTGGTCTTCACGTCTCACTGCATTACCAGCCCTGAGCTGGGCATGGAAGTGGGCTCATGCCAGCTAAGCTCTGTAATCCATGCTCCACTCACCTCCACGCTGCTCCATCTGAGGGCCCTGTTGAAATCCTCGACAGTCAGCTTCCGGCGTTTGGTGTGTTTCATGAATTGAGAGCTATTCTGGGAGGGGAAGAACAGAATCAGGGGACAGGGAGCAGGAGGGACGGGGCCCCCAGTGCAGAGAGGCAGTCTGGGGAGGAGGCAAAAAGGACAACAGACCAGCTATCAGAAAGCCTGGATTCCAGCTCCACTCTTATGCAGACAACCCCCAATGTCACGGTCCTTCTCTGGGCCTTGGTTTCTCACGTGCAGAATGTGAGTATGAATCTGCGTGGCCCGCCCAGTGGGGCTGTCGTGAGGAGCACGTGAGAAAATGCAAGTGTTGTGTTTGCTGGAAGCCCACTTGGCTAGAAGGGGAGCTCTGGGAAGGGCAGGACTGCCTCCACTGTATTCCCTTAAAGCACAGATCCATTCGGTGAATCAACCCTTGTGGGAAGGGGTAACCAAGGACAGTTGGGGGTACTGGAGTGGAGGGAACACACCTGCGTGGCCTCTCTGAGGCGGTAGCACACATCCTCTGCGAGCAGGGCCGCCACCTCATCACTCAGCTCCAGGCCTGTGCTCTCTGCCATGAGCCGGACTGACTCCCGGGGGATCTCCACAAACCGCCGCTCCTCTCGCTCCGACATGGCCCCGGTGGAGCTAGGAGTAGGGAGGGAAGGTTTAAAAAGCCACCCATCCCTCTCAGAGCCCAGAGCCTGACTCAAGGCACTCTAAACTGGTCTTGCAGCTCTGGCTCCGGAATCTCAAACAAGGAGCCACAAAGGCTCTCAGTGTCCAGCTGGGGAAACTGAGACTCAGAGCAAGAAACAGACTTGAGCTGGGCCACAGGGGAGACAACAGTGACGCCTGAGGAAGCGCCTGGCCCTGGGGTCCACAGAGCTGGGTCCCAGCCCTGCCCTACCACTTCCTATGTGAATTTAGCTGAGACCTTCATCAGTCTGAGCCCTGGTGTCCTAAACTGTAAATTGAGGCAATAATCCCTGCCCTCCCAAACTCACAGAGTTGCTCTGAGGATAAAGTGAGATAATGTATAAGAAAATCGGGGACTAGAACACTACACAAATGGAAGACATTACTATCGTTCATTATAAACAAAAGCTTCATGCCTTCTCCCTTTTGATTCTTGCTACAACCACTATGTACTAAATCTTGATGAAAACACTACTTTTATCCTGATATTCCCTTGTTTGAAAATCTTCAATACTTCCCCACTGCGTATAAAAGGAAAGTCCAAACTCCCGGGCTTGACATTTTGTGTTTGGTCCCAAATCCCCACAGCTGTTCAAGCTGATCCCTTCTCCCAGTAAGACCAGTCTGGTGATTTCCAGCCTGCCTATGCCTCACCACCAGTGCTCAGGCTGGTCTGTTGCCCTGTCTACTCCAAACCCCCACCCCCTCCTCTTTGCTAAGGCAAATCCAGTCACTCCTTTGAGGTCTTCCTGTCCCATATGCCATCTGGGACTATCAGAATTTTAGTAGTTGGGTTTTTGCCCATGTGTCTGGTCTTCCCCAGTTTGGTGCAAGGTCTAAAAGCACAAACCTGCTCTTCTGTTCACAGGATATGGCAGAATAAGAACTCAGTAAAAAAACTGCAGCTGTGACTGACTTCAACACACACCCATGAGAAGGTCGGCCCCCATGAGGCATCAGCCCCACCAGCAGCAAGGCCATGTCCCACGGTGATCCACTCAGGTGCTGCCCCACTACTCCTCTCTAGCAGGATTCACTGGGTCACCAGTGACCTCCAGGTTCCTAAATCCAACGGACATCCTACCTGGCCTCCCCACAGCATTTCTCCCAGTGGCTCCCCACTGCCTTCGGAATAAAGAACAAATCTGTACCATGGCTCCAAGGCCCTGAATGTGTACCTACTTCTGCTACACCTCTTCCTACTCTCTTGTTTTCTGCATTCCCGTCTGTTGCCTCTTTCCATTTCCTCAAAACACCTTATTTCAGGACTATCATACATTCTGTTTCCTCTACTTGAAATGCTCTCCTTCACCTCATCCACCCTCAATCCTTCTGTCTAACAAATGCCTAGTCGGTCCTTCAGATCTCGGTTCAAATGTCAGTTGCTCAGGGAAGTCTTCTCAGACCCCCACATTGTCCCAGTACTTTACCTTTAAAGCAGTTATCACAGTCTGTAATTATATATTTGTGCAACTTTTTGATTAACACCTACCTCCCCTCTAGATTGTAAGCTCCATGCTGGCAAGGATCATGCCTGTTTGCTCACCTTTGCATCGCCAGTGTCGGGCACAGTATCAGCACATAAGACGCCCTCAATACACGCTTGCTGAAAAAACAAAGAATAGCTATTTTTCTAAGCACATGCCATGCCTGAGGCACTGAGCTAAGTGTTTTATACCGTTGATACCTCATTTTATCCTCATTAACAATGAGATGGGTATTATGTAAGTATTGTGTCAATTTCACAGTCAAGGAGGTGAAAGCTCAGAGAGGCTAAATGTGAAATGATTTGTCCAAGACCACCCAGCAAGCACTAAGTAAGGAGCAGGGACTCAAACTCTTGTCCTAACGACCAGGTGCGGAGGGCTGTGTGCGGAACAAGGCCTGGATTCCCAGCCCCAAAACCTGGCGTTGGAAACCCGCCAATAGATAATTGTTAAGTTTCTCTTTCCCCATCTGTAAAATGGGAGCATGAAGTCCTGCCCAGTGAAGGCGCGGTGGGAGTTTCCCTATTATGTGCCCACATTAAGACCCACAAAGTCCGGCCTCTGACCAAGGTCTCTTCTTCCTCAGCCTCCCCTCCGCATCCTCAGCCACCAGCCACAATGGTAAGGAGGCGTGGGAACTGACCTCTACCGGCCTCCGCGAAGCGCATCCTCCCACCCAGCTTCACTCATCCCAGATCCAGAGGTTGTGGGGTGCGGTGGAGGAGGTCAAGGGTTACCGATCTTGGGTCACGTGGTCAGCGAAGGGGGCGGGCCCCCAGCGGAGCGGGTTCTAAGGCTAGTGGGAGCACGCAGTCCGCAGCAGGACAGGGAGTCCTTGAACTTGCTAGGTCTTGCTCACCTGAGGGCTCCTGTGCGGCGAAGGAGGCTACAGAGACAGCCGCGACCGCGGCACCGGCAGCGGCAGCGGTAGCGACAGCGGCGGCTCGCAGTCACCCAGCTCACACTAATTCCCTCTCTGGGCGCGTAGGCCCCGCCCTCCACGAGCACAGCCAACCGAAGAGCACCTTGCGAAGTTCCCGCCCTCCAGGGGGCTTCCAGTCACGCGATTGGCCACGGTGAAGGTACTGTGAAAGACCCAGGCGCCGGGGTCACATGACGCTAAGATTTGCGCTTCTTAAAGCAACAGCTCTTGGGAATTTTGGGAGTAACCGTGCGTGGTTTGCTGTACGTTTTAATAACCGTGTTCTCAAGGAAAGCGTCCCCATTCCCTTGGTCATGTCTGCTCCTGAGTTCTCGAGCACTTACATTTACGCGACGGCAGCAAAGCTGTAGATTTTGGTATCTGACAAGTTTTCCTGCCCCCTTAGCGGGGCTCAACTTCACCACTCCATCACCTGCCACTTTCCCTTTCCAAAAGGATGGATGGGGCTCCTGGGAGGTAGGTAGGTCTTCTCTGCGGGTAGAAGGGTCTTCTGACTGGGCCACACCCACGTGCAATCTCCAGCCTCCAGGGCTCTGCTCATTTGGGCACCCTATCGCGTATCTTCCCCTGTTCCCGTCCAATAAGCCAGATATAAGCCCTCATCTGCCTCGCAGACTGTTTTACACGCACACATTTTCCCGAACTCGGGCGGTTCTCAATTGAGAAGCAAGTGGGCTTGTTGTGTAAAGGATGATATTTGGAATCAGACCAACCTAGGTTCAAATTTTGACACTGCTTTTGGCAAATAACCTAGGCACATTTCGCGCCCACCCACCCACTCATCTACTAAATGTGGTAATAATCGACAGGGTTACTGTCGATTAAGTGAGATAATGTCTGTGATGGCACCTAGTAGAGTTGGTGGTTGAACTTTCACTCACACATCATGAGACAGACAGTAAGTTAATTCCTTTATCTTCATCCAACATGGGGTTGTTTGCATGGGCTATTCTTTATAGAACTGAGTTTTCTGTAGGGGAGCATGGATGTACACATCCTCACCCGTCATTCCTTTCAGAGTAGATGCTGCCTGTAGAAAAGATCCTCTGAGACCAGAGCTGGGAAAGCCAGATGGATGTGACTGGGGTTGCCATGGCAACACCACCTAAGGAGACTGTGACCCTTGCTGCATCTCTTCCATATTCAGAATGGTATTTGGAGTCCTTTCAGTACTGTGCTTGAACACTGGTTTGTTTGTCCACCTATGCATGAAGGGAAGGATCTCTGAGGTCCTGAGTCTACGATTAGCAGGACCTGGGTTGTTGGCAGATCTCTTTAAGGTATCATTGGTGTGGACAGACACTGGAAAACTTGGAGGTATGAAACAATGAAGGCCCAGGGGCCTGTGGGATATAGTGAAACTGTTTTCAAGCTGTCTGGGGCTCATTTGGCCCCATCCTGAGTGGAGGCAGGGGCCAGGGAAAGCAGTAGTGAGACCCACATGGCCACATATGGGAAAAAAGTGGCTCTTTCTCCCCAGCCACCCAGTGCTGGACAAGAGCTATGATTGCTTTGGAGTCAGACTGACAGTTTAGGAAAACTTCAAAGCTCCACTATTCACTAGCTGGGTGACTTTAAGCATATTAGATCATCTCTCTGACCTTTTTTTATCAGCTATAGAATGGGATAACAGAACCTATTTCATGGAGCTATTGTGAAAATTCAGTAATGTGTATGAAGGATTTAGCATGTTACCAGGCAGGTACTCCTGTTACTATCAGCCTGTGATCTCGTTAAGACCTCTTTAACTCCCGTAGTACCAAACCTTAAAAGATCAGAAGAGTTCTAGAAACCATTTCTAGGCCATGTCCATTTAGTCCTTTCCCCACAATGCCAGCCTTCTTGGTGGGTGCCACACTCTGCATCCTCACCAGCACCCACATGCTTACGTTCCATGAGCTGCTTCTCTGTCCATCAGTCCCCTCCTTCTAGGTCTGTTGTTACTTCTGGGTTATCTCTGACACAATTTACAGCTGGGTGGATCCATTTGAGAACTTGGGAAGAATTTTACTCTCAGTGAGACACATGGTGTTTAGGATTTAGGGAAAATCCCTACAACCTGTGTATAGTGAAGTGGTTTCACAACTTTAACACTGTTTCCACTAGAAAATTCATTGCAAATCCAGCACAGAAACCTTCCTGGATTCAACAAACTTGGAAAACCTGGCACAGTGCCGAGAGCTGGAGATACAAAAATGAAAGGGATACATGTATATCTACAATTATCTCAATAAAATTGAAACTTTACATAATAAAAAATGAAAAGGGAGACAATAACAATGTTTTGTGACCCACTACAGAGGTACGAATGGAACAGCGTCTATCGGTCCAGGAGTGGTGAAGGTGAGGGGAAGTGAACCATATTCCTACAGTGTTCTAGGTGCTATTCTGGATGCTTCCTCTGAGGGTTTCTGGACCTTGGCACAACTGACATTTGAGGCCAGATAATTCTTTGTTGTGGGGATATGTCCTATACACTGTAGGATGTTTAGCAGCATCCCTGGCCTCTGTCCACTAGGAGACAAATGTACCTCCCCACCCACTTGTGACATCCAAAAATGTCATTGCCAAATGTTCCCTGGGGGCCAAAATCACCCGAGTTGATAATCACTGCTTTATATGTATTATATAGTAGTGATTATATTTAACAGTTGAATGCCTATCATGGGCCAGGCTCTATGCCAGACACTTGCACATACAGTAAGCCCTCACTTAACGCCATTGACAGGTTCTGTGACTTTAAGCAAAATGATATATAACGAAACCAATTTTACCACAGGCTAATTGATATAAACAAGACTTAAGTTGCTCAGGTATCTCATCAATGTTATAATGAAACAGCACCAAACGAAATGACATTATTCAACAACCTGCTGTGTGATCATTGACAGTGGCAGCAACCATCCAAAGAGGGTCATGTGACCATTTTACAATGAGAAAACATAAATCATCCAGCTAGGACTGAAACCAGTTCTGTAGCAATCCAAATACCAAGCTTTCTATTACACAGTCCTGCTTCCCAAGGAAGTCAAGAAAAGCTGAGAAAAAATATATATATATGGCTGAGATTTGATAGATTAGTAGGCAGCAAGCAGATAGGCTGGGAAAGGATACTCCAAGGTAGATAAATAGTATTGTAATGGCATAGTGTGAGGGAGGGTAGTATGTTTGTTTAATCTAATTGTCATTTCCTTTATTTTTGTTGTCACCTTAATGAAATAATGAGCCCTTTCACACCTTCAGGTCAGTTTAGTATAGTGATTGATCAGCACATAAAGCCCTCTGTTGTTTTTGTACCCATCCTAGAAAGGGCTGTGTTGGGACCCCACAGTCTGTTATCACTATCTTCTTGTTTACCTCTCCATGCCTGCTGTCTCCTCTCCCCAGCTATATTCTTGGTTATTTTTAAGGGTGGGGGAAGGGAAAATACTAAAAAACTAGATTGGCACTCTGAGTGGCTCTAATGATAGTATCATATGCTGGAAGCCAAAGACCCCGCATTAATGCCTTCCCTTCAATGAGGACAAATTTAGACCTTGGCAAAGGGTTAGTCAGATACCCTCGGTAGCTGAGGCCAGTTGAAGCATCAGGCCAAAAACAAAGAAGGGCTAACGAGCAACTGCACCCCAGCCTTTTAACACGTTGTGTACGGATCATGAGAATCTTCACGAGGGATTTAAACCCCACCGTACGCAACGTGTTAAGAAATAGTTGTTCTTACCAAAGAAAGGAGATAACACTACCATGAGAACCAAGGACCTTTTATGGTTAGAACACACAGTCAAAATCTGCAAGTGGCTGCTAAGCTGCAAGAAAAGCCAGATGTCTTCTGGGACAAGGAACCTTCTTTGCCTCCCCCACAGCAGTCAGACTGGGCCTCCGGACAAAATGGGAAGTGTGACAGTCACACCTCCTAGATAAGGACCAAACCAGGTAGGGAGGCCCTGGTGTTCAGCTCACAAGCCCTGGGAGAACAGGAAAAGCACATCAGTTAAACTCAGAGCTGGGGGCAGCTATAACTGCACACTTCCCATCCCAAGGGCCACATGTCCTGGATCTTCCAAGCAGATAGAATGAGGGGTTCCTTCATCTGTGACTCAGGCATTAAATCCCATCTCCACCCCGGCCCCCACACAACCCTTCCCCAGGCAACAACCCTGGCATGTATGATCAGGCACTCACCCAAGTAATCATCCATCAGGGAGCCGATAGCAAACTGTAGGAAGGAAGGTAAAAAGGAAATGAAGCCTAAGCCAGCACAGAACTATCCTCTAAGCCCCAGCCCCAGGCCTTCTGCCCACCCATCCGCTCCTCCTGGCAGAAGAGGAGCGCAGAACATCCAGGAACTCTGGGTGGTAAGAAATGAACAGCTCCCAGCTCTGCCTGGTACAGTCAGGGAGGCAGGCAAGAGACTCACAATGTCATTCTTATCCACACGGGTCCCCACAATCTTCAAGCGGATCTCATCATCCTGCTGAATCACAATGTCCTGGGAGATGGGAACAGTGTACTCAGACACCCGACAGCCAATACTCTCCCTCCAAGCAGCTAATTCCCTCCTCCCTCTCACTGACTTCTTCCTACCCACTCACCTCATCCACTGTCTTGTAACATGGTGGGTTGGAGTTAGGATCAAACTCCATCTCTGATGGGATGGACTTGAAAGGAAAATGATACTGGGTCAGCACTTTAAATGGACGCTCCAATAGATGGTCATGAATGAGTGTCTCTCCTTAGCCCGACCCAGAATGCCCAGACTTACATGTCGAGAGATGAAGCAGGACATAGGTCCAATTTCTGTGAAGAGTCCAACCTAGAAGGAAAATGAGTGACCCTTGCTCTTTCTTTTGTCGCCCAAAGTCTTCTAAGCTTCCCACCTGTATCTGATTTCTAATCATATTCTCCATGTTTGAAACCACTCTGAATTATAGCATTTGTTTTCATTTCTCTTTTTTCAAGTTTCATTTTAAGTTAAGCAAATATGGTGAAGTAGTAAAGAGCTAAGACCTGGGACTCCTGTCAAATCCTGTCAGTCCAGGATTTGAACACTTGGTGGTCATGTGACACCGGCCACTAGATTTCTCTAAGCTTAAGCTTCTACAAAAAGGGATAAAAGCACCCACCTTATAGAGTCACTGTAAGGCTTTATACATGACCTGGCCTGCAATAACTACTCAATCAACAGAGGCTACTATTGTTATGACTATTAATATGGACTTACATGCCCTGAGTGAGGCAGGGCGAAAAAATTATACCTTTTGACAGGTGAGGGAACTGAAACACAAAAAGATGACTTAGCCAAGGATACAGACTTAGCAAGCGGAGTTGGGACCTGTCCCACACCTTCTGAGAGATCATCCCCCTGCCTCCTCTATCTATTGTCTCACCTTGTTGACCTGAGTGACAACAGCGTCCACAACTTCCCCTTTAAAGGGCCGGAAAACAATGGCCTTGTACTTAACTGGATAAAGGACAAAACCTCGGCCTGGCTGGATCACACCAGCACCGATATTGTCGATGGTGGTGACAGCAATTACAAAGCCATACCTGTGAGGAAGATGAGAAAAAAAGGTACTGTATGTGGAAGAGCTTCTAAAACCACCTGCAGGGGCAGACAAGGGGGGGGGCGGGTTCAGTTGGTTAGAACGCAAGCTCTGGGCAACGGGGCAGCCGGTTGGATTCCCACATGTTCCCACATGGGCCAGCGAGCTGCGCCCTCCGCAACTAGAATGAAGTCAATGAGCTGCTGCTCAGCTCCCGGGTGGCCAGATGGCTCAGTTGGTTGGAGCACATCCTCTCAACCACAAGGTTGCCAGTTCAACTCCTCGACTCCTGCAAGGGATGGTGGGCTGTGCCCCCTGCAACTAACAACAGCAACTGGACCTGGAGCAGAGCTGCGCCCTCCACAATTAAGATTCAAAGGACGACAGCTTGACTTGGAAAAGTCCTGGAAGTACATACTGTTCCTCAATAAAAAAAAAAATAAATAAATACATAAATAAAACCATCTGCAACAAGACTCAGTGAACCTGGGGGTAGCGGGCCAGTACAAAGAGGAAACAGATGGCACCCCTGACGCTAGAGAGCCTAATGACCAAGAAGGAAGACAGGACGATCAGTATATATAACGCCAAACACTGCTCTTATAATTTCACAATACATGTTCAATAAGGCTGCAGTCCTTGAGCTAAGAGACCTCAGTCTTTGAGATCCTCAGAATCACCTGGGAAGAACTTATTAAAATGCAGATTCCCAAGCCTGTCCCCAGAGTCTCGATTCTGCAGGGAGGGGATGAGCCTCAGGAGCTTTCATGTTCAAGAGATACCCCAGGTTATTCTGATGATGGCGGCCCACCACAGTGTGAGCGACCTCTGTGCGTAGCCCAGAGATGTGTCATGCCAGTCCCTGGGCATGGAGATAGAAAAAACCAGGAGACTCAGAGACAGGGAGCAGACACAGGAACAATGATTAGACTGTGGGCTCCATGACGGCTGGCCTCATTCTATATCGTTCCCAGGGCCCAACACAGGACCTGGCACACAGCAGGAGCTTTAGAAACGTGTGCGGAGTAAATGAATGACCAATCTAAGCTGAGGGAAGTAAGTCTTGAGATCCAGCTTTACAGAGGGGGCCATGGGAACCCAAAACAGGAAGCAACAGACTGCCTGGGGCGCCTACGAGTGTGTGAGAGGGTTCCCCAGAGTAAACGGCAGGACCTTGCAGAATGAGTGGGAGTTGGGGAGGGGTTGCCTTGTGCGCATAGATCAGGTGGCACAGAGCACGGCACTCACTTGCCGGTGCAGGTCCCCTCTACCTCCGTAAAGAGCTTCTGTTTCACCGTGTTGAGCAGGTTGGGGCCGAAGTAGCGCGGGTGCAGCAGGATCTCGTGCTCCAGGGATATCTGCGGGGAAAGTGGCATGGAGACCAGGCAAGGCGCAACAGGAAGATGCGGCAAGAAGCGGCCACTCTTCCCGGCGCCCCCTTCGTCCTCTCTCGACCCTGCCCTCGCCGCCACCCCGTGCCCTGCTCACATGGTAGAACATCTTCCCGGAGAAGAGAGGAGAGCAGCCGAGTCCACACCTTCGCGGGAGGCGGTGTCTCCAGCTCAACCGGAAACACAAGCTTTCGCCGCAACCCCGCTTCCCCACCAGAGGGAGCTAAGAGGGCGGGACTCCGCCCTTTCCACGGACCCGATTGGGCCTCACTGTCGTGGGCGGGGAATCCAGGAAGCCCCGGCTCTCCATCCCGCCCGCCAGCGATCAAAATCCGCTCTCGTAAATTAACAGTCCCTGGCCCAGAATACATGCTCAATAAGTACTTTTAAACGGAATTAATTAATGAAAGGTGGCATAAATAAAGCGCTTTAGCAGAGTGCATTCATTTACCACTCCAGGTAGATGGTATCAAAATTGAGTTAAATTGGACACCCAGCTGGGGTCAGAATTACTTGCATGGAGGGGTTGCGGGGTGGTGGGGAGCACATTGTAATTGGAGTCAGAATTCTTAGTAATAAATACTTAAAACTGATCACTTCCTAATCATTTTACCACAGTTTGCTATTGTCAATGCTCTTGAGGTTATTTATACCTATTTTGTCTGTGTGGTGTAAATATTATATAATTGTATATGTAGGTATGAGTTCCAGCTGCTCTGATGTCCTCACTAGCACTTGGTATTGTCAGCAGTTTGCTTGTTCATTTGTTTATTTAGCGATCCTAATGACTGTGTAGTATCTCATTGTGGTTTTAGTTTTCATTTCCGTAATGTCTAATGACGGTTGAACATCTTTTCATGTGCATATTTGCCAAGAGTGATCGTTTCAAAACTGAAATCAAATCATGTCACTCCCCTACTTAGAACCCAATGGCTACCCAGAGCATTAGAATAAAATCACTGTGACCTACCAGGCAGGGGCCAGATCCAGCCAACTCCTTTTTCTGCCTCTGTTTCTTTTGCTTTCTCCACTCCAGCCACATTGCCCTCCTCTTCCACCTCAGGACCTACGCACTTGCTATTTCTCCTGCCTAAAATGCTCTTAGCTCTGATACCCACCTGCTGGGGGCAGAGGGGGGCTCCTTCTCATCCTTCAGGTATAAGCTCAGTATCACCACCACCAAGAAGCCTTCCATGACTACCCTGACTCAAGTAGCCACACCCCAGTCATTCCTTTATTGTATTGCCTTGTTTCATTTTCTTCCTTGAACTTAGTCTTATTTGGACTCATCTTATTCATTTAGATATGTGTATATTGCCTGTTTCCCCTCAAGAAGGGCAGGTGTTAATCTATATTCATAATGCCTAGAACAGTACCTGGCACACAACAGGTGCTCACTATCTATTCACATCTCTGAGTCAATTTCTAGCACCTAACAGAGCACTCTACAAATAATGGAGTTTAACGAGGGTGGGTTGATTGAACCTCATTCTAATAATGAACCTATTACTATCTCTTCGAGCTCCCCAGGCATGGGTTGGCCATGATAAACTCTCCCCTAGCCCTGATCCCTTTGCTTGCTAAGCTTCAGGATCAGAGACAAAGGTCGTGTGAATCCAGCCTCCAGTGGGACTATAGTGGTATGACTCCCCTACCTATGGCTCCGTGGGTGTTCCTTTTTGGCCTAGCCACATCCTGCGTTCTTATGTGGGGAGTGGGAACTGAGACCCCGCAGGCCGCCCCGCATTACAAATGGCCATCAGCTATAACAAGTGAGCCATTGGCCAGTAATATAACTACAGTGGCTACGCTAGCAGAAAATGGGGGCTAGCAAGAAGATGGTGGCTGAGCGAGCAGGAGCGGATTGCAGTTAGCATGGTGGAGTGTGGATTGAGGATTCTGTGGCTCCTGCCTCCTGTGTCTCCAACCCAGCTGCCAGTGAGACTATAGTGATATGACTGCCCTACTTATGGCTCTGTGGGTGTTCCTTTTTGGCCTCACTATGTCCTGCGTTCTTGTGCGGGGAGCAGGACTGGAGACCCCGCCTGCCGCCCTGCATGACACATGGCCCACCGAGCAGGGTACAGTGCCCCAAAGCTCTCCGAAAGACAGTGGAGCAGTTTGTGTGTATAAACACTCAGTCTCAGGAAGACCAGGAGGAGCAGATGCTGGAGAGCTGGAACCCTGTGGAGAGGTGGAAAGACGTGGACGGTTCCACAACCAGCGTAGGCTGGAGAAAGCGAAGGCCATTGTGGCCCTGTGGGCTGGGAAGTGCTTGCTGAGGCAGCCTGGATGCAGGACTTGTAATCCCAGGAGGAAACGTTTGCTGAGTCATCCGTGGGAGATGAGGGTGAGGTCAAGGTCGTCTCTCACCCCCAGGAGAGCTGTGGGGACAGAGCCCCAGAGAGCAGTTTCCAGGCTCTCGGCCTCACGTGGAAAGGTGCTGGCTCAGGTAGTAAATGGCCATCAACTGTGATTGGATGGCCATCAGCTGTGGCTAGTTGGCCGTCAGCTGTAACCAGTGAGCCATTGGCCACTAATATAACTGCTGTAGCTACACTAGCAGTAAATGGGGGCTAGCAAGAAGATGGTGGCTGAGCTAGCAAGCATGGATTTCAGTTAGCATGGCAGATTGCAGCTCGCAAGTGGGGTCGGTTGGTTGGCAGAAAAGCAGATGGCGGGTTGTGGATGGTTTGGCTCTGCTTCCTGTGTCTCTGGCCCAGCTGCCAGCGAGAGTATGGTGGTGAGGCTCCCCTGTCTGTGGCTCCGTGGGTGTTCCTTTTTGGCCTCACCATGTCCTGAGCTCTTGTGTGGGGAGTAGGAGCTGAGACCCCGCAGGCTGCCCCGCATGACGACAGCCCTGGCGAATGACTATGGACTATGGGGAATTGCCTTCCATCCCTAATTTAATGGGCTGCTTGACTGTTTGCTTGGGAACATACCACCAGGTAGTGGAACTGGCGGATATTTTGCTTTTGTGTCTTGACTGTCCGCCATCGAGAATATGTAAGCACCTTGACTGTGGGTCGCTGTTGTTCCAGCACGGTGCCCTGAGAGCCCTGGCTGAGTCCAGGAAGTCTGGCTGTGCCCAGGGAGAGTGGCGGTGCCGAGAGCCCTGGCTGAGTTCAGGAAGTCTGGCTGTGCCCAGGGAGAGTGACAGTACCCTGAGAACCCTGGCTGAGCCCAGGAAGTCTGGCTGTGCCCAGAGAGAATGGCGGTGCCCTGAGAGGCCCTGGCTGTGTCCAGGAAGTCGGGCTGTGCCCAGAGAGAGTGGTGGTGCCCTGAGAGGCCCTGGCTGTGCCTGCAGAGGCTGGTGGTACCCTAAGAAGCCCAGGAAGTCTGGCTGTGCCCAGAAGGACTGGTGGTGCCCTGAGAAACCCTGGCTGTGCCCAGAGAGTCTGGCTGTGTCCAGGATATTGCATTCACCTCCAGGCTCCTCACACAGGGCCCCTCACGGAAGACGCTTGTCGCATAGATTGTGAGGCGACACCCTGTAGAGGTGGAGTGTGGGGACAGAGCCAGGAGTGCAGTTTCCAGGCTCTAGGCCTCACCTGGAAAGGTGCTCACTCAGGTAACAAATGGCCATCAACTGTAACCAGTGAGCCATTGGCCACTAATATAACTGCTGTGGCTACGCTAGCAGAAAATGGGGGCTAGCAAGAAGATGGTGGCTGAGCAAGCAGGAGCGGATTGCAGTTAGCACGGCGGAGTGTGGATTGAGGATTCTGTGGCTCCTGTCTCCTGTGTCTCCAACCCAGCTGCTAGTGAGACTATAGTGATATGACTCCCTTACTTATGGCTCTGTGGGTATTCCTTTTTGGCCTCAAAATATCCTGCGTTCTTATGTGGGGAGCAGGACTGGAGACCCTGCATGACTCCCTGCATGACAGAGACCTAGCAGGACCATCAGCTCTAATGCGTCTTTTGGAGTAAAAATTAGTATAAGACCGGTATTATATTAATTATATTATGTTATGTTATATCCGGTTTTGTATTAAAATAAGACCAGGTCTTATATTAATTTTTGCTCCAAAAGACGCATTAGAGCTGATGGTCTGGCTCTGTCTTCTTTTCAGGGAAACACAATAGCTGGAAGCCTAGCTGTGGCTGTGGTTGTAACACTTACATGTGGCCTCTTTGCATGGCCTGGGCTTCCTCCCAGCATCATCGCTAGGTTCTAAGATCGAGTGTCCCAAGAGGACCAAGCACAAGCTGTATCCCCTTTTATGATTGAGCCTCAGAAGTCACATACGTAGCATCACATCTCACTCGAGGTCGCAATCCCTCCCAGACTCAAGGCGAGAGACCTTACCCTAGAAAAGGAGCGACGATGTCATATTTTAAAAAGAGCATGTGGGAAGCCAGATCTTGTCAGGGCCATCTTGGAAAATACAACCTTCTGCAAGAATAGAGTCTTGTCAGCCTAGATACTAGTAGAGAGGACCGCTTGTGGTGACGTCTGTCATCTGTTTCCCAAAGATTCACAAACAAGCAGCAGGTCTGGCCCCTGGAGGATAATCTCTGAGCAAGGATCATGCATCCCAACTGCCCCTCTTCCTGGTTCTGGACTCCTTCTGCCCACCAGTTCTTCCAATGGCTAGGATAAGCCTATGCCTCATCGAGTCTGAATCCTCTGGCCATGGGTACTACAACAACTCTGAGGACCATGTTGGGGACACTCTAGAAAGACAGATGTTCAAAGTGGTTAGGGGTGTGTCTACGAAGATACACCAAGATTCAAACTCAGCTCTGCCTTGTATTCACTGTGTGGACTTGAGCAAGTTACTTACCCAAACTGAGTGTCAGTCTCTTCTTCTGTCTAATGGGGATAAGAAAGGCTATTATGGAATTAGAAATTATATCTTTAGCATACTGCTAGCACTTACCAAATGCTAAATAAATGGTAGGTCCTTTTTTAACTTCTACTAAAACACAGACACATAGAAGCAAAAATTTTCATTCTTTTTCCTTGGGTGAAACTTACTGCTATAAGAAATTTCTTCTATTTTAGCTTTAAATTTCACATACAGTTTTGTTTGTTTTTAGGAAAGTCAGCTGATGTTTTATTGCTTTGTGGGGAGGGGGGTGCTCAGGAGCTCTTGGTGGGGGGGGGCCTGCTTCCTCTTCAGCATGGCTTCTGGCTGTGCAGGAGGAGGTGGCCAGCTTTTGCTGGCCAGATCTCCACTTCATGACGACTGTCTCAGTTTTGCCATAGGTGCTGGCTCCATGACCCCCATGTTGTGCTGAATCAGCCTGTTGTACCTATCAGAAGCAGATGCGGGCTTTCAGATTATTGGGTTCGGTGCTGTAAGTCTGCTTGTTCCTTTTGACCAGGAAGCTGGAGCAGTTGTGTACAACTATCCATTGCAGATAAGCAGATATGGCAACAGCTCCTCTTGCTGCAGTGGCCAGAGATAAAAAGCTCACACACAGTTTGTCATGTGCTATAATCTACCTATACTAGCTTAATACCTCTATTCCCTGAATAAAAACTTTTCTCTAAAAAAAATATCTGATTGAATGATGCTTAGAAAGACGTGTCCTGGTACCCTGTAGCTCTGTGTACTCCAGGATGGGAATATGTGTATCCCAGCTTTGAGAAGCAAAGCCACCAAGTTGTGCCCTGCTTAATTAATGGTGCTCTTGGGGTAAGAGAGGCCAAAATCTAGCACATACTTGATTTATTAAGCTGTGGTGGCCAGTAGTCTGCATTGGCCAGAGGGAATGACTTTTTCCGATTTGCACAGAGGTTAGAAGAACTGTAACTTTAAATATCTAGATACAGTGTGCACGGTAATTCCAAGTGTGCCAAGCATACAGTCTTTGTGCCCAAACTCGGGCTCATCTTCATTCTGATCCCTTCTGCACCTATAGAAACATGATTGCTTATGCTTCCCACACAACCTATGCTCCTCACTGCTTGGCAACTGCACCAGCCCTCTTCCCTACAGAAGGTTTTCCTTCCAGTCCCCCAACTTTAAATACCATCTCTATGCTGATGACACACCCAGTATATATCTCCAGCCCCAACGTTTTCCTTAATCTTCAGGTTCACAAGTCTAACTGGCTAAGGGGACTCTCTCTACATAAAGGGTCAGAAACAGGACTCTCAATTTTTCTCGCCATTGTCCCCATCTCAAAATGGTTCTTTCAGCCACACCATTGCTCATGCGAAATGTCTAGCCATACTTACTTTTTAAAATTATTTTGTCTCTGATCTCCTATCTTAATTTTAGAAAATTCTGTTGACCCAGAACTTTTCTCTAGCTCTACCACCATTATCCTTGTGTGGCCACCATAATTTCTTGTGGGACCATTTCCATAGCTTCCTCCCTGCTCTTACTTTGATGCCCTGTGGTCCCTTCTCCACAGAGTAGCCAGGATAAGCCTTTAAAAACAAGAATCATATCAGAGCATTTCCCTGCTTAAAACCCATCAATGGTTTCCCGGTACACTCAGAATAAAATGCAAACTCTGAGGCCAATGAAATTCCATGTCTAGCCACCTGTGAGAGACTAGATTTTCCTTACATAATCAAAACAATATCTCATAATAGCTTGAAAACAGAAGCAGATGTGAGAATCAGCTGTTTTCTATAAAGCCAGACATTAAAAAAAAATTTGGAAAAATGAAAAATAATGCCACTATTTTCACTACACATTTTTTGGTTTCAGAAAATATAGTAATTTTTCATAAAAAATGAAAATGTTACTTGTATTAGTCTTAATTCCTATACAATAAATATTGTATGGCTTGGAAGAATATCTTGAAGAGGTAGGGTCTGAAGCGAAGCTGAGGCCACTGTGGCCTGTATGTCTCTAGTACAAAGATGGAAAGTAGATGAACTGCCCCTAATTCTGGTAAGGTCTGATTGTAGAGCTTGGCTGTGGAACAAAGTGGAGATGTCCAATGTGGTGGGGGAAGGGGTGAGCAGGGGGTGCAGGGCACCGAATTACTCCTCTGGTAACCCTGTCAACACATTGCCCTGGTCAGGGAAGAGGCAGGTTATCACTGCCTCCCAACCTACAGCCCTTTCCTCCAAAGATTTCTTCAGAAGTAGCCATGCTCTTTATTCTCCTGTCCTGCAGTATGTTAGGGCCTTGAGCCCACGTCCTCTCTTCCTATCAGCACCTGCTCAGTATGCTCCACACACAGAGGACACTCCAAACTCTTCATTGTAAGCTGACTACAGAGGCTACGGACTCGACGACAGCATGCACGCAACTGCTAGTTCTCTGCCACCACCATTACTGAGTCAGGAGCCTGAACCATCAGATTGGAGGGAGTGAAGCAGTAGGGCACCTTGGAATTTTTGAGGGTGTAAGGAACCTTCAAGAGACAACTGCAGTTCAGAGAGGTGTAGCTATTGCCCACGGTTACAGCAGAGCAGGGTCTAAAATCCCGGCCTCCTGAGTACCACACCAGGTTGCTGGTTCTCTTTATCCCGGTCACCTTACAGCGGACGCGACGTGCTGTACGTTAAGATACAACACTGCGAGGCGGAGTGCCTCGTGTCTCGTCGCGAGGGCGTCGCGCTCTGCTCCCTGGAGTGCGGTCCTTGCCCTCCTACCGCTTCAGGTAGATGGATAAGCTCAGCCAATCCAGAGGGCTCTGTGGCAAAAGAGGCGGGAGGAGGAGGAAAAGTTTAGGACAGGAGTTCCATCCAATCCGGCATCTAACTGCCTGAGCGACGGCCACCAGCACCCACTTAGAGACGCCGCTTAAAGGGGAAGGCTAGTTAGTGGACAGTGAACCAATCCGTGACAAAGGAAGGCAAACTTGAGCCAATTGCAACTGAGAAGGTGGGAAGGGGCGGAGTTCGCCCAGTGGCTGCTCGGTGGTGGGTGAGGGATGAGCTTTCTCTACTAGTTCCCACCCTAGGACTTCTTAGCCCCTGGAGTGCGACAGAGAGAGGCTCAGGGAGTTTCCGGAGTGGGGCGTAGAGGTATCACCCGGGAAGGCCTGGGAGGGAAAGAGACTCTTAGTTGGAGGAGCGGCTGGAATCTACCGGTGGGCGTCGAGGAAGCGGAGGCTGGCTGGGGGGCGGGACTTCCTGGGAGGGGCTTTGTGAACTGGGCGGGGTCTGCTGCTACGGTGAAGCCAAGGGGGCGGGGTTAAAAGGAGACCAGCGGGTGTGATTTAGGAGAAAGGAGGATTGTAATTTAAGCGAGAGTCTTGGGATCAGGACGGTGTTTCTAGAGCTTTGGGGGTGGCAAGTGATAGCCCAGGGCTGTCGCTAAGGTTTCTTGGAGAGGTTACCTGCCCTAACCCACTGCCCTCTCTTCCCAGGGAGCTACTGGTGGGGACCTTTCTAGGGGCTTCCCCTTCGTGGGGTGCTATGGAGTTCCCAGAGCACAGCCAGCAGCTGCTGCAGAGCCTCCGAGAGCAGCGGTCCCAGGGTTTCCTTTGTGACTGCACCGTGATGGTGGGTAGCACCCAGTTCTTGGCCCATCGGGCTGTGCTGGCCTCCTGCAGCCCATTCTTCCAGCTTTTCTACAAAGAGCGAGAACTGGACAAGAGGGATCTGGTGTGTATCCACAATGAGATTGTCACGGCCCCAGCCTTTGGGTTGCTTCTGGACTTTATGTATGCTGGCCAGCTGGTCCTGAGAGGGGATACCCCTGTGGAAGACGTACTGGCAGCTGCCAGCTACTTGCACATGAATGACATCGTCAAGGTGTGTAAGCGGCGGCTGCAAGCCCGGGCCCTGGCAGAGGCGGACAGTACCAAGAAGGAGGAGGAAAGCAGCTCACAGCCCCCTAGTTTGGAGTTTTTGTCCAGCACTTCCCGCGGTCCCCAGCCTTCCTTGGCATCTGCTGAGACATCAGACCATTGGGCCAAAGGGGAATGGAAAGGCCCTGCGGCTCCCTCTCCTACTGTCTGTCTTCCAGATGAGCCCCCAATGCCCGGTGGGGCTGACACTACACAGCCTGGCGTGGAGGTTGACTCACCGAGTCTACGGGCACCTCCTCCACCCCTGGCTGATGTCTCTCTTGCCAGTCCCAGTAGCTCCACAGAGACAGTTCCTGCAAACTACTTCTCTTCTGGCCTCCCAACAGTTTCAGTGGAGCCACTGGCTCCCCTTGATGTGGGTTCTGAGAGTTTGAGGGTGGTAGAACCAAGGGGTACTGGAGGACCATTACAAGGTTTCTATCCCCCAGCTTCAGCTGCAGCACAAGTCCCAGCCCCAGTTCCATCCCAGGCTCCCACCCCAGCAGAAGCTGAGCTGGTCCAGGTGAAAGTAGAAGCTATTGTGATTTCTGATGAGGAGCCCGATGTGTCAGAGGAACAGTCTCAGGGTCCTGAGGGACTGTTCTCACCTGGAGGAGCAATGTATGGTGGACAGCCCCCCCAGCCAGAGGCTTTTGAGGAGCCCAGGGTAGCAGGACTGGAGGAGGTGGGGCCAAGTGACCACTTCCTGCCCCCAGATCCTCACCTCCCCTACCATTTGCTGCCAGGTCCAGGGCAATATCATCGAGGACTGGTGAACTCGCCCCTGCCTGCTCCTCCGGCCCTGCATGAGCCACTTTACCTGCCTTCTGAGTATGAAGCAGCCCCAGGAAGCTTTGGGGTTTTTACTGAGGATGTTCCCACTTGCAAGACATGTGGAAAGACCTTCTCATGCTCTTACACACTACGGCGACATGCCACAGTGCACACACGTGAGCGACCTTACGAGTGTCGCTACTGCCTGCGCAGCTACACGCAGTCAGGGGACCTGTACCGTCACATCCGCAAGGCTCACAATGAGGACCTGGCCAAACGCAGCAAACCAGATCCAGAGGCTGGCCCCCTCCTAGGAGTACAGCCCCTCCCTGGCTCCCCTACGGCAGACAGACAGAACAACTGTGGTGGAGGACCACCCAAAGATTTTGTACTTGGCCCCAAAAACTAACATGTGGGGAGCATGAGCTGATGCTAGGCCTGTCCCTTGTCATCGTTGGGGCAGCACAAAAGGTTGGAAGCATCTTATTTCCCCTGCTGGGTGACAGAATGAAGATTCTGACCACGCTGAAGCTTCCTCTCATCCTTTACCCAGCCAGATAGCAGGACCTGATGGATCTCAGTCAGCACCAAGGGCACTGGGAATTTTCCTGGGGTGTAATCGCTTATCTGCATTCTGGACCATAAAGCTAGCAGTGAAAGTATCTCATTGAACTGATGTTGGCTGGTTTCTTCCACAAACCTCTGCATCCTGACTCTTTCTTACCTCTCCTGATCTTTTAGGAAACCGATATCTGTACTTGGGTTAGGGTGGGGGTCAGATTGCTTATGAGGCAAGAAGTGAGATAGGCAGAGGGCAATGTAGACTTGACTTAGGAAGAGTGCACAAATTAGGGAATCTTACAAAATTATGGTTTACTGTTGTAGTTGAGTTCCTGTGTACTGGGCTGTATCAGGGACTTCATATACTCATTTACTCCTCAACAACTTGATGAGGTATTAGCTCCCCCACCTTTCCCACCGACAAGGAAACTTGACACTCAAAAATCAAAGTTGACTTGTTCAAGGTCACAGACCTAGTGAAGGGGCAAGCCAGAATTTGAACCATGGCTTGTGATTTAAAACACTCCCTATACTGGTTTAAAACAGTGTTGAAAATAGTTAACTGAGAACTGTGAGTCGTTTTCTTTTGTGGCCTCTTGAGTGTTTGGCTTTGCTCCCTTATCCCTTTACCTCTGCTTTCCATGTGAAAAAACCTTTGGTTGGCTGTTTCAAAAACATATACTGTATCAGTAACTTGAAATGTTTGCCTACATGTCATAAATATGAATTGAGGTCTCTGCAGATGAGAAACTGAAAAGCAGAAAATACTAAGCTCCATGGTGGTAGGTCTGCAGGGGGTGGGTAAGGGCCTGTGGTATGGAAATGATGGGTGCCTGGGGAAACTAAAGCAAGGAAGTGCAGATGAGAGAAGCTCATCCAGTCCAACTCCCTCACTTAACAAGTGTGATGACAACCTAGAGAGGTCAGATTACTCATCTACTGTCACACAGGTGGTGATTGACAGTAGATAGCAGAGAAATGGGAGTTTGGGGTGTTGCTGTGGGGTGGGGAGGAAAGAGTCCTAGGAATGTAAGAGAAGGGTCTGGCCTAGTGTGTGAAGAGTGCTGCTGTAGGATGGACCGGAGGGCTCCCTACAAACCCTTCTCTCCAGCACATAAGGAACTGAGTGCAGACAAAGCAGGAAGGAAAATTTAGAAAAAGGTAAAAATACAAGTAAATTTTCTGTTTTTTTTTGTTTTTTATTTGTCTGTCATAATCAGTACTGTTAACTCTTACTAGCAAGTTACATTTTTTGAGTTATAGGAAGGAGACAGAGCTGAATGTTGAAGATTTGGCCAAAGAAAGCTCCTTATCTGGGGCATTATGGGAAGCAAAATTTGATGCTTAACATGTTCATGGTTGAAAGAGTGACTTCTACACCTTTCACTTTCCTTGTGTTGGAATAACCTTTGAGTTTATCTTTCAAATGGTTAATTTTATTTATGCAAATACATTACTAACTTAACTCCTTGGTGAAACAAGGCAAGACATACATATATACAATTAGAGCTATTCTAGTTGAATGGAGCACCTTTTCCAAAATCTTTCCTACAGTAAATCAAAATGCCTAAAAAGAATCAGTTGCCTTTAAGAGGGTGAATTTTATGGTATGTAAAACATATGTGTATGTACGTATATATATGTATGTGTCTATATATATATATATATATATATATACACACACACACACACACACACACACACACACACACACACACATATAGTGAGGGGGGGGAAATTGGTTGCCTTAGAACATTAGTTCCTAAAAGCAAGGCATAATCAATATCTGTGTCTACATGTACATATAGTGTAAATAATTTCTCTGGACAGTCTAGAGAACACAGTAACTATTGTTACTGTTTCAGCCACCCTTAAAACCTAAGAAGTATCTGTAACTTGGTGAAATTCTGCTAAATAGCAAGCATTTGCTTTCAGTTCCCAGCATGAGATGCATTTTTTTATTGACGTATAGTTGACACACAATATATTAGTTTTAGATGTGAGATGCATTCTTCATTGGAGGTGGCAGTTAGGAATTTTCAAGATGTTTAAAGCAGCAGCCAACACAATTAAGGCCACAGTTGCCTCTCTATCTGTTGGACACTAGGAACACTTTATGCCAGTCTGTAGAGGTGTGATCAATATTTTCTTTAGTTTCCACTGCTCTTGATGGTCCCAACCATGGATTCAAGGAAGGCCAGGTCAGCTCATCCAACCTTTACTCCAACACTGGACCCTTCTTTTGCCAGTTAAACCTGTTTGAGAGAACTCAGTCTCCAATGGAAACCTACTCTATTGTTGGACAGCTCTAATAGTTGGATAATGCTTCCTTCTACCGAGCCAAAATCGGCCTCCTTTTATGCGGACGGGCCGGGCCCCAGCTTCTGAAGAGTTTCACCCTTAGAAGTTATTTGCTTTTGAGTTATAAGCTTCATTTTCAAACAACTACCCTTTGCTCGCCAGCTTTAAAGATGTTATTTCTAGTTTAGTATTTCATATCTTTTCCTAATTGGCTATTTTGTAAGTGTGCCTTTACTTGGTGTCTAATGCCTCTTCAAACACCAGACATTTGGCCAAGCTCAGCTTCACAAAACTCACCAGTTCAGCCTATCACATTGGATTTTTTTCACTGGTTTTGATTTTAATTTTTCCAAAGCCAGTGTTTCCGAAGATGGTTTACTTGGACATATACTTTTTTATTGTGAAATCTATTTATTTTTATTCTTTTTTTTTTTTTTTGCAAATATGATGTGCTGCTCTAAAGTCCCCTCCCCAATTTTATCAGTAAACAATTTTAGCATGCAGCTCTAAAAGAAATCTTGAAAAAAAAGACCAACAAATCATCACACTCAACAAAATTGACAGTAATTCTTGTTCAAATTTCCCTAATTGTCTCATAAACTTTTGTTTTTTCAAATCAGAATCCAAATCCCAAGGGTTTTAGGAGCTCTGTGCCAAGAACTGGGAAGCGATCAATATATGTATTTTTTTTTATTTCAGTCTCTTAAACTTTTAGTATTTTTCAAATCAGAAGTAGAGTCGCGTTTACTTGGCTGATGTGTCTCTTAACATGTTGCGTACGGATCACGAGAATCTTCGTTTTTTCTGAGCGGACTTTTATGAGGGATTTAAACCCGCCGTACGCAATGTGTTAAGCCTCTTTTAATCTATAGGGTCCCCTCTTTTACTTTGCAATTTGTTTATTGAAGAAATGTGATTACTCATCTCATGGTTTCAGAGTCTGGAGTTTGCTGTTTACATTCCCATAGTGTCATTAAACATGTTCCTCTGTCCAAAGGTTTCTTTAAAAGTATATATTTAGATAAAATATTAACTAAATAGTAGTATGTGGTTTTGGCAAAATTGTAAAGGGGGTGGGGAGGAGTTTGGAAAATACTGTTTTAAACTGTCCCTTATGTGCCAAAGTATGAACCTTCACATCCGCTATGAATGCTTTCTTTTCAAGCAAACCCTTAAATCCTGTGTGGAAACCTTTAAGATTGGTAAGGTGAGCAGCCTCCGGACCTCGACAAACTTCGGAGTATTAGAGATTTTGGTACCTTCTGGCTAATTCCTTCAGGATGTGGGCTTGCCAGACCTCCTCCAGACCCAGTCAGACAGCCTACCTTTGTTCACTTTCCTGTTCATTAACATCTCCATAGGAGCTGGCCTTGGAAATAAAGACTGAAATGTAAGCCCCACCACTTTGTCTCTTAGCAGTGCTAATAAAAAGATGAGTGCAATAAATTTCTAAAACACATTTTTAAATATCAGTTTTATTTTTTCCTCATTGATGAAGAGGATAGCTCACTGTAACATTAAGTCTTGGGGTAAAAAACAAAAACAATAAAGTCAGAAAGCAAAACCATGCAAACCATGCAACTGTGACAAAATTTTAGCAACAATCAAAGCTTAGAAATTTAAGCAGCTTGGAAGAGGAATAAAATATTGTACTTTTGTTAGTTCTGTCCTTGGACTTCATAAGATTTGGTAGAAAAACTCTGTTGTGAGCTAATGATGTATTATTTAAGGGTGGAGGGAGAAACAAAGAGAAGCCTAGATCATTGGGAGAGAGGGTTTTACTAATAAAGGAAAAAGAACTTATGTACACGTTTTAAGACTAAGGTGTTTTTTCATTCCCCCCCCCTGAAATTTGTCTGAGGTTATATGATGGCTAATGCTTATCATTATCACCTCCACTCAAAGGTAGAGGCAGTGTATACGCTCTCATCTACTCTGTAGAACTCATACACTGTGGGCATTATTCAAGTGAGTAGAATGACAATCCTCGTTGATGGAGCTTTCTATTGAGTCATGACTGCACCAGACTTGCAGCCTGCACCTGTGCCCAACACAGCTTCCAGAAAGTTCTTAAAAGTGCTTAAAAAGCACTAAAGAAGAACTCTTCCTCCTTGTTTCCCTCCTCTATAAAGGAACTGAGCTCTTGTAAAATACAAGGTGACAGGTAAAGAATAGATTTATGTTTTTATCCTGCTCTTTTATGATTGTTTCTAAAAAGAGAGTAATCTGTCTTTCCTAATGTTTTAGAGAAATGAGCAACGAGCATACTATATATAGCTATGTGCCTATTAAAACTTAAAATGTGTACTTGTGTGTTTTTTTGGCATGAAGGCTGAAGGGTTATTAAATAAATACTTAAATGCTTGACTCCAGAGATTTTAAGATAGAAGAGTTTAATGAAAAAATAAATAAGTATACTATATTCATGACGAGTATAAACAATAACAAAGATTAGAAATTACCAAGAGAAATAATAGGAACCAAATACTCCTGTAGGGAAAAAACAATCTGAATGTATATGAAATATTAAGAATAAGGAATTAATTTAATCAAACATGGTTAATTTCAAATTTTTCATTTTAAGACATGTGGGCCCAATTTATAATTGTCTAGTTTCACCAAAGAAATATATTGCCCAGTTTGTGGCCTGTGTAACTTTAACTGGGCATCTGAGGAAACGAAGAAACTTCTGTCAATCATTGTTTCATCCTCTGCTAGCCTTCTTCTCTGTACATGAATACATCTAACAACATCGATTATTAAACCTATGCCATAGATATGACTAATTCCACCCACAGCTAATGAATGTTTTTTGGTTCTATTCCTCAAGGTAAATGTCCCCAAGAATACTATGTATTGGAAGCTATCCAAATATATAGACGGACAGACAAAAAAGAGGCAGACTGTATAAGTGGTAGTTTGTGCAGAACTAGAGACAAGATAGAAATCCACCTTGGTCAGAGGTATGGGGTTAATTCTCTTGTGAGGCTCAGGTTTCCCTTGATGGGTCTTTAATGGTTCACCTAAGTTCCAGTGGACGAGTATCCTTCTTCTCTGTTAACCAAACATGCCCAGGTACAGCTGCTTCTCTTTCCGATGGTAGCTGCTGAGTTCGGATTGTGTTAGCTGAAGGTACCGCCGGACGTTGGCATCTTAGAGGAGGGTGAAGAAGTCAGACATAGACCATAATCGCACCTCAGGGACAAAGATTGCTAACATACTTCCATTTTTAAAAATCATTCTAAGATCTGAATATATCACAACTATTCCATGCAAAAATAAATCATTAATACTATTTTGGATTTTTTATTAAAAAATCTTTGTACAGGGCCAGGCTGGTTGCTAATTTTATAATGAAAGGGAGTTTGAAGAAATAGTTATTGTCATAGCAGAGCCGCAAAAGATAACTCTATGTGGGTGGCAGTTAACCTATATGCTTGAAGAAAGATGAACAAGTGACTCATATTTTATATCTTTATTAATTCATAGTGGCTGTCTCATGCAGTTAGTGAGATTTTACTGTATTGTTATAACATTTGGGGATCCTCGACTTCTAGCATCTGGCAGTTGCTCTAAGCCAGAATGGGAAAAAGGAGACAATTTTCAGTGTTGAACCAGCCATCTGCTTAGCAATATCCTTTTTGCCCTGGAAACAAAGGAGCAAGTCTCAGATTCTCTCTCTGTAGGCCTTTTTCTAGGTCATACCTGGGCTTAGTTGAGCTAAAGGATAAATTGATAAAGCAAAAGCCAGACCCCAGCTGGAGAGCTGGAAGAAATAAGGATTATCAAGTGTATTCACTGGAATCCAGATCCTATTTCAGTCACAACTTAGGAACTGAAACTTGAAAAACAATGCTTTAAAAATCTCTCTCACTGGGGGGAGGAGAGGAGATTATATATGCGCCCTTTAAGCATAGAGATTTCTGGAGGATATACCATATTGCTTTCCTGTGGAGACAAGAATACAAGAGTAGAAGGCCTGTTTATTGCATACTTTTATACTTTTAGAATTTTGAACACGTGAATGTATTATTACCTAGTCAAAAAATTAAATAAATTGAAAAAGTACAATAAAATAAAACCAGCTTCCAAAGCTACTCCCTCAGTGGGACAATTTCCTTTGTCCTTACCACTTCAACCCCCTTCTCTCTCACCTTTTGGCTGCCTGCTGACAGCGGCCAGGAGGTAGTGCCGAGCTTGGTCATAGTCCTGCAGATGGAAAAAGGCCACTCCGGCGCGATACAAGGCCTTGGCATTATCAGGCTGTCGTTCCAGAACTTTCTGACTGTATTCTTTCACTCGTTCATAGTTTACTGGCTCCATCTGAAGGAGACAGGCTAATGGGGCCAAATGAAAGGCAGAGAGAAGAGGGAGGAGGGCCTTATTGCACTAAATTCCATTGGCCGACTCAAGTCAGTACCAAACATAGAATGATTACAACATTCACCCATCCAACAAATAAATGTTAAGTCTCTACCATGTGCTGGACATTCTTCTAGGCACTGGGGATGCAGCAGTGAATAAAAGCTCTACTTACCTTCGACCTTCTTTAGTATCTACGGAATGCCTACTAGTACCTAGTGTTGGGATAGGCCCATCTATAAAACTGGTAAGAACATATTTTAAAAATTTAAACCTCTTCCTCATTGTGTCTCTTCTCCCCAAGGATCTCTGCCTTGAAGCTCCCATTTCACCACCATTCTTGTTCTGCAGCTTTGTTAACCATGGTTGCCATTACTTGTGTGAGGCAAGAGCAATCACTGTGCTATGTGCTTCTTTAATCTTCTCATCCACCCTATGAAATCAGTGTTACTACTTCCATTTAATGGATGAAGAAATCAAGGCTCAGACAAGTAAAGTAAGTTGTCCAAGATCCCACAGCTTCTAGGTGGAATGAGTAAGAAATCTGAACCAAGGACTCTCTAACTCCAAAATCATCCTCATTCTCTATTATGATTCTCTACTTCACCACTCCCTTGGATGATTGAATGGCACCTCAAAAGACAAATCTGTTCAGGAGACAATGTTCAGGCCAATGTTCTGTCCTTGTATAATTAAGAAGGGAAATAGTTCCCTATTTCATAATTGTGGGAATTAAGCCTAGTATAACCACATCGTGGTGCTGAGAAGAACTGAGAATGAAGGCTGACGAGTTATTGAAGGGCCTCGGCTGATGTTTGCATTCCTTCTGCAACATCCCCACCAAGTGGTCATATGGTTTATATTTAGGTATTTCCCCAGATTGGTGGTCACTTAATCCATTGCTGTAGATTCATTCATTCGACAACTAGTTATGGAGCAATGACCACATGCGAGGCAGAGCGGGAGCAGGGCTTTAAGAAGAACAAAATAAACATCTTGATGAGTAAAGAGCTAGTCCCCAAGTAGTAGGAATACACAATAAACAAATAAATGCATTTTTCAAAAGTGCTTTGAGAAAAACAGAACTGTCCTGGGATAGAGTGAATGAGGTCAGAGTGCAGTTTGGTTACTGAAGGCCTGTTTAAGAAAATGACTTCTAAGCCAAGATCTGAATGACAAGGGTCATTCAAGGGATAGGGCATTCTAGCCTGACAGAAGAGATCCTACAGAGCTGCTGGAAGGTGGAAATGTACTTTACAAAGTCAGTGTATGGAGAATCCAGATCATGTCCAGCCCTGCAGGTAACGGTCAGAGTTTGAATTTTTTCCTAAGTGTAATGAGATGCCATTAGAAAGTTTTAGGTAGTGACGTGACCTGGCTTCCTTATCTGTCCAATGGGGATAACCCTAACTTCCAGAATTTTTGTGAAATGAGAGATATTGTAAATAAATTCTCACCATGTTAATTGCCAGGCAATAAGTGAAAACTTTTAATTCAGTGAGTCTTTAGGGAGCATCTACCAATCACCCACAAGCAGAGGCTTTACAGACAGATGGCTGAGCCATAGTCTCTGCTTTCCAGTCCACCTGCAGTCAAGATATTGACAGGTACCCATCTCTACATCTCATTTCCTTGACTTCTAGTCAATTCTTTAATACATATCCTATTCTCTAATAGTGTGCAGTATTCTGCAATAAGAATTCTGGAGTTAAGAATTGCCCAGGTTTAATTTTAGTTCTATCGCTTACTAGCTGTTTCCTTAAATTTACCTCAAATGATTTTTATGACACTTAAATAGGTTAATATGTGTAAAGGGCTTAAACAGTGTCTGACCATGGCATTTTGTAAATGTCACCTCAATGAGCCCTCCCTGACCACTCTCTTTAAAAGTGAACGCTCCCATGCCGGTAGCAGTCACTATCTGCATTTTCTGCTTGCTTTCCTTTAGAAGGTACTTATCACCTTCTAACATCTATATGTTATTCTTGTTGCTGTTAATTGTCCATCTCCCTTACTCGAATACACGTTCCATGAGCAGGGATCCTCAGCAGCTAATAAATAATTGTTCAAATGAAACTTTAACTACTCTAATTATTATTGTTACTTGAGTCTAAGAGTAATACTATACACACACTGTAAAAAAGCTAGACTTTAGGGCCAGCCCAGGGGGCTCAGGTGGTTGAAGGGCAGTGCTCCTGACACCGAGGTCACGGGTTCAATTCCCACATGGGCCAGTGAGCTGCGCCCTCTACAGCTAAGATTGTGAACAACAGCTCTCCCTGGAGCTGGGCGGCCAGTGAGCAGCCTGAGGTTGGAGAGAGCTGTGATGGGCTGCTGTGTGCTGCCATGCGACCGGTGGCCGTCGTGAGTGGCTGGCTGCCAGCGTGAGCAGCGGCACCAGCGACCAACCGCCTCAGCGGAGGAGTAGAAGGCTCATAATCCCAGCCTGGGCCAGGGAGCTGTGTCCTACACAACTAGACTGAGAAACAACAGCTTGAACTGGAGGGGGGGGGAGAAAGGGGGGAGGAGCTAGATTTTCGCCACACTACAGCTGATGAGTATTACAGTAAAAAAAAAAAAAAAAAATCACTTTTAAACAACCATCACAAAGTGTAAAACCCACTCCTAATAATTTCCAGAGCTTCAGCTTGGCCTATTAGAACGTTTTAATATACTTCAAAATAATTAGCTCTATGGTTATTTTTGCTGCCATAGAACAAACCTAAGAATTCATCTTTCTTTCAGCAGATTAATCCTAGAGATAGTCTTAACATCCATTAAGGCCATCTGGAGATGGAAGATACTACTTATCCAAGTTACCATCTAGCTGATTTATAAGGAGGAAAATGAGGAAAAACTATCAAAAACATCTAACATGGATGACTTACATCAGCTGAAGCACGTGCCTTCTTTCCTGTTTTTTAAATACGAAAGAAACAACACCCTGAAGGTAAGTTCAGCACTTTCTCTATAGCGTGCAAAATTCCCTAAACGCATCAGCATCACCTGGGAGTCCCTCAGATCATAGGCACTACCTCAGGCCCATTAAATCAGAATCTCTGGGGGTGGGCTCAGGAGTTGTGTTTAACAAACTCTCCCGATGAAATGTGAGACTACCGCCCTACAGAAACGCAATTAGCCGTATAGATTGGAAATATATTTCAATAAATAACAGAATTAGATGACAGCAGAAAAGCACGTCAGTGTTTTTTTCCAATGGTCAGATTTTCATGTGCCTGCCTGTATACTCTACCCACCCTTCAGCCCTGTTCTTACCAGCTAGATTGTTGTAGCAGTCTGTCTGGATGGTGTGCAGTATGTTTTCTTGTTCAGGTGTGAGAGCTGGGCCCTGAGGTCCTAGATTAGGTATCGGGGAGGGCAGACTTGGATCCAGACCCCGCAGCTGAAGCAGAGCCCGATGGTACCTACTCACGGCATCTCGGTACCTCCCTTCCCGGTAACACTGGTTCCCTTTCTCCTTGTACAGCTGAGCCTCGTGCAGGCGCTTCTCCATAACTCTGTCGCTCAGTTCTCTTGAGAAAGTGGGAAGTGAAAAAACTGAAGCTCTGGAGATGGAAGCAAAATTACTGATTTTGATAGCCGACTTAAGTAGGCAGGAAATTACCCTTCTCCAGGAGGCCCTCCAGGGGAGTTTTGCTTTTCACTACATCTCCTCCCTCTCCTCTGCAGTATTTTTCAATCTCTAGAAGTGCAGGAAAATAATCAGGGAGAGGATGTGGCAACAGTAAAGCCAGAGATTAAGTGATTTTCCAAAGAGATGATTCCGGGTGAAGAGACCCTGAAAATGCAAAGGCCGCACTAAGGAATTGGGGCTGGCATGTGAACGCCGGCGAATTTACTTCCTCCTTACTTTTAGACACACCTCCCTGACCTGGAAGTGAAAGGAAGTAGGCGGGGATAACTGCTAACAATGGTCTAAAGTGCTTGACTCCATCCGAGTTCTTTATTCGCACATATTCAACTAGCAATTGTTGACGTCTGTACCAGAAGCTGGGGAGCCGAGGTGAATGTGATCCGTGTACCACAACCCACAGGCCGAGACTGACCCAACCGCAGAGCAGCTCAGCTGCAAGTCCTCCCAAGCCCCGCGGCCAGCCCCTCTTGCAAATACCCAAGCCCGAAAATCTTCCCCTGGGCTTCCGTTTACCGGCCGGAGCATCCAATTGACAGGATCCCGTCTCCCAACAGTTTGTTGTTTCAAGGGTCGCGCGCATTGCGCCACGGCATCCAATCAGAAACGACCCCAGAAAAGTAATCCCGCAATACGACCTCGCCTCTACAGCCTCTCCTGCGGACCAACACAGAAAAAAAATCAAAAAAATCCCCTGGTAGCTTCGCCAATTGGAAAAATCCGGACGATCACGGATGACCAATCAGAGTTGCAGATGACGATTCAAGTTGGCCAATAAGAGAGCTAAAAGGCGAGGTCATGGCGTCTGTTGCTGGGTAGAAATTAAGGGATGGGGCCAAGTGGTTATGGTATTCCTTGGTTTTGGAGAGCCCTTTGGTTTACCAAGCAGAAAGACAATTACTAGTAGGCTTTCACGTTGCAACAGCTTCCTTCCTGGCTCTTTTTTTTCTGACTCTCAACAAGCTGCTGTACGTATAGACAGTAGAGAAAAGGGACTAGCGAGCAAACCCCAAGACGACAGCTCGATCCGGTCAGACGGGAGTGAGGGTGGTAACTGGACTGAAGGGGCGTGTGGGAAGGGAGCTCCGGGCGGCTGCGCAGTCCCCGACTGGAAGTACGAAAAAACGGGTGCGCACACGCCTCCGTGCTACGAGGCACTTGAGCCGCAGCCAGCCTTCCCCGTCTCCGGCTCCGGCGCGGCTGCGCGGTGAAACTACCGGCGGCGATTGGCCCATGGGGTAAGAAGGGGTGGGAGGTTAAAGGGAGGGAAGTCCGTCGTCCTCGGCGCGCGCCCGCCAGCGGCAAGGGAACCGAGGAAGCAAGAAGGAGAATATTATCCTAGTGCATGGTTTTGGGGTCCGTGGGCCTAAAAGGGAAAGGGAGCTGGAGGGAGAACCAAACACGACGTAGCGGAGGCTGCGCGCTGTCCTTGTTGCTTGCGTGCGTCCGTGCGTGCGCTCGCTCGCGCGGGCTCAGTGCTGGCGCGTGAAGCGGAGGCGGGCGGCGGCGGCGCCTGCGCGGTTGGGCTCGGTCGACGGTTCGCAGGGGAGGAGGCGGCGGGAGGCGGAGGAGGCGGCGGCTGCGATGGAGGTGAAGCGGCTGAAAGTGACCGAGCTGCGGTCGGAGCTGCAGCGGCGGGGCCTGGACTCACGCGGCCTCAAGGTGGATCTGGCGCAGCGGCTGCAGGAGGCGCTGGACGCCGAGATGCTCGAGGACGAGGCCGGCGGTGGCGGGGCCGGGCCTGGCGGGGCCTGCAAGGCGGAGCCTCGGCCTGTGGCCGCGTCGGGCGGCGGCCCGGGTGCGGATGAGGAGGACGACGAAGAGGAGGAGGAGGACGAGGAGGCGCTGCTTGAGGACGAGGACGAAGAGCCACCCCCTGCCCAGGCCTCGGGCCAGGCCGCGCAGCCGCCGCCAGAGCCCCCGGAGGCGGCAGCCATGGAGGCCGCGGCCGAGCCGGATGCTTCCGAGAAGCCGGCGGAGCAGGCCACGGCCGAGTCAGGTGGGGTAAATGGTGGCGAAGAGCAGGGCACCGGCAAGGGGGAGGAAGACGAGCCGGAGGAGCGGAGCGGGGACGAGACGCCGGGATCCGAGGCGCCGGGTGACAAGGCCGCGGAGGAACAGGGTGAGGAGCTGGCAGCGGAGCCCGACTCCAGCTTGCCGGGTGCGCCCCTGTCCCAGCACCCAGCCCTGCACCCCAGGGTCCGATCCCTTCTGATCACTTGCCTGAAAGTGCCTGATTCCCATCGGCATTTGATGGGACACCCCAGGGGACGTGACTTCCATTCTCTATCCCCTTTCTAGGAGGTTTGGCCGCCTCTGGTGGCCTTACTCTCTGCAGGAGGGAGGTTCTTGCTTAACTCGGTTCGTTGGTGGTAGTGGATTGAAGTGAGCAGTTTTGCATGCGAACTGCCTTTGAGCTACCTGTGGAGCAGCCTCCCGCGGTGCTGGTTTTTTTTTCCCAAATCGAGAATGAGAATGCGTTAACGAATTGGCGATTCCACGGACAGCCAGACCGACTGTTGGAGGCTACCTGACTGTTGACTTTTTCGCCGTAAAAATATTAGGCAATAAACAATTCGTCAAAGTTCGCTCCATCAGAAGCACATTGCTAGAGTTTGAGCCACACAGAGAATCTGGCAATCTAACCTTGTTCCTGCTTTAGCAGCAGGGGACAGCCTGTGATGTGAGGGTGTCGAGTTTAATAGTTAACTAGTGAAGAGAAAGCCTTAATCTAGCACATTTGAAACAAGTCATTTAACTTGGCTAGGGGTTTTACTTTGTATTCTTAGGATTAAAATACAATCTTCCCACTGAGTTGATGGATGAGCATGTTTGTAAATTTGCTGCACACTTAAGTAGCCGTTTACATTTCTGATCCCTAACTAACTTAATTGAAATGATTGAGGTGTTGGTGGGCCCATTGAGTAACCTTGTGGAAGAGAATGTGTAGCGTCACCGCGGGGAGTTAATGACCTTTCTCTCTTCCTTTGAAGTGATTGGATGGGTAGAGGTGATCCATACTATCTGTCAGAGTGGGTTGGAAAACTAAAGTGTCTTCCAAGTCTTAGTATGAAGTGGGTTGCCTTAGTTCTTTTTATAATACATTTTTTAGGCTGCTACTTAGTATAGTATAATTGGAACCCATTCTACAATAGTCACATGCAACTTGAAGATTGTTTGTCCTATGTCCTGGAACAAAAATCCCATTACATAACCTTTGACTTAACGTGTATCCCAAATAACAGATAATAAAGGTTGGGGGATAAAGGACTGTTTTAAATTATTATTAACAACTTTCTTAGTATTGGAAACTACAAAAGCCTAAGGGAAAATTCCTTTGTTTTTCTCTTGTAAAGAATATTGCTAAATATATGACAACACCTTTCTGCCCCAAATTGTGTGCAGTAAAGGTGCAGTATTATTTATGGGTTTCTTGTGACTTAGTGGCTTGCTCTTGTAACTTTCAGTAAAAATACAGCTCTGTATCATGCACCTGAATCCACTTGCTAGATAAGTAAAGCTGTGATGGCTGTGCATTTTAAAGCTGGAAGGAAAGGCAAACTCTTTAAAAGAAATTTACAAAGTGAGGCTTCTGTATCATGAAGCTGTGGAAGTGTTGGAAAATATGTTTTCTGTCCAGCTTAAATTCTCATCTGAAAATCAAGAATTTAAATTAACCTGTGAAGTTTAAAAAAAAAAAATTTAGGGGATATATTTTTCATGTCATATTGGTGGGGAAATCTGCAAGTTTGACCTGATTTAAGCAGATAAGTTTAGAATGCAAAAATTGTCCAATTTTTATCTACTGCTTGCCTGTAACTAGCCCATAGTGTCTTTTTTTAAAAATAAAAATCCCAGGTAATGACAGGAAGGTGATCTTTGAAAATAAACCGCTCTGTGGATGCAGTGGGAGTAACTTGGCTACTCTGATTAGACAGATACTCAGATCCCCTTAAGTTTCTGTTGGTTCTGAGCTTATTCTTCACTCTAGTATGAAAAACTGCTGATTTTCTTTCCCTCCTTTTTGTAGGAGATGACCAAGATAGTGAAAAGTCAAAACCAGCAGGCTCAGATGGTGAGCGGCGGGGGGTAAAGAGACAGCGGGATGAGAAGGATGAACATGGCCGAGCTTACTATGAATTCCGAGAGGAGGCTTACCACAGCCGGTGAGGGAAACAGTCCCTTTCATTGAAGGGAGTGTCTGCTCTGATATTGGTATATCTGGTGTTGATTGGAGTTTGCAAAGAGGGGTGGATTAAAAATGGAATAGGGTTTTATAGGCATAAGTTTTAGATTGAATCTACCCTGGAAGCTCCTGTTGCCCTTTTCTCATTTGCTGAAAGAAGCTGTCTGCTGGAATTTTATATTCACTGATAGTTAAAAATGGACCTGATGTCATGCAGACACTCCTCAAAGAAGAGGGCTTTGGTTACATTGTATTTGCTTTTCTCTCATGTGTAGCTCAAAGTCTCCACCACCCACCGAAGAAGAGGCAAAAGATGAGGAGGAGGATCAAACTCTTGTGAACCTGGACACGTGTATGTATGAGGCAGACAGGTTGGGATTTTAACCAATCAGAGGTGATTTGGGAGATTAAAACTTAATGGCCTGCAACTTTTAAGAGATTTAGCACATGGGAAACTTTGTATCCCTTCTTGACAACTAGGTATATTTGTTCTGTTGGTGGTTATCAAGTGTTGGGCATTAGAGTAAACAGATTGCTTCTTTCTTAATAGATACCTCTGATCTCCATTTCCAAGTGAGCAAAGACCGCTATGGAGGGCAGCCACTTTTCTCAGAGAAGTTCCCCACGCTGTGGTCTGGGGCAAGGAGTACTTATGGAGTGGCAAAGGGGAAAGTCTGCTTTGAGGCCAAGGTAGTATGCACAGCTCATTAAGAACATTCATTTATTAAATTATTCATTAAACTGTGTACTGGACTCTTGCCCACCAGTATTTTATTAGTGTAGAAAAAGGCACCACACTTTAACAATAAATAACCTTCGCTCCATTAACCAAGAAATTGATCCCTATGGCTTTGCTTTAAGTTCATTGACAGTTGTTATTTTGATGTTGAGTTTTGATAGTTGTTTTCAGTTTGTATAAAAATTTTGTCTTTTTAACTTAAACTTTGCTTCTCAGTTGCTCCAGAGTATCTGAGAGTTCCTTTTCCATCTTGAACAGGTAACCCAGAATCTCCCAATGAAAGAAGGCTGTACAGAGGTTTCTCTCCTTCGAGTTGGATGGTCTGTTGATTTCTCCCATCCACAGCTAGGTGAAGTGATTTTAACTCAGTGGTTGGTGTTGGCTACCATATTCCTTACACCATGAGAAGTTTGGGTGTAAGTAGCTAACTTGTTGTCTATTGTAGGTGAGGATGAATTCTCTTACGGTTTTGATGGACGAGGACTCAAGGCAGAGAATGGGCAGTTTGCAGAATTTGGCCAGACTTTTGGGGAGAATGATGTCATTGGCTGCTTTGCTGTAAGTGCTCCTAGACGTTGTGGATTCATAGCAAGAAGTGGGTAGAGGGCACTGGGAATTCAATTTGCTTCCCATCAGCTGCTCTCTTTTATGCATTTGACACATTGCTTGCTTAGTTGTGAAGTTTTGTTTTTTGTTTTTTTAATAAAAGATTAAATTGTAAGATTTATTCAACCTCAGGCCCTATAAGCTCATAAATGCTCTTATCTTTTGTCACTATAGAATTTTGAGGCTGAAGAAGTAGAACTTTCCTTTTCCAAGAATGGAGAAGACCTAGGTGTGGCATTCCGGATCAATAAGGAATCCCTGGCAGACCGGGCCCTCCTACCCCATGTCCTCTGCAAAAATTGTGTTGTAGAATTAAATTTTGGTCAGAAGGAGGAGCCCTTCTTCCCACCACCAGAAGAGTTTGTGTTCATCCACGCTGTGCCTGTTGAGGAGCGCGTGCGCACTGCAGTCCCTCCCAAGACCATAGAGGAGTGCGAGGTACGCCACCCAGCACAGAGCCTTAGTGCTCAGGCTTCGCAACGATGGGTGGGTAGCTTCTCTTCTCAAAGCTTTACTGAACGGGCAGGGGAGGATTTTTTTTTCCTCATTTTTCCTTTTATTACCCTTAATGACAAAAGTTTTATAATAAAACGTTTATTTTTAAAAATCAGTAGAATCCAAGAGTGAGCAATTAAAAGCAAATCCTCCAGGGGAGGCTGTTATTAAATTGGGCTTTAGAAACATGGCCCTCGCTTATTTTTCATAGCATTCCTGGTGCTGTTTACTTGCAGGTGATTCTGATGGTGGGACTGCCTGGATCTGGAAAGACCCAGTGGGCACTGAAATACGCAAAAGAAAACCCTGAGAAAAGATACAATGTCCTGGGAGCTGAGACTGTCCTCAATCAAATGAGGGTGAGTTGCTGGGGGGAGATTAGTCAGCTGTGGTATTTGCTCTGGAGGTACCCAGAAACTCCTAGTGGGGTTAGTCTTTCAAGTGTCCGAGACCAAGGGTCCCACAAATAGAGAAATGAGTTATTTTCATGTGTTAAAGGGAGATTTTTTTTTTCCTTTGCTGTGTTGTCATTTCTGAGAGCTGATAAAATCTGGAATACATCCAGATTAAGACTAGAAATGATTCCTGCAGGAAATGGACTATATTCACGGCACTGAGGAATAGGAATGAACTAATGTGGTAGCTTTGGCATTTCAAGAGATGACACCAGTGACTTTTGGACTTTAACTTGCTGCATAACTTCTTGTGTTCTCTTCATTTCCTCTCAAACTCATCAGATGAAGGGGCTTGAGGAGCCAGAAATGGACCCCAAAAGCCGAGACCTTTTAGTTCAGCAAGCCTCCCAGTGCCTTAGTAAACTGGTCCAGATTGCTTCCCGGACAAAGAGGAACTTCATTCTTGATCAGGTATTTTTCAGACTTCCAAAAGAAATCTAGTTTTATAGAAGGTCCAAAGATGAACGTTTTGGTATCCATTAAATCTGATAAAATTACTTAGAGTCAAAGTGGTATGCATTTGTAGAGAGAGACTTAATTAAGGAACAGAATCAGTGCACCTTATTATGACCAAGTGGTTGTGCGTTATAGTTCTTTGAACTCAGAGATGCTTCTTCTTAGTGTTTTCACTAATATATTGACCCAGATTGTAATACATATAGTAGAGGTAATGGGAAGTGTTGGAACTCTTTTGGATTCCTGGCTCCACCACTTACTAGGTTTGTGACCTTGGACAAATCTTGGCCTCTATGAGTCTCAATTTTCCTGATTTGTAAAACCCAGTATCTGTCATGTAGAGTTCAAAGAATTAAAGAAGATTGTGTATGTAAGACCCTCCCTGATGTGGTGCCTCATTTGTAAAAGATGCTCAGTAAGTGTTTTGGTTGAATTTGAGTGATAATTCTTATTCCTAAAACCTCTGTGATTCCTCCTGTCCTTAGTGTAACGTGTACAACTCTGGCCAACGACGGAAACTATTGCTGTTCAAGACTTTCTCTCGGAAAGTGGTGGTGGTTGTCCCTAACGAGGAAGATTGGAAGAAGAGGCTGGAGTTGAGGAAGGAAGTGGAGGGAGATGATGTGCCTGAGTCTATAATGCTGGAGATGAAAGGTGGGCTAACCTTATACAAGTTAGGGATCCTCTTCTTGGCCAGTGCACACCTTACTAGGGCTTCTTAGCACCTGGAGTGATTCTCCATGTTTAAAGTGTAAACCTGAAGAGTAAATTAATGGTAAATGAATAAGCAGAGTGAATGGAGAAGCAGTAATCCTTTAGCTCATTCTGGATAAGATGCAATAAGGGAAATAGTGATAGACCACAGGATAGTTACATCAGAGGCTTCATTGACTCAGTTATTCATTTAGTAAATACCTAAAAGAGTGTCTACTGTGCGTCCAGTGCTGTTCCAGATGTGGGGAAATCGTGAATGAAATGAAGCGCTGTTTTATTGAATTGATATTCTAGGGGCGTGGTGTTATGCTTCAAATTAAAGTAATAGTGGTTGGGTTGAATGATCTCATATCTTGATTTCTGATATTCACATTAGGCTTGTTTTTTGTTTGTTTTGGTTTTTGATATGTGCCTACAATCTTGAATGCAATACAAAGCCTAATAGCAAGGTCCCCATAAGGCAGAATTACCAATCTTGATTGATCTTGCTTCCTGCTGTTCCCTTCAGAGTGTGGTTTTTCCCTTTGCTGCTTGCAGCTCCTGGTTTCCCACCTGCCCTATTGACTGATGGCTCTTTGAATTCTGATAACACACAGGGATGGGAGCTGGTTACAGGCTAAGAGCCAGGTTGTTCATTCGAATTGACTAAGAATGAGCTCTGCCAGTCCATAACTGATATTCAGGCACTCGGAGGAATTTAGTTCAGTTTTATAAAAATGAGGGTTAACTGAATTCATCTAATAATTAAGAAAGCCCTCACTGAACTGAATTATACTGGAACTCAGCCTCTGAACTTGATGTTTAGAGACTGGCAGATATGCCAGCCCCTCATCTACAGGTGATGAATAAGACCCCATGTACTCTTGATTCCTGTTCTCCTAGTGTAGATGAGTAAGTGCCTTTCGGCTTGAGTCAGTTTCTTATCAGCGTCTTTTAAACATGTATTTCTTAGCATCTTATCTAACGACACCAAAACTTTCTCAGTTACTTTTAGCCTCTGGCTACCTGCTTCTGGCCTGATAAGAAACCTTAACCCAGTTCACTCTTAATTTATTATGGATCACCTGAGAACTTGTAAATCTACAGTTTGCAGACAGCCCTTTGCCTGGGGCTGTTACAATTTTGGGGAAACTTATGGTAGAGAAAGTACCAGCAGTTTTTTTGTGTATCAGTAGAGGAGGCTTAGAAAATCTTATTCTTCCTGTAATAGAGATTTTATAATGAGATCTTACCCATCTATGCACTTTTCAGGCCCACAAGCTTCTCTCTTACTCTTATAGCCAACTTCTCTCTGCCTGAAAAATGCGACTATATGGATGAGGTGACATATGGGGAGCTGGAGAAGGAGGAAGCTCAGCCCCTTGTCACTAAGTACAAGGAGGAGGCAAGGAAGCTGCTACCCCCCTCCGAGAAGCGGACAAACCGCCGAAACAATCGAAACAAGCGCAACCGGCAGAACCGAAGCCGAGGCCAAGGCTATGGTGAGTCCTCAGGGCCTGCCAGCCCCCAGCTGCAGTCTGTGCTTTGTGCTGAGCAGGATCCACAAGGAAACCAAGTCAAGTCACTCAAAATAAGGAATAAGGAAGTAACTTCTTTATGGAGTTTATGTCTTCCTACATCCTTTACCCCCAGTTTCTGTGCTTTTTCCATAATCCTTCGACAAAAGGTAATTATTTTTCAACAGAAATATTTGTTTCCGTGGAAAGCAATGCTTGAGCCTTCTCATTTGTCTAGTTTCCATTTTTACAAGTGGGTTCCCCATTCACTGTTGCAGTGTATCTGAAGGGTTTGTGCAGTGAAATTGGATCCTCATCTTAAGTGTTCTAACTGCTTTGTCCAGTAGATCAACCCTGCTGTACAGACCACAAAGTGAACGCATTGTTCAGTAATTTGGGGGGCTACAAAGTAATTGATGCTGAATGTCTAGTTTGTCATTTAACCCTCCAGTGTGCATTCACTGCCCTTTAAAAATGTGTGTATATGTGTGTGTAAGTGTGTGTTAGTGTTAAGTCAACAAAATTATTGAGTACCTGCTGTATGCTAGGCACTGGGAATACCAAAAATTCCTGCCCTGGAGGAGCTTATTATTTAGACTTTGTTTCATTTGTAGAAAATGATGGGTCTGGGTTATATGACATCTGAGATCCCTTCCAGGGCTGAAAGTCTGTGATTCTATGAATGGCAGTTTTTACTCATGTTTCTAACTCTGCCATGTATCCTTTTGCCATCTTAAATGTTTTGCGGGAATTGGGGAGCTTCAAAAGCAAGGTGGCTTGGTTTTCTTGTGTTTATTCCTCTGCCCTCCCCCCTCAGACTTTTTAAAAGATCCTGGCTGGTGCTTTAATTAACATTGTGTGCGCCTGACAGAAGCAGGCCTCCTATTCCCCCAGAATGGCCTTTGGCTCCGACTTTTTGATTTCCACTCAGACGTGGAGCCAGGACCCCACGCCAGCTGTCTGAGCGCCCTCTCCATTTCTCTTCCAGTGGGCGGGCAGCGCCGAGGCTACGACAACCGGGCCTACGGGCAGCAGTACTGGGGGCATTCTGGAAACAGAGGGGTGAGTGCAGCTCTCCTTCTGCTCCTCCCTCTGGGCCGTGCTAGCCATTCCTATTGGCTTGGGGGAGCAGAGTGGTTTGGGCTGTTTTCTCAGGGCTTAGAGTTTTTCCCATTTAATGTGTTCCTCTGGAAGGATTTATCCTGGGAAGGTTATCCTGTTAAAATATGAAGCTGAGATGTGTCTCATTTAAGACGGGGCTAGCTGTGGCTTGTGATGCAATAAATCCATAAATCTTCACTCCTCTTTCTCCTTCCTCAGGGTTATCGTAATTTCTACGATCGGTACAGGGGAGACTATGATCGATTCTACGGCCGAGATTATGAGTACAACAGATACAGAGACTATTACAGACAGTACAATCGGGATGTAAGTATCTTTTGGGAATAGAGAGGGTGAAGGGGGGCAGGACCAGAGGAATGAGTGTCATGCCTCTCAGTCCTCAGCCGGCTGTGGCTGCCAGTGATGGGGTTTCCCCTCTCTTCTAGTGGCAGAATTACTACTACCACCACCCCCAGGACAGAGACCGATACTACAGGAACTACTACGGTTACCAAGGGTATCATTGAAGCCCCTGCCCTTGTCGCCTGTCAGCCATGAAGCTGAATCTCTGGGGGTGCCAGGCACCCCCCAAAACACAACCAAGGAAAACAGGGGCTGTCGGGGTGGGGCTGAGCTGCCGGGGAGGGACGGTGGGGGGGAGGGTGCGTAAGCTGGGGTGGGGGTGGGGGGAGGTGGAAACAAACAACAAAACTGTACATTTTTTTTAAAGTTTGTTGAAAAAAATATTGTCTTATTCTATAAAACATTTCAAACCTAGTTAGATATTTGTAATCAAAAAACATTTGCGCAGAAAGCAGCACTTAGGGCTGCCTGTCCTGTACCCTGTGGTTGGACAGGAAAAGAGCTAGAAATGTCACCCTTCTGACATTTTAAGGCAGCTGGACTGGCAGCCAAACAAGGGAGAGTGATGACGTGGTGCGCAGAGGGTGGGGAAGCGTGTGAGGGCACTCTCCATAGCAGGCAGGAGTGGGGACAGAGGGAGAGCTTGTGACTGGGGCAGTGAAAATAAATGATTGGCTCTTATCAATCACTTGCACCAACTAACCGTTTGTACTTTCTTTACCGACCTTTCCCTCTTGGGATATCTGGTCTGGTGGGCTGGGAGGCCAAGTGTCCCTGTCTCCACTTTGCTGTGCCTTTGTGCTATTTGGCTGAGGCATGGAGACTATCAGTTGGATGGGTCTATTATCTAGGATTCCCAAGCCAAGGAGACATGGGCACTGTGCTTGTTTGCAGAGCAGAATAGCTTGCACCCTCTATGTGCCCACTAATGAAGTCCCACAAAACCTTGGGAGAATGGGGTGGCAGCCCTCAGCCTGAAGACTGAGCACCAGTCTCTCCTTTCTGTCTTCCAAGGTTGAGATGGGCGTGAAGTCTCCGAAATCATCTCTGTTAGGGTATCTGTCCTCTTATAGTGCAAGAGAAGGAACGTTTCTCAGGGTTTCAGCTCACACAGAAACGAAGCAGGATTCTTTTCACTGCAGCAGGATATGTATATAGGTGAATCCTGTGGTGTGGGCTACCAGGCCCGGGTGCTGAGAATAGCAACTATTTTATACAGTATGGAGGGCATGAGCCCTGCTGGTTTTTTTGATACACAGGTAGAGAGTAAATAGAAAGGGGGAGGGGGGTGGGAGGCAGCTCAGTGGGGCTGCTGCAACTTGGGAAGAGCGTGAATGTAAGCGAGTGTAACAAATGCGTGAACGGGAGTGCCCCTTCCCGATTTCTTGAAACAGGATTCCTCCCGATTTCTTGAAACAGGATTCCTCCCGGGGTGCTTTCCCCGCTTGTCCCCAGAGAGGCCTCTAGCCAAGAGACTTCAGTTGGGATGATTTTTGTTTGTTACTTTACCAACATCCTCCCAGTTCTTGACCAACAGATTCGGGTGTCTGGGTTCAAGAATTTGGGTGGGATATGGGAATGCTCTTTCAATATTTAGCTTCAGTTTTAATTCATCTTCCTGCTCAGCACTGGGTCAGCCAAGAGCTTACTCAGCAAACCCCACTTACTGCAGCACTGCCTAGTGAGGGAAAACCCTGGGTTGTGCTTCTAGAATAATGCTTTACTTCCATTTCCTCACCTGGGCAGTTCTCTGTTAAAATTTTGTGCTGAGATTTGATGTCTCCCTCTCCCACTGTTACCACCATGCAGGCCTTCTAGGTATGCAGGCTCTCATTCTGGCCCTCTAGTCTCCCCGTCTGTGACACCCTTCTTCTGCCCCACAAATACCTCTGACCCCGAGGCTGGAATGGGGGGGCTAGTAGGAAATAAGTCTGCTTGCTCATAATGATGTCTTTTTTCGGGGCGCCTGCTTTCTTGCGGTGCCATCAAATGGATTTGTGTGTGGCAGTTGGTGAAATGATTGCATGAACTTTTCTGTAACACACTACTTTTTATTATTATTAAGGGAGTTTTTGAGAAAGCTTTGCTTATAGCGTCAGGGCAAGGAGGTAAAAACTGGAGCCCAAAAAAATTCCCTTAGGGCAAGATTATGTTACAATAGAAAATTGAATTTGAGGCAGGAGCCACCACCCTTTTTCAAATGTTTAGTCCTCCAGTTAATAGCATCTTTAAGGTCTATGACAGTTTGGGGATGCTAGGCCCTCAGGGCCAGGGGGACACACTCTATGCCGCTTTGGGTTTTTTTGGAGGGGAGGGAGGGTTGGGGAGGTACTTGCTGTTAATTTTTGACATTAGAAAGTCATCTTTAAAAAAAAAAAAAAAAAGCTGTTTCTCTGGGTGGGTAGAGAGTGAGACTGCCACTCCTTGTTGGTTTAGTCCAAGAGATCACTCGCAACAACAGTAGATGTCTGGGTTTTGTTTCTGTCTGTCTTTTTATTACAAGAAAACAATGTTAAGAGGGCAAATGTGGATTAACAGGAGGGATCCCTAGCCTTGTTTTCCTTAGAAGACTTGTTTAGTGTTTTATCTGACCTCTGTTGTAGTTGTAGATGGAAAAGCTTGTGAGAAAAACAAACACCACATGGAGCCTGTAAATGTTTTTGCACAACCTGTAAAGCATTCTTGGAAGTGGCCAGTAAAAAAGGGTTTTACCATTTTAAAAAAATGTAACTGTGTCATTGTTTACATCTGTAACCTTTTCCTCCCCTGTTCTCATTACAACATTCTGGCAAAAATGTAGGCACAGTAGCTTCCAGTTTTAGAATAAATAACCATTTGGATTGAATTCACTCTATCTCCTGTGGCTGCACTGACTGGGGTGGAGTGTGTCATCTGGGGGACTGATTTATTTACTTTTAATGTTGCTTCCTCACGTTGCACTGAGTCCAACCAAGGGTGGCTTTCCTTTCCCATGGCTGTTACTCCCTTCCAATTCTATCACGACTTCACTTGGGAGCCAGCCATGCCTTCACTCGGGGGTTGTTGGCCTACTTAGTGTGTGCTTATGCTAAAAGCTTGAGCCATTAGAATAGAAGAAAATAAATTATAAGTCATGACCTCTGTGTATTTGGCCTATACTGAAACCAGTAGGATGCTTGAAGTTAAATGTAAGGTTCCTTTTAGGAGCCAAATTTATGCATGAATAATTACCACTTAGGAGGAAAAGCCTACTCATGCAACAGAGGATGTTTGAAGGGGGTTATTTCCTAGTGAATTTGAAGAATGAGAAGATACCTTTAATTAACAAAAGGACTATTGCATTGCTAGCCCTGGACTGATCCTAACTGTAATTTCTAATAAATCGTCGGACTTACTGAGGCTGGGGTGCCACAGGCTCATGGCAATCCAGTGTTCTGAAGGAGTAGTGATTGATAAAGTTCTAGATGCCGCTGACTTCTCTCTATGTAGGTGACAAGATTCAGACCTCTGGCTTACGGTACCCTAAAGGCTACCCTTGATTTCAGTGTCTGCCCATTCTCTAGTTTATTTAAAGTTACTAGTATTAGAGCTAATTAATAATTTGTAGTGGTTATTTATAGCTCTCGCCCTGCCTCTAGTAACCTCTTAAGCTCCCTTTTCTCCCCAACTAGGGCTGCAGCCATTCACCCCTAATCGTGTATGAAAATTGAGTGTGCAGAAAAATTGAGCAAAGGCTTTTGGAAAAAATATCAAGATTACATTTATTGAGCACTTCTGGCTTTTTACCAAGTCTGAGCTGATAAAATTTTCACTTCTCTGGAACTTGCCAAACACTGATGCTGTAGGAAAAGAGAAAGGTTCTAAGTGTCTGTTATGTCCTGCTTGCCATTTAAGCTTGTATATATATATAGCACAATCCATTCATTAGGTATCTGAGTGCCAGCTATGTGCCAGTTCAGGAAGCACCAAGGAATTAAGTAGGCTCCTGAACAGAATAGGGGTAGGTGCCTACTTCAGGAGGGCAACCTGATTCCTTTCCGTTTCCTCTCCCTTCCTCTCCCCTCGCTCTCTTCCTGTGTGAAGGTGTGGGGAAGCTGGGGGTGATAGGCTATATCCCTAAATGGGGGTCATCCTGCTATTACTAGAGGCAGCCCCCCCAACCCCAAGTATATCCAGGCACAAAACTTGAGATGGCCTAGGCTTCCCCTGGGAAGGATGTATCCCTGAATTTTGGGGATCTTGACAATCCATGAGGAGCAGGACATCCTGTTACCTTCTCTGCCTTGGCCCTGGTCCCACCTCAGTATGTTTACCCTTGGAAGGAAAAGGCTTCTAGAGAGGCAGTCTGTGGCTTATAAATCTACCAAGTTTGAGTCTGGGAGGCGCTTCTGAGACATTAAGTTAGGTTTGGCGTCTGGACCACTACAAAGGGTGGTGAGCACACTAGGGGCAAGGACATTGCTTCTGGCGGATGTGACAGAATGGGCCCGAGGGGAAAATAGGAGCAGAGCAAGCCCCAGTTCCCTCAGGAAACCCAAATTTCAGACTTATCTAACTCGGAGGGAGACCAGGAGGTGACCAGGAACAGCGCCCGAGACGAACAGCACGGGACATGGGACATTGATCGCACTCTGTGTACGCTCCAAAGGGAGCCTCTATTCGGCAAGCTATAGAAACCTAAATTGTCTAGCAACATTCAAGCGACCAGAGCCTGCTAAGCAGTGTTTGCTGGAGTTACCCCTGTCCCATGATCCTTGGCTATAGCCTCCCGTGTGCCTTCACCTGGAATCGGGGCGGGGTGGAGGAGGGAACGTCAGCTTCCAGAGGGGGTTGGTGAGAGTGGGTATTGAGTTGGCGAAGGCACGAGCAGCCATTTTAAGACCAGACGAGCACCGAGGGGACCATATTGAGAACTGGTGGATGCCTCGGGCCGCCATTTTAAGAATGGGACTGGCGTAGAAACCCTGTACGGTGAAACGCAGTGACGTAAGGCCGCCATGTTGGCGCTGGTCCCTGGCGGCGGCCATCTTGGGAAGGGACCAGATGTGGGCGCGGCCATCTTAGAGGTAAAACCGGCCCCTTCGCGGGAACTGGAACCAAGCTCCTCCCCTCCGTTACTGGGTTCATCCTGTCTGCAACTGCCCTCCTGAACCCCCTCCCTAAATCCATCCCGTTCGGTCTGTTTTCAGTTTCACTTGCCTTCATTGTTCATTGCCCGTGAGTGAGTGTGTGTGTGTGTGTGTGTGCGCGCGCGCGTGCTCTCTCTCCGTAGACTCTAGGTGTCTGTTGTGACTTAATTCTTCCACTTGAGACGCTCTCTCGCTCCCACCACCTCTCGCCCTCTCCCAACCCCACTGATCTCGGATCCTAGACAATGTCTAACCTGCTTTGACTGGCTGGCCCTGTTCCCTGGGTATGGCACGCCTTTCAACTGCTGCAGCCACCCCCACATCTGTTGACTGATGATCCTCTCCCCCAAGAACGCTAACACAGGAGCTGTCCTCTGAGATTCTGCATGACTTTATTCTTCAAATGGCTTTACCCTTCCAATAGCTCCAGGTGAGACTGAGAGCAAGCACCCGGCCCATCCCTCTCTCCATTGTCTGAGCGGGTCACAGAGGGAAGCGGGCAGGACGTTGGCAGAGTCTGATGGCCCTTGTATGGGTGGAGCAAAGGGTGCTTGGGGTTAGCCACAGTGGGCGAGGAAATGGAGTTGACAGATATGTGAGGGAGGGCCTTGTGCTTCAGATAACCTCACAGGGTTGAGCAAGGACTAGGAAAGGGATGCAGGGACCCTCAGGGGCTGACGCCAGTTACTGACCTAAAGAAGGGTCTAGGAGACGGAAAGGAAAGGTGAGGAGGTGTGAGGAAGGACAGGGCAGCTCAGAGGAGGGCACAGAAGAACTTCTTCTCCCGGAAGGGATTCTCTGAAGTGGGCACAGGGGTGATGAGGGGATCCTCACAGGCGTGGGCATCACAGTAAGTCATCAGGTCTGCTGCTGCCTTGGAAACCTGGGGCAAAGCCAGGAGGGGAACTGTTAGCCAGAAGCCCTGAAAGGGACTGCAGCTTCCCTTCCCAAATGGGTTATTGTATACCATCTATAACATTCCTTAAGACAGTCTTCTCTTCCCTCATCCCCCACAGAGGCCTGGGGACATCTCTCCTTACAGAGCCCGGGCGTCCTCCCCTCATCTCAGGGAGTCAAGAAAAAAAAAGCATCCCTTATCCTGAGGTTTGGGAACCTACAGCACAGCTGGGACAACTAATAGGATCCAGGGTCCCACCCACCTTTATCCGGCACAAGCTGGCCTCAATCTTAAGCTGTTCCACCATCTTGCGGGCTTGCCCAATACTCATAGTGCTGTTCACAGGGGTCTCCCCTTTCATCCTGGAGAAAAGAGAGGGACAGCTCAGCATGATAGGGCCCTGCACAATCTCAACTGAAGGCCCCCCTCCATGCTCACTCCTCAAAAACCTTTACAAAGCTGGATCATGTGCCCCGATGTTTTCTTCTCTTTATCCCCATCTTCCAGTGTGGCCTTTCCCATCCCTGTCTTCCTCGGCTGAGGAAATGGAGAGGGTGGGATGAGATGCTCCCCAGACTCCCATATGGCCTGGGCCACAGATCATTATACGTACAAACAATTTAAGGCTTTTCAGACTCTCAAGCTATATGTGTTCCCAGCTCTGAAAGCCTCAACCAGAAAGAGCCCCTCCCTGATGGGACGGCATAAAATCTCCACCTGCCCCCTTGAGCCCCCAGGGAAGAAAGCAAGATGCTTCTGACTCACCTGAGGCCAGAGGCGGCAGCAGCCCTGGGGAGTAGGGTCAGTGGGGTACACCAAAACCTGCCTTAGATGGATGCCCCACCTTGCAGGGAGTTGCAGCTGAAAGTATCTGATACAGCAGCAGAAGTATCTTATCCAGAGAAGGCCACTGGGGAGGATCAGGTCAGTGGACTGTTGAGGGCTAGTCCCAGTTTCTGCAGCTCAAACGCTACCCAGACAGCTGGTACCTGAAGGATGAAGGATGCTAGAAGGAGCTGCTCAGATTCTGGAGCATACCAACTGCCTGGCCAATGGGGGAGTCTGGCTGCTGCCTTGCAGCCCCTGTGCACTCCCCCACTGTTACTGTCTCACTACCTGCCCCTCCCCCATTGCAGGCATTCTATGTCTGGGCTAGAGCCCTCCCCAAAGGAGCTGGAGGAAGCTGAGGCCTAGACAGACTCCCCCCACAAATGGGGTGGTCTGGACCTGTGACAGCCCCTGCAGTAGAGTCTGCAGGGGACCCTGCGCATTTGAAAATCAGACATCAGCTGGGCAGTCGCCCCCCTCATCCCCTCCTTTCTCTATTCTGATACTGCATTTATCAAGTGAATCTTCGTTTCTCTCCCAGGGACCCTCCACTCCCCATATCCAGGAAAATGTGATGAGCTACAGGTATCAGCTCCTAAATCACCACTTCGCCCAGCCACAAGTGACTCGCAAGATCCAGCGAGGTACGTCAGGAAGATGTCTAAAGAAATGGCAGACCAAAAAGAAGCTGGAGGAAAAGAGGCGTACAGAGACCAGATGAAAGAATCGGACAAAGAGGTAGGGGCATTGTGGGGAGAGTCAATGGGGGTTTCTGGGAATAGATGGGCTTCCTGAGTGCGGGTGGGGGTGTTGGTCTGAGAGATTACCTCCCACGCCTGCATCGCTGTGCTTGGTGCTGTGGGTGATGCAAAGATGCCAACAACACTGACTTTACCCTCAGAAGGCTCTTATTTGGGGTGAATAGACATAACAAAACAGAAGGTGCCGCCTTCCGAGACCTAGTCTAGATAATATGCTGTGGGGACTCTGAGAGAGTTTAGTTAGGGTCAGAGGAGATAGATCACGCATCGTAAAAGCTGGAGGTAAAATGGGTCTGAAATGCTACCACTCTAGTGAATGGTGGACAGTCCGAGCGCCGGCGCATGGCGCAAGGGGCTGCAACGTACTCCGAGCGATGCCTTGGATGCCTACGGTCCAAAGACCTGTGGGTGATTAAAGTCAGCGCCAGCTGGCTGCCGAACATTCTCCCCCCTTTCGGGGTTTAGATGGAGGGTGGTTAAGGTGTAGACCGAGGGCCATGATTGCGGCCTCGAAAGCCGGGCCGAGGGGGATGCTATGACTCATAGCATCTCCTGGATATATCTTGGGGGCCTGGTGGGAGGCGCCTTTCCCCTTTGGTCATGGCAACTGGAGAGTGACGGACCACCGCGAGAAATAGTGGGGAGCGCGCGGAGGCGGGGAGCCCAGCAGTCGGGAGGGCCCCGCCTCTCGCACCTAGCCCCGCCCCTTGCCGTGCCCCTCCCCTGGACGAGGCCCTCCCCCCGGGGCTACATAGGCAGCCGGCGGAAGGAGGCGGGGCTTACCCGGGAGGCGGAAGTCCCTCTCGCCGTTGCCTAGGCAGCGCGCGAGGCTGGTGAGTCTGCGGAGCTCTGGCACCCGTCGGTCTGGTTTTTTCCACGGTGGCGCGGTTAAGTCGGGGCTTCCGGCGCTGCGCCCACCCGCGAGCCGGTGGGGGCTGGCAGGGAGCGGACCTAGGCTGCAGGACGCCCTACCCGGCGTGGGTCGCGGGCCGGTAGGCGAGCGAGCGCAGCTCCAGGAGGAGAGGAGAAACTCGAGAGGCAATTGTGAGTGCGCTTCGCCTGCTTGCTTTGAGTCTGGCTGTGCAACCTTAGGCAAGTCGCGCATTCTTTCCCTGCACCACCTGTGTGGATTGTGTCATCGTGTGTAAAAGCGCCTTGTGAGAATTTTAAGGTGCCCATCCTCTATGTTACGTATGGCTATGAATATCGAGGTGGCCTGCCCCAGAATCATGTGGCCCGAGAACGAGTTTAAATGAGGAGCTCTGGCACTGGGGGTGAACAAAGCCAAGTGAAGGAAAGGGGATAATTGACTGAAAAACACATTTGGAGAAAGGTCATAGGAAACAAAGCCTCTGCTGTGTCCTGCAATCTCTGGTTCCTCAAAGCCAGCCCAGTAATCTTGTCCCTTTTGTCCCCACCTTTCCGTGGAAAGAAGCCATTCTTCCCCATCTGTCTTTTTCCAGGAACCTCCAGCTGCTTCATCCCATGGCCAGGGGTGGCATCCAGGTGGCAAAACAGCTAGGAACTCAAGGCCTGAACCCGGGGCCAGACCCTCTGCAGTCTCCACCATGGTCAACGACCCACCAGTACCTGCCATGCTGTGGGCCCAGGAGGTGGGCCACGTGTTGGCAGGCCGTGCCCGAAAGCTGCTGCTGCAATTTGGGGTGTTCTTCTGTACCATCCTCCTCCTGCTCTGGGTGTCTGTCTTTCTCTATGGTTCCTTCTACTATTCCTACATGCCGACAGTCAGCCACCTCAGCCCTGTGCATTTCTACTACAGGTGAGAGGGATCTTCTATCACGGAGGAATCCTGTGGGAGAATTGCTGCAAGGGCCCTTAGAGCTTTTCAGTTCAACCCCTTCATTTACAGAGGAGGAAACTTGGGTCCAGTGTGCTTATATGACTTCTTACCTTTCACAGCCCAAGGCTGGAGTGAGTTTGGGCTGATAGGGCTCTAGGGTCCTAGCTCTACCTCTGGTTGAAAAGAAGAAAAAAAAAAGAAGAGGAAATTCTCCTTCTAGACTGTCATTATGAGGGTCAGTTCCATTTAGGTTGGATCAGACTTCTCTCAGGGCCACAGAAGACATTTGAGCCTAGCCAACCCCTTGGGTCATCTCAGAACTAACCTGGCCTGTATTAGAGGCGGTATTAGGAAAGCAGTAATCTGCCTTTTACGTTACTTCTTTCCATTCCCGATAGTCTACTGCACAATCGAGATTATGGAAACACAAGGTAACTGGTTATGTAACCCCCCCCCCCCCCCCCCGAGTCCTGCTCCTTCCTATTTTACACACCCTGCCACATTCTCTCCCCTTCTCTCAACAATGGTGATAGGACCAATCAAGAGCTACTGATAAGGGCATTATTATCAATGGTCTAAAGTTGTTTTTCCCTGTCCTGAGTTCCTGGTCATGAGCTGTAATTTCTAAGGCAGAGCTGCTTAAATTTTTAAGAATCATGGATCTCCTGAAAGCTATGGCTCCTCCTGCCATAAAAATGTATCTTCATGCCCATGTTTATGCTGCACACTCACGCCCATGTGCAGTTTTGCCTACAACTAGAGGGGGTTCATAGCCTTTTAAAGACCATCTGTGGATCCCTTGTGAGGAGTTATCTCAAACTAGGCCCCAGACCAGACTATTGAATCAGAATCTGGAGGTGGGCCCAGGCATCTACATTTTTATCAAGCTCCCCAAGTTGAGTTTTTAGAATCACTTAAGTCTGAAACTATTCAACTGAGTGTCCATAGAGTCTCATCTAAGAATGTCTTCTCTCATAAGAGGAAATAAGCTGAAATAGCAGTAAGAGAATGAGAATCACTTGGATCCCCTGGTTGCATTTCTCCATCTCTCTCTGTAACAGAGAAGGGTGCCTGCTCTGGGAGAAGAGGTGGGGGATAGGGAGTGTTAAGGGGCCAATGAGGGGTGTGGGTTAGGGTAAGGCAGACTCCATAACTTAGCAGAGTGTCATCCCCATTCTCATTTAGGACCGACTGTGACCCCTCCACCTCCTTACTCTGCTCCTTTCCTGTTGCCAACGTGTCCCTAGCTAAGAGTGGACGTGACCGCGTGAGTATTGAAGCTGAAGAGGGGTTGCATTAGCACTTTGGTGCCTTGAAATAGGAAGGCTTGAGAAAGAGCTGGAGAACAGGGATTGAGTAATAGAGACTAAGGAAGGAAGGCTGTCAAGGAGAATGCAAGTCTAAGTGAATTGTATGGATTGTTTCCTGCAGTGTTCTTCTCAAATTGTTTCAGCCAGGCCACATCTACTAGATGAGGTATATTTTAGACCTAAATGAACCTAACTTAACAAATCAACTAGTTAATTGGACTAGGATGGAATCTACCCAAGAGTTTTGAAAGCTTGTATGTAAAATTATGAAACTATTGACAAATATGTGTGGCCTGCCATTACAAAGGGTACTGGGCCGGAGGACTGGCCAGGTGCCAGTATGACATCAGCAAACCTGGCAACCCTAAGAAATGCAGCCTGGGAATGCATCCTTTTTTATTAGGCAAGCTGGGGGAGGCTCTGGAAAAGGGTAGGATCCCTGAACACTTCAAAAGGACATTAGAGGAGCAACATCATTTCTAATCACCAGAGTTGTTGGAGCTGCCAGCCAGCGACATATTCGAAGTAATCAGTGGTCAACCTTACTTTCAGAATTTAAAAATCATTTGAAAATTATTTTTCAAAAATGGTACTTGGGAGGACACTGACTTTAAGATAGAAAACACAGGATAGAAATAAATGGTCACTGAAGGAAGGAGTGTAAGGAAAGGAGTATAGAGTCGGGTTCCCTGGGATTGGCGTGCAGACTGGCATTACTTGACAATATAAATAACCTGGGAGACTGTGTCTCCCAGGTTATTTATAAACGGTAAAACTTTCCGTTTTACCACCAAGTAGCCGTACGCTATTAAATGTACCAGGTTAGATGAGTGGGCCCCAAATGGAAGATGTCAAAGTAGTGAGGTAGAATGTTGCACGTTGCAAGACAGATTTTTCGTCATAGTGCTACTGCTCAGAAAAGGAACTTGGAGATTGTAGAATTTTCTGTGAAGATGTTGATTCTATGGGCTTCTGTGGCAATGATGATGATGATGGTAACTAATAATAATAATAGGAATATATTGAGAGGATTAGGAACACAGCCTCAGGACCTCTGCCCCTGGAATGGCGCATGCAGTTGTGTGGCTGCCCATTGTGGAGATCACAGAGGTGATACAGAGAGCCTAAAGCAATCAGGTGCAAGGCTGCTGGATGAGGAACAAAGGGAAAGTTGAAGCATAGGGGGCGATCCAGCCCAAGGCCCCGAAAATTAAAGCAGGTTGATCGTTTTGTTCATTTGCAGTGAACGCTTTTGAATGGATAGATGGATGGATGAAATAATGTGTCTACCCTGTGTGTAACACCTTGCTAGAAGGAGATGTGGTCTTGCTCTCAAGGAGTCCACAGGACTAACAGAATTCTATATATTATAAGAATTGCAAAGTGTAAGATGCAGATTCTGCCTTTTAGAAGAATCTGTGAAGAATTTGAGAGGTCGGTGTGAGACTATGGAGATGGTGAGGCTCAAAGTGGACCTTTTAAGGAAGGGTGAATATTGTGGGAATGGGGAATTGGGGGCAGAGTCTGCCTATCAGGTAGACACGTGTGGACAAAGGCATGGAGTCAGTCAGAAGGTTCTGGTATCAGATTCTGTGGATCCCCTTGGAGGAGAGGACATTGAGACACAATTACTAGTTAAAAAAAAATACATCTATGTATATATACACACATACACACACACAAAACAGCTTTACTGAGATGTGTCACATTCCATACAACTCATTTAAAATTTACAGCTCAGTCATTTTTAGTGTAGTCACAGAGTTGAGCAGCCATCACTACAGTCAGCTTTAGAGCATTTTTATTACCCCCAAAAGAAACCCATACCCATTAGCTAGTAGTCACTCCCCATTTCCCTTCAGCCCACCCAGAGAACTGTTTTGATGTTTCAAAGAATTCAGAGAAATAATTGGCTTAGATTCATTTGGCCTCTATAGAAGGGTAGGAATCTCATGGAATCCATTTTTTTTCCCTATGACTTTATTCAGAACATTTTGCAAATTAGATTTTACAATTAGAAGTTCAATCTGCTACTACATAAGTTGCAAACTTTTCAAAACACTACAGAAAATCCTTTGTTTCTTTGGATTTTTCTGTTTGAAATCCATTCTTTTTTTCAACAAATAATTCAGACAGAAAATAAGAATCTGTATAGAACTTGGATCACTGGCTTTCCACCTTTTACCCTAGTGATAAAATATTCAGAGGACCGTCAGTCGTGTCCAGATTTTGGAGCTGGTTCGCTATGGGCTAGGGCAGTGTTTTTCAACTTTTTTTTTCCTCCTTAAATCCATTCCCTCTTTTGTTAAAAGCAAAAGCTTTCCCATCACCCCTGTGAATCTTATATACCATGCTGAGAGGGTCGTGTTACAGGAAAATAGTTGAATATAGGATTAGAGGAATATAGGAATGGTCAGGAAGAACTAGGGTATGTTTGGTGGCAAGTCTTTAACCTTTTGAGGTTAATCCCAGAGAAGGAGCCTTCCCACTATGAGTCTCGGTTCTGCCAACGGAACCAACATAAGGGACCCAGAATGACATCAAGATGATCTGGAGCGACAATGACTGCAAGACCTGGCTAGGGAGATGATGAGCGTTTCTGGCACTTGGTTAATTAATAATGTCAGTGAAGGCAGGTTATGCCCAGGGGGGTGGCCTCCTGAGGACAGGCCTGAGTCACAGATGGCCCACTTGGCAACACGATGGTTCTCTTTTGGAAAAGAAATGTGACAAAGCCTCTTTCTCGGAACAGCAGTGGGACTAAGATCTCAGAAGTGGGAGGGACCCGGCCACCACTAGGGGGCAGCACATTCTTGGGATGAGAGAGCTGGAGAGGACTGTTAATAATGCTAACCAAGGGGGTTGTAGCAGAGTGTTTGGAGGGGCTGGGGGGGGGACAGGGACCGTACAATTTCCAAGTACACATTTTTGAGGAGAGATGGGGCTACCTCGGACAGGTGCTGATGTATGGACAGCCGTACCGCGTTACCTTAGAGCTTGAGCTGCCAGAGTCCCCTGTGAATCAAGGTTTGGGCATGTTCTTGGTCACCATTTCGTGCTACACCAGAGGCGGCCGAATCATCTCCACTTCTTCACGCTCCGTAAGTGTTCGTGGCCTCTATGGGAGGGTGTGGAGAATGACGACAGATGTTAGAATATCTGGGTTGGCCTTCAGGAGAAAACATCCTAGCTCTGAGGTCACAAGACACATCCAGATAGGCAAGGGGACTCAGTTTACCAAGTCAGACAGACAGCCCCAGATATCTAGTGGCCACGTCCAGCTTTGGGGTAAAGTCTGAAGAGTGGAGCCGCTCTGAAAATGGGCTTCTTGGGAGCCAGACAGACATGGGCTCGAATCCTCACTCACGAACATACTAGCTGAGGGGCAGCTTACTGACCCCCTTGGTTATAAAGTATTATCAATGGTATGGTGGTAACTCCCTATAGTAAGACTAGTTTGGATTCAGTCAGGAAATGCAAAGTGCTTATTAGCACGTAGTGGGTATTCAGTGAATGTTAGACTCCATTCTTAATTGTCAATAAAACCACATCATGAAAGCAAATCCCAACATGTCTCCACAGGGGAAAAAGCCTCAGATGGTGTACTGGGGCTTAATGTGCTCTGGATTATAGAACCATTTGGGGGAAAGTTAGATCAGAGAGAGTGTTAGGCTTGCCCTAGGAAGGTTTCTTAGAAGAGGCGCCTCTCAGGGACAGCACTCAAGCATTTGGAACAGTTGGGTCAAGACTTGGGGGAACACGATAGGAGGTGAAAGTGAGGGAGCAGGGGCCCTGAGGAAGAAGCAGCCTTCATAGACTCTCAGGGGTGACTGAGGGGCCGTGGGAACCTGGGGGTATCAGTCCCCAACCTCTCCCTCCTGGCCCTGGCAGGTGATGCTGCATTACCGCTCAGACCTTCTCCAGATGATTGACACACTGGTCTTCTCTAGCCTCCTGCTGTTTGGCTTTGCAGAGCAGAAGCAGCTCCTGGAGGTGGAGCTGTACCCGGAGTACAGAGAGAACTCGGTAAGGGAGGTGAAGGAGGACTAGGAGACAGCCCTCCCCATAAGCCCAGACTTCTGCCTGAGGAGCCTCTGGGCTCGGTCAGGAGGGACAGCAGCAGAGGCTGGAAGTGGGCCCCAGATTGTCAGGAGCAGGATCCCGGCCTGACACGGCTACCATCCTCCCCCCTGGCCCCTGTAGTATGTGCCGACCACCGGAGCATTTATCGAGGTCCACAGCAAGCGCATCCAGCTGTATGGCGCCTACCTCCGCATCCATGCCCACTTCTCTGGGCTCAGGTAAGGAACCCCTGAAGTGAGCCTCGGCGGCTCTCATGAGGCCGCCAAGTGAAGAGGGTCCTAAGCAGAGGTAACAGGTTTTACCTGGGCCACAGGTTCTCAACGCTGGCTGCACGTCAGGCTATCAATTCCCCGGGGAACCTTTTTTTTTCCTTTTTTGAGGTCACATTGGTACAACATTGTAAGTTTCCAGTGTACAATATAATGTGACATCTGCATATACCACAGCATGCTCACCACCAAAAATCTGTTTTCCGTCTGTCACCATATAGTTGACCCTCTTTACCCATTTCGCTCTCCCTCCGCCCCCCTGCCCCTCTGATAACCACCAATCTGCAGTCTGCCTCCATGAGTCTGTGTTTGTTTTGTTTTGCTTGTTCATTTGATTCCTGGGGAACTTTTTAAAAATACCGATGCCTGGGCCCTGTCCCCAGACCAACTGAACCGGAATCTGTTAGGTCCACATCTGGCCATCAGACTTTTTGGAGGCGCCTTAGGGAGTGCTGATGTGCAGCCAGAGTTGAGAACTGCTCTCTTATGAGAAGGCTGGTGCTCTCCGGTGACTGCTACCTTCTGTCCCTTCTTCCTGCTTCAGGTACCTGCTGTACAACTTCCCAATGACCTGCGCCTTCGTCGGTGTTGCCAGCAACTTCACCTTCCTCAGCGTCATCGTGCTCTTCAGCTACATGCAGTGGGTGTGGGGAGGCATCTGGCCCCGACACCGCTTCGCTTTGCAGGTCGCAAAGGACCCCTTCCTCTTCCCTTCCTGATCCTTCTCTGACTGGGGAATGAGCCAGGGCACGTTGGGGGCTCGGGCTGCAGGGCCCTGATCACTGGGGAAGGAAGGCAGTCCTCACTGCTGAGTGGGTTCTCCTCCATAGGTAAACATCCGAAAAAGAGACGGTTCCCGAAAGGAAGTCCAGGGAAGGATCTCTGCCCGTCAGCCAGGTAAAGGTGATGGCTGGGGACTGGGGGAGAGGGGGCTCCTGCAGCATCCAGTATGAGGCTTCAGGCTCTCCCACACTGGCTGAGGGTCAAAGAAAAAGCACTGCCGTCCAGGCACGGCCTCCCTAGCCCTACCCTGCCCTGCCTTCTACCCCAAGGCCAAGAGGAGTCAACCCAGCTATCAGACATTACAGAGGATGGTGAGAGCCCTGAAGATCCCTCCGGGACAGGTACGGTGCGTCAGCCATCCCTCCCTGCCAACTCCTCCTAGCCCTCTCCTCAGCCTCTTCCAGTCTGACCTCTGCGTTCCCCCTGTGGCTGCAGAAGGCCAGCTGTCTGAGGAAGAGAAACCCGATCAGCAGCCCCTGAGTGGAGAGGAAGAGCTAGAGCCGGAGGCCAGTGATGGTGAGGGGCACCACCCTGCATGGGGACCTGGTTAGGGTGGGGATGGCATGCGAGAGGAAGGATGCCACATTGAGCAGGGAGGGGCCCCTGGTTATCTAATTTCCCATTTGGGATTTTGTTTTTCCCTCCCTGGCCCAGGTTCAGGCTCCTGGGAAGATGCGGCCCTGCTGACAGAGGCCAACCTGCCTGCTTCTGCCCCTGCCCTGGCCCCAGAGACTCTGGGCAGCTCTGAGCCCTCTGGGGGCTCTCTCCGGCAGCACCCCACCTGCTCTAGTTCCTAAAGAGAACAGGGCAGAGTCCTGTGCCACTCTTCAGACTTTACCCCCAAGCTGTACACAGCCACCAGATAACTGGGCTTGTTTGTCTGATTTGGTGAACTGACTCTTCTTCCCTATCCTGATGTGTCTGTGACTTCAGCCCTTTTCCACCTGACCTCTTCCTTTTCCTGTGGCTCCCCCAATAAACTATATTCTTGCCAGGTGCTTCTGACTCTTTGAAGTGATTCAGGGCCATTTGAAAACCTTGGGTCCCCCAGGCATCCCCCACCGCTGATTGGAGGAGGTTGTCTTGTCACGGGCTGCGATGGGGAAGGCCTCCAGACCCTGCACTGTCTTAGCCACAGCTGTTTCCATTCATAAGCCTCGGGAGTGCAAGGAGAGAAAACCTATCTTGTCTGCTCCATCCACGTGACTTATCTCTGGGGAGGGGGTAGTGTAGGGTGGGTCTGGAAAGCTGGGCTACGTCACTCTGCACCCCTCCCTTTCTCTGTCCATTGGGAGGCAGAAGACAGGAAATGACTGTCATGGATGTGGTATGATTTTTACCAAAACAGCATTTTGTAGCCCAAGCCCCATACTATCCACAGCTGTTTTCCTCTCCGTTACCAGCCAGGTGGCCCCCTCCCTTGTGTTCCCTTCCTCATCCCTTCACATGACTTTAGCCTTTGGATTCTCAGCTCCTGGCTGCTTTCCACATTCCAGTCCCCTTTCAGAACCCAGGCATCCTGGCCTCCAGCTGAAACCACTGCGTGTGGCTTCCCCTATCCCTGGCCCCGTGACTCAGGCCTTCTGAAGGGACCAGCCCTCTTGGCACTCACCAGGAAAGGGGCAGGGGGAGGGGGGCTAGGTGGTGACATCACAGTTGAAGGGTATAAAAGCTTAGAGCCAAGCAGAATTGAAATTGAAGACACAAAACCTGACTGCAGCCTGTGCTCCTGGGGACCCCTCGCCCTGACACCCACAGACGTTTGGCCGCAAACTCCCAGTGCATCAAGGCCGAGCACTGGTGAGGGGCTGCGGTGGGCCAGGAGTCGGGAGGTGGGGACCAGGCAGCACTCCTGCGACAGGTGAGTCCTTCTCCTTGTTGTCTCATTTCTGGATTTTTGCATGTGTCCTTGACTGATACTTTACTTAAATCTTTTCTGAGTGGCAGCTGGGAATTACTCCACCTTTCTTCCTTAGGCTGAGTAAATCGTTTCCCCCCCTTCTCCTCACCAGTACTTTATTTATTAACTGTTTCTAGCTGGTTACCCATCTGTCTCCTAACAGACCGTAGTTTACTCTTTTTTGCCCGAAACCAAGCACATAGGCTGTTCAGAAGTTGGTTGACAAATGAGTGTATCTGTCTGTCTTGTTTCTCCCTTTTTTCTGTTCTCTTCTTGGTCCGCAGTGGTGTTTCCTTGTTCGGGGGTGGGCTGGGGGGTTGGGGGTTGGTGAGGCAGAGAGCCTGGAAGGAAGGCCTAGGGGCTGAGCAGCCTTTACTAACCCACCCCCCTTCCCTTCCAGACTCCATGCTGGGCTCTCCCTGCCTTCTGTGGCTCCTGGCTGTCTCCTTCTTGGTTCCCAGAGTGCATCCCTTGGCCCCTGAAGACTTTGAAGAAGGGGAGGAAGATGAGACACCTTTGCCAGCTGTCCTCTGTGACTACGACCGCTGCCGCCACCTGCAGGTGCCCTGCAGGGAACTGCAGAAAGCCAGCCCGACGGCCTGCCTGTGCCCGGGGCTCTCCAGCCCTTTGCAGCCGCCCTCTCCGCCGCGCCTGGGAGAAGTGCACGTGGTGGCCGAGGAGAGCAGTGCGGTAGTGCACTGGTGTGCCCCCTCCTCCCCGGTCCAGCAGTACTGGCTGCTGCTTTGGGAAGGCAGCGGGGCTCCCCAAAAAGGCCCCCCCCTCAACTCTACCATCCGCCGAGCAGAACTGAAGGGACTGAAGCCCGGGGGCGCTTATGTTGTTTGTGTGGTGGCCTCTAACTCGGCAGGAGAGAGCAGCCTGCCCTGGGCAGGTGGCCAGGGCCCCGAGGGCACTGGCGGCCCTTCCTTTGGGCCCTGCGGCCGGCTGGCCGTGCCCCCACGACCTCTCAGCCTGATCCATGCAGCTGTGGGTGTGGGCACGGCGCTGGCTCTGCTGAGCTGTGGCGCCCTGGTCTGGCACTTCTGCCTGCGCCAGCGCTGTGGCTGTCCGCGCCGCGCTCGGCCTGACGCGAGCCTCTGAAGCAGCCCATGGGCATCTCAGCCACGCGGGACCCGCCACCCGGCAAGCGCAGCTGGGGCTCCCAGAGGAGGTGCAGCCCGGGTCCCTCTGAGCCTCTGTGCTCTGCCTGAGAGCTCATGCAGGTCCTGGCTCAGGCTGGGGAAGGAGTATAGAGGGTCTGCAAAGTTTTTCTTAGAGGACCACATAGTAAATGATTTCTGCTTTTGTGGTTCCAGAGGATAAAATCAAAGATATTATATAGGTACTTGTATAACCATGTAACCATTTATAAAAATGTAAAAGCCATTCTTATTCTTAGCTCATGGGCCTTATAAATCAGGCCTGGGCCAGATTTGGTCCATTGGCTGTAGTTAGCAACCTGGCCATATACCTACAGACGGGCTCTGTCACTATGGGTGGCTTCTGTGGGATTTTAAGAATAAGCTGCTGCAGGATAGGAGTTTGAGGCCAAAGGCTACTCCTTCTTCTGCTTTTTGTTTAGATATCCAGGATGGACACACCTGACTCAGAATATCCCCGTGTGTGAGGTGGGTGGAAATAAATAACTGACATGGAGTGGAGAAGAGAGGGACAGCCCAAGCTGCTGTCTGGGACAAGCTTGCATTTTTGCCAGTTTGAAAAATAATAAAATGGGCGGCTGGATGACTCAGTTGGTTACAGCACAAGCGCTGGACAACAGGGTTGCCGGTTCGATTCCCACATGGGCCAGTGAGCTGCACCTTCCACAACTAGATTGAAGACAACGAGCTGCTGCTGAGCTTCCGGAGGGGCGGCCGGATGGCTCAGTTGGTTAGAGTGTGAGCTCTCAACAAGAAGGTTGCTGGTTCAATTCCCGCATGGGATGGTGGGCTGTGGGCTGCGCCCTCTGCAACTAAACATTGAAAACGGCGACTGGACTTGGAGCTGAGCTGCACCCTCCACAACTAGATTGAACGACAATGACTTGGAGCTGCTGGGCCCTGGAGAAACACACCGGTCCCCAATATTCCCCTCAAAATTTAAAATAATAATGATAATAATACAATAATACCAAGGGATTCCCCCCCATGTGTTTATTATGTATCCACTGTAACAACATTAAAGGAAATGTAAAAGGAAAAATTTATTTCATTTTTCATGATCCTTTTCAACTCCCTGTCCACACCCATATTTTTCAGAGTTGTCGACATAATTTTGAATTTATTTTTAAATGAACTGGATGTAGAAAAGCCTAAGTAGCTACAGAGTATAATCCTCACTTTTAGGTCTTACAACATTTTTTTATTACAAAAGTAATACATACTCAAATTTCAAATAATACTGAAGAGTATAAAGTGGAAGTTTCTTCTCCTCAAGAGGTAATAACTGTGCTCAGCAGAGCAGATCTTTCTCTATGCAATGCAAATATTTTCTTCTTTCACTTAGTATCTTATGGACAATGTTCCTTATTGGTAAATCATAGCCTCCTTAGTTATGTTAAACGCTGCATAACTTTCCATTGGAGGATACTCCTTAATGGACAGTGGTCATGGCTCTTTGTTGGAACATTTAAGTTGTCTCCAGTGTTTGCTATGGACATCCTTTGTGGATCCTCACATTTCTGTATTTCTATAGGGTATTTACCTGGAAGTAGGTCACAGAGGCAGTACTATGCAATTTAATCATTGTTAGACTTCTAGAATAAATTTAGAATACGTTTGTTATCTAGGCTACACTTATCACACTGCAGTGAATACTTTGTGCCCTTTTTATTTGCTTCCTGTATCCTCAGCATTTATTCATTTACAAGTAATAAGGACCTACTATCTCATTAAAGACATGCTTTACATGCATTCTCACTTAATCTTCACCACAATTGTTCCAAGAGTTGGTATCACCTTTTGACAGATAAGAAATTTGAGGTTCTAAATGATTTGAAGCTACATGTAAGGAGTTAGGATTTAGGCCCAAACATCCCAACTCCAAAGCTGATGCTCTTCTCTCCACCATGGAGAAGCAAAATAGCATGGTGGTTTATTCAATGCACACTGCATTCACTAAATTCACTAGGGTTTGAATCCTAGCTCTGCTACTTACCAGCTTTGTGATCTTAGGTAAATTATTTCATCTTCCTGTGTCTGTTTCCTGTGACCAATAGTAGCACTTATATGATTGTTGTGATGATTAAATAAGCATTAATCTAAACATTTCTGGTGCATACATTATCAATATCAGTCATTTATTGTCACTCTGCCTATTAAAGAGTAAAAGTGAGTTTCATCTTTGGGGATCTAACAAACCAGGTCTCTGTGGAGAGCTAAGTAATCAAAAAGGACTACACAGCAGGGGAATAAATGCTTATTGGGGTAAATACTAGAGCTGGAGAGGTGGTCAAAACAGGCTTCCCTTAGTAAGCAAATCAGGAATCCAGTTCAAAAACTGAGAATTAAGCAAGCCCACCAAAGAGGCAGGACATCCCAGGCAGAAGCACTGGTAGGTGCAAAGGCCCAGAGCAAGGAGAGGGCCTATTTTGCAATAAGTACAAGTTACACTTAAGTGGTGGGAAATGAAACTGTGCACTAACTACTAACAAAATAGTTACACAATAGTCTTGCCAGGCACTTGAGGTAGGTGCTATTGTTATCCTCACTTTACAGATGGAGCTCTAACAAAAAAAAGGGGCAGGAGGAAGCCAGACTACCAGCATTTAAATTTTCTCCTAAGTGATTGGGGTGTCATGGAGAAGTTTTAAGCAAGGAGGTGATGACAGGATGAGATAATGTGTTTTGCAAAAATCCCATCTGCGATCCGACGTAAGACCGCTCAATTCCCTGGAGCGTTTCAGCAGTCAAAGAATATGCACATTTCCAAAGTATTTGAGATCTTGTTCCCCGGCATATGTGCTCAGTTTAACTCAAATAAACTCTTATAAAAGTTAAAAAAAAGAAAGAAAAAAAGAAAAAGGATATGCACATTTCTATGGCTCCTGATAAACACTGCCAAATAACTTTCCAACTGGTTGCGCTAAGGGACCATACCCGGAGCTGGCTTCTTCGCCCAGGGGTTTCAGGGCCGCATGGTCCTTCCCCACGGTCACCAGGTGTCGGCGCTGTGGGGGCCGTCCCTATATCGGCGCCTCCCACAAGCTGCCTGCCTCCGGCCGCGCAGTGCTGGCGTTCCGGCCAGACCTGTGTTTTCTGGCTCACGGCGGCACCCGTCCACGTCCGCCTACACGTGACCCAAACAGATCCAGCCACTTCCGCTCCCCCTCCGCTTTCTTCTCGTCAGGGTCCGCGGCGGATCCAGAGCCGGGTGAGGGAGCGAGCGCCGGGCCGGGGCCCGTCGGGGGCGGGGTTGCGCGCGGGCCGGTGGCGCCCCGCGCTGATCCCCTCCGCCCTCCTCGTCCCCCCAGGTCCCCGCGGAAGCGGCGTTGGCGGCGTCATGGCGGAGCTGACGGCTCTGGAGAGTCTCATCGAGATGGGCTTCCCCAGGGGACGCGCGTAAGGGAGCTCCCCTAACCCCGGCCGGCGGGCTCGCGGACGTGTCCGGGCCTTTCCCCCAGCCTGGCCTCAGGCTCTACGCCCAGCCTGACCGTCACCATGGCTCTTGGGCGCTATTCACGGTGTTTCTGCCCCCAGGGAGAAGGCTCTGGCCCTCACAGGGAACCAGGGCATCGAGGCCGCGATGGACTGGTGAGCGTTCACAGTGGGTGGCAGGGGACTGAGGACTGCTGGGACGGGCAGCCTCAATGTTCACCTCCCCTCCGACTTTCTCGGCCAGGTTGATGGAGCACGAAGACGACCCCGACGCGGACGAGCCGCTAGCAGCCCCCCTTGGACATACCCTGGGACGGGAACCCACCTCCTCGGAGCAAGCTGGTCCTGAAGGTCCTGACTGAGGGACACGGTGTGATTATCAGGAGGGCCCGAGGAGGATGGACGGGTAATAATACCGATTGCTCGTTTGTAGGACCTGAGTCTTCCGCGGGAGAAGGCAAACCCATTTTGAGTGAAGAGGAAAGACAGGAACAGACTAAGAGGTATCTAGTAAGGAACAGTCTCGCATTTTTGAGGGTCACCTTCCATTTCTCCCCAGTACACAGTCTGATCAAAGAACCTTGAACTTTTCACATTCCCTCTGTCCTTTCTTGACAGGTTTTGTTTTTCTTTCACCTGCTTGGGACACGTGTTCCCTGATTTTGTTTTTGGAGTCCCGTGTTACAAACTCACCTTCCCAATCCATGTCCATTTCTCTTGAGCTCTTTCCTTTCTGCCACACAGGATGTTGGAGCTGGTGGCCCAGAAGCAGCGGGAGCGTGAAGAAAGAGAGGAGCGGGAGGCATTGGAACGGGAACGGCAGCGCAGGAGACAAGGGCAAGAGCTGTCCGCTGCCCGACAGCGGCTACAGGAAGATGAGATGCGCCGGGCTGCTGAGGAGCGGAGGAGGGAAAAAGCTGAAGAGTTAGCAGCCAGGTGTGGGTGCTGGGGATGTTGGATGAGATAAGAAAGGAATCAATATTTGCTTTGTCAACGCCTGACCTGTTTTCTTCCTGTCTGCATTCCAGACAAAGAGTCCGAGAAAAGATCGAAAGGGACAAAGCAGAGCGAGCCAAGAAGGTAGGTGATTGGGAAGACACTGAGGGTAATTAAGTAGGTGGGCTGGTAAATCCCCTTTTCTGCTTCAGAGGGAAAGGATGGGCTTACACAGTGTTTCTTCTGAGGATGAGCGAGTGCCTGATGGAGTGTTTTCCTTTGTCCTCCAGTATGGTGGTGGTGTGGGTTCTCAGCCATCCCCAACAACAGAGCCGGGTCCTGTTCCTTCCTCTCCCAGCCAGGAGCCTCCCACCAAGCGGGAGTATGACCAGTGCCGCATACAGGTACTGATTCTGATTTCTGTCTTGCTCCTGGGACCTTTCTGTTGGCCTGTAAGGTACCCAGCCCAGAGCTTTTTTCAGTTATGTTTCCTTTGCCAAACCTCTTCCTTTGTAAATAACTTTTGAAGTCCTCCCTCCTCTACTCTTAGGAGAGAGATCACATTTCATTTACCCAGTCTTAATTTAAATCTGTACCTCCCTCTTACTCAGCAATTACCGTATTTTGCCGTGTATAGTGCACTTTTTTTGCCCATATTTGTGAGAGAAAATTAAGTATGTGCATTATACATGGGTCCTACTAATTCCATATCTATATAAATGTTTTTTAATTCTTTTATTTATGCTTATGAGTAAAAATGTAACTCTAGAAATCAGTGATATCCGTATGCAAAATAATATCCTGGAATATGATAATGGGTTTTGTTCAACTTACAACGAACTTGCAACAAGGAAGAATTCTTGGCCTATGATGCATAAATACCGTAAATTTGTACCTTGTATCTGTTCTTGTGTTTTGTAATTATTGGTTACATAAAATTTTGTGTACCATAATGTTAAAAAATAAATGCTAAAATTCCTTTATAATACAAAAAAAAAGCACCTAAATGTTATTGTCACACAACAGCCTGCCAGACTGTCCCCCCATGTCTTTTCTTGTGGAAAGAAAAGTCTGTGAGACTGTGTATCCCTGGGACTGTATATTTCTCTCTATTTAGTCTCCAAAAGAGGGTTTGCAGCCAATGACAAGTAAGATTCCCCCTGGGGGGTGGGGGCGGGGAGGGGGACAAGTCAAGCCAGGCGGAACCCCGTGGAGACCCCCAATGAGCTGCCTTAGAAAGATTTGGGAAAGGGCCTTGTCTCCCCTTTCCCCTGCCTGGGAAAAGCCACTGCTGGCTCTGGTTTTTCCCCTCTCACCTAATTGTGAGAAAAGTCTTTAGAGCAGTAAGATCAAGCTGTCTGCTCAGCTCTGTAAAACAGTCTTGACATGTGATATATGTCCCTTAATGGAGTCGCATACCTCACCTCAGTCATCATAGGACTTTCGCTTCGGCTGTTTGGGGACCAACAGAATTGGTTTGGGTTGTTTCTATAATGTGATGGATGAGTCTCACAGACCGTGTCAGAAACAATAACACTCCCTTGTATACTTATCAATAAATACCACCAGTCGGCTTTATTCTGGGCTCCAGTCCTCTGAGACTGAGAGACCCCTGGCCTTCTGAGATTTAAACTGCATTAAGTCTCTGTTTGTTTCTTTCTTAAAAACTTAACCCAAAGTCGTCCCTTCTCGCACCCTCACTGCCCGTGTTGAGCTGGACACGACAAAATGTAAACAAATAGAAATTTGAATTAAAAAATTAAAATGATTTTCCCTGAAAGTTAGGGCCAAAACCGTGGGAGCGTATTATACACAGCAAAATACGGTGCCTCTTTACTTGTTCATGTGTTCATTTGATTTATTACACAGCTATTTGCAAAGCTACCATTTATTCATTTATGATGTACGTTTTTAGATACTTTTGTGTACTCTTGTCTTTCTTGAATTGTGAGGGAGCAGGAAGTCTCTTCAGTGCTCAGTACAGCAGTGTAAGTGGTTGTCCAGTCGGTGCTTCAGATAGTAACTATACTGGTTCATTCTGAGAGGAAGGAGGATCCAGCTTTGTTCTTCTTTTCCTTACTCGGGTACCTCACTCAGTTTTGACACTCACCATACTGTATCTTACTTTCTCTCTAGGTCAGGCTGCCAGATGGGACGTCACTGACGCAGACGTTCCGGGCGCGTGAACAGCTGGCTGCTGTGAGGCTCTATGTGGAGCTCCACCGTGGGGAGGAACCTGGAGGGGACCAGGACCCTGTGCAGTTGCTCACTGGCTTCCCCCGGCGGGCCTTCTCAGAGGCTGACATGGAGCGGCCCCTGCAGGAGCTGGGTATGACATGCGGGATCTGAAGCACGACGGGTGGGTAGGGGCCATGCCTGAGAAAGGAAAGGATGCAGAGAAGGGACTCTGGTGATAGTGTGAAGCCAGGAATTTGGAGGCAAAAAACAAGTATCTGTGGCTCAAGCCTGTTTTCTTCCATTTCCAGGACTTGTGCCTTCTGCTGTCCTCATTGTGGCCAAGAAATGTCCCAGCTGAGAGGCCTTTATCCCGCCATTCTTCTCTGACCTCTTCGTCTTTGATAAAGCACTGATTGACATCTCCTTCCTAATAAACAGACCCTCTGAGTTCTCTATGTGCCTGAATCCTTCCTGAATGGCTGAGAGGGACAAAACTGAGGCAGAGGAAGAATCTAAAAGGGAAGGCTTTTCAGGTAGACCCTACTCCGCATCTCATGTTTTCAACAGACTTGTTTCTAATCTCTGGGTATGATGAATTGCTGAGGCAGTTGAGAGGGGAGAGGTGCTGGGGTGGGGAGTACAGTAGATACAGCACCTTTTGCTCCTATGGTTAAGGCGGTGCATAAGTCTGAAATCCTTACTAGCTACAGTTTCCCGGAAAATAAGACCTAGCCGGACCATCAGCTCTAATGCATCTTTTGGAGCAAAAATTAATATAAGACCCGATCTTATTTTAGTATAAGATGCATTAGAGCTGATGGTCCGGCTAGGTCTTATTTTCGAGGAAACAACGGTATGTGCCTTGACTTCGTTAAGCTTAGTTTCATTTCCTTCTTTAGTAAAATAGGGATAATAGTACCTGTTAATTGGGATTGTTGTGGGGGTTACATAATGCCAATATAAGGTGCTTTTAGCACAGTGCTTGGCACCAAAGAAGTCCTAGTTACTAAAAGGGTAATTTTTTATGTGGTCATTCCCAAATGTTGAACATTAGTGACCTTCACAATTGCATCTCTTCTGCACTAAGAAATACTGAATACTTAATATGTACCAGTTTTAAGTGCTTTATGTGTATTAGATATGAAAGCACTACTACCTAGGTATAGGTACAAGTATCCCATTTTAGAGACTGGGACACTAAAGCACATGACTTACCCAAACTGACACAGGTCGCAGGCAGCAGATATGGACCATACTTGGGGAGCCCGAGTAGGGCTCCAGTCTCTGAACTGCCAAGCGCTTTCATCAGAGCCCCTCTCACTGCTGATCACCTCACCCTAGTGCTCCCTCAAACAGCTGCTGACTTTCCTCTCATTCCTGGGCTAGGAAAGGGTCATAGTTTAAAGGTCACACATGACAAATGTGTTCACCTTCTGACTTCATTCAGCAGCTGAAAACACCAATGCTCATAGGTGGGTTTACACCTCAGTGTCACCAAGCTGTATTTAGTGTTCTGGCTAAATTTATTTTTAATAAAAGCAGCTAGCCTTCCCCTCCCCCATTACAATGTTGCTGGGAACCACAGGATATAAAAGACAAAGCGGGGGAGAGAGGGAGGGAGCAATAGACTTGGCTGGGGCTGCGACCCCACTGATGGCTTTATCTCATCCCTTCAGTGGCATCTCCAGTAGATCCTATGACGACCTACAGATTAAAAACTACAGTGAAACCTTGAGGGCGAAAAACCCTACTACATTTACTAAGAGGCTGCTGTGCCAGGCACTACATTTTACATCTCTAATCTTAAGACAGCCCTTAAGACAATTATCACCTTTTATAGAACAGGACAGGGGCTCAGAGATTTTGTAACATGCTGGAGTTGTATGAAGATCTGTCTGACTCAGGCACACTCTTTTTACTACTAGTAAGCTTAACTTCAAAGGTTAAATAATGGCCACAGAAGATAACTGGCACATGTTACGTGCTAGAAGCCCCTTTCCCACCTCACATCTTGTACCGGAATCCAAAGTGTCTTCTATGGGCATCTATACTGCTACAAGATTTTCCAGGGTAGTTGATTTCAAGAATATCCAGTGGTTATCCCCAAAAGTATATTCAAACAGACCACATGACCTGACTTGTGTTTTGAAAACGTGGTCGTTTGTGCCTATTGGGCTTCAACCTCAAATGGGAAGCAGGGCAGGCGAGAGCTACGGTCATCCCCGCCCGCAGCACCGACCCCCAGAACATTCTAGGCATTTATAGGCGTCGGACCACACGGGGTCACTCTGGACGGAGGAACGTGTTTTATTGGTTCCTTCAGTTCACTACATCCGATGGTCCCGGCCCACTACAGGGACGTGAAAGCGTCAGTGCAGGGTTTGTGGGGAACGTGCTCACCCGGCGGCAGGTCACCGGGCCGGGACTCCCCGACAGGCCCATGGAAGAGAAAGGCTGCCCCGGACTCCAGCGCCGGAGCAGAGGTCCCAGGGCCCACTGGGGCAGGTTCCGGCTTACGCTGACCTCCCGCCGCCGGCGCCCATCCAGTTCTTCCTCCAGACCACGTTCTCCTGCGTGGCCGCTGCCTCCTGCAGAGTGGCCAGCACTAACTGCTTGTTCCTGGCTGTCTCTTCCCTGCCCCGCGGGTCCTGCCCCGGCATCTCCTGCGGGCAGGAAGAGAGGTTCGTAGTCCGGGTCGGGTCCCAGGCCCGGAGCTCTCTGCCTGTCCGTCCACCCCAACTCAGACAACAAACTGCTCCCACCTTAAGCATCGCCTGAATCTGCTCCTCTCCCGGGGTCACGAGGACAAAGAGCGCGGAGCCCACGCCAGCCCCCACGCCCAGGATTGCGCCCGCAACCAGCGCTTTGCGAAAAGCCGCCATGGCCGTCCGCGCGACCAACGAGGCGCCTCCCGCAGCCTAGAAAGGCAGCCACTGTCGCACCGCCTCCTGCGCAGGCTAGAGCGACCCACAGAGGACACCCTAGAGAAGGAACGGACTAGAGAAAGCCTGATCAGCGAAACGTTTAGAATCTAGAGTGCCTGGGTGTGAAGACTAGATTTGGCTGAGACGGTTGAGCGTGTCAAGAAAGTATTGGCGCAAAAAAAAAAAAAAAGAGAGAGAGAGAAGGTGTTGGCGCCGAGGGCGAAGCGCGGGGCTCATTGTCATGAAATCTGGAGTGGGATTACTAGGGGAAGAGTGCCTGTCTTCATGGTTGCTGTGGGTTTTACCATTAACTGCCCAGTTATGAAATTTCTTAATCAATAGAGGGCTAGGGCTGTGCCCTGTGGTTTCCTACAATAACTTGTGCTTTTTCAATACACATAGTGGACATCCAGATACTTAGACACATCAATCTATTGACCCCCTTGAATCCCTTCAACTCCTGAACAAAAACTCAAAGCCAAGTGTACTGGGTGGGAGAAAGGGTACATTTACATATTTCTTTCTTTATTGTACTTGTTAGTAAACTTGTTACATTTCTCATCATGGTATATACTCTTGGCATTTTTCCCCCCCTGAAATCGTGAAAACTCTGTAACATACCAAATTATAGTTTAGAGAAAAAAATACCTCTTAGTTGTGTAACTCTGGACAAGTCTTATTTAAGTTCTTTGTGCCCTGGTTTCTGCATCAGAAAATGGGGCTAATAACAGTATCTCATCGTTTTAGGATAATTAAATGAGTTTATATAGAGAGCCTTTAAAACAGTTCCTGGCAAATAGTAAATACCACATAAATATTCATTAAATAAGATATAAGAAGCATGGGGGGGACCTAGTCGGCAAAGACATCAGGAAGTTCCAAGTTTATTAAAAAGGCTCTTCACTCACAGCGTTTTAATCCAGATGCCCTTGTTGATATCCCTATTGCCTTGCCCAGTGTTACCAAGGAATGAGTAAAAATAAAGCTCTTCTCCCACCTCTTCAGATTTTCTCCTCCCCTGGAAGGCCCATAATCTCCTAGCATGTCATCCACCTCTCTTCAGAAGTGATTAAGGGGCCAGGCTCCACAGAAGATTAAAGGGGCAGTCTATGGGGTACAATGGGCAGGGGTTCAGCACTCTGATTTCAACCACCTTGCACTCTCTAAGAATCAGCACCCATGGACCTTGTGCCAGGGAGCAGTGAGGATGGGCCTTGGCCTAAAGATAGCCCAGGCTCCTTCCAGCATCCAGAAAGTCCTAGGCTCTCTGGAAGGACAGAGGAGAAATTGACAGTGTTGAAAGTCACCAAGATGGTCAGGTTAGTACTTCCCCACCCTGTGTCCCGCTGCTGGCTCATCCTCCAATTTGGCCCAAGCCCTTTGCTACCTCCATGCAGGTTGTCTCTCAAAATACCCATCTGCCCTCCATTGTGGTAGAAGCCTCTGAGGTAAGTGAAGAAGAATGAACTCCGGTGGCCACATGAGGAGCTGCTGTTACTGATGATGAGGAAGAAGAGGCTGAGGTCTTCCAGGACCAAAGTGAAGAGCCAGGTGAGGGAAGTGGCTGGTTCAATAGGGCCCGTGTGACCTGGATGTTCTGGGCAGGACCAAGATGGAGAACTCAGTTGTGGTCCCTCCACTAAGCAGCGCCAGGCACAGTAGATGTTCAGAAAAACATAGTTAAGAAAAAATGCTGACGTGCAAGAGAAAGGTCAAGGTGGTTGGAATAGTTGACGAACTTTAGAGGGGGTAGTCCTGATATCAGATGGACCATGGCTTTTAATATATATTTTTAAATATTTATTGATTATTGTGAAGGGAAAAAAGATAAAATTATCCCAAATCCGATTACCCACATAGTTAACATTTGGGGAGTCTTCTGTTCTAGATTTTCCCATGTCTGTACAATGTTATAGAAACTTTTGGGGCAGGAGGATTTACTACGTGCCACACACTATGCTAAACACTTTTACCTCATGATTTTCAGAACCCACTGAGGGAGGTATTTTTCCCCTCATGAGGACACTGAGGCTGTGAAGTTAGGCTCTTCATTTTAATTGCTATGTTATTTTTTCATAAGCAAAAATTAAAATTTTGTGGTGTTCTGGGTTTTTTAGTAAAATGTGATTTATTTGATCTGAAGTGAAACAGAAGCATCACAAATTCATTTTATCTTTTAAAAATTCAATATTATCAGGAATATTTTTCACTATTAATGGGCTCTTTAACTCCCTACCCCCTACCCCACCCACCAGGCTGGATTTGGAGCCCACTGGACCCCAGATCTCCCTTAAGAACCTTTAACCCAGAACTCAGCTGGAGGCAAGAACAGATAGAACAAGATGCCTCCTGGATTCTTGAGGACAGTGAATGTCAGGAAGCCCCCAACCCCTGTCTTCTCTGGCACCCAGCAACAGGCTTCCATGTCTGCAGAAGCCGCTTTATGGACTACTCCCATCTCTTGCCTCCCAGGAGCTTTGAGCGTAAGTAGTTTATTCTGTTCTCTCCCTTGAACATTTCACCTAGGTTTGTTTATGGAGCCCTCCTACCCATCCTTTCACAGATGAGACAAATGAGGCTTAGAGGTTAGGCCACTGGGCCACACGTCAGTTAATGCTGGGAATTGGATTAAGAATTCCTATCTGCTGCTTTTAGGATTTCTTAGTTGGGGGTGGAGAATGAGCCACTTGTACCTTCTCAATTCAGTACTCATCTTGTGCCTGGCCCTGCTAATGTTCACCTATGTAATCCCATAACTCCAGGTACTATTCCTACCTTGCTGATGAGTAAACTGGGGCACAGAAACAGTCAATACTATGTGCACCCAGCTAGTGAATGTGGAAGCCAGGACTGAAATCCTCCCTTTCCAGCCATTTTGCAAAAGCAAAGCTCTACCACTTCTCACCCAACAGAAACACTAGGGTCAGGACTAAAAGTCTTTATTGAGAACCTTGAACCAAGTAAGCAAAGTAGGTGATGCCCCTGAAAGGGCCAAGCTCCTGCACAGTCACAGTCCAGCCTTGAGATCCCTGCTCCAGGCAGGGCAGCCGCACATCAGGGTCCTCATCTGAGAACTGAATTAAGGTCCCCTGGGGGCTAAGGACCCTCAGGCATTCTGACAGCAGCTGGTAAGCCCCAGGCAGGCCACCCCGGGCAACAGCATCCCAGGTGCCTTTGTCCAGCACTAGTTGAAAGGAGCCTGAAGAAGCTACGGGCTCCAGGTTCTGGACATCAGCCTGCATGAAGTGCAAGCGGGAGGCAGGGTGCCCAGGATTCAGGGGTGTTTGGCCTTGGCCACCTTCCAGGAGTCTATTCATGTGGGCCACAGCCACAGGAGAGAAGTCCAGCCCCAGCACGTCCACAGGGTGCGGGCACTTGGTGTAGAGGCCTGTACACAAGCTCGAGGTCCCACAGCCCACGTCTAACACACGCAGTGGACAGGCAGCTCGGGCACCCTGCAGCAGCGGCAGGAGGAGCCCTTGGGCTTCCTCGTACCCAAAGAACCAGTCGAAGGTGGGGACGCTGCCCAGAAGGGACTGGGCGTGGAGTTTATCCCAGAGGCAGCGGTCTGCCAGGCAGCTACCAGCCAGGGAGCCTGTGGACACGAGTGGAAGGCATGTGTCACCCGGAGCCCAAGTTCTATCAAAGGGCTGCAAAAAAGGCGCAATGTAACCAGAGGTTTTAAGAGCCACCATTTCAGGGACTAGACTCGGGCGTCATTTAGAACCCAGCTTGCCCTCCCACTGTGTCCATTCCTACCCAAGGCGCGGCGCGTCCCCGCAGCCAAGGTCGCCACGTGGAGGGTTCCGCGCAGCGCAGCCATCCACAGGTGCACGCAAGGTCGGCCAGAGAACGTTCTGCGCAATGTCGCCAGCACTCCGGCAGAAGCCTGAAGTCCAAGGGAAAATTTGCAAAATCCGCTTTGCGAAATAATGTGCTCGTACAGCTTCCCTAACTCTGCGGCCTCGGAAAAAAAAAGAACGCGGACACACACCTACTACGGTACCAACGGCCTTTATTGATGCAAACCTGAAGTGGAAGAGGAAGGGGATACGACAGCTCCGGCACCTGGGGCGGCTTCACAGACCTGAAATCAAAGGAGAAGTCATGAGCACCCCAGAGAGGAGCCCGCTGAACCTTGCTCAGTTGTGCCCTGCTTCTTGGAGCCTTGTGTCCCGGCGCTTGAGGATAGAACCGGCGGACTGGAGGCCGCCGGCACCGAAGACATGACGCCGAGGGGGCCGGAGCCCTTTCCCTCTACCTCCATACATTACGGGGATCGAGACCGCACACCCGATCCCCGCCAAGAAGAGGAGGGTCCGCAAGCACAGCCCAGAAGCCTCCACCCCACCCCACGGCCGCGAAGACAAGGACACAGAACCAGCACTTACTTCGTCGTAGCCCTCAAAAGGATCAAAAGCCGGCCCATTTCCTTTATATAGTACCAGGACCCGCCCCCAAGCTACAATTGGCTCGTGGAGGACTGTGGGGCGGGGACTATAGGGACCTCGCGCAGAGCGGAAATACGGATCCCGAGTCGGCTACGCGGCTCAGCGATGGGTGCCCCGGGAGGGAAGATCAACCGGCCCCGAACGGTGACCGTGTGGGAGTGCCAACTTTATTTCCCTAGTGTCCCGGAGCCCTCTAATCTCGCCCCAGATAGAATCGATAGGCCTGAGTCGACGGTGCGGGGGGTATCAGGTCGCGGTGCGCGGCCTCGGTCTGACTAGCATCTTCCTTCTTCGCAGGAGCTGAAGAAGAAACTGTTCAAGCGACGGCGTGTGTTGAACCGGGAGCGGCGACTGAAGCACCGGGTGGTCGGGGCTGTGATAGACGACGGGCTGATCACGCGGCACCACCTCAAGAAGCGGGCGTGAGTGCCATGCCTTCTTCTCGGTCCTCCCTACCGAGTCTCCTTCCCCCTCCCTGCCCAGCTCCGGAGCAGCTAACACCTCTCGGCTTTCGTTGTGCACTCGCGTTTGTGCGAGGAACGTGCCTGCTGTGTTTGTGCCTAAACTCTGCTAGCCTCTCCTCTGTACCAGTAGGTCACAAACTTTCTCTGGGTCTTGGACCCGACTGAGAATCATAAGGAGAGCTGTCAACTCTCCCATCTCCCCACGAAAAATTGTACATTCACTTGGACTTTTGTAAGTACATTTTAAAGCTGAGACAGAAGTCTGCATACAATGGATGAATTTTCACATAGGCGCATGTGGGGTTTTGCATATAAATTTCAAGGCCCCCTGAATCTTGGGGGAAGAGTTCCCATCCCATCCTTTCATTGGCTTCTTCATTATCAATGTAATACATAATAAAGGCTTTTGTCCCTGGTTTCTGGTACAGAGCCCCTAAAACCCTTGGAGTGATAGTGCCTTTGTTTCATTAGGAACCCCTTTTGAGCACACCTAAGTTTATGTTAATGAGTGACAGAGTGGGGCTGTTCACCAGCAAAACCCAGTGGTTAGAGGATTGGAAGTGTAAACCCCACCCACTGAACTCTGGGAAGTGGATTGGGGACAGGTGTGGTTGCTGGCTAGTAAGCTCTATTAAAAACTCGAAAAACAGAGATTTGATGAGCTTTCTGGTTGGTGAACTGATGGAGGAGCTGCGGCGGTGGCTCACCTGGAGAGGGCATGGAAGCTCTTGGCCCCATCCCCATACCTTGCCCTGTGCATCTCTTCCATCTGCCTGTTTCTGAGTTGTATCTTTTTATCATCAATTGGTAAATGCAAGTAAATGTTTCCCTGTGTTCTGTGAGCAAAGTATGGTATCTGAGAAGGGGTTTATGAGAATCCTGATTTATAGCTGATGGGTCAGAAGCACGGGTAATAACATACTATCTCTAGGTAGATAGTGTCAGAATTGAGTTAAATTTGTAGGACACTCAGTCACTGTCCTCTGAGAATTGGAGAATTGCTTAATGTGGAAGAAAAAGAAAAAGTCCACATGTGGTGTCAGAAGTATTGAGAGTAGAGAAAAATAGTTTTACCTTACAAGTTTCTACAATATACTAAAATTTAACATTTAAATGGTAAATACTTTATGTGTTGAGAGTAAACTCACTACCTTAGAGCCCAGATTTTCAAACAGTTCTTTGACGTGGATCCAAAGACCTTTTCAATAGCCAGAACAACTTGTGTGGTTCATGTTACCGTGCATCTTTGCTTCTACCAAACTTTCAGGTCCAGTGCACGTGCCAACATTACTCTGTCTGGGAAGAAGCGCAGAAAACTCCTCCAGCAGATCCGGCTTGCCCAGAAAGAGAAAGCAGCCATGGAAGGTGAGGCAGGGCACAGAGGTGGGGTGAGGGGGCAGCCTTGGGACCCCAAGGGGATCCCCTTGGGTTCTTTACTGCTTCTTCTTTCTCTTTGCTCAGTGGAAGCCCCGGCAAAGCCAGCCAGAACTACTGAACCACGGCCCAAATCGCAAAAGAAGACAAAAGCCCCCCAGGATGTAGACATGGAGAACCTTGAAGATGGGAGTTAAATCTCTCACCCTTTTTACCAGAAGATTCTCAACTGGAGCCAGGAGGACTCAGTGGGTGTTTCAGAAGACTTTGGAGAAAACATTGCACTTTTTCACTCTCCCCAGATTCCTCTTCCATAATGGCCTCGTGAACTGCCATGGAGGGATGTGTTGCAAGGAAGAGTGCAGAAGAAAGTTCGGAGAGGGGGCTCCTCAGCAGTCAAGTCCATTGTAATAAAGTCTTAGAGTTCGCACTGAGATGTGTGTGATTAAATGTAGGGAATAGCTTGGGCCATGATTTACCAATTTTTAGCGTTTTGCTATACGTGTTTTATCACATTCTACATGCAAATATGTATGTGTGAGTGTGTATCTTTGTTGTCTTTGCTAACTCATTTAAAAATGAAATGCAGAAATTTCATCCCAAAGGACATTGTTTTTTTTACCCCCCTTCTTCCGCCTCTCCCCCCTCCCCCGCCCCGCAGTTCAAGCCGTTGTTGCTCAGTCTTGTTGTGTAGGACACAGCTCCCTGGCCCATGCTGGTATTATGAGCCTTGTGCTCCCTCTTGCTGAGGCAGTCGGTGGCTCACGACACTCAAGGTAGCCCATGGCAGTACACAGCAGCTGGCAGCAGCTCAAGCCAACCTCCAGCTGCTCACAGCAGCCCAGCTCCAGGGAGAGCTGTTGTTCACAATCTTAGCTGTAGAGGGCACAGCTCACTGGCCCATGTAGGAATGGAATCTGTGACCTAGGCGTTAGGAGCACGGCACTCCAACCACCTGAGCCACCAGGCTGGCCCAGGACATTCTTCTATATAGCAAAAATACTATTATCACACCTAAGACGTTTAACATCGGTGAAATAGCTAATATTCAGTTTTTTATATTCAAATTTCCTCAGTTCCAGTACTGTTCTTTATAGCTATTTACCCCGCTTAATCCAGAGGCCAACCAAGGATTGTATATTACATTTCATTGTCATGTTTCTTTAGTCTCCTTCAATTGAGAACAGTAGCCTACCTTGTCTTAGATGATGGTATTTTGAAGAGTCCAGCCTAATTTTGTTTATTTAAGAATATCCCACAAGTTCGGTTTGAGTGTTCCCATATGTTTCTTCATAATTAGGTTTAGGTTAAGCATTTTGGGGGGTTAAATTCTACACAGCTGCTTTTGTTTATATTCCACTGTATTACATCAGGAAGTACAGTGGACCCTTGAACAACACAGATTTGAACTATACAAGTCCACTTAAACGCAGATTCTTTTCAATAAGTACTGTAAATGTATTTTCCTTATTTTTTTAAAAAAAATTTTATTGGGGAACAGTGTGTTTCTCCAGGGGCATTGTCCCATCAGCTCTAAGTCGTTGTCCTTCAATCTAGTTGTGGAGGGCGCAGCTCAGCTCTAAGCCCAGTTGCCGTTTACAATCTTTAGTTGCAGGGAGTGCAGCCCACCATCCTATGTGGGAATTGAACTGGCAACCTTGTTGAGAGCTCACGCTCTAACCACCTGAGCCATCCGGCTGCCCCATTGGTAGCTCAGCGACAGCTCCTTGTCTTCAATCTACTTGTGAAGGGCGCAACTCACTGGCCCATGTGGGAATCAAACCGGTAACCCTGTTGTTCAGAGCTCCTGCTCTAACCAACAGAGCCATCTGGCCGGCCCTCCTTATGGTTTCCTTAACATTTTCTTTTCTCTAGCTTACTTCATTGTAAGAATACAGTATATAATGCATATAACATGCAAAATATGTATTAATTGACTGTTATTGGTGAGACTTCTGGTCAACAGTAGGCTAGTAGTTAAGTTTTGGGGGAGTCAAAAGTTATATGAGGATTTCTGACTGTGGGAGGACGGTCAACATCCCTAACCCCCACTTTCAAGGGTCAACCGTGTATAATATCAGTTTGTTTCATTGATGATTCTAATGGGTAGTGTGGTCACACAGCAGCCTAGCCGTCTGTCCCCCCCCAACCTTTCCCTAAGGAAAGAAGAAGTTGTGGGACTGTGCCTCTCTGGGGTTCAGTTTATAATATCCTGAGTCTCTCCATCTGGTCTTCAAGAGAAGGGTCTGCAGTCAACGGCGAGTAAGGTTCCTCGCGGGAGGGACAACTCAAGCCAGATGGGACCCCGTTGAGACCCCAATGAGCTGTAATAAGAAATAATAAAAAGCAGCCTTGCCCCTCCTTCCTCTTGTTCTTGTGGGAAGCTGCTGCTGGCCCCTGCTACTCCCTCTCACCTTATTGTGAGAGAGGCCAGTTAGAGCGATAAGATCTAGTTCTTTCTGCTCAGCTCATGGGACAGTTTCACCATGAGAGACTCTCTCCCCCAGGGTGGTGCATACCACACCTTAGTCATTTTGGGACGACATGCTTCGGATGCTTTGGGACAAACAGTTGGGTATTGAAATCATTTTTTTTAAATGGTGTAAAACATTTTCAACATCTTAGTATGGCCAATTTTCTCCCTGTGCCCAAGGCGGGAAGGAACTTGCTATGAAGAGTTTCTCAATCTGGCATTATACTAAGTCTTTTACATAAATGACCTCAAGTGGTTTTTGCACAAAGTCTGTAAGATATGAGACATCATGCTCATTTTATATAATAGATTAATAAAGGGGGGGGGACTCCAAACAGCTGGTCACTTGCTCAGGGTTACATTGCTAATAGCAGGCGTGAAGCCACATCTGTCCAGCCCCAAAATGAGCACGTTCAGATTATGAAATCCTCAAGAGCAAGGATCACACAGTAGTCTTATAGCTGGAAAAACTTATGTGGTGCAAAAGCCTCCTTTTACAGATCAAAAGTTGAGGCCCAGAGAAGAGAAGTGTTGGGTCCAAGTTTGAGGCAGAAATTGCCTCATATTTACTATCTTAAAACAGTTCTTGCCGGTAGGTGGTACATACACTTTGTGAGTGTTTGAACTTCTAAAATTTAAGAACAAATGAAGAATAATTAGTCATTTGGCTTTCAAAATACAATCACTTCAAAAGTATGTTTAGGTCCAGTTCCAACAAAAATAAAATTAAATTCTTCAACAAAGACCTGTTTTTATGAAATAGGAAACAGAAAAAGAAAAAAAGTATCTTTAGGACCTACCATCTGGTGTGATTTTAACTCACACTTCCATTGAGAGCAGCAAGCCCTCTGGTTAATACAGGCCTCAGAACCTACTTTCCTTTTCATTTATTCAACTGGCTACTTATTAAGAACCCATTAAGTGCCAAGCAACACTGCTGTAGGTGATGAAGATAGCCTTTAACAAAATAGGCAAAATCCTTATTTTCAAAGAGCTTATTTTCTGGAGTTTATTCAACAAATATAACAAAAAATACCTAATGCTTATTAAGAGCTCGCTTACTATCGCAGGCACTAAGTGCTATACAACGGAACATACGTACTACCCACCCGGTTTCAACTTTCACAACACTGTGAGGTAGTTGTACTATTATCATCCTCATTTACAGAGGAGGAAACAGGCATAGAGAGGTTAAGTACCCAGTCAGTAAGTGAAATAGCTGGAATTTAGGTAGACTGGCTGGAGTGGGGACTCTTGATGAGGTGTACTAACTCCTCACAGAGTTACCAAGCTTCCGTTCTGCAGCCATGGGGATGTGAGGTACAAAAGTCCCTACACTAGGAGGCTAGGGAGACAGCAAAGCCTAAACAATGGAGACTGATAAAAGGGTTGTAGTGCCAACGTAGGACTGGGAAGATACCTGGACTTCCTCTCCCCCCTCTCTATCCTTCTCTTCACCTTCTCTTACGAATTGTCTCTTCTTTCTTTCCCTCTCTTTTCCGCTCTTCCCTCCCCTTCCTTTAACTGTCACTGTTTCCTAATTAAAATGTCGCCTAATGCTTCATTTTTTAAAAAAACTTGTGAAGTTGAACATTTTGTATTTTGGGCTGTAGTAGAAATGATTAAAGCCAACTGTGAATGGCAGCAGCTAGCATTAGTTTGTGTATCGATGGCCCTTTGGGGAGAAAAAAAAGAGGTTGCATGGAGGGCGGGTTTACTTCCCGTTGTGATCTTCGCAGCCTGGCTGTGGGACCTTGGCACCGTAGGCACTGTGCGGAACCAATATATGAGAGCCGCGGAACACGCCGGATTGGTTTTCTTGAGAGGCCTCGTCGCTTGTTCCTTTCAGGTTTCCCGTCAACGCGCATGCGCTGCCTGCGCTCCGCCGCTCCCGCCTCGGGCTCGGGCTAAGGGCTCCGGGATGTCCGCGTTGTGCGACCCTCCCGGGGCCCCAGGGCCTCCCGGGCCTGCCCCGGCCACCCACGGTCCCGCGCCGCTCAGGTAGTCAGAGCCCCTGGCATCTTCCCCCACCGCGCGGCCCCGCGCCGATCCCCAGCTTTCTCGGCAGAAACCCAGGTCCTACCTCGAGAACTCGCGTCAGGGTTCTCAGAGATTCCTGGTTGGGTCTTCCCAGAACTCAGGGACTGCCTCACCAAAACTCTGGGCTCCAGTGCCCTCACTCCAAAGATCTCGGTACTGCCTCCCCTTAAGCCCCAATGCCTAGGTAACCCGGACCCTCGCCTTGCTCTCCCAAGAGTTGGGGATACCAGAATTCTTGGGAACCCTGCCCCTTTTAGACCGGAGGGAACCCAGGGTCTCCTGACTTCATGGAGACTCTCTGAGCACCCAGGCCTAGACACCTGCAGAGTGCTTCCTTCTAACCTTTTCCTGGCCTTCCAACGGAGACACTCCGCTCACGTTAGGGTGGTATTTGTTTATTTATTTATTTATTTTGAGGAACCAGAGAGGAATGGCACAGTCAGAACCCTGTCAGCCCTCGGAGGATACTGTCTTCTTTGGCAGAAAGGGCAATCAACAAGAGGAAGGAGCTTCTAAACCTCTTAAGACTGAACCCATATGTTTTGGGAGGAGAAGGGTTGAAAGGCATTGCCTTGTCTGTGCCCTGGGACATCCTGATTCCTAGGCACATTGATGGTGCTGGAAAGGTGGCTGTCGTTGATATGGAATCCAAGTGGTGGGTGGTTAGGATGCTTGCAGATATTAGGAGGGAGAGCCCTTAGTAAGGGGCAAGTTTGACCTTAAGATTTTCTTTCCATTAAGGGTAAAATTCAGAGTGCTTGTATTCTGGTGGGGAGTGCAGTCAAGTTAGTAAGGTATTTTTAAAGCAGATATTATACGAACACAATATACTCAGTCAATTCAACAGAAATTTATTGAGTACTTCCCATATACCATGCACATCCATAGAAGGGAATTCAGTGTTAAAATTTTAACACACAATGGTTACCCTCTTGGAGCTTATAGTCTAATTACTTAACTTTGGTTTCCATATCTGTAAAATGGGATCATAATAGTACTTACCTTATTGGGCTGGATTGAAATAATACATATCAAGTATTTAGAACAGTACCTGACACATTCTAAGAGTTACCTACTATTATTATTATTGAAAGAAAAATAGATAGCATTTATTGACTGAGTAGTGTGAAATAGATACAGTGCTTAAGTGTTTTATGAACATTATCTCATAAGGGGAGGTATAGTTAGCCTTATTTTACATAAAAAAGAAACAACTTCATGGAGGGAAGGGAATGTAACTTGCCCAACATCTCCCAGCATGCTAAGTCTGCTTCTCTTGTTTCCTTATAGTGCTCAGGAGCTGTCCCAGGAAATCAAGGCTTTTCTGAGTGGCGTCGACCCCATTCTGGGCCACCAACTCTCAGCCCGGGAACATGCTCGCTGTGGTCTTCTCCTGCTCCGCTCTTTGCCACCTGCTCGGGCTGCCGTGCTTGACCACTTGCGAGGCGTCTTTGATGAGAGTGTCCGGGCCCACCTGGCTGCCCTGGATGAAAGCCCTGTGGCTGGCCCACCTCATCTCCGTCCACCCCCACCCTCCCATGTCCCTGCTGGGGGACCTGGTCTAGAGGACGTGGTGCAGGAAGTGCAGCAGGTGCTATCTGAGTTCACCCGGGCCAACCCGAAGGCCTGGGCACCTGTGATTAGTGCATGGTCCATTGACCTCATGGGGCAACTCAGCAGCACATACTCAGGCCAGCACCAGCGTGTGCCCCATGTCACTGGCTCTCTCAACGAATTGCTGCAACTGTGGATGGGCTGTCCGGCCACACGCACATTAATGGACATCTATGTTCAGTGCCTCTCGGCTCTCATTGGTAGTTGCCCAGATGCCTGCGTGGATGCCTTGCTGGATACCTCTGTCCAGCATTCCCCACACTTTGACTGGGTTGTGGCCCATATTGGCTCCTCTTTTCCTGGCACCATCATCTCCCGAGTTCTCTCCTGTGGCCTTAAGGACTTCTGTGTTCACGGTGGGGCTGGAGGTGGAGCTGGTGGCAGTGGTGGCAGCTCTTCCCAAACCCCTTCTACAGACCCCTTCCCTGGATCTCCTGCTATCCCTGGGGAGAAGCGGGTGCCCAAGATTGCCTCAGTTGTTGGCATCCTAGGGCACCTGGCCTCCCGCCACGGAGACAGCATCCGACGGGAGCTCCTGCGAATGTTCCATGATAGCCTGGCAGGGGGCACTGGGGGCCGGAGTGGGGACCCCTCCCTTCAGGCCACAGTTCCCTTTCTCCTGCAGCTGGCAGTCATGTCACCAGCTTTGCTGGGCACAGTCTCTGGAGAGCTGGTGGATTGCCTTAAGCCCCCAGTTGTGCTGAGCCAGCTGCAGCAACACCTGCAGGGATTTCCCCGAGAAGAGCTGGACAACATGCTGAACCTGGCTGTGCACCTGGTGAGCCAGGCCTCGGGGGCAGGTGCCTACCGCCTGTTGCAGTTCCTGGTGGACACAGCCATGCCTGCCTCAGTCATTACCACCCAGGGCCTGGCTGTGCCAGACACTGTGCGTGAATCCTGTGACCGGCTGATCCAGCTGCTGCTGCTACACCTGCAAAAACTTGTTCATCACCGGGGAGGGTCTCCTGGGGAAGGTGTGCTGGGCCCACCTCCACCCCCCCGCCCTGTGCCCTTTCTAGATGCGCTAAGAAACCATGTTGGAGAGCTGTGTGGAGAGACGTTACGATTGGAACGGAAGCGCTTTCTCTGGCAACACCAGCTCCTGGGCCTGCTCTCTGTCTATACGCGGCCTAGCTGTGGACCTGAGGCCTTGGGCCACCTCCTGAGCCGAGCCCGAAGCCCTGAAGAGTTGAGTTTGGCCACTCAATTATATGCAGGGCTGGTCGTCAGTCTCTCTGGCCTCCTGCCCCTGGCCTTCCGAAGCTGCCTGGCTCGGGTGCATGCAGGGACTTTGCAGCCTCCCTTCACGGCGCGGTTCCTGCGCAACTTGGCACTGCTAGTGGGGTGGGAACAGCAGGGTGATGAGGGTCCTGCAGCCCTAGGGGCCCGGTTTGGGGAGTCTGCCTCAGCCCATCTGTCTGACCTGGCTCCTCTCCTGCTACATCCTGAGGAGGAAGTAGCTGAAGCTGCTGCCTCCCTCTTGGCCATTTGTCCCTTTCCTCCAGAAGCCCTGTCCCCCTCCCAACTCCTGGGACTTGTCAGAGCTGGAGTGCATCGCTTCTTTGCCTCTCTGAGGCTGCATGGCCCCCCAGGTGTGGCTTCAGCCTCCCAGCTTCTTACCCGGCTCTCTCACACCTCCCCTGCTGGGCTTAAGGCTGTCTTGCAGCTGCTAGTTGAGGGAGCCTTACATCGCGGCAACACAGAACTATTTGGAGGGGAATTGGATGGGGACAATGAGACTCTTTCAGCTGTCTCAGCTTCTTTGGCTTCTGCCTCCCTGTTGGACACAAACCGGCGGCACACTGCAGCTGTGCCAGGTCCTGGAGGGATTTGGTCTGTTTTCCACGCTGGAGTCATCGGCCGTGGCCTAAAGCCACCCAAGTTTGTCCAGTCACGGAATCAGCAGGAAGTGATCTATAACACCCAGAGCCTCCTCAGCCTCCTGGTGCACTGCTGCAGTGCCCCTGGGGACACTGAATGTGGGGGTTGCTGGGGGGCTCCCACCCTGAGCCCGGAGGCAGCCAAAGCAGTGGCAGTGACCTTGGTGGAGAGTGTGTGTCCTGATGCAGCTGGTGCTGAGCTGGCCTGGCCCCCTGAGGAGCACGCCAGGGCCACCGTGGAGCGGGATCTCCGCATTGGCCGGCGCTTCCGGGAACAGCCCCTGCTCTTTGAGCTTTTAAAGCTGGTAGCAGCTGCTCCCCCAGCCCTGTGTTACTGCTCCGTGCTGCTGCGCGGGCTGCTGGCCGCCCTCTTGGGCCATTGGGAAGCCTCTCGCCACCCTGATACAGCCCACTCCCCCTGGCACCTGGAGGCATCCTGCACCCTGGTAGCTGTCATGGCTGAGGGAAGCCTCCTGCCACCAGCCCTGGGTAATATGCACGAGGTATTTAGCCAACTGGCACCTTTTGAAGTGCGTCTGCTGCTGCTCAGTGTCTGGGGCTTTCTCCGGGAGCATGGGCCCTTGCCCCAGAAGTTCATCTTCCAGTCAGAGCGGGGCCGCTTCATCCGGGACTTCTCCAGGGAGGGTGGGGGTGAGGGTGGACCCCATCTAGCTGTGCTGCACAGTGTCCTCCACCGCAACATTGACCGCCTGGGCCTTTTCTCTGGCCGTTTCCAGGCACCTTCGCCATCCACTCCACTTCGGCAGGGGACATAGCCTTTTCCATGCTCCAGAAGCTGAGGGAGTTTGAGCAGTGAGACGGCGCTAAGGTGCTGCAGAAAGATGAAGGTTTCTCTTCTAAGACCTTGGCGTAAGGAGCGCTGTCACTTTTTTCTTCCCCCACCTTTTTTTTCTAAATAAAATTTGCCGATTTGAGAAAAACAGAGTCCAGTGCCTCTGTCTGATGCTTAGAGCTGGTAAAGTAGGACAGCTCCAGGCTCTGGACAATCCCGCCCCTTCCCTTCAGCCACGCCCCTTGCGAGATTTTAGAGTGCGCGCTCCGCCAATGGGACAGCCGCCCGACCGTTCTCGGGTCGGGCCAATCCGAAAGCCGGAAGGGGCGGGCGCTAATATACGTGGCTCAACGCGCGCGGGGGGAAGGGAGGCTCCGGGTCAAGGAGCAAACCCGGCACAAGATGGCGGCGGTAGCGGCAGTGGCGGCGCGTAGGAGGCGGTGAGGAGCCCGGAACCCGGGGACGCGCCCGGGACGCCCCCAGGCCCCCCAAGCCCTATATTTCTTATACTTGTATGTCCTCCTGAGACTCTACCATCCCCTGGCTTCGCGAGCACCTTTTGTCTCTCTGGAGGCGGCCTCAAGCGCCCCCAGCCTTCTCGCGGTAGATCCGCGCGGCGTTGGGGGCCCATGCTTCTGGTGCTCCCCGCTCCGGCGGTCAAGAAGGCCGCAGCTGTGCGCTCTCGTTGGCCTCGGCCGCTCTCAGCCGCCGCCGTCCCCTGGCAGCTCGCGGCGGTTAATGCTGCCGCCTCCTTCCTGCAGTGCGCGGGGCCATTGGGGCGGGGGACGAGACACGGCCCGGCCTCCGGGAATGCATCCTGCTGCCCTGCGGCCCCTCTGCCGGGCTGGAAGCAGCGCGGCAGCAGTCCCGCCTGCTCTACCCTTCCTGCCCTCCCCCCGGAGCCCCGTACCCTGCCCTTGTCTTCTTCACGTGGATACCAGCCCTGGCTTGTTCGGTGTTCACGCTCACTGGGCACTGCTGGGGCAGGGTCCAGTAAGTTCACAGTCTGTCTGGATGATGTTGCTCAAACACAACATGTAATAGAACGGTTTGGTCTGCGCTCTCGAGTTTATATTCCCGAAAAAACGGTTCGAAACAATCACCAGCGCCACAAAGCGTTTACCAGGATCTAACGGATGTACTAGGGTGGGAGAGGCGTGCAGCAATGAAAAAAGCGTGGGTCGTAAACCCAACTCTCTGGAAGCCTGTGATCTGAAACAATAAACGGGTGCCACTTGCCCCGAGGCTCATTCCTGATTTTGATTTTTGGACCATCTCTTGCTCAGGGACAGTCAAGGGATCCCTGAGTTCCTAGGGCCTTCCAACAGGTCACATCTGAAAGATCTTCTAGAAATCCTATCCCCGTTGACATCTTTCCAAACCCATTTTATAGATTGTGCAAATAGGACTCCAGAGCGTATTTAACTCACTGTACTTCTGGTTACTGCTGCTTTGGGCTGGTGGACCTGGGTTCAATGGGGCAGGGTGCCTGCTGCAGTCACTCCTCAGGACCTGGGCCACATTGCCTTGCTGTTGAATTTTCTGGTCATATTTCTTCTGCTTGTTTTGCTACTGCTTATTCCTTCTTGGCCTATTAAACCACAAGGCCTGGTGTTTTCCTCAGCTTTCTGCCTGGTCTGGCTAGCTTCGCACATTCTTCTGGAACCAGAGCACCTACTGTGTTCTGTGATCTTTCTGGTCATTTTCTTGCCCTTTAGCTTTCAAGCAGGTACTGAGACTAATGCTGGAGACAGTATGTATAATAGGCCCTACTCTTTAGTTTCCCTATTAGCAGGTTGCAAAGTTTTAATGCTTAGAAGAAGCCTGTGTTTCTGTTTGTATTTTTCTCCTCTGTTTGGAAGCTCTTGGACTACCTGCATCAGTCACTGGCAGAACATGTTTAAAATGCAGATTCCCGGGTTTCGGGAATCTTCATTTAATAAGCACTACAGGTGATTCTTAGCAGACACTAAAGTTTGAGGACCCCTATTTAGGATATATGCAGAATGGATGAATAGATCCTTCAAACTAACTAACAAGCCTACTAAGTCCCTTGTCTGTCATTTGGTACTACATTGGGGAAGTGCGAGTTTGTGTTAACCGTGGGGTGACGGTCCTCAGCGGGGCAGGCCCAGCTGGTGGTTAGTGCGCTGTATTGTGCATCGTGAAGAACATGAACCACAAAGTCAGAGCTGAATTCAATCCCAATTTCACCCCTTAACTAGCTGTTCACTCTTGGATGAATTATTGAACTTTTTATGCCTGTTTTCCCATCTGGGAAAAACCTCAACCCTACATTCACCAAGAAAATCAAAGGAAAAGAGGTAGTGTGTGTAAAGAAGTGATTCTGAGCAGTGGTTGCCCATGGGAGTTGTTTAGGGAGCTTTTTAAAAATTCTGATGCCCAGGCTTCTCTTCAGACCAGTTAGATCAGAATCACCGGGGTCTGGTTGTTGACACTTAAAAACTGCAGGCAGAGTTGAAAACTAGGGATAGAAAGCAGTTAGCCAGGCCCCTGAGAGAACAATAGGATTCAATACAAGTTAGCTATTGTTATTCTTTTCAGACTTAGGTAGCGACAGTGGTGACTTATTTTGAAGATACAGGAGTGGAGATCAGAGGATCAGGATGCTTGGGGTGCTAGGGGGTATTAGGACCATAGGAACTGTGACCAGCAGGCGTGCTGAGGGGACATCTTTTCCACTGGAACTCCACCCAGTGCCGTGGCCGTGGAAATGCCTTTTTTGTCTCCCTGTTCCATATACGTGGTACCACCGCTTCCCCTGGGGCTGGCTGTTATTGCTCCTTTCCTCTGAGATGCTGATGTAACCAGAGTCAATTCCAGGGTCTCTGAAGGCCAAGGATCTTTTGTCCGCTTCCCCTGCCTTTTTAAAGAAAAGGTATAAGTGAGCCAATTCCTCAGGCCTGACGCTTAACCCCATGCCCACTCTGCCTTCTTTTCTGTTTAATGGGACTCCATCTTTCTTCCTTCTTTTCTGAGCTCTTTTGGGGTTGTGGACTTTACCTCTGAAGGTGGGGCCCTTTCTGAACCCATGCTGATTGTGCCCTCTTTGTTCTTTTTCTCCTTAGGTCTTGGACAGGTTTGGTACTGGCTTGTTTAGGGATCTGCCTGGGAATTTCCCTTGCTGTGGATAGAAGCAACTTTAAGACCTGTGAAGAGAGTTCCTTCTGCAAGTATGATATTTCTAGTAGAGTGAGATGGAAAGTAGGGTAATGTGGGAAGTATCTATGGCAGACCGGGTAGCCTGGGGACACTACAGGTGATAGGGGGACCTATGGACATTGAGTGCCCTCCCACGTTCTTAACCATTTCACTTGGCAGGCGGCAGCGCAGCATACGGCCAGGCCTTTCTCCATACCGAGCCTTGCTGGACTCTCTGCAGCTTGGTCCGGATGCCCTCACAGTCCATCTGATCAACGAGGTCACCAAGGTCAGGGGAGAAAAGAGTCTGGCGTGTGTGTGGGGAATGGCTAAGGGCCAATTCGGGAAGGGGATCCTATAGCCAACATCTTGTCCTAGGCTAATCTTGGGACTTGTACTTTGTGAGGAATTCAGATCTCAGGTCCTTTAGGCAAAGGGCTAGGAGGAGGAGACCCCGCAGGAGGGAGTGGGTTTAGAGGGCAATCCATGGTGTAGTCCTCTCCTTTCTCCAGATTCAAACCTCTGCCCTGCAGGTGTTGCTGGTGCTGGAGCTCCAAGGGCTTCAAAAGAACATGACTCGGATCAGGATTGATGAACTGGAGCCCCGGAGGCCGCGATACCGCGTGCCAGACGTGTTGGTGGCGGATCCCCCCACAGCTCGGTAAATGTTTCCAGGGAAACCTATCCGTTTCCATAGCCCCTTTTTCCTTCCTGATGATTTTTTATTTGACAGCTGACTTTCTTTCCCACATTGGGATAATAGCTGACTAGCTCCTTGCCACTCTCCTCAACCTTTCTCTCTCTCTTCTCTGTTTCACTTATTTTCTCTTTCACCATTTAATCTTCATTCATTCAGTAGATACTGCTTCCTCTTCAGGTCCTGAGCTAGGTGCTAGCGACATAAGAGGAAATGAACAAGGCACAGATCTTGCCCTCGAGAAATACAGTGTCTCTGTTGTTCCTTCCTCCCTTCCCTTCTATTTCCTTCTCCCTGTCTCACTCATTTCTTTTTCCTCAGATATTTGGAATAAGATTACTCAAAATCTTAGGTCATGACTCACTGTCACCATTGTTCCATGCATGGCTAGTAAGTGTTGAATTTAGAAAATAACATAAATCCTCCACCCTTGAAACCCTCTACTTCCCTCTGCTTGTCACTGTCCTGTACCCCAGCGATGATCATTGCTCTGAAGTTGATCATCCCTTTGGCTTTTTGTTCTTAGAGTTGCATTGTGTGTGTATGTACACGAATACGTGTACATGCTTGTATATATGTGCCTAAGCAATAAATGATGTGGTTTTGTTCCTTTTTGAACTTTCTAGGGATAGTGTACTAATGAATGTCTTCTGGGATTTCCTTTTTTCACCTAACTTTATTTAACTCTGTTGCATGTAGCTCCAGTTCATTTTTTCTGCTGTATAATGTTGTATGCCTATATCCCGACTTATTTTTCCATTTCTGTGTTGATGGACATTTGGGTTGTTTCCAGTGTTTCGCTATACATGGTGTTGGCATGAACGTTCTTGTCCATGTCTCCTGTGTCCCTCTGCCGGAGTTTCTGTTTGGCATATAGCTAGGAGAGGAGCTAGAATATGGAAACGATCAACTTCCCAAGATAATGCCAGAGTGGCTTACCAGTTTACACTTCCACCTGTGGTATATGACAGACCCCATCGATCCATACCCTCCGCAACCCTTGGTGCTGTTGGACTTAATTTTTGTCAGTAGAATGGGTATAGAATGATACCATGTGGTGGTCTTGGCTTGGTTGTCTTTCCCAGTTTATTGAGATTGAGCGTCTCTTCATATGTTTATCTGTCATTCTGACTCACTGGCCTGTGAAATGGTAATTGCCACCTGTGGTTATTTTCCTTTTATGTTGTTTGTCCTTATTGATTTGTAGAAATTCATTAGTCTTGATATTAATTCTTTATCATTTATATTTATTTAAGCTATCTTTTCCAGGTTGTAGCTTATCATTTTATTTTATTTTTATTTTATTTATTTTTTATTGGGGAATATTGGGGAACAGTGTGTTTTTCCAAGATGTCAAGTCGTTTTTCAATCTAGTTGTGGAGGGCACAGCTCACTGGTCCACGTGGGACTCGAACCGGCGACCTTGGTGTTATGAGCACCACGCTCTAACCCCTGAGCCAACCAGTTGTCTACTGGTGTCTCAGCTCCAAGCTCAAGCCCGTTATTTCCCACTGGCCCATGTGGGAATTGAACCAGTGACCTTGGTGTTGTGAGCACCGCACTCTAACCACTGAGCCAACCTATCGCCATCTAGTGGCTCAGCTCCGAGCTCAAGCCTTTGTTTTCAATGTAGTTGTGGACGGCGCAGTTAGTTCACTGGCCCATGTGGGAATCGAACCGGCAACCTTGTTAAGAGCTCACGCTCTGACCAACTGAGCCATCCGGCCACCCCCTCATTTTATTTTCTTAAAGGTACCTTGAAAAAAATTTTATTTTAATTTTAGAATAGTTCTACATTCATAGGAACATTGCAAGAATGTTATGAGTTCCTATATATTCTCCATTCCTGTTTTCCCCTATTGTTAACATTAGTCTGGTACATTTGTCATGTCTAACGAGTTGGTACAGTTACTAACTAAGTCCATATTTTATTCAGATTTCCTGAGCTTTTACCTAATGCCCCTTTTTCTGTTGCAGGATCCCGTCTTGGATACCATATTATATTTAGTTGTATCTCCTTAGGCTCCTCTATCCTGGGGTAGTTTCTCAGACTTCTCTTGTCTTTTTATAAATAGAAGTTCTAAATGTTAGTGTTGTCAGATGGATCAGTCTTTTATCTTTTGCTGTTAGCATTTTCTAAGTTACGTTTAAGTAATCCTAATCTACCTCCAGTCATAATCTGTCTGGAGTTGATACTTGTATCTGTTATGAGGTAGGAATATGATAACATTATTTCCTACCCAGGAAATCTGTTTTTCATCTCCATTATTAAGTAATCCCCCTTAGTCCTCCTGACCTCACTGAGCTGCCGTGCTACCAATGTTCTAAGTATTCTTGGGTCTCTTTCCAGGCTCTTTATTTGGTTCCTTTGGTGAGTTAGTCTATCTCTGCACTGTTACCACACTGCCTATAGCTCTTTGCAAGTCCCCCCTTCTTGTGAAGTGTCGCAGCTACACTCTTGGTCCTTTGCACTTCCTTATATCTCTTTTGACCTCTTTCCCAGACTTTCTGTCTCTGGCCACGATGACAACAGTGTGGAGCTAACTGTGGCTGAAGGACCCTATAAAATCATCTTGACAGCACGGCCATTCCGCCTTGACCTGCTCGAAGACCGCAGCCTTCTGCTCAGTGTCAATGCCCGAGGACTCTTAGCTTTTGAGCACCAGAGGGCCCCCAGGGTCTCGTGAGTACAGGGGTTGGGACTGAAGGCGACCTAGTGTGAAAGAGCCTTAGGTGTGTTGTGGGTCTGGTACTGGGTTCCTGGGAGAAGACAGGGTGGCAGGATAGCCAGGTAGGGGCTGAGGGCTGGGAGAAACTGTTAGGGAGGGTAGGAAGCAGGCTGGGTTGCAGTTGTCTTCGTTTCCTCTGCAGACCAGGAGGCAGTCACTTTTGTCCCTGAGCTGTACCCTGTGCACCTCCTCTGAGAGGCCTGCCTGGGTCTGCCTTTCCCTCTTCCCCTTCTCACGCCATCACATTTCCCAGATTTATTTTCTTCCTCCCCCCTGCCCCATCTCTGGAAGTTTGTCGACTGAAACTCACTTTTATGTTTCTGTTTTTGTGTTGGTTTTGTGCCTCCTTTTCCCCTTCCCTACCCATCTCCTCCTGCCCTAGTTTCTCGGATAAAGTTAGTCTCACGCTCGGTAGCATTTGGGATAAGATCAAGAACCTTTTCTCTAGGTAAATCCATGGCCACTGGTACTGTATGCGTTCCCTCTGCCCTTACCCACCCTTCACTCTGGCCCCCAGGGGAAGGTGCCCCAGACCCTTTTGTGCCCTGCCCTTCATCACCTCTCTTTCTCCAGCTATGTGGTATCTGGTCCCTGTTCCCTATTCTCCTGACTGGGAGTCCCCTGGGAGAAGGAAGATGATGTGTTGGAAGTACTTAAGTAATGTAGGGAGCTGGCTTTGCCGAGCGGTGGAGAGATGCTGCTTGTTGCTGGGGTTCCTGGCTCTCAGCTGGGGTGCACTGAAGCTCTGGGCAGAGCTGCTTGCCAGCCTCCCTTGAAAGCATTCTTTGGCACAACCTCTGTTTGAGTCCCTGCGTATATCTGTAGAGGCTTGTTCATGGTATGACCCACTTGCCTTTGCAAAACCCTTGTGTCTGGCCAAGAGGCTGAATCCCAGTGAGGGCAGATGGGGCCAGAGTCTCTCCGTGGAGGCAGCAGAGCCAGGACTGGCTTCCGAACCCAGGCCCTTGAACCTGCCTGTCTTTTGGAATGCCGGCAGAGGCTGATGATTTGGGCCTGTGTGTGGAAGGCATCTCCTGGTGGCATTGACTCCTCATTTCCCTTTCTCATTTCTCTCCTCGTCCTTTGCACACTTATCTGTTTTCTGGGGGTCCCTCTCCAAGCTTTAACATTCAGTCCCTTCCTCCAATGCCTTCGTTCCTTTGGACCCTTGGCTCTCTATTCCCTCACCCCTCCTTCCACTAGCCCCTCGTCCCTGCCCCCTCTGGATTGGAGCAGACAGCTCTCCTACCTTCCAGGCAAGGAACAAAAGACCCAGCTGAGGGCGATGGGGCCCAGCCCAAGGAAGCTCCTGGGGATGGTGACAAGGCAAGTCGGTGGAGGTGGGTGGTTGGAGCACAGGGCTGGCTGGGAGGTTGGAGGGGAAAGGCCCATGAGAAACTTGAGCTTAGTCTTGCAATCAGGGATGGGATTTAGAAAATGGGTGGGAGAAGAGAGAGGAGTGGTGTGTGATTGGGTATTGGTCTGCTTTCCTCCTCACAGCCAGAAGAGACCCAGGGGAAGGCAGAGAAAGATGAGCCAGGAGCCTGGGAGGAGACATTCAAAACTCACTCTGACAGCAAGCCATATGGTAAGGGACTGGGAGAGCCGTGGGCAGGGGCGCAGGGAGTCCTCGCGAGGTAGACGCTCTGGAACTCATCTTTTGCTTTCCTTCCAGGCCCCACGTCTGTGGGTTTGGACTTCTCTCTGCCAGGCATGGAGCATGTGTATGGGATCCCTGAGCATGCAGACAGCCTGAGGCTGAAGGTCACCGAGTGAGTTCCATGGTGACCTCAGGGTATAGGGGGAGAGAGGGGTCGGAGGTCAGGGCTGTGGGGAGATGTGCATGCAGATGTGCACGGACAAGCATGGATCACTTCCTGTGCCCAGATCACCTTTGGCGATTAGAAAATTCTTTTTTTGTTGTTTCTTAATTTTTCCTTGAGAAAGGGTAGGAGGGTCAATTCTTACCCCTCACCTGTGTCTATGGGATGGAGGTTGTATGTGTCAGGGCCTGGGCCAGTCTGTCTGTCTGTCCACAGGGGTGGAGAGCCGTATCGCCTCTACAATTTGGATGTGTTCCAGTACGAGCTGTACAACCCGATGGCCCTGTACGGGTCTGTGCCTGTGCTCCTGGCACATAGTCCTCATCGGGACCTGGGCATCTTCTGGCTCAATGCTGCAGAGACTTGGGTTGACATATCCTCCAACACGGCGGGGAAGGTGAGAGCACAGGCGCGGGGAGCAGTAAGGGAGGGAGTCCTCAGGCCTGGAGACGGGTGTGCTGGGCCATGAACTTTGAAGATAGCCGATTTGGGCTTGGCTGAGAGAAGGGGCCTGGGCCTTGTGAGCAGCCTTGAGTTCCCCAGTCACTTCCAGAAGACACACACTGGGGAAGGTAGTGACCTTTTTGCATTTATTGTCAGTACATTTGTTACTGAGTTCATATCATGTGCTAGATACTTTTCTGGGTGCTGGGGATGTAGTGGTCATTGAGGTGGGAGAGGGCCTCACTCTCAGGAAGGCGTTAAGCAAATAGCAAAGACAGCAAGATGAGTTCAGTGGTGGTAAGTGCTGAGAAACAAATGCCGCAGTCACGTGGTGTGTACGGGGGCCGTGCTGCTAAATGGTGGGGTCCATTAAAGCCTCACTGAGGAGGTATCTTAATCTTAGCCCAGAGTGACTCGTTAGGAGCCAGCCTTGTGAAGATTTTGAGGAGAACCTTGCTGCTTTGTCTTGGGGTTGGGGCATGAGAGGGCGTGTGTTGGACTTCTCTCTGCTCCCTCTACAGACCCTGTTTGGGAAGATGCTAGACTACCTGCAGGGCTCTGGGGAGACCCCCCAGACAGATGTCCGCTGGATGTCGGAAAGCGGCATCGTCGATGTCTTCCTGCTGCTGGGGCCCTCCATCTCTGACGTCTTCCGGCAGTATGCCAGTCTCACAGGTACGTGGCACCCCGCGCTGTCAGCCAGCGGCCTCCTCCGGCCCTTATCTTCTTGAGAGGGTCACTGCATTTTCAGAAGTCCTGTGCCCTTCAGCCTCTCTAGTTTACAAGCCTCCCTCAATTTCTGGGTGTCCCCACTGGCCCCAGGTTGGCCTGACCCCACTGTGACCCCCGTCCCTCACTGAACCTGCAGGGACCCAGGCATTGCCCCCGCTCTTCTCCCTCGGCTACCACCAGAGCCGCTGGAACTACCGGGACGAGGCCGACGTGCTGGAAGTCAATCAGGGCTTCGATGACCACAACCTGCCCTGTGATGTCATCTGGCTGGACATTGAGCATGCTGATGGCAAGCGGTACTTCACCTGGGACCCCAGCCGTTTCCCCCAGCCCCTCACCATGCTTGAGCACCTGGCCTCCAAGAGGCGGAAGGTAAGAGGACTGCAGCCACGGTTGGTCTCTGGCGTAGGAGCCCTGGGGAGCTCTGACCACCCGTGTTCCTCTCTCCCAGCTGGTCACCATTGTGGATCCCCACATCAAGGTGGACTCTAGCTACCGCATACACGAAGAGTTGCAGAACCAGGGTCTGTATGTTAAAACCCGGGATGGCTCTGACTACGAGGGCTGGTGCTGGCCAGGTAGGTGGTGCAGGCCCAGAATTGAGGTAGAGATTATTGGAAGACGAAGGAGGTAGAATGGTGGCCATTTTGCCCCTTGAGGGTTGACAGCCACCCTGAACTTCTCCTAGGCGCAGCTGGTTACCCTGACTTCATCAATCCCGCAACGAGGGCCTGGTGGGCTAACATGTTCAACTTTGACAATTACGAGGTATAGCTTGCCTCTCCCGACTTGCATCTGTCTTTCCCACCCTGCCTCCTTGAATCCTCTGCTTGTTAACCCGGCTATGGTTGGTTGCCTGTAAATATATCAGGAGCCTTGATGATCCCTGAGAAATGCATCTTTTTGGATTCCTAGGAGCTCTTTGCTCTGACACTGTCTTTTTTCTCCCCTTTGTCCTTCTGTCCTCATTTGTGCCTTGTGTTCTCAGGGCTCAGCTCCCAACCTCTATGTCTGGAATGACATGAATGAACCATCTGTGTTCAATGGTCCTGAGGTCACCATGCTCAAGGACGCCCAGCATTACGGGGGCTGGGAGCACCGAGACGTGCATAACATTTATGGCTTCTACGTGGTAAGGGGCTGAGAGAGGAGGGACTGAGGGCTGGGGAACCTGCAACAGGTGACAGCTGGCTTTTGCTCCTCACTGCCCTTCCTCTCTCCTGTCTCCACTCAGCACATGGCAACTGCTGATGGGCTGGTGCTGCGCTCCGGGGGTGTGGAACGCCCCTTTGTCCTGAGCAGGGCTTTCTTTGCTGGCTCCCAGCGCTTTGGTAAGATTTGGAGAATAGAGCCGGAGAAGGTGTGAGGGCCAGATGGGAGGAGCCGGGGCCTAGACCTGGTTCTCCGAGAAATCTGCCCATGCAGCCATCCTGTGCGAACTGCACACTGTATCCTCTGGGCTCTGCACTTTAAGGGGATCCAGGGAGTGGGAGGTCCGTTCAAGTGCTCTTGTGAACTCTGCCGTCTTCAAGAGGACCCTGGGGGCCCCAGAGCAGATGTGGCAGGTCAGGGAGGTCAGCTACGTAAAATGCTGAGCCGTCACTGTTTGCAATCTCCGTCCCTCTTGTCTTCCTCAGGAGCTGTGTGGACAGGGGACAACACTGCTGAATGGGACCATCTGAAGATCTCCATCCCTATGTGTCTCAGCTTGGGGCTGGTGGGACTTTCCTTCTGTGGGGGTGAGAGGCGGAAGAATTTGGGGTCCTCGGTTTGGTGGGAGAGGGGCAAGGCAGAGGGCACGGGACCTGGGTGTGAACAGAGAGCTGAGAGTCCAGCGTGGGGCTTTGGGGAGCTCCTAGGCAGCAGCTGTCTTTCACCCTCTTTTCCAACCTACTTCCTCCGTCTCCTCTCCCAGCGGACGTGGGCGGCTTCTTTAAGAATCCAGATCCAGAACTGCTTGTGCGCTGGTACCAGATGGGTGCCTACCAGCCCTTTTTCCGGGCACATGCCCACTTGGACACAGGGCGGCGAGAGCCGTGGCTGTTACCATCTCAGTACCACGACATAATCCGAGATGCCTTGGGCCAGCGATACTCCTTGCTGCCTTTCTGGTATACCCTCTTCTATCAGGCCCATCGTGAAGGGATTCCTGTCATGAGGTGAGCTAATCAGCTGGGTCTGTGTCGTATGGGCTGAGGTGGCTGGGGACAGTAGGGACTGAGCTCTGTTTCTGGGCCTCTCTCTTTACTCCCCAGGGCCTTGGAAGGATGAAAATCTGATTTCAAGGTCAAAAGTAAGCAGAGACTAACAAGGACGAATAGCAATAGACATATGGGGTGCTTATGACACGTCAGGCCTTATTCATCACTACTCCCCGATCCCGAAACAAGGCAGACAAGTGTCTTAACCTTGTGGAATGTACATTCTTGGGAGGAAGACAGACATGTAAACAAATATATAAATAAGAAAATTGCCAGCAATGATAAGCTCTTTGAAGAAATAGGAGAGGGTAATGGAATTATTCCACAAATGGCCTTTCTGAGAAGGCCATGTGAGATGAGGCCTAACTGATGAGTAAGAGCTTTTTGTGATCTAGAGGAAGAATGTTCCAAATAGAGGAGACTCCAAGTGGGAAAATTCTAAAGTGGAAATGAGTTTGCTGTGTTCTAGGGGTAGAAAAAACCGGTATGTATCAGGAGTAAGGATCCAGAGGGAGAGGTAGATGAGGTGGGAGAGGAAAATCCGACCTGATCCTGGAGGGCCTTTCAGGCCAAGATAACTGAGTGGCCACTGGAAAGCTGCTGTGCAAAACAGTTTCAAGAGGGGACAGGGCAGGAGGAGGCAGGGACATGGGTTAGGGAGCTAGATGCCTAGCACGGTGAGGCTGCGTAGCTGAGGCCTGAAGCCTGCCCAGACTGGCTGTAAGCTCCTGGGTCTTCCCCCTCTGCTGTTCTCATCACCAGTTCCTGAGGGAGTGTCTTCCTTTCTTGTCTTGCTTCCTTCCTAGGCCCCTGTGGGTGCATTATCCTCAGGATGTGACCACCTTCAGTATAGATGATCAGTTCCTGCTTGGTGAGAAATGGGGGGGACAGCTGGTGGTGGGCGGGGCTAGGGCTGAGAAGTGAGCACTATGGGAGAACTGTGTGGATGCCCAGGGAGGGAGGGGTGAGGGAGGCTGGTGGTGCAAGGAGGCAGGCGCTTCGGTGCCCCGTCTGGGAACTGGTTGCCTCAGTTGAGGGTTGATTCTGGTGTGTTTTAGGGGATGCGTTGCTGGTTCACCCTGTTTCAGACTCGGGGGCTCACGGTGTGCAGGTCTATCTGCCTGGCCAAGGGGAGGTGAGTTAAGGAAGGGTGTGGTGGGGAATGATGATGGTGGAGGCCAAAGGGGATAAATGGGGAGGGGGCCCTGTGCACGGAGTGACCGTGACCGAGTGTATCTCCTGCCGCCCACAGGTGTGGTATGACGTTCAGAGTTACCAGAAGCATCATGGTCCCCAGACCCTGTACCTGCCTGTAACTCTGAGCAGTGTGAGTATGCCTGGCCCGGCTGCCAGCTCCTTCTGCCTGTAGGTTTCCAGAAGGGGAGAGAGTGTGTGCTTTGAGGTCCAGTACTGCAGACGGGCAAGAGCAAAGGATGCTGCAGGACCGAGGTTGGACAACAGGGTGACTTCATGCCAGCGCTGCTCTTGCCCTAGATCCCTGTGTTCCAGCGTGGAGGGACCATCGTACCTCGATGGATGCGAGTGCGGCGTTCTTCAGACTGTATGAAGGATGACCCCATCACTCTTTTCGTTGCACTCAGCCCCCAGGTGAGAGCATAGGCAGAGAGCCTCCTCAGCCATCTGCCTACCTTCCTAGGATTCAGTCCTCTGGGGATGGGCCCCTCACTTGCTCTTGGGCTCAGGCTCTCACCTGTTTCACTTCGTCCCCAGGGTACAGCCCAAGGAGAGCTCTTTCTAGATGATGGGCACACATTCAACTATCAGACTCAACATGAGTTCCTACTACGTCGATTCTCATTCTCTGGCAACACCCTTGTCTCCAGGTAATGAGGTGTCTGTTCCGCCTTGGCAGCCTCAGGAGGAGGCTGGGCCTTGGGGATGCTCACAGCTCACTGCCTCGCGACCTTGCCCTGGGTCTCCTCCTTCTGCTCCAACATCTTTCTCTCTGATGGGCATCCATTTTTGCTCCATGCAGCTCAGCAGACCCCAAAGGCCACTTTGAGACACCAATCTGGATTGAGCGGGTGGTGATAATAGGGGCTGGAAAGCCAGCTGCCGTGGTACTCCAGACAGACGGTGAGTGATCTGCCCCCAGGGTGAGGAAAGGGGGGAAGCAGGGGCAGGGTTGGGACCCCTTGCCTGTGGGAAAGGAGCTGTTACTGCTGTGGCTATGGCACTCTTTCTTCCTCCAGCAGGATCTCCTGAAAGCCGCCTGTCCTTCCAGCATGACCCTGAGACCTCTGTGTTGGTCCTGCGCAAGCCTGGCGTCAACGTGGCATCCGACTGGAGTATTCACCTGCGATAACCCAAGGGACGCTGCGGGGTGGGAGGGGTGCGGTGGTGATGAGAGTTACTCTTTTTTCTGCCTTGAAGTTTGACCGTCCCCCCCTAAGACCCAGATTCTGCCAATATCTGGGCAGGATGAGAGAGCTATCCCTGGGCTCTGAATTCCTCTTGTGATCTGACCTCTCCCACCCATTGACACCAAATCTCCCTTCATCCCCCAACACTGTTGCTCTGTCTGGAGCACATTACCTGTGAAGACCTGGGGACCACAGCGCCCTTGCTTTCCCTTGTCTTTCTTTTGTGGGTCCTGAATCCTCTAGACCCTGTCCATTCATGCCTCTCGTGTTGATGCCATTTCTTGGAAGAAGATAAAGGAGGTGAGCTTTAGGGCTCCTTTTCTCCTTCCCCTTCCCTCCTCACCAAACTGCTTTCCCTCTTATTTCTTCCTCTTGGCTCTGTCAGCCCTCCCCGGTTTATGCCCCACTGATAGGCTGGGACCACCCTTTACCTGATAAGGGATGAATGGATCAAAGGAGTGAGGTTGCAGAGAACTTCCCCTTCCCTCTCTTCCCAACCTTTCCTCTCCCCGATTCCTTCTAGAGCTGCTGCAGTTCTGACAGGGGCAGTTCTACCTCCCCTGTCCCTTAGGGGAAAGAAGTTTCCACTCTTTAAGAGGGGGTGGGCATTAAATTTCTTTTGCCCCCTTTTTGTCCCCTTGAGGGGCATTTAAAATGGAGAAATCAATGGTGGTTTCATTGAATCACGGTCACTTGTATTTATTACTGGGGGAAGGCTGAGGGTGGGGGGAGATGATCATGTGTGCCCAGGGTTGGCCTGAAGCCCTGGGTGGGGGTGGGGAGGACTCACTGGGGATGCGGGGGCATATTTGTGAGAATTTTTTTTTTTACTTCCTCTTGGCCCCCAGCTGTGACAGGTTTTGATAAAAGGAGAAACAATAAAGAGATAAACCATAAATAACTATCCATGTCTGTAGTTCTGGCCTGAATCACAGACGCTTAGAAGACTGAGGGCCTGACATTTTCATCTAGCCTCAGCATAAGCCTTGTCCATTCAGCAAAATAAGCAAGTGCAAGCCTTCCTCAGATTGCTAGGTACCAGTATTTTTATAGAGGAGCCCCACAAAATCGTCAGATTGTGAACAAAGGGGCTATGCAATAAACTTGGTGAGCTTGGGGACCACGTGGCAGGCCTGACAAGCTCAGTGGCCAAAAGTAACCACACAGGATGGTCTGATCACAAATTCCTAACTGGGCAGGTCATAGCGAGTAGTCACATCCCAAGCCTATAGCTTCCTTAGCAGAGGTCAATCTTTAAATGAGCTCTGTCCATCGTTCTTATGCATCTAAAATAACATACTTTTGAAATGTCCGTCATTTTATTTTCCTTCCCCTAAAGGAACAACCACAGGCGCCAGAGCACAAGACCACCAGAGCACGAGACCACAGACCCCCTCATTGTTAACCTTGTTCCCACATACCATGTCTGTGCTGTAAACGTTAATTATTCTGTTGCACCAGTGTGTCTCTCCATTTTGCCTTTTATCCAATCCTAGAGATTTCCCCACTATGCTTTCTCCTGCCTCTAATCTACCACCAGTGGATTTCATGCACCTTCCTTGGTGTCTTCTCTTTTGCTTTTAATGGGATGCAAAACTGCCCTTGTCTGGAGCATTTGAGGTCTTGCTCTACACCTTGTCTGGAGCATTTGAGGTCTTGCTCCACAGTACGTGCTATGTCCTCAGTTTGGCTCACTCTGAAATTCTCTACAGGTTTGGTCATTGCTTACGTTGACAAGATTTTAGTAGGCTTAGTTAATAGTGCTGACCAGAGCTGATAGGGTCCCTCTTGAATAGAAACACAAATAGCTATGTAGTCAGATGTTTTCACACTAAAGGCTACTTCTCTTTAGCTCGCAGTATTTTTAAAAATTTCCCACTGTTTTAGTGACAGGAAATAGTTTTCTCCCTTTTGTAGACTGACGACAAATCTTAGAGGTTATTTTACCAGAAACTAGGTTTTTTGAAAGGTTTCAGAGAAGACGACTGCCCAGGATGACTTGTACCTAATGAGAAGTGTGGGGCAGGAAAAATAATTTTCCCTTTAACCCTAAGTTCTCTGGCTGGTCTAATAATCAAATTGACATGAGATTACTAGGAGAAAATAACCAAATTTATTACATGTACATAGGGAGTTCCTTAAGAATATGGGACCTGAGGACAGACAAATCTGGCAGTTAGGGTTTATATGCTGTTCTGGATTAAGGAGAAGGTGTCAGGGATCTGAGACTCCAAAGGGAAAGTAGGCAATTCACAGGTAGACGAGAAAGCAAGCATTTGGTAAAATTCTTGCCTGGCCACCCAGAAACAATGGAACACAGAGGAAGGTCTTGGTTAGAGTTCTCCCTGTCTGCCACACTTAGTTCTAAGGCAATCATTCCCTTCCTTTAAGCAGGTTTTCCTCTCTGAATTCCTTTAGGCAGGTAAAGGGGATGTAAAAGGCTCTTCTTGAATCATTTCTTTAAAATAACCAGCTTAAAATAATACCCCCAAAAGGCATATTTTGGGGTGGCAAAACTACGTCCCCTCAGGAGTTAGGGGATGTGTTCATGGGACTTCCTCAGCTAGGAGTATTTTCCATGGGAGATAGCGCAATGACTTGGCAACCCACCCAGCACCCGCCCCCATTGTTATCTGAGAAATTCAGGTCAGAGGAAACAGTACAGATCCTGGAGTCAGTTATCTAGAATAGATATGGAAAATTGCACAATGGCAATTATATAACTTTGTCAACCTTATCTATAAAATGGGGACAATACCATCTGTCTCATAGGATTAGAAGTTTAAGAGACAGACCTAGAGCTCAGGCCTGGCACGTGATAGGCCCTAGATTTCATTCATTCATTAAGTATTTATTGAGCAACTGTTACTGGGTGCTGTGATTGACGGATGAATGAATGAATGAATATGAGGAGGAAATCGGCACAAGGACTACAGTTCAAAGGGAAGTTCTCAAAATTGCTCCACGTGCTCCTACCCGGCTTCCGACTGCGGGCCACGCGCGTTTGACACGCCGGATATGACGTCACCCACTCCCGTGGTTCCCAGAACTGGGAGACGGGACCGGAAACTAATGGGGGGGGGCGACGTTTGCAGACTGACCGGAAGTGGACCCCGATGGGTGCCGCCAGCCGCAGCTCCTGGGAGCTGGGACCGAGAGGAGCTTGAGGAAGGCGGGGCACGGGGCGGGGCCGCTTCAGGGGCGGGGCCTGCAGGCGGGCGGGGGGCGGGGACCCTTAGCCCCTGTCGGACCCCGCCTGCCCCGGCGCCGGCGGCGGCACGGCCATGAAGCTGAAGCTGAAGAACGTGTTTCTCGCCTACTTCCTGGTGTCGATCGCCGGCCTCCTCTACGCGCTGGTGCAGCTCGGTGAGCGGAGCGGGGCGGGGGTCCGGCGGGCCAGCCCTCGGGCGCCCGCCGCCGTGCATCCCGCCCTGGGGATGAACCCCCGCGCAGACACCATTCAGCCGACTCGGCCCTCTGACAGCGCTCTGCGGCCGCCGGGCGCACTCCCCTTGCTAGAACGCACCGCGGCTTCCCGCCGCACCTCGGATGAAGCCCAGACTCCTTCCCAGAGCATGCAGGGCCCCGCATGCTCCTGCCGCCGGCTGCCTCTCCAACCCCATTTCCTAACCCTCTCGCTCGCTCTGCTCCGGCCACACTAGCTTCAAGACAGCGTCTCGAAAACCGCACGTTCATTGCTCTCTCACGCTTTTAACCTGTTTCCTCTGTCTGCGGTGCCTTCCTCCCAGCTCTTTCCCAGCTGCCTCTTTCTCATCCTTCAGCTCTCAGCTCAGATGTCACAGTCTCAGAGAGGCCTTCCCTGCCTACCTTAGCTAGAGTAACTTCTTTTTCTGGATTCTCTTTTATTCTCTATCCTATTTGCTTCCTTCATGGCCCTTATCACAATTTGTAGTTTCTTTGCTTACTTTGCTCAGTGTCTGCCTCCTCCATAAAGTGAAAGCTCCGTGAGGGCAGGGACCATATCTGCTTTGTTCCCTGAAGCATCCCCAGCACCTAAGGCAGTGCCTCCCATGAGGAGCATTCAATAAATATTTATCCAATAATGGAACCGATGAATTTAATGAGTCTTTGGTCACACAACCAAGGGAACAGATCGAACCCTGCCTCTTAGGCAGGGATTTCCAGGCAGGGTCACTGCATGATCCTCAGGTGTTTGAAGGACTGTCCTGTTTTAGGAGCTCGACTTGTTCTTTATGGCTCCAAAAGGCAAAATTAGGACCAGTAGGTAGAAAGGATGGAGGCAGATAATCAGCTCAATATCCAAATAGAAATTGTAACAGGTGGAATTTATTAAAGTTGGAGAGGGGCTGCTAATTGAGGTGGTGAGTTCCCCACAACCGAAGGTGTTTTAGAGAGGTGTTGTAAGGAGAAGATTATGGCCCTTTGGGACACTCATGTGTGCTGTGGTTCTCTGCCCCATCCCTGCTTCCTGTGACCAGGCCAGCCATGTGACTGCCTCCCTCCCCTGCGGGCAGCCGCCGAGCAGCTCCGGCAGAAGGATGTGAGGATTTCCCAGCTCCAAGCTGATCTCCGTCGCCCACCCCCTGCCCCTGCCCAGCCCCCTGAACCTGAGGCCCTGCCTACTATCTATGTCGTTACCCCCACTTACGCCAGGTATGGGCTCTGGTGCACCCAAGAGGCCTGCATGGACCAAGAGGTTGGGGTTGGTGAGGACTTTGGGGAGGCACTGGGTCACGGGATGCCGCTCAAACTAGGGCATGCCAAGTGACAGGATAAATGAACCGCATCTTTACTCAAAGATTTGTGGGAAAATGGTTACTTTCTAGTGAAACAAACGGGGGTACTATGAAGTAGAATATCCCTGAGACATTTTAAGAGCAAACAATAAAGTTTCAAAAAAATTTGGAACCGGCCAATGAGTTCCCTCTCTCTCCTTAGGGATCCTTTGGTGAGAAAGTTTGGGAACTCCTGACTAAATTGAAGTAGAAAAGGGCTTGGCCCTAGTCATCCCAGGGTCTAGAAATAGTTACACTAGCTATAATTTACAGTGTGTTTACTCTTACTAGGTGCTGTACTTTACTTAAAAAAAAAATTAAAATGTAGTCTTATTATTGATACAAACTAACTGGGGAAGGTGGTTTTGGAAATGCAGCCAAAGGGCCTGCTAACAGCTCCCTGAAATCAGATGACTGAGCCATCCAAAAGGAGGCAGCTCAAGACCCCGTCCCCCTCCACACACACACACACACACACACCACCAAGCCTGTGCAGGCAGGCCAATCTGAAGGATGAAGAGGGCTAGAAGACACTGGGCCACCCCTTCCTAGTAGTCCTTTGTCTAAACTCAGGTAAATCCTCCTCCCCTGAGAGGAATAGAGTCAAGGGGCTCCTCTAAAGTCCTCTACCTGGAAACCCAAGCACAGGAGGAAGAGAACCTGGTCCTCGGGGTTTTTTTAGAAAGTCGTTATCTTATTTAACCTTTAAAACAACATTGCTGTTATTTCCATTTTACCGCCAAGGAAACTGAGCCTTGGGGAGAGTGAACCATTTCCCCCAGATGTCTTACCTAATAAGTTACAAATGTGGCATTCAAACCCAGATCTGATTCCAAAGTCTGCGCTTCACTTTTAGTCTCCCACAGCCCTGGGGCTGAGGTGGGTAACAGATGTGGACTACAGGAACAGGGCAGGTGGGTGTCAGTGTGAAGATGACAGGCAAGAAGGGGAGTTGGAGTATTGGTTGGGGAAAAGCCGTGGGGGATGCTGTAAGTGGCCCTAGAAGGAGAAGCTATGTCTACTGGCTGGAGAATGGACAGATGGTGCCTACCCCTCTTGCTCCTGCTGCATCTTACCCCACAGGTTGGTGCAGAAGGCAGAATTGGTGCGGCTGTCCCAGACCCTGAGCCTGGTGCCCCGGCTGCATTGGCTGCTGGTGGAAGATGCTGAGGGCCCCACCCCCTTGGTCTCGGGGCTGCTGGCTGCCTCTGGCCTCCTCTTCACACATCTGGCGGTTCTCACCCCCAAGGCCCAGCGGCTTCGGGAGGGTGAGCCAGGCTGGGTTCGACCCCGTGGTGTAGAGCAGCGGAACAGGGCCCTGGACTGGCTCCGGAATGGAGGGGGTGCCGTGGGAGGACAGAAGGACCCACCCACCCCAGGAACCAGGGGAGTTGTGTACTTTGCTGATGATGACAACACCTACAGCCGGGAACTCTTTGAGGAGGTGAGCACTGGGATGGGGTTGGGAAGGAGACCCAGTGGGGCCAGCTTCTTCTGTTGCCTTGGTTACCAGTGTTGCTCTAAGCTGTTGGGTGAGGAGGGAGGAGCAGTGGGGTAGAGGGACCCAAGTGGTTCTTCCTGCTTCTCCCTTTCCCCTGGGCCACCCCCTGTCTGTTTCTTGTCTCCTGACCTCTGTTAGATGCGCTGGACCCGCGGTGTCTCAGTGTGGCCCGTAGGGCTGGTGGGCGGCCTGCGATTCGAGGGCCCTCGGGTACAGGATGGCCGGGTTGTGGGCTTCCACACGGCGTGGGAGCCCAACCGGCCCTTTCCAATGGATATGGCGGGATTCGCGGTTGCCCTGCCCTTGCTGTTGGCTAAGCCCAGTGCGCAGTTTGACGGAACTGCTCCCCGGGGCCACCTGGAGAGCAGTCTCTTGAGCCACCTCGTGGATCCCAAGGACCTGGAGCCACGGGCTGCCAACTGCACTCGGGTAAGGGGACGGAGGTGGGTCACATAGCTCTGGGGTGGACAGGTGATAGGAGAAGTGGAGTGAGGCCCTGGGGAGGAGGATCAAAGGATGGATGGGTGTTTAAACCAGGAGGAACCCTGCAGAACTCAGATGCAACCTTGCTTACTCTACTGAAGGGGAAGCTGGGAGCCAGGGAAGAAAAGTGGTCTTCTGCTGCACCACTGTCTCCCAGAGTCCTAGGCACCCGTGTGGCATGGAGAGCGTAAGGGATAAGGCCCCATTTTACAGTCACTGAGGCCTCCCCTGGCCCTGCCCTTCACTTTACAGCCAACACTCTGTATACAGAGAGAGTTGGAGAATCTGGTCTACACAGAGGGTTCCAGAAGTCTGGCTACAGCTGGGCCCGACTCTAATGGTAGCTCTCCCGGGACAGGTTCTGGTGTGGCACACGCGGACAGAGAAACCCAAGATGAAGCAGGAGGAGCAGCTACAGCGGCAGGGCCGAGGCTCAGATCCAGCCATAGAGGTGTGACGGATGCCCCACCCCGACTACAACTCATCAGGCACAGACCTGTGGGACTGGGCCCCTGGCCTGCCCAGGATGCGGTTTTCCAAGTCCTGACTCCTCAGAGCCAGGGGCGGCCCCTCTGCCCCTTCAGCCCCAGGGCGTGGCCCAGCTGCTTTTCCCCTCCCCCAGCCTGCCATGTGGCACTGCCCGTAGGCTGTGGGGGACAAGCGGCCCTTGTATTGAGCCAGGTCGGCCCTGTTTGGGGCGGAGCAGGACAGACAGACTAAGGAGGGAGGGTGGCTGAGTAACTGGGTAACTTATTGGGGCTGGGCATGCACTGGGGGGCTGGGGAAGCTGGGCTGGACCCTCCCCACCTGAGCATGCTGCCCCCCTCCTACCTCCAGAATAAAAAATTTCAACCTGGAAGGACTCTGATTTCCTTCATTTCCAAGTCTGGTTGTTGCATTTTGATCCTTGCCAGATCCAAAACCTTGGAGTCCTAGCTTCTCTCTTAGACAGAAATCAGTTTTCTCTCAGGGCCCCCACCCCCCTTGAAGAGACAAATCAGTGGCTTCAGTCCAAAAGCTTTATTGAGTCTGCACCAGAAGCAGTCTCCAGTCCTTCCTGTATCACTTTCCCATCACCCTGTTTTTTTCTGTTCCTGGGTGGTTCTGGTCACAAGGGCTAGGACCTAGGACCCCTGTTTTTTTTCTCGTGCCCAGTCCAGCTCACTGACTATCCTTAACCCCTATAATCCCAGGGACCTCCCCGCTTCCCTACCACGTGAGGCGTTGGTAAGTTGTGAGGTTTCCAGTCTTGTCCGCTGCCCCCCACCCCACCGTCCTCCCCACCCCAAGCTCCAGGCCACTAGGCTTCAGGTAGACCCTCCTTAGGAGGTGCCTCTTCTGGAGGGCCCTCCTCAGGTGCTGGCCTGTGGTCAACCCCTCCCTGTAGCCATGCTGTCTTCAGCATGTCTCTCAGCCCACCAGGTAAGAGATAGCCCTGGGTCTCTCCTTCCCCATCGATGACTCCTCCAAGCCCCTCCAGCGCAGTTTGCAGGTACCGCAGGCCCAGGAGCACCAGAGTCTGTGGGGGAAATCAAGGGGAAAGAGGTCAGTGAGGTTCCAGGGGCCCCAGGGTTGGCGGCAGTGAGGAGGCCCAGATGGAGGGAGGCTTCGCTTTGCTGACTCACCTGCAGCAGGATGGTGACAACCAGCATGCTGCCCAGTGTGCTTGCCAACTCCTGCAGGTGCCCCAGCAGCACCCCATGGCATCCTTGGGCCCAGAGGTTTAGGTTGGGCTGCCGGGGATCGAAGAGGAGGTGGGCATGAGGGTCTGAGAGCCGGCTTTGCAGGCAAGGCCTGGGTGAGTGGGGGTTGCAGCAGGAGAAAGGGACCCCATCAATCAGATATAGGCCTTCCACATTGCTCTGGATCCGGCTGCAAAGGGAGGGGCAGGGGTGTTAGGGTGTCTGGAGATAGAGGCCTGATAAGAGTAAGACAGTTTACTGATTGGTTTACTATGTGTCAGGCGTGTATAATCCATCTGTCTTCACAGCACCTCTGTAAGATAAGTGCTATTGTTATCTCCATTCTATAGATGAGGAAATGGGCCCAGAGCAGTTTGGTGACGGGCCCTGGGTCACATAGGTAACTAATGGCAGAGCTGGTAACCCATTCTCTCAATCACTATGCTCCATTTATTGCCTGTCTGGCTGAGGTGGGGTTTCAAGGGAGGAGGAAGAGGAGGAGGAGGAGAGAAGCAAGTCACTCACTCAATCACGTCCTGGTCACCCGGATCCAGGTAACGGCTGCTGACCCACTGGATCCCAAACCAATCCTTGTACCCATGGCGTCCGCAGCAGTGGTGCCTCAGCTGCAGCTCATCCAACAGTTGTTTGGCGTGACAGTGTCCAGGCACCTCTGTGTCTTTGTAGTGAGACATGGCAGCCCCCAGGCCCTCCTCCAGCCCAGTATCCAGACTTCCAGGTACAGCCAGGGCTAGCCCCAGGGCGAGGACCAGGAGCCCTCCACCTCCAGCAGTGCCGGCCACCAGCAGTGGGCCCAGGACCCTTCGCCAGGGAGGGTACTGAGCTGCATCTAAACTGGCCCTGCTGGCTCCTGCACCCACCAGACCTGTGCCCAGAGCCACCGCCCCCACTGCCAGGGCAACCTGGGGCAGGGCAGTGAACTGGCAGGAGGGAGCCAAGAAAGTGCCAAGGTGCCACAGCTGGACCAGGAGATGCCCGCTCCAGAGGAGGGTGAGGCTACTGGCCACCGCCAGTAGCCATGAGAGGAGCCAGAGCCCCTGAGCCAGACGGATGCGGGGCTGAAGGGGCAGCGCCAGGGGCAGCACAAGAGCCATCTACCATCTCTGCTCACGAGAGAGCAGAGCTATAAGGGGAGGGTTGGCCGGGGCAGGACGCCGAGTCAGCCCCGCCAGGCTTGAGCTGGGCTAATGCCACCCTGACCCCAATACCCTGGGAATCCTCCCACCCTCAGCCTTAATAACCGGCCACCCTGTCACTTACCCGCCCCAATTCAGGATGCCTTGGCCTTGCCCCTTAGGAAAAGCCCCGCCCCGGGCCCCTCCCGGAAGAGGGAAGGAGTTGGTCGGCTCTGCCCCGAGGGGCTAGGGGCTGGAGGGCGGAGACCTCAGGGCCCCGCTGTTTCTGGCGTCCCCTGGGAGTCCGGGGGCGGGGATCCGGGAAGGGCCTGGAGGGCTGAGGCACGGCGGGGGCCAAGGGGTCATCGGGTTGGCCCCGCCCCGTATTGAGCGGAGAGGCCCGGACAGGGAGGGGTTACCAGGCTGCCCGGCCCCCCCCCTCGTCCCGCCCCCCCTCCCGCGCTTCCTGGCGGCTCCGCGTCCGGCGCCTGTTTGTGCAGCGGCTCTGGGGCCCCGGACCGCCCCACCACCCCACCCCCGGGAGCCAAGAGCTGCCCCGGGAGAACCAGAGACCCCGGTGGGCCCCGGAGCCTGCGTCCTCCGCTCCCACAGCGCCCCCTCCAGGCCCTTTCCCCGAGTCCGACAGCGCCCCCGGGGGGCGGCACGGCACCCTTGCGCCCGCGCCCCGGGGTGCTTCCCCTTCCCGTCTCCCTGGCCATGGCTCCCACGGCTTAGACGCCTCCTCCGTCGCCGCCGCTCGGAGCAAACCGGGGCGCCAGATGGACGGGGCCGGGGGGCCCGGTGAGTACGGGGCAGGGCGGGCGGCGTGCCCCTTCCCGCAGCGCTCGGCCCGTAGGTCAAGCGCTGCCAATGCCCGACGGCCGTCTGTTGGCGTCCCCGCGTGCTCCTCGGCCCCAGGGGCTCTGAGCATCCTCCACTGTTCTCAGGTCGTTCCTACTGTCCTCCTACTGTCATTTCGGACATCCCCAGTGTCATCCTACCCCCGATGTTACTCGGGGCCCCTCGATGTTTCCCTGCCCCCTACGTTACTCTGGGCCCCTTCTGCTGGTATTTCGGATCTTTTTACTTCTGACCCCCACTGTTACCCGGAGACCTTCACTACGACTGCCTCTACTGATGCCCTTTCCTGTCATTCTAGATTTCTTCACCTGGTCCTCTGAGTCCTCATAATGACTGTACTCTTGTGTCCCCCTTCTCTGCTGGTACCAACTTCTCAGTTTCTCTGCCTTCCCTGCAGCTCTGGGGCGGGGGGCGGGGGGGACCCCTGTGGTCCCTCACCAGGACTGCGCCTCCCGCTGTGGTTCCCACGTTCCTGGGCAGTACTCCATATTTCCCCTCTGGTACTGCATGGTACACCCTGTCTTTGCGGAGGCTGGGATGGCAGCAGGAAGGGAGCTTTGCCAGCTTCCTCGCTTCCCCTGCCAGAAGGAGGCCCTTGATCCTCTACCACCCGTCTCCTCCCCTCTGGGCGAGCCTCCAAGCCTGGTGCTGCTCGCAGGGGGCAGTCCTATTGGCATATGCGAAGCTGGGGGGAGACAGAAGCCCCTCAACCATTTCCCCAGGTGGTGGTACATTCTGAGTGTTTCTTGTCCCTTTCCCAGGCAAGGGCCCTGCTCACGAGGCCCTGCAGTCCCTGAGTCAGCGGCTTCAGGTGCAGGAAAAGGAGATGGAGCTGGTAAAGGCCGCCCTCGCAGAAGCCCTTCGCCTGCTGCGGTTGCAGGCACCCCCCACCTCCCTGCAGGACTCTGGCATGCCAGCTCCTAGATGGGACAGGTATGCATGTTGTCACGCCCTCATCTTCATCCTTCCTGAGGCCTCTAGGGGCATCAGGTTGATTCACTGTCTCCCCAGCAGCCCTGCAGCCCCTCCAGGACTTCCACACACATGCACCCTCTCCTTGGTGAGCCGAGGCACCCAGACAGAGACAGAGGTGGAAATGGAGCCATCCCCTGGACCCCCTGGCCTGAGCAACGGGCCCCCAGACCCGCAGGGGGGCAGTGAAGAGCCTAGTGGGACCCAGTCTGAAGGAGGGGGCAGCAGCAGCAGTGGCACTGGCTCCCCTGGGGGCACTGGCTCCCCAGGGATCCTCAGGCTTGTGCATCCCCCCCAGCGCGCTGACACGTGAGTGTCCTGTGGCACGGGCTGGGAGCGGTGGAGGACTTGGGAGCATGATTAGAGGGAATGACCTCCACCTGCTCCTTATGCTCCTATCAGGGCACGGAGAAATTCTTCCTCCTCCTCATCCCCCTCAGAGAGGCCTCGACAGAAACTCTCCCGGAAGGCAGCTTCCTCGGCCAACCTGTTATTGCGGTCAGGGAGCACAGAGAGGTGGGCGAGGCTCCCCCAACCTGCCCCACCCCAGGCTCAGGCTCTTGACTTTCCTCATCCCTCACTCGCTTCCCTGGGCGGGGTGGGGGGACCTCGTCGCCCAACAGGAAGAAAGGAACAAGCACTCCTGGGGCGCCTGCTGTGTACCCGGCACTGTGCTAAACCCTCGACCTCCTCCATCTCATTCAGTCCCCACGACATCCTTGGGGGGTAGGTGGTCTCATGCTGTTCACTGTCCAGGTGAGGAAGCAGGCTCAGAGAGGGTAAGTTGTTTGCCTGGGGTGACACAGCTAGAGCCAGGATTTGAACCCAACTCTTCCTGACTCCAGTTCCCCTACCTTTTCCACCATATCATAACATACCTCCCAAGATTCCAGAGACTTTTCCAAAAGCTCTCATGATTTCCTGGGTGACTGACTGTCCTAAGAATGTCAGCACAACCCCTCCCCCCCACCCCCAATTTACCAGGCTTTATTTCTCGAGAGCAAGGGGACATCCTAGCGGTTGAGCATAGTTGTGTCAGAGTGTGCCCAGGTCCCAGGACACCTGAGCATTCATTCTAGCCCTATCCTTGGTCTCTCTTTTATTCTCCGAAGAGATATTATCACATTATTATCTAATGACAGTGATCTCTGGAATTGTTCTGTCACTTTTCTCTTGAGAGATAAGGACTTTCTTACCTTCAGGATCCCTGAAAGTCAGGGCTGGTGTACATTCCAGGTTCACTTTGGTCCCATTTTGTAGATGGGGAAATGAAAAAGTCCATAGCCAGGGCCCAGGTGGTCTGGAGGAAACGGCTTCTCCCTGTCGTCCCGCACTGCCTTTTACAAGCTTTATGGCCATGTGCCGCGTGCCCAGCCCCTTTAGTCTCAATCTTCTCATTTCTTAAATGGAGCTAAATGCCCAGAATGCAAACTAAAGCCTGCAGAGGGACTGTGGTCTCTGGAGTAACCTCTTTTCTGTGTCCTGCCGCTCCCCAGTTATATCTTGGGACCCGACCCTAATCCCTATGCTTTTTTTCTCTTCCCAACAGCCGTTGGGGGAAAGACCCGCTCTCCAGCCCTGGGGGTCCTGGATCTCGGAGGAGCAATTACAATTTGGGTAAGTACAGAAGCATCTGAAACAATTTGGATGACAGAGTTAGGGTTTGGGCTACAGCCCCAGGAGTTACTTTGGGGTACCTGTGAGGTGCGGTGGGTAGAGTTCTGCTCTGGCTTTTTTGGAGGGAGGCTTCAGGGTGGTGGTTGACACCCCCCCTTTTCTCTGTAGAAGGCATCTCAGTGAAGATGTTCCTTCGCGGCCGCCCAATTACAATGTACATCCCATCTGGCATCCGCAGCCTTGAGGAGCTGCCCAGCGGCCCACCCCCGGAGACCCTCAGCCTTGACTGGGTGTATCCTGCCCCCTCCAGGCCTATGGGAACCATCTTTCCCATCTTGGGAACTCCCCCTCCCCTTTATGGTTTGCTCCTGGGTCTGCGGGGACAGGGAGACCTGAATCCTCCCCTACCATCCTCTGCCAATGGCACTGCCAGCCAAAAGCTCTGCCCTGCTCCCCTCTTCTTGCCCTTGATATGACCCTTTCCTTGACTGTGACCCCCATTCCAGTTACGGGTACAGGGGCCGGGACTCCCGCTCTAATCTGTTTGTGCTGCGTTCTGGGGAGGTAGTCTACTTCATTGCCTGTGTGGTAGTGCTGTACCGGCCCGGGGGAGGCCCAGGGGGTCCTGGAGGTGGCGGCCAGAGACATTACCGGGGGCACACGGACTGCGTTCGATGGTGAGGGGCCTGGGGCCTGGGAGTGGGCAGCTCTAGGCAAGGGGCTGGGGGCTTGGCAGGAAGAGGGCCTGGGTGGGTGTGGAGGAGCAGAGAGAGGAGCTGCCTTGCTGCTCTGCAGGCGTAGAAAAGGTGTCCTGGGTGGTCTGGAGACTGAACCCCTTCCCTAGAGTGTGCTCTCCTCCACTTAGCCTGGCCGTTCACCCTGATGGTGTTCGTGTAGCCTCAGGACAGACGGCTGGAGTGGATAAGGATGGAAAGGTAAGGCCAAAATCAAACCCAGGCGGACAGGGTGAAATTCCAGCCCAGCTTCCCTTTGTGCCCCTGACCCCTTCTCCCACTCCAGCCTCTGCAGCCCGTGGTTCATGTCTGGGACTCAGAGACGCTGCTGAAGCTGCAGGAGATTGGACTGGGGGCCTTTGAGCGGGGTGTGGGGGCCCTGGCCTTTTCAGTTGCGGTAAGCTGGCCCCAAAGCCTCTAGACCCCCATCTTCCTTGTCTGAGAAGCCCCTTCTTGCACTTCATTAGGAAGCTTCAGAAGTTCTGGCCTTCCTGATCCGTGCCCAGCCGGTTCTCCTGAGAAAGGGACTTGTGTCCACTTCTCCTGCCTTCCCAACCTCTGATGGCGCCCCTTGCCTAATGACCTTGAATCCCTAGACCTCTAGGCCACACTCAGCTCTTGCGATATGTGTCCCCATCCTTAGGATCAGGGTGCTTTTCTCTGTGTGGTGGATGATTCAAATGAACACATGCTGTCTGTGTGGGACTGCAGCCGGGGCACCAAGCTGGCTGAGATTAAGGTGAGGCGTCCAGGAGGCCTGCAGGGCACCAAGGGTGGAGAGGTGGGAGTGCTGGGATGCAGAGAGTGCAGACTTAGCCACACATTTACTTCCTTTCTGGCTGGGTCACCTGGGACCAGCCTCCCAGCTTCTCCGAGGCTGAAATGGGGATTACGGAAGTTCTGACCTCACAGGAGGCAATGTGTGAGGCCCTGGGGTGACTCATCAGGAGGGACTGTGGGTAGTGCTCTTAGGGGACGAGGGTCTGGAAGGAAGGGGTTTCTGGACTTCTGTAGACCAGCTGTCAGGATGCAAATGAAGAGGGTCAAGTAGAGTGAGGGTGCTCAGGGCTTGGGGTGGCTGAATCTAGTATCTTCCCTTCAGAGCACAAATGACTCCGTCCTGGCTGTTGGCTTCAGCCCTCGTGACAGCAGCTGCATTGTCACCAGCGGGAAATCCCATGTCCACTTCTGGAACTGGAGTGGTGGAGCAGGGGTTCCTGGGAACGGGGCCCTCACCCGGAAACAGGGTGTCTTTGGGGTGAGGTGTGGATGTGTGCAGGGTGGTCAGGGAGGGGAGAGTGGAGATGGAAGTATTGGTCTGAGGACCCTAATGTTACCCAACTCCCAACTGTCCTGTGACATTTGGTTTTTGCTCTTCCCTCTGCTCTCTGCTTGCTTCTCGCCTAGAAATACAAGAAACCCAAGTTTATCCCTTGCTTTGTGTTCCTCCCTGATGGAGACATTCTCACTGGGGACTCAGAGGGGAACATTCTCACCTGGGGGCGGAGCCTCTCAGATTGCAAGACCCCAGGCAGGGGTGGGGCCAAAGGTATGTGGCTGTGGGTGGCAACTGGGAAGTCTAGTACCCCAGAGGGTCTGTGGGAACAGAGGGTTGCCCATTTTTTTTGCTGTGAGTTGATAGTTCTCTGTGGACCCCAGTAGGGCCCTCTGGGGGGCCAGTCTAGAGGGGTAGGGAGCAGCATGGCAAGGGGTAAAGGGCTGAGGTTTTGGTGTTGGCCAGATCCTGTGTTCAAATCCCAGTGTTGCCACTAGTTGTCTGGCCTTTAGGAAGTTATCTCACTTCTTTGAGTCTCAGTTGTCCAGTCTGTAAACTGGGGAGAATAATAACCAGGGATCAGAGATGGTATTCAGTAGGCACTCAGATGCTGGCAGTTATTACTTTATTATGACAGACTAGACTGCTCCCGTTCCCCACTTCCCTGCACCCCAAGAGCCTAACCCACCCAGGACTTTGCCAACAGAGACCTACGGGATTGTGGCCCAGGCCCATGCTCACGAAGGTTCCATTTTCGCCCTGTGTCTCCGGCGGGATGGGACCGTGCTGAGTGGTGGTGGGCGGGACCGCCGGCTGGTACAGTGGGGGCCTGGGTTGGTGGCCCTCCAGGAGACTGAGGTGAGGGCTGGACTGGGTTGAGGGAGGGAGGGGGACGGCGAAGGGCCAGTGGGCCCCTGACTTTCTGCCACCACTCTAGATTCCTGAACACTTTGGGGCTGTGCGGGCCATTGCTGAGGGGCTGGGCTCTGAGCTGCTGGTGGGAACCACGAAGAATGCATTGCTGAGGGGAGATCTGGCCCAGGGATTCTCCCCTGTGATCCAGGTTGGGGGGCCAAGGGCTTAGGGAGGAGGCGGGAAGAGCTGTTGGGGCGGGGCAAAGGTGACAGCATATGCTCTGCTGCAGGGCCACACGGACGAGCTCTGGGGACTGTGCACACATCCCTTCCAGAACCGCTTCCTCACTTGTGGCCATGACCGGCAGCTCTGCCTGTGGGATGGGGAGGGCCACGCGCTGGCCTGGAGTATTGACCTCAAGGTAGAGCCCTGTGTCCCTGGACCCCCAGTGCCACATCCACCATGACTCCTGTGGCCACCACTCTTTCCTCAATATCCCCTTTCATTCTGCTGCCCAGGGGCAGCCAGTGTATACTGATATATGGCTGTACGCTACTAAAATGTTCATTCTTCCATGCCGATGCCTCCAATGCCCCCCAACGCCCCAGACTTTCCCTTGATCCAGCAACTGATGGTTAATCTTCAGCCTAGCTGGGGGCCTCAGTTCTGGCTGTTAAATGTTCGAGTATCACCCGCCGTTTAGGCTCCAGTGACACCCTGCCTCCACCCCAGGTCTACTGTCCCTGTCCTCCTGTCTCCTCCTTGGGAGGAGGAGGCTTTGACCCTATCAAGACACCGATCAAGGTGTCTGTCTTGGTTCCCTCACTAGAAAGGCATCTTCTTGAATTCACCTTCTCTCCTCTCTCAGGAGACTGGTCTCTGTGCTGACTTCCACCCCAGTGGGGCAGTTGTGGCTGTAGGACTGAACACTGGGAGGTGAGAGGGAGTCAGGACTCCTGGGAGGGGAAAGCAGGAGTTATGGGAAGGGTTTCTGGTAATGGGAGGGGGTGTGAAGGAGACTTATCACTAACTGCTCAGGAGCCCCAACTGCACCGTCCTGTTCCTCACTGCTTCTCCCTGCAACCTGGGCCCCCCTGCTCCCCTGTGTCAACTGTCATCACACCTTCCCCAACCACTCTTCCCTCCAAGCTGGGGAGTGGAGGAGGTGGCAGCTCAGGATAGACAAGGGCGTGGGATGGGTGTGGGGAGACTAACACAGGGAAGTGACAGGTTTACGGACTCCATAAGGCTCTTGTAGTCCAGCCCTATATTCCTTCTCAGAAACCCTTCAGCTTTTACCTGCCCTTTAGCCTCTTCTCACTTCCCAGCATATCAATGCAGTGGTTACCTCTTTGTCTACCTCATAGCCTTTCTGGGGGGGTGTCTGAGTCTCTCCAACTTGCCAGCCCCCATGCTGCCCAGGACACCTGCTTCCCGCTCCCCTCCCTTCCAGGTGGTTGGTTTTGGACACAGAGACCAGAGAGATCGTGTCTGACTTCACTGATGGCAATGAGCAGCTCTCAGTGGTTCGGTACAGCCCAGGTGGGAGCCATCCCCACCCCGGACCCAGACCGCTCCCTGGCCCTTTCCTGTCTGAGTGACTGTCTTTGTAGATGGGTTGTACCTGGCCATCGGTTCCCATGACAACATGATCTACATCTATAGCGTTTCCAGTGATGGTGCCAAGTCCAGCCGCTTTGGCCGCTGTGTGGTGAGGAAACTGGGGTGGAGGGTGGGACATTGCCATAGCAAGTAAACTCCTCAAAGGGTCCAGTGCATTAAGGGAGGTCTGGGGATGAGAAACGGGAGCTCCATTTTTAGCCTCTTAACCTTTGCTCCAGGGTCACTCCAGCTTTATCACTCACCTTGACTGGTCCAAGGATGGGAACTTCATCATGTCCAATTCTGGGGACTATGAGATCCTTTACTGTGAGTGGCAATAGAGTGGGCATGGGGAGAAGGTAATTGGGGTGGGTTCTATTTGTGTGTGTGTGTGTGTTCCTCCTGGTTGGGAGGGGATCAACCAGGGAGCTCCAGGCAGAGGAGCTTTTAGATGGGGAGGTGGACATGGGGTTGGAGTCAGAATTTTACATATAGGAAAAATTTTGTGATTTGAAAAAAAGCCACACACACTGTTTTACACCATGTTTTTCTTGTTCCCACAAGGATTTGAGGGAGTTGAAAAATGCACTGAGAAAAGACTGTTTTGGAAAAGTTTCTCAGGGCAGGTGTGGAGGGATTGCCTTATCTAGGGAGGAATAACTGATGAGAAGCTGTTAGGAGAACTTCAACAAGAACTCAGGAAGCAAACGGGGCTGGGTTTTGCCTGGGCTAAGGTGACTAGATCACATGCCACTGCCTCAAGCCAGTCTTTCCAATCTGGCCTTCACCGCATGGCATCTTCCCCACTGAGGGCAGGGTGAGGGCTGAGCTCGGTGGGCTCCGTCTCCAGGGGATGTGGCTGGAGGCTGCAAGCTGCTGAGGAATCGCTATGAGAGCCGAGATCGGGAGTGGGCCACCTACACCTGCGTGCTGGGCTTCCATGTTTATGGTGAGCAGGGACGCAGGGTTGTGGAACCCTGCAGGAGGGATGGGGGGGCAGGTGGAGCCTGCCCCGGGCTCGGAATGCTGGGCGTGTGTGGAGGGGTGGGCATCATGATACTGGCAGATCCAGTCCAGGAGGCCCCTCGGGCCCTCCCTCGGGAAGGATTGCCAGGAACGCGGCCGGTGGGTGGCCGCTGCTGCCAGAGCGCCAGAAACGGTACAGCTCTGGGCTGTGGGTGGAGGCGGGGAGGAGGCCGGGCTGAGGCCAGCCACTGTGCTAGGCGTGTGGCCGGACGGCTCGGATGGCACCGACATCAACTCCCTGTGCCGCTCCCACAACGAGCGCGTGGTGGCTGTGGCAGACGACTTCTGCAAAGTGCACCTCTTCCAGTACCCGTGCGCGCGCGCCAAGGTGAGGCCTCCCGGAGCCTCCGGGGCTGGACGGGCGAGCAGGGCCCGGGGCTGCGCAGCTCCCGGAACTCGACCTTTCCCCCAACCCAGGCGCCAAGCCTTGTGTACGGCGGCCACGGCAGCCACGTGACCAGCGTTCGATTCACTCACGACGACTCGCACCTCATCTCGCTGGGTGGCAAAGACGCCAGCATCTTTCAGTGGCGAGTGCTGGGTGCCGGGGGCGCGGGGCCGGCGCTTGTTACGCCCTCTCGAACCCCCTCCCTGTCCCCCGCCTCCTCTCTGGACGTCTGATCGCTGCCAGACCGGGCCCACCAGTCCCGCGGCGTTGCCCCGCCCCACCCGACACCCCTGGACCAGGAGCCGACCCTTTCTTCGACTTGGAGACATTCCCGATCGCGCATTTCTCTGGAGGGGGACAACGGCACCCCTGCACACACTGTATAGACCCGCTGGCTGAGCCGGGCTGCCCCAGCCTGGACCCTGATTCCCGCAGCCTGCTGAGGGGCAATAAACCAAAAGCAAAGTCGCCTCCCAGTCCTTTTGTGGGGCGAGGCTGGGCGCCTCCGGGGCCCTGTGGGGGTGGGGATTAAGGAAAAGAGAAGCGCGGAAAGGGTAAGGGTGCGTAGACCATTCATGCAAATGACAGGCAAAGCCACTTGCAAATAACCCCGCGAAGTGCAGGCATGCGAGTCTTTCGGGGCCGCAGGAGGAGCGGCGTGGCTCCCGCGAGGAAAGAGTTAAGCCCAACTCCTCTCGGCGTCGGAGGAGGGGCGGAGCTGCAACGGAAATAACCGAGCGCGGGGCCCCGGTTGGCCGGAGGGAGCCGAACTGCTTCCGGAAGTGGCCGATCTGTGGGGTCTCGCTCTCCGACCTGAGTCGAGCGCCGGGCCTTGTTCTCCCGATCGACCGAAGGTGTTCCGGAAGGAGGCGAGCCCCGAGGCGGGCAGGGTCAGCCTTCCCCGCGGCCCGCAGAGCCCGAAGTGTGGGGCTCTGCGAGGGCGGGAGACTCCGGAGCCTGGCTCTGGGCCGGCGGGAGCCGAGCTCGTTCCGGAAGAAGCCGAGCGCACCGGCGCCGGCCTCGGCGTCCCCGGTGTGAGGCAGTAGCAGCGGCGGCGACAGCGCTGACCGAGATGAACCGCGACGGCTGAGGCAGCGGAGGTGCCGGCTGCGCGGGCTTGACCGAGACTTCCGCGAAGCGCCAGCCCCACGCTCCGGGCTTCGTCTCGAACCGAGCCCTACCCCCCCGAGCCTCCCGGACCCCTTTGTGCGGCCGGAGGCGGCGGCGGGAACGGCCATGGCGGCCAACATGTACCGGGTGGGAGGTGAGTACTGGGCGCGGGGGCTGCGGGGCCCTGGGCGAGAGAGCCTCGGCCCCCGGCGGCGTGGTTCCGAGAGTGGACCGGAACCGGAACCGGGGGCACGGGGAGCGAGGGTGCGGGGACGGCGACGCGACCCGGCGCCGAGGCTCGCGGAGCGGCTGCGGGCAGCCCCGACGGCACTCTCAGGGTTGTGTGTGGGGTCCCCCGGGCCGGGGAGCGGGGCTTGGGAAAGTGGTTCCAAAGGAGCTGACAGGCAGGCAAGGGGCGCGAAGGGCCCGGGCGACCGCTTTGCCACTTGCGGGGGAGCCACCGGGAGGTTTCCTCTTCCCAGGCGTTATTGTGCGCCTCGGTTCACAAAGGTGGGGGCCTTGCGCTAGAGTGAACAATAATTGCTCCCTTCGCTGAGCCTAGGGTGCAACCCCATCGCCGAGTTGGTACTTCAGGGGAACCCCCTGCTTCTTGTTTCTTCCTTAAGGCTCACTTTTGAATGAAGGATCTGATTTGAGAACTAGGTGGCCAGGTGTAGGGGGCATCCCTTATTTTCTCTTAGTCTCTCCACTTCCACATTTCAGCGTCCTCTCTACCTGGACCCTTACCTACTTTTGGCCCTCCCAGGCCTGCTTTGGTCTCCTCCCATCCTAGTACTTTGGCTGTCCCGTCTTCTCCTGATTTTTTCGGTTCTTCCTCACCCCCTCCTACAGATTACGTCTATTTTGAGAACTCCTCCAGCAATCCTTACCTGGTTAGACGGATTGAGGAGCTCAACAAGGTGAGTGGGACAGAATCCACCCTCCAACCCCCCTTCCCCAAAGTGAACTCTGTTTTCTTAGGTCTCTAACTTCAGGTGGAAGGGGAGGGGGGGAGAGAAACCTATCCTAAGTACCTATTCATATTCATTCATTCATTTATTCATTCAATGTATTCAGGAAAGGCTGGCTATTAGAGCTTAGTGGGAACGTTAGTGTTCTAGCTCTTGTGGGCTAAAGAAAGAGGTTTGGACGTCTGTCCTTAAGTGTAAGTCTCATTCCTAATTTCTGGGTGTTTTCTACATCCCTTAGAAACTTATTGTTGTTAGTCTCTTCTTTGTGCATTTTTATTTTCAAATGACCGGTTTTCACTGCCATTTCCCCCCCCTTAGACTGCAAATGGAAATGTGGAGGCAAAGGTTGTGTGCCTTTTCCGGCGAAGGGATATTTCTGGTAGCCTCAACAGCCTGGCCGATAGTAATGCCAGTGAGTGTCTTTGTACCCCCACCCTCCCCTCCGCTCCCCTTCCTCCCCTTCCCTATGATCTGAGGCCTGGGCATGTCCCTGCAGGTGTTTCTCCTGGGTGCATGCCCAAGGTAGGGGTGTGAGTTTGGGGGTGGGAAATGCCTGTTCTGTGGAGGGAGGCCTGTTTTTAACCGTTGGATGGAAGCAGCGTGAAGAGACCATGATAAGGAGAGCCTGAACATGGCTTGTGTGTAAGTGTGTATAGGTGAATGGTGTGGGTAAAGAGATGATAGTATTTAAATAGGGCATGAGGAGGAGCTTTAGAGAAGCAGGACCATTGGGGACAGTTCTGGGTATGTTGGGACAATGGGTCATGGCCGAAGGTCAAGGTGAAGAAGCTGAAGCTGTACTTAGAAGCCTGCATAGCAGGGAAGCTTATTTTGTGCTCACCAGGTGGTGAGACTACATTGAAGGGACAGAATAGGACGTGAGGAAAGTTTTCTTGCCCTTCTTCCTCTTTCTCACCGCTCCTGTTTTCTCCTCTAGTCCATTTTATGTCTTTCTCTTTTCCTGTTGCCCTGTCTTCCTTCTCTGTATGCTTTCATGTTCTTTCAAAAAATATACCTCCTTCAGTTTTCTTTAGTGTCCTTTTCCTTTCCTGCTTTGAGTTTCCCCTTCTTCTTCTTCCTCCTTCCTAAATTATTTTCCTTCTTCCAGGCTGTTTTGGGCATGAAGGGGTTAAGGAGGAGCCGGGCCTACCAAGTTCTCTGGCCCTTTGGGGTTTCCAGGCCCATCTGGCAGGGGCTGACCTTGGCCTTGTCCAATCAGAAGGGGTGTGGGGGGGTGTGGGAGGTGTGGTCCCCCTCCTCTTAGCACAAGGTTTCCGGAGCGCACAGGCGAGGGGTGGAGCCTGCTGCCCCCCCCCCCCCCCCCCAGGTTGGGAACAATGCACCAATGAGCCTGGGCCTGTGGCTGTTTTGCCCCTTCCCACTTTAGTTGGTGCCCAGCCAGGTTAACCCTTTCCACCAAGGTTTCAGGGCAAGTTAACACTTACTTGGGGAGGAACGTATTGGCACTGGCTTGAGAGGTGCTGTCCTTGAAAGCCCCACAAACTATTATTAGCCAAGTAGAAAGTGAGGGATAGTTAGGGTTGCCGGTGATGTTTAAGAGCAAAGAGTCTCCTGAACTCTGAAAAGAGGAACTGTTAACACAACTTCATGTGGTGTGTTTTTCATCTTACTGAGTTTCTGGATCTCAGGCTGGTTTAGCAAGAAAGAGACAAGTGTGATATTCTTGCTGGGCCTGGTGTGGGCAGATTTGTGCTTAATGAATGGTGTCTGAGCATTGGCACCTGGGTTTGGGACGGATTTCTGTGGCATTCTTCATTATCTCAGCAGCTCTTCCTCAGAGCATTAGTGCTGGAGAATTGGGAGCATCTCTGATGGGGCAGAGGGCCAAGCGTGAAAGCTGAGGGGGTGAGGGTATGGAAGGCAGATGCCTGGGGGGTGTGGGAGAAACAGCTGAGACAGGAAGTATTCTCCTTGGGCTAGAGTGTCTGAGGTGGCTTCTTTCTGGATTAGTTTCTGACTTGGTTTCTTCCTCCGGCATCTCTCAGGGGAGTTTGAGGAGGAATCAAAGCAGCCAGGGGTGTCGGAGCAGCAGCGACATCAGCTGAAGCACCGGGAGCTTTTCCTTTCTCGGCAGTTTGAGTCGTTACCAGCCACCCACATACGGTATGGGACAAGTGGGGCCGCTGTGGCCAGCAGGCCCTTATTTAGAAGATGGATAGGAGGGGTAGTGTACTGGGGATGCTGTGGAGAGGGCATGAGGAGCTCACCCAGGGTCTTCTGATCCCTCTCCTGTAGGGGAAAATGCAGTGTGACCCTCTTGAATGAGACTGATATCTTGAGCCAGTACCTGGAAAAGGAGGTGAGCAAGAGGTGTTGGGAGAAAAGGGAGGGGACTGGGCATTGCCCCCAAAGGCGAGAGGAAAGGAGGAGTGCGATGAGGTACAGGTTGACAGACTGCCTGTCTTGGGAACTCGGGGTGTACCCCACTGCCCATGCCTGTGAGGACTGCTGCCCTGCTTACCTCCTCTCTTCCCATCTCCAGGACTGCTTTTTTTACTCCCTGGTGTTTGACCCTGTACAGAAGACACTTCTAGCTGATCAGGGGGAGATCCGAGTTGGTTGCAAATACCAAGCTGAGATCCCAGACCGCCTGGCAGACGGTAAGCAATGGCACAGGCCGTGTGGCTCCTGGGTTATGTGACATCATAGTCTCTGTGAGTCGTGTGCGCTGGCGTCGTGCAGTGCAGTCTGCGTGGCTCTATGCTGTGACCCTGACAAAATGAGACCTCAGGAACCTGGAAGGGGCGAGTGGGCACAGTTGGGAAGAGAAGCCTGAGAGTTGAGGTGGCTGATAGAATCCACTCAGGAGACGAGGACCCAGGTGCTGTTGCGAACGTCAAGACACCTGTTCTTCTCCTTTCCCTCTCCCCATGATGCCATCGCCCCAGGAGAATCTGATAACCGGAACCAGCAGAAGATGGAGATGAAAGTCTGGGATCCAGACAACCCTCTCACAGACCGGCAGATTGATCAGTTTCTCGTGGTGGCCCGGTGAGGGGTGGGTGGTTGGGGAAGATGGGCTGGGGGAGGTGTGGACATAGTTCTGAGTCCTGTTCTTAGAGGTGGGCATTATTTTTTTGTTGTTGGCATGGGTGTTTTCCTTTTTTCTCATCTGGCTTATTCCCTCAGCCCACTTGCGCTTTCCTCTTGCCTTCCTGACTTTTAACTTTTCTCCTAGAGCGGTGGGGACCTTTGCAAGAGCCCTAGATTGTAGCAGTTCCATTCGGCAGCCAAGCCTGCACATGAGTGCAGCCGCTGCCTCCCGAGATATCACCCTGGTGAGCAGAAGTTGGTGGGTAATTGGGCAGGCTGGGCTTTGTGGGGATCTGCAGGGCCTGGGGACAGGAGAGGAGGGTGTGTCTGAGCAAGTGGGTGCATTTAGAAAGTAAAAGCAGGGGAGCATGCTGAGGGTTTCAGGTCATCAGCAGTTTCCCACTTTCCCTGTAGTTTCACGCAATGGATACATTACAAAGAAATGGGTATGACCTGGCGAAGGCCATGTCAACGCTGGTGCCCCAGGGGGGGCCAGTGCTGTGTCGGGATGAGATGGAGGAATGGTCTGCCTCGGAGGCCATGCTGTTTGAGGAGGCCCTGGAGAAGTACGGGAAGGATTTCAATGATATTCGCCAGGACTTTGTAAGTGAATGGGGCTAGGAGGAGAAATGGAAGAGATGACAGGTGGGGGAACCAGGACCTGGGGCCAGACGCTAGCTCATCCTTCTACCCTCTGTCCCCCTCAGCTACCCTGGAAGTCACTTGCGAGCATAGTCCAGTTTTATTACATGTGGAAAACCACAGACCGCTATATTCAGCAGGTATGGTTTGGGCTGGGGAGACTGGACCAGAGGCCGCCTACTCACCTCTGCCTTTGAAGTTGATGCATCCTCCTGCTAAGATGCTCTGATCCTTCTCTTTCTTTCCTGCAGAAGAGATTGAAAGCTGCTGAAGCAGACAGCAAACTGAAACAGGTCTACATCCCCACCTAGTAAGTGTGATGGGTAGGGGAGCCTGGCATGTTTTCCTTTTCTTTCTCCAACCTGTGCTTTTTCCTCAGTGATTAGAGATGGGCAGGAGACAGGGTCAAATTATTATAGAGAGGAGTGGAAATGGATTCTTTCTCCTGAATTCTTTCCTTTTCTTCTCCTTCCTGCCCCTCTCAGCACCAAACCAAATCCTAACCAGATCATCTCTGTGGGCTCAAAACCTGGCATGAATGGGGCTGGATTCCAGAAGGGCCTGACTTGCGAGAGCTGCCACAGTGAGTTCCAGGGAGGGACAGCGATGTTGGGGGTGGTGAGAAGTCTGCTCTGGTCTGTGAACCTGAGGGGCTCAAATGGTATGTTTCCCCCTGACCTTGCATTCCTCTCGGTGCCCTGATAGCCACACAGTCTGCCCAGTGGTACGCCTGGGGCCCACCCAACATGCAGTGCCGCCTCTGTGCTTCCTGTTGGATCTACTGGAAGAAGTACGGGGGATTGAAGACCCCAACCCAGCTTGAGGGGGCTGCTCGGGGCACAACAGTAAGGACTGATGGGGGCAGGAAGGGGAGAGCAGTATTGACCATATTGACTGTGAGCTTTAGGTAAAGACCTGAACACCCAACTGCATGTATTGTGATAGTTTGGTGTGTGTGTGTGTGTGTGTGTGGGGGGGTATTGGATTGTGGTTTGGGAGTCAGGTAGGTAGGGATGGCAGTAAAGAGATCAGTCGGGAAAATTGCCCTCTGCAGAGAATGGAAGAAAGAAGGGAGCCTCAGTGTCCATCTGTTCCTCCCTTTTCCCGTGTCCTTCCAGGAGCCACACTCAAGGGGTCATTTGTCCAGACCTGAAGCCCAAAGTCTCTCCCCCTATACAACCAGCGCCAACCGGGCCAAGCTGCTGGCTAAGAACAGGCAAACATTCCTGCTCCAGACCACGAAGCTGACCCGTCTTGCCAGACGCATGTGTAGGGACCTGTTACAGCCGAGGAGGGCTGCCCGACGACCCTATGCCCCTATCAATGCCAATGCCATCAAGGCAGAGTGTAAGCTCAGGAGTGCTGGGGCCAGTGGCAGGGTCGGGGTTGGACTGGCGAGAGACCAGCGTTCCCTCTGGATGTTTAACACAGTAGGGATAGTAGGCCACAGGGCTTTGTTAAGAAATTAGACATGGCTCCTGGCCCCAGAAGAGGCCTGAACAGTGAAGCCCCTTGAAGAGCTTTCATCTTTGTTCTCCAGGCTCCATTCGACTTCCTAAGGCTGCCAAGACTCCACTGAAGATTCACCCTCTGGTGCGGCTGCCCCTGGCAACTATCGTCAAAGATCTGGGTATGGGATGGGGACCCAGTTAGGGTGCTATCAGTCTCTCAGTCCTTTTAGGATCAAAATCTCTCCCCTGCTTTTTTCTTTTCCATTCAGCCCTAAGAGAGTTAGCCTAACAAATGGTACTTTTGTAGGTTAATAATGTTTTCTCAGAAGCTATCCAGTATGACAATACTAATTTGACAAGATCACACTCCTGTGTGGTTTTTGAAATACTGTTTTAAGTTTTTGTGGATTCAAAAACTATACATGGATTTTCAACTGTGTGCTGTGTGGGGGGTCAGTACCCCTACCCCCCTGCATTGTTCAAGAGTAAACTGTATTGGTAATTGCTTGTCATTCCTCTTCCCTCATCATGAGTTTTGGGGATGCCCAGAAAAACTGCATAGAGAAAAGAAAGTGTGAAAGTTCTCTAACTTTTGCTTTTTTTCCTGGCAGTGGCCCAGGCACCTCTGAAACCAAAAACACCTCGGGGTACCAAGACACCAATCAACAGAAACCAGCTGACCCAGAACCGGGGGCTGGGGGGCATTATGGTGAAACGGGCCTATGAGACTGTGAGTTGACAGCCTGGAGTGGGCCAAGTGGAGTTGGGTGGGCTTTCATTTCTTTCTTTCTTTTTTTTTTTTTTAATTAAATTTATTGGGGTGACAATTGTTAGTAAAATTACATAGATTTCAGGTGTACAATTCTGTATTACATCATCTAGGGCTTTCATTTCTGATAGGAGTCTAAGAGTGCCATCTCGTGTTGTCCCACCCTTTTCCAGATGGCAGGGGCAGGGGTCCCCTTTTCTGCCAATGGAAGGCCTCTGGCCTCAGGGATTCGCTCAGGCTCACAGCCAGCAGCCAAGCGACAGAAACTAAACCCAGCTGATGCCCCCAATCCAGTTGTGTTTGTGGCCACAAAAGATACCAGGTAGGGAGCCCATCATGGGAGGGGCAGAGGTTGACAGCGCAGATTGGTGGGTGTGGGAAACAGGAGTATTTGAGCAAGACCAGATCCAGGAAGACTGGGTGCAGGGTGGGGATGCCAGGAAGGACTGGGCCAGAAGAACTGCTGTGTGGAACATGGGGTTTCACCCTGAGGAGCTTAGCCTGCTTCATTTCCTTCTTCTCTTCCTGGCCAGGGCCCTGCGGAAAGCTCTGACCCATCTGGAAATGCGCCGGGCTGCCCGCAGGCCCAACTTGCCCCTGAAGGTGAAGCCACCTCTGATTGCAGTGCGGCCCCCAGTCCCTCTACCTGCACCCTCACATCCTGCCAGCACTAATGAGCCCATTGTCCTGGAGGATTGAGCATCTATGGGGAAGGGAGGTGGGCTGAAAACTAGAGTGGATGCCCAGGGCACCCAGGTTCCCTTCCCTCTAAGTATCAAAGGGACTGAGGAGTGAGGGAGGGAGCAAGTGTTTGTCTTTGGAGGGGTTGGGCGCCCTCTGGTGTTACCACTTCAAGGCTTGTCCCCTTCCCATGCTTTTCTAAGCCTGGTGGTGGAAGGCCGGCTGCAGGAACTTAGCCCATTGTGGGAACCTAGCCTCTTTTGGTGGGTAGGACCCACAGTTGTCTTGGACAGTTTTAGGGGGAGGGTTTTTTAATTTTTTAAAAATTTTGCCTCCCTTTGTGAAAGGGGATGGGGGAGGGGAAGAGGAAACATCAGGTGGTGGTACCTGGTTGGGGGAGGGGGGTGTGCACTGCCATGACTGCTATGTCTTTTTTTTTTTTTTCCCTAATTGGGGGGTTCTCTTCCTGGGTGTCCTTAGGAAACTAAGGAGTTTGAGGCCCCTAAGCTGGCATCAACCGCAGCCTATGCTCGCTCTTTCCTTCCCTCCCATGTCCCCTCCGCCTTTTGTACGCCAATTCTCAGAAATAAAGATCTTTTGTCCGTTTTTTTAACCTCGGATTCTGTAATTGGTTCTTATAGTAACAAATAAAAAGCTGTTTTCTTCAGCTCCTCCTGGTTTGGCTGTTCTCTGCTATGGGTGTGTGTGTGGGAGGGGTGTCTTCGATTGGGAAAATAAAAGGACAAAGGACAATAAAGAACGTACAGATGGGGCTTGCTCTGGGAACAGCTAGCTTTATGAGATATGCAGCCTGGACATGCTGCCTGCTCCAGCAAGCTTTCTTGTGGGACCCAAACTGTTCCCCAGCTCCTGTGCTGCTGAGCACCATCTTGGCCCAGATTCACTCAAAGTAGTTGAGATGAGCTGGTTCTCTGGATGGCACGCCTCCATAGCAGGTGTGTGTGTGAGTGTGTGTGTGTGTGTGTGTGTGTGTGTATAGATGCTTCTTCCTCTATTTCCCAACTCTTAACGCCCCTCTCCTTTTACTCAAGGAATTCTGGGAGTTGGTGGAGGCCAGGACAAGACATAGCCCCGCTTATCTTACCACCTAACTTTGGTGTATTTGCACAGAGTGCTGCTTCATGATCCCCAAGGCCAGCCTCAGCAACTGCTTTAATATCAAGGCCCTCTCTAGCACTGTTCCTGCCTGTTTATGTTTGGGAGACAGATTAGACACCTGAGCTGGGCCCAATAGAAGCATCGTAGGAGACAGAACAAGTCTATTATGTGCTCCTTGGACACTTCCTTTAGAGATGGGGAACAGCCTCAGCAGTTGCGACTTGCTCAAGGTTACAGACCTTGAGAAGTCTGCCTCAGATCCACGGCTCTTTCCAGAATCCATGGCTGTGAGCTGATAACCACAGCAAAAGCTGCTTAGCCCATCTGACAGTCCTCTCTGTCTCATGGTACCTGTTCCTAGGGCCTCCCCAGCTCCCTTACTCTCCCTATCATGAGCTTACACCTGTACTGTCGCGATGAACTGACCACTATACCAGTCTGGGGGAAAGCAGCACTTTCCCTTCCAGTGTCTTTACTCAGTTGCCACCATAGTAGTTTCCGTCGCATTTCTTGAAGTGGTCCTGGCGCCTCATGAGTGCACTCCATGCAACCCACTGTTGCAGAAGGAAAGCCTGGCTCACCTGGACCGCAGCGATCTGGCTGTATCCCCTTGGAAGGTGACCTGTGGGGACAGAGCTCCCCAACCAGGCTTGGGAAGCCGTCGCAGAACAGCTGTTTGGGGGGAGGACGGAGGGCAGAGGGAGAAATTAAGCCCTGAGGAGGTTGGAAGTCCAGAGACAACTCGGGGCTTCGTGGAGGCTGGTCATCCACATTTATACGCCAGGTAAACATGGGGTTGAGGATACAGCCGCGCAGGTCTCTACCGCCCCGTGAAGTAGGGCACAACCTGGCCAACACCACCAGCGACGAAACGGCCGGCTGTCAACCCGGCCCTGGCCACTGTGGCTGCTCTTATGAATATTCATGATTCTTTGAGCCAATGAGCGTCTGCACAGCTCAGCACGCCAATTGGCTTACCGCATGCAGATAAGCATCATAGATGGGCGGCTTTTCCTAAAGCCCACAGAGAGTTAACACGGGTTGGAAACGGAACTGAGTCGAAGGAACGTGGTTTCCGGAGGAGTGTGCGCTCACTTAGCAGATTCTACGTCATTTCCTGTCGGGCTGGCGGAAGTTGCTTCTGAGCGCGTTGCGACTTGGAAGAGTTCCGGTGGTGGCAGAAGTGGTTGCACTTGGTTGGAACCGGGGAGTTGCGATGGCGGCCTTGGATTCGGATGTCGAATCGCTGCCGCGTGGGGCTTTCCGCTGCTGCCTCTGCCACATCACTACAGCCAACCGTAAGCGGTGGCTAGTGAGGGGGTGGGTGGTTGTGGATGGTTGTGGACTTCCGTCTTTGGGTCCTAGCGAAAGTTAAGGTAACAGGTCATCGTTTTTGTCAGATGGGTTGCTAGAGTCACTCACCTCCGTTTTCACTCCGCCAGTCCCAAGTATCCGAAATCTCCACGACGAAAGTTTCGTTGTTGTATTCCCTCTTTAACCGTCATCTATTGGACATCCCCATGGTGCCTGGTTTTCTGCTAGGCTCGAGGGTGGGGAGATGGAGAGACAATTTCAATGCCCTAAATAGGTTTGGGGAGCTGTGGGGTCACAGAGAAGGTCGTAATGAAGTCAGGAAGTCCTACAGAGGACCTACCCAGAGGCAGGGATGGGTGGGTGAAGTAGCATGGCGCGCATGACTGGGAAGGTGGGTATGGAAAAGTTGATAAGATCGTTGTATGACAGCGCAAGGGGTTCAGGAAAACCCCAAATTACACTTTTGAAGTCTGGAATCATATTTTCTAAACAGGCTCTTCCGTTCTTCTTTTTCTGTGTGAATGGCACTACTGCTGTTTGTTCAGTAGGACCAGCCAGAAGCCCAGGATAGTCTTCCCTGGCCCCACATGTGCATTGGTGACATCAAGCAGCTAACTCAAAATGTAACAAAAATAATGACAGCTCCACTTCTCCCACATTCACCATATGCTGGACTCTGCCAAGTGCTGCGTATGAATAATACCTATTTGTTATGTACTATTATTATCTTGATTTTATAGCTGAAGAAACTGATGTACAGAGAGGTTAGTAAGTCGCCCAAGATCTTACACAATTTGACAGAGCTGGCATTTGAACTTGGGCAGTGTGGCTTCAGATCTTGCACTTGTAATCTTTATACCATACTCAGGGATGATCCATGGGAAATAGTCTAGAGTCCTGATATATTTAGTTCTATACTCCTATATGACTTGGGTAAGTTACTTGTTAATTTTGTTACAATTTTCAGGTATTCTTTTACCTAGCACTTACAGATTTTTTTTTCCTTTTCTTCCCCAAATATGTGTCCAATTTTATTTCTAATATTTTCTTATGTTTTTTTTTTAAATTACAGTTTATTGGGGTGACAATTGTTAGTAAAGTTACGTAGGTTTCAGGTGTACAATTCCGCAATTCATCATCTATATAGCACATTGTGTGTTCACCACCCAGAGTCAGTTCCCCTTCCATCACCATATATTTGATACAGATGGTTTAAGAAATGCTTGTAGTGTAGTCAGTCTTCCACTTAGAATGCACTGTACTTGTAGACAATGGACAAGAGAGGAAGGTGAAAGGAGCCAGGACTCTGTTTATTTAAAGGTCACACTTTCTATGTGTTGGAAGGATCAGTAGGATTTAGGTATGCAGAGAACAAAGTCGGGACAGATACACTGAAGAGTGGTTTGGATGTTTTTGTTTCACTTTTGTCTTTGCAGGACCCAGCCTAGATGCCCACCTGGGAGGCCGGAAACACCGGCATCTGGTACAACTCCGAGCTGCCCGGAAGGCCCAGGGACTGCGAAGTGTGTTTGTCAGTGGCTTTCCCCGGAATGTAGATTCTACTCAGCTCTCTGAGTACTTCCAGGCATTTGGACCTGTGGCCAGTGTCGTCATGGATAAGGACAAGGTACAGTGAATGGCTCTGAGAATAAGGAATGAGTCAGGTGTGCCACATACCAAAAGATACGAGAAAGGGAGAAACCAGGAGTCGCTTTTCGCTAGTTCCTAATGTTGCTTGTCCGTGGTGAACATTACGTTATTTGGACTAGTCCAGCTTTGTGAGCAGCTTCCCCTCCCCAACTTGAATTCTCTCAGTTCACCAGTGTTATTCGTTGGGGCACTTGTTGGTCATTCATTTATTCATTCAATTTTTTATTTGCCAGATACTTATTAACTGCTAACTTTGTACTAGGCACTAGAGCTGCATTCTGAGTAGCAAATATGATAGATGTGGTGCCTGCTCGCATAAAACTTACAGTCTAGACAATTAAATGAGTGGAGAAAGTAAACAGTTAAATGAGTAATTACAGTGAAGTGGGTGCTTTAAAACCACACCATAGGGAGACCCATCCTAACCCTACAAGAGACTGGTTTGTAAACCAGCTAGCAGTTTATTAACTTATTCTGAGAGGTACTGAGGTTACCTGGTCAGAACACCCTATCCTCTGGACAGTGCTGGGCAAACAAGCTTGTGCTTTGTGGTTCTTTTTGTCTTGTTTCCATGCAGACCTTTTGTCATGGTCTCTTTAGTCCTTGAAAAAAGTTCACTGCTGCAGTAGTGTGTCCTGTGACCATATTGTTGTTCTGAGGCTGCAGTCTGGTTGTGTAGGCATGGCTTAGGTGATCCCAAATCTCCTTAGCATTCCAAGCCTTCTTTTAGAGTGGGGAGGGGTCTGTTTCTCTCAGGGATTTCATTAACCCACGATGGCTTAAACAAAAGCGGTTCAATTGTTCTCTTATAACAAGAAGTCCAGACCTGGGCAGTCCAGGGTTTTGCTGTTTTCCTGCTCTGTTATTATTGGCATGTGGCTCTTAACTTCATAGATGTGATAATGCTGTTTCCATCTCTTCATCCACGAAGAAGGGGCAGGTTGAAGGGCAGAGTGTGAAAGGCTAGTGCCAGCTGAGTCTGACCACCATCCCACCCCCGTTGTCTTTATTTTCCAGGAAAATAACCTTTTCCAGAGACCTCTTCAGTAGATTTCTCATTGGCCAGAACTCTATCACATGATTGCACCTAATTACAGGCAAGCCTGGGAAATGAAATTATTTTAGCTGGGCACTTTGCCCTTCTGAACAAAATCCGGATTCTGTCAGTAAAGAAGAAAGGGACAATGTATGTGGAGTGGGCAGCTGACAGTGTCTGCCCCAGGTTACTTCCTTAGAAAGCTCAGTGTCCTCATTTTTGTTCATATTTATTTCAATTAGAAAGCATGATCTTTTCCTGAATTTAAACCTCAAGTTTCCGAGGCTTCTAATTATTATAACAATAATTACTAAAATTTTTATTGAGCAGTTATTATGTACAGTTATGTGCTAACTTTTTTCCTTCCTTCTTCCGCCTCCCCCCCGCCCTCCACTCTGGTTCAAGCCGTTGTTTCTCAGTCTAGTTGTGTAGGACACAGCTCCCTGGCCCATGCTGGTGTGATGAGCCTTGCGCTCCCCCAGCTGAGGCAGTCGGTTGCCGGTCGTCGGTCGGCTGATCACAGTGGCTGCCAGCTGCTCACATTGGCTGCCGGCCACTCAAGCTGGCCACTGGCCGCTCCTGGCAGCACATAGCAGCACAGTGGCCCGCGGCAGCCCACAGCAGCCCAGCTCCAGGGAGAGCCATCGTTCACAATCTTAGCTGTAGAGGGTGCAGCTCACTGGCCCATGTGGGAATCAAACCGGCGACCTCGTTAGGAGCGTGATGCTCCAACCACCTGAGCCACTGGGCCAGCCCCATGCTATTTTATATACAATATCTCATTTAATCTACCCAACATTTCCTTCAGGGAGATCATCACTGGGAACTTGGATATTTGGGGTTTGAGCCCCTGCTTGGGAGGCAGTCACAAATTACTTCTCTGAGTTTTAGTTTCTTAATTTTTAAAATGGGAACAATAATACATGTCTTGTAGGAGTCTTATGAGACTTAGCAATTGTTTATGTGAACTACTTGGTTTAAAATAAGCCCTTGGGAAGTGGTAGCTGTAGTTGGGGATGCTGGTATTGAGAGGAGAAAAATAGCTAGGACACAGGCTTCTGAATCTTCTAATTCTGCCATCCCTGACGCCTTCTACGGGGTTCTCGAGGGAAATACGTGCACAAAGACAAGGACAGGCTAAGAGACACCGAGTTTCTAGCTGGGGCTTTGGTCGCAAACTTGGGGTTGAACCACAGTGTGGTGAGCTGTGTGATTTCTCAGAGTCAGAAAATTAGTCTGGGCAGGTCCAAGTGGCTGTTTTTCGCCTTGGTTTCACTTTGGTTCTTTGCTGTCTTTGGCATAAGGGTGGAAGTGAGGGTAGGAAGGGCACTCCCCCCTGCTTTTATTTTCATTTGAGATATGACTTAGGCAGCATAAAATTCACCCTTTTAAAGTATACAATTCAGTGGTTGTTCATGATATCTGTGGGGGAAACGTTCCAAGACCCCTGGTGGATGCTTGAAACGGCAGATAGTACCAAACCCTGTCTATACAGTTGACCCTTGAACAGCATGGGTTTGAACTGCAATGGTCATTTGTACTGCCCAGGTCAATTGAAAAAAACCTGTGTGTAAGTGGACCTGCTTATTTAAAACCCGCGTTGCTCAAGGGTTAACTATACTATGTCTTTCCTGTACATACATACCTGTGGTAAAGTTTAATTTACAAATTAGGCACAGTAAGAGATTAACAACAGTGATTAACAATAAAATAGAACAGTTATAATACAGAGGGTGCCAAAAAAATGTTTTAAGAAAGGAAAAACATTTTAAGAGCGGAAAAAACTATATTAAAATTATAATAGATACTGATAACAAAAGATGAATACAAGTCATGTTTGACTTCTGCAATTATAAGAGATGCTCAAAGTGTAATTACACTATCAGTGTAATTTTTTACACTATCAGTGTAATTTTTTTTCTTTTTTTAAAGATTTTATTGCGGAAGGGGAACAGGACTTTATTGGGGAACAGTGTGTACTTCCAGGACTTTTTTCCAAGTCAAGTTGTTGTCCTTTCAATCTTAGCTGTGAAGGGTGCCGTTCAGCTTCAAGTTGTTGTCCTTTCAGTCTTAGTTGTAGAGGGCACAGCTCAGCTCCAGGTCCAGTTGTCATTGCTAGTTGCAAGGGGTGCAGCCCACCATCCTTTGCGGGAGTCGAACCAGCAACCTGTGGTTGAGAGGATGCCCTCCAACCAACTGAGCCATCCGGGAGCTCAGCGGCAGCTCAGCTCAAGGTGCCATGTTCAATCTTAGTTGCAGGGAGCGCTGCCCACCATCCCTTGCGGGACTCGAGGAGTTGAACCGGCAACCTTGTGGTAGAGAGCCCACTGGCCCATGTGGGAATCGAACCGGCAGCCTTTGGAGTTAGGAGCATGGAGCTTCAACTGCCTGAGCCACCGGGCCGGCCCCATCAGTGTAATTTTAATACAGTTTTTTCCTTTTTTAAAATGTGTATACATTTTTTTGGTACCCTCTGTATACTGTAATAAAAGTTATATCAATATGGCATTATTAAGTAGAATAAGGGTGACTTGAACACAAGCACTGATAACCACTACTGATAACTTGAGATGGTTACTAAGTGACTAACAGGAAGGTAGCATATACAGTGTGACTGTGTGGACAAAGGGAGCATTTACATTGTGGGTGGGACAGAGTGGGGCAGGTGGCACAGAATGAGATTTCATCATGCTACTCAGAATGGCATGAAATTGAAAACTTATAAATTGTTTATTTCTTAAATTTTCCATTTAGTATGTTCAGACTGCAGGTAACTGAAACCTCGGAAAGTGAAATCTCGGGTAAGGGGCAATTATTGTATTAACAAGGCTCTGCAACCGTTTCTACTGTCTAATTCTAGAGTGTTTTCATCACCCCACAAAGAAACTGCATATCCATTATTAGTCATTCCCCATCCATGATTCAGGCCTGTGTGCAGGTGAGGCTGTCGCCCTGGTTAATTTTTGTGTATGGTGTGAGGTAGGGGTCCACCATCAGTGTTTTGCATGTGGCTATCCACGTGTCCCAGCACCATGTGTTGAGAAGACTATTCTTTCATCATTAAATGGTCTCTGCACCCTTGTTGACAATCAGGTGACCATAGACACACAGGTTTATTTCTGGAGTCTCAATTACATTTCCTTCATCAGCATGTCTGTCTTTATGCTAGTATCACACTGTCTTGATTACTGTAAAGGGTACCTTTTTATAAGCAGGAGGAGGCTCTAGCTTTGCCACTGAAGAGAATACAGAAGATGTAGGTTTTGGCCCTAAAGCAGTCATAGTTTTCCTACTCCTGCTAACAGTTCAGCTTAAAAAAAAAAAAAAAGATATATACATATATGTGTGTGTGTGTGTGTATATATATATATGTATACACACACATACATGCATATATATATATATATATATATATATATATATATATATATTTATTCCATTGAATATCGTTGAACTCAGCCATATCATAGCGGCATGGTTATCATTTTGCTGTTGTTCCTAGGTGGTAAGTTTGTTGAGGTAGGGTTTATATGTTTATATTTACACCTAGCACAGTGTTCATTACATGGATTCTTAATAAATTTTAAAAGAGTCTAAAGCAGGAAAAGTTAGGGGATGGGTATAACCAGTAAAGTCATGTCATTGGGAAGAGTAGCGGACAACGAAATAGGTAAAATGTGATTTTCAGAGGCTGACTGGGGTGAGAGTAGTGTGTGTGGGATGCAAGTGAGGAAAATAATTGCTTTTCTAAATATGTTCCCTGTTGTTACAGAAACAGCAAGCGAATGTTCCCAATTTATACGGTAGTCCCCCTTTCAGAATTCTCGCCCACTGTCAGACCATGTGTTTGGATTCTCGGTTGCAAAACCATCATCTCTGCCCGTTGTGGTTTGCCAGGGAGTGTTTGCCATCGTGGAGATGGGAGACGTGGGTGCCCGGGAAGCTGTCCTGTCACAGCCTCAGCATAGCCTGGGAGGACATCGCTTGCGCGTCCGACCACGGGAGCAGAAAGAGTTCCAGAGCCCAGCCTCCAAATCCCCCAAAGGAGCGGCCCTCGACAGTCACCAGCTGGCCACAGCACTAGCTGAGGCCCCAGATGTGGGAGCACAAATGGTGAAGCTGGTGGGGCTGAGGGAGCTGTCTGAGGCTGAGCGGCAGCTTCGGAGCCTTGTGGTGACCCTGATGCAGGAGGTCTTCACAGAGTTCTTTCCCGGTGAGCCACCTTCCTCACTGTGGCTGAGCCCACCCCGTCCTTCCCTGCCCCGTCTGCATCCCCAGTCCTCCCTCAGCTAGAGGTGTTTATTTGGTTGCTCTTTCATCTTTGTGCCCTGTTATGTTCTTCCACCCCTTAGCCCCCCAATGTCTCCTGACCTTTATTCTCTGCTCGGCACCCAGGCTGTGTGATCCATCCTTTTGGCTCTTCCATAAATAGCTTTGACGTCCATGGCTGTGATCTTGACCTCTTCCTGGATCTGGGTGACTTGGAAGAGCTCCAGGTAAGTGAAGAGGGAGCAGCTGGGAACAGTCAGTAGGAATGGTCATGTGACTCCGCGTGAGCACCTTCCCACTCACCTGTTAAATGGGGCTAATAGGACCGGCCTGAAAGGTTATTGTAATTGGAGAGATGTGAATGTGGATGTGTATAAGGTAGGACGGAATAGAGTTGGCACGAGATTGATGGCATTTGTAACAGGAGAAAAACCAGATTTCAGAATGGCATGGATAGTATCTTACTTTAGATAAAAAAAATATATATAACAAGACATACAATAAGGTAATTTGGGGGTTATGTTTTTGCTTAAGGGTTTTCTAACAACTAATGTACAGATCCTGCTTTTGGAATACAAAAGGGTTATTATTTTTTTAAAAAAAGATTTTATTTTTTAGAGTTTTAGGTTCACAGCAAAATTGAGTAGAAAGTATAAAGTTCCCATATGACTCCTGCCTCACAAAAAGGGTTAATTTTAAAATAAAATTTCTTTTATTCTCTCTTTCTCTCTCTCTCTCCACACACACACACACACACACACACACACACACAATTTATATTTCCTGAATCATTTGAGAGTAGGTTGCATACGTCACGCCTTTACCCCTTAATATCCCAGTGTGTATTACCTAAGAACCAAGGTAATATTCTAGTGGGTTACTACAGTACCATTATCAAGTTGAGGAAACATTACACTGGTAGAAGTGTAAAACATTACAAGACTTTAATCCAGTCTGTACTCCAGTTTTGTCAGCTGCCCTGACAGTAGACTATTGTGTTGTCTCTAGTTTTCTTTCATCTAAAGTAGTTCCTCTGCCTTTTTTTGTCTTTCATGACAATGACATTTTTATAGAATACAGACTATTTATTTTATGACTTTAAAAAGGTATTTTTAATTAAAAAAAATATTGTGAGGATTAAATGAGTTACCATGTGTAAAGCCCTTAGAATAGGGCCTGGCATGTAATAAGTAGTAGGTCATAGGTATATCCTGGGGACGAGACTGTTCCCAGTTAGGGGGCAGCAGGAGAGGCATTCACTCAGTTCTTTTCCATCCACAGCCAGCCCCAAAGGCTCCAGAGTCCCCATCCTTGGACTCGGCCCTTGCATCCCCACTGGACCCTCAAGCCTGCACCCCAGCCTCCCCTCCAGACTCTCAGCCTCCAGATTCTCCTCAAGACTCAGAAGCCCTGGACTTTGAAATCCCTTCCTCCTCCCAGGCACCCCACACTCCGGACTCAGCTTTGGCCTCTGAGACCCTTGCTTCTCCCCAGTCCCTGCCTCCAGCCTCACCACTGCAGGAGGACCGGGGAGAGGGGGACCTGGGCAAGGCTCTGGAGCTAGCAGAGGCTCTGAAGGGCGAGAAAACAGAGCAGGGAGCCATGCTGGAGTTGGTGGGATCCATTCTTCGTGGCTGTGTCCCTGGAGTGTACCGAGTCCAAAATGTGCCCTCTGCCCGATGCCCTGTGGTCAAGTTCTGCCACCGGCCTTCAGGTCTCCACGGTGACATCTCCCTCAGTAACCGGTACCGTTGTTTAGGGGGGCGTTGGGGAAGGCAAGCTGAGCGTTCTGGGGTGGCTGAAGAGGGAGCCCTGGTGGGGGAGCTCCTGCACCTGCCAAGCCTCAAGATTATCCTTGTTTGGACCCATCCCTCTTTCTGCCACTCATCTCCTGCCTGTCTTCCATATCAATGGAAAGTGTCTTTTTTAGGATACTATTTTTAAGGGATTTAGAAAAGAATGCCATGGTTAAGTAAGTTTGGGAAATACTAAGTTAAACACAAATAGGTTTCTTCCTTCCCTCCTCCTCCCCCACTTCCTCTTTCTCTTTTCCTTTTTCCCTCTCTTTCTCCTTTCCTCCCCTTCTCCCTCCCTTCCTGTCTTTGTTTCTTTGCATAGTAAAGGCTCTGAGCAGGCTTATATTAATAATAACACGCTCTGAATGTCCGAGACGGGCATATAGGATGTCGTGTTCTTTGTACAGCCTCTCACAAGACCACTGTGTCAGCAAACACTTAGGAAACCCTCTCTGGCCCCCGTTACAGTCTGGACTGGGAGCTGGGGGTCATAGGTTCAGAGCGTTCCTGAGCCCTAACATCCTCGTCTCCTCTTTGTCCCAGGCTGGCCCTGCATAACTCCCGCTTCCTGAGTCTCTGCTCTGAGCTGGATGAGCGAGTACGGCCTCTCGTGTACACCCTCCGCTGCTGGGCTCAGGGTCGAGGGCTAGCAGGTGAGAGTCAGGACAGAGCTGGGGCTGAGTTGGTGTCGGGCAAAGAAGGGAGGCAAATACAGGAACCAGGATTGAGAAAAACTGCCAAGGAGGGGATCGGAAGCACCTCTAATCTAACTGGAATTATTGATTATTTACCCAGGGAGTGGCCCCCTTCTCAATAACTACGCCCTGACCTTGCTCGTGATCTATTTCCTTCAGACCAGGGACCCTCCTGTGTTGCCCACTGTGTCCCAACTCACCCAGAAAGCAGGTACAGCGGCCGGCCTCCTCCCTCTATGTCATTAGCTTCATCTCTTCTCTTCCTCGTCTTACCCACCCTGCGTTACCCTGGGAAGGAGAGCTCTGCTATCCCCCTCATTTCCCTCCCTCACCCTTCTTTCCCTCAATCTTCCTGCTTCCAGGCTGACCCTCACCTTTTTCTCTTTCACAGGAGAGGGTGAACAGGTGGAGGTTGATGGCTGGGACTGTAGTTTCCCCAGGGATGCCTCGAGACTGGAGCCCAGCACCAATCAGGAGCCCCTGAGTGAGTTTGGGGAGCCCACAGAGGACTAATAAATAACGTTGATCGTAACAGGGGGTAACACAGTTATTGTGTGCCAGACATGGTTCTCACAGTAGCCTTGGGGGACAGCTAGTGTTGTTACTGCCATTTCACACGTGAAGAAACCATGCCTTAGAGTAATTAAGTGGCTTACCCAAGGTTACACTGCTAGCAGAGGGAAGGAGTAGCATCTGGGAAATGACGTTGCTGGGGACACAGGGAGAGCTTGGCCTCATGTTTATGGGGATCAGAGGAGCCTGGCTTCTGGCACTGTTCTGAGCCACTTAGAAGGGAAAACGAAAGTCCTGCTAAGGGAATGGCTCTGGTTCAGGGTCTGTCTCAGTTCTGGCCTCTCAGTAACCCCTTTTCCTGGTCTTGTCCTCCAGGTTCCCTGCTAGCCCAGTTCTTCTCCTGCGTCTCTTCTTGGGATCTTCGTGGCTCACTGCTCTCCCTGCGGGAGGGTCGGGCACTGCCTGTGGCAGGGGGCCTGCCCTCTGATCTCTGGGAGGGTCTGCGCCTCGGCCCCATGAATCTCCAGGACCCCTTTGACCTGAGTCACAATGTGGCAGCCAATGTAACCAGCCGGGTAGCTGGGCGGTTACAGAACTGCTGCCGAGTAGCAGCCAATTACTGCAGAAGCCTCCAGTACCAGCACCGTTCCTCCCGGGGTCGGGACTGGGGGCTGCTCCCCCTTCTGCAGCCGAGCTCCCCTAGTTCCCTGCTGTCTGCAACACCCATCCCCTTACCCCCTGCTCCCTTTATCCAGCTCACTGCTGGCCTGGTCCAGGTGTTCAGAGAAGCATTGGGGTGCCATATAGAACAGGGAACCAAGAGACTGCGGTCAGAGGGAGGTAGAAATGGAGATTCTCCCCAGGGAGGGTCAAGCAAAAGACTGAAACTAGACAGACAGAAAACAAGCTGTGAGGAGAGGCAGGAGGAGCAGCAGGGATGTACGGGGGAGCATGGCGAAGATGGGGTGGAAGAAATGGTTGTAGAGATTGGAGAGTCAGTGGAGGACTGGGCCATGCAGAGCCCTGGGCAGCCAGGGGAGCCTTCCCTGATGGCTGGAAAGCACCTCGCCACTGGAGGACAGGAGCAGTCAGGCCATGCAGCGCTGGCCGAGCAGGGGCCCAAAGGACCAGAGGCAGTCCGAGAAGGATCCCAGGGTGAGACAGGGAAGGGGGCATCACTCTCCTCAGTGAGCTGGCGCTGTGCCTTGTGGCACCGAGTGTGGCAGGGGCGGCGGCGTGCCCGGAGACGCCTGCAGCAGCAAACCAAGGAAGGAGGCAGAGGTGGTGCTGGCACGGGAGTAGAGTGGCTGGCAACTGAGGCTCGGGTAACCCAGGAACTGAGAGGACCAAGCAGTGCTGAACAGAGGCCAGAGACTGAGCCGCTCCTGACCTTTGTGGCGTCTGCTTCCCAGGCTGACCAGACTCTCACTGTGACCCCACTCCAGGATTCCCAAGGCCTGTTTCCTGATCTCCATCATTTCTTACAGGTTTTCCTCCCTCAGGCCCTTCGAAATCTTCTCGAGTCAAGACAGGGGCCCTAAAGGGCAATTAAGCTGCTAGTTTAATAAACACTACGGTTTCCTCTAATTTCCACCTGGTAATGCTTCCACCTCGTACTTCCCCTCCCCAGACCTTAATACAGCCTTCTCAGAGGTGCCTTCTCTGGCCACCCCAAAATAGGTCTCAGCCTGTTTCCTTCTTACTATTTATCACAACTTGCGGGGAGTGCCCAGGACTGTGTCTGGAACCTGGAGCCCACTTGGGAGAGTTCGGGAGTGATGTAGTGCTGAGCAGAGATATTGAACAGTACCTGTGAGAAGAACCAAGATTGCCTCCTCCTCTACCTTGCTGCCAAGATTTATGAATGGTGACAGGGCCTGAAATTTGAGTTCAGGGCTCTTCACGCATTCTGCCACTTAACAGAATTCATCCCCTTCTAAAATTGGGTAAAAGATTTTCAGACCTGAACATGGGGAAATGGCTGCCCATATCAGTTTGTCTTAAGTTGTCAACCCCTCCAGAGTGACAGGAGGTGGAAGGGATATGGCCGTTGTCCCTTAGCCTCTCCCCTGTTGAAGGCCCACAGACTAGTGCCCTTCTGGAAATAACAGCATCCTGGAGATGCAAGGTGGTTTAATGGGAGAAAAACTAAATTTATTATAACAGCGGGTTTCAGACTTGGCTCCGATTAGACATTCATCTCTAGAAAACCAGAGCAGGTCAAAAGGAATTTGGCACACCGCCATCTCCACACCGTGGCGTGTCACACAGTCATGATGTTAGGGGCTTGGCAGGACCTCCCATCAAGCCTCTCATCTTGGGTCTCACTTATACTGCGGGCCGGAGGGGGGGTGCCTGCGGGACCCAGCGCGGCGCAGGGACGGCAGCTGTGCCACGTAGCTGCCTAGGGGAAGCGGTCCAGATAGTTCTCACAGTTTCTCCGCGCCTCTTTGCACGTTGGGACTCGGATTGGCCGTACCTGAGGGGCGGGCCAGTCAAGTGACCCACTGCGCAGGCGCGAGCGGTTTCCGCGCCAGTCAGCCGGCCCCGCCCCCTTTCCAATTCAGCTGCCGAGGTGCACCGAACTGTCGTGCGTGTGCCTTCTATGCCGTCCTCGCTTTCCGGCTGCTGTTTCTCCACGGCCCTCTCCTGTCCCCCTCCCTTCTCTCCCTCACGGCTTACTTTGCGGCAGCACTGAGAGCCCCACCCCCTTTCTCTGCGGAATCACCATGGCGGCTGGGGTAAGTTTGCCGGCTCAGGCCATACAGGTCACTATATCCGACGCCATCCTCTCCCCGAGTGGGACCAGCCGGCGTCAGAAGAGGTCTGGAGCCGAGGGGGGAACTGATTCGGGGTCTAGAGATCTTACTGTTGGAGAGCAGGGCTTCCAGGCCCCGGAGGGGAACTGAGGCTGGGGCTGTCGGAGGCCAAAGAGGTGGAAGGGTCTGGGTTATAGGAGAAAAGAGATGCCGGATCCTGGCCGTCTGGGGCCGGAGAAAGGGGTTCAGGTTCATTGCCACCTCGAGGCATGGGATCCGGGCAGGTTTACAGAACTTTTGCGACCGTTTTGTGGGGCAACAGCAGAGACGGTGAAGAGGAGGGTCTTTGTGGGCAGGTACGGCTGGCCACGGTCTAAGGGTCGTCCATCAGGGAGGTTTGGGAGCAAGAGGTCTCTCCGGACTGTGGAGTCAGACCAGTTGGACCCCGCCGGCCAGGTAGGCAACACCAGGGAACTCACTGCCGGACAGGACCGGAGGAATGAAATGCGTGACAAGGGAAGAAAGGTTTTTTAGGGAGAGAAGATGCCATTCGGTATCGCTGTCCCTGTGTCTCTTCGGAGGGGAACTTGGAAATGTCTTCGTGTGTGTGTGTGTCTTAGAGACAAGGACGATGCTTGTGAAGCGGTGAGCCGCTCAGCAACAGACAGGCACTAGATAACCCTCAATGAATGAAACAAGGAAAGCCTGGGGTGTATGTCGCAGATGGAGTCTGAGGGCGCTGGAAGTTCTGGGTTTCTTGGAGATACATTTGAGGGGAAGAGAATGCTTCTAGAGATGTCCTCAGGGAAGGTCAAATCTGTCAACAAGCTTTATTTAGCAGTTGGTGTGTAGTTCTGTTCTCGGTGTTTTGGAGGACTCTGATTACACATGACAGATTCTGAAGAACTTGGTTCACCATCGGGAGTGAAAGAGTGAGTTGAACAGATTGGGATTGTTCAGGGAAGTCATCCCAGAGGTGACATTTAGGACTTGGGACCCTTCTACTCACACTGACATCCCCCCCCCTTTCTTGCACAGACGCTGTACACATACCCTGAAAACTGGAGGGCCTTCAAAGCCCTCATTGCTGCTCAGTACAGCGGGGCTCAGGTCCGCGTGCTCTCCGCACCACCCCACTTCCACTTTGGTCAAACCAACCGCACCCCTGAATTTCTCCGTAAATTTCCAGCCGGCAAGGTGAGTGGGGGAGTGGCAGGAGGGGTCTTTGGTCCTGAGAACCCAAGTGGCTATAAGATTATCACTTTCAGATGGCCTCCATCTTTAAAAGGGAACTTTCCATTTTTTCCACATTACAGTGATTTTTTAAAAAACACATTTTGAGATAATTGCAGATTCCCATTAGTGAAGATACTAAAGAGCTATTCAATGACATTTTTAAAAAATTACAGGCGTACTTTGTATTTGTGGGAGAGAGAATGAGTTTTGACTGATTTCAGTGCAAATATGTCAGGTATCAACTATGAGCAGAATCCTTGCCCCGCGGGTCTTACGGAAATAACCAGGCTGAGAGGAGAAGCTCAAGTGCAGTGTGGGGAGCACCATAATATTTTGAGTACTACAGATTTAGATATAAGACTTGGCCTCTGACCTTTTGCTTGTTTGATTGAAGGCTTTTATCCAAATATCCAATAATACGTAAATCTTTTGGGTTTATTATGTGACTTCAGATTATAAGGGCTACCAAGCTAATTCAAATATTTTTGGTTCCTGAGTTTCAGATAGTATCAGGCGTTTCGTTAGAAAGGATCATCAGTCCTATATAAAAACGTTTTTATCCAAAACAGTTCAGTTCCTGGGCTTGGCTAGTGAGAAATTCCTGTGTGTTTCATTGACCTTTTGACTGCTTTGTCCCCAGGTTCCAGCATTTGAAGGCGACGATGGATTCTGTGTGTTTGAGAGCAATGCCATTGCCTACTACGGTAATTTGCACTAGATATGGCATGGAGGTTCTGGAAGTGAGGGTGAAAAAGGGGATGAGGATGAACTGGAATGGACAAGGGGAGGACTTTTTAGGGATTGGATTGTTGTTGGCACGACCCCCAGGTTCTGACCTTTGTGTTCTGCCTCTGCAGTGAGCAATGAAGAGCTTCGGGGACGTACTCCAGAGGCAGCAGCGCAGGTGGTACAGTGGGTGAGCTTTGCTGATAGCGACATAGTGCCCCCAGCCAGTACCTGGGTGTTCCCCACCTTGGGCATCATGCACCACAACAAGCAGGTAAGCCTTGGAACTTGGGGAGAGACCAGGAGTGGGGATGATACCAGCTGCAGAGTGTCAGGGAGTGAGAAATAACATAGGATGAGAAAAGGAGATGCCAAGAATATGTGGGAAATCAAGGACCTGATCTTTGGGTGTGAGTTTGGAGAACTGGGCTGTTGATGGTGTCTGAGTCTTTGTTGGACCCAGTGGACGTGGTATCTGTCAATGGTGGTCAGAGGAGAGACCTCTGCTGTCGGAAGGTTATGCCAAATGGTAGGGGAGTGCTGAGACCAGAGGACCTCTAAGGTTCCTTTTAAAATACAAAGACACATGGCTACGATCATTACAGTGGAGAATGAGGGCAGACTGCACCAAGAAGAATTTGAACACTGGGAGCTTCATTTGTGATACTTTTGGAAGAATCCTAGAATCTGACTCCTTTGAAAGGGTTAAATGAAATGGCTACCTGAGTTCTGTTCTTGGGGTGAGGGAAAGGGTTTGGTCCTCGCTGATACAGTTGGTCATTTTAAATCAATAGGCCACAGAGAATGCGAAGGAGGAGGTGAGGCGAATTCTGGGGCTGCTGGACGCTCACTTGAAGACGAGGACTTTTCTGGTGGGCGAACGTGTGACGCTGGCTGATATCACAGTTGTCTGCACCCTGCTGTGGCTCTATAAACAGGTGAGTTAATAAAGAATCGGGTTGGTGGGATGAGAACCGAGGTGCCAAGGCTTCCAGGTGACTGTCCTGCTGTGAGGACCAGGACATGAGGCAGTCTGAGGTGGCCGTCGAGGAATCCTGAGACTGAGGGCCGGGACTGCTTTCCTTCTGAGAAGTGTGGTGACGTTCTGTTGCCCTTAGTTTATTTGGGGGGGGCTAAGAGATTCAGTTTGTCCCACATTTCTTGGGAAGCCCGATCATGAAGATAGAGGTAAATTTGGCATTGAGAGCTTTTGGAGGCACAAGTAGGTTCTGTTCTTGGCCTTGTCGCTTACTAGTTGTAGATGGGGGTTGGGGTGTATGTGAATTTCTTTAGTCCTATTTTTTGCCTCTGTAAACTGTAAAACCAGGACACTGGTAATCCCTGTTGAGGTTATTGGGTCAGAGATGACATGTTGCTGCCTGCTAAACCACTGATTGATGAATCGATGCTGCTCTGGAGTAGTGACGTGAGGATAGCAGGGAAAAGCCCCTGCTGTGCCAGACCCTACGCCAAGGGTCTAACGGGTCATCTTAGCCTGTTGAGTGGGTGAGGAGAAGTGTCACCTACCCAAGGGCATGCAGTGGGGGAATAGAATTTGAACTCCAAAACTGGCTGCTGTCCTCTCCACCACAAGATTATTTTGCCTCTGATCTTGGCAAACTGAAAAGTGGTAAATGAGTTTTTCATGAAGCTGTTTAAAGAACTGTCCGTTATTCTGAAAAAAACTTTTTGCTGTTGAATATTCTTTACTTTCTGAAGTTGTTAATGTAGATTGTTTTAATTGTTTATTTGACAATGAGTAATCGATAGCCCTCAGTTGGTCCCAACCCCTCCCCCCCTTTTTTAATTTTATGAACACGTGAAATTTAAAAGATTGGAAACTGTAGATGTGAAGTGGCTTTGTGAAAGGAGTCAGGCACCATATAAATATTCTAAGTAGCTTTGTAGTAAATGGAGGATGGGACCAAGTATTCTTTAAATTGGACTGGACTAGGGATTAGGAAGGTAAATGGGAAATAGGCGTTCAGGGTAAGATGGTGCCCTAGAGAGCTGCTGGGGGGGAGGGAGGAGGAAGGAGCACCTCGGGGTAGAAAGAAGCAAAGGTGTGTTGGTCTCTGGCTTGAAACTCCTCAGGATCTTTCCCTCTACTCACTTTGTTTCCATCCTGGCAGGTCCTGGAGCCTTCTTTCCGCCAGGCCTTCCCCAATACCAACCGCTGGTTCCTCACCTGCATTAACCAGCGCCAGTTCCGGGCTGTCTTGGGGGAGGTGAAACTCTGTGAGAAGATGGCCCAGTTTGATGGTAAGTCAGAGGAGGCAGAGGACCATGCGGCCAGCGTCAGGCTGGTTTGCTCAGTCTGAACCCTGGGTTTCCTGTCTGGCTTTTGGGTTATGTGAGCCCAAGAATGTAGGGTATCACGTAGTAACAAATATTTCGTGAACCCGGTTGTATGCATGTACTCTCAACTCATTTGTGTTAATAAGGTTACGATGCAGTTGTACGTGGTGTGAGGGTTGTGTTCTTGCTCTAGGGTGTTCAGTGAGCTGGTGACAGCAGAGAGCCTAGATCCCGTAGCTGTCCCCGCACCCAGCAGTTTTCCTCTAATACGTTGCTTGCTGCCTGCTTTTGGAGGGATGTGGAAGGTGGCAGGAACATTAACTTATCTCCTTTCCTCTGCACCAGCTAAAAAATTTGCAGAGAGCCAGCCTAAAAAGGACACCCCACGGAAGGAGAAAGGTTCTCGGGAGGAGAAGCAGAAACCCCAGGCTGAGCGGAAAGAGGAGAAAAAGGCAGCTGCTCCCGCTCCTGAGGAGGAGATGGACGAATGTGAGCAGGCGCTGGCTGCTGAGCCGAAGGCCAAAGACCCCTTTGCTCACCTGCCCAAGAGGTAAGGAAGGATACTGGAGGGTAGCGGGCATGGGACCCAAGGGAAGGCCTGTTCTTGCCTATGTGATCCCCCTCACAGCCAGGGCCCAGAATTTTGGGTCGTCCATAAAAAATTAAAGGTATGTTTTACTTGAAAATAAGACAACTTCCTGAATTTATCAAGAATTGGGTAAGTTTTGAAAGTTGAAAGGAAGTTCCAAATGCATCTAGTATGGGGAAGATTGGAACTCCCCTTCTAGCTAAAAAAAGCAGATAGGCACAGAATTGGGTGTGGAGGAACATTGGTCTCTAGCCTGCTCGTTAAAATTTGCGATCCCTCAGAACTAATACAGTAAGAGGTGCGGGGAGACGGTGTAGAGAGCCTGTGTCTGCTCTGTGTGAGCTGGCTTTGCTGAATCAGAGGACATTGTGTCAGTGTCATTTGATTATCTTTCTGCTGTTCTGATGAATCAGACTATCACCATTGCTCACTAAGAGAAAGGGTGGTGACCATGGCTACAGAGTGCCTGTCTGGTTCGTGTTTCCCAACTGGGGGAGTTAAACCCCTCAAGCAGAAGGAAATAGATGGGGTGGTTGTCTGTATCCTCCTTTCAGTAATTGTAGGGGTTCTCGGAAGAAAGTACAGTAAAAGGGAGATTTTTGGTGTGAAAAAAGTGGGACACCTAGTACTTTCCCAGTTCTCCATGTCATGTAAAATTTCCTAGGGCTAAGACACCTTAGAAGGAGGCCAACAGTTCCATGATTACACCGAGTTTATTAAGGGAACTTGCATACCAGGCGAGTCTTGCTGCAGATGACATGGGTGTCCTCCAAGCCACGTGGCAGGTGCTAAGAGATTTTATATAGGACAGTGCAAGATGGATAGGGGTACAGGGCATGACCCACCCCAGATAAGGGGGAAATGCTGTACATTCCTGCCTGGGGCAGGAACCAGCACAAACCAATGCGCTGTGGGCATAAAAGGTCCATCAGATGGACTTGGAGAAGCCATCTCTGTTCTGGCCCGGATCTAACTGGATTTAGCTCAAGGGTCCAGCAGTGGTCATGGCATTAAACAGTCTCTCCACACTCTGCCATCAAACCTTTCTTCAGTCACTGCCCCAAGTCATTTTATTAGAATTTTAAGCAATATGAGAAACGTCTTTTCTGTGGTCACTTTATACTTTGTTCCCTTTTCTCTGCTTACCCACCACTCTTCCATCCTTTCACTAGTCTGCTAGGGTTTGACCTCGCGTTTTGTTAAGGTTTTGGTATGGGATAAACCAGTTTAAAGAATGTGCACTGGTGATGGGTGTAGTAGTTGTGCTTCAAGTTGTAAATTACAAACATATTAATGGAATGTTACTGCTGTTTCCGCCTTTGGGGGACAACTTGGAGTATAGCTGAGAGCTATTTCTCCCAGGCACTTTTCCTCAAGATCAAGAAGGCTGCTCTTAAAAGATGTATGTCTTTCTGAACTGAAGTGCTTTACCTTGAACCTAACACAGGGGCAGGTCAAGAGTGAGCAAGATTTTTGGTGTGTGTAAATAAGCTGTGATAACTAACCCAAATTACCTATGCTGTTGTAACATAGACAGTGTTAATTATTAGCTAGAGATTTTCACATACTCGTATATTGGGTCTATGCTCTGGGCAGAAAGTAAATCAAGCAATAAAACTTAAAATCTTGAACAAACTTGGCATTTATTAAAGCCTTTTGAGGCTGTTTATGAATACCTGCTTGTTGCATTGCCGTGGTGCTCTACTGGGCTGCTACGATGATTTCCCCAGGGTTTTTAATGTTACAAAGGTAATGCCTTCGAAGACCAGGACGGTCATTTGTCCAGAGTGAATTTTGATCCTTCCAGCTAACTTGTTTCAGGAGCTGTTCAGAGCCTGTGTTCACTTGGGAAAAAATGGAATTACGGTCACAAATAATAAAAGTAGTACAGGGATGTCTGAAGAAACAAATCCCTAGTCCCACTCAATGGTTGGTTGGGGTGTTAAAGCTCCTTAGATGGGGTCTCTGGTGATTGGAAAGGAACCTGGGGCCTAGGGTTAAAGGACAGATTCTCTGCTTTGCTACAATATAACTGGGCCGGTCACACCACTTAACCTTTACTGTAAAGCGAGGGAGGGTAACAGCCTAACTCGAGGGTTGTAAGGATGAGTGAAGTGTATGTAAGTGGTACCCAGGGCATTTGTAGTACTAATGAATAATTGAACCAACTTAAACATTCAGTAAGGGGGTTTAATAGATTTGTGGCACTTTGGATTTATAGCCATTAAAGCATCTGCAAAAAGAATTCTCATAGCATGTCACAGTATTAAATGACCAAATTGTGTAAGGCACACAACTACCTGTATCATCTTTGAAAAATGACCAGTGGGGAATTCATGAAGACGTGAATTAGTTGTCATCTTGTTTGCTAGCATTGTGGGTGATTTTCTTCAGGCAACATGTGTTTATGTAAAGAAAGAAAAAAACAATCCCTGCTTGGGTGCGGGGGCCCTCCTCTTGATGCTGGCTTTCCTGGCTTTTTTTAACGCAAGTGTGCCAGATTGCGTTAAAGATAACGTGAACCCAACGGTGTGGCAGTGAGTGAACTTGTTTCTGGGCAGAGTGACTAAAGGACATGGGTGTGAGCTTTGGGGTGGAGGTCCTTTGAAAACGTTCCCTGCTTACACTGCAGTCATGATAGCGTGTGTCACCGGAAGAGGCCTGTGTGATGGGGGAAGAGGGGTGAGTCAGTAACTGAGTGTGACTCATAGAAAAGAACCCTGGGAGGGGCTCTCCAGCCAAAAAAAAAAAGAGTCCTCACTCTGTCTCCACCAGGGGGCAGCAGTTCGCCATGCCTTTCCTGGGGCAGGTCTCCCTCAGGTCCCCTTTGGGACCCACCCTCCCGGTGCATTCTTGGGCTGGGGGTAGGGAGGATGGGGGTGCCCTAGGCCCCATCATACCCTTCAGCTCCCCTCCCTCATAAGCTTGTACACATCTGCCAGTCCAGGGACTCTTCCTTTAAACCAGTACATTTTTAGGAGCTGTTCAGAGCCCGTGTTCACTGGGGGGAAGGAATTATGGTCACAGATAATAAAAATAGTTCAGGAAGGCACAAAGAAACAAATCCCCAGTCCCACTTTTCTTAGCCTGGCAACCGTCTGACACCTCAGTAGGACCTTCACACTGACGTCCTTGCCTTTTCCTCCATTCAGTACCTTTGTGTTGGATGAGTTTAAGCGCAAGTACTCCAACGAGGACACACTCTCTGTGGCGCTGCCGTATTTTTGGGAGCACTTTGATAAGGATGGCTGGTCCCTGTGGTTCTCTGAGTACCGCTTCCCCGAAGAGCTCACCCAGACCTTCATGAGTTGCAACCTCATTACTGGTGAGAACAGGGTGGGTCTGGGAAGAGGAAGGGAGCACAGGGTCATGTGATCTCAAAGGCTGAATTTTCTGTCTCGCCCCTTCAGGAATGTTCCAGCGATTGGACAAACTGAGGAAGAATGCCTTCGCCAGTGTCATCCTCTTTGGAACCAACAATAGCAGCTCCATTTCTGGAGTGTGGGTTTTCCGAGGCCAGGAGCTAGCCTTTCCGGTGAGGAAGGTGTTGGGGAGGAGCCTGTCTCTTTAGGGTGGGGCAGGGACACGGGAAGCACACCTTGATTCCTGAGCTGAGAGCATTCAGGAGAGTTTAAGGAATGTGTACAGGAAGTAGCTGTCGTGTTCCCAGAGTCCTGGGATCTGATGACATGTGTCTGAGCTGGAAGTAACCAGTGTGGGACAGTGTCTGATAACCTGACCACGTGCTTACCTGGCTTTTTCTCCTCAGCTGAGTCCAGATTGGCAGGTGGACTATGAGTCATATACATGGCGGAAACTGGATCCTAGCAGCGAGGAGACCCAGACTTTGGTTCGAGAGTACTTTTGCTGGGAGGGGGCCTTCCAGCATGTGGGCAAAGCCTTCAATCAGGGCAAGATCTTCAAGTGAACATCTCTTGCCATCGCCTAGCTGCCTGCACCCGCCCTTCAGGGAGACGGGGGTCATTAAAGAAACTGAACATTGAACCCTTTCTTGTCCTGCCTCCTTTGTGAGTAACAGCTCCTTCATAGGGGTGTAGATAGGCGATGGTGGAAGCTGGGTGTTTGCTGTGTCTGCAGTACCTCCCTTTGCAGGAGAGGAATCAGAAGAGCAGAGAGAGGCCTGGCCTCCGTTGTGATTTGATTGCCCTGTGTCCTACTGTGCTGACTGTCTTGTAGCTGGGAAAGATTGGATGCAGTTAGGGTGTGGTGACATGGGGCGTTGTGACTACCTAACTCTTAGGTACTGAATTCCAGGCCTTACCCAGTGAGGAGAGAATACTTGACAACGATGGTAGTCCACAGTCTGCAGAGGGACTTCATGTCCCACAGCTGCCCTGTGAGGTAGGAGGTGGCTGCAGCCAAGGGTCGGAAGGCACAGCGCCTGCCTGGCTGCAGATCAGCTCTGGGGCATCCCTGCTTTCTAACAAGGAAGTGGGGCAGAGATGTACGCACCTTGCCTGTGGTTACACATCTTAAGTGGTAAATACAGGATGTTAAACCCAGTTTTTCTCCTTTGAGCTTAATTGTTCTCCCCTTTTCACAGATTCTTGCCCCTACTCTGATTGTCTTTTCTTTCTTTTTTTTTTTTTTATTTAAGATTTTATTGGGGAAGGGGAACAGGTCTTTATTGGGGAACAGTGTGTACTTCCAGGATTTCTTTTTTTTAGAAGGATTTTTTTTTTTTTCCAAGTCAAGTTGTTGTCCTTTCAATCATAGTTGTGGAGGGTGCAGCTCAGCTCCAGGTCCAGTTGCCCTTGTTAGTTGCAGGGGGCGCTGCCCACCATCCCTTGCGGGACTTGAGGAATCGAACTGGCAACCTTGTGGTTGAGGGCCCGCGCTCCAACCAATTGAGCTCAGCTCGGTGCCATGTTCAATCTTAGTTGCAGTGGGCGCTGCCCACCATCCCTTGCGGGAGTTGAACCAGCAACCTTGTGGTTGAGAGCCCACTGGCCCATGTGGGAATCGAACCGGCAGCCTTCAGAGTTAGGAGCACGGAGCTCCAACCTCCTGAGCCACCGGGCTGGCCCCTGATTGTCATTTCTGAAGAACAGTGAAGATCTCCCTGTAAATGTAACAACTCAGGTGAAGTTAGAAACCTAGTTCCATTCACTTTTTGAGGCATTAGCAGCAACAGTCATGACTTTGCCTTTGGTGTTCAGGTTAGGGTTTTATGTGTGTTTTTCTCCCATCCCCTTAGTCTAAGCAGGGGTGGGGGGAGGCGGCTCCTGGCTTGGGAGGGGAAGAAGGTGCTTTTTCAGGGTGTAGAAGGGGTTGGTAGCTTGGCTAATTAGCTGGGTCGCTTGACTGCAGTTGAGTTCTGTGAAAGAAGGAGCACAGGAAAGTTGGGAATCCAGCTGGGTGAGGATAAGTTGCTTCTTGCTCCGAGTTTGCTTCCTGGCAGGTCCTCTTGCATTGGATCCAGACTTGCTACCTGTCTGAGCCTCCTGGGCTCCTAGTGGGTAGGATCTGAGTGTGAGGTGCTGGCTGCGGTGCACCCTGAGCTGGTTGCTGGGGCCTCACCTAACCTGTCAGACTTCCCTCTGTCTCCTGCCACACCCCCTGTTCCTTTGCTTGCTTAATCGTCACTACCTTCCTGAGGTCCTTATCTTCCCAGTGGCTGAAGATTAGGTGGGGGAGACCAAGTTGTGCAAGTAGGTTTGAGGCCTGAGAGGCCCAGGAGTGGGGCCCACTTAGGAAAATGGGGGTGGTTCTGTGGGTCCAGTGCAAGCTTGATCAGCAGCAGGCCTGTAGCCCATGTGGACCGGCCAGCTCTGGCCTGGGGGGCTGGGACCTTCACCTCCTAGGCTCCCTCAGAGTCTGCAGGAAGAGTGACTCATCCACACCTGCCTCCTGGGCCTCTAGCTCTAGTGGTTTGGTGCAGAAGAGGGCGGGCCGCCTGGCCAGGTCGTTGGATGAGGCCAGGCCTCGTGTTTGGGGACGGGCCAGTACCCACAAGCAGGAGGTGGGCTGGGAGGCCCGAGGGGAAGGGGTTGTGGCCTCAGGAAGGCTCGCAGCCGGCCTCCAAGGGAGAGTGAGATGGAGGCCCTCCTCGCTGCCCGAGATGGGCAAGAAAAAAGTTAACGGTGGGAGTTTTCTAGCGGCAAATGTGGGCGAAAAAGAGGGGAAGTACATCTGGAACTGGTTCAGTCCCGCCCTGCCCCGGGGAAGCCTAAGACCGCATCGCCGCTGGCTCGGGACTTGCGCCCTCCCGGTCCCCTGTGGGTGTCCCCCCCACCCCCCAGCACCGCTGGAGCAGGGCCTTTCCTCGCTCCTCCCAGCGATGGTGGGGGCGCTCCAGCCCTGCCCGGCTTACCGCCAGCAGCCAGTGAGAGCCTGCGCGGGGACACGTTTCTCGTTGCTGGGCTATTTTCCAGACGTGCCAGCGAGGCTCGTGCCACCCGCCAGCCACCAAGAGCTGGCGTCCCTGTGCCCAAGGCGCAGCGCGTGCCGGCAGAGTCTGGGGTCGCAGGGCGGAGAGGGAAGGGGGTGCGGAGACGGGGGTCGGAGGCTGAGAAGAGGGCGTGGAGAACTGGGTAGGATGAAGGAAGGCGGAGGCTGTTTTATCCACTTACTGGGCAAAGCCTCGGAGCCTCGAGAAACGGAGGTTGAGACACTGGAGAGGGAGTCGGGCTCAGAGGTGCCTTTGAGTGCAGATAAAAGCTTTCCAGAGCTTGAAGTGAGAATGGGAAGGGCCGAGACCTGGTTTAGGTTGTAGATAAACCAGTAGACACTGGCTATAAGCAGCTATTTATTTTAGCTTTGTAGGCGCTTGTACTTAAGTCACTTATTACAAAGTCAAAAGCCTTTAAAATTCTTCCAAGAAAGACCTAGATTGCCTTTTTTAAAAATTATTTTATTCATGCCCTGCTTTGAGCTGGAGCTGGACAGCTGCTGCTATCACTGGGTCAGACCCATCCCTCCAGCTGCCTACATGCCCCCAATGTGCCACTTCCCCTTTTGAAAGGTGGGGCCAGGGTCTAGAATGTTGAAGGGAGAGGAATGAAGTGCTTTGGAGACTCCACCCAGTAATTTCTGAAATTAATACTGTGGTTTTCATGGCAACCAGCAGTCTTTGTCCTCAGAACCCAGAAGTGTCTGTCCTTCCACACATCAAAGGCGTTTCATTGGGTGGCTGTGGCTTCGCCCCACCGGCCATACATACAGGGCACTGTAACTTCCCCAACTTGCTTTGGTCCTGCATGTTTGAATGTAATTCCAGGGTACCCACCCTCTTCTCTATTCTTCTCCTAATGCTGCAGAGCTGAAACACTGGCGCTCCCGAAAGGTTAGAGAAACTATGCCACCTGCTCTTGTCTGTTTGCTCTAATCAGGCTGGCACGGCGCCCGGAGGAGGCCGTAGTTTTACTCCAGTGGAATCACTGGGGTGTCCCAGGCCCTCTGCACCCCAGGGATGGTGGAGTGCGGGATAATGGCGGTTGCTGGCGAGTAGCACTGTTGACTTGAATCTCTCGGAAGAGGGAGGGAGAATTCCTTGGGCAGGTGGGACTGGTTCGGTGGCCAAGATATCGGTGGTGATTTTAGATGTTCCTGGGTTCTTTTCATTCTTGTCATCCCCTCCCCTCATGTAGCCCTGCCCTGCCCATCTTTGTTTCCCTGATTTTTTCGGATTCACAGGGAGCCTGCTGACCTTACCTTGTTTACACTATGGGCAGGGCGCACAGAGCAGGGGCTAGCTGGTCAGTCAGGGTTTGGGGCTATTTCTGATCAGGTCCCCCAGGAATGTGCCTCCTTCGACTTCCAGCTGCCCCCTCCCCTCCGCAGCAGGAGCAGCTGTCATGGGAGGGCCTCTCCCGCTGGCTCAGCCCTTTTGCAATCATCTGGCTGGCTCTGCCAGGAAGGGGGTGGATAGTGAAAATGGGCAGAGCCAAGGGGTAAGCAAGGGGACATGGCAGGGCAGGGGGAGCTGGTAGAGGGTGGGGAGGGATACGGAGTTGAGCGCTGAGGGCAGAGGGGTTGCCAAGGCCAGGTAGGAGTGGTGCAGGCATCTGAGCAGACCAGGGAGGCAGTTCCCTGAGCTTAAGGCGTCCGTCAAAGGCAGTGGGGGCTGCACTGGGCTTGGCCGCTTTCTAGGTGTGAGGGAGAGCTGCTTCTAGCGGGACCCTGGCCAGTCATTCTTCAGGGAGATCCGCATTTCGCCTGACTCAGGAAGGCCACGGGTGCTTTCCTGCCAGTCTGCCTCTATGTGGGGCCTGAGTCACCGAGTTGCCTAGGGTGTTGGCTGCCTTGTGGTGGAGTGTCTGTGCCCTGCTCCACCCTCTCCCACTGGTAGGACAGGGGTTAGCAAACACACCCCTTTTATCCCACTCTCCTCCGTAGTAACTCTCCATCTCTGACTCAGACTCAGAATATCCCTCATACAGGGAATACGGGGGACCACACCGAATATTAATAACTCCTTTATTTCACCCATAGGGAAACTGGAGCCCAAAGAGGGGAAGTGACTTATCAAGGGCGCATGGTAGTCTGCACATTTCTTGCAGCCACTCACTGAGTCACCTCTGCTCCGAAGAAGAGCTGGAGGGTGCTTCTTTCAAAAGCTGAGGGTGTGAGCATGATGGACAAAGCACACTAGGTTTTGGCAGCAGGGAGAGGGTGGCACTGAAGGCTGCCAACAGCCCAGGACGGCAGGCCTGACTGGGGCAAGAAGTGTGGAAGTGGAGCAAGTCTTGGGGCAGGGTCAGCCTGAGCGAACCAAGTCCCGCAGCGAGCAGAGGGCACAGGGTGGAGAAGAGGCGGGGCTTCAAGTGACAGGAACCTCAACTATGTGGTGACTCAGGCTCTGGGCAGCCTAGGCCATTCCTTCCCAGCTCAGCCTGATCTCCTTAAACTGGACTTGGGAAGTGTAAGCAGAGAGGATGGAGGGAAACCCGGGCTGATCTCCCTTTCCCCCGGGGCCTGGGGGAAAAGCAGAGGAAGTTGGAAAGGATGAGAGAAAGGCGGATTCCAAAAATGGGGAGAGGAGGCTAGTGTTCCCCTCCCTCGGCCCCTCTCTCGGCCCCTCCCTCGCTGCTCCCCACGCCCTGCTGGGGAGGGAGCTGGCCGGGGCGTTGGCAGCTCCGTTCATTCCAGCTCCCTCCCTCGGCTGCTGTTTACAACTCCGTCGCCCCATCCCCAACTCAGTTCTGAGCTCTTCTTTTGTCGCTCCCTCCCTCCCTCCCTCCCTCCTTCCCAGCCTTATTCAAGCGGGTTTTGCCACCTCTTTTCCTTAATCTGGGGTCTACCTTTCTTATTATTTTCTTGCTCCCACAGCATCCCCACTGGCAACTCACCGGCCTCTAAGGCATCTCTTGCTGCCGCTGGGAATCCAACCATGCCCGGTGTGGCCACCTGCCCTGCTCTCCCTGCCCACTTCTGTTCCCTTGCTCTCGTCCTGACCGTCTTTCTTTGCCTTCTTGCCTCCCAGAGTCTGTACTCAAAGCCCTGCGTCTTGTCTCTCGTTCTCTAATCAGCTGTAACTTAGGTTCTGCTTGGGCCTGAAGATTTCAATTAGGACTGAGTGTAATGGGGGGTTGCCAGTCTCCCGGCTGTCTGGTCTGAGTAATTCAGGAACTCCTTATTTGAAGCCCGAGACCTAAATACAGGCGGGGATTTGAATGGAGCTGGAGGAGGAAGATATTACTCAGCTTCGTATTTTGAGTTTGGGGTTTGAGAATTGCTTAGGAAATAATGTTTTGATCCCAGAATTACCCTATTGGTTTGCTGTTCAGCTGGGAAAGATGACAGATTAGGAAGCAATGGAAGTGAATGGAGAGGGGCCTGATGTGTTGGCAGGGATGGTAATCTCTGGGCTGCTGTGTGTGTGGGGTGGAGGTGGGGTCTGGGCGATCCCAGATCCCAGATGGCTCAAAGCGGGGCTAACAGTCATTTTTCCACTTCTAAGGCTGATGTGCCAAAGGGCCCTCGTGGAGGGGAAGTCTGCTTTCAAGGAGACTGCAGACAGCACCCTTCACTTCCTTTCTGGGATTGAAGTTTAAAGGCCGTGATTACTTTTTGAGCTGTCGGCGGCTTTCTTGCCCTGTAATACGCTGATTTCAGAGAAGGGGACTGTGGAGAGAAGGGAGGGGACGGGGAATCCCCCTGGCAAGGGACCTGCCCACAGAGCGCCCCTTTGTGGTTGTTATGGAAACAGGCATAATAGGAACAAAACAGAGGCGGTCGCCTGGCAACAGAAGTCTAAGGTTTGTCACACACTACACATACATATCAGGGAACCCCCGAGGGAATAGCCCTTCTGAGGAAGCTGGGGTATCCCCAGTGGTGACGAGTCCTACAACTCACCTGGCTTTGCCAGGGAGTCTGGAGGCCTGTGAGGTGGGACTTTGCCTCTCAAGTGGGAGGGAGTGCCAGCCGGAAGGCTGAAGTCCTCCCTGATCCTGGGTAGACCTTATTTTGACTGAAGAGTCTGAAACCTGACAGAGGTTTTCTTTGCAATGTTGGGACCAAAGGGACTCCTTATAACTAAAAAATAGTGTGTGTTTCGGGGTGGGGGAGGTAGCCGTGAAAATGACCTGGCAGAGAAGACATGAGCGCCTGGAGGGCAGGGCTTCCATCTTGTCAAGTTTTCTGTTGTCTGCACCACCAGTAGCACCACCAGCACCAGAGGCGCCTGGCCCAGTGTTGGACATGGTAAATGTTTGTGCAGGTGCACGGGAGCCCACAGGGCAAGAATTGCTCCCTGGGGGCTGAGAGTGCGGGGTGCAGGGTGCTGTTGTGAAGAGAATGACGGTTTGGGGGCCAGTTTACCTGTAGTTCATTTATTCAACAAAGTCTTCTTGATTGCTATGTGCCAGCCACTGCTCTATGCATGAGACATACAGCAGCAAACAAGATATCCCTGCCCTGGTGCTTAGAGGCTAGTGGGAGCTGTGACTCCTGCTTCTGAGGACTTTAGGTAAATCACTAACCCTCTCTGAGACCACTTCCTCCCAAAGTGTGTGAGGATTAAATGAGGAAACACATGAAAATGCCTGCTGCTGTGTCCAACGCACTCACCATTCAGGTAGCATTGAAGGGGTGAGAGGTGGGGGGAGGGGGGGTTGCAGCAGTGGCCAGAAGAAGAGTTGGCAGAAATTTCTAAGTGTGTGTCTTCAATTACATCATTGAAAACTGTTCAGTTAAAAACAAATGTTGAAAATATTCCCTTCACCTGGGCTGAGGAGGCTGACCTACCGTGTTTCCCCAAAAATAAGACTGGTCGTATATTAAGTTTTGCGCCAAAAGACGCATTAGGGCTTATGTTCAGGGGATGTCCTCCTGGAAAATCACGCTAGGGCTTATTTTCTGGTTAGATCTTATTTTCGGGGAAACACGGTAGGAAACCCCAGCTGTGGTTCCAGCAGGCACGATCTGGTTTTTTAGGGGGAAGGGTGTTGGTTACCCCTTGTCTACATCCGATCCTAGAATGGGGCAGGAGCCAGTCCCTAGGACCACTCCCCTCCCACTACCCCTGAATGAAGTACCTGGACAGCAATTACTGCTCTGTGGCTGCTCCAGAAAACAGCCTCTTCTACCTTCTTCCCTGTTGACCAAGAGGGTGTCCAGAACAAACAATGGAGCAGGTAAGCTGGCGCTGAGTCCCGGACACCAGCCTTTGCTTTTTCACTCCTGGGGGGCCAGTGGAGAACAAGCTGAGGTGAGGGCACAGCATCCACACCCTCCCCACTCTTCCTTTCCTGCCCCAGCCCCTCCCTCCAAACTCCCACAGCCCTTTTTTTTTGCCACTACCCTATGTCTTTGTGGCATATGTTACATTGTAACTACCTTTCTGAAAACCTCCGTGTAAAGCAGCTCCCATTTTAATATGCACTGGGAAAACTTGCACTTTCAGGGAACCAAATGATTCAAAAGGGGAGGGAGATACTTTGCATTGTTCCACCTTTCTGCATTATTTATATTGTTCATCACATGGAGGCATTGACTTTATTTAAAACATGTCAACAAGGATTATCTGACTTGTAGCATTACAGGCCACTTTAGTTTCTCTATATTCTGGGTTCTTGCTCCATATTTAAAATGCCGAATAAATGTAGTTTAAAAGGACATAAAAATTTAAAAGCCATCGGTAAAGGAAATAATTAGCTCTGGTTTTTATTTTTTAAAAGCATCCCAAAGTTGAGAAGTTTAGATTTTTTTAAGTAAGGTAGGTACTACCGTGCTTCCCCGAAAATAAGACCTAGCCGGACAATCAGCTCTAATGCGTCTTTTGGAGCAAAAATTAATATGAGACCCGGTCTTACTTTACTATAAGACTGGGTATAATATAATATAATATAAGACCAGGTCTTATATTAATTTTTGCTCCAAAAGACACATTAGAGCTGATTGTCTGGCTAGGTCTTGCTTTGGGGAAACACAGTAGGAAAGGGGTACAGAACAAAGGCGATTCTTCAGAAAGTCTGGTGGACGATTATGCTGATGATGTGTGCCTTTGCTGTTACCTGGGTGTGTGTGTGTGTGTGTGTGTGTGTGAGAGAGAGAGAGAGAGAGAGAGAGAGAGAGAGAGAGAGAGAGAGAGAGAGAGAGAATGCTGGTGCACAGCTCTGTTTTCTCTGTGTCTTTGCATGTCCATGCCTGTCTGAATGTCTACACATGTGTCTCCCCCACCTTTCTGTGCCCATTATATGAGTGTCTGCATGTCTCTGGCTCCTTTTGCTGTCTCTTCCCTCCCCCACGGCCTGCACCCTGTGCCGGTAACTGGACCTGGGACACAGCCCCCAGGGCTGGCAGCAGAGTTGGCTGCTGGGTATTTTTAGCCTGTAAACATGTTTGCCATTTCAGAGGACAGGGCCTCTGGTCTCAGCCCCAGCCCACTCATGATCCTGCAGCAAGGGGGTGCTCCTGCCCAGGCGGGTTTTCTCAGGTCCCCAGCCTGGGGTCTCCCTTCCCCAGCATTTGAGAAGGAAAGAAAACTGGCTTGATGTGAGCAGTGGGTGGCTACCTAGGAAGGAGGACAGAGGATTCGTGGGGGAGAAAGGAATGGAGGTGTGGAAGGGGGGGATGTAGCCAGAAGGACCCCACACCCCATCATTAGGCATTTAATAAAATCTCCATGCAGTTGGAAGGGGCTGTGGGAAATGGCTGTAAATTTGGAAACAAAGCGTCCTGCAAGTGGGGAGGTGGGGGAGGGGCTCAGAGAAAGGATCTGAGAAGGAATGGGCAGGTAGAGGACAGGCCAGAGCTATGGCTTCCCTCAGGGACTCTGGAGAGGGAGGTGACAGCCTGGGCTGTGCTTCCAAAGGGTGGCAGGCCTGACTCCTGTGTCACTGCAGCAGCCCACGTAGCATAACTGTGATGGGGCACTGGTGACCCTGGTCCAGGAGGTGAGGCCAGCGTCTTTAGGCTGGTTCTGTGGGGGCAGGGGCAGAGGGGCACCTAGAAAGAGGCAAGGTGAGAAATGGGCACGCCTGCTTGGAGACTGGGGCCTAGGATTTGAAGTCTAGTTGCTTGTGTTGAGAGAAAACTCAAAAGGCCCCTGTCAAGCTGGAGGTCGCGGCTGAATCACCCAAGCCCCCCAGTCGCTTTCTGAACCCCTTGGTCCTTTCTGCAAAATGTTCTGATTCGCATTTCCAGCTGCGAGGATGAGCCTCAGGGAGCTCCGACGAATTTCTTGCGGGTGAAGCCACACATTGCATATGTTGGAGGTAGAGTCAGGGCTGAGCTAGTACAAGGGGAAGGGATGGGGGGTGGGTGGGGTAGACAGTACTTCGGGCGTGCGTGCCCCTAGTCCCTGTCCTCTCGCCCCCCGCCACCCCCAAGCAGCCTGCTCCCGGGTCCCTCCAGAGTCGCCCGGGCTAGCTCGTCCCAGTCCCACTCCGGCCCCGCCCGGCCCCGCCCTCTCCCCACATCTCGGGGCAGACCCGCCCGCCCCAGCCGGAGTTACAAGAGCCGCCTCCGCGCAAGGGGGCCCGGCCACTCGGAGCAGCTCCGCCGCGGGGACTGCACCACCCGCCCTGCCGGACCCGCCCCGACCGGGGCTCGCCGCCTGCAACAGCCGCAGCACCGCGACCTCGGGCCCTGCGCGGGCCATGGCTGTGCCCTAGGGCTGAGCGCGCAGGTAGGGGCGTCCCGCGCACAGCGGCGCGGTCTGGGAACAGGACACCGGGAACAGGCGAGGGGAGGTGGGTAGCAGGGCTTGGGCGAGGCGCTTTGGTGGGTGTCACTGAGAGGATTCAAACAATTTGGAACAAGCTGGGCACCCCGGGGCCGCGCAGGGAGTCGACGCGTCGCTCACTGGGAGCCTAGCTCTGGCTCCGGAGTTGGAGCACAAGTTGGGCAAAGTTGGAAAATCGCTCCGAAACGTGCTTTGCTCCAGTCTGTATTTCTCTTGAGGGATGATTTCGGCCCCACTGCAAAGCAGGGCTTCGCGCTCCGGGCCTGGTGGCTCCCGATGGCCCCGTCCCACCACTCCCTCTCCCTGGGGCGGTGGCTCAGCGTACTGCTCCGCTGCTATTCCATGTTTATTGGAGAAGTTTCCGAGATCGCCGCCGCGGCCCCTGGAACCCTACGGGCGCTCCACTGTCCCTCCCAGCTCCCCACACCTCCGCCCCGAACTCGCGGCCCGAGTTCTCCCGGCCCCACCCAGTTCGGTACAACAGGCCTTTCCCTCACTTGCTGCTGGCGGCCCCCTCAGTCCCCCTCCAGCTGCCCCACCCTAGTCTTGCCCCTCTGTGTGCCCCGCTCGCGAAAACTCCCTTCTCCCTTTAGGGCCGCGGAGCCTGGAGTTTGCAGCGCGCCTCCCAGCGGCACGGGTGGGAGTGGGGGTGGGGGACGTAATTAGGGAGATTCCTGCACTGGGGTGGGTGGGTGGGGGGGCTGCGCGGAGGCACAGCCCCCCGGACCGCCCCTTCCCTTCGGAGGCGGTGCTCTCTCCCCCACCCCACTCCCAAACCCGTCCGGGCGGGATGGCCCCCGCCCCAGCGCCTGGATTGGCGCCAGCAGCCTGAGGAATGTGGTGGTTGGAGCCGGTGACTAATTCAAACCAGAACTCGGGGAGGAGTGGTGAGGGGCAAAGGGGAGGGGGAAGGGGCTGTGTGTGGGAGGTGGGGGCAGGAGCCGGGCTCCGCGTAGGAGGAAGGCTGAGCTGCTCTCTCTGCAGCCCTCCACTTGAGCAGTGCGCCCCGGGAGAGTGCCGTGGGGCCAAGTCCTGCCGTGGAGTTTCAAAGGCAGTGTGCTCAGGGTGTGTTCGAACTGTGTTATGTAAGGCTTTCGCGTGCCGGGAGAGGGTGTGCAGTATAAGAGGGTCTGGCCCTTCCCTGGCAGCGCTGGGCACCCCCTGCAGTGCCAGGGCCCGGGATGTGGGGGCGCAGCCCCTTGGCGCCGCTGGCCGAGTGGGACAGTGGAGTTTGAGCAGGTCTGGCTGTGCCCTTTGTGTGGGAGGGGAGCGGAGGGGGCAGGTAGAGAATCTCACAGCTCTAGCTGGGCCGGAGCAGCAAGTGGGCGACGTATCTGGTGCCTCTGCGCGATGTGACCACAGAGAATTGTGTGCGTTGTGTGTGGTCACACTTTTCACAGGGTGGGGCCACGGAGAGGTGGTAGTGAGGTGCCCCCAGGGAGCTTGCAGTCTCTGCTGAGTGCCTTGATCTGTGGAGTGGATTTGTGGAAAGGCAGGACTGGTTCTTCCCATGGCAGTGGGGTCCTTATAACATGACCTGGAGTTTAACGGGTGAAAAGGGACCCAGATATTTACCTTTGTGCCCCCAGCACAGGGCTGAACTCCCAATAATTGGTTTTGAAAGTTTCCTCTATTAGAACCCAGCGTCTGGTTGCAGGCATCACATGCCCTCTCTCACAGCCTAGCACAGGAGAGGGGTTGGGCTGATTTTGTGGGGTGCAGTGATGCCTTGGGGGCTGTGGTCATGGGGAAGGCAAGGGAGTGGGGGGGAGAGATTGAAAAGGCCTTGAAAGGGTTTTTATGGCCTTCACACCTATGCTAGGTCTAAATTGGAGGAGTAGATTCTGCTTTCACACGGCTCTCTCTTCCCCTGCCTGCCAGGAGGGAAACCCCTGGGGCAGGGTGTGGCACTCACGTCCTCTCTGAAGCTGAATGGGGAAGCTTCCTTCATGGCCCACTGGGGTGACAGGCTGGGCCAGCACGTGGGTGGTGAGTGTGCAGAGGTGCAGAGTGGGGAGCAGAGGGAGCCCCAGGCTTAGGGGGCACTGCCCTCCTTGCTGTGAGCTGTGGGATGAGGGAGGGTGGGGGAGAACCTGGGACTGTGAGAGCTGGGCTAGCAGAGGACACAGGGTCTGGGGGGTTGGAGATGGAGACTGGAAGGTGTCTCTAAAGCTCTGTCCTTGAGAATACTGGTCAGGAAACAGGACACACAGGGAGCCACATAAATCACGCGGGGCTTGGTGCTGCCAATATGGAGCCCACAGCAGTGATTCAGGGGTTCTGGTCTGTGAGCTCCTTGAAGAGCAAACCTCACCGAGCTAAGGACTTGCGCCAGCCAGCCTTGGTTCAGGGAGGAGGCTATAGGTCTAGGGCCCAGGGTAGGAAAGAGAGTGAATCATGGGAGACCATGAAGGAGGAGGCAAGCATTGGTAAAGGGCAGGGAACGGGCTGGGGGTCCCCCGGTCACTTCAGTCCCAGGGAGGCCCTGGGTGGAGGTGCCTGGGCACTGCCAGGCTGGATTTTTTGGCTCAACTTGGAATTGGCTGGCGAGTTCTGGCAGAGCACAGCACCCAGAGCCTGAGGAGCTGGTTTGAGGGGTTGGGGCAAAGCTGTGGGGGTGGAGGGGTGTGTGGGGCTCTGGGGTGTGGTCACCACCTTCCTCAGAACTTGGGAACCGCCTGGGGACAGAAAGAGGGGCCGACTGGGATAGCTAGTCTGAGTCCTTACAGGAACTCTCCCCATGCTGGCTCTCTCCCCCCACCATTCCCAGTTGCCCCCAAGTTTTTCTCCCTGGAACTGGGCTGACCACGTGGAAGGGAGGTGGCCACGGGAGAGGGTTTAGAATGTTCTGTTTCGTTGGTGGTGAGTGTCTAGGGCTCTCTCTTTGTCCCCATGGCTTCACCCAGGCTCCCAGGGAGCTGCCGTCCTCTCAGGCTCAGGGCTCTGTGGGTGGGCTACAGCAGGGCTCTGCAGGAATGCATGTTTTGGTGGGGCCCCTTTCCTTCCTGCTGGCCTTAGTTCCCATCAGCAGGGGCTGGGCTGCTGTAGCTGGTGGTCCTGAGTCCAGGGGTTGATGTTTCACTGTGGCTTTGGGTCACTGTCTTGTCACAGCAGCGAGATGTGTGTTACTACCTGTGAGAGGGTGTCCCTCTGTGCACTTGCATTGCAGTGGGCCTGGATGTGTCACCTCTGCTTGTGTCGGGGTTATGGGGCAGGGGACAGTGATGGGACTCTACCCTGGTGGTGGACGTTTCATGGAGGCTACAGGTAGGGATTGAAGTACATTTCTCCCCCCTGGACAGGTTTCGGGTCCTGGAGTTTGTGTCCAGAGGCTGGAAAGAGGGCAAGGACAGCTCTGGGATTGAGGCCCCAGCCTGCTGTGCCGGCAGACCGAAGAGTTGCACACGGTGGTCAGGGAGGGGCATCCTGCCCTGTCCCCTGGGGCCAGGAGCGGAGGTTCTAGGGGAAGGGGAAGTGCCTGGAGCTGATCCGGGCTTGGCCTCATGTCCTGGCTGGGCTGGGGGCGGCTCTTTGGCAGCTGAGTGCCCTGCACTGGCGTGGCCTGACCGCTGGGTGGAGAGCTGGGCTGCGGTGGGGGCCATAGTTGGGGCACCCAATTGGGCCAGTGGGCAGCTCTCAAGCTGTAATCTGCCCCCAGGGAGAGCCAGTGTGTTCTTCACCCTGCTTACCTGCTCCCCGTGGGGGGCCACCCACAGAGTTGGTGGCTTAATCCCTGTGGTCCTGGGTTAAGACGCAAGGTTCCCTGGCTCTGTGGCCAGGTGTGGGGACTTCCTGCTGGAGGCTGTAGTGCTGCCACCCCCCTCACAAAGATGGGGGGGAGTCCCTTTTGGTCAGGGGAGGAAGCGGGAAGCTCCCTCCGCACTGAAAGTGAGAACTGGGAACTCCTGGGTTTCGGAGCAGCTCACTGAGGGAGTGGGAGGAAGCTAGCGTGGCTGGGGGGAGAGAAATAGGAAAAGGTGGCTGGGTGGAGCCCAGCAAGCAGCTGGCGGGCTGGGGTATGGGTGGGGCTGGGGCTGGAGGTGCAGAAAACTTCAGCCTGATGGTGAGGGGTGGAGAGGGCTGGAGATGAGGACTGGAAAACCTTCCTCCTGGTGAGTCCTGGGCTGGGCCAGGGAGCACAATAGGCAGGTGCACTCAGATGGAGAGAGGCAGAGACCCTGGGCACTAGGTTAACAGGTATAGGTGCGCTCCATGATGGGCAGGGCCTGCGGCTGCCCTAACAGGTGTCTGTGGGAGCAGGTGAGGGCAGCGGCTGTGGGCCTGCTCTGGGCTGTGAAGAATGGGGGATGGGCTGACTAACATCTCTGTGTGCACACACCTTTGTGTGTCTTTCTCTGAATGTCCTCCATTACCCATGTCGCCTGTGTCTTGCAAGGTGTTCTGATTCTCCCTGATGACTCCACCTTCCCCAACACACACATCCCATTCAAGTTGAAATTGCTCCCCACCTCACCCCCATGTACCACCAGAGTCAGTTGAGTGTAAAAGTTCTTGCTTGCAGCTTAGGCTCTGGAGACAACTGTGCAGTTCTACTCCAGTTAAAATAGGACGGGGTTTTTGTTTGTTTGTTTTTTTGTTCCCAGACAGGGGTCTGGTGGCTGCAAACATGGAGGTCTATTTGGAGGCTTAGGCCCCGGAAGAGATCTACTTCTGGGTTTCTCTGGGAAGAGGGTCTGCCTGTCGTGGCTGTTCTCATTTCCCAGGAGTGGAAATGTTTGCCTTGCCCTGTCAGTGCCCGGTTCTAGAGGGGGGATAATTCTTTGGGCCTTCACCTGCTGGGGCCCAAGAGAGTCTACAGGTGAGCTGGGTTCTGGGCAGCTTAGGATTTTTGACCCGTGGGGACATGAGCCTCAGAACCAAAAGTTCCCTCAGATCCTGGGCTCTGGGATGCCTGGGACGCTGCCCATTCTGGGTTTGCTGTCCCCAGGCTGGACCAGGACGAGACCCATCTTCCTGTGGGTGTGTCTCTCTGATTCTCACTCTGCCCCCCTCCAGCACAGATTTCTTTCTTCTGTTTATCTCCCTTGGTCATCTTGCTCTGTGGTTTCTCATCCTGTGTGTGTATTTATTTGTGCCTTCGTCCCCCCTACCTGGGTAAAGGCCGCGTCAGAGGACCCCAGGCTTGCATTTCAACCCTGTCTCGTACTTGGGCAAATCATCTTACCTCTGGGCCCTTTTCTGCATCTATAAAGTAAGGATATTAATTTTTAATCGCATAGGGTTGTTTGCAGATTGAATGAGACCCCAGGCATGGAACTAGAGCACAGTGCCTGGCACAGCATAGGTGGGCCACAAAATTCTCTTCTAACTTATTGGAGATTTTCTTTCATTGTGGAGCTTTTTCTTCCTCTTTGATGTCTAGTGAGTGGTTATGAGAGTAGATCGCCCCTCTGGGTGTGTCTCTCTTTTCTTTGAACATCCCAACCCCTCGTTTTGGTTGTAAATATTTGGGGCTTTCCCTCTGGTGGCAGTTTCTAGCTCTGATGGTGAGTCATTTCGTTTTCCTCGGCATGGGGACTGCTTCTCCCTGGCCTGTGTGTATGGTGGTGCTGGCTCACTCTTGTGCAGGGTACTGTGCAGGGTGGACGTTTCATTGCTGGTGGTGTCCTCACTGTGGCTGGGAGAGCTCGTCTCTGCCTCGGAGCGGCGCTTCTTGTGTCCAGCCGGTGCTGGATGGATGGATGTGCGAACTCGTGCTTCTCTGGTGTCTCTCTGGTCTTCAGGTTCGGGGCATACAGGCATGGAGGACATGAGCCTTTCTCTTGGGGAGCGTGTGTGTATCACTTCCTGTCATCTCGTCACTGATGCTGGCTGCAAGCCTGTCTCAGACTGCTGCAGCCATTAGGCTGGGCCGTTCCCTGGCTGTCTTCCTATTCCTCCTGGCTTTTGGGAAGAAGGGACTCTGTTCCCTGGGGCCAGTGGGGAAGGATGCTCCTTTGGAGGTCACACCTGGTGGAGACCCTCCGCCCAGGGCAAATAGCCTGCTTCCTGGGTCAGTCCCAGTGTTAGCTGCAATCTCCAGAGGTGGTATGGGCGGAGCCCTGCTGCTCTCTCTGCATATCTTCTTTGCAGATTTTTGTTTGTTTGTTGGTTTGTTTTTAAGGAGGGCGCAGCTCACAATGGCCCATGTGGAGATCCAACCGGTAACCTTGGTGTTGTTAGCACCCCGCTCTAACCAACTGAGCTAACTGGCCACCCCCTCTTTAAGGTTTTGAATCGACAGGACGGTCTTTTTCTTTTTTAAAAATTTTTATTGGGGAACAGTGTGTTTTTCTGGGACCCATCAGCTCCAAGTCAAGTCGTTATTTTGAATCTGGTTGTAGAAGGCGCGGCTCACTGGGTCATGTGGGAATCGAACTGGTGACCTTGCTGTTATGAGCACTGAGCTCGAGCCACTGAGCAAACCAGCTGCCCAGGACAGTCTTTTTCTTTTTGCTGCTTCTGGTGTGAATTACACTTTGTCCCTGCAGTCTCAGACGTGTCCTCTCAGCCCTGCAGCTGGAGTGGCCACACCATCTCACTCCTGTTCTGCCCTTCAAGCAGCCCTCTGCCTTAGAAGGTCTCCACTGCAGCCCTGCTTGTCCCTTCACCAAGGATACTGTGAGCCAGTGTCGGGTGGAGCACGGGTGGGCAGCCAACGGGCCTGGGTTCAGGGCCCCAACACTCCTCTAGTCTCCCCTCTGGACCTCACTTTCCCCAGGTGTAAATAGCCGGCAGTGCTGTGCCAGAGATCTCTCGACAGTAGTGGAAATGTGTCTGCACTGTCTAGTATGGTAGCCGTGTGTGATTTTTGAGCTCTTGAAATATGACTACTGCAACCAATAAACTAAAATTTTAATTTAATTTCAGTTAATTTAAATTTAAATAGCTACATGATGTACCCTGTTGGATGGCACAGCTCTAAGCTTTCTTCTAGCTCCAAAGGCTTAGGACACTTGGCTGAATACGCAGAATTCCCCAGAGCTCCAAAGACTGTTTTTGGTAGCAGCAGGGTAGAGCCCCTGGCCCGGGGCAGCCTGGCTTTCCCTGACTTGTATGGGAGAAGGAAGGACCAGCCAGTCTCCAGGGGTGGGCAAAACTGAGTGCTGGGACCCAAATGCAGAGAACAGGCCCTTGCCACCATGGCCTGGAATCCCCTATCAGCACCCCCATGTCTGGCTTATCTGAGTGGCTCAGATCAGATGAAAGGAGAGGGGAGTCCTTCGTGGCTGTGCCAGGAGGCCACTAAACCAGAGCAGCCTGGGGGTGGGGTGTTTGGCACCCTGCTAGGGCCAACCTGCAGCCTCAGGTTCAATGCCTCTATTCTCACAGGCTGTGGACCCTTGTCTACTCAGCACTGCCTTCTCCCCTGTTCATTAGCAGCGTAGGTCCGGCATGCAGCAAGTCCTTCCTGAGCCTCCCAGCTGTGCTTCCAGGAGCTCCTGGCCTGGGGCTGCCTCCCAGGGAGCTGGCAGGGAAGTTGACCGCCTGTGTTCCCTGGAGACCCAGCCCCACTGGCACTGGGGGTCTAGCCTGTGAAGTACTTTGTCGATGGCTTTTAGGTGTGACTCTTAGCATGTTTGGAGCTGTTGTGGCCTCAGTGATTCATTGGGGAAGGAGGGAGGTGGGGCCTAGATGTGGGTGAGAGTGAGCTCGCTCTCCCCCTTCGAAGGCTGCTGGCTCAGCACCAGGATGTTGGGCTGAGAGGATGCTGGGCTGAGAGATGGAGCCCCCGCTCAAGGAGGAAGAGAAGGGTGCCAGGGTGAGCAGTGGCTTCAGAGATCTGAGAAGCCCTCAGGCTGGAAGGCTTTTTCCTTCCCTGCTCTGCCTGGCTCTTGTCTGCAGGGCTGGCTTCTCGGTGCCAGGGAGGCACCATTTAAGTTCCAGCTCTGCTGTTTCACGTTGGAAAGGGTCAGTGGGACTTCCTGTAGCTCCTCCTCTGCCTGTTGGGAAGGGAGGAAGTGTTGCCCCAGCAGCACCTGTGCGGATGAGGTGACGCATCGTTAATACCGCAGGTGTGAGTTCAGGCGATGGGGGCCAGGGGTCCATTTGGCTGTCTTCACCGGGGTTGTGTTCTGCTCCACGTTGGAACTGCTAAGTGTCTATGAGTTTCCAAGCAACACAATCAGGTCATTAGACGCAAACTACTGTGTTTCCCCGAAAATGAGACCTAGCCAGACTATCAGCTCTAATGTGTCTTTTGGAGCAAAAATTAACATAAGACCTGGTCTTATATTATACCTGGTCTTATAGTAAAATAAGACCAGGCCTTATATTAATTTTTGCTCCAAAAGACACATTAGAGCTGATTGTCCGGCTAGGTCTTATTTTCGGGGAAACACGGTAGCACCTTCAAGACCCTATTTATATTTCATTCCCTCCAAAGGTCTCCCAAACCTTCTGGAATGTTCTGAGGCTAAATTGGCCACACCCAGAGCACCTTGCTCATAATTTATATTCGGGACAGGAACTGAGTCCTTTAACTCTCCATATCTGGCACATGGAGTGCATTCAATAAATGTGTAGAGAATGCACGAGTCAAGTTAGGCAAGAATCTAATGTGGTGTATAATTTGGTGCTAGGCTGGGCTGGGCTGTGTCTGTCCCTCGCTACTTTGCTCTGCAGGATCCAGTGCAATGTGGGCCATGCACACGGTGATCAGTATGCATGTATTTATTGATTGGTTGACTAATTTCTGGATGTAAACTGCTTTAGGGCGGGGCCCTGGGCGAGGTGCTCCATGATTTATAGTGTCCCCCCCACAGATCCACAGACATGTTTCTGGATGACTCTGCGGCCGCCATTTTGTGTGGGTGGCTATAGGCCTTGGCTGTAGGCTGTGGCTGTATCCTGAGTTCTGTCCGCTGTTTTCCTGGGGCTGCTCTCCTGCTGACAGCCTTTCCTGTGGCCAGAGGGGCGTCTTTGCTCCTAAGTGCCCGCACCTATGGGGGCCTGGCTCAGGGCCCAGCGTGGCCAGCCAGATGGGCCCTGACTCACCACGTCCCTGAGGCAGCTCAGCTGGACTCCAGCCGCTTGGGCTGGGGCCAGTGCCTTGGCGGGGGCTGGGGTTCCCTTTGTTCAGCTGCTGCCTGTGGCAGGGCTTGTGGAGCTCCCAACTGGCCAGGGTCCTCCTGGTCCTGAGGACTGGCTGACCCAGAGGCACTATGTGTCACCACAGTTCCTGCTTTCAGGCCTCCCAGTGGCCCCCAGTGTTGGAGACACTGAGGAGTCTCTGTCCTCTGAGGAGTCTCACATGGTTAAAGCTGCAGACCTGATAGAATGTAGGGGAAAGAGGTACAGACTCGGGTCTGCGCCCAGGCGTTGCTCCCTTATTGTGGATCTGGGGCAAATTGGCTTCTGAATCTCAATCTCTCCATCTGTAAAATGGGGACAGTATCATCTCCCTCCTGAAGCTCGTATAAAGATCCAAATGAGAATGCATGTCGAGAGGCTCCTGTGCACCAGAGCTTTTCACATGTGCTTTCTCTCTTCTTCAGTCCTCATGGAAATCCTTTGTTATCTCCATTTTCACAGATGAGAAATTGAATGACTTATCCAGGGTCACACCGCTGGAAGGGTGCAGAGCCAGGATTTGACTCTGAGTCTGGCCTCTAAACTCCCTTTCCATGCTCCCAGGCTGGAGAGTCATGTATGAATGGAATTGATGACAGTAGTGGGGGTCAGGGCTTTGGCCTGGCCTGGAGAACAGAATATCCAGGCATCCTTTGCGTGGCTGCTGGTTGGGGTTCGAGCAAGCAGTGGTTGAGTGTGGACATCATTGTGAACTTTTCTCTAGGCTGTGTGACCGAGATTCCCTGCGAGAGAGACTGAGGAGAGGACAGGAAGGAGGGGCGGGCTCCTGGCAAGGCATTTGCTCCTGAACAGAGTCCTGCTAAAGGTCAGTAGGATGGAGGGTGATGAGAGAGGTAGAGGTGCTGGGATGGGGAAGGTGGAGAACCCCGGGTGGCATCGGGAGGCAGGCCTTGGGTGGAAGCGATGTGAGGGGCTGGTGACCTCAGAAGCCGCTTGCATCCACTCTCTGTCTTTCCTGCTGCCCCTTGAAGCACTGTAGGCACCTGGGGGACAGTGTTCCACCCCCTTGAAGCACTGTAGGCACCTGGGGGACAGTGTTCCACCCCCGCGAAGTTCATAGTGCCCGAGACCCCTGGCTTTCTCATACTCTCATTGCTGTGCCGTGCACCCCACCGTCCTCAGCTCATTCCCTTCCCTCATCCCAGATGGAGAAGGAGGAGGAGACGACCCGGGAGCTGTTGCTGCCCAACTGGCAGGGCAGCGGCTCCCATGGGCTGACCATTGCCCAGAGGGACGACGGCGTCTTTGTGCAGGAGGTGATGCAGAATTCCCCTGCGGCCCGCACTGGGGTGGTCAAGGAGGGTGAGTCATCTCGGTGCGGGCTGGGTGCTGGGTTGGGGTGGGTGAGGGTGGAGGGATGGGCAGGGGGCAGGCAGAAGTGGGCACGTGGCTGTGGAGGGCCTGGTCCCTGTGCCATCAGGATGGTCAGTGCCCAGGCCCTGCCTTCTTGTCTATCACTTGCTCACTGTCCTCAGGGTAGATGGTCATGTGGGGCGGTGGAGACATAATCCTCAGTTCCAACTTCCACTCACAAACTCAGTTTTTCATCTATACAAGGCGTTGCAGGGTGGTCGTGACATGCGTGAAATGCAAGTCAGTTCGCGTGCCGAGCACGCAGTGGTTGGTTGTTTTTCCCTGAGACCTGCTTCTTGTTCCTCCCTGCTCAGGGGACCAGATTGTGGGTGCCACCATCTACTTTGACAACCTGCAGTCGGGCGAAGTGACCCAGCTGCTGAGCACCATGGGGCACCACACCGTGGGTCTGAAGCTGCACCGTAAGGGGGACCGCTCCCCTGAGCCTGGCCAGACCTTTACCCACGAAGTCTTTAGCTCCCACAGCTCCGAAGTGGTTCTGGTGAGTGCCTTGCCAGCCTGTCTGTGCCCAGAGCTCCCCCTGGTCACGCCGACCTGCTGGCCCCACTTCCTGAGCCTTCTGTCTGCCCACTGGACCTCTCTTGTCATTCTTTCTCCTAATTTCACCCCCTCTGTCTCTCTGTTGAGCCAGCCTATCTGTTCTTATTCACATGTGGCATGTGGCTGACGCAGCCCCGGAAAGTCTTCTGTCAGTCTCTTCCGAGTGCCACGGCGTGGGAACCGACTCATGCTGTCTGGTCCTAGATGCCAGGAGGAAGGTCGGCTGCTTTGCCAGAATCTTTGAAATGATTTCACAGGTGCCCAGCTCTGCCTCACAGACCATTTTTCTACTCCCAGAGGCCTGGACTCATCTGTGAGTCAGACACTGGGCAGCAAAGTGCCTGAGGGACATTCCCCTGATCCTTCTGACAGCTTGTTTATGTAACAATTAATGGGTTCTCAAAGTGGAAGTGTTCAACCAAGCACAATCAGTCTCAACAAATACTTTCCAGGGGTCCTTGGGAGGATTCCCCTCCCAATTAAACAAACACGCCAGGGAGTTGAGAGCCAAGAGCCTTAGGGTCAAGTCAGCACAGAGATGGTTGCCCGGAGGCGTCCCCGGTACTTGACAGGCAGATTTGAGTCTAGAATTGATTGTAAATCTTTCTCCTAGACCACGTAGTCCAGGAGTCTGCACCCTTCCCCTGTGACTTTTGCTTACCAGAGTTTCCCCAAATGATTTCTGATTTCCTCCTGTGATGTGACTGTCAGCCCCATTTTTGTCAGCCCCCCTGTGCTCTGCCCCAGGAAGCTCTGTGGACCTCCATTATGGTCCCAGCTTCTTTGGGAAACAGGCACCCATGTTGTCAGCTGGGCTGTGGCCGGGCGTCTGTAACTCAGGCAGACTCTGCTGCAACCTCTGCCGGGCATGTCTTTCCGCAGAGCGGGGATGATGAGGAGTACCGGCGTATCTATACCACGAAGATCAAGCCTCGGCTGAAGTCGGAGGACGGAGTGGAAGTGGACCCTGGGGAGACCCAGAGCCGTACCATCACGGTGACTAGAAGGGTCACGGCCTACACTGTGGATGTGACAGGCCGGGAAGGAGCCAAAGACATTGACATCAGCAGCCCGGAGTTCAAGCTCAAGATTCCACGGCATGAACTGACTGAAATCTCCACTGTAGATGTGGAGACTCAGCCTGGGAAGACTGTGATCAGACTGCCCTCGGGCTCGGGGACAGTGTCTCCAACCACAGGCTCTGCTGTGGACGTCCGAGCAGGGTCCATTTCTGTTCCAGGACCAGAGCTCCAAGGTGCTGGCCACTCAAAGCTCCAGGTCACCATGCCTGGGATAAAGGTGGGAAGCCTGGGCGTCAATGTTAGTGCAAAGGGCTTGGACTTGGGTGGCAAAGGTGGGGTCCAAGTTCCAGGAGTGGACATTTCATCTTCTCTTGGGGGTGGGGCCGTAGAGTTGCAGGGCCCATCTCACGAGAGTGACAATAATGGGAAAATTAAAATGCCCACCATGAAGATGCCAAAATTTGGTGTCTCAATAGGGCCTGAGGGCCAGGCACAAGAGGCAGGGTTGAATGTGTCTGCACCTGAATTCTCTGTGGGGCACAAGGGCAGTAAGCCAGGCATGACCATTGGCGGGAACATCCAGACCCCTCAGCTAGAGGTCAGTGCTCCCTCTGCCAATATTGAGGGCCTTCAGGGGAAGCTGAAGGGCCCCCAAATCACTGGGCCATCACTTGAGGGACACCTAGGCCTGAAAGGTGCCAAGCCACAGGGGAGTATGGGGATGGACATCTCTGCTCCTCAAATCAAGGGCAGCATCACTGGCCCCAATGTGGAAGGTCGAGCCCCTGACATTGACATTCATGGGCCTGGGGGCAAACTAAATATGCCCAAGATGAAAGTCCCGAAATTCTCTGTATCGGGTTCTAAGGGAGAGGGAGCCAGCGTTGATGTAACACTGCCCACAGGTGAAGTGACTCTTCCTGGGATTTCTGGGGACATCAGCCTGCCTAAGGTTGCTACTGGGGGGCTGGAAGGGAAGGGGAAGGGTACTAAAGTCAAGAGTCCTGAAATGGTTATTCAGAAACCTAAAATCTCCATGCAGGATGTGGATCTGAGCCTTGGGTCCTCCAAACTGAAAGGAGATATTAAAGTTTCTGCTCCGGGAATGCAAGGTGATGTTAAAGGCCCTCAAGTGGCAGTTAAAGGATCCAAAGTGGACATAGAAATACCCAGCCTGGAGGGGACCCTGGCAGGCCCCAAGCTGAGTGGTCCTTCTGGGAAAATAGGAACTTGCAGTATTTCTATGGCAGATGTAGATTTAAATGCGGCTGCACCTAAAGTGAAAGGGGGTGTAGATGTCACACTCCCAAAAGTAGAAGGGAAAGTCAAAGTCCCTGAAGTTGATGTCAAAGGCCCCAAAGTGGATATCAGTGCCCCAGATGTGGACGTTCATGGCCCAGAATGGAACCTGAAAATGCCCAAGATGAAAATGCCCAAGTTCAGCACTCCAGGAATCAAAGGAGAAGGCCCAGATGTAGATGTGAATCTACCCAAAGGAGATGTCACTATTTCTGGGCCCAAGGTCAACGTGGAAGCCCCAAACGTCAACATCGGAGGCCTGGAGGGCAAACTTAAAGGCCCTGATATTAAGATGCCTGAAGTGAATGTCAAGACACCAAAGGTCTCCATGCCTGATGTAGATCTGAATGTTAAACTCCCAAAGGTAAAAGGAGAGTATGATGTAACAGTACCAAAACTTGAAGGAGAGCTGAAAGGTCCTCAGATGGACATTAATGCCCCAGATGTGGATGTTCACGGCCCAGACTGGCATCTGAAGATGCCCAAGATGAAAATGCCCAAATTTAGTGTGCCAGGGTTCAAAGCAGAGGGCCCGGAGGTGGATGTGAACCTGCCCAAGCCTGATGTGGACATTTCAGGGCCCAAGGTAGATGTTAGTGCTCCAGACATGAGAATTGAGGGACCAGAAGGAAAATTAAAAGGACCCAAGTTTAAGATGCCTGAGATGAATATCAAAGCCCCAAAGATCTCTATGCCAGATGTGGACTTACATTTGAAAGGCCCTAAAGTGAAAGGAGAGTACGATGTCACTGCGCCAAAGGTTGAAGGTGAGATGAAAGTTCCTGATGTTGAACTTAAAAGTGCCAAAGTGGACATTGATGCCCCTGATGTGGATGTTCATGGCCCCGACTGGCACCTAAAGATGCCCAAGATGAAAATGCCCAAGTTCAGCATGCCTGGCTTCAAAGCAGAGGGCCCAGAAGTGGATGTGAACTTGCCAAAGGCTGGCGTTGACATCTCAGGACCCCAAGTGGATGTTGAAGTTCCAGATGTGAATATTGAAGGACCTGAAGGAAAGCTGAAGAGTCCCAAGTTTAAGATGCCTGAGATGAATATTAAAGGCCCAAAGATCTCCATGCCTGATGTGGATTTGCATATGAAAGGCCCCAAGGTAAAAGGAGAATACGATGTAACAGTGCCAAAGCTGGAAGGTGACATGAAAGGGCCAAAAGCACATATCAGTGCCCCAGATGTTGAAGTTCAGGGTCCTGATTGGAACCTAAAGATGCCCAAGATGAAAATGCCCAAATTTACCATGCCCAGCCTCAAAGGAGAGGGCCCAGAATTGGATGTGAAACTGCCCAAGGCTGATGTGGACATTTCTGCACCCAAGGTAGATATTAATGCTCCAGATCTGAGCCTTGAAGGACCTGAAGGGAAGTTGAAAGGCCCCAAGTTTAAGATGCCTGAGATGCACTTCAAAGCTCCTAAGATGACTCTGCCAGATGTTGACCTCAATCTTAAAGGACCCAAAATGAAAGGAAATGTAGATATGTCTGCACCCAAAATAGAAGGTGAAATGAAAGTTCCAGACATGGACATCAAAGGCCCCAAGGTGGACATTACAGCACCAGATGTAGAAGTACAAGGTGGAGACTGGAGCCTCAAAATGCCCAAGATGAAAATGCCTAAATTCAGCATGCCTAGTTTCAAAGGTGAGGGCCCAGATGTGGATGTAAACTTGCCCAAGAGTGACATTGACATTGCCGTACCTAAGGTTGACATTGAAGCTCCAGATGTGAGCCTTGAGGGACCAGAAGGAAAGCTGAAGGGTCCCAAGTTTAAGATGCCTGAGATGCACTTCAAGGCCCCCAAGATCTCCATGCCTGATGTGGACTTACACTTGAAAGGCCCCAAAGTCAAAGGGGATGTGGATGTGTCTGTGCCCAAGATAGAAGGTGAAATGAAAGTGCCAGATGTGGACATCAAAGGACCCAAAGTGGGTGTAGATGTTCCAGACGTGGATGTTCATGGCCCAGACTGGAACTTGAAAATGCCCAAGATGAAAATGCCCAAGTTCAGTGTGCCAGGCTTGAAAGCAGAGGGCCCAGAAGTGGATGTGAACCTGCCCAAGGCTGACATTGACATCTCTGGACCCAAGGTTGACATTGAAGCTCCAGATGTGAGCCTTGAGGGACCAGAAGGAAAGCTGAAGGGTCCCAAGTTTAAGATGCCTGAGATGCACTTCAAGACCCCCAAGATCTCCATGCCTGATGTGGACTTACACTTGAAAGGCCCCAAAGTCAAAGGGGATGTGGATGTGTCTGTGCCCAAGATGGAAGGTGAAATGAAAGTGCCAGATGTGGACATCAAAGGACCCAAAGTTGACATTAATGCCCCAGATGTGGATGTTCATGGCCCAGACTGGAACTTGAAAATGCCCAAGATGAAAATGCCTAAGTTCAGCATGCCTGGCTTCAAAGCAGAGGGCCCAGAAGTGGATGTGAACCTGCCCAAAGCTGACATTGACATTTCTGGACCCAAAGTTGACATTGAAGCTCCAGATGTGAGCCTTGAGGGACCAGAAGGAAAGCTGAAGGGTCCTAAGTTTAAGATGCCTGAGATGCACTTCAAGGCCCCCAAAATCTCCATGCCTGATGTGAACCTGAATCTAAAGGGGCCAAAACTAAAGGGAGATGCAGATATGTCTTTGCCTGATGTAGAAGGTGAAATAAAAGTGCCAGATGTTGACCTTAAAGGACCCAAAGTTGACATCAGTGCTCCAGATGTGGATGTTCATGGCCCAGACTGGCACCTGAAGATGCCCAAGATGAAAATGCCCAAGTTCAGCATGCCTGGCTTCAAAGGAGAGGGCCCAGCCGTGGATGTGAACCTACCCAAGGCTGACATTGATGTCTCAGGACCCAAGGTGGACATTAACGTTCCAGATGTGAATATTGAAGGTCCAGATGCCAAACTAAAAGGACCTAAATTTAAGATGCCAGAAATGAATATAAAGCCTCAGAAGATATCCATGCCAGATGTTGGTTTGCATTTGAAAGCTCCTAAAATGAAAGAAGATTATGATGTGACAGTCCCAAAAGTAGAAGGAGAGATAAAAGCTCCAGATGTCAACCTCAAAGGTCCCAAAGTGGACGTTAATGTACCAGATGTGGGAGTTCATGGCCCAGACTGGCACCTGAAGATGCCCAAGGTGAAAATGCCCAAGTTCAGCATGCCTGGCTTCAAAGGAGAGGGCCCAGAAGTGGATGTCAACCTGCCCAAGGCCGACATTAATGTCTCTGGACCCAAAGTGGACATTGATGCTCCAGATGTGACTATTGAAGGTCCAGAGGGGAAACTAAAGGGTCCCAAGTTCAAGATGCCAAGCATGAATATACAGACACACAAAATCTCTATGCCTGATGTTGGACTTAATCTGAAAGCCCCTAAACTGAAAACTGATGTAGATGTTTCCCTTCCTAAAGTGGAAGGAGACTTGAAAATTCCTGAAATAGATGTTAAAGCCCCTAAGGTGGATTTGGATGTTGGTGACATTGATGTTGAATGTCCAGAAGGAAAGGTGAAAGGTCCCAAGTTTAAGATGCCAGACATGCATTTCAAGGCCCCCAAGATCTCCATGCCTGATGTGGACTTACACTTGAAAGGCCCCAAAGTCAAAGGGGATGTGGATGTGTCTGTGCCCAAGATAGAAGGTGAAATGAAAGTGCCAGATGTGGACATCAAAGGACCCAAAGTGGGTGTCGATGTTCCAGATGTGGATGTTCACGGTCCAGACTGGCACCTGAAGATGCCCAAAGTGAAAATGCCCAAGTTCAGCATGCCCAGCTTCAAAGGAGAGGGCCCAGAAGTGGATGTGAACCTGCCCAAGGCTGACATTAATGTTTCTGGCCCCAAAGTGGACATTGAGGCTCCTGATTTAGACATTGAGGGACCAGAAGGAAAATTAAAAGGCTCTAAGTTTAAGATGCCTAAATTGAACATCAAATCTTCCAAGATGTCCATGCCAAATGTGGACTTGAATTTGAAGGGACCCAAACTGAAAGGAGAGATAGATGCCTCTGTGCCAGAACTAGAAGGTGATCTCAGAGGTCCACAAGTTGATATCAAAGGTCCCAGTGTGGATGTGGAGGTGCCTGACATTGACCTGGAATGTCCTGATGCCAAGTTCAAAGGCCCCAAGTTTAAGATGCCAGACATGCACTTCAAGGCCCCCAAGATCTCCATGCCTGATGTGGACTTACACTTGAAAGGCCCCAAAGTCAAAGGGGATGTGGATGTGTCTGTGCCCAATATAGAAGGTGAAATGAAAGTGCCAGATGTGGACATCAAAGGACCCAAAATGGGTGTCGATGTCCCAGACGTGGATGTTCATGGCCCAGACTGGAACTTGAAAATGCCCAAGATGAAAATGCCCAAGTTCAGCATGCCCGGTTTCAAAGCAGAGGGCCCAGAAATGGATGTGAACCTGCCCAAGGCTGACATTGACATCTCTGGACCCAAGGTTGACATTGATGCCCCAGATGTGAGCCTTGAGGTACCAGAAGGGAAGCTGAAGGGCCCCAAGTTTAAGATGCCAGACATGCATTTCAAGGCTCCCAAGATCTCCATGCCTGATGTGGACTTACACTTGAGAGGCCCCAAAGTCAAAGGGGATGTGGATGTGTCTGTGCCAAAGTTGGAGGGAGATTTGAAGGGTCCCAGTGTGGATGTGGAGGTGCCTGACGTTGACCTGGAATGTCCTGATGCCAAGTTCAAAGGCCCCAAGTTTAAGATGCCAGACATGCATTTCAAGGCTCCCAAGATCTCCATGCCTGATGTGGACTTACACTTGAGAGGCCCCAAAGTCAAAGGGGATGTGGATGTGTCTGTGCCAAAGTTGGAGGGAGATTTGAAGGGTCCCAGTGTGGATGTGGAGGTGCCTGACGTTGACCTGGAATGTCCTGATGCCAAGTTCAAAGGCCCCAAGTTTAAGATGCCAGACATGCATTTCAAGGCTCCCAAGATCTCTATGCCTGATGTGGACTTACACTTGAAAGGCCCCAAAGTCAAAGGGGATGTGGATGTGTCTGTGCCCAAGATGGAAGGTGAAGTGAAAGTGCCAGATGTGGACATCAAAGGACCCAAAGTGGATGTCGATGCCCCAGATGTGAGTGTTCATGGCCCAGACTGGCACCTGAAGATGCCCAAGATGAAAATGCCCAAGTTCAGCATGCCCGGTTTCAAAGCAGAGGGCCCAGAAGTGGATGTGAACCTGCCCAAGGCTGACATCGATGTCTCAGGACCCAAAGTTGACATTGAAGCCCCAAGTATGAGCATTGAGGGTCCAGAGGGAAAGATCAAGGGGCCTAATTTAAAGATGCCAGAGATGAATATCAAAGCGCCAAAGATCTCCATGCCAGATGTGGATTTACATTTGAAAGGTCCTAAGGTCAAAGGAGATGTAGACATTTCCCTGCCTAAGGTGGCAGGTGACCTAAAAGGCCCCAAAGTGGACATTGATGTCCCAGACGTGGACGTTCATGGCCCAGACTGGCACCTGAAGATGCCCAAGGTGAAAATGCCCAAGTTCAGCATGCCTGGCTTCAAAGGAGAGGGCCCCGAAGTGGATGTGAACCTGCCCAAGGCCGACATTGATGTCTCAGGACCCAAGGTGGACATTGAAGGCCCTGATGTTAACATTGAAGGACCTGAGGGGAAGTTGAAAGGTCCTAAGTTCAAGATGCCAGAGATGAACATCAAAGCCCCCAAGATCTCCATGCCTGACTTTGATCTGCACCTGAAAGGTCCTAAGGTCAAAGGTGATGTGGATGTTTCCCTGCCTAAAGTGGAAGGTGACCTGAAAGGCCCTGAAGTTGACATCAAAGGGCCCAAAGTGGACATTGATGCCCCAGATGTGGATGTTCACGGCCCAGACTGGCACCTGAAGATGCCCAAGGTGAAAATGCCCAAGTTCAGCATGCCTGGCTTCAAAGGAGAGGGCCCTGAGGTGGATGTGAACCTGCCCAAGGCCGACATTGATGTCTCAGGACCCAAAGTGGACCTTGAATGTCCTGATGTGAATATTGAAGGACCTGAAGGAAAGTGGAAAAGTCCAAAGTTTAAGATGCCTGAGATGCATTTTAAGACTCCAAAGATATCCATGCCAGATATTGATCTTAATCTAACAGGTCCAAAACTGAAAGGAGATGTGGATATCACAGGTCCTAAAATGGAGAGTGATCTGAAAGGCCCTGAAATTGACCTCAAAGGCCCCAAAGTGGACATTGATGCCCCAGATGTAAATGTTCATGGCCCAGACTGGCACTTGAAGATGCCTAAGATGAAAATGCCCAAGTTCAGCATGCCTGGCTTCAAAGGAGAGGGCCCCGAGGTGGATGTGAACCTGCCCAAGGCCGACATTGATGTCTCAGGACCCAAGGTGGACATTGAAGGCCCTGATGTTAATATTGAAGGACCAGAAGGAAAGTTGAAAGGTCCTAAGTTCAAGATGCCAGAGATGAACATCAAAGCCCCCAAGATCTCCATGCCTGACTTTGATCTGCATCTGAAGGGCCCCAAAGTGAAGGGTGATGTGGACGTTTCTTTGCCTAAAGTGGAAGGTGACCTGAAAGGCCCTGAAGTTGATATCAAAGGGCCCAAAGTGGACATTGATGCCCCAGATGTGGACGTTCATGGCCCAGACTGGCACCTGAAGATGCCCAAGGTGAAAATGCCCAAGTTCAGCATGCCTGGCTTCAAAGGAGAGGGCCCCGAGGTGGATGTGAACCTGCCCAAGGCCGACATTGATGTCTCAGGACCCAAGGTGGACATTGAAGGCCCTGATGTTAACATTGAAGGACCTGAGGGGAAATTGAAAGGTCCTAAGTTCAAGATGCCGGAGATGAACATCAAAGCCCCCAAAATCTCCATGCCTGACTTTGATCTGCACCTGAAGGGCCCCAAAGTGAAGGGTGATGTGGATGTGTCTTTACCAAAAGTGGAAGGTGAGATTAAAGTTCCTGAAGTTGACATCAAGGGCCCCAAAGTGGACATTGATGCCCCAGATGTGGACGTTCATGGCCCAGACTGGCACCTGAAGATGCCCAAGATGAAAATGCCCAAGTTCAGCATGCCTGGCTTCAAAGCAGAGGGCCCCGAGGTGGATGTGAACCTGCCCAAGGCCGACATTGATGTCTCAGGACCCAAAGTGGACCTAGAATGTCCTGATGTGAATATTGAAGGACCTGAAGGAAAGTGGAAAAGTCCAAAGTTTAAGATGCCAGAGATGAACATTAAAGCTCCTACGATATCAATGCCAGATTTGGACCTTAACCTTAAAGGCCCTAAAATGAAAGGAGAAGGGGATGTTTCACTTCCAAATGTAGAAGGTGGTTTGAAAGGGCCTACTCTTGACATCAAGGGCCCGAAGATAGATTTAGATGCTCCAGATATTGACATTCATGGCCCAGAAGGCAAATTAAAAGGTCCAAAACTGAAGATGCCTGACATGCATGTAAACATGCCCAAGATCTCCATGCCAGAAATTGACTTGAATTTGAAAGGCTCAAAGCTTAAGGGAGATGTTGATGTTTCTGGGCCCAAATTGGAAGGTGACATTAAAGCTCCCAAGTTGGATGTAAAGGGCCCAGAAGTGGACATTTCTGGTCCTAAGCTCAATATTGAAGGCAAGTCAAAGAAATCTCGTTTTAAGCTTCCCAAATTTAATTTTTCAGGCTCCAAAGTTCAGACCCCTGAGGTGGATGTCAAAGTTAAAAAGCCAGATATTGATGTAACAGGCCCCAAAATTGATGTGAGTGCTCCCGATGTTGAGGTCCAAGGAAAAGTGAAAGGATCCAAGTTCAAAATGCCTTTCCTGAGCATTTCGTCTCCGAAAGTTTCTATGCCTGATGTGGAGTTAAATCTGAAAGGTCCTAAAGTCAAAGGAGACTTAGATGTTGCAGGTCCTAATTTAGAAGGTGACTTTAAAGGACCCAAAGTGGATATTCAGGCACCAGAAGTACATCTTGATGCGCCTAATGTGGACGTTCATGGTCCAGACTGGAATTTGAAAATGCCCAAGATGAAAATGCCCAAGTTTGGTGTCCCTGGCTTAAAAGCGGAAGGGCCAGATGTGGCTGTGGACCTGCCACAAGGAGATCTCAACATACAGGGTCCCAGAATGGACATTGAGGGCCCAGAAGTCAATGTAGAAGGTCTAGAAGGAGGCATAAAAGGTCCCAGATTCAAGATGCCTGACATGAATATCAAAGCTCCCAAGATCTCTATGCCTGACATTGATTTGAACCTAAAGGGCCCCAAAGTAAAAGGTGATGTGGCTGTTTCTCAGCCCAGAATTGAAGGGGATCTGAAAGGGCCAGAGGTTGATATCAAAGGGCCCAAAATGGACATTGATGTCCCAGATGTGGATGTTCATGGCCCAGACTGGCACCTGAAGATGCCCAAGGTGAAAATGCCCAAGTTCAGCATGCCTGGCTTCAAAGGAGAGGGCCCAGACGTGGATGTTACCCTCCCTAAAGCTGACATTGATATTTCTGGCCCCAAAGTGGACATTGATGCCCCAGATGTGAATATTGAAGGTCCAGATGCAAAACTGAAGGGCCCCAAGTTCAAGATGCCTGAGATGAACATCAAAGCTCCCAAAATCTCCATGCCTGACTTTGATTTGAACCTGAAAGGCCCCAAAATAAAGGGCGATGTGGACGTGTCTTTGCCAACAGTGGAAGGTGACCTAAAGGGCCCCAAAGTGGACATTGAAACTCCTGATATTAACATTGAAGGCCCAGAGGGGAAATTGAAGGGGCCCAAATTCAAGATGCCAGAGATGCACCTAAAGGCCCCCAAGATCTCCATGCCTGACATTGATTTAAACCTGAAGGGCCCCAAGGTGAAGGGCGATGTGGACGTTTCTCTGCCTAAAGTGGAAGGTGACCTGAAATGCCCTGAGATTGATATCAAAGGTCCAAAAGTAGACATTAATGCCCCTGATGTGGATGTTCATGGCCCAGACTGGCACCTGAAGATGCCCAAGGTGAAAATGCCCAAGTTCAGCATGCCTGGCTTCAAAGGAGAGGGCCCCGAGGTGGATGTGAACCTGCCCAAGGCCGACATTGATGTCACAGGACCCAAGGTGGACATTGAAGGCCCTGATGTTAACATTGAAGGACCTGAGGGGAAGTTGAAAGGTCCTAAGTTCAAGATGCCAGAGATGAACATCAAAGCCCCCAAGATCTCCATGCCTGACTTTGATCTGCACCTGAAAGGTCCTAAGGTCAAAGGCGATGTGGATGTTTCCCTGCCTAAAGTGGAAGGTGACCTGAAAGGCCCTGAAGTTGACATCAAAGGCCCAAAAGTGGACATTGATGCCCCAGATGTGGATGTTCACGGCCCAGACTGGCACCTGAAGATGCCTAAGATAAAAATGCCCAAGTTCAGCATGCCTGGCTTCAAAGGAGAGGGCCCAGAAGTGGATGTGAACCTGCCCAAGGCTGACATTGATGTCTCAGGACCCAAAGTAGATGTTGAAGTTCCAGATGTGAATATTGAAGGCCCAGATGCAAAACTGAAGGGCCCCAAGTTCAAGATGCCTGAGATGAACATCAAAGCCCCCAAGATCTCCATGCCTGACTTTGATTTGCACCTGAAAGGTCCTAAGGTTAAAGGTGATGTGGACGTTTCTCTCCCTAATGTGGAAGGTGAATTAAAGGGCCCTGAAATTGACCTTAAAGGCCCCAAAGTGGACATTGATGCCCCAGATGTGGATGTTCACGGTCCAGACTGGCACCTGAAGATGCCCAAGGTGAAAATGCCCAAGTTCAGCATGCCTGGCTTTAGAGGAGAGGGCCCAGAAGTGGATGTGAACCTGCCCAAGGCTGACATTGATGTCTCAGGACCCAAGGTGGACATAGACACTCCTGACATTGACATTCATGGTCCAGAAGGGAAACTGAAGGGTCCCAAGTTTAAAATGCCTGACCTGCATCTCAAGGCACCCAAGATCTCAATGCCTGAAGTTGACCTGAATCTGAAGGGTCCTAAAGTAAAGGGCGATGTGGATGTTTCTCTGCCCAAAGTGGAAGGTGACCTCAAAGGCCCTGAAGTTGACATCAAGGGCCCCAAAGTGGACATTGATGCCCCAGATGTGGATGTTCATGGCCCAGACTGGCACCTGAAGATGCCCAAGGTGAAAATGCCCAAATTCAGCATGCCTGGCTTTAGAGGAGAGGGCCCAGAAGTGGATGTGAACCTGCCCAAGGCCAACATTGATGTCACTGGACCCAAGGTGGACATAGACACTCCTGACATTGACATTCATGGTCCAGAAGGGAAACTGAAGGGTCCCAAGTTTAAAATGCCTGACCTGCATCTCAAGGCACCCAAGATCTCCATGCCTGAAGTTGACCTGAATCTGAAGGGTCCTAAAGTAAAGGGCGATGTGGATGTTTCTCTGCCCAAAGTGGAAGGTGACCTCAAAGGCCCCAAAGTGGACGTCGATGTCCCAGATGTGGACGTTCATGGTCCAGACTGGCACCTGAAGATGCCCAAAGTGAAAATGCCCAAATTCAGCATGCCGGGCTTCAAAGGAGAGGGCCCAGAAGTGGATGTTACCCTCCCTAAAGCTGACATTGATATTTCTGGCCCCAAAGTGGACATTGATGCCCCAGATGTGAACATTGAAGGCCCAGATGCAAAACTGAAGGGCCCCAAGTTCAAGATGCCTGAGATGAACATCAAAGCCCCCAAAATCTCCATGCCTGACCTTGACTTTAACCTGAAAGGCCCCAAAATGAAGGGTGATGTGGATGTCTCTCTGCCCAAAGTGGAAGGTGACCTCAAGGGCCCTGAAATTGACATAAAGGCTCCCAAATTGGACATTGATACTCCTGATATCAATATTGAAGGTCCAGAAGGAAAATTAAAGGGGCCCAAATTTAAGATGCCTGAGATGCACATCAAAGCCCCCAAGATTTCCATGCCTGACTTTGACTTAAATCTGAAAGGGCCAAAGGTAAAGGGCGATGTGGACCTTTCACTACCTAAGATGGAAGGTGATCTGAAAGGACCAGAGGTGGACATTGAGGGTCCTGAAGGGAAACTCAGAGGTCCTAAATTTAAGATGCCTGATGTGCATTTCAAAACTCCACAAATCTCCATGAGTGACATTGATTTGAACTTGAAAGGACCTAAGGTAAAAGGAGATTTGGACATTTCCATTCCTAAACTGGAAGGAGATCTGAAAGGTCCCAAAATGGATGTTAAAGGCCCTAAGCTGGACATAGACACTCCTGACATTGACATTCATGGTCCAGAAGGGAAACTGAAGGGCCCCAAATTTAAAATGCCTGACCTGCATCTTAAGGCACCCAAGATCTCTATGCCTGAAGTTGACCTGAATCTGAAGGGTCCTAAAGTAAAGGGCGATGTGGATGTTTCTCTGCCCAAAGTGGAAGGTGACATCAAGGGCCCCAAAGTGGACGTCGATGTCCCAGATGTGGACGTTCATGGCCCAGACTGGCACCTGAAGATGCCCAAGGTGAAAATGCCCAAGTTCAGCATGCCTGGCTTCAAAGGAGAGGGCCCAGACGTGGATGTGAACCTGCCCAAGGCTGACATTGCTGTCTCGGGACCCAAAGTGGACATTGACGTTCCAGATGTGGATATCGAAGGTCCAGATGCAAAACTGAAGGGCCCCAAGTTCAAGATGCCAGAGATGAACATCAAAGCTCCTAAGATCTCCATGCCTGACCTTGACTTAAACCTGAAAAGTCCCAAAATAAAGGGTGATGTGGATGTTTCCCTGCCTAAGGTGGAAGGTGACCTCAAGGGCCCTGGAATTGATATCAAAGGGCCCAAAGTGGACATTGATGCCCCAGATGTGGACGTTCATGGCCCAGACTGGCACCTGAAGATGCCCAAGGTGAAAATGCCCAAGTTCAGCATGCCTGGCTTCAAAGGAGAGGGCCCAGACGTGGATGTGAACCTGCCCAAAGCTGACATTGATGTCTCAGGACCTAAAGTGGACATTGACGTTCCAGATGTGAATATCGAAGGCCCAGATGCGAAACTGAGGGGCCCCAAGTTCAAGATGCCAGAGATGAACATCAAAGCTCCCAAGCTCTCCATGCCTGATGTTGACCTGGATTTCAAAGGACCCAAAGTTAAAGGAGATTTTGATGTGTCTGTCCCTAAAATTGAAGGTACTTTCAAAGGTCCAGAAGTAGATCTTAAAGGTCCAGGTCTGGATTTTGAAGGCCCTGATGCCAAACTCAGTGGCCCAAATTTGAAGATGCCATCACTGGATATATCTGCCCCTAAAGTAACTGGTCCTGACATTGATTTGCATCTCAAAGCACCCAAAATTGGAGTTTCTGGTCCCAAATTAGAAGGTGGTGAACTGGACCTCAAGGGCCCCAAAGTTGATTTAGAAGCTCCAAACTTAGATATACACATGGAGAGCCCAGATGTTAACATTGAGGGGCCAGATGTTAAAATTCCCAAATTTAAGAAACCCAAGTTTGGATTTGGTACAAAAAGCCCTAAAGCTGACTGTAAGTCACCTTCGCTCGATGTGACTGTTCCTGAGGCAGAGCTGAATGTTGAGACTCCTGAAATTAGTGTTGGTGGCAAGGGCAAGAAAAGTAAGTTTAAAATGCCTAAAATTCACATGAGTGGTCCTAAAATTAAGGCCAAGAAACAAGGATTTGACTTGAATGTTCCCGGGGGCGAAGTTGATGCCAGTGTCAAGACTCCGGACGTAGATGTCAGTGTTACTGGGCCGGACGCCGCACTTAAAGTCGATGTGAAATCTCCTAAAACCAAGAAACCTATGTTTGGAAAAATGTATTTCCCAGATGTAGAATTTGACATTAAATCACCTAAATTTAAAGCTGACGCCGCCCTCCCTAGCTCCAAAATGGAAGGTGAAATCCAGGCACCTGATCTGGATATTGCTTCACCAGGGATTAATGTGGAAGGTCCTGACATCAAGCTGAAGGCCCCCAAGTTCAAGGTGGATGTCTCAACTCCCAAAATTGAGGGCGACTTGAAAGGCCCCAGGGTGCAAGCAAACTTGAACGCACCTGACATCAACGTTGAGGGCCCAGGTGCTCAAGTCAAAGCACCATCATTTGGCATTTCTGCCCCTGAAGTCTCCATCCCTGATGTGAACGTTAGCTTGAAAGGACCAAAGATTAAGGGTGATGTCCCCAGTGTGGGACTGGAAGGAGGAGATGTAGATCTGCACGGTCCAGAATCGAAAATCAAGTTTCCCAAGTTTTCGATGCCTAAGATTGGTGTCCCTGGTGTGAAAATGGAGGGCGGGGGAGCTGAGTTTCAGGCCCAGCTGCCCTCACTTGAAGGAGGCTTGAGTGCACCAGATGTTAAGCTTGAAGGGCCTGATGTATCTCTGAAGGGGCCAAAAGTAGACTTGCCTTCAGTGAACCTCTCTATGCCAAAAGTCTCTGGACCTGACCTCGACCTGAACTTGAAAGGACCAAGTTTGAAGGGAGACCTGGATGCATCTGTTCCTAGCATGAAGGTGCATGCCCCAGGGTTTAACCTCAGAGGTTTTGGTGGAAAGGTGAAGATGGAAGGAGATGGTGTGAAAGTGCCAGGGATCGATGCCACAACAACGGTTAAGGTTGGTGCGCCAGATGTGACCCTGAAGGGACCAAGCCTGCAGGGAGACCTGGCTGTCTCTGGTGACATCAAGTGCCCTAAAGTATCAGTAGGTGCTCCTGATCTAAGTTTGGAGGCACCTGAAGGTGGTTTTAAACTTCCCCAGATGAAGCTGCCCCAGTTTGGCATCTCCACGCCAGGGTCTGACTTGGACATTAACATCAAGGGGCCACAAGTGACTGGAGAACTAAAGAGGCCGGGCATGGATGTGAACCTCGGAGGCCTGAATCTGAAAGGGCCTCAGATCTCTGGCCCTCAAATCTCAGCACCAGATGTGGACTTGAACTTGGAAGGACCAAAAGTAAAAGGGAGCCTCGGGGCCACTGGTGAGATGAAAGGTCCCTCTATTGGAGGAAGTCTTCCAGGCATCAGTGTTCAGGGCCTAGAAGGAAATCTCCAAATGCCTGGAATTAAGTCCTCTGGATATGACATGGAGCTGCAAGGTATGAATGTGAAACTCCCCACTGGGCAAATTTCTGGCCCTGAAATCAAAGGCAATCTGAAAGGTTCAGGGATAGGGGTCCACGGTGCCGCTCCTGACATTAGCATGAAGGGGCCTTCATTTAATATGGCATCTCCTGAGTCAGATTTTGGTGTCAGCTTGAAGGGCCCCCAAATCAAAGGAGGTGTAGATGTTTCAGGAGGTGTCAGTGCCCCAGATATCAGCCTGGGTGAAGGGCATACCAGTGTCAAAGGTTCCGGGGGTGAGTGGAAAGGACCCCAGGTCTCTGCTCTCAACTTGGATGCACCTAGGTTTGCTGGGGGACTTCATTTCTCAGGACCAAAGGTAGAAGGAGGTGTGAAAGGAGGCCAGCTTGGACTCCAGGGTCCTGGACTGAGTGTGTCTGGGCCTCAAGGTCACTTGGAAAGCAGATCTGGAAAGGTAACATTCCCCAAGATGAAGATCCCCAAATTTACCTTCTCTGGCCGAGAGCTGGTTGGCAGAGAAGTGGGGGTGGATATTAACTTCCCTAAAGTGGAGGCCAGTGTCCAGGCTGGTGCTGGAGAGGGTGAGTGGGAAGAGTCCGACGTAAAACTTAAAAAGTCCAAAATCAAAATGCCGAAATTCAATTTTTCCAAACCTAAAGGGAAAGGTGGTGTCACTGGATCACCAGAAGCATCCATTTCTGGGTCCAAAGGTGACCTGAAGAGCTCAAAAGCCAGCTTAGGCTCGCTGGAAGGAGAGGCAGAGGCTGAAACCTCTTCGCCCAAAGCCAAATTCTCTTTATTTAAAAGTAAGAAGCCTCGGCACCGCTCAAATTCCTTCAGTGACGAAAGGGAGTTCTCTGCACCTTCTACCCCGACTGGGACTTTGGAGTTTGATGGTGGAGAAGCGTCGCTGGAAGGTGGAAAAGTCAAAGGGAAACAAGGGAAGCTGAAATTTGGTACCTTTGGTGGATTGGGGTCAAAGAGCAAAGGTCATTATGAGGTCACTGGGAGCGATGATGAGGCAGGCAAGTTACAGGAGAGTGGAGTATCCTTGGCCTCTAAGAAGTCCCGACTGTCCTCTTCTTCTAGCAATGACAGTGGGACTAAGGTTGGCATCCAGCTTCCTGAGGTGGAGCTGGTGGTTTCCACAAAGAAAGAGTAGCAGGCCTTTGTGTACATATATGTATAAAAATACTTCAGCCTTGGGTGTGTTTGTATATAACCTCCAAAGAGAAACACACCGACAGCCTCAGCAGTAATGCAAAGATCTGGCCTCTGCCGGGGGCAAGCGCTGACAAGCCAACCGCCTTTAGGCTCCCAGAGCTTTACAGATAGGTAAAGAGTTCCAGCCCATGTGCAAAGTCAACAGTATTTGCCTTAAGATTTCAGTTTTTTTGCATTGAACGCTGAGAGCTCCTGTTTACTATGCAAGCTTTTGTGTTTATTATCCTCATTTTTACTGAACATTGTTAGTGTTGGGGTAATGGAAACCCACTTTTTCATTGTAATGACTTTGGGGGCTTTTGTTAGTAAGGGTGGGATGGGGTAGAAGGCAGTAGAGGGGGCCAGACCTCCATTTCTCCTAATATTGGAACCACTGAAATAGCAAGCACCCAAAGATGGCCACAGGGAGCTGGCAGGGCGTGTGGGTCTTTTTAGAACTCTTTAGCATTGCTTTTTCCCCAGGGGTGGTGGTCCCAGCCAGTGTGGTGCTCATGGTGAGAAGGAATTAGAAACTGTTTGCAAATTGGCCAACCCACTAGCTCAACACAAGGGGCTTCCATTCTGTGTATTGTAAGAAATATTTTCATGGCCCCCATGTTCCTGATACTGGTTCTGATTTCTTTTAACAAATGTTATGATTAAGAAAATTTCCCGCACTTTAATGGCAAGTTAATTGAGAATGTAAGAAAATCCGTGCTGTCAAAGCAAATAAAGCTGTTTATTAACTCTGATGTCTTGTGCCTTTGCATTGTGTGTTGGGGGGCTGAAGCTTGGGGACCCTGCACTCCTGCCCTGACAGTTCACACTGGATCCGCCCAGTGGCATTGCTGGTTCTTAATTAATGGGTAATGGGAGGAATTCTTGGCTTCTCACCATGAGGCTGGCCATATCATTGCTGAGAAATCAAGAGAAGCTTGGCATGCTGGCAGCCCAAACCCCAGGACCCACCCACTGGTGAACTTTGCATGCTCTGATATGAATACGAATCAAAATGGTTCTAAATGGATAAAAGGATATAGGAGTGAATGAAAAAAAAAAAGGCTTATTGGGATGGTAGAAAGAGATCTGGGCGAGTCGCCGTCCTGCCATATCTATTCCTGACTTGGCTGCAGCTTTGCTGGGTGGCCTCAAGTTATTTGCCCTGCCTGGTCCTCAGTTTTCTCTTTGAAATCAGGGTGCTGGTCTTGTATTAGATGTCTGTATGGTTTTTTCTAATCCATTTTAGGGCTAAACTTTATGACATATCTCTTCTGACCAAAGTTCCCTTTTGATTTCCAGCTCTGTAGACAATACATGGTGAGGGAGCCTTCTAGAAACTGGCTCCTAACGTTGGTCATTGCTAGGCAGAGGGCAGTACCCTCTTATACCAAAGCAATTGGACTAAGCTCTTCTCCCTCACCATTCCACAGAGTTGTCATCTTTCTGCCACTGGAGGCAGCTCTGCACCTCTCTGATCATCCCTAGATCAGAGATAACAGCTGTCACCCATCCCTCCCTCTCCAGTACCAGCTTGTCAGGGGTTTCTGCACATAGCAGTGGGACTGGACCTCCTGCCCAATGTAAACTCCACCTGCCTTTGCTTTGATTTCCAGATGAGCATTTTCCAGCTCTATCCATTCTTACCTCAGCCAGCACAGCCCACGTCCCTGAGGATTTTGGTAAGAGATAGGTAACACGGGCTGTGCTGCATCCCCCTTGCTTTTCTTACGATGACTTACCTCCAGCTGCTTTGTGAGGTGGGCGACATCTTCCTTGAGCCTCAGTTTTCTCGCCCATGAAATGGGGATAGTATCCATCTGACCAGAGTCCCTTCAGGTATTTGGGTTGGCTACTGTGCAAGGGTACCACATTTATGCATGTAGCATTCACGACACAGCCGCATGTTAATTTACGGAGAGAACAAGGGTGGGCGTGGAGCCCTAGAGAAGTGAGTGTGAGCCCTTCCACACACTCAGGTATGAAGCCCACACATCTGCCTTCTGTCCTAACCGATTCTGGGCATCTCCAAGGATGCTGCTTTCGCTCAACCACAGCTCAAAGCCCAATTCCTGATTCCTCCTCAATTCTGAAGCTGACAAGGAGGTGGGATGGGACAGTGTGTATGCTGCCTAAGACGTGTGGCCCTGGTGTCTGGAGGGTGGGATGAGGGGGAGACAGTGGGGTCCACTTGTGTACACAACTCAGGTGGGGGGATGTCCACTGGGACGCTAGAAAGATCCCCCAGGCTGAACTACCCAGCTGAGCCAATAATATATCAGTTGTGTGTTTTTTTTTTGTTTTGTTTTTTTTTAGCTTGAGGAAGTGGTGATGTAAGCTAGTAGTGGCCCTCAGTGTCCATTCAGTAAGTAATTTTTGAGTCCCACTGGTCTCAGAATCCTCCACCAACCTCCACAGACCAAATGATATGGTGGATGTGGGAAACTGGAATGCTTTGAACACTGGAAATAATGCACGTGTAAACGATACTTCTACTAGGGAGGATGAGTATGGTGATGGTTCCTGGGCTTTCAGGGCGAGATCTCATCGGCTGGAAGAGTCAGGGACTGGTGGTAAGATGGAGAAGGAATATGGCAACTGGCCATTTAGCCATCCTCTTCCCTCATGAGGCCCAGGCTGGAGGCAGTGGCCACAGAACAGGAGCCCTCCCTCCTGCAGTGACTCACCATAAAAGGGGCAGTGTGGAGGAGGTGCTAGGGGCTGGAGAGGCATGTGGAGGGCCCATCCCACCTGCCCACTCCTATTTCCCCCCTCCCAACACCTTCGTCACCACCCTCCTTGCCCTCTCGTAGTCCCTGATGGGGATGGTCCAAGTTCATCTCCAAAGTCCTGCGGTGCCCAGGTTCTCAAGGTCTTACCCTCTGGGGTCCCAGTTCCTGTGGGAGAAGCTTCAGGAGACCAGGAAGGGCTTGGCTGGGCTCCTCAATGCCCTTCCTCGGAGTTCCAGCATGGAGCCAGAGCAAGGACTACTGCCTCACAGGATACCTTGCTTATGCAGCGTGACTGTGGGGGAAATGGTGTGGTTAAGGGGACATTTGGAGAATTGAATTATTTGGAAATGCATCACGTGCTCAGAAATGGCAGTAAATATTTTTCAACAACTCATAACTCATTTCTGTATCGGTCAGGTCCCTACAGGAAGTGGAATTCCACTTGAAAGTAGTTCAACCACAGGGACTTTAGTAAGGTATTGTTTATGGAGTGGTGAGCAGGGACAAAGGAGCCAGCAAATGGTGGTGGGACAAGGAAAAGCTGGTACCGCCTCTGGGCCTGGGGAAGAAACACTGCTCCTGAATCCAGCGTGAGCTGGAGGCAAAGGAGGGACCACCAACAGGAGCTGTAGCAGCAAAGGCCCATGTGAAAGCAGAAATACCTGGACCTTTTCTGCTGGCACCGCTCCTGGAGGGGAAGTGAGTCCAACTGTTGCAGGTGGAGGGATCAGCCTCCTGGAGGCCCAGCGCGGGGCAGAGAAGCAGGGAGAAGGGGTCTGAAGATGGAGGGCAGATGGAAAATAACCGGGACAAAGTCTCAATCCTCTCCTTCTTCTGTTTGGCAAGTTTGAATTCCTACATAGTGAGGTTTCTTAAAATAGCCAGTTATGTAGGATGTATTTAAGGTGTGATTCATAAAGTAATATGACAATTTTTGTTTTAAACAAATACACTCATTCTTGGAAGGCGCTACACTTATTTCTGTGAAGATTCTTCTGTTGAGAATATTTTTGTTCCCTCTCTTTTGAAACTGCCCTCAACATCACCTGTACATACATACATATATATATATATATATATATATATATATATATATATATATATATATATAAAATTTGGCCAAAAATATGTATACACATTTTAAGAAAGGAAAAACCTGTATTAAAATTGTAATACTCAATATATACCGATAAAAAAAATGAATACAAGTCATGTGTATACATTTTTCTGGCACTCTCAGTGTGTGTGTGTATATATTATATATATATATATTTTTTTTTTCTTTTTCTTTTTTTTTTTTTTCTTCCCTTGGGAAAACAAAAATCTTCCTCTCGAATTTTCCAATAGCCAAAAAAGCTTGAAAGATACTGTCGGTTTCCAGGACAGAACCCTGAAAAGAACACTGGCATGGGAGTCAGTGGGACTAGCACATTAAGGTCCCTCTCTGAGCCTCAGTTTCCTCATTTGTAACATGGATAAGTCATGCATTCTCTAAGGCCCTGGGCAGTTCCAATAGTCTATGATTCTTTCAGAAGCAAGGCTGGGTAATTAGGTGGATGGGGCTGTTTTGGGTCAAAAGCAAGGCATAATTATAATGTAGAGCAACCAATTTTCCTGTGTGGTTGGTAAGTTGGATCAAATGTTTCGAGCAATGGCAGCGTTAGTGAAATACTGCTAGGTCTCTAGTGTCAAAGCAAAAGCACAGCACCCATCAGGGCTTTGTACATTGCCAGTACAAATGTGTCACGTCTTCAGAGTCCCACCTTAGCTCTCTGGTGTTGCACATAAGCTGTGATATGAATAGTATCTGGGAGATCAGCTGAGCATGTAACGAATGTTCCTGTTGTTTTCTTTTAAAAAGTGCATTTATTTTGAATTCATCTGATGACAGAGAAGTTACAAGAACAAGACAATGCATATCCATATACCTTTCACTTAGATTTACCAATTTTACCTCATTTGTTTTAATCTCTCTCTCTCTCTCTCTCTCTCTCTCTCTCTCTCGGTATTGTAATTACCGTTATTTTTGCTGAATCATTTGAGAGTAAATTGTAAACACCATGACATTTATTCCTCAAAACTTTAGCATGTATGGACATTCTCTTATACAGTCAGGATACAATCATCAAATTCAAGAAACTTAACATTGATATATTATTATCTGACATATAGCCCATATTTAAATTTTACTAATTGCCCAATAATCTCCTTACAAAAATGTCTTTTTTCCCACTTAGGCTTCAGTCCATGTCCACGCTCCTATATGACATTTAGTTGTCATGGTCTCTTTAATTTCTTCAATCTGGAGCACTTCTCAGCTTTTTGTTGTCATTCGGGACATTGATATTTTTTAAGTACATGGGGTCAGTTGATTTGAAGACATATCCCTCGGTCTGGCTTTGTCTGATATTTCCTCATGGTTAGATTCACGTCATGCATTTGGGGCAGGAATACCACAGAAGTGGTATAGGGTCACTTCTCAAGACCCACATGACCTCGATCCCATGATTAAGGAGATTGCCAAGTTTCTTCATTGTCACAGTGCCATGGTTTCCCTTTAGAATTAACAAGTTTTCAAGAAAGAAGTCCAAGTTTGGGCAAGTTTATTTCGCACGCACACTTTAAAGGGCTGGTGGCATGCGTGCGCTCTCCGGCTAGGGGTTTGGAAAGTCAAGGTCTGGCATTGGGCTTTGCAGCACAGAGCAGCCCTCTGTCTCTCCTCACGAGGACAAAGAATTCGGGGCATGAATGCTTGCCATAGACCGAGAATGCCATGTGCTGTTTACCAGCCTCTGATCACCCTGTGACGTCCCTCAGCAGCCACAAATGCTTCCTAAGGCTAAATGCTCCCAGCAGAGGCTGCCATGGGCCACAGCAAATGTGTGGGGAACATTGTGCTGAGGAGGGTAGTTTCAGTTCCCTTTAGAAACCTCTGTTATTTTCTACCACAAGCTTGAGGCCTGGCCTTAATGGAAAAACTTCCCAGCAGTGGGGCCAAGGATTGGAAAGGGTTAAGAATGAAAAGACCCCTTTGGACAGGGCATTCTAATCTTTATCTCATATAGGGTTCTGAGCTCTGCCCTAGCAAGAAGGGTGTAGAAAGGGGAGCAGAAGTGAAGTGACTGGTCTCAACTCACAGAACTGGGAAGAGATGACTCCTGCCTAGGTCAATCCAAGCTTTCTGACTGAAAAGCATTTTTTTCCCCCTTTCATGATGCCATTGCTGCTTCCCTGAGGAAGCTGGGAATTTCTTTTCTGGGGAGGTTTTAGGAAATGGAAGATGTCTTTTGAAATTTGTAGAGCCTTGACCTTTTAACAACATCCCCGAAGTAATTATTAAACACTTATATGCAAAGCCCCTTTCCTCAACAAGCCTATAATCTAGTAGGGGAATAATAATAATAATAGCTATGAGTTCTGCCACTTCCTAGCTGTGTGATCTTGGGCAAGTTAACGAACCTCTCAGTGCCTCAGTATCCTTAGCTATAAAATAGGGATGATTTAGTACCGCTCTCATAGCATTGTGGTGAGGATGATGTAAATTCACACATACAACGTGCTTGGCATATATAAATGCAGCATAAGCTATTATTATCGATGCTTTGTGTTAGGCATTATATACGTATTGTACATGCTTTATCTCTACATTTGCTACAACTCCATGAGGTGTGCATTATTTTTCTCACACAGAAGCTGAGGCTCAGAGAAGTTACACAGTATGTTCAGGGTCATACAGCTAGTAAATAGCAGAGACAGGATTCAGATGGGGTCTAGTCTGACTGAGAAGCCCATGTTTTAACTACTTACAGTGGCTACCAGATACCGGGAAGGCTCAGTTAATAATAGTCTATACCTGTCCCAAGGTTTGGAGAAGAGCGTGAGGAGGGCATTCCAGGCAGGAGTCAAGTGTCAAGTGTGGAAGTGAGGTGTGTGGGGAAGCTCAGCAAGGCAGGCCTGGAGGAAGCCAGAGAAGAACAGACGCCTCAGAATGTAACTTGAGACTCCAGCAGCTTGGCTGGTTTCCGGTCCAGCCCAGAAAGGAGAGGAAAGGAAAGGCTCTTACCAATTTTCCCACTTGGGGTTAGGGGGTAGGTTCCAGGGCCCAACCAAAGTGAACCGTTGGCCCAGGTTCAGCCTCAACTGCTATCAGCCCCTCCTGCCCAGTGCTACCCTGGGTCCTTTCCCCTCCTAAGTCTTCACTCTCCCAAAGTGGTGAGAAATAAGGGAGAAATGACAATCAAAGCATTTGCATTATATTTATTCCCCACCCACTGTCCCTGACCACTGTCCTGGCAGCCAGGGAGCCCTTGGGCTGGCCCCAGCTTATGGACTGGCTGCTCCGCAGCTGTGGGACTGCAGGCCAGGCCTGCATCCATCCCTCTGGTCAGCGGAGGCCCTGTGGGTCTGAGCCCTTTGTCTGGGGGAGGGCTTGGGAATGTGAGGGGGCTCCAGAGAGGAGTTTTGGCAGAACCGAGTTGTCCCCAACTGTGGACGTGTACTGCCTTCCGATCCCTTCGCCTTCGGGCTGTTTGGCTCCAGGGCTGAGGCCAATGGGAGCCTGGTTTGAGAACTGGCTAACAATCGGCAGTGTGAGCAGGAGGGGGGCCGTCCAGCTTCCTGGGTGGACCGAGCAGCCTTACCCACCCAAGGAGAAGCAACTGGGTCCTCCACCAGCTGTACCACTGGCCCTTCATTCCGGAGATTAAGAGGGCACAAGAAAAGAAGGAAACAAATACAAATCTAGGGGGATACAGAAGAGCGAGCCCGGGATGGGGCAGAGGCGGATGCGGCACGGCTAGGGGGCCGGGAGGGAGGAGGCAGCAGGGGGGAGGAGCAAAGTCCTAGAAAGAGGAGAGGGAAGGGGGCTAAGTTTGGAAAGAGCGGCTGGGAACGTGAAAGGGCGTGGAAAGGGAAGGAAAGAAGGGAGGAACCACAGGGATCAGGGACAGCGCCAAGGGACTTTAGCCCTGCTCCCCATCTCCAGAAGTCTCTTCTGGTGCTCCGAATGAATTTACAGCCTAAGTGGCGCTCTTGCAACGTCAAGTTCTCCGCTCCAGCAAGAAACCAGATGACACTCTTAAGCCCCCCACACTGCAATCCTGAGGCCACCAGAGTCCAGGGGGTAAGGGAGCCTCCCAAAATGACTCGCGGTCTCGGAGGAGTCGGATGGAGTGGGGAGAAAGGGAACAGACGGGGAAGAGGGGCACCGTCTCCAGGGAACAGCTGCTGCCATGCCCGGTTCGCCCGAACTGCCAATCTCCAGGCCGGGTCCGGGTCCCGTGACCCGTCGCCAGGCAGACTTTTTTTGTCCACCTCTGGGCTGCTGCGAGCCTAGTGCCTTGTGTTGGCCGGGTGGGGCCGGGGGCTGGGCGCGGGGTGCGGGGCACTGAGGATGGGAAAGCGAGGAAGGATGACCCTGGGGGCGCCTCGGGAAGTTGCTGGAGGTCAGGTTCACACTTCCCAGGGCGTGGCCACGGGAGCTAGCTCCCTTATCCTGGTGGGTGCCTACGCCCCAAGCAGTGCAGTAACACATGCTTTTTTCCTTAGTCCATGCTTCCCTCAATTGACAGCTTTGTACTCTGAGTACAGCGTTGTACTGCTGTGCTGGAGAAAGTGCCAGCTCCCTGTATGTTAAGACTTTGGGTTATTTGCATTTAAAAAGAGGGCTTTTGGGCCCTGAGGGATGCATCTCTCATGGTGGTTATTTCAGGCCAGCGGGAAGGCCAGTTCTGGGTATTTTGGGACAGGAGAGCCTTTTAGCAAAGCCTCACAAACAGCTAGGGTAGAAGCCCGCTTTGCTTTTCCCCTCTGGCGACCTGACAAAGCCCCCCTCCCTCCGGCCCCTCCCCTGCTGACCTAGAGCACCCTGGGTTGTAGCAGGGACTTGCTACCCCTGTCTGTCTTAAGGTCCCCACTCAGTCCCAGGTGAGGGGGAAGGCTTTTCACCACCTCTGGCGTTTTTTCAGCCAGTGCCCTGCTGCCAGGGTTTTGTGTTTTACCTGGGCGTGCTGTCTCCTCCAGGGCGCATGCCACCATCCCGTGTCCAGTGGCCAGGCAGTGGGGAGGATTGGAATGTGTGCTGGCAGGAGAGAATAATGACAGGGCATTTTCTACTTGTAAGAGCGCAAGTTCGGCTCACAACTTGAATTTCAAGTGGGCCCTTCAGGCAGATTAGGGAGGTCAAGTGAGAGATTGGAGGCAGCCAGTGTGGATTGTCTGAATTCCTAGAAAATAAATTCTAGGAATTTAGTTGTGGGAGGGAAGAGTGTCAGGTGTGCACACTCAGCGCCAGACGCAGCAGGGGTTAGAGCTAGTGGTCCAGGAGGCCTTGCTCGTCTTTCTCTATTTGAACACCTTATTTTTCCAACAATTACTTGTTCCTTGAATCATATCAAAGAGACAAATTAATGTTTTTAGCCAAGGGCTTTCTTAAAAAAATTATTATTATCATTTTTTTTTAAACTGAGCTGCTGTTCTCATATGGAGGAAAACCACTCCCTGTAAATACTGTTTAGTGTGACTGCCCTTTGTTTGAAGTAATGATTGTCCCCAAAAATGGGAAATGACATATTACTGTTTATCAAAAGGAAACAAACACCTTGGATTAATAGGGTTCTTGCCTGCAGCAACCTGCAGCAACCTGAGTAAAAAGCCTGCATGGCATGTTTTGTACTCACTCTTTCGGTGTTTTATGATTTCTAAACGGGAAGTGATTGGATCCTGTGTGTCTGCCAGAGCTTGCTTGCCATGTTCTCGTTACGTAATCATGGAGAGTCTGTGAGAGGGCTTTTCTGGCGGCAGAAATAAGTACAGGAAAAAACATGGGGAGTGGGGTGTGTCTCCTGCTCACTCTGCTCCAACATGGATTGGACTTCCCGTTGTTTTATATTCATGGCGTTGGCTTAAATCTAAATAAGAGAGTGAAAAGGTGGATAGGTATGCTTTATTGAGACAGCCTGAACCGCAGATAGGTTCACCCAGGGAAGAAAAAGTCTTGGACGTGGCTGTGAGCACTGCAGACTCAGCCTTGTCCTGCTCCAGGCAAGGCCCCAGGGAGTGCTTGCCCGTCTCCGGAGTACTCTCCTGCTTTGGACTCTGGCCACTGCCAACCCTTGCAGGCTCGAGCTGGCCTCTCCAGCCACACTCAAGTCTTTCATTTCCTGCCCTCTCTAGCCCCCTGGCTTTCAAGCAGACTCTTCTTCCACATCCTCTGGTTTCAGCTCAGGGAGCATTTCCTTCTGGAAGTCTTCTTCCCTGACATACAACCCTCCCTCCTTCCCCCATATCTCCCAACTGTCTGTGCGCTCATCTTGCTCTGTGCTTTCCCGTTCTCAGCACTATTCATATCAAATGATCAATGACCAGTTGCTTGTCTGTCTGCCTCCCTCCCTCATCAGACTGTCAGCTCTGTGAGGTTGGGATTGCAGTGTGCTTGTTCACCATCCCATCTCCAGCACAGTGCCAGGCACATAGCACACGGCACACACTCCAGAAGCCCTCCTGTCACCATCTTATCACTTGATCTACTTCCTCTTAGCAACATGTGCTCCAATCTTTTTTCTGTCCATTACTGTGTATTTCCCTGGTTCTCGAAGGTGTTAGTTAGTCCATACTTTGGGTAAAAACAAACAAAACCAAAACAACACCCCGAAGCAAACAAAACACACACACACACCAGAACTTGTTCCTTAATACGTTCTTGCTAAGGTTTTGCAAACCAGCTGCTCTCCTTGAGTTGTTGATGAGTCTGATTTAACTTCAGTAAAACGATGGAACGTGTGTCACCTGTCAGTCAGCAAACTCTTCAAAAGCCACACCTTTCCAGAACTCAGGGCTGCCTTGTTGGTGTGAAAAGGAGGTAAAGCAAAAGCTTGGAGACTTGAGGAGCTGAAGCCCAAGAAAGGTGGGACTGCAGAGGGGGAGCAGAATGGGGAAGAACCCTGCAGGGGTTTGGAGGGAGAGGAAGGTGGGTCAGGGGTGGGTTTGAGATGGCCCCACCAGAACTGCATCAGAGATTTGACGGCCAAGACTTGAAGCTGAGGAAGGGGGAAGGGAAGAAAGTTGGAACGTAGAAACGGGAGGGGCGGGAGAGGGAGGCTCCCTAAATCTGGTCAGTTTGGTCCAAAACTAGTGGCTGGCATCTGAAATGTCACTCATTTGCTTAAGTCTAGGAAGTGTGACTTTTGATTACTCTGTTCCCAATTGATCATTTTGATTGTTATTAATTTTTAAAAAATGCGTCTTTCTGATGAGATTCTGAGTGCCCCTCCCAGGCTTTGTTCTAATAAGAGAGTAATACAAAGAAAGCACCTTGATTCCTTCTCCCTTTCTGCCTTCCTTCCTAGTGAAATTTTTGACCAGAAACCCCAGGATGTGAAGAGTTGTGTTTTCCGCCTGAAGCAAGGTGGGGCTGGCCTTCTCTTTGTTGTAACTCACTCCTCCGCCCCCTCCCGCCCCCTCACCGCTCTGTTCAAGCTGGACAGACGCAGTGATAGTGGCTCGGTTGCCAGCGCAGACCGTTGCAGAATGAGACAAAGCCCTTGTGTATTTTGCTGGGAAGCACTTGGCTGTGAAATAGTGACATGTGAGCGCTGGAGTGCATTTGCTGTGTCCAATCCTACAGCTCTCGCAGCCGTGACTTTCAGAGCGTTTCCAAGCCTTCTTCTTCGAGGACAGGGAGGCTGGGCTTTGGTAGAGATGTGTATCTTTCTCAAGTTTGGACAAAGTCCTTCCAGAAAGTAGATTTGGAGGCATTGAGATCAGACCTCTCCTGAGGAAGTGGGTATGGAATTGCGTGATTTAACATGATGCGGGGTTGCCTGAGCAATTTCCACATCAAATTGTTAAGAGAGAAACACTATTCCCAGCCTAATGCAGACTTGGTCAATTGGCTGCTGACCCAGGTGGCTTGTGCTGGTCCCTTGTCCACAGAGAGCAAGCTCCTGAGCTAGAGGACTTCCCAGCTGAGCACGAGATAAAAGGGTTATTTACTACGTGCTGTGGTGGGTCAAGAATCTCCCAGTTGATTCTCTTCGTTCAAAGTGGAAAAGAATGAAGTGGAGGTGGTTTTTTAGCCTGATTTCCAGGATGGTCAATGGGACGGGGCAGCTTAAAGCCCACAGGAGTTTTCTAAATCATCACAGCAATGCAGAGCTGCTCACCACGCCCTGCGTGCCTCACCCTCGGGCTCTCTGAGGGCGTGCACGTAGGTTGGGGAGGAACAGGTTCAAACCTGACCCTGATCATTAACAGAGCCAGTCTTCCCCAGCAAACATGAATCTCCAGGCCAATCAGGTCGCCTCAGCCTTCTAGTACCTGTGTGAACTGACAGGGCAGGGAAGCGGGCTGGGCTGGGCTCCGATGGGGCCACCTGGAGCCTATAAAGTGTTATTTGAAGGCCTTAGGAAAGGTTGCCCTACCCTGAAATCTCCCCTACTGGCTTGTCAAGAGTGTCTGCAATTTCTCCATTGTTGAGTCATTCCTTTGTGTTTACCACGGGCCCTGTCTTTGCCATCCTTCTGTAAATGCAGGTTGGTCTGGGATACAGGATTCCCTTAACCTTTTCACCTTAAATTGTGTGTGTAATCTCTTGGGTAAATCACAAATTCAGTTCCACTTTTTGTTTTTCCAGTTTTATTGAGATATAATTGACATGTGACCTCATATTACTCTGAGGTGTAAAACAGAATGATTCAATGTATGCATATATTGCAAAATGATCAGGACAGAAAGCTTATTTCGTCTCATTTCCACTTTTTCATGTTAGGCCTCCCTGGGGTCACTTTACCTATCCCATTCCCTACTCTGTTCAGCTTAGACAGGAAGCAAAGCTGGAAGCCAGGTGGCCTGGTGGGGGGACAGAGCTGAGGAAGGGGAGTGAGGACACTGAGGGCAAGCAGGCTCTCAGCTCCGGTGCCAGATGGCACACAAAAGGGCATGTTCTCCCCTCTTTTGTTGAAAGTAGCATGCTGTCAGCTCCTACCCAGGTTTTTCCTCTCCACTCTTCCTTCCTTCCACTCCCTCACTTTCCTCTTACCGTCTGTCCTTTGTCCTCCGACCCTTTTGCCAGTCATTCTACGTGGCCCCATGCAGGAAGGGAACTCTTGTTGGCAGCTTGGAGGAACCAGGAACTTCTAAGCCAGACGGGAACTTGGCCGTACCCTTCCCCCATCCCGCACTTGGCTCTCATTCCCTCCATGAGGCCTGGGGAGTGGCTCAGGAGCTGCCCAACTGCAGGCACCCCAACTTGTGCAGCTGGTTGGAGCAGACAGGAGAGTGTTTAGTGAGGGGCCAGACAGATGCTGTGGGCTTGCACCAAAGCCTTAAACCATTCCCACCTTTTCATCTTTCCCTGGCCTAGAAGAGAGCCCATCTCTGTCATTTCCCGGCCTCTGGGTATATTAACTCATGGAACTCCCAGAGACCCCCCCCCAAAGGACATGATGCTGTAAAATCCACTGGAATATACTCCATGAAGACAAATATTTAAAAAAAATATTTCCCTAGTATCTAGAAGAGTGCCTGGGCATAGTAGGTGCTCAATAAATAGTTGTTGACCAAACCTCCTCTTGTTGAAATAATCATAGCTGGTAAGATACTTCCAACCCTGACAGACACTTGATTGGGTAGGCAGACATTTGTAGGACTAACATTTCCAAAGACTTAATATTTTTTTAAATAAATTTTTATTGGGGAATATTGGGAGTCAGTGTGTTTCTCCAGGGCCCATCAGCTCCAAGTCGTTTTCCTTCAAGCTAGTTGTGGAGGGCACAGCTTACTGGCCAATGTTGTTCAGAGCTTGCGCTCTAATCAACTGAGCCATCCGACCATCCAGCAAAGACTTAATTTTTAATTGCACCCCATAGCCATTCATTTTGTAAAACAATGGCAACAGTGAGAGAAATTCTCCTTGTCTCAAACCCAACTGCACACCCCTCCTTAGCGTTAACCCCTGCCATCATCTTGGCCTGTACCCCACAGATTTTGTTCTATGCATTTGGACATATCTATGTATTAACTCATATGTCTATGGTTTGAAGGGTTAAAAGAAACCACAAATAGTATTGTACTGTATTGTTTTGTGATTTGCTCCCCACCCCATCCCCTAACAGTAGGTTTGGGAGGTGATCTGTGTAGGTCAATACAGATTGACTTAATTCTTCTCCACTGTTGTGAAATAGTACATAGCATAGATGAAGTATGATGTTTAATGATCCCTCAATTGACAGACCAGTGTTTATGGAACATCCTTGCACACGTTGCACACAAATGTACATTAGAGCACGTGCACAAGAACTTCATTTGGATACCTAGAGATGGCATGGTTGGGTTAAGGAGCATATACGTTTAACATTTTAATAGTTACTCCAAATCACCCTCCCGAAAGGCTGTATCCATGTACATTCCCACTGCTGGGTGTGAAAGCCCCTGCCTTCTCCATACTCTTGTTGGTTTTTATTGATCTCTTTTTTTATTATTATTATTACCAATCTGTGGTCAAACATGATCTCATTGTTAAAATAAAAATTTCTGTTCAATCTTTTTGGGCAGGAAGTTGTGAGTGATTCTCATTAGTAAGGTAATCACCGTAGTAACAATATGTGTTCTGTTATTTAGGAACCGTTTCATGTGGAGTAACTAATCAGTTCTCTATTCTTTTGCATCAGAATGGTTATGTATCAGGTTTCTCTACACATTTCATTGTGACCTTTAGATGTAAACTTGAGAGTCTGTGGTCTTGGAGGACCAGGGGAATGACCGCCCCTCCCTGCTGCTCATCTTTTCTGGAGTGGCTCCAAGGAGTTCTTTGCGGCCACAGCCTGCCTTTCCTTCATGTCCTTTCCTGCCACACAGTGGCCATGTCCTGGAATGACGATGCCCAGTTTGTGCCACCAAGCCTTCTCTGCGCCCCAGCCTTTGATCCGCTCAGAACACGCCAGCAGAAGTTGCTGGCTTTGTCCTTTGCCTGGTTTGAGGATATCAGGCCCATCTTCTGGTGCATCAGAAGCTATACCACACAGGCTGGATCCTGCCTCAATCTTTTCCAAGCTCCCACATCACCTAATACAATGTTTTCCATAGAGAAGTGCATTTTAAAAGGAAAAACTTGAAGAGCGTTTGAAATTTTACACCGTTTAACTTCATGGCTGTCCCTCCTCCCCCATGTCATGGATTCTTTACTCTATTTTTCTAAACCTCTGTATTCAAGCTAACACCAGAATGATGGCTGTGAAAGGATTTTTCTCCCTGAAAGTTTTCTCTAGGCATAGTCTTTGTTACTAACAAGATGTACTTTAGAATTATTTAATGCCTTAATATTAATATCTGATTGAATGGGAATCACCACCCAGTGTGGTTAGATTTAATAATGGCTTCCTCCTGAGGTTTATGTTTTTAGAGGAAGCATAGGATTCTAAGACAGTGTGACTTGTGTTGATGGTTTCAGATTAATTTCGTATTCGTATCAGAAAACCATTTGCTTGATGCTTTGATTGTTTCATTTTCTAAAGTGAATTGAAACTGAATTCATTTCCTACCCCTTTATCCAGTCCAGCTACTTTGATGGTTTTGGTAATATTCTTCTGTTATTGCTAAAACTCTCTAGTTTTGGCCACAAGTTCTACCAATAGGACACGACGAGGCAATCTCTATATATATTTAGTTAAGAACCATTTTTTCTTCAGGATAACTTCCTATTTTGGATATTCTGGTGACTTTGGCTCGAACTTTTGTTTTCCTTTCATGTTTTCTAATATATGCTGCAAAACGTGAGTGGATGGTTTAAGTTTTTGAGTGTGGGTTCACGAACCAGGTGGACTGGGTTCAAATCCCAGCTCTGCCACTTCCTGGTTGTAAGATCATGGGCAAGTTACTTAAGATCTCTATGCCTTGGGTTTCTTTTGTGTAATGAGAGTAATACTAGCAGCGACCTCAAGAGTTGCTATAAGGAGTTAACATAGAGGCTAAGACAGTGTTTGGCACATGGTAAGTGCTGACGTGTTTGCCATTATTATTCAATCCTTTCTGAGAGTAAAAAACATTCCTTTCTTCTGTGGTTATTCAGACTTATTCTGAGTTTCATTTTGTAATTGAAAACTGAACAAATTGAAAGAGAGGGAAGAGTCGTTGAATGCTTAAATACTCAATCAAACTCTTTTTGGAAACGGCAAGACTGTTTCTGTAAACTAATTGAAACCTGAGTAATCAATGAGAATTTTTGAAGATTTGTGGACTAAGAAGAATCGGTGGATGGAATTCATCTATGTGCAGTTTTTAAGGCCTTGGAAGTTTTCATGCCATTGGTTGTTAAAGAAATGCAAGTTATCATCCAGTTGAAAGTATATTTGTCCTTCCCTCCCTCTCTCCGTCCTTCCCTTCCTCCCTTCCCTCATGAGTCATCTGTCCAAGCCACAAACATTTCCAGAACCTGGGATATTGTGCTAGGCTACAAACCGAGGCACAAAGATGCATAACCCATGGCCCCAGCCCTTAGGAAAGTCTAATGAGGGATTTGCTTATTACTTACGATGAGGAAAAATTTCAGTCACCCCAACATCCCTCTGCAAACTTGGGATGGGGAAGACGGACCACCTGTGAGAAGGAAGCATGAATAAGGAAATTTACCAATTTGAAGTTGAAGATCCAGACTCATTCTATTTACCAACCTCCAACTTACTTTCTTCCGAGGAACCATAACTTCTTGGGATGATGTTCAACTTGAGCAAGAACATGCAAAGAACAGCCCATTCATTGAAGCTACTGATTGCAACCCTATTCTCCACAAACTGGTTTCTGTGTCGCCATTGGACAGAGCCCTGGCGTTGGCCAGGGAATTCCATGCCCAGGTGGGCTCTCCGTCATGATGCGACCCCTACTCCAAGACGGTGGTGACCCCTGGGTTTGAGGTCTACCAAGGACTTCTAGAGGAGTTCAATCTACGGGTTGGACCTCCGGCCCCCTGGCACCTGGTCAGTGCTGGACGGAGAGAAGATGCCCAGTGGAGAGTGACTCCCAAGCCTCCTTTCTACACATCAGTTGACAGCATCTTGTTCCTCAGTGTTGAATTGAACCTTATATCTCTGTTCTTCTGCCACTGCAAAATCCTTGAGGACAGGAACTGGAGCTGCTGCACTGATAAACCTAAGATGGCATTGTCCCCTTTGTACAAGGTTCATTGGACTTTCACAGAAGAATGTCTTTCAGCATATGCCAACTCCCTGCTTAAGATTCTGTTATCGCTTCCAAGCCAGGGTGGAGTGGGATGTGGTGGGGGGGACAGGTGGGGCCTCTGGTTTTTTATACACTTCCACTAGGCGTTTGAGAAGTGTTAACCAATTGGATGATTCGATGAGTTACCGGTAATAATCCTTATCCTTGTTAGAACGCACCGCAGCCAGCAGCACTGGAACGCAAAGCCCAGAATACACCTCAGGAGGCCACCAGCCGAGCCCCTGCAGTTTCCGTCTCCGCTCCAAATGCAGGTGAGAGAAGGCGGTGGGGACTGACGGAATGGTAACCTTAATTGAGCAGTGATCCTCTCCATCCACAGATAAGGCCCATGGGAGCATCCACAGATGACCCTGCCTTCCTGGGCCGTAGAGGTCACCTTCTGAAAAAAGCTAGCTCAGTTCCCCAGGGGCCGGGCCCCTCCTTCTCCAGGGCCTAGAAATTCAAGTCCTCCTCTCCTTTCAGCTTTTATAAGTCTGCAGAAAATGCACTTACTATAGAATCCTTCAGAAGGATTCTCAAGGGTTTCTTTGTATGTAGGGCCGCAGTGGAACATTTATATACTTACAGGACCGTGTCTATTAAATTCAGAGTTCAGGGTGGGGCAGAGACCAGAGACTTAGAACGAAAAGGTCACTATTTATGTCTAGTTGAAGATCTACTTGTGTTTAGGAAAAAGTATTTTTTATCGTCTAACGGAAATGCTTTCTTTGGCCTCCCTGAGGGGAGGTGCCGACTGAAGGGTGAGACAAGAGGAAGAAGTAACTATGGGGCTTGGAAATCCCGGATCATAGGGAGCTAACTGGGGGCTGGGGGTTCAATCTGGGTGAAAGCCATGTCGGGGCCTGTCTCACACTGAAATTCTTTTTGAGGTAGTTGCAAACGTTTAAAACTCAGGAGATTTCACAGAAAATAGGGAATGTGTGGCCTCTCTGGAAATTTTGAAATCTTCCTCGAGCCTGCATTCCCACATGGCAACATCAGCCGGGGCAGAGTGACTGCCCTATCACTGGGGAATTGGAACTCATCTGCTTCGTCCCCCTCCATCCTATGGACACCCCCTCCCCGCCATCCCAGCACTGAGTGGTGCCTTGGCTCCTGAGGCTAAACTTCCAGGGGTTCTATGCATCCCCTTCCCTCACCTCCATCAGTCACCCCTTCTCTCCCCAGCATCCCACCTCTATCCTGGTATCTCCTTTCCCAAATAAATATGTGTACACCCCTCCCCCTTAAAAAAGTCCTCCCTCCCCCGCCCCTTCTTGCTGTGGTATTGTCCCAACCTGCTTGAAAAGGTCACCTCTTCCTCATCCCCTACTCCAGTGGCCCATCCACTGCCACCCACTGTTCTTGCTTATCCTTTATTCTGTCCAGTGCAGTCTCTGGGCACTTGGTGCTGTGCCCTCTCCCTCCTGGAAGCCCTCTCCTCCCTTGGCTTAGTGACATCTCGTTTGTCTTGATGTCTGTGTGGTGAGGACAACTTTGCCCTCCCTTCTCAGGCGCCTCTCTTCCCACAAGCTCACAAATGGCAGAATTTTCCAAGGACCTGGCGTGGGGTCTTTAATTTTTTCACTCTGGACTCGGGACACCGTCTTGGGGCCAGCTGGTTCTGAAGCCTGCTCTCCAGCCAGCCCTCTCTTCTGAGCTCCCCAGGCCTGCAGATCTGGGATGCCTAACCTGGGCTCCCCTCCACCTCCCCTCTCCCTGTCAACCCCATCCTCCTCTTGTTTTCCCTGCCTCTGATCAGCGATGCTAACCCTCTGGTCACCACACCAGTCTGTCACCTCCTTAACATTTCTGACGTCTTGGGTTTTCATTATTTACTGCAATTGCCTCCTAACTGATCTGTCTTAGATCTTTTCCTCCACTTGATGGAGTGAAGCTTTATGTAGAGCCCAGTAGAAAATAAAAGTCAGAAAATTCTTCAGTGGCACCTTCTGGCTTTCAGAGGGGATGTTCACATCCTTGGCTTAACACACAAAGCTGCCGTGATCTGGCTTCTGTCTCAGTACCCACAGCTTCCCATGTGCACCTTTGACTCCAGCCATCAAAGTGCTTACAGGTGTCCAAGCTCATGATGCCAGCCCCGCTTCTGTCTTCACCGTGCTCTTCCACACGCCTTCTGCCCCATTTTTCTTGACTTCTGAGTTACCACCCCAAGCCCACCTGAGCCTCCAAGTCTGGCCTCAGTGCCCCTTCTCTGTGCTCTCCCATGGTACCCAGGTGACCCTGTTTCGGCTCCCACAGTGCGGGGCTTCCACTACTTCACATCCAGTGGAGACCTGGGAAGGTCCCTGGCACAGCAAGCCTGGTACGTAAACTAGATGAACGATGGCAGGCGCTTCTGGCTGGCTTCCCAGTACTCACGTGGCTGGACACTCCTCTCTTGCCCTTTTGGGAGCAGATTCTAGCTTCTCACAGTGTCTGCCTTCCCCATGCAGCACTTTTTTCTTGTCCAATGTACTTCGTCGACATTTATTAAGTGTCTTGGGATTTAAAGGTGATCGGATTTGACCCCTTTCCTCAAAGGACTTGTTATCCACTGGATGCATGATAGCTATTCATTCAATGAACCTTGTTTGAGAGCCAGCAGTGAAGAAGGCACGATTAAAGCAGTCAGGCCCAGGGACTCAGATAAAGCCTGCAGAGCTTAGAGGACTTTACAGGGCTTTCTATCTGCATGTGCCTTGGTTTAAACTACAGGAGAAAGATTACAGTTATCTTTGCTGGGGATTCATCTATAGACTGTGTCACAGGTTTTTCCCTGATTGTGGACGTTTCCTTAGAAACCAACTTGCATGTCCGTCACTTTCATAGACTTTGACGCCGGAGTTTCCTGTAAACTTTACCTCACCAGAATGCCAGCACCTTGCCTGCCGCTGCTATTAGCCTCCAGCTTTCTCGAAATTGACTTCTCAAGAGGTGTCTGCCATTTCCCGTAATATTTAAAATCGTGTTTGAATGGAACAGAGCTCAGGCTGGCTTTCTCATGGCAACACTGCTGTCAGCTGTTGTCATTGAGAGTCATTTTGGTAAATAAGCAGAAAATCAGTAGGTTTGATCAGAGAGCCGTTGCTGCGCTTTGAGATAAGACTGTGAAGCTCAGAGCAGTGGAGTTTTGGAATCAAGACATCTACTTGGTCACACGGGGTGGTCCAAGCGGTTTTGAAGGGTGAAATGCTAGAAGGTTGTATCTATGACTATCAACCCACAAAGTCACATGTTGGATGTCATACTGCCTGGGGTCGTGAGCAGTTTAGCTGCGACCGTTAAGAGCCCCGCTCTGAACGGGTCTGCCTGGGTTTGAGTTCTGCTTCTGCTACTCTGACCTTGGGTAAGTCCTAGTTTCCTCATTTGTGAAAGTAGGATGATTAGAGTATTTCCCTTACGTGATCCTTGTGAGGATTACGCCCGTTAGTGCCTGTGCAGTACTTAGAGTTGTGCCTGACACATAGGGAGTGCTCAGTGCCTGTGTGCTGCTGTCATTAGGCCCCTTTATCAGACTCACATGGGATTGTTAACTGTGATGACTTTCTCTTGGTCACCAAAACTGTCATCTGATCCCCTCCTGCCCCCAAATCTGGGGTCCACGCTGTCTCTGCTCCTGTTGTGTAAACCTCTTGGCTCACTTTGCTTCTCTGACCATTCCAGTTTTATCCTCTTTCATATTGTTTTTTCTGCCTGGAATAGGCTTCTCATTCACCCCTGCCCCTCCCCCTCAATGACCCCATCCTGTCTTTGTTCTGAGGCCCCGCTGGGGGAATGGATACAGATATTCCTGCACCCACAGTTAACCCGAGGGAAACTCTAGGATAATTTTTCATTTGAGTTTGTGTTTATAAATCTCTAAAGCCTTACAGAGCCCTTGCCAGTGGAGTAACCTGGGAGACATCCATCTATTTTTAAAAAATTGTAAAATGTACATATGATAAAACTTCCCATTTTGACCATTTTTAGGTGTTTTTAGGTTCAGTGGCATTAAGTCATTCACGGTGTTGTGTAGCCATCACCACCGTCTATCGCTAGACGTTCTCATCTTCCCAAACAGAAGCTGTGTCCCCATGAAACACTAACTTCCCCTTCCCCCCTCCCTCCAGTCCCTGGCAACCACAATTCTATTTTCTGTTTCTATGACTTTGTGCTTTGGTGTCTGGCTTATTCACTTCGCATATGTCTTTGAGGTTCATCCACATTGTAGCACGTGTCAGAATTTCATTCCTTTTAAAGGCTGAATAATACTACATTGTTTGTATGTGCCACATTTTGTTTGTCCATTCATCCATCAACGGGCATTTGGGTCATTTCCAAACCTTTTGGCTATTGTGAATAATGTCTTTATGAACCTGTGTGTACACGTATCTGTATGAATCCCTGCTTTCAATTCTTTGGGGTGGATCCCCAGTAATGGAATTGCTGGATCGTATGGTCCATCTCTTATTCAAGGCTGACTTTATAAATTAAGAACAGCGCTCGATATGGTACAGTGTCATGTGGTTGCTAGACTTATCATGGTGATTACTTCTTTAGGTCTATAAATGTTGAATAACTATATGTACACCTGAAACTAATACACTATTCTATGTCAGCTATATTTTCATAGAAATCTTTAAAGAAACAAAAAACAAAACAAAGCTTGAACAGCTGGTGTCTCTTTACCACCCGTCTTCCCCCACCTCCCATTGCCTCCGACAGACTTTTTCTCCATAAATGTCAACTCTACCCTCAGGTAGTTCAGACTAAAACTCTGGCATCGTCCTGGACTCCTCTACTTCTTTTACCTCTGATACGAGGATTGTGAGCGATTGCCATCAGCTCCGTCAGCCGTATCCAGAATCTAGTCACTTCTGCCCCCTCTCTACCGTTCCTGCCCTGACCTAGATCTCCTCATCTCTCATCTGGATTATGACAATGGTTTCCTAGCTTGTCTTCCTGTTTCTGCCTCGGTCACCCTCTGTTCTCTTAGTACAGCAACAGGTGTGACCCTTTAAAAAATTAGTCAAATAATGTCACTCGTCAGTCATGACCTTCTTTTGCTCCCTTTCTCACTGGAGGCAAAGCTCAGGTGCTTGCAAAGGTCTGTCGCCCTCACTGCTCTTCTGACCCCGTGCCCCCTTGTTGTTCCAGCTCATGGCTTCTGCATTCACTGCAAACTATGCCTGAAATGTTCTTCCCTTGACAAACCCTTCAACCTCCAGTGTCACTTCACCAGAGAGGCCTTCTCTGACTCCTTACATAAAGTAGCAAGTCCTCTCTCTCCATACCTCAGGCACCCCCTGTGCCTTTTCTCTATTTCCTTATTGCTCTCTGACACTGTAACTCCCCAATTTGTTCATGTCCTTTTTTCTCTCACTAGAATGTAAGCTTCATGATGTCAGGGTGTGGTCTGGTTTCGTGTCATAATCCTCAGTGCCTATAATAGCACCCGCACATAGTAGGTGCCCAATTAGTATCTGTTGACTAAATGAACGGACGGTGCTTTGAGGTCCCTAGCTTTACAGTCCACGGATGTTTCTATGTCTCTGACAGTTGTACCGAAGTATAAAGGTGCTGCTGCCATCAAGGCTCCAGTCACCTTTCTGGCCCTGGGGCAGCTTCAGAACAAAGTAAAACGGGTTGATCTGTGTTTGCAACTCTCTTTAGCTTTAGTGGTTCCTGTACATGCCCCTGACGGCTGCAAGGATCTATCCTAAAATAAACAACCGTTCAAAGACACATGCCATATGTGGTATTCCTCAAATTGGGCCCTGTGAGGTTTTTTCTCAGAGGCTCAAGGAGTCTACATAATTCCAAATTTTGTTTTTATGTATTGATGGCATCTAAGGGAAAAAAAGAATGGAAATTAATTCTTGGTGTTTTGATGACCATCTTACTGCCAAGAAGTGGCACCTACGTGGTTCTAGTGTGGTGTTTGCGTTCCTGGTACTCCGTGACCGCCTGAGGCGATGGCCTTCAAGTCTCACTGGTTTAGACTGGGGTTACTGGTTCGTGGATGTCTTCTAAAAAATCTGTAATGTTTTTTCTTTCCAGTAAAAGGCGTCTGAATGAGAAATATTCAGACTACACAGCTAATAACCATGAATTACAGTGCAGGCTGAAATACAACACGGGGATAGAAATCTTTCAGGCTCCAGACAACAGTGTTACGTGGGTCTGAGTCAGCCTGAGGCAGCAGGGTATGGAACAGACGTAAGAACGTCGGTCTTAGAATCAGGGAGTTTGCACCCACCTCTGCCTCTGAATCAACTGTGACCCTGTGCTTGTTCTGGGTCTCTGTTCTTTCTCTACAAAATGAACTTGGCATCTCTACATTCTCTTCCAGCTCTGACGTTCTATTGTGTGAGGGATGTTGGGCAGAAATACCCATTTGGACACCAGGAAAAATGCTGTGTTGGCACCAAACCCAGAGCTCCGGCGATAAGGATGCATAGTGACTACGTTTACTGAGGTGTCCGTTCCGGGCTTGCCTTCTCCAGGTCCTCTTTTCTGAGGCCTCCCCCTAAAAATCACATCTCTATCTCTATCCCATTTATCCTGCTTGAATTTCCGTCCCATTCTTCTCCGATGAGCTTGAGGAAACCTGACTTTTATTTTATTTTGCTTATTTCTTATTATCTGTCTTCTTTTTCTAAGGTAAACTCTGTAAGGCAGAGGCTTCTTTGTTTGCCATGCCTGGGAACAGTATCTGTCATTTAGCGGGTACCCGATCAACATTTGCTGAATGGACTATTGATCTGGGCACCTTCTCTGCTTTGGGTACCGTGCAAAGTGCTTTACACTTCAATCAGTAAGTGACAAAGTAAGTATTATTATTAGTCTTAATGTGATGGCTGAGAAAACTGAGGCTTCACAAAAACTGGGTAACGTGCCCATAAGTGTCAGAGTTGGGCCTTGAGCCCAGGTAAGTCGCACACCTTGCCATATTCATCTGTAGCTTTGGCATCGCTCAGCTAGGAGGGCTCCAGTACCAAGAGCATCAGGGCACAGACGGGTTAGATTGTGGCCCCGTTTTCTTTCTTCCTTCTTTCTAGCACTGTTTTGTGCGTGGGGAGTGCGGACATCAAATTCTCATTTATTGAAGAGACTATCTTTTCCCTATTGTATATCGTGGCTCCTTTGTTGTGAGTTGATTAACCATGAATGCATGGTTTTGTTTCTGGGCTCTCTATTCTGTTCCAGTGATCGATGTATCTATCTTCATACCCATACCACACTGTTTTGATGACTATAGCTTTGTAATATAGTTTGACACCAGGAAGTGCGATGCCTTCAGCTTTGTTTTTTCCCCCTCAAGATTGTTTTGGCTCTTTGGGGTCCTTTGTGGTTTCATACCATGTTTTCCCGAAAATAAGACCTAGCCGGACCATCAGCTCTAATGCGTCTTTTGGAGCAAAAATTAATATAAGACCCTGTCTTTTTTTACTGTAAGACTGGGTCTTATCTAACATAATATAAGACCGGGTCTTATATTGATTTTTGCTCCAAAAGACGCATTAGAGCTGATGGTCCAGCTGGGTCTTATTTTCGGGAAAACAGTACAAATTTTAGGATTGCTTGTTCTATTTCTGTGAAAAATGCCATTGGAATTTTGATAGGGTTTGCATTGAGTCTGTAGATTGCTTTGGGTAGTGTTGATGGAAATCAGACTCTCAGAGTCCTCCTTGGCTGCTCGGGCTGTATAGGGAGTGCCCGTGCAGAATTTCAGAACTGGGTCATTTGTTAGCTATCCTCTTGTTCCACCAATCCCTTCATTTTAAAATGGAAGAAATGGAGACCGCAGAAAGTGGAGTGCTGCATGTCTTCTGTATTGTCTTGAGCTGTGACTGACTAATTTATGAGCCTCAGTGGTCTGGGTGATAAACCAGAAGGCCCATGGAGGGAATGCTGGGAGCCTGCACAGCCCCAGAGACCCACCCCACCCTGATATTATCACCATCTGGTGGCCCCTCGGGCCCTGGCCTTTGGGGGTCTCCTGTAACTTGGGTGCTGTTCAATTTCAGGAGGAGTAGATACTGGCTGAGGTCCCTGCCTTTGATTGGGTCACCCTCCAGATAGCGCGTCTTGATGTGTAAACCATGTCTTTCAAAACATCATCTTTTTGGTATTCAAATGTACCAGATGGATGAGTTTCAGGACCATTCTGTGGACATTTTTGTGGCTTCTTGTCCTTTACAGTTTGTCTCCATCTGTTCCTTCCTAGGTCTCTGAGGGGTTAAATGGTCCCAGGAAGAAGCAGGACAAGCTCCCCTGCTTCTTCTGCATGTTAGGAATGAGGAATGTTTTAGGTTCACGAATAAGCTGTTGCTGACTGATGTTCCGATTATAGATGAAATGTTCCTGTTCCACTTTGTTACACATGAAATCTCAGTGAACAGTACACGACCGACCACGGTTAAGTGCTTCAGTGATGTGGTCTCACTGCATTGGGTGTAGAAATTCAGGGGAAAAGAGTATGGAAGAAGGTCGTATGGTCAGGTAACAATAAAAATAAAATAATAAGACCTAACCCTCATTAAGCACTTTCTACGTGTCAGGCCTGATATAAATCTGTTATGTGACTTAACTCATTTAATCCTCATGATAACCCTTTGAAGTAGATGAAATTATATCCTCATTTGACAGTGGAGGAATGTAAGGCACTGAAAGATGAAGCGATTTGCCCAAAGTTATAGAGCCTGGTAAGGGCACAGCCAGGATTTGAATCCAGACTCATTGGCTCGAGTTGTTTCTCTTAAATGCTACATCCAGTGGCCTTCATGAAGGTTTTATGAAGGAGATGAGACTTAAGCTGTGCCTTCAGCATGAGATGTCCAATAGCCTGGGGACAATCTGAGTGATGGCCCAGGGACAGAGTGAGGAGGGCAGACCCCAGCAGGGAAGATGAGACTGACCTCACGCAACAGAGGGCACATATTGGAGAGAAATGGAAAAATGGTGGAACAATAGGTTGGGGACAGACGGTAAAAGGTCTAAGCAGAGGACTTAGATTTGGTCTGGAAGGGCAATGCCTTTGAAGAGTATTGAAGGGCGACTTGCTAGAAGCAGAGGTTTGGGAAGGTTTTGGGGTGGCAATGGTAGATCTGAGGGTAGGAGGTGTGGAGACAGGAATGGGGCACTGAAAGGACTAGCCTCGAATGGTCAAGAGGAGCGGAAGGAAGGGAGGGTGGTCTGACAATTCACAGAGGATCACAGGTGGGAGGGGGAGCTCAACATCCAACTGGTTTTGAGATTCTGAGTTTAGTGAGAGGCTCGGTGTTGCCTCCAGGTTAAGATCCCACTGTTTTCTGGCTTAAATTCTATTACAAGAGGGTGAGTCCACAAAGTATCAGACATGTATGATATAGTCAGGTAACTTGTCTTTAAGTCGCACCTGTTTGGGTAGCCGACTAAGAAAGACTTTTTCCTATTGATTGTTGTGTCTTTCAGGGTTTGATCAGAAAGGCAGAAACTCTGTGAGCCATAGAGAATAAAGATTCATCCTAGGGGTCAGAGCTCCTGGGATGGTGGGAGCTGGTTCTATAGTCTGTTCGGTGTTGTCCCTGTGTCTTAGCTGGGCCAGCTTGGGAGGGAAGATGATGTGGAGTGGGGACAATGAGGGACAAACTGGAACTGTGTCTGGCTCTCACTGCCTGCTATCTCAATGATGTGGGTGACCTGTGAGACAAGCAGGACCCCTCGCCCCAGAGACATACACACCTGGCTTAGAAACTGGAGGAGCTACAGGCCCAAGGGCCACCCCATGCCAACAAGGTGAGCCAGAGAACAGTGGCAGTGTGTGAGCTGTCCCCATGTCCGCCCTGTACGACCTTCAGAGCGTAACAAAATGCCTGTGCTTCACTTGTGCTTCCAAATTTCACACACATTTCTCTTGTGGCTGCCCCTAACTCAGGACACTACAGGGAAAGGAATTTAGGAAATGTGGCTACATTGACCTAGTACAAAGCCATCACAATTGTCCATATGCATAGCAGATTCGCTTTAATTCTTCTTCCAGAGATGTAGCATGAACTTTCTTATGAGTCTGTTGTAGCCACCATTATATCTGAGTATCTCTCCATCCTCCCTGCAAATTCTTAATAAATCTTATCTCTTCTCTGAACTTCCTGAAGTTTAATTTGTTTCTGAAGGTAGAGTGAATGGGGCAGGTAAGTTGCAGCTGTGGGATGCCTTCCTGGATTTTAAGAGGCGATGAAACATTTTACGTAAAGATGAGCCCTAGGCTGGGCTCGTTCTGGCCAACACTCACGTAGGTGGCAGGTGTTTTCTTTTACATTTTTTTTATAGCTACATCTTCTGTATTTGTTTGCTAGGACTTCCATAGACCCAGTGGCTGAATACAATTTATTTTCTCATAGTTCTGGAGGCTAGAAGTCCATGATTATGGTGTTGGCAGGGATGCTTTTTTGAGGACTCCCTCCTTGGCTTATAGATGATGGTCTTCTCCCTGTGTCTCCACAGGGTCTGTGTCCTTATTTCCTGTTGTTATAAGGACATCAGTTATATCAGTTATAGAACAGTGTATCAGTTATATTGGATTAGGGCTCACCTAATGAACTTAATTACTTTTGGAAAGACCATATCTTCCAATATAGTCACATTCTGAGATACTGGAGTTAGGACTTCCCCATATGAATTTTTTGGGAACTCAATTCAGCCCGTAACACCTTCCTTCTCATCCAACTTACCGCATGGTGAAAGGTCAGCCCAGCAATGACACCAGCTGCTCAGTTCGTCCCTATAGTTACTCATGGAAGGCGGCCTCTGGGCTTTTCTGGGAAGATCGAGAACGTTATTTCTCAGGCCCGTTTTCCTCTGCATGGCTGTCCTTGCCTGGGCAAGGAGTGTTTCTCCATGTCACAGATTCTGACTTGGTCAGATCAGAAAGCAGCAAATCCAGGGGGATTATTTTTTTTTTACTGCATGCAGAATTCCTTGCATAGCAGAGAGTTCAGAAAGGAAGGCCCTGTACAGGGTCAGAGGTCAGGGCTGTGAAGTTCAGAGCCCCTGAGAAAGGGTCAGGCTCTCCTCTGCTAATCCCATATGCTTGATTAGCTTCTGAATTGATGTACCTAGAGTGAACTCTGTTACAACCAGCAATCTGATTTAACCCTTAAGCTGTACTTTCTCCCACCCCTAAAGTCTCAGTCACTAAGGGGATTTGGGAAGAAGCAGAGGCAAGAGTGAAGGTTCTGTGGCTCTCACTGTCTAGGACAGCTGACCACTGGGTCCAGCCTGCTCCCCCAGGAGGTACAAGCAGGGAACAGAGGGCCGCCCTGCTTGGCAGGAGGCCGGGTCTGGGCCAGGCTTCCCATGTCCTTCCTACTGGCCTTCTGCTGGGAATGGCGAGAGAGGGGGGTGATGCCCTTCTGGAAATCCGTCAGAATCAAGCCAGAGGGGCGCCTGACATCTTTTTCTTCTCTGGATTCCTGCTCCCTGGTACAGACCAAATTTGCCATCACTTTTTACTGGAGGGAAGAACAGTGGAGATATGGAAATTCTCTAAAGCCATGTTGGAATACTTTCAAGAATAGCTTCAACAAAGCAGGGAAAAGGACAAGATTGCACCCAGGGCTGGATCACCCACTTGGACAGCTGGTTCTAGAAAGAGACCTGGGATTTTGTGCTATGGCTTCACACACAGAAGAAGAAGGGAATGGCAGGCGTTGGGTTGGAGGGAGGGAGGCCTGGTACTTGTCTAGGATGTCCCCCTCTGCATGGTGACAGGCTCTTAGGGAATCTTAATAAAAGAGTCAGGAGCAGTCTGGCCACCTTCCAACCCTCCTTGTACCCGAGACAAAGATGTTGGCCTGACACAACTGTTTAGGTAATTTCTTAGTACATTTACCGCTTTACAGACCTCAAACTACCCAAGTAAATAAATCTCTTTTTAAAAAATAAAGCGATTAAAAATTTGTTCAACTATCTTATTATAGTAAGTGCTAAAGTAGGTGCATTTTGTAATCTTCACTGTTGACATTAGTGAAACACTTGTGTGCCAAAGGGTCTGGGAGGTATTATTTTAGAGTGATTTTTGTACTGGTGTACACTTTTCTCTTTTCTAAACATGGCTAAGGGTGGTCAATTTGGAAAAGGTAAAAGAAGAGGAAAAAGAAGAGGCACTTTTTTAGCAGCGCTCTGCAAAGGTCTAGAAAATGGTTTAAATGGCCCAGTAGAGCTGATAACTGCTACCTACTGGGTCTGGGGGAAAAGCCTGGAAAGCAATGACAGGGGCTGGAAGGGTCCCGTTTTAGTGTGAAGAGGCCATGGGGCCAAGCCTCACACCTCCCGGCTGTGGCAGGAGAGGGTTCTAGCTGAGAAGAATGGAATGTGTGCGCTGAACTGAGGGACCTGCCTGACTGAGGCTGTGGGAGGGGAGAGGCCATCCCATGAAACCACAGGGAATAGTGGGTGAGGAAATAGGAGGCCGAATGCTTTGTGCTCTAAGATAACATTCTCTTCTGTAGAGGAACATTCCCTGGAGCAGAGGCAACTGGAAGAGATTCCAAGCCGAGGTCCTCCCAGGCTGCTGATTTCTGAGGGCCTCTGGGATGCAGAGGTCTCTGAGTGAAACCATCTGACCAGGCTTCCCTTTGATGTTGGTATACATTCCCCAACCTTCACCACCCAACTTCCTGACCTTTCTCAAAAGGCCCCTGGGCCTTTGCACGCGCTATTCCTTTGGCCAGGAGTACCCCAGCCACCTACTAAGGCAATTATCCTTCAGGATTTGTTGCAGTCCTTACTCCCTCAGGGGACCCTTAACTCTGGGCTGGGTCAAGGTCTTCTTTTAAGCACTCTGATGGCTCCCTAAACTTTGCCTCTGTAACTTTTCCTCTCATTTGCCAGGTAGTAACCCCAGACTCTAAGAAGTCAGGAACCTCCTTACATGTTGCCAAGTGTTCGCTTCTGGCGGGTAACTCTTGGGAGGCCTGAGAGAGGGAGAAGGGAGACCCCTGCTGTCTGCCAGCCTGGGACTTGAGGTTCACTGTTTGATGACTGGCATCCTGGGCTGCTCAGGAAATATTTGTGGACGGAACAAATGTTTTGTTGAGCATCTACCACACTCCCGACACTTTAATTCCTTATTTCGTGTAACCTGCATAAGAACCGCGTGAAGAAGGTGTCGTGTCCATTTCCAAATGAGGACATTGGGGCTCAGAGGGTTCCACGACTAGACTGAGGTCACACAGCTAAGAAGCGGTGACAGTTTCCAGTTCTTGTTCTTAGGGTGTATCAGAACCACAGGGCAGCTGGTTAAAATCGTAGCTATCCTTGCATCACTCCCCAAGATTCTGATTTTGTTATGCCATTATTTTTTTATTGTGGTAAAGTATAGAAATATAAAATTTACCGTCTTAACAATTTTTAGGCGCACAGTTCTGTGATATTAGACACATTCACACTGTTGTACAACTGTCACCACCATCCATCTCTGGAACTTTTTCATCATTCAAAACTGAAACTCTGGCTCCATTAAACACTCACTCCCCATTCTCTCTCCCCCCGTTCTCCACCCCCACCCCAGGCCATGGCACCCACTGTTCTATTTTCTGGCTCTGTGAATTTGACTAGGGACCTCCTATCAGTGGAATCATACAGTATTTTTCCTTTTGCGTCTGGTTTATTTCACCGTCACAGCATTTTAAACAAGGGCCCCTGGTAATCCTGCTGCAGGGGTCTGGATAACTCTGAGAAATTCCAGTGGAGGATGGGAGGAGGGTGACAGAAACGCCATCCTGGTGCAGGTTGTGAGGGCTGAGTGTATATGGATGGTGAGGGCTGGGGTGAGTCATGGAGTGTGGGCTGAGAGGCAGGGCAGGGGAGGTGGGGGTGGTGGTGACAGAGGAGCCCTGGGGTGAGCAGTGGCTGGTTTCTGGCAGGTATTGCTCAAGGTTGGGTTTTGACCAAGGCCTAAGAGCTCAAGGTGGAAGGACAGCGGAGGGAAAATAGTGGGGACTGGTTGTTCAGGGAGTGTGCGTGAGCCAGGGTAAGGAGCCGACAAGGGAGGCCAGAGTAGGGGTGGAGCCTGGGGAGGGAAGGGGAAGGGTGGGGTGGGCTGTGTGGGGACCACAGAGGGTGAGAAAAATGAGAGTGAGTAGTGGGTGAGGGCCTCATGTGTCAACCCAAGTGGAGGCACCCACCAGGAGCGGGCACCAGATCCCGTTCTAGGCCTAGAAGGAAATGGTGGGATATTGGAGCTGATGAGTAGGGTTGGAAGATGTGTGAAAGCCTGCCTGTGGGCACAGGAGGGTTTGACATGGAGCCAGCCCTTTGCCTCAACCAGGAGACTGTGTGTACTTCCCCTCGAGGGAGCGTCAGTTTATGGGCAGCCTGGCTCTGAGGGAGATGTCCAAGGCCCTTGTGGGGAGTGGGACTGGCAGGAAGAGCAGCCCCACTGCACCCCGCCCCAGGGAGCAAGGTCGGCTAGGCCTTTCTCTACCTTTCCACCTTCCCCCATCTGTGTCCTCTCTCCCTTTCTTTATTTATGCTGTTCTTTTCTTTTCTTGGCCCCCCTTTCCATTTAATTTCTCTTTCTCCCACTGCCCCTGAATGGAGCTGAGGTAGCCTGGATGGTGCCTGTGTACATACATCACACGTGGTCCCTCACTTGCCTGCCCCTCTATAGCAGGCCACGTACCTGTCAGCTCTGCCTCGGATTGGCTGTCTGGCTCCGGGCAGGTCTCCACCTGTCCCTGTACCTCACTTTCCCCATTTATGACATTTATAGTAATAGTACCGATTCCAGAGGTCTATTGTAAGGATTAAACAAGAGAATCACGTAAAGGGTGTAGAACAGGGTGTTTGGTAGGGGTGTGGTTTACCCTGACTCCTCCTCCTCCTCCTCCTCCTCCTCCTCCTCCTCCTCCTTCTCCTCCTCCTCCTCCTCCTCTTCTTCCCTCTCCCCCTCCCCTTTCTTCTTCTTTTTTTTTCTATAGTGATGCAATTAGTGACTGGGAAAGGAGGCTGAGGACGGCTAGCCCCGGCCTGTACAGACAGCATCAGCTGTGCAAGTGGGCGCGTGGGTGGGGGTCGCTGTGCCAACTTGAGCCTATGCCACATCCTCTGCTGAATTTCAGGCTCGTGTTGTGAGGGAGTGGGGCATCTTTTGGAAGTCTAGTTGCTTGATGGATGGAGGGATTTTCTAGACAAGTTCCTTTAAGGAAGGTAGATTCAGGCTCAGCCGTTGGAGGCGGAGGATGGTTCCATGTGCAGCCTGACGTAGGGCCTCACACAGGTCTCCTGGTGTCCCACACTTGAGTCCTATGGAGGCAAAGGGGCTCTGAGTCATAACAGGGAAAGGTGGTTTTACTGCAGTCTCTGTAAGGCAGTGGGACCAAGAGACGATGCTTTTGTATTTGTCAGCCAGAGGCAGAGAAAGACATGTTCCGCCTACCTGGGCATGGAGAGTGGGGTGTCTTTAGTGCATTGCAGGCCCAGAAAATGCAGAGTGGCTTTGGCGTGAAGTGTGGTCACGGCAGCGCAGTGCCTGGAATAACACAGTGACCAGCCGAAAGCTGGTGGTACGTGGAGGAGGTGTAGCCCTGCCTGGCGGCAGGCGGTGATCTGGCACCTAAGGAGGTGGCTGGTGTGGGGGGCCTGCGACATCTCAGCAAGCAATGGGGGTGTGGATGGTGGCCATCAGTGGAGGCAGATGCTGGGCAGAAATTATGGCAGACCTTTAGTGGGAGTAAATGGGTCTGCTTAGGAGGACATGTGGACAGCTGACTGAGGACTTTCAGGGGTATTTGTGTGTGTGTGTGTGTGTGTAAGAGGGTAGGTTTTGGAGGAGGCTGGGACCTCATCATAGCTGTCAGAGGCAAGTGTCAGTGACATCCAATTATAACTGCTGAAATGGCCCCAACCTTAAGCCCAGACTGGGATGGCTAGGCATATGCAAGTTTGCACATTATGTTTCATTTGCAAGTTACATGTTTATTAATAAAAGATGACGCTACCTCTCCTGACTTAAACTGAAGATTTCCTGTCTCTGTCAGAAAGTTAGATGTAAGCTGGCTTTTTAACTTTACATGGTCCTTGATTTTTGTTGTTCCCTGTGGGTATGGAACTAGATCTGACCTTAGGCTCCCAGCCTCCACGATTGTGAGATACATTCCTGTAGTTAAAGCCACACAGTCTATGGTATTTTTGTCAGGGCGGCTTGAGCTGACTAAAACACCAGGGAGGCGACTAAATAGTCTACAATGCACAGGACAGCCTCCCACAACCAAGAATTATCCAGTGCAAAATATTTCAAGTGTCACCATTGAGAAACTCTGCTCTAGGGTGGCTTGGACTGTGCTTGCTGTCAGAAAATATTCCTTCAGAGACTGCTGGCCTCCCCAGGGCGTCAGGTACCAGCACCTCTGTCCCGTCCCTGTGGCTGCAGGAGACTGAAGCTCTTGCCCAACAAAAGTTCCTCTCAGGTCCTGCTCTTGTGTTGGAGTAAATAAGACTGGAAGTCCTTTTAACTTGTGTGGTTGTCCCCAGGAGGAGGAGGCATCTGGGTTGAATAACAGGGCGGGTTAGGTCCGGAAGGAGTGCAACCCGCCCTCTGCTATCGTCTATTTATTCTATTGAAATGCACCAGCTGGGTAAGCATGGGATTATTGTGAGCAATTTGGTTCTTTAGAAGTTTTGTTTATTCCTTGAAAGAATAAAGAGATGAGAGATGAAGGTGGGGGGGGGGGGGAGAAGATGAGTTGATGTGAAGGGTCAGTCACAAAATGATTGACCTTGCCCATCTGGGGTGACCACCCATTGGCTCCTTTAATCAGCACTCCAGCCTCTCTCTGTGGCTGTGTGACGAAGCATCTGGATGGTTAGCTGCGTTGTACACTTCTCAACCTTTGTGGTTTTGGCCGCTAGGAAGCAGAGTTCTAGTTACAGGAGCCGTTCTGTAAACCCAGTGAGGCTTTTCCGTGTCATGTTTGGTTTAGGATCTAGCACCCATACATGGATGAACCGTGCTTCCTGCTTTTCCCAGGCTGTCCACTTTGTGCACTCAAGTGGTTTCACATGTCACCGCCTCTGTCCCTAACATCTCTCCCACTCTGGGACTACCTGTTCTTTTACCTGTACCCACCCAGCACCTGATGCACCCCTCAACCATAGCTCTTAGTATAGTCTGGTTATGGGGACATGATCCCAATATAATTAATATAACTCATATAATTATCCCCCAATGCAAGAAGATTCTGGAGGGCAGGGACCATGTGGTGTTTACTATCTCTGAGCCACCTGCATGTGACAGTGTCCGACCTGAGATCAGGCTTCAGGAAATGTTTACAGAGCTGAACTGACCTTCAAAGAAGAGAACCAGAAGCAACAGTTGGATGGGGAAAATGGCAAATTTGGGTCACCGAAAATATATGGAAGAAAGGCCATGTTGCATGTTTTAGCAGGGTATGCTGGGAACTGCTTGAGAGAGTATCCTTCTCTCCTTTCCAAACCCATTACAGCTCCTAACATTCTTTCCTCAGAAGCAAAGGGCTTGAGTGTTTCAAGATGCATTTTTGGAATGCTGGGCGAGCCGTGGTGGAGACTAGAAACATCGAGAATTGAAGGTGTTTATACCGTATGCTTTCTAATTACATCACTGCAAAAGTTCGTAGAACATGTATTTTCTTTTAAAGAAATACACTTACGTTATGTTCAAGGATGTACTATAGGTGCATCAAACTGGGCTGTGAGGAAGGCCCCAGGTTTGGCATCACCACCAAGTAAACCAGGTCTTTTAGAAGAGAAACTTGGGGACTGCACAAATGACTCATAATTAATAGGTATGTTGTTTGTAAACAGTTTATTATCCCACATAGTTAAAGGGCTTCCTTATCTTAGTTATACTATTAATTTGCTTAATAGCCTCTGTTTAAATGATCACAAATTCTCAATCGGGGTGGTGGTGTTTGAATTAATAAGGTTTTGTTTCATTCATCAATCTAACAAGTATTTGTTGAATGCCTGTTATGTTCCACGCCCTGGGGATGGCAATGAACGAGACCAGGTCCTTGTCTTCTTGGAACATTCTAGTGGCAAAGCACGAGGATGGTTGGCAGAAAAGGAGGAAATATGTGGAGTGTAGACCTGATGGAAACTGCTGATGGATTGGCCATGTGGAGGCAGGGGTGAGAGAGAAATCAAGAATGACTCCTACGTTTTTTGGCCTGAACAGCTGACTAAATGGCCTTGCCATTTACTGAGTTGGGGAAATTGAGAGAAAAGATCTGGGAAAGAAAAGTGAAAAGTTCAGTTTTGGACACATTAAGTTTGAGGTTCTTTGTAGACAGCCAAGTACATAGCTGGGTATATCAATGTCTGGTGTTCAGGATCGCAGTCCAGACTGAAGGTAGATATGAACTGGGGGTTGTAACAGTTTCTTAGGGTGGCTTAAAATGACAGAAATTTATTGTCTCACAATTCTGGAGGCTCGACGTTTGAAATCAAAGGCTTGACACAGCCGTGTTCCCTCTGAAGGGTCTTGGAAAATTTTAAAATGGGAAGTTCCATGTCCTGGGAACCCCCAGTCTCAGGGAAAGAAGGATAGGTGGTCATTCTATCACCAGAACAGGCCTGAAGGGAGAGCCGGGTTCAGGGGCACCAAGGTCTTCATGGAGGGGACACGAGGAAGCCTTTGATGGTGGCTTCTCTTTTCTTGGGGAAATGGGTGGGGGGGGAGATTGTGAACTGAGAGCAAAGACAGGGAGGGAGACCGGAGGCAGAATAGAGAGGAGAAGGTGTGGAATAGCCATTTTGGAGAGGGGGAAAGGGAACTGGTAAGAAGTAGAGTAGTATTTCCGGGCAGTGCTGGGTGGCAACTTGAAATATGTGGTCATAAATTTAAAGTGACACCAGTCAACGTGATTGTGGGGTGTATGCTCTCTGTAAAAATCTAAACAGCTCATATTCTGTTATAATTAACTTGTTGGAACATACGGCACCGTTGTGTTGCCCTGGCATATGGAGGAAATGGATACACCCTTAGAAACACACTCCTGGTCTGTAGGACTTTCAGATGAAAACACAGCAAAGCTAACTCTCCTGAGAGTAAATTAACACCTTCACCTTGACCTTCAATTTCTTCCATTAGAGGCTGTTAACAATTACAGTGCAGACCAGGCCACTTGTCCAAACCCTTTGTAACCATGTTATCCATCCTTTCATCTCCTGCAGAAGCACCTCAGTGGTTTGTTGTACCCAACACTTGTTTGCAAGTAGCAATTACAGTGATTTGCACAAGGAACAATTTAACACTAATAGAAATAAAAAGTCATTGCCAGGCTTGATTCTACTGATCTTCATGTTAGAGTTCAGCTGGATTGTCAATTTTTCCTTATTCTGCCCATTCTCTTGGCAGATTTTAGGTAACAGATATTTAATCAAAGTACGTGATTCAAGAAGAGCAAAAGAGTGTGGATTTGGTGTTAGAAGACCTGGATTCAAGTTATCCACCTACTCCTTTTTGGTCAGGTGACCTTGTGAAGCTCATCTAACCAGTAAATCTTAGTTTTGTCATAAAAATGTGGCTGCAACGATCTGTGCTGGCTGCTTTGGGGGTGTAAGGACTTCATAAAATCTGTAAACAAAAGTGCTGTGTGTTATACAAATGTGGGCTTTTGCTGTGATTATTTTCAGCACGGTTCTGTGACTTTCCAGTGGTTTCCAGTCCTGTAGCTTTAATAAATAGGGACAGAAAAAACTGCTGAGCCATTGGGCGTGGCAGCCGAGCTTTCAATAACTGTGGGTAATCAGGAGGGTTGAGGAGCTGGACTAGGGACCAGAGATGGAATGACATGGGGGGCAGGAGTGGTGACAGCAAGGCACGGGAGGGTGGCTGTATAGGGGAGAGGGGATTGGGGTTAAAGAGGGAAATTCCTGAATGTAAAGTACTGAAAGGGAAGTAGTTCCAGGCTTTGGCAACCCCTACGCTGCCGCCTTAAAATGGAACTGCTGAAATAATGTCCTGGGCGCTCTGTTTCAGAATGTAGGAGGCGAAGAGGCCATTTTGGAAAGACTTCTATTTAAAAGTTGAACTGTCTATCACCTAAAGCTTTCACCTTTAGCGATTCAGGAAATTCTACTCTGTAAAGTGACTCATTCATTCCCTAAGGGTTCGTCAGAGCCAGGGCAGACCACACAGACATCAATTACTGGAAGATTATTCCCATTTTGTCACGGGCTATAACTTGGAGGTAATATTTTTAAATTCTCAATTATGGAGAGCTCAGAATGCGTTTTAGATGTCAGTTCTAAAATCCTTAGGTGTCCTCTTCCGACTGAGTATGGAAAGTGGAAATGTTTTATGATCTCCACATTCGTTACTCTTAATGTACTTAGGAAAGGCAACTTGCAGTCTAGCTGTACCATTGTACAGACACCTCAGGTCTCTGCTTTCCAAAGCACAGGGCTTGGCCTCCTGCTTTTTTTCTCACCATCCACTGAAGAAAAGTGTCCCCTCTTTCATCGTTAAAAAAATATATCACAAAAACCAAATTTTTATCAATTATTTTATGCAACAAAACTGTTTAAAGTGAAAAGTGAAAGTCAGTCCCATTGCCCCCGGAATAACTCCTGCGTGGCCGTTGCCGGGTGTGAGCACTCTCTCTGGGCAGGCTCCCCCAGCAGAGGGTTGCTGGATCCAGGTCTCTAGTTCCAGCCCCAGCCGCCCCTAGTCCCACCTTTCTGCTGGATACTGTCACGAGAGTCTCTCATTTCAGATACAGCAAGTCTTCAATTTGTTTGCAGCACCCACGTCTATAGCCACTGTGGACAGGCCTTAAGTGACCTGTGAGAGAGGTTTCCTGTATGTAGCCTTGGGAAACATATTTGACCTCTGTGTGCCTCAGTTTCCTCATCTGTAATAGGTGGGGGTTAGGGCACCGTGACCCCTCAAGCACTCTTGTTCTGACCCATCTTTGCATCTAGCCTCTTCCTCCCCACCTTAGTATTTCTGGTTTCTTTTCCTGTTCTTGTAATTTTTCACACAGCAGGAGGGTTTGTGTAGAGGTGTGGAGCTCAGGAGAGATGGAGTCACCTTTTGGCTGGTTAGCCATGTGACCCTGCCAGTCGCTTGGCCCTTCTGGACCTTAGTTTTCTCATCTGAGAAATGAGGGACCTGTTTGATCTCCCGGAGACTTTCTGGTCTGACACCCCCTGAGTCTCACGACTTCTTCCTACTGAGGGGTGACACCTCTGATTCTGAGGGAACAGTCAGGTCAGGGTAGGCACACGATGGCGATAGTAGGTTTGGGGCAGGGAGCTGACTGGGGAAGCTGAACTTTTTTCCAGAGCCCCTGAGTCAGTTCCTTGTGGTCTGGCTTCATTTTTTTCATTTGAAGTGTTGTGAAATCCCACAACAGCACCCACGCCTACTTCCAGCTCTGAGTACATTCGTGGTGCATTCCAACACCATTCCAACACCAAGTAGAAGCGCTTTACAGATAATCCCTCTCACCTGTGAGCCTGGAAAGCCCTGCTCCGTGTCCTTGTGCAGGATTGCAAGGGGCTAGGGTAACCAACCATCCCAACTTGTCCTGGGCTGTCCTGGTTTTAGCACTGGAAGTCCCATGTCCCAGGAAACCCCTCGGTCCCCACCAGACGGTTGGCTCCCCTACTAATGTTCCACGTCAGGGCCTGGCTGACTTCCTTTGTGGGACGGGGCATGGTTAAGTGAAGGAGCTGGCAGCTCAGTGAACCTCAGAATAGCTGGGGTGGGGTGGGGGGCTTGACGGATGCAGATTCCTGGGTCCCACCCTGGATCGTCTGAGTTGGTGGACCTGGAGTGGGGACTAGGAATTCTCATTGAATAAGGCCCCCAGGTAAGTCTGGGGCAGGTGGTTCAGGTACCACACCTTGTGATATATGTTGTGCTTAGGGCAGTGGAGGAAACAGCCAGCTCCTGCCCTCACAGAGCTTATAACCCAGGCAGGAGAAGCCAGGCAGGGACCTGACTCTGAGATGCAGTAGAAAGTAATGAGAGCCTGTGACATGAATAGTCCGTACCGGCCAATTTTTGTCCTCCTCCCACCCTCCAAAGTAAGTCAGTGCTCACAGACCTTGGATTTGTTCATTAGAGGGTGGACTTCGCCTTTTTGGCAGGGGGCCTGCAGCTTACATCAGGCTCCCCTGTCTCAGGCCTAACCCCATTCTTTCTTCTGCACCGTGTGACCAAGAGGGACTGTCTCTCAGGCCCATTGCAGCTCTGACCTTCTGGCACAAGGTGGGGGGTGAGGAAGCAGCCCTGCTTTTATTCTTGGCAGGCAGCTGTCATTTCTATCGCTTATGAGCTAAGCCTTTTTCTAAGGTGAATTGTGAACTAGAGTCCTCAAGAGCACTTAGTTATAGGGGTGATTTGAAGAGGACTTGGAGGTGGCCTGTGAAGGGCTTGCTTATTCACTGGGCTCGGCTGCCACAGGACAGAGTGACAGAGGGGAGAAGAATGCAATGACGGCTCCACAGGCCTTCAGATGAGGCGGGACAGTGGATGCGGAACCTGAGGGCGATAGGCTCCTGGGCTGAGGGAGACCAGCCTCCATGGCAGCTGGAGCTATGGGGCCCTGCTGCGCAACTAGCCAGCGGGCATCCATCAGGCTCCTCAAGCTGGTCTCAAGCCTGGCTGAGGGGCTGTAATCTGTTTGGGCCGCTGTAACAGAATACCACAGACGGGGTGGCTTGGAAACAACAGAACTTTATTGATCATAGTTCTGGAGTCTGGAAGTGTGAGGTCAGGGTGCCAGCATGGTCGGGTTCTGGTCAAAGCTCTCTTCCGGGTTGCAGATGGCCAGCTTCTCTCTATGCTCACATGGTGGGAAGATGTGAGGGAATTCTCTGAGCCCCTTATGTAAGGACACTCAGCTCATCACGAGGGCTCCACCCTCATGATGTAATTGCCGTGCAAAGGCCCCACCTCCTAATACCATCACATTGAGGGTTAGGATCTCAATAGATGAAGTGGAGGGGGACACAAACCTTCAGTCCATTGCACAGGCCTTTCAGGAGCTGGTGCCCTGAGCATTCCCAGTTGTGTGGTGTGAGGGCTGGGAGAACAGCTGTGGAGCTGGCCTGCCTAGGTTGAAATCCTGTCTCAGTCATTTATTAGTTGGGTGACATTACGCAAGTCATTAACATCTCTGAGCCTCAGTTTTTCCATTTATAAAATGGGGTAATACTGTTTCCTGTATTGTCAGGAGAATTGAATAACATAAGCATGTAAACTGCTTAGCGCAGTGTAATAAAGGTTGACCTATATTTCTATCATTATTATTATTATTATTAGTGACAGAAAATGGCAAAGGCCAGTAATGACGTGTATATTAATTTGCTGGGGCCACCATAATAAAATGCCACAGACTGGGTGGCTTCAGCCACAGAAAATTATTTTCCCACAGTTCTGGAGGCTGAAAGTCCAAGATCAAGATGTCAGCAGGTTTGGGGTCTTCTGAGGCCTCTCTCCTAGGCTGGTAGAAGGCTGCATTCTTGCTGTGTCCTCACATGGTCTCCCCTCAGAGCATGTGCATGTCTGGTGTCTCTTTGGGTAGCCAAGGACACCGGCCATATTGGATTAGGGCCCACCCTAATGACCTCATTTTAACTTTATCATTTAAGGGCCCGATCTTCAAATACAGTCATATTCTGAGGTGATGGTGGTTAGGGCTTCAACATATGAATTTGGGGGCACAATTCAGACCATAATGGGTCAATCTCAGGGCCATGATCTTTGAGGGTCAGACAGAAAAGACCCTCCCTTGGGAGCCAGAAGTGAAAGTGGAGCCCAGTCATGTCTGGAAGAGAGTGGGCCATGCTGTGGCTGCTCAGGTGGCCCGTCCCAGGGGATCTGGCCAGGGTGTCACGTGCAGTACGTTTAGTTTTATAGTCGCTGGCTGGGTTTGCCTCAGCCCCAGCCTGGCGGGTGTGAGTGAGAACAGCTCCATGGATAGAGTGAGGAGGTGAGTGTGGCAGCTACTGAAGGGGAAGAGCAGATGGAGGCTCTAGAAGGGACATGAGGGTCACATTCCTGAGGGTTGAGGAAGCGGAACAAAAGGTGAGGTTCGGGAGGCAGCACTGGACCAAACCTTGGCCCAGCGCTTTAAGGTTTAGGAGACTCTTGATTCCCTTCAGTGGATCAGGGAACCCTTTTAAGGGGACCAACATGGCAAGTGTTCCATGTAGGTTTCAGACCATCTAGGACCTCCAGTGTATCCAGTGGATGCATTTCCTTAGGAAATGCAAATGTGAGCCTTCAGCTGAGAACCAGGTGGCCAGGGTGTGTGTCCTCAAGTTCTTGGAGACTTTTAAGGGCAGGACTAGAGCCCAGTACAGGGACAGGCATTTCAGTTCACCAGTTCACTCTCAATTCCAGGATGAGTTTGTGAAGGTCACTTGTCAGGGCAGCTCAGTTGCTTTCTTCACCCCCTCCCCCCGCGCTTGTCTCCTCTTCACAAGGGTCCTCCTGGGCTACTTTGTGGAGCTCGCCATTGTCCTAGCAGATCTGTCCTGGGGGACCCTGAAAGCCTGGGTTCCTGGACTCAGTATCTCTTTACGCCCCATTTTGCTCCAATATGGGCTAAAAGAGGGGTCCTGAAGATGACATCTTGGGAGAATGTTGCCAGAGTGAGGTTCAGCAGTTCTGACTCTCGCCATGAAACATTCCACGTCCTGCACCTTCGTCTCAAGGCCATCTCGGTTTCAGGTTCTTATATCTTGTGTTCTTTAATGCTTTCGTTTTTGATGGGCCCTCCGGTCATGGTCATTCGGAGAGAGCTGGGGGTGGAAGATGGTGTTCTTTTCAAGCTCCTTGACAGCCTCAGAATTAACTTAGAGTTCCTGGCTGTGCAAAGGCAGAGCATGTCTAGACATGGTCTGCTTATTGAGATGTGTTCTTGGAGCAGAGCCCCCTAAATCCAGACCTAGGATTCAAACTACACCTCCTACTTCCAGAGTCTCCTCAAGTCACCCACTCCTCTGGGTGAACTGACCCCCCCTCCCTGTCCCCACCCCGAGAGCTCTCTCAGTTCCCATGGACCCCAGGCTGTAACCTTCTTGGAAAGCAGTGGCCTGGTGCCAAGTTAAGTCCTGCATTCAAATCCTGACTCTACTATTGACTGACTGGGTCTCCTGGGGTGTTTCTAGGCCTCTGTTCCCTCATTTCTGAGTTGTCAGGTGCCTAACACACATTATGTAGTTAAAAAATTATGGCTAATTCTTATTCTTATTTCTGTTATCACTCGTTCAACTTCCTCAGCCCAAATGGTATTGAGTGTAGTGTTTTCCCCTAGAGAGAGGATAAGGTGAAAGAATTCACTGTGGGGCCACTGTCATCACCAGGGAAGCAGATCAGAGACAAGTTGGACAAGAGCAATAAGGGTCAGCTTTAAGGCACTGCTTGATGAAAGATAGTCTCTGAACTGTGGGATAAAGTGGGCACAGGCTTAAAAGATCTTAAACACTCCTTCTGACATGTGAAAATCATGCTGTTTACACCTCTGGAAATGCAGTACATAGATGTGGATGGGCTTGGAGATGGGGTGCTCCTGGGACAGCTGACTTTGTTTTGGGCAGCAGACGGGTGTAGGGTTTTCATATTCTTTTTGCAACGTTTGCTGAAACACCTTTTACAACCTCACATATCCCAGTGTATGGGTCCCAGAAGAGCTCAGACTCAGGGTGCAAAGGGTGTTGAAGACAGCTACTGTCATCCTTCTCTGTCATCCACCCAGCACGGGAAGTCTTAGATGGAGGCCAAATAAAAATATGGCAGGGACTGTGAAGGCTCTCATGAGGCAGTCACTGTGTGACTGCGCTGACAATGCCTTCCGACCTTCCCTCCTCCCCAGGTTACAGGAGCTAGTAAGAAACTACAGGATCCAAATAGCCCCCTCGTCCATGGAATCACAGCCTCCCCCTCCACAGACAAGGCCATGGACCATGCCATGTGGTACAGCGGGTGGGACTTCAGGCTCCAGAGTGGGGCTGCCTGCATCCAGTTCTGCTCCCTCACTTATGAGCTGTTCTTCCTAAGCCTCAGTTTCCCTTTTGCCCAAAATGGGGGGACTAAAGCCATGTACATCATAGAATTGTTGTAGGGATAAGATGAGATTATAGAGGCGAAATGCTGAGCATGTGAAAAGTTGTTATTACTCACTTCCGAGTGGAATTTGTGATCTGCCCACAGGCACCTAAAGAAGATATTGTTAATTGTCACAGGCCCTGAAGTGCTATTCATCCTGTGAGATTACATTTTTTTTGAGACTAAAGGCTTTTGGTCTCTGAGAGAATCTTGGTAAGCGGTCATTCCAAGCAATCTAGCAGCTGTCCTGCCAGGCGGCTGGCTGTGCAAGGACCTGGGGTGGGCATAGGGTGATATCTGGGGATAGGGAGGGCCTTGGGAGAGACAACAGGCTGCGGAAGGGCCTTTCTCTTATGGGGCATTTTGCCCTGGGCTCGTGTTCCTCAGATGCATATGATATTGGTTTTCTTTAAACTGGAGTCTTGCCCTGGGGATTGTTCTGAAGTTTTGGTGGAGGAGTGAGTTGACACCTGTCCTTGGCTCGTGGAAGTGACACCACTGAGCCCCAGCTAGAAGGGCCAGCCTGAGATATTGGCTCTTCCCGGAATCTTGAACTGAGCTCTCCACCAACCGTCCCCATGACTGCTTTCTAAAAATGTGACAAGCTTTTCATATGTACTGCAGTCAGCCCCTACTGAGTGTCTGCTGCTGTGCTAGGTGCCCAGAATGCATGCAGAGAGATGTCCCAGTCTGTAAGTCCAACAGGCCTGGTGGCTAGTGGCTCTTGGACCTCCCTGCTGACAACTTCCTGTCACCTGCTTAGTGGCGAAGGGCGAGGAGGGTGTTCCGGGCATGGAGACAGCAAGGGCAGAGGCTCGGAGGTGTAACCACATGGTACATTCAGGAAGTAAGCGGCACTGTGTGGCTAGAGGAGGAGGTTGCGTGGGTGGGCCAGACGGTGAGCCCAGGGGTTCTTGTTTTTGGGGAGTGGGAGCCACTGGAGGTTTTCATACAGGGAAATGACATGAGCTGTCTTCCGTTTTTTGTTTTTTTTTTTTTTAAATCATAACCATAATAGCAGCATCACAACCATTAGCTCTGAGCACTTCTATGCATCAGCTAAATGCTGTAACGTGAGTTATTTCATTTAATCCCATTTTACAGATGAGGCTGGGAGAGTCCACAAAGCCCAATCATAGAGCAGCAGAGCTGGGACAAACCCATGTCCATCCAACCCCAAAGCCTTCGCTGTGATTTGCTCCTCAAACTCACTGAACCTGTGTCCTCATCTATGACACCTACCTCATAGGGTTGTTTTAATAAATTGGGGAATGTATTTAAAGTGCCTGGCAATAAATGGTGCTCAATAAATGGTAGTCACTGCTATTTTTGTTGCTATTATCTGTTTTAGAGAGCACTCCCTGGCATGCCAGGTGTCAGGTAGTACCTTTAAGTTTGAAACCACGTGGGCAGGCATCAGTAAGCTGGGCTAATGAAGCCACCCCCTGCCAGAGCAGGGCGCTGCATAGGCGTCTGCTTTAACCCTCTCCCGTTGCTGTGGTTACCGAACTGGGCATCTGGTTCTCTCTGTCGCTGGGGCCTCGCCAGCTCAGGTCAGGGTGACCCCGTTCCCACCTGGCATTATGCCATGAGTGCTTCTATGAGGATGCCTCCTGCATGCTCTGGTTTCGGTTTTGCTCTAGCTGAGCAGGGGCAGACCCCACAGGTGGCAGGATGGAGGATTAATTGGATGGACCAAAGCCCCACAGACTGCTGGAACTCTCCAGGGGAGAGAAGGTGAAGGCTGGAAGGGTACCAGCCATCGGAATGAAGAGAGAAGACAGCTTTAGGGAACATTTTGGATTTAGAGCTGATAGGATGTAACAATCTAACACTGTGGGGAGAAGAGAGAGAGAGAGTAGTGAAAAATGATATTTCTAACTTGAATGACCTCTTGGCCCTATTCTGTTCCCTTTCTATGCTTCGCCCAATGGATCTCATCCATTCCCATGGTGTTAAATGCCATTTCTAGGTTGACAATCTCCCGTTTCCCAATTCCCTGAGCTCCAGCCTTGACTACGTATTTGTCCCTTGCTCTCTTCACTTGGATGTCCCTCAGGCATTTCAAACTCAGCATTTCCCAAATGGAACTCCAAAAATGATTTGCCTCCCTCACTCTCAAACCTGCTTCTCCGTCTCAGTCAATGGTACTACTCTCCCTTGTGTTCAAGTTAGAACATATGAGCATCAACCCCGTGTCTCCCTCTTACTCATCCCTTGTATCCCACTCATGAGCAAGTTCTATCATTTCTGCCTTGGGACTACATCACAAGGGAAATACCTCACCTCTCGCCATCTGTACTGCCACCATCCCAGGCTGAGCCACACCCGTCACTCACTGGGTGACTGAGTCCACACATGGCCTCCCCACTTCCACTCTCGCTCCAAATTCCAGCCACAGTCATCTTTTAGGAAGACAAATTTAATCCTCTTACCTAATGCCTTCCAACGACACTGAGCATGACAACCACCAGCATCCCATGGCTTACAAGGTTCTACACCGGATCTCAGCCTCACCTGACTTCCCTCTTCCTCATTACTCACTCTCTTTGGCCTCAACGGCTTCCTTGTGGTCCCCAAAACATGCTAAGTCTTTCCCTCCTCAGGTCCACGTTGTGGTTCCCCATCGTTCCCACTGTCTGGAATGCTCTGCCTCGTCTTCACATGATCTGTTCCTTGTCATCCTCCAAACTTCAGCCTAAACGTTCCCTCTCAGGTCACTGTCCCTGATCTCGGGAGGTTCTGTGTCCTTCTCAACATCCTCTTTAGCCAATCATTTCGTTCAGAGCACACACTGATCACAGCTTGACATTTTTAATCTGTTTATCTCATTTATTTTTTGTCTCCCCTATAGAGTTTCAACTCTACAAGGGCGGCCTGTGACACAAAAGGTGCCAACATGTGTTTGTTGACTTGATGAACAGATGATGAGGGCATGCACCTAGGGAGCATTGACATTCACAGGGTGGGCTGTCAAGGAGACTTGAGAATGAGGGACAGGAGGGTCACGTTAGGAATCAAGAGAGGAGGGACACTTTGGCTGGGGCTGCTTTTGGCTTCAGGTAACAGCAAACCCATCCAGTGGTGACGTTGACAAGGGGATTATGTTTCTTGTCGTCAGGATGTTCAGCAGCAAAGCTCTGGGCATTGTTGCTGAGGTCCTCTTGGCATTTCCCCAGTTTCAAGCATCATATCCTCACACGACTGAGTTCAAAGACAGGAAACAAGGAGCAGTGTGGGGCAGACATTCTCCTCACACGTCTCCTTCTTATTGGTGGGGGGTGGCGTGGTGGTTGCCTGAGAAGAGCACCTATGCCCCACTGGTCTGAAAGGACACATGCCTGCCCTTGGACCAGCGCCTGTGCTCATCTTACTGATATAAAAGAATCTTTCCTGTCCTTGAACAAAGTTGGGATTTTGCCAGCTGAGGAGAAGGGGAATGCGCTTTGAGTAAGCAGTGCACGGTGCTGTCCCTGAGCACATTTCACAAGGAAGCATTGTTTTCTGTTGAGTTAATTGATGAAGGAAGATCAAATAGGATGGGTCTTGAGAAGTGGCTGCTGGGTTTGAGGCTTGTAGGCTATATGTGACCCTTCAGAGGGCAGTTCCTAAAGAGCTGCTGGGCTGGGTTGCATGCTGCAGGGGGCTTAGGAATTACCGGGAGAAGTTCCGGGGATGAAGGTAGACTACCAGGAAGCTTGGTGTTAAAGGTAAGAGGAGAGATGGGACAATCCCTGAGTACAGGAGACAGACACAAGGAGGTCTGAAAGAAGCCGGCAGGAGAGAGAGGATAAAGGTTTTTAAGCAAGATGGGATCGTTGATTCCCATGCTCTGAAAGAAGCATGGGGGTGGGGTCAAGTGTACAAGAGGTGGTGGCTGTTACTGGAACAGGTGGGAGGCTTTTCTGAGGATACTCAGTTACCCTATGAGCTAGGAGGGAAGGGAGGCAGGATGGTGCCGACGCCAAGCAGGGGCAAAGATGCCTCTTACTTTCCTTTGTGTGACAATGGGCTTATTTGGAGATTGACTCCACGACCTTGACCTTTCCATCAAGAATGTTTTTACATTCTGATAGAACAGACTGAAAAAAACCAGGTCACGTGTGTGTGGTTGTATACTGGAAAGTTCAGGGACAAAGCCTGATCCTTGGGTTTTCTTTTTCAGATGGACCAGCCTTCCAGGACAGGGTCAGGGGTGTGGCTATTGTATGATGCAATCCAGAGGGCACAGGTTACTTAACAGACAGCACAGGGCTGCCAGATCCTGCAGCCGATGGGCAGCAGGGTGGAGGAGGAGAGCCCTGAGCTGGGCAGAGGACTTGGTTCCACGTCCAGGTCCGCCGTGTACAAGTGGGGGTTCATGGGCATCCTCCAAGCCTGTGACCTCATCTGCAGAGGGTTGGATTGTGGTAGCTCATCTCCTCCCTCCTCTGCCCACAGTTATAAAATGTGCTGGCTCCTCATAGGGAATTAAGGGAACGTCTTCTTCCCTCCTCCCCCACCCCTCTCTGGGGAGTTTGACCCTGCTCAGTAACCCCCTGCAACAGAACAGTGTATTCCTTCACCATTAGCCCTGGTCCCTCACGTCTGGCAACTTTTCTCCTTTGTTTTGGGGAATGATGGCATAGGGCCCAGCTAGTAGGATTGGGAGCCAAACCTTTCTCCTCTATTTATTCAGATCGTAGCTATGGATGCAGCAAAAAGCAAACAGAAATTTGACTAGATATATGAGCTTGATATTCCACATTTAAAGCTGGTGTCTACTTATGTAGGAGGCAGAAAACAGAACATTATGTTAAAATGAATAATAGCCCCAACAGAAAAAAAAGGTGCATTTTTAAGAAATAGTTCTTAGCGGGAATGTTCTGACGCTAAGTTGGTAAGACTGACAGTTGCTCTATTTGTCTCCTCCTCGAAGCAACTTAATGCCCACATCACGTGCCGTCTCTCAGGGTGTGAGTTCTGAAGAGGACATGACTTCTCTTAGGTCGCCCTCTTTGAGCTTGTCTCGTGGAGTTGTTGGGGGAGGCCGATGTTGGTAAGAAGTATGGAGGATCATTCGTTCCCATCAAAGCTGCCCCGATCAGGTCTGTCCTGCCCATCGGCTGGGTGGCCTGGACTTCGTGGAATGGCTATGGGGATTCAATGAGTGAAGTGTTCAGCAAAGTGCCCCAAATGGAATCAGTTACTCAATCGACAAACACAGAGTGCCCATAACTTGCCCACGTTGTGCCCTGTGGGAAGGAAGCCCCAGATGTATCTCTGCCCTCAGGAATCAGCATCTTGGTAGACAAAGAAAATGGACACTGGGAATCAATGGAGAACAGCGAGTTCTGCAGGAGGGCCCTTCCCCGTGGCGCTGCCCTCCTGGAGGGTGAGCAGCTGCTGGGTGGGGCTTGCTGTCAGCCAGCCCTGCTTAATCTCCTGGCAGCGGCAGCAGGGAGAAAGGAGAATCTGGTATTCATTGTGTGGTTATTTCTAATTTCCTTCTGCTTTCGAGATCCTCTTCTGAGAGAGAACAATGTCCTGCAGGAGGCCCAGGCCCCCACCCAGCTGCGGGGAAGGCAGCGCCCAAAAGAATACAATGGCTGGGCAGATGGCGTTTGATTCCCGTCCTCTGAGAATCGCTGGGGACAGTGGGATTTGGTGGCCCAGTCTAATCCCCGCTTATTATTTGTTGTTCTGTCCCTGCACCTTGGAGCAAGTCCCCCATCTCTCTCCGCCAGGCTCATTTATGTGTTTTATTTTAAAACTGTCCCTGTTTGCCAAGGAAGGACAGTTCTTCCTATATTACCAGGGTTCTGAGTCTGGGTGGGTGGAGAGGGTCCTAGAACTCACGGGACCCCCTGTAGGTCCGAGATTCTGGAGCCATGGGGCCCCTCCATGCCACTGTGCCACCAGCAGGAGGGGAACAGTGTTGGGTCCTTGAGCACATGGGCCAGGCCGGGTGCAACTCCCAGGCCTGTGCCGGTGCCCGCGAGGGATCGTCAGCAGAGGAGCCTGGGCTGACATTTCCCCAGCCAGTGCCTTTTAAGGCCAGCTGGGGGCAGAAGGCCCAGGATGGCGTCCAAGGAATGGGGTGGGGTTTCCTCATTCCTTTCTGTCTTCGCACTTGGCCTCTTACTTGTGGGTTTCAGTACATTTATCAGCCTTGTTTCTCTTTCATCACCAGAAAGCAGAGAGAACCCAAAGTGGGTGACCCATGTATGTAAAGGGGCAGGAGAAGCCCAAGGGCCATTTGACTGTGATCTTCAAGTCTATAGGGTTTTATTGAGAAAGATGCTATGAGAGTGGCAGGTGAGAATAAAGTGAGTGAGGGGGTGACACAGCCGGCAAGGGGCTATGGCAGGGTCTTTAAGATGTGACGATACCGGAGCAGGCTTGCTCACGCTTAAGTCACTCAAGTACTGTCATCACAATTTCTGCCACATCCATATACTATTAGTTTAATACTTCTTTTTAAATAAATTTATTTAAACCACATTACATTTAATTAAAAAGAAATATTTATGTCACGACCATAAACGAAATCTGGCATTTTCCTAATAAGCATTGAAGCAAGTTCTTAACAGTTAAAATAAAAATATTCATCCTGTACCACTGAAATCTCGAATGCCACCCAGGTATAAGCTGTTATACACAAGGCAGTCTCCATTCATGTCTGACAGTGACGTCGGGGGTGAGTTTGGTGTCGGCAAGAAGGGATAGGGTGATTTGTGCTGATGTGATCCCATCAGTGATGCTCCAGGGAAAGCATCCAGCTGCTTGACCAAGGGTTTCCCTGCTCCGTATCAGCATCTCCTACATGGGAGAATGGCAGTGTCTCCTTTAGAGGCTGGTTGAGGGTGCTGAGTTCATGTATTTATAAGGTGTTAAGAACAGTTAGTGTATGTTAAGTGCGTGACACATGTTAGCACCCACCATCACTGGGGAGATTCTGGCTGAGGGCTCTCGGCTGCCCTGGGGGTCCCATTGCTTGCCTGCTTGGAGACAGAGCCAAGACAAACAAGGTCCCCAGGCTCCCTCCTGCTCTCCACGGATCTCTGTTGCTCTCTATTTCCTCTGGTAGGACAGGTGTGGCCAGGTGGGATGGCCATCATTTCTCTCATGATTATAGGATTAAACTGAGATGTGGTTATGGCATTAGTCACCATGAAACACCCCTGCTGGAGTCACTGGTCATCTTTGTCCACTGGAACCTCTGGAATGGGCTCCCAGGGAGAGACACTTGTGTACATATGCTGGGGGTTTGTTGGATTTGGGTCTGCAGCTCTATGTGAGAAGCCCTGGGTCATTTCTGGAATGGGACATGGCTTGGAGGGAGAAAGGAGCCGTGGGAAGCAATCCCAGGTTCCTGGTGGGATTGGAAATTCTGCTTCAGGCTCTGGAATTTTGACTTCCTGTTTGGCCTGGCACTCTCCCCCACACACACACATATTTGGTTCTGACACATTGCCCCCCACCCCCGCCCTTCAACAGGATCGTTTCCTCATCTGTAAAATGAGGGGGTTGCACTAGATGGTATCTAAGGTCCGTTTAAGCTTGAGAAAGCTGATTCACTTCCCAGCCACACCCTCACTTTCCCCTCAGGCCTCTTGATTGACAGGAGAATAAAGGTAGGAAGGACAAGGGAAGTAGGACAAGCCGGGCATGCTACAGTGTGTCCAGGACAGACCCCACAACACACAGTCATTCCGTCCAAAATGTCAATAGTACTGCGGTTGACAAGACCTGCTTTACGGGCAGAGAGCCAGAAGGGAAGAAAAGATTTTAAGGGCAAATGCATAATAAATGCCCTACAGACGGTAAATGGTTAGACAAATGATAATGAAAGGGAAAATTCAGGGAGCAAAGAAAATCCATGGGAAACAGTTATTAAAGGGGGAGAGAAGAAACTGCTAGGATGGGAAAGGATATATTTGCAAAGTGATCACAGCTGGGGTTGTTAGAGTAAGCTGCTGGCCTGAGAGCATAAACCAGTATGGGGGGGATTGCTATTCTGCCCGCTCCTTCCTGGCTCACTTTGAAAGCTATCACCCTGCATGTAGGGGCTCCTCCTGTGGAATTCCAGCAATGCAGTCTGATGCCACGGGTTGCCCTTGGGATAACAGGCTGGATGGTCCAGAGATGGAGGCAGTCATTATCATATGAGCGTTGTCATGTGAGCCAGTAATGGTTAGTTTTCCTATGAGACCTTTGCATCTTATTGAAATAATAAATCAGTTATCTCCAACTGTAGAGGAAGATATCACAAAAGCAAGACTCAGATAAATTAACAGACAGAATACCTTCATGACCTTGAGGTTGGGCAAAATTTTCTAAAGCAGAACACAAAAGCACTAACCGTAGAAGAAAAAACAATAAATTGGACCTTATCAAAATTAAAAGTGTCTCTTCATCAAAAGGCACCATTAAAAACATGAAAAGGCAAGCCTCAGCTTCAGAGGAAATATCTGCAATAAATATATATGACAAAGTATTCATTTCCAGAATATTTGAAGAGCCACTAAACAAATGACCCAATAAAAACTGGGCAAAAGACTTAACAGTCACAAAGGAGCATATCCAGATGGCCAAACCATGAAAAGGTGCTCAACATCATTACTCATCAGGAATATATAAGTTAAAGTGACGAGGAGATATCACTATACACCCACCAGAATGTCTGAGGAAAGGAATGAAATACCAAGTGTCACTAAAGATATAGAGCAACTGAAACTATCATACATTGCTGTGGGAAGTGTAGAAATGGTACAACCATTTAGGAAAATTGTTTGGCAGATTCTATTAAAACTAAAGATATACCTACTCTATAACCTAAGAGATATTAGTGCCTACTGTGTCTCCCTGAAAATAAGACCTAGCTATACCATCAGCTCTAATGCATCTTTTGGATCAAAAATTAATATAAGACCTGGTCTTATATTTATATCATATCATATCATATCATATCATATCATATCATATCATACCCGGTCTTATACTAAAATAAGACTGAGTCTTATATTAATTTTTGCTCCAAAAGACCCATTAGAGCTGATGGTCCGGCTAGGTCTTATTTTTGGGGAAGCATGGTATGCTGACAAAAAGATATATATAAAAATGTTCAAAGGAGTTGTCTCTAAACTTGAAACACCCTGAAATCCCATCAGTAGAAGATTGGAGAAATAAATTCTCATATAACCATACAATAGAGTACTATACAATATGAAAGGTAGCGCATTGTCTGATTCCATTAATGTGAAATTCAAGAAGAGGTAAAGTGAAAATAGGATGAGTCAGATCATGGTTGTATCTTTTGGGATGTTAGAAATATGTCTGGACTGGGGGGTGGTTATGTAAGTAATTACATTTATATGGAAAGGCTTATCAAGCTGTCCATATGAGTGTGTTTTATGTACGTTACTGTATGTATGTTATACTTTGATTTTAAAAAGTGAAAAGAAATGCATATGCTTATGTTCAAGGTGAAGCAATAACTACAGTAATAATGTATTGAATAATTTATTAAGTATGTGCCAGGTGCTTTATATAGATTATTTCATTTAATCCATCTAAACCCTGCTGTCACCCAGGTATTATTCTCATTTTGCAGATGAGGAAACTGAGGCTTAGAGAGGTAAAATGGCTTGTCTGAGACTCACAGCTGGTAAGTGTAGGGGCTGGGACTTAATGCCACAATCCTCACTCTTGTCACTTGACTTGTCATCTCACAGTGATTTTTGGTGCAGCATCAAAGCTTTCTGTTTTGTCTGCTACTCCCCCCAAGCACAGAAGCCTGAGATGCCATTTTTTCAAAGGGAACTTCATCATATGTCCTGATATTCTAGGAACTCAAATACCTCTACCTCCTTAAGAAAACAAAAACATGGAATGGGGAAACCATCCCCTCTATGTACACTGTCCATGAATTTCTTCCAGTTGGGAGAAGAACCCATGGTTTCCTACCCACCGTGTTCATCTTAACTGTTCTGTGTTGTAAATTCTCTGAGAATGCTGAGTATTGAATACTGAGAGTATTGAGTATTGGCTATAGCAGTCAATATTGTGAGACAAGTTTGAACCCCAGCTCTGCTCCTCTTAAGCTGTGAGGCTCTCAGGAAGTTACTTAATTTCTCAAAGCATTTGTTTCCTTGTCTGTAAAAAGGGGACCGTGCTACTTGCCTTACCGTTGCAGTGTGAGGGTTCCGTGAGGTCGTACGTAAGAAGAGCTCAGCTCAGCATCAGAGTCATCGAGAGAGTAGGGTAGCGTCAAAATGTGAAAGCTTTCACTTTATTGCTGCCCAATTCCTTCCAAGCCTCTGAAAGAAGTCTTGCGTCTTTCTCTTTTAAACCATTCAGTTCACATTTGAAAAGCAGCAAGGCTGATGATTTCTTGACAAAGTGGAGATACTGAAGGAATGGCAGAAGCTCAGAGCCTCAGCAAGGGAGGGGGGAGGCCATTTTCAACTAGGTTGGTCAGCAAGAAGGGACTGTGTGTGTGAACCTTCAAGAATGGGTCAGATTTAGTCATGGAGGGAGGACGAGGAAGGTCACTCTAAGTTGGGAGGCGGGGAGAAGGTGGCACCTAGAGAGCAAAGGTGGAGTTTGGGAAACGGTGAGCAGCCTGTTTTGGTTGGTGCCTAAGATTTATGTCGGAACTAGTGGAAGATAAAGTGGGCAAGGAAGGCTGGCTCCAGAGGAGGCCCCACTAAGAAAGCTGGACTTTTTCTAGAGGAGAAGGACTCTCTGAACATTGTTGAGTAGAGGAGGTGTAAGAGAAGCCAGGGGCGTGCAGACCCACAGGGACACGCAGCTGGGCCAGGAGGCCAGGGAAGAAAGCAGCATGCATTTTCAGGTGGAGATGAACTGGAGGTGGGGTGGAAAGGAAGGTGCACAGAGACGGGGAAGGAAGGCGAAAGACTCCTGAAGTCTTGGAACCAATATCCCAAGTTTGTGAAGCAGAGAGATGGCAGAGAGAAAGTGAGTTTGGAGATGATAATGAAAGAGATTTCTTAATGACTGAGACTTAAGCAGGTGCCTCTCATCCCTTCCTCTCATCCCTTCCTCCTCCCTTACTTCCTTTTGCCTGCCATTTGCATGTTTTCAAGAACGCATTGTCCTCTTCGGGTCTCAGACTTGTCCAGGGCACCCAAAGGACAGACTCCAGCTTTCTACAAGCTTCCTTTCCAACCCTCGCCCGCCACATGGGAACTGAACAGAGGGAGGCGTGGCAAGACCAAAACAGATCCAACAGCAGAATCCTTTCCAAATCTAACCCCACCCAAAGGCAAGAGTTAGTTTAGATGCCCTACAAAGAGGAGGGTTGGGGGGGACCCCTTTCAGCCCGTGCAAAGTTAGCGAACAGCCTCCTGAGTTGATGGAGAGATGCAAACAGTGTTTTGAATAAAATCCCTTTGTTATTGTTGTTTTACAGGGCCATAGCCAAGGCCAGGAAGAAAACCGCCTCCTCAGAAGGTTGTTTTTGTGACTGTTCTTTGGACCATTGTTCTAAAAATGGGAAATTACATGTTGCTGTGCCAAAGTAAACGAACACCTGCAGTTAATGGAATACCTTTCACGAGGTGGCTTTTGGAGCCCCAGCCAGTCTGGATGCAGCACTGCTGCACCAGTTCCATTTGGTGTGTTTCTTCCCCGCTAAGGGGACCGGGTGTGGGCTTACATTTGTAACCAACTGTGGGGCTCGGGTGATTGTCCTGTACTCATTCACTCAATAAACATCTATCAGGCATCTATGCTGGGTCAGCCCTGGTGGCTTTTTCTACTCCCTTGTTGGGCATTGTTAAAATCACTGGGAGAATTGGCTCTAGGCAGGTGGCTTTCCGGTCGCTATTTTTCAGTTTTCAGAGTCAGTGCATGACTTCTGCCTCCAAATGGCGAGGCGCTAGAGAGAAGCTCAGCACATTCTCTCCTTCCTCTCCTTTTCCTCTTTCTTCCCTCCCTTGTTTCCTCTTCCTCTTTCTTCTTTATTGGTCCACAGAAATTAAAATGTTATTTTTAACATGTCAGTCAATATATTTCTTTAGGGGGCGGCCAGATGGCTCAGTTGGTTAGAGCACAAGCTCTGAACAAGGGTTGCTTGTTAGATTCCCACATGGGCCAGTGAGCTGCGCCCTCCACAACTAGATTGAAGGACAACAGCTTGGAGCTGATGGGCCCTGGAGAAACACACTGTTCCCCAATATTCCCCAATTAAAAAAAATATATATATAAAAAAATATATATATCTCTTTAGGCATATGATTTTTGAAAGTTTCCCTTCACTGAGGTATAATCTGAAATTCTTGTTCTATGGTGTTAGACATCAAAAGATACTTGTTTGGTTATTGGTTAATATTTAACATTTATCAACACTGATATAATTGCAAAATAATCAGGTCTTGAAATTTATCACGAGAGATGACTACATTTCAGATGGATTTGTGGTTTAAAAAGAATCCAATTTCATAAGCCAATCTTATTAGACACAAGAAAGAAGACGGGAACAATGGGAAACAATGATTTTCAAACTTTTTGGAATGTGTTGACTTTCTTAGAACTTCCAGTCCATGAAGTATATTTCTCCAATGGGCTGGCCAGGGAGTGATGGTGGATCTTTTTTGGGAGTTAGGGTTATCTCTTGGTTATTGATGTGGCCCTGCCAGGAAGAAGAGAGATGGACTAGCAAGGCTCTCTAGTCCTGTACCGTTCTTCATCTTGTCTTAATTTCCACATTGGTTTCAACTTTCCCACTACAGGCTCCAAAGAATGGAACCATGATGCAGACTTACATTTGAGTGATGTATTTTCCTTTTGCTTACCTGGAGTTTCTCATTTTTCTTCAATAAATGGCAAGAGAACAAAAATTTGGATCCTGGCACAAGCAAACGTGCCACAGTGAGATGTGTGCATGACAGAGCCCAGATCAGGTGTGATGGGTGGCAGAGAGAGCCCCTGGTCCTCGGGTTATCAGAGGCAGGGTGGGGAAGAGCCCAAGAACTGAGTCTTGAAGGAATATTAAAGTCGCCAGATTTAGCAGATGAAAATACAGGATACCTGGTTAAATTTGAACTTTAGATAAATAATGAATCACTTTTTTAGTACAGGTATGTCCCAAATATTGCATAGGTCATGAAGGATGGAGTTTGGGTCTTCAGGTGACTTTGGGAAGAGGAGGTACTTCAGTCAGTGAGAACTGACCTGTGCAAAGGTGTGGAGGAGTGAACAGCATGGATTTGTTGCCTGTTTCAAATATCAATGTGCGTGCCTCATAGTCATGCAGGCAACTGTCACCTGAGAAAGGAGGTCTGCCCACCAAGAAGATCATCTGTTGTGGCCTGGTGGCATCAGGAGATTTCCCCTTTGCTCTCCCTTCTTTCCATCAGTCCCTTTTCCATGGACGGTGCACCTGGGGCTGGCTAGAGAATGAATCAACAGTGGGACCTGGGTTGTCCTAGACAGCAATGCCAGGGTCTGTCTCATGGCTTTGTGGCCTCTTGAGGGGACAAAATGAGAAGGGTCCCGTCTCTCAGAGGTGACTGCATGCTAACCAAGCCTCCAGACCAATAGCTGCAACCAGAAGCACATTTATTAATGACAAATACAAAGTTCTAGGAGACTAGACAAGCATATTCTCCGCCTGTGGACAAGCCTCATGAAGGTTGGGTGGTGAGCACAGACTTAGAAGGAGGGGGCTGTTGAGGGAGCACCCAGTAATGATCCTTGTCGATGGTTCCTCCCTGCTCAGGACCTACCTGTCCCCCTCGAGCTACTCCCATCCTCCCTCTTTGGCACAGCGACCCTTTCTATTCATCCAGTGGGTGCAGTATACCGGATTAGATTTGCACGTACTAGGTGATACCTACATTCTAGTCCTGCCCCTGATGACTCTCTGATCACCTTGGTGGAGTGTAGGGTGTGACTGAATTCTTTTCTCCTAGTTAGCGACAGTCTCTTGCTTCATCCCCATAGATGGCTCACCACATCCACTCACTGTCTGTGAATTTACCAGCCTAACTTGGAGGCCAAGCTTATCTCTAAGTCTTGTCCACACCTGGACCCCCAACATAGGTGGGGGAAGCAGCAGGATTTAAGGCCAGAGTGAGAGGGAGGGCCAGTCTCCCAGGAGGGGCCCCGGTGCCTAGTGAGGAGTCTGAATTTTATTGACTGGTAGCAGGAAAGGATTTTAAACAAAAGGACGAAATTACTGTTTGATTTTTGGCAGTCATGGGAAGAATACAGGCAGCCCTCAGAGATAATGTTGGGTTCCGTTCCAGACCACAGTAGTATAGCGACTATTGCAATAAAGTGAGTCTTACTTACGCCTTTTGTTGGTAGAGGGTCTTGCCTTTATCTGTAAACAAAACAAAACTATAAAAACAGCAACGTAATATCTGTGAAGCTCAATAAAGTGAAGCACAATAAGACAGGGTCTGCCTGTATTGCGGACGGGGGCAAGACAAACCTTAGAGACCATTTAGGAGGCAGAGTAATTGTTCCACAAAGATGTACATGTCCTAATCCCTAGAATTTGTGACTATGTTAGGTTACATGGCAAAAGGAAATGAACGTTGCAGATGGAATTAAGATTGCAAATCAGCTGGATGGGCCCAATGTAGTCACAGGGGTCTTTATACGTAGAAGAGGGAGGCTGAGGAGGAGGCCAGAGTCAGAGAGAGAACAAAAGAGGCTGCACTACTGATTTTGAACATGAGGAGAGGGGCTACAAGCCAAGGAATGCAGGTGGCCTCTAGAAACTGAAAAAGCAAGGAAACACTCTCCCCTAGAACCTCCAAAAGGAACGCAGCCTGCCGACACCTTAGTTTCTAGCCCAGTGAAACCATTCTGGACTTCCGACCTCCAGATCTATATGATAATACATTTGTGGGTTGTTTTTTTAAGCCATTAAGTTTGTAGTAATTTGTTACAGCAGCGCTAGGAAAGTAATTTAGAGGCAGTAATTCAGGCCATAGATGGTGAAGGCCTGGTATTGGCAATAAGAGTAGAGAGAAGGGGACAAGTTCAAGGTAAATTGAGAAGCCAGATTTGGACACATAGGGTCAGTGGGTCAGGAGATCCTTTCTCCTCCCCCTGATGCCCTAAGGCCTGCTCCTCATCTCATCTCCCCTGGGGATGCCCTGACCCACATCTTGTTCCTGTCCTAGGGCTCAGGGAGTACTTGCTTCCATTACCAGGGCCATATAGAGGGAATTCTGAAGGACGCTCTACAGTTACATGCCTCGCAATTACATAGGATGACGGGGGTGCTTCAGGCACATAACTGTAGATATTTTGAGTTAATTAGACTTTGCGACAGGCTAGGAATCCATTCACTTGAGGGGGGACAAACCTGAGTTCCAAACGCCCAGTTTATCCATTGCGACGCTGGTGACCGTGCATGCTTAGCTGAACCTATTTTCAGATTTTTTTTTTGCACGTACTATAATTTTTTTAAGTTTTATAATTTTAGTTCACTCATGGAAATATGTTGGGTGGTTAACTACTGATGACTCACCCTCACATTGTTCCCATGTGCCTGTTGGTGTGCTCTGTAAGTGCTGGGGAGGAATAGTCCCTAATTACATGTTTCAGAATGCATCGTTTGTGTGGCCCTATCATCATCAATGAAGGCTTTCTTTATCATCTCTCTGAAGCCATTTTGAGCAGCAATCATCCTACAGTGAATTACTACTGCCCACAAATGCCTTGGCATTCGCAAATAGCATGCCTTGCATCAGCCGTAAACGAGACATAATTTTATCCACATCATCTTGATAAAGTTGATGCGGGCTGGTTTTGCTTCCACTTCCTGCCTTGTGAATCATTTATAGATTTTTCTGCCAGGCTAACCTCAACTGGCGCACGTGTTAAGGGTATAAAATGAGGTGGTCCTTCCTACCCATCAATCAATTTATTCTATTCATGATATACCATCCGGGCAAGCCCTCGGATGTTGCCACATGACAGCAATGTTTGAGGAACTACCATTTCTCCTTAGTGTTCTTCAAGGGTGAATGTTCTCTTGGTTGCAGGTTGGGGTGGGGGTGGGGTAACATCCTTTACAAAGAAAATTTTCACCCAGATTTGCAGTGCAGTTGGTAATGTGATCAAAATATGTGATCTTCCCCTGGAATTCTCAGAGATATGAATGTTAAAACAAATAGTGATAAAAATACATTTCTTGTTTTTAATCTTTTTTTTTTTCTTTGTTGAGATACATTTTAAGTTTTTTCTTTACATAGTTTGTGCCTAATACTTTTCAAATGCAGGAAGTTTATATTCAAACACTGGCCTCCCTGTTTAGAGTTTGGTATACTCATAGTGAAGAATGACTGATTATATAATTATATATTTATACGAGGTGGAGCAACTTTTTCTCCTCCTTCTTCAAATGTAGAAACCATTTGGTCTGTGGGACACAGTTTGCGGACCTGGGCTATAACACATGATTAAACACATGCACACGGGAAAGAACCCCATGAGCATTCTTTCATTTTTAAAGTTTTCTTCTGCTTTCTGACAACACAGGTACATGCTCTTTCTGTCGTTGTGCTCAGTTCATCTTACATTCTGCTCTTTTAAGACGAGGTGCACATCTCTGTGTGTTGACAGCTTCCATTCCTGTGGATCACCTGCATCTCTAGTGCCCTTGAGGCAGAGACATTCTGCAATACAGTTGTCCTTCCTTTTATCCCCGCCCCCAATACCTGTGTTGTATTTGCCCTAGGTAAATATTTCCCCAGCTGTGAATAGGTAGTTAAAATTCTGAACCTTTGATGCCCCTGGATCCTTATCCCTTTGAACCACACTCACCTAGGTGGACAGCTCACCCAGGCAAAGATATGTGAGTTAATAATGAGCTGCATGCAGAAGAACCCAGGGCTTTAGCAGTGTGGGAGTGGGACAGCTGGGGGAGGCAGGGGGTCCCTAGCAAGGCCCCACTCTTGGGCTAAACATCTCTTTTGGAATTGCCAATCCCCCGATGTTCTCTGGAATTGTTAAAGTCATGGGACCTCATCTGTGGCAGACAATGAAGGGCAGGTTGTAGTGTCTTTAGAATTTGTGAGTGCACATGTGTACTTCGGGGGTGGGTGGACATTTTTCATCAGTATCATTTCATTTATTGTCTCAGGAGATCCCTGCATTTGGGATCCCACTCTGTAGGGCAAGGGTTGGGGCCGGGCTCTGGAATCTGGGTTGTGCGAGGAATCCGTAAATGAGAAATTGTGAAAACGCCTGCCAGTGAGTAAGCAATCAGTAAAAGTAATTATTAGGTTGTGGTTTCTGCTTCCAAACTTTAAAAATGGGCAGATGGAGGTCAAAGGTCTGTTCCACCTTGGCCACTTGGTCCCCTCTACCTTCTGGGTCAGCTCAGGTTCTACGTTTTGTTGGACGTGCCCTTGGAATTGTCTGGGAATGAAATTATTACTAATTCCAAAAGGGCTGACACATCACTGGCAGGGCTCAACAGGCAGCAACTTGGTGCGACTGCCCTTGTTTTTCCTTAAAATTCTGATTAAAAAAAACAACAAACCTCGAAAGTCAAATTAAAGCAATCATATAGATGATAAAAAAGCCCTAGAAAGGAACTGTGTTTTATCGTCTGCCCCGCAGAGCGAGCCGTGCTGTCGCGTGCAGTGTTTAGAAGCAATAAGGGCCGATCCCGCCATCCCCCTGCTTCGCCCCCACGTCCGCTCCTGGACACCTTGGTCGACACTGCCTCCTAGTGGCCGCGGCAGCACCGGGCACCGAGGGAGGGGAAGGCGCCTCCCCGCCCGACTAAGTTATTTCTTGGAAAAATCCAGACTCTCTTCCTCTCCCTCCGTCTCCCTCCCTCTCTCTCTCTCTGTCTCTCTCCTCTCAGCCGCCTTTTCCTGTTCCCTCTGTGATGCCCTTTTCTCTTTCTGCTTCCCCTCCGCACGTCCTCCACTTTCTTTCAGCGACTGTGGAGAGTGTGGCCCCGCCAGGAACCGATTGCCACAGGACAGAGGGTGTTTCGGGGTTTTTATATCGACATGGGACGCATCTTTATGACGAGTTCTGTTCTTTGCACATTTTGCTCTAGGGAGATTTTTAAAACTAATCAATAATACTTTTTGAGCGACTGATGCTGCGTGGCCTGTGCAAAGGCGCTGGGGTGGGAAGGGGCCCTGGAGGTGGGGGCAGGGGTCGTGGACCGAGCCGAGGGAGTGAGCATTGGGAAAGAGGGTGGGAGATGAAAGCCAGTGATGGGCACGTTGTACGTTTTGAGATTTATGATAAGAGCGCTGGGAAACTTGGAAGGATTTCACGTGGGAGTGGGTGGGGTGGCAGTGGAAAGGGGCTTTCACGTGATAAAAATTACTTTGGCCCGTGTGTGGAGAATGGCCTGCAGGGGCGCCAGAGTGTGAGCTGGGAGCCAGTTAGGAGGTCCCTGGGGTTGTGCAGGTGAGACTGCGGTGTGGCAGCGGGTGGCCCTGTGCACCTGGAGAGAGTTCCCAGAGGGGCCTGGGAAGGAGACTTTCTTGACTGAACATAATGGGTCTGGAGAGGAAGGGGTCAAGATGTCCTTCAAGTTGCAGCTGCGGATTGAAGATAGAATTTACTGAGATGAGAAACAGAACAGGGAGGGACAAGTGGAGTTTGAGATACTGGGTAGATGGTAGGATTATACGGGGAGGAGGTCTAGGCTCTATTGGGGCAGGTAACAGAGACCTAGAGCAAAGGAACTGGAAAAGGTTTTGAATTTTCTCCCTGGATCCAAGGGCAGGGCTCAGTAGGGCCTCAAGAAGGGCATGGGAGTGGGGGGGTAGGGGACAGAGGGGGTGGCCGGATGGCTCAGTTCCTTAGAGTGTGAACTCTTAACAACAGGGTTGCCCATTCGACTCCCACATGGGCCAGTGAGCTGCACCCTCCACAACCAGACTGAAGACAATGAACTGCCGAGCTTCGGGAGGGGCAGTTGGATGGCTCAGTTGGTTAGAGCGCGAGGTCTCAACAACAGGGTTGCTGGCTCAGTTCCCACATGGGATGGTGGGCTGCACCCCCTGCAACTAGAGATTGACAAGAACAACTGGACAACGACTTGGAGCTGATGGGCCCTGGAAAAACACACTATTCCCCAATGTAAAAAAAAAAAAAAGGGGTATGGGGCACTGGAGGGAGCTCCAAGCATCTTTTGTCTGCCCCAACACGCCCCAAATCCTGGGCTGGGGGACTCCTGAGCTAAAGTTGGCCTGTCCAAGCTACTCTTGCTCGCATCATTCTGTGTATTTCTTTTATGGCTTTAATCACAGTTTATCAATCTGTTTGTCAATCTTGCTGATTTTGTGGGAGCTGACAATCTTCCCCACTAGATTGCCAGCTCCTTGAGTCTAGAGGCCACTGTTATCTTCACTCTCCTGTACTTGGGGCTTCGTGTGGTTCAGGCCCAGAGCAAGCGTTTCATACATACTCATTGAGTTATGGAATCTGCTCCCAGTTTCCTCAGAGTACGTGGCACCACTGTGAACACATCGAAAGTGCCAGTCAGTACCTAGGGATTAATTTCATGCCTGAAGAATCCTTTGCCACAAGAAAAAAGGGGTGACCGATTTTCTTTTTGCAGAAAAATTGACTGGACCGGGCCTCAGGGAATGGGGACAAGTTACAGGGAGGCATTGGTATTAGAGCTAGAGCTTTGCCCAGTGGACAGCAGTAACCAGGTGCTGACAAGTCTGGCTGTGACCCCCGCCCCCCCCCCCCCCATCCGCCGCAGCCTCTTCTGGGCAGAGAGGTTCTTAAGCAAGATTGACATGAAGGGACAGTTTGACTGGTGGCCCTCTGCAATTTAACTCTGGAAATGGAGTTCTAGTAATGGTGACAGATAAAGGATCTAGAAAATGCATAAGCAGGGGTTTTCTTGTTTCCACCCCCTTTAGAAAATAGTTTGACAAATAATTTCAGAGAACAAATATGAAGTGAGCAAAAAACTTAACCCACCAATTTGGGGGCCTCGCCTTAGGCTCTGTCACTCTTCAAAGTGACCCCCAAGACCCTGGATCCCTAACCAAGGCATCGAGTCCATTCTTCCCTCCAGCCTTTGTCGTGTGCTGTGTGTGACTTGAGGGACTCTGACCCAGCCCTAACAGGTTCCTACTGCTCTGACAAAATGCTCGAAATGTCTTTGGGAAGTGTAACTCTCTGGAAAGCTCCATCTTTGCTTGCAGACATGTTTGGATAGCATAATTGAGACCGGTTAGTTAGCATGTTGTTAGGTAGACTAGGCTGGTGGAATACACGAAAGCAGCCATACTGTGAAACTCCAGGTTCTGAAATGGCTCATTCACTCCAGGACAAAAATGTAATGGTGCCCTGAGGTTAATAAGTTAACTCGTAAATCCCTTTTGCCCAACAAACAGAGCAGATCTGATAGATAAGAATGGATTATTTTGTTAATCCCTTCAGGACGGGGGAACAGAACAAACCTGCTAGGCAAATTCCATTAGAAGGTCGCCAACTCCCTTCTCCAAACAGGCAAGGGAAGATATAAAAATAAGAGCCTTTGCCTCAGTCACTGGGCACCCCAGTCGGGATCCCCTCTCGTTTGAGAGCTGCGATTCTTTTCTTTTAATAAACTATCCTCTTTTGCAACTCCCCGCCTCTCCCTGGTCCTTGCTTCCATTCTTAGTTTTTGTGAGATCCCGGCACTCACAGAAATTTCCTACATCATAATCACCTTAAATATTTCTTTTTCCACCCAAGAATAAGATCCCAAAGGGACTGGAAGAAACAGAAGAGTTAATTTCATCGCTAAATGGATGGGTGTTGGGAGGTCTGCCTGGCTTCAGCCTGAGGTCAGCTGCCACCGGACACGGAGCCCCCTCTACCTTCCCCTGGAGATGCAGTTAGAACAGGGCTCTGGGTACATTTTCAGGCTGGCTGTCTGACTGTGGAAGGGAGTGTGTGTTGGAAGCCACGATGACGGTCTGTGGTTAGCCTGGCGGTGGACCGGAAATGAGACACCGGCCTGGGCCCCATGTGTTTGCATAGGCACTGCCTTTCTTTTTGCTCGGGCTAACCTTACCCTAGCAGTGGCAGACCTTCTCACTCTAGCAGGTAAATAAAAAAAAGGAAGGGACACAAAGGTGAGAGGCTTGTACTTTATGGGAGGGAGCCAGGCAGGGTTGTGGAGGACAGAGTGAAGGAAGTGTGCATGGATTGGCAGGGGCTTTAGAAGTCGGCTGTGTTCGGCTTCCAAATCATAAGCACACAGTGGGCTTTTTAGTATTTCGTTCTAAAACAAAGAAACAACAAACTTAAAAAAAACCCCAACAATATTGAACGAACCTCAAAGTTAGACCCACATGACGATACACAGAAACTTCCATGTCAGCTAAGAGGTTCAGTGGCTCTGGGAGGAGCTCAGCTCGCAAGGGCTTTGACTATTTCTCAGAAGCCTCTTAACAAGAGGTGAGATGACTGTACCTGCTTCCCCAGGACTATGTGCATTGTGACTCTCCTGTCTGGATTAGAAAAGGGTCCACAAAATGGGCCGACAATGCAGCCGAGGGATTTGGGGGATCCACTGCCAAGGAGTGTGAGTGAAGGAAGCCGGGTACCATGAGTCTCATGATGCTATGCTCGGCATGCTGGGGAGGGTGTCCACCAGCCTCTTCTCCATCGCTGCATCTCTCATGTCTGCATCCGGGCTGAAAAGTTCAATTGTGGCCTCATCCTCGGAAAGCATGCCCATGAAGAGGGTTTTAATGACATTGAGAAAGCTTGTGCAGATCTCTGCAGAAGCTGCACCACAGAAGACAGAAAGCTCATCTATTTTGGCCCTTTTCCAAGCTGGCCAGCCCCGTGGCTGGGCCTGCCCCAGATGCAAACAGCCGGGCCTGTCAGCAAGAGATAGCAGCCTTTTCGTCGATGGGGTAGACTGTGAGATCTGGTGTTGCTCCAAGCAGTTGGCTCGTTGGTGCTGTGTGGATACTTTCTGGGTTGCAGCCAGCTTTCTGTGGCTTGCCTGAGCCTTCTTTGCACTTCCTGGGTTGGGGTGGGGCAAAATGCCACTTATTCTTTCTGTTAGGGTTCTAGGCAGAGTATTGATAGTAGAAGCTGCTGATTTGAGTTTTGATGCAGTGTGGGGGCAGGGAAAAGGCCATTGAGGGTTTCTGGTTGTTGTCCTAGATGGTCTGAGCCACTTGATGCTGGGGGCATGTAGCAAAGTCAGGTTCTGGCAGGAAGGAGCACTTGTACCAGCCAAGAGCGAGCCCTTGAGCCTGGCCGGAAGAGGCAAGCACCATGAATGCTGGGCCTCGTGGCACACTCACCGGCAGACAGAAACGATTCTTGTGTCTATTTCTTGCCCCACCGTGTTCCTTTTACCCAGAGTGATCCCAGGTTTTTGCTCCCTTTTCAGGTCCCTGCCCCAGGAACATGGGGGAGAGTCACCATTTCTACTCCCTGAGTGCTTTATCTTCCCACTAAGTTTCAACTCCCCGTATTTGGCTTTTCTGCCTCGACCCCTGGGCCCCACCAAGTCACAAGTCAAATCTTCTCCAGAACGTAGGTCTCTGCTTTGGCAACTTACTGCATCCTTGTGTAGCTCAGTTTTCTCACCTGTAAAAGGGGGATAGCATCCCTACTTCATAGGGTCGTTTTAAAAATGGAACAGATAATATGTGAAAGGGGTTCAGAACAGTCATAGGCAAAATTGTAAGTGCTCACTAAGTGTTAGATATCGTTGCTGTTGTTATATGTGCACACACAAATGTGCAAACACGTCCCAGAGCCACCCCTAGCACATCTCAGCCCGTTCTTGCTGAGCCACCCTCTTTGTACACAGCACTGAGACCTTCGAATTAAAAGGCATTTCAGTCCTAAGTGTTGTTTCCCCTTTAAAACAAATGCCTCTACACAATAGTTGTTCCATTGCCTCTTGGATTTGGTTTTCTAACTCCCCCGCCACCCCTCCCTCCAGGACCATAAAACTTATCTTTGTGGGTATTATGAAACATTTGAAGTGAATTCATTGGAATTTGTTCAAAATTTTTGTTTTGTTTATTAAGAGGAGAATAAGAGGCTGATACAGAGTAAAAAACAGGTAACCAATTCCCCAAAATCAGAGGACTTGTTTGGAGGTGTGATCCACTTTCCTCCTTCTCTCTCTCTCTTCTCTCTCTCTCTCTCTCTCTCTCTCCTCTCTCTCCCTCCTTTCCTCTCAGTGACATCTGCGACTGTTTAGAGACTCCTAATCCTTTCTGCAGAAGACAAAAATATTTAGAAAACTCCACTTTGGGTTGGCTCTTTCCCAAAGGGAAGATCCCTTTCCAGAATATTCCTCTCTGTCCAGAATGGGAGACCTTGCCTTGGGTTGGGTTTCTTTCGGAGACATGAGGTTCTGCAGCTCCTCCCAGCCCCTTTAGCTGCCAGCATCGGTGGAGACCCCAACCCTGGAGGTTGCACCGAGGTCTCTTGGCATCTTGGGATGTGTCCAAGACTGGGCTTTGGGGAGTGCATCATTCCTCTTCTGTTGGTCATTGGAGACAGGCGTTTGTGTCTACACCTCCCTCTGGTCTTTTCCATTCTGAGGGTGTTGAATATGGGAGATGGGAACTTTCTCAGATTTCCTCACAGTCTCGGGGCACTCCCCAGCTTCCTGGCTGGGCGGTAGCATTCCCAGGACCTTCCAACATCTAAGCAGAGGGCACAGACAGCTACTCCTCTCCTGAGCAGAACCGGGTGGCAGGGAGAGTTCCTGAGCCCAGCTTGGGGATGAGGGGAGCTCACCAGGGCTGCAGCAGAAAGCCAGGGTGACCAGGGCAAGGGTGATAGCCAGTTTCATGGTGGCATGAGGCTGGTGAGTGAGGCTCCCGGTTGTTGGATCCAGGGTCTTGTGTGGCATGTGCCCAGTGGGAGCCTTCCTATATGCTCCAGGCTGCCCCTGGATGGAGGAGGGCAGGGCGAGGGCTCCACTTAGGGGACCACTCCATTTACTTGGGCATCGGCTCGGTGGAAAAAGTAAATATTCTCTTTGCTCAACTCAGTTTCTGTTCCCATCAAAATTGAGCTCACACTGGGGCGGCTGGGATGGCTCAGTTGGTTAGAGCACAAGCTTTTAACAACAAGGTTGGTGGTTCAATTCCCGCATGGGATGGTGAGCTGCGCCCCCTGCAACTAAGATTGAAAACGGCAACTAGACTTGGAGCTGAGCTGCGCCTTCCACAGCTAGCTTGAAGGACAACAACTTGACTTGGAGCTGATGGGCCCTGGAAAAACACACTGTTCCCCAATATTCCCCCCCAAAAAAAACAACAAAAAACAAAAACTGAGCTCACACAATGGGCCACTTGGGTGAGGGGGAGAATCCAGAGTCCTATGTGGGGGCAGCAGGGGTCAAGTCAGAGAACATGGAGACCTGACGACCTGTGCCACGCTGTGTACCTGAGTACCGGGGCAGTCGGGGTCGACAGAAGCAACTGTAGAACACACCTAGATCCATCACCCCAGGAGGCACATGACCCTCACAAGTGGCAGCGACAGAACTGGGACTTGGGACTCCTGATACTCCATTGGGTCCTTGCATGTCCCTTCCCCAAAGGAAGGAGGCTGACGCTCTCGTCTTCAGGATCACGTGGGCCAGAACATCACTGTGGTCAGACTTGGAGGAGACCCTCCTGCTGACAGACAAAGGGCTTCTCCAGGATGCCCATCCGAAGCCCAAGCCCCATTCAGGCTGGGGACTGCACTGCTCCCGGCGTGCTTTGTTCCCAACGAAACTGCTCCGGGATCCTGCCCATCTGGTGGCCAAATCCAGGGCACCTTCAGTCCTCATCTCACTTGACCCTCTTGATGTTTCCTTCTTGAGCTGTTTTCACGCCTGCGTTCCCACGGCTCAGTTCTTTCCTGTTTTCCTCCCCGACCATCCTTTTTGTTCTTCAGACATTTATTCTTTACCGACTGCGTTTATGTGTTGGTGGTTCCAGGCCTTGGCTGCAGCCCCCTTCTCGCCTCCCATCACCACTTCCCGTGGCTGCTCCCTTCCAGCAGCTCTCAACTCCCGAGTCTAGAGCACAGTCCTGGCCTGGTCAAAGTCAATTCCTAAATGGCTTCCTGAGAAAGTCCATCAGACAGATCTTTTAAAAACCCACTGGTCATATTATTCGCCTTCTTGAAACCCTTTTAAAGTTTCTTTTTGTGGACGGGAGAAAATTCAAGTGTGATTTTCAAGACACCTGTCCACTGGCCTTTGCTTACCATTTGAGCCTCATTCTCCGCTCCCCTGCACGGTGATCTCAGCTTACCTTAGTGTTTGTGGATTCAGAAACGTTTCATGTGTTTCTTCGTGCCTTTCTATCTTTGTACAAGTAATGACTCGTGCCTGGAATACACTCTCCTGCCTTGTCTACTCGTCCAAATCCTATTGGTACTTCAAGATTCAATTACATGTCATTCATTCATTCATTCATTCATTCATTCATTCATTCATTCATTCATCTCAGCAACTGCTTTCATGACAGGAATGCAGTGATGAATGAAGTAGGCCCAGGTCCCTGTCGCTGTGGAGCTTCCCTCTGGTGGAGGAGACAGACAAGCCAACGTGAAATGAACAAAATAACAGCAGGTGTGCTAAGTGCTAGGGGAGAATGAAGCAGGTGCCAGCATAGAAAAGAAGAGTGAGATCTACTTAAGTGGGGGAATCAGGGTGGTCCTCTCGGAGTAGGTGACTCAGTGCTGAGACCCGCAGAGGGGACGCCCAGCACCGAGGCTACCAGGTGTCCCAAGACAGGCTCTCCCATCCCTGTCCTTGGGAGAGCCTTGCCTGGGGTGGGGGTGGGGGGCATTTCTCTGCCTGGAAATGTCGTGCATTTATGTGTTGGTGGGAGCCACAGGGCAAGAACGTTGTCTGACTCGCCTTGTGGGACAGTTTGGCAAAAAGTGTTAGTGAAAGTCAGAACTTCTTAGACTCTAACACAGGGGTGTCCAAACTTTTTTCAACGGTTTTCACCAAGGGGCGTATGCGGTAAAATACACAAACAGCTGGGCCACTCACTCGAGGTGAAGTACGTATTGTCTCACCTGGTTTATTTAAGTAAACTAAATATATTTTTGGAATTTGCTGCGGGCCAATTAAAAATGGGTTGCGAGCCGCAGTTGGCCCGTGTGCCACAGTTTTGACACCCCTGCTCTAACACCTGCTCCTCAAATCCTTAAACACCACACACTGTGAGCTCCAGGCTGGAACCCTCAAGCCTGCTTTAGCACATGGTGAGCTGGGGGCCACTGTTTCTGGCTACATGTACCCTGTTTTCCCGAAAATAACACCGGGTCTTACATTAATTTTTGCTGTAAAAGATGCAGTAGGGCTTATGTTCAGGGGATGTCATCCTGAAAAATCATGCTAGGGCTTATTTTCCAGTTAGGTCTTATTTTTGGGGAAACACGGTAGACAGTGGCCTGGTCACTGTGCAGTAAGAAGCTGTCTGGGGAAAGACAAGCCACTTGGTTATTAGCTCGTTGGGATGGCAGTGAATTGGCACCGCTCCTGCCAGGGGCTCTCCAACCAAAAGCACCCCCGTATTGGCTGTGCCTGCATGAGCTTTAGGGGCAGGGCCTGGCCACAGCTAGGGGAGTGGCCAGGGACCCTGCCCTGGGCCCAACCTTCCTCAGGACCTTGCACCTGGCTCTGGCCTGTGAGAGGAGCAAGAGAACCTCAGCCATAACCCGAGGGTGGGAGGATCCTGGGGGATCTGAAAACCCTGACTGGGGGTTTGGACAGTGAGGTCTGCTGGCCCCTCCCATGCATTCAGTGTGTGTGTGTGTGTGTGTGTGTGTGTGTGTGTGTGTACACACGTGGTGCTGGTTTGGTGACCTAGGTTCAACGCCCCTGGGGAGCCTACCTGGGCCCCACATAGAGGTCTAGTTGCAGTGGGGGTGGGTGGGCTGGGTCAGCAGCAACCCCCAGCCTATACTGCCAGAGGTATGGCCTGAGACCAGATATTTGTTTCCTGGGCTCAGTGCTTGGCTGTCGGAAAGAGCAGGAAGCTGGGGTGCAGCCTGTGCTGGCATCTGTCTTGCTGCAAGTCCCAGCACGGCCCAGAAAACAGGTCGGAGGCCATGCGTGGGCCACTGTGGTCCTATCCATCTGGCTGGGCTGCTGGAGGGGGCTGCTCTGTCAGGCCGCAGGCTCGTGGGGTCAGCTCATGGCGCAAGCTGTAGGGTCGGGCCTCCTCCCTCCACCCCGGGCTTCCGGCTGTATACTCGCTCAGGAAGCAGGCCCTGAGCAGAGCAGACTTTCCCTTGTGAGTTTCGTACAGTTTCTTTTGCCTTGGTGTCTCCCAGGGCTGACTCCTGCGTGCACCTGGGGCCCTCCTAGGATGCCTAGGGCCTGTGAGCTTTTAGAGGGCCTAAAAATTTGTCATGTGTCTGTTGGCTCCAAAATATAAAAAGAAAACCTCAAAATTATAATTAATGAATATTTTTCTAAGTATCATTATTTCAACTAGCTTCCTGCAACTCAGTTCCACTGTGATATAGTTATACCGAGATGCAATAAACTCCAAATCCTATGAACCAAATGCATGATCTACTCCTAGGATCAGAATTATGAAACTTATACAACCCCCTTCAAAAGTTTATCGCCAAAATTACACTTACTGTGAGAAGTGTGTATATTTTAATGTGTTTGGTGTGACACGAGGTGGGAACATCAAAACTCAGAGGCCTCAAGTCCTGCTCTCCCGGTACCTGCAGCCCTGGCCATAGCACAGCAGTCACATCAGAACAGGCAGGGAGGGATCCGAGGGAAGAAACACCCCTTCTCTCTCATTCCATCCTCTGATCTATAGCCAGAGCCTTGCATTGACCTAAGCAACTGGGATTCAGCCAGCAAGGGATCCCTGATTTTGTGATCTTTAGAGGTTGGCCTCCTGGGGCACAGAGCAAATGCGGGGAAAGGTGGAGAATGGATGGGTGGATATCAACGATAGAATAAGCAGCAGATAATGGCATCATTCTCTAAATACAGCTCTGGATCTCACTTTCCCCACTTAACATTATGTCTTGGATGGTTTTCAAAACTTTGGCACTTACAGATACACTTGATTTGTTTCATGCTGCAGAATATCCCTTTGCAGGATGTAATATCATTTTAAGTTACCAGTACCTGTATTGTTTCTAGTTTTTCTGCCATTACAAACCACATGGCAGCGCTGTACAAACCTCCTTCTGCCCTGCGGGTTCCTTGCGTGGGAGAGATGCCTAGGTTTAGACATGCTGCCTCTCTTTGTTGCTATCGACTTTCCCAAGCGAAAGCCCGTGTTCAAGGGCAGAGGGTTGGTTGGTGGTAAATGTCGGGGCTGGGGAGGTGGGAGTGAGAGGGTGTCAGGGACGGGAGCTGGTAGGTGTTATCTGCAGAGATGTTGGTTATTTTCCCAGTGCAAGTTGTCCCTCAGTAGCCTGCACACTGAGAGCTGGCAGAGCTGCAGGTGTGGGCTGCTAAGTGGCATCCTGTGGGTGCATGACACCCAGCCCCAGCTGTGAGTTGTACCAGGCACAGTGACTTGGCTTCCGCTGTTTCTGGAGTTTCAGGGTGGGGTGCGGCCCTGTGGACCTGCTGAGGATCTGAGCACTTTCCTGGCTCCCCAGCCAGGCTGATGGATGAGCTGAAACTTGGGGGGGCGGAGGGTGGAGTGGGTCCAGGAGCTGGGAGCTGGGGAAGTGCCTTCCCGAGGTGGGGAACCGGCAGAACCAGCAGGTTCTTTGCTCTGGGATAAGCTCCCTCCAGAGGGGTGAGGTCAGTCAAGTTGATGGGAGTCCCTGTTCTGCAGGGTAGAAACTGGTTCCCCTCCGTTTTACAGGCCTGCTTTAGGGATTAGGGCCCCAGATTTGGGGATTGACAGCAAATGACACGATTCACTTCTTGTCCTTTCCCAGGAAGGTTGGGCGCTTTATTGCCTAATTCTGCAGGTTCTTTGTTCTGCGGTGTGTCACCCAGGTCCCGCCCTCCCTGTCTGCCTTCTCCCACCTTCCCCACCCTGCACTGGGTTCCCACCAGAGGACTTGGCAAGTCACTGATGAGCCCCTCTGCCCCAGCAGCTCAAGGTGGGTTGTAAGCTCTGTCATCAGCTGTCCTGGGGACATGAGCTGACATGGTCAGCAGACATGGCAGGGCCCAGCTCTGCGGCTGGCCGGCCCAGTGGCTCTGCAGGGCTGCATTTGTCCTGAACACACGGGGAGGGGGAGAGAAGACAATTTGGACTCCTTCTGGCTCTTAGTCTGAGGAGACTCATGAGCCTCTGGTCCTGTGTCCCCCACCCAATGGCCTACGCTGTCCCCTCTGGGTACCATATCACTTTCAGTCCATCAGGGTGATTTTGGGTCCTTAACCACAGGTGTTCACAAAATGAAATAGAACTCCTTTTATCTATTATTCTATCTATCTATCTATCTATCTATCTATCTATCTATCTATCTATCTATCAATCTTTTTCTATTTAAAATTTTAAACCCAAATAAAAACTCACAGTGGTCTCCTAGGTGACAGAATTGAAATGACTCATGTTTTATTTCTTGGTCTTTACAGTCACAGTGTTTTGTCCTTTGCTTTGCATTTGCTGTTTAAACTCAGGAGTGTGGCGCCCCAGGAGCTCGAGACAAGAACTGGCTCTGAAGTCAGCTCCCAGGATCTGCCCCTTCACAAAGTTCTCTTGACAGGACCGTGTAGGACACCAACTGGATGACTGGGAGTTCTTAGCAACAATTTCCATGTAGAACACAATGTTGATTAAAAGCCAAACAATAAACATGAGCTAATTTGCAGCTTACATAATGTATATTACAAAAATCAGCAGTAACTGCAGCAAATGCTTACAACTAGACTTGGGGAATTTTTCAGGCAGCAGGATTTTACCACTGACGTGGTTTAGAATTGTTGGCAGACAATCATGATATAAAGCATACTTTCTAGTAGGTCTTATTGTTGCTTTTAAATCCTCTTACCGCCTGCATCTGGAGTGGGTGGCAGGTCACTGGTTTCTGAAAGGACCACCAGCCTGTGGTAACACTTGCTCTTTACTTCTGGCTGCCCTGGGAGTCCTTTTCCAGACTAGGGGTGTGGTGGGGGCTCTGGAAGCTGGTTGTTACACAAAATGGGTGCCTGGAGGCCTTTCCAGTCTTCTGAAGGCTAGGCTTTTGAACTGCAAAAGCCAGGAAAAGACTCCCTTTTCTGCCTTCCCCTGTCACTGCCCTTCCTTGGGGCCGCCTGAGTCAGGGGAAGAGCTGAGAGAGGAAAGGAAAATCAGAGAAAATAACACAGGTTAATCTTTCAAAAACTCTCTACTGCAACAGCTTAGAATGAATCTTTTCTGCTTGTACCCCTGGGGAGCCAGGTGGGCACAGGGCTGCTGTACCCACCATGGTGGTGAGGCCCAGGTGACGTCCTCGGCCATCTTTTCAGCCTGACAGCACGGCAGAAGCCAGAGGGCCAGGCCCCAGCCTTTCAGATCACCAGGTGGTTCTCTGCAGCTGCCTCTGGCTTGCAAGGGCCCTAGGGAACATGTGCACCACCCTCTTGTATCTTAGAGAAGGGGTCTCAGGCCCAGAGAGATGCTGGAAGTTCTGAGAAGTTGCACAGAGTTAGCGGCAGAAACAGGACTTGAAGCTGGGCCCGGTGACCCTCTCTCTGCCCAGGGCTCTTCCTGCTGTTCTGAACTGCAGAGCACAGCGCAGCTCGGCTTTCATTGCTCAGCTCTGAACTCACCCAACATCTTAGGAGCAAACGCACTGCATTGCGTTTATGCTCTAAACCTCACAGACCCTTGGGGCCTGTAAAAATGCTGAAAAACAACCACTGCTCTCTGTAATTCACTTTCTTCTAAAGTCACTGGTGGGTCTTTCCCGGATGGATTCAGAATGCCAGGAAATATGATAACTAGAGAACATGCATCCTTTAGTCCCAGAGGCTGGAGACGGAGAAGAATTGGTCGGGCAAGGGACAGTTGTGAGCAGCCTGTCCCACAGTGGCACAGGCCTGTGCTAGGCAGATGACCTGGCCTGAGGTGACAGAAAGTACGGGGGCTGCCTCCTTGGGCCTAATGGGGTTCATGAGGGGCAGCATGGGGTTCATGTCCAAGATTAGGGTCTCCGCCCACAGTGCCCTCATGAGGTCAGTTCTCCCCAGAGCAGCCAGAGTGATCTTTTAAAAAATGTAAACCAGGGGCAGACGGGTGGCTCAGTTGGTTAGAACGCGAGCTCTGGGCAATGGGGCTGCCGGTTCGATTCCCACATGGGCCAGCAAGCTGCACCCTCCACAACTAGAAAGAAGTCAATGAGTTGCTGTTGAGTCCTGGAAATACACACTCTTCCCCAATAAAGTCCTGTTCCCTGTCCCCAATTAAAAAAAAAAAAAAAAAGCCAGCAGGGCCAGAGCCGATGTGCTAGATGAGGCTCAGGACCTCAGCCAGGGCCCTTCCACACAGAGCCGTGTGTGCAAAGGGGCGTTTGGGTTTAACTGGGTCCCAGGACACTACAAAATGCATTAAACGGGTCAAGGGCAGGCTGTGGGGGAGGCTGGAGTGGGGGAGTGGGCATGGAGGGCGGAAGAGCATCCAATGACTGGTGGGCCCAGGGGAACAGGGTTTGTTGGGGATGGGGATGGGCAGAGCCAGGTACCAGTCACACAATTCGATTCACCGAGTGTGGGGACAGAGCCAGGAGTGCAGTTTCCAGGCTCTCGGCCTCACGTGGAAAGGTGCTGGCTCGGGTAGTAAATGGCCATCAACTGTGCTTGGATGGCCATCAGCTGTGATTAGTTGGCTGTCAGCTGTAACCAGTGAGCCATTGGCCACTAATATAACTGCTGTGGCTACGCTAGCAGCAAATGGGGGCTAGCAAGAAGGTGGTGGCTGAGCTAGTAAGAGCGGATTGCAGTTAGCAAGTGGGGATGGTTGGCAGAGAGAAGTGGATGGCAGGTTGTGGATCGTGTGGCTCCTGCTTCCTGTGTCTCCAACCCAGCTGCCAGCGAGAATACAGTGGTATGACTCCCCTACCTATGGCTCCGTGGGTGTTCCTTTTTGGCCTCACCATGTCCTGCGTTCTTATGTGGGGAGCGGGAGCTGAGACCCTGCATGACACCCAGCGTGACACTGAGTCTTCTAGAAGCACCACCCTGAGGATGGGTGGGGTGGGCTTGGGGTGGAGTTCGAGTTCGTTGTTATTTCTACTTTGTGGTCATGGCCATTATGTTTGTTAAATGAATGTGAACTATCCCCTTACTGGGCTCATGAACTTGGATTCAGACAGGGACACCACCCGCACATACACACCCACAAGGGCCTGGACCGTCCTCTGCCTCCCCAGCTCTGTCTGCCTGAGCCTGGCTCTGCCCTCAGCCCCACAGGCCCCTTATCATCAGGTGGTAGAGTCGCCTAGAGAAATGGCCCCCGAGGGGAGACCTGACGCTGGTGACCCGGGTCGTCCTGCATCCCCCTTCTGCTTGTGTGGTGCTCAGCTCCTCACCGCCCCGTCGCTGCTCCCCGTGCCCCCTTCCCCCCGAGGCCCTAACCTGCTGGAGCCTCTGCCCAGAGAACCTTCACAGTGACGGAGCTGACCCCTCTCCCCCAACAAGGGGGACCCCCTAACCCATTGAACTGGCTAATGGGGCATGGGGGCATTCTGGTGGGCCCTGCCTCTGGGCTGGGGTTTATGAGGGGGTAGGGTTGGCTGTGCTTTCCTAGGTCTCGGGGTGGCTTTGCTCCAAACATTGTGACCAGGGCTGAGGCACGGGCTGCATAATCCAGCCTTCCTCAGGTGTCCCCACTTGTTAGGTTGTAAAGTCACATCTCTCCAAGCCTCGAATTTCCCATTGAAAATGGGCATAGCACCAGGCTGGCAGAATTGTTGGGGTTAGAGTGTGTTAGTGGCAACACATTTGGCCTTGGACACTCCTTGTTCTGACCCCAGAGTTAAGGAGCCCTGCGGTCTGGCCCCACCTCTGGGAAGCAGCTTTCCTGGGCCCAGGGGACTCATCAGGCCTTCCTCATGGAGGCTCTTTCTGCCAGGAGCTGAGCTCACAGGGCAGGCCTCAGGGGCCACATATCAGTTTTTCTCCCTTTCCTGGGAGCTGGTCCAGAGACAAGGGGAGGGTGTCTGGTTTTCATCGTGTGGCTGTCGCTAATTCCTTTGGAATCTGAGCTTCTTTTTAGAAGGAGAAAGATGCACTTAACTGGTTGAGACCCAGCTTGGTGCTGAGGACCACGTTCTGGGCTCGGACTCAAGCAGAGCTGGATTTGAAGCTTACCTGGGCCACTTCCTAGCTGTACGACAGGGTACTTATCGCCTCTGTGTGTTGAGGGCCCCAGCTGGAAAATGGAAGTAACTATTTCTGCTCTGCCTACTCCACAAAGTAGAAATTGATGTGAAAGTGCTTTGTAAACCATAAAAAGGAAAGTGGGGTTCTTCTTTGTGTTGGCAACGTAGTATGTGGGGCTCGGCTGGGGGCCCCCGCCCCACACAGAACAGCCAGGCCGGCTGGCTGAGGAGCTGGTCTACACGTCAATAATCGTCAAAGCAACCTTTGGGTCCATGGAATGGAGGGCCATTCTAGGAGCTGCTGGCTGGTGACCCCAAAGAGTGGCAGAGGCTCTTCTGAGGGTTCACTCTGGTTGGCATGGTTTGGGAATGAAATAACACAATAATAATAGTTCACACTTACCGGGCACCTACTGTGTGCCAGGCACACTTCTAAGAATTTTCCGTGTATTAAGTAATTGACCCTCTGAGGGAGGTAACTATTATTCCCCCTTTAAACACCTTTAAGGGTGGAAAGGCACTCTGGGAGAGGGAACTGGGGAAACCTCGTGCATGCTGGGGGCAGTGGGGCGCTCTGCCTGCACCCCTGGTGCCTTGGAAGCCCGCTGAGGGATTCTGGATTGACACTGTCAGCAGCAGGAACCCCAGGCTCTTGGGTGGGAGGAGGGGCCGTGATGGACTAGCTGCGGGGTGCAGAGTCCAAGGAATGAGGTGGGGTTCCTCCTTCTTTTGTCTTCATACTTGAGCACAGGCCAGGCTGCCACAAAAGTGGCCCCCATGGGAAGACTTGATGCCAAGACAGGCTCAGAAGCTGAGCCATGTGTGGTGCAGAGGCCTGAAGTCTCAGAGCCTGGGTAGGCTCGGGTGGCAGCCAAGGGGCCTGGAATGGTCCTGCATGTGTCAGACCCCTTCCTGGGAGCTGACCCCTGGCGGGTTTTACGGGAGCCTGGACCGTTCTGCCCACACCGGCAGGACAACGGTGACTTCCCTGGTCAAGGGCTGGCCCAGCTGGGTGGTAGGGCAATGGCCCCCATGGTCAGAGACAGGAAGCAGTGCTGGAACCATTTCTCTCAAATAAAATGGAGGCCACCGCAGAGCTGGCCATGGCTGAGGCTTTCCAGGCTGAGAATTCAGGTGCAAACACACTGTGGGGTGCTCTGATAATATAAAGGTAGACTCGTCATACCCCCAGGAACTGGCTATTTTCTGTGGCACATCCACGTAAGGACTTGGGGCTGGGAGTGATGGGTGTGTGTGTGGGGAGATTCAGTTCTGCAGGGTGCCCCTCCCTGCGTCCTGACCATTTCTGCTTGAGAGCAGTTGTCAGACACGCTGGAATTTCCAAGGAAGACAGGGACAGGGTGGGGAAGGGCTTGGGGGGAAGAAGCGGCAGTTTTTAGTCATGAGACATCCAGGGCGTGATATCTGTGCAAGAGCCAGAGGTAAGATGAATGCAGATGGCAGGGAAGATTGGGGAGGCCCCGGGAGAAAAGCCTGCGATCCAGGCTGAGGTCACTGGGGAAGCATGCTGAGTGGGCCCAGGGGAGGAGAGGGAAACAGGTGGAAGGGAACCCATCTTGATCTTTCTTACTTTTTAAAAGATTAAATACTTGATGTCTGACTAGAACGTTGGGAGAGAGTTCAGGAGTTCAACCCCCCAGGGATCTGGCACTGGGTAGACAGTGGGAACGTTGTTCTCGGAGGCCCAACCACCCTCGCCTCTGTCCTCATCCCACGGTAAATGTTCCTGGATTTGGTGTGAGACTGGCACCCACATGCGTGAATCTGTAAATACTCCCGAAAATTGCCCTTTGTCCAGGAGGCACTGGGGTAGCTCGTGCTGTGTGGCAGGACAGGCCTGGGGAAAGGCTGGTGAGCACAGCTGGGGAGGAAGTGACCTGGCAAGAGGCAGCCAGGGAGGCGCTGAGCAGGAAGGCTGGTGGGCCGGTCCTTTCCTGGTGGCGCAGTGAACTCGCTCCCCACGGTTCTTCGACTCCAGCTCACTCTTTGCCAAACTTCTGGGTGGCGCCTTGTGCTTTCAGCACAACCCACATTTCCCCTTCCAAACCTTAAGGCCAGTTCTGTTGCCACAGCCCAGCGCTGTAGGCTTCTGCTGTGGAAGGGACGTTAACATTTCTGTTTGAAATGGCCTGGCACCCAGCCCCTGTGACATGTTCTGGCCAAATGCTCACTTTATCCCATGAGGGGGCAGCTGACAAGCCGGCAGGTGTGACACTGTGGGGCAGCAGGCCCAACTGTCCAAGTTAGAAAAAGGCGTGTGACTTGTTAGAAGAGACCTAGGGGCACAATCAGCAATCCAGGCAAGGGACAGGGTTGGACAATCTTGCTAGCAGGGGCATTTTTGAGAAAACTGGAGAAATTTGAATACTATTACATAACGCAAAAGTTTGACGTGGAAAATAGGATTATTAAGTGAAAAAAAGCAAGTATGGTATGATCTTATTTTAGAAAAATTACTCATGAATACACAATAAAGTGTTAATAGTGATATTCACTGGGTGATAGGGAATATTTCCCCTTTTTTCTTATTTTTGTGGGTCTGTTTTCTGTTATTTAAAAATTTGTGTTCTTGGGCTGGCCTGGTGGCTCAGGTGGTTTCCTAACGCCGAGGTTGCCAGTTCGATTCCCACGTGGGCCAGTGAGCTGCGCCCTCTACAGCTAAGATTGTGAACAATGGCTCTTCCTGGAGCTGGGCTGTTGTGAGCAGCTGGAGGTGGGAGTGGGCTGCTGTGTGCTGTCAGGAGTAGCTGGCAGCCAGCTGACCGATGACTGGCGACCAACTGCCTCAGCTGGGGGGGGGGAAGGGGGGAACACAAGGCTCATAACACCAGCATGGGCCAGACTGAGAAACAATGGCTTGAACCGGAGTGTGGGGGGGGAGGCTTAAGAAAGGAGGGGGGAGTTTGTTCTTATTTTTCAAATTTCTACAATGCACATCTATCCCTTTTATTGTATGAAAAGGTTGTTTTTAACTTAAAAATGTTTTGTAAAAAACTGCTACCCTGCAAGAGAACACAGGGATTGTCTGAACCAGGCTGTGTTCCGTGGTGGGGCCTTGGTCTTATAGGATGGGAGGAACCAACCTCTTTTCTCTTCTGCTCCCAGCCACAGCTTGGAACCCAAACCCCACTGAGCTCTGCACAGGCCCAGAAAGTGCTGATAACTGCATAGCCAGAAAGAGTTAACTCTGAGATGATCAGGGATTGAAAAAAAGAATCCACTTCATTTTAACCGTGGGTTGAAAAAGAAAGCAGGATTTGAAGGATAAAGTTGCCAAACATGCTGTTCCTGCCTGCTTGTCACTTGGAGCCCTCCTCGGACTGTCCCTCAGTCTTGGTGAGTGATGTGATAAGGACCGTCCTGTGAGGGCTACGGGATTTGGGAACAGGGAGGCTGAGATAAACCTTAGTTTAACCAGAGTGGAATGAATGCCCTGGAGGAAACTCTAGTTTCTCTGGGCCTTTTTCCATCTTTCCAAAGGGCACAATCGTCCCTGTGGCTCCCCTCACACACCTTTAGTTTCTCGCAGTAGACGAGTCCCCTGACACGACGGCTCCCCTCTTTGGGGTGGGGGGCAAGGCAGAAAGGCTGCTCGCCCATTTAGCAGTATTTATACTCTGGATGGAACGGTTCATGGGCACCCACATCCACTCGCGACCCCAACCTCTTCCCAGGCCCACTCCTAGCCCTGCTTCTGCCTGGGTGCTTCAGCCCAGCACCCATTCTCAGAGGTCACGCCCACGCCTCTGCAGAGAGGAGGGACGAGGACACCTGTATTCTTCTTAGCCAGACAGGCTCTACGGGGACACTTCCTTGTTCCCTCAATTGCTACAAAGTCTGAACGCAGTGATGGTTTTGGGCTGACGGGAGGACTGCAGAGGTGTGGGCTGCAAGGTCAGTGTTCCCTACCAGCTTCCCACACACCGGCCATTTCTGAGGAGAGGGAAAATGACTAGGCCTGGAGCGTGTCCCATTCCCCCGCCACCCTCAGACCTTATCAACCCTCATGCTAGAAGGGTACATCTAGAAAGAACATTATTTGAAAAAAAAAAAAAGCACTTATTTTGCAACAGCTACAAGGTCAAAGCCCTTCCTTCCCAGGACTCGTGCTTCCAGCCGACGGGTGGGTTGACCACAGCATCTCCTGCTCGGGCAGGTGCCGCTCTCGGCTCTGGCCCCGAACATGCTTATCATCCCACCACTTGGGCACGTTTAGGCCAAATTACACTTTATCTGTCTTCTGGGCTGGAAGGAGCATCCGAGGGGACAGGCTGGGGCTGCCTGAGCATGCTCACCGTGGGGTCCCCAGCATCTGGCAGCAAGCGGGCAGTGTGCAGCTGGCGTCAGGGGTTTGAAGAGCCAGAGGCAAGGCAGACTTCGACTGGTTCTGTGGGCATTTGTTGGTGTTTGTGTTTTGGACAATTCTGTTCTAAAATAAATTGTAGTATTTGGAAGAACTAAAGGTTGGGAACAAGAACGCTCTTTTGGTTCTGTATTTTCTGAGTAGATTGTTCTGATCCAGAATCAAGATGAATTATGTCTCCGCTGGGCTGCTGAAACCCTTGGAAATTTTATAGTTTGCTGCCCTCTTGTGGTTCAGAGTGATAAAAAGATTGCCATTCTCTTCCAGAGAGCTTGTTCAGTTATTTGACAGTTACAGAGCAAGGCCACCGGACAGTGTGGGGCAAACGGCACAACCACACGTGGTCTCTGCTTATGCAGTTCCCAGGCTGGTGGAGGTGCCTTTTCACAGGACCAAGGTCTGAGGGCAACAAGACACACCTGTGCTTGCACAGAGGGGCTGCGGAACCCTTACCTAACTAGGCTGCTTGGCCAGAGACGGCAGGGGGCCCCAAGCTGTCAGGGGGGGCCCCAAGATGAGCCACTTCCCCCAAGGTGATAATGAGTCACTTCCCTTGTGAATGGCAGAGCTCACAGCACAAATCAGGTCTTTCAACTGGCCTGTCTTACCCTCCTTCCTTCCTTTGTCCTTTTCTGCTCAGTGATCCTTCTCCAAAAAACCGTCTCTCCTTTTTCAACCCCTAATGCGAGTCTGCTTTGCCTCCTGTGAGGGGCTGAATTGTGTCCCCTCAAAACTCCTATGTTGAAGGCCTAACCTCGACTTTATTTGGAGATAGGGCGTTTGAAGAGGTGATTACGTTAAAATGCGCCTGTTGGGGTGGGCCCTAAGTGAATCTGCTTGCTGTCTCTCTGTGTAAGAAGGGAAATATGGCCACAGACATATAAAAAGAAAAGGCCATGTGAGGACACGGGCACAAGGCAGCCATCTGAAAACCAAGGAGAGAGGTCTCGGGAGACACCAAATCTGCTGACACCTTGATCTTGGACTTCCAGCCTCTTGAACTGTGAGAGAATAACTTTGTGTTTAAGCCACTGTTTGTGATATATCTGTTGTTGGCAGCCCTGGCAAACTAATACACCTGCTAACATAACAAAATACTTATTTCTCAAGGGTAGTTGCTGCCTACCGTGTTTCCCTGAAAATAAGACCTAGCCGGACCATCAGCTCTAATGCATCTTTTGGAGCAAAAATTAATATAAGGCCCAGTCTTATTTTACTATAATATAAGACCAGGTATAATATAATATAATAAAATATAATACCGGTCTTATATTAATTTTTGCTCCAAAAGATGCATTAGAGCTCATGGTCTGGCTAGGTCTTATTTTCCGGAAAACAGGGTATTGAGTTTTTCAAGGACATAAACACGCAGATGTGTTTTTGGTCAGTTTCTGTATTTGCCCATGAGATCCTTGAAATAAACATTAAGCAGTTTTTAAATTTCATTTAATCTTCATAGTGGTCTGTTTCACAGATGAAAAAATCCCTAGAAGTTAACTTGCCCAGGGTCACTATCAGGATTCAAACTCAGTTCTGCCTCCAAGTGCCATCTCTTTCTCTTTAGTTCAGAGGAGCTGGGTGGGCACGGGGAGGGTCATGGGACAGAAGTGAGAATCATGGAACTGTCTGGTGTGAACGATGGTAAAGCTGCCAGAAGACGGATGCTCGCAAGTGCCAGTTCGGTGTTTTCCTTAACCCATTCAGGAAAAGCTCAACACTTCTGAAAAATCCTGGCATACACGAGGCAGGACGGGTTGCCATAGCCACACACCACCCTTACCCTGAAAGGTTTCTTTAACTGGCACACCTGTCTGAACTGACAGACCAAGGGGAGCTCATGTACATTCTGGTCTTTGTCAACAGTGACTCCTAACCACACTGTCATTCTTTCAAAATACATTTTATTAGTGGCACATGGAATTTAAAGTTAAGCAATTTCTTTCCAGAGAGAAGGTAAGTCCTGACAGACTAAAAAAGCGAGCAGGCATGTCACAGCAGAAATACTATTCCAGTGTCACGAGATATGAATAGGAATACTCGCCAGCAGGGAAATCACTTTCTCTACCTTGCTGACCACACTGTATTCACACTCTACTCAGTTTGGGGGGCGGGACCCCCAGCACTGGGCAGCATGGGAACGCACTAAGTCAGTCAGTGGAACCTCCACACGCTACAGCCCTCCCTGTTGCAGGAGAGGTGCAGAGCTTGCGAGCCCCATCACCTGCTGTGAGGACCCAGAGGGTGTGCGGCCGTGGGAAAACACCAGTGAGCGGGCTCCTGTGAGCCCAGGAAAACCCTCCGACTTGAAGGAGCTCTGCACAGTCTCCTGATCACCCTTCATCTCCAGATCAGGGAGCTGCGGGATACCAGAAGGTCCTTTTAAAGTACCTAGAAACATCTACATTAGTAGTCAGAGAAGATCTGAAGTCTCTTAGAAAAATCAGTGTTTTTTAACTCAGAGTGTCTTTCACCCAGTATTCTTCTGATTCCAAATGAAGGCTGAACGCCTTGAGGCCCATGAGGCCTTCTCCCATTCGCTCTGGGTTCCTGTCTCACTTTCAGGTCCCTCTACTGGGTGCTTTCCTTCGCACTGTGCCCCTTCACGGGGTCCTGTGGGAAAATGCAACCAGCAGAGCCCTGGCGGCAGCTGTGTCACTGCTGTGGGTGGGCACACGCCGCACCCAGGCAGCTTCTGTCCGGTTAAGCTCATGTCTCTTCTTTTTGACCTAAGACAAAGGGGACGATCTACGAGAAAGGCTCAGTAGTTTGTCCTCTCTGCTAGTCTTATTTTGATTTTAATACAGGCATTTTTCTCAACACTTCGGTCCACACCTCACCAAACATTCAGATAAGATACTTATTGATCAAGGCAACAAAATGAGTGACAGACTATAGAATTTTTCCATTTCTAGATCTAATTGAGTAAGCTAAGTCTCTACAACAGAAAACTGTACTTTACCTCCAAGCTAGCATCTAGAATACAATCTTCCAGGGGCTTAGGGCAGGTCAGTGGTACTGGTTTCGCAGAGATCAATGCCGGAGTGCACCTTGCCGTCCTTGGCGGCCGCCCAGGGCATGGATGCAGAGGTCCACTTTACTGCCCAGTCTCCTGCTTTGCTGACCAAGATGACACCACCTAAACCTTTGAGTTTTGACTTCATATAACCCAATGACAGGTCAGCAGCCTCTTCTAACGTCTTTCCTGAAAACAAGGAAAGGTTGAGAGACAACACATATTATGTAGAAAGGAATCTGGGGACTTTTTCATCTATTTTTAACAGTTTCCATTCATTTGTCTCCAGAGTATGAACTTGTTCTACATACCTTGTTCTACGTGGAAGAGAGTGAGTCTGGCCAGATTCACCTTCAGGATGCTTTCCCCATGCCCTGTTGTTGAAATAGCTCCAATTTCATTGTCAGCGTAACCTCCAGATCCTGCTCAAAGAAGGAGATTGGTTCCAACTGAGCAATAGTCAAGAAATTCAAACACACATCACCAGTCTAATGCTACATAATATTAAATCCCAAAGAGTACCAAAATGCAGACAAAGGTCAGATTAGTAGCCATTACCTTGGCATGCAAAGGTGGACTAGCAAGCACCATGTGACTGCCCTGAAATCAGGAGGATGAAGGGAGCCTGGGGTCGGCGGGTAGGCCTGAGCTTTCATGGAGTAGGTACACTGGGACAGGTCCGCCTCTGCCTCAAATCTACCTGGTCTGCAGACTGAACCATACACGACGACTCCCACCCCTACCACTCACTCACTCCTGGGAATTAGTGCGCTTTAATCTTAATGCAAATAACATTTTAATTAGTACTATTTCTGTAGTAGCAGTGTGTCACGTTCATAGCACTCAAATCTAATAAACGCAAACTTAAATTTTCAGCTTTCTTAGTTCGCTAATTGGCGCCCGTGCCTGGGAAGAGGTGATGTGTACTTAACCCTTTGGGAATAAGTCTGCAGATTCTGGAACTGGGGCTAGAGAGGAGAGAGAGGCACTACGGGTAGCTTGGGGACAACCTTGGCACCCTCTATCTCCATTTCCTCTTACCCAAGTCATCCCAAGAGACATGCAATCTAGGAAAAACAGAATACCCACTAGATACAAATGCCCTCTCAAAGCAGTGCCCTAAATAACCCCTCCCAACCCAACCGCCACTCCCAGAAATCCTGACGCTGCCACCAAGAGGAAGGAAATGAAGAAACAGGAGAAGGGTAGAGAACAGAGAATGTGAACTTGATGCCGGGAAGAAAAGAGGGGGCAGTAGCCACCCATCAAGGCTACCTATACACGGAGTGTCCCCAACTCGGCCAACCATTTTATTCACGATGCCCCCTGTCGAGGTTGCGTAAGCCACGTTTCCTTTGCAGTCCAAGGCAACAGCACCCACGGTTCCCAAGTTTCTGCCAAAAAAAAACAGAAAAAAGTGACAGGCTGAAATGAGAAACATTCCCCCAAGTAACAATGTAGCTTAATACCCTGTAAACTGCCACACATATAGAATACACTTCAATTCCAATATTCCCAACTCCCGGAAGTGGCAGAGAGCCTGTTTTCTTTTCAGTCTTCATGTCACTTAGATTGCTAGACATTCCTTTAGACCTCAACTTGAAGAATAAGTACATCTAGTCCCTGCACCACCATTTTCTGGCTGTGTGACTTTATTCTGTTTCATTTTCCCCATCTATAAAATGGGCATAAAAATAACTGAGTGCACCTCAAACTTGAGTGTGCGTAAGAATTCCCCGAATCCCCAGGCTCATCTCCAGAGATCCTGAGTTGGTAGGTCCAGGGTGGGACCCGTACCATGCATTTCTGACAACCTCCCAGGAGATGCTGACGCTGCCATCCAGACCCCACTTTGCCTGCTTCACAGTGCTTGCTGTGAAGATGAATTAAGGTAATTTCCCTCCTAACATTTTATTATAAAATTTCAAGTTTAAAAAGCTTAAGAAATTGCACGGTAACAGCCACATACCCACTACCCTTACTCTGTAATGAGCTATACTTGAGACACTTCTATAAGTGTTGAGACACAGCAATGAACTAAATGGACAAAGTCCCTTCTGCTATGAAGCCTGCATTTGGGGCCGAGGATAACAGAGCAATAAAAGCTTCAGGTTTTAGTGAATAGCAATAAACATGAAGATTACAGCAGCCTAAGGGGAGAGCAATGGTGGAGGTGCTGTTTTATATAGGGACTCTCTAAAGGAAGTGAGGGGCACGTCATGCTGGTTACTGGAGAAGAACATTTCCGAAGCAGGAACATCACTGCTAAGTTCATGGAATTTCAAGGCCACTGTAGTGGGAGAGAATCAAGTGAGGAAGAGAGTGCCAGAGGGATGGCCAGCAGCCAGCATGAAGGCTCGGACAGGTGGGTGACCACACATCCTGGGTGCCTGGGACAGTCCTGATTTATGCCTGTTGTCCCGGCTTAATCAACAGTGCTCCCTTCACTCTCAAAATGACGTTCCAGTTTGAACACTAAATCACACGGTCATCCTCCTTATAGGCCACTGTAAAGGCTTTTACTGAATGAGACGGGAAGACACTGGAGAGTTTGAGCTGAGATGTGTCAGGGTGTACGTTTTAAAAATAATTATTCCCACCGCTACACCCATCCACCAAATGGCTAAAATTAAAAAGACACATCAAGTGTAGGCAAGGATGTGCAGGAACTGGAATTCTCTTTCCCTACTACTGCAAATGTAAACTGGCATTTGGAAAACCATTGGACAGTATCTATGAAAGCCAACTCAGCAAGTATACGTCTACATTTTTGTCCAAGACACATGAGGAGACATGTTCACCACAAGTGTACAAAAATGTTCATAGCAGTACTATTTGTAATAACAGAAAACTGAAAGGACACACATGTCCACTAAAGGAAAACAAATTGTGATACAGTGATGACATGGAATACCATACTGCTATATGCAACAAATGGATGAACCTCAGAAATATGATGAAAGAAGGCACCCAAAAATGTACATATTATAGGACTCCATTGAAATAAAATTCAAAAACAGGCGACGCTTATCGATGGTGTTACTAAGTGGTTACCTTGGAGGGAAGGTAGCGAACGGGAAGGGGTCTGAGGGGGAGCGTCTGGCAACGCTCTTATTTCTTGCTCTGAGTGTTGCTTACATGAGGTGTGCACTCTGAAATTTCATCAAGGGTATGCTGTACAAGTTTATCTTAAAAGAGTTATTCTGGCTATTGTGTGCTGACTGAGGGAGACAAGAGTGGAAACAGACCAGTTAGGAGGTTTGGAGACGGTGGTTTGTTAGGGTGGTTTCAGTGGAAAAGGTGAGAAGTAGGTGGGACTTGGGATATTTTGAAGGCAGAGCTGATAGAATTTGCAGATGGACTGGACGTGAGAGAAATCACAAACAACTAACTCTACGGCTTCTGGGTTCAGGAACTGAGAGGCTGCAAGAAACATTTACTAAAATGTAGGAGGCTATTAGGAATAGGTTGGTGTGCATGGAGTGGGGTTAGATGGGGAAACAAAAAGTTCAGTTTTGGACACAGCTTGAGGTACCTGTTAGGCAATCACATGGGCAGTGTGAATCGTGGCTAGACAGTCAAGGGGTTAGAAAGAGACACTCGGCATTGTAATTAGAAGAAAACAGGAGCCCTGTCTTCCATCATTCACAAAAATCAACTCCAGATAGCTAAAGAGGAAAATGTACAAGGTAAAACAAAATTCTTCAAGAAAATCTAGGGGACTCTGTCTCAGGGTAGGGGATCCTTCTAAGTTTCTAGTCTTACAAACTATACAAGATGTAGAGTACATATTTGATTATAAAAAATAAAAATTTGTATATGGCAAAATACCATAAGCAAAGTAAAAGCAAGATTAAAAGCAACAGATTTGGGAATTTTTTTTTTTTTTTTTTTAACAGAGAGGATAGCCTTAAGACTGATAAGGAGACAAAACAACTAAAGAGAAAAAATGATTACAGGACATAAATAGGCAAATTCATTGCAAGGAATGACCCCAAAACAAATGCAAAATGCTGGAACTTGTTAACAGTGACATCGTCATCCTTCCTGTGACCTCCCAGGCACTGCCGGTTACAGGTCCACCCCTACTATCTGCAAGGGTTGAGGCAAGAATACAAATACAAATGGAGGTCCATACACCACGTTTACTATTTAGAAGTTATAAATATGTTCTATCCTCTTACTCTGATAAATGTATCTTGAAAAATATTGTAAAACTGTGACTTTTCTATGACTGAAAGTTGACTTCATTATTTATTATTGTACACACCTGAATCCTTGGAGGAGCAGCTGGTGATGCCTGGATGAGTGAAGACAGACAGGCAGACACACACACACACACACACTCACCATAAATTATGATGTATTTATTTCATAAAATCACTTTTCCTGGCCTCATTTCAGGGAGCACTGATTATGTTCTTATAATCAACACTGCCATACAACATGCATTCTATAGATAAAGTGCCAAATAAGACAATGTAGTTCTTAGCAAGTTTTTAATTAATTTTAATTTGGAGAAGCTTTACTCTGCTGAGGCAGTAGCAACTGGAATTATCAATACAATTCTTAAAGCAATATTTAGATTTGGAAACGAGTCCTGATTTTAACATTACCATACTCAACTGCTACATGGGGTTACACATGATAAATTGTTATCACAGAAGATATTATTAACTATTTTAATTTGATCACACAAGTCACAATCACTTATTGTAGTAATTTTCTTAAGCAGTTTTTTTTTTTTTTTTAATTGGGGAAGGGGAACAGGACTTTACCGGGGAACAGTGTGTATTTCCAGGACTTTTTATTGGGGAACAGTAGTGTGTTTTTCCCATGACTCATCAGCTCCATCCAAGTTGTTGTCCTTTCAGTCTTAGTTGTGGAGGGCGCAGCTCAGCTCCAGGTCCAGTCGCTACTGTTAGTTGCAAGGGGCGCAGCCCACCATCCGTTGCGGGAGTCAAACCGGCGGCAACCTTGTGATTGAGAGCCCGCACTCCAACCAACTGAGCCATCTGGGAGCTCAGCGGCAGCTCATTGACTTCATTCTAGTTGCGGAGGGCGCAGCTCGCTGTTCCATGTGGGAATCGAACCGGCTGCCTTGTTGCCCGGAGCTCGAGTTCTAACGAACTGAGCCACTCGTCCGCCCGTCTTAAGCAGTATTTAGATCCATGAAGAATATTTTAAGTTCTTTCAAATTTCAGTGCTGGTATATTATAAAGAAAATAGAAAATAAGAGTATGTTGTTGGATTTTGTTAGTCTCTCTTCAAATGATACTGTACTCTGATATATAACGAACAGAAAAATAGCCTCTATAGAAACTGGTTTCAGGATTATTTGTGTAAGAAATCTTCTCCAAGTTAAGCAAATAGTTTTGTTTCCTTGTTTCAATTTCCTTATATTTTATTGGAATGTCATTTTTCTTGCATATTTCATATGCAGCTTTGGTTTTGTTTCTCCACAATTAAAAAAATATTTTTAATCCTTTCAAAAGTGAAATAGCCAAACAGATTTTTTCAAAGCTTTTGTTAAGCTTACAAACAGAAATGAATAGTTCATACTAAATAACTGTAGATAGCATAATTTCAAAATTAATTTCACTTTCTGTTCAAGTCCATGATTTGCTCTTTGAGAACCTTCTGTTGTTTTGCTGAACCCTTCTTAACTAAATTACTTTAACAGCATTTAGTTGGTATTCCCACTATATATCTGAGATTCATTAAAAAGTCAGCTATGAGTTTCAGCAAGCTGTTCCATCTTTGGGCATCTCTAGAAAATCTTGTATTGGACCCTCTCTTGTCCCACAACTGGCACAGCTGAGGGTATGTCTACTACAAACAAATTCAAACTGTGAGCTGTATATGTCATAGAATACTTCTGGACTTTGGCCAAACTTCATGCTTATGTACCGTTTACCAACATGTTAACTCTATTATCAGACTTGCCTTTGATAGATTTAAAAATTAATTTTAGTCTAAGATAAAAAGATTTTCCCATTCTTCTTTTCATTTGAAACATGTACTTTAAAAAGCAGGTATGAAAGCCAATGAAATGCTCATTGATTTAGACTTGTTTTTCTTCTCCGATAGTGCAATGATGGATATAATATTAGTTGTTCAATGTGTCTTCTCACCATGGAACATGCTAGTTCAACTGAGTATTTTATTTAAAAAATTTTATATATGATTTCACCTCACTTATTCTCCATTAATCTGTCTGAATTCTCTATCCTAGATAGTAATCATTAGTTTCATTATTATTTGTCCTAATTACGTTTGGCATTTTATGAAATTTTGAACTGTTACTAAACTTAGAAATTTTTCCATTGTTTTTTGTAAACACTGTTGACGGTGCCATGAAAAGCATCATTAGGCGAAATACTGGACACATCGTGTTATTCTTTCAAGAATGTTACACTGATGTTTTATATTGCTGTCTTTTTCTGGTATTATCAATTGTCTGTTAATTCAGCCGTTTCCCCTCAATTCTAGTGCCTGCACGTATGCTTTCTTGTGTGATTCTTCGCGATGAGAAAAAAGAACTTGTGATGTCCTCTTTCTGAATTCTATGTGGGTCATCCTGGAAGAAAACCACTTACTTTTATTTATTTATTTATTTATTAAAGATTTTATTGGGGAAGGGGAACAGGACTTTATTGGGGAACAGTGTGTACCTCCAGCACTTTTTTCCAAGTCAAGTTGTTGTCCTTTCAATCTTAGTTGTGGAGGGTGCAGCTCAGCTCCAGGTCCAGTTGCCGTTGCTAGTGAGCCCGCGCTCCAACCGCGGAGCCCACTATCCTTTGACTCGAGGAATCAAATTGGCAACCTTATGGTTGAGAGCCCACTGGCCCATGTGGGAATCAAACCAGCAGCCTTCGGAGTTAGGAGCATGGAGCTCTAACCGCCTGACCCACAGGGCTGGCCCCCCACTTACTTTTATCGTTTCGTTTCTAAAAATGTAAGCAGACCACTTCTTGAAGATTTTTTCTTTTTTCCTTTTAGCTTTTTTTCCTTTTACGAGATCCACTTTAGTATTCTATCAAAAGCTTGACTTACACTCATTTTTCAATAATTAGGGATTAAAAAGTAAAGTGTAATTATATTAAAAGTGTATAAAATTAGAATATATTTTCATGAAAAATAAAGAGCAAATAAAAAAAATAAAATTTGCGGGTATAATTTCAAATAGTTTTTTCCTAAAATATACAAAATCATCTAGTAATGTTAAAGTCAAAACATGAATTATAATTAATAACATTTTAAATCAAAATTACTTAAAAGTTGAAATTTTAACATTGTACTTTTGAAAATTTTACTAAGTCTTTTAAATGTTTTTGTAAGAATAAAACCACTCATAATTTTCATATTCAGTGTCCATGTGGTTGCCGACATAAAGAGCTGGCTCTTCTCACAGGTTCTGTCTAGCCTTGCGCGTCTGATGCAGCAGGTACCAGCGACGTGTGGGGACTGAGCACTGTTAAACTTGGGTGGAGCACAGTCACATGTGTTGAAGTTTAAAGTACATGTCACATTTGGAAGATTTTGTATGAAAGAAAAATAAAATATCTCAAGTAATTTCTTATATTGAATACAAGTTGAAAAAATATTTTGGATATAATGGGTTAAGTATATTATTAATTTCACCTGTTTCTTTTTATTTTTTTAATGTGGCTACTAGAACATTTTCAGTTACATATACAGCTCTCGCATTTCTATTGGACAGTGCTGGTCTGGACCTACGTACATATAAACTTCAGAGTCATGGGAGTCAGCCCTCATGTGCAAGTTCTGCAGCCATTGTACTAACGCACGAACACCTCCAGAACCACAAATTTAAACCATCACAGAGGAAAGAAATGGACACTTGGCAGTATTGCGCAACAATACTTCACTACGTGGGAACTGATTTGACAAGTTATCAATTTGTCTTTTTCTCTTACCTAAGTCCTCCCACTGTTCAGTTCTTCCCACTCCAAAGCAGTGTCCATTTCTGATGTCAGCAGTGGCACAATCCACAAATCTTTAGACTCAGGTGGCCTTTGCTTTGAGGCTAGAGAGCAAGAGATGTGCAGAAGCGTTTCCCTGGGGGCTGAACGGCGATAGTCACAAGAGTGGATGATGGGGGTTATGGGTCCTGCTGTTCCGGTGCTGAGCTACAGAGGTGCCCATGTGTCTGTAGTAAACCAGCTGTTTTACCTGTTTAGTGACATGAGGGGCCTCTAAAGTGCAGGGCCCAGGGCAGAAGCCCCTCTTGCTTACATCTAAGAGCAAGACTGGCTGGTGGAGATGTGTGTTGTTGCAAAATTTTTAGAAAGCCACGTGGCAACATCTATTAAAATGTACATGAACCACTGATGAAGTAACCCCATTCCTGGGACTCCAGCCTATAGATACAATATCATACCTGATAAGGTTATCAATAGGTACCAACATATGGCTAATCTTGTAAAAACAGATTTTTAACCTGGGAAACTTTTTCCTAATATACCCGCCTGGCTTCTCCATCTCAGATCTATTAGATTCTTTAGGGAAGGGGCCCAGATGTTTATTTTGGAAAAGTTCCCTCGGCGATACTGAAGTATTACATAGCTCTGGTTACATAGCACGAATCTAAAAAAATACGTATGCAAAGTTAGATTTTACTCCACTGTAAATTCCCAGGCCATATTCAAATTTTATTTTTCAAATTTTGCTTTAAACAAGGGAGCTTTATTTGGGAATTTGAAATCTGTACCACAGAAAACCGTAATTCAGAACCTATCATTAATTCGAACTTCTAAGAGTTGTGCTGATTTCTTTGCACTATGGAAGAGGCTTGAGTAAGTTCCCAGGGCACACTAGATGACAGAGGACCTATTTAACCTACCTAAGATAGCACAGTGATCAAGAAGCACCCAGAGAGTTAATCCATGAACACAAGGCACTCTCCTCTTACATCAGGTTGGAGAAAGAGCGTTAGCCCCGTTTGAGTTAGTATTCGTAGGAGTAATAAATGAGGTTATTTATATTTAAGAATCAAAAGAGCAGTTTTTCCACTATTTAGTGTGAGTTGTTTTGTTCAAAAACTGAAACTATCAGGTGATATTTGACTTATTTCAGACATGTTTAGGTTGGTGCATACGTAATTGTGGATTAAAAGGTTAAAAAAGGCAAAAATTGCAATTACTTTTGTACCAACCTCATATTTGTCAAACTTTCCCACTTGAATAACTCCCAAAACTGTCAGCCCCAGATGATACTTACTTTTGTTGGTCTGGGTTCTGAGCACATTTCTCATGCTTCTCTTTTTGTAGGTGTTTTATGTTTCTCTCTGTTATCAGCTGCTCCCTAGGAACTGTTGGAATCCCCATGGCTGCAGCAAATTTTGCTGCACCTTGGTCAGTCAGGAAGCAATGAGGTGTCTTGAACCAGAAAGAAATGGAAAAATGGTTAGTTTTTTGAAAAAGATAAAATCTTTTTAACGGTTCCAACTGTGTGAAAATAATTACTTTTCTCTAGGTACAAAGCCTCAAAAATGTTAAGAAATGTTTTGCTTTTCTGAATGTTGTAAAGAGCCTGGCTCTCTGAATTTTTGTATTAAAAAAAAAGCCCCAAATGATGGAATAATGCTAGGAATGTGACTTACATATGACCTTATATTTAGAGAACTTAATCCATTTTTATTTAACACATGCCATTAAACAGATGGTCTGTTCAGTTTGCATGTGTTATATGTGTTCCGAGAAGGCTGAAGAAAACATGGGAGGATAATACGAAAACAAAGCAATCACTGGTCAAGTGATTACTAGTCAAATTCCATCATCAACAGAGTCAGAATCCTGGCTTACTCGAGACATTTAACATTATTTCTGTTCTTTTATATAACTTTAGGAGAAGCGTGATCTCAAGTATTTCCCTACAGTCAGACCCCTTTTAGTCCCTAAAGTACAGCAGTGACAATCCCTTTGGGAAATGATGCTGTGGTCACATGTACCTTTTCCATAACAAGCCGTGCCAGTTTAATGGGATTTGCGATACACTGGACTGCAGACACGGCTCCTGAAGACAGGTCTTTTCCACTCATGATACTAGCATCCATTTCCACTTCACCATTTGTGTTCAAGACAGATCCACAACCTAAACCCAAAAAGATGAAAGCAAGAATTAATAAATGACCTCCAGGTTTCCTCTAAGTAGTCTATTTTAATTCATCTCCCACTCCACTGCCAGAGGCACATTTGTTAAAACCAAAAACCTGACGGAATCACATGGCCTCCAAAATCAATAATAGTACGAAGCTCTTCATGACCTGGCCTCTGACTTACTTTTCCAGCTTCATCTGCTCTCCTTGGCTTTATTTTACTGAAATACTAGTTTCCCTGAATGTACCATAAGCTCTCATTACTCACTCTGTGCTCTTGGCACATGGTCTTCTCTTAACCACTAGCATCCTTTCTCCAGCTGTCTCTGCCTAGATAATGCCTGTAAGTCTAGCTATTCTTAACTTCTTTGTGACTGGTTCCTCATCTGTAAAAATGGGATAAGAATAAAGCTCAAGAATAAAGGATTATAAATATATCCAGCACCTAACTAGGTAAAATTCCCAGTGTTTGGTATCCAATAAGAAATTACCAGGCACACAAAGAAACAGGAAAATATGACCCATGATAAGGAGGAAAAAATTAATCAATGGGAACAGATCCAGACATTACACAAATGATAGAATTAGTAGACAAGAATGTTAAAACAGTTTTTATAACTATATTCCATATGTATCAGAATGTGGAGGAAAATATGAAAAGAACCCAAACAGAACTTCTAGAGATGAAAAAAGTCTGAAATGGAAAATACTGATGGAATTAACACCAAATTAGGAGTGTAGATAATGTCAGAATTGAGTTGAATTATCGGACACCCAGCTGGTGTCCAAGAATTGCTTGGTGATGTGGGAAAACCCATACACATAAGAATGGGATACTCTGTTATCCCATTCTTAGGAGTAAAGGCAATACAATGGAGCAAAGATAAGTCTTTTCAACAAATGGTGCTGGAACAAAATGGATATCCACATGCAAAAAAATAAAGGAATCTAGATACAATCTTAACATCCTTCACAAAAATGAACTCAAAATGGATCACAGACATAAATGTGAAATGCAAAACTATAAAATTCCTAGAAAATAACATAAGAGAACATCTAGATAACCTTGGGTTTGGCTTTTTAGATACAACGTCAAAGGCATGAACCATGAGAGAATAAATTAAGCTGGACTTCATTAAAATGAAAAATTTCTTATGAAAGACACCATAAAAGAAAGAAAAGGCAAGCCACAGACTGGGAGTAAGTATTTGTAAGAGATATATCTGATAAAAGACTGTTATCCAAAATATACCAAAAAAAAAATAAAAAATCTTAAGACTCAACAATAAGAATACAACTTCATTGAAAAACAAGTCAAAGATTTTCAGAGACACCCCAACAAAGAAGATCAATGGTAACAAATACAGGTGGCAAATAAACATATGAAAAAATCAATTGCATTTTTATATACTAGCAATGAACAATTAGTAATTTAAAATTTAAAAAGTAGTATGTACAACAGCACCAAAATACATGAAATAATTAGGTTCAAATCTAACAAAATATAAGTATGTATACGAAAACTACAGAACACTGATGAAAGAAATCAAAGATCTAAATTAATGAAAGTATATGCTGTGTTCATGAATTGGAAGGCTCAGTGTTGTTAAGATTTTAATTCTCTCCAAACTGATCTAGATTCAATACTATCAAAATTTTAGCAGAACTTTTTTGATAGAAATTGACAAGGTGACTCAAATTTGTGGGAAAGTCAAAAGGACTAGAAAAGCCAAAAGAATTACGAAAAAAAAGTTAGAAGACTTTCACTACTTAACTCGAAGACTTAATATAAAAGTATGGTAAGTGTGGTATTTGTGAAAGGATACACATATAGATGAACGAAATAAAACAGAGTCCAGAAACAGACCCATCATATAAAGTCAACTGATTTGCGACAAAGGTGAAAGGGCAAGACAATGGAGAAAGAAGTGCCTTTTCAACAACTGGTGCTGGGAACAATTATGCAAAACTGAACCTTATTACATATCTGTACCACATATAAAAATTTATTAAAAATGAATCACAGACCTGAATATAAAACGTAGAACTATAAAATGTCTAGACGACAATATAAGAGAAAATGTTTGTGACCCTGAGCTACGCAAGTATTTCTTAAGATACAACACAAAAAGCATGAGCCATTAAGAAAACTGATAAATTGGACTTCTACAAAATTAAGGACATCTGTTCTTTGAAAGAGACAGAAAAGACAAGCCACAGAGTGGGAGAAAATATCTGCAAAACACATATCTGATAAAAGACCTATATCTAGAATATGTAAAGAATTCTTAAAACTTAGTAAGAAAAAAACAAACCCACAATAAAGAAATTGACAAAAGACTTGAAAAGATGTTAAAATAAACATCTTTTGCCATTAAGGAAATGCAAAGTTATAGTAGAGTGAGATTCCACCATTCACCTATTAGAAATATTAAAATAAAAAATACCACCAAGTGCTGGTGAAGATGTAGAGTAACTAGAACTTTCATCCATTGCTGGTAGGAATGGGAAACGGAGCCACTTTGAAAACAGTTTGGCAGTTCCAAATAAAGTTGAATATACACTCGCCATATAACCAGCAGTTCCACACCTAGGTATTCATCCAAGAGAAATAAAAACTTATGTTCACACAAACACCTATATGCAAATGTTTATAGTGATTTGTACTGGCACCAAATTGAACATGTCTTTCAGCTGGTAAGTGACTAAAACTGTGGTATAGTCATGCAATGGAATACTATGCAACAATAAACAGGGACAGACTACTAATATTTGTGTCAACATGGATGACCCTCCAATGAGTTATGCTAAACGAAGAATCTAGACTCAAAAGGCTACATATTGTATGACTCCATTTATGACATTCTGGAAAAGATAGAACTATAGGGACAGGAAATAAATTGCCAGGGGCTGGGGTGAATGCAGGTGTGGACTCAAAGGGGTAGGGGAGAATTTCTGAATAATGGAACTGTTTTATATTTTGATTATGGTGGTGGTTAAATGACTCTGTGTTTATCACATTCATGGAACTGTACACTAAAAAAGGGGGAATTTTACTGTATATAAAAATTACACTGAAAAAAAAGCCCCATTAAAATGGAATGGTATTAGGCTAGTGGATTCTAAACCTGGTACTTCAGAAAGGGTGGATAAATAAAAATCCTGTTATCTCAAAGGCTCTTTGACAGCTTATAAAATTGAATTGTAGGGAGAATCAATTAACTAGTTAAAATTCTGTGTAAATATAGCTCAATTCCAGCAAAAGCAAAGGGTCATTATTTGGTTGCCAATCGAAGTCTTTGAAGAATATTTCTATAATCTAAAAGTTCAATTTTTACAATGTTGGTTTCTAATAAACTAGTTTTTAATAAACTAGGGATTATGAAACAAGCTTCAAACATAAAGTGAAATCCACATTGAAATGTGAATACAATGTAAACAAAGACAACGTTTTTAAAAGCACTCAGATAAGCTGTGCCATGAATACTAATTATTGCCACTAACTTAGTAAGTACCCGGAGTCAGCTATGAAGTTCCCAAGTAGTTATTCTAGAGGATTATAGCAGAGGCTGCCAGGAATAGTTTGTATTGACCTCAGCTGGGAAAAGCAAATGGCAAACAGAGCTCAAGGTGGGCAGTATGCTGTTAAAAGTCCCACCTCCCCACCCCCACCCCCATCTTTGACTTCCTTCTTTTCACCCTTCGCTTTTCTCCCTCAATGTGCTGAATAGCAGACATCTGAGAGATCACTAGGGAGACACTCAGGAAGGCTCTTCGTACAGAGCAAAGAAACAGGAACTAGCTGCTCCAATTTCCTAATCCATACTTCCCCAATCCATGCAAATTCTGTTAGTTTAGAGGGCTGGAGACCAGACCGACCTGCTCCAAATGAAGGTCCTTTTTAATAAGTGGGGTTTTGTCAGCCAAGACAGTCCTGACTAACAGGCATAGAGTTTAACAAGCCCCCACAGAAACAGCTGGCTGCTCCTCCTGCAGGCAAGGGGGAGTATCTAGTAAATTCTGGCTCAGTAAACAGTCATAAAAATGCAGTTATGCCACATTCTATGGTCTGGCTGATTTATAAAATTTTGCATAAGTGTTAAGAGTGCTTAGCAAAGGCAAGGGGACAGAAGAAATACTCAGTAAATATTTCATGACTTATTGCTTAGGATTTCCTGAAATTCTTTTCCCTAACAGATGTTGGGGTGGGTGGTATACTTCCAAGAAGTATTTTAATCCCTAGAATTTAGGTTTTCTATTTTAAAATAAAGAGGAAATTAGTGTCTTCCAGCAAGTTATTTAACTTTGCAGCGCCCTTAGTTTTCTTATCTGAGAGAATAATAATTATACCTAACTCATAGGACAACTGTGCAGATTGAATAAATTAATCCTACAAATTGTTTGGTTCATTGCAGACACTCATAGCAGTTATGATTATTACTCCAAAAAAGGATCAACTGAGTGAAAGAAGGTAAACACAAAAGAGTACTCTGCATGATTGCATTTACATGAAATTCTAGACAATGCAAATTAATCTATAGTGACGGAAGCAGATCAGTGGATGCCTGGTGCTGGAGACTGGAAGGGGAGATTAACTGAAAAGCAGCATGAAGGAACTTTTGAGGGTGATGAAAATGTTTTAAATCTAGATTGTGGTGTGGTTACACAGGTGTACACGTTTTTCAAAACTTAAATGGTATGTAGTCTACCCTCACCTTCAGCCCCCACAAAAAGATGTAATAAAAAAGCCTCTTGGGATATGAATTCCAGGAAGCAGGCTAAAGAAAGAAAGGTGAATTAATGGATTTAAAAAATTTTAAAGCAAACCTGGTCAACAGGTAAAGAGAAAAATTAAATCTCTTCAACCTATTAAGTGCTGCCACAAAGCTATTAATATTAGATTCACCGACACTTTAGAAAGGTTCTATTTATTTTGGGTGAGAAACTTAACCTGATTAGGCATCATTTACCAGCTGCAGTGAAAATTTACCTGCGTTGAACTCGGGATCATCTTCCAGGACGGTCACGGCTCCTTCCACAGCGTCAACTGCGCTCCCTCCCTCTTTGAGGATGTTGTAACCCGCGGTCGCAGCTCGGATGATGCCTTGTCGCACCCGCTCTTTGCGGTCCTTGGCGATACTGCTGGCTCCGCCTCCATGCACCACGACGACGAAATTCATGTCGATGGATCCTAGGTATCGGGAAGACTAAAGCGTCATTTCAGACGGGCCCAAGAAAACTGCACGGGGCGTAATCTCCTCGAGAGGTTCCGTTGGGGACAAGGTTCAGTTTCCACTCCGGAAGGGAGACAGCCTCAGGCAATTTCCTGAGACCACTAGGGTCCAGGGGTAAAAAGTTCAACGGCTCAGTTGGAACTTTTCAGGAAAAGCCCAGCGCGCCCCAGTGACTTCCCGTGTTCTCCCCGCGGTCCCGGCCTGGAGCACCTGCGGGCCTCAGTTTACCCGGAGCCCCCAGCTCCTGACCCGTGCGGGACCACTGCCCGGGAAAATTCGGGGACGGCGCTCAGGGTCCGAGCTCCAGCCCTCCTCCCGGTTTCCACGTCGCGTCTCGCTTTCACAGGCGTGGACTTCTGGGGGATACCCTGCGCTGCTGAGGTGCAGCCCTTTCCCCTGAAGTCAGCTCCCTGGCATTCCTTCGCCTTGGCATCCCGGCAGTGCCAGCTCGTCGGCGCCCTCCCGCCGCGAATCCCCACGTCTCCCGCGGCTGCTCCCGCAGGGCCGTCGACTTACCGAGGACGCAGCAGGACGCAGACGCCGGGGCTTCAGTCTGCACGGAGCCGCCCCACCGAATCCACACGGCCGAGACCCTCCGCGAGGTTGCTTTGGAAACCGCTCAGCTCCCAACGCCCGCCCGCAACGGCTCCGCGCCTGCGCATGAGGACGGGGCCGGCACACAGCGCAGACGCAAAGTCGCGCATTTGGACTCCGGCGGTGTGGCACCCAGAGCCGGGTGACAGTAGCCCTCCACCCCCCGGAGCTTCCAATCGGGACGCCGGGCATCTCCTCCTTCTTATGAGCTGGGGGCGGGGTGTTGGTGGCGAAATGCGTGAAGGGGTGCGCCAAGGTTTTGTAATTGAAAGTTGAAAAGTAAAGTGCATGTACTAAAATCCTTCCTCTGTCCAAGAGATGTTTCGCAGGCTTTACTTATTTTAAATTCACTTCTCTTCCTGTTAATCGTCTCTCTCCTTAGCCTTTTGTAAAGAACAAAAAGATGAACTCTGTGATTGGTTTGGTTCTGTGCCGGGGTGCACTGAAGAGTCTGAAACCCCCAGCTCACTCCCTCCTGTGAGCCCCAGGGACCCAGCTCTAAATTTCTTTAGACACGAGTTATTTTTTGGGTTGACTCCTTTCCTCCTCCTTGCCCCAGAGCAGTCCCTTAAGGTCCCACCTACTGGATGACCGGACAAATCACGTGTGTTCCACTGGTGCTGCCCTGCCTTCTCGTTACCAGGGAGTCCTTCTAATAGAAAGTTTACAATCCCATCCTGTGAGACAACTGTAAGACAACAGGTTAGTGGCATGAATCAAAGGATACATTATTCCATTATGTAAAGTGGGCTTTTTGAATTATAATTTTATTTCCAGTATTAATTTGTTTTAATCTTTATTGCTTGAATGAGCCAATGTCATAAACTTTCACTTTGTCTAACAAATACCACTCCCTCTCCCCTCCCCAACTTAAGATGCTGACAAAACGGGCGGAAACGAGACTGAAGATACAACCGGACAATGGCCAGACCTTGTACAAAAATAGAACTATGAACACAACTTCTGCAGCAATAGTCCATGAAATCAAGTTTGTTGTGGGTACGCAATGAGAAAATGAATGAGTATGTAAAGTCCTTAGCATTAACTTGGTATGTAGTAAGTGCTAATACAAGCTTGCTATTGTTATGCTATTACTATATTTATTATTCCTTCACCTGCACTCCCCCAGTGGAGAGGAGTAACTGGCTCCCTTTCTTCCATAGGTTGGAGTTCCTTGGTGCAGACGTTTGAGCACTACTGTAGCGGACATGTATGCCCAGGCAGAGCAGCTCTTCTTAGAGCTGTGGCAGAAGGAATTTGCTGCTATCAAAGATTAAGAATAAAAACTTTTCTTCAAAATGACAGCAGATTCAAAGTCATCCCTATAGCAAAGTCACTCTCAAACACTGACATTCTGACTTTATGTCCCCACAGGAAGGAAAGGAGTGAGGTTGTTACTAGCACACCCCTGGGCTGCTCCATGGCCATAGGTGGGTGGGCAGGTAATAGAGGCAGAGCAAGAAGTAAAGGCTTGGCGTGATGCTCTGGTGTCCAGTGCTGAAGAAGGCCAACCCCTGCTCCAGGGTCCCTTTTGCACAAGTCCTTTCCTCAAGTGGAGACTTATATTTATGGAATGTGAAAATAAAGAGGAGCACCCTAATGAGAACAAGTTAAGGCCATTTAATTCAGAGCTTGCTATCGCCAGAGAATCAGCCATCATTACTTGTGTTTGGCAGAGACTCAAAGACAAGCAGAGGGAAGTTTAGAGTGGAAAAGGGGAAAGGCTTCCGGTGTGTCCTGATTGGTAGTTACTGGCTTGGGGGAAGCTAGAGGTGGGCTAACTGGAAACAGTATCCTATGTGATTGGTTCAGGGAACACACTTAGCCTTCTCCAGTTGGTCCTTAGTGGGAAGTGGGGAAAAAAAATTAGGGAAACTGGCACATATTGCCCACGTCTTGACTGTTTTCAGCCTCTTTTTTTCCGGTTATAGACCTTCAATCCAGAGCCGTAGGTGTGGACACATAAACCTAACCTGACCAACCTATGAATTCCATTTGTTTGGCAACAGTAAATGGTTCAAGAAGTGGCTGTGTGATGCAAGCAGGGTCGATTATATAACTTCTCCAGCACTGAAGTGTGGGCAGTCGGAGAAAGAAGTTTTGTCTACTGCAGCTGCTAAGTGGAGAGGCTATCAGTTTGGAGCGGTTGGCGGTCATCTTGCCCATGTGGAGAGAGCGTGTGTTTGTGGAATGAAGCTGTGTAGTAAAGACTTAATCGTACCCAAAGAAAGAGCTGTCCTTTGTCTGTTGCTCCTGTGAGATGACTGTTAAACAGTAACTTCTATGGCTTTTCTGAAGGAAAGGGTTTATTGAGCCATGTGCTAGCCAGAAAAAGGACCGGGCCCTGGGGTATGCAGTCTAAACTACCAGCAGCAGGGCTAGAAGGAGAAGAGAAACATGTCTGCCACTCTGGGATTGACAGGGCTCTTATACAATGAGTTTGGGGAAGAAAGATGTAACTTTTTTTGGAAAGAATTTACATTCGCTGTAGGTAAGAGGGTGGGGAGAAGGTGAAAAGGGGCTAGTTCTGAGATAGGTGCAGAGTCAGTCCATAGGGAGGAAATGTGTGTTCTCTTTGGACTGGTTATGGGCAAGAGTATGGAAAGTTGCAAGTATGGTGGCACCTGGTGGTTCACTGTTTGGCTGTCCTCTGTAGATAATCACAGAAATAACCACCTGGAAAATAATTCAAAGTTCCGACATACGTTCAGGAATGTGAGCAGTCCTTGTTTTTTTTTTTTTAAGATTTTATTGGGGAAGGGTAACAGGACTTTATTGGGGAACAGTGTGATAAGAGTGTTGGTGTTTACCTGGGGACCTTGGGCTATGCCACGTGGTCTAACAGTGTGATTATAAGAAGGAAATATGGACATAGATACAGCGGGAGAAAACCACATGAAGGTGGAGGCAGAGATTGGAGTGATGCATCCACAAGACAAGAAGCCCAAGGATTATCAGCAACCACTAGAAGCGAGGGAGAGGCAAGGAAGTGTCCTTCCTGGAGTCTTCAGAGACAGCATGGCCCTACCAACATCTTCATTTTGGACTTCTAGCCTCCAGAACTGTGAGGGGATAAATTTCTGTTGTTTCAAGCTGCCCAGTTGGTGGTACTTTGCTCCAGCAGCCCCAGGACACTAATACAAAAATCGAGCTCTTATCTGATTCTGCAGCCAACAGATCCAGGAGAGCTCCTTGCTAACAGAGCTGGAAAGATGTTACAGAAGCTTCTCATGATGCCAATGTCTGTTTCCATGGTTCTTTTCCACAAATCAGTCACAGTGCAATGCTTTACTTCGTTTGGAAGCTTATGGGGCCAGAAGCTTTGAATTGCAAGATGAAATAAGCCCCAGGCATTGCCTGGAGAAAACCAAACTTTTCCTTAAGTGTTGTCTTTTCTCAGAGACCATTGAGATGGGGCTTGGGGGGGGGGAGTGGGTGTGTGTGGGGGGTGTAGAAGGTATCAACAACCAAAAATTATTTATTTGCTTTCTGACCACTCTAAGGTAGCCCCACATCTGCAATTGTTATTTATGAAAGCTATGAAGTTTCTGTCAAACACGACTAGTTTACACAGAAGGCACTCTAGAAATATCTTCCTACCTCTTCCCCATGTAGTCAAATCTGTGTGTCATACTCAAAGTGTGGCTTATCTGCAGTCACTTTGAAACTCAGCCTACATTCTGCTATCACTGGGGTACCTCTTGGGCACCCAGTTTGACAGTGAAAACCAGGGGATACAGATAAATTCAACATTGGCCCCAAGCCAAGGCCATGGAAAGGAAGGCTGCTTCAGCCAAAAATGTGCTACACTATAACTGTGACCAGGAAACCTTCAGTTTATCTTGATATAATTGTAATTCACCTAAATTCGCTTTCTGAGAAAAGGAGTTTAAAGTTTTAGTCTGATTGAACAGTCTGACTCTATACAGCACGTCCTCAAATGATGTCGTTTAGTTCAACGTCCTTTTGTTATAATATTGATGAGAAAAAAAATCGATTCCTGGCCAGGCCCACTGTCTGTGTGAAGTCGGTCCGTCCTCCACAGGTCTGTGTGGGTTTTCTCCAGGTACTCTGGTTTCCTCCCACATCCCAAAGATGTGCATGTGAGCTTAAATGGTGTGTCTAAATTGTCCCAGTCTGCGTGAGTGTGGGTGAGTGGTCCTGTGATGGAAGGATGTCCTATCCAGTTTAGGTTCTGCTTTTCACCCTGAGCTACCAGGAGAGGCCCTGGCCACCTGAGATCTTGAACTGAAATCAGCTGATTGGAAAATAATAATGTTACTTGTTTTTATTCATCTTTCCTAACTGTTTGTATAGATCACATTTATTTCAGTGTTTAATATTAGAAGTGTCTTGGGTCTTTATTTAGAACTTTGGGGATGTTTTTGTGACCAGAATATGCTGTAGGAACTTAACTCTTGTTTATATCAGTTAGCCTATGGGGAAATTGGTGTCATTATATGAGTATGTCTTCGCTTAAAGTCACAGCTTCCGAGAAACTATTGATGATGTTAAGTGAGAACGTATTGTAATTGCTTTTCCTCCCCTCACATGGAGGTTCAACTGTTTAGATAGTGAGTATTGTCTTGGTGTAGAATTAACCCCTGGTCGTTCGCAGAATGGAAAATAATTTACGAGACTCTACAAGAGTATCCAGAGAAAAGATTTATTGAAAGTCAGGGAGAGAGAGAGAGAGAGAGAGAGAGAGAGAGAGAGAGAGAGAGAGAGAGAGAGAGAGAGAGAGAGAGAGACAAGCAAACGTTTAACCAGGGCAGAGTCCCATGGGGGACCACTGCACTGATGAGAAGGCGTGCTGGAGTTTTATATTTTTCTAAGCAGGATGTAGGGTGCTTATCAGGTTGCAGGGGAGGCTGCATTATAAATGTCTTCTCCTGGGAACTGTCCTGTTCCCACCTATGATGGATGTAAGGTGCTGGTCAGCCTACAGGTGCAGTGCTGGCCAGGGGAGTCAGAGCCAAGCGGTTTAGCCCACAAGCTCACTCCTGCTAACTGCCTATTTGTCTCCTCATTCCCCATCTCCGATTGGCAATGAAAGATCTTTGGAAATTGGGATGAGGGTCCATCTTCCGTAACTGCTTCAGAGCTGGGTAGGGGCGTAGAGCTGTCCCTGCCTAAGAGATTGCTGGTCAAGGATGGAGAGCAACTGGGTTTCGGAAAATCTGGGCAATGTCATCTAGGATGTGGACCAAGCTTCCAGCCTGGAAGTTGGAGCTCTGGTCTGTGGGGCTGATGGTAGTTTTAGGGTTACTTGTGGGGATGGGCTGGGTGTCTTGTAGGAGTATAATCTGGTTGTAGAGGCCCAAGACCAGGTGCCAGCCCAGGCCAGTTCTCCCTGGGCCGCCTTTTCCCAAAGTCCAGAGGCTTGATTTCTTAAGTAAGCTACTTGCTGTTGGGAAATTGGAGCCTTTGGGGCTGATACTTGGTAGCCCCATTCTGCTACAAAATTTAAAGTTGTTATTGTGTGTTGATTTGAACTTTCTTTGGCTGGGCTACAAGTAAGGAAGTCATCAACAGATTGGAGGATAGTAACCCCGGGGAGAGAAAAAGTGCCTTAAGTCTCCAGTCAAGGCCTGGCCAAAAAGGTCAGGACTGTTTTGAAAGCCCTGTGGTAGGACAGTCCAGGTATATTGGCTGCGGACCTGAGTGTGGGGTCCGTCCAGGTGAAAGCAAATAAAAATTGAGGTCGAGGGTCTAGCGGAATACAAAAGAAGGCATCCTTTAAGTCCAGAACGGTGAACCGTTCAGTCCCTGGGGGGTTAGTCCCAGGAGGGCATAAGGGTTAGGAACCCAAGGATGAATTGCCATTACTGCTTCATTGATAATCGTCAAGCCTTGAACCAACCAGTATTGTCCAGATGGCTTCTGACTGGAAAAACGGGTGCATTGTAAGGGGAATTGTAGGGAATTAAAAGCCTATGCCTGAGGAACTTGCTGATAGTTGGCTGAAGCCCAAGCAGAGCCTCCTTGTTAATGGGGTAGTGAGGCTCACAGGGAAAATAGGTGGGGTCCTTCAGCCTAATCTGTACTGGAGTTAGATGAGACACTCTGCCAGGAGTTTTCTAATCCCAGACAACGGGGTTTACCTGTTTTCTGATCCAGGGAGGAATTGTAGACAGGTTAGGGTAAAATGTTTGAGAAGGGAAAATGGGCTGCAGGGCAGCTATTAGAGTTGGGTTAGGAGAGATCTAGAGGGAAGCTTGCAGCTTCTGTATAATATCTCAGTATAGGGCACTGAGGCATAATTAGAAAGCTATGTGTAAAAGTAAGGGACCCAAAGCAACAAGGTAAAGGCAGGGTCCGTCTGCAGGTGGTGGGATTGCCTTTGATACCTGTTAGGAGGGGGCTGGTGAGAAGTGCAGGGCCAGGGTGATGAATCAGAGCAGAGAATGTGGCTCCCTTGTCAAGAAGAAAGATGACATTATTAGCTGCCACGTCAAGCGTTACCCTGGGCTCAGCCTCTGTGATGTTGAGGAGGGGGGCCTGGACGAATCCTGGGGCCCGGGCTCGTAGTTAACGATGACCAATGACCGACATTGGCAGCTGGTTGGAGGAGCCATCCTTTTGGCCTTTTAGGAGTCGGGATGGCCTCCGTCCTTGAGGGGAGTGGGGACAGTCATTGTTCCAGTGTCCTTCCTTTGGCAAAGGGGACACTGGCCAGCGGGCACCCTCTTGGCCAGGTAAGGACAATCTTTACTCCAATGTCCTTCCTGTTGACAGTTGTAGCAGGTGTTTGGGCCTGTCTTTGGCTGCCTCCCTCCTCGTGGGCCCGAACCCAGGTAAGGCTGTGAAGGCAGGGTGCTGGCAAGGGCAGCGGCCATTGGCCATTAATTGAGCCCTTCTCTGATCTTTGTCCTGATCCCTTCGTACCCTAGACTCCCTTTCTGCCTCGTTCCTGTTATTAAAGACCTTAAAGGTTGTATCTAGAAGGACAGGGAATGGTGTCTGGGGACCCAGTTCAAGTTTCTGAAGCTTCCTTGTGAAATCTGGAGCTGATTGCCCAGTAAATGTGTGGGGGCAGAGCCCCAGAAAGTAGTTTCCAGGCTCTCGGCCTCACATAGACAGGTGTTGGCTCAGGTAGTAAATGGCCAACTGTGATTGCATGGCCATCAGCTGTGGCTAGTTGGCCGTCAGCTGTAACCAGTGAGCCATTGGCCACTAATCTAACTGCTGTGGCTATGCTAGCAGAGAGAGAGAAGAAGAGAGAATGGGGGCTAGCAAGATGATGGCGGCTGGGCTGGCAAGCGCGGATGACGGTTTGCGGACAGTGTGGATCCAGCCTCCAGTGAGAGTATAGTGCCGCCAGAGAGAATATAGTGGTATGACTCCCCTACCTATGGCTCCGTGGGTGTTCCTTGTTGGCCTCACCATATCCTGCGTTCTTGTGTGGGGAGCGGGAGCAGAGACCCCGCAGGCCTCCCTGCACGACAAATGGCGCAGCGAGCAGGGTATGGTGCTGGCCAAAGCTCTCCCAAGGGCGGTGGAGCAGTTTGTGCGTATGAACACTCAGTCTCAGGAAGACCAGGAGGAGCAGCTGCCGGAGAGCTGGACCCCCGTGGAGGGGTGGCAGGACGTGGTCAGTTCTCCCACCAGCACAGGAAAAGCCATGCAGCTGCTGGAGAGATGGAGCCCCGTGGAGAGGTAGAAAGATGTGGACGGTTCCCCAACCAGCACAGGCCGGAGAAAGCGAAGGTCGTTGCAGCCCTGTGGGCCGGGGAAGTTCCTGCTCAGGCAGCCCGGATGCAGGACTTATAGTCCCAGGAGGTAACGCTTGCTGAGTCCTCCGTGGGAGATGAGGGTGAGGTCCAGGTCATCCCTCACCCCCAGGACAGCCCTGGTGAATGACTATGGACTATGGGGAATTGCCTTCCATCCCTAATTTAATGGACCGCTTGACTGTTTGTTTGGGAACTGTTGTTAGTGGAACTGGGGGATATTTGCTTTTGTCTCTTGACTGGCCGCCATTGAGAATATGTAAGCACCTTGACTGTGAGTCGCTGTTGTTCCAGCAGGGTACCCTGAGAGGCCCAGAGAGAGTGGCGGTGCCCTGAGAGCCCTGGCTGAGTCCAGGAAGTCTGGCTGAGCCCTGAAGATACCCTGGCTGTGCCCAGGAAGTCGGGCTGTTCCCAGAGAGAGTGGCAGTGCCCTGAGAGCCCTGGCTGAGTCCAGGAAGTCTGGCTGAGCCCTGAAGATACCCTGGCTGTGCCCAGGAAGTCGGGCTGTTCCCAGAGAGAGTGGCAGTGCCCTGAGAGCCCTGGCTGTGTACAGGAAGTGTGGCTGTGCCCACAGAGAGTGGCAGTGCCCTGAAAGCCCTGGCTGAGTCCAGGAAGTGTGGCTGTGCCCACAGAGAGTGGCAGTGCCCTGAGAAATCCTAGCTGTGCCCGGGGAAACTAGTGGTACCCTAAGAAGTCCAGGAAGTCTGGCCGTGCCCAGAAGTACTGGTGGTGCCCTGAGAAACCCTGGCTGTGTCCGGGAAGACAGGTGGTACCCTAAGAAGTCCAGGAAGTCTGGCCGTGCCCAGAAGCACTGGTGGTGCCCTGAGAAACCCTGGCTATGCCCAGAGAGCCTGGCTGTGTCCAGAATATTGCATTCACCCCCAGGCTCCTCGCACAGGGCCCCTCGCGGAAGACGCTTGTTGCGTAGATTGTGAGGCGAGAGCCTGTAGGGGTGGAGTGTGGGGGCGGAGCCCCAGAAAGTAGTTTCCAGGCTCTCGGCCTCACATAGACAGGTGCTGGCTCAGGTAGTAAATGGCCATCAACTGTGATTGTATGGCCATCAGCTGTGGCTGGTTGGCCGTCAGCTGTAACCAGTGAGCCATTGGCCACTAATATAACTGCTGTGGCTACGCTAGAAAAAGAGAAGAGAAGAGAAGAGAAGGGGGCTAGCAAGAAGATGGCGGCTGGGCTGGCAAGCGTGGATGGCGGTTTGCGGACAGTGTGGATCCAGCCTCCAGTGAGAGTATAGTGCCGCCAGAGAGAATATAGTGGTATGACTCCCCTACCTATGGCTCCGTGGGTGTTCCTTTTTGGCCTCACCATGTCCTGCGTTCTTGTATGGGGAGCGGGAGCAGAGACCCAGCAGGCCTCCCTGCACGACAAATGGCGCAGCGAGCAGGGTCTCCCGCATGACACCAGTGACTGAGGCAAAAGCTCTTACTTTTATACCTTCCCTTGTCTGTTTGTGTGAGGGGAGCTGGTGCCTTCCTCTGCCTCTTTGGCACAGGCTTTTTTTTTTTTTTTTTTTTTTTTTTTTTTAATTAGTTTCAGGTGCACAAGACAAAGCAAAACTTAGACATTTATCATTTATATCCCTCACACTGTGTGAACCCCCCTCCCCCATCCACTATCCCTCTGTACGTTCCCAAAACCTCTCACCTTCCCCTTATCCCCACCCCCCCGCCCCTCTAGCAACCCTCTGTTTTTCCTCCATGTTTCCAAAACTGTTTCTGATTAGTTCATTCACTTATTCTTTTCTTTAGATTCCGCATATAAGTGAGATCATATGGTATTTGTCTTTCTCTTTCTGACTTATTTCACTTAACATAATGTTTTCTAGGTCCATCCATGTTGTTGCAAATGGTAAGATTTCTTTCTTCTTTATGGCTGCGTAATACTCCATTGTATAAATGTACCACAGTTTCTTAATCCAGTCATCTACTGATGGGCATTTCGGTTGTTTCCAGGTCTTGGCTATTGTATATAGTGGCACAGGCTTTTTGCCAAGCGTGTTCTCAATGATGTTTGTGCTGTGGCTAATGAGGACAAGGAGCATGGTGACAGCAGGGTTTGGATCTCAGCTCTTTTCTCATGGGGTAAGTGAAACAGTCCTTTGGCTGGGAATTTATAGATTAGGCTGAAGAGACTTATTTCAGAGCAGTAGCATCTCTTACTGTCCAGAAATCAAGCAGGAAGGATGTCCTCCACGACAGCCTCCGCCATCCCCTCCAGTCGAGGTATGGAACGCAGTTATAGCTCTGGCAAGATGTGTCTGGCAAAGATGATTGTTGTGGCAATGGGCTGGTGCCAGCACAAATGACTCACGAATGAAGCTGCTGGCTTCACGGCTCAGGTGATTATGCTGAACCCTCCAGGACAAATCAGTGCCAGATGCGCATCTGTGCTCATGGCCACCGGCTCACATTGCTTGCAAATTTGCTGAGATGAAGGAGAAGATTGATCATTGTTCAGGGTCGGGGGGAAGCTGGAAGACGGCCCGAAGTGTTGGAAATCTGGTGATGCTGCCATCTAGACGTGGTTCCTGACAAGCCCATGTGTGTTGAGAGCTTCTCTGACTACCTTCCTATAGGTAGGGGGTCTGTTGGTGCAGCACGTCACAGGTGAGAACGCATAAGGAAACAGTGACTTTGTTTACAAAGGCCAAATTTGGTAAAATTGAAGTCCATGTGTTACATACTGAACTTGGTGTAGTTCCATCAATATTGAGTAGATTTGTTATGTCAAATTTATTTTTTCGTGTATTGAAATGTGAATTCTCACGTTTGAAAATCCTGAGGTAGTTTAAAGAACCTACAGTGAGACGTAAATACTATTGAACACTGTCTTGCTACGGTTCATTGTATCCAGATTCCAGGAAAAATAAATGATATTGGAAGTTGAAAAAAAAAAGAAAAAAAAAAAGACAGGGATGGAGATTTGAGTAAAGACCAAAGAAAAGAAACTGAAAAGCGAGAAAAATAGGACTTAAAAATTGCTGCACAGTGCATATTTCTATGTATTTTAAGAATGCAATTAAAAATAATTATTTAAAGTTGTTATTCTTTTGTTGGACTGTGTAGTTTTGGAAAATATACTGCTCAGAAACAGAACCAAGTAGGCAATTTATTCTACTCGGGTGCCTAAGTTCTTTCTGAATGTCCGATCTTCCTTTACCTTCAAAATATTATATTTGTATAACTCCATCTCCCTAGTTATTTTTTCATTATCTGAGCAGATTAAAAACAATGGTTTGGCATTATCTCATCTCCGTCCAATGTAGTGGGCCCGTACAGGGGGGATGCTCCTGACCCACCAGAGTCCACGGATGAGGCAGTGGGAGTGTTCCCACAGGGCTGGGCACTGAAGGGGGCACTGATGGGAGATTCTAGAAATGAGGACAAAATGGGATAAAAGTGAACTGCTTTAAATTATCGCCATGAGCCAATGTCTCTAAACAATCTCACTAATGACACGCTTCTCCCCGATGGACATTCTAAATGATTGTTACCTTGACCTGAGCAGACTGTTCCCAGAGGCCTGTCAATGAGACGTCCTGACCACGTGCGGTCAGGAAAAATGGTCAGCACAGTGGCAGGAGGTAAATGTCAGCGATTACACTTATATAAACAAGCAAATAGAAATACTAAGTCAAACAAAATAAATCACCTCAAACAGAAAGTCAAGTATCAGAGTGTGTGTCTCTGCCAACAAGGAATGTTTATTTATGCTGAATGCTAGGTGAGTGTGTTTCTGTATTGGCTCTGGTTCCATTGGGAATTCTGTCAGTTAAGATAAGGTCACTACTTTTCGATCATTTAATTTACTCTTTTATGATCATGCCTGTGTCATTGTTACTGTGATTTTAAGATCCCAAATACCATATTTTGGAACCAAGGGTAGAGTAGGGTGATGGGTGGGGATAGGAACCGCTTCCCCCAGGCACACAGGGTCTCTGAACTCCTGTCCTCAGCAGGATGTGCTGGTCACACATGTCCCTTCTGGCTCAGGTTGAAACCTTAGGACTTCTCTACCCTTTGGTCTTCAAACTGGTCAACCCTTGTCAGGGGGGTAAAAACTTTTATGGGATCACTCCTAGATGGTAACATCCAATATACTTTACCCCATACATATGTGTGTTCTCACTGACTCTCGTTTCCTGCCTCCATTTTCATAATCACTCCTGCTCCAATTTACCAAACACAGACACGTACTGTCCTCCAACAGAATCTCCATAGACAACCGACTCTGCATGTACTTATCTCCAGCCTTCAAAAAAAAAAATTTTAATAAAGACAACCAAGATAGCCCAGATACCTTTTCTTACAACCACAGCAAAATTACAACTAATCTACAAAACAACCATTATTGAAAATCGCCTAAAATCTTCTTTTTTAAAAAAATTTATTGGGGTGACAATTGTTAGTAAAATTACATAGATTTCAGGTGTACAATTCTGTATTACATCATCTATAAATCCCATTGTGTGTTCACCACCCAGAGTCAGTTCTCCTTCCATCACCATATATTTGATCCCCCTTACACTCATCTCCCACCCCCCACCCCCTTACCCTCTGGTAATCACTGAACTATTGTCTGTGTCTATGAGTTTTTGTTTCTCATTTGTTTGTCTTGTCCTTTTGTTGTTTTGGTTTATATACCACATATCAGTGAAATCACATGGTTCTCTGCTTATCTGTCTGACTTATTTTGCTTAGCATTACACTCTCAAGATCCATCCATGTTGTCACTAAAGTTCCTATATCATCTTTTCTTACCGCCGAATAGTATTCCATTGTGTATCTATACCACAACTTCTTTATCCATTCATCTATCGAAGGACATTCTGGTTGTTTCCATGTCTTCATTGGAGCACACGTGTCTTTATGTATAAATGTTTTCAGATTTTTTGGGTAGATCCCCAGGAGAGGGATTGCTGATTGCTGGGTCATATGGCAATTCTATTCGTAATTTTTTGAGGAACCTCCACACTGCCTTCCATAACGGCTGCACCAGTCTGCATTCCCACCAACAGTGTATGAGGGTTCCTTTTTCTTCACAGCCTCTCCAATACTTGTTACTATTTGTCTTGTTGATGATAGCCATTCTGACTGGGGTGAGGTGATATCTCATTGTGGTTTTTATTTGCATTTCTCTGATGATTAGTGATGTTGAGCATTGTTTCATATGTCTATTTGCCATTTATATGTCCTCTTTGGAGAAATGTCTCTTCAGGTCCTCTGTCCATTTTTCAACTGGGTTGCTTTTTTGTTGTTTTGTTTCATGAGTTCCTTGTGTATTTTGGATATTAGCCCCTTATCGGAGGCACTGTTTGCAAAAATCTTTTCCCATTCAGTTGGTTGCCTCTTTATTTTGTGGATGGTTTCTTTTGCTGTGCAGATGTTTTTAAGTTTCATAAAGTCCCATTCGTTTATTTTAGCTTTTACTTCCATTGCCTTTGGAGTCAAATTCATAAAATGCTCTTTGAACCCAAGGTCCATAAGTTTAGTACATGTTTTCTTCTATGCAGTTTATTGTGTCAGGTCTTATGCTTAAATCTTTGATCCATTTTGAATTAATTTTGGTACATGGTGACAAATAGCACTCCAGTTTCGTTCTTTTGCACGTGGCTATCCAATTCTGCCAGCACCATTTCTTGTTTTTTCTCCATTGTATGTTTTCTGCTTCTTTGTCAAAAATTATCTGTCCATATTTATGTGGTTTTATTTCTGGGTTCTTAATTCTATTCCATTGGTCTATGTGTCTGTTTTTCTGCCAATACCACACTGTTTTGATTATTGTAGCCCGGTAGTACAAGCTAAAGTCAGGAAGTGTGATACCTCCATTATTGTTCTTTTTTCTTAAGATTGTTTTGGCTATTCAGGGTCTTTTGTGGTTCCAAACAAATCTGATGATTTTTTGTTCTATTTCTTTAAAAAATGCCATTGAGATTTTGATGGGGATTGCGTTAAATCTGTATATTGCTTTGCGTAATATGGCCATTTTAACTATGTTGATTCTTCCAATCCATGAGCATGGAATGTCTTTCTATTTCTTTGTGTCTTCAATTTCTTTCAAAAATGTCTTATAGTTTTCAGCATATAGGTCCTTCACATCCTTGGTTAAGTTTATTCATAGGTATTTTATTCTTTCTGCTGCAATTGCAAAAAGGAATTGTTTTTTGTATTTCTTTTTCTGAGATTTCACTGTTAGTATATAGGAAAGCAATGGACTTTTGTACGTTGATTTTGTAGCCAGCAACTTTACAGTATTCGTTGATTGTTTCTAATAGCTTTTTGGTGGGGTCTTTAGGGTTTTCTTTATATAGCATCATGTCATCTGCAAAGAGTGACAATTTAACTTCTTCATTCCCAATTTGGATGCCTTTTATTTCTTTCTCTTGCCTGATTGCTCTGGCAAGGACTTCCAACACTATGTTGAAAAGCAGAGGTGATAGGGGACAGCCCTGTCGTGTTCCTGAACGTAGAGCAAAGGGCTTCAGTTTTTCACCATTAATAATGAGATTAGCTGAGGGCTTGTCATCTATGGCCTTTATTATGTTAAGGTACTTTCCTTATTTATTAAGTGTTTTAATCATAAATGGATGTTGTATCCTGTCAAATGCTTTTTCTGCATCAATTGATACAATCACATGATTTTTGTCCTTTATTTTGTTGATGTGATGTATCACATTGATGGATTTGCGGATGTTGAACCATCCTTGTGCCCCGGGGATGAATCCCACTTGGTCGTGATGAATAATCTTTTAAATGCATTGTTGTATTCGATTTGCTAGAATTTTGTTTAGGATTTTTGCATCTGTATTCATCAGAGATATTGGTCTGTAGTGTTCTTTTTTTTGTGTTGTCCTTACCAGGTTTTGGTATCAGGGTAATGTTGGCCTCATAAAATGAGTTAGGGAGTACTGTCTCTTCTTCAATTTTTTGGAAGAGTTTGAGCAGGATTGTATTAGATCCTCTTTGAAGGTTTGGTAGAATTCACTAGTGAAGGCATCTGGTCCCGGACTTCTGCTTTTGGGAAGGTTTTGGATGACTGATTCAATGTCGTTACTGGTGATTGGTCTGTTTAGATTTTCCAGTTCTTCATGGTTCAGCCTTGGAAGGCTATATGTTTCTAAGAAATTGTCCATTTCTTCTAGATTATTGAATTTTATGGCATATAGTCCTTCATAGTATTCTTGGATGATCCTTTGTATTTCTGTGGTGTCCGTGATAACTTGCCCTTTTTCGTTTCTGATTTTGTTAATTAGTGTCTTCTCTCTTTTTATCTTACTGAGTCTAGCCAAGGGTTTGTCAATTTTGTTAATCTTTTCAAAGAACCAGTTCTTTGTCACATTAATTTTTTTCTATTGTCTTTTTGTTCTCTATTTCATTTAGTTCTGGTCTGATATTTGTTATTTCCTTTCTTCCGCTGACCTTGGGTTTCACTTGTTCTTTTTCTAGTTCTTTAAGGTGTAACGTGAGGTTATTTATTTGGGATTTTTCTTGTTTCTTGAGATAGGCCTGTAATGATATAAATTTCCCTCTTAAAACTGCTTTCGCTGCATCCCAGAAAATTTGGTAGGATGTATTTTCATTGTCATTTGTTTCTATGTATCTTTTGATCTCTCCTCTAATTTCTTCTTTGACCCAGTCCTTCTTTAAAAGTATGTTGTTTAATCTCCATGTATTTGTGTTTTTTTCCCGTTTTCTTTTTGTAGTTGATATCCAATTTCAAAGCCTTGTGCTCAGAGAATATGCATGGTATGATTTCAATCTTCTTAAATTTGTTGAGACTGATTTTATGTCTCAATATATGGTCTAGCCTTGAGAATGTTCCATGTACACTAGAAAAGAATACATAGTCTGATGTTTTAGGATGTAGTGCTCTATAAATGTCAATTATGTCCATTTCATCTAATGTGTCATTTAGGGCTGCTATTTCGTTATTTATTTTCTGTTTGGATGATCTATCCATAGCTGTCAATGACGTATTTAAGTCCCCTAGTATAATTGTGTTTTGGTCAATTTAGTTCCCTTTAGTTCTGTTAGTAGTTGCTTGGTATATTTCGGTGCTCCCTGATTGGAGTCATAAATATTGATGACTGTTATGTCTTCTTGTTGTATAGTCCCCTTTACCATTATGAAATGTCCATCTTTGTCTCTTGTTATCATTTTCATCCTGAAGTCTGTTTCATCTGATATCATTATGGCTACACCTGATTTTCTCTGGGTACCGTTTACTTGGAGTGTCAATTTCCACCCTTTCACTTTGAGTCTATGCTTGTCCTTGTAGCTGAGATGTGTCTCTTGGAGACAGCATATGGTTGGGTTTAGTTTTTTGATCCAATCTGCTACTCTGTGCCTTTTTATTGGTGAGTTCAGTCCATTTACATTTAGGGTGATTATTGATATGTGAGGATTTCCTGTCATTCTATCTTTAGTTTTCTGGTAAGGCTGTGTCTCCATTGTTTCCTTGCCTTTTTGTTGTTGTCTATTATTTCTGTGTGGTGGTATTCTATGATGTTTCCCTCTGTTTCTTCTTTTATTACGGTGTATATTTCAGTTCTGGATTTTTTTTTTAGTGGTTACCCTTAAGTTTATGTAAAAGAAAGTTTGATATTTAGAGTATTCCATTTTCCTCAGCACGCTTACTTTCTCCATTCCCATATTCTGGTTCAGGCCTTTACTCTCCCCATTTTTATGTTTTGGTTGCCACAAATTGTCCCTGTTGATGGTGGTCGAATAGCCTCCTTTAGGATTTCTTGTAGTGCAGTTCGTGTATTAGAAAATTCCCTCAGCTTCTGTATGTCTGGAAAGGTCTTTATTCCTCCTTCATATCAAAAGGATATCTTTGCTGGATATATTATTCTTGGCTCATAATTTCTCTCTTTCAATAGTTTGAATATTTGGTTCCACTCCCTCCTGGCTTATAGAGTTTCTGCTGAAAAATCTGATGATAATCAAATGGGCTTTCCTTTGTAGGTCACCATCTTCTTTTCCCTGTCTGCCTTGAGGATTCTTTCTTTGTCGTTGATTTTAGACAGCTTCAGTACAATGTGCCTTGGAGAAGGCCTGTTGGGATTGAGGTAATTAGGTTTTATATTTGTTTCTTGGATTCGAGGGTCCAGTTCTGTCCACAAGTTTGGGAAGTTCTCATTGATGATATGTTTGAATATATTCTCTGTTCCCTTCTCTCTTTCTTCTCCTTCTGGTATGCCCATTATTCTTATATTGCTCTTTCTGATGGAGTCAGAAAGTTCTTGTAGAGTTCTTTCATTTCTTTTAAGTCTCAAGTCTCTTTCTTCTTCCATCTGTGTAATTTCCAGGTTTCTATCTTCGATGTCACTGATTCTTTCCTCCATCTGGTCAACTGTACTACCTAAGCTGGTTATTTCATTCTTAGTTTCTTCTATTGAGTTCTTAATTTCCAGAAATTCTATTTGGTTCTTTTTTAAAATTTCAATCTCTTTCGTAAAATGCTCATGTTGTTCTTTGATTGTGTTTCCGAGTTCATTTAACTGCCTTTCTGTGTTTTCTTGCATCTTGTTGAGTTTTTTCAGAACTGCAATCTTGAATTCTCTGTCATTTAAGTCACATATTTCCGTATCTTTGAATTCCTTTTCTGGAGACCTTTCACTTTCTTTCTGTGCTGTCTTGTTGCCTTGGTTATGCATGGCAATTACTGATTTATTATTTCTCTTCCTAGACATCAACAGGAGTGGCTTCTGCAACAGGTTGATAGGAAGCGGTCTTTCTTTTGTTTTCCAGTACTTGTTGGTAGAATGTTTTATTTTTTCTCCAACTGCAGCTTATTTTTCTTCTCCCACATGGTACTGCTGTTTTCTCTGCACTATTCCAGCTTCTCACACAATGGGGGGATTCCCTGGGAGATGGGCTTCTCCTCTGTTAATAGTTCATCTAGGTCACAGGGCGCAGTGTCCCGGTGGGTATGCGTAGAGTTTTTGATGTTCCAAATCTCTTCCAGCTCCAGATTCAGAGCCCATATGTTTCAGCAGTTCTGTTTACTCCTGCAGGGATCCGCCCAGATAGGTGGGGCCAGGGGCGGGGTGAGTTGTGAGAGGTGGCCCAGAGCAATGGCGGCGACCACCACCATAGCCGGTCCTGCTTCCACAGCTCCCTCCCCTCTGCCAGAACTAGTTGGGCTGCGAATCTGTGTCTGCGGTCCACAGTTCTCAGAACAGCAAATATTCTATTCTTTCTATCTGACACTGCTACTGTTCCATTTCTAGCACCGGGCAGGTGGGGGCGGGGTGAGCTCTGTGAGGGTAGAGAGGGGGCGGCTAGTCTCAGTGCCTAAGGCTTCCGTTCTCTGCTCGGCAGTGAGGGCTTAAACCTCCATTTTCAGCCTTCTTCCCTCAGTCTTTTCTCCGAGGTCTCTGCCGTGAGCATTGTGTTCAGTCGTGTTGTATTACAAATAGAATTACCATATGACCCAGCAATCCCTCTCCTGGGTATCTACCCAAAAAATCTGAAAACATTTATACATAAAGACATGTGTGCTCCAATGTTCATTGCAGCTTTGTTTATGGTGGCCAAGACATGGAAACAACCAAAATGTCCTTCGATAGATGAATGGATAAAGAAGTTGTGGTATATATACACAATGGAATACTATTCGGCGGTAAGAAAAGATGATATAGGACCATTTGTGACAACATGGATGGATCTTGAGAGTATAAAGCTGAGCGAAGTAAGTCAGACAGATAAGCAGAGAACCATATGATTTCACTGATATGTGGTATATAAAACAAAAACAACAAAAGAACAAGACAAACAAATAAGAATCAAAAACTCATAGACACAGACAATAGTTTAGTGGTTACCAGAGGGTAAGGGGGGAGGGGGGTGGGAGATGAGGGTAAAGGGGATCAAATATATGGTGATGGAAGGAGAACTGACTCTGGGTGGTGAACACACAATGGGATTTATAGATGATGTAATACAGAATTGTACACCTGAAATCTATGTAATTTTACTAACAATTGTCACCCCAATAAATTAAAAAAACAATTACATTTGGCTTCTTCTCAGGCTCATACTAGACCTGAGGTGAACTCACACTAACATTTGCTCATTTGAGGCCTTAATAAAAGTGGTAACGCTCAGTGAGACCCATTTATTCTCAGCGTTTCATGCATTGACACAAAGCCTATAAAAGAGTTTTGCAAATCAGATGATCCTTGAGTTTCTATTAATTGTAAGTGAGTCGTATACATCAGCCCCACGGTATTTGGGGACAAGATACCCTACATTTCTTCTGTTTCACTCATTCTGTAAAACTGGTTCTGCCCTGCGCTCCTGGGTGTTGGCACATTAACCTCATGCATGTGCTTTGGACGTGAACCTCTTCTTCCTTAAGATCAGGCCAAAGCCCACAAATTGGGCAGGGAGGTGCTTTTCCCGTCCAGAGACTTCAGGAAAGGCCGAGGTCTTGGGGACATCTTGATGCCATAGGCCAACATCTTGGGGACATCTTGATGTCCATCGTTCACGGTATCCAGGCCGTTCCAAGCACAGGCGTCTCCCATGCCTGGGGCCACACTGGTGTGGAGATTTCACTGCTGTGTCCCATGTACAATGGGAATCGCCCTGTGGATATCGTGAGGCCTGAATGAGTTACAGTGAGGAATCCTCAGAACAAGGCTGGGCACAGAGTAGGTGCTCCGAACATGTCAGCTCCAGCCAGTCATTTATAACCTGAGAAAGGTGTTCTGATAAACCTTGAAGGACTTCTGGTACCATTATAGACCACTGAAAACTCTGCTTCTACTTCACGTTCCCTAAAACGCCTGGAGATACCATGTTGCGATGTGAAGCAGAAGGCCTAAAATAGGAAATAAAGCACTTTTTTGATCCATGCTTCCTGGATACTTTTTCTGACCCCTTCTTGAAGGAGTCTTATTGAGAAAATTTACATAGAAGTTGTTTCTCGAACATATTTTATATACTGTTGGCCTGTTAATCTTCTCAATACCCACCTCCAACCTCTGTTAGTTGTTTTCCACATTCAGTAAAACATGAATAGCAAACTGTCGTAGAGCATTTACTCATGACGGGCACTGGTACCTGCTCTCTTAATCTTCACAGAAACCAAAAAGTAAGGTGATGATGACATTTATTCACCAAACAGGGGCACTTTGGAAGGTGAAAGAGGTCACTACCTGGACGGAATGCCAGGAGAGCAGCATGAACCGGGTTTCTCCTGAGCAAACTGAGATGTGTGGTCACCCTCCCCATGAGGTGGGCATCTCATTTCTCCCCAACTGCGGACAATGGCACAAGAGAGGTCAAGTAACTTGACCAAGGGCACACAGCTAGGGGGTGGCAGAGCCAGTAAGGGGCCAGGCTTTCTGGCTCGAGAGGCCCTCTCAACACTATCGGCCTCCTCAGCCTGACCCTTGTGGACTTTCACTGTATGGTTCACATGGATCCTGTGACCTTGACCTGCACAACTGCCCTGTGTGAACTCCAGGTTGATTTCTGTGCAGGCCGCACAGTTTTCAGCTCAAGGCCTTTGCTCCCTGTGATGCTCCTGCTCCACTGTCCTTGCCTCAGTCCCCCTGGTTTGACCTCCTTATGCATTCCTGACGCCACATCAAAGACAGCCCACTTCTTATGTCCTTTCCTGGCCCTGAATCTCTGGGGATCTCCTTCCCAAGACCCCATGGCTCTCCGTGTGCACGTCTCTCCTGCAACCAGGCCCAGGCCCCTGGCTCTTTCTCCGTGTTGTGGTCCTGGAGGGCGTGACCTGTGCCCTCTGGTCTTTGTGTGACAATAGTGATAGAAGGTGCTTAACTAATGATTGTGTAACTGCTCATCAGGATGGATTGTGAGTTATTACATGTTTTATTCTTGGGTCTATTCCGACAGAGAATGTCACTTGAAATTGAATGTCTAATGAAGGCAAGGCTCAAACACAACATGAAGCCTAAACCCAGGCCTCAGGGTGACATCCTGGTGGTAACACCACGTTGTTTATGTTCCTGGAGAGGTTTCGGAGTCACCACAGGGAGGGCGCAGGTGACGACAGGAGGAAGCTGGAACCCTGTCACCTAGGGCCTGGGCCATCTCAGTCTGTCTGTTCCTGAGAAGTAAACACTAGCTCAATCCACTCTAACCTGGGTGCATCTAATGACTTGGACAGGGAGTCAGATTTGGAAGCCGAGCCTGGATCAGGAGTCACCTCCAGCTAATTCTTTTTGGCTTCTTCTCCAAAACCCTGAACTTTACACGACTTAACATTTCCACAAAATGTGTGGTTAAATATATGATCTCAATACACATGTGAGAACTCACATGATTAATTAGGTATCTACTGAATTACTAAGTTCCCTTTCTCTTCCTGCTCACATTTTATAGCGACAGTTCAGAATGTGAACCTCTGGCCCCTAGGACCATTGCAAGGGGAATATGGAGAAACTGATATAAATGATTTCACGGTTACAACCATGATTCTCGCCTGCAGCTCCTTCCTGCAGGTTCTTTCTGAAAGGAAAACCTTTTTTTTGGGCCAATGTCCAAAGGTCATAAAAATGTGTTTTGATATAGGAATGAGTGGGCTATTCAATTTCCTGTTCTTCATTTCGGGGAAATGTCCTAGTTGTTTTTCTTTGGTGACTTTCTTCCCACCACAGTGTCTCTCCGTCTAGAAGCCTGTTAGATGGACGTCCTACATGGAAGCTTTGCGGACTTTTATTTCTCACATATTTGTGTTCTTTCTCCTCCCACTACGAATAAATCACTTTGGTTACACATATTACTTGTCTTCTAATCCCTTATTATCTTTTCCAGCTGTCGTATTGCTAATTTTTCCAGAGCTGCTTATACTTTGAATGTTTATTAACCATAAAGAGAGTAACAGATCTTAGTAACCTGAGCTTTCTGAAGACCCAGGAAAGTGTCCCATGAGCGAACGAGACTGGCCCAGGAATCTAGACCAGTCTCAAAAGAATATGAGTCTATTTAGAACTTTCTTGTCTCTTTATCTCTTCCCTTTTAAGCCCTAAATCTGTCAGAAAATATGGTTATCAGGTGGGATAGAAAAAGGGAAGTAAGGAGAGTGGAGATGGAGTGGTCTTAATTGTCAACCATTGTGAAGTTTTAATTCTTATCCAGGCCAGGATATGCTAATCTCTAAAGGGAGACGTTGAACTTCATACCATAGGAATGGAGAGCCATTGAGAGTCGGCTTTAAGTAAGCTTATGACAATCCGAGCTTTGAATCACATCACTGTATATGAATACAGTTCTGTATGCAGTCAGCTAGATTTGAACCACGGGGATAAATAAAGATAATTCAAATGAGCAAATCTTCAAATCTTTTATCTCCAGTGAGCTTTTTCTCAGAAGGTGGCAGAGGATATGCTCCACCCAAAAAATATTGTCATTCAGAGTAAGATGGATGCAGGGAGACGGTATCTGAGGAGCAGAGCCTGCAGAGACAGCAATTATGCCTGTGCAGGGAAGGCATTAGAAGCCTTAGGTAATGTCAAGAGACCCTGCAGAAGTCAATCCTTTGTACTTGGTTAACTCAGTTTGTGAGCCTGATCCAGAGTTTCTAAAAAATTACTGATATCTTCAACAAAGGAAACCCAGGCCTACAATAGAACAGAGAGCTGCTCCAGACATAATTTGATTGTCAGCTGTCAACACTCTGGGAGAGTGTGTCCAGGGAAGACGGAAACACAGGCCCTTCTGTCACCTACAGCTAACTTCCTGCTGCCTCTCAGAGAGCTACAGACTGTGCAGTCTTTCAGTGTGCTTTTGGTAAAATATGCACAACATAAATTCACCATTTCAACCTTATTTAAGTGTACAATTACTTGCATTGAGTACATTCACAATCTCTTACTATCCATTTCCAGAAATCATCCCAAACGAAGACTCTAGCCATTAAACAATCACTGTCTAACCTCTCCTCCAGCGCCAGTCTTTGGAGTCTTGCATATCTCACCCCTGACTCTGTGAGCATCTCATGTAGGAAAATGCCCTGTATGAGTTCCTAACTTTATTAGTTTTATAACAGTGAAACTAATGAATGACCTTCAATTGCCAGGCTTGAAGGGCTGTAGAAGTAGCCAGGGAAAGGTCTCCAGGTGACCACTTTGGTGATGCTGGCAGTTGTCTGACTGTCGTGAACAGTCTTGTTCCCCCCTCCACTTCAGTGGTGGCCTCCACAGTCACTGGGTGTCTGAACCCTTAGGAGGCAAAGGTGAGGAAATGAGACTGCATGGGTTCTACCCACAGAGATACCCGTGTATTTGTCCTGGAGTGAGGCCTGGGAAACACTTGCTTTTGAAATCGGCCCTGTTGATTGTAACACAGAGCCAGGGTTGAGGAGCAGTGGGTGGGACTTTCTTCATCCCACATGCAATGGTGGGAACAGTCTTTCCATTTCTGGGGGCTAGTAAGGACAGAGGGAAACGGAACCTGTAAACCTTCCAGGATAATTTCCACCCATTGGGGTGCTCAATACATGTAATCTCTTAAGTGTTTTAGAAATAATAATAACTGATAAATTTTTTTTATGTTATTACTTTTTTCAATATGTTCTCAAACAATACTGAAAAATGAACATTAAATCACAGAAAGATAAAGTGACAACAGAGTGATGACTGCCTGTCTATGTGTGTAGGTCAGTGTATGTGTCTGGGTGTGTCTGTGTGTGTAAAAGTGTGTATCATTGTGTGTGCCATTAGGTGTAAACATACGTCTGTGTATAAAGGTTTATTTTATGGTATGAGAGTCAGGGAGGGCTTCACAGAGGACTAGACGTGAAAGGGGCCTCACAGATGAGGTTGTCACTGTCCTGTGCAGGGAAGGTTACAGAGGCAAAGGGAGAACCACGTGTCCTGGTGCACTGGTGTGACCCACATAACACATGGGTGAGTGGCACACAGACAACTATGGCTGAGCACAGAATCCTGGTGAGCAGGGAGAAGAGGTCGGAGGGATGCCAGGGACGGGTCGTGCCAGGCCTTGTGTGCGACACCAATGGTGGGCCTGGTCCTCCCAGCGATTCCAGTCTGGGTCTCAGGGGGTTGCAGGAGCTCCGTGTGTGCACCATGCATAGTATGCAAACTGAACGTGCAATGTGTTTCAGAAAATGGGGACCAGTTCCAGTGCACATGTTTCCTGATGTGATTAAGAATACACAACTGTTGTAAAAGAATTGGAGACACCGATAATAGTACATAACTGTTATCTTCTATTTGCTCAATCACAGTTTGAATAAATATCCCTATTATAATTGGAGAATGGGCTTAGGACTCAGAATAAGTCCTCGTGCTTGACACATTCAGAAACACATGTCGTCTAGCATTTCATGGTCACAGGCGTAAGATCCGATTCACATTTGTTTTAGGAGGGTCACTGTGATGTCCATGAGTAGGGGGTGCTGCGGGAAGGGTATCAGGACCCCAGGAGACCCCTTGGGAGACTTTGGCACCCGCCAGGCAGGACTAGGAATGGGCCGTGATGATGGCTGTGTGGGGGGAAAGGACAGGAGCTGAGTGTGGCTCTGGAGGTGGACGGGGCAGCACTTAGCCGACTCTTAGATGTCAGGAGGGAGATGAGCTGCAATAGGGTAATAATAGTCCCCCGAAAGATATCCACATCTGAAACCTGGAACTTGTGATTTTTCCTCCAAGGCAAAGAAGGACTTTGCAAAGGTGATAAAGTTACAGATTTTGAGTTAGGGAGATAATCCTGAATTTTCTTCTGAATTCTACATGAAGGAGGCAGAGGGAGATTTGCACACATGGAAAGAGGAACGCAATGTCACTACATGGGGCACTGATTATAGTGATGTGGGCACAAGACAAGGCATGTCACCAGCCTTCCAAACTGGAAGTGCCATGAACAGATTTTCATCCTGAGTTTCCAGAGCCAGCGTTGCCCTCCTGACACTGTGCGTTCGGCAGACTGTTACGCATTTTAGCCTTTTGTCCTCCCCATGTTGAGAAAATAAGGTTAGTCACCTAGTGTGTGACGGTGTGTTACAGCCGACCCTGGAAATGAGTCCGGGGGTCTCTGATGTATCCAAGTTTTCTGAGTCGCCTCCATTAGCCTGAATGGGGGCCGTGGTGGAGGCATCAGCAGGGGACAGACACTGTGTGGATTTCACAGTTCCCTCGGAAATAAGTGCAGATTGCTTGAGTGGCGTTGTCCAGACGGCAGCTGGAAGCTTGTTTGTGCATCTTTAGGGACATTAGGGTGAAGCAGTGGCCGCGTGGTGCAGGCCGTGAAGAGCAATGTGAGTGTGCAGAGCGACATGAGCTCGCTGGAGGCTGAACCCTGAATTCACTGCAAACTGAGAAGGGACAGAAAACAAGTGATACGGGACCATACTAGGACTGAAGCACAGTGAAGGGGTGAGGACCAGGCAGGTTGTTCGTGGCTATGATGGGGTTGGAATAGCAGTGACGCTGCTGGCTGGGAACCACGTGACCGGCCAGACAGTGAGGCTGCGGGTATCCCTCAGGTCAGGCCCAGGAGCAGGAACCTTGTGGTTGCTTTCTACCCCTAACCATCCTTTTCACTCATGGCCCTGCGACTGGGAACTCTGTAAAGTAATGCAGGATGGTCCTGAGCCAATATTGCCTCTTGTGGTCCCTGCACCTCAGGCCAACATGGGTACCTGGACACTGGGTCCCTGAAATGTACTAGTGACAGCACCCAATGGCCACTTCATGATGAAACCACCCCATCCAGACCAGAGATTATTGGATGATGAAAACCACACAGAGAAGTGCAGGGCGAGTGATTTATTGAAGCAAGATGTTGAAACCTTTACATTTTCTGGGAAGATCAGGTCACATGCAACGTCAGAGGTCCTTGTGTGTGAGATTCTTTTCAATCTAGGAGTCACATGTGGACCATGCCTTTATCTGAAATAGGAGAAGAGAGAACGAGTAGGTCAGTCATGCTGCTCCCGGACATGACATGTTAACACAGGCTCAAAACCAGGATGTGGAAGAAATATTTCAACCAGCAAAGGCATTGGAGGGCCCCAGGCAGGACAGCAGTGCGAGCGGTGAACTCAGACGACCTGGTCCACTTACAACAAACCATGCGGGTCAGGAAAGAGCCATGTCCACAGCGTGGCAAAGGGACCCTGAGGGACTCAAGAGTGGGACTCAGGATTCTAATGGACGGAGGAGCAGGTTGAAGAGCAGCGCAGGATTTGCTTTCTCTGAGCCTGAGGTCCCAGGACTGTGCTTTTTCACTCCGCGGTGGACATGGGGTTGAGAGACCAGGACAGGGGTGGGAGGGGTCTGGGAAGTTCTGCTTTCAGATTTCCAGCCTGGAGGTGTCGTAATTCAACATGAGGGCACATGTGCTTCTCCGTTTGAGGACCAGCTATCATGGAAATTGCATAAACTTGACTGAATCCAGCAACATTGGGCTGAGACACCTTTAAACATCTGATTTCTTCATAAGGACATGATTTAAGTGTTTCGGTTTCATATGAGGCTGCAGGAGCCATCACAGGGGGTGGCTCTATTCACGGGCAGTGATACGTGATGGGTGGGAAAGTGGGCAAAGGTACGAGGGGTGGGCCTTGGCTCTGCAGAAGCTCAGAGACCCCAGCCGGTGACCCTCCATCAGGACAGAGGCGGGGGCTACTTCCCTCCCTCCCTCTGTCTCCCCTTCAACATTCCCACACTCCCCATGAGATTCCCCAGTGCCTGGGCCCCTGGGTGAGGGGAGCTCAGACCCCGACAGCTCCTGGGCAGGGAGGCAGGCAGCTTTGGGCGTCCAACATGGCTGCGTGGGCCCCTGGTTGTCCTCCCCCTGAGGACACTGAGGGGAACCTGGCGCCCAGGGAGGTGACCTGAGAAGAGGGATCAGGCCCAACTCTCTGTGCAGCTCAAGCACAGCTCAGCAGGTATAATGTTCTCATCCACCCTGAGGCCAGGGTTCAGCCTCTCACACGTGAGCAGGGGGCATGGGCCTCCACCTCCTGTGCCCTCACAGAGCAGATGCCAACCCTCCTCCGGGCTGTGCACTGAGCAGAAGCCTCTGTGCAGAAAGAAAAGAATTTACCATAAAACTTAGAAATTTCTCTCGGTGTAAATAGGATATGCCGTTAGTTACTTCTGTCTTCACTCTCACCACATCCTGAGCAGCTTCTGGAGGTGGATTAAAAAACTGAAGAATGCCCTCATAGGTGGGTACAGAATCCAAAAGGAAGCTTCTCGCTAGACTAACAAGGGATGGACACACATTTGCATTGGCTGGAACATAAGAAAAAGAAATACAAGTGATATAAAGAAAGTCCCTTTTCCTCTCTGATGTTAGACCTGGACAGGAACCCAGTGCTTTTATGATCTCATCACACAATTGTGCCAATGACCATGCAAACCCTAGAAGTCTGACTACCTCAAGGTCACAGAGCAAGGGAGTCCTGCAAAACAATTTGAGGGATCCCTAGTTCAGTTTCTATTCTTTCTAAAAGACACTAACTGTTCTCCACATCTCTCCTGCTGTGCTGAAATTCACCTTCCCTAGATTTCAAAAACGAAGGTTTGCCTTTCCGTAGAATGACACCTTCTTTGTTCTTGGATATTGAGGAAGAGGAGATTGTAGTAATCAATCTTTCAAGTGAATGGTAGAGTCAGATCTCACCAGAGATCATAGAAGGGGGAATAAATCTGGAGAGAGGTCAGTAAAACTGTTAAGTATTGGAAGATGCTCTTTGGAAACTAAATTATGCAATAGAATTATGTCATTGGATGCAGACATAGCTACAAAGTTAAAAAATATGGGTTTAAGTTTAGCACATCTGAAGCTTATACACAAAAGTATGATTGGCTCTTTTATTGTGCACTGATGTACAGAATTCCTCAGAGAGGGTGGGAGGTGGGAACTCAGAGTTATTTTTGACCCAAGGCAATTGTGCTGAGACCTGAAGTAACCGCTTCTCCTGGTCTGGATTCTCCATCCCCTCAGTCGTTGAGTCACCTGCAGCCTGGAAAGTGCCCTTCCAGGCTCTCATCTGACCCTAATCAGACAGCACGGGGAGGACGAGGAGGCTCTGAGAGTCAGATGAAAGAGAAAGACTCCAAAAGACGTGGGTCAGGATTGAGGGCAAGGAGACACACAAAATGGTGTTGGATGGACGGCTAGAGTTAGATCAGAGCGATGGCGATGGAGCCCTAGCGATTGCTCTGGTTCTGCTCCCATTGTGCTCGTGCTCTCAGAGGACGAGCAGGGATTGCGGGTAGAGTGCTGCTTATTGGCAGAGCCCATTGAGATTTATTATTCAGAATCGGAGGATGCTGGTTCTCCTTGAACTAAGAACTAAAACCCTCCAGCTGTAACATTTTGTGTGTCTGAAGCTATGAATCACCAGCTGTGGGCTGACCTGGCACCGTAAAGACCCCGGGCAGGAGAAGGTCTGATGACTACTGGATAACGACTGGGTACTGACACCTAGAGCTGGTCTCTGGACCTACTTAACATTACTCCACTGTCGTAGCTGGTCTTGGTGGTGGCTGTGAAACCCAGTAAGAGGAGACCTGGAGACTAAGCATTGTGTTCAAGGTCACAACACTGCCAAGTGGCAGAACAGTGATTCACATCCCAATTTAATTCTGTCCTGTGGCTTCTGAGAACATGATCACAGACACGGAGTGAGGCTTCAGATGGAGAACTCTCACATGTGCCTGCAATGCTATTTTTAAAATGAAAGTTCCAGAGTATTGGGAATTGAGTATATGAACACTGAGCTTTGGGGGACTGGGTCACAAGAGGTGGAAAAGGTTTGAATTGGGATCTGTTCACCCCCTTCCCCAAATAAGTCATGTAGTTCAGATCAGGTAACTAACCAGCGCAGATGCCAGTCTGGTTAGCAATGATACTCACCCTCGTAGCAGCAAAAGGCCAGAGTGACCAGCAGGACAGGGAAGAACAGCCTCATGGTTTCTTTTGCTTTGAGTTTTCAGCTTTAGCAAAAGATGAGCAATTACAGGAGCTGGACTCAGGAGCCTGGGAGCCCAGGGCTATTTGTAGCTAGTGAGCCTCCCTGGTCCTGCCCACAGAGGGCGTGCAGGTCACAAGGCCTGGTGTCCAGCCCTCCCTTCCTCCCTGAGGGCTGATGCCACCATCCATGTCACATACCTCAGTGACAGGTCAAAGCTGCGTGTTGCTGGCGCCATGCTCCTCACCTTTGCAGCAAAGCTGAGGTTGTAGCTTTACCAATGTATAGTCAGTGAACTGATGGGAGCCCCCCTGGAATGAAGCTCCTTAACAGAAGCTGAGTGTCCGATAAGCTCATCTTTACTTATCATCGTGAGTGGCACCGTGAAGGATCATCAAATATGCCCGGAATGAATGAATAAATATTAGTGACAAAGCACTAAATCTGGTTGGGGTGAAAACAATCAGTGGTTTCATGTCCCAACAGAAACCAGTGCCAACAGGGAGACCACCTCCGCCAACGCACTTCCTTCTCTAACAGAATGTTTCCAACGACATCAAGAGAGATTTCCTATCAAATCAGTGCTAATCCGATCAAAAGAAGCCCCCGTTCACTTCCCGTGTCCAATAGGAGGGTCACACGGGTCGTCAGGGACCCAGCAGTAGAAGCGCCCAGCGGGCAGCTCTCAGCCTCCCCGACCATAAGCGGGTGCTCTATGGACAATTCGGGGATGGGGCCACGACAGTTCTGAGGAGAGGCATTAGCAAGTAGCCTGTTACAGGGCAGCGGGCTTGACAACCACTCAGAACAGGCAGAACTTTGACATGAAGAAATGTTGGGAGGAGGGATCCGCGGCAACAGCGTGAGGGACCAGACAGCTTAAGCCACGTGGCTTGTTGGGAACACAGGTCCCAGGTTTCCCTGAAACGTACAGGACGCCTGGTGGGGGAGGGAGGGCTTTGTGCCTGGAGAGACAGCATGGGCCACAGCAAGCAGTTTCCTTTGTATCTGTGGGCAATGCAGGCAGAGTGGATGGCTGAGGTCAGACACACCTAGAGTTTTGCCCTGGTGTTTTCTTGCTGTTATTCAGATGTGAAGTAAAAATCACATGGGATTTTTACATTCAATATTATGGCATAATCGAAAAATTAAAATTAAGATTACACGTGTTGGTGTGTATGTGGAGAGATAAGAACACTTGTGCGTCTTTGTTGGGGATATAAAATGGTGCAGGCACCATGGGAAGAGTCTGGAGGGCCTTCAAAAATGAAAGTAGCATTACGATTGATCGACCTGGTCGACCTCTGAATATAGACACAAAAGAATTGAAAGCTGACAGTGGGGAAGGCTGTTCCTGCACGGACATACAGGGCATATAGGAACTGCATTTATTCTCTGCTCAACTTTTCTGCGAATATAAAACTGCTCTAAAAAATAAAAACGATAAACAAAGACAACCATCTAGGTGAGAACATTCCCTTGTAATGGGGGGGTGGAATGAGAATAAGAAATGAGTCAATGAATTGGTCATGATATATGTAATAGATGGATGATCAACTATCAGAGAAATTTAAGAGAATCTACTGGAAATAACTGTTAGAACAGATAAAAGTTCATTGTGGAGCTGCCTACGAGATCAGCACAGAAGCAACAATCACGATCCCATCATCCTGTGTCACCCTGACATGACACAAAGAGGAAATGACACCATTGGCCACAGGGACATTAGCACAACAAAAGTATGTTGAAGTTTACACAAGTGAAACACGCAAAGCTTGATGGTAAAACCAAGGAATTTACTCACAGATGTCACTAGGAATCTAAGATCACCGAGGCACACACCTTGTTCCTGAAGGAAATATTCGAAAATTTAAAGATGTCAACTGTTCTCAAGGGTGCTACAGTTTCAATCCAGGCCATATCAGATTCCTAATCAGGCAGTTTTAGACTTTGTTTTCAAATGCTGTTTGGATCTTTCAATTTTAGAAGGGATTCGTTTATTGAGTAGTGAGGAAGAGCCCATAGTTAGGGCCAGACTACCTGGTTTAAGCTCAGCTGGAACTTAGCACTTGTGGAGGCTTCAGCAAGGTGCCCACCCTCCCTGCCTCAGTTTCCTTCCTCACCTGTAAAATAAGCATGATAATAATACCCTGTGTCATAGGATTTGTGTTAGGATAAAGGACTTAATACAGTAACAATGCTCATCACAGGGTCTTTCAATAAACATCAGCCACTACAATTATGCAACACAAAGGAAAAAAGTGTAAGTAATAGTCAAACAGAAAAATCACCTCATTCCCAAAGGCAAATATCAAACTGAGTCTAACCAAAACATCCAATGGGGAATGTTTATTTATCCTAAAGGCTAACAAAGCGTGCTTCTGAATTTGGCTGTGGTTCCATTGGGTTTTCTCTCAGTTAAAGGAGAAAATGAGATCGTTACTTTTCAATCATCTCATTGTTGTTTTATGATCACATCTAAGACTGTTACTATGATTTTCAAATCCTTAATAGTGAATATTGGAAGTTAGGGTAAAGGGTGGTGGGTGGGGGAGGTGTTATTTATCCCGAGGCACAGGGCCTGTGGTCTCCTGTCCTCAGCAGGATGCACTGGGGACAAATATCCTTTTGGCTGAGGTGGAATCCCAGGGCTTCTCCAGGGCTAAGTCTGACTGGTTAACACGTATGTGGGGATGGAAACATGAGGATATCACTTCTGGATCTTCATGACCATGTATACTTTTACATAATACTTCTCATCTTGTTACTCTGGTTCTATTTTTTTTTTTTAAGATTTTATTGGGGAAGGGGAACAGGACTTTTATTGGGGAACAGTGTGCACTTCCAGGCCTTTTTTCCAAGTCAAGTTGTTGTCCCCTCCATCCTAGTTGTGGAGGGTGCCGTCCAGCTCCAAGTTGCCCTTCAGTCTTAATTGTGGGTGCAGCTCAGCTCCAGATCCAGTTGCCTTCTCTAGTTGCAGGGGGCACAGCCCACCACCCCCTGCGGGAGTCAAACCGGCAACCTGTGGTTGAGAGGACGCACTCCAACCAACTGAGCCATCCGGGTGCTCAGCGGCAGCTCAGCTCAAGGTGCCGTGTTCAATCCCAGCTGCAGGGGCGCTGCCCACCATCCCTTGCAGGACTTGAGGAATGGAACTGGCAACCTTGTGGTTGAGAGCCCACTGGACCACGTGGGAACCGAACCCGCAGCCCTCGGAGCTAAGAGCATGGAGCTCCAACCGCCCGAGCCACCAGGTCGGCCCTACTCTGGTTCTTATTTCCCACCTCCTCTCTCATAAACATTCTCATTCCATTTCCAAAGACAGAAAGTGTACACATCACCCATCACGTCTTACACAGCATTGACTCTCCATGTATAAATCTCTAGATTCCCTAAAAATAATGCAAAGTCACATTTTGACATACACAAAATTTTGCTTACAGAGAGTGGTGTGTGATTCCGTCCTTTGAATAAAATGAAATGAGGACCTAATTACCCGTGGGGATAAATCATTAAAAGTAACTGTGAGTGATATATCACAATGTCTTATTTGGCCAATATCCTAGAGGAATCCAAGAATTCAAGTGACATTGCTACCACACACTTATTCTTGTCACATCTGCACAATCATAAAAGTATTTTCAGACTTTTCTCTTATAAATATGAAAACATGACTAAAATTGCCTTATCTTAACCATAAGTGATATTATTCAGGGATATGTAGAATCAAGTAGGCCCCATTCGTCTCATTAAGAGATGTATTTATCGATAACATTTGACTTCATATATATAAGAAGAATGAAAAATTGAAATATATCTGTTTATCCAACGCCGTGAGCATCTCCGATGGTGCCCAGATCAGCAATGCCCCTTATCTCACAAACTCCATCAGCCATGTTATTATTCTCGGGTGCCTTTGTGCAACGCGAGCCCAGGAGATTATGCCCTGAGCTCCTCAGGGAAACTTGTGGGCTGATGGAGCCACTTCTCTCTACTCCCCAGACCACCTGCCAGCAGCCCTCGTACACCCAACGTGGACTCACACCTCTTGCTACAAGCATGAGCTGCAACGGGAGGCCCACGACATGGATAGGCCGGCGGCATCAAAGGTTGTTTCCTTCACCTGTTGGCCAACTCTTGCCATAACTCAATTGTTCTGTGATGGCTAAGTCTCCTTCTGTGTCCTACATACAGAAAAGAATGAAGGAAAAAGCAGACATGCTTGGTTTGCTCCAGAATTTTCCAATAATTACTCACGGTGTGCAGTGCCCTACTTGTGCCTTTCCTAATACTGGGGATCCAGTCCACGTGCCATTTCAGACACAACATGGAGTTTGAAGACCCTTCACTCTTGATTTTATCCCAAGGTGAACCCATCACGGGGGTTGTCACGTGACCCAGCCATACCTTGGACTCTCCCAGGATGGCCTGGCCTTTCAACAAATCATTTGTGATGAATCATTCATTACAAATACATTTAGCCCCAGCAATAAAATTTTCACTTTGAATTTGAAAATGAGCAGTTGTATTTTCACACGAGGTCGGAGTTTTAAGGTCCTGAACTCATCCTAGAAGAAGTGCTACCGGCCTCGTTGCTGAATGTCCCTGTGGTCACCTGGTTCCCTCTGGTTTCAATAGAAGTGACTTCAGCACGGCTTTCTTTACAGTGATCCTGCCATTGACTTTGACAGTTGATTTTATTTGTGCAAATAGTTTTCTTCTATGACTAATTAACTTAGGATTTTTACTAAGAAAAGTCACCAGATTTTGTCTAATATCATTAATCTATTCACATAATTACGAGGTTTTCTGTATTTATTTGTTGAGGTGATAATGTTGATTATAGCTTTTAAAGATGAGGTTTACACATGTTTCTGGAATCCACTATATGTGTTTAGCTGTTTTGAAGACAAGACTCCCCTCTGACCTTTATCTTCTTGGTGTGCAGAGGAGAAATTTCACTACACACACACACACACACACACACACACACACACACACATTTACATACTGCAGCAGTTAGGGGAGTGCTCAGGGGACCCTATGACTCAGGGGGTCTAGGAAAACAAAACTTTTTCACAGTAACATTAAGATTTATTTTAGTCGTTCATTCTCATTCTCTCACAAGTGTTACGTAGAATTTTCCAGAGGCTACATGACCTGTACATTGCAACAGAGGTAAGACTGAAGCAAATATGTGAATCCAGCTGTCTTCTATTAAGCCAGACATTAAGAGACTGGGGAAGATCTAAATAATGCTGCTCCAGTCACTGAGGAGATATTTGAGCTTTTTCTAAACAGGTTTGCCACCGCAACACTGGTGTCGTGAAACCATCACTAAATCTAAGTGAACATGGGAAAGGAAATGACTCAAATCAACATTGTCGTCTTGGACACGTTGATTCGGGCAAATCAACCACTACTGGCCATATGATCTATAAATGTGGTGGGATCAAGACAAGAAATCTAAAAACAATTTTTTATTAGAATTTATTGGGGTGACAAAGGGTAGTAAAATTACATGGGTTTCAAGTGTATGATTCTGTAATTTGAGAAGGGAGCTGCTCACATGGGAAATGGCTCCTTCAAGTACGTCTGGGTCTTGGATAAACAAACTGAACTGAGATATCGCTATTGATATCTCCCTGTGGAAATCCGAGACTGGGCAGAGAAGTAAAGAGTTAATAGGAGAGAGCTTGTAAGCTGGCAGAAGCGAGCTGAAACATTAACCGCTTGGCTCTGACTCCCCTGGCCAGCACTGCACCTGCAGGCTGACAAGCACCTTACATCCATCACAGGTGGGAACCAAATATTCTCACCTGCAAGGCCCACCCCCTACCACCTAACAATCTCCCAGCCTAGATGGGAACAGAATGGTTCCCAACCACACCAGCAACTCCCCTGCAAGCTGACGTCCATCACAGATGGGAACAGGACAGTTTCCAGGAGACGACATTTATAACGGCAACCCCCCTGCAAGCTGATAAGCACCCCACATCCTGCATGGAAAAAATACGGAACCCTAACACTCCTGCTCATCGGGTCACCTCTCTCCATAGGACTCTCCTCTGGCTTAACTTCTGCCAGCATCTCTCTTACCCGTCTTCCTCCGCAGCTCTCCCTCTCAGGCTGCCCTGTGAAAACTTCTGCCAGTTCCAAACACAACTGTCTTTCTCTCTCTCTTACAGTTTCAATAAATCGTCTTACTTTTGTAGAGTATCATAAATACTTTTACATTCTGCGAACGACCAGGGGTTAATTCTATGCCAAGACAGAGACCAGCACATATTATTTGACCATTGCCGATGCTCCAGAACACAGGGACTTTGTCAAAAACACGAATACAGGCTGACGGCGCTGTCCTCACTGTTGCTGCTGGTGGTGGTGAACTTGAAGCAGGTCTGCCCAAGAACGGACGACCCATGAGCACACGCTTCTAACTTACACACTGGCTGTGAAACAACTAATTCTTGGTGTTAACAACATGGGTTCCACTGAGCCACCTTTCAGCCAGAAGAGACACGGAAATCGTTAGGGAATTCAGCACCTACTTCAAGCAAATTGGCTACAACCCAGGCACACTAGTATTTGTGCCAATTTCTGGTTGGACTGGTGACAACATGCTGCAGCCAAGTGTCACATGCTTTGGTTGAAGGGATGGAAAGTCACCCGTAAAGAGTGTGTGTCAGTGGAACCACGCTGCTTGAAGCTCTGGATTGTATCCTGCCACCACCTCGTCCAACTGATAAGCTTTGCGTCTGCTCCTCCAGGACGGCTATGGAATTGGAAGTATTGGTGCTGTCCCCATGGGCCAAGTGGAGACTGGTGTTGTGAGACCCTGCACGGTGGTCACCTTTGCTCCAGTCAGCGTTACAACTGAAGGAAAGTCTGTTGAAATGCACGGTGAAGCTTTGAGTGAAGCTCTTCCTGGGGACGACACTGGCAAGATGTGTCTGGCAAAGATGTTTGTTGTGGCAATGGGCTGGTGACAGCACAAATGACTCACGAATGGAGCTGCTGGCTTCACGGCTCAGGTGATTATGCTGAACCCTCCAGGACAAATCAGTGCCAGATGCGCACCTGTGCTCATGGTCACCTGCTCACATTGCTTGCAAATTTGCTGCGATGAAGGAGAAGATTGATCATCGTTCAGGGAAAATAAAAAGGTGGAAGACGGCCCGAAGTGTTGGAAATCTGGTGATGCTGCCGTCATTGACCTAGTGCCTGGCAAGCTGTGGGGGCAGAGCCCCAGAAAGCAGTTTCCAGGCTCTCGGTCTCACATAGAAAGCTGCTGGCTCAGGTAGTAAATGGCCATCAACTGTGATTGCATGGCTATCAGCTGTGGCTAGTTGGCCGTCAGCTGTAACCAGTGAGCCATTGGCCACTAATATAACTGCTGTGGCTACGCTAGCAGACAGAGAAGAAGATGGTGGCTGAGCTAGCAAGAGTGGATTGCAGAGAGGTGGATGCGCCAGCGAGAATATAGTGGTATGACTCCCCTACCTATGGCTCTGTGGGTGTTCCTTTTTGGCCTCACCATGTCCTGCATTCTTATGTGGGGAGTGGGAGCAGAGACCCCGCCAGACGCCCCCCACGACACAAGCCCAGGTGTGTTGAGAGCTTCTCTGACTACCCTCCTCTGGGCCGTTTTGTTGTATGTGACATGAGAACGACAGTTGCTGTGGGTGTCACCAAAGCAGTGGACAAGACGGGTGCAGGAGCTGACAAGGTCACCACGTCTGCGCACAAAGCTCAGGGGCTAAATGAACATTATCCCTAATACCTGCCACCCTAGTCTTAGAGATCAGAAGTGTTTGTGTTGATTGGCCTTTGAAGTTTAATAGTAAAAGACTGGTGAATGATTCCAATACCGTGTAAAACCATCTGAAGGAAAGGAGAATGTTTTATGGATCTTGTTGGGGTTTTGTGTGGCAGTTTTTAAGTTATTAGTTTTTAAAGTGAGTACCATTTAATGGAAACACCTTGACCAAAAATCTGTCACAGAAGTTTGACACCCACTGAACAAAGTTTATTGAGAAACCTGTGTGTTCCTTTGGCCAACACTGGAACTTCCTCCAGTGCTACATGGGGAAAGGCCTAAGGAGAGTGGCCTTTACCTATTTCTGGTGTTACATCTGCTCAGACGTTAGAATTTGAGAATTTCTGTGTTAACATTTCTTTTCCTGGGTGTGAACTTTGGGTTTTTTTCATCTTGTCTTAAGGGAAAGAATCATCTATTTACACAATAAAACGTGTTGGAAGGGGGTCTATTGGTGCATCACTTCACAGGTGAGAATGCATAAGGAAACAGTGACTTTGTTTACAAAGGCCAAATTCTGTAAAATTAAAGTCCACGTGTTACATACTAAACTTGGTGTAGTTCAATCTATATTGAGTAGGTTTGTTATGTCACATTTATTTTTTCATATATTGAAACATGAATTTTCACATTTGCAAATCCTGAGGTAGTTTAAAGAACCAACAATAAGACGTAAATACTATTGAGGACTGTTTTGCTACAGTTCCTTGTATCCAGATTTCAGGAAAAAGAAATGATATAGGAGTTGAAAAAAAAAAAAGAAAAAAGCAGTGATGGAGATTTGAGTAAAGATCAACAAAGAGAGATCGAAGAGCGAGAAAAATAGGATTTAAGAATTGCTGTACAAGCAATCCCTCTCCTGGGTATCTACCCAAAAAATCTGAAAACATTTAGAGATAAAGACACGTGTGCTCCAATGTTCATTGCAGCTTTGTTTACGGTGGCCAAGACATGGAAACAACCAAAATGTCCTTCGATAGATGAATGGATAAAGAAGTTGTGGTATATATACACAATGGAATACTATTCGGTGGTAAGAAAAGATGATATAGGAACATTTGTGACAACATGGATGGATCTTGAGAGTATAATGCTAAGCGAAATAAGTCAGACAGAAAAAGCAGAGAACCAAATGATTTCACTGATATGTGGTATAGAAAACAAAAACAACAAAAGAACAAGACAAACAAATGAGAAACAGAAACTCATAGACACAGACAATGGTTTGGTGGTTGCCAGAGGGTAAGGGGGGTGAGGGGTGGCGGGTGGGAGATGAGGGTAAGGGGGATCGAATATATGGTGATGGAAGGAGAACTGACTCTGGGTGATGAACACACAATGGGATTTATAGATGATGTAATACAGAATTGTACACCTGAAATCTATGTAATTTTACTAACAATTGTCACCCCAATAAATTTAATAATAAAAAAAAAGAATTGCTGTACAGTGCATTCCTATGTGTTTCAAAAACACAATTAAAAACAATTATTTAAAGTTGTTATTCTGTTTTTGAACTGTGTATTTTTGGAAAATACATTCCTCAGAGACAGGGCCAAGTGGGCAATTTATTCTGTTCTGGTACCGAAGTACTTCCTGAGTCTCTGATCTTCTTTACCTTCAAAATATTATACTTGTATAACTCCATCTTCCTACTTTATTTTCATTATCTGAGCAGATTAAAAACAATGGTTTGGCATTATCTCATCTCCGTCCAATGTAGTGGGCCCGGACAGGGGAGATGCTCCTGACCCACCAGAGTCCACGGATGAGGCAGTGGGAGTGTTCCCACAGGGCTGGGCACTGAAGGGTGCACTGATGGGAGAGTCTAGAAATGAGGACAAAATGGGATAAAAGTGAACTGCTTTAAATTATCACCAGGAGTCAGTGTTTCTCAACAATCTCACTGATGACACGCTCCTCCCCGATGGACATTCTAAATGATTGTTACCTTGACCGGAACAGACTGTTCCCAGGGGCCTGTTAGTGACACGTCCTGACCATGTGCGGTCAGGAAAAATGTTCAGCACAGTGTCGGGAGGTAAATGTCAGCGATTACCCTTATGTAAAAAAGCAAATAGAAATACTAAGTCAAACAGAAAAATCACCTTAAACAGAAAGTCAAATATCAGAGAGTCTGTCTCTGCCAATGAGGAATGTTTATTTATCCTGAATGCTAACCAATCGTGCTTCTGTATTGGCTCTGGTTCCATTGGAATTTTCTCAGTTAAGATAAGGTCACTACTTTTCAGTCACTTAATTTACTATTTTATGATCATGCCTGAGTCACTGTCATTGTGATTTTAAGATCCTAAATACCGGATTTTGGAACTAAGTCTGAGGAGGGTGATTGGTGGGGATAGGAACCGCTTCCCCCAGGCACACAGAGTCTCTGGACTCCTGTCCTCAGCAGGATGTGCTGGTCACACATGTCCCTTCTGGCTCAGGTATAACCTTAGGAATTCTCTAGCCCTTTGGTCTTCAAACTGGTCAACCCTTGCCAGGGGGATAAAAACTTTTAAGGGATCACTCCTAGATGGTAACATCCAATATGTTTTATCCCATACATATGTGTGGTCTCACTGACTCTCGTTTCGTGCCTCTATTTTCATAATCACTCCTGGTGCGATTTACCAAACAGAGACACGGACCGTCCTCCAACAGGATCTCCATATAGACGACCAACTCTGCATGTACTTATCTCTAGACTTCAAAAAAAATTTTAATGGAGACAACCAAGATGGTGCAGGAGGTAAACGCTGTGTTTACCTTCTCTCACAAGAACATCAGAATTACAACTAATCCAACCTCACTAATCATTAGAGAAATACAAATAAAAACCACAATAGATACCACTTCACAAAATGGTTATCATCAATAAATCAACAAACAACAAGTGCTGGAGGAGATGTGGAGAAAAAGGAACCCTTGTGCACTGTTGGTGGGATTGCAGATTGGTGTATCCACTGTGGAAAACAGTATGGAGGTATCTCAAAAATCTGAAAGTGGAATTAGCTTATCACCTAGCAATTCCACTCCTAGGTATCTAACCAGACAAGTCCAAAAGTCTAATTTGAAAAAAATTTATGCATCCCTATGTTTATTGCAGCACTATACACAATAGCCAAGACATGGAAACACCGAAATTCCTGTTGGTAAACAATTGCATCAAGAAACTGTGGTACATTTATACAATGGAGTATTACACAGCCATAAAGAAGAATGAAATCTTACCATTTGCAACAATATGGGTGGACATAGAGAACATTATGCTAAGTGAAATAAGTCAGACACAGAAAGACAAATACCATATGATCTCACTTATATGTGGAATCTAAAGAAAAGAATAAATGAATGAACTAATCAGAAACAGTCTAGAGACATAGAGGAAAATTGAGGGTTGCTAGATGGGAGGGTGTCATGCTGGGCAGCCTGTGGGGTCTCTGCTCCAGCTCCCCATACAAGAACGCAGGATATGGTGAGGCCAAAAAAGAACACCCACGGAGCCATAGGTAGGGGAGTCATACCACTATATTCTCGCTGGCGGCATCCGCCTCTCTGCAATCTGCTCTTGTTAGCTCAGCCACCATCTTCGTGCTAGGCCCCCATTCTTCTCTTCCTGCTAGCGTAGCCACAGCAGTTATATTAGTGGCCAATGGCTCACTGGTTACAGCTGACGGCCAACTAGCCACAGCTGATGGCCGTGCAATCACAGTTGATGGCCATTTACTACCTGAGCCAACACCTTTCTATGTGAGGCCGAGAGCCTGGAAACTACTTTCTGGGGCTCTGCCCCCACAGAGGGGTAGGTGGGGATAAGGGGGAAGGTGAGGGGATTAGAAAGCACAATCAGTAACTATAAATTGCCACTGGGATACGAAAGTCAATTTGGGGAATGTAATCAATAATGTTGTAAAGATTTTGTAGGGTATCTGATGGACACTTGTCTCATTAGGGCGACCACCTCAGGGATGATGTAGATGCCTGATCACTGCACTGTACACCTGAAGCTGAAGCTGAACAATAATGAATGTCAACTATAATTTTATATATATACAGTTACAAGAGGTGGAGTACAGCATTAGGAATAGAGACAGTGGAAATGTAATCGCTGTATGTGATTTCAGAGGGGTAGGAGAGGGGGGAAGGGGGTTATCACTGTGTGAGGGATATAAATGGTAAATGTCTAACTAGTACATTGTTTTCTACACCTGAAACTAATAAAAAAATTACAACTAAGCTACAAAAGGACCATTATTGAGAATCACCTAAAATCAAGCTGAACTGAGGCCTTTTAACTAAGGATGGACAGAAAAAGCCACCTCCCGACTGATATAAAGGACAGAGATGTGAAACAACCTGGTCCCACACCCATACGTGACCATTAAAGATCGGGAGGGATATTTCAGCTATGGCGGTCCCCCTTAACACCTAGAAGAGCAAAATATTCCAGTCTAGGGTTCCAGTTCTGGGGAGAGAAGTCCCCACAATTGTTGGTTGTGAAAACCAGTGCACATTGTGACTGAGTGAGACTGAGTGCATCTGTACTCACAGGTGCTCCTCTTAAAGGGACACCACGCGGTGTTACCCAGGAATGGAATCACTCGCTCTGAGCTCCTGCGCTGGGGCAACAGCTGGAAAAGTGACAGGGACAAATGATGGGGAATTGAGTTGTCTGGCTTGGGATGGGGCGGGGCTGGAGAGGTGGCTTCCTCCTGGATGGTGAGTGGGGCTACTAGCAGAAGCCATTGTTTCTTTGTTGAGCCTTTCCCTTTCCTGGTGTGTGAATACTAGCGACTGCCATATCCAAGTTTCCACAGTTCAATCTCCATGCCCTGTTGATTTTATACCGAGCCCCACACAACTTTAGTGCATACCCAGGCTGCTTTCAGTGGCTTTTTCATGCAGACTTCCTGTCTTGGCTCAAGCTGCAGCCTTTCCTAGGGTCTCTCAAACATTTGCGGAACCCAGACAAGAAGCATCTGGCTTGAGTGAGTCCTGTACCTCTGGCTGAGCAGCCCTAAGCCAGCACTGGTGGCAGCCAACCTTGGTTTGCCCTTGCCCTCTGAAGGTGCTTCAAAGCACAGCACAGGTGGCAGCATCTGTGGATTTCTTTCTGGTTTCTGCTGGGTGGCTCCAGGTGGGGCATGGGCTGTGGCTGAAGTAGACCTACAGCAGATCCCCTTCAAGGTGGTCTTGGGGCTGGTTCCCCAGTGGCCAGCTTCAAAATGAGATGGAGCATCATCCAGCCGTCTCCAAGTATGACACACCCAAAGGGCAGATTGGGTGGGCACCAGAGTCCTGCTGAGACAGATCCTGCTGTGTAGGCTCAACCCCTGCACAACAACTCTTCCACTGTAGTCAAAGCCAGTCCTTACAACCAGTGAGCCAAAGTTCAGTTCCTCCCATAATGTGCAATTATCAACCAAAGCTCAACTGCAAGAGGAGGGCACACACAACCCACACAAGGGACACCCTGGAGTGCGTGGCTCAGGAGACCAGAAAGATTGTGGCACTGAACTCCACAGCACACCTACTATATAAGGTCACTCCACTAAGACCAGAAGACATAGCATCTCGCCCTAACATCGAGATAAACACAGGGAGGTAGCCAAATTGGGGAAACAAAGAAACATGTCCCAAATAAAAGAACAGAACTAAGCTCCAGAAAAAGAACACAGACTTCCAAACACTGGTTATAAAAATTGCCAGTAATCTCAGGGAGAACTTCAACAGAGAGATTGGAAGCCTAAAAAGGGAGATGGAAACCAAAAAAAAAAAAAAAGAAAAAGAAAAAAAAGTCAGAAATAAAGGGAACAGTAACAGAAATGACGAATATATTACAGGAAATCAACAGATGATTAGATGGAGCAGAGGATCCAATCAGCGATGTAGAAGATAAGGTGGCAGAAAACACCCAATTAGAACAGCAAAGAGAGGAAAAAAAAACACCCAATTAGAACAGCAAAGAGAGAAAAGAATTGAAAAACTTGAGGAGAGTTTAAGGGGCCTCCAGGACAATATCAAGCATAGCAACATTCACATTATAGGGGTACCAGAAGGAGAAGAGAGAGAGAGCAAGGAATTGAAAACCTACCTGAAGAAATAATGACAGAATACTTCTCTAACCTGGTGAAAGAAATAGACATACAAGCCCAGGAAGCACAGGGTCCCAAACAAGATAAGCCCAAAGAGGCCAAAACCAAGACATCACAATTAAAATGCCAAAGGTTAAATACAAAGAGTGGATCTTAAAAGCAGCAAGAGAAAAGCAGTTAATTACCTCCAATTGAGCCTCTGTAAGACTGTCAGCTGATTTCTCAACAAACTTTGCTGGCAATAAGGGAGGGGCAGGAAGTATTCCAAGTGATAAAAAGCAACGACATACAACCAAGATTGCTGTACCCATCAAGGCTGTTAATTAGAATTGAAGGACAGATAGGGAGCCTCCCAGATAAGAAAAAGCAGAAGGAGTTCGTCACCACCAAACCAGTATTACAAGGAATCATAGAGGGACTTCTCTAAGATGGGAGAGGGGTTGAGGATGGGTGAGAGGAGAAGGGATCAAGAAGTACAAATTGGTTGTTATATAGCAGTCATGGGGAGGTTGGGTATAGCTTAAGGAATACAGTCAATAATATTGTAATAACTATGTATGGTGCCAGATAGGTACTAGATCTACAAGGGTGATGGGAATGGGGCTGGGGGCAGGGTGAAAAAGGTGGAGGCATTAAGAAATACAAACTGGTAATTAATACAGTACGGGGAACACAATCAATAATGTTGTAAAGATCATGTAAATTGCCAGAATGGGCACTGGACTTACCAGAAGGATCGCGTTATAGACTGTGTAGACGCCTGACCACTGTGCTATACACATGAAGCTGAAGTAGAGTAATAGTGAATGTCAACTACAACTAAATATATAGGAACATATAGTCACAGGATGTGGAGCACAAGATAGGAAAGATAGTCAATGGTATTGTAACAGTTATATAAGATGTCAGAGGGGTAGTAGCTTGGGGGAGGAGGGTTATCACTTCATGAGGGGTTTAAATGTCTAAATGTTACATTGTTTTGTACAGCTGAAACTAATAAAAAATAAATTAAAAATATTTAAATATATTGTGGTACAGGAAATGTTTTCAAAGAAAGTGCTTTCTAATTTCCTGCCTTTATGAAAATCAAAGGAGGACCTAATTAAGCCGTGGCTGGTAAATCATTAAAAATAAAATTCAGTGAGAAATTATACCCTAAACTCAAAAAATTCAAAGAATCAGGTGACATCCCCACTACAATCTAATTCAATTTGTATCTGCACATTCATGTGACAAGTATTTTCAGAATTTACATGCTTAAGGTGGAAAACATGAACAAAATTTTTTCATTTCAGTAATAAGTGATGTGATCCACAGATATGTTAAATCAGAATGGCTTCTTTCTGTTCATTAAGAGACGTATTTATCAATATCATTTTACATCTTATAATCACGAAGTATCAAAAGTGCACCTGTCAGCTGTTTATCCAAAATTGTAAGCGTCTGTACTGGTACCCAAAACAACAAGGTACTTTATGCTATAAACTTCTCAAACCCACTTTATCCCTTGTTCTCTTGCTATAGTGCACTGTTGATCTTCGGGATTTATGCCCTGATTTCATCCAAGACACGTGTCAGCTGAGGCACCACTACTCGCTGCTTCCACAGACCGCCTGCCAGCAGCCCTCGTCCACCTAACGTGGGCTCACACTTCTTGCTACAAGCTGTGAGCTGCCAAGGAGGCCCATGACGTGGAAGAGGCTGCTGGACATCAGACATTGTTTCCTTCATCTTGTTCACCAACTCTTGCCACGAAGTGATGGTCCTATGTTATCCTTTTGGTTCAAAAATAATAAGAAGAAGGAAGGAAAATAACAGAACTCATGGTTTACTCCTGAGCTTCCGTAACATTTCTCCTGTGCCCCGCCCTACGCATGCAGCTCATAGTGCTTGGAATCCTGTCCAGGTCCCATTGGGCCACAACCTCAAGTTTGGGACACACTCCAAATGGGAGAGAATGTACAGCTCCTGCTCTGCTGAGCTTCAGATACGGCAATAAGTGGGAGTGGTTTCTGTAGTCCATTCACCCCCCCACGTCCAATCCTTGTTTTGGGGGCCAAACCCTCAGACTGGCAGGACACGTCCTGTGGAATCAGTAGGATGCCCCCAGCACTGCTTCTCTAAATACGTTCCTGCCACACCAGCAACGTCAGCACCAGCTGGGAGCTTGTATGAAACGTAACTTCTTGGCCCTCAGCGCTGATCTACTGATGAGAAAGAAAAGGGTGGGACCAGCAAGCTGTCTTAGCAAGACTTCTCGATGCCTCAGATGTGGGCTGCACGTTTCAGCATCTCACGTAGGTTGGTGAACAGAAACTTAATCTGTTGTTTCCTGGAATAGTGGACCCTAGAATTATTTATTTATTTATTTATTTATTAATTAAATATTTTTTTAAGAAAGGAAAACTGTACGAAAATTGTTATACTCAGTATATACCGGTAACAAAAGATGAATACAAATCACGTTTGACTTCTGCAATTACAAGAGGTGCTCAAAGTGGTTACCATCAGCGTCCAGACTCTTCTGATTATGGTGAACTACTGCTTGAGCAACGCTGACCCAAAACATCCACTTGTATACATTTTTTTGGCACCGCTGGTATATATTTAATATAAATTTAATAAAGTATATATATATTTTAGATCTTATCATATGTATGTGTTATTCATTTTAATTACTGAGTATATTCCAGTATATGACTATACTACCTTTTATTTATCCATTGCTCAGTTAATGGAAATTTAGGATATTCCCACTTTGAGGCTAATAAACAATGCTGAGCACATTTTAATGTCTCCCCATGCACCTAACCTTCAGGATGTGGGATATATGGCTAAATGAGGATCTGTCCAGTGAAGGGGAAGGGCATCTTCAACTTTCCTAGCTCTTGCCAAATGCATCTCAAAATTGTTCAACGAAGATACACTTCCACAGGAAATTCAAAACTATTTCCGTTTCCCTGCATCCTTGCCAAAAGTTGGTGTTATCAGATGATCGATCCCATTTTGCCATTCTTATTCATATCCTGGAATAATTTATGCTGACACATAAATTTATGTAAAAACTAAAGAGAGCTCTAGGACCAGACCCTGGGGTGTCCTTCCCCCTGGAATACTCATCTCCTAACACCTCACACTCTCTCCCTCACCTCCTTCAGATCTGGGCTGAAACGTGACGACTTTAGTGAGCCCTTCCCTGTCCGTCCTAATTAAAACCACACCCGCACACTTTCTTCTCTCCTTATTTCTCTGTGGTCTTTATGACCTCCCAACATACTTGTTAATTTACCTCTGTTTTTGGTTCATAATTTCTCTCCCCTCTATCAAATATAAATATCCTTAGGGTAGGGATTTTTGTCTGTTTTCTTCACTGATGTGTCCCGATGGCAAGAGCAGTGCTTGACATAAAATGTGTGTCCAACAAGAAGTTCATGAGTGAATGACCGTGATTGTAAGAACTGGTCACAGGAGGACACAGTCAAAGGATGGACAGTGAGGCAAACGGCTTCCTGGGAAGACAAAGTCGGAGATGGTGAGGAAGTAGCAATGGAATTGAAGAGAAGATGGATTCCAGAGTCCAGATTTTACAAAAGAACATCAGCCATGAAACGGAAGCTCCAGCATGAACTGATTTATATTGTGTCATATATTTATTCTCTGGGTACAGAGATGACTGTGAAATGTGGGGGAGGGAGATGGACCTGAAGCCCTGCGTGTGGGAAGCATGTGAATGATTCCCTTCAATTGGGGAGCAAAGCCTTGTCTGTGAGGGGACCCAACAATCCCACTGACCCTGAGCTCAACACAATAGGGCTCCCAGAAGGACTTGTGTGCTGCTAAGGGTCAAGATTGTATGAGGATTATGATCAGGAAGGAAACCATAATCATGGAATCTTACCTAACAGCGCACGAGGGATAGAGAAGTGGTAGATCTGAGGGTGTGAAAGGGATGAAGCAGGTGTGTATGGGTCCTATTCATTGATTAGCACATAAATGACCATACTCATGGGAACACAGACAAACAAGCGTTTTTCCTGAGGTTTGGGGTTATGGGCACAGAGGGGTATAGTAAGTAACTTTGTAATGAAAGATTTTAACAACCTGGTTGAGGATATAGATCCAATCTAAGGATGCAGACGGGATTCATCCCTGCCCTGCCTGAGCCCCCTTTCTCGCTGGCTGTTCCCCTCCCTGCACACTCGGGCCAGGGACACAGAGAGCCCGGCCATGGTGAGCAGGGCTCAGCACGGACACAGGGACTGAAGGACATGTGGGAACTTGAGCTTGTCGCAGCCACCAGGACCTTGGGCCTGAGCAAGGCAGAGATCGTCCCGGAAGATGGGGGTGAGAGGGGAGGAAAATCAGTTTCCAGAGAAGGGTCGATGTTGGGCTACAGGTGGTGAGGAACAGCGTGCTGCTCAGAGTCTGCAGTCCTGCACCCGTGAGCCTTTCATGAATAATGTGTGTGAGTGTGTGTGCATGCACACGTGTGTGTGGTGTGAGTCTCTCTAAAGCCTCCATTTTCATCAGATCACAAGAAAAGAACTTTAGGTTTGCAGATGCTTTATTGAAATGAAAATGTATTTGAGGTTTCAACGATTGTCTTGCCGTTTGCAGATCAAAAGACAAAAAAAGAAACGTAAGTTGTGGTTTCTACCAATAGACACTCCGTTCTGATCATTCTCTGTAGTCGTCTGAGCCGAAGGTTTGTGGAAATTTAATAGTCAGCACACTGCTCACTGCTATATATTGTGTCCTGGAAAACAAAACAGAGACATCACTTCCATTCCAATTCCTCATAAGAGGAAAATCTAGAAACTCAAACATTTCTTCTCATTGTTTTCCTGGATTTGTCTACACACATCTGACATTCAGGAAAAATAGCGCTGGAAATAAAATCGGAATGACCTCGTCATTTATTCTATTGTTCAGGATACATTAATTGATACCTAAGAGGACTGCTATTTCCAGGTCTCTCCAACCCCCACCCCCAAGAGCTCTTTAATAATTTTATAGGTATGTTTCCTGTTCTTTGAAATAATGTATCTAACAAAATTATGCAGTGTTACCAGTTTTCAATATGTCAGCTCAAATATGATGACATGTGAAGTTTTAGAGTTTCTGTATGATCTTAAATGTTAGAAACACAGGACACAATCTGATGCCTCCACCATATCCTTTGTGGGCCACAAAATATCAGAGATGTGCACTCCGACTGATTTGTGTAATCTACGCTTTTTAAAAAATTTTATTGGGGAATATTGGGGACAGTGTGTTCCTTCAGGGCCTATTAGCTCCAAGTCATATCCTTTAATCTATTTGTGGAGGGTGCAGCTCAGCTCCAAGTCCAGTCGCCATTTTCAATCTTTAGTTGCGGTGGGCGCAGCCCACCATCCCATCTGTGATTTGAACCGGCAACCTTGTTGTTGAGAGCTCGCGCTCTAACCAACTGAACTATCCGGCCGCCCCTAATCTAGGTTTTAAAGAAAATATTCCTATACTGCAGTAGTTCCATTTTTCAAAAATGCAATTATTTTAAATACACATGACATAAATAATACCATTTTCAATACACAGTTCAGTAGTGTTAAGAATATTCCCTTTGCAGAGCAACCAGACCCCAGGGTGTTTGCATCTCGCTAAAGTGCAATCCACACCCGTTAAACACTCCCAATTTCCTCACCACCCAGCCCTGGAATCCACTACCCTACCGTCTGTTTCCAAGTCATTGGCTATTCTAGAAAACTGATAGAAGTGGAGTCATGCTGTTTGTCTCTTTGTGACTGGCTTTTTTTTTTTTTTCATCATGTCTTCAAGGTTGTTTCATGTTGCACGCTGTTTCAGAATCTTCTTAGTGACGTACACTTATATGTTTGTGCTTTGACAATGCTTCTAAATTGTCTACCCTTGGTGTGTTAAGTGTTACATTAGGATACAGAAAAACTCCACGTAAAACGAATCCAATCTATTATGATTACAAAGATTATCTCATTGTTAAACTACTGATTTTGTTTTAAACAATTCCCTCACCGTGGTGGGTTCATGCCCACGATCTGCACGTGTCATTCATGGGCCTTTAATTAGTGGCCAGGGATTCAGTCTTTTATACTAACAAATGTCGATTGCTTGAAAGGGCACTTTAGATTGTGTGGATAAGATGTGTGGAATAATCCTTAAAACGAATTTTCTGGACTCTGTTAGAAAGTATTTAAAATGTTTGACTATTTGATCTACAAACAAGAAAAATTTGTTATTCAGATCACTTGTACAAGTGAAGGAAGGTCTTATGAATCAGATATTTTCTAAGCTGACTATTCGGGGAGTTTTTGCCCAAGCTTTTTTCCCCTCTTGGTCCTTTTCATTTATCACTCACTAAGGATTCCACAAAATAAAGAGACAGAGCAGCACTGAACCTCGGATGGCTGTCTTGGTGTGACAGTATCATTCACACTCACCAACAATGAAAGTCAGGGAAATAAAACATGGTCGACACTTGCTCTGGCATAATTAGTGACAAACGTAGAGTCTGCTTGCTCTGTCCAGTGGATTCAAAACACTTAAAGAAGAAATCGAAATTACCATCATCAGTTGGACGTCTTCCAGAATTTCCTCATTCTGGTCAAGAAAACATTGCTTCATTTCCTTTAGGGAGTTTGCAGTGGGTTCATTAGGTATGAACTCTTGATAAGTCTCGAGGTATTCCTCAATGTCCACTTTAGAAGAGAGTGTATCATCTATCACTTCCTCAAGGAGCTTGCAGCCAGGACCTGGGATGAAAGCATGCAAAAGTGGGCTCACTTACAGAGGTATGAATGTCGTTTTGGGCACAGCTAGGGTGTTTGTCATCTTACATCCCAGGAGAGACGCACATTCAGAAAGACTATGGTCAACGGTCTTGAGTTCTCACATCTAGGAGAGAAATCTCAGGATCTGGGATTTCCTTCAAGGCCTGAAACATCTGCCTCCTTGCACCCCCGTCCTGGCTTCCACAGCCCAGAGAAGCCAAACACATGAAAAACGAGGACTCTGGAGAAATGAGAGGCGCTGTGCTGGGCTGTGGGGAACAGGAGGTCGTCCACAGGGGCCCTGACAACACCCTGCAAAGCGAAGCTGCCCTACGTGTCAGTGCTCACCTGCAAAGCAGGAGACGGGGAGGGCGATCAGCATGAGGACGGTCAGCAGCTTCATGGTGCAGCAGCGGCTGTGGGCTGGTGCCTGCGGTGTGGCAGCGAGGAAGGAGCTCACTTTGGAGCTGAGGGCCCTGAGCTCCTCCTTTTATTCTCCTGGTGGCCACGTAACCCCTCCCCCCAGTGAGGGGAGGAGTCACAGGATGAACCTGGTGGCCACGTAACCCCTCCCCCCAGCGAGGGAAGGAGTCGCAGGATGAACCTGGCGCTGGGCCAGGAAACCACAGCGGGAAACACCCAGAACCCAGCCAGGCTGTGATCTGTTCGTAGAAACCGAGGAGACTGAGTTTTTGAACCGAAAACGACTTTGGAACAGAAATAATGGCACATGGCAGTAGTTTCTATTAATGTAGACGTGCTTGTTCAAAAAAAGAAAAGCTAATTACAATATTGTGAGCCGTTTTGTTTCATTATTAGGGTGGTTCATTGTGTCCCCATCCTCCTTCTCCTTTTTTTCCTTCCCTTCCTCTTCCTCGTGTTGCTTCTCTTTTCCTTCTCCGTCTCCTAGGTACAAAATGGTTCATACCCTGTGTGTCTGTTCCTCCTGCTTCAGGCAACACCTGGGCTGGGTGCAATACCTCATTCTTCCTCTGGGAGGCAGACTTCCCTCACCCACAGAGTAGAGTGGGAAAATATTAAAGTCTCGCCTACTTTGAAGATTTACAAAGAATTATATTAATGTCTTGCATTCTTTGAAGATTTACAAAGAATATCTCACTTGTTTTATTTTTTTTTTTAAAGATTTGATTGGGGAAGGGGAACAGGACTTTATTGGGGAACAGTGTGTACTTCTGGAACTTTTTTCCAAGTCAAGTTGCTGTCCTTTCAATCTTAGTTGTGGAGAGTGCCATTCAGCTTCAAGTTGTTGTCCTTTCAGTCTTAGTTGCGGAGGGTGAAGCTCAGCTCCAGGTCCAGTTGCCCTTGCTAGTTGCAGGGAGCGCAGCCCACCATCCCTTGCGGGAGTCGAACCGGGGGCAACCTTGTGGTTGAGAGGACGCGCTCCAACCAACTGAGCCATCCGGGAGCTTAGCAGCAGCTCAGCTCAAGGTGCTGTGTTCAATCTTAGTTGCAGGAGGAGCTACCCACCATCCCTTGTGGGACTCGAGGAATTGAACCAGCAGCCTTGTAGTTGAGAGGCCACTGGCCCATGTGGGAATCGAACCGGCAGCCTTCGGAGTTAGGAGCACGGCGCTCCTACCGCCTGAGCCACTGGGCCGGCCCCAATATCTCACTTATTTAAGTAAATTTCATGAATTTGATTTAAAATGTAGAATTAAATTTCATCCAGTTTTTGTTAGCTTTTTCGCATTTTCTTCCACTGATTCAAAGGACGATGTGAGAAGTAGAAAAACTGATATTCAAGGGAGGCAGTTCCAAATGGAGGTTTCCTGCAGGTGTGGATTTAAATCTTGAATGAAACATCTAATCACGCGGTGTCCCTGGGTAAGTTAAAGAGCTGGTCATGCTGAGCTCCCTTTGCCAATTTCAAAAAAAGGGTATAAGTGATACCATGCCTGGTTTTCTAGGGATGGTAGATACTCTATGTACAGAGCCTATCACAGAACTATTACAGAAACAGGGTCATCACTATGGAAGATTACATCCATCCATACCTCCACCCACCCTCCCATCCTTCCTTCCATTGTTCACGACCACCAGATTCTCCTATGACTGGGCCCTGTGCTACATGTCACAGGTTCAGTTGTGGAACAAGTTTGAGCAGGGCCTGGCCTTGTGCAGCTTACCTCTCACAGGGGAGGCAACAAACACGCCTACTGTTGACTGAGAAATCTAGGGAAAGTGATGGTTTAGAGAACAACAAACAACCAGTAGGGTAGCCGTCCTGTAAGGAGGTCCAGGCAGCATCGGAGCAGGGACATTTAAGCTTGGATGTGAAATCTCAGGGAACATCTGGGGAAGAGTGTTCTAGGTCAAGGGAACAGCAAGTACAGAGGCCCTGAGAGCACATGGCACTTGGCAAGGGAAGGGAAGTGTGCAAAGTGTGCCTCTTGGTGTCAAGAGAGGGACAGGACAGCCTCATAGGATAGAAAAGCCGAATGCATTTGAGCAGGACAACATGAAGGTAACAGGAACAAGAGAAACAAAGTTGGCTTATGTTCAAGAAAAAAGAAATGGCTGAGAGCCTGAGAAATGAGTCAATGATTAAATCCCTGTGATTACATTATTCTCCGTATGGATTATTTGGGACTCACTTTTTTAGTAATTCAGGTGGAGCTTCAGTTGCCAAGCAAACTAATGAATTAGGAAGAAGCTAGAAATAGAAGAAGGTCATGTTCTTATGGGTGTCCCCTCACCCAGCTGACCATTGCTGGGTACTTCATTCCAAAGGCAAGTGAAGGACATTAGTAATGAAACGGGTGACTGTCTCCTTGAACAGGATTTCATTAGGAATCTGCCTGGTGCCTCAGTCATTACGGATCAGCTCTGTCACCTGCTGATACACTGAGCCCTTCACAGCTTCTTACTCAGGAAACAAAACTCCACCTCATGTCCATGAGCCCACAGTAAAATGTGTGTCTCTTTACCTCCATGTTTTCTGCAAAGCACATGAGGACCATTCTCAGGTGAATCAAGTACAATCACTGCTCACAAAAGCTCATGTAATAGTATCGGTTGAAAATGCAGATGGAAAAAACCAAAAGATGAGAATGGCTGTATTATTGACCTGATTTTTTCCTCCTCCCAGACAGCTCTTTGACTCAGGTCCCCAAATTCAGATACTAGAGCAGTGAAGTAGCCTTCGGTGTCAGTGTGTGTGACATTTATTGATCACCCTCCGTGACAAACCAGACACAGTAGATTTGGGGAGGAGGTGAATTATTCACAGATTTTACCTTGAATACCCTTGTCTCAGGTATAGATAAATGTGAGGTAGAAGAATTACATTTGGCTTCTTAAGGCTCATACTAGACCTGCGGTGAACTCACACTAACATTTGCCCAATTGAGGCCTTGCCATCCTTAATAAAAGTGGTAACGCTCAATGAGAGCCATTTTTTCTCAGTGTTTCATGCATTGGCACAAAGCCTATAAAAGACTTCTGCAAATTAGATGATCCTTGAGTTTCTATTAATTGTAAGTGAGTCGTATACATCAGTCCCATGGTATTTGGGGACAAGATACCCTACATTTCTTCTTTTTCACTCATTCTGTAAAACTGGTTCTGCCCTGCGCTCCTGGGTGTTGGCACATTAACCTCATGCATGTGCTTTGGACGTGAACCTCTTCTTCCTTAAGATCAGGCCAAAGCCCACAAATTGGGCAGGGAGGTGCTTTTCCCGTCCAGAGACTTCAGGAAAGGCCGAGGTCTTGGGGACATCTTGATGTCCATCGTTCACGGTTTCCAGGCCATTCCAAGAACAGGCGTCTCCCATGCCTGGGGCCACACTGGTGTGGAGATTTCACTGCTGTGTCCCATGTACAATGGCAATCGTCCTATGGATGTCGTGAGGCCTGAATGAGTTACAGTGAGGAATCCTCAGAACAGGGCTGGGCACAGAGTAGGTGCTCCGAACATGTCAGCTCCAGCCAGTCATTTATAACCTGAGAAAGGTGTTCTGATAAACCTTGAAGGACTTCTGGGACCATATAGACCACTGAAAACTCTGCTTCTACTTCACATTCTCTAAGGCCTGGAGATACCATGTTCAGACGTGAAGCAGAAGGCCTAAGTTAGGAAACAAAGTACTTTTTTGATCCATGATTCCTGGATCGTTTTTCTGACCCCTCCCTGAAAGAGTCTTATTGAGATAATTACATATAACTTCTCTCTCGAAATAGTCTCTATACTGTTGGCCTATTACTCTTCCCAATACCCATCTCCAACATGTGTACTTGTTTTCCACATTCAGTAAAACATGAGTGGGAAACAGTTGTACAGCACTTTTGTGATGAAAGAAAATGGTAATCGCCTCTTTCAATGTTCACAGAAACCCAATGAGTAAGGTGATGATGACATTTATTCACCAAACAGGGCACTTTGGAAGGTGAAAGAGGTCACTACATGGACGGAATGCCAGGACAGCAGCATGAACCAGGTTTCTCCTGAGCAAACTGAGATGTGTGGTCACCCCCCCATCTCATTTCTCCCCAACTGTGGACAATGGGACAAGAGAGGTCAAGTAACTTGACCAAGGGCACACAGCTCGGGGGTGGCAGAGCCAGTAAGGGGCCAGGCTTTCTGGCTCGAGAGACCCTCTCAACACTGTCGGCCTCCTCAGCCTGACCCTTGTGGACCTTCACTGTATGGTTCACATGGATCATGTGACCTTGACCTGCACAACTGCCCTGTGTGAACTCCAGGTTGATTTCTGTGCAGGCCGCACAGTTTTCAGCTCAAGGCATTTGCTTCCTGAGAAGCCCCTGCTCCACTGTCCTTGCCTCAGTCCCCCTGGGTTGACCTCCTTATGCATTCCTGACAAAACATCAAAGACAGCCCGCTTCTTATGTCCTTTCCTGGCCCTGAATCTCTGGGGATCTCCTTCCCAAGACCCCATGGCTCTCCGTGTGCACGTCTCTCCTGCAACCAGGCCCAGGCCCCTGGCTCTTTCACCGTGTTGTGGTCCTGGAGGGTGTGACCTGTGCCCTCTGGTCTTTGTGTGACAATAGTGATAGAAGGTGCTTAACTAATGATTGTGTAACTGCTCATCAGGATGGATTGTGAGTTATTACATGTTTTATTCTTGGGTCTATTCAGACAGAGAATGTCACTTGAAATTGAATGTCTAATGAAGGCAAGGCTCAAACACAACATGAAGCCTAAACCCAGGCCTCAGGGTGGCATCCTGGTGGTGACACCATGTTCTTTATGTTCCTGGAGAGGACTTTGGAGTCACCACAGAGAGGGCGCAGGTGACCACAGGAGGAAGTTGGAACCCTGTCACCTGGGGCCTGGACCACCTCAGTCTGTCTGTTCCTGAGAAGTAAACATTAACTTGATCCAATCTAACCCGGATCCATCTAATGACTTGGGACAGGGAACCGGATTTGGAAGCCTGCCTGGATCAGGAGTCACCTCCAGCTAATTCTTTTTGGCTTCTTCTCCAAAACCCTGAACTTTACACCACGTAACATTTCCACAAAATGTGTGGTTAAATATATGATCTCAACACACATGTGAGAGCTCACATGGTTAATTAGGTATCTACTGAATTACTAAGTTCCCTTCCTCTTCCTGTCCATATTTTCTGGCTAACCGTTCAGAATATGAACCTCTGGACCCCAGGACCATTACAAGGGGAATATGGAGAAACTGATATAAACGATTTCACGGCTAGAACCATGATTCTCACTTGCAGTTTCTTTCTGAAAGGAAACTATATATATATATATATATATATATATATATATATATATATATATATATATATATATTTTTTTTTTTTTTAGGCCAATGTCCAAAAGGTCATAAAAACGTGTTTTGATGTAGGAATGAGTAGGCTATTCAATTTCCTGTTCTTCACTTCGGGGAAATGTCCTAGTTGATATTCTTTGGTGACTTTCTTCCCACCACAGTGTCTCTCCGTCTAGAAGCCTGTTAGATGGACGTCCTACATGGAAGCTTTGCGGACTTTTGTTTCTCACATATTTGTGTTCTTTATCCTTCCACTACGAATAAATCACTTTGGTTACACATATTACTTGTCTTCCAACGCCTTTATTCTTTTCCATTTGACATATTTCTAATTTTTCAGAGCTGCTTGTACTTAACCATAAATATAGTAACAGATCTTAGTAACCTGAGCTTTCTGAAGACTCAGGAAAGTGTCCCACGAGAGAACGAGACTGGCCCAGAGAACCTAGACCAGTCTCAAAAGAATATGAGTCAATTAAAAACTTTCTTGTCCCTTTATCTCTTCCCATTTTTAAGCCCTGAATCTCTCTGAAAATGTGGTTATCACGTGGGATAGAAAAAGGGAAGTAAGGAGAGCAGGGAAGGAATAGTCTTAATTATGACCCATTGTGAAGTTTTAGTTCTTATCCAGACCAGGATATACTAATTTCTAAAGGGAGACATTGAACTTCATACCGTAGGAATAGAGAACCATTGAGAGTTGGCTTTAAGTAAGCTTATGACAAATCCAAGCTTTGAATCATATCACTGTATATGAATAGAGTTCTATATGCAGTCAGCTAGCATTGAAGCACGGGGATAAATAAAGATATTTTAAATGTGTAAATCTTCCAAAGCTTTATTTAAGTGAGCTTTGCTCAGAAGGTGGCAGAGGATATGATCCACCCCAAAAAATATTGTCATTCAGAGTAAGATGGATGCAGGGAGACGGTATCTGAGGAGCAGAGCCTGCAGAGACAGCAATTATGCCTGTGCAGGGAAGGCATTAGAAGCCTTAGGTAATGTCAAGAGACCCTGCAGAAGTCAATCCTTTGTACTTGGTTAACTCAGTTTGTGAGTCTGATCGAGACTTTCTAAAAAATTACTGATATCTTCAACAAAGGAAACCCAGGCCGCCAATCGAACAGAGAGCTGCTCCAGACATAATTTGACTGTCAGCTGTCAACACTCTGGGAGAGTGTGTCCAGGGAAGACGGAAACACAGGCCCTTCTGTCACCTACAGCTAACTTCCTGCTGCCTCTCAGAGAGCTACAGACTGTGCAGTCTTTCAGTGTGCTTTTAGCAAAATATACACAACACAAATTCACCATTTCAACCTTATTTAAGTGTACAATTACTTGCATTGAGTACTTTCACAGTCTTTTACTATCCATTTCCAGAAATCATCCCAAACGAAGACTCTAGCCATTAAACAATCACTGTCTAACCTCCTCCAGCGCCAGTCTTTGGAGTCTTGCCTATCTCACCCCAGACTCTGTGAGCATCTCATGTAGGAAAATGTCCTGTATGAGTTCCTAAGTTTATTAGTTTTATAACAGTGAAACAAATGAATGACCTTCAATTGCCAGGCTTGAAGGGCTATAGAAGTAGCCAGGGACAGGTCTCCATGTGACCACGTTGGTGATGCTGGCAGTTGTCTGACTGTCGTGAACAGTCTTGTTCCTGCCTCCACTTCAGTGGTGGCCTCCACAGTTGCTGGGTGTCTGCACCCTTAGGAGGCAAAGGTGAGGAAATGAGACTGCATGGGTTCTACCCACAGAGATACCCGTGTATTTGTCCTGGAGTGAGGCCTGGGAAACACTTGCTTTTGAAATCGGCCCTGTTGATTGTAACACAGAGCCAGGGTTGAGGAGCAGTGGGTGGGACTTTCTTCAATTCCACATGCAATGGTGGGAACAGTCGTTCCCCTTCCAGGGGACTAGTAAGGACAAAGGGAAACAGAACCTGTAAACCTTCCAGGATAATGTCCACCCATAGGGGTGCTTGATACATGTAAACTCTTAAGTACTGTAGAAATAATAATAATAACAGATAAAAATTTTTAAGGTTATTGCTTTTTTCAGTATGTTCTCAAACAATACTGTGAAATGAACATTAAATCACAGAAAGATAAAGTGACAACAGAGTGATGACTGCCTGTCTATGTGTGTAGGTCAGTGTATGTGTCTGGGTGTGTCTGTGTGTGTAAAAGTGTGTATCTGTTTGTGTGACAGTGGGTGTAAATATATGTCTGTGTATAAAGGTTTATTTTAGGGTGTGAGAGTCAGGGAGGGCTTCACAGAGGACGAGACGTGAAAGGGACCTTACAGATGAGGTTGTCAGCTGTCCTGTGCAGGGAAGGTTACAGAAGCAAAGGGAGAACCACGTGTCCTGGTGCACTGGTGTGACCCACATAACACGTGAGTGAGTGGCACACAGACAACTATGGCTGAGCACAGAATCCTGGTGAGCAGGGAGAAGAGGTCGGAGGGATGCCAGGGACGGGTCGTGCCAGGCCTTGTGTGCGACACCAATGGTGGGCCTGGTCCTCCCAGCGATTCCAGTCTGGGTCTCTCAGGGGGTTGCAGGAGCTCCGTGTGTGCACCATGCATAGTATGCAAACTGAACGTGCAATGTGTTTCAGAAAATAGGGACCAATTCCAGTGCACATGTTTCCTGATGTGATTAAGAATACACATCTGTTGTAAAAGAATTGGAGACAACCGATAATAGTAGATAACTGTTACCTTCTATTCTCTCAATCACAGTGTGAATAAATATCCTTATTATAATTGGAGAATGGGCTTAGGACTCAGAATAAGTCCTCTTGCTTGACACATTCAGAAACACATGACGTCTAGTATTTCCGGGTCACAGGCGTAAGATCCGATTCACATTTGTTTTAGGAGGGTCACCGTGATGTCCATGAGTAGGGTGTGATGCGGGAAGGGTATCAAGACCCCAGGAGACCCCTTGGGAGACTTTAGCACCCACCAGGCAGGACTAGGAATGGGCCGTGATGATGGCTGTGTGGGGGGAAAGGACAGGAGCCGAGTGTGGCTCTGGAAGTGGATGGGGCAGCACTTAGCCGACTCTTAGATGTCAGGAGGGAGATGCTTTGCAACAGGTTCATAATAGTCCCCCAAAAGTTATCCACATCTGAAACCTGGAACTTGTGATTTATCCTCCAAATGGCAAAGAAGGACTTTGCAGAGGTGATAAAGTTGCGAGTTTTGAGTCAGGTACACAAACCTGAATGTTCTGGTGTCCTCCAAATGCCATCTGATATATTCTACATGAAGGAAGCGAGGGGAGAGTTGCACACACAGTAAGGGGAATGCAATGTCATCACAGAGGCAGAGATTGTAGTGATGTGGGCACAAGACAAGGAATGTCAGCAGCCTTCCAAGATGGAAGCGCCATGAGCAGATTTTCATCCTGACTTTCCAGAGCCAGCGCTGCCCTCCTGACACTGTGCGTTCAGCAGACTCTTACGGATTTTAGCCTTTTGTTCTCCCCACGTTGAGAAAATAAGGTCAGTCACCTAGTGTGTGTGATGTGTTACAGCCGACCCTGGAAATGAGTCCGGGGGCCTAAGATGTATCCAAGTTTTCTGAGTCGCCTCCATTAGCCTGGATGGGTCCAGGGTGGAGGCATCAGCAGGGGACAGAAACTGTGTGGATTTCACAGTTCCCTCAGAAATAAGTGCGGATTGCTTGAGTGGCGTTGTCCAGACGGCAGCTGGAAGCTTGTTTGTGCATCTTTAGGGACTTGAGGGGTGAAGCAGTGGCCACGCGGTGCAGGCCGTGAAGAGCAATGTGAGTGTGCAGAGCGACATGAGCTCCCTGGAGGCTGAACCCTGAATTCACTGCAAACTGAGAAGGGACAGAAAACAAGTGACACGGGACCATACTAGGACTGAAGCACAGTGAAGGGGTGAGGACCAGGCAGGTTGTTTGTGGTTATGATGAGGATGGAATAGCAGTGACGCTGCTGGCTGGGAACCACGTGACCGGTCAGACAGTGAGGCTGCGGGTATCCCTCAGGTCAGGCCCAGGAGCAGGAACCTTGTGGTTGCTTTCTACCCCTAACTGTCCTTTTCACTCATGACCCTGCAACTGGGAAATCTGTAAAGTAATGCAGGATGGTCCTGAGCCAATATTGCCTCTTGTGGTCCCTGCACCTCAGGACTCCATGGGAACCTGGACGCTGGGTCCTGAAATGTACTAGTGACAGCACCCAACGGCCACTTCATGATGAACCCACCCCATCCAGACAAGAGACTATTGGATGATAAAAAGACATGCAGAGTAGTGCAGGGCAAGTGATTTATTGAAGCAAGATGTTGAAACCTTTACATTTTCTGGGAAGATCAGGTCACCACGGAATGTCAGAGGTCCTTGTGTGTAAGATTCTTTGTCAATCTAGGATTCACATTTGAACCACATCTTTATCTGAAATAGGAGAAGAGAGAACGAGTAGGTCAGTCATGCTGCTCCCGGACATGACACGTTAACACAGGCTGTTGCTCAAAACCAGGATGTGGAAGAAATATTTCAACCAGCAAAGGCATTGGAGGGCCCCAGGCAGGACAGCGGTGCGAGCGGTGAACTCAGACGACCTGGTCCACTTACAACAAACCATGTGGGTCAGGAAAGAGCCATGTCCACAGCCCGGCAAAGGGACCCCGAGGGACCCAAGAGTGGGACTCAGGATTCTAATGGACGGAGGAGCAGGGTGAAGAGCAGCCCAGGATTTGCTTTCTCTGAGCCTGAGGTCCCAGGACTGTGCTTTTTCACTCCGCGGTGGACATGGGGTTGAGAGACCAGGACAGGGGTGGGAGGGGCCTGGGAAGTTCTGCTTTCAGATTTCCAGCCTGGAGGTGTGGAAATTCACCGTGAGGGCACATGCACTTCTCTGCTCTGAGCACCCAGTTATCATGGAAATTTGCATAAACCTGACTTAATTCCAGCAACAGTTGGGCTGAGAGACACCTTTAAATATGTGATTTCTTCATAGAGACATGATGTGTTTCAGCTTCACATGAGGCTGCAGGAGACATAATGGAGTGGGGGATGGCTCTGCCCACTGGGTGTGAGAGGTGAGGGGTGGAAAAGTGAGGCACAGTTACAAGGAGTGGGTCTTGGCTCTGCAGAAGCTCAGAGACCCCAGCCAGTGACCATCCATTAGGACAGAGGTGGGGGCTACTTTCCTCCCTCCCTCTGTCTCCCCTTCAACACTCCCAACACTCCCCTTGAGATTCCCCAGTGCCTGTGCCCCTGGGTGAGGGGAACACACCCTCGCTTCCCCTTCCCCGCCCCCAGAGCTCCTGGACTGGGAGGCGGCCGGCTCTGAGTGTCAATATGGTTGCGTGGGCCCCTGGTTGTCCTCCCCTTCAGGACACTGAGGGGAGCTTGGTACCCAGGGAGGTGACCTGAGAAGAGGGATTGTGACAGATGCTCTCTGCAGCCTAAGTACAGCTCAGCAGGTGTCATGTTCTCCTTCACCCTGTGGCCACGGGTCACCCTCTCCATCATGAGCAGAAAGGCAGGCAGGAGCCTCCGCCTCCTGTGCCCTCCCAGAGCAGATGCCGACCTCCCTCCTGGCTGTGCACTGAGCAGAGGCCTCTGTGCAGAATAAAGAAAGTATTTACCAGAACAGTTAGAATTTGGAGTCTTTTCTCAAAGGACATACGATTTACACATTCCTTCACTTGCACCTTGGCCTCAAGAGCTTCTGGAGGTGGATTATATGTCTGAAGTTTGTCCCTGAAACGTGACGTAGTATCCACAATGAAGCTCGCCACTTCCAAAACAAGGGATGGACAGGCGTTTACATTGGCTGGAGCAACTGAAAAAGAAATACAATTGATATAAGCACAGCTGTGTTACGTAGAACTGGACAGGAACCCAGGTATTTTATAATCTCATCACACAATGTGTCAATGATCATGTAAACCCTAAAAATTGTGACTTCCTCAAGGTCACAGAGCAAGCCTTAGAGCTAGGGAGCCCTGGAAAACAGTTTGATGGATCCATAGTTCAGTTTTGCTTCTTCATCAATGACACCCATTGCTTTCCAGGATTCTCCTGCTGTGCTGAAATTCACTTTCCCCCGATTTCAAAAATGGAGGTTTGCCCGTCGATAGAGTGACATCTTCTTTTGTCTTGGATATTGAGGAAGAGAAGATTTTAGTATCAATCTTTCAAGTGAAGGGTAGAGTCATATCTGACCAGAGATCAGAGAGGAAGGAAAAAATCTGGAGAGAGCTCAGTAAGATTGTTAAGTGTTGGTTGATGCTGTTTGGAGACTAAATTAAACAATAGGATGATGTAATTGCATGCATACGTAACTAAAAACTAAAAAAGAAAAATTCTTGTAAGTTTAACATATCTGAATACTTTTGTCATGTGGGGCGGCCTGCGGGGGTCTCAGCTCCCGCTCCCCACACAAGAACGCAGGATATGGTGAGGCCGAAAAGGAACACCCACGGAGACATAGGTAGGGGAGTCATACCACTATGGTCTCACTAGAGGCTGGAGCCACACGACGTGCGACTTGCTGTCCGCTTCTCTGCCTGCCAACCAATCTCATTTGCTAGCTGTAATCCATGCTTGCCAGCCACCATCTTCTTGCTAGCCCCTAATTTTTGCTAGCGTAGCCACAGCAGTTATATTAGTGGCCAGTGGCTTACTGGTTACAGCTGACGGCCAACTAGCCACAGCTGATGGCCATCCCATCACAGTTGATGGCCATTTACTACCTGAGCCAGCACCTTTTCATATGAGGCCGAAAGCCTGGAAACTGCACTCCTGGCTCTGTCCCCACAATTTTATACAAAACGATGGTTGGCTCTTTTTTTTCTGCAGTGATGTACAGAATTCCTCAGAGAGGGTGGGAGGTGGGAACTCAGAGTTATTTTTGACCATAGTGCAATTGTGCTGAGACCTGAAGTAACCCCTTCTCCTGGTCTGGATTCTCCATCCTCTCAGGCTTTGCAGTCACCTGCAGCCTGGAAAGTGCCCTTCCAGGCTCTCATCTGACCCTAATCAGACAGCACGGGGAGGATGAGGAGGCTCTGAGAGTCAGATGAAAGAGAAAGACTCCAAAAGACGTGGGTCAGGATTGAGGGCATGGAGACACACAAAATGGTGTCAGATGAACGGCTAGAGTTAGTTCAGAGCGATGGCGATGGAGCCCTAGCGATTGCTCTGGTTCTGCTCCCATTGTGCTCGTGCTCTCAGAGGACGAGCAGGGATTGCGGGTAGAGTGCTGCTTATTGGCAGAGCCCATTGAGATTTATTATTCAGAATCGGAGAATGCTGGCTCTCCTTGAACTGAGAACTAAACCCTCCAGCTCTAAGATTTTGTGAGTCTGAAACTATGAGTCACCAGCTGTGGGCTCACCTGGCACCTAAAAGACCTGGGCAGAATGTCTGATGACTACTGGATAACGAATGGGTACTGACACCTAGACCTGGCCTCTGGACCTACTTAACGTTACTCCACTGTCATAGCTACTCTTGGTGGTGGCTGTGAAACCCAGTAAGAGGAGACTTGAGAAAGTAAGCATTTTATGCAATGTCACAGTGATGCTAAGTGGCAGACCAATGATTCACATACCAATTTAATTATGTCCTGTGGCTTCTGAAACAAAGATCATGGACAAGCATTGAAGCTTCAGATGGAGAATTCTTAAAATGTGCCTGCAATGATTGTTATTAAAGGTTTCAGAATAGTGGGAATTGATTAAATGAACTCTGGGCTTTTGGGGTACTGGTCACAAGTAGTGCAAAAAGTTTGGATACTGATACGTTCACCCCCTTCCTCAAATACGTCACCTACCGTGTTTCCCTGAACATAAGACTTGGCTGGGCAATCAGCTCTAATGCGTGTTTTGGAGCAAAAATTAAATTAAGGCCAATCTAATTTTACCATAAGACTAGGCGTAATATAATATATTATAATATAAAATAATATAATATAATACCAGGTCTTTATAATACAATATAATAATATAATATAATATAATATAATATAATATAATATAATATAATACCAGGTCTTTTACTAATTTTTGCTCTAAAAGACGCATTAGAGTGGATTGTCTGGCTAGATCTTAATTTCAGAGAAATACAGTAGTTCAGAGAAGCTAACTTTCCAGGGCTGATGCCGGTCTCGTTAGCAATGATACTCACCCTCGTAGCAGCAAAAGGCCAGAGTGACCAGCAGGACAGGGAAGAACAGCCTCATGGTTTCTTTTGCTTTGAGTTTTCAGCTTTAGCAAACGATGAGCAACTTGGAGCTGGACTCAGGAGCCTGGGAGCCCAGGGCTATTTGTACCTAGTGAGCCTCCCTGGTCCTGCCCACAGAGGACGTGGCAGGTCACAAGGCCTGGCGTCCAGCCCTCCCTTCCTCCCTGAGGGCTGATGCTATCCATCCGTGTCACATACCTCGGTGACAGGTCAAATCAAAGGTAGGCGTTGCTGGCACCATGCTCTTCACCTTTGTAGCAAAGCTGAGGTTGTAGCTTTACAAATGTATAGTCAGTGAATTTATGGGAGCCCCCCTGGAATGTAGCTCCTTAGTAGCAGGAGAGTGTCTGGTTGGGTCATCGTTACTTCCCCTTCTGCCTGGCACAGAGAGGGGGATCACAAATAGTCATAGGATAAATGAATGAATATAAATCAACAAACAACTAAATGTGGTTAGGATGCATCTTTAACGTAAAATGATGCCTACTGTGCCAGGTTTTCTTTGGCTAGTTGAGGGACAAATGTTTGTAGCTTGGAGACACCTGTGAAAGAAATCAGTGGTTTTCGGTATCCCAAGTGAAAACAGTGCGAAGACGAAGACTGCCTCCCCCAAACTCACTTCCTCCCCTACCCTAATGTTTCCAACAATATCAAGAGAGATTTCCTATCAAATCAAGTGCTAATTCAATCAAAAGAAGCCCTGTTCAGTTTCCCGTGTCCAATAGGAGGATCACACGGGTCATCAGGGACCCAGCAGTAGGAGCGCCCAGCGGGCAGGTCTCAGCCTCCCCGACCATAAGCGGGTGCTCTATGGACAATTCGGGGATGGGGCCATGACAGTTCTGAGGAGAGGCATTAGCAAGCAGTTTCCACTTTATCTGTGGGCAATGCAGGCAGAGTGGATGGCTGAGGTCAGACACACCTAGAGTTTTGCGCTGGTGCTTTATTGGTGTGTTTCAGATCTCAAGTCAAAATCACATGGGTTTTTCACACCCAGTATCATGGCTGTTATCCAAAAATTAAAATTAAAATTACTAGTGTTGGTAAGGATGTGGAGACATAGGAACACTTGTGCATCTTTGGTGGGGATGTAAAATGGTGCAGCCACCATGGGAAGGGTCTGAAATGCCTTCAAAATTAAAACTAGAATCACAATGTGATCGATCAGGCCCACCTCTGAGTACAGACACAAAAGAATTGAAAGCTGGGTCTCAAACACATATTTGCACACCCATGTTCATAGCAGCATTATTCAGAACAGCCAAAGGTGGATGTAGCCCAATGTCCAGGGACAGATGATGGATAAGCAGAGTGCAGTACATACATGTAATGGAATGCGGTTCAGCCTTTTAAAGTGAGGAAATCCTGTCACATACTACAACACGGATGAACTGTGAGGACAGGGCAATAAATGAAATAAGTCAGCCACAAAAAACACCATTGTATGATTCCTTTTCATGAGACTTCTAGAGTAGTCAAATTCATAGAAACAGAGAGTACAATGGTGGCTGCCACGGGCTGAGAGGAGGGAAAATACAATTGTAATAAACATCAAGTCATCAAATAAACAAGGCACTGATTACATCTAAAAACAGACCATTGTAATGCATCCTTCATACAGGTCCTTTGGGTTGCACACCTCCCGAAGCTAAAACAAATAATGAAAGTGAGAAGAGCAGCAATATTTTTTATTGCTAACTATGGTCATGCAATGTGCAAACATAATTTGTCATATTCAGTCACTGCTACAAGTCAATAGCTATTACCTTCCCTGTTTTAACAGTTGATCAACTAAGTTGCAGAAAGTAAGAAACTTGCTCAGACTTGTACAGTCTGGAAGCCAGTAGGCCCAGCTCGGGCACTGGTGGTATGTGATGGTAACACATAAAGTGGTAATTTCAGGCGGGGTGTCTGGTAATGGTGACGTGTCCGATGCAATGGAGGTGGATGACAGTTCAATTCTATCTCAGTGCTTGCATCTCACTTTCTGAATCAATTGAATTCTCCAGTTGATGACTCATCCCATTTCCTTCATCTGTCTCTCTTCAATTCCTTTTTCTTCTTTCTGTTTAAAAAGATCATTTACTGACAGCAAGAAATGGTGGGGAGGATGTGGAGCAACAGGAACTCTCGTTCATTGCTGGTGGGAATGCAAAATGGTGCAGCTGCTTTCGGGGACAGTTAGACAGCTTTTTGCAAAACTGGACACCATTTTACCATGCAATCCAGCCATTATACTCCCTGGGAACGTTGTTCCCCAAGTGTATGGTGCTGATGGAGCTGACAGTGGGGAAGGCTGTTCCTGTCCGGACATAAATGGCATATGGGAACTCCCTTTATTCTCTGCTCAAATTTTGTGTGAACCTAAAACTGCTGTAAATAATAAAGACTATTAAAATACAAAGGCAAACATCTAGTTGAGAACATTCCATTCAAATGATAGGGGGAAATGAGATTGAGAAATGAATCAATGAATTGATCACTATATATATATATATAGATGGTCAATATCAGAGAAATTTAAGAGAATCTACTGGAAATAACTGTTAGAACAGATGAAAGCTCATTGTGGAGCTGCCTACGAGATCAGCACAGAAGCAACAATCGCTTTCCCGTCATCCTGTGTCACCCTGACAGGACGCAACGGGGAAATGACACCATTGGCCACAGGGACATTAGCACAACAAAAATGTCATGTGGGGTCTCTGGTCCCACCCCCCGCATAAGAAGGCAGGACATGGTGAGGCCAAAAAGGAACACCCACGGAGCCATAGATAGGGGTTCATACCACTGTATTCTCGCTGTTGGCTGGGTTGGAGACACAGGGAGCAGGAGCCACAGGATGTGTAATCCGTCCTCCGCTTCTCTGGCAACAAACCAACCCCCTGCTAATTGCAATCCGCCCTTGCTAGCTCAGCCACGGCAGTTATATTACTGGCTAATGGCTAACTGGTTACAGCTGACGGCCATCTACTACCCGAGCCAGCACCTTTCCATGTGAGGCCGAGAGCCTGGAAACTGCTCTCTGGGACTCTGTCCCCACAAAAAGTATGTTGAAGTTTACTCAAGTGAAACATGCAAAGCTTGAAGGGTAAAACCATGGAATTTACTCAGAGATGTCACTAGGAATCTAAAAACCCCGAGGCACACACATTGTTCCTCAAAGAAATATTAGAAAATTTAAAGATGTCAAATATTCTCAAATTAGGCTACAGTTTCAATCCAGGCCACATCGGAATCGTAATCAGGCTGTTTTAGACGTTGTGTTAAAATACTTTTGGAACTTTTCAAATTAGAATGGATTCATTTATTGAGTAGTGAGGAAGAGCCCGTATTTAGGGCCAGACTATCTGGGTTTAAGCTCAGCTCTGGAACTTTCCACGTGTGGGGTCTTAGCAAGGTGCCCAACCTCCCTGCCTCAGTTTCCTCACCTGTAAAATAAGGGAGATAATAATAGCCTGTGTCACAGGATGTGTGTTAGGATAAAGGACTTAATACAGGAACAATGCTCGTCACAGGGTCTGGCAGTAAACGTCAGCCACTACAATTATGCAACACAAAGGAGAAAGTGTAAGTTATAGTCAAACAGAATAAAGCACCTCATTCCCAAAGACAAATATCAAACTGAGTCTAACCGATTCAGCCAATGGGGACTGTTTATTTATCCTAAAGGCTAACAAAGTGTGCTTCTGAATTTGGCTGTGGTTCCTTTGGGTTTTCTCTCAGTTACGAGAAAAATGAGATAGTTACTTTTCAATCATCTCAGTTTTGTTTTATGATCAAATCTGAGTGACTGTTACTGTGATTTCCAAATCCTAAATAGTGAATATTAGAACTAAGGGTAGAGGCGGGCGGTGGGTTGGGGGAGGTGTTATTTATCCCGAGGCACAGGGCCTGTGGACTCCTGTCCTCAGCAGGATGCACTGGGGACAAACATCCTTTTGGCTGAGGTGGAATCCCAGGGCTTCTCCAGGGCTAAGTCTGACTGGTTAACATGTATGTGGGATGGAAACATGGAGGACATCACTTCTGGATCTTCATGACCACGTACGTATACTGTTACAATGTACGTATCATTCGTTACACGGGTTCTCTTTCCCACCTTCCATCTCAGAAATTTTCTTGTTCCCGTTTCCAAAAACAGAAAGCGTACACGTCACCCATCACATCTTACAGAGCATTGACTCTGCGTATACAAATCCCTGGACTCTCCCAAGCAATAATAAAGTAATATCCTGAGGTACATAAAATTTTTTCCTACAGACAGTGGTTTCTGAAGCCTTGCTTTGAAAACGTCAAAGGAGGACCTAACAGCTCTGGGGGATTAATCATTCAAAATAATTTTGAGTCTTGCACATGGTGCCGGCCTCAGGCTGTTTGAACAATTTAACCCAAAACATGGATATCCAACCAAATCATACAATTTGTATCAGCTGTATGAATGACAAAATTAAAAAAGAATCGAATGCTCTGTTTTCTCAGTTTGGCCACGTGATAGATATTGTGGCTTTAAAGACCATGGAGATAAGGGGACAAGCCTTTGTTATATTTGAAGAACTGGGCTCAACCACGAAAGCCTTGAGACAATTACAGGGATTTCCACTTTATGGTAATGCAATAGGAATCTAATATGAAGAAACAGATTCTGATGTAATATCTAAAATGTGTGGCACTTTTGATGACAAAGAAAAGAAAAAAGGCAAAACTGTGGAATAAATAGCAATGACTGCAAATAAAAAGCCTGGTCAGGGAACATCAAATTCTGCTGATACCCAAGGAAATGCAGCACCAAATCCTCAGGTCCCTGATTACCCTCCAAAGTGTATTTTATTCCTTAATAATTTACCAGAAGAGACTAATGAGATGATGGAATCCATACTGTTTAATCAGTTTCCTGGTTTTAAGGAAGTGCATTTGGTACCTGGGAGGCATGATTTTGCATTTGTTGAATCTGAAAATGATGGACAGGCTGGAGCTGCCAGGGATGCTTTACAAGGATTTAAGATCACACTGTCCTGTGGTATGAAGATCGCCTATGCCAAGAAACAGCATTTGGGATAGTTGTCTTTAAAGGGCTTGGTATTACTTATAGTGTTTGTTTGATAACATTTAGTCAGGCCATTTTAATAGTTGGGGGTGAGGGGAAGTAAGTGAAATTTTTGTTCAGGTTTTAAAAAAATGACCTAGTCTTCCTTTAGCCTTAGTGAACTATGAAATATGAAGGCCTTAATTTTGCACAATAAAATTCATTTATTGGCCCACTGTCCTATCATTAAATCGTTATACTAGCCTGGAACACATCGTAAGGTACATAGAACTGTAATAGAATGCCTTCCTAGTATTTTGGAGCACCTAATGGTAGAAAAACTTGCACCATTTTAATAAAAGCAAAGGAGAATTAGATCAAGTCCTTGATGAGATTTTCAGTAACGTTATTTTTTATGCATATGAAGTGCTATCCTAAAGTTCATTTTGTTTTGTTTTAATGAGTCTCATATTAATGGTAAAAATGATTGTCCTGAGTGTTAGAAGAAAATAATACCTGGGCAGTATCTAAATTTTATCTTCACATTCTTCACATAAATGAGCATAGTATTTTGCTGTCCGTAAGCATTTCACAAATCTTTTCATTCAGTTTTTAATTGAATAAAGGCCATTTAGGAGTAACTGTACTTATTATTTTCTGGGAAAACAGAAGTAATGCTATCTTCAAACTTCACATTGTATGTTCTCACCCTCTTGTGGCAGGATTGTTCCTAAGGAATACCTACGTGGTTATCTTACCTCTATTGAAAGACCTCCAAGGAAAAGATTTTACAATCCACAATCTTTTTTTAAGACAATATGCTGAATTACGAAGGGTTGCCAATCCTGAACTTGCTACCTTTTGATAATTCTTAAACACCAATATTCAAATATATTCTTTAGTGTTTGATTTACACCTAAGGCTATTGATTCAGTCCCCTGCTAGTAAAACCATGGGTATCTTTAGAAGTGGACAATTTTCTGCATAGATATTATATATTAAAGTGACAATGACCATTTTTCATATTCCTGTTTTAATATTTCCTTGAACAAAACTTTTCCTTATCACTTAGAATTTTTACTATATACTATGGACAGACTACTTTGAGATTTATGTAGATAATTATCACATCAGTCTTTTGCATACATATTGAGGAAAAAGCAAAATTTTATTCCCAAAATTTTCCACATTTAGAGTCTCACTCTTATGAAGAACATTTTTAACCTGGTTCTCAAGTTTGTGTACTTTAGTGAGCTTTAACAGTGAATTACTAGAAAAAGGACCATGCTCTTGGATGTTACAGTAATGCCAGTTGCTACTAAATTTTCAAACTGTCTAAAAAAATAATAATTTTGAGTGATCTGAATAGATCACAATGTCATTTTTGGCCCATATCTCAGAGGAATCCAAAGATCGAGTGACATCGCTACCACAGGTTATTCTGGCATCTGCACAATTATGTGACAAGTATTTTGAGAGTTTACATGTATAAGATGAAAAATGTGGAGATCAAAATGGCAGCGTGAGGTGAGCCTCTGGAAATCTCACCTGCATTTTACAACAAATTGAACAACTATAACTCCACAAAGGACACCCTGTGCAGCAGACAGGCAAGACAAAGAGGCTCACTACTGAATTCACCTAAAGGTGGGCAAATTTCGTGAGCAGGGGAAGCAAGAAGGGAGAAGGGTGGAGACGGGGAGGCGTGGGCACAGGACGCAGACCTAGCTCGGTGCTCCGAGCTCACTGCATCCCAGAACTACTGCAGCTGCTGGAGAGGGAGGCACGTGGACTGCTAGGGCTCCGCTTATGACCCACAGGGCTGAGGGGACAGCATATAACACGGCTGAACCCAGCGCTCATGGCAGAGACCTCAGAGCAAAGACTGAGGGAAGAAGGCTGAAAACGGTGGTTTAAGCCCTCACTGTAGCAGAGAACAGAAGCCTTAGGCACTGAGACTAGCTGCTCCCTTCCTACACCCCCAGAGCTAACCTCTCCCCCACCTGCCCAGTGCTAGAAGCAGAACAGTAGCAGTGTCAGATCAAAAGAACAGAATATTTGCAGCTCTGAGAACTGTGGTCCACAAACATGGATTCACAGCCCACCTAGTTCCGGCAAAGGGGAGGGAGCTGTGGAGGCGGGACCAGCTGTAGTGGTGGTCACCGCCATTGCACTGAGCCACCTCTCACAACCCACCCTGCCCCTGGCCCCACCTATCTGGGCGGATCCCTGCAGGAGTAAACAGAACTGCTGAAACATACAGGCTCTGAATCTGGTACAGGAAGAGCTTTGGAACTTCTAAAGCTCTTCACATCCCCACACGGACGCGGTGCCCTATGACCCAGGCAAACTGTTAACAGAGGAGAAGCCTGCCTTCCAGGGAATCCAGCCATCATGTGAGAAGATGGAATAGTGCAGAGAAAACATAACACTGCAGTGTGAGAGAGAAAAAAAGGCTGCCGTCGGAGAGAAAATAAAACATTCTACCAACATGCACTGGAAAACAAAAGAAAGACCTCTTTCTGTCAAGCTGTTGCAGAACCCTCATCTGTAGATGTCTAGGAAGAGAAACAATAAATCATTAATTGCCATGAATAACCAAAGCGACAAGACAGCCCAGAAAGAAAGTGAAAAGTCTCCAGAAAATGAACTTAAAGATATGGAAATATGTGACTTAAATGACAGAGAATTCAACATTGCAGTTCTGAAGAAACTCAAAGAGATGCAAGAAAACATAGACAGACAGTTTAGTGAACTCAGAAACACAATCAAAGAACAACATGAACATTTTACTAAAGAGATTGAAATTTTAAAAAAGAACCAAATAGAATTTCTGGAGATTAAGAACTCAATAGAAGAAATTAAGAATGAAATAACCAGCTTAGGTAGTAGAGTTGAGCAGATGGAGGAAATAATCAGTGATATCGAAGATAGAAACCTGGAAATGACACGGATGGAAGAAGAAAGAGACTTGAGACTTAAAAGAAATGAAAGAACTCTATAAGAACTTTCTGACTCCATCAGAAAGAGCAATATAAGAATAACAGGCATACCAGAAGGAGAAGAAAGAGAGAAGGGAACAGAGAATATATTCAAACAAGTAGTCGATGAGAATTTCCCAAACTTGTGGAAAGAACTGGATCCTCGAATCCAACAAGCAGATGACCTCAACCCCAACAGGACTTCTCCAAGGCACATTGTGTTGAAGTTGTCAAAAATTAATGACAAAGAATCCTCAAGACAGCCAGGAAAAAGAAGATGGTAACCTACAAAGGAAAGCCCATTAGATTATCATCAGATTTTTTTTTTTAGCAGAAACTCTACAAGCCAGGAGGGAGTGGAACCAAATATTCAAATTATTGAAAGAGAGAAATTATGAGCCAAGAATAATATACCAGCAAAGATATCCTTTAGATATGAAGGAGGAATAAAGACCTTTCCCGATATACAGAAGCTGAGGGAATTTTCTAATACACGACCTGCAATACAAGAAATCCTAAAGGAGGCTATTCGAACACCATCAACAGGGACAATTTGTGGCAACCAAAACATAAAAAGGGAGGAGTAAAGGCCTGAACCAGAATATGGGAATGGAGAAAGTAAGCATGCTGAAGAAAATAGAATACTCTAAATATCAAACTTTCTTTTACATAAATTAAGGGTAACCACTCAAAAAAGACCCAGAACTGAAATATATACTGTAATAAAAGAAGAAACAGAGGGAAACATCATAGAATACCACCACACAGAAATAATAGACAACAACAAAAAGGCAAAGAAACAATGGAGACACAGCCTTACCAGAAAACTAAAGATAGAATGACAGGAAATCCTCACATATCAATAATCACCCTAAATGTAAATGGACTGAACTCACAAATAAAAAGGCAAAGAATAACAGATTGGATCAAAGAACAAAACCCAACCATATGCTGTCTCCAAGAGACACATCTCAGCTACAAGGGCAAGCATAGACTCAAAGTGAAAGGGTGGAAATTGACACCCCAAGCAAATGATATCCAGAGAAAATCAGGTGTAGCCATACTGATATCAGATGAAACAGACTTCAGGGTGAAAAAGGTAACAAGAGACAAAGATGGACATTTCATAATGGTAAAGGGGACTATACAACAAGAAGACATAACAGTCATCAATACTTATGCCTCCAATCAGGGAGCACCAAAATATACCAAGCAACCACTAACAGAACTAAAGGGAGAACTTAACCGAAACACAATTATACTAGGGGACTTAAATACATCATTGACAACTATGGATAGATCATCCAAACAGAAAATAGATAATAAAATGGCAGCCCTGAATGACACATTAGATGAAATGGACATAATTGACATTTATAGAGCACTTCATCCTAAAACATCAGACTATACATTTTTTTCTAGTGTACATGGAACATTCTCAAGGATAGACCATACATTGGAACATAAAATTAACTTCAGCAAGTTTGAGAAGCGTGAAATCATACCAAGCATATTTCTGATCGTAAGGCTTTGAAATTGGATATCAACTGCAAAAAGAAAGCAGGAAAAACCGCAAATATCATTAAAACATTATTCAGTGAATTTTTTCCAACTACATATAAATGGAGATTTACCACACACATGGTGCATGAATGTCTTTATAACATATCGGAATCACAAAATGTGAATCTAAAATACATCAGTGTAAATAGAACACTACTTTAAAATTACAATGCCCCATGTTACATCAGCCTGATCAGCAGTACAGGAAGTAAACTATGTGTGCTCTCAGGAAACCCCTCATACTGAGTATAAAATTGCAGTCTAGTGGAATAAACTGTATGAACGGACCGTTTTAGTGGTTGTAGTGATTTGTTAACGTACCATGTCTTGTGCCTCAAGGCAAATTGCATTCACTTTTTAACCTAGCAGATCCGTTGCCACATTGAAAGGCTGTAGTCAACTTCAGGAGCTTCCCAATCATCCTGAATATGCAAAGAAATTTTAGAATGTAATGGGACAAAATTAAAAGTAAATATTTCAAAATGTGTGGAACGTAGCTCCCCTTCTTCAGCATCTAAATTTGTGTAATTAATAATGAATAAACAGTTATTCTCTAACTGCTGGAAAGAATGGATGACTTTCCTGTCTTCCCAGAAAATTAAACCTCTCCATGGATAAAAGGTTTTTTTTTTCCCCGAAGTTGAGAACCTTAGTGTTATGACACTAGCTTCTTGATCGGGGTTTGGGGACAGGCTTGGTGTTTTCAAGAAAGGAATCACAAAATTTAATGCTTAAAAATAAAGTCTGTGGGCTGGCCTGGTGGCTCAGGTGGTTAGAGCTCCATGCTCCTAACTCCGAAGGCTGCCGGTTCGATTCCCACATGGGTCAGTGGGCTCTCAACCACAAGGTTGTCAGTTCGATTCCTCGAATCCCGCAAGGGATGGTCGGCTGTGCCCCCTGCAACTAAGATTGAACACGGCACTTTGAGCTGAGCTGCCGCTGAGTTCCCAGATGGCACTGTTCCCCAATAAAGTCCTGTTCCCCTTCCCCAATAAAATCTAAAAAAAACCCAAAAACTAAAAAAAATAAAGTCTGTTACCGCATACTCAAATGCAAACAACAACAACAACAACAACAAAAACAACAAACAAACCCACAAATACATGGAGATGAAACTTTTAAAGAATGACCAGGTCAAAGAAGAAATTAGAGGAGAGATCAAAAGATACATAGAAACAAATGACAATGAAATACATCCTACCAAAATTTTGGGGATGCAGTGAAAGCAGTTTTAAGAGGGAAATTTATATCATTACAGGCCTATCTCAAGAAACAAGAAAAATCCCAAGTAAATAACCTCACGTTACACCTTAAAGAACTAGAAAAAGAAGGACAAATGAAACCTAAGGTCAGCAAAAGAAAGGAAATAATAAATATCAGAGCAGAACTAAAAGAAATAGAGAACAAAAAGACAATATAAAAAATTAACGTGACAAAGAACTGGTTCTTTGAAAAGATTAACAAAATTGACAAACCCTTGGCTAGACTCACTAAGATAAAAAGAAGGAAGACACTAATAAACAAAATCAGAAACAAAAGAGGGGAACTCACCACGGATGCCACAGAAATACAAAGCATCATCCAAGAATACTATGAAGGACTATATGCCATAAAATTCAATAACCTAGAAGAAATGGACAAGTTCTTAAAAACATATAGCCTTACAAGGCTGAACCATGAAGAACTGGAAAATCTAAACAGACCGATCACCGGTAACAAAATTGAATCAGTCATCCAAAACCTTCCGAAAAGCAAAAGTCCGGGACCAGATGGCTTCACTAGTGAATTCTACCAAACCTTCAAAGAGGATCTAATACCAATCCTGCTCAAACTCTTCCAAAAACTTGAAGAAGAGACAGTACTCCCTAACTCATTTCATGAGGCCAACATTACCCTGATACCAAAACCTGGTAAGGACAACACAAAAAAGGGAAACTACAGACCAATGTCTCTGATGAATACAGATGCAAAAATCCTAAACAAAATTCTAGCAAATCGAATGCAACAATGCATTAAAAAGATTATTCATCACGACCAGGTGGGGTTCATCCCCGGGGCACAAGAATGGTTCAACATCCGCAAATCCATCAATGTGATAAATCACATAAACAAAATAAAGGACAAAAATCATATGATTATATCAATTGATGCAGAAAAACCATTTAACAAAATACAACATCCATTTATGATTAAAACACTTAATAAAATAGGTATAGAAGGAAAATACCTTAACATAATAAAGGCCATATATGACAAACCCTCAGGTAATCTCATAATTAACGGTGAAAAACTGAAGCCCTTTGCTCCACATTCAGGAACACGACAGGCCTGTCCCCTATCACCTCTGCTTTTCAACATAGTGTTGGAAGTCCTCGCCAGAGCCATCAGGCAAGAGAAAGAAAAAAAAGGCATCCAAATTGGGAATGAAAGAGTTAAATTTTCATCTTTGCAGATGACATGATGCTATATAGAGAAAACCCTAAAGACTCCACCAAAAAGCTATTAGAAACAATCAACGAATACAGTCAAGTTGCTGGCTACAATATCAACGTACAAAAACCCATTGCATTCCCATATACTAACAATGCAATCTCAGAAAAAGAAATAATAATAATAAAAAAAACACAATTCGTTTTGCACTTGCAGCAAAAAGAATACAATACCTAGGAATAAACTTAACCAAGGATGTGAAAGACCTATATGCTGAAAACTACAAGACTTTTTAAAAGAAATTGAAGAAGACACAAAGAAATGGAAAGACATTCCGTGTTCGTGGATCGGAAGAATCAACATAGTTGAAATGACCATATTACCCAAAGCAATATACAGATTTAATGCAATCCCCATCAAAATCTCAATGGCATTTTTTAGAGAAATAGAACAAAAAATCACCAGATTTGTTTGGAACCACAAAGGACCCTGAATAGCCAAAGCAATCTTAAGAAAAAAGAACAATGCTGGAGGTATCTCACTCTCTGACTTTAGCTTGTACTACAGGGCTACAATTATCAAAACAGCATGGTTTTGGCAGAAAAACAGACATATAGACCAATAGAATAGAATTGAGAACACAGAAATAAAACCACATAAACATGGATAGATAATTTTTGACAAAGAAGCAGAAAACATACAATGGAGAAAATACAAGAAATGGTGCTGGCAGAATTGGAAAGCCACATGCAAAAGAAAGAAACTGGACTGCTATCTGTCACCATGTACCAAAATTAATTCAAAATGGATCAAAGACTTAAGCATAAGACCTGACAAAATAAACTGCATAGAAGAAAACATAGGTACTAAATTTATGGACCTTGGGTTCAAAGAGAATTTTCTGAATTTGACTCCAAAGGCAAGGGAAGTAAAAGCTAAAATAAACGAATGGGACTATATGAAACTTAAAAGCTTCTGCACAGCAAAAGAAACCATCGACAAAATAAAGAGGCCACCAACTGAATGGGAGAAGATTTTTGCAAACAGTGCCTCCGATAAGGGGCTAATATCCAGAATATACAAGGAACTCATGCAACTCAACAACAAAAAAACAAACAACCCAATTGAAAAATGGGCAGAGGACTTGAAGAGATATTTCTCCAAAGAGGACATACAAATGGCAAATAGACATATGAAAAAATGCTCAACATCACTAATCATAAGAGAAATGCAAATCAAAACCACAATGAGATATCACCTCACCCCAGTCAGAATGGCTATCATCAACAAGACAAATAGTAACAAGCGTTGGAGAGGCTGTGGAGAAAAAGGAACCCTCATACACTGTTGGTGGGAATGCAGACTGGTGCAGCCGTTATGGAAGGCAGTGTGGAGGTTCCTCAAAAAATTACGAATAGAATTGCCATATGACCCAGCAATCCCTCTCCTGGGGATCTACCCAAAGAATCTGAAAACATTTATACATAAAGACACGTGTGCGCCAATATTCATTGCAGCTTTGTTTACGGTGGCCAAGACATGGAAACAACCAAAATGTCCTTCGATAGATGAATGGATAAAGAAGTTGTGGTATATATACACAATGGAATACTATTTGGCGGTAAGAAAAGATGATATAGGAACATTTGTGACAACATGGATAGATCTGGAGAGTGTAATGCTGAGCGAAATAAGTCAGACAGAAAAAGCAGGGAACCATGTGATTTCACTGATATGTGGTATATAAACCAAAAACAACAAAAGAACAAGACAAACAAATGAGAAACAGAAACTCACAGACACAGACAATAGTTTAGTGGTTGCCAGAGGGTAAGGGGGGTGGGGGTTGAGAGATGAGGGTAAGGGGGATCAAATATATGGTGATGGAAGGAGAACTGACTCTGGGTGATGAACACACAATGGGATTTATAGATGATGTAATACAGAATTGTACACCTGAAATCTATGTAATTTTACTAACAATTGTCACCCCAATAAATTTAATAAAATAAAACAAAACATAAAACTAAAGAGAGCTCTAGGACCAGACGCTAGAGTGTCCTTCCCCCTGGAATACTCATCACCCAACACCTCACACTCTCTCACTCACCTCCTTCACATCTGGGCTGAAACGTTACATCTTCAGTGAGCCATTTCCTGTCCATCCTAATTAAAACCACACTCCCACCCTTTTTCCTCTCCTTATTTTTCTCTGTGGTCTTTATCACCTCCTAAAGTACTTTTCAATTTACGTCTTTTTTTGGTTCATAATTACTCTGCCCTTGATCAAATATAAGCATCCCAAGGGTAGGAATTTTTGTCTGTTTTCCTCTTTGATGTATCCCAATGCCAAAAGCAGTGCTTGACACAAACGCATGTCAAACAGGAAGTTTATGAGGGAATGACTGCGATTGTAAGAACTGGTCACGGGAGGACACACTCAAAGGATGGTCAATGAGAGAAACGGCTTCCTGGGAAGTCGGGGTCGGAGATGGTGAGGAAGCAGCAATGGAATTGAAGAGAAGATGGATTCCAGAGTCCAGATTCTGGAAAAGAACCATCAGCCATGAAATGGAAGCTCCAGCATGACCTGACTTATATTGTGTCATATATTTACGCTCTGGGTACAGAGATGACTGTGGAATGTGAGGGAGGCAGATGGACCCGAAGCGCTGCGTGCGGGAAGCATGTGAGTGATTCCCTTCCATTGGGGAGCAAAGCCTTGTCTATGAGGGGACCCAACAATCCCACTGACCCTGAGCTCAACGCAATAGGGCTCCCAGAGGGACTTGTGTGCCGCTAAGGGTCAAGATTGTATGAGGCTTATGATAAAGGAAGGAAACCATAATCATGGAATCTTACCTAACAGCGCACGAGGGATAGAGAAGTGATAGATCTGAGGGTGTGAAAGGGATGAAGCAGGTGTGTATGGGTCCTGTTCATTGATTAGCACATAAATGACCACACTCATGGGAACACAGACAAACAAGTGTTTTTCCTGAGATTTGGGGTTATGGGCACAGAGGGGTATAGTAAGTAACTTTGTAATGAAAGATTTTAACAACCCGGTTGAGGATATAGATCCAATCTTAGGATGCAGACGGGATTCATCCCTGCCCTGCCTGAGCCCCCTTTCTCGCTGGCTGTTCGCCTGCCTGCACACTCGGGCCAGGGACACAGAAAGCCCGGCCATGGTGAGCAGGGCTCAGCATGGACACAGGGACTGAAGGACATGTGGGAACTTGAGCTTGTCGCAGCCACCAGGACCTTGGGCCTGAGCAATGCAGAGATCGTCCCGGAAGATGGGGGTGAGAGGGGAGGAAAATCACTTTCCAGAGAAGGGTCGATGTTGGGCTACAGGTGGTGAGGAGCAGCGTGCTGCTCAGAGTCTGCAGTCCTGCACCGTGAGCTCTTCATGAATAATGGGTGTGAGTGTGTGTGCGTGTGTGCGAGCACACGCGTGTGTGGTGTGAGTCTCTCTAAAGCCTCCATTTTCATCAGATCACAAGAAAAGAACTTTAGGTTTGCAGATACTTTATTGAAATGAAAATGTATTTGAGGTTTCAACAATTGTCTTGCAGTTTGCAGATCAAAAGACAAAAAAAGAAATATAAGTCGTGGTTTCTAACGATAGACACTCCGTTCTGATCATTCTCTGTAGTCGTCTGAGCCGAAGGTTTGTGGAAATTTAATAGTCAGCACACCAGATACTGCGAAATACTGCTTGCTGGAAAACAAAACAGAGACGTCACCTACATTCCAATTCCTCATGAGAGGAAAATATGGAAAAGCAAACATTTCTTCTCATTGTTTTCCTGGATTTGTCTAAACACATCTGACATTCAAGAAAGATAGTGCTGGAAATAAAATCAGAATTGTCTCCTCATTTATTCTATTTTCAAGAGACATTAATCGATGCCTAAGAGGTGCTTGTATTTCCTGGTCTCCCCCACCCCCATCCTCAGGGGTCCCTGTAATAATTCTATCTGCATGTTTTCTGTTCTTTGAAATAACACATCTAACAAAATTATGCCGTGTGAACCATTTTCAGTATCTCAGCTCAAATACAAGGACGTGTGAGGTTTCTGAGTTCCTTCATGATCGTACATGTTAGAAATAAATAAAACAGTCTGGTGCCTCCACCATGTCCTTTGTGGGACACAAAATGTCAGAGATGTGCACACTGGCTGATTTGTCTAATCTAGGGTTTTAAAGAAAATATTCCTACCGTCTTTAATTGCAGGGGTTGTTCAGTTTTTAAAAAATGTAATTATGGTAAATACACGTAACACAAATATTACCATTTTCACCACTTTCCATATATAGACAGTAGTGTTAAGAATATCCCCTTCGCAGTTCAACCAGACCCAGGGCATTTGCATCTTGCTAAAGTGCAAGTCCATACCCGTTAAACACTCCCAATTTCCTCACCACCCAGCCCCTGGAATCCATTACTCTGCCTTCTGTTTCTAAGACATTGGCTACTCTAGAAAACTGATGGAAGTGGATTCATGCTATATTTGTCATTTTGTAACTGGCTTGTTTTTTTTTATGTAGTGTTTTCAATGTTCTTCCATGTTGCACCCGGTTTCCGAATCTTCTTAGTGACGTACACTTACATGTTTCTGCTTTGGCAATGCTTTTAAGTTGTCTGCCCTGGGGTGTGTTAAATGTTAAATTAGGATATGGAATACGTGCAAGGTAAAAACGAAATAAATCTGTTATTATTAGACAGATTATCTTGTTGTTAAACTACTGATTTTGTTTTTAACAATTCCCTCACTGTGGTGAGTTCATACCCATGATCTGCACGGGTCTTTAATTATTGGTGAGAAAGTGAAGCTTTTATACTAACACACTCTCACTGCTTGAAAGTGCACTTTTGAGTGTGTTAGTAAGATGTGTGGAATAATCCTTAAAATGAGTTTTCTGGAATCAATCGAAAAGTCTTTAAAAAGTTTGACTATTTGATCTATGAACAAGAGGAATTAATTTTTCTGAACACTCTTACAAGTGATGGAAGGTCTTCTTAATAATCAGATATTATCTGAGCTGAGGGTTCGGGGAACCTTTGCCCAAGCGTTTCCCCCCTTCTTTGTCCTTTTCATTTATCACTCACTAAGGATTCCACAAAGTGAACAGACAGAGCAGCACTGAACTTGGACGGCTTTCTTGGTGTCACAGTGTCATTCACACTCACCAACAATGAAAGTCGGGGAAATAAAACATAGTTAACCCTTGCTCTGGCATAATTAGTGACAAATGTAGAGGCTGCTTGTCCCTGTCCAGTGGATTCAAAACACTTAAAGAAGAAATCGAAATTACCAGCATCGCATAAATGTTGTCCACAGTTTCTCTGTCCTGCTTGAGCAAACATTGCTTCAGTTGGGTGGCGGCATGTTCCTCGTCTGCACCATGTATGAACTCTGCATAATACCTGATGTAGCGTTCAGTGTTCACGTCACTGGAAAGAGTGTCATTTAGCACGTCCTCAAGGAGCGGGCAGCCAGAACCTGGGATGAAAGCATGCAAAAGTGGGCTCACTTACAGAGGTATGAATTCCTTTATGGGCACAGCTAGGGTGTTTGTCATCTTACATCCCAGGAGAGACGCACATTCAGAAAGATTATGGTCAACGGTCTTGAGTTCTCACATCTAGGAGAGTAAACTCAGGATCTGGGATTTCCTTCAAGCCCTGAAACATTTGCCTCCTTGCACCCCCTTCCTGGCTTCCACAGCCCAGAGAAGCCAAACACATGAAAACGAGGACCCTGGAGAAATGAGAGGCTGTGTGCTGGGCTGTGGGGAACAGGAGGTCGTTCACAGGGGCCCTGACAACACCCTGCAAAGCGAAGCCCGCCCTCCGTGTCAATGCTCACCTGCAAAGCAGCAGAGGGGGAGGGCGATCAGCATGAGGACGGTCAGCAGCTTCATGGCGCAGCAGCGGCTGTGGGCTGGTGAGTGCGGTGTGGCAGCGAGGAAGGGACTCACTTTGGAGCTGAGGGCCCTGAGCTCCTCCTTTTATTCTCCTGGTGGCCACGTAACCCCTCCCCCCAGTGAGGGGAGGAGTCACAGGATGAACCTGGTGGCCACGTAACCCCTCCCCCCAGCGAGGGGAGGAGTCACAGGATGAACCTGGCGCTGGGCCAGGAAACCACAGCGAGAAACACCCAGAACCCAGCCACCCTGAGCTCTGTTCGTAGAAACCGAGGCGACAGCTTTTAGCAATCAAAACAATTTTCAAATTGCAACAATGGTACATGACGGTAGATGCAATTAATGCAGACGTGCTTACTAAATAATAAAGCAATTTAAAACGGAGTGCGCCTTGTTGTTTTATTATTAGGGTGGTCTTCATTACGTCCCATCCTCCTTTTCCTGTTGTTTCTCTTTTCCTTCTCTATCTTCTAGGTACAAAGAGGTTCCTATCCTGTGTCTGTTCCTCCTGCTTCTCTGAACACCTGGGCTGGGTGCAATACCGAATCCCGCCTCGGGGAGGCAGACTTCCTTGGCCCAGAGACATACAGTCAGGGCTTGGAGTTGGGAAATACTAAGGTGTCGCCTGCTTTGAAGATTGTTTTTACGAAGAATACCTCATTTACTTAAGTCAATTTCATGAATTTAATTATAAGTGTAGAATTAAATTTCTTCTACACTTATAGTTTTTGTCAGCTGCTAGGTTTTTTCTTCTACTGATTGAAAGGACGATGTGAGAAGTAGGAAAACTGACGCTTTGGGGGAGTCAGTGCCTGATGGCGGGCTCTGCAGATGTGGATTTGAATCTTGGATGCAACATCTAATCACGCGGTGCCCCCGGTGAGTTACAGGGCTGGTCATGTCGAGCTCCTTTTGCCCAATTTCTAAAATGGACATAAGTGATCCCATGCTGTTTTTGTAGGGATGGCAGACACTGTATGTAAAGAGCCTATCAGAACTTAAAACAGGGTCATCAGGACTATGGAAGATTCCATCCATCCATCCATCCATCCATCCATCCACCCACCCTCCCATCCTTCCTTCTGTCCTTCCTTCCATTGTTCACGACCGCCAGATTCTCCTATGACTGGGCCCGGTGCTACATGTCACAGGTTCAGTTGAGGAACAAGTTTGAGCAGGGCCTGGCCTTGTGCAGCTTACCTCTCACTGGGGAGGCAACGAACACACCTACAGTTGACGGAGAAATCTAGGGAAAATGGTGGTTTAGAGAACAACAAACAACCAGTAGGGTAGCCGTCCTGTAAGGAGGTCCAGGCAAGAATCGGAGGAGGGATTTTTGAATTTCGATGGTGAAATCCAGCAGAACATCTGGGGAAGAGTGTTCTAGACCGAGGGAACAGCAAGTACAGAGGCCCTGAGAGCACATGGCACTTGGCAAGGGAAGGGAAGTGTGCAAAGTGTGCCTCTTGGTGTCAAGAGAGGGACAGGACAGCCTCATAGGATAGAAACGCCGGATGGGTTTAAGAAGGGGCAATATAAAAATATGAAGGTAACAGAAACAAGAGAAACGAAATAGGCTTACGTTGAAGACAAAAGAAATGGCTGAGAGAGTCTGAGAAAAGAGTCAATGATTAATTCCCTGCGAATACATTATTCTCCATCTGGATTATTTGGGATTCACTTCTTGACATCATTCAGCTGGAGCTTAAGTTGCCAAGGCCAATACTGATTTACGAAGAAGCGAGAAATAGAGAAGAAGGTCATGTTCTTATGGGCGTCCCCTCACCCAGCTGACCATTGCTGGGCACTTCATTCCAAGGCATGTGAAGGACTTTAGTAATGAAAGAGACGTGAACGGGATTTCGGAGAACTCTGCCTGGTGCCTCAGTCGTTACAGATGGGCCCTGGCACACTAGGCCCTTCACAGCCTCTTATTCAGGAAAGAAAATCCCACCTGATGTCCATGAGCGCACAGTAAAGTGTGTGTCTCTTTACCTCCATGTTTTCTGCAAAGCACATGAGGACCATTCTCAGGTGAATCATATAAAATAACTCTGCTCACAAAACTCCTGTAAAAGCATCGTTTGCAAGAGCAAATGGAAGAAACCAAAAGGGGAGAATGCCTGTATTGCTGGGCTGATTTTTTCCTCCTCCCAGAAGGCCCTTTGACTCAGGCCCCCAAATTCAGTTCACAAACTTGAACAGTAAAGTAGCCTTCAGTGTCAGTGTGTGTGTCATTTCGTGCTCACCCTCTGTGACAAACCAGACAAAATAGACTTGTAGGTGGAGGTGAATTCTTCACAGACTTTACCGTGAATACTCTTGTCTTGGGTAGAGATAAATGTCAGGTAGGAGAGAATTATATTTGGCCTGTTGTCAGGCTTGTAGAAGACCTGAGGTGAATTCTCACTAATATTTTGCTCATCTGAGGCCTTGCCACCCTTAATAAAAGTGGTAACGCTCAGTGAGACCCATTTTTTCTCAGTGATTCATGCATTGACAAAAAGCATATAAAAGAGTTGTGCAAATGAAATGATCCTTGAGTTTCCATTAATAGTGAGTCGTATACATCAGCCCCACGTTATTTGGGGACAAGATACCCTACATTTCTTCTGTTTCACTCATTCTGTAAAACTGGTTCTGCCCTGCGCTCCTGGGCTGTTGGCACATTAACCTCATGCATGTGCTTTGGACCTGAACCTCTTCTTCCTTAAGATGAGGCCAAAGCCCACAAATTGGGTGGGGAGGTGCTTTCCCTGGCCAGAGACTTCAGGAAAAGCCGAGGTCTTGGGGACATCTTGATGTCCGTCGTTCACGGTTTCCAGGCCATTCCAAGCACAGGCGTCTCCCATGCCTGGGGCCACACTGGTGTGGAGATTTCACTGCTATGTCCCTTTGCACAATGGAAATCATCCTGTGGATGTCGTGAGGCCTGAATGAGTTACAGTGAAGAAGGTCTCAGAACAGGGCTGGGCACAGAGTAGGTGCTCCGAACATGTCAGCTCCAGCCAGTCATTTATAACCTGAGAAAGGTGTTCTGATAAACCTTAAGGCCTTCTGGGACCATTATAGACCACTGAAAACTCTGCTTCTACTTCACAGTCTCTAAAAGGCCTGGAGATATCATGTCGAGACATGAAGTCCTTGAGGCTTGAGTCCCTTGTCCCCGTTTGCTCTCCATTCTTGGTTACTGTCTTTCTTAACCCTGCGCTGCCCTTCTCGCTTCCCACAGCTCTTGTCGTGCAGGACGCACCATCTCAGTACTTAATTCCCAGTGAACACAGTATTCTCCATCTGGGTTATTTGGGACTCACTTCTTTCCGTCATTCAGCTGGAGCTTAAGTTGCCAAGGACAATACTGATTTAGGAAGAAGCTAGAAATAGAGAAGGTTATTTTCTTATGTGTGTCCCATCACCAGGTGATCGTTGATAGCCATCTTAATTCCAAAGGCAAATGAAGGACCTTAGTAATGAAACGGATGATTGTCTCCTTGGTCGGGATTTAATGAGGACTCTGCCGGGTGACTCAGTCATTATGGACCAGCCCTGTCACCTGCTGACACACTGGGCCATTCACAGCCTCTTTTTCGGGAAACAAAAACGCACCTCACGTCCATGAGCCCACAGTAAAGTGTGTGTCTTTTTACCTCCGTGTTTTGTGCAAAGCACATGAGAACCATTCTCAGGTGAATCAGATACAATAACTCTGCTCGCAAAGGCTCATGTCAAAGCATCGTTTACAGAAGCAAATGGAAGAAACCAAAAGGTGAGAATGCCTGTATTGCTGGGCTGATTTTTTCCTCCTCCCAGAAGGCACTTTGACTCAGGTCCCCAAATTCAGTTCAGAAACCAGAGCAGTGAAGTAGCCTTTGGTGTCAGTGTGTGTGACATTTCTTGATCACCCCCTGTGACAAGCCAGATAACATAGATTTGGAGGTAGAGGTGAATTCTTCACAGATTTTACCTTGAACACCCTTGTCTCGGGTAGAGATAAATGTGAGGTAGGAGAGAATTACTTTTGGTCTGTCCTCTGGTTCAAGCAAGACCTGAGATAAACTCACACTGATATTTCACTTGTTTGAGGCCTTGCCACCCTTAATACAAGGGGTAACGATCAATGAGAGTCATTTTTTCTCAGTGATTCATGCATTGGCACAAAACCTATAAAATTCTGAACGTATGATCCTTGAGTTTTTATTAATTGAGTTTTAGTTGTATATAACAGTCCCACAGTATTTGGGGACAAGATACCCTAGATTTCTTCTTTTTCACTCATTCTGTAAAACTGGTTCTGCCCTGCGCTCCTGGGTGTTGGCACATTAACCTCATGCATGTGCTTTGGACCTGAACCTCTTCTTCCTTAAGATCAGGCCAAAGCCCACATATTGGGCGGGGAGGTGCTTTCCCCGGCCAGAGACTTCAGGAAAGGCCGACGTCTTGAGGACATTTGATGTCCATTGTTCACGGTATCCAATCCATTCCAAGCACAGGCGTCTCCCATGCCTGGGGCCAAACTGGTGTGGAGATTTCACAGCCGTGTCCCTTTGCACAATGGCAATCATCCTATGGATGTCGTGAGGCCTGAATGAGTTACAGTGAGGAATCCTCAGAACAGGGCTGGGCACAGAGTAGGTGCTCCGAACATGTCAGCTCCAGCCAGTCATTTATAACCTGAGAAAGGTGTTCTGATAAACCTTGAAGGACTTCTGGGACCATATAGACCACTGAAAACTCTGCTTCTACTTCACATTCTCTAAAAGGCCTGAAGATACCATGTTCAGACGTGAAGCAGAAGGGCTAAAGTAGGAAACAAAGTACTTTTTTGATCCATGCTTCCTGGATTCTTTTTCTGATCCCTCCCTGAAAGAGTCTTATTGAGATAATTACATATAACTTCTCTCTCGAAATAGTCTCTATACTGTTGGCCTATTAATCTTCCCAATACCCACCTCCAACATGTGTATTTGTTTTCCACATTGAATAAAACATGAATGAGAAACAGTGGTAGAGCACTTCTGCGATGAAAGAAAATGGTAATCGCCTCTTTTAATCTTCACAGGAACCCAATGAGCAAGGTGATGATGACATTTATTCACCAAACAGGGCACTTTGGAAGGTGAAAGGGGTCACTACATGGACGGAATGCCAGGACAGCAGCATGAACCAGATTTCTCCTGAGCAAACTGAGATGTGTGGTCACCCCCCCCATCTCATTTCTCCCCAGCTGCGGACAATGGCACAAGAGAGGTCAAGTAACTTGACCAAGGGCACACAGCTCGGGGGTGGCAGAGCCAGTAAGGGGCCAGGCTTTCTGGCTCGAGAGGCCCTCTCAACACTATTGGCCTCCTCAGCCTGACCCTTGTGGACCTTCACTATATGGTTCACATGGATCCTGTGACCTTGACCTGCACAACTGCCCTGTGTGAACTCCAGGTTGATTTCTGTGCAGGCCGCACAGTTTTCAGCTCAAGGCATTTGCTCCCTGAGAAGCCCCTGCTCCACTGTCCTTGCCTCAGTCCCCCTTGGTTGACCTCCTTATGCATTCCTGAGGCCACATCAAAGACAGCCCGCTTCTTATGTCCTTTCCTGGCCCTGAATCTCTGGGGATCTCCTTCCCAAGACCCCATGGCTCTCCGTGTGCACATCTCTCCTGGCAACCAGGCCCAGGCCCCTGGCTCTTTCCCCGTGTTGTGGTTCTGGAGGGCGTGCCCTGTGCCCTCTGGTCTTTGTGTGACAATAGTGATAGAAGGTGCTTAACTAATGATTGTGTAACTGCTCATCAGGATGGATTGTGAGTTATTACATGTTTTATTCTTGGGTCTATTCAGACAGAGAATGTCATTTGAAATTCAATGTCTAATGAAGGCAAGGCTCAAACACAACACGAAGCCTAAACCCAGGCCTCAGGGTGGCATCTTGGTGGTGACACCACGTTCTTTATGTTCCTGGAGAGGACTTCAGAGTCACCACAGAGAGGGCGCAGGTGACCACGGGAGGAAGTTGGAACCCTGTCACCTGGGTCTTGGGCCACGTCAGTGTGTCTGTTCCTGAGAAGTAAACACTAGCTACATCCAGTCAAACCCGGATCCTTCTAATGTCTTGGTACAGGAGCCGGATTTGGAGGCCGAGCCTGGATCAGGAGTCACCTCCAGCTAATTCTTTTTGGCTTCTTCACCAAAACCCTGAACTTTACACGTCTTACATTTTCACAAAGTGTGCGCTTAAACATTTGATCTTCATACACAAGTGACAGTTCCCATGGTTTATGAGGTCGGTATCTACTCAGTTGCTAAGTTCCCCTCCACTTCCTGCCCACATTTTCTAGCTAACATTTGCCTTCAGTATGTGAACGTTTGGCCACTAGGACCCTTACAGTGACAATATGGGGAAACTGATATTAATGATTTCACTGCTAGAACCATGATTCTCATATGCAGCTCCTTCCTGCAGGTTCTTTCTGAAAGGAAACTCTATTTTTTAGGCTGATGACCAAAAAGTCACAAAAATGAGTTTGGATGTAGGGAATGAGTGGGCTGTTCAATTTTCTATTCTTCACTTCGGGGAAACTTTCTAGATTTTATTTTTTGGTGACTTTCTTCCCACCACAGTGTCTCTCATTCTAGAGGCCTATTAGTTGGACATCCTAGATGGATGCTTTAGCGTACTTTTCTTTTCTTTCTTATTTGTGTCCTTCATCCTTTCCACTGCGCATAAATCACTCTTGTTACACATATTATTTGTTTTCAAACTCCCTTATTATCTTTTCCAGCTGTTATATATTTAAATTTTCCATAGGTGCTTGTACTTGAAGGTTTATTAACCATGAAGAGAATAACAGGTCTTAGTAATGTGAGCTTCTGAAGACCCTGAAGGTGTCCCACGAGAGAAAGAGACTGGCCCAGAGAACTTAGACAGGCCGCAAGAGAGTTTGAGTCAATTTAGAACTTTCTTGACTCCTCTTATCTTCCCATTTTTAACCCCTAATCTCTCAGAAACTATGTTTAGCAGGGAGGAGAGACAGGGAAGTAAGGAGAGAGGGGAAGGAGAAGACTTAATAGTGACCCAATGTGAAGTTTTTATTCATATCCAGGCCAGGATATACTACTTTCTAAAGGGAGACATTGAACTTCATACCATAGGAATGGAGAGCCATTGAGAGTCGGCTTTAAGTAAGCTTATGACAAATGCGAGCTTTGAATCACATCACTGTATATGAATACAATTCTATGTGCAGTCAGCTATCAATGAAGCACGGGGATAAATAAAGATAATTCAAATGAGCAAGTCTTCAAAACTTTCATCTCCAGTGAGCTTTTTCTCAGAAGGTGGCAGAGGATATGCTCCACCCAAAAGAATATTGTCATCCAGAGTAAGATGGATGCAAGAGGACGACATCTGAGGAGGAGAGCCTGCAGAGACAGCAATTATGTCTGTCCAGGGAAGGCATTAGAAGTCTCAAAGGTAACGTCAAGAGACCCTGCAGAAATCAATCCTTTGTACTTGGTTAACTCAGTTTGTGAGTCTGATCCAGAGTTTCTAAAAAAATTACTGATATCTTCAACAAAGCTAAACCCAGGAGGTATAACAAACAGAGAGTTTTCTCCAGACATAATTTGAGTTTGAGATGTCAACAACTCTGGAGAGCGTGTCCAGCGGGGACTGAAGCCTTCCTGCCACTTACAGCCAACTTTCTGCCACCTCTGAGAGAGCTACAGACTGTGGAGTCTTTTAGTGTGTGTTTGATAAAATATATACAATATGATTTTTACTATTTCATTCGTATTTAAGTGTACAATTACTTACATTGAGTACATTCACAATGTTTTACTACTACCCATTTCCAGAAACCATCCCAAGCTGAGACTCTACCCATTAAACCGTAGCCCTTTAACCTCTCCTCCAGCGCCAGTCTTTGGAGTCTTGCATATCTCGCCTCCCACTCTGTGAGCATCTCATATAGGAAAATGTCCTGTATGAGATCCTAAGTTTACTAGTTTTATAACAGTGAAACGAATGAATGACCTTCAATTGCCAGGCTTGAAGGGCTATAGAAGTAGCCAGGGAAAGGTCTCCAGGTGACCACCTTGGTGATGCTGGCAGTTGTCTGACTGTCGTGAACAGTCTGTTCCCCTCTCCACTTCAGTGGTGGCCTCCATAGTCACTGGGTGTCTGCACCCTTAGGAGGCAGAGGTGAGGAAATGGGGACTGCATGGGTTCCACGCACAGAGATACCTGTATATTTGTCCTGGAGTGAGGCTTGGGAAACACTTGCTTTGAAATCTTCCCAGTTGATTGTGACACAGAGCCAGGGTTGAGGAGCAGTGGGTGGGACTTTCTTCATCCCCCTACATGCAATGGTGGGAACAGTCTTTCACCTTCCAGGAGACTAGCAAGGAGAAAGGGAAACAAGGGAAAGAAAACCTGTAAATGTTCCAGTAATGTCCACCCATAGGTGTGCTCAACACGTGTAAATCCTTAAGTGTTTTAGAAATCATAACAATAATTGATAAAATTCGTTCTTCGTTATTAATGTATTTAATATATTCTCAAAACAACTCTGTGATATGAGTGGTATATCCCAGAAAGTTAAAGTGATAACAGAGGGATGACTGCCTATCTATGTGATTATGTGTGTGTCTCGTAAGTCTGTGCATGTTTCTGGGTGTGTCTGTGTGAATAAAAGTGTGTATCATTGTGTGTGCCATGGGTGTAATATATGTGTGTGTATAAAGGTTTATTTTAGGGTGTGAGAGTCAGGGAGGGCTTCACAGAGGTCGAGACGTGAAAGGGACCTCACAGATGAGGTTGTCAGCTGTCCTGTGCATGGAAGGTTACAGAGGCAAAGGGAGAACCATGTGTCCTGGTGCACTGGTGTGACCCACATAACACATGAGTGAGTGGCACACAGACAACTATGGCTGAGCACAGAATCCTGGTGAGCAGGGAGAAGAGGTCGGAGGGATGCCAGGGACGGGTCGTGCCAGGCCTTGTGTGTGACACCAATGGTGGGCCGGGTCCTCCCAGCGATTCCAGTCTGGGTCTCCGGGGGTTGCAGGAGCTCCGTGTGTGCACCATGCATAGTGTGCAAACTGAACATACAATGTGTTTCAGAAAATAGGGACCAATTCCAGTGCACATGTTTCCTGATGTGATTAAGAATACACATCTTTGTAAAAGAATTGGAGACAACCGATAATAGTAGATAACTGTTGTCTTCTATTCTCTCAATCACAGTTTGAATAAATATCCCTATTATGATTGGAGAATGGGCTTAGGACTAAGAATAAGTCCTCTTGCTTGACACATTCAGAAACACATGTTGTCTAGCATTTCATGGTCACAGGCGTAAGATCGGACTCACATTTGTTTTAGGAGGGTCACCGTGATGTCCATGAGTAAGGTGTCTGCAGGAAGGGAATCAAGACCCCAGGAGACCCCTTGGGAGACTTTAGCACCCGCCAGGCAGGACTAGGAATGGGCCGTGATGATGGCTGTGTGGGGGGAAAGGACAGGAGCCGAGTGGGGCTCTGGAAGTGGAAGGGGCAGCTCTTAGCCGACTCTTAGATGTCAAGAGAGATGAGCTGCAATAGGATCATAATAATCCCCCAAAAGTTATCCTAGTCCGAAACCTGGGAACTTGTCATTTATCTTTCAGGGCAAAGAAAGACTTCGCAGAGGAGATAAAGTTACGGATTTTGAATCAGGGACAGAATCCTGAATGTCTGGTGTCCTCCAAATGCCATCTCATAGATTCTACATGAAGGAGGCCCAGGAGACTTGCACATCCAGAAAGGGGAATGCAATGTCACCTCACGGGGCCCTGATTATAGTAATGTTGGCACAAGACAAGGAATGCCGCCAGCCTTCTAAGCTGGAAGTGCCATGGACAGATTTTCATCTTGACTTTCCAGAGCCAGCGTGGCCATGAGTTTGGCAGACGGTTACAGATTTTCGCCTTTTGTCCTCCCCACTTGGAGAAAATGTGATAGGCCACCTTGTGAGTGGTGCTGTGTTACAGCCGACCTTGGAAACGAGTCCGGGGGCCTGTGATGTATCCAAGTTTTCTGAGTCGCCTCCATTAGCCTGGGTGGGGTCATGGCAGAGGAAATGGTGGGGGGCAGACACTGTGTATTTTGTATTTTTCCTCTGAAGTTAAGTGTGGATTTCTTGAGTGGCGTTGTCCAGACGGCAGCTGGAAGCTTGTTTGTGCATCTTTAGGGACATTAGGGTAAAGCAGTGGCTGCGCGGTGCAGGCCGTGAAGAGCAATGTGAGTGTGCAGAGCGACATGAGCTCGCTGGAGGCTGAACCCTGAATTCACTGCAAACTGAGAAGGGACAGAAAACAAGTGACACGGGACCATACTAGGACTGAAGCACAGTGAAGGGGTGAGGACCAGGCAGGTTGTTTGTGGTTATGATGAGGATGGAATAGCAGTGACGCTGCTGACTGGGAACCACGTGACCGGCCAGACAGTGAGGCTGCGGGTATCCCTCAGGTCAGGCCCAGGAGCAGGAACCTTGTGGTTGCTTTCTACCCCTAACCGTCCTTTTCACTCATGGCCCTGCGACTGGGAAATCTGTAAAGTAATGCAGGATGGTCCTGAGCCAATATTGCCTCTTGTGGTCCCTGCACCTCAGGCCTCCATGGGAACCCGGAGGCTGGGTCCTGAAATGTACTAGTGACAGCACCCAATGGCCACTTCATAATGAACCCACCCCATCCAGACCAGAGACTATTGGATGATAAACAGACACGCAGAGAAGTGCAGGGCGAGTGATTTATTGAAGCAAGATGTTGAAACCTTTACATTTTCTGGGAAGATCAGGTCATATGGAACGTCAGAGGTCCTTGTGTGTAAGATTCTTTTTCAACCTAGGATTTACATTTGGACACTATTCTAATCTGAAATAGAAGAAGAGAGAACAGGTAGGTCAGTCATGCTGCTCCCGGACATGACACATTTGCACAGGCTGTTGCTCAAAACCAGGATGTGGAAGAAATATTTCAACCAGCAAAGGCATTGGAGGGCCCCAGGCAGGACAGCGGTGCGAGCGGTGAACTCAGATGTCCTGGTCCACTTACAACAAACCATGCGGGTCAGGAAGGAGCCATGTCCACAGCTCGGCAAAGGGACCCCGAGGGACCCAAGAGTAGGACCCAGGATTCTAATGGACGGAGGAGCAGGGTGAAGAGCAGCCCAGGATTTGCTTTCTCTGAGTCCCAGGTCCCAGGACTGTGCTTTTTCACTCTGAGGTGGACATGGGGTTGAGAGACCGGGACAGGGGTGAGAGGGGCCTGGGAAGTTCCGCTTTCAGATTTCCAGCCTGGAGGTGTGGAAATTCATCGTGAGGGCAGGTGACCTGAGAAGAGAGATTGTGCCAGACGCTGTGTGCAGCCTAAGTACAGCTCAGCAGGTGTCATGTTCTCATTCACCCTGTGGCCACCGGTCAACCTCTCAGATGTGAGCAGAGAGGCAGGAGCCTCCGCCTCCTGTGCCCTCACGGAGGAGATGCCAACCTCCCTCCTGGCTGTGCACTGAGCAGATACCTCTGTGCAGAAAGAAGAGGGAATTTACCAATATATGGAGAATATGGTGTCTGTCCTCACTGGAGATTTCATCTATGCATTCCTTCGCTTCTAGTGTGGACGATAGAGCTTCCTCTGGTGGATTATATTTCTCAAGAATGCTCTTCAACTCTGATATAGAACCCATTAGGAAGCTTTTCACTGCCACAAGAGCGGACGGACAGGCTCCTGTGTTGACTGGAGCAGACAAAAAAGAAATACAATAGACATAAGCAAAGACTCTTTTCTCCATAGCTCTCTGATGTTGGAACTGGACAGGAACCCCAGGGGTTTTATGAGCTCATCACACAATTGTGCCAATGACCATGCAATCCCTAGAAGTCCTGACTTCCTCAAGGTCACAGAGCAAGCCTCAGAGCAAGAGAGCCCTCGATAACAGTTTGACGTATTTCTATGTCAGTTTTCTTCTTTGCAAAGGACACACACTGCCCTCCACGACTCTCCTATTGTGCTGAAGTTCACTTACCCTAGATTTAAAAAATGACGGTTGGCCTATCAATAGAGTGACATCTTCTGTTGTCTTGGATATTGAGGAAGAAGAGATTTAGTAATCAATCTTTCAAGTGAATGGGAGAATCAGATCTTACCAGAGATCAGAGAAGGGGGAATAAACCTGGAGTGAGATTAGTAAAATGTTGCTCTTTGGAAACTAAATTAAACAATATTATTCTGTCATTGGATGCAGACATAACTACAAAGCTAAAAAATATGTTTGTAAGTGTAAGACATCTGAAGCTTATACACAATACTATGATTGGCTCTAATATTCTGCACCGATGTACAGATTTCTTCAGAGAGGTTGGGAGGTGGGAACTCATAGTTATTATTGACCCTACTGGAGTTGTGCTGAGACCTGAAGTAACCCGTTTTCCTGGTCTGGATTCTCCATCCCCTCAGTCTTTGCAACCACCTTAGCCTGCAAAAGACCCAGTCAGGCTCTCATCTGATCGTAATCAGACACACAAGGAGGACGAGGAGGCTCTGAGAGTCAGATGAAAGAGAAAGACTCCAAAAGACGTGGGTCAGGATTGAGGGCATGGAGACACACAAAAGTGTTGTTGGACGGACGGCTAGAGTTAGATCAGAGCGATGGCGATGGAGCCCTAGCGATTGCTCTGGTTCTGCTCCCACTGTGCTCGTGCTCTCAGAGGACGAGCAGGGATTGCGGGTAGAGTGCTGCTCATTGGCAGAGCCCATTGAGATTTATTATTCAGAATCGGAGAATGCTGGCTCTCCTTGAACTGAGAACTAAGACCCTTCACCTCTAACATTTTGTGTGTCTGAAGCTATGAGTCACCAGCTGTGGGCTGACCTGGCACCTAAAAGACCCCGGGCAGGAGAACATCTGATGACTACTGGATAACGACTGGGTACTGACACATAGAGCTGGTCTCTGGACCTACTTAACATTACTCCACTGTCGTAGCTGGTCTTGGTGGTGGCTGTGAAACCCAGTAAGAGGAGACCTGGAGACTAAGCATTGTGTTCAAGGTCACAACGCTGTCAAGTGGCAGAACAGTGATTCACATCCCAATTTAATTCTGTCCTGTGGCTTCTGAGAACATGATCACAGACACGGAGTGAGGCTTCAGATGGAAAACTCTCACATGTGCCTGCAACGCTATTTTTAAAATGAAAGTTCCAGAGTATTGGGAATTGAGTATATGAACCCTGAGCTTTGGGGGACTGGGTCACAAGAGGTGGAAAAAGTTTGAATTGGGATCTGTTCACCCCCTTCCCCAAATAAGTCATGTAGTTCAGAGCAGGTAACTTACCAGGGCAGATGCCAGTCTGGTTAGCAATGATACTCACCCTCGTGGCCAGAGGCCAGAATGCAAAAGGCCAGAATGACCAGCAGGACAGGGAAGAACAGCCTCATGGTTTCTTTTGCTTTGAGTTTTCAGCTTTTCGCAAAAGATGGGCAATTACAGGAGCTGGACTCAGGAGCCTGGGAGCCCAGGGCTATAAGTACCTAGTGAGCCTCAGTCGTCCTGCCCACAGAGGACGTGGCAGGTCACAAGGCCTGGCGTCCAGCCCTCCCTTCCTCCCTGAGGGCTGATGCCACCATCCATGTCACAACCCCGGTGACAGGTCAAAGCTGGGTGTTGCTGGCACCATGCTCCTCACCTTTGCAGCAAAGCTGAGGTTGTGGCTTTACCAATGTACAGTCAGTGAATTGATGGGAGCCCCCCTGTAATGAAGCTCCTTAACAGAAGCTGAGTGTCCGATAAGCTCATCTTTACTTATCATCGTGAGTGGCACCGTGAAGGATCATCAAATATGCCCGGAATGAATGAATAAATATTAGTGACAAAGCTCTAAATCTGGTTGGGGTAAAAACAATCAGTGGTTTCATGTCCCAACAGAAACCAGTGCCAACAGGGAGACCACCTCCGCCAACGCACTTCCTTCTCTAACAGAATGTTTCCAACGACATCAAGAGAGATTTCCTATCAAGTCAGTGCTAATCCGATCAAAAGAAGCCCCCGTTCACTTCCCGTGTCCAATAGGAGGGTCACACGGGTCGTCAGGGACCCAGCAGTAGAAGCGCCCAGCGGGCAGGTCTCAGCCTCCCCGACCATAAGCGGGTGCTCTATGGACAATTCGGGGATGGGGCCACGACAGTTCTGAGGAGAGGCATTAGCAAGTAGCCTGTTACAGGGCAGCGGGCTTGACAACCACTCAGAACAGGCAGAACTTTGACATGAAGAAATGTTGGGAGGAGGGATCCACGGCAACAGCGTGAGGGACCAGACAGCTTAAGCCACGTGGCTTGTTGGGAACACAGGTCCCAGGTTTCCCTGAAACGTACAGGACACCTGGTGGGGGAGGGAGGGCTTTGTGCCTGGAGAGACAGCATGGGCCACAGCAAGCAGTTTCCTTTGTATCTGTGGGCAATGCAGGCAGAGTGGATGGCTGAGGTCAGACACACCTAGAGTTTTGCCCTGGTGTTTTCTTGCTGTTATTCAGATGTGAAGTCAAAATCACATGGGATTTTTACATTCAGTATCATGGCATAATCGAAAAATTAAAATTAAAATTACACGTGTTGGTTTGTAAGTGGAGAGATAAGAACACTTGTGCGTCTTTGTTGGGGATATAAAATGGTGCAGGCACCATGGGAAGAGTCTGGGGGGCCTTCAAAAATGAAAGTAGCATTATGATTGATCGACCTGGTCGACCTCTGAATATAGACACAAAAGAATTGAAAGCTGACAGTGGGGAAGGCTGTTCCTGCACGGACATACAGGGCATATGGGAACTGCATTTATTCTCTGCTCAACTTTTCTGCGAACATAAAACTGCTGTAAGAAATAAAACTATGAACAAAGACAACCATCTAGGTGTGAACATTCCCTTCTAATGAGGGGGGATGAGAATAATAAATGAGTCAATGAATTGGTCATGATATATGTAATAGAGAGATAATCAACTATCAGAGAAATTTAAGAGAATCTACTGGAAATAACTGTTAGAACAGATCAAAGCTCACTGTGGAGCTACCTACGAGATCAGCACAGAAGCAACCATCGCTTTCCCATCATCCTGTGTCACCCTGACATGACTAACGGGGAAATGACACCATTGGCCACAGGGACGTTAGCACAACAAAAGTATATTGCAGTTTACACAAGTGAAACACGCAAAGCTTGAATGGTAAAACCATGGAATTTACTCGCAGATGTCACTAGCAATATAAAATCACCTGGGCACACACCTTGTTCCTGAAGGAAATGCTAGAAAACTTAATGATGTCAACTGTTCTCAATTATTCTAGTTTCAATCCAGGCCACATAAGAATCCCAATCAGGCTGTGTAACACTGTGTTTTGAATCTGAAGTGCTGTTTGCATCTTTCACAATTAGAATGGATTCATTTTGAGCCGTGAGGAAGAGCCCGTATTTAGGGCCAGACTATCTGGGTTTAAGCTCAGCTCTGGAACTTTCCATGTGTGGGGTCTTCGCAAGGTTCCGACCCTCCCTGCCTCAGTTTCCTCACCTGTAAAATAAGGGAGATAATAATAGCCTGTGTCACAGGATGTGTGTTAGGATAAAGCACTTAATACAGGAACAAAGCTCATCACACGGTCTGGCAGTAAATGTCAGCCACGACAATTATGCAACACAAAGGAAAAAGAGTAAGTAATAGTCAAACAGAATAAATCACCTCATTCCCAAAGACAAATATCAAACTGAGTCTAACCAAATAAGCCAACAGGGAATGTTTATTTATCCTAAAGGCTAACAAAGTGTGCTTCTTAATTTGGCTGTGGTTCCATTGGGTTTTCTCTCAGTTAATGGAGAAAAATGAGATAGTTACTTTTCAATCATCTCATTTTTGTTTTATGATCACATCTAAGACTGTTACTGTGATTTTCAAATCCTTAATAGTGAATATTGGAACTAAAGGAAAAGGGTGGTGGGTTGGGGGGAGGTATTATTTATCCTGAGTCACAGGGCCTCTGGACTCCTGTCCTCAGCAGGATGCACTGGGGACAAACATCCTTTTGGCTGAGGTGGAATCCCAGGGCTTCTCCAGGGCTAAGTCTGACTGGTTAACACACATGTGGGTTGGAAACATGGAGGACATCACTTCTGGATCTTCATGACCACGTATAGTTTTATATAATATGTCTCATCTTGTTACTCTGGTTCTCATTTCCCACCTCCTCTCTCATAAACATTCTCATTCCCATTTCCAAAGGCAGAAAGTGTACACATCACCCATCACGTCTTACACAGCATTGACTCTGCATGTATAAATCTCTAGACTCCCTACAATAATGCAAAGTCACATTTTGACATACACAAAATTTTGCCTCCAGAGAGTGGTGTCTGATTCCGTGCTTTGAATAAAATGAAAGGAGGACCTAATTCCCCGTGGGGATAAATCATTAAAAGTAATTTTGAGTGATATATTACAATGTCTTTTTCGACCTATATCCTAGAGGAATCCAAGAATTCGAGTGACATTGGTACCACAAACTTATTCTTGTCACATCAGCACAATCATGTGACAAGTATCTTCAGACTTTTCTCTTATAAATATGAAAACATGACTAAAATTGCCTTATCTTAACCATAAGTGATGTTATTCAGGGATATGTAGAATCAAGTAGGCCCCATTCGTCTCATTAAGAGATGTATTTATCAATAACATTTGACTTCACATATATAAGAAGTATGAAAAATTGAAATGGAAATGTTTATCCAAATTGTGAGCATCTCCGATGGTGCCCAGATCAGCAATGCCCCTTATCTCACAAACTCCATCAGCCATGTTATTATTCCTTCCATTTCCCTTGAGCAGGCGTGAGCCCAGGAGATTATGCCCTGAGCTCCTCAGGGAAACTTGTGGGCTGATGGAGCCACTTCTCTCTACTCCCCAGACCACCTGCCAGCAGCCCTCGTACACCCAACGTGGACTCATACCTCTTGCTACAAGCATGAGCTGCAACGGGAGGCCCACGACATGGATAGGCCGGGGGCATCAGAGATTGTTTCCTTCACCTGTTGGCCAACTCTTGCCATAACTCAATTGTTCTGTGATGGCTGAGTCTCCTTCTATGTCCTACATACAGAAAAGAATGAAGGAAAAAAGCAGAAATGCTTGGTTTGCTCCAGAATTTTCCAATAATTACTCACTGTGTGCAGTGCCCTACTTGTGCCTCTCCTAATGCTGGGGATCCAGTCCACGTGCCATTTCAGACACAGCATGGAGTTTGAAGACCCTTCACCCAGGTTCACCTTGATTTTATCCCAAGGTGAACCCATCACGGGGGTTGTCACGTGACCCAGCCACACCTTGGACTCTCCCAGGATGGCCTGGCCTTTCAACAAATCATTTGTGATGAATCATTCATTACAAATACATTTAGCCCCAGCAATAAAATTTTCACTTTGAATTTGAAAATAAACAGTTGTATTGCCATACGAGGTCGGAATTTTAAGGTCCCGAACTCATCCTTGAAAAAGTGCTGACTGCCTCGTTGCTGAATGTCCCTGTGGTCACCTGCTTCCCTCTGGTTTCAGTAGAAGTGACTTTAGCACAGATTTCTTTACAGTGATCCTGCCATTGACTTTGACAGTTGCTTTTATTTGTTCTAAATACTTTTCTTCTATGATTAATTAACTTAGGATTTTTACTAAGAAAAGTCACCAGATTTTGTCAAATATCATTAATCTGTTCATGTAACTATGAAGTTTTCTGTATTTATTTGTTGAGGTGATAATGTTGATTATAGCTTTTAAAGTTGAGGTGGACACATGTGTCTGGAATCCACTATATGTGTTTAGCTGTTTTAAGACAAGTCTCACCTCTGACCTTTATCTTCTTGGTGTGCAGAGGAGAAATTTCACTACACACACACACACACACACACACACACACATTTACATACTACAGCAGTTAGGGGAGTGCTCAGGGGACTCTATGACTCAGGGGGTCTAGGAAAACAAAACTGTTTTCACAGTAATATTAAGATTTATTTTAGTCGTTCATTCTCATTCTCTCTCAAGTGTTACGTTGAATTTCCAGAGGCTACATGACCTGTACATTGCAACAGAAGTAATTCTGAAGCAAATATGTGAATCCAGCTGTCTTCTATTAAGCCAGACATTAAGAGACTGGGGAAGATCTAAATAATGCTGCTCCAGTCACTGAGGAGATATTTGAGCTATTTCTAAACAGGTTTGCCACCGCAACACTGGTGTCGTGAAAACCATCACTAAATCTAAGTGAACATGGGAAAGGAAAAGACTCAAATCAACATTGTCGTCTTGGACACGTTGATTCGGGCAAATCAACCACTACTGGCCATATGATCTATAAATGTGGTGGGATCAAGACAAAAAATCTAAAAACAATTTTTTTATTAGAATTTATTGGGGTGACAAAGGGTAGTAAAATTACATGAGTTTCAAGTGTATGATTCTGTAATTTGAGAAATAAGCTGCTCACATGGGAAATGGCTCCTTCAAGTATGCCTGGGTCTTGGATAAACTGAAACTGAACTGAGATATCACCATTGATATCTCCCTGTGGAAATCCGAGACTGGTCAGAGAAGTAAAGAGTTAATAGGAACGAGCTTGTAAGCTGGCGGGAGTGAGCTGAAACATTAACTGCTTGGCTCTGACTCCCCGGGCCAGCACTGTACCTGCAGGCTGACAAGCACCTTACATCCATCACAGGTGGGAACCAAATATTCTCACCTGCAAGGCCCACCCCCTACCACCTAACAATCTCCCAGCCTAGATGGGAACAGAACGGTTCCCAACCACAACAGCAACTCCCCTGCAAGCTGACGTCCATCACAGATGGGAACAGGACAGTTTCCAGGAGACGACATTTATAACGGCAACCCCCCTGCAAGCTGATAAGCACCCTACATCCCGCATGGAAAAAATATGGAACCCCAACACTCCTTCTCATCGGGTCACCTCTCTCATGGGACTCTCCTCTGGCTTAACTTCTGCCAGCATCTCTCTCTTACCCCTCTGTCTCTGCAGGTGTCTCCATCAGACGCTGCCCTGGCCAACTTCTGCCAGCATCTCTCTCTTACCCCGCTGTCTCTGCAGCTCTCCCTCTCAGGCTGCCCTGGCCAACTTCTGCCAGCATCTCTCTCTTACCCGTCTTCCTCCGCAGCTCTCCCTCTCAGGCTGCCCTGTGAAAACTTCTGCCAGTTCCAAACACAACTGTCTTTCTCTCTCTCTTACAGTTTCAATAAATCATCTTACTTTTGTAGAGTATCGTAAATACTTTTACATTCTGCGAACGACCAGGGGTTAATTCTATGCCAAGACAGAGACCAGCACATATTATTTGACCATTGCCGATGCTCCAGAACCCAGAGACTTTGTCAAAAACACGAGTACAGGCTGACGGCGCTGTCCTCACTGTTGCTGCTGGTGTGGTGAACTTGAAGCAGGTCTGCCCAAGAACGGAAGACCCATGAGCACACGCTTCTAACTTACACACTGGCTGTGAAACAACTAATTCTTGGTGTTAACAACATGGGTTCCACTGAGCCACCTTTCAGCCAGAAGAGACACGGAAATCGTTAGGGAATTCAGCACCTACTTCAAGCAAATTGGCTATAACCCAGGCACACTAGTATTTGTGCCAATTTCTGGTTGGAATGGTGACAACATGCTGCAGCCAAGTGTCACAAGCTTTGGTTGAAGGGATGGAAAGTCACCCGTAAAGAGGGTGTGTCAGTGGAACCACGCTGCTTGAAGCTCTGGATTACATCCTGCCACCACCTCGTCCAACTGATAAGCCTTTGCGTCTGCTCCTCCAGGACGGCTACGGAATTGGAAGTATTGGTGCTGTCCCTGTGGGCCGAGAGGAGACTGGTGTTGTCAGACCCTGCACGGTGGTCACCTTTGCTCCAGTCAGCGTTACAACTGAAGGAAAGTCTGTTGAAATGCACCGTGAAGCTTTGAGTGAAGCTCTTCCTGGGGACGACACTGGCAAGATGTGTCTGGCAAAGATGTTTGTTGTGGCAATGGGCTGGTGCCAGCACAGATCACTCACGAATGGAGCTGCTGGCTTCACGGCTCAGGTGATTATGCTGAACCCTCCAGGACAAATCAGTGCCAGATGCGCACCTGTGCTCACGGCCACCTGCTCGCATTGCTTGCAAATTTGCTGCGATGAAGGAGAAGATTGATCATCATTCAGGGAAAATAAAAAGCTGGAAGACGGCCCGAAGTGTTGGAAATCTGGTGATGCTGCCATCATTGACCTAGTGCCTGGCAAGCCCAGGTGTATTGAGAGCTCCTCTGAGTACCCTCCTCTGGGCCATTTTGCTGTATGTGACGTGAGATCGACAGTTGCTGTGGGTGTCATCAAAGCAGTGGACAAGATGGCGGCTCATTGTGGCAAGGTCACCACGTCTGCGCACAAAGCTCAGAGAGCTAAATGAACATTAGCTCTTTATTGGGGAATACCTGCCACCCTAGTCTTAGAGATCAGAAGTGTTTGTGTTGATTGGCCTTTGAAGTTTAATAGTAAAAGACTGGTGAATGATTCCAATACCGTGTAAAACCATCTGAAGGAAAGGAGAATGTTTTATGGATCTTGTTGGGGTTTTGTGTGGCAGTTTTTAAGTTATTAGTTTTTAAAGTGAGTACCATTTAATGGAAACACCTTGACCAAAAATCTGTCACAGAAGTTTGACACCCATTGAACAAAGTTTAATGAGAAACCTGTGTGTTCTTTTGCCAACACTGTAACTTCCTCCAGTGCTACATGGGGAAAGGCCTAAGGAAGAGTGGCCTTTACCTATTTCTGGTGTTACATCTGCTCAGACGTTAGAATTTGATAATTTCTGTGTTAACATTTCTTTTCCTGGGTGTGAACTTTGGGTTTTTTTCATCTTGTCTTAAGGGAAAGAATCATCTATTTACACAATAAAACATATCGGAAGGGGGGTCTATTGGTGCATCACTTCACAGGTGAGAATGCATAAGGAAACAGTGACTTTGTTTACAAAGGCCAAATTCTGTAAAATTAAAGTCCACGTGTTACATACTAAACTTGGTGTAGTTCAATCTATATTGAGTAGGTTTGTTATGTCAAAGTTACTTTTTCATATATTGAAACGTGAATTCTCAGATTTGCAAATCCTGAGGTAGTTTAAAGAACCAACAGTAAGACGTAAATACTATTGAGGCTTGTTTTGGTACAGTTCCTTGTATCCAGATTCCAGGGAAAAGAAATGATATAGGAAGTTGAAAAAAAGAAAAAGAAAAAGCAGTGATGGTGATTTGAGTAAAGATCAACGAAGAGAGATCGAAGAGCGAGAAAAATAGGATTAAGAATTGCTGTACAGTGCATTGCTATGTGTTTCAAAAACGCAATTAAAAACAATTATTTAAAGTTGTTATTCTGTTTTTGAACTGTGTATTTTTGGAAAATACATTGCTCAGAGACAGGGCCAAGTGGGCAATTTATTCTGTTCTGGTACCGAAGTACTTCCTGAGTCTCTGATCTTCTTTACCTTCAAAATATTATACTTGTATAACTCCATCTTCCTACTTTATTTTCATTATCTGAGCAGATTAAAAACAATGGTTTGGCATTATCTCATCTCCGTCCAATGTAGTGGGCCCGGACAGGGGAGATGCTCCATGACCCACCAGAGTCCCCGGATGAGACAGTGGGAGTGTTCCCACAGGGCTGGGCACTGAAGGGTGCACTGATGGGAGATTCTAGAAATGAGAACAAAATGGGATAAAAGTGAACTGCTTTACATTATCACCAGGAGCCAGTGTTTCTAAACAATCTCACTGATGACACACTCCTCCCCGATGGACATTCTAAATGATTGTTACCTTGACCGGAGCAGACTGTTCCCAGGGGCCTGTTAGTGACACGTCCTGACCATGTGCAGTCAGGAAAAATGTTCAGCACAGTGTCGGGAGGTAAATGTCAGCGATTACCCTTATGTAAAAAAGCAAATAGAAATACTAAGTCAAACAGAAAAATCACCATAAACAGAAAGTCAAATATCAGAGAGTCTGTCTCTGCCAATGAGGAATGTTTATTTATCCTGAATGCTAACCAATCGTGCTTCTGTATTGGCTCTGGTTCCATTGGAATTTTCTCAGTTAAGATAAGGTCACTACTTTTCAGTCACTTAATTTACTATTTTATGATCATGCCTGAGTCACTGTCATTGTGATTTTAAGATCCTAAATACCGGATTTTGGAACTAAGTCTGAGGAGGGTGATTGGTGGGGATAGGAACCGCTTCCCCCAGGCACACAGGGTGTCTGGACTCCTGTCCTCAGCAGGATGTGCTGGTCACACATGTCCCTTCTGGCTCACATTGAAACATTAGGAATTCTCTAGCCCTTTGGTCTTCAAACTGGTCAACCCTTGCCAGGGGGGTAAAAACTTTTAAGGGATCACTCCTAGATGGTAACATCCCATATGTTTTACCCCATACATATGTGTGTTCTCACTGACTCTCGTTTCGTGCCTCTGTTTTCATAATCACTCCTGGTCCAATTTACCAAACAGAGACACGGACCGTCCTCCAACAGGATCTCCATGTAGACAACCGACTCTGCATGTACTTATCTCTAGACTTCAAAAAAAATTTTAATGGAGACAACCAAGATGGGGCAGGAGGTAAACGCTGTGTTTACCTTCTCTCACAAGCACATCAGAATTACAACTAATCCAACCTCACTAATCATTAGAGAAATACAAATAAAAACCACAATGAGATACCACCTCACCCCTAGCAAAATGGCTATCATCAATAAATCAAAAAACAACAAGTGCTGGAGGAGATGTGGAGAAAAAGGAACCCTTGTGCACTGTTGGTGGGATTGCAGATTGGTGCAGCCACTGTGGAAATCAGTATGGAGGTATCTAAAAAATCTGAAAATGGAACTAGCTTATCGCCTAGCAATTCCACTCCTAGGTATCTAACCAGACAAGTCCAAAACTCTGATTTGAAAAAACTTATGCACTCCTATGTTTATTGCAGCACTATACACAAAAGGCAAGACATGGAAACAACCGAAATGCCCGTCAGTAGATGACTGGATCAAGAAACTGTGGTACATTTATACAATGGAGTATTACACAGCCATAAAGAGGAATGAAATCTTACCATTTGCAACAATTTGGATGGACCTGGAGAACATTATGCTAAGTGAAATAAGTCAGAGAAAGACAAATACCATATGATCTCACTTATATGTGGAATAAAAAGAAATGAATAAATGAATGAACTAATCAGAAACAGTCTCAGAGACATAGAAGAAAAACTGAGGGTTGCTAGATGGAGGGGGGGTGGGGATAAGGGGGAAGGTGAGGGGATTAGAAAACAGCCAGTAACCACAAGATGGCCACAGGGTTTTGAAAATTAATTTGGGGAATGTAATCAATAATGTTGTAAAGATTTTGTAGGGTATCTGATGGACACTTGTCTCATTAGGGCGACCACCTCAGGGATGATGTAGATGCCTGATCACTGCACTGTACACCTGAAGCTGAAGCTGAACAATAATGAATGTCAACTATAATTTTATATATATACAGTTACAAGAGGTGGAGTACAGCATTAGGAATAGAGACAGTGGAAATGTAATCGCTGTATGCGATTTCAGAGGGGTAGGAGAGGGGGGAAGGGGGTTATCACTGTGTGAGGGATATAAATGGTAAATGTCTAACTAGTACATTGTTTTCTACACCTGAAACTAATAAAAAAATTACAACTAAGCTACAAAAGGACCATTATTGAGAATCACCTAAAATCAAGCTGAACTGAGGCCTTTTAACTAAGGATGGACAGAAAAAGCCACCTCCCGACTGATATAAAGGACAGAGATGTGAAACAACCTGGTCCCACACCCGTACGTGACCATTAAAGATCGGGAGGGATATTTCAGCTATGGCGGTCCCCCTTAACACCTAGAAGAGCAAAATATTCCAGTCCAGGGTTCCAGTTCTGGGGAGAGAAGTCCCCACAATTGTTGGTTGTGAAAACCAGTGCACATTGTGACTGAGTGAGACTGAGTGCATCTGTACTCACAGGTGCTCCTCTTAAAGGGACACCACGCGGTGTTACCCAGGAATGGAATCACTCGCTCTGAGCTCCTGCGCTGGGGCAACAGCTGGAAAAGTGACAGGGACAAATGATGGGGAATTGAGTTGTCTGGCTTGGGACGGGGAGGGGCTGGAGAGGTGGCTTCCTTCTGAATGGTGAGTGGGGCTACTAGCAGAAGCCATTGTTTCTTTGTTGAGCCTTTCCCTTTCCTGGTGTGTGAATACTAGCAACTGCCATATCCAAGTTTCCTCAGTTCAATCTCCATGCCCGGCTGAGTTGATACCGAGCCCCACACAACTTTAGTGCACACCCAGGCTGCTTTCAGTGGCTTTTTCATGCAGACTTCCTGTCTTGGCTCAAGCTGCAGACTTTCCTAGGGTCTCTCAAACATTCGCGGAACCCAGACAAGAAGCATCTGGCTTGAGTGAGTCCTGTACCTCTGGCTGAGCAGCCCTAAGCCAGCACTGGTGGCAGCCAACCTTGGTTTGCCCTTGCCCTCTGAAGGTGCTTCAAAGCACAGCACAGGTGGCAGCATCTGTGGATTTCTTTCTGGTTTCTGCTGGGTGGCTCCAGGTGGGGCATGGGCTGTGGCTGAAGTAGACCTACAGCACATCCCCTCCAAGGTGGTCCTGGGGCTGGAGCCCCCAGTGGCCAGCTTCAAAATGAGCTGGAGCATCATCCAGCCGTCTCCAAGTATGACACACCCAAGGGGCGGATTGGGTGGGCACCAGAGTCCTGCTGAGGCAGATCCTGCTCTGTAGGATCAGCCGCTGTACATCAACTCTTCCACAGTAGTCAAAGCCAGTCCTCACAACCAGAGTTCAGGAACACACTCCAAATGGAAGGAAATGTACAGCTGCTGCTCTGCTGAGCTTCAAATACAGCATTAAGTAGGAGTGGTTTCATTAGTCCATTCACACCCCCAAAACCCATCCTTGTTTTGGGGGCCAAATGCTCCGACTCGCAGGACACGTCCTGTGGAATCAGTAGGATGCCCCCAGCATTGCTTCTCTAAATACGTTCCTGCCACACCAGCAATGTCAGCACCAGCTGGGAGCTTGTATGAAATGCAACTTCTTGGCCCTCAGCGCTGATCTACTGATGAGGAAGAACAACAAGCTGTCTGAACGAGACGTCTCGGTGACTCAGCTTGGGCTTCATTCCAGAACCACCACCTGTATCATCTCGCGTAATTTGGACAACAGAACCTAAATTTGTTGTTTCCTGGGATATTGGTTTCTAGACTAATTTATGCTGACACATATTTATGTAAAAACTAAAGAGAGCTCTAGGACCAGACGCTAGAGTGTCCTTCCCCTGGAATACTCATCACCCAACACCTCACACTCTCTCACTCACCTCCTTCACATCTGGGCTGAAACGTTACATCTTCAGTGAGCCATTTCCTGTCCATCCTAATTAAAACCACACTCCCACCCTTTTTCCTCTCCTTATTTTTCTCTGTGGTCTTTATCACCTCCTAAAGTACTTTTTAATTTACCTCTTTTTTTGGTTCATAATTTCTCTGCCTGTGATCAAATATAAGCATCCCAAGGGTAGGAATTTTTGTCTGTTTTCCTCTTTGATGTATCCCAATGCCAAAAGCAGTGCTTGACACAAACGCATGTCAAACAGGAAGTTTATGAGGGAATGACTGCGATTGTAAGAACTGGTCACGGGAGGACACACTCAAAGGATGGTCAATGAGAGAAACGGCTTCCTGGGAAGTCGGGGTCGGAGATGGTGAGGAAGCAGCAATGGAATTGAAGAGAAGATGGATTCCAGAGTCCAGATTCTGGAAAAGAACCATCAGCCATGAAATGGAAGCTCCAGCATGACCTGACTTATATTGTGTCATATATTTATGCTCTGGGTACAGAGATGACTGTGGAATGTGAGGGAGGCAGATGGACCCGAAGCTCTGCGTGCGGGAAGCATGTGAGTGATTCCCTTCCATTGGGGAGCAAAGCCTTGTCTATAGGGGACCCAACAATCCCAGTGACCCTGAGCTCAACGCAATAGGGCTCCCAGAAGGACTTGTGTGCCGCTAAGGGTCAAGATTGTATGAGGCTTATGATAAAGGAAGGAAACCATAATCATGGAATCTTACCTAACAGCGCACGAGGGATAGAGAAGTGGTAGATCTGAGGGTGTGAAAGGGATGAAGCAGGTGTGTATGGGTCCTGTTCATTGATTAGCACAAAATGACCACACTCATGGGAACACAGACAAACAAGTGTTTTTCCTGAGGTTTGGGGTTATGGGCACAGAGGGGTATAGTAAGTAACTTTGTAATGAAAGATTTTAGCAATCCAGTTGAGGATATAGATCCAATCTTAGGATGCAGACAAGATTCATCCCGGCCCTGCCTGAGCCCCCTTTCTCGCTGGCTGTTCCCCTCCCTGCACACTCGGGCCAGGGACACAGACAGCCCGGCCATGGTGAGCAGAGCTCAGCATGGACACAAGGACTGAAGGACATGTGGGAACTTGAGATTGTTGCAGCCACCAGGACCTTGGGCCTGAGCAAGGCAGAGATCGTCCCGGAAGATGGGGTGAGAGGGGAGAAAAATCACTTTCCAGAGAAGGGTCGATGTTGGGCTACAGGTGGTGAGGAGCAGCGTGCTGCTCAGAGTCTGCAGTCCAGCACCGTGAGCTCTTCATGAATAATGGGTGTGAGTGTGTGTGCGTGTGTGCGAGCACACGCGTGTGTGGTGTGAGTCTCTCTAAAGCCTCCATTTTCATCAGATCACAAGAAAAGAACTTTAGGTTTGCAGATACTTTATTGAAATGAAAATGTATTTGAGGTTTCAACAATTGTCTTGCAGTTTGCAGATCAAAAGACAAAAAAAGAAATATAAGTCGTGGTTTCTAATGATAGACACTCCGTTCTGATCATTCTCTGTAGTCGTCTGAGCCGAAGGTTTGTGGAAATTTAATATTTAGCACACCAGATACTGCGAAATACTGCTTGCTGGAAAACAAAACAGAGACATCACCTACATTCCAATTCCTCATGAGAGGAAAATATGGAAAAGCAAACATTTCTTCTCATTGTTTTCCTGGATTTGTCTAAACACATCTGACATTCAAGAAAGATAGTGCTGGAAATGAAATCAGAATTGTCTCCTCATTTATTCTATTTTCAAGAGACATTAATCGATGCCTAAGAGGTGCTTGTATTTCCTGGTCTCCCCCACCCCCATCCTCAGGGGTCCCTGTAATAATTCTATCTGCATGTTTTCTGTTCTTTGAAATAACACATCTAACAAAATTATGCCGTGTGAACCATTTTCAGTATCTCAGCTCAAATACAAGGACGTGTGACATTTTTGAGTTCTTTCATGATCGTACATGTTAGAAATACAGAAAACAGTCTGGTGCCTCCACCATGTCCTTTGTGGGACACAAAATGTCAGAGATGTGTACACTGGCTGATTTGTCTAATCTAGGGTTTTAAAGAAAATATTCCTACCATCTTTAATCGCAGGGGTTGTTCAGTTTTTTAAAAAATGTAATTATGGTAAATACACGTAACACAAATATTACCATTTTCACCACTTTCCATATATAGACAGTAGTGTTAAGAATATCCCCTTCACAGTTCAACCAGACCCAGGGCATTTGCATCTTGCTAAAGTGCAAGTCCATACCCGTTAAACACTCCCAATTTCCTCACCACCCAGCCCCTGGAATCCATTACTCTGCCTTCTGTTTCTAAGACATTGGCTACTCTAGAAAACTGATGGAAGTGGATTCATGCTATATTTGTCATTTTGTAACTGGCTTGTTTTTTTATACTGTTTTCAATGTTCTTCCATGTTGCACCCGGTTCCGAATCTTTTTAGTGACGTACACTTATATGTTTGTGATATGGCAATGCTTTTAAATTGTCTGCCCTGGGGTGTGTTAAATGTTAAATTAGGATATGGAATACATGCAAGGTAAATACTAAATAAATCGTTTATTATTAGACAGATTATCTCATTGTTAAACTACTGATTTTGTTTTTAACAATTCCCTCACCGTGGTGAGTTCATACCCACGATCTGCACGACTCTTTAATTATTGGTCAGAAAGTGAAGTTTTTATACTAACACACTCTCATTGCTTGAAAGTGCACTTTTGAATGTGTTGGAAAGATGTGTGGAATAATCCTTAAAATGAGTTTTCTGGAATCAATCGAAAAGTCTTTAAAAAGTTTGACTATTTGATCTATGAACAAGAGGAATTAATTTTTCTGAACACTCTTACAAGTGATGGAAGGTCTTCTTAATAATCAGATATTATCTGAGCTGAGGGTTAGGGGAACCTTTGCCCAAGCGTTTTCGTCCCTCTAGGTCTTTTTCATTTGTCACTCACTAAGGATTCCACAAAGTGAACAGACAGAGCAGCACTGAACTTGGACGGCTTTCTTGGTGTCACAGTGTCATTCACACTCACCAACAATGAAAGTCGGGGAAATAAAACATAGTTAACCCTTGCTCTGGCATAATTAGTGACAAATGTAGAGGCTGCTTGTCCCTGTCCAGTGGATTCAAAACACTTAAAGAAGAAATCGAAATTACCAGCATCACATGGATGTTGTTCACATTTTCGCTGTCCTGCTCGAGCAAACATTGCTTCAGTTGGGTGGCGGCATGTTCCTCTTCTGCACCATGTATGAACTTTGCATAATCCCTGATGTAGCGTTCAGTGCTCACGTCACTGGAAAGAGTGTCATTTAGCACTTCCTCAAGGAGCTTGCAGCCAGAACCTGGGATGAAAGCATGCAAAAGTGGGCTCACTTACAGAGGTATGAATTCCTTTATGGGCACAGCTAGGGTGTTTGTCATCTTACATCCCAGGAGAGACGCACATTCAGAAAGACTATGGTCAACGGTCTTGAGTCCTCACATCTAGGAGAGTAAACTCAGGATCTGGGATTTCCTTCAAGCCCTGAAACATTGCCTCCTTGCACCCCCTTCCTGGCTTCCACAGCCCAGAGAAGCCAAACACATGAAAAACGAGGACCCTGGAGAAATGAGAGGCGCTGTGCTGGGCTGTGGGGAACAGGAGGTCGTCCACATGGGCCCTGACAACACCCTGCAAAGCGAAGCCCGCCCTCCGTGTCAATGCTCACCTGCAAAGCAGGAGACGGGGAGGGCGATCAGCATGAGGACGGTCAGCAGCTTCATGGCGCAGCAGCGGCTGTGGGCTGGTGCCTGCGGTGTGGCAGCGAGGAAGGGACTCACTTTGGAGCTGAGGGCCCTGAGCTCCTCCTTTTATTCTCCTGGTGGCCACGTAACCCCTCCCCCCAGCGAGGGGAGGAGTCACAGGATGAACCTGGTGGCCACGTAACCCCGCCCCCCAGCGAGGGAAGGAGTCACAGGATGAACCTGGCGCTGGGCCAGGAAACCACAGCGAGAAACACCCAGAACCCAGCCACCCTGAGCTCTGTTCGTAGAAACCGAGGCGACAGCTTTTAGCAATCAAAACAATTTTCAAATTGCAACAATGGTACATGACGGTAGATGCAATTAATGCAGACGTGCTTACTAAATAATAAAGCAATTTAAAACGGAGTGCGCCTTGTTGTTTTATTATTAGGGTGGTCTTCATTATGTCCCATCCTCCTTTTCCTGTTGTTTCTCTTTTCCTTCTCTATCTTCTAGGTACAAAGAGGTTCCTATCCTGTGTCTGTTCCTCCTGCTTCTCTGAACACCTGGGCTGGGTGCAATACCGAATCCCGCCTCGGGGAGGCAGACTTCCTTGGCCCAGAGACATACAGTCAGGGCTTGGAGTTGGGAAATACTAAGGTGTCGCCTGCTTTGAAGATTGTTTTTACGAAGAATACCTCATTTACTTAAGTCAATTTCATGAATTTAATTATAAGTGTAGAATTAAATTTCTTCTACACTTATAGTTTTTGTCAGCTGCTAGGTTTTTTCTTCCACTGATTGAAAGGACGATGTGAGAAGTAGGAAAACTGACGCTTAGGGGACGCAGTGCCTGATGGCGGGCTCCTGCAGATGTGGATTTGAATCTTGGATGCAACATCTAATCACGCGGTGCCCCCGGTGAGTTACAGGGCTGGTCATGTCGAGCTCCTTTTGCCCAATTTCTAAAATGGACATAAGTGATCCCATGCTGTTTTTGTAGGGATGGCAGACACTGTATGTAAAGAGCCTATCAGAACTTAAAACAGGGTCATCAGGACTATGGAAGATTCCATCCATCCATCCATCCATCCATCCATCCATCCATCCATCCACCCACCCTCCCATCCTTCCTTCCATTGTTCACGACCGCCAGATTCTCCTATGACTGGGCCCGGTGCTACATGTCACAGGTTCAGTTGAGGAACAAGTTTGAGCAGGGCCTGGCCTTGTGCAGCTTACCTCTCACAGGGGAGGCAACAAACACGCCTACTGTTGACTGAGAAATCTAGGGAAAGTGATGGTTTAGAGAACAATAAACAACCAGTAGGGAAGCCGTCCTGTAAGGAGGTCCAGGCAAGAATCGGAGGAGGGATTTTTGAATTTCGATGGTGAAATCCAGCAGAACATCTGGGGAAGAGTGTTTTAGGCCGAGGGAACAGCAAGTACAGAGGCCCTGAGAGCACATGGCACTTGGCAAGGGAAGGGAAGTGTGCAAAGTGTGCCTCTTGGTGTCAAGAGAGGGACAGGACAGCCTCATAGGATAGAAACGCCGGATGGGTTTAAGAAGGGGCAATATAAAAATATGAAGGTAACAGAAACAAGAGAAACGAAATAGGCTTATGTTGAAGACAAAAGAAATGGCTGAGAGAGTGTGGGGAGCCATGGTTACAGGAAACTCTGAGCTTTGCAGAATGGCTCGGTTTATGCTACCTGTTTCCTCCCCCTGAGGCAATTGTCTCTTCCTGCACCTGAGGGGAGCTTGAGCTTGTAAGCTGCTGAGGAATTTGGTGGGAGCGGCCCATTCCCAGACACAGAAGGCTGATGCCTATCAGGGCAATTGATAAGATAATTACTTGTGAGTTTCGGTGAATTTTGTATCCTCTATGTGAAAGCTAAAGAGTTTACATTTGTTATGTTAATACATACTTGCACGTGCTCAAACTGCTTATATGGGAGCAGTAAAATAAACTTAGTGTCTTCAGGATCACTGAAGTCCGCGATCGCCATCATATGTGAGAGTGTCTTTTATTCATTCCCACTCCCCCATTCGGGAACCCACCGACTCGTGACGGCTGGCCCGTCACACTTGGCGCCCAACGTGGGGCTCGAATACGGAGGTAACAGTGAGGAACACCGCGTGGAAAGGGCCCCGGCTTGTATAAGAGCTGAATCAGTGGATGCACGGTGAGTGAGACACGATCCCCTCGGTTGAATGAATGTGTGAATGATTGATAGTTCCACGACTTTTTGTCACGGAGCTTGATTGGGCCCCAATCCAGAAGGGCACCTGATTGTTTCTTTGTTTGAAAGAAGGACCGAGTTAGGGAAAAGAATGGGTCACGCCAGCAGCAAGGACCTGTATGTTAGAGGACTTAAGAAATTGCTTGCCGCCCGTGGCTGTCGGGTGAGCAGAGAACAGATAAGTTTTTAGAATTTATAAAAGAAGTTTGTCCGTGGTTTCCTGAAGAAGGAACGGTCAGTCTGGGAACCTGGCAGAAAGTGGGAAAACAATTAAAGGATTTTTACACTGACCACGGGCCTCAGCAGGTTCCGATTGAAACATTTGGATTGTGGACTTTGATCCGAGACTGTTTGAACCTTAAACATGAGGAATGCAAATTAGAGAAAGTGAAACAAGCCGGTGATGAGGAGGGAGAGAGCGCAAAGTTGTTAGAGGGAGTTCTTAAGGTTAATAAAGAGCCTGTTTATCAGGAAACTGCGGTCGAGCACCGGGAAGATTTAAAACCTCAGGATCAGGAAAAATTAGAAGATGAGGGAGTCAAATATGATAGGGACAAAAACCCTCCTTTAGTGGCTGTGGCTCGGGAGGACGAGCAACTTGCAGATACTGCACTTTCTCTTGCAGATCAAATAAAAAAGATTCAGGGACAGTTGATAGAACTTAAAGTTGCTGTAGACGGAGGAAATTGTCCTCGGAGTAAAGATCCCCCCATAGTTGATCCCTCTGCACCACCTCCTGAGGAGTCCTGTAGGTGGAGACCTCCGCCGCAGTCCCCGGTTTGGGACATGCCTGCAGAGCCTTCGCCAAGTTATGTTAAGCCAGGATCGGACTCTGTTGTACTATCCCCTCTTCAAATAGCTTGTGAAGAGGCTCACAAACAAGGGGAATCTACAGAGCAGTTTGGCGTATATCCTATTTTTGAAAGATATGATCAGACAGGACGTAGGGTTAGGGATTGGAGGCCTTTCCAGTGGAAGCAGATAAAAGAATTGAAAGAGGCTTGTGTGCAGTATGGACCTATTGCCCCTTTTACCATGGCAATTTTGGATGTACTGTCTATTGAAGCCACCCCTCCAGAGGATTGGAAGCTTATTGCTCATGCTTGCCTTTCCCCAAGGCATGGCAAACAGCCCCACTTTATGTCAGAAGTTTGTTAGTGAAGCAATTGATAACACCAAAAAACAGTTTCCTTCTGTGTATATCATTCATTATATGGATGACATCTTATTGGCTTGTAAGAAAGAAGGAATGTTGTTAGCTTGCTTTGCAGATATAAAAAAGAACCTTCTAGCCTCAGGTCTTATTATTACACCTGAGAAAGTACAGAGAAGTGAGCCTTATTCTTACTTGGGATTTCAGTTGTTTGCTCAGTATTTCACTCCACAAAAAATAGAGCTTAGGAAAGATCATCTTAAATCTCTTAATGATTTTCAAAAACTGTTGGGAGATATTAATTGGCTGCGCCTTTCTTTGGGACTAACTACTGGAGATCTTAAACCACTGTTTGAAATTTTAAAAGGAGATTCTGATCCGACCTCGCCCAGGTCTCTTACTGAGCCTGCACGGAAGGCTCTTTCTAAGGTTGAGGAAGCCATTCAGCAACAGCATGTTTCTTTTTTAGATTATTCTAAACCTCTATATGTGTATGTTTTAGACACCAAACATACACCCACAGCAGTGTTGTGGCAAGAAGGGCCACTTAGATGGATACACCTTCATGTGGCTGCACAAAAAAATCTTACACCTTATTATGAATTTGTGGCCAGTTTAATTCAGGAGAGCCGCTTGGAAGCTCGAAAATATTATGGAAAGGAGCCAGATTCTATTGTTATTCCTTTTACAAAAACACAGATTCAAGGCCTGATGCAGTTTACTAACAGTTTTCCTGTTGCATTTGCCATGATTGGAACTCCTAAAAAACTTAAAACAGATAATGGCTCAGGTTATACCAGCAAAAAATTTGCTCTATTTTGCCAGCAATTTTCGATCAATCATGTTACTGGCATTCCTTACAATCCCCAAGGACAAGGGATTGTTGAGCGTACTCATGGTACATTAAAAGTTAATTTGCAAAAAATAAAAAAGGGGGAGTTATATCCCCTGACGCCTCATAATTATTTGTCTCATTCTCTCTTTATTCAAAATTTTTTGACCTTGGATGCCCATGTCAAGAGTGCTGCAGAGCGCTTTTGGCATCCTTCTACTGTCCCTCAGGCTTTGGTCAAATGGAAAGATCCACTTACGGGCTCTTGGCAAGGCCCAGATCCAGTCCTCATATGGGGACGAGGACATGTATGTGTTTTTCCACAGGATGCAGAAGGCCCTCGGTGGCTGCCAGAAAGATTGGTGCGACATGTGGACCCTCAGCCCATTGATGATGCTACTGATGCTTTGCCAAGCGGAATCTGACCAGACGTATTGGGCCTATGTACCTGATCCACCAATCCTCCACCTCGCTGTGTGGGACGGTCCTGAGATTCCAGTTTATGTTAATGATACTCAGGCTTTAGAATTGCCCTCTGATGGACACATAAAACAACAACTAGAAAAGAATTTTACTTATAATGGTACAGGAACAAGTTTGCCTATTTGTATTGCAAATAATAGGTCAACATCTTGGTGCTTGCGTAGTTCTCCTGTCACTATGCACATTAATGACTCTTTAGTTGGAAGGACTGTTCGTCTTAACATGCTAGGTGATTGGTCAGGAGGACGCAGAATGAATCTGCCCATCCCTCCATCACATCCATCTTACAATAAAAGATTGAAATTAAATATTGAGACTGTCCCATGGAGAGACTATCCTGGCAATGATCCTGTTCGTTATGACATTCCTGGAACAGGCAGATACATCATTAACTGGTCAAGAAGTAACCAGTCAGGATGGGCCCGAGAACTGACTTCTGGACTTTGGAATTCTGATACACAGTATCAGCAAAATTCATTATGGAGACTTATGGGAGTAATAGGTGAAGTTGTTCAAATAGTTGAGTTCTGTAAATCAGGCACTCCCTGCAGTCATGTGAGTGTCTTGAAAGATGGGACTAGAGATTGGACTACTGTTGCTAAGACTGTTAATCTATCTGCTTGTGTTCCTTCTTCTTATGCGCTGTTGATTGGAAATGTTAATGTACACTTTATAGGAAACCAATTTAGTGTATCCTGTAGTAATTGTTCTTTAGCAAATTGTATTTCTTGGGTACCATCAGGAACTCATGTTATGATACTTAAACAGCCATCTTTTGTTATGCTTCCTGTTAATATTTCTGGACCTTGGTATGCTGAAAGAAGTTTGCAGGTTTTTAAAGAAATAGAGTATGCTTTGAGTAGGTTTATTGGGCTTCTGTGTCTGTTTGGTTCTGTGCCTACTCCCCATCCTCATTAGATGTTTCATCAGCAGGATGTTAGACTTACGAGCTGACATCCATCAGCTTGAGCTTAAGACAAGTCTTAAGACTCTCACCCCTGTGCATTTATGAGGGACGGATTAGTCAATGACGGGTAAATACTTGGGAGCCGCTTCAACACCTAAGACAGGGCTTGTATGATAAAATATGAGTACCAATGACGGGTAAGTTGAGGCAGGCGTCCTGAGATGCCTAAGACAGGCGCCGTCACCTCGCCATCCTGACTGGATGGATTTTGTTCATATAAAATAAAAAAGGGGGAGATGTGGGGAGCCATGGTTACAGGAAACTCTGAGCTTTGCAGAATGGCTCGGTTTATGCTACCTGTTTCCTCCCCCTGAGGCAATTGTCTCTGCCTGCACCTGAGGGGAGCTTGAGCTTGTAAGCTGCTGAGGAATTTGGTGGGAGCGGCCCATTCCCAGACACAGAAGGCTGATGCCTATCAGGGCAATTGATAAGATAATTACTTGTGAGTTTCGGTGAATTTTGTATCCTCTATGTGAAAGCTAAAGAGTTTACATTTGTTATGTTAATACATACTTGCACGTGCTCAAACTGCTTATATGGGAGCAGTAAAATAAACTTAGTGTCTTCAGGATCACTGAAGTCCGCGATCGCCATCATATGTGAGAGTGTCTTTTATTCATTCCCACTCCCCCATTCGGGAACCCACCGACTCGTGACGGCTGGCCCGTCACAAGAGAGTCTGAGAAAAGAGTCAATGATTAATTCCCTGCGAATGCATTATTCTCCATCTGGATTATTTGGGATTCACTTCTTGACATCATTCAGCTGGAGCTTAAGTTGCCAAGGACAATACTGATTTACGAAGAAGCAAGAAATAGAGAAGAAGGTCATGTTCTTATGGGTGTCCCCTCACCCAGCTGACCATTGCTGGGCACTTCATTCCAAAGGCAGGTGAGGACTTTAGTAATGAAAGAGACGTGAACGGGATTTCGGAGAACTCTGCCTGGTGCCTCAGTTGTTACGGACGGGCCCTGGCACACTGGGCCCTTCACAGCCTCTTATTCAGGAAAGAAAATCCCACCTGATGTCCATGAGCGCACAGTAAAGTGTGTGTCTCTTTACCTCCATGTTTTCTGCAAAGCACATGAGGACCATTCTCAGGTGAATCATATAAAATAACTCTGCTCACAAAACTCCTGTAAAAGCATCGTTTGCAAGAGCAAATGGAAGAAACCAAAAGGGGAGAATGCCTGTATTGCTGGGCTGATTTTTTCCTCCTCCCAGAAGGCACTTTGACTCAGGCCCCGAAATTCAGTTCACAAACTTGAGCAGTAAAGTAGCCTTCAGTGTCAGTGTGTGTGTCATTTAGTGCTCACCCTCTGTGACAAACCAGACAAAATAGACTTGTAGGTGGAGGTGAATTCTTCACAGATTTTACCGTGAATACTCTTGTCTTGGGTAGAGATAAATGTCAGGTAGGAGAGAATTATATTTGGCCTGTTGTCAGGCTTGTAGAAGACCTGAGGTGAATTCTCACTAATATTTTGCTCATCTGAGGCCTTGCCACCCTTAATAAAAGTGGTAACGCTCAGTGAGACCCATTTTTTCTCAGTGATTAATGCATTGACAAAAAGCATATAAAAGAGTTGTGCAAATGAAATGATCCTTGAGTTTCCATTAATAGTGAGTCGTATACATCAGCCCCACGTTATTTGGGGACAAGATACCCTACATTTCTTCTGTTTCACTCATTCTGTAAAACTGGTTCTGCCCTGCGCTCCTGGGCTGTTGGCACATTAACCTCATGCATGTGCTTTGGACCTGAACCTCTTCTTCCTTAAGATGAGGCCAAAGCCCACAAATTGGGTGGGGAGGTGCTTTCCCTGGCCAGAGACTTCAGGAAAAGCCGAGGTCTTGGGGACATCTTGATGTCCGTCGTTCACGGTTTCCAGGCCATTCCAAGCACAGGCGTCTCCCATGCCTGGGGCCACACTGGTGTGGAGATTTCACTGCTATGTCCCTTTGCACAATGGAAATCATCCTGTGGATGTCGTGAGGCCTGAATGAGTTACAGTGAAGAAGGTCTCAGAACAGGGCTGGGCACAGAGTAGGTGCTCTGAACATGTCAGCTCCAGCCAGTCATTTATAACCTGAGAAAGGTGTTCTGATAAACCTTAAGGCCTTCTGGGACCATTATAGACCACTGAAAACTCTGCTTCTACTTCACAGTCTCTAAAAGGCCTGGAGATATCATGTCGAGACATGAAGTCCTTGAGGCTTGAGTCCCTTGTCCCCGTTTGCTCTCCATTCTTGGTTACTGTCTTTCTTAACCCTGCGCTGCCCTTCTCGCTTCCCACAGCTCTTGTCGTGCAGGACGCGACATCTCAGTAACTAATTCCAGTGAACACAGTATTCTCCGTCTGGATTATTTGGGACTCACTTCTTTCCATCATTCAGCTGGAGCTTCAGTTGCCAAGGACAATACTGATTTAGGAAGAAGCTAGAAATAGAGAAGGTTATGTTCTTATGGGTGTCCCATCACCAGGTGACCGTTGATAGCCATCTTTGTTCCAAAGGCAAGTGAAGGACCTTAGTATTGAAACAGACGACTGTCACTTTGAATGGGATTTCATGAGGACTCTACCTGGTGCCTCAGTCATTATGGACCAGCCCTGTCACCTGCTGACACATTGGGCCATTCACAGCCTCTTTTTCGGGAAACAAAAACCCACCTCATGTCCATGAGCCCACAGTTACGTGTGTGTCTCTTTACCTCCATGTTTTCTGCAAAGCACATGAGGACCATTCTCAGACGAATCTGATACAATAACTCTGCTCACAAAGGCTCATGTAAAAGCATCGTTTACAAAAGCAAATGGAAGAAACCAAAAGGTGAGAATGCCTGTATTGCTGGGCTGATTTCTTCCTTCTCCCAGAAGGCACTTTGACTCAGGTCCCCAAATTCAGTTCAGAAACCAGAGCAGTGAAGTAGCCTTTGGTGTCAGTGTGTGTGACATTTCTTGATCACCCTCTGTGACAAACCAGATAAAATAGATTTGGACGAGGGGGTGAATTCTTCACAGATTTTACCGTGAACACCCTTGTCTCGGGTAGAGATAAATGTGAGGTAGGAGAGAATTACTTTTGGTCTGTCCTCTGGTTCAAGCAAGACCTGAGATAAACTCACACTGATATTTCACTTGTTTGAGGCCTTGCCACCCTTAATACAAGGGGTAACGATCAATGAGAGTCATTTTTTCTCAGTGATTCCTGCATTGGCACAAAACCTATAAAATTCTGAACGTACGATCCTTGAGTTTTCATTAATTGAGTTTTAGTTGTATACAACAGTCCCACAGTATTTGGGGACAAGATACTGTACATTTCTTCCTTTTCACTCATTCTGTAAAACTGGTTCTGCCCTGTGCTCCTGGGTGTTGGCACATTAACCTCATGCATGTGCTTTGGACGTGAACCTCTTCTTCCTTAAGATCAGGCCAAAGCCCACAAATTGGGCAGGGAGGTGCTTTCCCCGGCCAGAGACTTCAGGAAAGGCCGAGGTCTTGGGGACATCTTGATGTCCGTCGTTCACGGTATCCAGGCCATTCCAAGCACAGGCGTCTCCCATGCCTGGGGCCACACTGGTGTGGAGATTTCACTGCTGTGTCCCATGCACAATGGCAATCGTCCTATGGATGTCGAGAGGCCTGAATGAGTTACAGTGAGGAATCCTCAGAACAGGGCTGGGCACAGAGTAGGTGCTCCGAACATGTCAGCTCCAGCCAGTCATTTATAACCTGAGAAAGGTGTTCTGATAAACCTTGAAGGACTTCTGGGACCATATAGACCACTGAAAACTCTGCTTCTACTTCACATTCTCTAAAAGGCCTGAAGATACCATGTTCAGACGTGAAGCAGAAGGGCTAAAGTAGGAAACAAAGTACTTTTTTGATCCATGCTTCCTGGATTCTTTTTCTGATCCCTCCCTGAAAGAGTCTTATTGAGATAATTACATATAACTTCTCTCTCGAAATAGTCTCTATACTGTTGGCCTATTAACTCAATACCCACCTCCAACATGTGTATTTGTTTTCCACATTGAGTAAAACATGAATGAGAAACAGTGGTAGAGCACTTCTGCGATGAAAGACAATGGTAATCGCATCTTTTAATCTTCGCAGGAACCCAATGAGCAAGGTGATGATGACATTTATTCACCAAACAGGGCACTTTGGAAGGTGAAAGAGGTCACTACATGGACAGAATGCCAGGACAGCAGCATGAACCAGGTTTCTCCTGAGCAAACTGAGATGTGTGGTCACACCCCCCATTAGGTGGGCATCTCATTTCTCCCCAACTGCAGGCAATGGGACAAGAGAGGTCAAGTAACTTTACACGTCTTACATTTTCACATTGTGCGCTTAAACATTTGATCTTCATACACAAGTGACAGTTCACATGGTTTATGAGGTCGGTATCTACTCAGTTGCTAAGTTCCCCTCCACTGCCTGCCCACATTTTCTAGCTAACATTTGCCTTCAGTAAGTTTGGCCACTAGGACTATTACAGTGACGATATGGAGAAACTGATATAAATGATTTCACTGCTAGAACCATGATTCTCATATGCAGCTCCTTCCTGCAGGTTCTTTCCGAAACTATTTTTTAGGCTGATGTCCAAAAAGTCACAAAAATGAGTTTGGATGTAGGGAATGAGTGGGCTATTCAATTTTCTATTCTTCACTTCGGGGAAATTTTCTAGATTTTATTTTTTGGTGACTTTCTTCCCACCACAGTGTCTCTCATTCTAGAGGCCTATTAGTTGGGCATCCTAGATGGATGCTTTAGCGTACTTTTCTTTTCTTTCTTATTTGTGTCCTTCATCCTTTCCACTGCGCATAAATCACTCTTGTTACACATATTATTTGTTTTCAAACTCCCTTATTATCTTTTCCAGCTGTTATATATTTAAATTTTCCATAGGTGCTTGTACTTGAAGGTTTATTAACCATGAAGAGAATAACAGGTCTTAGTAATGTGAGCTTCTGAAGACCCTGAAGGTGTCCCACGAGAGAAAGAGACTGGCCCAGAGAACTTAGTCAGGCCCCAAGAGAGTTTGAGTCAATTTAGAACTTTCTTGACTCCTCTTATCTTCCCATTTTTAACCCCTAATCTCTCAGAAACTATGTTTAGCAGGGAGGAGAGACAGGGAAGTAAGGAGAGAGGGGAAGGAGAAGACTTAATAGTGACCCAATGTGAAGTTTTGATTCGTATCCAGGCCAGGATATACTACTTTCTAAAGGGAGACATTGAACTTCATACCATAGGAATGGAGAGTCATTGAAAGTTGGCTTTAAGTAAGCTTATGACAAATGCGACCTTGAATCACATCACTGTATATGAATACAATTCTATGTGCAGTCAGCTATCAATGAAGCACGGGGATAAATAAAGATATTTCAAACGTGCAAATCTTTAAAACTTTCATCTCCAGTGAGCTTTTTCTCAGAAGGTGGCAGAGGATATGCTCCACCCAAAAGAATATTGTCATCCAGAGTAAGATGGATGCAAGAGGACGACATCTGAGGAGGAGAGCCTGCAGAGACAGCAGTTATGTCTGTCCAGGGAAGGCATTAGAAGTCTCAAAGGTAACGTCAAGAGACCCTGCAGAAATCAATCCTTTGTACTTGGTTAACTCAGTTTGTGAGTCTGATCCAGAGTTTCTAAAAAAATTACTGGTATCTTCAACGAAGCAAAACCCAGGAGGCATATCAAACAGAGAGCTTTCTCCACATATAATTTGAGTTTGAGATGTCAACAACTCTGGGAGAGCATGTCCAACGGGGACTGAAGCCCTCCTGCCACTTACAGCCAACTTTCTGCCACCTCTGAGAGAGCTACAGACTGTGGAGTCTTTTAGTGTGTGTTTGATAAAATATATACAATATGATTTTTACTATTTCATTCGTATTTAAGTGTACAATTACTTACATTGAGTACATTCACAATGTTTTACTACTACCCATTTCCAGAAACCATCCCAAGCTGAGACTCTACCCATTAAACCGTAGCCCTTTAACCTCTCTTCCAGCGCCAGTCTTTGGAGTCTTGAATATCTCTCCTCCCACTCTGTGAACATCTCATATAGGAAAATGTCCTGTATGAGATCCTAAGTTTACTAGTTTTATAACAGTGAAACGAATGAATGACCTTCAATTGCCAGGCTTGAAGGGCTATAGAAGTAGCCAGGGAAAGGTCTCCAGGTGACCACCTTGGTGATGCTGGCAGTTGTCCGACCGTCGTGAACAGTCTTGTTCCTGCCTCCACTTCAGTGGTGGCCTCCACAGTCACTGGGTGTCTGCACCCTTAGGAGGCAGAGGTGAGGAAATGGGGACTGCATGGGTTCCACACACAGAGATACCCGTGTATTTGTCCTGGAGTGAGGCTTGGGAAACACTTCCTTTGAAATCTTCCCAGTTGATTGTGACACAGAGCCAGGGTTGAGGAGCAGTGGGTGGGACTTTCTTCATCCCCACATGCAATGGTGGGAACAGTCTTTCACCTTCCGGGGACTAGCAAGGAGAAAGGGAAACAAGGGAAAGAAAACCTGTAAATGTTCCAGTAATGTCCACCCATAGGTGTGCTCAACACGTGTAAATCCTTAAGTGTTTCAGAAATCATAACAATAATTGATAAAATTTGTTCTTCGTTAGTAATGTATTTAATATATTCTCAAAACAACTCTGTGATATGAGTGGTATATCCCAGAAAGTTAAAGTGATAACAGAGGGATGACTGCCTATCTATGTGATTATGTGTGTGTCTCGTAAATCTGTGCATGTTTCTGGGTGTGTCTGTGTGGGTAAAAGTGTGTATCGTTGTGTTTGCCATTGGGTGTAACATACGTCTGTGTATAAAGGTTTATTTTATGGTATGAGAGTCAGGGACGGCTTCATAGGGGACGAGACGTGAAAGGGACCTCACAGATGAGGTTGTCACTGTCCTGTGCAGGGAAGGTTACAGAGGCAAAGGGAGCACCACACATCCTGGTGCACTGGTGTGACCCACATAACAAGTGAGTGAGTGGCACACAGACAACTATGGCTGAGCACAGAATCCTGGTGAGCAGGGAGAAGAGGTCGGAGGGATGCCAGGGACGGGTCGTGCCAGGCCTTGTGTGCGACACCAATGGTGGGCCTGGTCCTCCCAGCGATTCCAGTCTGGGTCTCAGGGGGTTGCAGGAGCTCCTTGTGTGTACCATGCATAGTGTGCAAACTGAACGTGCAATGTGTTTCAGAAAATAGGGACCAATTCCAGTGCACATGTTTCCTGATGTGATTAAGAATACACATCTGTTGTAAAAGAATTGGAGACAACCGATAATAGTAGATAACTGTTGTCTTCTATTCTCTCAATCACAGTTTGAAAAAATATCCCTATTATAATTGGAGAATGGGCTTCGGACTAAGAATAAGTCCTCTTGCTTGACACATTCAGAAACACATGACGTCTAGTATTTCCGGGTCACAGGCGTAAGATCGGACTCACATTTGTTTTAGGAGGGTCACCGTGATGTCCATGAGTAGGGGGTGCTGCGGGAAGGGTATCAAGACCCCAGTTGACCCCTTGGGAGACTTTGGCACCCGGCAGGCAGGACTAGGAATGGGCCGTGATGATGGCTGTGTGTGGGGAAAGCACAGGAACCGAGTGGGGCTCTGGAAGTGGACGGGGCAGCACTTAGATGACTCTTAGATGTCAGGAGGGAGATGAGCTGCAATAGGGTCATAATAGTCCCCCAAAAGTTATCCACATCTGAAACCTGGAACTTGTCATTTATCTTTCAGGGCAAAGAAGGACTTCGCAGAGAGGAGATAAAGTTATGGATTTTGAATCAGGGACATAATCCTGAATGTCTGGTGTCCTCCAGGACACCATCTCATAGATTCTACACGAAGGAGGCCCAAGGAGACTTGCACACACAGAAAGGGGAATGCAATGTCACCTCACGGGGCCCTGATTATAGTAATGTGGGCACAAGACAAGGAATGCCGCCAGCCTTCTAAGCTGGAAGTGCCATGGACAGATTTTCATCTTGACTTTCCAGAGCCAGCGTGGCCATGAGTTTGGCAGACGGTTACAGATTTTCGCCTTTTGTCCTCCCCACTTGGAGAAAATGTGATAGGCCACCTTGTGAGTGGTGCTGTGTTACAGCCGACCTTGGAAACGAGTCCGGGGGCCTGTGATGTATCCAAGTTTTCTGAGTCACCTCCTTTAGCCTGGGTGGGGTCATGGCAGAGGCAATGGTGGGGGGCAGACACTGTGTATTTTGTATTTTTCCTCTGAAGTTAAGTGTGGATTTCTTGAGTGGCGTTGTCCAGACGGCAGCTGGAAGCTTGTTTGTGCATCTTTAGGGACTTGAGGGGTGAAGCAGTGGCCGCGCGGTGCAGGCCGTGAAGAGCAATGTGAGTGTGCAGAGCGACATGAGCTCGCTGGAGGCTGAACCCTGAATTCACTGCAAACTGAGAAGGGACAGAAAACAAGTGACACGGGACCATACTAGGACTGAAGCACAGTGAAGGGGTGAGGACCAGGCAGGTTGTTTGTGGTTATGATGAGGATGGAATAGCAGTGACGCTGCTGACTGGGAACCACGTGACCGGCCAGACAGTGAGGCTGCGGGTATCCCTCAGGTCAGGCCCAGGAGCAGGAACCTTGTGGTTGCTTTCTACCCCTAACCATCCTTTTCACTCATGGCCCTGCGACTGGGAACTCTGTAAAGTAATGCAGGATGGTCCTGAGGAAATATTGCCTCTTGTGGTCCCTGCACCTCAGGCCTCCATGGGAACCCGGATGCTGGGTCCTGAAATGTACTAGTGACAGCACCCAATGGCCACTTCATAATGAACCCACCCCATCCAGACCAGAGACTATTGGATGATAAACAGACACGCAGAGAAGTGCAGGGCGAGTGATTTATTGAAGCAAGATGTTGAAACCTTTACATTTTCTGGGAAGATCAGGTCATATGGAACGTCAGAGGTCCTTGTGTGTAAGATTCTTTTTCAACCTAGGATTTACATTTGGACACTATTCTAATCTGAAATAGAAGAAGAGAGAACAGGTAGGTCAGTCATGTTGCTCCCGGACATGACACATTTGCACAGGCTGTTGCTCAAAACCAGGATGTGGAAGAAATATTTCAACCAGCAAAGGCATTGGAGGGCCCCAGGCAGGACAGCGGTGCGAGCGGTGAACTCAGATGTCCTGGTCCACTTACAACAAACCATGCGGGTCAGGAAAGAGCCATGTCCACAGCCCGGCAAAGGGACCCCGAGGGACCCAAGAGTAGGACCCAGGATTCTAATGGACGGAGGAGCAGGGTGAAGAGCAGCCCAGGATTTGCTTTCTCTGAGTCCCAGGTCCCAGGACTGTGCTTTTTCACTCTGAGGTGGACATGGGGTTGAGAGACCGGGACAGGGGTGAGAGGGGCCTGGGAAGTTCCGCTTTCAGATTTCCAGCCTGGAGGTGTGGAAATTCATCGTGAGGGCAGGTGACCTGAGAAGAGAGATTGTGCCAGACGCTGTGTGCAGCCTAAGTACAGCTCAGCAGGTGTCATGTTCTCATTCACCCTGTGGCCACCGGTCAACCTCTCAGATGTGAGCAGAGAGGCAGGAGCCTCCGCCTCCTGTGCCCTCACGGAGGAGATGCCAACCTCCCTCCTGGCTGTGCACTGAGCAGATACCTCTGTGCAGAAAGAAGAGGGAATTTACCAATATATGGAGAATATGGTGTCTGTCCTCACTGGAGATTTCATCTATGCATTCCTTCGCTTCTAGTGTGGACGATAGAGCTTCCTCTGGTGGATTATATTTCTCAAGAATGCTCTTCAACTCTGATATAGAACCCATTAGGAAGCTTTTCACTGCCACAAGAGCGGACGGACAGGCTCCTGTGTTGACTGGAGCAGACAAAAAAGAAATACAATAGACATAAGCAAAGACTCTTTTCTCCATAGCTCTCTGATGTTGGAACTGGACAGGAACCCCAGGGGTTTTATGAGCTCATCACACAATTGTGCCAATGACCATGCAATCCCTAGAAGTCCTGACTTCCTCAAGGTCACAGAGCAAGCCTCAGAGCAAGAGAGCCCTCGATAACAGTTTGACGTATTTCTATGTCAGTTTTCTTCTTTGCAAAGGACACACACTGCCCTCCACGACTCTCCTATTGTGCTGAAGTTCACTTACCCTAGATTTAAAAAATGACGGTTGGCCTATCAATAGAGTGACATCTTCTGTTGTCTTGGATATTGAGGAAGAAGAGATTTAGTAATCAATCTTTCAAGTGAATGGGAGAATCAGATCTTACCAGAGATCAGAGAAGGGGGAATAAACCTGGAGTGAGATTAGTAAAATGTTGCTCTTTGGAAACTAAATTAAACAATATTATTCTGTCATTGGATGCAGACATAACTACAAAGCTAAAAAATATGTTTGTAAGTGTAAGACATCTGAAGCTTATACACAATACTATGATTGGCTCTAATATTCTGCACCGATGTACAGATTTCTTCAGAGAGGTTGGGAGGTGGGAACTCATAGTTATTATTGACCCTACTGGAGTTGTGCTGAGACCTGAAGTAACCCGTTTTCCTGGTCTGGATTCTCCATCCCCTCAGTCTTTGCAACCACCTTAGCCTGCAAAAGACCCAGTCAGGCTCTCATCTGATCGTAATCAGACACACAAGGAGGACGAGGAGGCTCTGAGAGTCAGATGAAAGAGAAAGACTCCAAAAGACGTGGGTCAGGATTGAGGGCATGGAGACACACAAAAGTGTTGTTGGACGGACGGCTAGAGTTAGATCAGAGCGATGGCGATGGAGCCCTAGCGATTGCTCTGGTTCTGCTCCCACTGTGCTCGTGCTCTCAGAGGACGAGCAGGGATTGCGGGTAGAGTGCTGCTCATTGGCAGAGCCCATTGAGATTTATTATTCAGAATCGGAGAATGCTGGCTCTCCTTGAACTGAGAACTAAGACCCTTCACCTCTAACATTTTGTGTGTCTGAAGCTATGAGTCACCAGCTGTGGGCTGACCTGGCACCTAAAAGACCCCGGGCAGGAGAACATCTGATGACTACTGGATAACGACTGGGTACTGACACATAGAGCTGGTCTCTGGACCTACTTAACATTACTCCACTGTCGTAGCTGGTCTTGGTGGTGGCTGTGAAACCCAGTAAGAGGAGACCTGGAGACTAAGCATTGTGTTCAAGGTCACAACGCTGTCAAGTGGCAGAACAGTGATTCACATCCCAATTTAATTCTGTCCTGTGGCTTCTGAGAACATGATCACAGACACGGAGTGAGGCTTCAGATGGAAAACTCTCACATGTGCCTGCAACGCAATTTTTAAAATGAAAGTTCCAGAGTATTGGGAATTGAGTATATGAACCCTGAGCTTTGGGGGACTGGGTCACAAGAGGTGGAAAAAGTTTGAATTGGGATCTGTTCACCCCCTTCCCCAATAAGTCATGTAGTTCAGAGCAGGTAACTTACCAGGGCAGATGCCAGTCTGGTTAGCAATGATACTCACCCTCGTGGCCAGAGGCCAGAATGCAAAAGGCCAGAATGACCAGCAGGACAGGGAAGAACAGCCTCATGGTTTCTTTTGCTTTGAGTTTTCAGCTTTCGCAAAAGATGGGCAATTACAGGAGCTGGACTCAGGAGCCTGGGAGCCCAGGGCTATAAGTACCTAGTGAGCCTCAGTCGTCCTGCCCACAGAGGACGTGGCAGGTCACAAGGCCTGGCGTCCAGCCCTCCCTTCCTCCCTGAGGGCTGATGCCACCATCCATGTCACAACCCCGGTGACAGGTCAAAGCTGGGTGTTGCTGGCACCATGCTCCTCACCTTTGCAGCAAAGCTGAGGTTGTGGCTTTACCAATGTACAGTCAGTGAATTGATGGGAGCCCCCCTGTAATGAAGCTCCTTAACAGAAGCTGAGTGTCCGATAAGCTCATGTTTACTTATCATCGTGAGTGGCACCGTGAAGGATCATCAAATATGCCCGGAATGAATGAATAAATATTAGTGACAAAGCTCTAAATCTGGTTAGTGTACAAACAATCAGTGGTTTCATATCCCAACAGAAACCAGTGCCAACAGGAAGACTACCTCCGCGAACTCACTTACTTCTCCAACACAATGTTTCCAACGACATCAAGAGAGATTTCCTATCAAGTCAGTGCTAATCCGATCAAAAGAAGCCCCCATTCAGTTTCCCGTGTCCAATAGGAGGGTCACACGGGTCGTCAGGGACCCAGCAGTAGAAGCGCCCAGCGGGCAGGTCTCAGCCTCCCCGACCGTAAGCGGGTGCTCTATGGACAATTCGGGGATGGGGCCATGACAGTTCTGAGGAGAGGCATTAGCAAGGAGTCTGTTACAGGGCAGCGGGCTTGACAACCACTCAGAACAGACAGAAGTTTGACATGAAGAAATGTTGGGAGGAGGGATCCGCGGCAACAGCATGAGGGACAAGACAGCTTAAGCCACGTGGCTTGTTGGGAACACAGGTCCCAGGTTTCCCTGAAACGTACAGGACACCTGGTGGGGGAGGGAGGGCTTTGTGCCTGGAGAGACAGCATGGGCCACAGCAAGCAGTTTCCTTTGTATCTGTGGGCAATGCAGGCAGAGTGGATGGCTGAGGTCAGACACACCTAGAGTTTTGCCCTGGTGTTTTCTTGCTGTTATTCAGACGTGAAGTCAAAATCACATGGGATTTTTACATTCAGTATCATGGCATAATCGAAAAATTAAAATTAAAATTACACGTGTTGGTTTGTAAGTGGAGAGATAAGAACACTTGTGCGTCTTTGTTGGGGATATAAAATGGTGCAGGCACCATGGGAAGAGTCTGGAGGGCCTTCAAAAATGAAAGTAGCATTATGATTGATCGACCTGGTCGACCTCTGAATATAGACACAAAAGAATTGAAAGCTGACAGTGGGGAAGGCTGTTCCTGCACGGACATACAGGGCATATGGGAACTGCATTTATTCTCTGCTCAACTTTTCTGCGAACATAAAACTGCTGTAAGAAATAAAACTATGAACAAAGACAACCATCTAGGTGTGAACATTCCCTTCTAATGAGGGGGGATGAGAATAATAAATGAGTCAATGAATTGGTCATGATATATGTAATAGAGAGATAATCAACTATCAGAGAAATTTAAGAGAATCTACTGGAAATAACTGTTAAAACAGATCAAAGCTCACTGTGGAGCTACCTACGAGATCAGCACAGAAGCAACCATCGCTTTCCCATCATCCTGTGTCACCCTGACATGACTAACGGGGAAATGACACCATTGGCCACAGGGACGTTAGCACAACAAAAGTATATTGCAGTTTACACAAGTGAAACACGCAAAGCTTGAATGGTAAAACCATGGAATTTACTCGCAGATGTCACTAGCAATCTAAAATCACCAGGGCACACACCTTGTTCCTGAAGGAAATGCTAGAAAACTTAATGATGTCAACTGTTCTCAATTATTCTAGTTTCAATCCAGGCCACATAAGAATCACAATAAGGCTGTGTAACACTGTGTTTTGAATCTGAAGTGCTGTTTGCATCTTTCACAATTAGAATGGATTCATTTTGGGCATTGAGGAAGAGCCCATATTTAGGGCCAGACTATCTGGGTTTAAGCTCAGCTCTGGAACTTTCCATGTGTGGGGTCTTCGCAAGGTTCCGACCCTCCCTGCCTCAGTTTCCTCACCTGTAAAACCAGGGAGATAATAATAGCCTGTGTCACAGGATGTGTGTTAGGATAAAGCACTTAATACAGGAACAAAGCTCATCACACGGTCTGGCAGTAAACGTCAGCCACTACAATTATGCAACACAAAGGAGAAAGAGTAAGTAATAGTCAAACAGAATAAATCACCTCATTCCCAAAGACAAATATCAAACTGAGTCTAACCAAATAAGCCAACAGGGAATGTTTATTTATCCTAAAGGCTAACAAAGTGTGCTTCTTAATTTGGCTGTGGTTCCATTGGGTTTTCTCTCAGTTAAAGGAGAAAATGAGATCGTTACTTTTCAATCATCTCATTGTTGTTTTATGATCACATCTAAGACTGTTACTGTGATTTTCAAATTCTAAAAACTGAATATTGGAACTAAAGGAAAAGGGTGGTGGGTTGGGGGGAGGTATTATTTATCCTGAGTCACAGGGCCTCTGGACTCCTGTCCTCAGCAGGATGCACTGGGGACAAACATCCTTTTGGCTGAGGTGGAATCCCAGGGCTTCTCCAGGGCTAAGTCTGACTGGTTAACACGTATGTGGGTTGGAAACATGGAGGACATCACTTCTGGATCTTCATGACCACGTATAGTTTTATATAATATGTCTCATCTTGTTACTCTGGTTCTCATTTCCCACCTCCTCTCTCATAAACATTCTCATTCCATTTCCAAAGACAGAAAGTGTACACATCACCCATCACGTCTTACACAGCATTGACTCTGCATGTGTAAATCTCTAGACTCCCTACAATAATGCAAAGTCACATTTTGACACACACAAAATTTTGCCTCCAGAGAGTGGTGTCTGATTCCGTGCTTTGAATAAAATGAAAGGAGGACCTAATTCCCCGTGGGGATAAATCATTAAAAGTAACTGTGAGTGATATATTACAATGTCTTTTTTGGCCAATATCCTAGAGGAATCTAAGAATTCGAGTGACATTGCTACCACAAACTTATTCTTGTCACATCAGCACAATCATGTGACAAGTATCTTCAGACTTTTCTCTTATAAATATGAAAACATGACTAAAATTGCCTTATCTTAACCATAAGTGATATTATTCAGGGATATGTAGAATCAAGTAGGCCCCATTTGTCTCATTAAGAGATGTATTTATCAATAACATTTGACTTCATATATATAAGAAGAATGAAAAATTGAAATATATCTGTTTATCCAACGCTGTGAGCATCTCCGATGGTGCCCAGATCAGCAATGCACCTTATCTCACAAACTCCATCAGCCATGTTATTATTCCTTCCATTTCCCTTGAGCAGGCGTGAGCCCAGGAGATTATGCCCTGAGCTCCTCAGGGAAACTTGTGGGCTGATGGAGCCACTTCTCTCTACTCCCCAGACCACCTGCCAGCAGCCCTCGTACACCCAACGTGGACTCACACCTCTTGCTACAAGCATGAGCTGCAACGGGAGGCCCACGACATGGATAGGCCGGGGGCATCAGAGATTGTTTCCTTCACCTGTTGGCCAACTCTTGCCATAACTCAATTGTTCTGTGATGGCTGAGTCTCCTTCTATGTCCTACATACAGAAAAGAATGAAGGAAAAAAGCAGAAATGCTTGGTTTGCTCCAGAATTTTCCAATAATTACTCACTGTGTGCAGTGCCCTACTTGTGCCTCTCCTAATGCTGGGGATCCAGTCCACGTGCCATTTCAGACACAGCATGGAGTTTGAAGACCCTTCACCCAGGTTCACCTTGATTTTATCCCAAGGTGAACCCATCACGGGGGTTGTCACGTGACCCAGCCACACCTTGGACTCTCCCGGGATGGCCTGGCCTTTCAACAAATCATTTGTGATGAATCATTCATTACAAATACATTTAGCCCCAACAATAAAATTTTCACTTTGAATTTGAAAATAAACAGTTGTATTGCCATACGAGGTCGGAATTTTAAGGTCCCGAACTCATCCTTGAAAAAGTGCTACCGGCCTCGTTGCTGAATGTCCCTGTGGTCACCTGCTTCCCTCTGGTTTCAGTAGAAGTGACTTTAGCACGGATTTCTTTACAGTGATCCTGCCATTGACTTGACAGTTGCTTTTATTTGTTCTAAATACTTTTCTTCTATGATTAATTAACTTAGGATTTTTACTAAGAAAAGTCACCAGATTTTGTCAAATATCATTAATCTGTTCATGTAACTATGAAGTTTTCTGTATTTATTTGTTGAGGTGATAATGTTGATTATAGCTTTTAAAGTTGAGGTGGACACATGTGTCTGGAATCCACTATATGTGTTTAGCTGTTTTAAGACAAGTCTCACCTCTGACCTTTATCTTCTTGGTGTGCAGAGGAGAAATTTCACTACACACACACACACACACACACACACACACATTTACATACTACAGCAGTTAGGGGAGTGCTCAGGGGACTCTATGACTCAGGGGGTCTAGGAAAACAAAACTGTTTTCACAGTAATATTAAGATTTATTTTAGTCGTTCATTCTCATTCTCTCTCAAGTGTTACGTTGAATTTCCAGAGGCTACATGACCTGTACATTGCAACAGAAGTAATTCTGAAGCAAATATGTGAATCCAGCTGTCTTCTATTAAGCCAGACATTAAGAGACTGGGGAAGATCTAAATAATGCTGCTCCAGTCACTGAGGAGATATTTGAGCTTTTTCTAAACAGGTTTGCCATCGCAACACTGGTGTCGTGAAAACCATCACTAAATCTAAGTGAACATGGGAAAGGAAAAGACTCAAATCAACATTGTCGTCTTGGACACGTTGATTCGGGCAAATCGACCACTACTGGCCATATGATCTATAAATGTGGTGGGATCAAGACAAAAAATCTAAAAACAATTTTTTTATTAGAATTTATTGGGGTGACAAAGGGTAGTAATATTACATGGGTTTCAAGTGTATGATTCTGTAATTTGAGAAGGGAGCTGCTCACATGGGAAATGGCTCCTTCAAGTACCTCTGGGTCTTGGATAAACTGAAACTGAACTGAGATATCACCATTGATATCTCCCTGTGGAAATCCGAGACTGGTCAGAGAAGTAAAGAGTTAATAGGAACGAGCTTGTAAGATGGCGGGAGTGAGCTGAAACATTAACTGCTTGGCTCTGACTCCCCTGACCAGCACTGCACCTGCAGGCTGACAAGCACCTTACATCCATCACAGGTGGGAACCAAATATTCTCACCTGCAAGGCCCACCCCCTACCACCTAACAATCTCCCAGCCTAGATGGGAACAGAACGGTTCCCAACCACAACAGCAACTCCCCTGCAAGCTGACGTCCATCACAGATGGGAACAGGACAGTTTCCCGGAGACGACATTTATAACGGCAACCCCCCTACAAGCTGATAAGCACCCCACATCCCGCATGGAAAAAATATGGAACCCCAACACTCCTTCTCATCGGGTCACCTCTCTCATGGGACTCTCCTCTGGCTTAACTTCTGCCAGCATCTCTCTCTTACCCCTCTGTCTCTGCAGCTGTCTCCATCAGACGCTGCCCTGGCCAACTTCTGCCAGCATCTCTCTCTTACCCCGCTGTCTCTGCAGCTGTCTCCATCAGACGCTGCCCTGGCCAACTTCTGCCAGCATCTCTCTCTTACCCGTCTTCCTCCGCAGCTCTCCCTCTCAGGCTGCCCTGTGAAAACTTCTGCCAGTTCCAAACACAACTGTCTTTCTCTCTCTCTTACAGTTTCAATAAATCATCTTACTTTTGTAGAGTATCGTAAATACTTTTACATTCTGCGAACGACCAGGGGTTAATTCTATGCCAAGACAGAGACCAGCACATATTATTTGACCATTGCCGATGCTCCAGAACACAGGGACTTTGTCAAAAACACGAGTACAGGCTGACGGTGCTGTCCTCACTGTTGCTGCTGGTGTGGTGAACTTGAAGCAGGTCTGCCCAAGAACGGAAGACCCATGAGCACACTCTTCTAACTTACACACTGGCTGTGAAACAACTAATTCTTGGTGTTAACAACATGGGTTCCACTGAGCCACCTTTCAGCCAGAAGAGACACGGAAATCGTTAGGGAATTCAGCACCTACTTCAAGCAAATTGGCTATAACCCAGGCACACTAGTATTTGTGCCAATTTCTGGTTGGAATGGTGACAACATGCTGCAGCCAAGTGTCACAAGCTTTGGTTGAAGGGATGGAAAGTCACCCGTAAAGAGGGTGTGTCAGTGGAACCACGCTGCTTGAAGCTCTGGATTACATCCTGCCACCACCTCGTCCAACTGATAAGCTTTGCATCTGCTCCTCCAGGACAGCTACGGAATTGGAAGTATTGGTGCTGTCCCTGTGGGCCGAGAGGAGACTGGTGTTGTCAGACCCTGCACGGTGGTCACCTTTGCTCCAGTCAGCATTACAACTGAAGGAAAGTCTGTTGAAATGCACGGTGAAGCTTTGAGTGAAGCTCTTCCTGGGGACGACACTGGCAAGATGTGTCTGGCAAAGATGTTTGTTGTGGCAATGGGCTGGTGACAGCACAAATGACTCACGAATGGAGCTGCTGGCTTCACGGCTCAGGTGATTATGCTGAACCCTCCAGGACAAATCAGTGCCAGATGCGCACCTGTGCTCATGGCCACCTGCTCACATTGCTTGCAAATTTGCTGCGATGAAGGAGAAGATTGATCATCATTCAGGGAAAATAAAAAGCTGGAAGACGGCCCGAAGTTTTGGAAATCTGGTGATGCTGCCATCATTGACCTAGTGCCTGGCAAGCCCAGGTGTATTGAGAGCTCCTCTGAGTACCCTCCTCTGGGCCATTTTGCTGTATGTGACGTGAGATCGACAGTTGCTGTGGGTGTCATCAAAGCAGTGGACAAGATGGCGGCTCATTGTGGCAAGGTCACCACGTCTGCGCACAAAGCTCAGGGGCTAAATGAACATTATCCCCAATACCTGCCACCCTAGTCTTAGAGATCAGAAGTGTTTGTGTTGATTGGCCTTTGAAGTTTAATAGTAAAAGACTGGTGAATGATTCCAATACCGTGTAAAACCATCTGAAGGAAAGGAGAATGTTTTATGGATCTTGTTGGGGTTTTGTGTGGCAGTTTTTAAGTTATTAGTTTTTAAAGTGAGTACCATTTAATGGAAACACCTTGACCAAAAATTGTCACAGAAGTTTGACACCCACTGAACAAAGTTTATTGAGAAACCTGTGTGTTCCTTTGGCCAACACTGGAACTTCCTCCAGTGCTACATGGGGAAAGACCTAAGGAGAGTGGCCTTTACCTATTTCTGGTGTTACATCTGCTCAGACGTTAGAATTTGATAATTTCTGTGTTAACATTTCTTTTCCTGGGTGTGAACTTTGGGTTTTTTTCATCTTGTCTTAAGGGAAAGAATCATCTATTTACACAATAAAACGTATTGGAAGGGGGTCTATTGGTGCATCACTTCACAGGTGAGAATGCATAAGGAAACAGTGACTTTGTTTACAAAGGCCAAATTCTGTAAAATTAAAGTTCACGTGTTACATACTAAACTTGGTGTAGTTCAATCTATATTGAGTAGGTTTGTTATGTCAAAGTTACTTTTTCATATATTGAAACGTGAATTCTCAGATTTGCAAATCCTGAGGTAGTTTAAAGAACCAACAGTAAGACATAAATACTATTGAGGATTGTTTTGCTACAGTTCCTTGTATCCCGATTCCAGGGAAAAGAAATGACATAGGAAGTTGAAAAAAAGAAAAAGAAAAAAGCAGTGATGGTGATTTGAGTAAAGATCAACGAAGAGAGATCGAAGAGCGAGAAAAATAGGATTTAAGAATTGCTGTACAGTGCATTCCTATGTGTTTCAAAAACACAATTAAAAACAATTATTTAAAGTTGTTATTCTGTTTTTGAACTGTGTATTTTTGGAAAATACATTCCTCAGAGACAGGGCCAAGTGGGCAATTTATTCTGTTCTGGTACCGAAGTACTTCCTGAGTCTCTGATCTTCTTTACCTTCAAAATATTATACTTGTATAACTCCATCTTCCTACTTTATTTTCATTATCTGAGCAGATTAAAAACAATGGTTTGGCATTATCTCATCTCCGTCCAATGTAGTGGGCCCGGACAGGGGAGATGCTCCTGACCCACCAGAGTCCACGGATGAGGCAGTGGGAGTGTTCCCACAGGGCTGGGCACTGAAGGGGGCACTGATGGGAGATTCTAGAAATGAGAACAAAATGGGATAAAAGTGAACTGCTTTAAATTATCGCCATGAGCCAATGTCTCTAAACAATCTCACTAATGACACGCTTCTCCCCGATGGACATTCTAAATGATTGTTACCTTGACCTGAGCAGACTGTTCCCAGAGGCCTGTCAATGAGACGTCCTGACCACGTGCGGTCAGGAAAAATGGTCAGCACAGTGGCAGGAGGTAAATGTCAGCGATTACACTTATATAAACAAGCAAATAGAAATACTAAGTCAAACAAAATAAATCACCTCAAACAGAAAGTCAAATATCAGAGAGTCTGTCTCTGCCAATGAGGAATGTTTATTTATCCTGAATGCTAACCAATCGTGCTTCTGTATTGGCTCTGGTTCCATTGGAATTTTCTCAGTTAAGATAAGGTCACTACTTTTCAGTCACTTAATTTACTATTTTATGATCATGCCTGAGTCACTGTCATTGTGATTTTAAGATCCTAAATACCGGATTTTGGAACTAAGTCTGAGGAGGGTGATTGGTGGGGATAGGAACCGCTTCCCCCAGGCACACAGAGTCTCTGGACTCCTGTCCTCAGCAGGATGTGCTGGTCACACATGTCCCTTCTGGCTCACATTGAAACCTTAGGAATTCTCTAGCCCTTTGGTCTTCAAACTGGTCAACCCTTGCCAGGGGGATAAAAACTTTTAAGGGATCACTCATAGATGGTAACATCCCATATGTTTTACCCCATACATATGTGTGTTCTCACTGACTCGTTTCCTGCCTCTGTTTTCATAATCACTCCTGGTCCGATTTACCAAACAGAGACACGGACCGTCCTCCAACAGAATCTCCATGTAGACAACCGACTCTGCATGTACTTATCTCTAGACTTCAAAAGAAAGAATTTAATGGAGACAACCAAGATGGCGCAGGAGGTAAATGCTGTGTTTCCTTCTCTCACAAGCACATCAGAATTACAACTAATCCAACCTCACTAATCATTAGAGAAATACAAATAAAAACCACAATGAGATACCACCTCACCCCTAGTAAAATGGTTATCATCAATAAATCAACAAACAACAAGTCCTGGAGAAGATGTGTAGAAAAAGGAACCCTTGTGCACTGTTGGTGGGATTGCAGATTGGTGCAGCCACTGTGGAAATCAGTATGGAGGTATCTAAAAAATCTGAAAATGGAACTAGCTTATCACCTAGCAATTCCACTCCTAGGTATCTAACCAGACAAGTCCAAAACTCTGATTTGAAAAAATTTATGCACTCCTATGTTTATTGCAGCACTATACACAAAAGGCAAGACATGGAAACAACCGAAATGCCCGTCAGTAGACAACTGGATCAAGAAACTGTGGTACATTTATACAATGGAGTATTACACAGCCATAAAGAGGAATGAAATCTTACCATTTGCAACAATTTGGATGGACCTGGAGAACATTATGCTAAGTGAAATAAGTCAGACAGAGAAAGACAAATACCATATGATCTCACTTGTATGTGGAATCTAAAGAAAAGAATAAATGAATGAACTAATCAGAAACAGTCTCAGAGACATAGAAGAAAAACTGAGGGTTGCTAGATGGAGGGGGGGTGGGGATAAGGGGGAAGGTGAGGGGATTAGAAAACAGCCAGTAACCACAAGATGGCCACAGGGTTTTGAAAATTAATTTGGGGAATGTAATCAATAATGTTGTAAAGATTTTGTAGGGTATCTGATGGACACTTGTCTCATTAGGGCGACCACCTCAGGGATGATGTAGATGCCTGATCACTGCACTGTACACCTGAAGCTGAAGCTGAACAATAATGAATGTCAACTATAATTTTATATATATACAGTTACAAGAGGTGGAGTACAGCATTAGGAATAGAGACAGTGGAAATATAATCGCTGTATGCGATTTCAGAGGGGTAGGAGAGGGGGGAAGGGGGTTATCACTGTGTGAGGGATATAAATGGTAAATGTCTAACTAGTACATTGTTTTCTACACCTGAAACTAATAAAAAAATTACAACTAAGCTACAAAAGGACCATTATTGAGAATCACCTAAAATCAAGCTGAACTGAGGCCTTTTAACTAAGGATGGACAGAAAAAGCCACCTCCCGACTGATATAAAGGACAGAGATGTGAAACAACCTGGTCCCACACCCGTACGTGACCATTAAAGATCGGGAGGGATATTTCAGCTATGGCGGTCCCCCTTAACACCTAGAAGAGCAAAATATTCCAGTCCAGGGTTCCAGTTCTGGGGAGAGAAGTCCCCACAATTGTTGGTTGTGAAAACCAGTGCACATTGTGACTGAGTGAGACTGAGTGCATCTGTACTCACAGGTGCTCCTCTTAAAGGGACACCACGCGGTGTTACCCAGGAATGGAATCACTCGCTCTGAGCTCCTGCGCTGGGGCAACAGCTGGAAAAGTGACAGGGACAAATGATGGGGAATTGAGTTGTCTGGCTTGGGATGGGGCGGGGCTGGAGAGGTGGCTTCCTCCTGAATGGTGAGTGGGGCTACTAGCAGAAGCCATTGTTTCTTTGTTGAGCCCTTCCCTTTCCTGGTGTGTGAATACTAGCGACTGCCATATCCAAGTTTCCGCAGTTCAATCTCCATGCCCGGCTGAGTTGATACCTAACCCCACACAACTTTAGTGCATACCCAGGCTGCTTTCAGTGGCTTTTTCATGCAGACTTCCTTCCTTGGCTCAAGCTGCAGACTTTCCTAGGGTCTCTCAAACATTCGCGGAACCCACACAAGCAGCATCTGGCTTGAGTGAGTCCTGTACCTCTGGCTGAGCAGCCCTAAGCCAGCACTGGTGACAGCCAACCTTGGTTTGCCCTTGCCCTCTGAAGGTGCTTCAAAGCACAGCACAGGTGGCAGCATCTGTGGATTTCTTTCTGGTTTCTGCTGGGTGGCTCCAGGTGGGGCATGGGCTGTGGCTGAAGTAGACCTACAGCACATCCCCTCCAAGGTGGTCCTGGGGCTGGAGCCCCCAGTGGCCAGCTTCAAAATGAGCTGGAGCATCATCCAGCCGTCTCCAAGTATGACACACCCAAGGGGCGGATTGGGTGGGCACCAGAGTCCTGCTGAGGCAGATCCTGCTCTGTAGGATCAGCCGCTGTACATCAACTCTTCCACAGTAGTCAAAGCCAGTCCTCACAACCAGAGTTCAGGAACACACTCCAAATGGAAGGAAATGTACAGCTGCTGCTCTGCTGAGCTTCAAATACAGCATTAAGTAGGAGTGGTTTCATTAGTCCATTCACACCCCCAAAACCCATCCTTGTTTTGGGGGCCAAATGCTCCGACTCGCAGGACACGTCCTGTGGAATCAGTAGGATGCCCCCAGCATTGCTTCTCTAAATATGTTCCTGCCACACCAGCAATGTCAGCACCAGCTGGGAGCTTGTATGAAATGCAACTTCTTGGCCCTCAGCGCTGATCTACTGATGAGGAAGAACAACAAGCTGTCTGAACGAGACGTCTCGGTGACTCAGCTTGGGCTTCATTCCAGAACCACCACCTGTATCATCTCGCGTAATTTGGACAACAGAACCTAAATTTGTTGTTTCCTGGGATATTGGTTTCTAGACTAATTTATGCTGACACATATTTATGTAAAAACTAAAGAGAGCTCTAGGACCAGACGCTAGAGTGTCCTTCCCCCTGGAATACTCATCACCCAACACCTCACACTCTCTCACTCACCTCCTTCACATCTGGGCTGAAACGTTACATCTTCAGTGAGCCATTTCCTGTCCATCCTAATTAAAACCACACTCCCACCCTTTTTCCTCTCCTTATTTTTCTCTGTGGTCTTTATCACCTCCTAAAGTACTTTTTAATTTACCTCTTTTTTTGGTTCATAATTTCTCTGCCTGTGATCAAATATAAGCATCCCAAGGGTAGGAATTTTTGTCTGTTTTCCTCTTTGATGTATCCCAATGCCAAAAGCAGTGCTTGACACAAACGCATGTCAAACAGGAAGTTTATGAGGGAATGACTGCGATTGTAAGAACTGGTCACGGGAGGACACACTCAAAGGATGGTCAATGAGAGAAACGGCTTCCTGGGAAGTCGGGGTCAGAGATGGTGAGGAAGCAGCAATGGAATTGAAGAGAAGATGGATTCCAGAGTCCAGATTCTGGAAAAGAACCATCAGCCATGAAATGGAAGCTCCAGCATGACCTGACTTATATTGTGTCATATATTTATGCTCTGGGTACAGAGATGACTGTGGAATGTGAGGGAGGCAGATGGACCCGAAGCTCTGCGTGCGGGAAGCATGTGAGTGATTCCCTTCCATTGGGGAGCAAAGCCTTGTCTATAGGGGACCCAACAATCCCAGTGACCCTGAGCTCAACGCAATAGGGCTCCCAGAAGGACTTGTGTGCCGCTAAGGGTCAAGATTGTATGAGGCTTATGATAAAGGAAGGAAACCATAATCATGGAATCTTACCTAACAGCGCACGAGGGATAGAGAAGTGGTAGATCTGAGGGTGTGAAAGGGATGAAGCAGGTGTGTATGGGTCCTGTTCATTGATTAGCACAAAATGACCACACTCATGGGAACACAGACAAACAAGTGTTTTTCCTGAGGTTTGGGGTTATGGGCACAGAGGGGTATAGTAAGTAACTTTGTAATGAAAGATTTTAGCAATCCAGTTGAGGATATAGATCCAATCTTAGGATGCAGACAAGATTCATCCCTGCCCTGCCTGAGCCCCCTTTCTCGCTGGCTGTTCCCCTCCCTGCACACTCGGGCCAGGGACACAGACAGCCCGGCCATGGTGAGCAGAGCTCAGCATGGACACAAGGACTGAAGGACATGTGGGAACTTGAGATTGTCGCAGCCACCAGGACCTTGGGCCTGAGCAAGGCAGAGATCGTCCCGGAAGATGGGGTGAGAGGGGAGAAAAATCACTTTCCAGAGAAGGGTCGATGTTGGGCTACAGGTGGTGAGGAGCAGCGTGCTGCTCAGAGTCTGCAGTCCAGCACCGTGAGCTCTTCATGAATAATGGGTGTGAGTGTGTGTGCGTGTGTGCGAGCACACGCGTGTGTGGTGTGAGTCTCTCTAAAGCCTCCATTTTCATCAGATCACAAGAAAAGAACTTTAGGTTTGCAGATACTTTATTGAAATGAAAATGTATTTGAGGTTTCAACAATTGTCTTGCAGTTTGCAGATCAAAAGACAAAAAAAGAAATATAAGTCGTGGTTTCTAATGATAGACACTCCGTTCTGATCATTCTCTGTAGTCGTCTGAGCCGAAGGTTTGTGGAAATTTAATATTTAGCACACCAGATACTGCGAAATACTGCTTGCTGGAAAACAAAACAGAGACATCACCTACATTCCAATTCCTCATGAGAGGAAAATATGGAAAAGCAAACATTTCTTCTCATTGTTTTCCTGGATTTGTCTAAACACATCTGACATTCAAGAAAGATAGTGCTGGAAATAAAATCAGAATTGTCTCCTCATTTATTCTATTTTCAAGAGACATTAATCGATGCCTAAGAGGTGCTTGTATTTACTGGTCTCCCCCACCCCCATCCTCAGGGGTCCCTGTAATAATTCTATCTGCATGTTTTCTGTTCTTTGAAATAACACATCTAACAAAATTATGCCGTGTGAACCATTTTCAGTATCTCAGCTCAAATACAAGGACGTGTGACATTTTTGAGTTCTTTCATGATCGTACATGTTAGAAATACAGAAAACAGTCTGGTGCCTCCACCATGTCCTTTGTGGGACACAAAATGTCAGAGATGTGTACACTGGCTGATTTGTCTAATCTAGGGTTTTAAAGAAAATATTCCTACCATCTTTAATCGCAGGGGTTGTTCAGTTTTTAAAAAATGTAATTATGGTAAATACACGTAACACAAATATTACCATTTTCACCACTTTCCATATATAGACAGTAGTGTTAAGAATATCCCCTTCACAGTTCAACCAGACCCAGGGCATTTGCATCTTGCTAAAGTGCAAGTCCATACCCGTTAAACACTCCCAATTTCCTCACCACCCAGCCCCTGGAATCCATTACTCTGCCTTCTGTTTCTAAGACATTGGCTACTCTAGAAAACTGATGGAAGTGGATTCATGCTATATTTGTCATTTTGTAACTGGCTTGTTTTTTTATACTGTTTTCAATGTTCTTCCATGTTGCACCCGGTTTCCGAATCTTTTTAGTGACGTACACTTATATGTTTGTGATATGGCAATGCTTTTAAATTGTCTGCCCTGGGGTGTGTTAAATGTTAAATTAGGATATGGAATACATGCAAGGTAAATACTAAATAAATCGTTTATTATTAGACAGATTATCTCGTTGTTAAACTACTGATTTTGTTTTTAACAATTCCCTCACCGTGGTGAGTTCATACCCACGATCTGCACGACTCTTTAATTATTGGTCAGAAAGTGAAGTTTTTACACTAACACACTCTCATTGCTTGAAAGTGCACTTTTGAATGTGTTGGAAAGATGTGTGGAATAATCCTTAAAATGAGTTTTCTGGAATCAATCGAAAAGTCTTTAAAAAGTTTGACTATTTGATCTATGAACAAGAGGAATTAATTTTTCTGAACACTCTTACAAGTGATGGAAGGTCTTCTTAATAATCAGATATTATCTGAGCTGAAGGTTAGGGGAACCTTTGCCCAAGCGTTTTCGCCCCTCTAGGTCTTTTTCATTTGTCACTCACTAAGGATTCCACAAAGTGAACAGACAGAGCAGCACTGAACTTGGACGGCGTTCTTGGTGTCACAGTGTCATTCACACTCACCAACAATGAAAGTCGGGGAAATAAAACATAGTTAACCCTTGCTCTGGCATAATTAGTGACAAATGTAGAGGCTGCTTGTCCCTGTCCAGTGGATTCAAAACACTTAAAGAAGAAATCGAAATTACCAGCATCACATGGATGTTGTTCACATTTTCGCTGTCCTGCTCGAGCAAACATTGCTTCAGTTGGGTGGCGGCATGTTCCTCTTCTGCACCATGTATGAACTCTGCATAATCCCTGATGTAGCGTTCAGTGCTCACGTCACTGGAAAGAGTGTCATTTAGCACTTCCTCAAGGAGCTTGCAGCCAGAACCTGGGATGAAAGCATGCAAAAGTCGGCTCACTTACAGAGGTATGAATTCCTTTATGGGCACAGCTAGGGTGTTTGTCATCTTACATCCCAGGAGAGACGCACATTCAGAAAGACTATGGTCAACGGTCTTGAGTCCTCACATCTAGGAGAGTAAACTCAGGATCTGGGATTTCCTTCAAGCCCTGAAACATTGCCTCCTTGCACCGCCTTCCTGGCTTCCACAGCCCAGAGAAGCCAAACACATGAAAACGAGGACCCTGGAGAAATGAGAGGCGCTGTGCTGGGCTGTGGGGAACAGGAGGTCGTCCACAGGGGCCCTGACAACACCCTGCAAAGCGAAGCCCGCCCTCCGGGTCAGTGCTCACCTGCAAAGCAGCAGAGGGGGAGGGCGATCAGCATGAGGACGGTCAGCAGCTTCATGGTGCAGCAGCGGCTGTGGGGCGGTGAGTGCGGTGTGGCAGCGAGGAAGGGACTCACTTTGGAGCTGAGGGCTCTGAGCTCCTCCTTTTATTCTCCTGGGGCCACCGTGACCCCTCCCCCAGTGAGGGGAGGAGTCACAGGATGAACCTGGAGGCCACGTAACCCCTCCCCTCAGCGAGGGGAGGAGTCACAGGATGAACCTGGCGCTGGGCCAGGAAACCACAGTGGGGAAACACCCAGAACCCAGCCACCCTGAGCTCTGTTCGTAGAAACCGAGGCGACAGCTTTTTGCAATCAAAACAATTTTCAAATTGCAACAATGGTACATGACGGTAGATGCAATTAATGCAGACGTGCTTACTAAATAATAAAGCAATTTAAAACGGAGTGCGCCTTGTTGTTTTATTATTAGGGTGGTCTTCATTACGTCCCATCCTCCTTTTCCTGTTGTTTCTCTTTTCCTTCTCTATCTTCTAGGTACAAAGAGGTTCCTATCCTGTGTCTGTTCCTCCTGCTTCTCTGAACACCTGGGCTGGGTGCAATACCGAATCCCGCCTCGGGGAGGCAGACTTCCTTGGCCCAGAGACATACAGTCAGGGCTTGGAGTTGGGAAATACTAAGGTGTCGCCTGCTTTGAAGATTGTTTTTACGAAGAATACCTCATTTACTTAAGTCAATTTCATGAATTAATTATAAGTGTAGAATTAAATTTCTTCTACACTTACAGTTTTTGTCAGCTGCTAGGTTTTTTTCTTCCACTGATTGAAAGGACGATGTGAGAAGTAGGAAAACTGACGCTTTGGGGGAGGCAGTGCCTAATGGCGGGCTCCTGCAGATGTGGATTTGAATCTTGGATGCAACATCTAATCACGCGGTATCCCCCGGTGAGTTACAGGGCTGGTCATGTCGAGCTCCTTTTGCCCAATTTCTAAAATGGACATAAGTGATCCCATGCTGTTTTTGTAGGGATGGCAGACACTGTATGTAAAGAGCCTATCAGAACTTAAAACAGGGTCATCAGGACTATGGAAGATTCCATCCATCCATCCATCCATCCACCCACCCTCCCATCCTTTCTTCTGTCCTTCCATCCATTGTTCACGACAACCCGATTCTCCTATGACTGGGCCCTGTGCTACATGTCACAGGTTCAGTTGAGGAACAAGTTTGAGCAGGGCCTGGCCTTGTGCAGCTTACCTCTCACTGGGGAGGCAACGAACACACCTACAGTTGACGGAGAAATCTAGGGAAAGTGGTGGTTTAGAGAACAACAAACAACCAGTAGGGTAGCCGTCCTGTAAGGAGGTCCAGGCAAGAATCGGAGGAGGGATTTTTGAACTTCGATGGTGAAATCCAGCAGAACATCTGGGAAAGAGTGTTCTAGACCGAGGAAACAGCAAGTACAGAGGCCCTGAGAGCACATGGCACTTGGCAAGGGAAGGGAAGTGTGCAAAGTGTGCCTCTTGGTGTCAAGAGAGGGACAGGACAGCCTCATAGGATAGAAACGCCGGATGGGTTTTAAGAAGGGGCAATATAAAAATATGAAGGTAACAGGAACAAGAGAAACGAAATAGGCTTACGTTGAAGACAAAAGAAATGGCTGAGAGAGTCTAAGAGTCAATGATTAATTCCCTGCGAACGCATTATTCTCCATCTGGATATTTTGGGATTCACTTCTTGACATCATTCAGCTGGAGCTTAAGTTGCCAAGGACAATACTGATTTACGAAGAAGCGAGAAATAGAGAAGAAGGTCATGTTCTTATGGGTGTCCCCTCACCCAGCTGACCATTGCTGGGCACTTCATTCCAAGGCATGTGAAGGACTTTAGTAATGAAAGAGACATGAACGGGATTTCATGAGAACTCTGCCTGGTGCCTCAGTTGTTACGGACGGGCCCTGGCACACTGGGCCCTTCACAGCCTCTTATTCAGGAAAGAAAATCCCACCTGATGTCCATGAGCGCACAGTAAAGTGTGTGTCTCTTTACCTCCATGTTTTCTGCAAAGCACATGAGGACCATTCTCAGGTGAATCATATAAAATAACTCTGCTCACAAAACTCCTGTAAAAGCATCATTTGCAAGAGCAAATGGAAGAAACCAAAAGGTGAGAATGCCTGTATTGCTGGGCTGATTTTTTCCTCCTCCCAGAAGGCACTTTGACTCAGGCCCCCAAATTCAGTTCACAAACTTGAGCAGTAAAGTAGCCTTCAGTGTCAGTGTGTGTGTCATTTAGTGCTCACCCTCTGTGACAAACCAGACAAAATAGACTTGTAGGTGGAGGTGAATTCTTCACAGATTTTACCGTGAATACTCTTGTCTTGGGTAGAGATAAATGTCAGCTAGGAGAGAATTACATTTGGCCTGTTGTCAGGCTTGTAGAAGACCTGAGGTGAATTCTCACTAATATTTTGCTCATCTGAGGCCTTGCCACCCTTAATAAAAGTGGTAACGCTCAGTGAGACCCATTTTTTCTCAGTGATTCATGCATTGACAAAAAGCATATAAAAGAGTTGTGCAAATGAAATGATCCTTGAGTTTCCATTAATAGTGAGTCGTATACATCAGCCCCACGTTATTTGGGGACAAGATACCCTACATTTCTTCTGTTTCACTCATTCTGTAAACCTGGTTCTGCCCTGCGCTCCTGGGCTGTTGGCACATTAACCTCATGCATGTGGTTTGGACCTGAACCTCTTCTTCCTTAAGATCAGGCCAAAGCCTACAAATTGGGCGGGGAGGTGCTTTCCCCGGCCAGAGACTTCAGGAAAGGCAAAGTCTTGGGGACATCTTGATGTCCGTCGTTCACGGTATCCAGGCCGTTCCAAGCACAGGAGTCTCCCATGCCTGGGGCCACACTGGTGTGGAGATTTCACTGCTGTGTCCCATGTACAATAGCAATCGTCCTATGGATGTCGTGAGGCCTGAATGAGTTACAGTGAGGAATCCTCAGACAGGGCTGGGCACAGAGTAGGTGCTCCGAACACGTCAGCTCCCAGCCAGTAATTTATAACCTGAGAAAGGTATTCTGATAAACCTTGAAGGACTTCTGGGACCATTATAGACCACTGAAAACTCTGCTTCTACTTCACAGTCTCTAAAAGGCCTGGAGATATCATGTCGAGACATGAAGTCCTTGAGGCTTGAGTCCCTTGTCCCCGTTTGCTCTCCATTCTTGGTTACTGTCTTTCTTAACCCTGCGCTGCCCTTCGCGCTTCCCATAATTCTTGTCATGCAGGACGCGACATCTCAGTAATTAATTCCTGTGAACACAGTATTCTCCGTCTGGATTATTTGGGACTCACTTCTTTCCGTCATTCAGCTGGAGCTTAAGTTGCCAAGGACAATACTGATTTAGGAAGAAGCTAGAAATAGAGAAGGTTATGTTCTTATGTGTGTCCCATCACCAGGTGATCGTTGATAGCCATCTTCGTTCCAAAGGCAAGTGAAGGACATTAGTAATGAAACGGATGACTGTCTCCTTGGTCGGGATTTAATGAGGACTCTGCCTGGTGACTCAGTCATTACGGACCAGCCCTGTCACCTGCTGACACACTGGGCCATTCACAGCCTCTTTTTCGGGAAACAAAAACCCACCTCATGTCCATGAGCCCACAGTAAAGTGTGTGTCTCTTTACCTCCATGTTTTGTGCAAAGCACATGAGGACCATTCTCAGACGAATCAGATACAATAACTGCTCGCAAAGGCTCAAGTAAAAAATCGTTTACAAGAGCAAATGGAAGAAACCAAAAGGTGAGAATGCCTGTATTGCTGGGCTGATTTTTTCCTCCTCCCAGAAGGCACTTTGACTCAGGTCCCCAAATTCAGTTCAGAAACCAGAGCAGTGAAGTAGCCTTCGGTGTCAGTGTATGTGACATTTATTGATCACCCTCTGTGACAAACCAGATAAAATAGATTTGGACGTGGAGGTGAATTCTTCACAGATTTTACCTTGAACACCCTTGTCTCGGGTAGAGATAAATGTGAGGTAGGAGAGAATTACTTTTGGTCTGTCCTCTGGTTCAAGCAAGACCTGAGATAAACTCACACTGATATTTCGCTTGTTTGAGGCCTTGCCACCCTTAATACAAGGGGTAACGATCAATGAGAGTCATTTTTTCTCAGTGATTCATGCATTGGCACAAAACCTATAAAATTCTGAACGTATGATCCTTGAGTTTTCATTAATTGAGTTTTAGTTGTATACATCAGCCCCACGGTATTTGGGGACAAGATACCCTACATTTCTTCTGTTTCACTCATTCTGTAAAACTGGTTCTGCCCTGCGCTCCTGGGTGTCGGCACATTAACCTCATGCATGTGCTTTGGACGTGAACCTCTTCTTCCTTAAGATCAGGCCAAAGCCTACAAATTGGGCAGGGAGGTGCTTTCCCCAGCCAGAGACTTCAGGAAAGGCCGACGTCTTGGGGACATTTGATGTCCATTGTTCACGGTATCCATTCCATTCCAAGCACAGGCGTCTCCCATGCCTGGGGCCACACTGGTGTGGAGATTTCACAGCCGTGTCCCTTTGCACAATGGCAATCATCCTATGGAGGTCGTGAGGCCTGAATGAGTTACAGAGAGGAATCCTCAGAACAGGGCTGGGCACAGAGTAGGTGCTCCGAACATGTCAGCTCCAGCCAGTCATTTATAACCTGAGAAAGGTGTTCTGATAAACCTTGAAGGCCTTCTGGGACCATATAGACCACTGAAAACTCTGCTTCTACTTCACATTCTCTAAAAGGCCTGGAGATACCATGTTCAGACGTGAAGCAGAAGGGCTAAAGTAGGAAACAAAGTACTTTTTTGATCCATGCTTCCTGGATTCTTTTTCTGATCCCTCCCTGAAAGAGTCTTATTGAGATAATTACATATAACTTCTCTCTCGAAATAGTCTCTATTCTGTTGGCCTATTAATCTTCCCAATACCCACCTCCAACATGTGTATTTGTTTTCCACATTGAGTAAAACATGAGTGGGAAACAGTGGTAGAGCACTTCTGCGATGAAAGAAAATGGTAATCGCCTCTTTTAATCTTCGCAGGAACCCAATGAGCAAGGTGATGATGACATTTATTCACCAAACAGGGCACTTTGGAAGGTGAAAGAAGTCACTACATGGATGGAATGCCAGGACAGCAGCATGAACCGGGTTTCTCCTGAGCAAACTGAGATGTGTGGTCACCCTCCCCATGAGGTGGGCATCTCATTTCTCCCCAACTGCAGGCAATGGCACAAGAGAGGTCAAGTAACTTGACCAAGGGCACACAGCTCGGGGGTGGCAGAGCCAGTAAGGGGCCAGGCTTTCTGGCTCGAGAGGCCCTCTCGACACTATCGGCCTCCTCAGCCTGACCCTTGTGGACCTTCACTGTATGGTTCACATGGATCCTGTGACCTTGACCTGCACAACTGCCCTGTGTGAACTCCAGGTTGATTTCTGTGCAGGCCACACAGTTTTCAGCTCAAGGCATTTGCTCCCTGAGAAGCCCCTGCTCCACTGTCCTTGCCTCAGTCCCCTTGGTTTTACCTCCTTACGCTTTCCTGACACCACATCAAAGACAGCCCGCTTCTTATGTCCTTTCCTGGCCCTGAATCTCTGGGGATCTCCTTCCCACACCCCATGGCTCTCCATGTGCACGTCTGTCCTGTAAACCAGGCCCAGGCCCCTGGCTCTTTCCCTGTGTTGTGGTCCTGGAGGGCGTGACCTGTGCCCTCTGGTCTTTGTGTGACAATAGTGATAGAGGTGCTTAACTAATGATTGTGTAACTGCTCATCAGGACGGATTGTGAGTTATTACATGTTTTATTCTTGGGTCTATTCAGACAGAGAATGTCATTTGAAATTCAATGTCTAATGAAGGCAAGGCTCAAACACAACATGAAGCCTAAACCCAGGCCTCAGGGTGACATCCTGGTGGTGACACCATGTTCTTTATGTTCCTGGAGAGGACTTCAGAGTCACCACAGAGAGGGCGCAGGTGACCACAGGAGGAAGTTGGAACCCTGTCACCTGGGTCTTGGGCCACCTCAGTCTGTCTGTTCCTGAGAAGTAAACACCAGCTACATCCAGTCAAACCCGGATCCTTCTAATGACTTGGGACAGGAGCCGGATTTGGAGGCCGAGCCTGGATCAGCAGTCGCCTCCAGCTAATTCTTTTTGGCTTCTTCACCGAAATCCTGAACTTTACACGTCTTACATTTTCACAAAGTGTGCGCTTAAACATTTGATCTTCATACACAAGTGACAGTTCCCATGGTTTATGAGGTCGGTATCTACTCAGTTGCTAAGTTCCCCTCCACTTCCTGCCCACATTTTCTAGCTAACATTTGCCTTCAGTATGTGAACGTTTGGCCACTAGGACCCTTACAGTGACAATATGGGGAAACTGATATTAATGATTTCACTGCTAGAACCATGATTCTCATATGCAGCTCCTTCCTGCAGGTTCTTTCCGAAAGGAAACTATTTTTTAGGCTGATGACCAAAAAGTCACAAAAATGAGTTTGGATGTAGGGAATGAGTGGGCTGTTCAATTTTCTATTCTTCACTTTGGGGAAATTTTCTAGATTTTATTTTTTGGTGACTTTCTTCCCACCACAGTGTCTCTCATTCTAGAATCCTATTAGTTGGACATCCTAGATGGATGCTTTAGCGTACTTTTCTTTTCTTTCTTATTTGTGTCCTTCATCCTTTCCACTGCGTATAAATCACTCTTGTTACACATATTATTTGTTTTCGAACTCCCTTATTATCTTTTCCAGCTGTTATATATTTAATTTTTCCGTAGGTGCTTGTACTTGAAGGTTTATTAACCACGAAGAGAATAACAGGTCTTAGTAATGTGAGCTTCTGAAGACCCTGAAGGTGTCCCACGAGAGAAAGAGACTGGCCCAGAGAACTTAGACAGGCCGCAAGAGAGTTTGAGTCAATTTAGAACTTTCTTGACTCCTCTTATCTTCCCATTTTTAACCCCTAATCTCTCAGAAACTATGTTTAGCAGGGAGGAGAGACAGGGAAGTAAGGAGAGAGGGGAAGGAGAAGACTTAATAGTGACCCAATGTGAAGTTTTGATTCGTATCCAGGCCAGGATATACTACTTTCTAAAGGGAGACATTGAACTTCATACCATAGGAATGGAGAGCCATTGAAAGTTGGCTTTAAGTAAGCTTATGACAAATGCGAGCTTTGAATCACATCACTTTATATGAATACAATTCTATGTGCAGTCAGCTATCAATGAAGCACGGGGATAAATAAAGATATTTCAAACGTGCAAGTCTTCAAAACTTTCATCTCCAGTGAGCTTTTTCTCAGAAGGTGGCAGAGGATATGCTCCACCCAAAAGAATATTGTCATCCAGAGTAAGATGGATGCAAGAGGACGACATCTGAGGAGCAGAGCCTGCAGAGACAGCAGTTATGTCTGTCCAGGGAAGGCATTAGAAGTCTCAAAGGTAACGTCAAGAGAACCTGCAGAAATCAATCCTTTGTACTTGGTTAACTCAGTTTGTGAGTCTGATCCAGAGTTTCTAAAAAAATTACTGATATCTTCAACAAAGCAAAACCCAGGAGGCATATCAAACAGAGAGCTTTCTCCACATGTAATTTGAGTTTGAGATGTCAACAACTCTGGGAGAGCGTGTCCAGCGGGGACTGAAGCCCTCCTGCCACTTACAGCCAACTTTCTGCCACCTCTGAGAGAGCTACAGACTGTGGAGTCTTTTAGTGTGTGTTTGATAAAATATATACAATATGATTTTTACTATTTCATTCGTATTTAAGTGTACAATTACTTACATTGAGTACATTCACAATGTTTTACTACTACCCATTTCCAGAAACCATCCCAAGCTGAGACTCTACCCATTAAACCGTAGCCCTTTAACCTCTCGTCCAGCGCCAGTCTTTGGAGTCTTGCATATCTCGCCTCCCACTCTGTGAACATCTCATATAGGAAAATGTCCTGTATGAGATCCTAAGTTTACTAGTTTTATAACAGTGAAACGAATGAATGACCTTCAATTGCCAGGCTTGAAGGGCTATAGAAGTAGCCAGGGACAGGTCTCCAGGTGACCACCTTGGTAATGCTGGCAGTTGTCCGACCGTCGTGAACAGTCTTGTTCCTGCCTCCACTTCAGTGGTGGCCTCCACAGTCACTGGGTGTCTGCACCCTTAGGAGGCAGAGGTGAGGAAATGGGGACTGCATGGGTTCCACACACAGAGATACCCGTGTATTTGTCCTGGAGTGAGGCTTGGGAAACACTTCCTTTGAAATCTTCCCAGTTGATTGTGACACAGAGCCAGGGTTGAGGAGCAGTGGGTGGGACTTTCTTCATCCCCACATGCAATGGTGGGAACAGTCTTTCACCTTCCAGGAGACTAGCAAGGAGAAAGGGAAACAAGGGAAAGAAAACCTGTAAATGTTCCAGGATAATGTCCACCCATAGGTGTGCTCAATACGTGTAAATCCTTAAGTGTTTTAGAAATCATAACAATAATTGATAAAATTTGTTCTTCATGTTAGTAATTTATTTAATATATTCTCAAAACAACTCTGTGATATGAGTGGTATATCCCAGAAAGTTAAAGTGATAACAGAGGGATGACTGCCTATCTATGTGATTATGTGTGTGTCTCGTAAGTCTGTGCATGTTTCTGGGTGTGTCTGTGTGGGTAAAAGTGTGTATCATTGTGTGTGCCATGGGTGTAATATATGTGTGTGTATAAAGGTTTATTTTAGGGTGTGAGAGTCAGGGAGGGCTTCACAGAGGTCGAGACGTGAAAGGGACCTCACAGATGAGGTTGTCAGCTGTCCTGTGCAGGGAAGGTTACAGAGGCAAAGGGAACACCACGTGTCCTGGTGCACTGGTGTGACCCACATAACATGTGAGTGAGTGGCACACAGACAACTATGGCTGAGCACAGAATCCTGGCGAGCAGGGAGAAGAGGTCGGAGGGATGCCAGGGACGGGTCGTGCCAGGCCTTGTGTGTGACACCAATGGTGGGCCGGGTCCTCCCAGCGATTCCAGTCTGGGTCTCCGGGGGTTGCAGGAGCTCCGTGTGTGCACCATGCATAGTATGCAAACTGAACATACAATGTGTTTCAGAAAATAGGGACCAATTCCAGTGCACATGTTTCCTGATGTGATTAAGAATACACATCTTTGTAAAAGAATTGTAGAAAACCGATAATAGTACATAACTGTTGTCTTCTATTCTCTCAATCACAGTTTGAATAAATATCCCTATTATAATTGGAGAATGGGCTTAGGACTCAGAATAAGTCCTCGTGCTTGACACATTCAGAAACACATGTTGTCTAGCATTTCATGGTCACAGGCGTAAGATCGGACTCACATTTGTTTTAGGAGGGTCACCGTGATGTCCATGAGTAAGGTGTCTGCAGGAAGGGAATCAAGACCCCAGGAGACCACTTGGGAGACTTTAGCACCCGCCAGGCAGGACTAGGAATGGGCCGTGATGATGGCTGTGTGGGGGGGAAAGGACAGGAGCCGAGTGGGGCTCTGGAAGTGGAAGGGGCAGCTCTTAGCCGACTCTTAGATGTCAGGAGAGAGATGAGCTGCAATAGGATCATAATAGTCCCCCAAAAGTTATCCTAGTCTGAAACCTGGGAACTTGTCATTTATCTTTCAGGGCAAAGAAAGACTTCGCAGAGGAGATAAAGTTACGGATTTTGAATCAGGGACAGAATCCTGAATGTCTGGTGTCCTCCAAATGCCATCTCATAGATTCTACATGAAGGAGGCCCAGGAGACTTGCACACACAGAAAGGGGAATGCAATGTCACCTCACGGGGCCCTGATTATAGTAATGTGGGCACAAGACAAGGAATGCCACCAGCCTTCTAAGCTGGAAGTGCCATGGACAGATTTTCATCTTGACTTTCCAGAGCCAGCGTGGCCATGAGTTTGGCAGACGGTTACAGATTTTCGCCTTTTGTCCTCCCCACTTGGAGAAAATGTGATAGGCCACCTTGTGAGTGGTGGTGTGTTACAGCCGACCTTGGAAACGAGTCCGGGGGCCTGTGATGTATCCAAGTTTTCTGAGTCACCTCCATTAGCCTGGGTGGGGTCATGGCAGAGGCAATGGTGGGGGGCAGACACTGTGTATTTTGTATTTTTCCTCTGAAGTTAAGTGTGGATTTCTTGAGTGGCGTTGTCCAGACGGCAGCTGGAAGCTTGTTTGTGCATCTTTAGGGACATGAGGGGTGAAGCAGTGGCCGCGCGGTGCAGGCCGTGAAGAGCAATGTGAGTGTGCAGAGCGACATGAGCTCGCTGGAGGCTGAACCCTGAATTCACTGCAAACTGAGAAGGGACAGAAAACAAGTGACACGGGACCATACTAGGACTGAAGCACAGTGAAGGGGTGAGGACCAGGCAGGTTGTTTGTGGTTATGATGAGGATGGAATAGCAGTGACGCTGCTGGCTGGGAACCACGTGACCGGCCAGACAGTGAGGCTGCGGGTTTCCCTCAGGTCAGGCCCAGGAGCAGGAACCTTGTGGTTGCTTTCTACCCCTAACAGTCCTTTTCACTCATGGCCCTGCAACCAGGAAATCTGTAAAGTAATGCAGGATGGTCCTGAGGAAATATTGCCTCTTGTGGTCCCTGCACCTCAGGCCTCCATGGGTACCCAGACGCTGGGTACTGAAATGTACTAGTGACAGCACCCAACGGCCACTTCATGATGAACCCACCCCATCCAGACAAGAGATTATTGAATGATAAACAGACACTCAGAGAAGTGCAGGGCGAGTGATTTATTGAAGCAAGATGTTGAAACCTTTACATTTTCTGGGAAGATCAGGTCACATGGAACGTCAGAGGTCCTTGTGTGTAAGATTCTTTTTCAACCTAGGATTTACATTCGGACACTATTCTCAACTGAAATAGAAGAAGAGAGAACAGGTAGGTCAGTCATGCTGCTCCCGGACATGACACATTTGCACAGGCTGTTGCTCAAAACCAGGATGTGGAAGAAATATTTCAACCAGCAAAGGCATTGGAGGGCCCCAGGCAGGACAGCGGTGCGAGCGGTGAACTCAGAAGAACTGGTCCACTTACAACAAACCATGCAGGTCAGGAAGGAGCCATGTCCATAGCCCAGCAAAGGGACCCCGAGGGACCCAAGAGTAGGACCCAGGATTCTAACAGACGGAGGAGCAGGGTGAAGAGCAGCCCAGGATTTGCTTTCTCTGAGCCTGAGGTCCCAGGACTGTGCTTTTTCACTCTGAGGTGGACATGGGGTTGAGAGACCGGGACAGAGGTGAGAGGGGCCTGGGAAGTTCCGCTTTCAGATTTCCAGCCTGGAGGTGTGGAAATTCACCGTGAGGGCACATGTACCCCTCTGCTCTGAGCACCCAGGCATCATGGAAATGTGCATAAACCTGACTTAATTTCAGCAACTGTTGGGCTGAGAGACGCCTTTAAATATGTAATTTCTTCATAAAGACATGATTTAAGTGTTTCAGCCTCTCCTATACCTGCAAGAGACACAACGGGGGGTGGCTCTACCCACTGGCCATGAGGGGTGAGTGGTGGAAAAGTGAGGCACAGATACAAGGAGCAGGCCTTGGCTCTGCAGAAGCTCAGACACCCCAGCCAGTGTACTCTGTAATAAGTCAGAGGCAGGGCTAGTTCCCTTTCTCCCGCTGTCTCCCCTTCATTACTCCCAACACTCTCCATGAGATTCCCCATTGCCTGTGCCCCTGGGTGAGGGGAGCTTGCACGTCGACAGCTCCTGGGCAGGGAGGCAGCTGGCTCTGGGCGTCCAACATGGCTGCGTGGACCCCTGGTTGTCCTGCCCCTGAGGACACTGAGGGGAACCTGATGCCCAGGCAGGTGACCTAAGAAGAGAGTTTGTGCCAGACGCTGTGTGAAGCCTAAGTACAGCTCAGCAGGTGTAATGTTCTCATTCACCCTGTGGCCACTGGTCAACCTCTCAGATGTGAGCAGAGAGGTGGGGCCTCTACCTCTTGTGCCCTCACGGAGCAGATGCCAACCTCCCTCCTGGCTGTGCACTGAGCAGAGACCTCTGTGCAGAAAGAAGAGAGAATTTACCAATATAAAGAGAATATGGTGTCTGTCCGTATTGGAGATTTCATCTATGCATTCCTTCGCTTCTAGTGATGCCGAAAGAGCGTCTTCTGGTGGATTATATTGCTCAAGAACGCTCTTCAACTCTGGTGCAGTACCCATTAGGACGTTTTTCAATGCCACAACAACGGATGGACAGGTTTCTGCATTGACTAGAGCAGACAAAAAAGAAATACAATAGACATAAGCAAAGACTCTTTTCTCCATAGCTCCCTGATGTTGGAACTGGACAGGAATCACAGGGGTTTTATGAGCTCATCACACAATTGTGCCAATGACCATGCAAACCCTAGAAGTCCTGACTACCTCAAGGTCACAGAGCAAGGGAGTCCTGCAAAACAATTTGAGGGATTCCTAGTTATTTTTTTCTTCTTTCTAAAAGACACTAACTGTTATCCACATCTCTCCTGCTGTGTTGAAATTCACCTTCCCTAGATTTCAAAAACAAAGGTTTGTCTTTCCATCGAATGACACCTTCTTTGTTCTTGGATATTGAGGAAGAGGAGATTGTAGTTATCAATCTTTCAAGTGAATGGTAGAGTCACATCTCACCAGAGATCATAGAAGGGGGAATAAATCTGGAGAGAGGTCAGTAAAATTGTTAAGTATTGGAAGATGCTCTTTGGAAACTAAATTAAACAATAGAATTATGTCATTGGATGCAGACATAGCTACAAAGTTAAAAAAATATGAGTTTAAGTTCAGCACATCTGAAGCTTACACACAAAAGTATGATTGGCTCTTTTATTGTGCACTGATGTACAGAATTCCTCAGAGAGGGTGGGAGGTGGGAACTCAGAGTTATTTTTGACCCAAGGCAATTGTGCTGAGACCTGAAGTAACCCCTTCTCCTGGTCTGGATTCTCCATCCCCTCAGTCGTTGAGTCACCTGCAGCCTGGAAAGTGCCCTTCCAGGCTCTCATCTGACCCTAATCAGACAGCACGGGGAGGACGAGGAGGCTCCCAGAGTCAGATGAAAGAGAAAGACTCCAAAAGACTTGGGTCAGGATCGAGGTCATGGAGACACACAAAATGGTGTTGGATGGACGGCTTGAGTTAGTTCAGAGCAACGGCGATGGTCCCTAGCGATTGCTCTGGTTCTGCTCCCACTGTGCTCGTGCTCTCAGAGGACGAGCAGGGATTGCGGGTAGAGTGCTGCTTATTGGCAGAGCCCATGGAAGATTTATTATTCAGAATCGGAGAATGCTGGCTCTCCTTGAACTAAGAACTAAAACTCTCCAGCTGTAACATTTTGTGTGTCTGCAGCTATGAATCACCAGCTGTGGGCTCACCTGGCACCTTAAAGACCCCGGGCAGGAGAAGGTCTGATGACTACTGGATAACGAATGGGTACTGACACCTAGAACTGGTCTCTGGATCTACTTAACGTTACTCCACTGTCGTAGCTGGTCTTGGTGGTGGCTGTGAAACCCAGTAAGAGGAGACCTGGAGACTAAGCATTGTGTTCAAGGTCACGACGCTGCCAAGTGGCAGAACAGTGATTCACATCCCAATTTAATTCTGTCCTGTGACTTCTGAGAACATGATCACAGACACGGAGTGAGGCTTCAGATGGAGAACTCTGACATGTGCCTGCAATGCTATTTTTAAAATGAAAGTTCCAGAGTATTGGCAATTGAGTATATGAACCCTGAGCTTTGGGGGACTGGGTCACAAGCAGTGGAAAAGGTTTGAATTGGGGTCTGTTCATCCCCTTCCCCAAATAAGTCATGTAGTTCAGAGCAGGTAACTTACCAGGGCAGATGCCAGTCTGGTTAGCAATGATACTCACCCTCGTAGCAGCAAAAGGCCAGAGTGACCAGCAGGACAGGGAAGAACAGCCTCATGGTTTCTTTTGCTTTGAGTTTTCAGCTTTCGCAAAAGATGAGCAATTACAGGAGCTGGACTCAGGAGCCTGGGAGCCCAGGGCTATTTGTACCTAGTGAGCCTCCCTGTGGTCCTGCCCACAGAGGACGTGGCAGGTCACAAGGCCTGGCGTCCAGCCCTCCCTTCCTCCCTGAGGGCTGATGCCATCCATCCGTGTCACATACCCCGGTGAAAGGTCAAAGCTGGGTGTTGCTGGCACCATGCTCCTCACCTTTGCAGCAAAGCTGAGGTTGTAGCTTTACCAATGTATAGTCAGTGAATTGACGGGAGCCCCCCTGTAATGAAGCTCCTTAACAGAAGCTGAGTGTCCGATAAGCTCATCTTACTTATCATCGTAACTGGCACCGTGAAGGATCATCAAATATGCCCGGAATGAATGAATAAATATTAGTGACAAAGCTCTAAATCTGGTTAGGGTAAAAACAATCAGTGGTTTCATATCCCAACAGAAACCAGTGCCAACAGGAAGACTACCTCCGCCAACTCACTTACTTCTCTAACAGAATGTTTCCAACGACATCAAGAGAGATTTCCTATCAAGTCAGTGCTAATCCGATCAAAAGAAGCCCCCGTTCACTTCCCGTGTCCAATAGGAGGGTCACACGGGTCGTCAGGGACCCAGCAGTAGAAGCGCCCAGCGGGCAGGTCTCAGCCTCCCCGACCATAAGCGGGTGCTCTATGGACAATTCGGGGATGGGGCCATGACAGTTCTGAGGAGAGGCATTAGCAAGGAGTCTGTTACAGGGCAGCGGGCTTGACAACCACTCAGAACAGACAGAATTTTGAGATGAAGAGATGTTGGGAGGAGGGATCCGCGGCAACAGCATGAGGGTCCAGACAGCTTAAGCCACGTGGCTTGTTGGGAACGTACAGGACGCCTGGTGGGGGAGGGAGGGCTTTGTGCCTGGAGAGACAGCATGGGCCACAGCAAGCAGTTTCCTTTGTATCTGTGGGCAATGCAGGCAGAGTGGATGTCTGAGGTCAGACACACCTAGAGTTTTGCCCTGGTGTTTTCTTGCTGTTATTCAGATGTGAAGTCAAACTCACATGGGTTTTTACATTTAGTATCATGGGAACAATACAAAAATTAAAATTAAAGTATTAATATTCAAGTGTTGGCAAGGATGTGGAGACATAGGAACACTTGTGCATCTGCGGTCGGGATGTGAAATGGAGCAGCCACCATGGGAAGAGTCTGGGGGGCCTTCAAAAATGAAAATAGCATTACGATTGATCGACCTGGTCAACCTCTGAATATAGACACAAAAGAATTGAAAGCTGACAGTGGGGAAGGCTGTTCCTGCACGGACATACAGGGCATATGGGAACTGCATTTATTCTCTGCTCAACTTTTCTGTGATATAAAACTGCTGTAAGAAATAAAACTATAAACAAAGACAACCATCTAGATGTGAACATTCCCTTCTAGTGTGTGTGTGGTGGGGGGGATGAGAATAAGAAATGAGTCAATGAATTGGTCATGATATATGTAATAGATGGATGATCAACTATCAGAGAAATTTAAGAGAATCTACTGGAAATAACTGTTAGAACAGATGAAAGCTCACTGTGGAGCTGCCTACGAGATCAGCACAGAAGCAACAATCACGATCCCATCATCCTGTGTCACCCAGACATGACTCAAAGAGGAAATCACACCATCGGCCACAAGGACGTTAGCACAACAAAAGTATATTGCAGTCTACACAAGTGAAACACGCAAAGCTTGAAGGGTAAAATGATGGAATCTACTCAAAAATGACAAGGAATGTAAAAATCTGAGGCACACACTTGTTCCTAAAGGAAATATTAGAAAATATAAAGATGTCAAGTATTCTCAAGGGTGCTACAGTTTCAATCCAGGCCCTATCAGATTCTTAATCAGGCTGATTTAGACTTTGTTTTCAAATGCTGTTTGGATCTTTCAATTTTAGAATGAATTCGTTTATTGAGTAGTGAGGAATAGCCCATATTTAGGGCCAGACTACCTGGTTTAAGCTCAGCTGGAACTTTGCACTTGTGGAGCCTTCAGCAAGGTGACCACCCTCCCTGCCTCAGTTTCCTCACCTGTAAAATAAGGGAGATAATAATAGCCTGTGTCACAGGATGTGTGTTAGGATAAAGGACTTAATACAGGAACAATGCTTGTCACAGGGTCTGGCAATAAATGTCAGCCACTAGAATTATGCAACACAAAAGAAAAAGTGTCAGACAGAATAAATCACCTCATTCCCAAAGGCAAATATCAAACTGAGTCTAACCAAATAAGCCAATGGGGAATGTTTATTTATCCTAAAGGCTAACAAAGTGTGCTTCTGAATTTGGCTGTGGTTCCATTGGGTTTTCTCTCAGTTAATGGAGAAAAATGAGATAGTTACTTTTCAATCATCTCAGTTTTGCTTTATGATCACATCTAAGACTGTTACTGTGGCTTTCAAATCCTAAATAGTGAATATTGGAACTAAGGGTAAAGGGTGGTGGGTTGGGGGGAGGTGTTATTTATCCCGAGGCACAGGGCCTCTGGACTCCTGTCCTCAGCAGGATGCACTGGGGACAAACATCCTTTTGGCTGAGGTGGAATCCCAGGGCTTCTCCAGGGCTAAGTCTGACTGGTTAACACGTATATGGGTTGGAAACATGGAGGACATCACTTCTGGATCTTCATGACCACGTATAGTTTTATATAATATGTCTCATCTTATTACTCTGGTTCTCATTTCCTACCTCCTCTCTCATAAACATTCTCATTCCCATTTCCAAAGACAGAAAGTGTACACATCACCCGTCACGTCTTACACAGCATTGACTCTGCATGTATAAATCCCTAACAATAATGCAAAGTCACATTTTGACATACACAAAATTTTGCCTACAGAGAGTGGTGTCTGATTCCGTGCTTTGAATAAAATGAAAGGAGGACCTAATTACTCGTGGGGATAAATCATTAAAAGTAATTTTGAGTGATATATTACAATGTCTTTTTTGGCCAATATCCTAGAGGAATCCAGGAATTCGAGTGACATTGCTACCACAAACTTATTCTTGTCACATCTGCACAATCATGTGACAAGTATTTTCAGACTTTTCTCTTATAAATATGAAAACATGACTAAAATTGCCTTATCTTAACCATAAGTGATATTATTCAGGGATATGTAGAATCAAGGAGGCCCCATTCGTCTCATTAAGAGATGTATTTATCAATATCATTTGACTTGATGTATATAAGAAGTATGAAAAATTGAAACGGATATGTTTATCCAAACTGTGAGCATCTCCGATTGTGCCCAGATCAGCAATGCACCTTATCTCACAAACTCCATCAGCCATGTTATTATTCTCGGGTGCCTTTGTGCAGGCGTGAGCCCAGGAGATTATGCCCTGAGCTCCTCAGGGAAACTTGTGGGCTGATGGAGCCACTTCTCTCTACTCCCCAGACCACCTGCCAGCAGCCCTCGTACACCCAACATGGACTCACACCTCTTGCTACAAGCATGAGCTGCAACGGGAGGCCCACAACATGGATAGGCCGGGGGCATCAGAGATTGTTTCCTTCACCTGTTGGCCAACTCTTGCCATAACTCAATTGTTCTGTGATGGCTAAGTCTCCTTCTGTGTCCTACATATGGAAAAGAATGAAGGAAAAAGCAGAAATGCTTGGTTTGCTCCAGAATTTTCCAATAATTACTCACTGTGTGTACTGCCCTACTTGTGCCTCTCCTAATGCTGGGGATCCAGTCCACGTGCCATTTCAGACACAACATGGAGTTTGAAGACCTTTCACCCAGGTTCACCTTGATTTTATCCCAAGATGAGCCCATCACGGGGGTTGTCACGTGACCCAGCCACACCTTGGACTCTCCCAGGATGGCCTGGCCTTTCAACAAATCATTTGTGATGAATCATTCATTACAAATACATTTAGCCCCAGCAATAAAATTTTCACTCTGAATTTGAAAATAAGCAGTTGTATTTCCATACGAGGTCAGAGTTTTAAGGTCCCGAACTCATCCTAGAAGAAGTGCTACCGGCCTCGTTCCTGAGTGTCCCTGTGGTCACCTGCTTCCCTCTGGTTTCAGTAGAAGTGACTTTAGCACGGATTTCTTTACAGTGATCCTGCCATTGACTTTGACAGTTGATTTTATTTGTGCAAATAGTTTTCTTCTATGATTAATTAACTTAGGATTTTTACTAAGAAAAGTCACCAGATTTTGTCAAATATCATTAATCTGTTCACGCAATTACGAGGTTTTCTGTATTTGTTTGTTGAGGTGATAATGTTGATTACAGCTTTTAAAGATGAGGTTCACACATGTTTCTGGAATCCACTATATGTGTTTAGCTGTTTTGAAGACAAGACTCCCCTCTGACCTTTATCTTCTTGGTGTGCAGAGGAGAAATTTCACTACACACACACACACACACACACACACACACACACACACACACACACATTTACATACTGCAGCAGTTAGGGGAGAGCTCAGGGGACTCTATGACTCAGGGGGTCTAGGAAAACAAAACTGTTTTCACAGTAATATTAAGATTTATTTTAGTCGTTCATTCTCATTCTCTCACAAACGTATAGTAGAATTTTCCAGAGGCTACATGATCTGTACATTGCAACAGAGATAAGACTGAAGCAAATATGTGAATTCAGCTGTCTTCTATTAAGCCAGATGAAGAGACTGGGGAAGATCTAAAGCAGGGGTGTCCAAACTTTTTTCAACGGTTTTCACCAAGGGCCATATGCGGTAAAATTCACAAACAGCCGGGCCACTAACTCGAGGTGAAGTACGTATTGCCTCACCTGGTTTGTTTAAGTAAACTAAATATATTTTTGGAATTTGCTGCGGGCCAATTAAAAATGGGTTACGGAACGCAGTTGGCCCGTGTGCCACAGTTTTGACACCCCTGATCTAAGTAATGCTACTCCAGTCACTGAGAAGGAGATATTTGAGCTTTTTCAAAACAGGTTTGCCACCACAATACTGGTGTCGTGAAAACCATCCCTAAATCTAAGTGAACATGGGAAAGGAAAAGACTCAAATCAACATTGTCGTCTTGGACACGTTGATTCAGGCAAATCAACCACTACTGGCCATATGATCTATAAATGTGGTGGGATCAAGACAAAAAACACAAAAGCAATTTTTTATTAGAATTTATTGGGGTGACAAAGGGTAGTAAAATTACATGGGTTTCAAGTGTATGATTCTGTAATTTGAGAACGGAGCTGCTCACATGGGAAATGGCTCCTTCAAGTACGCCTGGGTCTTGGATAAACTGAAACTGAACTGAGATATCACCATTGATATCTCCCTGTGGAAATCCGAGACTGGTCAGAGAAGTAAAGAGTTAATAGGAGAGAGCTTGTAAGCTGGCGGGAGTGAGCTTAAACATTAACCGCTTGGCTCTGACTCCCCTGGCCAGCACTGCACCTGCAGGCTGACAAGCACCTTACATCCATCACAGGTGGGAACCAAATATTCTCACCTGCAAGGCCCACCCCCTACCACCTAACAATCTCCCAGCCTAGATGGGAACAGAACGGTTCCCAACCACAACAGCAACTCCCCTGCAAGCTGACGTCCATCACAGATGGGAACAGGACAGTTTCCAGGAGACGACATTTATAACGGCAACCCCCCTACAAGCTGATAAGCACCCTACATCCTGCATGGAAAAAATACGGAACCCCAACACTCCTTCTCATCGGGTCACCTCTCTCATGGGACTCTCCTCTGGCTTAACTTCTGCCAGCATCTCTCTCTTACCCGTCTTCCTCTGCAGCTGTCTCCATCAGACGCTGCCCTGGCCAACTTCTGCCAGCATCTCTCTTGCCCGTCTTCCTCTGCAGCTCTCCCTCTCAGGCTGCCCTGTGAAAACTTCTGCCAGTTCCAAACACAACTGTCTTTCTCTCTCTCTTACAGTTTCAATAAATCGTCTTACTTTCATAGAGTATCGTAAATACTTTTACATTCTGCGAACGACCAGGGGTTAATTCTATGCTAAGACAGAGACCAGCACATATTATTTGACCATTGCCGATGCTCCAGAACACAGAGACTTTGTCAAAAACACGAGTACAGGCTGACGGTGCTGTCCTCACTGTTGCTGCTGGTGTGGTGAACTTGAAGCAGGTCTGCCCAAGAACGGACGACCCATGAGCACACGCTTCTAACTTACACACTGGCTGTGAAACAACTAATTCTTGGTGTTAACAACATGGGTTCCACTGAGCCACCTTTCAGCCAGAAGAGACACGGAAATTGTTAGGGAATTCAGCACCTACTTCAAGCAAATTGGCTACAACCCAGACACACTAGTATTTGTGCCAATTTCTGGTTGGACTGGTGACAACATGCTGCAGCCAAGTGTCACAAGCTTTGGTTGAAGGGATGGAAAGTCACCCGTAAAGAGGGTGTGTCAGTGGAACCACGCTGCTTGAAGCTCTGGATTGCATCCTGCCACCACCTCGTCCAACTGATAAGCCTTTGCGTCTGCTCCTCCAGGACGGCTATGGAATTGGAAGTATTGGTGCTGTCCCCGTGGGCCGAGTGGAGACTGGTGTTGTCAGACCCTGCACGGTGGTCACCTTTGCTCCAGTCAGCGTTACAACTGAAGGAAAGTCTGTTGAAATGCACGGTGAAGCTTTGAGTGAAGCTCTTCCTGGGGACGACACTGGCAAGATGTGTCTGGCAAAGATGATTGTTGTGGCAATGGGCTGGTGACAGCACAAATGACTCACGAATGGAGCTGCTGGCTTCACGGCTCAGGTGATTATGCTGAACCCTCCAGGACAAATCAGTGCCAGATGCGCACCTGTGCTCATGGCCACCTGCTCGCATTGCTTGCAAATTTGCTGAGATGAAGGAGAAGATTGATCATTGTTCAGGGAAAATAAAAAGCTGGAAGATGGTGCGAAGTGTTGGAAATCTGGTGATGCTGCCGTCATTGACCTAGTGCCTGGAAAGCCCAGGTGTGTTGAGAGCTCCTCTGAGTACCCTCCTCTGGGCCGTTTTGCTGTATGTGACGTGAGATCGACAGTTGCTGTGGGTGTCATCAAAGCAGTGGACAAGATGGCAGCTGATTGTGGCCAGGTCACCACGTCTGCGCACACAGCTCAGGGGCTAAATGAACATTATCCCCAATACCTGCCACCCTAGTCTTAGTCAGAGGCTTCAGAAGTGTTTGTCTCGATTGGCCTTTGAAGTTTAATAGTAAAAGCCTGTTTATAATTGTAAAACCTTCAGAAGGATAATAGAATGTTTTACGGATCTTCTGGGATTTTTATGTGGCAGTTTTTAAGTTATTAGTTTTTAAATGAGTACCATTTAATAGAAACAACTTGACCAAAAATTGTCACAGAAGGTTGAGACCCATTGAACAAAGTTTAATGAGAAACCTGTGTGTTCCTTTGGCCAACACTGGAACTTCCTCCGGTGCTACATGGGGAAAGGCCTAAGGAAGAGTGGCCTTTACCTATTTCTGGTGTTACATCTGCTCAGACGTTAGAATTTGAGAATTTCTGGTCAAATTTTTTTTTCTGGGTGTGAACTTTGTTTTTTTCCACGTTGTCTTAAGGGAAAGAATCATCTATTTACATAGTCTAAACCTATGGGAAGGGGGTCTGTTTGTTCAACGCTTCATACGTGAGGACACATAAGGAAACAGTGACTTGGTTTAGAAAGACCAAAAATTGTAAAATTAAAGTCCACGTGTTACATACTAAACTTGGTGTAGTCACATGAATATTGAGTAAATTTGTTGTGTCAAATTTCGGTTTTTAGCTATTGAAATGTGAATTCTCACATTTGAAATCCTGAGGTAGTTTATAGAACCTAAAATGAGGCTTAAAGAGTATTGAGCACTGTCTTACTACAGTTAATTGTATCCAGATTCCACAAAAAGTAAATGATACTGAAGTTGGATAAAGAGAGAGTGAGAGAGAGACATTTGAGTAAAGAACAAGGAAGTAAGAGAAACTGAAGAGCGAGTAAAACAGGATTTAGGAATTGTGCACACGGCGTATTCCTATGTGTTTTAGAAATGCACTTAAAAATAATTATTTAAAGTTGTTATTCAGCTGTTGGACTGTGTGTTTTTGGAAAACACACTGCAAAGACAGGACCAAGTGGCCAATTTATTCTGTTCTGGTACCTAAGTACTTCCTGAGTCTCTGATCTTCTATATCTTCAAAATATTATACTTGTATAACTCCATCTTCCTACTTTATTTTCATCATCTGAGCAGATTAAAAACAATGGTTTGGCATTATCTCATCTCCGTCCAATGTAGTGGGCCCGGACAGGGGAGATGCTCCTGACCCACCAGAGTCCCCTGATGAGGCAGGGGGAGTGTTCCCACAGGGCTGGGCACTGAAGTGGGCACTGATGGGAGATTCTAGAAATGAGGACAAAATGGGATAAAAGTGAACTGCTTTACATTATCACCAGGAGCCAGTGTCTCTAAACAATCTCACTGATGACACGCTCCTCCCCGATGGACATTCTAAAATGATTGTTACCTTGACTGGAGCAGACTGTTCCCAGAGGCCTGTCAGTGACACGTCCTAACCATGTGTGGTCAGGAAAAATGCTCAGCACAGTGTCGGGAGGTAAATGTCAGCGATTACCCTTATGTAAACAAGCAAATAGAAATACTAAGTCAAACAGAATAAATCACCTCAAATAGAAAGTCAAATATGAGAGAGTGTCTCTGCCAACAAGGAATGTTTATTTATCCTGAATGCTAACTTAATGTGATTCTGAATTACTTCTGGTTCTATTGGGGTTTCCCTCAGTTAAGATAAAATCACTACTTTTCAGTCACATAATTAACGTTTTACGATCATGACTGCGTCACTGTCATTGTGATTTTAAAATCCTAAATACCAGATTTTGGAACTAAGGGTGAGGAGAGTGATGGGTGGGGATAGGAACCACTTCCCCCAGGCACACAGGGTCTCTGGACTCCTGTCCTCAGCAGGATGCACTGGTCACACATGTCCCTTCTGGCTCAGGTTGACATCCCAGGTATTCTTCTGGCCTTTGGTCTTCAAAGTGGTGAACTCATGCCAGGGGGGTAAAAAGTTTTAAGGAACCACTTCTAGACGGTAACATCCAATATACTTTACTACATACATACGTGTGCTTTCACTGACTTTGTTTCTTTCCTCCACTTTCATAGTCACTCCTGCTCCAGTTTACCAAACACAGAGACGGACCATCCTCCATCAGAATCTCCATACAGACCACAGACTCTGCATGTACAAATCGCCAGACTTGAAGAAAAAATTGAAGCATATTGTGGTGCAGAAAATGTTTTCAATAGAAAGTGATTTCTACTTGCTTGCCTTTATAAAGTCAAAGGAGGACCTAATTAAACCGTGGCTGATAAATCATTAAAAATAATTTCAGTGACAATATATACCCTATAGCTGAAAGGAATTCAAAGAATCAGGTGACATCACCACTACAAACTCATTCTATTTGTATCTGCACATTCACGAGGCAAGTATTTTCAGAATTTACATGCTTAAGGTGGAAAACATGAACAAAATTTCCTCACATTAGTAATAAGTGAGGTAATCCATGGATATATAAAATTAAAGAAGGACCTCTTTCTGCACATTAAGAGATGCATTTAGCAATAACATCATACAGCATATAATTAAGAAGTATCAAAAATGCCCATGTCAGGTGTTTGTCCAACATTGTCAGCATCGGACTGGTACCCAATATTCCAATGTACTGTATGTAATAAACTTTCCAAACCAACTTTATTTCTTCATCCCTTGCCATAGTGCACTGTTGATCCTTAGGGATTTATGCCCTGATTTCATCCAAGACACGTGTCAGCTGAGGCACCACTACTCGCTGTTTCCACAAACCACCTGCCAGCAGCCCTCGTCCACCTAACGCAGGCTCACACTTCTTGCTACAAGCTGTGAGCTGCCAAGGGAGGCCCATGACGTGGGAGAGGCTGCTGGACATCAGACATTGTTTCCTTCATCGTGTTCACCAACTCTTGCCATGAAGTCATGGTCCTGTTATCTCTTTTGGTTCAAAAATAAGAAGAAGAAGGAAGGAAAATAACAGAACTCATGGTTTACTCCTGAGCTTCCGTAACATGTCTCCTGTGCCCTGCCCTACGCATGCAGCTCATAGTGCTTGGAATCCTGTCCGGGTCCCATTGGGGCACAACCTGGAGTTTGGGGACACACTCCAAATGGGAGAGAATGTTCAGCTCCTGCTCTGCTGAGCTTCAGATACGGCAATAAGTAGGAGTGGTTTCTGTAGTCCATTCACCCCCCCACGTCAATCTTTGTTTTGGGGGCCAAACCCTCAGACTGGCAGGACACTCTTGGGGAGATCAGTAGATGCCCCAGAACACTGCTTCTCTAAATATGTTCCTCCCACACCAGCAATGTCAGCATCTCCTGGGAGCTCGCATGAAACGCAACAATTGATGAGAAAGACAATGCAGATCTATTGATGAGAAAGACAAGGGTAGGACCAAGAAGCTGTCTTAGCAAGACCTCTAGGTGACTCAGGCGTGAGCTAGATTTCAGAATCAACACCTTTTAGCATCGCACATAGGTGGGCCAAGCGTACCTTAATCTGTGTGTCCTGGAATATTGGCCATGGAATAATTAAAGCTGACACCTGTTTATGGAAAACTAAAGAGAGCTCTAGGATCACATCCTGGAGTGTCCTTCCTCCTGGAATACTCATCTCCCAGACGCCTCACACTCTCTCCCTCACGTCCTTCACATCTGGGCTGAAACAACACGACTTTAGTGAGCCCTTCCCTGTCCATCCTAATTAAAACCGCACCCCCACCCTTCCTCCTGTTCTTATTTTCCTCTGTGGTATTTATCACCTCCCAATATACTTTTTAATTTACCTCTTTATTCCCTTCATTCTTTCTCTCCCCTTGATAAAATATAAGCATCCTGAGGGAAGGCATTTTTGTTTGTTTTCCTCACTGATGTATCCTGATGCCAAGAGCAGTGCCTGATACAAATGTGTGTCCAACAAGAAGTTCATGAGTGAATGACCATGATTGTAAGAACTGGTCACAGGAGGACAGAGTCAAAGGATGGACAGTGAGGGAAACAATGAGAAGGACTTGTGTTCCATTAAGGATCAAGATTCTCTGAGGCTTATGATAAAGGAAGGAAACTGTAATTATGGAATCTTACCTAACAGCCCACAAGGCTGGAGAAGTGGTAGAGTTGAGGGTGTGAAAGGGATGAAGCAGGTGTGTATGGGTCCTGTTCATTGATTAGTGCATCAATGGCCACACTCCTGGGACACAAACAAGTGTTTTTCCTGAGGTTTGGGGTTATGGGCACAGAGGGGTATAGTAAGTAACTTTGTAATGAAATATTTTAACAACCCAGTTGAGGATATAGATACAATCTTAGGATGCAGACAGGATTCATCCCTGCTCTGCCTGAGCCCCCTTTCTCGCTGGCTGTTCCCCTCCCTGCACACTCGGGCCAGGGACACAGAGAGCCCGTCCATGGTGAGCAGGGCTCAGCATGGACACAGGGACTGAAGGACATGTGGGAACTTGAGCTTGTCGCAGCCACCAGGACCTTGGGCCTGAGCAAGGCAGAGATCGTCCCGGAAGATGGGGTGAGAGGGGAGGAAAATCAGTTTCCAGAGAAGGGTCGATGTTGGGCTACAGGTGGTGAGGAGCAGCGTGCTGCTCAGAATCTGCAGTCCTGCACCCGTGAGCTCTTCATGAATAATGTGTGTTTGGGTGTGTGTGTGTGTGCGAGCACACGCGTGTGTGGTGTGAGTCTCTCTAAAGCCTCCATTTTCATCAGATCACAAGAAAAGAACTGTAGGTTTGCAGACACTTTATTGAAATGAAAATGTATTTGAGGTTTCAACGATTGTCTTGCCGTTTGCAGATCAAAAGACAAAAAAAAGAAACATAAGTTGTGGTTTCTACCAATAGACACTCCGTTATGATCATTCTCTGTAGTCGTCTGAGCCGAAGGTTTGTGGAAATTTAATAGTCAGCACACCAGCCACTGCTATATATTGTGTCCTGGAAAACAAAACAGAGACATCACCTCCATTCCAATTCCTCATAAGAGGAAACTCTGGAAAACCAAACATTTCTTCTCATTGTTTTCTTGGATTTGTCTACACACATCTGACATTCAAGAAAGATAGCGCTGGAAGTAAAATCAGAATTATCTCGTCATTTATTCTATTGTTCAGGATACATTATGATGCCTAAGAGGACTGGTATTTCCAGGTCTCTCCAACTGCAGCCCCAGGGGTCCCTTTAATAATTTTATCTGCACGTTTCCTGTTCTTTGAAATAATATATCTAACAAAATTATGCAGTGTTACCAGTTTTCAATATGTCAGCTCAAATATGATGACATGTGAAGTTTTAGAGTTCCTGTATGACCTTACATGTTAGAAATACAGGACATAATCTGATACCTCCATCGTATCCTTTGTGGGCCACAAAATATCGGAGATGTGCACTCCGACTGATTTGTGTAATCTAGGTTTTGTTTTAAAAATTTTATTGGGGAATATGGGGAACAGTGTGTTCCTTCAGGGCCTATTAGCTCCAAGTCATATCCTTTAATCTATTTGTGGAGGGTGCAGCTCAGCTCCAAGTCTAGTCGCCGTTTTCAATCTTTAGTTGCAGGGGGCGCAGCCCACCATCCCATCTGTGAATTGTACTGGCAACCTTGTTGTTGAGAGCTTGTGCTCTAACCAACTGAACTATCCGGCAGCCCCTAATCTAGGTTATTAAGGAAAATATTCCTATACAGCAGTCGTTCCATTTTTAAAAAAATGCAATTATTTTAAATACACATGACATAAATAATACCATTTTCACCATTTTCAATATACAGTTCAGTAGTGTTAAGAATATCCCCTTTGCAGAGCAACCAGACCACAGGGCATTTGCATCTCGCTAAAGTGCAATCCACACCCATTAAACACTCCTAATTTCCTCACCACCCAGCCCTGGAATCCATTACTCTGCCTTCTGTTTCCAAGTCATCGGCTACTCTAGAAAATTGATAGAAGTGGAGTCATGCTCTATGTGTATTTTGTGACTGGCTTTTTTTTTTTTTATCATGTCCTCAAGGTTGTTTCCTGTTGCTCCCTGTTTCAGAATCTTCTTAGTGACGTACACTTATATGTTTGTGCTTTGGCAATACTTCTAAATTATCTACCCTGGGGTGTGTTAAGTGTTACATTAGGAAACAGAAAAACTCTACATAAAAACGAATCCAATCTATTATGATTAGAAAGATCATCTCATTGTTAAACTACTGATTTTGTTTTAAACAATTCCCTCACCCTGGTGGGTTCATGCCCACGATCTGCACGTGTCATTCATGGGTCTTTAATTAGTGGCCAGGGATTCAGTCTTTTATACTAACAAATGTCGATTGCTTGAAAGGGCACTTTAGATTGTGTGGATAAGATGTGTGGAATAATCCTTAAAACGAATTCTCTGGACTCTGTTAGAAAGTTTAAAATGTTTGACTATTTGATCTACAAACAAGAAAAATTTGTTATTCAGATCACTTGTACAAGTGAAGGAAGGTCTTCTTAAGAATCAGATATTTTCTAAGCTGACTATTCGGGGAGTTTTTGCCCAAGCTTTTTTCCCCTCTTGGTCCTTTTCATTGATCATTCACTAAAGATTCCACAAAATAAAGAGACAGAGCAGCACTGAACCTCGGATGGCTTTCTTGGTGTGACAGTGTTATTCACACTCACCAACAGTGAAAGTCGGGGAAATAAAGCATGGTCGACACTTGCTTTGGCATAATTAGTGACAAACGTAGAGCCTGCTGGCCCTGTCCAGTGGGTTCAAAACACTTAAAGAAGAAATAGAAATTACCACAATCACTTTTAGGTTGTCCACAGTTTTACCATCCTGCTTAAGAAAATATTGCTTCATTTCCTTTAGGGCGTTTTCAGTGGGTTCATCATCTATCAACTCTTGATAATTCTTGAGGTATTGATCAACGCCCACGTCAGGAGAGATTGTATCATCTATCAGTTCCTCAAGGAGCGGGCAGCCAGAACCTGGGATGAAAGCATGCAAAAGTGGGCTCACTTACAGAGGTATGAATTCCTTTATGGGCACAGCTAGGGTGTTTGTCATCTTACATCCCAGGAAAGACGCACATTCAGAAAGATTATGGTCAACGGTCTTGAGTCCTCACATCTAGGAGAGTAAACTCAGGATCTGGGATTTCCTTCAAGCCCTGAAACATCTGCCTCCTTGCACCCCCTTCCTGGCTTCCACAGCTCAGAGAAGCCAAACACATGAAAACGAGGACCCTGGAGAAATGAGAGGCTCTGTGCTGGGCTGTGGGGAACAGGAGGTCGTCCACAGGGGCCCTGACAACACCCTGCAAAGCGAAGCCTGCCCTCCGTGTCAGTGCTCACCTGCAAAGCAGGTGATGGGGAGGGCGATCAGCATGAGGACGGTCAGCAGCTTCATGGCGCAGCAGCGGCTGTGGGCTGGTGAGTGCGGTGTGGCAGCGAGGAAGGGACTCACTTTGGAGCTGAGGGCTCTGAGCTCCTCGTTTTATTCTCCTGGTGGCCACGTAACCCCTCCCCCCAGCGAAGGAAGGAGTCACAGGATGAACCTGGTGGCCACCGTGACCCCTCCCCCCAGCGAGGGAAGGAGTCACAGGATGAACCTGGCGCTGTGCCAGGAAACCACAGCGGGAAACACCCAGAACCCAGCCACCCTGAGTTCTGTTGGTAGAAACCGAGGAGACTGAGTTTTTGAACCGAAAACGACTTTGGAACAGAAATAATGGCACACGGAAGTAGTTGCAATTAATGTAGACGTGCTTGTTCAAAAAAAGAAAAGCTAATTACAGTATTGTGAGCCGTTTTGTTTCATTATTAGGGTGGTTCATTGTGTCCCCATCCTCCTCCTCCTCCTTCTCCTTTTTTTCCTTCCCTTCCTCCTCCTCGTGTTGCTTCTCTTTTCCTTCTCCGTCTCCTAGGTACAAAATGGTTCATACCCCGTGTGTCTGTTCCTCCTGCTTCAGGCAACGCCTGAGCTGGGTGCAATACCTCATTCCGCCTCTGGGAGGCAGACTTCCCTCACCCACAGAGTGGAGTGGGACAATATTAAAGTCTCGCCTACTTTGAAGATTGTTTTTGCAAAGAATATCTCACTTATTTAAGTAAATTTCATGAATTTGATTATAAATGTAGAATTAAATTTCGTCCAGCTTTTGTTAGCTTTTTCGTGTAGCTTACCTCTCTCTCACTGGGGAGACAACGAACACACATACAGTTGACTGTGAGATCCAGGGAAAGTGATGGTGTAAAGAACAACAAACAACCTGTAGTGCAGCCGTCCTGTACAGTGGTCCAGGCAGCATCGGAGCAGGTACTTTTAAGCTTGGATGTGAAATCCCGGGGAACATCTGAGGAAGAGTGTTCTAGGTCAAGGGAACAGCAAGTACAGAGGCCCTGAGAGCACATGGCACTTGGCAAGGGAAGGGAAGTGTGCAAAGTGTGCCTCTTGGTGTCAAGAGAGGGACAGGACAGCCTCACACGATAGAAAAGCCGCATGCATTTGAGCAGGGACAACATGAAGGGAACAGGAACAAGAGAAACAAAGTTGGCTTATGTTCAAGAAAAAAGAAATGGCTGAGAGAGCCTGAGAAACGAGTCAATGATTAAATCCGTGTGATTACATTATTCTCCGTATGGATTATTTGGGACTCACTTTTTTAGTAATTCAGGTGGAGCTTCAGTTGCCAAGGATACTAATGAATTAGGAAGAAGCTAGAAATAGAAGAAGGTCATGTTCTTATGGGTGTCCCCTCACCCAGCTGACCATTGCTGGGCACTTCATTCCAAAGGCAAGTGAAGGACATTAGTAATGAAATGGGAGACTGTCTCCTTGAATGGGATTTCATGAGGAATCTTCCTGGTGACTCAGTCATTACGGACCAGCCCTGTCACCTGCTGATACACTGAGCCCTTCACAGCTTCTTACTCAGGAAACAAAACTCCACCTCATGTCCCACAGTAAAGTGTGTGACTCTACCTCCATGTTTTCTGCAAAGCACATGAGGACAATTCTCAGGTGAATCATGTACAATCACTGCTCAAAAAAGCTCATGTATATTAGCATCGGTTGAAAATGCAGATGGAAAAAACCAAAAGGTGAGAATGCCTGTATTGTTGGCCTGATTTTTTCCTCCTCCCAGAAGGCTCTTTGACTCAGGTCCCCAAATTCAGATACTAGAGCAGTGAAGTAGCCTTCGGTGTCAGTGTGTGTGACATTTATTGATCACCTTCTGTGACAAACCAGACACAGTAGATTTGGGGTGGAGGTGAATTATTCACAGATTTTACCGTGAACACCCTTGTCTCAGGTAGAGATAAATGTGAGGTAGAAGAATTACATTTGGCTTCTTCTCAGGCTCATATTAGACCTGAGGTGAACTCACACTAACATTTGCTCATTTGAGGCTTTGCCATCCTTAGAAAAAGTGGTAACGCTCAGTGAGACCCATTTTTTCTCAGCGTTTCATGCATTGGCACACAGCCCATGAAAGAGTTCTGTAAATTAGATGATCCTTGAGTTTCTGTTAATTGTAAGTGAGTCGTATACATCAGCCCCATGGTATTTGGGGACAAGATACCCTACATTTCTTCCTTTTCACTCATTCTGTAAAACTGGTTCTGCCCTGCGCTCCTGGGGTGTTGGCACATTAACCTCATGCATGTGCTTTGGACGTGAACCTCTTCTTTCTTAAGATCAGGCCAAAGCCCACAAATTGGGCAGGGAGGTGCTTTCCCCGGCCAGAGACTTCAGGAAAGGCTGAGGTCTTGGGGACATCTTGATGTCCATCGTTCACGGTTTCCAGGCCATTCCAAGCACAGGCGTCTCCCATGCCTGGGGCCACACTGGTGTGGAGATGTCACTGCTGTGTCCCTTTGCACAATGGGAATCGCACTGTGGAGGTCGTGAGGCCTGAATGAGTTACAGTGAGGAATCCTCAGAACAGGGCTGGGCACAGAGTAGGTGCTCCGAACATGTCAGCTCCAGCCAGTCATTTATAACCTGAGAAAGGTGTTCTGATAAACCTTGAAGGACTTCTGGGACCATATAGACCACTGAAAACTCTGCTTCTACTTCACATTCTTAAGGCCTGGAGATACCATGTTCAAACACGAAGCAGAAGGCCTAATTTAGGAAATAAAGCACTTTTTTGACCTTGACCGGCACAACTGCCCTGTGTGAACTCCAGGTTGATTTCTGTGCAGGCCGCACAGTTTTCAGCTCAAGGCATTTGCTCCCTGAGAAGCCCCTGCTCCACTGTCCTTGCCTCAGTGCCCCTGGGTTGACCTCCTTATGCATTCCTGAGGCCACATCAAAGACAGCCCGCTTCTTATGTCCTTTTCTGGCCCTGAATCTCTGGGGATCTCCTTCCCAAGACCCCATGGCTCTCCATGTGCACGTCTCTCCTGCAACCAGACCCAGGCCCCTGGCTCTTTCTCCGTGTTGTGGTTGTGGAGGGCATGACCTGTGCCCTCTGGTCTTTGTGTGACAATAGTGATAGAAGGTGCTTAACTAATGATTGTGTAACTGCTCATCAGGACGGATTGTGAGTTATTACATGTTTTATTCTTGGGTCTATTCAGACAGAGAACGTCATTTGAAATTCAATGTCTAATGAAGGCAAGGCTCAAACACAACATGAAGCCTAACCCAGGCCTCAGCGTCACATCCTGGTGTGACACCATGTTCTTTATGTTCCTGGAGATGACTTCAGAGTCACCACAAGGAGGGCACAGGTGACGACACGAGGAATTTGGTGCCCTATCATCTAGGCATAGGGCCACTTCAGTCTTTCTGTTCCCAAAAAGTAAACACTAGCTCCATCCAGTCTAACCTGGATCCATCTATGACTTGGGACAGGGAACCGGATTTGGAAGCCGAGCCTGGATCAGGAGTCACCTCCAGCTATTCTTTTTGGCTTCTTCACCAAAACCCTGAACTTTACACGACTTAACATTTCCACAAAATGTGTGGTTGAATATGTGATCTCAATATACGTGTGAGAACTCACATGGTTAATTAGGTATCTACTGAATTACTAAGTTCCCTTCCTCTTCCTGCCCACATTTCTAGCTCACCTTTCAGAATATGAACCTCTGGCCCCTAGGACCATTGCAAGGGGAATATGGAGAAACTTATATAAATGATTTCACTGCTAGAACCATGATTCTCTCCTGCAACTCCTTCCTGCAGGTTCTTTCTGAAAGGAAAATCTTTTTTTTTTTGGTCAATGTCCAAAGGTCATAAAAATGTGTTTGATATAGGAATGAGTGGGCTATTCAATTTCCTGTTCTTCACTTCTGGGAAATGTCCTAGTTGATTTTCTTTGGTGACTTTCTTCCCACCACAGTGTCTCTCAGTCTAGAAGGCTGTTAGATGGACGTCCTACATGGAAGCTTTGCGGACTTTTGTTTCTCACATATTTGTGTTCTTTCTCCTCCCACTACGAATAAATCACTTTGGTTACAAATATTACTTGTCTTCCAACTCCCTTATTATCTTTTCCAGCTGTCGTATTGCTAATTTTTCCAGAGCTGCTTGTACTTTGAATGTTTATTAACCATAAAGAGAGTAACAGATCTTAGTAACCTGAGCTTTCTGCAGACCCAGGAAAGTGTCCCACGAGCGAACGACACTGGCCCAGGAATCTAGACCAGTCTCAAAAGAATATGAGTCTATTTAGAACTTTCTTGTCCCTTTATCTCTTCCCTTTTAAGCCCTAAATCTGTCAGAAAATATGGTTATCAGGTGGGATAGAAAAAGGGAACTAAGGAGAGTGGAGATGGAGTGGTCTTAATTGTCAACCATTGTGAAGTTTTAATTCTTATCCAGGCCAGGATATGCTAATCTCTAAAGGGAGACATTGAACTTCATACCATAGGAATGGAGAGCCATTGAGAGTCGGCTTTAAGTAAGCTTATGACAATCCGAGCTTTGAATCACATCACTGTATATGAATACAGTTCTGTATGCAGTCAGCTAGATTTGAACCATGGGGATAAATAAAGATAATTCAAATGAGCAAATCTTCAAAACTTTTATCTCCAGTGAGCTTTTTCTCAGAAGGTGGCAGAGGATATGCTCCACCCAAAAAATATTGTCATTCAGAGTAAGATGGATGCAGGGAGACGGTATCTGAGGAGCAGAGCCTGCAGAGACAGCTATTATGCCTGTCCAGGGAAAGCATTAGAAGCCTTAGGTAATGTCAAGAAACCCTGCAGAAGTCAATCCTTTGTACTTGGTTAACTCAGTTTGTGAGCCTGATCCAGAGTTTCTAAAAAATTACTGATATCTTCAACAAAGGAAACCCAGGCCTACAATAGAACAGAGAGCTGCTCCAGACATAATTTGACTGTCAGCTGTCAACACTGTGGGAGAGTGTGTCCAGGGAAGACGGAAACACAGGCCCTTCTGTCACCTACAGCTAACTTCCTGCTGCCTCTCAGAGAGCTACAGAATGTGGAGACTTTCAGTGTGCTTTTGGTAAAATATGCACAACATAAATTCACCATTTCAACCTTATTTAAGTGTACAATTACTTGCATTGAGTACATTCACAATCTCTTACTATCCATTTCCAGAAATCATCCCAAACGAAGACTCTAGCCATTAAACAATCACTGTCTAACCTCTCCTCCAGCGCCAGTCTTTGGAGTCTTGCATATCTCACCCCCGACTCTGTGAGCATCTCATGTAGGAAAATGTCCTGTATGAGTTCCTAAGTTTATTAGTTTTATAACAGTGAAACGAATGAATGACCTTCAATTGCCAGGCTTGAAGGGCTATAGAAGTAGCCAGGGACAGGTCTCCAGGTGACCACCTTGGTGATGCTGGCAGTTGTCTGACTATCGTGAACAGTCTTGTTCCTCCCTCCACTTCAGTGGTGGCCTCCACAGTCACTGGGTGTCTGCACCCTTAGGAGGCAGAGGTGAGGAAATGAGACTGCATGGGTTCTACCCACAGAGATACCCGTGTATTTGTCCTGGAGTGAGGCCTGGGAAACACTTCCTTTTGAAATCGGCCCTGTTGATTGTAACACAGAGCCAGGGTTGAGGAGCAGTGGGTGGGACTTTCTTCATCCCACATGCAATGGTGGGAACAGTCTTTCCATTTCTGGAGACTAGTAAGGACAGAGGGAAACGGAACCTGTAAACCTTCCAGGATAATGTCCACCCATTGGGGTGCTCAATACATGTAAACTCTTAAGTGTTTTAGAAATAATAATAATAACTCATAAAAATTTTTAAGGTTATTGCTTTTTTTCAGTATGTTTTCAAACAATACTGAGAAATGAACATTAAATCACAGAAAGATAAAGTGACAACAGAGTGATGACTGCCTGTCTATGTGTGTAGGTCAGTGTATGTGTCTGTGTGTCTGTGTGTGTAAAAGTGTGTATCTGTTTGTGTGCCAGTGGGTGTAATATATGTCTGTGTATAAAGGTTTATTTTAGGGTGTGAGAGTCAGGGAGGGCTTCACAGAGGACGAGACGTGAAAGGGACCCCACAGATGAGGTTGTCAGCTGTCCTGTGCAGGGAAGGTTACAGAGGCAAAGGGAGAACCACGTGTCTTGGTGCACTGGTGTGACCCACATAACACATGGGTGAGTGGCACACAGACAACTATGGCTGAGCACAGAATCCTGGTGAGCAGGAGAAGAGGTCGGAGGGATGCCAGGGACGGGTCGTGCCAGGCCTTGTGTGCGACACCAATGGTGGGCCGGGTCCTCCCAGCGATTCCAGTCTGGGTCTCAGGGGGTTGCAGGAGCTCCGTGTGTGCACCATGCATAGTGTGCAAACTGAACGTGCAATGTGTTTCAGAAAATAGGGACCAATTCCAGTGCACATGTTTCCTGATGTGATTAAGAATACACATCTGTTGTAAAAGAATTGGAGACACTGATAATAGTACATAACTGTTGTCTTCTATTCTCTCAATCACAGTGTGAATAAATATCCCTATTATAATTGGAGAATGGGCTTAGGACTCAGAATAAGTCCTCGTGCTTGACACATTCAGAAACACATGACGTCTAGTATTTCTGGGTCACAGGCGTAATATCTGATTCACATTTGTTTTAGGAGGGTCACTGTGATGTCCGTGAGTAGGGTGTGATGCGGGAAGGGTATCAAGACCCCAGGAGACCACTTGGGAGACTTTGGCACCCGCCAGGCAGGACTAGGAAAGGACCGTGATGATGATTGTGTGGCGGGAAAGAACAGGAGCCGAGTGGGGCTCTGGAAGTGGACGGGGCAGCACTTAGCCGACTCTTAGATGTCAGGAGGGAGATGAGCTGCAATAGGGTCATAATAGTCCCCCGAAAGATATCCACATCTGAAACCTGGGAACTTGTGATTTTTCCTCCAGAGCAGAGAAAGACTTTGCAGAGGTGATAAAGTTACAGATTTGAGTCAGGACAATAATCCTGAATGTTCTGGTGTCCTCCAAATGCCATCTCATATATTTTACACGAAGGAGGCATGGGGAGATTTGCACACACAGAAAGGGGAATGCAAGGTCACATGGGGCACTGATTATAGTTATGTGGGCACAACACAAGGCATGTCACCAGCCTTCCAAACTGGAAGCGCCATGAACAGATTTTCATCCTGAGTTTCCAGAGCCAGCGCTGCCCTCCTGACAGTGTGTGTTTGGCAGACTCTTACTCATTTTAGCCTTTTGTCCTCCCCACTTTGATAAAATAAGGTTAGTCACCTAGTGTGTGATGGTGTGTTACAGCCGACCCTGGAAATGAGTCCGGGGGCCTGTGAGGTATCCAAGTTTTCTGAGTCACCTCCATTAGCCTGGGTGGGGTCACGGCAGAGGCAATGGTGGGGGGCAGACACTGTGTATTTTGTATATTCCCTCTGAAGTCAAGTGTGGATTTCTTGAGAGGCATTGTCCAGATGGCAGCTTGATGCTTGTTTGTGCAGCTTTTGGGACAACGAGGTATAAAGCAGTGGCCGCGCGGTGCAGGCCTTGAAGAGCAATGTGAGTGTGCAGAGCGACATGAGCTCGCTGGAGGCTGAACCCTGAATTCAGTGCAAACTGAGAAGGGACAGAAAACAAGTGATACGGGACCATACTAGGACTGAAGCACAGTGAAGGGGTGAGGACCAGGCAGGCTGTTCGTGGTTATGATGAGGATGGAATAGCAGTGATGCTGCTGGCTGGGAACCACGTGACCGGCCAGACAGTGAGGCTGCGGGTTTCCCTCAGGTCAGGCCCAGGAGCAGGAACCTTGTGGTTGCTTTCTACCCCTAACTGTCCTTTTCACTCATGGCCCTGCGACTGGGAAATCTGTAAAGTAATGCAGGATGGTCCTGGGCCAATATTACCTCTGTGGTCCCTGCACCTCAGGCCTCCATGGGAACCCGGATGCTGGGTCCTGAAATGTACTAGTGACAGCACCCAATGGCCACTTCATGATGAAACCACCCCATCCAGACCAGAGAGTATTGGATGATAGAAAGACACGCAGAGACGTGCAGGGCGAGTGATTTATTGAAGCAAGATGTTGAAACCTTTACATTTTCTGGGAAGATCAGGTCACATGGAACGTCAGAGGTCCTTGTGTGTAAGATTCTTTTTAACCTAGGATTCACATGTGGACACTATATTCATCTGAAATAGGAGAAGAGAGAATCAGTAGGTCAGTCATGCTGCTCCCGGACATGACACGTTTGCACAGGCTGTTGCTCAAAACCAAGAGGTGGAAGAAATATTTCAACCAGCAAAAGCATTGGAGGGCCCCAGGCAGGACAGCAGTGCGAGTGGTGAACACAGACGACCTGGTCTACTTACAACAAACCATGTGGGTCAGGAAAGAGCCATGTCCAGAGCCCGCGAAAGGGACCCCGAGGGACCCAAGAGTGGAATGGAGGAGCAGGGTGAAGAGCAGCCCAGGATTTGCTTTCTCTGAGCCTGAGGTCCCAGGACTGTGCTTTTTCACTCCGAGATGGACATGGGGTTGAGAGACCGGGACAGCAGTGGGAGGGCGCTGGGTAGTTCTGCTTTCAGATTTCCAGCCTGGAAGTGTGGAAATTCACCATGAGGGCACATGTGCTTCTCTGCTCTGAGCACCCAGGTATCATGGAAAATGCATAAACCTGACTTAATTCCAGCAACATTGGGCTGAGACAACTTTAAACATCTGATTTCTTCATGAAGACATGATTTAAGTGTTTCAGTTTCATATGAGGCTGCAGGAGCCATCACAGGGGGTGGCTTTATTCACGGGCAGTGATACGTGACGGGTGGGAAAGTGGGCAAAGGTACGAGGGGTGGGCCTTGGCTCTGCAGAAGCTCAGAGACCCCAGCCGGTGACCCTCCATCAGGACAGAGGCGGGGGCTAGTTCCCTCCCTCCCGCTGTCTCCCCTTCAACACTCCCACCCTCCCCATGAGATTCCCAGTGCCTGGGTCCCTGGGTGAGGGGAGCTCAGACCCCGACAGCTCCTGGGCAGGGAGGCAGGCAGCTCTGGGCGTCCAACATGGCTGCGTGGGCCCCTGGTTGTCCTCCCCCTGAGGACACTGAGGGGAACCTGGCGCCCTGGGAGGTGACCTGAGAAGAGGGATCAGGCCCAACTCTCTGTGCAGTTCAAGCTCAGCTCACAGGTGTCATGTTCTCATCCACCCTCAGGCCAGGGATCAGCCTCTCACACGTGAGCAGGGGGCACGGGCCTCCGCCTCCTGTGCCCTCACAGAGCAGATGCCAACCCTCCTCCGGGCTGTGCACTGAGCAGAAGCCTCTGTGCAGAAAGAAAAAGAATTTACCACAAAACTTTGAATTTTCTCTCGGTGAAAATAGGATATGCCGTTAGTGAATCCTTCCTTCACTCTCACCACATCCTGAGCAGCTTCTGGAGGTGGATTAAAAAACTGAAGAATGCCCTCGTAGGTGGGTACAGAATCCAAAAGGAAGCTTCTCACTGCACTAGCAAGGGATGGACACACATTTGCATTGGCTGGAACGTAAGAAAAAGAAATACAAGTGATATAAAGAAAGTCCCTTTTCCTCTCTGATGTTAGACCCGGACAGGAACCCCAGTGGTTTTATGAGCTCATCACACAATTGTGCCAATGACCATGCAAACCCTAGAAGTCCTGACTTCCTCAAGGTCACAGAGCAAGGCAGCCCTGGAAAACAGTTTGAGGGATCCCTAGTTCAGTTTTTATTCTTTCAAAAAGACACTAACTGTTATCCACATCTCTCCTGCTGTGTTGAAATTCACTTTCCCTAGATTTCAAAAACGAAGGTTTTCCTTTCCATAGAATGACACCTTCTTTGTTCTTGGATATTGAGGAAGAGGAGATTGTAGTTATCAATCTTTCAAGTGAATGGTAGAGTCAGATCTCACCAGAGATCATAGAGGGGGGAATAAATCTGGAGAGAGGTCAGGAAAACTGTTAAGTATTGGAAGATGTTCTTTGGAAACTAAATTAAACAATAGAATTATGTCATTGGATGCCGACACAGCTACAAAGTTAAAAAAATATTCGTTTAAGTTGAACACATCTGAAGCTTACACACAAAAGTATGATTGGCTCTTTTTTTGTGCAGTGATGTACAGAATTCCTCAGAGAGGGTGGGAGGTGGGAACTCAGAGTTATTTTTGACCCAAGGCAATTGTGCTGAGACCTGAAGTAACCCCTTCTCCTGGTCTGGATTCTCCATTCCCTCAGTCGTTGAGTCACCTGCAGCCTGGAAAGTGCCCTGCCAGGCTCTGATCTGACCCTAATCAGACAGCACGGGGAGGACGAGGAGGCTCTGAGAGTCAGATGAAAGAGAAAGACTCCAAAAGACTTGGGTCAGGATTGAGGGCAAGGAGACACACAAAATGGTGTCAGATGAACGGCTAGAGTTAGATCAGAGCGATGGCGATGGAGCCCTAGCGATTGCTCTGGTTCTGCTCCCATTGTGCTCGTGCTCTCAGAGGACGAGCAGGGATTGCGGGTAGAGTGCTGCTCATTGGCAGAGCCCATGGAAGATTTATTATTCAGAATCGGAGAATGCTGGCTCTCCTTGAACTAAGAACTAAAACCCTCCAGCTGTAACATTTTGTGTGTCTGAAGCTATGAGTCACCAGCTGTGGGCTCACCTGGCACCTAAAAGACCCCGGGCAGGAGACATCTGATGACTACTGGATAACGACTGGGTACTGACACCTAGAACTGGTCTCTGGACCTACTTAACGTTACTCTACTGTCGTAGCTGGTCTTGGTGGTGGCTGTGAAGCCCAGTAAGAGGAGACCTGGAGACTAAGCATTGTGTTCAAGGTCACGACGCTGCCAAGTGGCAGAACAGTGATTCACATTCCAATTTAATTCTGTCCTGTAGCTTCTGAGAACATGATCACAGACAAGGAGTGAGGCTTCATGGAGAACTCTGACATGTGCCTGCAACGCTATTTTTAAAATGAAAGTTCCAGAGTATTGGCAATTGAGTATATGAACCCTGAGCTTTGGGGGACTGGATCACAAGAAGTGGAAAAGGTTTGAATTGGGATCTGTTCACCCCCTTTCCCAAATAAGTCATGTAGTTCAGAACAGGTAACTTACCAGGGCAGATGCCAGTCTGGTTAGCAATGATACTCACCCTCGTAGCAGCAAAAGGCCAGAGTGACCAGCAGGACAGGGAACGGCCTCATGGTTTCTTTTGCTTTGAGTTTTCAGCTTTCGCAAAAATTGAGCAATTACAGGAGCTGGACTCAGGAGCCTGGGAGCCCAGGGCTATTTGTACCTAGTGAGCCTCCCTGGTCCTGCCACAGAGGACGTGGCAGGTCACAAGGCCTGGCGTCCAGCCCTCCCTTCCTCCCTGAGGGCTGATGCCACCATCCATGTCACATACCTCAGTGACAGGTCAAAGCTGGGTGTTGCTGGCACCATGCTCCTCACCTTTACAGCAAAGCTTAGGTTGTAGCTTTACCAATGTACAGTCAGTGAATCGATGGGAGTCCCCCTGGAATGAAGCTCCTTAATGGAAGCTCAGTGTCTGACAAGCTCATCTTTACTTATCATCGTGAGTGGCACCGTGAAGAGGATCATCAAATATGCCCGGAATGAATGAATAAATATTAGTGACAAAGCTCTAAATCTGGTTAGTGTACAAACAATCAGTGGTTTCATATCCCAACAGAAACCAGTGCCAACAGGAAGACTACCTCCGCGAACTCACTTACTTCTCCAACACAATGTTTCCAACGACATCAAGAGAGATTTCCTATCAAATCAGTGCTAATTCGATCAAAAGAAGCCCCTGTTCACTTCCCGTGTCCAATAGGAGGATCACACGGGTCATCAGGGATCCAGCAGTAGAAGCGCCCATCGGGCAGGTCTCAGCCCCCCCGACCATAAGCGGGTGCTCTATGGACAATTCGGGGATGGGGCCATGACAGTTCTGAGGAGAGGCATTAGCAAGTAGTCTGTTACAGGGCAGCGGGCTTGACAACCACTCAGAACAGGCAGAAGTTTGACATGAAGAAATGTTGGGAGGAGGGATCCGTGGCAACAGCGTGAGGGACCAGACAGCTTAAGCCACGTGGCTTGTTGGGAACGTACAGGACGCCTGGTGGGGGAGGGAGGGCTTTGTGCCTGGAGAGACAGCATGGGCCACAGCAAGCAGTTTCCTTTGTATCTGTGGGTAATGCAGGCAGAGTGGATGGCTGAGGTCAGACACACCTGGAGTTTTGCCCTGGTGTTTCTTGCTGTTATTCAGACGTGAAGTCAAAATCACATGGGTGTTTTACATCCAGTGTCATGGCAACAATACAAAAATTCAAATTAAAATTTCGAGTGTTGGCAAGGTTGTGGAGACATAGGAGCACTTGTGTATCTTTGGTGGGCATGTGAAATGGAGCAGCCACCATGGGAAGAGTCTGAAATGCCTTCAAAATTAAAACTAGAATCACAATGTGATCGATCAGGTCCCCCTCTGAGTACAGACACAAGAGAATTGAAAGCTGGGTCTCAAACACATATTTGCACACCCATGTTCATAGCAGCATTATTCAGAACAGCCAAAGGTGGATGTAGCCCAAATGTTAGGGACAGATGATGGATAAGCAGAGTGCAGTACATACGTGTAATGGAATGCGGTTCAGCCTTTTAAAGTGAGGAAACCCTGTCACATACTACAACACGGATGAACTGTGAGGACAGGGCAATATGTACAATAAATCAGTCACAGAAAACACCGTTTTGCGATTCCTTTCCATGAGATTTGTAGAGTAGTCAAATTCATAGAAACAGACAGTAGAATGGTGGTGACCAGGGCCTGAGAGAAGGGAAAATAGAATTGTAATAAACATCAACTCAGCAAATTAACAGTGAGCTCATTACATCTGGAAACAGACCATTGTGATGCATTCTTCATACAGGTCCTTTGGGTTACAAACCTTCTGAAGCTCAAAAGAATAGTGAAAATGAGAAGTGCAGCAATATTTTTAATGCTAACTATGGTCATGCAATGTGCAAACATAATTTGTCATATTCAGTCACAGCTACAGATCGATAGCTATTACCTTCCCCGTTACAACAGTTGATCAACTAACTTGCAGAAAGTAAGAAACTTGCTCAAACTTGTACAGTCTGGAAGTCAGTAGCCCAGCTCGGGCACTGGTGGTATGTGATGGTAACACACAAAGTGGTAATTTCAGTCGGGGTGTCTGGCAGTGGTGACGTGTCCAGTTGAATGGAGATAGTTGACAGTTCAATTCTATCTCAGCTGCTTGCATCTCACTTTCTGACTCAGTTGAATTCTCTAGTTGATGACTCATCCCACTTCCTTCATCTGTCTCTTTTCAATTCCTTTTTCTTCTTTTCTTTAAAAAAAAAGATCATTTACTGACAGCAAGAAATGCTGGGGAGGATGTGGAGCAACAGGAACTCTCGTTCATTGCTGGAGGGAATGCAAAATGGTGCAGCGACTTTGGAGGACAGTTAGTCCGTTTCTTGCTACCTGCACACCATTTTACCATGTAATCCAGCCATTATACTCCCTGGGAACGTTGTCCCCCAAGTGTATGGTGCTGATGGAGCTGACAGTGGGGAAAGCTGTTCCTGCACGGACATAAATGGCATATGGGAACTGTATTTATTCTCTGCTCAATTTTTCAGTGAAGCTAAAACTGCTCTAAAAAATAAAGACTATTAAAATACAAAGGCAAACATCTAGTTGAGAACATTCTCTTCAAATGATGGGGGGAAATTAGTATAAGAAACGAATCAATCAATTGGTCATGATATGTGTAATAGATTGATCAACTATCAGAGAAATTTAAGAGAATCTACTGGAAATAATTGTTAGAACAGATAAAAGCTCACTGTGGAGCTGCCTACGAGATCAGCACAGAAGCAACAATCGCTTTCCCATCATCCTGTGTCACCCTGACATGATGCAACGAGAAAATGACATCATTGGCCACAGGGACATTAGCACAACAATAGTATGTTGCAGTTTACACAAGTGAAACACGCAGAGCTTGATGGTAAACCATGGAATTACTCCCAGATGTCACTAGGAATCTAAAATCACCAAGGCACACACCTGTTCCTGCAGGAAATGCTAGAAAACTTAATGATGTCTACTGTTCTCAAATGATTCTAGTTTCACTCCAGGCCACATAAGAATCCCAATCAGGCTGTGTAACACTGTGTTTTGAATCTGAAGTGCTGTTTGCATTTTTCACAATTAGAATGGATTCATTTTGAGCCGTGAGGAAGAGCCCGTATTTAGGGCCAGACTATCTGGGTTTAAGCTCAGCTCTGGAACTTTCCACGTGTGGGGTCTTAGCAAGGTTCCGACCCTCCCTGCCTCAGTTTCCTCACCTGTAAAATAAGGGAGATAATAATAGCCTGTGTCACAGGATGTGTGTTAGGATAAAGGACTTAATACAGGAAAAATGCTCAGCACAGGGTCTGGCAGTAAACGTCAGCCACCACAATTATGCAACACAAAGGAAAAAGAGTAGGTAATAGTCAAACAGAATAAAGCACCTCATTCCCAAAGACAAATATCAAACTGAGTCTAACCGACTCAGCCAACGAGGAATGTTTATTTATCCTAAGGGCTAACAAAGTGTGCTTCTGAATTTGGCTGTGGTTCTGTTGAGTTTTCTCTCAGTTAAGAGAGAAAAATGAGATAGTTACTTTTCTTTTTTTTTTTTTAAATTTATTTTTGACATTTCTTTTTTATTTTATTTTAGATAGTTACTTTTCAATCATCTCATTTTTGTTTTGTGATCACATGTAAGTGACTGTTACTGTGATTTCCAAATCTTAAATACTGAATATTGGAACTGAGGGTAGAGGAGGGTGGTGAGTGGGGGGAGGTGTTATTCATCCCGAGGCACAGGGCCTCTGGTCTCCTGTCCTCAGCAGGATGCACTGGGGACAAACATCCTTTTGGCTGAGGTGGAATCCCAGGGCTTCTCCAGGGGTTTGTCTGACTGGTTAACACTTATGTGGGTTGGAAACTAGGAGGACATCACTTCTGGATCTTCCTGACCACGTATACTTTTACAATATGTCTCATCTGGTTACACTTGTTCTCATTTGCAATGTCCCCTCTCAGGAACATTCTAGTTCCGGTTTCCAAAGACAGAAAGCATGCACGTCACCCATCACGTCTTATACAGCATTGACTCTACGTGTACAAATGCCTAGATATCCCCCAAATAATCCAAAGTAATATTTTGAGGTACAAAAAACTTTTTCTACAGAGAGTGGCTTCTCATTCCGTGTTTTAAATAACATCACAGGAAGACCTAAACACCCGAGGCAGAGAAATCATTAAAAATAATTTTAAGTGACAGATCACAGTGTCATTTTTAGCCAATTCCCCAGAGGAACCCAAAGAATCAAGTGCCATCGCTGCCAGAAACTCATTCTTGTCACATCTGGACAATCATGTTCAAGTATTTTAAGAATTTACATCTATAAAGATGAAAAAGATGAAAATTGCCTCATCTTAACAGTAAGTAATATTATCGGTAGATTTATAAAATCAAGCAGACCTTATCCATCTCACTAAGAGATGTATTTATCAATAACATTTTACTTCATATATTTAAGAAGTATCAAAAATTGAAATATATCTGTTTATCCAAAGCAGTGAGCATCTCCGATGGTGCCCAGATCAGCAATGCCCCTTATCTCACAAACTCCATCAGCCATGTTATTATTCCTTCCATTTCCCTTATGCAGGCGTGAGCCCAGCAGATTATGCCCTGAGCTCCTCAGGGAAACTTGTGGGCTGATGGAGCCACTTCTCTCTACTCCCCAGACCACCTGCCAGCAGCCCTCGTACACCCAACATGGACTCACACCACTTGCTACAAGCATGAGCTGCAACGGGAGGCCCACGACATGGATAGGCCGGGGGCATCAGAGATTGTTTCCTTCACCTGTTGGCCAACTCTTGCCATAACTCAATTGTTCTGTGATGGCTAAGTCTCCTTCTGTGTCGTACATATGGAAAAAAGGAAGAAGAAAAGCAGCAATGCTTGGTTTCCTTTAGAATTTTGCAGTAGTTACTCGGTGTGTGCAGTGCCCTCCTTGTGCCTTTCCTAATGCTGGGGATCCAGTCCACATGTAGCCTTAGCATCGTCTCTAAATCTCTCTCATTGTAGATCTGCCACGCTTAGTGTGTAAGTCGTGAGACGTAAGACCTTACAGGAATCTTCCTTACCTAGCATTGCCTAATACACGGCTATTGACCAATAAAGCCTATGTGTTGGTTAGTTCATGATTATAAATATTATGCTAATTAAGTCATCTTTATCATGGCGTAAGCTATTATCTTTTACCAGCTATTAATTTTTCTATGAGTAAGAAAAATAACCTACGTCAGGCTGCAAAATACAGACGAGCCTCTGTAATATACTCAGTGGTATTGTAACAGCTTTATTTGATGTCAGAGGATAGTAGACTTGGGAGGTATCACTTAGTGAGGGGTATAAATGTCTAATCATTATGATGTTTTGTCCACCTGAAACTAATGTAAAAAATTCTTGGAAGGAGAACTGATTCTGGGTGGTGAACACACAATGGGATTTATAGATGATGTAATACAGAATTGTACACCTGAAATCTATGTAATTTTACTAACAATTGTCACCCCAATAAATTAAAAAAAAAATTTAACAGCAAAAAAAAAAATTCTTAGAAAGGAAGAAAAAAATGAAAAAAAATCAAGCGTCTTTAGATTAAATCACTGTGGGCCAGATAGGGTCTATATTTCTTTAGTTCAGAGTTTCTTTGTCTTACTCATCTCTATTGCTAGAACAGAAGGTCCAATTCGGGCTGCTAAGCAGGGTGTCGGATGATGGAGGCTTAATGGATGAACAGAAGTTGTGTAAGTCATCAAGGTGTTACATAGAACAAGGGTGGGGATCACGGTCATTAACACAGGAGAGAGCGCTGGGCGAGGGGCCCCTCTCCTAGGACTCCCCACCTTCACAAAGGTACTGAGCATCAACTGCATGGCGTCCCAGCCTTCTGTGCCCATGAGCCCAAACCTCAGGAAACACTCTGTGCTCTCGTGAGTGTGATCGTTTCGGTGCAAACCAATGAATACATGCATACACACCTGTTTTATCACTTTAACACCCCCAGATCTAGTTGTTCTCCACCCCTTGTGGGCTGTTCGGGAAAATTCCATAATCATGGTCCTTCCTTTATCATACGGCTCATACAGTCTTGATCCTCAGTGCCCACAAGTCCTTCTGGGAGCCATGTTGCTTTGAGCCTCAGGGTCACTGAGATCGTTGCAAACCCTCATAGAGAAGGCTTTGCACAGCAATTCAAGGAAATCATTCACATGCCTCCAGTCCCCAGGGCTCGGGTCCATCTCACTCCCCCACCTTTCACAGTGATCGCTGTACCCCACAGAGTACATGTATCACACAATGTAAGTCAGTTCATGCTGCAGCTTCCATGTCTTGGCTGATGGTTCTTTTGTAGAATCTGCACTCTGGAATCCACCTTCTCTTCAATTCCATTGCAACGTTTCCCTCATGACGATCCTTTGAGTGGGTCGTCCCCGTGACCACTTCTTACAATCATGGTCATTCACTCATGAACTTCTTCTTGGACACACATTTTTTGTCAAGCACTGCTCTTAGAATTGAGATACATCAGTGAGGAAAACAGACAAAAATCCCTCCCCTCGGGATGCTTTTATTTCATCTAAGGGAGAGAAATAATGACCCCAATAAAGAGGTAAATCAAAAAGTATAGGGGGTGGCTGGTTAGCTCAGTTGGTGAGAGTGTGGTGCTGGTAATACCAAAGTTGACCGTTCGATCCCAGCATGGGCCAATGTGAGCTGCACCCTCTTAACATTTCAGCCTAAACCTGAAGGAGGTGAGGGAGAGCGTGTGAGGCATCTGGGAGATGAGTATTCCAGGAGGAATGACACTCCAGGGTCTGGTCCTAGAGCTCTGTTTAGGTTTTACATAAATAGGTGTCGTCATAAATTACTCTAGGGACCAATATTCCAGGAAACAAAAAATTAAGATCCTGTTGGCCAACCTATGCGAGATGCTAAAAGGTGGTGGTCCTGAAATGTAGCCTGCATTTGAGTCACCTAGAGATCCTGCTAAGACAGCTTCTTGGGACCGCCCTTGAGTTTCTTATCAGCTGATCTGCATTGAGGTCCAAGAGGTTTCGTTTCAAACGAGCTCCCAGGTGATGCTGACGATGCTGGTTTGGGAGGAACATATTTTGAGAAACAGTGTAATGGGGCCACCTGCCCATCTCCCCAAGATGTGTCTTGTGAGTGTGAGTGTTTGGCTCCAAAAACAAGCAAGGGACTTGGGGGATGTAAATGGTCTAAAGAAACCACCACTACTTATCGCCATATTTGAAGCTCAGCAGAGCAGGAACTGTTCATTACCTTCCATTTGGAGTGTGTCCCCAAACTTGAGGTTGTGTCCCAATGGTACTCGGACAGGATTCCAAACATTATGAGCTGCATGCGTAGGGCAGGGTACGCAGGAAAAAATTTATGGACGTTCAGAAGTAAACCAGTCATTTCAGGTATCTTCCTTCCTTCTTCTTCTTAGGTTTTGAACAAGAGGGATGACATAGGACCATCGCTCATGGCAAGAGTTGGTGAACAAGATGAAGGAAACAATGTCTGATGTCCAGCAGCCTTTTCCACGTCATGGGCCTCCTTTGGCAGCTCACTGTTTGTAGAAGAAGTGTGAGCCCGCGTTAGGTGAACGAGGGCTGCTGGCAGGTGGTCTGTGGAAGCAGTGAGTAGCACTGCTTCAGCTCACATGATTCTTGATGAACCTCCACAGGGTATGGGCACAGAATGGTGCACCGATGGGAGAATCTACAAAGGATAACAAAATGGGATAAAAGTGAACTGCTTTAAAATATCACCAGAAGCCTGTGTTTCTAAACCGTCTCACTGATGACACACTCCTCCCCGATGGACATTCTAAATGATTGTTACCTTGACTGGAGCAGACTCTTCCCAGAGGCCTGTCAATGACATGTCCTGACCACGTGCGGTCAGGAAAAATAGTCAGCACAGTGTCAGGAGGTAAATGTCAGCGATTACACTCATGCAAAAAAAACATATAGAAATACTAAGTCAAACAGAATAAATCACCTCAAACAGAAAGTCAAATATCAGAGAGTCTGTCTCTGCCAACGAGGAATGCTTATTTATCCTGAATGCTAACTGAGTGTGCTTCTGTATTGGCTCTGGTTCCATAGTGATTTTCCTCAGTTAAGATAAGATCACTACATCTCAATCACTAAATGTACTGTTTCATGATCTCATCTGAGTCACTCTTATTATGATTTTAAGATCCTAAATACTGGATTTTGGAACTAAGGCTGAGGAGGGTGATGGGTGGGGATAGGAACCACTTCCCCCAGGCACACAGGGTCTCTGGACTCCTGTCCTCAGCAGGATGTGCTGGTCACACATGTCTCTTCTGGCTCAGGTTGACATCCCATGAATTCTTCTGGCCTTTAGTCTTCAATCTGGTCAACCATTCCAGGGGGGTAAAAACTTTTAAGGAACCACTTCTAGATGGTAACATCCAATATACTTTACCCCATACATTCGTTGGCTCTCACTGACCCTCGTTTCCAGCGTCCACTTCCATCATCACTCCTGCTCCAATTTACCAAACACAGAGACAGACCATCCTCCATCAGAATCTCTATACAGAACACGGACTCTGCATGTACAAACCTTGAGACTTCAAAAAACAATTTAAGTACATTTTGGTGCAGGAAATGTTTTCAATAGAAAGTAATTTCTACTCACCTGTCTTTATAAAATCAAAAGGGGACCTAATTTAGCCATGGATTATAACGTATTAAAATATGTTACAGTGATTAATTGTAGTGACATAGTATTTACCCTATAGCTGAAAGGAATTCAAAGAATCAGGTGACACAACCACTACAAACTCATTCTTTTTGTATCTGCATATTGATGTGACAAGTGTTTTCAGAATTTACATGCTTAAGGTGGAAAACATGAACAAAATTTCCTCATTTTAGTAATAAGTGATGTTATCCACGGATATATAAAATGAAAGCCTCTTTCTGCTCACAAAGAGATGTATTTATCACTAACATTTTACATCACAAAATTAAGAAATATCAAAATTGTGTCTGTCAGGGGTTCACCCAAAGTTGTGAGCATCTGTACTGGTACCCAAGTTACCTCTGTACTCTATGTTATCAACCCCAAACCCACTTTATTCTTTCTTCGCTTCCCATAGGGCACAGTGATCCTAGGTGAATTATGCCAGGAGGTTCATCCGGTGAACGTGTGAGCTGATGCACAGCTACTCGCTGCTTCCACAGACCACCTGCCAGCAGCCCTCGTCCACCTAACGCGGGCTCACACTTCTTGCTACAAGCTGTGAGCTGCCAAGGAGGCCCATGACATGGGAAAGGTTGATGGACATCAGGCATTGTTTCCATCGTCTAGTTCACCAACTCTTGCCATGAAGCAATGGTCTTATGTTATCTCTTTTTTTTGTCACAACCTAATAAGAAGAAGGAAGAAAAATACCCGAAATGACTGGTTTACTCCTGAGCTTCTGTAACATTTCTCCTGTGTGCCCCTCCCTAGGCATGCAGTTCATAGTGCTTGGAATCCTGTCCGGGTAACACTGAGATGCAACCTAGAGTTTGGGGACACTCTCCGTGTTGAAGAAAATGTATATTTCCTGCTCTGCAAAGCTTCAATGTGTGGCGATAAGTAGGAGTGATTTCTTTAGTCCATTTACATCCCCCAGACCCCATCCTTGTGTTTGGGTCGTAACCTCAGACTCGCAGGACACATCTTGGGGAGAGAGGTGGGTTACCCCCATCACTGCTTCTCGAATTATGTTCCTCCCAAACCAGCAATGTCAGCATCACCTGGGAGTTTGTGTGAAACACAACTTGTTGGACCTCAATGCACATCTACTGATGAGAAAGTCAAGGATGGGACCAAGAAGCTGTCTTAGCAGGACCTCTAGGTGACTCAGATGCGGGCTAGTATTCAGAACCACCACCTTTTATCTCGCATAGGTTGGCCAAGAGAAGCTTAATTTGTTGTTTCCTGGTATATTGGTCCATGGAATAATTTATGATGACACCTATTTATGTAAAAACTAAAGAGAGTCCAGACCCTGGAGAGTCCTTCCCCCTGGAATACTCATCTCCCAGGCGCCTCGCACTCTCTCCCTCACCTCCTTCAGATCTGGGCTGAAACATCACGACTTAGTGAGCCCTTCCCTGTCCGTCCTAATTAAAATCGCACCCCCACCCTTCCTCCTCTCCTTATTTTCCTCTGTGGTATTTATCACCTCCCAATATACTTTTTTTTTTTTTTAATTTTATTTTATTAAATTTATTGGGGTGACAATTGTTAGTAAAATTACATAGATTTCAGGTGTACAATTCTGTATTACATCATCTATAAATCCCATTGTGTGTTCATCACCCAGAGTCAGTTCTCCTTCCATCACCATATATTTGATCCCCCTTACCCTCATCTCCCACCCCCCACCTCCCCACCCCCCTTACCCTCTGGCAACCACTAAACTATTGTCTGTGTCTATGAGTTTCTGTTTCTCATTTGTTTGTCTTGTTCTTTTGTTGTTTTTGGTTTATATACCACATATCAGTGAAATCACATGGTTCTCTGCTTTTTCTGTCTGACTTATTTCGCTCAGCATTACTCTCTCAAGATCCATCCATGTTGTCACAAATGTTCCTATATCATCTTTTCTTACCGCCGAATAGTATTCCATTGCGTATATATACCACAACTTCTTTATCCATTCATCTATCGAAGGACATTTTGGTTGTTTCCATGTCTTGGCCACTGTAAACAAAGCTGCAATGAACATTGGAGCACACGTGTCTTTATCTCTAAATGTTTTCAGATTTTTTGGGTAGATCCCAGGAGAGGGATTGCTGGGTCATATGGCAATTCTATTCATAATTTTTTGAGGAACCTCCACACTGCCTTCCATAACAGCTGCACCAGTCTGCATTCCCACCAACAGTGTATGAGGGTTCCTTTTTCTCCACAGCCTCTCCAACATTTGTTACTATTTGTCTTGTTGATGATAGCCATTCTGACTGGGGTGAGGTGATATCTCATTGTCGTTTTTATTTGCATTTCTCTGATGATTAGTGATGTTGAGCATTTTTTCATATGTCTATTTGCCATTTGTATGTCCTCTTTGGAGAAATGTCTCTTCAAGTCCTCTGCCCATTTTTCAATTGGGTTGTTTGTTTTTTTGTTGTTGAGTTGCATGAGTTCCTTGTATATTCTGGATACTAGCCCCTTATCGGAGGCACTGTTTGCAAAAATCTTCTCCCATTCAGTTGGTGGCCTCTTTATTTTGTCAATGGTTTCTTTTGCTGTGCAGAAGCTTTTAAGTTTCATATAGTCCCATTCGTTTATTTTCGCTTTTACTTCCATTGCCTTTGGAGTCAAGTTCATAAAATGCTCTTTGAACCCAAGGTCCATAAGTTTAGTACCTATGTTTTCTTCTATGCGGTTTATTATGTCAGGTCTTATGCTTAAGTCTTTGATCCATTTTGAATTAACTTTGGTACATGGTGACAAATAGCAGTCCAGTTTCATTCTTTTGCATGTGGCTATCCAATTCTCCCAGCACCATTTATTGAAGCGGCTGTCTTTGCTCCATTGTATGTTTTTAGCTTCTTTGTCAAAAATTATCTGTCCATATTTATGTGGTTTTATTTCTGGGTTCTCAATTCTATTCCATTGGTCTATGTGTCTGTTTTTCTGCCAATACCATGCTGTTTTGATTATTGTAGCCCTGTAGTACAAGCCAAAGTCAGGAAGTGTGATACCTCCATTACTGTTCTTTTTACCTAAGATTGCTTTGGCTATTCGGGGTCTTTTGTGGTTCCAAACAAATCTGATGATTTTTGTTCTATTTCTTTAAAATATGCCATTGGGATTTTGATGGGGATTGCATTGAATCTGTATATTACTATGGGTAATATGGCCATTTTAACTATGTTGATTCTTCCAATCCATGAGCACGGAATGTCTTTCCATTTCTTTGTGTCTTCTTCAATTTCTTTCAAAAATGTCTTATAGTTTTCAGCATATAGGTCTTTCACATCCTTGGTTAAGTTTATTCATAGGTATTTTATTCTTTTTGCTGCAATTGCAAAAGGAATTGTTTTTTGTATTTCTTTTTCTGAGATTTCATTGTTAGTATATAGGAAGGCAATGGACTTTTGTACGTTGATTTTGTAGCCAGCAACTTTACAGTATTCGTTGATTGTTTCTAATAGCTTTTTGGTGGAGTCTTTAGGGTTTTCTATATATAGCATCATGTCATCTGCAAAGAGTGATAATTTAACTTCTTCATTCCCAATTTGGATGCCTTTTATTTCTTTCTCTTGCCTGATTGCTCTGGCAAGGACTTCCAACACTATGTTGAAAAGCAGAGGTGATAGAGGACATCCCTGTTGTGTTCCTGAATGTAGAACAAAGGGCTTCAGTTTTTCTCCATTAATTATGAGATTAGCAGAGGGCTTGTCATATATGGCCTTTATTATGTTAAGGTATTTTCCTTCTATACCCATTTTATTAAGTGTTTAATCATAAATGGATGTTGTATCTTGTCAAATGCTTTTTCTGCATCAATTGATATAATCATATGATTTTTGTCCTTTATTTTGTTTATGTGATGTATCACATTGATGGATTTGCGGATATTGAACCATCCTTGTGCCCCGGGGATGAACCCCACTTGGTCGTGATGAATAATCTTTTTAATGCATTATTGTATTCGATTTGCTAGAATTTTATTTAGGATTTTTGCATTGGTATTCATCAGAGACATTGGTCTGTAGTTTCCCTTTTCTGTGCTGTCCTTACCAGGTTTTGGTATCAGGGTAATGTTCGCCTCATAAAATGAGTTAGGGAGTACTGTCTCTTCTTCAATTTTTTGGAAGAGTTTGAGCAGGATTGGTATTAGATCCTCTTTGAAGGTTTGGTAGAATTCACTAGTGAAGCCATCTGGTCCCGGACTTTTGCTTTTGGGAAGGTTTTGGATGACTGATTCAATTTCGTTACTGGTGATCGGTCTGTTTAGATTTTCCAGTTCTTCATGGTTCAGCCTTGGAAGGCTATATGTTTCTAAGAACTTGTCCATTTCTTCTAGGTTGTTGAATTTGGTGGCATATAGTCCTTCATAGTATTCTTGGATGATCCTTTGTATTTCTGTGGTGTCCGTGATAACTTCCCCTTTTACGTTTCTGATTTTGTTAATCAGTGTCTTCTCTCTTTTTATCTTAGTAAGTCTAGCCAAGGGTTTGTCAATTTTGTTAATCTTTTCAAAGAACCAGCTCTTTGTCACATTAATTTTTTCTTTTTTTTTTTTTTTAAATTAAATTTATTGGGGTGACAATTGTTAGTAAAATTACATAGATTTCAGGTGTACAATTCTGTATTACATCATCTATAAATCCCATTGTGTGTTCACCACCCAGAGTCAGTTCTCCTTTCTATTGTCTTTTTGTTCTCTATTTCATTTAGTTCTGCTCTAATTTTTGTTATTTCCTTTCTTCTGCTGACCTTGGGTTTTACTTGTTCTTCTTTTTCTAGTTCTTTAAGGTGTAACATGAGGTTATTTATTTGGGAGTTTTCTTGTTTCTTGAGATAGGCCTGTAATGATATAAATTTCCCTCTTAAAACTGCTTTCGCTGCATCCCAAAAATTTTGGTAGGATGTATTTTCATTGTCATTTGTTTCTATGTATCTTTTGATCTCTCCTCTAATTTCTTCTTTGACCCAGTCCTTCTTTAAAAGTATGTTGTTTAATCTTCATGTATTTGTGTTTTTTCCCGCTTTCTTTTTACAGTTGATATCCAATTTCAAAGCCTTGTGATCAGAGAATATGCATGGTATGATTTCAATCTTCTTAAATTTGTTGAGACTGATTTTATGTCCCAATATATGGTCTATCCTTGAGAATGTTCCATGTACACTAGAAAAGAATGTATAGTCTGATGTTTTAGGATGAAGTGCTCTATAAATGTCAATTATGTCCATTTCATCTAATGTGTCATTTAGGGCTACTATTTCGTTATTTATTTTCTGTTTGGATGATCTATCCATAGCTGTCAATGATGTATTTAAGTGCCCTAGTATAATTGTGTTTTGGTCAATTTCTCCCTTCAGTTCTGTAGTAGTTGCTTGGTGTATTTCGGTGCTCCCTGATTGCGGGCATAAATATTGATGACTGTTATGTCTTCTTGTTGTACAGTCCCCTTCACCATTATGAAATGTCCATCTTTATCTCTTGTTATCTTTTTCACCCTGAAGTCTGTTTCATCTGATATCATTATGGCTACACCTGATTTTCTCTGGGTACCATTTGCTTGGAGTGTCAATTTCCACCCTTTCACTTTGAGTCTATGCTTGTCCTTGTAGCTGAGATGTGTCTCTTGGAGACAGCATATGGTTGGGTTTAGTTTTTTGATCCAATCTGCTACTCTGTGCCTTTTTATTGGTGAGTTCAGTCCATTTACATTTAGGGTGATTATTGATATGTGAGGATTTCCTGTCATTCTATCTTTAGTTTTCTGGTAAGGCTGTGTGTCCATTGTTTCCTTGCCTTTTTGTTGTTGTCTATTATTTCTGTGTGGTGGTATTCTATGATGTTTCCCTCTGTTTCTTCTTTTATTTCAGTATATATTTCAGTTCTGGATTTTTTTTGAGTGGTTACCCTTAAGTTTATGTAAAAGAAAGTTTGATATTTAGAGTATTCCATTTTCTTCAGCACGCTTACTTCTCCATTCCCATATTCTGGTTCAGGCCTTTACTCTCCCCCTTTTTGAGTTTTGGTTGCCACAAATTGTCCCTGTTGATGGTGGTTGAATAGCCTCCTTTAGTATTTCTTGTAGTGCAGGTCGTGTATTAGAAAATTCCCTCAGCTTCTGTATGTCTGGAAAGGTCTTTATTCCTCCTTCATATCTAAAGGATATCTTTGCTGGATATATTATTCTTGGCTCATGATTTCTCTCTTTCAATAGTTTGAATATTTGGTTCCACTCCCTCCTGGCTTGTAGAGTTTCTGCTGAAAAATTTGATGATAATCTAATGGGCTTTCCTTTGTAAGTTACCGTCTTCTTTTCCCTGTCTGCCTTGAGGATTCTTTCTTTGTCATTGATTTTAGACAGCTTCAATACAATGTGCCTTGGAGAAGGCCTGTTGGAATTGAGGTAACTATGTGTTCTATTTGCTTCTTGGATTCGAGGGTCCAGTTCTGTCCACAAATTTGGGAAGTTCTCATCGACAATTTGTTTGAATATATTCTCTGTTCCCTTCTCTCTTTCTTCTCCTTCTGGTATGCCCATTATTCTTATATTGCTCTTTCTGATGGAGTCAGAAAGTTCTTGTAGAGTTCTTTCATTTCTTTTAAGTCTCAAGTCTCTTTCTTCTTCTATCTGTGTCATTTCCAGGTTTCTATCTTCGATGTCACTGATTCTTTCCTCCATCTGGTCAACTCTACTACCTAAGCTGGTTATTTCATTCTTAATTTCTTCTATTGAGTTCTTAATCTGCAGAAATTCTATTTGGTTCTTTTTTAAGATTTCAATCTCTTTCGTAAAATGCTCATGCTGTTCTTTGATTGAGTTTCTGAGTTCATTTAACTGCCTATCTGTGTTTTCTTGTATCTCGTTGAGTCTTTTCAGAACTGCAATCTTGAATTCTCTGTCATTTAAGTCACATATTTCTGTATCTTTAAGTGCTTTCTCTGGAGATTTTCACTTTCTTTCTGAGCTATCTTGTTGCCTTGGTTATTCATGGCGATTACTGGTTTACTATTTCTCTTCCTAGACATCTACAGGAGTGACTTCTGCAACAGGTTGATAGGAAGAGGTCTTTCATTTGTTTTCCGGTACTTGTTGGTAGAATGTTTTATTATTTCTCCAACTGCAATTTATTTTTCTTCTCCCACACGGTAGTGCTATGTTTTCTCTGCACTATTCCTGCTTCTCACACAATGGGGGGATTCCCTGGGAGACGGGCTTCTCCTCTGTTAATAGTTCATCTAGGTCACAGGGCGCAGTGTCCCGGTGGGTATGCGGAGAGCTTTTGATGTTCCAAAGCTCTTCCAGCTCCTGATTCAGAGCCCGTATGTTTCAGCAGTTCTGTTTACTCCTGTAGGTGATTTCAGTCGGTAGTGGGCCTCTTCGACTTGCCTGTCTGCTGTGCAGGGAGTCCTTTGTGGAGTTTTTGTTGTTTGATTCTTTGTAAATTCCAGGGGAGCTTTACAGAGGCTCACCTCACGCTGCAATTTTTCCGGAAATCTCCCCAATATACTTTTAATTTATCTCTTTACTTGCTTCATTATTTTTCTCCCCTTGATAAAATATAAGCATCGTGAGGGAAGGGATGTTTGTCTGTTTTCCTCACTGATGTATCCTGATGCCAAGAGCAGTGCTTGGTACAAAATGTGTGTCCAACAAGAAGTTCATGAGTGAATGACCATGATTGTAAGAATTTGTCACAGGAGGACACAGTCAAAGGATGGACAGTGAGGCAAACGGCTTCCTGGAGGGTCGGGTTGGAGATGAGGAGGAAGTGGCAATGGAATTGAAGAGAAGATGGATTCCAGAGTCCAGATTCTACAAAAGAACATCAGCCAAGAAACAGAAGCTCCAGCATGAACTGACTTACATTGTGTCATATATTTACGCTCTGGGTACAGAGATCACTGTGAAATGTGGGGGAGGGAGATGGACCCGAGCTCTGGGGGCGGGAAGCATGTGAATGATTCCCTTCAATTGGAGAGCGAAGTCTTGTCTGTGAGGGGACCCAACAATCCCAGTGACCTTGAGGCTCAATGCAATAGGGCTCCCAGAAGGACTTGTGGGCACTAAGAATCAAGATTGTATGAGGCTTATGATGGAGGAAGAAAACCATAATTATGGAATTTTACCTAACAGCCCACAAGGGATAGGGAAGTGATAGATCTGAGGATTTCAAAGGGATGAAGCAGGTGTGTATGAGTCCTGTTCATTGATTAACACATAAATGACCACACTCATGGGAACACAGACAAACAAGCGTTTTTCCTGAGGTTTGGGGTTATGGCGCAGAGGGGTATAGTAAGTAACTTTGTAATGATAGATTTTAACAACCCAGTTGAGGATATAGATCCAATCTTAGGATGCAGACAGGATTCATCCCTGCCCTGCCTGAGCCCCCTTTCTCGCTGGCTGTTCCCCTCCCTGCACACTCGGGCCAGGGACACAGAAAGCCCGGCCATGGTGAGCAGGGCTCAGCACGGACACAAGGACTGAAGGACATATGGGAACTTGAGCTTGTCGCAGCCACCAGGACCTTGGGCCTGAGCAAGGCAGAGATCGTCCCAGAAGATGGGGTGAGAGGGGAGGAAAATCAGTTTCCAGAGAAGGGTCGATGTTGGGCTACAGGTGGTGAGGAACAGCGTGCTGCTCAGAGTCTGCAGTCCTGCCCCTGTGAGCTCTTCATGAACAATGTGTTTGGGTGTGTGTGTGTGTGCGAGCACACGCGTGTGTGGTGTGAGTCTCTCTAAAGCCTCCATTTTCATCAGATCACAAGAAAAGAACTTTAGGTTTGCAGATACTTTATTGACATGAAAATGTATTTGAGGTTTCAACGATTGTCTTGCAGTTTGCAGATCAAAAGACAAAAAAAAGAAACATAAGTTGTGGTTTCTACCAATAGACACTCCGTTATGATCATTCTCTGTAGTCATCTGAGCCGAAGGTTTGTGGAAATTTAATAGTCAGCACACTGCTCACTGGTATATATTCTGTCCTGGAAAACAAAACAGAGACATCACCTCCATTCCAATTCCTCATAAGAGGAATATCTGGAAAACCAAACATTTCTTTTATTGTTTTCCTGGATTTGTCTACACACATCTGACATTCAAGAAAAATAGCACTGGAAGTAAAATCAGAATGACCTCGTCATTTATTCTATTGTTCAGGAGACATTGATTGATACCTAAGAGGACTGGTATTTCCAGGTCTCTCCAACCGCAGCCCCAGGGGTCCCTTTAATAATTTTATCTGCATGTTTCCTGTTCTTTGAAATAACATATCTAACAAAATTATGCAGTGTTACCAGTTTTCAATATTTCGTCTCAAATACAATGACATGTGAAGTTTTAGAGCTCCTGTATGACCTTACATGTTAGAAATACAGAACACAATCTGATGCCTCCACCATATCCTTTGTGGGCCACAAAATATCGGAGATGTGCACGCCGACATAGTTGTCTAATCTAGGGTTTTATTTTATTTATTTCATAGGGGAATATTGGGGAACAGTGTGCCTCTCCAGGGCCCATCAGCTACAAGTCATTGTCCTTCAATCTAGTTGTGGAGGGCGCAGCACAGCTCCAAGTCCAGTTGCCATTTCAGTCTTTAGTTGCAGGGGGCCCAGCTCACTATCCTACCCCTGAATTGAACTAGGAACCTGGTTGTTGAGAATTTGTGCTCTAACCAACTGAGCCATCCGGCTGCCCCTCCGAAAGCACAGCGGCAGCTAGTTGTTCAATCTAGTTGTGGAGGGCGCAGTTCACAGCCCCATGTGGAAATCGAATTGGCAACCATATTGTTCAGATCTAGCATTCTAACCAACTGAGCTATCCGGCCACCCCTAATCTAGGTTTTTAAAGAAAATTTTCCTACACATCAGTTCACTTTTTAAAAGATGGAATTATGTTAAATGCATGTGACATAAATATTACCATTTTCAGTACACAGTTTAGTAAAGAATATTCCCTTTGCAGAGCAACCAGACCACAGGACGTCTGCATCTCGCTAAAGTGCAACTCCACACCCGTTAAACACTCCCAATTTCCTCACCACCCAACCCTGGAATCCACTACCCTACCTTCTCATTCTAAGACATCGGCTGCTCTAGAAAACTGATAGAAGTGGAGTCATGCTATATGTGTCTTTTGTGACTCGCTTTTTTTTTTTTTATCATGTCTTCAAGGTTGTTTCATGTGATCCCTGTTTCAGAATCTTCTTAGTGACGTACACTTATATGTTTGTGCTTTGGCAATGCTTTAAATTGTCTACACTGGAATGTCTTTAATGTTGCATTAGGATACGGAAAAGTCTCAGTAAAAACTAAACAAATCTGTCATAATTAGAAAGATTATCTCATTGTTCAACTACTGATTTTAGTTTTAAACAATTCCCTCACCCTGGTGGGTTCATGCCCACGATCTGCATGTGTCATTCATGGGCCTTTAATTAATGGCCAGGGATTCAGTCTTTTATACTAACAAATGTGGATTGCTTGAAAGGGCACTTTAGATTGTGTGGATAAGATGTGTGGAACAATTCTTAAAACACATTTTCTGGACTCTATTAGAAAGTCTTTAAAATGTTTTACTATTTGATCTACAAACAAGAAAAATTTATTAATCTGATCACTCGTACAAGTGAAGGAAGGTCTTCTTAATAATCAGATATTTTCTAAGCTGACGATTAGGGGAGCTTTTGCCCAAGCTTTTTTCCCCTCTAGGTGCTTTTCATTTATCACTCACTAAAGATTCCACAAAATAAAGAGACAGAGCAGCACTGAACCTTGGATGGCTTTCTTGGTGTGATAGTGTTATTCACACTCACCAACAGTGAAAGTCAGTGAAACAAAGCATGGTCGACACTTGTTCTGGCATAATTAGTGACAAACGTAGAGGCTGCTTGTCTCTGTCGAGTGGATTGAAAACACTTAAAGAAGAAATTGAAATTACCATCATCAGTTGGATGTTGTCCAGAGTTCCCTCATCGTGGCTAAGAAAACATTGCTTCAGTAGCTTTAGGGCCTTTGCAGTGGTTTCACCACTTATAAAGGGTTCTTGTTCCACGAGATACTGATCCACGTCCAATTCAGGAGAGATTGTATCACTGATAAATTCCTCAAGGCGCGGGCAGCCAGAACCTGGGATGAAAGCATGCAAAAGTGGGCTCACTTACAGAGGTATGAATTCCTTTATGGGCACAGCTAGGGTCTTTGTGATCTTACATCCCAGGAGAGACGCACATTCAGAAAGATTATTGTCAACGGTCTTGAGTTCTCACATCTAGGAGAGTAAACTCAGGATCTGGGATTTCCTTCAAGGCCTGAAACATCTGCCTCCTTGCACCCCCTTCCTGGCTTCCACAGCCCAGAGAAGCCAAACACATGAAAACGAGGACCCTGGAGAAATGAGAGGCTGTGTGCTGGGCTGTGGGGAACAGGAGGCCGTCCACATGGGCCCTGACAACACCCTGCAAAGCGAAGCCCGCCCTCCGGGTCAGTGCTCACCTGCAAAGCAGCAGAGGGGGAGGGCGATCAGCATGAGGACGGTCAGCAGCTTCATGGCGCAGCAGTGGCTGTGGGGTGGTGCCTGCGGTGTGGCAGAGAGGAAGGAACTCACTTTGGAGCTGAGGGCCCTGAGCTCCTCCTTTTATGCTCCTGGGGCCACCGTGACCCCTCCCCCCAGCGAGGGGAGGAGTCACAGGATGAACCTGGTGGCCACCGTGATCCCTCCCCCCAGCGAGGGGAGGTGTCACAGGATGAACCTGGCGCTGGGCCAGGAAACCACAGCGGGAAACACACAGAACCTAGTCACCCTGATCTCTGTTCATAGAAACCAAGGAGACTGACTTTTTGAACCAAAAACGACTTTGGAACAGAAATAATGGCACACGAAAGTAGTCGCAATAAATGCAGACGTGTTTGGTAATAATAGGGCAAATTAGAACGGAGTGAGCCTTGTGTTTTATTATTAGGGTGGTCTTCATGATGTCCCCATCCTCCTTCTCCTTGTTTTCCTTCCCCTCCTCCTCCTCGTGTTGATTCTCTTTTCCTTCTCCATCTTCAAGTTACAAAAGGGTTCATATCCTGTTTCTGTCCCTCCTGCTTCACTAACTCCTGGGTGGGTGCAATACCTCATTCCGCCTCTGGGAGGCAGACTTCCCTCTCCCTCAGACAATACTCAGAGGCTGGAATGGGAAAATATTACTGTCTCGCCTACTTTAAGATTGTTTTTCACAAAGAATATCTCACTTATTTAAGTGAATTTCATGAATTTAACTATAAATTTAGAACTAAATTTCGTCCGATTTTTGTTAGCTTTTTCCCGATTTTTTTCCAGTGATTGAAAGGACGTAGTGAGAAGTAGAGAAACTGATGCTTACGGGACGCAGTGCCTGATGGCGGGCTCCTGCAGATGTGGGTTTGCGTCTTGGATGCAACATCTAACCACGCGGTGTCCCAGGTGAGTTAAAGTGCTGGGCATTCCGAGCTCCCTTTTCCCAGTTTCGAAAGTGGGCATAAGTCATATCTTGCCCGGTTTTGTAAGGATGGCAGACACTGTATGTAAAAATCCCATCACAGAACTGAAAACAGGAGCATTAGAATAATGGGAGATTCAAGCCATCCATCCATCCACCCACCGACCCATCCTTCCTGCTGTCCTTCCATCCATTGTTCACGACCGTCACGATTCTCCTATGACTGGGCTGCATGTCATACGTTCTGTTTAGGAACAAGTTAGAGCAGGGCCTGGCCCTTGTGCAGCTTACCTCTCACAGGGGAGGCAACACACACGCCAACAGTTGACTGAGAGATCCAGGGAAACTGATGGTGTGAACAATTTCCTGTAGGGCAGTAAACAACCTGTAGGGAGCCGTCCTGTAAGGAGGCCCAGACAAGCATCGGAGCAGGGACGTTTAAGCTTCGATGGTGAAATCCCGGGGAACCTCTGGGGAAGAGTGTTCTCCAGGGAGGAAACAGCAAGTACAGAGGCCCTGAGAGCACATGGCACGTGGAGAGGAAGACAAGAGAGCAAAGTGTGCCTCTAGGTGTCAAGAGAGGGACAGGACAGCTTCGTAGAATAGAAACGCCACATGGGTTTAAGCAGGAACAACACGAAGGTAACAGGAACAAGAGAAACCAATTTGGCTGAGGTTCAAGAAAAAGAAATGGGAGCGAGAGCTGAGAGATTTGTCATTGTTGCCTTATACCTGCCAATCCATTTGTTCCTCCGCGCTCTTCCCAGGATTTCACAAGGGAGTGCCTCAGCAAACTGAGGCCCGATGGAGAGATATCGTAGAAGCTTCCTTGAGCGGATGTCTCAGCAAACTGAGACCTGATGGAATAATATCGGTCCCTCCCCTTCAGTGGATCCCCTGGGATTGTGTGTGTGTGTGAAGGCAAAGTTCAAGCCGGAGCACAATGGGGACTTTCAGAAAGACAGCCAGCAGGCCACGTAACACACAGATCCTGAGATTAACAATCTTTACCTCCTTAGAAGTTAACCAATAAAAGCTATGCGTTGACCCGATTCGGGGCTCAGTCCTTGATGCTTGAGTCCCTTGTCCCCGTTTGCTCTCCATTCCTGGTTACTGTCTTTCTTAACCCTGCGCTGCCCTTCTCGCTTCCCACAGCTCTTGTCATGCAGGACGCGCCATCTCAGTACTTAATTCCCTGTGAACACAGTATTCTCCATCTGGATTATTTGGGACTCATTTCTTTCCATCATTCACCTGGATCTTAAGTTGCCAAGGACAATACTGATTTAGGAAGAAGCTAGAAATAGAGAAGGTTATGTTCTTATGGGTGTCCCATCACCGGGTGACCGTTGATAGCCATCTTCGTTCCAAAGGCAAGTGAAGGACATTAGTAATGAAACAGACAACTGTCTCTTTGAATGGGATTTTATGAGGACTCTCCCTGGTGCCTCAGTCATTATGGACCAGCCCTGTCACCTGCTGACACGCTGGGCCATTCACAGCATCTTATTCAGGAAACAAAATCCCACCTCATGTCCATGAGCCCACAGTAAAGTGTGTGTCTCTTTACCTCCATGTTTTCTGCCAAGCACATGAGGACCATTCTCAGGTGAATCAAATACAATAACTCTGCTCACAAAGGCTCATGTCAAAGCATCGTTTACAAAAGCAAATGGAAGAAACCAAAAGGTGAGAATGCCTGTATTGCTGGGCTGATTTTTTCCTCCTTCCAGAAGGCACTTTGACTCAGGTCCCCAAATTCAGTTCAGAAACCAGAGCAGTGAAGTAGCCTTCGGTGTCACTGTGTGTGACATTTATTGATCACCCTCTGTGACAAACCAGATAACAGAGATTTGGACGAGGAGGTGAATTCTTCACAGATTTTACCTTGAACACCCTTGTCTCGGGTAGAGATAAATGTGAGGTAGGAGAGGATTACTTTTGGCCTGTCCTCTGGTTCATACAAGACCTGAGATAAACTCACACTGATATTTCGCTTATTTGAGGCCTTGACACCCTTAATACAAGGGGTAACGATCAATGAGAGTCATTTTTTCTCAGTGATTCACTCATTGGCACAAAACCTATAAAATTCTGAACGTACGATCCTTGAGTTTTTATTAATTGAGTTTTAGTTGTATACAACAGTCCCACTGTATATGGGGACAAGATACCCTAGATTTCTTCTGTTTCACTCATTCTGTAAAACTGGTTCTGCCTTGCACTCCTGGGTGTTGGCACATTAACCTCAGGCATGTGCTTTGGACGTGAACCTCTTCTTCCTTAAGATCAGGCCAAAGCCCACATATTGGGCGGGGAGGTGCTTTCCCCGGCCACAGACTTCAGGAAAGGCCGACGTCTTGGAGACATTTGATGTCCATTGTTCACGGTATCCAGTCCATTCCAAGCACAGGCGTCTCCCATGCCTGGGGCCACACTGGTGTGGAGATTTCACTGCTGTGTCCCTTTGCACAATGGCAATCATCCTATGGATGTCGTGAGGCCTGAATGAGTTACAGTGAGGAATCCTCAGAACAGGGCTGGGCACAGAGTAGGTGCTCCGAACATGTCAGCTCCAGCCAGTCATTTATAACCTGAGAAAGGTGTTCTGATAAACCTTGAAGGACTTCTGGGACCATATAGACCACTGAAAACTCTGCTTCTACTTCACATTCTCTAAAAGGCCTGGACTATGTTCAGACGTGAAGCAGAAGGCCTAAGTTAGGAAACAAAGCACTTTTTTGATCCATGCTTCCTGGATTCTTTTTCTGACCCCTTCCTGAAAGAGTCTTATTGAGATAATTTATCAATACATATAAGTTCCCTTTCAACAATATTCTACATACTAGTCGCCTATTGATCTTCTAAAAACCCACCTCCAACCTGTGCTACTTGTTTTTCAAATTCAGTAAAACATGAATGAGAAACAGTTGTAGAGCACTTTCGCGATGAAAGACAATGGTAATCGCCTCTTTTAATCTTCACAGCAACTCAATGAGTGAGGTGATGATGACATTTATTCACCAAACAGGGCACTTTGGAAGGTGAAAGAGGTCACTACATGGACGGAATGCCAGGACAGCAGCATGAACTGGGTTTCTCCTGAGCAAACTGAGATGTGTGGTCACCCTCCCCATGAGGTGGGCATCTCATTTCTCCCCAACTGCAGTCAATGGCACAAGAGAGGTCAAGTAACTTGACCAAGGGCACACAGCTAGGGACTGGCAGAGCCAGTAAGGGGCCAGGCTTTCTGGCTCGAGAGGCCCTCTCAACACTATCGGCCTCCTCAGCCTGACCCTTGTGGACCTTCACTGTATGGTTCACATGGATCCTATGACCTTGACCTGCATAACTGCCCTGTGTGAACTCCAGGTTGATTTCTGTGCAGGCCGCACAGTTTTCAGCTCAAGGTATTTGTTCCCTGTGATGCTCCTGCTCCACTGTCCTTGCTTCAGTCCCCCTGGGTTGACCTCCTTATGCATTCCTGACACCACATCAAAGACAGCCCGCTTCTTATGTCCTTTCCTGGCCCTGAATCTCTGGGGATCTCCTTCCCAAGACCCCATGGCTCTCTGGGTGCACGTCTCTCCTGGCAACCAGGCCCAAGCCCCTGGCTCTTTCTCCGTGTTATGGTCCTGGAGGGCGTGACCTGTGCCCTCTGGTCTTTGTGTGACAAGTGATAGAAGGTGCTTAACTAATGATTGTGTAACTGCTCATCAGGACAGATTGTGAGTTATTACATGTTTTATTCTTGGGTCTATTCCGACAGAGAATGTCATTTGAAATTGAATATCTAATGAAGGCCAGGCTCAAACCCAACACGAAGCCTAACCCAGACCTCAGGGTGACATCCTGGTGGTAACACCACGTTGTTTATGTTCCTGGAGAGGACTTTGGAGTCACCACAGGGAGGGTGCAGGTGACCACAGGAGGAAGTTGGAACCCTGTCACCTGGGGCCTGGGCCACCTCAGTCTTTCTGTTCCTGAAAGTAAACATTAATTTGATCCAATTTAACCCGGATCCTTCTAATGACTTGGGACAGGAGCCGGATTTGGAGGCCAAGCCTGGATCAGGAGTCATTCTAGCTAATTCTCCTTGGTTTCTTCATCAAAACCCAGAACTTTACATGTCTTACATTTTTACTAAATGTGAGGTTAAATATTTAACGTCTAACACATGCGACACCTCACATGGTTTGTTAGGTGTCTAGTCAGGTACTATTTCACCTCTACTTTCTGTCCACATGTTTGAACTAACCATTGGCTTCCAGAATGTGAACTTCTGGCCCCCAGGACCATTACAAGTGGAATATGGGGAAACTCATGTAAATGATTTCCACTGCCAGGACCATGATTCTCGCGTGTAGCTTTTTCTTGCAGGTTCTTTCTGAAAGGAACAATCTGTTTTCTTTTTTCAGGCCGATGTCCAAAACGTCACAAAAATGTGTCTTGATGTAGGAATGAGTGGGCTATTCATTTCCTGTTCTTTACTCTGGGAAATGTTCTAGATGTTTTTCTTCGGTGACTTTCTCCCCACCACGGTGTCTCTTATTCTAGCAGCCTATTCATTGGACATCCTACACGGATGCTTTAGTGTACTTCTCTTTTTCTCTTGTTTGTGTTCTCTATCCTTTCCGGTATGGATAAACCACTTTTGTTACATATATTATTTGTCTTCCAACTCCTCTGTTATCCTTCCCAGCTGTAGTATTTTTAATTTTTCCATAGGTGCTTGTACTTTGAATGTTTATTAATCATGAAGAGAGTAACAGATTCCCGTAATCTGAGCTTTCTGAAGACCCATGAAGGTGTCCCACCTGCGAACGAGACTGGCCCAGAGAACCTAGACCAGTCCCAAAAGAGTATGAGTCTATTTAGAACTTTCCTGTCTTCTTATCTCTCCCCATATTTAACCCCTAATCTGTCAGAAACCATGGTTAGCAGATGGGAGAGAAAAAGGGAAGTAAGGAGACAGGGGAAGGAGAAGTCTTAATTGTGACCAATGTGAAGTTTTGATTCTTATACAGACCTGGGTATACTAATTTCTAAAGGCAGACATTGAACTTCAAATCAGAGGGAGAGCCATTGAGAGTTGGCTTTAAGTAAGCTTATGACAATCCGAGCTTTGAATCATATCACTGTATATGAATACAGTTCTGTGTGCAGTCAGCTAGCACTGAAGCATGAGGATAAAGACACTTCAAATGTGTTCCTCTTCAAAGTTTTATCTAAGTGAGCTTTTGCTCAGCAGGTGTGTCATGCAGGGTCTCTAGTCCCACTCCCCGCACAAGAACACAGGAAATGGTGAGGCCAAAAAAGAACACCAACAGAATCATATACAGGAAAGTCATACCGCTATATTCTCACTGGCGGCTGGGTTGGAGTCAAAGGTAGAAGGAGCCACACGATCCGCAATCTGCCATCTTCTTCTCTGCCAACCAAGCAACCAATGTAGCCATGGCAGTTATATCAGCAGCTAATGGCTAACCAGTAACAGCTCATGGTCAACTAGTCACAGCTGATGGGCATCTACTACCCGAGCCAGCACCTTTCCTCGTGAGGCCAAGAGCCTGGAAACTACTCTCTACGATTCTGTCCCCACAAGGTGGCAGAGGATATGCTCTACCCCAAAGAATATTGAGCTTGTCATCCAGAGTAAGATGGATGGAGTGATGTCTTAGGAATGGCGACAGTGAGATGGGCTTCCTGGGTTCTCCTCTGGAACTTACCACAAATTGAACATTTATGACCCATCAAAGGATTCTCTGCTCATCACACACCAGCTAAGAGACTCGCACCAGGATTACTTCAAGGTGGGCAAACCGGGTGAGCAGCAGAAGAGGGAACAGAGCGGTGTAGAGACCTCCGGCCCCAGGACGCACTGGCGATTGCAGCAGCCGGGCTCTGGGCTCTTTCCCTGGCCCCACAGCCGATGTCTCCTGCTGAGAGATGAGCAGCAGCATCTGCAGCGTTTCAAGCAGTGACCTCAGCTGAGCTCTCCAGCTGGGCCTCAGGGTGGACAAAAAGCAAACTCCATACCTGGGCCCTTCCCCTACTCTCCCACAGCAATGCTATCCCTGCCCTTCCAGACTCTCAAGCTGGTCCCTGAGCTGAGGAGTAGTGTCAGACGACAGAGATGCTGTAGTGCTCAGGATCTGGAAAGAGCCAGTTTGCAGCTGTGACCTAGTGAAGAAGCCAGTCCCTACCTTTTCTGAGCTGCTCACCAGCAGCAGGGCAATTACAGCTACGGAGACACACACAGGGTCAGCAACAATTGGCAGAGGCAGCTCTGAGCTTTCAGCCATTCAGAAATCTCGAACCCTCCACACCCCTGGAGGGAAGAAGCACCCTAAGACTCAGGAGACCAGGCACACAGGGAATAAGCCCACCTCCCAGGGGCTGGCTCTGGTGCTCTCAGCACGCATTTGTGCATGCCAGAGCAGAAACTACAATGACTTTGTAAAAACTACCAACAACACCACATAGCCTCTGGGGACAGAGCCAGGAGTGCAGTTTCCAGGCTCTCGGCCTCACAAGGAAAGGTGCTGGCTCAGGTAGTAAATGGCCATCAACTGTGATTGCATGGCTATCAGCTCTGGCTAGATGGCCGTCAGCTGTAAACAGTGAGCCATTGGCCACTAATATAATTGATGAGGCTATGCTAGCAGAAAATGGGGGCTAGCAAGAAGATAGTAGATGGCAAGCGCGGATTGCAGTTAGCACAGCGGGTTGCGGACAGTGTAGCTACTGTTTCCTGTGTCTCCAACCCAGCCACCAGCGAGACTATAGTGGTATGACTCCCCTATCTATGGCTCTGTGGGTGTTCCTGTTTGGCCTCACCATATCCTGCGTTCTTATGTGGGGAGCGGGATCAGAGACCCTGCGTGACACCCTGAATGACTTAGCCCCTCTCATCTAGAACTGTAGTGCCAGGGTTGCTCTTGACACCAGGTGCCGGCTCTACCTCCATAAGATGCAGAGGAGTCTTTGTACAGCAGAGGACAACCTGGAGATAGCTTGGTGGACTCAAGCCAAGACTGGCGCTGCTTTTCTTTTTCTTTTGGTATTATTGTCATTTTTAGCTTATATATATATGTTGAAAAAAAAATATATGTATGTATATATGTGTGTGTATATATATGTATATATGTGTGTATATATATATATATATATATACACACACACACACATATATATATATACATTTTCCCCTGTCTCTCTCTCTCTCTTCTCTTTTCTTTTCCTTGCCCTACTTTTTCTCTCTCTTTCCATTTTTCTGTATTGATTTGTGTGGGGTTTTTCGGTGTTGTTATTTTTTCTTTTGTTTTTTTGGTTTTGTTTTGTTTTTGTTTTTCGTATTTTTGATATTTTTGTCTGTGTTGAGTGTCGGTTATCGGTTGTTTTTCATATGAGTGTATTTGCTTTTTTCTTTGTTGTTCTTCTGCTTCTTGATTTGTTTTGTTCTGAAATTGCCCTACACCAGGCACAAGATGTAACACACCCAGATGCCAACTCCAGACCAAACAGAGTATTACCGGGTTTGACTACCAGTGACACACCCGGAGTGAGTTCTCTACAGGCACAAGAGACCATAGGGGCCAAGCCTCATCTGAGCAGTCAACCCTCACAGAGCAATTCATCCACTGTGGGCATACACAATTCTCATAACTAGTCAGCCTAGGAGTCAATCCCACCTACTGACAAGCCAAAAGCAATTAAACCTCCACTTTAACAGGAGAATACACACAACACAAGGGTCACCTTTGGAGCACATGCACAGGAGAATAGGGAAGTGGTGTAAGTCAAATATAAAGGACACATACTACATAAGACCACCCAGCAAAGACTGAGAACCCTAGGGGATCTACCTAATACATTGAAGCAAACACAGAGAGTCAGCCAGAATGGGGAAACAAAGAAACAGGTCTCAAATAAAAGAACAGAAGTAACCTCCAGAATAGGAATTAAATGAAACAGAGGTAACCAACCTATCAGAGACAGAGTGTAGAATGCTGATGATAAGAATGTTTAAGGATCTTAGTGATGACATAAAGGATAGAAAAATCATAAAGAACAACCAGTTAGAACTAAAGAATACAATAACTGAAATAAAGAACACACTTGAAGGAATTACCAGCAGGTTAGATGAGGCAGAGGATTGAATCAGCGATTAGAAGACAAGTTAGCAGAGATCACTCAAGTGGAACAACAAAAAGATAAAAGAATAAAAAACAATGAAAATGGTGTAACAGACCTGTGGGATAACATGAAGAGAAACAACATGCACATAGGAGTACCAGAAGGAGAAGAGAGGGAGCAAGGGATCGAGAACATATTTGAGTAATAATGACCAGAAACTTCCCTAACCTGGTGAAGGAAATAGACATACAAGCCCAGGAAGTACAGAGAGTTCCAACCAAGATGAACCCAAACAGGCCCACACCATTTTAACATGATCGTTAAAATGGCAATGGTTAAAGACAAAAAGAATACTAAAAGTAGCAAGAGACAGACAGCGGGTTACACACAAGGGAAATCCTATAAGATTATCAAATGACTTTTCTAGAGAAAGTTTGCAGGCCAGAAGAGAGTAGCAGGAGGTATTCAAAGTGATGAATTTCAAAGGCCAACAACCCAGATTGCTTTATTCAGCAAGGCTATCATTTAATATTGAAGGAGAGATACAGAGTTTCCCAGGAAAGAATAAGGTAAATGAATTCATTACCACGGAGACAGCAATGCAAGAAATGTAAAAAGGGCTTCTGTAAGCAGAAGAAAGACGAAAACAGTCTACCTAATGAAGAGCAGAAATACAAATAACAAAATGGCAAAACTATGTACCTATCAACAATTACTTTAAATGGAAATGGATTAAATACTGCAATGAAAAGATATAGGTTGGCTAGTGGATAAGAACAGAAGACCCTTGCATATTTTGTGTACAAGAGACTCACCTTAGATCAAACAATACACACAGGGTGAAGTGAATGGTTGGAGTAAGATATTTCATGCAAACGGAAATTGGAAAAAAGCTACAGTACCTATACTTATATCTGACAAAATAGACTTTATGTTTTTTAATTTATTTTTTGTTTTGTTAACATTTTAAAAAATATGTTTCAGGTGTCTGACAAAATAGATTTTAAAATGAAAAACATATTAAAAGACAAAGATGAGCACTACATAATAATAAAGGGATCGGTCCAACAAGAAGACAAAACCCTAGTAAACATCTATGCACCCAACATAGGAGCACCTAAATATACAAAACATATTGACTGACATAAAAACAGAGATAAACAGTAACACTATCATAGCAGGGGACTTCAGCACACCTCTGACAACAAGGAACAGGTCACTCAGACAGAAAATTGTTACGGAAACAGTGGCCTTAAATGACACGTTGGACCTGTTGGATATAATCGATGTTTTTTGAGCCTTTCACCACAAAGCTACAGAATACACATTCTTCTGTAGTGCACATGGAACATTTTCCACAACAGATCACATGTTAGACTACAAAACAAGTCTCAATAAATTTAAGGAAATTAATATCATGTCAAGTTTCTTCTCTGACCAGAGTGCTACTAAATTAGAAATCAATTACAAGAAAGAAACTGGAAGACACACAAATACACGGAGGCTGAATAACATGTTACTAAATAATGCATGGGTCAACAATGAGAGCAAAGAAGAAATCAAAAGATATTTCAAGACAAACGGAAAAGAAAGCACAATGACCAAATATCTGTGGGATGCAGTGAAAGCAGTCCTAAGAGGGAAATTTGTAGCAATGCAGGCCTACCTAAAGAAACAAGAGAAATCTCAAATCAACAGTTTATCCTTACACTTAAGGGATCTGCAAAAAGAACAGAAAATAATCCCAAAGAGAATGCAACGAGATAATACAGATCAGAGCAGAAATAAATAAAATAAAGCACCCCCCCCCCCAAATGCAAAAGATCAAAGAAACCAAGAGCTGGTTTTTTGAGAAGATAAACAAAATCAACTAATCTTCAGCCAGACTCATCCAAAAAAAGAGAGAGAGGTCCAAATTAATAAAATCAGAAATGAAAGAGAAGGGACAACAGACACCACAGAAATACAAAAAAATTTAAGAAATTACTATGAGCAACTATATGCCAACCAATTAGACAACCTGGAGAAATGGACAATTTTCTAGAAGCATACAACCTTCCAAGGCTAACTCAAGAAGAAACGGAAAACCTGAACAGACTGATTACTACTAGGGAAATTGAATCGGTAAGCAACAAGCTCCCAACAAAAAGACCTGGACCAAATGGCTTTAAAGGTGAATTGTGCAAAACATTCAAAAGAGAATTATCACCTAGTCTCCTCAAACTATTCCAAAAAATCCAGAAGGAGGAAGTCTCCCAAACTCTTTTTACGAGGCCATTATCACCCTGATCCCCAAATCACACAAAGACATTTAAAAAAAAGAAGAAAAGAAAAGAAAAAAACAACTAGAGGCTGATATCCCTAATGAACATAGATGCAAAAATCCTCAACAAAATATTAGCAAACAGAATTCAGCAATATATTAAAAAGATCCTACACCACGATCAAGTGGGATTCATTCCTGGTGTGCAAGAGTGGTTCAATATCCACAAATCAATTAATGTGATACACCACATTAACAAAATGAAAAATAAAAATCGTATGATCATATCAATAGATGCATAAAAAGCATTTGACGAAATCCAGCAGCCATTTATGATAAAAACTCTTAAGAAAGTGGGAATAGAGGGACCATATCTCAACATAAAAAAGGCCATATATGATAAACCACAGCTAACATCATACTCAATGGGGAAAAGCTGAAACCATTTCCCTTAAGATAAGGAACAAAGCAAGGTTACCCACTTTCTCCACTTCTATTCAACATAGTTCTGGAAGTTCTAGCCACAGCAATTAGATAAGAAAAGAAATAAAAGGCATCCAAATCAGTAAGGAGGAAGTAAAATTGTCATTATATGCAGATGATATGATTCTATATAGAGAGAACCCCAAAGACTTCACCATAAAACTATCAGAACTGTTAAATGAATTTAGTAAAGTAGCAGGATACAAAATTAATATTCAGAAATCATTTGCATTTGTATATACCAATAATAAACTATCAGAAGGAGAAATTAAAAAAACAGTCCCATTTACAATTGCTTCAAACACTATAAAATACTTAGGAATAAATTTAACCAAAGAAGTAAAAGACCTGTACTCAGGAATTTATAAGACACCGAATACAGAAAGTAAAGAAGATACAAATAGATGGAAACACATACCATGCTCATGGATAGGAATAATTCATATAGTTAAAATGTCCACATTTCCTAAGGCAATACACATATTCAACACAATTCCTATCAAACTACCAATGACGTTTTTCTCAGAATTAGAACATATAATCCTAAAATTTATATGGAACCATAAAAGACCCCGGATAGCCTCAGCAATCTTGACAAATAAGAACAAAGTGGGAGGTATAACGATACCTGACATCAAATTATACTACAAGGCTACACTAATCAAAACAGCATGGTACTGGCATAAAAACAGATACATGGTGCAATGGAACAGAATAGAGAGCTCAGAAATAAACCCACGCCTATATGGTCATTTAATCTACGACAATGGAAGCAAGAATTTACGGTGGTGTAAAGACAGTCTATTTAATAAATGGTGCTAGGAAACCTGGACAGACACATGCAAAAAAATGAAGCTAGACCACCTCCTTACACCATATACAAAAATAAATTCAAAATGGTTTAAAGACTGAAATGTAAGATCTGAAACCAAAAAATTCCTAGAAGAAAATATAGGAAGAAACTTTACAGACACTACCTAGAGTAAAATTTTTACTGATATATCCCCTCACGCAAGGGAAGTAAGAGAAAAAAAACACATGTGGGATTACATCAAACTAAAAATTTTTGTCCCAGCAATGGTAACCACCAATAAAACAAAAAGGGATCCTACTGAATGGGAGAAGATATTTGCCAATGATATACCCGATAAGGGGTTAATATCCAAAATTTATGACAAACTCACTCAACTCCAAAAAAAACAAACAACCCAATTAAAAAATGGGCATAGGACAGGAAGAGACATTTTTCTGAAAAGGATATACGGACGGCAAACAGACATATGAAAAAATGCTCAACCTCACTAATCATTAGAGAAATACAAATAAAAACCACAATGAGATACCACCTCACCCCAGTCAAAATGGCCATCATCAATAAATCAACAAACAACAAGTGCTGGCGTGGATGTGGAGAAAAGGGAACGCTGTGTACTGTTGGTGGGATTGCAGATTGGTGCAGCCACTTGGAAATCAGTATGGAGATATCTAAAAAGCTGAAAATGGAACTACGTCATGACTCAGGAATTCCACTCTTTGGTGTCTATCTGGAGAAATCCAAAACTCGAATTCAAAAAAATTCATTCACCCCTAATGTTTATTGCAGCACTATACACCATAATCAAAACATGGAAACAACCGAAATGCTCATCAGTGGACGACTGGATTAAGAAACTGTGGTACATTTACACAAGGGAGTATTACACAGCCATAAAGAAAAATGAAATCTCACAATTTGCAATGATATGGATGGACCTAGAGAACATTATGCTAAGAGAAATAAGTCAGACAGAGAAAGAGAAATACAATATGATCTCACTTATGTGTGAAATCTAAAGAACAGAATAAATGAACGAACTAATCAGCAACAGTCTCAAAGACATAGAGGAAAAACTGAGGGGTACTAGATGGGGGTGGGGGTGTGTGGGGATGAAGGTTAAGGTGACAAGATTAGAAAGCACAATCGGTAACCACAAGATTGCCACGAGAATACGAAAGACAGTTTGGGGAACATACTCAATGGTGTTGTAAAGATTTTGTAGGGTTTCCTGTGGACACTGGTCTTATTAGGGAGACCACTTCATGGATGGTGTAGGTACCTGACCACTGCAATGTACACCTGAAGCTGAAGCTGAATAATAATGAACGTCAACTGTAATTTAATACATATGTATATATTCACAGGAAGTGGATACGTGAACAATCTTGTTTCCCTCTTCACTTCAGTGGTGGCCTCCACAGTCACTGGGTGTCTGTACCCTTAGGAGGCAGAGGTGAGGAAATGGGGACTGCATGGCTTCCACGCACAGAGATACCCATATATTTGTCCCCGAAGGAGGCCTGGAAAGCACTTGACTTTGAAATCTTCCCAGCTGATTGTAACACAGAACCAGGAATGAGGAGCAGTGGGTGGGCAATTCTTCATCCCCACGTGCAATGGTGGGAACAGTCTTTCACCTTCCAGAGAACTAGTAAGGACAGAGGGAAGCAAAGGAAACAAAACCTGTAAATCTTCCAGGATAATGTCCACCCATAGGGGTGCTCAATACATGTACTCTTAAGTATTTTAAAAATAATAATAGTAACTGTTCTTTTATGTTATTAATGTATCCTTTATGTTCTGAAAACAGCTCTGTGATATGAGTCTTATATCCCAGAAAGATAAAGTGCTAACACAGGGATGATGACCTGGCTGTGTGCATGTGTGTGTCCATGTGCAGGCCTGTGCACGTCTCTGGGTGTGTCTGTGTGTAACAGTGTGTATCTGTGTGTCTGCCATTAGGTGTAGACATACGTCTGTGTATAAAGGTTTATTTTAGGGTGTGAGAGTCAGGGAGGGCTTCACAGAGGACGAGACGTGAAAGGGACCTCACAGATGAGGTTGTCAGCTGTCCTGTGCAGGGAAGGTTACAGAGGCAAAGGGAACAGCACATGTCCCGGTACACTGGTGTGACCCACATAACACATGAGTGAGTGGCACTCAGACAACTATGGCTGAGCACAGAATCCTGGTGAGCAGGGAGAAGAGGTCGGAGGGATGCCAGGGACGGGTCGTGCCAGGCCTTGTGTGCGACACCAATGGTGGGCCTGGTCCTCCCAGCGATTCCAGTCTGGGTCTCAGGGGGTTGCAGGAGCTCCGTGTGTGCACCATGCATAGTGTGCAAACTGAACGTGCAATGTGTTTCAGAAAATAGGGACCAATTCCAGTTTCCTGATGTGATTAAGAATACACATCTGTTGTAAAAGAATTGGAGACACCGATAATAGTAGATAACTGTTATCTTCTATTCTCTCAATCACAGTTTGAATAAATATCCCTATTATAATTGGAGAATGGGCTTAGGACTCAGAGTAAGTCCTCTTGCTTGACACATTCAGAAACACATGACGTCTAGTATTTCCGGGTCACAGGCGTAAGACCCGATTTACATTTGTTTTAGGAGGGTCACCGTGATGTCCATGAGTAGGGTGTCATGCGGGAAGGGTATCAAGACCCCAGGAGACCACTTGTGAGACTTTGGCACCCGCCAGGCAGGACTAGGAATGGGCCATGATGATGGCTATGTGGGGGGAAAGGACAGGAGCCGAGTGGGGCTCTGGAAGTGGATGGGGCAGCACTTAGCCGACTCTTAGATGTCAGGAGGGACATGAGCTGTAATAGGGTCATAATAGTCCCACGAAAGACATCCACATCTGAAACCTGGAAACTTGTGATTTTTCCTCCAGAGCAGAGAAAGGCTTTGCAGAGGAGATAAAGTTATAGATTTTGAGTCAGGTACACAATCCTGAATGTTCTTGTGTCCTCCAAATCCCATCTCATATATTTTACACGAAGAGGGCACGGGAGATTTGAACACACAGAAAGAGGAACGCAGTGTCACCTCACGGGGCCCTGATTATAGTAATGTGGGCACAAGACAAGGAATGTCAGCAGCCTTCCAAGCTGAAGGCGCCATGAACAGATTTTTATCTTGACTTTCCAGATCCAGCGTGGCCTTCTTGATACTATGAATTTGGCAGACTGTTACGAATATTACAGTTTGTCCTCCCCACGTTGAGAACATCAGGTAAGCCACCAAGTGTGTGTGCTGTGTTACAGCCGACCCTGGAAACAAGTCCGGGGGCCTAAGATGTATCCAAGTTTTCTGAGTCACCTCCATTAGCCTGGGTGGGGCCATGGTGAAGGCATCTGCAGGGGGCAGACAATGTATGGATTTCATATGTTCCCTTGGAAATAAGTGCGGATTGCTTGAATGGCGTTGTCCAGATGGCAGCTGGAAGCTTGTTTGTGCATCTTTAGGGACTTGAGGGGTAAAGCAGTGGCCGCGCGGTGCAGGCCGTGAAGAGCAATGTGAGTGTGCAGAGCGACATGAGCTCGCTGGAGGCTGAACCCTGAATTCACTGCAAACTGAGAAGGGACAGAAAACAAGTGATACGGGACCATACTAGGACTGAAGCACAGTGAAGGGGTGAGGACCAGGCAGGTTGTTTGTGGTTATGATGAGGATGGAATAGCAGTGACGCTGCTGGCTGGGAACCACGTGACCGGCCAGACAGTGAGGCTGCTGGTATCCCTCAGGTCAGGCCCAGGAGCAGGAACCTTGTGGTTGCTTTCTACCCCTAACTGTCCTTTTCACTCATGGCCCTGCGACTGGGAAATCTGTAAAGTAATGCAGGATGGTCCTGAGCAAATATTGCCTCTTGTGGTCTCTGCACCTCAGGCCTCCATGGGAACCTGGACGCTGGGTCCTGAAATGTACTAGTGACAGCACCCAACGGCCACTTCATGATGAAACCACCCCATCCAGATCAGAGACTATTGGATGATAAACAGACACGCAGAGAAGTGCAGGGCGAGTGATTTATTGAAGCAAGATGTTGAAACCTTTACATTTTCTGGGAAGATCAGGTCACCATGGAACATCAGCAGTCCTTGTGTGTGAGATTCTTTTCAATCTAGGAGTCACAAGTGGATGCTACATTTTTCTGAAATACAAGAAGACAGTACGGGGATGTCAGTCATGCTGCTCCCAGACATGACACGTTAACACAGGCTGTTGCTCAAAACCAGGATGTGGAAGAAATATTTCAACCAGCAAAGGCATTGGAGGGCCCCAGGCAGAACAGCAGTGCGAGCGGTGAACTCAGACGACCTGGTCCACTTACAACAAACCATGCGGGTCAGGAAAGAGCCATGTCCACAGCCCGGCAAAGGGACCCCGAGGGACCCAAGAGTGGGACTCAGGATTCTAATGGATGGCGGAGCAGGGTGAAGACCAGCCCAGGATTTGCTTTCTCTGAGCCTCAGGTCCCAGGACTGTGCTTTTTCACTCTGAGGTTGACATGGGGTTGAGAGACTAGTACAGGGTGGGAGGGGCCTGGGAAGTTCCGCTTTCAGATTTCCAGCCTGGAGGTGTGGAAATTCACCGTGAGGGCACATGCACTTCTCTGCTCTGAGCACCCAGGCATAATGGAAATGTGCATAAACCTGACTTAATTCAAGCAACATTGGGCTGAGACACCTTTAAACATCTGATTTCTTCATAATGACATGATTTAAGTGTTTCGGTTTCATATGAGGCTGCAGGAGCCATCACAGGGGTGGCTCTATTCACGGGCAGTGATACGTGACGGGTGGGAAAGTGGGCAAAGGTACGAGGGGTGGGCCTTGGCTCTGCAGAAGCTTAGAGACCCCAGCCGGTGACCCTCCATCAGGACAGAGGCGGGGGCTAGTTCCCTCCCTCCCGCTGTCTCCCCTTCAACACTCCCACACTCCCCATGAGATTCCCCAGTGCCTGGGCCCCTGGGTGAGGGGAGCTCAGACCCTGACAGCTCCTGGGCAGGGAGGCAGCCGGCTCTGGGCGTCCAACATGGCTGCGTGTGCCCCTGGTTTTCCTCCCCCGGAGGACTCTGAGGGGAACCTGGCGCCCAGGGAGGTGACCTGAGAAGAGGGATTGTGACAGATGTTCTGTGCAGCCTAAGTACAGCTGAGCAAGTGTCATGTTCTCATTCACCCTGTGGCCACTGGTCAACCTCTCACAGGTGAGCAGAGAGGCAGGGGCCTCTACCTCCTGTGCCCTCACAGAGCAGATGCCACCCTCCCTCCTGGCTGTGCACTGAGCAGAGGCCTCTGTGCAGAAAGAAGAGAGAATTTACCACAAAATTGTGAATTTCGACTCTGTACTCTTCAGGGATACTATCTGTGCATTTCTTCCCTTTCAAATCGGCCTGAACAGCTTCCGGAGGTGCATCATATTGCTGAATATGCTTCTTATACTCTGCCATAGTACCCGTTAGGTAGGTCTTCAATTGAAGAAGAAGGGATGGACAGGTGTGTGCATTGGCTGGACCAGATGAAAAAGAAATACAATTGATACAAGCAAATACACTTTTTCCCACAGCTCTCTGATATTTGAAATGACAGGAACTCAAGGGGTTTTATGGTCTCATCACACAATTCTGCCAATAACCATGCAAACCCTGGAAGTCGTGACTTCTTCAATGTCACAGAGCAAACCTCAGATTAGGGAGCCCTGGAAAACAGTTTGACTGATCCCTAGTTCACTTTTGCTTCCTTGTAAAGGACACACACTGCTCTCCAGGATTCTCCTGCTGTGATGATACTCACTTTCTCTAGATTTCAAAACTGAAGGTTTGTCTGTCAATAGAGTGTCACCTTCTTTTGTCTTGGATATTGAGGAAGAGGAGATTTTAGTAATCAGTCTTTCAGGTGAACTGTAGAGTCAGATCTTACCGTAGATCAGAGAAAGGGGAATAATCTGAAGAGGTGAGTAAAACTGTTAAGTGTTGGAATTTGCTCTTTGGAAACTAAATTAAACAATAGGATTATGTCATTGGACGAAGACATACCTAAAAATATAAAAAATATGCTTATAAATTTAACACAGCTGAAGCTATATACAAAACTATGATTGGCTCATTTATTCTGCAGTGATGTGCAGAATTCCTCAGAGAGGGTGGGAGAAGGGAAATCGGACTTATGTTTGACCCCAGTGAATTGTGATGACACCTGAAGCAACCCCTTCTCCTGGTCTGGGTTCTCCATCCCCTCAGTCTTTGCAACCACCTTCACCTGGACAGTGTAATACCAGGCTGTCAGCTGACCAGGATCAGACACACGGGGAGGAAGAGGACATTCAGTAAGTCAGATGAAAGAGAAAGACTCCAAAAGATTCGGTCGGTATCGAGGTCATGGAGACACACAAAATGGTGTCGGATGGACGGCTAGAGTTAGTTCAGAGCAACGGCGATGGTCCCTAGCGATTGCTCTAGTTCTGCTCCCGTTGTGCTCGTGCTCTCAGAGGACGAGCAGGGATTGCGGGTAGAGTGCTGCTTATTGGCAGAGCCCATGGAAGATTTATTATTCAGAATCGGAGAATGCTGGCTCTCCTTGAACTAAGAACTAAAACCCTCCAGCTGTAACATTTTGTGTGTCTGAAGCTATGAGTCACCAGCTGTGGGCTCACCTGGCACCTAAAAGACCCCGGGCAGGAGACATCTGATGACTACTGGATATCGACTGGGTACTGACACCTAGAGCTGGTCTCTGGACCTACTTGATGTTACTCCACTGTCGTAGCTGGTCTTGGTGGTGGCTGTGAAACCCAGTAAGAGGAGACCTGGAGACTAAGCATTGTGTTCAAGGTCACAACGCTGCCGAGTGGCAGAACAGTGATTCACATCCCAATTTAATTCTGTCCTGTGGCTTCTGAGAACATGATCACAGACACGGAGTGAGGCTTCAGATGGAGAACTCTCACATGTGCCTGCAACGCTATTTTTAAAATGAAAGTTCCAGAGTATTGGGAATTGAGTATATGAACCCTGAGCTTTGGGGGACTGGGTCACAAGAGGTGGAAAAGGTTTGAATTGGGATCTGTTCACCCCCTTCCCCAAATAAGTCATGTAGTTCAGAGCAGGTAACTAACCAGCGCAGATGCCAGTCAGGTTAGCAATGATACTCACCCTCGTAGCAGCAAAAGGCCAGAGTGACCAGCAGGACAGGGAAGAACAGCCTCATGGTTTCTTTTGCTTTGAGTTTTCAGCTTTCGCAAAAGATGAGCAATTACAGGAGCTGGACTCAGGAGCCTGGGAGCCCAGGGCTATTTGTACCTAGTGAGCCTCCCTGGTCCTGCCCACAGAGGACGTGGCAGGTCACAAGGCCTGGTGTCCAGCCCTCCCTTCTTCCTGAAGGCTGATACCATCCATCTGTGTCACATACCCCTGTGACAGGTCAAAGCTAGGCTTTCCTGCCATCATGCATTTTCCTTTATAGCAAAAGCTGAGTTTGTAATTTTACAAATGAATAATCAGTTAATTGATCATGGTCCCTATGAAATTTAGCTCTTTAATGGCAGGGCAGTGTCAGGTGAGGCTCATTTTACTTACCATCGTGATTGGCACAGAAAAAGGATCATCAAATATTTGCAGAATCAATGAATGAATACAGATAAACAAAGCACTAAATCTGGTTATGGTGAAAGAAATCGGTGGTTTCATGTCCCAACAGAAACCAGTGCCAACAGGAAGACCACCTCCGCCAACGCACTTCCTTCTCTAACAGAATGTTTCCAACGACATCAAGAGAGATTTCCTATCAAGTCAGTGCTAATCCGATCAAAAGAAGCCCCCGTTCACTTCCCGTGTCCAATAGGAGGGTCACACGGGTCGTCAGGGACCCAGCAGTAGAAGCGCCCAGCGGGCAGGTCTCAGCCTCCCCGACCATAAGCGGGTGCTCTATGGACAATTCGGGGATGGGGCCACGACAGTTCTGAGGAGAGGCATTAGCAAGTAGCCTGTTACAGGGCAGCGGGCTTGACAACCACTCAGAACAGACAGAAGTTTGACATGAAGAAATGTTGGGAGGAGGGATCCGCGGCAACAGCATGAGGGACCAGACAGCTTAAGCCACGTGGCTTGTTGGGAACACAGGTCCCAGGTTTCCCTGAAACGTACAGGACGCCTGGTGGGGGAGGGAGGGCTTTGTGCCTGGAGAGACAGCATGGGCCACAGCAAGCAGTTTCCTTTGTATCTGTGGGCAATGCAGGCAGAGTGGATGGCTGAGGTCAGACACACCTAGAGTTTTGCCCTGGTGTTTTCTTGCTGTTATTCAGACGTGAAGTCAAAATCACATGGGTGTTTTACATCCAGTGTCATGGCAACAATACAAAAGTTAAAATTTAAATTACACGTGTTGGCAAGGATGTGGAGACATAGGAGCACTTGTGCATCTTTGGTGGGTATGTGAAATGGAGCAGCCACCATGGGAAGAGTCTGAAATGCCTTCAAAATTAAAACTAGAATCACAATGTGATCGATCAGGTCCCCCTCTGAGTACAGACACAAGAGAATTGAAAGCTGGGTCTCAAACACATATTTGCACACCCATGTTCATAGCAGCATTATTCAGAACAGCCAAAAGGTGGATGTAGCCCAAATGTTAGGGACAGATGATGGATAAGCAGAGTGCAGTACATACGTGTAATGGAATGCGGTTCAGCCTTTTAAAGTGAGGAAACCCTGTCACATACTACAACACGGATGAACTGTGAGGACAGGACAATAAGTGAAATAAATTAGTCACAGAAAACACCGTTTTGCGATTCCTTTCCATGAGATTTGTAGAGTAGTCAAATTCATAGAAACAGACAGTAGAATGGTGGTGACCAGGGCCTGAGAGGAGGGAAAATAGAATTGTTAATAAACATCAACTCAGCAAATTAACAGTGAGCTCATTACATCTGGAAACAGACCATTGTAATGCATCCTTCATACAGGTCCTTTGGGTTACAAACCTTCTGAAGCTCAAAAGAATAGTGAAAATGAGAAGTGCAGCAATATTTTTAATGCTAACTATGGTCATGCAATGTGCAAACATAATTTGTCATATTCAGTCACAGCTACAGATCAATAGCTATTACCTTCCCCGTTACAACAGTTGATCAACTAACTTGCAGAAAGTAAGAAACTTGCTCAAACTTGTACAGTCTGGAAGCCAGTAGGCCCAGCTCGGGCACTGGTGGTATGTGATGGTAACATACAAAGTGGTAATTTCAGTCGGAGTGTCTGGCAGTGGTGACGTGTCCGATGCAATGGAGGTGGATGACAGTTCAATTCTATCTCAGCTGCTTTCATCTCACTTTCTGAATCAATTGAATTCTCTAGTTGATGACTCATCCCATTTCCTTCATCTGTCTCTCTTCAATTCCTTTTTCTTCTTTCTGTTTAAAAAGATTATTTACTAACAGCAAGAAATGCTCGGGAGAATTTTGGAGAACAGGAACTCTCGTTCATTGCTGGTGGGAATGCAAAATGGTGCAGCTGCTTTCGGGGACAGTTAGACAGCTTTTTGCAAAACTGGACACCATTTTACCATGCAATCCAGCCATTATACTCCCTGGGAACGTTGTCCCCCAAATGTATGGTGCTGATGGAGCTGACAGTGGGGAAGGCTGTTCCTGCACGGACATAAATGGCATATGGGAACTCCATTTATTCTCTGCTCAATTTTTCAGTGAAGCTAAAACTGCCCTAAAAAATAAAGACTATTAAAATACAAAGGCAAACATCTAGGTGAGAACATTCCCTTCTAATGATGGGGGGGATGGGTGGAATGAGAATAATAAATGAATCAATGAATTGGTCATGATATGTGTAATAGATTGATCAACTATCAGAGAAATTTAAGAGAATCTACTGGAAATGACTGTTAGAACAGATGAAAGCTCACTGTGGAGCTGCCTACGAGATCAGCACAGAAGCAACAATCACGATCCCATCATTCTGTGTCACCCTGACATGACGCAACGGGGAAATGACACCATTGGCCACAGGGACGTTAGCACAACAAAAGTATGTTGCAGTTTACACAAGTGAAACACGCAAAGCTTGAAGGGTAAAACCATGGAATTTACTCCCAGATGTCACTAGGAATCTAAGATCACCAAGGCACACACCTTGTTCCTGAAGGAAATGCTAGAAAACTTAATGATGTCAACTGTTCTCAAATGATTCTAGTTTCACTCCAGGCCACATAAGAATCCCAATCAGGCTGTGTAACACTGTGTTTTGAATCTGAAGTGCTGTTTTCATCTTTCACAATTAGAATGGATTCATTTTGAGCCGTGAGGAAGAGCCCGTATTTAGGGCCAGACTATCTGGGTTTAAGCTCAGCTCTGGAACTTTCCACGTGTGGGGTCTTAGCAAGGTTCCGACCCTCCCTGCCTCAGTTTCCTCACCTGTAAAATAAGGGAGATAATAATAGCCTGTGTCACAGGATGTGTGTTAGGATAAAGGACTTAATACAGGAACAATGCTCGTCACAGTGTCTGGCAGTAACCGTCAGCCACCACAATTATGCAACACAAAGGAGAAAGTGTAAGTAATAGTCAAACAATAAATCACCTCATTCCCAAAGACAAATATCAAACTGAGTCTAACCAAATCAGCCAATGGGGACTATTTATTTATCCTAAAGGCTAACAAAGAGTGTTTCTGAATTTGGCTGTGTTTCCATTGGGTTTTCTCTCAATTAGGAGAGTAAAATGAGATCGTTTTCAATCAGCTCATTTATCATTTTATGACCACATTTAAGTGACTGTTACTGTGATTTCCAAGTGCTAAGTACTGAATATTGGAACGGAGGGTAGAGGAGGGTTGTGAGCGGTGGGGAGAGGTGTTATTCATCCCGAGGCACAAGGCCTCTGGTCTCCTGTCCTCAGCAGGATGCCCTGGGGACAAACATTCTTTTGCCTGAGGTGGAATCCCAGGGCTTCTCCAGGGCTAAGTCTGACTGGTTAACACGCATGTGGGGATGGAAACATGGAGGACATCACTTCTGGATCTTCATGACCACGTATACTTTTACAATATACGTCTCATCTGGTTACACTTGTTCTCATTTCCAATGTCCCCTCTCAGGAACATTCTAGTTCCCGTTTCCAAAGACAGGAAGCGTACACGTCACCCGTCACGTCTTATACAGCATTGACTCTGTGTGTACAAATTCCTAGATATCCCCCAAATAATCCAAAGTAATATTTTGAGGTACAAAAAATTTTTTCTACAGAGAGTGGCTTCTCATTCCGTGTTTTGAATAACATCACAGGAAGACCTAAACACCCGAGGCAGAGAAAACATTAAAAATAATTTTAAGTGACAGGTCACAGTGTCATTTTTGGCCAATATCCCGGAGGAATCCAAAGAATCAAGTGACATCGCTGCCAGAAACTCATTCTTGTCACATCTGCACAATCATGTTCAAGTATTTTAAGAATTTACATCTATAAACATGAAAAAAATGAAAATTGCCTCATCTTAACAGTAAGTAATATTATCGGTAGATTTATAAAATCAAGCAGACCTTATCCATCTCATTAATAGATATATTTATCAATAACATTTTACTTCATATATTTAACAAGTATCAAAAATTGAAATATATCTGTTTATCCAAAGCCGTGAGCATCTCCGATGGTGCCCAGATCAGCAATGCCCCTTATCTCATAAACTCCATCAGCCATGTTATTATTCCTTCCATTTCCCTTATGCAGGCGTGAGCCCAGGAGATTATGCCCTGAGCTCCTCAGGGAAACTTGTGGGCTGATAGAGCCACTTCTCTCTACTCCCCCAGACCACCTGCCAGCAGCCCTCGTACACCCAACATATACTCAGACCTCTTGCTACAAGCATGAGCTGCAACGGGAGGCCCACGACATAGATAGGCCGGGGACATCAGAGATTGTTTCCTTCACCTGTTGGCCAACTCTTGCCATAACTCAGTTGTCCTAAGATGATTAAATCTCTTTCTGTGTCCTACATACAGAAAGGAAGGAAGAAGAAAAGCAGCTTGGTTTGCTCCAGAATTTTCCAATAATTACTCACTGTGTGCAGTGCCCTACTTGTGCCTTTCCTAATGCTGGGGATCCAGTCCACGTGCCATTTCAGACACAACGTGGAGTTTGAAGACCCTTCACCCAGGTTCACCTTGATTTTATCCCAAGGTGAACCCATCACGGGGGTTGTCACATGAACCAGCCATACCTTGGACTCTCTCTGGATGGCCTGTTGCTTCCACAAATCATTTGTGATGATTTCTTCATTACAAATACATTTAGCCTCAGCAATACAATTTTTCACTTTGAATTTGAAAACAGCTTCCAAGTTACAGAAATGTTGCAACGCTCTATACTCGAAGGACATCTGTACACATTTATGCAGATCCACCGATGATTGATGTGTCACTCCCTTTGCTCCAGTTTACAGTCTCTTTGGGGTATTCTATTAAAGAAAAAAGACTAAGACATAGAATCTCAATTTATGAGACAAATTTTCCAACAGGTACGCAAAGTCTTACACGTCAACTTACAACCAAGTATCCCTCCCCAATCCCAGGGATATGACATAGTCACCCACAAATCCAGTGGTAAATCAAGGACTGAATAAATTATAAGGAACAAGTCAAAGTGGCCACAAGCCCTCTCAATGTCACAGTGAATATGCAGGCTGCATTCGAAGGAGCTGTGGGACACTGTACACATGACATTGTCACAGGCCCATGAGATTTGCAGGGAGGCCCCCTGTGATTTTCTTCCACCCGTAGAAGACACTTAGTGTCAAGGACTCTCCTTCAGCCCAAGCTCCTTTACGTCAGGAGTCAAGGCTACCCGGCCAAGTTGAAGCTCTGTGACAATACATGTGTTCTACCTGGGGAACCATGTTACATTAAACAATTCCAAAGGGAGAACTTCCTCACAGCAATGAAGGCCACGTCCCCACAACTCTTCCTGACCATCCCCACAGCCAGTTAGGTCAGCGGGCCCACCGTTGAGGTCCATGCTCCTCATTGTAAGTCAGCCCCAGATGTGAATGAGAAGCTTGAGGACAGCATGTCACAACCCCATCAAAGGTACCTCCCAAACATTGGAGTTTGAGTCCTCTGCACACAAAGGTGCCATTTACGATGATGGAATAAGCAGATTGTCTATGTCTTCACGCTACAGAAGAAAAGCAGTATTCTGTGGCATCTGTGACAGGAAGAAGGAAGTTGTTTAGGTACTGGAGGCACTGCATAGGGAAAGAGGCCAAAAACAACTCTGGGCTTGTGAGACGGACCAGGAAATTGAAGAGCTAACGTACCTGTCGGTTCTTCAGGAATATTTACTATGCTTAACTATACTTTGCTCACCATAAAGACCTTTCTTCTTGAATAGCCTTTGATAGTGAAGTAGACAATTAAAGTCTTCTGTTCCTTGTGGATGTTGGTCCTCATTACTCCTCATTGCAATCTAATACTGATGTGCACGTAGCCTTAGTATCGTCTCTAAATCTCTCTCATTGTAGATCTGCCACGCTTAGTGTGTAAGTCGTGAGACGTAAGACCTTACAGGAATCTTCCTTACCTAGCATTGCCTAATACACGGCTATTGACCAATAAAGCCTATGTGTTGGTTAGTTCATGATTATAAATATTATGCTAATTAAGTCATCTTTATCATGGCGTAAGCTATTATCTTTTACCAGCTATTAATTTTTCTATGAGTAAGAAAAATGACCTCCATCAGGCTGCAAAATACAGACAAGCCTCTGTAACATAGTCAGTGGTATTGTAACAGCTTTATTCCATGTCAGAGGGTAGTAGACTTGGGAGGTATCATTTAGTGAGGGGTATAAATGTCTAATCATTATGATGTTTTGTACACCTGAAACTAATGTAAAAAATTCTTACAAAAAAAAAAGAAAAAGAAAAAAAAATCAAGCTTCTTTATATTAAATCACTGTGGGCCAGATAGGGTCTATATTTCCTTAGTTCAGAGTTTCTTTGTCTCTATTGCTAGAACCGAAGGTCTGCGAGTTACGTATCCCGATTCTCTTGCAAGCTGCCATCTTGCTACTTCCTCCAATGGAAGGCAGTGATGGGAGAGTGCAAAATAGGAACAGAGCAGAAGTCCTGTTTTCTCAGCTTTGACATCACCACTTCCAGTGCTTGGAGAAGCGGTGTCTGTAGTACCCACAGCAGCCCAGCAATGGCCCTGCCTAACAAATTATGGAAGCATGGAAAATGTGCACCTCACTGGGGGCATTCCGGGTGGCTTCTTGGGAGGCATGACACAAGATAAATAGAGAAAGCATCTATGCTAGAGTAGCCGTCAGCCTTCAACAACTTGGCACAGGGTCAAGACAGGAAGACCTGATCTCACTGCATGCTGGGAAGTGAGCAACATGGACTTCTGGGGAAGGGGCAAAACTGCAACCAGGAGAAGCCCAGGTTGGCTGAAGCCATTTGCAGGTGCTCAGGACTAGTTCCTTCCACCTCAGTTCCATGGTTCTTTGTACCCATGTGCTGGAATCCTCTCTGGAACTGACCTCAAATTGTCTTTGGGGATTTGATACTCCATCTCTTTTGTCTCCCTTCCCTACAAGAAAGAGCAGGGATCAGAGTCCCAGTTTTTATTGACTCTCTAGGACCATGAGTTCAGTCAAGGAGATGAACCATCCCTAAGTGGAGAATGCAATTCCCCAATTTCTCCCAGCTGAACTGACTCTGCAAATTGATTCTATTAATGCTCTATTGATTCAGCAAACAATCTATGCTACTGCAGCAACAAAGAAGGGTGAAAATACCAAGCTTTCTCCTCTTACGATGTGCAGAATGGAGGCGATGTAAGGAAGCAGAAAGAGAGGCTCTTGTTAAATTAGGTCCGTTTTTGGTAACATCAGTGAGATTTAAACCCACACAAAGCCTATTATTTGGAAGGGAGGCGAGAAAGGGTCTTTAGTAAAATGGTCTTCCTCGCGGAGGGCAAACACATCTGGAATGGGGGAGAATGTTTCTCAACACTTTGCTGAGGTTCAAATGTGGTGACTGGCCTGCTTTCTTTAGTTCACTTGAATTCTCCAAGCACTTTCTTGGAGCATCTCCCATGAACCCTGTGTCATGCAGGGACTCAGCTCCCGCTCCCCACACAAGAATGCAGGATATGGTGAGGCCCAAAAGGAACACCATCGGAGCCATAGAAGGAGAGTCATTCCACTATAGTGTCGCTGCGGGCTAGGTGACACAGGAAGCAGGAGCCACACGACCCACAATCCGCCGTCTACTTCTCTGCAAACCAACCAACAACAACGTAGCCACAGCAGTTATATTAGTGGCTAATGGCTAACCGCTAAGAGCTGATGGCCACCCAGCCATAGCACATGGCCATCTAAAAACCGAGCCAGCACCTTGCCATGTGAGGCTGAGAACCTGGAAACTGCTCTCTGGGACTCTATTCCCATACCTTTAGGCCTTAGATAAAGACTGCGAAAGGAGTCAAACCTTTCAAGCCACTTAATCTCCTGCTGCTTCATTTCTTGAGTGTTTTGATACCACAATTGTGTCTGCGTCTTTCTCTACCTAAGTCACACGCCCTGGTAAACTCTTGGATATGGCAAAGCGAGGTGCTCGAAGGCAAGTGAGCATGACGGTTCATGATGGGTCAGGAAGGTCCAATTCGGGCTGCTAAGCAGGGTGTCGGTTGATGGAGGCTTAAAGGATGAACAGAAGTTGTGTAAGTCATCAAGGTGTTACATAGAACAAGGGTGGGGATCACAGTCATTAACACAGGAGAGAGCACTGGGCGAGGGGCCCCTCTCCTAGGACTCCCCACCTTCACAAAGGTACTGAGCATCAACTGCATGGCGTCCCAGCCTTCTGTGCCCATGAGCCCAAACCTCAGGAAACACTGTGCTCTCGTGAGTGTGATCGTTTCGGTGCAAACCAATGAATACATGCATACACACCTGTTTTATCACTTTAACACCCCCAGATCTAGCTGTTCTCCACTCCTTGTGGGCTGTGCGGTAAAATTCCATAATCATGGTCCTTCCTTTATCATAAGGCTCATACAGTCTTGATCCTTAGTGCCCACAAGTTCTTCTGGGAGCCATGTTGCTTTGAGCCTCAGGGTCACTGAGATCGTTGCATCCCCTCATAAAGAAGGCTTTGCACAGCAATTCAAGGAAATCATTCACATGCCTCCAGCCCCCAGGGCTCGGGTCCATCTCACTCCCCCACCTTTCACAGTGATCTCTGTACACCACAGAGTATATATATCACACAATGTAAGTCAGATCATGCTGCAGCTTCCATGTCTTGGCTGATGGTTCTTTTGTAGAATCTGGACTCTGGAATCCACCTTCTCTTCAATTCCATTGCCACTTCCTCATCATCTCTCACCCCAAATTCCCAGGAACCCGTTTTCCTCACTGTCCATCCTTTGAGTGTGTCCTCCTGTGACCAGTTCTTACAATGATGGTCATTCAATCATAAACTTCTTCTTGGATACACATTTTTTGTCAAGCACTGCTCTTAGAATTGAGATACATCAGTGAGGAAAACAGACAAAAATCCCTCCCCTCAGGATGCTTTTATTTCATCTAAGAGAGAGAAATAATGACCCCAATAAAGAGGTAAATCAAAAAGTATAGGGGGTGGCTGGTTAGCTCAGTTGGTGAGAGTGTGGTGCTGGTAATACCAAAGTTGACCGTTCGATCCCAGCATGGGCCAATGTGAGCTGCACCCTCTTAACATTTCAGCCTAAACCTGAAGGAGGTGAGGGAGAGAGTGTGAGGCATCTGGGAGATGAGTATTCCAGGAGGAAGGACACTCCAGGGTCTGGTCCTAGAGCTCTGTTTAGGTTTTACATAAATAGGTGTCGTCATAAATTACTCTAGGGACCAATATTCCAGGAAACAAAAAATTAAGATCCTGTTGGCCAACCTATGCGAGATGCTAAAAGGTGGTGGTCCTGAAATGTAGCCTGCATTTGAGTCACCTAGAGGTCCTGCTAAGACAGCTTCTTGGGACCGCCCTTGAGTTTCTTATCAGCTGATCTGCATTGAGGTCCAAGAGGTTTCGTTTCAAACAAGCTCCCAGGTGATGCTGACGATGCTGGTTTGGGAGGAACATATTTTGAGAAACAGTGTAATGGGGCCACCTACCCATCTCCCCAAGATGTGTCTTGTGAGTGTGAGTGTTTGGCTCCAAAAACAAGCAAGGGACTTGGGGGATGTAAATGGTCTAAAGAAACCACCACTACTTATCGCCATATTTGAAGCTCAGCAGAGCAGGAACTGTTCATTACCTTCCATTTGGAGTGTGTCCCCAAACTTGAGGTTGTGTCCCAATGGTACTCGGACAGGATTCCAAACATTATGAGCTGCATGCGTAGGGCAGGGTACACAGGAAAAAATTTATGGACGTGCAGAAGTAAACCAGTCATTTCAGGTATCTTCCTTCCTTCTTCTTCTTAGGTTTTGAACCAAAGGGATGACATAGGACCATCGCTTCATGGCAAGAGTTGGTGAACAAGATGAAGGAAACAATGCCTGATGTCTAGCAGCATTTTCCACATCATGGGCCTCCTTTGGCAGCTCACTGTTTGTAGAAGAAGTGTGAGCCCGCGTTAGGTGGACGATGGCTGCTGGCAGGTAGTCTGTGGAAGCAGTGAGTAGCACTGCTTCAGCTCACATGATTCCTGATGAACCTCCACAGGGTATGGGCACAGAATGGTGCACTGATGGGAGAATCTACAAAGGATAACAAAATGGGATAAAAGTGAACTGCTTTAAAATATCACCAGGAGCCTGTGTTTCTAAACCGTCTCACTGATGACACGCTCCTCCCCGATGGACATTCTAAATGATTGTTACCTTGACTGGAGCAGACTCTTCCCAGAGGCCTGTCAATGACATGTCCTGACCACGTGCGGTCAGGAAAAATAGTCAGCACAGTGTCAGGAGGTTAATGTCAGCGATTACACTCATGCAAAAAAAACATATAGAAATACTAAGTCAAACAGAATAAATCACCTCAAGCAGAAAGTCAAATATCAGAGAGTCTGTCTCTGCCAACGAGGAATGCTTATTTATCCTGAATGCTAACTGAGTGTGCTTCTGTATTGGCTCTGGTTCCATAGTGATTTTCCTCAGTTAAGATAAGATCACTACTTCTCAATCACTAAATGTACTGTTTCATGATCTCATCTGAGTCACTCTTATTGTGGTTTTGAAATCTTAATACTGGAGGTTGGAACTAAGGCTGAGGAGGGTGATGGGTGGGGATAGGAACCACTTCCCCCAGGCACACAGGGTCTCTGGACTCCTGTCCTCAGCAGGAAGCGCTGGTCACACATGTCCCTTCTGGCTCAGGTTGACATCCCAGGAATTCTTCTGGCCTTTGGTCTTCAATCTGGTCAACCCATGCCAGGGGGGTAAAAACTTTTAAGGAACCACTTCTAGATGGTAACATCCAATATACTTTACCCCATACATTCGTCGGCTCTCACTGACCCTCGTTTCCAGCGTCCACTTCCATCATCACTCCTGCTCCAATTTACCAAACACAGAGACAGACCATCCTCCATCAGAATCTCTATACAGAACACGGACTCTGCATGTACAAATCTTGAGACTTCAAAAAACAATTTAAGTACATTTTGGTGCAGGAAATGTTTTCAATAGAAAGTAATTTCTACTCACCTGCCTTTATAAAATCAAAAGGGGACCTAAGTTAGCTGTGGATTATAACTTATTAAAAATAATTTAGAGTGATAAATTATAGTGACATAGTATTTACCCTATAGCTGAGAGGAATTCAAAGAATCAGGTGACATCACCACTGCAAATTCATTCTTTCTGTATCCTCATATTCATGTGACAAGTGTTTTCAGAATTTACATGCTTAAGGTGGAAAACATGAACAAAATTTCCTCATTTTAGTAATTAGTGATGTTATCCACGGATATATAAAATGAAAGCCTCTTCCTGCTCACAAACAGATGTATTTATCACTAGCATTTTACATCACATAATTAAGAAATATCAAAATTGTGTCTGTCAGGTGTTTATCCAAAGTTGTGAGCATCTGTACTGGTACCCAAGATACCACTGTACTGTATGTTATCAATCCCAAACCCACTTTATTCTTTCTTTGCTTCCCATACCGCATGGTGATGCTAGGAGATTCATGCCAGGAGGTTCATCCGGGGAACGTGTGAGCTGATGCACCACTACTCGCTGCTTCCACAGACCACCTGCCAGCAGCCGTCGTCCACCTAACATGGGCTCACACTTCTTGCTACAAGCTGTGAGCTGCCAAGGAGGCCCATGACGTGGGAAAGGCTGATGGACATCAGGCATTGTTTCCATCGTCTAGTTCACCAACTCTTGCCATGAAGCAATGGTCTTATGTTATCTCTTTTTTTGTCACAACCTAAAGAAGAAGGAAGAAAAATACCTGAAATGACTGGTTTACTCCTGAGCTTCTATAACATTTCTCCTGTGTGCCCCTCCCTACACATGCAGTTCATAGTGCTTGGAATCCTGTCCGGGTAACACTGAGACACAACCTAGAGTTTGGGGACACTCTCCATGTTGAAGAAAATGTATATTTCCTGCTCTGCAAAGCTTCAAGCATGGCGATAAGTTGGAGTTATTTCTTTCATCCATTTACATCCCCCAGACCCCATCCTTGTGTTTGGGTCGTAACCTCAGACTCGCAGGACACATCTTGGGGAGAGAGGTGGGTTACCCCCATCACTGCTTCTCGAATTATGTTCCTCCCAAACCAGCAATGTCAGCATCACCTGGGAGTTTGTGTGAAACACAACTTCTTGGACCTCAATGCACATCTACTGATGAGAAAGTCAAGGATGGGACCAAGAAGCTGTCTTAGCAAGACCTCTAGGTGACTCAGATGAGGGATAGTATTCAGAATCACCACCTTTTAGCATCATGCATAGGTTGGCCAACAGAACCTTAATCTGTTGTTTCCTGGAATATTGGTCCCTAGAATAATTTATGACGACACTTATTTATGTAAAAACTAAAGCGAGCTCTATGACCAGACCCTGGAGAGTCCTTCCTCCTGGAATACTCATCTGCCAGACGCCTCGCACTCTCTCCCTCACCTCCTTCAGATCTGGGCTGAAATGTGACAACTTTAGTGAGCCCTTCCCTGTCCGTCCTAATTAAAACTGCACGCCCACCCTTCCTCCTCTCCTTATTTTCCTCTGTGGTATTTATCACCTCCCAATATATTTTTTAATTCACCTCTTTATTTCCTTTTTATTTCTCTCTGCTCGATAAAATGTTAGCATCCGAGGGAGGAGATTTTTGTCTGTTTTCCTCACTGATGTATCCTGATGCCAAGAGCAGTGCCTGGTACTAAATGTGTGTCCAACAAGAAGTTCATGAGTGAATGACCGTGATTGTAAGAATTTGTCACAGGAGGACAGAGTCAAAGGATGGACAGTGAGGGAAACGGCTTCCTGGGAAGACAAAGTCGGAGATAATGAGGAAGTGGCAATGGAATTGAAGACAAGATGGATTCCAGAGTCCAGATTCTACAAAACAACATCAGCCAAGAAATGGAAGCTCCAGCATGACCTGACTTATATTGTGTCATATATTTATTCTCTGGGTACAGAGATCACTGTGAAATGTGGGGGAGGGAGATGGACCCGAAGCTCTGGGTGCAGGAAGCATGTGAATGATTCCCTTCAATTGGGAGCAAAGCCTTGTCTATGAGGGGACCCAACAATCCCAGTGACCCTGAGGCTCAACACAATAGGGCTCCAGAAGGACTTGTGTGCCGCTAAGGGTCAAGATTGTATGAGGATTATGATCAGGAAGGAAACCATAATCATGGAATCTTACCTAACAGCGCACGAGGGATAGAGAAGTGATAGATCTGAGGGTGTGAAAGGGATGAAGCAGGTGTGTATGAGTCCTGTTCATTGATTAGCACATAAATGACCACACTCATGAGAACACAGACAACCAAGCGTTTTTCCTGAGGTTTGGGTTTATGGGCACAGAGGTGTATGATAAATAACTTTGTAATGAAAGATTTTAACAACCCTGTTGAGGCTGTAGATCCAATCTAAGGATGCAGACAGGATTCATCCCTGCCCTGCCTAAGCCCCCTTTCTCGCTGGCTGTTCCCCTCCCTGCACACTCGGGCCAGGGACACAGAAAGCCCGGCCATGGTGAGCAGGGCTCAGCACGGACACAAGGACTGAAGGACATGTGGGAACTTGAGCTTGTCGCAGCCACCAGGACCTCAGGGCCTGAGCAAGGCAGAGATCGTCCTGGAAGATGGGGTGAGAGGGGAGGAAAATCAGTTTCCAGAGAAGGGTCGATGTTGGGCTACAGGTGGTGAGGAACAGCGTGCTTCTCAGAGTCTGCAGTCCTGCCCCCGTGAGCTCTTCATGAACAATGTGTGTTTGGGTGTGTGTGTGTGTGTGCGAGCACACGCGTGTGTGGTGTGAGTCTCTCTAAAGCCTCCATTTTCATCAGATCACAAGAAAAGAACTGTAGGTTTGCAGATACTTTATTGAAATGAAAATGTATTTGAGGTTTCATCAATTGTCTTGCCGTATGCAGATCAAAAGAAAAAAAAAAGAAACATAAGTCATGGTTTCTAACGATAGACACTCCGTTCTGATCATTCTCTGTAGTCGTCTGAGCCGAAGGTTTGTGGAAATTTAATATTCAGCACACTGGTCACTGTTATATATTGTTTCCTGGAAAACAAAACAGAGACATCACCTCCATTCCAATTCCTCATAAGAGGAAAATCTGGAAAACCAAATATTTCTTTCATTGTGATATCTGACATTCAAGAAAAATAGTAGATGGCTGATCTCTGCACAGTACACCTGAAGCTGAACAATACTGAATGCCAACTATAATTTTATATAAATATATATATGTATGTATATTTATATATTTGTATGTATATTGTTACAGGAAGTGGAGTACAGCATTAGGAAAAGAGACAGTGGAAATGTAATGTTCTGTGCGATGTCAGAGGGATAGGGGATGGGGGAGGGGGGTTCACACAGTGTGAGGGATATAAATGATAAATGTCTAAGTTTTGCTTTGTCTTGTGCACCTGAAACTAATAATATTTAAAAAAAGAAAAAATAAAAAAAAGAAAAATAGCACTGGAAGTAAAATCAGAATGACCTCGTATTTATTCTATTGTTCAGGAGACATTAATTGATAGCTAAGAGGACTGCTATCTATTTACAGGTTCTCCAAGCCCCACCCCCAAGATCCCTTTAATAATTTTATCTGCACGTTTCCTGTTCTTTGAAATAATGTATCTAACAAAATTATGCAGTGTTACCAGTTTTCAATATGTCAGCTCAAATATGATGACGTGAAGTTTTAGAGCTCCTGTATGACCTTACATGTTAGAAATACAGGACACAATCTGATGCCTCCATCGTATCCTTTGTGGGCCACAGAATATCGGAGATGTGCACTCCGACTGATTTGTCTAATCTAGGGTTTGTTTGTTTTTTAATTTTATTAGGGAATATGGGGAACAGTGTGTTCCTTCAGGGCCTATTAGCTCCAAGTCATATCCTTTAATCTATTTGTGGAGGGTGCAGCTCAGCTCCAAGTCCAGTCGCTGTTTTCAATCTTTAGTTGCAGGGGGCGCAGCCCACCATCCCATCTGTGATTTGAACCGGCAACTTTGTTGTTGAGAGCTCGGGCTCTCACCAACTGAACTATCCAGCCGCCACTAATCTAGGTTTTTAAAGAAATATTCCTATACAGCAGTCGTTCCATTTTTTAAAAATGCAATTATTTTAAATACACATGACATAAATATTACTATTTTCTCCATTTTCAATATACAGTTCAGTAGTGTTAAGAATATCCCCTTTGCAGAGCAACCAGACCACAGGGCATTTGCATCTCGCTAAAGTGCAATCCATACCCGTTAAACACTCCCAATTTCCTCACCACCCAGCCCTGGAATCCATTACTCTGCCTTCTCATTCTAAGTCATCAGCTACTCTAGAAAACTGATAGAAGTGGAGTCATGCTATATTTCTCTTTTTGTGACTCTTTTTGTAATTTTAAGTGAGTCGTATACATCAGCCCCACGGTATTTGGGGACAAGATACCTCACATTTCTTCTTTTTCACTCATTCTGTAAAACTGGTTCTGCCCTGCGCTCCTGGGGTGTTGGCACATTAACCTCATGCATGTGCTTTGGACGTGACTCTCTTCTTCCTTAAGATCAAGCCAAAGCCTACAAATTGGGCAGGGAGGTGCTTTCCCCAGCCAGAGACTTCAGGAAAGGCCGAGGTCTTGGGGACATCTTGATGTCCATCGTTCACGGTATCCAGGCCATTCCAAGCACAGGCGTCTCCCATGCCTGGGGCCACACTGGTGTGGAGATTTCACTGCTGTGTCCCTTTGCACAATGGGAATCGCCCTGTGGATGTCGTGAGGCCTGAATGAGTTACAGTGAGGAATCCTCAGAACAGGGCTGGGCACAGAGTAGGTGCTCCGAACATGTCAGCTCCAGCCAGTCATTTATAACCTGAGAAAGGTGTTCTGATAAACCTTGAAGGACTTCTGGGACCATATAGACCACAAAAACTCTGCTTCTACTTCACATTCTCTAAGGCCTGGAGATACCATGTTCAGACGTGAAGCAGAAGGCCTAAGTTAGGAAATAAAGCACTTTTTTGATCCATGCTTCCTGGATTCTTTTTCTGACCCCTTTGAAGGAGTCTTATTGATATAATTTACATAGAAGTTGTTTCTCAAACATATTCTACATACTGTTGGCCTGTTAATCTTCTCAATACCCACCTCCAACCTGTGTTAGTTGTTTTCCACATTCAGTAAAACATGAATAGCAAACTGTCGTAGAGCATTTACTCATGACAGGCACTGGTACCTGCTCTTTTAATCTTCACAGGAACCCAATGAGTAAGGTGATGATGACATTTATTCACCAAACAGGGGCACTTTGGAAGGTGAAAGAGGTCACTACATGGACGGAATGCCAGGACAGCAGCATGAACCAGGTTTCTCCTGAGCAAACTGAGATGTGTGGTCACCCTCCCCATGAGGTGGGCATCTCATTTCTCCCCAACTGCGGACAATGGCACGAGAGGTCAAGTAACTTGACCAAGGGCACACAGCTAGGGGGTGGCAGAGACAGTAAGGGGCCAGGCTTTCTGGCTCGAGAGGCCCTCTCGACACTATCGGCCTCCTCAGCCTGACCCTTGTGGACCTTCACTGTATGGTTCACATGGATCCTGTGACCTTGACCTGCACAACTGCCCTGTGTGAACTCCAGGTTGATTTCTGTGCAGGCCGCACAGTTTTCAGCTCAAGGCCTTTGCTCCCTGTGAAGCCCCTGCTCCACTGTCCTTGCCTGAGTCCCCCTGGGTTGACCTCCTTATGCATTCCTGACACCACATCAAAGACAGCCCGCTTCTTATGTCCTTTCCTGGCCCTGAATCTCTGGGGATCTCCTTCCCAAGACCCCATGGCTCTCTGTGTGCACGTCTCTCCTGGCAACCAGGCCCAGGCCCCTGGCTCTTTCTCCGTGTTGTGGTCCTGGAGGGCGTGACCTGTGCCCTCTGGTCTTTGTGTGACAATAGTGATAGAAGGAGCTTAACTAATGATTGTGTAACTGCTCATCAGGACGGATTGTGAGTTATTACATGTTTTATTCTTGGGTCTATTCAGACAGAGAATGCCATTTGAAATTGAATGTCTAATGAAGGCAAGGCTCAAACACAACATGAAGCCTAAACCCAGGCCTCAGGGTGACATCCTGGTGGTACCACCACATTCTTTATGTTCCTGGAGAGGACTTCGGAGTCACCACAGGGAGGGCGCAGGTGACGACAGGAGGAAGTTGGAACCCTGTCACCTGGGGCCTGGGCCACCTCAGTCTGTCTGTTCCTAAGAAGTAAACACTAGCTCAATCCACTCTAACCCACTCTAACCCATTAGCTTTGCGGACTAATGACTTGGGACAGGAGCCAGATTTGGAAGCCGAGCCTGGATCAGGAGTCACCTCCAGCTAATTCTTTTTGGCTTCTTCACCAAAACCCTGAACTTTACACGACTTAACATTTCCACAAAATGTGTGGTTAAATATATGATCTCAATACACATGTGAGAACTCACATGGTTAATTAGGTATCTACTGAATTACTAAGTTCCCTTCCTCTTCCTGCTCACATTTTATAGCGAACCTTTCAGATTATGAACCTCTGGCCCCTTGGACCAATACAAGGGGAATATGGAGAAACTTATATAAATGATTTCACTGCTAGAACCATGATTTTCACCTGCAGCTCCTTCCTGCAGGTTCTTTCTGAAAGGAAAATCTTTTTTTTGGCCAATGTCCAAAAGTCATAAAAATGTGTTTTGATGTAGGAATGAGTGGGCTATTCAATTTCCTGTTCTTCACTTCGGGGAAATGTTCTAGTTGATTTTCTTTGGTGACTTTCTTCCCACCACAGTGTCTCTCAGTCTAGAAGCCTGTTAGATGGACGTCCTACATGGAAGCTTTGCGGACTTTTGTTTCTCACATATTTGTGTTCTTTCTCCTCCCACTACGAATAAATCACTTTGGTTACACATATTACTTGTCTTCCAACTCCCTTATTATCTTTTCCAGCTGTCATATTGCTAATTTTTCCAGAGCTGCTTGTACTTTGAATGTTTATTAACCATAAAGAGAGTAACAGATCTTAGTAACCTGAGCTTTCTGAAGACCCAGGAAAGTGTCCCACGAGCGAACGACACTGGCCCAGGAATCTAGACCAGTCTCAAAAGAATATGAGTCTATTTAGAACTTTCTTGTCCCTTTATCTCTTCCCATTTTTAAGCCCTAAATCTGTCAGAAAATATGGTTATCAGGTGGGATAGAAAAAGGGAAGTAAGGAGAGTGGAGAAGGAGTGGTCTTAATTGTCAACCATTGTGAAGTTTTAATTCTTATCCAGGCCAGGATATGCTAATCTCTAAAGGGAGACGTTGAACTTCATATCATAGGAATGGAGAGCCATTGAGAGTCGGCTTTAAGTAAGCTTATGACAATCCGAGCTTTGAATCATATCACTGTATATGAATACAGTTCTGTATGCACCCAGCTAGATTTGAACCATGGGGATAAATAAAGATAATTCAAATGAGCAAATCTTCAAAACTTTTATCACCAGTGAGCTTTTTCTCAGAAGGTGGCAGAGGATATGCTCCACCCAAAAAAGTATTGTCATTCAGAGTAAGATGGATGCAGGGAGACGGTATCTGAGGAGCAGAGCCTGCAGAGACAGCAATTATGCCTGTCCAGGGAAAGCATTAGAAGCCTTAGGTAATGTCAAGAGACCCTGAAGAATCAATCCTTTGTACTTGGTTAACTCAGTTTGTGAGCCTGATCCAGAGTTTCTAAAAAATTACTGATATCTTCAACAAAGGAAACCCAGGCCACCAATAGAACAGAGAGCTGCTTCAGACATAATTTGACTGTCAGCTGTCAACTCTCTGGGAGAGTGTGTCCAGGGAAGACGGAAACACAGGCCCTTCTGTCACCTACAGCTAACTTCCTGCTGCCTCTCAGAGAGCTACAGACTGTGCAGTCTTTCAGTGTGCTTTTGGTAAAATATACACAACATAAATTCACCATTTCAACCTTATTTAAGTGTACAATTACTTGCATTGAGTACATTCACAATCTTTTACTATCCATTTCCAGAAATCATCCCAAATGAAGACTCTAGCCATTAAACAATCACTGTCTAACCTCCTCCAGCGCCAGTCTTTGGAGTCTTGCATATCTCACCCCCGACTCTGTGAGCATCTCATGTAGGAAAATGTCCTGTATGAGTTCCTAAGTTTATTAGTTTTATAACAGTGAAACTAATGAATGACCTTCAATTGCCAGGCTTGAAGGGCTATAGAAGTAGCCAGGGACAGGTCTCCAGGTGACCACTTTGGTGATGCTGGCAGTTGTCTGACTGTCGTGAACAGTCTTGTTCCCCCCTCCACTTCAGTGGTGGCCTCTACAGTCACTGGGTGTCTGCACCCTTAGGAGGCAGAGGTGAGGAAATGAGACTGCATGGGTTCTACCCACAGAGATACCCGTGTATTTGTCCTGGAGTGAGGCTTGGGAAACACTTGCTTTTGAAATCGGCCCTGTTGATTGTAACACAGAGCCAGGGTTGAGGAGCAGTGGGTGGGACATTCTTCAATTCCACATGCAATGGTGGGAACAGTCGTTCCCCTTCCAGGGGACTAGTAAGGACAAAGGGAAATAGAACCTGTAAACCTTCCAGGATAATGTCCACCCATAGGGGTGCTCAATACATGTAAACTCTTAAGTACTGTAGAAATAATAATAATAACTGATAAAAATTTTTAAGGTTATTGCTTTTTTCAGTATGTTCTCAAACAATACTGAGAAATGAACATTAAATCACAAAAAGATAAAGTGACAACAGAGTGATGACTGCCTGTCTATGTGTGTAGGTCAGTGTATGTGCCTGGGTGTGTCTGTGTGTGTAAAAGTGTGTATCTGTTTGTGTGACAGTGGGTGTAAATATATGTCTGTGTATAAAGGTTTATTTTAGGGTGTGAGAGTCAGGGAGGGCTTCACAGAGGACGAGACGTGAAAGGGACATCACTGATGAGGTTGTCAGCTGTCCTGTGCAGGGAAGGTTACAGAGGCAAAGGGAACAGCACATGTCCCGGTACACTGGTGTGACCCACATAACACATGAGTGAGTGGCACACAGACAACTATGGCTGAGCACAGAATCCTGGTGAGCAGGGAGAAGAGGTCGGAGGGATGCCAGGGACGGGTCGTGCCAGGCCTTGTGTGTGACACCAATGGTGGGCCTGGTCCTCCCAGCGATTCCAGCCTGGGTCTCAGGGGGTTGCAGGAGCTCCATGTGCACAAACTGAACGTGCAATGTGTTTCAGAAAATAGGGACCAATTGCAGTGCACATGTTTCCTGATGTGATTAAGAATACACATCTGTTGTAAAAGAATTGGAGACACCGATAATAGTACATAACTGTTATCTTCTATTCTCTCAATCACAGTGTGAATAAATATCCCTATTATAATTGGAGAATGGGCTTCAGACTAAGAATAAGTCCTCGTGCTTGACACATTCAGAAACACATGATGTGTAGTATTTCGTGGTCACAGGTGTAAGACCGGACTCACATTTGTTTTAGGAGGGTCACCGTGATGTCCATGAGTAGCGGGTCCTGTGGGAAGGGTATCAAGACCCCAGGAGACCCCTTGGGAGACTTTAGCACCCACCAGGCAGGACTAGGAATGGGCTGTGATGATGGTTGTGTGTGGGGAAAGGACAGGAGCCGAGTGGGGCTCTGGAAGTGGACGGGACAGCACTTAGATGACTCTTAGATGTCAGGAGGGAGATGAGCTGCAATAGGGTCATAATAGTCCCCCAAAAGTTATCCACATCTGAAACCTGGGAACTTGTAATTTATCCTCTATGGCAGAAAAAGACTTTGCAGAGGAGATAAAGTTATGGATTTGAGCCAGGACAATAATCCTGAATGTCTGGTGTCCTCCAAATGCCATCTCATATATTTTACATGAAGAGGGCATGGGGAGATTTGCACACACAGAAAGGGGAACACAATGTCACCTGACGGAACACTGAGTATAGTGATGTGGGCAAAAGACAAGGAATGTCACCAGCCTTCCAATCGGGAAGCGCCAGGAAGATTTTCTTCTTGACTTTCCAGAGTGAAGATGGCTTTCCTGATACTAAGAGTTGGGCAGACTGTTACAAATATTACAGTTTTGACCTCCCCAGTTTGAGAAAATAAGGTTAGTCACCTAGTGTGTGACGGTGTGTTACAGGTGACCTTGGAAATGAGTCTGGGTGCCTATGATGTATCCAGTTTTCTGAGTCACCTCCATTAGCCTGGATGGGGTCCTGGCAGAGGTAACAGCGGGGGGCAGACACTGAGTGGATTTTATATGTGCCCTCGGACGTAAGTGCAGATTGCTTGAGTGGCATTGTCCAGACGGCAGCTGGATGCTTGTTTGTGCATCTTTAGGGACATGAGGGGTAAAGCAGTGGCCGCGCGGTGCAGGCCGTAAAGAGCAATGTGAGTGTGCAGAGCGACATGAGCTCGCTGGAGGATGAACCCTGAATTCACTACAAACTGAGAAGGGACAGAAAACAAGTGATACGGGACCATCCTAGGACTGAAGCACAGTGAAGGGGTGAGGACCAGGCAGGTTGTTTGTGGTTATGATGAGGATGGAATAGCAGTGACGCTGCTGGCTGGGAACCACGTGACCGGCCAGACAGTGAGGCTGCTGGTATCCCTCAGGTCAGGCCCAGGAGCAGGAACCTTGTGGTTGCTTTCTACCCCTAACTGTCCTTTTCACTCATGGCCCTGCGACTGGGAAATCTGTAAAGTAATGCAGGATGGTCCTGGGCCAATATTACCTCTGTGGTCCCTGCACCTCAGGCCTCCATGGGAACCTGGACGCTGGGTCCTGAAATGTACTAGTGACAGCACCCAACGGCCACTTCATGGTGAAACAACCCCATCCACCAGAGACTATTGGATGATAAAACACACGCCGAGAAGTGCAGGGCGAGTGATTTATTGAGGTCCCAAGACTGTGCTTTTTCACTCCGAGGTGGACATGGGGTTGAGAGACAGGGACGGGGGTGGGAGGGGCCTAGGAAATTCTGCTTTCAGATTTCCAGCCTGGAGGTGTGGAAATTCACCGTGAGGGCACATGTGCTTCTCTGCTCTGAGCACCCAGGTATCATGGAAAATGCACAAACCTGACTTAATTCCCGCAACATTGGGCTGAGACACCTTTAAACATCTGATTTCTTCATAAAAACATGATTTAAGTGTTTCGGTTTCATATGAGGCTGCAGGAGCCATCACAGGGGTGGCTCTATTCACGGGCAGTGATACGTGAGGGGTGGGAAAGTGGGGAAAGGTACGAGGGGTGGGCCTTGGCTCTGCAGAAGCTCAGAGACCCCAGCCGGTGACCCTCCATCAGGACAGAGGCGGGGGCTACTTCCCTCCCTCCCGCTGTCTCCCCTTCAACACTCCCACACTCCCCATGAGATTCCCCAGTGCCTGGGTGTGGGGAGCCATGGTTATGGCTAACTATGCTTAACCTGTTTCCTCCCCTGAGGCAATTATCTCTGCCTGCACCTGGAGGGTGCTTGTAAGCTGCTCAGGAATGTGGTGGGAGTAGCCAGTTCCAGGACACAGAAGGCTGATGCCTATCAGGGCAATTGATAGGATAATTACTTTTGAGAGTTTCAGTGAATTTTGTATCCTCTATGTGAAAGTTAAAGAATTTACATTTGTTAAGGTAATGCATACTTTCGTTGCTAAGTTGCACGTACTCAAACTGCTTATATGGGTGCAGTAAAATAAACTGGACGGCTTCAGCATCACTGGAGTCCGCGATCGCCATCATCATATGTGTGAGTGTCTTTTATTTCATTCCCACTCTCCCATTCGGGAACCGATCGACTTGTGGCGGCTGGCCCGTCACACTTGGCGCCCGAACAGGAACCTGAATACGGGGGTAACAGTGAGGAACACCGCGTGGCAAGGGCCCGGCTCGTAGAGGAGCTTATTTCAATGGATGCGCGGTGAGTGAGACACTTTAATATTACCCCTCGGTCGAATGAATGTGTGAATGAGTGATAGTTCCACGACTTTTTGTCATGGAGCTTGATTGGGCCCTAATCTACGGTTCTGTTTCTGTCATACGGCATAACGGCGACTGGATTTCAATCCACCAGTTCGGGGATTTATACCGAAGCGCCTTAGCCAAGACAGATTTAGTCCCGCGAGGGGCACGGCCAGACGGGCATCTGATTGTTTTCTTTGTTGATTGAAGGGCCGAGAAAGGGAAAAAATGGGTCACGCGAGCAGCAAGGACCTGTATGTTAGAGGACTTAAGAAGTTGCTTACCGCCCGTGGCAGTCGGGTGAGCAGAGAACAGCTAGAGAAGTTTTATAAAAATTGCAAAAGAAAGGTGGAAAAACAGTTACAAGATTATTATGCTGCCCATGGACTTAAACGTAAGGGTTGCAAGCTAGAGAAAGTGAAACAAGTTGGGAACGAGGAAATTCTCCCATCTGCCGCTTCTCCGGCGGAGAAAGAGAAGGGGGAGAGAGCGAAACACACAGAAGGATTTTTTAAGGTTAATAAAGAGCCTGTTTGTCAGGAATCTCCGGTCGAGCACTGGGAAGATTTAGACCCTCAGGATCAGGAAAAATTAGAAGATGAAGTAGCCAAATATGATAGGGACAAAAACCCTCCTTTGGTGGCTATGACTCAAGAAGGCGGGTAGCCTGCAGGCACTGCACTTTCTCTTACAGATCAAATAAAAAAGATTCAGGGACAGCTGATTGAACTTAAAGTTGCTGTAGATGGAGGAAATTGTCCTCGGGGTCCCCAGATTCCTTTTAGAGATCAATGGAATCCTCGGGGTAAAGATCCCCCCTTAGTTAATCCCTCTGCACCACCTTCTGAGGAGTCCCGTATGTGGGGTCCTCCGCTGCAGTCCCCGGTTTGGGAAATGCCTACTAAGCAACCTCCGCCAGGTTATGTTAAGCCAGGATCGGACTCTGTTGTGCGATCCCCTCTTCAAATGGCTTGTGAAGAAGCTCACAAGCAAGGGAAGTCCACGGATCATTTTGGAGTATATCCTATCTTTGACAGGCTTGACCAGGCAGGGAATAGGTTTAGAGAATGGAGGCCATTTCAATGGAAACAATGAAAGGAATTAAAAGAGGCTTGTGTACAGTATGGTCCTATTGCTCCTTTCACTATGGCAATTTTGGATGCACTGTCTAGTGAAGCTACCCCTGCAGAGGATTGGAAGCATATTGCTCATGCTTGCCTTTCCGGAGGCGATTATCTCTTATGGAAATCAGAGTTTTATGAAAATTGTAAAAAGAAGGCTAATCAAAATGCCCTAAGGCAAATTCCTATTACTTTTGACATGCTAGCAGGAGAAGGCATATATGCTGAGTTAAGAAACCAGATGGGCTTTGCAGTGGGAGTTTACGTTCAAACAACTGCAGCGGCAAGAGACGCGTGGTGAATGTTGCCTGATTCTTCCCGCAAAGAGGAACATGTTTCTCAGATAAGGCAGGGAGCAGATGAGCCTTTTCAGGAATTTGTGTCTCGCCTCAATATAGCCGCGGGGTGGATTTTTGGGCCATCGGCTGCTACTCAGTCATTTATAATGCAGCTTGCTTATGAAAATGCTAATTCTGCATGCCAAGCTGCTATTAGACCGTTTAGAAAAAAGGGAACATTGTCTGACTATATTCGCTTGTGTGCTGATGTGGGATCCTCTTTTACCCAAGGCATAGCCATAGTGGCAGCTATACAAGGGAGGCCTATGAAAGAAGTATTGTATCAACAGGCAAGGCTCAATTCAGGGAGTCGCTCTGGAGCTTGTTTTACTTGTGGAAAATTGGGACATCGAGCTGCCCAATGCCCTCGTAAAGGGGAATCTGAGAACTCAACCGCTCCTACAAAAAAGCCTCCAGATATATGTCCTAAATGTAGGAGAGGAAAACATTGGGCTAATGAATGCAAATCCAAGACAGATAAAGATGGGAAACCCATCCAGGGAAACTGGGTGAGGGGCCAGCCCCTGGCCCCGAGTCAGCAATGTTATGGGGCACTTCAGATCCCAGCGCAGATGCAGGGACAGAGAGGGAACGAGCCTCTGAGAGGAAATACATCACAGATTTATTCCGGGCCACCTCAGGCAGTGCAGGATTGGACCTGTGTTCCACCACCAACATCGTATTAACTCCTGAGATGGGAATGCAAGCATTGCCCACAGGGATTTTTGGGCCACTACCACCAAGAACTATAGGTTTATTATTAGGAAGAAGTAGTACCACTATGAAGGGGATTCAGATTTCCCCGGGAGTTATTGATGAGGATTTTACTGGAGAAATTAAGATTATGACTTATTCATCTTCAAATGTTTCAGTTATACCTGCTGGGACTCGCATAGCTCAGCTAATTATTTTGCCTCGTGTAAAAATAGGAAAAAATAGGCAAAGTCAGAAACATGGAGACCGAGGATTCGGTTCCTCTGATGCTTATTGGGTTCAGGAAATAAAAAGAGATCGACCTGTTTTGCAGCTTAAAATTAGTGGAAAAAGTTTTCAAGGGATTTTAGATACTGGAGCTGATGTATCCTGTATATCTGCTGAGCATTGGCCTTCTAGTTGGCCTATGCGATGCACTAACACAGACTTACAAGGCATAGGTCAGTCTCATTCCCCTAAGCAAAGCAGTAATTTATTGTCATGGCAAGATGAGGAAGGACATCAAGGGACTTTCCAACCATACCTTATTCCCGGTCTGCCTGTTAACCTATGGGGACGGGACATTATGAGCAATATGGGAGTTTATATTTTTAGCCCAAGCACTCAAGTAACTCAGCAGATGTTTGATCAAGGGCTCCTCCCTGGACAAGGCTTAGGCACTGAGGGACAAGGACGTCAGGAACCCATTTCGCCTACCTCTAATTTACAAAGAGCTGGTTTAGGATATTTTCCCCAGGGGTCATAGATCTACCTGTACTCCACCAAAAAACTGCAGAAGCAATAACTTGGAAATCTGATATGCCTGTGTGGATAGATCAATGGCCCCTTACTCAAGAAAAAATATTAGCCGCTCAAGCGCTAGTACAGGAGCAGCTTGATAAAGGCCATGTAATTGAATCTACGTCACCCTGGAATTCACCCATTTTTGTAATTAAGAAAAAATCAGGGAAATGGAGATTGTTGCAGGATTTGAGAAAAGTAAATGAAACTATGGAAGTTATGGGTGCTCTCCAGCCAGGATTACCTCATCCTTCTGCTATTCCAAAGGATACCTATAAAATAGTGCTAGATCTAAAAGACTGCTTTTATACTATACCACTCCATCCTCAAGATTGTAAGAGATTTGCTTTTAGTATTCCTAGTCTAAACTTCCAGGAACCTATGAAGAGATATCAATGGCGAGTCCTTCCCCAAGGTATGGCTAATAGCCCCACCTTATGTCAGAAGTTTGTTAGTGAAGCAATTGATAACACCAGAAAACAGTTTCCTTCTGTGTATATCATTCATTATATGGATGACATCTTATTGGCTTGTAAGAAAGAAGGAATGTTGTTAGCTTGCTTTGTAGATATGAAAAAGAATCTTCTGGCCTCAGGTCTTATTATTGCACCTGAGAAAGTACAGAGAAGTGAGCCTTATTCTTATTTGGGATTTCAGTTGTTTGCTCAGTATTTCGCCCCACAAAAAATAGAGCTTAGGAAAGATCATCTTAAATCTCTTAATGATTTTCAGAAACTGTTGGGAGATATTAATTGGCTGTGTCCTTCTTTGGGACTAACTACTGGAGATCTTAAACCACTGTTTGAAAATTTAAAAGGAGATTCTGATCCGACCTCGCCCAGGTCTCTTACTGAGCCTGCACGGAAGGCTCTTTCTAAGGTTGAGGAAGCCATTCAGCAACAGCATGTTTCTTTTTTAGATTATTCTAAACCTCTATATGTGTATGTTTTGGACACCAAGCATACACCCACAGCGGTGTTATGGCAAGAAGGGCCACTTAGATGGATACACCTCCATGTGGCTGCTCAAAAGAACCTTACTCCTTATTATGAATTTGTGGCCAGTTTAATTCAGGAGAGCCGCTTGGAAGCTTGAAAATATTATGGAAAGGAGCCAGATTCTATTGTTATTCCTTTTACAAAAGCACAGATTCAAGGCCTGATGCAGTTTACTAACAGTTTTCCTGTTGCATTGGCTCATTTTGCAGGGACATTGGATAATCATTATCCTAAGCATAAATTGCTTCAATTTTTTCAACATCATGATCCAATTTTCCCTTCAATAGTATCACATGCTCCTCTTCCTGCTGTACCTAATGTTTTTACTGATGGATCTAGCAATGGTGTAGCTGTCTATGCACTCAATGAAAAGGTCATCAAAAGAGTGCAGACACCTCCAGCCTCAGCTCAAACAGTTGAGCTTCGAGCAGTTCATATGGTATTGCTTGACTTTGCTTCCCAGTCTTTTAATTTATTCTCTGACAGCCATTATGTGGTTCGTGCCATCAGAAATTTAGAAACGGTACCTTTTATTAGCACTAGCAATCCTGTTATTCAGGACCTGTTTCTTCAGATACAGCAGGCCATTCAGCTGCGCTGTGAAAAATTTTACATTGGCCATATTAGAGCTCACTCTAATCTTCCAGGCCCTTTAACCTCAGGAAATCAAATTGCAGACTCTGCCACTCAGCTCATTGCCTTGACTCAAATAGAAAAGGCACAAAAGGCTCATAGCCTCCACCATCAAAATAGCCAGAGCTTGAGATTGCAGTATAATATAACCAGAGAAGCAGCACGTCAGATAGTAAAACAATGTCCGGACTGTTCACATCTCCAGCCTGTGCCTCATTATGGAGTCAACCCTCGAGGCTTGCGTCCTAATGACTTATGGCAAATGGATGTGACTCATATACCTGAATTTGGGAAGTTAAAATATGTTCATGTCTCCATCGATACGTTTTCCGGATTCGTTGTGGCAACAGTTCAGACAGGTGAGGCCACATCCCATGTTATTAGACATTGTCTTGCTGCATTTGCCATGATTGGAACTCCTAAAAAACTTAAAACAGATAATGGCTCAGGTTATACCAGCAAAAAATTTGCTCTATTTTGCCAGCAATTTTCGATCAATCATGTTACTGGCATTCCTTACAATTCCCAAGGACAAGGGATTGTTGAGCGCACTCATGGCACTTTGAAAGTCAATTTGCATAAAATAAAAAAGGGGGAGTTATATCCCCTAACGCCTCATAATTATTTGTCTCATTCTCTCTGTATTCAAAATTTTTTGACCTTGGATGCCCATGGCAAGAGTGCTGCGGAGCGCTTTTGGCATCCTTCCACTGCCCCACAGGCTTTGGTCAAATGGAAAGATCCACTCACGGGCTCTTGGCAAGGCCCAGATCCAGTCCTCATATGGGGACGAGGACATGTATGTGTTTTTCCACAGGATGCAGAAGGCCCTCGGTGGCTACCAGAACGATTGGTGCGACATGTGGACCCTCTACCTATTGATGACGCTGATAGCTCTCAGCAATGCAGGAGATGACCAGACATATTGGGCCTATGTACCTAATCCACCAATCCTCCATCCCACTGTGTGGGACGGTCCTGAGATTCCAGTCTATGTTAATGACACCCATGCCTTAGGATTGCCCTCTGATGGACACATGAAACAGCAACTGGAGAAGAATTTTACTTATAATGGTATAGGAACAGGTTTGCCTATTTGTATTGCAAAAAATAGGTCTACATCTGGGTGCTTGCGTAGTTCTCCTGTCACTATGCACATTAATGACTCTTAGTTGGATGGACTGTTCGTCTTAATATGCTAGGCGATTGGTCAGGAGGACGCAGAATAAATCTGCCCGTCCCTCCATCACGTCCATCTTGCAATAAAAGATTGAAATTAAATATTGAGACTGTCCCATGGAGAGACTGTCCTGGCAATGATCCTGTTCGTTATGACATTCCTGGAACAGGCAGATACATCATTGACTGGTCGAGAAGTAACCGGTCAGGATGGGCCCGAGAACTGACTTCTGGACTTTGGACTTCTGATACACAATATCAGCAAAATTCATTATGGAGACTTATGGGAGTAATAGGTGAAGTTGTTCAAATAGTTGAGTTCTGTAAATCAGGCACTCCCTGCAGTCATGTGAGTGTCTTGAAAGATGGGACTAGAGATTGGACGACTGTTGCTAAGACTGTTAATATATCTGCTTGTGTTCCTTCTCCTTATGCACTGTTGATTGGAAATGTTAATGTACACTTTATAGGAAATCAATTTAGTGTATCCTGTAGTAATTGTTCTTTAGCAAATTGTATTTCTTGGGTACCATTAGGAACTCATGTTATGATGCTTAAACAGCCATCTTTTGTTATGCTTCCTGTTAATATTTCTGGACCTTGGTATGCTGAAAGAAGTTTGCAGATTTTTAAAGAAATTGAGTATGCTTTGAGTAGGCCAAAGCGGTTTATTGGACTTCTACTTGCAGGAATTATGGCTTTGGTTACTATAATTGCAACTGCTGCTACAGCAGCTGTGGCTCTTTCTCAGACTATTCAAAATGCTCATTATGTTAATACTCTTTCAAAAAATGTTACTTTGGCTTTAGGGACCCAAGAAGCTATTGATGAGAAATTAGAGCAAAAAGTGAATGCCCTTTATGATATGGTTCAGTATATGGGAAATGTGATTCAGGGTATGAAAGTTAAATCTCATTTAGAATGTCATTCAGAATATCATTGGATATGCGTTACTTCTAAAAAATATAATAATAGTCAATATGATTGGAATCGGATTCGTTTACATCTTCAAGGAATTTGGCATGATGCTAACCTATCTTTAGACATGTTTCGGCTTCATGATGAAATCCAAAGTATGAGAGAAGCTGAACCCTTGAAATTTGATGCAGCTCAGGCTGCTTCTGAGTTCGTTAATGTTCTTAGGAACGTTTTGCCGTCTATGCCTTATATTACCCATTCTGTTATAATATTTCTTACATTGGGCATCTGTGTCTGTTTGGTTCTGTGCCTACTCCCCATCCTCATTAGATGTTTCATCAGCAAAATGTTAGACTTACGAGCTAACATCCATCAGCTTGAGCTTAAGGCAAGTCTTAAGACTCTCACCCCTGTGCATTATGAGGGACGGGTTAGTCAACGACGGGTAAATACTTGGGAGCCGCTTCAACACCTAAGACAGGGCTTGTATTAATAAAATATGAGTACCAATGACGGGTAAGTTGAGGCAGGCGTCCTGGGACACCTAAGACAGGCACCGTAACCTTGCCATCCTGGTCGGATGGATTTTGTTCCTATAAAATAAAAAAGGGGGAGATGTGGGGAGCCATGGTTACAGCTAACTATGCTTAACCTGTTTCCTCCCCTGAGGCAATTATCTCTGCCTGCACCTGGAGGGTGCTTGTAAGCTGCTCAGGAATGTGGTGGGAGCGGCCAGTTCCCGGACACAGAAGGCTGATGCCTATCAGGGCAATTGATAGGATAATTACTTTTGAGAGTTTCAGTGAATTTTGTATCCTCTATGTGAAAGTTAAAGAATTTACATTTGTTAAGGTAATGCATACTTTCGTTGCTAAGTTGCACGTACTCAAACTGCTTATATGGGTGCAGTAAAATAAACTGGACGGCTTCAGCATCACTGGAGTCCGCGATCGCCATCATCATATGTGTGAGTGTCTTTTATTTCATTCCCACTCTTCCATTCGGGAACCGATCGACTTGTGGCGGCTGGCCCGTCACACCTGGGCCCTGGGTGAGGGGAGCTCAGACCCCGACAGCTCCTAGGCAGGGAGGCAGGCAGCTCTGGGTGTCCAACATGGCTGCGTGGGCCCCTGGTTTTCCTCCCCCTGAGGACACTGAGGGGAACCTGGCGCCCAGGGAGGTGACCTGAGAAGAGGGATCAGGCCAAACTCTCTGTGCAGCTCAAGCACAGCTCAGCAGGTGTCATGTTCTCATCAACCCTGTTCCCACTGGTCAGCCTCTCACAGGTGAGCAGGGGGCACGGGCCTCTGCCTCCTGTGCCCTCACAGAGCAGATGCCAACCCTCCTCCGGGCTGTGCACTGAGCAGAAGCCTCTGTGCAGAAAGAAAAAGAATTTACCACAAAACTTTGAATTTTCTGTCGGTGAAATATTGCATGCCATTAGTGAATCCTTCCTTCACTCTCACCACATCCTGAGCAGCTTCTGGAGGTGGATTAAAAAACTGAAGAATGCCCTCGTAGGTGGGTACAGAATCCAAAAGGAAGCTTCTCACTGCACTAGCAAAGGATGGACACACATTTGCATTGGCTGGAACATAAGAAAAAGAAATACAAGTTGTCGTGCAGGGCGGCCCTCCCAGCCATCCCGGCAAATGCAGGCGAAGGAGTCCCCTCTGCCCACACAGGTGCCCCCGTTCACGCAGGGGTTGGGCAGGCACAGGCATGCTCCCGCTCACAGTTCCTACCCGAGTAGCCAGCAGGGCAGACGCAGTGAGCGGGAGCATGCCTGTGCCTGCCCAACCCCTGCGTGAACGGGGGCACCTTTTTGGGCAGTGGGGACTCCTTCGCCTGCATTTGCCGGGATGGCTGGGAGGGCCGCCCCGCACGACAAGTGGCGCAGCGAGCAGGGTACGGTACCGGCCAAAAGCTACTGAAGCATGGTGGAGCGGTTTGTGCGTGTGAGAGCCCAGCTTCGGGAGGCCCATGAGGAGCGACACCGGGAACGGGAGGCGCGGTATGCCTGGGAGACTCAAGCCTACAGCTGGCACATCACCCTCTTGGCCATGGACGGCATTGCATTCATTTTGGTAATCTGCTGCGGCCTTAAGCTCCGAGAGCTGTGGACATCTGCCGCGGAGGCCTCCACCCACTCAGACACCTGGCACCGCGAGCAAGATTCCGACCAGGTAGGAATGGCGTCTGACTCTGGGCAGAAGGACGGTGGCCATGGAAGTCGGAATCCGCTAAGGAGTGTGTAACAACTCACCTGCCGAATCAACTAGCCCTGAAAATGGATGGCGCTGGAGCTTCGGGCCCATACCCAGCCGTCGTTGGCAGTCGGTGACGCGCGAGAGAGACGGGAGCCGGGCGGGGCGTCTGCGCTCTAACCGCGCATGCGGCCCCCACGGACACTGCGTCAGCCAGCCCGGGGGCAATTTCTCTTGCGTCTGCGACAGCGGCTTCACGGACATGGACGACTGCCTGGACCAGCCATGCCACAATGGGGGCACGTGTATTGCCGAGGATTGCCAAGGAGCCGAGCAGAGCCAAGCAGAGCCGAAGAAAGCGGAAGAGGAGAGCCGAGAGAGAGGAACAGAGTCGAGAGAGTGGAGGAGAGTCGTTGGTCGGTCGGTTGGCGGAAGGCGGACGGCAGGTCACGCGTCCGGTGGGCCCAGCCTCCAGTGAGACCATAGTGGTATGACTCCCCTACCTATGGCTCCGTGGGTGTTCCTTTTCGGCCTCACCATATCCTGCGTTCTTGTGTGGGGAGCGGGAGCAGAGACCCCGCAGGCCACCCCGCCTGAAAGATGGTGCGGCGAGCAGGCCTCCGCGCACGACAAATGGCACAGCGAGCAGGGTCTCCCGCACGACACAAGTGATATAAAGAAAGTCCCTTTTTCTCTCTGATGTTAGACCTGGACAGGAACCCCAGTGGTTTTATGATCTCATCACACAATTGTGCCAATGACCATGCAAACCCTAGAAGTCTGACTTCCTCAAGGTCACAGAGCAAGACAGCCCTGGAAAACAGTTTGAGGGATCCCTAGTTCAGTTTTTATTCTTTCTAAAAGACACTATCTGTTATCCACATCTCTCCTGCTGTGCTGAAATTCACCTTCCCTAGATTTCAAAAACGAAGGTTTGTCTTTCCATAGAATGACACCTTCTTTGTTCTTGGATATTGAGGAAGAGGAGATTGTAGTAATCAATCTTTCAAGTGAATGGTAGAGTCAGATCTCACCAGAGATCATAGAAGGGGGAATAAATCTGGAGAGAGGTCAGTAAAACTGTTAAGTATTGCAAGATGCTTTTTGGAAACTAAATTATGCAATAGAATTATGTCATCGGATGCAGACATAACTACAAAGTTAAAATAATATGAGTTTAAGTTGAACACATCTGAAGCTTATACACAAAAATATGATTGGCTCTTTTATTCTGCACTGATGTACAGAATTCCTCAGAGAGGGTGGGAGGTGGGAACGCAGAGTTATTTTTGACCCCAAGGCAATTGTGCTAAGACCTGAAGTAACCCCTTCTCCTGGTCTGGATTCTCCATCCCCTCAGTCGTTGAGTCACCTGCAGCCTGGAAAGTGCCCTGTCAGGCTCTCATCTGACCCTAATCAGCCACATGGGGAGGACGAGGAGGCTCCCAGAGTCAGATGAAAGAGAAAGACTCCAAAAGACTTGGGTCAGGATTGAGGGCATGGAGACACACAAAATGGTGTTGGATGGACGGCTAGAGTTAGATCAGAGCGATGGCGATGGAGCCCTAGCGATTGCTCTGGTTCTGCTCCCACTGTGCTCGTGCTCTCAGAGGACGAGCAGGGATTGCGGGTAGAGTGCTGCTCATTGGCAGAGCCCATGGAAGATTTATTATTCAGAATCGGAGAATGCTGGCTCTTCTTGAACTAGGAACTAAAATCCTCCAGCTGTAACATTTTGTGTGTCTGAAGCTATGAGTCACCAGCTGTGGGCTCACCTGGCACCTAAAAGACCCCGGGCAGGAGAAGGTCTGATGACTACTGGATAACGACTGGGTACTGCCACCTAGAGCTGGTCTCTGGACCTACTTAACGTTACTCCACTGTCGTAGCTGGTCTTGGTGGTGGCTGTGAAGCCCAGTAAGAGGAGACCTGGAGACTAAGCATTGTGTTCAAGGTCACAACGCTGCCAAGTGGCAGAACAGTGATTCACATCCCAATTTAATTCTGTCCTGTGGCTTCTGAGAACATGATCACAGACACGGAGTGAGGCTTCAGATGGAAAACTCTCACATGTGCCTGCAATGCCATTTTTTAAAATGAAAGTTCTAGAGTATTGGGAATTGAGTATATGAACCCTGAGCTTTGGGGGACTGGGTCACAAGTGGTGTGTGGGGACAGAGCCAGGAGTGCAGTTTCCAGGCTCTCGGCCTCACGTGGAAAGGTGCTCACGCGGGTAGTAAGTGGCCATCAACTGTGATTGGATGGCCATCAGCTGTGGCTAGTTGGTCGTCAGCTGTAACCAGTGAACCATTCGCCACTAATATAACTGCTGTGGCTGCACTAGCAGCAAATGGGGGCTAGCAAGTAGATGGTGGCTGAGCTAGTGAGAGAGGATAGCAGATAGCAAGTAGGGTTGGTTGGTTGGCAGAAAAGCAGACAGCAGTTTGCAGATCGTGTGGCTCTGGCTTCCTGTGTCTCCAACCCAGCTGCCAGCGAGACTATAGTGGTATGACTCCCGTATGTATAGCTCCATGGGTGTTCCTTTTTGACCTCACTGTGTCCTGCGTTACTATGTGGGGAGCAGGACTAGCGACCCCGTATGACACTCTGCATGACATGGTGGAAAAGGTTTGAATTGGGATCTGTTTACCCCCTTCCCCAAATAAGTCATGTAGTTCAGAGCAGGTAACTTACCAGGGCAGATGCCAGTCAGGTTAGCAACGATACTCACCCTCGTAACAGCAAAAGGCCAGAGTGACCAGCAGGACCGGAAAGGACAGCCTCATGGTTTCTTTTGCTTTGAGTTTTCAGCTTTCACAAAAGATGAGCAATTACAGGAGCTGGACTCAGGAGCCTGGGAGCCCAGGGCTATTTGTACCTAGTGAGCCTCACTGGTCCTGCCCACAGAGGACGTGGCAGGTCACAAGGCCTGGCGTCCAGCCCTCCCTTCCTCCCTGAGGGCTGATGCCATCCATCCATGTCACAAAGCCCGGTGACTGGTCAAAGCTAGGTGTTGCTCCTCAGCTTTGTAGCAAAAGCTGAGGTTGACTACAAATGTACAGTCAGTGAATTGACGGGAGCCCCCCTGGAATGAAGCTCCTTAATGGAAGCTCAGTGTCTGACAAGCTCATCTTTACTTATCATCGTAACTGGCACCGTGAAGAGGATCATCAAATATGCCCGGAATGAATGAATAAATATTAGTGACAAAGCTCTAAATCTGGTTAGTGTACAAACAATCAGTGGTTTCATGTCCCAACAGAAACCAGTGCCAACAGGGAGACCACCTCCGCCAACGCACTTCCTTCTCTAACAGAATGTTTCCAACGACATCAAGAGAGATTTCCTATCAAGTCAGTGCTAATCCGATCAAAAGAAGCCCCTGTTCACTTCCCGTGTCCAATAGGAGGGTCACACGGGTCGTCAGGGACCCAGCAGTAGAAGCGCCCAGCGGGCAGGTCTCAGCCTCCCCGACCATAAGCGGGTGCTCTATGGACAATTCGGGGATGGGGCCATGACAGTTCTGAGGAGAGGCATTAGCAAGTAGCCTGTTACAGGGCAGCGGGCTTGACAACCACTCAGAACAGGCAGAGCTTTGACATGAAGAAATGTTGGGAGGAGGGATCCGCGGCAACAGCATGAGGGACCAGACATCTTAAGCCACATGGCTTGTTGGGAACACAGGACCCAGGTTACCCTGAGACGTACAGGACGCCTGGTGGGAGAGGGAGGGCTTTGTGCCTGGAGAGACAGCATGGGCCACAGCAAGCAGTTTCCTTTGTATCTGTGGGCAATGCAGGCAGAGTGGATGGCTGAGGTCAGACACACCTAGAGTTTTGCCCTGGTGTTTTTTTGCTGTTATTCAGATGTGACGTCAAAATCACATGGGTTTTTTACATTTAGTATCATGGCAACAATACAAAAATTAAAATTAAAGTATTAATATTCAAGTGTAGGCAAGGTTGTGGAGACATAGGAGCACTTGTGCATCTGCGGTGGGCATGTGAAATGGAGCAGCCACCATGGAAAGAGTCCTGAGGGCCTTCAAAATTAAAACTAGAATCACAATGTGATCGATCAGGTCCACCTCTGAGTACAGACAGAAAACAATCGAAAACTGGGTCTCAAACACATATTTGCACACCCATGTGATTATAAAAGTGGAGGAAAGAAACGAGGGTGAGTGAGAGCCGACGTATGTATGGGGTAAAGTATATTGGATGTTACCATCTAGAAGTGGTTCCTTAACAGTTTCTACCCCCCTGGCATGGGTTGACCAGATTGAAGACCAAAGGCCAGAAGAATTCCTGGGATGTCAACCTGAGCCAGAAGGGACATGTGTGACCAGTGCATCCTGCTGAGGACAGGAGTCCAGAGACCCTGTGTGCCTGGGGGAAGTGGTTCCTATCCCCACCCATCACCATCCTCACTCTTAGTTCCAAGATCCGGTATTTAGGATCTTAAAATCACAAGAACAGTGACTCAGACATGATCATAAAACAGTAAATTAAGTGATTGAAAAGTAGTGATTTTATCTTATTTGAGGGAAATCCCAATGGAACCAGAGGAAATTGAGAAGCACATTAAGTTAGCATTCAGGATAAATAAACATTCCTCGTTGGCAGACAAACACTCTGATATTTGACTTTCTGTTTGAGGCGATTTATTCTGTTTGATTTAGTATTTCTATTTGCTTTTTACATAAGGGTAATCGCTGACATCTACCTCCTGACACTGTGCTGAGCATTTTTCCTGACCGCACGTGGTCAGGACATGCCATTGACAGGCCACTGGGAACAGTCTGCTCAGGTCAAGGTAACAATCATTTAGAACGTCCATCGGGGAGGAGCGTGTCATCAGTGAGATTGTTTAGCGACACTGGCTCCTGGTGATAATGTAAAGCAGTTCACTTTTATCCCGTTTTGTCCTCATTTCTAGAATCTCCCATCAGTGCCCCCTTCAGTGCCCAGCCCTGTGGGAACACTCCCCCTGCCTCATCAGGGGACTCTGGTGGGTCAGGAGCATCTCCCCTGTCCGGGCCCACTACATTGGACGGAGATGAGATAATGCCAAACCATTGTTTTTAATCTGCTCAGATGATGAAAATAAAGTAGGAAGATGGAGTTATACAAGTATAATATTTTGAAGATATAGAAGATCAGAGACTCAGGAAGTACTTCGGTACCAGAACAGAATAAGTTGCCCACTTGGCCCTGTCTCTGCAGTGTGTTTTCCAAAAATACACAGTCCAACAACTGAGTAACATACTTTAAATAATTATTTTTAATTGCATTTCTAAAACACATAGGAATATGCCGTGCAATTCTTATATCCTGTTTTACTTGCTCTTCAACTTCTTTTTTTGGTCTTTCCTCAAATCTCCCTCTCTATCTTTTCTTTTTTTCAACTTCTAAAATCATTTATTTTTCTGGAATCTGGATACAATGAACTGTAGCAAAAAAAATGCTCAATTCTATTTAAGTCTCATTTTAGGTTCTTTAAACTTCATCAGTATTTGCAAAGGTGAGAATTCACACTTAAATAGCAGGGTTTGACATAAAAAATTTACTCAGTATTGATGTAACTACACAAACTTTTGTATGCAACACACGGCCTTTAATATTATCCTTTATAAACAAAGTTACTGTTTCTTTATGCAGACTAACTTATGAAGTGTTGCACCAACAGACCCTCTTCCAATAGGTTTTTATTATGTAAATAGATGATTCTTTCCCTTAAGATAAGGTGAAAAAAACTAAAGTTCACACCCAGGGGGAAAAAAAAGTTAACTCAGAAATTCTCAAATTCTAACGTCTGAGCAGATGTAACACCAGAAATAGGTAAAGGCCACTCTTCCTTAGGCCTTTCCCCATGTAGCACTGGAGGAAGTTCCAGTGTTGGCAAAAGAACACACAGGTTTCTCATTAAACTTTGTTCAGTGGGTGTCAAACTTCTGTGACAATTTTTGGTCATGTTGCTTCAATTAAAAGGTACTCATTTAAAAAACTAATAACTTAAAAACTAATACACAAAAAACCCAGAAGATCCATAAAATATTCTTCTTTCCTTCTGAAGGTTTTACAATGTATTGTAATCATTCACCAGTCTTTTATTATTAAACGTCAAAGGCCAATCGAGACAAACACTTCTGAAGCCTCTGACTAAGACTAGGGTGGCAGGTATTGGGGATAATGTTCATTTAGCCCCTGAGCTTTGTGCGCAGACGTGGTGACCTTGCCAGCTCCTGCACCCGTCTTGTCCACTGCTTTGGTGACACCCACAGCAACTGTCGTTCTCACGTCACATACAGCAAAATGGCCCAGAGGAGGGTAGTCAGAGGAGCTCTCAACACACCTGGGCTTGCCAGGCACTAGGTCAATGATGGCAGCATCACCAGATTTCAAACACTTCGGGCCGTCTTCCAGCTTTTTATTTTCTCTGAACAATGATCAATCTTCTCCTTCATCGCAGCAAATTTGCAAGCAATGTGAGCAGGTGGCCATGAGCACAGGTGCGCATCTGGCACTGATTTGTCCTGGAGGGTTCAGCATAATCACATGAGCCGTGAAGCCAGCAGCTTCCATTCGTGAGTCATTTGTGCTGTCACCAGCTCATTGCCACAACAATCATCTTTGCCAGACACATCTTGCCAGTGTCGTCCCCAGGAAGAGCTTCACTCAAAGCTTCACGGTGCATTTCAACAGACTTTCCTTCAGTTGTAACGCTGACTGGAGCAAAGGTGACCACCGTGCAGGGTCTCACAACACCAGTCTCCTCTCGGCCCACAGGGACAGCACCAACTCTTCCAATTCTGTAGCCATCCTGGAGGAGCAGACGCAAAGGCTTATCAGTTGGATGAGTTGGTGGCAGGAACTAATCCAGAACTTCAAGCAGCGTGGTTCCACTGGCATTACCATCATTACAGGCAACTTTCCATTTTTTGAACCAAGAAATCTTAGCACTTTACTCCAGCATGTCGTCACCATTCCAACCAGAAATTGGCACAAATGCTACGTTGAGGTTATAGCCAATTTTTTTAAGTAGGTGTTGAGTTCCTTAATGATTTACTAGTATCTCTTCTGGCTGCAAGTTGGCTCTGTGGAATTGATCTTCTTAACCCAAACAATTAGTTGTTTCACAGCCAGTGTATAAGCCAAAAGGACATGCTCATGGGTCTGCCATTCTTGGGTATTCAAGTGCACCAACAGCAGCAGCAACCATCAGGACAGCACCGTCAGCCTGACATGTGCCTGTAGTCATGTTTTTGTGAAGTCTCTGTGTTCTGGAGCATCAACAATGGTCAAATAATACTTTCTGGTCACAGATTTCCACAGGGAGATAGCAATGTTGATATCTCAGTTCAGTTTCAGTTTATCCAAGACCCAGGCGTACTTAAAGGAGCCTTTTCCCATCTCAGCAGCTTCCTTCTTAAATTATAGAATTGTACAACTGAAACCTATGTAATTTTACTAACCATTGTCACACCTGTAAATTTTAATTAAAAACAACCTTTTTTGTTGTTGTTTTTCTTGAATCCACCACATTTATAGATCAGATGGCCAGTAGTGGTAGACTTCCTGAACCTATGTGTCCAAGACAACAATGTTGATTTGAGTCTTTTCCTTTCGCATTTTAGCTCAGATTTAGCAAGTTTTCATGACACCTGTGTGTTCTCGTGGCAAACCTGGTTTGAAAAAGCTCAGATATCTCCTTCTCAGTAAGGAGAGTAGCAATGTTTAGATCTTCCCAAGTCTCTTAATGTCTGGCTCAATAAAAGACAGCTGTGTTCACATGTTTGATTGACTCTTAACTCTGTTGCAATATCACATGTCATGCAGCCTCTGGAAAATTCTACTGTACATTTGTGGGATAATGAGAATGACTGAGGAAAATAAATCTCAATATTATTGTTAAAATAGTTTTGTTCTTCTAGACCCCCTGAGTCATAGGGTCCCTTTAGCAGTCCCCGAACTGCTGTAGTATGTAAATGTGTGTGTGTGTGTGTATGTGTTTGTGTGTGTGTGTGTGTGTGTGTGAGTGTGTGTGTATAGTGAAATTTCTCCTCTGTATACCAAGAAGATGAAGGCCAGAGAGGAGTCTTGGCTTAAAGTAAGTGAAACTCATATAGTGGAATCCAGAAACAAGTGTCCACCTCAACATTAAAAACTTTAATCAACATTAGCACCTCAACAAATGAATACAGAAAACCTCATAAATATACAAACAGATTATAGTTATGTGATAAAACCTGGTGAGCTTTCTTAGAAAAATTCTAAGTAAATTAAGAATAGAAGAAAACAATTTGGAGCAAACAAAATTTATTGTCAAAGTCAACAGCAAACATCACTCTAAAATAATGAGTATAGTGACGTCATAAAAATGGTGGCATGAGGTGAGCCTCTTGAAATCTCCCCTTGAATTAACAACAAATTGAACTATAACTTCACAAAGGACTCCCTGCACAGCAGACAGGCAAGACTAATAGGTGCACTACTGAAATCACCTAAAGGTGGGCAAATTGCATGAGGGGGCAGGGGAGGAGGGAAGGGAGAAGTGGGGAGATGGGGAAGTCTGGGCTCAGGACGCAGACCTAGCTCAGTGCTCTGAGCTCACTGCATCCCGGAACTACCACAGCTGCAGGAGAGGTCAGAACTCGGACTGCTAGGGCTCCACTTATGGCCCACAGGGCTGAGGAGACAGCACATAACATGGCTGAACCCAATGCCCATGGCAGAGACCTCAGAACAAAGATTAAGGGAAGAAGGCTGGAAACAGTGGGTTAAGCCCTCAATGCCGAGCAGAGAATGGAAGCCTTAGGAACTGAGACTAGCCGTCCCCTCCTTACCTTCCCAGAGCTAACCTCTCCCCCACCTGCCCAGTTCTAGAAGTGGAACAGTAGCAATGTCACATCAAAAGAACAGAATATTTGAAGTTCTGAGAACTGAGGTCCACAGACACAAACTCACAGCCCAACTAGTTCCGGCAAAGCAGAGGGAGCTGTGGAAGCAGGACTGGCTGTGGTGGTGGTCATCGCTCTGGGCCACCTCTCACAACCCACCCCTCCCCTGTCCCCACCTATCTGGTCGGATCTCTGCAGCAGTAAACAGAACTGCTGAAACACACAGGCTCTGAATCTGGTACAGGAAGAGCTTAGGAACTTCAGAAGCTCTCCACATGCCCCCACAGAGATGGCACCATATGACCCAGGCGAACTGTTCACAGAGGAGAAGCCCACCTTCCAGGGACTCCCCCCATTGTGTGAGAAGCCAGAAGAGTGCAGAGAAAACATAACACTACAGTGTGAGAGAGAAAAAAAGGCTACAGTCGGAGAGAAAATAAAACATTTTACCAACACCTACTGGAAAACAAAAGAAAGATCTCTTTCTATCAACCTGTTGCAGAACCCACTCCTGTAGATGTCTAGGAAGAGAAATAATAAATCATTAATTGCCATGAATAACCAAGGCAACAAGACAGCTCAGAAAGAAAGTGAAAAGTCTCCAGAAAATGAACTTAAAGATATGGAAATATGTGACTTAAATGGCAGAGAATTCAAGATTGCAGTTCTTAAAAAACTCAACGAGATGCAAGAAAACACAGACAGGCAGTTTAATGAACTCAGAAGCACAATCAAAGAACAAAATGAACATTTTACCAAAGAGATTGAAATTTTAAAAAAGAACCAAATAGAATTTCTAGAGATTAAGAACTCAATAAAAGAAATGAAGAATGAAATAGCCAGCTTAGGTAGCAGAGTTGACCAGATGGAGGAAAGAATCAGTGACATCGAAGATAGAAACCTGGAAATCACACAGGTGGAAGAAGAAAGAGACTTGAGACTTAAAAGAAATGAAGGAACTCTACAAGAACTTTCTGACTCCATCAGAAAGAGCAATATAAGAATAATGGGCATACCAGAAGGAGAAGAAAGAGAGAAGGGAACAGAGAGTATATTCAAACAAATAGTTGATGAGAACTTCCCAAACCTGTGGAAAGAACTGGATCCTCGAATACAAGAAGCAAATAGAACACCTAATTACCTCAACCCCAAAAGGCCTTCTCCAAGTTACATTGTATTGAAGCTGTCAAAAATCAATGACAAAGAAAGAATCTTCAAGGCAGCCAGGGAAAAGAAGACGGTAACCTACAATGGAAAGCCTGAATATTATTAGATTTTTCAGCAGAAGCTCTACAAGCCAGGTGGGAGTGGAACCAAATATTCAAACTATTGAAAGAGAGAAATTACAAGCCAAGAATAATATATCCAGCAAAGATATCCTTTAGATATGAAGGAGGAACGAAGACCTTTCCAGACATACAGAAGCTGAGGGAATTTTCTAACACCCGACCTGCACTACAAGAAATACTGAAGGAGGCTATTCAACCAGCATCAAATGAGATAATTTGTGGCAACCAAAACATAAAAGGGGGGAGAGTAAAGGCCTGGACCAGAATATGGGAATGGAGAAAGTAAGCATGCTGAAGAAGATGGAATACTCTAAATATCAAATTTCTTTTACATAAATTTAATGGTAACCACTCAAAAAAAATCCAGAACTGAAATATATAACACAATAAAAGAAGAAACAGAGGGAAAAATCATAGAATACCACCACATAGAAATAATAGACAACAACAAAAAAGCAAAGAAACAATGGAGACACAGTCTTACCAGAAAACTAAAGATAGAATGATAGGAAATCCTCATATATTAATAATCAGCCTAAATGTAAATGGACTGAATTCAACAATAAAAAGGTACAGAGTAGCAGATTGGATAAAAAAAAACACTAAACCTAACCATATACTATCTCCAAGAGACACATCTCAGCTACAAGGTCAAACATAGACTCAAAGTGAAAGGGTGGAAATTGACACTCCAAGCAAATGGTATCCAGAGAAAATCAGGTGTAGCCATAATGATATCAGATGAAACAGACTTCAGGGTGAAAAAGGTAACAAGAGACAAAGATGGACATTTCATAATGATAAAGGGGACTATACAAGAAGAGGTAAGAGTCATCAATATTTATGTCCCCAATCAGGGAGCACCACAATATACCAAGCAAATACTAACAGAACTAAAGGGAGAAATTGACCAAAACACAATTATACTAGGGGACTTAAATACATCATTGACAGCTATGGATAGATCATCCAAACAGAAAATAAAGAAATAGCAGCCATAAATGACACATTAGATGAATTGGACATAACTGACATTTATAGAGCACTTCATCCTAGAACATCAGACTATACATTTTTTTCTAGTGTACATGGAACATTCTCAAGGATAGACCATATATTGGGACATAAAATCAGCCTCAACAAATTTAAGAAGATTGAAATCATACCAAGCATATTCTCTGATCACAAGTCTTTGAAATTGGATATCAACTGCAAAAAGAAAGCAGGAAAAAACACAAATACATGGAGATTAAACAACATGGTTTTAAAGAACGACCAAGTCGAAGAAGAAATAAGAGGAGAAATCATAAGATACATAGAAACAAATGAGAATGACAATACATCCTACCAAATTTTTTGGAATGCAACAAAAGCAGTTTAAAGCAGAAAATTTATATCATTACAGGTCTATCTCTAGAAACAAGAAGCATCCCAGAAATAACCTCACATTACACTTTAAAGAACTAGAAAAAGAAGAACAAATGAAACCCAAAGTCAGCAGAAGAAAGGAAATTATAAAATTCAGAGCAAAACTAAATGAAACAGAGAACAAAAAGACAATAGAAAAAATTAATGTGACAAAGAGCTGGTTCTTTGAAAAGATTAATAAAATTGACAAACCCTTGGCTAGACTCACTAAGATAAAAAGCAAGAAGACACTAATTAACAAAATCAGAAACGAAAAAGGGCAAGTTATCACGGACACCACAGAAATACAAAGGATCATCCAAGAATACTATGAAGGGCTATATGCCCCAAATTCAATAACCTAGAAGAAATGGACAAGTTCTTAGAAGCATATAGCCTTCCTAGGCTGAATCACGAAGAATCGGAAAATCTAAATAGACTGATCACCAGTAAGGAAATTGTATCAGTCATCCGAAACCTTCCCAAAAGCAAAATTCCGGGACCAGACGGCTTCACTAGTGAATTCTACCAAACCTTCAAAGAGGATCTAATACTTGTCCTGCTCAAACTCTTCCAAAAAACTGAAGAAGAGACAATACTCCCTAACTCATTTTATGAGGCCAACATTACCCTGATACCAAAACCTGGTAAGGATAACACAAAAAAAGAAAACTACAGACCAATATCTCTGATGAATACAGACGCAAAAATCCTAAACAAAGTTCTAGCAAATCGAATGCAACAATGCATTAAAAAGATTATTCATCACGACCAAGTGGGGTTCATCCCCGGGGCACAAGGATGGTTCAACATAGGCAAATCCATCAATGTGAAATGTCACATAAACAAAACAAAGGGCAAAAAATTATATGATTATATCAATTGATGCAGAAAAAGCGTTTGACAAGATACAACATCCATTTATGATTAAGACACTTAATTAAATAGATATAGAAGGCAAATACTTTACCATAATAAAGGCCATATAGGAAAAACCCTCATCTAATATCATAATTAATGGTGAAAAACTGAAGCTCTTTGCTCTATTTTCAGGAACACGACAGGGCTGTCCCCCATCACCTCTGCTTTATAGCATAGTTGGAAGTTCTCGCCAGGCAATTAGGCAAGACAAAGAAATAAAAGGCATCCAAATTGGGAATGAAGAAGTTAAATTGTCACTCTTTGCAGATGACATGATGTTATATATAGAAAATCCTAAAGACTCCACCAAAAAAAGCTATTAGAAACAATCAATGAACACAGTAAAGCTGCCTGCTACAAAATTAACATACAAAAATCCATTGCATTTCTATAGACTAACAATGAAATCTCAGAAAAAGAAAAAAACAACAAAACAATTCCTTTTGCAATTGTAACAAAAAGAATAAAATATCTAGGAATAAACAACCAAGGATGTGAAAAACCTATATGCTGAAAACTATAAGACATTTTAAAAAGAAATTGAAGAAGACACAAAGAAATGGAAAGACGTTCCATGCTCATGGATTGGAATAATCAACATAGTTAAAATGGCCATATTACCCAAAGCAACATACAGATTTAATGCAATCCCCATCAAAATCCCAATGGCATTTTTTAAAGAAATAGAACAAAAAAATCATCAGATTTGTACAGAACCACAAAAGACCCTGAATAGCCAAAGCAATCTTAAGAAAAAAGAACAATGCTGGAGATATCACACTTCCTGACTTTAGCTTGTACTACAGGGCAACAGTAATCAAAACAGCATGGTATTGGCAGAAAAACAGACACACAGACCAACGGAATAGAATTGAGAACCCAGAAATAAACCCACAGAAATATGGACAGATAATTTTTGACAAAGAAGCAAAAATCATAAAATGGAGAAAAAAGCCTCTTCAATAAATGATGCTGGCAGAATTGGATAGCCATGTGCAAAAGAATGAAACTGGACTGCTATCTGTCACCATGTACCAAAATTAATTCAAAATGGATCAAAGACTTAAGCATAAGACCTGAAACAATAAACTGCATAGAAGAAAACATAGGTACTAAAGTTATGGACCTTGGGTTCAAAGAGCATTTTATGAATTTGACTGCAAAGGCAAGGGAAGTAAAAGCTAAAATAAATGAATGGGACTATATCAAACTTAAAAACTTCTGCACAGCAAAAGAAACCATCGACAAAATAAAGAGGCCACCAACTGAATGGGAGAAGATTTTTGCAAATAGTGCCTCCAATAAGGGGCTAATATCCAAAATATACAAGGAACTCATACAACTCAAGAACAAAAAAAAACAAATAACCCAATTGAAAAATGGGCAGAGGACCTGAAGAGACATTTCTCCAAAGAGGACATACAAATGGCAAATAGACTTATGAAAAAATGCTCAACATCACTAATCATCAGAGAAATGCAAATCAAAACCACAATGAGGTATCACCTCACCTCAGTTAGAATGGCTATCATCAACAAGACAAAAAAACAAGTGTTGGAGAGGCTGTGGAGAAAAAGGAACCCTCATACAATGTTGGTGGGAACGCAGACTGGTGCAGCCGCTATGGAAGGCCATGTGGAGGTTTCTCAAAAAATTACGAATAGAATTACCATATGACCCAGCAATCCCTCTCCTGGGTATCTACCCAAAAAATCTGAAAACATTTAGAGATAAAGACACATGTGCTCCAGTGTTCATTGCAGCTTTGTTTACGGTGGCCATGACATGGAAACAACCAAAGTGTCCTTCGATAGATGAATGGATAAAGAAGTTGTGGTATATATACACAATGGAATACTATTAGGCAGTAAGAAAAGATGAAATAGGACCATTTGTGACAACATGGATGGATCTTGAAATAATAATGCTAAGCGAAATAAGTCAGACAGAAAAAGTAGAGAACCATATGATTTCACTGATATGTGGTATATAAACCGAAAACAACAAAAGAACAAGACAAACAACTGAAAGAACAAAAACTCATAGACACAGACAATAGTTTAGGGGTTACCAGACAGTAAGGGGGGAAGGGGGAGCGGGGCTCTGGAAGAGGGTAAATGGGGTCTAATATATGGTGATGGAAAGAGAACTGACTCTGGGTGGTAAACACACAATGTGAGATATAGATGTTGTAATACAGAATTGTACACCTGAAATCTATGTAACTTTACTAACAATTGTCTCCCCAATAAACTTTAATTTAAAGAAAAAAAGAAAGTTAGTAAATATTCAATAATAAGAGAATAGTAGAGTTAATTATAGTATATCAACAAGAGGGACAATAATACAACTATTAAATATAATACTTATGTCAGCAAGGTAAGAATGCAGAAAACATTTGTGATATGTTTTTTTTTTTAAGCAGAATACATGATGATATGTAAACTAAGATTGCAATGATAGATAAGATCTGGATGGTAAATGAAAAAATTAAAATTGTTTTATTTGTGTGTTTAAAAAAAAAAGAGTGTTAAAGTTACTTCCATTAAAACCAGAGAAAAAATGCCTAATATATCTATTATTATACAACACTGATCTGTAAGTTCTAAGTGTCACACTAAAATAAGGGAAAGAAATAATCATGAATATTTCCAAAGATGAGATAAAAAACTTTCGTTTGCTGACATTATGATTCTGTTACAAAGAGACGTGAAACATGCTCGCAGAGTACCACTAGAAGTTTTAAAATAATTAGATGAGATTCTTTGTGAATGGCTACACACATGCTCAATATTCGAGGACTGGCAATTAGGTTCACGAACTTGTTGCAGTGATGTTGCTAACTTTTTTTGATATCAGAGGGATTATCCATTATGAATTTGTACCAAGTCGACATAAAGTTAACCAAGTTGACTATTTGGGAGTGCTGAAAAGGCTGCGTGAGAAAGTTAGATGACCTGAACTTTTCGCCAGAAATTCGTGGCTCTTGCATGACAACAACGGACCAGCTCCCATGGCACTGTCTGTGAGGGAGTTTTTAGCCAGTGAACTGTATTGGAACACCCTCCCTACTCACCTGATCTGACCCCCAATGACTTCTTTCTTTACCAGAACATAAAGGAAATATTGAAAGGAAGACATTTTGATGATATTCAGATCAAGTGTATTAAGATGACAGCTCTGGTAGCCATTCCACAAAGAGTCCAAAATTGATTTGAAGGGTGGACTAGGCACTGGCATCAGTGCATAGCTTCCCAAGGGGAGTACTTTGAATGTGACCGTAGTGATATTCAGCAATGAGGTGTGTAACACTTTTTCTAGGATGAGTTCGGGACCTTAATATAAAATATAAAATACATATAAAAATACAACAGCTTAATTTCACATTCAAAGTGAAAAATTTTATTGCTGAGGCTAAATGTATTTGTAATGAAGAAATCATCACAAATGATTTGTGGAAGCAACAGGCCATCCAGGGAGAGTCCAAGGTATGGCTGGTTCATGTGACAACCCCCGTGATGGGTTCACCTTGGGATAAAATCAGGTGAACCTGGGTGAAGGGTCTTCAAACGCCACGTTGTGTCTGAAATGGCACGTGGACTGGATCCCCAGCATTAGGAAAGGCACAAGGAGGGCACTGCACACAGTGAGTAATTATTGGAAAATTTTGGAGCAAACCAAGCATTGCTGCTTTTCTTCTTCCTTCTTTTCCATATGTAGGACACAGAAGGAGACTCAGCCATCACAGAACAATTGAGTTATGGCAAGAGTTGGCCAACAGGTGAAGAAAACAACCTCTGATGCCTCCGGCCTATCCATGTCGTGGGCCTCCCGTTGCAGCTCATGCTTGTAGCAAGAGGTGTGAGTCCATGTTGGGTGTACGAGGGCTGCTGGCAGGTGGCCTGGGGAGGAGAGAGAAGTGGCTCCATCAGCCCACAAGTTTCCCTGAGGAGCTCAGGGCATAATCTCCTGGGCTCACGCCTGCACAAGGGAAATGGAAGGAATAATAACACTGCTGATGGAGTTTGTGAGATAAGGGGCATTGCTGATCTGGGCACCATCGGAGATGCTCACAATTTGGATAAACAGATATATTTCAATTTTTGATACTTGTTAAATATATGAAGTAAAATGTTATTGATAAATATATCTATTAATGAGATGGATAAGGTCTGCTTGATTTTATAAATCTACCGATAATATTACTTACTGTTAAGATGAGGCAATTTTCATTTTTTTCATGTTTATAGATGTAAATTCTTAAAATACTTGAACATGATTGTGCAGATGTGACAAGAATGAGTTTCTGGCAGCGATGTCACTTGATTCTTTGGATTCCTCTGGGGAATTGGCCAAAAATGACACTGTGACCTGTCACTTAAAATTATTTTTAATGTTTTCTCTGCCTCGGGTGTTTAGGTCTTCCTGTGATGTTATTCAAAACACGGAATGAGAAGCCACTCTCTGTAGAAAAAATTTTTTGTACCTCAAAATATTACTTTGGATTATTTGGGGGATATCTAGGCATTTGTACACGTAGAGTCAATGCTGTGTAAGACGTGACGGGTGACGTGCACGCTTTCTGTCTTTGGAAACCGGAACTAGAATGTTCCTGAGAGGGGACATTGCAAATGAGAACAAGTGTAACCAGATGAGACGTATATTGTAAAAGTATACGTGGTCATGAAGATCCAGAAGTGATGTCCTCCATGTTTCCAACCCACATACGTGTTAACCAGTCAGACTTAGCCCTGGAGAAGCCCTGGGATTCCACCTCAGCCAAAAGGATGTTTGTCCCCAGTGCATCCTGCTGAGGACAGGAGACCAGAGGCCCTGTGCCTCGGGATAAATAACACCTCCCCCCACTCACCACCCTCCTCTACCCTCAGTTCCAATATTCAGTATTTAGCATTTGAATATCATAGTAACAGTCACTTAGATGTGGTCATAAAATGATAAATGAGCTGATTGAAAACGATCTCATTTTACTCTCGTAACCGAGAGAAAACCCAATGGAAACACAGCCAAATTCAGAAACACTCTTTGTTAGCCTCTAGGATAAATAAACATTCCCTGTTGGCTGAATCGGTTAGACTCAGTTTGATATTTGCCTTTGGGAATGAGGTGATTTATTGTTTGACTATTACTTACACTTTCTCCTTTGTGTTGCATAATTGTGGTGGCTGACGTTTACTGCCAGACCGTGTGCTGAGCTTTGTTCCTGTATTAAGTCCTTTATCCTAACACACATCCTGTGACACAGGCTATTATTATCTCCCTTATTTTACAGGTGAGGAAACTGAGGCAGGGAGGGTCGGAACCTTGCTAAGATCCCACACGTGGAAAGTTCCAGAGCTGAGCTTAAACCCAGATAGTCTGGCCCTAAATATGGGCTCTTCCTCACGGCTCAAAATGAATCCATTCTAATTGTGAAAGGCAAACAGCACTTCAGATTCAAAACACAGTGTTACACAGCCTGATTGTGATTCTTATGTGGCCTGGATTGAAACTAGAATAATTTGAGAACAGTTGACATCATTAAGTTTTCTAACATTTCCTTCAGGAACAAGGTGTGTGCCTTGGTGATTTTAGATTCCTAGTGACATCTGCGAGTAAATTCCATGGTTTTACCCTTCAAGCTTTGCGTGTTTCACTTGTGTAAACTTCAACATACTTTTGTTGTACTAACGTCCCTGTGGCCAATGGTGTCATTTCCCTGTTGCATCATGTCAGGGTGACACAGGATGATGGGAAAGCGATGGTTGCTTCTGTGCTGATCTCGTAGGCAGCTCCAGGGTGAGCTTTCATTTGTTCTAACAATTATTTCCAGTAGATTCTCTTAAATTTCTCTGATAGTTGATCAATCTATTACACATATCATGACCAATTGATTGATTCGTTTGTTATACTAATTTCCCCCCATCATTTGAAGAGAATGTTCTCAACTAGATGTTTGCCTTTGTATTTTAATAGTCTTTATTTTTTAGGGCAGTTTTAGCTTTGCTGAAAAATTGAGCAGAGAATAAATATGGAGTTCCCATATGCCATTTATGTCCGTGCAGGAACAGCTTTCCCCACTGTCAGCTCCATCAGCACCATACACCTGGGGGAGTATAATGGCTGGGTTGTATGGTAAGATGGTGTTCAGGCAGCAAGACACAGCCTAACCATCCTCCAAAATGGCTGAACCATTTTGCAGTCCCACCATCAGTGAGTGAGTGTTCAAGTTGGCCCCCATCCTCCCCAGCATTTATTGCTGTCAATAAATGATCTTTTTTAAAAAGAAAAGAAGAAAAAGCATTGAAAAGACACAGATGAAGGAAATGGGATGAGTCATCACCTAGAGAATTCAATTGATTCAGAAAGTGAGATGCAAGCAGCTGAGATAGAATTGAAGTGTCATCCACCTCCATTCCATGGACACGTCACCATTGCCAGACACCCCGACTGAAAGTACCACTTTGTATGTTACCATCACATACCACCAGTGCCCGAGCTGGGCCTACTGACTTCCAGACTGTACAAGTTTGAGCAAGTTTCTTACTTTCTGCAACTTAGTTGATCAACTGTTATAACGGGGAAGGTAATAGCTATCGATCTGTAGCTGTGACTGAATATGACAAATTGTGTTTGCACATTGCATGACCATAGTTAGCAATAAAAAATATTGCTGCTCTTCTCATTTTCACTATTCTTTTGAGCTTCAGAAGGTTTGTAACCCAAAGGACCTGTATGAAGGATGCATCACAATGGTCTGTTTCCAGATGTAATGAGCTCACTGTTAATTTGCTGAGTTGATGTTTACTACAATTCTATTTTCCCCCCCTCAGGCCCTGGTCACCACCATTCTACAGTCTGTTTCTATGAATTTGACTACTCTACAAATCTCATGGAAAGGAATCGCAAAACGGTGTTTTCTGTGACTGATTTATTGCACGTATTGTCCTATCCTCACAGTTCATCCGTGTTGTAGTATGTGACAGGATTGCCTCACTTTATATGTGAGGTATGTACTTCACTCTGCTTATCCATCATCTGTCCCTAACATTTGGGCTACATCCACCTTTTGGCTGTTCTGAATAATGCTGCTATGAACATGGGTGTGCAAATATGTGTTTGAGACCCAGCTTTCAATTCTCTTGTGTCTGTACTCAGGGGGGGCTGATCGATCACATTGTGATTCTAGTTTTAAGTTTGAAGGCATTTCAGACTCTTTCCATGGTGGCTGCTCCATTTCACATGCCCACCAAAGATGCATAAGTGCTCCTATATCTCCACAACCTTGCCAACACTCGTAATTTAAATTTTAAGTTTTGTATTGTTGCCATGACACTGAATGTAAAACACCCATGTGATTTTGACTTCACATCTGAATAACAGCAAGAAAACACCAGGGCAAAACTCTAGGTGTGTCTGACCTCAGCCATCCACTCTGCCTGCATTGCCCACAGATACAAAGGAAACTGCTTGCTGTGGCCCATGCTGTGTCTCCAGGCACAAAGCCCTCCCTCTCCCACCAGGCGTCCTGTACGTCTCAGGGTAACCTGGGTCCTGTGTTCCCAACAAGCCACGTGGCTTAAGCTGTCTTGTCCCTCATGCTGTTGCCGCGGATCCCTCCTCCCAACATCTCTTCATGTCAAAGCTCTGCCTGTTCTGAGTGGTTGTCAAGCCCGCTGCCCTGTAACAGACTCCTTGCTAATGCCTCTCCTCAGAACTGTCATGGCCCCATCCCCGAATTGTCCATAGAGCACCCGCTTACGGTCGGGGGGGCTGAGACCTGCCCGCTGGGCGATTTCTACTGCTGGGTCCCTGACGACCCATGTGGTCCTCCTGTTGGACACGGGAAGTGAACGGGGGCTTCTTTTGATCGGATTAGCACTGACTTGATAGGAAATCTCTCTTGATGTCGTTGGAAACATTCTGTTAGAGAAGGAAGTGCGTTGGCGGAGGTCGTCTCCCTGTTGGCACTGGTTTCTGTTGGGACATGAAACCACTGATTGTTTGTACACTAACCAGATTTAGTGCTTTGTCACTAATATTTATTCATTCATTCCGGGCATATTTGATGATCCTCTTCACGGTGCCAGTTACGATGATAAGTAAAGATGAGCTTGTCAGGCACTGAGCTTTCATTAAAGAGCTTCATTCCAGGGGGGCTCCCGTCAATTCACTGACTATACATTGGTAAAGCTACAACCTCAGCTTTTGCTACAAACGTGAGGAGCATGGTGCCAGCATCACCTAGATTTCACCAGTCACCGAGGTATGTGACATGGATGAATGGCATCAGCCCCCAGGGAGGAAGGGAGGGCTGGACGCCAGGCCTTGTGACCTGCCACGTCCTCTGTGGGCAGGACCAGGGAGGCTCACTAGCTACAAATAGCCCTGGGCTCCCAGGCTCCTGAGTCCAGTTCCTGTAATTGCTCATCGTTTGCTAAACCTGAAAACTCAAAGCAAAAGAAACCATGAGGCTGTTCTTCCCTGTCCTGCTGGTCACTCTGGCCTTTTGCTGCTACGAGGGTGAGTATCATTGCTAACCAGACTGGCATCTGCGCTGGTTAGTTACCTGCTCTGAACTACATGACTTATTTGGGGAAGGGGGTGAACAGATCCCAATTCAAACCTTTTCCACCTCTTGTGACCTAGTCCCCCAAAGCTCAGGGTTCATATACTCAATTCCCAGTACTCTGGAACTTTCATTTTAAAAATAGCGTTGCAGGCACATGTGAGAGTTCTCCATCTGAAGCCTCACTCCGTGTCTGTGATCATGTTCTCAGAAGCCACAGTACAGAATTAAATTGGGATGTGAATCACTGTTCTGCCACTTGGCAGCGTTGTGACCTTGAACACAATGCTTAGTCTCCAGGTCTCCTCTTACTGGGCTTCACAGCCACCACCAAGACCAGCTACGACAGTGGAGTAACGTTAAGTAGGTCCAGAGACCAGCTCTAGGTGGCAGTACCCAGTCGTTATCCAGTAGTCATCAGACCTTCTCCTGCCCGGGGTCTTTTAGGTGCCAGGTGAGCCCACAGCTGGTGACTCATAGCTTCAGACACACAAAATGTTACAGCTGGAGGGTTTTAGTTCTCGGTTCAAGGAGAGCCAGAATTCTCCGATTCTGAATAATAAATCTCAATGGGCTCTGCCAATGAGCAGCACTCTACCCGCAATCCCTGCTCGTCCTCTGAGAGCACGAGCACAACGGGAGCAGAACCAGAGCAATCGCTAGGGCTCCATCGCCATCGCTCTGATCTAACTCTAGCCGTTCATCCAACACCATTTTGTGTGTCTCCATGACCTCGATCCTGACCCAAGTCTTTTGGAGTCTTTCTCTTTCATCTGACTCTCAGAGCCTCCTTGTCCTCCCCGTGCTGTCTGATTAGGGTCAGATGAGAGCCTGGAAGGGCACTTTCCAGGCTGCAGGTGACTCAACGACTGAGGGGATGGAGAATCCAGACCAGGAGAAGGGGTTGCTTCAGGTCTCAGCACAATTGCATTGGGTCAAAAATAACTCTGCGTTCCCACCTCCCACCCTCTCTGAGGAATTCTGTACATCAGTGCACAATAAAAGAGCCAACCATACTTTTGTGTATAAGCTTCAGATGTGTTAAACTTAAACTCATATTATTTTAACTTTGTAGCTGTGTCGGCATCCAATGACATAATTCTATTGTTTAATTTAGTTTCCAAAGAGCATCTTCCAATACTTAACAGTTTTCCTGACCTCTCTCCAGATTTATTCCCCCCTCTATGATCTCTGGTGAGATCTGACTCTACCATTCACTTGAAAGATTGATTACTACAATCTCCTCTTCCTCAATATCCAAGAACAAAGAAGGTGTCATTCTATGGAAAGGAAAACCTTCGTTTTTGAAATCTAGGGAAGGTGAATTTCAGCACAGCAGGAGAGATGTGGAGAACAGTTAGTGTCTTTTAGAAAAAATAAAAACTGAACTAGGGATCCCTCAAATCGTTTTGCAGGACTCCCTTGCTCTGTGACCTTGAGGTAGTCAGACTTCTAGGGTTTGCATGGTCATTGGCACAATTGTGTGATGAGCTCATAAAACCGCTGGGGTTTCTCTCAGGTCTAACATCAGAGAGGAAAAGGGACTTTCTTTATATCACTTGTATTTCTTTTTCTTATGTTCCAGCCAATGCAAATGTGTGTCCATCCCTTGCTAGTGAAGTGAGAAGCTTCCTTTTGGATTCTGTACCCACCTACGAGGGCATTCTTCAGTTTTTTAATCCACCTCCAGAAGCTGCTCGGGATGTGGTGAGAGTGAAGGAAGGATTCACTAACGACATATCCTATTTTCACCGACAGAAAATTCAAAGTTTTGTGGTAAATTCTTTTTCTTTCTGCACAGAGGCCTCTGCTCAGTGCACAGCCCGGAGGAGGGTTGGCATCTGCTCTGTGAGGGCACAGGAGGCGGAGGCCCGTGCCCCCTGCTCACGTGTGAGAGGCTGATCCCTGGCCTCCGGGTGGATGAGACCATGACACCTGCTGAGCTGTGCTTGAGCTGCACAGAGAGTTTGGCCTGATCCCTCTTCTCAGGTCACCTCCCTGGGCGCCAGGTTCCCCTCAGTGTCCTCAGGGGGAGGAAAACCAGGGGCCCACGCAGCCATGTTGGACGCCCAGAGCCGGCTGCCTCCCTGCCCAGGAGCTCTTGGGGTCTGAGCTCCCCTCACCCAGGGCCCAGGCACTGGGAATCTCATGGGGAGGGTGGGAGTGTTGAAGGGGAGACAGCGGGAGGGAGGGAAGTAGCCCCCACCTCTGTCCTGATGGAGGGTCATCGGCTGGGGTCTCTGAGCTTCTGCAGAGCCAAGGCCCACCCCTCGTACCTTTGCCCACTTTCCTACCCGTCACGTATCACTGCCCGTGAATAGAGCCACCCCCTGTGATGGCTCCTGCAGCCTCATATGAAACCGAAACACTTACATCATGTCTTTATGAAGAAATCAGATGTTTAAAGGTGTCTCAGACCAATGTTGCTGGAATTAAGTCAGGTTTATGCACATTTCCATGATACCTGGGTGCTCAGAGCAGAGAAGCACATGTGCCCTCACGGTGAATTTCCACACCTCCAGGCTGGAAATCTGAAAGCAGAACTTCCCAGGGCCCTCCCACTGCTGTCCCGGTCTCTCAACCCCATGTCAACCTCGGAATGAAAAAGCACAGTCCTGGGTCCTGCAGCTCAGAGAAAGCAAATCCTGCGCTGCTCTTCAACCTGCTCCTCCGTCCATTAGAATCCTGAGTCCCACTCTTGGGTCCCTCGGGGTCCCTTTCCCGAGCTGTGGACATGGCTCTTTCCTGACCCGCATGGTTTGTTGTAAGTGGACCAGGTCGTCTGACTTCACCTCTCGCACCGCTGTCCTGCCTGGGGCCCTCCAATGCCTTTGCTGGTTGAAATATTTCTTCCACATCCTGGTTTTGAGCAACAGCCTGTGTTAACGTGTCATGTCCGGGAGCAGCATGACTGACCTACTCGTTCTCTCTTCTCCTATTTCAGATGAATATAGTGTCCACATGTGAATCCTAGGTTAAAAAGAATCTCACACACAAGGACCTCTGACGTTCCATGTGACCTGATCTTCCCAGAAAATGTAAAGGTTTCAACATCTTGCTTCAATAAATCACTCGCCCTGCACGTCTCTGCGTGTCTTTCTATCATCCAATACTCTCTGGTCTGGATGGGGTGGTTTCATCATGAAGTGGCCATTGGGTGCTGTCACTAGTACATTTGAGGACCCAGCGTCTGGGTACCCATGGTGGCCTGAGGTGCAGGGACCACAAAAGGCAATATTTGCTCAGGACCATCCTGCATTACTTTACAGATTTCCCAGTCGCAGGGCCATGAGTGAAAAGGACGATTAGGGGTAGAAAGCAACCACAAGGTTCCTGCTCCTGGGCCTGACCTGAGGGATACCCCCAGCCTCACTGTCTGGCCGTTCACGTGGTTCCCAGCCAGCAGCGTCACTGCTATTCCATCCTCATCATAACCACAAACAACCTGCCTGGTCCTCACCCCTTCACTGTGCTTCAGTCCTAGGATGGTCCCATATCACTTGTTTTCTGTCCCTTCTCAGTTTGTAGTGAATTCAGGGTTCAGCCTCCAGCGAGCTCATGTCGCTCTGCACACTCACATTGCTCTTCAAGGCCTGCACCGCGCGGCCACTGCTTTATACCTCGTTGTCACTAAGGCTGCACAAACAAGCATCCAGCTGCCGTCTGGACAATGCCTCTCAAGAAATCCACACTTAACTTCAGAGGGAACATACAAAATACACAGTGTCTGCCCCCCACCATTGCCTCTGCCGTGACCCCACCCAGGCTCTTGGAGGTGACTCAGAAAACATGGATACATCACAGGCCCCCGGACTCGTTTTCAGGGTCGGCTGTAACACACCGTCACACACTAGGTGACCAACCTTATTTTCTCAAAGTGGGGAGGACAAAAGGCTAAAATCCGTAAGAGTCTGCGGAACACACAGTGTCAGGAGGGCAGCGCTGGCTCTGGAAACTCAGGATGAAAATCTGTTCATGGCGCTTCCAGTTTGGAAGGCTGGTGACATGCCTTGTCTTGTGCCCACATCACTATAATCAGTGCCCCATGTGACCTTGCATTCCCCTTTCTGAGTGTGCAAATCTCCCCATGCCCTCTTCATGTAAAATATATGAGATGGCATTTGGAGGACACCAGAACATTCAGGATTATTGTCCTGACTCAAATCTGTAACTTTATCACCTCTGCAAAGTCTTTCTCTGCTCTGGAGGAAAAATCACAAGTTCCAGGCTTCAGATGTGGATATCTTTCGGGGGACTATTATAAACCTCTTGCAATGCATCTCCCTCCTGACATCTAAGAGTCGGCTAAGTGCTGCCCCGTCCACTTCCAGAGCCCCACTCGGCTCCTGTCCTTTCCCCCCACACAGCCATCATCACGGCCCATTCCTAGTCCTGCCTGGCGGGTGCCAAAGTCTCCCAAGGGGTCTCCTGGGGTCTTGATACCCTTCCCGCATCACACCCTACTCACGGACATCACAGTGACCCTCCTAAAACAAATGTGAATCAGATATTACGCCTGTGACCATGAAATACTACACGTCATGTGTTTCTGAATGTGTCAAGCACGAGGACTTATTCTTAGTCCGAAGCCCATTCTCCAATTATAATAGGGATATTTCTTCACACTGTGATTGAGAGAATAGAAGATAACAATTATCTACTATTATTGGTGTCTCCAATTCTTTTACAACAGTTGTGTATTCTTAATCACATCAGGAAACATTAGCACTGGAATTGGTCCCTATTTTCTGAAACACATTGCACGTTCAGTTTGCATACTATGCATGGTGCACACATGGAGCTCCTGCAACCCCCTGAGACCCAGACTGGAATCGCTGGGAGGACCAGGCCCACCATTGGTGTCGCACACAAGGCCTGGCACGACCCGTCCCTGGCATCCCTCCGACCTCTTCTCCCTGCTCACCAGGATTCTGTGCTCAGCCATAGTTGTCTGTGTGCCACTCACCCATGTGTTATGTGGGTCACACCAGTGCACCAGGATGTGTGGTGCTCCCTTTGCCTCTGTAACCTTCCCTGCACAGGACAGCTGACAGCCTCATCTGTAAGGTCCCTTTCACGTCTCGTCCTCTGTGAAGCCCTCCCTGACTCTCATACCATAAAATAAACCTTTATACACAGACGTATATTACACCCATGGCACACACAATGATACACACTTTTACACACACAGACACACCCAGACACATACACTGACCTACACACATAGACAGGCAGTCATCACTCTGTTGTCACTTTATCTTTCTGTGATTTAATGTTCATTTCACAGTATTGTTTGAGAATGTATTGAAAATTAATAACATAAAAAAATTTATCAGTTATTATTATTATTTCTAACATACTTAAGAGTTTACATGTATTGAGCACCCCAATGGGGTGGAAATTATCCTGCAGGATAGAGGTTCCGTTTCCTTTTGTCCTTATTAGTCCCCAGAAATGGAAAGACTGTTCCCATCATTGCATGTGGGGGGATGAAGAATGTCCCACCCAATGGTCCTCAACCCTGGCTCTGTGTTACAATCAACAGGGCCGATTTCAAAGCAAGTGTTTCCCAGGCCTCACTCCAGGACAAATATACGGGTATCTCAGTGGATAGAACCTATACAGTCCCCATTTCCTCACCTCTGCCTCCTAAGGGTGCAGACACCCAGTGACTGTAGAGGCCACCACTGAAGTGGAGGGAGGAACAAGACTGTTCACAACAGTCAGACAACTGCCAGCATCACCAAGGTGGTCACATGGAGAACTGTCCCTGGCTACTTCTATAGCCCTTCAAGCCTGGCAATTGAAGGTCATTCATTCGTTTCACTGTTATAAAACTAATAAACTTAGGATCTCATACAGGACATTTTCCTACATGAGATGTTCACAGAGTGGGAGGCGAGATATGCAAGACTCCAAAGACTGGCGCTGGAGGAGGTTAGACAGTTATTGTTTTATGGCTAGAGTCTTCGTTTGGGATGATTTCTGGAAATGGGCAGTAGTAAAACATTGAGAATGCACTCAATGTAAGTAATTGTACACTTAAATAATTACTACACAAATAATTGTACACTTAAATTGTACACTTGAAATGGTGAATTTATGTTGTGTATATTTTACCAAAAGCACACTGAAAGACTGCACAGTGTGTAGCTCTCTGAGAGGCAGCAGGAAGTTAGCTGTAGGTGACAGAGGGTCTGTGTTTCCGTCTTCCCTGGACACACTCTCCCAGAGTGTTGACAGCTGACAGTCAAATTATGTCTGAAGCACCTCTCTGTTCTATTGTAGGCCTGGGTTTCCTTTGTTGAAGATATCAGTAATTTTTTAGAAACTCTGGATCAGGCTCACAAACTGAGTTAACCAAGTACAAAGGATTGACTTCTGCAGGGTCTCTTGACATTACCTAAGGCTTCTAATGCTTTCCCTGCACAGGCATAATTGCTGTCTCTGCAGGCTCTCCTCCTCAGATACCGTCTCCCTGCATCCATCTTACTCTGAATGACAATACTTTTTTGGGTGGAGCATATCCTCTGCCACCTTCTGAGAAAAAGCTCACTGGAGATAAAAGTTTTGAAGATTTGTTCATTTGAATTATCTTTATTTATCCCCATGGTTCAAATCTAGCTGACTGCATACAGAACTGTATTCATATACAGTGATGTGATTCAAAGCTCGGATTTGTCATAAGCTTACTTAAAGCCGACTCTCAATGGCTCTCCATTCCTATGATATGAAGTTCAATGTCTCCCTTTAGAGATTAGCATATCCTGGCCTGGATAAGAATTAAAACTTCACAATGGTTGACAATTAAGACCTCTCCTTCTCCACTCTCCTTACTTCCCTTTTTCTATCCCATCTGATAACCATATTTTCTGACAGATTTAGGGCTTAAAAGGGAAGAGATAAAGGGACAAGAAAGTTCTAAATAGACTCATATTCTTTTGAGACTGGTCTAGATTCCTGGGCCAGTGTCGTTCGCTCGTGGGACACTTTCCTGGGTCTGCAGAAAGCTCAGGTTACTAAGATCTGTTACTCTCTTTATGGTTAATAAACATTCAAAGTACAAGCAGCTCTGGAAAAATTAGCAATATGACAGCTGGAAAAGATAATAAGGGAGTTGGAAGACAAGTAATATGTGTAACCAAAGTGATTTATTCGTAGTGGGAGGAGAAAGAACACAAATATGTGAGAAACAAAAGTCCGCAAAGCTTCCATGTAGGACGTCCATCTAACAGGCTTCTAGACGGAGAGACACTGTGGTGGGAAGAAAGTCACCAAAGAAAATCAACTAGAACATTTCCCCGAAGTGAAGAACAGGAAATTGAATAGCCCACTCATTCCTATATCAAAACACATTTTTGTGAACTTTTGGACATTGACAAAAAAAAAAAAAGAAAAAGATTTTCCTTTCAGAAAGAACCTGCAGGAAGGTGCTGCAGGCGAGAATCATGGTTCTAGCAGTGAAATCATTTATATCAGTTTCTCCATATTCCCCTTGCAATGGTCCTGGAGTCCAGAGGTTCATATTCTGAACGGTTAGCCCGAAAATATGAGCAGGAAGAGGAAGGGAACTTAGTAATTCAGTAGATACCTAATTAACCATGTGAGTTCTCACATGTGTGTTGAGATCATATATTTAACCACACATTTTGTGGAAATGTTAAGTCGTGTAAAGTTCAGGGTTTTGGTGAAGAAGCCAAAAAGAATAGCTGGAGGTGACTCCTGATCCAGGCTCGGCTTCCAAATCTGGTTCCCTGTCCCAAGTCATTAGATGGATCTGGGTTAGACTGGATTGAGCTAGTGTTTACTTTTTGGGAACAGAAAGACTGAAGTGGCCCTATGCCTAGATGATAGGGCACCAAATTCCTCGTGTCGTCACCTGTGCCCTCCTTGTGGTGACTCCGAAGTCCTCTCCAGGAACATAAAGAACATGGTGTCACACCAGGATGTGACGCTGAGGCCTGGGTTAGGCTTCATGTTGTGTTTGAGCCTTGCCTTCATTAGACATTGAATTTCAAATGACGTTCTCTGTCTGAATAGGCCCAAGAATAAAACATGTAATAACTCACAATCCGTCCTGATGAGCAGTTACACAATCATTAGTTAAGCACCTTCTATCACTTGTCACACAAAGACCAGAGGGCACAGGTCACGTCCTCCACAACCACAACACGGAGAAAGAGCCAGGGGCCTGGGCCTGGTTCCCAGGAGAGACGTGCACATGGAGAGCCATGCAGTCTTGGGAAAGAGATCCCCAGAGATTCAGGGCCAGGAAAGGGCATAAGAAGCGGGCTGTCTTTGATGTGGTGTCAGGAATGCATAAGGAGGTCAAACCAGGGGGACTGAGCAAGGAGAGTGGAGCAGGAGCTTCTCAGGGAACAAATGCCTTGAGCTGAAAACTGTGCGGCCTGCACAGAAATCAGCCTGGAGTTCACACAGGGCAGTTGTGCCGGTCAAGGTCAAAAAATGCTTTATTTCCTAACTTAGGCCTTCTGCTTCACGTCTGAACATGGTATCTCCAGGCCTTTTAGAGAATGTGAAGTAGAAGCAGAGTTTTCAGTGGTCTATATGGTCCCAGAAGTCCTTCAAGGTTTATCAGAACACCTTTCTCAGGTTATAAATGACTGGCTGGAGCTGACATGTTCGGAGCACCTACTCTGTGCCCAGCCCTGTTCTGAGGATTCCTCAGTGTAACTCATTCAGGCCTCACGACCTCCACAGGGCGATTCCCATTGTGCAAAGGGACACAGCTGTGAAATCTCCACACCAGTGTGGCCCCAGGCATGGGAGACGCCTGTCCTTGGAATGGCCTGGATACCGTGAACGATGGACATCAAGATGTCCCCAAGACCTCGGCCTTTCCTGAAGTCTCTGGCCGGGGAAAGTACCTCCCCGCCCAATTTGTAGGCTTTGGCCTGATCTTAAGGAAGAAGAGGTTCACGTCCAAACCACATGCATGAGGTTAATGTGCCGACACCCAGGAGCGCAGGGCAGAACCAGTTTTACAGAATGAGTGAAACAGAAGAAATGTAGGGTATCTCGTCCTCAAATACCGTGGGGCTGATGTATACGACTCACTTACAATTAACAGAAACTCAAGGATCATCTAATTTGCAGAAGTCTTTTATAGGCTTTGTGTCAATGCATGAAACGCTGAGAAAAAATGGGTCTCACTGAGTGTTACCACTTTTATTAAGGAAGGCAAGGCCTCAAATGAGCAAATGTTAGTGTGAGTTCACCTCAGGTGTACTATGAGCCTTAAGAAGCCAAATGTAATTCTCTCCTACCTCACATTTATCTCTACTTGAGACAAGGGTGTTCACGGTAAAATCTGTGAATAATTCACCTCCACCCCAAATCTACTGTGTCTGGTTTGTCACAGAAGGTGATCAATAAATGTCACACACACTGACACTGAAGGCTACTACACTGCTCTAGTATCTGAATTTGGGGACCTGAGTCAAAGAGCCTTCTGGGAGGAGGAAAAAATCAGGCCAACAATACAGGCATTCTCACCTTTTGGTTTTTTCCATCTGCATTTTCAACCGATGCTAATATACATGAGCTTTTGTGAGCAGTGATTGTACTTGATTCACCTGAGAATTGTCCTCATGTGCTTTGCAGAAAACATGGAGGTAGAGTCACACACTTTACTGTGGGACATGAGGTGGAGTTTTGTTTCCTGAGTAAGAAGCTGTGAAGGGCTCAGTGTATCAGCAGGTGACAGGGCTGGTCCGTAATGACTGAGTCACCAGGAAGATTCCTCATGAAATCCCATTCAAGGAGACGGTCTCCCATTTCATTACTAATGTCCTTCACTTGCCTTTGGAATGAAGTGCCCAGCAATGGTCAGCTGGGTGAGGGGACACCCATAAGAACATGATCTTCTTTTCTATTTCTAGCTTCTTCCTAATTCATTAGTATCCTTGGCAACTGAAGCTCCACCTGAATTACTAAAAAAGTGAGTCCCAAATAATCCATACGGAGAATAATGTAATCACAGGGATTTAATCATTGACTCATCTCTCAGGCTCTCTCAGCCATTTCTTTTTTCTTGAACATAACCCAACTTTGTTTCTCTTGTTCCTGTTACCTTCATGTTGTCCCTGCTCAAATGCATGCGGCTTTTCTATCCTATGAGGCTGTCCTGTCCCTCTCTTGACACCAAGAGGCACACTTTGCACATTTCCCTTCCCTTGCCAAGTGCCATGTGAGCTCAGGGCCCCTGTACTTGCTGTTCCCTTGACCTAGAACACTCTTCTCCAGATGTTCCCTGGGATTTCACCATTCAAGCTTAAAAGTCCCTGCTCCGATGCGTGCCTGGGCCACTTTACAGGACAGCTGCACTACAGGTTGTTTGTTGTTCTTTACACCATCACTTTCCCTGGATCTCACAGTCAACTGTATGTGTGTTCGTTGTCTCCCCAGTGAGAGAGAGGTAAGATACACGAAAAAGCTAACAAAAGCTGGATGAAATTTAATTCTACATTTATAATCAAATTCATGAAATTTACTTAAATAAGTGAGATATTCTTTGCAAAACAATCTTCAAAGTAGGCGAGACTTTAGTATTTTCCATCTCCACTCTGTGGGTGAGGGAAGTCTGCCTCCCAAGGCGGAATGAGGTATTGCACCCAGCCCAGGTGTTGCCTGAAGCAGGAGGAACAGACACACAGGGTATGAACCATTTTGTACCTAGAAGATGGAGAAGGAAAAGAGAAGCAACACGAGGAGGAGGAAGGGAAGGAAAAAAGGAGGAGGAGGAGGAGGATGGGGACACAGTGAACCACCCTAATAATGAAACAAAACGGCTCACAATATTGTAATTAGCTTTTCTTTTTTTGAACAAGCACGTCCTCATTAATTGAAACTACTGTCATGTGCCATTATTTCTGTTCCAAAGTCGTTCTGGGTTCTAAAAGCTGTGTCTCCTGGGTTTTACAAACAGATCACAGCCTGGCTGGGTTCTGGGTGTTTCCCGCTGTGGTTTCCTGGCCCAGCGCCAGGTTCATCCTGTGACTCCTTCCCTCGCTGGGGGGAGGGGTTACCTGGCCACCAGGTTCATCCTGTGACTCCTCCTCTCGCTGGGGGGAGGGGTTACGTGGCCACCAGGAGAATAAAAGGAGGAGCTCAGGGCCCTCAGCTCCAAAGTGAGTCCCTTCCTCGCTGCCACACCGCACTCACCAGCCCACAGCCGCTGCTGCGCCATGAAGCTGCTGACCGTCCTCATGCTGATCGCCCTCCCCGTCTCCTGCTTTGCAGGTGAGCACTGACACGGAGGGCGGGCTTCACTTTGCAGGGTGTTGTCAGGGCCCCTGTGGACGACCTCCTGTTCCCCACAGCCCAGCACAGCGCCTCTCATTTCTCCAGGGTCCTCGTTTTTCATGTGTTTGGCTTCTCTGGGCTGTGGAAGCCAGGAAGGGGGTGCAAGGAGGCAGATGTTTCAGGCCTTGAAGGAAATCCCAGATCCTGAGATTTCTCTCCTAGATGTGAGAACTCAAGACCGTTGACCATAGTCTTTCTGAATGTGCGTCTCTCCTGGGATGTAAGATCACAAAGACCCTAGCTGTGCCCATAAAGGAATTCATACCTCTGTAAGTGAGCCCACTTTTGCATGCTTTCATCCCAGGTTCTGGCTGCAAGCTCCTTGAGGAACTGATAGATGATACAATCTCTCCTGACGTGGGCGTTGATCAATACCTCAAGAATTATCAAGAGTTGATAGATGATGAACCCACTGAAAAAGCCCTAAAGGAAATGAAGCAATATTTTCTTAAGCAGGATGGTAAAACTGTGGACAACCTAAAAGTGATTGTGGTAATTTCGATTTCTTCTTTAAGTGTTTTGAACCCACTGGACAGGGCCAGCAGGCTCTACGTTTGTCACTAATTATGCCAAAGCAAGTGTCGACCATGCTTTATTTCCCCGACTTTCATTGTTGGTGAGTGTGAATAACACTGTCACACCAAGAAAGCCATCCAAGGTTCAGTGCTGCTCTGTCTCTTTATTTTGTGGAATCTTTAGTGAGTGATCAATGAAAAGCACCTAGAGGGGAAAAAGCTTGTGCAAAAACTCCCCGAATAGTCAGCTTAGAAAATATCTGATTCTTAAAAAGACCTTCCTTCACTTGTACAAGTGATCTGAATAACAAATTTTTCTTGTTTGTAGATCAAATAGTCAAACATTTTAAACTTTCTAATAGAGTCCAGAGAATTCGTTTTAAGGATTATTCCACACATCTTATCCACACAATCTAAAGTGCCCTTTCAAGCAATCGACATTTGTTAGTATAAAAGACTGAATCCCTGGCCACTAATTAAAGGCCCATGAATGACACGTGCAGATCGTGGGCATGAACCCACCACGGTGAGGGAATTGTTTAAAACAAAATCAGTAGTTGAACAATGAGATAATCTTTCTAATCATAATAGATTGGATTCGTTTTTATGTAGAGTTTTTCTGTATCCTAATGTAACAATTAACACATTCCAGGGTAGACAATTTAGAAGCATTGCCAAAGCACAAACATATAAGTGTACGTCACTAAGAAGATTCTGAAACAGCGTGCAATAGGAAACAACCTTGAAGACATGATAAAAAAAAAAAAAAAAAGCCAGTCACAAAATACACATAGAGCATGACTCCACTTCTATCAGTTTTCTAGAGTAGCCGATGACTTGGAAACAGAAGGCAGAGTAATGGATTCCAGGGCTGGGTGGTGAGGAAATTGGGAGTGTTTAACGGGTGTGGATTGCACTTTAGCGAGATGGAAACGCCCTGTGGTCTGGTTGCTCTGCAAAGGGGATATTCTTAACACTACTGAACTGTATATTGAAAATGGTGAAAATGGTATTATTTATGTCATGTGTATTTAAAATAATTGCATTTTTTAAAAAATGGAACGACTGCTGTATAGGAATATTTTCCTTAAAAACCTAGATTAGGGGCTGCCGGATAGTTCAGTTGGTGAGAGCACAAGCTCTCAACAACAAGGTTGCCAGTTCAATTCACAGATGGGACGGTGGGCTGCGCCCCCTGCAACTAAAGATTGAAAACGGCGACTAGACTTGGAGCTGAGCTGCACCCTCCACAAATAGATTAAAGGATATGACTTGGAGCTAATAGGCCCTGGAGGAACACACTGTTCCCCATATTCCCTAATAAAATTTTTAAAACAATACCTAGATTACACAAATCAGTCGGAGTGCACATCTCCGATATTTTGTGGCCCAGAAAGGATACGATGGAGGTATCAGACTGTGTTCTGTATTTCTAACATGTAAGGTCATACAGGAGCTCTAAAACTTCACATGTCATCATATTTGAGCTGACATATTGAAAACTGGTAACACTGCATAATTTTGTTAGATACATTATTTCAAAGAACAGGAAACGTGCAGATAAAATTATTAAAGGGTCCCCTGGGGCTGCGGTTGGAGAGACCTGGAAATAGCAGTCCTCTTAGCTATCAATTAATGTCTCCTGAACAATAGAATAAATGATGAGATAATCCTGATTTTACTTCCAGCGCTATCTTTCTTGAATGTCAGATGTGTGTAGACAAATGCAAGAAAACAATGAGAAGAAATGTTTGGTTTTCCAGAGTTTCCTCTTATGAGGAATTGGAATGGAGGTGATATCTCTGTTTTGTTTTCCAGGACACAATATATAGCAGTGGCTGGTGTGCTGACTATTAAATTTCCATAAACCTTCGGCTCAGACGACTACAGAGAATGATCATAACGGAGTGTCTATTGGTAGAAACCACAACTTATGTTTCTTTTTTTTGTCTTTTGATCTGCAAACGGCAAGACAATTGTTGAAACCTCAAATACATTTTCATTTCAATAAAGTATCTGCAAACCTAAAGTTCTTTTCTTGTGATCTGATGAAAATGGAGGCTTTAGAGAGACTCACACCACACACGCGTGTGCTCGCACACAGGCACACACACTCACACATTATTCATGAAGAGCTCACGGTGCAGGACTGCAGACTCTGAGCAGCACGCTGCTCCTCACCACCTGTAGCCCAACATCGACCCTTCTCTGGAAAGTGATTTATCTCCCCTCTCACCCCTATCTTCCGGGACGATCTCTGCCTTGCTCAGGCCCAAGGTCCTGGTGGCTGCGACAAGCTCAAGTTCCCACATGTCCTTCAGTCCCTGTGTCCGTGCTGAGCCCTGCTCACCATGGCCGGGCTTTCTGTGTCCCTGGCCCGAGTGTGCAGGGAGGGGAACAGCCAGCGAGAAAGGGGGCTCAGGCAGGGCAGGGATGAATCCTGTCTGCATCCTAAGATTGGATCTATATCCTCAACTGGATTGTTAAAATCTTTCATTACAAAGTTACTTAGTATACTCCTCTGCGCCATAACCCCAAATCTCAGGAAAAACACTTGTTTGTCTGTGTTCCCATGAGTGTGGTCATTTTGTGCTAATCAATGAACAGGACCTATACACACCTGCTTCATCCCTTTCACACCCTCAGATCTATCACTTCTCTATCCCTCGTGCGCTGTTAGGTAAGATTCCATGATTATGGTTTCCTTCCTTTATCATAATCCTCATACAATCTTGACCCTTAGTGGAACTCAAGTCCTTCTGGGAGCCCTATTGCGTTGAGCCTCAAGGTGACTGGGATTGTTGGCTCCCCTCACAGAGAAGGCTTTGCTCCCCAATTGAAGGGAATCATTCACATGCTTCCCGCACCCAGAGCTTCAGGTCCATCTCCCTCCCCCACATTTCACAGTCATCTCTGTACCCAGAGCGTAAATATATGACACAATATAAGTCAGTTCATGCTGGAGCTTCCGTTTCATGGCTAATGGTTCTTTTGTAGAATCTGGACTCTGGACTCCATCTTCTCTTCAATTCCATTGCCACGTCCTCATTATCTCCGACCTTGTCTTCCCAGGAAGCCGTTTCCCTCACTGTCCATCCTTTGACTGTGTCCTCCTGTGACCAATTCTTACAATCATGGTCATTCACTCACGAACTTCTTGTTGGACACACATTTAGTACCAAGCACTGCTCTTGGCATCAGGATACATCAGTGAGGAAAACAAACAAAAATCTCCTCCCTCGGATGCTAACATTTTATCGAGCGGAGAGAAATAAAAATGAAATAAAGAGGTGAATTAAAAAATATATTAGGAGGTGATAAATACCACAGAGGAAAATAAGAACAGGAGGAAGGTTGGGGGCGTGATTTCAATTAGGACGGACAGGGAAGGGCTCACAAAAGTCGTCATGTTTCAGCCCAGACCTGAAGGAGGTGAGGGAGAGAGTGTGAAGGAGAGAGTCTGGGAGATGATTATTCCAGGAGGAAAGACACTCCAAGGTGTGGTCGTAGAACTCTCTTTACTTTTTAATAAATAGTTGTCATCATAAATTACTCTAGGGACCAATATTCCAGGAAACAACAAATTAAGTTTCTGTTGGCCAACCTATGCGAGATGTAAATGGTGGTGGTTCTGAATACTATTCCGCATCTGAGTCACCTAGAGGTCTTGCTAAGACAGCTTGTTGGTCCCACCCTTTTCTTTCTCATTGGAAGATCTGTGTTGAGGACCAAGAAGTTGTGTTCAAATAAGCTCCCAGGTAATGCTGACGATGCTGGTTTGGAAGGAACATATTTTGAGAAGCAGTGATCTGGGGTAACCAGCTGATCTCCCCAAGATGTGTCCTGCGAGGCTGAGGTTTTGGCCCCCAAAACAAGGATGGGACTTGGGGGATGTAAATGGACTAAAGAAACCACTCCTACTTATCTCCATGCTTGAAGCTCAGCAGAGCCGAAAATATATATTTTCTTCCACATGGAGTGTGTCCCCAAACTGTAGATTGTATCCCAATGCTATCTGGACAGGATTTGAAGCATTGTGAACTGCATGAATAGGGCAGGGCACGCAGAAAAATGTTATCAAAGTTCAGGAGTAAACCAGTCATTTCTTGTATTTTCCTTCCTTCTTCTTAGATTTTGAACCAAAAGAGTAAACATAGGACGATCATTTCATGGCAAGAGTTGGTGAACAAGAAGAAGGAAACAATGTCTGATGTCCGTCAGCCTCTCCCATGTCATGGGCCTCCCTTGGCAGCTCACAGCTTGTAGCAAGAAGTGTGAGCCCGCGTTAGGTGGATGAGGGCTGCTGGCAGGTGGTCTGTGGAAGCAGTGAGTAGTGGTGCCTCAGCTTACAATTCCTTGGAGGACCCTCATGGCAGAAATCTCCTAGCATCACCATGCACTACGACAAGGGAAGAAAGAATAAAGTGGGTCTGGGATTGATAACATAGAGTACAGTGGTATTTTGAGTTCGGTACAGATTCTCACAACTTTGGGTGAACCCCTGACAGACACAATTTTGATATTTCTTAATTATGTGATGTAAAATGTTATTGGTGACTGCATCTCTTTGTGAGCAGAAAGAGGCTTTCATTTTATATATCCGTGGATAACATCACTTATTACTAAAATGAGGAAATTTTGTTCATGTTTTCCACCTTAAGCATGTAAATTCTCAAAACACTTGTCACATGAATGTGCAGATACAAACAGAATGAGTTTGTAGTGGTTGTGTCACCTGATTCTTTGAATTCCTCTCAGCTATAGGGTAAATACGATGTCACTACAATTTATCACTCTAAATTATTTTTAATAATTCATAATCCACAGCTAAATTAGGTCCTCTTTTGATTTTATAAAGGCAGATGAGTAGAAATCACTTTCTATTGAAACATTTCCTGTACCACAGTATACTTAAATTCTTTTTTGAAGTCTGGAGAATTGTAGATGCAGAGTCAGTGGTCCGTATGGAGATTCTGATGAGGAACGGTTCATCTCTGTGTTTGGTACATCAGAGCAGGAGTGATTATGAAAGTGGAGGCTAGAAACGAGGGTCAGTGAGAGCCGACGTATGTATGGGGTAAAGTATATTGGATGTTACCATCTAGAAGTGGTTCCTTAAAAGTTTTTACCCCCCTGGCATGGGTTGACCAGATTGAAGACCAAAGGCCAGAAGAATTCCTGGGATGTCAACCTGAGCCAGAAAGGACATGTGTGACCAGCACATCCTGCTGAGGACAGGAGTCCAGAGACCCTGTGTGCCTGGGGGAAGTGGTTCCTATCTCCACCCATCAGCCTCCTTAGCCTTAGTTCCAAAATCCAGTATTTAGGATCTTAAAATCACAATGACAGTGACTCAGTCATGATCATAAAACGGTAAATTAAGTGATTGAAAAGTAGTGATCTTATCTTAACTGAGAGAAATTCCTATGGAACCAGAACCAATACAGAAGCACACTCAGTTAGCTTTCAGGATAAATAAGCATTCCTCGTTGGCAGAGACAGACTCTCTGATATTTGACTTTCTGTTTGAGGTGATTTGTTCTGTTTGACTTAGTATTTATTTTTGCTTGTTTACATAAGTGTAATCACTGACATTTACCTCCCGACACTGTGCTGAGCATGTGCTCTGACCGCACATGGTCAGGACGTGTCATTGACAGGCCTCTGGGAACAGTCTGCTCCAGTCAAGGTAACAATCATTTAGAATGTCCATCAGGGAGGAGTGTGTCATCAGTGAGATTGTTTAGAAACACTGGCTCCTAGTGATAATGTAAAGCAGTTCACTTTTATCCCATTTTGTTATCCTTTGTAGATTCTCCCAGTCAGTGCACCATTCTGTGCCCATACCCTGTGGAGGTTCATCAAGAATCATGTGAGCTGAAGCAGCGCTACTCGCTGCTTTCACAGACCACCTGCCATCAGCCCTCGTCCACCTAACGCGGGCTCACACTTCTTGCTACAAGCTGTGAGCTGCCAAGGGAGGCCCATGATGTGGAAAAGGCTGCTGGACATCAGACATTGTTTCCTTTATCTTGTTCACCAACTCTTGCCATGAAGCAACGGTCCTATGTCATCCCTTTGGTTCAAAACCTAAGAAGAAGAAGAAGGAAGGAAAATACCCAAAATGACTGGTTTACTCCTGAACTTCCATAACACTTTTCTTGTGTGTCCCGCCCTATGCATGCAGCTCATAATGCTTGGAATCACTGAGACACAACCTAGAGTTAGGGGACAAACTCCAAATGAAAGGGAATGTACAGTTTCTGCTCTGCTGAGCTTCAAATATGGCGATTATTAGGAGTGGTTTCTTTAGACCATTTACATCCCCCATGACCCTTCCTTGTTTTTGGGGCCAAACACTCAGACTCACAAGACATATCTTGGATAGTTCGGCAGGTGGCCCCATTACACTGTTTCTCAAAATATGTTCCTCCCAAACCAGCAACGTCTGCATCACCTGGGAGCTTATTTGAAATGAAATTTCTTGGACCTCAATGCAGATCTGCTGATGGGAAACTGAAGGGCTATCTTAGCAAGACCTCTAGGTGACTCAAATACAGGCTACATTTCAGAACCACTACCTTTTAGCATCTCGCATATGTTGGCCAACAGAACCTTAATTTGTTGTTTCCTGGAATATTGGTCGGTAGAATAATTTATGATGACGCCTATTTATGTAAAAGCTAAAGAGAGCTCTAGGACCAGACCCTGGAGTGTCCTTCCTCCTGGAATACTCATCTCCCAGACGCCTCGCACTCTCTCCCTCACCTCCTTCAGGTTTAGGTTTAAATGTTGCGAGGGTGCAGCTCACAGTGGCCCATGCTGGGATCGAACGGGCCACCTTGGTGTTACCAGCACCACACTCTCACCAACTGACCTAACCAGCCACCCCCTATACTATTTAATTTACCTCTTTATTTGGTTTATTGTTTCTCTCCCTTAGATCAAATAGAAGCATCCTGAGGGAAGGGATTTTTGTCTGTTCTCCTCACTGATGTATCCCAATGCCAAGAGTAGTGCTGACACAAAATGTGTGTCCAAGAAGAAGTTCATGAGTGAATGACCATGATTGTAAGAACTGGTCACGGGGACGACCCACTCAAAGGATCGTCATGAGGGAAACGTTGCAATGGAATTGAAGAGAAGGTGGATTCCAGAGTCCAGACTCTACAAAAGAACCATCAGCCAAGACATGGAAGCTGCAGCATGATCTGACTTACATTGTGTGATATATATACTCTGTGGGGTACAGCGATTACTGTGAAAGGTGGGGGAGTGAGATGGACCCGAGCCCTGGGGGCTGGAGGCATGTGAATGATTTCCTTGAATTGCTGTGCAAAGCCTTCTCTATGAGGGGATGCAACGATCTCAGTGACCCTGAGGCTCAAAGCAACATGGCTCCCAGAAGAACTTGTGGGCACTAAGGATCAAGACTATATGAGGCTTATGATAAAGGAAGGACCATGATTATGGAATTTTACCAAACAGCCCACAAGGAGTGGAGAACAGCTAGATCTGGGGGTGTTAAAGTGATAAAACAGGTGTGTATGCATGTATTCATTGGTTTGCACCGAAACGATCACACTCACGAGAGCACAGAGTGTTTCCTGAGGTTTGGGCTCATGGGCACAGAAGGCTGGGACGCCATGCAGTTGATGCTCAGTATCTTTGTAAAGGTGGGGAGTCCTAGGAGAGGGGTCCCTCGCCCAGTGCTCTCTCCTGTGTTAATGACCGTGATCCCCACCCTTGTTCTATGTAACACCTTGATGACTTACACAACTTCTGTTCATCCTTTAAGCCTCCATCAACCGACACCTTGCTTAGCAGCCCAAATTGGACCTTCCTGATCCATCATGAACCGTCATGCTCACTTGCCTTCGAGCACCTCGCTTTGCCATATCCAAGAGTTTACCAGGGCGTGTGACTTAGGTAGAGAAAGACGCAGACACAATTGTGGTATCAAAACACTCGAGAAATGAAGCAGCAGGAGATTAAGTGGCTTGAAAGGTTTGACTCCTTTCGCAGTCTTTATCTAAGGCCTAAAGGTATGGGAATAGAGTCCCAGAGAGCAGTTTCCAGGTTCTCAGCCTCACATGGCAAGGTGCTGGCTCGGTTTTTAGATGGCCATGTGCTATGGCTGGGTGGCCATCAGCTCTTAGCGGTTAGCCATCAGCCACTAATATAACTGCTGTGGCTACGTTGTTGTTGGTTGGTTGGCAGAGAAGTAGACGGCGGATTGTGGATTGTGTGGCTCCTGCTTCCTGTGTCACCTAGCCCCCAGCGACACTATAGTGGAATGACTCCCCTTCTATGGCTCCGATGGTGTTCCTTTTGGGCCTCACCATATCCTACATTCTTGTGTGGGGAGCGGGAGCTGAGTCCCTGCATGACACAGGGTTCATGGGAGATGCTCCAAGAAAGTGCTTGGAGAATTCAAGTGAACTAAAGAAAGCAGGCCAGTCACCACATTTGAACCTCAGCAAAGCATTGAAAAACCTTCTCCCCCATTCCAGTTGTGTTTGCCCTACCGCGAGGAAGACCATTTTACTAAAGACCCTTTCTCGCCTCCCTTCCAAATAAATGGCTTTGTGTGGGTTCAAATCTCATTGATGTCACCAAAAACGGACCTAATTTAACAAGAGCCTCTCTTCTGCTTCCTTACATCGCCTCCATTCTGCACATCGTAAGAGGAGAAAGCTTGGTATTTTCACCCTTCTTTGTTGCTGCAGTAGCATAGATTGTTTGCTGAATCAATAGAGCATTAATAGAATCAATTTGCAGAGTCAGTTCAGCTGGGAGAAATTGGGGAATTGCATTCTCCACTTAGGGATGGTTCATCTCCTTGACTGAACTCATGGTCCTAGAGAGTCAATAAAAACTGGGACTCTGATCCCTGCTCTTTCTTGTAGGGAAGGGAGACAAAAGAGATGGAGTATCAAATCCCCAAAGACAATTTGAGGTCAGTTCCAGAGAGGATTCCAGCACATGGGTACAAAGAACCATGGAACTGAGGTGGAAGGAACTAGTCCTGAGCACCTGCAAATGGCTTCAGCCAACCTGGGCTTCTCCTGGTTGCAGTTTTGCCCCTTCCCCAGAAGTCCATGTTGCTCACTTCCCAGCATGCAGTGAGATCAGGTCTTCCTGTCTTGACCCTGTGCCAAGTTGTTGAAGGCTGACGGCTACTCTAGCATAGATGCTTTCTCTATTTATCTTGTGTCATGCCTCCCAAGAAGCCACCCGGAATGCCCCCAGTGAGGTGCACATTTTCCATGCTTCCATAATTTGTTAGGCAGGGCCATTGCTGGGCTGCTGTGGGTACTACAGACACCGCTTCTCCAAGCACTGGAAGTGGTGATGTCAAAGCTGAGAAAACAGGACTTCTGCTCTGTTCCTATTTTGCACTCTCCCATCACTGCCTTCCATTGGAGGAAGTAGCAAGATGGCAGCTTGCAAGAGAATCGGGATACGTAACTCGCAGACCTTCGGTTCTAGCAATAGAGACAAAGAAACTCTGAACTAAGGAAATATAGACCCTATCTGGCCCACAGTGATTTAATATAAAGAAGCTTGATTTTTTTTTCTTTTTCTTTTTTTTTTGTAAGAATTTTTTACATTAGTTTCAGGTGTACAAAACATCATAATGATTAGACATTTATACCCCTCACTAAATGATACCTCCCAAGTCTACTACCCTCTGACATGGAATAAAGCTGTTACAATACCACTGACTATGTTACAGAGGCTTGTCTGTATTTTGCAGCCTGATGGAGGTCATTTTTCTTACTCATAGAAAAATTAATAGCTGGTAAAAGATAATAGCTTACGCCATGATAAAGATGACTTAATTAGCATAATATTTATAATCATGAACTAACCAATACATAGGCTTTATTGGTCAATAGCTGTGTATTAGGCAATGCTAGGTAAGGAGGATTCCTGTAAGGTCTTACGTCTCACGACTTACACACTAAAAGTGGCAGATCTACAATGAGAGAGATTTAGAGACGATACTAAGGCTACGTGCACATCAGTATTAGATTGCAATGAGGAGTAATGAGGACCAACATCCACAAGGAACAGAAGACTTTAATTGTCTACTTCACTATCAAAGGCTATTCAAGAAGAAAGGTCTTTATGGTGAGCAAAGTATAGTTCAGCATGGTAAATATTCCTGAAGAACCGACAGTGTACGTTAGCTCTTCAATTTCCTGGTCCATCACAAGCCCAGAGTTGTTTTTGGCCTCTTTCTCTATGCAGTTCCTCCAGTACCTAAACAACTTCCTTCTTCCTGTCACAGAAGCCACAGAATACTGCTTTTCTTCTGTAGCGTGAAGACATAGACAATCTGCTTATTCCATCGTCGTAAATGGCACCTTTGTGTACAGAGGACTCAAACTCCAATGTTTGGGAGGTACCTTTGATGGGGTTGTGACATGCTGTCCTCAAGCTTCTCATTCACATCTGGGGCTGACTTACAATGAGGAGCATGGGCCTCAAAGGTGGACCCGCTGACCTAACTGGCTGTGGGGATGGTCAGGAAGAGTTGTGAGGACGTGGCCTTCATAGCTGTGAGGAAGTTCTCCCTTTGGAATTGTTTAATGTAACATGGTTCCCCAGGTAGAACACATGTATTGTCACAGAGCTTCAACTTGGCCGGGTAGCTTTGACTCCTGATGTAAAGGAGCTTGGGCTGAAGGAGAGTCCTTGACACTAAGTGTCTTCTACGGGTAGAAGAAAATCACTGGGGGCCTCCCTGCAAATCTCATGGGCCTGTGACAATGTCATGTGTACAGTGTCTCACAGCTCCTTCGAATGCAGCCTGCATATTCACTGTGACATTGAGAGGGCTTGTGGCCACTTTGACTTGTTCCTTATAATTCATTCAGTCCTTGATTTACCACTGGATTTGTGGGTGACTATGTCATATCCCTGGGATTGGGGTGGGATACTTGGTTGTAAGTTGACGTGTAAGACTTTGCATACCTGTTGGAAATTTTGTCTCATAAATTCAGATTCTATGTCTTAGTCTTTTTTCTTTAATAGAATACCCCAAAGAGACTGTGAACTGGAGCAAAGGGAGTGACACTTCAATCATCGGTGGATCTGCATAAATGTGTACAGGTGTCCTTTGAGTTTATAGAGCGTTGCAACATTTCTGTAACTTGGAAGCTGTTTTCGAATTCAAAGTGAAAAATTGTATTGCTGAGGATAAATGTATTTGTATTGAAGAAATCATCACAAATTATTTGTGGAAGAACCAGGCCATCCAGGCAGAGTCCAAGGTATGGCTGGGTCACGTGACAACCCCCGTGATGGGTTCACCTTGGGATAAAATCAATGGTGAACCTGGGTGAAGGGTCTTCAAATGCCACGTTGTGTCTGAAATGGCACGTGGACTGGATCCCCAGCATTAGGAAAGGCACAAGTAGGGCACTGCACACAGTGAGTAATTATTGGAAAATTCTGGAGCAAACCAAGCTGCTTTTCTTCTTCCTTCTTTTCCGTATGTACGACACAGAAAGAGATTTAATCATCATAGGACAACTGAGTTATGAGTTGGCCAAGAGTTGACCAACAGGTGAAGGAAACAATCTCTGATGCTGCCGGCCTATCCATGTCGTGGGCCTCCCGTTGCAGCTCATGCTTGTAGCAAGACGTGTGAGTCCATGTTGGGTGTACGAGGGCTGCTGGCAGGTGGTCTGGGGAGTAGAGAGAAGTGGCTCCATCAGCCCACAAATTTCCCTGAGGAGCTCAGGGCACAAATCTCCTGGGCTCACGCCTGCACAATGTCAATGTAAGAAGTAATAACATGGCTTATGCAGTTTGTGAGATAAGGTACATTGGTGATTTTGATACCATCAGAGATGCTCACAGCTTTGGATAAATATATATATATATATATATATATATATATATATATATATATGCACATATATATGTATATATACATATATATATATACACATATATAAATTTCAATTTTTGATGCTTCTTAAATATGTGAAGTAACATGTTATTGGTAAATACATCTCTTAAGAGATGAATGAGCCGTCCTTGATTTTATATATCCACTGATAATATTACCTAATGTTAAAAGGAGGCACTTTTTGTCTCATTTTTCATCTTTATAGATGTAAACTGAAAATACTTGAACATGATTGTGCAGATGTGACAAGAATGAGTTTGTGGTAGCCATGTCACATGATTCTTTGGATTCCTTTGGTTATGGGTGAAAAATGACATTCTGATCTGTCACTCAAAATTATTTTTAATGATTAGCTGCTATGGCTACTTTAGGTCCTACTTTGATTTTATTCAAGGCAAGGAATCAGAAACCACTCTCTGTACAAAAAATGTTGTGTACCTCAAAATATTAGTTGGGGAGTCTACGGATTTTACACACAGAGTCAATGCTGTGTAAGACGTGATGGGTGATGTGTACACTTTCCGTCTTTGGAAATGGGAACAAGAATGTTTCTGAGAGAGGAGGTGGGAAATGAGAACCAGAGTAACAAGATGAGACATATTATATACAACTATACGTGGTCATGAAGATCCAGAAGTGATGTCCTCCATGTTTCCAACCCACATACGTGTTAACCAGTCAGACTTAGCCCTGGAGAAGCCCTGGGATTCCACCTCAGCCAAAAGGATGTTTGTCCCCAGTGCATCCTGCTGAGGACAGGAGACCAGAGGCCCTGTGCCTCGGGATAAATAACACCTTCCCCCACCTACCACCTTCCTCTACCCTTAGTTCCAATATTCAGTATTTAGGATTTGAAAATCACAGTAACAGTCACTTACATGTGATCACAAAACAAAAATGAGATGATTGAAAAGTAACTATCTCATTTTTCTCTCTTAACTGAGAGAAAACTCAACAGAACCACAGCCAAATTCAGAAGCACACTTTGTTAGCCCTTAGGATAAATAAACATTCCTCGTTGGCTGAGTCGGTTAGACTCAGTTTGATATTTGTCTTTGGGAATGAGGTGCTTTATTCTGTTTGACTATTACCTACTCTTTTTCCTTTGTGTTGCATAATTGTGGTGGCTGACGGTTACTGCCAGACCCTGTGACGAGCATTGTTCCTGTATTAAGTCCTTTATCCTAACACACATCCTGTGACACAGGCTATTATTATCTCCCTTATTTTACAGGTGAGGAAACTGAGGCAGGGAGGGTGGGCACCTTGCTAAGACCCCACACGTGGAAAGTTCCAGAGCTGAGCTTAAACCCAGATAGTCTGGCCCTAAATACGGGCTCTTCCTCACGGCTCAAAATGAATCCATTCTAATTGTGAAAGATGCAAACAGCACTTCAGATTCAAAACACAGTGTTACACAGCCTGATTGGGATTCTTATGTGGCCTGGAGTGAAACTAGAATCATTTGAGAACAGTTGACATCATTAAGTTTTCTAGTATTTCCTTCAGGAACAAGGTGTGTGCCCTGGTGATCTTAGATTCCTAGTGACATCTCTGAGTAGATACCTTGGTTTTACCATCAAGCTCTGCGTGTTTCACTTGTGTAAACTGCAACATACTTTTGTTGTGCTACTGTCCCTGTGGCCAATGGTGTCATTTCCCCGTTGCATCATGTCAGGGTGACACAGGATGATGGGAAAGCGATGGTTGCTTCTGTGCTGATCTCGTAGGGAGCTCCACAGTGAGCTTTCATCTGTTCTAACAGTTATTTCCAGTAGATTCTCTTAAATTTCTCTGATAGTTCATCAATCTATTACACATATCATGACCAATTGATTGATTCATTTCTTATACTAATTTGCCCCCATTGTTTGAAGAGAATGTTCTCAACTAGATGTTTGCCTTTGTATTTTAATAGTCTTTATTATTTACAGCAGTTTTAGGTTCACATAAAATTTGAGCAGAGAATAAATGGAGTTCCCATATGCCATTTATGTTCGTGCAGGAACAGCCTTCCCCACTGTCAGCTCCATCAGCACCATACACGGGGAACAATGTTACCAAGGAGTATAATGGCTGGATTATATGGTAAAATGGTGTGCAGGTAGCAAGAAACGGCCTAACTGTCCTCCAAAGTCGCTGCACCATTTTGCATTCCCACCAGCAATGAACGAGAGTTCCTGTTCTCCAAAATTCTCCCGAACATTTCTTGCTGTCAGCAAATAATCTTTTTAAACAGAAAGAAGAAAAAGGACTTGAAGAGAGACAGATGAAGGAAATGGGATGAGTCATCAACTAGAGAATTCAATTCATTCAGAAAGTGAGATGCAAGCAGCTGAGATAGAATTGAAGTGTCATCCACCTCCATTCCATGGACACGTCACCATTGCCAGACACCCCGACTGAAAGTACCACTTTGTATGTTACCATCACATACCACCAGTGCCTAGCTGGGCCTACTGACTTCCAAACTGTACAAGTTTGAGCAAGTTTCTTACTTTCTGCAACTTAGTTGATCAACTGTCATAACAGGGAAGGTAACAGCTATTGATCTGTAGCAGTGACTGAATATGACAAATTATGTTTGCACATTGCATTACTATTTTTTATAGTTAGCAATAAAAAATATTGCTGCACTTCTCATTTTCACTATTTTTTTGAGCTTCAGAAGGTTTATAACCCAAAGGACCTGTATGAAGGATGCATCACAATGGTCTGTTTCCAGATGTAATGAGCTCACTGTTAATTTGCTGAGTTGATGTTTATTAACAATTCTATTTTCCCTCCTCTCAGGCCCTGGTCACCATCATTCTACTGTCTGTTTCTATGAATTTGACTACTCTACAAACCTCATGGAAAGGAATCATACAATGGTGTTTTCTGTGACTGATTTATTGTACATATTGCCCTGTCCTCACAGTTCATCCGTGTTGTAGTATGTGACAGGATTTCCTCACTTTAAAAGGCTGAACCGCATTCCATTACACGTATGTACTGCACTCTGCTTATCCATCATCTGTCCCTAACATTTGGGCTACATCCACCTTTTGGCTGTTCTGAATAATGCTGCTATGAACATGGGTGTGCAAATATGTGTTTGAGACCCAGCTTTCAATTCTCTTGTGTCTGTACTCAGAGGTGGGCCTGATCGATCACATTGTGATTCTAGTTTTAATTTTGAAGGCATTTCAGACTCTTCCCATGGTGGCTGCTCCATTTCACATACCCACCAAAGATGCACAAGTGCTCCTATGTCTCCACATCCTTGCCAACACGTGTAATTTAAATTTTAATTTTTGTATTGTTGCCATGACACTGAATGTAAAACACCCATGTGATTTTGACTTCACGTCTGAATAACAGCAAGAAAACACCAGGGCAAAACTCTAGGTGTGTCTGACCTCAGCCATCCACTCTGCCTGCATTGCCCACAGATACAAAGGAAACTGCTTGCTGTGGCCCATGCTGTCTCTCCAGGCACAAAGCCCTCCCTCCCCCACCAGGCGTCCTGTACGTTTCAGGGAAACCTGGGTCCTGTGTTCCCAACAAGCCACGTGGCTTAAGCTGTCTGGTCCCTCACGCTGTTGCCGTGGATCCCTCCTCCCAACATCTCTTCATGTCAAAGCTCTGCCTGTTCTGAGTGGTTGTCAAGCCCGCTGCCCTGTAACAGACTCCTTGCTAATGCCTCTCCTCAGAACTGTCGTGGCCCCATCCCCGAATTGTCCACAGAGCACCCGCTTACGGTCGGGGGGGCTGAGACCTGCCCGCTGGGCGCTTCTACTGCTGGGTCCCTGACGACCCGTGTGACCCTCCTATTGGACACGGGAAGTGAACGGGGGCTTCTTTTGATCGGATTAGCACTGACTTGATAGGAAATCTCTCTTGATGTCGTTGGAAACATTCTGTTAGAGAAGGAAGTGCGTTGGCGGAGGTGGTCTCCCTGTTGGCACTGGTTTCTGTTGGGACATGAAACCACCGATTTCTTTCACCATAACCAGATTTAGTGCTTTGTTTATCTGTATTCATTCATTTATTCTACAAATATTTGATGATCCTTTCTCTGTGCCAATCACGATGGTAAGTAAAATGAGCCTCACCTGACACTGCCCTGCCATTAAAGAGCTAAATTTCATAGGGACCATGATCAATTCACTGATTATTCATTTGTAAAATTACAAACTCAGCTTTTGCTATAAAGGAAAATGCATGATGGCAGGAAAGCCTAGCTTTGACCTGTCACAGGGGTATGTGACACGGATGGATGGCATCAGCCCTCAGGGAGGCAGGGAGGGCTGGACGCCAGGCCTTGTGACCTGCCACGTCCTCTGTGGCAGGACCAGGGAGGCTCACTAGGTACAAATAGCCCTGGGCTCCCAGGCTCCTGAGTCCAGTTCCTGTAATTGCTCATCGTTTGCTAAACCTGGAAACTCAAAGCAAAAGAAACCATGAGGCTGTTCCCTGTCCTGCTGGTCACTCTGGCCTTTTGCTGCTACGAGGGTGAGTATCATTGCTAACCAGACTGGCATCTGCCCTGGTTAGTTACCTGCTCTGAACTACATGACTTATTTGGGGAAGGGGGTGAACAGATCCCACTTCAAACCTTTTCCACCTCTTGTGACCCAGTCCCCCAAAGCTGAGGGTTCATATACTCAATTCCCAATACACTGGAACTTTCATTTTAAAAATAGCGTTGCAGGCACATGTCAGAGTTTTCCATCTGAAGCCTCACTCCGTGTCTGTGATCATGTTTTCAGAAGCCACAGGACAGAATTAAATTGGGATGTGAATCACTGTTCTGCCACTTGGCAGCGTTGTGACCTTGAACACAATGCTTAGTCTCCAGGTCTCCTCTTACTGGGTTTCACAGCCACCACCAAGACCAGCTACGACAGTGGAGTAACGTTAAGTAGGTCCAGAGACCAGCTCTAGGTGTCAGTACCCAGTCGTTATCCAGTAGTCATCAGACCTTCTCCTGCCCGGGGTCTTTAAGGTGCCAGGTCAGCCCACAGCTGGTGACTCATAGCTTCAGACACACAAAATGTTACAGCTGGAGAGTTTTAGTTCTCCTTTCGAGGAGAACCGCATTCTCCGACTCCAAATAATAAATCTCAATGGGCTCTGCCAATGATCAGCACTCTACCCGCAATCCCTGTTCGTCCTCTGAGAGCACGAGCGCAACGGGAGCAGAACCAGAGCAATCACTAGGGCTCCATCGCCATCGCTCTGATCTAACTCTAGCCGTCCATCCAACACCATTTTGTGTGTCTCCATGACCTCGATCCTGACCCAAGTCTTTTGGAGTCTTTCTCTTTCTTCTGACTCTCAGAGCCTCCTCGTCCTCCCCCTGTGTCTGATCCTGGTCAGTTGACAGCCTGGTATTGCACTGTCCAGGTGAAGGTGGTTGCAAAGACTGAGGGGATGGAAAACCCAGACCAGGAGAAGAGGTTCCTTGAGGTGTCATCACAATTCATTGGTGTCAAACATAAGTCCGACTTCCCTTCTCCCACCCTCTCTGAGGAATTCTGCACATCACTGCAGAATAAATGAGCCAATCATAGTTTCGTATATAAGCTTCAGTTGTGTTAAACTTATAAGCATATTTTTTATATTTTTAGGTATGTCTGCATCCAATGACATAATCCTATTGTTTAATTTAGTTTCCAAAGAGCAAATTCCAACACTTAACAGTTTTACTCACCTCTTCAGATTATTCCCCTTTCTCTGATCTATGGTAAGATCTGACTCTACCATTCACCTGAAAGACTGATTACTAAAATCTCCTCAATATCCAAGACAAAAGAAGGTGACACTCTATTGACAGACAAACCTTCAGTTTTGAAATCTAGAGAAAGTGAGTATCATCACAGCAGGAGAATCCTGGAGAGCAGTGTGTGTCCTTTACAAGGAAGCAAAAGTGAACTAGGGATCAGTCAAACTGTTTTCCAGGGCTCCTAATCTGAGGTTTGCTCTGTGACATTGAAGAAGTCACGACTTCCAGGGTTTGCATGGTTATTGGCAGAATTGTGTGATGAGACCATAAAACCCCTTGAGTTCCTGTCATTTCAAACATCAGAGAGCTGTGGGAAAAAGTGTATTTGCTTGTATCAATTGTATTTCTTTTTCATCTGGTACAGCCAATGCAAACACCTGTCCATCCCTTCTTATCCAATTGAAAACCCTCCTAATGGGTACTATGGCAGAGTTCAAGACCATTCTTCAGAAATATGATGCACCACCAGAAGCAGTTCAGGCTGAACTGAAAGCGAAGAAATGCACAGATAGTATCCCTGAAGAGTACAGAGTCGAAATTCAAAATTTAGTGGTAAATTCTCCTCTTTCTGCACAGAGGCCTCTGCTCAGTGCACAGCCAGGAGGGAGGGTGGCATCTGCTCTGTGAGGACACAGGTAGTGGAGGCCCCTGCCTCCCTGCTCACGTCTGAGAGGCTCACCGGTGGCCCCAGGGTGAATGAGAACATTACACCTGCTGAGCTGTACTTAGGCTGCACACAGCGTCTGGTAAAATCCCTCTCCTAACATCACCTCCCTGGGCGCCAGGTTCCCCTCAGTGTCCTCAGGGGCAGGACAACCAGGGGCCCATGGAGCCATGTTGGACGCCCAGAGCTGCCTGCCTCCCTGCCCAGGAGCTGTTGGGGTCTGAGATCCCCTCACCCAGGGGCACAGGCACTGGGGAATCTCATGGGGAGTGTTGGGAGTGTTGAAGGGGAGACAGCGGGAGGGAGGGAACTAGCCCCCGCCTCTGCCCTGATGGACGGTCACTGGCTGGGATCTCTGAGCTTCTGCAGTGCTAAGTAAGTCCCAATCATTGTACCTTTGTCCCAGTTTTCCACCACTGACGTAATACCGCCAGTGGGTAGAGCCACTGCCTGGTATGTGTCTTGCTGCCTCATGTGAAGCGGAAACACTTAAATCATGTCTTTATGAAGACATCAGATGTGTAAAGGTGTCTCAGCCCAATGTTGCTGGAATTAAGTCAGGTTTATGAACATTTCCATGATGCCTGGATGCTCAGAGCAGAGAAGCACATGTGCCCTCACGGGTAATTTCCACACCTCCAGGCTGGAAATCTGAAAGCGGAACTTCCCAGGCCCCTCCCGCCCCTGTCCCGGTCTCTCAACCCCATGTCCACCTCGGAGTGAGAAAGCACAGTCCTGGGACCTCAGGCTCAGAGAAAGCAAATCCTGGGCTGCTCTTCACCCTGCTCCTCTGTCCGTTAGAATCCTGGGTCCCACTCTTGGGTCCCTCGGGGTCCCTTTCCCGGGCTGTGGACATGGCTCTTTCCTGACCCACATGGTTTGTTATAACTCGACCAGGTCGTCTGAGTTCACCGCTCGCACTGCTGTCCTGCCTGGGGCCCTCCAATGCCTTTGCTGGTTGAACTATTTCTTCCACATCCTGGTTTTGAGCAACAGCCTGTGTTAACGTGTCATGTCCGAGAGCAGCATGACTGACCTACCTGTTCTCTCTTTTCCTATTTCAGATGAAAATAGTGTCCACATGTGAATCCTAGATGGAAAAGAATCTTACACACAAGGACCTCTGACGTTCCATGTGACCTGATCTTCCCAGAAAATGTAAAGGTTTCAACATTTTGCTTCAATAAATCACTCGACCTGCACTACTCTGCATGTCTTTTTATCATCCAATAGTCTCTTGTCTGGATGGGGTGGTTTCATCATGAAGTGGCCATTGGGTGCTGTCACTAGTACATTTCAGGACCCAGCGTCCAGGTTCCCATGGAGGCCTGAGGTGCAGGGACCACAAGAGGCAATATTTGCTCAGGACCATCCTGCATTACTTTACAGATTTCCCAGTCGCAGGGCCATGAGTGAAAAGGATGGTTAGGGGTAGAAAGCAACCACAAGGTTCCTGCTCCTGGGCCTGACCTGAGGGATACCCGCAGCCTCACTGTCTGGCCGGTCACGTGGTTCCCAGCCAGCAGCGTCACTGCTGTTCCATCCTCATCATAACCACAAACAACCTGCCTGGTCCTCACCCCTTCACTGGGCTTCAGTCCTAGGATGGTCCCATATCACTTGTTTTCTGTCCCTTCTCAGTTTGTAGTGAATTCAGGGTTCAGCCTCCAGGGAGCTCATGTCGCTCTGCTCACTCACATTGCTCTTCACGGCCTGCACCGCGCGGCCACTGCTTTATACCTCGTTGTCCCTAAAGCTGCACAAACAAGCTTCCAGCTGCCGTCTGGACAATGCCTCTCAAAGAATTGACACTTAACTTCAGAGGGAACATATGAAATCCAGACAGTGTTTGCCCCCCACCACTGCCTCTGCCGTGACCCCACCCAGGCTAATGGAGGTGACTCAGAAATCTTGGATACATATCATAGGCCCCCAGACTCATTTCCAGGGTCTGCTGCAACACAGCACACACACACTTGGTGGCTAACATTATTTTCTGAAAGTGGGAGGACAAACTATGATATTTGTAACAGTCTGCCCAACTCATAGTATCACGAAGGCCACCCTCACTCTGGAAACTCAAGAAAATCTTCATGGCACTTCCCGCTTGGAAGGCTGCTGACATTTCTGGTCTTGTGCCAACATTACTATAATCAGGGCCCCATGAGGTGACATTGCATTCCCCTTTCTGTGTGTGCAAGTCTCCCCGTGCCCTCTTCGTGTAAAATATATGAGATGGGATTTGGAGGACACCAGACATTCAGGATTGTGTACCTGACTCAAAATCTATAAATTTATCACCTCTGCGAAGTCTTTCTCCGCCCTGGAGGAAAAATCACAAGTTCCAGGTTTCAGATGTGGATAACTTTTGGGGGACTATTATGACCCTATTGCAGCTCATCTCCCTCCTGACATCTAAGAGTCGGCTAAGTGCTGCCCCGTCCACTTCCAGAGCCACACTCGGCTCCTGTCCTTTCCCCCCACACAGCCATCATCACGGCCCATTCCTAGTCCTGCCTGGCAGGTGCCAAAGTCTCCCAAGTGGTCTCCTGGGGTCTTGATACCCTTCCCGCAGCACCCCCTACTCATGGACATCACGGTGACCCTCCTAAAACAAATGTGAGTCCGGTCTTACACCTGTGACCATGAAATACTACACGTCATGTGTTTCTGAATGTGTTAAGCAAGAGGACTTATTCTGAGTCCTAAGCCCATTCTCCAATTATAATAGGGATATTTATTCAAACTGTGATTGAGCAAATAGAAGATAACAGTTATCTACTATTATCGGTGTCTCCAATGCTTTTACAACAGATGTGTATTCTTAATCACATCGGGAAACATGTGCACTGGAACTGGTCCCCATTTTCTGAAACACATTGCACGTTCAGTTTGCACACTATGCATGGTGCACACACGGAGCTCCTGCAACCCCCTGAGACCCAGACTGGAATCGCTGGGAGGACCAGGCCCACCATTGGTGTCGCACACAAGGCCTGGCACGACCCGTCCCTGGCATCCCTCCAACCTCTTCTCCTGCTCACCAGGATTCTGTGCTCAGCCATAGTTGTCTGTGTGCCACTCACTCACGTGTTATGTGGGTCACACCAGTGCAGCAGACATGTGGTTCTCCCTTTGCCTCTGTAACCTTCCCTGCACAGGACAGCTGACAGCCTCATCTGTGCGGTCCCTTTCACGTCTCGTCCTCTGTGAAGCCCTCCCTGACTCTCACACCCTAAAATAAACCTTTATACACAGACGTATGTTTACACCTAATGGCAGACACACAGATACACACTGTTACACACAGACACACCCAGAGACGTGCACAGGCCTGCACATGGACACACGTGCACACAGCCAGGTCATCATCCCTGTGTTAGCACTTTATCTTTCTGGGATATAAGACTCATAAAACAGAGTTGTTTTCAGAACATAAAGGATACACTAATAACATAAAAGAAGAGTTATTATTATTATTTTTAAAATACTTGAGAGTACATGTATCGAGCACCCCTATGGGTGGACATTATCCTGGAAGATTTACAGGTTTTGTTTCCTTTGCTTCCCTCTGTCCTTACTAGTTCTCTGGAAGGTGAAAGACTGTTCCCACCATTGCACGTGGGGATGAAGAATTGTCCACCCACTGCTCCTCATTCCTGGTTCTGTGTTACAATCAGCTGGGAAGATTTCAAAGGCAAGTCCTTCCAGGCCTCACTCCTGGACAAATACATGGGTATCTCTGTGCGTGGAAGCCATGCAGTCCCCATTTCCTCACCTCTGCCTCCTAAGGGTGCAGACACCCAGCGACTGTGGAGGCCACCACTGAAGTGAAGAGGGGAACAAGACTGTTCACGTATCCACTTCCTGTGAATATATACATATATATTAAATTACAGTTGACGTTCATTATTATTCAGCTTCAGCTTCAGGTGTACATTGCAGTAGGCAGGCACCTACACCATCCATGAAGTGGTCTCCCTAATAAGACCAGTGTCCACAGGAAACCCTACAAAATCTTTACAACACCATTGAGTATGTTCCCCAAATTATCTTTCGTATTCTCGTGGCAATCTTGTGGTTACCGATTGTGCTTTCTAATCTGGTCACCTTACCCTTCATCCCCACACACCCCCACCCCCATCTAGTACCCCTCAGTTTTTCCTCTATGTCTTTGAGACTGTTGCTGATTAGTTCGTTCATTTATTCTGTTCTTTAGATTTCACACATAAGTGAGATCATATTGTATTTCTCTTTCTCTGTCTGACTTATTTCTCTTAGCATAATGTTCTCTAGGTCCATCCATATCATTGCAAATTGTGAGATTTCATTTTTCTTTATGGCTGTGTAATACTCCCTTGTGTAAATGTACCACAGTTTCTTAATCCAGTCGTCCACTGATGAGTATTTCAGTTGTTTCCATGTTTTGATTATGGTGTATAGTGCTGCAATAAACATTAGGGGTGAATGAATTTTTTTGAATTAGAGTTTTGGATTTCTCCAGATAGACACCAAAGAGTGGAATTCCTGGGTCATGACGTAGTTCCATTTCAAGCTTTTTAGATACCTCCATACTGATTTCCAAGTGGCTGCACCAATCTGCAATCCCACCAGCAGTGCACAAGGGTTCCCTTTTCTCCACATCCACTCCAACACTTGTTGTTTGTTGATTTATTGATGATAGCCATTTTGACTGGGGTGAGGTGGTATCTCATTGTGGTTTTTATTTGCATTTCTCTGATGGTTAGTGAGGTTGAGCATTTTTCCGTATGTCTGTTTGCCGTCCGTATGTCCTTTATAGAAAAATGTCTCTTCCTGTCCTCTGCCCATTTTTTAATTGGGTTGTTTGTTCTTTTGGAGTTGAGTTGAGTGAGTTTTTTATAAATTTGTGATATTAACCCCTTATCAGATATATCATTGGCAAATATCTTTTCCCATTCAGTAGGATCCCTTTTTGTTTTATTGATGGTTACCATTGCTGGGACAAAAATTTTTAGTTTGATGTAATCCCACATGTTTATTTTTTCTCTTACTTCCCTTGCGCGAGGGGATATAGCAGTAAAAATCTTACTCTAGGTAGTGTCTGTAAAGTTTCTTCCTATATTTTCTTCTAGGAATTTTATGGTTTCAGATCTTACATTTCAGTCTTTAAGCCATTTTGAATTTACTTTTCTATACGGTGTAAGGAGGTGGTCCAATTTCATTTTTTTGCATGTGTCTGTCCAGGTTTCCTAGCACCATTTATTAAATAGACTGTCTTTACCCCACCATAAATTCTTGCTTCCATTGTCGTAGATTAAATGACCATATAGGCGTGGATTTATTTCTGGGCTCTCTATTCTGTTCCATTGCACCATGTATCTGTTTTTATGCGAGTACCATGCTGTTTTGATTAGTGTAGCCTTGTAGTATAATTTGATGTCAGGTATCATTATACCTCCCACTTTGTTCTTATTTCTCAAGATTGCCGAGGCTATCCGGGGTCTTTTATGGTCCCATATAAATTTTAGGATTATATGTTCTATTTCTGTGAAAAACGTCATTGGTAGTTTGATAGGAATTGCATTGATATGTATATTGCCTTAGGCAATGTGGACATTTTAACTATATTAATTCTTCCTATCCATGAGCATGGTATGTGTTTCCATCTATTTGTATCTTCTTTACTTTCTCTATTCGGTGTCTTATAATTTCCTGAGTACAGGTCTTTTACTTCTTTGGTTAAATTTATTCCTAAGTATTTTATAGTGTTTGAAGCAATCGTAAATGGGACTGTTTTCTTAATTTCTCCTTCTGATAGTTTATTATTGGTATACACAAATGCAAATGATTTCTGAATATTAATTTTGTATCCTGCTACTTTACTAAATTCATTTAACAGTTCTAATAGTTTTATGGTGAAGTCTTTGGGGGTTCTCTCTATATAGTATCATATCATCTGCACATAGTGACAATTTTATTTCCTCCTTACTGATTTGGATGCCTTTTATTTCTTTTTCTTATCTAATTGCTGTGGCTAGAACTTACAGAACTATGTTGAATAGAAGTGGAGAAAGGTGGCAACCTTGCCTTGTTCCTTATCTTAAGGGAAATGGTTTCAGATTTCCCCATTGAGTATGATGTTAGCTGTGGTTTATCATATATGGCCTGTTTTAAGTTGAGATATGGTTCCTCTATTCCCACTTTCTTAAGAGTTTTTATCACAAATGGCTGCTGGATTTCGTCAAATGCTTTTTGTGCATCTATTGATATGATCATATGATTTTTATTTTTCATTTTGTTAATGTGGTGTATCACATTAATTGATTTGTGGATATTGAACCAACCTTGCACACCAGGAATGAATCCCACTTGATCGTGGTGTAGGATCTTTTTAATGTATTGCTGAATTCTGTTTGCTAATATTTTGTTGAGGATTTTTGCATCTATGTTTATTAGGAATATCGGCCTCTAGTGATTTTTTTCCTTTTCTTTTCTTTTTTCTTTCTTTTTTTTTTTTTTTTTCAATGTCTTTGTGTGATTTGGGGATCAGGGTGATAATGGCCTCATGAAAAGAGTTTGGGAGACTTCCTCCTTCTGGATTTTTTGGAATAGTTTGAGGAGAATAGGTGATAATTCTCTTTTGAATGTTTTGTACAATTCACCTGTAAAGCCACCTGGTCCAGGTCTTTTTGTTGGGAGCTTGTTGCTTACCGATTCTATTTCCCTGGTAGTAATCAGTCTGTTCAAGTATTCTGTTTCTTCCTGAGTTAGCCTTGGAAGGTTGCATGCTTCTAGAAAATTGTCCATTTCTCCAGGTTGTCTAATTGGTTGGCATATAGTTGCTCATAATAATTTCTTAAATTTTTTTGTATTTCTGTGGTGTCTGTTGTCACATCTCTTTCATTTCTGATTTTATTAATTTTGGTCCTCTCTTTTTTTGGATGACTCTGGCTGAAGATTAGTTGATTTTGTTTATCTTCTCAAAAACACAGCTCTTGGTTTCTTTGATCTTTTGCATTTTTTGGAGGGGGGTTGCTTTATTTTATTTATTTCTGCTCTGATCTGTATTATCTCGTTCCATTGTACTCTCTTTGAGATTATTTTCTGTTCTTTTTGCAGATCCCTTAAGTGTAAGGATAAACTGTTGATTTGAGATTTCTCTTGTTTCTTTAGGTAGGCCTGCATTGCTATGAATTTCCCTCTTAGGACTCCTTTCGCTGCATCCCACAGATTTTGGGTCATTGTGCTTTCTTTTCCATTTGTCTTGAGACATCTTTTGATTTCTTCTTTGCTCTCATTGTTGACCCATTCATTATTTAGTAACATGTTATTCAGCCTCTGTGTATTTGTGTGTCTTCCAGTTTTTTTCTTGTAATTGATTTCGAATTTTGTAGCACTTTGGTCAGAGAAGAAACTTGATATGATTTTAATTTCCTTAAATTTATTGAGACTTGTTTTGTAGCCTAACACGTGATCTGTCGTGGAAAATGTTCCATGTGCGCTACAGAAGAATGTGTATTCTGTAGCTTTGTGGTGAAAGGCTCAAAAAACATCGATTATATCTAACAGGTCCAACCTGTCATTTAAGGCCACTGTTTCCATAATGATTTTCTGTCTGAATGACCTGTTCCTTGTTGTCAGAGGTGTGTTGAAGTCCCCTGCTATGATAATGTTACTGTTTATCTCTGTCTTTATGTCAGTCAATATGTTTTGTATATTTAGGTGCTCCTATGTTGGGTGCATAGATGTTTACTAGGGTTATGTCTTCTTGTTGGATTGATCCCTTTATTATTATGTAGTGCCCATCTTTGTCTTTCAATACATATTTTTTATTTTAAAGTCTATTTTGTCAGACACCTGAAACATACGTTTAAAAATGTTAACAAAAAATAAATAAACAAAAAAAAATAAAGTCTATTTTGTCCGATATAAGTATAGGTACTGTAGCTTTTTTCCAATTTCCGTTTGCATGAAATATCTTACTCCAACCATTCACTTTCACCCTGTGTGTATTGTTTGATCTAAGGTGAGTCTCTTGTACACAAAATATGCAAGGATCTTCTGTTCTTCTCCGCTAGCAAACCTATGTCTTTTGATTGCAGTATTTAATCCATTTTCATTTAAAGTGATGGTTGATAGGTACATAGTTTTGCAATTTTGTTATTTGTATTTCTGCTCTTCATTAGGTAGATTGTTTTCATCTTTCTTCTGCTTACAGAAGCCCTTTTTACATTTCTTGCATTGCTGTCTCCGTGGTATTGTATTCATTTACCTTATTCTTTCTTGGGAAACTCTTTATCTCGCCTTCAATATTAAATGATAGCCTTGCTGAATAAAGCAATCTGGGTTGTTGGCCTTTGAAATTCATCACTTTGAATACCTCCTGCTACTCTCTTCTGGCCTGCAAACTTTCTCTAGAAAAGTCATTTGATAGTCTTATAGGAGTTCCCTTGTGTGTAACCCACTGTCTGTCTCTTGCTACTTTGAGTATTCTTTTTGTCTTTAACCTTTGCCATTTTAACGATCATGTTAAAATGGTGTGGGCCTGTTTGGGTTCATCTTGGTTGGAACTCTCTGCACTTCCTGGATTTGTATGTCTATTTCCTTCACCAGGTTTGGGAAGTTTCTGGTCATTATTACTTCAAATATGTACTCGATCCCTTGCTCCCTCTCTTCTCCTTATGGTATTCCTATGTGCATGTTGTTTCTCTTGATGTTATCCCACAGGTCTGTTACACCATTTTCATTGTTTTTTATTCTTTTATCTCTTTGTTGTTCCACTTGAGTGATCTCTGCTAACTTGTCTTCTAATCGCTGATTCAATCCTCTGCCTCATCTAACCTGCTGGTAATTCCTTCAAGTGTGTTCTTTATTTCAGTTATTGTATTCTTTAGTTCTAACTGGTTGTTCTTTATGATTTTTCTATCCTTTATGTCGTCACTAAGCTCCTTAAACATTCTTATCATCAGCGTTCTACACTCTGTCTCTGATAGGTTGGTTACCTCTGTTTCATTTAATTCCTATTCTGGAGGTTACTTCTGTTCTTTTATTTGAGACCTGTTTCTTTGTTTCCCCATTCTGGCTGACTCTCTGTGTTTGCTTCAATGTATTAGGTAGATCCCCTAGGGTTCTCAGTCTTTGCTGGGTTATCTTATGTAGTATGTGTCCTTTATATTTGACTTGCACCACTTCCCTATTGTCCTGTGCATGTGCTCCAAAGCTGACCCTTGTGTTGTGTGTATTCTCCTGTTAAAGTGGAGGTTTAATTGCTTTTGGCTTGTCAGTAGGTGGGATTGACTCCTAGGCTGACTAGTTATGAGAATTGTGTATGCCCACAGTGGATGAATTGCTCTGTGAGGGTTGACTGCTCAGATGAGGCTTGGCCCCTATGGTCTCTTGTGCCTGTAGAGAACTCACTCCGGGTGTGTCACTGGTAGGTCAAACCCGGTAATACTCTGTTTGGTCTGGAGTTGGCATCTGGGTGTGTTGCATCTTGGGCCTGGTGTAGGGCAATTTCAGAACAAAACAAATAAAGAAGCACAAGAACAAACAAAAAAAAGGCAGATACACTCATATGAAAAACAACCAATAACCAATAGTCAACACAGACAAAAATATCAAAAATACGAAAAACAAAAACAAAACAAAAGAAAAAAACAAAAGAAAAAATAAAAACACCAAAAAACCCCACACAAATCAATACAGAAAAATGGAAAGAGAGAGAAAAAGTAGGGCAAGGAAAAGAAAAGAGGAGAGAGAGAGACAGTGCAAAACATATATATATTAGCATGTATATAAGCTAAAAATGATAATAATACTAAAATAAAAAGAAAAGCAGCGCCAGTCTTGGCTTAAGTCCACCAAGCTATCTCCAGGTTGTCCTCTGCTGTACAAAGACTCCTCTGTGACTTGTGGAGGTAGAACCGGCACCTGGTGTCAAGAGCAGCCCTGGCACTACAGTTCTAGATGAGAGGGGCTATGTCATTCAGGGTGTCATGCAGGGTCTCTGATCCCGCTCCCCACATAAGAACGCAGGATATGGTGAAGCCAAAAAGGAACACCCACGGAACTATAGGTAGGGAAGTCACCACTATAGTCTTGCTGGCGGCTGGGTTGGAGACACAGGAAACAGTAGCTACACTGTCCGCAACCCGCCGTCCTAACTGCAATCCACGCTTGCCATCCACCATCTTCTTGCTAGCCCCCATTCTCTGCTAGAGTAGCCTCATCAGTTCTATTAGTGGCCAATGGCTCACTGTTTACAGCTGCCGGCCATCTAGCCACAGCTGATGGCCATCCAATCACAGTTGATGGCCATTTACTACCTGAGCCAGCACCTTTCCTTGTGAGGCCGAGAGCCTGGAAACTGCACTCCTGGCTCTGTCCCCACAGGCTATGTGGTGTTGTTGGTAGTTTTTACAAATTCATTGTAGTTTCTGCTCTGGCCTGTACAAATGCGTGCTGAGAGCACCAGAGCCAACCCCTGGGAGGTGGGCTTATTCCCTGTGTGCCTGGTCTCCTGAGTCTTAGGACGCTTCTTCCCTTCGGGGGTGTGGAGGGTTCGAGATTTCTGAATGGCTGAAAGCTCAGAGCTGCCTCTGCCACTTGTTGCTGACCCTGTGTGTGTCTCCGCAGCTGTAATTGTCCTGCTGCTGGTGAGCAGCCCAGAAAAGGTAGGGACTGGCTTCTTCACTAGGTCACAGCTGCAAACTGGCTCTTTCCAGATCCTGAGCACTATAGCATCTCTGTCATCTGACACTACTCCTCAGCTCAGGGACCAGCTTGAGAGTCTGGAAGGGCAGGGATAGCATTGCTGTGGGAGAGTAGGGGGAGGGCCCAGCTATGGAGTTTGCTTTTTGTCCCCCCTAAGGCCCAGCTGGAGAGCTCAGCTGAGGTCACTGCTTGAAACGCTGCAGATGCTGCTGCTCATCTCTCAGCAGGAGACATTGGCTGTGGGGCCAGGGAAGGAGCCCAGATCCCAGCTGCTGCAATTGCCAGTGCGTCCTGGGGCCGGAAGTTTCCACACCGCTCTGTTTCCTCTTCCGCTGCTCGCCTGGTTTGCCCACCTTGAAGTAATCCTGGTGCGAGTCTCTTAGCTAGTGTGTGATAAGCAGAGAATCCTTTGATGGGTCATAAATGTTCAATTTGTAGTAAGTTCCAGAGGATAACCCAGGAAGCCCATCTCACTGTCGCCAATCCTATGACATCACTCAATCCATCTTACTCTGGATGTCAAGCTCAATATTCTTTTGGGTAGAGTATATCCTCTGCCACCTTGTGGGGACAGAGTCACTGAGAGCAATTTCCAGGCTCTCGGCCTCACGTGGAAAGGTGCTGGCTCGGGTAGTAGATGCCCATCAGCTGTGACTAGTTGACCATCAGCTGTTACTGGTTAGTCATTAGCTGCTGATATAACTGCCATGGCTACATTGGTTGCTTGGTTGGCAGAGAAGAAGATGGCAGATTGCGGATCGTGTGGCTCCTTCTACCTTTGACTCCAACCCAGCCGCCAGGGAGAATATAGTGGTATGACTTCCCTGTATATGGCTCTGTTGGTGTTCATTTTTGGCCTCACCATTTCCTGGGTTCTTATATGGGGAGTGGGACTAGAGACCCTGCAGGACACACCTGCTGAGCAAAAGCTCACTTAGATAAAACTTTGAAGAGTAACACATTTGAAGTGTCTTTATCCTCATGCTTCAGTGCTAGCTGACTGCATCCAGAACTGTATTATATACAGTGATATGATTCAAAGCTCGGATTGTCATAAGCTTACTTAAAGCCAACTTTCAATGGCTCTCCCTCTGATTTGAAGTTCAATGTCTGCCTTTAGAAATTAGTATACCCAGGTCTGTATAAGAATCAAAACTTCACATTGGTCACAATTAAGACTTCTCCTTCCCCTGTCTCCTTACTTCCCTTTTTCTCTCCCATCTGCTAACCATGGTTTCTGACAGATTAGGGGTTAAATATGGGGAGAGATAAGAAGGACAGTTCTAAATAGACTCATACTCTTTTGGGACTGGTCTAGGTTCTCTGGGCCGGTCTCGTTCGCAGGGGGGACACCTTCATGGGTCTTCAGAAAGCTCAGATTACGGGAATCTGTTACTCTCTTCATGATTAATAAACATTCAAAGTACAAGCACCTATGGAAAAATTAAAAGCATTGCAGCTGGGAAGGATAGCACAGGAGTGGAAGACAAATAACACATGTAACAAAAGGGGTTTCTCCAAACCGGACAGGACAGAGAACACACACGAGAGAGAAAGAGAAGGACGCTAAAGCTTCCATGTAGGATGTCCAACGACTAGGCTTCTAGAATAAGAGACACCGTGGTGGGGAGACAGGCACCGAAGAAAACAGCTAGAGCATTTCCCAGAGTGAAGAACAGGAAATGAATAGCCCACTCATTCCTACATCAAGACACATTTTTGTGACGTTTTGGACATCGGCTTGAAAAAAGAAAACAGATTGTTCCTTTCAGAAAGAACCTGCAAGAAAAAGCTGCAGGCGAGAATCATGGTCCTAGCACTGGAAATCATTTATATGAGTTTCCCCATATGCCACTTGTAATGGTCCTGGGGGCCAGAAGTTCACATTCTGGAAGCCAATGGTTAGTTCAAAAATGTGGACAGAAAGTAGAGGTGAAATAGTACCTGACTAGACACCTAACAAACCATGTGAAGTGTCCCATGCGTTAGACATTAAATATGTAACCTCACATTTAATAAAAATGTAAGACATGTAAAGTTCAGGGTTTTGGTGAAGAAACAATGGAGAATTAGCTGGAGGTGACTCCTGATCCAGGCTCGGCCTCCAAATCCGGCTCCTGAACCAAGTCATTAGAAGGATCCGGGTTAAATTGGATCAAGTTAATGTTTACTTCTCAGGAACAGAAAGACTGAGGTGGCCCAGTACCAGGATGATAGGGTTCCAACTTCCTCCTGTGGTCACCTGCGCCCTCCCTGTGGTGACTCCAAAGTCCTCTCCAGGAACATAAACAACGTGGTGTCACCACCAGGATGTCACCCTGAGGCCTGGGTTTAGGCTTCATGTTGTGTTTGAGCCTTGCCTTCATTAGACATTCAATTTCAAATGACATTCTCTGTCGGAATAGACCCAAGAATAAAACATGTAATAACTCACAATCCATCCTGATAAGCAGGTACACAATCATTAGTTAAGCACCTTCTATCACTTGTCACACAAAGACCAGAGGGCACAGGTCACACCCTCCAGGACCACAACACGGGGAAAGAGCCAGGGGCCTGGGCCTGGTTGCCAGGAGAGAGGTGCACATGGAGAGCCATGGGGTCTTGGGAAGGAGATCCCCAGAGATTCAGGGCCAGGAAAGGACACAAGAAGTGGGCTGTCTTTGATGTGGAGTCAGGAATGCATAAGGAGGTCAACCCAGGGGGACTCAGTCAAGGACAGGGGAGCAGGGGCTTCACACGGAGCAAATACCTTAAGCTGAAAACTGTGCGGCCTGCACAGAAATCAACCTGGAGTTCACACAGGGCAGTTGTGCAGGTCAAGGTCACAGGATCCATGTGAACCATACAGTGAAGGTCCACAAGGGTCAGGCTGAGGAGGCCGATAGTGTTGAGAGGGCCTCTCGAGCCAGGAAGCCTGGCCCCTTACTGGCTCTGCCACCCCCGAGCTGTGTGCCCTTGGTCAAGTTACGTGACCTCTTGTCCCATTGTCTGCAGTTGGGGAGAAATGAGATGCCCACCTAATGGGGGGTGTGACCACACATCTCAGTTTGCTCAGGAGAAACCCGGTTCATGCTGCTGTCCTGGCATTCCGTCCATGTAGTGACCTCTTTCACCTTCCAAAGTGCCCTGTTTGGTGAATAAATGTCATCATCACCTTGCTCATTGGGTTCCTGCGAAGATTAAAAGATGCGATTACCATTGTCTTTCATCGCAGAAGTGCTCTACCACTGTTTCTCATTCATGTTTTACTCAATGTGGAAAACAAATACACATGTTGGAGGTGGGTATTGGGAAGATTAATAGGCCAACAGTACAGAGAATATTTTGAGAGATGAGTTATATGTAATTATCTCAATAAGACTCTTTCGGGAAGGAGTCAGAAAAAGAATCCAGGAAGCATGGATCAAAAAAGTGCTTTGTTTCCTATATTAGGCCTATTACTTCACATCTGAATGTGGTATCTCTAGGCCTTAGAGACTGTGAAGTAGAAGCAGAGTTTTCAGTGGTCTATATGGTCCCAGAAGTCCTTCAAGGTTTATCAGAACACCTTTCTCAGGTTATAAATGACTGGCTGGAGCTGACATGTTCGGAGCACCTACTCTGTGCCCAGCCCTGTTCTGAGGATTCCTCACTGTAACTCATTCAGGCCTCACGACCTCCATAGGACGATTGCAATTGTGGAAAGGGACACAGCTGTGAAATCTCCACACCAGTGTGGCCCCAGGCATGGGAGACGCCTGTGCTTGGAATGGCCTGGATACTGTGAACGATGCACATCAAGATGTCCCCAAGATGTTGGCCTATGGCATCAAGATTTCCCTAGACCTCGACCTTTCCTGAAGTCTCTGGCCGGGGAAAGCACCTCCCCGCCCAATATGTGGGCTTTGGCCTGATATTAAGGAAGAAGAGGTTCACGTCCAAAGCAGATGCATGAGGTTAATGTGCCAACACCCAGGAGCGCAGGGCAGAACCAGTTTTACAGAATGAGTGAAACAGAGGAAATGTAGGGTATCTTGTCCCCAAATACTGTGGGACTGTTGTATACAACTAACACTCAATTAATAAAAACTCAAGGATCGTACGTTTAGAATTCTTCTATAGGTTTTGTGCCAATGCAGGAATCACTGAGAAAAAATGACTCTCATTGATCGTTACCCCTTGTATTAAGGGTGGCAAGGCCTCAAACAAGCGAAATATCAGTGTGAGTTTATCTCATGTCTTGCTTGAACCAGAGGACAGGCCAAAAGTAATCCTCTCCTACCTCACATTTATCTCTACCCGAGACAAGGGTGCTCAAGGTAAAATCTGTGAAGAATTCACCTCCTCGTCCAAATCTCTGTTATCTGGTTTGTTACAGAGGGTGATCAAGAAATGTCACACACAGTGACACCAAAGGCTACTTCACTGCTCTGGTTTCTGAACCGAATTTGGGGGAACTGAGTCAAAGTGCCTTCTGGGAGGAGGAAAAAATCAGCCCAGCAATACAGGCATTCTCACCTTTTGGTTTCTTCCATTTGGTTTTGTAAACGATGCTTTGACATGAGCCTTTGCGAGCAGAGTTATTGTATTTGATTCACCTGAGAATGGTCCTCATGTGCTTTGCAGAAAACGTGGAGGTAAAGAGACACACACTTTACTGTGGGCTCATGGACATGAGGTGGGATTTTGTTTCTTGAATAAGAGGCTGTGAATGGCCCAGAGTGTCAGCAGGTGACAGGGCTGGTCCGTAATGACTGAGGCACCAGGCAGAGTCCTCATGAAATCCCGTTCAAGGGGACAGTCATCTGTTTCATTACTAATGTCCTTCACTTGCCTTTGGAACGAAGATGGCTATCAACGGTCACCCGGTGATGGGACACACCCATAAGAACATAACCTTCTCTATTTCTAGCTTTTTCCTAAATCAGTATTGTCCTTGGCAACTTAAGATCCAGGTGAATAACGGAAAGAAATGAGTCCCAAATAATCCAGATGGAGAATACTGTGTTCACAGGGAATTAAGTACTGAGATGTCGCGTCCTGCACAAGAGCTGTGGGAAGCGAGAAGGGCAGCGCAGGGTTAAGAAAGACAGTAACCAAGAATGGAGTGCAAACGGGGACAAGGGACTCAAGCGTCAAGGACTGAGCCCCGAATCGGGTCAACGCATAGCTTTTATTGGTTAACTTCTAAGGAGGTAAAGATTGTTAATCTCAGGATCTGTGTGTTACGTGGCCTGCTGGCTGTCTTTCTGAAAGTCCCCAATGTGCTCCGGCTTGTACTTTGCCTTCACACACACACACAATCCCAGGGGATCCACTGAAGGGGAGGAACCGATATTATTCCATCAGGTCTCAGTTTGCTGAGACATCCGCTCAAGGAAGCTTCTACGATATCTCTCCATCGGGCCTCAGTTTGCTGAGGCCCTCCCTTGTGAAATCCTGGGAAGAGCGCGGAGGAACAAATGGATTGGCAGGTATAAGGCAACAATGACAAATCTCTCAGCTCTCTCTCCCATTTCTTTTTCTTGAACCTCAGCCAAATTGGTTTCTCTTGTTCCTGTTACCTTCGTGTTGTTCCTGCTTAAACCCATGTGGCGTTTCTATTCTATGAAGCTGTCCTGTCCATCTCTTGACACCTAGAGGCACACTTTACACTCTTGTCTCCCTCTCCACGTGCCATGTGCTCTCAGGGCCTCTGTACGTGCAGTGCCCTCCCTGGAGAACACTCTTCCCCAGAGGTTCCCCGGGATTTCACCATCGAAGCTTAAACGTCCCTGCTCCCATGCTTGTCTGGGCCTCCTTACAGGATGGCTCCCTACAGGTTGTTTACTGCCCTACAGGAAATTGTTTACACCATCAGTTTCCCTGGATCTCTCAGTCAACTGTTGGCGTGTGTGTTGCCTCCCCTGTGAGAGGTAAGCTGCACAAGGGCCAGGCCCTGCTCTAACTTGTTCCTAAACAGAACGTGTGACATGCAGCCCAGTCATAGGAGAATCGTGACGGTCGTGAACAATGGATGGAAGGACAGCAGGAAGGATGGGTCGGTGGGTGGATGGATGGATGGCTTGAATCTCCCATTATTCTAATGCTCCTGTTTTCAGTTCTGTGATGGGATTTTTACATACAGTGTCTGCCATCCTTACAAAACCGGGCATGATATGACTTATGCCCACTTTCGAAATTGGGCAAAGGGAACTCGGAATGACCAGCACTTTAACTCACCTGGGACACCGCGTGGTTAGATGTTGCATCCAAGACGCAAATCCACATCTGCAGGAGCCCGCCATCAGGCTCTGCGTCCGGTAAGCATCAGTTTTTCTACTTCTCACTACGTCCTTTCAATCACTGGGAAAAAATCGGGGAAAAAGCTAACCAAAATCGGACGAAAGTTAGTTTTAAATTTATAGTTAAATTCATGAAATTCACTTAAATAAGTGAGATATTCTTTGTGAAAAACAATGTTAAAGTAGGCGAGACAGTAATATTTTCCCATTCCAGCCTCTGAGTATTGTCTGAGGGAGAGGGAAGTCTGCCTCCCAGAGGCGGAATGAGGTATTGCACCCACCCAGGAGTTAGTGAAGCAGGAGGGACAGAAACAGGATATGAACCCTTTTGTATCTTGAAGATGGAAAAGGAAAAGAGAATCAACGTGAGGAAGAGGAGGGGAAGGAAAACAAGGAGAAGGAGGAGGATGGGGACATAATGAAGACCACCCTAATAATAAAACACAAGGCTCACTGTGATCGAATTTGTCCTATTATTACCAAACACGTCTGCATTTATTGCGACTACCGTCATGTGCCATTATTGCATTTACAAAATCGTTCTGGGTTCTAAAAGCTGTGTCTCCTGGGTTTTACAAACAGATCACAGCCCAAATGGGTTCTGGGTGTTTCTTGCTGTGGTTTCCTGGCCCAGCGCCAGGTTCATCTTGTGACTCCTCCCCTCGCTGGGGGCGGGGTTACGTGGCCACCAGGTTCATCCTGTGACTCCTCCTCTCGCTGGGGGGAGGGGTTACGTGGCCACCAGGTTCATCCTGTGACCCCTCCCCTCACTGGGGGAGGGGTCACGGTGGCCACCAGGAGAATAAAACGAGGAGCTCAGGGCCCTTAGCTCCAAAGTGAGTCCCTTCCTCGCTGCCACACCGCACTCACCAGCCCACAGCCGCTGCTGCACCATGAAGCTGCTGACCGTCCTCATGCTGATCGCCGTCCCCCTCTGCTGCTTTGCAGGTGAGCACTGACACGGAGGGCGGGCTTCGCTTTGCAGGGTGTTGTCAGGGCCCCTGTGGACGCCTCCTGTTCCCCACAGCCCAGCACACAGCCTCTCATTTCTCCAGGGTCCTCGTTTTCATGTGTTTGGCTTCTCTGGGCTTGGAAGCCAGGAAGGGGGTGCAAGGAGGCAAATGTTTCAGGGGTTGAAGGAAATCCCAGATCCTGAGTTTACTCTCCTAGATGTGAGAACTCAAGACCGTTGACCATAGTCTTTCTGAATGTGCGTCTCTACTGGGATGTAAGATGACAAACACCCTAGCTGTGCCCATAAAGGAATTCATACCTCTGTAAGTGAGCCCACTTTTTCATGCTTTCATCCCAGGTTCTGGCAGCCCTCTCCTTGAGGAACTGATAGATGATACAATCTCTCCTGAAGTGGGCGTTGATCAATACCTCAAGAATTATCAAGACTTCATAGATGATGAACCCACTGTAGAGGCCCTAAAAGAGGAAATGAAGCAATATTTTCTTAAGAGGTTGTTCCAACTGTGGGCAACCTAAGTGTGATTGTGGTAATATTGATTTCTTCTTTAAGTGTTTTGAACCCACTGGACAGGGCCAGCAGGCTCTACGTTTGTCACTAATTATGCTAAAGCAAGTGTCGACCATGCTTTATTTCCCCGACTTTCATTGTTGGTGAATGTGAATAACACTGTCACACCAAGACAGCCATCCGAGGTTCAGTGCTGCTCTGTCTCTTTATTTTGTGGAATCTTTAGTGAATGATCAATGAAAAGGACCAAGAGGGGAAAAAAGCTTGGGCAAAAACTCCCCGAATAGTCAGCTTAGAAAATATCTGATTCTTAAGAAGACCTTCCTTCACTTGTACAAGTGATCTGAATAACAAATTTTTCTTGTTTGTAGATCAAATAGTCAAACATTTTAAACTTTCTAACAGAGTCCAGAAAATTCGTTTTAAGGATTATTCCACACATCTTATCCACACAATCTAAAGTGCACTTTCAAGCAATCGACATTTGTTAGTATAAAAGACTGAATCCCTGGCCACTAATTAAAGACCCATGAATGACACGGGCAGATGGTGGGCATGAACCCACCAGGGTGAGGGAATTGTTTAAAACAAAATCAGTAGTTTAACAATGAGATAATCTTTCTAATCATAACAGATTGGATTGGTTTCTATGTAGTTTTTCTGTATCCTAATGTAACAATTAACACATTCCAGGGTAGACAATTTAGAAGTATTGCCAAAGCACAAACATATAAGTGTACGTCACTAAGAAGATTCTGAAACAGGGAGCAACAGGAAACAACCTTGAAGACATGATAAAAAAAAAAAAAAAAAAAAAAAAAGCCAGTCACAAAATACACATAGAGCATGACTCCACTTCTATCAGTTTTCTAGAGTAGCCGATGACTTGGAAACAGAAGGCAGAGTAATGGATTCCAGGGCTGGGTGGTGAGGAAATTGGGAGTGTTTAACGGGTGTGGATTGCACTTTAGCCAGATGCAAATGCCCTGTGGTCTGGTTGCTCTGCAAAGGGGATATTCTTAACACTACTGAACTGTATATTGAAAATGGTGAAAATGGTATTATTTATGTCATGTGTTTTTAAAATAATTGCATTTTTTAAAAAATGGAACGAGTGCTGTATAGGAATATTTTCCTTAAAAACCTAGATTAGGGGCTGCCGGATAGTTCAGTTGGTGAGAGCACAAGCTCTCAACAACAAGGTTGCCGGTTCAAATCACAGATGGGATGGTGGGCTGCGCCCCCTGCAACTAAAGATTGAAAACGGCGACTAGACTTGGAGCTGAGCTGCACCCTCCACAAATAGATTAAAGGATATGAGTTGGAGCTAATAGGCCCTGGAGGAACACACGGTTCCCCATATTCCCTAATAAAATTTTTAAAACAATACCTAGATTGCACAAATCAGTCGGAGTGCACATCTCCGATATTTTATGGCCCACAAAGGATACGATGGAGGTATCAGATTGTGTCCTGTATTTCTAACATTTAAGATCATACAGGAACTCTAAAACTTCCCATGTCATCATATGTGAGCTGACATATTGAAAACTGGTAACACTGCATAATTTTGTTAGATACATTATTTCAAAGAACAGGAAACGTGCAGATAAAATTATTAAAGGGACCCCTGGGGCTGTGGTTGGAGAGACCTGGAAATACCAGTCCTCTTAGCTATCAATTAATATATCCTGAACAATAGAATAAATGATGAGATAATCCTGATTTTACTTCTAGCGCTATCTTTCTTGAATGTCAGATGTGTGTAGACAAATCCAAGAAAACAATGAGAAGAAATGTTTGGTTTTCCAGAGTTTCCTCTTATGAGGAATTGGAATGGAGGTGATATCTCTGTTTTGTTTTCCAGGACACAATATATAGCAGTGGCTGGTGTGCTGACTATTAAATTTCCACAAACCTTCGGCTCAGACAACTACAGAGAATGATCACAACGGAGTGTCTATTGGTAGAAACTACAACTTATGTTTCTTTTTTTTGTCTTTTGATCTGCAAACTGCAAGACAATTGTTGAAACCTCAAATACATTTTCATTTCAATAAAGTATCTGCAAACCTAAAGTTCTTTTCTTGTGATCTGATGAAAATGGAGGCTTTAGAGAGACTCACACCACACACGCGTGTGCTCGCACACACGCACACACACTCACACACACACACTCATGAAGAGCTCACGGGTGCAGGACTGCAGACTCTGAGCAGCACGCTGTTCCTCACCACCTGTAGCCCAACATCGACCCTTCTCTGGAAACTGATTTTCCTCCCCTCTCACCCCATTTTCGGGATGATCTCTGCCTTGCTCAGGCCCAAGGTCCTGGTGGCTGCGACAAGCTCAAGTTCCCACATGTCCTTCAGTCCCTGTGTCCGTGCTGAGCCCTGCTCACCATGGCCGGGTTCTCTGTGTCCCTGGCCTGAGTGTGCAGGGAGGGGAACAGCCAGCGAGAAAGGGGGCTCGGGCAGAGCAGGGATGAATCCTGTCTGCATCCTAAGATTGGATCTATATCCTCAACCGGGTTGCTAAAATCTTTCATTTCACAGTTACTTACTATACCCCTCTGTGCCCATAACCCCAACCTCCGGAAAAACGCTTGTTTGTGTCCCAGGAGAGTGGCCATTGATGCACTAATCAATGAATAGGACCCATACACACCTGCTTCATCCCTTTCACACCCTCAGCTCTACCACTTCTCCAGCCTTGTGGGCTGTTAGGTAAGATTCCATAATTACAGTTTCCTTCCTTTATCTTAAGCCTCAGAGAATCTTGATCCTTAATGGAACACAAGTTCTTCTCATTGTTTCCCTCACTGTCCATCCTTTGACTCTGTTCTCCTGTGACCAGTTCTTACAATCATGGTCATTCACTCATGAACTTCTTGTTGGACACACATTTGTATCAGGCACTGCTCTTGGCATCAGGATACATCAGTGAGGAAAACAATCAAAATAGCCTTCCCTCAAGATGCTTATATTTTATCGAGGGGAGAGAAATAATGAAGGGAATAAAGAGGTAAATTAAAAAGTATATTGGGAGGTGATAAATACCACAGAGGAAAATAAGAACAGGAGGAAGGGTGGGGGTGCGGTTTTAATTAGGATGGACAGGGAAGGGCTCACTAAAGTCGTGTTGTTTCAGCCCAGATGTGAAGGACGTGAGGGAGAGAGTGCGAGGCGTCTGGGAGATGAGTATTCCAGGAGGAAGGACACTCCAGGATGTGATCCTAGAGCTCTCTTTAGTTTTTCCATAAACAGGTGTCAGCTTTAATTATTCCATGGCCAATATTCCAGGACACACAGATTAAGCCAGTACGCTTGGCCCACCTATGTGCGATGCTAAAAGGTGTTGATTCTGAAATCTAGCTCACGCCTGAGTCACCTAGAGGTCTTGCTAAGACAGCTTCTTGGTCCTACCCTTGTCTTTCTCATCAATAGATCTGCATTGTCTTTCTCATCAATTGTTGCGTTTCATGCGAGCTCCCAGGAGATGCTGACATTGCTGGTGTGGGAGGAACATATTTAGAGACGCAGTGTTCTGGGGCATCTACTGATCTCCCCAAGAGTGTCCTGCCAGTCTGAGGGTTTGGCCCCCAAAACAAAGATTGACGTGGGGGGGTGAATGGACTACAGAAACCACTCCCACTTATTGCCGTATCTGAAGCTCAGCAGAGCAGGAGCTGAACATTCTCTCCCATTTGGAGTGTGTCCCCAAACTCCAGGTTGTGGCCCAATGGGACCCGGACAGGATTCCAAGCACTATGAGCTGCATGCGTAGGGCGGGGCGCACAGGAGAAATGTTACGGAAGCTCAGGAGTAAACCATGAGTTCTGTTATTTTCCTTCCTTCTTCTTCTTATTTTTGAACCAAAAGAGATAACAGGACCATGACTTCATGTCAAGAGTTGGTGAACAAGATGAAGGAAACAATGTCTGATGTCCAGCAGCCTCTTCCACGTCATGGGCCTCCTTGGCAGCTCACAGCTTGTAGCAAGAAGTGTGAGCCCGCGTTAGGTGGACGAGGGCTGCTGGCAGGTGGTCTGTGGAAGCAGCGAGTAGTGGTGCCTCAGCTGACACGTGTCTTGGATGAACCTCAGGGCATAAGTCCCTAAGGATCAACAGTGCACTATGGCAAGGGATGAAGAAATAAAGTGGGTTTGGAAAGTTTATTACATACAGTACATTGGAATATTGGGTACCAGTCCGATGCTGACAATGTTGGACAAACACCTGACATGGGCATTTTTGATACTTCTTAATTATATGCTGTATGATGTTATTGCTAAATGCATCTCTTAATGTGCAGAAAGAGGTCCTTCTTTAATTTTATATATCCATGGATTACATCACTTGTTACTAACATGAGGAAATTTTGTTCATGTTTTCCACCTTAAGCATGTAAATTCTGAAAATACTTGCCTCGTGAATGTGCAGATAGAAACAGAATGAGTTTGTAGTGGTGATGTCACCTGATTCTTTGAATTCCTTTCAGCTATAGGGTATATATTGTCACTGAATTTATTTTTAATGATTTATCAGCCACGGTTTAATTAGGTCCTCCTTTGACTTTATAAAGGCAAGCAAGTAGAAATCACTTTCTATTGAAAACATTTTCTGCACCACAATATGCTTCAATTTTTTCTTCAAGTCTGGCGATTTGTACATGCAGAGTCTGTGGTCTGTATGGAGATTCTGATGGAGGATGGTCCGTCTCTGTGTTTGGTAAACTGGAGCAGGAGTGATTATGAAAGTAGAGGAAAGAAACAAAGTCAGTGAAAGCACACGTATGTATGTAGTAAAATATATTGGATGTTACCGTCTAGAAGTGGTTCCTTAAAACTTTTTACCCCCCTGGCATGGGTTGACCAGATTGAAGACCAAAGGCCAGAAGAATTCCTGGGATGTCAACCTGAGCCAGAAGGGACATGTGTGACCAGCGCTTCCTGCTGAGGACAGGAGTCCAGAGACCCTGTGTTGCTGGGGGAAGCGGTTCCTATCCCCACCCATCACCCTCCTCACCCTTAGTTCCAAAATCCAGTATTTAGGATTTTAAAATCACAATGACAGTGACTCAGTCATGATCATAAAACGTTAATTATGTGACTGAAAAGTAGTGATTTTATCTTAACTGAGGGAAACCCCAATGGAACCAAAGGAAATTCAGAATCACATTAAGTTAGCATTCAGGATAAATAAACATTCCTCGTTGGCAGAAACACTCTCTCATATTTGACTTTCTGTTTGAGGTGATTTTTCTGTTTGATTTAGTATTTCTATTTGCTTGTTTACATAAGGGTAATCGCTGACATTTACCTCCCGACACTGTGCTGAGCATTTTTCCTGACTGCACGTGGTCAGGACATGTCACTGACAGGCCTCTGGGAACAGTCTGCTCAGGTCAAGGTAACAATCATTTAGAATGTCCATCGGGTAGGAGCGTGTCATCAGTGAGATTGTTGAGAAATTCTGGCTCCTGGTGATAATGTAAAGCAGTTCCCTTTTATCCCATTTTGTCCTCATTTCTAGAATCTCCCATCAGTGCACCCTTCAGTGCCCAGCCCTGTGGGAACACTCCCACTGCCTCATCCGTGGACTCTGGTGGGTCAGGAGCATCTCCCCTGTCCGGGCCCACTACATTGGACGGAGATGAGATAATGCCAAACCATTGTTTTTAATCTGCTCAGATAATGAAAATAAAGTAGGAAGATGGAGTTATACAAGTATAATATTTTGAAGGTAAAGAAGATCAGAGACTCAGGAAATACTTCGGTACCAGACCAGAATAAATTGCCCACTTGGTCCTGTCTCTGCAGTGTGTTTTCCAAAAATACACAGTTCAAAAACAGAATAACAACTTTAAATAATTGTTTTTAAGTGCATTTCTAAAACACATAGGAATACGCCGTGTGCAACAATTCCTAAATCCTGTTTTACTCGCTCTTCAGTTTCTCTTACTTCCTTGTTCTTTACTCAAATGTCTCTCTCTCACTCTCACTCTCTCTTTATCCAACTTCAGTATCATTTATTTTTTGTGGAATCTGGATACAATTAACTGTAGTTAAGACAGTGCTCAATACTATTTAAGCCTCATTTTAGGTTCTATAAACTACTTCAGGATTTCAAATGTGAGAATTCACATTTCAATAGCTAAAAACCGAAATTTGACACAACAAATTTACTCAATATTGATGTGACTACACCAAGTTTAGTATGTAACACATGGACTTTAATTTTACAATTTTTGGTCTTTCTAAACCAAGTCACTGTTTCCTTATGTGTCCTCACCTATTGTGGGGACAGAGCCAGGAGTGCAGTTTCCAGGCTCTCGGCCTCATGTGGAAAGGTGCTGGCTCAGGTAGTAAATGGCCATCAACTGTGATTGGATGGCCATCAGCTGTGGCTAGTTGGCCGTCAGCTGTAACCAGTGAGCCATTGACCACTTGTATAACTGCCGTGGCAATGCTAGCAGAAAAATGGGGGCTAGCAAGAAGATGGTGTTGGCAAGCGCGGATTGCAGTTAGGACGGCTGGTTGCGGACAGTGTGGCTCCTGCTTCCTGTGTGTCCGACCCAGCCGCCAGAGAGACTATAGTGGTATGACTCCCCTACCTATGGCTCCGTGGGTGTTCCTTTTTGGCCTAGCTATATCTTCCGTTCTTATGTAGGTAGCAGGACTAGAGACCCCGCCTGACACCCCGCACGACAAATGGCAGAGCGAGCAGGGTCTCCCGCGTGACAGCTATGAAGCCTTCCCATAGGTTTAGACTATGTAAATAGATGATACCTTCCCTTAAGACAGGGTGAAAAAAGACAAAGTTCACACCCAGAAAAAAAACTTTTGACCAGAAATTCTCAAATTCTAACGTCTGAGCAGATGTAACACCAGAAATAGGTAAAGGCCACTCTTCCTTAGGCCTTTCCCCATGTAGCACCGGAGGAAGTTACAGTGTTGGCCAAAGGAACACACAGCTTTCTCAATAAACTTTGTTCAATGGGTCTCAACCTTCTGTGACAATTTTTGGTCAAGTTGTTTCTATTAAATGGTACTCATTTAAAAACTAATAACTTAAAAACTGCCACATAAAAATCCCAGAAGATCCATAAAACATTCTCTTATCCTTCTGAAGGTTTTACAATTATAAACAGTCTTTTACTATTAAACTTCAAAGGCCAATCGAGACAAACACTTCTGAAGCCTCTGACTAAGACTAGGGTGGCAGGTATTGGGGATAATGTTCATTTAGCTCCTGAGCTGTGTGCGCAGACGTGGTGACCTTGCAGCGCCTGCACCTGTATTTTTCACTGCTTTGGTGACACCCACAGCAACTGTCGATCTCACATCACATACAGCAAAACGGCCCAGAGGAGGGTATTCAGAGAAGCTCTCAATACACATGGGCTTGCCAGGCACCATGTTGTGGGGGCAGAGCCCCAGAGAGCAGTTTCCAGGTTCTCGGCCTCACGTGGAAAGCTGCTGGCTCGGGTAGTAGATGGCCATCAGCTGTGGCTAGTTGGCCGTCAGCTGTAACCCTTGAGCCACTGGCCACTAATATAACTGCTGCGGCTATGTTGGGGCGAGTTGAGTCGAGGGAAGTCGAGGAGAGAGTCGGTCGGTTGGCAGAAAGCGGACAGCAGGTCGCACGTCGTATGAATCCAGCCTCCAGTGAGACTATAGTGGTATGACTCCCCTACCTATGGCTCCGTGGGTGTTCCTTTTTGGCCTAGCCACTTCCTATGTTCTTATGTGGGGAGTGGGATCAGAGGCCCCGCAGGCCGCCCCGCATGACACATGGCGCAGCGAGCAGGGTATGGCGCTGGCCAAAACTCTCCGAGGGATGGTGGAACAGTTTGTGCATGTGAAAACACAGTCTCGGGAAGCCCATGAGGAGCCGCGCCAGAGACGGGGAGCGCAGTCTGCCTGGGAGAGGCTTGACCCCTCGGTGAATTGGTGGTTCTCTCGAGCCGCCGATGGCATGCTGCCCTGTTGGCCACAGCAGGCATCACCAGCTTTTTGGTGGGCTGGTGCTGCAGGCTCCGAGGGTTGCGGACCTCTTACAAGGAGGCCTCCACCCCCTCAGACACCTGGCACGGTGAGCAAGATTCCAATCAGGCAGGAATGGAGTCTGACTCTGGGCAGGAGGACGTGTGGCCCCCACACAGTGTATGGTGTTCGGTGGCCACTGTTCTCGGGAGTTGGACCCCCAAGGAAGGGTTGGAGGACATGGACGGCTCTCCGGCCAGTGTGGAGAGGGCCCTGCAGGCTCTGGCTGAATGGTTGCCGGAGGTGGAGAAGGCTACAGCCAGCCGCGTGGGCTGGGTGTTCCTCATGGCCTTGAGTCTCAACACGGAAAATGCGCTTAATGAAATGTCCCAGGTGCTGGACCAGGTGTCCCAGTTGGAAGCGCTGGAAGCTCCGGTCCGCCTGTTGGAAAAGGGGCCCCACAGTGAAGAGGCAGAGGCAGAGGAAGTGAGTGGAGACAATGTAGCTCCCAAACCCCAAGCCCATCCAATCTTGAAGCAAAGGGTAAAACGTGAGCAACATTTGGGCCCCGGGGGCGTTGCTGCCCGCAACCCAGCTGTGACTGAGTTCACAACCTACACCCCTTACAGTCCCACTGAGTTGCAGGAGCTGGGGAGGCAGTACTGACAGCGCCCTGGAGAGCCAGTCTCGGCTTGGCTATTACGTTTATGGGATGAGGGAGTAGACAGCATTCTCTGCTCCCCAGGGGATATGGAAAAACTAGCCTTCGTGACAGTGCATCCGTCCCTGCGACAAAGGTTACAGAACTGCCATAGGTTGGCCCACAACCAGGGCAACCATTCTCTAATGGCGTGGCTCACTGCTGCGGTACGCACCGTATGGGGACAGGCTGGTGAGCTGCCAGACACTGTGAGTCAATGGCAGTCATATATGGAACTTACGCAAATCATCTGTGAAATGGGTTTGAGACATGCTATTTTTAACCTCAACATGCAGGGCCCAGATGACGAGCTTTTTAGTGCCAGCATGAGAGATCTGGTTTTGGATACTGCACCTGCGAGTGCTTTTGGATCCTTGGTTGGTATTCTTACACCGTATGTAGGGCGACAGATCCATGAAGTTACAACTGCCATGGTCACCCTAGGGGATGTTGAAAGCCGGAGGCGAAGGAAGTTAAGACCGGAGGTCCGTGCAGTTGAGACCTGGAAGCCCAAACCAAAGGTAAAGGGACGAGGTCGCGGGCCTCAGAGAGTAACACGCGCACAGATGTGGCGTGATCTCATGGCAGCAGGGGTTGATAGGAAGAAAATAGACCGACAACCCAATGCACTCTTGCTGGACCTTTGGAAACAGTTGCGTCTGGAACAGCAATTCCAGAGAAGCCTAAAGGAGAAGTCTGGGAAAGCGTGATCCGTGTCCCTCCAGGACTTTATGCAGCCACTTGAGGCCAACTCCTTCCAGCTTGATTAGGGGTGGGGCCAAGGTACCCATTCAAAGAGGACGATCAGGGACCAGAGGCCCCACGTGGAACTGTCCATGCATTGGTCCCCTTCTAATGTACAGAGGGTTTTGGCCCTAGTTGACACTGGCGCAGACTGCAGTCTCGTCTATGGGAACCCAGAACTGTTCCCCGGACCAGCAGTCTGCATTAATGGCTACGGGGAAAAGACTGTGACTGTGAAAACCGTTTCCTTACCACTGGGTATAGGAAGGCTTCCTCCTCGTACCTACAAGGTTTATGTCTCCCCAGTTCCGGAATATATTCTAGGGGTGGACGTGCTACATGGCCTCAGCTTACAGACGTTGGTAGGAGAGTTCCGTCTCCGGATCCGGGTGGTGAAAGCAGTGACACGCGGGCATGCTCACCACCCTCCTCAAGTGTTGCCACAGCCCTGGCGCGTGGTTACAGTGCAACAGTACCGCCTGCCAGGAGGACAGGAGGAGATTGGTCGTACAATATTGGAATTGGAGAAGGCACATATTGTGAGGCCGACGCACAGTCCCTTTAACTCCCCAGTATGGCCTGTCAAGAAGCCAGATGGGACCTGGCGAATGACTGTGGACTATAGGGAGTTAAATAAGGTGACGCCACCCTTGCACACTGCAGTGCCTTCAATTCATGATTTAATGGATCGTCTGACTGTCCGCCTGGGGACATATCACTATGTAGTGGACTTGGCCAATGCTTTTTTCTCCATTGACATTGCACCCGAGTGTCAAGAGCAGTCTGCTTTTACGTGGGATGGGTGGCAGTGGACTTTTCAAGTCCTTCCGCAAGGATACTTGCACAGCCCCCCTATCTGCCACGGGCTTGCAGCCCAGGATTTGGCACAGTGGGATCACCCATCCTCTGTGGCCTTGTTTCATTATGTTGATGACATTCTGTTAACCTCAGATTCTCTTTCTGATTTAGAGCAAGCAGCTCCCTCTCTTCTCCGCCACCTGAAGTCACGCGGCTGGGCAGTGAATGAGGAAAAGGTCCAAGGCCCTGGCTTGTCCGTCAAGTTTTTGGGTGTTATGTGGTCGGGTAAGACAAAGGTTATACCTGAGGCAGTCATTGATAAGATACAAGCCTTTCCCCGGCCGACCAAGGTCTCCCAACTGCAGACGTATTTGGGTCTGCTAGGATATTGGTGGGCGTTTGTACCCCATTTAGCACAAATGGCAAGGCCCTGGTACAATATGATAAAAAAGGGGGCCTCATGGGATTGGACAGAGGCTATAGAGCAAGCCTTCATTGCCACAAAACGGGCAGTGCAGCAGGCACAGGCCCTGCAAGTAGTGGACCCCGGCCGCCCATTTGAACTTGATGTTCATGTAACCCAAGAGGGGTATGGATGGGGCCTCTGGCAACGGCAGGAGCATCTCCGGTTGCCAGTGGGATTTTGGTCCCAATTATGGAAAGGAGCGGAGTTCCGCTACTCTCTAATAGAGAAACAGCTGGCTGCTGTGTATGCAGCCCTAGTGGCCACAAAAGCCATCACAGGAACGGCATGGGTGTTGGTTCAAACAACATATCCAGTCCAGGGGTGGGTCTGTATGTGGACCCAGGGACCCAAAACGGGGGTGGCACAGACCACCACCCTTGCCAAGTGGGGTGCCTACTTGGAGCAACGTAGCACCCTTAGTTCAAGCCCTTTGAGCACAGAGCTACCACAGGTCCTGGGGCCTGTGGAGCTTGTAGCCCAGGCTGAGCCAAGCGCTCTGCCTAGAGGGGAGGACTTGGAGCCCTTGCCCTACAAAGAAGGACAGTCCCCAGTACCTGAGGATGTCCGGTTTACCGATGGTTCTAGCTGAGGGGCTGCAGCCGTTTGGACGGCTATTGGTGTGCAGCCCAAAACAGACACCGTTTGGTTTGATACTGGGATGGGCCTGAGTAGCCAGTGGGCTGAGCTACGGGCTGTGTGGATGGTAATCAGCCACGAGCCTGGGCCCCTAGTTATTTGTACTGACAGCTGGGCAGTGTTCCGGGGCCTAACGTGTGGCTCCCTACATGGAAACACCAAAACTCGTTGGTGGGACACCATCCACTGTGGGGTCAAGCCATGTGGCAGGACCTCTGGGACCTAGAGCAGAGAAAGGAGGTGACCCTAATGCATGTCACAGGTCACTCCCCCTTAGTGTCCCCAGGTAACGATGAAGCAGATGCCCTAGCACGGGTCCAACGGTTAGAATCGGCCCCTGCCACTGATGTGGCCCACTGGCTGCATAGGAAATTGCAGCACGCTGGAAACCGAACCATGTAGCAGGTGAGCAGACGCTGGGGTCTGCCTTTGAAATGACAGGAGATAGTAGATGCCTGCTATGATTGTGCCGTCTGTGCCCAGGACAGCCCCCAAAGGAGGAGGCTCCCCTGAGAGACACAGCAGATTACGTGAGGGAGGGTGCCCCTCACTCGCTGGCAAGTGGATTACATTGGACCCCCCCCCCTCCCGCCTAAGGCCCACAATGCGATATACGCATTTACAGCAGTGGACACTGCTACAGGGTTGATGTTTGCTTGGCCATGTCTGGCTGCGGATCAACGGCATACAGTGGTCGCCCTTACACGGCTGTGCGCCCTCTATGGGCGCCCCCAAGTCATTGAAAGTGACAGGGGTACCCATTTTACGGGGCAAGAAGTGCAGCGCTGCGCTGCCAGGATGGACGTGCAATGGTTGTTTCATGCTCCGTATAACCCACAGCAGCTGGCATGATCGAACGCTACAATGGCCTTTTGAAGCAAGGTCTCCAGGTGTCAAAACACCCTCCCACAATGCATGACTGGGCCATGCTTCTATGGGACTCCTGAGAGTCTTTTTTTGTTTTGTTTTGTTTAAAAATGTGTTTATTTCATGTAATTTGGGGGAGGATATTTTCTTTTTTTTTTTTTTAATTTTATTTTATTAAATTTATTGGGGTGACAATTGTTAGTAAAATTACATAGATTTCAGGTGCACAATTCTGTATTACATCATCTATAAATCCCATTGTGTGTTCATCACCCAGAGTCAGTTCTCCTTCCATCACCATATATTGGATCCCCCTTACCTTCATCTCCCACCCCCCATCCCCCACCCCCCTTACCCTCTGGCAACCACTAAACTATTGTCTGTGTCTATGAGTTTCTGTTTCTCATTTGTTTGTCTTGTTCTTTTGTTGTTTTTGGTTTATATACCACATATCAGTGAAATCACATGGTTCTCTGCTTTTTCTGTCTGACTTATTTTGCTCAGCATTACTCTCTCAAGATTCATCCATGTTGTCACAAATGTTCCTATATCATCTTTTCTTACCGCCGAATAGTATTCCATTGTGTATATATACCACAACTTCTTTATCCATTCATCTATCGAAGGACATTTTGGTTGTTTCCACGTCTTGGCCACTGTAAACAAAGCTGCAATGAACATTGGAGCACACGTGTCTTTATCTCTAAATGTTTTCAGATTTTTTGGGTAGATCCCCAGGAGAGGGATTGCTGGGTCATATGGCAATTCTATTCGTAATTTTTTGAGGAACCTCCACACTGCCTTCCACAGCGTCTGCACCAACCAACAGTGTATGAGGGTTCCTTTTTCTCCACAGCCTCTTCAACATTTGTTACTATTTGTGTTGTTGATGATAGCCATTCTGACTGGGGTGAGGTGGTATCTCATTGTGGTTTTTATTTGCATTTTTGTGATGATTAGTGATGTTGAGCATTTTTTCATATGTCTATTTGCCATTTGTACGTCCTCTTTGGAGAAATAAATGTCTCTTCAGGTCCTCTGCCCATTTTTCAACTGGGTTTCTTTTTTGTTGTTGAGTTTCATGAGTTCCTTGTGTATTTTGGATATTAGTCCCTTATCGGGGGCACTGTTTGCAAAAATCTTCTCTCATTCCGTTAGTTGCCTCTTTATTTTGTCGATGGTTTCTTTTGCTGTGCAGAAGCTTTTATTTATTTTAGCTTTTACTTCCATTGCCTTTGGAGTCAAATTCATAAAATTCTCTTTGAACCCAAGGTCCATAAGTTTAGTACCTATGTTTTCTTCTATGCAGTTTATTGTGTCAGGTCTTATGCTTAAGTCTTTGATCCATTTTGAATTAACTTTGGTACATGGTGACAGATAGCAGTCCAGTTTCTTTCTTTTGCACGTGGCTTTCCAATTCTCCCAGCACCATTTATTGAAGAGGCTGTCTTTTCTCCATTGTATGTTTTTAGCTTCTTTGTCAAAAATTATCTGTCCATATTTATGTGGTTTTATTTCTGTGTTCTCAATTCTATTCCATTGGTCTATGTGTCTGTTTTTCTGCCAATACCATGCTGTTTTGATTATTGTAGCCCTGTAGTACAAGGCCAGCCGCCACGAGTCGATCAGTACCTGAATGGGGGAGTGGGAATGAAATAAAAGACACACACAAATGCTAATGCGGCCGGTCTTCAGTCATGCTGAAGCCCTGAGTTTATTATCTCTAACCAATATATACAGTTTGAGTACATGCAGTTAAACGAAGAAGATATGCCTTATCTCAGCGAAAGTAAATCTTTCCAGCCTCAACTTTACTTTGACATAGAAGATACAAGGTCACTGAAATTCACAAAAGTAAATATCTCAAGGAGACAGAACCTACCACTTGTCCAGAAAGCCCTTAGTCTTCTGTGTCCGGGAACTGGCCGTTTTCACCACATTCCTCAGCAGACGTTAGGCGCCTCTCAGATAAGGCAGAGGCAATGTTATGGGGGCAGAAACCGAGCCAGTCTGCAAGGTTCAGGGTTGCAAGAAACCATGGCTCCCCACAAGTCAGGGAGTGTAATACCTCCAGCATTGTTCTTTTTTCTTAAGATTGCTTTGGCTATTTGGGGTCTTTTGTGGTTCCAAACAAATTTGATGATTTTTTTGTTCTATTTCTTTAAAAAATGCAATTGGGATCTTGATGGGGATTGTGTTAAATCTGTATATTTCTTTGGGTAATATGGCCATTTTAACTATGTTGATTCTTCCAATCCATGAGCACAGAATGTCTTTCCATTTCTTTGTGTCTTCTTCAATTTCTTTCAAAAATGTCTTATAGTTTTCAGCATATAGGTCCTTCACATCCTTGGTTAAGTTGATTCCTAGGTATTTTATTATTTTTGCTGAAATTGCAAAAGGAATTGTTTTTTGTATTTCTTTTTCTGAGATTTCACTGTTAGTATATAAGAATGCAATGGACTTTTGTACATTGATTTTGTAGCCAGCAACTTTACAGTATTCGTTGATTGTTTCTAATAGCTTTTTGGTGGAGTCTTTAGGGTTTTCTATATATAGCATCATGTCATCTGCAAAGAGTGATAATTTAACTTCTTCATTCCCAATTTGGATGCCTTTTATTTCTTTCTCTTGCCTGATTGCTCTGGCAAGGACTTCCAACACGATGTTGAAAAGCAGAGGTGATAGGGGACAGCCGTACGTAGAGCCAAGGGCTTCAGTTTTTCACCATTAATTATGAGATTAGCTTAGGGCTTGTCATATACGGCCTTTATTATGTTAAGGTACTTTCCTTCTATACCTATTTTATTAAGTGTTTTAATCATAAATGGATGTTGTATCTTGTCAAATGCTTTTTCTGCATCAATTGATATAATCATATGATTTTTGTCCTTTATTTTGTTTATGTGATGTATCACATTGATGGATTTGCATATGTTGAACCATCCTTGTGCCCCGGGGATGAACCCCACTTGGTCATGATGAATAATCCTTTTAATGCATTGTTATATTCGATTTGCTAGAATTTTGATTAGGATTTTTGCATCTGTATTCATCAGAGATATTGGTCTGTAGTTTTCTTTTTTTGTGTTGTCCTTACCAGGTTTTGGTATCAGGGTAATGTTGGCCTTATAAAATGAGTTAGGGAGTACTGTCTCTTCTTCAATTTTTTGGAAGAGTTTGAGCAGGATTGCATTAGAATCTTTTTGAAGGTTTGGTAGAATTCACTAGTGAAACCATCTGGTCCTGGACTTCTGCTTTTGGGAAGGTTTTGGAACACTGATTCAATTTCGTTACTGGTGATCGGTCTGTTTAGATTTTCCAGTTCTTCATGGTTCAGCCTTGGAAGGCTATATGTTTCTAAGAACTTGTACATTTCTTCTAGGTTATTGAATTTGGTGGCATACAGTCCTTCATAGTATTCTTGGATGATCCTTTGTATTTCTGTGGTGTCCGTGATAACTTCCCCTTTTTCGTTTCTGATTTTGTTAATTAGTGTCTTCTCTCTTTTTATCTTAGTGAGTCTAGCCAAGGGTTTCTCAATTTTGTTAATCTTTTCAAAGAACCAGCTCTTTGTCACGTTAATATTTTATATTGTCTTTTTGTTCTCTATTTCATTTAGTTCTGCTCTGATTTTTGTTATTTCCTTTCTTCTCCTGACCTTGCGTTTCACTTGTTCTTCTTTTTTTAGTTCTTTAATGTGTAACATGAGGTTATTTATTTGGGATTTTTCTTGTTTCTTGAGATCGGCCTGTAATGAGATAAATTTCCCTCTTAAAACTGCTTTCGCTGCATCCCAGAAATTTTGGTAGGATGTATTTTCATTGTCATTTGTTTCTATGTATCTTTTGATCTCTCCTCTAATTTTTTCTTTGACTCAGTCGTTCTTTAAAAGTATGTTGTTTAATCTCCATGTATTTGTGTTTTTTCCCACTTTCTTTTTGCAGTTGATATCCAATTTCAAAGCCTTGTGCTCAGAGAATATGCTTGGTATGATTTCAATCTTCTTAAATTTGCTGAGGCTGATTTTATGTCCCAATATATGGTCTATCCTTGAGAATGTTCCATGTACACTAGAAAAGAATGTATAGTCTGATGTTTTAGGATGAAGTGCTCTATAAATGTCAATTATGTCCATTTCATCTAATGTGTCATTTAGGGCTGCTATTTCGTTATTTATTTTCTGTTTGGATGATCTATCCATAGCTGTCAATGATGTATTTAAGTCCCCTAGTATAATTGTGTTTTGGTCAATTTCTCCCTTTAGTTCTGTTAGTAGTTGCTTGGTGTATTTCGGTGCTCCCTGATTGGGGGCATAAATATTGATGACTGTTATGTCTTCTTGTTGTACAGTCCCCTTCACCATTATGAAATGTCCATCTTTGTCTCTTGTTATCTTTTTCACCTTGAAGTCTGTTTCATCTGATATCACTATAGCTACACCTTGTAGGACCCTGACTCAGAGAAACTATGCTATCCGGCAGCACATGACCTAATTCCTGGAACAGTCAGTTTGCCCTTAAAAGGTCACGTCTCTGATAAGTAAAGCCCCTTCCTCATTCCGCTCTCTCCTTCCTCATTCACTCCCCGCCCAGTTTACCCTAACCCATATAATCTTGTAGCTGCAATAAAAAATTTGAGGTTTGATCAGAACTTTGTCTTGCCTCCATTTCTTCGCGCCTCCTGTTTTCTCTTTTCAGGGTGTCTCCCTTCGGTCCCTGTTGAATGCCTCGCTGGTCGGGGCATTTCTGGCGCCCAACGTGGGGCCCGAAGATCCCAGACCCCTTGAAAAACTGTCTGCCTTAAGTCCGGCCGGACGCGTTGTTGAGTCTCCACGCGATTTTACCGCGGGAGCCTGACTCGCTTCCTGATCTCCGCGGATACAAGCCAATCCATGAGCCTGATCTGATAGAGGTAAGCAGACAGACGAAAATAGATGTTTTGGGATGATTTTAGATTTAATATTACCCCTCGGTCGAATGAATGTGTGAATGAGTGATAGTTCCACGACTTCTTGTCACGGAGCTTGCTTGGGCCCTAATCTGTGGTTCCGGTTCTGTCATACGGCATAACGGCGACTGGACTCCGGTCCACCAGTTCGGGGGTTTATACCGAAGCGCCTTAGCTAAGACAGATTTAGTCCCGCGAGGGTCACGGCCAGATGGGCATCTGATTGTTTCGCTTGTTGATTGAAGGGCCGAGAAGGGGACCATGGGTCAGACATTAAGTTCTCATGAACTGTTCATTTCTGGGTTAAAGAGTTCCCTCAAGGTGCGTGGAATTAAGGCTAGAAAAAAGGATCTCCGTGAATTTTTCGAGTTTCTGACAGATATTTGTCCCTGGTTCCCCCAGAAGGAACGATTGATATTAGGATTTGGAAGCACGTCGGCGATGCGTTCCAAGATTTTTATAAAGCCTTTGGGCCTGAAAAGGTCCCCGTTTCTACTTTTACTTACTGGAATCTCATAAATGACGTCCTCAGGGTTCACTCCCATGACCCGGACGTTAGAGAAGTTATAAAAAAGGGGGAGAGCCTCTTAAAGGAATCGTCCCGTCCCCCGTTAGAAAATGACTCCGTGTCTATAGATATTCCTATTACTGACCCTAAGCCCAAGCCCTGTCTCGAGGAAGGCCCTACCCAAAATTCAGCTGAACCCCCTAGTCATCCCTCATTAAGACTTTATCCCTGCCTTAAAAACCTTCCCCAAGATTCAGACACAACCCTCCCTCCCGAGGACCAGGCTACCCTTGAGGATGTGGCTGCTCGTTACCATCAGGAGGACCCCTCTGTATCATCTCCTCCACCCTTCCGGCCACCTCCTTATATCATCCCTCAACACCCTCCATTCCTCGCTCCCATCGTCCACGGTCCCCCTTCTACTATTCCTCACTCCAATCCCCCTACTCAAACAGCCACTTCCCTAACACAACAGATTGCCTCTCTTCGAGAGGCCCTCCAGGAAAAACGCCAACACATTAGTCTTCTCAAAGAACTCCGTGCCCTTGAGGCTGAACTCGCTGCACTCTCTGGGCTGCCCTTTTCCCCCCGTCTACCCCTAAAACGAGCTCCTAAACAAAAACCTGTCCTCACCTTTCCGGTCACTCGCAGACAGGCTGCAGAGGTAGGTCCCGACACTCAGACCCCTGAGGACCCCCAAGAGGAGGATACCGCAGAGGGGTCCGATAATGAGGCTGAGGAACAAGATAACCCCCCCTCAGAGGAAGAAACGGAACCCCCAAGAGACAGACAGCGCTACCGCCCTTTAAACATTAAATACTTAAAAGACTTAAAGGCTGCGGTCCATGCTTATGGCCCTGTGGCTCCCTTCACGGTAGCCTTGCTGGAAAGCCTCACCGACCGTTGGCTAACGCCAAATGATTGGTTCACTTTAGCTCACTCCGCCCTGTCTGGCGGTGATTTTGTTTTATGGCGCACAGAGTATGCGGAGAACGCACGAAAAATGGCTGAACGAAATACTCAGAGCCAGTCCTCCCGCTCCTGGACTAGAGATCGCCTTCTCGGCCGACTGCCCTATAACACCAATGAGACTCAGGCCGCCTTCCCCCCAGGCTTGTTAGCTCAGGTCCAAAATGCCGGCCTCAAGGCCTGGCGTAAACTCCCACCCAAAGGGCCCGCCAGCACCTCCTTGGCCAAAATCCATCAAGGGCCTGACGAATCCTATTGCGATTTCATCAGCCGCCTAACTGAGGCTGCCGAGCGCTTAATTGGAAAAGAAGAGTCAGATAGCGCCTTTATTAAACATCTTGCATTTGAAAATGCCAATGCCACATGCCAAAACGCCATCCGCCCCCATCGCAATGGCTCCCTCTCAGACTATATTAAACTTTGTTCTGGTGTCGGGGCGTCTCACGCCATCGGTCTAGCCATTGGAGCCGCACTAAAAAGCTTCACACAGGACAATCAAAAATCCTGTTACAATTGTAAACAGCCTGGTCATTTTGTCCGGGAATGCCCTATAGACAAACAGCCCCATCAGGCACCTTCCACTATCTGTCCTCGCTGTAAACGCGGCAAACATTGGGCTAGAGACTGTCACTCCAAGGTAGATGCTATGGGTAACCCAATTCCCCCCAGGTCGGGAAACCCCCAACGGGGCCAGCCCCTGGCCCCAAGTCCCCAGAACAAACCAGGGGCAATACGGTTTGTTCCTCAGTCCCAGTCTCCATTACCTCCCTTTGCAGAGCCACCCCAGGCAGTGCAGGATTGGACCTCTTGTCCCCCACCCCAACATTATTAACCCCTGATCAAGGCATACAACTCCTCCCTACCAATGTCCATGGGCCTCTACCACCCAATACCTTCGGGCTAGTCCTTGGGCGCGGTAGTTCAGCTCTAGCGGGGATTAATATTATCCCGGGAGTAATTGACCAAGATTACACGGGGATCATTACTCTCCTGGCCTCAGCGCCTAACGGGCCGGTTACTATTCAACAAGGCCAGAGAATAGCTCAACTTATTTTACTTCCCTTAGATTCCTCCACTAAGTCTAACCTCCCTCACCCCAGACTACACTCTGCCTTTGGGGCCTCGGATACCTACTGGATACAACAAATTACCCCTGACAGACCCCTACTCACTCTAAAATTAGACAATAAACCCTTTGAAGGACTCATTGACACTGGGGCTGACGTTACGGTCATCGCCTCTCACTTCTGGCCTGCCTCGTGGCCTACCACTGTTGCCTCCACCCATCTAAAGGGCATCGGTCAGTCTACTAACCCTAGACAGAGTACAAAACTTCTCACTTGGGCAGACAGTGAAGGTAATACCGGCCACGTCCAACCTTATATCATCCCAGGGCTGCCCGTTAACCTCTGGGGACGCGATATACTTTCCCAGTTAAAGCTTATCATGTGTAGCCCCAATGAAGTAGTCACACAAAAAATGCTCAACCAAGGCTTTGTCCCAGGACAGGGGCTTGGAAAGTCGGGACAAGGCATCAAACATCCCATAACTGTTATAACCAACAATAATCGGACAGGTCTGGGACATCCCGACCAAAATTTCTCCTAGCGGCCATTGACTTCCCTGTACCCCATGCAGACAAAATTAGATGGAAATCGGATGAGCCTGTATGGGTAGACCAATGGCCACTTAATTCAGAAAAACTCACAGCCGCCACACAGTTAGTGCAGGAACAACTGGCAGCCGGCCATCTTGAGCCTACCACCTCCCCGTGGAACACTCCTATATTTGTTATTAAAAAAAAGAGTGGAGCCTGGAGACTTCTCCAAGACCTCCGTGAAATTAATAAAACTATGTTTGCCATGGGGGCCCTTCAACCTGGCCTCCCCTCCCCTGTTGCCATACCAGCCAATCACGCCCAAATTATTATTGATCTAAAAGACTGCTTTTTCACCATTCCCCTCCATCCCCAAGACAAAGAGAGATTTGCCTTTAGTCTCCCAGTCATTAATTTCAAAGGACCCATGCCTCACTATCAATGGAAGGTCCTTCCACAAGGCATGGCCAATAGCCCTACACTTTGCCAAAAATTTGTGGCCCAAGCAGTTGACCCTCTTCGCACTCCGTGGCCCTCTATTTACATCATCCATTACATGGATGACATCCTTTTGGCTGGGCCATCCTCCGAAAAGGTTCTCCAATGCTGCCTGGAACTTACTAAAAATCTTGCCCAATTTGGTCTCCAAATCGCTCCTAACAAGATTCAAATACAAGATTCCTACTATTATCTTGGCTTCGAGCTCAATTCCAATCTTATTACCACTCAAAAGATTGTGCTAAAAACATCCCATCTCCGTACGCTCAATGATTTTCAAAAATTCTTGGGAGACATTAACTGGCTCCGGCCATATCTCAGGCTCACTACAGGACAGTTAAAACCATTATTTGATATCTTACAGGGAAATCCTGACCCTCTCTCTCCGTGTTCGCTTACTCCAGAAGCTCACCAGTCCCTTCAAATAATACAATTAGCCATTGAACAACAACAGATTAAACACATATCTTACCACCAACCCTTCTCGCTTATCATATGTGCCACCCCTCACTCTCCAACGGCAGTACTATGGCAAGAGGCCCCCCTATTGTGGATTCATTTACCCTCTTCGCCCGCCAAGGTTCTTACTCCCTATCCCACATTAACAGCCAACATCATCCAAATAGGGAGAGAAAAAAGTCGACTATATTTTGGGAAGGACCCTAATCGGATCATCCTCCCTTATACTAAAAATCAAATTGATTGGCTCATGCAAAATGATGATAATTGGACAGTGGTACTTTCTTCCTTTCCGGGTACTATAGACAACCATTACCCTGCCAATAGATTGCTCCAATTTACACGAGTTCACCCATTTATTTTTCCAAAAATTACCAGTGCCAAGCCCCTATTAGCGGCTGCCTTAGTCTTCACTGACGGCTCCTCCAACGGTCAGGCTGCCTATGTTATCAATGGCCACACTTTTACAGTCCTCTCACCCTATCAATCTGCACAGCTAGTTGAACTGTTTGCTATCCTACAGGTTTTTATCCAACTCCCAGATACTCCATTTAACCTATATACAGACAGTGCTTATATCGCCTTCTCCCTCCCCCTTCTAGAAACTGTGCCCTACATCAAACCCTCCAGTAACGCAGTCCCTCTTTTCTGCCGTCTTCAACGTCTCATTACCTCAAGACATCACCCCTTCTTTGTTGGACATTTACGGGCCCACTCCGACCTTCTTGGCCCTTTAACTCAGGGCAACACCCTTGCGGACGCCGGCACCCGACTCGTCCTCCCCGTTCTCACCGACCCCCTAACCAAAGCTCAACAGTGTCACGCCCTCCATCATTTAAATGCCCGCACACTCCGCCTCATGTTCAAAATTACTAGGGACCAGGCCAGGGAAATAGTCAAGAGCTGCCCTGGATGTGTTACTCTTCTCCCAACACCCCACTTAGGGGTCAATCCTCGGGGAATTCTCGCCAATGAAATCTGGCAAATGGATGTTACCCATATCCCAGAGTTCGGGTCCCTCAAATATGCTCATGTCACCATCGATACTTACAGTGGGTTTATCTTCTCCAGCCTCCATACAGGAGAAGCTACAAAAAATGTTATTGCCCATGTCCTCCAGTGTCTAACTGTACTCGGAAAACCCCAAAAGATAAAAACTGATAATGGCCCTGGGTACACTTCCCAGGCCTTTAAACAGTTTTGCGGCCAATTTCAGATTCAACATGTCACTGGTATCCCGTACAATCCCCAGGGACAAGGAATTGTTGAACGGGCTCATCAAACCTTAAAAAACACCTTAAATAAACTCAAAACATCCACTTCCTACCCCACTAAAGGTTCTCCTCGTAATATTCTAAATCACGTCCTGTTCGTCCTCAATTTTCTACAACTAGATGACCAGGGTAACTCCGCTGCAGACCGCCTTTGGCGTCAAAAAACAAAACATCAATACGCCAAGGTCATGTGGAGAGATCCCCTCACGGCAAAATGGAACGGGCCCGACCCAGTTCTCATCTGGGCGCGAGGATCTGCCTGCATATATGATACCCAGGAAAATAATCCCCGTTGGCTACCCGCTCGTCTGGTTAAAGCCATTAACCCCCCATCACTAATCCATCACCACCAGGGACTTAATCCCTGAGATATTTCCTTTCTTTTTTTTCTTCTACAGATGTTACACCCAATCATTCTCGCTGGATATCTACTCCTGGTGACTTCTTGCATTTTGGCTGGCTTCGGACCTCCTCCCCCCAGAGATCAACTTTACCTGACCCTATATGGCAAACCGTGCGATTGTCCAGGCGGCTCCACACCCCATCTGTCCTCTTCCGACAGGAGCCTCTCCACGGTAGACTGTGGTACACAAACGGCCCACTTGGTCAATTCTAAATCCTCAATAGGGGGCTCCCAAGGAAAACCCAAGTGGCTATGTATTACAAAACCCACCCATATCCCCACTGTTAATGGCCGCCCTGGCCCCTGCCCAGCAGCCTGTAATAAGTCTAACTACCAAATCATTCACAGCTCCTGTTATGAAAATTCACAGGCTTGCCTTCTCGGCGATTCCCCCTATTTTACAGCCATTACAACCCAGAGCTGGACAGGCTCCTTTGGGGGAGAAAGTGACCACTGTTATTCTACTGGGGTCCTCAAGATTGGCCAAGCCGGCTGTGGTTCAGCCACAATAGGGACCACGGTTTGCTGGCCTCAAACTCCCCCTATACATCTTTCTGACGGAGGAGGCCCCTCTGACCAAATAAAACAAAAACAGGTCAGACAACGCTTAGAGGTCCTCGCGGCTGCCCAAAATACATTCCTCTCTCATCACCCTTTAATTCGCCAAAAACATAAACCCACTGATCTAGACCATAACACCATGTCCCTCATAGAGTCCACACTAAAAACCTTAAACATCACCAATCCTGCCTTGGCCAAGGATTGCTGGCTCTGCATGGCTCTAGGTAAGCCTATGCCTCTTGCCCTCCCCGCTAACCTATCTCAACCCTTATACAACTCCTCTAATTGTTCTATATCACCCCCTTTTTCTACTCAGCCTATGGGTTATACCTACAGTTACTGCTTATTCTCCAACACTACAAGCCCCCCCCCCCCAATGCCCTTGATGTAGGCTTCTTCCCCTTAAACTGCACCGCTATTGTTAATTCCACTGCTCCTGCCTGCCCCGCTCCTAATCATGTTTTCATCTGCGGCAACGGCCTGGCCTTCACGGCCCTCCCCACCAATTGGACTGTCCTCTGTGCACTGGCTTTTCTCTTACCAGATATAGATATTCTACCCGGAGATCAGTCACTTCCTATACCAGCCCTTGATCTTTTCCCTGGACGACAGAAACGGGCCCTCGCATTTATTCCCCTTATGGCAGGACTAGGTATAACCGCCGCTATGGCCACAGGTGCTGCTGGGGTAGGAGTGTCCGTAGACACTTATCAACGGCTCTCTCTCCAACTTATTGATGATGTTACCACACTATCAGATACTATTAATGACCTTCAAGACCAGGTCGATTCCTTAGCAGAAGTAGTACTCCAAAACAGACGAGGGCTTGATCTTCTAACAGCGGAACAAGGGGGGATCTGTTTAGCTTTACAGGAATGATGCTGCTTCTATGCCAACAAATCCGGCATAGTGCGAGACAAGGTCAAGAGACTCCAAGAAGATCTTCTTCAACACAAAAAACAACTTCTTGACAACCCCTTTCTAACCAGTTTTAATGGTCTCTTGCCTGTCCTCCTCCCCATCCTTGGCCCCATTCTAGGATTACTCCTACTTGTCTCCCTCGGACCTTGGGCATTTAATAAACTGACAGGATTCATCAAACAACAAATAGACAACATTTTGGCCAAACCTATCCATATTCATTATCAACGCCTGGCCACGATGGACCATCCGGAAGGTAATCACGGGCTCCAGCTATATAAACTTGTAGCAGATACGGTGGCTGAAAACGTGTCGGCCCGATCTAAAGGGCTTGAGCACCAGACGGCTACAGCGACTGGGTACTGCAAGGGAGGGTCCCGACTGACCCAATCTCAGTTCTCCCTGAACTCATGCCCAGACTGCATAGGGGTTGGTGCCTACAACAAAAATAACTGCCCCACCCCTGGTCCACAAAAGGCACCGGGGGCTACGCGCTATTGGGACCATCTGGGCCCCTGAGTTCCCGTCTTGCTAAGGCTCACTCTCTTAAAAAGATAAAGAGAGAGGATTTTTCCTCCTCCCAGAAGGCTCTTTGACTCAGGTCCCCAAATTCAGATACTAGAGCAGTGAAGTAACCTTCGGTGTCAGTGTGTGTGACATTTATTGATCACCTTGTGTGACAAACCAGACACAGTAGATTTGGGGTGGAGGTGAATTCTTCACAGATTTTACCATGAACACCCTTGTCTCAGGTAGAGATAAATGTCAGGTAGAAGAATTACATTTGGCTTCTTCTCAGGCTCATACTAGACCTGCAGTGAACTCACACTAACATTTGCTCATTTGAGGCCTTGCCTTCCTTAGTAAAAGTGGTGACACTCAGTGAGACCCATTTTTTCTCAGTGAATCATGCATTGGCACACAGCCCATGAAAGAGTTCTGCAAATTAGATGATCCTTGAGTTTCTGTTAATTGTAAGTGAGTCGTATACATCAGACCCACGGTATTTGAGAACGAGATACCCTACATTTCTTCTGTTTCACTCATTCTGTAAAACTGGTTCTGCCCTGCGCTCCTGGGTGTTGGCACATTAACCTCATGCATGTGCTTTGGACGTGAACCGCTTCTTCCTTAAGATCAGGCCAAAGCCCACAAATTGGACAGGGAGGTGCTTTCCCCCGCCACAGACTTCAGGAAAGGCCAACGTCTTGGGGACATCTTGATGTCCGTCGTTCACGGTATCCAGGCCATTCCAAGGACAGGCGTCTCCCATGCCTGGGGCCACACTGGTGTGGAGATTTCACAGCTGTGTCCCTTTGCACAATGGGAATCGCCCTGTGGAGGTCGTGAGGCCTGAATGAGTTACAGTGAGGAATCCTCAGAACAGGGCTGGGCACAGAGTAGGTGCTCCGAACATGTCAGCTCCAGCCAGTCATTTATAACCTGAGAAAGGTGTTCTGATAAACCTTGAAGGACTTCTGGGACCATATAGACCACTGAACACTCTGCTTCTACTTCACATTCTCTAAAAGGCCTGGAGATACTATGTTCAGACATGAAGCAGAAGGCCTAAGTTAGGAAACAAAGCACTTTTTTGACCTTGACCTGCACAACTGCCCTGTGTGAACTCCAGGTTGATTTCTGTGCAGGCCGCACAGTTTTCAGCTCAAGGCATTTGCTCCCTGAGAAGCCCCTGCTCCACTGTCCTTGCTTCAGTCCCCCAGGTTTGACCTCCTTATGCATTCCTGAGGCCACATCAAAGACAGCCCGCTTCTTATGTCCTTTCTTGTCCCTGAATCTCTGGGGATCTCCTTCCCAAGACCCCATGGCTCTCCGTGTGCTCGTCTCTCCTGGCAACTAGGCCGAGGCCCCTGGCTCTTTCTCCGTGTTGTGGTCCTGGAGGGCGTTACCTGTGCCCTCTGGTCTTTGTGTGACAATAGTGATAGAAGGTGCTTAACTAATGATTGTGTAACTGCTCATCAGGACGGATTGTGAGTTATTACATGTTTTATTCTTGGGTCTATTCCGACAGAGAATGTCATTTGAAATTGAATGTCTAATGAAGGCAAGGCTCAAACACAACATGAAGCCTAACCCAGGCCTCAGCGTCACATCCTGGTGGTACCACCACATTCTGTATGTTCCCGGAGAGGACTTCGGAGTCACCACAAGGAGGGCGCAGGTGATGACAGGAGGAAGTTGGTGCCCTATCATCTAGGGATAGGGCCACTTCAGTCTTTCTGTTCCCAAAAAGTAAACACTAGCTCAGTCCAGTCTAACCCGGATCCATCTAATGACTTGGGACAGGGAACCGGATTTGGAAGCCGAGCCTGGATCAGGAGTCACCTCCAGCTAATTCTTTTTGGCTTCTTCACCAAAACCCTGAACTTTACACGACTTAACATTTCCACAAAATGTGTGGTTGAATATGTGATCTCAATATACGTGTGAGAACTCACATGGTTAATTAGGTATCTACTGAATTACTAAGTTCCCTTCCTCTTCCTGCCCACATTTCTAGCTCACCGTTCAGAATATGAACCTCTGGACCCCAGGACCATTGCAAGGGGAATATGGAGAAACTGATATAAATGATTTCACTGCTAGAACCATGATTTTCACCTGCAGCTCCTTCCTGCAGGTTCTTTCTGAAAGGAAAATCTTTTTTTTTTTTTTTTTGGTCAATGTCCAAAAGTTCACAAAAATGTGTTTGATATAGGAATGAGTGGACTAGTCAATTTCCTGTTCTTCACTTCGGGGAAATGTCCTAGTTGATTTTCTTTGGTGACTTTCTTCCCACCACAGTGTCTCTCAGTCTAGAAGCCTGTTAGATGGACGTCCTACATGGAAGCTTTGCGGACTTTTGTTTCTCACATATTTGTGTTCTTTCTCCTCCCACTACGAATAAATCACTTTGGTTACACATATTACTTGTCTTCCAACTCCCTTATTATCTTTTCCAGCTGTCGTATTGCTAATTTTTCTAGAGCTGCTTGTACTTTGAATGTTTATTAACTGTAAAGAGAGTAACAGATCTTAGTAACCTGAGCTTTCTGAAGACCCAGGAAAGTGTCCCACGAGCGAACGACACTGGCCCAGGAATCTAGACCAGTCTCAAAAGAATATGAGTCTATTTAGAACTTTCTTGTCCCTTTATCTCTTCCCATTTTTAAGCCCTAAATCTGTCAGAAAATATGGTTATCAGGTGGGATAGAAAAAGGGAAGTAAGGAGAGTGGAGAAGGAGAGGTCTTAATTGTCAACCATTGTGACGTTTTAGTTCTTATCCAGGCCAGGATATGCTAATCTCTAAAGGGAGACGTTGAACTTCATATCATAGGAATGGAGAGCCATTGAGAGTCGGCTTTAAGTAAGCTTATGACAATCCGAGCTTTGAATCATATCACTGTATATGAATACAGATTTGTATGCAGTCAGCTAGATTTGAACCATGGGGATAAATAAAGATAATTCAAATGAGCAAATCTTCAAATCTTTTATCTCCAGTGAGCTTTTTCTCAGAAGGTGGCAGAGGATATGCTCCACCCAAAAAATATTGTCATTCAGAGTAAGATGGATGCAGGGAGACGGTATCTGAGGAGCAGAGCCTGCAGAGACAGCAATTATGCCTGTCCAGGGAAAGCATTAGAAGCCTTAGGTAATGTCAAGAGACCCTGCAGAAGTCAATCCTTTGTACTTGGTTAACTCAGTTTGTGAGCCTGATCCAGAGTTTCTAAAAAATTGCTGATATCTTCAACAAAGGAAACCCAGGCCGCCAATAGAACAGAGAGCTGCTCCAGAAATAATTTGACTGTCAGCTGTCAACACTCTGGGAGAGTGTGTCCAGGGAAGACGGAAACACAGGCCCTTCTGTCACCTACAGCTAACTTCCTGCTGCCTCTCAGAGAGCTACAGACTGTGCAGTCTTTCAGTGTGCTTTTGGTAAAATATACACAACATAAATTCACCATTTCAACCTTATTTAAGTGTACAATTACTTGCATTGAGTACTTTCACAGTCTCTTACTATCCATTTCCAGAAACCATCCCAAATGAAGACTCTAGCCGTCAAACAATCACTGTCTAACCTCCTCCAGCGCCAGTCTTTGGAGTCTTGCATATCTCACCCCCGACTCTGTGAGCATCTCATGTAGGAAAATACCCTATATGAGATCCTAAGTTTATTAGTTTATAACAGTGAAACGAATGAATGACCTTCAATTGCCAGGCTTGAAGGACTATAGAAGTAGCCAGGGACAGGTCTCCAGGTGACCACCTTGGTGATGCTGGCAGTTGTCTGACTGTCGTGAACAGTCTTGTTCCCCCCTCCACTTCAGTGGTGGCCTCCACAGTCACTGGGTGTCTGCACCCTTAGGAGGCAGAGGTGAGGAAATGAGACTGCATGGGTTCTACACACAGAGATACCCGTGTATTTGTCCTGGAGTGAGGCCTGGGAAACACTTGCTTTTGAAATCTTCCTGTTGATTGTAACACAGAGCCAGGGTTGAGGAGCAGTGGGTGGGACTTTCTTCAATTCCACATGCAATGGTGGGAACAGTCTTTCCATTTCTGGGGACTAGTAAGGACAGAGGGAAACGGAACCTGTAAACCTTCCAGGATAATTTCCACCCATTGGGGTGCTCAATACATGTAAACTCTTAAGTATTTTAGAAATAATAATAATAACTGATAAAAAATTTTTATGTTATTGCTTTTTTCAATATGTTCTCAAACAATACTGAGAAATGAACATTAAATCACAGAAAGATAAAGTGACAACAGAGTAATGACTGCCTGTCTATGTGTGTAGGTCAGTGTATGTGTCTGGGTGTGTCTGGGTGTAAAAGTGTGTATCTGTTTGTGTGCCAGTGGGTGTAATATATGTCTGTGTATAAAGGTTTATTTTAGGGTGTGAGGGTCAGGGAGGGCTTCACAAAGGACGAGACGTGAAAGGGACCTCACAGATGAGGTTGTCACTGTCCTCTGCAGGGAAGGTTACAGAGGCAAAGGGAGAACCACGTGTCCTGGTGCACTGGTGTGACCCACATAACACATAGGTGAGTGGCACACAGACAACTATGGCTGAGCACAGAATCCTGGTGAGCAGGAGAAGAGGTCGGAGGGATGCCAGGGACGGGTCATGCCAGGCCTTGTGTGCGACACCAGTGGTGGGCCTGGTCCTCCCAGCGATTCCAGTCTGGGTCTCAGGGGGTTGCAGGAGCTCCGTGTGTGTACCATGCTTAGTATGCAATCTGAACGTGCAATGTGTTTCAGAAAATAGGGACCAATTCCAGTGCACATGTTTCCTGATGTGATTAAGAATACACATCTGTTGTAAAAGAATTGGAGACACCGATAATAGTAGATAACTGTTATCTTCTATTTGCTCAATCACAGTGTGAATAAATATCCCTATTATAATTGGAGAATGGGCTTCGGACTCAGAATAAGTCCTCGTGCTTGACACATTCAGAAACACATGACGTCTAGTATTTCAGGGTCACAGGCGTAAGATCCGATTCACATTTGTTTTAGGAGGGTCACCATGATGTCCATGAGTAGGGTGTTCTGCGGGAAGGGTATCAAGACCCCAGGAGACCCCTTGGGAGACTTTAGCACCCGCCAGGCAACACTAGGAATGGGCCGTGATGATGGCTGTGTGGGGGGAAAGGACAGGAGCCGAGTGTTGCTCTGGAACTGGACGGGGCAGAACTCAGCCGACTCTTAGATGTCAGGAGGGAGATGAGCTGCAATAGGGTCATAATAGTCCCCCAAAAGTTATCCAGATCTGAAACCTGGGAACTTGTAATTTATCCTCTATGACAGAGAAAGACTTTGCAGAGGAGATAAAGTTATGGATTTGAGTCAGGACAATAATCCTGAATGTCTGGTGTCCACCAAATGCCATCTCATATATTTTACATGAAGAGGGCATGGGGAGATTTGCACACACAGAAAGGGGAACACAATGCCACCTGACGGAACACTGAGTATAGTGATGTGGGCAAAAGACAAGGAATGTCACCAGCCTTCCAATTGGGAAGCGCCAGGAAGATTTTCTTCTTGACTTTCCAGAGTGAGCATGGCTTTCCTGATAATAAGAGTTGGGCAGACTGTTACAAATATTACAGTTTTGACCTCCCCACTTTGAGAAAATAAGGTTAGTCACCTAGTGTGTGACGGTGTGTTACAGCCGACCCTGGAAATGAGTCTGGGTGCCTATGATGTATCCAATTTTCTGAGTCACCTCCATTAGCCTGGATGGGCTCATGGCAGAGGTAACGGAGGGGGGCAGACACTGAGTGGATTTTATATGTGCCCTCGGACGTAAGTGCAGATTGCTTGAGTGGCATTGTCCAGACGGCAGCTGGAAGCTTGTTTGTGCATCTTTAGGGACATGAGGGGTGAAGCAGTGGCCGCACGGTGCAGGCCGTGAAGAGCAATGTGAGTGTGTAGAGCGACATGAGCTCGCTGGAGGCTGAACCCTGAATTCACTACAAACTGAGAAGGACAGAAAACAAGTGATACGGGACCATCCTAGGACTGAAGCACAGTGAAGGGGTGAGGACCATGCAGGTTGTTTGTGGTTATGATGAGGATGGAATAGCAGTGACGCTGCTGGCTGGGAACCACGTGACCGGCCAGACAGTGAGGCTGCGGGTATCCCTCAGGTCAGGCCCAGGAGCAGGAACCTTGTGGTTGCTTTCTACCCCTAACCGTTCTTTTCACTCATGGCCCTGCGACTGGGAAATCTGTAAAGTAATGCAGGATGGTCCTGAGCCAATATTGCCTCTTGTGGTCCCTGCACCCCAGGCCTCCATGGGAACCCGGAGGCTGGGTCCTGAAATGTACTAGTGACAGCTCCCAATGGCCACTTCATGGTGAAACAACCCCATCCAGACTAGAGACTATTGGATGATAAAACACACGCCGAGAAGTGCAGGGCGAGTGATTTATTGAGGTCCCAGGACTGTGCTTTTTCATTCCTGGAGGACATGGGGTTGAGAGACTGGGACGGGGGTGGGAGGGGCCTAGGAAATTCTGCTTTCAGATTTCCAGCCTGGAGGTGTGGAAATTCACCGTGACGGCACATGTGCTTCTCTGCTCTGAGCACCCGGGTATCATGGAAATGTGCATAAACCTGACTTAATTCCAACAACATTGGGCTGCGACACCTTTAAACATCTGATTTCTTCATAAAGACATGATTTAAGTGTTTTGGTTTCATATGAGGCTGCAGGAGCCATCACAGGGGTGGCTCTATTCACGGGCAGTGATACGTGACGGGTGGGAAAGTGGGCAAAGGCACGAGGGGTGGGCCTTGGCTCTGCAGAAGCTCAGAGACCCCAGCTGGTGACCCTCCATCAGGACAGAGGCGGGGCTAGTTCCCTCCCTCCCGCTGTCTCCCCTTCAACACTCCCACACTCCCCATGAGATTCCCCAGTGCCTGGGTCCTGGGTGAGGGGAACTCGAACCCCAACAGCTCCTGGGCAGGGAGGCAGGCAGCTCTGGGCGTCCAACATGGCTGCGTGGGCCCCTGGTTTTCCTCCCCCTGAGGACACTGAGGGGAACCTGGCGCCCAGGGAGGTGACCTGAGAAGACGGATCAGGCCAAACTCTCTGTGCAGCTCAAGCACAGCTCAGCAGGTGTCATGTTCTCATCAACCCTGTTCCCACTGGTCAGCCTCTCACAGGTGAGCAGGGGGCACGGGCCTCTGCCTCCTGTGCCCTCACAGAGCAGATGCCAACCCTCCTCCGGGCTGTGCACTGAGCAGAGGCCTCTGTGCAGAAAGAAAAAGAATTTACCACAAAACTTTGAATTTTCTCTCGGTGAAACATTGCATGCCATTAGTGAATCCTTCCTTTACTCTCACCACATCCTGAGCAGCTTCTGGAGGTGGATTAAAAAACTGAAGAATGCCCTCGTAGGTGGGTACAGAATCCAAAAGGAAGCTTCTCACTGCACTAGCAAAGGATGGACACACATTTGCATTGGCTGGAACGTAAGAAAAAGAAATACAAGTTGTCCTGCGGGGCGGCCCTCCCAGCCATCCCGGCAAATGCAGGCGAAGGAGTCCCCTCTGCCCACACAGGTGCCCCCGTCCACGCAGGGGTTGGGCAGGCACAGGCATGCTCCCGCTCACAGTTCCTGCCCGAGTAGCCAGCAGGGCAGACGCAGTGAGCGGGAGCATGCCTGTGTCTGCCCAACCCTTGCATGAACGGGGGCACCTGTGTGGGCAGAGGGGACTCCTTCGCCTGCATTTGCCGGGATGGCTGGGAGGGCCGCCCCGCACGACAAGTGGCGCAGCGAGCAGGGTACGGTGCCGGCCAAAAGCTACCGAAGCATGGTGGAGCGGTTTGTGCGTGTGAGAGCCCAGCTTCGGGAGGCCCATGAGGAGCGACACCGGGAACGGGAGGCGCTGTCTGCCTGGGAGACTCAAGCCTCCAGCTGGCACATCACCCTCTTGGCCATGGACGGCATTGCATTCATTTTGGTAATCTGCTGCGGCCTTAAGCTCCGAGAGCTGTGGACATCTGCCGCGGAGGCCTCCACCCACTCAGACACCTGGCACGGTGAGCAAGATTCCGACCAGGTAGGAATGGCGGCTGACTCTGGGCAGGAGGACGGTGGCCATGGAAGTTGGAATCCGCTAAGGAGTGTGTAACAACTCACCTGCCGAATCAACTAGCCCTGAAAATGGATGGCGCTGGAGCGTCGGGCCCATACCCGGCCGTCGCTGGCAGTCGGTGACGCGCGAGAGGGACGGGAGCCGGGCGGGGCGTCTGCGCTCTAACCGTGTGTGCGGCCCCCACGGACACTGCGTCAGCCAGCCCGGGGGCAATTTCTCTTGCGTCTGCGACAGCGGCTTCACGGACATCGAGGACTGCCTGGGCCAGCCATGCCGCAATGGGGGCACGTGTATTGCCGAGGATTGCCGAGGAGCCGAGCAGAGCCAAGCAGAGCCGAAGAAAGCGGAAGAGGAGAGCCGAGAGAGAGGAACAGAGTCGAGAGAGTGGAGGAGAGTCATCGGTCGGTCGGTAGGCGGAACGCGGACGGCAGGTCACGCGTCCGGTGGGCCCAGCCTCCAGTGAGACCATAGTGGTATGACTCCCCTACCTATGGCTCCGTGGGTGTTCCTTTTCGGCCTCACCATATCCTGCGTTCTTGTGTGGGGAGTGGGAGCAGAGACCCCGCAGGCCGCCCCGCCTAAAACATGGCGCGGCGAGAAGACCTCTGCACACGACAAATGGCACAGCGAGCAGGGTCTCCCGCACGACACAAGTGATATAAAGAAAGTCCCTTTTCCTCTCTGATGTTAGACCTGGACAGGAACCCCAGTGGTTTTATGAGCTCATCACACAATTGTGCCAATGACCATGCAAACCCTAGAAGTCCTGACTTCCTCTGGTTCACAGAGCAAGGCAGCCCTGGAAAACAGTTTGAGGGATCCCTAGTTCAGTTTTTATTCTTTCTAAAAGACACTAACTCTTCTCCACATCTCTCCTGCTGTGCTGAAATTCACCTTCCCTAGATTTCAAAAAAGAAGGTTTGCCTTTCTGTAGAATGACACCTTCTTTTTTCTTGGATATTGAGGAAGAGGAGATTGTAGTAATCAATCTTTCAAGTGAATGGTAGAGTCAGATCTCACCAGAGATCATAGAAGGGGGAATAAATCTGGAGAGAGGTCAGTAAAATTGTTAAGTATTGGAAGATGCTCTATGGAAACTAAATTAAGCAGTAGAATTATGTCATTGGATGCAGACATAGCTACAAAGTTAAAAAAATATGAGTTTAAGTTTAGCACATCTGAAGTTTACACACAAAAGTATGATTGGCTCTTTTATTGTGCACTGATGTACAGAATTCCTCAGAGAGGGTGGGAGGTGGGAACGCAGAGTTATTTTTGACCCCAAGGCAATTGTGCTGAGACCTGAAGTAACCCCTTCTCCTGGTCTGGATTCTCCATCCCCTCAGTCGTTGAGTCACCTGCAGCCTGGAAAGTGCCCTTCCAGGCTCTCATCTGACCCTAATCAGACAGCACGGGGAGGACAAGGAGGCTCTGAGAGTCAGATGAAAGCGAAAGACTCCAAAAGACTTGGGTCAGGATCGAGGTCATGGAGACACACAAAATGGTGTTGGATGGACGGCTAGAGTTAGTTCAGAGCGATGGCGATGGAGCCCTAGCGATTGCTCTGGTTCTGCTCCCATTGTGCTCGTGCTCTCAGAGGACGAGCAGGGATTGCGGGTAGAGTGCTGCTTATTGGCAGAGCCCATTGAGATTTATTATTCAGAATCGGAGAATGCTGGCTCTCCTTGAACCAAGAACTAAAACCCTCCAGCTGTAACATTTTGTGTGTCTGCAGCTATGAGTCACCAGCTGTGGGCTCACCTGGCACCGTAAAGTTCCAGGGCAGGAGAAGGTCTGATGACTACTGGATAACGACTGGGTACTGACACCTAGAGCTGGTCTCTGGATCTACTTGATGTTACTCCACTGTCGTAGCTGCTCTTGGTGGTGGCTATGAAGCCCAGTAAGAGGAGACCTGGAGACTAAGCATTGTGTTCAAGGTCACAACACTGCCAAGTGGCAGAACAGTGATTCACATCCCAATTTAATTCTGTCCTGTAGCTTCTGAGAACATGATCACAGACACGGAGTGAGGCTTCAGATGGAGAACTCTCACATGTGCCTGCAACGCTATTTTTAAAATGAAAGTTCCAGAGTATTGGGAATTGAGTATATGAACCCTTAGCTTTGGGGGACTGGGTCACAAAAGGTGTGTGGGGACAGAGCCAGGAGTGCAGTTTCCAGGCTCTCGGCCTCACGTGGAAAGGTGCTCACGCGGGTAGTAAGTGGCCATCAACTGTGATTGGATGGCCATCAGCTGTGGCTAGTTGGTCGTCAGCTGTAACCAGTGAACCATTCGCCACTAATATAACTGCTGTGGCTGCACTAGTAGCAAATGGGGGCTAGCAAGAAGATGGTGGCTGAGCTAGCGAGAGAGGATAGCAGATAGCAAGTAGGGTTGGTTGGTTGGCAGAAAAGCGGACAGCAGTTTGCAGATCGTGTGGCTCTGGCTTCCTGTGTCTCCAACCCAGCTGCCAGCGAGACTATAGTGGTATGACTCCCGTATGTATAGCTCCATGGGTGGTCCTTTTTGGCCTCACTGTGTCCTGCGTTACTATGTGGGGAGCAGGACTAGAGACCCCGTATGACACTCTGCATGACATGGTGGAAAAGGTTTGAATTGGGATCTGTTTAACCCCTTCCCCAAATAAGTCATGTAGTTCAGAGCAGGTAACTTACCAGCGCAGATGCCAGTCTGGTTAGCAATGATACTCACCCTCGTAGCAGCAAAAGGCCAGAGTGACCAGCAGGACAGGAAAGGACAGCCTCATGGTTTCTTTTGCTTTGAGTTTTCAGCTTTCACAAAAGATGAGCAATTACAGGAGCTGGACTCAGGAGCCTGGGAGCGGAGGGCTATAAGTACCTAGTGAGCCTCACTGGTCCTGCCCACAGAGGACGTGGCAGGTCACAAGGCCTGGCGTCCAGCCCTCCCTTCCTCCCTGGGGGCTGATGCCATTCATCCATGTCACATACCTCGGTGACTGGTGAAATCTAGGTGATGCTGGCACCATGCTCCTCACGTTTGTAGCAAAAGCTGAGGTTGTAGCTTTACCAATGTACAGTCAGTGAATTGACGGGAGCCCCCCTGGAATGAAGCTCTTTAATGAAAGCTCAGTGCCTGACAAGCTCATCTTTACTTATCATCGTAACTGGCACCGTGAAGAGGATCATCAAATATGCCCGGAATGAATGAATAAATATTAGTGACAAAGCACTAAATCTGGTTAGTGTACAAACAATCAGTGGTTTCATGTCCCAACAGAAACCAGTGCCAACAGGGAGACGACCTCCGCCAACGCACTTCCTTCTCTAACAGAATGTTTCCAACGACATCAAGAGAGATTTCCTATCAAGTCAGTGCTAATCCGATCAAAAGAAGCCCCCGTTCACTTCCCGTGTCCAACAGGAGGACCACATGGGTCGTCAGGGACCCAGCAGTAGAAATCGCCCAGCGGGCAGGTCTCAGCCCCCCCGACCGTAAGCGGGTGCTCTATGGACAATTCGGGGATGGGGCCATGACAGTTCTGAGGAGAGGCATTAGCAAGGAGTCTGTTACAGGGCAGCGGGCTTGACAACCACTCAGAACAGGCAGAACTTTGACATGAAGAGATGTTGGGAGGAGGGATCCACGGCAACAGCATGAGGGACCAGACAGCTTAAGCCACGTGGCTTGTTGGGAACACAGGACCCAGGTTTCCCTGAGACGTACAGGACGCCTGGTGGGGGAGGGAGGGCTTTGTGCCTGGAGACACAGCATGGGCCACAGCAAGCAGTTTCCTTTGTATCTGTGGGCAATGCAGGCAGAGTGGATGGCTGAGGTCAGACACACCTAGAGTTTTGCCCTGGTGTTTTCTTGCTGTTATTCAGATGTGACGTCAAAATCACATGGGTTTTTTACATTTAGTATCATGGCAACAATACAAAAATTAAAATCAAAGTATTAATATTCAAGTGTAGGCAAGGTTGTGGAGACATAGGAGCACTTGTGCTTCTGCGGTGGGCATGTGAAATGGAGCAGCCACCATGGAAAGAGTCCTGAGGGCCTTCAAAATTAAAACTAGAATCACAATGTGATCGATCAGGTCCACCTCTGAGTACAGACAGAAAACAATCGAAAACTGGGTCTCAAACACATATTTGCACACCCATGTGATTATAAAAGTGGAGGAAAGAAACGAGGGTGAGTGAGAGCCGACGTATGTATGGGGTAAAGTATATTGGATGTTACCATCTAGAAGTGGTTCCTTAACAGTTTCTACCCCCCTGGCATGGGTTGACCAGATTGAAGACCAAAGGCCAGAAGAATTCCTGGGATGTCAACCTGAGCCAGAAGGGACATGTGTGACCAGTGCATCCTGCTGAGGACAGGAGTCCAGAGACCCTGTGTGCCTGGGGGAAGTGGTTCCTATCCCCACCCATCACCATCCTCACTCTTAGTTCCAAGATCCGGTATTTAGGATCTTAAAATCACAAGAACACTGACTCAGACATCATCATAAAACAGTAAATTAAGTGACTGAAAAGTAGTGATTTTATCTTATTTGAGGGAAATCCCAATGGAACCAGAGGAAATTGAGAAGCACATTAAGTTAGCATTCAGGATAAATAAACATTCCTCCTTGGCAGACAAACACTCTGATATTTGACTTTCTGTTTGAGGTGATTTATTGTGTTTGACTTAGTATTTCTATATGTTTTTTTGCATGAGTGTAATCGCTGACATTTACCTCCCGACACTGTGCTGAGCATTTTTCCTGACCGCACGTGGTCAGGACATGCCATTGACAGGCCTCTGGGAACAGTCTGCTCAGGTCAAGGTAACAATCATTTAGAATGTCCACCGGGGAGGAGCGTGTCATCAGTGAGATTGTTTAGAGACACTGGCTCCTGGTGATAATGTAAAGCAGTTCACTTTTATCCCATTTTGTTCTCATTTCTAGAATCTCCCATCAGTGCCCCCTTCAGTGCCCAGCCCTGTGGGAACACTCCCACTGCCTCATCTGCGGACTCTGGTGGGTCAGGAGCATCTCCCCTGTCCGGGCCCACTACATTGGACAGAGATGAGATAATGCCAAACCATTGTTTTTAATCTGCTCAGATGATGAAAATAAAGCAGGAAGATGGAGTTATACAAGTATAATATTTTGAAGGTAAAGAAGATCAGAGACTCAGGAAGTACTTAGGTACCAGAACAGAATAAATTACCCACTTGGCCCTGTCTCTGCAGTGTGTTTTCCAAAAATACACAGTCCAACAACTGAGTAACATACTTTAAATAATTATTTTTAATTGCATTTCTAAAACACATAGGAATATGCCGTGCAATTCTTATATCCTGTTTCACTTGCTCTTCAACTTCTTTTTTTGGTCTTTCCTCAAATCTCCCTCTCTATCTTTTCTTTTTTTCAACTTCTAAAATCATTTATTTTTCTGGAATCTGGATACAATGAACTGTAGCAAAAAAAATGCTCAATTCTATTTAAGTCTCATTTTAGGTTCTTTAAACTTCATCAGTATTTGCAAAGGTGAGAATTCACACTTAAATAGCAGGGTTTGACATAAAAAATTTACTCAGTATTGATGTAACTACACAAACTTTTGTATGCAACACACGGCCTTTAATATTACAGAATTTGGCCTTTATAAACAAAGTTACTGTTTCTTTATGCAGACTAACTTATGAAGTGTTGCACCAACAGACCCTCTTCCAATAGGTTTTTATTATGTACATAGATGATTCTTTCCCTTAAGATAAGGTGAAAAAAACTAAAGTTCACACCCAGGGGAAAAAAAAAGTTAACTCAGAAATTATCAAATTCTAAAGTCTGAGCAGATGTAACACCAGAAATAGGTAAAGGCCACTCTTCCTTAGGCCTTTCCCCATGTAGCACTGGAGGAAGTTACAGTGTTGGCAAAAGAACACACAGGTTTCTCAATAAACTTTGTTCAGTGGGTCTCAAACTTCTGTGACAATTTTTGGTCATGTTGCTTCAATTAAAAGGTACTCATTTAAAAAACTAATAACTTAAAAACTAATACACAAAAAAATCAGAAGATCCATAAAATATTCTCTTTTCCTTCTGAAGGTTTTACAATTATAAACAGTCTTTTACTATTAAACTTCAAAGGCCAATCGAGACAAACACTTCTGAAGCCTCTGACTAAGACTAGGGTGGCAGGTATTGGGGGTAATGTTCATTTAGCCCCTGAGCTTTGTGCGCAGACGTGGTGACCTTGCAGCGCCTACACCTGTATTGTTCACTGCTTTGGTGACACCCACAGCAACTGTCGATCTCACGTCACATACAGCAAAACGGCCCAGAGGAGGGTACTCAGAGGAGCTCTCAACACACATGGGCTTGCCAGGCACTAGGTCAATGATGGCAGCATCACCAGATTTCAAACACTTCGGGCCGTCTTCCAGCTTTTTATTTTCCCTGAACAATGATCAATCTTCTCCTTCATCGCAGCAAATTTGCAAGCAATGCGAGCAGGTGGCCGTGAGCACAGGTGCGCTTCTGGCACTGATTTGTCCTGGAGGGTTCAGCATAATCACCTGAGCCGTGAAGCCAGCAGCTTCCATTCGTGAGTGATCTGTGCTGTCACCAGCCCATTGCCACAACAATCATCTTTGCCAGACACATCTTGCCAGTGTCGTCCCCAGGAAGAGCTTCACTCAAAGCTTCACCGTGCATTTCAACAGACTTTCCTTCAGTTGTAACGCTGACTGGAGCAAAGGTGACCACCGTGCAGGGTCTCACAACACCAGTCTCCACTTGGCCCACAGGGACAGCACCAACTCTTCCAATTCCGTAGCCGTCCTGGAGGAGCAGATGCAAAGCTTATCAGTTGGATGAGTTAGTGGCAGGAACTAATCCAGAATTTCAAGCAGCGTGGTTCCACTGGCATTACCATCATTACAGGCAACTTTCCATTTTTTGAACCAAGAAATCTTAGCACTTTACTCCAGCATGTCATCACCATTCCAACCAGAAATTGGCACAAATGCTATGTCGAGGTTATAGCCAATTTTTTTAAGTAGGTGTTGAGTTCCTTAATGATTTACTAGTATCTCTTCTGGCTGCAAGATGGCTCTGTGGAATTGACCTTGTTAACCCAAACAATTAGTTGTTTCACAGCCAGTGTATAAGCCAAAAGGACATGCTCATGGGTCTGCCATTCTTGGGTATTCAAGTGCACCAACAGCAGCAGCAACCATCAGGACAGCACCGTCAGCCTGACATGTGCCTGTAGTCATGTTTTTTGTGAAGTCTCTGTGTTCTGGAGCATCAACAATGGTCAAATAATACTTTCTGGTCACAGATTTCCACAGGGAGATAGCAATGTTGATATCTCAGTTCAGTTTCAGTTTATCCAAGACCCAGGCATACTTAAAGGAGCCTTTTCCCATCTCAGCAGCTTCCTTCTTAAATTATAGAATTGTACAACTGAAACCTATGTAATTTTACTAACCATTGTCACACCTGTAAATTTTAATTAAAAACAACCTTTTTTGTTGTTGTTTTTCTTGAATCCACCACATTTATAGATCAGATGGCCAGTAGTGGTAGACTTCCTGAACCTATGTGTCCAAGACAACAATGTTGATTTGAGTCTTTTCCTTTCGCATTTTAGCTCAGATTTAGCAAGTTTTCATGACACCTGTGTGTTCTCGTGGCAAACCTGGTTTGAAAAAGCTCAGATATCTCCTTCTCAGTAAGGAGAGTAGCAATGTTTAGATCTTCCCAAGTCTCTTAATGTCTGGCTCAATAAAAGACAGCTGTATTCACATGTTTGATTGACTCTTAACTCTGTTGCAATATCACATGTCATGCAGCCTCTGGAAAATTCTACTGTACATTTGTGGGATAATGAGAATGACTGAGGAAAATAAATCTCAATATTATTGTAAAAATAGTTTTGTTCTTCTAGACCCCCTGAGTCATAGGGTCCCTTTAGCAGTCCCCGAACTGCTGTAGTATGTAAATGTGTGTGTGTGTGTGTGTGTGTGTGTGTGAGTGTGTGTGTATAGTGAAATTTCTCCTCTGCACACCAAGAAGATGAAGGCCAGAGAGGAGTCTTGGCTTAAAGTAAGTGAAACTCATATAGTGGAATCCAGAAACAAGTGTCCACCTCAACATTAAAAACTTTAATCAACATTAGCACCTCAACAAATGAATACAGAAAACCTCATAAATATACAAACAGATTATAGTTATGTGATAAAACCTGGTGAGCTTTCTTAGAAAAATTCTAAGTAAATTAAGAATAGAAGAAAACGATTTGGAGCAAACAAAATTTATTGTCAAAGTCAACAGCAAACATCACTCTAAAATAATGAGTATAGTGACGTCATAAAAATGGTGGCATGAGGTGAGCCTCTTGAAATCTCCCCTGGAATTAACAACAAATTGAACTATAACTTCACAAAGGACTCCCTGCACAGCAGACACGCAAGACTAATAGATGCACTACTGAAATCATCCAAAGGTAGGCAAATTGCATGAGGGGGCAGGGGACGAGGGAAGGGAGAAGTGGGGAGATGGGGAAGTCTGGGCTCAGGACGCAGACCTAGCTCAGTGCTCTGAGCTCACTGCATCCCGGAACTACCACAGCTGCGGGAGAGGGAAGAACTCGGACTGCTAGGGCCCCGCTTATGGCCCACAGGGCTGAGGGGGCAGCACATAACATGGCTGAACCCAATGCTCACAGCAAAGACCTCAGAGCAAAGATTAAGGGAAGAAGACTGGAAACAGTGGGTTAAGCCCTCAATGCCGAGCAGAGAATGGAAGCCTTAGGAACTGAGACTAGCCGTCCCCTCCTTACCTTCCCAGAGCTAACCTCTCCCCTACCTGCCCAGTTCTAGAAGTGGAACAGTAGCAATGTCACATCAAAAGAACAGAATATTTGAAGTTCTGAGAACTGAGGTCCACAGACACAAACTCGCAGCCCAACTAGTTCCGGCAAAGCAGAGGGAGCTGTGGAAGCAGGACTGGCTGTGGTGGTGGTCATCGCTCTGGGCCACCTCTCACAACCCACCCCTCCCCTGTCCCCACCTATCTGGTCGGAGCTCTGCAGCAGTAAAAAGAACTGCTGAAACACACAGGCTCTGAATCTGGTACAGGAAGAGCTTAGGAACTTCAGAAGCTCTCCACATGCCCCCACAGAGATGGCACCATATGACCCAGGCGAACTGTTCACAGAGGAGAAGCCCACCTTCCAGGGACTCCCCCCATTGTGTGAGAAGCCAGAAGAGTGCAGAGAAAACATAACACTACAGTGTGAGAGAGAAAAAAAGGCTACAGTCGGAGAGAAAATAAAACATTTTACCAACACCTACTGGAAAACAAAAGAAAGATCTCTTTCTATCAACCTGTTGCAGAACCCACTCCTGTAGATGTCTAGGAAGAGAAATAATAAATCATTAATTGCCATGAATAACCAAGGCAACAAGACAGCTCAGAAAGAAAGTGAATAGTCTCCAGAAAATGAACTTAAAGATATGGAAATATGTGACTTAAATGGCAGAGAATTCAAGATTGCAGTTCTTAAAAAACTCAACGAGATGCAAGAAAACACAGACAGGCAGTTTAATGAACTCAGAAGCACAATCAAAGAACAAAATGAACATTTTACCAAAGAGATTGAAATTTTAAAAAAGACCCAAATAGAATTTCTAGAGATTAAGAACTCAATAAAAGAAATGAAAAATGAAATAGCCAGCTTAGGTAGTAGAGTTGACCAGATGGAGGAAAGAATCAGTGACATTGAAAATAGAAATCTGGAAGTGACACAGATGGAAGAAGAAAGAGACTTGAGACTTAAAAGAAATGAAAGAACTCTACAAGAGCTTTCTGACTCCATCAGAAAGAGCAATATAAGAATAATGGGCCTACTAGAAGGAGAAGAAAGAGAGAAGGGAACAGAGAGTATATTCAAACAAATAGTTGATGAGAACTTCCCAAACCTGTGGAAAGAACTGGATCCTCGAATACAAGAAGCAAATAGAACACCTAATTACCTCAACCCCAAAAGGCCTTCTCCAAGTTACATTGTATTGAAGCTGTCAAAAATCAATGACAAAGAAAGAATCTTCAAGGCAGCCAGGGAAAAGAAGACGGTAACCTACAATGGAAAGCCTGAATATTATCAGATTTTTCAGCAGAAACTCTACAAAACAGGTGGGAGTGGAACCAAATATTCAAACTATTGAAAGAGAGAAATTACGAGCCAAGAATAGTATATCCAGCAAAGATATCCTTTAGATATGAAGGAGGAACGAAGACCTTTCCAGACATACAGAAGCTGAGGGAATTTTATAACACCCGACCTGCACTACAAGAAATACTGAAGGAGGCTATTCAACCAGCATCAAATGAGATAATTTGTGGCAACCAAAACATAAAAGGGGGGAGAGTAAAGGCCTGGACCAGAATATGGGAATGGAGAAAGTAAGCATGCTGAAGAAGATGGAATACTCTAAGTATCAAATTTCTTTTACATAAACTTAATGGTAACCACTCAAAAAAAAAAATCCAGAACTGAAATATATAACACAATAAAAGAAGAAACAGAGGGAAAAATCATAGAATACCACCACACAGAAATAATAGACAACAACAAAAGGGCAAAGAAACAATGGAGACACAGTCTTACCAGAAAACTAAAGATAGAATGATAGGAAATCCTCATATATTAATAATCAGCCTAAATGTAAATGGACTGAATTCAACAATAAAAAGGCACAGAGTAGCAGGTTGGATAAAAAAAAAAAAACTAAACCTAACCATATACTATCTCCAAGAGACACATCTCAGCTACAAGGTCAGACATAGACTCAAAGTGAAAGGGTGGAAATTGACACTCCAAGCAAATGGTATTCAGAGAAAATCAGGTGTAGCCATCCTGATATCAGATGAAACAGACTTCAGGATAAAAAAGGTAACAAGAGACAAAGATGGACATTTCATAATGATAAAGGGGACTATACAAGAAGAGGTAAGAGTCATCAATATTTATGTCCCCAATCAGGGAGCACCACAATATACCAAGCAACTACTAACAGAACTAAAGGGAGAAATTGACCAAAACACAATTACACTAGGGGACTTAAATACATCATTGACAGCTATGGATAGATCATCCAAACAGAAAATAAAGAAATAGCAGCCGTAAATGACACATTAGATGAATTGGACATAACTGACATTTATAGAGCACTTCATCCTAGAACATCAGACTATACATTTTTTTCTAGTGTACATGGAACATTCTCAAGGATAGACCATATATTGGGACATAAAATCAGCCTCAGCAAATTTAAGAAGATTGAAAGCATACCAAGCAGATTCTCTGATCACAAGTCTTTGAAATTGGATATCAACTGCAAAAAGAAAGCAGGAAAAAACACAAATACATGGAGATTAAACAACATGCTTTTAAAGAACGACCAAGTGGAAGAAGAAATAAGAGGAGAGATCATAAGATACATAGAAACAAATGAGAATGAAAATACATCCTACCAAATTTTTTGGAATGCAGCAAAAGCAGTTTTAAGCAGAAAATTTATATCATTACAGGTCTATCTCTAGAAACAAGAAACATCCCAGAAATAACCTCACATTACACTTTAAAGAACTAGAAAAAGAAGAACAAATGAAACCCAAGGTCAGCAGAAGAAAGGAAATTATAAAATTCAGAGCAGAACTAAATGAAATAGAGAACAAAAAGACAATAGAAAAAATTAATGTGACAAAGAGCTGGTCCTTTGAAAAGATTAATAAAATTGACAAACCCTTGGCTAGACTCACTAAGATAAAAAGAGAGACGACACTAATTAACAAAATCAGAAATGAAAGAGGGGAAGTTATCACAGATGTCACAGAAATACAAAGGATCATGCAAGAATACTATGAAGGACTGTATGCCCCAAATTCAATAACCTAGAAGAAATGGACAAGTTCTTAGAAATATATAGTCTTCCAAGGCTGAACCATGAAGAATCGGAAAATCTAAATAGACCGATCACCAGTAACGAAATTGAATCAGTCATCCGAAACCTTCCCAAAAGCAAAACTCCGGGACCAGATGGCTTCACTAGTGAATTCTACCTAACATTCAAAGAGGATCTAATACTTGTCCTGCTCAAACTTTTCCAAAAAACTGAAGAAGAGACAGTACTCCCTAACTCATTTTATGAGGCCAACATTACCCTGATACCAAAACCTGGTAAGGATAACACAAAAAAAAGAAAACTACAGACCAATATCTCTGATGAATACAGAAGCAAAAATCCTAAACAAAGTTCTAGCAAATCGAATGCAACAATGCATTAAAAAGATTATTCATCACGACCAAGTGGGGTTCATCGCAGGGGAACAAGGATGGTTCAACATATGCAAATCCATAAATGTGATATGTCACATAAACAAAACAAAGGGCAAAAAATTATATGATTATATCAATTGATGCAGAAAAAGTGTTTGACAAGATACAACATCCATTTATGATTAAGACACTTAATTAAATAGATATAGAAGGCAAATACTTTAACATAATAAAGGCCATATAGGAAAAACCCTCAGCTAATATCATAATTAATGGTGAAAAACTGAAGCTCTTTGCTCTACGTTCAGGAACACGACAGGGCTGTCCCCCATCACCTCTGCTTTACAGCATAGTTGGAAGATCTCGCCAGGCAATTAGGCAAGACAAAGAAATAAAAGGCATCCAAATTGGGAATGAAGAAGTTAAATTGTCACTCTTTGCAGATGACATGATGCTATATATAGAAAATCCTAAAGACTCCACCAAAAAAAAGCTATTAGAAACAATCAAGGAACACAGTAAAGCTGCCTGCTACAAAATCAACATACAAAAATCCATTGCATTCCTATATACTAACAATGAAATCTCAGAAAAAGAAATAAAAAAAACACAAAAACAATTCCTTTTGCAATTGCAACAAAAAGAATAAAATATCTAGGAATAAACAACCAAGGATGTGAAAAACCTATATGCTGAAAACTATAAGACATTTTAAAAAGAAATTGAAGAAGACACAAAGAAATGGAAAGACATTCCGTGCTCATGGATTGGAAGAATCAACATAGTTAAAATGGCCATATTACCCAAAGCAATATACAGATTTAATGCAATCCCCATCAAAATCCCAATGGCATTTTTTAAAGAAATAGAACAAAAAAATCATCAGATTTGTACAGAACCACAAAAGACCCTGAATAGCCAAAGCAATCTTAAGAAAAAAGAACAATGCTGGAGATATCACACTTCCTGACTTTAGCTTGTACTACAGGGCAACAGTAATCAAAACAGCATGGTATTGGCAGAAAAACAGACATACAGACCAATGGAAGAGAACTGAGAACCCAGAAATAAACCCACAGAAATATGGACAGATAATTTTTGACAAAGAAGCAAAAATCATAAAATGGAGAAAACAGCCTTTTCAATAAATGGTGCTGGCAGAAACGGAAAGCCATGTGCAAAAGAATGGAACTGGACTGTTGTCTGTTACCATGTACCAAAATTAATTCAAAATGGATCAAAGACTTAAGCATAAGACCTGAAACAATAAACTGCATAGAAGAAAACATAGGTACTAAAGTTATGGACCTTGGGTTCAAAGAGCATTTTATGAATTTGACTGCAAAGGCAAGGGAAGTAAAAGCTAAAATAAATGAATGGGACTATATCAAACTTAAAAACTTCTGCACAGCAAAAGAAACCATCGACAAAATAAAGAGGCAACTGATGGAATGGGAGAAGATTTTTGCAAACAGTGCCTCCAATAAGGGGCTGATATCCAAAATATACAAGGAACTCATACAACTCAAGAACAAAAAAAACAAACAACCCAATTGAAAAATGGGCAGAGGACCTGAAGAGACATTTCTCCAAAGAGGACATACAAATGGCAAATAGACATATGAAAAAATGCTCAACATCACTAATCATCAGAGAAATGCAAATCAAAACCACAATGAGATATCACCTCACCCCAGTCAGAATGGCTATCATCAACAAGACAAATAATAACAAATGTTGGAGAGGCTGTGGAGAAAAAGGAACCCTCATACACTGTTGGTGGGAATGCAGATTGGTGCAGCCGCTATGGAAGGCAGTGTGGCGGTTCCTCAAAAAATTACGAATAGAATTGCCATATGACCCAGCAATCCCTCTCCTGGGTATCTACCAAAAAAATCTGAAAACATTTATCCATAAAAACATGTGTGCTCCAGTGTTCATTGCAGCTTTGTTTACGGTGGCCATGACATGGAAACAACCAAAATGTCCTTCGATAGATGAATGGATTAAAAAGTTGTGGTATATATACACAATGGAATACTATTCGACAGTAAGAAAAGATGAAATAGTACCATTTGTGACAACATGGATGGATCTTGAAATAATAATGCTAAGCGAAATAAGTCAGACAGAAAAAGTAGAGAACCATGTGATTTCACTGATATGTGGTATATAAACCGAAAACAACAAAAGAACAAGACAAACAACTGAAAGAACAAAAACTCATAGACATAGACAATAGTTTAGGGGTTACCAGACAGTAAGGGGGGTGGGGGGAGCGGGGCTCTGGAAGAGGGTAAATGGGGTCTAATATATGGTGATGGAAAGAGAACTGACTCTGGGTGGTAAACACACAATGTGAGATATAGATGTTGTAATACAGAATTGTACACTTGAAATCTATGTAACTTTACTAACAATTGTCTCCCCAATAAACTTTAATTTAAAGAAAAAAAGAAAATCATTAAATATTCAATAATAAGAGAATAGTAGAGTTAATTATAGTATATCAACAAGAGGGACAATAATACAACCATTAAATATAATACTTATGTCAGCAAGGTAAGAATGCAGAAAACATTTGTGATATGGTCTTTTTTTTAAGCAGAATACATGATGATATGTAAACTAAGATTGCAATGATAGATAAGATCTGGATGGTAAATGAAAAAATTAAAATTGTTTTATTTGTGTGTTTAAAAAAAAAAAGAGTGTTAAAGTTACTTCCATTAAAACCAGAGGAAAACTGCCTGATATATCTATTATTATACAACACTGATCTGTAAGTTCTAAGTGTCACACTAAAATAAGGGAAAGAAATAATCATGAATATTTCCAAAGATGAGATAAAAAACTTTCATTTGCTGACATTATGATTCTGTTACAAAGAGACGTGAAACATGCTCGCAGAGTACCACTAGAAGTTTTAAAATAATTAGATGAGATTCTTTGTGAATGGCTACACACATGCTCAATATTCGAGGACTGGCAATTAGGTTCACGAACTTGTTGCAGTGATGTTGCTAACTTTTTTTGATATCAGAGGGATTATCCATTATGAATTTGTACCAAGTCGACATAAAGTTAACCAAGTTGACTATTTGGGAGTGCTGAAAAGGCTGCGTGAGAAAGTTAGATGACCTGAACTTTTCGCCAGAAATTCGTGGCTCTTGCATGACAACAACGGACCAGCTCCCATGGCACTGTCTGTGAGGGAGTTTTTAGCCAGTGAACTGTATTGGAACACCCTCCCTACTCACCTGATCTGACCCCCAATGACTTCTTTCTTTACCAGAAAATAAAGGAAATATTGAAAGGAAGACATTTTGATGATATTCAGATCAAGTGTATTAAGATGACAGCTCTGGTAGCCATTCCACAAAGAGTCCAAAATTGATTTGAAGGGTGGACTAGGCACTGGCATCAGTGCATAGCTTCCCAAGGGGAGTACTTTGAATGTGACCGTAGTGATATTCAGCAATGAGGTGTGTAACACTTTTTCTAGGATGAGTTCGGGACCTTAATTATCCGACCTCATATAAAAATACAACAGCTTTATTTCACATTCAAAGTGAAAAATTGTATTGCTGAGGCTAAATGTATTTGTAATGAAGAAATCATCACAAATGATTTGTGGAAGCAACAGGCCATCCAGGGAGAGTCCAAGGTATGGCTGGTTCATGTGACAACCCCCGTGATGGGTTCACCTTGGGATAAAATCAAGGTGAACCAGGGTGAAGGGTCTTCAAACTCCATTTTGTATCTGGAATGGCACGTGGACTGGATCCCCAGCATTAGGAAAGGCACAAGGAGGGCACTGCACACAGTGAGTAATTATTGGAAAATTCTAAAGGAAACCAAGCATTGCTGCTTTTCTTCTTCCTTCTTTTCCATATGTAGGACACAGAAGGAGACTTAGCCATCACAGAACAATTGAGTTATGGCAAGAGTTGGCCAACAGGTGAAGGAAACAATCTCTGATGCCGCCGGCCTATCCATGTCGTGGGCCTCCCGTTGCAGCTCATGCTTGTAGCAAGAGGTGTGAGTCCATGTTGGGTGTACGAGGGCTGCTGGCAGGTGGCCTGGGGAGGAGAGAGAAGTGGCTCCATCAGCCCACAAGTTTCCCTGAGGAGCTCAGGGCATAATCTCGTGGGCTCACGTTGCACAAAGGCACCCGAGAATAATAACATGGCTGATGGAGTTTGTGAGATAAGGTGCATTGCTGATCTGGGCACCATCGGAGATGCTCACGGCTTTGGATAAACAGATATATTTCAATTTTTGATACTTCTTAAATATATGAAGTAAAATGTTATTGATAAATATATCTATTAATGAGATGGATGAGGTCTGCTTGATTTTATAAATCTACCGATAATATTACTTACTGTTAAGATGAGGCAATTTTCATCTTTTTCATGTTTATAGATGTAAATTCTTAAAATACTTGAACATGATTGTGCAGATGTGACAAGAATGAGTTTCTGGCAGCGATGGCACTTGATTCTTTGGATTCCTCCGGGATATTGGCCAAAAATGACACTGTGACCTGTCACTTAAAATTATTTTTAATGTTTTCTCTGCCTCGGGTGTTTAGGTCTTCCTGTGATGTTATTCAAAACACGGAATGAGAAGCCACTCTCTGTAGAAAAAGTTTTTTGTACCTCAAAATATTACTTTGGATTATTTGGGGGATATCTAGGCATTTGTACACGCAGAGTCAATGCTGTGTAAGACGTGATGGGTGACGTGCACGCTTTCTGTCTTTGGAAACGGGAACTAGAATGTTCCTGAGAGGGGACATTGCAAATGAGAACAAGTGTAACCAGATGAGACGTATATTGTAAAAGTATACGTGGTCAGGAAGATCCAGAAGTGATGTCCTCCTAGTTTCCAACCCACATAAGTGTTAACCAGTCAGACTTAGCCCTGGAGAAGCCCTGGGATTCCACCTCAGCCAAAAGGATGTTTCTCCCCAGTGCATCCTGCTGAGGACAGGAGACCAGAGGCCCTGTGCCTCGGGATGAATAACACCTCCCCCCACTCACCACCCTCCTCTACCCTCAGTTCCAATATTCAGTATTTAAGATTTGGAAATCACAGTAACAGTCACTTACACGTGATCACAAAACAAAAATGAGATGATTGAAAAGTAACTATCTAAAAAAAAAAAAAAAAAAGAAATGTCAAAAATAAATTAAAAAAAAGAAAAGAAAAGTAACTATCTCATTTTTCTCTCTTAACTGAGAGAAAACTCAATGGAACCACAGCCAAATTCAGAAACACACTTTGTTAGCCCTTAGGATAAACAAACATTCCTCGTTGGCTGAGTCGGTTAGACTCAGTTTGATGTTTGTCTTTGGGAATGAGGTGCTTTATTCTGTATGACTATTACCTACTCTTTTTCCTTTGTGTTGCATAATTGTCGTGGCTGACATTTACTGCCAGACCCTGTGACGAGCATTGTTCCTGTATTAAGTCCTTTATCCTAACACACATCCTGTGACACAGGCTATTATTATCTCCCTTATTTTACAGGTGAGGAAACTGAGGCAGGGAGGGTCGGAACCTTGCTAAGACCCCACACGTGGAAAGTTCCAGAGCTGAGCTTAAACCCAGATAGTCTGGCCCTAAATACGGGCTCTTCCTCACGGCTCAAAATGAATCCATTCTAATTGTGAAAGGCAAACAGCACTTCAGATTCAAAACACAGTGTTACACAGCCTGATTGGGATTCTTATGTGGCCTGGAGTGAAACTAGAATCATTTGAGAACAGTTGACATCATTAAGTTTTCTAGCATTTCCTGCAGGAACAGGTGTGTGCCTTGGTGATTTTAGATTCCTAGTGACATCTGCGAGTAAATTCCATGGTTTTACCCTTCAAGCTTTGCGTGTTTCACTTGTGTAAACTTCAACATACTTTTGTTGTGCTAACGTCCCTGTGGCCAATGGTGTCATTTCCCCGTTGCGTCATGTCAGGGTGACACAGGATGATGGGAAAGCAATGGTTGCTTCTGTGCTGATCTCGTAGGCAGCTCCACAGTGAGCTTTCATCTGTTCTAACAGTCATTTCCAGTAGATTCTCTTAAATTTCTCTGATAGTTGATCAATCTATTACACATATCACGACCAATTGATTGATTCGTTTGTTATACTAATTTCCCCCCATCATTTGAAGAGAATGTTCTCAACTAGATGTTTGCCTTTGTATTTTAATAGTCTTTATTTTTTAGGGCAGTTTTAGCTTTGCTGAAAAATTGAGCAGAGAATAAATATGGAGTTCCCATATGCCATTTATGTCCGTGCAGGAACAGCTTTCCCCACTGTCAGCTCCATCAGCACCATACACCTGGGGGAGTATAATGGCTGGGTTGTATGGTAAGATGGTGTTCAGGCAGCAAGACACAGCCTAACCATCCTCCAAAATGGCTGAACCATTTTGCAGTCCCACCATCAGTGAGTGAGTGTTCAAGTTGGCCCCCATCCTCCCCAGCATTTATTGCTGTCAATAAATGATCTTTTTTAAAAAGAAAAGAAGAAAAAGCATTGAAAAGACACAGATGAAGGAAATGGGATGAGTCATCAACTAGAGATTACAGTTGAGTCAGAAAGTGAGATGCAAGCACTGAGATAGAATTGAACTGTCATCCACCTCCATTGCATCGGACACGTCACCATTGCCAGACACCCCGACTGAAATTACCACTTTATGTGTTACCATCACATACCACCAGTGCCCGAGCTGGGCCTACTGGCTTCCAGACTGTACAAGTTTGAGCAAGTTTCTTACTTTCTGCAACTTAGTTGATCAACTGTTATAACAGGGAAGGTAATAGCTATTGATCTGTAGCAGTGACTGAATATGACAAATTATGTTTGCACATTGCATGACCATAGTTAGCATTAAAAATATTGCTGCTCTTCTCATTTTCACTATTCTTTCGAGCTTCAGAAGGTTTGTAACCCAAAGGACCTGTATGAAGGATGCATCACAATGGTCTGTTTCCAGATGTAATGAGCTCACTGTTAATTTGCTGAGTTGATGTTTATTAACAATTCTATTTTCCCTCCTCTCAGGCCCTGGTCACCACCATTCTACTGTCTGTTTCTATGAATTTGACTATTCTACAAATCTCATGGAAAGGAATCATACAATGGTGTTTTCTGTGACTGATTTATTGTACATATTGCCCTGTCCTCACAGTTCATCCGTGTTGTAGTATGTGACAGGATTTCCTCACTTTAAAAGGCTGAACCGCATTCAATTACACGTATGTACTGCACTCTGCTTATCCATCATCTGTCCCTAACATTTGGGCTACATCCACCTTTGGCTGTTCTGAATAATGCTGCTATGAACATGGGTGTGCAAATATGTGTTTGAGACCCAGCTTTCAATTCTCTTGTGTCTGTACTCAGAGGGGGCCTGATCGATCACATTGTGATTCTAGTTTTAAGTTTGAAGGCATTTCAGACTCTTCCCATGGTGGCTGCTCCATTTCACATGCCCACCAAAGACGCACAAGTGCTCCTATGTCTCCACATCCTTGCCAACATGTGTAATTTTAATTTTAATTTTTGTATTGTTGCCATGACACTGAATGTAAAACACCCATGTGATTTTGACTTCACGTCTGAATAACAGCAAGAAAACACCAGGGCAAAACTCTAGGTGTGTCTGACCTCAGCCATCCACTCTGCCTGCATTGCCCACAGATACAAAGGAAACTGCTTGCTGTGGCCCATGCTGTCTCTCCAGGCACAAAGCCCTCCCTCTCCCACCAGGCGTCCTGTACGTCTCAGGGAAACCTGGGTCCTGTGTTCCCAACAAGCCACGTGGCTTAAGCTGTCTGGTCCCTCATGCTGTTGCCGTGGATCCCTCCTCCCAACATCTCTTCATGTCAAAGCTCTGTCTGTTCTGAGTGGTTGTCAAGCCCGCTGCCCTGTAACAGACTCCTTGCTAATGCCTCTCCTCAGAACTGTCATGGCCCCATCCCCGAATTGTCCATAGAGCACCCGCTTACGGTCGGGGGGGCTGAGACCTGCCCGCTGGGCGCTTCTACTGCTGGGTCCCTGACGACCCGTGTGACCCTCCTATTGGACACGGGAAGTGAACGGGGGCTTCTTTTGATCGGATTAGCACTGACTTGATAGGAAATCTCTCTTGATGTCGTTGGAAACATTCTGTTGGAGAAGGAAGTGCGTTGGCGGAGGTCGTCTCCCTGTTGGCACTGGTTTCTGTTGGGACATGAAACCACCGATTTCTTTCACCATAACCAGATTTAGTGCTTTGTTTATCTGTATTCATTCATTGATTCTGCAAATATTTGATGATCCTTTCTCTGTGCCAATCACGATGGTAAGTAAAATGAGCCTCACCTGACACTGCCCTGCCATTAAAGAGCTAAATTTCATAGGGACCATGATCAATTCACTGATTATTCATTTGTAAAATTACAAACTCAGCTTTTGCTATAAAGGAAAATGCATGATGGCAGGAAAGCCTAGCTTTGACCTGTCACAGGGGTATGTGACACGGATGGATGGTATCAGCCTTTAGGAAGAAGGGAGGGCTGGACACCAGGCCTTGTGACCTGCCACGTCTTCTGTGGGCAGGACCAGGGAGGCTCACTAGGTACAAATAGCCCTGGGCTCCCAGGCTCCTGAGTCCAGCTCCAAGTTGCTCATCTTTTGCGAAAGCTGAAAACTCAAAGCAAAAGAAACCATGAGGCTGTTCTTCCCTGTCCTGCTGGTCACTCTGGCCTTTTGCTGCTACGAGGGTGAGTATCATTGCTAACCTGACTGGCATCTGCCCTGGTTAGTTACCTGCTCTGAACTACATGACTTATTTGGGGAAGGGGGTGAACAGATCCCAATTCAAACCTTTTCCACCTCTTGTGACCCAGTCCCCCAAAGCTCAGGGTTCATATACTCAATTCCCAATACTCTGGAACTTTCATTTTAAAAATAGAGTTGCATGCACATGTGAGAGTTTTCCATCTGAAGCCTCACTCCGTGTCTGTGATCATGTTCTCAGAAGCCACAGGACAGAATTAAATTGGGATGTGAAAAAAAAAAAAAAAAAAAAAAAAAATTGGGATGTGAATCACTGTTCTGCCACTTGGCAGCGTTGGGACCTTGAACACAATGCTTAGTCTCCAGGTCTCCTCTTACTGGGTTTCACAGCCACCACCAAGACCAGCTATGACAGTAGAGTAATGTTAAGTAGGTCCAGAGACCAGCTCTAGGTGTCAGTACCCAGTCGTTATCCAGTAGTCATCAGACGTTCTCCTGCCCGGGGTCTTTACGGTGCCAGGTCAGCCCACAGCTGGTGATTCATAGCTGCAGACACACAAAATGTTACAGCTGGAGGGTTTTAGTTCGGTTCAAGAAGAACCAGCATTCTCCGATTCTGAATAATAAATCTCAATGGGCTCTGCCAATAAGCAGCACTCTACCCGCAATCCCTGCTCGTCCTCTGAGAGCACGAGCACAACGGGAGCAGAACCAGAGCAATCGCTAGGGCTCCATTGCCATCGCTCTGAACTAACTCTAGCCGTTCATCCAACACCACTTTTGTGTGTCTCCTTGCCCTCGATCCTGACCCAAGTCTTTTGGAGTCTTTCTCTTTCATCTGACTCTCAGAGCCTCCTCGTCCTCCCCATGTGGCTGATTAGGGTCAGATGAGAGCCTGGAAGGGCACTTTCCAGGCTGCAGGTGACTGCAAAGCCTGAGGGGATGGAGAATCCAGACCAGGAGAAGGGGTTACTTCAGGTCTCAGCACAATTGCCTTGGGGTCAAAAATAACTCTGAGTTCCCACCTCCCACCCTCTCTAAGGAATTCTGTACATCAGTGCACAATAAAAGAGCCAATCATACTTTTGTGTGTAAGCTTCAGATGTGCTAAACTTAAACTCATATTTTTTAACTTTGTAGCTGTGTCGGCATCCAATGACATAATTCTATTGCATAATTTAGTTTCCAAAGAGCATTTTCCAATACTTAGCAGGTTTACTGACATCTCTCCAGATTTATTCCCCCTTCTATGATCTCTGGTGAGATCTGACTCTACCATTCACTTGAAAGATTGATTACTACAATCTCCTCTTCCTCAATATCCAAGAACAAAGAAGGTGTCATTCTACGGAAAGGCAAACCTTCGTTTTTGAAATCTAGGGAAGGTGAATTTCAGCACAGCAGGAGAGATGTGGAGAACAGTTAGTGTCTTTTAGAAAGAATAAAAACTGAACTAGGGATCCCTCAAACTGTTTTCCAGGACTCCCTTGCTCTGTGACCTTGAGGTAGTCAGACTTCTAGGGTTTGCATGGTCATTGGCACAATTCTGTGATGAGCTCATAAAACCGCTGGGGTTTCTCTCCAGGTCTAACATCAGAGAGGAAAAGGGACTTTCTTTATATCACTTATATTTCTTTTTCTTATGTTGCAGCCAATGCACAAGTGTGTCCATCCCTTGCTAGTATATCGAGAAGCTACTTTTTGGATTCTGTACCCACCTACGAGGGTCTTCTTCAGTTTTTTAATCCACCTCCAGAAGCTGCTCGGGATGTGGTGAGAGTAAAGGAAGGATTCAATAACGACATATCCTATTTTCACCGAGAGAAATTTCTAAGTTTTATGGTAAATACTTTTCTTTCTGCACAGAGGCTTCTGCTCAGTGCACAGCCCGGAGGAGGGTTGGCATCTGCTCTGTGAGGGCACAGGAGGCAGAGGCCCGTGCCCCCTGCTCACGTGTGAGAGGCTGATCCCTGGCCTCAGGGTGGATGAGACCATGACACCTGCTGAGCTGTGCTTGAGCTGCATAGAGAGTTTGGCCATATCCCTCTTTTCAGGTCACCTCCCTGGGCACCAGGTTCCCCTCAGTGTCCTCAGGGGCAGGACAACCAGGGGCCCACGGAGCCATGTTGGACGCCCAGAGCTGCCTGCCTCGCTGCCCAGGAGCTGTCGGGGTCTGAGCTCCCCTCACCCAGGACCCAGGCACTGGGGAATCTCATGGGGAATGTTGGGAGTGTTGAAGGGGAGACAGCGGGAGGGAGGGAAGTAGCCCCCGCCTCTGTCCTGATGGAGGGTCACCGGCTGGGGTCTCTGAGTTTCTGCAGAGCCAAGGCCCACCCCTCGTACCTTTGCCCACTTTCCCACCCGTCACGTATCACTGCCCGTGAATAGAGCCACCCCCTGTGATGGCTCCTGCAGCCTCATATGAAACCGAAACACTTAAATCATGTCTTTATGAAGAAATCAGATGTTTAAAGGTGTCTCAGCCCAATGTTGCTGAAATTAAGTCAGGTTTATGCACATTTCCATGATAGCTGGGTCCTCAGAGTGGAGAAGCACATGTGCCCTCCTGTTGAATTGAGACACCTCCAGGCTGGAAATCTGAAAGCTGAACTTCCCAGGCCCCTCCCACCCCTGTCCGGGTCTCTCAACCCCATGTCCACCTCGGAGTGAAAAAGCACAGTCCTGGGACCTCAGGCTCAGAGAAAGCAAATCCTGGGCTGCTCTTCACCCTGTTCCTCCGTCCATTAGAATCCTGAGTCCCACTCTTGGGTCCCTCGGGGTCCCTTTGCCACGCTGTGGACATGGCTCTTTCCTGACCCGCATGGTTTGTTGTAAGTGGACCATGTCGTCTGAGTTCACCGCTCGCACTGCTGTCCTGCCTGGGGCCCTCCAATGCCTTTGCTGGTTGAAATATTTCTTCCACATCCTGGTTTTGAGCAACAGCCTGTGTTAACGTGTCATGTCCGGGAGCAGCATGACTGACCTACTCGTTCTCTCTTCTCCTGTTTCAGAGAAAGATATGGTCCACATGTGACTCCTAGATTGAAAAGAATCTTACACACAAGGACCTCTGACATTCCATGTGACCTGATCTTCCCAGAAAATGTAAAGGTTTCAACATTTTGCTTCAATAAATCACTCGCCCTGCACGTCTCTGCGTGTCTCTCTATCATCCAATAGTCTCTGGTCTGGATGGGGTGGGTTCATCATGAAGTGGCCGTTGGGTGTGTCACTAGTACATTTCAGGACCCAGCGTCCAGGTTCCCTTGGAGGCCTGAGTACAGGGACCACAAGAGGCAATATTTGCTCAGGACCATCCTGCATTACTTTACAGATTTCCCAGTCGCAGGGCCATGAGTGAAAAGGACTGTTAGGGGTAGAAAGCAACCACAAGGTTCCTGCTCCTGGGCCTGACCTGAGGGATACCCGCAGCCTCACTGTCTGGCCGGTCACGTGGTTCCCAGCCAGCAGCGTCACTGCTATTCCATCCTCATCATAACCACAAACAACCTGCCTGGTCCTCACCCCTTCACTGTGCTTCAGTCCTAGTATGGTCCCGTGTCACTTGTTTTCTGTCCCTTCTCAGTTTGCAGTGAATTCAGGGTTCAGCCTCCAGCGAGCTCATGTCACTCTGCACACTCACATTGCTCTTCACGGCCTGCACCGCGCGGCCACTGCTTCACCCCTCATGTCCCTAAAGATGCACAAACAAACTTCCATCTGCCGTCTGGACAATGCCACTCAAGCAATCCGCACTTATTTCCGAGGGAACTGTGAAATCCACACAGTGTCTACCCCCTGCTGATGCCTCCACCACGGCCCCCATTCAGGCTAATGGAGGCGACTCAGAAAACTTGGATACATCACAGGCCCCCGGACTCGTTTTAAGGGTTGGCTGTAACACACCGTCCCACACTAGGTGACTGACCTTATTTTCTCAAAGTGGGGAGGACAAAAGGCTAAAATCCGTAGGAGTCCGTCGAACACACAGTGTCAGGAGGGCAGCGCTGGCTCTGGAAACTCAGGATGAAAATCTGTTCATGGCACTTCCAGTTTGGGAGGCTGGTGACATGCCTTGTCTTGTGCCCACATCACTATAATCAGTGCCCCATGTGACTTTGCATTCCCCTTTCTGTGTGTGCAAATCTTCCCGTGCCCTCTTCGTGTAAAATATATGAGATGGCATTTGGAGGACACCAGAACATTCAGGATTATTGTCCTGACTCAAATCTGTAACTTTATCACCTCTACAAAGCCTTTCTCTGCTCTGGAGGAAAAATCACAAGTTCCAGGTGTCAGATGTGGATATCTTTCGGGGGACTATTATAAACCTCTTGCAATGCATCTCCCCCTGACATCTAAGAGTCATCTAGGTGCTGCCCCATCCACTTCCAGAGCCCCACTCGGCTCCTGTCCTTTCCCCCCACACAGCCATCATCACGGCCCATTCCTAGCCCTGCCTGGCGGGTGCTAAAGTCTCCCAAGGGGTCTCCTGGGGTCTTCATACCCTTCCCGCAGCACCCCCTACTCATGGACATCATGGTGACCCTCATAAAACAAATGTGAGTCCGATCTTATGCCTGTGACCCTGAAATACTAGACGTCATGTGTTTCTGAATGTGTCAAGCACGAGGACTTATTCTGAGTCCGAAGCCCATTCTCCAATTATAATAGGGATATTTATTCACACTGTGATTGAGAGAATAGAAGACAACAGTTATCTACTATTATCGGTGTCTCCAATTCTTTTACAACAGATGTGTATTCTTAATCACATCAGGAAACATGTGCACTGGAATTGGTCCCTATTTTCTGAAACACATTGCACGTTCAGTTTGCATACTATGCATGGTGCACACACGGAGCTCCTGCAACCCCCTGAGACCCAGACTGGAATCGCTGGGAGGACCAGGCCCACCATTGGTGTCGCACACAAGGCCTGGCATGACCCGTCCCTGGCATCCCTCCGACCTCTTCTCCCTGCTCACCAGGATTCTGTGCTCAGCCATAGTTGTCTGTGTGCCACTCACCCATGTGTTATGTGGGTCACACCAGTGCATCAGGACACGTGGTTCTCCCTTTGCCTCTGTAACCTTCCCTGCACAGGACAGCTGACAACCTCATCTGTGGGGTCCCTTTCACGTCTCGTCCTCTGTGAAGCCCTCCCTGACTCTCATACCGTAAAATAAACCTTTATACACAGACATATATTTATACCCACTGGCACACAAACAGATACACACTTTTACACACACAGACACACCCAGACACATACACTGACCTACATACATAGACAGGCAGTCATCACTCTGTTGTCACTTTATCTTTCTGTGATTTAATGTTCATTTCACAGTATTGTTTGAGAACGTATTGAAAAAAGTAATAACATAAAAAAATTTATCAGTTATTATTATTATTTCTAAGATACTTAAGAGTTTACATGTATTGAGCACTCCAATGGGGTGGAAATTATCCTGCAGGATACAGGTTCTGTTTCCTTCTGTCCTTATTAGTCCTCAGAAATGGAAAGACTGTTCCCATCATTGCATGTGGGATGAAGAATGTCCCACCCAATGCTCCTCAACCCTGGCTCTTTGTTACAATCAACAGGGCCGATTTCAAAGCAAGTGTTTCCCAGGCCTCACTCCAGGACAAATATACGGGTATCTCAGTGGATAGAACCTATACAGTCCCCATTTCCTCACCTCTGCCTCCTAAGGGTGCAGACACCCAGCAACTGTGGAGGCCACCACTGAAGTGGAAGGAGGAACAAGACTGTTCACGACAGTCAGACAACTGCCAGCATCACCAAGGTGGTCACATGGAGACCTGTTCCTGGCTACTTCTATAGCCCTTCAAGCCTGGCAATTGAAGGTCATTCATTCGTTTCACTGTTATAAAACTAATAAACTTAGGATCTCATACAGGACATTTTCCTACATGAGATGCTCACAGAGTCGGGGGTGAGATATGCAAGACTCCAAAGACTGGCGCTGGAGGAGAGGTTAGACAGTGATTGTTTAATGGCTAGAGTCTTCGTTTGGGATGATTTCTGGAAATGGGCAGTAGTAAAACATTGAGAATGCACTCAATGTAAGTAATTGTACACTTAAATAATTACTACACAAATAATTGTACACTTAAATTGTACACTTGAAATGGTGAATTTATGTTGTGTATATTTTACCAAAAGCACACTGAAAGACTGCACAGTCTGTAGCTCTCTGAGAGGCAGCAGGAAGTTAGCTGTAGGTGACAGAAGGGCCTGTGTTTCCGTCTTCCCTGGACACACTCTCCCAGAGTGTTGACAGCTGACAGTCAAATTATGTCTGGAGCAGCTCTCTGTTCTATTGTAGGCCTGGGTTTCCTTTGTTGAAAATATCAGTAATTTTTTAGAAACTCTGGATCAGGCTCACAAACTGAGTTAACCAAGTACAAAGGATTGACTTCTGCAGGGTCTCTTGACATTACCTAAGGCATCTAATGCTTTCCCTGCACAGGCATAATTGCTGTCTCTGCAGGCTCTGCTCCTCAGATACCGTCTCCCTGCATCAATCTTACTCTGAATGACAATTTTTTTTGGGTGGAGCATATCCTCTGCCACTTTCTGAGAAAAAGCTCACTGGAGATAAAAGTTTTGAAGATTTGCTCATTTGAATTATCTTTATTTATCCCCGTGGTTCAAATCTAGCTGACTGCATACAGAACTGTATTCATATACAGTGATGTGATTCAAAGCTCGGATTGTCATAAGCTTACTTAAAGCCGACTCTCAATGGCTCTCCATTCCTATGGTATGAAGTTCAATGTCTCCCTTTAGAGATTAGCATATCCTGGTCTGGATAAGAATGAAAACTTCACAATGGTTGACAATTAAGACCTCTCCTTCTCCACTCTCCTTACTTCCCTTTTTCTATCCCACCTGATAACCATATTTTCTGACAGATTTAGGGCTTAAAAGGGAAGAGATAAAGGGACAAGAAAGTTCTAAATAGACTCATATTCTTTTGAGACTGGTCTAGATTCCTGGGCCAGTGTCGTTCGCTCGTGGGACACTTTCCTGGATCTTCAGAAAGCTCAGGTTACTAAGATCTGTTACTCTCTTTACGGTTAATAAACATTCAAAGTACAAGCAGCTCTGGAAAAATTAGCAATACGACAGCTGGAAAAGATAATAAGGGAGTTGGAAGACAAGTAATATGTGTAACCAAAGTGATTTATTCGTAGTGGGAGGAGAAAGAACACAAATATGTGAGAAACAAAAGTCCGCAAAGCTTCCATGTAGGACGTCCATCTAACAGGCTTCTAGACGGAGAGACACTGTGGTGGGAAGAAAGTCACCAAAGAAAATCAACTACAACATTCCCCGAAGTGAAGAACAGGAAATTCAATAGCCCACTCATTCTTATATCACAACACATTTTTGTGAACTTTTGGACATTGACCAAAAAAAAAAAAAAAAAAGATTTTCCTTTCAGAAAGAACCTGCAGGAAGGAGCTGCAGGTGAAAATCATGGTTCTAGCAGTGAAATCATTTATATCAGTTTCTCCATATTCCCCTTGCAATGGTCCTGGGGTCCAGAGGTTCATATTCTGAACGGTTAGCTGGAAAATGTGGGCAGGAAGAGGTGAGGAACTTAGTAATTCAGTAGATACCTAATTAACCATGTGAGTTCTCACACGTATATTGAGATCAGATATTCAACCACACATTTTGTGGAAATGTTAAGTGGTGTAAAGTTCAGGGTTTTGGTGAAGAAGCCAAAAAGAATTAGTTGGAGGTGACTCCTGATCCAGGCTCGGCTTCCAAATCTGGTTCCCTGTCCCAAGTCATTAGATGGATCCGGGTTAGACTGGATTGAGCTAGTGTTTACATTTTGGGAACAGAAGGACTGAAGTGGCCCTATCCCTAGATGATAGGGCACCAAATTCCTCGTGTCGTCACCTGCGCCCTCCTTGTGGTGACTCTGAAGTCCTCTCCAGGAACATAAAGAACGTGGTGTCACCACCAGGATGTGACGCTGAGGCCTGGGTTAGGCTTCATGTTGTGTTTGAGCCTTGCCTTCATTAGACATTGAATTTCAAATGACATTCTCTGTCTGAATAGGCCCAAGAATAAAACATGTAATAACTCACAATCTGTCCTGATGAGCAGTTACACAATCATTAGTTAAGCACCTTCTATCACTTGTCACACAAAGACCAGAGGGCACAGGTCACGCCCTCCAGAACCACAACACGGGGAAAGAGCCAGGGGCCTGGGTCTGGTTCCCAGGAGAGACGTGCTCACGGAGAGCCATGCAGTCTTGGGAAGGAGATCCCCAGAGATTCAGGGCCAGGAAAGGACGTAAGAAGCGGGCTGTCTTTGATGTGGTGTCAGGAATGCATAAGGAGGTCAAACCAAGGGGACTGAGGCAAGGACAGTGGAGCAGGGGCTTCTCAGGGAGCAAATGCCTTGAGCTGAAAACTGTGTGGCCTGCACAGAAATCAACCTGGAGTTCACACAGGGCAGTTGTGCAGGTCAAGGTCAAAAAAGTGCTTTGTTTCCTAACTTAGGCCTTCTGCTTCATGTCTGAACATGGTATCTCCAGGCCTTTTAGGGAGTGTGAAGTAAAAGCAGAGTTTTCAGTGGTCTGTAATGGTCCCAGAAGTCCTTCAAGGTTTATCAGAACACCTTTCTCAGGTTATAAATGACTGGCTGGAGCTGACATGTTCGGAGCACCTACTCTGTGCCCAGCCCTGTTCTGAGGATTCCTCAGTGTAACTCATTCAGGCCTCACGACCTCCACAGGGCGATTCCCATTGTGCAAAGGGACACAGCGGTGAAATCTCCACACCAGTGTGGCCCCAGGCATGGGAGACGCCTGTGCTTGGAATGGCCTGGATACCGTGAACGATGGACATCAAGATGTCCCCAAGACCTCGGCCTTTCCTGAAGTCTCTGGCCGGGGAAAGCACCTCCCCGCCCAATTTGTGGGCTTTGGCCTGATCTTAAGGAAGAAGAGGTTCACGTCCAAAGCACATGCATGAGGTTAATGTGCCAACACCCAGGAGCGCAGGGTAGAACCAGTTTTACAGAATGAGTGAAACAGAAGAAATGTAGGGTATCTCGTTCTCAAATACCGTGGGGCTGATGTATACGACTCACTTACAATTAACAGAAACTCAAGGATCATCTAATTTGCAGAAGTCTTTTATAGGCTTTGTTTCAATGCATGAAACGCTGAGAAAAAATGGGTCTCACTGAGTGTTACCACTTTTATTAAGGAAGGCAAGGCCTCAAATGAGCAAATGTTAGTGTGAGTTCACCTCAGGTCTAGTATGAGCCTTAAGAAGCCAAATGTAATTCTCTCCTACCTCACATTTATCTCTACCTGAGACAAGGGTGTTCACGGTAAAATCTGTCAATAATTCACCTCCACCCCAAATCTACTGTGTCTGGTTTGTCACAGAAGGTGATCAATAAATGTCACACACACTGACACCGAAGGCTACTACACTGCTCTAGTATCCGAATTTGGGGACCTGAGTCAAAGAGCCTTCTGGGAGGAGGAAAAAATCAGGCCAACAATACAGGCATTCTCACCTTTTGGTTTTTTCCATCTGCATTTTCAACCGATGCTAATATACATGAGCTTTTGTGAGCAGTGATTGTACTTGATTCACCTGAAAATGGTCCTCATGTGCTTTGCAGAAAACATGGAGGTAGAGTCACACACTTTACTGTGGGACATGAGGTGGAGTTTTGTTTCCTGAGTAAGAAGCTGTGAAGGGCTCAGTGTATCAGCAGGTGACAGGGCTGGTCCGTAATGACTGAGTCACCAGGAAAATTCCTTATGAAATCCCATTCAAGGAGACAGTCTCCCATTTCATTACTAATGTCCTTCACTTGCCTTTGGAATGAAGTGCCCAGCAATGGTCAGCTGGGCGAGGGTACACCCATAAGAACATGATCTTCTTTTCTATTTCTAGCTTCTTCCTAATTCATTAGTTTGCTTGGCAACTGACGCTCCACCTGAATTACTAAAAAAGTGAGTCCCAAATAATCCATACAGAGAATAATGTATTCACAGGGATTTAATCATTGACTCATCTCTCAGGCTCTCTCAGCCATTTCTTTTTTCTTGAACATAACCCAACTTTGTTTCTCTTGTTCCTGTTACCTTCATGTTGTCCTGCTCAAATGTATGCGGCTTTTCTATCGTGTGAGGCTGTCCTGTCCCTCTCTTGACACCAAGAGGCACACTTTGCACATTTCCCTTCCCTTGCCAAGTGCCATGTGCGCTCAGGGCCCCTGTACTTGCTGTTCCCTTGACCTAGAACACTCTTCCCCAGATGTTCCCTGGGATTTCACATCCAAGCTTAAACGTCCCTGCTCCGATGCTGCCTGGGCCACTGTACAGGACAGCTGCACTACAGGTTGTTTGTTGTTCTTTACACCATCACTTTCCCTGGATCTCACAGTCAACTGTATGTGTGTTCGTTGTCTCCCAGTGAGAGAGAGGTAAGATACACGAAAAAGCTAACAAAAGCTGGACGAAATTTAATTCTAAATATATAATCAAATTCATGAAATTGACTTAAATAAGTGAGATATTCTTTGCAAAACAATCTTCAAAGTAGGCGAGACTTTAATATTTTCCCACTCCACTCTGTGGGTGAGGGAAGTCTGCCTCCCAAGGCGGAATGAGGTATTGCACCCAGCCCAGGTGTTGCCTGAAGCAGGAGGAACAGACACACAGGGTATGAACCATTTTGTACCTAGAAGATGGAGAAGGAAAAGAGAAGCAACACGAGGAGGAGGAAGGGAAGGAAAAAAAGGAGGAGGAGGAGGAGGATGGGGACACAGTGAACCACCCTAATAATGAAACAAAACGGCTCACAATATTGTAATTAGCTTTTCTTTTTTTGAACAAGCACGTCTACATTAATTGAAACTACTGTCATGTGCCAGTATTTCTGTTCCAAAGTCGTTCTGGGTTCTAAAAGCTGTGTCTCCTGGATTTTACAAACAGATCACAGCCTGGCTGGGTTCTGGGTGTTTCTCGCTGTGGTTTCCTGGCCCAGCACCAGGTTCATCCTGTGACTCCTCCCCTCTCTGGGGGGAGGGGTTACGTGGCCACCAGGAGCATAAAAGGAGGAGCTCAGGGCCCTCAGCTCCAAAGTGAGTCCCTTCCTCGCTGCCACACCGCATTCACCAGCCCACAGCCACTGCTGCACCATGAAGCTGCTGACCGTCCTCATGCTGATCGCCCTCCCCATCACCTGCTTTGCAGGTGAGCACTGACACGGAGGGCGGGCTTCGCTTTGCACGGTGTTGTCAGGGCCCCTGTGGACGACCTCCTGTTCCCCACAGCCCAGCACACAGCCTCTCATTTCTCCAGGGTCCTCGTTTTCATGTGTTTGGCTTCTCTGGGCTGTGGAAGCCAGGAAGGGGGTGCAAGGAGGCAGATGTTTCAGGGCTTGAAGGAAATCCCAGATCCTGAGTTTACTCTCCTAGATGTGAGAACTCAAGACCGTTGACCATAATCTTTCTGAATGTGCGTCTCTCCTGGGATGTAAGATGACAAACACCCTAGCTGTGCCCATAAAGGAATTCATACCTCTGTAAGTGAGCCCACTTTTGCATGCTTTCTTCCCAGGTTCTGGCTGCCCGCTCCTTGAGGAACTGATAGATGATACAATCTCTCCTGACGTGGGCGTTGATCAATACCTCAAGAATTATTAAGAGTTGATAGATGATGAACCCACTGAAAATGCCCTAAAGGAAATGAAGCAATATTTTCTTAGCCAGGATGGTAAAACTGTGGACAACCTAAAAGTGATTGTGGTAATTTCGATTTCTTCTTTAAGTGTTTTGAACCCACTGGACAGGGCCAGCAGGCTCTACGTTTGTCACTAATTATGCCAAAGCAAGTGTCGACCATGCTTTATTTCCCCGACTTTCATTGTTGGTGAGTGTGAATAACACTGTCACACCAAGAAAGCCATCCAAGGTTCAGTGCTGCTCTGTCTCTTTATTTTGTGGAATCTTTAGTGAGTGATAAATGAAAAGCACCTAGAGGGGAAAAAAGCTTGGGCAAAAACTCCCCGAATAGTCAGCTTAGAAAATATCTGATTCTTAAGAAGACCTTCCTTCACTTGTACAAGTGATCTGAATAACAAATTTTTCTTGTTTGTAGATCAAATAGTCAAACATTTTAAACTTTATAATAGAGTCCAGAGAATTCGTTTTAAGGATTATTCCACACATCTTATCCACACAATCTAAAGTGCCCTTTCAAGCAATCGACATTTGTTAGTATAAAAGACTGAATCCCTGGCCATTAATTAAAGGCCCATGAATGACACGTGCAGATCGTGGGCATGAACCCACCACGGTGAGGGAATTGTTTAAAACAAAATCAGTAGTTTAACAATGAGATAATCTTTCTAATCATAATAGATTGGATTCGTTTTTATGTAGAGATTTTCTGTATCCTAATGTAACAATTAACACACCCCAGGGTAGACAATTTAGAAGTATTGCCAAAGCACAAACATATAAGTGTACGTCACTAAGAAGATTCTGAAACAGGGAGCAACAGGAAACAACCTTGAAGACATGATAAAAAAAAAAAAAAAAGCCAGTCACAAAATACACATAGAGCATGACTCCACTTCTATCAGTTTTCTAGAATAGCCGATGACTTGGAAACAGAAGGCAGAGTAATGGATTCCAGGGCTGGGTGGTGAGGAAATTAGGAGTGTTTAACGGGTGTGGATTGCACTTTAGCCAGATGCAAACGCCCTGTGGTCTGGTTGCTCTGCAAAGGGGATATTCTTAACACTACTGAACTGTATATTGAAAGTGGTGAAAATGGTATTATTTATGTCATGTGTTGTTTTTTTTTGTGTTTTTTTAAATTAAATTTATTGGGGTGACAATTGTTAGTAAAATTACATAGATTTCAGGTGTACAATTCTGTATTACATCATCTATAAATCCCATTGTGTGTTCATCACCCAGAGTCAGTTCTCCTTCCATCACCATATATTCGATCCCCCTTACCCTCATCTCCCATCCCCCACCCCCCGCCCCCCTTACCCTCTGGCAACCACTATGTGTTTTTAAAATAATTGCATTTTTTAAAAAATGGAACGACTGCTGTATAGGAATAATTTCCATAAAAACCTAGATTAGGGGCTGCCGGATAGTTCAGTTGGTGAGAGCGCGAGCTCTCAACAACAAGGTTGCCAGTTCAATTCACAGATGGGATGGTGGGCTGCGCCCCCTGCAACTAAAGATTGAAAATGGCAACTAGACTTGGAGCTGAGCTGCACCCTCCACAAATAGATTAAAGGATATGACTTGGAGCTAATAGGCCCTGAAGGAACACACTGTTCCCCATATTCCCTAATAAAAATTTTAAAACAATACCTAGATTACACAAATCAGTCGGAGTGCACATCTCCGATATTTTGTGGCCCACAAAGGATACGATGGAGGTATCAGACTGTGTTCTGTATTTCTAACATGTAAGGTCATACAGGAGCTCTAAAACTTCATATGTCATCATATTTGAGCTGACATATTGAAAACTGGTAACACTGCATAATTTTGTTAGATACATTATTTCAAAGAACAGGAAACGTGCAGGTAAAATTATTAAAGTGTCCCCTGGGGCTGCGGTTGGAGAGACCTGGAAATAGCAGTCCTCTTAGCTATCAATTAATGTCTCCTGAACAATAGAATAAATGATGAGATAATCCTGATTTTACTTCCAGCGCTATCTTTCTTGAATGTCAGATGTGTGTAGACAAATGCAAGAAAACAATGAGAAGAAATGTTTGGTTTTCCAGAGTTTCCTCTTATGAGGAATTGGAATGGAGGTGATATCTCTGTTTTGTTTTCCAGGACACAATATATAGCAGTGGCTGGTGTGCTGACTATTAAATTTCCATAAACCTTCGGCTCAGACGACTACAGAGAATGATCATAACGGAGTGTCTATTGGTAGAAACCACAACTTATGTTTCTTTTTTTTGTCTTTTGATCTGCAAACGGCAAGACAATTGTTGAAACCTCAAATACATTTTCATTTCAATAAAGTATCTGCAAACCTAAAGTTCTTTTCTTGTGATCTGATGAAAATGGAGGCTTTAGAGAGACTCACACCACACACACGTGTGCTCGCACACAGGCACACACACTCACACATTATTCATGAAGAGCTCACGGTGCAGGACTGCAGACTCTGAGCAGCACGCTGTTCCTCACCACCTGTAGCCCAACATCGACCCTTCTCTGGAAAGTGATTTTCCTCCCCTCTTACTCCCATCTCCGGGACGATCTCTGCCTTGCTCAGGCCCAAGGTCCTGGTGGCTGCGACAATCTCAAGTTCCCAAATGTCCTTCAGTCCTTGTGTCCATGCTGAGCCCTGCTCACCATGGCCGGGCTCTCTGTGTCCCTGGCCCGAGTGTGCAGGGAGGGGAACAGCCAGCGAGAAAGGGGGCTCAGGCAGGGCAGGGATGAATCCTGTCTGCATCCTAAGATTGGATCTATATCCTCAACTGGATTGTTAAAATCTTTCATTACAAAGTTACTTAGTATACTCCTCTGCGCCATAACCCCAAATCTCAGGAAAAACACTTGTTTGTCTGTGTTCCCATGAGTGTGGTCATTTTGTGCTAATCAATGAACAGGACCCATACACACCTGCTTCATCCCTTTCACACCCTCAGATCTATCACTTCTCTATCCCTCGTGCGCTGTTAGGTAAGATTCCATGATTATGGTTTCCTTCCTTTATCATAATCCTCATACAATCTTGACCCTTAGCGGCACACAAGTCCTTCTGGGTGCCCTATTGCGTTGAGCCTCAAGGTGACTGGGATTGTTGGCTCCCCTCACAGAGAAGGCTTTGCTCCCCAATTGAAGGGAATCATTCACATGCTTCCCGCACGCAGGGCTTCAGGTCCATCTCCCTCCCCCACATTTCACAGTCATCTCTGTACCCAGAGCGTAAATATATGACACAATATAAGTCAGTTCATGCTGGAGCTTCCGTTTCATGGCTAATGGTTCTTTTGTAGAATCTGGACTCTGGACTCCATCTTCTCTTCAATTCCATTGCCATGTCCTCATTATCTCCGACCTTGTCTTCCCAGGAAGCCGTTTCCCTCACTGTCCATCCTTTGACTGTGTCCTCCTGTGACCAATTCTTACAATCATGGTCATTCACTCACGAACTTCTTGTTGGACACACATTTAGTACCAAGCACTGCTCTTGGCATCAGGATACATCAGTGAGGAAAACAGACAAAAATCTCCTCCCTCGGATGCTAACATTTTATCGAGCGGAGAGAAATAAAAATGAAATAAAGAGGTGAATTAAAAAATATATTAGGAGGTGATAAATACCACAGAGGAAAATAAGAACAGGAGGAAGGTTGGGGGCGTCATTTCAATTAGGACGGACAGGGAAGGGCTCACAAAAGTCGTCATGTTTCAGCCCAGACCTGAAGGAGGTGAGGGAGAGAGTGTGAAGGAGAGAGTCTGGGAGATGAGTATTCCAGGAGGAAAGACACTCCAAGGTGTGGTCGTAGAACTCTCTTTGCTTTTTAATAAATAGTTGTCATCATAAATTACTCTAGGGACCAATATTCCAGGAAACAACAAATTAAGTTTCTGTTGGCCAACCTATGCGAGATGTAAATGGTGGTGGTTCTGAATACTATTCCGCATCTGAGTCACCTAGAGGTCTTGCTAAGACAGCTTGTTGGTCCCACCCTTTTCTTTCTCATTGGAAGATCTGTGTTGAGGACCAAGAAGTTGTGTTCAAATAAGCTCCCAGGTAATGCTGACGATGCTGGTTTGGAAGGAACATATTTTGAGAAGCAGTGATCTGGGGTAACCAGCTGATCTCCCCAAGATGTGTCCTGCGAGGCTGAGGTTTTGGCCCCCAAAACAAGGATGGGACTTGGGGGATGTAAATGGACTAAAGAAACCACTCCTACTTATCTCCATGCTTGAAGCTCAGCAGAGCCGAAAATATATATTTTCTTCCACATGGAGTGTGTCCCCAAACTGTAGATTGTATCCCAATGCTATCTGGACAGGATTTGAAGCATTGTGAACTGCATGAATAGGGCAGGGCACGCAGGAAAAATGTTATCAAAGTTCAGGAGTAAACCAGTCATTTCTTGTATTTTCCTTCCTTCTTCTTAGATTTTGAACCAAAAGAGTAAACATAGGACGATCATTTCATGGCAAGAGTTGGTAACAAGATGAAGGAAACAATGTCTGATGTCCGTCAGCCTCTCCCATGTCATGGGCCTCCCTTGGCAGCTCACAGCTTGTAGCAAGAAGTGTGAGCCCGCGTTAGGTGGATGAGGGCTGCTGGCAGGTGGTCTGTGGAAGCAGCGAGTAGTAGTCCCTCAGCTTACAATTCCTTGGAGGACCCTCATGGCAGAAATCTCCTAGCATCACCATGCACTACGACAAGGGAAGAAAGAATAAAGTGGGTCTGGGATTGATAACATAGAGTACAGTGGTATTTTGAGTTTGGTACAGATTCTCACAACTTTGGGTGAACCCCTGACAGACACAATTTTGATATTTCTTAATTATGTAATGTAAAATGTTATTGGTGACTGCATCTCTTTGTGAGCAGAAAGAGGCTTTCATTTTATATATCCGTGGATAACATCACTTATTACTAAAATGAGGAAATTTTGTTCATGTTTTCCACCTTAAGCATGTAAATTCTCAAAACACTTGTCACATGAATGTGCAGATACAAACAGAATGAGTTTGTAGTGGTTGTGTCACCTGATTCTTTGAATTCCTCTCAGCTATAGGGTAAATACGATGTCACTACAATTTATCACTCTAAATTATTTTTAATAATTCATAATCCACAGCTAAATTAGGTCCTCTTTTGATTTTATAAAGGCAGATGAGTAGAAATCACTTTCTATTGAAACATTTCCTGTACCACAGTATACTTAAATTCTTTTTTGAAGTCTGGAGAATTGTAGATGCAGAGTCAGTGGTCCGTATGGAGATTCTGATGAGGAACGGTTCATCTCTGTGTTTGGTACATCAGAGCAGGAGTGATTATGAAAGTGGAGGCTAGAAACGAGGGTCAGTGAGAGCCGACGTATGTATGGGGTAAAGTATATTGGATGTTACCATCTAGAAGTGGTTCCTTAAAAGTTTTTACCCCCCTGGCATGGGTTGACCAGATTGAAGACCAAAGGCCAGAAGAATTCCTGGGATGTCAACCTGAGCCAGAAAGGACATGTGTGACCAGCACATCCTGCTGAGGACAGGAGTCCAGAGACCCTGTGTGCCTGGGGGAAGTGGTTCCTATCTCCACCCATCAGCCTCCTTAGCCTTAGTTCCAAAATCCAGTATTTAGGATCTTAAAATCACAATGACAGTGACTCAGTCATGATCATAAAACGGTAAATTAAGTGATTGAAAAGTAGTGATCTTATCTTAACTGAGAGAAATTCCTATGGAACCAGAACCAATACAGAAGCACACTCAGTTAGCTTTCAGGATAAATAAGCATTCCTCGTTGGCAGAGACAGACTCTCTGATATTTGACTTTCTGTTTGAGGTGATTTGTTCTGTTTGACTTAGTATTTATTTTTGCTTGTTTACATAAGTGTAATCACTGACATTTACCTCCCGACACTGTGCTGAGCATGTGCTCTGACCGCACATGGTCAGGACGTGTCATTGACAGGCCTCTGGGAACAGTCTGCTCCAGTCAAGGTAACAATCATTTAGAATGTCCATCAGGGAGGAGTGTGTCATCAGTGAGATTGTTTAGAAACACTGGCTCCTAGTGATAATGTAAAGCAGTTCACTTTTATCCCATTTTGTTATCCTTTGTAGATTCTCCCAGTCAGTGCACCATTCTGTGCCCATACCCTGTGGAGGTTCATCAAGAATCATGTGAGCTGAAGCAGCGCTACTCGCTGCTTTCACAGACCACCTGCCATCAGCCCTCGTCCACCTAACGCGGGCTCACACTTCTTGCTACAAACAGTGAGCTGCCAAGGGAGGCCCATGATGTGGAAAAGGCTGCTGGACATCAGACATTGTTTCCTTTATCTTGTTCACCAACTCTTGCCATGAAGCAACGGTCCTATGTCATCCCTTTGGTTCAAAACCTAAGAAGAAGAAGAAGGAAGGAAAATACCCAAAATGACTGGTTTACTCCTGAACTTCCATAACACTTTTCTTGTGTGTCCCGCCCTATGCATGCAGCTCATAATGCTTGGAATCACTGTGACACAACCTAGAGTTTGGGGACAAACTCCAAATGAAAGGGAATGTACAGTTTCTGCTCTGCTGAGCTTCAAATATGGCGATAAGTAGGAGTGGTTTCTTTAGACCATTTACATCCCCCATGACCCTTCCTTGTTTTTGGGGCCAAACACTCAGACTCACAAGACATATCTTGGATAGTTCGGCAGGTGGCCCCATTACACTGTTTCTCAAAATATGTTCCTCCCAAACCAGCAACGTCTGCATCACCTGGGAGCTTGTTTGAAATGAAATTTCTTGGACCTCAATGCAGATCTGCTGATGGGAAACTCAAGGGCTATCTTAGCAAGACCTGTAGGTGACTTGAATGCAGGCTACATTTCAGAACCACTACCTTTTAGCATCTCGCATATGTTGGCCAACAGAACCTTAATTTGTTGTTTCCTGGAATATTGGTCGGTAGAATAATTTATGATGACGCCTATTTATGTAAAAGCTAAAGAGAGCTCTAGGACCAGACCCTGGAGTGTCCTTCCTCCTGGAATACTCATCTCCCAGACGCCTCGCACTCTCTCCCTCACCTCCTTCAGGTTTAGGTTTAAATGTTGCGAGGGTGCAGCTCACAGTGGCCCATGCTGGGATCGAACGGGCCACCTTGGTGTTACCAGCACCACACTCTCACCAACTGACCTAACCAGCCACCCCCTATACTATTTAATTTACCTCTTTATTTGGTTTATTGTTTCTCTCCCTTAGATCAAATAGAAGCATCCTGAGGGAAGGGATTTTTGTCTGTTCTCCTCACTGATGTATCCCAATGCCAAGAGTAGTGCTGACACAAAATGTGTGTCCAAGAAGAAGTTCATGAGTGAATGACCATGATTGTAAGAACTGGTCACGGGGACGACCCACTCAAAGGATCGTCATGAGGGAAACGTTGCAATGGAATTGAAGAGAAGGTGGATTCCAGAGTCCAGATTCTACAAAAGAACCATTAGCCAAGACATGGAAGCTGCAGCATGATCTGACTTACATTGTGTGATACATGTACTCTGTGGGGTACAGCGATTACTGTGAAAGGTGGGGGAGTGAGATGGACCCGAGCCCTGGGGGCTGGAAGCATGTGAATGATTTCCTTGAATTGCTGTGCAAAGCCTTCTCTATGAGGGGATGCAATGATCTCAGTGACCCTGAGGCTCAAAGCAACATAGCTCCCAGAAGAACTTGTGGGCACTAAGGATCAAGACTGTATGAGCCTTATGATAAAGGAAGGACCATGATTATGGAATTTTACCGCACAGCCCACAAGGAGTGGAGAACAGCTAGATCTGGGGGTGTTAAAGTGATAAAACAGGTGTGTATGCATGTATTCATTGGTTTGCACCGAAACAATCACACTCACGAGAGCACAGAGTGTTTCCTGAGGTTTGGGCTCATGGGCACAGAAGGCTGGGACGCCATGCAGTTGATGCTCAGTACCTTTGTGAAGGTGGGGAGTCCTAGGAGAGGGGCCCCTCGCCCAGTGCTCTCTCCTGTGTTAATGACCGTGATCCCCACCCTTGTTCTATGTAACACCTTGATGACTTACACAACTTCTGTTCATCCTTTAAGCCTCCATCAACCGACATCCTGCTTAGCAGCCCGAATTGGACCTTCCTGACCCATCATGAACCGTCATGTTCACTTGCCTTCGAGCACCTCGCTTTGCCATATCCAAGAGTTTACCAGGGCGTGTGACTTAGGTAGAGAAAGACGCAGACACAATTGTGGTATCAAAACACTCGAGAAATGAAGCAGCAGGAGATTAAATGGCTTGAAAGGTTTGACTCCTTTCGCAGTCTTTATCTAAGGCCTAAAGGTATGGGAATAGAGTCCCAGAGAGCAGTTTCCAGGTTCTCAGCCTCACATGGCAAGGTGCTGGCTCGGTTTTTAGATGGCCATGTGCTATGGCTGGGTGGCCATCAGCTCTTAGCGGTTAGCCATTAGCCACTAATATAACTGCTGTGGCTACGTTGTTGTTGGTTGGTTCGCAGAGAAGTAGACGGCGGATTGTGGATTGTGTGGCTCCTGCTTCCTGTGTCACCTAGCCCCCAGCGACACTATAGTGGAATGACTCCCCTTCTATGGCTCCGATGGTGTTCCTTTTGGGCCTCACCATATCCTGCATTCTTGTGTGGGGAGCGGGAGCTGAGTCCCTGCATGACACAGGGTTCATGGGAGATGCTCCAAGAAAGTGCTTGGAGAATTCAAGTGAACTAAAGAAAGCAGGCCAGTCACCACATTTGAACCTCAGCAAAGCATTGAGAAACAATCTCCCCCATTCCAGATGTGTTTGCCCTACCGCGAGGAAGACCATTTTACTAAAGACCCTTTCTCGCCTCCCCTCCAAATAAATGGCTTTGTGTGGGTTTAAATCTCACTGATGTTACCAAAAACGGACCTAATTTAACAAGAGCCTCTCTTTCTGCTTCCTTACATCGCCTCCATTCTGCACATCGTAAGAGGAGAAAGCTTGGTATCTTCACCCTTCTTTGTTGCTGCAGTAGCATAGATTGTTTGCTGAATCAATAGAGCATTAATAGAATCAATTTGCAGAGTCAGTTCAGCTGGGAGAAATTGGGGAATTGCATTCTCCACTTAGGGATGGCTCATCTTCTTGACTGAACTCATGGTCCTAGAGAGTCAATAAAAACTGGGACTCTGATCCCTGCTCTTTCTTGTAGGGAAGGGAGACAAAAGAGATGGAGTATCAAATCCCCAAAGACAATTTGAGGTCAGTTCCAGAGAGGATTCCAGCACATGGGTACAAAGAACCATGGAACTGAGGTGGAAGGAACTAGTCCTGAGCACCTGCAAATGGCTTCAGCCAACCCGGGCTTCTCCTGGTTGCAGTTTCGCCCCTTCCCCAGAAGTCCATGTTGCTCACTACCCAGCATGCAGTGAGATCAGGTCTTCCTCTGTCTTGACCTGTGCCAAGTTGTTGAAGGCTGACGGCTACTCTAGCATAGATGCTTTCTCTATTTATCTTGTGTCATGCCTCCCAAGAAGCCACCCCGAATGCCCCCAGTGAGGTGCACATTTTCCATGCTTCCATAATTTGTTAGGCAGGGCCATTGCTGGGCTGCTGTGGGTACTACAGACACCGCTTCTCCAAACACTGGAAGCAGTGATGTCAAAGCTGAGAAAACAGGACTTCTGCTCTGTTCCTATTTTGCACTCTTCCATCACTGCCTTCCATTGGAGGAAGTAGCAAGATGGCAGCTGGCAAGAGAATCGGGATACGTAACTCGCAGACCTTCGGTTCTAGCAATAGAGACAAAGAAACTCTGAACTAAGGAAATATAGACCCTATCTGGTCCACAGTGATTTAATCTAAAGATGGCTTGTTTTTTTTCTTTTTCTTTCTTCTTTTTAAAGAATTTTTTAATATTAGTTTCAGGTGTACAAAACATCATAATGATTAGACATTTATACCCCTCACTAAATGATACCTCCCCAAGTCTACTACCCTCTGACATGGAATAAAGCTGTTACAATACCACTGACTATGTTACAGAGGCTTGTCTGTATTTTGCAGCCTGATGGAGGTTATTTTTCTTACTCATAGAAAAATTAATAGCTGGTAAAAGATAATAGCTTACGCCATGATAAAGATGACTTAATTAGCATAATATTTATAATCATGAACTAACCAATACATAGGCTTTATTGGTCAATAGCTGTGTATTAGGCAATGCTAGGTAAGGAGGATTCCTGTAAGGTCTTACGTCTCACGACTTACACACTAAAAGTGGCAGATCTACAATCAGAGAGATTTAGAGACGATACTAAGGCTACGTGCACATCAGTATTAGATTGCAATGAGGAGTAATGAGGACCAACATCCACAAGGAACAGAAGACTTTAATTGTCTACTTCACTATCAAAGGCTATTCAAGAAGAAAGGTCTTTATGGTGAGCAAAGTATAGTTCAGCATGGTAAATATTCCTGAAGAACCGACAGTGTACGTTAGCTCTTCAATTTCCTGGTCCGTCTCACAAGCCCAGAGTTGTTTTTGGCCTCTTTCTCTATGCAGTGCCTCCAGTACCTAAACAACTTCCTTCTTCCTGTCACAGATGCCACAGAATACTGCTTTTCTTCTGTAGCGTGAAGACATAGACAATCTGCTTATTCCATCGTCGTAAATGGCACCTTTGTGTGCAGAGGACTCAAACTCCAATATTTGGGAGGTACCTTTGATGGGGTTGTGACATGCTGTCCTCAAGCTTCTCATTCACATCTGGGGCTGACTTACAATGAGGAGCATGGACCTCAACGGTGGGCCCGCTGACCTAACTGGCTGTGGGGATGGTCAGGAAGAGTTGTGAGGGCGTGGCCTTCATTGCTGTGAGGAAGTTCTCCCTTTGGAATTGTTTAATGTAACATGGTTCCCCAGGTAGAACACATGTATTGTCACAGAGCTTCAACTTGGCCGGGTAGCTTTGACTCCTGATGTAAAGGAGCTTGGGCTGAAGGAGAGTCCTTGACACTAAGTGTCTTCTACGGGTAGAAGAAAATCACTGGGGGCCTCCCTGAAAATCTCATGGGCCTGTGACAATGTCATGTGTACAGTGTCCCACAGCTCCTTCGAATGCAGCCTGCATATTGACTGTGACATTGAGAGGGCTTGTGGCCACTTTGACTTGTTCCTTATAATTTATTCAGTCCTTGATTTACCACTGGATTTGTGGGTGACTATGTCATATCCCTGGGATTGGAGTGGGATACTTGGTTGTAAGTTGACGTGTAAGACTTTGCGTATCTGTTGGAAATTTTGTCTCATAAATTCAGATTCTATGTCTTAGTCTTTTTTCTTTAATAGAATACCCCAAAGAGACTGTAAACTGGAGCAAAGGGAGTGACACGTCAATCATCGGTGGATCTGCATAAATGTGTACAGGTGTCCTTTGAGTTTATAGAGCGTTGCAACATTTCTGTAACTTGGAAGCTTTTTTCGAATTCAAAGTGAAAAATTGTATTGCTGAGGGTAAATGTATTTGTATTGAAGAAATCATCACAAATGATTTGTAGAAGAACCAGGCCATCCAGGGAGAGTCCAAGGTATGGCTGGGTCACATGACAACCCCCGTGATGGGTTCACCTTGGGATAAAATCAATGGTGAAGGGTCTTCACACTCCATGTTGTGTCTGAAATGGCACGTGGACTGGATCCCCAGCATTAGGAAAGGCACAAGTAGGGCACTGCACACAGTGAGTAATTATTGGAAAATTCTGGAGCAAACCAAGCTGCTTTTCTTCTTCCTTCTTTTCCATATGTACGACACAGAAAGAGATTTAATCATCATAGGACAACTGAGTTATGAGTTGGCCAAGAGTTGACCAACAGGTGAAGGAAACAATCTCTGATGCCGCCGGCCTATCCATGTCGTGGGCCTCCCGTTGCAGCTCATGCTTGTAGCAAGAGGTGTGAGTCCATGTTGGGTGTACGAGGGCTGCTCGCAGGTGGTCTGGGGAGTAGAGAGAAGTGGCTCCATCAGCCCACAAGTTTCCCTGAGGAGCTCAGAGCACAAATCTCGTGGGCTCACGCCTGCACAATGTCAATGTAAGAAGTAATAACATGGCTTATGCAGTTTGTGAGATAAGGTACATTGGTGATTTTGATACCATCAGAGATGCTCACAGCTTTGGATAAATATATGTGTATATATATATATATATATATATATATATATATATATATATATACACAAATGTATATGTATATATACATATATACATGTATAAATTTCAATTTTTGATGCTTCTTAAATATTTGAAGTAACATGTTATTGGTAAATACATCTCTTAAGAGATGAATGAGCCGTCCTTGATTTTATATATCCACTGATAATATTACCTAATGTTAAAAGGAGGCACTTTTTGTCTCATTTTTCATCTTTATAGATGTAAACTGAAAATACTTGAACATGATTGTGCAGATGTGACAAGAATGAGTTTGTGGTAGCCATGTCACATGATTCTTTGGATTCCTTTGGTTATGGGTGAAAAATGACATTGTGATCTGTCACTCAAAATTATTTTTAATGATTAGCTGCTATGGCTACTTTAGGTCCTACTTTGATTTTATTCAAGGCAAGGAATCAGAAACCACTCTCTGTACAAAAAATGTTGTGTACCTCAAAATATTAGTTGGGGAGTCTACGGATTTTACACACAGAGTCAATGCTGTGTAAGACGTGATGGGTGATGTGTACACTTTCCGTCTTTGGAAATGGGAACAAGAATGTTTCTGAGAGAGGAGGTGGGAAATGAGAACCAGAGTAACAAGATGAGACATATTATATAAAACTATACGTGGTCATGAAGATCCAGAAGTGATGTCCTCCATGTTTCCAACCCCCATACGTGTTAACCAGTCAGACTTAGCCCTGGAGAAGCCCTGGGATTCCACCTCAGCCAAAAGGATGTTTGTCCCCAGTGCATCCTGCTGAGGACAGGAGACCAGAGGCCCTGTGCCTCGGGATGAATAACACCTCCCCCCACCTACCACCTTCCTCTACCCTTAGTTCCAATATTCAGTATTTAGGATTTGAAAATCACAGTAACAGTCACTTACATGTGATCACAAAACAAAAATGAGATGATTGAAAAGTAACTATCTCATTTTTCTCTCTTAACTGAGAGAAAACTCAACAGAACCACAGCCAAATTCAGAAGCACACTTTGTTAGCCCTTAGGATAAATAAACATTCCTCATTGGCTGAGTCGGTTAGACTCAGTTTGATATTTGTCTTTGGGAATGAGGTGCTTTATTCTGTATGACTATTACCTACTCTTTCTCCTTTTTGTTGCATAATTGTCGTGGCTGACATTTACTGCCAGACCCTGTGACGAGCATTGTTCCTGTATTAAGTCCTTTATCCTAACACACATCCTGTGACACAGGCTATTATTATCTCCCTTATTTTACAGGTGAGGAAACTGAGGCAGGGAGGGTCGGAACCTTGCTAAGACCCCACATGTGGAAAGTTCCAGAGCTGAGCTTAAACCCAGATAGTCTGGCCCTAAATACGGGCTCTTCCTCACGGCTCAAAATGAATCCATTCTAATTGTGAAAGATGAAAACAGCACTTCAGATTCAAAACACAGTGTTACACAGCCTGATTGGGATTCTTATGTGGCCTGGAGTGAAACTAGAATAATTGAGAACAGTTGACATCATTAAGTTTTCTACTATTTCCTTCAGGAACAAGGTGTGTGCCCTGGTGATCTTAGATTCCTAGTGACATCTCTGAGTAGATACCTTGGTTTTACCATCAAGCTCTGCGTGTTTCACTTGTGTAAACTGCAACATACTTTTGTTGTGCTACTGTCCCTGTGGCCAATGGTGTCATTTCCCCGTTGCATCATGTCAGGGGGACACAGGATGATGGGAAAGCGATGGTTGCTTCTGTGCTGATCTCGTAGGCAGCTCCACAGTGAGCTTTCATCTGTTCTAACAGTCGTTTCCAGTAGATTCTCTTAAATTTCTCTGATAGTTCATCAATCTATTACACATATCATGACCAATTGATTGATTCATTTCTTATACTAATTTGCCCCCATTGTTTGAAGAGAATGTTCTCAACTAGATGTTTGCCTTTGTATTTTAATAGTCTTTATTATTTACAGCAGTTTTAGGTTCACACAAAATTTGAGCAGAGAATAAAGGGAGTTCCCATATGCCATTTATGTCCGGACAGGAACAGCCTTCCCCACTGTCAGCTCCATCAGCACCATACACGGGGAACAATGTTACCAAGGAGTATAATGGCTGGATTATATGGTAAAATGCTGTGCAGGTAGCAAGAAATGGCCTAACTGTCCTCCAAAGTCGCTGCACCATTTTGCATTCCCACCAGCAATGAACGAGAGTTCCTGTTCTCCCCAATTCTCCCGAGCATTTCTTGCTGTCAGTAAATAATCTTTTTAAACAGAAAGAAGAAAAAGGACTTGAAGAGAGACAGATGAAGGAAATGGGATGAGTCATCAACTAGAGAATTCAATTGATTCAGAAAGTGAGATGCAAGCACTGAGATAGAATTGAACTGTCATCCACCTCCATTCCATGGACACGTCACCACTGCCAGACACTCCGACTGAAAGTACCACTTTGTATGTTACCATCGCATACCACCAGTGCCTGAGCTGGGCCTACTGGCATCCAGACTGTACAAGTTTGAGCAAGTTTCTTACTTTCTGCAAGTTAGTTGATCAACTGTTGTAACGGAGAAGGTAATAGCTATCGATCTGTAGCTGTGACTGAATATGACAAATTATGTTTGCACATTGCATGACCATAGTTAGCAATAAAAATATTGCTGCACTTCTCATTTTCACTATTTTTTTGAGCTTCAGAAGGTTTGTAACCCAAAGGACCTGTATGAAGGATGCATCACAATGGTCTGTTTCCAGATGTAATGAGCTCACTGTTAATTTGCTGAGTTGATGTTTATTACAATTCTATTTTCCCTCCTCTCAGGCCCTGGTCACCATCATTCTACTGTCTGTTTCTATGAATTTGACTACTTTACATATCTCATGGAAAGGAATCATACAATGGTGTTTTCTGTGACTGATTTATTGTACATATTGCCTTGTCCTCACAGTTCATCCGTGTTGTAGTATGTGACAGGATTTCCTCACTTTAAAAGGCTGAACCGCATTCCATTACACGTATGTACTGCACTCTGCTTATCCATCATCTGTCCCTAACATTTGGGCTACATCCACCTTTTGGCTGTTCTGAATAATGCTGCTATGAACATGGGTGTGCAAATATGTGTTGAGACCCAGCTTTCAATTCTCTTGTGTCTGTATTCAGAGGGGGCCTGATCGATCACATTGTGATTCTAGTTTTAAGTTTGAAGGCATTTCAGACTCTTTCCATGGTGGCTGCTCCATTTCACATGCCCACCAAAGACGCACAAGTGCTCCTATGTCTCCACATCCTTGCCAACACTCGAAATTTGAATTTGAATTTTTGTATTGTTGCCATGACACTGAATGTAAAACACCCATGTGATTTTGACTTCACGTCTGAATAACAGCAAGAAAACACCAGGGCAAAACTCTAGGTGTGTCTGACCTCAGCCATCCACTCTGCCTGCATTGCCCACAGATACAAAGGAAACTGCTTGCTGTGGCCCATGCTGTCTCTCCAGGCACAAAGCCCTCCCTCCCCCACCAGGCGTCCTGTACGTCTCAGGGTAACCTGGGTCCTGTGTTCCCAACAAGCCACGTGGCTTAAGCTGTCTGGTCCCTCACGCTGTTGCCGTGGATCCCTCCTCCCAACATCTCTTCATGTCAAAGCTCTGCCTGTTCTGAGTGGTTGTCAAGCCCGCTGCCCTGTAACAGGCTACTTGCTAATGCCTCTCCTCAGAACTGTCATGGCCCCATCCCCGAATTGTCCATAGAGCACCCGCTTATGGTCGGGGGGGCTGAGACCTGCCCGCTGGGCGCTTCTACTGCTGGGTCCCTGACGACCCGTGTGACCCTCCTATTGGACACGGGAAGTGAACGGGGGCTTCTTTTGATCGGATTAGCACTGACTTGATAGGAAATCTCTCTTGATGTCGTTGGAAACATTCTGTTGGAGAAGGAAGTGCGTTGGCGGAGGTAGTCTCCCTGTTGGCACTGGTTTCTGTTGGGACATGAAACCACCGATTTCTTTCACCATAACCAGATTTAGTGCTTTGTTTATCTGTATTCATTCATTGATTCTGCAAATATTTGATGATCCTTTCTCTGTGCCAATCACGATGGTAAGTAAAATGAGCCTCACCTGACACTGCCCTGCCATTAAAGAGCTAAATTTCATAGGGACCATGATCAATTCACTGATTATTCATTTGTAAAATTACAAACTCAGCTTTTGCTATAAAGGAAAATGCATGATGGCAGGAATGCCTAGCTTTGACCTGTCACAGGGGTATGTGACACGGATGGATGGCATCAGCCTTTAGGAAGAAGGGAGGGCTGGACACCAGGCCTGTGACCTGCCACGTCCTCTGTGGGCAGGACCAGTGAGGCTCACTAGGTATAAATAGCCCTGGGCTCCCAGGCTCCTGAGTCCAGCTCCTGTAATTGCCCATCTTTTGCTAAACCTGAAAACTCAAAGCAAAAGAAACCATGAGGCTGTTCTTCCCTGTCCTGCTGGTCACTCTGGCCTTTTGCTGCTACGAGGGTGAGTATCATTGCTAACCTGACTGGCATCAGCCCTGGTAAGTTACCTGCTCTGAACTACATGACTTATTTGGGAAGGGGGTGAACAGATCCCAATTCAAACCTTTTCCACTTCTTGTGACCCAGTCCCCCAAAGCTCAGGGTTCATATACTCAATTCCCAATACTCTGGAACTTTCATTTTAAAAATAGCGTTGCAGGCACATGTGAGAGTTCTCCATCTGAAGCCTCACTCCGTGTCTGTGATCATGTTCTCAGAAGCCACAGGACAGAATTAAATTGGGATGTGAATCACTGTTCTGCCACTTGACAGCATTGTGACCTTGAACACAATGCTTAGTCTCCAGGTCTCCTCTTACTGGGCTTCACAGCCACCACCAAGAGCAGGTATGACAGTAGAGTAACGTTAAGTAGGTCCAGAGACCAGTTCTAGGTGTCAGTACCCAGTCGTTATCCAGTAGTCATCAGATGTCTCCTGCCCGGGGTCTTTTAGGTGCCAGGTGAGCCCACAGCTGCTGACTCATAGCTTCAGACACACAAAATGTTACAGCTGGAGGGTTTTAGTTCTTAGTTCAAGGAGAGCCAGCATTCTCTGATTCTAAGTAATAAATCTTCCATGGGCTCTGCCAATAAGTAGCACTCTACCCGCAATCCCTGCTCGTCCTCTGAGAGCACGAGCACAACGGGAGCAGAACTAGAGCAATCGCTAGGGACCATCGCCGTTGCTCTGAACTAACTCTAGCCGTCCATCCGACACCATTTTGTGTGTCTCCATGACCTCGATACCGACCGAATCTTTTGGAGTCTTTCTCTTTCATCTGACTTACTGAATGTCCTCTTCCTCCCCGTGTGTCTGATCCTGGTCAGCTGACAGCCTGGTATTGCACTGTCCAGGTGAAGGTGGTTGCAAAGACTGAGGGGATGGAGAACCCAGACCAGGAGAAGGGGTTGCTTCAGGTGTCATCACAATTCACTGGGGTCAAACATAAGTCCGATTTCCCTTCTCCCACCCTCTCTGAGGAATTCTGCACATCACTGCAGAATAAATGAGCCAATCATAGTTTTGTATATAAGCTTCAGCTGTGTTAAACTTATAAGCATATTTTTTATATTTTTAGGTATGTCTGCATCCAATGACATAATCCTATTGTTTAATTTAGTTTCCAAAGAGCAAATTCCAACACTTAACAGTTTTACTCACCTCTTCAGATTATGCCCCTTTCTCTGATCTACGGTAAGATCTGACTCTACAGTTCACCTGAAAGATTGATTACTAAAATCTCCTCTTCCTCAATATCCAAGACAAAAGAAGGTGACACTCTATTGACAGACAAACCTTCAGTTTTGAAATCTAGAGAAAGTGAGTATCATCACAGCAGGAGAATCCTGGAGAGCAGTGTGTGTCCTTTACAAGGAAGCAAAAGTGAACTAGGGATCTGTCAAACTGTTTTCCAGGGCACCCAAATCTGAGGTCTGGCTCTGTGACACTGAAGAAGTCACGACTTCCAGGGTTTGCATGGTTATTGGCAGAATTGTGTGATGAGACCATAAAACCCCTTGGGTTCCTGTCATTTCAAACATCAGAGAGCTGTGGGAAAAAGTGTATTTGCTTATATCAATTGTATTTCTTTTTCATCTGGTACAGCCAATGCAAACACCTGTCCATCCCTTCTTATCCAATTGAAAACCCTCCTAATGGGTACTATGGCAGAGTTCAAGACCATTCTTCAGACATATGATGCACCACCGGAAGCAGTTCAGGCCGAACTGAAAGCGAAGAAATGCACAGATAGTATCCCTGAAGAGTACAGAGTCGAAATTCAAAATTTAGTGGTAAATTCTCTTCTTTCTGCACAGAGGCCTCTGCTCAGTGCACAGCCAGGAGGGAGGGTGGCATCTGCTCTGTGAGGACACAGGTAGTGGAGGCCCCTTCCTCCCTGCTCACGTCTGAGAGGCTGACCGGTGGCCCCAGGGTGAATGAGAACATTACACCTGCTGAGCTGTACTTAGGCTGCACACAGCGTCTGGTAAAATCCCTCTCCTTACATCACCTCCCTGGACGCCAGGTTCCCTCAGTGTCCTCAGGGGCAGGACAACCAGGGGCCCATGGAGCCATGTTGGACGCCCAGAGCTGCCTGCCTCCCTGCCCAGGAGCTGTCGGGGTCTGAGCTCCCCTCACCCAGGGGCACAGGCACTGGGGAATCTCATGGGGAGTGTTGGGAGTGATGAAGGGGAGACAGCGGGAGGGAGGGAACTAGCCCCCGCCTCTGCCCTGATGAACGGTCACTGGCTGGGATCTCTGAGCTTCTGCAGTGCTAAGTCCCAATCGTTATACCTTTGCCCCAGTTTTCCACCACTGATGTAATACCGCCAGTGGGTAGAGCCACTGCCTGGTATGTGTCTTGCTGCCTCATGTGAAGCGGAAACACTTAAATCATGTCTTTATGAAGACATCAGATGTTTAAAGGTGTCTCAGCCCAACTGTTGCTGGAATTAAGTCAGGTTTATGCACATTTCCATGATGCCTGGGTGCTCAGAGCAGAGAGGTTCATGTGCCCTCACGGTGAATTTCCACACCTCCAGGCTGGAAATCTGAAAGCGGAATTCCCAGGCCCCTCCCACCCCTGTCCTGGTCTCTCAACCCCATGTCCACCTCGGAATGAAAAAGCACAGTCCTGGGATCTCAGGCTCAGAGAAAGCAAATCATGGGCTGCTCTTCACCCTCCTCCTCCGTCCATTAGAATCCTGGGTCCCACTCTTGGGTCCCTCGGATTCCCTTTCCCGGGCTCTGGACATGGCTCTTTCCTCACCCACATGGTTTGTTGTAAGTGGACCAGGTCGTCTGACTTCACCTCTCGCACTGCTGTCCTGCCTGGGACCCTCCAATGCCTTTGCTGGTTGAAATATTTCTTCTACATCCTGGTTTTGAGCAACAGCCTTTGCAAATGTATCATGTCCGGGAGCAGCATCACTGACCTACCTGTTCTCTCTTCTCCTATTTCAGATGAAAATAGTGTCCGAATGTGAATCCTAGATCGAAAAGAATCTCACACACAAGGACCTCCGACATTCCATGGTGACCTGATCTTCCCAGAAAATGTAAAGGTTTCAACATTTTGCTTCAATAAATCACTCGCCCTGCACGTCTGTGCGTGTCTTTCTATCATCCAATACTCTCTGGTCTGGATGGGGTGGGTTCATCATGAAGTGGCCGTTGGGTGCTGTCACTAGTACATTTCAGGACCCAGCATCCGGGTACCCATGGAGGCCTGAGGTGCAGGGACCACAAAAGGCAATATTTGCTCAGGACCATCCTGCATTACTTTACAGATTTTCCAGTCGCAGCGCCATGAGTGAAAAGGACAGTTAGGGGTAGAAAGCAACCACAAGGTTCCTGCTCCTGGGCCTGACCTGAGGGATAACCGCAGCCTCATATCTGGCCGGTCACATGGTTCCCAGCCAGCAGCGTCACTGCTGTTCCATCCTCATCATAACCACAAACAACCTGCCTGGTCCTCACCCCTTCACGGTGCTTCAGTGCTAGGATGGTCCCATATCACTTGTTTTCTGTCCCTTCTCAGTTTGCAGTGAATTCAGGATTCAGCCTCCAGCGAGCTCATGTCGCTCTGCACACTCACATTGCTCTTCACGGCCTGCACTGTGCGGCCACTGCTTCACCCCTCATGTCCCTAAAGATGCACAAACAAGCTTCCAGCTGCCATCTGGACAATGCCACTCAAGAAATTGACACTTAACTTCAGAGGGAACATATGAAATCCACACAGTGTCTGCCCCCCACCACTGCCTCTGCCGTGACCACACCCAGGCTCTTGGAGGCGACTCAGAAAACTTGGATACATATCATAGGCCCCCAGACTCATTTCCAGGGTCTGCTGCAACACAGCACACACACTTGGTGGCTAACATTATTTTCTGAAAGTGGGAAGACAAACTATAATATTTGTAACAGTCTGCCCAACTCATAGTATCACGAAGGCCACCCTCACTCTGGAAACTCAAGAAGAAAATCTTCATGGCACTTCCCGCTCGGAAGGCTGCTGACATTCCTGGTCTTGTGCCAACATTACTATAATCAGGGCCCTGTGAGGTGACATTGCGTTCCTCTTTCTGTGTGTGCAAGTCTCCCCGTGCCCTCTTCATGTAAAATATATGAGATGGGATTTGGAGGACACCAGACATTCAGGATTGTGTACCTGACTCAAAATCTATAAATTTATCACCTCTGCGAAGTCTTTCTCTGCTCTGGAGGAAAAATCACAAGTTCCCAGTTTTCAGATGTGGATGTCTTTCGGGGGAGTACTATGACCCTATTGCAGCACATCTCCCTCCGGACATCTAAGAGTCATCTAAGTGCTGCCCCGTCCACTTCCAGAGCCACACTCGGCTCCTGTCCTTTCCCCCCACACAGCCATCATCACGGCCCATTCCTAGTCCTGCCTGGCGGGTGCTAAAGTCTCCCAAGGGGTCTCCTGGGGTCTTCATACCCTTCCCGCAGCACCCCCTACTCATGGACATCACGGTGACCCTCCTAAAACAAATGTGAGTCCGATCTTATGCCTGTGACCCTGAAATACTACACGTCATGTGTTTCTGAATGTGTCAAGCACGAGGACTTATTCTTAGTCCTAAGCCCATTCTCCAATTATAATAGGGATATTTATTCACACTGTGATTGAGAGAATAGAAGATAACAGTTATCTACTATTATCGGTGTCTCAAATTCTTTTACCACAGATGTGTATTCTTAATCACATCAGGAAACATGTGCACTGGAATTGGTCCCTATTTTCTGAAACACATTGCACGTTCAGTTTGCATACTATGCATGGTGCACACACGGAGCTCCTGCAACCCCCGGAGACCCAGGCTGGAATCGCTGGGAGGACCCGGCCCACCATTGGTGTCGCACACAAGGCCTGGCACGACCCGTCCCTGGCATGCCTCCGACCTCTTCTCCCTGCTCACCAGGATTCTGTGCTCAGCCATAGTTGCCTGTGTGCCACTCACTCATGTGTTATGTGGGTCACACCAGTGCACCAGGACACGTGGTGTTCCCTTTGCCTCTGTAACCTTCCCTGCACAGGACAGCTGACAGCCTCATCTGTAAAGTCCCTTTCACGTCTCGTCCTCTGTGAAGCCCTCCTTGACTCTCAACCCTAAAATAAACCTTTATACACAGACGTATGTTTACACCAAATGGCAGACACACAGATACACACTGTTATACACAGACACACCCAGAGACGTGCACAGGCCTGCACATGGACACACACATGCACACAGCCAGGTCATCATCCCTGTGTTAGCACTTTATCTTTCTGGGATATAAGACTCATAAAACAGAGTTGTTTTCAGAACATAAAGGATACATTAATAACATAAAAGAACAGTTATTATTATTATTTTTAAAATACTTAAGAGTACATGTATCGAGCACCCCTATGGGTGGACATTATCCTGGAAGATTTACAGGTTTTGTTTCCTTTGCTTCCCTCTGTCCTTACTAGTTCTCTGGAAGGTGAAAGACTGTTCCCACCATTGCACGTGGGGATGAAGAATTGTCCACCCACTGCTCCTCATTCCTGGTTCTGTGTTACAATCAGCTGGGAAGATTTCACAGGCAAGTCCTTCCAGGCCTCACTCCCGGACAAATATATGGGTATCTCTGTGCGTGGAAGCCATGCAGTCCCCATTTCCTCACCTCTGCCTCCTAAGGGTGCAGACACCCAGCGACTGTGGAGGCCACCACTGAAGTGAAGAGGGGAACAAGACTGTTCACGTATCCACTTCCTGTGAATATATACATATATATTAAATTACAGTTGACGTTCATTATTATTCAGCTTCAGCTTCAGGTGTACAGTGCAGTGGGCATGTACCTACACCATCCATGAAGTGGTCTCCCTAATAAGACCAGTGTCCACAGGAAACACTACAAAATCTTTACAACACCATTGAGTATGTTCCCCAAACTGTCTTTCATATTCTCGTGGCAATCTTGTGGTTACCGATTGTGCTTTCTAATCTTGTCACCTTACCCTTCATCCTCACACCCTCCCACCCCCATCTAGTACCCCTCAGTTTTTCCTCTATGTCTTTGAGACTGTTGCTGATTAGTTCGTTCATTTATTCTGTTCTTTAGATTTCACACATAAGTGAGATCATATTGTATTTCTCTTTCTCTGTCTGACTTATTTCTCTTAGCATAATGTTCTCTAGGTCCATCCATATCATTGCAAATTGAGAGATTTCATTTTTCTTTATGGCTGTGTAATACTCCCTTGTACAAATGTACCACAGTTTCTTAATGCAGTCGTCCACCGATGGGCATTTCGGTTGTTTCCATGTTTTGATTATGGTGTGTAGTGCTGCAATAAACATTAGGGGTGAACGAATTTTTTTGAATTAGAGTTTTGGATTTCTCCAGATAGACACCAAAGAGTGGAATTCCTGGGTCATGACGTAGTTCCATTTCCAGCTTTTTAGATACCTCCATACTGTTTTCCATAGTGGCTGCACCAATCTGCAATCCCACCAACAGTGCACAGGGTTCCCTTTTCTCCACATCCACGCCAGCACTTGTTGTTTGTTGATTTATTGATGATGGCCATTTTGACTGGGGTGAGGTGGTATCTCATTGTGGTTTTTATTTGTATTTCTCTAATAATTAGTGAGGTTGAGCATTTTTCCATATGTCTGTTTGCCATCCGTATGTCCTTTTTAGAAAAAATGTCTCTTCATGTCCTCTGCTCATTTTTTAATTGGGTTGTTTGTTTTTTTGGAGTTGAGTTGAGTGAGTTTTTTTTATAAATTTGTGATATTAACCCCTTATCGGATATATCATTGGCAAATATCATTGGCAAATATCCCATTCAGTGGGATCCCTTTTTGTTTTATTGATGGTTACCATTGCTGGGACAAAAATTTTTAGTTTGATGTAATCCCACATGTTTATTTTTTCTCTTACTTCCCTTGCGCGACGGGATATATCAGTAAAAATCTTACTCTAGGTAGTGTCTATAAAGTTTCTTCCTATATTTTCTTCTAGGAATTTTATGGTTTCAGATCTTACATTTCAGTCTTTAAGCCATTTTGAATTTATTTTTCTATACGGTGTAAGGAGGTGGTCCAATTTCATTTTTTTGCATGTGTCTGTCCAGGTTTCCTAGCACCATTTATTAAATAGACTGTCTTTACCCCACCATAAATTCTTGCTTCCATTGTCGTAGATTAAATGACCATATAGGCGTGGATTTATTTCTGGGCTCTCTATTCTGTTCCATTGCACCATGTGTCTGTTTTTATGCGAGTACCATGCTGTTTTGATTAGTGTAGCCTTGTAGTATAATTTGATGTCAGGTGTCATTATACCTCCCACTTTGTTCTTATTTCTCAAGATTGCCGAGGCTATCCAGGGTCTTTTATGGTCCCATATAAATTTTAGGATTATATGTTCTATTTCTGTGAAAAACGTCATTGGTAGTTTGATAGGAGTTGCATTGATATGTATATTGCCTTAGGCAATGTGGACATTTTAACTATATTAATTATTCCTATCCATGAGCATGGTATGTGTTTCCATCTATTTGTATCTTCTTTACTTTCTGTATTCGGTGTCTTATAATTTCCTGAGTACAGGTCTTTTACTTCTTTGGTTAAATTTATTCCTAAGTATTTTATAGTGTTTGAAGCAATTGTAAATGGGACTGTTTTCTTAATTTCTCCTTCTGATAGTTTATTATTGGTATACACAAATGCAAATGATTTCTGAATATTAATTTTGTATCCTGCTACTTTACTAAATTCATTTAACAGTTCTAATAGTTTTATGGTGAAGTCTTTGGGGGTTCTCTCTATATAGTATCATATCATCTGCATATAGTGACAATTTTACTTCCTCCTTACTGATTTGGATGCCTTTTATTTCTTTTTCTTGTCTAATTGCTGTGGCTAGAACTTCCAGAACTATGTTGAATAGAAGTGGAGAAAGTGGGTAACCTTGCTTTGTTCCTTATCTTAAGGGAAATGGTTTCAGCTTTTCCCCATTGAGTATGATGTTAGCTGTGGTTTATCATATATGGCCTTTTTTATGTTGAGGTATGGTCCCTCTTTTCCCACTTTCTTAAGAGTTTTTATCATAAATGGCTGTTGGATTTCGTCAAATGCTTTTTGTGCATCTATTGATATGACCATATGATTTTTATTTTTCATTTTGTTAATGTGGTGTATCACATTAATTGATTTGTGGATATTGAACCAACCTTGCACACCAGGAATGAATCCCACTTGATCGTGGTGTAGGATCTTTTTAATGTATTGCTGAATTCTGTTTGCTAATATTTTGTTGAGGATTTTTGCATCTATGTTTATTAGGAATATCGGCCTCTAGTTGTTTTTTCCTTTTCTTTTTTTTCTTTTTTTTTTTTTTTTTTTTTGCAATGTCTTTGTGTGATTTGGGGATCAGGGTGATAATGGCCTCGTGAAAAGAGTTTGGGAGACTTCCTCCTTCTGGATGTTTTGGAATAGTTTGAGGAGAATAGGTGATAATTCTCTTTTGAATGTATTGTACAATTCACCTGTAAAGCCATCTGGTCCAGGTCTTTTTGTTGGGAGCTTGTTGCTTACCGTTTCAATTTCCCTGGTAGTAATCAGTCTGTTCAGGTATTCCGTTTCTTCCTGAGTTAGCCTTGGAAGGTTGTATGCTTCTAGAAAATTGTCCATTTCTCCAGGTTGTCTAATTGGTTGGCATATAGTTGCTCATAGTAATTTCTTAAATTTTTTTGTATTTCTGTGGTGTCTGTTGTCCCTTCTCTTTCATTTCTGATTTTATTAATTTGGGTCCTCTCTTTTTTTGGATGACTCTGGCTGAAGATTAGTTGATTGTGTTTATCTTCTCAAAAAAACAGCTCTTGGTTTCTTTGATCTTTTGCATTTTTTGGAGGGGGGTTGCTTTATTTTATTTATTTCTGCTCTGATCTGTATTATCTCATTCCATTGTACTCTCTTTGAGATTATTTTCTGTTCTTTTTGCAGATCCCTTAAGTGTAAGGATAAACTGTTGATTTGAGATTTCTCTTCTTTCTTTAGGTAGGCCTGCATTGCTACGAATTTCCCTCTTAGGACTCCTTTCGCTGCATCCCACAGTTTTTGGGTCATTGTGCTTTCTTTTCCATTTGTCTTGAGATATCTTTTGATTTCTTCTTTGCTCTCATTGTTGACCCATGCATTATTTAGTAACATGTTATTCAGCCTCTGTGTATTTGTGTGTCTTCCAGTTTTTTTCTTGTAATTGATTTAGAATTTCGTAGCACTTTGGTCAGAGAAGAAACTTGATATGATTTTAATTTTCTTAGATTTATTGAGACTTGTTTTGTAGCCTAACACATGATCTGTCATGGAAAATGTTCCATGTGCGCTACAGAAGAATGTGTATTCTGTAGCTTTGTGGTGAAAGGCTCAAAAAACATCGACTATATCTTACAGGTCTAACCTGTCATTTAAGGCCACTGTTTCCATAATGATTTTCTGTCTGAATGACCTGTTCCTTGTTGTCAGAGGTGTGCTGAAGTCCCCTGCTATGATAGTATTACTGTTTATCTCTGTCTTTATGTCAGTCAATATGTTTTGTATATTTAGGTGCTCCTATGTTGGGTGCATAGATGTTTACTTGGGTTATGTCTTCTTGTTGGATCGATCCCTTTATTATTATGTAGTGCCCATCTTTGTCTTTCAATATATATTTTTTATTTTAAAGTCTATTTTGTCAGACACCTGAAACATACTTTTAAAAATGTTAACAACGAAAAAAATAAACAAGAAAACATAAAGTCTATTTTGTCCGATATAAGTATAGGTACTGTAGCTTTTTTCCAATTTCCGTTTGCATGAAATATCTTACTCCAACCGTTCACTTTCACCCTGTGTGTATTGTTTGATCTAAGGTGAGTCTCTTGTACACAAAATATGCAAGGGTCTTCTGTTCTTCTCCGCTAGCCAACATATGTCTTTTGATTGCAGTATTTAATCCATTTTCATTTAAAGTGATTGTTGATAGGTACATAGTTTTGCAATTTTGTTATTTGTATTTCTGGTCTTCATTAGGTAGACTGTTTTCGTCTTTCTTCTGCTTACAGAAGCCCTTTTTACATTTCTTGCATTGCTGTCTCCATGGTAATGAATTCATTTACCTTATTCTTTCCTGGGAAACTCTTTATCTCTCCTTCAATATTAAATGATAGCCTTGCTGAATAAAGCAATCTGGGTTGTTGGCCTTTGAAATTCATCACTTTGAATACCTCCTACCACTCCCTTCTGGCCTGCAAACTTTCTCTAGAAAAGTCATTTGATAGTCTTATAGGATTTCCCTTGTGTGTAACCCGCTGTCTGTCTCTTGCTACTTTTAGTATTCTTTTTGTCTTTAACCTTTGCCATTTTAACGATCATGTTAAAATGGTGTGGGCCTGTTTGGGTTCATCTTGGTTGGAACTCTCTGTACTTCCTGGGCTTGTATGTCTATTTCCTTCACCAGGTTAGGGAAGTTTCTGGTCATTATTACTCAAATATGTTCTCGATCCCTTGCTCCCTCTCTTCTCCTTCTGGTATTCCTCTGTGCATGTTGTTTCTCTTCATGTTATCCCACAGGTCTGTTACACCATTTTCATTGTTTTTTATTCTTTTATCTTTTTGTTGTTCCACTTGAGTGATCTCTGCTAACTTGTCTTCTAATCACTGATTCAATCCTCTGCCTCATCTAACCTGCTGGTAATTCCTTCAAGTGTGTTCTTTATTTCAGTTATTGTATTCTTTAGTTCTAACTGGTTGTTCTTTATGATTTTTCTATCCTTTATGTCATCACTAAGATCCTTAAACATTCTTATCATCAGCGTTCTACACTCTGTCTCTGATAGGTTGGTTACCTCTGTTTCATTTAATTCCTATTCTGGAGGTTACTTCTGTTCTTTTATTTGAGACCTGTTTCTTGTTTCCCCATTCTGGCTGACTCTCTGTGTTTGCTTCAATGTATTAGGTAGATCCCCTAGGGTTCTCAGTCTTTGCTGGGTGGTCTTATGTAGTATGTGTCCTTTATATTTGACTTACACCACTTCCCTATTCTCCTGTGCATGTGCTCCAAAGGTGACCCTTGTGTTGTGTGTATTCTCCTGTTAAAGTGGAGGTTTAATTGCTTTTGGCTTGTCAGTAGGTGGGATTGACTCCTAGGCTGACTAGTTATGAGAATTGTGTATGCCCACAGTGGATGAACTGTTCTGTGAGGGTTGACTGCTCAGATGAGGCTTGGCTTCTATGGTCTCTTGTGCCTGTAGAGAACTCACTCCGGGTGTGTCACTGGTAGTCAAACCCCGTAATACTCTGGTTTGGTCTGGAGTTGGCATCTGGGTGTGTTGCATCTTGTGCCTGGTGTAGGGCAATTTCAGAACAAAACAAATAAAGAAGCACAAGAACAAACAAAAAAAAGGCAGATACACTCATATGAAAAACAACCGATAACCAATACTCAACACAGAGAAAAATATCAAAAATACGAAAAACACAAACAAAACAAAATAAAAAAACAAAAGAAAAAATAACAACACCAAAAAACCCACACCAATCAATACAGAAAAATGGAAAGAGAGAGAAAAAGTAGGGCAAGGAAAAGAAAAGAGGAGAGAGAGAGACAGTGGAAAACATATATATATTAGCATGTATATAAGCTAAAAATGATAATAATACTAAAATAAAAAGAAAAGCAGCGCCAGTCTTGGCTTAAGTCCACCAAGCTATCTCCAGGTTGTCCTCTGCTGTAGAAAGACTCCTCTGTGTCTTGTGGAGGCAGAGCCGGCACCTGGTGTCAAGAGCAGCCCTGACACTACAGTTCTAGATGAGAGGGGCTATGTCATTCAGGGTGTCACGCAGGGTCTCTGGTCCCGCTCCCCACATAAGAACGCAGGATATGGTGAGGCCAAAAAGTAACACCCACGGAGCCATAGGTAGGGGAGTCATACCACTATAGTCTTGCTGGCGGCTGGGTTGGAGACACAGGAAACAGTAGCTACACTGTCCGCAACCCGCCGTCCTAACTGCAATCCACGCTTGTCAGCCACTATCTTCTTGCTAGCCCCCATTTTCTGCTAGCGTAGCCTCATCAGTTATGTTAGTGGCCAATGGCTCACTGTTTACAGCTGACGGCCATCTAGCCACAGCTGATGGCCATCCAGTCACAGTTGATGGCCATTTACTACCTGAGCCAGCACCTTTCCTTGTGAGGCCGAGAGCCTGGAAACTGCACTCCTGGCTCTGTCCCCAGAGGCTATGTGGTGTTGTTGGTAGTTTTTACAAATTCATTGTAGTTTCTGCTCTGGCCTGCACAAATGCGTGCTGAGAGCACCAGAGCCAGCCCCTGGGAGGTGGGCTTATTCCCTGTGTGCCTGGTCTCCTGAGTCTTAGGGTGCTTCTTCCCTCCAGGGGTGTGGAGGGTTCGAGATTTCTGAATGGCTGAAAGCTCAGAGCTGCCTCTGCCACTTGTTGCTGACCCTGTGTGTGTCTCCGCAGCTGTAATTGTCCTGCTGCTGGTGAGCAGCCCAGAAAAGGTAGGGACTGGCTTCTTCACTAGGTCACAGCTGCAAACTGGCTCTTCCCAGATCCTGAGCACTACAGCATCTCTGTCGTCTGACACTACTCCTCAGCTCAGGGACCAGCTTGAGAGTCTGGAAGGGCAGGGATAGCATTGCTGTGGGAGAGTAGGGGGAGGGCCCAGCTATGGAGTTTGCTTTTTGTCCCCCCTAAGGCTCAGCTGGAGAGCTCAGCTGAGGTCACTGCTTGAAACGCTGCAGATGCTGCTGCTCATCTCTCAGCAGGAGACATCGGCTGTGGGGCCAGGGAAGGAGCCCAGAGCCCGGCTGCTGCAATCTCCAGTGCGTCCTGGGGCCGGAGGTCTCCACAGCGCTCTGTTCCCTCTTCCGCTGCTCGCCTTGTTTGCCCACCTTAAAGTAATCCTGGTGCGAGTCTCTTAGCTGGTGTGTGATAAGCAGAGAATCCTTTGATGGGTCATAAATGTTCAATTTGTGGTAAGTTCCAGAGGAGAACCCAGGAAGCCCATCTCACTGTTGCCATTCCTATGACATCACTCCATCCATCTTACTCTGGATGACAAGCTCAATATTCTTTGGGGTAGAGCATATCTTCTGCCACCTTGTGGGGACAGAATCGCAGAGAGTAGTTTCCAGGCTCTCGGCCTCACAAGGAAAGGTGCTGACTCGGGTAGTACATGCCCATCAGCTGTGACTAGTTGACCATCAGCTGTTACTGGTTAGCCATTAGCTGCTGATATAACTGCCATGGCTACGTTGGTTGCTTGGTTGGCAGAGAAGTAGACGGCAGATTGCGGATCGTGTGGCTCCTTCTACCTTTGACTCCAACAAAGCCGCCATCGAGAATATAGCGGTATGACTTCCCTGTATATGGCTCTGTTGGTGTTCTTTTTTGGCCTCACCATTTCCTGCGTTCTTGTGCGGGGAGCGGGACTAGAGACCCTGCATGACACACCTGCTGAGCAAAAGCTCACTTAGATAAAACTTTGAAGAGTAACACATTTGAAGTGTCTTTATCCTCATGCTTCAGTGCTAGCTGACTGCACACAGAACTGTATTCATATACAGTGATATGATTCAAAGCTCGGATTGTCATAAGCTTAATTAAAGCCAACTCTCAATGGCTGTCCCTCTGATTTGAAGTTCAATATCTGCCTTTAGAAATTAGTATACCCAGGTCTGTATAAGAATCAAAACTTCACATTGGTCACAATTAAGACTTCTCCTTCCCCTGTCTCCTTACTTCCCTTTTTCTCTCCCATCTGCTAACCATGGTTTCTGACAGATTAGGGGTTAAATATGGGGAGAGATAAGAAGGAAAGTTCTAAATAGACTCATACTCTTTTGGGACTGGTCTAGGTTCTCTGGGCCAGTCTCGTTCGCAGGTGGGACACCTTCATGGGTCTTCAGAAAGCTCAGATTACGGGAATCTGTTACTCTCTTCATGATTAATAAGCATTCAAAGTACAAGCACCTATGGAAAAATTAAAAATATTACAGCTGAGAAGGATAACAGAGGAGTTGGAAGACAAATAATATATGTAACAAAAGTGGTTTATCCATACCGGAAAGGATAGAGAACACAAACAAGAGAAAAAGAGAAGTACGCTAAAGCATCCGTGTAGGATGTCCAATGAATAGGCTTCTAGAATAAGAGACACCGTGGTGGGGAGAAAGTCACCGAAGAAAAACATCTAGAACATTTCCCAGAGTGAAGAACAGGAAATGAATAGCCCACTCATTCCTACATCAAGACACATTTTTGTGACGTTTTGGACATCGGCCTGAAAAAAGAAAACAGATTGTTCCTTTCAGAAAGAACCTGCAAGAAAAAGCTACACGCGAGAATCATGGTCCTAGCAATGGAAATCATTTATATGAGTTTCCCCATATTCCACTTGTAATGGTCCTGGGGGCCAGAAGTTCACATTCTGGAAGCCAATGGTTAGTTCAAACATGTGGACAGAAAGTAGAGGTGAAATAGTACCTGACTAGACACCTAACAAACCATGTGAGGTGTCCCATGCGTTAGACATTAAATATTTAACCTCACATTTAGTAAAAATGTAAGACATGTAAAGTTCAGGGTTTTGGTGAAGAAACAATGGAGAATTAGCTGGAGGTGACTCCTGATCCAGGCTCGGCCTCCATCCGTCTCCCTGTCCCAAGTCACTAGAAGGATCCGGCTTAAATTGGATCAAATTAATGTTTACTTCTCAGGAACAGAAAGACTGAGGTGGTGTAGTACCAGGATGATAGGTCTCCAACTTCCTCCTGAGTCACCTGCGTCCTCCCTGTGGTGACTCCGAAGTCCTCTCCAGGAACATAAAGAACATAGTGTTACCACCAGGATGTCACCCTGAGGCCTGGGTTAGGCTTCATGTTGTGTTTGAGCCTTGCCTTCATTAGACATTCAATTTCAAATGGCATTCTCTGTCTGAATAGACCCAAGAATAAAACATGTAATAACTCACAATCTGTCCTGATAATCAGTTACACGATCATTAGTTAAGCACCTTCTATCACTATTGTCACACAAAGACCAGAGGGCACAGGTCACGCCCTCCAGGACCACAATACGTGGAAAGAGCCAGGGGCCTGGGCCTGGTTGCCAGGAGAGAGGTGCACACGGAGAGCTATGGGGTGTTGGGAAGGAGATCCCCAGAGATTCAGGGCCAGGAAAGGACACAAGAAGAGGGCTGTCTTTGATGTGGTGTCAGGAATGCATAAGGAGGTCAACCCAGGGGGACTGAGGCAAGGACAGGGGAGCAGGGGCTTCACACGGAGCAAAGGCCTTGAGCTGAAAACTGTGCGGCCTGCACAGAAATCAACCTGGAGTTCACACAGGGCAGTTGTGCAGGTCAAGGTCACAGGATCCATGTGAACCATACAGTGAAGGTCCACAAGGGTCAGGCTGAGGAGGCCGATAGTGTCGAGAGGGCCTCTCGAGCCAGAAAGCCTGACCCCTTACTGTCTCTGCCACCCCCGAGCTGTGTGCCCTTGGTCAATTTACTTGACCTCTCGTGCCATTGTCCGCAGTTGGGGAGAAATGAGATGCCCACCTTATGGGGAGGGTGACCACACATCTTAGTTTGCTCAAGAGAAACCCGGTTCATGCTGCTGTCCTGGCATTCCGTCCATGTAGTGACCTCTTTCACCTTCCAAAGTGCCCCTGTTTGGTAAATAAATGTCATCATCACCTTACTCATTGGGTTCCTGTGAAGATTAAAAGATGCAATTACCATTGTCTTTCATCGCAGAAGTGCTCTACCACTGTTTCCCACTCATGTTTTACTGAATGTGGAAAACAAGTACACATGTTGGAGGTGGGTATTGAGTTAATAGGCCAACAGTATAGAGACTATTTCGAGAGATAAGTTATATGTAATTATCCCAATAAGACTCTTTCGGGAAGGGGTCAGAAAAAGAATCCAGGAAGCATGGATCAAAAAAGTGTTTATTTCCTAACTTAGGCCTTCTGCTTCACATCTGAACATGGTATCTCCACGCCTTTTAGAGACTGTGAAGTAGAAGCAGAGTTTTCAGTGGTCTATAATGGTCCCAGAAGTCCTTAAGGTTTATCAGAACACCTTTCTCAGGTTATAAATCACTGGCTGGAGCTGACATGTTCGGAGCACCTATTCTGTGCCCAGCCCTGTTCTGAGGATTCCTCAGTGTAACTCATTCAGGCCTCACGACCTCCATAGGACGATTGCCATTGTGCATGGGACACAGCAGTGAAATCTCCACACCAGTGTGGCCCCAGGCATGGGAGACGCCTGTGCTTGGAATGGCCTGGATACCGTGAACGATGGACATCAAGATGTCCCCAAGACCTCGGCCTTTCCTGAAGTCTCTGACCGGGGAAAGCACCTCCCCGCCCAATATGTGGGCTTTGGCCTGATCTTAAGGAAGAAGAGGTTCACGTCCAAAGCACATGCCTGAGGTTAATGTGCCAACATCCCAGGAGCGCAGGGCAGAACCATGATTATAGAATGAGTGAAAAGGAAGAAATGTAGGGTATCTTGTCCCCAAATACAATGGGACTCTTGTATACAACTAAAACTCAATTAATAAAAACTGAAGGATCGTATGTTCAGAATTTTATAGGTTTTGTGCCAATGCAGGAATCACAGAAAAAATGACTCTCATTGATCGTTACCCCTTGTGTTAAGGGTGGCAAGGCCTCAAACAAGTGAAATATCAGTGTGAGTTTATCTCAGGTCTTGTATGAACCAGAGGACAGGCCAAAAGTAATTCTCTCCTATCTCACATTTATCTCTACCCGAGACAAGGGTGTTCAAGGTAAAATCTGTGAAGAATTCACCTCCTCGTCCAAATCTCTGTTATCTGGTTTGTCACAGAGGGTGATCAAGAAATGTCACACACACTGACACCGAAGGCTACTTCACTGCTCTGGTTTCTGAACTGAATTTGGGGACCTGAGTCAAAGTGCCTTCTGGGAGGAGGAAAAAATCAGCCCAGCAATACAGGCATTCTCACCTTTTGGTTTCTTCCATTTGTTTCTGTAAACAATGCTTTGACATGAGCCTTTGCGAGCAGAGTTATTGTATCTGATTCACCTGAGAATGGTCCTCATGTGCTTTGCAGAAAACATGGAGGTAAAGAGACACACACTTTACTGTGGGCTCATGGACATGAGGTGGGATTTTGTTTCTTGAATAAGAGGCTGTGAATGGCCCAGTGTGTCAGCAGGTGACAGGGCTGGTCCGTAATGATTGAGGCACCAGGCAGAGTCCTCATGAAATCCCGTTCAAGGGGACAGTCATCTGTTTCATTACTAATGTCCTTCAATTGCTTTTGGAACGAAGATGGCTATCAACGGTCACCCGGTGATGGGACACCCATAAGAACATATCCTTCTCTATTTCTAGCTTCTTCCTAAATCAGTATTTTCCTTGGCAACTTAAGATCCAGGTGAATGATGGAAAGAAATGAGTCCCAAATAATCCAGATGGAGAATACTGTGTTCACAGGGAATTAAGTACTGAGATGGCGCGTCCTGCATGACAAGCGCTGTGGGAAGCGAGAAGGGCAGCGCACGGTTAAGAAAGACAGTAACCAAGAATGGAGAGCAAACGGGGACAAGGGACTCAAGCCTCAAGGACTGAGCCCCGAATCGGGTCAACGCATAGCTTTTATTGGTTAACTTCTAAGGAGGTAAAGATTATTAATCTCAGGATCTGTGTGTTACGTGGCCTGCTGGCTGTCTTTCTGAAAGTCCCCAATGTGCTCCGGCTTGTACTTTGCCTTCACACACACACACAATCCCAGGGGATCCACTGAAGGGGAGGGACCGATATTATTCCATCAGGTCTCAGTTTGCTGAGACATCCGCTCAAGGAAGCTTCTACGATATCTCTCCATCGGGCCTCAGTTTGCTGAGGCCCTCCCTTGTGAAATCCTGGGAAGAGCGCGGAGGAACAAATGGATTGGCAGGTATAAGGCAACAATGACAAATCTCTCAGCTCTCGCTCCCATTTCTTTTTCTTGAACCTCAGCCAAATTGGTTTCTCTTGTTCCTGTTACCTTCGTGTTGTTCCTGCTTAAACCCATGTGGCGTTTCTATTCTATGAAGCTGTCCTGTCCATCTCTTGACACCTAGAGGCACACTTTACACTCTTGTCTCCCTCTCCACGTGCCATGTGCTCTCAGGGCCTCTGTACGTGCTGTTTCCTCCCTGGAGAACACTCTTCCCCAGGGGTTCCCCGGGATTTCACCATCGAAGCTTAAACGTCCCTGCTCCCATGCTTGTCTGGGCCTCCTTACAGGACGGCTCCCTACAGGTTGTTTACTGCCCTACAAGAAATTGTTCACACCATCAGTTTCCCTGGATCTCTCAGTCAACTGTTGGCGTGTGTGTTGCCTCCCCTGTGAGAGGTAAGCTGCACAAGGGCCAGGCCCTGCTCTAACTTGTTCCTAAACAGAACGTGTGACATGCAGCCCAGTCATAGGAGAATCGTGACGGTCGTGAACAATGGATGGAAGGACAGCAGGAAGGATGGGTCGGTGGGTGGATGGATGGATGGCTTGAATCTCCCATTATTCTAATGCTCCTGTTTTCAGTTCTGTGATGGGATTTTTACATACAGTGTCTGCCTTCCTTACAAAACCGGGCAAGATATGACTTATGCCCTCTTTCGAAACTGTGCAAAGGGAGCTCGGAATGCCCAGCACTTTAACTCACCTGGGACACCGCGTGGTTAGATGATGCATCCAAGACGCAAATCCACATCTGCAGGAGCCCGCCATCAGGCACTGCGTCCCGTAAGCATCAGTTTTTCTACTTCTCACTACGTCCTTTCAATCACTGGGAAAAAATCGGGGGAAAAGCTAACCAAAATCGGACGAAATTTAGTTCTAAATTTATAGTTAAATTCATGAAATTCACTTAAATAAGTGAGATATTCTTTGTGAAAAACAATGTTAAAGTAGGCGAGACAGTAATATTTTCCCATTCCAGCCTCTGAGTATTGTCTGAGGGAGAGGGAAGTCTGCCTCCCAGAGGCGGAATGAGGTATTGCACCCACCCAGGAGTTAGTGAAGCAGGAGGGACAGAAACAGGATATGAACCCTTTTGTAACTTGAAGATGGAGAAGGAAAAGAGAATCAACACGAGGAGGAGGAGGGGAAGGAAAAAGAAGAGGAGGAGGATGGGGACATCATGAAGACCACCCTAATAATAAAACACAAGGCTCACTGTGATCTAATTTGTCCTATTATTTACCAAACACGTCTGCATTTATTGCGACTACCGTCATGTGCCATTATTGCATTTACAAAACCGTTCTGGGTTCTAAAAGCTGTGTCTCCTGGGTTTTACAAACAGATCACAGCCTGGCTGGGTTCTGGGTGTTTCCCGCTGTGGTTTCCTGGCCCAGCGCCAGGTTCATCCTGTGACTCCTTCCCTCGCTGGGGGCGGGGTTACGTGGCCACCAAGTTCATCCTGTGACTCCTCCCCTCTCTGGGGGGAGGGGTTACGTGGCCACCAGGAGCATAAAAGGAGGAGCTCAGGGCCCTCAGCTCCAAAGTGAGTCCCTTCCTCGCTGCCACACCGCACTCATCAGCCCACAGCCACTGCTGCGCCATGAAGCTGCTGACCGTCCTCATGCTGATCGCCCTCCCCCTCTCCTGCTTTGCAGGTGAGCACTGACACGGAGGGCGGGCTTCGCTTTGCAGGGTGTTGTCAGGGCCCCTGTGGACGACCTCCTGTTCCCCACAGCCCAGCACACAGCCTCTCATTTCTCCAGGGTCCTCGTTTTCATGTGTTTGGCTTCTCTGGGCTGTGGAAGCCAGGAAGGGGGTGCAAGGAGGCAGATGTTTCAGGCCTTGAAGGAAATCGCAGACCTGAGTTTACTCTCCTAGATGTGAGAACTCAAGACCGTTGACCATAATCTTTCTGAATGTGCGTCTCTCCTGGGATGTAAGATCACAAAGACCCTAGCTGTGCCCATAAAGGAATTCATACCTCTGTAAGTGAGCCCACTTTTGCATGCTTTCATCCCAGGTTCTGGCTGCCCGCTCCTTGAGGAACTGATAGATGATACAATCTCTCCTGAAGTGGGCGTTGATCAATTCCTCAAGCATTATGAAGACTTATAGATGATGAACCCACTGCAAACGCCCTAAAGGAAATGAAGCAATATTTTCTTAAGCAGGATGGTAAAACTGTGGACAACCTAAAAGTGATTGTGGTAATTTCGATTTCTTCTTTAAGTGTTTTGAACCCACTGGACAGGGCCAGCAGGCTCTACGTTTGTCACTAATTATGCCAAAGCAAGTGTCGACCATGATTTATTTCCCCGACTTTCACTGTTGGTGAGTGTGAATAACACTATCACACCAAGAAATCCATCCAAGGTTCAGTGCTGCTCTGTCTCTTTATTTTGTGGAATCTTTAGTGAGTGTAAATGAAAAGCACCTAGAGGGGGAAAAAAGCTTGGGCAAAAACTCCCCAAATAGTCAGCTTAGAAAATATCTGATTCTTAAGAAGACCTTCCTTCACTTGTACAAGTGATCTGAATAACAAATTTTTCTTGTTTGTAGATCAAATAGTCAAACATTTTAAACTTTATAATAGAGTCCAGAGAATTCGTTTTAAGGATTATTCCACACATCTTATCCACACAATCTAAAGTGCCCTTTCAAGCAATCGACATTTGTTAGTATAAAAGACTGAATCCCTGGCCACTAACTAAAGACCCATGAATGACACGTGCAGATGGTGGGCATGAACCCACCAGGGTGAGGGAATTGTTTAAAACAAAATCAGTAGTTTAACAATGAGATCATCTTTCTAATCATAATAGATTGGATTCGTTTTTATGTAGAGTTTTTCTGTTTCCTAATGTAACAATTAACACATTCCAGGGTAGACAATTTAGAAGTATTGCCAAAGCACAAACATATAAGTGTACGTCACTAAGAAGATTCTGAAACAGGGTGCAACAGGAAACAACATTGAAGACATGATAAAAAAAAAAAAAAAAAGCCAGTCACAAAATACACATAGAGCATGACTCCACTTCTATCAGTTTTCTAGAGTAGCCGATGACTTGGAAACAGAAGGCAGAGTAATGGATTCCAGGGCTGGGTGGTGAGGAAATTGGGAGTGTTTAACGGGTGTGGATTGCACTTTAGCGAGATGGAAACGCCCTGTGGTCTGGTTGCTCTGCAAAGGGGATATTCTTAACGCTACTGAACTGTATATTGAAAATGGTGAAAATGGTATTATTTATGTCATGTGTATTTAAAATAATTGCATTTTTTAAAAAATGGAACGACTGCTGTATAGGAATATTTTCCTTAAAAACCTAGATTAGGGGCTGCCGGATAGTTCAGTTGGTGAGAGCACAAGCTCTCAACAACAAGGTTGCCAGTTCAATTCACAGATGGGACGGTGGGCTGCGCCCCCTGCAACTAAAGATTGAAAACGGCGACTAGACTTGGAGCTGAGCTGCACCCTCCACATATAGATTAAAGGATATGACTTGGAGCTAATAGGCCCTGAAGGAACACACTGTTCCCCATATTCCCTAATAAAATTTTTAAAACAAAACCTAGATTACACAAATCAGTCGGAGTGCACATCTCTGATATTTTGTGGCCCAGAAAGGATACGATGGAGGTATCAGACTGTGTTCTGTATTTCTAACATGTAAGGTCATACAGGAGCTCTAAAACTTCACATGTCATCATATTTCAGCCGAGATACTGAAAACTGGTAACACTGCATAATTTTGTTAGATACATTATTTCAAAGAACAGGAAACGTGAGATAAAATTATTAAAGGGACCCCTGGGGCTGCGGTTGGAGAGACCTGGAAATACCAGTCCTCTTAGCTATCAATTAATGTATCCTGAACAATAGAATAAATGAGGAGATAATTCTGATTTTACTTCCAGCGCTATCTTTCTTGAATGTCAGATGTGTGTAGACAAATCCAAGAAAACAATGAGAAGAAATGTTTGGTTTTCCAGAGTTTCCTCTTATGAGGAATTGGAATGGAGGTGATATCTCTGTTTTGTTTTCCAGGACACAATATATAGCAGTGGCTGGTGTGCTGACTATTAAATTTCCACAAACCTTCGGCTCAGACGACTGCAGAGAATGATCATAACGGAGTGTCTATTGGTAGAAACCACAACTTATGTTTCTTTTTTTTGTCTTTTGATCTGCAAACGGCAAGACAATTGTTGAAACCTCAAATACATTTTCATTTCAATAAAGTATCTGCAAACCTAAAGTTCTTTTCTTGTGATCTGATGAAAATGGAGGCTTTAGAGAGACTCACACCACACACGCGTGTGCTCGCACACACGCACACACACTCACACCCATTATTTATGAAGAGCTCATGGTGCAGGACTACAGACTCTGAGCAGCACGCTGTTCCTCACCACCTGTAGCCCAACATCGACCCTTCTCTGGAAACTGATTTTCCTCCCCTCTCACCCCATTTTCGGGATGATCTCTGCCTTGCTCAGGCCCAAGGTCCTGGTGGCTGCGACAAGCTCAAGTTCCCACATGTCCTTCAGTCCCTGTGTCCATGCTGAGCCCTGCTCACCATGGCCAGGCTCTCTGTGTCCCTGGCCTGAGTGTGCAGGGAGGGGAACAGCCAGCGAGAAAGGGGGCTCAGGCAGAGCAGGGATGAATCCTGTCTGCATCCTAAGATTGGATCTATATCCTCAACTGGATTGTTAAAATCTTTCATTACAAAGTTACTTACTATACCCCTCTGTGCCCATAACACCAAACCTCAGGAAAAACGCTTGTTTGTCTGTGTCCCAGGAGAGTGGCCATTTAGGTGCTAATCAATGAACAGGACCCATACACACCTGCTTCATCCCTTTCACACCCTCAGCTCTACCACTTCTCCAGCCTTGTGGGCTGTTAGGTAAGATTCCATAATTACAGTTTCCTTCCTTTATCATAAGCCTCAGAGAATCTTGATCCTTAATGGAACACAAGTTCTTCTCATTGTTTCCCTCACTGTCCATCCTTTGACTGTGTCCTCCTGTGACCAGTTCTTACAATCATGGTCATTCACTCATGAACTTCTTGTTGGACACACATTTGTATCAGGCACTGCTCTTGGCATCAGGATACATCAGTGAGGAAAACAAACAAAAATGCCTTCCCTCAGGATGCTTATATTTTATCAAGGGGAGAGAAAGAATGAAGGGAATAAAGAGGTAAATTAAAAAGTATATTGGGAGGTGATAAATACCACAGAGGAAAATAAGAACAGGAGGAAGGGTGGGGGTGCGGTTTTAATTAGGATGGACAGGGAAGGGCTCACTAAGTCGTGATGTTTCAGCCCAGATCTGAAGGAGGTGAGGGAGAGAGTGCGAGGCGTCTGGGAGATGAGTATTCCAGGAGGAAGGACACTCCAGGATGTGATCCTAGAGCTCTCTTTAGTTTTTCCATAAACAGGTGTCAGCTTTAATTATTCCATGGCCAATATTCCAGGACACACAGATTAAGGTACGCTTGGCCCACCTATGTGCGATGCTAAAAGGTGTTGATTCTGAAATCTAGCTCACGCCTGAGTCACCTAGAGGTCTTGCTAAGACAGCTTCTTGGTCCTACCCTTGTCTTTCTCATCAATAGATCTGCATTGTCTTTCTCATCAATTGTTGCGTTTCATGCAAGCTCCCAGGAGATGCTGACATTGCTGGTGTGGGAGGAATATATTTAGAGACGCAGGGTTCTGGGGCATCTACTGATCTCCCCAAGAGTGTCCTGCCAGTCTGAGGGTTTGGCCCCCAAAACAAAGATTGACGTGGGGGGGTGAATGGACTACAGAAACCACTCCCACTTATTGCCGTATCTGAAGCTCAGCAGAGCAGGAGCTGAACATTCTCTCCCATTTGGAGTGTGTCCCCAAACTCCAGGTTGTGCCCCAATGGGACCCGGACAGGATTCCAAGCACTATGAGCTGCATGCGTAAACACTTGAGAGAGAAGGAGAATGAACGACTAAAATAAATCTTAATATTACTGTGAAAACAGTTTTGTTTTCCTAGACCCCCTGAGTCATAGGGTCCCCTGAGCACTCCCCTAACTGCTGCAGTATGTAAATGTGTGTGTGTGTGTGTGTGTGTGTGTGTGTGTAGTGAAATTTCTCCTCTGCACACCAAGAAGATAAAGGTCAGAGGGGAGACTTGTCTTAAAACAGCTAAACACTTATAGTGGATTCCAGAAACATGTGTCCACCTCAACTTTAAAAGCTATAATCAACATTATCACCTCAACAAATAAATACAGAAAACTTCATAGTTACATGAACAGATTAATGATATTTGACAAAGTCTGGTGACTTTTCTTAGTAAAAATCCTAAGTTACTTAATCAAAGAAGAAAAGTATTTAGAACAAATAAAAGCAACTGTCAAAGTCAATGGCAGGATCACTGTAAAGAAATCGTGCTAAAGTCACTTCTACTGAAACCAGAGGGAACCAGGTGATCACAGGGACATTCAGCAACGAGGCCGGTAGCACTTCTTCTAGGATGAGTTCGGGACCTTAAAACTCCGACCTCGTATGGAAATACAACTGCTCATTCAAAGTGAAAATTATATTGCTGAGGCTAAATGTATTTGTAATGAATGATTCATCACAAATGATTTGTTGAAAGGCCAGGCCATCCTGGGAGAATCCATGGTATGGCTGGGTCACGTGACAACCCCCGTGATGGGTTCACCTTGGGTTAAAATCAAGGGTGAAGGGTCTTCAAACTCCATGTAGTGTCTGAAATGGCATGTGGACTGGATCCCCAGCATTAGGAAAGGCACAAGTAGGGCACTGCACACCGTGAGTAATTATTGGAAAATTCTGGAGCAAACCAAGCATGTCTGCTTTTTCCTTCATTCTTTTCTGTATGTAGGACACAGAAGGAGACTCAGCCATCACAGAACAATTGAGTTATGGCAAGAGTTGGCCAACAGGTGAAGGAAACAATCTCTGATGCTGCTGGCCTAGCCATGTCGTGGGCCTCCCGTTGCAGCTCATGCTTGTAGCAAGAGGTGTGAGTCCATGTTGGGTGTACGAGGGCTGCTGGCAGGTGGTCTGGGGAGTAGAGAGAAGTGGCTCCATCAGCCCACAAGTTTCCCTGAGGAGCCTAGGGCATAATCTCCTGGGCTCACGCCTGCTCAAGGGAAATGGAAGGAATAATAACACTGCTGATGGAGTTTGTGAGATAAGGTGCATTGCTGATCTGGGCACCATCGGAGATGCTCACAGCGTTGGATAAACAGATATATTTCAATTTTTCATACTTCTTATATACATCAAGTCAAATGATATTGATAAATACATCTCTTAATGAGACGAATGGGGCCTACTTGATTCTACATATCCCTGAATAATATCACTTATGTCTAAAATAAGGCAATTTTAGTCATGTTTTCATATTTATAAGAGAAAAGTCTGAAAATACTTGCCACATGATTGTGCAGATGCGACAAGAATAAGTTTGTGGTACCAATGTCACTCGAATTCTTGGATTCCTCTAGGATATAGGTCGAAAAAGACATTGTAATATATCACTCAAAATTACTTTTAATGATTTATCCCCACGGGGAATTAGGTCCTCCTTTCATTTTATTCAAAGCACGGAATCAGACACCACTCTCTGGAGGCAAAATTTTGTGTGTGTCAAAATGTGACTTTGCATTATTGTAGGGAGTCTAGAGATTTATACATGCAGAGTCAATGCTGTGTAAGACGTGATGGGTGATGTGTACACTTTCTGTCTTTGGAAATGGGAATGAGAATGTTTATGAGAGAGGAGGTGGGAAATGAGAACCAGAGTAACAAGATGAGACATATTATATAAAACTATACGTGGTCATGAAGATCCAGAAGTGATGTCCTCCATGTTTCCAACCCACATACGTGTTAACCAGTCAGACTTAGCCCTGGAGAAGCCCTGGGATTCCACCTCAGCCAAAAGGATGTTTGTCCCCAGTGCATCCTGCTGAGGACAGGAGTCCAGAGGCCCTGTGCCTCGGGATGAATAACACCTCCCCCCACCCACCACCCTTTACCCTTAGTTCCAATATTCAGTTTTTAGAATTTGAAAATCACAGTAACAGTCTTATATGTGATCATAAAACAAAAATGAGATGATTGAAAGGTAACTATCTCATTTTTCTCCGTTAACTGAGAGAAAACCCAATGGAACCACAGCCAAATTCAGAAGCACACTTTGTTAGCCTTTAGGATAAATAAACAGTCCCCATTGGCTGATTTGGTTAGACTCAGTTTGATATTTGTCTTTGGGAATGAGGTGATTTATTCTGTCTGACTATTACTTACACTTTCTCCTTTGTGTTGCATAATTGTAGTGGCTGACGGTTACTGCCAGACACTGTGACGAGCATTGTTCCTGTATTAAGTCCTTTATCCTAACACACATCCTGTGACACAGGCTATTATTATCTCCCTGATTTTACTGATGAGGAAACTGAGGCAGGGAGGGTGGGCACCTTGCTGAAGGCTCCACAAGTGCTGAGTTCCAGCTGAGCTTAAACCAGGTATTCTGGCCCTAAATATGGGCTATTCCTCACTACTCAATAAACGAATCCCTTCTAAAATTGAAAGATCCAAACAGCATTTGAAAACAAAGTCTAAAACAGCCTGATTAGGAGTCTGATAGGGCCTGGATTGAAACTGTAGCATCCTTGAGAACAGTTGACATCTTTAAATTTTCTAATATTTCCTTCAGGAACAAGTGTGTGCCTCGGATTTTTACATTCCGTGTCATCTTTGAGTAGATTCCATGGTTTTACCCTTCAAGCTCTGCGTGTTTCACTTGTGTAAACTGCAACATACTTTTGTTGTGCTAACGTCCCTGTGGCCAATGGTGTCATTTCCCCTTTGCGTCATGTCATGTCAGGGTGACACAGGACGATGGGATCGTGATTGTTGCTTCTGTGCTGATCTCGTAGGCAGCTCCACAATGAGCTTTTATCTGTTCTAACAGTTATTTCCAGTAGATTCTCTTAAATTTCTCTGATAGTTGATTATCTCTCTGTTACACATATCATGACCAATTCATTGATTGATTTATTATTCTCATTCCACCCCCCCATTACAAGGGAATGTTCTCACCTAGATGGTTGTCTTTGTTTATCGTTTTTATTTTTTAGAGCAGTTTATGTTCCCAGAAAAGTTGAGCAGAGAATAAATGCAGTTCCCATATGCCCTGTATGTCCGTGCAGGAACAGCCTTCCCCACTGTCAGCTTTCAATTCTTTTGTGTCTATATTCAGAGGTCAACCAGGTCGATCAATCGTAATGCTATTTTCATTTTTGAAGGCCCTCCAGACTCTTCCCATGGTGCCTGCACCATTTCATATCCCCAACAAAGACGCACAAGTGTTCTTATCTCTCAACTTACAAAACAACACGTGTAATTTGAATTTGAATTTTCGATTATGCCATGACACTGAATGTAAAACAGCCATGTGATTTTGACTTCACCTCTGAATAACAGCAAGAAAACACAAGGGCAAAACTCTAGGTGTGTCTGACCTGAGCCATCCACTCTGCCTGCATTGCCCACAGATACAAAGGAAACTGCTTGCTGTGGCCCATGCTGTCTCTCCAGGCACAGAGCCCTCCCTCCCCCACCAGGCATCCTGTATGTTCCAGGGTAACCTGGGACCTGTGTTCCCAACAAGCCACGTGGCTTAAGCTGTCTGGTCCCTCACGCTGTTACCGCGGATCCCTCCTCCCAACATCTCTTCATGTCAAAATTCTGTCTGTTCTGAGTGGTTGTCAAGCCCGCTGCCCTGTAACAGACTACTTGCTAATGCCTCTCCTCAGAACTGTCGTGGCCCCATCCCCGAATTGTCCACAGAGCACCCGCTTATGGTCGGGGAGGCTGAGACCTGCCCGCTGGGCGCTTCTACTGCTGGGTCCCTGATGACCCGTGTGACCCTCCTATTGGACACGGGAAACTGAACGGGGGCTTCTTTTGATCGAATTAGCACTGACTTGATAGGAAATCTCTCTTGATGTCGTTGGAAATATTCTCTTAGAGAAGGAAGTGAGTTGGCGGAGGTAGTCTTCCTGTTGGCACTGGTTTCTGTTGGGATATGAAACCACTGATTGTTTTTACCCCAACCAGATTTAGTGCTTTGTCACTAATATTTATTCATTCATTCCGGGCATATTTGATGATCCTCTTCACGGTGCCACTCACGATGATAAGTAAAGATGAGCTTGTCAGACACTGAGCTTACGTTAAGGAGCTTCATTCCAGGGGGGCTCCCGTCAATTCACTGACTATACATTGGTAAAGCCACAACCTCAGCTTTGCTGCAAAGGTGAGGAGCATGGTGCCAGCATCACCCAGCTTTCACCAGTCACCGGGGTTGTGACATGATGGATGTCATCAGCCCTCAGGGAGGCAGGGAGGGCTGGACGCCAGGCCAAGTGACCTGCACGCCCTCTGTGGGCAGGACCAGGGAGGCTCACTAGCTACAAATAGCCCTGGGCTCCCAGGCTCCTGAGTCCAGCTCCTGTAATTGCTCATCTTTTGCTAAAGCTGAAAACTCAAAGCAAAAGAAACCATGAGGCTGTCCTTCCCTGTCCTGCTGGTCACTCTGGCCTTTTGCTGCTACGAGGGTGAGTATCATTGCTAACCAGACTGGCATCTGCCCTGGTAAGTTACCTGCTCTGAACTACATGACTTATTTGGGGAAGGGGGTGAACAGATCCCAATTCAAACCTTTTCCACCTCTTGTGACCCAGTCCCCCAAAGCTCAGGGTTCATATACTCAATTCCCAATACTCTGGAACTTTCATTTTAAAAATTGCGTTGCAGGCACATGTCAGAGTTCTCCATGAAGCCTCACTCCGTGTCTGTGATCATGTTCTCAGAAGCTACAGGACAGAATTAAATTGGAATGTGAATCACTGTTCTGCCACTTGGCAGTGTTGTGACCTTGAACACAATGCTTAGTCTCCAGGTCTCCTCTTACTGGGTTTCACAGCCACCACCAAGACCAGCTACGACAGTGGAGTAATGTTAAGTAGGTCCAGAGACCAGCTCTAGGTGGCAGTACCCAGTCGTTATCCAGTAGTCATCAGACGTTCTCCTGCCCGGGGTCTTTTAGGTGCCAGGTCAGCCCACAGCTGGTGACTCATAGCTTCAGACACACAAAATGTTACAGCTGGAGGGTTTTAGTTCTTGGTTCAAGGAGAGCCAGCATTCTCCGATTCTGAATAATAAATCTCAATGGGCTCTGCCAATGAGCAGCACTCTACTTGCAATCCCTGCTCGTCCTCTGAGAGCACGAGCACAACGGGAGCAGAACCAGAGCAATCGCTAGGGCTCCATCGCCATCGCTCTGATCTAACTCTAGCCGTTCATCCAACACCATTTTGTGTGTCTCCATGACCTCGATCCTGACCCACGTCTTTTGGAGTCTTTCTCTTTCATCTGACTCTCAGAGCCTCCTCGTCCTCCCCGTGCTGTCTGATTAGGGTCAGATGAGAGCCTGGAAGGGCACTTTCCAGGCTGCAGGTGACTCAACGACTGAGGGGATGGAGAATCCAGACCAGGAGAAGGGGTTGCTTCAGGTCTCAGCACAATTGCCTTGGGGTCAAAAATAACTCTGAGTTCCCACCTCCCACCCTCTCTGAGGAATTCTGTACATCAGTGCACAAAAAAAGAGCCAATCATACTTTTGTGTATAAGCTTCAGATGTGCTAAACTTAAACTCATATTTTTTAACTTTGTAGCTGTGTCGGCATCCAATGACATAATTCTATTGCATAATTTAGTTTCCAAAGAGCATTTTCCAATACTTAGCAGGTTTACTGACATCTCTCCAGATTTATTCCCCCTTCTATGATCTCTGGTGAGATCTGACTCTACCATTCACTTGAAAGATTGATTACTACAATCTCCTCTTCCTCAATATCCAAGAACAAAGAAGGTGTCATTCTATGGAAAGGAAAACCTTCGTTTTTGAAATCTAGGGAAGGTGAATTTCAGCACAGCAGGAGAGATGTGGAGAACACTTAGTGTCTTTTAGAAAAAATAAAAACTGAACTAGGGATCCCTCAAATCGTTTTGCAGGACTCCCTTGCTCTGTGACCTTGAGGTAGTCAGACTTCTAGGGTTTGCATGGTCATTGGCACAATTGTGTGATGAGCTCATAAAACCGCTGGGGTTTCTCTCCAGGTCTAACATCAGAGAGGAAAAGGGACTTTCTTTATATCACTTGTATTTCTTTTTCTTATGTTCCAGCCAATGCACAAGTGTGTCCATCCTTTGCTAGTACAGTGAGAAGCTACTTTTTGGATTCTGTACCCACCTACGAGGGCATTCTTCAGTTTTTTAATCCACCTCCAGAAGCTGCTCAGGATGTGGTGAGAGTAAAGGAAGGATTCAATAACGACATATCCTATTTTAACCGAGAGAAAATTCAAAGTTTTATGGTAAATACTTTTCTTTCTGCACAGAGCCTTCTGCTCAGTGCACAGCCCGGAGGAGGGTTGGCATCTGCTCTGTGAGGGCACAGGAGGCAGAGGCCCGTGCCCCCTGCTCACCTGTGAGAGGCTGATCCCTGGCCTCAGGGTGGATGAGAACATGACACCTGCTGAGCTGTGCTTGAGCTGCACAGAGAGTTTGGCCTGATCCCTCTTCTCAGGTCACCTCCCTGGGCACCAGGTTCCCCTCAGTGTCCTCAGGGGGAGGAAAACCAGGGGCCCATGGAGCCATGTTGGACGCCCAGAGCTGCCTGCCTCCCTGCCCAGGAGCTGTCGGGGTCTGAGCTGCCCTCACCCACGGCCCAGGCACTGGGGAATCTCATGGGGAGTGTGCGAGGGTTAAAGGGGAGACAGCGGGAGGGAGGGAAGTAGCCCCCGCCTCTGTCCTGATGGAGGGTCACCGGCTGGGGTCCCTGAGCTTCTGCAGAGCCAAGGCCCACCCCTCGTGCCTTTGCCCACTTTCCCACCCATCACATATTACTGCCCGTGAATAGACCCACCCCCGTGATGGCTCCTGCAGCCTCATATGAAACTGAAACACTTAAATCATGTCTTTATGAAGAAATCAGATGTTTAAAGGTGTCTCAGCCCAATGTTGCTTGAATTAAGTCAGGTTTATGCACATTTCCATGATAGCTGGGTCCTCAGAGTGGAGAAGCACATGTGCCCTCATGTTGAATTGCGACACCTCCAGGCTGGAAATCTGAAAGCGGAACTTCCCAGGCCCCTCCCACCCCTGTCCTGGTCTCTCAACCCCATATCCACCTCAGAGTGAAAAAGCACAGTCCTGGGACCTCAGGCTCAGAGAAAGCAAATCCTGGGCTGCTCTTCACCCTGCTCCTCCGTCCATGAGAATCCTGAGTCCCACTCTTGGGTCCCTTGGGGTCCCTTTGCCACGCTGTGGACATGGCTCTTTCCAGACCCGCATGGTTTGTTGTAAGTGGACCAGGTCGTCTGATATCACCGCTCACACTGCTGTCCTGCCTGGGGCCCTCCAATGCCTTTGCTGGTTGAAATATTTCTTCCACATCCTGGTTTTGAGCAACAGCCTGTGTTAACGTGTCATGTCCGGGAGCAGCATGACTGACCTACTCGTTCTCTCTTCTCCTGTTTCAGAGAAAGATATGGTCCACATGTGACTCCTAGATTGAAAAGAATCTTACACACAGGGACCTCTGCCATTCCATGTGACCTGATCATCCCAGAAAATGTAAAGGTTTCTACATATTGCTTCAATAAATCACTAGCCCTGCACTACTCTGCATGTCTTTTTATCATCCAATAGTCTCTGGTCTGGATGGGGTGGTTTCATCATGAAGTGGCCATTGGGTGCTGTCACTAGTACATTTCAGGACCCAGCGTCCGGGTTCCCTTGGAGGCCTGAGGTGCTGGGACCACAAAAGGCAATATTTGCTCAGGACCATCCTGCATTACTTACAAATTTCCCTGTCGCAGGGCCATGAGTGAAAAGGACAGTTAGGGGTAGAAAGCAACCACAAGGTTCCTGCTCCTGGGCCTGACCTGAGGGATACCCGCAGCCTCACTGTCTGGCCGGTCACGTGGTTCCCAGCCAGCAGCGTCACTGCTATTCCATCCTCATCATAACCACAAACAACCTGCCTGGTCCTCACCCCTTCACTGTGCTTCAGTCCTAGGATGGTCCCATATCACTTGTTTTCTGTCCCTTCTCAGTTTGCAGTAAATTCAGGGTTCAGCCTCCAGCGAGCTCATGTCGCTCTGCACACTCACATTGCTCTTCACGGCCTGCACCGCGCAGCCACTGCTTTACCCCTCATGTCCCTAAAGATGCACAAACAAGCTTCCAGCTGCCGTCTGGTCAACGCCACTTAAGAAATTGACACTTAACTTCACAGGGAGCATATGAAATCCACACAGTGTCTGCCCCCCACCATTGCCTCTGCCGTGACCCCACCCAGGCTAATGGAGGTGACTCAGAAAACTTGGATACATCATAGGCCCCCGGACTCATTTCCAGGGTCGGCTGTAACACAGCACACACACTTGTTGGCTTACCTGATTTTCTCAACGTGGGGAGGACAAACTGTAATATTTGTAACAGTCTGCCCAACTCTTAGTATCAGGACGGCCACGCTCATTCTGGAAAGTCAAGAAGAAAATCTTCATGGCACTTCCCGCTTGGAAGGCTGCTGACATTCCTGGTCTTGTGCCAACATTACTATAATCAGGGCCCCATGAGGTGACATTGAGTTCCCCTTCCTGTCTGTGCAAGTCTCCCCGTGCCCTCTTCATGTAAAATATATGAGATGGCATTTGGAGGACACAAGAACATTCAGGATTGTGTACCTGACTCAAAATCTATAACTTTATCACCTCTGCAAAGTCTTTCTCCACCCTGGAGGAAAAATCACAAGTACCCAGGTTTCAGATGTGGATAACTTTTGGGGAACTATTATGACCCTATTGCAACTCATCTCCCTCCTGACATCTAAGAGTCGGCTAAGTGCTGCCCCGTCCACTTCCAAAGCCCCACTCGGTTCCTGTCCTTTCCCCCCACACAGCCATCATCACGGCCCATTCCTAGTCCTGCCTGGCGGGTGCCAAAGTCTCCCAAGGGGTCTCCTGGGGTCTTGATACCCTTCCCGCAGCACCCCCTACTCATGGACATCATGGTGACCCTCCTAAAACAAATGTGAGTCCGATCTTACACCTGTGACCCTGAAATACTAGACATCATGTGTTTCGGAATGTGTCAAGCACGAGGACTTATTCTGAGTCCTAAGCCCATTCTCCAATTATAATAGGGATATTTATTCAAACTGTGATTGAGCAAATAGAAGATAACAGTTATGTACTATTACCGGTGTCTCCAATTCTTTTACAACAGTTGTGTATTCTTAATCACATCAGGAAACATGTGCACTGGAATGGTCCCTATTTTCTGAAACACATTGCACGTTCAGTTTGAATACTATGCATGGTGCACACACGGAGCTCCTGCAACCCCCGGAGACCCAGACTGGAATCGCTGGGAGGACCAGGCCCACCATTGGTGTCACACACAAGGCCTGGCACGACCCGTCCCTGGCATCCCTCCGACCTCTTCTCCCTGCTCTCCAGGATTCTGTGCTCAGCCATAGTTGTCTGTGTGCCACTCACTCACGTGTTATGTGGGTCACACCAGTGCACCAGGATGTGTGGTGCTCCCTTTGCCTCTGTAACCTTCCCTGCACAGGACAGCTGACAGCCTCATCTGTGAGGTCCCTTTCACGTCTCGTCCTCTGTGAAGCCGTCCCTGAATCTCATACCCTAAAATAAACCTTTATACACAGACGTATGTTTACACCTAATGGCAGACACACAGATACACACTGTTACACACAGACACACCCAGAGACGTGCACAGGCCTGCACATGGACACACGTGCACACAGCCAGGTCATCATTCCTGTGTTAGCACTTTATCTTTCTGGGATATAAGACTCATAAAACAGAGTTGTTTTCAGAACATAAAGTATACATTAATAACATAAAAGAACAGTTATTATTATTATTTTTAAAATACTTAAGAGTACATGTATTGAGCACCCCTATGGGTGGACATTATCCTGGAAGATTTACAGGTTTTGTTTCCTTTGCTTCCCTCTGTCCTTACTAGTTCTCTGGAAGGTGAAAGACTGTTCCCACCATTGCACTTAGGGATGAAGAATTGTCCACCCACTGCTCCTCATTCCTGGTTCTGTGTTACAATCAGCTGGGAAGATTTCAAAGGCAAGTCCTTCCAGGCCTCACTCGGGGACAAATATATGGGTATCTCTGTGCGTGGAAGCCATGCAGTCCCCATTTCCTCACCTCTGCCTCCTAAGGGTGCAGACACCCAGCGACTGTGGAGGCCACCACTGAAGTGAAGAGGGGAACAAGATTGTTCACATATCCACTTCCTGTGAATATATACATATATATTAAATTACAGTTGACGTTCATTATTATTCAGCTTCAGCTTCAGGTGTACATTGCAGTGGTCAGGTACCTACACCATCCATGAAGTGGTCTCCCTAATAAGACCAGTGTCCACAGGAAACCCTACAAAATCTTTACAACACCATTGAGTATGTTCCCCAAACTGTCTTTCGTATTCTCGTGGCAATCTTGTGGTTACCGATTGTGCTTTCTAATCTTGTCACCTTACCCTTCATCCCCACACACCCCCACCCCCATCTAGTACCCCTCAGTTTTTCCTCTATGTCTTTGAGACTGTTGCTGATTAGTTTGTTCATTTATTCTGTTCTTTAGATTTCACACATAAGTGAGATCATATTGTATTTCTCTTTCTCTGTCTGACTTATTTCTCTTAGCATAATGTTCTCTAGGTCCATCCATATCATTGCAAATTGTGAGATTTCGTTTTTCTTTATGGCTGTGTAATACTCCCTTGTACAAATGTACCACAGTTTCTTAATGCAGTCGTCCACCGATGGGCATTTCGGTTGTTTCCATGTTTTGATTATGGTGTGTAGTGCTGCAATAAACATTAGGGGTGAACGAATTTTTTTGAATTAGAGTTTTGGATTTCTCCAGATAGACACCAAAGAGTGGAATTCCTGAGTCATGACGTAGTTCCATTTCCAGTTTTTGAGATACCTCCATACTGTTTTCCATAGTGGCTGCACCAATCTTCAATCCCACCAGCAGTGCACAAGGGTTCCCTTTTCTCCACATCCACTCCAACACTTGTTGTTTGTTGATTTATTGATGATAGCCATTTTGACTGGGGTGAGGTGGTATCTCATTGTGGTTTTTATTTGCATTTTTCTGATGGTTAGTGAGGTTGAGCATTTTTCCGTATGTCTGTTTGCCGTCCGTATGTCCTTTATAGAAAAATGTCTCTTCCTGTCCTCTGCCCATTTTTTAATTGGGTTGTTTGTTCTTTTGGAGTTGAGTTGAGTGAGTTTTTTATAAATTTGTGATATTAACCCCTTATCAGATATATCATTGGCAAATATGTTTTCCCATTCAGTAGGATCCCTTTTTGTTTTATTGATGGTTACCATTGCTGGGACAAAAATTGTTAGTTTGATGTAATCCCACATGTTTATTTTTTCTCTTACTTCCCTTGCGCGAGGGGATATATCAGTAAAAATCTTACTCTAGGTAGTGTCTGTAAAGTTTCTTCCTATATTTTCTTCTAGGAATTTTATGGTTTCAGATCTTACATTTCAGTCTTTAAGCCATTTTGAATTTATTTTTCTATACAGTGTAAGGAGGTGTCCAGTTTCATTTTTTTGCATGTGTCTGTCCAGGTTTCCTAGCACTATTTATTAAATAGACTGTCTTTTCCCCACCATAAATTCTTGCTTCCATTGTCGTAGATTAAATGACCATATAGGCGTGGATTTATTTCTGGGCTCTCTATTCTGTTCCATTGCACCATGTGTCTGTTTTTATGCGAGTACCATGCTGTTTTGATTAGTGTAGCCTTGTAGTATAATTTGATGTCAGGTATCATTATACCTCCCACTTTGTTCTTATTTGTCAAGATTGCCAAGGCTATCCGGGGTCTTTTATGGTCCCATATAAATTTTAGGATTATATGTTCTATTTCTGTGAAAAACATCATTGGTAGTTTGATAGGAATTGCATTGATATGTATATTGCCTTAGGCAATGTGGACATTTTAACTATATTAATTATTCCTATCCATGAGCATGATATGTGTTTCCATCTATTTGTATCTTCTTTACTTTCTCTATTCAGTGTCTTATAATTTCCTGAGTACAGGTCTTTTACTTCTTTGGTTAAATTTATTCCTAAGTATTTTATAGTGTTTGAAGCAATTGTAAATGGGACTGTTTTCTTAATTTCTCCTTCTGATAGTTTATTATTGGTATACACAAATGCAAATGATTTCTGAATATTAATTTTGTATCCTGCTACTTTACTAAATTCATTTAACAGTTCTAATAGTTTTATGGTGAAGTCTTTGGGGTTCTCTCTATATAGTATCATATCATCTGCACATAGTGACAATTTTATTTCCTCCTTACTGATTTGGATGCCTTTTATTTCTTTTTCTTATCTAATTGCTGTGGCTAGAACTTCCAGAACTATGTTGAATAGAAGTGGAGAAAGGTGGCAACCTTGCCTTGTTCCTTATCTTAAGGGAAATGGTTTCAGATTTCCCCATTGAGTATGATGTCAGCTGTGGTTTATCATATATGGCCTTTTTTATGTTGAGATATGGTCCCTCTATTCCCACTTTCTTAAGAGTTTTTATCATAAATGGCTGCTGGATTTCGTCAAATGCTTTTTGTGCATCTATTGATATGATCATATGATTTTTATTTTTATTTTTTTAATGTGGTGTATCACATTAATTGATTTGTGGATATTGAACCAACCTTGCACACCAGGAATGAATCCCACTTGATCGTGGTGTAGGATCTTTTTAATGTATTGCTGAATTCTGTTTGCTAATGTTTTGTTGAGAATTTTTGGATCTATGTTTATTAGGGATATCGGCCTCTAGGTGTTTTTTTCTTTTCTTTTTTTTTTTTTGCAATGTCTTTGTGTGATTGGGGATCAGGGTGATAATGGCCTCGTAAAAAGAGTTTGGGAGACTTCCTCCTTCTGGATTTTTTGGAATAGTTTGAGGAGAATGGGTGATAATTCTCTTTTGAATGTTTTGTACAATTCACCTGTAAAGCCATCTGGTCCAGATCTTTTTGTTGGGAGCTTGTTGCTTACCGATTCAATTTCCCTGGTAGTAATCAGTCTATTCAGGTTTTCTGTTTCTTCTTGAGTTAGCCTTGGAAGGTTGTATGCTTCTAGAAAATTGTCCATGTCTCCAGGTTGTCTAATTGGTTGGCATATAGTTGCTCATAGTAATTTCTTAAATTTTTTTGTATTTCTGTGGTGTCTGTTGTCACGTCTCCTCTTTCATTTCTGATTTTATTAATTTGGGTCCTCTCTCTCTTTTTTTGGATGAGTCTGGCTGAAGATTAGCTGATTTTGTTTATCTTCTCAAAAAACCAGCTCTTGGTTTCTTTGATCTTTTGCATTTTGGGGGGGTGGCGCTTTATTTTATTTATTTGCGCTCTGATCTGTATTATCTCGTTCCATTCTCTTTGGGATTATTTTCTGTTCTTTTTGCAGATCCCTTAAGTGTAAGGATAAACTGTTGATTTGAGATTTCTCTTGTTTCTTTAGGTAGGCCTGCATTGCTACGAATTTCCCTCTTAGGACTCCTTTCACTGCATCCCACAGATATTTGGTCATTGTGCTTTCTTTTCCATTTTTCTTGAGATATCTTTTGATTTCTTCTTTGCTCTCATTGTTGACCCATTCATTATTTAGTAACATGTTATTCAGCTTCCGTGTATTTGTGTGTCTTCCAGTTTCTTTCTTGTAATTGATTTCTAATTTCATAGCACTTTGGTCAGAGAAGAAACTTGATATGATTTTAATTTTCTTAAATTTATTGAGACTTGTTTTGTCACCTAACATGTGATCTGTCATGGAAAATGTTCCATGTGCACTACAAAGAATATGTATTCTGTAGCTTTGTGGTGAAAGGCTCAAAAACATCAAATATATCCAACAGGTCCAAAGTGTCATTTAAGACCACCGTTTCCATAATGATTTTCTGTCTGAATAACCTGTTCCTTGTTGTTAGAGGTGTGTTGAAGTTCCCTGCTATGATAGTGTTATTGTATATCTCTGTATTTATGTCAGTCAATATGTTTTGTATATTTAGGTGCTCCTATGTTGGGTGCATAGATGTTTATTAGGGTAATGTCTTCTTGTTGGATTGATCCCTTTATTATTATGCAGCGTCCATCTTCGTCTTTTAATATATTTTTCATTTTAAAGTCTATTTTGTTAGACACCTGAAACATATTTTTAAAATGTTAACAAAAAAATAAATAAATAAATAAAGCCTATTTTGTCAGATATAAGTATAGGTACTGCAGCTTTTTTCTAATTTCCGTTTGCATGAAATATCTTACTCCAACCATTCACTTTCACCCTGTGTGTATTGTTTGATCTAAGGTGAGTCTCTTGTACACAAAATATGCAAGGGTCTTCTGTTCTTCTCCGCTAGCAAACCTATGTCTTTTGATTGCAGTATTTAATCCATTTTCATTTAAAGTGATGGTTGATAGGTACATAGTTTTGCAATTTTGTTATTTGTATTTCTGGTCTTCATTAGGTAGATTGTTTTCATCTTTCTTCTGTTTACAGAAGCCCTTTTTACATTTCTTGCATTGCTGTCTCCGTGGTATTGAATTCCTTTACCTTATTCTTTCCTGGGAAACTCTTTATCTCTCCTTCAATATTAAATGATAGCCTTGCTGAATAAAGCAATCTGGGTTGTTGGCCTTTGAAATTCATCACTTTGAATACCTCCTGCCACTCCCTTCTGGACTGCAAACTTTCTCTAGAAAACTCATTTGATAGTCTTATAGGATTTCCCTTGTGTGTAACCCACTGTCTTTCTCTTGCTACTTTTAGTATTCTTTTTGTCTTTAACCTTTGCCATTTTAACTATCATGTTAAAATGGTGTGGGCCTGTTTAGGTTCATCTTGGTTGGAACTCTGTACTTCCTGGGCTGCTGATATAACTGCCATGGCTACGTTGGTTGCTTGGTTGGCAGAGAAGTAGACGGCAGATTGCGGATCGTGTGGCTCCTTCTACCTTTGACTCCAACCCAGCCGCCATCGAGAATATAGCGGTATGACTTCCCTGTATATGGCTCTGTTGGTGTTCTTTTTTGGCCTCACCATTTCCTGTGTTCTTATGTGGGGAGTGGGACTAGAGACCCTGCATGACACACCTGCTGAGCAAAAGCTCACTTAGATAAAACTTTGAAGAGTAACACATTTGAAGTGTCTTTATCCTCATGCTTCAGTGCTAGCTGACTGCACACAGAACTGTATTCATATACAGTGATATGATTCAAAGCTCGGATTGTCATAAGCTTAATTAAAGCCAACTTTCAATGGCTCTCCCTCTGATTTGAAGTTCAATGTCTGCCTTTAGAAATTAGTATACCCAGGTCTGTATAAGAATCAAAACTTCACATTGGTCACAATTAAGACTTCTCCTTCCCCTGTCTCCTTACTTCCCTTTTTCTCTCCCATCTGCTAACCATGGTTTCTGACAGATTAGGGGTTAAATATGGGGAGAGATAAGAAGACAGGAAAGTTCTAAATAGACTCATACTCTTTTGGGACTGGTCTAGGTTCTCTGGGCCAGTCTCGTTCGCAGGTGGGACACCTTCATGGGTCTTCAGAAAGCTCAGATTACGGAAATCTGTTACTCTCTTCATGATTAATAAGCATTCAAAGTACAAGCACCTATGGAAAAATTAAAAATATTACAGCTGGGAAAGATAACACAGGAGTTGGAAGACAAATAATATATGTAACAAAAGTGGTTTATCCATACCGGAAAGGATAGAGAACACAAACAAGAGAAAAAGAGAAGTACGCTAAAGCATCCGTGTAGGATGTCCAATGAATAGGCTTCTAGAATAAGAGACACCGTGGTGGGGAGAAAGTCACCGAAGAAAAACATCTAGAACATTTCCCAGAGTGAAGAATAGGAAATGAATAGCCCACTCATTCCTACATCAAGACACATTTTTGTGACGTTTTGGACATCGGCCTGAAAAAAGAAAACAGATTATTCCTTTCAGAAAGAACCTTCAAGAAAAAGCTACACGCGAGAATCATGGTCCTAGCAGTGGAAATCATTTATATGAGTTTCCCCATATTCCACTTGTAATGGTCCTGGGGGCCAGAAGTTCACATTCTGGAAGCCAATGGTTAGTTCAAACATATGGACAGAAAGTAGAGGTGAAATAGTACCTGACTAGACACCTAACAAACCATGTGAGGTGTCCCATGCGTTAGACATTAAATATTTAACCTCACATTTAGTAAAAATGTAAGACGTGTAAAGTTCAGGGTTTTGGTGAAGAAACAATGGAGAATTAGCTGGAGGAGACTCCTGATCCAGGCTCGGCCTCCAAATCCGGCTCCTGAACCAAGTCATTAGAAGGATACGGGTTAAATTAGATCAAGTTAATGTTTACTTCTCAGGAACAGAAAGACTGAGGTGGCCCAGTACCAGGATGATAGGGTTCCAACTTCCTCCTGTCGTCACCTGCGTCCTCCTTGTGGTGACTCCGAAGTCCTCTCCAGGAACATAAAGAACATGGTGTTACCACCAGGATGTCACCCTGAGGCCTGGGTTAGGCTTCATGTTGTGTTTGAGCATTGCCTTCATTAGACATTCAATTTCAAATGGCATTCTTTGTCTGAATAGACCCAAGAATAAAACATGTAATAACTCACAATCCATCCTGATAAGCAGTTACACGATCATTAGTTAAGCACCTTCTATCACTATTGTCACACAAAGACCAGAGGGCACAGGTCACGCCCTCCAGGACCACAATACGTGGAAAGAGCCAGGGGCCTGGGCCTGGTTGCCAGGAGAGAGGTGCACACGGAGAGCTATGGGGTGTTGGGAAGGAGATCCCCAGAGATTCAGGCCAGGAATGGACATAAGAAGCGGGCTGTCTTTGATGTGGTGTCAGGAATGCATAAGGAGGTCAACCCAGGGGGACTGAGGCAAGGACAGTGGAGCAGGGGCTTATCAGGAAGCAAATGCCTTGAGCTGAAAACAGTGCGGCCTGCACAGAAATCAACCTGGAGTTCACACAGGGCAGTTGTGCAGGTCAAGGTCACAGGATCCATGTGAACCATACAGTGAAGGTCCACAAGGGTCAGGCTGAGGAGGCTGATAGTGTCGAGAGGGCCTCTCGAGCCAGAAAACCTGGCCCCTTACTGGCTCTGCCACCCCCTAGCTGTGTGCCCTTGGTCAAGTTACTTGACCTCTCTTGTCCCATTGCCTGTAGTTGGGGAGAAATGAGATGCTCACCTCATGGGGAGGGTGACCACACATCTCACTTTGCTCAGGAGAAACCCAGTTCATGCTGCTGTCCTGGCATTCCGTCCATGTAGTGACCTCTTTCACTTTCCAAAGTGCCCCTGTTTGGTGAATAAATGTCATCATCACCTTACTCATTGGGTTTCTGTGAAGATTAAAAGAGGCGATTACCATTTTCTTTCATCGCAGAAGTGCTGTACCACTGTTTCTCATTCATGTTTTACTCAATGTGGAAAACAAATACACATGGTGGAGGTGGGTATTGGGAAGATTAATAGGCCAACAGTACAGAGAATATTTCGAGAGATAAGTTATATGTAATTATCTCAATAAGACTCTTTCGGGAAGGGGTCAGAAAAAGAATCCAGGAAGCATGGATCAAAAATGTGCTTTGTTTCCTATATTAGGCCTATTACTTCACGTCTGAATGTGGTATCTCTAGGCCTTAGAGACTGTGAAGTAGAAGCAGAGTTTTCAGTGGTCTATATGGTCCCAGAAGTCCTTCAAGGTTTATCAGAACACCTTTCTCAGGTTATAAATCACTGACTGGAGCTGACGTGTTCGGAGCACCTACTCTGTGCTCAGCCCTGTTCTGAGGATTCCTCACTGTAACTCATTCAGGCCTCACGACATCCATAGGACGATTGCAATTGTGCATGGGACACAGCAGTGAAATCTCCACACCAGTGTGGCCCCAGGCATGGGAGACGCCTGTGCTTGGAATGGCCTGGATACCGTGAACAATGGACATCAAGATGTCCCCAAGATGTTGGCCTATGGCATCAAGATGTCCCCAAGACCTCGGCCTTTCCTGAAGTCTCTGGCTGGGGAAAGCACCTCCCTGCCCAATATGTGGGCTTTGGCCTGATCTTAAGGAAGAAGAGGTTCACGTCCAAAGCACATGCATGAGGTTAATGTGCCAACACCCAGGAGCGCAGGGCAGAACCAGTTTTACAGAATGAGTGAAACAGAAGAAATGTAGGGTGTTTTGTCCCCAAATACTGTGGGACTCTTGTATACAACTAAAACTCAATTAATAAAAACTCAAGGATCGTACGTTCAGAATTCTTCTATAGGTTTTGTGCCAATGCAGAAATCACTGAGAAAAAATGACTCTCATTGATCGTTACCCCTTGTATTAAGGGTGGCAAGGCCTCAAACAAGCGAAATATCAGTGTGAGTTTATCTCAGGTCTTGCTTGAACCAGAGGACAGACCAAAAGTAATCCTCTCCTACCTCACATTTATCTCTACCCGAGACAAGGGTGTTCAAGGTAAAATCTGTGAAGAATTCACCTCCTCGTCCAAATCTCTGTTATCTGGCTTGTCACAGGGGGTGATCAAGAAATGTCACACACACTGACACCAAAGGCTACTTCACTGCTCTGGTTTCTGAACTGAATTTGGGGACCTGAGTCAAAGTGCCTCTGGGAGGAGGAAAAAATCAGCCCAGCAATACAGGCATTCTCACCTTTTGGTTTCTTCCATTTGCTTTTGTAAACGATGCTTTGACATGAGCCTTTGCGAGCAGAGTTATTGTATCTGATTCACCTGAGAATGGTCCTCATGTGCTTTGCAGAAAACATGGAGGTAAAGAGACACACACTTTACTGTGGGCTCATGGACATGAGGTGGGATTTTGTTTCTTGAATAAGAGGCTGTGAATGGCCCAGTGTGTCAGCAGGTGACAGGGCTGGTCCGTAATGATTGAGGCACCAGGCAGAGTCCCCATGAAATCCCGTTCAAGGGGACAGTCGTCTGTTTCATTACTAATGTCCTTCACTTGCCTTTGGAACGAAGATGGCTATCAACGGTCACCTGGTGATGGGACACCCATAAGAATATAACCTTCTCTATTTCTAGCTTCTTCCTAAATCAGTATTGTCCTTGGCAACTTAAGATCCAGGTGAATGATGGAAAGAAATGAGTCCCAAATAATCCAGATGGAAAATACTGTGTTCACAGGAATTAATTACTGAGAAGTCGCGTCCTGCATGACAAGCGCTGTGGGAAGCGAGAAGGGCAGCGCAGGGTTAAGAAAGACAGTAACCAGGAATGGAGAGCAAACGGGGACAAGGGACTCAAGCCTCAAGGACTGAGCCCCGAATCGGGTCAACGCATAGCTTTTATTGGTTAACTTCTAAGGAGGTAAAGATTGTTAATCTCAGGATCTGTGTGTTACCTGGCCAGCTGGCTGTCTTTCTGAAAGTCCCCATTGTGCTCCGGCTTGTACTTTGCCTTCACACACACGCACAATCCCAGGGGATCCACTGAAGGGGAGGGACCGATATTATTCCATCAGGTCTCAGTTTGCTGAGACATCCGCTCAAGGAAGCTTCTACGATATCTCTCCATCGGGCCTCAGTTTGCTGAGGCCCTCCCTTGTGAAATCCTGGGAAGAGCGCGGAGGAACAAATGGATTGGCAGGTATAAGGCAACAATGACAAATCTCTCAGCTCTCTCTCCCATTTCTTTTTCTTGAACCTCAGCCAAATTGGTTTCTCTTGTTCCTGTTACCTTCGTGTTGTTCCTGCTTAAACCCATGTGGCGTTTCTATTCTACGAAGCTGTCCTGTCCCTCTCTTGACACCTAGAGGCACACTTTGCTCTCTTGTCTTCCTCTCCACGTGCCATGTGCTCTCAGGGCCTCTGTACGTGCTGTTTCCTCCCTGGAGAACACTCTTCCCCAGAGGTTCCCCGGGATTTCACCATCGAAGCTTAAACGTCCCTGCTCCGATTCTTGTCTGGGCCTCCTTACAGGACGGCTCCCTACAGGTTGTTTACTGCCCTACAGGAAATTGTTCACACCATCAGTTTCCCTGGATCTCTCAGTCAACTGTTGGCGTGTGTGTTGCCTCCCCTGTGAGAAGTAAGCTGCACAAGGGCCAGGCCCTGCTCTAACTTGTTCCTAAACAGAACGTGTGACATGCAGCCCAGTCATAGGAGAATCGTGACGGTCGTGAACAATGGATGGAAGGACAGCAGGAAGGATGGGTCGGTGGGTGGATGGATGGATGGCTTGAATCTCCCATTATTCTAATGCTCCTGTTTTCAGTTCTGTGATGGGATTTTTACATACAGTGTCTGCCTTCCTTACAAAACCGGGCAAGATATGACTTATGCCCACTTTCGAAACTGGGCAAAGGGAGCTCGGAATGCCCAGCACTTTAACTCACCTGGGACACCGCGTGGTTAGATGTTGCATCCAAGACGCAAATCCACATCAGCAGGAGCCGCCATCAGGCTCTGCGTCCCGTAAGCATCAGTTTCTCTACTTCTCACTACGTCCTTTCAATCACTGGAAAAAAATCGGGGAAAAAGCTAACCAAAATCGGACGAAAGTTAGTTTTAAATTTATAGTTAAATTCATGAAATTCACTTAAATAAGTGAGATATTCTTTGTGAAAAACAATGTTAAAGTAGGCGAGACAGTAATATTTTCCCATTCCAGCCTCTGAGTATTGTCTGAGGGAGAGGGAAGTCTGCCTCCCAGAGGCGGAATGAGGTATTGCACCCACCCAGGAGTTAGTGAAGCAGGAGGGACAGAAACAGGATATGAACCCTTTTGTAACTTGAAGATGGAGAAGGAAAAGAGAATCAACACGAGGAGGAGGAGGGGAAGGAAAAAGAAGAGGAGGAGGATGGGGACATCATGAAGACCACCCTAATAATAAAACACAAGGCTCACTGTGATCTAATTTGTCCTATTATTTACCAAACACGTCTGCATTTATTGCGACTACCGTCATGTGCCATTATTGCATTTACAAAATAGTTCTGGGTTCTAAAAGCTGTGTCTCCTGGGTTTTACAAACAGATCACAGCCTGGCTGGGTTCTGGGTGTTTCCCCGCTGTGGTTTCCTGGCCCAGCGCCAGGTTCATCCTGTGACTCCTCCCCTCGCTGGGGGGCGGGGTTACGTGGCCACCAGGAGCATAAAAGGAGGAGCTCAGGGCCCTCAGCTCCAAAGTGAGTCCCTTCCTCGCTGCCACACCGCACTCACCAGCCCACAGCCGCTGCTGCACCATGAAGCTGCTGACCGTCCTCATGCTGATCGCCCTCCCCGTCTCCTGCTTTGCAGGTGAGCACTGACACGGAGGGCGGGCTTCGCTTTGCACGGTGTTGTCAGGGCCCCTGTGGACGACCTCCTGTTCCCCACAGCCCAGCACACAGCCTCTCATTTCTCCAGGGTCCTCGTTTTCATGTGTTTGGCTTCTCTGGGCTGTGGAAGCCAGGACGGGGGTGCAAGGAGGCAGATGTTTCAGGCCTTGAAGGAAATCCCAGATCCTGAGTTTACTCTCCTAGATGTGAGGACTCAAGACCGTTGACCATAATCTTTCTGAATGTGCGTCTCTCCTGGGATGTAAGATGACAAACACCCTAGCTGTGCCCATAAAGGAATTCATACCTCTGTAAGTGAGCCCACTTTTGCATGCTTTCATCCCAGGTTCTGGCTGCCCGCTCCTTGAGAAAGTGATAGATGATACAATCTCTCCTGACGTGGACGTTGATCAATTCCTCAAGAATTATGAAGACTTCATAGATGATGAACCCACTGAAAACGCCCTAAAGGAAATGAAGCAATATTTTCTTAAGCAGGATGGTAAAACTGTGGACAGCCTACAAGTGATAGTGGTAATTTCGATTTCTTCTTTAAGTGTTTTGAACCCACTGGACAGGGCCATCAGGCTCTATGTTTGTCACTAATTAGGCTAAAGCAAGTGTCGACCATGCTTTATTTCCCCGACTTTCACTGTTGGTGAGTGTGAATAACACTATCACACCAAGAAAGCCATCCAAGGTTCAGTGCTGCTCTGTCTCTTTATTTTGTGGAATCTTTAGTGAGTGTAAATGAAAAGCACCTAGAGGGGGAAAAAGCTTGGGCAAAAACTCCCCGAATAGTCAGCTTAGAAAATATCTGATTCTTAAGAAGACCTTTCTTCACTTGTACAAGTGATCTGAATAACAAATTTTTCTTGTTTGTAGATCAAATAGTCAAACATTTTAAACTTTCTAATAGAGTCCAGAAAATTCGTTTTAAGGATTATTCCACACATTTTATCCACACAATCTAAAGTGCCCTTTCAAGCAATCGACATTTGTTAGTATAAAAGACTGAATCCCTGGCCACTAACTAAAGACCCATGAATGACACGTGCAGATGGTGGGCATGAACCCACCAGGGTGAGGGAATTGTTTAAAACAAAATCAGTAGTTGAACAATGAGATCATCTTTCTAATCATAATAGATTGGATTCGTTTTTATGTAGAGTTTTTCTGTATCCTAATGTAACAATTAACACATTCCAGGGTAGACAATTTAGAAGTATTGCCAAAGCACAAACATATAAGTGTACGTCACTAAGAAGATTCTGAAACAGGGAGCAACAGGAAACAACCTTGAAGACATGATAAAAAAAAAAAAAAAAGCCAGTCACAAAATACACATAGAGCATGACTCCACTTCTATCAGTTTTCTAGAATAGCCGATGACTTGGAAACAGAAGGCAGAGTAATGGATTCCAGGGCTGGGTGGTGAGGAAATTGGGAGTGTTTAACGGGTGTGGATTGCACTTTAGCGAGATGCAAATGCCCTGTGGTCTGGTTGCTCTGCAAAGGGGATATTCTTAACACTACTGAACTGTATATTGAAAATGGTGAAAATGGTATTATTTATGTCATGTGTATTTAAAATAATTGCATTTTTTAAAAAATGGAACGACTGCTGTATAGGAATATTTTCCTTAAAAACCTAATTTAGGGGCTGCCGGATAGTTCAGTTGGTGAGAGCACAAGCTCTCAACAACAAGGTTGCCGGTTCAAATCACAGATGGGATGGTGGGCTGCGCCCCCTGCAACTAAAGATTGAAAACGGCGACTAGACTTGGAGCTGAGCTGCACCCTCCACAAATAGATTAAAGGATATGAGTTGGAGCTAATAGGCCCTGGAGGAACACACTGTTCCCCATATTCCCTAATAAAATTTTTAAAACAATACCTAGATTACACAAATCAGTCGGAGTGCACATCTCCGATATTTTATGGCCCAGAAAGGATACGATGGAGGTATCAGATTGTGTCCTGTATTTCTAACATTTAAGATCATACAGGAATTCTAAAACTTCACATGTCATCATATGTGAGCTGACATATTGAAAACTGGTAACACTGCATAATTTTGTTAGATACATTATTTCAAAGAACAGGAAACGTGCAGATAAAATTATTAAAGGGTCCCCTGGGGCTGCGGTTGGAGAGACCTGGAAATACCAGTCCTCTTAGCTATCAATTAATGTATCCTGAACAATAGAATGATGAGATAATTCTGATTTTACTTCCAGCGCTATCTTTCTTGAATGTCAGATGTGTGTAGACAAATCCAAGAAAACAATGAGAAGAAATGTTTGGTTTTCCAGAGTTTCCTCTTATGAGGAATTGGAATGGAGGTGATATCTCTGTTTTGTTTTCCAGGACACAATATATAGCAGTGGCTGGTGTGCTGACTATTAAATTTCCACAAACCTTCGGCTCAGACAACTACAGAGAATGATCACAACGGAGTGTCTATTGGTAGAAACCACAACTTACGTTTCTTTTTTTTGTATTTTGATCTGCAAACTGCAAGACAATCGTTGAAACCTCAAATACATTTTCATTTCAATAAAGTATCTGCAAATCTAAAGTTCTTTTCTTGTGATCTGATGAAAATGGAGGCTTTAGAGAGACTCACACCACACACGCGTGTGCTCGCACACACGCACACACACTCACACCCATTATTTATGAAGAGCTCATGGTGCAGGACTACAGACTCTGAGCAGCACGCTGTTCCTCACCACCTGTAGCCCAACATCGACCCTTCTCTGGAAACTGATTTTCCTCCCCTCTCACCCCATCTTCGGGATGATCTCTGCCTTGCTCAGGCCCAAGGTCCTGGTGGCTGCGACAAGCTCAAGTTCCCACATGTCCTTCAGTCCCTGTGTCCGTGCTGAGCCCTGCTCACCATGGCCGGGCTCTCTGTGTCCCTGGCCTGAGTGTGCAGGGAGGGGAACAGCCAGCGAGAAAGGGGGCTCAGGCAGAGCAGGGATGAATCCTGTCTGCATCCTAAGATTGGATCTATATCCTCAACCGGGTTGTTAAAATCTTTCATTACAAAGTTACTTACTATACCCCTCTGCGCCATAACCCCAAACCTCAGGAAAAACGCTTGTTTGTCTGTGTCCCAGGAGAGTGGCCATTGATGCACTAATCAATGAACAGGACCCATACACACCTGCTTCATCCCTTTCACACCCTCAGCTCTACCACTTCTCCAGCCTTGTGGGCTGTTAGGTAAGATTCCATAATTACAGTTTCCTTCCTTTATCATAAGCCTCAGAGAATCTTGATCCTTAATGGAACACAAGTTCTTCTCATTGTTTCCCTCACTGTCCATCCTTTGACTGTGTCCTCCTGTGACCAGTTCTTACAATCATGGTCATTCACTCATGAACTTCTTGTTGGACACACATTTGTATCAGGCACTGCTCTTGGCATCAGGATACATCAGTGAGGAAAACAAACAAAAATGCCTTCCCTCAGGATGCTTATATTTTATCAAGGGGAGAGAAAGAATGAAGGGAATAAAGAGGTAAATTAAAAAGTATATTGGGAGGTGATAAATACCACAGAGGAAAATAAGAACAGGAGGAAGGGTGGGGGTGCGGTTTTAATTAGGATGGACAGGGAAGGGCTCACTAAGTCGTGATGTTTCAGCCCAGATCTGAAGGAGGTGAGGGAGAGAGTGGGAGGCGTCTGGGAGATGAGTATTCCAGGAGGAAGGACACTCCAGGATGTGATCCTAGAGCTCTCCTTAGTTTTTCCATAAACAGGTGTCAGCTTTAATTATTCCATGGCCAATATTCCAGGACACACAGATTAAGGTACGCTTGGCCCACCTATGTGCGATGCTAAAAGGTGTTGATTCTGAAATCTAGCTCACGCCTGAGTCACCTAGAGGTCTTGCTAAGACAGCCTCTTGGTCCTACCCTTGTCTTTCTCATCAATAGATCTGCATTGTCTTTCTCATCAATTGTTGCGTTTCATGCAAGCTCCCAGGAGATGCTGACATTGCTGGTGTGGGAAGAATATATTTAGAGACGCAGGGTTCTGGGGCATCTACTGATCTCCCCAAGAGTGTCCTGCCAGTCTGAGGGTTTGGCCCCCAAAACAAAGATTGACGTGGGGGGGTGAATGGACTACAGAAACCACTCCTACTTATTGCCGTATCTGAAGCTCAGCAGAGCAGGAGCTGAACATTCTCTCCCATTTGGAGTGTGTCCCCAAACTCCAGGTTGTGCCCCAATGGGACCCGGACAGGATTCCAAGCACTATGAGCTGCATGCGTAGGGCAGGGCACAGGAGACATGTTACGGAAGCTCAGGAGTAAACCATGAGTTCTGTTATTTTCCTTCCTTCTTCTTCTTATTTTTGAACCAAAAGAGATAACAGGACCATGACTTCATGGCAAGAGTTGGTGAACAAGATGAAGGAAACAATGTCTGATGTCCAGCAGCCTCTCCCACGTCATGGGCCTCCTTGGCAGCTCACAGCTTGTAGCAAGAAGTGTGAGCCTGCGTTAGGTGGACGAGGGCTGCTGGCAGGTGGTTTGTGGAAACAGCGAGTAGTGGTGCCTCAGCTGACACGTGTCTTGGATGAAATCAGGGCATAAATCCCTAAGGATCAACAGTGCACTATGGCAAGGGATGAAGAAATAAAGTTGGTTTGGAAAGTTTATTACATACAGTACATTGGAATATTGGGTACCAGTCCGATGCTGACAATGTTGGACAAACACCTGACATGGGCATTTTTGATACTTCTTAATTATATGCTGTATGATGTTATTGCTAAATGCATCCCTTAATGTGCAGAAAGAGGTCCTTCTTTAATTTTATATATCCATGGATTACATCACTTGTTACTAACATGAGGAAATTTTGTTCATGTTTTCCACCTTAAGCATGTAAATTCTGAAAATACTTGCCTCGTGAATGTGCAGATACAAACAGAATGAGTTTGTAGTAGTGATGTCACCTGATTCTTTGAATTCCTTTCAGCTATAGGGTATATATTGTCACTGAAATTATTTTTAATGATTTATCAGCCACGGTTTAATTAGGTCCTCCTTTGACTTTATAAAGGCAAGCAACTAGAAATCACTTTCTATTGAAAACATTTTCTGCACCACAATATGCTTCAATTTTTTCTTCAAGTCTGGCGATTTGTACATGCAGAGTCTGTGGTCTGTATGGAGATTCTGATGGAGGATGGTCCATCTCTGTGTTTGGTAAACTGGAGCAGGAGTGACTATGAAAGTGGAGGAAAGAAACAAAGTCAGTGAAAGCACACGTATGTATGTAGTAAAATATATTGGATGTTACCGTCTAGAAGTGGTTCCTTAAAACTTTTTACCCCCCTGGCATGAGTTCACCACTTTGAAGATCAAAGGCCAGAAGAATTCCTGGGATGTCAACCTGAGCCAGAAGGGACATGTGTGACCAGCGCATCCCGCTGAGGACAGGAGTCCAGAGACCTTGTGTGCCTGGGGGAAGTGGTTCCTATCCCCACCCAGCACCCTCCTCAGCCTTAGTTCCAAAATCCAGTATTTAGGATTTTAAAATCACAATGACAGTGACTCAGTCATGATCATAAAACGTTAATTATGTGACTGAAAAGTAGTGATTTTATCTTAACTGAGGGAAACCCCAATGGAACCAAAGGAAATTCAGAATCCCATTAAGTTAGCATTCAGGATAAATAAACATTCCTCGTTGGCAGAAACAGACTCTCTGATATTTGACTTTCTGTTTGAGGTGATTTTTCTGTTTGATTTAGTATTTCTATTTGCTTGTTTACATAAGGGTAATCGCTGACATTTACCTCCCGACACTGTGCTGAGCATTTTTCCTGACCGCACGTGGTCAGGACATGTCACTGACAGGCCTCTGGGAACAGTCTGCTCAGGTCAAGGTAACAATCATTTAGAATGTCCATCGGGGAGGAGCGTGTCATCAGTGAGATTGTTTAGCGACACTGGCTCCTGGTGATAATGTAAAGCAGTTCCCTTTTATCCCGTTTTGTCCTCATTTCTAGAATCTCCCATCAGTGCACCCTTCAGTGCCCAGCCCTGTGGGAACACTCCCACTGACTCATCTGCGGACTCTGGTGGGTCAGGAGCATCTCCCCTGTCCGGGCCCACTACATTGGACGGAGATGAGATAATGCCAAACCATTGTTTTTAATCTGCTCAGATAATGAAAATAAAGTAGGAAGATGGAGTTATACAAGTATAATATTTTGAAGGTAAAGAAGATCAGAGACTCAGGAAGTACTTCGGTACCAGAACAGAATAAATTGCCCACTTGGTCCTGTCTCTGCAGTGTGTTTTCCAAAAACACACAGTCCAACGGCTGAATAACAACTTTAAATAATTATTTTTAAGTGCATTTCTAAAACACATAGGAATACGCCGTGTGCACAATTCCTAAATCCTGTTTTACTCGCTCTTCAGTTTCTCTTACTTCCTTGTTCTTTACTCAAATGTCTCTCACTCTCACTCTCTCTTTATCCAACTTCAGTATCATTTATTTTTTGTGGAATCTGGATACAATTAACTGTAGTTAAGACAGTGCTCAATACTATTTAAGCCTCATTTTAGGTTCTATAAACTACTTCAGGATTTCAAATGTGAGAATTCACATTTCAATAGCTAAAAACCGAAATTTGACACAACAAATTTACTCAATATTGATGTGACTACACCAAGTTTAGTATGTAACACATGGACTTTAATTTTACAATTTTTGGTCTTTCTAAACCAAGTCACTGTTTCCTTATGTGTCCTCACCTATTGTGGGGACAGAGCCAGGAGTGCAGTTTCCAGGCTCTTGGCCTCATGTGGAAAGGTGCTGGCTCAGGTAGTAAATGGCCATCAACTGTGATTGGATGGCCATCAGCTGTGGCTAGTTGGCCGTCAGCTGTAACCAGTGAGCCATTGACCACTTGTATAACTGCCATGGCTACACTAGCAGAAAATGGGGGCTAGCAAGAAGATGGTGTTGGCAAGCGTGGATTGCAGTTAGGACGGCTGGTTGCGGACAGTGTGGCTCCTGCTTCCTGTGTCTCCAACCCAGCCGCCAGCGAGACTATAGTGGTATGACTCCCCTACCTATGGCTCCGTGGGTGTTCCTTTTTGGCCTAGCTATATCTTCCGTTCTTATGTGGGGAGCAGGACTAGAGACCCCGCCTGACACCCCACACGACAAATGGCAGAGCGAGCAGGGTCTCCCGTGTGACAGCTATGAAGCCTTCCCATAGGTTTAGACTATGTAAATAGATGATTCCTTCCCTTAAGACAGGGTGAAAAAAGACAAAGTTCACACCCAGAAAAAAAACTTTTGACCAGAAATTTTCAAATTCTAACGTCTGAGCAGATGTAACACCAGAAATAGGTAAGGGCCACTCTTCCTTAGGCCTTTCCCCATGTAGCACCGGAGGAAGTTCCAGTGTTGGCAAAAGAACACACAGGTTTCTCATTAAACTTTGTTCAATGGGTCTCAACCTTCTGTGACAATTTTTGGTCAAGTTGTTTCTATTAAATGGTACTCATTTAAAAACTAATAACTTAAAAACTACCGCACAAAAACCCCAGAAGATCCGTAAAACATTCTCTTTTCCTTCTGAAGGTTTTACAATTATAAACAGTCTTTTACTATTAAACTTCAAAGCCCAATCGAGACAAATACTTCTGAAGCCTCTGACTAAGACTAGGGTGGCAGGTATTGGGGATAATGTTCATTTAGCCCCTGAGCTTTGTGCGCAGACGTGGTGACCTTGCCAGCTCCTGCACCCATCTTGTCCACTGCTTTGGTGACACCCACAGCAACTGTCGTTCTCACGTCACATACAGCAAAATGGCCCAGAGGAGGGTATTCAGAGGAGCTCTCAATACACATGGGCTTGCCAGGCACCATGTTGTGGGGGCAGAGCCCCAGAGAGCATTTTCCAGGTTCTCGGCCTCACGTGGAAAGCTGCTGGCTCGGGTAGTAGATGGCCATCAACTGTGACTAGTTGGCCGTCAGCTGTAACCCTTGAGCCACTGGCCACTAATATAACTGCCACGGCTATTTTGGGGCGAGTTGAGTCGAGGGAAGTCGAGGAGAGAGTCGGTCGGTTGGCAGAAAGCGGACAGCAGGTCGCACGTCGTATGAATCCAGCCTCCAGTGAGACTATAGCGGTATGACTCCCCTACCTATGGCTCCGTGGGTGTTCCTTTTTGGCCTAGCCACATCCTATGTTCTTATGTGGGGAGTGGGACCAGAGGCCCCGCAGGCCGCCCCGCATGACACATGGCGCAGCGAGCAGGGTATGGCGCTGGCCAAAACTCTCCGAGGGATGGTGGAACAGTTTGTGCATGTGAAAACGCAGTCTCGGGAAGCCCATGAGGAGCCGCGCCAGAGACGGGGAGCACAGTCTGCCTGGGAGAGACTTGACCCCTCGGTGAATTGGTGGTTCTCTCGAGCCGCCGATGGCATGCTGCCCTGTTGGTCACAGCAGACATCACCAGCTTTTTGGTGGGCTGGTGCTGCAGGCTCCGAGGGTTGCGGACATCTTACAAGGAGGCCTCCACCCCCTCAGACACCTGGCACGGTGAGCAAGATTCCAACCAGGCAGGAATGGAGTCTGACTCTGGGCAGGAGGACGTGTGGCCCCCACACAGTGTATGGTGTTCGGTGGCCACTGTTCTCGGGAGTTGGAGCCCCAAGGAAGGGTTGGAGGACATGGACGGCTCTCCGGCCAGTGTGGAGAGGGCCCTGCAGGCTCTGGCTGAATGGTTGCCGGAGGTGGAGAAGGCTACAGCCAGCCGCGTGGGCTGGGTGTTCCTCACGGCCTTGAGTCTCAACACGGAAAATGCGCTTAATGAAATGTCCCAGGTGCTGGACCAGGTGTCCCAGTTGGAAGCGCTGGAAGCTCCGGTCCGCCTGTTGGAAAAGGGGCCCCACAGTGAAGAGGCAGAGGCAGAGGAAGTGAGTGGAGACAATGTAGCTCCCAAACCCCAAGCCCATCCAATCTTGAAGCAAAGGGTAAAACGTGAGCAACACTTGGGCCCCGGGGGCGTTGCTGCCCGCAACCCAGCTGTGACTGAGTTCACAACCTACACCCCTTACAGTCCCACTGAGTTGCAGGAGCTGGGGAGGCGGTACTGACAGCGCCCTGGAGAGCCAGTCTCGGCTTGGCTGTTACGTTTATGGGATGAGGGAGCAGACAGCATTCTCTGCTCCCCAGGGGATATGGAAAAGCTAGCCTTCGTGACAGTGCATCCGTCCCTGAGACAAAGGTTACAGAACTGCCATAGGTTGGCCCACAACCAGGGCAACCATTCTCTAATGGAGTGGCTCACTGCTGCGGTACGCACAGTATGGGGACAGGCTGGCGAGCTGCCAGCCACTGTGAGTCAATGGCAGTCATATATGGAACTTACGCAAATCATCTGTGAAATGGGTTTGAGACATGCTATTTTTAACCTCAACATGCAGGGCCCAGATGACGAGCTTTTTAGTGCCAGCATGAGAGATCTGGTTTTGGATACTGCACCTGTGAGTGCTTTTGGATCCTTGGTTGCTATTCTTACACCGTATGTAGGGCGACAGATCCATGAAGTTACAACTGCCATGGTCACCCTAGGGGATGTTGAAAGCCGGAGGCGAAGGAAGTTAAGACAGGAGGTCCATGCAGTTGAGACCTGGAAGCCCAAACCAAAGGTAAAGGGACGAGGTCACGGGCCTCAGAGAGTAACACGCGCACAGATGTGGCGTGATCTCGTGGCAGCAGGGGTTGATAGGAAGAAAATAGACCGACAACCCAATGCACTCCTGCTGGAACTTTGGAAACAGTTGCGTCTGGAACAGCAATTCCGGAGAAGCATAAAGGAGGAGTCTGGGAAAGCGCAACCCGTGTCCCTCCAGGACTTTATGCAGCCGCTTGAGGCCGACTCCTTCCAGCTTGATTAGGGGTGGGGCCAAGGTACCCATTCAAAGAGGACGATCAGGGACCGGAGGCCCCACGTGGAACTGTCCATGCATTGGTCCCCTTCTAATGTACAGAGGGTTTTGGCCCTAGTTGACACTGGCGCAGACTGCAGTCTTGTCTATGGGAACCCAGAACTGTTCCCCGGACCAGCAATCTGCATTGATGGCTACGGGGAAAAGACTGTGACTGTGAAAACCGTTTCCTTACCACTGGGTATAGGAAGGCTTCCTCCTCGTACCTACAAGGTTTATGTCCCCCCGGTTCCGGAATATATTCTAGGGGTGGACGTGCTACATGGCCTCAGCTTACAGATGTCGGTAGGAGAGTTCCGTCTCCGGATCCGGGTGGTGAAAGCGGTGACACGCGGGCATACTCACCACCCTCCTAAAGTTTTGCCACAGCCCTGGCACGTGGTTACAGTGCGACAGTACCGCCTGCCAGGAGGACAGGAGGAGATTGGTTGTACAATATTGGAATTGGAGAAGGCACATATTGTGAGGCCGACGCACAGTCCCTTTAACTCCCCAGTATGGCCTGTCAAGAAACCAGATGGGACCTGGCGAATGACTGTGGACTATAGGGAGTTAAATAAGGTGACACCACCCTTACACGCTGCAGTGCCTTCAATTCATGATTTAATGGATCGTCTGACTGTCCGCATAGGGACATATCACTATGTAGTGGACTTGGCCAAGGCTTTTTTCTCCATTGACATTGCACCCGAGTGTCAAGAGCAGTTTGCTTTTACTTGGGATGGGCGGCAGTGGACTTTTCAAGTCCTTCCGCAAGGATACTTGCACAGCCCCCCATCTGCCACGGGTTTGTAGCCCAGGATTTGGCACAGTGGGATCGCCCATCCTCTGTGATCTTGTTTCATTATGTCGATGATATTCTATTAACCTCAGATTCTCTTTCTGATTTAGAGCAAGCAGCTCCCTCTCTTCTCCGCCACCTGAAGTCACGCGGCTGGGCGGTGAATGAGGAAAAGGTCCAAGGCCCTGGCTTATCCGTCAAGTTTTTGGGTGTTGTGTGGTCGGGTAAGACCTAGGTCATACCTGAGGCGATTATTGATAAGATACAAGCCTTTCCCCAGCTGACCAAGGTCTCCCAACTGCAGACGTATTTGGGTCTGCTAGGATATTGGCGGGCGTTTGTACCCCATTTAGCACAAATGGCAAGGCCCTTGTACAATATGATAAAAAAGGGGGCCTCATGGGATTGGACAGAGGCTATAGAGAAAGGCTTCGTTGCCACGAAACGGGCAGTGCAGCAGGCACAGGCTCTGCAAGTAGTGGACCCTGGCCGCCCATTTGAACTTGATATTCCCGTAACCCAAGAGGAGTACGGATGGGGCCTCTGGCAACGGCAGGAGCATCTCCGGTTGCCAGTGGGATTTTGGTTCTAATTATGGAAAGGAGCGGAGTTCCGCTACTCTCTAATAGAGAAACAGCTGGCTGCTGTGTATGCAGCCCTAGTAGCCACAAAAGCCATCACAGGAACGGCATGGGTGTTGGTTCAAACAACATATCCCGTCCAGGGGTGGGTCTGTATGTGGACCCAGGGACCCAAAACGGGGGTGGCACAGACCACCACCCTTGCCAAGTGGGGTGCCTACTTGGAGCAACGTAGCACCCTTAGTTCAAGCCCTTTGAGCACAGAGCTACAACAGGTCCTGGGGCCTGTGGAGCTTGTAGCCCAGGCTGAGCCAAGCGCTCTGCCCAGAGGGGAGGACTTGGAGCCCTCGCCCTACAAAGAAGGACAGTCCCCAGTACCTGAGGATGTCCAGTTTACCGATGGTTCTTGCTGAGGGGCTGCAGCCATTTGGACGGCTATTGGTGTGCAGCCCAAAACAGACACCATTTGGTTTGATACTGGGATGGGCCTGAGTAGCCAGTGGGCTGAGCTACGGGCTGTGTGGATGGTAATCAGCCACGAGCCTGGGCCCCTAGTTATTTGTACTGACAGCTGGGCAGTGTTCCGGGGCCTAACGTGTGGCTCCCTACATGGAAACACCAAAACTGGTTGGTGGGACACCGTCCACTGTGGGGTCAAGCCATGTGGCAGGACCTCTGGGACCTAGAGCAGAGAAAGGAGGTGACCCTAATGCATGTCACAGGTCACTCCCCCTTAGTGTCCCCAGGTAACGATGAAGCAGATGCCCTAGCACGGGTCCAACGGTTAGAATCGGCCCCTGCCACTGATGTGGCCCACTGGCTGCATAGGAAATTGCAGCACGCTGGAAACCAAACCATGTGGCAGGTGAGCAGACGCTGGGGTCTGCCTTTGAAATGACAGGAGATAGTAGATGCCTGCTATGACTGTACCGTCTGTGCCCAGGACAGCCCCCAAAGGCGGAGGCTCCCCTGAGAGACACAGCAGATTATGCGAGGGAGGGTGCCCCTCACTCGCTGGCAAGTGGATTACATTGGACCCCCCACCCCCCGCCTAAGCCCACAATGCGATATATGCATTTACAGCAGTGGACACTGCTACGGGGTTGACGTTTGCTTGGCCATGTCCGGCTGCGGATCAGCAGCATACAGTGGTCGCCCTTACACGGCTGTGCGCCCTCTATGGGCACCCCCAAGTCATTGAAAGTGACAGGGGTACCCATTTTACGGGGCAAGAAGTGCAGCGCTGCGCTGCCAGGATGGACGTGCAATGGTTGTTTCATGCTCCGTATAACCCACAGCAGCTGGCATGATCGAACGCTACAATGGCCTTTTGAAGCAAGGTCTCCAGGTGTCAAAACACCCTCCCATGATGCATGACTGGGCCTCTCTTCTATGGGTCTCCTGAGAGTCTTGAATGAGAGACCATGGGAGGCAGGGCCAGCACCAGTAGAAGCTCTGCTACATCGAACGGCCGCTCCCATTCAATTACAAGTTACCACCAGTGAGACTCTGTTAAACCCAGGTTAGGGCAAAAATGGAAACATTTTGCTGCCAGCACCCATATGCTTGAAAGCAGGGGAATGACAGCAATGGACTTGGCACTGGCAGGTGCCAATAGGCTAATACGGCACAGGGACCCTCACAGAAGCCGCTTGTCACGTAGATTGTGAGGCGAGACCCTGTAGGGGTGGAATGTGGGGGCAGAGCGCCAGAGAGCAGTTTCCAGACTCTCAGCCTCACGTGGAAAGCTGCTGGCTCGGGTAGTAGACAGCCGTCAGCTGTGGCTAGTTGGCTGTCACCTGTAACCCTTGAGCCAGTGGCCACTAATATAACTGCTGAGGCTATGTTGGAGAGTCAAGTCGAGGGAAGTCGAGGAGAGAGTCGGTCGGTTGGCAGAAAGCAGACAGCAGGTCGCATGTCGTGTGAATCCAGCCTCCAGTGAGCCTATAGCGGTATGACTCCCCTACCTATGGCTCCGTGGGTGTTCCTTTTTGGCCTCACCATATCCTGTCTTTTTATGCGGGGAGCGGGAGTAGAGACCCCGCAGGCCACCCCGCGCGACACATGTCAATGACGGCAGCATCACCAGATTTCCAACACTTCGCACCATCTTCCAGCTTTTGATTTTCCCTGAACAATGATCAATCTTCTCCTTCATCGCAGCAAATTTGCAAGCAATGTGAGCAGGTGGCCATGAGCACAGGTGCGCATCTGGCACTGATTTGTCCTGGAGGGTTCAGCATAATCACCTGAGCCGTGAAGCCAGCAGCTTCCATTCGTGAGTGATCTGTGCTGGCACCAGCCCATTGCCACAACAATCATCTTTGCCAGACACATCTTGCCAGTGTCGTCCCCAGGAAGAGCTTCACTCAAAGCTTCACCGTGCATTTCAACAGACTTTCCTTCAGTTGTAACGCTGGCTGGAGCAAAGGTGACCACCGTGCAGGGTCTGACAACACCAGTCTCCACTCGGCCCATGGGGACAGCACCAACTCTTCCAATTCCGTAGCCATCCTGGAGGAGCAGATGCAAAGCTTATCAGTTGGACGAGGTGGTGGCAGGATGTAATCCAGAGCTTCAAGCAGCGTGGTTCTACTGACACACCCTCTTTACGGGTGACTTTCCATCCCTTCAACCAAAGCTTGTGACACTTGGCTGCAGCATGTTGTCACCATTCCAACCAGAAATTGGCACAAATACTAGTGTGTCTGGGTTGTAGCCAATTTGCTTGAAGTAGGTGCTGAATTCCCTAACGATTTCCGTGTCTCTTCTGGCTGAAAGGTGGCTCAGTGGAACCCATGTTGTTAACACCAAGAATTAGTTGTTTCACAGCCAGTGTGTAAGTTAGAAGCATGTGCTCATGGGTCTTCCGTTCTTGGGCAGACCTGCTTCAAGCTCACCACACCAGCAGCAACAGTGAGGACAGCGCCGTCAGCCTGTACTCATGTTTTTGACAAAGTCTCTGGGTTCTGGAGCATCGGCAATGGTCAAATAATATGTGCTGGTCTCTGTCTTGGCATAGAAAAAACCCCTGGTCGTTCGCAGAATGTAAAAGTATTTACGATACTCTACAAAAGTAAGACGATTTATTGAAACTGTAAGAGAGAGAGAAAGACAGTTGTGTTTGGAACTGGCAGAAGTTTTCACAGGGCAGCCTGAGAGGGAGAGCTGCGGAGAAAGACGGGTAAGAGAGATGCTGGCAGAGTTGGCCAGGGCAGCGTCTGATGGAGACAGCTGCAGAGACAGCGGGGTAAGAGAGAGATGCTGGCAGAAGTTGGCCAGGGCAGCGTCTGATGGAGACAGCTGCAGAGACAGCGGGGTAAGAGAGAGATGCTGGCAGAAGTTAAGCCAGAGGAGAGTCCCATGAGAGAGGTGACCCGATGAGAAGGAGTGTTGGGGTTCCGTATTTTTTCCACGCAGGATGTAGGGTGCTTATCAGCTTGTAGGGGGGTTGCCGTTATAAATGTCGTCTCCTGGAAACTGTCCTGTTCCCATCTGTGATGGACGTCAGCTTGCAGGGGAGTTGCTGTTGTGGTTGGGAACCGTTCTGTTCCCATCTAGGCTGGGAGATTGTTAGGTGGTAGGGGGTGGGCCTTGCAGGTGAGAATATTTGGTTCCCACCTGTGATGGATGTAAGGTGCTTGTCAGCCTGCAGGTGCAGTGCTGGCCAGGGGAGTCAGAGCCAAGCAGTTAATGTTTAAGCTCACTCCCGCCAGCTTACAAGCTCTCTCCTATTAACTCTTTACTTCTCTGCCCAGTCTCGGATTTCCACAGGGAGATATCAATAGCGATATCTCAGTTCAGTTTGTTTATCCAAGACCCAGACGTACTTGAAGGAGCCATTTCCCATGTGAGCAGCTCCCTTCTCAAATTACAGAATCATACACTTGAAACCCATGTAATTTTACTACCCTTTGTCACCCCAATAAATTCTAATAAAAAATTGCTTTTGTGTTTTTTTTCTTGATCCCACCACATTTATAGATCATATGGCCAGTAGTGGTTGATTTGCCCGAATCAACGTGTCCAAGACGACAATGTTGATTTGAGTCTTTTCCTTTCCCATGTTCACTTAGATTTAGGGATGGTTTTCACGACACCAGTGTTGTGGTGGCAAACCTGTTTTGAAAAAGCTCAAATATCTCCTTTTCAGTGACTGGAGTAGCATTACTTAGATCAGGGGTGTCAAAACTGTGGCACACGGGCCAACTGTGTTCCGTAACCCATTTTTAATTGGCCTGCAGCAAATTCCAAAAATATATTTAGTTTACTTAAACAAACCAGGTGAGGCAATACGTACTTCACCTCGAGTTAGTGGCCCGGCTGTTTGTGTATTTTACCGCATATGGCCCTTGGTGAAAAACGTTGAAAAAAGTTTGGACACCCCTGCTTTAGATCTTCCCCAGTCTCTTCATCTGGCTTAATAGAAGACAGCTGGATTCACATATTTGCTTCAGAATTACTTCTGTTGCAACGTACAGGTCATGTAGCCTCTGGAAATTCTACGTAACACTTGAGAGACAATGAGAATGAACGACTAAAATAAATCTTAATATTACTGTGAAAACAGTTTTGTTTTCCTAGACCCCCTGAGTCATAGGATCCCCTGAGCACTCCCCTAACTGCTGTAGTATGTAAATGTGTGTGTGTGTGTGTGTGTGTGTGTGTGTAGTGAAATTTCTCCTCTGCACATCAGAAAGGAGACTTGTCTTAAAACAGTTAAACACATATAGTGGATTCCAGAAACATGTGTGAACCTCATCTTTAAAAGCTATAATCAACATTATCACCTCAACAAATAAATACAGAAAACTTCATAGTTACATGAACAGGTTAATGATATTTGACAAAATCTGGTGACTTTTCTTAGTAAAAATCCTAAGTTAATTAATCATAGAAGAAAAGTATTTAGAACAAATAAAAGCAACTGTCAAAGTCAATGGCAGGATCACTGTAAAGAAATCGTGCTAAAGTCACTTCTATTGAAACCAGAGGGAAGCAGGTGATCACAGGGACATTCAGCGACGAGGCCGGTAGCACTTTTTCTAGGATGAGTTCGGGACCTTAAAACTCCGACCTCGTGTGAAAATACAACTGCTCATTTTCCAATTCAAAGTGAAAATTTTATTGCTGAGGCTAAATGTATTTGTAATGAATGATTCATCACATATGATTTGTAGAAAGGCCAGGCCATCCTGGGAGAATCCATGGTATGGCTGGGTCATGTGACAACCCCCGTGATGGGTTCACCTTGGGATAAAATCAAGAGTGAAGGGTCTTCAAACTCCATGTTGTGTCTGAAATGGCACATGGACTGGATCCCCAGCATTAGGAAAGGCACAAGTAGGGCACTGCACACCATGAGTAATTATTGGAAAATTCTGGGGCAAACCAAGCATGTCTGCTTTTTCCTTCATTCTTTTCTGTATGTAGGACACAGAAAGAGATTTAGCCATCACAGAACAATTGAGTTATGGCAAGAGTTGGCCAACAGGTGAAGGAAACAATCTCTGATGCTGCCGGCCTATCCATGTCGTGGGCCTCCCGTTGCAGCTCATGCTTGTAGCAAGAGGTGTGAGTCCACGTTGGGTGTACGAGGGCTGCTGGCAGGTGGTCTGGGGAGTAGAGAGAAGTGGCTCCATCAGCCCACAAGTTTCCCTGAGGAGCCTAGGGCATAATCTCCTGGGCTCACGCCTGCTCAAGGGAAATGGAAGGAATAATAACACTGCTGATGGAGTTTGTGAGATAAGGGGCATTGCTGATCTGGGCACCATCGGAGATGCTCACGGCTTTGGATAAACATTTCCATTTCAATTTTTCATACTTCTTATATATATCAAGTCAAATGTTATTGATAAATACATCTCTTAATGAGACGAATGGGGCCTACTTGATTCTACATATCCCTGAATAATATCACTTATGGTTAAGATAAGGAAATTTTAGTCACGTTTTCATATTTATAAGAGAAAAGTCTGAAAATACTTGTCACATGATTGTGCAGATGTGACAAGAATAAGTTTGTGGTAGCAATGTCACTCGAATTCTTGGATTCCTCTATGATATTGGCCAAAAAAGACATTGTAATATATCACTCAAAATTACTTTTAATGATTTATCCCCACGGGGAATTAGGTCCTCCTTTCATTTTATTCAAAGCACGGAATCAGACACCACTCTCTGGAGGCAAAATTTTGTGTGTGTCAAAATGTGACTTTGCATTATTGTAGGGAGTCTAGAGATTTATACATGCAGAGTCAATGCTGTGTAAGACGTGATGGGTGATGTGTACACTTTCTGTCTTTGGAAATGGAATGAGAATGTTTATGAGAGAGGAGGTGGGAAATGAGAACCAGAGTAACAAGATGAGACATATTATATAAAACTATACGTGGTCATGAAGATCCAGAAGTTTTGTCCTCCATGTTTCCAACCCACATACGTGTTAACCAGTCAGACTTAGCCCTGGAGAAGCCCTGGGATTCCACCTCAGCCAAAAGGATGTTTGTCCCCAGTGCATCCTGCTGAGGACAGGAGTCCAGAGGCCCTGTGCCTCGGGATGAATAACACCTCCCCCCACCCACCACCCTTTACCCTTAGTTCCAATATTCAGTTTTTATAATTTGAAAATCACAGTAACAGTCTTAGATGTGATCATAAAACAAAACTGAGATGATTGAAAAGTAACTATCTCATTTTTCTCCGTTAACTGAGAGAAAACCCAATGGAACCACAGCCAAATTCAGAAACACTCTTTGTTAGCCTTTAGGATAAATAAACATTCCCTGTTGGCTGATTTGGTTAGACTCAGTTTGATATTTGCCTTTGGGAATGAGGTGATTTATTCTGTTTGACTATTACTTACACTTTTTCTTTTGTGTTGCATAATTGTAGTGGCTGACGGTTACTGCCAGACCCTGTGACGAGCATTGTTCCTGTATTAATTCCTTTATCCTAACACACATCCTGTGACACAGGCTATTATTATCTCCCTTATTTTACTGATGAGGAAACTGAGGCAGGGAAGGTGGGCACCTTGCTGAAGGCTCCACAAGTGCTGAGTTCCAGCTGAGCTTAAACCAGGTAGTCTGGCCCTAAATATGGGCTATTCCTCACTACTCAATAAACGAATCCCTTCTAAAATTGAAAGATCCAAACAGCATTTGAAAACAAAGTCTAAATCAGCCTGATTAACAATCTGATATGGCCTGGATTGAAACTGTAGCACCCTTGAGAACAGTTGACATCTTTAAATTTTCTAATATTTCCTTCAGGAACAAGTGTGTGCCTCGGATTTTTACATTCCGTGTCATCTTTGAGTAGATTCCATCGTTTTACCCTTCAAGCTTTGCATGTTTCACTTGTGTAAACTGCAACATACTTTTGTTGTGCTAACATCCCTGTGGCCAATGGTGTCATTTCCTCGTTGAGTCATGTCTGGGTGACACAGGATGATGGGATTGTGATTGTTGCTTCTGTGCTGATCTCGTAGGCAGCTCCACAGTGAGCTTTCATCTGTTCTAACAGTTATTTCCAGTAGATTCTCTTAAATTTCTCTGATAGTTGATCAATCTATTACATATATCATGACCAATTGATTGATTCATTTCTTATTCTCATTCCCCCCCCATCATTAGAAGGGAATGTTCTCACCTAGATGGTTGTCTTTGTTCATAGTTTTATTTCTTACAACAGTTTTATATTCGCAGAAAAGTTGAGCAGAGAATAAATGCAGTTCCCATATGCCCTGTATGTCCGTGCAGGAACAGCCTTCCCCACTGTCAGCTTTCAATTCTTTTGTGTCTATACTCAGAGGTCGACCAGGTCGAACAATCATAATGCTATTTTCATTTTTGAAGGCCCTCCAGACTCTTCCCATGGTGCCTGCACCATTTCATATCCCCAACAAAGACGCACAAGTGTTCTTATCTCTCCACATACAAACCAACAGGTGTAATTTGAATTTGAATTTTCGATTATGCCATGACACTGAATGTAAAACACCCATGTGATTTTGACTTCACATCTGAAGAACAGCAAAAAAACACCAGGGCAAAACTCTAGGTGTGTCTGACCTCAGCCATCCACTCTGCCTGCATTGCCCACAGATACAAAGGAAACTACTTGCTGTGGCCCATGCTGTCTCTCCAGGCACAAAGCCCTCCCTCTCCCACCAGGCATCCTGTATGTTCCAGGGTAACCTGGGACCTGTGTTCCCAACAAGCCACATGGCTTAAGCTGTCTGGTCCCTCATGCTGTTGCCGCGGATCCCTCCTCCCAACATTTCTTCATGACAACATTCTGTCTGTTCTGAGTGGTTGTCAAGCCCGCTGCCCTGTGACAGACTACTTGCTAATGCCTCTCCTCAGAACTGTCATGGCCCCATCCCCGAATTGTCCATAGAGCACCCGCTTATGGTCGGGGAGGCTGAGACCTGCCCACTGGGCGCTTCTACTGCTGGGTCTCTGATGACCCGTGTGATGCTCCTATTGGACACGGGAAGTGAATGGGGACTTCTTTTGATCGAATTAGCACTGACTTGATAGGAAATCTCTCTTGATGTTGTTGGAAACATTCTGTTAAACAAGGAAGTGAGTTGGCGGAGGTAGTCTTCCTGTTGGCACTGGTTTCTGTTGGGATATGAAACCACTGATTGTTTGTACACTAACCAGATTTAGTGCTTTGTCACTAATATTTATTCATTCATTCCGGGCATATTTGATGATCCTCTTCATGGTGCCACTCACGATGATAAGTAAAGATGAGCTTGTCAGGCACTGAGCTTTCATTAAGGAGCTTCATTCCAGGGGGGCTCCCTTCAATTCACTGACTGTACATTGGTAAAGCTACAACCTCAGCTTTGCTCCAAAGGTGAGGAGCATGGTGCCAGCAAGACCCAGCTTTGACCTGTCACCGGGGTTGTGACATGGATGGTGGCATCAGCCCTCAGGGAGGAAGGGAGGGCTGGACGCCAGGCCTTGTGACCTGCCACGTACTCTGTGGGCAGGACCAGTGAGGCTCACTAGGTGCTTATAACCCTGGGCTCCCAGGGTCCTGAGTCCAGCTCCTGTAATTGCTCATCTTTTGTGAAAGCTGAAAACTCAAAGCAAAAGAAACCATGAGGCTGTTGTTCCCTGTCCTGCTGGTCACTCTGGCCTTTTGCTGCTACGAGGGTGAGTATCATTGCTAACCAGACTGGCACCTGTCCTGGTAAGTTCCCTGCTCTGAACTACATCACTTATTTGGGGAAGGGGGTGAACAGATCCCAATTCAAACCTTTTCCACTTCTTGTGATCCAGTCCCCCAAAGCTCAGGGTTCATATACTCAATTCCCAATACTCTGGAACTTTCATTTTAAAAATTGCGTTGCAGGCACATGTGAGAGTTCTCCATCTGAAGCCTCACTCCGTGTCTGTGATCATGTTCTCAGAAGCTACAGGACAGAATTAAATTGGGATGTGAATCACTGTTCTGCCACTTGGCAGCATTGTGACCTTGAACACAATGCTTAGTCTCCAGGTCTCCTCTTACTGGGTTTCACAGCCACCACCAAGACCAGCTACGACAGTGGAGTAACGTTAAGTAGGTCCAGAGACCAGCTCTAGGTGTCCATACCCAGTCGTTATCCAGTAGTCATCAGACCTTCTCCTGCCCGGGGTCTTTAAGGTGCCAGGTGAGCCCACAGCTGGTGACTCATAGCTTCAGACACACAAAATGTTACAGCTGGAGGGTTTTAGTTCTCGGTTCAAGAAGAACCAGCATTCTCCGATTCTGAATAATAAATCTTCCATGGGCTCTGCCAATAAGCAGCACGCTACCCGCAATCCCTGCTCGTCCTCTGAGAGCACGAGCACAGTGGGAGCAGAACCAGAGCAATCATAGGGCTCCATCGCCATCGCTCTGATCTAACTCTAGCCGTTCATCCAACACCATTTTGTGTGTCTCCATGACCTCGATCCTGACCCAAGTCTTTTGGAGTCTTTCTCTTTCATCTGACTCTCAGAGCTTCCTCGTCCTCCCCGTGCTGTCTGATTAGGGTCAGATGAGAGCCTGGAAGGGCACTTTCCAGGCTGCAGGTGACTCAACGACTGAGGGGATGGAGAATCCAGACCAGAAGGGGTTACTTCAGGTCTCAGCACAATTGCCTTGGGGTCAAAAATAACTCTGAGTTCCCACCTCCCACCCTCTCTGAGGAATTCTGTACATCACTGCACAATAAAAGAGCCAATCATACTTTTGTGTATAAGCTTCAGATGTGCTGAACTTAAACTCATATTTTTTTAACTTTGTAGCTGTGTCGGCATCCAATGACATAATTCTATTGCATAATTTAGTTTCCAAAGAGCATCTTCCAATACTTAGCAGGTTTACTGACCTCTCTCCAGATTTATTCCCCCTTCTATGATCTCTGGTGAGATGTGACTCTACCATTCACTTGAAAGATTGATTACTACAATCTCCTCTTCCTCAATATCCAAGAACAAAGAAGGTGTCATTCTACGGAAAGGCAAACCTTCGTTTTTGAAATCTAGGGAAGGTGAATTTCAGCACAGCAGGAGAGATGTGGAGAACAGTTAGTGTCTTTTAAAAATAGTAAAAACTGAACTAGGAAATCCTCAAATCGTTTTGCAGGACTCCCTTGCTCTGTGACCTTGAGGAAGTCAGGACTTCTAGGGTTTGCATGGTCATTGGCACAATTGTGTGATGAGCTCATAAAACCACTGGGGTTCCTGTCCGGGTCTAACATCAGAGAGGAAAAGGGACTTTCTTTATATCACTTGTATTTCTTTTTCTTATGTTCCAGCCAATGCAAATGTGTGTCCATCCTTTGCTAATGCAGTGAGAAGCTTCTTTTTGGATTCTGTACCCACCTACGAACGCATTATTCAGTCTTTTAATCCACCTGCAGAAGCTGCTCAGGATGTGGTGAGAGTGAAGACAGAAGTAACTAACGGCATATCCTATTTTCACCGAGAGAAATTTCTAAGTTTTGTGGTAAATTCTTTTCTTTCTGCACAGAGACTTCTGCTCAGTGCACAGCCCGGAGGAGGGTTGGCATCTGCTCTGTGAGGGCACAGGAGGCAGAGGCCCGTGCCCCCTGCTCACGTGTGAGAGGCTGATCCCTGGCCTCAGGGTGGATGAGAACGTGACACCTGCTGAGCTGTGCTTGAACTGCACAGAGAGTTTGGCCTGATCCCTCTTCTCAGGTCACCTCCCTGGGCGCCAGGTTCCCCTCAGTGTCCTCAGGAACAGGAAAACCAGGGGCACACGCAGCCATGTTGGAAGCCCAGAGCCGGCTGCCTCCCTGCCCAGGAGATGTCAGGGTCTGAGCTCCCCTCACCCAGGGGCCCAGGCACTGGGGAATCTCATGGGGAGTGTGGGAGTGTTGAAGGGGAGACAGCGGGAGGGAGGGAAGTAGCCCCCGCCTCTGCCCTGATGGAGGGTCACCAGCTGGGGTCTCTGAGCTTCTGCAGAGCCAAGGCCCACCCCTCGTACCTTTGCCCACTTTCCTACCCGTCACGTATCACTGCCCGTGAATAGAGCCACCCCCTGTGATGGCTCCTGCAGCCTCATATGAAACTGAAACACTTAAATCATGTCATTATGAAGAAATCAGATGTTTAAATGTTGTTGGATTCAGTCAAGTTTATGCAATTTCCATGATACCTGGGTGCTCAGAGCAGAGAAGCACATGTGCCCTCATGTTGAAATACGACACCTCCAGGCTGGAAATCTGAAAGCGGAACTTCCCAGGCCCCTCCAACCCCTGTCCTGGTCTCTCAACCCCATGTCCACCTCGGAGTGAAAAAGCACAGTCCTGGGACCTCAGGCTCAGAGAAAGCAAATCCTGGGCTGCTCTTCACCCTGCTCCTCCCTCCATTAGAATCCTGGGTCCCACTCTTGGGTCCCTCGGGGTCCCTTTCCCGGGCTCTGGACATGGCTCTTTCCTGACCCGCATGGTTTGTTGTAAGTGGACCAGGTCGTCTGATATCACCGCTCACACTGCTGTCCTGCCTGGGGCCCTCCAATGCCTTTGCTGGTTGAAATATTTCTTCCACATCCTGGTTTTGAGCAACAGCCTGTGTTAACGTGTCATGTCCGGGAGCAGCATCACTGACCTACCTGTTCTCTCTTCTCCTATTTCAGATAAAGATATGGTCCACATGTGACTCCTAGATTGAAAAGAATCTTACACACAAGGACCTCTGACATTCCATGTGACCTGATCTTCCCAGAAAATGTAAAGGTTTCTACATATTGCTTCAATAAATCACTAGCCCTGTACTTCTCTGCGTGTCTTTTTATCATCCAACAGTCTCTGGTGGATGGGGTTGTTTCATCATGAAGTGGCCATTGGGTGCTGTCACTAGTACATTTCAGTACCCAGCGTCTGGGTACCCATGGTGGCCTGAGGTGCAGGGACTACAAGAGGCAGTATTTGCTCAGGACCATCCTGCATTACTTACAGAGTTCCCAGTCGCAGGGCCATGAGTGAAAAGGACAGTTAGGGGTAGAAAGCAACCACAAGGTTCCTGCTCCTGGGCCTGACCTGAGGGATACCCGCAGCCTCACTGTCTGGCCGGTCACGTGGTTCCCAGCCAGCAGCGTCACTGCTATTCCATCCTCATCATAACCACAAACAACCTGCCTGGTCCTCACCCCTTCACGGTGCTTCAGTCCTAGTATGGTCCCGTGTCACTTGTTTTCTGTCCCTTCTCAGTTTGCAGTGAATTCAGGGTTCAGCCTCCAGCGAGCTCATGTCGCTCTGCACACTCACATTGCTCTTCACGGCCTGCACCGCGCGGCCACTGTTTCACCCCTCATGTCCCTAAAGATGCACAAACAAGCTTCCAGCTGCCGTCTGGACAACGCCACTCAAGCAATCCGCACTTATTTCCGAGGGAACTGTGAAATCCACACAGTGTCTGTCCCCTGCTGATGCCTCCACCACGGCCCCCATTCAGGCTAATGGAGGCGACTCAGAAAACTTGGATACATCATAGGCCCCCGGACTCGTTTCCAGGGTCGGCTGTAACACACCGTCACACACGTGGTGGCTTACCTGATTTTCTCAACATGGGGAGGACAAAAGTCTAAAATCCTTAAGAGTCTGCCGAACACACAGTGTCAGGAGGGCAGCGTTGGCTCTGGAGACTCAGGATGAAAATCTGTTCATGGCGCTTCCAGTTTGGAAGGCTGGTGACATTCCTTGTCTTGTGCCCACATCACTATAATCAGTGCCCCATGTAGTGACATTGCGTTCCTCTTTCCGTGTGTGCAAATCTCCCTGTGCCTCCTTCATGTAGAATTCAGAAGAAAATTAAGGATTATCTCCCTAACTCAATATCTATAACTTTATCACCTCTGCAAAGCCTTTCTCTGCTCTGGAGGAAAAATCACAAGTTCCCAGGTTTCAGATGTGGATATTTTTCGGGGGACTATTATAAACCTCTTGCAATGCATCTCCCTCCTGACATCTAAGAGTCATCTAAGTGCTGCCCCGTCCACTTCCAGAGCCCCACTCAGCTCCTGTCCTTTCCCCCCACACAGCCATCATCACGGTCCTTTCCTAGTCCTGCCTGACGGGTGCTAAAGTCTCCCAAGGGGTCTCCTGGGGTCTTGATACCCTTCCCGCATCACACCCTACTCATGGACATCACGGTGACCCTCCTAAAACAAATGTGAGTCCGATCTTACGCCTGTGACCATGAAATGCTAGACGACATGTGTTTCTGAATGTGTCAAGCACGAGGACTTACTCTGAGTCCTAAGCCCATTCTCCAATTATAATAGGGATATTTATTCACACTGTGATTGAGAGAATAGAAGATAACAGTTACCTACTATTATCGGTGTCTCCAATTCTTTTACCACAGATGTGTATTCTTAATCACATCAGGAAACATGTGCACTGCAATTGGTCCCTATTTTCTGAAACACATTGCACGTTCAGTTTGCACACTATGCATGGTACACACACGGAGCTCCTGCAACCCCCGGAGACCCAGACTGGAATCGCTGGGAGGACCAGGCCCACCATTGGTGTCGCACACAAGGCCTGGCACGACCCGTCCCTGGCATCCCTCCGACCTCTTCTCCCTGCTCACCAGGATTCTGTGCTCAGCCATAGTTGTCTGTGTGCCACTCACCCATGTGTTATGTGGGTCACACCAGTGCACCAGGACACGTGGTTCTCCCTTTGCCTCTGTAACCTTCCCTGCACAGGACAGCTGACAGCCTCATCTGTGGGGTCCCTTTCACGTCTCGTCCTCTGTGAAGCCCTCCCTGACTCTCACACCCTAAAATAAACCTTTATACACAGACATATATTACACCCACTGGCACACAAACAGATACACACTTTTACACACACAGACACACCCAGACACATACACTGACCTACACACATAGACAGGCAGTCATTACTCTGTTGTCACTTTATCTTTCTGTGATTTAATGTTCATTTCTCAGTATTGTTTGAGAACATACTGAAAAAAGTAATAACATAAAAAAAATTTTATCAGTCATTATTATTATTTCTAAAATACTTAAGAGTTTACATGTATTGAGCACCCCAATGGGTGGACATTATCCTGGAAGGTTTACAGGTTCCGTTTCCCTCTGTCCTTACTAGTCCCCAGAAATGGAAAGACTGTTCCCACCTTTGCATGTGGGGGGATGAAGAAAGTCCCACCCACTGTTCCTCAACCCTGGCTCTTTGTTACAATCAACAGGGCCGATTTCAAAAGCAAGTGTTTCCCAGGCCTCACTCCAGGACAAATACACGGGTATCTCTGTGGGTAGAACCCATGCAGTCTCATTTCCGCACCTCTGCCTCCTAAGGGTGCAGACACCCAGTGACTGTAGAGGCCACCACTGAAGTGGAGGGAGGAACAAGACTGTTCACGACAGTCAGACAACTGCCAGCATCACCAAAGTGGTCACCTTGAGACCTGTCCCTGGCTACTTCTATAGCCCTTCAAGCCTGGCAATTGAAGGTCATTCATTAGTTTCACTGTTATAAAACTAATAAACTTAGGATCTCATACAGGGCATTTTCCTACATGAGATGCTCACAGAGTCGGGGGTGAGATAGACAAGACTCCAAAGACTGGCGCTGGAGGAGGTTAGACAGTGATTGTTTAATGGGTAGAGTCATCACTTGGGATGATTTCTGGAAATGGATAGTAAGAGATTGTGAATGTACTCAATGCAAGTAATTGTACACTTAAATAAGGTTGAAATGGTGAATTTATGTTGTGTATATTTTACCAAAAGCACACTGAAAGTCTCCACAGTCTGTAGCTCTCTGAGAGGCAGCAGGAAGTTAGCTGTAGGTGACAGAAGGGCCTGTGTTTCCATCTTCCCTGGACACACTCTCCCAGAGAGTTGACAGCTGACAGTCTAATTATGTCTGGAGCAGCTCTCTGTTCGATTGGCGGCCTGGGTTTCCTTTGTTGAAGATATCAGTAATTTTTTAGAAACTCTGGATCAGGCTCACAAACTGAGTTAACCAAGTACAAAGGATTGACTTCTGCAGGGTCTCTTGACATTACCTAAGGCTTCTAATGCCTTCCCTGGACAGGCATAATTGCTGTCTCTGCAGGCTCTGCTCCTCAGATACCGTCTCCCTGCATCCATCTTACTCTGAATGACAATATTTTTTTGGGTGGAGCATATCCTCTGCCACCTTCTGAGAAAAAGCTCACTGGAGATGAAAGTTTTGAAGATTTGCTCATTTGAATTATCTTTATTTATCCCCATGGTTCAAATCTAGCTGACTGCATACAGAACTGTATTCATATACAGTGATGTGATTCAAAGCTCGGATTGTCATAAGCTTACTTAACGCCGACTCTCAATGGCTCTCCATTCCTATGGTATGAAGTTCAATGTCTCCCTTTAGAGATTAGCATATCCTGGCCTGGATAAGAACTAAAACTTCACAATGGTTGACAATTAAGACCTCTCCTTCTCCGCTCTCCTTACTTCCCTTTTTCTATCCCACCTGATAACCATATTTTCTGACAGATTTAGGGCTTAAAAATGGGAAGAGATAAAGGGACAAGAAAGTTCTAAATAGACTCATATTCTTTTGAGACTGGTCTAGATTCCTGGGCCAGTGTCGTTCGCTCGTGGGACACTTTCCTGGGTCTTCAGAAAGCTCAGGTTACTAAGATCTGTTACTCTCTTTACAGTTAATAAACATTCAAAGTACAAGCAGCTCTGGAAAAATTAGCAATACGACAGCTGGAAAAGATAATAAGGGAGTTGGAAGACAAGTAATATGTGTAACCAAAGTGATTTATTCGTAGTGGGAGGAGAAAGAACACAAATATGTGAGAAACAAAAGTCCGCAAAGCTTCCATGTAGGACGTCCATCTAACAGGCTTCTAGACTGAGAGACACTGTGGTGGGAAGAAAGTCACCAAAGAAAATCAACTAGGACATTTCCCCGAAGTGAAGAACAGGAAATTGAATAGCCCACTCATTCCTATATCAAAACACATTTTTGTGAACTTTTGGACATTGACAAAAAAAAAAAAAAAAAGATTTTCCTTTCAGAAAGAACCTGCAGGAAGGAGCTGCAGGCGAGAATCATGGTTCTAGCAGTGAAATCATTTATATCAGTTTCTCCACATTCCCCTTGCAATGGTCCTGGGGTCCAGAGGTTCATATTCTGAACGGTTAGCCAGAAAATATGGACAGGAAGAGGAAGGGAACTTAGTAATTCAGTAGATACCTAATTAACCATGTGAGTTCTCACATGTGTGTTGAGATCATATATTTAACCACACATTTTGTGGAAATGTTAAGTGGTGTAAAGTTCAGGGTTTTGGGTAAGAAGCCAAAAAGAATTAGCTGGAGGTGACTCCTGATCCAGGCTCGGCTTCCAAATCCGGTTCCCTGTCCAAGTCATTAGATGGACCCCGGTTACAGTGGATTGAGCTAGTGTTTACTTCTCAGGAACAGACAGACTGAGGTGGCCCAGGCCCCAGGTGACAGGGTTCCAGCTTCCTCCTGTCGTCACCTGCGCCCTCCCTGTGGTGACTCCGAAGTCCTCTCCAGGAACATAAACAACGTGGTGTTACCACCAGGATGTCACGCTGAGGCCTGGGTTAGGCTTGATGTTGTGTTTGAGCCTTGCCTTCATTAGACATTCAATTTCAAATGGCATTCTCTGTCTGAATAGACCCAAGAATAAAACATGTAATAACTCACAATCCGTCCTGATGAGCAGTTACACAATCATTAGTTAAGCACCTTCTATCACTATTGTCACACAAAGACCAGAGGGCACAGGTCACGTCCTCCAGGACCACAACACGGGGAAAGAGCCAGGGGCCTGGGCCTGGTTGCCAGGAGAGACGTGCACACGGAGAGCCATGGGGTCTTCGGAAGGAGATCCCCAGAGATTCAGGGCCAGGAAAGGACATAAGAAGCGGGCTGTCTTTGATGTGGTGTCAGGAATGCATAAGGAGGTCAACCCAGGGGGACTGAGGCAAGGACAGTGGAGCAGGGGCTTCACAGGGAGCAAAGGCCTTGAGCTGAAAACTGTGTGGCCTGCACAGAAATCAACCTGGAGTTCACACAGGGCAGTTGTGCAGGTCAAGGTCACAGGATCCATGTGAACCATACAGTGAAGGTCCACAAGGGTCAGGCGGAGGAGGCTGATAGTGTCGAGAGGGCCTCTCGAGCCAGGAAGCCTGGCCCCTTACTGGCTCTGCCACCCCCGAGCTGTGTGCCCTTGGTCAAGTTACGTGACCTCTTGTCCCATTGTCTGCAGTTGGGGAGAAATGAGATGCCCACCTAATGGGGGGTGTGACCACACATCTCAGTTTGCTCAGGAGAAACCTGGTTCATGCTGCTGTCCGGCATTCCGTCCAGGTAGTGACCTCTTTCACCTTCCAAAGTGCCCCTGTTTGGTGAGTAAATGTCATCATCACCTTGCTCATTGGGTTGCTGTGAAGATTAAAAGAGCAGGTACCAGTGCCCATCATGAGTAAATGCTCTACGACAGTTTGCTATTCATGTTTTACTGGATGTGGAAAACAACTAACACAGGTTGGAGGTGGGTATTGAGAAGATTAACAGGCCAACAGTATATAGAATATGTTTGAGAAACAACTTCTATGTAAATTATATCAATAAGACTCCTTCAAGAAGGGGTCAGAAAAAGAATCCAGGAAGCATGGATCAGAAAAGTACTTTAATTCCTACTTTAGGCCTTCTGCTATATGTCTGAACATAGTATCTCCAGGCCTTTTAGGGAATGTGAAGTAGAAGCAGAGTTTTCAGTGGTCTATATGGTCCCAGAAGTCCTTCAAGGTTTATCAGAACACCTTTCTCAGGTTATAAATCACTGGCTGGAGCTGACATGTTCGGAGCACCTACTCTGTGCCCAGCCCTGTTCTGAGGATTCCTCACTGTAACTCATTCAGGCCTCACGACATCCGCAGGGCGATTCCCATTGTGCAAAGGGACACAGCGGTGAAATCTCCACACCAGTGTGGCCCCAGGCATGGGAGACGCCTGTACTTGGAATGGCCTGGATACCGTGAACGATGGACATCAAGATGTCCCCAAGACCTCGGCCTTTCCTGAAGTCTCTGGCCGGGGAAAGCACCAACCTGCCCAAATTGTAGGCTTTGGCCTGATCTTAAGAAAGAAGAGAGTCACGTCCAAAGCACATGCATGAGGTTAATGTGCCTACAACCCAGGAGCTCAGGGCAGAACCAGTTTTACAGAATGAGTGAAAAAGAAGAAATGTAGGGTATCTTGTCCCCAAATACCGTGGGGCTGATGTATACGACTCACTCACAATTAATAGAAACTCAAGGATCATCGAATATGCAGAACTCTTTTACAGGCTTTGTGTCAATGCATAAAACACTGAGAAAAAATGGCTCTCACTGAGTGTCACCTCTTTTACTAAGGAAGGCAAGGCCTCAAATGAGCAAATGTTAGTGTGAGTTCACCTCAGGTCTAGTATGAGCCTGAGAAGAAGCCAAATGTAATTGTTTTTTTAATTTATTGGGGTGACCATTGTTAGTGATATTGCATAGATTTCAGGTGGACAATTCTGTATTACATCATCTATAAATCCCATTGTGTGTTCACCACCCAGAGTCAGTTCTCCTTCCATCACCATATATTTGATCCCCCTTACCCTCATCTCCCACCCCCACCCCCCTTACCCTCTGGTAACCACTAAACTATTGTCTGTGTCTATGAGTTTTTGTTTCTCATTTGTTTGTCTTGTTCTTTTGTTGTTTTTGTTTTCTATACCACATATCAGTGAAATCACATGGTTCTCTGCTTTTTCTGTCTGACTTATTTCGCTTAGCATTATACTCTCAAGATCCATCCATGTTGTCACAAATGTTCCTATATCATCTTTTCTTACTGCCGAATAGTATTCATTGTGTATATATACCACAAAATCTTTATCCATTCATCTTTCGAAGGACATTTTGGTTGTTTCCATGTCTTGGCCACCATAAACAAAGCTGCAATGAACATTGGAGCACACTTGTCTTTATGGCTAAATGTTTTCAGATTTTTTGGGTAGATCCCTAGGAGAGGGATTTCTGGGTCATATGGTAATTCTATTTGTAATTTTTTGAGGAACCTCCACACTGCCTTCCACAGCGGCTGCACCAACCAACAGTGCATGAGGGTTCCTTTTTCTCCACAGCCTCTCCAACATTTGTTACTATTTGTGTTGTTGATGATAGCCATTCTGACTGGGGTGAGGTGGTATCTCATTGTGGTTTTGATTTGCATTTCTCTGATGATTAGTGATGTTGAGCATTTTTTCATATGTCTATTTGCCATTTGTATGTCCTCTTTGGAGAAATAAATGTCTCTTCAGGTCCTCTGCCCATTTTTCAACTGGGTTTCTTTTTTGTTGTTGAGTTTCATGAGTTCCTTGTGTATTTTGGATATTAGTGCCTTATCGGGGGCACTGTTTGCAAAAATCTTCTCTCATTCCGTTAGTTGCCTCTTTATTTTGTCGATGGTTTCTTTTGCTGTGCAGAAGCTTTTATTTATTTTAGCTTTTACTTCCATTGCCTTTGGAGTCAAGTTCATAAAATGCTCTTTGAACCCAAGGTCCATAAGTTTAGTACCTATGTTTTCTTCTATGCAGTTTATTGTGTCAGGTCTTATGCTTAAGTCTTTGATCCATTTTGAATTAATTTTGGTACATGGTGACAGATAGCAGTCCAGTTTCGTTCTTTTGCACGTGGCTATCCAATTCTCCCAGCACCATTTATTGAAGAGGCTGTCTTTTCTCCATTGTATGTTTTTAGCTTCTTTGTCAAAAATTATCTGTCCATATTTATGTGGTTTTATTTCTGGGTTCTCAATTCTATTCCATTGATCTATGTGTCTGTTTTTCAGCCAATACCATGCTGTTTTGATTATTGTAGCCCTGTAGTACAAGTTAAAGTCAGGGAGTGGAATACCTCCAGTATTGTTCTTTTTTCTTAAGATTGCTTTGGCTATTCGGGGTCTTTTGTGGTTCCAAATAAATTTGATGATTTTTTGTTCTATTTCTTTAAAAAATGCCATTGGGATCTTGATGGGGATTGTGTTAAATCTGTATATTGCTTTGGGTAATATGGCCATTTTAACTATGTTGATTCTTCCAATCCATGAGCACAGAATGTCTTTCCATTTCTTTGTGTCTTCTTCAATTTCTTTCAAAAATGTCTTATAGTTTTCAGCATATAGGTCCTTCACATCCTTGGTTAAGTTGATTCCTAGGTATTTTATTCTTTTTGCTGAAATTGCAAAAGGAATTGTTTTTTGTATTTCTTTTTCTGAGATTTCACTGTTAGTATATAAGAATGCAATGGACTTTTGTACGTTGATTTTGTAGCCAGCAACTTTACTGTATTCGTTGATTGTTTCTAATAGCTTTTTGGTGGAGTCTTTAGGGTTTTCTATATATAGCATCATGTCATCTGCAAAGAGTGATAATTTAACTTCTTCATTCCCAATTTGGATGCCTTTTATTTCTTTCTCTTGCCTGATTGCTCTGGCAAGGACTTCCGACACTATGTTGAAAAGCAGAGGTGATAGGGGACAGCCGTACGTAGAGCCAAGGGCTTCAGTTTTTCACCATTAATTATGAGATTAGCTTAGGGCTTGTCATATACGGCCTTTATTATGTTAAGGTACTTTCCTTCTATACCTATTTTATTAAGTGTTTTAATCATAAATGGATGTTGTATCTTGTCAAATGCTTTTTCTGCATCAATTGATATAATCATATGATTTTTGTCCTTTATTTTGTTTATGTGATGTATCACATTGATGGATTTGCATATGTTGAACCATCCTTGTGCCCCGGGGATGAACCCCACTTGGTCATGATGAATAATCCTTTTAATGCATTGTTGTATTCGATTTGCTAGAATTTTGATTAGGATTTTTGCATCTGTATTCATCAGAGATATTGGTCTGTAGTTTTCTTTTTTTGTGTTGTCCTTACCAGGTTTTGGTATCAGTGTAATGTTGGCCTTATAAAATGAGTTAGGGAGTACTGTCTTTTCTTCAATTTTTTGGAAGAGTTTGAGCAGGATTGCATTAGAATCTTTTTGAAGGTTTGGTAGAATTCACTAGTGAAACCATCTGGTCCTGGACTTCTGCTTTTGGGAAGGTTTTGGAACACTGATTCAATTTTGTTACTGGTGATCGCTCTGTTTAGATTTTCCAGTTCTTCATGGTTCAGCCTTGGAAGGCTATATGTTTCTAAGAACTTGTACATTTCTTCTAGGTTATTGAATTTGGTGGCATACAGTCCTTCATAGTATTCTTGGATGATCCTTTGTATTTCTGTGGTGTCCGTGATAACTTCCCCTTTTTCGTTTCTGATTTTGTTAATTAGTGTCTTCTCTCTTTTTATCTTAGTGAGTCTAGCCAAGGGTTTCTCAATTTTGTTAATCTTTTCAAAGAACCAGCTCTTTGTCACGTTAATATTTTATATTGTCTTTTTGTTCTCTATTTCATTTAGTTCTGCTCTGATTTTTGTTATTTCCTTTCTTCTCCTGACCTTGCGTTTCACTTGTTCTTCTTTTTTTAGTTCTTTAAGGTGTAACATGAGGTTATTTATTTGGGATTTTTCTTGTTTCTTGAGATCGGCCTGTAATGATATAAATTTCCCTCTTAAAACTGCTTTCGCTGCATCCCAGAAATTTTGGTAGGATGTATTTTCCTTGTCATTTGTTTCTATGTATCTTTTGATCTCTCCTCTAATTTCTTCTTTGACCCAGTCGTTCTTTAAAAGTATGTTGTTTAATCTCCATGTATTTGTGTTTTTTCCCACTTTCTTTTTGCAGTTGATATCCAATTTCAAAGCCTTGTGCTCAGAGAATATGCTTGGTATGATTTCAATCTTCTTAAATTTGCTGAGGCTGATTTTATGTCCCAATATATGGTCTATCCTTGAGAATGTTCCATGTACACTAGAAAAGAATGTATAGTCTGATGTTTTAGGATGAAGTGCTCTATAAATGTCAATTATGTCCATTTCATCTAATGTGTCATTCAGGGCTGCTATTTCGTTATTTATTTTCTGTTTGGATGATCTATCCATAGCTGTCAATGATGTATTTAAGTCCCCTAGTATAATTGTGTTTTGGTCAATTTCTCCTTTTAGTTCTGTTAGTAGTTGCTTGGTGTATTTCGGTGCTCCCTGATTGGGGGCATAAATATTGATGACTGTTATGTCTTCTTGTTGTATAGTCCCCTTCACCATTATGAAATGTCCATCTTTGTCTCTTGTTATCTTTTTCACCTTGAAGTCTGTTTCATCTGATATCACTATAGCTACACCTGATTTTCTCTGGGTACCATTTGCTTGGAGTGTCAATTTCCACCCTTTCACTTTGAGTCTATGCTTGTCCTTGTAGCTGAGATATGTCTCTTGGAGACAGCATATGGTTGGGTTTAGTTTTTTGATCCAATCTGCTACTCTGTGCCTTTTTATTGGTGAGTTCAGTCCATTTACATTTAGGGTGATTATTGATATGTGAGGATTTCCTGTCATTCTATCTTTAGTTTTCTGGTAAGGCTGTGTCTCCATTGTTTCTTTGCCTTTTTGTTGTTGTCTATTATTTCTGTGTGGTGGTATTCTATGATGTTTCCCTCTGTTTCTTCTTTTATTTCAGTATATATTTCAGTTCTGGATTTATTTTGAGTGGTTACCCTTAAGTTTATGTAAAAGAAAGTTTGATATTTAGAGTATTCCATTTTCTTCAGCACGCTTACTTTCTCCATTCCCATATTCCGGTTCAGGCCTTTACTCTCCCCCTTTTTGAGTTTTGGTTGCCACAAATTGTCCCTGTTGATGGTGGTCGAATAGCCTCCTTTAGGATTTCTTGTAGTGCCGGTCGTGTATTAGAAAATTCCCTCAGCTTCTGTATGTCTGGAAAGGTCTTTATTCCTCCTTAATATCTAAAGGATATCTTTGCTGGATATATTATTCTTGGCTCATGATTTCTCTCTTTCAATAGTTTGAATATTTGGTTCCACTCCCTCCTGGCTTGTAGAGTTTCTGCTGAAAAATCTGATGATAATCTAATGGGCTTTCCTTTGTAAGTTACCGTCTTCTTTTCCCTGGCTGCCTTGAGGATTCTTTCTTTGTCATTGATTTTAGACAGCTTCAATACAATGTGCCTTGGAGAAAGCCTGTTGGGATTGAGGTAACTAGGTGTTCTATTTGCTTCTTGGATTCGAGGGTCCAGTTCTGTCCACAAATTTGGGAAGTTCTCATCGACAATTTGTTTGAATATATTCTCTGTTCCCTTCTCTCTTTCTTCTCCTTCTGGTATGCCCATTATTCTTATATTGCTCTTTCTGATGGAGTCAGAAAGTTCTTGTAGAGTTCTTTCATTTCTTTTAAGTCTCAAGTCTCTTTCTTCTTCTATCTGTGTCATTTCCAGGTTTCTATCTTCGATGTCACTGATTCTTTCCTCCATCTGGTCAACTCTACTACCTAAGCTGGTTATTTCATTCTTAATTTCTTCTATTGAGTTCTTAATCTCCAGAAATTCTATTTGGTTCTTTTTTAAAATTTCAATCTCTTTCGTAAAATGCTCATGCTGTTCTTTGATTGAGTTTCTGAGTTCCTTTAACTGCCTATCTGTGTTTTCTTGTATCTCGTTGAGTTTTTTCAGAACTGCAATCTTGAATTCTCTGTCATTTAAGTCAGATATTTCTGTATCTTTAAGTGCCTTCTCTGGAGATTTTTCACTTTCTTTCTGAGCTATCTTGTTGCCTTAGTTATTCATGGCAATTACTGGTTTACTATTTCTCTTCCTAGACATCTACAGGAGTGACTTCTGCAACAGGTTGATAGGAAGAGGTCTTTCTTTTGTTTTCCGGTACCTGTTGGTAGAATGTTTTATTACTTCTCCAACTGCAATTTATTTTTCTTCTCCCACACGGTAGTGCTATGTTTTCTCTGCACTATTCCTGCTTCTCACACAATGGGGAGACGGGCTTCTCCTCTGTTAATAGTTCGTCTAGGTCACAGGGCGCAGTGTCCCGGTGGGTATGCGGAGAGCTTTTGATGTTCCAAAGCTCTTCCAGCTCCTGATTCAGAGCCCATGTGGTTCAGCAGTTCTGTTTACTCCTACAGGGATCCGCCCAGATAGGTGGGGCCAGGGGCAGGGTGAGTTGTGAGAGGTGGCCCAGAGCAATGGCGGCGACCACCACCACAGCCAGTCCTGCTTCCACAGCTCCCTCCCCTTTGCCAGAAGTAGTTGGGCTGTGAATATGTGTTTGTGGTCCACAGTTCTCAAAACAGCAAATTTTCTGTTGTTTTGATCTGACACTGCTACTGTTTCGTTTCTAGCACTGCGAGGTGGGGGCGGGGCGAGCTCTGGGAGGGGAGGGAGGGGGCGGCTAGTCTCAGTGCCTAAGGCTCCGGTCTCTGCTCGGCAGTGCGGGCTTAAACCACCGTTTTCAGCTTTTTTCCCTCAGTCTTTTCTCCGAGGTCTCTGCCGTGAGCGTTGGGTGCAGCCGTGTTATATGCTGTCCCCTCAGCCCTGTGGAGCCCTGGCGGAGCCCTAGCAGTCCGATCTCCCGCAGCTGCGGTAGTTCCGGGAAGCAGCGAGCTCGGTGCACTGAGCGAGGTCTGCTTCCTGCGCCCGCGCGGCTCCGTCTCCACGCGCTTCTCCCTTTCCTCCTCCCCCACTCGTGCGAATCTCCCACCTGTAGGTGATTTCAGTCGGTACTGGGCCTCTTCATCTTACCTGTCTGCTGTGCAGGGAGTCCTTTGTGGAGTTTTTGTTGTTCGATTCTTTGTAAATTCCAGGGGAGCTTTACAGAGGCTCAGCTCATGCCGCCATTTTTTTTCTCCTGAGAGTCTTGAATGAGAGACCATGGGAGGCAGGGCCGGCACCAGTAGAAGCTCTGCTAAATCGAACGGCCACTCCCATTCAATTACAAGTTACCACCAGTGAGACTCTGTTAAAGCCAGGTTAGGGCAGAAATGGAAACATTTTGCTGCCAGCACCCACATGCTTGAAAGCAGGGGAATGACAGCAATGGACTTGGCACTGGCAGGTGCCAATAGGCTAATATGGCACAGGGACCCTCACGGAAGCCGCTTGTCACGTAGATTGTGAGGCGAGACCCTGTAGGGGTGGAATGCGGGGGCAGAGCGCCAGAGAGCAGTTTCCAGGCTCTCAGCCTCACGTGGAAAGCTGCTGGCTCGGGTAGTAGACAGCCGTCAGCTGTGGCTAGTTGGCTGTCACCTGTAACCCTTGAGCCAGTGGCCACTAATATAACTGCTGAGGCTATGTTGGGGAGTCGAGTCGAGGGAAGTCGAGGAGCGAGTCGGTCGGTTGGCAGAAAGCAGACAGCAGGTCGCATGTCGTGTGAATCCAGCCTCCAGTGAGCCTATAGCGGTATGACTCCCCTACCTATGGCTCCGTGGGTGTTCCTTTTTGGCCTCACCATATCCTGTCTTCTTATGCAGGGAGCGGGAGTAGAGACCCCGCAGGCCACCCCGCGCGACACATGTCAATGACGGCAGCATCACCAGATTTCCAACACTTCGCACCATCTTCCACCTTTTGATTTTCCCTGAACAATGATCAATCTTCTCCTTCATCGCAGCAAATTTGCAAGCAATGCGAGCAGGTGGCCGTGAGCACAGGTGCGCATCTGGCACTGATTTGTCCTGGAGGGTTCAGCATAATCACCTGAGCCGTGAAGCCAGCAGCTTCATTTGTGAGTCATTTGTGCTGTCACCAGCCCATTGCCACAACAATCATCTTTGCCAGACACATCTTGCCAGTGTCGTCCCCAGGAAGAGCTTCACTCAAAGCTTCACGGTGCATTTCAAAAGTCTTTCCTTCAGTTGTAACGCTGACTGGAGCAAAGGTGACCACCGTGCAGGGTCTGACAACACCAGTCTCCACTCGGCCCACAGGGACAGCACCAACTCTTCCAATTCCGTAGCCATCCTGGAGGAGCAGACGCAAAGCTTATCAGTTGGACGAGGTGGTGGCAGGATGCAATCCAGAGCTTCAAGCAGCGTGGTTCCACTGACACACACTCTTTACGGGTGACTTTCCATCCCTTCAACCAAAGCATGTGACACTTGGCTGCAGCGTGTTGTCACCATTCCAACCAGAAATTGGCACAAATACTAGTGTGCCTGGGTTGTAGCCAATTTGCTTGAAGTAGGTGCTGAATTCCCTAACGATTTCCGTGTCTCTTCTGGCTGAAAGGTGGCTCAGTGGAACCCATGTTGTTAACACCAAGAGTTAGTTGTTTCACAGCCAGTGTGTAAGTTAGAAGCGTGTGCTCATGGGTCTTCCGTTCTTGGGCAGACCTGCTTCAAGTTCACCACACCAGCAGCAACAGTGAGGACAGCGCCGTCAGCCTGTACTCGTGTTTTTGACAAAGTCTCTGGGTTCTGGAGCATCGGCAATGGTCAAATAATATGTGCTGGTCTCTGTCTTGGCATAGAATTAACCCCTGGTCGTTCGCAGAATGTAAAAGTATTTACGATTCTCTACAAAAGTAAGACGATTTATTGAAACTGTAAGAGAGAGAGAAAGACAGTTGTGTTTGGAACTGGCAGAAGTTTTCACAGGGCAGCCTGAGAGGGAGAGCTGCGGAGGAAGACGGGCAAGAGAGATGCTGGCAGAGTTGGCCAGGGCAGCGTCTGATGGAGACAGCTGCAGAGACAGCGGGGTAAGAGAGATGCTGGCAGAGTTGGCCAGGGCAGCGTCTGATGGAGACAGCTGCAGAGACAGCGGGGTAAGAGAGATGCTGGCAGAGTTGGCCAGGGCAGCGTCTGATGGAGACAGCTGCAGAGACAGCGGGGTAAGAGAGATGCTGGCAGAGTTGGCCAGGGCAGCGTCTGATGGAGACAGCTGCAGAGACAGCGGGGTAAGAGAGATGCTGGCAGAGTTGGCCAGGGCAGCGTCTGATGGAGACAGCTGCAGAGACAGAGGGGTAAGAGAGATGCTGGCAGAGTTGGCCAGGGCAGCGTCTGATGGAGACAGCTGCAGAGACAGCGGGGTAAGAGAGATGCTGGCAGAGTTGGCCAGGGCAGCGTCTGATGGAGACAGCTGCAGAGACAGAGGGGTAAGAGAGATGCTGGCAGAAGTTGGCCAGGGCAGCGTCTGATGGAGACAGCTGCGGAGACAGAGGGGTAAGAGAGAGATGCTGGCTGGCAGAAGTTGGCCAGGGCAGCGTCTGATGGAGACACCTGCAGAGACAGAGGGGTAAGAGAGAGATGCTGGCAGAAGTTAAGCCAGAGGAGAGTCCCATGAGAGAGGTGACCCGATGAGCAGGAGTGTTGGGGTTCCATATTTTTTCCATGCGGGATGTGGGGTGCTTATCAGCTTGTAGGGGGGTTGCCGTTATAAATGTCGTCTCCTGGAAACTGTCCTGTTCCCATCTGTGATGGACGTCAGCTTGCAGGGGAGTTGCTGTTGTGGTTGGGAACCGTTCTGTTCCCATCTAGGCTGGGAGATTGTTAGGTGGTAGGGGGTGGGCCTTGCAGGTGAGAATATTTGGTTCCCACCTGTGATGGATGTAAGGTGCTTGTCAGCCTGCAGGTGCAGTGCTGGCCCGGGGAGTCAGAGCCAAGCGGTTAATGTTTCAGCTCACTCCCGCCAGCTTACAAGCTCTCTCCTATTAACTCTTTACTTCTCTGCCCAGTCTCAGATTTCCACAGGGAGATATCAATGGTGATATCTCAGTTCAGTTTGTTTATCCAAGACCCAGGCGTACTTGAAGGAGCCATTTTCCATGTGAGGAGCTCCCTTCTCAAATTACAGAATCATACACTTGAAACCCATGTAATTTTACTACCCTTTGTCACCCCAATAAATTCTAATAAAAAATTGTTTTTAGATTTTTTGTCTTGATCCCACCACATTTATAGATCATATGGCCAGTAGTGGTTGATTTGCCTGAATCAATGTGTCCAAGACGACAATGTTGATTTGAGTATTTTCCTTTCCCATGTTCACTTAGATTTAGGGATGGTTTCACGACACCAGTGTTGGGGTGGCAAACCTGTTTAGAAAAAGCTCAAATATCTCCTTCTCAGTGACTGGAGTAGCATTATTTAGATCTTCCCCAGTCTCTTCATCTGGCTTAATAGAAGACAGCTGAATTCACATATTTGCTTCAGAATTACTTCTGTTGCAACGTACAGGTCATGTAGCCTCTGGAAAATTCTACTAAACACTTATGAGAGAATGAGAATGAACGCCTAAAATAAATCTTAATATTACTGTGAAAACAGTTTTGTTTTCCTAGACCCCCTGAGTCATAGGATCCCCTGAGCACTCCCCTAACTGCTGCAGTATGTAAATGTGTGTGTGTGTGTGTGTGTGTGTGTGTGTGTGTAGTGAAATTTCTCCTCTGCACACCAAGAAGATAAAGGTCAGAGGGGAGACTTGTCTTAAAACAGCTAAACACTTATAGTGGATTCCAGAAACATGTGTCAACCTCAACTTTAAAAGCTATAATCAACATTATCACCTCAACAAATAAATACAGAAAACTTCATAGTTACATGAACAGGTTAATGATATTTGACAAAATCTGGTGACTTTTCTTAGTAAAAACCCTAAGTTAATTAATCATAGAAGAAAAGTATTTAGAACAAATAAAATCAACTGTCAAAGTCAATGGCAGGATCACTGTAAAGAAATCCGTGCTAAAGTCACTTCTACTGAAACCAGAGGGAACCAGGTGACCACAGGGACATTCAGCAACGAGGCCGGTAGCACTTCTTCTAGGATGAGTTCGGGACCTTAAAACTCCGACCTCGTATGGAAATACAACTGCTCATTTTCAAATTCAAAGTGAAAGTTATATTGCTGAGGCTAAATGTATTTGTAATGAATGATTTGTAGAAAGGCCAGGCCATCCTGGGAGAGTCCATGGTATGGCTGGGTCACGTGACAACCCCCGTGATGGGTTCACCTTGGGATAAAATCAAGGGTGAAGGGTCTTCAAACTCCATGTTGTGTCTGAAATGGCACGTGGAATGGATCCCCAGCATTAGGAAAGGCACAAGTAGGGCACTGCACACAGTGAGTAATTATTGGAAAATTCTGGAGCAAACCAAGCATGTCTGCTTTTTCCTTCATTCTTTTCTGTATGTAGGACACAGAAAGAGATTTAGCCATCACAGAACAATTGAGTTATGGCAAGAGTTGGCCAACAGGTGAAGGAAACAATCTCTGATGCCGCCGGCCTATCCATGTCGTGGGCCTCCCGTTGCAGCTCATGCTTGTAGCAAGAGGTGTGAGTCCACGTTGGGTGTACGAGGGCTGCTGGCAGGTGGTCTGGGGAGTAGAGAGAAGTGGCTCCATCAGCCCACAAGTTTCCCTGAGGAGCTCAGGGCATAATCTCCTGGGCTCACGCCTGCTCAAGGGAAATGGAAGGAATAATAACACTGCTGATGGAGTTTGTGAGATAAGGTGCATTGCTGATCTGGGCACCATCGGAGATGCTCACAGTTTGGATAAACATTTCCATTTCAATTTTTCATACTTCTTATATACATCAAGTCAAATGATATTGATAAATACATCTCTTAATGAGACGAATGGGGCCTACTTGATTCTACATATCCTGAATAATATCACTTATGTCTAAAATAAGGCAATTTTAGTCATGTTTTCATATTTATAAGAGAAAAGTCTGAAGATACTTGTCACATGATTGTGCAGATGCGACAAGAATAAGTTTGTGGTACCAATGTCACTCGAATTCTTGGATTCCTCTAGGATATAGGTCGAAAAAGACATTGTAATATATCACTCAAAATTACTTTTAATGATTTATCCCCACGGGTAATTAGGTCCTCCTTTCATTTTATTCAAAGCACGGAATCAGACACCACTCTCTGGAGGCAAAATTTTGTGTGTGTCAAAATGTGACTTTGCATTATTGTTAGGGAGTCTAGAGATTTATACATGCAGACTCAATGCTGTGTAAGACGTGACGGGTGATGTGTACACTTTCTGTCTTTGGAAATGGAATGAGAATGTTTATGAGAGAGGAGGTGGGAAATGAGAACCAGAGTAACAAGATGAGACATATTATATAAAACTATACGTGGTCATGAAGATCCAGAAGTGATGTCCTCCATGTTTCCAACCCACATGCGTGTTAACCAGTCAGACTTAGCCCTGGAGAAGCCCTGGGATTCCACCTCAGCCAAAAGGATGTTTGTCCCCAGTGCATCCTGCTGAGGACAGGAGACCAGAGGCCCTGTGCCTCGGGATGAATAACACCTCCCCCACCCACCACCCTTTTCCCTTATTTTCAATATTCACTTTTTAGAATTTGAAAATCACAGTAACAGTCTTAGATGTGATCATAAAACAAAACTGAGATGATTGAAAAGTGACTATCTCATTTTTCTCCGTTAACTGAGAGAAAACCCAATGGAACCACAGCCAAATTCAGAAGCACACTTTGTTAGCCTTTAGGATAAATAAACAGTCCCCATTGGCTGATTTGGTTAGACTCAGTTTGATATTTGTCTTTGGGAATGCAGTGATTTATTCTGTTTGACTATTACTTACACTTTCTCCTTTGTGTTGCAGAATTGTGGTGGCTGACATTTACTGCCAGACCCTGTGACGAGCATTGTTCCTGTATTAATTCCTTTATCCTAACACACATCCTTGACACAGGCTATTATTATCTCCCTGATTTTACTGATGAGGAAACTGAGGAAGGGAGGGTGGGCACCTTGCTGAAGGCTCCACAAGTGCTAAGTTCCAGCTGAGCTTAAACCAGGTAGTCTGGCCCTAAATATGGGCTATTCTTCACTACTCAATAAACGAATACCTTCTAAAATTGAAAGATCCAAACAGCATTTGAAAACAAAGTCTAAATCAGCCTGATTAGGAGTCTGATAGGGCCTGGATTGAAACTGTAGCACCCTTGAGAACAGTTGACATCTTTAAATTTTCTAATATTTCCTTCAGGAACAAGTGTGTGCCTCGGATTTTTACATTCCGTGTCATCTTTGAGTAGATTCCATCGTTTTACCCTTCAAGCTCTGCGTGTTTCACTTGTGTAAACTGCAACATACTTTTGTTGTGCTAACGTCCCTGTGGCCAATGGTGTCATTTCCTCTTTGAGTCATGTCTGGGTGACACAGGATGATGGGATCGTGATTGTTGCTTCTGTGCTGATCTCGTAGGCAGCTCCACAATGAGCTTTTATCTGTTCTAACAGTTATTTCCAGTAGATTCTCTTAAATTTCTCTGATAGTTGATCAATCTATTACATATATCATGACCAATTCATTGATTCATTTCTTATTCTCATTCCCCCCCCCATTAGAAGGGAATGTTCACACCTAGATGGTTGTCTTTGTTTATCGTTTTATTTCTTACAGCAGTTTTATATCACAGAAAAGTTGAGCAGAGAATAAATGCAGTTCCCATATGCCCTGTATGTCCGTGCAGGAACAGCCTTCCCCACTGTCAGCTTTCAATTCTTTTGTGTCTATATTCAGAGGTCGACCAGGTCGATCAATTGTAATGCTACTTTCATTTTTGAAGGCCCTCCAGACTCTTCCCATGGTGCCTGCACCATTTTATATCCCCAACAAAGACACACAAGTGTTCTTATCTCTCCACTTACAAACCAACACGTGTAATTTTAATTTTAATTTTTCGATTATGCCATGACACTGAATGTAAAAATCCCATGTGATTTTGACTTCACCTCTGAATAACAGCAAGAAAACACCAGGGCAAAACTCTAGGTGTGTCTGACCTCAGCCATCCACTCTGCCTGCATTGCCCACAGATACAAAGGAAACTGCTTGCTGTGGCCCATGCTGTCTCTCCAGGCACAAAGCCCTCCCTCTCCCACCAGGCATCCTGTACGTCTCAGGGAAACCTGGGTCCTACGTTCCAACAAGCCACGTGGCTTAAGCTGTCTGGTCCCTCACGCTGTTGCCATGGATCCCTCCTCCCAACATTTCTTCATGACAAAATTCTGTCTGTTCTGAGTGTTTGTCAAGCGCACTGCCCTGTAACAGACTCCTTGCTAATGCCTCTCCTCAGAACTGTCATGGCCCCATCCCCGAATTGTCCATAGAGCACCCGCTTATGGTCGGGGAGGCTGAGACCTGCCCGCTGGGCGCTTCTACTGCTGGGTCCCTGACGACCCGTGTGGTCCTCCTGTTGGACACGGGAAACTGAACGGGGGCTTCTTTTGATCGGATTAGCACTGATTTGATAGGAAATCTTTCTTGATGTCGTTGGAAACATTCTCTTAGAGAAGGAAGTGAGTTGGCGGAGGTAGTCTTCCTGTTGGCACTGGTTTCTGTTGGGATATGAAACCACTGATTGTTTGTACACTAACCTGATTTAGTGCTTTGTCACTAATATTTATTCATTCATTCCGGGCATATTTGATGATCCTTCACGGTGCCACTCACGATGATAAGTAAGATGAGCTTATCTGACACTCAGCTTCCGTTAAGGAGCTTCATTCCAGGGGGGCTCCCATCAATTCACTGACTGTACATTGGTAAAGGTACAACCTCAGCTTTGCTGCAAAGGTGAGGAGCATGGTGCCAGCAACACCCAGCTTTGACCTGTCACCGGGGTTGTGACATGGATGGTGGCATCAGCCCTCAGGGAGGAAGGGAGGGCTGGACGCCAGGCCTTGTGACCTGCCACGTCCTCTGTGGCAGGACCAGGGAGGCTCACTAGGTACAAATAGCCCTGGCTCCCAGGGTCCTGAGTCCAGCTCCTGTAATTGCTCATCGTTTGCTAAAGCTGAAAACACAAAGCAAAAGAAACCATGAGGCTGTTCTTCCCTGTCCTGCTGATCACTCTGGCCTTTTGCTGCTACGAGGGTGAGTATCATTGCTAACCAGACTGGCATCTGCCCTGGTAAGTTCCCTGCTCTGAACTACATCACTTATTTGGGGAAGGGGGTGAACAGATCCCAATTCAAACCTTTTCCACCTCTTGTGGCCCAGTCCCCCAAAGCTCAGGGTTCATATGCTCAATTCCCAATACTCTGGAACTTTCATTTTAAAAATAGCGTTGCAGGCACATGTGAGAGTTCTCCATCTGAAGCCTCACTCCGTGTCTGTGATCATGTTCTCAGAAGCCACAGGACAGAATTAAATTGGGATGTGAATCACTGTTCTGCCACTTGGCAGCGTTATGACCTTGAACACAATGCTTAGTCTCCAGGTCTCCTCTTACTGGGCTTCACAGCCACCACCAAGAGCAGCTACGACAGTAGAGTAACGTTAAGTAGGTCCAGAGACCAGCTCTAGGTGGCAGTACCCAGTCGTTATCCAGTAGTCATCAGACCTTCTCCTGCCCGGGGTCTTTAAGGTGCCAGGTGAGCCCACAGCTGGTGACTCATAGCTGCAGACACACAAAATGTTACAGCTGGAGGGTTTTAGTTCTTAGTTCAAGAAGAGCCAGCATTCTCCGACTCCAAATAATAAATCTTCCATGGGCTCTGCCAATGAGCAGCACTCTACCCGCAATCCCTGCTCGTCCTCTGAGAGCACGAGCGCAACGGGAGCAGAACCAGAGCAATCGCTAGGGCTCCATCGCCATCACTCTGAACTAACTCTAGCCGTCCATCCAACAACGCTTTTGTGTGTCTCCATGCCCTCAATCCTGACCCATGTCTTTTGGAGTCTTTCTCTTTCATCTGACTCTCAGAGCCTCCTCGTCCTCCCCGTGCTGTCTGATTAGGGTCAGATGAGAGCCTGGAAGGGCACTTTCCAGGCTGCAGGTGACTCAACGACTGAGGGGATGGAGAATCCAGACCAGGAGAAGGGGTTACTTCAGGTCTCAGCACAATTGCCTTGGGTCAAAAATAACTCTGCGTTCCCACCTCCCACCCTCTCTGAGGAATTCTGTACATCAGTGCACAATAAAAGAGCCAACCATACTTTTGTGTATAAGCTTCAGATGTGTTAAACTTAAACTCATATTTTTTTAACTTTGTAGCTGTGTCGGCATCCAATGACATAATTCTATTGTTTAATTTAGTTTCCAAAGAGCATCTTCCAATACTTAGCAGGTTTACTGACCTCTCTCCAGATTTATTCCCCCTTCTATGATCTCTGGTGAGATCTGACTCTACCATTCACTTGAAAGATTGATAACTACAATCTCCTCTTCCTCAATATCCAAGAACAAAGAAGGTGTCATTCTACGGAAAGGCAAACCTTCGTTTTTGAAATCTAGGGAAGGTGAATTTCAGCACAGCAGGAGAGATGTGGAGAACAGTTAGTGTCTTTTAGAAAGAATAAAAACTGAACTAGGGATCCCTCAAACTGTTTTCCAGGGCTGCCTTGCTCTGTGACCTTGAGGAAGTCAGGACTTCTAGGGTTTGCATGGTCATTGGCACAATTCTGTGATGAGCTCATAAAACCACTGGGGTTCCTGTCCAGGTCTAACATCAGAGAGGAAAAGGGACTTTCTTTATATCACTTGCATTTCTTTTTCTTATGTTCCAGCCAATGCAAATGTGTGTCCATCCCTTGCTAGTGCAGCGAGAAGCTTCTTTTTGGATTCTGTACCCACCTACGAGGGCATTCTTCAGTTTTTTAATCCACCTCCAGAAGCTGCTCAGGATGTGGTGAGAGTAAAGGAAGGATTCAATAAGGACATATCCTATTTTCACCGAGAGAAATTTCTAAGTTTTGTGGTAAATTCTTTTCTTTCTGCACAGAGGTTTCTGCTCAGTGTACAGCCCGGAGGAGGGTTGGCATCTGCTCTGTGAGGGCACAGGAGGCGGACGCCCGTGCCCCCTGATCACGTGTGAGCGGCTGACCAGTGGGAACAGGGTGGATGAGAACATGACGCCTGCTGAGCTGTGCTTGAACTGCACAGAGAGTTTGGCCTGATCCCTCTTCTCAGGTCACCTCCCTGGGCACCAGGTTCCCCTCAGTGTCCTCAGGGGGAGGACAACCAGGGGCCCATGGAGCCATGTTGGATGCCCAGAGCTGCCTGCCTCCCTGCTCAGGAGCTGTCGGGGTCTGAGGTCCCCTCACCCAGGACCCAGGCACTGGGGAATCTCACGGGGAGTGTGGGAGTGTTGAAGGGGAGACAGCGGGAGGGAGGGAACTAGCCCCCGCCTCTGTCCTGATGGAGGGTCACCGGCTGGGGTCTCTGAGCTTCTGCAGAGCCAAGGCCCACCCCTCGTGCCTTTGCCCACTTTCCCACCCATCACGTATCACTGCCCGTGAATAGAGCCACCCCCTGTGATGGCTCCTGCAGCCTCATATGAAACCGAAACACTTAAATCATGTCTTTATGAAGAAATCAGATGTTTAAATGTTGTTGGATTCAGTCAAGTTTATGCAATTTCCATGATAGTTGGGTCCTCAGAGCAGAGAAGCACATGTGCCCTCACGGTGAATTTCCACACCTCCAGGCTGGAAAGCTGAAAGCTGAACTTCCCAGGCCCCTCCCACCCCCGTCCCGGTCTCTCAACCCCATGTCCATCTCAGAGTGAAAAAGCACAGTCCTGGGTCCTGCGGCTCAGAGAAAGCAAATCCTGGGCTGCTCTTCACCCTGCTCCTCCCTCCATTAGAATCCTGAGTCCCACTCTTGGGTCCCTCGGGGTCCCTTTGCTGGGCTGTGGACATGGCTCTTTCCTGACCCACATGGTTTGTTGTAAGTGGACCAGGACATCTGAGTTCACCGCTCGCACTGCTGTCCTGCCTGGGGCCCTCCAATGCCTTTGCTGGTTGAAATATTTCTTCCACATCCTGGTTTTGAGCAACAGCCTGTGTAAATGTGTCATGTCCGGGAGCAGCATGACTGACCTACTCGTTCTCTCTTCTCCTATTTCAGATGAATATAGTGTCCAAATGTGACTCCTAGATTGAAAAGAATCTCACACACATTGACCTCTGACATTCCATGTAACCTGATCTTCCCAGAAAATGTAAAGGTTTCAACATCTTGCTTCAATAAATCACTCGCCCTGCACTTCTCTGCGTGTCTCTCTATCATCCAATAGTCTCTGGTGGATGGGGTGGGTTCATCATGAAGTGGCCGTTGGGTGCTGTCACTAGTACATTTCAGGACCCAGCATCCGGGTTCCCATGGAGGCCTGAGGTGCAGGGACCACAAGAGGCAATATTGGCTCAGGACCATCCTGCATTACTTTACAGATTTCCCAGTCGCAGGGCCATGAGTGAAAAGGACAGTTAGGGGTTGAAAGCAACCACAAGGTTCCTGCTCCTGGGCCTGACCTGAGGGATACCCGCAGCCTCACTGTCTGGCCGGTCATGTGGTTCCCAGCCAGCAGCGTCACTGCTATTCCATCCTCATCATAACCACAAACAACCTGCCTGGTCCTCACCCCTTCACTGTGCTTCAGTCCTAGTATGGTCCCGTATCACTTGTTTTCTGTCCCTTCTCAGTTTGTAGTGAATTCAGGGTTCAGCCTCCAGCGAGCTCATGTCGCTCTGCACACTCACATTGCTCTTCACGGCCTGCACCGCGCGGCCACTGCTTCACCCCTCATGTCCCTAAAGATGCACAAACAAGCTTCCAGCTGCCGTCTGGACAACGCCACTCAAGCAATCCGCACTTATTTCCGAGAGAACATATGAAATCCACACAGTGTCTACCCCCTCCTGATGCCTCCACCACGGCCCCCATTCAGGCTAATGAAGGCGACTCAGAAAACTTGGATACATCAGAGACCCCCGGACTCATTTCCAGGGTCGGCTGTAACATACTGTCACACACGTGGTGGCTTACCTGATTTTCTCAACATGGGGAGGACAAAAGGCTAAAATCCGTAAGAGTCTGCCGAACACACAGTGTCAGGAGGGCAGCGCTGGCTCTGGAAACTCAGGATGAAAATCTGTTCATGGCGCTTCCAGTTTGGAAGGCTGGTGACATGCCTTGTCTTGTGCCCATATCACTATAATCAGTGCCCCATGTGACCTTGCATTCCTCTTTCCATGTGTGCAAATCTCCCTCTGCCTCCTTCATGTAGCATTCAGAAGAAAATTAAGGATTATCTCCCTAACTCCAAATCTGTAACTTTATCACCTTTGCAAAGCCTTTCTCTGCTCTGATGGATAAATCACAAGTTCCAGGTTTCATATGTTGATGTCTTTCAGGGGACTATTATGAACCTGTTGCAGAACATCTCCCTCCTGACATCTAAGAGTCATCTAAGAGCTGCCCCGTCCACTTCCAGAGCCACACTCGGCTCCTGTCCTTTCCCCCCACACAGCCATCATCACGGCCCATTCCTACTCCTGCCTGGTGGGTGCCAAAGTCTCCCAAGGGGTCTCCTGGGGTCTTGATACCCTTCCTGCAGCACCCCCTACTCATGGACATCACAGTGACACTCCTAAAACAAATGTGACCCTCCTAAAACAAATGTGAGTCCGATCTTACGCCTGTGACCATGAAATACTACACGTCATGTGTTTCTGAATGTGTCAAGCAAGAGGACTTATTCTGAGTCCGAAGCCCATTCTCCAATTATAATAGAGATATTTATTCACACTGTGATTGAGAGAATAGAAGATAACAGTTATGTACTATTATCAGTGTCTCCAATTCTTTGACCACAGATGTGTATTCTTAATCACATCAGGAAACATGTGCACTGGAATGGTCCCTATTTTCTGAAACACATTGCACGTTCAGTGTGCACACTATGCATGGTACATGTCTGACTTATTTCGCTTAGCATTATACTCTCAAGATCCATCCATGTTGTAACAAATGTTCCTATATCATCTTTTCTTACCGCCGAATAGTATCCATTGTGTATATATACCACAAAATATTTATCCATTCATCTATCGAAGGACATTTTGGTTGTTTCCATGTCTTGGTCACCGTAAACAAAGCTGCAATGAACATTGGAGCACACTTGTCTTTATGGCTAAATGTTTTCAGATTTTTTGGGTAGATCCCCAGGAGAGGGATTGCTGGGTCATATGGTAATTCTATTTGTAATTTTTTGAGGAACCTCCACACTGCCTTCCACAGCGGCTGCACCAACCAACAGTGCATGAGGGTTCCTTTTTCTCCACAGCCTCTCCAACACTTGTTACTATTTGTCTTGTTGATGATAGCCATTCTGACTGGGGTGAGGTGATATCTCATTGTGGTTTTGATTTGCATTTCTCTGATGATTAGTGATGTTGAGCATTTTGTCATATGTCTATTTGCCATTTGTATGTCCTCTTTGGAGAAATGTTTCTTCAGGTCCTCTGCCCATTTGTCAACTGGGTTGCTTTTCTGTTGTTGAGTTACATGAGTTCCTTGTGTATTTTGGATATTAGCCCCTTATCGGAGGCACTGTTTGCAAAAATTTTCTCGCATTCCATTAGTTGCCTCTTTATTTTGTCGATGGTTTCTTTTGCTGTGCAGAAGCTTTTAAGTTTCATATAGTCCCATTCGTTTATTTTAGCTTTTACTTCCATTGCCTTTGGAGTCAAATTCATAAAATGCTCTTTGAACCTAAGGTCCGTAAGTTTAGTTCCTATGTTTGTTTCTATACAGTTTATTGTGTCAGGTCTTATGCTTAAGTCTTTGATCCATTTTGAATTAATTTTGGTACATGGTGACAGATAACAGTCCAGTTTCGTTCTTTTGCACGTGGCTATCCAATTCTCCCAGCACCATTTATTGAAGAGGCTATCTTTCCTCCATTGTATGTTTTTAGCTTCTTTGTTGAAAATTATCTGTCCATATTTATGTGGTTTTATTTCTGGGTTCTCAATTCTATTCCATTGGTCTATGTGTCTGTTTTCCTGCCAATACCATGCTGTTTTGATTATTGTAGCCCTGTAGTACAAGCTAAAGTCAGGGAGTGTGATACCTCCAGTATTGTTCTTTTTTCTTAAGATTGCTTTGGCTATTCGGGGTCTTTTGTGGTTCCAAATAAATTTGATGATTTTTTGTTCTATTTCTTTAAAAAATGCCATTGGGATTTTGATGGGGATTGTGTTAAATCTGTATGTTGCTTTGGGTAATATGGTCATTTTAACTATGTTGATTCTTCCAATCCATGAGCACAGAACGTCTTTCCATTTCTTTGTGTCTTCTTCAATTTTTTTCAAAAATGTCGTATAGTTTTCAGCATATAGGTCCTTCACATCCTTGGTTAAGTTGATTCCTAGGTATTTTATTCTTTTTGCTGCAATTGCAAAAGGAATTGTTTTTTGTATTTCTTCTTCTGAGATTTCACTGTTAGTATATAGGAATGCAATGGATTTTGTATGTAGATTTTGTAGCCAGCAACTTTACTGTATTCGTTGATTGTTTCTAATAGCTTTTTGGTGGAGTCTTTAGGGTTTTCTATATATAGCATCATGTCATCTGCAAAGAGTGATAATTTAACTTCTTCATTCCCAATTTGGATGCCTTTTATTTCTTTCTCTTGCCTGATTGCTCTGGCAAGGACTTCCGACACTATGTTGAAAAGCAGAGGTGATAGGGGACAGCCCTGTCGTGTTCCTGAACGTAGAGCAAAGGGCTTCAGTTTTTCACCATTAATTATGAGATTAGCAGAGGGCTTGTCATATATGGCCTTTATTATGTCAAGGTATTTTCCTTCTATACCTATTTTATTAAGTGTTTTAATCATAAATGGATGTTGTATCTTGTCAAATGCTTTTTCTGCATCAATTGATATAATCATATGATTTTTGTCCTTTATTTTGTTTATGTGATGTATCACATTGATGGATTTGCGGATGTTGAACCATCCTTGTGCTCCGGGGATGAACCCCACTCGGTCGTGATGAATAATCTTCTTAATGCATTGTTGTATTCGATTTGCTAGAATTTTATTTAGGATTTTTGCATCAGTATTCATCAGAGATATTGGTCTGTAGTTTTCTTTTTTGTGCTGTCCTTACCAGGTTTTGGTATCAGGGTAATGTTGGCCTCATAAAATGAGTTAGGGAGTACTGTCTCTTCTTCAATTTTTTGGAAGAGTTTCAGCAGGATTGCATTAGATACCTTTTGAAGGTTTGGTAGAATTCACTAGTGAAGCCATCTTGTCCCGGACTTCTGCTTTTGGGAAGGTTTTGGATGACTGATTCAATTTCGTTACTGGTGATCGGTCTGTTTAGATTTTCCAGTTCTTCATGGTTCAGCCATGGAAGGCTATTTGTTTCTAAGAACTTGTCCATTTCTTCTAGGTTGTTGAATTTGGTGGCATATAGTCCTTCATAGTATTCTTGGATGATCCTTTGTATTTCTGTGGTGTCCGTGATAACTTCCCCTTTTTCGTTTCTGATTTTGTTAATTAGTGTCTTCTCTCTTTTTATCTTAGTGAGTCTAGCCAAGGGTTTGTCAATTTTGTTAATCTTTTCAAAGAACCAGCTCTTTGTCACGTTAATTTTTTATATTGTCTTTTTGTTCTCTATTTCATTTAGTTCTGCTCTGATTTTTGTTATTTCCTTTCTTCTGCTGACCTTGGGTTTCACTTGTTCTTCTTTTTTTAGTTCTTTAAGGTGTAACATGAGGATATTTATTTGGGATTTTTCTTGTTTCTTCAGATAGGCCTGTAATGAGATAAATTTCCCTCTTAAAACTGCTTTCGCTGCATCCCAGAAATTTTGGTAGGATGTATTTTCATTGTCATTTGTTTCTATGTATCTTTTGATCTCTCCTCTAATTTCTTCTTTGACCCAGTCGTTCTTTAAAAGTATGTTGTTTAATCTCCATGTATTTGTGTTTTTTCCCACTTTCTTTTTGCAGTTGATATCCAATTTCAAAGCCTTGTGCTCAGAGAATATGCTTGGTATGATTTCAATCTTCTTAAATTTGCTGAGGCTGATTTTATGTCCCAATATATGGTCTATCCTTGAGAATGTTCCATGTACACTAGAAAAGAATGTATAGTCTGATGTTTTAGGATGAAATGCTCTATAAATGTCAATTATGTCCATTTCATCTAATGTGTCATTTAGGGCTGCTATTTCGTTATTTATTTTCTGTTTGGATGATCTATCCATAGCTGTCAATGATGTATTTAAGTCCCCTGGTATAATTGTGTTTTGGTCAATTTCTCCCTTTAGTTCTGTTAGTAGTTGCTTGGTATATTTCGGTGCTCCTTGATTGGAGGCATAAATATTGATGACTGTTATGTCTTCTTGTTGTATAGTCCCCTTTACAATTATGAAATGTCCATCTTTGTCTCTTGTTATCTTTTTCACCCTGAAGTCTGTTTCATCTGATATCACTATAGTTACACCTGATTTTCTCTGGGTACCGTTTGCTTGGAGTGTCAATTTCCACCCTTTCACTTTGAGTCTATGCTTGTCCTTGTAGCTGAGATATGTCTCTTGGAGACAGCATATGGTTGGGTTTAGTTTTTTGATCCAATCTGCTACTCTGTGCCTTTTTATTGGTGAGTTCAGTCCATTTACATTTAGGGTGATTATTGATATGTGAGGATTTCCTGTCATTCTATCTTTAGTTTTCTGGTAAGGCTGTGTCTCCATTGTTTCCTTGCCTTTTTATTGTTGTCTATTATTTCTGTGTGGTGGTATTCTATGATGTTTCCCTCTGTTTCTTCTTTTATTTCAGTATATATTTCAGTTCTGGATTTTTTTTTTTTTTTGAGTGGTTACCCTTAAGTTTATGTAAAAGAAAGTTTGATATTTAGAGTATTCCATTTTCTTCAGCACGCTTACTTTCTCCATTCCCATATTCCGGTTCAGGCCTTTACTCTCCCCCTTTTTGAGTTTTGGTTGCCACAAATTGTCCCTGTTGATGGTGGTCGAATAGCCTCCTTTAGGATTTCTTGTAGTGCAGGTCGTGTATTAGAAAATTCCTTCAGCTTCTGTATGTCTGGAAAGGTCTTTATTCCTCCTTCATATCAAAAGGATATCTTTGCTGGATATATTATTCTTGGATCATGATTTCTCTCTTTCAATAGTTTGAATATTTGGTTCCACTCCCTCCTGGCTTATAGAGTTTCTGCTGAAAAATCTGATGATAATCTAATGGGCTTTCCTTTGTAGGTTACCATCTTCTTTTCCCTGGCTGCCTTGAGGATTCTTTCTTTGTCGTTGATTTTAGACAGCTTCAACACAACGTGCCTTGGAGAAAGCCTGTTGGGATTGAGGTAACTAGGTGTTCTATTTGTTTCTTGGATTCGAGGGTCCAGTTCTGTCCACAAGTTTGGGAAGTTCTCATCGACAATTTGTTTGAATATATTCTCTGTTCCCTTCTCTCTTTCTTCTCCTTCTGGTATGCCCATTATTCTTATATTGCTCTTTCTGATGGAGTCAGAAAGTTCTTGTAGAGTTCTTTCATTTCTTTTAAGTCTCAAGTCTCTTTCTTCTTCCATCTGTGTAATTTCCAGGTTTCTATCTTCGATGTCACTGATTCTTTCCTCCATCTGGTCATCTCTATTACCTAAGTGGGTTATTTCATTCTTAATATCTTCTATGAGTTCTTAATCTCCAGAAATTCTATTTGGTTCTTTTTTAAAATTTCAATCTCTTTCGTAAAATGCTCATGTTGTTCTTTGATTGTGTTTCTGAGTTCATTAAACTGCCTTTCTGTGTTTTCTTGCATCTCATTGAGTTTTTTCAGAACTGCAATCTTGAATTCTCTGTCATTTAAGTCACAGATTTCCGTATCTTTAAGTTCCTTTTCTGGAGACTTTTCACTTATTTTCTGAGCTGTCTTGTTGTCTTGATTATTTATGGCAATTACTGATGTATTATTTCTCTTCTTAGACATCTCCAGGAGTGGCTTCTGCAACAGGTTGATAGGAAGAGGTCTTTCTTTTGTTTTCCAGTACTTGTTGGTAGAATGTTTTATTTTCTCTCTGACTGCAGCCTTTTTTTCTCTCTCACACGGTACTGCTATATTTTCTCTGCACTATTCCAGCTTCTCACACAATGGGGGGATTCCCTGGGAGACGGGCTTCTCCTCTGTTAATTAATAGTTCGCCTGGGTCACAGGGTGCAGTGTCCAGGTGGGTATGCGGAGAGCTTCTGAAGTTCCAAAGCTCGTCCAGCTCCTGATTCAGAGCCCTGATGTTTTAGCAGTTCTGTTTACTCCTGCAGGAATCTGCCCAGATAGGTGGGGCCAGGGGCCGGGTGAGTTGTGACAAGTGGCCCAGAGCAATGGCAGCGACCACCACCACAGTCGGTCCTGCTTCCACAGCTCCCTCCCTTTTGCCGAAACTAGTTGGGCTGCGAATCTGTGTCTGCAGTCCACAGGTCTCAGAACAGCAAATATTCTGTTCTTTTGATCTGACACTGCTACTGTTCGTTTCTAGCACTGGGCAGGTGGGGGCGGGGCGAGCTCTGGGAGGGGAGGGAGGGGGCGGCTAGTCTCAGTGCCTAAGGCTTCCGTTCTCTGCTCAGCAGTGCGGGCTTAAACCACCGTTTTCAGCCTCTTCCCTCAGTCTTTTCTCCGAGGTTTCTGCCGTGAGCGTTGGGTTCAGCCATGTTATATGCTGCCCCCTCAGCCCTGTGGGCCATAAGCGGAGCCCTAGCAGTCCGAGTTCTTCCCTCTCCCGCAGCTGCGGTAGTTCCGGGAGGCAGCGAGCTCGGAGCACTGAGCTGTGTCTGCGTCCTGTGGCTGCGTGGCTCCATCTCTGTACTTCTCGCTTCCTCCTGCCCCACTCGCGCAATTCGCCCACCTTTAAGTCAATTCAGTAGTGGGCCTCTTCGTCTTGCCTGCTGTGCAGGGAGTCCTTTGTGGAGTTATTGTTCGATTAGTTGTAAAGTCCAGGGGAGATTTACAGAGGCTCACCTCACGCCGCCATTTTGATCAGAATCGCAAATGTAATTCTTCTACCTCACATTTATCTCTACCTGAGACAAGGGTATTCAAGGTAAAATCTGTGAATAATTCACCTCCACTCCAAATCTATCGTGTCTGGTTTGTCACAGAGGGTGATCAATAAATGTCACACACAGTGACACCAAAGGCTACTTCACTGCTCTGGTTTCTGAATTTGGGGACTTGAGTAAAAGTGCCTTCTCGGAGGAGGAAAAAAATCAGGCCAGCAATACAGGCATTCTCACATTTTGGTTTTTCCATCTGCATTTTCAACTGATGCTTTTACATGAGCTTTTGTGAACAGAGTTATTGTATTTGATTCACCTGAGAATGGTCCTCATGTGCTTTGCAGAAAACATGGAGGTAAAGAGACACACACTTTACTGTGGGGTCATGGACATGAGGTGGAGTTTTGTTTCCTGAGTAAGAAGCTGTGAAGGGCTCAGTGTATCAGCAGGTGACAGAGCTGATCCATAATGACTGAGGCACCAGGCAGAGTCCTAATGAAATCCTGTTCAAGGAGTCAGTCACCCGTTTCATTACTAATGTCCTTCACTTACCTTTGGAATGAAGTGCCCAGCAATGGTCAGCTGGGGTGAGGGGACACCCATAAGAACATGACCTTCTTCTCTATTTCTAGCTTCTTCCTAATTCATTAGTGTCCTTGGCAACTGAAGCTCCACCTGAATTACTAAAAAAGTGAGTCCCAAACAATCCAGATTGAGAATAATGTATTCACAGGGAATTAACTATTGACTCATCTCTCAGGCTCTCTGCCATTTGTTTTTTCTTCAACATAAGCCAACTTTGTTTCTCTTGTTCCTGTTCCCTTTATGTTGTCCCTGCTCAAATGCATGCGGCTTTTCTATCCTATGAGGCTGTCCTGTCCCTCTCTTGACACCAAGAGGCACACTTTGCACACTTCCCTTCCCTTGCCAAGTGCCATGTGTGCTCAGGGCCTCTGTACTTGCTGTTCCCTTGACCTAGAACACTCTTCTCCAGATGTTCCCCGGGATTTCACCATCCAAGGTTAAAAGTCCCTGCTCCGATGCGTGCCTGGGCCACTTTACAGGACGGATGCCCTACAGGTTGTTTGTTGTTCTTTACACCATCACTTTCCCTGGATCTCACAGTCAACTGTATGTGTGTTCATTGTCACCCCAGTGAGAGAGAGGTAAGCTACACGAAAAAGCTAACAAAAACTGGACGAAATTTAATTCTACATTTATAATCAAATTCGTGAAATTTACTTAAATAAGTGAGATATTCTTTGCAAAAACAATCTTCAAAGTAGGCGAGACTAATATTTTCCCACTCCATTCTGTGGGTGAGGGAAGTCTGCCTCCAAGAGGCGGAATGAGGTATTGCACCCAGCCCAGGTGTTGCCTGAAGCAGGAGGAACAGACACACAGGGTATGAACCATTTTGTACCTAGGAGATGGAGAAGGAAAAGAGAAGCAACACGAGGAGGAGGAAGGGAAGGAAAAAAAGGAGGAGGAGGAGGAGGAGGATGGGGACACAAAAAACCACCCTAATAATGAAACAAAACGGCTCATAACATTGTAATTAGCTTTTCTTTTTTTCAGCAAGCATGTCTGCATTCATTGCAACTACTGTCATGTGACGTTATTGCAGTTCCAAAGTCGTTTTTGGTTCGAAAACTCAGTCTCCTTCGTTTCTATGAACAGAACTCAGGGTGGCTGGGTTCTGGGTGTTTCCCCGCTGTGGCTTCCTGGCCCAGCGCCAGGTTCATCCTGTGACTCCTCCCCTCGCTGGGGGGAGGGGTTACGTGGCCACCAGGAGCATAAAAGGAGGAGCTCAGCGCCCTCAGCTCCAAAGTGAGTCCCTTCCTCGCTGCCACACCGCACTCACCAGCCCACAGCCGCTGCTGCGCCATGAAGCTGCTGACCGTCCTCATGCTGATCGCCCTCCCCGTCTCCTGCTTTGCAGGTGAGCACTGACTCGGAGGGCGGGCTTCGCTTTGCAGGGTGTTGTCAGGGCCCCTGTGGACGACCTCCTGTTCCCCACAGCCCAGCACAGCGCCTCTCATTTCTCCAGGGTCCTCGTTTTTCATGTGTTTGGCTTCTCTGGGCTGTGGAAGCCAGGAAGGGGGTGCAAGGAGGCAATGTTTCAGGGCTTGAAGGAAATCCCAGATCCTGAGTTTACTCTCCTAGATGTGAGAACTCAAGACCGTTGACCATAATCTTTCTGAATGTGCGTCTCTCCTGGGATGTAAGATGACAAACACCCTAGCTGTGCCCATAAAGGAATTCATACCTCTGTAAGTGAGCCCACTTTTGCATGCTTTCATCCCAGGTTCTGGCTGCACGCTCCTTGAGGAACTGATAGATGATACAATCTCTTCTGAAGTGGGCGTTGATCAGTTCCTCACGGAACTACAACCCTTTATAAGTGGTGAAACCACTGCAAAGGCCCTAAAGCTACTGAAGCAATGTTTTCTTGACCAGGATGATGAAACTCTGGACAACATCCAAGTGATGATGGTAATTTCGATTTCTTCTTTAAGTGTTTTCAATCCACTGGACAGAGACAAGCAGCCTCTAAGTCTAATTATGCCAAAGCAAGTGTCGACCATGCTTTATTTCCCCGGCTTTCATTGTTGGTGAGTGTGAATAACACTGTCACACCAAGAAAGCCATCCGAGGTTCAGTGCTGCTCTGTCTCTTCACTTTGTGGAATCCTTAGTGAGTGATAAATGAAAAGGGCAAAGAGGGATAAAATTGCTTGGGCAAAAGCTCCCCTAATCGTCAGCTTAGAAAATATCTGATTTTTAAGACCGTCCTTCACTTTAAGGGTGATCAGATAAATGAATTCCTCTTGTTGATAGATCAAATAGTAAAACATTTTAAAGACTTTCTAAATAAATCCTGTCTGCATCCTAAGATTGGATCTGTATCCTCAACCGGGTTGTTAAAATCTTTCATTACAAAGTTACTTACTATATCCCTCTGCGCCATAACCCCAAACCTCAGGAAAAACGCTTATTTGTCTGTGTTCCCATGAGTGTGGTCATTTATGTGCTAATCAATGAATAGGACCCATACACACCTCCTTCATCCCTTTGAAATCCTCAGATCTATCACTTCTCTATCCCCTGTGGGCTGTTAGGTAAAATTCCATAATTATGGTTTTCTTCCTCCATCATAAGCCTCATAGAATCTTGACCCTTGGCGGCACACAAGTCCTTCTGGAGCCCTATTGCATTGAGCGTCAGGGTCACTGGGATTGTTGGGTCCCCTCATAGACAAGAGTTCGCTCTCCAATGGAAGGGAATTATTCACATGCTTCCTGCACCCAGGGCTTCAGGTCCATCTCCCTCCCTCACATTTCACAGTGATCTTGTACCCCAGAGTGTAAATATATGACACAATATAAGTCAGTTCATGCTGGAGCTTCCGTTTCTTGGCTGATGTTGTTTTGTAGAATCTGGACTCTGGAATTCATCTTCTCTTAATTCCATTGACACTTCCTTGTCATCTCCAACCTTGTCTTCCCAGGAACCCATTTGCCTCACTGTCCATCCTTTGACTGTGTCCTCCTGTGACAAATTCTTACAATCAGTGTCATTCTTTCATGAACTTCTTGTTGGACACACATTTTGTACCAAGCACTGCTCTTAGCATCAGGATACATCAGTGAGGAAAACAGACAAACATCCCTTCCCTCAGGATGCTTATATTTTATTGAGGGGAGAAAAATAATGAAGCAAGTAAAGAGATAAATTAAAAAGTATATTGGGAGGTGATAAATACCACAGAGGAAAATAAGGAGAGGAGGAAGGGTGGGCGTGCGGTTTTAATTAGGACGGACAGGGAAGAGCTCAGTAAAGTCGTCATGTTTCAGCCCAGATCTGAAGGAGGTGAGGCAGAGAGTGCGAGGCGTCTGGGAGATGAGTATTCCAGGAGGAAGGACTCTCCAGGGTCTGGATTCTCTTTAGTTTTTACATAAATAGGTGTCATCATAAATTACATTAGGGACCAATATTCCAGGAAACAACAGATTAAGGTTCTGTTGGCCAACCTATGTGAGATGCTAAAAGGTGGTGATTCTGAATACTAGCCCGCATCTGAGTCACCTAGAGGTCTTGCTGAGACAGCTTGTTGGTCCCATCCTTGACTTTCTCATCAGAAGATCTGCGCTGGGGTCCAAGAAGTTGTGTTTCACACAAGCTCCCAGGTGATGCTGATGTTTCTGGTGTGGGAGGAGCATATTTAGAGAAGCAGTGCTGGGGGCAACCTGCCGGTCTCCCCAAGATGTGTCTTACGAGTCTGAGTTTTTGGGCCAAAAACAAGGTTGGCACTTGGGGGATGTGAATGGACTAAAGAAACCACTCCTACTTATCACCATATTTGAAGCTCAGTGGAGCAGGGGCTGTACATTTGCTTCTACTCGGAGAGTGTCCCCAAACTCTAGGTTGTGCCCCAATGGGACCCGGACAGGATTCCAAGCACTATGAGCTGCATGCGTAGGGCAGGGCAGGGGGAGAAATGTTACGGAAGTTCAGGAGTAAACCAGTCATTTCTTGTATTTTCCTTCCTTCTTCTTAGGTGTGAACCAAAAGAGATACCATTGGACCATCGCTTCATGGCAAAAGTTGGTGAATGAGATGAAGGAAACAATGTCTGATGTCCAGCAGCCGTTCCCACGTCATGGGCCTCCCTTGGCAGCTCACAGCTTGTAGCAAGAAGTGTGAGCCCGCGTTAGGTGGACGAGGGCTGCTGGCAGGTGGTCTGTGGAAGCAGCGAGTAGTGGTGCCTCAGCTCACACATTTCCTGGATGACCCTCATGGCAGAAATCTAGGATCACCTAGGATCACTATGGCAACGGAAGAAGGAAAAAAGTGGGTTTGAGGAGTTTATAACATAGAGTACAGTGGTATTGTGGTTACCAGTACAGATGCTTACACCTTTGATGAACCCCTGACAGGCTCAATTTTGATACTTCTTAATTATGTGATGTAAAATGCCCATGGCAGTTCACGCCAACCTCCAGCTGCTCATGGCAGCCCAGCTCCAGGAAGAGCTGTTGCTCACAATATTAGCTGTAGAGGGTGCAGTTCACTGGCCCATGTGGGAACCCAACCGGTGACCTCAGCGTTAGGAGCACCGCACTCCAACCACCTGAGCCACGGGGCCAGCCTCCCAATATACTTTTTAATCTACCTCTTTATTTGCTTCATTATTTCTGTACCCTCGATAAAATATAAGCATCCTGAGGGAAGGGACTTTTGTTTGTTTTCCTCACTGATGTATCCCGATGCCAAGAGCAGTGCCTGATACGAAATGTGTGTCCACGTGTGCTCCAATGTTCATTGCAGCTTTATTTACGGTGGCCAAGACATGGAAACAACCAAAATGCCCTTCGATAGATGAATGGATAAAGAAGTTGCGGTATATATACACAATGGAATACTATTCGGCGGTAGGAAAAGATGAAATAGGACCATTTGTGACAACATGGATGGATCTTGAGAGTATAATGCTAAGCGAAATAAGTCAGACAGAAAAAGCAGAGAACCATATGATTTGACTGATATGTGGTATATGAACCAAAAACAACAAAAGAACAAGACAAACAAATGAGAAACAGAAACTCACAGACACAGACAATAGTTTAGTGGTTACCAGAGGGTAAGGGGGTGGGGGGTGGGAGATGAGGGTAAGGGGGATCGAATATATGGTGATGGAAGGAGAACTGACTCTGGGAGGTGAACACAAAATGTGATCTATAGATGACGTATTGCAGAATTGTACACCTGAAATCTATGTAACTTTACTGTCACCCCAATAAACTTAAAAAAAAAAGTGCATCCAACAAGAAGTTTATGAGTGAATGACCATGATTGTAAGAACTGGTCACAGGAGGACACAGTCAAAGGATGGACAGTGAGGCAAACGGCTTCCTGGGAAGTTGGGGTCAGAGATGAGGAGGAAGCAGCAATGGAATTGAAGAGAAGGTGGATTCCAGAGTCCAGATTCTACAAAAGAACCATCAGCCATGAAACGGAAGCTCCAGCATAACCTGACTTATATTGTGTCATATATTTATTCTCTGGGTACAGAGATGACTGTGAAATGTGGGGGAGGGAGATGGACCCGAGCTCTAGGGGCGGGAAGCATGTGAATGATTCCCTTCCATTGGGGAGCAAAGCCTTGTCTGTGAGGGGACCCAACAATCCCAGTGACCCTGAGCTCAACACAATAGGGCTCCCAGAAGGACTTGTGTGCCGCTAAGGGTCAAGATTCTCTGAGGCTTATCATAAAGGAAGGAAATTATAATTATGGAATTTTACCTAACAGCCCACGAGGGATAGAGAAGTGATAGATCTGAGGGTGTGAAAGGGATGAAGCAGGTGTGTATGGGTCCTGTTCATTGGTTTTCACATAAATGACCACACTCATAGGAACACAGACAAATAAACGTTTTTCCTGAGGTTTGGGGTTATGGGCACAGAGGGGTATGATAAATAACTTTGTAATGAAAGATTTTAACAATCCGGTTGAGGATATAGATCCAATCTTAGGATGCAGACAGGATTCATCCCTGCCCTGCCTGAGCCCCCTTTCTCGCTGGCTGTTCCCCTCCCTGCACACTCAGACCAGGGACACAGAGAGCCCGGCCATGGTGAGCCTGGCTCAGCATGGACACAGGGACTGAAGGAGATGTGGGAACTTGAGCTTGTCGCAACCACCAGGACCTCAGGGCCTGAGCAAGGCAGAGATCGTCCCGGAAGATGGGGTGAGAGGGGAGGAAAATCACTTTCCAGAGAAGGGTCGATGTTGGGCTACAGGTGGTGAGGAACAGCGTGCTGCTCAGATTCTGCAGTCCTGCACCCATGAGCTCTTCATGAATAATGTGTGTGTGCGTGTGTGCGAGCACACGCGTGTGTGGTGTGAGTCTCTCTAAAGCCTCCATTTTCATCAGATCACAAGAAAAGAATTTTAGGTTTGCAGATACTTTTTTGACATGAAATGTATTTGATGTTTCAACAAGTGTCTTGCAATTTGCAGCTCAAAAGATCAAAAAAAGAAAGTTGTGGTTTCTACCAATGGACACTCGGTTCTGTTCTTTCTCTGTAGTCGTCTGAGCCAAAGGTCTTGTGGAAATATGTAAAACACGTTATATATTGTTTGCTGGAAAACAAAACAGACATCACCCCGCCACCACTGAGACTGTGGTGTAGGAGGGTCCCTTGGGATATTGGCTGTTTACCTCTTGCATCTCGACTGGCTGCCAGCGAGAATATAGTGGTATTAACCCCCTATCCATGACTCCGTTGTCCCTTTTCGGCCTTACTGTATCCTGCGTTCACCTGCCGGAGCTGAGCCCCTGTATTATAGTGGGCTATTCAATTTCATATTCTTCACTTCTGGGAAATCTTCTGGATGTTTTTCATTGGTGACTTTCTTCCCATCACAATGTCTCTCATTCTAGAAGCCGGTTAGTTGAACATCCTACAAGGAAGCGTTAGCAACTTTTCTTTTCTCATGTTTGTGTTCTTTATCCTTCCACTATGAATAAATCACTTTTGTTACACATATCTTTTGTCTTCCAACTCCTTTATTATTTTTTTCCACCTGTCATATTTTTTATTTTTCCAGAGCTGCTAGTACTTTGAATCTTTATTAACCATGAAGAGAGTAACAGATCTTAGTAACCTGAGCTTTCTGCAGACCCATGAAGGTGTCCCACGAGAGGAAGAGACTGGCCCAGAGAACTTATACCAGACCCAAGAGTATGAGTGAATTAAGAACTTTGTCTCCTTATCTCTCCCCATTTGTAAGCCCTAAATCTGTCAGAAACTATGGTTAGCAGGTTGAAGAGAAAAAGGGAAGCAAAGGGGAAAAAGTATTAATTGTGACACAATGTGAAGTTTTGATTCTTATACAGGCCTGGATATACTAACTTCTAAAGGGAGACATTGAACTTCACATGATAGGCATAGAGAACCACTGAAAATTTCATTCATCTTCACTGAACAGGTGGTGATCATTACCTGTTCTATTCCTGGGAATATGGTAAGATAGGTTATTTGCACCATCCCACTCATGGGGAGGGGGAGTGGGGAATGCTGAATATTGGTGAGTTTTAAAGAGCAAAAAGTTTTCAATTTTGATTTTTACCTGTATAGTTCATACTTTTTGTGACTTGTGTAAGAAATCTGTGCCAAACATAAAGACATTGAGATATTGTCCTGTTTCCTTCTAGCTTTTTATTTTCAGCTTTTACATTTAGGCCTATGGTCCATCATGAATTAAACGTGATATATGGTGAGGTTGGGATTTGTTTAGTATATCCAATTGTTTCAAGACAACTTGTTGAGTTATCCTTCCCACACTAAATCGCCTTTGCACCTTTGTGAAAAGCTAAATGACCATATATTCGTAGTTCTATTTCTGGACTCTATATGGTTCCAAGGATCTATTTGTCTATCTTTACACCAGTATCATACTATCCTGACTACTGCAGCTTTGTATTAAGTTTTTAAGTTATGCAGTTTTGCCCCTCCAAATTTTTTCTTATGTTTTCAAAATTGTTTTGGCTATTGTAGGTCCTGTGCAGTTAAATATAGATTTTCCAGTTGAAACCAGATTTTTTTCATAAACTTACAAAAGAAAAAAAACCTATTTGGACTTTGGTTGAGATTGCATTGCATTAAATCCGTCCATCAATTTGGAGGAACCTGACATCTTAAGAATACTGTTTCTAATCGATGAATACTATGTTTACCTCGTTTAGCTCTTCATTAATTTCTCTCAGCAATGTTTTATAGCTCTTACTGTACAGGTCTCTCACATCTTTTATCAAATTTTTCCATAAGATTTTGATAATTTTGGATATTGTTATAAATGGAATTGATTTTAATTTCAATTTGACTGTGCAAAGTAAGTACATAGAAATACAATTGATTTTTGTATATAAATCTTATACCTGCAACCATGCTAAATTCCCTTATTAACCCTTTGGTAGGCACTATCAGATTTTTCTACAAGTCATCTCTGAATGGTTTTAATTCTTCCTTCCAGTGCCTTTTTTCTTTTTGCCCTACTGCAGTGGCTACAACCTCCTGTAAAAGGTTCAGAAGCAATGACAATGGACATTTTTGCATTGGACCTGTTAGTGGGACAAATACATCCATTCACCATATTTGCTGGGGAATTTTTTTTTGTAGGCGTACATTATCAAGCCAAGGAAATTCCCTTTAAATTCTAACTTGCTTAGAGGTTTTATCTTGAATTAGTCTTGAACTGTCAAATGCACTTTCGGCATCTATGAATTTAACCACATTGTTCTCCTGTAGTAATATGAATTACATTAATTGACTTTCAAATGCTAAATCTATTTTACATTATTAGTATAAACCCTATTTGATTAAGATGATTTGAGTTGATCCTTTTTTATATAGGATCATTTGTTGGATGATTTACTAAAACTTTTGTCAAGAATTTTTGTGTTGCTGTTCACGAGAAATAACTGTAGTTTTCCTTTCTTGCAATATCTTCGTCTGGTTTGGGGATCAGAACAACGTTGGCCTCATAGATGGAGCAGGAAAGTATTCTTTCCTTTTCAATTTCCTGGGAGTTGTGTAGAATTGATATTATTTCTTCTTTGAATATGTGGTAACATTTACCACTAAAGTGATCTAGGCTTACAGTACTTTGTGAGATTTTACACTACAAATGCAATTTCTTTCATAAATAAGGCTATTTAGGTTTTCTATGTTTTCTTAAATGAACTAAGATATTTTGTATCTTCCAAGGAATTTGTGCTCCTTTCATCTAAAGTGTCAAATTTATTGCGATAAGTTGTTCAAAATATTCTTTTTGTTATATTAAATTTGTGGAATCGATAGTGGTGTTACCTCTCATTCTTGACATTGGTCATTTTTTCTCCTGATCTGTCTAGGTAGAGGCATACAAATTGTTTTTGAACTCCTTAAAGAACCAGCTTTTGCTTTAATTAAACTTTCTCTATTATTTTTCTCTTTTCCACGTCATTGATTTCTGCTCTGCCTTTGTTATTTCCCTTCTTCTGTTTACACTTTTATTTGCTCTTCTTTTTTCAGTTTCGTAAAGTAGAAGCTGGAGTCACTGAGTTGAGATCCTTTTCTAATACAGCATCTAGTGCTATAACCTTCCCTCTAAGTACTGCTTTCGTTGCATCACAAGATACAAGGTCAACACAAAAAAGTCAACTATATTTCCAAATACCCGCAAAGAACAAGTGGAAACCAAAATTAGAAAAACAATACCGTATACAATACCTCCAAAAAAGTAAATACTTCAGTCCAAATCTAACGAAACTTGTACAGGACCTGTATGCCGAAACTACACGATGCTGATGAAAGAAACCAAAGATGTAAATAAATGGAGAGACATGTCAAGTTCATGGTTTAGTAGATTCACCATCATCAATATATGAATTCTCCCCAAACTTATCTATAGATTTAATGCAATTCCAATCAAAATCCCAGCAGGGTTTTTGTAGTAAGCTGATTCTGAAATTTACACAGAAAGGTAAAACTGATAGAAAAGCCAAAATAATTTTGAAAAGAATAAAGTAGTAGGAATCACACTATCAGATTTTTAAGATTTTAACAAAAAGCTACAGTAATCGTGACCACACGGTATTGGTAAAAGGAGGGACTCATGTCAATGAAAGAGAATACCAAGTCTAGAAAAAACCCATATGGCTAACTGATTCCTGACAAACATACAAAAGAAATTCAGTGGAAAAAGAATAGTCTTTTTAACAAATGGTCCTGGAACAACCGGACATCCATCCATATGACCCCCTGAAAACAAACAAAAACATAAACCTCACACTTTAAAAAAAAATTAACTCAAAATAGATCATAAATCTAAATGTAATATGTTAAACTATGAAACATTTAGAAAAAAATATAGGAGAAAATCTTCAAGAACTGAGGCTAGACAAAGATTTCTTAGACATGACACGAAAAAGCACAATCCATAAAAGAAAAAAAAAAAGTAAATAAACTGGACTTCACCAAAATGAAAATTGTTACTCTATGATAAAACAATGAATGAAGAGGCAAGCTCAGAGTAGAAAATATTGCAAAGCACATAACTGACAACGGATTGTATCTGTAATACATAAAGATTCTAAACTCAACAGTAAGAAAACGACCCAATTTAAAAAGGAACATAAAAAGAATTTTAAAAAATTTAAAAATGGCAAAAAAAAAAGGAAAAAAACGAACATAAAAAGTGAACAAAAGATTTGAACAGACACTTCATCAAAGATACACAGATGACAAATAAGCACATGAGATGTTCACCACCATCGGCCATCAGGGAAATGTAACTTAAAACCATGATGAGATTTCGCTACGTTTGTGAGAATGGCAAAAATAAGAAATACTGACAATACCAAGTGCGGGTGAAGATGCAGAGTAACTTGAACTACCTTTTTGCCGAGTAGCAACTTTTTCTCACACTATATAAATATGCTTACAAGTAGGATTTTGACATTGTGACTTTAGGCAAACACACACTCGCCAGTTGACTTCACACAAGTTTCTAGTCAGAGCACAGATGGAACAAATTTGAATTGTGCACCACATTTGAATAAACCATAAAGTTTTTCTTTGCATGGATGGAATCCTCTAGATTTCAGCCTACTCCATATGTTGACTATTTCCTCATTTTTTTAAAAGCACTCTTGAATTTAGCCTTTACTTTGTCCTAAAGCAAGAGTCAGCAAACTTTTCCTGTAAAGGGTCATAGGAAATTTTTTCAGCTTGCGGGTCATAAGGCCTCTGTTGCAACTATTTAACTCTGCGCTCAGCAGAGCCGCTGGAGATGACAGACATTTGTTTCTACCACGTAGGTTCCAGTAAAACTTTTCAGAAACTGGCTGTGGCTTGATTTGGCCCACCGACTTGTCCAGGGGCTGGGGCAGCAGATTAAGAAGCTGGTGGCTGTCGGCTGTCACACATGAAAACACAGCTGGCAGCTATCAGGCAGGACCCAGGGTCATCTCCCACTGGCACTAAGCATTTAATTAGCAGCTGCCTGGTTCTGTTGGAGAAACATCTGAACTGCTTGCAAGCACTGGTCCCACGGTCGCTTCAAGAGACATGGCCTTTCTAATTGTCCCCTTTCTACTTCTGCTTTAGCAATACATCCATGTGCTTGACTCTGGTGACCATCTGTACAAGGGTAGAGCCTGGGGGCATGGAGGTGCTGAGGGACGTCTTAAGTGGTGGAGCTTGGTCAAGAACCCAGTTCGCCTGACCTCAACCCCGGGTCTGGCCCATTGAACAAGCCCTCCTATACAAACAGGGAGTTCCTCAGAAAAATCAGGAATTATCTTCACCTGCCCCCTCGAGAGCAGCTGACGTGTTTCTCAGGGTTGCCCGGGAGCCATCAGATCACCCACTGCATCAGCCTCTCTGGGGTGGGACCCTGAAGCACACCCCTGGAGAAGGAACAGTGCCTCGCTCCTCCAGCCCATCCGGTAGCTCGAGACACACAGCTACTGGGCCAGGGTCCAGGGCATTCTGCTGAGGCCCCGTCTTCACGATACCCACAGCAGGCTTGAAGGAATAGACTTTATTAATCTAGCTCTCAAACACCAGTGGCTAAAATTCGGCTGAATTATACCCATCTATTTACAGAGTGACACCTGCAGGCCAAGCGAGGCTGGGCCTGGCACTTCCCCAAACAGCCACCAAGCGCAGCCTCCACACAGGCCTGGGCCACTTTCCATCTGCAGCACACAGAGAACGTTTATATATACAATGACCAAACCCTCAGTGACAATACCAGGCAGGAGGGCACCAGATCAACAGAGAGGTGGACAGACAGGCAGACAGAGAGACCGGGGCTGAGACTGCCACAAGGCCAAGGGCCTGCCTCAGTACTTCTTCAGGCTGTAGGCCAGGCTGCCAGCAACCCTGCTGCCCTGTAGGGGCGGCGAGTTCCAGACGGCAGAGCTGGTGCGCTTGTGGTAGCGAGGCTTGCTCTTCTTGAAGATGTCCTCTAAGTCCAGCTGGAGAATGGTTCCAAAGAGCTCGGGGAGGTTCGGGGGATGGTAGTACTGATGGATGATGGCCTGGCTGAGCTGCGTGCCTGCAGGATAGAGGGCCGCGTCACTGCCGGGGACTCCCCACGAGCCTCCTCTTGCCCCTGCCCCACCTAGAGAGCCCTGGCCACCCTCTCCATGCCAGCATGCCCCACATCCTGCCATATCAGCTCCTCTGAACCCCCATCCTCCGCCTGTAGGGAGCCGGCCCACAGGCAGATGAGTGGCCGGCAGTCAGGGTCTCCCGCTGTGTACGTGACAGCAGGCCTGCAGGGCCTGCCAGATGCTTTCTCCCACGGAACGCTCTTCGTTTGCTGGACCTATATAACCTTGCTTCTTCTCTGCCTGCGGACGGATCGCTAACCCTCTGGCTGGCCGCCACCGGAGACTCTCCCCAGTCAGTAAGTCTCAATAAACCTGCCTCGCACTCAGCCAGCTGGTGTATTCTTTGGGATGGCAGCTTCTCAGGCACAAATCTTGGAACAACTCGGACTCAGTCCGAACACCGCGCCATCACCAGACACTGGTAATGTTCTCATCACTTGTTCCCACTGCCATCCTCTTAGCCTAACACGGGTCCTCAGGAGCTCCCAGGGGCCAGGCACTTGGCTGGGCCCTCACTGCATGACCTAATTATCCCCACATCCACCTGGGAGCCAGGACTTTTATCCCCCCAGTTTATAATGGCGAGATTTGCCCAAGGCACACAGCTAGTAATTGGCACAGCCGAGGTTTGGAGACAGGTCTAGCTCCAGAATTTAAGCATATGACGCCATCCTCGACTGCCTGGGTCGGCTATTCATCTCATCAGCCCAGAGGCCCCGAGGTGGAGGGTGCAGACTAAGGCTATGGGTGGCACACAAACACGCCACCACGGCTGAGGGGGACACAGCAGGATCAGAAGTTGGAACGTGTGCCCAGCTTGCTCTGCCTTCCGTATATCAACTCACTTCATCCTCAGTAACCCTTCTTACCACGCCCATTTCACAGATGACAAAACTGAGAGCGTAAGTAAGCTGGTGAAGGTCAACTATGATTAGGTGGCTTTGCTGGTCATCTAGCTCCCTGGCCACACTGACTCCTGCATGCTACCACCTCCCAAATGACTTGATGCTGGTAGTTAAGGAGACTAAATCAGATTCTCGTCACTGTGGGGTTCAAATGAGGTGACACTCACAAGAGCAAGTTGCCTTCTATAGAGTGCTGACCCCAGGGGAGTAAGACTGCTCGCCACTCTGACCCCCAGCCCTACAAACTATAAAGCACCCACTGTGTGCACAGCCCCACTGTACTGCTGACAGGCATTGCACCTAGGCCTCAGGCCACACAGTCACACTCACCCACACTCCTGTTTCAATGCTGGGGCCCAGAGTTGGGCTCTATAAACTCCAGGGTCAAATCCTGCTTAAGAGCCCTGCCCCCACCCCAGCTGGCTGGAATCCCCAGCCTGAGCTCTCCGTGCACTGCCTAAACCCCACTATTACCCTCAGCTCTATTCCTGCCCCAGGCTGCTTATTTGGGTCCAAGTGTCACCTGGCCTGCTGGGCAGACTCCATGGAGGGGCATAGCACCCGCCTCAGAACACCCAGCACCATGGTGCCCAGAGCCAGCCGCAACTGAATACATTTGTGGAGAACAAAGGTGCCCCACATCACAGATGTGGTCCAAAGATGGGCCCACTGGCCATCCTTCCCTGGGCACATCCTAAGGCCCGATGCAGGCCCGTCAGGCCATCGTGTCAAGCTGCCGACTCGGGCACAACAGCCTCCCGACACCTGCATCGGCCAAGCCACCCCCGCCAGGGCCCCAGAAATCACACGTGAGGACCCAGGTCTCCAGAGAGCCCCAGCCCTGTTCACCTCTGGCCCAGGAAGGGATCGGTTTCCGGGGATGGGCCTCATCGTCCGTGGAGTCATCGCTATTCAGATCCATCCCATAGTTATCCGGGTTAATCCTGGGGGGCGCCCTGTGCCCTTGTGGAGTCATCTGATATGAGGTACAAGCTGGAGACTGGAAAAGACACACACGGCCGTCAGCCTCCACCTCGCCCCACTCCTGTGCCTCCTGCCACCCACGAGTGCTGGGGCTCTGGCCACTGCCTCATCTCACTCAAAAGGCTCAGGGTCACTTTTTAATTTAAAAAAGTCACACCACATACACAGCTCTGTATCTTTCTTTTTCATGTTAAAGTTAAGTTGCAAATGTATTTCCAGGTCAGTGTGTCTGCCGTGAACAGCTCCTGAGACTCCACTGTCATTTAAACATCTGTACAGGTGAACGTTCAACTAACGTCCAACTTTCCTATGCTACACTCTAAACCCCTCCTCACAGTACATTTTGTTTATAAGACATTAAACTGAAGTAGCCTAAACGCTCGTCCATAGGCACTGGTTAAAGAAATTCTGGCAACTGCCTAGTAAACAGCCGTCAAAAATAAGAGGTTTATAAGTGTTGAAATAGACAAATGTCTACAATATACTAAATGAAAGAAAAAAAGGGGCGGTAAAAACATCAAGCTGCCAAATGGTATCTATCATGGAGTAAGTGTTTGTGTCCCCCTTCCCAAATGTGGAGTCATCCAGTGGGGGGTGGAGCCTTTGGGAGGTGATTAGGTCATGAATGGGATAAGTGCCCTAAGAGACCCCAGAGAGCGCCCACTCCCCTTCCACCGTGTAAGGACACAGCGAGGCCCAGCCATCGTGCACCAAGGCAGAGGACTCCCAACAGACACAGAATCTGCCGGCGCCTTGACCTCGGACTTCCCGGCTCAAATAAATACTTGTTGCTGAAGCCACCCAGTCTATGGTAGGTTGTTAGAGCAGCCTGAACAGCCTAGGCAGTCTGTATACTCTGTGTTCATTCAAAACTCTGTGTATGTCTGTGTCTAGGTGCACAAAATGTTTACGTGTGTAAAAATATAGAAAGATATACATCAGACTTAAAGTTTTCATCTGAGGGTATATTTCCTTTCCTTTATACTTTTATAAAGTTTCATTTCTTTTTTTTTTAACAACAAATTCCATTTTTAGATAAGAAAGAATCTATGTTATTAAAAATAGGAAAAACTACTGGGCCAACTGTATCCTTTCTTTCTTATGGTTCTAATAAATTATCTGTGCCTCCCGCTGCTGGGAAGAGAATAGTCAGAGCTCAGTCCCTCTCTGCTCCAGTGCCCCAGCCTCACCTGCACGTCCATGGTCATGTTCAGGGCTTTGCTGGCTGCTGCAGCCTCTTGGGCTTTCTTCTTTTCCTCCTGCAGCTGCTGTTGCTCAGCCAGGCGCTGCTGCTCTTCCTGGGACCAGCAGCCAGCAGCGTGTTAGACACTGGGTATATGTACTTCCCCTGCCCCCATGCCAACCCCACGAGGCCAGGCAGCCAAGGCAGCTCCTGCCCCAGAAGCCACTGCTCAGGCCCCCCCAGCCCACAACTCAGCGCCGACAGCTCAGCGCTGATCCCATGCGAGCCCCACATGCCCGGCTCCCGTGTACCTTTTTCTTCTTCTCCTCCAGTTCCCTCTGCAGCTTCTCCTTCTGGAGCCGCAGGGCTTTCTCCCTCTCCTGCAGCTCCCTGAGGATCGAGTGAGAGCCTGTCAGAGCAGGAAGCTGAGCCCTGGCCCTGTTTCCATCCCTGACCCGGAAGCCAGGCCCATCGGCACTCACTGTAGAGGACGCAACCGCAGACTGGACAAACCAACTAAGAGCCAACAGCCGTGCCTGCACCCACGGTGCTAGTCAAGTGCACACTGAGGGTGCAGGTGGCGCTCAGCTTTGCAGTCCATCACATCTGGCCCCCGCGCTTCCACACAACCGAGGTCTCAGCCTCAGTGTCATCGGTTGTACAGTGGGGTTCATGACACCTTTCCTCCAGTCACGAGAATCAGATGAGATAATCCAGCCTGACCCACAGGGTAGACACTGGGCTCCAAGCCTGGCATGAAGCAGGGCTGGGCTGTTCGTGGGCCTTGGAGCCACCTCCACGTTCTAGCTTGTGACTCAAACAAGTCATTTAACTTCTCTGCACCTGTTTCCCCCTCCAGAAAGTAGAGCTGCTGGTTCCTACGCCACAAGGGTCATCAAGTGACAATTAAACAATGAAACGTTTGTAGCTTGGTACCCACCAAAGCTGCCAACCATTATGTCCATTATCACACCATCACCCCTCGAAGATCCTGGCATTGCCCAGCCCACATGCAATTCTAAACCACATCAGCGGATGCTCACCCACCCACCCTGTCCCCTTCCCAGATTCCTGTCTCTGACTCTGCCATAGGACCAGAGACACCTCTGCGTCAATCAATCAGCACAGGGCGAGGGCCCCAATGCAGTCCAGTCCTCTGCTTGTGACTCCCCACGTCTCCATTGGGCCTGCAGCCACCCAAAGCCGGACACGGGAGAAGTGTTGCCTGGTGTTTCTGAGGCAGCAGATGGAGGCAGGAAAGACGCAGTTGCTAGGCCCGAGCCTGGGGTACACCCGCCATGTACACACACGGGCACGGTTCTCTGTGTCTACATGGCAATAAACAAGCAGGCTTGTCTCCACTCACAGGCAGGTCCCACCTGGCCTGGCCAATTGGGATGGTGGCTTGTCCTCCCTGGCCAACTGGGACGGTGGCTTGTCCTCCCTGGCACCCTCAGGGCCCGTACAACCAAGCACAGGGGAGGCCCCGGATAAAGGCTTGTAGAGCTAAATGTGGGATTCTTCCCTGCCTCTCAGACACCTCTGCCTCTGAGAGCTGGAAGACCTCAGGGCTCATCTGCCACGGTTCCCAAGGTGGGTAGTCGGGACACGGTGGGGAGCGGGGGGACCCTGAGTTCTCATCACACAGGGGAAGCACATTTATTGGGCAGGGGCCAAGCACGCCGAAGGTCCTGCAACACACCACAAAGAAGCTACCCAAATGCCCATGGGGGTCCTGCTGAGAAATACTGGCTCATCCCATCCCCCCTGCTTCCATGTCAGCTGAGGACAAAATGAACCAAAGGCATCAGCACATCCAGCTGAAGGCAGAAGCAAGGGCAAGTCCCAAGTGACCCTGCCCATGACCCCTGCAAGCTCCCAGAGCCAACGCACTACATTCAGATGCTCTGCCTGCTGTGAGCCTCTGGGTTTGGAGCCAAAAGAAGCCTGTCCCTCGTTTGCAAACCCCCAAGTGAAGATGGGGGCTGTTTCGAGGGGACGGCTCTAGCTCTCATCCACACACACACAGGCGGCAGGTGGTGTGACTGCAGGGTGCTGCCTTGGCCCCGTGGGGCAGCGCCACCAGCCGGGCCCGAGGGGCGACCTCACCTCTCAGCCTGGAGCCGCTCCTGCTCCCTCTTCCGCTCCTCCTCCCTCTTCCGCTCCTGCTCGCGCTGCTCCGCCAGCCTCTTGGCCTCGGCCGCCTTCCGCAGCCTCTCCTGCTCCTCCTCCTCCTTCTTCTTCTGCAGCAGCTCCTGGTGCCGCCGCTCTTCCTCCTCCTGTGAATGGAGAGCAAGCTCAGGGGCTCAGGCCAGGCCTGGGCTGGGCTGGAGAGACGTGAGAGGTCAGGGAAGGAGGGCGGGGAGGCTGGCTGGAGGGCTGCGCCCCCCTGGAAGCCCAGGCTCCTGTCGCATCAGAGAACGTCAGGGGCTGAGCCCGGGTGACCCCAAGCAAAGCGCCACAGAATCACCATCCCCACCCGCCAGAAAAGGCATCTTGTGACGATTTCTTTTGCTGCTGCTGCAGGTTTGGTTAAGGGTACATCCCGGGGCCTATCACTAAAGCCCTCTGGCCTTGCGTAACCGATCCAGGGTCACACAGCTCATAAAGGGCAGAGCGAAGATTGCAAGTATGGCTCCAGAGTCCATGCGCTTAACCCTCAATGGCCACCTCTACAGAAAACGGGAAGCAGGCCACTGTCACCATCTCTGTCCCCAAGGCATCTAGCTGTTGAACCTCTTCAGGGCTTGAAGTCACAGACCCACCAGAATTAACCCAACGAAGCGGGGTGTGCCCAGCAGTCCTCAGGGGCCGAGGCGGTGCCCACCCGCCCCACCTCCTCCCTGGTGCCCAGATCCCGCTGTCCGCCTGCCTGCGCACCTGTTGTAGCCACCTGAGCCTCCGCGCCTCCTCCTCCTGCTTCCTGCGCACCTCCACCTCCTCCATCTTCTTGGCTGCTGCCTTTTTCTTGGCCTTCTCCTCAGCCAATCGCTCCTCCTTGGCCTGCAGAGCCCACCCACATGTGCCCATTGGAGAAGCCCTCCTCACTCAACCCTGCAGACTGGGGCGCAGAACTCTGTGACAGGCACCCCGTGCCCCTGCAGACCCAGCATGTTCCTCATAGCCCAGGGGAGGGGGCGCCTGGAAGCCAGGCCTGCCGGGGGGTATCGGCCTTCCCCCCCCCACCCCCCACCCCCGCAAAGGGCTGTTGGTAGGTGCAGAGCAGAGACCTTCCGCCCTCGGCCTGGCTCAGAGCCAACTCCGGGGCCCCTGTGACGGACAGGGAAGGGGTCCGGGGCGACAAACCCGTAACTTCCCGAGGGGGCCCCTCGTAACTCCTGGGCCCCCACGTCTGACCTGCTTGGGCCCCAGGAGGGGACAGGCCGCCCGAAGCCCAGCGCGCTACCTTCTCAGTCTTCTCGTCGAGCTGAGCGAACTTCTGCTCGATTTGCTTCTTCTTCTCCTCCTTCATCTGCTGCACGCGCTCCCGGGCCAGCAGCACCTTGCGGAGGCGCTCCTCGCGCTTCCTGCGGGCACAGGGCGGTCAGGGGGGCCAGCGCGGTCAGGCCGGGGGCCGGGGGCCGGGGCCGGGCCACTTACAGCTTCACCTCCTCCAGCCGCCGCCGCTTGTCCTCCTCCACCTTCTGCCTGCGCAGCTGCTCTGCCTCCTCCTTCCGCCGCAGGTTCTCCAGGCGCTGCCGCTCTTTCTCCTGGGGGTGCGAGGGCGTGAGCGAGGACAGCCCAGCGCTGGGCCAGGGACGCGGCTGGCCCCAGGCCCACAGCCCCCACCAGGTGGGCGGCAGCATCAGGCTGCTTCTGAGGGCAGGGTCACCCTCACACACACCTCTGTCCCCAGCCAGATTGAGGCCTGGGGCTCCCATCTTTCCTCTGGGGGGACCCCAAGGCCTCCCGAGGGCCTGAGTCACGAGTGCCCTGGCCTGAGCCCTGCCAAAAATCAGGTTCAAAGCAGGAGGTGGGCGCTGATGATGACTATGCAAAAGTGCCTTTGAAAGGAGACTGAAGAAAGCTTGGGAATTTATTACTATTACGCTTTGCAGCTGTTATACTCTGTGTGTTCCCTCTCTGTTTCTTATGTATATCAGCTATTTCATAATAGTTGGAAAAAAAATAAAAGAAAATATTGCCAAATGCCAACAGAGGTTACTACAGACTGGCAAGGTAGATTCGGGATGGCATTTTTTTCCTTTATTTCCCAAACTTCCTGTGGATACAGCTATATAACAATTTTAAAAACAACTATTTAAAAGTACCAGTTGGTTGTTCTGCAGATGACACTGGGACACCCCCCGCCTCCCACAGGCCTAGAAAGCTCCAGGCGCAAGGCCATAGCAGTGGGCAACCAGCAGGACAGGCAGGGCTCCAAGCCCTCCCTGGCCAAAGACAAGGCGGGGTCTGTGTCCCTGAACAGTCAAGGGATGAGAGTGGGGGCTGAGACCCGGAAGAGAGCCCCCACCCATCACCCTGCCTGGCTCCCATCAGATTCCTACTGCTGGGCTCAGCCACCCATAGGCTTCTTTGTCCCTGCACTGTTTACTGTCCATTCTTCCTTGGCCTCTGACTTTGCAGACTTCCCACCTAGAAATCTGGCCCCAAAGTAATACAATCCTTAAAGGTAGAGAGGCGGCTCCGACTATGGGTAGAATAGAGTAGACATACTCCACCCTCTTTCCTACTGAACATGGCTTTAAAGCCTAACAGCCACATTTGCGACCTCTGCAGAGGAAGCAGCAGCAGGCAGATCGGGGAAGAGCAGATCTTTGAAGTATAACTGAGCCAGCAGTGAGTTTGACATATTTTTTTCCTCCAGTCTAAACTCAGTGCGGGCTGAAACCCCAAAGGGATCACCAGGGTGCAGAGAGAACTCCAGGGAAAGCCCTCTAGTTCTGATTCAAGAGTAGAAGGGGACACCTAACATTCAGACGGTGCAGAAACCCCGTTTTTGTTTTTCTCTTCTCTCTCATGCCCCAGCCCACACGCCATCGTGTGGCAACCAAGACAGAGCAGTTAAGGGAACCTGCACAATCAATATTTGAGGGAGGAGAAGCTTCCTCTACACTGCGAAGCTGCGATCCCGAAGGGGGGAAGACACTGTTGCTCTTTTCTTTCTCTGTCTTCCAGCCAGATGGCCCTGGACGCAGTCATGGAAGCACACAGCAGAGCAGGATAACTGCAGTCCCAGCTTCCTGCCTGCAGGACAGAATGGGGGAGCCCCAGCGAAGCAGAAAGGACTGGAGAGATGGAGAAAATGACACCATAATGTTTCTAAACTCCTGGGCTCAGCCTGGATCTAACCTTAACTATCACAGCAAAAACTGAGAATTTTAACTCACCGACCAACTGCTAGGTCCCAGACTGACCGCTGACTGGCTAACCTCGGGCAGATCCAAATAGCACTGCAGCAGCCACTATGAAAAACAGTATGGAGGTTCCTCCAAAATTTTAAAATAGACCTACCGCATGACCCAGCAATTCCACTTCTGGGTAGTTATCCAAAGAAAATGAAAACACTAACTGGAACAGATGTTTGCACTCTCATGTCCATTGCAGCATTATTTACAATAGCCAAGACAGGGAAACAACCAGGGTGTCCATCAAGACATGAATGGATAAAGAAAATGTGGTCTATATATTCAATGGAATGTTACTCAGTTATAAGAATTAAAACCTTGCTATTTGAGGCAACATGGATAAACCTTGAGGGCACTACGGTAAGCGAAATTAAGTCAGACCAAGAAAAGACAAATAAAGGAAAACTAGAGAATTTACTGCCAGTGGACCTGTTCTAAAAGAATAGTGAAAGGACACTCTCCAGACAAAAGAGAAATGATACCACAGGGACACGTGAAACATCACGAATGAAGGAAGAACAATAGAAATAATAAATATCTGGGTAAATATCAAGAGACTATTCTTTTCCTCTCGAGCTCTTTAAAACATTTGACAGTTGAAAGCAAAGTTCTAACACTGTCTGAGGGTTATTCAACATGTGGAGATCTAATATGTAACACAAGGAAAGCATACAGTGGAGAGAGCAGGAGGATTTCTAATTCCAAATGAACTGATAAGATAGATAATCGATTCTAAAGTGATTGTGAAAGTTCAGTACGTAATGCCTATAGCAACCGGTAAAAAAACCTGCAAAATGACAGCAAAATCACAGAAGACAAATTAAAATGGAATACTAAAAAATGTTCAAGTGAACATTTACAAAGTATAGAGTTCACTATATAATTTTAATAAATTTTACTATATATATATATATATATATATATATGTTTTTTTTTTGTTTTTTTTTTTTTTAACAAAAGGGTTGTTTTTTTAAAAGATGGAGAGGGAAATGGAAGCAGAGAGACGACCCTTAGCCATAGGAGCTGAGCTGGGCACAGGAAGGACGTGGAGGAGGACGCTGGCCTTAGGGAGGCCCCCACGGGCAGGGAGCGGGTGGCCTTCGGCCAGCTCTTGCTCTCCAACTGCCCAGACCCAGGAAGACCAACAGGAGGCCAGACCTCCATCCTACTGCCCTCACCACACCACCCTTTCCTCCTGCCCTGAGAGCCGACCAGACTCCTGCTTTCAACAGGGCTTGGCAAAACGGGTTTTTGTCCCGAAACTTGAGTGCTCACATTTCCCAACGTGGGTCAGAGAACTTATCCTGCTGTATTATGAATTGTACAGAAGAGCTGCTTGTGTCACAGAATCCACGTTTCCTCTCTGCCCCAACCCTTGAAGGGGGGCTGGGTTGTCCCTGCTCCCCAGAGGACACATCAAGGCCAAAGCAGAAGGTGGGAGGAACCCAAAATTTTGTGAGGTCCCTTCTGCATCCAGGGGCTTCAGCTGAGCAGTCTCCCTTCATGCCAAGCCCCATGCTGGGTGCTCGGGGTTTGGTTCATCCAATCTCTATGAAGGGACATCTGGTCTCATTTTGTAACCAAGGAAACTTAGGCCCAAAGGTTAGGAAAATGGTCCAAGGCCCCAAGCCCCCTGTTCTAGGCTCCCTGGTCTCCTAACCGAGGACTGTCCTACCCCTACCAGATGCCTGGGCAGGACCTGGGCTCCCAAAGCAGGAAAAGGCAGCTTCTCAGTCATCCCCATAAGCGCGGCAAGGCTGTGATCGGCCTGGGTGGGGCACAGTAGTGCCCTGTAGGAGGAACAAGTCTGTGGGCCCAGGTGCCTAGCAGGGGTCTGGCACAGGCGCATAAGGCCACAGAGCCCGTCTGCTGGCATATGGGAAGGCAAGTCGTCACCTTGGCCACCCAAAGGGGACCAGCCTCCTGCCAGGAGAGGCACGTTCAGGCCCCACATGTCCAGCCGCTGGGAAGCCCCCTGACCTGCCAAGCCCTACAACAGTGCTGCTGAGGCCCCCAGGCCCTTGGTGGAAGCAGAAGCCCTCCTAGCAGGAGGCCCTTCGAAGCACCAGTGGGAACTAAAGGAACGAAGGGGCTGCAGCCCTGCAACTCGGGAGACCCCGGGGAGCCAAGACTGCGGGCCCAGCAGGTCCCAGCTCTGTGTCTCCTTGCTCACAGCAGGTGGCCCAGCTCAGCTCTGAGGTGACTGAGAAGAGAACAGCTTCTGTGGCCTTCTTTCCAGAGGTCACTGCTAAAGGATGGTTCCACCGTCACCCGCAACTGGCCTTCAACCACCCATTGCTCTGCCCCCGCCTCAAGTCGGCAGCTGAGGTGTGTGACCCAATAAATCTCAGTGGCTCTGTGATTTGTCTGTTCTCTTCGCAGCCTCAGACTCTGAGGGGATGCCCAGTGCTGGGGGGGTGGGAGGGAGGCGGCTATGGCACACTTCAAGCTGTGGTCCTGGGGGACAGCCACAGGTCACCCCCTCTGCTTCTTCCTGCCTCAGGGAGGCTCCAGGACTCCTCCTCCTGGTAGCAGAGTCAAAGGCACACCGGCCAGGGCGTCCTGGCTCCAGAACCGCGGGCGCCTCCCACCCGCCCCCCAGCACCTCTGCTTCACCTCCCACCTAACACTCCCGCTTAGGATGTTAGTGCTTCTACGGATGCTGTCAGTTTACAAAGACAGAGCTACAGCAGCTAAGTGCTAGGCGGAGCTAGGTTACAAGGACAGGAAAAGGCTTTACTTACAACGAAGCTGCACTGTGGAGGAGACAAGGAAAAAGCCACGAGTTAATGCCAGGCCAGGGGAAGTCCCGAAGCCAGCCAGCCTCCTGGCTATGCCAGCAGCACCACCACCTCCTCTCCTCTCACCCAGCCCTCATCCCCAACAAGTGAAAGCGTCCCCATGTGTCCCTCACCTTAACCACTCAAGCCTCTGCGGGTGTGGGATGGATGGGCAGGATGGGAAATTCCCAAATTCCCAGCCCAGCGCCCAAGATCCAGGGGTCACCCTGAGCTGGCCAAGCCTCTAGGCCACAGCAGAGAGCCCAAGAGGTCAGGACAGTCCCCAGATATCGAGGCAGCCCATGGCCGGAGAGGCTTGAGCTGGCCCTTGACCAGTGCCAGGTCGCACCTGCCTTGGCCTAGACCCCTGCTGCTCCCAGCAGCCTAGGGGACAACCTCGAGCCTCCCGCCACATGGCCCGGCTCTAGCAAAGCTCGGCCTGGGGCACGGGCTCCCTCACCTTGGGATCCATGCGCAGGGGAGTATTGCGCTTAATGAAGGATTTCATGACGCTGCTGTGGGAGGCTGAGGTCGGGGTCATGAGCATCTGGTTCCTCTGCACAGTGTGCAGGAAGGTCCGGAGGGGCCGTACCACCTGCAGACGGGACCAGGGTCAGGACTCATGGGCGGGGCAGGGGCACCGAGGGAGGGCAGATGCCCACTCACCTTGCTGGCTGGACAGGGAGGCGACGGGGTCTTGCTCCTGGGGGGCTGCAGCTCCTCGTCCTCCGGCTGCAGCTCCTCGTCCAGCTCACTCACCGCCTGCTTGTAGCTGCGCTTCCTCCTGCGGGGGTGCGGGTGGCAGCAGCATCACAGGCCTGATGCTGGGGACCCCCTCCAGAGCCCCCGCCACACCCCATAAAAGGTCGCCTCTATGAACAAAACAGGGCCCAGCCCATAGGGCTCTAGACAGCAAAGGTGGGGTCTCCCTGACCAGAGGGAGGGAAGTGACCAGTCCAAGGTCACATGACTAGGAGGACACGGAAGGATGGGATCTTGGATCCAGTCACTCACTCACGGGCCAGGCTCATCCCATAGCATGAAACTACCTCCTTCATTAAGTCAGAGCACCAGGCCCCACCCCTGCAGAGGAAACGGGGGCCCCTGACCTCATGCCCACTCGCCCCAAGCGAGCACTTGTGGTTCATGCCCTTCTAGGCCCCTTGAAATAATGGCCCGCACACCCCTTCCCAAATACAAACCTAACACTTTGGGGCGGCTCCTTGGGGCCATCTGCTCGGTCGGTCTTGATCTCTGCGAAGAGAGCAATTTCAGTGAGGCTGCAGGGACAGCATGGAGGGGTCAGGGGAAGGTGTCCACCGGCAGCAGCCACAGCAAGAGCAAGGCTCTCTTCCTGGCAGACCCCAGGGTGGCCAGTGGCGGGAGCATCAGCCTTAGCACCGACTGGCCTTGACAGAGTCCAGCATGCTATCCCCAGCCCCTACACCCCTACCCCCATGACTGGCCTGTGACAGGAACAGCAGGACAATTCCGGGGTGGACCCAAACACCTCTAACAGAGAGCTGGGGCTATCTTCCAGGAGCAGAAGCCTATGGAAGCTGCAAGCTCTAACAGACCCCTTAATGGGCTTCAAAAGGCCACGCCTCCTGGTCCTTTCAGCTGGAGCTGGAGTGAGGGGAAGAGGGCAGGGCTCCTCTGCAGGGTCCACCTCAGGGCATGGGGGCAGCACATTTTGTTCCACTGCCAGGAGAAAGCACTGATCTCTCCCCTGCCACTCTTTAACACTCCTTATTCCAAAGTGTGCTTGCAGCCCCCCTGGGGGCTATGAGGCTGTCATGGCCGTTGTCCCTAACCCGGGGTCTCTGGGGAAGCCGTGTTTAAGACCTCACAGCTTCCCACCAGGGAGATGTGAGCCGGACCCGAGGCACCTCTGGCAGCCTGGGGATGCCAGAGCCCAGAGCCCACAGCTCTCCCGTTCTCTGTAGACAGGACACCCACCAAGGTGAGAAGTAAGCCAGCAGCAGACAAAGCAAGAGGCCAGGTGTCCAGTCCCCAGCACATAGCTCTTCCTGCTGCCTCCTGGAAAGGGGCTCAAGGCGTTTACCTGGCACATTCATGTTAATGCCCCAATTCAGGCCTTTCCCTCTCATCTCCCCCTGCTTCCTGCACCAACCAGCCATGGCCACTCCCATGGCACTGCAGCAGCTCCAGCCAAACAAAAGGTGGGAGATGAAACCTACGGACTCAGAAGAGATCTCCGCACCCCTGGGTCTCATTTATCGTCAGCCTATCAGCCCAGAAAATGGGGCTTCCCTCTGCCTCAAGGAAAGTCAGGCCGAGGCCACCAAGGCCTACATGGCCCTGGGTATCTGCATGTAGCAGGCCAGGAAGACTCACCCTGTTGCCTTTCAGAGGGAGTTTCCTGGCCACTAGCCTCAGGCCGCGGGCCGGGCGTGCTAACGGCAATCTTGGCTGCACTGTGGGGCCACAAGGTACTCCCGTCGTTCTTGGGGACCTGGGGGAAGAACCAAGGCTTTAGGGGTGTGCACCTGGGACTCACAGGGGAGCGCACAAGTCCCAAAGCCCTCAAGCCCTTCCTTCCCTGGTCTGCCAACCTTACCTCCGGCTCAGCTGCCTCCACAAGCTCAGCGTCCTCGCTGGGCTCCTTCTGCTTGGGGCTGAAAGCAGAGCAGGAGACACCCCAACCCCTGGAGTAGAGCTCCAGGAGGGGTCCATGTCAGATGCCCTGGCCTGGGGTACCAACCCACAACCCAGGCAGGACGGGAGGACAGCAGCCAGAACCAGTGGCTCCCTGGAGTGTCTGCTGCCTGAGCTATCAGCTTCTGAATCTGGTTTCCTCTCACCCCCATCAGGGCCTTGATTTGGGACATGAGCTCTTTCTCAGCTCTGCCTCAACCCCTTGGGCCTGGATGAGCCATGTCTCACTTGAGGCCTACACTGTGGGGCTAGCAAAGCCAGCAGCTCTGTCTCCCCATCCCAAGCACCGACCCTCTGCTCCAAAACAAAGGTGTGGGCCTAGTTTTAGTGATGGCAGGATGTGGCCTTAGGACAAGGAGTGCTGGCCCCAAACAGTGCTAGGGTGTCATCCTGAAGTGGGGGGCACCCTCAGGCCCCATTCTACCCACCCCAATTTGAATATCGCTCTTCACAGCTGCAGTAGCTCATCCATAGGCCTTTGGATCTGATAACCTATGGAGCCCACGTCACATGATAAGGCTTGGAGGGGTCAAGGCCAGGCCAGGGCTGACAAGTGATACTGACAAATGATGACCTGACACCCATTTCGATCACTACCTGGTTAGACTGGGCCAAGGAGCAGGGCAGCAGTAGTGGGAACCCCTGGGCAGTCCCTAGGAGAAGGGAAGGCTCGGGCCTAGGAAATGCTTCCGTCCTGGGGCAACCCAGGAAAACCTGGCCCCAGTGTGCCCTGTCCACCCCTGTGGGAAGGTCCCCAAGCCCTGGAACTGAACTCACCTGACTTTCTGGGGCACCTCAATATTCAGGAGCCTCTCCAGGTAACTGTGACCTGAGGGGAAAACAAAGGAACAAATGACCTTGGAAACCAACCAGGCACCACTCCAGAGGTCCAGAGAACCAGGCTCTGCTGGAGGCAAGGCCACTCCTAGTCCGCAGCAAGACCCTCTCCTCCTCAGAGACCCTCCCCTTCACCAGATAGACTCTCCATACTCATAAGACAGAAATGCCCAGTTTTACTTAAGAATGTCCATGATGGAGTAGTAACTTGTCACTTTATTAATTCTAAACTAAAGTACATATCTTTCTGAGATTCTGTGTGATACAACAGGAAGTATAAAGAACACCCAAGTCTCTGCAAAGAGCACTTGTGTGTGAGTTCCCAGCTAAACTAGCCGCTTTTCCCATGGAACACTGTTTTTAATTGAAGGGACAAATGACAAGCTGTGGTTATTTAAGGTTGGTATTTGGCAAATACTTTCTTAAAAATGAACAAAGTGAGCCTGTCACTTAAAACAACTAACAGTGTTTGTTACCAATAATAAAAAATTGAGAGAAAAAAAAAAAAATTTAAGTAAAAAATAAAATTTTGGAAACCAGTTATCTACCATGAGTTTCATAGCTTCCTAATACCTAAAGATTTTTCTGATGAGACTAGAATTGTCTCCCGCCTTACCCTGTTCCTTCCACCTCAAGGTGGAGAGCCCTGGGCTTTAAGTCAGACAGGCTTAGGTGAAATGCAAATCAAATCTGAAGGCTGAGGGGGAGGAACAATCGGGATGGCTTCAGTGCTGCAGACTGGGAGATCAGACCCAAAAAGCACAAAAGGGCCTCTAGAGTCTCTTCACCCTCCTCCCTCTGGAGCGCCGGGCTCGCCCACCGCCTTGCCAGGATCAGAGTCAGGCCTGAGGAAATCTCCGAGGCAAGTCAGAATCGTCTCGGCCCTTCTGAGGACCCAAATATGGACAGTGTGCCAGACCGCAAGCCTGTACATGCCCGAGATTTCATGTGCCTGAGCCCCATGACCCAGAGCAAGCCCTTCCCCAGGTGGGAAAGAAACCTGCCTAACTGACCCCACCCAGGGCTTTCCACCAGGCCTCCTCAGCAAGTGGCTGCTGGCTCAGAAAGGGTGAAACGTGGGGCTCAAGCCCCAGCTTCCCAGTTTACAGGCTCAGTGACCTCCTTAAGCCTCAGTTTCTTCCTCTGTGAAGCGGGGAACTCCTAACAGGCTAACACTGCTGCTGCAAGGACCAAATGAGATAACCTTGACTTTTATACGAGTAAATCTTAGAGTACCAGGAGATGTCAACTACAATTTTAATACACGTTAATATAAAACCGAGCCTGTCCTCCCCATCCATACCACTGCCCCTCCATCCTCTGGCTGGACCCTTCCTCCTACCTGGCCTCCCTGCCTCCTTCCCACCTGGCCATTTTTCACAGTGCCAGGAACCTCCCCACAACCATCAAGGGACCACATCCTCCACATTAGCAGGATAAACCCAAGCCCCTTGTGTGGTCCATGAGCCCCAGGTACCCCATCACTTGCCATTTCATGCCTCACGGGCTTTCCTACAAGCTTTTCCCTCTGCCAGGGATACCTTTCCCCACATTTCTTCCACCTGGAGGGACCTCACCTCCTCCCTGCAACCAGCCCTGACTCAGAGTTGCCTGTCCTCCTCTGTGGCTCATAGCATCTGGTCCCACTGGGACAATGGTCCCCTGAGGTGGGATCCAATGACGACAAAAACAACGAACGTTACAGGGCCCTTCTACATGGCAAACGCTGCTCCAAGTACCCCACGTGGGTCAGCCAAAGAAAACCTCACGACAGCCCTTTGAGGTGATGCTGTTACTACCCCAACTGACCTGAGGAACTGAGGCCCAGGAAGAAGTCCCAGTAACCTGTGCAAGGTCACGGGACAGGTAAATGGCTGAGCGGGCACCCAAACCCAGTCATCTGTCCCTCCTGGAATGAGCTGGCTGGGATGACTATTCACACCTCTTACCCTCAGTATCTCCACACCAAACAGTTCACTACAGGAGCAGCACACCCGTGGTGAATCTAAGAAAGCCTGTGCCGGGGGAAAGGAGAACCCACTGCCCTCAGCAAAAGGCCCAGGTTCACGTCTCAGCATGGCTTAAGCCCCCGGACACCATGCTCATCCTCCCTGGAGCTCAGTTTCCTCGTTTGTAAAACAAGAGGGATGGCTGACATCTCTCTGCACTGATCATTACAGTAGCCACTAGCTAAGTGTGGCTATTTAAATCTAAATTAAGTAAAGCGTAATAAAAGTAAAACTTCACTTCCTCAGTGCCACTAGCCACACTTCGAGGGTTCAATCGCCATGTGAGTAGCCAGCGGCTACGGTACAGAACAGCAGGCATGGAGCATTTACGTCATCACAGAAAGTGCTCTACAGACAGCTTCTTGCTCGATTCGCTGGTCCCCCAGAGCCCCTCCAGCCGAGCTGGTTACCAAGCACCGCCCACCGCAGCCCACCACTGCTGAGCCCCCAGACTCACAGATGATGCGGGCGGAGGGGGGCGGCTCTTTGGCGGCCTTCTTGTCAATCCTTCTGCTTGACCTGCGGACGGCGCTCTCCGGCTTGGCTGCCAGGGAATCCTGGGACAGCGAGGCCTGGGGACCCGGGGAGGACGGGCCAATGAGGCTGCGCCGCACTGCGTGTGGGTCCACACAGGAGCCCTTGGGCGTCGAGAAATTATCCGGCAGGATGGGAGCCAGCACACGCTCCCGCCACGGGGAGGCTGGAGAGCCAGGTGAGTCCTGTGGGCCTGGGGAGGTCTGAGCAATCCTGAGCTTGGAGGCGGACCGGCCTGCTCCGACAGCTCGGCCCTTGGGGTCCTGGGGTGTAGCCATCAGGGAGCTCACAGTGACAGACTCCAGTCTCCCGGCCCCTGACTTCTTGGGTGTTGATTCCTTGTCCGAAATCGAGGTGGTCTGGGAGGCCGGGGCTGTGGCTAGAGTGGGAGCTGGGGACGAAGCCCGGGCAGACGTGAGCTGGCTGAGGTGCTGCTCGGCACTGCGGCGCTCGCCAACGCCGATCTCCACCACGGGCACCAGCTGGCACTGGGTGACGCTATTCTTGGGCTTCCTGGTCAGTGCTGTGGGAGACTCTGGGGTGGGCAAAGCAGCAGCCATGTTGGCAGCCGCAGCTGCGGCTGCAGCACGCGTCACCCTCCGCAGGACAGGGCCACTCTCCCTTGTCGCTGTGGCCAGCTGCTCCGCCTTGTCCTTGCTGCGCAGGTGCCGGGAGCTCAACTGGCTGCTACGAGTCTTTCTGCGGGACAACCTGCCAAAGGCAGCAGAGCAGAAGCTGAGATGACAGGCACGCAGAGCAGGCACCCCAAAATTCAAGTAGAGGCACCAGTCTCCCCAGGAGCCATCAGCTCAGGTGGCATATAAAGTGGAGCTTAGAGGCAGAAGACTGGAGTTCTAGTCCAGGCTCTGCCACCCCCAGCCATGAGACCCCAGGCTGCTTCTTTCTGAGCCTCAGTCTTCCTACCTATAAATTGGGGATAATGCCAGTCCTCACAGAATGGCTGGAAAGATTAAAAGCTCTCACTGACTGAGGTCAGACTGTGCCAAGCACCCTGCTGGAGGCTTTACTTATGTTCCTTAATCCACAAGACGGCCCTCAGAGGCAGGGACCATTTTCACTTTAGATTTGAGGAATCAGGCTCAGAGAGGCGGAAACTTAGCAAAAGGACATATAGCTCCTAAGGGGCAAAGCCAGGGTGTGCGCCCAGTACCTCCGGACCTTAGTGGCCAGAGCCATTTCCAAGGGCATCATAACAAGCAGAGCACAGGGGGATGAGCAACAGACCCCTAGTCCACAACACTGGTCACTCTCACCCAAGTAGAAGGTTGCATTTTCTTTCTTCTCCCACTTTCGGAAACCCTTCCTATCCTCCAAGGCCCAGATCAAACACCACCTCCCCTCCCCTCCCCGCGACACACAGACACGCTCTGGACTCCACGGTCTTGGGTCACGCTTTGTTTCCCCGTGACATTTTGCCCCTCAACATGGCCTAATGGTACCCACCACCACTCCTGCAGGCCTCTGCTCCCAATTAACACCTGGCAATCAAACTCTCCCGGTGAGCGCCAAGCCTCCAGAGCCCGTCTGCTAGCTGACCCTCCCCTGGCTAGTGGCAGCCCCCAATCCCTCCAACCTTTTCCGGACTGGGTCTCTGTTTTCATCCTGAATGTAAGAAATCCGTTTCTTCTTCTGTCGGTTCTTCTGAGAAGGCGTTTTGGGCATCAGCTCAGGCTCTCTGCTGAATTCTCTGTTTGGTACAAGGAGAGTGATGCTCGGGGCTGCGTGGGAACCACTGGTCTCCTCCCCCACCCAACCCAGCCCCCACCCATTTCCTGGCAGTGAAGGGTCAAGCTGGTGAGACTGCACCAAGAGAGCTCTCGAAGGCCATGTGCAAGTCGCCTGCCAGGCACTAGGGACTTCCTCCCAGAAACTTGGCAGGGGGACAAGGTTGCTAGGCAACCATGTTTAGCTCCTTCCTCTTCCCATTATACTGGGAAGAGGACACTGGGCACCCTAGCACACTGGGCGCTCAGGAGAGACCCCTGGCAGCCTGTCTAATTGCCTGTCAGGTGGGGAAGTAGACTGCTGTGTCCCCAAGGCCACAGCAGCCAGGGGTCCCCCGACGCCTCCAGCCCTCACCTGGTGAACATGCGTTCGGCCTCTTCCTCAATCTCCTCGAGCCACACTAAGTCCTTATTGTCCACATTGCAAATAAACTCCATGAGCTTCTGGTCACACAGCTCCAGCAGGTGAATGGGCCCTGGGGCTGTTGTCCCCATGGTGGCTCTGTCTGGTGAAAGCAGAGATAAGAGGGACAAGGGCTCGGGGCTGGGAACTGGAACCTCCTCCAGGAGAAGAGCCTGCCAAGCCATAGCACCCACCCCCATCGCCACAAAACCCCCAGTGCCTGAATCAGGGCCATCCCGGTCCATCGCCATTCCCCAGAGATGCAGAGCTCCAAGTGCCAATCCATTAGCCTCATTTTTGCAAAAAGAAGGGCCCATAAGAGAAGAATTCTACTCACACTCTTCACACGTCTTCCCTCTACCCACGCACAGCACGCTGTCCCCGTAAGTCCACACCTCCCACCCAATTCTGGTATCAACCGTCCGCCTTACAAATGGCCTTTTCTGAGGCTTAAAATGACAAGGCATGGCCACTGCCTTCCTTACTCTCCTGCTCTTACTCTCCTGTGGACGCTCCTCTTCCTCCCTGTGGGTAACCAAGGACTTACACACAACTACCCTGCGCTACATACAAGCTGACCCCAGGCCTCAGGCCAAAGAACATCGAATCCAACTGCCTCTTCCAGAGGCCAGTGAACGGAAGGGGTTCTGCGTTCCAAAGGAGTCAGTAAGAAAGTAGGGGAGACATGCTCCTCTCCAAGGGGAGCCCACAATCCTCTCCCTTGAGCCGACATGCCCTAGAAATAGATGAGTAACTGTGAGGGGAATGGATAAGCAATGTCTTATTTTTAAGAAAACACATCTATAAATATTGGGTAGGGGTAAATACAAAACGAATTTTCTCTTAATTTCTTAAAACACGCAGCTCAGGTATCCTCCCTTAAGACCCGGTTATAATATCATCACCAAAGCCTCAGGCAAGGAAGAAGTGTTCCATTACAGCCACAGCAGGGTCTCGGTTAATATTCCTACTGGGTGAATGAATGAAAGAACAAGTGAATGGGTGAAGGTCCTAACTCATAATAAGACTGCATGTCTCATGCCATGGCAATCACCTACCACCCCTTCTAAACCAAGAACCACACAAAGTTCAGCCTCCCACCAAAGATGGAAGCTCCTGGAAGAGCTAAGTCACCCCTTGACACCCGATAGAGCTTAACACCAGGCCATGATGCAGCCTCAGGAGACTTCCTGGGGTCTGATTTCCAGGGCGCACCACTTTTGTTCCTTGAACGAGCTCTGCCCTGTCTGGAACCTTCTGTCTCCTATTTTGTACAGCTCGCTCCTATCACTTGGATCTCAGCAACTCACGGATGACCTGACCACCCACCATGATCCCATTCATCCATTCCAATTCTTGGTACAGCACTTGGGTGACTGTGTCTCTGTTTGCTTACTGTCTATCTCTGCTCCCTAAAGATTTGCTCCCTGAGGCAAGCCCTTGCCTGTCTTGCTTGTAGCTGCACAGTACCTGGCATGAAAGAAATACTTGTTGAATGAATTAATCCACCTATCAACTCTACACTAGAAATAAGCATCCTACAGGTACTTCCCCCACCCCACCCCCACACAAAGGGACACCAAATGAGCTCATTGTCCCCACAGGTTAGGGCACAACACACTCGTCCTGCTCCTAGGTGCCAAGAGCAGCACTAATCACGGCAGGATTGCAGAGCCTTTGGACAGAGACAGCTCTGCAGCCAGCCAGCCACTCATGGGCATGGCCTCTCTGCTGCCATTCCTCTGGCTCCCTCCAGCCCTTCTGCCCCAGAGCTCAGCCTTGGCAAAGTGCAGGACCCCAGTTTGAGGCCAAGAAAGAGACAACTGATCAAGGAAGCCAAAACCAAAACAAAGGTTCGCAGAGGAGCTACGGAAAGCAGTCGTGTGGTGTTTTTTTAAGTATTTGTTCAAAACGGCAAAGGGAGTGAGAGCTTCTTTCGCAAAGTGCAAAAAAAAAGTGTTTGGGCTTCTTCCACAGGGAAGAAGACCTCAGCTTTAAAAGAGGTCCCCAAAGTTAGGACAAAGGTGACCCAGACAAAGGAGCAATCAGTGTACCAAGACTGAGGACCATGTAAGAACCTGTGCACAAACCCCGAGCACCCAACATCCCACCAAGAGAGGGGGGAACTCATCTGTCTCTCCCAATACTTCACTCACACCCTACATCGGACTAGAGGCCCCACTGCCGTGTTTTGCAACGCCTGTTCTTTTAAGGATGCAGGAAGCTGGGCACCTAACCTCCACCACACCCGTTTAGAATGGTCATAATAGCTGCTCCCCTTGACCGAGTCCTACTCCATGCCCAGGCCAGGCAACATTTAATTCTCATCACAACCTCAAGGATACCCATGTGCATATGAGGAAACTGAGGCAAAGAGAAGTTAACTCAAAGTCAACCTGGGGCCGAGACTTAAACGGTGCTCTTAACCACAAGCTAAGCTGCCTACTCGGTTTCAGCCTCAGACAGGCCGGCGCCAAGTTTTGACTCTGGGCACCCCCCAGAGAAGGCCACAGTGACTGAACAGAACTGAATGCTGACAGCGAACTGCTTGCGGAGTGACAGGATACGGGGCAGCATTGGCCTCTGCAAACGGTCAGTTTGAAACGCTGCTCAGCTGGAGGGGGAGGTGTTGAGCGAAGGTTAACTGTACAGAAATGCCCTTCGGCATAATTCCATCACACAACACGGTCGGTGTGCGCTTCCTGCGCGTCCAGGTCAACAAAGGGCCTTCTAGGTACAGAGGTGGTAGGCACCGGGGAGGGACGGGGTTGTTCTCTCGGAACCTGGTGACCTAAGTGGAAGGGCATCTTAGGCTCCAGGGCCAAGGCTGTTCACCTCGCCTCGTGGAAGTGGGGACCTGTCCATTCCCAGGCCGAAAGTGGGGGCGGGGGGTCGCGCCCACAGTCCGGGGTTGTCGGGAGGGGTAACAGATAGCCAACCATCCCCCACCCCCGCCGGCCGCCCGAGCGCACTCACTCGCCTGCACCGCGTCTCCTAAGTGCTGCTCTGATCCAAGTCCGGCCGCCTCCCTAGCAGAACCCGCCACCCACCCAGATCCTCAGCTTCCGAACTCCGGGACTCACGGTTCCTGGGAAGCAATGGGGCCTTACAGCGCGGGCGAAACCTACGATTTTCAAAACTGAAGGCTTGACCAATCCCCGGCAAGTTTGTCTGGGCGGCTGCAAAACTCTAAGCCAATCAGGTAAAAAGAAGCTCTATTCCGGCCACCTATTGGCTACTTGGGTTGACAGTCTGCGGGAATAAGAAGCGGGGAAAGGAAGCGTTGAAACTTTAACTTGTTCAGCTTCCGGGAGGCACAGCCCGCAGCCTGGAGGTTGTCGCGGGGGGGGCGAGAGTGGGCGGGCGAGGTCGGGCCGGCGGGGTGCGCGCGCAGGCCCTCTCACGCCGGAACCACAAGCCCCAGCGTGCATTGCGAAGGCCCCGCGGGGCGTGGGAGGCGCGTCCTTGGGGCGGGAATCGTAGACTTGGAGGTCACACTCTTCCAGCGAGTCTTCAGCTGTGCTGTTCCTTCACCCACATTTGTGCTCCATACAGGATGACATCCTTCCGACTTCTGTCACTTTTGAGAAGTAAAAAGAAAACGCATTGTAAGTCGCGCCGGAGTTTGTATTTTAGTAGAACCCTACCTCTACCTCATCTCTTGGGCGGCACCAACCAGGATTCCCCCCTATATTGATCCCGAGTATTTGTTTGGAGCAGAGATTTTGCGCCCCACCCCTACCCCATATTTGGTGATGAATGACTACATTTTGTTGGGGTGGGGGGTTGCTATTGGCGTCTAGTGGGTAGAGTCCAGGCATGCTGCGGAAAACCCTGCAGGGCACAGGACAGTTCCCACAGCAAAGAATTATCCGGCCCAGAATGCCAGTATGTGTCACTGCTGTTGAGAAACCCGGCTCTTGCCATCACGTGTAAAAAGCAGTTAAATCTCTCCAAGAGGTATTTGCACACCCATGCTCATTGCAGCATTATTCTTAATAGCCAAGCGGTGGAAGAAGCCCAAATGCCGGTCAATAGATGAATAAAGAAAAAGTTCTTTGCCCGTTTTTGTGTCATGTTATTTGGTTATTTTTTGTTTTTGTGATTGAGTTGTAGGAGTTTTTTGGTTTTTTAATCTATTTTGGATTTTAACCCCTTGTCAGATACATGGTTTGCAAATATTTTCTCCCGTTCTGTAGGTTGCCTTTTCACTCTGTTGATTCTTTGCTTTGCTGTGCAGAAGTTTTAAAGTTGGGTAGCCCCATTTGTCTACTTTTTATTTTGTTACCTGTGCTTTTGGTGTCATTTCCAAGAAATATTGCCAAGACCTATGTCAAGGAGCTTTTCCCCTATGTTTTCTTTTAAGAGTTTTAGTTTCAGGTCTTATATTTAAGTCTTTAATCTATTTTGAGTTAGTTTTTGTGAGTGGTGTAAAATAGAAGTCCAGTTTAATTCTTTTGCATGTGGTTATCCAGTTTTCCCAGCACCATCTATTGAACAGACTATCCTTTCCCCACTGTGTATACTTGGTGCCCTCATCAAAGATTAGTTGATTGCTTATTTCTGCGCTCTCTACTCTGTTCCATTGGTCTATGTGTCTGTTTTTATGCCAATACCATATTTTTTTTTATTTCAATGACCTTGAAATCTATTTTGAAATCAGGAATTGTGATGCCTCCAGCTTTGTTGTTTTTGCTTGAGATTGCTTTGGCTGTTTGGGGTCTTTTGAGGTTTCTGATGAATTTTAGCATTGTTTTTTCTATTTCTGTAGAGAATGACATTGTGATTTTGGTAGGGATTGCATTAAATCTGTAGATCACTTTGGGTCATATAGACATTTTAACAATATTAAGTTTTCCAATCCATGAGCACCAGATGTCTTTCCATTTATTTGTGTCTTCTTTTTCTTCCCTTTTCTTTTATTTAAGTGTATTTTCCCAGGACCCATGAGCTCCAAGTCAAGCAGTTGTCTCAATCTAGTTGTGGAGGGCACAGCCCACAGTGGCCCATGTGGGGATCGAACCAGCAACCTTGTTGTTAAGAGCACTGCGCTCTAACCAACTGAGGCAACCAGCTGCCCCTACTTGTGTCTTCTTAAATTCTCATCATCAGTGTTTTATAATTTTCAGTATACAAGTCTTTTACCTCTTTGGTTAAGATTTTCCTAAATATTCTATTCTTTTTGTTGCTATTGTGAATAGTATTGCTTTCTTAATTTCCTTTTCAGGTAGTTCATTGTGTATAGAAATGTCCCTGATTTTTTTTTTTTTTATGTTGCTTTTGTACCCTGCAACTTTACTGAATTTGTTTACTAGTTCTAACAGTTTTGTTTTTTTTCTTTTTTAATCTCTAGTGTTTCCTACATATATTATCATGTCATCTACAGAGATAAAATCACTCCTTCCTTTCTAAGTTGGATTTTTTTTTTTTTTTTTTTTTTTTGTCTGATTGCTCAGGATAGGACTTCCCAATACTATGTTGAAAAGAAGTGGCAATAGTGGGCATCCATGCCTTGTACTGAATCGTGGAGAGAAAGCTTTCAGTTTTTTCCCATTGATTATAATGTTAGCTATGGGGTTTTCACATATGGTCTTTTTTTTTTTTTTCATTACTTTGAATATATCATACAATTCTCCCCTGGCCTGCAAGTTTTCTGCTGACAAATCTGCTGATAGTTTTATGGGTACTCCCTTGTATGTGATGTCACTTTTCTCTTGCTCCTCTTAAAATTCTCTATTGTCCTTGACTTTTGACAATGATTATAATGTATCTCGATGTAGTCTTTTTAGATTGATCCTACTTAGGATTTTTTGAGCTTCATGAATTTGGATGTTCATTTCCGTACCAAGATTTGGGAAGATTTAAGCCATTATTTCTTTAAATAAGTTTTCAGCCCCTTTCTCTCGCTACTCCCTGAGACTCCTATAATGCATACATTGGTTCTTTTAGTGATGTTCTATAAATACCATGGGTTTTCTTCCCTCTTTTTAATTTTCTTTCCTCCTCTGACTGGATAATTTCAAATAACTTGTCTTCAATTAGCAGATTCTTTCTTTGCTTGATTGAGTCCTCTGCTAAGGCTATATTCCTGCACATTTCATTTCAGTCATTGTATTCTTCAGCTCCAGAATTTCTGTTTGGTTCATATTTATGATTTAATAAATTGAATATATTAAGAAAACAGTTACTCCTGAATCACCTTTTTGATGCACAGAGGCCACCCTCAAGGGCTCCATAAAATTCTTAAGAAGGATTGTACAGACTACCAGCAACACTGTCATAACCAACTTCAATCTCGCTTTGCCCTGCTGCTTGGCACATTACAAGTTACACTGATGCGTTATAATTCAGCATCATTTCAAGTACCACACATATAATTGTACCACATTTTTTAAGAATTACCAATGCATACCTTGCATGCCAAAACAAGAAAAGTGGATTTAGAATGTTGCGCTTTTAAGACACAGCAAAGTGTGAATTATTTTGTTATCCAGTTAGATGGCAAAGCATTGTGTTTATTATGTAACGACAGTAAGCTGTGCTAAAAGAGTACAGTACACATCAGCATTATTTCAGCGCTCATCATAAAATTCCCAGTGATTGGAGTGAATATTCCATATGATCAGCAATGATCAGAAAAATAGAAAATTTAAAGCATTATATCTCATCACAGCAGAATTTTTTCATAAAACTAAAAAACGAAAATTTGGCTGCAACCAAAGTAAGTTTCCTAGTGCCTCATTTGTTAACCAAGCAAGGAAAACTAACTTGGGTGAATTAATTAAATCGTGTTTAATTGCAGCAGTCAAAGAAAATAAACTTATTTAAAAATATTAGCCTTGTGGTGAGAACAGTTGCTCAAAGAGTTGAGGGCATTGGGAGCAATATCAGCAGTTATGCCAGGCCAAAAAAAATGGCTCTCAAGATGATGTGAAGATGGAGGCAGAGGTTGGAGTGATGTGACCACAAGCCAAGGAAGCCAGCAAACACCAGAAGCTGGAAGAGGCAAAGAATGGGTTCTCCCTTAGAGCCTCGATGGTGAATGCAGCCCTGCTGACACCTTGATTTCAGATTTCTGGACTCTAAAACTATGAGAGAATTTATTTCTGTTGTTTTAGACTACAAAGTTTGTGGTAATTTTTTACAGCAGCCCTAGTAAACAAGTATAACAGTTGATTAAAAAACAAGTCAAATGATTTTTAGTGGTTTTCCCTGGCTCTTATGCATTGACAGATGTCACCAATACTGCTAGTTATTGTTTATTTGAGGAATGCATGCTGAGGTTGATGTGACTGAGGAATTAGCCTCTATAGTCTGTAGGAAACAACTATAGGCAAGCATATTTTCAAAGAAGTTGAGTAAGCAGGAATTCAGTACAACCTGAAGTGGAATCTTCTAAGATGTGTTACAATTGCTGGGGGTAAAATAGGAGTAGAGCAGAAGATGAGTTAACTGGACAAATTTACAAAGCTTGTGAAAATGTAAAGCATTAAAAATCTGTGATTATTTATTGTATTATTTGTCAGCAGATATTTTCCTCGAAATTTGAATCTATAGTGTAGTATTGAACCTGTAGTGTCAACACTCCATTCACTCTCATAACCTTAACTATGTTCAGTTCCGTCAATTTTTGTCAAAAATAGAAGGCAAATATCAAGAGAAGAATCTAATTGAATTCTACAAATGCCTTCCTGGTGATAAATATTATCAATTGAAATCATATGCTCATGGGCTGATATCAGTATTTGGCAGTACTTCCTGTGTGAAAAGACATTTCAGAAAAGAAGTGGGTAAAAATCTCATTGTAGATCTGCATTAATAGGTGAGCGTCCCAATCATTTTAATGATAGGGAACACTAACTTTCAGCCATAGTTAAGGAAATGTTATCCTCTGTTCCCCACCTTCACACACCCCCATAGAATTCCATTGTTATTAGTCAGCCTATACTAAAAAATAATATATATATATTGAAATTTCATCAATTAAAACAAATGTAGGTATTTGTTTTTCTCTCTTGTTATGTAAGTACATAAGTAATATCCAAGATTTTACCTCTTGGCCCACCAAGTTTATAATATTTACTGTCTGTACAGAAGTTTGCTGACCCCTGTGCTTGAACAACATTTCTGTAACTAAACATGGAAACCCCTTTAGGAACCTGCAACTCAATCCAAGGAACATGTGACTGTAGTCCCTGTGCCAAGGTCATTGCCCCAGGGCAGCTGCCAGCTCCTCCCTCGCTCCAGCTGCGCCTGGACTGACGTGAAAGCCCAGTGGAGCAGAGAGCACATGCACAATTGAGTCTCCCACCGGCACATCCACATAGGCACAAGGCAGTCCAAGCCCACTGATTGGGTTTGCAGGGGAGAGTGAGTTCTGAGCTGCAAGATGCATGGCCTAGGAGGATTTGTGCTGTCTGACATACTCACAAAGAGGCAGGATGCTTTTGGCTAGAAATAAATGACAAAGGTTTGTTCAAGGGCCTTAGGGTTTGCAAACTGGAAACACTAGTAGGCCATACCCAGTGTATTCTGAAGAAGAAAGAAAAGCCTGAGAGTTTTATAGTAAAAAGTACATTCTTGAGAAGAATCAGTTCTGCATTCTTAGTCCCTGGATTGGTATAAGATGGTCATCGTCAAATGTCCAGTAGTTTAGACAATGAAACATTTTCTTTTTGAGGTCATTTGGATGGTTAACTAAAAGTTTGAGGTACATCCAGACATTAATGTACAAGGCACTGATATGTATTCATGTGTTGACATAGGACTGAAAAACCCAAAGTTTAAGTCCCCAGAGCCATTTAAAACGAGAATAATCATTTCCTTATGCCTCAGCCACTTGAAGTTAACAATTTAGCAGTTTGACCACAGTGACTCCATTTTATTCCTCATTACCAACTCGCCTGGACCTTAGGGGCTGGATCTGTCACTTTTGGGGTGTGTGACCTTGCTAGTGGGTCTTTGACCCTCAGAGCCCAGGCTCCCTGGGCTGGGGGTTCATGCTGTGGGTGGTGGGTGTCTTTGGGGGCAGGACCTGGGTTCCCTGGATACCCTGCTTATTCCCGAGTGGGGTTTTCTTACCTTTCTAAACAGTTTCATTGTGCAGTGTAGCACACACCTAGAAAAGTACACAAAACAGATATATGCAACTTATTAATTTATCAAAATCACCCCTGAAAACCACCTCCCAGATCAAGAAATAAAGCTTCTTCACCAGCCTCCCAGAAGCCCCTTCTTCCTCCCAATCAACGCCTCCTTCAAAGTAACCACTTTTTTTTTTAAAGCAAAACATGGTATGGCAATCATTTTATTGCATATATGGTTTTACCACCCAAGCATGCATCCCTCAACATTATAGTTTAGTTTGCCTTTTAAAATAAGAATAATATGCTGTCTGCTCTTGTTGTGTCTGGCATCTTTTACTCAACATTATATTTAAGAGATTTATCCATGCTAATGTGCATGGTTACAGTTCCCTCATTCTTAGTGCTGCTGTATAATAATCCAATTTTGTTGCGACCTGCACAACACAAGCCGTGGGAAGGCGAGGAAGGCGGCACAGGGTTAAACTATAATAAAGAGACAGACTCATATACAGTTAAATCACAGAGGACCAAGGGACTCGCAGCCTCAAGAGACTGGAGCCCCGAATCGGGTCACTGACAGTATTTATTGATTACAAACAATGAGCATCACATAATTAGAGGCAGGGTCTATGAAACTCTTACACCATTTCAAAAAAAATGATTTCAATACCCAATTATTTGTCACAAAGCAGCCGAAGCATGTCGTCCCAAAATGACTAAGGTGCGGTATGCACCACCCTGGGGGAGAGAGTCTCTCATGGTGAAACTGTCCCATGAGCTGAGCAGAAAGAACTAGATCTTATCGCTCTAACTGGCCTCTCTCACAATAAGGTGAGAGGGAGTAGCAGGGGCCAGCAGCAGCTTCCCACAAGAACAAGAGGAAGGAGGGGCAAGGCTCCTTTTTATTATTTCTTATTACAGCTCATTGGGGTCTCAACGGGGTCCCGTCTGGCTTGAGTTGTCCCTCCCGCGAGGAACCTTACTCGCCGTTGACTGCAGACCCTTCTCTTGAAGACCAGATGGAGAGACTCAGGATATTATAAACTCAACCCCAGAGAGGCACAGTCCCACAACTTCTTCTTTCCTGAGGGAAAGGTTGGGGGGGGGGACAAACGGCTAGGCTGCTGTGTGACCACACAATTTCTCAATATTTTGCAGTTTTATTCATTCTACTGTTGATGGACATTTAGAATATGGGGTTTGTCCCCACAGTTTTGCTATTATGAATAATGCTATGAATGTTTTAACCCTCAACAGCTCTTGAAAAACAGTGTTATCCCTTTTCAGGGTGAGGAAACCATCTCAAAGATTGTCATTTCCTCAAGACTGATGCTAGTAAGTGGGAGAGTCACATTCTAACTGCTGACTCTGCCTCCTGAGAAGGTTTCAGAATCTTTCTGTAGCAATCAGTAGAGAAGGGAGCACCGAAGCTGGCAGGACCTCCCATGGGGTGTTTTGGTGTTTCTGATCAGCTACCACATGCCAGAGGCTGCCCTTTCTTTGTTTTGTTTTGTTTTAATCAACTTATTGAGGTATAATTGTATATGACTATATTTTAAACATACAGTTCAGTGAGTTTGGGCAAATGTATGCACCTGTGATCAAGACACACTTCTATCATCTCAGAAATTTTCCTCTTGCAGCTTTGTAAACCTCCCACACTCCATATAAATGGAATCCTGTGGAATGTACTATTTTGTGTCTCACGTCTTTTGTTCGGTGTATTTTTGAGAATCATCCACATTGTGGATCTCAGTAGTTGGTTCTTCTTTCTTTGCTGAATGGTGTGAAGTCATTTAAGTATACGACAGTTTGTTTATTCATTCACCATTTGGGTTTCCACTTTGGGGCTATTATGAGTAATGCTGCTATGAACATTCATAGACAAGTTTCTGTGTAGATATAGGTTTTCATTTCTCTTGGGTAAATATCTAGGAGTGGAATTGCTGTGGCATATAGCCAGGGATGTTTAGCGCTGTAAGATACTGTTGAACAGTTTTCCAAAGTGGTTGCACCATTTTACACTCCCACAAGCAGTTAATGCAAGTTCCGCGTGCCCCACACCTTCCCCACTCCGTGGAGGACAACCCTCCCAACCCCGATTTCTGCTTCTGCTCTGAAGATTCCACGATCACTTCAGCTGCCCTGAGGTCTAATGTCTGCCTCCTCCGCTCAGGGGGGCTCCCGGTCGCTGCACCACGGGGAGACAGAGTCTGAGCGACCGTGGAGCTGAACCCCAGGTGTGTCCTTTCTCTCAGGGGTTACAGCCTGGTTCTTCCTGTGGTCCAATGCCTCAAATGAGTTACCTCACTTTTCATTTTCGGGGTGGTTCCAGTTTTACTGTTGTGTACAACTGGAGGGCTAATTTTCACTAGCTCTTTCAACAAATCTGGTAGCAGAAGTCCTCTGCGCTGTGTGTTTTTTTTTTGGGGGGGGTCTGTGTATTAAAGTCTCAAAGATTTACCCTTTTTTGTCATTGCCTTGTGATAATGATGGCTGAGAGGCTCATTTGTACCAACTTAAAAATGTTCAGAAGGAAGGTATTAAAAGAGTGCCTGTTTATCAGTTTGCAGTGAAGAATAAAGTCACCGAACTAAAATCCTTATGTGTGTTCTGTGCAGTCCCCTTCATAAGGAGGGCACTGAGTGGAATCATAACCACAAGTTCTTTTGTTGAGGATTTAGCGTGAGGACTGAGTATTGAGTAGCCAGAATTAGCCTGGATGTAATCAAGTGCGTTCTCTCTCGAAGGCACCATGGAAGCCATGTGTAATCTGAAGATTGTCCTGCTAATGGAATCAGCAAAGGGAACGATTGAATGAATGAATGAATGAATGAATGAATGGCAGGCATCAATCTGTGATAGACAGCCTGATGCATCCAGGTTACAACACGGAGTCTTGACAGTGGCATCAGAAATACACAAGGTCTGCCATACGCCCTGTATCCACCTCTACCTAAGAGAACTTTTCCTTTGGAACAAGAAATACTTGAAGTTTGGTGATTCAAACTCATTCTCTCCATACAGCCCTCAGGTAGAAAGCATTTGCTGGTCTAACTTTCCTTTTGCTTTGCTTGGTGACCTTGCATATCTCTGATCCCTTATAAATGATCTTAGAGTTGAGCTCACGGATGGCAATCCCATTTTCCTCGTTTCCAGTTTGTAAGGAACGCCTCTGTAGCTCCAGGTATTGAAGGCAATCGAGCACATCAATGCCCCTCTGTGTTCTAAGTCTGTGTCTCTAGTACAGAATCTCTTGTCTGGCTCTAGGCGGGTCTACATTCCTCGTGCTCTAGGGGTACAGCGCTCCCCCTGGCTGACGGAGAGGTTGAGTGAGGCATTCCTACGCAGAGTGAGTGGCTGGACTGCATTCTTTCCATCTCCTGATTCAGAGATTCTAAGTTCTCGTGGTCCTTTTCACATTTTGAAATGTCACAGTCATTGGCTGCCTTGGAGAAAAGGCAACTTAATTTGGTTCTGCAAAATCGAAGTGTGTTTGACAACTGGAAGGTGTTTGACAGAGAAAGCTCTAATATCCGCGTTAGTTTGCTAGGGCTGTTGTAACAAAGCACCACAAACTGAGTGGCTTAACTGACAGAAATGTACTGTTCACAGTGCTGGAGGCCAGAAGTCCGAGATCTCGGTGTCGGTAGGGTTGGTCCCTTCTGAGGGCTGTGAGGGAGAAGCTGTTCCATGCCTCTCTTCTAGCTTCCGGTGGTTTGCCGGCCATCTTGGCATACCAAATCTCTTCCTTCACATTCCATGGTGTTCTCCCCGTGTGCTTGCCTTATTATTAGGTTGGTGCCAAAGTAATTGTGGTTTAAAAGGTTTAAAATAATTCAAAAACCACAATTACTTTTGCACCAACCTACTAGGCCACATGGCTGTGTGTGAGGCATCCTCCCACAGCCAAAGTTCCAGGGAGGCAAACTGACACAGAGTGGTATCCTTCTTTCCCTGCCACAGGCAACAGTAGTCCCCAGCACTCAGGAAGTCTACAGAAACAGGTGGCGTCCATGCAGATTAATGAAGTGCAGTGCCATGTAGCAGGATGGGCCCAGACTTGGGCCAGATAGCCCTGGACGCCATTGTGTGACCTCGAATGTCAACATCCCCATCTGCAAAGTGAAACAGGTGGCTTCTGAAGGTCCTTCCAGCTCTAAAGATGAATTCTTGCAGCATCTGGGAAATCAGATTATAATCTCTGAATTTGGAAATACGCTGTGTCCACTAGGAGGCAGTAACAGTCTGCATTTGCATCTACTGCTCTTTGAACAGATGCCTTACCTTATTAGATGTAAATTAACGGAAAAGGGGGGGGGGCATGAGATAAAGAATCACTTCTCAGTTTTCCCCCAAATATCAAGCTACTGTAGAATAATGACTTATAAGTCACGGTCTTTTAGGACAAGAAGAAAAAAATTAGTGTTGTTTGCTTTCTGCATCAGTCTGGATTTCTCCAGGCTTGAGCCGTTACCCAGGAGGAGCCGTCACTTTTTCCTACCATGTTGAACTTAGAGATCATTGAGTTGTTAAGTCATGGAATTTCAGACCTAGAAGGGCTCTTTGCAGTTGAGGAAACAGACCAGAGTGGAGAGTTGCTAGTGCAACGTCACAGGGCAAGTGAGTGGCGGGGCCAGGACCAGACACCATCTAAGTCAGTTTCTCAGCTCTGTAAGGAGAGGTGATCTCTGAAGTTCCTTGAGGCCTAACAGTCTGATGTTCTGGTCTCAATTATCTGGTTAATGATCTCTGCTCCCTCATGGTCGCTCTAACTAAGCATTAAACTTTGCTTGCTAGGTCAATTTTTTTTAATAGACTTTATTTTTTTATAGCATTTTTAGGTACACAGCAAAATTAAATGGAAGGTACAAAGATTTCCCATTTACCCCCTGCCCCCCCCCAACGCACATAGCTATCCCTGTGGTCAACATCACTTACCAGAGTGGTACATGTGTTACCATTGATGACCCTAAGTTGAAACCTCATTATCTCCCGGAGTCTATAGCTTACATTCGGGTTGACTCTTGGTGTTGTACATTCTATGGATTTAGGTAAGTTTATAATGATATGTGTCTACCATTATAACATCATACAGAGTAGTAGTTTCGCTGCCCTAAGAATCCTCTGTGCTCTGCCTGTTCATCCCTCCCTCCCCGCAGCCTCTGGCAAACACTGATCTTTTCACTGTCTCCAAGGTTTTGCCTTTTCCAAAATGTCATATAGTTGGAATCATACCGTATGTAGCCTTTTCAGATTGGCTTCTTTTGTTCAGTAACACACATTTGAGTTCCCTGCATGTCTTTTCAAGACTTGATAGGTCTTTCCTTTTTAGCACTGAATGATATTCCACAGTCTAGATGGACCACAGGTTATTTATCCATCCACCTAATGAAGGACATCTTGGTTGCTTCCAAGTGGGTTAACTTGTTGAATGTGCAGAGATGGATTATTCACAACCTTCCTCATCAGAATGAGATTCAGTTAAATCTCATTGTAGGGGAGGAAGACACTTCCTCTACCTGCAAGGTTCTTTTAGTGGGTTTGTAATCAAACAGACAAGAGACAGATTAGCAAGAGAAAATGACCAAATTTAATTACATACATATGTGTGGGAACCCCACATACATGAGTCAGAGACCCCACACACAAGAGGTTCGAAGACAAAAAGGGAAAATGAGGTATTTATGGCATTCTGAGCTAAGGATGAGATAAGATGCCTTGGGGCTTCCAAGGGTGTGGGGAAGGTCACTGCAGGGTGAAAGCAGAGCAGATGTTCAGTAATTAGAAGGTTGACCCACCCTGTAGAGAGTTCATACAAAATTATTTCTGGTGATAACTCTCTTTATGGGCAAGGCTCCTAATTTAAATTTTTTCAGGGAGAGGTGAAAGTTTTCCATGAGCCCGCAGAATCTTGGTTGCCTTCAGCTCAAAGTAATTCACATGCCAAAGTGGCACATCTTAGGGTGACACATTCTGAACCCCTACATCATTAAATCCATTATCTCAAATCAAATCTCTGATTAACTCCACTAAAATGGCGGTTCTCTGGACTTTTGGATTTCACAAGGCAGTAAAATTAACAAAAATGGGCATCTATATTGGGTTAATTTTAATGAATAAATATGCATGTTTTTATTTTAAACCTAACACTTATGATCCTACTGTTGTAAAAGAAAAGACATTTTAACTCAAAAAGTCAAGAGTACACAATCAGAATACATCACAATGAGATAAATTCTGATTTTGCACAAATCAGTAAAATCTTTATTGTCCACCAAACACGGCCTACAGATCACCCTCGGAAACCACTGCTTTAAGGAACTAGCCAAGGTTACAAAAGTTCCTCTACAAAAAGGCACTTCTGCCTATGAATGGCTCCCTTCAGGAAATGATGGAGGCTGAAGACATGTCCACGGTGGGTAAGAAAACAGTGAGGGCGGGAAAGTATGTCTTCTTAAGCTGAACTTCCAAAGAACTTCCTGGGAGAGCATTTGTTAACTTCTATCTCTATATGATAAAATGCTTTTGAGGCCTCAAATGCACTAAAAGTAGAACGGGGGGGGGGGGGGGGGGCAGGGGAGGGAGAAAGAGTTTCATTCTGTGATTGCAAACAGGCTGGACCACAGTAAGATGTAGGTTAAGTCTGAGAGGGATGATGGAGGCTCACTGTGTGGGCCCCTCACAACACTCACATTCATTCCGCAAATGCAGAGAAGCTGGGGAAGGGAGAGGGTAATAACCCCCGAGAGAAACTGAGGAACCAGAATTCCTGCTCTTATGTACTCAGTGGCTGTTTGGCAAACTGCTTACTCCCGGTCTATAGCTTTAAAGGACCCCATACAGTTACTAGCACTATCCACTCAGATAATGCTGGAACTTCTTTTTAAACAATATTCCAGTCTTGACAAACCACAGGTTCCTCACAGCAGTCTGCACACTTCACTTTGTCTGTGCCAGACGTTATACTGTCTGAGAAAAGATATATTTAAAAAAACGCAACTTCAGCCCTTTGTGGGCTCTTTTAGGTGTGTTCAAGTCAGGATATAATTGCTATGATTCTTGTTGGCCATGAGACTTGTTCTGTTTGATCCATCATGCTGCCTTTTGCTCTCTTACAATACTCTGCCTCTCTTCTTCTCATAAGTAAAAATCAATCCAGGACTCTTCCTAGATAATAGGGACATTCAGGGCACTCCCTAGGCCCCGTGTGCTCCTGAGAAAAAGAGGAGCTCATGGCATTCCGACCTGCAGGAAAACAGGAAACCACAACTGCTTGGAATGGAAAGAGGTTCTTGCCACATCTTTCCTGAACTTGAAGTCATGCCCAGAGATCTCATTTCCTCAGAAAAAGTGAAAGAGAACATTCTAGGTGGGCTGAAAAGGGGCGGGGAGTTGAAATAAGAAGAAAAATTGTTTAGGATTATAAAGTCTCTCCGTTAGATTAAGCTCTGGAGGGTTAGTATACCTTTCCCCAAAGAGAAGTATAGCCTTTTTCACTCGGGTAGGTGGTGAGGCTCTTAGGCGTGTTCTGGAATCCTTCAGGAGTGTTATGTCTGAAACTTCAGGACTTCTCCTGTCTGCAACTTAGGCTCTCGTCGCCTGAAGAGCTGTGATGTTTGACCACTAGAGTTTTGCACAATTAAAATAATTTTTAAAATAAAAGAGAAAGTAAAAAGAAATATTTATTAAAATACTAGATCTTCATTATAGAAATGTTGGCAAAAGCAGAAATAGAAATTGATCACCATAATCTCAGCACTTGATTACCCCACAGCTCTATTTCTTCCTGTGTATTTCTTTTTTTAGAAACAGCTGTAATCCCGGTGACCTAACAACCACGTATACTTTGGTCACTTTTCTGTGTGTGCCTTTTGCCATGTCACCACCTCATGAGTCTCACTTCCCCGGGCTATGAACTTTCTTCTTGTTGGTGGCACATTTTAATTATATATTCCTTTGTTGAGTTTGAGAACAATAGGTTTTGGTTTTTGTTGTTACTCACTGGAAATCTATGCACGTGTCATTTAAGTAACTATTGTTACTATTTAAGTAACAATGCCTATGTGAGCCATTGTCATGCTTCAAAATCTATTAATTGGATAGATATAAATAGTAGCTCATGTTTAATATACATTTCTTTGATTCCTAGCGAAGTCAAACACTTTCCCATATTCTGTTGTTTGTCCCTTCTATTTTGGTAACATCCTGGTTAAGTCTTTTAGGCAGAACTAATTGGAATGATGTTTACCATTGATGACCATTTAGAGATTAGCGGTAAATGTTCAAAGGGGAGATTAGCAGTAAATGTTCAAAGGGGGAGCCTCCGTTCCGCAGAGAATGGGGGAGAGAGGGCTAAACTACTTCACTGTAATTATCAAACATACGACTTTAAATACAAGTAGATGAAATGTTATTTTCAAATGAAAGAGTAGAGCTCTTCCCCCATTTCCTTCCCAGTGTAGTTTTACTTTGGTTCCGCACTTAACATTTGACACGTGAACTGAACTGGTTGGTTTTTTTGTCTGATCCCTTCTGTGGTCAGTGAAGATGAAAAAGCAGTTAGTTACACATGAGGTTATTAATTGAGGGCTCCTTAAACTAAAAGATTTACACATTCAAAGATTCCCAAGTATAATCTTAGTTCCTTTTCTACTACTGTTGAAATGTCCCACCTCCAACTGGAGGGCTGTCTGTCTGACTGGTTTTACCGTCAGATTTCTGACCTCACCATTTTGCGTTGTCCCGTTTCTTTGCACCTTTTCAGTTCATCAGCGCCCTAAATTCTCTTCCAGATCCTTTATATTTGTTTTATCTTGTTGACTAACATCTATGGAATGCTGCCTGTGCCAGGCACGGGGCTAAGTACTCTTGTAATTCTTAAAACACTTTATGTGGTAGTCACTCGTCTCCCCAGTTTACAGATGCTGGCACTGAATCTCAAAGAGACGAGCCAACTTGCTCTGGAACCACGGCAGGTGCTTGGGGAGTGGCAGGGATTTGAACTCAGGTCCTTTTGATTCTAGAGCCACTACAACATGTCACCTCAAACTTGCAGTTCAAACCCAAGGCCCTGAAAAAAGCCCTCTGCTAAATCTCATCCAATACGGCCTGCCATTTGTACATAGTAGATGCTCATAAAAATCCTTGCTGACTGAAAAGGGGATTGCTTGTTTAAAAACATGTACGTCTCCAAAGGAGGCAGTTTCTCTACAAACCGTAAGAGTTAATTGAGAATTCACGAGGACATTGCTTGGCGCTGTGGAAGACGTAAGCATTTTCAACGTCTTTGGCATGACCCGAATGAGTAGAATTTTTGAACTGAGAAACTCTTCATTACAGAAAAACGAGCAAGCTGTGGATAAACTATATAGTGAGACTCGAGCAAAGGGTAGGACACTTAACATCCTTCCAACTTTCAAAGAGAGAATATGGTCCTGTTTTCCAGATGAAATGATGTCCATGTTCCAGACTCAGAATCGTTTCCTTTCTTGGACCTGACACATCTGCGTCCTCTCTGTGGCGACTGTGGCCTCTCAAGACATTTTTATACACTTGGCAAAGGAATTGCCTTTTCAATCGCTTGGGTCTTAAAATCCCAGTTGCAAGCTTTTCATCACAAATGGCCTCCAAGGTAGGGACACACCCCTTTTCTCCAAGCAAGTCCAAATTAGTGTTTGTATCCGCCTCCCTCAGCATCCTGGAACCACCTGGAACCACTTCGTTTACCTCTTTGAGCAAACTAAACATGCTTGCTTTAAAGTCTTTGTCAGACTATTTTATTAGATTAATTTCATCTGAAATAAGCTTATATTCTAATGACAGATTTTGTTAACGGCCTCAGTATTATTTTTTTCAGGGTTTTATATTATTGGTTTATGGGCTAAATTCAGAATTTGTTTGTATATTTGCTTCTCCTCATCTCTGTCTTCTGTGCTCACCCCTCTGGGTCTTATGGTTCTGCATTTGCCCAGTCTCAAGGGCTGTAGTCCAGAACTGATTCTCGTCATGGTGGGCCCTGCTGCCCCATCGAGAGGTTAAGGATGACATAGATCCAAGCACTCAACCAGCCGGTGGCCTGGCACACTCCCTGAGCTGCAGAGTAAGTCCTCGTCTTCCCACTTCTCTGGACTTGCAGCTTATTATACAATCTTAGCCACGGCACTGTTCAGCAGCCATTGAGTTGAGTCCCCAGCCTAGCCTGGCCCAGCCCACAACTTTAAGCAGACACCCAGCTTCACCCCCCACCCCAAGTAATTTGAGACCTTTAGTTCCCAGGACCACCCAGGAATGGACCCCTGGGCCTGGAGCTCTGCAGCCCACTTACCACAGTGCATTTCCATCTACTTCTCATCGGTGGTTCTGAGCCCACCTGTGGTAGGCAGAATGCCGGCCCCTAAAGAGTCCATGTTCTAATTCCGGGAACCTATGAATATGTTACCTTATGTAGCAAAACGGAGTTTGCAGATGGCATTGAGTTCAGGACCTTGCGATGGGGAGCTTATCTTGGATTCTCTGGGTGGGCTGATGTGATCACAGGAGTCCTTATAAAGGAAAGAGGGAGACAGGAGAATGACATTTCGTGTGACAATGGAAACAGCAAAGATCAGAGAGGTTTGAAAATGCTACGCTGCTGGCTTTGAAGGTGAAGGAAGAGGCCATGAGCCGAGGAATGCAGGTAGCTTCTCGAAGTTACAAGGAAACAGATGTTTTTCCCTTGAGCCTTCAAAAGAGATGCAGGCCTGATGGCATCTTGATTTTGTTGCTCAGTGAGACCTATTTTGAAACTCTGGCCTCCAGAACTGTACGATAATAAACGTGTATTGTTTTAAGACACTAAGCTTATGGTGATGTGTTACAACAGCCATAGGAAACTGTTTTTGTTTTTTTATTGTTGTTATTTTGTTTTCTCTTGGATTATCTGAACTGCTCCCTCTGTTTCTGTGTTTGAAGCTGAGGTCGATCAAATGTGAATTTGCCCACAACTTGACATTTTCTCTAGGAATAAGTCTTGGCTTTACTAAAGTGGGACTAACAGATTGGAAGTGGTAGGAATACATCCAGTGCGAGCCAGTATATTTTCAGTACTTTAAAAAGTTGGAAAACTTTTTTCTAAATGACACACATGCCATGTATGTACCTAAAACCTAGGGTTTCCAGGCGGGAATTTTTTTTTCTTTCCTGTTCCCGAATCCCGAGATATAAACTGTTTTCTGTTCTCCACGATGAATCATTTCCACAAAGTGATGACCGATACTACCAACCACCTGGGTTCAAAGAGCCGATTTTCCCGATTTCCCAACCAACTTTTCTCGGGATTCGGGAACGGAAAAGCAAAAAAACATTCCCAAGAACGGGCGGGAATTCCTGCCTGGAAACCGTACTAAAAACCTAACATTGTAAGGCTATAAATGAACTGCTAGACTGTTTCTGAAATAGTAATAGCCACATAGTACAAGTACTGGACAAAAATGCAGCTGAAATCGGAGATAACTTTTCATCTCTGCTGTCTAATCCCCGTGATTCTTAAAGAAGTAGAAAGAAATAATTCATCTTCTCTAAGATCTCCATTTACCATCCACTTCCTTCAGCGTTTATAGGAGTAATAGCAATATTAAAGGTTTTTAAGTAATTAGAATTGTTTTCTTGTTATTAGGTTGGCGATGTATCTATAACACCATTGTATTCGTTATGGATTGCTGCATAATACATTACACCAAAGCTTAGTGACTTAAAAAAGAACAACAGACACTTACAAATACTTATTATTTCTGTGGATCAGGAATTTAAGAGCAGCTCAGCTGGGTTGATCTGGCCCCAAGTCTCTCATGAGGCTGTGGTCACGATGTCAGCCACAGGCGCAGTTAATCTGAAGTTTGATTGGAGCTGGAGGATCTGCTCCCAAGATGCCTCGCTCATATGATTGACAAGTTAGTGCTAACTGATAGCAGGAAGTCTCATTGCTCATCACTGGGGTCTCCGCATATTGCTGCTTGAATGCCCTTACAGCATGGCCGCTCGTTTCCCACAGAGCAAGCAGTTCAAGAGAGAGCAAGGCAGAAACTTTGATGCCTTTTGTGACACAGCTCAGAAGTCACCCACCACCATGTTCACAACATCCAAATGGATACACAGATCAGCCTACTCAGTGGAGAGGGGACTACACAAGGGCGTGAATACCAGGGGACAGGATCATAGGGGGTGTCACGGAGGGTGACAGGCGGGGTCTCTGCTCCCGCTCCCCACACAAGAACGCAGGACACGGTGAGGCCCAAAAGGAACATCCTGCACCAGTCTCGCTTGTTAGCTGCAATCCGCCGTCCTAACTGCAATCTGTGCTTGCTAGCTCAGCCACCATCTTCTTGCTAGCCCCCATTCGCTGCTAGCGTAGCCACAGCAGTTATATTAGTGGCCAATGGCTCACTGGTTACAGCTGACGGCCAACTAACTACAGCTGATGGCCATCCAATCACAGTTAATGGCCATTTACTACCTGAGCCAGCACCTTTCCAGGTGAGGCCGAGAGCCTGGAAACTGCACTCCTGGCTCTGTCCCCACAGGGGGCCATCTTAGAGGCTGCCTGCCATGACTAGGGAGAAGGTTTTCTTTTGTTTTCAGCCAAAAGCCTTCCTTATCTCATAAACCCCTTAAGATACAAAGTAGGAAAGAAATTCCAAGGTTAATTGGTCCAAACAACTAGCTCAAATGAATCACTTCTTTAAAATTATACCACTTACAATTCTCTGCTGATAGTTGAAAACTGAGTTGTATAAGCCTTGTCTCATTTACATTAGACTCTCAGTATCTCCAAAGAATAGAAATCCTGCGTTATGCTTCTGAAACTCAGAACATCTTACCTGCTGCTTGGCACATAGTAGGAATACATACATTTTGTAAATGTGACAAATTTCCAGTTGTCAGTTGGCATTTGAGGATTAACTCACTGGTCAGTATTCACCCGCCCACCCTTAATTTGATGTTTCTGTGTGTTTTGAAAGCCCGGGCTTATGGGAGTGGCTGACTCCAGAATTTTAGGAGAAGTCACTTGTATAATCAATCTCTGTCTTCCAGCTGAGGTTGAATTCAGTCCAAATGGGAGGCAGATGGGGTATACAGAACCACAAGTGTTGCCAGTGTCCTTGTCCTGTAATGCTAGTGAAACACACTCAGCAGAAGTAATTTATGTCAGTGGAGAGGCAGGAGGTCAGAGATGGTGGGGAAAACAGCAGCATCTTGCTGCATGATTTTTAGGCCAGTCCCCTCATCACCTAAACTGTCTGAGCACCGCTTTCCTTATCTCTTCAATGGGATAATAATACCCATCTGTCTTCACAGATGTGAAGCAACTGGAACGCTCTTATTAGGACTGTAAATAGTTACAACCACTTTACAGAGCGCTAGCAATATCCAGTGTAGCTAATGATATAATATACCCCCCAGCAATTCTACTCATGGTCTGACCTAAACAGAGTTTCTCAACCTGGCTGCATATCAGAAGCACCTGGAGAAGGTATGTTTTTTAATCCTGATGTCTCAGCTCCACCCTCAGAGATTAAGATTTTTATCAATTGTGGGACCAAAGCCCAGAAGTCTTTTTTGTTAAAGCTCCCAAGGCCATCCTCCAGTGCGCACTGCCAGAGAGAACGTCATACGGACAAAGAGGCATCCGCCTTGTACCAAACGTATGACTAAAAGCAAAGGAAATGAAGCATCCAAATGTAAAACACAAGCCTTTAAAATTCTTTTAAAAATGTAAAAGAATACTTATGACCTTGGCATACAGAAGGATTTCGTAAGATTCAAAATGCATAAACCATGAAATAAAAGATCAATCTATCTGGCTTTGAAATGTAAAAATCCTGTATTTCAAAAGATATCATAAACAAAGCAAAAAGGTAAGCGGCAGACTGAAGGATTTTGTGAACCACATAACCAAACGAAGAATTAGTGTTCAGAATATAAAAAGAATTCAAATGGGTTAATAAGAAGATCTAATTATTGTTACTTTATTATTAAGAGACTAAGTGAATAAAATGGGCATAGTTATAGAAGGAATTTTTCAGTAGTAAAAAATGAGTCAGTTATATATTACCATACATGCACGTATATGTATGTATACATATGTTAATTTTTCTGAGTTACTAGTCCAATGATTTCTATACAACATTTTCTAGACTCTCCCTGGTTACTCAGATTTTGATCTTCCTGACTTGTGTGTTAGTTTTCTTATCATTTCTGATAAATTTTCTAGCTCTTTGTCTTTTTCTTTAATTTCTGGGATTCCCTCAATTTTACCTTCCAACCTTTCCTTTGAGTTTCTGATTTTACCATCAGATTTTATTACATGTTTAACATTATGTAATGCAATATATTTAGTATAACATACTTCCAGGAACTTTGTTTTGCTCTCTGTCCCCTTTTCGTAGCAGCCTTTTAAGCCCCGGATGCAATATCTTCTCATATCTCTTCTTTCTGCTCTTCCTGTCTAGTCCCCGTGTTCTCCAAGTTGCTTTTTTTCCAGTTTTTTGTTTGTCTTGCCTCTGTCATTCATCTAAGAGGTCAGCCTCAAATGTCTGACAATCCTTGGCTCTCAGTTCCTATACAGTAGTAAACACCAAAGAGTTGACAGGAAGCTGGGGGCTCAGGGACGGACGGCTGGTCCAGCCTGGGCAGAATGTAGGGTGATCTGATCCTCTTCTCTCCTTCTAGAGGCGTGAGCCCAGCTCCAGCAGTCTGGGAGCCGAGTGAGGCAGAAGCTGCGGGCCCCAGCAGTCAGGTCAAAATCCTTTTTACTTAGTCCACCTATTTTAGAGAACAGGACCCTTGCCCTCAACAGTTCCTGGCGTGGCCCAGTTCAAGATCTCTGTTTTTACTACTGTCTGCAGAGAATAAATTTCCAGGCTTTAGCTGGGTTGGTAAAAGGGGCTGCTGCCCATCTGCTTAGCATAAAGGAGGGGATCTGGGGATCTAATTGCATCCTAAACAGACTTTTAGCCTTCATTGTGCTTTCCCTTAAAGAGTTGTTACAGAAAATAATTGAAAGAGCTCTCCCATAACATGAGATACCTTCTAAGGACACGAATATAAAGCACCACTCTCTTTTCTAAGGGATACTTTGTGAGGAGGGGCTCACTGTATAACTAAATAAATGCAAGTTAAAACCACAATGCAATACCACTTTACACCCACTAAAATGGCCTGTTAACTAAAAAATAATATCACCTAGGTTTTTCGTCACCAGAAAGGATTTATTCAGGAAAAAAGTGCATGTAGACATAGCAAGCCACATGCTTGCCACCCTTAAGATGGAGGAGTATTTATAGAGAGGAAAAGGAAATTAATAAGAGGGGAAGTTAGAACCATACAGCTTTATTATAAACAGAGTTTTTTCTGTAAGGTTCTCGCGGTTACAGAGGGCAAGGACTTCCGCACGCCCTGCCTCCTCCCACAGACCCTCCCACTTGGTTATGTTTACTTCAAGTTCCAGTTAGTCTTTATCAGGCTATGAGTGAAAGAACAGGACATCAACAAGTGTTGGCAGGCACGTGGAAAAGCCAGAACATTCAGACGGTACTGGTGGAAGTACAAAGTGACACAACCACTTTAGAAAACAGTTCAGCAGTTTTTTATACAACTTAACAGATACTTACTGCATGACCCAGAGATTCCACTCCAAGGTGTGTTAAAAAGAAATGAAAACATGTCTAGACAAAGACTTGTCCACAAATGTTCTTAGCAGCTTTATTTATAATGGCCCCAAACTAGAAAGAACCCAAATTCTATCCGCAGGAGAGTGAATAAAGGCATTGTGGTAAATCCAGAGAATGGAATACTATTCATCAATTTGAAAAAAAGGAGTGGAGTACTGCTACACGTAACAATATGGATGAGTCTCAAAGTAGGACACTGAGCAAAAGAGCCAGGCACAAAAGAATACCTTTGATCCACTTACATGACATTCTGAAGAAGGAAAAACTACTTTATAGTGACAAAGAGAGATCAGGGGTTTCCTGGCCCAGGGGTGGGAGTGGGGGTGGGGTTGGGTTGCAGAGGTGCAGGAGGAAATTCTCTGGGGCGGTGGAAATGTTCCATATCTTGATTCTCTTGTGGGAACGTGAGTGTAAATGTTAAAACTCATTAAAGTGTCCACCTAAAACAGGTGCATTCTATATTATATATGTAAATAATATACTTCAATAAAGTTGATTTTTTTTTTAAAGACCTACTCTGTGCGAGGCACTTTTTTTTTTTAAAGATTTTATTGGGGAAGGGGAACAGGACTTTATTGGGGAACAGTGTGTACTTCCAGGACTTTTTTCCAAGTCAAGTTGTTGTCCTTTCAATCTTAGTTGTGGCAGGTGCCGTTCAGCTTCAAGTTGTTGTCCTTTCACAGTCTTAGTTGTGGAGGGCGCAGCTCAGCTCCAGGTCCAGTTGCCGTTATTAGTTGCAGGGGTGCAGCCCACCATCCCTTGCAGGAGTCGAACCCGGCAACCTTGTGGTTGAGAGGACACACTCCAACCAACTGAGCCATCCGGGAGCTCAGCGGCAGCTCAGCTCAAGGTGCCGTGTTCAATCTTAGTTGCAGGGGGTGGAGCCCACCATCCCTTGCAGGACTCGAGGAGTTGAACCGGCAACCTTGTGGTTGAGAACCCACTGGCCCATGTGGGAATCGAACCAGAAGCCTTTGGAGTTAGGAGCACAGAGCTCCAACCACCTGAGCCACCGGGCCGACCCCTGAATCTTTTTTTTTTAAGTGAGGCCCAAATAAAGAGATTATGACTTCTGTCCACTGGCAAGGATTGTTGACTGTGGGCCAGTGGGCTTTCCTTTCGGGTGAGAGGGTGGGCAACCTGCAATTCTGATGATCTCGTTTATGGACCTTCCATTTCCTTAAAGAAGGAGGCTCCACATTTTTGCCTGGGTGGGTAGGGAGGGGGCGGAACCTCGCTGTCGAGTCTGTGCTTCAGGCAGTTCCCATCTGGACTTTTAATTAGCCCCTTTCTTTGGCTCTGCACGTCTCAGCCCTGCTCTTGAGGGTTTTGCAGAGCAGCTGGCTCCTGGGGGCCACATCCCCTCTGGGGGTGCTAACAGCTGCAGCTTCTGTGCCTTCTTGCTCACGCCCCTTTCTTTAGTCATATTCCTTATCCAGAAGGTACTAGTTGACTACTAGTTATCCTCTGATGTCCTCCCTTTCCCCTGCCATTGTCATCGTTGTTTTACCTCTTAATTTTTGTGGGAAAGGAGATAAACACACAATGCGCAAGGTCAATCTGCCATCCTTGTTAGCTTTTCTAAGCAGGAACTACGTTCTGTTTTGTATAAGTCTCTGCAAGGATTGTGCACACGGAGGGTATTCAAAAACTATTTTCTGAATAAATGAATGATGACCCTCGGGGCCGTTCTCATGTTCAGTGGAGGATGAGCTGTAAGGCTTTGGCAGGGCCGTACTTGCTTTAATAATTTATTTGCCACACGGACGAAATCTCAGTTTCTGTAATTAGTGACCGTTATGAACATGGTATAGATTCTGCTTCTACTTGAAGAACTGAGTGAGTTTCCTTACCTGTAGAAACAGAGATGATAATACCTACCCATTTTGGTAGAGATGATGAATGGGGTAAAAACAGGAAACCTATAATCCAGTAAGCATTCACCACATGTTAAGTCTTTTTGCTTTGGGGGAATTTTTTTAGTAGTACTTGCAACAGTTTATCCTAGAATAATATGTGACAGGAGTTCTTTTTATTTTACTATTTTTTTTCTTCTACTTAGGTGACAGAGAGCAGTACAACAGACAATACCTGAATGTCAGAAAGTAATTTTGCAGACGTGCTCAGGGCTGGGCTTACGGTAAAACTTAGAAGTTCCCAGTTTGGTGCAGTTAAAAACATGCTCCTGATTTCTGCTTTTCTGATCCAGGGTCCAGAGTCCTAATTGCTAGACCCTGTGAATATGTTACCCTTACATGGCGAAGGAGAATTAAGGTAGCACATGGCACTGAGGCTGCTAACCTGCTGACCTTCACATAGGAAGGTGATTCTGGATTGTTCAGTGGGCCCAATGTAATCATGGGGGTCCTTACATTGGGAAGAGGCAGTTGGGAGTGATACGACTTCAACCCACCATTGCCGGCCCTGAAGATGAAGGAGGGGCTGTGAGTCAAGGAATATGGGCAGCCTCCGAAAGCTGGAAAAAGCAAGGAAATGGGTTCTTCCCAGGAGCCTCCAGAAAGGAACGCAGCCCTGGTGATGCCCAGATTTAGCCCAGTGACACCTCTGACCTATAGAATTGTAAGATAATCAATGGATATTGTTTTAAACCACCAAATGTGTGGTAACCTGTTACAGCGACAATAGAAAACTACTACAGGAGTTCAAACCGTTTACTCTCCTTAGAGCAGTAAGATGGTAAAGGTACTTAGTTGACTTTCTTCTGAGCCAGTCTCTTAACTAGTTTGCTAACTTATCTATAGGATTGCTTCTCAGAGGGTTATAAAGATGCAGCCATTTAGAAACTAGAGATCTGCACTGTGTTAACCCTGAGTTAAACTGGAGAAGAAACTGTTACTGATTCACAGACATATTCAGTGGAGCCCAGTCTTGGGGATGGGGCAGGGCTGGGAGCAGCCTTCTTCTTGCACAGCCCAGAGCTGTGAGTTCTCCATAGGTGGCCTTTGTTGTTCTATATATGTTTATATGTTTAGTCATTAAAGACCTCTAATGATTAAGGCGGCTGGTAAAGGCCAAGTTCTCTTTGCAAACCAGGCCCCTCCCAGCCCTTGGCTGTCCACTCCGCCCTCCCTCTCTGCCGGGCTCTGCAGTCTGCTCCCACCTCCTCTAGGGTTTCAGTTGGAGATATCAGCGCTCCGTGTCCTTCAGCCCTTCAGCCGACCTTTCTGTAACTGATTTCTCCCTGAGGACCAGTGGGAGCAAAGCTCCAGCTTAATGTCAAAAGGATTGTAACCCCTGCTCCTCTGAGAACCTCCTGTACCTGTGCGCAGCAGAATCAGGAAGGATAGAGTATCAGGGCCTCCATCCTAATTAAAGTCAAGAGCAAGTTCTTCATCGGCACCGTGCCCGGGATTCTTCCTGGGCTTTGCTGAGGCAAAAGAAAAAGAAAGCAGGGTGTCACGTTCCCCGTGCCCAGGAGCCCACGGGAACCAATCGGAGGCCGCGGGAGCCCCCATTAGAGACAGGCTTGATGAACAGTAGCTCTGACCGCCATGGCGATCTCCGTGCTCTCTGCTTGCCCTGGAATCTGATGGCTACTCAGATGGTTCAGTGCACCAAACAGAAACCTCAAGAAGCTCTGGAAGGGGATGGTGGTGATGGCTCCACAACGTTATGGACGTACTTAATGCCAGTGAACTGGACACTTAAAAATGGCTTAAATGGTAAATTTTATGTGATGGGTGTTTCACTACAATTTTTTTTAAAAAAGAAGAAACTCAGTTTCTTGCTTCTAAAACCTAAGATCCATTCTTGATTCTCTCCTTTCCTCAGCCCGCACGACCCATCTATCAGGAAGTCTTGTCCTCTCTACCTCTGGAAGACTTCCGGAATCATCCTCTCCGTCGCCATCGCCACAGCCATGCCTGGTCCAGGCGGCCACCGCCCTTTGAGTACCACAGCAGTGAGCACCGAACTCCTAACTTGTCTCCTCGAGGGACCCTTCCCCTTCTGCAGCCCATTTCCCCCTCAGCAGGCAGATCATAAGTTAGCTCACAGTTTCCCCTGCTTGAAGCCTAATGGATTCCTCTGGCTCTTGGCATAAAAGTCACACTTCCTAGCTGAGCCCCAGGCCCCACGGGATCCGTCTCCGTTGGCTTCTTCAGCCCCATCCCCTGTCACTTGTTTTCATGCTTTCCATGTTCCAGCCGCCCTGGCCCTCTCTCTGCTCCTTGGACGTGCTAAGCTCTTTCCCACCTCCGGGCCTTTACTGTTGCTGTATCCTCTGCAGGTTCGTGCACACTGGCTCTTCCTGGCACTCAGACCTCAGCTTCATGTAACCTCCACGGAAAGGCCTTTTCCTTTGAAGTCTGAAGTGGCCACCCAGTCACTCCATCGCATGGCCCTGTTGCATTTTCCTGATATCCCTTATCATTCCCTAATATTGTCTTGTTTGTTTGTCTAATAATGCGTTGTCTATCTCCTCCCCCTAGAATGGAAACTCCACGAAGAGCAGGAAGTGCCCTGTGATGTCCTCACCCAGAATGGTGCCCGGCACCTAGTAGGTACACAATAAGTATGACTGAGGGAATGAGTGAAGAGGTAAAGTGCATGTCCCAAACCTCGGGAGTCTCCCTTGACTGGGTTGGATGGTGGTGCCCAAAAGACACGTCCATGTCCCAGAACCTGGGATTGTGACCTTATTTGGAAAAACTTTACAGACATAATTAAGTGAAGGATCTTGAGAGGGGGTCATCCTGGATTACCCACGGGGACCCTAAATCCATAAGACCCAGAAGAGAAGACACAGGCACAGGGAGACAGCCATGGAGACAGGCAGAGATGGGAGGGGCACTGCCACACAAAGGACGCCTGGAGCCACAAATTCTGCTGGCGCGCGTTAGCCACGTGTTCACTTTGAGGCTAAATTAACCGTAGAAACCAGGATGTGATTGTCTCCCACGTGTTTGTCACATGGCAGCACCTGAGAGCCAAGGGAAGGATGTTACTCTCCTACTTCCTGGCGTCCCCCACGGCCGTTTGCAGGGTGCTGGGCTCAGGCACTCCACAAAGGCACTGGCTGAACAGTGGGGACCAGCGAGAGGCGCGTTGCTCATGGAGGGAGGGGTCACAAAGCAGTGACGCGGGCCTTAGGACGGATCCAGGGGACTTTGCTGCCTGTGAAAGCCCTGAGTTGATGTAGGCTTGGGTGTCAGCTTAGCCTTGTCCACACTGATTTGCAGTCCCTCAAACCCAGCCTTGAGCTCCTGTTCCCTCAGTCACCCCTGAGCTTGACCTGTGGAAAGGGGTCTGAAGCCTTGTCCCCTGCCTGGTACTTCTAGGCCTGTCACAGGACTGAGTGGTGGGAGGGGAGCTGCCAGGGCGGTGGCCGTTAAGGGGCTTTGCTCTCAGTTCCTCATGTGCCCCATCTCTTGGTTCACACCACATCTGGTGGCTTTCACTGGGGCCTTCTCAGGCAAAGGAGGAAGGGACGGTGGTTGAGAAAAGGGGAAAACATAGCACACAAGAAAACACGAGAAACAGCAGGCCTGGGGAAAAAGCAAGGAGTTCAGAGTTGGTTAATCAGTAAAAACTGCTTCTGGACAAAGACTGTGCCCTGGCCTTTTGCTCACCAAAGGGAGAGACAACCCCCAAGTCCGTCTGTAGGAACCGGCAGCTGTATTAGGGAATGGCGAACACGTACTTGTCTTTTCTAAGGCCACACCTCTGTTTTTCTTTCCTTGTTTGACTGTGGGTTTTTCCATTTTACCTTTCTTGCCCAGCCTTCTCTGGGGAACTTTGCAACAGTCCTTCCCCCCTTGCTAGAGAGAAGAGACTCTATAAATATTCCACGAGGTACACAGGACCCCCGCCCCACAGAAGGCAACAGGACACCACCCCCTCCTCCCACCTGTGCCTGTTAGTAGGGTCAGGGCAGGGACAATGACCTTCCTACATTGGGTCAGTGAAGGGCACATGTGGCCAAGCGGACAGCATCCGGGGCAGAGACAGCAGGAGGTCTCTCTTGCCATTTCTCTCTGCTGCCTCTTAGCAATTTTTTTTTTCTTTCCATTTTCTTTCCAAAAGCAGCAAGGGGCAAAAATTCATGTAGAACAAGAAATGAAGATAAAGAAAGGAAAAGAGCAGAGAGATAGAAAGGTGATGCTCCTGGTAGGAATATGAGGCTTACCTGAAGATCAGGTAACAAAGTCAGTACGATGGTTTAGAGAGAGTTTATCTCTACGTCATGTAAGGAAGATCCATTCAGGAAGCAAATTAGGGGTGCGAGTACCATCTATAGAGTCAAGACTAGGTTGGACACCTTCCTTAGGGGTAGATTTTCTCAACCTCAGGCTCTGGAGATTGACAATGGCCACCGAAGAAAACGGACTTGAAAGGAAAGAGGCCTCCACTTGCCCCAAAGTTACAATCTGAGAAGTGAGGGAGAATATGTGTGATTGGGAACACACACACACACACACACACACACACACACACACACTAGCTTTGGCTTAGAATGACTCTCTGGGCCTTGGCTTATCTTAGGAGCTTCCGAGTGGGTCATGATGGGGCAGAGACAGGATGGGACAGCGACATTGGAAGGAGTGGCCTTTGTGTGGCAGCACTGGACTAGCCCTGGGGTAAATTTTTAAAAATCATTTTGTTGTCCAATAAAACACAAGTACACACACAACAAAATAAACTTTAAAATAAAATAAAGCACAGGGACAGAAAACCACATAAACAAATGTATGGCTTTAATAAACTATTGTAAGAGGAACATCTTATGACCACTAGCCAGATCTAAAAGTAGAACTTGTACCCCAAAGTCCTTCCTGTGCCCCCCGCCCAATTAAGCCCCTCCCTCCCCCAGCAGTAGCTCCCCAACCCTGACTTTTATAGGAATCACAAACATAAACATTTTATCACCCAGGTGTGTGCACTAGACACTACAGTTTACTTAATCTTGTTCATTTTTTCATCAGATGTGTCTTCTCAGCCTCTAATTTCTGGATTTCCCCCCAGATCCTTCCCTTCCCTACAGTTTCTCTGTGGCAGACCTGAAGAGTTTCCCACAGCCTGGATTTTGCCAGTTGCACTCTCCCAGTGCTGGGAAAGCCCTTGGCTGCTACTTGCGGGGACGGCCGGTATAAATGTGGAGACCTTTGGGCAGGGACCTGAGTGTTGTCCCAGCTCCGACACTAACTGGGAACCGATCTGGTTCAGCCAGGGCGAGTGGTTGGTTAGTGGTGCAGCGGTTACAAGGACATGGGCCACGGAGTCCATCAGAGCAGCAGTCCACTCCTGATTCCTGGTTCCAGAACTTAGGACTCTCTGGGTCTGTTTCCTCATCTATATAAAGGACGTGCTATTCATAGCACAGGGTCATTGTAAGGATTCAATGGGGAAAATTCCTTGTGCTGCTTCTGATCCAGAATAGGTATTTTTCTGCTGCTATTGTTATTATTTACTTATTACGAAAATCGCTTTGGGCAGATGGTTTACCTCTGCGAACTTCAGGTTGGTCGTCCAAAGAATCAGTGCTTTTTTGTGTTGCATAGTCAAAAATACATGCCTTTAAAAATACATCTTAATAAGTTGAATTAATGTGTCTCCTTTTCTTCCTACAAAGCTTCTCCTCTATTTGCTTTGGCATTTGAACATGTTTCAGATGAGTGAGTCAGCTGAGAGGAGATTGGTAATTTGCTTGAGCCAGACGTGTGTCAGCCTTCCTCCAGGCGGAACGGGACTCATCTCACACCTCGCCAAGAACTGGCTGAAATAACCTTAAAACATGCCCCGTCTTCCCCATGGGTCTGTTTTGAGACTCAGACAAATTGATCACGGTTCTTCACGTCTCTTTGGAAGTGAAAGCACTGGCTACGGGAGAGTGCTGCTTTTCTCCATTGCATTCTCACAGGCCTGTCCTCCCACCTGGCTGGCAGCTGTGCTGGGACAGAACCCACGTCCTGACCGCCAGCCCAGGGTACAACACATCTGGTAGAGGACCTAGCTATGTCTCATGTCTTGCAACCCCTTCAATTAAAAACTATTTAAACTACCGTATTTCCCCGTAAATAAGGCCTAGCAGGACCATCAGCTCTAATGCGTCTTTTGGAGCAAAAATTAATATAAAACCCAGTCTTATATTACATTATATTATATAAGACCCAGTCTTATAGTAAAATAAGACTGGGTCTTATATTAATTTTTGCTCCAAAAGACGCATTAGAGCTGATGGTCTGGCTAGGTCTTATTTTCGGGGAAACATGGTATAGTCTAGCGAGAGGAAACCCTGCCACCATCTACTGTCAATGTCGAGGGAAGAACGGCTGGCAAGCTGAGGGGAGCTTGTAGGAGCAGATGGAGGCTGGGGCTGATCAGGCTAAGGGAAGGAGGCAAAGTGATTGCAAGGAATTGCAAAGACGTCCTCCTGGCAAGAGGTGGTAAGAGTTCGGATTCAGAAGTAGCAGAGCAAAGGGGACCAATATGAGAAATTATATTTGTCTTTTGTTAAATTTCACTTTCTGTTTTGGGAACTCTCAGATTCACAGACAAGTAGAGAGAATAAACTGTGTAATGACCCCCCCCCCCATATATTCAGCACCCCTATTCGTCAGTTATCGACATTTTGCACTTAAGAGGTTGTAGAAGGTAAGATTGAGAGGACTTGGTGATTGATTAGATGGTGGAGGTGAGAGAACAGTGATGAAGGGAGGAGAGCTAACGGGAAAGAAGTATCCAGAGTGACCCTGGGCCTCTGGCCTGGGTTGCGTGGATAATGCAGGAAGCTGAGCAGGTCTGGAGGACAACGAGCTGGGTAACAGACTCTCTGGAGTGTGGGGGCTGTGCGGATATCACAGGCTACCTACTAAATGAATAAGCAAAGGACTCAGGTAGTGGGGTCCACCCAGGGCCCTCCAAGCCTCCTGCAAGACTGGCCCAGCCTGTGAGCTGAGCCAGAGGAAGCTGGTGGAGCACCTGGTTTGTCTCCCCTCTAGCCTTTATATGTTGGTTTTGCCCCTTGAGGATTTCTGAAACTGAAAAATAACCACCCAGCTTTCCACCACCCCCACCCCAAAAAAGAGAGTCTTGGCAGATGAACAGAAGGATGCCAGAGAGTGTTCTAGAAAGAATGGATGATGTAACAAGGGTGACAGTTCCACCTTGTGGGGAGCTACCCAGGCTCTGCTCCAGGGGTGGCCTTGCTGGACGTAGAATCCAGCTCTGTCTACCTCCCAGCAATCCACATTCTTACTCTGCTGGGAATATACTTACGGTGGGAGGTATAGGGCACGAGAAGTTTCCCAAGACAGGTCACGCTGACCTACAGATGGAGGTGGGAGCAGCCCCCCTCCATATCCCGGACGAGCAACTGCCCGCCTCATTTTATGTCAGGATGACACTAACTGGTCGCCTTGGAGTGCAGCGGTTCCTGCTTCTCCTCACTGGTTGTCACCAGCGATGTCATCACCCTGGTTGGCTGATCGTCATAATACTAACGTGACTCTTCCTTATCACAGTTCTCGTAATTATGGGCAACGCCAAGGGTGCTCTTTGGGTCTGGTTTTATAACCCCTTGGGGTGTAAATAACTCTGAGATAGAGACCTGAGTCACTTAACGTGAGCTCATTACCCAAGAAGCCCTTTGTCATTCTGGCCAATCCTGCGCTGTTGGCCTTCTCTCCTTTGCCTTCTAGCCAAAAAGCAAAACAAACAAGTCACTCTCTATTACATTTCTACCAGCCGTCTAACCAGCTCACAGTCTTCAAAGAAGCCTCTCTTTACACAGTAATTTCTCTCATGATAATTTGAACTCCGAGTAGGTGCTGCTTTGAGAAACCTGTTGCACTAGATTTGTATCCATCGTCACCTTGTCATTTGGCACTTTCAGTGCTGTGTCATTTCCCCCGTTGGATTCAGAGCTCCTTGGGGACTTGCTTCTTTTCCTCCCCTCAGAGACAGGTGTGTAGTGTTCACCAAATCTAATCCATTTCCAGGGCCTTCGGTGGAGTTTTGGTCTCGGCAGCCTCCTGCCCAAAAGACTGAGATGGGAGACTGAGATGGTAGCAGAATTGCCCCCATGCAGCCTGGGATGTTTTGAACTGACTTCAGTTGCCTGGATACTTTGGAGCTCTTGAAAGTGGCCCAGAGGGCACATTCGGGGCTCGGATCTTCTGGCCCCAGGGTGAACCTGTTCTGAAAGTCACGTTTTCATTTCTAAAACTTGTAATATTTAAGAACTTCGGTCTCTTCCCCACCCTGCCCAGAAAGCAGTGGGTTTGTAGGGGGCAGGTGGAGGTGTGAAGGGAAGGTCATCCACCTCTTCACACTCTTGCTACTGAGCTTAGTCTTTTGGCTTTGAGAATAGGTGTTCTGTGTTTCTGTCACTGCCCGCGGTAAGCTGCCCAGCCTTGGTTCTTTGCGACAGCCCCTGTGCCATGACTGTGGCTGCTTCTCTGTCCAACACTGGCCATTCCTCTCTATAGGACCAACATGCAAATGCTGCCTCTCTGGGGGACATGGTTCTCAGTTCTTCAGAGCCCTGAGGGGCCTGCCTCGGGACAGTCCCCTGGGAGACCGTCAGCTGGGGCCCAGCCTCCCCAGCTGGGCTCTGCTTCTCAAAGTCACTGGGCTGAAGGACCAAGTTGTCCTTTACTGCCACTGTCACAGAACAATCTGTGAAATACATTAGAAATTACTACTGAAAAGGAGAAAATATGCCCCTTTGGCATAAGGATTAGTTTGAGCTAAAGACACTTAAAAACTAAGCAAGTGTGAGAAGGGCTCTCTGACCCTCCCTTTTTTCTTCCTAAAAGCAAGAGAGAAAACCCCCAGATGGAAGATGTCTTCCCTACACCAGGAGGAAAGTAACATCCTTATCGTCAAGGACAGGAAGCTGAAGCCGAGAGAATGCTATACACACAGACCATGTAAAAACGATTTTTATCTTCCTTCAGCCTTGCAGACATTTTAGTTACTTTTCTATAATTGCCTTTCTTTGTTCAGCCTTGTCTGCAAACATTTGGGTTTTGTCACATCTTGGGGTCTTCATTCCTTACGAGGGCTGCCGTGTTACCTAAAACTTATATTAAATAAATGTGTATGTGTTTCTCCCGTCGATCTGTCTAAAGTCAGTATAATTCTCAGGCCCAGCCAAAGCCCCGAAGAGGACAGAGGTAAAATTTGCCTCCACTACTCTAGGAAAATGAAATTTTTAAAAAGACTTATGAAAACACAAGTCCTGTTTTCATCATTAGACTCAACAGCCAGAAAATTATTCTCTGATTGCTATGAAACTTTCTAAAACATTTCTCTTAACTTCCACACATGTTTCTTCTTCGACGGGTGGCTCCCAGTCCGTGGACCAATCCCAGTGCCTAGACTGCAGTTTGCGTAGCACTGGCCTCGCCTACCTTGATGTAATTTGCTATGTTTTAATAAAATGCATTTCTTTACTATTTTAAGCCATGTCATAATCAGTTTATAATCTAAAATGATACTTCTCCTTTCCCAATTTTCTCCGCCTCTCCCCTGGCCCACCTCCACTTCTTCCTCTTCTCCTCCTCTGTCCTCCTTTTCTTGTTCCAGAATCCCAATAGCCAACCAACTGGATAGTTTGACCTTTTTTATGAGTGAATTTATCTCTGTGTGTTGCAACGTCTCCGTCTTTGGGAGAACTGGTGGGAACAGAGCCAAGAGCTCGCGAGGGATAGGAGCAGTGCCTCAGGTCGTATCTTGGGGGAGAGATGGTTGTAACAACCGCTAATGTGGCAGGAGGAGAGATAAGAGAGAGTAATTTGTTAAGCAGCAGTAACGTATGTTCCGAGCTTCCATTCTAGGGAAGTTCCAGCCCTGGGAGCCTCTAGCTTTGCTCCGTCTGGCACGGTTTGGGTGCCCACTACCCCAGAAGCTGTCCCACCTTCTTTCACTCTTTCCAGTAGCCCACATACCCTGTGGGTTCCAGTTCTGGTTCCGTGGCTTTTCAGCTGTCTCTTTCCCAGTGACCCAGCCTGTGGGCTCATCCATGTGGCCTTCAGTTTCCTAATCACCAGAGTGAGGCTACTATCTGCCCTGCTGATGTCCCAGGGTTGCCAGATACTGCATTCTGTTCCTCATTCTTTCTTCCGATGCCCACTCAATGGCCTGTGGTAGGCAGACCTACTACAAAGATAAAACTCAAAGATAAGAGTTGTCTAAAGTTCATTGAGGAAACCGACTTAGGGCATGTATCACATTTATTATGAAATCATACGAAGTGGGGCCGCCTCGTTGGCTGCTGGGGGAGTTTGGGGGTTGGGAGTCAGCTGGGGCAGGACTCACAGTGGGCAGGGTGTCTGAACCACGCTCACGGGTTAGGGGAGAGGGTTGCACAAATGGGATCCGGGCTGTGCAAGAGGAGGAGAGCAGGCAGGCGCAGACTTGCCCAAGTTCAGAGTGGCTGGAGCCGTGGGTGCCTAAGGGGGACAAGCAGGTGAAGATTCTGGAAGAAGAGGCCAAAGCCTGGCTTGGGCAGCTTGACCCCAGCTCCCGCCATGCTCATGACACTCCTGCAGTAGAATTCCCTGCCTGTTGGTCTCCCTAACTCCTTTCTTGTTTCCTAAAAACCCTCCCTCAGTAGCCAAAGCATTCCTTTCAGAACATAGCTCTCAGATTTGTCACCACCCAGCTTCACCCCCTTCACTGGTTTTCTGTTTTCAGCTAAAGGTAACTTTAGCTGTGAGCTCCAGAGAAACTTCTGCCCCTCCCTTAACTACCTAACAGAACTTGAATTAGGGGCCTTGCCTTTGGGGCCTTGCCCATAATAAGAGGTTATCAGAGATGGCCTCTTTTGATCTATCTGTAGGGAAGGGCAAACTTCATTTACTAAATGTCTGTTCTTATCCTGCAATGACCCTTTGAAGCCCCCAAGGCACCTTACCTCCTCCCTAGCTCAGAATGTCTTATGTACCTCAATCCCCCTTTCTATTTCTGAACCTCTCATGCATGCTCTGACGTGTGCAGGGTTCCCGTATGCGTGTGTGCATTAAATTGGGTAACTTTCTCTTGCTGATCTGTCTCGTGTCTATTTGATTATTAGACCAGCTGGGAGAACCTTGAGGGTAGAGAAAAGTTTCTTCCTCCCCTATAACGGCACCCAGTTAGGAGTCAGAAATTCTGCCCTGGAGCTCAGAAAGATCTCAAAGATAGACCAGCGCTTAGTTCTTCTGCATTTAGGTGGTAACCGATGCCCCAAACGTGACTGAGTTGTCTAGGGACAGTGTACCCAGATTAAGCAAGAGCCTCGCTAAGGTGGGTTGGGCTCAGAAATAGAATTGTGTATCGAGGATTTAGGCAGCGACCAGCAGAGAGGAAGGAGGGACAGGCAAGGAAGGAGTTTGAAACTGAGCACAGCGAATGCTACCGGTACTGGCAGTGTAGAGTGCCAAACGATGGGCCGGGCTTTGCTCTTGGGGGGCACCTGAGAGAAAGGAATTTGGGTGGCTCCGTAGGGCCCACATCCCATCTGCAATGAGTAGAGACAATAGGAGACCAAAGCAGGCTGTTGTTTCAAGCAGCTTGGCTGCTGAGCGGTTCTCCACCTTCTCCCCTGTTCTGCACTTGATCTACCTCGCACTGTCATCAGGAGCAGTGTTCACCACAGGGTGACTGTCAACTAACGTCACCTTCCTCCCATCCCGTTTTAAGAAACGTTATTAAAAAAAAAAAAGGACAGAGAGCTGGTCGCTAGGAAAAGGATGCTGTATCCAGAGGGAATATCGTGTTGCCTGTAAATAGAAGAGTTTGGGTTTCTGCCCCACACAAAGGTGAAATCATGGTCAGTGCCCTTGAGGAACTTACTGTCTGTAGGGGAAGTGCCTGCAAACCCTCACAGGAATCCAAGGCAGGACGCCAGGAGGGCTGAGCCAACTCAGCTGCTGTCTGCGATGATGGCATTGAGGGAGGAGTGGCTAATTCTGACCCGAAGGGGGACTTGACAAAGGAGGAAGCCCTTAGGGAGTGGGCTGAGCTGGAGAACAGAGGAGGAAAGGCCTGGTGTAGGGGCAGGGCAGCCGTGGAGTGTCTTACTTAGAGTGTGGGGGAGGACGGGGGTGCGGCTGGAAAAGACATGTGGGGCTCCATCCTGGGGGCAGCCAATGCCAGGGGTATTCATGCTTACACTCTGCAGACAATGGGAAGCCACTGCGGGTGTTTGAGGAGAGAGTGGCGTCATCAAACTCACATCTTAGAAGATCCCTGATGGCAGTGTGCAAATTGAACTAGCTGTCAGGAGCCAAAGGAAGACTGTGGCCTCCGTGAGTGAAGGCAGAACCGGAGCTGCAGCACAGACACGTTAAAAAGAGCCAAGGAAGCAATAGTGATGGCTTCACAAGGGAGGATCACGGGTCAGCAGTCTTCAGCTGCTTCTCGTGGGCAGGAACCTTTGACCTGAAGCTGATTTGGTCTGTGCACGCTCAGTGACGTGAAGCCTGCCTTATGTGTTGAAAACATGGTTTTGTAAAATGGACAATGCTTCCCCCAGATGGTCCCTTTTCTGCCAGTCATGGTGTCTGGACTCTCCCGTGGGGCTGGTGTGTAACTGCTGAGAGGGGTGTGGTCAGAACAAACCTGTCACATCCTGTGGTTGTCTGCTGACTGCAGAAGACACCACTGACCTCAGCTCTCCTGAAGTAATAACATCGCTGTCACATGGCTTTCTCCACTCGGTGAATCTGCTGTTCCTTCTGTTTTGAAATCCGCATGTGGCAAGGCGCTGACTCACTTCCCTGAGCCTACAGAGTGCTACTGCTTCCTGGGTCAACAAACCCTGCACGCACCTCCTCTTCTCAAGTTCACCAAAAGGGATGCAAACGACTGGATTTAACACCAACGGCCTGGAATTGTAACTCCATTCTCCCACTGTTGGGAAAGGGGGTGTTTATGGACAACTACGTGATGTTTGGGGTTTTGAGATCTTTGTAGGAAAGGAAGTGTGTAAATACAAAAGGTGGTTACCTCTAATTCAGACCTTTGAGGAGAGAACCAGAATGTGCCACCCAGGTGTGGAGAAGGGTCGAATGACTGACCCTGACTAGCTTTTGTTTAGTCATTCAAGACACATTGATCACCAGACACTGTCCTAGGCTCCTGAGAAATGGTCGAGGGAAGACAGGTACGGACCCCGCCTCTTTTTCTTTTTCTAAGACTTTGTTTGTTTAGAGCAGTTTTAGGTTTACAAGAAAATGGAGGGAAAGGCACAGAGATTTCCGACAGAGTATTGCACGGCCCTCACATCCTCTGTGCTCTGCCGACTCCTCTCTCCTCCCCCCTCGCACCCCCCGCAACCCCTCACCTTTTTACTCTCTCCATAGTTTTGTCTTTTCCAGAATGTGATCTAGTTGGAATCGTGCCATATGCAGCCTTTTCAGACTGGCTTCTTTCACTTAGTAATATACATTTAAGTTTCCTCCATGTCTTTTCATGGCCTGATAGTTCATTTCTTTTTATTGTTAAGTAATATTCCATTGCCTGGATGGACCACAGTTTATCCATTCACCTGCTGAAGGGGTTGCTTCCAAGTTTTGACAACTATTAATAAAGCTGCCGTAGACATCCGTGTGCAGGTTTTTGTGTGGATGTAAGTTTTCAATAAATACCAAGGAACACAATTGCTGGATTAGACGGTAAGAGTGGATTTAGTTTAGTAAGAAACCCCCAAACTGTCTTCCAAAGCAGCTGCACCCTTTTGCATCCCCACCAGCAACGAATGAGGGTTCCTGTTGCTCCACATCCTTGCCAGCATTTGGTGGTGTCAGTGTTCTGGATTTCGGCCACTCTAATAGGCTGTTTTAATTTGCATGTTCCTGATGACATGCGGTGGAGCATCTTTTCATATGCTTATTTGCCATCTGTGTATCTGCTTTGGCGAGGTGTCTGTTAAGGTCTTTGGCCCATGATTTAATCAATATTTTGTTTTCCTGTTGAGTTTTAAGATTATTTGTATATTTTGAATAACAGCCCTTTATCAGATGTGTCTTTTGCAAATATTTTCTTCTAGTCTGTGGCCTGTCCTCTAATTCTTTAGATACTGTCTTTTGCGGAGCAGAAGTTCTTAATTTTAGTTGGGCCTTGCCTCCTCGTGGCGCTTATGTGTGCTTGGGGGACAGCATTCACTGCCTTGGACTATCCTTTTGTAATTAATTCACAATAACTAACACTTACGGAGTGCTCACTGCACACCAGTTTCTGTGCTAAACCCTTGGTCTGCGCTCCTTTTGTCACAACTCCCATTCCCCTTTCCCCTGTAAACAACCTCCTGACACATTTCATGTATATCCTTGTTTGTGGTTGGGGAATTTCAGGTTGTTGTCTTCTATGCATGTATGCTAATTTATATTTATACCAGAGATGTTTATGTAAATTAGGGTGCTGCCATTTTTCTCCCTGCACTGTGAGGGAGAGCCACCCACGTTGCCTTGTGCGTCTACCCCCCTTCTCACAGCTGTGTGGCGACCCAGAGAGTAGCCACCACGTTTAACCCGTCCATCCCCCCACTGAAGGGCCCCGGATTGCACCGTTTCCTGTCTGCACAATCAACCTGCTTTGATGACCACCCTCATGGCCCTGCATGAGAGACTTCAGGATGGATGGATGGATGGATGGATGGATGGATGGATGGATGGATGGATGGATGGACGGACAGACAGACAGACAGATAGAATCTGCAGAATGGCTACACCACCTATATATTACCACCAGTAATTGAGGGAGCTTATAACCCCCTATTCCTAAGTTACTGACATTATTCAGCTTTTCAATTTTTGCCAAGTAGGTGGAAAGTAAAGTCTTGTTGGCTTAATTTGCAGTTGCCTTATAACGAATGAATGTCTCTCCACATATTTGTTTCATCCTATAGGTTTCTTATTCTGAAAGTTACCTGTTCGTACTTTTGCCCATTTTTTCATTGGGTTTTTCTTACTGACTTGTTGATATACAGGATTTCCTGCATATTATAGATATTAGTCTCTTTTTGGCTTCAGATATTTCAAATTTTTCCCCAGTCTGTATCTGTTTGTTATATTGTGTCCTTTGTTTTAACGAAATTCTTTATTTAGAGGGATCACATAAGTTGAGTGTTACGATTGTGCTTTTGGAGTTTTATTAAGATGTCCTTCCTCACCCCATGAAGGTATTATCTTACAGATATTCTAGTAACTTCGTAGGTCATGTTTCACAGTTAGGGCTGCCATCCATCTGCACATCACCTTGGTAAACGGTGCTTATCAGGGATCCAGCTTTGTTTGTCCTTGCTCACTTTACTCACTGGATCTTCATATCGGCTCTCTGAGCTGAGGAGGAAACCGAGGGCAAAGAAGGCCACAGTGCTAGCGCTAGCGAGTGGGGGAACCCAAATCTGACTTTGTTTCTTCAAATGTCTAATCGCTGGATCATATTACAGTAATCTCTAGGGCAGAGGGTCCGTAAAGCCAGGGGCCCGGCACGTAGATCACCCACAGCAGCATTAATTACTTGGTGAACACATGAGGCCCTTGGTTCGGTCTCTTAGACTTAGTTCAATCAGGGCCACATCCAAACCTGCAGCTTCAGTAGGCAGCCCCTTCCCGTCTCTCTGAACCCTCTACCATGTGGACTCACATGCAGCCTACTCAGAAGCAACTTCTCCTCCCTCAACTTAGGACCTCCTTCCACTTCCTGTCTTAACATTTTGTGGTTATGAACTCTAACAAATCATAATTACTAACATGGAGTGAGCACTTTCTATGTGCCAGGCGATGTTCTAAGCACTTAACATATATGCACTCAATGTTCACAACAACCCTATGAGGTGGGTAAAATCATTGTACCCATTTTATAGATCATAAAATCAAGGCCAAGGTTCTCCCTGCTAGTAAATAACAGAGCAAGGATATGAACCCAGGCCAGCAGAGCATGGAGCCTGCCCATCAACAGCTGCATCATAACTGTCCCTTGTGAGGTACAGTTGGGACTCTCCCGTCCAGATCAGGTACAACTGTCAGAAACTATAAAATACAGGTAACTGAACTAGACTTTTACTCTGAGTGTTGTAACATATGCTGCCATTTGACATCCCAGCATCCAGAATCTCAGTGGCCTGGTTACCTCGCCTCCCTGCTGGTGTGAAAGGCCCTGGACATCTCTCTCTGCAAAGAAGCCCACCTCATTCTTGCTGTGTGTCAAAGGCTTGCTGTGTGTCGAAACTATTTAGTGAACATTTGGTTAAGTGTAGAGCCAGTTGCCCAGCCCAGCCAGACAGCAGGGCACTTGTCACTGTGTTTGGCAGATGCTCTTAGTCCTCTTTGTATAACGGAATCCTGGCTGGTTCTGGGGCCTTTGTTCTCCGCTCCCATGACCCATTGTTCTCAGATCCTTTGCTTTCTGCACGATCATCTTGTTTTTACCACATCTTGGTTACTGTTCATTATCTTTATGTTCCTTCCCCCACCTCTTGCCTTCAGCTTTTCTCTCTCCTCTCTACCTTTTCCTTTCTCATGTTCGATGACATCTTATCCACCTGTCCTTTCTTCGCCCTTCTTTTTCTCTACCCTTTCGTCCTGAACCCGTGTTGGAGCTGGTTCAGTATAATGTCACTTCTTCTCCTTCCCGCCCTGTCTCACCACCCCCCCCGTCTCCCCCACACTGCCTTCTGAGCCCCCCAGTCCTGCACGGAGGCTCAGCCACCAACTGTCCAGAGAACCAGACGAAGGGGCAGCCCCCTCTGGCTATGTGACAGTGGCTCTAAATTGTTCTTTGGTCAGATTCGAATGTAAGCAGCAACATAGTTCTGGCTGCTTCTGGCTGAAGTTCTGATCACTGTCTCTTCTCCAGGGAAGGGGGCACTTTCATTTCCTAGGAATAAGCTCCTTTCCTCCGCTCTTCCAGTTAACCTGTCACTTCCACTCACCCTGTTTGACCTCTAGTTGGTCCTCCCACACACACATATTTTTGAGCACTTTTAGTTATAAGACTGTCCCACCCCACTTTGTCAGAGGTTTCCTCCTTCTCTTGTTCTTGCAGGACACCTGCCCCTGACAGAGTCTCTGGAACACCTGAGTTCCTGCTCCCCGTTGCCCTGCTACGCTCCCCAGTAAAGGCTGAACAGGTACTACAGGGACACTGACATGCCACTAAAGGGGCACATGGGTTTAATTTAACGGGCGTAGACTATTTCCCAACACAAAAACTAACCTCCTTCAACAGCTAACACCGGCCCTTCCTGACCCACTCATAACTGCGAGCGCTTTTCCACCAGCACCTTCATACCTTTGCTCATTCTGTCCTTTACCCCTCAAATCTCTGACTACACCCGCCATAGCTAAAAATGCCGCCATGCCTTTCCCAGCATAAGTTCTGAGGGTCTTCCGGGACCCATATTGAGTCCCACCTCCCCTGAAGAGCCATCCCTGCTCTCTCTTCTCTGCGTCCCCGTAGCAGTCCCAACAATGCAAGGACACTCACATCCTCACGAACACTACCTGGTATTGCTAGTAATTTTTTTTTTTTAATCTGTCCATGTTTTTATCTATCTAGTAAGATTCTTTGCTCCTTCAAGGTAAAGGACCACATTTTCAGTGTTTAGAGTCTAGGTGGGCAGATGGGAAATGATGAGGAGCCTTAACAAGTAACTGAATCAGTCAGTGTGGGCTCTCAGATCCCTCCCTCCTGCTACAGTCATATGCCACTTTGCTCTATGGCTGTCCAGGTACATGTCACGGTTTCCCCTACTAGCCCCTAAGGTAATTGGAGCAAGGCATCTCCAAGAGGGTCCCATCCCATCTCCCCCTAAACCCAGCATGGTTGCAGACTGGGTGCTTGCAAAAAGTTGTTGAATTGGCTTGGAGGTCATAAGCCACAGTTCTCTGCCCAGCGACCTCCAGGGCAGCCAGAGAACAAGGATGCTGAGGCAATAGGATTAGAAGCACTTGGGCGTCCACCTGCTGGAAAATCAGTCTTTTCATTTGCAAGACCCAGAAAAGAAGGCCTACGCAGTAAACCCTGGACCACAAGAATCTTGTATCTTGGCACTGGGAACCCAGGAGGAGTTGGGTATTTGAGGCCATGATAGAATGTTGATGTTGACTGTCTTGGCGTAGAATTAACCCCTGGTCGTTTGCAGAATGTAAAAGCAGTTACGAGACTCTACAAGAGTAAGAAAAGATTTATTAAAAGTCAAAAAGGGAGAAAGAGAGTTCTGTTTGGAACTGGCAGAAGTTTTGCCAGGGCAGCCTGAGAGGGAGAGCTGCAGAGACAGAGGGGTAAGAGAGAGATGCTGGTAAATGGAGTTTAGCCAGGGCAGAGTCCAATGGGGGACAGCTGCACTGATGAGAAGGTGTGCTGGGGTTTTATACTGTTCTATGCAGGATGTAGGGTGCTTGTCAGCTCGCGGGGGTGGGGCAGTGGGGAGGGCGGTGCTGCCATTACAATTGTCTTCTCCTGGAAACTGTCCTGTTCCCATCTGTGATGGATGTCAGCTTGCAGGGGAATTGCTATTGTGGTTGGGAACCGTTCTGTTCCCATCTAGGCTGGGAGATTGTTAGGTGGTAGGGGGTGGGCCTTGCAGGTGAGAATATTTGGTTCCCACCTGTGATGGATGTAAGGTGCTTGTCAGCCTGCAGGTGCAGTGCTGGCCCGGGGAGTCAGAGCCAAGCGGTTAATGTTTAGCTCGTTCCTGTTAACCCACAAGCCTGCTCCTGTTAACTCTTTACTTGTCTCCTCATTGACCACACAGGCCAGGGCTCTTGATTCCATGAGCTTGGCATCCTTGCTTTGCTGCTGAAATTAGAGAGCTGACTGGACTCTAATTACGGGACCAGGGATTCAGGATTCGGGAATGCCAGCTGTGCCCTCCTGGGTCTCTTGTTCCTACTTTGAGAAATTGTATCACCACCAGTGGAGTAGTTGCTGACCACGTCTATTCATTTCCTATGGCTGCGGCAACAAAAGGCCACAAACTTAGGGGCTTGAAACAACACAAGTTTGTTCCCTTAGGGTTCTAAGGCCAGAAGTCTGAAATGAGTCCTACAGGGGCGAGAAAGGGCCATGTTCCTCCTGGAGACTCTAGGGGACAATCAGTTCCTTGACTTTTCTGGTCTCTAAGGGCTCCCCACGTTCCTCAACTCGTGACCACATCTCTCCAACTTCTGCTTCCATCGTCCTGTCTCCTGACTCCCAGGCCCCTCCCTCTCCCTTCTAATGACCTTTGTGATTACATTGAGCCACCCAGGTAATCCCTCCGTCTCAAAATCCTTAACTATCATATCTGCAAGGTCCCCTCTGCCATGGAAGGTAACATATTCGCAGGTCCTGGGATAAAGACCTAAACATCTACGGGGGCCGTCATTGACCTTACCGCAATGTCCCGCAGCAGGACATGCATGGCAATCTAGTTTGAATTATGAAATATTTCGAGCTTACAGGAAAGTGCAGGTCAGTATGAGGGCCGCCCATGTGAGATTCTCATCATTATCCCCTGACTTTGGAATTTAACCCTCACCTAAGATGCACGTCCCCAGGAAAGCACTGAGCCTCGAGACCCTGCTAGGAATTAGCCAAGAAGAATGGGGTGGGGATGGGGATCGGCAGGGACTTTCCAGGCAGAGGGAACAGCACTTGCAAAGGGTGGTCTGGGGGATACAGTGTGGCTAAAGCATTAGAGGGAGGTGAGAACTAGAGGGCCCTGTGTGCTGTGCTGAGTGTGGATTTTACCCTCCAAGTGATGGGGCAGTCAGCCTGAAGTAGGAAAGAGGTCAATAAGCCTACGAGGGAGTGTGGCCTGGTCACGTCTTGGCTGGTGTGACCCTTTGGAGGTTGTACAGCCTTTTTGTTCCTGTTTCCTCATCTGTATAAACCGACAGACTACTTCTTAGACTTGCTGAGAGAACTGAATGAGACACGGTATGTAGAACTTGCCTGGACACTAAAAGCAGAGTCACTCAGACACAATGATACTCCTGTGTGTTGTTGTTGCCATTGAAGGCATTCACCCTGGAAGAGGGGAGAGTGCAGGGTGCGGGGGGGACAGGATTTGTAGCCTCAGGGGGCTGTGGGCAGACCCTTTCTTGGCAGGCTGTACAGAAGGTTCCAGGAAAGCCGGAGGCATGGTGGGTGGTGGGAACTTCCCAGCAGCTCAGCCTCCTGGGAAGCTAGAAAGAAAACTTGAACAATGCTTTCCCAGAGGCCAGGACTCCCAGGTTTCTGGCACCTCCTCCCACCCAGCATACCGCGTAGCTTGGCCCCACCTCACTGCCCCAGTAGCAGGGAGCCGGCTGGAGGGAGCTGGCTGCAGATCTGTCGGTATAAGAACTTAGATTTTTTTTCCTTGTTCTGCATTGCTCAAGACACTGGCTCTGACTCATCTTTGTTGTCCCCCCCCGCCCCCCCACTTCCCACAGCACCTGGCTGCTCAGGAAGCCATGTGACTTTGAGCTGCTCTCAGCCCTCCAGGGACTCAGAATTCCATTTCCAAGGACCTGTTAAGTCAGAAGCTCCCAGAATGGCACTTTCTAACTGCTGAATGTGGGCCCCTCACCGCCCAGGATTACTTATGTTTCTGAGAGGAGACTCAGACACCTGGGGCTGGGGGCAGCCAGTGCCCTGTGAACACAGAGCGTTCCATTGACTTTGGTGGAACAGCTTCAGTAATTTGCAGGCAACAGTCCCTCACCCACCTGCATGGTCCAACAAACGAAACATTCTTGAACAAAATAGGAAAAGAAGTCGATTTGTGGCACACATAAATAAAAAGAAAATGAAAAGCACGTCCTTATCTAAAAATCCCCCTTTTCCCACTGCTGGCCCCGGGCAGAAGGCTCTTACGGTCCAACAATCCAACCATGGTTTTCCTTCAGGGTGGGTGTGGCTTCCAGCGGACAGTCTTCCGCTCAGCTACTCACCCCCAACCCGAGAGGAGAACCAGAGAAATGGGGTTGGGTCTCCAAGAGCCATCTTGAGCAGGTAGATGTCAGTTCAGCCCTGTGACCCACCTATTCCCAGGGCTAGCCCCCCTCTCCCCCGACAGTTTCCCACCATTAGGAGAGAACCTGATTTTCACTGCTGTTCCCTCCAAGCCAGGGTCTTAAACACTGTGTGATCCTTTCCCACTCCTGCCCCCACATGAGGCACAGTGGTGAGATCACAGGCTCTTGAGTCAGACGTGGGTTCAAGTTTCAGCTCTACCACTTACTGTATGGCCTTGAGCAAGTGGCATAATCTGAGTGCCAAATGGGCTTTTTGAGAGGAATACATGAGATAAAGCATGCATCGCATTTAGCACAGAATCCGGTGTGGAGGAAGCAAATATTGTCATCATGAACCTTTTAAGTTTTTATTTGAAAAATTATCTACAGTAAAATTGACCTTTTTTGTGTACAATTCTTTTCATTTAGCGCTACGTATAGAGTCACGTAGCTGTCACCATAATCAGGACACACAACAGTTCTGTTGTTGCCCCCAAACGCCCTCCTGTTATCCCGTTCCCTTCCCCACTCATAACCCCTGGCAGCCACTAATCTGTTCTCCCTCAGGGATGAACATACACGTGGAAGCTTTGAGACCGGCTTCTTTCCGTCGGTTGTTGTGTGTATCTACAGGTCCTTTTCACCGCCCAGGAGTATACACCTGCTGAAAACTGCTTTCTCTTTCTTCATCCCAAACAGCTGTCCCAGTCTGACAAACACAGATAGACCCGACAAGGTCTTGCCCTGGAAGTCGCTTTCCCTGGGGAAGCTGGTAGCCCCCATGTTTTGTCAGGTACTCTTCCTATGAATCCCCCATAAGCCCTTCTGAAAGAAAAGAGACTTCAAGTCCAATTGTATGGTTTGAAGGAGAGAAAAAATCTTTGGTCCACTGGGTGGTAGCAGGCAGAAGACCCCAAGGGCTGACAGAGGACATCGGGGACCATCACTCTGAGCCTGAACCCCCTTGTCATTCATGACCTCAATTTGCAGCCAACCGGCCAGGCAGAGCCAGGCAGCCAGTTCTCCCATTTCCCCCCCACACACACACCAGTCATGGGAGAGAAAAGGCTGGTCCCTTTGGGTGGGGAGGATTTCAGCGAGGGAGTGATTGAGCAGAGAGAGGCCATTGGTGGCCCTGAATAACATCTTTCTTTGCACTGTTTTCTTTCTCCAGATTGGTTTGGAGGCGCAGCCCAGATGTGGCCTTGACTCTTGTTCAAAATTATTATTGATGGGCACGTCCTTTCTTAGCACTGTTAGAGAAGACATTACTGGCCTCCGTGTTGTCCTGGGAATGTCTTTTTTGCCTTTTGTCTGTCCTGTCCATTCCTGGGTGTCCTATGGCTGGGTCCTAGAAAGAGAGACAGAGAAAGATTGGTTCTTTGCTTTCTACGTGCAAAATCCATGGCCAGGCCTCAGAGTCTTTCTAATGCCTCCCAGACCCTCAGGGGATACACCACAGCAGTGACACTGACGAAAAGCCCAGTTCTGTTGTCCGCTGGGGGCTTGTGAGCTTTGGCTCAGGGGAAATAAGCTTGTTCCAGATTGCAAAGCAATGCTGGCTGTGGGGATGGGCTATGGCCAGCTGGTCTGGGTGTGCCCACTAGTGCTGAAATCTAACTTTCACTTCCTCTGGAAATCCCACGCACTGGACCTCTGAGGCTTCTGCAATATGTGTTTGTCCCAATTCTCCTGGGGGTTTTGGCCCTGGGTTTTCTGAGCAGTGGTCAACTTGAGTAAGAGTACACACAAAGAGCTTTCCAACCCAAGAGCTCAAAGGTTACAATCCTGACAAAGCTAACACCCAGAAACGCAAAACACTGAGACCAGATGAGTGAGTTAGAAAACATGGACCCTCCTCTGGACTTGGCAGCTGGGAGATTCGAGTGGCATCATAGTTTCTAATCCCAGCTCTGTCTACAGCCCGGAGACCTTGGGCAGGCCCGCGGCTGGGTCCTCCAGGGTCTGTTGCATGCACTCTGAGTCACTTCATAGGGGCCAGCTCCGTGCAAGCCCCTGTTAGAGACACTGAGGGAAAGATGGGGTGGTGCTTGTGTGCCAGAGGCACGTGGAGACCAGGCCCACACCCCAGACAGGATAGAATAAGAAGAGGACATGGATATAGTTGGGATCAGTAAGCACCGTAGGAATCAAAGGGTGTGTGGTGGATGTTACAGGAGGACTTTCAGAGGAATGGGAAGGGCCCTTGGAGGCAGGGGACATGGCAGAGCCAAAGGCTCCTCATGGGAGGGCTGTGGTTCATTCTGGGGCAGTCGGGGACAAGGTTGGAGGCTGTAGGAGACATTAAGATGCCCCACCCAGATCCCCGTCACCAAGAGGGGCACCCACTCCCCCACAGCTGTACCCTTCTCCAGAGAACTGCCTTTGGCTGACACGAGCCACGTGGTCATTACAGCCACGGGGAGCGGGGGGGGGGGGGTGACCTGCAGCCTGTAACACTGTGCTACAGGGTGGCAAAGGCCCACCCCTTTCGTCAAGGTGGGACAGCTCTGTGGTGCCATTCTCACTCCCGCGCTCCCATTGGATCAGGCTGAGGTCAGACTTGAGCTGAAAACAGCTTATCTTGGCTTCTTCACCTGCCCCATCCAGCTTTTTCCTCCTTCCTTGCCAGTTTTCCCTCAATTTATTGAGAGTTCTCCCTCAATTTATCATTTGCATAAAAAGAAACCCCATTTTAGATTCTGCCTCTAAGGAGCTCAGTCCAACCCGGCACAGGGCAGAGCTAAAGAGTCCTTGGGAGGTAGAAGAACTTGGAGCGTGAGTGCACCCCAAATGGAAGGAAACCTGGCTCCTTCAACCTGTTCCCACCTGTGTCACTGACTTTTAAAGTTCAGCAACTCAAAGGGGCTCACCCCACTTTTTCCAGCATGGAGCTCCCGGGTTCCAGCCCCACACAGACCAAGAAGAATTTCCAAGTGTTTGGATTTAGGTAAAGAACAGTGGCAACACCTCTGTTGGGGACGGTCCATCGGCCTGGCCCCGCCTCAGGGGTAAAGGTGCTTAAAGGGACAGAGATTGGTGGGATGCCCCGTTCTTCACGTGATCAGTCCTCAGGAGGCATATGAAGAGAGAAGCTGATGGAAGGAAAAGGCCATCTCCTCCCTTCTGTGTCCGCTTCTCTCTCCAATCCATCTTCCCTTCTCCGTCCAAGCCAAGGACCACCCACCCATTCAGCAGATACTGACTGAACACCCAGCAGCTGCCAGTCACTCGGTTCACATTCTAGCCAGTGGAAACTGGAAAAGGGAAGTAAGTGTACTAAATAGAAATCGTATTAACTACTACTAAGAAAAAAACAGTAATGGCTTAGAGAGAGACTGAGTCATAGGGGAATGAGCCATTTTGGGGAGGGGTCAGGGAAGGCCTCTAGGAGCTGACACTTGAGCTGAACTGTCAGTGCTAAGAAGAGGCCAGTCTGGCAAAGATTTGGGGAAAGAGCATCCAGACAGAAGGAACAGCACACATGGAAGCCCTGAGGTGCATCGAATATGCCAGAACCAGGAGATCCAGGGAGCTCTCTGGGGAATCTCTTGGGATCGTTGCCACTTTCACCTGCTTCCTTGCAGGGAGGAGCACGGAAGCAGGAAGCCTGACACACCTGCATGAAGTTTACCCATTTACATCGAGTGCCATTGTGACAAAGCAGAACTCTGCTGGGGTCCCGTCTCCTCTTATAGGCGGTAAGCTAGGTTTTCAACAGGAGCTCAAAGCTTTCAGAAGGACAGAGACAGCCTCGTGCTCTCCTTTTCCTGTCTCGTGGAGCCAGATGTGCTGGTCACGCTGCACAGACTGCTGACTCCCGCGTGCCCAGGACGGGGATGATGACACTTCCTGTCCAGGTGCAAAGGCTTCAGTTTGCTTCTCTTTGGACACAGAAATGTTTTGAAGACTTGCAAACCCAAACAATCTTTTCGGCAAAGTAGGCCCAAAACACCTCTTAGAGCCGAGGGACAGGGGCCTTGATCTCCTCTCCCAGGAGATGTGGAGCCAGATGAGGCACTGACGACCCTGCCAGCAGCTCCCCGCCAAGGCCATCCCCGCCCCGGGGCACCCAATGGCTCAGGCCCTCCCAAAGCCGGCTACCGTTCTCCATTGGTCTCTGAGCTGCTGGTCCCTGACTGGGCCCACCGCCCAGTTTATTTAACTTCATTGGTCAGGAAAATGCCAGGGTCTCAGGGGTAGGACTGATGAGCTTAGGAACTTTGTGTCCCAGTGTCACCTCTCCTTCCGTCAGCTAACGCACCTGAGTTGACTCCAGACACCAGGACTGGGAGAGTCAATCCCCATAAGCTTGGTTTTCTCTATGAAAATAATCATCATAATTACCTGGAAGGGAAGGAAGAATCATTCAGACCCCTCCAAGGTGCAGGGTGAGGTCTGGTTGGTTTCATCATTTCGTGGAGGTTTTTGATTATTTCTCTTTAGGATCCTTCAAAAGCCATTCTCTGCCAGCCCCCACGGGCAACACAAAGAGAGGCCCAGACCCCACGCCAGGGAGATGGCTGTCCCTCTGTTCTCTGTACCATTCTGGTAGGCAAGAGAGTAAGGCTGGTGAGGGCACCAGGACAGAGAGGAAAGCATGCTACATGGGACAAAGGCAGAGGAAGTGGCTACTGAGATGGAGAGAGTGGGAGTGGGAAGGCGTGATAAGCAGAGGGCCCTCAGATGACAAGGGTGTGACTTCCCAGGTTTCAAGAAATGGGCAGAGGTCACTTCATTCTAAGAAGGAACAGCCCAATTCTGCTGCAACTCAGCAGAGGAACAGGCTACCTCAGGTGGCTGGACCCCAACCCCACCCCTGCTGAGCCTCTGGTTCTCCTGACCCGAGGGGACAGTCCAGGAGAGCAGGTGAGCGTCGCCAACCCAGGGCAGGCTGGACTGGAACCAGATAACCTGGGCAACTCCTCCCTCCGCACACACCTCAGGGGCCAGACACACTCCCTCAGCATAGCCAGCATCCCGTGAAAGTAAGTCTGAACGAGGTGGGGTGTAAGCAGTACGATCCACACCGGCCACTGTCCTTGACCTCAACCAAACACTCCCAGCACTGAGAATCACTGGACACCATGATCTCTAGGGTCACTTTAACTCTTAAACAACATCTGATTCTGTGAAACTGGGGCTTCCAGGTCACCTGGGAAACTGCGGGAGGAACGGGTCAGAGCTGCTAAGCTGCGAATGGCTGTTTGCCAGTGGGGAACAGTGGTTGCAAAACCCAGGCCATATGAACAATACTTTGTGGGGCATTGGACTGTAGGTCTATTATACAGTGTGTATACCTTCGCCTTGCCTCACAGCAAGCCTGCGTAGAGCAGGTACGATATCATGCAGGTGTCCCGAGAGGGGAGTGAGATGGGCCCCCACTTCCTGTGGCTCTTACCCTCCTCTGGACCTTCCGGGCCTGCTTTGTAGGTGCTGGAGGGCAGTGGAAGCTGCGACTCTCCCAGAAGACTGCCCCCCATCCCCAGGGCCCATGGTGGAGGCAGACCAGTTCATTGAAAACCAAAGATCAATCTGAAACAAACCTGTCCAATAAATTCCCCCTCGAGACCCAAGCTGGACATGATCCAACGTCAAGCCTGTCTTTTAGAAAGTGTTTTGTGTTGCTTTACTCATCCATTTAAAGAACAATAGCTTAACATATCATGAAAGCTTTGTCCCCTGCATTCCACTCCTCTAGTCCTCCCTCGGGCCAGAACTCGTATTTCCAGCCAGTAGAGTTTCGACCGGGACATTGATTTACTGAAACAGATGTGTTGACCACTGCTCAGAAAACCAGGCCCACACCTCTTTCTAGGACACTTTCAGCTCTCAGAGCTGCTGCTCTTCTCACCCCAGAAGAGGCAAGAACAATGTATTGACTCTCTTCCCCACAGCATGCAGGATGCTGTTTGCTGTGGAGAAGTCAATATTGATGAGATGAGGGGGTGGGTTGGTGGGTGATAAATGGTTGTTCTGTCTTCGTATGAAGAAATGACCCTTCAAGGGTCGCCATTAGCCAGGCATTTGATTCTCCCCAGGCCCCAGCCCTGGTTGTGAGCACAGAATGTTTGGTCCCAGCAATCCCTCCTCCAGGGGCAAACGAGGGGCCTCCTGCTGCCAGAGAGCCCTCCTCTCAGAAACACCTCCTTATCCATAGGGTGTGGAGGCCTATGAATCTGGCCCCCACAGATCTCCCTCTCAAGAGCGTCTGTCTCCAAATCTTGACCTCTGAGCCTGGAGCAAAGGGCTTTGTTGTCAGGTGGGAGCCTTCCCCAGGGAGGGTCCTGAGCAGGGGTGAGTGAAATGAAGTGACTCCTCTGGAAAACAGTACAAAATCCAGAAATAGCCCCATTGCCTATGGAAAGGTGTCTACGACAAAGGCAACATCAAACATTGTGGGGAAAGAATGGTGATTTAACAGTTAGTGTTAGGATAATTGGAGAGCCCTGTGGAAGCAGAAACAATGGTGCATTCATTTTGTGTACCAGGATACATTACAGAGGAACTGGAGTTACAGTTAAGTGTAGAAATGAAACCATCCAAGAACTAAAGGGAAACACGGGTAAATTTTTCTCTAATTTTGGAATGGGGAAAGCTTTCCTAATTCTGACTCAACATCCAGAAATAATAAGGGGAAAGATTAATAAATTTCAAGGAATTTAACTTTTGTATGGCCAAAAAACAAAATTCATTTAAATAAATAAAAAATAAAATAAAAAAGACAGATGACAAACTGGTAAAAATAGATTCAAATCTATATCACAGACCGAGTGCTAATATCCTTAAACTATAAAGAGCTTCTAATGTAAAAGACCAACAACCTGTGAGAAAAATGCTCTACAAATATGAACAGTTTACAGAAAAAGAAAGGCAAATGTTTCAAAACCATATGAAAAGATGCTCAGCCTCATTGACTTGTAAAGAAATGCACACTGACCCAAGGAACTATTTCTTGCTGATCAGAATGGCCCAAATCCAAAAGTTTAACAAAACACTCTCTTGTCCGACCCGTGAGAAAACAGACATTCTCACACTTTGCCGGTGGGAATTCTAAATGGTACCATATCTATGGAAGGGAATTTGACAATACCTGGCAAAACTACATGTGTATTTGGTTTTTGAACCTGTGCTCCCACTTCTAGGAATCTATCCTAAAGATACACTGTGAACAATACAAAAAGACACGTGGACAAGGTATTTATTGCAGCTCTATTTGTAATAGCCAAAGCCTGGAAGAAAGTCAGATGTCCACCAATAGGACCAGCAGAATAAACAATAGTACATCCACAAAATGGAGTACTTTGCAGCCATAAAAAGAATCAGGAAGGCTCCTCAAAAATTTAAAAGTAGAAGAACCATACGATCCAGCAATTCCACTTCTGGGTATATACTAAAAAGAATTGAAAGCAGGGTCTTGAAGATATGCACACCCAAGTTTATTGCAGCATTATTGACAGTAGCTAAAACATGGAAGCAACCCAAGTATCCACTGAAGGATGGATGACTGGATCAGCAAAATGTGGTCCATACACACCATGGAATATTATTTAGCCTTAAAAAGGAAGAAAACTGCAATATGCTACAATATGGATGAACCTTGAGGACATTCTGCTAAATGAAATAAGCCCATCAGCAAAGGACAAATACTGTATGATTCCTCTTATATGAGGTTCCTAGAGTAGTTACATTCATAGAGAGAGAAAATAAAACAGTGGTTACCAGGGGCTGGGCCGGGGGGTGGGGAAGGACGGGAAATGGGGAGTTAGTGTTTAATGGGGACAGAGTTTCAGTTTTACAAGATGAAATGAGTTCTGGAGGTGGACGGTGGTGATGGTTGCACAATAGTGTGAATGTACTTTATGCTCCTGAACTATACACTTAAAAATGGTTAAGATGGTAATTTTTATGTTATGTGTATTTTAACACAATTTTTTTGAAAAAGGAAGGAGGATGATCTCTACATATTAATACAATGTGATCCTCAGGATACGTTGTTAAAAATAAAACACAGGCGGAGAAAAGTGCGTATAATGTACTATTTATGTAAGAAAGGAAAATAGGGCAGCCGGATGGTTCAGTTGGTTAGAGCGCAAGCTCTGGACAACAGGGTTGCTGGTTCAATTCCCGCATGGGCCAGTGAGCTGCGCCCTCCACAACTAGATTGAAGGACAGTGACTTGGAGCTGGTGGGCCCTGGAGAAACACACTGTTCTACAATATCCCCAATAAAATTTTTTTTTTTTTTTAAAAAAAAGGAAGATAAAAATATAAAGAGACTTTTTTATAATTAAAACATAAATGGTGGTGGTTTAAACAAACAAAAAAAAAAGAATGGGGTACAGGAAAAGAATAGATGCTAGATCCCTTCAAACATATCCTATTTTATAGATTTGACTTTGACCATGGACACATTTACGTAACTATAAAACTATACGTTTGACAATTAAGTTCACGAACTTGTTGCTAACCTTTTTTGATATCAGAATGATTATTCATTATGAATTTGTATCACTGGACAAACAGTTAACCAAGTTTACTATTTGGAAGTGCTGAAAAAGTTAGACGACCTGAACTGTGTGAAAAAGTTAGACGACCTGAACTTTTCGCCAACAATTCATGGCTCTTGCATCACGACAATGCACCAGCTCACATGGCACTATCTGTGAGGGAGTTTTTAGCCAGTAAACAAATAACTGTATTGGGGCACCCTCCCTACTCACCTGATCTGGTGCCCAATGATTTCTTTCTTTACCCTAAGGTAAAGGAAATATTGAAAGGAAGACATTTTGATGACATTCAGGGCATCAAGAGTAATATGATGACATCTCTGATGCCCATTCCAGAAACAGAGTTCCAAAATTGCTTTGAGGGGTGGACTAGGTGCTGGCGTCAGTGCATAGCTTCCCAAGGGGAGTGCTTCAAAGGTGACCATAGCGATATTCAGTAGTGAGATATGTAGCACTTTTTCTAGTATGAGTTCGCGAACTTACTTGTATGACCTCATAGTTTATATAACTATAAAACTAAATTTTAAAAAGAAAGTCCTAAAGATTGACAGCAAAACAACATAAATGCCCCGGTGTGATGACTTGGTAATATAAACATACAGAAAAGAACTATTCCAAGTAATTTTAAAACACGTTAATTTGACTGTATCTTCCTGGTGGGATTTACTCTAAGAAGAAAACTACAAAAACAAAATTTTAAGCTGTTTTCAGTAATGATTGTTTGATGATAGTATTGGGATTGTTACTCCAAGACTGTTGTGTGTGTAGTGGAGAAAAATGTAACTGAATAATTATGTAAGTGTCCTTGAGAACTGAGATTCGAAGCATGGGAGAAAAGCAATTAGGATATAAAAACTACAAGATTAAGCAAAAACCCTAGAATTCTGAATTTGAATTGAAAGGATCAGTATGAACTCATATTTCTTCTTAAAAGAGAAAAAACAGTCCTATCTCTGTTCTCTGAAAAGGTCTAGTGTTACTGAACAATGCAGAAACCAGAAGTGCTTCTAGGACCCAGATGGTGGCCTCTAAATACCATTTTCAGATAAAAGGAACCAGGGCCCCCTGGAAACAGATGATTGCAAAACGGGGGGCAAAAGTACAAAGTGAGCTTGAGCTTGGAACAGCTCATCATACCAGAAAGCAAAGAATTTACCAAAGGCTTCTTATATAGAGGCTGTGGTCCAAAGGACTCAACAGTAAGGCGGACAGGCTGCTACTGGGCCCAAAAATGAGATAAAATCAGTACAGATACTATAATAATTGTAGTCCACTGAAACATGTCAAATATGTTTAAATCCCTGAGTGCATAATGATTTTTTTAAAACCTCACTGATGACCTTGGTGGATACTAGAGAACTACTTTATTAGGAAAACTAGTAAATAAAGAAGGTGAGATCAAGCATTTATTCTGTCTTTTCCTTAAGAACTATACAAATAGTTGATAAGGGGAAGTTTCTCTCTATAGAAATAGTCCACAGAATACCCAAAGAAGGAATGATAGATTTGAATATCACTATTTTGCAAATCCTAATGAATGAATAGATCAACAGCTACTAACAAGCAGAAAGACAGATACTATGTGCATCCCAATGGGAAAACATAATACCACCAGTAAAGTAATTTTGCCAAAAGATATGCCCCCAAAATATGATCAAGCATCTAGATTTAATTTCCAATTTACAGGAAATTTAGGGGACAAAGGAACACGTTAAATAACACCACAAAGATACAGTCAGCAAGATCCAGAGGGGGGGGGGGGCGAAGGGAGGGGGGCACGGAGAGGAAATCTATTACAAGAGTCTAAAGAGACATACTAACCAGCTGCGTATCTTGTTTGGATCCTGATTCAGACAAACAAGTCAGTTTTTGCTAAGGTGTTTGTGGGACAATGGAGAAACATTTATTTTGACTAAAGAGTTGATGTTATTAAGGAATTAATTGTCTTCTGTGGTTGTGTTTCAAAAAGGGAACCATTCCAGAGTAGCTAAGTCTTCTGGAGCTGTCTCAGGACTGTAACAAACTCTTTTTAAATCATTTAAAAAAAAAAAAAAATGTAGTGGGGTATCTGGGCCCAGGATTTGGAAAATTATCCCACAATAGATTCCAGGTTCCAGTCACAACACTGTGTCTTAACAGCTGTGTAACTTTAGGCAAAGCAGTCATAGAACCTCTCAGACCTTCAGTTTCCTCCTCTGAAAAGAGACTGCTTACAACACAGCTACCTGCCCTACGTGCTCCTCAGAGGTGTTGTTGGTTTCAGCCACAATAAGGTGATAAGGTGTCAACATGCTTTGTGTAAACTCTCTGGCACGTCATGTTTATGTAAGGACGATAATGGCTCCAAGAATGTTCTAGTTCCATCTCCAGGAAGCATGAAGCACATTTTCTAATAGAGAGAATCAATCCTTCTATACCTCTTCCTTGGCCTCTTGTGACCTCCCACGAATTCCCTTTGCCACAGAAGCAGGCAAAGCGAATGGGTCCTCAGAGCAGGGAGCCCATGACCACGATGTCACTATCTTCATGGCACAACTGGTCCCAGACCCCACTTCTTTGCAGTGTTCTCAGGTCTCTGCCAGGAAACAATCCTCAGACCTCAGAAAAACTCACTTATTCTCTGCATCTTCCATGTGGCAGGTAGAAAGAGCTCGTCTTGCTTAAGTAAAGATGGAAAAAGCAAACCTGTAAGGGAAGGGGTGGGGGGAGGCCCATCCCTTAATAACAGGAAAGGTGAGTAACAGCTGGGTCTTACATGAAATTTGACAATTAGTCTGTGAGCCTGGCGCTTTGCTGAGTACTGAGGTGGGGAAGGGAGAGGCGTTGCCAAGATGAGGAGGGCAGGAATTCCCCTTCCAGGAAAGGAGGCAGGTACAGAATAGGTCACCACAGTGTGGTGCGGTGATGTGGCACAACAGGAGGGTGCAAATAATGGCAATTCTCAACTCTGCAGGGGGAGTGAGGCAAGCCTCACGGAGGATACATGAGCTGGCTATTGAAGGCTGGGTCGTTTTTCAGGCAGAAACGTCAGGGAGGGCAGTCGGGCAGAAGGACCAGCTGTGCCAAGTCCCCCAAGGGGACAGCTGTTGGGCTGCAGAGGAAGTCCCAAATGGGCAGGGTCTTGGGCCACACATTAGAGTTGCACTTTTATGCCTAGGGCAGTGGAGAGCCTTGAGGGATCTGAAATGAGGAATGGAGTGCTTCCTTCGCATTTCATAAAGCTGCAAAGGCAGCAGCACGGAAACCAGTTAGAGAGCGGTGAGGCTGCAGGCGGGAGCAGGCAGGAAATTAGGAGTTTGCGACGCTGGTTGACTCTTTCACGATTCTTTCACACTAACGAAGAGGACTCTGAGGTCCTGATCCTCTCCTAGGCCATCAGGACTCCCCTCTGCTCACTACTGGGCCCCATCTGAGAGCCCAGCCAGAAAAACTAGCTTGTCCAGAGTGCACGTAAGGGACCTTCACTGGTAGAACAAAAGTCACTTGATTTCTCATTCCAGCGGCCTCCTTCTGCTGCCTCCAAGCTTGGTCAGCCCTAAGCTGCCCTTGACTCCTCCTCCTCTCTGTCCTGGGCTGCTGACCTCTTAGATTCCTAATGAGCTTCTTTGTCTTGCCCCCCACTTCCCTCCCCTCCTCCCTCCCCCACAAGGGAGGCTGGCATCCCCTCCCCCAAACGCTGTGCAAGCTGCTCAAGCTTCTCCCTCAGCAACCCAACCATCACCAGCAGACAAGGAGCTGTGTTTGCTTGTGCAGGCTCCGCAGGTGTGGTGCAGACTTGTCTACACCGTGCAAGTCTGAGGCAGACACAAGTCTGTATTTCCACGAGGAGGCACTCCCAGGCTCTAGCCGCCAGCCCCTGCCAAAGCCTGCACATCAACCCTTCTCTTTCCCTCTTTCTGAGGCTGCCGCTGTCTGTGCTGAGCAGGGCCTCTCACGATCCAGCCAGGGTGGGCGTGGCTCAGCCTGGGTGGGGTGACGAGGTCAAGCCATGTGGTTGGGGACTAGGTCATAGGGTATAACATGGGTTGTGGTGATGGGTGGGGCGGGGGCACCCACAGTAACATGGGGAGGGCTGGCTCCGGGTACTGTAATAACAACAGGAGTCGAAGTTCAGAAAGACCAGGTGTCCTCTTCGAAGTGTCTAGAATGTGGGCAGATACCCAGGGGGTCATTTGGAAGGACACCACGGGAGACCATCAAAAGCAAGATCCTGACCTCTAGGGGCCTATAGTTCAAAGGTAGACCCAGATATTCTACTAGGTGTGATACCGCGTTTCCCCGAAAATAAGACCTAGCCGGACCATCAGCTCTAATGCGTCTTTTGGAGCAAAAATTAAAATAAGACCCAGTCTTATTTTATTATAATGTAAGACCAGGTCTAATATAACATTAATATGCTATAATATAATAATATAATATAATATAATATAATATAATATAATATAATACCAGGCCTTATATTAATTTTTGCTCCAAAAGACGCATTAGAGCTGATGGCCCGCCTAGGTCTTATCTTCGGGGAAGCACAGTAGTCCCAGAGGACATCTCTAGGGCTGCAAACTATTATGATAGCTTGTGCTAGGGTCTGAGGACACAGCATAAAATAGAGCTCAAAGTCTAGTGGAAAGGCAGACAAGCAAACAACAGCCAGGGCCTGGGGATAAGGTCTGGCAGAAGTGTGGTGTGCTGGGCTCTCCCCTCAGGGACTCCCACAGAGGCAGCAAGGCCTGAGTTACCGTAAAGAAGAGGGCCTTCCATTCTCAATCATCTCTAACATCCCCGGTCCTGGCTCTTGACCTTAATCTCCTGGAAAAGGGGGATCCTGAGTATCTAGACTTTGAGTCTACATTGCCCCATGGGTTTTTAAGAAAATGGCTTAAAGACAAGCACTGCTGAATCATGGTTGCATCATCCAGAAATGTACCCGAATCTCATTCAGTATTGTTTGTTTCAATTTCAAAATTCCTAAACTCAAGTTGCCTGCACATTTCCCTCTACTTAACTTCAGGGGGAATCCCAGACATTTAAAACACCAGCTATTCAGTGAAAACATCACTCAACCCATTCTCTCCCAGTCCTCACCTACGTTTCCAGCCATGTGGTTTTTCTTCATTGTACAATCAGCTTTGCATGAACTATTTTGGACTCCGCTTTTTTTCGCGTGACATCATTTCACATACACATTCCTGCGACAAATTTGTCATTTTTAATGACCACGCTGTATTCCATCAAGTGCCCTCTCCTACATATTAGCATTTGTTTCTGCCAGTGGCTATGGCCTGGGACAGCCCTAGCCTCCTCTGGGCCTCTCACCTCTTTATCTGTAAGACATGGTGATTTGGAAACTCTAAAATCCTTTCTAAGCCTTAGCATTCTGAGTGTCTATGATTTTCCAGTTGTGGAATCCTAAATTGTAAGCCTGCAGCAACTATCCCAGAAAGGGAGAGACCCAGTAACTGTTGAGAACTCCCTAAGAGGCAGGAAGGCACTGATGAAGAGATAAGGAGGAAAAGTGACAGCCATACCCACCCCCCTTTCCAGCAAAACGCAGTATGGGGCCCAGCTGGTTGATCTAGACCCCTTTGTTCCTGGTCCAGCCTAGGCAGCCAGTCACTTGAGGAGGAAACGGAAGGGGCTCTCCCTCCCTCTCCGTGTATTGAAGTCACAACCCTCCAAGACTTTCAGCCTTCCCCCTCCCTCCATGACAAAGCACTTTTGGAGCCCAAGCCCAACCCCTCCAGACCAGCAGAGTGCTGAGTCACGGTGGGGCAGCAACTTCCAACACAAACCCCGGCCCCACTTCTGCCATTCCAGCAGCTCTGGGATGAGCCAGTGTTCTGCAGAAACCACTGGCCAGGTGGTTCTGTGGCTCCTCCCTCTGAGGCTGCGGTCCTTGGAAGCCAGCCAAACTCTCCACCTCCTCAAAGTCACGAGGAGCTGGGGCTGAAGGGGAGGGAGGCCAAATTCTGGTCAACAAAGGTCCAAAGACCAGGCTCCAGCTTCGGAAGAATCCAGAAGCTTGGAGATGGCAGTTCTGACACCCTGGGTTCCCATGCAAACAGACACACACACACATCCAGCACAAGACTTGCCTTTCATTCTGCCCAGCTGGCCTCCCCAGTGAACTTCTACAGCCCAGACTGTCCCTCAGTTTTGCCATGACGTTCTGGACAACTGTGTATGTGTTTAACCAAGCACAGAGCCAATACTGGTTCATGAAATCTCTTCCTGCAACAGACCAACTTCATTCTGGTGGGTCCAACTTTAGGCTGCCTCTGGCTACCTGGATGTCCTGGAGGCCCTGAAACTCAGCACCTCCAGACCAAAACCTAGCTTGCCTTCCCCAATGGCCTCTCCCCCAAACTGCATTTCCTCCTGCGCTCTCAGGGAATGGCAGCTGCAGCCCAGGTGGGAGGCTCCCTTGCCCACCTCCCACCCCTCACCACCACCCACCCCCAGTATCCAGTCACCCACCTCATTCTGTCTGTTCTGTTGTCTCCATATCTCTCAGATCTGCTTTCTGTCTTCTTTGCTCACTGAGAACTAGAGCTGTTGCCTCCCAACTGGTACCCCACCCTCTGGCCTGACTTTAATCCATCTTCCACATTCAATCGTGCATCCATCTGTTCATTCAGCAAATACTGAACACCAAGTAACAAGCACCTTGCACAATGCTGGGAGCCCAGAATACCTGCCCTCCGGCTTACAGTATACAGTAGCAGGGAAGACAATTATAAGGTGTGATTTATATGTATATAATTATACATATGAATATATATAGTATATTTATTCATCTTCATTACTTACAGGAGCTACAAATATCAATTCAATTTGTCATTTGAATTTTAACTTTGTTTATGGCATCTTTTGTCTTAGAGCTTTTTTTTTTAAGGAGGGTGAAGCTCAGTGGCCCATGCAGGGATCGAACCAGCAACATTGGTGTTCCCAGCACCACACTCTAAACAGAACTTTTCATTCTTAAGTAGTGAGATCGCCAACTGCCCTTTTATGGCTTTCAACAGCCTCAGAAGAACACTCCCTATCCCAAAATTCTAAAAGATAATCTTCGATATATTCTTCTAGTAACTTCATAGCTTTTTTTAAAGCTTGAATCTCTAATCCAGCTGGAACATGTTTTGAAATAGTGAGTCATTTTCTTCCACATGACTGTCAATTGTTTCAACGTAATTTGTTGAACCCATTCTTTCTCCCCTAATTTAAATGACCAGTTTAGCATCTACCAAGTTCCTATACATATGCGGGTAGGGTTGTTTCGTTGCACTGATATAGTCAGCTCTTCCTTTGCCAATACCAACTGCTCATAGTTCCTTATACTTTTACATATATACATATATACATATATACATATATATATATATATATATATATATATATATATATATATATATAAAATCACAGAGGGCAAATCTACCCCATAACCTTTTCCCCCCACATGCTTATCATGTATTCTACACACTCACTGTTCCAAATGAAGTTTAGAATCATTTTGTCAAGCTCCAAAAAAAAACAAACCAATTTCATAGAAATTGCATTGAATTTGTAGGTTTATTTTGGGAGAACTGACATCTTTACAAAACTGAGGTTGGTTATTTAGAAACATGGTGTCTCTTCATTGATGGAAGTTTTCTTTTCCATCCAGCAGTAAACATTTATAGTTTTCTTCACACATTTCTTATTACCTTTATTCCTAAGTACTTGAAGCATTTGTTGCCAACGTAAACGAAAAAAATTTTCTTTCATTATATTTTTAAACTGATGGTTATTATTATACAGGAAAGCTTTGTAACTGATGACTTGCTATACTCTTATCCTAATAGTTTTTCTGTTGAGTCAGTGTAAGTTTTCTGAAAAACAAAACTAATGTGGTAGAAATCCCTTAGTGTTTCCACGTCATCCAGGATAAAATTTAACCCTTTTATTGCGCATACTCCTTCCTGACCTGGCCCCTATGCATTCTCCAACATTCTCCAACATCTTCCAGCATTCTCCAACATGACTACTTTCCAGGCCTATATTCTTTCTTAAAGTATCTTGGACAGGCCATACATTTCCACACTTTTACACTTTTGCATATGCTGTTCTCTCTGCCTGGAATTCCCTTCTTCTTCTCCCTCCTCCACTTCACCTTCCTTTTAACTTTTTCTTCACACAGCGCAAGTGTTACTTTCTTAGGAAAACCTTCCCTGATCTCCTGTCCCAGACGGAATAAGGCACCCTTTGTCTCCTCTCCCAGCTTGCTTCTGTTCACTTTATTGAAGCTCTAGCCCCACTAAATTTTTTTTCCCTGAAAGTAACGTTTATTTTGAAATGAATAAAGACCCAAGAGAAAGAGCCATAATTCCATCAGCAACTTGGTTTAACATTTTAGTAGTTTCTTTTAGGTTTGGAAGTCCAGCCAGCTTCTGGTTTCAGGTTAGCATCCTGAAAGGGATCTTGGATAAGTCTCCCCTGTGTGGAAGGACCTGGCTAAGAATAGTGAACTTCGAAGCCAGCAGACTGGGGGACAGGAGCTCGAGCCTGGCTCTTTCTTCCACCCACTCCGTGCCTGGGTCATAACTGCAAGCCACATGCAGTTGACCTGCCCTTCCAGGGTCCCTGGTGCAAACCGCACCTGATAAAAGAGACCACACTTCAAAATGGCCACACAGCATCGTCTCCAGATGCACGCCCAAGTCTCTTCTCCTTTTTCTAACTTTCGATCTTAGTTTTAAAGCGCCACCAGTGATTTTTCTGAGGCCCAGGGGGCTCATCTCAACGACTCCCACAGGGAAAGCGGTTTCATGTCTGTCGGGAAACATGGCCCGCCCAGCCTTTGTTGTATAAACTGCACCAGGAGCCATATTTGCTTTCAGTAAAGGGCGGGAGGGCGGGGGCTGATCCGAGGTGGCCGTGGGCCCCCCATTCCGCCTCCATTTTGCAGCTTCTGGGACTTTGAGGAAGAGAAAGTGTGCCCTTTCCCAGTCCAACCAGACTCAATCGGCTTCCTAGGGCCCACGTTTCCATATCCAGTTTCCCAATTTGCATTACGAGGTAATCACCTCGGGGTGTGCTAACTGCTGCTCTGCCGCTCAGATTAACAAGCCCTTGGCCTTGGCCCAGAGCCTCGGGGTGCCGTTGGGGACTAGAGTCGTCCTGATGCCCCGGGGCAGTTTCCCGTCGGTTCCAAGACCCAGGAGGCCACGCGGGTCCGGGCTCCGAGCTGGGCTTCCCGTCCCTCCCCACTGTGTCCCTTCAAAGCCACCAAGCGCGCCACAGAGCGCACAGCCACCCTCCCCGCCGCACGCTTTGCCGCACCCGCCGCGGCCTCCGGGCCTCCCCTCCCCCACCGCCCCGGCGGGGCGGGGCTTCACGCCCACCGGAAAAGACGGGGCCTGGTGCGACGGGCAATCCGCGTGATTGGTCAGCGCGGGCCTGACGCCCGCTCCCGCTATAAAAGGCCGGAGGCAGCGGCCTGCGCCACAGTCTTCGCCTGGAGTTGCCGTGGTTTCCTGCTTCAACAGTGCTTGGACGGAACCCGGCGCTCATTCCCCCGTCCCGCCGGCAGCTCGGATCTAGCCCTCCGCCACCTCCTCCCAGCGCCTTCGGACCGCCCTGAGGTTCCTGCCACCGCAACAGCGCCGCCGCCGCCTCTCCTCAGCCGCCCACCATGACGACCGCGACCCCCTCGCAGGTGCGCCAGAACTACCACCAGGACTCCGAGGCCGCCATCAACCGCCAGATCAACCTGGAGCTGTACGCCTCCTATGTCTACCTGTCCATGGTGAGCGGGCACGGGGTAACCTGGCTGCAGGGCGAGGGGCGAGGCGCGGGGCGCGGGGGGCGGCTGCCCGGGGGCGGAGCCGGGGTGTGGCTACCGGGCGGCCTCCCGCCCCCACGCGCCCTTCGGGAAAATGGAGACTGCTCCAGGTCTCCCAGGACTTGCCTTGCGCAGAAGTTCTGGGCAGTTAGCTCTTTGCGACTGCTCCCGGGGAGGACCTCGTCATAGGCAAAGGCCTCCTGCGCACCCCTTTATGTGTACGGAGAGCCTGGTTTCTTGAAATCCCGGCATTGCAGCACTTAAAACCTATACAATCCTGCAGTTAGGAAGGCAGGTTTTTTTGCATTTCCATCCCATCCTCTGCGTCTACGTGTCCCTGAGACCCTCTGTTTTCTTTGGTAAAGGACGAAGAGGTCCAGCTACCATCCCCCTGGGTATAGCGGAGCCTCCTGGGTAATGGTGTCGAATAGCAGCGGCCTTGGGGGCTGGTGCTAAGTGACTTATCTCCCGTGGGCCGACCACTCCCGAACAGCTGTCTCCACCCCTCTGCTCTGCTTATCTCTAAGTCCCATTTGAATTGAAGCCTATCTGTAGAATCTGCCTTTCTGTGGATAGGAAGTTGTCTTAGTCACCCGTCCTAGTGCCTGGGTACTTAATTCTGTATCTGTTTTCTATCTGTAATAAGAGTTGTAGCCCTCTAAGAATTGAACCCTGAATTCTTGGATGAAACCCACTGACAGCTACTGGGCAAGGAATTATTCTCTGCAGTGATCAGTGGACTCCGTTTTTCAAAATCCTGGTTTTAGTTGATGTGGTGGGAGTTTTAGTCAGAATTGTCTTCCGATCATGCAAATTCTCCAAGAATAGACACGTTCTTGAAAACAGGCCAGAATTTCTATGACTGCCGTTCCATTTGAGGAACACCTGAATGCAGCAAGTGTCCAAAACCGAATCAAATTTTTGCTTTCTACTGGTAATAATGTTTACCTACATTAGCATTGTACACAGTTGTCACCTTGCCTAGTGAGATAATTTTAGAAATCCTTCAGTCTGCCATAAGCTGGCAAGCTCATGTTTTAAAAGGGGTTGATCAGGGAGGAGGGGCTAATAATGCAGGGTAAATACTCCCACACCCTCTCCAGGGAAATTTGACACTGGCTGTAAGAATTTTGCAGTAATACAGGCCTTTCAGACATTCCATACTGGTGTTCCTATGGTATTATAAAGGTTCCTTGTAGTAAACTTTGAATATCAAGGACCAGGTTTCATTTTTGTATTTTAAGAGTAGAAACTAAGTTTGTTGTGTTCAATCCAGAAACACAACCCGACTCCTAACGAAACATGTTCACGTTCCACTTACAGTCTTACTACTTTGACCGCGATGATGTGGCTTTGAAGAACTTTGCCAAATATTTTCTTCACCAATCTCATGAGGAGAGGGAACATGCTGAGAAACTGATGAAGCTGCAGAACCAGCGAGGCGGCCGAATCTTCCTTCAGGATGTCAAGGTGAACAAAAGGTCCTACGGCCGTCACGCTTGCATAGTCTAGCAGTTCTCAGGTGTCAGAAATCAGGCAGAGACTAGCAGTTGCCCTTTTAAAACAAGGATACTTTTGGCTTTTGGCTTTCATGCTCTTTCAGGCCTACCATCTTAGCTAACGTAGGCACACAGTAATAAGCAAGGATGTTAAATTGGAAACTGTCGTCAAGGGAAACTCAGATGTCCCTTTTGCCAAAGCTAGGTGGTTACGTTAGGTACCTGCTGAATTGTCGTGGTTTATTGGTAGAGACTATAGATGCATTGACCTAACTTGCTTTCATTCAGAAACCAGACCGTGACGACTGGGAGAATGGACTGAATGCAATGGAATGTGCGTTACACTTGGAAAAAAACGTGAATCAGTCACTGCTGGATTTGCACAAACTGGCCACTGACAAAAATGATGCCCATGTGAGTATTGGCAACGTGGGAGTAAATGGAGGAAGTCGTTTCCCTCAGGGGCTGGGAAAGCTTCCCAATAATTTTCTTCCCTGTTCTGTTTTCTAGTTGTGTGACTTCATTGAGACTCATTACCTGAATGAGCAGGTGAAATCCATCAAAGAATTGGGTGACTACATTACCAACTTACGCAAGATGGGGGCCCCTGAATCTGGCATGGCAGAGTATCTCTTTGACAAGCACACCCTGGGAGACAGTAATGAGAGCTAAGCCTTTGGCTGGCTTCCAGTAGCCACGGGGGTGACTTCCTGGTCACCAAAGCAGTACATGCATGTTAGGGTTACCTTTATCTTTCTATAAGTTGTACCAAATCATCTATTTACGTTCTTTAATTTGTACCATTTCTTCAAATAAAGTAATTTGGTACCCAGCTGTTGTCTTTGAGTTTTTGGGGTCACACCAGTCAAAATGAAGTACGTATAAGAGGATTTGTACTTAGGAAAATCCTCAGGTGTATGAAACTCCTAAGTTTGGGAAAGATACCAAGGCTCGTTCGTGTGTGCTGATTTCAGACAGAACTAAAGGACTCCTGATTCTGAATTAGGTGTCTGGAATTACATGTTTCCTTCCAGTGATTCATTCTAGCTTTTGTAATTTTTATGTGCAAAAGGGTTAAGTAGTCCTGCAACTACTGATTTTTTGTTATCCATTGGGCTAACCATTTAATTCGGGCTGTCATAGGAAAACATACTCTTCAGTGTGGACAGCCATGTGGCTGACTGGGGCAGTGTCCCGTTGGTGTACACGCAGGCAGGGCCAGGCAGGTGAAGCAGCCCCCTTGGAAAGCAGGCCTGGAATGTGCTTCATCCCTATTGAGAATTGGAAAAAATATGCAACATCGAGTACAGAAGATCTCTTCATTTCAGTGCAAAATTAGCTGTAGTAGGAAAGCAAAGGTTGAGACTTCCTAATACTAAAAACCAGTGACCAATGTCAGGAGACTGCAGAGCTATTAACAGCCTTTTGTAAACAAGCCACAGTGATTTGTAAGTTTCTGTTTAGCCTTAGCAACAAGACAGATTGTAGCCCTTTTAAGTTTTTAATCACAACTGTGTATTCTGACCACAGAAGTAACAGAATCTAGAAATAGGAAGTTAAACTTCTCTCCCATGTGATTGGGATGAGGTAGGGTGGATCTATATTTGGACGAGTGTCCAGAATAAAGGGGATCATTGGTGGTTTTGTGACAGCTTTAGGTTGACCCCAAGGAAGCAGGAAGAGCCCATTTAAGTTCAGAAGTCTTGGTGAGGTCCCAGAAGCAGTAAGATTCTCCAAGGGACGTGTGCCCTCACAACCTTTGGCCAGTCTCAGGTGTGGCACCCTGCAGGAGTGCTACAGGACGAGTGGTTAGGGGGCAGTGCTTATGTAGTCCCAGCTGGGCAGTGTGTTGAGTTCTTGGGCTACAACCTAGAGCCCCCATGACTGTCTGCCACTCCTGTTCAAAGTGAGCTGGATCTAGGCTAACATCTGCCCATCTGAGCCTGTCCTGGTAGCTCTTCCTCCAGCATCATTTCAGTACGATCTCATCTTCCTCCACCTGTGTTCCCGGGACTTCTTCCTGGTGATGCCAGGCTCTTGTATGAAAGGAGCAAAACTTCCCCAACACTTCCCTAGGGCTCCTGCTGAGGTGACCAGTTGTGTTCCCCAAGCCAGTGCCGGGCATAGGTCCAGCCAGCTCTAGCAGTGATGGTACCATAACAAAATTGTGGAAGAAGGATGGGCTCAGAGCAAGGGAAGCTGGTGGGGGCCACCCACGGAGGGAGAGCAGTGCCCCCGATGTGGGGAGAGGACATACCTGTTTTCCAAGGCCCAATAGGGATCTTGCTCCTTGAGTATAACGTGTGCCTTGCTTGTAGATTGTGTGCGTGGTTCTCTGAGATGACTTTGCGGGGCCTCTGACATACCTGTCAGGTTAAACTCCACAGTGTTCCTCTTCACGTGACACAGTTCTGGGTGCTCTTTGAGGCCCCAGCATACTCCAGGAGCAATTCAAGTCTTGGTCCCAGGAATCACAGGCTGTAGGCTTTGGTCTTTGACAGTGTTGTCTACGCCTGAGAGTCTGAAGACGAGGGTGCTGACAGGGTGGGAAGACCATTGGGGTGGGGCTGAGGGGTGTCTGTGGGGCACTGTGGTAGCCTGACCTCCCATACAGTGCATCGGACGTGACGGCGTCCTCCCCACTCACCTGCCAGGCCTTGCTGTCTTGCTGGTCCCTGGAGCTCTTTCTGGCTCCTGTTGCGACCTGCACAACACAAGCCGTGGGAAGGCGAGGGAGGCCGTGAGGGTTAAACTATAATAAAGAGACAGAGACTCAAATACAGTTAAATCACAGAGGACCGAGGGACTCACAGCCTCAAGGGCCTGGAGCCCCGAGTCGAGTCGTGGTGGGTATTTATTGATTTCTTACAATAAGCATCACATGATTAGAGGCAGGGTTCCGCGAAACTCTCACACCACACCATAATAAAAATTCTTCCAATTCCCAGATATTTGTCCCAAAGCAACTGATGCACATTGTCCCCAGGTGACTAAGGTGGGTGTGTACAACCCCCTGGGGGAGCAAGTCTCACAAGGTAAAACCATCCCATGAGCTAAGCAGGAAGAGCGAGATCTTACCGCGCTAATAGGTCCTTTGCACAGCAGGGTGCAGGACAACAACGGGCAGGCATCAGCAGCTTCCCATAATGGTGAGGAGGAGGGGTATGGCTGCCTCCTGACTTTTATTGTGTTAACTCATGGGGGTCCCAATGGGGTCCCGTCTGGCTTAAGTCGTTCCTCCCATGAGGAAACTTACTCGTCTTTGACTGCAGACCCTGTTTACAAGGACCAAATAGGGAGACTTAGGATACATGAACTCAACCCCAAAGAGGGACAGTCCCGCAGAGTCTTCTTTCCCTAAGGAAAGATTGGAGGGGACAGACGGCTAGGCTGCTATGTGACCACAGGCTCCCGGGAGGCTCTCGGACTGGCCCTCATGGAGAAGGACTTCTTTCTTGGGCAAAAGTAGTTTGGTCTTTGAGCTTGCCCTGTGGGGGGTGGTCATGGGACCACAGCCCCAGAAAGCAGCTGATGACGCCAGTGTGAGCGTCCTTCCTCCTCCTGGCTTGGCTGGGACTCCATCTCTTCCTTACGCAGACTGGAAGAGGCGGGAGACTGAGGGATGAGTGGGGGGAACAAAGGACCAAACCTGACCTTTCTTCTCCCTCCTCCTGCTCCCTCCTGGCCCAAGGCCAAGGACACATCTTCCTCACAAGGCCCTGACCCATCCTGTGCCTCCTGACTAATCCCTCCCGGCCCAGCTCACCGCACTGTTCTGTGCTCCCTCTTGCCCACATTAACGCCCTAACAGCCTAGCCTGGCATTGAAGGGCTTCCCCTTCATCACCTACATCTTCCCTTTTATGACCCTCGATCCAGGCGATCTGAATTACTGGTATCCGGGTAGGGGTGGGTAGGTGAAGCCCAGGAGTGACTATGGGCAAGCCAGGGATTTGTGGTTCCCACTGGGGAGCAACGTCCCCAAGGAGAAAAGTCTGGCTTCCTGGGCACACAAGGCCTTCACTCTGCAAGAGAAGGCCCACCTACCCCGGGGTGTGGCCTGCCCTTGGCCATGTCCACCTTCTCCCCATGCGTCAAGGCCCATCTCCAGGCCCGGCTGGAGGCTACCTCCCAGGTGGCCAAAGGCGAGCTGTCTTCTATGTTCTGTCCTTTCCCAGGCATCCAGTACCGGTATTGCGTATCCAGAGTTTGAGCTCCCTCACTAAATTCTGTGTTGCTTGGAGGCAAGGTCTATGCATTATTACTCTGTTACTCCCCCTCCTCCTCCCCAAGCTTCAGCTGTTGGAATACTGACCATGTAGAACTCAAAGGCAACCTCCAGACATGTTTCTGACCTAAGCAAGCCTTCATTTGATCACTTTTCAAAATCTTGCTCACACCAACTAGGGAACTCCAGCTAATTCTAATTATAGCTTAACAGGATATTCGAGCAAGAAGAGAACAGCTTAGTACTGTGGAACAAAACCTTGCTGGTATGGTCCCTGGCGTGCACTGAAGTCCGCTCCACTCTCAACCTGGGGAGAGAGAGCTGTCGGGGCGGCCCTTCAGGCCACGGTGGGCCAGCATCCACTCAAAAAGGATTCTGACCAAACCAGGGAAACGGGACCCACATGGAGAAAAGTTTGGCTGCTGTGGGTGATGCAAGGGCTTTACTCTGTAGCACAAAGTCTACCCCGAAGACACCTGTGATGACCCAGCCTCCTGCTGGAATATGCCTGCCGCCACTCCCCCATCCTAGGGGGAGGGACACCATCCCCCACACACTGAACTCCCCATGCGAACACCCTGGCTTATCAGAAAACACGGTTCTAGACCCGAGTCGGGGACCCGGCCCTGACATCCCAACTGTATCACTAGCCACTGTCTGCACTTGAATAAGTCCCTTCTCTCTCTGGGCCTCAGTTTCCAGCTCTGAACACGGTGAGGGGCTTAGACTGGAAGTACCTAAGAGTCCTGAAGCGGTACACAGTAAGAGTGAAGGATGTGGAGGTGAGTCACGCATACCGGACCCACAAGTGCTGCTTGCCAGCTATGTGACCGTGGGCTGGGCAACTTACTTAACCTCTCTTACCCTGGACTGCATCATCTGAAAGCTGGAGAGAGCAAACCGAGGTTATTGGGAAGAAAAACATAGTTAATATAGTATATGGAGCTTGGGCCAGTGCCCAACACTTAGCAAGCACCGAATATGCATTAACTAGGCTATTCTAAGGTCCCAGGCAGGCCCTTGCACTTGGGGTTTTCTATCCACTGAAGTGGTTCCCTGGGACTGCCCACCTGATATTGAAGGTAGCTCCAAAAAAGGAAGGATGAGGAGACGGGGCGGAAGCAGCTGCCCAGGGGGTGGTGGTACGTCATCATTCCAGTATATGACCTGCTCCTTCGGGAGCAGGTCCGACACGTCCATCCACAGCCAACAGGGACACCTGGTCTCCAGGGACAGAAGAAGTCCAACAGAAAGATCAGTCCAGATGACTTGGAGAGGTCACTTCCAGCTCTCTGGGCCTCAGTTTCCCTACTTGTGAAATGGGGAGACTGACACCTACCTGCAGCCTCAAAAGTTGGGGTGAGAACCCTGGGAGTGAATGGGGATGGTTGTGGGGCAGGGGGGTGAGGCAATTAATTCACTGTCAGGCCTCCCTACACAGCCGATCCAATTTGGGGAGAGCCCATGGGTCCAATTTGGGGAGGGTCCATGGGACAGGCTCCTTCCTCAGCCCCATACCTGCAAACTCCTGTCGACAATCCGGTTGGTCTCAAAGTCTTCATCATCCTCTCCAAATGGATTGGTGAGCTGCTCTGCCACGCTGGGAGTCGATGAGCCTCTGGAAATCCTCAGGTAAAGCTCTTTGTAGCCTTGCTCGCCACCCTTAAACCTTGGCTCCTGCCTTTTTCACCCCTAACCCCTCCCAGGACGCCCTTCCTGCCTGATCATTGCCTCTAAAGCCACTGTGTAAGGGCTTCAGCCGCCCACACAAGGGGGCATTGCCCTTCCCTTCTGGACTCCCAAGCCAGTCTCCCTGCATACCCAGAGCTGGCCCTGTGTGTGTCACTCAACCCAGTCGCCGCCTTTATCTCCCCTCGCTATATCTTACCTGAAGATGCATAATTCTATTCATTCACTCAGTTACTCATTCATGCTCTCAAACATTCCTTTATTCATTATTTTTGAATGCAACAGAGCTATATGCTGAGGCTGTGCTGAATTAAAGGGTGGCCCCAGGCGGGCAGATTCCTGGACACTAACCTCTGAAATCGCCTGCCAAAGCCCTGCAGTGGTGGTGAGCTACAGGGAATTCAGGGGACATCCTGCAAGCCACTGGCACCACAGGAGAATTTCAAGCAGCAAAATGGTTGTGATTGGGTTTGATCTGTAGATAACTGGGGGAGGGCGAGAGGGCATAGCAGTGTGTGTGTGTGTGTGTGTGTAAAACATGGACAGACAGGAGGGAGAGAGAGGGAGACACTACCAAAAAACAAGGAAGAGGGAAAGTGGGTGGGAAATGGGTGGAAAGATAAAGAGGTGGAGACAAAACTGTTACTCGGTACTTCTGTTCGGAAAAACACTGGATGTGATGGGAAGGAATACTTGGATAAGCCACTTGGGGTGGGGACGAGGACACCCCAAACAGACATCTTGAGTAAAGAAAGATGGTGCTTATCTGCTTTCTAAGGGGTGGGGGCCGAGGGCGGTTAACCTTAGGGCTTTTGTTTTACTAAGCAAAGGGGACAAATTTGGGACCAGGGCCTAATCGCTAGCGACAGTGAGAAGTAGCCTCACCAGTACGGCCTGCCATGACTGCCACTCCTATTCCATGCGTTCCCCTTACTCTGGACAAACGTTTGGAGAACATTCTCTTGAGGATTCGTCAAATGGTTTGACAACTGAGCTTTCCCTGTGCCTCTCACGCCTGCTAAGTTCCAGGCCTTGGGTGAAGAATTACGATCAGAAACAGACCTCATGCAGGTCCCACTTCCCTTTGGGTCTCAATTTCTTTGTACGTAAAGAGGTAGAGACACCAGAGGGTCTACTGCCAACGTTTGAGACTGTCCTCTCCTGGCTGGCCGTGACCCCTCTGGTCCTGTCTGCAGCTCAGCCTTGTCCTGTGAGGCTCACCTTCAGCCGGACGCATAGAAGAATTGCAGGAATGTGAAGACAGGGCAACGAGCTCCACCCCACGGCCAGGGTCGGCCTTGGCTGGGTTCAGAAACTGCCGCCCAATTAGGCAAGCCAGGAAGAAGCTGCGAACCGCCATGGTCAACACCTGGGTGGAAAAGGAGGTAGCAGAAATGGGCTGGGTGGGGGACCTGGGGTCAGGAAACTCAAGGCTGCGAGGACAAGGCCTTGCTCTGACTCGCGCACTCATGTGACTTTGGGTCTCTGTGATCTCTTTAAAATGGGATAATCACACTGCCTCCACCAGACTGGACCAGGCAGGAGCCTGGACTCTTCAAACTTGGCCCTAGAGACAACCTGCCAACTCTAGACCCAGCTCCCAGGGTGAGCCTCTTTCTCAGCCCCTAAGTGAGTCCTTGCCATGACAGGTTGCTTCCTGAGTCCTCCTAGCCTCAGTTTCCCAAAGGAGCATGTTCCCTGGCCTAGTCCTCACCTGTGTGTACACCAGCGAGAGACTGAGCCAGTTGTAGGCACACAGTCGTCGTACACCAGGAGTTGTATGCAAGGTGTTCATCTCCCGGTGCGGGGCGGAGGACGGAGGGTTGGGGTTTTGCCCACCACCTGCTCTCCCAGACTCTTCCCCAGGTACCAGGGTCTGGTGATCATGGTCCAGCCCTGGCTGTGTGATCATGAGCAGCTCACTTAACCTCTCTGTGCCTCAGTCTCCTCATCTATCAGAAAGAAGCCGGGATCTCAGAGGTTCATTTTAGAAAGGGAACTTTGGGAGGGGCCACACTGGGCTGTAGAATCCTATTGGAAAAGATCCTACAACCCCAAGGCAGGCTCTGGGAAGACTCGCAGGGGACTCAAGCCTCCTCTTTGTAGAAAACCTTGTTCCTACACAACCCTCCCCATTCTGCAGCAGCCCCATCTGTGTGGGGGCTCACGGTCAGCAGGCTCTGGAGCGGGACAGGGTCCCAGATTCCACCTCCAATCCAGGCCTTCGTTGGCAGGTTGGCAAACCACACCCAGGGCACCCAGACGTGTTGTGTGGCAAGCTCAACTTTCCTAAGTACTTGTGTTCCGCGGGGGTCATGACGCCTGCAGCATAAAGTGAAGCAGTGCGTGGGGGAACCTGCAGAAGGCGTGGCTGGCCAGGTGGCCAGGCCCTGCGGGGACCCAGGGTTCAGCCTAAGTCCCTGCTGAGCTGGTACCTTAGGGACATTGGAGCTCCTTTGCAATCGTCTTTCTTTCAACGAATAATTACTGAGTGCCTACTATGTGCTGTTTGGGGCTGAGTACGTGAGAGGGGTCTGTCTTATTAACCAGGACCCAGACAGGAAAGGCCAGAGACCGAGGTCACAGATGTGCTGGAGAACAGACAACAGGAGGCTTGTAGCTGCTGCCTCGCCGCCTAGCAGCAGGCGGGAGAAGGCACCTAAACAGGCAGTAGCCACTGGCTTGAGTAGGTGGTGGTCATGGCCAGGCACTGGGCTGCAGCCGGCGGGCTGGGTCCTGGTGGACAGACAGGAACACTGAGTAGGTGCCTTGGTCAGAGCCTGTCTAGACTCATGTGTCACCTTAGCCAAGACCCTCCCCTGCTCTGGGCTCCAGCTCTTCCTTCAGGACACCAGGATGGAGATGAAGTGGCCTCTAAGGCCCTTCCGGCTTTGACTGCCTGTGCGCTGTGGGACGTGAGCCCAGAGGCTGCCCACAGCCTTGGCATGGAAGACACAGATAAGGCTATGCCAGTAAATTATAGGACAAGGAGAATGACAACAGTCCACACACTGCGCTCAGGCCTCTGTTCTGAACCCATCTTGGTCAGAAGCTCCCCAAGCTCCGTTAACCCCCCTGGAGCAAGAATTGCTAAGGGGCTCGGTCAGCCTTGTTCACCTTCCCGTCCCAGGGCCCAGAACAGAGCTGCTGGCAGAGATGTTCAAATAATGTTGACTGAGTGATCCACCTGCTGGTCCTTCTGCCCTGGGGATACTCGTCCTCATCTAACTGTGTGGCTCATTCCCACTTCAGGTCACCTCCCCTGAAAGCATGTCCCCAGCCACCCTACCTGGAAATAGCATCCCAGGGCCACCCACACTTTCTGTCCCCTTGCCTAGCTCCGGTTTTCTACACAGCACTTAATCATGTTATAGTTGAAATTATTAGGTTAGTGCAAAAGTAATTGCGGTTTAAAAGGTTAAGAATCATAAAAACTGCCAATTACTTTTGCACCAACTTAATATATTTTGCAGGCCATCCGCTTGTTTACTGCCTATTCCTTCCTTAGAATAAAGGTTCCTATTTTGTGTTCTCGAAGGAGGTGCTCAGTTACAATTTATTGAAGCACTGATTGACACCCACTCTCCCCGCTTGCTCTGATGCCACCTTGGCTGTCTTTCTGTGCCCGGTGCACACCAAGCTCATTCCCACCTCAGGGCCTTTGCACAGACACACAGGCGCCCACTCAGCTGCATGCATGTTGCCTGTGTGTATACATCACACACAGATATGCAGGGACGTCATCCACGCCAAAGGCCTTCAAAACCCCAGCCCAGCCCACCTGGGCAACCCCTTCTCACAGGTGGGTCTCCAGGCTGGTTGGGTGAGCCCACAAAAGGTCTGGCCACTGGACTGGTGGGACTCTCTGGGGTCCTGTGCCCAGTGTCTCTGCCCACACTTAAGGGCTGGCACTGCCCATACGTGTGCTAAGTGGTCACTTGACTCCTTAAGCCAGCACCTCCACAAAGAAGCCCTCGTGTTGGCCCCTTCTCATAATCTGCCCGTAAGCAGCAGCCAGAAAAATCTGCCAGGACCCCTCTAACTCCTTCCTGGTCAGGGGCATGGGGCTGAGAGCAGGGCGGAAATTTCGGGCAATCCCCCTCCACCACAGGCCCTGACAATTCTGCAATTTTCTCAGGACCCTAAAATCCAGAGATTGAGGGATCTGTTTCTGACCCCTGAGATCTTGCTGGGAGAGCTGTGGGAGGGAGAGGCCAGGGGGCTCAGGGCCTCAGCTGCTGTGCCAGGAGCTGCCCACAGAGGGGGAGCTTCCGCCTAGGCCCTGTGGGGTTTGGCAGTGCTGTGAGCCAGTCAGAAGTCCTGGCCCTGTCACCTGTGTGCGGTGATTCTTGGTGGGCCTCTGCTCCTCTTTAGGCCTCAGTGTCCCTATCTGTAAGAATGACAGAATTCTGTGTGTACAGGTGAGGAGCTCTGATTGGCTGCTGGTGACATCATAGGCTACTTGGGCTGTGACTGGCTGGCAGAATCCAGTTAGTAGGTTGTCTGAGCTGTGGAAGAAGAGGGGACGGGGGCTGTTGCGTGTGGGGCCCGGGCCGAGTGTGGGATGACACAGCAGCTCTGGTGTTCATGCTGCTGGCTCCCAGCCAGCTCATGCGAAATAGAGTATGTACCCAGGTCCCCAAGAGCAGCTGGTTAATATCTCAGCCGCTGGCTTCATACATTTTAATACATCAATCAATACGCGAGGGCCTGCCTAAGCTGCTGGAAACGATGCGTGTCTAGGACATGCTCCTCTTGTTTTAAGGGAAAGCTTAAAGCAGCAGTGGCCCTTGTTTCTTCTGTGGCCGTAAGATTGGCTGAGAATATTTGTTAACCGTGTGGCTTCTCGGGATCTTTCTCCAGAGTCTGATTCTGCGATGTAGGAGATACTGCATTTCTAACAAGCACTACGGGATTATGCCAGTGGTCTTCCGACAGCACTTTGAGAAGCTCTGATTTGCAATCTGACCTTGGGCATTGGAATAAATTCACCCCCCTTTCCTCCCTCTTCTCTCTCTCTATCTCTCTGACATACTCCTAAGTGTTCACAATGCCGAGATCACAAGTGATTTTGGAACACACCATTTTTCCCTCGATAATTCAATGCCTAGAAAAAAATTATTTCACAACGACCTTGGGTTCTTTTCTAATCACAGCAGACAACTATGAGGGGGTCTCTTCAGAGATCAGGGACAGCCCTGGGGAGTATTTGCTGCCTCCCTGCCTCCCACGCTGTGGGAAACACCATTCCCATCGCTGTCCTTAACTGAACCAAGGAAAGGGGCAGGTTCACTTGAGCCTCAGTCTCTTCATCTGTGAAATGGGACAATGACACCCACTTTGGCAGCTGGATGAGAATGCTGAATGGGGAATGTTTTAGTCAACTCTCCAAACCAGTGGCTCTCATGCCTGACTGCCTGTTTACGTTTCCTGGTGACAGTCTGCAAACCCCAGTGCCTCGCCCCACCCCTCTAGAGTCAATCGGTCTGGATGGGGTCCAGGCACTGGTGTTTTTTCAAGTTCCCCAGGTGAGTCTAATGGACTGTCTGAGTTGAGAAGCACCGTTGTATTTTCCTACCTTGTAGTCCCTCTTCCCCCACCAACACATATCAGTGCTTGAGAATGAGCTTTCCATTTAGTAGATGACTAATAAATATATATATTTTAATTAAAATTGAAACATGTGCCTGGCACCACACCTGTCACAGGGATGTTCACTTTGTTATTAGTTGAAGGAATAAATGCAACACCAGCCTTTGTTGGGTCAGGTTCTTGCCTCCCCTGTGGTGGCCACTGGAGGGCGCCCTTGACTAGCTGGCTCTGGCTGGCTCAGGAAGCCTGGTCTGCTAGTCAGAGTCTGTTTGGACCCTGAAAGGGACACTGGTGGCTCCTTTATCCTTTATCTCCTGGACTCTAACCAGATGCCATGAGAGGGAGTTGGAAAAAATTGGAGTCCTCCCTCCCTTTCCCCTGAACTGCAGGCTCCTTCACAATATCTCCAAAGTCCCCAGGACCAACTGACAGTGCTGCCCCAGCCCCTTCCCCTCCCAGATGGCCCAGGATATCCCTAGAGACACCCCGTGAGCAGCTATTTGCTCCTGACACCACCCCAGCACTAAGACAGGCACACCCCAGGCATAAGTCATGGTCTCTCCCACTGGATGTTGGCCATGAAAATGTCCCCAGCCAGCCAGGCACTGATTGATCGATGCCATGCTGGGACAAAAGGCCCCAGGACTGATCCCTGTGAGGATGGGGCCCAACCCAGTCAGAATCGACCTCTTCTGCTTTCCATTCTGCAAAGTAGTCATTCAACAAACCATTTCCGAGGTCAAAACTGAGACCATCCTGATTCCTGCCTCCCAGAATTCATAGCCAATTTATCTGAAGAAATCCAAAACACTAATTTGAAAAGATATACGCACTCCTATGTTCATTGCAGCATTGTTTACCCTTGTGTTCATTGCAGCCAAGATATGGAAGTAACCTAAGTGTCCATTAATAGACGATTGGGTACAGAACATGTGGTACATATATACAATGAATGAAAAAAGAATGAAATTTTACAATTTGCGACAACATGGATGGACCTAAGGGGTATTGTGCTGAGTGAAATAAGTCAGACCGCGAAAGACAAATACCATATGATTTCACTTACACGTGGAATCTAAAGAACAAAACAAACAAATAGATACAGAGAACAAATCGATGGTTGCCAGATGGGAAGGGGTTGGGGGAAATGGGTGAAAAAGTGAAAGGAATTAAGAAGTACAAAAATATTCATGGGGATGTAAAGAACAGCACAGGAAATATAGTTAATAATATTGTAATAACTGTGTATGACTTACTGGGGTGATAACTTTGTAAGTTATATAAATATCAAATCACTTGTACACCTGAAATTATTAATAATATAATATTGTATGTCAACTGTAATTGAAAAATAAATTAAGAACAAGAATTCATAACCAAATAAAAACCAGGGAAACAATTCTAACAGAACAGCAAGCCTAATATCTGTGCCAAGTGCACAGAGGTCAGGGAAAATGTACGGGGAAGCAAGCATTCGAACGGGGTCTTGAAGCGTGAGTAGTAATCTGAGCTGAGAAGGATGGAAGAGCATTACATATCAGGGGAACAGCCCATGAAAAGTCACAGAGGCATTACTGAGGAATGGTTCAATATGACATTATTATCTATATTTTACAGAGGAGGGTTTTAAAGCTCAAGACCTGCCTTGTCCGAGGTCACACAACTGTAAAGGGCTAGGCTGGGACTGGAATATGGCTCTTCTGTTTTGAATCCTGTGCCTTTCCACTATCCACTATCACCTCGCCAGTGGAGGTCAGGTTCTGAGAGGTGGAGTTCTACCTGTTAGGGTCATGGTCTCTGTTGGGATTGAAGGGAGGTCGAAGGGATGGAGAGACTTTGTTTGCAGCAGAGCTCTTGGTCTGGAGCCCCCCAGCAGAGAGCCTTCTCTGGGGGCAGGCAGAGCAAAGCTGGGTAGATGGGTGCAGCTTCTAGAGGCAGAATGTTATGGCCTTCTTCTAGGATCACCATGGCAACAGGGGCATCACAGAGGGCCTGCCATTGTGTCCTCTCAGGCCCTGCCTCAGCTGGGCAGGAAGAAGGGCAGGGGCCCTGGGGTGGGCCAGCCAGGTCTGGATGCTCCTCCAGGCTGTATGTAGGGTACCTGGCAGCCCACACCCCTCTCTTAAGGCAAACACAGAACAAACAGGGCAGAAGCCAAGAAAGAAAAGGAAGGCTTAGCACAGCTCGACAGGGAAGAAGAGGGGTACTGCCAGCCTGGGGCCTGGAAACAAGACAGACGGCACCTCTATACTGGGGCCAGGCAGCCCTGATCCCTGAAGGGCTTGATAGAGCCAACATTCAAAGAGATGAACATATAAGCTCTGGCTCCTGCAGAAAGACACAGGGACCAGGAGAAGCTGGGACACGCCTGGGTCCAGCTTCACCAATCCCACTCCTGCCAATGACAACAGAATATCATGGAATAGGCCAGAGCCGGCTCTACTAGAGACGCAAGGAAAGAGGATTCACCACAGCATTGGGGAGAACACTGACCTCTGAGCTGCCCTGTTCCCATGGACTCTGCCTCGCTGAAGCCAGCCAGGTGAGGCACAGACCCCATCCTCGCCACCACCCAGCCACCCCACCAACTCAGAATGGGGACTAATGGGCAGGTGAAGGGAAGGAGGAGCATCACAGGTCAGGCTTCTCCTGGAGAACTGCACTGGGAGTGAGAACCTGGATGCTGTCACACATTCACTACAAGTCGGTGGCCTCAGGTTTCCTCATCTGTTGAATGGGTATGTTAACAGTTTGCTACACTATGAGAGAATGTGAATGGTTTCTCATCCAGCTGCTCATTTTGCAGACAAAGAAACTGAGGCGTATCAAGTCACCAAGAGTTAGAGTCGGAGCTGGAAGGTGTAAGGAGGTCGCTGTCTAGGTCAGAGCAGGGTGTGTCCTCACTGTTCCAGGCTGTTCCTGTGGTTTTAGTTCCACAAGCACGTGCTAAATGCAGCTGTGCTTACTTAGCACTGTGGTGGGCCTTGTAGGAGGGAAAGAAGAGAAGGAACAACTGTTTCTCCACTGTCCTCAGCATTTACTGGGTACCAGGCAGGGCACTAAGCGATTTTTAGAAATGGTCTCATCTCATCATCAGAACAAACCCCTGGGGTATAGGAGGTGTTATCCACCTGTTACAGGTAGACATCAAGGCCCAGAGAAGAAGGTAAGTAACTTGCCTGAGCCTCTACTCAAACCAAAGTCTGCCTGGTCCAAAGCCCTTACAGTAACGACTGTGCAAACTGCCTCTGGGCCCTTAGTTGCTGACCATGGGGTTGGGGTGAGGATGCCTGGCAGACACACCCTGGAGGGGACTCCTATGCTGGGTGGGGGGTTGGACCAGGTAGCCTCCTCTTAAGAGTGTGTGCATCAGTTTCCAGGGAGCCTTTTCCAGGAGGTGGCCAGGTGGGTGGAACAGACCCCAGGGCAGAGGCAGAGAGTGGCACAAGGGCAGGCCAGATGAAGAGTAAGCCACATTGGTGACATCTCTCAGGGCAACAGGACCACCAAGCAAGCTGCCTCTGGTTGCCTCCAGGTGCCTGAGGCATGGTTGCCTGGACAACCACAACTCCACCCCTTTTCCACAAGTATGACCTACGCTACATAGGCTCCTGTGGGGAGGGAGGGGCGGGTGGCATCCAGGAGCAAGTCTTTTCCGTACTGGCACTTCAGCTTTAGAGAATTGCTCCATCGTCCCCCGCCTCTGGCTGCTGACTTCTAGAACCTGGCTGCTCAGAGAGAAGTCTGGGGCCCATTTGCAACAACTTCATTTGGGTGCTTGTTAGAAATGCAGACTCTCAGGCCCTGCCCTAGACTCACTCAGTCAGAATCTGCTTTTTAACAAAGTCCACAGGAAATCTGTGTGCACAGGAAAGTTTCAGAGGCTTCCTTCAGACAAGGACAAGAGAGATTTAAATTTATGATTGTACTATGTGTTTATTGTAAACAGGAAAATACAAAGCAGTAAAAAAATATTATCAAAATTTATTATTTTAATGTATTTCATTCCAGTCTTTTTTTTTAATAGTAAGGTAAACGTCACATACTATAAAATTCACCGTTTTAACCATTTTAAGTGTACAATGCAGTGGCTTTTAGTTCATTCAACCAGCACCACTACCTAATTCCAGAACATTTTTAAGCATCCCAAGTGGAATCTCAGTACTGATTATATAGTCACTCCCCGTTCACTCTTCTTCCCAACCTCTAGAAACCATTAAATTGCTTTCTATTTCAATGGCTTTCCCTATTGTTGACATTGCATATAAGTGGGATCATACTATATTTGTCCGTTTGTGTCTGACTTCTTTCACTTGGCATAATGTCTCCCAAGTTCATTCAGGTTGTAGCATTTATCAGCACTTCACTACTTTTTGTGATAAATAATATGGATACACCACAATTTGTTTATTCATTTACCAGCTGTTGGACATTTGAGTTGTTTCCTCCTTTTTTTTGGCTACATTTTTGTACAAGTTTTGGTTTAAACTTCTGTCCTCAGTTCTTTTGGGAACATATCCAGGAGCAGAATTGCTGGGTCATATGTTAATTCTATGATTAACTTTTTATTTTTATTTTTTATTGGGGAATATTGGGGAACAGTGTGTTTCTCCAGGGCCCATCAGCTCCAAGTAGTTGTCCTTCAATCTAGTTGTGGAGGGCACAGTTGGCCCACGTGGGAATGGAACCGGCAACCTTGTTGTTCAGAGCTCGTGCTCTAACTCGCTGAGCCATCCAGTTGCCCCTCTATGGTAAACTTTTTGAAGAACTGCCAAACTATTTTCCATAGCAGCTGCACCATTTTAAACTCCCACTGGCATTGTATTACGGTTCCAATTTCCCAACATCCTCAGCAACACTTGTTATTTTTCTTTCGTAATTTTTTAATACTGCCATCCTAGTGAGTGTGCACGGTATCTCATTGTGGTTTTGATTTGCATTTCCCTGAAGACAAATGATGTTGAACATCTTCTCATGTGCCTATTGGCCATTTGTATACCTTCATTGGTAAAATGTCTATCCACATCATTTGCCCATTTTCAATTGAATTGTTTATGTTCTTATTGTTGAGTTTTAAGAGTTCTTTATATATTCTGGATCCTAGATCCTTAAATGATATATGATATGACCTACAAATATTTTCTATTATTCTGTGAGTTGTCTTTTCATCTTAAGAATGTCATTTGATACACAATTTTTTAAATTTTGATGAAGTCCAGGTTATCAAATTTTTATTTTCGTTGTTTGTGTTTGGTGTCATACCTAAGATACCATTTCCAAATCCAAGGTCATGAAGGCTAGCCCTTATGTTTTCTTGTAAGAGTTCTATAGATTTAGCTCTTATATTTAGGTCTTTGACCTAGCTTGAGTTAATTTTTTGTATATGGTGTGAGGTAAAGATCTAACTTCATTTTTTTTTTTTTTTGTATTCATATATCGAGTTGTCCATGCTGTTGAAAAAGTTATTCATTCCCCTATTGAATGGTTGAAAATCAATTGACAATACACGTATGGGTTCATTTCTGGGCTTTCCATTCTATTCATTTGTCTGTATCTCTATCCTTATGTGCTCATTGCTGGGTTTACTTTGCTAATATTGCATTAAAAATTTTTTTCATTGTGTTTGTTAATGAGATTGGCTTATACTTTCCACTCTCACACTATTCTTCTTATGTTTCTGGCCTTAGAATGAGCTGGAGTGGTTTTCTCTTTTTCTTTTTAAAATTAATTTTGATTTTATCAAAGTAGTAACGTGTATAATTTAAAAAGTCAAATAGTCACAAAAAGGTTTATCATGAAATACAGCAGTTTTCTGCTCCAACCCTACCTCCCCTCCTGTCCCCCTCTAGTTGTTACTTCTGAGATTTATCCATCTTCATATCTCTAAATAACACATGAGTTGACTGACAACTTTTTATTAATCATTCAATCTATTGACTTCTTATTTGATGGATGAAAATTTACTTATCTGGTACCACTGTGGGTTAAAATAATAGGGGCTAAGGGAATACTTGACCTTTATATTTTTATGCCTACCCCAATGTCATTCTTCGCTGAGTTTTAGAAGCTGTGATTATATTTTCTACTTTTGGTTTTTCCTAAAGTTACCAATTGTCTTGTTTTTCTTGTACAGATTGTTAATTCTTCCCACACTTTCTCATATCTTCAGGCACATAGTTAATCTATCAGTTCCAATGACTTTCCATGGAGACATCGTTTCTGGTGACCATTATTCTTCTCTATCCGGGCTGGTGCTCACCGTGCTGCTATGTAGCCATTGTCCTGGGACTTTCTTCTAATCCTTGGACTAACCTTTCTCATTCTCCCGGGTCAGGTTCCTTGTTTCCCTGTATCCTCTTTGTTTCTTATGGCTTACTCTTCTGTTTTGGTTGACCACACCCTGTAATAGTTCATGGGTTCAAAGTGGTCTTCCAGTGGCAGACGGCATGGTGATGACTACCCTCATCATACCAACTTCTTGGTCTTCTCTCCTCCAGTTTGGACTAATTCTTATCGTTGCCCTCACAGGATCCCAGCATCTGCCCTCATTATCATTCTGAATATTCCCTTTCCTTTTGTCCTGTGTTGGCCTTACTGTCTCCTGATCGAAGCGTTTTCTGTCTTGGTTTAGTCTTCATTTTGTTGGAGTGCATCCTTCAGCCGTTTCTGAGAAAGAGTATGTAAGAGTTAAAAATTTTTGAGACCTTGCATATATACTTGAATGATAGTTTGGCTGGCATAGAAATCTAGGTTAGAAATAATTTTCCTTCAGAATTTTGAAGGCATTCTTCCATTTTCTTTTCTTTTCTTTTTTTAATTGGGGAGCAGTGTGTTTTTCCAGGGCCCATCAGCTCCATGTCAAGTCATTGTTTTCAGTCTAGTTGTGGAGGGCACAGCTCACTGGCCCATGTGGGAATCGAACCAGCAACCCTGATGTTATGAGCACCGTGCTCTAACTCCTGGGCCAACGGGCCGCCCATGCATTCTTCCAGTTTCTTCTTGCTTCTGGTGTCACTGCTGAGAAGTCCAAATCCATTCTGACTCCAGATCCTTTTTTGTGACTGTGTTTGTGTTTCTGGAAGCTTGTAAGATCTTCTGTTTGTCCCCAGTTTCCTGAAATCATATTCTGATGTATCTTAGTAAATTCATTGACTCTGTTAGGCACAAGGGGGGGCCTTTTCAATTTGAAATATCATATCCTTTAGTTTGAGGAAATTATCTTGAATTATTTATTTGATGCTTTATTCCCTCCACTTTCTTCTTTCCTCTCTTTATGGAATCTTTGTTATCCAGGTACTGAACACCCTACATTTGTACTCCAATTTTCTAATCCTTTAATTTTCATTTCTTTATTTTTGTTTACTTTGGGGGTTATTCCCTCAATTTCGTCTTCCAGCCCTTCTTCAGCATTCTTTGTTTTTGCCATGATGTTTTCTAAAAAATATTAATTCCCAAGAGTTCTTTTTGTTCTCTGAATGTTTACTTCTATAAAATCACACTCTTATTTCATGAATGTAATACTTTTTGTTCTCTCTTTGAGGATGTTAATGACAGAGTTTTTTTCTTTTCTCTACAAAGTCTCTGTTTCTTGCAAGTTGCTTTCATTCTGCTTACTAGTTTGATTTCTTTCATGTTACAGGGTCTTCTCAGTTGTCTAATCATTTTGGTTGTTGTCTGCTCATTATTAAGACTGGGAGCTTAAAAATTGATGGGAGACTAACCATGTTGACTTAGAGCTTCACGCTATGTTGTTCTTACTGGGCATTCCTTGGGCAACACTAATCTCAAGGTCTTCAGTTCTTTCTTCTTGGGCTGGCCAGCGTCCCCAGGGAAGGCTCTTCCAACCCACACTTCCTGGAGGGTTAAGGTCTGACTGCCACTATTCTGGCTGCCAAGTGAGGGAAGAGGGTGGGGGGAAGGGGGGGTGCAGTCTCAGTTTTCAACTTGTTTGCAATCACTTAATCCCTTTAGTCAGCTACTGGCTCAAAGACTTTCTGTTTTACCATCTCCAGAGAATAAATTTCCAATCTTATGCTAGACTTGGAAAGAAGTTGCTCAGTGACCTGAAGTAGGAGAGGAAATGTAGAGCTCTAATTGCTTCTCAGTCAGCTTTGATCTACAGCTCAATGTTTTAGCCTTTACGCCAGTGCTAGAGGTCTCTGTTTCTGCCAGTTCCTGATAAGTTGTTTCCTTGATCTAGTCATAATTAAGAGAGGATTGTTGATACCTCACACCATAATTATACGTGTGTCTAATTTCCTCCTATAGCTCTAATGATTGTTGCTTTAATAGTTTCAGGCTATTTTATTAGACACATTCATTTATAATTGCTATATCTTTCTGTGAATTTAACTTTTATTTTACTTAATATTGTCATTATTTTATTATTACTACATAGTGGCCATCTCTATCCTTAATAATGACACTTGGTGATGGAACAATAACTGACTCTGGGTGGTGAACACACAATGTGAGATATAGATGATGTAATGCAGAATTGTACACCTGAAATCTATGTAACTTTACTAGCAATTGTCACCCCAATAAACTTTAATTAAAAAAAATAATGACAGTTGTCTTAAAGTTCAGTTATTAATATAGGTATACTACATTTCTTTTGTTCTGTATTTTCTTGGCATAACTTTATCCTTATGCTGAGGTGTGTCAGATGCATGTTTTTTAAAAATAATTTTAACCACTTTCGTGTACAGTTCAGTGGTATTAAATACATTTACATTGTTGTGCAACCGTCACCCTCATCCATCTTCAGAATGTTTTTCATCTTCCCAAATTGAAACTCTGTATGTACCAAACAAATATTGTCTCCCCTCCATGCTTTATTTTCTATTCTTTGATTTTATAGACCTTATAAGTCTATTTTCTATCTCTCTTTTTTAACTTCTTTTTCATATTTTCCATCTCTGTGTGTGACTCTGTGCTGCTTTCTGATGAAGTCCTTAGACATATGTTCCAGGACTCTGATTCTCTCTTTAGCTGTGTCTAGACTATTTAACATGTTCTTTTGGAGATAAATAAATATATACATATATAACTATATATATATAATATATATAAGTGTGTGTGTGTGTGTGTGTGTGTGTTTCATTTGATCATTTCAAAATCTACTTGGTCCTTTTTGATAATCTCTTGTTTATTCATCTGAAGTTAATACATAACCTTTCTCTGTTGCATAAAGGACCTGAATATCTGGAGTCCTATAGAATGTAAATCTGTCGTGTGTCGTTCCAGCTGATATGTACTCATAGTGGCCGGCCTCCTTCTGTGCAAGTGATCTCTGATTGTGAGCTCACTGCTCCATATTAACCAATGGGAAGCCTTCATACCTAAAGTTGAACACTTTCCTCTGTAGGGTATTTGCATCTGCTTCTGCCAGAAGCCAGGGGGTGCCACCAACATGGAACTTCAGCCTCCTGGAGGCTCCTGGCTCAGCGTCGTTGCCCAAGATTCAGCTGTCCCTCCTCCTCCTGGCCAGCTTCCCAGCTTCATTCTCACTTTCCTTTGTGAGTTAGGAAGTGGTTTGTGGAGATGTTGGAGACAACAAGGCCTCGAGGAATCATGGCCTTTTTACGGGATATTCTTTTTCTGTAGCATGAAAGCTCCCCAATGCTCCAAGTCACTAGAACCAGAATTCTCCAACCCATTCCACATACATCCAAAGGAGCCATTTACATGTCAGTTTTTGATGTGTAAATCTTATCACATTACACTCCTGCTTAAACACTTCAATGCCTCCCCTTTGTCCTCAAGTGTAAAGTTTGAACTCCTTACCTAGTATATAAGGCCCTGTGCGATCTTCCCAAACTCATCTCTCTCAATAGTCCCCCCTTCTCACTCCCAGACTCTTTCCTGGGGAACATTTCCCAGACCCCAAGTCTAGGAGGTGCTTGATATACTGCCGATGCTTGTACCTGTCACACAGTGTTGTAATTAGAGGTCTGAAAGCCTTCTATGCACCCATCCCCCAAACTGTATACTTCATGAGTGCAGGAACTTTGTCTTGTCCACTAATATCACAGGTGTTCATTAAATATTTGTTGCATATTTGTTGAATGAATGAATGAACATGTTTACTGGGGGTCTACTGTTTTTCTTATTGGTTTTTGTGCATTCTTTGTACATTAAAGATGTTAACACTTTGCCATTTGCTGGGAATATTTTCCCCAGGCTATTTGCCTTTTAAGGTTGGTTATTGTTTGGTGCAGGGAGGAACACAGAGAAATTTTAAATTTTAATGTAAACAGATCTATTGATTTTTCTTTTGAGGTCTCTTCAAATGCTTCTAAGTTTAGAAAGTCTTTCTCTCTGCTGATAGTTGATAAGTGTTCACTTCTATTTTCTATGCACACTACTGTCAATTTCATCTTCCCAAAGCAGGGCTCTGATCACATCACTCTCCTGCTCAAAAATGTTTAGCAGGCTCCTTGGAGCCTTTAGAATAAAGTCCAAACTCTTTAACTTGCCTCCAAGGCTTTTCATGATTCATCTGAGGCCATCCCGTGTAGTCTTCTCTTCACTGCCTGCCAAATCAGCTTAGAGCTCTGGCCAAAGTGAAGGCTTCACTGTTTTCTGTATGTGCCCTGCTCTGTCCCACCTCCAAGCCTTTGTTGCTGCTGGTTCCTCTGCATAGAATGCCCATCCTCGATTTCTAATATATTTAAATCCTGCTATTTCTTCAAGCCCTCCTTTCTCAAAAAAAGCCTCACCTTACTCTTCCTCCTGAGAGAGTAAATGGTGGAGGGATAAGAACATGAGCTTTTGGAGTCAGACAAACCTGGATTAAAATCCAACTTTCATCATTTGTTCGCTGTTGCCAAATCATTTAACCTTTCCCAGTCTCAGTTCCCTCGTCTTTAAAATGGAAACAGAAGGCAATGAAGGACCACACTGGGTCACTGTGAGGGTGAATTAAGTCTGATATCAAATGTACATCTCCTAGCAGGGTCCCAGCCCATTCCACATTCTGCCGTTTTGGAATGGAATTCAAGAACCAGTCAAAACTTCAGGGGCGGATGAGACTAGAGGGACAGAGTAAGATACCCCCACATAGACACAAAGTTGTGTATGTCTATGTGGGGGTACTTTACTCTGTACCTCTAGTCACATCCGTCCCTGAAGTTTTGACTGGTTCTCGAATTCCATTAGGGGGCTGAGCTTTCCTACTTTGGAGATGGGAGTGGGCAAGCAGGTTCCACCTGGAGGAATCCAGCCCAGGCCCTTAGTCACCTTGGTGGGATTCCCACACCCGTTTGGACCCAAAGGAATGTCTTCTCTCCTTTCTTCATGTGAGCACCAGTGGTTTTGTCACTGGGAAATGTTTAAGTCTCCAAAGGGGTACACTGGCCCTCACCATCAGTACTCACAGTGTGGTGAGTCAAGCAGAACAAGGATAATCCTATTTTAAGGTGGCTAAACTGAGCCTTGAACTATCTTTTGTACAGTTGGATCTAGGACTTGAACTTCTCAGTCTTACTCAGAGGCTCTCACAGACCTGGGCAGTTGTGGTGGGGAATCGGGGGGGCTCTGGCCCCAGAACAGGAGATGGCGCATGAATCCTTGCTCTCAGGGTCTCCACCGCTTAGCCACATGCTGGCAGGGAGCTCAGTGTCTGTATTTTCTTTGTGAACCTTGAGTAGGTTGTCTCACGTGTGTCATCATCTGGGGCTGGGGGTGAGGGCGGGGATAGCACAGACCGTGAGACGAGCAAGCTTAGGATCAGGAACTCTGGATTCCAGCCCAGCTGTACACCTACCTGGGCCGAAGTCCTGCCCTCTCTGGACCCCAACTGCCCTACCTGTAAGATGGGGGTGGTGGTAGATGGAATGATCTCTGTCATGGAAGCTGAACATTCCCAAAGTGCTGTCCTGGTCCAGCCCCTCCTGGAGCCCAGAATGTCCCTGGGGCCTGACTTCACCAGGTTGGCCCCACCAAATATCTGACAGCATTCGGCTGCCTCCACCCTCTGCCCTGTCCTTGCTCCAGGAGCCTGGGCCTGACTCCAGCTCCCCACCATGCTGGGACTAAGAGGGCAGTGCCTTGGTCAGTCCTGACAAGGGGACGTCCAGGCCCACATTTGACTTCTTGATCTTCTTCCCCTCTCCCTGGAGCCAGCATGCTCTCCTCCCTCCCTCTTGAAATCTGAGCTCAGGGATCCAGGAGGACTCTCCCTGCAAAACATTCCATCCAGTTGTCCAAACACCCTGCACAGCTGGCGGAGGGAGGGGCGGCCAGAGCTGAGGCTTTTGAAAGCCCTTGGGCTGTTGTTTTCATGGAAATGGCGGAGTCTTCACTGGGAGGGCCAGCCCTGGCTGCCCTATGGGGTTCACAGGGCCCAGAGGATAAAAGAAGAGCCCCCAACACAGGCACTCCTAGGCTTGCCCAAGGTCTCCATCCCGGTGCCCAGCCCCCGGTGAGGAAAATCCATGTCTGCAGGGCCAGGTGTGCACCACCACCTCACGGCCTGCCTGCCGGCTAGAAGGTGGCTAGACAGCGGGCAGCTAGCTGGAGGCATTGTGAGCCTTCCCTAGTGACTGGGCTAAGTGGCGGGGCAAGGGCAGGAGGGGATGATGCTGAGATAGCATCCCCAGAGGTGACTTCCGGCAGCAGCTTTTACTGGCTTGCAGTCTCGGAGCTGGCTGCCTCTAGCCTCCAACTCACCAGTGACCCGGGGCAAGTCTCCAAGCCTGTTTCTTTCACCTGCAACAGCAGAGGGTTGGGCCTCTTCTGGCTCTCATTTTTCTAAGAGGTCACAGACTAGGTCAAGAAGACCCTTACAGCTCTCCACACAGTCCCAGCTGTGCCCAAGTGTCCAGAAAGTAGCAAAATTTTCTATACAGTTCCCAGAGCAACTCTGACTCAGTTTCCCCCCTGAAGGGATGGCTGAGGCTTGGCAGGGAGGCACTATCTCTCATATACTTTGTTACCAACAAGGCTGAGCCCCTTCCCCTCTTGCCATGTTAGGGTGATGGGGAGACCCCCCCCCCTTCATACATCCTGTTTTCCATTAATTGTTTCCAGGTGGGCCCAGAGGTTGCCCTGCAGAGGAAGGTGGGGACACGGAAGAATTTCGCAGGGGGATCAGTGAGGAGCAAAAACAGGAAGGGGGTGGGAACAAGCCATGGAAACTTCATTGCCAGGAAAGGGAGGCCAGCATCTGGTTTGCATTAGGCTGAGAGAGAGCTTCGAAGCCCAAAGCCTGAGTGGGAGATATTGTTATCCGCAGGCGGGTGGGTGGGCGGGGTGTGACTTAGTCAGGAACTGGCAGCTTCTCCCCAGCGGGAGCTCAGAGGCTGACAGGAAAGAAGAGGGAAGGCGAGGGAGAAGGGAATAGGAAACGCTTGTTTTCATCTCCACTGTGGCAGGCACTTCACGAATGTTCCCTCCTTAGATTCACAACATCTCAGGGGAGAATTGTTCCCATTTTATAGCTGAGGGAACTGAGTCCCAGAGAGGTTAAGGGACTTGTCCAAGATCACACAGTCAGGGAATAGCAGAACTAGGGTTAGAATTCTGGCCAGATGAGACAGGGTGGAACATTCAAATCCTCTGGGGTGGATTGAGGCTAACCATATGCCAAGCAAGGGGGCACTGAGGATGTGATGATTAGTGTGTGCCAGTCTATGCCCACGGGTCACTCAGTGGGGGTGTCCAACAGTGCCATGGGGCACTTGCCATGACACAAGGCAGACCACGTGTCTGAGCGTGGGAGCCCAATGCCCACAGAAGAAGAAAGCAATTCACAGGTGGCTTCCTGGAGGAGGGAGTACGAGCAAGAGAGAAATGTATCAGCAGGGGTGGAGGCTGAAGAAAGAGGGGTTAATGTGAGGAAAAGGAGGGTTGTAGGGTATCTCAGGGCAGCTGGCCTGCTGTGCCTCAGAGGGTGAGATTCCATTTTACAGCTGGGGACGCTGAGGTACAGAGAGCCTAACATGCCCAGAGGGTCACAGTCTGGAAGTGGGGTAGAATCCAGCCTGACTCCAGGCCTGTGTTTTTTACTGCTTTATTGAGTGGTGCCTTTTTGTTGGTGGTTAAAGGTTTGAAGGGGATATTGAGGCCAGGGACCAGGGTAGGGGACCTTGTCCAAGGCCACATGGCCAGCTCGTGATAGAGCCAGGGCTGGACAGGTTATTTCCAACTTGCCATCCTGGGCAAGGAGGGGACAGGCAGCTGTATCTGTGGGCCTAGTTGAAGCCCTGGGGCCTTGGGCATGTAGAAGAAGGCTCCCATTTCCCTTTGAGGTCTCACCTTCCCTGGCCCAGAGCCCGGAAAGGACGGCCCCAGGGTTTTCTGCTGTCAGCTGAGCCACAGGAGTTAATAATTACGGGGTTTAAGGAGATAGAAGCTTGTCTGGGAGGCTCCTCCCTCACACGCAGCTGCTTCTCAGAGATAGCAAAGGTTAGTGAGCCTGCGGGTAGGGAGAAGGCTTCTGCCACCTGCCTGCCTGGCATTCTCCAGAGGGACCCTCGGTCCAGCCCTCCAGGCATGGACCCTTCTGAGGAGTATACCAGGTGCCCTGCCCGAGGGAAATGCCCCGTGTACCTGGCGATGAGCTCAGGGACTGTTCGCTATGCTGCACTTGAGGGGAACTTGGGAGAGGAGCCCTGGGACACAGACAGGTGAGCTAGTGACCTGGGACATGGAGGGGAGGGATGCATTTTGCCACTCTACAGGAAAGTTGGGGGAGGGTGTGAGAAGCCAGGTTCCCAACCGGGGACTGGCCTAGGACAATGAGGAATTTCACGAGCCTCCTACAAGGTGAGTGCGAGGGGGTGGCCACGATTGTCTTGTCCAATTTGGTCATACAGATATAAAATCTGAAGCTCAGAGAGGGCATGACACTCGTCGTGCTTCACACAATGAACTGAGGACACACTCAGGGCCTGGGTCATCCTGGCTGGAAGTTCAGCTCCTCATCTGCCTCCAGCCAAGGGTCTGTGATGGAGGTAGTCAGGGGAATTGCGGGGGGTTAGATTTGGGGAAGGAAGGGGTTTGGGGGCAGAGGACACACCTTTTATTTCTCCCTCCCCACCTGTGGGTCAGGCACCCAGTAGGCGCCTCTTATTGCCTGACTGCATACAGCTGCAGCTGCCAGTGAGACCTCTGGCTTCTGGGCTATCTTCTCAGAACACTGGTATAAGGGGTCTCAGTCCCACCACCCCTGGCTGTGTGACATCAGGCAGTTTCCTTAACTTCTCTGAGCCGATCCTTTTCAGCTGAGGAGCAGAACTTCCTGGACTATAGGAGAAGCTAGTGAGACCTGGGAGTCCAAGGTAACTGGATGCATAGACAGGCTATTTTTGGCTAGTAATTGGTGTGTCAATGATCCCAGAGTGGTGACCCCACACTTGTCGTTTGAGGCCTCGCTCAAGGGCCTCCACAGCCCTTCCATGCTGAGGATTCTTCCTCTAAAGCCATAGCCCTGGGCGAACACACCCTTCACCCTTTATCTCCCACCACTCTGAGTTGTCAGACTTGGACCAGGTTTTATCTCCTGTCTGGGCTCGTGAAGATTTGGAGGGTAAGGGGCCCGTCCTGAGCTGAGTTCCCTTTGTGTCATCTTCTTGCCCTTCCCCTAAATAGTGAGCAGAGCAAGGGCCGGGAAGACAGCAGTTGCTCAACAAGTCTTATTTGGTGAAGGATTCAAGTCAGTAAACATGATGACATCTGCTTTCGGCCAGACCCTGGGCTGGGGTAGGTGCAGAAACAAGTGCCAAGAAGGAGCAGGTCCCCATCCTTTGGAAGCCACAGTTGTTGAAACACTTGCCCTGCAGAGTGAAGGGTATGTGAGGCCTGGGCAGAATGATTCTGCAACGTTGGAAGGGATGCCCAGGTTGTTGACTGTGCAAGGCACTAGCCAAAGGAATGAGCGAACAAGGCATGAAATCCAGCCTACCCTCCACTCACCAAGTCCTGCACCTTGGTGTGCCCACCTAGGAAAGGAGTACCATTGTCACTTTTGAACAAAGATACCATTCACTTAGCAAGGTAGTGTGCCTTGGACAAGTGGTGGTGCTGGAAGTAGAGGTCCTTGAGAGTATGTCCCCCTCCTTCCATCTCCCCCACCACACTGGAGCCCCAGGAGGACAGAGCCTGTGTCTGGCAGTTTCCCTTTGGGTCCCCAGCCCTGGATGGCCCATAGTTCATACTCAGAAGGGGTTGAATGAATGAATGAATGAATGAAATATGTGTCCCCAGGTGGAAACCTGACACACTCAAGCCTGGAGCCCTGGCTCTGTGAGGCTGGAAGAGTAGTGCCCAGAGTTCTGGTAGCATCTGGAAGAAAAGTACTTTCCTAACTCTCCCAGTACTCCTCTAGACACAGAGAGTGGGAGCCATTGTCCCCCCAGGAGAGAAAGGGGATTATGCTCTCACTGGATCCAGCCCCAGGCTGAAGTTGAGGCAGATGGTCAGGGCAAAGGGCTCAGGATAGGTGACAGGGACACAGAGACTGAGGGACACAAAGGCCAATGGTCTGGGATTCAGGGAAAAGTTTTGCGAAGGATGAGGGACCAGACAGGTGTGTGTGTGTATGGAGGCGGGGTGTATTCCTGCAGACAGAAGACCTTGGGCAAAGGCAGGAGAGGCTGGGGTTGGAGACTTGGGCCAAACGTGGGTCCTGCCTGGGATAAGCACTCAGAGTAAAGACGGAGAACACTTGTTTGGGCGTCTGCCAAACAGGCAGGATGTTGCACAGGGACAGGCATGGAGCAGGGAGCCCAGGGAAGGAGGGATGGCCAGAGGGCCAGGTGAGGGGGTGGGAGGCTGTCTGCTGGCTCTGAGTTAAGAATCAGGGAGCTGAAAGTCCAGGAGCCCTTTGCAGGTTCTTGAGCAGGGTGGCCCAGCGTGGGTGCCGCAATGTGCCGGTGCCGGGGCGGTGACTGGAGAGGGAGCAGCGGGGAGCGTCTGAACGCCGCGCTAGCAGCCGCACGATGTGGATACGGCTCCTCCCCGCACTCCGCCGGTGGCACAGTCCCGAGGCCCACGGCCGTGGGGTTGGGCGGGAGCGCGCGAGCTCTGCGCAGGCCGGCGGAGGGGCGGGGTCAGGCACGTGTCCTCGGGCCACCCTCTCGGCCACGTGACCCCCTGAGGGCAGGGTCGGGGCTGGGCTGGGGGCCCCCGGCGCGAGTCGGGGCCGCACCGACAGACAGGCGGCGGGCAGGGCTGACAGCCGGCGGGGCAGGCCAGCCGGCCCGGGGCGGAGTCGGCGGCGGCGGGGACGCGGCACAGGGAGATCGCGGCGGCGGCGGCGGCGGGGACGGACGCCTGGGCGCCCCGAGGCGCCGGGATGTGGAGTGGGTAGGTTCGCGCGCGCTCGCGGTTCTGCATGGGGTCGGGCTGCGGCTGCCTCCGGCTGGGGGGGTAGAGGATCGCTGCGGGGCCTGCGCTTCCCACTTGGAGGTGCTCTGCTCCCCAGCCCTGCCAGCGGCCGAGGAGGAGCCCGTTTTAGCACGAGGACAGGCGAGCGTCCTCTCAGAGATGGAAGGACACTCCGCGGGGAAGGGTTGGGCGTCTCTGGGGATGGGGAGTGTGAAAGGTGTGCGGCAGACCGTCCCGGCTTGACAGCGCCAACTCCTCCTAGCTCATCTGGAGGGCAAGTTTGATGGGAGCGTGGGGTGCAAGCCAGAGTACGTCTGGGATTCGCACCTAGAAGAGGGTCCCCTAGGTTGGATGAACCCTTAGAAAGCAGTGCTTGTGGGGAAGGGGGCTGGGTCTCTGCCAAGGTCGCTAGCAAGTTGAAGAGCCTCTACCTGGGGGGTTCCTGGAGCTGGCAGGGCTCAGAAGTGTGGGGTGGGATTTCCCTGCAGCCTGGAGCCAGATACTGGGTTAGTGGCCCCAGTACCCATATCTGTTCATTGGCTCTCAGAGGTGGTCCCGGGTCTGGCCGACCCCTGCCCTGTATGTGCAAAAAGGCTGTGGTCTTCTCATGGAGTTGGGCAAACATTTCCTCTTTCCCATGGCCTGGAAGGACCCTGGAGGGGATGCAGCCAGAGTGGGCGGGGGTGTATTGTATTCGTGTAAAGAACTGGGCCAGATGGGTGGTCCCAGGACAGGGCTCCCAGCCACAGCTGGGGAGTAAGGGAACAGCCCCTAGGGAGGCTGGCAGGCTGGATCGACTGTATTCCATGGCACCCAGCAAAGGCTGAGATGAGACCCTAGGGGAGGAAAAACGGGGTGCTGAGGGAATGGAATCCTGGAAGGGGTGAGGTGTAGAACGAAGCAGGAGAATCTTAAAGGGAGAGAGTTGAAGTAGAGGATTCTTTGGAATTGCGCCCTGGGGGGAGGAGACTGGGCGTAAGGAGAAAGTGGCTGAGGTGGGTTGGTGGTACCTGGAGTAAGCAGTTCTTCCTGGGGTTAACTGCCTGGTCTGGAGGAAACTATTGACCTGTTATGTCAGGTGCGCCCAAGGCAAAACACAGCCGCTGAGTTGCTGTGTGATCTTAAGAGTATGGCCTCCTTTCTGTGGGCCTTTAGGTGAAATGAGCAGGTTGTGGGGTAGGGAGCGATCCAGAGCCAGACAATGTCCTTCCCTGGAGGCATCCAGGCCAAGGCCAGACAGACAAGGCTGGGAACCACCAGGAGATGAACGCTGTCTTCAAGGACAGTATCAAAGAGACTACTCAAAGTTCTGGAGAAGGTCCCAGTCCAGCCTCTCTGCCATAATCCCAGGACCCTTGTGGCTGAACCAGGCTGTCAAGCTGACCCCACGATCCTCAGTCAGCTCACTACTTGTATGAACAGTTGCATTCCCTGGGGCCTAGCCCAGGGCAGCGCACAAAGTAGGTGTCTCATAAATGCAGGTGGAAAGCATGCGGGGGAAGAATGCGGAGCTGGGCACTTGGGGAATGAGAGGCAGAGCTTTTGGGTCACCTTGACCACTGCCTTTTTATGGACTCTCCCTTGGCGGTTGGAGGCAGGCATTGACAGATCAGGGCCAAGCTGCCAGCACCTACTGGGGGCCTGGTGTCCTAGGGACTCGCCCAGACCCCAGCAGCTGCTGGGAGCGACTCTGCTCGGAGTCACACTTGCCCTCCTGACTCTCACTGAGCTGTTTGTGCTTGTGGCCCCTAGTAGCTCATGACAACTCTGGGCAGGTGTGTACTTGGAGTCTTTCATCCTAGATTAGAAGGAATCTGGGATTAGGAGTCAGTGACACTGGCTAAGTCATTGATGTCTCTGGGGCTTAGTGTCCTCATCTGTAAGATGAACTGAAATCTCTCTCTTGGGTGACTGCTGTTGATGGCCAGGGCCTGGTGCCAGTTGGCCCCCTTGGCCCTGGACCCAGGGCTGCTGCCCTGGGGTTAGTGGCAGTGGTAGGACACTGCAGGAGCTCAGGTGGACGCCTTCTTGGGCCTTCCTGAGCGTGGGCCATCATGAACTCTGCCCCAGAAGCAGCTCCCCTCAAACCAGGCTGCTCCCTTCCCCATCCCCCACAGTGTTCCATGTCCATCGTCTTGGGTGCCAAGCCTGCTCAGAGGGGTTGGGGTGAGGATGGCATCTTGGGTACTTTTGCAGCTAACACAGTGTTGACTTGGGACTTGGTCAACAGAAGTCAGAGATTGGGTTCTGAGCTAGTTTTCTGCCACTATTGGCCACATGATGTTGATGTAGCCCTTCAGTCTCAATTTCCCCATCTGGAGGATGGGGCTAATCATATCTATCTTTAAGGAGGGCCAGGGTCTGATGGACTGCCCAGGAATGAGATGAGATCACCCCACCCTCCCAGGGATGAGGGACTGTGTCTTTGCAGCAGACAGGATGCTAGGGAGCTCCAGGGTTGCAGAAGGGCTGTGTGATCTTGAGCAAGTCACTTAACTTCTCTGAGCCATGGCTACCCTACGGGGCTTGGATTTGTGAGCTCCTGTCTATAAGGCCTAAGTCATAGGGGACTATAGCTCTGAGACAGTTCTGAAGTATGGCCTGAGGATTCCAGAGTCAGGACCAGAGGGAAAAGGGTTGTACAGCCCTCACTGCTGCCTCCTCCTGGAAGCCCTCCATGAATTACTACCTCCCCTTCCCCCTCAACAGGTGGTGATAGCTTTCCTGCTATTCCTTAACACGTTGCGTACGGCGGGGTTTAAATCCCTCGTGAAGATTCTCGTGATCCGTACGCAACGTGTTAATCAACAATACATCTAAGTGCTGGACTCAGACCCTCATTAAGGTCCTACTTATCCTAGACTGTCCCCCTGCCTGCAAGGGATTTGTATGCCCAATAGGGTGGGGGAGGGGGAGCAAAATGAATTAGAACGTGGTGAGAAAAAGGGGCTTGGTGATGTTGCTGCCAGCATCTGTGTGGTCATGCAGATTGGGTGGATTAGGACTGGCAGAGCGCCTGGCACAGGTGCTCACTGTGTATGTATTGGACGTTTGAGGTCTTGGGGTATCAGATTCTTCTACGACTAAACGGGTGACTGTGAGTCTGTGCTGTGTGCCCTGCACCAGCAGAGGAGGGAGCCCCCACCCTCTCAGGCCTTGTGCTGGCTCTGATTGGAGACCCAGGGCTGGACTTCCTCCTCAGGCCTGGAGCTGTAGGGGGAGAGGTGTGTCCTGGCCCAGCAGCTTCAGGTGTTCTGACCTCCCTCCTTGCCGTCCCAAGGCCGTCCCTGACCGTCTCCCCTCTCCTGCTCCCTGTTCTTCTGCAAGGTGCTGATGTTGCTCCTGCCTCCCGTGCACACATCTACTGCCCCTTCCTGGAGTGGTCCAGGCCCACCCTTTCCAGCCCTGGGGTCCTGCTCTTCTGTTCCCATGTGTGACACTGTCGTCCCATTCTTCAGGAACCCTCCCTTCCAATCCCTGGAATGGCTCCTCGTCGGATCTCCAGGCTGGCTCTCTGGCCTCAACTCCTCTGTCACCCATCCTGTCATCCAGGCTCGGGCTGCAGCTGCTTCCTCTGTCCTGGTGCCTCCCCTCAGCTGCCACTTGCCAAACACCTCAGCCACCCCCTTTCCTTTCCCTGAAAGACCCTGTCCCAGTTCCTCATTTCTCTCTTCTGTACCACTATTCTCCTCATTCACCTTTTCCTTGGTTTTCAATTACATTAATTAATTTCTGCAACTTATTTTTTTCTGTGCCCCCATCCAGCCCCTGGTTCTCCCGTGAACCCCCTCTCAGAGTCTTTTGTGTCTGTGTGTCCCCTCTGTGTGTCCCCTCCTAGCCCAGAGCCTGCCTAGCTTATATAGCAGGCTTGGGTGGAACCCCACTACCACCACCACTTGCGCACTGTCTCAAACTTCCTCAAAGGACGTCTGCATCCTGCCTCACTTCTCCGAAACCACCATTCATACCCTTTCCTCCTGTCCAGACTTCTCTGGGTGACAGGTCCCATGACTCAGTACTGCCTGGACTGTGGGTTCAGTTCCCACCCTGCCACTTTCTTGTGTATTCCAGCCAGGTCCCCATCCCTCTCTGAACCTTGGGTGCTTCATCGCTCAAACCGGGTTGGGGAGAGCATCTCCCAGCAGTGGCATAATGAGGTTCACACACAATGATATCTGTGGGTACGTGGAATGGTGGGCTGGTATGGGTGTGCGTGGGGGCCTGGGATTCCAACGTGCTGGTGGGTTTGGAGCTGAAGACTTGGCCCCTGTCTGTAGGCTGAGCCTGGCTGGGTTTGGAGGCCAGTCAGAGAGCCAACCCTTGAAACGTTGGCGCCAGGTGAGAATCACTTGGCTGTCACCCTCAGGGCCCTCGGGGCTTACTAGACTGCCCTTGAGTGCATGAGCGCGAATCTGAATGAGGCCCCTGTGCCACGGCCCTGCCCTGGAGCTGGGCCCTGGGTTGGGTTCCTGCTGACCAGACCAGCTGCAGCCGCCCTAAACTGTGGACATAGTGGCCCCAGGCAGAGGGAGAGCAGTCCCAGCGTGCCCTCCCAGCCCTCTTCTGCCCCCAGTTTCAGAGCTTCCCTTGCTGGCATCCCGCCTGCTTGTTTAATGAACCTGTTGTTTCCGTTAACACAGGGATCTTTAACTGAAAGAGGTGACTTGGGCACTGGTGGTTGGGGAGGGAGAGGCTGAGGGGCAGGCTGGTAGGGCCGGGGCTGGGAAGGGGCACGCAAGACCCTAATTGGGCCCTTCTAGCCGCAGGAGTGGCCTCTACACAGGCCCTTCTAGCCCAGTGGGAGTTGCTGGGTGACTGGGGACCATAGAATCCAGGGGTCCTCATTCTTATTTTGCCATTTTTTGTGGATGGGGTCAAAAACCTGCTGCCCCTCCGAGGGCAGGCCTGGGTCAGTGGTGAGGATTGCAGTTGCTGCATTCCCCCCACCCTTGTGTGTTTCCAGGGGAAGTGACCCAGTGGGGCCTTTCCTGCATGAACTGCTGTGGGCTCTAGGAAATGGCCCTCACCTACCTGTGACCTTGACTCCTACTATCTCCTGCCCCTGAGCAGACCCTTTCCCGGTGACCTCTGCAGCATTGTATCCTGAACACTAGACTCTGTTTCTGCAGGGAACTGGCACTGAGAAGGTTTGAGCAGAGGGCATGGGCATGGACTTGAGGGGGAGAGACATAGGGCAGCAGAACTTAAGTGGTAGCTTGTGCCCGTCTGCGGCGTGAGTCCACCCCACTGTAGGGTTCACGTCCAAGTTTTTGGGCCTCTGGCCTGGAAGGCTGAAGAGTGTGGAGGTTAGGGGAATCTGGGTTGGGTTGGACCCGAGGGATGAGGGGCCTGTGGTCCCTCCTTCCTCTGAATTTCTGAGTCACCGAGCTGGCCTAACTGCCCGGAAGTGGGAGGCGTCTGTAGATTGGCGCTTCCCTCCCAGTGCAGGATAGGTCATTCTTTCCCTCCTGCTCCTGCACTGCTGGCCCAGGCATTGGACAGTGGTGACTGCAGGGTGGTTGGTCCTGCTGTTGCCATGCTTTCTGCCATTGGGATTTGCGCATTGGGCTTTTCCCCTGGGGTTCGGAGGAGGGTATCATAGAGATCTGTCTCACGCCTCCCAGGGCCCCTTTTTCCTCTAGCTGCAGAATAGAGCCCCTCCACGCCCAGCAGTGGCCTGAAGTGAGGGAATGCTGGGAAAATGATGGGGACTGTCCAGCCACACCCCCAGCCCGTGCCCATGGGACCAGCAGGAGAGTTAAAGTCTTTCACTGTGGCCAGAGGCCCAGACCACACTAGTGGACAAAGCTTGGCCCCCATGGGAGAGGTTGGAAGCGTTTTTCTCCTAGGCAGGGGGCGTGGGCCATGACAGGTGGTCCTTGCAGTGGGAAAGGCACTGTGGCGGGGTGTCTGAGACCTGGGATCCTGTCTGTGCCCTGTGCTGTCCCTGTAGGTCACCCCCACCCTTGGCCAACGGTTCTTGCTCATTCTGTTGAAGTGGGCACCACCAAGGTGGGGACTGCTGCCTCTGCCTGAGTGACTCTGCTGTCCTTTGTCACCTGAGGAAATGGGACTGAGCCCCTGGCCTCCGGACTGCCAGCATGGCAGCTATCCGGGATGGGCAGTTTCAGAGCCTGGACAGGCACGGTGGGGGTATCTGCCAGTGTGGCTGAGGACTTACACCTTTTACCTGGTGCCGTATCCAGGGACTTCTCATTTCATTTTTAGTGCACCTGCTGCAGGTTTTTACCCCCATCCGCAGGACGGAAGCAGGAGCAGAAGATTTCAGTAGCATTCCCAGGGGCTGGCATGTACCCCAGGTCAGAACCTGGCATGGCCCTGGGCTTGCCTGACTCTGGCCTCTGCTCTCAGCCACACCGCCTCTGGCCCTGGCCGTCCCTCCGGGGAGGTGGTTTCTGGGCCCGAGCAGAGGCTGAGAAGCCAGTTCGGGCAAGGATTGAGTCAGATTTCCCTGATACAGCCAAGGAAGAGACTCCTGAGTCCCCGTGGGCCCATCAGGCCTGGATCCTGAGACAGAAGCCCCGATTCCGCCACTCACTGCCCCTCCCACTGGGAGCTTTGGGCCTGGGCTGAAGACCTGGCCACCTGTCCCAGCACTGCCACCAACCACCTCTCTGAGACTCTATCCCTCATCAGCAGAATGGGGACAATACCACGGCTGCTGTTGAGAGTGTGAAATGAGATAACATAGGAAAAGCACCCTGTGTAGTGTCCAGCATAGTGTCAGTCCCCTGAACGTAGACGCCAGCCCAGGGCCACCATAGCACTGCCATAGCCCCTCAAGCCTCAGGACTCCCTTCCAACAACACCCTTCCTAAACAAGAGTATTAGGAAAGACCCCTGCCTGGCATACACACTGTTGATGGAGGGATAGATGTGTGTGCCGTGTGTCCCTGCCAGGCATGACCCAGCCCAAGAAACCTCTAGGCTGCACTCTGGGCCAGTTCTAAAGCAGAGGGCAGCTGGACAGGGCTGTGTGAAGGAGGTTGGGAATGGGCTCAGTGCTTGGGTCCCTGGGTGCGCAGTCCCTCTGTGTTACCCTACGGGGAAACTGAGGCTCAGGGTCTGCTTGGTGACTATCCCAGGATCCAGAGGACAAGGAGGAAGGATAGTCTCCAGCCTTGCCTTTCACACATTCCTCTCAGCAATCCTGAATCCCATGACCCCTTGGCCTTGTCTCTCCTCCCTCCTGTGTGGGCCCGTCTGAGCCCTGTCCCCTCCACTTCCCCACTGTTATCAGCGGCCTGGCCCAGCCCCCTACCCTCAGCCCAGCCACTGGGCTCAGAAGCTGCTGGCTCAGGAGCCGCCAGCTTTTGCTGAGTGAGCAAGTCCAGAGGTGCTGTCTTGGCACAAACCACTGCTGCTGGGGCCCCTCCTCCCTCCCCCACTTCTTCCTTCCCTCTCTCCTTCTCTCCCTCCCCAGGGTCTGTTGTGAAGGGGGGATGGTGGGGTGAAGGCAGAGGCTGGTGGCCCCCACCCTACAGTGCCTCCAGCGTCTTCAACTTAGGGAAAACAGGGTCCTGAGACCCAGAGGGGGAGGTGTTTTCCTGAGGTCACAAGACAGACCAGCAGAGAGCTGGGACTGCTCCCCACACAGTCCAGGGGGCAGGAAGTGAGTCTGCCTTGCTGGGCTGTTTGCAGAATTTTCCTGCCTCAGCCCTGCCTGCCCTGGCTGGCTAGGTCCTTCCTCTCAGATTCACCCTAAATTTGCATAAAGTTTGCATTAACATTAACGACAAAGGCAGTTCTCACTTCAGTGCCTCCTGTGTGCCAAGGTTTTATGCACATCTCTATGACCCTTGAGGTAGGGCCATTGGGATTGTCACTACTTTATGGAAGTGGAAACTCAGATTCTCAACACGGATGTATTGACAGTAACCTGTTGGACAAATACAACTGAGCACCTGCTGTGTGCTGACCACCTACTGTGTGCCATACACACAGCCCTAGGTCCTGGGCTGGAGGGAGTGGTGGACAAAGATGAATGAATCCTGTCCTTGCCCCCAAGAGACCTCATGTTTGATCATTCTGCCCTTGTGACAACCCTAGTGATGGCCTCACTGGTAACATCCCTATTTTACAGGTGGGGAGACTGAGGCCCAGAGTGGCAGGTGCCTTGCCCAGGGTTGGTCCCTAGGCTCAGCTCTCCAGGTCTCAGGACCCCACCCTGAGTCTGCTGTTTGCCTCACAGCCAGCCCCATCCTGACGAGGGCCACCCACCACCCCTTGAGGCTGTCCCGGTCCCCTGGAAGAGCACGGTCTCCTGCAAAAACCACAGGGAATCCTCTGTAGGGGAGGAGGCCCAAGGTGCGGAGGGCCCTGCAGCCACCCAGCTGGATGTGTCACGCTTGCGCAGCTCGTCCATGGAGATCCGCGAGAAGGGCTCTGAGTTCCTGAAGGAGGAGCTGCACAAAGCCCAGAAGGTGAGGGCCTGAGGGGTGCGGGGGCCCACCTGGGAGAGCTGTGGGCTCTTACCGAATACCCAGAGATCTCATGCACCCATCAAGGCCAACTGTGTGACGCCTGTGCTAGGGATGAGGGAAGTCCAAACAAAGGACAGACCAGTTCTTCTGGGGACTTTTAAATGACTTTTAGAAGTCTTGACTTCTCTGAAAACCTGTTCCAGGCTAATGGACTGACTGTTGGGTTTCAACCTCATGCCAGGAGCTAAATGGAAAACGCATCATAAACTAGGGGAACAGAGGAGGCAAGATAGAGCCCAGAGGCCCCCGTAGGATGACCTGGGGCATGGAGCCACAGGGGGTGTTCCCCCAGTATCAGGTGTAGGGGCCCCTGAGGGGCTGACAGCCACCCGCCTCGCCTCGTGCCCCTCAGGAGCTAAAGCTGAAGGATGAAGAATGTGAGCGACTATCCAAAGTTCGGGAACAGCTGGAACGGGAGCTGGAGGAGCTGACAGCCAGCCTATTCGAGGTACGGGTGGCTGGCCAGCTGGGGGTGCAAGGGACTGGGTCTGCTCGGCATCCATTGGCTCCTCACCACTCACACAGAGCCTTCCTTCTTCCCAGGAAGCCCACAAGATGGTTCGAGAAGCCAATATGAAGCAGGCGGCATCAGAAAAGCAGCTAAAGGAGGCAAGGGGCAAGGTGAGGCCCCCACCTGCCGAGGCCTGCCCAGAGCCCCTGCCCTTCTCCTAGCCCTGCGAGTCCTGGCCTTCCTACCCAATCAGACCCTTGTGTGGCCTGTTGGGGCCACCAGGGATGGGCAAACGGAGGCCCAGAAGATGGGGCAGAGGTGACGCTGCCTGCCTCTGCAATTCTACTGCACCACCGAAATCTTTCTGGGGCCTTCCAGGGGCTAGGAGGATCCTGTGGTCATTTTCATTTCGTTTCCCTCCTCCCGCACCCCCTTTACAAAGCAGAAACCTCAGGCTGGCTGTGAACCTGGGCAAGTACCTTCCTCTCTTGGAGCCCGTTTGCCCATCTATAAAAATGATGGCTGGGCTTTTCCTGGCTCCCGGGGACCCCTCAGTGGGAGGCCCAACTAGCTCCCAGACGCGGGCCTCTAATGGAGTCCTGGCTTACAGTGTGACCTCAGGCAGGCCATGTCGCCGCTCTGAGCTTCAGTTTCCCTACCTGTAAGATGGATGTCTTAGTCCCCACCTTGAAGGCTGTTCCAAGGGTAACTGGTGTTAGGTGCTAGTTGCTGCTGGAGCAGACTGTCCTGAGATGGGGTGGCAGACAGTGGCAGCCAGGGTGGCATCAACCCTGGGCTAAGGTTGGCAGCCATCTCATTTTGGCCAGATTGACATGCTGCAGGCAGAAGTGACAGCCTTGAAGACCCTGGTCATCACGTCCACACCAGCCTCTCCCAACCGTGAGCTCCACCCGCAGCTTCTGAGCCCCGCCAAGGCTGGGCTCCGCAAGGGCCACGTGCGTCATAAGAGCACCAGCAGCTCCCTCTGCCCTGCCGTGTGCCCTGCTGCAGGCCACATTCTTGCCCAGGACAAGGAGGGAAAAGAGGTGAGGGGCTATGGGTGGGCAGTGGACACAGGAAAGGGAGACAAGACCAGGCCTGACCCCCTCGCTGTGACCTGGAGCCTGTCCTGTCCTTTCTGGGCTTGTGTGTCCTCTAGCCTTGAGGGCTGGGCAGGCTCCTCGTGATAGAAAGCATCTAACCCTCAGCCTCCAGGTGTACAATCTGGGGAGCGTAGTAACGTCCTCTCACCCCTCCAAGCAGTAGGTGATGTTTTCTGCACCTGAGGCTGGCCTTGGGCCTGAGGGTGTGCCCTCAGGGGTCCACGGAAAGACACACTCCCTCGGCCTGAAGAGGCCGCTACTGGGCCTCTGTGGAGAGGCTGCCTGGGCTCTGTGTGGCCACAGCCCTGAGGCCCAGGACTACCTTGTGACACCCCTGGGACTTGAGGGTCCTTAGCGCCCTCTGGCTGTGGTGCTGAGACAAGCCTGGCCTTTGGCGGGGCTGTCTCCCCGTCCTCGGCTGGGTACATGGGGTACCTGATCCAGGCTGGACAATGGGCTATGATGTTGGTGATGGGTCCTTGAGCAAGTAAGGTCACCTGTCAGTGCCTCAGTTTCCTCACATAGTAAATAGGGACTCCTGGGACCCTAGAGGAATTGACAAGACGTGACTGTTAGGATCTCAGCTCAGGGCTGCACCCAGCGAGCATTCACAGGGTCTCTAGTGGGATTCAGCTTCCTGGGGGTCTCTAACACCAAGGTGGCCCCCAGCTCCATCCTGTCCTGTGTCTCTAGAGCTTCCAGAGAGGCCGCTTGTCCCCCTTCTGAGTTCTGAGCTTCCAACTGGACACTAACATCTGCTTCCTCCTATCTGTCTCTGTCTACCTGTCTGTCTGTCTGTCTGCCCCACCACCGACCCCACCTGCCCAGCCCGGGCTGCCCCCCCTCCTCTCCCTGCTCCTCTGCGTGGTCCCCAGCAAGGCGGTTCACCTCACCTACGAGCCAGCCTGGCAGCTCCCACCTGGGGAGCCGCCCACAGCCCCCACCTTCTCTACCTCTCTCTCCTTTTCCCGACAGGTAATGGCTCCAGAGAGGGGCCGCCCCTCTGCCCCCTCCCAGCCTCAGTCACTCTGCATGCTCCCCAGAGCGGCTAGAGAGTCGCCTCTCACAGCCTGTGTGTCTTCCCTCCTGTGTGCATGTGCCTATGGGTGCCTGGGGTTACCAGTGTGTACCTGCGGGGTCACTCTTCAATTTTCCCTGCTCAAGGAGGCAGTGAGGGTCTTCAGGACGAGGTCCTGGAGCCAAGTCTGTAACCCTATAGTGCCAGGAAACAGAAAACAAACCGGAAGTGAAACTTTGAGTTCTTGAGCCTTTGATGCAAAGGGAAGAAGGGAGTTCTTCTCAGGACTTTGTTCTCTGCCTTGCCACTGGGGACAGGCATGCTGGCATGCTGTGGCCTGCCCTGCATCCTGCCTGGCCCTCACCTGCCCGTCTCTGCTGTGCTGGCCCCCAACGCCCTGACTACCCCACCCCACTCGCCATCCCCCACAGGTGGACACAACCCTGTTTGCAGAGTTCCAGGCCTGGAGAGAATCGCCCACCCTGGACAAGACCAGCCCCTTCCTGGAAAGGGTGTACCGGGAGGACGTGGGCCCCTGCCTGGACTTCACCATGCAGGAGGTGAGGGGGGGCAGAAGGTGGCTAGCCGGAGGGCCAGCCCCTCAGCCAGAGGCCTGCCCCTCACCACCCTACCTGCCGCCCTGGTCTGCCACAGCTCTCGGCACTGGTACGGGCTGCCGTGGAGGACAACACACTCACCATCGAGCCTGTGGCTTCACAAACACTGCCCACAGTGAAGGTGGCTGCAGTCGAGTATGGCAGCACCAAGTAAGCTTAGCCCCCTTCACCCCTTCCTGCCTACTTGGGAAAGCTCCACCTACCTTGACTCTACTGCGGGGGTGGCCAGGGAGGACTGAGCTTCAGGTCTGCCTGTGGGGTCCAGGCATGGCACCTGGGGGTGGGCAGGAGCAGTGGCATACGGGCCAGGCCGGGGAGGACTACAGGGGCACCTGATAGGAGAGGGACAGTGGCTTCCCCCATGGAGGGCAAGGAGGCATCTTTGGCTGTGCCCATTGACCCATCCTGCCCCTAGTCATGGACCCCCAGGCTCTCCAGGGAGTCCGGGAGCTGGGGTTTCCCTCTTCCTGGATGACCTGATACACATCCCTCTCCCACTCGTCCTCTCTCCCACAGTGGGTTCCCGGCCCCAATTGACACGTAAGGGATGTCAGTTGCCAGCTCTGCCTTCTGCTAGTAAATAACAAACGACCCTAGCATCTTGTCCTTCCTGCTACTCAACCGACATTGAGCAGGGCTAGAGCACAACAAAATAGCCAGGGTGGAGCAGGGGGCAGAGATCGGGGAGCACTTCCCGTCAGCAGCCCAGGGTCGGGCCCGCAAGGGAGGGAGCTTCATCATGCATGGGGACATTTGAGCCAGCTTTGGAGGATGAATAGCAGTTTTCCCAGTAGGGAAGGGCCGTTCAGGCAGAGGGAACACAATGAGAGCAGGTATGAGGAGCTGGGGTGTTAAGAGAAACACCACTGAGTTGGCTGGTGGAGCAGTGGGGTGGGCAGGGAGATGGGGCTGAGGCTGTAGGGGGTGTTTGGGACCAGAGTATAAAAGTCCTCAGATGAGGTTTGGGCTTTAACCCGCTAGGCCAGCATTTCACAGATCACCAAAGACGTCCCTGAAAAGAGTGTTCCCTGATCCAATCAGAGAGTCACAGGGAAGCTGGAAGCAACAAAGGCTCTAATAAGTTCCGCAGCTAAGGTGCCTACTTAACCTTCCTTTACTCAGGATTCTCCATAACTATTTCTGGGCAGTAAGAAAGCGGCAGGGAAAGATAGGATAGATGTGGATTTCTGGAAGAGCTCTGGCTATAACATGGAGAAGAAGGAGAGAGATGAGGTACAGACCTGGTTGGAAGGAGCTGAGGGGAGCTGGGCAAAAGGCCCTGCTGGCATGACCTAGCCTGGGGACTTGGTAACCAAGTGCAGGGGAGGCTTTGGAAAGGGTCCTAAGACATGTCTGTCACACAAGCCTGACAGTCAGCCGTGGGTGCCGAGGGGTCTCCAGGACTCCTAGCTTCTTCCCTCTGATTAGTTGGGAGGAGAGGTGACTGGGTCTGAGGGCTACAGTAGGAGATGCGTTTTTAGTGGTTACAGGGGTTAGGGCTTTGGTACACCTGACATGAGGTTGACCAAGCTCTCCTGCCCAACGGGTGAAGAGAAGGGTTCTGGGGTGGGGTCCAGCTTGGTTTAAAGGTCCATCCCAGGGACTTCTGGGGCTGCCGCCCCCACCCCTTGGCCTGGCCCTGGGCTGGTGGGAAACTGGGCTGGGGAGAGGATGCCAGGTCCCACTCCCACGTCTGTTTGCTGCCCCTCCCTCTGTGCCTCCTCCTGGCTGCTGCATCCGCCTTGCATGAGCTGGCTGGGCGAGCCCCAGCTGGCCTCCATGGCCTCCTCTGCTTTCCCCCAGCACATGTGCCCTGAGCGGCCTTTCCCGCACCTGTCGCCACCGAATCCGGCTCGGGGACTCTGAGAGTCACTACTACATCTCGCCATCCTCCCGGGCCAGGGTGAGTCATCATCATTTGGAATGTCACTTGACTCCTTAGAGCCCCCCCTGGGCTGTAACTCTGAGCCCCAGGCTTGGGAGCACAACCTTGATCTACAGATCAGGCTCAGAACTGTGCAAAGACTGACTCAGGCGCCACATAGCCAAGCCAGATGTATTAGCTGGCTATTGCTGTGTAACAAATTTCCATAAACTGAGTGGCTTAAGACAACACCCATTTAGTTTCCTCTCCTTGCGTCAGGAGTCTGGACACAGCGTAGTTGGGGTCTCCTGGGCTGCAGTAAACATGTCAGCCAGCTGCATCCTTTCCAGATATCAGTGTCCTCTTCCAAGCTCACGTGGCTGTTGGCAGAATTCAGTTCCTTTGTGGCTAAAGGACTGAGGTATCCATTTTCTTGCTTTGAGAAATCATAGGAGTGACATCCATCACCTCTGTTGTTTAATGTACCCTAATCAAGGGAGTGACACTAGAATTGAGGTTATAGCCCCAGGCTCCTGACCCCAGCTTGGGCTCCAGCCACAGGCTTTGGAAAGAATCCTGACAGTCAGCCGTGGGTGCCGAGGGGTCTCCAGGACTCCTAGCTTCTCCCCTCTTGGGTTGTGTGACCCAGGCTGGATCAGGGGAACTCAACAAGCTGCAGGGTAAGGGTGGGGTGGTCTCCATTCTTTTGTCCCCTCATAGACTGTAGAGAATTGTAAGGAACTAAACAGAACATGTTAGGAAACTCCAAAGCTTGGTGAGCTCCTCATGGGGATGAAAGTGGACAGATGTCCCCAGTGTCAGGTATCAGATTAGACAGTGAGGGCAGTTTGTGTGTTCCTGACTGCTGCTTTCACAGCGCATCTAAGCGTGTTGTCCTGGAGAATGCCCCCAGCAGTGAATTGGGCTCCCATTTACCTAAAGGGAGTCTGAGCCTTAGGAAGGAAAGGGGTGTGCCTCGGGTCTCCCCATTATGAATCCAGTCTCTTTTTACTGCAGCCCCACCCCATGTATCTGTGCGCAGAGCCTTGTTTGGTGGTCACCGGTCCCCTTTGCCTTTTCCAATCCCAACTAGGGTTCAAGAGAAGGATCCATGCTAGACATTCCCGTAGCAAAATTACATCTAGAACTTTGTTTCTTACAGGCCTGCATGTCCACTGTGCTGTACAGACCTGTATGGGAGATGAAAAGGGTGTGAAGTTTTAGGATGTGGTCCCCTAGGATGTGTCTCCCACCTTGAAGAGACAGTGGAGAGTACAGTCCATAGGGAGAAGAGCTCTGTCCCGAAAGCACAGTCCTAGGGGGAGAAGCCCACTCACTGTTCCCTGCCACTTCCTGCTGATGAGGCTCCCATGACGGCCCATTGGCCACTGGGCAACACCACAGCCTGGTCACACCCTTCCCCTATCTGCCCACAGATCACAGCCGTGTGTAACTTCTTTACCTACATCCGCTACATCCAGCAAGGCCTGGTGCGGCAGGACGGTGAGCGCCCCCTGGTGGCCAGAGGCGGGATGGCGCCCGGGAGGGGAGGGGGGACTCAGCAAGCGGGGAGGTTTGGGGTTAGTAAAGAGCTGAGATGAGCGGCGGAAGGAGCCTCCCGGGCTCCGCCGTACCAGGAAAGCTAGCTTGATGCCACCCCTGTACTCCCTGTCCCTGGGGCCTGAAGGGACAGCTCCCTGTTACTGGCGTGGCACTGGAGGCGGTGCATGATGGGGCCTCCCCTGTGAATCCTCTCCCCTCCAGGTGTGACCCCCTCATGGTCTGCTGAACACGGCCTCCCACTGCGCCCTTGCCCAGCAGGTCCTCCACCCACCCACTGTCCCCCTCCTCCCATTAACAAAGCCCAGCTTCCTGCTCCTTCAGACTGTGTTCCTGATGAGTTCTCCCAAACCAGTTTGGAGTCTGAGCCTCTCCTCCCCGGCTCGAGGGTCAAGTCCCCCCGGGAAGGCCAAAGCCAGACCGGGGTGAGCCCTGAGGGGCCACCTCCGCCCAGCTCATGAACTGGCACTGCCGCCCCGCTCACTGCCCTGCGGCCAGCGAGCTGGGGTTCGGGAACATTTGTAGCCTGTCGAGTGTGTGGCACTGCGCACATGCAGATCTGTGTCTGACTGTGGGCGTGACTGTCACCTCTTCCACCAGTGCAGTACAGATCCTTCAAGTGTGTTCAGCACTCAACAGTTTGCAAGGCCTCAGAGTGGAGCCTCACAGAGGTCCCACCACTGACTGAGGACATTTTCTTGGGGAACTGGGGAGCCCTAGAGTGCCTGCCAGCTGCCCTGCCCAAAGCCAGGGTCAGGGGCCGGGCCATCTGCCCGAGGTGACCCTGAGCTGTCACCGACCTGTCCACCCTCTCTCTGCCTGCAGCAGAGCCGATGTTCTGGGAGATCACGAGGCTGCGGAAGGAGATGTCACTGGCCAAGCTGGGCTTCTTCCCCCAGGAGGCCTAGCGCCTGGCCCAGGCTTGGAGGGGGGCTCAGAGCTGGAACCAACAGCTGCCCCAGGACGGACAGACAGACAGGAAGACAGGATCCTGGAGCCACCCCTGAACCGGAAGTGGAACAGACAGACAAATGGCCAGGCCATGAAGACAGCATTGAGCTGGTACCAAATGTCCATCCCAGGAGAGACTGGACATCATGAGGTGACTCTTCTCTCTTTCCCAGTGGTACTATAGCCACCAGGAGACTCTCCAGAAAGTACCAAAGACCAACGAGCCTGGACCCATACTCAGGGGCTCAGCCCTTGTGAGGGGACACCTGGGCAGCCAGCACCCCCCACCCCCAGTCCTGGGAGCTGCTGCTTACAGGGACCTTGTTGCTGCCATGTCCTCAGAAAGGGACCATGCTGTGTGACCTGATCGCCAGGGTATCCCCCCACCCCAGTTCCCAAGCCCTGGGCCACCAGCATCCCCTGTGGCCATCCCTCACCCCATTCTCAGGTGGCCATCCTGTTGGACTGCCCCACTGGGCATGCCATGGAGGGGCTGGCAGGGACTTCCATGCCAACTGGTATCTGCTTGGGAACTGCCCCCCAGGGGTTCTTAAGATGGATCAAGTCTCCTCCTCCTACCCTCTCATTTGACCTTCCCCATCCCCTCCTGTGCTTCAGGAGGCCCTGCCCCCACCACCACTCGAAGGACCAGGGAGGGCACTTTTCTCCCAAAGTAAAACACAGACAGGGCCTCAGGACATCACGCCTGTTCTCAGCTGTGGGTGGCCATTCAGACAATGAGGGCTGAGGTGGCCAAGACCTGCATGCAGGACTGGGGTGAGGTGGCAGGACCTCGGCCCCTCCTCACCCCTCACAGCCCACTCGGTACCGGAGTACAACCTGGACACATCCCTCACCACATCCGATTTCCTCCTCTGAAAGGAATGTAACGCGATCTCTATTTAATAAAGGAAGCCTTTGTTGGTAGATGCCCGGCAGCCACGCGCGTTCACTCCTGTGCCCCAGGGCTCGGGCCAAGGCTTGGGCATCTAAAGGAATGAAACCAAATCCGTTCCTTGCCCACCCACCCTCGTGCTTGGGATTAAACCCAAATCCTAAAGGGACTGCTGCAGGGAGTACTACTCGAGTCTTCCCCAGTGTTCTGTTGGGGGATGAAGCCTGCTTCCTGTCCCCTGTGGAGTGGCTGCTGTCAGGGGGACCGGTGCTGAGGCTGGCTCTGCCTCTGTCTCGCTGTGGGGCTTGGGCAGATCCCCCTCCAGTCTCCCTGCCTCCATCTAAGGGAAGCCTGCCTGGAGCTGAGGGTCAAAGCTTTGGGGCTACCTGGCATGTACGGGACAGTGGCAGGATTGATTGGTGATGTCTGCCAGCAACATAGGCAGAGGCTGTGGTAGCAAAGCGGGGGACCAAGGAGGATGAAGTTCAGGGTCCTGGAATTGCCCCTTCCTGCCCACAGCTCCCAGGTGTCTGGCCCAACCACACCCAGGGCCAAAGAGATACCAGGCAACATTTCAGAGGCCTGGCAGACAGTCCCACACCCCAGATCTGCTCTACCTGCCCCTGTGATAGATGGCACTTCTGTTGTAAGGCCCAGGTGGGGCTATCATGAGCAAACAACAACTGAGATACCCGGGGTTCTGGGTGAGGGACCAGAGGGATACACACACTCTGGCCCCAGTATCTCCTGACGGTAGCTAATACCGTGTTTCCCCCAAAATAAGAGCTAGCTGGATAATCAGCTCTAATGCATCTTTTGTAGCAAAAATTAATATAAGATCTGGTCTTATTTCACTATAATATAAGACTGGGTCTTATTTTACAAGACCAGGTATAATATAATATAATATAATGTAATGTAATATAATATAATACCAGGTCTTATTTTACTATAATATAAGACCGGGTCTTTATAATAATAATATAATGTAATGTAGTATAATATAACATAATATAATGTAATATAATACCAGGTGTTATATTAACTTTTGCTCCAAAAGACGCATTAGAGCTGATTGTCCGGCTAGGTCTTATTTTCGGGGAAACACGGTGTATCCTGGGCCTGGTTCCAAAACGAATTTATTTAATCTGCACAGCAACCCAATGTGGTTCTGTTTCCCCCATTTTACAGATGAATAGACTGAGGCACGGAAGGACATGAATGAATGAGCCCAGCTCCAGAGCCCACAGTATTAACCAGCATCCTAGACTCCTTTTACTAACCACCTGCCATGTGCCTGGTAATGAATTAGGCCGTTCCGTTTTTCAGAGATGGAGAAACTGAGGCTCAGGCAGATTTGAATCTAGGTTTATTCCCCACACTTTTACCCCCTTACAGCTGCCCCCACCCCAGCTCTGCTGGCTTGGGGTGGGGATGGGAACTCTCTGGAGGAGCTCAGGGCTTTGGGTCTTGGAGTTGGGAGGGGAAAGCTGGCTGACATCAGCCACACAGGCGTTGTTCCTCTGAAGTGAATTTTCTAGATAATTCACTTGGGCTTCTCTAAGTGCCCCTGGCACACATAGCCACTTCTTGAAAGCTAGCGTGGACTGTGGCCATTGAGCCTGAGCTGTGCCCTGCCATGACCTTATGCATTATTCTGCAGTCACATTTCACAATCTGCCACACCTGTCCTGATTTGATTCTGCCAGGGCTGTGCAACTGGGCAAGTTGCTCCTCTCTGGGCCTCAGTTTTCTCACCTGTGAGTTGGGAAGCTTGGACTAAATGACCTTTATAGCCCCCCCCCCTCTTTTTTTTCATTTATTTTACTATGGTTAAAAACACATGAAGTTTACCATCATAACCGTTTTTAAGTGTACAATTCAGTAGTGTTAAGTACATTCACATTGTCGTGAAACAGATGCCCGAACTTTTTTCATCTGGCAAATCTGGAACGCTATACCCATTAAATAACTCCCCTCTTCGCACTGCTGGCAACCACCATTGTACTTTTTGTTTCTGTGAAGTTGACTACTTCAGATGTTTTATATAAGTGGAATCAGGCAGTATTTGTCTTTTTGTGACCGGCTTGTTTTACTTCACATAATGTCTTCAAGGGTCATCTATGTTGTAACATGGGACAGGATTTCCTTTTTAAGGCTGCATGACACATTCCGTTGTATGCATATGCCACGTTTCATCTGTCCATCCATCGATGGATATTTAGGTGTCTTCCACCTCTTGGCTATTGTGAATAATGCTGCAATGAACATGGGAGTGCAGATAGCTATTTGAGACCCTGCTTTCAATTCCATTGGATATTTACCCAGAGGTGGGATTACTGGATGATATGGTCATTCCATTTTTAATGTTTTTGAGGAGCCTCCATACTGTCTTCCATAGCCTTTGGACCTTTTACAATCCCACCAGCAGAGTGTGAGGGTTCCAGTTTCTCCACATCCTTGTCAATGCTTGTTAACGTTGGTACTTTTTGATAATGGCCTTCCTATTGGCTGTGAGGTGATAGTTCACTGTGGTTTTGATTTGTATTAATGATGCTGAGAATCCGTGTGCTGGTTGGCCATCTGCTTGACATCTTTTTACTAAGGGGCATTCATTCAAAGGAGCTCTACTATATCATCATAGTGTCTTCAGGGAGAGTCTTGTGTGGGTGCGTGGTAGGGCCACAGCTCTTGAGTAATTCTGTGGCCCTTGCCTCCCCAGACCTCAGCCTTCACAGAAGAGCAGTGTCCAGGGCCTACTAACTAAGTTCCCAGGGTGGTGAGCTTTAACTCAAGGCCAAGTCCTAAGGCTCTGACTTGAGTCCGCTTTGTGTGTCTGCTGCACAGCCACTGCCCGGCTCTGTGACTGCTCTTTCTGGGAGGCCCAGGGCTTTTTCCTAAATTTGCATGATTAGGCCCTGCCATGCCTATGCCTCTTGCCCAAGCCCCGCTGGCCTGTACAAGCATCATTTGGCTTCAGGACAGTGACTGGTAGCTCCATAGAGGTGGAGACTTCAGTATGTCCAACAAGAGGCTTGTGTGGCAGCTCATGGCAGGGAGAAGCCCAGCAGGAGCAGGGACAAGGGCTGTATTTGAGTGGTTTGAGGGACTCCCTTCAAACCTCAAGTTCCCCCCACCCAAAAAAAAAAAATGCTTCAGCTGGCCAGACCCTCCCTTTTGGCTAGTTCCCCTTCCTCCTCCCTACACGCAACACTCTGGCAGTGGCCCAGTGGCAGCTCAGGAATGTCAAGTGGTACCTCTCCCTTTCCAAGTGGTCAGAGAGGACTCTGTTGCCCTGACAGGGGTTTGGGGACAATGAAGTCCCAAGTTCCCCCGATTCTAGGAGAGTTGCAAGATCCACAGGGTTGAAGCCCAGAGAGGTAAAGTGACTTATTGAAGGCCCCAAGGCCTGCAGAGAAGTCGTGTGGGACGCTTTTGGTTTGGCTGTGGGGAGGAGATAATTCAGATTTTATGGGAACACAACTCCGGGGGTCAGGACAGCCCAACCACCTCTCTCTTCTTGCTGGGACGAAGTGGCTGGAGAGGTGGCATGGCCCCAAGCCCCGTCCTTGCTTTACTTCCTGGGGAACGCTGTGCAGGCTGTTATCTTTCTCATCTCTCCAGGGGCAGGTGGGGTCAGTGGAGGATCTAACTCACCCCAACCCCCCAGGTGTTGCACACATGAGCTGAGAGCAGGCCAGCGCCCAGGAAAGGCATCGGGTCAGCATCTAGCCACTGAGCGCTGCTGAAGATGGAGTGAGGGCTGTGTCCCCCTGTGGAGGGGTTGGATTTTTTTTTTTTTTAATGACAACATTTAAGATTTACTCTCTTAGCAGCTTTCAAGTATGTAATATAGTATTATCAATAATCACCATGCTGTGAATTAGATCCCTAGAACTTACTCGCCTTATAACTGAAAAGTTTTTACCCTTTGACCAACATCTCTGCATTTCCCACACCCATCAGCCCCTGGCAAACACCGTTCTACTGTTTCTATGAATCCAGTATTTGTCTTTCCCTGACTTATTTCGCTTAGCATAATGCCCCCTCCAGGTTCACCCATGTTGTCACAAATGACAGGATATCCTTCTTTTTTCATGGCCAAATAATATTATATATGCATATATATTATAATATTATATATGTATATATGATATAGATTATATAAGTGTATATGTATATATTATATATGTATACATTATATTATATATGTATATATTATAATATTATATATATATTATGTATATATATATTTGGCCATGAAAATATTTTATATATATATATATATATATATATATATCTCACATCTTTATGCATTCTTCTGTTGACCGACACTCAGGTTGTTTTCCTGTCTTGCCTATTATAAATATTGCTGCAATGAACATAGGCATACAGATATCTCTTCAAGGTAGTGATTTCATTTCCTTTGACTATATACACAGAAGTGGGATTGCTGGGTCATAAGCTAGTTCTATTCTTAATTTTTGAGGAACCTCCACACTATTTTCTATAGTGGCTGTACTAATTTACATTCCCACCAACAGTGTAGCTAGGTTTCCCTTTTCTCCACATCCTTGCCAGCACTTATCTTGCCTTTTTGATAATAGACATTCCAAGAGGTATGAGGTGGTATCTCATTGTGGTTTTGATTTACATTTCCCTGATAATTGCTGATGTTGAGCACCTTTTCAAGTACCTGTTGGCCATTTGTATGTCTTCTTTGGGAAAATGTCTATTCAGTTCCTTTGCCCATTTTAAAATCAGATTTTCCTTTTTTTCTATTGAGTTGTATGGGTTCTTTAGATATATTTGGAAATTACCTCTTATCAGATATATTACTTGCAAATATTTTCTCCCATTCCATAGGTTAACTTTTCATTCTGTACATTGTTTCTTTTGCTGTGCAGAAGCCTTTTAGTTTGATGTAGTCCCACTCATTAATTTTTGCTTTCGTTGCTTGTGCTTTCGGTGTAGTAGCCAAAACATTGTTGCCAAGACCAATGTCAAGGAGCTTTTCCCCCATGTTTTCTTTAAGGAGTTTTATGGTTTCAGGTCTTATGTTTAGGACTTTAATCCATTTTTTTTTTTATTTTTTTTTTGGCATAAGTGTATATATTTTGCCAGGGCAAAGTTATACTTGTGGATGAACTCATGCAACAAACACTATGCAGTTGCATCATTTAGAGGCATTTGCAGTGGACAGGGGTGTGCCCAACTCCTCCTGTTGCTTGCTGACCCACATCCACCGGAAGGAGAGGGCAGCCAGCATGGACTCCACCACCCTGGAGTTTTAGGTTTTGTTTATTTTTTTAATTGTTTTTTCACCCATCTCCCACTCCTCCCCCTACAGCAACTTTCAGCAACCATTGGCCTGTAGCGCTATATTTTGGTGCAGGAGGTTTATTTCCTCCAAAAGGCTACCTCCTCCATCCTCGTGCCCAGGTGTGAACATGGTGGGGACAGGGGGTCTGCAGTGGCCTCCAGCCTCAAATGCCAGCCACACTCCTCTAACCACCCCCCCCAAAACACACACACACACACACACCCTGGGGAGCGGGTATGAGGATGCCTCAGTGGAGAGGACTCAGGCAGCCCCACTTGTGGTGACCTCACAGCCTATCCGGTTGTCCTGGCAACCAAAGCAGGTGCTCCTGGTACCAAGGAGAAACCAGAGGCCACCTCAGCCCTTCTTCTGCACCCAGGTCTGCCTACCCCACAAATATTAGCTACAGTGATTTCCTACAAATTGTTAGACCAAGATAAAAATGTGAACATATCAGAGAAATATGCCGTTGACTCTTAAACCACACTGGGATTAGGAGCGGGGATGCCCTCGCTGTTGAAAATCCACATAGGACTTTTGACTAACCCAAAACTTTGGTTGTCCCCTGGTATCCTCAGGGGATTGGTTCCAGGGCCCATGTAGATACCACAATCCTTGGAATCTGGAGTCCCTTATATGAAATGGTATAGAACAAAGCATACGGTCAACCTCTGCACCCTGGATTCCCAAGCTGAGATGGAAAATACTGTCTTCCATCTGCAGTCCAGTGAATCCACAGATAGGAAACCCAGAAATACCGAGGACCTACTATGTATTTATCGAGGAAAAAAAATCCACATACAAGTGGACCCATGCAGTTCAAACCCGTGTTGTTCAAAGATCAACAGTACTTAGAGTTCTCAAAAGGTATTCCTGAGTCAGAACGCCAGCATCAGCTGGGAACTTTTTAGACATGCAATTCTCTGCCCTCAAACCGACCTGCTGGGTGGGCCCAGCAGTCCCTATCTTAAGTCCTGGGGTTTAAGATTTTCACTCCATTTTCACATAGGGCCCTGAAGCATATAACTTTAGCCTGATTTCATCCGTGTTGGATGTGAACTCTTAACTTTTAGGAACAGAGCTCTTTAGCTCAAAGAAATACAAAGTAATTTAGGAAGCAACCTACACTCAAAAGAATTTGAGATTAAGTAAAAATTGGGGTGGGGGGGACCGTAAGAAGCAAGTCACCTAGCTCAGTCCCCTTCCCCCCCCCCCCCCGTGAATGGCAGCACCCCACTACAGACTCCGGTGCCCCTACATCCCTTTCGCCCCAGTGGCCACCCTTCGATAGATATCCCCAGCCTTACAAGCGACAGCGGAAGGACCACCAGCCCTCACAGACGCCCGGCTTGGACGGGGTACTGGACCAGTCTCTTAGCCATGACGGCGGCCTGGCTACGCAGACGTTGGGGGCCCATTGTTTGAAAGCTGTTTACGGTCACCCGGAGGTAGCCTCCCCAGCTCTGTGTGCTCAGGATTTAACGTCCCAGGACGCGTGGCAGGAAGCTTATTCGCAAATGGTTATTCCAGGCCCGCCGGGAGCAGACATGGGCCCACAGAGGGCGCAGCGGACACCGGCCGGGGGTGTTTGTCCCCGTCCCGCCCCCGCCCCCGCCCCCGCCCCCACCGCCGCCCCGCAGAGCCGGTAGATCGCTAGCGGACAGAGCCCTGGGCACGGCCGGGCGTGGTGGCCGCGGACCTCGGGGGCGGGGCGGGCCCGTCTCGACACAGCCCTCCCCCGCGGCCGTAGCGCCGCGCAGCCAATGGGAGTCGGGGCGCTGCACAGGGATTGGAGCGCGGGGCGGGTGGCCGGGCCCGGGACGGGGGCGGGTAGCGGGCGAGCTGCCGGCGCGGTTATAAGGGAGGAAAGTTCTGCGCCGAGAGTAGAGCCTGGCGGCGCAAGCTCGTACGGCGGCCGCAGCGGTGGGGCTGAGCAGCAGAGGAGCGGGTGGCAGCGGAGGGAGCCCCCGAGAAGGCCACCTCGTTCCCTTCGGTGTCTCGCGGGGACCTCAGAGAGGTCTCGGGTGCCCGAGGACTTTTGCACGCAGCCATGGGCGGTGTCGGGGAGCTCGGCGGGGGACCGGGGCCGCGCGAGGGGCCCGCGCAGCTTGGGGCGCCGCTGCCCACTTTCTGCTGGGAGCAGATCCGCCCGCACAACCTGCCGGGCGACAAGTGGCTGGTCATCGAGCGCCGCGTCTACGACATCAGCCGCTGGGCACAGCGGCACCCGGGGGGCAGCCGCCTCATCGGCCACCACGGCGCTGAGGACGCCACGGTAAGGAAGCCCACCGCCGGCGGGTGGAGCCTGGCGTTCGCTGGGGCCTAATCGTGATCAGTGCCTAGCTTCGCCTGCGGAACCTTAGCATCCTTCCTACTCTCGCTGACCTTTGACCTCCCGGCCTGGGCTCCTGAGTTGGGATGGACTAGCCAGGGCCTGATGTGGGGTAAGGAGGCCACGGCCCTGCATGGAGGACTGCACATTGGGCAGTGGACCAGGGCTGGGCTGGAGTGGTTCTGTGCTGGACGAAGGGGCTCTCAGAGGTGGGTGTGTCATGGCAGAAAGAGCCAGCCCTAGAAGAGGGCTCTCCTTGTTGTTCTGAGGTTCCTCCTCTTAGTTCTGGGTCCCCCAGACTAGGTCCCTCATGCTGGGTGCTTGCTGCCAGGGGTAGGGCGGGGTCCCCAGGGACTAGGTAAGGATGTGCCATCAGAGGCTGGGGCCTGGGCACAAAGGTTGGGCAGGGCGCAGAGGTATGTGGCTTGCCTAAGAGCTGCTGTATAGAGCAATGAGGGTCAGTGACTCACCTCTCCTGGGCTGGCAGCTGCATATGGGCGAACTTTGCCAGCCAGGCTGGGTGGGCCCCTTTGGGAAGCACAGTCACCCCAGGAACAGGCTGGCCCTTGGGGACCCAATTTCCCCTTCCCAGCCCATGTCTAGACGTGTCTTGGCCTAGGAGGGATGGATGTGGCCTGGTCCAGTGGGACAGTCTGGCTGGAGCCCAGTGGAGCAGACTATTGGGAGTCCAGCCCCTTTCCCGCAGTCCCCATTGGGAAGATATGAGTTGGGGCCACAATGCCCTGTCCTTGACCATCCAAAATTCTAGTTTGGCTGCACTGGTTACTGGGAGGTCTTAAAGATTTCAGGGGATGAATCCCTAACTAGCAGAACTTTAGGCAGCAAAAGAGATGTGTCCGGTCCCAGGAGGGTCAGTGTCCTTGTTGCCAGGCCACGTGCTCTGTGCCTTCTCCCATGGATTGGGCAATCTTTGCAAGACTCTTTTAGAGGAAAAAGGTCTTTCTTCCCTATTTCCACCCCAGGAAGCTGAGGGGTTAGGGTTAGAAGCCTCCTACAACTCTAGAAACTGATAGAAAGCCTTGTCCATTAGGTGCTGAGGGGCTGGGCGGTGGCCATGGAGTTGAAGCTGACCGTGGGCCAATGAGTGTGTAAACATGTACAGGCCTATATGTGTGTGAACGCTGCACACATCTGTGTGTGTGGTTGTATGTGTATGCACTTCTGCCAGGGTATGGGGAGTATGAGGTGCCACAGCCCCTCCCCCCTTGGCCTGGCTAAGCCCTGGCCACCCCTGGAGAATCCTATGGGTGTCTCCTCTGGCCTTTTCCAACCTCTGACCTGTAGGACAGGGTGGAGGCAGGCTTGAGGAAGACAAAGGAGAGCATTCATTAACTGCTTTTTCCTCCTTGGTGCCCAGACCTGTGTTGGGGACCCTTCCATGTGGGAACACCATCATAAAACTAGCTCTCATCCCGGAGACCTCCAGCTGATGGTTTTCTCATTGATACATCACCAGTAAGCTCTGGTTCTTATTTGCAAAAGGCAGTCTGTTTGATCTCTAGGGCTAGGTCATGGCTTGGCCCTTGGCGGCTCTGAGTGACTTTGAATCAGGCATGTCATTCCTCTGAGCCTCAGTTTCTTTATCTGTAAGGTAGGGATTGCTGGGCCAGACAGTGAGCCAGCTGAGAGCGGGACTGGGCCTTCTCAACTCTGTGGCCTCAAGGCTGCCATGTCATCATTTCTGGTCAGTATATGTTGCTCGTGATAAGTGTGGTTGTGCCCTGCAACCTGTAAAATGTGTTGGGACAGCCATGGCATAGCCACCCCTTTGCTGAGTGACCTTCTCTGGTTCTACCTTTGTCTGTAATAGGAAGGAATTGCATTAGGCCATCTCAGCTTCCTCAAGGCCCCAAACACTGAACTGGAGTTGCCAGAAATACCTGGTCTGTTCAGGCCAAAGGGATTATGAGATGGCTGGGGGTGGGGGGCCCCAGTCTGTCCGTGATGGGCCCATAGCGCAGACCAGGGATTGGACCATCCCAGTGCCCTGTGTGGTCGAGCCCAGATCCCAGGCATCCCATCCTAGGCCCCAGAGCACAGGTTGGGGTGGGGCATCCATCTTGCCAGGGCTATGTTCCTGCAGCCACCTCCACCAGCCCTGGCTGCCCATCAGCTGTTCTCATGTCCAGGCAACAGAAGCCTTCCTGCCAGGAAATTCCCAGAGTTCCTGTGCCATTAAGTCAGCCTGTGGCCATCCTGGGATACAAAGCCGGTACCCTGGGGAGAATGCTCTGGGCCCTGGGCCAGGTTTGTCTAAGAGTCATAGGCGGCCTGAGGCGAGTGGAGCCACCCAGGGAGGGGCGAGGCCCGGCCACTGCTGGTCAGAAGTATATCAGGGCCAGGCGCTGAGCACCCACTATGTGCCAGGCTCTGAAGTCAGATTTACAAATACTTTTAATCCTCAAGATGCCCCTATGAGGCAGGTACTAATGTTATTATTCCTATTTTGCAGGTGAGAAAACAGGCTCAGAGAGGCAAAGTGACTTTAAATTAAAAGATAGGTCTGGGATTTGAACCCACAGCCCATGCTCTGGACCACATGCTGTACTGCAACTTAACTGTTTATTCCACCCATTCATTCTTTTATTATTGAATCATTAAACCCATCAGCAGATATTCAGTGGCAGAGGGACCAGCTAGAGCAAAGGCTCGGAGGTAGGACCCTGCTCTGTGCATTCAAGGAACAGCAAGGCTGGCTGCGTGGCTGGAGTAGAGCAATGGAGAGAAGGGCAGGTAGTGAGATCCAGAGGGAGCAGGGGCTGTTCCTGCTGGGCTTCTGTGTCCTTGGAAACAGGACTTTGGTTTTATTCCAAGCGGGGCTGGCAGGGCAGAGCAGAGAGACCAGGGGGATCTGATACAGATTTAAAAGGATCCCTAAGGGGAAGGGGGAAGGTAGAGCCTCCCAGGAGAAGGGCAGGGGGCTAAGGGAAAAGATGATGGGGACCTGGCCTCCCCCAGGGAAGGCCACTCAAAAGAGGTGGCATTCACCTGGGCCCTGAAGGGCAGGTGTGGCCAGGGCAGAGGGCAAGAGATGCTGTGGTCACAGGTGCAACAGTGGGAGCCATTGGGATTTAGCTCAGTGTGGCCTTTAGGCAACAACCTATGAGCCAGGTACTAGTGTGAGCCCATTTTGCAGATAAACAGACTGAGGCTGAATATGGATGATATAAAGGGACCTTCTTGGGGCCCTTGAATGGCAGGGCCTTAGGCTTGGAGGGTGGAGTTTGTGTCTGGGTGGGAATTGGGGAGGCTCTGGAGTGAGGGCGGGGCTGCAGAGAGGGCTGGCTATGAATGCAGAGACTGTCTCCAGAACCCACACTCTGTTTCCAACCACCACGCTGGCCTCTGGTGCCCTTAAAGCCCTGTTGCCTAATGTCCACTCTGCGTGATGTGTGACCTCTCTGGTCTCTGTAGGCATTTTCTGCAATGTTCCCTGAGTCCTTTCCAGGGGAGCTGCAGTGGCCTGCTCCCTCCCTGGAGGAGGATTGTCTGTCACTGGGCAGGAACACAGTGTGCAGAGGTAGCGGTGCTCGTGGCCTAAGCACTCTGGCAGCCCTCCCTTTTCTTCCCAAGGGTCCCAAGCTGCCATGGGTTCCTCATGAAACAGCTGGGAAGAGTCAGAGCCTAGTGGTGGAGAGAAGAGTACCAGAGGCCCTGGCCTCTTCGGGGCCACTGCGGGATCCCTGACACTTGTGAGGCCAAAGGTGTTGGGTGGAGGAGGCCCTGACATGTGTGCCGGCCTGTTACCAGGGACACCAGCGATGCTGGGCGGCCAGAGGCGGCCGGCTTCCTGGGGGCATCTGTCCTTGAGTTGGGCTCTGCTGCATGGGCAAGAGTTGCATGTACCATGTTTAGAGCTGTGTGCCCTTTGGCTTCTTTGTGCCTCAGTTTCCCCATCTGTAAAATGGGGATAGTGCTAGTGCTTCCATGTTGGCCTCCTGTGAGGAGTGCCAGGGAGAGGAGAAGAAGGGCACCTGAGTTCTGGACATGTCTTGCCACCTGGGAGAGAGAGGGATGGAGGGAGGAATTCCTGGGGTGTCCTTGGAGGCATACCCCCCTCACTCCTCATCTCCACAACTCACTGTCACCTCCTCAGCAAAGGCTTAAGGAGCAAACCTAGACCACCCTAGCAACCCTGCTCTGCCCCCTTTCTGATCTGGAACATTCCCTATTCTTTGGAGAGTGGCCAGAAATGCTCCCCTGCCCCCACTGTGTCTCTGGGGGTGGAAGGAGGCCATCAGCCGTCCTCCAGGACTTGACCCGCACTCCCCTCTCCACAGCATGTCACTGCATGTCACACCTGCATGTCCCACCTTTCACAGGCACTAAATCTGAGTGGACTCAGGAGGAGGCATGTCAGGCCAGGGGGCTGAGATCAGAGTTCGGCTGTGGCGGACTGGCGGGACGCCAGGCCCCTGCTAAGTGTTCCACCTGCACTGAGTAGGTATTCCCCCACAGGCCCACAATCTGGACATTGGTGGTTCCTGATTTACTGCTGAAAAAAATACAGAATGGAGAGGGAGTGTGATCTTTGTGGCTTCATGGCCCAGCTCCTAAGTGGTGGCTCAGATTCCATCCCCGGCAGGCTGGCTCCAGTGCACCCCCACTCCTGCCCCTTAACCAGCGGCTGCACCGAGCTCAGGCCTGGAGGGACAGGGCAGAAGCCACTCCAAGGTTTCCACGACGAGGCAGGACTGGATGGTAGCTGTATCCTGGGAGGGCCTGGACATCACAGAAGATGGACCTGGGTTCCAGTCCCAGCTCTGCCCCTGTGTCCTGGGCAGGTGTCCCCACTACTCTGAGCCCCTGTCCCCTTACCAGTAAAATGGTTCACACCCCTGCCTCATGGGCTGTGGAGGGTTGGTTCTTGTCCACTTACACCTACTCCCCAGTCCCTGCTCTGAGGATACTGCTGTGAACAGAGCCTGTCGCTGCCACCAGCAGCTTACGTTTCAGGGCACACTTTTTATTCCAGCACTTTCACCCAACTCTGTTCCAAGACCCAATGGGACACCTTGAATACCACTTTTGACTTATTAGGAGGGGGAGGGTCACGGGGTTTGCACACACGCCCGGAGGGTGCTTCCAAGTGCACCAGGGTGGGTGAAGGTGAGTGAGCCCCAAAAAACACCAGCTGTTCCCCACAGCCCAGTCTCCCAGCAGCTTGGTCCTTGGCTGCTTGGGATAGTGACCAGCCTCATGGTGAGGACCACCCCTCAGACCCCTAGGAGGTCACTGCCTCCCCTCTGGCCCAGGAGTGGCCACCCCGGGGCTACTGCCAAGTGGCCACAAGCACAGTTGTACAGTCAGACCAGGTTCTGATCCAACCTCCATCAAATGGAGCTATAAGTGGCTTAACCTCTCTGATCCTTCTGCCCAACCCCTGGGTCCTTAAGCAGCGGTCACATGGCCCCAGCCAGTGTTCCAGAAAAGGCTATCTGCGGGTACATCAGGGTTTGGTCTGAGGCCACGAACCCACCTTGCTGATGCTGAGAATACAGGAAGCACAGGCTCAGTGGTGCCCGCCCAGCCCCAGGAGACCCACTGCTCTCCCAGGACCTGCCACAGCCCTGCCTGGCCCCTCCCACCAGCTGCAGCCCTGGCCAGGGGCCCTGAGAGAGTGACACCTCCCCTTGTCACTCCAAGGGATAGACCTGGTTGGAGGTCCCCCAGTGGGCCTGGCTTTGTCCTCTCCCTCAGTGCATCCCCAGGCCTGGCCAAATTAGGACCAAGGGAAAGGAGTCTTGGAGGCCGACCTGCTCCCGCAGCTCCTTAGCTCAAGAGCATGGCCCTTGAGCACCTGGGGGACAGCTGGGCACTGTGGTGGCCCAGAACAGACAGAGGATGGGAGAGAGGAAAGGGTGGGAAGCAGGAAATCTTGGGGTCGTAGACACAGCACGTGCGTTCTGCTCTGTGAATTTATGTACGGGCCATGCACGCGAGGCTGCGTCTGCCTGAATGTTCACGTAGGCTCTATGTTTGTTTCTGAGAGTGGGTGCTGAGGTAGGTGGTGGGTGTGTCTGCATGCGTGGAGGCACCCACATCAGACATTGACTGCATTTCTGTGACATATGTGCACCTCTGGGCATGTCCTTGTGAGTGTGCACCTGTGCTTCTGTGCATGTGTGGGCTCCGTGTGCTGTCAAGGGAGTTTCAGAAGAAACGAATGGGAATCAGAGTCAGTGCTCATTTGGCCTGAAAAATGAAGGAAATTCTGACACAGGCTACAACATAGATGAACCTTGAGTACCTCATGCTAAGTGACCAGTCAAAAAAGGACAAATATTGTGTGATTCCTCTTCTATGAGGTCCCTAGAGTAGTCACATTTATAGAAACAGAAAGCAGATCTGTGGGTGTCAGGAGCTTGGGGAAGGGGATGAGGAGTTAGTGTTTAATAGGGACAGAGTTTAGTTGGGAAGATGAAAAAGCCTGGAGATGGATGGTGCTGATGGTTGCCCAACAATGAGAATACAGGGCCAGCCCGGTGGCTCAGGTGGTCAGTGCGTTGTGCTCCTAACACTGAAGTCGCCGGTTTGATTCCCACATGGGACAGTGAGCTGCGCCCTCTACAGTTAAGATTGTGAACAACAGCTCTCCCTGGAGCTGTGCTGCTGTGGGCTAACGTGCGACGCCGTGAGTGGCCGGCAGCTGGCAAGAGTTGCCGTGAGTGGCCAAGCAATGACTCGCAACCGACTGCCTCAGCCGGGGGGAGCACAAGGCTCATAACACCAGCAGGGGCCAGGGAGCTGCGTCCTACACAACTAGACTGAGAAACAACGGCTTGAATGAGGGGGAGGGGAGGCGGAAGCAGGGAGGGGAAACAAAACAAAACAATGTGAATACACTTAATGCCACTGAACTGTACACTTAACAAATTGTTAAAACGGTAAATTTTATGTCAGTTTTACTACAAATAAGAGACTAAGGAAAAAACAAGTTAGAAGCCCAGAGTCAAAATGGCCCTAGAACCTCGCCCCCTAGATTTGCCTCCCGGGTTTGCCGAGTTCAGGCAGGAGAACAGACTCATTCGAAGTCACAGTGGATGGGGTCAGCTGAGCCCCAAGAGCAGTCTTCTCCCCTAGCTCCCAACCCTCTCCCCAGCAGGGCAGAAGGCTAGGGCCCCAGCAGCTTCTGTAGGACCAGCATCCCTTCCAGCCCTTTCCCTCCCAGGTGTGTGGCCCCTCAGTCACGCTTCTTCCAGGAGAGGAGATCTGCACTTACACAGCTCTCTTCTCTGTTAGGAATTCCAGGGAGGGGTCCCAAGTCAGCCTTCCCAAGGGCCTAGTTTATTCCAGAATCCTCACCCTCCCAGCCTCACTGGTCGGTCCCCAGGCTGCCCTGGGCCAGTAAGAGAGCAGGTGACAGGAAAGGAAGGAGACTCCTAGGGTAGATCCTGCAGGTGTGGCCTCTAGGTGGAGGCTGGGGGCTGCCTAAGCTGCCTCCTTCCCCAGGACTGTGTGGGATGTCTGGCAGTAAGTCCAGGAGCCTAGCTATGGCTTCTGTTTTAACAACACTCACCAGAAGCTGGTAGGCTCATTACTGAGAGGACAATAGGAGGCCCCTGTTCGCAGTAAGCCTTCTTCAAAGGTGTTTCCTTTAGCAGCCGATAGTCACCGTCCCCTGGCCCACAGGGACACCACCATTCTAGTCACTGCTCCTTCCGTGCAGGCTGCTGGGTGTCTGGCTAGCTCCTTCAGATAGAGCCTCCGAAAGCCCAAGGATAAAAATCAGTTTGAGCCAGTAATGAACAGTAATGAGCCACTTACACCAAGACTAGACTGAGAAGACTAAGAGAGCCCAGGTGTGAAGTTCACGTTTAGTAACTAACACTTCAGCGCTGCCCCAGCCCCTTCCTGACTGGTGTCTTTCCCCAGCCCTCCATCTTTCTTCCTCTAACCCCCTCTCCTGTATTGCACACCACCCCTACCCCAGCTATTACAGAGAATGGTAGATTATTTCATTTACTTTAAAAAAAAAAAAACGTACATTTTCCACTCCTGCTTTTAAAACCAGGTGAGTTTAACTATTAGAGTATCTTCCTCGCAACCCCCTAAGAACTCAGTATGGTCCTCGACTGATTTTTTTTCTCCCGGTGGCCCCGTGGTCTCCAATTACAAGTTTTCCCACCCACACTTTACCTATTGCTTGTATTTGTAAAAGCCGGTAAATGGGACATTTGTGACCCAAATCTCACTTTATATGCAGTAGAAAAGCATACGATTTCAAGAAAGCTTTCCAGAGATTTCTTTTTTTTTGGAAACGTTGAACCCTGTCATGGAAGACATCAGAGCCTTCCAGGGAGGCCTTTTTGCAAATCCAGATGTTTATATACCCAGCCAGGTTTGGAGAAGGGCCCCCTATACTGGGTGAAACAGCTGGGGGCTGGCTGGCAAAGGGTGCCTGGCAGGGCACTCAGAGCCTGGGGAGGACCAGGGCAGGCTCCTGGGCAAGGCTGGCCCACATGGTCCTATTTCTATGATTGAACAACCAACTGACCCTGCGTCCATCTGTCTATCTGCTCTGCCTTTCCATCAGCAGTCCTTCCACCTTGTCTCTACCTGCTGACCCTGGGTGCTGCTCCAGCTGTTTGTCTGTCTGCCCCCCTGACTGTCTGCTCTCCCTCAGGATGCCTTCCACGCCTTCCACCAGGACCTCAATTTTGTACGCAAGTTCCTGCAGCCACTGCTGATTGGAGAACTGGCCCCGGAGGAGCCCAGCCAGGATGGACTCCAGAATGTGAGCAGGGCCCTGGTGGAGGCTGAGCCATCCCTGAAGGGGACGGAGGGCATTGCCAGTAGCAGCTCCATCTGTACTACCCCAAGGGGCCCCAGGGCCAAGGCTCGTTTGCCATCCCTTCCTGAGCAGGCAGTTGTAGACAGAGCTATAGGGATGCCTGCGAGGATCCCAGGCCCCAGTTCTGGCTGGGCCAGCCCTTGTCCCCAGTGAGCCCTTCCCTGCTCTGGGCCCAGCATCCCCATCTACGATGAGCACTTTGATGAGCTGAGCTCTAAGGGTTTTGCCCGCTCCAGCTTTCTCTGCTTCTCACGTACCCCCCACCTTTTGCGGGAGAGCCTTCGCCACCAGGCAGCAAACTAGTTCCCACCCCAAGCCAGGTGTTCTTGTCCCTCTGTCCCCTTTGGCCACAGCCCTTGGGCCTGTCATGGGCTGTGGGGGGGCTTCTGTGGACAACTGGAGCCTTGTTTCCTTGGCTGACTGGCCACACACCATGGCAGGCCCAGCTGGTCGAGGACTTCCGAGCCCTGCGCCAGGCAGCTGAGGACATGAAGCTGTTCGAGGCCAAGCCCACCTTCTTCGCTCTTCTGCTGGGGCACATCCTAGCCATGGAGGTGCTCGCCTGGCTCATCATCTACCTCTTCGGCCCCGGCTGGGTGCCCAGCGCCCTCGCTGCCCTCATCCTGGCCATCTCCCAGGTGACCCTAGCCCTGCCTTGCAGCCCCCTAAACTGTCCAACAGACTCAGGGCCTGGCACATGCAGTCAGTCACTCTGCACATATAGTTGCTGAATGAATGAACAAACAAATGAACGAATGAACGACCCGCCAGAGGGCCCATCAAGCGCGTGTCTGGGGGCCATGCTGCATTTTAAGTGAGCTGACAAGTTCCTTACTTAACCCTGAGTGAGCACAGGGCGGCGAGCCAGAGCGCTGCTGCCCCACAGTTCCGTGCAGCATGCTGGCCCCTAAACCTGAAACTCAAGTGTTCTGTCAAAAGAGGAAGCTTGAGCACAGGGTCTTAAAATGGAGCAGTAGCTGTGGTTGTGCCCTGTGAGCTGGGAGGGCTCACTGGGCCTCCAGGGCTGGGCCCCCAGGAAGCAGCACCCTCCCCCAGGGCCATGGCCAGAGTCCAGATGCCAGGGCTCCTGAGCCTGCCTTTCTCTCCAGGCTCAGAGCTGGTGTCTGCAGCATGACCTGGGCCACACCTCTGTCTTCAGGAAGTCCTGGTGGAACCACATGGCCCAGCAGTTTGTGATGGGACAGCTAAAGGTGAGGGTGGGGTGGGCGGCGGGCAGCCAGGGGCTAACGTGCTGGGTCTGCCAGCACAGAGCGGTGGACACAGCCTGGCCCCACCCCTGAGAGCCTCCTCCTCCCGCACAGGGCTTCTCCGCCCACTGGTGGAACTTCCGCCATTTCCAGCACCATGCCAAGCCCAACATTTTCCACAAAGACCCAGATGTGACTCTGGCGCCCATCTTCCTCCTGGGGGAGTCATCCATTGAGGTACATGGAGAGAATGTGGGCACACTCAGGCTGGGCTTGCAGCTGAGGGGGGCCTGGTAGCTACTGAAGACCCCCAATAGGGCCCAGCCCCAGCCCCTAACCAAGCCCTCCACTCTAGTTCCAGGCTGAGCTCCTGCCCCAGAGGAGCCCCCTCCCCTCTTCCCAGCCTGCTGGTGACAATGGACCCAGTTGCTAGAATCTAGAGTTGCCTTGGTCCTTTGGCTCCAGCCAGTCCCCTGTCCCTGCCTGGGAGGAGGGGGGCCTGGAGAGCTACCCCGGCCCCCTCCAGCCTCCACCTGTCTCCACAGTATGGCAGGAAGAAACGCAGATACCTACCCTACAATCACCAGCATCTGTACTTCTTCTTGAGTGAGTGGCCCTTTGCCCCCCGCCCCCACTGGTAGGGACATGGCTGGGGTGGGGACCACACCTGAGCCTGCACCATCTGCCCCCATGCATGCTGACACTGGGCAGCTTCCATCACCTTCCGGGGAAGGGGCACTTGTTAACCATCCCTCAGCATGGCACCTTCAAGCCTCTCCCAGCCCCTGCTCTGCCACCCCAGCCTGCAGCCTGCGCTGTGCCCCATTGCCAGCCTTTGCCCCAGCCGGTCCCTCTGCCTAGTGTGCCTTTCGGCCAAAGGTAGTCACAGCCTTGCCTGGAGCTTTCAGGATTCCTTCCTGCCCTCACAGCAGGGCAATCCAGAGCCCCAGAGCTTTTGAGCAATTGTTGGGGTGGACAGGATTCAAGGGTGGGGATATGTAAGGCTGGCCCCACGCTGCAGAACACATGCAGGAGGCAGTGAAGTGAGGGCCAGCCTGGAGAGGCTTGGATGCTGAGGGAAGAATGTGGACCAGGCCTTGTGGGTGATGAGGTGTCATCCCAGCTGGCTGGGCCCCGCGCCAAGGCCCACTGGTATTCCCAGAATAACAGCCCCACTATCCAACTCCATCTGCCCAGCCTGCTCAGCGTCCCTCCCCTGTGCTGAGCCTCTCATGCCCTCCTTGCAGTCGGCCCACCGCTGCTCACCCTGGTGAACTTTGAGGTGGAAAATCTGGCGTACATGCTGGTGTGCATGCAGTGGATGGTGAGTGGATCCTGCTCAGGTCCCCTGGGCATGCAGCTGTGGTGGCAGTGGGGGTGTCGGGGCAGCCCCTGTCCACGAATACAAACGGGTACATGCATGCATGCAGCAGTGGTACATGCGTGCAGGGAGGGAGCGAGTGTGCTCCCTGGGGGTGGGGATCCCCTGGGCCTACTCTGCCAGGCATTTGTCTCCCAGGCAGGGCTTCCCTCATCTCAGCCCCTCCATTGTACCTTCACCTCTGCTCAGCTGGCAGGGCAAGGACCATGTCCCTTTCCCTAGCTGAGAAAACCGAGGCCTAGAGAGGGGCAGTGACCTGTCCAGGGCTCCAAGGCACATCAAGCAGAGGGGTGAATGACCTCGGCTCCCCTTCCTGGCCCCTTTGAGACCTCTGTTCTCCTCCACCCTCTGCAGGACTTGCTGTGGGCTGCCAGCTTCTACTCCCGCTTCTTCTTGTCCTATATCCCTTTCTATGGCCTTACTGGGGCACTGCTCCTCTTTGTGGCTGTCAGGTATGGCCAGGTTTGGAATGGCAGGGAGTGGGGAGGTCACACATGAGCAGCAGGGGACCCTGACCAAAGCCCTCCACCTTCAGAGCCTCTGTTTCCCCTCCTGCAGAATGGGGATAGCAGGACTGCCTCTCTGGGTTGTGGAAGAATCACATGACGCCAGAGTGGCAGGCTCCCGGGGGTGGCGGGTCTGGGGACATCGGCCCTGTGGACGTCTGCCCTCATGAGCAGGGCTGCTCTGGGCTCAGCCTGCTCCACTCAGTTGCTTTAAACACCAGTGGGGGAGGGGTCACCACAATCCCATGGTACACTGAGGAAGCTGAGGCCCAGGTCTGGTCTAAGTGGTGAGCTGGACATGGGGCAGTGTCTGAGCCTCCCCCACAGGGTCCTAGAGAGCCACTGGTTCGTGTGGATCACACAGATGAACCATATCCCCAAGGAGATCGGCCATGAGAAGCACCGGGATTGGGCCAGCTCTCAGGTGAGCAGCAAGGGGTGGGTCAGTCGGGGTATCTCTTGGGGGGGTGGGGGGTCCCAGCTAAGAGGGGCCCTGATGGGGCTGCCAGGTTCAGGGGTCTGTGCCATTCTCCCTCACCTGTGCCCTGCCCACTCCTGGCAGCTGGCAGCCACCTGCAATGTGGAGACTTCACTCTTCATCGATTGGTTCAGCGGGCACCTCAACTTCCAGATTGAGCACCAGTGAGTGCAAGCCCTGGAGCTCCCAGTGGGTGGCAGTGGGTCTTTCCCTGGGGAGATTAAGACGTGAGCCCTGAACTCCCTGGGGGCCTGGGAGAGGTGGTAAGCGGGGCCTGGGTGGTGATGGGTGGTGCTCCCTCCGTCACCTCCCCACCTCAGGTGCCATCACATGCTCTCCCCTCCCCCCAGCCTCTTCCCCACCATGCCCAGGCACAGCTACCATCGGGTGGCACCGCTGGTCAAGGCACTGTGTGCCAAGCACGGCCTCAGCTATGAGGTGAAGCCCTTCCTCACTGCCCTCGTGGACATCATTGGGTAAGGGCCCTCTGCTCATGGTGGCTCCCCTGGCTCCCCTGCCCACCCTCGCCCCCGACAGTCCCTTGTCTCAGCCCACATGGATCCCTGTTTAACATATGGCTTTCGAGGCCTTTCCCATCAGCCTTTCTGTCCTCAGCCCTCCCTCCCTTCCGTTCGCTCACACACCACCTGCCATGGGCCCAGGCCCTGTCCTGGGTGTGAACACAGCAGTGAGGAAAACAGGCCAAAAGCCATGTCTTCCTGGCACTGATCTCTTAGCAGAGGAAACAGAAAATAAACAGTTAAAATAACAAAATTATAAAAAATGTGAGAAAGGGAGAAGTGCTTTGGCGAAAAACAAAACAAAGCCACAAAACCTAAGGGTTGGGGCAAGAGAGGGGCTGGGGAGTGCCAGGCAGGGGTTGCAGTTTTTAATAGGGTGGCAGGGTGGGTGGTACTGAGGAGGTGACAAGTGAGCAGAGACAAGGAGGAGAGGAGAGGTCTGGCCATGGAAACGTCTGGGGAGAAGAATATTCTGGGCAAGGGAACAGCAGTGCAAAGGCCCTGAGGCAGGTGCTGGTGGCAGGAGAGCTGCTGAGCAGAGGAGGCAGACACAGAACTTAGATTCTGGAAAGATGCTCTGACAGTGGGAATGTGTTAACGGGGTGAGAGTCAAAGCAGAAGGAGCAGAGCAGAGGTTCCTGCGGCTGTTCTGGCGAAGGGTGATGGGCTCAGCCCAGTGGTAGCCTTGGCAGTGGGGGCAGAGGTCAGACGCCCCAGCCAGAGCTTGTCCACCTCTGTGCCTTGGGACTCACTGTTCCCTTGACTCGGATGCCCTTCTTTCTTCTATACCGGTGTTTGGACGCCTGCGTCTCCTTCATGACCCTTCCCAGCCCGACCCTCTGAGCCCTGCTACTCGGCCTGGCCCCGTTAGAACACCTGGCACAAGGTTTCCTAGCAAGTTGTTGATATTTCTGGCTCTTTTGCATGACATTGGGCTCCTGGTGGACAGGTGCCAGGTCTTACAAATCTCTGGGTCACAAGGCCCAGCAGGAGGAGGCAACAGACAGAGCTGGAGGAAAGCAAGACAGGCCTACTCTGGCTCGTGCCTGCCCTTGGCCTTGGCTCTGCCCCTCCCCTTTCCCCCACCCCAGGTGTAGAGTCCACACTAGTTCATGCGAGGGTAGCCTCGTCTCCCACTCCACCCCTCCAGCCCCGCTCAGCTGCCTGCCCCAGCGGAAGAGAACTCAAGGCAATGGGGATGCCTCCACTCACATTCATCCTTTTAGGGGGAGGGGGTTGGTATCTTGCAAGTGAGTCCCAACACCCACCCCCATCCCTGCCTCCTAGGTCCCTGAAGAAGTCTGGCGACGTCTGGCTGGACGCCTACCTCCACCAGTAAAGGCAGCACCCAGGGCCCCAGCAGCCACCAAGCTGGCCCAGGCAGGCTCAACAAGCCCTCACGCCGACCCGGGCCTGGGGGCCCTGCCTGCCCTTCTGGTCCTGCCCTCTTCCCCTCAGCCCCCTTGCCTGTACTCAGCAGCCCTACGACTGCAGCTTTTAGCCCAACATGACAAGGGCTAGGAGGATGGTACATAAAGCAACATAGTGATCATGGCATGTTTTCCTGGGGCAAAAATTTAGGGAAAACTGTTATTTTTATATAAAAATAAACCTAGAGATATTATAGAGGATTGAATTTTCATGAATTTTGGGGCTGGAATCCGCTAAGATCCCCAAAAGGAGTTCAGGCCCTTGGGCCGTCAGGATGTGAGAGGCGGGGGTGGATGGTGGTTGTCAGAGTTCCCCACCACGCTGGGTCGGGGAGCTGGCAGCTGCCTTGGGTTTTGCCTGAGGGCCTGGTCCCTTCCTATTCTTCATGCACTCACCAGCGACTTTGGGCACACCATGCTGGGCTCACCTCATTACTCCTGCACACAGTGGGACAGGGGCTGGTCCAGCAGACGGGTCCCAGGGCTGAGGGCCATGTCTGCAGGTGCCCCTGGAACACAGGACAGGGAAGCCATATGTCCTGGACCTGCACTGGCCTCCTCCTGCCGCCTCTGTGATGACGAAGCTCCGAGGACCATGGTCAATGGACCCCCTGCCAACCTCAGGACCACACTTGACATCACACGGCTCGGGGTGCAGCATGACTGTGCCCAGTGGCCCACAGGAAGTGACACCGATCTCCCCCGTGGCTGCCTGGGGCCAGGTGCTTGCCTGAAGTTGCTATAGTGACTAAGCTAGACCCCTGAGAAGTGGCCATTTCCATCCCTGGAGTCTGAGAGCGGCATCCAGCTCGCCCTGGCTTGGCTGGTGTCTTTGGGCAGGCGCTGTCCTTCCCTAAGCCTCAGTCTCCTCATCTGGAAAATGGTTGGCCTGGGCCTGTGGTTTTCCTCAGTTCTGGGGAGGGCTTTGAGTTGCCCCTTGGGGCTTCCTAACTGTGGAAGAAGGGACAGCTGGACTGCTGGTCCCCTTTGATCCCAGTATCCACACACTTCAGCTGCTCCAAGCCGAGCTGCAGGTTTCATTTGAAGAAGTGTCAGCAGTTTAAAGAAAATATTGAAATGCTGAGCTAGGATTTCCCTGCGAGCCTTTCTGGAGTAGGAGCTGGCGTCTCCCCACCTGCTGCAGGATTGGCCCCTGCCCTTCGTCAGGGTTCCCATTGCCCTGGACTGGGTCCCCGTCAGGAGGTGGAAGGGTCACAAATACTGCAATGCTTGTTCAGTCCTTCCCAGGAGCACCCAGCCCCACCCTGACCCACTCCACATGACTTCCCTTCTTTGGAATCAAGCAGATGGGAGGCAAGTCCTGTCTCTGCCAGAACTCAAGGCTGGCAGAGATGTTGGGGATGTTATTAAACTTCTCTGAGTGGTCCGATGACCTCCTCGGGTGATGGAAGACAAAAGGGATGCTCTGTGAAGACTCTGCATAGGGCCCAGCACAGAGCTCAGAAAGTTATTAAAACATTTTATACACACAGTCCAATGCCCTGGGGCCACCACCTGCTCTGAATTGGGACAAGCCCTTGGTTGTTTCTGAGCCTGTTTCCTCCCTGAAAGGTACTTCCTGCCTTGAAAGCAAACTCCTATGTCCAGAGCTGTCCTGCATTCAGGATCCCTGGCAGGCTGTTCCCTCTGCCAGGAGTCCCCTTCCTGTGGTCACCTATGGAAGCCCTGCAGACTCCTGGTGCCCTGTGGGCCCTGGGATGACATTCCCTTTATCCCCTACCTGGGCAGACAATGCATTTCCTGAGTGGCTCTGCTGCATTTATCAGGGAGGTATTAACACCCTGGACTCCAGCGCAAACGCTGAGCCAGCAGTGTCACCCAGGGGCGTCTAGAACCATCGTGGGGCATGCCACGCTGTGCTGCCCCTGCTGGTAGCTGTGGGGAGTGCCTGCTCCTGTCTAAAAGTGGGTAGTTGCCTAGGAACTTGCTTACAGGACCGTTGGGGAGGCCTCCTGGCCTCAAGTAGCCCCCGCCCCCAGATCTTTCCTTACTGCTTGGAATCCTCCCCTGGCAGGTCATCTTGGCACTTGTCCCACTCTGTCCCCCATGCTAGAGTGCCTGGGGACAGGTCACCACCCTCTTGCTGAGCTGAGCGCTCTTCTCTAGCTGTAGCTTTCCTAGGCAGTCATCAAGCAAGAACTTAGGGAGCAGGGGCCAGGTTTGTAAAAGGAATGAAGGGCCTACCTAGGTGGAACATCTAAGAAACCCCCTGTTCCTGCTTTATGGTTTGCACAGCGTCTTGGGCCCTGAGGAAACGCAAAACCACTGAGGGAAGCCATGACTTGTTCATTTGCTTCTTTAGTCAACCAGCATTTACATAACTAAGACTCTCCATGGGTTGGCCCGGACAGGTGATGGGAAAGGAGATTCACAAGAACCAGCCCTGGCCTGTGATGTTGGGAGGGACTGTAGGAGTGACGAACAAATTCCTTTGTGACAGGGCAGGTCGTGGCTCTTTCCCTGGTCTTTCCCACACACACACCCCTCCCCCACAGGTCCTGGAGCACCTGGCTGCCTGGGTCTCCTTGGCCCTTCCCAAGCTCCCGGTACCTGTCACTAATTCTCCAGATACTTGCTCCTGAACAAGATGATTTGGAAGGAAGACCTAAGTGCCTTCCAAATTGAAAGAAACATGTTCATAATGGTGAGGGACAGTAGAGACATGATCTTTAAATCCTCAAATGCTAGGTAGGCAATTGTTCTGCTTCTGAACGAGCCATCTGGTTAGAAACAAAGTCCAGCCAAACGAGCACCGGAGTTCTGACCTGGGGGCCCACCTTCCTCCAACAGGCCTTAGTTTCTTCATAGTTGGTTGTAGGACCCCCACCCCTGGGGTCCACACCTTATCATTTTCATCTCAGGCATCAGGCCAGGGGCTCTTTGAGAAGCTGCATCCTGTCCAGAGGGGCAGACCTGTCTGGGGAAGACACAGCTGGAAACAGCTGAGGGTCCTGATTGGCCCAAGGTATTGTGTCAAGAGAACAGCGGCTGGTCATTCCAAGGGCAGTCCAAGGCCAGCCAAGGTGGCTACCACCTCTTCCCTGCCCCTTCTCACCAAAGGCCTCCTCTGTACTCCCAATGGGCCACGTTTTCTGAGTATCCAGGTGACACCTGAGGAATTTGCCAGGTCTCTGGCCGCCTCTGGGGCTCCAGGTCCACATACAATCCAGGCTGCACTGCCAGCTCCTTTTCTGGGCCTGGCACCCTGCATGTGACATGCCACAATGCTGATACCCTTTTATCAGGGTAACCACCTCAGTATGGGTGAACCTGTCTCCTCCACAGGAACTGACTCCCTCTACTGTCTCCACCTCTTTGACCAGCCGCTGGGCCTCAGGGAACAGTCTGACATTTGACAAGATGGGGCGGGGGGAAATCTTGGTCTGGGAAACACCCTTCCCTTGCAGGGGAAGGATGCCGGGAGTGCTGGCTGAGGAACCAGGACCCCGCATGCTTGCCCTGATCCATCTGCTGTCACCAAGTGGTTTCAGACCAGTCCTTTCCTCTCTGGTCTCAGCCTCCTCACCTGTGAATGGAAGCTTCAGGTCTTGTGGCCTTGCTTGTTAGGATGTCACACCTTTGGCAGGGGGTGGGGACCAGAAATCCACCATTGTGTTGGGCAAGAGCCTCAGCTAAGTATGGGAACAGAAGAGCGGGTACAGGTATCCCCAGCTTCTTGCCCCAAGGGCAATACTTCAGGGCGAGGTGGGGTGTGGGGAGGAAAAAGTCACAGAGAGGATCCAAGTGCCCAGTGACCTAAACCAAGACTTACCTGGTGCCCTCATAGCCGCAGCGTCCACCCAGCCACTGTCCCCGGGACCCTGGGTGTCACTAGTGATAGACCCTGGACCTATTTGGTGACAGGGGTGGGGAGCTTGGACCATATCATCCTGGAAGCCAGGTTGCCAGGCCCAGTCCAGGTAGGAGGCAGAACACAGGCACAGGTAAGAGGAATGTTCCCCAAGCTCTTCCAGCCTTGAAGTCCTGTAATGGGTTCACAGAAGGGCGAGGCCAAGGGCTCACAGGTGTTGAGATGACATTCTTGGTGTCCTTAGCTCAGTCCCTTCACCATAGAAATGGGGAGACTGCTGGGGGAGGGCTAAGGACTCACCCAAGGCCACCCCGTGTGCCAGGGTGGCTCTCTGCCTCCTGGCTCAGGGCTGCTTCTGCTCCTCGGTCCTAGAGTCCTTGCACATAATGGGGAACCACGCACACCCTACAGGGGTCAGCTGGCTGTCCCTGCTGACTACACGGAGGCCACAGGCCAAGCAAGAGGGGGGTGAGGGTATACTTTGGAGCCGGGGAAGATACAAGGCTAGGTAGGGAGCCCCTGAGGTGTGGGCTACCCTGACCCTTTTGGCCCTACCCTGGCACACCTGGCTTGACCTGCCCACTGAGGCAGCCCAGAGATAGGTTATCAGGGAGCAGCATGGGGCAAACTGTACAAGTACCCCTGGAATATTCCTTTGGACTCTTCCCAGGCTTGGGGGTCGGATAGACCTAGGACCCAGTTTCTGTGATATTACCTATGAACTGGTCAGTGATGCTGGGCTGGGATGAAAACAGGCCTCCCCCCAGGGTGTGGGGACCAAATGAGCCACTGCACGGGCAGAGGCCATAGATGGAAGCGTCCGTCTCAGGGCTTTCCTCAGAGCTTGAGATTCTCTTTGCCCCCAGCACCAGTGTACTGACCAGGAAGCAGGCAGAGCAGAGGCCGGCAGAAGCCAATTCACCTGAGGCTGTGGGCACATAACTGGTTCCAGGATGAAGACGGGAAGACGGGAATGAAGGTGACAGGGAAGTGGCCTGTGTCAGCCCCTTCTTCCCACCCTCCAAAAAGCTTCTGGGAGGCCTCATGTGACTCCAGTGATGATCTGGAGTTGAGTTGGTATGAGCTCCTGAGTCCCAGGAAGAAAAAGATGGGCCAATTTATTTGGGTCATTTGTCCAAAGTTCCTGGCCTGGAGCACACTTCAGGGAAGGGGAGAGGAAGTTCATGAGCAGCGACAGCAGGGCGATGGGGTAGAGTGACCTCAGGGCAGAGCGGGGTCATAGGAAAAGGGCTGCCTTCTGTGCCCAGGCCCCAGTTCCTGCTGCTGCCCTTCCTCCAGCCCACACCCCCAAGCAGAAGCAGGAGCACAAGGCAGTCGCTGATCAAGGAAGTGAGAATAAAATTACGTCTTTTATTTCCAAAAAATGTAGGGCTGGGGAAGCAACATGATAAAAATTAAGATCAGTTCCCTATGGATCCATCTGCCTCGGGAGGGACAGCAGCTCCATCGGCCTGTGTTCTCAGCAGCAGGGCCTCAAAGGTGCGTCACACTAGATGCTGGTCCCTCCTGGCTGCCAGAGCTGGGGCACTGGAAGCCTTCTCCCAAAGGCCCCCACTCTGAGCTTGTTCCTGCCCCAACCTCCCTGGAAGCTAAATATTGGTTAGTGGGTTAGGCTTCCAAACGCAGTGGCTCTAAATCCCTCCCAGGGAAGCAGACTCCCCTCCCGCCCTTCTCACTTTTCTGTCCCCTCAGCTCCTGGCTTCCAGCCCCAATTCCTCGTCACACTTCCCACTTGGACCTCCTCAGGTCCCACCCATCCCCCAGCTCCTCGGGGTCACTGCCTTTGGGGTTCCCGCCCTCTCTGTCCCCACTGCCCTCCTGACAGCAGTGGCCCTGACAGTGACCATCAGGGCCACACTGGCCTAGTGAGTGAGACTGGCTCAGCCCGCCATGGGGCCTGGGGGAGTCCAGGAAGGGCAGGCGGTCAAAGACAGATTGTCACAAGGCCCAGCCCCACCGTCAGAATGTATCCTGTAGCAAAAGTTTAAAAAACCAGTGAAAGACACAAGAGTGGAAAACAGTGAGAGGAGAGCGCCTGTGCACATGGCAGCCCCAATATGGCTGCCTGGCAGGTAACAGCATTTTGGAGACGGGTCCAATTGCTGTAGAATCTCAGGCTTCCCAACTAGGACAACATCTAAATGAGGGTGGGGAGTGGGGCTGAACCTACAGGTCAGCTGGCCCCCCAACCTGGCCCTTCCCTCTGCGGCACCCACCTGCGGGACTGTCCCCTTGGACCCAAGGTCACAGGCTCTGAAGGTGGGAATAGGGTGGAAGGTGATGGGATGGAACTGCACAAGCCCTGGGTCATAGGCCTCCAGTGGGGCAAGGAGGACATTTCCCTGGGCCCCAAGTTCTGAGCCGGATGCACTACAGGCCAAGAGAGCCTGGAATCAGGGCCGGGGCTTGGGCAGTTTTAGAAAAAGTGGCACCTGCAGGGAGGCCCCAGGTACCAATCCCAGCAGTGGGAAGGGGACCTGGTGCACAAAGCACCTCCCTACAAGAGGGCAGACCATGGGCGCCATCAGAGGGCGGAGCCAGGCCTGCAGGGCCAGGAAGCCATTTGCCCAGCTGGGACCCAGTCCCATGGACCCCAAGAGTGTCTGAGGGAGAAACAGGGAGGTGTGAGGCCTGGAGGATGGAGGCCAGGCTGCAAGGGAGGTCTAGGTACGTCTGTGGACGGCTGGTCTAGCAGATGTTTAGGGGTGGAGGGCGGAGGCAGATACGGAGCCCTCTCTGTGCTCCTGGAGGAAGGGACTGACAGAGGGCCCATGAGGGACAGTATTGGAGGGCAACGTGAAGGGAAAATGGGAGAAAAACGGGAGAAAAATCAAAGATGGGGCCTGTGAGCCGGCACGTACCCCAGCCTCATGGACACCTCAGAACAAAAACCAATCCCTCCCTTCGGCCATGAACCCCACCGGCTCCCCCTCCCCCATGGGTGGCCCGAGGGCTGCAGCTTCATTTGTGGAGGTAGGCGTCCAGCCACAGATCCCCAGACCTCTTCAAGGACCTGGGAAGAACAAGGGATGGGAATAGTCAGGACCAGGAGGGCCAGGGAGTCCTGGCAAGTGGACGGGCTGGGAAGGCCCTGCTGGGGGTATAGGTGCTTCCTCTCAGCCCTCGCCCAGAGGCTGCCAGCACGGGGCTCCCCAGGACACCCCCTGGAGAAGGACAAAGGGAGGGACCTCATCCAGCCCAGAGCGAGAAGCCGGGCCATCCTAATAATGGAGGTGGCCTGGTGGGGGCACCTGTGCCAGCAGGGCTCGGCTTTTCTTGTCATTGCCACTATTTCCACCATGGATAGTCCCGGCTTTGTGCCTCTGTGTCCCCTTCCTGTGCCCCAGGACCTCAAGGGGCCCCAGCAGCTGTGGGCTCGCCCCTTACCCGACGATGTCTTGCAAGGCCCTCAGCAACGGCTTCTCCTGGTACTGGATGCCATGCTTGGCGCACAGAGACTTCACCAGTGGGGCGATCTTGTGGAAGTTGTGCCGGGGCATGGTGGGGAAAAGGCTGGGGAGAGCGTGGGGGCGATGTGAGTATGCCCCTGCCTCCTCTCAAAGCCCACACAGAGGCTGCCAGGGCCCAGGGAGACCCCGTCCACAGCTCTCTGTGTGCCCACTGGGGCGGCTGGCATGTGGGGTAGGGGCAAGTCGTGGTGGGGGGGTTGTTCGTAGATGGGTGTGCTTGTGCTCTGGGGACTGGACAGGAATTGGATGGCTAGAGACAGAATGCCTTGTTTTTATAAAAAAAAAGGAAAGAGCGGGGTGAGGAGATAGATGGCGGTGAGAGAAAAAGGAACAGTAACCAGGGGTGAGGTGAAGATGAAGGGCAGCAGGGGCAGTGGAGGTCTGGGGGGCAGCCCCTCAGCTATGTCAGTTCCAGGCAAGCTATCTAGCTTAGCTTGGTCTCCGTTTCCATGTCAATAAAATGGGATCAATCACCCTGCCCTGCCAGGCTCACAGGATCAAAGGAGATGCTGGTGCAAGCTCTCTGTAACTGCAATGCTCCGGCCACACACGATGGGATGATTGTCACTATGAGTGTGTGACATAGGGAACCCCACCCTGGCCTCAGTGCGGCTGGTTGCGGAGCATGCTCTAGGGCTAAGGGGTGGGTGGGGGAGTGGGGGACTCTCACCAGGGGGAAGAGGTGGCCCCCAAATGCTGCCCCCTGCTCAGATGGGACTGGTGGCCACTCCCTCCCACTGTATGTGACACGCCTGCCCCCAACACCGCCTGTACCCGCACTCACTGGTGCTCAATCTGGAAGTTGAGGTGCCCGCTGAACCAGTCGTTAAAGAAGGATTGTTCCACGTTGCAGGTGGCTGCCAGCTGTGCAGGGGAAGAGGGATGAGTGGCCAGAAGTAAACAAACGAAGGGCCTCGTCTCCTTCCCATAAGGCCCAGCCTTACCCAAAGCTCAGGGCCACCCCTCCCCTCCACGTCACCCTGTTCTGCCCGGAGTCCTCAGCCCACCCAGATACCCCCTAGGTCCCTACCAAAGAGCCCTGCTACCCCTTCTTGCTTAGCCCTGTGCCTACCAGCAGAAAGACACAGGCAGCCCCAGGGAAGCCCAGCAGTGCTGGGTCCACTGGGCAGCCAAGTTTCTGGGGGCCGAGGACGTGGACACAGGGCCCTGGTGACCAGCTCTGGTTGCCCTCACCTGGCTGCTGAACCAGTCGCGGTAGGGCTCTCGGTCAATCTCCATGACGATGTGATTCATCTGTGTGACCCACACAAACCAGTGGCTCTCCAGGAACCTGGGAGAGAGAGCAGCTCAGCGCTGGAGCGCCAGCCAGCTTGCTCTCCACAGGGCCCGGCCAGGGTGGGAACAGCTCCTTCCTCCCAACTCCATGCGGCCCAGGGCAGGTGCAGGGGGTACACTGAGGTGCTAGGACGTGAGGCTCAGGAGAGGAAGTGGGGGACCTCTGGGCCTTTCCTCATGGCACCCTTGCCTCCAAGCCCCCATCAACACCAGTGCTCGGGGGCCCAGGGATTAACCAGCAAAGCTCAGGCACCTGATAACGTTGAGGAAAAGGACGGCTCCGAAGACACCATAGAAAGGGATGTAGGTGATGAAGAAACGAGCGTAGTAGCTGACGGCCCAGGCCAAGTCCTGCCAAGAGAAACAATTAGAGGTGGGACAGCCCCGCCCTCCCTGGCACCGTGTCCTGACCACAGGTGTGCACGCAGCACCTCACATGCCCCGCTAGGCAAAGGTGTCCCCAGCTGGCCTCGCAGAAGTTGGGCACCAGGCCCACGGAGCAGCAGATGCCTGCTTACACAGGGTTTGTGTGACGGTCTGTTTCTAGGAAAATGCTGAGGGGTTGGCAGCAGGAAGAGAGCTGTGTGCTCTGCTCTGAGGGAAAGAAACAGGGGTGGGGATCAAGGGACATCAGCGGAGGGGCAGCCATGGGGAGGGGCCAGAGGTCAGCAGCCATTTCTTGGTCCCGGGGATTCTGACGATGCAGCCCCTACCTGACACCCTGCAGGCTCACAGACAGCCCTGTCTGTACTCATCTGCACCTGGGAACTTCCTCCTCGACGCTCACTCTAGCATGACAGTAAGGGACAACCAAGGCCAGGGACACTGTGCATCCCTACCTCAGGGCCCTCCCAGTGACCTCTGACACTGCTGGGCCTCTTCCCCCACCCGATTCTCCTCCTGCCCCCTCTTTGCTCCACTCTCCCTTCCTGCCCCTCACGATAACACGGTCCTGAGTTAGTGCGTCTTCTCTCACTTCTCTCACTTCCAGGGGCGATAACAGGGTCCTGAGCGCATCTTCTCTCACTTCTTTGGCAAGTGGCTCATCACGCTGCCCCTGCTGTTCCACCCTCCATGGCAGCCTCACCGGCAGGCCCTCCAGCTCTTCTCTGCCACCCAAGTCCAATGCCTCAGGTGGACCACAACAGGAGCCTCTCATTGGTCGCCTGCTGTCCCTCACGCACACAGGGCAACAAGAGGGACCTTCTTAACACCAAGCAGACCGCATCTCTCTCCTGCTAAGCCTCCCACCCTACCCAGAGTAGCCCACAGAGCTATGAGGGATTGAGAACACCTCTCCCCAGCCACCTCAGGGCCTTTGCACTGACTCTTTCCTCTGCCAGGAAATCTCGTGCAGTAGCTCGAGCCCCGCCCCCTTCCCCCTCCAGGTCAGGCTGCCTCACGAATTCCAGCCCCACCAGTGGCTCTGTGCAGCTGCAGGAGATTTACTTAGCTGTGCCTCAGTTACCCCATCTGCAGGACAGGGAAGAGAACCTCGCCCCGAGGTTCCACATGGCTTGGAAGTGTATTGCAACAATAAGAGAGCCCATGGTACCAGCTCTAAAGACTCCAGTCAGGCCCCTGTACCACTTTGCCACCAGAGATCTTCCTAACATGCAAACTGGACCACGCCACCACCATCTTCAATGCCATCACTGACCTCCTCCGCCGCCAGGGGACAAAGGATAAAAGCCAGTCCCTGGGCAGGACACACGAGCCCTTCACATGCTTGCCCACTGACCTGCCCTCATCTGCAGCCAGTCTCCCGACCTCCGTGCGCCCGGCCAGGTTGTGCTGATTTGTTGCAGTCTGTGTCCGGGCTGCATCTGCCTGCAGGCTCCTTCTCCCCTTATCTGCTCAGCAAACTCATCCTTCAACCCAGCTCTGTGCAGTTAAGCTCCACAAACATTCAGTGAATGCCTTCTCTGTGTTAGGGGCCGAGTCAGGTGATGGGAGCAAAAGGAGGCCGTTCAGAAGCCTGTGTCTGGAAAGCCAGACTCATGAGGAGGTTCCTTCAATATCACACGGAACAGGACAGTTACGGGAACGATGGGAACGTGGGGTCCCGAGTCCAAGGGCCTCAGCTGGACCACAGCAGGAGCCTCGTATTGGTCTCCTGCTCTCCCTCGTGTACCCATCGTCACCCTGGGATTTCGGGAAGGCCTCCATTAGGGCGTGGTGCCTGAGCTGGGCTGGCATACACAAGTCAGCCAAGCAAAGAACAGAAGGAAGGACATTCACGAAGAGGCAAGGATACAAAGAAAGCCCAGACAGGTGAGACTGCCGAGGGTGTGTGCTGCGCTATTGTTTACATACAGATTATGTCTCATCTTCTCCAGTACAAGTGCTCGAGGTGGAAGGGGGAGACCACAGCCAGGTCACGTCTGCCTGGGGAGACGGACCTCTCTCCACCTCACGGGCCGTGGAGAACCACTGAGTTTGAAACGACAGAACACGGTCATATCTAGATTTCTGCCAACTGGAGATGCAGAGATTGGGTTATTTTCAGTAACTTGGGCCTGAAATGATGGAGGCCCCAACCAGGACCCACAGCACTCATGAGCAGGTGACAGATTCCGGAACTATCTGGGAGGCAGAGGCAGTTGCATTTGGGGACTACTTGGTCATGAGGAATCTAGGCTGTTCCCTAGCGTCGGTGCCATCAGGTGAACAGAAAAAAGGGACAGGAGCAGCTGGGAAGGGGCTGGAGAAGAAAGAGTCTGAAGGGCCAGCTGTGGGCTCAGGGCAAGACCTCGGGACCAATATGCTCTTCAAGGGGGTGAGGGAGCAGATGTCGTGAGTTCTGCTCCTACTTTTCATCACGTTCATTTTCACTTCTTTTTCGAGTGCATGTAGTACAGTGGTGAGTACATGCATATTAATGAGGATGTATGCGTACAGATTTATTTTTGTGCAGAGTCATCTGTGACCAAGGGCCCACTGGTTTTGGGGGGCGTGATGGAGATGTAGGGAAACAGAGAGGGAGAGGAGAACCAGCAGAGGGGACTTGGAGGCCGACAGGGAGAATTGCAGGAGGGAGCAGGTAGTGGTGTCAGATACAGCGGACTCCCTGCAAGGTGAGGCCTGAGGGGCGTCTCCCGGATGTGCCGCTGGCAGCGCTGGCAGAGCTGTAAAAGCCTCCCTCCTCGACGCTCTCAGAGTGCATCCACCCCTCTTCTGCAGTCCAGGGTTTCTTAAGCTCCACACGGGTGGTATTTGGGGCTAGATAATTCTTAGTTGTGGGGGGCTGTCCTGTGCATGGTAGGATGTTTAGCTGTGTCCCTGGCTAGATGCCCACTAGATGCCAGTAGCACTCTGTCCCTTCTCCCAGAGTTGTGACAATCAAAAATGTCTCCAGATATTGTTAAAAGGCCCACAACAATTGTGCCTGTTGAGGACCACTGCCCCAGGTCACACCTCAGCTTGCTGTCAATCAGAAGATCACTGCACAGGGCATGTCTCTACCCACGTGGTCATGGGCCCCTGAGGGGGGTGCCAAGTCTAGGAGCAGTCAGGAGGCCCGGCCTTCCCACCCAGCCTGAACTCTGGGCTCCCCACGCTGCCAGGAGGCTCCTAAAAGGCCTGAGTGGCCCTATCAAATTTCCCTGGCTCTGCCATCTGTTCCCGTTCAGGTACTAGTCTGGTTTCCTTTCCCACTGTCCCTGTTTAATTGCTTTGTTCCTTCGGGAACAAACACAGGAGAAAAAGATTAAATATTCATGTCAAGAGTCATCTGCCAGAAAAGCAGATCAAAATACTCCCGGCAGCAACCTGACCCAGCACAGAGGGCTCACATTCCTTTTCAGCCACGACTCCCTGCAGGGCCCAGGTGAGCCCCATGCAAAAGTTCAAACAGCAGTCACCGTAGGAGCAGACGTGAGTTCAAATTCCTACCACTCAACTGATTCAAAAACTCCGTCCCTCAGCCCGTTCCTGCCTTGTTGGTGAACCAGGGTTAAATGACCTAACGTAGGTGGCAGCGCTTGACTGTTCCTGGAATACAGTCGAAGTACTGACGAAATGCTCACTTTGGGGAAAAAGCATGTCCTAGAAGTGAGTCATACAGGTTGTACCAGCTCAGGGCTGGCAAAGACTGCGAGAGTCACACCTCCTCCCCAACCACCTGGCCTCTCAGCCCCTGGCACAATGGCCCCTTTACCAGTACTTTCAAAGACAGGACGTAAGATAAGTGCTTCAAGGCCCTTAAAATGCTATACAAATACAAGGTATTGTTCTCTGAGAGGGACTGGTGGCTGAAGTATGGCGGAGAAGGTCCAGGGTGTGGCATGAGGAGGCCTGGGTTCCAGAACCTGACCCACTCCTTGGGCAAGTCCCAAACTCTCAGAGTCTCAATATCTTCATTTATGAAACTGGGTTAAACACAAACGACCAGCAATAACTACCAAGTTCACTGTCCCAGAGCAGGCTCTGCCTACGGTGGCTGCTCCATCCAGGTCATTCCCTCGTGGCAACATTATCCTCTTAGGCAGAATCATCCCTACACATCTACAGAAAGCCAAGGATGGCCTCGCACCAGTCATACGATCAGCCCCTCTCCGGGGTCCCTTTCTGTCTTTGGGGGGAAGTATCTGGAGATTCCTCCCAGCCTGGTGTTATACGCTGGGCTGTGTCCCCTAAAATGCATGTTGCAGTCCTAACCCCCAGGTCCTCACAATGTGACCTTATTTGGAGACAGGGTCGCAGCAGATGTAATTCGTTAAGATGAGGTCATTAGGGTGGGCCCTAATCCACTATGACCAGCATCCGTATAAAAAGTGGAAATTGGGACACAGACACACACTCAGGGAAGACGATGTGAAGCGACACGCGGAAAAGGTGGCGGCCGTCCACAAGACAAGGAGAGAGGCCCAGACCAGACGCTGCCTCACAGCCTCAGGAGGACCAACCCCAGCCACACCTCCACTTGGACTTCTAGTCCCTAGACTGTGAGACAAGACAATTCTGTTGTTCACAGAACTGACACTCAGTCTATGGTACTTTATTATGCAGCCGTAGCAAACTAACACACCTGTCATCTCAGCCACCACCAGGCTGCTCTCCATTTACCAAGCATTAAGTGCTGTGTGACCTAGTTCACGAGTCTTAGGGGCCACAATGTCTAGAACAGAGTCACGGCTGAGTGGGCCAACTTTGGCTCATATCATGTTGCCTTCGGGAACTTTCTGAGTGGGTTCTGCGATGGCAGGTGCAGTCTCACAAGTGGACTCCCTGTATGTGCGTTCTTCAGGGATCTTTAGGAGTGGGGTGCAATGAGCTCCCGGGTCCTGGCAGCCTCAGAGCACGTCCCTACCTGAGAGTGACAAGGCACCCCCAGAGGAGATGCCTGGGGTCCCATAGAGACACGTGGGGACACGGTGCAGGCCCCCCAGGTCCTCTTTCCCACACCCCTGGGCCAGGGGCGCCCCTTGACTCACCACCCAGTCTTTGCGAACGATCATGGTCATGATGATCTGGTACTGGAAGTACATGGGGATAAGCAGCGGCGGCCCGACTGCAGGGGAGAGAGCAGAGGTGCTTAGCAGGCGCCCTCTCCCCCCGCCCCATCCAGGCTGGAAGGGGGGGAGGAGCCACAGTCAGGACACTGAGCGGGGTGCCCAGCTCTGTGGCTCACAGGCAGAGGCGGCAGGGGCCCTGGTGCCCCCCGAGGGGGCTGAGAGCAGGCAGCATCCCCAGTCCAGCCCCCACCCAAGGATCACAGCGCATGTGTTTGAGTCTCTGCGCCTCTGTACCCCGTCACTATGATGAGCCAGGAGGGGTCTGGACAGGGCGGCTGCTTTGGCCGCTCCTTTTCTAATAGGTTTAGTGTCCCTTTCTGAGTCTGAAAAGGGTGTCAGCTGGGAGGAGGATAAATGGCTGCTCTGGTGTGCGGGGGTCTGGGGTGAGGTTGTGGGGCACCTTAGCACTCACTCAGGAAGAAGTACTCGTGCTGGTGGTTGTAGGGCAGGTATTTCAGCTTCTTCTTGCCGTACTGAGGAGAGAACAGAGACTGTGAGCACCCGGCACCTTTTGGGGCCCAGCCTCCCACACACTCCCCCCCACCCACTCCACAGCCACCATCCCTCCCTCGTGCTCAGGGGGCCTCTGTCCCTCTCCTGTCAATCTGCACCCTGGGCCTCCTGAGACTGGGTCCTTCTGAGCCTCTGGGCTCCCGGCTGCTCCAGCTAACAGTGGCCAACCTTTCCTCAGCTCTGGCTGAGCGTGGCAGCCCCGTGCTGCGTGCAGGCCTCAACTCCTGCCCTCCTCCTCGAGCCCAGGAGCCGGCATTTGTGAAGCTGAGGCTCAGGTCAAGTCACTGCCCAAGACCACGTGGAAGTAGGCCCAGCTGGGGTCTGGACCTAAGAAAGGTGACTCAGAGCCCATGTGACAGGCACTAAATAAATGTTTGTTATGCGAATGCACAACTAACCAACTCACAAGGGGGCACAGGCACCCAGAGGGAGCAGCTAAGCCCGTCTCCACCCCTTTGGGAGCAAGAAAGCTGTTGGGTCACCCTGGGGAGCTCCCCGGAGCCTGCAGTGACCAAAATAATCCAGATAAAGGCCTGGGGATTTGTTAAAAGTCCACCAGGCGGGGAGCGTCTATCTCCTTGGAGCCCCCTGCACTTTCCAAAAGCTAATCACTCCTCGCAGGCACCGGTTCCCTCCTCATGGGAGCCTGCACCCCCTGGGCAGCCTGATGCCCTGATACTCTGAGAGGGGCCAGTTCTGGGGCCCGGGCATCCTCAGTGTACAAAGCTGCTCAGGCAACACTGAGCGTGAGCCAGTGTGGGAACCACAGCTCCATAGGGGGCCCCTGAAGCCCTTTAATTCTAAAGCCCAGCTCCCTGAGGACCACCAGCCCACCCTGCTCCTTGAAGACTGAGACCAAAAGATGCTGCTTGCACAGTGGCCATGCTGGGGGCTGTGCGGGGAGCCCTGGTGAGGGCCAAGACCCTGCACAGGTCACTCTGCCCGTCTGAACCCCATCTGGAATCCCCATCACTGGTTGTTAAGAAGAATCAATGAAAAAGAACATGGGCATAAATACCAGGTGCCGACCCCTGAACACTGCCCCTCAGCCGTTCCCTGTGCCCCCCAGCCCAGGGGCCAGAACCACCCTCCTCCAACCGTGTTCATTCCCACTTATTGCTAGGAAGTCAAAGCGAGGTCCAGGGAGAGAGCCTAGATGCTGTCCAGGCCAATGTCCCGTTCTCCAGGTGAGAACACAGAGGGAAGTGATCGTCAAACTCACAGGGAGGGTCCGCAGTCTCCTGAAAGGAGGGGACCTGGGGGGGAACAAAGCCCAGCCTGTCCTTGTGCCAGCAGCCATGGTCACTACACACCGGCTGAAGCACCACCAGAATCAATCAATCCCTTAGTTCCATGTGGCCTCCTGCGCCTTGGCAGGGGTCTCACTCGTCCCCAGAAAGTCTGTCCATTTGCTTGAAGACTGTTATTAAGGCCAGGACTGAAGGCGGCCTCGGAGAGGTCCCAGCCAGGGAGGCCTCAGAGGCAGCCTGGGATGATTTCTCAGCAGAGGTTGGGGGGGTGGGGGGGTGGAGGTAGCACTGGGGGTGTGCTCCCTGAGTGGCCAGTCTGGGGGAGAATGAAGCTGCCCGGGGTTCTGGGGAGCATGTGGCCCACAGAACAGGCCCATGGTTCCTGTTCTTATCTCCTACAGAAGCCAGGAAACAGGCGCCCAGGCCTGGCCTTTGTGTGCAGGCTTCTGCAGGCCTGGACAGGAGCCCTGCCCACCATGTCTCTGCCCCACAGGTCACCCCAGGGGACGGCCCCAGGCTCAAAGGTCCCTCTCCGGGTTAGTCAGGCTCTATACACTAAGGTTGCATGAGCCCAGGCAGGTTGGCAGAGACCAGAGGGCCCCTACAGCAGTACTTAGGTGACCAAACTGCTGGCAGGGGGGCACTGGGGAATTGTTTTGAAGCTGCATTTGCACAGAAGCACATTGTTTTCATTGATTTGTGGTGACCTTTAGGGGGCGGGGGGGTAATAGAGATTACAGGAGCTGACACTCCCCCAGCTGCCCCAGGCCTGTGACCACTGCTGGCTCCCATGTAGGTCCCTTCAATGCTCCAGACTGACCTGTGGGGGGGCTGATGGGTCTCTGCCCTGGGCAGGGGCAGGCCTCTCCATTAGCCCCTGAGTTTCCTAGGCTTCGGAGGCCCAGGGTGGAGATTTGGAAAGAATCTGTTATTTGAGCAAATTGTTTCACCCCCATGCCCACCCCCGCCCCAGCCAGGAGCTTTGGGTTCCTTACTTGTCAAGTGGAGGCATGATGGATACTTCACAGGGTTGCTGAGGGACCAGAGGATGAAGTGGATATCAAGTACTTAGGGAGTGTGAAGGGAAGGTTAGTCACGGTTACATGTGCGCCTGTGTGTGGCAACACACCTAAATGACACTGTACATCTGTCCCCATCTTGAGTTAGGGCAAATGCAAGGCCATCTGTCAGGGGATGGCCGACCCACAGCACTAGTTTTCCTCTGAAAACCAGAAAGGGGCTGCCTTTTTGGCTCTCAGCTGCACATGCTCAGTTCTTTGCTAACACCCAGCCTGTCAGTCAAGGGCGCAGGGCAGGGATAGGAGAGGTAGTTTAGAATGTTTCCAAGCTGAGGGGAGGACTTCTGGCTTCTTACTTCACCAGAAATCTGGAGAGATCCAACAAACACATTTCCCTAGTGTCCACCAGGTGGTGGCCGTGGGCAGGGTCCCAAAGGATCCGTGAACACTGCCTCAGAGCCAGACAGCCTGAGTTTGGATGGTGGCGCTGCCTTTTCTTGCTATAACCTTGAGCAAGTTATTTCATCTCTCTCAGCCTTAGTTGTTCCATGTATAAAATGGGTTTGTAGATGGCTCTTGCCTCACAGTTAAGCAAGGACTACATGCAGCCCTCAGCACTGCCAGGCCCATGGATTCACTAAGCACGAGTCTGCCCTGCTCCCCACTGGGACCCCCAACCTCATCTCTTCTCCTCCAGGAGAGTCCTCACCACACACACAGGGAGAAGGCTTGGGTGGGGGGTGCTGTGAGAGGGGAGGTGCGGGGAGGACAGAGGGTGCTTTCACTCAGGCGAGCTACGGATGGCTGGTTGTACCCAGATCCCAAGGAGGCGATGGTGGCACACAGGGCTTGCTTTCACAAGTTCTCAAGTTGAGGCTAACAGGAGATGCAGGCCAGGGGCAGAGGGAGGGGGGGCACCGCAAGCACGGGTAGCCCGGCTTCCCGGAGGCCCACAACCTTTCGCCCCGGCCGGGCTGGCCCTCCTATGCTCAGCCTCTCCATGGACACAAGGCCAGGCTTGGATTATGGGCTTGGATACCAGGGGCATGTGCAGGGGACTTTTCAGCTTTGGAACAAAATGTCTGAGGAAGGACAAGGGCCTCCCTTGTCTGTTCAGAGTGGGGGAGGGGAGCTGTCGCAAAGCCCAGCCACAGCCTCTGGGAACCTACAAACTCACTCACAGAATGAGCAACGCGGCCACATCAGGCATGCGCAGACTAGCAAGACCTCAGACCCCAGTCCATGGGTCCTGAGAGGAGGGCTATGGTCCTTCCAAGGGAGGACTTGTCGCTGTGGCCTGTTCACGAAGGAGGAAGCAAGAAGGCTGGAGGGTCAGTGGTAGACAGGTGAAGGGGTGGAGAGGGCATCCCTAATGGGTGGAAAAGCAGCATCTTAGGCAGGGAGGCAGAAACACTTACAGCTCTGAGAGCCCACTTACAGTGCTACAGGGATAATGGCCTCACCGTTTACCCTCTAAGATGTGGCCAGAGAAAAAGAACTACCAGACTGCTGATAGCACTGCTATTTAATACTGTTCTGGAAGCTCCCGTAAGGCCATAAAAACCAAACCAGAACTAAGTGTGGAGCTATTAGAAAGAGACTACATTTTCATTATTTTCAAGGATATGATTGTCTACCCAGGAAACTTAAGCGAATCAACTGAAAAGAAACTAGAACCACAGAGACGCATAAGAGGACATCAGATAACAAGCCAACTATCAAGAGCTTTCCTGACCACCAGAGAAAGCACCATCACAGTGACAAAAATAGAAAATATCTAGGATTAAATTGAAAAAGAAATATCCAGGAGACATAAAGAAAAGTCCAAGAAATATAAAAGGAGACATCAGTACATGAAGAAAGACACCTTATTCCTGGATGGAAAGGCTGAATATAAAGATGTGACTTCTCTCTAGAAGAGGAAAGTCAGTCCACTACAAGCTTATAGTGAGTTATTAAGTGCCAAGGATGAATTGGTGTGACGTCCCAGTCACCCCGACAGTGTCCCAGACCGGGCACTGGGACACACAGCCCAGACGGGGCGCTGGGCTTCAGAAGCAGGTATGTGAAGGTAGAACACTGTCTCAGCCAAATCCCATTCGGCAAAAGTTAAACATTCAAAAGTGAAACTATAAAACACTGAAGATAAAGATGAATACATCCTGTACATAAAACAAATAAAAAAACGCTTCTGGAAGCCAGGAAACTAACTAGGAGAGGGGGGCTTTACTGCTGAGACCCCTGCTTTATCTCTGCGTGCTGAGCAGTCCTTTGGAGCCGCCTGGCTGGGCTGGTTTGTTTATCTGTGCTCAGAGACACAGGCACTGGCCTCCTTGTTCGGAGGCTGGAGTCCGGCTCAAGACCTGAAGCCTGGTTGGCCAGGGCCAGGTGGGTGGCCCTGGTGTCGTCTGTGGGCCTGGCATGGGACAAGTGCCATCAGACCCACTGTCACCAGAGTCCCTTCCAGGGCAGAATAGTTCTGTGGACACTGGGGCACAGCTCAACCAGGAACCCGGTAACAGCTGGCCTTTCCCCCATGAATGTGACAGAGGATTTCACAGAGCACAGTGGCCCTGGCCGTGGTTTTTCAAATGCTATTGGCAACTGGATTACCACATCCCCCAAACCTTCTACTCATCTTATGCCCCAAAGCCAGCATTCGAGAAGTGTCTAGAGAGAGGAGCTGTTGGAAGAGGTTTCACTGGCCAGCACTCAGAAAGCAGAGACGCCTTCTTGCCAGCATTACTGGTGAGACTAGATCTTGTTGTTAGGGACACAGAGACTAATTGTCAGGACAGCCAACAGCTCTACAACATGAAGCCTCACCCAGAAAGGGAAGCCTTTGTCTTCACTTATCAGAAGGCCCCAAGTTAATCAGGTCCACTATCGAGAACCTCCAGTCAAAACTAGCAAACTTTCCTAGAAGAACAACACAAGCGAGAAAAAAATGCCAGCCTGGCCAAAGACGCCATGCTTCTAAGTTTTGGCTAATTTCCTCTGAATTGACAATGTCACAGAAAACCCATGTTTCTGCTCACATACTCTCTTGGGTGGACATAAAACGGGAGAGAGGGGGTACAAAGCAGAACTGGGGGAGCAGACAGACTCTCTCCTCTCCTTGTTCCAAGCCTTGGATGCCAACACTGCTGGGAACACGACAAAATTCATGACACTGCTCCTTACTGAGGTGCATGTGCCTTGCTTGGTGAAGGCTCACTGAACCCCTGTTCTGTGCCCCACTCTGTGATGCTAAGGTCTGCATGAAAGCAACAGGGACCTTCTCAACTTTGGTTTACATCATCAGAGGATTTCCAGAAAGCAAAGCACATGTAGATTTTTTTTTGTTTTTGGAAAATGGTTGTCACAAAGAGGCTCCACTTTAAATGAAGACATTCTTCATATGCATCGGGGGTGTTTTTACTAAAAGGAAATTAAGAATTAGCAACACCAAGTTTCCGGTCTTATAAAATAGCGTGGGTTACATTACGGTATGAAAATCCAGCAGAGCCCTGGACAGCCCCAGGCAGAGGCCGATGGATTTGGACTCAACTTGGAAGGAGGTCCCTGTTTGGTGAGGCGGCAAGTTGCATACCTGCGTTTTAATTTTTGCATTTGCATAACAGATCTATGCATGTTTATACACACAGAAAATATACAGCACGTTGTCAACAGTGGTCACCCTCAGTTGCAAGACAGTTGGGCCAAAGGGGGGATGGTGGAGATAACAAGAGACTCTTTTAAATTTTGTATATTTCTGTGCCATTTAAATGCTTATAACAGGTATGTTCTATATTTATGATAAAAATGTACTAATATGAAAATAAGGCCGTGTGGCTAGCTGTCAGATCTGGGCCCTTCATCCTAGACTGACCACTAGCTATGACCCTGAACACATCCCCTCCTGCTGCTAAGCCTCACTTTGTCATCTATTAGTGAAGCAGGTTGGACCAGACCATGACGAGTGTCGAGGACTGTGAATTTCCAAATAACCTTTCCTTGAGCTGGCCTTTGGGGACCAAGCTTGAGTCCTGGAATTGTGCCTTCCCGCCAGCTGGAACCAGATTTCTTTCTCCTCTGGGAAGAAACAAGCCAGGAAATGCTCTTTCCCGGCCAGTGGGAGGGAGGAGGGCATCTAACACTCTGATAAAGAGCTGCGCCCAGTACTGACATGGGAGGCCATTCCATAGAAATTTCAGCTTCAATAATTGAGGGCGTCAGGGGAGGTTCCCATGTAAACACCAGACACAGACGTGTCTGGCTGAATAGTCCCCCTATAGGATTCCTTCCCTGCGCCCCACTCAAGCCAAGCACTTCCCCTGTCAACACGGTCCCCTCGTACCTCGATGGGCTGCCATTCGCCCAGGACAAACACGTGCAGCATGTTCACGTCAGGATCCTTCTGGAAGATGTTGGGCTTGGCGTGATGCTGGAAGTGCCGGTGGTTCCACCAGTTGGCGGAGGCTCCCTGTGGGGGAAGAAGTGGGGGTGAGCAGTGCAGTCCGCTGGGGGAACCTGAGCTCACCTGTGACTGGTCCTGCTCAGGACCAGTTCTTAGCACCTCCAACACTCAGGGCTGACTTCTCCGTTACACACAAGGTCTCAGCCCATGAAAAAATGTGGCCCTGCCAGTACTGAGTCCAGAACGCTGCTCAGCGTCTGTGGCCAGGACTTCTGAGTGGAGCCAAATCACTCCATCCCTTTGGGTCTGTGTCCCCAATCGTAAGATGGTGACAGTGGGTGAAGAGTGCTGGCAACGCACCGCATGGGGTGGTCTCTGCACTCCACCAACACCAGGTCTGGGCCTCCACGCGTGTGTGGGTCTCTGCACAGCTCCTATGTGCCCATGTTGTATAAGAAGAGCCTTCAGGGACAGTAAGAAGTGGTCTTGGTGTATACCCAAGAGGAATGAACACGTGGCCACACAAAACCTTGTACATGAATGTTCCCAGCAGCATTATTCAAAAGAACTAAAACGTGGAAACATTCAAAATATCCATCAGCTGATAAATGGATAAGTAAACTGTGATAGGTCCATTCAATGGAAGGCTGTCTGGTCATGCCTTAAAAGGAATGAAGTACTGACACGTGTCACAACATGGATGGACCTTGAAAACTTCATGTTAAGGGAAAGAAGCCAGTCTCAAAGGACCACATGTCACATGATTCTACTCATATGAAATGTTTAGAATAGGGAAGTCTAGAGACAGAAAGAGCAGTGGCTGCCTAAGGATAGGGGCAGGGGTGGTGGTGGGAAGGATAAGGGTGTCGAGAGGTGATGGCTAAGAGGTGTGGGGCTTCTTTTGGGGTGATGAAGATGTCCCCAAATTAATTGTGATGATGGTTTCATAAATCTGAATATATTCATAAGTCATCGGCTTACACACTTTAAATGGGAGAACTGTATAGTATGTGAATTATAGCTCAATAAATCTCTTTTAAACAAACAAGGGCTCATGGAGTCGTTTGCAAGAGACAGCCCAACAGGCAGACACGCTATGTACTAAGGGATAAGAACAGTGACATCACAGGGCCGGCCCAATGACTCAGGTGGTTGGAGCGCGGTGCTCCTAACGCCGAGGTCATCAGTTCAATTCCCACATGGGCCAGTGAGCTGCGCCCTTTACAGCGAAGATTGTGAACAACGGCTCTCCCTGGTGCTGGGCAGCCCGTGAGCAGCCGGAGGTCTGCATGGGCTGCCGTGAGCCACCGTGCGTGGCCGACCAACTGCCTCAGCCGGGGGAGCGCAAGGCTCATAACACCAGCATGGGCCAGGGAGCTGTGTCCTACACAACTAGACTGAGAAACAAGGGCTTGAACCGGAGTGGCAGGGGGAGGCTGAAGAAGGGAGTAAATAAATAAATTAAAAAACAAACAAACAAACAAAAAACAGTTACATCACGCTGAGAAGGCTATAGGGAAGACTGAATAAACAATCGCTAAGCATAGGTAAGCGCTTCCTAGTTCTAACATGTAAGTGTTATGATGCTAGGCGACAAGAAGCATTACGTGAGTTATTTATTTCCAGGCCACTAATTTCTGTCTCCCCAGAAATTACATTTTGAGGACACATCCCTCCACAAAGTTGCCCCATAATGCACAGAAAGAAATAAGAGTCTCCTGGCTCTTCAGAATCAAGACTTTACTGGTGAACTGTTGTTGGATCAATCAATGCTTTGGCCACGGGTCTGGCCACCTACAAAAAGGCTTAACTGCTAAAATAAATATTTGACTTGGAACATGCTTTTGGCACTAACATGTTCTCTGGACACTACGAGCCATGGGCGGAATAGCTGTGAGCAGCTGTGGCCTTTGTGCTGACTTTAGGCCCAATGAGCAGGCAGGCCTGAAAACCATCAGAGCAAAACCAAGTGTCAAGAGTGAGTTTAGAGGATTAAGGCATCGGATGACGCATAAGCCTTTCTAGCCAAAAGAAACCAAATTCCTGGGAAGAATGAAATTGAAGTGTCTCTGACACAAAGAAATGCAAGGGCGAGGCACGTTATGAGTAAGCGTGATGTTTTGAATACACCAATCAAGAGCTGTCTGTTGAAGGAATAACTGGAGAAAACAAAGATGGGCTGTAAACATGACGGGGATGAGAGTCCATGAGGGGGGCAGTCCCTGCACTTGGATGGGATGGAAGGACAAAACATTTTTTGATCATGCCATTCCTTAGCTGTGATTCTCTTCCATTCTTCTTTGCCAGGCAAAGCCCTTCTCACCCTTCACGAACACTCCTTCCTGGGTACTGTGAAGCTCTTCGGGCCCTAGAACAATGACCCAGCCCCTGTGTTCTCAGAATGTGGTGCCAATGCTGCCTTCCCTGGAGATGAAGTGGGGAAGGAGAGGCGACTCTAGTGAGGGAGTCGGGCCCCACACCACACTGAGATGGGGCCAGCGAGCCTGGAGAAGTTTCGGAGACCGCTCAGAAGGATTGCACCTGGTCTGTAGGCTGGGCAGGAGGGGGCCAGGCCAAGTGAGGGTTGCTTTTCTAACAGAGGGAAAGAGCCTAGGTGATGGCCTTGGGGTTGGAGGGAAGGGGAGAGTATATTGTTCCAGAAGCCAGAGGAAGGCCTCTCAGCCAGACACCCAGGACTGTGGCCAGCAGAGCTGGGCTGAATAATATCAGAGTCTGAGGGAAAAGAAAAAATGTGCAACCTGGTTTGAATGGATGCAAACTCATCAACAATATTTTCAAAATCTACTTTTTGGTTCATCTCATTGTCAGTTGAGAGAACTGCTAAGTGTGACGGTTTCTCTCAACCAAGTGACAATCTTAAATTATTTTCAATTAAACTGAAGCAAAATAATAAATTCTACTTTGGTATGAATAATATATTTAAACTTAACGTTGGGATTTTTAATATACCGACTTTCCAGTTTTTTAGTACTTTTCTACTACTTTAATTATCTGGGGGCAAAAAATCAACCGTTAAGAAAAGAGCACACAAACATGTATATAGGGCGCACATTTTTCCTTTTGCTTCGGGTTCCAGCATGGCTCAGCACAGTCCTGATCTTTATTTAAAATGTTGATATTTTGTTCGTTGTGGATTTTTTTTACCATTAATTTTGATTTTTCAAAAAATATTGCATTAAAATGTTGTTTATCTCAGTTAACTGAGTCTTTTTGGTTAAATTTTGCGCCCTAGGTGAGTGTCTCCCTTGCCTTACCCTCGTCCTGGCCCTGGTGGCCCGAGATGAGGTTGTAAAAAGGGTGGTGGGTTTCCACGTTTCCATCTCCACATGCAGAGCCTAGATGGCGTCAGGCCTTACAGTTTGCATTTTTTCCTCAGTGCAGTGCTGAACGATTAAAAGGGTTTTAAGCAGAGGAGCGACTGCTCAGAACTGTCTTTGTACAAGATCACCCTCTGGAAGAAATGTCCATCGGAAGTGACATGGGCTGAAGGAAAAGGGGAAGTTCACACCTGGGATCCTACAGCAGCGTAGGCTGACGGTAAGAAGTGGGTCCCATCCCCTCACGGCTCCCTGTACCCTGTTCGCTGTCCTCACCAGCTTGTGCTAGAACATCCAAGTTGACATGGAACTTGAGGACCTCCCGGCAGCCAGCCTTTTTGTCCCAGCAAAGGGACCAGAGGAACAGATGGACCTACTTGTCTATAGCTGCCACCAAGTGCCAGGCGATTTCAGGCAAGCTGTGATCACCCTCATGCTGAGGCACCCCTGGGTGAGCCGTGGGGCCATGCCACTGGCCTAGACACCGCATGAAGGACACAGCTGGCAGCCCTGAGTGGAAGCCATGTCCCTGACCTCCTGCAGTGTCCAAGCCCAAGGACTGACTTCCCGTCATTCCAGAATTCCGACTTCATAAGCCAGAGTTGTACATGGAGGCCAGTCCTCTGCCTGGCCTTGGCTTCCATGTGACACAGGAGACATACTCCAGGGCCCTTCAAGGACGTGGGGACACCAGGCAAGGAAGGCCCTCCTGGCTCCTGCCCAGAATCTGGAAACAAGACACAGCCCACCTTTGTTAAGTGAGTGGGGATAACATGAGTTGGGAATAAAATGTTACTTTCCAATACTGAGGAGGGTTTTATCCAACAGAAAAAGCACATAAAATGAAACAAAGCACTCTACTATATGCACCCTTTCAACCCTGAAATTCTGGAAAGAAACCAGATTTTCAGACCACTTCAGGCTCAACGCCAGGCCAACCGCTTGCTGTGGAACTGGTGACTAGTTCAATGGTAGTTCACTTCCAACCAGATCTGGAACTTGCAAGCCCAGGGCTCGGTGCATCTGGGTCACAGGGAGATAAGTTATCCCAGACACAAAGCTCTTCCCAGGCCAGGGTGGGAAGGGTGGAGTCTTCAGGATGCAGCTTTTCTTAGGAAGCCGCTGGGGCTATTGGGAAAGGGCTGTGCCAGAGGACGATCTGTTTCAGAGACAGAGAGGGCAAGGACTTATTTTCAGGACCAAGGAGATAACACCTATCAGATCACACAAGGTCCGTGGCAAGTCCAGCTTGTTTCACAAACTTGCTGAGTTGTAGGAAACATGGGACGCTCCTCTGGGTTGGCCTCTTCATGTGTAGGACGGTGAGTAGAAGTGCCTTCCCTTCTGATTTGTAAACAACTCTTATGCTTGGGCTCAGCTGATCATTACATTGTGTGATGTCCCTTATCTAAAGATTTCCCTGATGACGGTCTCTCCTTTTCATAACCGAACGCATATCTGAGATGGCTTATGATAAAGGACTCATATAACAGAATGGTTAAAATAAAGCTAAAAGTGTAAATGACACGTGATGGGAGGGGAGGATACATATAACCACGAGAAGACGTAGACTAAGGCTAGTTACTTCAGATCTTGCTTTGTGCTTCTTGGCACCCCAGGAAAAACAAGAGCAACACGATGTATTAAACAGCTCACATTACCCAGCAAGAGAAGCATTCATCAAGATAAACTGCTTCTGTACTAGCCATAAAACTAAAAGGAAATTTATTAGATAAGCTTTTAGATAAGGAGCAAACAATGCAATCAATTGAGTCAATAGACAAAGGAGACGGGTGCCTGTTTTCATAACTAGCACACTGGTTTTGTGTGTCTAATGAGACGTGGAGAGAGGGTTCAGAAGGTCAGAGAAGTGGAGCACTTGAAAGGCTCGCAGCTCAGCCCAGACACTGACCTGAGAGAAGACCTAGTCTTAGGGTAAAGTGAGATGGCACTGCACCATGCCCTAACTGATAGGACGGATGCCCAGGGCTGCTGACGCTTACCTTTAAGTGGCCAATGACGAACTTGTGGACGAGGTGGTTCCACGTGGACTTCTTGTAGACAGACAGGTGGCCATAATCATGTTGCAACCATCCAGCTTGGGCCTGGGGAGAGAGGGCCACAGACGCTTTTATAGCATCAGCACACACGCACCATGCAGGCTTCTGCCAGCTGGGGGAGTTGGGGGCTTCAAGTGACAGGTGAGGGTGTCACGCCTCACCTGAGAAGTAGCAAGAACAAAGGCCGTGATGATGGTCGGAATCCAGCCATTGCCAAAGTAAAACATGGTGAACCATGCGATGCTCTCCATGACGATGATATGGGCCAGGTGAAGGAGGAAGAACAGGTGGTTACTCTTGAACAGGTTCATGTCCTCAGCGGTCTTCCTGAGGGCCCGGAAGTCCTCGATGATCTGGGACTGTGGAGCAAGCCACCAGGGAAGGCGTCAGCCACCCAGCCACCGTGCACCATGACCGCTGTCATTACCACATGCCTGCCTGGGCCTGGCACAGCCCTGGGGACTGTGTGTTTGTCCACAGCCAGGTAAGTGGCAGAGAAAGCATTCAACTCAAAAGCTTGCCTTTTACACACCCGTGTCCATAGCAGCACTATTCACTATAGGAAAAAGGTGGAAACAACCCAAACGTCTATCGATGGACGAATGTCTAAATAAAATGTGGTGTAGCCAGACAATGGAATGTTATTCAGCCTTAAAAAAGGACATTTTGACACGTGCTACAACATGGATGAACCTTGAAGACACACAGTATGCTCAGTGCAATTAAGCCCGACATAAACGGACTAATACTCTACAATTCCACTCATCTGAGGTACATACAAATAGGCAAATTCACAGACAGAAAGTAGAATAGTGTTTACCGTGGGCTGAGGGGAGAGAAGATGGCGAGTTGTGTTTAATGGGGCTCGTTATGTTTAATGGGGCGAGTAATGTTTGGGGTGATGAAAAAGTTCTGGCAGTGGGCGGTGGTGGTGGGTGCACAACATCGTGAATGTCCTTAGTGCTACTGAACCACACACCTAATAGTGGTTAAAATTGTACACATTATATTATGTCTATTTTACCACACACACAGAGAAGCTTGCATTTTTCTACCACCTAACACGGTAGCACTTGTTCTTGGCAGCCTATTGGGCCTTGAGGGGGTTGAGGTGGGGGAGACACAAAATGGTGCCAGACGGAGTTCCTGCATCTGAGAGCTCAGGGAAGGAGACAGGAGGACTGGGGGGGCAGGGGAGATGGAGGCAGAGTCAAGGATGACTGTGGGGAAACGAGGGCACTGCTGGGAAAAAGAAGGAAGCTGGGAGGCAGGAGCAGGGCAGGAGGGGGCAGGACGTGGCGAGCAGGGGCTGAAGGTATCTACTGGGACACAGGGACTTTGAAAGGCGGGCAGGGTGGCGTGTGGGTGGAGGAAGCCAGATCTGGGAGCGTGGGTGATCAGTAAAGAATCTGAAGAGTTCCTATCAACCACTTAAGTAGCAGTGAAAAGGGGGAATGGGTGGGAGCTGGAGAAGCAGGGTCAGGAAGGGGAAACCTGAAGGACGGCGCGGGGTGTGGTGTGGTGGGGAGAGAAAAGCTGCCTGCCTGGAAGAGGGTGGAAGATGGATCCCCAGGTGAAGGAGGAATAAAGGCAATCTCCTCATCAGCCTTGGAGAGAACAGCAAGAGGAGGGGCAGATGTGGAGATCCAGTGGGAGGGGAGGTTGACCTCTGGAGGAAACAAGAAATGGCCTTGATCTCCCTAGGAAGGAGACATAACAGTGGGGGAACTGGACAAGAGGGGATGACCCTTGCCCGGCCTGACTCTGGCAAGGCCTCAGAGGTGGACAGGCTGGGAATGAATTACTCCAAGTGGGAGGCCAGCCCAAGTTGGCAGCAAGGGGTGAGGCTGGCTGTAAAGGTTGAGTCCTCCCTGACCCCAGGTGATAGTTCCCCCTGCACGCTCTGCCTCGGAGAGGTGAACCCTCTTCCCGGAAACCCTTCCCTCATTTCTCGGTGGGGTCTGTGTCTGACTCACGTTCTTGCCTCGGTCCTGGCTGGGCTCCTCTGGGGCCAGTTCGCCGACCAGCAGGGGCTTCAGGAACTTGCGCACGAAATCCTGGTCGCGGTGGAAGGCGCGGAAGGCATCCTGGGAAGCAGACGGGGAGGTGGAGACTTGGTGACCTCGACCTCAGCCTGCGCCTTGGCCCACGGAGGGCAGGGCTCATCAGCAGAAACTCTGTGTGCCTCCCACTTGGGCACCATCAGGGCCTGCCACGAGCGGCCCAAATGCTCTCTCAGCCCTCATCTCCGGGCAGATCCCTCAGTGCATGGCTCCCACAGTGGTGCCACCTGCGTCTTTGCCTGACAAGGAACCGCTGAGCTCGCCAAAGGTGTGTGCGTGGATGTTCCAGCTGCCTCTGGGCAAATCAGAAAAATGCACCCTTCCAGGGAGATGCACCGCGCGGTTGCAGCCTGGGCAGCGGACTGGGCAGGGCCCGGAAAGGACTTGCGCCTTTGTGGGCTCCTCTGCTGGGTCCCTGGGACCTGGCAAAGTGTACCACCCACCACACTGGCACTTGGCAATCAACGAAAGGAACAAGGCTGGAGACTACCAGGGCATGGAAACTGTGCTTAGGAGATCATGTTCAACCAAAAACAAATGCAGAATTAGGTAAAAAGCATTTCTGAAAAAAGTTTTTTCATAATTTGAAAAAATATGAAAGTAATTACGAAAATTATGAAAAAAATCTTATGAATGGTTCTAGACTATTAATAGTAAGGTGGTGGCATTATGGCTTGCGTTATTTTCATTACTTTACAAACTTTCTCTAACATTTCCATATTGCTTTTAAAAAATTTAAAAAGTAATTTGTTTTGATCTTTTTTTGATTTTAAAGTTAAGTGTATAGTTTCGGCAAATTTAGAAAATATACGGAAGAACAAAGAGGAAAATAAATACCCAGAGAGTGACCACCATTGCTAATAGTTTAGCGTATTACCTTCCAGTTTCTTTCTACATGTATTATGTGTATTACATAAATTATTTCATAATAAATACAGCATCTCTGCTGGAGATGAGCTGGCACCAGGTCCCGATGGGCTACAGTATGATGTCCCAGTGGTAAACAATGTTTAGCCTGTATCAAACCAACTTTGAGACATTGTTAGGACAGAGGAAAAGGCAAATTGATACGACAGAGCCCCCTCACAATAAAAACTTTAAGTCTCTTTTTCCCTAGCGTCTTAGCTCCCTAGCCCCAGATTGTAATCATTTTTCAAATCAGTTTCTTAATCATAAATAATAGATTGTTTTTAACCTGAGTCATAGACGTCTCCGACCCCCTGCTTTGGATAATTACCCTAAAGCTTGTGATTTATGCTTGTTGATTATAGTCATTGTAGCACAGCTTTCTTTCTAAGCCTTGCTCCAGGGTGAATAATAATTTAATGACCAGTTAAAGAAGAAGAAAGACCACAGGCTCCGTGAAGTTAAACAAATTTTTCATCATGCAGTCACCCTGTGTCAACAACTTTGAGTACTGCTTCTTGGGCCAACACTTTTTATTAACTAAAATCTACCTCTTCTCATCTAGGGCCCGTTAGGATACAAGTAATGCCCCACCAAGACTTCCAGTACATCCCGACCACAGAGGTCAACATGGTCCTCCAGGAGGGTCTTGAGACCTCTTCCCCGCATCTAAGATCAAATAGGGCGCGGGTCCCTTGAATCCCCAATAGGTAGGGACAACGGCCACATTCAGCAGGAAGCAGATACAGAAGAGGAGATGTCCTGTCCCTCAACCTCCCAAAGAGATTTATGGGGATCACGTCCCTCAAGGAGGGCATAAGGCAGGCAGTTAGAGACAGGAATTGGGTCTCTGAGATGCCTGGATACATCAGGTAATGTTCTTGCATGTCCAACCTGGCCTGTGGAAAATAACCGCCCAAAAGCCCTCTCCTCTCAGCCCAAACTTTCCTTTGTTTACCATAACCATTAGCCATTGTCAATCACAAGTATCAACCAAGCAGCCCCACAATTCGAGAGGAGTGGCCCACTCTAGAGGAGAGGGAAACCAAACCTACAAGTCCTCTGGGCACCCTGCACCTTTTGAGTCACTCCTTTGTGCTCGGGCCCGCTCCTATCTCTTTGGAGTGTACTTTCACTTCTAATAAACTGCTCTCTCATCACTGTATTTCTGTGTCTCGTTCAATTCTTTGCTCGAGACGCCAAGAACTTGGACACCACACCAAGAAGGGTCTTCTCCGGTCACAAAATGACACCATGAGAAACAATCAGGAAAAACAGTGAGGGCGTGTGCCTGTGCGTGTTTAATGTCTAGATTAAAAGAGACTGAAACAGAGATTTTAAAAAAGGTATAAAAACTGCAATGTTCAAGTTGAAAGGCTCCCTTTTGGAGAGGGAAAACCTCAGCAGTTATACAAGACATTTTTATTTTTTTTTATTTTTATTTTTGGCTTGAATAAGAAAATTTGAATGTGGACTGGATCATATTAAAGAATTACTATGAATTTTCTTAAATGTGACTAAGGTAGTGTGATTATATTAGAGAATGTCCCACTTCTTAGAAGATGGTGAAGAATTGAGGGAAGAAGTGGTATAATGATACAACTTATTTTCATATGATTTGGCGAAAGAAAAATGCATACGTGTAAAGAGGGAGAGTGCAAATGTGACAAAATGTTAAGAGTAGTGAATTTGGTTGAGGATATACTGGTGTTCATTTATTCTTTCAACATTTCTGTATGTTTGCAAATTTTCAAAATTAAGAAAATGCGGGAGGGAAGGGGGAAATGCTGACAGCGAATAAAAATGTTTTCATTCGCCCCCCCACACCCCACCGAAGTATCTCAACATGGTAATTGCCAGTCTTCTCCCGTTTCCTGACTGGCACCAAGTCCTTCTGCCTGGTCTTTGTTCTATTTGTGTCTAGAATAGACTTACAAAGCAACACTTTGTGCAGAGGAAAACTGGGCCTAGAGTTTTTTTTTAAAAAAGGTCTGTGCACCCCTAGCTGAACAGAAAAGGGATGGTAGCAGAGAATTAGATGGAGTCTGTTTTCAGAGAAGAGACGTGCGGCTATCCCAGGGGCCCTGGGCAGGCTGTAAGGAGGCCCTGGGGGAGGCTCAGCAGAGGCTTCCAAAGTCAGAGCCTAAAAGAGCCCTTTCCTCGGTCCTCCTCACATCAGACCATGGCTTTTGAGAAATGAACAGGAAATCCTTGATAAGACAGCTTCCTGAGGACAACTGTTGTGTCTGACAATCAAACGATTACTCTCCACTTTTCATAGAGAGGTAGAATTCAACACAGTAGTCTGCAAGTGCCTCGCCCCACTTCCAGCTCCCACCGCCCCCCACCAGTCCAGGTCATGTCTCCGGAGCTGGGAACCTAGTGGAGCGCTCAGGCGGCCTCACCTCCCTGAGGCCAGGGGAAGCGGACCCGAGCGTCGTGTTACCTCCCTGATGCCTCTAGCCCTGCTTAGCAGATGAAGACATCGGAGCTCAGGAAGATGACGTCCTGTGTTCCAAGTGGCACAGCCAGTATCAAATAGGTTCACCCGACTCAGGAACTGCTCCCCCACATGCCCCACGCCTCCTGCAAGTTTAGAACGCCAAGCGCTGTTGGATTGTCTAGTGTCCCTGCTAGATCCAGCAGCTTTCTGAGCAGGCCTGCTGGGAACTGCCATTAGGTCCACTAAGCTTGCTCCCACACCAGGGCCTCTGCACGTCTCTTCCCTCTGCCTGGAGGCCTGCTCCCATAGCGGCCCGGGCCAGCTCCATTTGGGACACACCTCAAAAAGCCTTTTCCCAACCACCCCATAGCCATGCTCCAGCCCCACTTTTTCTGGGACACTGTCCTGTTTTATCTTCAGAGCAGTTATCAACATCACAAGCTATATCATGTACAGATGCTCCTTGACTTATGAGGGAGTTACGTCCCAATAAACCCTATCATAGGTTGAAAATATCAGAAGTCGAAAATGCATTTAATACACCTAATCTACCAAACATCTTTGCTTAGCCTAGCCTACCTTAAACGTGCTCAGAACACACATTAGCCTACAGTTGGGCAAATCATCTAACACCTTTCACATTAATCGTCAAGTTGAATACTTATAAGTCAAATCATTGTAAGTCGGGAACAGTCTCTACTCACTTCTCCATTATCTGTATCCATGAGAATATAAGCTCCGAAAGGCCACGCCTGTCTCGTTTGCTGCAATAACCCCAGGGCCTACAGCAGTGCCTAACAGGAGGGCTCACAAGTGCATGTGGGAACTCAGGACCCCACGGCTGCGTAACCCCTGCCCCCAAGAGACTTCCACTCTGCAACCATGTCCTGACTCTTCTTCCACCATTCTGCACAACTTGGGTTACGCTTCTGGAACACCCGAACCCCTCACCTTCTCCAACACCTACACATTATTGGTCGGTAGGGGGACCGCACGCTGAGATTGTGTGGGACAGCCACTGAGCCATGGGCGTTATGTACAGAAGCCACTAATCTTTACCAACTCTGAGGCAGGTCCTGTTTTACAGATGAGGAGACAGAGAGACAAAGCTCCTTTCCCTTCGTCACACTCCAGGTGTTCCTAACTCTAGTTTTCCACTGTTAATACACGGTCCTCAATCAAAATGAGCTTCTTGCTCCCTGTGATTTGATCACGGTGTCTCTCCCTTCAAAGTGTCACAGATGTGCTGCACACACTTGCAGAAGGTTCCCAATAGCTGTTCCATTACAGAAGTACCTGCTGGTACAAGACATTCTGCCGGGTTACGTAAGACAGGGCCAACCCAAACATTGATTTTGGAACAAAACTTGGAAGCAGGCTCTGTTCTCATCTGGCAGGGAAAGAAGCCAGACTCCTCAGGAAGCAGGCCCAGGACACAGGTGAAGAGAAAGGAGTAGCAAACCTATTGAGAGAATGGAGAGGAACCTGCCCCCAGTAAGGTAGGTGTGTGTGTTGGGGGTGGGGTAGGGCAGGGAGGTCATGCTGCCAGAACGTCCATATTCCACAATGGAAGACATGTGTATGTCACACTTCCTGGACTTCACAGTTCCTGCTTCTGCCATTGCCCAGCTCCAACACCTGCCGACTTCTGCAAGACATCTTACCTGCCCCCGCCCTGCTCCAGGTACAGCTCACAGCTCCTCCCACTGCACTGAGGATCAGGTGCCGTGATTTGTTCCTGGCTCTGTCCACCTTCTCTGCAGAGCAAGGCTGGTCTCTAATCCAGCTTCACACTTAGCCCAGGACCCGAAAAGTGCGGGAGGAGCCAACTCTGGGCATACAATGTTGCAGGCAGCAGCCCTGGGAACCGGGACTCTGTGGAACAGGTGGTTAGGGAGGGAGAAGCCGAGGAGGGACCCGGGCTTCTCAGCTGGAGACAGGGTATCTGACTTCCTTTCTGCTGCACAGAGATGCAGACAGGACAGGAAGCCCCTGTGCCATGTTCCCTCCAAGGGAAAGAAGGAACAGAGGACTGTGAAGCAGTGCTCTATGCCCAAAGAGTCCTTGGTAAGTGTCCCTGCTGATGCCAGGCACATGCAACCTGGGCGTGATGGGATTACAGTGGGAAACAGGACTCTGCCTCTCTGGCATCTCAATAAGATACCCGGGGACTCTGGGGGTGGGTATGGATCTCCCCGGTGACTGCTCCTACCCAGATCTACCTGACCGGGTGGAGCTGCCCTCCAGGCACAACCAGAGGAGGAAATTTCATGTGCAGTAAATGCCTTTTCCTTTGGCAAAAATGGGGTCAGTTAGGTTCCCCTTCTACATACTCCTTTTCCTATTTACTGAACTCCCTACTATGTGTGCTGGGAACATGCACACGAGGCTAAGGGACAAACAGTAATAACCCGTGAAGAGGGCATTCTGAAGTTTAAACAATGACCTCACACACAGCCCATTTGAGCATGATGATAACCTTCCCATTTCACAGGCCTGGAAAGGGAAGTCAGGGTAAGTGCCCGGCCTAGGAATTCATAAGGCTGGGTCTCAAAACCAGGTCTTCTGCCTCTGAACACCGTGACCCCTTCTGCCCTGTCTAAAGGAGGACAGAGATCCATTCCACTTCCAATCTATTGCCTTTTCACGCGAATAGTGTAGGAGCAGGTTAAAAGATGGAATGAATCCTGACCTCTTCTTTGTGTTCTAAGAGGCCACTGATGAAGACGGGACAGGAAAGTGACAAGACAAGGTGGGAATGGGGGCAGGGGTGTGGGGGAGCTGGTGTCTCGAGGCAAAAGTTCCGGATTCAAGTCAAAGTTTGAGAGGAACGAGGGAAGCAAACCCAGCAGATGTGATCACTGTGGGTTATTCCTCTTTGTGCCTGGGCCCAGCTCAGAGCCATGGAGAGGTTGAATAAATGTGTGATGAAATAGTAGTTAAAGATTAAAAGTCCTCAGTGGGGAAAGTTCTGCAGTGGTCAGATTCTGCTGTGAAAAGAGCAGATACACTCTTGGGACATGGGTGAGGATTCATTTTGCCCACAGCAAGGCAAGGAGAAGTTCCAGAAGACCAGAGGGAAAATAATCAGAGGTGGAATAGGAGGGGAGGGAGGGAGGGATAAATGAGGGAAGGTGGGCTGGGAGGACTGTGATGACAATCTGAGTTTAGGCCCAAGGGCTACTGCTTGAGCAAGTTTGTAAACCTAAGAGCAATGAGAGATCCTACAGGGCTGATCCGAGGCTCTGATAAATGAGGTTAACAGGTATTAATGTGCTTAGTGAGATGTAAAAATTAAACAACTTTTATTCTGACGGGCAAGGCCAAATTTTAACTTCTGCAGAAGGCTCAAATGGCAATTACACTTGCCCTTCAATAGGTCATCCTTCTGGGGAAGAGGCAGTCCAGACTGATGAGTCTTCTCTTTTTCAGAAACAGGAAAATTCCCTGCTGGGGCTCTGAATTGTCCCAAGGTCTTCCTAGACTTCTGGCCTCCAGTGAGGTGACTGCATGCTGATTGGCTCCTAACAGTGCATTAAAGTGCTGCAGGGGATGTGACCTCTCTGCGGATCAGTCCCTCCTCAAACTTGCAAGGCCCATAAATACTGTCACTTCCCAAACTCGGACTAAGAAGTCCATGCCCCTAACCCCCCAAGAAGTCCATACCCCAAGGGGCAAAGCCACTTGCTCAACAGCTTTAAAAAATCCTCTCTTGATTCCTAGCCTGTTCCTGCATCTCTTCTCAAGTCCCCTTCCCATACACCCAGTACTTCCCATGGCCTTTGTCCAATCTGGTCCCAGTGTGTGGCGGGGGATCCAGTGGCTCACTCGACCATTATTCAACTATATTCCCAGTTAGTACATTTCATTCCCTAAAAGTCTGATCTTAGGAGGCAGTAAGCTTCTAGGATAGGAGCTGAGCAAGATGAAGGAAGGGCATTCCTGCCGGATTTAAAACAGAGGACCATTGAGCAGAACGTCCCAGAGTAACCTCGGCTACAGCTGGACCTGTTGCCAAGCCAGCCTAGTGTTGCTAAATCCACGCGGCTCACCGCGCCTCTCGACCTGGGCTTTGCAAACTCCAGCCCTTTCGCCTTCCACCAGTTCCCCACCCGGGTCCCCCAAGAAGACTGACCCTTGGGGGTGGGTCCTGGGAGTCTTTGAGGGCGTGGGAACAGGAGGTGCAAGGCGGTCTCTCCTCAGCAGCCATTGCGGACCTCCTTAGACCACACTCCAGGTAGGAGCTAGCCAGGGCCGAGGACGAGCTTTCTTCCCCCGCCCCCTAGTCTGGCTGGAGAGTGAGGGACGCGCTCCGAGTCCCACACCTGGTTCCTCTCCTGCTCCTTTCCTCAGTGCCCAGGAGACGCCATCTTCCACGCTAGAGGCGCCAAAGCCCTAGGGCCCGAGCGCCCCCTTTGGGCGTCCTTGGCATCGGGTGAACCCGGCGGAAGAAGCGAACGCGTGAGTCCCTGTGCGCGCGGTAGATCCTGTACGGTTCTCCACCGCTCGGATCTCCACCGCAGCGCTGCTTCCCTGGGTCCAAAATCCGACACCCATGACAGGTTGGCCCAGCTGTCCCATGGGACGAGGATTCGGGGCAGGGGATGAGCGCTGTAGACACTTTCCTTCTCTCCTGGGCGCCCCAAGCTCCATTCATCGCTGGAGGTTTGGCGCCCTGGGACCCATGGCTCCTGACTCACGCCCGCAGCAGAGAAAGGTGGTGGGAGAACCCTCAGACCCTTACCGTAGCATCTTCCCCTGCGTAGTGCCCGATGACCCGGTGGCCCCCCGGGTGCCGACTGGACCATTTGGTGATGTTGTAGACCTTGCGATCGATGACGAGCCACTGGTCGGTGCGCAGGTTGTGCTTCTGAATCTCCTCCCAGCTGAAGGTGGGCATCGGCGCCTCGTGCTCGGTAGCCCCCTCGCCCTGGTTACCCCCCTTCCCCATGCTGCCTGCTGACCGGGATCCCGGTGTGCTGCGGCCTCCCGGCGCCCGCTGCCCGAGTGTGAGGCCGGGCCCTCCACGCCTTCGGCTTTTGTCTTCTCCTACTCCTCCTCCCACCGCGCCTCCTCCCCCCAGCCGCCTCGCCTTTGCTCAGGAGTATCCCAGCCAAATAGCCCTAGGAATATCCCTGGCTTCCCAGTGTCCCCAAGCAGTCCCCTTCTTCCGCCCCGCCCTCCGCCCGCCAGCCTGCGATGGACTTTTGCCACCAGTAAAAACTCTCGGGTGCTCAGAGCCCAGACACCTCCTCCGCCCTCCCCTCGGACTCCCCCCGCCCCCAGCTCCGCATCCTCCCGCGTTCCCCGCCGCCCGGGTTTCCACAGTGATCAGCAGAGCGCCTGCACCAATCCGGGCACGTCGCCCCGCCTGCCATTGGCCCAGGAGGATCTTTCGAAGGCCAGCGGGCAGGAGCGGCGATCCCCGGCTCCCCCGCCCGCCTGGCGGCGCGGATTCTAGCCCTGCCATAAGGCCCGCTACGTGTCGGACCTCCTCCCTCTTCCCGCCCCCGCCTGGGGCGCGGGAGATCCCTGAGGAGCCAGGCGGCGAGCGGGGGCGGCTGCCAGGCTCCGCGCGCTCGGCGGCGCGCCCCCGGCTTTTGCACCTGATGCCCGCACAAAGAGAGCTCCGCCGCGCGGCGCGCCGCGGTGGGGGCCCGCAGGCTGGTGGGCGGTGCAGAGCCTCCAGGCTGGCCAGCTGCACTCCGGTACTGGCTTGGCTAGGTGCCGCCCTTCCCCAGCACGCCGGAATCGGGACTCCAATACCTCCACATTGTGCGCGCTCTCCACATTGGCGCCTTCCTGCAGCCTCCCTGGAGGAACGAGCTGGCCTCGGGCACATTTAGGGCTCTGAACCCTGTAATCAGACGATCTTAGAAAAGAACCTCTGCTCTGCTTCCTTGTGCTAAGAAAAGAGCCTTGGGGCGGGGGGAGGGGGGCAGCAGCGATGAACAAGACACGGTCATTGCCCTGGACTCAGCAAGCTCATAGCCTAGTTGGGAGACGTAACATGGAAGCATTACAGGACTACACACGGTTAATTGAGCAGTGGTGGTGTACAGACTCCAGGAAATAAAGATGGGGGTATCAGAAGGCTAGGTGGAGCGGCAGGCCCCCAGACCAGCTAGATGGGGCTACTTAGAATCAGAGCCCAGAGGAAAAGGCTGCCCAAGACACCTGTCCGGAAGGCTGACCGAGGACAAGTAGGAAGTAAGGATGAACAGAGGGAGGTGGGGAGGGGGGAGAAAAACCTTGAGAATCAGGAGTTAATAAGGGGCCTTCAGATTTCCATGGGATGATTTCCAGGTCCCTGAATGACACACTCTCCTCATCAGCTTCTTACCAAACCCTGTAAGGTAAACGATCCATATTGTTATATGTGAACATGGAGAGACAGGTTTAAGAAAGGTGAAATTACCAGAAGCACAAGGTTAGCAGCAAGTGGCACAGCTGGGCCCTGTCCAGACACCACACTACCTCTCTCCTAATGAGGTCAGTGGAAAGGAACCATGGTAGAAACTTTGCTGGGGATGCAGGGGGTGGGGGGTAGGAAGCTCACCCTGGCCAACTGGTGGGGAAGGGGACAGTGGGGGGGGGGGGCACCCGGGATCCCTTTCATGCCATTCCCACAGTGGTTGGCCTCCTCTATAGCACTGTCATCGTGGCGCTGTCAGTCCGTCCTTCATTCCTGCCGCACACTCCAGGCAGGAGGAGAACAAGGCCTCTGGCTTTGAAGAGTGGGAACAGACATCCAAACCAAAAGCCTTGCTCACACGATAAGAGGATGAAGCAAGCACTAGGGAGAGCACACTGACTCTTATGCCTGTTCAACGTTTACTGAAACAGGAACCGAGATTGTGATTTTTTTTTCCAAAAGGGTTTAACACAATACATCGATAACCTTAATGAGGGTTTAACACAATACATCGATAACCTTAATGAAAAAATTCCAAAGGTCCTGGAGCTGGGAGAAAGAAGTGCTATCTTAAAGAGAGACCCCGGGGAATCTCATGGAGGGGCCTCACAGGCTGAGAAATGGGCACGTGAGAAGGCCCTAAAAGGCAGCAAGCATGTTGGTGGTGGGTAAGAAGTGTGGACCGGCCAGGGTGTGGGGTTCCCAGCAGATTTCAACATAGCACTACCCAGAGTGTGACCTGAAAAAATTTGATGAAGACACAAATGAATGAATGAATAAAGAAAAACATCAAGGAATGGCTCCAGGGAGGGTTCTGGTGAAACCTGCTGTGGGCACGGTTCCAACTGGGAAAAGCCTCATATGCTTTGGGTAAGGATGGAGGACTTTATCCTGGTGGAGAGGGCAGAATTCATAAAGCTGGAATGTGCTATGACGAGATCTGTGGTGTGGAAAGAGAACTGGAGGCATACTGAAGCTGGAATGGGATACAAGGAGACACCGTGGAAGCAGCAAGATCAGACCAGTGACCACTGCAGTACTCAAGGAGAGAGAACAGGAGGGGGCCTGAACTAAGAGAGAACTTTCGAAGGCTAGAGCCCACAGTAGACACTGCCTTGCCCCCATCTGCCCTATTCCTACCCTCTTATTTATTGCTCTCACTACCAGGATGGACTGATGAGACTGTTCCCTTAGAGAAAACCCCATGGTATCCAGCTGACCCCAGAGTCACTTAGGAAAAGGGTGATCTCAGAGAGGGACGAGGTTCCCACGGCCTCCTCCTGCCCCACAGAATCCCTCCCCACGATCTACAGCAGTACCAAGGACTGCGGCTTCCTGGGGATCTTACCAGGAGCTAGTTGCCATCATTGCACTTTATCAGAGACAAAAGAGACCAGCGGGGTGGCTTAGAGCCCACATCTCAGCTAGCCAAGTGGGTGAAAGGTTGGGCAGAGTGGAAAGACAGCCTGGAGGGTGGAGTCTGTGCCACCAGTCCCCACAGAACAGCTGAAGGGGCTTTCCTTCTTATCTAACAAGAAGTCTCTGATGTCTGCTGGTAGACTGGCAGGGTCACGGAAGCAGAGACTGGTTCATCAGAAGGAGAGGGAAAGTGAAAGACACCCAAAAAGGGAATAGAGTTATGACAATTAAGTTCGTGAACTTGTGCAATGACGTTGTTAATCTTTTTTTTATATCAAAGGGATTATTCATTATGAATTTGTACCAACTGGACAAACGGTTAACCAAGTTTACTATTTGTAAGTGCTGTAAAGGCTGCATGAAAAAGTTAGACTATCTGAGCTTTTCGCCAGCAATTCATGGCTCTTGCATCACGACAATGCACCAGCTTACACGGCACTGTCTGTGAGGGAGTTTTTAGCCAGTAAACAAATAACTGTATCGGAACACCCTCCCTATTCACCTGACCTGGCCCCTAAAGACTTCTTTCTTTACCTGAAGATAAAGGAAATATTGAAAGGAAGACATGTTGATGACATTCAGGACATCAAGGGTAATACGAGGACAGCTCTGATGACCATTCCAGAAAAAGTTCCAAAATTGCTTTGAAGGGTTGACTAGGCGCTGGCATTGGTGCATAGCTTCCCAAGGGGAGTACTTGGAAGGTGACCGTAGTGATATTCAGCAATGAGGTCTGTAGCACTTTTTCTAGGATGAGTTCAGGAACTTTATTGTCCAATCTTGTATGATTCTGACAAAGCACCTCACAGTCAGAGGCCTAGCTGGCCAAAGCAGACCACTCTTCCTGGCTCCTTCTGTCTCTTTCATTCCTTGGTTGATAAATATGGCCAAGTCACTCCTAATCTTTAAAAAACGCTTCAAAGTTGACTTTTTCTCAAGTCATGTTCCCTATTTTTCATAGTCTATTTATTGCCAAGTTCTGTGAATGAGTAGTCAGTCCTCTCTGGGTCTACTTTCTGTTTCCCATTCATTTCTCTGACCATTACAGTCTTCTCCAATTCTCATAGGTTAGGGTGTGCAAAGGACTCTCAAATAGTGGACAATGCCTACAGAGGAAGGATTCAGTACATGGTGGTTCTTATCCTTCCCCCTCCTGACCTCACCCCTCACATCATAGCCAAAGGTAGGTAGTGTTACTTCATTTTTGCAGGTGAGGAAACAGATGGTCAGGGAGATAACAGGTCCAGCCCTCAACCAGCAGAAATACCGAGTTCTAGAATGCAAAGTAGACTGACTTCCAGATCCTGCTCTTATTAAGCCTTCTAGAACCCTCTCTGAAATAGCAATATCAAATCCAGTTGCACGTTCTTGGACTTCTTAGAGGCATCTGGCAAGCCAACGTCTCTTCCTCTTAGAATGCCATGCTCCCTTGGTCCTTTGATGGTACCCAATGCGATTCTACTGTTGGGCCACCCCTCTTGTGTCTCCATTTCTTTCTCCTCCTCCCCCTGAATGTTCTTGGCCCTTGGCTCACTCAATATTTTCTCCTGTAGGGACCGCATTTGGGATGACTCTGTATCTCGAATCTACATCTACTCACCTCCTAGTCGTGCAAAGCTGAATGTCCCACTAGCACCTCAAACTCAATGTCACCTCCTCGAGTCAAGGGTCAGGTCCCGGCACGTGTTCTATGCGTCTGTTCTTCACTGCTTTTGGTGTAAAACCAAATTTGTCATCTTCCCTTCCTGTGAAAAAGAAATCAGCTCTTCCTGTGAACGTCTTCATTTCTATTAATGGCATCACTCTTCTTGTCACTCGGTGTCAGAATTTCAGAACGTCTTTTACTTCTCTTGTCTCCCACCCTTGCAAAAAGAGTTGTTGTGCCCAACAAATTCTATCTCCGACAGTGTTTTCCATCTGATCCTTTTATCCCGTTGCTGCTGCTACTGCCCTGGTTGAGCGTTGAGCATTCTAACATTCAGCCATTGCAGACACTGTTGTGATGTCATTTGGCTGAGCCCAGTTCTTACTGGGACTTCTGCCCATGGCTTCTCGTAGCCTAGTGAATTAAGCAGGGATGGGGTGAAGAAGGAAAGCATGGCATGTAAATATTAATAATGTTCCCTGAAGACATTGGCCTGCCCTCAGCTCCAAACCAAATGGCTGAAAACATATGGGATGTCATCAGAGAGGATACTGGGGAGAGGGGAATTATTTTTGTACAAAATCCTGGTAGGAAAGTCCGTGTAGTTCTGATGGAGTTAATACTAAGGAGACGGATGTCTTAATGCAGAGGGATGCTTCTATGAGTGACGACTGAAAGAAGGACAAGAAATAATGAAGGATGAGCTGAGGGGAAATCAGACTTGCTCCGTAAATCCCAGAATACCACAAGAGGAGCCTCCTGGAGCCCTGAAGAAGAGGAGAACTAAACACAACAATTCATATAAGACAGAAGGCAGGCTATCCAGTGTGAAACCAGGGTAAGAAAGAACAACGGATGCCCGCTCTGGAATACTGAGGGAACCCAGGTTGGGGGAATGTGTCTGATTTTTGAATCTCGTATCAGATAAGATCATTGTGCACTTTTACAATGTGTCCCTCTGTGTCCCTCTCAGGGAGGGACAATGGCATGATGGACCACGAGCCAGACCCCTGAGAATATGGGAATTAGCCTGGATTCTAGTCCAAGCTCTTGCCCCTATGGGTTGTGTGACCTTTGACCAGGTCATTTTATTTCTCTGAACCTCAGGCTCCTCATCTGTAAAATGGAGGTAATACCTACCTTACAGTATTATAAAGATAAAATCAGATAAATACAATAAAAAGTAAAAACTCCTGAAAACTAAAACCTAATAAACCCCTATAAGGGATTTATTGTTATTGCCACTGTTACTGTATCAGTAGTGCCAGGTCTTTGGTGCCACAGCCAATGTTTATTTTTCTGGCGATCAGTACTGACGATTCCCATTTCCTGAGTATTTACCGTTCACTAAGCACGGTGTTACGTCTTTTAAGTCTATTATTTGTTTTAACCCTCATCACAATCCTGCAAAGACCAGTAAGGACGCTGAGGCTCAGAGAGGTTAAATAGCTTGCCCGAGGTCCCCCAGTTTATAAGCAGAGATAGAATTTGTCTTGACTCTGTAGCCCATGCCCTTTCCATCAAATTGCACTACCTTAATGAGTGTCTGAATGATAAATGGGAAAAACCTAAGACCGTTCATTCATTCATGCAACAGTTCTTGATTGAGTGCCCACCCATGCAGGCAATGTCAGTGGAGCGAGGCGTCCTTCACTGGGAGAAGGAGCTGCACTGGAGACCTTCGGTTCTGCTTTCAAGTTTACTAAGTTCAAGCGCATATGCTTATTTCCTAATATCATTATCTTTAGACCTGGTACGGCCTCATTATACCAACATAATGGCCGAGGCCCAGCAAGGGCAAAGACCTTGACCAAGGCCACGTAGCAAATTAGTGGCAGAAAAAGACTAGAAATTCATGTTTTCTGACTCAAAGGTCAGTGCTCTTTCATCTATGATCTAGTTATTGGCAATGACCAAGACAAATACAGATGGCAGAACCTGACCCAACACCACTAAACATGCACATGGTCTTATGTGTGATGCTTATGGCCTCTAAATGCTCCAAAACATCTCCCAACCTGGACTGCCCTCACCCTTTGCTGTACGTGGGTCTTCTCCCCTCTCCTTGGAAAGATCCAAGGTTCGGAGGCTCCAATACACTTAGAGTAGTGACTTGTGGGGGGCCTTCACAGGCAAGTCTCCAGCCCCTCCACGCCTCCAGAGGGCTTTGGTTCACCATGCAGCTGACTCACTGCTAGTGCTTAAATATAGGGTAACCTAAAGGAGGGAACACACTGAGAAGTGGACGTGACCTTACTGTCCTGTGGCACAGCTCACAAAAACTAAGTGAAGTTAGGTAATTGGCATAACTGCAATGTGACTTTCAGGTCTAATTCCAAAGTGCAAGCTCTTTCCAAACTAGCATCACTTCAGGCAACTCACTTAACCCTTCTGATGCTCATTTTTCCCATTTGTAAAAAAGAGAAACACACATCCTGCTTACCTCAAAGGGCTGTTGTGACAATCACTTGATATAATGGGTGGAAAAGCATTTTCAAATTGTTATAGATGCAGGTTAAATAAGGTAGATGCCATTACGGTGGCTGAGCCAGGACTAGAGTTGATGTCTTTTGTTTTCTATTCCAGGGCTGTGTTCCTGGGGGGCCTTTGGGAGTCAGCAGAGCTGGGCAGCAATGTGGCTGCTGTGCTTCAGTGGCTCCCCTCCCACGTTCACTGTTAGTTTGTGCACAACCAACGTTGACAGGATCAAGAGGAAGCACTGTGGGTTGGCCTTAGGAGTGCAGCCATGGGCTCTCAGGCAGGAGCCCCATTGGGGCCCACAGCCCAAGGTGTAGCTCAGATGGGACAGGGCACAGCAGTGCTATAACTAGGAGTGGAGGAGAGCCTGCTAACTACCTGGCCTTACCTTTAGGACAGGGTAACAAGTCCAGAGATTGGCTTGTCCAAAAGCCACCCAGTAGTTAGGAACCTGAGAGGTTCCTGTTTTTAATAGGGTGGACTAGGCACTTAGATCTATCCTCTCACTGAAACTAACTAAAACTCCCAGATAAAATATATAATGTACCACTAAAATGCAGCAGTCACCAATCATCTCTGCTGGTGAAAGCTGCTTGGACCTCGGATGACCTGCCCTGCGCCAGCGAAACAGCATTCCTCACCTCTGGGTCCCACCCCTCAGGGGTTACGATACCCTGCCCTGACACTGCCATTTAATGTCTTCAGCCGCCTCTAGCTGGAGGCCAAGCCAATCAGGGGACAACCAGATGACTGGTGTGCTGTAGCAAGAAGAACACCACAAAGGCTCAAATAGGCTCAAGTTCGTTGTCCTCACTTTGCAGCTCTTGGCTCTCTCCTTTCTTATGAAGAAATGGTTCTGAGTAGGTAATCTCCAAATTCCCTTCTAACCTGTGATACTGCTTTCGCCAAGAGCAGCTTGCTTCAACTTAAAGGTATCATCTCCCCTGTTTCAAGGTGGTCTAGCTAAGCGGGCAGTCGGGCAGCACGAGTAGCGGCAAGCCCATCCCTGGTCCTGGCTACTGGGAGGAATCGCCTGCCAGGTTTTGGAGTCATCTGGGAGTCCTGTCTGGACTGGTGTCGGCAGACGGGCAAACACAAAGGACCTACATGCCCATAGGAGAGGTCTGCTCTGAACAAAAAGAGGCTGCCAATCCGGTCTTACCTCTCCTCATCTCCTGCCCTTGACTCCAATACCTAGTGTCAGTAAGAGGCATTCTCATCCTTGTCTGCCATTGCTATGAGCCCCCAAATTCAAACCTACACCCCCTCACGCCCTCAAAGAGATCCCATGGGTCTTCCAGCTCAACTCCACCCCTACTTATCTCTGAAGTGTATTTCCTGCCCCCTCCCCAAGGCACTGCTCAGTCCAGCCAGCTTCATCATTCTGCCAGGATTCTAGCAGGTAAGACCTTGTGTGATCTGGTGCCTGCCTCATGTTGCTGGCTCGTTTCTCCCTGCAGCTGTCCAAACCACAGCCATGTGGAAGTGCTCAGTGTTCCCCCAGCATGGCCATGACATTTCAATCCTCCTGACTTTTGATCCATGCATATCTCCTGGTCAGAGTGCCCTTCCCACTTTATCTGCCTGCAACTTCTACTTGACCTTAAGATTCAGTTTTCGAGTCGCTTCCACTGTGGCAAAGTCAGAAGTTCCCTGCTCTGTGCTCCCAAAGTACTTCATATATATGATATATGATTGGAAAAAAAAAAATTATATATATATATATATATAATTATATGTATATATAATTATATGTATATATGTAATTATGTATATAATTATTTATACATCTACCCCCATCACCAGACCTGTAGGCTCCTATGGGAAGAGCTTGACTCAAAGTTGAGTCCTTGGTGTGGGGCTCATTAAACATTTGTGAAAACTCCAGGGAGAGCTTTGAGGAGAAGATTAGTCTGAGCAGAGCAGTGGGGTGTCCTGCTTTGTGGCCCCATTGCTGGGCTGAGCAGCCAGGTACTCTCCAGAAGTAAGTGTGGGGCAGCAGGAAGCCACGCCTTGGGGCTGGACGACCTCCCTAAAGCCAGGCTTTGATGACCTTGAGTCTGCGTCTTCCCCTGGCTAGAAGAGAGACCTTTGAGCTCTGTCTACCTGTTAGTTCAGCCAAACAACCACAAGCTATTTTTCCGTTTTTAACCCTGAGGTCAAAGACCTTCCATGTTGTATACATTATTTAATGCAGCCTCCACACCATGCTTCTCACTCTATCAATGGTGAAGGACTAGCTTTAAAAAAAAAAAAAGTTCCAACCCATCACAGATCAACGCTTTCATAAAATACAATAAAAATGAATCATTGGAAAACTGAAAGCGAAAAATAATAACAAACCAGTATCCACGGCTGGAAGTTTTTATTGTTAGAATTAGTAGGCATAAAATTTCTCCATCAAATAGCTATAAACACTTCGAATGCTTACTCTCAATTCCCATACTTACCTCGGCGTGTATAGGTGCTGATGTGAGGACCACCCTTTGCGTGGGCCTGTGCTACACCGGAGAGAATGGACATGGTCCCAGCTCTCCAGGATGTAGGCACTGCTGGGGAGGCTCTGAAGAAAATAGGCCTTGGAACCACTCACTCTGTGGCCTTGCTTCAGTTCCGAACCGGCCGGCTCTCAGGGCTCTCATCTGGGAAATGGACTGCAGTCAGAACAATAAGGTGACTTACACAAATAAGGACGTACTGTAAACTTTCCACTATGTGGTGAAGAGCAGCTGAGCCTGAGCTGGGATTCATCTGTGACTGCTGATCTATAGCTGACAAAAAGGCTCTTCAAGAAGCACATTTCGGGAGTCCTGGGGTCAGACATGCAGCTGGAGAGACAGCAGTGTCTTGCTCAGTGTCGAGGCCAGCCTCAGGTGAAGGGTCATTTCCAGGAGATCTCTGAGACAAGGGCGTGAGTGCTGCCTTCAGCCCGGAGACACATAGGATACAGAGGGGATATGGGCACGGACCTCCTTTCTGTGGGACATCAGCAGGATTTTAGGGTGGGGAGGTCTGCAGGGAACATGGCGCGGTTAGCTCCTCAAGGCTTTAGCTACTTTGGGAATGTGGGAAGGTGACCTTGGGAGCACAGGGCCCTCTGCAGTATATGCAAAGCAGGGAGAGCCAGACAAGTTCTCTTAGGACGCAAAAGTGGCCATGTTGGTGAGAAGTATGAGAAAATCTCTGTGGGCCCCATAACAACTAGGGGAGACTTTGATCTCCAGCTTGCATTCCCAGTGGGGCAGGATCACCCCCAGAGAAGCAAAAATTGCAAAAAATGAATCTTGCTCTTTTTATATATAAACACATATTAAAATTTTAAGAAGGGTTACGATTGGGGGGAAATGTCTAAATGGCTTTTTAGGGGTGTGGCAATGAACAAGAAGTTTGTATACAGTAACCTAGAAGGTCTAAAGTCCTATCATTATTTAGATACATGCAATAAGCCAGTGAAATTCGCTCATAGTCCCCCATACCCACGTGGCATCATTAGTAACGACAAACCCCGAACTCCTGAGCACCCTGCAAACAGGCATCACACAAGCCTTCAGCCCTTCCCATGCCTGCCGTTCTTCAGGTTGGTCTCTTTCAAAGCCCTGATCTGTCCATATGTCACGCTACTTGGTTCACTGTGATCTCTGTACCATCTGAAAAAGCTGCCAGCTCACCCCCACCCCCCAAGTCATTTCAAGAGAGAATTTATGGGGTCTGGTGCAGACAGTGGTTGGCTCTAATGAGCTAAGTCCTTGCTCTTCTGTCAGCTTCTAGAATGGTGTCAGAAGCCTTCAGCTGCTTTGGACAGTTAGCTGAATGGGAAACGCATTCTTCTTCACCCCAGTATCCAGTCCCACAGTGAGCATGTTTGTGCCCTCCCAATATTCTTTCTTTCATGCTATTCAGATTCCTCTGATTCCCATCCATCCTCGGCACCCACATCCTGCTTCAGATTACAGGTGTTCTCCAACTGGTCTCTCCCTCAGTCTCAGATTGTTCTGGCCCAGCTGGGGATGCTACCAGGCTGATCTTATGAAGGGGCCATGAAACTGGTCTCTGCTGTAAACCATTCAGTGACTCCCCCAAAGCCACAGCCCTGCCCTCCAACCCCGCCAAGGGCTGGTTGGTTCCAACCCAGCCTCTTTGCCTCTTAACTAATCCCGCATACACATAATTTCCTGTGGCCTCTTTCCTCATCTAGAAAATACAAAGAGTGAATAAGGTCCCACGCAAATTCTTTTTCAGATGGGAAATGCCCTCATTCTGTGACAATCAGACTGATTTGTTTGCTGCTTCTGGTGTTTTCCAGCCTCCAGGCTGTCTACTCACTATTCTGTGCCGACACCTCAGGAGCCACTGAAGGTCTGGCTGGTGGAGAGAGTGGGAGGGTCTGGGGCCATGATCTGAACCAGCTCTGTGACACTGGGGATGGTATTTCTCTCCCTCAACCTGTCCGTCATCTGCAAAAAGAGGCAAAGTCATTTTTTTCCTGCTTCCCTTATAGTTTTGTTGAAAAGATCAAATGAAGGAATCACTTTGAAAGCAACTGTTCCTCCCGCTTTCCTTCCCTCCCTCCCTTCCTAAAATAGCAATCCTATGTGAAAGGCGCTTTCCTAGGTATTGGGTGCATTGCGATAAACCAGACAAATTTGGTCCCTGCCCTCAGGGAGGATCTGACAGTGTAGGCCAGCACTGTCCAGTAGCACTTTCTGGGATGATGGAAATTCAGTAGCCACCAATCACATGAGCACTTGAATTGTCACTAATGTGACTGAGGATTTGAATCTTTAATTTGATTAAGTTTTAACTAATTTGAATTTAAATAACCACATGGGGCTGGCGACTACTGTATTGGATGGTACAGGTCTAGACATCCAGAGGTTAGGAAGACATCAAGAATAAATTAATGATTCCTCAAAAAGTTAAATATAGAATTACCATATGACCCAGCAATTCACTCTAGGAATATGCCCCCAAAGAATTGAAAATAGGTATTCAAACTAATACCTGGACGTGAATGTTTATAGCAGTAAAAGGTGGAAACAACCCAAATGTCCAAAATGGATAACAGGATGCAGTGTGTCCGTACAATGGGATGTTATTCAGCCATAAAATGGAATGAAGTGCGAATGGATAAACGCGCCTACGTGGATGAACCTTGAAAGCGTGCTGAGTGACCGAAGCCAGCCACAAAAAGGCCCATATGCATGGTTCTGTTTCTATGAAATGGTCAGAAAGGAAAATTCGTAGAGACAGAAAGCAAACTAGTAGTTGCTGGGGGCTGAGGGGAAGGGGGGATGGGGGTGACTGCTTAATGGGTGTGTGGTTTCCTTTTGGGGTGCTGAAGACATTTTGGAACTAAACAGAGGTGGCTGTCGCACAACATTGTAAATGTACTAAAAGACACTAAACTGTACACTTTAAAATGGTAAATTGATGTGAATTTCACCTCAATATAAATAAAAAACATAAATGAGCACATAGTGGGGTCCGCATTATCAAAGGGAGCAGGGAGGGGACCTGGTTTTCCAGGTTCATTAGGAAGGATGTTCACGTGAGAACGGGTGGTGAGGAAGGGCCTCTGTGGGAGGAGTGGAGGGCAGAATGTTCTAGAGAAAGGTGGCTAGGGGCCTGATGGGAAGAGAGCTTGGCAGTCAGGAGTTGGAAGGAAGCCAGGCCTGGAGGACCACAGTCCACTCTGACTGCGGCTGGTGAAGTAGGCGGAGGCCATGCCAAGGCGTGTCCTATGGGGATATGCAATCCACAGGCACGCAGTGCTGGCGCCATGGGTGGCCAGTGCACCTGGGAAGGGTATGCTGGCCACTTGTCTACCAGTTCCAGGTATTGGTCCCTCGCCCTCCCCAAACAAAGCCCTGAAGATTCAAGTGGTTCTTTTCTGTCGCATTGGGGGGGCAGGCTGTCCCTCCCATCTGCTCTCCTTGTTCCTTATTCCTTATTCCCTAGACCTCAGAGTGTGTCCACCGTAACTCTACCTCTTCTTCACCCAAACAAGCCTCTGCCCCACCCCGAGATCCTCCCCATCGAGTGCCCTGCCACCTTCTTCTCCAAATGCCTCCTTCGCTAAAGAGCAATGAAGCCCCCTCACCCCTATTCCTTTCCCCCAGTTTCTGGGGTTTCTTCCCCTGCAAACTCTTCAGCCTAGGGGGCCTCCGAAAATCAGTGACCCTGCTCAGCTCACTTCCTGCTGGCCCCTGTGGAAGAAAACGTAAACCTCAAGAATCTCCTTGAGTGGATATCCAGATGGCTGGTTCCTGTGGCTACCTCGATGGAGGAGCCGTTCCTCGGGCAGAGAAGACGCGCGTAGCAGTGCAGTTGGGAAGAGAACATGAGCTCTCTTGACATAGTAGCTTTGAGCGTCCTATGTGCCTTCCTTACGTTTGCAGTGTTGCCCAGTGCCCCATTCGGATGGTCAGCAGGAGCCCAGAAGGACTGGCACAAGTGTCAGGCAGGGATGCCTGGCAGCAAGCCAGAGGTGGGGGCAGTGGGGTCCTTGCCACTTGGATAGTATATCACACTTTGTAACACACTTCCACTGACTTCCCATTTGATTTACACAACTACCTGTGCAAATCAAGGGTCAGCCAGGCCCGTTGGCTTCCTCCTCATTTTATAAGATGAGCCCTAGGGATCGATTTACTTCAACGTCACCCCTGAGGGTTAGGACCCAGGTTCCTGGACCACCTGGCTCCAAAATCTTTCTCTTGTGGCCTACTCTCAGATGCCTCCTGTGGACCCGCCAAAGGGAAAAGACCTTCTCTGTCAAAGAGCATTTTCCTCTCATGCAAGAGTGGTGGTGGAGGGGCAGGAAGAAAGACCATCTTCAGGCTGGGAGTCTCCTTGATGAATACGGCAACGCTTGGCCCTGGAAAGACAAGACGGCAAAGTGATCTGGGCACAGATGCTTCCTGGACTGTCCTTTCCGAGCCAACAACCAGGGTGTGGCCAGGCCTGCCTCTGGCCCCCACCCAGCTGACATGTTTCACCACCAAGGTGCCCACCTAGGTTCTCCACAACTCCAGGGGCACTTGATTCTACCAAGAGGCCCCAGGGCTGCTGCAGAGATCTGGACCATTTCCTGCGACTCCTGCTGCAAAGCTGCGGACAGAAAGAGCAAATGGGTCACCCAAGGTTGCTGGGGTCCAGGAGGGCAATGCAGAGGGCAGCAAAATGACGCCAGTGAAACACACACACAATCTTTGACATGATATTTTCCGGGCTTAGCTTGAGTCTTTCAAAGTGGACCCAACAGCCAGAACTTTGTCCTTACCTGGCACCAAAAGTGCCAACCCAGAAAGAGCATTGCCAACCCTACCCCGCCACCCCACTCCCACTCTTTGCTTATCTGAAGGTTCCCTAAATTGACTTTGTGCTAAAGGAATCAGAGATGAGAGGTCATGTGCTTATTTGGCAAGAGCCTACAGATCCCCAGATTCGGGCCCAAGTCTCCCCTGTTATGGGGCATGTAGCCTCCAGGAAAGAATGTTCATCCTCTCCCCAACCCTAACTTGTGATGACCTTCAGCCAGACTTGAGCTCAGTAAGGGGGAGGTTTCCTGCAACCACGGGCTCTGACACTAACTTGCCTCTGTGAATCGCCAGGTCCTCACCAGAGCAATGAGGTCCCTAAGACCCTCTTTGCCTCTGGAACCCTCCGGCTGGGCTCCGTGTTTCAGGGCAGTCAGTATTGGGCCACCCACCAGGCCGGGAAGCATGCGGACGTCCTGCACCCTGCAGGAATGTTGTGCCTGTGCCCGGGCCTGCACACCTCTGCCTTTTTCTGGGCAGAACTGCCAAGGTATGGGAGCAGACATATTACCGGTGGCTTGGGGGAACCCAAACCAGGTGGCTGGCCTTTGTCAGTGTCATCTGAGAGGGTGCGGGCATCTGAGCTCAAGGCCTAGGCCACCACCCTACTCCCACCTCACCTGCCCCTACAAATCACAAAGCACACAGACCTCCTCCTGAGGCTTAATAATTAGCACAGGCAGGGGGATGATAGGCCCTGGGTCCACATGCCAGGGGCAGTGAGCCAACAAACACCTCCACCTCCATTATCTCCTCTAATCCTTCCAACAAAGCTCCATGGGAGGTGTCATTATTTCTATTTTGATCATATGAAGAAAGAGAGACGAAGAGAGATATGAACTAGGCAGCCGACGATCACCCAGCTAATACTTGGTAGACCTGGGGCAACAGCTCGGCTCTTTAGTCCCTGTCAGTGTCCCTATCTAGCCCCGAGGCTGACGGCAGCTGTCCCTGGACCCGTGCATGCTGGCTACACTGGAAATCAAGGGCCTTGCTTCCAGGGGTCCCGATTCCAGAGCACAAGAGTCTATGGTTTAAATAGACAGACAGAAGGCGTCTCTCCGCCCCTCCTGTATAATGCCTTGGAACCAGGCTTCTGACGTTCACCTCAGCCCCACCTGTGACTATTATCGGTGAGACTTCGTGTCTCCTTGAGATCCATCCTACATGGCAGTGTCTGACATTTTTCACTGCCGCCCCCGTGGACCTCACAGTCCTGGTCTCTTAAATTGCCCAAGTTGGGGTCCTCCTCACTGAGCACACTGTCAATCACCGCTCCTGGCCTGTGCCTGTAAGGCCCACACTCAGCTCACCTGGCCCTCAGGTGGATTGATAAACCCTATCAATCAGATCAGGTGTCTTTTAGATAGCTTCATCTATTTTTATTTCATTTATAGCTGTAGAGAAAGAAAATACACCATATGCTAAGAAAATAACCCAAAGGAAAATCCACCAAGCAATTCTGATACCGAGGCAGCTTTGGGAAACTGTTCCAGTCTGTCATTCTCCCCAGCCTCCCACTCACGGCACCCCAATTTCCACTTACCCACTTCCTCCTTCACTGCCCCAGCCCTCTCTGCTTCCCCCATTCCTGAAGCTTGGGACCCTTTGGGGGCAGGCAGCATCCTTTGCTCTGTTTTGCCATGTGTCTGGTTACACAGCATGGTCATTCAGGCTGAAGGAGGAAGCTGTGCTGGGTCATTAGGGCCCTTGAGTGAGGGCATTGATCCCCGTGTTAGCTCAGGCTCACTCCGCGAAACTCCAGTGGCAAGCCAGCCTCCCCTCAGCTCCCAGATCTGCTTAGCTGCCCCTGCCAAGGGGCAAGTGCCAGCAGGAGCAGCTGGATGTAGCAACTACACTTGTGGGATGTCACTAAGAAGGGGCTGCTGGAGGTCGATGGCCTCACCCAGCAGAACAAGGAGAGGGGACGTGGGGAGTTAATGTCACCCACTGCTACAGACACGGGGCCTGGGCTCCATGAGGCTACCTCCTGAGACCCTGCACAGCCAGAATGAAGCAGGATGTCTGAACACTCCATGCCCTCGCTGCTACCTTAGGCTCAGGTCCACCGACTCCACCTCCTGTCTGCAAACAGTTGGCAAGGGCACTGGAGTGTCAGCAACGACGACAGGAAGAGTTGACTGTGACCCTCAGTCTAACAGAGAAGATAACGGGCTGTTGATTCTGATACAACGGGAGCTGTGGGAGCTCAGGGGAGGCGAGAGGCCTCAGAGGAGATGACTTTTGAGTTGGCTCTTTGGGGATGAGGAGGAGTTTGTCAGCTAGAAATGTGAGAGGAAGAGGGCATTCTAGACAAACGGTGTGTCGTGAGCAAGGCGCAGAAAACATGGTGGGGCCCCACAGCTCCCCATCCAAGAAACATTTCCTGAGCTCTCACTACACAGAAGGCGTTACAGTGGGTGCTGGGGGTGGCGATCAAACAATAAATTTCAGTAGCCCCCTGCCTCCTTCCTTATCCGCGGTTACACTTTTGAGGTTTCAGGGACCAGTGGTTGGCCGTGTCTGAGAATATTACATGGAAAATTCCAGAAATAAACAATTCATAAGTTTTAAATTGCCTGCCATTCTGGTTAGCGTGACAAAATCTTGTGCCGTGCCTGTCTGCCCAAGACGTGTCCCTGAGCGCCACACCACCCGCCTGCCCGTTAGTCACTTAGTAGCCGTCTCAGTTATCAGCTCAACTGTCACGGTGTCACAGAGCTTGTGTCAGGTAACCCTTACTTTACTTAATAATGGCCCCCAAACCATTCCCATAACTTTTATGACAGTATATTGTTATAATTATTCTATGTTATTATTAGTTGTTGTTAATCTCTTACTGTACCTAATTTATGAATTAAACTTTATCATAGGTATGTATGTATAGAAAGAACATAGTATGTATAAGGTTTGGTACTTTCTGTGGTTTCAAGCATCCACTGGGGGGTCTCAGAACATAGCCCCCACTGACATCCAGTCTGACAGGGAAATAAGGGGAATACAAATAATTGAAGAAGCTCGAGCTTTATCTATAGATGGAAACCTCCCGATGACCTGGCCCAATTCCCTTTTTCTAAACATAGAGAAACAAGAGTGGAGTGACTCATGCCAGACAAAGAGCCAGCTAGTGAGAGAGGCTGGATCAGACTCAGATCTTCAGATTTCTATCCAGGTTCTTTCTCCTACACCAAAAATGACACACGCCACAGCAGAAAATTGAACAGGGCGTGGAGGAGAGTGTGAAGCCTTTTGGCTGAGGGAAGGGGATGTGGGTGAGGCATTGGAACTGGGCCTTGAAAGCCAAGAAGGGCACAGTAGACACATGCTCAGGAAATGGGGGTGTCCAGCGTCCCTGAGACAGGGGACAGAAGGGAGTCGCTGGAGCCGTGGCTGGGATGATAGGGCCTACCAGTCCTTGCACTGACCTTCAAAAAAACTATACTTTATATTTGAGAAATGAGGAAATGAAGAGGCATCAAACGGCGTGTGGTATCACAGGTGTGTCTTAGAGCGAACTCTGTGGCCTACGGTGTGCAGGACGATGGAGAGGGCAGAGACCAGAGGGAGGGAGCCTGCTGGAGCCATTCCTTGCTAGTGGCCCTCAGGTACTCCCAGCCATGACCAGCCTGGTGCTCTTCCCTTGCTCGTTTGGGCATACGCAGAGTAGATGTTTTTACTTCCCCCTGCAGAGTGTAGGCTCCTAGAAATCAGGGACCATTCATGATGACAAATATGCTGGTCACTGACGAGGATACAGCAATGACTCTCTATGCCCACAGGATCTGACCATCTTGTTGGCCTGAGGACACAAGTGACTTGAGGCAGAGTGTTGGGGGTAGGTGGGGCAGGTAGAAAATACAAAAACCTAGGAAATTAGTATTACTACTATAAAAAAATAAAACAAAACCAGAAACAGAAAATAATGTGTTGAAACCCTTGCGGTTGGAATATAAACTGATGTCATTGCTGCAGAAAATGGCAGTTTCTCAAAAAATTGAAAATAGAATTACCATATGACCCAGAAATTCCATGTCTGGGTTTATAGTCAAAAGAATTGAAAGTTGGGTCTTGAAGATGTATTTGACACCCATGTTCATAGCAGTATTATCCATAATTGCTAAAACAGGAAAGCAACCCAAGGGTTCATTAATGGATGAATGAATCAGCAAAATGTGGTATATTCATACAATGGAATATTAGTCAGCCTTAGCAGGGGAGGAAATCCTAACATATGCTATATCAGGGATGAATCTTGAGGAAATTATGCTAAGTGAAATAAGCCAGTCACAAAAGACAAGTATTATATGATTCTACTTATGTGAGGTCACTAGAGTAGTCAAACGCATAGAGACAGAAAGTAGAACAGTGGTTGCCAGGGGCTGGGGAAGAGGAGAGTGGGGGAGTTATTGTTTAACAGATACAGAGCTTTAGTTTGAGAAGATTAAAAAGTTCTGGAGATGGATGGTGGTGATGGTTGCACAATAATACGAAGGTATCCAATATTACTTAACTGTACAATTAAAAATGGTTGGGATGGTAAATTTTATGTTATGTGTATTTTGCCACAAGAAAAAAATTTTGAGAAAGAAAGCTTCTGTAAAGAGGCAGATGGTAAATATTTTCAGCTTTGCAGGCCATACGGTCTCTGGTCACACCTACACAACTAGTACTCAACTCTGCCAATGCAGCACAAAAACGACTGTAGACGGTAAATACCCAAATGAGCATGGCTGGGTTCCAATAAAACTTTATTTACAAAAACAAGTGGAGGGTCCAATTTGACCCCAGAGCTATAGTTTGCTGACTTGTGATCTAGAGATCTGAACCTGTATTTGATTTTCTGTTGGGTACTGATTGAGGCTCTGAGTCTGTGAAGTTCCATGTTAACTTACAGAGTTTTGTCAGGCAGAGTGCAGACGATTTCTCTCAAGTAGAAGAGATAATTCCAAAGGTTAAGGTTTTTGCCCCAGAGGACAACACCAATTTTGTTTCTGACCTACCAACCTTATTCTAAGCATTCCTATAGATACTCTGTTCTTCAAATTTTACTGTCCTGCTAGGTAGTTCCCACATAAATGAGTTAAGTAAACTCCCAACAATATTCTTTCTTTAAGAACTAAACAGAAACGATGAGAGGTCAAAAAAAGGGAGTGATTCAAATTGTTGGGAAGACCACGAAAGACTTCTTGGAGGTGGCAGAATTTGAGAAGGTCCTGGAAGTTGAGAAGATTGGCTGGCATAGAATATGGGACAGATCAGGTCAGGGGAAGGCTGGAGAAGTGGCTTGTGGCTGCAGCAGGGAGCCAGTAGGTCTGGCTGAGAACCATCTCCCGTGGACAATGTCTCAGGGATTGCCAATCCCATTCCCAAGGCCCCGCATGGTCTCCCACCCAGTCAGCCTCAATCAGGGGCCATGCGGCTAAGGAAAGGCGGTAGGAAGAGGTGGACTTCAGAGGACAAAGAAAAGGAGTGGGGTCCTGCGTGATCCTCAGGACAATTCTTGACCTCTGAAAGTCTGTTTTCTCATCTACAAATGAATGTAAGAGTAACTGTGGAATTGGTGACCCACTGACCCATAGGCCCTGAAGGGGACATGCTTTCCTGTGCCGATCCCTCAATTCTGATCACACCTATGTTTGGGGTCGCTCCTCAGGCCTCATGGGCTCAGGCTGTGCCTCAGCCATCTGCTTTCTGCCTGAGGAGGGGGTGTGGGGACAGAATCCCAGAGAGCAGTTTCCAGGTTCTCAGCCCCACGTGGAAAGGTGCTGGCTTGGGTAGTAGATGGCCGTCAGCTGTGAGTGGTTGGCCATCAGCTGTAACCAGTTAGCCAATTGACCACTGATATAACTGCTATGGCTGAGTTGGTTGGTTGTCAGGCAGAGAAGTGGACAGCAGATTGCGGATTGTGTGGCTCCTGCTTCCTGTGTCTTCGACCCAGCCGCCAGCTAGAATATAGTGGTATGACTCCCCTACCTATGGCTCTGTGGGTGTTCCTTTTGGCCTCACCATATCCTGCGTTCTTATGTGGGGAGCGGGACCAGAGGCCCCGCATGACACCCCACATGACAGGGGGTGACAATGAGGCCTGAGAGAGGGACTTGTCCTGGCTGGGCAGCCCTGGCCCAATGCCACTTCACTGATCATTGCCTCAGTCCAACCATAAACAATTGTTGAGGCCTAATACAATATTTTCTGTTTACAGAGCCCTACTTATTCCTTCTGGTGAGCCATTATGAGGTGATTCTCAGAATAACTCGGCGGCAATAGGGGCAGATACTGTTAGCGCCTTGTACCCACGAGCAAACTGTGGTCGCAGATGTAAAGTGATTTGCACAGTCACCAAGAAGTCGCTGGTAGGGCTGGGCTAGGGCTCCGTGGCCTGGCTGGCGTGATTGCTGCTTTCTACGTCCTTGTACTGCTTCTGTGTGAGTCCAAGGGGCTGTGCTAGAGGCCCGGAGGCTGCTGGGTGCCAGCAGACTGAGGACTGGAAGTAAAAAGTTCTCTTAAACGGTTGTCAGTTGATTCCGGTGATGCTATGGTGTGTCTCGTTGCAAAAAGTGCTCACCGGTGTTCCGGTTTTGTGTCGAGGCACCCAGCATCCCAGACTGAGCCCAGATGCTGTGGGCTTTCTGGAGATTCCTGTCCTCGACTTTCGGACTCTGATTTGCTGACCGTGGTGGAGCCACAGGGACAGTGCCTCAGGAGCTCTGGTCCTGCTGTGACTGGGCTGCTCATTTGTCCCTTGTCTCCCTGCTCATCAGGGCTAATTCCTCAAAACTCAAAGTCCTCCTCTAGGTAGGCACGGACCCTGGCCTGAGCTGAGCAAGCCTGTCTGCAGCTCTGAGGACGTGAACTTATTCCCCAGGTCACTCATTGATCTGCGGGGCCAAGCCACCAAGCTCAAATAAACAGCCAGGGAGGTCACTGAAATGTAGACCTTGGAATCAGCTGCTCAGCCTTGCTCCAGGTGGTGGGGATTGGGCAGGGTCACCTTCCTGCAGTCTTGGGCTCTTTAAGTCGGCCTCTGACGGCTGCCCCTTCCAGAGAGGGATGACCTGGTCAAGCACATGTGCTTCTCACCACTATACAAATATCCTTACCGCTCCTCATGTGGCCGCAGCATTCATGGCCAGGGCAAATCCCTGCCAATCCTTCTGGATGTTTCCTTCAGAAACAAATCGTGAGCCAGTAATTCTGCTCCTCGGTATATCCACAAGAGAAATGGACCCACATGACTATCAGAAACCACGTACAAGAAGGATTAGGGCAGCTCTATTCATAATAGCCCCAAACCGGAAGCACGCCCAATGTCCAGCGACAGTGGAAAGGATGACCAAACCGTGATACAGTGCTACAACAGAACAGCACTCAGCAATAAGGAAGGTGAGCTACTGCTCTATGCGGCAACTTGGAGAATCTCACAGACGTGGTAATGATGAGCAAAAGACGGCAGACGTGAAGTACTACATGTGTGATTCCATTTAGATGAAGGTCAAGAACAGGCAAAACTAATAGATGGTGATACACGTCAGAAGAGTGGTTATCTTGGGGTGGGGGGCTGCTTGGAAAGGGGCCTAGGAAAATTCCGGGGTGTTGGTAAAGCTCCTAGTCTGGGTGGTTGTTGCATAGGTGTGTGTGTGTGTGTGTGTAAAAATTCTTCAAGTTGTGCACTTCAGATTTGCACACTTTACTATAGGTATGTTATGCCTCGATTTAAAAAAATTAAATGACCAGATACCTTCAAAATGCAACTCTTCTCTCCCACCAAATGAGAGCCTGCCAGCCATCCTTGCTCTTTGTCAGCAGGGTGCTGGGTTGGATGGTTCCACACATGGCTCCTCAGGGGTTTCCTGCTCTGACGTGGGTGATGCTCTACCTGCTGCCTCCATGACCTGCCCACAGAAGAGCTCCCTGTCTTTGCCTTCAGCTCTCTTAGCTGCTGGCTTCCCATATAAAGTGCCGTGCTGGATCCTTTATGCTAGGTAACGGAGGAGGGAAAATGGCTGACTTGGTTCACATATAGGTCAATTTGATACGTGGGTGCAAAATGAAAATGGGCTTCTGATGTACCACTGCTCCAGACAGTAGTGAGTGGAGAGTGGTGATATTCTCCCAATGGGCATAACTTCATGTTGTGTGGAAAGAGAAGCGACCTTGGATAGGAATATATATAAACTCATGGATAATGGTAAATGGCTTGGCTAGTTGGTCATGGGGTCTGGGGGGTTGGCAGTATTGGAAGATCAAGAACAAAGAGGTGAGGGGAAGAGCCATGTGGGAAAGCCTGAGGCATGTTATCCCCACCAGAGAGCATCCACCATACTTGAGGCACCAAGCACGCAAGTGGTCAGAGCGTCTCAGTCAGTTCATGGCAGCCAGCCTCCGTCATCAGCCATTCCAGGGTTGACACAGTTGTACATGAACAGAGTAGCCAAGGTGGCCAAGATGGAGGTTACACACAAGTTCAACAGTGTGGGCTCTCCTCTCACCCTCTAGTGCCACTGCTAAATATCCAACCTGCCAGCGGAGAGAGCAGAATGCTGGACCCAACCTGTACTTGCTTGGGAGAGTCAACCGCTCACTTTTCAGGGATTTTGTGTCTGTTGACACCATGTTGGTAACTTGAAATTGGCCATGGTTGGAGTATTTTCAGCACAGAGACCAGCAGGTGCTACAAATCAGTTCCCACACCTTCCTCCCCCTGCTCAGAGCAGGTTATTAAACATTTACCAGCATACGACTAAACAGAGACTATAGCTGAGCCCCCAATATGGGCACTATCTCTTGAAGACACCAACCAGCCCCTTGGTGGCAAGGTGATTACATTGGACTTCTTCTACCTTGAAAGGGTCAGCAATTTATTGTGACTGTAATTGGCACACATATCAGGGCCTTTCCTGCCTGCAGAGCCTCACCCAGCAACATTATCTGAGGAGTTACAGGTTTCAATCCACTGCCACAAGACCCCACGTTATCTAGTGGGGGACAAAGACATATGTTAGAGCAAAGGAGGTGGCACTGGACACATGACCATGGAATCCACTGGCCCTAGCACAGGACACCACCTAGAAGCTAGTAGGCTGACAGAGTGTACAGCTGAATCACTAGCTTGAGGGCAATACCCTCCAAGGATGGGGCGCTATCCTCCAGGATGTAGTATTCACCCTAAATCAATGGCCTTTATAAGGAGCTGTGTTCCCAATAGGTACAATACATGAGCCCAAGAATCAAGGGGTAGACATATGACAGGCCCGCTTACCCAGTGACCCAGCTTGGGGAATTTGCATCCGAACTCTAAATAACGTGAGTTCAAAGGTCCTGGTTACCAGAGGCAAAACACTGCCAACAAAGACTCAGCAGAAGTCCCACTAAGCCGGAAGCTATGGTTTGTTCCATAGCTCTGGTCACTCTGGGATCCTTGTGCCAACAGATAAGCAAAAAAGTAAGTTGTCTTCCTGGCAGGGGTAACTGTCCCCATTCATCACAAAGTGGTAGGACTTCCGTTACACACTAAGGACGGAGAAGACAGTTTGACACCTAGGTGATCCACAAAGGGCATCTTTGGATAACCCCTTGCTTAATTTTCTGTGTCAGTTTTATTGAGGTACAATTGATATACACTGAAATTCACTATTTTTAAGTGAACAATTTTATGTTTTGACAAATATATATAGTAATGTAACCACCAGGGCAATCATATTACAGAACTTTCCACATCTTCCCCAAAAGGTTCCCTGTGCCCCCTTGCAATCAAATCTCCCCTCCTACCCCCTGGCCTCTGGCAACTACTATGTGCTTTCTATTACTATTGTTTTGCTTTTCCTAAAATTTCATGGAAATGGAATCATATAGTACGTAGGTTTTGGTGTCTGACTTCTTTCATTTAGCATAATGCTTTTGAGATGCATCCATGTTGTTGCCTGTAGCAGTAGTTTGTCCCTTTTCACTGCTAAGTAATATTCCATTGTCTGGATATATCACAATTAGCTTCTCCGGTCACCAGTGGCTGGACCTCTGGATTATTTCCAGTTTGGGGCTGTGATGAATAACGCTGTTATAAACATTATGTATAAGTCTTTATATGGACAAATACTTCCTTCTCTCTTGAGCAAATGTGCCTAGGAGTGAAATTACTGGGTCATATAGTAAATCTATGCTTAACTTTCTAAGACCCTCCAAACTGTTTTCTCAGGTGGCTGCACCATCTTGCGTTCCCACCAGCGGTGGATAATGGTTCCAGTTGTGCCACATCCCTGACAATATTTGGTCTTTTCAGTCATTCTAATGGGTGCAGTATCATTTCATTGTGGTTTTAATTTGCATTTCCCCAACCATTATTTATTTTGTTACTTTATTTTGTTATTTGCCACATATATTAAAATTGGTAAAGTGTCTTCTTTGCCATCTATATATATATTCTTTGGTGAAATGTCTATTGGAATATTTTGCTGACTTTTTATTGGGTTTTTGTCTTTCTATGAGTGAGTTATAAGAGTTCTTTACACATTATGTGTGTAAGTCCTTTGATGGATATGTTTTACAAATATTGTCTCTCAATCTGTGGCTTCATATTTCATTTTGTTATCAGTGTCATTTGAAAAGGAAATGTTTAAAATTTTAACTTAATTTATTTTTTCTTTTAGAGTTTATGCCATTTTGTGTAGTCAAGAGATCTTTTCCTAACTCAAAGTCACTAAGATTTTCTCCTATGTTTTGTTTTAGGTTTTTATAGTTTTAGCTCTTACATTTAAGTTTATGAATCTTTTACAGTTATTATTTTTTAATATGGGAAGCATTTCCTCAGCTTCTGTAAGATTTTGTATACAATTGACCTTATTTTTTTTCCTTACATGCTAGATAGAATTTACTAGTGAAGCCATTTGGGCCTAGAGTTTTTTGGTGGGAAAGCTTTCCCCCCAACAATGAGGGGGCCACTTTTTTGACAACATCTAAGCTCAGTCTGTAATCCAAGCACTGAGGTCGTCAAAGGACTAGGGGAAGGATGGTGAGAAAGGGAAGCAGTTGACAATTGCAAAGTGGCAACAAGGGCACCTGACAGGTGACACCCATCACCTCTTGAGTCCTCAGAGAATGAAAATCATGGGTACATAAGGGCTCTTATTCTTTTTCTCTAGGCAGCATAGAAGGCAGGGTCCAGGATGGCTGGACCTTCCCCAGGGGTGCTTCAGCATAGATTGAGGCTTAATCTGTGCAGTGGAAACTTTTCTGCAGGGATTAGAAACTGTTCACTCCTGGGACCTCATTCCGATGACTAGACAGCATGAGTTTTTGGCAGTCTACCATGTAGAAGTTGTCCAGCCAGAGTCTAAGGAAAACGTCTGCCTGCTCACCCCAGGAAAATTTCTAAGACCCCAAAGGAAACAGGATGAAAGACGCACTGGCTTTCTTTCCATCTGCAAAAACTGTGGATCCCTATGAGGCGTAGAAAAGAAGTGTAAGTCAAGAGAAGAGTAGAAAATAAAATGAAATATGGTGAAACCCCTGCCAGTCAGAAGGTGAGGTTGTCAAAATGCTGCCAGAACTGAGCAAAAGCACCAGGTTCTAAATCAAGAGGAAAAGGATGATGGAGCTGGCTGCAGGATGATTTTCAAGTTCAGTATGGAGAAATATCATAAGTAAAGTTAAACGGCAAATGACACAGTCATAAGTAGAAATATGTTACAATTACCATCCTCGGTAGAGAGCTCTTCCAAATAAATGAAAAAGACTATCATCCCAACAGAAAAATGTACAATGGATATGAACAGGTACGTCAAGAAATAAAAGTAGTCAGTGACATAGGAAAAGACGCCCACCCTCGTTAGTGACGAAAGAAATGCAGTATAAAATAGCAATGAGAAATATTTTTGGTTAATCATACTGACAAAGATCTTGAAAGTAGACGGTATTCAAAGTTTGTGAGGATGTTATTACCAATAAATAGTTGCCTAAACTGGTTCAAAGTGTGTGCTCCTAGATACAGACAACAGAAGGGTGGTTACCAGAGGGGAAGGGGGTGAGAGAAGGGCAAAGTGGGTAAAGGGGTCAAATACATGGTAACACAAGGAAACTAGACTTTGGGTGGTGAGCATGCAATAGAGCGCACAGATATTGAATTATCATCTTGTACACCTGAAAATTATGTAATGTTATTAACCAATGTAACCCCAATAAATTTAATTTTTTAAAAAGCTTGTGGTGGGGCGGGTGGCTGGATGGCTCCATTGGTTGGAGTGCAGTGCTCTTAACCACAAGGTTGCCGGTTCGATCCCCACATGCGCCATTGTGGGCTGCGCCCTCCACAACTAGATTGAAACAACTACTTGAGTTGGAGCTGATGGGTCCTGGAAAAACACACTTAATTAAATAAAAGTTAAAAAAAGAAAAGAAAAGCTGTGGAGGGCAATTTGATAATATATATATCTAAATTTAAAATGTATATAGCTTTTGACCCAGTAGTTCGCCTTCTAGGAATTTGTTCCAAGGAAACGACTGGACAAGTGTATCAGAATGTGCATACAAGGCTGTGCTATTACTGGGACGCAGCTGGGAACACTCATATGTCCTCAGTGAGGACTGGTCAATCTCCTGCTCGCTATCTGGTCCTTTCCATAAACATAAAAACATGCCAAAGTTTCTTGTGTCTGTAACGAGCCCCCCACCCCAACTCCATTCCCCCAAGTGAAGCCCTGTTGCTTTTACCACACAGCCAAACTTCCCGAAGTGTCCTCTGTGTTTTTCTCTACTTCTTTACCTGCCAGTTCACTACATCTGCGCCCACATCTATCCACCACTGCTCTAAGATCCTCACCGATGGCCCCATGTTGCAAAACCCAGTGGACTCCACACATGGCCGCTTGGAAGCTTTTAACACTGCTGTCCACTTTCTCCTTTTGGAAACACACTCTCGCCCTGGCTGCCATGACCCTGCACTTTTCTAGTTTTCCTCCCTCCATCCCAGTTGCCTCTTCTCAGTCTCCTTTGCTGGTGCCCCTTCATCAGCCCAGCACCTCACTATGGACCTGCACTTTCCTCAGGGCTTTGTCCCAGGATCTCCTTCTCACTCCCACAGTCTCCCCGAGGCAGCCCAGCTGCTCCACAGCTTCATTCACCACCGATGGACCTAGGTCTCTAACTAGAGCTTCCTCTTGTCAGTCTTGCTTGGGTGTCACATGTGTCTCAGACTCATAATAACCCAACCTAAATTCATCATACCCCCTCAGCTTACTCCTGCACCCCCGTCTTCCTTCTCTCGGCCAATGGCACCACGGTCTGGCCAAGACAAAAAGTCACTATTGGTTTCTCTCTGCCTTGTTGGGTTCAGTCCACATCAAGGCCTGTCCATCCATTTCATTTTATTTCACCACCAGTATTCCTATCCAGACCACCAGCCATTCCCACACTGCAGCCTTCATGGGGTCCTTCATGGCAAGTCCAATCATGCCCCTTTGCTACTTAAAACTGTGCCAAATTTCTCATGTCCATTAGAAAAAAGTCCAAATCTCTGGCCATGGTTTACTGACCAGGGCTGATCTTATGACTGTTTCTTTATCATTCCCCATCTCACCTCCAGGCCTCTCCATTGACTGTCCAATCTCAGAGTGGGCAGCTTTCCCTTCTAAGCTCTAAGGCATCCTTCCCTTCTCCCACCCACATGGTACTGTATACCATCCTTCACTGCCTCCCTGCTTTCCAGAAGATGGTTCTCATTACACAAACCTGCAGGAGAAATGACCAGAACAAATGCTGAAATATTTGACCTACCCCTGGATGAAGAAAAAAGCCCCTTGTTTTTCCAGAAGTCCGTTGAGAAAGAGAGAGAGAGAGAGAGAGAGAGAGAGGGAGAGAGAGAGAGAGAGAGAGGAGAAAGAGAAAGTCCTCCTCACTGCAAAAGGTTTAGGGCCATTTTTTCACACAGGTGGGCAAACTGAGGCCTATTGGTCATCGGGGTCCTGGCCCCCTTTCCTTCTGGAGATGATCTCCAGAATCATCCCAGGGCTTGGGAAAGGGTTCCTCGGTTGCTGATGACCTCACCCTCTGTACTCATTTTCTAATGCCAAGAGCCACTCTCTTTCAGGAAGACAAATGAGACATCCATGGGCCATGGCTTATTTGCCAGAAAATAGTGAGAGGGCTGTTATTGAATTTTGACAAGATTTGAGGGAACTCTAATAAAAGGACAATTCCAAAACTCACACTGGAACTCCCTGACTCAAGCCTGCCACACCCCTTCCTTCCTCACCCCTAAGAAACCCATCCTGTTCTCCCTGAACCTCCTAAGTCCAGCAAACCACGTCTTCTGAATCGGTCACAGCTTTGCTTACCCTCGAGGCTTCCCCTGCCCCCAGAACTACATTCTTGGGACGTCACCAACGTTACAGAAACAGATTCCAGCTCATACCAACTCCTCGAACCTCTGCTCTTGTTAGGACTTGCTCAAGCAGGTTGGGTTATGCCTGACCATTGAGACTGGAAACAATTATCTTGACTGGTTGCGGGAGGCCAGATCCAATTACTCCCAAGAATTCAAGAGTCCCACAGACCTTGAAGAAAGGCCAGTTCTTCATTCACCCCAGGACTCTGCAGCTTGCAAGACTGAGTTACTAGGCCTTCTCCAAAGTCGCTTACTTGCCAAGGACCCAAAAACCTCTGTCAGTTTGTTCCTCAGCCATGGACCCAGACCAGATTGTCCCCAACATTCCGAATCCACTTATGGGGAGCCCAGTGACTGTCCCACAGCTGTGTCTCTTAGGCCAGGGGGTCAGTACCTCTGAGGGCACACCAGGTCACAGGATAAATTTGGCCCCCTCCCAGGGTTCCCACTCTCTCTCCTGTGTCCTCATGATACTCTAATGGAAGCGTGAAAGAGACAGAACTCCAACGGGGTGATATCGCTTGCTACCCCGAAAAAGCTATTCCCATTTGCGCTTTTAGGGGCCAATAAATCACACAGAACTACAGTTATGACCCCTAAGTAATACCCAGACTCAACTCCCAACATGTCTCCAGAATAGCCTGGGTGGGTAATGACTGCCTCATGTGTACTCATTCATTCCTGAATATCTATGTCAAGCGCAGTATTAAGTATTAGAAGTAGAAGATGATGTCCTGAAATATGCTTGAATATAAGTCCCCAAGGCTTCCCTGTTGCTGAAGGCAGGGAAGGACCAAACTTAGGCTTCCCAGAGCCCTCCTGCCCTTTGAGATTTATCCAAGGACGAGCAGCCACGATACCTCACAATTATGATGAAACATCTCCATTCAGGTATTTCAACACTGGATGTGACGGAGATGTTATGTCCAGTTGGAGGCTTAGAGAGATTATGCAACTAGCGTATGGTCAAACAGGTAAGTGACAAAACTGGTTTAGAACCTGGCCCTGCCTGACCCTAAAACCCACGCGTGCTCTTTCCTCCACGCATCAGAGCCCTTGAGAAAAAACAAAAATTCTTAGTGCCAACTCCAGCACTCAGAAATCTTATGCAAAAAAGAGCTTCTCTCAGGGACTTGGGGTGGGGGTAGCAAGTGACTGTTTACTGGGTACAGGGTTTCCTTTGGGGCTGATAAAAACATTTTGGAGCTAGATAGAGGTGATGGTTGAACAACATTGTGAATGTACTAAATGCCACATTTAAAGTGGTTAATTTTATGTTATGTGAATCTTATCTCAATTAAAAAATGAAACATGAGGTGGCCGATTAGTTCAGTTGGTTAGAGTGTCTTAACAACAAGGCTGCCGATTCGATCCCTACATGGGCCACTGTGAGTTGCTCCCTCCACAACTAGATTGAAACAACTACTTGACTTGGAGCTGATGGGTCCTGGAAAAACACACTTACAATAAATAGAAAAGCTTTAAAAAAAAAAAAAAAAAAAAAGAGAGAGAGAGAGACAATGAAATAAAGAAGATAAAAGGGCTTCTCTTTTAACAGGCTGGGCATTGTGGCCCCCTGCCTCTCTGTCACGTCACAGACGCCCTTGCTGAAACAGCAAGGAATTTAACTTTCTAGTACAGATAAACCTCCTGCTCATTTTCCTTAATTATGTGGCTCTAGAAGTTTCTAACACATCAACCTTAATCCTCGGCACTTTCATGCTCCAGCGTATCTGATGTGACCTAGTCTTACTAGTATATCACTGGCCCTACCATTGCTATTCAAAAGAAAAAAAAAGAAAGAAAGAAAACAAGGGAAAAGAAAACATATGACTTCTCTGGAAAGGCCTGTTTTAAAATATGATGTTCATATGCGCTTGCATGACTGGATTCCATGGGTTTTAGTCAGGGCAAGACAGAAAATCTGATGCTCTTGTGTTATGACAGAGGCAAAGGGTCACGCATCAAAAATCAGCTTATGGATTTCGGTTCAGGGAATAATTCCAGAACAGAATTCAGACAGGAATTACTTAAAATACCATTTTCTGTTTCAGAAAAAGCAATGTCATTCTAGTTTAAAAAAAAAAAAAAAACACACAACACTTTCATAAGCCACAGTATCTCATTCCTGAAAAACCACAACCTCTTGCTGAAATGAGAAAATGAGCGGAACCACACACAGCAGAAGCCGTGTACCAGGGGCCAGGCCATGGCCTCTGAGCAGGAAAGGGAACCAGCACATCTGTTTCCGTCCTGAACGTGTCTTGACCAAGTCAGGGAAGCCCCATATCAATCAGCAAGCGCTGCAAAGAAAATTTCAGGAGAATCTCCTCCAGCCTCTGGCTCAGAACACACGGGAGAAGAAACCTCTTGAGTCCAGGGAAAGAATCATCAGAAAGCTATAAGCCAAACAATTCCTGGAGTATACCCAAGGCCGGGAATGATTCTAGCAGCCAGAGTGGAAGACCTTACAATATACCTGAGCTGTGGGAATGAATTAGCCTGAACTTAAAGGCTGCTATGGACCCATCCCAACAAAGCTTAAAAGAAAGTCTCAAAAGAATTAAACTGATTCCAAGTAACTAACTGCATGCCAGAACAAAGGCCGACACTGCTTAAATGAAGACAACACCATCCATCAGTGTAAACTTGACAATGTCTGGCAGCCAATCAGATATTATCATGCACGCAAAGAAGCAGCAAATACGGCCCTGGAAGAAAACTGATGAATAGAAAGAGACCCAGTATTGACAGAGATAATGGAATTACCAGACAAAGATATAAACGAACTATCATAAATAGCCTCCATGTGTTCAAGAAGCCAGAGGAAAAAAGAAACAAGATGAGAAGTAAAAGTTATAACAAAAAGACCCAAATGGAATTTCTAGAGATGAAAACTACACTGGGTGGGATAAGCAGCTGATGAGACACTGCAGAAGAAAAGATCAGTGAATTTGAAGACATAGCAACAGAAACTGGTCCAAACTGAAGGATGGAGAGAAAAAATGACAATAAATGAGCAGAGCATCAGTGGCCGATGGAAACATTGAGCACTCACGTATATGTCGCTGGAGGTGCAGAAGTGGAGGACAAAAAAAGAAGGGGAGACAAAATAGTGTCCACACTCCTTATGTTGACCTACAAGATTTCACCCGCCTCACCTGCTTACCTCTCCAATTTCAGCTCCCCCACTCTTTCCTTCACCCACTTCAGCCATGCAGGACTTCTCAGCTCTGCGTATCCTGGGCTTTCCCACACGCCGTCCCCTCCACCTGGAAGGCTGTCCCCACTACCAGCTGACTCTTACCCCTCCTTTGGATCTTAGCTAAATATCACTTCTTCAGAGAAACCCTCCCTGACCTCCCCACCAGGCTTGGTCCTCTCAACATTCTTGCCACCTGCACCTCTTCTTGGCAGCATTTGGAACATTTGAGAGCAATCAGTTTTGGCTTTACTGTCTTCTTCCTTAAAGTCTGGCTCATCACCACTTTCCCAAGTCCCCCAGCTGGAAAGTGGCAGCAATGAGACCAGTGCTTGCACTCATCTTGCTCTCAAACCATCTCTGTTGTGACAAGCAATTCCCTGGCTTGATTTCTGCCTCCTCAGCATAGAATGACTCTCTCAACTTAGCCCATGGTTGCCTGTCTAACACCTACTGGCAAACACCCTTCTTTTCCATGAATGCCCTTGGAGAGGGCCAGAGATACCCGCCTGTATTAGTCAGGGCTTTCCAGAGAAGCAGAACAGGAAGTGTGTGTGTGTGTGTGGTGGCGGGGGGAGAGACAAAGAGAGAGAGGAGGGAGATTATTTTAAGGCATTGTCTCACATGATAATGAAGGCTAGTAACTCCAAAATCTGCAGGGTGGGCAGGCTGGAGACCCACAGATGAGCCAATGTTGCAGTTCAAGTCTGAAGACCACCTGCTGGAGAATTCCGTCTTCCTTGGGGGAGGTCGGTCTTTGTTCTGATAAGGCCTTCAACTGAATGGAAGAGGCCTACTCATGGTATGGGGGGCAATCTCCATAATTTACTCAAATTAGAGTCCACTAATTTAAATGTTGATCTCACCCAAAAAAACACACTCACAGAAACAGCCAGAATACTGCTTGACCAAATATCTGGGCACTATGGCACAGCCAAGTTGACACACAAAATTAACCATCATGCCATCTAAGAAGCCCTCAGACAGACCTTTTCTGGCTGTCCTCCCCCATCCCTAAGAGTATGAATGAGGGGTTGATCTTACTCATTTCTGTGCCCCCCGTGGGCAGATGGACATGCTTAATCAATGTTTCCTCTTTCCTTTCCTTCCCCTTTCCCTGTTGTCTGTCTCCCCCTCTAAGAAGTCTGGCCCAGGCCTGAGTGAATGACTGACTTTGGCTCTCTGTGCAAGAATAGTTTGTCTTTCTCTTCCACGCTGCTAGTCTTTATCCTTGGTTGGTGTTTGACATTTATTAATGAAGGCAAGGTTAATTATTCTAGTGGCCAGTGGGCATTTCCTCTTTCCCCACAAAGCCTCAGCCATCTGTGTACCTGGGTAGGTAGGGCTTATTGATTTGCATGTGTTGCTCTAGGACAGGGGTGTCAAAACTGCGACCCGCGGGCCAACTGCAGCCCGCAATCCATTGTTAATTGGCCCATAGCAAATTCCAAAAATATATTTAGTTTACTTAAATAAACCAGGTGAGGCAATACATACTTCACCTCGAGTGAGTGGCCCTGCTGTTTGTGTATTTTACCGCGTATGGCCCTTGGTAAAAAACGTTGAAAAAAGTTTGGACACCCCTGCTCTAGGATGAATGGGCAAGGAGCTAGCTAGCATTTGGGTTGTGGGAAATCTTAACTGGCAGAATGGAGTGTGTCTCCTCTAGGGCGTCAACACATACTTTAGCTGCTGTTCATTCGGTTTGCAGAATATTCCTCTTGGGTTTTTGACTAGGACTACAGGGCTGGCTCTCTATAGGCACAGGAGTAGGGGTGAAGGAGGAGGGTATGGGAATGTAAGCAGCTGATGAATACAGTTGTTCAACAGATGGGCTTTCTTAATCCCTGATGTGGCCTTCCCATCTCACCCCACCCTCTGTCCAGAGGTACCCTACTCTCCTGGATTTTGCTCAGCAGCTTGACGATATCCTCTAGAGCGTATTCTTGGTTGTGGCTTCCTTCATTCCATTTCGTCTATCAAGACATTTTTATCTACCTTCTATCTTCCAGAAAAGCACTGAAATCCCCTGTCTACTGATGGCCTATCCTGTTGTCCTCAATATTGAATTTACCTTTCTGTTTCTGTTTCTAATTTTAATGGAATATCAGGAGGCAGGGAAGACAAACACATGTGTTCCATTTGTTATACTGCAAGGGAACTCCAGAGTCACCTTATAAGAAGCTAATTTCTTTCTTTTTACAAAGTTTTGATCCACACCAAAGTTCAAATGTCCCAAGAGAGGAGCTACTTATGAACATTTATGCCCTTACGTAAGTGAAAGGCTGTGAACACATCTGTTTGACAAAGCAAAGGAAGTCTGTCTGTCTAGATGTATTACATTATATGAGGTGCACTTACATAACTTGCTTACTCCACATGGAAATCTAATGAAGGAGGTAGTGAAAACCTCTGTCGCCAGAGGCTCACGGAATAAATAAGGAATAAGAAGTAGGAAATAAGGGGAGGTCCAAGAGAGTGGACCAGGGTCATGTCTCCGAGCAGCAGTGACCAGGTTCTTGTCTCTGTGCAAGAAAGAATTCAAGAGAGAGACAGATGCAGAGAGACTTGGCCATCTGCTTTGATTTAATTTGCTTTCGTCAAAGGTTCTTTAGCAAATGTGATGAAGGTAGAGGCTTAAAAAGTGCTTGTGCTTTGGAGCATACCTTCTTTTACTTCTGGAAAGTCTTGTGTCATCACATGAGTGAGCCTGGGCTAGCTAGCCTGCTGCGCAGTGGGAGGTGTGTGGCTGGCTGTCACGCAGCGGACATGGAGCCAACTTCCAGTCATGTGAAGACTCCTGAGACCAAAAAGCCTGTCAACTGCCAGACTTTTCACTGAGGCCATTCTAGACCATCCACCCTGCTGAGCAAGCCCAGGCAAGAACTGCTTAGCTGGCCTCCAAAATTTTAGGCAAGTACAAATTCTTGTAGTCTTAAGCCACTAAGTTTTGGAGTGACTTGTCATGCAGCAAAAGCCAACATAAACATGCAGAGAGTCTCTCTGGATAGGCTTCTTTTCTGGTTACACTGGTTGCTTGGGGTGTGGGGAGTGCTGGGTCAGTAGCAGAGATGAGAGGGAGAATTTGTACTGTATTGCTTTTTGGACCTTTTCAATTTTCAAACATGAGTGTCCATAATATGTTCTAAAAGAATAAATACAATTGTAACATTTTAAAATTTGAAAGCATGACTGGTGGAGAAGAGTGTTTTAGTTCATAAACTGTACTTCTCATTATTACTTCAAAAGTGACTGAACTGAAAATGAACATACAGGGTTTGTTATTTGTTTTCCTTTCTCAAATAGATCTAAGATCTTTGTCCTCCAGCACAATAATAGCCTAAATGTACTGTTTGGTGTTTGAGACAACAGCCCAGTCTCTCATCCCGTCTGCAGTAGCTTATTACAAGGGCTTCTGAGAGTTTCTAAAGCTGACACCATGAAGCATTGTTCTCTCCACATCTGGTCATGGATCTTACTCCCAAGATCACATTCTCTGCCCGAGAATACAGTGCTGCCTCCTTCCTGGGAAAAAAGAACGAGAGTTCTAAGCTATCCTGGTTGAATGTGATAAAAGTTGCATTGGCCCAGGAAAAAGAAGGGACTCGTTGCACTAAATTCCAGGAGAAGTGCAACAATCTAACCATGGGGAAGTTGGTGCCTCAGGGGCCTCGGAGACAAGTGGATCTAGGGACCTGAAGACTGCCAGGTTTCTTCCTCCTTTGCTTCTCTTTGGTTTCCGCTCATTGTCTCCTGGGAGACCAATTTCAGCAGATAGCTTGCTGAAAATGACTGAGTCTTAGATCTTATGGCTTGCTGTATTGGAATATAACGTTTTCTAATCTCTCAATGTGGAAACTCAAACACATGAGAAAGAACTCTGACAGGCAATCCCCTCCTTGGGTCAACTTCCCTAGGTTGGATGAGTCAGCCACCACCTGGAGATGGCTCTCAAGCTGTCCACAGTGGGGGAAGGAGCCGTTTTTAGAAGAGGAGAGTGTTGCTTCCAGAAGACGAGTCCTGGACAAAAAAGCAGAATCTGAAGGCAGAAACATGGGCTTTGGAGTCAAGACAGGCCTGGGTCTGTGTGCTGCTGTTTCCTATGTGCCTACTACATACAGCATGACGCCAGGCGGGTTACTTACTCGTTCCAGGCCTTCTGTCACCTATAATACCTACCCCATAGTGTTGTTTTTAAGTATTAGTAATAAAATGCCTAGCATATATGGCAGAGGCTTCAGTGCTGACATTTATTCTTCACTGTTTTGCTTAGAACCAGCACTGAAGATACCTACTCTGGACCTTTCTGCAACACAAAAACTACTTGTGCATAGTCTCAGAATATTAAGGTCGGAAGATATTATTTATTAGCCCAAGTGCTGGTCCACAAACTGGTACCAGATATGACAGAGTTTTCAGAAGTTAATGTGAAAATTAGAGGGGCAGCCAGATGGCTCAGTTAGTTAGAGCGTGAGCTCTCAACAACAAGGTTGCGGGTTCCATTCCCGCATGGGATGGTGGGCTGCAACCCCTGCAACTAAGATGGAAAACGGCGACTGGACTTGGAGCTGAGCTGCACCCTCCACAACTAGACTGAAGGACAACGACTTGGAGCTGATGGGCCCTGGAGAAACACACTGTTCCCCAATAAAAAAAATTTTAAAAAAGTTAGATAAAATAAATGAAAATTAGTTTTCCATAAAACTAAGGGTATTTATTCAATTGAAATAGTTGCCTTTTCGTTAAAAATTAAGTCTCTTTTTCGTGCTACAGTGTTTTGCTGTTGTTGTTGTTGTCAATAATGAAATGGTTACAGCAGATGGTGGAGTTTTAAAAACATGTTTATTTAACAAACTGACAAGTTGACAACCCTACACTGATTTTCATTTTTAATTTACTTCTCCCTGTAAAACTCAAAAGCACAAGAATCACTGATCTAGACCAACTGCTCATTTTCAAGTAGAAAATAAATCAAGCCCTAGAGTGTTCTTATGACTTCACCAAGTCCTAGAGTTGGAAAGTGGGTATTACAGAGATCATCTAGCATTTTAACTCCAGGTGGGATTACATCTGATGGAACAGATGGTTTTCGGTTTTTAAGGTCTCTCTCATTTTAAAAACTACTTTATTCTTTAGAGTAGTTTTAGATCCACAGCAAAACCGAGCAGAAAGTACAGAGTCCCCATGTCGCCCGTCTCCATGCTCACGCAGCCTCCCCCACCAGCGGTGTATTTGCTATAACTGATGAACCTACATTGACACATCAATACCACCCAAAGTCTATTGTTAGCATTACGGGACACTGTTGGTGCTGTACATTCTATGGGCTTTGACAAATGTATAATAACATGTATCTACCATCACAGCATCATCCAGAATAGTTTCACAGTCCTGAAAATCCCCTGTGTTCCACCTAGTCATCCCTCCCTCCCTGTTAAGCTCTGGTAACCACTGATCTTTCCACTGTCTCTGCAATTCTGCCTTATCCGGAATGTCATATAATGGAGCCATGCAGTATGCTATGTACTGAATATTTGTGTCTCCCCCAAAATTCATGTTGAGACCTAATCCCCAGTGTGATGGTGTTTGGAGATGGGCCTTGGGTTGGTGATTAGGTCACATGGGTGAAGCCCTCATGAATGGGAGGAGTGTCCTTATAAAGGAAGCCCCGCAGAGATCTCTCAACCCTTCTCACCTGTGAGGCTAAAGCAAAAAGACAGTTGTCTAGGAAGTGGACCTTCTCATCAGACACCCAATCTGCCAGCGCCTTGACCTTTGACTGCCCAGCCTCCAGAACTATGAGAAATGAATTTCTGTTGTTTATAAGCTACCAGTCGTTGGTATCTCTGTTACAGCAGCCCAAATGGACTAAGACAGTGCTTTTCACACCGGCTTCTTTCACTTAGCAATATGCATTTAACGTTCCTCCTTGTGTTTTTTTGTGGCTTGATAGCTCATTTCTTTTCAGCGCTGAAAAATTGTCCTTTATCTGGATGCATCAGTTTGTTTGTCCATTCACCTATGAAGAATATCTTTGTTGCTTCAAGCTTTTGGTGTTCATGAATGAAGCCAAACATTGGTTTTAACACTGTAAACACTAATTGCAGATTTTTGTGGAGACATAAGCTTTTATTCAATTGGGTAAATATCTAGGAGCACAACTGCTGGATCATATGGTAACTTTGTAAGAAACTGCCAAAATGTCTTGTAAAGTGGCAGTATCATTTTGCATTTCCTCCAGCTATGAATAAGAATTCCTGTTGCTCCGCATCCGTGCCAGCATTTGATATAATCTGTGTTTTGGATTTTTGCCATTCGAATGGCAAAATAATACTACAGCTAACATTTAAAGAGCATGTTCCACATGCCTGACATTGGCCTCAGGATTTTGCTTATTTAACTCACTTAATCCTCGTGCACAACACTAGGAGGTGGGCAGAGAATATGCCCATTTTACAGAGCGAGAAAGTGAGCAACGGAGAAGCAAAAGGCTGTCTTCTCAAAGCCTCCAGTGCTGTTTAAAATCCATCAGTTGGTAGAATAAACCAGTGAAGACTCTGGGCTTCGACTTTTGTGGAAAGATTGTGAATTTGATTTCTTTAATAGATACAGAGATATTTAGATGTTTTATTTCTTCTTATGTCCATGTTATGAAGTTGTGTTTTTGAAGGAATTTGTCCATTTCCTCCAAGTTGTTGAATTTGCTGATAAAGTCTTTAATAATATTCTCTTATTTGTTAACTCTTTAAGAACTACAGTGATGTTTTCTTTTTCATTTCTAATTTTGGTAATTTCAATTTTTTTTGATAATTTGGTTTTCTTCATCATTCTTGCTAGAGATTACTCAATTTTGTTTCATTTTTTTTCAAAGAACTAATTTTTTAAATTGATTTTCTCTACTTGTATTTTATATTTCATTAATTTCATACTTTTCTAAAATAAGCATTTAAAGCTATAAATCTCCCTTTAAGCACTGCATTTCATTTTATCTCACAAATTTTGATGTGCTGTGCTTTCATCATCATTCGGTTCAAAATATTTTCTACTCCCTTGTGATTTCTTTCACCTCCAGGTTATCTAGTAATATATTAATTTACAAATATTTAGGGATATTTTTGACATTTAATTGTAATTGACTCCTGATTTAACACTATCGTGGTCGGAGAATATACTGTGTGATTTCAATCCTTTTATATTTTTATGGCCGGGCATATAGTCTATCTGGAAGAATGTTCCATGTACTCTTGAAAAGAACGTATATTCAGTAATTGATGGACACAGGTGTGATAAATGTTAACAGGTTAAGCTTGTTGGTGTTGTTCAAATATTTTATATCTTTACTGATTTTTGTTTTGTTTTGGTCTGCTCTATAAATTACTATAAGGAGGTTTTAAAAACCTCCAACTATGGGTTTGTCTGTTTCTCCTTTTAGTTCTGTCAATTTTTGCTTCATGTATTTTAAAGCTCTGTTATTAAGAGCATACAAATTTTGGATTTTTTGTCTTCTTGATGAATTAATTGTTTCCTCGTTATGAAAATTCCTCTGATAATATTTTATTGTGAGGTCTGTTTTATCTGATAGTAATATAGCCACTTCAGCTTTCTTATGATTCAAATTTGTGTTGTGTATCTTTTCCATTCTTTTACTTACCTGTGTCAGCATAAGTAAAGTGCCACTCTTGTATATAACGGTCTTGCTGTTTGACAATCTGGAATATACGGTCCATTTACATTTAGTGTAATTATTGATATGGTTGATTGCAGTCTATCATTCTGCTATTTGTATTCTTTGTTTCCTCTATATTTTGTTCCTTTAGCCCTCCTTGTTTTTTGTGTTTTTTTGAGCTTTTAAAAAAAATTTATTTTCTCCACCAGCTTTTTAGATATACCTCTTTGTTTTAATAGTTGCTCTAGGGAATACAGCATGCATCTATAACTCATTGCAGTCTAACATGAGTTAATATTATACCACTTCACATATAACCTAAGAACCTTACATTGTGTTATAAACTTCACAATATAGTATTGTTATTTCTTTTTTAAACAGTTAATAAGCTTTTGAAGAAATTTAATAAATCAGATACTACACTACGCTTGATCTTAGCCAAAAGGCCCAGAAGCGATAAATTAGAAAACAAAATTTTTATTTACTCACATATGCTCCACGTCTGGTGCTTTTCATTACTTTGTATCAATTGCAGTTTCCATCTTACATCATTCTCCTTTGACCTGAAGAACTTGTTTTCACATTTCATTTCTTATAGTGCAGGTCTACTGGTGAATTCTCTCAACCTTCTTGTCTAAAAATATTTAAATTTTTGAGTTCATTTTAAAAAATAGAATATTTTTTAGAGCAGTTATAGGTTCACAGCAAAATTGTACAAAGTACAAAGAGTTCCCATATACCCCTTGAATCCTCCCTCCCCTGCCCACAGACATTCATTTATCAAGAATATTTTCACTGGATATAGATTCCTAGGTTGGCAGTATTTCTTTTCCATTGGCTTCTACATAGTAACACTTATGGTGAAAAATCAGTGATAGTTCTTATTGTTGTTCTCCTTTCTGTAATGTGTCTTTTCTTCTCCAGGTACTCTTAAGATTTTCTCTTTATGTTTTATTTTCAGCAATTTGACTACAATGTACCTAAGTGTGATTTTCTTTGTATTTTTCGTGCTTGGGGTTCATTGAGCTTCTCGGGTCTATTAATTGATATTTTTCTTCAAATTTAGAAACATTTTGACCGTAATTTCTTAAAAGTTATTTTGTACCTCAACCTTTCTCTCTTCTTACTCTAGGGCTGCAATTATACATATATTAGACCATTTGAAATTGCCCATTGCTCATTGTTTTTTTTCTTTTTTTCCAGCCTTTTTCCCCCCTCTGTGAGCATCACTATGGCTAATTCCTATGTTCCTATCTTCAATGTCACTGATCTTTCCTTCTGTAGTTTCCAATCTGCTATCAATTCTACCAGCAAATATATATTTTAGATGCTATATTTTACAGTTCTAGAATTTCCAGTTTTTTTATTGTTTCTACTCCTTTAGTGAGCTTTTCCATCTGTTTACCAGTATGTTAATCTTTTCCTTTAAATCCTTTAGTATATTTATAATAGTTGTTTAAAAGTTCTTTTCTGCTCTTTCAAACATCTCTATTATCTATGGGCCAGTTTCTATTGTCTTTTTTTTTTCTTTTTAATGTGGTTATGGGTCACATTTTCCTAATTTTTTCATGTCTAGCAACTTTACATTTTATGCAAGACACTGTGGATGCTAAATTTTTTTCACTTGCAGGATTTTGTTGTCTTCCTTTGAAGGAGGTTTTGTCTTATTCTGGCAAACAGTTAATTTACTGGCAGGTAAGTTTTCTTCTGAGGTTTTTTATTTTTAATTGGGGAAGGGGAACAGGACTTTATTGGGGAACAGTGTGTACTTCCAGGACTTTTCCAAGTCAAGTTGCTGTCCTTTCGATCTTAGTTGTGGAGGGCGCAGCTCAGCTCCAGATCCAGTTGCTGTTGTTAGTTGCAAGGGGCTCAGCCCACCATCCCTTGCAGGAGTTGAACCAGCAACCTTGTGGTCGAGAGCCTATGCTCCAACCAACTGAGCCATCTGACTATCTGGAGCTGAGCGGCAGCTCATTGACTTCATTCTAGTTGCCGAGAGCACAGCTCGCTGGCCCATGTGGGAATCGAACCAGCAGCCCCATTGCCCAGAGCTCCCATTCTAACCAACTGAGCCAACTGTCCATCCAAGGCTTGTTTTTAAGCTTTACTGGAAAAGTCTAGAGTGGCACATAGTCTAGGGTTAGACTGTACATGGCCTTACTGGGGTCTCAACTGAACGCTCATAGTATTTAGTGAGGTCTTTTGATTCTGCCTAATAGGAACTCTTATGTGGCCCAGTGCTGTGAGACACAGTAGTTGTTCTCTGCTGTTCTCTGCTTGGATTCCACCTCACTACAACATCAGAAAGTGCCACCAGGCAGAAAGCCAGGGAGACAGTGGGGTTCACTTGCCTTCTTTTACTTGAGGAACAAAATATTGCACTGCCTGTTGCACAACGTCCCAACACAGTACCTTCATATAGTTTGTTCAGTTTTATAGTTGGTTGTGGTAGGAGGGCCATATCATGTAGAAATTAAAATACCATTGTGGGGACAGAACCAAGGGTGAAGTTTCCAGGCTCTCGGCCTACGTGGAAAGGTGCTGGCTCAGGTAGTAAATGGCCATCAACTGTGATTGGATGGCCATCAGCTGTGGCTAGTTGGCCATCAGCTGTAACCAGTGAGGCATTGGCCACTAATATAACTGCTGTGGCTACGCTAGCAGAAAATAGGGGCTAGCAAGAAGATGGTGGCTGATCTAGCAAGAGCAGACTGCAGTTAGCAAGTGAGGTTGGTTGGCAGAGAGCAGTGGATGGCAGGTTGTGGATAGTGTGGCTCCTGCACCCTGTGTCTCCAAACCAGTCGCCAGAGAGACTATAGTGGTGTGACACCCCTATTTATGGCTCTGTGGGTGTTCCTTTTTGGCGTCACCATGTCCTGCGTTCCTATGTGGGGAGCGGGACCAGAGACCCCGCCTGACATCCTGCCTGACAACCATATTTATGTAACTCATTCCCAACTTCAATAGATATTTAGGTTGTCCTACGTGATAGTATAGTATGATTAAATGAGCAGCTCTGGGTTAAATTCCAGGCTGTTCCACTTATTGGCTGTGGGTCTTTGGGGAAGCTACCACCTAATCCCGCCACTTATAAATTGGGGTACAATGATAAAAACCACTTCATAGGGTTGCTTTGTGAGGTACATGAGATATTGTCTCAAATGCTTGAGCAGTCCCTGGAACACAGTGAGTACTCAAAAAAGTGTTAGCTATTATTATTCCATATTCTTACTATTACAAATAATGCCACAACGAACATTCTGGAACATATTTATTTGCATTCTTGTGCAAGTCTATCTCTGGAATCCCTGGGTCAATGGATACATGGCTTTTTTTTTTTTTTTTAACTTTTTTTTTAAGTTGTTTCGGGGAATATTAGGGAACAGTGTGTTTCTTCCAGGACCCAGCAGCTCCAAATTGTTGTCCTTCGATGTAGTGGTGGAGGGTGCAGCTCAGCTCCAAGTCCAGTTGCCATTTTCAATCTTAGTTGCAAGGGGCACAGCCCACTATCCCATGTGGGAATTGAACCAGCAACCCTGTTGTTCAGAGTTCACGCTCTAACCAACTGAGCCATCCAGCCTCCCCAAGACACGTCTTTTATAATTTGCTAGATATTGCCAAATGCTGTCTAAAAACACTGCACTAATTCACCATCTCACAACCTGTTTTTCCAAACGCTAGCCAAGTCTAAGAGATATGGCCAAACCTCTAAATTTTGCCAATCTGATATATGAAAAGTATAATTTCCCCACCCTTTTAAATTATGGGACAGAGTTTGAGCATCCGTTCATGTTTATTGGCTCTCTATACATTTTTTATGACCTCCTGTTGCTATCACTCATTTTGGTTTATTTTTTTTCTTGTTGATTTTATTCATTCATCCACCTAGTTGTATTGAGTACATATGACTCGTATTAGAGCTACGACAGTGAACAAGACAAAGCCTCTCCCTCATGAAGCTTATAATCCAGTCAGGGAGACATAAAATTAGCAAAGAAAGAATAAAATAATCACAAATCTTGGGAGTAGAAAACAAAGATGTTAAAATCATGAGTAAGAGAATCAGGGCTGTGAGTGGGGGGGGTGTATCTTCCTTAGAAAGAGTTGTAGGCATGGAAGGAGCATTTGAAGAAATGAAATTTCAGTTGGGAACAGATGGTTGAGAAGGAGAGAATCCTGTGAGGAGCAGGGGATTCTGTTTCAGGCAGAAGGAAGCCGTGTGCAAAAGCTCTAATTCAGGGAGGAGCTTAACATATTTCAGGAACAGAAAGGCCATGTGGCTGTAGTGCACCTGGTCAAGGGACTCGGGTGTGGGCTACGTTTCAGGACCACCACCTTTTAGCATCTCGCATAGGTTGGCCAACAGAACCTTAATTTGTTGTTTCCTGGAATATCGGTCCTTAGAATAATTTATGCTGACACCTATTTATGTAAAAACGAAAGAGGGATCTATGACCAGACCCTGGAGTGTCCTTCCCCCTGGAATACTCATCTCGCAGACGCCTCGCACTCTCTCCCTCACGTCCTTCAGATCTGGGCTGAAACAACACGACTTTAGTGAGCCCTTCCCTGTCCGTCCTAATTAACACCGCACCCCCACCCTTCCTCCTGTTCTTATTTTCCTCTGTGGTCTTTATCACCTCCTAATATACTTTTTAATTTACCTCTTTGTTTGGTTCATCATTTCTCTCCCCTGATCAAATAAATATAAGCATCCTGAGGGAAGGGATTTTTGTCTGTTTTCCTCACTGATGTATCCTGATGCCAAGAGCAGTGCCTGATATAAAATGTGTGTCCAACAAGAAGTTCATGAGTGAATGACCATGATTGTAAGAACTGGTCACAAGAAGACACACTCAAAGGATCGTCAATGAGGGAAACAGGTTCCTGGGAAGTCGGGGTTGGAGATGGTGGCAATGGAATTGAAGAGAAGATGGATTCCAGAGTCCAGATTCTACAAAAGAACCATCAAGCAAGAAATGGATGCTCCCGCGTGATCTGACTTATATTGTGTCATATATTTATTCTCTGGGTACAGAGATGACTGTGAAATGTGGGGGAGGGAGATGGACCCGAAGCTCTGGGGGCGGGAAGCATGTGAATGATTCCCTTCAATTGGGGAGCAAAGCCTTGTCTATGAGGGGACCCTACAATCCCAGTGACCCTGAGCTCAACGCAATAGGGCTCCCAGAAGGACTTGTGTGCTGCTAAGGGTCAAGATTGTATGAGGATTATGATCAGGAAGGAAACCATAATCATGGAATCTTACCTAACAGCGCACGAGGGATAGAGAAGTGATAGATCTGAGGGTGTGAAAGGGATGAAGCAGGTGTGTATGAGTCCTATTCATTGATTAGCACAAAATGACCACACTCATGGGAACACAGACAAATTAGCGTTTTTCCTGAGGTTTGGGGTTATGGGCACAGAGGGGTATAGTAAATAACTTTGAAACGAAAGATCTTAACAATCCAGTTGAGGATATAGATCCAATCTAAGGATGCAGACAGGATTCATCCCTGCCCTGCCTGAGCCCCCTTTCTCGCTGGCTGTTCCCCTCCCGGCACACTCGGGCCAGGGACACAGACAGCCCGGCCATGGTGAGCAGGGCTCAGCACAGACACAGGGACTGAAGGACATGTGGGAACTTGAGCTTGTCGCAGCCACCAGGACCTTGGGCCTGAGCAAGGCAGAGATCGTCCCGGAAGATGGGGTGAGAGGGGAGGAAAATCAGTTTCCAGAGAAGGGTCGATGTTGGGCTACAGGTGGTGAGGAGCAGCGTGCTGCTCAGAGTCTGCAGTCCTGCACCCGTGAGCTCTTCATGAATAATGAGTGTGAGTGTGTGTGCGTGTGTGCGAACACATGTGTGTGTGGTGTGCGTCTTTCTAAGGTCTCTCTCTCATTCTCTATAGTCATCTCAGCCAAAGGTCTTGTGGAAAGTTAATACGTAGGACACCAGACACTGTTACATATTGTTTGCTGGAAAACAAAAACAGACATCACCTACATTCCAATTCCTCATAAGAGGAAAATCTGGAAAACCAAACATTTCTTCTCATTGTTTTCCTGGATTTGTCTACACACATCTGACATTCAAGAAAGATAGTGCTCGGGGTGGCAGGTTTGCTCAATGGTTAGAACGCGGTGCTCATTACACCAAGGTCGCCGGTTCATTTCCCACATGAGCCAGTGAGCTGCGCCCTCCACAACTAGATTGAAAAAACAATGACTTGACTTGGAGCTGATGGGTCCTGGAAAAACGCACTGTTCCCCAATATTCCCCAATAAAATTTATTTTAAAAAAAAAAGAAAGAAAGATAGTGCTGGAAATAAAATCAGAATTATCTCCTCATTTATTCTCTTGTTTAGAAGACATTAATGGATGCCTAAGAGGTGCCGGTATTCCCAGGTCTCCCCCAACCCCATTCCCGGGGTCCCTTTAATAATTTTATCTGAATGTTTCCTGTTCTCTGAAATAACATATGCAACGAAATTTGCTGTGTTACCAGTTTTCAATATCTCGGCTCAAATACAAGGACATGTGAAGTTTTGAGTTCCTGTATGGTCTTAAATGTTAGAAATATAGAAAACGGTCTGATGCCTCCACCATATCCTTTGTGGGCCACAAAATATCGGAGACGTGTACACTGGCTGATTTGTCTAATCTAGGTGGTTTTTGTTTGTTTGTTTTATTGGAGAACAGTGTGTTTTCCCTGGATATCAAGTCATTGTTTGCTTTTTTTTTTTCAATCTAGTTGTGGGGGAGCGTAGCTCAGCTCCAAGCTCAAGCCATTGTTTTCAATTTAGTTGTGGAGGGCACAGCTCACTGGCCCATGTGGGAATCGAACCAGCAACCTTGTCATCAAGAGTTCGCGCTCCTATCAACTGAGCCATCTGGCTGCCCTAATCTAGGTTTTTGAAGAAAAAATTCCTACTATCTTTAATCGCAGGGGTTGTTCACTTTTTAAAAAATGTAACTATGGGGGTGGCTGGATGGCTCAGTTGGTTAGAGCACAAGCTCCCTGGCCCATGCTGGTGTTATGAGCCTTGTGCTCCCCTCAGCTGAGGCAATTGGTCGCCGGTCATTGGCCATCCGCTCACAGCAGCTCACAGCAGCTCACCGCAGCTCTCACCAGCTGCCACCCACTCACGATGGCTGCCGGCCACTCAGGTTGGCCACCAGCCACTCATGGAGGCACATGTTAGCCCATGGCAGCCCAGGTGTAGGGAGAGCCGTTGTTCACAATCTTAGCTGTAGAGGGTGAAGCTCACTGGCCCATGTGGGAATTGAACCGATGACCTCAGCGTTAGGAGCCTGGCGTTCCAACCACCTGAGCCACCGGGCTGACCCTATATTTGTCTTTCTGTGACTGGCTTTTTCTTTTTTTAATCATGTTTTCAAGGGTCTTCCATGTTGCACCCTGTTTCCGAATCTTCTTAGTGACGCACACTTATATGATTGTGCTTTGGCAATGCTTCTAAATTGTCTACCCTGGAATGTCTTAAATGTTGCATTAGGATACGGAATACATGCGAGGTAAAAATTAAACAAACCTGTCATAATTAGAAAGATTATCTCATTGTTAAACTACTGACTTTTGTTTTAAACAATTTCCTCTCCCGTGACAGGTTCATACCCATGATGTGCACGTGTCATTCAGGGATTCAGTCTTTTATACTAACAGATGTCGATTGCTTGAAAGTGCACTTTAGATTGTGTGGATAAGATGTGTGGAATAATCCTTAAAACGAATTTTCTGGACTCTATTAAAAAAGTCTTTAAAATGTTTTACTATTTGACCTATGAACAAGAGGAATTTATTTTTCTGATCACTCTTACAAGTGAAGGACGGTCTTAATAATCAGATATTTTCTAAGCTAAGGGTTAGGGGAGCCTTTGCCCAAGCATTTTCCCCCTCTAGGTCTTTTTCATTTATCACTCACTAAAGATTCCAGAAAGTGAAGAGACAGAGCAGCACTGAACCTTGGATGGCTTTCTTGGTGTCACAGTATCGTTCACACTCACCAACAATGAAAGTCAGGGAAATAAAACATGGTCGACACTTGCTCTGGCATAATTAGTGACAAACTTAGAGGCTGCTTGTCTCTGTCCAGTGGATTCAAAACACTTAAAGAAGAAATCGAACTTACCAGCATCAGTTGGACGTTGTCTGGAGTTTCATCATCCTGGTCAAGAAAACATTGCTTCATTTCCATTAGGGAGTTTGCGGTGGGTTCACCATCTATGAATTCTTGAAAATCCTCGAGGTATTGATCAATGTCCACTTCAGGAGAGATTGTATCATCTATCAGTTCCTCAAGGAGCGGGCAGCCAGAACCTGGGATGAAAGCATGCAAAAGTGGGCTCACTTACAGAGGTATGAATTCCTTTATGGGCACAGCTAGGGTGTTTGTCATCTTACATCCCAGGAGAGACGTACATTCAGAAAGATTATGGTCAACGGTCTTGAGTTCTCACATCTAGGAGAGTAAACTCAGGATCTGGGATTTCCTTCAAACCCTGAAACATTGCCTCCTTGCACCCCCTTCCTGGCTTCCACAGCCCAGAGAAGCCAAACACATGAAAAATGAGGACCCTGGAGAAATGAGAGGCGCTGTGCTGGGCTGTGGGAAACAGGAGGCCGTCCACAGGGGCCCTGACAACACCCTGCAAAGCGAAGCCCGCCCTCCGAGTCAGTGCTCACCTGCAAAGCAGGTGATGGGGAGGGCGATCAGCATGAGGACGGTCAGCAGCTTCATGGTGCAGCAGCGGCTGTGGGCTGGTGCCTGCGGTGTGGCCACCTTGTTGGTTTATTATTAGCGTGGGCTTCATTATCTCCCCGTCCTCGTCCTCCTGTTGTTTTTCTTTTCCTTCCTCATCTTAAAGGTACAAAAAGGTTCCTATCCTGTGTCTGTTTTCCTGCTTCCTGAACACCTGGGCTGGGAGCAATACCGCATCTGCCTCTGGGAGACAGTTTCCTAGTCCACAGACACTTTTTCAGTCCAAGGCTGGAGTTGGAAAAATACTGTCTTTCCCCAAAAATAAGACCTAGCCAGACAATCAGCTCTAATGCCTCTTTTGGAGCAAAAATTAATCTAAGACCCGGTATTATATTATTATATCATATCATATCATACCCGGTCTTATATTATAGTAAAATAAGACTGGGTCTTATATTAATTTTTGCTTCAAAAGATGCATTAGAGTTGATTGTCCGGCTAGGTCTTATTTTAGGGGAAACACGATATTAATGTCTCTCCTGCTTTGAAGGTTGTTTTTACAAAGAATATCTCACTTAGTTAAGTCAATTTCATCAATTTAATTATAAATGTAAAATTAAATTTTGTCCAGTTTTTCTTAGCTTACTGATTTTCTTCCACTGATTCAAAGGACGATGTGAGAAGTAGAAAAACTGACGCTTAGGGGACGCAGTGCCTAATGGCGGGCTCCTGCAGATGTGGATTTGAATCTTGGAAGCAACATCTAATCACGCGGTGCCCCCGGTGAGTTACAGGGTTGGTCATGTCGAGCTCCTTTTGCCCAATTTCTAAATGGACATAAGTGATACCATGCTGTTTTTGTGGGGATGGCAGACACTCCATGTAAAGAGCCTATCAGAACTTAAAACAGGGTCATCGGGACTGTGGAAGATTCCATCCATCCATCCACCCACCCTCCCATCCTTCCTTCTAGCCTTCCTTCCATTGTTCACGCCCACCATGATTCTCCTATGACTGGGCCCGGTGCTACATGTCACAGGTTCAGTTTAGAACAAGTTAGAGCAGGGCCTGGCCCTTGTGCAGCTTACCTCTCACCGGGGAGGCAACGAACACACCTACAGTTGACGGAGAAATCTAGGGAAACTGATGGTGTAAAGAACAACAAACAACCTGTAGGGCAGCTGTCCTGTGAAGTGGCCCAGGCAAGCATCGGAGCAGGGATGTCATGCGGGAGACCCTGCTTGCTGCGCCATTTGTAATGCAGGGCGGCCTGCGGGGTCTCAGCTCCCGCTCCCCACACAAGAACGCAGGATACAGTGAGGCCAAACAGGAACACCCACGGAGCCATAAGTAGGGGAGTCATACCACTATATTCTCTCTGGCGGCACTATACTCTCACTGGAGGCTGGATCCACACTGTCCGCAACCAGCCATCCTAACTGCAATCCGCGCTTGCCAGCCCAGCCACCATCTTCTTGCTAGACCCCATTTTTCTCTTTCTGCTAGCGTACCCACAGCAGTTATATTAGTGGCTAATGGCTCACTGGTTACAGCTGACGGCCAACTAGCCACAGCTGATGGCCATGCAATCACAGTTGATGGCCATTTACTACCTGAGCCAGCAGCTTTCTATGTGAGGCCGAGAGCCTGGAAACTACTTTCTGGGGCTCTGCTCCCACAAGGGACTTTTAAGCTTGGATGTGAAATCCCAGGGAACATCTGGGGAAGAGTGTTCTAGGTCAAGGGAACAGCAAGTACAGAGGCCCGGAGAGCACATGGCACTTGGCAAGGGAAGGGAAGTGTGCAAAGTGTGCCTCTTGGTGTCAAGAGAGGGACAGGACATCCTCACAGGATAGAAAAGCCATATGGGTTTGAGCAGGGACAACATGAAGGTAACAGGAACAAGAGAAACAAAGTTGGCATAGGTTGAAGAAAAAAGAAATGGGTGAGACAGCCTGAGAGATGAGTTAATAGTTAATTCTCTGTCTGGATTATTTGGGACTCCCTTTTTTCTGTATTCAGCTGGAGCTTAAGTTGCCAAGGACACTAATTAATTAGGAAGAAGCTAGAAATAGAGAAGAAGGTCATGTTCTTACGGGTGTCCTTTCACCCAGCTGACCATTGCTGGCCACTGCATTCCAAAGGAAAGTGAAGGACATTAGTAATGAGACGGGCGACTGTCTCCGTGAACGGGATTTCATGGGGACTCTCCCTGGTGCCTCAGTCATTACAGACCAGCCCTGTCACCTGCTGACACACTGGGCCCTTCACAGCTTCTTACTCAGGAAACAAAATCCCACCTCATGTCCATGAGCCCACAGTAAAGTGTGTGTCTCTTTACCTCCATGTTTTCTGCAAAGCACTTGAGGACCATTCTCAGGTGAATCAAATACAATAAACTGCTCACAAAGGCTCCTGTAAAAGCATCGTTTACAAAAGCAAATGGAAGAAACCAAAAGGTGAGAATGCCTGTATTGCTGGGCTGATTTTTTCCTCCTCCCAGAAGGCACTTTGACTCAGGTCCCCAAATTCAGTTCAGAAACCAGAGCAGTGAAGTAGCTTTCGGTGTCAGTGTGTGTGACATTTATTGATCACCCTCTGTGACAAACCAGACACAGTAGATTTGGGGTGGAGGTGAATTATTCACAGATTTTACCATGAACACCCTTGTCTCAGGTAGAGATAAATGTCAGGTAGAAGAATTACATTTGGCTTCTTAAGGCTCATACTAAACCTGAGGTGAACTCACACTAACATTTGCTCATTTGAGGCCTTGCCTTCCTTAATAAAAGTGGTAACGCTCAGTGAGACCCATTTTTTCTCAGCGTTTCATGCATTGACACAAAGCCTATAAAAGAGTTCTGCAAATTAGACGATCCTTGAGTTTCTATTAATTGTAAGTGAGTCGTATACATCAGCCCTACAGTATTTGTGGACAAGATACCCTACATTTCTTCTTTTTCACTCATTCTGTAAAACTAGTTCTGCCCTGCGCTCCTGGGTGTTGGCACATTAACCTCAAGCATGTGCTTTGGACGTGAACCTCTTCTTCCTTAAGATCAGGCCAAAGCCTACAAATTGGGCGGAGAGGTGCTTTCCCCGGCCACAGACTTCAGGAAAGGCTGAGGTCTTGGGGACATCTTGATGTCCGTAGTTCACGGTATCCAGGCCATTCCAAGCACAGGCGTCTCCCATGCCTGGGGCCACACTGGTGTGGAGATTTCACAGCTGTGTCCCATGTACAATAGCAATCGTCCTATGGATGTCGTGAGGCCTGAATGAGTTACAGTGAGGAATCCTCAGAACAGGGCTGGGCACAGAGTAGGTGCTCCGAACATGTCAGCTCCAGCCAGTCATTTATAACCTGAGAAAGGTGTTCTGATAAACCTTGAAGGCCTTCTGGGACCATATAGACCACTGAAAACTCTGCTTCTACTTCACGTTCTCTAAGGCCTGGAGATACCATGTTCAGACGTGAAGCAGAAGGGCTAAGTTAGGAAATAAAGCACTTTTTTGATTCATGCTTCCTGGATTCTTTTTCTGACTACTTATTTATTTATTTTTATTATTTATGTATTTATGTATTTATTTATTATTTAAGCGTGCTTTTCCAGGACCCATCAACTCCAAGTCACGTAGTTGTTTCAATCTAGTTGTGGAGGGAGCAGCTCACAGTGACCCATGAGGAGATCGAACTGGCAACCCTGTTGTTAAGAGCACCGCGCTCTAACAAACAGAACTAACCAGCCACCCAAGTGACCCACTTGAAAGAGTTTAATTGAGATAATTTACACACAACTTGTCTCTCAGACATATTCTATATACTGTTGGCCTATTAATATTCTCAACACCAGCCACCAACCTGTGTTACTTGTTTGCTACATCCAGTAAAACATGAATAGCCAACTATTGTAGAGCATTTACTCATGACGGGCACTGGTACCTGCTCTTTTAATCTTCTCAGCAACCCAATGAGTAAGGTGATGATGACATTTATTCACCAAACACAGCACTTTGGAAGGTGAAAGAGGTCACTACCTGGACGGAATGCCAGGACAGCAGCATGAACCGGGTTTCTCCTGAGCAAACTGAGATGTGTGGTCACCCTTCCCATGAGGTGGGCATCTCATTTCTCCCCAACTGCGGACAATGGGACAAGAGGTCACGTAACTTGACCAAGGGCACACAGCTCGGGGGTGGCAGAGCCAGTAAGGGGCCAGGCTTTCTGGCTCGAGAGGCCCTCTCAACACTATCGGCCTCCTCAGCCTGACCCTTGTGGACCTTCACTGTATGGTTCACATGGATCCTATGACCTTGACCTGCACAACTGCCCTGTGTGAACTCCAGGTTGATTTCTGTGCAGGCCGCACAGTTTTCAGCTCAAGGCATTTGCTTCCTGTGAAGCCCCTGCTCCACTGTCCTTGCCTCAGTCCCCCTGGGTTGACCTCCTTATGCATTGCTGACACCACATCAAAGACAGCCCGCTTCTTATGTCCTTTCTTGTCCCTGAATCTCTGGGGATCTCCTTCCCAAGACCCCATGGCTCTCCGTGTGCACGTCTCTCCTGGCAACCAGGCCCAGGCCCCTGGCTCTTTCCCCGTCTTGTGGTCCTGGAGGGCGTGACCTGTGCCCTCTGGTCTTTGTGTGACAACAGTGATAGAAGGTGCTTAACTAATGATCATGTAACTGCTTATCAGGACGGATTGTGAGTTATTACATGTTTTATTCTTGGGTCTATTCTGACAGAGAATGTCACTTGAAATTCAATGTCTAATGAAGGCAAGGCTCAAACACAACACGAAGCCTAAATCCAGGCCTCAGCGTGACATCCTGGTGGTAACACCATGTTCTTTATGTTCCTGGAGAGGACTTCGGAGTCACCACAGGGAGGGCGCAAGTGACGACAGGAGGAAGTTGGAACCCTGTCACCTGGGGCCTGGGCCACCTCAGTCTGTCTGTTCCTGAGAAGTAAACATTAGCTAAATCCAGTCTAACCCAGGTCCATCTAATGACTTGGACAGGGAGCCGGATTTGGAAGCCGAGCCTGGGTCAGGAGTCACTTCCAGCTAATTCTCCATGGTTTCTTCACCAAAACCCTGAACTTTACATGTCTTACATTTTTACAAAACGTGGTTAAATATTTGATCCCTACACACATGTGACACCTCACATGGTTTATTATTTATCTACTCAGTTACTAAGTTCCCCTCCACTTCCTGCCCACATTTTCTAGCTAACCGTTGCCTTCAGTATATGAAAGTCTGGCCACTAGGACCATTACAGTTGACAATATGGAGAAACTGATATAAATGATTTCACTGCTAGAACCATGATTCTCGTATGCAGCTCCTTCCTGCAGGTTCTTTCTGAAAGGAAAACCTTTTTTTTTTTAGGCTAATGACCAAAAAGTCACAAAAAAGTGTTTTGATGTAGGAATGAGTGGGTTATTCAATTTCCTGTTCTTCACTTCGGGGAAATGTTCTAGTTGTTTTTCTTTGGTGACTTTCTTCCCACCACAGTGTGTCTCAGTCTAGAAGCCAGTTAGACGGACGTCCTACATGGAAGCTTTGCGGACTTTTCTTTTCTTTCATATTGGTGTTCTTTACCCTTTCCACTGCGCATAAATCATTTTGTTACATGTATTATTTGTCTTCCAACTCCTTTATTATTTTTCCAGTTGTCATAATTTTAATTTTTCTAGAGCTGCTTGTACTTTGAATCTTTATTAACCATGAGGAGAGTAACAGGTCTTAGTAACCTGAGCTTTCTGCAGACCCATGAAAAGTCCCACAAGAGAACGAGCCTGGCCTCAGAGAACCTAGACCAGCCCCAAAAGAGTATGAGTCCATTTAGAACTTTCTTGTCTCTTCATTTCTCCCCATTTTTAAGCCCTAAATCTGTCAGAAAATATGATTATGAGGTGGGATAGAAAAAGGGAAATAAGGAGAGCGGAGAAGCAGTAGTCTTAATTGTCAACCATTGGGAGTTGGAGACACCGATAATAGTAGGTAACTGTTATCTTCTATTTGCTCAATCACAGTTTGAATAAATATCCCTATTATAATTGGAGAATGGGCTTCGGACTCAGAATAAGTCCTCGTGCTTGACACATTCAGAAACACATGACGTGTAGTATTTCCGGGTCACAGGCGTAAGATCGGACTCACATTTGTTTTAGGAGGGTCACCGTGATGTCCATGAGTAGGGGGTGCTGCGGGAAGGGTATCAAGACCCCAGGAGACCACTTGGGAGACTTTAGCACCCGCCAGGCAGGACTAGGAATGGGCCGTGATGATGGCTGTGTGGGGGGAAAGGACAGGAGCTGAGTGTGGCTCTGGAAGTGGACGGGGCAGCACTTAGCCGACTCTTAGATGTCAGGAAGGAGATGAGCTGCAATAGGGTCATAATAGTCCCCAAAAGATATCCACATCTGAAACCTGGAACTTGTCATTTATCTTTCAGGGCAGAGAAAGACTTTGCAAAGGTGATAAAGTTACAGATTTTGAGTCAGGACAATATTCCTGAATGTTCTGGTGTCCTCCAAATGCCATCTCATATATTTTACACGAAGGAGGCATGGGGAGACTTGCACACACAGAAAGAGGAACGCAAGGTCACATGGGGCACTGATTATAGTGATGTGGGCACAACACAAGGCATGTCAGCAGCCTTCCAAGCTGGAAGCACCATGAACAGATTTTCATCCTGAGTCTCCAGAGCCAGCGCTGCCCTCCTGACACTGTGTGTTTGGCAGACTCTGACTGATTTTAGCCTTTTGTCCTCCCCACTTTGAGAAAATAAGGTTAGTCACCTAGTGTGTGACGGTGTGTTACAGCCGACCCTGGAAATCAGTCCGGGGGCCTAAGATGTATCCAAGTTTTCTGAGTCGCCTCCATTAGCCTGAATGGGGGCCGTGGTGGAGGCATCAGGAGGGGGTAGACACTGTGTGGATTTCACAGTTCCCTCGGAAATAAGTGCGGATTGCTTGAGTGGCGTTGTCCAGACGGCAGCTGGAAGCTTGTTTGTGCATCTTTAGGGACATGAGGGGTGAAGCAGTGGCCGCGCAGTGCAGGCCGTGAAGAGCAATGTGAGTGTGCAGAGCGACATGAGCTCGCTGGAGGCTGAACCCTGAATTCACTACAAACTGAGAAAGGACAGAAAACAAGTGATACGGGACCATACTAGGACTGAAGCACAGTGAAGGGGTGAGGACCAGGCAGGTTGTTTGTGGTTATGATGAGGATGGAATAGCAGTGACGCTGCTGGCTGGGAACCATGTGACCGGCCAGACAGTGAGGCTGCGGGTATCCCTCAGGTCAGGCCCAGGAGCAGGAACCTTGTGGTTGCTTTCTACCCCTAACAGTCCTTTTCACTCATGGCCCTGCGACTGGGAACTCTGTAAAGTAATGCAGGATGGTCCTGAGCCAATATTGCCTCTTGTGGTCCCTGCACCTCAGGCCTCCATGGGAACCCGGACGCTGGGTCCTGAAATGTACTAGTGACAGCACCCAACGGCCACTTCATGGTGAACCCACCCCATCCACCAGAGACTATTGGATGATAAAAAGACACGCAGAGAAGTGCAGGGCGAGTGATTTATTGAAGCAAGATGTTGAAACCTTTACATTTTCTGGGAAGATCAGGTCACCATGGAACGTCAGAGGTCCTTGTGTGTGAGATTCTTTTCAATCTAGGAGTCACATGTGGATGCTACATTTTTCTGAAATACAAGAAGATAGTACAGGGATGTCAGTCATGCTGCTCCCGGACATGATACATTTGCACAGGCTGTTGCTCAAAACCAGGATGTGGAAGATATATTTCAACCAGCAAAGGCATTGGAGGGCCCCAGGCAGGACAGCAGTGCGAGCGGTGAACTAGACGAACTGGTCCAGTTATAACAAACCATGCGGGTCAGGAAAGAGCCATGTCCACAGCCCGGCAAAGGGACCCCGAGGGACCCAAGACTGGGACCCAGGATTCTAATGGACGGAGGAGCAGGGTGAAGAGCAGCTCAGGATTTGCTTTCTCTGAGCCTGAGGTCCCAGGACTGTACTTTTTCACTCCGAGGTGGACATGGGGTTGAGAGACCCGGACAAGGGCGGGAGGGGCCTGGGAAGTTCTGCTTTCAGCTTTCCAGCCTGGAGGTGTGGAAATTCACCCTGAGGGCACATGCACCTCTCTGCTCTGAGCACCCAGCTATCAGGGAAATTTGCACAAACCTGACTGAATTCCAGCAACTGTTGGGCTGAGAGACACCTTTAAATATGTGATTTCTTCATAAAGACATGATTTAAGTATTTCAGCTTCACATGAGGCTGCAGGAGACATTAACAGGGAGTGGCTCTACCCACTGGCCATGAGAGGTCCTCACATATAAACCAATATCTATGGGTTTTTTTAAGAACTCATCACTGCACTATTCTACAAGCATAAACTTCTAAACAAATGTCCACCAATAGGGAAAAGGGTAGATATACTAGGGCACATGTATATGATGACTTGTTACAGTGAAGTCAACAATCTTCTCAGTTGTATGTATTCTAAGCTGAGCCGTTTTGTTTTGTTTAAATAAAGATCCTTTTAACTGTAAAGTTTCATTAAAAGACAGGCAAAAAGCTGACATCGGTGCCTGGGGCACTGCCAACCAATTCCGGAGGAATCTGAAGGTCTGGGGCCCATTGGCTCAGGCCTGCCTCCTCCTCCCATTTTATAGAGGCAGCTCTAAGGACCTGGGAGGAAGAAGGTGCCCCAGAAAAGCTAGAACTGAAAACTGACCCTGCCAACTTCTCTTTGAGCCAGGGTGGCCTTGAATCAAACACATTCATGGAACCCAGTGTTTCAGAACTCCTGCAGAGAGGAAGTAAAAGGTTTAAATGAGTCCTGGGGTGAATTCCAGCCTAGACCCCCAGCTCTTTCAATCTCAGTCACCTTGTTTATGAAACGGGGTTTAACATACCCGTCTGCAAGGTGTCTAATAGTCTACACAACGACCAGACTGCATTAAGGAAATCCCATGAGTCCATCTTCCATGAGCGCCTCACCCCCACATCCTGTGTCATTAGAAAGTGGTAAAGTGAAAAAATTCTGTTTCCAGTTCTCCCTTTGCCTCTAATACATGTGGGATCTTAGGGTCCTTTCTCTCTAGTTTAAGCACTGTATGTCATAAATTATTTTATAATATGTTACTTGACATTAACCTGGAGAGCTGTTATAGATGATTTTTCTTAAAACAAAGACTGACTCAGTAAACTCTATTTGAGCGGCTATGTGTCAAACATTGTGTCCGCTGGGTCCGGATAAATTACCTAATTTCACAGAAGGCCAGATACTACAAAAATGGCTTTGATCTTTAATGGCTGAGGGAAGGCTGCACAGGGGCTGAGCACAACCAATATTGTTTCTTACACTTGCTGACTAAAAGAGCCAGTCCTTTGTCTGACTATTATGTCCCTTTGTCTAAGCAGATCAGAATCTGAACTCACATCTCAGGTTATTCCAATGGTTATTAGCAGTTATGTCACGTGTAAATATGGTCTGATTGAAATTGGCATTAGGGTCTCAAGCTGATTTCTCTTTGTTCCCTTCGTAAATCTAGTCACAACAATTCAGCGTATTCACAAGTCTCAACCTGGAATTAAGCATGTGATTCATTTCCTGGATAAGGCAAGTTAGGATCAACGGAGGCCAGAGGCAAAGGGTTTGTCCAATTGCCCCTCCACCCCCACCCCCTAAGCACAGAAATGATTTGTTTACAATCTGCTTCACCATTTTCGTAGGACAGGGACATGAGAGGGCAACGGGACATTTGTCTACTGGCCTATATGCTTGTGAACCTGTATTTTTTCAGGTTGAAACCATCAGTTAGTTCAACAAATTTATTGATTCCACACAGAACCCCAAGCTAGAGTACGCTAGCTGTGTATCACGTAGAACTAAACAGAATCTAAACAAGTTAGGGAGGTCATCAAAACACATGACACTGGCATAAGAACACTTGCAAAGCAAAGAAACGTCACACAAACTGCTTAAATGTTGCGTATCAGAAAGCGGAGAAATTTGCCACTGTCCTACTGACCTATAATCCGTTTTGTTCGTCTTCCTTAGTGAACTTAAGCTAAGCATGATCCATATGGTATTAGATTCCGTATTTGTAGTGCTTGTAGAAATAACTGACAGAGCAGACACTCCACAAATGTTGAATGAAACACTTAGGGTTTTAGGTAGTGGGGGGGGGGGTTAATCAAAGAATCATCCTGCCAGTGGCATGTTTTTAAAAAATAAACTTTTTTTTATCATTGTAAAAGTAATACTGTACGTGTTCATTATATACAGTTCAGAAAGTATTAGAGTATAAATTATCTTGCTCCACTCATCCAGAAATAATCACTATTATCATTTCCTTCCAGTTTTTTCCTACAGTGTGATGATCTCGGCTATTAAAATTTCATCACATTATTTTTAATGTCTGCATAATATTCCACTGATGCGCCGATTGTTGCTTTTTTTGCTATCATCAATATTGCTTCAATGAATATTTTGTTTCTAAATATTTTTCCAAAAGGATTTCCTTAGACTATCTCCCAAAACATGGAATTATTGGGGACATTTTAAGTTTCTAAATAAAGTTGCCAAACTATTTTTCCAGAAAAGTTGATCAATTTGCATTCTCATTAGAAGTATAAGTGAGCTTCTATCCCACAGCATCTTCACTATAGGAATAATGGTTTAAGCAAGGTCTTTTTTTCCTTTAATGAGATTAAGCAACTTTACAGAAAAGTAAATTTAAGAATGTTAAACCATGAAATGTTCTCATCATGGCAGACTTTCTTCTGTTATTTAATACCCATGGGTTTCTTACATAATTATAATCACCAAGTCCGTACTACTTTGGGGTTCTACTTTTTTTTCACTGCAAAGTATTTCCTATCTATCAATGTAATTCAATTCACATCCTGGTCACTTTTAATCACTCTGTAATTCCTTACTGTTCTAATATAGCCCAGTGAGCCTGACAATTTTCTTATTGTCATTTCCAGTATTTGCTATTAAATTTGCTATAAACATCTTTGCACAGTCTACCATCCCCCACTTTCCCAAGAATGAAATTACTTGATTGAAGAATACAGATCATTTTATAACTCTTGTTACACACTGTCGAGTTGCTAGGCAAGGTTTTTTTTAATGGAAAATTGGCTGTACAGAGGGATAGCTGCACGGACCATCCTTCCTGAGCAAGGTGCAGCAGCCTGCCATCTTAACTGGAAGCCAGGTCACCTGAGCTTCCCCACGTGGACTTGCAAAGTCTTTTCCCCATTCTGAACCTCAACCTTCTTATCTATAAAATGAGGGGTTTGAATTGAGTGGATTAAGGTCTTTGTCTACCAGAAATCTAGCCATATTTCTCCCAATCCATTCTGTATCATCCTCACTCAGACTATATACAGCTCAGTGCATATATAGTCTGTTAAGCTCTGCTTCCTTTCCCTTGTCTGTAGAGTCCCATCAAAGTGCCCAAATACTAGTATAATCAGAGGGGACACAGTAGAGCCAAGGAGTTCAGAGCACCGGCCAGTTCCAATCAGCCCCGCCACTTACTAGCTGTGTGACAAAATATGTAACCTCTCAGTGGCTGTTTCTCCATCTGTAAGTGAGGTTAACACTAGTTTCTACCTCATAGGGTTGCTATGAGAATTAAATGAGTTAATGTTTGCACAACACTACGAACAATTGCCTAGCACGCAGTAAGTGCTTTATAAAGTGTTGAAAAAATAAAATTTAGCACGTAAACTCTGGGTCTCTTCATACTGCAACAGCACCTTTACTCGGGCCTCAGCCTCTGGGCGCTTTCTCACTCCTTCCTGAAGCCTAGAAGTCAGAATCCCAAATCTCTCTATTTAAAGGCTTTTTACAGCTCCTACCTAGGTGCCTCCAGAGTGGAGTAGATCCCTCAGCTTGAAGACCCAGGCTCTTCACACAGGAGCGCCTACAAGTCTGCGCCGCTTCCTTTTATTTAAGGATCCCAGTTAATTTGGAAACAGAACAAAAATAAAACCAACAAAAAAAGGCAAACAGGGTTAGAAAAATTGAGGGGCATGTTTAACGTTTTACTGAGCAAAGTAGAGCATTAACACCCCCGCGCACACACACACACACACCCGGTAAACCACAATCATGCAGTTCACAAGGTAATTGCCAAGAATTCTCGGTGTTAACTTGAGGCCACACAACAGGTGGAGCAGCGTGCCGAGGAGGTTTCTCAGCTGCATCCCTGGAGGGTCAGCGTCCGGACACTGGCGAGGGTTTTCACAGCCTAAAGCTGAGGCCCCTGGGACCGCCTCACCCACTGGGTCAGCCTCAACCCAGGGACAACCTCGGCCGCAGGAACAGCCCTCCCCACCCCCCTTGCCTCCACTGGCAATCCCGCCAGCCGGCCCGCCTCCCTCGCCGCCCCGCCCCCGCCTGAGCCAACTCCTCCCCCAGAGCCCGGGGCCGCTCACGCATTCGGGGCCGCAGCCCGCCGCGAGCCCGGCCCTGCACCCAGGAACCTCCACGGGAACCGTTATCCCACGCGCGGTGCCCGCTGGGAGCGAAAGCCGCGACTAGGGCAGTGGGATCCAGCAGCGACACTGGTAAGGAGTCCGACGGGGCGCGCGTCCGCGGCAGCCCCAGGCCTGCTACAACCGGCTCGCACCAGTAGGCGGGGGCTCGTTCCGCGCCACGCGATTCGACCAATGCGAGCGCGCGCGGCGGGGCGGGGCGGTCGGGCCGCGGGTGCTGAAAATCCGGCGCGTGGTGCCGGGTTCCCGGCGCGCGCCAGCGGACCCTCTCCGGGAGCACGCGAGGCCCGCGCGCGCTATCCGCAGGCCCCGAGCGCGCGCCTGACAGCCCTTTCCCCTGCGGGCGCGCGGCGTCGCCAGGTCTCAATGGCCCCCGAGACCCCGGCCCACGGTCCGACCCCGCGCTACTTCACCTGGGATGAGGTGGCGCAACGCTCCGGGCGCGACAAAGAGCGGTGGCTGGTGATCGAGCGGAAGGTGTACAACATCAGCGAGTTCAGCCGCCGGCATCCCGGGGGCTCCCGGGTCATCAGCCACTACGCGGGACAGGATGCCACGGTGAGCACTGCCTGACCGGGGCACGGGAGGAGGCGGGGCCGGGCGGCGGGGGTCGGAGGCTTAGTGAGCGAGACAGGAAGTTGGGCTCCCACAGCCGAACACCAACTGTAATAATTCAGGAGAAAGCCGAGAGGCGCCCGAGCATACCTGTTGACCAGTGACTGGGTGTGCTGTGGACACGGGGTGCAAGGGCAGGAGAGGCTGTGAAAACTAGAGTCGGGGCAGTGGAGATGGAGGCCAGCAACGTGCACACCAAACAAAGAGCCATACGGTCCGTGGGTGCGTTCCTTCTGTGGCCGCGAGTTTGCGGTCTCCAGGCGTGGGCAGGCCCAGAGCAGAGCTGGAGGGAGGAGCGCGAGGATGCAGGCCACCAGGACGGCAGGTGCTGCCGCGGCCGAGGAAGGAGGGGTCGGTGGCTGGGAGGGGAGCGCAGCCGCGTCTGGACAGAGCATGCTGGCTACCCTCGTGAGCGTGGGAGTGAATCACTGTCTGGCAAAGGGCTGAGGCGGGAAGCCACCTGGTTCCCGCTGCCTTGGGAACCCCTGCACAGAGTGCAGGCGGGAGGGGACCGCTCGGGCCAGAGAGGGCCAGCGGCTGCTGGTGCATAGGCATTCATGAGAGTGACGTGCTGAAGCTGGGTGGCCTGCATCAACATACACTTGGCGAGGACCCCGAATGACCCACGAATCCTGTGGGGAGATCACTCAGCCGCAGGCCAGCGGGGTGTCCAGCTGTTGGCCGCAGCAGACATCTAGCTGTTTGCATTCCCGGTTGTAGGACCGGTGCTGGGTCGCAAGCCTACTTCCTCGGGCCTCACTGCTGGGTCAGGGCGTGCCCGAGCCCGGGTCCTACTGCTCCCCTTTCTAAACCACCGGTTCTCGGAGATAAGGCACCTGGCGCCTCCCTGCTGGGTTGGAGGGCTGGGGGTGGGGTGGTCACCGTTTGGGACCCAAAGGTTGGAGCGTTCTCTTCGCCACGCCCCCTACCTCAACATCCTTTCCCCAACCTGCGCCCTGCGATGTGACCCCCTTAAGCTGTCCCCACCCTCCATCCTTGCCATCCCGGAGCGAGGGTGAGGGTTCCCGTTATGTCGCAGCGGAGCACAGGCGCTTCAGGGTGAGGGCTCGCCCTTCCCTCTGACGCGGCCAGCCTGGAGGACGAGGCCAGAACCTGCGCTTGTCACCCGAGTGACCGCTGGGGAGGCCAGACGGCGGCCAAAGGCCTAGGCGGGGACTGGCGCATGCGTAGACGGAGCAGGCAGTAACACCAAGGTTTCTTGCAGTGTGATTTGGGGCCGGGGCCTGCAGCGGCGGGGACAGCGATTGGTCCGGCTGTGTGGTGCCACCGGCCGCCGGCTCCGCCCCGGCTCCCGCCTCGCCTGCAGCTTCTCCGTAGGGCCTGGGGCCTCCTGACCCACAGACGTGAATCTCATCACCAACGACCCCACCTCTCATAACCAAAATTAGGGGCGCCAGGGAAAGGGATGGTCAAAGTGCTAGGCGAAATATGGAAGCCTACCAAGAACAGGGGCTGAGGGAAGGGGGAGAAATGGAAAAGTTCTCCAGTTCGGATATGGGGAATCTCCCTCATCACATTTTTATGGAGAACGCTGGCTCAAAGAGAGGCTTGTTAAAAGTCCCACAGAAGAAAAGTTTCATAGCTCTACCCATCCGTTTGGTTCTCACCAATACACTTAAATTCATGTGTAAAAGCTGTTCCTAGAACCTACAGAGGAAAGGCCAGCCCAGCGAGGTCTTTTTGTGGTTCCCCCCACCCTATTTGTCCGTGTGGTGCCATTCTTACTGGACCACAGATGCTGTGTGATCCTGAGCTGTGGACACCCAGAAAAGGTCTGAGCACCCTCAAAAGACAGCTGGCTGGATGAAGGTAGTCTCTGAACTTGGGTACAAACCTTGCTGGGTCAGGAGGATGGCCTTTGCTGGGAACCCGCTAGGAGTCCAGGGGCTGGGCTGGATTCCTCACTGTTCTGCCTTCTCCCCATCCTTGCAGGATCCCTTTGTGGCATTCCACATCAACAAGGGCCTTGTGAAGAAGTACATGAACTCTCTCCTGATTGGAGAACTGTCTCCGGAGCAGCCCAGCTTTGAGCCCACTAAGAATGTGAGACTGTTTGCTGTTTGGAGATCCTGTGGTTGTTGAGGGGCAGGGGGTAGAAGGAAGTCCTACACAGGATCACAGGTGACCACAGTCAGTATTCTTGGAAATCTTGAGTCCCTGCTTCTTCTGCATAGTCATTGGGTCACAGGCCCAAGGGAGTGGAGCTTTGGGCCCCATGGTTCTCACAAGGCCACCACCACGACCATCGTCATCATCAAAATGAGACCCATCTTGAGCACTTGCTCTGTGCCTGCCAAGCATAACCTCATAAATTCACATTTGCAGACGAGAATACTGAGGCTCAGAGAGGTTACGCAATGCGGCCCCGGATCATACTGTTGGTAAATGGCAAAGCAGGGACTTGAATCAAGTCTAGCTTCCAAAGGCCGTGTGCTCTTAGGCATGATCCACAGCACCTCCTCCTGTCATCCTTCCTCGTATTGTGGTGTTTTTCCCTAGGACTGTGGGCTTCCCGCAGCTACCTCAGTGGGAGTCCTTAAGCCTAAAAGGACCCTTGTCACCAGCAGTGTGGGGTTGCATCTGGGAAGAATAACAGTTGCTCCCTCTCCACTTTCTCAGAAAGAGCTGACCGATGATTTCCGAGAGCTGCGGGCCACAGTGGAATGGATGGGGCTCATGAAGGCCAACCATGGCTTCTTCCTGCTGTGCCTGCTGCACATCCTGCTGCTGGATGTCGCTGCCTGGCTCACGCTTTGGGTCTTTGGGACATCCTTCGTGCCCTTCGTCATTTGTGCAGTGCTGCTCAGCACAGTTCAGGTGAGAGCCTCTGGCTTGTCAAGAGCACAGCCATGCTCAGCGTCCCTAGAGAAAGATCTTTGTACCCACAGGAGGCTGAGGCGCTCTGCCCTCTGAGCAGCAGAGCTGAGGACGTGGGGGAGAGTCAGTGCGGAAGGAGAACACATTGCATTGTCTGGTTTTCATCTGCTCAGTAGCCACTTGTGCACCTTCATTTCTCTCACTGCCTTTCCAGCTGCTTCTTCCAGGGTTCCCTTCTTCCTGTGGAGTTTCTCCTCTGAATCTTCACAGTTAGGTTCTGCCACAGCCCAAGTGTGCCAAGAACCAAGGTTCCTCAGGTTGCTCAGTAAAGCTTGGCTTCTTCCTCATCACAGAACTGCCGACCATTCTGAAATGCGTGGGCCCTAATGCTTGGCTGTCCACACCCATTTGCCGAGCCTTCTGCTTGCCCCTGAGTTTGTCATTCTCTGTAGGGCGGATATTCAGTCCATCATAAGTCTCGTATCTCCAGAGCTGGGGAAACCGAAGAAGAGGGAAGGGACAGTGATTTGCCCCAACTGTCATGTGAGTTAGTGGGACAGCCAGAGTTAGGACCCAGACTTTCTGACGCCTTTCCTGATGTGCTCAGTTAGGACACTGCAGCCATCACAGGCCTAGGTGGGTGACAGAGAAGCTGAACAAGTGGCTGGGGTCAGTGAGAGGGACACTGGGCTGGTGAGCTGCGCTCAGCGTTAACGTTTCTTGCCCAGGCCCAGGCCGGCTGGCTGCAGCATGACTTTGGGCACCTGTCTGTCTTCAGCACCTCTTCATGGAACCACCTGCTACATCATTTCGTGATTGGCCACCTGAAGGTCAGTGGGATAGGGAAGGGTTCTTGGAAACTCGAGTCGATAAAGGACTGCCTGGGGGGAAGGGGGACACAGCTTTCATACTCATGTCCTGCTTTCTGTAGGGGGCCCCTGCCAGTTGGTGGAACCACATGCACTTCCAGCACCACGCCAAGCCCAACTGCTTCCGCAAAGACCCAGACCTCAATATGCACCCCTTCTTCTTTGCTTTGGGGAAGATCCTTTCTGTGGAGGTGAGCAGGTCTTGGAGAACCGTAACCCGCCAGCACAGAGCACTTTGGGGGAAATGCTCACAATGCTGTCATTGTGGGGAAGACACTAGGGGCTGACTGCCCGGCTCTTTGGAAGTTGTGGCAGTAAATGGGGGGCCCAGGACAGAACCAGCTGTCCTCCCTAGTGAGTCCAAGGCAGCAAAATAGTGATTGTGTAAAGGCCCTACGTGCTGCTGAGGATCCGAGGAGGACCAGGAGATTACTGTGCAAAGCCCTGCTCATCCTTGGAGGTGATGGATGGCCCTCCTTGGGTACTTTGTTGCCACTCCTACCCCAGGCAGGTGTCCCCCTGCCCATTTTGTATTCCTCTCTCTTACACTTTGATGTCCTACTGTGTCACAGTCTTCCCCACCAAGGGCTGGACTGTCTTACTCTTCTTTGATGCCCAGTGCTGGAACATTCATTCACCAAGTAATTCTTCCCACCCACCTGATCCGTCTCACTTCCAGGGTGGTCAGTGTTGGGTTTGAGTTGTCATCTGAGGTTGTGAGCAAAAATCGTAATGCAGCTAGCTGCTAAAGGAAGGATGCCTGAGGGAGACTAGTGAGCTTTTAGTGAGCATAATGCAATAAAAGGCTTTGAATGGCTAGCAGAGTTCTTTGAAAAGTTAATGTAAAACCCTTTGTCCCAAGGCTCTAGGCTGCAATCAGAGTTCTGCCAGGTTCCCCTCCACCATTTTATGACATTTCAGCCTGCCAAGAAGTAAACTGTCATTGAACACAGTTCAGTTCCAGGCAGGAGTTCAAGGTGGCCTAGCCCTCCCCTCCCCTCCCCTCCGGCCATGAGAAGAACTCTGTGGAAAGGCTTTGGCAGCACTGGCTCTCCTGGCACCAGGAGCCCCCTAGCTTGAAGCTTGTGTCTCACCTGTCTATAATGTCCTAATTTTCCCACCTCCTAAACGGGCTCATTGGGTTTCCCACATGGCCAGCATTGCGATGGTCAACAGTATGGATGAGGGACCAGCCCTGGCTTCCTGGCTCTGGTGGCTGCTTTGCGGGGAGTGGGGGTTATTTATCAGGCGGAACGTGGGGCTCTTGGTAGCACTTTTGTTGTCACTGTAGAAGGTTAAAAAAAAGGTAGGACTCTATAAGTGGAAGAGAACCTTCTCACACTACTGCCTTTATTGCTTCTTGGCACTGGGGTTTTCAGAAATTCCTATCTGTAGATACTGAAAATAGAGAATGATCTGGAACCAAAATAGCCTTTTTTTTTTTTTTGGCCTTGTTATGAGGTTGAAGGTAGGCTGCCTGTTAGTATGTTTGTAAATGCCTAGGCTACCGGCTGCTTGGTGCTTGGTTCACTCTATGCGGACCGTTTAGCTGGCCATTGGTCCCTGGGCTGATCCAGTGGCATCCACCTTGGTGCCTCTGGAGGACAAGAGGTGCAGGGGACACTTGACCCTAAATATAACCCCCTGGCTTCCGACAGTCAAATAACAGTGGGGCGGTTATTAGGATTGTGATGGCATGTGATTGCCATTCAAGGAGGCAGGAGTGGACAGGGCTCCCTTCCAAACAGTTCCAAAGTAGGAGGCCCGTATCTGCCCACCCAGCCAGCAAATACGACAGATGCTCCTCTTCTGGTTTCTCCCTCTGTTACTGTAGCTTGGGGTGAGATGAAGTTTCCCACGTCAGCAAGCCTTGTTCACACTGCCTCTGGAAATACCCCAAATTCACTGACTTCTCCAGCTCCACTGCTTCCCCTTCCCGGGTCTGGGCCATCTGGGGTCTAGTTTATTGCTCCAGCCTCCTCATTGGTCTGCCTGCCTGCGACTGTACCTTCCCCTTATAGTTCATTCTTCCCACTGCCAGCCAGAGTCTTTTAAAGCACAAAGCAGATCTTGCCACACCCATTGAAAGCCCTCTAATGGCTTCCCATCACCACTGGGATAAAATCCAAACTCTTTACCATGGCCTTAATTACAGGGACGCTCGAAGGTCTGACATGATTTGGCCATCCCTAGTTTTCTGGTCTTCTCAACTATTCTCCCGTTGCTCACTGTTCCCCAATCACACTGACCTCATGTCTGTGCCTTGAATATCCCAAGCTTTTGTACTGGCTGTTCCCTCTGCTTTAAATGCTCTTCCCCTGAATCTTTACGTTGCTAGTCCCTTCTCATCATTCAGTCTTCACGTTAGATGTCAGCACCTCAGGGAAGCCATTTCTGACCACCCTCGCCAAAACGCTGCCTCCCTCACGTTGTCATATTTTCCTGGTTTTAATCTGTAACTACCTTGAGCCCTGTTGACAGATTTATCACCAGCTTCCTCTCCTCAGATTATAAATTCCATCAGGGTAAGAATTTCTTATTGTTCACCTCTGTATCCTCAGCACCTAGGACAGTGCCAGGCACATGTAGGTGCTCAGTAAATACCTGTTGAAAGAAACAGTTAATACAGAAAGAATGCTTCGTTTAGCAGAATTATCTTGCAAGGAATGACCTTTCAATAAATGACCTGTCAAAACAGTGGGTAGATGCATGAAAGAATGAGCAGGCTTTTTGCTCTAGGTAGGTTTCCTTCTGTGCCCTGTGCTTCTCTGGTTACCAGAACTAATTTGGGCAAGAGGAGCAGAAAGAGCCATCAGGTGAGACGGCAGAGCTTTGCTGTGGTTTCTGTGTGCTCACACTAGGCTGACTGGTCGACCTGGTGGCCCCAGCTTGTCTCTTCAGCAGCGAGGCTTACAAAATAACCAGCACCTACTAGGAAAAGCCAGAATCTTCAGATTGCCAAGTTGTTCTTAGTATCCTGTTTAAAATATTTGCCAAACTTTGCTTAGCTTTCAAGGAGTTTTATAAAGCTCATGTTGAAGTTAAGAGACCAAAAGATTTTAATGGGGAAGATCGGGGGCTAGATATACAGGGAATACTGACGTGTGTTGGGGTAAAAATGGATGTCCATGTAGACTGGTGTCAAAAAAGTATCAGATGGGAAAAAGGAGGGGGAGAAGGTGGAGGGGCCCGGACAAGTTATGACAAAGGATTTTGGATAAACGTGAGGCATCTGAGGACTTGAAGACATCACTGTGTCCGTGCCTCATGTGGGCATGGGCCATTGAGCTGCATGCCGTGGTGTGGCACGCTTAGCAGATCGAAGCCCGGGCTTCATGTGCCAGGTGCTGGAGTTAAGGCTGGGCCTGTTGGCACCTTCCAATAACAAGCTGATGGTCCCTAGGATAGGCCGGAACTCCTGAGCAGGGAACAGCCAAGGGCAGAGGAGGAGGGGAATGGGTGCCCGGTCTGTGGGTGCTGATTTTTGTTTGCTTTTCTTCACAGCTTGGGAAACAGAAGAAAAAGTACATGCCATACAACCACCAGCACAAATACTTCTTCTTGAGTGAGTGTCCCATCCAACACAGGGGGACTCCCTTGGGATTGGGGCTGAAGGGAATGAGGAGGAAATGACTCTAAGGGATTATGGCATTTTATGTAAAGGCGGGAAGAAGTACTCCACTCCCAACAGGTTACTCCCTGCATGGGAGCAGTCTACCATTTCAACTAAGCAAAGTCAACAGGTTAATGTTTGGTCAAAGGTCATTTGTATTGGAAACAAACTAGTTCCTCCAGTCCCACCCTGGCTTCCAGAAGAGAGCTGAGTGGTAGTGTGGGGCCATCCCAGTGAAGACTTAAACCTCACCTTAAAACTCACCGTCAAACAGAGACCTGGGTCAAGGTGACCCAGTGGGGTGCAGTCCCTCCCCCAGAGAGACAGAGGTAGATATATAGCTATGGGAGGATTGGACCCAGACGGATTGTAGGAGCTGTTGGAAAAAGGAGAAAACATTTCTGAAGTTGTCTTAAGCTCTTTCTGAAGACTGCTGTATGTTCCCTGCTTTAAAAATCTGTTCCATAATGCTTAAAATTGAAGTTTTAAAACTCCTTTAAAAATTCACAGGCCGGCCAGGTGGCTCAGGCTGTTAGAGCTCCGTGCTCCTAACTCCAAAGGCTGCCGGTTCGATTCCCACATGGGCCAGTGAGCTCTCAACCACAAGGTTGCCAGTTCAATTCCTCGAGTCCCGCAAGGGATGGTGGGCAGCGCCCCCTGCAACTAAGATTGAACACGGCACCTTGAGTTGAGCTGCCGCTGAGCTCCCGGATGGCTCAGTTGGTTGGAGCGCGTCCTCTCAACCACAAGGTTGCCGGTTCGACCCCCGCAAGGGATGGTGGGCTGCGCCCCCTGCAACTAGCAAGGGCAACTGGACATGGAGCAGAGCTTCGCCCTCCACAACTAAGATTGAAAGGGCAACAACTTGACTTGGAAAAAAGTCCTGGAAGTACACACTGTTCCCCAAAAAGTCCTGTTCCCCTTCCTCAATAAAACCTTAAAAAAAAAAAAAAAACTTTAAAAATTCAAACTTTTAAAGGAAAGGAGGGGATGATTCCATTGATCCCATTTTAGTTCAAAGGAATTTATCCTAACTGCCTTTTACCAACCATCCCTGCAGTAGAAAGGGTGATGGGGTAGAAGCTGGAACAGAAACGTCCAGAAGAATGTTAGAGTGCATGTCATCTCAGGCTAGAAGAGCCATGGGTCAGCATTAAAATGTGGGGGTTATAGGTAGCATCAGGGCCATGCAGGGAAGGGGTACAGAAAAGGAAACGGAATAGCACATAGGACGGGATCCACTTCCTCAATTCCCAGTGTTGAGAGACGCCACTCAGCCCCTTCCTAGAGGTGAGCTCTGGGGCTTTGGGTTGGATGGCACAAGCTCATTTTCCTAGTCCAAGGAAGTAAGCTTTCAGCCCATGAAGGAGCAGCAGGGTCCCCGCGCCCCCCCCCCCCCCAACTCTCTCTCTCTCTCCGCTGCTCCTGTCCTTTTACGTGGGTGGTGGAGCAGCCAGGATCACAGGACAGATGCTGCAAGGACAGGTGTAAGATTCAGTAGGAAGGCCCCGGGCAGGGGCAGGGCTGTTGCCAGGGCAACTCGAGGAGTATTAGCAGTGCCCTTTTAAAGGCATGGGAGCAGAGCAAGTTTCAGTCGTGGAACTTGAATTTCCCCAGCTGCCCTCTTCCACTGGAAAAGAATGCCACTCCCACCCCTCCCCCTCCTGCCATCCTCTTGGGATTTTGCCTTCTTCAGACTTGCATTCATGCCAACCTTTAGTGCCTGCCAGTTGCAATGGATTAAGGAGTGCCAAGGCAGCTGGAGGGGCAGGAGGAGATGGCAGAGATGCCGGAGGCCATCCCTCCAGCACTAACCAACCCTTTAGTAACCATCATGCTACTCTCACCTCCTCCCTGTCTCCGTTTCCTCCCCAGTTGGGCCCCCAGCCTTGCTGCCTCTCTACTTCCAGTGGTATATTTTCTACTTTGTTATCCGGCGAAAGAAGTGGGTGGTGAGTATCCATGGCCCAAGAGGCCCACATCCTTTGTCTCCATTACCCTGAGGGAGGGGAAAGGGGTTCGCCAGGGGAAACCCCACTGATTTACTCCAGGCCTAATTTAGAGCAGAGTAGTAGAACCAGGTAGAGACCTGCCTTATCTCCAGGTGGGGTGATTTGAGCTCAGCAGCAACCTGACGGCCCATGCCCTGTTTCATTCGGCAGTGTCTCCTGAGGTTCTTGCGCTGGGCATAAAGCCAGGGCCAGGTTGGGGAGTGTGGCAGAGGAAGGGACGGCACCTGCTCTCAGGACACTTGTGATGAAGCAGGGTGTAGCTGACACCAGAGAAGAGTTACAGGCCAAAGGTTCTGGATTCCAAAAGGGGCCACTACACCCAGCTGATGAGAGACGTCAGAAAAGCCTTTGTGAAGTCACTTTTCTAGCTGGTCTGGGAGGCCAGGCAGAGGTGGGGTGGAGGGAGGATGGACTCTGAGCAGAGAAGCTGGGAAGTGGGGGGTTTGTCCACTGGACATTTTGTGGGCGACTCAAGTGTCAGGAGAGGAGTGTGATGCAGAAGCGACTGGCAGTTTGGTCAGGGTACTCACTGCATGCACTGCGCCATGGTGCTGGGAGCTTCATCTGGCAGCAGGAGGGAGGGATGAAGGATTTGTATGGGTTGGGAGGGGCTGCAGGCAGGGAGAGCCTGTGAAGGAAACGGGCACGGAGGGCTGGTGGTCCCACTAGGAACTGAAGGACGGAGCAGTGGCACTAGGTATTTGAGGACTGGGCCACTGAGAGGAGACGCTGCCAGGAGGAGAGGTGACGTGTTCCAGTCTGGGTGTGAGAATAGCCACACCGTACAAAGAAATAGTGACGTGAGAGGAAGAGGACGAGGCAGGTGCCTTGTGTGTCAGTGTCCTCTGCCGCTCACTGCAGGACCTGGCCTGGATGATCTCCTTCTACGTCCGCGTCTTCCTCACGTACGTGCCGCTGCTGGGAATGAAGGGCTTCCTGGGCCTTCTCTTCGTGGTCAGGTACTTGATGGGGGAGCAGGGATTGGCAAAGAAAAGGAGGTGTTTGGGAGTAAGCAGTCTGGCCTGGGGGCTGTGCTGGGGTTCAGGTAGCAGAGGGCGTTTCAGCTGTTGGCTTGGGGCGGTGGCCAGGCTGCAGCAGTTATGTGAGGGCGACAGAACTCCAGACTCTGCTTGTACTCTCTCTGTCTGCCATTCCCCCCAGGTTCTTGGAAAGCAACTGGTTTGTGTGGGTGACACAGATGAACCACATCCCCATGCACATAGACTACGATCAGAACGTGGACTGGGTCTCCACTCAGGTAAGGGATCGTCACCTGACACAGCTACGAGCGGGGTGGGTAGGCAGAGACGCAGGGCAGGGACAACTGAAGCCCCCAGCAGCGTGGCCTCATAGCTTGAAGTTTCCTGCCACCATGTGAAGGGAGTGACCAGGGACAGTCCCACAGCCCTTCCTCTCTAACAGCGTTACCTGGAGAGGGCTGGGCTGCCTTTCCACCTCGTTCCCAGAGCCACGCTCTCTCTCCCTGACCTTTTCCTCCAGCTCCAGGCAACGTGCAACGTCCACAAGTCCGCCTTTAATGACTGGTTCAGTGGACACCTCAACTTCCAGATTGAGCACCAGTGAGTGGGGAGACCTGGGAAGCAGGGTCTGGGGGAGGTGGTGGGCGCAGAGGAGCCACTGACTTTCCCCTGTTCTCCCTAAAGTCTCTTCCCCACAATGCCGCGACACAATTACCACAAAGTGGCTCCCTTGGTGCAGTCCCTGTGTGCCAAACACGGCATCAAGTACCAGTCCAAGCCCCTGCTCTCAGCCTTCGCCGACATTGTTCAGTGAGTATCTGAGCCTGGGAAGATGGTTGGCAGGGCAGAGCACTGGGGCTGGTGGTGAAGTGTGGGGTTGGAGCAACAGGAAGGTTTCCCCAATCTGGAATGGCGGTCACCAAGGCAAAAGCAGGGCACTCTTGGTGTCGTGGCCTGGTCAGTCCTTTGCTCAGTGCCATGGCCCAAGCTCTTTCTCAGGCAAAGGGGAGGGGAAGCATTCCCGTGAGGGGACTCAGGCCTGGAGCTGGGCCTCCACACCTCTGTGAGCTGCTGGGTGGTGGGGCTGTGGGCTCGGTTCCGCCCCGTCTCACTGTCCCATCTTGTCCCCGCAGCTCACTGAAGGAGTCCGGGCAACTCTGGCTAGATGCCTATCTTCACCAGTAACAGCCCCCATCTGGAAGAGGAGCCTCTGGAGCCAAAGCAAAGGGGCGCTTGAGGGCAATGCCACTACAGTTCTACAATTGAGGGAGAGTGGGTCTGACGAGATAAAAACTTGGCTTAAACCCCCCTTTATCTTCTAGGCAGCTCTGACTCAAAGAGGTTGGGGGAACATGCAGGCCCCCTAGAAAAGATGGAGCTATTGAGGCAGGGATGTGTTTTGTTATTTCCTTTTTCTAGTCAGTCAGATACAGATGGTTGAGGAGCAAAGAGGGAGTCAGGAGGGTGTTAGAATAGCGAGGACCTACTAAGCCCAGAAATCAGGAAGAGATTTCGCACTAAAATTCCACCCAGGAAAGGGGTGAGCTCATCTTACCGGTCCACTTCTCAGTGCCTTTCCACCCTCACCTACAAACCTGAGGTTCACAGGCTAGAGGGAGCTAGAGCAGCTTGTCCTTGTGAGCAAGATTTAGACAGGAAGCATTAGTGTATAGAATTCTGAGGCCTGGAGCTCAGCTCACTCTAGGGCTGGGTGACATGTCTGCCTCAGGCTCCTGGAGAAGCCATTTCTCCTTTGCAAAGCACACGGGGCAGAGGTATTGGAGACACCTGGTCCTAAAGGATCCTGCCTCTACTGATTTTGGTCTCGTGTTCCATCCAAGGTACCAAGAGAGCATTAGGTCCTAGGTCTTGCTAAAAATGGCTAACGGAGAGTTATTGGCCATTAAAAATCAGTTCAGCTTTTGATGCACCTCTTCTAACCAGCACCCAAGGAACAAAACACCCTTTGGACAGGGAGCCCACTTGCTCCATAAGCAAGTGAGCAGATGGGGCAACTTAATCTTCTCCCTAGAAACAAATGGGGGCTCCTCCTGGTTTCTCTTTGCTTCCCTACCTATAATTCCAAGTTTAATACAATATCGTCAAGGAGCACAAGTGACCAAGCTGGGAGACACTGAATTAGTCATGAGGAAAACACAAGTTTCAGTCGTAAAGAATATAAGGGCGGTAAGAAATTTTCTACAACCTAGGTTATGTTATAGCATTACTTTTGAGCAGGAGCAGTGGGGTTAAATGTAATCATTTTAGTTCAAAACCAGAAAATGGGAAGATAAAAAACAGAAGTTTGTGATCATGGTTGCTGTCATTGGGCTTCTTAGACTGTCAGCTCTGTTCAAGTGTCTTTCTCTGCTGGAGACCAGGTAGAAATTTAGGATCTCTTGAGCATAGCAGTCTAATATTGAAATGTCATTTTTTAATTTCCTGGTTTTTCAGATAAAAAGTTTAACCCATCTCTAGAGAGCAAACATAGGAATGTACCCCAGGAGTCTCACCTTAACTCCAGGGCTTGTCATCAGCGTCCACCCCTCTTCCCTCCCCACACCCACGGCCTTTCAGTCGGTGAGGGGATTACTCGCCTGTTCAGCATCATCTACTGTAAGCATATTGAGCTTTGGGACACTGGGAGGACAAAGCACAGTCCTGGGAGAGTTTGCATTTAGTTCTGGGAGAACGGCAATCAGGGAGATGAGGGTCCTAGAGGCAGCACCGATGGAAAGGCTGTTTTGATTTCTTAGGAGTTTGTCAAAACAAAACGATTTAAACAGATGGGGGAGAACAGGTTGCAGAAGAGTTGAGATCGTTTCCATTTGAGAAGAACCTGGTTTAAAACAGTCGGGGTAGAAAAATGAGAAGCAGAATTGGAGAGCTCTATTTTCATTGGGTTCCTCACTCCAGAACAGATGCCCATCCTTCCCCGTCCCTCTGTCCCCTGCTACCTAAGGTTTAGGTATGGTGTCACCAGCCTGTCAGGCCTGGCTTTGGGCCAGGATGCCCGATCTGAGCAAACCAAGCGAAGCTTTATTGAGCCAAGTCCAGATCCTCAGAGCAACTCAACCACTGTGGCCTTCTCTCCTTAGCCTGGACCAGTGTGGTCTCACATGGCCAAAAACGGACATACCAGTGACAGAAGGTTCAGAGTGTTAACGTGGTAACGTGAGTGATCTCAAGTCCAATGACAGATGAGAAAACAGGCTTAGACAGGACAACTCAGATTGTGGCAGAACTAACATTTGAATTCACTGTCTAAAAACTCCAGCTTTTGTTACTTTCCTCTTCCTACCACTTACCTGGAGGCATTTTCTTTAATTAGGCCCAATATTAGTATCCTTTGTGTGCCAATTTTGTTACCACATTCCAGTGAAATAAAGTTGAAAAATAAAGTGAATTTTGACCAAATGAAGGTGATTCACTTGTAATCCAGTGCCCTGCTGCATAGTCAGCAGGACTCACTGTGTGTCTGTAAGTTACCATCCACCTCTGTGGCTCTAACTTCTGACTGAGTCCCTGCACAGCGTCCCCTTTGTGTAAGCAAGCCCCTCGGGCAGAGAAAGGAGCATCAGGACCTCTGGAAGATGACAACGTACGGGTGGATTATGGCAAGAAAAGTCAACCTCTTTCCATGACACCTGCATGTTCCAGTGCTAAACTGCCTACATATGCTAGCCAGGTTTTATGTGCATTGCTTCCTCCTAGCATGAGGCAATGTGCTTGCCCCTTTAAACTCATTTCTAGTCTCAGTATGGGTAGTTCCCATAAGTCTTTACCAAAATCTCTCTATAGGCACAATGCCAGAGCTGAACTACACAAAGCCATGCCTTTTTAACTTCCATCCTATTCAAATAGCAATCTTTGAGCAAGATTAGAACATGCTAAATAAAAATCTGCAAAACTGATTGTTCCTGCAGTGTGCAGTGGTTAAGCATCTAGACAAGACTAGACAACTCAACTTCAAAAAGCAAGAGGAAAACAAACCACTCCATGGATGTCTACCTCAGGGTACAAGCCCTGAACGAGAGCTACTGCACTGAGGTTATAACTCCAAAGTCTCACCATTTCTGGGACCCATCACCATTACTGCAGCCTTAGGATCAAATTGCTTGAATCAGAAAATGGAGCTCCAAGTGTGTGGCCTGGCTCAATCTGAGAAAAACTGGTTTTATTCATTAATTGCTTGAGGCAGCAATGAACAAAACTAAGATCCCTGACCTCAACATAGAACTTTCTATCTATACCAGTGGTTTCCAGAGTCTCCTAGTTATGAGGGTGATGCTGGGGAGACTTACCCATTCGTACTTCAACCAGAGGAGCTTTATATCCTGAGATTCCACATAATATTTCATTGGAAAAACAGGTTGCTTCATTGAAAATTTTGAAAACCACTGGTCTTTAGTTTTCTACTTGCTTAATCTGTCAAAACATCAAGTTAAATTGCAGACCACTTGCTTAAATGTCCTTGTTAACGTCAAATGGCAGTGATAGGAATGCTAAAAAAATTAGAAACTCAAAACAGGACAGCTCCCCACCAAGTTTTATCAGGATCATAAAACATTCAAAGTACAAAAACATACCATTTCTATGAGAAACAGCAACCTAAATTTAGTCACAAAAGGAACAAGGAAATGATTTTTGAATGGCAGCTTTCACAATTTGCAAACTGGTAAATGCGTGGATGCTATGTAGTACTTGATCTAAATTGTGAGCCTTTCTCGAAGGAGTTCCTTTCTCACACAGCAGGTGGAAAATTGGAAACACTCGATTTATTAAAACGCCTTTTCTAGCAAGATGAAGGAGGCATTTTCCTGCAAATGGCTGCAGTACCACCCAAGCTGCTTTGGCCATTCTATGGGGCATGGCGCCACCTTGTGGCCACTCTCAAACCACATTAAGAGTGTCCAATTCCAGCATGTTATCTTGGAGTTAAGAGAACATTACATTCTGCCTGAAGCCTGAGGTCCCCAAGATGTTTTCAAAGAACATGCCATTCTAGTTACTTTTATAACTTTATTGACTCTCATACCTTTCAAACAAAAACAGCACATGACAACAGCTTCTTATCCCCGTCTCAACTCAGTTGATTGCGTCAGAGGGGCCATAAGAACTTCGCCACCTTATGGCTCTGAATAACCACCGTAAAGACTCAAGTTACACAGTGAGCTCAAGTTCCTGCCACCCCAGGACACACAGCCAGGTAATCGGACCCCTGCTGCCGACTCCAGCTCTCCACCAGGTATTTCTCAGTAGCTCTTCCTATCTGTTAAGACTGGGTCTTCCTGCTGGCTGTCCCTCAGAGTAGGTCAAGGCTAAACCAGAGAAGTGCAGTCTGGTTCACCATCACCAACCATCAGATGGCCAGCCAAGAAATCGTTTCCGTATAGTCTTTGGTCTCCACCATGTATCTCCTCCCTTCTTCAAAACGTGTTGCTATCACTTTTATGTAACAATGGATTCAGTGTCCATTAAATGGAAAGGCGGTTTAAGCCTGACATGCTTTCCTGAGCTGAAAAAGAAACAACGTACCTCTGTGGCCTTCCTGCCATAAGATCAAGTAAAAAAGGGACAAGCATTACTGAGAAGGGTAGTGCTACAGAAGCAATGCGATCTCTTCCCCGCCCCCATGGAGGTTTCCCCAGCACTAGCTCTTGAGGGTACAAGGCAGAAACGGGGGTCACGGAGGCATAATGACGGGAAACTCGTTTATTTTCTTCTTTTAAACTTCCCTGCTGCCCCAGTCTTTGCCTTCTTAGCAGATCTCTTGGGTTCTGGCTCCTTGCGCTTGGCTGAAGAGAGAGAGCCAGTCACCTTGAAGAAATCATCCAGGCGGCCCTGGGTGCTGCCCTGGCGGCTCTTGCTCAGCCGCTTGACCCCACTGCGGATTCGCTCCTCAGAGAACTGCTTTTCACCACACATGAACTTGACGAGCTCTTCTTCATTTGGCTCACTCCACTTCAGCTCCACAGACTCCGGGTCCAGCACCTCAGGCTCCAGGAAGAGCTGCTGGGCCTCTTTGTGGAGCCAATTTTCTGGCACGGGGTACTTGTTGGGGTCAAGTCGACGCACAATCTCCTCGATGCTCTTGTGCTTCTGGATGAGGTCCACAGCCCGCTTGGGCCCAATGCCCCGAATACTCTCACAGTAGTCGCTGCCCAGTAGGATGCACAGGTCTACAAACTGCTCCTGGTTCAGGCCCAGCTCCTGCAGAATCCGGCTCAGGTGGAATTCCTGGATGGGCAGCTTCTTGGCCTCACTGGCAGTCAGGTGCCGCATGAGCACAGGGCTGCCAAAGGTCAGACAATCCATGTCCTCCGTGGCTGCAGCGTAGACCTTGCCAGCCTTCACCAGGGCTGCACAGCTGGCCTCCGCCTCACTGGGTGCATTGAGGTACGGGATGCCCATGAGGCTCAGTAGATGCTTGCACTCATCGTTGTGTTGCTTGGTGACCTTCACCAGCCGCTTCGTAAACTTCTCCACGTCCTCCTCGGTCCCAACAGCCTGAGCCTGCTGCAGCTGCTTCTCCGCTTCAGCCCGTCGCTCACTGCGTTTGGCCAGCTCACCTGACTTGAGCTGTGGCGGCTTGCCATCAAAGACATACACGGGCTTGATGCCATTCTCCATCATGCGGATGGTGCGGTAGAACATGCCCATCAGGTGGCTGGTGGTCTCCCCCTCCTCATTCTGCAGCACGTCCCCGCCCTGGCGAACAGCAATCAGGAACTGATAAATGCTCATGGAGGCATCAATGGCCACCTTGCGGCCAAAGTAGCTCTTGATGTCATTCTCCCGGATGGCACTGGGGGCCACATCAGCGATCAGTTTGGCCAGGCCTTGAATACCCATAGCAATACAGAGCTAAAAAAGAAAGGCAAGTAAGATGAGGAGGAACTTAAGGCTGCAGAAAGAGCAAGGGTTATCACTGGTGCTATCTCACCAACTTCATGTCTTCAGATAAACAAATTTAGCACAATAAAAAGGTTACCAAGTCAGCATGCAGAAGATGAAAAGATGGACAAAGTTTCCACTGTCAAGAAACTTAGTCTGGCAAGGAAGCCCACTCAATTAATACGAAGGCTTCCTGAGTATCAGGAGCTAAACTGGATGCTAAGAGGAGTAAGACACTATTGATGTCCTGAGGGACTCAAAATTTTGTGGATAAGGCAGCAGGAGGGCTAGCATGCAATAAAGGCTACAGAAGATGTCCGCCTCAAAGACCACACAAATCCAGAGTGCCTGGTCCACCTCGAGGAGTCCAGGGACCATAAAGGCAGAAGTCCTGAAGGTCAGGCAAATACGGATTAGACAATGAAGGTGAGATGAGACAGTTACAAACACCATCATAATACATGGCTGAATGTGTAAAGTAAAATAAACAAGAGTATCCATCTTCTTGCCAATTTGTGAACAACACGTTCATTCCTCCTTTGTGCCAGGTTTTGCTGTGACAGTATTTTGTAGATGTGGCTAACTATAATCAGTTGACTTTAAGTAAAGAAGATTGCTCTCCATAACGGGGGTGGGCTTCATCCAAACCATCTGAATGACCTTAAGAGCAAAACTGAAGTTTCATGAAAAACTTCTGCCTCAAGACTACAGCATCACCTCCTGCCTGAGCTTCCAGCCTGCTGACCTAGCCTACAAGTTTCAAACATGCCGACCCCTACAATCACCTGAGCCAATTCCTTAAAATAAACCTCTTTATATATACAGGTAACCTCTGCATAAGTAAGAGAAATATCATTATTAAAGCAATTTTCACCAACAGTATAACATACTGATATGTATTAATGTTTTCTTTGTCATCACTACTAAGCTTTTATTATGGTCTGTGTTGTTCGGGGATTTCCCTAATTTCGAATGAGATTATCTTTTGCTCTTAAAAGCTCTTAGTACGCGCCGTGTAGTTCAGGGATTTCTCTAATTCTCAAACTGTGTTAGAGTGAAACTGTTCTAGGATGCCATATTGTACGAGGGTTTCCCCCAATTCTTGAACCATGTTAAAGCGAAACCGTGTTATAGAAGTGCCATGTTATACGGGGGTTGCCTGTATATCCATATCCTACATCCCATTTGTTCTGTTTCTCTGCAGAACCCTGACTGATTATAGCAGCCTTGAGGGACTGGCAAAAATAGCATCTGAATGGGAGTAATGTGGCTTTCTCACACACTGCACTAATCTCCCTCCAGAATCCCCCTGCACTTAAGAGTTTATACTTCTACCATGATATTGCTAGTATTTTAAATCTTTCCCTTTGTATTTTCTCCCCACCGCTAAGTCTGAAATGTGAATTCCATGGCTCCCACCCACCCCAAGTCCTGATCTAGACACTCAGCCCCGTATTGCATTGCTGTGGCTCAGGCCCCTTAACAAGTATTTCCTAGGGTCGTGTTCCCCAAACTCCACTCAGGCTCAAGCCACCCTCATACTTTTTTGCCACTTCCAACTAAAACCTGTACTTTCATTCATTTAATATTTTCTTTAAATGGATACCATTTAAACAAAGAGCTAGGTTGAAAAAGATTACTCATCTCAAGCAGTATGTTATATCAGCTATATTTTAATGTGTTAAATGTATAACTATTAAAAAGGATTTTTTGGGGCGCCAGTTAAAGTCATCATGCACCCACTGGTGGTATGTGTCCAACACTCTAAGAAATACTATACTAGACCTTCTAATTGTTCCTACGCTTTCTTCACAGGGTTCTTTATAAATAAAGCATCAATGACCCTGCTACATTCCTTCCCCGAATTAAGTCCCACATCTCTGCATGGTGTCAAGTTCTTCTATGCTCTGGTTCTCAATCTACTTTTACAGTCTGGGACCCAATGGAAAGGGTGGGATAAGGCCTGCCTTTCCTCGCTTTTGCTCTGCTGTGCCCTCCACCCGCCACCCTCTGGCCCCTTCTCCAAGGTCCAGATCATTTCAGTTCCCCTGTGAATGTCTGTGGCCTTGAATCTAGGGACCAGCATTTACCATCCGTGCAGCATCATTAAGTCACTTGGTGTGTGATACCACTACGTCACTGAAGTTTGGTTTTTTCATCTACAAGACTGATCCCATGCCTATCCTGCAGAATTACTGTCAGGGTTCACTGAGCTAACATGAAAAACTCCCGACAGGCACTAGGTGCTCTGTAAACGTTCCCCCCACCCCAGAACCCACAAAGTGCTTTGGTTTATGCTTCAAGTTAGCTGCTTTGCCAGCACAGGTACTGAGAAGACAATGCGCTGTTAGTCCGTTATCCTGCCACAGCATCTGACACAGGGGTCTAAACAAGTGTAAAACTTTTCTCATCCAGGATCTTGGTCAAAATACACAACGACCCCATGAGGTGGAAGTCATTATCCTTTTTCTACAAATAAATAAAGAGGCTCGGAGACTACGACGAGACTGGCCCAATTCCCACAGCGGCAAAGTGGCAGGACCGCACTCGCGCCTCCGCCCCGCGCGGCCGCCGGTGCCCCGCGGCACCCAGCGCAAAGCGCACCCCGCCGCTCTCGGAGACACTTCCCATGGGGTCTCACCTGGCCTTACACGCGCGAGGCCTCGGCAGCTACCGCTTGGTCCGGTGTTGCGCAGGACAGTCCTCAGCCCTACTCCCGCCTCAGCTCTACCACCAGTAGGTCACAGCTCGCTCCGCGCCTTCCAAAGCCCGCGCTCCCGTCACGTGACCCGCCGCCGCGCACAGCCTCCTGGGAAGTGTAGTACAGGCCCCGGCCCCCTCGGCCAGCTTCTCTCACGACAAACAGGCCAGAGTGAACGGACTGTCTCAGCGACCCAACACTTCCCTTCTTCACCGCTTCCCCTACTCCACCCAGGTCCTCGCAGGTCCCAGCTCCCGCTACACACCAAACCACAGGACTACAAGATCCACAATGCCACTTGCGTGGGTACACTTCCTCTTCCGTCTGAACAGCGCTCCGGCTCCTGCCGACGTGTTCTTCCGGTGGCGGAGCTGCGGAATATCTAGCGCCCGGCAAAATGGTGAGAGGGTGGAGGGGAGTTCCGAACAAGGCTATGAGGACCCCTCAGAGCCCATCCCACTCCCCGTTTCTCTCGTGGAGGCCTCGGACGCCAGAGATCCAGGGAGCGGGATGCTCCTGTATCCTCCGGCTTGGGCTGAGGGGCGGGGAAGGGAAGCCCTTTGCCATGGACTCCTTAGGCTGAGGTTTTCATCTCGCGAGCTTTAAGGGTGAGGGGCGTGAGGTGCATTTTTAATAGCTTGGAATTTTTTATCTCTGTTACCCGTGATCAAGAGGTTCTTTCTGGAAAGTTCTTCCCCCTGCCGAACTCGTACTTCTCCTGCAAGGCCCTGGGCAAAAGTTACCTTCCTGCTGAAGCATTTCCCACTGTTTTCAGACACTTAGCCGCTCTCTCCCGGGGGCTCCCACAACCTCTGTGCAGACCTCTTGCCACGTGTCCTGCACTTCTTTGTTATCTGTCACGCCTCCCGGTGACCACCGTCTGACGTGCCTCTAGCCTTGGGATGATGTTTATTCATCTTTGTATTCCCAGTGCCAAACAACAGGGCCTGCAATTGGAGGCTCAATAAATGGCAGCGATTGTCTTTGTCATTTTTAGGGGGGAATGGATGTTTGTTGAATTGAATTCCTGTGTCTCTTAGAACAATGGGGTCAGTTTACTTCTCTAGAGTTGTTATGTTCTGGATTTTAGAAGCGTTGGCTGGCGGGTGACAATGGAAGTTAACATTTGTACAGAACTGTATGTTTACAGCCCTCTTTCACAGGCATTATCTCATAATCTTTCCTAAACCTTGGAGAGGAAACAAACACCTATTGAGCAACTACTCTATGCCAGGCAGTAGCCAGATGTTTTGACGTTGGTCATCGTTCTTAAATCATAAATCAAGTCCTGTGAGATAGGTACTATAACTATATACTTGACTGAGACTCGTGTTATTCAGTAGAACCAGAATTTTAATTGAGGTCTTTTCCCTGTATCTCCTGAGATTCCATGATAGTGTAGTGAGAAGAATACAGAATTAGAATTTGAGATCTGGGTACCACCAGACCAGTGTCCACAGACATGGGTCCATAAAGCTCCTAAAATTATAGGCAGACTTTTTCTCACATGTGGTTTTTCCCAGGCAGAGTCCATACCTTTCATCACAGTTTTTTCATAGTGGTCAGTGGCCTCGAACAATGTTAAGGACTATTGATTTATAGCTAATCGGTCATCTTCTATGTCTCAGCCTCTGACTCAGCTGCCCTCTTGTCTCATATTGAAAAGACAAAAGTGCCACCTTCGTTTAAGATGTAGTTGTTGTCATTCCCAAACTGAATCACTTGATGTTGGTTCTGAAGGATTTCCATATTTCCCAGGCTGCAACAGGCCTTTAGCAGTCACAGCAGCACGAGGCTCCTCGATAACCCCATAGTCCCCCCCCACCCCCAGGTTGAAGCTGTGGGATTCTTTGATGGCTCTGATCTCATGCCCTCCCCTAGGAGCTTGAGGCCATGAGCAGATACACCAGCCCCGTGAACCCTGCTGTCTTCCCCCATCTGACCGTGGTGCTGTTGGCTATCGGCATGTTCTTCACCGCCTGGTTCTTCGTGTATCCTTTCACTAAGCAGTCAGTGGGCCAGGATTCATGATGTGGGAAACTGAAGCAGAAACCATGCTGGGTACATGCACCCTGCCAGTTTTGTTCTGGTTTGGGGATGGAAGAAGGTAAGGAGGTCGAGGGAAGGCTATTGAAATCCAAGATCAGGTTATGGCCTTATTTTCCAAGTTCAGGTGAACTCAGTTTGCTCTTCAGATTTCAGATAGTAAGCAGAGGGCCTGGCTAGACTGGAGGCTTGGGATAGGAGATCTGAAGTTGGAAAAGTGGTGTAAGGAGAGGTGCCCTCAGGTGTCAGGAGATCTGAGGACAGTCCAGATCCACCATTCATTGGCTGTGTTACCTGGGGCAAGTGACCTAACCTCTCTGGGCCTCATTTTCTTCCTGGGTGGTATGGAGTACCAGAGTCCCAGTCATCTCTTGGGCCCCTTTGCTTGGCTGCACCAAGCCAGACAAGCTTCCCAGAAAGCCTGTAGCCCAGCCTTTCTCCCAGAGCTGCACTGGCCTGTGCAGAGCCTCCCTTTGCTTCTCCTTAACCGCCCTGCCAGTTACGAGGTCACCTCCACCAAGTACACTCGCGACATCTACAAAGAGCTCCTCATCTCCTTGGTGGCCTCACTTTTCATGGGCTTTGGGGTCCTCTTCTTGCTGCTCTGGGTTGGCATCTACGTATGAGCGCCCAAGGGTAAGAGCTGTGACAGGGTGGGGCACAACCGCTTGGTTAATGGAGACAGACTCAGCAGAACGGATAGGGACACCAGACACATGTGCCTCTTTCCCTGTTCCTAATGGGGCTTTGAGCCAATTGTGACCTACTTTGTCAGTTCTCTGCCTGCCTTTGGGATGTACTACATAGGGCTGTGAGCGCAGGTCTCCTGTGGTTGTGCATTTGCCTCCTTAACGGGCCACACACCACTGATGTGGAGAGGCTGCTGGGGACTAGGCCAGAAGGGGCTCGGGGCCTGGGACTTACAACTTGCTACAAGGAGTTTTGGTTAGTCCGAATGTTTTCAGGCATTGAAATAAATCTTGACTTAAGTGATTAAAAAAACCAACCAACCCCCCCTTAAAAAAAACAACAACCCACCTTGTTGCAGATAACTCACCAAGCAGGTCATAGAATTGGCTCTGGTGGCTTAGCTTCAAAGGAGTGTGCCCGTCAGCCCTTGCCCCAGGAGCACAGGGGTTCCGGGAGGAAGGTTGGTGAAAAGAAGGATCATTGGTTTTCATTTTGATTCCCTTCTCTTTCAGGTTCCAACCAGGCAGCTTCACCGAATCCCTGCTTTTGTAAATTAATTTTTTTTAACTATTCCTGGAAGTGTCCTACTTGTAGCTCACAATAAAGGCAGATGTGTGACCATCCTGTGTTGGTGCCCATTCTGTGGGGTGGGGGTGGCGCTGGTGCTGGGACCTACCTGACTTCCTCAGTCCCAGCCCTTCCCATTTCTCTTTTGCCTTTCAGATGGTTCCTGCTGCTGGGATGCCCTGCTCTCTACCCAGGAGGGGCAAGGGGGTGTAGGAGGGGTGTCTTGTCCTTGGAATTGAAGGCTTACCTGTGGATAGGAAGGGGCAGGCCCACCCTCCTCTGTTGTTTCCAGAGCAGACTTCTCTAGGAACCCACACCCATCATGACTGCCCTGGGTCAGTCCCCTGCTGTAAAGGTAGCCACCCTTTGCTGGGCTGGTTGACCCTCGCAAGGCTCAGTTTGTCCCCTGAGAAGGCTTTTCCTTAGGATGACTACTTTTAATCCAGGTAGGGCAGCAGTGGGTCCGTGGAGCATGTCTCGGGAAGGGGCTGCGGAGTCCTGTTCCTAAGCCTAGCGTGAAGCTAAGCAGGACGTCTGTCTGGCTTGGACCCCAGAGATTCCAGTTGGTCCTAACCCCACAAATGATTCCATCTCCCACCAGAACAATCTCAAGAAGAGACAGGGAGGCAAGCTCAGATACAAAGCCGTATTTATACATTTATTTATATACGTATATTTACCTTGGAGGAAAAGAACAGTTCAGGGGGCAGGAAGCAAGCAAGCCCAGGGCTGCTTCCCTTTGCCTACTCCAGTCAGAGTTGGTACACGATAAATACGAGTCAGAGCTCAGGGATGGGAACTGGGAGTTAACTGGAAGGGGCGCTCTATGCACACGCAGGCTTTTGCAGGAGATACACTAGGAGCAGGGCTCTTGTGCATTGAGAGGCTCTATGTACAGCTTGAAGCTTGGGGGAGATTAGCCCAGTGGCTACAGGAACAAATGCCAAAGGGGACAAAGGGACGGATGGCTGCTGGATCCTGGGTAGGGCATGGAGCCAAAACACCCACTTATCAGCCCCAGCCTGCAGCTGTCAGCCTCCAGCAGGTGGCCCATTCGCTTTCCCTGCCACCCTTTCACCTTACTGGGCTTAAAACAACTTTGGTCCAAGGTTGACCCCCACCCCCTTTGAGCAGCTTGGAGCCCCCACTTGGTCCCAACCCCTGCACTGAGGACCCCTCCCCAGGCATGGAAACAGCCAGCTGCTAACCAGACTGGGGCTATGCTGTGTCCAGATGGGCTCCAGGGGGCAGTAGAGGGTCATTTTCCAGTTAAGGACTAAGGGGTGGCAGTCTAAGAACTTGCAGCCCCCTGTGGAAGCCCCAGAATCCTATTATAATGGGCGGGGCTTGGCAGTTTTAAGGCATTTAGGGAGGTTCCCCCAGTGGGAGGAGGGAGAACAGACTAGTCCTAAGGCTGCATGGTGTAGGGAGCCATGTAATTCCTATGTCAGAATGAGGGAGTGGAGCCACCTTGGGGAGGGGTCTGGGAGGCCAGATATCCCCGCTAGTCACCCAGCCCCCCAGTGCCTCCCCATCCTGAGGATAAGTGCTTTGAGATCCATGGCAGAAAGGAGGCTGCAGTGCCCAGGCTTCAAGATTTAGCCCTCCCCACCCCCACCACCCCCTAAGAGTCCTCCTGTTCAAAGCTGGAAATGAGGATGGAGAGGGGCAAGGCCTGGTTCCCAAAGAAGTGGCCAACTATCACAGGGCAAAGACAGATGGCAAGTCCCGCCCCCATGTCTGAACCCACAGCAGACATGGCGAAATGATTTCCACACTCCTTCCATGAGCCGGGATGTGGCCTCAGAACGCCGCAGGCACCCACTAAGAAAGACTAACGTTGGCACTTGACATAAGTCTTCTGCCCTAACCCAAGCCCACTGCTCTGCTCCTGGGAGAAGTGGGCAGAGATGGGGCCTACTGCCAGACACGGGCCCCCGCCGCTTGGCTGTCCAAACCCAGCACGGGAGCCCTTGATTTGGGGAGGCAAGGCCACCAGCAGACAAGGAGTGGAGAGAGAGGCCAGAGTCTTGGCAGTTGGGAGTGGAACAGATGTCTCAAGGCTCTCGGGGACACATCAGAGCCAGAGTCCTGTCTGCAAGTGTCCCCCCAGGGCTCTGACCCACTCTGGGCTTTCCATCTCCACCCTTCCACTCCTGTCCCAGTTTAAGTGCATTTTAGTAGTTACTTCATTAATAACAGCAAAAAGCTATTTGCATCCACCCACCAGCCAAGTAGGCCTGCTGCCTTGCAGGGATTCCTGCTCCTCTGCTCAGAGAGAATGATGGGTCACCGACACCGAGAGCTCTGGCAGCTCCCAGGAGCTCAGGCCGTGGGGCTGCACCACATCCTGGAGCCTCACAGGGAACTTCCTTTCCAGGAAACTCCAGGTTCAAGGGGCCAAGGCTTACCTGGCCCACGGGCCCCACTGGTTCCGCCAAGCACTCAGTGTACGTAAGGCACTCGGTGAGTCTCTAACCCATGCACGGCTGGCTTCAGTTGCCCCGGGAGCTCTTGGAGCCAAGCTCTCCCAGGGAGAAGAAACCTCCTGGGCCACACTTAAAACTTTGAAGTCCAAGTCCAGCGTAACAGTCAGACCCCCAAAAGTCCACCATCTAGCCACCTCCCAGGGAGCAGCTTTGCGGGTGAGGGCTGTCAGCCCTCCACTGATGCATGGGTCCAGCCAAGTCTCAGGGCTCGATCCAAACCCCCACTGATCTCAAAGGCGGGAGGTCCTTTCTGAGGGTTACAAGGGTTGGCTCCCAGTCTCAAAAATGGAAGCAGGGAGGGTGGGCTCTGGACAGTCCCAGGCTTCCCTTTGCCTCCAGGGCACCTGAAGCCAGCCCTCCAACCACCATATCTGGGCAGATGTGAACTGGTCCTATCTTGGTCCCAGGAGGTCTCTCTTCCGCTCCCTCTGGGGTGTGAGGGGCAACCAGCAGGAACAGCAGCTCCAGTGTGAGGACTTCCAGTTTCACCAGTCGAGGGGAGGGCCAAGCCCAGCTCAGTCTCTCCGCGGGAGAGCCGGCGGGCGGCGGGCTCCAGTGTAACACCACTGCATCCAGTGTGGAAGGGGCGCCAGGGGACCCCAGGGCCTGGTGTGGTGCTGCTTTGGGGAGGGCAGCTCAGTCACACAGGCGGTAGAAGCGGAAGTAGTAGTCCGTGGCCGGCCGGACCAAGGCCTCCGAGCTGCAGTTGGCCTGACCCTAGGTGGAAGGGCAGGAGGAATGGGCATGGTGGCTCGGGGTGCAAGGCAGGAGGCACTCCCCCCGCTGACATCGCCTGACACTGTGCCCCAAGTTCTGCCATGTGCTCTGCAATCCCCCATGCGCCCCCAAGCCCCACACAGGTACAGGTGCCTGGACCTCGGGGGCAGATGGAGTACCCATGCTCACCAGCAGTGCCACCCGGAAGTGGTAGGTAAATTCGCGGAAGGACAGGATGGTTACTGGCCACTGGTGGGAAGTGCCCTGGAGAGAGGAGAGAGGGTCAGGACAGCCCCCCACCCCTATCCCAACTAGCATCCCTCTCACATGGCCATCACAGCTCCAGGCTGTGTGGCCAGTTTTATGAACCGGAAAAGCAGAGCGCTCTGAAGAGAGAGAGGTCAGAGGGAGAGCGGTCTTTGGGAGCAATGGCAGCCGCCCTCAAGGCAGACTTTGCCAGGTACCCACAAGTCAACAGCTGCCCTCACCTGGCCCCAGCCTCTGCCCTCTCTTCTCTACCGTCCCTCTCACCCACTATGCTCCAGGCACATCAACGTATTTCATTAACCCCATCCTCACTACAGCCCAATGAGGCGATGCTGCTTATAGATGAGGAAACTGAGTTACTTGCCTACAACCACACGGTGACATGGCAGAGCCGGACTTCAAATCCATGTGTGTCATGCTCTCTGGCAGGGCAGCGTGAGGCCCAGCTACTGGCAGCTTGCCCATCTCCCACCTGAGGCTTTGGCTTCGCCTCCATATTACGTAAGCTCCACGTCTAATAAGTGCCTTGCCAGGCTCTCCCTCTGCTTTCGGGTAGTCTCCCCTCTCTTCAGGGCTACAGGGCATGGGCCCTGTGGGGGCTCTCACCCACTCTATCCTTTATTTTCTGCATGTCTTTTTTCCCTGGCTACTGCGCTGTTGGAAGGCAAGACCTGTGTGTACCCCCACCTCTGTCCCCCCACAGCTGGGTCCAGCACAGGGCCTGCGACAGAGGAGGCCCCAGTGAGTATTTGTCGACTAAACACAGGAAGGGGGAGCAGATATTCCCTTAACTTGTGCTGTGAGTCAAAACTTTGGGTCACCTGGCTGGCCCACAGCTTCCCAACTGCCGCCTACCTGGGTGGCCTGGTGGGTGTGGAGGCTCTGTGGAAAGCCCCCCTCCTCACACGGCTCCTCCTTGGACATCAGGCTGCACAGCACCACAGACACTGGGGACGAGGAGCTGGGAAAGGCCCAGTTAGCAGGGAAGTGGGGTTCCAAGTTCCTTCACCCAGCCATCCCTCCACCCCAGTTCCCCTGCCCTGCTGACAAGCCACTGAACCTTCATTCAGCCTGAAAAAGATGCCTAATAGTCAAGGTCCTAGAGGCTACAAACCCGTTCCCATCCACCATCCCCCGCGATCCTCACAGCCGCTGTGAGGCAGCAGCCCATTTTACAGATGAGGAACTGAAGGCCAGAGACTGCCAGAGTCACACAGGCAGGGAAGCATGGAGCAGTCCGCATCCCTCCTGAGTCCCCTTCCCCAAGTTGCCTGGGGTCACCGCATCTCTCCACTCCCCAGGCCACACTCACTTCATCTGCAGGGTCAGGATGAGGTGCAGTGGGGTGCCGCTGCTCACGGGGATGTGGTAGGTGAAGTTCCCAGGCCTGAAAGGGCAGAGCGGGCTCCTCAACCCAAGGCCACCCCCACAGGCCCCACCCCAATTGACTCCTGAGCACCCCCGTCTATACTAGAGCCTGTCAGGGGCCTATAAAGGAACTGCCCCACCTTGTGGGATTAGTTCCTGCATGATGGGGGCAAGATCTGGACATATGTACTGCTGGGCTCATGTCACCTGAGGGAACCTGTCCTTGGGGTGAAGGGAGGGAGCCAAGCCCACCTGCAGGCATGCCCTGGAGCGCAGTACTGGGAGGTGATGGGCATAGAATTCTCCAGCACCTGGATGGAGGTCAGGGAGGGCGCCAGGTCTGCAAGGAGAGAGGCTGTTGGGGCAGGAAGGAAGATGACGAGGACACAGGAGAAGCCAAGCCTTTCATCGCCAGACTTGGATCAGTTACTCACACCCTAGTGAGTAAGCTTCAGGTGATTCTTTCTAGACCCTACAATGGCCAGGGGCACAGCACCCTCTTCCCCAGCAGCCCTACGACTAGCCAGTTCCCATGAGCCTGAGGTCTGTCTCCTTAACACAACCAGAACACCCAGGAGCAGAGACGGGCTTCCATGTCCCTTGCCAGGGGTGTACAGAAGCCCGTTCTTCAGGCCTCTGTTCCTGATGGCACACCTTTTCCCCACTCTGGGTCCGGGGAAGTCAAGCTGGTAGCTAGAAATCGGTGGGAGTGCTCACAGATGCAAATCTGGCTCGTCCTGCACACGCCCCACCCGCACCTCACAGAGAGCCAATTGTTAAACATCTACCAGCACACTTCTGCTTGTGGCCCTCTCTGAGGGTGGGGATGGGGCTGAAGTGTGACATGGGGGTGGGGAGACAAGGCTTTCTTATCCATCTCAGTTCACCTGCAGGCTTGCTGCTGCCTGACCATCCACCAGGGAGGAGAAGCCAGGGCCATTAGCCACGGAACATTTGCTGGACCTGGTATATTTTCACCCAAGGACCCCAACAGGACCCAGAATGCCCCCATGGGGCCATGGACAGGTATCAGATACAGACATTACGGAGCGCGCCCTTGCACTTCTCTTCTGGGCACACTCCCACTGTCCTACAGAGACACTCAGCTCCAACATCACCTTCCTGACCCTTCCGATAGCCTCCCCACGTCAGCCTGGGCTGACTACCCTCCTCAGTCGCCAGGCCACCTGTGCAGCCCCTTAGAGCCTCGTCACACTGCTGTGTTTTGGTGACTGTGAGCTCTTTGGGAGCAGGGCATGTATGTGTTCATCGCCTCCAGTGCCCTGTACTGAGCCAGCCACACGGCAGGGCCCAGGAAATGGCTGCCTCGTGAGCATCTAGCCCGTGGGGGTTTCCCCATCACTTTGAACTTCAATCTCTGCGAGCCACAGTTTCTAAGCTTTTGTTTCTTTAAGCCACAAAACCCATCAAATGACAGCTGAAGAGGACGTCCAATCCCCAGAGCAGAGCTGTCTGGCTGAAACCAATAAGGCTCTGGCCTCCCTTTCACACCCTGGGGCACCTCGAGGAACCCAGTTTGAAAACTTCTGCAATAAAGAGTTCCCTAGCTTCGTTAAACCAAGGGTCTGAGGTTTGCAAAAATTGAGGGGACTGACCCTATATAGAACCCTCCTCACTCTGGCATGGTGACACAGACGGAGCCAGGCAGATTTGGGATCAAATTCCAGCTCTGCTGCTGATGGGTTGTATGACCTTGGGAAAGCCACTTCACTTGTCTACAGTCTGCACAATGGGGGAAATTCCTTTCATGCAGGAGTGCTGTGAGAATTGCACTAGGTGATCTGTGTAAGGCTCCTGGCCTGATTCCTGGTACTTACGAACGCTCAGCTAGTGTCACTGATTGACAGTTGTGCACCCAAGCACTCCGGTGCCTGGGCTGAAATGGGCCCTGGCCAGTGAGCTGAGCCTGGCTGGGCTGAGAGGTGTAGGGGGTAGGACAAGTACCTGGCTGGTCCTGGGCCTCAGTGGGCTGGGCAGGGCCCAGGCCAGGGTGGGGGGCCCCTCGGCGGGCTCGGCTATGGAGACCAAGGCTGGGGCTGTTCTTGGTTTTGCCCTGTCCCCCAGGGAAGGGGACGACAGGGCTAGCCACAGGCTCCAAGCTCTTTGGATGCTTGAAGTGGCCAATGCCATTGGCTGACAGGCCCCAGGACTTGGCTCTGATGTTGGTGACTGGCAGTAGGGCCATCTGGCTGGGGCCTGTGGATAGAACCAGGGACAGGTGAGAAGAGGAAACTGGCTGCCTCCTGCCCAGCTATCTCTAGGGCCCCACTGGACTCTGGGTGACCCCCCTCTGTCTCTTGTTCCTCTTAGGGGGACTCCCCCCCAATCTTTTCCAGAGCCTAATTCTAGGTTCCAGGAGACCCTACCCCCTGCCCTCCTCCCCCCACCCCACACCCCGGCCAACGAGTCTTTGGAACCTTTCTCTGGACTCAGGTAAAACCCCCCTCAACCCAAACCCTGGCTCCAAAATAGCCATACCTGAGCGGTTGGTGGAGGGACTGGGGCTGAGACCCTGACTGGGGTTAAAACTGGGGCCAAGACTAGGGTCAGTGGCAGGGCTTGGAGTGGGTGAGGAGCAGCAGACGACCGGGCAGGGGTGGCTGGAACAGAGGTCTAAGGCACGGATGGCTGGGCCTGGGGCCAAGCTGATGAGGCCAGTGGTAACTGAAGAAGCCAGAGGCTGTATGAGCCAGAGGCAGGCAGCAGAGTCCCCATCCCAGAACACAGCCACCTCGCCCCCATCCCATCCCTCCAGACACACCCCAGGCACGCACCCAGCAGCAAAGAGGGCTGTGTGCCTGGCAGCCCAGTAGTCACAGGGGACTGTCGGAGCTGAGTGGTCCCAAAGCTCTGGCTGGACCTGCTGGGGAATGGTGGGCTGAGCTCAGAGGAGCTGGGAGAGTCTGAGGAGGGAGGCCTGGGAGTCCCAGAGAAGCAAGAGGGGCAGGAGGAGGTGGACAGGGAACGTGGAAAGGAGGCAGGAAGAAGGGTGGCAGGAGCCAGAGGTAGGAGGGATGGGGCTTGGTATAGACACGTACCATGGGCACATGGCCTCACTCCCCCCAGGGGTCTGGGGCCGGAGCAGGGCCAGAAGACAGGAAGTGGACACGGCAAAAGAGCTAAGGAGCAGCAGAGAGGTAAAGGGGCGAAAGAGGTGCAGGGAAGGAGAGAGAAGACACAGTCAGACATGGCCCCAGATGCTGAGGCTGACAGTGGGCAGACAGAGCCCAAGGTCCCATCCTAGCCCTTCTTTGCCCCAACCCCCAGCCCAGCTTGGACCCCTCATATGCCCCTGACTCTCAGAGGCCCACTACCTGGAGACACTGAATAGGTCAGAGAGAAACATCGGCTTCTGCAGGGACTGGAAAGCAGTTGCCCCCTTCCAGGGAGACTCTCCCACCCACCCCCACAAATCCCCAGCAGGCTGACATCCTGAGGTGGAATCCCCTTTAGAGGGACAGCCTCTGTGGCTCCTCTGACCCTGGGCTGCCCATCAAAGCCCCACCTGGCCTGGCGGCTCAGCCGGGGGCCAGGCCTCCAGAGACGTACCCATCTGTTTCTACCAGGTCTTCCTCAGTGCGCAGGCTCAGCACGTACAGTGTGGACATGGACACCACGCTGGGAACCGCAGAAAACGGCCACAGTTAGAGCTGGTGCCACTGTCCAGCACCCTCTCTCTAGGGCAGGGCCTGGGCTCCCAGGTGAAGCCTGGAAAGGGTCTCTCAGCCCCAGTGGGATGAGACATAATGAGGCAGCCCACCTTCCCCAAGACCTCAGGGGCTCTCCCATGCCACGTCTTCCTCTTCCCCCAGGCCTGGGTCTGTGGGCAGCTCGACTCCCCCAGCCAGCCACCCCAGAGCCTGCGGGGCAATTCACCTGAAGGCCATGACCACCACCAGGGCAATGATGGTTCCCTGCAGGAAACGCTGGCTGATGCAGGCCTGGTCTGGGACCACAGACGATGGCTGAGGACCACGAGATAAAAGGGGGAGAAGCAGAAAAGGACCAGACTTAGGGAGCCCATGGTCTCACCCACTGTGGGCTCTGATGGAGGCGGGGGTGTCAAGGACTGCTCATTCCCGTGAGGGCAGGGGGAGAAGAAGGAGAAACGAGGCAGGGAGGGCTAGAGAGTCTGGACTGGAAGGGAAGAGCTTGAAGTGAGCCTGGAGAGAGGCAAGCTGTAAAGGGAGGGGATATGGAGGCCCCAGTCAACCTGCCTCCCACCCCTGCCCACCCTCACCTTGCTGGCCACCTTGGGGGGCCTTTTCTTGTGGGGAACACTGCCTGACCGGCTGAACTGGCTCCCTGCGTGGCTACAGCAAGAAGAACAGGGTGAGAGATGCCTCTGGGAAGGGTCTTGCCCTCCCCTACCCCGCGCCCCCACCTGAAGGCGCCTGAGCTGCCAGTGGACTTGAGGCTGTCCAGTCGCCGCAGTTTGGCCAGTTTGTGGCTCCAGCGCTCCAGCTCATCAATGCGTGTCTCCAGGTTGTCGGTCAGCTTGCATAGCTCCTTTACAGCACCCACATTCTCCATGAAGATGCGCTCCTGCCATGGGCAATGGGCAATGTGGAGGGCATGGCCCGCCCCTGGGAGCCCCAGGCTACAGGCCCGGCGGGGAGCCTCTGAGCCTCCACACCCAGGCTAGCCTCTCCTCCAGCCCAGCCTCAGCGCTCATGGCTCCCTATGCCTGCCTCCAAACAGCATCCCCACCCCTGCACCTTGGCTCAGGCCATCCTGCCTGCCTGGACAGCCCTTCCCAGCCCGTCAGCATGCCTTGTCTCCCAGGGGCTCCCACCGTCCAATCGTCCCCCTCTCGTGCACATGGTGTCTCAGACTTCAGCACTGCACTATTCATCTGAGGCCAAAACATACTACATGCTTCTTGGAGCCCAGCCTCACCGCCAGGTACATTACAAACACCATCCTTACAATAAACCACGTGTTTGAGCTTTGCATTTGCCACATGAGCATGTCTCAGCAGTTACTACTGTTACTCGCCTTCTGCAGGGGAGAAAAATGACCTTCGGAGATGTTCCTCTTGCCCTTGATCACACAACCATAGAGTGGCCAAGTCCCCACCTTCCCCTTGAAGGCTCACCCCCTTCCCTGTAGGGTGGGAGGGGGCCCTGGAGGCAGCCTGAGAGAAGATTGGGCTGCCCCTTCCCTTTGCACTTCAGGGTCCCCAGTCTCTAAGGAGGGGTGAGTGCCCTCCAGCTAGCCTGCCCCTTCAGCTCCCTCTGGTTCTCCCTCAGCACAGACCTTGTTCACCACCAGGAAGTTTTCTATGGTTTTCCCATTCGCAAAGACCACATCTCCAGTGTCCTTTACGGCTTCAGGCAGGATCTCCTTCACCTCCTGGGCGATGACACCTGGGGAGGGACAAGCCAAGTGTGTATGTGGGGGGAATGACTACCCACAGTATCTAATTTAAGGAGGGGACAGGGGCTAAAGGGCGGAGTTCTGAGGGCTAGAGATCTGAGTTCCACGGAGCCTTGAAGCATGAAGCAGGGGGCTCCCGCGGACAGTGGACAAGTGTTCACGGGTTGTATTTCCAGGAGTCAAGGTGAGGGCTTCCTTAAGCTGCGAGGAGGGGCAGATTTCTGGAAGTAAGGATCCCAGGGAAAGGGGGCAGTGATCCAGGAGGATTAAGGCAGGATTCGTCCAAGGGGAAGAGGGGCAAGGATTCCTGGCCACGAGTCCCGGACTTGCAGTGTTAAGGGGCGAGGTACCGGGACCTCGGGAGGAGCCATTTCCCAGGGTCTGAGAGACAGGACCTCTCCTGCGCAGGGATCCAGAGGATGGAGGTACAGGAGTCAAGGGGAGGGGTTCCTGGGAGGAGGGGCTCCAGAGGACAGGGGACCAGGGGACCAGGGGACGGGGGCGGAGTTCCTGAAGGCCGAGGTTACTGGCTTCCCGAACTCCAGCCCAAGTCCGTGCAGGCCGGTCCCTACCCGTCTCTGGCGCCGCGGCCTCGATGCCGGCTGTGGCGGCAAACTCCGGCTTGTATCTGTAGTGCACCAGCCGCATGCGCGAGATCCTCTTCAGCTGCTCCGTGGTGTCCACCTGCGCAGAAGTCACCACCGAGACTGAACCCCTCCTCTCCTGGCCCGTCTGGAGCGGGCCCCAGGGCCCAGGACGGCGACAGCCCGGAGGTTGCAGTGTGGCGGGGAGACCCTGCTACCGAGATTCCTTGATCCAGACCTTCCAGGGCCAGCCTCCCCCTCCGCCTTCCCCTTAAGCACCCCACTTCCTTCGGGGCCGGCCCATACAAACCCCGCCCCGGGCCCACCCCTAGCACGAGCCCCTCCCATTCGTAGCTCAGTTGTCCCCGCCCACAGCCCCAACCCACCTCCTGCACGTGCTCCTTGGCCCGCAGGTCCGAGGGGTGCATGAGCGAGCCCATGACCTTGACGTTGCCGTGCACGACCAGCGCCTCATCGGGCCTGTCGGTGTTGATGCCCACACGGCCATGGTGGAAGACAGTGTCGGGCACCTGCGCCCGCTGCCACAGCACGTCGCTGTCGCTCTCAAACTGACCTGGGTTGGAGGCCTAGCGCGAATTGAGGTTGGATAGATCAGTCCTGGGGGATGGGAAACCTGCAGCCACCCCTTCAGCTCCAGCCAGGGCTCCTCACCCCACCATGCCCAATTTTAACTGTCCCTCCCATCGTGGCAACTTTCAGTCACTTGTGAGATCTCAAGGCTCTGTCCACCTCCACACTTTACTGTGGAGACACTGAGGCCCAGAGAGGGTGGGAGACTTGCCCAACGCCACACAGCCAGTGCCCAGCAGACTCAGCACTCCCGCCCCTGACTCCCCAGTACCCGCACATTTCTCCCGGGTGCTGTTTCTCCCAGCTCTGGGGAGGGTTCTCAAGCCCTTGGGGGGAGATGGCCCTCACCCGCACGATGATGCGCTCCGAGATCTGGGCAGCCAGCGTGTAGTTCTGGTTCTGTGCATGGGCTTGGAGGGCCACCACCAGCATGAAGTACCTGGGGCACAGGAGGTGTTAGAGGCACCCACGGTCCTGCCCCACCTGCTTCTGCCCACCCGTCCACCCCGTCACCCTTCCCAGGTCAGAGGCACACTGAACAAAACTGCCCACCGGGTCATCTCCCCCAGGCTTCCAGAACATCCCATCCTACAGAGGAGGAACCAGAGTCTCCACTAGGGGGCAGAAGTTCCCCAGTGCGCACAGTTAGGCAGCCACAGAGCTGTTCCTTAATCCAGAAGCGGAGCTGCTCTCATCCTTAAATTAGTTAAGGGCTCTGAGTTTTGGGTTCCTCATCATAGAATGGGTCACTATGTAGGACTCTGCCTGGTGTGCTACACCGGATGGCATCTTCCTGCCCCTCCTCCTCATAAATGGAGGGACCCAGGTCAGGGATCTACTCTGCTCACCTCTGGTCAGGGTTGGGTTTGCCCTTCTTACGCATGTTGTTGGCGGTGGTCTCGCTGAAGTGCAAGCGCCCCACAGTCACCTTTGTGACCTGCTCAGGGGGCAGACTGACCCTGCAGAGGAGGGGCAAGGTGCTCAGGGGCGGGGACGAGGGTGGTGGAGAACCAGGCCAAAGTGGGGCACCCAGGTGTGGGCGGTGGACATTGTGGGTGGCTGCCTGGCCCCCTCAGCTCCCAAACCAGCTCCAGGGTCAGGCCTCCTCCCAAGTACCACCCACCCAAGGGGTCAGACACTCACGTGACAGGGTTGAAGGGCCGCTTGCTTCGGTCTGACTGAGACTGCTCGATGTTGATGGACTGGTTCAGGGCCTCCAGCTAGAGGAAGAGCAGAGCCCAGGGGTACCTCAGGGTTTGGCTCCCCACCTGGTCCTGTCCCCCTTCAGCCTCTCAGCCCAGGCCTGGCCCAGCTGGAGCTTATGAGGAAACGGGGGACACTGCCCTCCCCTCAGCCTCACTTCCCCGTAAACACAGGTACCTTCTCCTAAAAGCCACATGCCCCACAGACCCACACCCATACATCTGCGTGCATGCATGAGCACACACGCTCCAGTCACCCTCACAGCCCCCAGTCCATACCCACATTCCCCCGACTCTGGGCACCTCCCCCCAAACTGGGCTCTACAAACACTCACTCACACCCAAATGCACTCACTCCCAGCCCGCTTCCTGTACCCATGTGCCCTCAACCCCTCCAAGGGCACTGGCTGAGCCATGCCAACAATCGGGGCCCAGCTCAAGACACTGAAAGAGACACACCCAGCCATGCCCTCAGGGAGCTCATGGGCTCAAAATCAACATCCACTAAGGTTGTGTGGGGAAGGGGGTTATAGGGGAGGGGCCTCTAAGTCAAGATGGGCTTCAGAGCAGGTGTCCGAGAGGACCGCAGCAGAGTGGACAGTGAAAGTCAAGGAGCTGTCAGCCAGGAGAGGAGGAATGGAATGGGTGGTCAGAGGGCATCCCAGAGAAAAGAAGCCACAAGGAAGACAGAACTATGAATGGGCACAAGCAGTCCTGGGCACAGCAAATGGCAGGGCTGGAGAGAAAGGCTGGGCCCCAAAGGCCTTTGTGGGCTAATCTGAGAAGTCAGGGCTTTGCCAGGAGGGCACTGGGGGCTTTGGGAGAATGGGGAGTGTCGTGCCCACGCGTGTCTCATATGGAACTCGAGTCAGAAGTCAGAGTGGAAGCTGCTGTGGACATTGAGATGAGGAGAGGACGATGACCTCGTCAGGTGAGAGGCAGAGGGGAGGAGAGGAGGGGAAACAGGGCCTGGTGCATGATGGTGCAAGTGGGGGGGGGGCCTGGTGCAAGTGGGCCCCTGGTTTATGGCTTGGGTGACCAGGGCCCTGTAGCCCTATTCCTGAGAGGGGAGCCCAAGTTTGCAGGGAGTTCATTTGGGGATGTGGAGCTGAGGTGGCTGACAGAGCTGTCAGGAGAGGGGTCTTAGCTGGGGTCACAGGGTGGAGACAGGAAGAAGGAGCATGAGCGAGAAGAATGCTGAGGAGCAGGATGGTTAAGGGGCAGCACGGGGAGAGAAGGCAGGAATAGTGGGGCAGGGGTGGACTTGGCCACGAGGAGTTTCCTCAAGATACACTCACTTCGTTTGGGGGTCTTTTAATGCCCCTAAGCCTTCCTGGCCCTCCTGCCGCCCCTCCTTGCCAAGTCCCCAAACCTGCCTTCACTCCATGCAGCTTCAGGTAGAAGCAGTCAAGGGGCTTGAGGCCTTCGGGAGTCTTGACGTACTTGGGCTCGCCCAGCATGCCAATGTACACAGTCACCTGGAAGTGGTTCTTCTTCTGGCACACGAAGGCATCGTCACCCACCGAAAAGTTGAAACCCTTGTCGGCGTCCACACGGTAGGTGAGCATGGGCCTGGGGGCAGGGGAGGGCACTCACCGGAGTCCTCAAAGCCAAGCCTGGAACGTCAGTCCCCACCACATCTGTGTGCCAATTTCCTACCCTGAACCCCCCTATCACAGGGTTGCCCCCACTTCTCAGAAATGGAAACTGAGTCCCCGGAGGATTTGGGCTCAGGTCCGCCATCTCAGCCACTATTCTTTCCTCTACATGCCTGGGACCATCCTGCCCTGGAGAAGCGGAGGTAGAGCAAGACACTTGAAGCCCAGCAGATGGGAGGGAATCGCTGAGGAGGGGGCTTGACAGCCCCTCAGCACTCTTGGCTCCTTCCCAGAATGCTGCCTGAAGCCCCCTCCCTCATGGGAGATGGGGTTAGAGGGGATGGTCTGTGGAGCCTCACTGTGCTTGACAGCTGGTTGCCATGGATACGGTGGAACCAGGCGCCAGCTCTGAGCTGGCCCAGCCCCTGCCCACCGGCTCACTCAAGCCCCCAAACATTCTCATTCTGACTCCTCCATATGCCCAGGGGGGCGGGGGGGACAGGGGCACTCTGGGAAGCTAAACTCAGCCTCAGTTTGCTCATCTGTTGCTGGGAAAGTGTTCCAAGTCTGGACCCTTTGAGGGATCTCCAGGTGTCAGAAAAGGGAGCAATTACTGGCCCGCTCTCACCCAGGTCCCCAGGCACAAGCAGTGCCCCTGATGCCTGGTGCCTGCCTGGAGGAAGCTGGGCAGAGAGAATGTTTCCAAACTGAGGGAAGAGGACTTTGGGCCTGGCTAACATTTACAGGAAAGCCTGGGACTAACCGCGTCTCTCTGCCGAGGCTCCACCCACATGCCTGCCCTAGAGGAACACCCAGGAAGTGCCTGGGCCACACTGGGGGCCTCAGCTGGCAGCTTCCTGGCCTCGGGACCTGGAGTGGCAAGGCTGGCCAAATAAGTGTAGGAGTAAGACTGGGAGTCCTTGCCAGTCCATAGCGGCTGGACCCTCCCAAGGCCTCCCCTGACCCTTGCTGGGCCTCAAGGGACCCTTCAGCCCCCACAGTAGCTGAAGCCCCCAGCTCTGAGGGCTTTGGGCTAAGAATCCCATAGAATCTCAGGTGTCCAGCTCCAGGAGGCTGGTCTCAGCTGTGAGAGCGTCCAAGGCTAGCCTCGCAGCCCAGGCCTGGTGTGTGTCCGGGTGAGTTGAAGGAAGCCATGCCCTTACCCCTCACTGGCTTTCTGCAGGAGTGAGGGGAGTGGTCCCATAGTGCACCTGGCCAGGCCAGGAAGCTGAATCCAGGTGGGTGTTGAGGAAGGGCTAGGAATGCCAGGCAGCCTCTGACCCAGTCCTCCCCCCACTTGGCCTCCCTTCCAGGGAGCGGGCTGCTGGAAGGGCCCTGCTGACTCTCAGCTTCCTGCTACCTTCCTGGAATGCAGAGGAGGTGGAGGGGAAGGAGGAGCCAGAAAACACCCATCCACACACTTCTCCCTGACTTGGCCCCCACCAGCCCCTCCCTCCCTGGCAGATACCCCCTTCTGGAAGGAGGCCTTGGGCTGGTCCAGGAGTCAGGAACCCTGAGCAGGGCAGAGCGAGGACTGGCGCTCAGGGTTCCTGACTCCTGGGCCAGCCGGCCTGTCTGCTTCTATGTACAAGGGCCACCTTGTGCCCAGTGTGCTCCCAGGCTCTCCCAGGACCATGATGCCAGGGCTGGGGGGCCCTGGCTGGCTGAGCAGGAGAGGGGGGAGCAGCAGAGATCACTTACAGCTCCTTGTAATTTGCATCGTACAGAGTCGCCCACTTGCTCTGCTGGTGTGGTTGCCACTTGATGGACTGGTAGTTGGGGTCCAGGTAGGAGCCACTGAGGCTGTCACTATCCTGCAGGAGACCTGGAGGGAGGGAACGCCTGTGAGAGCCCTGGGCCCCACGCCCCAACTTGAAGGGCTAATCCCATGTGGGGTAAAGCAGGCCAGCCACGTACCTGGTGAGGGTGCACCTGCTGGGTGCCAAGGTGGCGTCTGGACCCGGGCAATGCTGAGGGGCAAGGAGCCGGGGCCCGGTGAGAGTGGGCCCTGGGGAGGCCAGGATGGGGATGGAGCCCTAGTGGGGTGCGGAGGCAGGGCTGTCACAGTCCCAGGCTCTTGTTTGATCATTCCATTCAGCATCTGGGCATTGAGGGTGTTGGGGGGCGATTCAGAATGCTTCCTCTTCTTGGAGGGATGTGTGGGAAGCCTGGGAGGACAGAGGTGTGGGCCATGGGGGGCTGGCTCTCCCTGAGCCTGCTCCCCTTGGGCAGTGCCACCGCTCCCCTCTCTACCCTGTTTCTACAGGATGTACCCAGCCCGGCGGACACCACCTGCAGGAAGCCCACAGGCTTCACCTCCTAATGCTCCCGCATCCCTCTGTGTTGTCATTCTGTTTCTGTCACTCCTCCCTACCCCTCAAACTGTAAGATCCAGGAAGGCAGGAGCCACACCTGACTTGTTTGTCTGTGTTTCCCCGTCACACCCAAGGGTCCTGGCACACACAGTCCTCAGAATCATGCGTGGAATGAATGAGTTGGTCCCTTCCCTGGGATGGCATTCTCAGTGTCACCCAGTAGAGTGACAGCTCTCTGAACAGCAGCCTCCATGGTTAGAAACAGGCCACAGAGGGCCTGGGCCACAAAGGCAGGAAGGAGAGTTTCTTGGAAGGGGATGAAGATCTGGGGGCGCTGCACAGCACCCCTTGTCCTTCTGGTTGACAGAAAGTTTTGGCAGGGGACTCTTTCCTTAAACTAAATCTTTCACGAAATCTCAATGTGTAAAACACAAAAAGACAATTCTGTGGTTGGAGTCAGAGCAGCGAGCTTGGGTCTGCACCTGGAACCTCCTCAGAAACCTGAGGACTCCACGACACAGCTGGAAACTCACTGGTGTCGGGCTTAGAGCACAGCCTGGGTTCAAATCTTAACTCTGCCCTTCCTAGGTCCATGACCTGGGCAAGCATTTCCCCTTTGTGTGGACAATGGAGATGTGCACTTGGCCATGGCTAGAAATCCCCACCATCTAGCTGGGCACATGCAGACACATATGCTGACCCCATCCCCTGGAGTCAGAGCCTTCTGCCATTCCTGGGTTCAACCCTGTCCTCACCTCTACCTCTGTCTTGTCTGCTGTGGCCCTGATCCCCCCACCCCGTCTTCCCACACTGGGGGCATCTGCCCACGTCTTACTCGGCTCCATGTTGCTGCAACAGCTGGTGCAACATCTGGGACTGCTGGGTGTGGTGGAGATCGGGGGGCACCAGACCCTGCCCCATGGCAGCATAGGGGGGCATTGGGGGCTCAGCCTTCATGTACAGGTCCCGCTGCAGGACGGGGTAGTGAGGTGGGGGTGGCGGGGGGCCTGGCAGGTGGGCTGGAGGTGGGGGTGGGTGCTCCAGGCGGGAGGGCACTCCCACGTGGCACAGGGTTTCAGGGGTTATGGTACGCAGGAGGTGGGTGTCTGCAGGAGAAAAGGGGAGCGGGTGTTAGAGCCCTACCTCACTCGGGGCCCTGGGCATGAGCTCTCCCCTGGCCTACTTCTGCAGGGTCTCCTAATTCCCACCCCTTCCTGGGCCAGGCCTGGGGGCTGCCCGCCCACCAACCACACGTGGGAGCAAGGCTAGGCAGCCTAGAGGCTGGCTACCAGAGGACTGGGCAGGAGGCAAGCCCCAGTCCAGGGGGTGGGTAGCTTTTCACCCCATCCCAGCCAGCTCCTTCCCCTGGGCCAGGCCTGGCCCTGCTCCCTACGGGAGGCCCATCATCCACAGTTTCTCCCAAAGCTCCTCTCAGGACTGATTCTTCCTGAGCCTCAAGAAGGAGTCTTCTGAGACCCCCAGTGCCGTCCTGTGGCAGCCTCCTCCCTCTGGCAGCCCCTCTACCAGGCTCTCAGGGGCCAGCCCCCCAGCCTGAGGGGGGAGGCCCCAGCTCTCTTTGTTCCCCAGGAGGCATTCCAGAGATGTTTTTGGTAAGATAAACAGAACTCTTGACCCCTCTCTGGGCTGTGGGGAGAGGGCTGCCTGCCCAAGATCCTTCTGCTCTTGGCCACCTGGGGGCCAGAGCACCCCCGAACACCCTCCAAGGTGAGGTGGGCCTGGCAGCTGGTAAGCTGGTGAGGCCTGTGCTCAGGCTGCAGACACAGCTTTCCCCAGCCGTCCACTTACCGCCAAAGGGAGCGTCCATGATGGCGCAGGCGGGCAGGCGGGTGGCATCGCAGGCAGGGACACTTGCTCAGAGGCAGGGCCAGGCTCCCCTCCCGCCCCGTGGGGAAACAATAGCCAGCGCCAGGGAGTATTTGACCAGCGATAATCAGGGCCTGTTGGGCGGCCACGGGCCCCCTCCCTCTCTTGCTCCCTCCCTCCCCGATAAGGCCGCCCCAACCACTTGCCCAAACCCCAGAGGGGGAGGGCGGTGCCCGCTGGACTCACCATTCACCTGCTGGGGGGAGTAGGCTTCGGAGCCCGAGTCTGGGGGAGAGTCCGGCAGTGTGCTGCAGGAGAGGAGGAAGGGGGTGTTGGGAGGGCAGCTGAGCCCCTGCCTTCAAGCCACGCAGCTCCTCTGTGGGGCAGTGTCCCAGAGACCCCAAAGGCTGAGTCATCGAGGTCTCCTCACACCCACCCTGAGGAGCATTTCTCTGTACCAGCCACTTCAGGGTGCCTTCAGGGCCTGGGGCTGGGTTTTAGGTCGGGGGCCTTGGTCTCCTGCTCAGCATCCTCTCAGACCTCCTGGGAACTTGGGAGCCAGTAACCAGTGCCCCTGATGATGGCATAGGCATTAAAGGGCTCTCTCCCCAGTCTGAGGGGCCAAGTCTGCTCCTCCCTTCCTGTACCCACTGAAGCCTCCACTTCCTGGAAATGTCGGGTCCTGGTGGGCTGGGCCTGGGGAGTTTCAGCAGGTCACTGAGGGGCTGCCCCACCAGGGGCAGGTGTGGGCTAGGCAGGGAGCCAGCTCCACTGAGCCTGGGTTTATTTTTTTCTTGCAGGTTTTATCAGTGGCTTGAGCGAAAGAACAAACTCAACCCTGAGAGGTCAACACGTCCTGCGTGAACCCTGCACTCGTCCATTGAGGGGTAGGCTGTGGCCACACAGGGATCCAGCTCTCTGACCATCCCTGGTCCCCACATCTGGAGAGACTGCCCACCGCTATGCCCAGGCAGCTGCCTGAGGCAGCCAAGCCATCGTGGACACAGCCAAGGGCTGATCCTAGAGCCCTGTGCTCCGCTGGATAAGCCGCCCACCCAATCCCACAGGCTATGTGAGGATGACAGAGAAAGTGATGCGAGACTGGACTGAACTCTCACTGCAGCCCTTTGAGGGCCGGGCAGACCCGGCCTCTCCAGCTCCACACCCGTCTCCCACCTGCTCCCTGCACTTCCCTGACAGTGGCCTTGGGTTTGTCTATTGTGTCAAGGTCTTTCACACCCTCCAGTCCCTGCAATCAAACGCCCCAATCCATAGGCCCTCGTGTTCTTTCCTCATACTCTTCACAGTCCTTGATGTGGTGATTTATTGACTAATAACTTCCTCCCCAACTAGACAGCAGGAGGCACATGTCTGTCTTGTTTACCACCTAGACAGGGCCTGGCAGGGGTGGGGCAGGGAAAGGCCCAGGCCACACAGGCTCCGCGTGGCTCTGGACCAGCCCTTTCCCTAAGAAATGACCTCCGTGTGCCACTAGAATCCTGCTACAAGGAGCAGCAGAGCTTTCCTGGAAAGCCAGTTTCAGGGTTTCCCAGGAGCAGGTTAGTGGGGATGGTGGATGAACTCACACAAAGAGGTATGGGGTACAGTAGCGAGCCCCCAGTAGGTGCTCATTACATGTTAGTTCCTTTCCCTCGAACCTTCCCTTAGGGGTCTGTGGCTTAGGGATGACCTCTCAGCCTCAAGCCCTCTGTAGCTCATTCCTGGCACCCCAGCTCACCTCTACTGCCCAACCCCTATAAGTTAGGAAACAGCTACCATGCCCCCAGCACTTCCTCTGTGCTTCCTCCCTTTATTTCCACCATCACCTGAAGGGGTTCACTTTACAGAGAAGACACTGAGGCCGACCGAGGTGGTGGTTACCAAGCCAGAAGCCTGGCAATGAAGGACCCAGGGGTAGAGCCAGGCTGTCTGGGTGGTGTCTTGTTCCCAGCACTCAATTATTCTTCCCCCAGAGACAGGATCTCTACCCGTAGCTGGGGAACCCAGAATTTTCTTGAGCCCCTCTTCCCTGGAGCCTGGGCAGGGCTGGTGGCCACCTGCAACCTTTGGTTACAGCCAGGCCCAAGCTGAGCCCTTGAGTCAGGACACTGGTGTGGATTCCTCTGATGTGGGGGGAAGTGCCTGGGAGACTGGCTTGGGTTGGGGGGAACTTCAGGTACCACACCTGGACCATCAGCAATTCCCTGTGGCCACAATAAATAAAGGCTACATGCATGAGTGATGGATGGGGCTGGCACAATGCGTGGAGTTTGTGTGCACGCATGTGCGCACACGTGTATAGGCATGTACATATGTATAGGTGTGCACACATGTACAGGTGTTGCCATGAACATAAACAATCTCGGCCTCTAGTCTCAACCCCTCCTGTCCACTCTCTACACGGATCTAAGAGATTTTTCTAGCACTTACGTCAGTGCTCACCACTCTGCTGCTCAGAACCCCCCATGCTGCCCACTACCTCAGAACAAAGCCATGTGTCCCTCCTCAGCAGGCCCTAGTCCGACCCCCTTACCTGCCCACAGGGCAGCCCAATCACCACTGCCAGGCCCTGGCCAGCTCCTCCCAGGCCCTTGGTCACTGGCCCCACACCCTTCCTGCCCCCTGTGCCCCTGCATCTAACCCCCCTCCCCCACCACGCTCCCTGCCCTCACTCACCCTGGGGCATAGGGAGCCTTGGGCTCAGCCTTGATGGGGGGCCCAGAGCCCCCCAGGAAGGGTTTGGGAGCGGTGCCCATGCCATTGTTGTTGTTGCAGTTGAGCGGGGTGCTGTAGCTCGGGGGTGGGAGGGGGCCATGGCGCCCTGGGGAGGGTCCACCCCCAGGGGGGCTCAGGTGGTGGACCCCGCTGGAGCCGGGCATCACTGGCTGCCCGTGGGGGTAGGAGGCCGCACTGGCTGGAGCGGAGATGTCAGGGAAGCAGCTGTGGAGAAGGGAGGAAGCTCAGCGCCAGCCAGGACCCAGCCCCTCCCCAGACCCCCACTGGCAGGCAGGGTGCAGACTGCAGAGGGCTCAGCCACTGGCCAAGGAGGAGAAGCTGCTTTCAGAGGCGGGGCCCTGTCACACCTCCCTGTGAAAGGTGGATGCCAGAGGGGTTGCGGGTGGGGCCGAGGCTGTCCTGGGGCCACTCACAGGTCGGTGGCATCCTCCTTGCTGATGTACTCCTCCAGGATACTGGTGTCTATGTTGGAGGGCTCCAGGGCTCCATTGATGTCGTGGCCTGCAGGGGAGGGGCAGATGTCAGCTGGGGAGGGGTGCAGCTCCTAGGCCTCTGGGCCCAGCCCTCCAACTCTCCCCAGGCTGGACCTTCCAAAATATACACCCCGGCCCCTCCCCATCTGTGTATCCATCCCTGTGGTCGCGGGGGGGGGGGGGGGGGGGGACACTCCTTCATCTTCCACCACCTGACACCCCTCCAGGAGGCACTGACCTCCCCCAGCTCACAAGACCACCTGGAGTCTCCAAGGAGGGGAGGGGCCCAGAGTGCAGAGCTGGGACAGACAAGCCACTTCCTGCCCTCCGGACATGAGCAAGTCCCTTCCTCTCTTCTGTAAAATGGGGGTAACTGTCCCCCTGACTTATGGGGTACCGTGAGGCGCAAACAAGGTGCCTCATTGTCAAGTGCCCACTCCTCCAGTAGTCAGTTCCAGATAGCCCAGCTGGTGGGTACCCAGAAGCCATGTGGCCTGGCTAGGGTGGACCATACATCCTGGGGGAGCCTCCTGCACCCCAGGCCCAGCTGCAGATGGAGAGGGACTGGGGATCAGAATCAGGAATGCCCAGCGCAGACTACCCTGATTGCATATGCCCATCACCCCATAATGGGGTTGGGGAGCTTAGCCCTGGTTTTGCAGCAGCGAGAGGCCCAGAGAGGTAAGGGCTTGCCCTAGCTTTACTAAGGGGAAATAATGGCGGCCTGGGCTCTGCTCCTCCACCCGCCCTCTCCTGGGCTGTCCTCACTGGCCCCAGCCCCACGGAGGGGAGGTGCTCACAGAAAAGGCGGCCCAGTGATCCTGGGCATCAGTGGGGAGGACAGGGGGAGGTGTTGGCCCTTCCCCTCCCAGGGTCACCTTGCAGGGGGAGCGGGAGGGCGGGGTGATAAGGGGGCTGACGTGGGAGATGCGTCAACCCCGATAATGAAGGACGGCCCCACCCACTGTTGACCTGGGCTGGCCAGTCCACTGAGGCAGAAGACACCCTCCCGCAGGCCCCTGGAGCCTGAGTCTGGAGTCTTCACTTCATGCCCCCTCCCTCCCCTGGCGAGCCCTGAGAACAAAGCTCAGACAGGACCAGGAACAAGTCCTGGCTCACCGACTCCCTGCTGTGTGACACTGGGCAGGTCATATACCTCTCTGAACCTCAGTCTCCTCGTTACTAAAATGGGGACATGAATAGGTAACGCTTTACAGGGTCATTTTGAGCATGAAACAAGTTAAGGTATGTAAGGTGCTGGGCACAGAGTGGATGCTCAGCAAACAGAGTGGCTGTCCTCACCTCCCAGTCCCCAGAGCCCTGGGGTCCCCAGGAGCCCCCCGCCCAGGCCCCTTCCTGGCCCGTGGCCAGAATTTCAAGAATGCTGAGCCCTGCTTAGGTGATTAATGAGTGGCTAAGCTCTCCTAGGAGTCACGCGATGCCCGGGACAGGCCCTCCTGCTGTCCCCACCCCTGGCTCACCCAGACGGGAACAAGGGACACCCACCAAGCACCGCCAATGGCCATTTAGGGTCCCATATAGTCAGGGCAAGAAGAGCTTCTCAAGCCAGGAATGACCAGTCTGCATGCGGAGGTTCTAGAACTCCCGTCTATGCTCTGGCCCCCGCCCCATCCTTCCCTGTTAACCAAAGGCCCCATTTATTGAGCGCCTACTGTGTGTTTGGCACTTTTGGAGCCAAGTACATGAATAATCATGGGAGTTTATTATATGCAAGGCATCCTGCAGCTCTTCATGTGCAGTGTGACGCTTACTCCTCCCAACCTGTAAGGGTGAGATGGTGAGATGGTGAGATGGTGAGATGGTGAGATGGTGAGATGGTGAGATGGTGAGATGACAGTGACAGGCTCATGCTGATTGAATGCCTGCCAGGCCCTCCTTATTCTAAGTGCTTTGCAGGTTTACCTCCCAATCACCCCTGCAGACGTGGTCTCATTAGCATCATTCCCTTTGTTGAGACAGGTCAAGTCTCTTGCCCAAGGAAACATAGCAAGGAGAAGTCAAACCCATGTGCAGGGGCCTGACAACAACAGGAAAGGTGTGGTTGGTGGTCACTGAGACTTCCCCGCCATCCTGGGCTGCCCTACCCATTGGGCCGAGAGGTTCCTGAGGGAGGATCAAACACAAGAGATGGGGAGGGAAGGGGTACTGGAGCGTCACCCCCACCCTGGCCGCTGATGCTGCAGGTTTTCCAGACTGAACTTGGAATCTACAATGAATGATGGGGTGATGGAGTCATGGTGTTGCTATTTATAACAGGCTAGGCCCCCCCCTCCCTCCCCCTCCTCCCCTGGCCAGGAGTGTTCCTAATCACCCCTAATCCTCCTGCCCACCTCCCCTGGGATGGGGGGGCCTCAGGCAGAGGCATCCTGGGAGACCCTAACGAGAACCAGATGTGGTTGGGGGAGGAGAGACCCTCCCGTGCCAGGGGCCGGGTGGACGGGAGGATGAAGGAGGGAGGAGGGAGCCACTGGGGCAGGGTGGGGGTGGGCCATTGGGTGGGAGAGAACTTTAAGGTTTGGGGGTTGGTGGGCCTCCTGAGGAACACTGACCCCACATCTTCTCCTCTGGGAGCCCTCGAGGCCTGTCTGATTTTCTCCCCACACAGCCTGGCCTATAGGGTCCAGCTACCAGGCAGATGCCCCCAGCCTGCCCCATGAACCACACTGGAGATTTCCCAAACATTCCAAGGGATAGGGTGGGGGTGGGGGCTTGTGGGAGCCCAGGGATTCCTGAGGCTGGGGCAGAGCCCCCAAGAACCCAGGAGGAAGGCAGTGCCTCTGGGCACATTCTTGGGGGTAACTCCTGCCCCACTGCTCCCCAAAGAGCCCTGCAACATCACTGAGCCAAAGACAGATACCTGCCTGCAGGAAAGTGAGTGTGTCTCCCGCTGATCCTCAAGACCTCCCGGGGAAATGGAGAAGCTGCCCAAGACCCCCACCCCCACACCAGAATGTGGCACCACCAGGTCACAAACCAGATCCCTGCCCTCCCCTGCCTTAAACTCAGCAACAACTTCCCAGCCAGGGGTGACCAGAGCCCCCCTGAGTCCAAGGCCTGGCACGGTCCGCCCCCCGCTTGCCCCCACAGCCTCCTCTCCTGCCCCAGTTCTCCCATCTGCAACTCTCCAGGCCCAGCCCTGCCTCATTACATCCCCCTCCCCCCTCTCCCCCCACACCTACATCAGGCCCTTTGCACATGCTCCTCCCTCTGCCGGAGAAAGCCCATTCCTACTTGCTCTTTAGGTTTCGGCTTAAACGTAAATTTCTGCAAGAGGCCATCTCTGACTCTCCCATCCTCCTGAGTGGCGGCCTCCTTTCCACTTTCTCATCAGGCTCTTTGTTCTCCTGCCTGGCACAGTCCTCATAGGTGGGTGGAGAGTCTGTCCACTGCCTGCCCACTGCCCACAGCAAACACTCACCAAATGGTCACTCTGTGCCCAGCCCCACGCTACATACTTGGTATGGCTCATATTTAATTTTTGTAACAACCCTATGGCGTAGGTGGTTTTCTTGTTCTCCATTTTACAGATGAGGAAACTGAGGCTCCGAAAGGCTAAATGCCTTGCCATCGCTTACAGATGTGGGAGCTGGGCTGTGAGCCCCGCCCTGTCTGGGGTGAGCTCTGTCTCTCTGGGATATAAGCATCTAAGCCGATAGTAGGCATGCAATAAATGTTCATGGAATGAATGAGCAAAGTGGCAAGCGGGACACTGGAACCAGGCCTGCCTGGGTCTGGAGACCTCCGCCAGGCCGTGCAGTGGTCGGGGGGCCAGGGCTAGACACAGCCCCGCCAGGTACCATCCCTGCCCTGCTGAGCTATGCGTCCCAGCTGCTCCTCATTAATTAAGTCCTTTATTACCTGCTCTTAACAGGAGCCAGACACTGCCCCTTCCCAGGCAGGTTGGGATGGGGCTTCAGGAAGGATGCCCCCTCCTCCCCTCCTCCCCTCCGCTCCTCTCTCCTCCTCCCCTTCTGTACAGCCACCAGCTGGGCAGCCGGGGAATCGAGGAGACACGAGCCAGGTGTGGGATGAGGGTCCTCCACCCGGGACCCTCCCTTCCCCTCCTCCTGGTGCTAATGCCCACCACCACTCCCACCAGCTGTGGCCACTGGCTGAGTCTCGGCCATTGTCCTGGGGGACGGGGGAGGGTGGGGACCCGGCACAGTGGGTGGCTTGTGCCCTGCCCACACCCTCCCCCCTGCCCGTCAATGGGGCACTTGTCAATTCATACCCCAAACATGGCGGAAATCCCGTCAGCCACGTGGCTGTGGGCAGGGCAGGCCAGGGCCTAAGGATGCTGGCCAGGCCTAGCTGCTCTGAACCTGGGGCCAACAGGGCACGGGGCCCATCCTGCCCGCCCAGTGCCCTGAGTGTCCACCCTACGTGTTAGTATCTGAGGGGCACCCTGGCTCTAAGCAATGGCAGGGGATCAGTGTGGTAGTGGTCAGGGGACTGCCCACCTGGCACCCCCATGATGCTCTAAGGCACCCCCTTCATTGCTGTGTGACCCTCGGCAAGTGACCTGCCCTCCCTGGGCCTGGCTTCCTTCTGTAACAGTGGAGCAGGAATTGTAGCATGTTCAGTGAGATGGAGAGAGAGCTCCTCACCCCTGGGAGGCCATTCCTCAATCAACATTAATTGCTCTGTTTTCATATCTCCTTTCCTGCCCAGTTCTCCCACTGTCCCCCATGCTTCTCCATCTTCCTGCATATCAGCTCCAGGGAGCCTAGAGGGGGGCTCACCTCTTCTTCTGAGCCCCTCTGGGGCATGACCAGTACACCATGCTGTTATTCTGGCACATGCATGGCACAGTCTGGCCTCCAGGCCTTGGTTCTATCCATCACCCACTGCCTGTGGATAAGCCTCCTGTGACTGCCTGCCTGCCCCTGCAGCCCCTCCTCAATCACCCCAGCCACAGAGGGCCCCCAGTGCTGTGACTTGTCTCCCAATATTGACTGAGCTCATCAACATGCTCCAAACTAGTTTATACCGGGACAGGGCACAGTGAGCTATCACCTCCTTTGGTTTAAACTTTCTGTCTTTATTAATATGATCTCTGATTAACGTAACTGCTGGCTGTCCCTGCTTCAGGCTTCAACTTGTGACCAGAGCCTTCTCACTCAAAATGCCTTCAAGGTCAGATGCTTGATTTTGTAAACTATCCTTTGCATCTCTGCATCAAATCCCCAGTTAGCTTAGGGATGAATGACAAGGATGTGGCTCTTGAGTCATTGCCATCAGGCCTTAAATCTGAGCCACAGTCGTCTTTGTTCCCTCTCAACTTCTTGCTTAAAAAATGCAGACGATTCCCACATCCTGCCCACAGAGACCCATCTCCTCCAGAGGACCTGGGATCTTTAGCTACCCCTGGGCTATAGCTATGTCCTCCTCTAGTCCCCACATGGCTGCCACACGGTCCTCAGGTTGACACAAGGCTGACCTCAGCCCCAAGATGCTCCCAAGCCAGTCCAACAGAACTGAGCCCAGTAGCTGCAGCCTGGTCTCCGGGAACCCACATTAGTCCCCAAGGACCTCTGCTTTGCTCTGGGGATCCCCAGCCCCGACTCCACAGGGCTGAATTGCTCCTGGTGCCCCTAGGCCTCTCCCACAGGGACCAGGGCAGGCCAACTGGGAAAAGGCACCTCTTCACAAAGGTGGAGTAGAGACCCTAAAGCTTGTGGTGAGGGCAGGTAACCTCTAGGGTTACCCTTGCCCAGCTGTGTTCACACACCAGCATGTCACACACGTTTGTACACAAGGGCACACTCCCAGGCATGTGCCCACTGACATGCACATGACTGTGTACATACAAATACACATATGTACACAGTGGCACATGCCTCCCACACTGACACACACATGGGCTCATCTGTTTAAACAATTATTTCCTGAGCATGGACTGTGTCACCGATAATACCAGGCTCCGGCGGATACAGTAGTAAACAAAATAGACAAAACCTCCTGCCCACATGGAGCTAACATTCTGGAGGCAGAGTCAGGTGACAAGACAGATCGCTAAAATGCATAGCCTTTTGGAAGGTGACAAATACTATGGAAAAAATAAAGCCAAGAGAGGGGGTTGGGGTGCCAGGAGAGCAGTGAGGAACTGCAATTCTCAGTAGGATGGTCAGGGTGTGCCTCAATGAGCAAAGACGTGAAGGAGGTGAGCCACACGGGTATCTGGTAAGAGCATTCCAGATGGTGGGCAGCCGGTGCAAAGGCCCTGCGGCACGAGCACGCTTGTGCGTGTTCACCTCTCAGTCCCTCACACAGACTTGTGCACGCATGCACACAAATGCTCACTGACCCAAAGGCAGGCCCAGGCCAACTCACCTCCCCATCAGCTCTAGCTGGAGCCAGATCTAACTGAGCAAACTCGGTGTCGAGACCCCAAGGCCCCTGTCAAAGGCAGCCTCCCCTCCACGCTAGTGGGGCAGAGGATGGAGATGCCTGTCCCCTGACCCCAGGCCACAGCCCCAGGAGGGAGAACCACAGAGGGACAGGAGAGCACAGGGGACTGAGAGATGAAGAGTGGAATAAGGGAAGGCCCCGAGGGACGGAGGGTCCCCAAACTCCACAGAGAGACTGAGGCTATGGGTGCGCCTTATGGGGGCTGGAGAGGTCTAAGTAGGATAAAGGGAGAACTTTCCAACCGACGCAGCCTGGAGGCAGAACAGGATGCCCCGGAGCCGCCGTCCATGGTCCACTCCAGCAGGGGCCCTGGATCCAACTGCCCCCCAACCCTGGGTTTTGCCCTTTCTTCCCCTCCCACTCCAGGCCTTGGCACTCTTGGGGTCTCCCTGCTTCTGTCACACAACCTTGACCATCTGAGTAAGGGCTCTGAGGTCCAGAGGTCAAGGGGCTGGACAGAAGTCATGTAGCACAGCCATTAGTGATGAATCAGGACCCTCAGCACCCAAGGATGAGAGGCACCTTCCCTGTCCCATTCCAGGCTGCCACCCACCTATGGCTGACTGCAGGTCAGGACGCCCAGGGTCCTGTCCCAGCTCTGCTGTGATCTCCCTGAGAAGGCTGACACATCACTTTCCTCTCCTGCCTCAGCGCCCCCTCTCAGACAGGAGGGGAGGCCACAATGCACCTCCACTGAGCTCCAGGACTCCTGGAGACAACATATGCAAAACCGCTGGGCTGGGTGCGGCAGGTATAGACAAAGGACAGCCAAGCCCCTTCCCTCTTGCCCGCCTGCCCCACCCTAAGTTCCAAATCTCTGAGGTGGTAGGCAGGGCAGGCCCAGCTGGAAGCATCAGGAACCAGGAGCAGGCCTCAGGACCAAGCAAAGCCAGACCAATCATGGAGCGGGGTCCCCTACAGAGAGCGTGCTCAACAAAGCTAATGGTTTCCTCTCATCCTCATCGCTAGCAGTGGCCCAGAAAGTGTGAGGGGCTTTCTCAAAGCACATAGCACCAGCCACAGGCCCCAGCCCAAGCTTGGGGGCACCGACCTACCCTGTGGACCAATAAATCCTCGGTGAGGACTTAATATCTGCTGTGAGGCTGCTGAACTGGGCTGTGCCTGCCCCGTGTGAGCCTAATCACAACCCAGGTTGACATTTGCCACAGCACCAGGCATTGTACTAGGCCCCTCACAGGCCTCAGTTTACCTAATCCCCCAGAAACCCTGAGAGGTCGGCACTGTGACCACAGTTGTACTCCCATTTTACAGAGGAGAAAATGGAGGTACAGAGGTGCGGTGATAGGCCCAGAGAAGGACCGTGGGTGAGCAGCAGAGCTGGGGACAGACCCCGGCAGCAGACCCAGTGAGTGCATCAGACCATTACAGCATCCAACCCCTGCCCCCAACTGAGGGGCTATCCACACCCAGTGACAGCAGGGGCTAGAGACTCTGAGGTGGGGGAGGAGGCTCCCCCATACACACACCCAGTCTGGGAGGGAAACTGAGGTCCAGAGGAGGGAGCCTTGAGGAGGAAGAAGGTGGAACGGAAGGGCAGGCAGGCTGGGTGGGGCGGGGCCACCACGTTAATGATTCAGTTAATGATTTCTGCTCCCAGTCCTTATCAGGAGTGCAAAGTCCAAGGGCAGCAGCCAATCAGTGGCCCCGTTGGGCTGTTACCCAGCAGCCTCTGATGCCAGACCCCCCTCCCAATCTTGTAAGCCCTTGGGAGTCAGGGAATGGGGGCCAGGTCCCCAGGAGGAGGCCATTCTGCTTGGAGCGGCCTGTCTTCTCCACCTCTCCCCCAAACATCCTGCTTGGCTTTGCTTGAGACCCCTAGGCACCCTCTGCCAAGACCCCCAGAATAAGGAGCGGCCCTGCTCGTCTCCCCTGAAATGATCCCAGGCCCTCCCAGAGAGCTGGCTTCCTGGAGGGCCTCCCCTCTCCCTGTGCCTCTGTTCACATAACCATTGTTGCCTCCATATTCCCTGAGAACATTTCCTGCCCTCCTTTCCCCCAGCCCCGTGTGGCCCTGCGCTGAGTCTTGGGGACAAGGGGATGAGTCAGATCGCCCACTACTACTTCCCCTGCAGCTGGACTCAGGACCTGGGGAGGTGGGGCTAGGGCAGGAGTCCTCCCAGGGGCTCCTGGGAGACACCCCATCTCATTTCCTTGAGAGTCAGGGTTCTGGCTGTCTCCCCCATCCACCTGCTCCTTGAGTCAGATAGACAGGCTGACACGGGACACAGTGCCACCCATCACACACCCCAGCTCAGCCCCAGCCTCCCATCCAGGGTGGGCGTCCTCTGCTACAGTCATCAGGCAGTCTCCTCCTGGGGCGTCCTCCTGCCCTCAGGAGGCAGAGATGCTGGTCCCCACAGGAAGGCCACCCTCCCTGCTCTAAGTCCTGGTGGCAGGGGAGAGAGCAGGGGGGCTGGGTGTCAGCTCTAGAAAATACTGGCTAACCCCCTTCTCTCAGAGCATGGGTCTTGGTCCCCGGGAAAGAAGGGTCAATACTATGCCCCTCCCCCATCCCAGAGCTGGGGGAAAGGTGGCTTTCCAACCAGCATCTTGCTACTCTAGGGGGTTGTGGGGGTCCAGCCCCCTGTGTCCAGTGTACATATTCCATATCACATAGGAGGCCATGAGTTTGTCTTTGTTTGGTGGCTTAAAAAAAAAAAAAAATCACACGGGAAGCCCCATCTCTGGTCCAGTCGACCTGCCCACCCAGGAGGGGACACGACGCCAGAGAAGGGAGGTTACCAGCCCAAGCCACCCATCGAGTCTGGAAGGAGTGAAAACCCAGCCTCTAGATGCTGCGTGGAGGTCCCCCAACCTCTCCACAGCCTTTCTAGTACCTGCTGGAAGCCCAGCTCCCCTCAGTCTCTACGGTTTCCTCCACACTTGCCTGCTTTCTGGGGGTACTGGCTGCTCATTCAAGCCCCATGTGTCTGTGCCCCTGGGGCCAGGGGTCGGCACCCTCCCCCTTCTATTTCATGCTCCTTCCCAAGGCTGAGATGAGGCCCATCAGCGCTGAAGACATCAAGACCTTCTCTGCCACCCGTTCCTGTTTTGCAGGTGAGGAAAAGGGGCCCAGAGAAGGCGAGAGCTCTGCACGGGGTCACACAGCTCTCGGTGGCCCAGCCTTCACTGGAACCTCTAAGGTCCTACTGGGATCCTCTGAAGCAGCCTTGCCTCTGTCCCTGAATGGGCTCTAGCTTGTCAAGGTGATGTGACCCTGTTACCTGCTGGGAGCCAGTGCATCCCTCCTAGAGGGTCCCCTCTCTGTAGGCCCTATGCTCACCCAGCTGGACGGCTATAGCCTCCCCTCCAGGGGATTAGCAGGGCGGTCACGGGGGCCCGGCTGTACCAGCCTCGAGGGGGCCGCCCTGTCCCAGCCTCTCACCCAAGGCCTAAAGTGCCTTAGCCACCGGCCCACCACCCTAGGGTGGGCACAGCCTGGCCCACCACATTGGGTAGTAGCAGGGCATGTGCCTGGTGTGCCTAGAAAGTGTGCCATGTCAGACAAGGGGCCACAATGCATCCCAGAGCGGAAAGCATAGACCCTGCCTCCTATACCCACTGTCCAGAGGGAGTGACCAAGGCCGAGTGGGAAGCGGATGAGAACTCAGGCGTCCCCAGTCCTGAGTGCGAGAGCACACGTTGCTCCTACACTCCCAGGAACAACACATCCACGCGCAGATAAGCAGCTTCTGGCCCCCCGGCACTTCACATGTACACTCATGCACACACGCTGGGCCCACTGCTCCCAGGCTCTCCCTAACACCCACGCGTAGTCGCACACACCACTGCCCACCTGATTCCCTGCCAGGCTGCCCCGCCCACGTGGCCCCCAAGACCCCAGCCCTCAGCACCCACCCCACCTTCCTCCCTTCTCAGGCTCTGGGAACACTTCTCCAGTCCCTGGCTCCCTCCGGGCCCTCCTCAGCCAGCAGCTCCACACCCCCCTGCTCCCCACAGACATTCTTGAGTCTCCTCTTATCTCTCTGGAGGGAGCAGCACAGCCTCCTAGCCAGGCCCGCCAGGCCAGCCGCATGGCTGAGCTGTGGCGTCAGCCCCCACCCCCCACCCATGGGCAGGAGGGAAAGTTTGGCTCAGGAGACAGGGAGCCAGGGCCAGCCAGGCCCACCCCTCTGCCAGGGCCCAGATTCTGGGGGAGGAGGTGTGGGGATATCTTCGAGAAGCAAGGGGGCCTGGCCCACAAGTCATCCCAGGTACTAGGAGGCTCAGGGCACCCCCAAAAGAGTATCCCCCAAGCCAGGACTAGTGTGCCCTTCCTGCCTCCCCAGGGGCCTCAGCTCCCATAAGGGCCCTCAAGGGGTCCTAAAGGATGAACAGTGTCTGGGAAGAATGAGAGCCCTTAGGACCCTCAAATGGCCCAACGACCTCAGGTTAAACAATTTAATCTAGTTCAAACCTGATTTCTTGGGGTCTAGGTCAGCTGGGGTGTCCTGAATCCTGGCATGGGGAGGCCTGAGGCTTGGGGATATCCTGACCTTGGCTGCTCAGCAAGCAGGAGTGGACAGAAGCTCCCACCCGCAAGCCACAGAGAGGGAAAAACAGGCAAAGAAGGATCTTCAGCTCTCCCGCATGGGACTCCAAAGGAATCTGGGCACTGGGCTTGGAACCGGAACCCTGATTCCAGACCCTGTGGCCCCAAAGCCCCAGCACAGTGCCCCGTGGGGCAGGTTCATACTAATGGAAGGCTCTGAATCACTGAGTTCTGGGTTCTGAATGCACTGAGGAGCAGGATGTGGGCTTAGAGACTCGGAGAGGGCAGGGCAGAGGCTGGGCTCCCCAAGTTGGTGGAAAGGGGCACAAAAGGGGACAGAAGGTCTGGCTAGATGCTCCAGTGAGGGTCTAAGCAGCGCATGGGCGAGGGAGACATCAGCCTGCACCTCTGCCTCCCCCTTCCACACTCTGTCCCCTCCCTCCTGAATCCAGCACGGGTGGGGGGGGGGACACACAGCCCTGAAAGAGGGGCAGAGATTACTCCAGAAACGGGGAGGGATGTTGGTCAGATGTGAGAGAAGACCTCCAAAACCACTGTGTGGGGGGGGCCGGGGTGGGGGGGGTGGAGGGGGCAAGTATAGAAGAAAGTATTGTAGGGTGTGTGTCGATTCCAGCCCTGACAGGGTCTTATCAGGGTCAAGGTGAGGGGGTGAGGTCACTCCGGGGCTAGGGAGCGCAGCCAGAGGAGGCAAAGCTCCAGGGACAGGTGTGGACAACAGAGCCCTTAGGAGTGTCAGAGGGCTGGAGGGATGCAGGTCATAGCTTTGGGAGGGTCCGAGAGTGGATAAGGTGGTGGCTGGCAGCACAGTCACCAACTTCAAGGAGGTTCCAGCCCAAGGAGAGCATTCAGAGGGTATGGGGTGGGGGTGGGAGGACCCAGCCCACAGAGGAATGCTGGGGAGGGGTTCCCAGCCCCAAGTAGGAGAGGGGTAGCTGCTTCAAGGGGAATTTCAGCCTTAGGGGAGGGAGCATCCTTGCAGAAAGTGGGTGACAGTCCTGAAGGGGGTCCCAGTTTCAAGGAAGAACAGTGGCGAGGTCCCAGCTCCTAGGTGTCAGGCTGGGAGGAAGGTGGCAACCAGAAAGGCACCCAGGAGGATTGGGTCTCTAGGCAGGGGTCCCAGTCTCTAGGAGGCACTCTGGGGGCTGGGGTGCCAGCTTAAGAAGCATGGAAGATCCTAGAAAGTGTGCTGGGGGGTCTGGGCCCGGAAGGGGGTCTGGACCTGGATGAGGTTCCAGAGAAGCACAGTAGAGGGTCCCCAGACTCAGGAAGTGGGAACTGCGCTGGGGATGGGAGGTGTCAGAATTTAGGTGGAGGGGGAGGGCTGCAGGTCCTGGAAGGCAAGAAGGAGGATGGAGCATGGAAGGGGACACAGCTCCGAAAGATTTGTGTGTTGGGGGACAGGGAGCCCAACTTTCGTGGCGGTGGGTAGTGACCTCCGGGAGACTCCCAGCCCGGGGAGCCAGCACTAGCAGCCTAGTGCCAGCCTAGAGGAGACGTCCCGGGGTGGAGGGGAGATGGTCCCAACGTGGTAAAATCAGTCTTGGGTCCCAGTCCTCGGGGGTTATTCCCAGCGCGAGAGGTTAGCCGCCCCCGCCGGCCCGCGGTCCCTCACCTTCGAAGAAGCGCTGCAGCGCCTCCGTCTCGTCCACCACCTCCATGTCCGGCCTGCCCGGCGTGCACTCCGCCCCGGCCCCACTACAGCCCGGCCCGGGGGCGCGGCATCGCCGGCGCGGCCCGCGCGACAGTCCCGGCTCGGCTCCCGCTGCAGTCCCGCGGGTCCGCAGCCGCGCCCGCCCAGCGCGCGGCCCTGGCCCGGCCCCCACCCGCCCCCCGCGCCCCGCCCGCCGCGCTCAGCGCCCCCTGCCGGCCGACCCGCGCCACAGCCCCGTGGCGGGCAGCGCGGCTCCGCAGGCGGCGGTGCAGCGGGATACTTCCCGGGGCGGGGGGTCCGGGAGGCTTGGCCTCGTGCGTACAGGCTGGGCAAGGGTCCCCGTGGCTGGGGCTGGGGTCAGCTGCCACTCCCTGGCCTGCAGTCCTCGCCCTCCCCTTGGACAGGGGAAGGCAGCAGGATTCTGAATCTTAGATTTTCAGAACCAAACCTCAGAGACATCCTCTATTTCCTCTCCCCCATCTCAGCAATTATAGCAATAACTGCATTTAATGAACATTTGCTATGCGCCGGCCTGCACTGAGCACTTTACAGGAGTTATCTCGTTTAGTCCTCACAGATACCCTGCCAAGGAGACACTATCATGCACATTTTGGAGAGGAGGAAACTGAGGCTGAGTGACAGTGTATGTGCTGTGTGAGGAAGTGCTGTCCCATATAACTTCTTGTAATGATGGAAATGTCTCCTGTGTTGTCCAATATGATAGCCACTAGCGATATGTGGCTACTGAGCACTTGAAACGTGGCTCTTGAATGACCGAGGAACTGAATTTTCTATTTTATTTCATTGGAATTGGTTCAGATTTAAATAGCCATGTGTGGCTACAGTATCGGACAGCACAGGTCTGAGGGTTTCGAGGTCATTAGCGCCAAAGCCAGCATTCAGAGCCAGCTCCTGGCAGACCTGGGAAAGCGCCCTCTTGGTCCCCGCTTCCCTGTGTGGTCGTGTGAGACCTGAAGATTCTACCTCCAGGCGTGTCCTGGGTAAACCCACCACCTACGCCCCTCTGCCCCACCGGTGAATGCCTCCTCATCTCTTTCCTGCCCAAGTGCACAGCCTCTCTCCTCTGCTCCTTGTACTCCCCCCAAATCACTTTGTAAAAAACAAATCAGAGCATCTCATTTCTTCGCTAAAACCTGTCGTTTCCCTTTGCACTCAGAACAGTACCTAAACCTGTTGCCGTGGTTCCTGAGGCCTTGTATGACCTGCCCGGACCACTCCTTACCTCTCCTCTGACTTTTCTCTCCATCGCTCGCTAAGTCACAGCCACCAAGGCCTCCTGACCACCTGCCGCAGGGGCTGCGCACATGCTGTTCCATCTGTCTACAATGCTTGTCCCAGCGTGGCTAGTTCCCTCCCAGCAGTCCGGTGTCGGCTCACACCTCACCTCTCTGACACCCTACCTAAACAGTTGCCCCTACTGAGGCCTTTTTTTTCTCACCATAAAAGAGTTTTATTTAGTTTTTGTTACTATCCTTCTCCTCACTCTGTGAGGGTAAGAAGCCCCATGAGGATAAGAGATTTTTCTGCCTTGGTCATTGCTGCAGTTTCCACACTAAGAACATTACCTGGCACATAGTAGGTGTCAATAAATTATGTATTGAATGAATGGCTGACGGCATCTTCAAACTGCACATTCTTACGCCTCTGAAACCTTGGAAGCAGGGAATCCTGAAATCCCAGACCCAGCAAATCATCTCACTACAGAATGGCTCAACTCGCCGCCTCTCCAGATCCTCAGACACAGCAAGTCGGAGCTGGAAAAGCCTATCCAACTTCACCAGTGTTTGACAGGTGATGAAACTGAAACTGAGGGCCAGAGGAGAGGAAGCACTTGCAGGCCAATTAAGTCGCCAGCCTGGCCTCCTAGAGCTCTCAGCTCTGCCTTCAAGGGGCACCCCAGAGGAGAGTGGGGACGTGAGCTAGCCTGCTGGGTAGGGATGGGGTGAGAGCCGGGGAAGCTGCTCCCACCCAGGCCATCCACCCCCTCCGCAGTAGCCAGCCATGGGGGAGGGGTAGCCGCTGCCTGAGCCCCAGATGTGGCCCAGTCAGCAGGCCTGTGGTGGCCCACAGAGGAGGGTCAATGCCACGATAGTTCTCGAGCTAGGGGAGGGGGTGCCCAGGCCGGCGTGTGCCTTACAATGAAGTTTTGTCCCCCAGGGGCCTCAAGCTGTTGCTCTTACATATATAGAACGGGATTTTGCTGGAGGGCCCAGCTGTGTGTGCTCCCCCCGAAAGGGGCCGAGCTGAAAGGGGGGAGAGGGCCACACTGAGGCGTCTATTCTTTTCCAGCTGATACACCCCAGAGGTTTTTCTCCCTCTGCAGCCTCCCTTAAGACAATTGTTATTCTTTGCTCTGCCTCTCCCCCACCCGGGTCAGGCCTGCCTGTGGACAAAGTAGACACCCGCCTACACCGTGTGATTTTTAAAAATGAATTTAAGAGTTGCCTGGGACCAGCTAGAAAACCGGCTTCTATATAAGCCTCCGCCACCCATAGTTCTTTCCATCATATTCCACGTGGTGCCAAAATGTCCACCATTTAAGGGCCATCTTGATGAGCTAAGCCTTGCCCTTGTGTTGGTCATCAAAGAGTGGGGGTGGGAGGGGGGGATGCATATATTTTATCCTCAACACTCCAACTCCTCAGGCTGAATTATTAACTCTCCGGTTAGCCTTGAAGTTGGATGGGGTGGGATGGCGTCTCCTGATAATCCTGTGGGAGCTGGTCTGGTTAGGGGGTTCAGGCCCTGCCATCTCCCCTGACTCCGTGAGGCCGCTGAGCAAAGGAGCCCTGTCCCCAGGGATTTTCATCTCTGGGCTGGGAGAAAGGGGCGACTGAAATATTCCAGACTCGAGGGCTCAGCCAGGAGTCAAGGCTGCCACCCCCAACTCATCTGGCTGGGGCAGAGGCTGGGGCAGGTCAGTGGCTGGGGTTGGTGGGGGAGCCCCAGAGAGCCTTGCATCACCAGGACCTTGAGGGGCTCATCCCCTCAAGAGATCCCCATGCAGAGAGGAGACCCCATCTGCACCCCCTCCCCACCAAGCCATAATGAGTGAGGGGCCGAGATTTCAGCCCGGGACCCAACAGATGTGGCCGTCCCCCGTGGCTGGCTCAGCCGTTCTCCAAGGCCTGCCCTCTCCAAGGTCTTCGGAGGCCTCATTTGCAAATCAGCCCATTAGTCCCTCCTCACAGTGTAGGTTAAGTGCCAGGGAAGTGATCGATACATGGTGTTTTCTACGATTCCAGGTTAATTCCCAGTATCTAGCACTGGCCCTTGAGTGGCAGGAGGGCCAGGAGGAGGCGTCAGGACAGAAGGCAACCCTGGGGAAAGGGAGGCAGGGTCTTAAGGGTTAATGAGTAACCAGCTGGAGCCCAGCCCAGGAGAGGGTGGGGCTCAATCCACTGGCCAGGCCTCCCTACTACAGGCCTCCAGGCCTCCCATGGGCCCCCACAACCCTGGCATCCACCCATTTTACAGAGGAAGCCCAAAGGGTTGTAAGTGGGAACTCAGACAGTCCGTGAGGCCAGACGCACAGCTTCTGTTGACTAGGGTGAGAGGGCACACCTGGGTCTGGAGACCCTGCAGGGTAACCTCTTTCTGTCTCCCTCGCAGCTGAGACCTCGCAGGAGGGACCTCCAAGGGTCCTGAGTGGGCACTGGGAACCAGAGCGCCAATCCAGCCCCTCGCAGAATTGCCCCTCATAAGAGCCCCTCCCCATTCCACACTCCGGCTGTGTGATCTTGGGCAAGTTACAGAACTTCTCTGGCCCTCAGTTGCTTCTGTTTCTGCTCCTCTAATTGGATAGGATAATTTGCAAATCGTCTGAGACTATAGGGTGAGAAGAAACTCTGTAAACCATTAGGTGAAGGTAGAGGCGAGTCCTAGCCTGGGAGGCCTGGATTCTGGTCCTAGATCTGTCCCCACCACCGGAGTGACCTTGAGCAGGTCTTTGCCCTTATCTAGCCTATTTCCTCTTCTGTTCAGAGAGGACTTGGGTGAAGACAGTCGCTGTTCTATCACCCTCCCCAACCCCTCACCAAGTAGGGTCACTCTGGACTCAGGGGTGTGATGGTGGACAGTGCAGGGAAAGGAAAGGTCAAGGTCAAGTCAAACCTTGGCTGAGTCAGTGCCTAGGCCAGACTGCAGGTCATGGTGGGACTGGCTGGACGAATAGCACCACCTGGTGTGTGGAGAGGGCAGGCCTGGGCATGCGGCTGGCAGGGAGCCCAGCTGCCTGCCCGCCCTGGTTCTGCAGCTGCTCCCCAGTCCTCACTGTCCTGGAGCCAGGCTGGGCTGGGGTCGCTGGGGTGCCCTGGGCCTGGCCAGGTGTTTCGCGTTGCTCCTAGGGAAGCCCTCAGCAACGACTTCCAGTGGCCCCTGCAGTTCTGTGTGACGCGGCTGAGGGGTGTAATGGAGTGCTCCTCCCCTGCCCTAGCTGTCAACATTGGGCAGAGGAGATGCACAATGTCAGACCAGCCTGGTACCCCACATGCTGGCTCTGTGGTCTTGGGCAGTTTGCTTATCCTCTCTGAGCCCCAGACCCCTCAGGGAGGAGAAAGGGGCTAACAAGCCCCATCTTCCAAGGCCCCAATGAGGTCAGATAGATCCCCTAGTACGTAGCTCACACAGGCAGGGCTCCCATTCAAAGGGGGTTTCAAGAATCTTCTGGTCTCTGTGACTCCAAGTGTGGTCTTGGATCAGGGCTTTGACAGCAGCGAGAACCAGTCTCAGAGGTCCCCTCCCGCCACTCTGCCACTGACGTCTTCAGTAACCCCCTGTCCTCACCTGCTGGAAAGAGAAGTCACTCAAGGCAGCCAGCGTGCTTCTACATCCAGTTTATACACAGCTCTATACAATATACAGAAACCTTTATATACAGATATATTTATAGAATAAGCTATATTAATTTGTCTCTCCTTTGTACAGCAATATTAGTTTGGATCTTTCATACATTAAGTACAAAAAACATTAGGGGAGAATGGCACGTAGAGTGCATGGGTGTGTGTGGGGCCTGGCTGCTCACTACCAATTGCATATGGAGGTTACCTAGGCCCCTGGGGGGACAGGCCAGCGCCTGGCTGGGAGAGCTTGTGCTGCACGTCTGGGGGACACAGTAGGGGGAGGGCTGAGCCGAGCTGGGCTGAGGGGGGTGGCTCAGACCCCCCAAGTGTGGCGCAGGAGGAGAGGGCAGGTCAGGGGTGGGCTGACCCTGGGGCATCCAGGGCTGAGTCCGAGCCTGCCCCAGCCCCAAACCTGTAACCTTGTGTGGCTGCAGCCTTGGGGTGGGGAGTCTGTCCCTGATGGCTCAGTCCTGGACATGGGTGGGGGCCACTCCCCCTTAGAGGTCCCGGGCCCATCTTGGCAGCAGAGGAATTAAAAAGCCAGACCCTAAGTCTCCCTACTATTGGTTGGGGTGCTCATTTGGAACATTACTCTGATTTACAATTTGTCTCTCTTTTTTTTTAAGCTCCAAGAGCCACTGATTTGTCTTGCTCTGTGCTGGGCCCAGGCTATGCCAGCAGCAGGGCCCTCAGCAGGCAGGGTCCTGGAGCCTGGTGAGGCATGGGAGTTGCAGAGTGAGGGAGACCCAGCTCCCAGGTCTCTGTGTCCATCTGTCAGGGTAGGCGGGGTCCCAGGCAGGGTCCGGGCCAGTTCCAGCTGTGTCAGCGGTTGGGGTCAGGGCACAGGCACCAGATACCAGTGGTCATGAAATGGGAGGTCTTGGTCAGGGTTGCCTAGACGACCCAGAGAGGCCGTGGACAGCCCCAGAGTGGGGGGAACATGCCTCCGAGGAGAAGAAGGCACAAGCGATGGTCAACGTCTCGACACAAGTTTTCCAAACCAGGGGTCAGAGCAGCAGGTGAGACAAAGGGAACGGGTGATGTCCAAAACAGCTCGTCCTGCAGCCCCCAGCCACGTCATGTTCACTGGCTGTTTTCTTGGCATACCAGGGAGGGGGCAGCAGGCAGGCAGGTCGGGTAGAGTGGGCACCCCAACACCCCCTTCCTCAGGAACGGTACACATTCATGCACATGCACACACACGCCCCACGCGAGCATGCACAACCTCCCCCACTCGGCCTCTGGGGAAAGGCCTGGCCTCTACCTCCCCAATCCAACATGGAAGGAACCCCTCAAGTGGGGGATGTGGAGACCTCTAGCTAAGCCAGGAGAGCCCCAGAGCCCAACCCTCCTGTACTCCCCCAGCAGCAAGCAGGGGATCTCTAGTCAGGTCCCACAATGCCCTACTCTTGGCCCTACTTCCTGTCAACAGAACATTAGGGTGGTAGGAAAGAAAGCCTGGCGAGAGCCCAGGCCCGCGGGGAGGGGAGTGGAGGTGTGTTTGGTTTCAGATCCCAGGGCCTGGGGCTGCCTAGGCATGGGGGGAGGTGATATGAAGGGGTTACATGGGGCCCTCAAAGGAAGAGGGTTTTGGGTGCCCTTCCTCCTAGGGCACTGACTCTGCAGCAAGGGGTGGTCACACCTGTGCCATCCACCTTTGGAATGGCCAGGATACCCGGGAGGAGAAGGCGAGCCAGGAAATAAAGGGCAGGTGGGGCAGACCTAGGTGCCCAGAACCCACTGACAGAGGGGTCAGCATGAGGGACACCAAGCAGAGAAGGGGCAGTCCTGACTCCACCCTCCTCCAGGACCCTCTAGGCCCCTGCCCTGCTCTGAGGGGGGCTACTGAACACATGATTGGGGTGAGGGGCTTGCGAGCCCAGGACACATCCTGAGCCCAGCCCAGCAGCTTCTGTAAACATACACAGCACTGTGGGCCACCTTGGTGGGGGGTCACCCCAGGGGCTGGCCAGCAGGCACCAGATCTGGGGAGTGGCCAGGGCAGATGCCAGCCTGGACCGCAGATGAGAGTATGTGGGGAGAAAGCTGCTCTCCATCTCGGTCCTGGGAGAGCAGCCACAGGGCAGTGATAGGGAGTCAGTATGCCCACTGCCTGTCCTGAAACAGGGGGTACCAGGATGCCCCAGGGTCAGGTGGGCAGGCTGCCCCATGTCCTCCCTGCTTCTGCCCCTCCCCATTCTGGAGGGCCCAGATCCCAGCTGCCTTGGCTCTGGGGGGGGAGGGTGTCTTAAGCTGAGGTAGGGATGCGGACCCCCAGCTCAGCAGCAGTGCCCCATGCCTGAGGCTAAAGTGGTCTCTGGGAGCCTCTCCTCAAAGCTGCCCGGCTCTGGGGGCAGCCACCTGGAGCCCAAGAGGCCACGTTCTCTGGCCCAGGCCTCAGCTGGCAGCCACTCAGGGTGCTAGCGTGCCGAGATGACCAGGTCATCCTGCTTGGCGGGGCTGGCCCCGCGGCTGGTGGGGGTAGAAGTCCGGATCTTGTCCACTGCCAGGCACTCCTGGCTGCTGAGCCCCGTGGGAGTCAGGTCCATGAGCTCACCTGAGGAGCTGAGCGGGAAGGAGGGCGACAGCGAGATGCCAGAGGAGGGGTCGGCAGAGCCCGCAAAGCGCCTCGGGGGCTTGGGCACTAGGTTGGGCTCGAATTGGGCTCGGAGCAGGATCTCTTGCTGGCTGGGGGACTTGGGGCCCTCTGCGTAGTCGCTGGTGGGGCTCTCAGGTACCACCATGCAGTAGAGGTCCTGGAAGGAGCTGCTTTTGCTGTCCAGGTTGAAGAGGCTGTCAATGAACTCGGCAAACTCCAGCACCTGAGGGCTGGGCGAATCCCCCAGGCGTCCGTTGTGCAGTGCCAGCTCTCCACGGGAGGCCAGCCTGCCACCCCCCTCTTCCTCCTGGTCATTGGCCACCGCACTGGGGGGTCTCTCCGGGGTGGCACCCCCGCTGCCCAGGGGTGCCTCGAGGGGCTGGGTGTCCTGTGAGTGCTTGGACAGGCTGTCGGCCGCCAGCAGCTCAGTGCGAGAGCTCAGGGACGGGTTTTCCTCAGGGATGGCCGGGTCTATGTAGAACAGGTGGCCCTCATCACGCTCCAGCACGGCATGGAGGCTGGGCGAGCCGCGGACGCTGCGGAAGCCGGAGGATCGGCGGGAGTCAAAGCTGTACAGCGACTCCGTGTCCGAGAGGCTCTCCATGGTGGCCAGTGGCGCCCGCCGTGCCTGCAGCTCTGCCGCCAGCCGCTCCTGGGTGGACAGCAGCAGCAGCTCCACAGGGTCCTGGCGGGCCGCTGCGGCCGCAGCCACTGGGGACAGCAGCTGCCCCTCCGAGAAGCCCTCCAGGCTCATCTCAGACTGAGATTTGCTCCTGCAGAGGGCAGGGCAGGGAGGGGGTGAGACTCAGGAGGGGCAGAGACCAACCCCCAGCTCCCTGGCTGGAGGGAACTTGAGGGCCGGGGGAAAGTCCATTTAGCGGTTGTTGAACTGCTTGGGGCAGGGACCCTTATTTAAAACAAAAACAAAAACAAAAACAAAACTCACAAGAAAACCAAGACAGAACAGAACTGATGCTGGGTTAGCCAAGGTGGGGGCCCTGAGGGCCTGAGGCCCTGCTGGGAACACGAGGGCTCCAGGAACACTGCTGGGGCCCCTGTACCCACGCCCTGTCACGGCAGCGGTGGGAGACCGGGGCCCAGAGAGACTGGCTGCCCCAGTTCACTCATGAGGCGACACGAAGGGCACTGCCCAGGGCTGCCCCATCTGGTTCTCTCCCCACTCACGGCCAGCACCCCTCCCAGAGCTCTAGCCCTCCCTTCCTCACACTGGGGCCCCTCCTGCCTCCCCCATGGAGTGTAGCCCTCTGCTGGACGGGAACCCTGGCGCAGAGTGGGGGTGCTGCAGTTACTGTGCAGAGAATGGACACTGGCTCCCTCAGCTGGTAATGCAGTTGCCATAGGAAATGCACAAAAGGTGGGGAGAGATGTCCAGGGGCCCCACCGAGGGCAGAGAAACAGTGGATCACCCTTCTCAGCAGCCTCTTGGACAGATCTGTGCCCTCCCTGGGCTCAGGGCACAGGCAGGAAGGCCCGAGAGGCAGGAGGATCCCTACATAAGAACCCGACCCCCCCAAACGGTGCTGTGAATGTGGGATGTGTGTCTGGGCGCATGTGTGTTATGTAAGACAGTGCATGTGCCAGCTGTCTGCATCTCAGCGGACCCACCTGTGTGTGGCTGGGTTAGGCATTCACTCATTGACATGCAGGGCTGCCTGTCCAAGTGTGTCCTTGTGTGTGTGTCTCGGCCTTTGTTTCGGTGTGTGTCTGTATGGGGTTGTCTGCACTGAGAACTACTTGTGAGGCAAGTCTGCATGTGTAAGCCTCCATACAAATGCATAAACACACACGTGTGCATGTATGTAAGTGCATGGGTGTCCTTATGTTTGGGTCTAAGGGGGTATGAGTGAACCTATGTGTTTGTGACCAGGAGGCCGTGTGTCCCTACATGCCCACTGGCCTACACGGGCTTCACTGATGGCAGGCCAAGGGGGAGCAGGGTGGAGAGAGCCCCAGCAGAGGGGACAAGTTCACCCCTTTCTGCACGTGTGTGCAGAGCTACGTGAACATATGGGCTCAGTCTGCGGGATGCACATTGCACAAGCATACGTGCTCTGAAACCACACTCATGACCACTGCACGCCCCCTTTGGGCTGGGGCTGGGTGGGCAGGGCTCACCTGACGCTGCTGTTCCGGTGGTCTGTGGTGGGCAGCTCCAGGGTGAGGCCGCTGGGCACAGGCGGCCCTATGGGCAGGGGCTGCTGCTGGAAGATGAGCTCGGGAGTCAGGTCCACCTCGGTAGGGCTCACCATGACCTTAGCCGCAGACAGCAAAGCTGTCTTCCCCTTGTTGTAGTTCTCCAGCACCTGGGGACAGGATGGGGAAGCTGGTGCTGCTGGAGGGGCGACAACCATGTGTGGGGCGGGGCGGCAAGCCAGGCCTCTCAGGCCACAGACCTGCGTGCGTCAGCCGGGCCCCACTCTCCTCTCCTCAGTTCCCTTCCCCTCGGCCCTGCAGCCGCGCCTCTCCCCACAGAGGCGCCAGGTTGCTGTTTTCCTTCCCTGTGGTCAGCCTCCATGGCCAGATGAATGGCCAAGGCTGTCCCCACTTGGCTGTGTCAAGTGCCAGGTGGCCTTCAGGACCTTTGAGCTCAGCCTGCCTCAGGGACAGGTCCCTGGGAGTCTCCTAAACTCCTCCCGAGCACGGGGCCCTGTGGCAATGTGGACAGAGCAGGGGCGCAGAGGCCAGGACATGAGTGGGCTCCCTGGCCCCACCGCAGCCCAGCTGGGGCCTCTGGCTAACGTCTCTGAGAGTCCACACCCTTGCCTGTAACGTGGGGACGGATACGGTTCACCACGCACCACGGGGCTCTGACACGGCGCTGGCACCTGGCCGCCCGGGCTCACCTTGTGGAGCCCCTCCATGACCACGTAGGGCAGGTGCTCGTGCAGCATGGCGGGCGAGATGATCACCTCGTTGAAGGCCTTGTTGTCGCCCCAAATGGCGAAGTACGTGGGCTCCTCCTGCTCGCAGCAGCTGCAGGGCACGGGGGCCAGAGGGCAGCCGAGGGTGGGTGGCAACCCGGCCTTGGCCCCCAGGCCCCGGCTCTGCTTTGCCCCGACTCAACAGGGATGGGGTGAACGTGGAGGACCCCTGCCCAGCCTGGCGAGCAGGACTGCGTCCCTGGGCTCCTGGCTCTTGCCTCACCCTCAGCCTCCAACCCCACTTCTAGCTCAGCCAGGAACAGAGGCTGGGAAAAGCTGACCTTGAGCCTCAGCCATGGTCCCCACACAGCCATCTACAAGCTTGAGGCCTGGGCCAGGCTTGTTCCGCCCTGGGGAGGGCCCAGCTCGCAATCCTTTTGTCAGGGGAGGCAGCCCTCACTGGAGGGGCGGCCCAGGCCTCTGAATAAGCATGACAGGGACGAAGTCAAGCATTTGCCCATCCTGTTCTCTTTCCTGGACCCCCGCCCCCCGCCCTTGCTCATAGCTATCTGCCACCTGTCCCAGAGGTGACGCCAAGTGACAGCTGAGGCATGAGTTGGCCAGGGCTTTGGGGCGACCCCTCCAAGGTATCCACATTTAAGTGGACCAGGAGTGGGTAGGATTGCCCTAGGGAATACCAGGAAAGGGCTGACACTGGGGACAAAGGCTAGGACCATTAAGAGGGGAGCCTGGAGTCCTGCTCCAGACTACACGTTATTCCCACTCCCAGGGCCCAAGGCTGGGACAACTTACCCCCACCCCCACCCCAGCTAGTGCCCTGGGCCATTGTCTCCCAGCCTGCGCCCCAGCCCTGAGGGATGACTAAGCAAAGGCTGGCTCGCCCCTGGATGGTGCAACCCCTGCCCTGGTTCCTGCCGCCCCCCCAGCTGACCAGGGTCGCAGGAGGCATGTACCAGCACTGCTCCGCAGGGTGGTTGTGGACCACGTGGATGATGCGGCCGGGTGGGTAAAGGGGGGTGCTGGCTGACAGGGCGATGGTCAGGTCGCTGGGATGGGTCCAGAGCCGTGTGCTGGCCAGGGTGGTCACCTCCACCTCCTCGGGCAGCTCCGACTTGGGGATGCATTTGGTGGCTCCCACGATGATTCGCCACTGTGCAGGCAGTGGGGAGATGGGGACAGCTGAGCGGCACTGGCTAGGTGGGCGGGGGCACAGGTGCTCAGAGGGCGACTTCACAGGCAACAGGTGGGAGCTGGGTGGCGATGGGGCAAACGGAAGGGCAGTGCCCACTTAAAGGGGCACTAGCTGAGATGGATGGCAGCCATGAGGGCCAAAAGGACGCCAGGGATAGATGGCATGGAATTGTTGAATTTCAGGGCCGGAAAGGGGCTGGAGGACCAGTCAACCCCTCATATACTGGATGGGGAAACCGGCCAAGCGAGGGGAGGGGAAGGGACTTGCTCCAAGTCATTCCACATAACAGAGGCAGGACAGACCCCCAAGTTCAGTCCAGCTGCACATGCCAGGCCTGGCCACCTCTGGGTTGGTTCCCAGCCACCTGCTTCCTGGGCCTGTCAAGTGCCCAGGACTGGGTCTCACAGAAATCAGGCTCCTCTAGGCAGACATGGTCCCTTAAGACTTCACTGCCCTGCCCTGGCACTTGGCACCTGGCCCAGGGCCCTGCCTACCAGAGTCAGGGGCACCAAGGCTGGGAAGAGTCCACATTGGGCTGAGGCAGCCCATGGGGTGAGGGCTGGTCCAGGTGGGCCCCCTGCTGCCTGCCTCCGGGTGCCTGCCACAGCACCTCCCCCCATATGTCCCCTGGCCTGGCCTGGCCTGGCCTGCTAGAGACCAGCTTGCCACAGAAAGAGCCCCTCAGTGTCCTCCAAAGACCTGATGAGGGATTAAGAAGGGCTGATCCTCTCCTCTCGGCAGCAATGGAAAATCAGGACAAGCAGAGGCCTTCCTGTCACACACTTAAAGCCCGGAGCCTTGGCGATGGCTTTCTCCTGACTTTAGGCAGCTCTGTGAGATGGGAGCCAGACTCAGGAGCCCTCAGCTGGAAACTGACTCACAACTTGCGCGAGCAAAAGCAAGTTCCTTGCCCACTCTGGGCCTCAGTTTCCCCATCTGTACAAGGACAAGCAGGGGGTCGATGGGATAAGCTCAGAGACGGTGAGGTTCTGGCAGCCTGAGGTTCCCAGGACACCAACCACACACCAGCCTGGCCTTACATGGCTGGGGCCACTGTGCTTTGTGCCGAGGGATAGGCAGGGCCCAAGACGGACATGGTGCCCAGAGCCAGGTACCCGGCAGGAGGGAGGGTAGGGAGCTCACTTTGGGCTTGGTGCTTCGTTGCAGGACATCCAGGAGCTGTCTGCGGAAGCCTTCCAGCTGGGAGAGGCCGATCCTGGCGGAGGGAGCAAGATGGGAGTCAGCCTGGCCTAGCCAGGGACAGGGCGGGTGCAGGGCGACGGGCAGGAGGGGCAGGCACACGCCCGGCCCCCAGGAATGGGAAGGCCAGGCAGCCAGGGTCACAGAGTGGGTGGAGGGGAGTCTGTAGCTCAGCAGGACCAAGCCAGGGCAGGGGTGCCAGGCAGGGAGGGTCCACCTTGTCCTCTCAGCTTGAGTACCTGAGGGCAGGAGAGGGACCTGGGCTGTTCGGGGAGATGGGAATCTGAATGACAGAGACATGAAGCCCGGGTGAGGCCCTGAGGACGGAGGAACCCCAGGCTGGGACGTGGAGAGGGAGCAGTGACTTGCCTGGGGACGAGGTCTTTGCCCAGAACCACAGCTGTTACAAATTCTTTGGAGTATTCCATGGCGTCCTCACTGCAAGGGGAGCAGAGGAGGCGCTCAGGTGGGGGAGGGCGTGTTCTAACACTCCTGGGGTTAGTTTCTAGACTCAAGGCCCCCTGGGGAGCTCACAGGTGCCAGGCTGGGCTACCTGCTCCTGTCCCACCCTTCCTGTCAGTAGGGCGTTGCCAGAGGGAGATCCGGGGTCCTCCTGGCATTTGACAGAGCTTGCCTCCATTTACCAGGCCATTCCCAGGCCCCCACTGACCAGAAGCCAGACCGCCAGGTGCAGCCCCCAGCCCCAGCCAGCCCCAGCCCTGTCCAACCCTGAGCCCCAGCCAGCCCCAGCCAACTCCAGAGACCCTAGCAGCTCACCTCAGCAGGCCCCCTGGTGGGGAGTAGGCAAAGCACTTGAGGGTCGGGTACTGGGGGCGCAGGAGGAAGGAGAGGATGGCGGCGGTGCCTGCACCCAGGGAGTGGCCCACCACAATCAGGCCATAGTGTTTGGTTCCACGGCCCTGGGGACCAAGAGAAGCCTGAGAGTCCTGCCCCACTGCCTGCCAAACTAACATCTTAGCTGATACCAGGGAGGCAGAGGGGTCTTCCCAGAGACCTGGGATCATGTCTGTGTTGAATGGATGTTGGGGCAAAGGAAGACCTGAGCTAGGCCCCCACAGAGAAATGTCTCAGGGGAGACTATTTTAACAAACTCCTATTCATCCTTCAAAACCCTGCTGAGAAGTTATCTACTGGGAAAAGCCCTTCCTGATTTTCCAGGAAAGGCTCACTCCCCTCTAGAGGTGGCATCTGTACCTGGAATGACCTTTATATATGGTGATTACGCTCTATTATAATAACTTGGTCACCTGCCCCAATACCTGGGCCGCAACAACTAGACTGGGGTTTCCTGAGGCCAGGCACTGCTTGGTTTTGGGAAGGGCAGTTGGCGGCACCTCAGGAGCTGCCTGCACAGGGTGTGGGCAGTGGGCAGGGCCCAGATCACCCGCAACCTGCTCTGCAATTATTTTCTTTGTCGTTCTGCTCTATTTTGCAAATCTCCAGTTGGAAGCACCTTTGTGCCTCAGTGCCTAGCACAGAGCAAGTGCTCATAACTGGGGGCGGGGGCTAAGCAGGGGAGCCCAAGAGGAGCTGGTGCAAAAGAGGAATGGCTCAGAGGGGCAGGTGGGACTGAACAGGTGAGAAGGAGGCTGGGAGCCATGGGTCACAGGAAAGTGTGGGAGCCTGGTCTTCAGGGGTGGCTCCATCATTCAGCCATCCTGTCCCCAATCCGTTGCCTCAGGGGAGGGAGAGCCACACATGGCCAAGGCTTGGTGGCATGGAAAGGTTCTCACCAGGTCTCTCCCGAAGGCCTGTGATAGGACCATCTCCTGCTCCAACTTCTTCTTGATGTACTCAGCTGAAAGCACCATTCCCTGGGTGAGGAGGAACAGAGGGGTCGCTCAGAGAGGGTCCCAGGAAAGGGGGAGGCCTCGTAGGCACCAGCAAAACTACACTGACCCACAGCTCACTACCCTGTCCTGCCTACTTCCCCCTTTGGTCCTCATCACAACGTGGCTAGGGGGTCTGGTGGACACCTTATCACATTGTTTCCATTTCACAGGTGAGAAAACTGAGGCTTAGAGGGGTTGTGTTAATAGAAACCAGTGTGATCTCTTCCCAGCTCTGCCTCCTCCATCTATTCTGGGTCAGGATCTGGGCCAGGCAGGGCTCGGGGGTTCCGGTAGGTGGGCTGCAGTAAACCTTCCCAATGAATCCACACCTCTGACCAATCTTTCCCAGTAAGCCCAGTGAGCAGGGAGGACCCTCACGCTACCAACAGAACAGGTCTGTTTGCTGGCAGGGGAGGAGAGAAGTCCAGTGCCCCTCAGGTGGGTACCTTGTGTCCCAGCCAGGTGCCGTGGTGTCCCTCCACAGGGAGGCGCTCGGCGTCACCAGTCAGGTCAGTCAGGGCGTCCTTGTGGGGATACAGAATAGGTGAAGGGCGGTGCTGAGGACAGGCAGAGGGAAGCGGTACCCCATGAGGGCTGTGAGGAGGTCCCCAAGGGTGGGCGGGGAGCCTCAGGCAGCATACCTTGGGGGACAGGGTTCCCCGAATACTGATCACCACCTTCTTCTTGTCATGGTCCACAGCCACATAGAAGGGGGTCTCATATACCTAGGAGGAGGGTGGCTCATGAGCCAGAGCCCCGTGGGATGGGGCCAGACTCAGGCAAGCGACCTAAGCAGGCCTCCTTCCCAGCCAGGGGATCTGCAAAGCTGCCGCCCCTCCCGCCGCCATCATGGTAGACCCCTCCTGGCCCCGCTCACAGCGCGCCCACCCTGTCCTCCCAGCTCCTCCGTCCTGCTCAGGCCCGAGTGCTGCTGTCCCACTTGCTGTGTCCAGAGCACCGCTTCCCAGGGCCTCACTGCTTTTGCCCTCGATTCCTTCCCCCAAAGACGGGCCAGGGAGCCCCACTACAGAGTGTGGATTTGGGGTCTACTTCCTAGCACCAGAGTGGGTGTGGGGAGAAGGGCCCACCCTGGTCTGCCCAGGTTGCTGTCGGCAGTGCCAGCAAAGCCAAAGGCTTCTGCTGCCGGGGCGGACCGTGAGGGCACCCACCAGGCCGCAGCCTGCAGAGGACAACGGCTGGGGGCTGCTGCACAGCAGCCGGGCCCGCCCGCCCCAGCCGCTCACCGCGTCATGGCAGGATGTGTAGACAATGTCCACGGCAGTCATGTTCTCATCTAGGAAGTGGCGGCGGATGGCAATGGCATTGCAGCCGCAGCAGTTGTCTTCCTCGATGGTAACTCCAGGGGCAAACCGGGGCCGCGTGGGGCACAGGCAGCATCTGGGGTGGGGGCGCAGGGGCTCAGAGCCAGGGACCCCCAGACAGCAAGCTCCCCTCATCTGTCTGGAACACACTCATGCAGCCCCACGCCCTCCCAAACCTCCCTGCAAAGTTCTCTGGGCCACTTCCCAGCCCTTGTCTCACGTGGCCTCTTGACAGCACGTGACGCAGTGGGAGCTCTCAGGCTCAGCCACAGGCAACCTTTCCCCGGGATTGTGTCTCCTTCACTGGCAGCGTCTTCGGCCCATCCTCTCACTGAGGCCCCGAGGTCAGCCCTGGGCTCCTGTCCCCTCTGGTTACACGCACTCCTGCAGGGCCTCATCCAGTAGCAGACTTTAATGCCACCCACGTGCAGTGGAACCGCCCAGACCTGCCCCTGGCCTCCAGACGCTCCCATCCAACCGCCCACGTGACATCACCTCTCAGGCGCCCCACAGGATGGCAACCTCTCCAGGCGCCAGGCCGATGGCCCACTCTGCGTGCTCCCCGCTGTCCTCCACAGCCCACCTGCTCCTCGCTCAGCCCTGTGCTCACGTCCCTCATCCAGTTGGTCAGTATGTCCGCTTGCTCGCCTTCAAATTCACAACCAGACTCTGACTGCTTTCCTTCACCTCCAGCCTCTCCACCCTGCTCCATGCCATTATCTCTGCCTTGGAGTGTCACCGTGGCCTCCTGACTGGCCTCCCTCATCTACGTAGACCTCCTGTCATCTCAACTCAGCAGCCAGAGTGACCCTTTGAGACGTAAGTCATGTCACTTCACTCAAAACCCTACAACACTGCCCTTCTTGCCCAGTGTGAAAGCTGGATCCTTTCAGGGGCTGAGGGCCCTGCCCCATCTGGCCCTGATTCTCTGGCCTGCTGCCTTCGACTCCCCTCTGGCCACAGGGGCCATCTTGCCGTCCCTCAGACATGTTGGCCGTATTCCTGCCTCAGTGTCTTTGCACCTAGTATGGTTCACTCTGCCTGAAACACTCTTCTGGCTATTGCGTGAATGGACTCCTCATTCCTTCAGGCCTCTGCTGAAATGTTATGCTACGGTGTGGGGGGTACCCTGGCCACCTCGTGTACCACAGCCCAGCCTCTGGCCGGTGTTCCCCAGCTCCATGACACACGCCCTCATTTTTCTCCAAAGCACCCATCTGCTCCAACGGGCTACATTTCCAGGTCTGTGCTTCTCTGTGCCTCCTCACCAGGCGACAGGCTCCACAGGGTAGGCTTTGTCCCCAGCACCGAAAACAGCACCAGGCACTGAGTGGGCTCCCCACAAATGAATGAATGGGTGCATCAGAGCTGGGCACCCAGCAAGGAGCGCAGCTGCTCCTCAGGCCACCAGAGGGAGCCAGCATCCAACAGATCACGCCAGGAGCCAGAGAGCATGTGACCCACCCCTGCCTGCGGTCTTGAGATGACAGCTGAGATTTTAAGAATCCTGAATTTTGGTGACACTGAGGCTTGTCTTCACTCGAGTAGCACCTGAGGCATTGCTACGCGCTTCACAATGGGGCAAGGCCTTGCTGAGAAATCCCACAGTAGAGTCAAATCTTGGAAGCCACTGGGCAACCTCCTCAATGCATGCTGGGAGAGCCCCCCCACCCCATGCCAGACCAAGTGAGGATGGGCCTAGGTCTCGGGCCCCGGCTCCTGTTCCCAGGCAGCAGCTGTCTGCTCATTCCAACCTCAGCCCCCTCCTTTACCACTGAGCACGTGGCCACCACAGTGTGGCCTTCAGAAATAGACCCAGGCTTGAGTCCATGCTCTGGTGTGTCCCTTCCTGACTGCAAGGGCCTGGGGGCACCTGGACGCCTGAAGCCTCAGTTTCCTCCTCTGTAAGAGTGGGTGCACTTCACAAGGCTAGTGTGAGCTCAAAGGCCCATGATGCAGAAAGGACCCGGCATACAACAGGCACACAGTAAACGGCGGCTCTCCCTGTCCCGTGACAGGGCTGCCGCTGAGGCCATGCGCTAGGGGCCAGAAGGACTGTCGAGAGCAGCAGGGCCAGCAGCCTGGGCGGCAGGGGCCCGCTGCATTTTCAAGGCCAGCACTCCTGCCGAGAGGAGACTGAGTGGCAGGGCCACAGGTAGGCCTGGCTTGCCATGCTCTGTGTGGGATGGGAGAACTGCTGCCAGGTGAAAGGCCTGGGCCCGTGGCAGGTGGGCAGCCCTCCTTCCCACGGCTGGTGCTGGGACCCTGGGTTGCCATGGACAGGCAGGGCCTCGAAGAAGGCGGCCCGGCCCTTTGGCTTCCATCCCAACACCCTTGGCTACGGGCCTGGCCTTCAGGCCCGCCTCTGCTCCACCCCCCAGACACCTGCTTCTTCCAGGCGGGAGCCCAGCTGGTTGCTCGCAGGGTCTGAGGACCGTCTGCTCTCTCTCCCTGTAGCACTGAGAAGCTGACACAAATGCCAACATCCCTCCTGTCTGCAGAGTGCCGAGTGCCTGGCTTGCCAGTGACGCCCTGGCTTCTGAGATAGCCTATAGGCAGGCAGGACAGATTCTGCCATACAAATGATGTCCCTCCCCGCGCCCACCAGTGAGTAAGGGCCTGTCAGAGCCCTGGTCATGGGCTCCTGGGCCAGTGCTCATTTGAAGAAGCTCTCAGCCGTAGCAGGAGCTTCCAAGGATGCTGGAAGGAATGCCAGCTGTGTGCAGAATGTCAAAGGTGGGGAGGAGGCATGGGATGCCCCGGTCCACTCTGTCACTCAGTGGAGGGATGGTGAGAACAAGGTCCTGAGAGCCACCCAGCTTTCTGCGGAAAGGAAGGCACTACAGGAGGGGTGTGGCTGCTGTGGGCCTCGAGGGCAGGCGTGTCGCAGACAGAAGCTGCCCGCCCAGCATGCCAGCCTTTCTGGAACAGGGAGCCAGGGAGCTGTCCTCCTTCTGCCTGGCCTGGGTTGACGGTGGAGACACCAAGGCGGGGGGGCCCTGCTGGAGCCGTGCCCGCCTCTGGCCCACTGGGGAAAACAGAGTCCATCCTGGTCCCTGGGCGTGGGCTGAGGGCGGCGCCCGGCTACAAGCAGGTCTCGGGCTGAGGCCTTGCCAGCTCCCTGAGAACAGCCTGTCACTGAACGGCCTTCTCGGTGTCTTTCCAGAGGCCTCAATGGATTGGGCCTTTCTACCAGGAAATTCCTTTATTTCCAAAAGGAAGAGTGCAGAAGGGGAGCAGGAGAAGGGAAGATGTGGGCAGAAGGGAGCGGGTGAGAGGGCCAGGAAGAGGGACGGGAGGGGATGGTGACCAGCAGGGCCAGATGACAGGCAACCTGTCACTTAATCCTCTCAAAACCATTCCAGGAGGTGTGTATCACTGTCCGCATTTTACAGAAAAAGAAACTGAGGCGGGCAGAGGGAGACCAACTTGCCCAAGGCTGCAAGTGACAAAGTCTACATTCAAACTCAGAACTATGTGACCCCAAAGCCCATGCTCTTCCCCACCCAGGGCTAATGCAGGAACCAGGAGGTTGAGGCCCAGAGACAGTGCAGAAGAGAAGCCTTTCCAGGCAGGCCTGGCATCACAGCCTCAGCCCCTCCCCATATGCTGGCCAGCGGAGAGGATGGGGCAGTACTCACGAGCAGGACCGCGCCAGCTGACAGAGGCCACAGGCAGGCTTCCGCATCAGGTACATGGGCCACCCGTAGGCAGCCAGCGCGAACAGCATGTAGTAACAGACCTCTTTGTAGCGGAGCATCTCTTGCTGGAAGAGAGGGGTCAGAGGGCAGTCACCTCCTGCCCTTCCTGCCACAGCCTCAGGGCCCATGGGTTCCCCAAGGGCTGCAGAGGCCCCTCCCTGCCCCATAGGAGGGGCCGCTCCTCCAGATAACTGCATTTCCCTAATTATCTCCATGCAACCAGGGCAGTATCCTCCTGAGACCTGTCCTGTTGCTCCAATCTCAGAATTAACGAGTTGAGGACAGAAAAACATTCAGAGCACTGGGTCGATTTCCTTGCCCAGTTTCCCAAGAAGGGAGGAGAGGGGGAGGCATAAGTGGTCATCACCCTGCCTCAGCAATTAGGCCCTGGAAAGGGAAATTTAACCCTGAGAGGCCCGGGGGCCCTCCAGCTGGGGTATCCAGGCCTTGAGCAGCCGGGCCAGCCCTGGAGACACTGACAAGCTTGGTGACCAGACCAGACCAGTCACTGACTCTGGGCCCTCAGGTTCTTTGTCTGCAAATATAGGGAGATTCCAGCTTGCCGCACTGAGTCACTGGCTCCAAGGGGCGTCTGGGCAGATTGGGATATCTCCGGGAAAGACGCCAGTTGGAAACCTAGTGTCTGTGGCCAAGGGCTGTTGTTCCAGCCGCAGGGCTGGAGGGAGGCGGGAGGAATAGGTGTCCCAGCAAAGCGGATTTGTGTTCTGGTACCCCAGGCACTAGAGGACTCCTGCACTTAGAGGGACTTAGTCACCTTGTAACGGTTGAAGAGAGTGATTAGTCATGATGTGAATTGAAAAAGGTGGTGCCTTTATCAGGGTCCAGAGGGGTGGAACCCTCCCTGGGCCGCTGTTTACTCTTCAGGAATGAGCTGGAAAAGGTAATTATCCTCTCTGTACTTGAGCTTGAGGCTGCAGGGCAGGGATGCTGGCAGCCTCTGCAGGCAGGGGACCCCAATACCTCGAGGCTCGGCTGCCTGTCCCGCAGGCCCCTCCGTAGTGAGAGCCCCTGGCATGGAGGGGCTATTTTCAGAGGGGATACAAAAGCCTCCTTTGGGGAATGGGGGCAGATGGAAACCCGAGGCTTTTCCAGGAGACTGACATATGAGGATGAATCCTTTCTAGAAGCGTCTGGACTGACACCATTGTTTTCTGGTGCCATGCTGGGAACTGGACTCAGGATGGCTCATTTCCTCCCCACCAGAGCTGTGTGTGGAAGGTGTGCCCAGCGCCCTATATGCACGTGGGAACAGGCTGGGGGAGCGGTGGGGGAGATGGTCAGGGACTTGCTCAGGGTCACAGTGACCGGTGGGGGGGTGAGGGGGTGGGGGGGGGCTGATGCAATGCACACCCAAATCGGTTTGTTCCCAAGGCAGGGCTGGCTGCAGTTCCAGCCTGGGCGGCACGGGGCCGGCCCCAGCTTTCCCTGTGACACACACACCTGGATTTCTACTAAAGGTGCAGGAGAAGAGGTTGTGCTATTCCAAGCGGCTTGAAAACCGAAGAGTTCTGTCGCGCTGCCTTTTGTAACAAAGCAATGGCAGCAGTAACAATAGCAGCTCACCCTAGTAAGGCACTTTATAACCTCAGGGGGCCAGGACCAAACGTCCTGAGCATGGTCCAGCATGCCCTGAGCATGACCTGAGAAGAGGGGCTGTCTGGAGAGCTGAGGGGGTACTCATGGTGGAACAGGTGGTTTGCTCAGGTCATTCCGGCAGAGGGGGGAGGGACCCCGACAGGGTGGGTAGGGGTGGTTCTGACTCACCGAGTTCTTGAGGTCCAAGTACTTGGTGTTTCTCGTCACTGGCATGCCCGACAGGAACGCCAAGATGTCATTGTTGGCCTATAAAACAGGCGTGTTAAGGTCAGCTGCATGGCTGAGACAGGGGGTCTGAGCCCCCAGCTCTGTACTCTGCCTGTTTCTCAAAGGTCTGACAGCCCAAAGGAGTGCGTGGTTTCTAGCTCTTCTGTGACCCAGCCAGTTTTCTACAAGCTGAGGTCTCCTCATATTGCCAGGTGCTCCCTTCCCACTCAAAGCATCACCCCTCACCCCACTCCCCGGGACGTTCCTAGCCCAGGGCAGGGGGAAATGCACTTTGCAGAAGATGCTAGGAGACGCCAGCTGGGCTACGGGGTGAGGGTGGGAAGGGATGGAGAGGCAAGGACACAGGCTGAGGCCTGAGCTGCGTCAGTCCTTAGCCCCTGTGGTTAGCAGTCTCTCGTAGTAGCCGGGGAAGCAGCCACACATGGCCCAGGACATGGGCGTCACTCAAGTGAGGGCCATGAGTGGTGGCTGCAGGGATGAGATGGAGAAGGGACAGGAGTGAGCATCAAAGGGTGACCCCCAGGGCCCACGGGGGCATGTGGAACGTGGGAGGGAAGCTGAGAGCAGCGGAGTGGGGGCTCCCCACTGGGGGCAGCGGAGAGGCTCGGGCAGGGGCGGTGCTGGAGGCTGCCTGGAGAAGGGCCGGGTCCTCACCTCGTCCAGCACGGCATTGCGCTTGGCCCGCTGTCGCTGCCGGAGCAGCACCAGGCCAGCGATGATGTCAGACGGCACAATGTCCAGGTCCCGAAAAAACTCCGCAAAGAGGTAGGCGATTTCCGAGTAGGCGTCCTATGAGGTCCAGGGAGGCAGGAGGCAGTGGCGGGGGAGCAGGAGAGAGGACGAGACCAGGCGTGAATCCCCCGGGCAGGGTGTCTGCTCTGGGCCCCTGGCCAGGCTCACCCTGGCCCGGCCCCAGGAAGCGCTGTGCAGCGTGAGCCTCAGGGCCCTGTCTGGCCCTGCAGACCTGGCAGTAGTTGTCACCGCCACTGCCCCTTCTCCATGTCCACCTCCCGACCCTCCTCAGTCCTCGGAGCTCTAGGGCACTCACCGTCCAGCACGCACAGATGCCAACGGGAGCCATTTCCTGCTCTTTCCCCCGACACTAGGAATCAAGGCCTACACAGCCCCCTGGTTTCTCTTCCAGCCTTTCTCTCCAGCAGAGAAGCCAAAACTAAGGTCCTAGCTGCTTCCTCCCCACTCTGCCCACAGCTGCAGGCTCGGGGACCCCCACATGTGCCTGGAGAAGGGTGTGATGCGGGGCCGGGACCCCTCTGCTTCCCTGCACACCTGGCTTCAGGACATGGTGGCCTGTGTGGTCTGAGGCCTCCCTGCCTCGTGTCAAGCTGGAGTCTGGAATCTTGTCCCTAACACGTTAGGAGAGGCTGTGGTGGGAACAAGCTCATGGCAACTGGTTCACTGTCACTGGGTTTCACCCTTGAGGGTCTGGCACTTGTAAGGAAAGAAAAATCAAGGGTTTCAAACTCAAGTGCCTAATAGAGCCAAACAGAGCCAGCTACTGCTCAGCTCCAGCTGACCAGCCTTGCGAGGGGCCGAAGTTCCCAGATCCAGAAATACAGAAGTTTACATAAATGCCCCTGATTTTTAAATGTTGGCATCCAATTCAAGGTTGTTTTTCTAAAAAAAAAAAACTTTTATTTATTTTAAGTGTGTTTTCCCAGGACCCATCAGCTCCAAGTCAAGTAGTTGTCTCAATCTAGTTGTGGAGGGCACAGCTCACAGCAGCCCATGTGGGGAATCGAACTGGCAACCTTGTTGTTGAGGGCACCGCCCTCTAACCAACTGAGCTAACCGGCCACCCCCAATTCAAGTTCTAAGCAATGTAGCAAAGGCTGAACTGAACCAGACCTGATCCCTGGACCCCCGTGATGTTCTTTCTGCCTTTTCACCCGGTTCCAGCAGGAGCCCCAACTCTGCCAAGTGCCCGGGACAGCTGGGTATGCTCCCCATGGACCCTGAGCCGTGACCCCTCAGACTTCCTAGTCCTGTGGGGGTGCTCCCCACTCACCAGGGAACCCTGAGGGGGGGCTTTCTTACACTCGATTACTCACTCCACAGATCACCAGGGTCTGCTGGTGAGGAGGAGCCACTCAAGGCTTCCGGTGACTTCCATGGAGGGCACTTGCTATCTGGGTCGGGGAGGAGTAGTCTGCTGACCTCACTGGCTCTGCCACTAATTAGCTGTGCGACATTAGGCAAGTCACTCCACCTCTCTGCGCCTCAGCTACCTGGTCTGCAAAACGAGGGCTGGGACCAGACAATCTCTAAGGGCCCTGCCAGTGCTGGGAGCTCCGCCTCAAGGACCCTGAGGCCCCACCCCACCAAAGGGTCACTCACAGCTGACCCATCTTTCCTTCTGCAGCTCCCTGGCACTGACGAATTCGGTCCTCTGGTTACTCCTCAGAGCGCTCAGTGCAGAAGGCTGACTATGCATATCTAGGACCACACTAAGAACTTTATAGCTCTGTTGGAGCTTCCAGAATAATTTGCAGCTGGTTATACACTGCTTTGCTTTGTTTTCAGGTTGCCCCGGTTTTTGAGTATCCCTTCTCCTAAACTAGACTCCAAGTTCCAAGGGGGTCAGTGAAAGGTCTTCAAATCTTTCTGTTTCCTTGACAAAGCAAGGGGTCAGCTGTTTCATATGCAGGAGGGAGCTGGTCAGTGACTAACAGGTACTCGTACCAGTAGGCTGTCACCTGGCTCCTGCCGGACACCCAGCCCCCTTCTACCAGCCCCCACCCAGCTCTGCCAAGGAGTGAAGGCTCCTGAGTCGCTGACAGCAGGAAGTGAGCCCGCAGGACGCGACCCCCCAGTACTTACTGACTGTGAGTCTTTCGTCCGGGTGCAGCAGAGGAACACTTTGAGCCGGCGCGACCAGCTGGTGGCCTGACCCTCCTCCAAGCGGTGCCTGCAAAGGGGGGAGAGTTGGGATGTGTGAGGTCACATGGCTGGACCAGAAGAGCCGGGACCCAGATGTTATGGAAACAGGGTGGCTTGTTCCCAGAATCCCACCAATGGGTTCCCTGACAGGGCACCTAGGGGAGAACAGGCCCAGGCCCAGCAGAAGCTGGGTGGCCAGCGACCTGGCTGTCAGCCAGCTGGGCACTTCCTGGAGGGACTCCTGCTGGCCTAAGGTGGTGCACCGATGGCCAAGGTCAGCACCCAGGGGCCCAGATTTTGCAGACTGACACCAGTATGCCTTGGGGGCTTCGGGGCTGGGAGCCCAAACTGGGGGCTGCTCTGTGGCCCAGGTGTCCAAAGGCTCAAACCAAGAGCCCTGGTAGATGGCAGCAGGGCCCCGGGCCTCTCTACCAACTCATTCCAAGGCCTAGAGCAAACCTGTCACACACAGCTGCTTCCCCTCAAAAGGAGTTCAGATACAGTCTCTGTACTTGGGGAAACTTTAAGGGCTGAGTTACATTAGTGGGGAGAGGGCCCTTAGCCTTCATCTGCATGGCTGGCCCTTGGCCATCCTAGCCCCACCCCCAGCCCCTGATGGGGAGTCAGGTATCCAGGAATCTGCACCCAGAGGCAGAGAGATTGGCCGGTTAGCCACGGAGGCCCTTCCAGTGCTGGGTGCCCAGAATTCGGTGTGTTCTGAACATAAAGATAACAGATCCAATATTTAAAATGTACATTTCCAGACTGAGCAAGAAGGGCTTGGCTTGCTTTTGTGACATGTGCCCTCCTGCTGGCCCCGTCAGAGCCTGATGCCGAGTGGTCAGGAGGGGAAGGCCTGGGTGGCCCTGAATATGTGCAAGGCACTTAGCGTCCATCAGGAGTGACAGGCCGGCCCTCCTTCCTGAGCTTCTTGGCTCTTCTCTTCAGGAAAGGCCACTTCCTGCTCCCAACCCTGGTTCCACAAGGCCAGGGAAAGCCACAGGGCCTTCCAGGGCTACAGGAGGGGGTTAGGAAAGGGTGCAAGAGAACTGCCATTGCTGGGACTTGCCAGTGCTAAGGGACTTGGGCAGGCGTACATTCTAAACCAATGTCCCACCTGTCAGGGGCTTAATGAAGGGACAGCATGCTGGCCAAACTGGGCTCCCAGAGCATCATGGTTTTTTCAACCTCTTTCTAACCTAATGGGGTTTTCAAACATTCAAAGAGAATTTCCTTCTGGGCCTCTGGCCTGATGAAGTGCTGACTGTACACTGTACTCCAGTACCCTTTACGACCACCAGGGGGCAGATGGAGATGGTCACAGGTTTGGCCCAATGCATAGGTTAGGCTAGAGAGACGTACTAAATCTGGACAGAAAAAGACCCAGCACCCCTTTGCCCTGGGACTCACTAAAGTGAGGGGAGGGCAGATTCTCCTGCAAAGATCCAAGGTCAAGGTTCTCAGAGAGTAGTACTGGGAATAACCCATCTCCCAACCTCCAGCAGGTGTCACTGGAAGGACAAAAAGGCCAAGGACTTAAACAGCTTCCTGACTTCCAGAAACTAAATTAAGACTGTCAGTGAGACACAGCAGGACTTGTGTGCATCCCTAAACGTGGACGAAGGGTCAGTGGGCTTGAAAACGACCTTGTTAGAAAAACTGTGTTGGTTTCAAGCAGAGGGAGGGTGAGTGGAGAACAGCCCGAGAGGTGGTCACACTAAGAGGAGGCTCGGGGCCACCCTTCCAAGCCCCGCCTAGAGCTGCAGAAACTGCAACAGGTCAGGACCTATAAGCTCTGAGGCCTCTTACTCGCATGGGGCCCAGGAATGGCAGGAAGACTTTCTAATTAAAATCATAGCCACTGCCAACCCCCAACTGCAAAGGCGTTGGCTGCTCTGGGCCCCAAAGGCAATTACCCAGAGTCAGGGAGGGGAGATTTTTTTTCCGGGGCCCCAGGAGCCCAGAAACCAGGTCAGGTCAGGGTGTGTGCTTGGAGTGTGCAAAATGGGACGGGTGGTGATGGCCAGCTGAACTGGGAGAGAAAACGGGCTCCCGGGCTTTGGCTTTAAGAGCTGGCATTTTGGGCTGGGATGTGGCCAGCACAGGGCGGGTGTGGCTCTAGCTGCAGTGCTGACGTGGAGGGTGTGTGTGTGTGGGGGGGGGGTGCAGAGAGGAGCAGAAGGTGGAGGCTCAGGAGGCTGGGATGGGGAGACTCCTGCTGAGCGCTGGGGCCTGGGCTACCCGCTCCCCTGGCTGAGAGCCCCTGACCTCGTTTGCCCTCGGCTGGAGACGGAGCGCCAGTCCCACACCCCACCAACTTGACCTGGGGCAAGTGACCTGCCTCTTGTGGATTTGGACTCCTATCTGCAGAATGGGTCTCATGGCCACACCAGCATTGTTGGAAGGATTAAACGGATTGATGGTAAAAGGCTCAGCACAGGGCCTACATCTCAGCAGCTCAATGAACAGAAGTTACTGTGATGCAACCTGGACACCCCCCTCTCTTTTTCTTTCAATAAACAGGAATTACTGGGGTGGCAGGATGGCTCAGTTGGTTAGAGCGCGGTGCTCTTAACCACAAGGTTGCCGGTTCGATCCCCACATGGGCCACTGTGAGCTGCGCCCTCCACAACTAGATTGAAACAACTACTTGACTTGGAGCTGACGGGTCCTGGAAAAACACACTTAAAATAAATAAAAGTTTAAAAAAACAACAACAACAGGAATTACTGTGACCCTGGGTGCCCTCCCTCATTTTCTCTGCGATGGCACAGCCTTCCTCCTTCTTGAAAACACCCTACCCAGGAAGCCTTCCTTCATTACCCTCCTCAAGCCCCCTTAGTCCCAGAGGCCGCCCAGCCTAGCAATTAAGAGCAAGGGCTCTGATGCCACACTGCCTGTGCTTGATTCCAGCCCCATCACGTACCAGCTGTGTCACCTCAGGCAAGTCACATAACATCTCTGTGCCCCTTTTACAGAGATGCTGGTAACAGCTACCGCATGGAACTACCATTCCTTACTATAGACAATGATCTTCTCCTGCTCTTACTGTCACGTTTTTGGCACTGGCATTGAAGTGAGGACAATCATAACAATGGCTGCCATTTACAACACACGAGCCAAACGTGAGCCTTGTGTTAACCACTTCGCACACATTATCTCATTTAAATCTCCTAACAGCAGCATGAAGCAGGAACTGTCTCTCCCACTTTATAGTGCAGGAAACTGAGGCAGGAAGCCTTGGACAAATGCCCCGGGCTCACACAGGTTGGGATGCAGTTTGGAGGCATGGGGCCACCCTTGCCTGCCTGCCAGCAAATCCCACGAGGGGGCTGCCCACCACCCGGACGACTGACCGCAGGTTGTAGGTCCGCAGGTTGCGCTGCCTTCTCTTGGTGGCTCTCAGCTTGACGAAGGTGCGGCCCGTGGGGTCAAAGACGCAGAGGACGGTGATGCAGACGCTGAGGATGACGACCCAGTTGCAGACAACCATCCCTGCCGGGGCAGTAACGGGAAGCAAGAGGTGGAGGGGCTGGGGATACCTCCCTGGCTCAACAGCTCTGAAGGAAGGGGCGCTGGAGCCCCCCTGTCCAACAGCAAGGCTCCGAAGCCTCTGACCCCAGGCTCTGGCCATATGGCTGTCCCTTTGCTGAGCGATGACCCTGAGGCCCACCCTCGGCACAGAGCAGGCAGCTCTGGGTTTCTAGAGAGATGCTGAGGGCCCCTCAATTGTTGCCCTGGGCAGCTCTGTGCCTGCTACTGCCCACCCTCCAGACCAGGGTCCCCTGAAGGTGGGTGGCAGACAACAAGGATGAAGGCCACAGCCCCGGCCAGCCGAGCTGCTGGGCGCCCTCACAGAAACCGTTTCCCTCCGGTGATGCCCGAGCTTCTATCCCTGGGGCTGGCGGACATACCGAGGGTGACGTTCTTGGCAGTGAGGTCGTTGCAGGAGGTGTAGTACTGAGTGAGCCAGACAATACCCACGATGGCATAGATGAACTCGATCACCAGGATGGCTGTAAGGAGAGCAGAGCCCTGGCTAAGGGACGGCCACCGTCTGCCCACCGGGAAGGGCCCTGGAACCTTGGCCTGACCCCTCCTGCCACAGGGCCTATAGCCAGCTCAGCAGTAGGGGCATCAGGCCCCCACTGCCCCCTGCCCACAGGGCTCGTGGGGGAGAGGGCCCAGGGAGCGAGGCTGTCCCCCTAACTCCATCCTGTCATCATGTGCCCTCAGGCTCCCGACACCTCCCTGAGAAGGTGACTTGAAAGGCTGCAGATGAATCCTGTTCTTCCAGCATTTTAGAATTATACCCAAGAATTCGAATCACATGTATCTTAGGCAAGTTACCTAGTCTCTCTGAGCCTCTGTTTCCTTGTCTGTAAAATGGGGTGACAACATCTACATTACATTACTGTGCAAGAATTCTATGACACAGTGTTCATTGCAAGGAAACTGCTATTTCCCAGGAAGAGGCTTCTGGCACTTGAGGCAGGAGGAGGAGGAGCCTGCTGCTCAAGGCACCCTGCTCGTGCGAGAGCACTGAGCCCAGGGCTGAGCTGGGGTTGGGGGGCATTCAGTGGCCCCCCAGGGGGCAGCATGGGAAACCCCAGCTCCACAGGCAGCCTGGTACGGCAACTAAGAGCCAGGCAGCCTGGGTTCAAATCTCAGCTCTGACACTGGAACACTAGCTGCGTGACCTTGAGAGAGCGTATTACCCTCCCTGGATGCCAGTCCCCTCATCTGTAAAAAGACCGATAATAGCTCCTGTCAGAGTTAACACAGGGAAAGGGCTTAGCACAGGTCATAGAAGCACAGAGGTGCTCACTAGGGACATCAGAAGCAGCCCCAGAGGCTAACTCAGGCTGGCCCTCCCAGGAGTTGGCCCAGGCCCCTGAGGGCTACCCAGGAGGGGGGCTGCTCGCAAAGGCTCACAAAGCAGCTGAAGAGATGCATGTGGCCAAGAACAGGGGTCTGCGAACTTTATCTGTAAAGGCCAGAGAGTAAATAGCTCAGACTTTGCAGGTCACATTCTCTGCGGCAGCTACTCAGCTCTGCTGTTGTCACACTGAAGAAACCAGAGACAGGAAGTACATAAATGAATGAGTGTGGCTGGGCTCCAATCAAACTTTATTTACAAAAACAGACATCTGGCCAGATCTGGCCCCCAGGCCGAGGTGTGCCCGCCCCTGGTCTAGAACATCAGACCAGTAAGTCTGCTGGCTCGTTGCTGGACCCTGGCGTGGGCACAGCGCCTGGCCCATAGCGTGTGCCCAACAAATGTTGGCTGAATGAGTGATGGGACACAGGAGAAGGGTGGAGGTAGGGGTGGTCCAGAGCAGCCCCCACCCAAGGCGGGTGGCCCTTACCCAGGCGCACGTAGAGCACGTACTGCATGGACTCGCGGGGCTCCGTGTAGAGGATGCCCCCACGCATGCTCAGCCAGATGATGGCCATCTCGGCGATCATGCAGCTCAGCAGAATGCCCAGGTAGCCGCGGCCGTGGTCCACCAGGTTCAAGGAGCAGGCCTCGTGCGGGTTGTAGACCAGGCCGAACAGCACCACGGACAGGATCACAAACCTGGGGGGACGCACACGTGAGGGGCCGGCAGCCTGCACACCTCCCACGGCCCTGCCCAGGCTGGATGCAGTGGGTACAGGACCACTGTCTACCTAGCATCCTTTGAGGACACGGGCTGTCAGGGACAGGGAAGCAAGGGTGGGGAGCCCGGCTGCCAGCTGTGGAGAGACAGCAGCGGCAGCTCTACCCAGCGCTGGGTCCGGTGTGGTGGTGGTGAAGTGGGGTCCCTGGGCTCCATCGGGTATCACCTAAGGGACTGTATGTTTCAGGCACCTCCTGCTGGAAGCTGGGAGCATGACCGGGTCAGAAGAGCTGGCTGGAAAGCCTCCTTCTAGTCCTTTCTCCTCATACCCAGGCTGGCGGCGTGGCCCCAAGACTCACCAGGTGGTGTGCAGGAGGAAGAGGAAGATGGCTGGCAGGACGAGGTCATCGCTGCCCACAGACCAGCGCCGCCGGAATACCACGATCCCGGGCATGGCTGGTGGCTCTGCGGAGGCTCAGCGGGCCTGGTGCTCACCTCCTGAAAGAGAGCAGAGGGCCCTGTGGCTGCCTGGGCTACCATTGCACTCTGACCAGGTGTGCCCAGCAGCACAGGCATCTCTGCAGCCTTCACAGCCCAAAAGCTTCCAGGCTCCTGGAGATGCTGACCCATCCCTGGGCAGGACACACGTCTGTCCTATCCATCCCCAGAGCTAACATAAAGGACCTCAGCAGCTAGACCCTAACTTCAGCCTTACCCCTGAAGTCTCTCCAGCCCCTAAGACTGGCACTGGCCCTTTGGGATTGACTCTGCCTGGGGTTACCCCAACAGTGGTTTGTCAACTCCATTAAAGGCCTGGGCTCACCCCCTGCCTCCCCCAGCCTTCCTGCTGCCTTTCCACAAGGAGACCTGGCCCAGGGCACACAGTCCTTGGGGGTAGGGTGGGGGCTTCCAAGACCAAGCATGAGCCTACCCCCTGCACAAGCTGGGCAGGGCAGGTGGAAGGCTGAAGGCCTTGGGGGAGCTGGGGGTAAGGGCACGGCAAGCATACAGGTGGGAGTGCCCAGCACATAGTACGTGCTCAGTAAATATTTGTTGAATTAGGTCTTCATTTTCTCGCTTTGTTAGAACCCTGGGAGCATGCTCTAGGACTTGTTTTTGCACCCACCAGACAGAACTCCCAACCAAAGCTACGCCTCTTGGTAGGGAAGGGCATGGTTGAGACCAGGGTCAAGAGCATGACTGGGGAACCCAGCCCCCCTTCTGGAGGGGCAGTGGGCGAGCCCTGAAGAGTAATCCACCCTCCCGGCAACCATACCTTCCATGCCCACCCTGAGCCAAGCAGCCTTACTGCCCAGTTCCCAACTCTCTGAAGTCAGAGTTCAAACTAGCCCCAGGCAAGCTAAGAAGTGCCCAGGAACTGGGGCCCCACTCCCCAGAGCCTGGGGAACAAGGGTAATGGAGCAGACCAGGCGACCCCAATGAGGGGCTCCAGGGTACCCCTGCACTGAACTATGCAGAGGAACCCCTGCTGCAGAGGGCTGGGTGCCCCACTGGTGGGCAGCTGCCCCCAGGCCGACAGAGGCTTACATGGCACCCGGTCCAGGGGCAGGTGGCAAGTCCTCCTCTCCCTGAGATGGCTCCAGGGAAAACGAGTATCTGCAGGAACCGGCATCACTCGGAAAAGAAGCTGGCAACTCCCCCAGCTGGTGGGCACGGCCGTCAGGGTGGGCCAGGAGATGTGGGGCCGCCGGCATGCCCAGTCTGGCCCGTCTTCGTCTCCCTCTCCCTGGTGCAGCCACTGCATCCAGCCACCGCCGAGCTGCTCCAGCAGAGCTGGTGGCCTGGCAGGCGGGCTGGCGGGCTAGCCTGCCGGGGTCGTGCCTACTCCCCCCCACCCTCAGGAAGTGACATCATCCCACTCTCTCCAAGGAGGAGTCGGAGCACGGATTCTGGGAAGCAAGACGGATGGAGAGCACAGGAGCCGCGTCGTGGGGTGGCCAGGAACGGGGTCTGGGACTGCCGGGGGCTGGGGCTCCAGTGTTGTGTCTGTGACAAGTGACTGACAGCACCAGCTTCAGTGAGAAAGAACGGGACAGGAGGGGCCAGGACACCGTGGGTGGCAGCAGGGCTGGGGCAGGACAGAGCTGCCAACAACTGGGGTTTTGCCACAGTTCGCTACAGCCCCTCCCTGTCTCCAGGGGGCTCTCAGAGAGTAAGGTGGAGCATGGGGTCGGCTCCGGGGACCCCCACACATGAAAGGAATGACAGAGGTGCGGGGCCAGCCTGGTCCCAGCAGGTGTTGTAGCTCCACCTCAGAGGAAAGGGAGCAGCAGCCCCTCAGCAGGGAAGGACCCTGCCCCCGCCAACAGCCCAGAATATCTGATTCTCAGGTATGCGTGGGGCGGGGGGGCTCCCAATCGCCTCTCACCCCCTCTCTTAACCTCTTGTTCAACTCACATGTACCATTCACGCACCACCCTCAGCCTCACACGCAGCCCCATGCGTGCACGTGGCCCTGCCCTCCCTGCTCTCAGGCAGAACTGGGGCCACAGGTGCAGAGGCGGCTGAAGATCTGTCGAGACACTGGAATGACATGGTCAGGGTCAGCCTCTGCCCGTAGCCTGCGGCCAGCAGCCGTGGTCAGTGCCGGTGCCCATCTCGACCACGACGGCCATAGTGGGTGCCCTGTGACAGGCCTGGGGACCACCACCCAATGTGTGACTTACTAGCTGTGCCTCAGTTTCCTCATTTGTAAAATGTTGATTATCCCCACCTGCTAAAGTTCTGGCGAGGACCCTACCCGAGCTGGAAAACGCCGGTCTTAGGGTCTTAGCAGGGTGTGTGAACCCCTGCTGGCCCAGCTGCTCCTCCCCCGACTGGGCCAGTGGGTTCTCCAGCTGCTCACCAACAGGTCACTGTCTAGGGTGGGGGTGACAGGGCCTGTGCTGCTGCTGGGGAGGAGGATGGGACAACTCCAGTCCATGCGGATTCATAAATCTCAGGGCTGCTATTTTTAAGGGCCTGAAAGACGCCCTTTCTCTCGAGACCCCAGCCCTTCACAATGGGGGCCTGTTCCCCTGCTGGAGATGTGATTTCATCTGGAGGAAATGTCTCAGGAGTGGGGAGGACAGAGGCCACTTCCTGGTCTGGGGCTGCCACAAAGCACCTCCTCTGGCTCCCCTCCCCAGGGCACAAGGTCAGTACCATCCAACAAGCACAGTGGGTGGACACACAGCCTCCCCCTCCTCACCCCAGACCAGTGGCCCTTCCAGGGCAGGGGTGGTGCCCCCTCCAGCAGGGGGTAACAGGGGCACTGCTGGGGGCTCCCCATGCCTCTGAACAGGCCCCCCCCCGCCCAGGCAGATGTGAATGAGATGTCAGGACCCCCCTCACATGGACGGGATGACTTAAGCGGTCCTAGGGGGCCCCTTACTTCCCCCACGCACAAAACCCAATTTCCCTGCTGATGATTCAGGCCCCTGGGTTAAGTATTAACCATTCTGGGAGTTCCTCTTTCTAAAAATGCAAAACTCTTCTTAAAAATACACAAGCTGTCCCCTACTTTAAAAACCTTCCTGGCTCCCTGTGGACTGTAGGATAAAGTCCAAGCCCCTCAGACAATGGCTAAGGGCCTTTCAGTCCTCAGCAGGCAGGCTGTGCAATCTTGGGCAGGTGCCTTACCCTCTCTGAGTCTTGGAGCAGAAGATACTCCCTAACCCCTGGAGACAGATTCCAGCATCTCACCCTCAGCCAGGGAGTTCCTTCTGGCTGGGGAGGTGCTCCAGCTTCTTTTCACACTGCCCCACCCTCCTTTTCTGATCCCTCCCAAACTTGCTGCTCTCCAAAATCAGCTCACTGTAAGGTTCCAGTCTTTGTTTACCCCAGATCCTCCGCCAGGCAAAACCTACTCATCTTTCTAGGCCCCCAAATCACCTCCTCTTTGAAACCCTCCCTGACAGCCCCCTGCCACTTCGCCCTTCTCAGGCAGTACTTGCCGCCCCTCAGGGGATTCCGGGACCCTCACTCCAGTGCAGCCCTAGGAAGGAACACTGTCTTACAGTAACCTTGCTGATTCCTTGCTGCCTATCCCAGCCCCAGCTCAACCCCAGAGCCTTACAGTGTCTTTCATCGTCACACCCCACCTCAAGACCCTGGTTTCAGCGTGAGTACATCCAACTTCAAACCCAGCCCCTCTCCTCACAAGCAGCCTTGGCTGCCCCAAACCACCACTCCATCCCCCTGAAGCAGGCCCAAGCTCCCCCTGGGGAAGCTCCCTCCCGTTATAAAAAAGGGTTTTCTTAGCTCACACACTTGGCTTTTTGGGAAATGCCCCACCCCAGCGCCTCTCCTGCCCATTCAGGGAAACCACGACCCCTCCTCTGACTATCTTAACTATCACAGGGCGTCAGTGTCTTCATCTGCAGAACACGGACACCACCCCTCAGGAGGCTGTGGGGAGAACTGAATGGGATGACGTCACTAGGAGGTTTGCACAGGCCCTGGCAGACCCAAGCTGCTACTCGTGGCGGCCATCATGTTAATGGAGCTCCTGAGGGGCTTTCTGGAAACTTCTTGGCAGGGGGTCTGCGATGGGGTGCTGGGACTGTGATGCCGCTCATGAGTGGCTCCCACTGAGGGGTAGGGCTGGACTGAGCAGACACAAGCCCTGACCAGGCAACATGCACCCGCCGTGGGCCTCGGGGGCGGCTGGCTAACACGCCCCGAGCTGGGCCTCATCCCCTGATCCCAAGGTCCCCTTGCGCAAGGCCCTGGGAGTTTTCAGGGAGAAGAGCCCCTCGGTAGTAGGTTGTAGCTGATGGGGTGCCAATAGCTCCCAGGAGAGGGAGGAGGGTGTGGGCTGCTGCGTCCGCCCTCCAGATGGCCCAGCAGGGACTTCCGGCCATGTGGGAGATGGGAGGTCACGCTGCTTGCCTGCACTGGGGCCAGGGCAGTGGAGTCAGGCGGAACCTGGTACCCACAGGGGACAGGATGATGTGCTGTGGGAGATCCCAACAGTGCCACCTCCAGCTTCTAGGTCAGGTGCTGCAGGCACCTGAGCCCAGGGATGGACTAGAGATGGCGCCTGAAGGGATGACAGCCAGGTCCGGGCCACAGGGAGGTGTGTGACATCACTGCCACCTCCTGTGCCGCGAGTCCTGGAGTAATCACCTTCTGTCCTCACAGCAGTGATGTGGGCGACGGCGTCCCTCTCGCTCCTCCTGTTCTAAAACAACTGTGTCTGAGTCCTGACGGTGACCTTGGTCAAGCTACTTCAGCTCGCTGTGCCTCGGGTCCTCATTTCTAAAACGGGGCTAAGAACCGTACCTGCTTCAGAACTGCCACGAGGGTTAAATGAGTCGTATACTTAAGACAGCACCTATCACATAGTAAGTGCTCAGCAAATGCTGGCTCTTCCATTACTGTCACTATTGAAGAACGAGGAGATTGAGGCTCAGAGACTCAGCCCCAATACCTCCCAAGGAGCAGGAGGCGGATCAGGCAGGAGGCACAGGCCCTCCTGCTGCCATCCAAAGCCCAGCTAATGCAGGAATTGCAATTAAAAGGGGCCTCAGAAACAGTCCCGCCACCCCCTTTTATGGGTGAGGAAACTGAGGTTGAGAAAAGCCCCAGAGGCTCCCGAATTTCCCTGCTGACAGTCCCAGAGTCCCTGAGCTGGCCACTCCCTTCTTCCTCATGGCACCCACTCGCACTCCCCAAGAGACACTTCCATTAACAGAGTGTCATCCCAGGGAGCCTGGGCTGATATCTTCTTTTTTGTGCTCTTGAAGATGCATAACCTTCTGGGAAGCCGACAAAATCCACATGAGCTCCCTGGCTAGAGACCAATCTGCAGGAAGGCAGCAACCACTTGCACGGTTTCAGCGTCATCTATGGCTGGCTCTTCACTTCCCGGAGGCAGGGTCCCCATTGCTCTGCAGCTCGGCTGCTGAAGGAGACAAGCCTCTCAGACCCAAGCCCACCTTCCCTGGGTCTCCTGGACCTCTGCCTGCTGAGGCCGGTGACTTGCCCCAGGTCACACAGCCCAGTTCCAGAGCCCGAGTCTTAATCGCTACACGTTGCTTGTGAGGAGCAGGATTTGGCTAAATGCCCCTTTCTAAACCCAAGAGCTGGCTTCAAACATCCCCTTGCACCGTGAGGAGGCAGGGCCTCAGGGCCCATGAAGAGCTCTCTGGTCCTCGTCACACCAAGTGGGAGTGTGGGTATCGCCCCATTTTGCAGATGAGGAAAACTGAGCCCAGGGTTGTTCCACCATCTGTCTTGAGGTGAGTGGGCTGTGGAGCCCGGAGAGAGCACAGAGCTGAAACTCTATGTGTCACCTCATTCTAGCTTCACCAGCCTGTAGGGGTATTACCTCACAGCTTTTCAGCTGAGGAAACTGAGGCTCAGAGAGGCGCCATGTTTACCCAAGGATCATGCAACAAGGACGAGGCAGGGCTGAGATTTCACGCAGCCTCTGTGAGTTACTTGAAAGGAAACAGTCTCTGCCATCAGTCCGACTCCTTATTCCCACGCACACAGACACAAGATCCAGGCGTCCCTTCCTCTCTGAATGCTTTTCCTTCCCAGGTCTGTGGCCCCACATTGAGGCTGGGCTCTGGAAAGCATCGGAAGAGGGAAGGCAGCAAGAGAGATGACAGAGAGAGCGCACGCGTGGGCCGGGGGCCGAGTGTGCCACCAGCCTGTGCCCGGGTGTACTCCACCCAAGTTAGGGGCTGAAAGCTGTTGCTTTTCTCACGTCAGCTGTGCTGGAGCAGAAGGCAGGGCCGGGGCCGGATTTCAGCTCAAGATGGGTCCTCATACGCCCAGGCCCCAGCACTGCAACACTGTGCCTGGTGCAGCTGGGCACAGAGGGGGACACCTCTGCCACTTGCTCCCCTCCGCCCCCAGGGCCTTAGACTCACAAGAAACTTCCCCACCATCCCACCAGGGAAGCACTTCCTACGCCCTTCACTCCAACCCTGTGGGGGGTATGGCTGTGCCCATGTTACAGATGGGGAAACTGAGGCTCCGAGAGGTTAGAGGTTATTTAACCTAGTGAGTGAGGGCCAAGTCAGACTCTGAAGCCAGGTCGTCTCCTGTGTTCTCTCCACATCAATGTGCTTGCTGGCCAGAGCCCCTCCCCATAAAAGAGCAACCTGGGGACAGGGCGTAAAGTTCAGGAAAGATGCTGAAAAGAAGCAACCCCAAGTACTGGGGGCCATGCCTACAGCCATCCTGGGCTAAACCCAGAAATAGCTCCAACAATTATTCTATCACATGTTTGTGTGTGTGTGTGTGTGTGTGTGTGTGTGTGTGTGTGTGTGTGTGTGTTTTAATCCTTCTATGTACTGCAGCAAGTAGTTCATGAATATTACCTCCTTTAATCCTTCTAACAACCCTATGAGGTAAGTGCTATTCTTATCCCCATTTTACTGATGAGGAAACTGAGGCCCAGAGAAGTTAAGCAGGCTGCCAGCACCTCCCAAGGAGCCCTCATCAGGGCTCCATTTATCACAGAGTCTCCAGCTTCTTTTCTCACGCTAATTATTTTCCACTCCTCTACCACGGGCAGAATTTGCCATCTGCCACCGGCCCTGTCACTGACACCAGCCAACTCTCTGGGAATCAATTGGGCCCTTTCGTTTCCTGCTAGTTGTTCCAGGAGGGTGGCTGGCTGCTGGGAATGAGGAGGGAGGGCCAGGAGGGCGGCAGACCTTCCCTGATCCTGGGGGGTGGGGGTGGGGGCAGTTTACAGCAGGGCTCACTTAGCAGGGCTAGAATGGACCTGTTTCCAATAGCGGAAGGGATTCCCCAGGTTCTGGCCAGGCCAGGTTTTGTTTCTGAATTATTCCTTGGAGATTGTTTATTTTCCTGAAACTAAGAATGGGCCCTTGTCCCACACTCATTCTGGTGCCCTGGGGCAGAGGTACCCTGGAGCAGCCCGGAGGGGCAGGCTTGGCTGGCCTCCTGATGAGTGATGCCCCACCGCCTGGGTGTCCAAGCTCCGGGTGATTTCGTCCTGCCTGTCTGTGGAGAGGACATAGGCAGGCAGGCACCCATTCCGGCTTTGTTTCTATCTGTTTCTATTCTTCCTTTCTATGCTGCTCCTGTGATCTTCTCACGTCCCCTCATGCTCTAGCACATCCTTACCCGCTCTCCGCAGGAACCCTCCCTCTCTGGAATGTGCAGACCTGAAGGCGGAGGCCTCCTGCGAGCCCACTGCTGCCTTTCCTGGGCCCTGGAGTGGGGCAGCTTTGGGTTTGAATCTTGGTTCCATCACTTCTAGTGGTCTGTGACCTTCGCTTCTCTGAGCCTCAGTTTCCTCATCTGCAAAATGGGATAATGAAGGTACCTGCTTCATAGGGAGTCATGAGAAGTAAATGAAATAAAGCACATTATACACTCGCCTCCTAGGAAGTATCAGTTGCCATCATTATTATTTATTAATCATCTCTCCTGAGATGCTCAGATCTTTTCCTCACTGCCCCCCAGGAGTGGCGGGGTGATAATCTCTCTGCGATCTGAGTCAACCTTCCCAAACAGAAAGGCGCTTCTCTGTATCTGTGGTGACCAGGCTGACCCACTCCTGGCCAACCTGCTCAGGCAGGGATGACCTGATCTATCTTCTCAGACAGGGACGGCGTCATCTCCTAGGAGCCCATCTGCCCAGGCTGGGGCTTTGCTGGCCCTGCCTCCCTATTCCACAACGAGCCAGTGAGGTGGGAATCACCTTCCCACAGGTCAGCTTGGACTACGGAGTTCAGCCCAAGGCCACACCTGTGCCCTGCTGGAATGCCCCACGTCGCTCTGTGTCTGAGATTCAGGGTGTCTATCGCAGGCCCCATCCCAGCTCAAACGCCGGACGCCCGAGGAGCAGTGGCTCACTGCTCATGCCCATCTTCCCATTCCAGCATCCTAAACCCCACCCCACCCCACTGCCCACCCCCAGCCTACCCCAGGGCCTCTTCTCTTCTGTGACCCACTTGCTGGGAGCCCCTACCAGGTGGTAAATCATCAGTGCTCTGGCTGCTTCTCAGAGCTTCCCCAGAAGAGACTCCCAGGCCCAAGTGCTGGCAACACCTCCTGGAGGAATTAGCACCTTCCACTTCATTAGGGGCCCCCCAATGCGGCCGTTAATGAGGACACTAAGCGGCAAACCTAGCCTGACACCTCCCCTCTGGAAGCCCCACCCACACGCCCAGCGTACCCTGTGCCACCAAGATCCTGTCGCGCCTCTTCACGATATGGGCCGGGCCTCAGGGTCTGACCTGCACTGGGGGAAATGCCTCCCAGGCTCCGGGAGGCTGCATGGCCCCCAGATCCACAGAGGGGCCACCTCCCTGGGCAGCGTGGCCATCTAGGGCACAGGCCTGCATCTTGAGCTATTGGGTTTCACTTCGACCATTCCCTGGGCATCGCAGAAGCAGGCAGGGATCGAGTGACTGCGTAACAGGAGCTCTTTCCCAGGGGAGGCGGTTCACAGAGTTCCCGTATGTGGCAGAAAGGGCCAACGTCCCCTGCCCCAACAGAGCACAGGTGGAGGTGGGCATGTAAGCCCAGGCCCCACTCTCGGTGGCCCTCCTCTCCTGCGCCCAATGAAGGGATGTCAGTGCTCCTCAAAGGGGGTTTCTGGGAACCCTCAGGCACCCCCAGATGAGGAGAGGTGGTCATAGCAGGCTGGGGTCATAACAGCAGGTGGTCAGTCGGAGAAGCTTTTAGCATTTACACATTGGGGTTGCTTATAACACTGTGTTCGAACTAAACAGTTTCAGTGCTTAAAAACGTTTGCAAGGCTCTGGCAGGACGACCTCTCGGGTCCATCTGGCCTTGACTTTTAGAGTTCCACTTGCTGTTTCAGTTCAAGTTGACTGAGGACAGGACCTTGGGGCTCTGGGCAACAGCCCAAGCTAGATTGACCATCACTCATATCTCCTGCCCTGGCCTGAGCCATGAGGACAAAAAACCCTAAGCCAGGAGCTCAGAGACCGGGGCCCATGGCTGACTGTCCCTCACACACCCCACTCCAACCCATCTCCCCGGGCGTGACAAAGCTGGACCGAAGCACAAGTGAACATAGGCCTCCAAGAAGGGGAAGCTCAGAGGCCCTCTGCCGCTGGGTGGACAGTGCAGACCCAGCTTCTGTCCTAGTGCCTCTCTGTTCAGATATCCACTGAGCCACACGACGTTCAAAGTACAATGCAGAGGCTACTCCCCAGGACGAATCAACTACTGCATCCTCGTCTGTAAAACAGGATGGTGGTGACAGCACTTCCCTCATGGGGCTGCTATGAGGACAAAGTGAGTTCCAAGTTGTAAAGTGCTGAGAGCAGAGTCTGGCACAGAGCGGGTGCTCAGAAGCATCAGCTACACACACACACAGTTTACACTTTTAATTAAGTAAATCCCCTCCTCAAAAGCAAAGTATGGCTCCTGAACGCCCTTTACATAAGACTAAAACACCCAGCCATGACCTAGAAGCTCTCCACCAACCATTGCCCTCCCATCTGTCATAGGCAAGCCCACTTCCTGCTCCCAGCTACGTCTCCCACCTGTGGGGGCTTCCTCCTCTCCAGACACCCCGCTCACTTCAGGGGGTGCTCCCTGGGGAAGCTCGGCCTGCCCCCAGTTGGCCGGAAGCCCCAGCCCTGGTCTATGAGCCCAGTCTCCTGCAGACTCCTGGAGCACCTGCCTCACCTTCTCCGTCACACGGAGACTCCCCAGGAGAAAGCCTCAGCCTCCCCGCCGCCCCCCACTGCTTCTTCTCCAGCCGGGGAGGGGGGTGGACCCAGGGGCTCTGGGAGCAGAGACAGGGAATGGGGGAAACCCAGGAGGGGAGCCCGGGCCTCCACGATGAGGTCAACCCCGTCAGGCCCCTGATAAATGCCAGCTCTCTGCCTATTCATGCCTGGGCAGGACCCAGCGACCTGCTTTGCATCTGGGTAGGTAAAGGCTTGACCTGGGACTCAAGTTTGGTATCATTTTCCTTCCCAGAGGACTCATCCTCATGGCTTGGGGCCCCAGCCTTGTCACATTGTCACTTCTGTGGCCTCTGATTCCTGGCCAGCTCCCTGGGTATGGCAGGAGGTAGGGCTGAGGCCACATGTCCAGCACAGCCCTGGTGACAACGGGCTGGGACTGCTGTCCTCCAGCCCCGAGTGGCACTCCATTACCACCTAACCAGGACACAGCAGGGAGGTAACGGGCATTTGGGGGGCCTCCTCCCAGTCAACCTGGGATAGGTACCTGTGGCCCCATTAAGTGTCTGCTAGTAGCAGGCATGAGGCAGACCTTTCATGACCCCTGCTGGCCCCAGGGAGGTCGGCAAAGCTGCTGGCGACTCCAGGGAATGAACCTTTCCACCAGATCTGACAGGGCCACTGAGAGAGACCAGCAGGGCCAGGCACCGAGTGCTAATAGGATGCCCACCTGGGGCCGAGGGGACAGACAAGGTCCCGGCCAGACTGGCTGAGGCAGAGGCTCCTGCCAGGCAGAAAGTGGCACCTGGTGTCCTCCGAGGCTTGGAGAGGCAGCGTGACAGCACCTGCTCTCTCTGCAGGCCCAGCTCTTCACTGCTGGTCCCAGGCAGACTCTGGAGTGGGGGTGGCGGTGAGGGAGAGAGCGAGGGCTAGGGGACCTGAGGGGGACGGCCTGCGCCATAGCTCCGCTGACTTCTCCATCCTCGGTGGCCGCTGGCTGCTATAAATACCACTCCTGCCTCCTGATGTTGCAGGAGGCGTCCTAGAACTGTGGGTTCTGGGGCCTCCTGGGTGCTCTCCCCCTGCCACTGTTAGGCAGAGCCTGCCTGACCAGAAGATCCTTGCAGCGTGTAAGCCCAACTGACCCAGCTGGGCCTTCGCCAGGAAAACCGCAGCACAGAGGGAGAGCTGCGGCTTCCAAACCCTGAGTCTCCTACGACTGGCATTTCTACCAGCTTCAAGGCAAGTGCTGAGCACGCCGGAGCCCTGAAGAGCAAAGGCCTGGCCAACCTGCAGAGGAGACACGGCCCAAGGCCACTGGCTTGGCCCAGACCACCCACCTCAAGCTCAGGGGCGCATGCTGCAAAGCCACTTGATGCCCCTCCCCTCCCCCACCTTCTCAGCCCCACGATCCGACATTCAACCTGGTTTCCAAACATGTCGTCACCCTGGAAGCTTCCCTGGGACACACTCTACTTTGACAGGGGCCCAGTTAGAATGTTTGGCAGCTGTTCATTCTTCCAGTTAGTAGCACACTTCTGAGGGAGCCCTTCCCTCCTTGAGAGACCCAGGTAGGCCCAAGCTCCAAGGCCCAGGCTGGTCTGACCTGGGAGCACAGGACAGGAAGTGGCCATGGGCCTGGCAGTGTGAGGACACCAACCCTCACACATGGCCAGGGCTTGGTTGCGGCTCCCCAGCTTAGGGGAGGGCCAGGATCTGAGAGGGAAAAAGACTAGAAACAGCTCCCGGGGTGGGCACGAGGCGGTATGAACACAGGTGACGTCTAGTTAAAATGAATTGCACGCATGCAGCCATTCTCCATCCATCCAACAAATAATCAGAGAGCCAACTACGGCCAGGGCCGCAGCAACACATTAAGACATGGGGCAGCCCTCACAGAGCCTACAGACGGGAAGGAAAGCGAGGCTTCAAGCTAATCCTCAGACCACAATGAAAAGTTCTGTGACATGTGCTCGGAAGGCGGGGGTCCCATCAGAGCCTGAGCAGGGAGGTGAGGGGCGGCTGCCTGAAGAACAGGGAGCCGGGGCTCAGGCCTGACGGATAAGCAGGAGGAAAGAGGCCACAAGGAGAGGGCAGTAAAGGAACCGTGTGGAGGACACCACTCAGCGTGAGGGCCCAAGAGTGAGGACCACGGAGGGTGGAGCAAAGACCAGACCAGCCGGCAGGCGCAGGAGGAGGGCAGAGGTGGAAAGGCTGGTGGGGCCCCGGAGTCGGAGCTTTATCTTGAGAGCAGTGGGAAACTACAGGCCAAGGCCGGCACTAGGGGGGAGAGCAGTGGCGGCCCAGACTGAGATTCAGCAGACAATGGTGACAGATGGGATGACGAAGTAAGGGACAGCGTGCTGTCAATGACGTTCAGGCTTGTGGCCCATGCAACTGGACCAGCAGAGGCCAGCACTGGCGTCTGCCCTGGTGCCCTGAGACGTCAGGGGCCATTACGCCCCTGGAGCACTTCCTGCTCTGGCTCTTTCTGCAGGCAGGACAGGGTGGACAGCGCGCTGGGTGCCCATCCTGGGGGAACGCTATGAGAGCAGAGGAGCAGGGCAGCCTGCCCACCCTCAGCGAAGTGCCTCCCGAGTTTGAGTTCAGCCCAGTCCTGCCCTCGGGTACGCAGCTCGCCAGGGCGCCAGTGCCATATACACTTGTTCAGGCTCTGCTCCCACAGCTGAGGGGTCCCCCTCACAAGCTTGAGGCTGGAGGCATTTCCCCTGAACACCCCACTCCTTACGCTTCCTGCCACCTGGCTCTGACTATGAATATGACCACACAGAGGGAACCTTAACCCGGGCGGACAAGATCTGAGAGCTGATGCAAAGCCACACGGGAAGGGATGGCGCTCAGGCAGAGGAGGTCTCTGCCTGCTGGTCACCCCCGCCCCCTTCCTGATTTCTAGTCATTCCACAGAGCTCATCACACTTAGAACACGCTCCCTTCTGCCGGCCGGCCTGCCTCATCTCCCGTGCTGCCCTGGCTTATCACCCTCCGCACTTTCTCCCTCAACAGCCCAGCGTGTCCTGTCTCAGCACCCACACCCTCAGGCCTCCCCTTGCTTGGGCATGGCCCCCAACCCCGATCTCTGCGTGGCTGGCTCTCTCCTGTCTGGTTCCTGCCTCAAACGTGGCTCCTCTGACCTGCCTGCTGGATCTCAGGTCCCCCAGCCCCTCTCCATCACATTTTTCTGCTGTGTTTTCCTCTTCACACTTTCTAGAATCTAACCCTTTGTCAGCGTGTTTACTATCCCTGCCAGGGTGTGGTTCCCAGGGTCCGTCTACTTCCCTGCTGTGTCCCCAGCACCCAGCAAAGGGCCTGTAGGCGGCAGGAGCCCACCAAGTCCCTGCTGCCTGAGGAGGAGCCAGGTCTGAGCACAGCCTGTGCTCCTGACTCCTGGCCTGGCTCTTCCCACAATCCACGGGCCGCGTGCCCGACCCAAGCTCGAGCCAGCACTGCTCTCCTGCAGCAACCAGCACATACCGGCCTTTACTGGCGCCTGACCACCATGCTGTGGGTGAGGCAGGGAAGAAGTGGGGCTTCTTCACTTCACTGAGGCAGAAACTATGGCGGGAAGGGGGAGCTGGGTGATTTGCCTGAGGGGGCATATCAGGTAGCAGAGCCAGAACCGTGACCACTTATCCAGGGAGGCCCTGCTGCCTCCGGAGCTCCCCAGCACCCACAAGCCTGCTCCTCTCACCTCCCAGCCCCACGCACCAGCTGCCCTGTGCGTCTGTGCGTGGGTGACTTATGTCCACCTCTGCAGAGTGCACTGCTGGAGGGAGGGAGCCCCTTCAAGGGGAGAGCACATAGGGCTATGCTCTCGGGGTGCAGCTAGGCACTCGCCGCTCTTCCCGGGCCAGAGCTCCCTGTGGGACCCACAGTCTGCAGCCTGGGCTGCGAGGGCGGCTCAGCCAGGTCCACAGCCCAGCTGTCAGCGAGAAGAAAAGGCAGGACGTGGGGACATGACTTCCCATCAGAGCTTCAGTATCTTCATCTGAAAACGAAGGGCTTGGCCATCCAGCCCCTTAGGATTCACAGTTTTATTGCCCTGAATGTATACTTTCCAAAGGGCTTCAATCTCTGCCTCAGGAAGGAACATAACACTATGAAGACTCAGAAATACTGACACCACCACCTCACAGCCACCCTGGGAGGTTGATGGGCAGGGTTGTAAGGACACCAACTTGTGAAGCCAGTCAGAAACAAGTTCAAAACCTAACCTCCCACTGACTTGCCCGTGACCGCGGGGTCTCTCTAAGCCTCGGCTCTTCTCCAGACAATGGAGGCAGGAACAGTCACTGCTTCCTGGGCTGCTGGGGCAGGGGTGCGGGGCTTGGGAAAGGGCCTGTCCTCCAGGTCCTCTCTCCCAGGGACCCTGATGTGCTCTCTGCCAGCTTCCTAGGAACGTGAGAACAAACACGATACCACGCAGGCTTCTTAGCGGAAGGGAAGCACTACGAACAGCCTCGGCAATAGCATGACTTCCCCTAAAGACAGAGCATCGCCGCCCCACGTGGCCTCCTCCAGATCCTCCCAGCTTCCCTCCTCCCCCCGGCTCCCACCTGCACAATCAGGGATCAGAGGAGAGCAGGCGGCACCGAGAGGCGTGCCCCCGCCCCGGTATCTCCCCGACCAGGGCAGAGGGCCAAGGCAGGGCCAGATGGTGAGGGGCTGGTTTCTAGACCTGTGGCCCACTCCCTACCTGCCCTTCTGCCCCCCTCTGCCTGGGGCCTCCTCTCAGCTCCTCTGGGCCTCGGGAGGACGCATGAGAGCACGTCTGGGAAGTGCTCAGAGCTCCTCAGAGAAAAAAGTCCCGAGGGACCCAAGGTGGGAACAATTATGAATAAACATGCTCACTTATTAGCACCTCAGTTTATTGTGGGGCAGGGCGGCAATGCATGGGGCTTGGCACTGGGCTTAGCCACTAATAGGGTAGATAAGTCGCAACCTCTTGGAGCCCCAACTCCTGTGAAGGGGATAAATGACACCTGAGGACGCTGGTTAAAGCACGACACAAATCAGAGTTTCCTTACCTGTACATGGGGACTGCGAGGGCACCAGCCTCACTGCGTCATTGTGAGGAATGACAGCTGAGAGCTTAGCAGGGGCTCATCACTGCTGCTGGGGAGGAGAGCTGTGGGGCCACAGGCCTGAGGACGGGGCTGGTTGCAACACTGCGCAGGCTTGCAGACTCCCTGTCTGTCCCCAGGCCGGAACCCGCCCCTGAGCAGCAGGAGACAGCGCTGTGGGGACTGGTGGCCACAGTGACTCGAACAAGTTCCAGCCCTCAGGAGACCAGCCGGCTCCTTCTTCCCGTCTGTCCTGCTCCCGGCTCAGGTGGTGGCGGGACCTGGGCTCCCCACCGCCAGGAGCCAGAGGCCACCTCACCGGTCCAGGTTGCTTCCCCAGCACATGGCCAGCTCCCCAAGGGCCAGCATGGGAGTGACCAGGCAAGCCCTGCAGCCGCACACACTGGGAAGGCTGCTCCAAGCCTGAACGACAACGCCCTCCAGGCTGCCCTCTGTTTACAGGGCTCTTTGCCCATGGAGGGCATAGCACCACCACTTGGTGACATTCCGCTCATCCTTGCAGCTTGTTTGACAGGTACCAAGTGGTGGAGAGACCATGAAACAGAGCAGTGGGTTTGCTAAAGAACACACAGTGCAAAACAGGGTGGCCCCCTTGAAGGAGATTCTTCACCCTGACAGGACCAGAGCTACTCGGAGAGACTGGCCACAGGGGGGCTGCAGGGAGGGAGGCGCCGGCTTCTCCTTGAGGTTCCAGCTGTGGGGGAGAAAGGGCTCCCTCTTCCCTGAGACTCCAGGCTGACCTGTGTACCTAACCAGTTCCCATCGGCCCTGAGGACCAGGGCCGTGGCCTCAAGGAGCCACCAGCACATTCCCTGGTCAGTGACTGCCCACGCAGCAGAGAGCTATCAGACCAGGGAGAGGACGCTGGAAGGCCATTCTCAGGAGGGCAGGTAGAGGGGCCAGAGAAGAAATGGTCAAGTTCCTCGGGCTGATTCTTCTGAAAACGGGGGCAGGGCAGGGCAGGACTGGTTGACAGGCAAGGTCTCCTTGCTGGGAGGGAGGGTCGGGGCCATGGGCAGGTCCAGGAAAGGAACGGGCAGAAGTGCCTGTGCAGGACGCTCCTGGCTTGGGCCATGTGCTCCCCATTCCCTGGCCACACAGAAGGCCCATCGATGCTGCCCCTCGCCCCCACTCCCCAGGGTCAGTGCCCAATACCAGGGCTCTGGGGACTCTCCTGCTCCTTGCCAACCATCCAACTGCTGCTGCCACTGCTGCCCTGGCACGCCAGGCATGCCAGGCCCAGCACTGCAAAGTCACATGCTCTGCGCGGGCGAGGCTGGGCACTGCTGGGGCAGCACTGGGGACCGCAGGGTGTGGCACTGATGGGCAGTGCAGCCCTCCTCAGCTATGCGGAAAAGCTGGAAGCCCAGAAGCAGCAGACCATCTGCCCACCCCCCTCGCCCAGAAGCAGCGGACCACCTGCCCACCCCCCTCGCCCAGCCCCACCCCCCTTCCTGAAGGGCAGGTCCTTGGGCAAACAGTGAGCCAGGTGCAAGCAGAACAGCAAACTGGGAAAAGCAAACACTGTGGGCCACCACTCTGCCGGGCCACTGCCCTACAGGACGGCACTCAACTACTCAGGGTAGCGCTGGCTGCAGCTGCCGCTGGGACCCCCAGGGTGAATGACTTGGGCTTCCTCCCATCCCAGAGGAGCCGGACTGCGAGAAGGGAGAGGCAGCAACAGGGGAGAATGGGCAGGGACAAGTCCTCAGGGAGCTGGGCTTCGGAGGCTTGGGGGCCACCCCGCCACCCTGAAATGAGCTGTTCTAGGGGACAGGGGACATAACCCAGCAGGAGGCATGCTGGCTGCAGAGGTCAGGCCAACCTGGGCCTGAAGCCTCTGCTTGGGCCACGTCCTGGCTGGGTGACTGAACAAGTCTCGGGACCTTGGGGCCAGGGCTGCCCAGGTGCACAGCCCTGTGAGCGTTAGACGGGACGAGGCCTTTGTGGGAACACTCAGCGCAGGTTGCCACAGACGACGGTCTCAACACATGGATGCTCTGCCCAGTGCCGCACGGATGTGGCTGGAGCCAGGGCAGGTCACGGAAGAGGGGCAGCACAGTGGCAATCCGGACACCACACCCTCCGAGGGCACGCCCACTCAGCTGCTCTGTGGTCTCTGGCCTCGGCCCTGGGGGACACTTCAGACCTGTGGCTGCACCAGCAGGGGCTGCTTGGGCCCCAAACTCAAGGCAGCCATGAGCAGGGCCCCAGAATGCCCCCAGCTGCGAAAGGCCTGTGCCACCACGGGCCCCCAGCCAGAGCTTCTGCTTGAGGCTGACCCTTCTCTACAAGCCGCCAGGGGGGCGCTGCCTCCTCCTCGCAGACCCACCCTGGGGTTGAACAGCACAGGCTGATGAAGCAGCTCGGCCTTTATCTGCTCCACTGCTCACCACAGTCGAGTGCTCTGCAGGCTCAGAGCTCCACATGCCTCAGTGCCTTTGCACAGGCTGTTCTCTTTGCACAGAAAGCCTTTCCAACCTTTCTCTCCTGGGAACTCCTCAGCCTTCCAGGGCTCAGCCTAAACACCACCTCCTCTGTGAAGCCTCCAGAAGCCTGTCAACCCCGAGGCAGACCAGATCAGTGTCCCTTCATTCCTGCCCAGGGTATCCTGGTTCCCCACTAGGCTGGGAGCTCCTGGTGGGCAGGGCTGCACCCTCTGCCCGTGTCCTTGGCAGCCAGTACAGCGTCTGGTGCCCAGCAGCTGCTCAAGAAAAGTCAAACCAGGCTCTGGGACCAGCTCCCTTGCTCCTCTGAGATCAGGCTGCTGCCGGCGCATTTGGCCAAAGAGACTCAGACGTGCGGGAACCGGGCAGGACTGAGCTTCCCGGACCAGGCAGGTGGGGATCGAGGTCTCCTCTCCTTCACAAACTGTTCACAACCTGAGCACCAGGCTCCACCATTCATAGGCAGCTTTGGGGGCTTGCCGCTGCCTCCCCATCTCCCAAAGCAGAAACCAAAGTTAACAGGAGGGGTGAGCAAAGGGAAGGGAAGTGCAACCGGAACTGCAGGGAGAACGGGAGTTGTGGCTGCCATCTGCTGTGAACAAGATGTTAGAGAACACGTACTCCTCAGCGCTGAGGTCTCCCAGCCAACTCATGCAGGGTGGGCCGCCCCTCTGCAGATGGGAGCCGGCGGCTCAGCCAAACCTCAGAGGTGTCAGAGCCCCTCCTGCCCACCCAGACTCTCCGTGCCCCGCTCTGACCTCCCGCCTCTCAGGCAGGCCTAGCATCAGGAGGCCAACTTAGGAGCTACAGGGCCTCTTCCAGGGAGCCCCCTGCAGGCTCTGGGAAGCCAGCTCCACAATATTGATGACAGTATCTCAAACACAATGATAATAACGGTAACCAAATACCTGCCAGAGGCCCTGTATTGGGAACTCCTGGCCGTTGTCTCCCTCTACCCCATCAGCCCGGGGAGGAGGGTGGGGAAAATGGAGAGTCTAAGAGGGGACCCCTGCTTTGCCTCTCACTGCAGAGGCAGCTGGCCACCCCTCGGCCCATCAGGCGAAGGTCCTGGGGCCTTCCTTTGTTCTCTAAAGCTGGGGGCTTAATAAACAAGAGGATAACATCCAGGTGGGAAGGAACCTTCTGGGCCCCGAGTCACACATGCTCATTTTAGGGTAGAAGGTAAAAGCCAAGAACGCAGAGACCTGCCCCCGGCCACACGGAGGTAGCAGCAGGCTGGGAGCAGAACCCGGAACCCTGGCCCCAAGCCTGGCTCCCGGGACCTCCAAGGCTCCTATGCAGGGCTGTCCTCTGTCCTTTAAACACAGCTGCCCCTGGAGGGCTGGGTGTGCTGGCCCTGCCGTGAGGGCCACTCCCTCCCCCCACTCCATGCCAGTTCATGCTGCCAGCTCAGGCTGCTGCCAGTTAGCCTCAGGGCTCCCGATCGCAGCAGTGGGCCAAGCTGAGAGCCTGGTAGGGAGATCCCTGCCCTCTTGGCTGTGCCCCCAACCCTGTCACTTAGAAGGCTGGGCCCATGGGTCACATTCCTTCCCCAGCTGCCCTGCCCTGCTCATAGTGGGACCAGTGTGGCCAACGGACCAGACGTGCACTCATCAGAGACACTGGATGCCCCACGGCACCCGGCCAACAGAAACTGCTGCACGTCTTACCAGGCCAGGAGGGTCGGCAGGGGGCTAAGGAGTTTGCCCGCCAAGATCAAGCTGTGCCAGGGTCCTAAATGTCACCCCTGAACTTCAGCCCTGGCAGTCTGGACGCCAGGGGCTGCCAGTCCCTGCTATTCCAGCCTGGAGAAGTCGGGGGACAACTCGTCCTCCCATTGGCAGCAGGAAGGCAGGGGCTCTGGGGCAATCACCCAGAGCTGTACCACCAGCCCCCACCCCAGCTCACCCCACGCGCCTCTGCTGTTGCCGCCTCCACAGGCCTGCTCAAGAGCACACTCCACATTTCTGTCTGCTGATCCGCCCCCAGCACCCCCATACACCATAACTGGGACACCTCTGCCCTGCTGCCTGCTCAGCTGAGGGCAGCATGAGTGCTGGGGCCTGGAGGGCCCAAGACATGCTCCAGGCCCCCACACTGCACACAGACGTATATGCATTCTTCAGGGGGAGAGCCTACAGGCCTCCCTTTCTCCAGGGGTCCTTGGCCCCTGGCTGGGTCACTGTGTTGGCCCCACTTCCTGCCTCTCAGTCCCCCACTGGGTCGCCCTGTCTGTGGATCAGGGAATCAATGGCTTCTCTGTTCTCTAGAGGGAAGGCATTTCGCCTTGGGTGGGGGAGGGGACCTTTCAGGGAGGCAGGGTGCAGCCCTGCTGTGCTCAGGACCCTTTGGGAAGTGGATGTGCTGTGCTGGACGGCGAGCTGGGGTCAAGGCGGGGGAGAGATGAGAGCTCCGCGGGGACCTGTCCACAGCCGGCCTGGATCCCCTCAGCTCCTTTCCGTGTTCCTGTGACTCTCTCCATGTGAGCTGCTATTGCCACCCAGACACCTTCACAGACAACTCCTGCCTCGGCTGAGCCACAGCCAGGCCGGGGTGAGTCAGCCAGGGGAATCCCTGCACCGGCACCCACCACTGGGTGACAGTTCCGCTGACACCTACGGGAGTGGGGCGCCCAGCCCCTCCCAGCACAGGGTGAGAGGAACACCCAGGCTCCCCGACACCCATTTCCTGCTCTCGAGAGGGAAGCCTGGTGAGGGTGTGGGAGGAGCCCCTAGGAGAACCTGCGGGCTGGGCCTGAGCCCTGCTTCGTGGCCTCTTTGGGCCTCTGGTCCCTTATCCTTGTCAGTGGGGGAGGAGCTGGGAGAATGTTGCAAGGGCCCTGCCAGCTCCTGCCTGGTGCCTGTCACCCCAGCCATTGGGTGTCCTGCTTCCCAAGGCCTCAGTACCCCTAGGGCCTCATGGGGGGGCTGTGGGACCCCTGACCTCTGTCTCTGCCCAGGAACCTCCACTATATGCTGCTCTGGACCCCAGGAAGGGCTGGGTCAAGGTCCTCCCAGGGAGGAGAGAAGGGGGGTAAAGAGGAAAGCTAGGAGAGGATAGGCCTGAAAGCTAGAAAGGGGGACAGAAAGGACAGGCACAAAGGCTGCTCCCAGCAGGACATCCTGTCCCTCGAGAAACCCAGCCAGGTCCCCACAAACCCGCCAGACCGGTTAGCGGCCACTTCATTGCTGCTGGCTGGCTGAGGGTGCAGGGGAGGGGGCTTGCGAGAACCTGCCTGTGGCAGCTGCCAGCTGGTCCATCTCATGGGACATTCCAGCCAGTGCCACTGTTGAATGCCACCCACCCCATTACTCCATTCCCTTGCAGCCTGACTCCTGCCCAGGTAGGGCAACCTTCTCAGTGTGGGTGAGGAGAGTGAGGGAAGGGTGATGTTGTGAGCACGCCCCACCCACCGCCTCAGGCGAGCTCCAAGATGGGGGTGGGGGAAGAGCAGACCCGGGTTTGGAAGTTCCAGCTGAGGCTTCAGACGTGCCCAACGGGGCCTCAAGGAGGTCTTAGGCCCTTATAAACTTGACGGTGCAGAATAGCGATGAAACCCACGCTCGGGCCAGCGAGTACAGAGCTACGATGCTGGGGACCCATAGCAGTGACAGCTGCTCAGCCGGAGGAGACAGAGAAGGCTTTCTGGAGGGTACGGACAGCTGAGCAGGAGTTCACCACCAGCAGAAAGCGGGGAAAGCAAGGCTCACTCACTTGCTCTTTTTCTTTCTTTTTTTTTCTTTCCCCTGTCTTCCACCTCCCTCCCCCACGCCCACTCCAGTTCAAGGCATTGTTTCTCAGTCTAGTTGTGTAGAACACAGCTCCCTGGCCCATGCTGGTGTTATGAGCCTTGCGCTCCCCACGGCTGAGGCAGTCACTCGTCAGTCGTCAGTCGGTCGCTCACAGCAGCTCACGCCTGCTGCCGGTCACTCACGCTGGCTGCCGGCCACTCACGGTGGCACACAGCAGCCTGCGTCAGCACACAGTAGCCCATCACAGCACACAGCTCATCCCAACCTCCGGCTGCTCACAGCAGCCCAGCTCCAGGGAGAGCCATTGTTCACAATCTTAGCTGTAGAGGGTGCAGCGCACGGGCCCATGTGGGAATCGAACCGGTGACCTCGGCATTAGGAGCACGGTGCTCCAACAGCCTGAGCCACTGCACCGGCCCTCACTCGCTCTTTTCCTCTCTCTCCTCTCACTCCTACACAAAAGCCTCTCAGAACCCTGGGTGCAAACGCACCTTGCACAGGGGCCTGCCCCCCTCACCTCTGCTGTCACGGAGGTCTGTGCTAAGCACCATCACTACCTCCCAGCTCCTGTCTCTAGGTTGCTCGCAAAGCTGGTTTCTGTGGACTCCGTGGGCCAGGGAAAACACACTCGTGAGTGGACAGAGGGCTGTCAGGCTGCTTTTCTGGCATCACAAGCAGACACATGTGTGGTGTTACCTGGGCAGGTCTCCAGAGCCCCTCCATAGGCAAGGGAGACGGAAGCTCAAGTTCAGGTTGCCTCAGCCCCCAGCTTTGATCTCCCCCTCTCCATGGTTCAGGCAGGAAAGTTGGTGCTGGGAGAGATCCAGAAACCCATCTATTTCTTTGAAAGAAGACTGAAAAGACGTGACCACACAAATCCCATGGGCTTACGGAAATGGCTCTAAAACAAATGGCTGCAATGGATTTCTCCCAGCCTACTTCCGCAATGAGCCACTCATCGGAAAAACGCAGCTCCGAGGGCTGGAGACTCAGGATGGCTGGGGCCTGATGCACACGGGGTCTCGGCCACACAGCCGGGCACGGAGCACGGGGATAAGGCAGCTCCAGGCAGAAGAGGAAAAGACCGGGGACCACAGGCAGGCAGAGCTCACAGGAGGCCAGTATCAGACCAAGCAGCCTCTGCTATTGGTGGCCTACTCTCCTCTCCCTGCACCGGGGTCTCCCTTCCTCCTGCTCCTCCTTCGCCCTGGCCTGGAGGGCCTTGCCCCGGCAGCTGCTTCTGTACACACTCTCCTTGGGCAGCTGGAACAGACAGGTGGGGTCTTCTTGGACAGCACATACAGCTGAGAAAACCAGGCAAAGGGACAAAACGGGAAGGTATGTGACTCCCCAGCGACTAGAGGTGGAAGGGTCCAGGGGAATCAGAGTTCAAGCCTCCCTGACTCCCTGAATCTAAGAGATGAAGAGCCTAAGCCCAGAGAGGTACACTGATATGCCAAGGTCACACAGCTATGGGCCCCTGCTCTGTCCTTGGCCGTATCCAAGCCTCCTTCATTCAGCCATGACTTCCTGAGCACCTCTTACATGCCTAGACTCTGGAACTTAGGTTTAGGCGCCTCGGTGACACCCTGATGACAACTGGAGTCTGCCCCAGAGCCTTGCAAGCTGGGCGGGGGGCTTCGCATGCCTCTGCTCTCTCCTGCCTACTCTTTCCTCTTGTGCAAAGTGGAGGAGGTTGGTACCCTCGCCATCGCCAGGGAAGACTCAAAGCAGAGAGGAAGTGGGGGAACCAGTGTGGAACTCTCTCCCACTTCCCCTGGGGGGCTGGGGAACAACAGGCAGAGCCCGGAGGTGAGGGGGAGGGTGGTGAAGGTCACCCCAGCACGCAGGTCGAGTGAGAGGATCCTGGGAGTCAGGGCCTGCCCTGCACCTGTGACCTGAGAACCCTGGCCCAGACATGTTCACCTGTGCCTACTTCTTTCTTCTTATTACAAAATGCATGTTCTCTATAGAAAATAGAAACCAAAAAAAAACACACAAACAAACAAACAAAAAAAAAAAACAAGAGAAAAGGAAAGAAAACGGAAAACGCCTGTGATCCATCTAGGAAAATTATTAACTATCAACATCTGTCTAGTCTTTTCCTTCTGTCCAAATATGGGAGTGTTCTTCACCTACCGCTCTATTTCACGGAGCTCGAGAAAGTAAACATTTCTCTTCATTAAACATTTTTTCCAGCCCAATCTTCCCTCATTATTGGAGAGAATAGCCCACGTGCGTGGTGTACGTGAGTTTATTCGAATGGTTCCCCACTGGTGGCCATTAGGCTATTTCCCTCTTCTCACCGAGAAAATCCCGGCAACTGGGGGGTCCCCAGATAGACCTTGAAGGAGCTCGGAGCTCCGGATGCCCATCGAGCACTGGCTTTCCCCCATAGAGGCAAAGCTTTATGCACGGGGGGGTGGGGAGGGCGCTCAGCTCTCAGGCAGTGATGACTCCCAGTGGCTTACACTTAAATAGGCAGTTAGGAGACGGAAAATGCAGATTCCTAGGCACCACCCACAAATTCTGGATGCGTTGGACTGAGAGGGCCCAGGACCCGACATTCTGAGCGAGCCCCACCCGGGCCAACCCCAGGAAATCCTGACGCTGGGGATACACTCAGAAAAGCCTTGCCCCAGAGGTCAACCCCCAGCAGGCCTTCTCCTACCTGAGTGAGCAGAAGCAGGGCCTCAGAGCTGGTTCTGCTGCAGATTCCTGGGTTCCACTCCCAGAGACTCTGCTTTGGAGTGGGAAGGAGGAGACACTGAGATTCTACGTATCTAACCCGTTCTCAGGTGACACTGCTGGTTCATGGGGCATACTCTGGAGTGCTACACTAAAGCCATGTGGACACCGTGGGCAGGTGTGGGCAGGTGCAGCTGATGGGCACGTTACCAGGACAGACAATCACAGCCAGCACTTAGTAAGTACTTCCTATGGCTCAGATGCTATGCCCTGGCCACCTGAGGGGTGGCCTGTGAGCCAGGTCACCAGGAGCTGATCTGGATTCCCCTGCAGCCCGCACGGGAACCTGTAAGGGCAAGTTCCCGGGTGCTCTGTCTCCCCGTTAAGGAAGCACGATGCTGAGCCCTCAATGCCCGTCCTCCCATGTCACGCTCCCAGCACGCCTCAGAGGCAGGTCAATGAGCCCTCTGATTACACAGGTGGAAAGTGCAGCTGAGAGGTTAAAGGACCTGGTTAAGGTCTCGCAAGTGCCAGCAGGAGCTGTCACAGGAAGCCAGCTGGACGGGCTCAGAGGCCCCCATCACAACACCTTCTGTGGTTTCCCAGTCACTCCCTGAAATCACTCCTCCAGGTGGGCTCTGAGATGCGACCTCAGAAACAGGGAGGCCAAGGCTCTGATGCTCTCCTGGGAAATGGGGGACCGGAACCTACCCTGCTTGCGGTGTCCACGCCTGTGCTCTTTCCCTCCTGGCCCTGTCGTCTGCTGCTCGGAGCCAGAGCACAGGGCCTGGGTGGGGATCCCGCCTCCAAAGCCTGCAGGCTCTGCAGACACAGTTGGGGGGCAGGAAGTGGGAACTGGAGCAGAGGAACCAGGAGCTCAGTTTGGTCTGAGGACATTCTTTTTTCGCAGCCAGACTCAGTTCTGTGTGCCTTTTGAAAGGAAGCAGAGAATAGCTGTGCTCAGCCCAACAAGGCCGGCCTCTTTCAACCTTCCAGTTGCTGCCATTTGCAATTACAACTTCAGAGGGCTCCTATAATTTATACATCCCAGGATGCACTGCTCCAGCTGCTTTATGATGGGAGTTCATTACTCCATTATGGTTAAACTTTTATAAAGTACTGAGCAGATGGTGGGCTGAGTGCCCGGCTTAGTTACCGCTGCCGGAAGCCTGCTGAATGGGGTTCACCTGGGGAAGGGAGGGGGTCAGGCTCTCTAAAGGGGCCAAGAAATGGAGAAGGCGGCTCCAGAGAACAGGCTCTCCATTAGCCGTCTATTAAACTACACTGTAGAGCAGGCTGCCAGCAAGCACTGCAATCTGCAAGAGCTCAACACTACTGGCGGGGGCCCGTGGGGTGAGAAGAACAATCCAGTGTGCGCTTGAAACCTGCCTGCGAGGTGCAGGGTCTGAGGAGGTGGCCATAAGCCACAGACGGACCTACACATAGGGAATGACAGATTTCCTAGGGGGCGTGGGGGGGCTGATCCTCTCAGCAACAGGTGGTCAAAGGGGGCCTTCCTTCTGTAGGAACCTCTTCTTCCGTGGCTTGCAGGGTCCCCAAGGTGGGAGAACAAGAAGGAATACCCCCAGAGCAGGGGCCAGACAGATGGGGTCCTGAGATCGGCCTGCCAGCTGCAAATATGTGACCTCTAGCAGGTTCCTTCAGATCTCCAATGAAGCTGAGGTCCTGACCTGTCCCTCTGCTGTAAAACACAAATGCGTCCTTCCTAGAGGCGGGTGGACATTGCCCTGAGCACAGCCTCGAGCCAGGTGAGTGGCCACTGAATGGCCACTGTCACTATCCTTCGCGTGAAATCAGTTACTACACATACAGCCCATAGAAGGTGCCTGCAGGGAGGACGCACTGGCAAGTATTCGCTATTGTCGCTGTTGTTACATTGTAAACTGTCTGTTGCATGTCAGTCACTAACCCGGAACTCCCTGAGGACCAGGTGGTAACTTCTCTCTTGTTATTCCTAGTTCCAGGCACTAAGTTTAGCACCCAGTCCATGCTGGATGCACTCCCCGAGAACAAGACAAGTGGACGGGAGACCACAAGCGGCAAGACAATTGTATTCTCTGCTGCTCAGTCTGGCCCCAGTCTGAGGGAAGGTGTCAGAGAAAGACCAAGTTCTTTTCAAAGGTATGAAACCAAAACAACCTCTTAAGAAAAATTCCTTGACATCCAAAGAGGAAAGAGACTCCACATGTGTCTGTTTTTTCTGGCTCTGGGACACTGGGGTTGACTCTGGCCTTCTCTTCTGCATGTCCCTGGAACCGAGCAGGACGTGCTGTGATTGGGACCTCAAGCCTCAGTTGGGGCTTTGTGGACTGCACAGGTTGGGTTCCCCAAGGCCTCCAGCCAGGCCCCCCTTGGAAGCGCTGGCTCGCCCAAGCGTTTCTATAGTCCCCGGAGACGCTGTCCTGACCAACAGCCTCCTAGGGTACAGAGGACACGACAGGAGTGTCTCTGGATTTGTCCAGGGTGCCAGTGTTCCTGGCGGTGACAAGTCCTGACCCCCCTCTGGTGATGCATAGTCTGACTCACGGTCAAGGGGAGCTGGAGGGGCCTGGAGGGGCCGAGGGGCTGCTGCCTGGCACGAGAGGGTCAGAGCAGCTCTGAGGAAAGACAGTGGCTTCCCCCAAAGGCCTCAGGGCAGGAAAAGGTAGACAAAGAAAAGGCAGCCGGATGGAAGAGGTGCCAAAGGGAAGGAAACCAAAGTAGGACAGGAACCGAAAGGAGCTGGGGGGCTGGGGGCCAGCCTCAGAGAGGTGGGGTGGGACAGGATAAGACGCCAGAGGGACAGTGCGACAGGAGTGAAGGAAGCCAGGGGTCAGCCTGCCCACAGCCTGGCTAGGAGGGGGCACAGCCTCAGGAAAGGGAGCGTCCTCTTAGTTTAGCACCTGCCTGGGGCTGAAAGAAAACTGTCCAGAGAAATAAGCCCGGTAATGAACAACAAAATAGCAGGTAACATTTACTGAGAACCTGTGTTGTTCTCGGCACGGAGCGGAACTTCCAAGGTGGTGTCTCACGTGCTCCCAACAGCAGCCTAGTGTGCCATATTCCACTAGATGCCCCATTTTAGAGATGAGGAAACTGAGGCTCCGAGAGGTTAAGTGACTTGCCCAAGTAGTAGTGGACGCCAAGGAAGCTCCGTCTTTACGTTCTACTCCATGTGTGCACGCCTGTGCTATGCGGAATTTAAAGAGAGAGAGAATGAATCAGGGATCGAGTGTGGCATGGTCTTGGAGACAGGCAGTCCTGAGTGGGCGATGTGGGCAGGTGCTGACTGCAGGTAGCGCACTGGGGATTGACACCGCAAAGGCCGGGACAGCCCCCACCCCACCAGCCACTGGGCCTAGGGCTGCCCAGAAACGGCAGCGGGACAGCTGTCCCAGGGCAGTGTAGGAGCTGGATGAAGTGGGAGTTGGCTAAAGGGCGAGCCGGGGGAGTCTGATGTAATCCCCGCCTGCAGGAGGCGGAAACTTGGGAAGTGAAACAAAACGTCCCAGCAGCCGGGCCACAGATTTCCAACAGCAATGCCACGCATACCTCACCCCAACCCACATTCTGAGGCCTCTGCCCTCTTCTTCAGGGCCCTGGGGGCACCCTGGCAGCACGTGTCATGCTCCCCGCGCCCAGCCCCGCGAGGAAACGTGCTCGGAGTAAAGCTAATGAGAAAGCAGAGAATTCCTAGCCAACGCCCTGGGAACCCTGCCATGGAGAGGCTGACAGTCTCCCCGCTTTCCGGAACAACAGACGCAGGGCTCACCTCTTCACCAGGCTTTCTATGTATTTTGAGGGATGAGGGGAGGTCCCAGCGGCTGCTTGGTGAACTATCTTTCCTCAGCTAACACAGCCTGAATTGACCCAGTTAGGCTGTCCAGGCTGTGGGAGGTGAGAGGGGTGGGGCCCAGAACCCCAGAAGCCCCTTGCCCGTCCACACACCCCAAGGCCCAGGGCAGCAGGGATAGCCTCCAAGGACCCAGACACGGATTCGCCAACCAGGACACCAGACTGGGGCCTGGCACCCACTCTAGGAATCTCTTGCCCAGCTCTTCGTCCAACAGGGTCTTCAAGCAAGTCCTCGCCAGCTGGCAAACCACGGAATTCACTAGGCCGTCGGGCAGTGCAGAGGGTGGGTACAGGTGCCCAGGCCTGGGTGTATGTGCCTGGCCTTAAGCATTCCTGGCCTTCATGCCAGCTCTTGAATCGCATACACAAGCAATTCTAACCCTCAATTAGCACACCTTTGAGTATGGGTATAGTCAGGGAAGAAGAGAAAAGAAATACCACTGTTGCTCTTATACAAACGGGGCAACTGAGGCTCAGAAAGGCCTAGTGACTCGTCTGAAGTTGCCCAGCAGAGCCAGGGGCAGCATCCAGGCCGGGCTCCCTCCTATGCCTGCTGTCTCCCTACAAGGTTCATCCTGTGTGAGTGCGCACTCCTGGTCCCCACAGCAAAGGAGGGGGCCCAACGCAGGCTGACAGTTCAGGCCGGACAGGTGAAAGGGGATGAGCCAGCGGATAAACACACAGATATCTGATGAAAACTCAGGCCAAAGCGATGGAGAAAGAAGGGAATCACCGAAGAATCAGATAAGCGCCCTCATTCTCAAGGCCGCTGGGCTCCAAATCCTGGCCCTGCCACCTACTAGCTGAGTGCCTAGAGCACAATCCTAAACCCAATCTATAAAAGGGGATAACAGCGCCTGCCACTGGGGGTGGCTGTGAGGGTTCGATGGGCTGACACATGAAAAGCCCTTGGCACGGCACCGGGCATCTGTGCTCAGTAAGTGCTATTTTGCCGTGATTGTTAGTCTTCAGTGATGGATCAGGGAGGGGAAGAGGCCACCAACATTTAACAACACACACACTCTCAGGGGGCACCGGTGCTATGCCCCCTGATAATGTTAGATAGGACAGTCCTGGGGTTCCACGCAGCATGAAGAAAGGCGTCACGGGAGAGGTGGGCTGTGTGGTGCTGGGTGAAGCAGAGGTGGGACTTGGGTTGCAAGCAAAGGCTCCTGGTTTAAACCCCAGCTCCCGCCTACTTGCGGTGTCCTTGGGCAGGTAATTCAACCTTTCTGAGCCTCCTGTAAGACAGGGGTTGGAGGGATGGGGGAGCAGAGGGAGCGCCTGTTGCAAGGAGTAAATGAGATCCTGTATACACTGTGCGGAGGGGTTTAGCTCCTCTGCATTCACAAAATGGAAACTCTTGTTATTATTACTGTTATTTTGTGGCTGAGCAAAGCCTCTAGAGATAGACACCCTGGGGCCTTCCCAGGCCCCCAAACCTGAAAGGGTTTGACACATGCCAAGTGCAGGGCTCTGTCCTGGGGGGTGGGGATGGGGAGGGCCAGAGGCGCAGCCCCACACAGCTGACCCCACCGCGTGGCGTGGCGTGGCCTGCCCAGCAGGAGGAGCCACGTGCTGGGAGGTGCAGGGTGGAGCATAGAACGAAGGGGCATCAATAATAAATTAACCTCAAGTAAGTCCAGGAACATCAATCATAAATTAATTAAATGGCTCCAGGAGAGGCAACAACAAGGGGCCTCTTTGGGATGAATGCCTCACCTTACCCGGCCATGTGCCACCTTCCCCCCCCCCCGCCCCCCCGCCCCCCCGCCCCCCCCCCAGGCTCTGTGGTTGGGATCATTTCCAGGTGCTCTAGGAATTGGTCCTCAGGAGCAGCTCCCAAAACACAGGTGGAGACAAGCCCTCTTCCCCTGCCAGCCACCCCCAGCTCAGAGAACTTTCAAATGCTGGAAGGGTTTTGATGAAACTTCCCAGAATAGTAACCTCCTGGGCTGAACTCAGGCAGGCGAAATTTCAAGGGGTAATTTGGTGAGGAAATGATCAAACGCCTGGAATAAGTGTTAGGAACACTGGACCCCCTCGGTGGGTCCTCGGGGATGAGAACAGCCTCGCAGGCAGCGTGAACAGCCTCACGGGGGATCCCTGAAAGCCTCCGCTCACATTCCTGGCCTGGAACCCAGAGTCAAAGCAGCTCAAAGTCAAGTGTGGGAAACGCATCCCAGGCTGGACTCCGAGGCCCTGCTCCAATTCCGGCCTCACCTCCAGGCCCTGTTGGTCTCTCCCTTTGCCTCCCCAGGGCAGCCACTTCAAGCCCTCCGCCCCTGGCACCTGCCCTAACCCCCAGATGGCCTCCCCACTGCTGTCCCCCTGTACCCTCTGGCACCTGCTGCCGGATGTCTCTCCCTGGGGGCGCCGGCCCCCACACTCTCACTCGGAACACTTCAGTGACTTGCCCATGTTCTCCACAGACCAAACCTTCAGCTCTGCAGCCGTGGCTCTCGGGAACCCAGCCCCAACTCCCTTTTTCAGCCTTAGCTTCCATTGCTTGCATTTTGTGCCCCTGTGCACCTGTGCGCCAGAGCACAAGCGGTCAGCGCCTCACCTCCCCAGACACATCCCCTGTGGCTGCCATTTCCTCTATAATCACCTGAATGGCCCAGGGCAAAGGCCAGCCCACCCAAGTCTCTCCTGACCTCCCTCATTCAAATCATTCAACCTCCTTTGACCTTTGGTGGCTCCACCTCTTGAAACGGCAGCACAGACCTTTATGTCCATCTTGCGTCTTCTCCATACATTTTGAACACCTTGATGGCAGAATCTACACCTTATCTGCTCTGGAGTGATCAACTCTTCATCACGTGCCTCACTGACACCAACCCTCTGTAGGTGCTCAAGAAATAACTATCCACTGAACCTGAGTGCAAACAGCTCCCAGGAGCCAAGATATTATTCTTGTGTATGATTCTGTTGACAGATATGCAAGATTCCGTCCATGCCAAGGGTAGGGTGGAGCTAACTTCTCCTTATCAAGAAAAAGGACACGACCTATTACATCTTCCCTGCGAATGTGCACAGATCATAATGTAACTGCCTTTCTATGGGAAAGATTTTGACTGCAAGAGCAACACTTGCTGAGTGTCTTGCTTTCACCACGATCTCTCCACTCACCAGGATTTATTAGCTCGTGGAATTCTTAAAACCACCTGGTGGGAGGTTTTACTGTCCCCATCTTACAGATGAGAAAACTGAGGTATCGAAAGGTACCAGGATTCAGATCTGGGTCTGACTCCAGAGTCCCAAATTGGAATGCCCATGGGCTATAATGCTATCTTCTGTCACCGGGGTGGGGGCGGGGGGGCCTGTCCCCAGCTGAATTCCAGGTGGGCTTGAGAAGGTGCGTGGAAGCAGGCATGTGTGAACACGCACGGGTGTTTTGAGAGCCACACCACCGGCCTGGGCTTCCTTCTAAGGAATACTGAGAAAGCAGAAAGGCTCCTCTTGTAAGAATCACAACAGGAGATGTTAAATCTGCCCTCCCACCCCTTCAGAGCTGGAAGGCGGCCTCCCCCTCTGCTCCCACTGTTCTCTCTGCTTCTCCGAGCCCAGGAACGCCCCGCTCCACACACCCACTGACACCAGGCCAGCCAGACACAGAAGCCCACAAGTTCCCACTCCACCAGGCACTCCACACCCCCTCAGCCCTCACTTCCCACAGAGACACTTATGGGCACACGCGGCTTCACACACGTGTACTCCCTGGGCAGCCCTGTGGCCGTGACAGCCCCAAACCCAGCTCATGTCAGCCATGATCTTGTGGAGGACTTGGGCATTCCTACCAAGTGGCCACATCGCTCCCCTCCACGTTGCCAGCTTCCTAGACCCCCTTCCTCAGCGGGCAAGAGGTCCCCCTGGGTCAGGTGGTTTCCTGGGTCTTCCTGGCCTACACACACACACTCCCCTGCCCTTTCCAGCCCAGCCAAAGTTGGTATCTCAAAGGAGAACAGAAAATCAAGATAAACAGTTTTGAGCCTTGCCCACTGGGGAAGTAACCACATCCTGCCATGTCCTGGGCTGGCGGTTCTAAAAGATTTATCTTCCTCTGACCACACGCTCATTGATATTTCCCCCAGCGCTACTTGCCTTGTCCACCAGAGTGTAATGTAAAGCTATTCCAGTAAGAAATTGAACTCAGGTGGAGCTCTGGGCCAAAAGGCGATTAAACCCTGAGGTGCCCGCTCTGGTCCCAGGAAGAAGGGCTGGGTGGAGGAGCGGCTTCTACCGACAGGCTGTGCCTTCAGCCGTGGCCGGCTCGTCTGGGGCTCTCAGCTCTGGTCCAGAAGCCTCTGTCCACAGATGCCCAATTCCCTGGCACCCCCGAAGCAGAGCAGTTGGGCACCGTGATTTATGAGTTGAGGAAGGAAAGGTTGCCAGGAGCTGAGTTAAGCAACTTTTGGAGAAACATGGACAAAGAAATAGGAATAGGATTGAGGACCAGGGTTGAAAAAAAAATCTCAGCTCAGAGCCACTTGCCCTTAACATCCACTCCTGTTAGGAGCCCCTGCGGCAGCTGAAATCTGCTCAAAATCAGCATCTGTGCACAACGACGGGCGGGAGTGCCCGGCTGGCCTCCCCACTGCCTCCAACCCCAAGGACTCGCGGACTCCGAAGAAAGCTCAGTTCTGCTTCTGGGTAACAGAGGCCAACGCCTCCTCTCTGATCTGCCCCAGCCGTCACCCAGCTCTGCTGTGCACAGTCCCAGCCTCCCCATCAGATGGCAAGGCGTGGCTGCAAAGGGCTCCTGGAGCCCAGCACTGTAAGGCTGAGCCACACATCAGAGCAAACAGGCGGAGGTGTGGAGGGTGACCCGAGGGGACACGAATGCTAAATATTCACAACAGGGAGGCCTGAAGCTTCCTCTTAAAGGGCTTGCACTTAGGAGGGCTTTCCAAGCCGGATTTGAAGTGCGGGCAACTCCTGGGGTGGCAGAAAAAGCACGGCAGGGAGTGTATGGGACAGGCCTCGGTTGCCCCTCCAATGGACCTGGAAAACAAACAGCCAAGGAAGCGCTTGCAATGCCAGGCAGTGTCCAGGTGGCAGCCACAGGGCAGGGCAAGTTCCATAGCATGGAAAGGTCAATTTACCAACCAGGGCCTGGCAGGGCCATGACCTCCTTCTACCCACGTGGTTTGACACTGCAGCCTGGACACAGGGCAAGAACTTTTTGCTTTGGGAGCAAGCTTTTAAAATGGGTCACTGGCTAAGGCAGACACTGACATGGAATGCTCGAGAATGGATTTGACAGAAACAGGCCTTCCAGGGCAAAGCCTCCTAGCTGTGCAGGTCTGTAATTTAGACTCTGCAGCCGGTTGTCAGGAGCTAGGCCCCCAGTGGCAGCAAGCACAGCAACTTGCAGTCACCCTCATGTTCCCCACCTGGAAGGTCCTGCAGATGGCAGTGGGCCCATGTTGGGAGAGATGCTCTGGGGAATTCATGCCACACCTGTCTGCACTCGAAGGGCCCCTTTGAGGGTGCCCACCACCCCTTCTCCTTGCCCACGTGTCTGAGGGCATCCCTTTGGTCGCCCAGTCCTCCTGCCATCCAGCCTCAGCCTCCCCTCACTGGACCACACGGCCTCAAGTCCACGCTGGTGGCTCTGACCCACTTTGCTTTCCTCAGGCCACAGCCTCAAAAACACCGATGTGACTGCTCCCCACCCCCATCCTCAGAACCCAGAGCCAAAGGAAATTCTCCAGAGAAAACACACACACTTCCAAGCCTCCCTCCCACACAGGTACTCCAGATGTGTCAGCCACAGACACCTTCCAGCCCCACGTGGACCTCAAGAGGCATGTCTGCAGCTGAGCAATGGGCCTCTTGCTCAGGCCACTCCTGCAGGACTCCATGGTCGCTGTGGCCACACTCGGGACCGTCCTCGGGAGACCTGGGACCTGGTTTCAGCTCAGCAGCTGACTCACACTGTCAACAGATCCCACTTTTCCCAACCAGGAGCCTTTACATTCAGGGCCTCTAATTCCCTATGACAGGCCCTCGACCTTCCGCTGTCTTCCTCCCTAATCACATTCCACGCCTCCATTTCCTCCCACCTCCCACCCTGGGCTCTTTACCTGATGAGAATCCCTGACCTTTGCACAGCCTTTCACTGTTTACAAAGGATTTCCATGTGCACCATCTCCTTTCACCCTCTCTGACCACCTTTTCACATGATTCTGAAAGGTAAAGTCACCTGCTCAAGGTTACACAGCCAAGATTAGAACTCAAGTTTTCTAGCTCCAAATGCACTGGACAACACTCCAGCTTTAAGGAACCTCAGCAGCGTCTCCAAGCACCCACCTTGGCATGAGCTGCCACCCGCCACCCTAGTGCCGCCACCCTCAACACTGTCTTTCTGAATTCCTAAAGGCCTCCCCCAGACCCAGCCCAAGCTCACCCCGTTGGTTCTTTCACCCCAATTCCACTTGCCCAAGAAATCCACAAAGATTTCCCGCACATCTTAAGATTTCTCTGGGGGTCTACAAATTGCCCCTTTACGAAGTACATGTGACTCTGAGTGAGACCCTCACCTAAAGCTTCCCAAAGGTCTGGTGGGAACAGATGCAGTCCTAGCACATTCCCGGTGGCTGCAGGCTCGTCTTTCAAGCATCGCCCAAGCGATCCTCTGGACCCAAAGGCTTCCGAGCATCAAAGAAGAGGGGCAACTCCCAGACACTCCGGGTGAACCATCAACCAAGGAGAAGGCTGGGCCAGTGACTACAGATAGATGGTGCACCATACCTATTCTCCCAGCCCGCGACCCCTCAGCCCTGCACATTTCTCATGACATGTTCAGAGATAGTGATCACCATTGAGAACCCCCCCTCCCTTCTTCCCTAAAGCTGGATTAATTCATGAGCCCAGGTCAATGCCGGTACCTGGACAGGTCTCTGCCTGAGCCACTCCCAGGGTCCTCATGGTGGGAGCATGTGCTGGTGTCTCTCGTTCATGTCCATTAGAAAGGACACCAACCTTCTCCCCATCTTCTGCCTTCCTCAGTCCAGTGCACCCAGCAGGCATAAAGGTGGGGCCGACAGAAGCAGTGCCCCTCAGCCTCACCAGAGCGGGAGGATGGTCAGACCTTCCCCATCCAGCAGGGTCTGAGGGCCATGGATTCTCCCCTCACAGGGCCAAGCAGCCCCCCCCGCACCGCGCTGCGCCAAGGCTGTTTCTTACAGCCAGGGCAGGAACTCCAGCCATGCTGAGGACACCAATTCTTCAAGCTCCGGGTGCCATCACTCCAGACCATGTCCAGGCCAGAACCATCCAACACCCTAGCAATGGCATCACTTCCTCACGCCCATGCCAGGGGCACCACCATGCGCCCATGAGCTGCTGGCACCGCCACCTCAGGACCAGTTCAAGTGCTGTGCCCACCACCTACCTGCACAGAGGGCTGCACCCGCCTCACACCTGGGCGGCCACCACCGCACCAAGGTGTCAGTGAGTCTTCTGACACCCGTGTCAGAAAAACCACGCTGCCTGAGCCAGACCCATGCTGCCCACGCCCGTGACATGGGTGTCACCATCACCACGCTGGTGCCAAGGGCTCCACGGAGCTCACACCTGCCACGGGCGCGCGTGGCAGCCGCACCTCCGCCCGCGGACCCGTCGGGCCGGCTACCGCGCGCACAGGACACTGCCCCGCGGGCCGCACCGCTCGCACAGCACCCGCGCCGGCGGCCCCCCTTACCTCCAGCCCGCCGCAAGGCTCGGCCCGCCGCCGCCGCCGCGGCCGCCACCTCCATCCTGGGCTCCCCAAGGCCCCAATTCACTAACGCCGCTTCCGCAGGGCGCCGGCGCCGGCGCGAAGGCCGCCTCCGCCCCCCGGGGGACGCTGCGTCCTTTACGTAAACCCCTCTCCGCCGCCAGCGGTGACCATGGCGACGATCGTGGGGTGGCAGCGCCCCCTAGTGCCAGGGAGGAGAGCGGCGCCGAGGCCGCAGCAAGCGGAGCCTTCCGCCCGCGCCGGCCCCGCGCGTGGGGGCGGTGGGCACTGGCTCCGGCAGCCGCCGGGGCTCGGTGGGAGGCCGAGAGAGGCAGGACGGGCCGCACTGCCTGCGGGGAAGGGAGGCTCCTCATTGCCCCTCCTTCAGGCCCCGTGTGACCAGGCTTAGCGTGGGAGAGGCAAAAAAGCAAGAAGAATCACCAGAGGACTGGTTCATTTGTGGGGAGGAAAGAGAGAGATGGGTTCCACCTTCCCGGGGTGACTGAGCGCTCCTTGAGGGATCTGAGCACCTGCGCTCCCCGCCCCATACCCCCACAGTGCCCAGCATCATGCCTGGCGTCCAAAGGAGCACTGGGTTAATTTTGGGTTCCTGGTAAGTGAAGAAAATCGCCCCTCCTATTCCGTTTTACACACGCTCATTCATTCAAGCTGTAGGTCACTGAACATACCTTTCCTGAGAGAGTACTGCTCCTGATCCGGGAGCCCTGCGGATTGTGCTTCCTGAGACAGTAGGTGGACGCGAAGACAAGCAGAACCCAGGCCCTGCCCTCATGGAGCTGTCTACGGGCACTAGACAATCACAGTACAGGGTGCTTGTGTGGGAGCTGAGCAGAGAGGGCTGTCAGAGCTCTCAGAATGGGGCACTTAATCATCTTAGCGATGACCCAGCTGGAGTAGAAATTCGTCAGAAGCGAAAAGGGGACAGCATGTTTCAGCTGGGAAAGTGCCTCTAAGATGTTCTTTGGGCCCTGTTGTCAACCCAGGAAAACAGTAGCGAGCAGCAGATCCCGGTGGCAAGTGAGAGCCGCAGTGGAGCACACGGAGCTGTAAGAGGCTGGGGTGGAGGCTCAGCCTGAGAGTTATCTGAACATTTGGGTTTAAAGTGAGACCCAGCCCAGGGTGCTCTTCCCCTCTGTGGAAGCAGGTAGGAGCTACTTCTGGAAGGAGTTCTGTATTACCTGTGGTTGTTTTGAACGGAAACTCCTGCTTAAGTTAAAAGAAAAGAAAGAAATTCGGGAGTGGGGATACAAATACTGGGTGGGATACCTCAGCGGATCCAAGGAAGCGTTGAACCCTCCCAGCCTCAGGGAGGGCAGGGATGGGGGGAGAGGTTTAAGGACTGACTGCAGCAAGACAGGTTAGGGACCTTCTTTTTAGATCATTGCACTTAATCAGAATCAAAAAGGCCAAACTTAACATTCCTTGGTTCAAAGTTCTAGATTCCCAGAAGAAAGAATCTCATTGGTCCAGCTTGGGCCATGGGCCATTACATGGAGGAGGTACCATGTAATACAAACATGTCAGCCCACTCCTCCATTACTGAGGAGGAAAAAACGACCTGAACAGGTACTCCAAAGATTGTCTACTACATTACACCTCTTAGCTGCTGCCTGCACACAAATTCACACATGTGTACACACATACACACACACACACACACACACACACACACACACACCCTTCTTTCCATTCATTCAAACAAGTTCCAATAGTCCATGTTCACCCACCTCCAGATTTGCTGTCATGATCAAGATCCAAGTCCGAGATCTTTCAGGTGATGTTTATTTCTCCTCAAGTACTACATTGACTCCATTCCGGAACTTCACAACTGAATTAAAGGGTACATTTAACTATCAACAACATATCCTTTGAACTCTTGCTACTCAAAGTGTGGCCTTGGCACCATTGGGGAGCTTGTTAGAAATGCATAATCTCAGGCCCAAGAATCTCAGCTGGTTAACAAGATGCCCAGGTGATTTGCATGCACATTGACTTTGAGAAGCACTGCTGTTATTGGGGGAGGGGAAAGGTATGAGAAATGTTTTTTTACTTGTGGTGATTCCTATTTAAGAGGAAAAGGGGGAAGGAATTCATTATTTCATCTTTAGCAACTCTAGTAACCCGCAAGGAAATCTGTGTGGAGGCTGCAGTCTTTATTTTTGCAGCTGGTCACAAACTCCTAAAAGGTGTTTATGACTTCCTTCCTCTAATTCCTTATTCCATGCTCCACTTGCCTCCTGCATCTCGCTTGGCCAGGATTCTTCACCTGGTGGACTGACCTGCATGTTCATCCTCCAGGGCCTGAGGCGGTGGGGATCCTGGCTGTACAACATCACAGCAGGTATCCATCTGTAGTGACCACTGGGCACGATGATGTGGGAGGTATTCCGGGGAGTCCCTGGGTTCCACCCATGCCGTGCGTGTGTGTGTGTGTGTGTGTGTGTGTGTGTGTGTGAGAGAGAGAGATGGACATTCCCAAATGGCCAGGTAACAGTCTATTTCCAATTCAGTGGAACCATTATTGTGCCTCCTGGTTGAAATGTCCCTCCCTTCAGTTCTAAAACTACCAGACAATCAAAACCCAGAGTTGCTTGAACAGGAAGCAGACAGCAGACACTTCAATGATGGTAAGAGTCACCATCTTCACCTCCACCCCTAGTTCTGAGACCCTTTGGAAGAAACATATCATCACAGGTTTTTGATTCAGAGCACATATTCCCTGGGGGCCTGACCTGGTCCAGCTGACAAGCTACACCTTCTCTACTCCAACGCCATGCTGCCCTACCCCCTGAGTGCCTTCAGGCCCAACTCTGAAGGGGTTCAGCCAGGTGTCTTTTGGAGACAGCCATCAGCATTGTGAGCGGACTGGAGCTGGGGAGAACAATAGTAAGAGCAGCAGAATGAGTGACAAGCATAGACTGGTCCGGGTCCAGCTGCCAGGCTGTGTTCCCTCAGTGCACTACCAAATTCCCACTCTGGCCTCAGTTTCCCTCTGGGTCCCAGTGGGGATAATAACATGGCTCCTCCTCCCAGAGGGGTTATTTGGATTAACTAATTAATGAGTGTGACATCGTCTGCTTCCACGAAGGGGCTGATTAAATGCTGAGTGTTGTTATTAGAGCGATGGAGGGTGTGTGACAGGCAGAGTTGACTGGAGACAGATCTGCTCCCCTCGCCTCCTCCCCACCCCCTTCCTCCGTCTGCCCCACGCTCTGCAAGCTGAACATCTTGCAAGACAAAACCGAGATGATTTTTGGCACCCCCAGAACAGCGTATAACTTTTGCGCATTTCCCCTGTAGTGGAATGTGAGTCACAGCATAGCGTAATCTGTCTCCGACAGCTGGCACAGCTGTGCCCTGCTCCAGACTCTGGGCTCCCAGCAGCTGCAGAATGGGCTGGCTTGGCCAGTGATTGCATCAGGGTGGAGCTGCCTGCAGAAAGACAAATGCAGAATTCCTGAGCTGGGCAGCAACCCCCTCACTGCATTGCCCCATGGTCCCAGGGATTGAGTGACCCACCTTTCCTCATAGCCAAAGGGAGAGAAAGCCAACATGGCACACTGGCTTAGGGCTGGGGGGAATTCAAAGCATGCAGGGTTTTAAAGTATAAAGTGTCTGCTCAGAGCCACGGGAGATCCAATGACTATGTTTTAGCTTGGATGCAGGGTATAGGATAACTGGATGAAATCACAACTCTGGGGCATGGAGGCTTTAGCCTCGCTGTAGTCCGGAGAGACCCCTGAGTGAAACAGTGAGTGTGACTTTCCCAGTAGCCAGTGACATCATTGCCCATACCCAGCTGCCGGGCCCCCCATCCCTGACTGTTGTAGGGTGCTGCTTCCCACCCTGAGTCTCATGTCTGGGATGGGGTGAGTGGGAAGGAATCACTCAGTCCGCCACCAGGTAAATACATCTGCATCTGACAACCGAGGGGAATGTTGTTTACCCAAAGAGCACAAACTCAGCCCACCTTTAGAGGTGAGAAAAAAGCTCTGGAGGCTGAGCTGTCAGACTCCCACCGGAACAGAAATTAGCCAGTTTCTGAGGTCTAGGAAATGCATGTGAGTTAGGGTTTGGGGCAGCTGGAGCTAGTTCTGGATAACCCAGGGCAACTCCTGGCAGGATTTCAGCCCTTCCCTCTGAAAACTGCTGCTCTCCCTGCCTTCTTGTTCCTCCCGCTGTGAGATACAGGAATGGGTCACAGGGACAAACAGCCTGGAATGGGGGGCCGGACCACATGGCTGTGTTGGCAGCCCAGGGCTTAAAAGATCAGCCAGCACTGGGACATGCTGAGGTCCTGTGCAAGAGGCAAGTAGTTCCCTCCCACAAGAGGGGACCCCACGAGTGCATACTTTTTACCTGAGTAAGCACAATTCTCAGTCTCAATAAATCTATATGGTGATGGGGTGACGCTGGTGGAGGTGCTGGAGGAGGTGATAGTAATTGTGGTTTGCGTGGGGGTGATGATAGGGAGGAGAAAGAGGGCTGATGGCTTCCAAGGAGGTTCTGGGAGGTTCTTTCATTCCTTTTTCTTCCTCCAACATGGATATTGCCAACATTTTCACTGTAAAGCCCAGAGGATTGGGGGAATTCTTGCATCTCACTAAACCAGCCTATATGGAAGTGTCTGCTCCCTGATGGTCTTTGTAGTAACTAGTTTTTCTCCTTGAGGCACTGGGGAGCTACAGAAGTGTAAACACAGATGTCTCAGGGGAAAGCTTGTGTGGTTACTGACTAGCGCGATTCATTTGTGCTTTCTGGACACCAGTAACAGGAGAGTCTGTCCTCTTGAGGGTGTTCCTCCATCCACCTATTCACCCACCCACTCATTCTCCCACCTGCCTCTTCACCCACCCACTTGTCCACCCACTTCTCCATCCACTCCCCCATCCATCCATCCATCCATCCATCCATCCATCCATCCATCCATCCATCCATCATGTGCTAAATCGTGTCCTCTTGATTCTTCCTCCTAAATATTTTTGAAACTACCCACTTCTGTCCATTTCCGTCAGTACCACCCAAGGCCAGGGCACCTTTGTCTCTCTTCAGGGCATCAGTGACAGGCTCCTAACTGCTCTCACTTCTCATCTATTTCCCACCCAGCAGGTAGAGTGACCTTTTATAAATGAACATTAGATTATGCCATGTCACTGCTTAAAACCTTGCTGTAGTTTCTTATCACTCTTAAAATACAGACACGGGTTGTTTTTTTTTTTTTAGACATACAGTGAAGTGTACAGCTTGATGAATTTCTACACATGTCTATACCTGTAACCACACCCAGATGAAGATACAGAACATTTCCAGTTCTTTGTACCCTTCACAGTCAATACCTACCCCCAGGAGTGATCACCACTTGTGCTTCTACGCCATTGATTCGTTTTGTCTATTCCTGAACTCCCCGCAAATGGAATCATATAGTATGTGCTTTTTTGTGTCTGGCTTCTTTTGCTCGGCATTCTGTCTGTATGATTCAGCCAGATTATTATGTGTGTCATTAATTCATCTTTTTTTTATTGCTATGTAGCATTTCATTAGAGGAATATACTATGATTTGTTTGTCCAGTCTGCTATTGATGGCTTTGTGGCTTTTTCCAGTTTGGGGCTTTAAAGAATAAGGTTGCTAGGAACATTCTTGTGCAAATCTTGGGTTGTGTGGTGAGCAGAATAATGGTCCCCCAGTATTCATGTCCTAATCCCCGGAAATGTGACGTGGCAAAGGGGAATGAAGGTTGCTGATGAAATTAAGGTTGCTAAGCAGCTGACCTTGAGATGCGGAGATGATTCTGGATCACCTAGGTGAGTGCGATGTAATCACAAGCGTCCTTATAAGTAGAAGAGAGAACCAGAGAGATGGCCACGTGAGAAAGACTCGGCCAGTGGTTGCTGGCTTTGAAGCTGAGCCGAGGAACGGGGCGGCATCTAGGAGCTGGAAAATACACGGAAACAGACCATGTCTTGGAGCCTCCAGAAGGAACACAGGCTCACCGACACCTTGATTTCAGCCCAAAGAGACCCATTTTGGACTTCTGACTTTCAGAACTGTAAGATAGATTGGTTTCGTTTTAAGCTACCAACTTTGTGGCAATTTGTTACAGCAGCAATAGAAAACTAATACAAGCAGATGATTAGGAGAGGAATTGCTGGGTCATACGATGGGCTGTAGACTCCAATTCTGCTCACGGTCTCTACCACCCAGCATGTCGGGTGGTGCCAATGTCTCCACCCTGCCTCGGGCCTCTCGGCTCTGCCATCCATCCTCCAGCCATGGTAGCCACACCAGTCACGCTATTCCTCAGAGGTGTCCTTTGCCTGGGCTGTTCCCTCCGCTGGGATGGCCCTCCCCCCCACCCCAACTCCTCTCTTTAGATATCGGTTCCCAGGATACTTCCTCAAGGAAGGTCAGTTTCCCTGTTACTGGTGTGCTCTCCAAGCACCATCCATGACACTTGTCAAAGTTTGCCATGATGTATTCATTTCAGTGGTTGGGTTTGCCCAACCCCCCCCCCCCATCCCCAGACTAGAAGCTCTGTGTGGGCAGGGACTGGGTCACCATTGTATCTTTAGTGCTTAGCCCCAGTGCCTGACACATAGTAGGCCCACAACAGCTACCTGCTCAAAGTTGAGCAAACTCTTTCTGCTTGGTAAGGAAGGGGAGTTGTCGTCTGGGTGCAGCGAGGATGTTAGAGAGGAGAGGAGGAGGGAGAAGGAAGGAAGAGGACACGAGGAGAGAGAGAAACACACCCTGTGAGCAGAACGCCGTGGCCCAAGTTCTGCTCTCAGCTTCAGTCTCATTTCACCAGCATCCCCAGGGCGAGAAGACTCATGAAAATCCTTCATTCGGATCAAACTACAGGAGGGAAAAGCTGATGTCTTAGAGAGAAAGGCCCTGCCTCTCTTCACAGACAGCTCAATGCCTTTCCAGGGACCTGTGAGTCACACTCACTGCCCTGGAAACAGTCAGCCTGGCCCCTGAGCCGGGAGGGATATTACATATAACTCTCAAGGAGACCAAGACTTGAGGGGGGGAGGGGCAGTGAGTTGCCCATGTTAGAATCTGAGCTGGGACCTGAAACTGGGGCTCTTGGCTCAGAGGTGGGGTGGGGTAGGGTTGCCAGATTTAGAAAGAAAAAAAAGAAAGAAAGAAAACAGAATGCCCAACTAAATTTAAATGTAATTAAATTTAAAATTTAAATTTAACTGAGCATCCTATATTTTACCTGGCAACCCTAGATGGGGGTAGGACTGCAGAGTTTGGGGGCGAGGGCGATTAATCCCTGTTGCACTACCCAGCAGGCCTTTCTGGGGACCCGAGGCCCCATGCTGTCTGGAACAGAGCCTGTTTGTCCCTTGGACGGGGTTGGCCACCCTCTGAACTATTTGGCCTTGTGAATCACCCTCCTTGGCCTCTGAGCAGACCCGGCCTTCTGCCAGGTCCCTGGTCCTCAACTTAGTACATAGAACTGTCTGCCCAGGCTGCGCCCCAGGCCAATTGCAGCTGGATCTAGGGGTTAGACTCAGGTATCCCGAGTTTTTCCAGTGTGCAGCTGAGGTTGAGACCCACGGTGCCAGCGGGACCCGCTTCTTCACTGCTCACATCCCGTTAGTTCTGCCTTCGCCTCCTGGAAGGGCCTCAGGAAGACACCTGCCTCAGGCCCTCTGCCCTACGCTCTTCTCAGCTCTTTCTGGTTGGTTCTAAGAAGTTTTGGATTCAGAAAATGACAATTGTTGTCTATCCCAGGCCCATGAGGGAAGCAGGGAGCCCCCATCTGGCATCCCTGTGCCCCTGATATACTGACCACAGGCGATGGCATCTGGAGCACTTGGGGGAGCCCCTTGGGGTTCCAAGGGCAAGGCCAGGCAGGAAACAGGTTGTTTTCTGAGCTGATTCTTTGTTCTTCGAGCCTGATCCTCGAGATGGGGTTGGATCTCTGTAGCCCCCCCCACCCCGAGTTTCTCCCGCACAGCACACAGTGTGTTTGTAGACTCAACTCCAGAAGGGCAAGAGACGGGTCTGTCTTCCATGTCCCCACAGCTTGGCTGGTGGCTGGAGCAGGGGCTCAGTTAATATTGGTGTAATCGGTGGATGAACCCTTGGCAGTCATGGACTCCAAACCCACCCTTGTACAGGTAAGGTGACAGAGGCACAGAGAGGGGAAGGGACCTACCCCGGGTTGCATGGTAGAGGCTGAATTCGGATTCAAACTCAAGAGGCTGATTCCCATTCCAGGGCTCTTTCCACTCATTATCACTCCCGCCCACCCCTCTCAGTCCTGTTCTGAGCCAGCTTCTCCTGCATTCCAGCTTGCCCACCCCCATCCCTGCATACACACAGACATGCACACTTGCTCTCTTTTCAAGACTTCACTTTCTAGGAAGGGTCAGGGTGACCCTGGCAGTAGATGGGGAGACAAGCAAAGGTGGGAGGAGAGCTATAGTCTGTGGGAGATACCAGGAGTCCCTCCAGCCAGAAACCTGCTCAACCAAACAGACTTCTGGGTGACCAACCCCTGCAGGGGATAGAGGGAGCTGGGACTTCTATTTTGATAGGCCTCGTACAGTGGACTTTGCCCTCTCTTCCAGCCTCCTCTTATCCCTGAGAAAGGACTGCACTGCCACCAAACTTCCAGGGCCTCTTTATCCCTAGGCCAGTCATGAAGCTGGAAGGTCCACAGCAGGATTTGGAGCCAAGTAGCGCTCTAACTTCTAACCCTCCCGCCCGCCCTTTTCTAGCTATGAGATCCTCTTTGAGCCTCCAGTTTACTGGTCAGGAAAATGGGTCCAATAATATTGCCCTGAGGGGCAGTGGTAAGGATTCCAGCCATGACACTTGGTACATAGTAGGTGCTCAGCCAAGGTGCTTTCCCTGAGCCTTTGTCCTGGGTTTTGGTGAAATCCTACGCTGAATGTGAGCAATAGTTAGCAGATGCTCAAGGCTGATCCCTGATAGGACAAACCAACATCATGCATCCCCTCCTGAGGTGTGAGTCAGAAAGTGGCCTTTTTTGGTAAATTCATGAATGATGATGGCTTCCTAATGAGCTCCAAAGGGACCTAGCACTTTTTACAGACTTCCAAGCCACTTTAAGTCATGTCAGGAAGGGTCAGCAAACACTGGCACCATGGTGCACTGGAGGCAGGTTTTAGATGGGTGCCCCCGGGAGAGCACATACCACTGGGGACAGAATCAGACAGGCTGCAGTGGGTGGGGCGAATCCAAGAAACTCAGGGCCAGTCTTGGCGCTCAGACACCCTCTTCTTAGAATTTTAAAAGAAAAAAACTTTTCTGTGGTAAAATATCCATAACGTAAAGTTAACCTTATTTAACCATTGTTTAAAGGACATTCACATTGTTGTGCAACCATTTCCAGAACTCTTTCATCATCCCGTCTTGAAACTCTATCCATTAAACAAGATTTCCCCATTCTCCCTTCCCCCAGCCCCTCATAACCACTGTTCGACTTTCTGTCTCTGAATTTGACTCTTCTACGTACCTCATGTAAGTGGGGAAGGGATTCAGAACAGGCCTCCCCAAGACGTGCTACTTTGGCACATGGATTATTTTAAACTGAAATTTTCACTTCTCCATTAAGGAATTTAAATTGGGGGCATTGCCCATAATAAGTTATTACCAGAAATAACTTTTTATGAGCTCTCTATAGGGCAGGGCAAACCTCTAATTACTGAACATCTGCTCTTTTTATCATCCTGCAATGACCTTCTCCCCCCTGAAGTCCCAAGGCGCCTTACCTCATCCTTAGCTCAGATGCCATGAATACCGCCTTTTCTCTTTCTGTCTAGGAACTTCCCGTGTATGTGGGGGGTCTCTGGTGGTGTTCCCATATATACATATGTAATTCAATTTGGTTATTTTCTCTTATTAGTCTGTCTCACGTGGATTTCATTATTAGACCAGCTGTAAGAACCTAGAAGGGTAGAGGAAATTTTCTACCTCCCCCACAGTGGAATAATACAATATTTGTCCTTTTGTGTCTGGCTTGTTTCACTTAGCATAATGTCTTCAAAGTTCATTCACATTTTTGCCTGTGTCAGAATTTCATTCCTTTTCAAGGCTGAATAATATTCCATTGTATGTAAAACCACATTTCATCCATCAGTGGGCATTTGGGTTGTTTCTACCTTTGGTGATAATGGTGGTGATGACGATGATGATGATGATGATGAGAAGAAGAAGAAGGAGAAGGAAGAGGAGGAAGAGGAGGAGGGGGAGGAGACCATGGTGCACAAATATCTACACAAGTCCCTGCTTTCAATTCTTTTGGGTATATACTCATGTTAAAAGATAAACTGAGGCATGCTAAAAAATTTAAGAGCTTATTTAACCAAAAATTGATTTGCGTCAGGCAGCATCCAGTCTAGCAGACAGAAAGGAGCTCTGAGGAGCTGTACAGAATGAAAGACTTTTATAGGCAAAAGGGCATGGGAATAAGGAAGTTATACTACGTAAGCAAAGAAGCGGGTTAGTTATTGCCAAGTTGCCTTCCTTTAGGGGATGGCAGGGGTCTATTAAGTAGATGACCTAACTAGTGCTGACCAGGCATTTCCTGAGTGACTGGTTTAAGATTCCATTTCTGGGACAGCAGAAATTGTAAGTTCAATCTTGGTTTGATGATGTGGGGCTCAGAATAAGCAACTCCATTTTGGGCCTGTTGTCTTGTTTTCAACACTCAGAGTGGAATTGCTGGAACATATAATAATTTTATGCTTAATTTTTTTGAGGAATCTCCATACTGTTTTCCAAAGCGGCTGCACATTTTACGTTCTCTCCAGAAATGCACAAGAGTTCCAATGTCACCGCATCCATGCCAACACTTGTTATTTGCTGTTTGTTTATTTTTTAAAATCATCATCTTAACGGGCATGAAGTGGTATCTCACCATGGTTGGTAGGTTTTGTTTGTTTCTTTGTTTGGTGCCTCCTCCTATGAGCGCTCCCTCAAGAAAACCACCATTCTGACTTGGACCACCATAGATAACGTTACCTGTTCTAGAACTTCACATAAACAGAATCACAGGTGTTTATTTTGTGCTTGGCTCCTTTCACTCATTGTTAGATCTGTAAGATTCATCCATATCATTGCATGGAGCAGTAGCTCATCCTTTTTCGTTGCCATGTAATATTCCATCGCGTGACTAGACCACAATCGATGAGGATCAATCAAATGAAATTGCTAATATTCAGCCTTTTTATCTACAAAACAAGCCATTTCACAAGGCTTGACCCAATATGTATCCACTCTATTGTTGACGGTATTTGCTGCTATGGTCATTTGCGTATGTATCTTAGTGACACATACGTGCATCCATTTCTGTTGAGCATCTTCCTAGGAATAACTGTGCTGTGTCATAGGGTACATGTCTGCTAGGTTTGATCACTTCTTCCAGTTTTACAAAGTGGTTTTATCGGTTTATACTCCCATCAACCATGCCTGAGGGTTCATACATGCACATCCTTGCCAACATTTGGTATGGTCACTCCTTTCAGTTTTAGACAGTTTTCCAACCACGTTTTGAGGAATATGTCCCTAACTTGTTCCCATCTCCATCCATGCGATGGCTCAATTGGTCATAGGCGGTTGCCCTGGGCTGGACCCTAGTCTGCAGGCACCTTTATAGGGGCTGGACAGGAGGTCAGTTAGCCACTTGCTGGGGGCTGATATAAACTTCACCCCATGGAGTCACGCCGTAATCAGTGTGTGCGAAGTTGTGGTTCATAAGAAGTATATATTTGGTCAGTCAGACGACCAAGATGTATTTCTCATGTAGTAGGCCTTCATCTACGGTTCCTGGCTTATAACTCCCAAAACCTTTGGAATTTCCTTTACAATTAATGGGAGCATCTTTCGTTATAATATTTGGTCTTTTGTCCTCAGTTCCTGAAATGGCTTCAGCTCCACAAAGGTGAAATACATGTCTTGTTATTTATAACGAGTCCCATTCCACCACAACGGGGTTTATGTTAATGAGATGATTTTGGAAAGCACCTAAGGATGGGGACTGGTTGCCAGGGGAACCAACTGTGCATAGAGGGTTGGAACTTTCAGTCTCACCCCCTGATTTCCAGGGAGCTGGACTGGAGGTTGACTCAGTCACCAATGGCCAACAATTTAATCCCTCATCCCTTCATCATGAAGCCTCCATAAAAATCCACAATGACAGGGTTCAGAGAGTTTCCATGTTGGGGAAGCAGAATGCTTCCAGTGTCACTGTGCCAGGTCCCAAGCAACCACAAGAACAGAAGCTCCTTTGTTTGGGCCCTCACTCTCTGTATCTCTTCATCTGGCTATTGATTCATTTCCTCTAATATCCTTTGTAATAAACTAGTAATCTAGTGAGTAAACTGGTTTCCTCAGTTCTGTGAGCCGCTCCACTAATTAAATTAACGCCAAAAGGGGTCATGGGAACCTCTGATTTATAGCCAGTCTGTCAGAAGCACAGGTGACAATCTGGACGTGCAATTGGCATCTGAAGTGGAGGGTAGTCTTGTGAGACGAATCCCTTAACCTGTGGGATCTGATTCTATCTCCAGGTAGATACTGCCAGAATTGAGTTGAATTCTCAGACACCCTGCTGATGTAGGAAAATTGCTTGTTGGCGTAGGGAAGCCCCCCCACCACACACACACACACACACACACACACACACACACACACACACACACACACACTTTAGAATTAGGTCCAGAAACCCAAAATAGTGTGGCATTAGGTCCAGCAAGTCAAGCCTTTCTTTAGAAGAAACACCAGCAGGATTGCTATGGTGACCCTCAGCTACCACAGGGGATGACGGGGGGCCAGGGGTGTGTGCCTGATACACCAGCTGCCCCTTTCGTGCTTTTTCTGAGCTCCCACCTGTGTCCTTAGCCCAGCGTCATCAGGATTCTCCCTAAGCATCATAGCATGTGGCGCCCACATACAGCATGTTATGTTGTTCACATGTATGTGGAAGCCATTGTGATTAATAACATTCAAATTCACTGAAAGCTTTTCTGAATTCAGAGCTGTCTTTTGTGTTTTATGTTCTCAGCCAATGAATAGATAAAAATCTAGCTATTAACAAACGGGGTGGGGATAGGTCAAACTGTTGAAATGTAAGAGTTCAGAAAACAAGAGTTCAGATGGGTCCTGGATGGAAGCCAATATGTCCATTTTGGGGTTTCCAAAATGGGGGTGGATAGAATTCTTCGTGTCTTCCACCTCCCTGGTGCCACCTTTCCCTGAAAGATCCAGTTGAAATACCTTGAGTCCCTCTTCTTTGTACTGGGGAAGCCTAGCTTTCTTTTCCATGTCTCTGAGACTCTCCTATGGATGCTTGGGATCTCCTGTAACCTCTCAGTTCAGTTCTCTGCCACCTCACCCAGTTCCCCACCTGCTGCCCTATTTCCCTCCGCAGTTCTTTACCCACACACAGGCCTGGCCTTACGGATGGGGTTATCAGGCGGAACGTCAAGAGCCAGAGTGCCAGGGTTCAAAGGCCCTTCTGCCATTGACAGACAAGCTGACTGATCTTGAGCAAAGTACTCTGTCTCTGGGCTTTGCTTTTCTGATAAGAAAATAGAAGCACGTGTGGCCTCTCCTCTTGGGGCTGGTTGAAGGTCCCATGTGTCGAGGTGGGTAAAGCACCCAGTGCTGGCAGTTAGGGGGCATCAGCCATCATCTTGATGCATCTCCTCCACGAAGCACCATTGTGTGTAACTGATTTTATGGAAGTTTTGGGGACAGAGGAAGAGATTATAGCCCAGCCTCAGAACAATTTACAACTGAACCTCACCATGTCTAGCATCTCTTGTCCATCCCCATCACAGCAAATGTTTCACCAGCCAGCTGTCTCCTCTGGCCCAGGCCTGATGTCATTTTGGGGAGCTTGGACCCTCCCCCCAGTTCCACAACCTCCCACCCGCCTCCCAGCCACCAGGAGAAGATGCAAAGTTGATTTTTCAGGGCACCTGCATTTTGGTCTCAACTGCTGTCATTATACAAGAGGCTCTGAGACAATGACGCTCAATAAGGTCCCTTAGGAGGAGTCTGGGAAATCAGCAAGGGCATTTTTCGTTGTCACAATGGTGTGTGTGTGTGTGTGTGTGTGTGTGTGTGTGTAATCTATTTATATGTAAACACAAAGTAATTTTTGCATGCTTTTAATACACACAGAATTTTCCAGGAATGCGACTATTATGTTCACAGAAAGAGAAGATTGTCCTTTATTTTGCTCGGAATTTTGCCAAGTCGTGTTGCCCATTTCACGTCACCAGCAACAACACCACTTGCGGTGTCTGAGTCACCATCAGGACCACCTGGGTCCATCTGCCTCCATGGCTGTTTCGTTCCTGGTGGTCCCACCTCTAGGAGCAAGTGTCAGGCCACGTCATCCCATCTCCTGCTGCAGTTGGCTTGACATTTTCATTCTGAAATTATTTTATTAAGAATTACTTTCCTTTTAGTGCTCCTTCATATTATGGTTAAAATATTACATTGATTTTTTAAAAAATCATGTGCGATTATTTTTAAATTTCGTTCCAGCTTGGAGAAGGAAGTGGGGTTTGGAACCACTGCTCAAGGGCCCACCTTTGCATAATTTAACAAACCCATTTCTGAGCCCTGGCCAACCAGGAGAGATTTGTTTCTGAAATGAAGTTCTCAGCTCGCTGGAACGTGGAGGCTGCCTCTGTCACTTATTCTATTAGGTTGCTCTTTTCCTCTTCCCAGTAAACACTCTGGGTCAACAACCCCACTGCTGGTCTCCCTGTTTCCAGGCCACTTCCTCCTAGATCTGTTCTCACAGAGTGGCCCCAAGAGATGTTTCCGATAGATGATAGCGACTGTGCCGCATCTCAATTTGAAACACTTCGTGGCCCCATATTCCCCATGGCTCAAGTCGGGGTCCCTCAGCCTGGCCTGCAGGCGCCCCTTGAGCCATGCACAGGACACAGCCTCATCTTGGCTCCCTCTTCCCCTCCCGTTTGGCCATCCGGCCTCTGAACCATTGCCCAGGATGCTTCCTCTTTCTGGATGACCAATCCCCACCACCACCCTCACCTCCACGTCCGGCTGGATGCAGGGACTGCCTGTTCTTCTCCTCTTCCGTAGAAACTCAGTCCTGAACTTTCGCCTCTAGAAGATGCCGCTAGAAGATTGGCTTCCACTGGGGCTGGACTTGAGCAGTAACCACTGGGGGAGAGAAAGCAAGATATTGACTTTTAGAGGATCCAGGAAAGAACACATCTCTTCCCCATCCGAGTTTGGAACCAATTGAGAGAGACACACAACAGCCAGCCAGACAGAGATCAAAATATTTCCCTACGGCTGTGATTTCAGAGCAGCAGCCAAGGGGATTTCCTACTATCCCGCCCTTGACCTTGACATTCCCCCGCTGAAATCACCCAGTCCCTGGTCCAAGTGGAAATTCGGGAGGCTCCTGACTGCTGGGCAGGAGCAGACCAGTAGGGACTTCCAAAAGAGAAGGGGGGCTGGGCCCTGCTTGCCCAAGAGCTCCCCACAACTAGGCCATCAGATAAGTCACTTCTCTGCAGAGGAAGAGGAGCGAGTGAGCACCAAGGGAGGCTGGAGTGTTCCTGTAATTCGGTGGACACTCCTCCACATAGAGGCAAGATGGGGGGAAGGGAGGGAAGAAGCTGTGGCCCAAGCCACCCCTGCCTCGGTCGTGTTGATGGCAGGTCCCAGGTGGGGCAGGAGCTGGGAGAGGAGACTGAGGCCAGAGGAGACTGTCAGAGCTAGGGACTGTGCAGGGAACTTCTGTAACTTAAAATAACCTTTGATTATCACCAAAGCTGTATATGCACATCATAGAAAGTTGGAGCAGACAGAGAAGCAAAAATAAGAAAATACAACCACTCTATTCCTACCATCTGGGGACTATTATTGAAAATACCGTATTGTCTGTCCTCCCAGGCCCCTTTTTATGCATATATTTCTTTTTTTATCGAAACAAGATCATAGTGTCCTTGTTGCATTGTAATTTGCTTTTTTCCCCTCAGTTAACAATCTTGACCTCTCCGTCGATACGTGTTTTTTTTTTTCAATCTAGTGTACAGCCTATATCCAAATTCTGTCATTGTCCTCCAAATGTCCTTTCTGCTGATTTGAGCAAACGAGAGTGCTGTCAGGACCCTCTGGTTAGATGCACTTAGGTTTCTTTTGGTCTGGCATGTCCCTTTTTTATTACAGTAGCTTGTGAAGGCTGAACAGGTTGTCTTGCAAAATGCTCCACCTTCGGGATCTGTCTCCTTGTTTCTCTCTTGTCTTGTTAGGTTCATTCCTTTGTCTTCTGTATTCCCAGTAAAATTGTTGGACTCAGGTTATTAGGCACTTTGGATAAGGACACATCGTGGGTGATGGTGATACTTCACGATGCGTCACAGAAGAAATCACGTGACATCTCGTGAGTGATGCTGAGTGAGGGTGATGATTTCTTCCAGGGCTGGGCCAAAGGGTCTTCCCAGCTAGAAGGATCCTTTGAGCTCCTTGCTCTCATTTCCAGACATGGAAACTGAGGTACAGAGAGTAGTCTCCTGGAGCTCAATCCCTTGTACTTGACAGAGGGTTCTCTCCCTCTGGGACCCCCCTTGGAGCTTCTGCATAGCCCCGAGATGCAGGAATTGATTCCTGTTTCAAGGAAACTGAGGCTTTGTGTGGCAAAATGACCAGAACTGGGACGTGACCCCTGGACTCTTTCCCCTACACTAGGCCCTGGGGATTTGCCTGCCCTTCTCTATCAGGAGAGGCCTGGGCACATCTGGACCTAGAGTGCTCTCGGCCCAGCCTGCAGGTCAAGCCCAGGGCATGCCTTCGCTCTGGGCTGGGGGACAGGAGGACGCAGACGTCTGGACCCCAGAATATGCCAGCTCAGCAGGGCTCAGGTTTCCCTCTGGGAAGGAGGGAGCCGTTTTGCAGGCAGCAGAGGACAGAGAGGAGGCTCTGGGGTTCCAAAAGTGGCCCTCGGTTTGGCTGCCCTGAGGCTCCCTGGCTCTCCCTCGGCAGGGACGTGCTTTGAGTTGGGAGTAAACCAAGTCTCAGAGAGTTTGGAAAGCAGCTAGCTGTGGGACACACAGCTGAATGTGGCAGAGCCAGGACTTGAATTCAGGACCCAGCCTCCCAACGCAGGGCAGCTCCCATTGCACCTCACCCCCCCAAACCATCCAGAGGGAGGTCCCCACTCACCCACCAGTCCCCAGCCCAGTTACAAGCCAGGTGAAATAAAGAGAGCATTGAATAAGGACTTGTAGTCACAGGCCAGCCTGCTCTCCAGGTCGCCGTGTCTGTTCATTCATTCATCAATATTCATTGTGCCTGATATGCACCAAGCCTGCTCTAATGTGGAGGAAACGAAGACAAAAAGTGGTTTGGAGTCAGTTGGAATTGTTTATCTTGGCTCAGTGACTTACGTGTTGTGTAACCTTGGACAAGTCATTTGACCTCTCAACCTCAGTTCCCGTATCCATAAAACAGTGATAAGGCTCTGTAGTTGCTTTGTGGAGAGAGAGAAAAGCATAGAGAGTACTTAATAACAGGAACCCACACTTATATGGTGATTGCTATATTTTACACAACCTAATTTATTTAATCTGCATGGCTGAGGTAGGTACTATTATTCTCATCCTCATTTTACAGATGAGCTACCTGAGGCCCAGAGAAGTTAAGGGACTGTTCGCAGTCACACAGCATGTAAGTACCAGTAGTAGAGCTGGATTTCAAACCCAGCAGGCAGTCTGATTCCAGAATAACCTATGCTTGTGATCACCAGGCTTACACTAAGGTCTGGCCATAACCCTCACACACACTAGATGCTCTCTGTACAGTCTCTCCTCACCACTGTGCTGGGCACCTAGTGTCCTCTGGGAGCAAAGAGCCCGGGGCTGGTATGTCTGTCCACAACCCAATCTGAGAAGGTGTGTTAGACAATGAATGCTACAGTAATGCTGTGTAACAAAACACCCCCAAACTCAGCAGCATAAAACAACAATTGTGGGCTTGCACGCTCATGGGTCTGCAGCTTGGTGGGGCTTGGCTCTGTGGCTCTGCTCCAGGCAGCAGGTCTGGCTCAGCTCAGATGTATGTGTCATCCCGGTGTCCCCAGGGAAGGGACAGCAGTCATCTGGGATGTGTTCTTCCAGCGGCTACAGCAGATGTGCAAGGGGGCCAGCTCAGTCACGGAAGCACATTTCAAGCCTCTGTATACCTCGTACCCACAGGTCAAAGCAAGTCACATGATCAAGCTCAAAGTCAAGAGCAGGGAGTGTACTCTACCCACCATAAGGCCACAGTGGAAGGTTAATGGCACTACAGGGCCTGAGGAATTGGGATCAAAACTTCCACCTTCCACAGAGGGGAAGTGTTCAGGGCTTGGGGACCCAGCCAGTGGCCAGAATTCAGGCTGGAATCTCTCAGGAGCGGGGAGTCCTGGGCCACTTCCAGTTTTGGAAGCTCCCAGCTTATTAACAAAACCAAGACGTGCTAACACGGCTTATGATAATTGTGGCACATTTCAGATGTTTACATTTAACAAATTAATGCTTTTAGCACACACAGAAATTGCTAAGCAATGTAATTATGGTATTCACAAGAAAATTATAGGATTTATTACAATTATTAATTGCTGGCTCGCTATGGGCCGTGGGGTCCAGCAATGAGCCACAGGTGTGAAATTTTCTGATAATGTCTTCATTCCGTCAGGCCGGGCTCTCTGTCACCGGGCAGACAACTTCCTTGGAAGCTAATGCCCAAAGCCTAACCCTGAGACTCTCACTGTGCATTAGAAACACCTGGGAAGTTTTGTAAAACACTGATGCCTAGGCCCCACCCAGAGTTTTTATTTACTAGGACTTGGGTAGTGCCTGAGCACCTGGTATTTTTTCAATAACTCCCTCTGGGATTCTGATGTGTAGTCCAAGGGTTGAGAACCGCTGGATTATGGGGTGAGCAGGTTTAAGCCAATTTGTGCTAATGAGATGTCAGGTAAGGCTTACGGGCAGCTTTTGGGAAGCTTCCTTATTCTTGAGAGTGTCCTGGAAAGCTGTTTCTCTTCTACTGGACACGAACAAGGAAACGCACTGCCTGGGCCACTACTGATGGCCATCTCATAGCCATAAGGGAAGGCAGCCTGGGGACAAAGGGGATACAGAGGAAGGCAGAAAAACAGCCAGAGCCTTGATCTCACCATACCTGAAGCCTATTCACCTTCCGTTGTGCAAGTCCATAAAGTCTCCTCTTGGTTAAGCGAGTCTGTGTGTTTTGTGTCACATGCACCTGCATGAAAGCACTTCCCATGCAGGGCTGTTGGAAGGACCACGAGAGCTGCTGCGTGTGGAGTGCTCGGAGCAGCTCCTATAGGAATGCCCCATAAACGTTAGCTCTGATGAGTCCCACCTGAGAGGAGACAGGGTACACAGAGAATGGGCTGCTCTAGGAGAGGAAGTCCAGGGACACGCTGCCCCGCAGACTCTAAGCCTGCGGCCCGTTCGTGGTAGATGCTTGACAAACGTCTGCCCAACGGGATCGATGTGTGATGCTTTCATTTCCCTCCGTTATGCCCTGGTCTCCACCAGATGCAAGGGAAAGGGTAATCTGATTATCTGATTAAAGCAATATGGCCCCCATCCCCGGGGCACAAGGATGGTTCAACATCCGCAAATCCATCAATGTGATACATCACATCAACAAAATAAAGGACAAAAATCATATGATTATATCAATTGATGCAGAAAAAGCATTTGACAAGATACAACATTCATTTATGATTAAAACACTTAATAAAATAGGTATAAAAGGAAAATACCTTAACATGATAAAGGCCATATATGACAAGCCCTCTGCTAATCTCATAATTAATGGTGAAAAACTGAAGCCCTTTGCTCTACGTTCAGGAACACGACAAGTCTGTCCCCTATCACCTCTGCTTTTCAACATAGTGTTGGAAGTCCTTGCCAGAGCAATCAGGCAAGAGAAAGAAATAAAAGGCATCCAAATTGGGAATGAAGAAGTTAAATTATCACTCTTTGCAGATGACATGATGCTATATATAGAAAACCCTAAAGACTCCACCAAAAAGCTATTAGAAACAATCAACGAATACAGTAAAGTTGCCGGCTACAAAATCAACGTACAAAAGTCCATTGCCTTCCTATATACTAACAATGAAATCTCAGAAAAAGAAATACAAAAACAATTCCTTTTGCAATTGCAGCAAAAAGAATAAAATACCTAGGAATAAACTTAACCATGGATGTGAAAGACCTATATGCTGAAAACTATAAGATATTTTTGAAAGAAATTGAAGAAGACATAAAGAAATGGAAAGACATTCCGTGCTCATGGATTGGAAGAATCAGCATAGTTAGAATGGCCATATTACCCAAAGCAATATACAGATTCAATGCAATCCCCATCAAAATCCCAATGGCATTTTTTAAAGAAATAGAACAAAAAATCATCAGATTTGTTTGGAACCACAAAAGACCCCGAATAGCCAAAGCAATCTTAAGAAAAAAGAACAATAATGGAGGTATCACACTTCCTGACTTTGGCTTGTACTACAGGGCTACAATAATCAAAACAGCATGGTATTGGCAGAAAAACAGACACATAGACCAGTGGAATAGAATTGAGAACCCAGAAATAAAACCACATAAATATGGACAGATAATTTTTGACAAAGAAGCTAAAAACATACAATGGAGGAAAGACAGCCTCTTCAATAAATGGTGCTGGGAGAATTGGATAACCACGTGCAAAAGAATGAAACTGGACTGCTATTTGTCACCATGTACCAAAATTAATTCAAAATAGATCAAAGACTTAAGCATAAGACCAGACACAATAAACTGCATAGAAGAAAACATAGGTACTAAACTTATGGACCTTGGGTTCAAAGAGCATTTTATGAATTTGACTCCAAAGGCAATGGAAGTAAAAGCTAAAATAAACGAATGGGACTATATGAAACTTAAAAGCTTCTGCACAGCAAAAGAAACCATCGACAAAATAAAGAGGCAACCAACTGAATGGGAGAAGATTTTTGCAAACAGTGCCTCCGATAAGGGGCTAATATCCAAAATATACAAGGAACTCATGCAACTCAACAACAAAAAAACAAACAACCCAATTGAAAAATGGGCAGAGAACCTGGAGAGACATTTCTCCAAAGAGGACATACAAATGGCAAATAGACATATGAAAAAATGCTCAACATCACTAATCATCAGAGAAATGCAAATCAAAACCACAATGAGATATCACCTCACCCCAGTTAGAATGGCTATCATCAACAAGACAAATAGTAACAAGTGTTGGAGAGGCTGTGGAGAAAAAGGAACCCTCATACACTGTTGGTGGGAATGCAGACTGGTGCAGCCGCTATGGAAGGCAGTGTGGAGGTTCCTCAAAAAATTACAAATAGAATTACCATATGACCCAGCAATCCCTCTCCTGGGTATCTACCCAAAAAATCTGAAAACATTTATACATAAAGACACATGTGCTCCAATGTTCATTGCAGCTTTGTTTACGGTGGCCAAGACATGGAAACAACCAAAACATCCTTCGATAGATGAATGGATAAAGAAGTTGTGGTATATATACACAATGGAATACTATTCGGCGGTAAGAAAAGATGATATAGGAACATTTGTTACAACATGGATGGATCTTGAGAGTGTAATGCTGAGCGAAATAAGTCAGACAGAAAAAGCAGAGAACCATGTGATTTCACTGATATGTGGCATATAAACCAAAAACAACAAAAGAATAAGACAAACAAATGAGAAACAGAAACTCATAGACACAGACAATAGTTTAGTGGTTACCAGAGGGTAAGGGGGGTGGGGGGTGGGAGATGAGGGTAAGGGGGATCAAATATATGGTGATGGAAGGAGAACTGACTCTGGGTGGTGAATACACAATAGGATTTATAGATGATGTAATACAGAATTGTACACCTGAAATCTATGTAATTTTACTAAAATTGTCACCCCAATAAATTAAAAAAAAAAAAGTAACATGGCCCCGCATACCAGCAGCTCCACGGCTTAAGCGACCAAGGCAGATCTGTGTGGGTAAGAGGCTTACCACCCCAAGGGTGAAATAATCAGGCTGGTGAGGGGTGGGGCAATTAATTAAACACACAAACACTTACTAAGAACCTACTATGTGCCAAGCCGAGGCAGCTGAGGAAGCCCCAGGATCTTTGTCCCAAACAGAAAACTCGAGGGGTCTTTGAGAAGGGGAGGAACACCCCTGCCCCTTACCTATGTCATCTTCTACATACCTGGGCCAGTATAATGGGGGTTGATGCCCCAGAGATGGTACAAGGCTTCACCCCTGAGCTGAAGCAACAGAGAGACTGCCAGGTGCAGCCCGAGGGTTGCCCCAACACTCAGAGCTCACTACAGTCCACCACGACTTCCGCTCTCCAAGCCATGCCCTCGCTGCAGGGTTAGGGCAAGGAGGGAAGCCACGATTTTGTGCGTGGTGTTTTGGACATTATTATTATTTTTTGACCAGGCAATACAGTCCCATGATTCAAAAATTACAATAGTATAAAAAGGCAGAGGCTGAGAAGTCAGTCTCGTTCCACCCCCAAGCCCGGTCCTGTTCACCCCATTTTCCCGTCTCTACAGGAAGCCACTTCTTAGTTTCTTGGCTATCCCTGTGCAGTGGTTACAGCAGCAGCTCATCTGCTCTGTACTGGCTGTTAAATATTTTATCACCCCGCCTTCCAGCACTATTGTGATCACGTACAAGCAGACATACAATATATTTTCTCCCTCCCTCTCTTTCTTACACAGAAGTAACTTTATAAATACACTGTTCTGAATCTTGGCCTTTTTCATTAAAAAAATATCCCAGTGTTTTTTCCCTAGCAATGTAGAATGCGTCCCTGTTGTTTTTACAGCTGCATAGTATTTCTCCCCTTTATAAAATGCATGTTTAAACTGTTCCCAACCTTTTGCTATACACAATAAGCAATACGGCAGCACGTAACCTCATACATCACCTGTGCACGGCTCCACCTATAGGACAAATGTAAACTCAAGGCTGCTGAGTCAAAGGGCAAATGCATTTGCAACTTTGATAAATATTGCAAAAGTGTCCTCCGTAGGGGATACACTGTGTTGAATTCCCTCCTGAAAACAAAAGCATGCTCCTTGCAGAAAATTGGGAAAACACAATCACAAAACAGACAGTAAACATTACTCTTAATCTGACTGTGCAGGTCTCCCCCATCCGCAGTCTAGCTTATCTCCTTCCAGTCTTGATTCATACTCTGAGTACTGTGCTATAACCTGATGTATTCACTGAACCTGTTTCTCATGCCAGTAAATATTAATAATTTTTTTCTACCGTCAGAGAGGTGGTAGAGGAGAGATATTAAGCAAGGGAACTCTGGTTCCAGTCGCAGCCCCACCGCTTTCTAGCTGCATAACACGAGGTAAGTGACTTAACTGCTTCCTGCTGTTGTCTCCTCATTTAAAACAGGGGTCATAAGAGCACCGACCCCATTGCATTGCTGTGAGTGTTGAGTGGGTCAGCACATATGATGCACAAACAGGGCTTGGCACTGTGAGCAGAATAAAAGTCAGCGGCCACTGCTTCCTTTTTAACTGCGTGGAGCTCCCATGGATGAATGTGACATAGCTTATTGAACAAATTCATTATCGTTGGACACTTAGGTTATTTTTGCTTTTCACCGTTCAGCGATGCCCTGATGATGCAGCTTTGTGGGTATAGCTATGGCCGGGTTATCTTCACTGAAGGAGGTGGGGGGACAGGTGTGGCCCATCTCTCACTCCTGCTGAGGGTCTATCCCACTCTGCCTCCTTGGAGCTCTTCAGAGCTGATTTGCACATTTCTTCTCTTCTGGGTTTTTCTATGAGCAGGCTCGAGAGGCAGCGTCCGGGCTCCCTGATGTCTCTCTTGTTCCTGCTGCCTGAATAAATCTAGTCACTTCTCTTGGCCAAGAGAATGTCAGAGTTTTAAAACCATCTGTCAACTGATTTTTTAAAATGTAGTACATTCATACAATGGAATATTATTCGGCAATAAAAAGGAATGGAGGACTGGTACGTGTTACAACATGGATGAACCGTAAAAATATTATGGTAGATAAAAGAAGCTGGACACAAAAGGCCACGTGTTGTATGATCCCATTTACATGAAATGTCCGGAGTAATCGGGAGTGACTGCTAGCAGGTGGAAGGTTTATTTTGGGGGTGATCAAATCGTTGTGCAATCTGATAGTGGTGATGGTTGCACAAACTTGTGAATATACTAAACCCCACTGAACTGTACACTTTAAAGAGAGGAATTTTATCTAATAAACAAATGATAGAAGGCAATTGAAAAGGCCTGGGCACAGGGGGAGGGAGGGAGCTTCCAACCTTCAATACCCAGCTGAATAATCTCTGTACCATGTTTAATCTCTGTACTATGGCCCACCAGGCCCTCCCCAGCCCTCGATGGACATTAGAATCACCTGGTGATGGATTCTCTGGGGTGGGTGTTACCTCCTCCCTGCTGCTACAGCACCTAGCACAAGCCCTGGCATTTAGTAGGGGCTCAAGAAACGTTCACCCAGCCAGGGAGAGAAGGCCCTGGCCCAGAGCAGCCTCTCCCCTCTCCAGGTGCGAGGTTTCTTCAGGAAAAGTGCAGTATCCCATGTAGCCACTAGGGGTCTCCACGCTCCGCCAAATAGCTCCTCCCGGGTCCTTCCAAGAGCTCCGCTCACAACGGGCTAACTTGAGGAGGAGGGTCTACACCCCTGAGCCTGGGATTAGATGATGACTGTGTGGGATGCCAGGCCCTGGCCTCCAGAACGCCACCGGTGGCCCGTCTATCCCTTGGGGTCAGGTCACAGACCCCGGTGAGGATCCCCTCCTGAAACTGTCCAGCACAATGGCAGTGTAAGGGGAAGGGGTCATTGTTGGGGAGTTCACAGTGCTTGAACACCTACTCTGTGCTACCCTTTGTGCCAGCTCATTGTCTTTAATTCCCCACAGCCATAACCCTAGGAAGCAGACATTGTTTTCTCCATTTTATAAATGAGGAAAGTGCAGCTCAGAGAAGTGAAGTAACACAGCCATTGATGGCTCTGGGATTCCAGCTTGACTCTGGCTGGTTTCAAATCCTGTGTTCTCATCACCTACCTCCCCCTTGGGCTCCTGGGGCCTGGCTTCCACAGGAACCGACAGACCCCCCAACACCTACTCAGTCTCTCACACACACACACACACACACACACACACACACACACACGTGCGTCTTCCCCACCAATATCAGAGCCCAGGTGGGATTGACCCTCTTAGTCCCTCAAACCCCCTCTAATTGAGGGGTGAGCGGTGAGAAGTTGTTACAAGATCAGTTGCTCTAATCTAACCATCTCTGCATTTTTAATTTTCTTCCCTCTGAATATACTTTGCATCAAGGGCTCATCTTCTCGGTTCCTAGGAGAATGCTGTGCTTTTCCTTATGTCTTTTTTTTTTTTTTTTTTTTTTTTTACTGTTATTACAAAAGCAATTTGTGCCATTGCAGAAAACACAGAGACGCTAAGAGAACAGAACTTCTCCCATCCTCACCTCCAGGGACAGCCCAGGCTGACCCATGGGTGGGTGTCCTTCCTCTGCATGCCCTTCTTCCGCCACAGAGCCCGGGACCCCTGGGAGTCTGAGCTGCTTCCACGAAATGGAACTCCTAGGCTGGGAGTCAGACGCAAGGTCTTCGTCCTGCCCTGCCACTGGGTTCTGTGCTTCCTTGGGCAGGATCTTCTTGTCTTGGGATGTGCGTGGGATGATCTTGAAAGGCCATCTGCCCTACCATTCAAGGATTCTGGGCCTGTTGGGAAGGGTGCAAAGCAGACCCAAGGGCTTCTCTCATGCATGACAAGTGAATCTGGGGCTGGGCTAATGAGAGGGGGCTGTCGGGAGCTCCTGGTACAAAGGGGTCTCCTGGAATAATCTGGAGATCAGAGGAGGCAAGGGTGGGCAAGCTCCTACCCGGCTCCAGCTTTGAGCCGACAGGCAACCTTCCCGAGGACAGACAGCTGAGGTGTCCTGTCTCCCGATCAGGGCCAGCTTCACGGGTTTGTAACCTGTGCAGCCCCACAGAGCCCCAAGCTTGGTTTAATGTTCTGCTGTTGCCATCTTGAAATTCTTAATAATTTCTGAACAAGGCCCCCATGTTTTCATTTTGTACTGGGCTCTGCGAATAATGTGGCCAGGCTTGCTCGGATAATAATACCTATTACTGACATGGAGCTTGCAGTATGCCAGGCACTACGTGCTTTTCCTATGCATCATTCCTCTGCTCCTTGCAGCAACCAGGACTTGGTCAACAGAGATGATGATATTTCCTGAGTGCTAGGCACGTAATATATGCTAACACTCCAACCCGCTCACAGCAATGCCAGGGGTACTATTGCATTTTATAGATGAGGAACTGAGACCCAGGGAGGTTAAGCAATTTGCCTGCAGTTGCACAACTAGTGCTGGGTTGAGCTATTTGAATCCTCGCTTATCACCCCTATTCATCCTGCCATTGGATGGGGAGCTGGCTGAAAGCCTCTGCCCCTTCCTGCCTGGCTAACCAGGGGCCGTCCCAGGAGCTCTGCAGCCCGACCCTGCCCCAGCCTCCGCCTCAGCTGTGGTGATTGAGTGGCCAGTGGTGCCCAAGTGGGTGAGCTGTCAATTTCCATTCCTGCTGCCTCCTGATCTGCTGGCAGCGACTGCGCCCTGCCATCTCCCGTGCTCAGGTGCACGATCTGCTCCCCTGCTCGGGTGCATAGCCTTGGGGCTGAGAAGTGTCACTTTCCATTTCTCCCCACAGTGCTGAGCTCCCTGTGCATTCTGGGCTGCAGCTGTGGCTCCAGGGACCCTGGTCCAATAGCCCCGGTTATCACTGGAGATGACAGCGTAGGTGGAGGGGGCTGACACCAGGGGGAAACATAGGTAGCTGGAAATGGGGTGAACAGTCCAAGTGCTCAGAGACTCTCAGCTACTCAGGCTGACTTGCTCAGCCTCTGAGTCTCAGCTCCCACATCTGCAAAATGTGGTAAAGAAAGCAGACCCACCACTTAAGAATTCTGGGTCTGGGGGTACCCAGTCCTGAGTTCAAGTCCCAGGTCTAGCACTTAGCAGGCATATGACCTTGGGTAGGTTACAAAACTGAATTTTAGCATCTTCCTCTGTAAAAATGCGGCAAGAAAAGAGGCATCTGGGTAAGAACTCAGATCTAAAAGACAGACAGGAGTTCAAATCCCAGTTCAGCACCCATTCCTTATGGAACCTCACACAAGTCACTTCACCTTTCTGAGCCCCAGTTTCATGTCTGTCAAGTGGAGATAACCCCTGTGGGCATCCTCCTGTGGGCATCCTCCTGGAGGATGGAGCCTCTTTTACAGTGCCTGGCACTTAATAAGTGCTCAGTAAGCCACAATTACAACTATGACCTCTCAGGGTCACTGTGAGGACCAGAGGGGATTGCTGGGACATCACCAGAGCTGGGACCCTGCTGGACATGTCTGTCAGGCCAGGCCATGGAATGGGGAGGACAAGTGCAGGGCCATCCTCTTACAGCCAGGTTTGGAAGCAGACAGGTTTCCCATGCAAAGGCCCAAGCCCTGGGAATACACAGCTGAGGCCTGGGAAAGCTGACCATAAGGCAGGTGATTGAAGGCCCGGGGCTAAACTTCCAGTGGCTGCCCTGGGGCCACTGACCTAGGACAGGTGTGTGAGGGCAGCCTTATTCAAAGGTGACCATGACCGTGGGGTGGGAGAGAAGAAACCAAGCCCACTGCAGCCTGGGCCACTTTCCAGGCCTCTCAGCTACTCCTTCTGGGAGGCTCTGGGGTCAGGCCTCCTTCCCCCAGCTCCTAGCAGACCCCAGACCTTGCTCTATAAACCTTAAAGCTGTGCTTCCCAAACTGTGCTGTGCACACAAATCCCCAGGAACTTATTAAAATGCTGATTCTGACTCAACAGCGGGGTAGGGCCTGAGAGTCTACATTTCTCACCAGCTCCCAGGGGTGCCAACGCTGGTCTACTCATTGGGAGACCAGACTTTGGGTAGCCAGGATCCAAAACACTGTATAAATGTAGGTCATGGAAATTAATAATAATTTGTAGGGTTACCTGATCTGACTTCAGGAGACTACAAGAGCTTGTCTGGGAGACAATTCTCCCCAGACATCAAAGGGAACATCCCCTCAAGGTCAGAGAATCTGATTTTGCCCCTACAAGCACAGACACTGGGAGACGGCACCTTTCAGCTTGAGTAACGTGAACAGTGGCTTCCAAGCTCTGGGCCACATCCCAGCTTCATCAGAACTGAAAAATACAGATTCTGAGTCACAAAAAGACAAATGCTGTATGATTCCATTGATATGAGGTATCTGAAGTAGTCAGATTCATAGAAACAGAAAGTAGAATAGTGGTCGCCAGCGGGGAGGGGAGATGTTGAATGGGTATTGAGCTTCTGGTTTGCAAGATGAAAAGAATTCTGGACATCTGTTTCACAACAATGTGAATTTACTTAAAAATTGCTACAATGGTAAATTTTATGTTGTGTGGTTTTTGCCACAATAAAAAAAAACAAAAAACAGATTCTGGCCCTGACCCCTGAGATCCTATTTAGGTGTGTCTCGGGGAGAGGCTAGGAATCTATTTTTTAAAATCTCCCCGGAGGATCCGGTGTATAGCCAGGCTTGGGGGACACTGGTTGGGGAGAGGCTACACCCTGAATATCTCCCAAGTATGTCTACCTCCCCGCACCCCACCCCCAGGCCTCCATCTGCCCAGCCCCAGGCCCATGCCCCTCCCCCAGCCTCTCTCCACCACGCAGCTGCTCAGGTGACCTTTCTAAATCACAAATCGAATCCTCACCCAGCTGCAATAAAACCTTTGCATGGCCTCCCATTGCCCTTGGAACAAAACAGAAAAAAGCACAGCCTTCTCAGCAGAGTTAGGGAGTCAGGTGCAGTCAGGGGAGTGTGACAATGGGGAGGCTTCGGAGCTATGGCACAGGTCTGGGCAAGGGTCCCGGGACACCAGGAGGCAGAAAGCAATTCTGCTGTGGGGAGGGGGTGGCAGGAAAGCTTCTCAGAGAAGGCATTGCGTGGGGCCTTGGATGCTGAGGTGGTGTTTGTCAAGGACAGGAGCACAGTGGGCTGGGACTCCAGGCCAGGGTCAGGTACAAAGGCAGGGAGGCGATGGCCCCCAGGGGCAGGGAGGGGAGGACAGGGGAGGAGTGAACTGGAAGAACGGTTTCAGGTGAGAGTGAGAAGACGTTGGGGAGGAGCAAGCAGGGAGGAGGTAAAAGCCGCTTTCTTCTGGGAGGGGCTGGGAGGTGGAGGGGGGCGGTGGCGTTGAGGGGCCTCCAGGGCTGGCTCCACCTCGACCTCCTGCAGTCACCCGATCCCCTACTTGGCTGTCCAGGTCTCAGCTCAGGTTACCAGCCTCCGGCCTGAGTCCTCACTGCCCAGCACACTTGGACACTCGGGGTGGGGGCCTGGACAAGGTGATCTGTCTGAGAGGGGCACCATTTGCCCAGAATTCCCAGGGTTTCCCAACTATCTGTTGACACCCCTGCCTCTCAGCCCACTCCCCAAGGGTCTGACTATTCTGTGGCCCCTGCTCCTTTCCTGTGTGGGGTTGTATCTGTGAGAGAGAGTTTCTTCAGTCATGTAGCCACAGTCCCTCTCTTTGCCTGGCTGTGTGTCTGTATCTTTCTGGGTGTCTCTTAAAAGCTGGGGTGCCACAGCACATACGGGTTTATAAGTGAGGCCCCATTAGATTCTCAGGAGTCCCTGGGACCTACCTAGGATGTAAGAGGGGATTCTGGGGGGCCACAGTGATAGGGTCCGGGAATGAGGAAGCTGGGTGAGCTCCAGCTCCACGCCCCCCCAGATGAGGGCACAGCCCAAGTAGAAAGAAAGAGCCCCCTGTGCAGCCACAGCATGGGGCTGGGCCAGTTTCCCTCCAGTCTGCTCCATGCCACAGGGTCACTCCCATCACAGCTGAATGCCTGTCGGGAGCAGCCCTCACCCAGCACGCATTTTAGGAATGTCCCCTTCACCACTGTTAGAGATCAGATAAATGGGTCCTCTGGGGGCTGGGGCTGGAGGCACCCTTTTCACATCCTCTTTCCCGACTGGGGAGGCCTCTTTCCTCTGCAGGTGCTCAGTTTCCCACCTGGAGCACAAGCAAGCTCCCACCCAGGCCATGGGGGCGCCTGGCTGAGCAAGTCAGCCTTGTTTCCTGGCAGAGGACCCATGCTCAGTGTCGCATGCTCAGGGTCGCATGCTCAGGTCAATGTCACGTGGCCCCAGCAAGAGGGACATCACAGACACCTCAGGGCTCATGCAAGGCCTTTCGGGGAGGAGATGGGAAACAGATATCCGTGTAAGCACTGCAAAAGAAATCACATCCATAACTATTGGCAGGAAGGTTCATTGGATGCGGTCAGAAGCTTGTTCCTGGGACAGGTGTGTTAATAGTGCTAAAACATCTGAAAATGCCCAGAGCCACATGGAGGAATGAATAGGCCTGGAGGGTCCAAGGTTACATTGAAAGCACCAGAGAGTGGAAAGAGCCCTGGACCAAGAGTCCAGCCGCTGGATCCCCACTTGGCTTGCCCATCAGCTTCCTGCTGCCCTGCCTCTGGACCTTGAAAAACATGACTGTGTGAAGGCAAGGCTGAGGGACGCTGTGGTCCTGCATCGTGGTATTGTTATCATTATCTCTATTTGGGGGATGAGGAAACTGAGGTTTCCTTAGTGGAGTGCCTTTTGCCCCAGCTGGTGGGTCAGTACTGGACTCCTATTCCAAGCTGAGAGCCATCCATGAAGGGGTGGGACTGGAAGTCTGGTAACTGGCCACTGCCAGGGCAGATATTCCCGTGGTGTCCACTAGGAGGCGCCCTAGGCTGTTTCTTCTCGTTAGCACCAGCGCCTTCCTCCTCAGCCAGTGTGGTCTCCCCTGGGTGGTTTCTGAGCTAGGTTGGGCTGGAGGCCAGCTCCTGGGGCAAGGTGGGAAGTCACACTGGTCCCCCCACCAAACCCACCCCTGTAGGAGCCTCCTGCCCTCACCTTTCAAGAGTGAGGGAGGGAAGAGAGGTGTCTCAAAGTCATAGGGATGTGAGGGCCCATTGGTCCCTTCCTCAGGTACCTCGCGAGACTCATGTGCCAGATGGGAGTCAGCTACAAATTTTAGAGGCTCAGAGAAGGTTAGTAACTTGCTCTATGTCACACAGCCAGGTCTGTCTGATTCTAAATGCCAAAACCCAGTCCTGATTCAGGGGAGGCTGAGGGTGGATGCACTGGACTCAACCTGCCATGTGGCCCACAACAGGCAGGAAGATGCTGGTCAGCTGGGCCTGTCAGCCTCACTGGTGACAAAAGGGCTGAGCCTTCCATAGAGTGTCCCTGCAGTTGCTAAAGGGTCAAGGGCTTGGTCCAGGCAGTCAGGACCAGGCGTGGGGTCCTGTGACAAAGTAGGGAAGACACTCAGCTGACAACTGGTGGACGTCCTTGGCATTGGTTTCAGCATGTTTATCTAAAAGTGGTGTGTAAGTGGGGGTGGGGGGTGGGCGCTTGGGACCCCCCAGGTCACTCTGGCTCAGTATTCAGATTTGTCAATATATTTGGAGGAATCAGGATGGTGCCGACTAGAGAGCTGGGGTGGGGAAAGGCCTTCGGGAAAGGGAGTAAAAAGGCTGTGATTTGAGAGGAGTTGTTGAGCAAAGGCTTGGAGAGGCTGAAGGATCCAGCATGAGTTGGTGGACTGCTGACCAGGAGGTGCTGCGGTAATTAAGAGGGGCTGGGCTGGGTGTGGGGAAGTGATAATGATGTTGGGTGTGGTGCCTCATGGCCCTTCTCTCCCTGCCCCACTCTCTGGAGGCTGAGTGTTTGTCCACCACCCACAGTGAGTGACCTGGACTTGCCAGGGAAACCAAGCATTGGAGAAGAGAGCCTCCTTGCCTCCCGAGTGCCAGCCAGCTCCTGCTCTCTGTGCAGTCAGGCTCTTCCTGGCAGGATCCTCCCCCAGAGCAGGCCTGAGCCTCCTGGGTCCCCTCCCCAGCACACATGCCGTCTAACCCCACCCTGTTACTCACGTCAGCACACAATGATGGGAGCAGGGTCAGGCCCAGGGTTGGACTCTGGGCTCAGGGGTAGAGATGAGCACAGCCCGGGCTCCAGGGAGACATGCACAGTGAGGAGGGCTGCTGCAGATGTGGGGGCTCTGTCTCCACAGGAGACAGATATGAATGAGGGGGACACAGGCCAGAGAAGTCATCCTGGAAAATCCCAGCCCTTCCCCAGGCAGGTTATAGAACCTGCTCTCCCAGCCTGGGGCCCTTCCCTCCCTCCCAGCAACGTGTCCAGGGGCACCTGACTTGAATAGGCTATAAATAGAGGGATGACGGAAGGCTCCTGAAGCCCAAGGGAGGGCAGGAGAGAGGGATTCTGATTCTCCCCAGAGGGGCCCAGAGAGCCTGTACTGACAAGCCAACATTTCTGTGATGAGTCTTTGGGCCTGAACAGGGGTCCCCCTGGCAGAGGAGTTCTGGGAGGGGGCATTCAAGCAGAGGGGGCAACCTGGTGAAGCAAGAAATGGAGCAGGTGGTGGCTCAGAGTGGCTGGGCAAAGGCTGCATGGGGTTGTGACAGGTCAGAAACCCAATGGCCAAAGGCCTTGAATGCCAGGGTAAGGGTTTTGCTCTGGGGTCCGGCTTGGCTCTCTCTAGGAGGCACCCTAGCCTGTTTCTCCTCCTTGATCTCAGGGTAGTTCTGGTTTTGTGATAGGGAGTTAAGAGCAACACACAAGAACAAGTCAAGGGCAATCCCAAGCCGCCCGGGGCACTGTGCCAGAAAGTACCTGGCCGTCCATCCCCAGTGGAATGGAAGAGCATTATGGTGTGCTGGAGATTGCTAACTATTCCCCAATATCTGTTCTTCCCGTCTCTGTGCCACAGAACCCCTGATTTTCAGCTGGGCGTAAAACCACTTAAAATGAAGACTGCGTTTCCCAACCTCCCTTATAGCTGGCTATGGCCATGTGAATACATTCTGCCACTGGGATGTAAAAAGAAGTGTTATTCCAAGACAGGGGATTGCACCTTTTTGCCTCTTCTTCCTTTTGCTGGCTGGAATATGTATGTGACAGCTAGAGCTGGAGTGGCCATCTTGGGTCACGAGGCAGATGTCTCACGTTCAGGTAGACCAAGCAACAAGAAAGGAGTGGGTTTGTGGGGCTGCCTCATCAGTCCTGGACCAGATACCTCCAAACGTTGTTCACGTGGGAGAAAAACGAGCTTCTATGTTGTTTAACACACTATTTCTTTGGGTTTTTCTGTCTCCTTCTGCTGCACATAATAATCCTAAACAACACACAGGTCAGAAGGGAACCTCAAGAGTCCTTACACGCAACTGCTCTGCCACTGAAATAAATCCATAACAAAAAATTAAAAAAGGAAAACCTCAGGGGTATTTACACCTCTTAAGCAGTAACAACATAATTACCTTCCAGGTATCATCCTTGACTCACTGGACACATTGCAGAATCCTCCTTCCCTGCAGTTCTAACAGGATGCTTAGAAATGAGCGGTCTTTGTTAGAGAAAATGTGCAACACCCTGAGAGAGAGCTTGGTTGCTCATGCCAAGCCCCCATCCAGACAAGCCTGGTCTTCTGGATGCCATGACGCAGGGCCTCGTCTCCCGGCCTGAGAGCCACATGCTCACGAGACACCAGAGACGGGAGCCGCTCACTTGAGTAAATACATGAGAGAAACTTTAGCTAACCGTCTCGGCATTCCTGGCTGGGGCCTTTTTCATCCCTTTCCCAATACACAGGGTTATGTGGTTTTTTCTCGGCCGTGATGAAATAATAATAATAATAATAATAATAATAATAACTCTTGTCATTTAATGAAGATCCTATAGTGTTCAAGTTTCAATGAGATCACTGGACGAAGGCCCCTCCCCTTGGCTAAGAAGGAAATGGAGGCGTACGCAGCCCTTGGCTAAGGATTTAATGGAGCCTTTCTGGGTAACTGAGGGAGTGTTTGGTCGTTAAAGGCCTGGGCGTTGCTCTGCGCGGTCATGCCACTTACTGGATCCAGGGTGGGAGTGTGTCCAGAAGGGGAGGCAGCTGGCTAAACGGTTTCCTCATCCATACATGGCTCAGGTCGTTCTATCTCTGAGTCTTATGTTTGCCTTTAGCCGCAGTTTGGCGTGTGGGGCTCTCAGAACTTGTCAGCCAGGCCACACCTGCAGAGGGAGGGCTGGAGGCCGGCCAGAGGGGCGTCTGCCAGGACTACCCAAGGCTGCCACGAGGACCAAGCCCACCCATTGTCACTGTGTCGGGTCGGGTCAGGGTGCCTTGGGCCTTCCTCATTATCCTGGCTGTTGGGGGAAGGCCCCTCCTGGCGGTGTGTGGTGGGGGTCAGGTGGGGGGGTTTGCACCAGGTATGGCAGGAGGCAGGAGGCTGAGGCTGAGAGGGTGTGAGGTGATTGGAGCCTGATGCCTGGGTTTGAGCCCAGCTCCACCCAGTGATTTAACCTCTCTGAGCCTCAGCTTCCTTATCCGGACAAAGAAGCTCACAATACCTTCCTCCTAGGGCTGTCAGGAGGGTTAGATGCGTTAAGACTCACCACATTTTAGGATGGGTACATGGTATGTAAAACAATCTGGAAGAATATTAGCTGCTTATAATAATAACAATAATTGTTATTATTATTATGATTATATTACAAGGGAGAAGCTCAAACTCAATGAGCCCCCTCAGTGAGGGGAACTTTGGGTAAAGAATTTGACTTCTGAAGTGCTGCCTCAGAAAAGCTCTCTAGCACACACCTTGACGCGTCACCATTCTTGTTGTAAAGCTGTTCAATTACTCCAACCCATCAGGAGAGAAGGTCTCATCCTGTTCAGGAAGGCAGAGGTGTGTAGTGGTTTCCAGCACAGACTCTGGGGCCAGACTGCCTAAGTTTGAATCCAAGCTCTGTGCTTCTGGAACATTCCTTAACCCCTCTGTGCCCTGGTTTCCTCACTTGTGACATGGGCTGAAGACAATGAGTCCCTGAGAGATTTAATGAGATAATAAGTGCCGGGTAAGCCCTGATGACAGCCTGGCAGTGGTGGTGTGGGGAGACCAGAGGCCAGGGCAGTAGGAAGGTGCTCCTGAGGGTTTGTGCCCAGGTGCTCCAGTGTGGCCAAGAAGCGTGTGTGTGTGTGTGTGTGTGTGTGTGTGTGTGTGTGTGTGTGTGTGTGTGTTGAGCCTTGTGCCCCAGCCCAGCCTCTCAGACCATCCTGGACCTACCTAACCCCCACCCCAGGCTGCGAGAAGAGGGTCGGGGTGAGAAGCCCTGTCTTGGACCTCATTTTCCTGCCTCTGCTGGGGTGGGAGGAGCTGGGTCTCCTAGGCCCAGGCTGAGCTGGCTAAATTTAGGTGCTGGGTTTTAGAAGAAACAATGGTAATTAAGGGGTGTTATGTCCCTTTCCAGCTGCCTCTCCTGTCTTCTGAGCAGTCACACACAACTCAGGCAGGAGGGAGGAGGCGTGGATGACACAGAGGAGGAGTAGATGGACAGTTGGGGATGGAGGAGGTGGGGGGATCCACAGCCTTCACCCCAGACTTGAGGACTCAAGGAGCAGCACTGCCTGGGTCTGGGTACGATCTCACTGTTGCCCTGGGACCCCTAAGTTGGGGATCACAGGGAGGCGATTTTTAAGCCAAACACCCCAGGCATCCTCCCATTAACACCATCCATAAATAGCAAGTCCTGCCCTGAAAGCCATGACCCCCTTGTCATTGGAAGTGCTCTGCCCAGGGGGAAACCTGCATAATTGCAATAGGATTGATACATATGCGCTTAGCAAGTCCTCCCAGCACTTCCGTAAGGAGGACATTCTCAATCCCAGCTCACAGAAGAGGGAATGGAGAAGTTAGCTGCTCTGGTTTACAGCGCTGAGGCCGGGAGAGCCTGCTTGTGAACCGGGCAGGCTGGCTCCAGAGCCCGCGTTCTTAGCCACGGGCAGATACAGCTGACTCTGGACCACAGTGGCGTTCAGTTATCACTCTGTGACCAGAGAAGGATCATCAAGAAGGCTTTGCTAAGAGGTGAGGAGGGAAGGCATTCCAGGTGGTAGGAACTAAAAGGTTCAGTCAGCCCACCCCAAAGTACACCGGTGTAGAAGCAAGCATGAAGCTTCTGTCTTCGGGTGATAATGATTGCTGCTATATCCTTTAAGCATGAAAACCAGACCTGGATTTCCCAAATAAAAAGTGGGCAGACGGTTTGAATAGACATTTCTCCAGAGAAGATATCCCAATGGCCAATAAGCATGTGAAAAGATACTCAACATCATTAGTCATCATGGAAAAGCAAATCAAAATGATGAGATACCCCTTCACACCCACTAGGATCGCTAGCATCAAAAAGACAGACCATCACAAGTGCTGCCAAGGATGTGAAGAAATCGGAACACTTGTGCATTGTTGGGGGGTTTGCAAAATGGTGCAGCTGCTTTTCCTGGCAATTTCTCAAAAAGTGAAACAAGGAGTTACCGTATGGTCCAGCAATTCCATTCCAAGGTATATACCCAAGAGAATTGAAAACATATATCCACAGAGCACTGTACACTAATGTTCATAGCTGCACTATTCATAAGAGCCCCAAAGTAAAAACAACCCAAATGTCCATCAGTTGATGAATGGATGACCAAGATGTGGTCTAGCCACACAGTGGAATATTATTCAGCCTTAAAAAAGGATGAAAGAGGGGCGACCCGGTGGCTCAGGCAGTTAGAGCTCCACACTCCTAACTCCGAAGGCTGCCAGTTCGATTCCCACATGGGCCAGTGGGCTCTCAACCACAAGGTTGCCAGTTCAATTCCTCGAGTCCCGCAAGGGATGGTGGGCAGTGCCCCCTGCAACTAAGATTGAACACGGCACCTTGAGCTGAGCTGCCACTGAGCTCCTGGATGGCTCAATTGGTTGGAGTGCGTCCTCTCAACCACAAGGTTGCTGGTTAGACTCCCACAAGGGATGGTGGGCTGTGCCCCCTGCAACTAGAAAACGGCAACTAGACCTGGAGCTGAGCTGCGCCCCCCACAACTAAGACTGAAAGGACAACAACTTGAAGCTGAACAGCACCCTCCACAACTAAGATTGAAAGGACAACAACTTGACTTGGAAACAAGTCCTGAAAGTACACACTGTTCCCCAATAAAGTCCTGTTCCCCTTTCTCAATAAAATCTTAAAAAAAAAAAAAAAAGGATGAAAGGATGACATAGCATCCCACATACTACAACATGCATGAAGCTTGGAGACATTATGCTCAGTGAGAGAGCCAGACACAAAAGGCCACATATTGTATGATTCCATTTATATGAAGTATCCAGAATAGGCAAATTCATAGAAACAGAAAGTAAATTAGTGATTTCTAGGTGCTGGGGGCACAGGATGGTGGGAAGTAACAGCTAATGGGTGCAGGGTTTCTCTGGGGGATGATGTAAGTGTTCTGGAATTAGTGATGGAAGATGTGCTTTGTAAATATATTAAACACCCCTGAATTCTATGCCTTAAAAGGGTAAACTTTATGGTATATGAATTATATATCAGTAAAGCTGATGTGCCTCTAATATTTGCAAGAGCACAAATGGAGACCCACATACCATGTGCCTAAATGTTTAAAAATCAAGCAAACAAGCTGTTAAATAAAATATGTTCCTTTCTCTTACCTTGACAAATACCCCTCCATAATGGCAAAATTGAAAAGTGTGTATAAAGCTATGGTTTTTATATGCTTGGGTACTGGCATGTTTGGATGTTCTGTTGATGGACCGGCTGTGTTTGGACAAGCAAGTGATAAAGACTTACATAATTCATAAATTATTATAGTTTTATTCCATAAAAATGTCCGTGCCTTCATTTCACCAAAGATACTAATTTGTGTTCTAGTAACAGGAGTAATCTAAAAAGACTAAAGAAATAAAATATAGTTTTCATCAAAAAGATAAATTATAGTACATTTTAAATTTTAAAAATATTTTTCAAACAGGTAGTTTTCTAAAATGTTCAAAATTATTTACTGACATGAAGAGGCATTATGATTATAAAATAATTATAATTATACAATTATAAAATTATAATTAATATAACATTTAAAATCAAACCTGAATTTTATTAATTTTTAATTAAATGTTATAAACATTTTTTGAAACAATGAACACTAGTTTCAATTGTAATGTTCAAGGGCCATCTAGTTAGTAATGCAAAGTACTCCAGACACATTTTATCTAAATTTATATATACAAATTTAACAGTGATATGAATTGTTTAAACGTTTCATGGGCATCATTGTGGATATTGCATTAATTCACAAGAACCACTGGAACCAAGAGGTAATACAGGAAGAAAACCAAGAAAATGGTCCCTCGACCCCTAATCTGAGGGTGGGACAGAGGGACATCGCACACCTTCCCTGAATCACTCTTTCTAGTGGGTTACTTCTTATAAATGTGTCCATGTGCTGCTTGGTACCCATTTCAACAGCTTTTTTTGTTTTTCGGCTATGGGCTCAGATTCAGAACATTTAAGCCGGGAGAGATGTGAGAGATGCTCCAAGTCTAGCTCCATGCCTGTTCCTTTCTGGCCTGAACATTCTGAGTCTAGGCGGCCATTGCCCTCCCCTCCCCACCCTTACACCTCAGTGTAACACTACTTACCCCTAGGGACCAGCCCCCGCTTACTCCCAGCCTCCTCTCTCTCCTCTGCCCCTCATTCTCCTGCCCCCTGGAACATGCTTTTCCCTCACCTTTAGCTCTTACCTTTCCCAGCTTTCCTCCTCAGGGATGGGTGCCCCTCCCTTGGGCTCCCGTGTCTCTCTGGGCTTCCCTCAAGGACAAGCTCATGGAAGGCAGGGACCTGCTGCTTCACTCACAGCTCCATCTCAGAACAAGGCCTTGGCCAAGCCGACTGGAGCAGGGGTTGGGCCCCACTTCCTCCACAGCCTTTTCCTCTATGGTGATATCTCTGAATGACAAGTGGGGTCTTCCCAGAGGAGTCTGGGGAGCAGCTGGAGCCAGGTGGGCTGCACTTCGTGGTGCTCCCCTTCATGATCCAGAGAGCTGAGGCCAGAGGACCTGGTCCACAGGAAGCCTCTGAGTCCCTCCCTCCCAGATCTCCTCTTTCAGCCTCCCCGGACTTCTAACCCTCAGCTCCCCAAGCTCAGCACAGTTACACATGACAGTTGAGATTCAGGGACCCCGGGTCCAACCTGCCCAGCAAGGCCACTCTCCCTCCCCTTACTGTTCTTTGGCCAAAAACAAAATGTTCAAGCTGGTTCCTTGACCTTAGGGTGTGAGGTGAGGGGAACAGAAAGTAGGCACTGGAGTACACACACTTGGGTCAAACACCAGCCTCACCACCTACCAGTTTTCCTCATCTGTGAAATGGGAACAATTAGGGCTTTACTTCATAGTGTTGCTATGAGGATTAAGTGAGATAATGCTTCTTATAGAGGGTATAGCAAGTCCTCAATAAATGGGGTAATAATAATATGACATTATTACTATTATTATCACGAACTTGTATAAACTTGATCCTTATTATTCAGTCAGTCAGTCAACAGGTATGTAGTAGTGTCACTGAGCACAGGCTCCAAATACCCTAACGTAGCCTAGAGCAATGGAGACATCACAGACAGATTCTAATCTGCATCACTGAGGAACCCATTTGGTCACAAGTCAAAGAAAACCTGAAAACTGTGGCTTAAACATTTCAGGGCTTCTTCTCACATAACAAGGAATCTAGGCTTAAGCTGTCCAGAGCTGGTGCACTTGTTCATGATGTCTTCTACCATCATTAGATGTTGGGTTTCAACCTTATGGTGCCACAACAGCTGCCACACCTCCAGGCATCATGCTTAGGTTCCTGGCAAGAAAAACAAAAGTTGGATTCAAAAGGGCAGCCCAATCTGCCCCTTATTTAAACATATTATTTAAAAATCTCCTGAAACCTCACACAGTGATAAACCTCACTTCTGTGTATGCTTCACTGGTCATCCATAGACTCAGCGGAAGCTGGGAAATAGGGAGCATAATTAGTTCAGGCTAGGCCTGATACCTCCATGTGGATGGCAGACAATGTGATCCATACAAAACTGGAGTGTGGTTAGCAGGGAGGGATGGGTATTAGGTAGACAATCAGCAGTGTTTGCCAAAATCACCCCACGGAGGGGCTTAGAGTTCATCCTTTCTCGTTCGTATATCAGGGCATCAGGGTTTAGAGAGAGGAAGTGGCTTGCAAAGCAGGGGAGGACTGGAACCCAGGCCTTCTAAAGCCACAGGCAGAACTCTTTCTAACACCGCCCCCAAATGATATGAGTTCTTGATTGACAAGTCTGCTTTAGCGGACTCAGGAGCTGGGGACACCCAAGGCTCCAGCACCCAGAATCCTTCAGGAGGAAGGGAGACATTGGCCATATTGGGAGGCGAAGGGCCTTCACTACTGTCACGAACCCCCCGGGACAGAACCAGCTCCTCAGAGTGGCTAGCTGGCAGGCAGCACATTACCCTTGTCTCCCGTTCTCTTCTGCGCGAGACAGCCGTATAATCTGCCTGTCAGCTGCAGAGAGGGGCAGCCCCTCTCTTCCACCCCCTGCTGAAGCTGATGCTTGAAAGACAGGGTGGCAAGGCAGCCAGTGAGGGAGGGGGTTATGGGCACCAGCTGGTAGGCAGATGGACAAGTGAGAAAAGCAGTGGGACCAGGGGCAGAGCAAAGATGCCAGGTGCCACAGCACTGTCAGAATGGGTAAACTGAGGCAAGACTGAGGCTAGGCCCCTTCCCATGGATAGAGGGAGCTAATAGGTAGGACTTCTCTTGTTGATGGTTCCCTGGGCGAGATCTCTGGGACACCTAACCCAGGTAGAAGGCAGAGGGCAGGGGATGACTTAAGTTGGATCTTGAAGGAGGGGAAGGGATCTTGGAAGCCAAACAGGGAGGGAAAGGCATCCGAGGGAGGGGAACAGCACGAGCAAAGGCATAAGGACCTGCCAGCACGTCAGGGTCAATTCTGCTGTGACTTCCCGTGAGGGGCAGTGAGAGGCATGGGGTAAGAGCCGCTTAGGCAGTGCCTGCTGTGAGCAGGTCTTTTCACTCTTTATTTCATGAATCCCTCCAGCAATCAGAGTCCTCGTCCCATCCCCACTTTACAGGTGAAGGGGCGGAGGCTCCCAAGTCACACCGTGGCTTCCTGCAGCTGGAAGGGTGGGTGAGGAGCCAGTAGTGGAGCCTGGGTTTGGAAAACGGGGAAGCGTTGATGGTCTGAGCAAGAGGAGGGCAATATGGTCCTATCTGTGTTGAAAAGGATCCTTAGTTCTCTTCCTAAAGGGTCCCCCCACACACTCATACCCTTTATTTTCGTGTCTCCTGCTTTCATAGGGGCATGGAGTGGCGGTTAAGTGTGTGGGATCCAGTGGCACACCGCCTGCGTTCAGATCCTGCCCCTCTCACATACCAGCTGTGTGACCAAGGGCAAATTAGTCAACCTTTCTGTCCCTCGGTTTCCCAATGGACTTATCACAAGAGCACCTACTTCACAGTTTCGGTGTGGAGATTGAAAGACTTACATAAAAGGTTTTGTAACATAGCCAGAAAGGTAGCGAATACTCAGCTACTATGACCAGAGCACCATGTCTTGCGATGATATAAGTTTTTGTTCATTTGCTTCATGGGTCTTGTCTCCCCTGGCTACACGGTGGCCCCTGAAGCCTAGGACCGTGTCACTCGTTGTATTCATTTCCCAGGGCTGCCTTAACAACGTACCACACACTGGGCGCCTTCCAACAACAGAAACATGTTGTCTCACAGTTCTGGAGGCCAGAAGTCTAAAATCAAGGTGTCAGCAGAGCGCTACTCCCTCTGAAACGTGTAGGGGAGGATCCCCGCCCTTTCCTCCTTCTGAGCTTCTGGTGGTGGCCGGCTGTCCTTGCTGTTCCTGGACTCGTAGCTGCATCTCCATCCTTGCCTCTGTTGTCACATGGTGCTGTCGGCTCGTCTCTGTGTCTTTACATGGCCGTCTTCCCTCTTTGTATAAGGACACCAGTCATATTGGATTAGGGCCACCCTACTTTAGCGTGACATCGTCTTAACTTGATTACATCGGTTATGACCCTATTTCCAAATAAGGTCATATTCTGAAGTCCTGGGGATTTGACTTCCACATATCCCCTGGGTGGACAAGTTGAACCCCAAACACTCATCAAAGCATCCCCACCACCTGGTCCAAGAGAAACCTGTAGGATGGACAATAAAAATGAATAAATGAGGTCTTACGATTATGAGCCTCTAAGGGCAGGACTCGTGTCCCTGTCTGTGTTGCAGCGACCCAGGGCAAAGCCTGCTCCCCAGAAGGGCCTATAGGTGGGTTTTAATTTAGATGCATCTTGGGGAATTTGCCAGCCAGTTGGCTGACCAAACTATCCATGACGAGAGTCCTCTGGGACCAGAGCAGGTAGGGGTGGAGTTGGGCAGGGTTTGCGCCCCTCAGAGGGCCAGGCCTGACTGCTGAGCCCAAACAGGCTGACAGTATGCTCAGCGTTGCCGCCACTCGGCACAGATGGGGCAATCCTCAGAGAGACATCACAGGCAGCCAGGGGTGACTGATGTGTCAGTGTCACTGCTAATCTGGGGACCCAGGCTGCCTATGTGTCAGGCAGTGACTCGCAGTGGGGAGCAAAGGAGATCCTGGCTGTGGGGGCCTGATGCTGAGTCAGGGGACAGTGAGTTCCCCCTGCCTGGGTGAAGAGGGGAGGACAAACTGGTCTCTGCAGTCCCATGTCCTAGGTCCCCAGCCCAGATCCCCCTGGAGCCCTGGCCCCTGCCCCTTCCTGCTGTTTTCTACAAGGCTCCAGCATTGATGGCCAGCCTGGCTGAGCTAGGAGGCCTTGGAGGCAAGAAGGACCGAGGCAGCAGCTGTAAAGGTCAACAGCCCTTGGGACCAGGAACATCCATGATGCAAATGTGGAATTTACACTCCCAGTGCCCGCTGGCCAGCCAGCCTGCCTGCCTGTCTGTATGCTAGCCGGCAGCCTGGGCACTGTGGGCACAGCATATGTCCTGGGCCCTGCCCGGAACTGGGTGGCTCTGGGACCCCCGACTCTGCAGGCACCTCCCTAAGGAGGGTCCTGCGTGTGTGTGGGGGGGACCTCAGCAGGGGCTGGGCAGCACTCCTCTGGCAGGCTCAGCAAGGCCCCTCCCCAGCTTGTCCTGGTGGAACCAGGCCTTCAGACTAGGATTTCCGCCATCAGCTCTCCTGGCTCCATGGCTGAGAGATCCCAGGGGCCAGCCATGGGAAGAAGAAATGGACACCAAGCTGCCCTCTTTTTTGTTTATCTGGTTTCCTCCAGATGCTTTCCAGGGCCAAGTCCATCAATGATGCTTTACTGGTCACCCCAGGCCGAATCTTGGAGCCCTGCTGGGGGCCAGGGACTCTGCTTTCGTCCTCCTAACAACCCTGCCATTATCACCCGGCTGTCCCAGGAGAGGACACGGAGGTTCGGAGAAGAAAGTCACCTGACAAGATCACACACCCATAGAATGCTGGAGCCGGGACTCAAACCCGTGTCTCTGTCATCACCTGCATTGCAGGGAGGAGTGTAATCTTCATGCAGCCCCCACTCTTCCTGGCCACCTTCCCTCAAATTGCTTAGCCCAACAGCCCTGGACATATGCCGTCCACACCGTGTGTGTGTGTGTGTGTGTGTGTCCCATTCAGCTGTGCAGTATGAGGTACTGTGCAATGAGCACTGGGCCAGGAATCCAGGACCGGATCTTCGCCTGGCTTGCTGAGTGATCTTGAGACCTTCATCTAGCCTCTCAGAGCCTCAGACTTGTCAGTGACCCCCAGGGCATTGGGCAGGGATCTTTCTCGGTCAGCCCCCTGCCCACTCTCTCTGTCTGGAAACCCCAGGGCTGAGTTGACTGCCTCTCTTTGCTCTTCCAGCTCCCACCTGCCCCCAGAAACCAGTGCAGAACTTGACCCCTTGTGGGTGCTTGATACAGTTCCTCCTTGCCCAAGTGACAAAACTGCCATTCTAAGTCCCTGGGACACCGTCCACTGCCTCCTCAGAGGCTTCTAGAGTTCAATCTTCATTTGCAAACTCTGTCTCTGTCTCTGTCTCTCTGTCTCTCTGTCTCTGTCTCTCTCTCTCTCTCTCTCTCTCTCTCTCTCTCTCTCTCTCTCTCTCTCACACACACACACACACACACACACACACACACGCCCTGCCTGGGGAGCCCTTCCCCACTGTCCATCATGTCACATCATGTCACACTCGGCTACTGGACCATCAGAGTCTTTAATCCTATTGACATTTAGTTAACGAGTTTCTGCCGATGTTGACAGAACCTCCTGCCCCACCCATTACTGGACAGGCCTGGATCAGAGTTCAGAGTTGTTGAGCCATTTGGGGCCTAGGGGGAGGGGAGCAGGAGAAAAGGCCTTAGTAGGGAAGGCCTCGCAGCCTCCTGGTGGATGGTACAAAGGGGAACAGTACCTCCTGGCCCCTGGAGTCTCTCAGCCTGCTTTGGGATAGTGACCAGCCCTGGAAGAGCTGGCAGATGTGGGAGGTTTGCAGGAGGCCATGGGCTCAGTGAGGCCCAGTAATGGCAGAGGGATAGGCCCAGGGGCACGCAGTGATGTGCACACCTCCTCGACTCAGTGCCCTCCTTCCCCTACCTCTGGGCTCGCCAGGGGTGAATCCAGACACACTCACCAGCTGGTTGTTGGTCGTGACAGAGAGAGCTGGGGGCACAGACTCAGAGGGCCGCTGGGGCTCTGGGTTCCCTGGGGAGGGCAGGGGCAGCGCTCCGGAAAGGGAGAGGCCTGGGGGAGCAGCCTGCGGAAGTTGCTGCCAGGAAACGAACCCCTGTGAGTGCCAAGGGAGTTGGTGTTGACTCTGCTGTTGGAGGATGTCAACCTGCAGAGCATAGGACCAGTGGAGCCCACCTCCCACGGAGCCTTCGCCCTGGGAGGGCAGATGTGGGGCTCACTGCATCCTTTTGAGGGAGTCCCACCCCCAGGCAGGGCTGTGGGGGACCAAGTCTTCACCCATCACCCACTTCTGGGAGCAATATTCCTGGATGGGCAAAGAGCCCGGTGGGGTTGGGTTGGGCAGGGACGGGGTGGTCCCAGGCCTGGGGATGTTTAGCAGCACTTCACAGCCGAGCAGCTGAGAATGAAGAAGGAACGCGGGCACCAGGCAGACAATCCGGATTCAAATCTCCGCTCTGCCTCCTCAAAGTTGTGGGACCTTAAGAAAGTACCTAACCCCTCCGGACCTCAGTTTTCTCTTGTATAAAGTGCGACAACTACTATCTGCTTCTAGTGGTTCTTTGTGAGAAATGAGCATAATGTCACTTGTAACATAGGCCTTCCTGCTCAGTAAATAGCCAACAATATAATTGCTGTTTTAAAATTTCTAATCACACTGACATACCATCATTCAAATATCAGATTGGCAAAGCACACAGAGTTTGATAAAACACTATGCTGGCAAAACTGTGGCAGAACAGACACATGCAGACATGGCTGGTGGGGAGGGCAATTTGACCCTCTCCATCCCTTCACAGTTGCACGTAGACGCGTCCAACCCAGCCATTCCACTCATGGGAATTTTCCTGTAGGGTCACTAGCACGCATTTGAAGTGGCATACATACAAGATTATTTATTGCAACATTTAATGTAATTGCCAAAGACTCGAAACAAACTAAATGTCCTTCAGTAGGGAATCGGTTAAATGATTTGTGGTCCCTCCATACGATGAAATAATCTGCAACCATAAAATAAGAATGAGGAACTGTTTCTCAGTTGACATAGAAAAATAACCAAGATATATTTTTAAGGGAAGAAAGCCAGGTGCACAGCAGGATGTGTATATATTTTAAAAGGCTAACAAATGAGAGCTTATGTGAAGGTGATGACTTGTCCATAGAGCGTCTCTGGAAGAACACAAGAGCTGGCAACAATGCCCCTCTCTGGAGAGGGGTCCTGGGTGGCCGGGGCAGAGCAGAGAAACGACTTTCACTCTACATCCTTTTCGAATTTTGAATCATGTGAATTCATGGCCCATTCAAAATATAAATGTAAATTACTTTTTAATTTTATTTTTGTAAATTATTTTTTAAATATCCATTTTTTTATTAGATCCTCCTGGCCGAGATTGAACTTCAGATGTGCTTTAGCTCTGTGTTTCTGGGGGTGCGAATGCTGACTGGGGAGCCTCAGAAGCTGGGCTCAGGGGTCTGGGCAGTGAGGAGGGACCCCCACACCGAGAGCTAGGTGGGCCAGGCCTAGAACCTCAAACCCACCCCAGAGGTGGGAAAAGGTTGGCACTGAGGAGCTGCATTGGCACCTGCCCAACCATGGCCCCCAAGCCGGTGTGAAGCCCTTGAGAACAGTTTCTGCCCACATACGACTGATTCTGGCTCGCAGCAGACATGCTAAGGTGCGGCGGGTGGGTGTGAATGGATGTGGAGGGTCCTTGGGTTGAGGTCACCACTGCCCCTTGTGGGAGGAAGGTTTGGACATTCTACATCCTCTCAACAGTCATTGTCAAATGCCCACCCCTTTCTCCAGGAATTCGGACCTTCTGGCACCCAACGTGTTCAGAGTCCCACCAGGGGAAGGTTCTTCCCACTCACCGAGCACTTGCTGTGTACCTGTGTCAGGCGATTTCCCTCACGATGGAACAGACCTGGAGTAGCCAGGACTGCCGTTTCACCTGTCCACACTCCCTGGGGGGTGAGCCAAGCTAGTACCTGCCCCCTGGCAAGTGGGTAGCTGGGGCTGGCCCTGTCTTCAGCCTCCCTGGCCGGACCCCCTGCCCACTCCCAGGGTCTAGTCAGCCCTGATGCCAGAGTGCCTATAGCCCCTGGGTGTGGCAGCATCACAGGCACCCATGTGGGGTGGGCCATACGAGCTCTGCTGCCAGGAGACGGTCTCCCTGGATCCTGACTCTGAGGCAGCAGAGCTGTGGAGGAGGGAGGATGTCACCCACCCCCTCCCAGAAGCAGCGGATGGTTGGTGCTGGGTTCCCGGAGATGGGGGAGGGCCCTCCACCAGGATGGGTCACTGGGGCTGCCTGGTGTGCAAAAAACGTCTCCCGGTCATTGTTAGTCATGGGACCGAGGGTAGGTGGCTCCCTAGGGACAAAGGCCTCTGATGACAGCTTTTCCTGTGTAGCCAACACCAGAGGGCCTTCGCTGGGCTTCATAAATGGAGGAAGGGTCTGCCTACAGCTGTCAGAACAGGTGATAAGCCAGGACCCTCACATACACCATCACTAAACCTCGTGAGAAGCTGGGGTACATATTCCCATTTTGCAGAAACTAAGGTTCAGAGAGATGATGACTTGCTCTGAAGTCACACACCTGCCCCCAAAGTCCCTGGTCTCTTTTCTGTCTCCCACCCACCACCTCTTCCCCCCATAGGTGCTTGTATGTCCTGGGTGTACTCACAGGCCAGGTGGCAATGGAACCGGGTAAAGCCTACAGGAATGAGCCCTCCAGGAAGAGGGTGCAGCTCACACAAAAGCATAGAGGTGGGACCACTCAGACCGTGGACAGGAAGTGTGAGACGCGAGCCCAGCGTGGGGGACAATCACGGGGAATGGAGGGGGGCCAAGAGGCTGGTCAGGAGGGATGGGGTCCAAACGCCAGGATAGAAACCTATCCGGTGAGCATTGGGGCAACACGGGGTTTCTGACTGGGGACAGGCATGATGAGAAGTGTCTTTCCAGAAGGTGATTCCCAGAGTAGATGAGCAGGGCCGCAGTGGGGAATCAACGCAGGCAGCGAGGCCCTGAGACGGGTGCAGTGAGAAGCAGAACGGGGTAATGACGGGAGGCTTCTGGAGTAAGGACGCTTAGCCTGCAGTGCAGCTGTACTGCTTACCAGCAGCGTGACCTTGGGCCAGTTGTGTGGCCCTTCTGGGCCTAAGTCATCTCATCTATAAAAGGAGGAGGATGATAATACATCTCCTAGGGCTGTTGTGAAACAAAGTGAAGTAAGACACGTTCAGCACTGAGAGCAGAGCCTGTTGAACATGCTAAACACTGCGTCTTAGCTACCTGCTCTATCTGGTTATTACTGGCTTCCTGACACTCAGCCTCGTGCTATGTGACATGTCGGTTCTGTGTTCCTGTTCTTGGAGGGGAAGCAAACGGGAAGACATGAAGCCCAGTGGGAAAGGAGGAGTTGTCCTCACTGCAGACTTAGGGATCCCTCGCCCAGATCGAGGTGGCCCCAGTGTTTTCAGGCCCCTGGTAGGTGACCAGACAGGCCAGGATTGACCCTGATGGCTGGGTCCCTGCCACACCCTGTCTTTGCCCCATTTCCATGTGGACGGGGGACTTCATATCATTTTCCCTGAGCAAGAATCACTGTGTCCACTTATCAAGGCTCCAAGTCAGGCTCCAGTGTCCCCCTGCTGAGCCCAGGAAGAGGGGGAGGGGTGACGTCTGGGCAGTGGGCCGGCGGGCACACCCAGGTTTGCAAAGGCCACAGGAGCGGGCTCAGAGTCATGGTTGGTGGAAGGTCAGGGGCAAGGTGGGCCTGGTGTAACAGCAGTAGCAGTCGTGTGTGTGTGTGTGTGTGTGTGTGTGTGTGTGTGTGTGTGTGTGTGTGTGTGAGTGTATGTGTGTGTGTGTGTGTGTGTGTGTGTGAGAGAGAGAGAGAGAGAGACAGAGAGAAAGACAGAGAGAGAGAGAGAGACAGAGAGAGAGAGATAAGCCCTTCGCAGGCGGTTGCTTGGGTGAGCAGACACGCTCCGAGTCATTTGGCTGTAATAACTCTAATCTGCTCATTACCACTCCTGGACTGATGGGTGACTCAGGCCCGAGCTGCCCAGGGTCCCTGCCTTCCTAACCCCCATTCCACCCTCCTCCCGCTCACATCTGTGCAACAGCTGGGCTCTGGGACAGTCAGTTCTCAGCAGACCTGGCACCATCTGCTTCCCTTGGAGAGTCAGGCTCTGCAGAGGGTGCATCCAGGGTGGTTAGACCCCCAGGAAGGGCAGGTGGAACTAAGGTACACCTGGCCTGATGTTAGGATGATCTGAGACTCACTCCGCTCCCCACAAATGGGGCAGAGGTGCAGGCTGGGGACTCGGAAGGCCTGGGGTCTCTGCCTGGCCCCTGGTAGATGTTCAATGATTTGTTTCCCTGACACTTGAGCGTTGGTGTCTCCATCTGCACGAGGAAATGGCTGTCTGGCTCCCTCTCTGCTCCCCCAGCCAACCAGACCTAGTGCAGGACCGTGTTTTTCCAACATGAGGCCTGGGGCCTGTGTGTGTTGGGGTCCATTAGAGGACAATTGAACTGCTGACTTCTTTGGGGTATAGATCGGGTGCAGTGGAGAGGGATGAGGGGTAGAGGCACTGCCTCCCAGCACCTTTTAGTTCCACCCAACCCCAAGCTGTCCACCAATTTTGGGGTCCTCATCCCCTGTCTCCTACCCCTGCCTGGATCAGAGGACATTATTGGGCACCCACCATGCACACTTTGAAAGCTTTATGCCAGGTGGTCTCCCAGGTGAGTGGTTCTCCTCCTCCCCAGTCCACAGATGAGGGGCCTGAAGCACAAAGGGTGACATACAGTCGCCTGGCTAGCAAGTGTTAGCACTGCGGCAGAACCAGCCTGAAGCCATCGCACAGAGCTACGGACCCACACGTGGCTCCCGTGCAGGCTCTGGGATTGGGGGCTCCTTCTAAAGAGGGAACTCTTTGGGGCTAGAAAACCTGGCTGTCTCATACAACTTTATACCTACCTGGCATGGAGTGGGTGCTCAGCAATCGTGTGGTGCATGAAGGAATCATCAGGCAAACTACTTAAAGCAGACCGTCTCTGGCCGAAGAAAAGATGGGGGTCCCTTTGGAAAATTGCTAATGTGCTTCTCTCCCTGCCTCTCATTTTCAGAGAGTAAAACTGAAGCCGACAGAGGGAAGGAACTGACCAGGATCACCCATCAAGTTAGTGGCAGTCAAGACCAGAATCCACAGGGCAGGACTTCCCCGGGGGAGCGGGGTGGGGACATCAGGAGCTGGACCAGGGGCTCTCCCCCCACCCATAGGGGAGGGCCACACCCTGCTGGAGATGCAGCCTGGGCACGCTCTCTGAGCGCCTCCATTCACGGGTGTATCACGTATTGGGCTCCTGACACCACGCCCTGCCTGATGCTCTCGATGACTCGCTCGAGGGATAGCCCATGTGTGTGTAGCTCAGGGCCACCTCATTCCCCACTGTTGACACACCTGACTCTCTTATTCCATCGGCAAACATTGGGCCTGGAGAGACACTCTAATTGGCTGGCAGTGTCCTCCTCCTGGCTCCCCTCCTTGCCTAAACAGACAGCCCTGTTTGTCCTGTCTGCCAGCCACCAGGACCTCACTGTCCCTGTCCTGTTGACAACTCGCCCTCCTCTCGCTCCCACAGAATACCTGTCAGCTAGAGACGCCCCTGGAAAACTTTTAGGACAACCCCCAACCACCTACCCAAGCAACAGTACCTTTACTTTTACAGATGAAATACCCGTAGAGGGGAAGGAATGGCCAAGGTCATAGAGCAGGAGGGCGAAGCAGTCCAACCACTTGCTGCTTGAGCTGGGCCTCTGTGTCTCTGCATGTGCTGTCCCTTTTGCCAGGAAAGCCCTTCCTCAGTGAAGCCTCAGCCCACTGAATGACAGCCTCATCTGCACCCCCACACCTCCCACGGCTGCCTCCTTTAGAGCTTGTAATACCCACTACCTTTTTCATCTCTGTGAACTCCTGAAGGTCAAGACCGGGGCTGATTCATCTCAGGCCCCCGGCTCCCAGGCCAGGGTGCCCAGAGTGAGGCCCTGATATAGGGTTGGCCAGAACGGATCTGAGTCCTGACCCAGCCTGGCCCTTCCTTGGCCCCTCAAATCCCTGTGCCAGCTCCCCTGGGCCAGAGCTACTCTGGGAAGCCTTTTGCCCACCCCACCCCCATACTTGTTCTAAGATCCCAGGGGGCTTTTAAGACCATGGTCTCCCTTACTTCCCCATGCCTGGGCCCAGCCTGGGCAGAGCCTTCTCCAGGCGATGGTGGGTGAGTCAGGGGCAGACTGTAAACAACTCTTTGGAGCACTGGCTGTACCACCAAGGCCTGGCACAGGTCCAAGCCGTGCCGGGGGATCTAAAAGAAGACACGGCTGGCTCCCACGCACCCGCTATGGAAAGGAGAAGGAGGGCTAGATACAGGATTCCACATTTTCGTATCAACACGTGCACAGAGGTCTGCAATGCAGCCCCACATAGGATGGGCCAAAACAGAACCTGGGGGAACAGAGGGGGTGTTCATTGGTAAGGGACCTACAAAGGGGAGATGAGGTACCTACTGGGAGTTTAAAAGCCACCAAAATTTATTGAGCACCTACTATATGGCAGGCAGTGCTGTGGCGTTGGGAATAGCACAGTGAGCAAAACAAGGCCCTATATGCTTCGGAGAACAGGAAAAGCAGAGCAGGGTAAGTGGTGTGGGGGGTGGGACATTGCCTCATTCATCACTTGTAAGATATTATAGACGGATGGAATCTTGGAGAGTTTTCTAGCCACTTGACAGATGGGAAAACTGAGGCCCAGGAAGGCTGAGGATTTGCCTGAGATCTCACAGAGAGATAGAGGCAGACCCCAAGGCCTTACATGTGGGCTCACAGTCGAGGTTGACCTCAATGTGGCCCATGGGGGCCTCATCTCCATGGCCCTGGTGGGGAGCTGAATGAGGGCAGAACCCCTATCCTTTGCCCCTTGGGAGAGGCGTGCAGAGGCCCCAGGACATGCAGCAGCAGCAGCAGAGGCTCATGGGTAAAACCAGGCTCCTAAGTCACTCAGCGGTGGATTCAAATGGCCAGCCTCCTCCATCTTCCCATCTGTAAGGGGGCAGCTCTGTCCCCGTGCTCCTGAATGGCCTTTCCAGGACCAGAAATGATGCTTCTTTACTCCACAGGGAAGCAGCCAGCTGAGGCCCCCAGAACGGTCTGGAATCTGAAAACTCTTCCACCTACACCGCAGCCCAAGGCGTGGAGCTCTAGGAACACTGAGTGACTAGCTTGCCCAGCATCAACAGCCTCGCCGCTGCAGGGTCAGACTGCTGGCACTGACATTTGGAGGCTCATGCTCTGCTAAATGAGCATTAGACACTGATTACTTGCCACTGAAATCTGTGGCTGCCTCTTACATGCTGTTTGATAGCTTTTATTGTCACCTGCCTCTTGTGCTGCATCCCAGGGCCCCGGGGCAGCTTGTTTGTCCAGAGCCAGGAGGCTGCCGGGCGGGGTGGGGGGGTGGGGGGACGGGAGGGAGGCTGGAGGGTGCAGAGTCCTGGCTGGGAGCCATTGCCCAGCTGTGTTACCTTGATCATGATGCTTGCCTTTTCTGGTCTCACGTGGAAATAGCAATAACCTGACCCGACTTCCCTGTCCAGCAGCCCCTTCACCAGTCCACTCCTGGGTTCAGTCCCAGGCTTGGGACAAAGCAACCTATTCTTGTGTCACTAAGCACCTCCCCCCAACCCCTGACATGCACTATTTGTCATTCCAGGCCTGTCGAACCTCTTCCCAGAGCTTCTTAGGTTCCTTTCTCTAATGCGACCCCTCCTTTCTCTGAGCTCCCATCACACCTCGTCCAGGCTCACTTTGGACAGTGCCCTGGACCACTGTGTATATGGGTGCCCCATGGGGCTGGGTTGGGTCTTATTATCCATTGGACATCCAGGCCACCACAGGCCTGGGACATAGCTGATCTCTATAGACATCCATTTAGTTATTCAACAAACAGCTCTTGGGGCAAACTGTGTACCTGGTCCATACTGGGTAGTAGGATACAGACTTTAGAGGCTAATAAGACACAGCCTTACTCTCAAAGAGCTCCCCGTCTGATGAGCAGAAACACCACTACATGGCAGGTTATTAGTGCCCTGGTGGAGGGAGCCTAGACAGCAATGGGAGTGCACGTCAGGGCTAACTGACCCTGGGACAACCAGGAAAGGCTTCCTGGGGGAAGCAACCTCTAAACCATAACTGGAAGGATCAGTAGGGTTAGCCAGGTGGAGCAGAGTTCCAGGAAGAGGGAATAGCTCAAGCAGAGGAGTGGAGAGGAAGCACACAGTATATTCTGGGAACTCTCAGTAGTTGGGTTGGCCTCTTTGCTCCCCCCTTTTGCCACACCTCTAATAAAAGAAGAGATCATCCCCTCCCATTGCAGCTTCCCAGACCCCTATCCCTGCCTGAAAAGGCCAGATAAACCCAAGAGGCTGGCTACTTGCCCCATGGCCCCTGATCTACCAGACACTTCTCTGCTCTGAGCCTCAGTTGCCTCCTCTGTTAAATGGGGTGGAGCACTCAGGCCCAGGTGGTTAATATTATGAGAGACCTGGAGGAGAGGAGAGCAGGCCCAGGTCTTCCCCTGCCCAGTCACAGGATGCAGCCTGGATTAGGGCCTGGGTCTGAAGGGGTGGGATTTGGGGAGGCCCTGGATGCTAATGCCCACCAGTCAGAGCCCAGGCCAGGGACCCATCCCCCATCTCAGAAGTCTCTCTTCCTGGGCCTCCCTCCCAGCCAGCCACTTTGGATGGGGATAAAAAAAGAAAAGAAAGAAATGGTCCTCCCACCACCTGGCAGGCCTGCCCACGATGAGAGATGCTTTCTGCGGAGCGTGGTCTCCGTAGGGCCCCTGTTCCCACCCAGGCCTACCTGTCGTGATCTTCTGGCTGCCTGCTCCTCTTCCCAAGCCTTGGGCTAATCAGGGAGGCCATGGAGAAGACCGCCTTCACGGTGGGGCTGGGAACTCAGAGCCTAGGTGTGAGGCCAAGGAGGACACGAGTGAGGGGGAGGCCTAGGACCAGCTTGAGACAGGCCATTCTTCCCTTCCTGGTTTATAGGGAGACTGGGGTGTGGGGGTGAGGAGCTAGAGTGGAGTCTACAACCAGCAAACACGCTAAGCCTGGCTCAATTCTCGGCAAGGGGGGGCCCCCATGAAGGGCTCAGCATGCTATGGAATCAGATTGGCAGAGTCAGGGAAGACATAAGAAATGGTCTCATCCAATACATGTGAAACCTGAGGCCCAGAGTGGGGTCTGGGCTTCCCCTAAGGTAACACAGCAAGTTAGAGGAAACAGTCAGGACTGGAACTCGGGCCGTCTCAGTCTAGTCCCAGGGCTGGATCAGTGCTGGGGACGGGGAGCAGGATCACTTTGAGAACCGTGGCAAAGCCAGGCCAGACTGCTACAGGATCAGGGTCCAAACCTGACCACGGTGTCTGTTCCTCCCATTTGCTGCAAAGGTTTGTCCTAGGGTGGCTGGGTCCCTGTCCCACCTACCGGGGTACAGTGGGAGGGAGAAGAGAATTCCTGACTGGATCTTCCAGGAAGCCAGACTTCCAGGTCTTTTTACATTTCAGAATTGCAGAAATGCTGGCAAAAACCTTCTGGATCACCTATGGATAAGGGAACTGAGGCCCAAGGAAGGGAAGACCGTCCCAAAGTCCAGAGCCCAGCTAATCGGCCAGTGCACATTTTCCGACTCCAGGTCCTTCCTGGTATATCAGTGGTTAAGAGGCCAGGCTGTGGATGGAGACTGACAGACCTGGGTTCAAATCCCTGCTCTGCCACTCACTGGCTATGGCACCTCACTTCACTCCCTAGTCTCTCCGAGCCTCAGTTTCTTCATCTATAAACCGGGGATAGCAATACTGACCACATAGCATGTTACAAGGATGTAATGCAATTATGTGAGTCCCGCAGGGATAGGCCTTATTCACCACTCTATCCCTAACCATCCAGAACACTGCCTGACACACGGCAGGCCCCCAACAAAAGGGAGCAGTTATTGTCACTCTGCCAAGCTACTTCTGGCTTGACTTCACTAGTGGATGAAGAAAGCAGTAACTTCTTTAATTCCATAGTCCCCTAAAGGGAAGCGGAGGAGTCTGGCTATTGCAGAGGGAGGCAGCCACTATCCTAGAAAGAATGGCTGTGCATTCTTAGGCAAGTCCCATGCCCTTTCTGTTTGGTAACTGCCTACAGTGCAGGGAAAGCATTGCTAAGTGATGACAGAAGTACCCCCAGCTCCAGGAACTGCTCCTGGACCCTGTGCCATGGCCTGTCTGAGGGCACTGACCCTTTCCCTCTGGGGCAGGGAGTTCAGGGGCAGGGCTGGACACAAGAAGTGTGAATAGGGCAGCAGCCAGTCTCTGCGAGGCTCCCGGGAGCCTGAGCTCCATTAGGCCACCTACTTGCAGGATGCAAGGGATCAGGGCAGCCAAGGCCTCAGGGCAAGCCTTCGGCCAGGCCTAACCAGCAAGCTGATGGTGGATGCTGGCTGGGTCATTAAGGGGGTGAGAGGCAGGGCTAGGGCCTTGCTGAGCACTTCATCAGCCCCACCCCCACTCCAGCCTTACCACCACCTGGCACTTAGCAGCTGCCTCCCCACCCCTCCCACCAGACATTTGGGAATGGTAAGGAACATTGTGGATCTCATAACAGAGTGTGGAGCCCATTCTGGCCATTAACTCTTGCTCCTTACAGGCCCCTTGTGAGGGAAGCTTTGTTGCTACTTCCAGGCTGCAGGGGGTGGGGGGAATGGGGACGAATGAGTGATATTCCACGAGCAAGAGCCTCAGCTGGGCATGGCTGACCAGGTCCCTCTGCCAGGCTGTGAGTCCCTCCCAGGTGCCAGCTCTTTCCATGGTGTGTTGTCACACACACACACACACACACACACACACACTCACCCTCAGCAGAGACCCCTGCATCACAGCTTTGGGGGCAGGGCTAGCTAGTAGGTTATTTTCCAGGGGGGTCCTAAAGACCCAGATCTGGAAGTCTGCAAGTCCAGAAAGTTCTGGACTCTGGAGAGAGAAAGCAACGTCCTGCCCTAATCCATTGGAGGAAATGGCCTCCAAGGGCCAGGGAGGAAAAACAGGAAGAGCCAGGCCGAAGAGGAAGTTCCAAGGGTGGGGTCTGGGGAGGAGGCGCCAACTCTAACCCTCTCTCCTTGCCTGCACTGAGGGGCCCTGGCTGTGGGCTGTTAGGGACTGTCCTGGGCTGCACTGGTGGGTCTGTCCCCAGTCGCTGCTGCCCACCTGAGAGCTATGTCAGGGTCCCCAGCTCACATGGTGGGAACTGAGCACTGGGGTTGGCGGGATGGAGGCCATCAGCAGTGAAGAGGGGGTGCAGCCCTCTTCTCCCCACTCCTTGGCGTGCAGGGCCTGAGAGCAAACTCTCCTCCCATCACTCACTCCTTCACTCTTCAGTTACTGAGCCCTCCTCAATGCCAGGCAACAGGTACAAAATAGCACAACACAGAGTGCTTTCTCGTACGTTGCCCCTACTTCACAGATGAGAAAGCTGAGCCATAGGGACAGTTAAGAAAAAAAAAATACTTGGCAAGGTTATACAGCAAGTGTGTCGTGGAGGAGAATTCAAACATCGGCTGCCTGATTATACCAGCCCTTGCCAAGGAACGGATGAGACCCTCTCCTGGAGGAAACAGAGCAGTGAAGACCTCAAAGTCAGTAGAGGGGGAAAGAAGCCCTAGTAGCCCGAGGTGGGCAGCTGCCCCGGGCCGGGGTGGGTAGAGGCACACTGCTGTAGATCCCTTCACACCCACCACCCGTGCTCCTTTCGGTGAGGTGACTATTCCTCACGCACAATCTCCTCACCTCACACTGCATCCCTGCCTCCCCCACACTCACTCTCAGCTGTTGACCTTGTTTCCCACTCCCCAGAGACAATCCAGTCTCTCAGAAGTGCTTCCAGATTCACACATGGGCACATCTCCCCCCACCGCATCTGCACCCACACGTTCTGCCTCCCTCGTCCTACGTCCTATGAGACATGTCAGCCATGTTCCTCCCTGAGCCCAGCCCTCTGCTCTGCTCAAGGATGCTCCAGCAAGCCCCCCATGCTGTCTCTCTCCCCCACATCATCAAGTTCGCCCTCTCCACCAGATCATTGAACAAATTCCCAGTTCTTCCTCCCGTCTCACACAAACCTGCCTGGATCCCACGTCCCCCGCCAGCTACCCCCGGTCCGCCTGCTCCCTTCTGCAGGGGAGCTTCTTGGAGTTGTCTGTATCCCACCTCTCCATCAAAAGTGCTCCTGTCAACATCTCCAATGGCCTCCATGTGGCCAAACCCAGCAGTCAGTTCTCAGTCTTGCTGCCACTGGTCCTCCCCACAGCACTTCACAGTCTGGCACTCCGTCCCCCTAAAGCACTCTTTCTGCTTGATTTCCACGTCAGCTGTGGTGTTGTTTTTCTCCAACCTCTCTGGTCATTACTTCCTGGTCTCCTCTGCTAGTTCCTGCTGTCCTCCCAGACCTTTCACTGTGGGTGCCCCAAGCCCAGTCTCCATCCTGGTCTCTCTCTGTACTCACCGCCCTGGCCATCTCACGGGTCTCATCACTTTCAGCCCCATAGGTATGCCATTGATTCCCAAACCCATTCCTTGAGCCTGGAACTCAAATGCCAACTGTCTCCTCAACGCCTCCTCCCTGGAACAGACCGCTCGAAGCCATCACGTGTGAACATGAGCCCCTGCCCTCCCGTGTACAACTCATTCTAACACATGCACTCTCCATGGGGGGTGCCATCTTCCACAAGGGGTTAAAAACTAGTTCTTGGGTTTGGCCTTCTGTGAAGGGCCAAAGTACATAAACATATATACATTATAGCTGTGGTATTAAAATTTCATGGTGGGGGGTGATTGGAGAAAAAATTCTAGGAAGTCTCCTTGAGAGTAGGCAATAATGAAAAAAGATTGAGAAATGCTGTGCTAACATAAACTTCCCACTCCAGTTGATGGCAAGCCTATCTTTCCATTGCTTAGGCCAAAACCTTGGAGGTAATGTCACCTCCTCCCTTTTTCTCACAACCCACATCCAATCCATCAGGAAATCCCGTTGGTTCTCCCTTCAAAATAGATCCAAAATCCAACCATTCTCCGCCACCCCCACTGTATCTACCCTGGTCTGAGCCGCCTCGTTTCTCTCCTGGATTAATGCAACAGTTTCCTAACTGTTCCTGCTCCCTCGACACAGCCAGAGTGATCCTTTTACAGTATGGCAGCTCGTCCCTCCTCTGCACAGAACACTCCAGAAGCTTCCCATCTCCCAAAGTTCTTACAATGACGTGCCCTCCCCCTTCCTCCCCTGACCTGCTCTGCTATTCCTCTCTCCCTCACTCACTGTGCTCCAGCCCCACAAGCCTCCTGGCTGTTCCTCGAACCCTCCAGGCACAGTCCCACCTCAGGGCCTTTGCACTGGCTGTTTCTGATCCCTAACGCACTGCTACCCAGAATGCCACAGGGCTAAATCCCACCCTAAATCTTGACTCATATGTCACCTCCTCAGTGAGGCCAGCCTTGACCACCCTGTCTTACCGTTGCAATCTGTCTCCAGCATTCCAGAAAACCCTTGCTTCTCCCTGCCCTTTATTTTCCCACAACACTAATCACTTTCTAACATGATGTTTAGTTATTTTGTTTATTGCCGATTACCTATGCCCGCCACTAGATACCAGCTCCCTGAGGGCAGGGCTCTTTATTTTGGTCATTTGCTGTATGCCCAGCTTGAGAAGAGTGCCTGGCACACAGGTGTGTCGGGTACCCTCTGGACACCCACACCAGGCTCCACTACATCTCCCACTTTTGCACTCACTGTTCCCTGTCTCTGAAATACACCCCCGACACTACCCTTTAGCTAGCGCTTTCTCACGCTCAGAACCCTCTCAAAGATTGCTCATCTCTGGTTAGGTCAGGAAGGGCCCTTCCTGTCAGACAGGGAGTGAGCTGTTCCCCAAGAGTAATGGGGACCCACAGAAGGGCTTTGAGCTGGAAAGCAATATGGTCACCATTGTGCTTTGATGCCCTAGGGCAATGGAGGGAAGGGGAGCCAGCTGCAGCCAGAGGAGGGGAGCCAGGGAGAAAGCTGGTGAGAAAGGAGAGGACCTGAGCTAGGGTAGTAAATGTCGGGCAGGGGAGGCTGAAAAGGACTGGAGACAGCCAGGAGCAGGGAAAGGCCAGGACTTGTCACCAATTCCATTTTTGGGTAAGGAAAAGAGGGGAGGTACGGACACAGCCAAGGTGTCTGATTTACAGGATCGGGGTAGGGGGGTGAGGTTTAGTGATATACTAGCCCAGCACAGGGAATGGGGACAGAGCACACACCAGAGAGGTAAGGAGGTCTATGGTAGAAGCTGCTCTCTCCCCGCATACAGCCTCCCTCCCCCTTCACTGGGGTTATCATGTACCCCAACACTTTTGGACAAAAAGGGAGAAGCCCATGGAGATTTGGAGAAAGATGGGGCTTTCTCAGAGGGAACCCAGAGCTGGGACCTGGGATGGAAGGGAAGGGCCCACACAGGGCACTTTTTCAGAATACAGACCTGAAGCCTATGCCCCAAAATTTACAAGGAGACTTCCAGCTGAGAAGGCCACACACGCCTCACTTTCTGCATGGCTTTGTTTGACCAGAAAGACAAACAGGACAAGGAGTTGCCTTAGTGACATCATGGGGACTCCTGAGCTCAGCCCAGGGTGTGGTGGGCAGGAGAACACAGAGGGCATCTCCTGGTCAGACACAGCTGTCCCACACAGCGTCTCCTTGGAAGAGCCAGAGACACTCAGGACCATCTCATCCCACATCTTCATGTTGCAGATGGGGAAACTGAGGCCCAGAGAGAGAATCAAGGTGTCGTAGGGTACACCTGATTTTCCCAGGGGGAAACTGACGCTTCCTGGAAAGAAGGACCTACTGGTCTGACGGGATAGACTAATAATATCACCGATATTATTAGACCAGTATATATATATATACATATATATCCTTTCTTCCTGGGAGTTCAGAGGCCTGCATATCCAAGAGTTCATTCATTTGCAAGACCCCCCTCTGGGATGGGGGACAAGGCCACTTTGTGCAAATGTTGTGAAAATGCTGTCATTACCTTCCCCTCCATAACCTTCCTTTTCTTCTTCAGTCTATATTGTGTCCCTTTCTTCTCCCACCCAATTTAATTCAGCGAAAACTTAAGAGGTACAAGGACTAGGCATTTGAGAAGCTTCTGGTTTTTCCCAGGGCTGAAGTCATTGTCTGTCTTCTATGGTTTCAGAGCGCTTTGTTCATACCTGCATTTGTGCACATCTTGCTTTTCTATATATCCACAATCTTGGAGGGCAGGGTTTGGTCTTCCTCAAGCTTACATTCCCCCGCAGTGCCTAGGCCAGGGTCTGGCACTCAGGAGCCTGGAGAAATGCTTGCCCAAGGCAGACTTACCCCTTGAATGTGCCCTGAGCATCCCTCCACTGCTGCACTTGTCCCACTAGATGCCAATTACCCAAGGAGGAGCCCAGAATAGGAGCCCAGAGTTCACTCTACCTGTATATTGCAGTACCTAGCACATAGAAGCACAATGTCTGCTGAACGGGTCAATAAAAAAAAAAAAATGAAGGAAGGAAGACGAGGATGGATAATAATGGGCGATCCTGCCTTTAAAGAGCTCTGGATCCATTGCATGGGTGGGGGAGGTGGGAGGGAACAGGACTGGAGAGGCATACAAACATTACTAAACAACTCCACAGTGCAGTGCTGAGGAAGTAGTGTAGAACTACAGAGGAGGGGAGCTCAAACTCATGTGGGGAAATCAAGGATGGCTCCCTGGAGGAAGTGGCATTTGAGATGGGCTTTGAAGGGTGGAAACACATGGCATTAACTAAATTGAAGGTAGGACATTGTACAAGACCAAGAGGGCAGGGTCATCATCCTGGGGAGGACTCTATGTCAGGCAAAGTTTCTCATACCTGACTCCACAGGCTGCGGGGAGCCATCAAAGATCTAGGGGTGGGTTGCTGGGGAGCAGTGTGATCACATTACCAGAAAATCACAGTGAAAGTGGGCACTCGATTGGAATGAAGAAGGCAGGCAACTTACTGGTCAGGAGCCACTGCTGAGGCAGAGGGTAAGAAGGCTGTGAGTGGGCTTAGGGAGGCCGCTGCCAAGTTCGTGATAAGGATGTGAGAGCCTCCATAAAGAACTGGTCTGAAGGATCTGGACACCAATTTGATGCGGAGGAAGAGCAGCAGGAGGCTTTGGAGAACTGATCTGGAGCTTGGGAGAGTAATGGAGCCTTCACAGGCATGGTGAGAGCCCAGGGAGGGGGTGCTTCCCAAGGAAGGTAATGAGTTCACTCTACCTGGGTGGAGATGCTGCATAAGAAGGCAGATGCCAGCTTGGGAGGGAGGGCAGGGCCCCAGAGACAGAGTTGGGAGTTGGGCTGAAGCAAAAGCTAAGGCCGTGGGAGTTGGATGAGCTCACACAGGAGAGAGTGTGGGGTGAGAAAGAAGATAACAGCTAAGGACAGAGCCTTGGAGGATTCCCACAGTTGGGGAGGGGTGGGAGCAGAAAGAGATCCAGGAGGAAAGGGAGCAGCCAGAGAGGTGGGGGGTGGTCTCCTATATGCTCCCTCTTTTCCAGTGCTTCCCCCCCCTCTGCTTCTCCCTCTGCTTCCCAGGAGCTGAGCTAAACAGCTGACGAGCCCATCCTGGCGCCTGCCCAACTCGGGAACGTTCTAAGGTGAAAGGCAGCAAAGCCCAGTGGTTGAGTGCTTGGGCTCTAGAGCTGGTCAGGGCTGGACTGTTCTCCCAGCTGTCCCCCTCCCTCACTTCTTCTGGCTTGTGTGACCTCAGGTAGCCACACCCCCTCTGCTCCTCAGCCTCGACAGCTTCCCGAAGGGATCGCAACGGGACTTCTTTGTCTGGCTGCTGTGACTATTAAGTGGAATAACGCGCTATGCACTTGGCACTTGGGCCTGGCAAGCCCTCGGAACTCAATAAATGGTGGCTGTCGCTATTATGATTCTTACGGGGCCAGGACTGGATTCTGGAGAGCAGTTTGGCCGGGTCAAAGAGCCCAGCAGCCCCCAGAGCCCATAGCCCTTAGGGAGGGGACCTGGTGACCTAAAGTCGCCCATTCCCGGAGTATTAGGGCCCCTTCTGTTACCCTCCCAAGCGCAGAGCTAGGCATCGTTGAATCGGGGCAGTCACAGCTCCCTCAGCACTGATAACCCTCACACCTGCTGAGAAATGAGACCCCTCACCCCCACTGCGGTCTTCAATTCCAGCTGGGGCGCGGGGATGGGGCCTAAATGTCAGGGTTGAGGCTCCTTCCGAGCGTTTCATACCCTCACCTGGACGCACTGCTGCGTCCTTCTCCGTGGCAAGCGCGGACCGGTCCTTTTCCCGTTCACGATAATTCACCAGCTTACGCGGGCTCCGCACGCCCTCCGCGCACGCGCATTCCCGCCCCAGCGCCCACCTCGCCGGGAGACTTCGGGAGCTCTGGATGGGACTGTCCAAGTTGGTGAGGAGGACGGCCACGCTAGGGTCACCCGTCGCGGGGCAATGGCGGCCCTGGCCCTGAACCTAATGGCTCGTCCCTGGATCCTGGAGTTGGGGCCCACCCCAGGGCCTTGAACGTGGCCCTGGCGGAGCAGTGGCACTCGCTGTGATGGGGGCTTGCGGAGTGGGTGAAGGTCTTGAGTTAATGGGTACCGGCTCCTGTCCCACAATCGCTGAGGCTTGTATCCTGGACTACTCAAAGCCTCAGTTTCCTCTTCTCAGCCTCATGCCAGGGGACCTCATTTACTGGGCCCTGGAAGCAGATTAATGGATCCCTTGGGCTGCATGCCCGTCTATGCAGCCTCAGTTAGGCGGGAGGAGGAGGTGTGTTCTGCCAGAGTCTGGGGGATGCTTACTCAGACCCCATCATACCCAGACCAGGCAGGTGCTCCTTGGGAGGAGTGGGGCTTGGCTGAAGCGGTCCTCTACCAGCTGGGCTCAGGCTCGGGGTCCCGCAGTTGCAGGCGGGAGCCTTCTAGCACTAGAGGCCCCATTAACTAGGCCACTGCTGGAGGTGGGTGGTGGCAGCTAGAGCTGACCAGAGGCGTGGATCTCTGGGGTATGTGACCACAAGGGCCTGGGCTTTGAACAAACCACAGAAGGTTTCTGCGGTATCAAAAGAGCTCTTAGTCACTAATATATGGGAGGAGAGGGGCCGTTGGTGAAAAAGCCTCTGCTTGGTTCCCATCAGCAGAGGATCAAAAAGCATTTGGTCAAAAGAACCTTTAAATACCTTGAAAGGCAGGTGAAGCTTGTTCAATGGGCTCCAAGAGGGTTTGAAATACTGGCAAGCTGGCTGCAACCACAGGGAGTGCTGGGAGAAGGGGCCACCGAGTCAGGAGGGAGAAATGGTGGGGCTAGAACAGGAGCCCACCTGCAGCACGACCCAAGAATCACAGCGTGGAGGGTGAGTAGGGCAGAGAAGCAGGCTCAGACAGTCAGACTGGGAGCAACCACGTAGGCCTCTGGGCTAAGGATTTTTATCTGGAGGCTGTAAGACTCCCCCACCCAATTATGGGGAAAATGAATCTATATTTGTATATACATTTTTCTAAGGAGGAGAGGTCCATGGGGTTCATTAGATTCCCAAAGTAGTCCAAGGCCAAATCAAGATTAAACACCAACATCCTTGTGGTACAGACTGGTAAATGGAGGCTCAGAGGATTGAGTGATTTATTCCAGGTCACTCAGCTTAAAACTGACAAGGAGGGGTGCTTCCACAGTGCATCCTGTTAGGGCATCTCACTAGTCCCATGATTCCCAACCAGCCTCAGGGTCCCAGAGTTGCCCAAGACTGAGAAAAAGGTAGGGGGTGTCTCAAAACAGAGGCCTAAGGCAAATATCCTGAGTCTGGGACTGTCCCAAGAAGGGGCTGGCCAGAAGAAGGGACACCAGCTTTCATCTTTTGGGGTAGCAAAGGGTTTGAGGGGTTGAGTCAAACACATGGGGTTGTCAGGGTGACCATGAAGAGATTCAGGACCAGAATCTGGTTGGGGAGGAGGTTACAGGGAGAAAGATGGGGCGTGAGCTGAGGTTGGGGAAGGGGTTTCTGGCAAGAAAATGTTTCTGGCCCTGCGATATGGCCTGAGGGTAGGGAATGAGGACCAGCACTGGGGAAGGTCAGCTTGGTGCTGCGTCCTTGGTGCCTGGGGTCACCTTCAGGGAGGCAAGAAAGACATCCAGCCCGTGCCTTGCCATCTCCCCCGTGTCTTCTCACATAACTATGTGGTGCCATTATAAGCCCTATTTTATGGATGAGAAAACTGAGGCACAGAGGCATCAAGTAATTGGCCAAGGCCAAACAGCTAGCTAGTGGCAGAGGCAGAACCAGAGTTCAGGTCTAAGATTGATACTGTGGGCCAGAACTGCATCTTTACTATCAGGCCTCTAAAGCGGGGCTGGGCAAATGTATGACAAGTGTGGACCCCGGGTGGGCCTCAAGATTCCGTAGTTACTGGGTCTGGAGAGAAGTGATTGATCAGCAAGCATTGATTCAATCCCCATCGTGGGCATAGAGATGGCTGCAGCGACTTCTCAGAGTTTGTTGTTGCATCCTTTCTGGAGAGGTGACGTCTGTGAATTTTATTCTTTTCCCTTCTCCAGATTCTTGTCCTCTGCAGAGGAGGAGGGAGAAGACTGGGGTGGGGGTAGCTATAGGGACAGGATGGCAGAGCAGGTCCTGGCTCCTGGCACATCAGGGGGCTCTGCTTTTGCCCTTCACAGCTGCCTTCTGGCTGGTCTCTGAGCCTGTCCCTCCTGGATCAAAGTGAATGCTCAGCCTAAGTCTTTTGCCACATGGATGGTGGCAAGGAGACAGGTATGTTCTGTCATGTGAGCACAAACAGCTTCTTCAGCACTTTTATTAATAATTCAGCCCGTGGCTGACAGAGTGGGGTAGGGGAGGACAGGAGCCGTGGGGGAGAGCAAGCATTGGAGATCATATCAGGTAGAGGCCAGAGAGAAACCCAGGAGCTCTGCCTCCCAGCTGTGGCCTAGCAACACAGCCAGGTGGCCTCAGGGGCCCTGTTTAGAAGAGTGCAGGCTGGGCATCTGCTCCTGAGGGAAAGAACGTCCCTCCTTGTTTTGAATCCCTCCTGAAGCTGACCCAGAACACCTGGGCCCTGATGACAGCCGGCCTGAGGGGTCCACAGCATGCAATGTAGCAGTCTTTGAGGAGCTGGGTGCTGCCAGCATTTCCTGCCACATCATGGAACCCAGGACACAGCATCACAGAATGAGAGGGCCTCTCTGGGCCCCCCACTATGGGGGGGGTGGGAAGGGAGAGGCAGAACACCAAAAGCCCAGGCCCTCACCTGTGAAGGACAGGATCTGAGGGCAGGACAGAGATGATTCACACCCTCTGAGGACCTGCTCACTCCCTCAGACTTCATTTCCTGCCTGTGCCCAGTCCTCCATAAGCGCTCAGGAGACAGAACTCACAGTTGGCTTGGCTTTCATTGATGCTCCAGCAGGAAAGAGTAGCTTTCCAATGCAGCAGAGTGGTTCGAGGTTAGACATTTGGAAGAACTTCCCTGACAGGCAAAACATGGAAATGGGGAATATGCGGTGTTTCTGTTAAGGATAAATAAACAACAATAATGGTATTTAATATCTATCAATTCTATGCTCCAAGTATCATTCTTTTTTTTTTTTAAAGATTGTATTGGGGAAGGGGAACAGGACTTTATTGGGGAACAGTGTGTACTTCCAGGATTTTTTTCCAAGTCAAGTTGTTGTCCTTTCAATCTTAGTTGAGGAGGGCGCAGCTCAGCTCCAGGTCCAGTTGCCATTTTTCTAGTTGCAGGGGGCACAGCCCACCGTCCCTTGCAGGACTCGAACCGGCAACCTTGTGGTTGAGAGAACGCATTCCAACCAACTGAGCCATCCGGGAGCTCAGCGGCAGCTCAGCTCAAGGTGCCATGTTCAATTTTAGTTGCAGGGGGCGCTGCCCACCATCCCTTGCTGGAGTCGAGGAATTGAACTGGCAACCTTGTGGTTGAGAGCCCACTGGCCCATGTGGGACTTGAACCGGCAGCCTTCGGAGTAAGGAGCATGGAGCTCTAACCGCCTGAGCCACCGGGCCGGCCCCCAAGTATCATTTTAAGTGCTTTAGTTGTGTCATCTCATTTAATCTTTATAATAGTAGAAGGAAATAGGTGCTATTATTATCTCCATTGTATGGATGAGGAAACTAAAGCCCAGAGGTGTGAAGTAGTCTGCCCATGTCACATAGCTACGAATGAGAGAACCACACAAATCTATATTCTTTACTCTTTCCAATGACCCTGCATCCCCTAGACAAAGTGACTGAGGCCCAGAAAAGAGTGTCTTCAAAGCTTTTGCTGTGTCAGTGATACAGGAAATAAAAACCCACCCAAGATTCTCAATGCCCCAGGGCCTCAGTTTCCACAACAGTATCTCATGGGGTTTACCTGGTATGTCTGAAGGACAGCCCAGCTCTGACCTTCTGGAACAATGGTTGTCTAATGCCTGCTGGGAGTGAATGAGATTGGGATTTTTATTTTTGTAAGGGACAGGTTGTAAGCGGTTGGAGGGGAGCAACCACAGGTCTTCTCATGAATCTCACAGGCTGGGAGTCAGGACCAAGGACTCTGCTCCTGGCTCTCTCATCAGCTCCCTGGGCTGTTAGTTCGGGGCCTTTATCTCCTTGGATCAGTTCCTTTCCCTCTACAGGCTTTGTCTTCACCATCTGTCACCTGAGGGGTGGCCTAGGCTATCTCTCAGCTGTCCTCTTCCTTTCCAACTCTGAAAAACTCCATGATTCTAGATACTTAGAAAGATCTGTTGAGTTGCAGTGATGAATTCTGTCCCTCTCTGGACGCTCAGGTTGATGGGTGGGGAGATTCCTGAACAGAGAACCTCTTTGTGTGGTGCCCATTGATGGGGATGCAGGGGTGAGGAGATGGAAAAGGTGGGGGAAGGTGTACACTATTTGCTCTTTACTAGGGCAATGGGAGAGGTAGCTGGGGAGGGAGCGGGAACAAGACAGGCTGGAGATTCTGAGGTCCAAGCCTGTTGGCTTGGCTTTCTGGGGTTTGCCAAAAAGGTGTGTGTGAATAGCTCCTGGATTATTGGCTGCATGTGGGTATATGAAAGGTAATGGCCCTTGACCAGGGGATGAGGGCTGAGATGTCTGGCCACTGAGGAATAGTGGGCTAGAACCTAAAAATGCCTTTTTTTCCCCTTCCATTTTTAATTAGAACATTCAATCCAAGGAAATCTGTTCTCTACCGGAACAGTCTTCATGGAGGTTTGCTTGGAGGAATTTCCTTATCTGTTTCTCAACCGGAAAAGCTGTGGGTGGAGGTGTGTGTGTGTATGTGTGTGTGTGTATGTGTGTGTGTGAGATAGGCTCCATGTGAGTTCAAGGGGGTGGGGTGTGTGTGTGTGTGTGTGTGTGTGTGTGTGTGTGTTGGGGGAGACTTGAGGTGGAGATTTGTCCCTGTGGGTGCTGGCTGCCTGCTGCGCTGTAGGAAGGTGGAGGTGTAGCTGGGTATGAGCTATGCAGTATAAAAATCAGTTAAGTGAATTTCTCAAGGTAGGGGTAGGAAACCTTGACTCTGGAAAGCCTGGCTCACCTGAACTTCATTCTCAGTGCAGGGGAGGGACGCTGTGGCAGGCCTGGGATTATACCCTCCTGCCAACCTGCTTCAGTTCAGGATAGGGCTAGGCCCTGTGCTGTGTGACCCTTCAGTGTCTGTATCTCCTTGTGTGGGAGGTGTGTTTGTGTGCCTGTGTGTATTTGGGGTGGGGAGGGTGTCATTGATTAGGTGTGTAGTTGTGTGCAGGGAAGGCTCTGTACCTGAAACCACTGATGGGTTGGTTCCAGGCCTTTCAAATGCTTGAGAGAAAGGCCTCTTCTCTCCCCTGCCACAGAGTCAAACAGTTCCAATTCGGTAGAGAAAGAAGAATTAGGGTTCTCCTGATTTGGACTAAGCTGAGCTGACAGATGGGTACAGAGAGCTCCAAGGTTGAAAGGGCAAGGAGGGATTTTCTTCCTACCCACTGAAGCACTGGGGTCAAGGAAGGGGGGCAGTGGAGAAGCCAGCCATGTGGGAGAGGGATGAGCACAGGCTGTAAAGTCTGTTTTCTTCTTTTGTGGGACTGGATTAAGTAGGAAGGGTCACTAGGCCTAGTCCCCCACTGAGGTGGCAATCCTAGACTTTTTGGCTCTATTTGTGTGCAAGCTTGAGGATGGCCAGGGTAGCCGATCCAGTCTCAGCCTGGCAAAAAACTCCATTCCTGGGTTTTACACACACCAGCCCGTCTCCCCGAGACCGTCTTGGTGTCGAGTCCCGAGCTGACGCCCTCGAGCCGCCACCAGGTGGAAAACATGGACTGGAGTTCCACGCCTTTTGAAGCGGAGTCAATGAGCACCTCGGAGGAGGTGGCGGACTCTGAGGTCTTGCCGGGTTCGAAGCCGCTGTCATCAGGAGCGCACGGGCCGAGGGGATCGCGCAGTGAGGCGAGACCCGCAGACTCGAAGAGCCCAGCTGGAGGGCGCCGTGCCCTCCCCGCGGGAGCTGCGGGCGGGCGGGGCGCGGGGCGGTGGCGGTGCCCTCGGGGCGGCTCCTGGCGGCGGCGGGCGCGGGCTGCAGTGCGGCGCGCGGCCGGCAGCGGGCAGCAGCGGGTGCAGGCTGTGGCGGCGGTCGTGGCCGCGGCGCTCGGCAGCGGGCGGGCGGCGCCGGCGGAGCCCCGAGCGCGCTCACACACGCGCTCACACACACACACACACACATACACACGGCCTCGTACACACACACACTCACACACGCTCCGGCGCGCACACGCAGCGCCTAGGCCGGAGGGAGGAGGCTCGGCGGCGGCAGCAGCAGCGACAGCGGCAGCGTGCTCCACGGGCAGGCGGGAGGGCTGGCGGGCGGCCCCTGCTCCCCCGCTCCGCGGCTCGCTGCAGCCCGCGCGGCCCCAGCCCTCGGACCCGCCCCCGGGGGTCGCCCGGCCCCATGCCCTGCAGCCGCGGCGGAGCAGCGCGCGGCCGCGGGCGGCTCTGAGGAGCCCAGAAGGAGCCGGCGACGAGGGGACCATGTACCGGGACCCGGAGGCGGCCAGCCCAGGTAAGCGCGGCCCCGCGCGGGCTGGGGCGCCCCGCACCGGCGGGCCGGACGGCGGCAGCGCCGGGCGCCCTCTCGGAGCCCTAGCCCGGGGCTGCTGTCCGCCAGAGCCGCGCAGACTCCCCCCCGCCAGGGTCATCCCAGCCCCGGGGCGCGGGCTTGAGCAGCAGCGGCTCAGACCCCGGTCCCCCGCAGTCAGGGCACTGCCAGGCTGGATGCCCGGTGCCAGCTTCGCAGTGTCCCCACAAGGGCTTCCTCCCCCCGCCCCTAGCAGCCCAAGGACAACGTGTTTGGTGGAGCGAGCAGCCGCTGCCCCCGCAGGAGCCGGGCAGTGCCTTCTGAGGCATCCCCGGGTCCCCAGCACCAGTGCCCCGAGGGTGCCAGCGCTGGGGGACCCTGGGACAAGGATCCGGGCAGCTTTGGGCCAAGGTTGTGGGCACAAGGGAGTGGAGTGACATCGGCGGTGCCAACTGAATTGAGAGGGTGCCAGGGGGCAAGTGGGAATCTGGTGCAGCAGCAGGGGAGGGGGCTTGGGGAAGGACCGCAGGAGCGTTGAGGAGGAGTACCTACGGGAAAGCGCGGAGATTGATGGGGGTGGGGGTGCTAGGGGAATTTTCTCCTGGACTTGGGGAGGGGGAAAGCCAAGAACCCCAAACTCACTCCAGTCCTGTCCAGGGAAGGAGGGGGAGGGGCTGTGCTCCTTTGCATTTCTCTGGAGCAGGAGCTGGGGAGTGGCCTGGAGCCCACGTCTGCTCAGCATCCTGGCATCCTCAGAGCCAAGCCAGGAACCTTTCCTCCTTCCTCGGGCAATTGCTCTGCCATTTCCTCCTTGGCTTACGACACCTCCTCACCTCCTCTCGCAGTGCCCACCTGTAGGCAGGTCCCCTGCATTTCCTGCCAGGCTCAGTCTTACTTACCTCCCACCTGGGGTGCCCCACCCCAGGCCCAGCACCTCAGGCTGCCAGAGGGTCTCAGTTGCTGGGTCTCTCTCTGATACTAAAAGCATGACACCCCAGCCTGAGGACTTGCGCCCAAATGAGAGCCTTCGGGCGTACTGCTGCTGATGTCCTGGGGGCAAAGGTGTTGCAGGGAGGGAACTGGTCTAAGACCCTCCACAGAAGGGGCTAGAGCCCCAAGGCTTTTGAGGGCAGTCCAGTGGGTGCCCACTTTGCACTTTCCCTCTGGGGCAGCCTCAACTTGTCCCTGACTCCTGAAAAGTCTGCTCTCACTCCCATCACGTCACTGCAGCCCAACAGTGAAGGGGACCTACCGGTGCCAGGCATTGCACTCACTCTGTCTTGGGCATAAGGTTGAAAGACACTCAGTCTCCCTCTCTAGAACCTCATACCTATCTATGAACGTCCTCTAGGTGATTGCTGAAGGGACAGTACTTTTGGAGACCCCTCCCTTCATCTGTCTGGACCCAGGTCACCTACGCTGGCAATTTCCCCCAAAGGGCTGCCAGCTTCCAGCACTTGGACCAAGCAAGGGCAGAGGCATTCTCCTGCTTGGATCCCCCTCTCAGAAGCCAATAGCTTACATAGTTCAGAGACCAGCTCTGGGATATGAAGATGGAAGGGGGGATGCAGTAAGGATGCTCCCCTCCCCCTGCGTGGCCAGGCTGGCAGCCGTCCCTCTCCTGTTAGGCCAGTGGCCTGGGACTGTGCCCTTGTCCTCTCTCCCCCGCTTCCCTTTCAGCCCCGGGCACCGTGACATCACCCCTCCTCCAAGCACCTCTACCTTCTCCATGGAGGCCAACTTGATGTGCTTGGTATCTCCTGGGCAAAGGGCCTGGAATCCAGTGCTGGCAGCCCCTATTTCCCTCTCCTCCCTCCTCGAATGGGCCTCCCTGTCTGGGGTGGAGGCCTGTCCTGCCCACTCCCACTACAGCTGCAGCGCCCACCAGTGCCGTGGCAGGGGCAGCTCTGGGAAACAGGCTGGCCTGAGGGCTACTTCTCTCTGGTGTGGGCACTGGGCTGGGTGGGGTCTGTCGTGGGCTGCAGACAGCAGAGTTTCCTTTTGCTCCTAGTCCCCTGGGGATCTCTGAGGGGCCAGAGACCTCACTCTGGCCTCTGTGCCCCCTGGCATCCCTGCCCACCTCCTATAACTCCTACAGCTACAGGCTAGACTTCCCCTCCCCCCAGCTCACCCCAGGCCCCCCAGACTCTGCTACCCCAGCCAGAGCTATGTGTGCCCCCATTTCTGTTCCCCCATCTTGCCTTTGTCTGGCACCAGGTGGGAGTGAGGTATGCAAATTGTTCAGGCCAGCGCCTCGGGTCCCCCAGGGGCCAGTGCCTTGTACATCCTAATCCCTTCATCCCACTCCCAGGGACACCTGTGGCCCAATCCTTTAAATTTTTTAAATTTCCTGTCCTCTCCTGCTCCCCCATGTTCCAGGCTAGTTCCAGGGGGTCCCTGTGTCACCCCCCACCCCCCTCATGCCACTCACTCTACAAGTCCCCGTAGGGCTCAGCCTACTGCTAAGACCCTTACCCGACAGGACAGGCAACCGACATATTTCCCTCTCCACTTGGGCCCCTGGGCCCTGGGAAACACCCTCTCAGATCAAGGCTGAAGCAAGGGACTATGGGAAAAAGCTGGCGCCCAGTGAAGAATGAAGACCCCCATTGGCTTCTGCTCCAAACTCTGCCCAGCCTCCGTCAACCATGCCTGCAAACTCACCTCTGCCCCTTCCGCTAGGCACTGGGCCCTCTCCCTGCCTTTAGTCTTCATCCTCTGTTCCTCCCGAAGCTGGCCTGTCCAGGCCTTTCTGTGTCCCTCTGTGCCTGTCCCCAGCCTGGGCAGGGCCTCAGCAGGCCTGCAGGTGTCAGCGTTGCAGTGGGCAGGCAGGACGGCAGCAGGGAAGGAGGGAGGGAGAGGTGACCTTGCGGTGAGCCGAGTGAGCAGGGCTAGAGAGGGAAAGTCTGGGCCTGTGCAGCAGTGTGGGGAGAGAAGTCAGGTCCGAGGGCTGCCTGCCCTGCCCCAGCCTCTTCCAGCTTGTCCCCGGGAGTAGCGGTGCTTGAGGTCTCATCTGTTCCACCTGTTAGTGGGCTCTGCCCCCTACAGCAACTCTTTTGGACAGGTCATTCCTGTTCATAGGGAGTATGGGGGGGCACACTGCATGGGTCAAGGGGCCTTGGCAGGGTAGGTTTCTCTCAAGGCAGAAGGATCTACAACATTGCCCAGGCCACTGGGCACCCACTGGGCACCTACTGGGCACAAGTGAGGGGCAGTGGGTGAGGTGTGGGGCAGGAATGAGGGGTATGGCTGAAAGGGCAGAACGGGGTGTGCTCGGAGGGCCACCGGGGTTAGGGACCAGGGCTGGGGGACGGGATAGTCCAAGGCCTGACTCTGTGTAACCATGTCACTGACAAGCTCTCCCCACACCGTCATCTACCTGTCCACCCCCCCCCCCACTTGCTCCATCGGCACAGGCCCAAACCTCCCTGGCCTGCACCCTGGGCTTGGGTCAGAGTCTGGGACTGAAGATCAAATAATCTCCCCACAGTCCATGGCCCCGAGGGGTGCCTGGGGCTGAGCAGGTCTGAAACGCAGGGCGGGCGGGAGGGCTTCTATGGGACTTGGGTGAGGGTAGCCGGTGCTCCCAGGCTGGAGTGTTCCCCATAGAGACAGGACCCCTTGGTCTCGGGTCATGCTGTTCAGTAGCCTTGTGGGGACAGCTTGATCCATGGGTTGGGTGCTCAAGGACTGTGGGATGGTGGGGAGGGAGATAGCCTCAAAGCCCCTCCTAGGTAGTTGGGAAAGAGGGACTAGAACAGGCTGGATTAGGGTGGGAAGACAGAGGCCAGCAGGTGACAGGTGAGGGACAGCTGGAAGGTAGGGGAACAGGTGGGTATCAGGTGAGCAAAGACAGGCCAGGCCCTGGGCAGCTGGGCCGTGCCCCTGGCTGATCCGGAGCTCAGGCCCAAGGGGCCCAGAAGGCAACATAAAGTGCCAGTGGGGAGCTGTCCCCTTCTTCCCCCTCCAGCCCTGCCACTGCAGAAAGTCTTTCAGGAAGGCAGAGGAGGAGTGGGTGGTTCCCCCCTCCTTTTCCCCCACCCCCACTCCCTGCCCACCCACTATTCTCTCAGGGACTTTGAATCCTTATTGAAGCTGATGGACCATTTTCAATAACTGCTTCTCCCAGGAGATTGAGGCCGGAAAAGCAGGAAGAGGAGTGGTGAAGGGGGACTCCTGGGGGTGGGAGGGAGGAGGCCCAGTCCTGAGCAGGGGACTCGGCTGCAAGAGGAGTCGACTGCACAGCCTCCTCAGAGGCACTGAGGCCTCCAGGTGGGCACAGGCAGAGCCCTGCATGGAGCCAGTGCCCTGCTCCATGGGCAGTGCTTGGTAGGTGGCACAGGCAGCTGGTAAGGTCAGCTCTCTCTGTTGGGGCGGTCACTGGTCTGGCCAGGTGCCGGAGCTAGCCTGTGCCAGGCCGAACCCTAGTGCCCGCCTGCCTTGCCAGGGAACCCCAGCCAGTGGTGCCAGGCGGACTGTGCCAGTTCCATGGACATGGAAGTCCCTGACCTTCCAGGCAGCAGGGGCAAACTTGCTGGGCCCTGTCCAACTTGTGTCTGGAGGGCAGGGCTTTGGTCTCACCCAGCAAAATTCCCCAAGGGTTGAAACAGTTGGCAGACAGCATGGGACCTGTGGAAGGGGCTGGACGGCGCCCAGAGCTGGCGCCTGGAATTCTGGACCCAGTTGGTTGGAAGGTGGGCTGGCACATCAGGCCTGTGCTGGGGCGGGGGGTGCGGGGGTCCCCTACAGCTTCCACCTGGAAGGCCCCTTGGAAGAGGTGTGTCACCTGTGGGGCTGGGCTCAGAGCCAACATGTACATGTACCGTGGTTGTGTGTGGGGCCATAGCACTGGTGGAAAGGGAGGGTATGGGTCAGTGGGGAGAAGCACTGCTGTGTGTGTATCTACATGCCGTGCAGCGCGGGTGGCAGCTGAACGGCTGCCGTAATAGCTGCGCTCATCTGAGTGCCGTGCCCGCTGTAAACAGCAGCTAATGAGTGTATTTGTAGCGAGGTGCGCGGAGGTGCTCGGAGGTGCGCCGGGAGCTGTGACGGGAAGTGTTGGGGGAGGGCACCTGCCCAGCCCTGGGGACCTGTACCCAGCCAGGCGGGGCCTGTGCCCTCCAGGGACCCTGCCTGCCCCCTGCCACACCTTCCCACCTGCCAGCTTGGCGGCCTCTGAGGCCTCCATCTGCTAGGAGCAGGGCTTCACCTGGCTGCGCGGCATGCACAGGTGTGGACGTGGGGCGTTAGAGCTTTGATGTGTACAAATACAGGCCTTTCCACTACTGTGCGTGGCTCAGTCAGCATGGGTGTGTTGTGTGTGCCTGTGTCTGGGTCTAACTAGGCACATATCTGTTTGTGACTATGTCTGATTCTGTGCATGTATTATGCACCCCTCCCTCAGAACCTGAGAGGAAGACTGCCCCCCCCCCCCCATCGTGGTAGTGGCTCTGTTCCTTCAGTGCCCTTCCAGGAATGCAGGAAATGGGGCCTGTCAGGCTGGCTGGGGGAGAAAAAGAAGTGACCTGTTCTGCCCATCAGAGGAGACAGGAGGGAGAGGTCTGAGCTGCAGCCCCAGGGGCTCCCATGGTTGCTGCTTGCATCGGAGAAAGGGAAGAACCTGGGGCCTACAGAGCCCAGCAAGCCCTCTGGTTCTGGAGCCCCAGAAGCCCCCAGAATGAAAGAGGAGGGGTGCCAAGGGGTCAGTCCTAGCAGGTGGGGGTCTCACAGTGCAGGTGGGTGCAGCGTGCATCCTGCCCCCAGCCAGCGTAGGGTGTTATGGGGTGTGGGAGGCCACAAGGGGCGCCTGCGTGAGGCCCTGCACGAGGGGAGCGGAGGAGAGAGCTGTGTGGCTAATGTGTCCAATTAAATTACTTCAAACCCTGCCACAGCAGCTGCTCCCGGCGGGGCCCTGGGTACAAATTGGATCCGTCTCATTACCACAGGGTGGTGTCAGCGGGGCCAGAGAGCGATGGCCAGCTCAGCACACAGAGGGCCCACTCCCACTCTGCCCATCCTGGACCTGCTGTGACCCCCTTGAGCATTTGCTCCTTCCAGCACTCCTCAGGTTCCCCACTCCACCAGTTTCAAATATTGGGGCTCCCTGCATACCTCTTTACTATCCTGACCCCCGTCCCTGGCAGCTCAAGGGCCCCTCTGAGCCCTTATTTACTTTCTCCAGGAATGGGGATTTTGTGCTTTATAGGGGGGCCAGCCTAAGAAAGCCCTCTCAGGTTACCCAACACACCCTGCGATAATAATAGTGCAATAAAAACAGCAAGTTGTTATTGTGGAGCGCTCAGTATAACCTAAGCAGTTACGTATGAGCAGCAGGGGGTGGCTTGCTTAAGCTGGGTCTCTGGGGTCAAACAGCTGTCCGAATCCTGGCAGAGACACTTGCTGCTGTGTCCCTGGAGCAAGTTAGTTCACCACTGTGGCCTCAGTTTCCTCTTCTGTTAAATGGGTATGAGGATGGTTCTGACCTCTCATGGGGTTGGAGGATGAGGCAAGATAAGGTGGGAAACGTCTTGCAGAGAGCCCAACATATAGTAAGCACTCAGCCAACAGCAGCTGTTATCAGCGTTATCCTATTTCAAGTGATTGATATGTGGGATGAAGGTTCTGGAAGCTCCGAGGAGGACATGCTTTTGCTTCAGCCGTGGTGGAGGAGTAGCGGAGGGCTCCATCTAGGCGGTGTCAGTCAGTTACCATCAGAACAGCTGGAGGGGGAACTTGCAGTTAGAAGTCAGTGTGGGGTTCCAGCCAGACTACAGACCCAGGAGCGTGAGCTTTGGGTCCAGGGCCTTGGGTCTTGAGGAAGAATAAGAGCTTGCCATGTCAGGTGAGCAAGCCAGGGTGAGGCATCCGGTGTGGTGGGAACAGCACACACGACGGCCTAGAGGTGTGACAAGTCTTGGTCAGTTGAGGCAGCAGCGAGTGCTTGCATGTGGCTGGAAGGGAGGCGTTGGGGGGACAGTTGCAGGAGTTGAGGCTTAGGAAAGGTAGGATGGACCAGGTGATGAAGGTCCTGGCCTTCTGAAATAGGAAAACGCGATTTTTTTTTTTTTAATTAGAACCATGGAGAGCCATGGATGGCTTTCAAGCAGATCTGTATACAGAACCTGCGAGCTGAGGCAGTGGGGAGGCTCTCAGCTGTACCGGGCTGAGCCCCAGACACCCACTCCGGGACGGCTACAGTGTCCAGCCAGACTGGGGTCCTGCCCTTCCAAAGCTAGTGGTGGGTGATGGGCATTCAAGGGGGCAGCCTGCTACAGATGGGCATGGATGGACACCCCCAGAGTGTTTCCCTGGGGAGCTCAGGTAGCATAGAAAGCGTTCCAGGGAGGGATGTAGAACCAAGATACACTAGCCCAGGGCCCAATGGACACAGTTAATGCTCCAGAGGATTCCATCTGCACCCCACCCCCACTGTGGGCATCAGGGCTAGTCCCAGGAGGAGCCACACAGCTCACACTCCAGCAGCCAGGCCTGGGCTCCAGCGCCAACCTGTTTCCATGGCAATTAGGCGGGCCGCCCCACCTCCCTGTGCCCGTGGCCCTGGTACAGGGGCCCATTCACCGCAGGGCATGGGTACATCCTCCTACTTCTCTAGGGGGTTGTCCCAGAACAAACACCTCACACCTAGTGCTGGCAACACATGCGCTTTTATATTTGGGTCCCTGTGCACATAGGACGTGTATGTAAGCCCTGCAACAGGAAGCAGGGAGGCAGAGATGGCCTGCATTGTCTACACCCCTCAGCAGGGGACTTGTCTCCCTGGGGAAGAAGGACAGACAGGCAGGATGAACTGTAGGCCCCTTCACAGTAGGGGAAGCAGTTCAAGGAAGGAGCAGTTAGGAGCATGTGCAGGTCAGAGAAAGTGGCAAAGGAGAGTCGCTAGCAGTGTTTGGTGGGTCCTCAGACCACCGTGCTCTTCACAGACAGCATTTCATTCAATCTTCACAGCAGTCCCATAAGGGAGATATCATTATCCCTGTAGGACAGACGAGGAAACAGGCCCAGAGAGGCGGAGTGTCTCACCAGGTCACTCAGTAGAGCAGGGAGGAGTGTCAAGTGAGCCTCACTCCAACGCTAGGTCTTAACCACTGGCTGCACTGCCTGCCGCTCCCTTATCCCAGTGGGATCCGAGCCAGTCTGTCTCCTGGCCCATCACTTGGAAGGCAGTGCTGGGAATTGTTACTGGCTACAGAGCTTCACTCAGAGGGTGTTCCCAGCGCTGCCTCAGTGCTTGAGATGTCCCCTAAAACCTTTGTTCTCAGCTTCCTGGAGTGGGGTGGAGCCTCCTTCCCACCCCGTCTCCTGCCTCTCTACAGGCACCGGGGAAGGCTCCTCTCACTCAGGGGGGGCACCCCTTACTCCCTGCTTGGCCATGGAGGAGCCTGTTGAATTGGCTGTGTGCCCCCCCAACCCCATTCCTCCCTCTCCAGCCCCCGCCTGGTTGGGGAGGTGCGAAGGGAGCGATTTCACAGCCTGTCAGCTGAGGCCTAAAAATACTCAGAACTCTGAGATGCTTGGGCAGGGGGAGGAGAGAGCAGGGACCAGGGATGGGGTATTGGGGGTGCAATGGTAGCTTGGCCAGAGAAGCCCTTACGACACCACCGTCCTGCTTGGGAGGGATGGACAGAGGTCCCCAGGTCCCCCATTTAGCCCCATATCTGGCAATGACAAAGGGGGGCCATCTCTAGGGTCTTGAGAGCTCAGTTCTGGCACTCAGGCCCAAGGGAGGGCTTAGTCTCAGGTAGGAACTGTGGACCCCAGATCCCCCAAGCATCTGGTCAATGCCTCTATCTCCCTCTCCACCCCCGGGTTGGCTGGCATCTTCGGGCCGTGGGAGCTGGGCCTGTGCCTGCTTCCTTCCTGGAGAAGGTGCCTGCTTCTGTTAGGGGAGAGGCGTGAGGAAGGCAGCATGGATGGGGGTGCCGGCAGGTGTGTGATGTGATGTGTGAGCCACCCAGGCGCTAGAGGGGGGAGAGGAGAAGGGGTGTGGTGACCTACGTCACTGTCACAAGGCTGTGTCCTGAGGTATGGCCCAGGGCCCCCACGAGTCAGCCAGTGCCCAGAAAGGGGGGCATGTGTGCGTGTGTATGGACCGGCTGGAGTTGACCTGTTCTTGGTGCTACTAGAATGCTTACGGAAGTGTCTGATCGAGCGTGGCTATTCCGAACAGCAACTGAGGGAAGACACAGGAGCAGGTGTGGAAACAAACATATGTGGTGTCATACAGACACAGGACGCTGTGTGTGTTCTTCTCATGTGGAAACATGATGGCGTGTGTACCAGTGCAGACGGATACAAGCAGACCGCTCTGGGGCACCAAATGGGCTGAGAAAGTCATTTGGGAAATAATGTGGCGTGGCAGCCAGAGCAGGGACTCTGGATCAAAAGTAATGGGGTTCATATCCCCGATTGTCCGTGTATTGATTAGCTTTGTGATCTTGGGCAAGTTAATTAACCTCTCATTGCCACATTTCTCCATCTTCAGAGGACGGCTGGGAGGATTCTAAGAATTAATAAATGTAAACTGCTTAGAACCGGGCGTGTTACAGAGTTAGCACCACATGTGTACTAGCTCTTATTACCTGGTCTCCTCTCTTTTGATGATATAGGTGGGAGTCCCACGTTCAGAGAAGGCAAATGACCTGCCCAATGTCACACAGTAAGTTAGTGCCAGAGCCAGGACTAGAACCCAGACTGCAGCGCCTTAAGACAGGGCTCATTCAAGTCTAGGACCTCCGGACACTGCCCCCCGCCCTTTGGGCCACAAGAAGCCCCACAACACAGGATTGTAACCCTATTGCCATCTGGAGCCTAGATACTGCCAGTGCTGGGCTGGGACCTTGGGAACGCAGGAATCCGCACATCATTAGATAATGCGAGGTGGAGGGGTCCTCAGAACGGGGCCGGCGGTCTGAGTTAGAACCGTAGCGCTGGTCAGCCTGTGGACTTGGCCAACCACTCCACCCTCCTAAGTCCGTTTCTTCCTTCTGCTGGAATAATAGTAACACATACTTGGTAGGGTTATTGTGGAGATTGAATGAGGTCCTTCATGTAACACTGGAATACTGTACCTAGTAAGTGCTCAATAATGTCAGCTGTAATTATAACCCATGTGGATGGAACCCAGTGCTCCAAGAGTGGTGACTTCTTGTGCTTCCCTTCCAGACCCTGAGTACCCTTGCTCACTTCCGCCTGTTACCCCACACTCCACAGGGCTTAAACTCATGAGAGACTGACTTGCTGGTAAGCAAGACCTGTCTTTGTCTCCTGCTAATATTGGCTTTGCCCAGGAGGAAACAGGACTCACCTCTGGGACTTAGCCCCTGAGCTCTGTATACCTGGCCTCATCTCTCACTTGCTATATAACCTTGTACAAGTGCCATTTCCTCTCTGGGCCTTGATCCTACCTCGGTAAAGTGGGGAAGCTGGACTGCACAGTCTCAGAGACTTCTGGTCATGTTGCTGTGTGACTTAGGAGGGTCCCTGACTTAGCCCACTGGAGAGTGTGGCAGGTTGGCAGGAAGAGAGGTGGGCCAGCTGCCCTGGGCGGATGGAGCATCTGGGCCTGAGCCGGCTAGTGGCCTGCCATCATGCCGCCGGTACCTGTGGATGCCTAAGGGGGCATGCAGGCCCGACTGGCTGGGCACTGACATTGGGGGAGGCTCAAGGACAATGAAGCAGAGAGAGCCCTTCTTGGGGCCCGGGGAGCTGCCACTCCAGCTGTCCCCCCCTACGCTCCCCCCTTTTCCCCAGGGCTTTCCTTCAGCAGTTCCTCCTTCCTCCCTGTCCTTCCTCTCTCCTTCCCCTTCCTGGAGTTTCCCAGTATCTCCCCCTCTCTGCCTCTTCTACTTCTGTCATCTTGACCATTTTCCAGGGTGTTTTCTTCCTTCCTCTCCCTGGGCAGAGGGGAGGTCTCTCCCTCCTCCTCTGTCTCTCGCTTCCTGTGATTCCTCCTTTTTCCTTCCTACAATGTGACACATGTCCTGGTTTCCCTGGATCCTCCTGGCTCCCCCAGCTGCTCCCGAGCCTAGTTCTCTCTCTTACTCTGCATGACATGTCGAGGCTCTTCCAGCCTCCTGTCCCCTGTCTCTTTCCCACTTCAGAGTCCCTCCCTCCCCAGCAGCCCGCCTCCCTTCCTCCAGTTCCTTCGGGCTCCTTACTCCTCTACCAGCCCCCACCCTCAAAAGTTTCCTGGCCTCCTTCAGCTGATGGGGCCGACCCAGGCAGTTTCTGTGGCTGGTGCTGCTACCCTGTACCCCTACCCCTGTGACTTGAGAAAAGGGGTCAGCCCAGGGCCCAGGGACTGGCAGCCTTGCCTCCTAATTAGCAGGAAGTAATTGCCTGGAAAAAAATTTCATTTAGAGTGAGACGTCGAGACTCCAAGTTAGAGCTGAGCCAACTGATGGGCCCTAGGGAGTAGTGGGAGGGAAGTAGCTCAGGTCAGGGGCTCAGGAAGCCCCTCAGGAGATAAAGGCCCTTAGGACCCCCTCCCTGGCTTGCTCCAAGGACCCCAGCCTTGGAGAAAAGGGCAGAGAGCACTGGGCTAGAGTCCCACCATCTCCATCTGAGTTGCTCCACTACTTACTGTGTAACTTGGGACAAGCCACTTATTCCTTTGAGCCTTAGTTTTCTCTCCTGTAAGATGAGAAGAGGGCCTCAGTATCATGAGGGTTGATTTGGACAGTGGCTATAAAAGCACTTTGCAGGCTGTAAAGTGCTGTGGGTATGTGAGGAATTATTGTCTTTCTCCATGTGTCTCTCAGCTGAGATGTGAGGATGGTACACAGATGGGTGGTCTTGGAAACACCTAAGGGGCAGCAAGCCTTCTGGAACATGGAAGGATGATGAGGTAGATTCAGCTGACAAAGGCAGACAGAAGTGGTTTCCCATGCCAGTCTCAATACTCACCAGATGCACCACTCTGAGTGGTCACCTCACCTCTACGAACCCCACTTTCATCTTCTGTAGGATACTGATCATGACGTTCCCCTCAGGAGGCTTGTAAGACTAAATGAGATAATGTTTGCAGAGCTCTTACCACAGTGCTAGGCCTATAGTAAGTGCTCAATAAATGACATTAGCCATAGTATCTACTGTAATTAAAGGCTATTATCTTTACTCCCTGCCTGGATCCAGAGAAGCTGTGATTTTGATTGTTGTCTTCAGGTGGTTTTATTTGTTTTGCTTTTTTTTTTTTTTTTTTGAAGGAGGCAAATTTTTACACCCAGTGAGGCTAATATCAAGCCGTCCCTAGAAACACCAAACAGATCTGCTTCTCAAAAAACCCTTACCTGTGGATTGGAGGGACAGAAGTAGGCTGCCCCTGTGGCCTTCTCCCCCACACCCCACTTTTTCCTAAGGAGGGGCTGTGGGCAAATTTCTTATTTGGGTGGGTGTGAAGTAGGGAGCGTCTGCCCTGGGGGAGGGGTGTTACAGGCCTTTATGTTCTCTTGGTAGGACTGGCCCTGTACTGGGAGAAAAGGTTGTGTTTGTTTAAATGTGTCTACCCCACTCATCTTGGAGGAGGGAGCTTTGCCTGGTCTGGGTTGGCCACCTGGGTTGAGTCTTCACTGTGTACCAGGCAGCATGGCGCCCCAAGGCTGCCGGATCACGTACAGCCTGTAGCGAGCATGCCAGTGTTGGGCAGCACTGCAAGCTCGGAGCGCCAGATTGCCCCCGGAGGAGTGAGGGGGCGGCGAGGGGCCAGACCGTCTGCCGCTCCCACCCCCACTCGCCCAGCCCCACCCTGGGGACCTTCTGTGCTCCTGCTCTGAGCGCAGTACCCGCGCCAGCCTCCAGGAGGCAGTGAGGCAGGCTCCTCTTGAGGAAATGGAATATGGCACTTACGGGCGCTGGGAGGCTCTTTTTGTCTCGAGTCGGCCTGCTGACTGGGGTCCTCGGCATCGGAGGACCTCACCGGGTAAAGGGAGCTCTTGAAGTCGGTTGGTTGCTGGCGGGGCTTCATCTTGGGGCTGATCAGGGAGGAATTGACAGAGGAAGGTGGGTCCACTGTGATGCAGTTCTGAAAAAGGTCCCGCTCGTCGGGAGCAATGCAAAGGGTGGCCTGGAGGAGTGCTCAGACCCAGGACCGCGTCCTGTTTCAGCACCAAGGACAGAGGCAGAGCCGCCCGGTAGCTGTTTCAGTACCGTGGATAGAGCTCAGGGACACGAGCTTGGTTGCTCTGTCTTAATATTTGTCATGCAAATGATACCCTAAAATATGGTAGAATGGCACCTCCGATAGGGAATCTCAGACACCCTATATTCTAACGAGGCAATTTAGGACCAGAGAATTGAGTTAGTTGCCTAAGGTCACACAGCCACAGTGACACAATGGGTGGCAGAACTGGACTCAGATCCCCAGTGATCGCTTTCCATCCATCTCTCCCACAACTGGATTCCCACTAGTTATCCCCCTCCTTCCTAAGCACCTCTGGGAGCTGCTTCACACTATGTTGCATCCCTGAGCGCTCTCAAGCTGGTGAAGATTAAGTGTACCCCCTCCCCCACCAAAAGCCCAGGTCGAGTCTGAATCTCAGGATGGAATATGACTCCCAACCTTAGGTGGGAGGGTGTCAGGGTAGAAGAGGTGCCCTGGCCTGTAAGGAAACCTATGACTTAGGGAGGTAAAATTGAGTCATCAGCATGAGGAACTCTTAAGTGCTCTGAGATCCTCGAATAAAATATTGCACTCCATTCCCCCACCCCCAGCGTCTTTGCAGCCGTGTATTATTAATAACAGTAAGATGCTGATTTAGGCCAAGGCACAACAATGTATTATTCATGGGAGTAACTAGTGGTCAAGGCCTGCAGTTCATCATCACACGTCCCTGATCCTGCCCCTGCTCCACACTCATGGTGGAGAGGCCCTCCATGTGCGTTCCTGCTGCTCTGACGGACATGATTGTTTTCCTGGCTGCCAGGAAGCTCATCAGCTTTGAGATAGGGGTGGCTGGGGAGGATGGGAGGTTCCAGGCTAACTCCTGGCTGGACACCCTTTAACCTGGGCTCCCTGCTCAGAGCTGGCACTTGGCCCTATTCATCCTAAATGGCTGTGACCCTGGTTACTTCCAGATTCAGCAGCTTTCTGGGGTCTGCAGATGGCCTGTCTCCTCCTCCCCTTTTTGGAGGCTGACTACTGAATCCAGATGCACCAGGTTTCCCTAAGCCAGGAATTGTGGGAAGTGGGGGTGGCTGTGGTGAGTGGAGGGAGTCACCGGAGAGAAGATACCCCATCACCTCCATTAAACACGACAATAGATGTGAAACCCTCGGTAAAGTCTGGAGCACTTTGTAAACTGTTCTGTACTGAACAAATGTGAGCCATGATTACCAAGGCCGTGGTCTCTGCTGGAAGAGAGAGCAGAGGTAGAGAAGGCATGGCTGAGGCCCGGGTAGCTCGCCAGGCCCCACTCCCTGATGAGGAGTCGGAATGCTTGTGGATCCTGACATGTCCCCGTCCAATTTCTTGCTGGAACAGCTCCTGGCCCATCCGGATAATCCTTCATTCGCTGTTTACTCACTTGGCATCTCCTCTGAATTCTAAACTGTCTGCATCCAGCAGGCCTTTGCGGCCCCTGCCAGCGCTTTCTCCCTAGCTCACTCACGCATTATCTGTTTTTATTACAGTCAAGGTTGAGGAGACTTGCTCGTGCTAAGCCCCTATTTTCAGCTACTTGTAACTTTCCAAAACAATTCCCCTCAGGCCTCCTCTTTTGCCAGCCTTGTTCCTGCTCCGGGTGAGGCTGGAGGGATTGTGGTTGCCTCTGCTGCTTTCTGAAGGACACTCAGAGACTGTCCGGAGGGCATGGGGGTAGGGCCAAGGCCCAGCTTTCCTGTGAAACAAGTGCCTGGCTCTCCTTCCCTTCTTTCTCTTTTTTCCTTCTACTGGCCCGTCTTATTTTCTTTTTCCTATAGCAAGAAATAAGCTGCCCCCATTCCCAAGGTGGGTGGCCTGGAGCAAGGATTTTAGAATAGAAAGAGGGCAAAAAATCCATCATGACAGGAGGTCTGGCGCTTTGACTGGCTGTCTGGGGTTCAGAGTTTAGCTCATTGGTTTTCTGTTGCTTTCTCTCCAATTATGCCTCTCTCTCTCTCTCTCTCTCTCTCTCTCTCTCTCTCTCTGAGTGTGAGTTTGTGTGTGTGTGTGAGTGTGTGTGTGTGTGTGTGTGTGTGTCTTGGGTCGGAAGGAGAGCGGGAGGTGGGATAGGCACAAAAGGTGCCCCCCTTCCCATGCCCAAATAGCCCTAGTGCTGGTAGGCTCTGCACTTGTAAATGCCCTCCCACTTTCCTCCATTTCCAACTGCTCAGCATGCACGTGGAGGGCTGCTTCCTATGGAAACCTGTAACTCCAGCTTTCACTGCTTTCTACCTGGAACGTCATCCTGCAACCACCAAAGGATGGGGGAGGCACTGGGGCATGATATATCCTGGTGCAGAATCAGGTGGGAGAAGGGATCAGGATGGGAACACTCTGGCAGATGTAGCCCCAACCACCCCCAACATCATGAAATAGTAGTTGAACCCTAGTCAGCGCCAGAGAGAGGACCCTAGGCAAGTCCTCAGGCACCCCTCCCTCCATTTCTTCCTGCTCCTACTCTGTCCAGCCCCAGCTGCTCAACCCCCAACCTGTTTTGAGAGCTTTAGGTGGACTGAACCTCTCTCTAATGAAAGTACGTTACTGAGGCCAAGGGCTGGGCCAGTGGAGGGAGAAAGGAGCCCAGGGAAAGGTGTGTGTGAAAGAGATCTCTGAAGTGCTTGGGGTAAATGCGCATAGCTCTCTTTGGTAAAATTCTTGGGGAAGTGTAAGCCCTTTCCTCAGCTGCTCTTTATTTTGTGCTCACTCGGTTTCTTTCTGTTCTTCCTGCTTTCCTCAGAGTGACTTGTTTCAAGGCTCAGCTCCCAGAGGGTAGAACAGCGTGAGAGCTGCAGGGTTTGGAGTCTTACAGACTCCAAGTTCAATTCTGCCTTTACGTCTCTTCTGCTGTGTGCTCTCGGACAAATATTTAACCCTTCTGAACCTCAGTTTTCTTCTTTGTAAAATGAGCATAAGAATATTTACCTTCAGAAAGGTGCTGAAAACTGTGAACATGATTCAGTGTTGAGCGTACATTAGTTACTGTGATTAAAGGCACTTGGAAAGGAGCATAAGGGCCTGGGATCTGGGGGTACCCAAAAGAGGGGAGCAGTCTAGTTTGGGAGGGTGTTGGGGTTATGGGACAACTTTGGAAGGGCTAGCTATGAGGAATGTACATGTCACCATCTGAGAGTGTAAGAGCAAGTGAATTCTGGGGAAAAGAGCCTATGTGCACAGATTTCCAGTGTGTCCAGCAGCTTCTATGTATTGTGCCCTGGGCTATGGACTGTGGGCTGTGGGAGACCGTGAACAGTGGGGAGATAGGACCTAACCCCATTGGTCCTGCTTGGGGAACAAGACTACTCCCAAGAAAAGGGGGTTGGACAGAGGGTCGGTTCAAGTTTGGAAAAGGAAGAAACTGCTGTGAGCACTTGCCATCAGGGAGGGCTTCCTGGAAGAGGTAGGCTTACCTGGGACCTTGAATAATTTCACGCCATTTGTTCAGCACCTACTTCTCCAGCCTCTCCTGTGTATCAGATCTTGGGCTACAGAGATGCGTGATCTGGGGTCTCAACCCTCCAGGTGCTCCCAGTAAGGAAAAGACAGACTGTTCATTATTAACCCAAGGAAGAATTGCCATAGTTACAGGGGAAGCAGAAAGAAATGGGGGAGGGAATAAAGGCCATCTTTGTCTAGGGATCTTGAGGGTAGAGAATAGAAGGAAGAGCATTCCAGGCAGAGGGAACAGCTTATGTAAAGCCTCAGGTGTGAAAGATGGCCTTCTTGAAGGAAGGAGAAAAGTTGGGGGTGGCTAGGTCACACAGTGTAGTGTATTACAGAATGCGGTCACACCCTTCAGCTCAGAGGCCGCGGGAGCTGTGTGAAAGACGGGCTCAAGTTGCCGTAACTCACCATGCCTGTTTCTTCCTTTGTGAAATAGGAATCATGGAGGTACAAGGTTGTGGAGACCATACAAGATGGTGCTTATACACTTCCTGGCACAGTGTTTGCCATAAAAGGCGTGTGCTCAATTAATGTGAGCTGTCATTTGATCCTGACAGGACCCCAGCCAGGGAGGTTAGGGGTTGTCATCCTTTGAAGGTGTAACTGAGGTCCAGAGCGGGCCATGCCAGGGTCACGGGCCAGAAGCAGAGGTGGGACTGGAATCCAGGTCCTTTGCCTCTAAGTCTGCTTCCTGTCCATTGCTCTGCCTCAGATGGACAGACAAGTAACAGACACAAGAAGAGAATTCCAGGCTAGAGGCAATGTATGAACACATAGACCACGTGGATGGCAGAATGGGCTGGGCAACTGCTCAGGCCATGGCTATGGGTGACCATGCACGTGTATGAGTGTGAGTGTGAGCATGGGTGTCTGTGCCACGGGGGAGTCTCTGTGGCGTGTACAGTGCGTGTGTGCGAGCAAGCCAGCCAGCCATGGGGTGTCAGTGTCTGTGACCTGTGTTGTGAGGGTACTTGCTCCTCCTCTGGCGGCCCTGCCGTCCCCCTGGGCAGCTGGTGAGCTGCTTGCAGAAGTTCACTCCGTCTCCAGCAGCTCCCCTGGGCCTCTCAGCAGCCAGCCGCCCTGTTTGATTCTATTTATCCATAAATCATGGCTTGCTGAGGAGATGAGAAGGAATTGGGAGTGGGGGCAGAGCCCTGGCAAGGGGCGGGGTTAGGTTTGCAGTTCACACTTGAAGTCCAGCCTGGCTTCCAGCTGTCCCCCAACGCCCCCACACACACACCTCCCCCCCCACTCCACACCTGCCTCAGCCCTCCCCATTCCCTGCCATAGGCACTCAGGGATGCTTGATTTTGATCAGGCCCTGGGCAGTGTGTGGGGGGAGGATGCACAGAATGGAGTGGGACATGACCCTGGCCTCTGCCTGTGGGGAAAACGAGATGTGTATCTAGTTCAGTATTTCATTCAACACTTCATGCCCTAGATGTCTCTCATACCAAGCAAGACGTGGTAATGCTATGATAATAGCTAGCTAGCATTTATTGCCTATTTATTCTGTGTCAGGCACTGTGCTAAGCGCATTATATGTGCTAATTCCTTTAAACCTCACCATAGTCCTACGAGGCCTGTACTATTATTAGCTCCCATTTACAGATGGGGAAACCAAGGCATGCAGAGATTAGGTCACATGGCTTGGAAGAGTAAGAACCAGAATTTGAGCCCAGACAGTCTGGTCCAGAGCCCTAGCACTTAATCACTGAACCCTAAAAGAAGGGTGCAGGCACAGGGTGAGGGGGGCTCAGAGGCAGGAGAAGTCAATTCCCACTGAGGAGATTATGGAAGGCTTCCTGAAAGAGGTGCTTTTTATTTGGGTCTAGAAAAGTCAGGGCTTGTCAGGCAAAGGTGGGCATAGGGGAAGAACGGAAGGGGTCCTGGTGTGTGAGTGTGTGTGTGTGTGTGTGTGTGTGTGTGTGTGTAAAAGAGAGAGGTTCTCAAACTCTGTCACTGCAGCCTCTCCCATCTCTTCTCTCCCCATCTTGTTTGGGTGACAAGCAAGGTAACATATGACGTATGCAAGAATTGAACATTCAACAAATATTCACTGAGTACCTCCCATGTGTCAGCCTGTCATAGAGGATCCTGGAATGAGCAAAGCAGATACAGCCTCTGCCTTCATGGACCCTGTAACCTGGTATACCGCAGATGCTTAATAAATGGTAGCCTCTGTCATTATCAGTATCCCTAGAGGCCTGGGATTCCTCCTTACTCGTTCTTTCAACAAGCATTTATTGAGCACTTACTATTTGTACAGCTCTGTCCTTGGTGCTAGGAAGACAGTGGTGAACAAGATAGCAAGCCTGGCCTTCATGGAGCTGACATACTAGAGGGGAAGACTGTGTGTGAGCATTTTGTCCACCTCAGACATGGGCTGCCTCCTGGAGCACACAGGCTCTACCTTGAGAGCTCCTTGGGGAATGGCATGGTCAGGAGCACAGGCTCTGCCCACAGGACCTGGCAAAGGCTCTGCCCAAAGGACTCCATCAGCTCATCAGTAATCTTGAGCTCTGATCAGCTGATGTGCCCGCCATAGGCCAGGGCAGGGGGCAGCAATGTGCCTGAGCTCACACCTCACTCCCAGGACACCCCTGGGATTGGACCCAGGAGGCCTGGTTCTCCTTGCTCCTGGCTCACCCTGCCTCCCAGGTCTCCCGATGTCATCCGTCTGCCCTTGTCTGGGTCTCACCCCTGGGACCCAGGATGTCTCCTCTGCCCAAGGATAGGTCGTGGAAGTCAGCCCTGTCAAAAGGCTGACTAGGGCTGCAATATTTTCTTTCCCCAAATGTTAATTTGCTGACGCTAAGGGGACTTGAAACCATGTATGTCATCAGAGGAAGGGTTTAGAAGGGCTGGGGCAGGTTTGCCTGGAGAAGACTAGAAGGGGACATGAGAGCCGTCGGCAAAGATTTGGAGGCCTGTCATGTGGCAAAGGGAGCCAATTTGTTTTCACCAGCTCTGGAGGGCAAGCTTAGGACCATGAGGGAAAGTTCTAGGGAGACAGAGTTAGCTCAGTGCAAGGCACAGCAGCCCTCGCTAATAGTGCCCATCCATGGAGGGCCTGCCTCCTGAAGAAGCGGCTTCCTGTCACCCACAGGGCTGCCCAGGGGGTTTGTGCACTGATGAGGCCTGACCCCATGACTTCCGTGGTCCCTCCCAGCCTGAGACCCTGACTCTGTGCTCTGGGAATGGTCTCACTCTGGCTGGCAGGTGAGAACATGCTTGTTCCCCTTGACAGCAGCGTCACGTGTTGCCCGAGGACATTGTTCACGTTTGTTCACAGCAACCAACAATGCAATTTGCAATGACAAGCGTTTGTTTCACCCTGGCTTCAAGGGCTGTCTGAGGGGTGCTAGGGAGCTGGGCATCTTGGTGGGTCAGCTGCTTGAAAGATGATGGCATCCACCCATGCTGCAGGGGATCCCAGGGTCACCGATCTCGAGGGGCTCAACTTTCCTTAGCAACACATCCCTTTCTTCAAGTGGAATTGTCTGCAAAAGCCCAAGATGTAAACCAGGGAAATGATGCTGTTTTGGTTAAAGAGGGCTTGAGGGACCACAGCCTTGTCTACTTAGCATCCACCTTCATATCCGCAGGAACTCTAGGAGTTCCCAAGAGCACACAAAGCAAAGAGTGTAGACTGAGCCAGACTGCCTGCGTTTGAACCATGGCTCCACCACCCACCTGAATGATCTTGGACAAGGTACTTGACCCCTCTGTGCCTCGGTTTCCCCATTTGTAACACGGGAATAACCGTAATGCTTACCTCAGTAGTTGTTGTGAAGACTAAGTTATTACCTCATGTGGAACCCCTAGGACGCCTGTGCATCGTCAGAGCAAGGAAGGCTCAGTTCTTCCACAGACGAAATCACTGACGTCCGAGACGTTGAACACCTTGCCCACAGCCACACAGCTGCTTAGTGGCCAGAAGAAGGCCTCAGCCTGTTGCTCCAAGCCCAGTGCTCATTCTGCATGACACAGAAAGCTAACTGCTTAAGATGGGCATTCCCTGGGGCTCTGGAGACCATTCAGAGGGTGCCCACTGGCTTCTGGGATTGACAGGCTCTGTCCTCAGGGGCTCTCCAGCCTACAGCAGAGGTTGGTGAGCAGCTTTTGAAAAGGACCTTGTGTGGCAAAGAGAGGAGGGAGCTCCAGGGAGGTGACCCTTTTGAGAACTGCCCCATGGCCAAGAGGTGTGTGTGTGGTGAGGAGCCCACCTGAGTGTGGCCTCCGACCACAGCAGCACAACTAGCAGATCGCGAGCTTGCTAATACCCCCTCTGAGCCTGCCCCTCCCTTGCTCACAAACTTTCCATGACACCCATGGCCTACAGAACACAAGCGCCTCAGCCTGAAAGACTCCCATCTCTCATTCCCTACTCTCACTCCCAGCCTGCTCTTCATATTTCACACCCCATAAGCTAGTCCAACTCCTCAGACAATGTGCCTGACACTTCTTACCTCCCCCTTGCTCTTGCTATTCCCTTTGCCCAGATGGCCTACCCTCACTCACCCCCAGGCCCCAGACTGCACGAAATACCACCTCCTCAGGAAAGCCTTCCCAGATAGCTCCCTCATCCAGCAATCACTTCTTCATTTCTTCATTTGTGCTCCCAGAGCCCTCTGTTTACACCTGTGACAAAACTGACACCAACAACCCTAGTAATAATACCTGTCTATGGAGTGCTAGCAATAATCCCATGGAGTGGATGCCATTTTTATCTTTATAAAGGTGAAAATGGAGACCTGAGTGATTGAGAAACAGAGGCTTGTCAACTATAATTGAAAAATCAATTTAAAAGTATATATATATATATATATATATATATATATATATATATATATATACACACACACACACATATATATGTGTATATATATATATATATATACTGGGGGTGCCAAAAAAATGTATACAAGTGGACACTTTGGTCAACGTTGCTCAAGCAGTAGTTCACCGTAATCAGAAGTGTCTGGACGCTGATAGTAACCACTTTGAGCACCTCTTGCAATTGCAGAAGTCAAACATGACTTGTATTCATCTTTTGTTATCTGTGTATATTGAGTATTACAATTTTAATACAGTTTTTTCCTTTCTTACAATGTGTATATATTGTTTTGGCACCCTCTGTATATATATAATTTTTAAAAAGAGGCAGCGGCTATACTCACACTTGGGTCTTTTCTCAGATACTTTGGAGCCTGGAGCCCTAAGCTGGTGTCCTGCCACTCGCTGGTTGTGGGGCATCCGACATACTAAGAAATAATTAGCTGATTTCTCGCCTGTCCCCTCTGCCTCATGGTAGATTCTCAATAGATAGTGGTTGAAGAAAGCTCAGCCCAAGCGTGAAATTTACTTTATTGAAAAGGGAGTTCAACAACCCCAATGACACCCCCAGACCCTTCCAGTGTGGCAGGGGCAGTTCCTGTGGAGAGAGCTGGAAAAAGTGTAGGCCCCCTTCCCGGAAGGCACACTAGCCCATCTCCTTACCACAGCTCTGCATCCTGGGGCCCTGGGGCCATGTCCTGTGGCATTATGGCCATCACTCTTTCCATTTGTCCTGCCCACGCCCCAAAAGTCTGGAGGTTAAAAATGGAGGCGTCTCATTTGGCCTGAGAACATTAGCAAATGTGCTCCTCCACCTGGGGAAGGGAAGGGCTGGGCCAGTTCTTTGGCATCTGCAGATTGTCCAAGTCAGAGCTCTCTGGTGCTGTGGGCCCTGAGGTTCACAGTGAATTGGTTACAGGGGCTTCCTGGGGGCTGAGGCTGTGGACTCCGGACAAGAGGAAGTTGAATTGGCCTGGCAGGTAGATGGGAAGTTTAAATGGCCTGGCTGGTGGGGACCAGGTGAGGGTGGCCTTTTCCCACATCTGGAAGGCTCAGGAAATTGGGAAGGGAGAAGTGGGACCCAAGCAGGATTTTAGGGAGAGTAGGTAGCGAACCAGGTGCCCAGGGCGCTGGAGTGGTAGTGGGAGGGAGTCCTGAAGGTCCTGAGAACTGTGATGACCTCTGGCCCTGCTCCTGAGGCCCCACAGCAAAACAAGAGAGACCGGAGGCCAGAAGCTGAAACCACAGGAACCAGGACCAGACAGCTATCGTTGGCTCTTAATTACCAGCATCACTGGCACCAAAAAGCCCACACAGGCTCCTCTGTAAATAAACAGCGTCTCCTTGACTTGAGGACACATCTCAGTGCATACATATTTACAGTGCACATGTAATCTCTGCCATGCTCACTCAACTCCCCACATGATCACTTCTGGTCATGTTTCGCCTTCCTTACATTTGGTTTGGGCTCATGTCGACAAACCACCTGTGAGAAGGTAGGGAGAAGGTTTATTCTGCGTTGCAGAAGAGAAAATAGTGTTTATGTGACTCATGCAAAGCCACACACAGAGCGAGAGGTGGGATTTGCACCGAAACCTGGGATTTTCCTCCTAGGGCAGGTCCATGAAGATTTCCACTCCTGAAGTCTAGGACCCCTGAGCTCTTAGAATGGAAGCTGCTGGGCTGCCCTGTGAGCATGTAGGAGATTGCAAACAATGAGCTCAGGGACTAAGGGATGGGGGGTGGGGGGTGCAGAGGCCAGCTGGGTGGACTTCCAGCCCAAGGAAAGTTGGGCTGAAGGAGGTGAGGACTAATCAGAGGGTTCCAGAGATTTCCTCTTTGATGGTACACGTGGCTGTTGAGTCTCGGCCAGATACTTAAGAGTGTCTGTTAGTGCCCATAGGGCACATGTCCTCAGAGGGACTGTAAGAGCTAATGATAACCATTTGGGCAAATTCAGGTGGCGTTGTGGCTCAGAGTATGAACTGGAGGGGATGGAACTGTGCTCAGCAGGAAGGCCTTAAAGAAACAGTGGCTGTTTTAGAGGGATTTGAAGGGCCTGCGAAGCCTGGCTGGGCTAGGGGCACACTTGGCCTCTCCTTTTAAAGACGTCAAGTTTGGATGATGGTATAAATGCCATGGGCTCACACAGGACCCATGCAGGAAGAGACCGGGAGAGATGCCAACCAGTACAATTCCCACATTTTACAGATGAGGAAACTGAGGCACAGAGAGGCAAAGAGACGTCCCAGGATCAGCCAGCCAGAAAGAACCAGCAGAACTTTCTCAGAGCTCCCAGTGTGGGGGACAGTTGGAAAGATATCGTGGTTGTTCTGGGGGGCTCTGGGCCAAAGGAGGGTGGTTGGCTCTGGCCAATGAGGGTCTGACCTGTGCATGTCCTCCCCAGGGGCGCCCACCCGCGATGTCGTGCTGGTCTCTGCCATCATCACCGTCAGCCTTAGCGTCACTGTCGTCCTCTGCGGCCTCTGCCACTGGTGTCAGCGCAAACTGGTGAGGCTCCTGAGGGCCCGGGGGCGGGGCCTGGCCCTGCACCCCGCCCCCCACAATTACAGGCTCCTGAACGCTCTCAAGGGCGTGTGCAGATGACCCACCTGCTCACATGGTCAGGCACACTTGCTAGAAATTCACACCGGCATGCAGGCACTGCGTTTGCCTAGATGTTGGCCCCGTATGTCTGCGTGGACACCCAGAGCCACACACCTGCGGACATTCGCGGACAGACATGGGTCTCATGGGCATTCACACGCTCTCAACTCCACGCACACACGCCCCATCTCCCGCAGAAAAAGCCGCAGGCACACACGCGCAGACTGAGAATCGAGCCCTCTCCCCTCGGTCCGCTGCCCTCCCTCAGGGCTGGGCGTGGTCGAGCGTGTCTCCTGGCCAATGAGGCGGCGGCGCCCGCCCCGCCCCGCCCCGCCCCCAGCGCCCGCACATCCATCCTGGTTCTCAGGGTTTGTACAAGCACAAACCGCTTCTTTTCATTTTTAACGAGAGCTGGAGAATTAACGCGCAGGATTAGGCCATTAATAAGTAACGAGACCGTCAGGAGGGACATTCATCACTGAGGGCGCCGGGAGGGGGAGCCGGGCTGAGCCGCCCGCGCGTAGCCCACAGCTGCCCGCGGGTGGTCGCCCCAGGAGACCCTCACTCGTATCCAGTCCTGCCGCGCCAGCCCAGAAATGCGGTGGGCACTTCGAGGGTCTGCAGAAGGACATCCCCGAAGGTGGGCAGGGAGGCCTCCCAGGTGTGGGACCTTTCCTGGGGGTAGATGCGAAAGAGTCCCTGGCAGGTACCTTCCATCCCCCAGTTTGAGAACGGTAGGAGTGGGGGCAGGGTACCTAATCTGGGAGCCCCATTCATTCTCTCCCAGGGAGGAGGGCTGTGGCCGCAGCAATGTGGGGGCGGGGCTTCACGCCCCACTCTTATGGAAGAGAAAGGGCAGATGCCCCGTGATGAGGACCCAGCGTGCCTCCTTCAGGAAAGGCAAACTCGGGAATTGGGAGCGTGACTCTCCATCCTGGGATATACAACTTCCAGCAGCTCCTTCAGAGTGTGTGCTGGGACCCAGTGGCTCCTTGCATTCAGGTGGAGCCAGGCTGGCTGTCCTGCATTGTTCCTGGATCTCCTGTGGCTGCGTCTGTCTCAGAATTTCAGGGGAGGTGGAGTGTGGGGCTTGGCCACGTGCCTCTACGTCTGTGAGTGTCCTCAGAGGCCGTGGGAGTGGCTGAGCCCGCGCTGCAGCCCTGCACGTCTTGTTGTGCCTGTTAGGCTGTCTGTCTGTCTGTCTGTCTGTCTGTCTGTCTGTCTGTCTGTCTGTATTATAAGGCAGGGGTAGATGTATGAGCAGATGCTGCTGGGGACCTTGAGTGCTGGTGTTTGTGTTGAGCGCGTGGACTTTGAGGGTACTGGTGCAGTGTGTGTGTGTCTGTTCACCCCTGCATAGTGGATTGGGGATCATCTCATCATATCCCTGAGTGAACTGACCCTGGTAAGTGCTCCAGAGCGTGTGTGTGTGTGTGTGTGTGTGTGTGTGTGTGTGTGTGGTGAGAGCCTCACCCCCAACCTCCCTTACCTGGGACAGGAGTTTAAAGCTGACAGCTTTTGTAGCATGAGGGCAGCTGAGAGATGCAGAACCTCCCCTGGTCCCAGCCCCTCCTCCCAGCTTCAGGAAATTTCCCAGGGGTCCAGACCACAGCCTGCCCTTTTGACTTGCTCCTCTGAGCTGCCAAGCCCTCAATCCTGCCACCATCCCTCCCCTACCCCCAGGTCACAGAACCCAGGGAGCTTTTTGCTCAGGCTGTCTCCTTGCTGCATGGAAGGGGCTTTTAAATGTGCCCTGCACAGTTGCTGAGCTCTCCTTGCCTGCCTGTCCCCTCAGCAGCAGTGATGTGATACCCTGACAGCCCAGATCACATTTCTAAACATTAATAACTTCCTTAATCTCCAGCTGGCTTTTTCCAGATCAGCCTGGCCAACCTCCCTCCCTGATGAGCAGGCTGATGGTATAGGCTGCTTAGAAGCTGTCTGATGTCTCTTAGACCCCGGCTGAGGTTCCTATGCTTGCCCCATGAACTTCCCCCCGCCCCCCCCCCAAATCCTGTCCTTGGTTCCTGTCCTCCATAGCACCCCAGCACCTGCTGCAGTGATAGTTGCCACCTGAGGGAAGGGTTCTTTGAACTGTGGAAGGAAGGAGAGCGGCCCTGGGTGAGCCAGGCAGCCCACCCCAGCCATGGCTGGCCTTGAGAACGGACAGCTAACCAGCCTTAGAAGAGAGTGCTTATCAGGGCCAGTCTTCTGCCAAGATTAGGAAGGAAGAGGAGAGGAGGTGAGGGGTAGGGCTGGGGGACCCTCACCAGTGGCCCCACACTGAAGTGCTGGAGAGTAGTGGGGGCAGGGCTCCTGCCTGAGGGTCCTGCCCAAAAAGGGCCCTTGACTGCCACGGAGGGCTCTAGGCCCTGATTATCCCCGTTGGAACTAGGCATTGTTTGGGATTTGAACTTTGGGTAATGATGGGAAGGATCAGAGATGGAGCTGAGTGAGGGCAGCTTCTGTGGACCCAGAGAATGCAGCAGCTCTGCTTTTTAACTCTCAAAGTTCTGGCTCAGAGGCAGCAACAGCCTGGGGATTGGACCTTGGGGGAGGGGCCACTAACAGGCGCTCCCAGTTGATAGTTTTGAGAACTGCTGGGTACCAGGTTCCACACCAAGTACTAGAGGCTATCCGGTCCCTGCTGTTGGGCGCCACATTCCCAGGGGTGGGAGCTGAAGTAAGTAAGGAGAAAAATAATATCTATGATGAGAACCTTGAGGCTTGAGGGACCCAGGGCCCATCCCGTGACACCACACCATTTCAGAAAGGAAGAAAAAGAGGCCAGGGGGCAAGGGACTTGACTAGGGTGACATGCGGAACGTGGGGCAGTGCTGGGACCAGGACCCTGGCACCCCTGAGACATAGGGGCTCTGGAGGCAGAAGGAGGGCCCTCCCCCCACCCCGTACACCCGTCAGGGGCGCACCACTGAGCTGCCGTTCTCCCTGAACAGGCGGCTGAGCCCAGGAAGGGGCTGCAGCTGGCAGGAGCGCCAGGAAACGCGGCTGTGTGGCTTTTATTTTGCTTTAGGGAGAATAGAATAATTGACTGTTGTGGCTGTGGTGTTGGTGCACATGACTGGGTGTTGGGGAAATGTGTGTGTGTCCCCACTCGGCTGGGCAGGGGCAGGCCAGTGCCCAGTGGGAGAATGGACTGTGGGGGCAGCCCCAGCCCCTGCACAGCCCCCGTCCCCTCTGCCCATGGCCCATAGTTGTGCTCGAGGACACTTGGTGGCAGCCAGGAATGTTAACTGTGCCAGGCTCTGCATGAGCTAAATTTAGAAACCCAAACCGAGAAGGTGAATGGTGCTCACCTTCCAGGCGCAGGCCCAGTTGCCGCTGCAGCCAGGGCCCTTCCACTAATCAGGGACCTGGTGTGCCCACCTGCCCTTCCCCTGCCCCGACTCATGCTGGTGTGAGGAACTCTGGGGGGCTGGCCCAGGCTGCCCCCCGCCTTCGAGTCAGTGAGCAGTCTCTCTTCCCAAGGCTTTTTCCCACAAAGGAGAGTGCTCAGGCCCTGCCCTGCCTCCCAGCCCCTGTGTACAAGGACCCCAGGGAGCCCCCAGACAATGACAGACACAGCCTGGGCAGGACTGGGCACATGCACTCTCTGCCCCTGAGGCTCACATCACGGGCCGCTGCCAACCTTGCCCTGCAGGATGCCACCCCACCATCTGGGGGTGGTGACGTGGCCAGTGTGACGTGGCCAGGCGCCTGAGAGCCGTCTGTCTGTGGCAGAGAGAGATGTGTTTCTGGGAGCCAGGCCAGAGCCCCAGGAGACAGGGGGACAGGAGGAGCCCCACCTCTGGGATCAGGAATGGAGTGCAGTTCAAGGGGGTAGGGCAGGTCTTAGGGCTCAATGGGGCCCAGGAGCTGGCAACCAAAGAGCAAGTGTTGGTGGGGCTGGCACCCCACAGTGGTGATACCCTCGCACCTTGGCCTCCGACCTTGTTGGCAAGGCTGGGCTCCAGTCTACTCTCCTTCCCAGGAGTGGGGGGCGGGCATGCTGGGGAGGCAGGGAGGGTGCAGCCCTATGTCCCAGGAGTGACCTGGTGTTATCTCCACAGGGCAAGCGCTACAAGAACTCCTTGGAGACGGTGGGCACGCCAGACTCAGGGCGTGGGCGCAATGAGAAGAAGGCCATCAAGTAGGTGCCAGGCTGCGAGTTTGGGGTGGGGACACACAGGCAGCCCAGCTGGGAGGAGCCCCTGCCCCTCCCCAGATCTGCACACACACACACACACAGTCACACACACAGTCACACACGCACACACTCACACTCTGACACACTCACACTGACACACACACACACACACACACACACACACACACACACACACGTCGTCCGGGTCCCCTGCCCCGCACCGAACACCCCAGTGCCATGCTCTCTTCCCACCCCACACCCCCCACACATCTCAGGGTACCTTCTCTGCCTGTGCCCCTCAGACCCTCCTCACAATGTTGCAGGGCCCTCAGCCCTGATTGCTGATTCCTCCATCCAACCCAAACATCACACGCATTGTGCCCAACCCCACCCAGCTCTCCAGCTCTTTTCTCAGACCCCATCTGTGTTCTCAGGGTGACCTGGAAGGAGGGCAGGCCGGGTGCAGGGCCATTGCCCTCCCCCATCACCCCCGGTGCCCTCTGCATGTCTTGCTGCCTCTGACTCACCTGGGTTTCCCCATTTTGCTCTGAGAGTCCTGCCTTCCACGGGGGACCACGTGGGCCAGCCCACTGCTAAGAAGTCCCCTTGCCCCACCTGGTTGGGGGATCTGGAAATAGGGGCTCCCTCTGAGGACTCTGCCCTCTGGCCAATGGCCCCAGCCTGTTCCTCTGTTGAGTCCAGACCTTCATGGGGAGGCTGTCAGGCCGAGGTAGGGTTGGGGGGCACCTCCATCTTATCCTGCCAGCCAAAGGCCCGCCGTGCCCCACCCCTTTCCTTCTGCCCCCTTCCCACCTAGTCCTTCTGCCCTTCCCTGGCCCTCCCTTCTCCCATTCTCCCTTCCTACTTCCCTTTTTCCTCTCCCTGCCTCCTAAGGCCTTCCCTCTCTGCCCCTCCTTGCCCCCTCCTCTTTCCATCTCTTGCTCTGACCCTGTTTGGGGCCTTCGCAGAAGCTGCTGGGTGTGTGTCTGTTTGGGCGGGTAAGTGGAGAGGTGGGCCAGGCTGAGGGGGGGGGTGGGAGGAGGCTCCTGAGGAGGCTGCGGGAAGCCTTTGAAGCTGGGTTTTGTTGCACACTCTCCAGTCTTCAAAGCCAGAGCTGGCTGGTCTCGGGCTGTTGCAGAGCCCAGGCGCCAGGCTTTCTGAAGGCGGAGGGACCATGTGGGGGGAGCACTGGGCCAGCCCAGCACCTGTGCCGCCTCCAGGCTAAGCCCCAAACTGAGTTTGTAGCCATGGTCTGGGCCAGGGGGGCTGTCTCGGGCAGGTGACCATAACTTCCTGGGCAAGGGAGTGTGGAGAAGGACCAGGAGTCCTGGACAGGATTCCCCACAAGAGCTTGCGTGGCGAACCCAGGAGGGCGCTCTAAGATGAAGTGAGGGCCGCAGTGGGCTGTCCCCCACCTGTCTACAGCCCTGCAACCCCTGCCCCCTCCCACCCTGCTGAGCTGTCAGACCCTCTGCCTCAGGGGAAGGAAGCCACCACTCAGGTCTAGTACCCCAGGTTCCTAGGCCTTTGCCTCTGGCCAGGGCCCAAAGCCAGGGGAGGGGCCGGAAGCAAGATTTACCCACTGCACAATCTCCGCACTGGCCGCAGGGCTTCCTTTAAAGGGACTGGCTTGTCAGAGTTTCTGGGAAGCTGAATGCTTTAGCAGCACTTCCCAAACTGTGTTCCTCAAAGCACCCATGCCCCATAAATAATAATTATTCCACAAACCAAGGGTTCCATGACCAGCTAAGTTTGGGAAACACTGCACACTAAGCTCCCTCTTGGAGATACTGCTATTCATCGACACCTTAAAGACTGTGAGAAGTCCTGCACTAAAGGAACCAGTGTTGTACAAACTTATTTAATTTAAGACCCCCTCTTCTACCTGAGGGACCCTGGAATTCCTTGGAACATAGGCTGGGAAACCAGCCTGGCAGTGATGACCCTGGGTGAATCTTTCTCTCCGGTACCTAGGGTTGGATGGCCCTGACTTTGGAGATTTGGAGGCGGGGAAGAAAGGAAGTCTTCCCACTGCCCCATCTCTCTGTTACACTTGGGAGGGGGACCCAAAGGATGTCTCTGGTGGGAATAGGGTCTTCTGTGGAGGGAGCCTCTCCAGGCAGGGGCCTCCCACCTCTGAGGGCCTGGCCGGTCCTGCCGCTCGCATCCCTGGCCCTCACTGCCCCTGTGAGCGGGCTCAGGGCTTTGGCTTTGAACCCTGGTCACAGGGTCCCCTGTGAGACATTTCCAAGGTATATTCTGGACAGAGACTCTCTCCACAGCAGGGAGGCCCAAGGAGTCCTGTGGTGGAAGCCCAGCTTCTCTGTACTCTCTCTCCTTTGTTTCTGAGTCTGAGGTTGAGAACCGAAATCAAGGTCAAACTTGTCCTCAGCTCCTGGGGTTTCCAGGCCATGCCTTCTGGCAGCTTCCGTACGACTTGTGTGCTTCCATACGACATGTCACCCAGCAGGAGCGGGTGGGAACACTGGGGCAGAAGATCCCTTCCAGGCCGAGCAGCTCCACCTTGGAAAGGCACAGAGCGCAGGGAAAGGCTGCCCGACCAGGTACACGGCAAGGGCCTGAGGCTGAGTCTGCTCACTGTCCCCCCGGAGAAGGGCAGGCTCCCTTTACACAGGCCCCAGGACAGAGGACCTGAAGGGCCTCTGTGACCCTGGTCATGCCCTCAGCAACGTGAAGGCCTGCAGATGCTTCTCTTTGTGGGGAGGGGGGCAGTGACCCAACCATCACATTTGCAGTGAGCAGAGAGGGTCTCCAGCTCAGCTGAGATCCTGCCCGTCTTGTGTAAAGGTTTCATTTCGCGAGGTGGGAGAGAGCAGAAGAGGCTGGGAACCTCAGGCCAAGGGGAAGAGGAAAAAGACGGGCAGTTAGCTGGGCCTGTCCCTTGGAAGTGGATGAAAGGGGAGAAGCTCGGATCTTTCCAAACTGGGGCCTCCATCCTGCCGCAGGATAGCTGACTGGCTTAATAGTTACAGCCAGCCTTCTGGTTTGACAGGCAGGGAGACTGAGGCCAGAGGAGAGGGGCCCAGGAATTTGGCAGCAGGGTCTGACTACCTTTCAGCCCTTTACAGACAGAAACCAGCTCCCTCTCCTCCTCCTCCTCCCCACCACATCCCACCCGGGGGCCTTGTCCCCTCTCCCCTCCTCTCTCACCATCGTTCTCTCCCACCAGCTTCCCAGGGTGTGAGGCCCCAGTGGCCCACCTGCAGCTTGCCTCCTTTCTGCACGGCTTCTCCCTCCCTCGAGTGTGTGTGTGCGCGTGTGTATGTGCGTGCAAGGGGCGTCGGCGGCGAGCCTGCCCACCTCTCTTCCTCCTGCAGGAGTTGACCCTGGCCCACCCTGCCCTCTGTGTGCCCAGCCCGGCCCCTCTGCCCCACAGGACTGGCGGTTCTTGTTTCTTCTTGTATCTCCCTGTTTTCTCCCCTCTCTCTCTGCCCCTCCAGCGATCTAGACAGAGACTTTTGGAATAACAATGAGAGCACAGTGCAGCAGAAATGGAGCTCCTACCCTCCCAAGGAGTTTATTCTAAACATTTCACCCTACGCCCCTTATGGCGACCCACGACTGTCCCTCAAGTGAGTGACTTTACCTGGTTTGATCATATGTACCGAGTATCCGCGCACGTCCTCCTCCCCCTCCCAGCCCCTCACTTCTCCCTTCCTACTCTCCTCCCCCACTTCCCTACCCATGCACCCCATGGGCAGGCTGACCATGGAGACGAGCAACCCCTCCTGCCCCCCCTCGCCTGCCTGCCCCTATCCTGTCCCCACCCCCCAGGGCCAGCCACGCAGGAGAGCCCCCTCCACGGCCACACCGGCCCCCAGCTGGTCCCCGTGGCCCCACCCCCTCTGTGCAGTCAGGATGGGGTTGCCCGTTTTGGTCCCTCCCTCTCGGTGTGGCTCAGCTTTCCTCCCTGCTGTGTGCTGCTGCCCTGGCTGCTCGGTGGTGGTGGTCGGTGGTCGGTCGTGGCGGTGGTGGCGGTGATGGCGGTAATGGTGGTAGTGGTGATGAACTCTGACTAACACGGCTTTCTCTCTCTCCCTGCCTGGGGGCCTCCTGGCCTGGACAGCCCGCTCTTCCTCCGTCGTTAACCCTTCGTTGTCCTGTGGGATAGAGTTGGAGGTGGCTGCCCTCTCCCAACCCCTGCCGCCCCTGCCCAAGGCGGTGGGGAGGGGCCCCCCTCCGTTGTGTGGTGCGTTGTTTTCCGACTCCCGACTCCCGGCCCCCTGGTCCCCCTCTCTCCTCTCTGCAGGCTCTGCTGTTAACGCATTTGCGGTGCTGATGTCTCTCTCTCTCTCTCTGTCTGTCTCTTGTCCGTCTGTCCCTCTCCTCTTCTCTCACTGTCTCTTTCTTCCTTTTATCTGTTATTGTTTTTCCTCCTCTTTTACCTCCCCACCCCCACGTGTGACCTGCCCTCTCTCCCCCACCGCCACCCCCGGTGCCCCTCTGGCCCGGGTGCCTCACCTGGCTGCCTCGCCCGTGCCTCCAGTGGCACCCTCCTGTCAGGCGCCAAAGTGGCCGCTGCAGCGGGGCTGGCGGTGGAGCGGGAAGGCCGGCTGGGGGAGAAGCCAGCACCGGTGCCGCCACCTGGAGAGGACGCCTTGAGGAGCGGCGGCACTGCCCCCAGCGAGCCAGGCAGCGTTGGCAAGGCGGGGAGAGGCCGCTGGCGCACGGTGCAGAGCCACCTGGCCGCAGGGAAGCTCAACTTGTCCAAGTGAGTGATGGCCCCATGGCTGCCGGAGCGTGAGCTCAGGCCTGCCCCGCCAGGGTGGACAGCGGGACCCCTGGCATGCCCGCTGCTGCCCCCAGAGGTGCCGTCCTCGGCCCCTGGCTCATTCCATTGCTTCACGAGACTCCCATCGTCCTTGCCATTGAGCACAAGTAGCAGCCACACAGTGTCGCATCTCAGCCTCTGGCTACTGCCCCCATCAGTCTCTTTCTTTACCAGTGACCAGGACATTCCATTTTCTGCCCCCAGGGCAACTTCATTTCAGGCCTTGGGTCATCCCATCCTCCTTGATTGGCAGCCCTATCTCAGCATCAGGTCACCCCTCCACGGGGAGCAGGCCTGTGGCTGTTCAGCCATTGGACCATCCCATCCTTGGGGAGCTGGCCCACTCTCAGCCTGTGTTTTATGCCACTCATCTGTCACCAGGCCTTCCCTCTTACAGTCAGCAGATGGCTCTAGACCCAGAGGTTGAGCCCTTCCATTTTTGACCATCAGGTGAGCCATTGACTTGCCCCAGTCTTGCCTGTACCATCACACCATCTGTTACATCAGCCCACCATGAACAGACAGGCTGTCCCCATTGGTTCATCCTCACCTCGGCCATCATCACTGGCTGTCCCAGTCTTGGTCAGCGGGCTGTCCCTCTGTCAGCTGTTGGGATTGTGTGTTCTTGGAGGTTGGGTTGTTGAGCCCCAGCTAACATCTCTTTTCTGATGAGGGTGGTCTGGACGTCAGACAGAATTTCTATTTTCTTTTTAATAGCTGTCTGAGCTTGCCAGGCAGGTAGTCAGTCCCTCTCTTAGGCGATGGATTTAGGACTGGCCCCTATTCTCAGCAGATAGTACGTTGCCCTCTCCCCCACCGTAGGGAAGCCTTATTCTCATCTTGGCGTTTAGAACCTTCCATTTCCCCACAGCTGAGCCCTTCCAGGCTCTAAATCCTTTGAACTATGACCATTCTCGTTGACCAGTGGGACATAAGTTCCATTGTCAGCTATTAGAACTGCCTTGTTCCCAGCTAATGGAGCAGCCTCTCACGTAGAAGGCCGGGGGCCCGGACCCCTTCTTAGCTGCTGGGCTAGCCTGTTGCCTCAATCTGGGCCCTCCTGGTTCTCTTCAAAAGGCCTGTGATTCCTGCCTTGGGAACCACTGATGCCCACTGTGCCCAGGTCTCATTTGCTTGTTGGCCTGAGGGAACGCCAGCCAATTTTGCCCCTGACGTCAGGCCTCGGGAGGACCCTGGAGGGAAGCTCCACATCCTGTCTGAGATCCAGTCCCAGTACCTCGCCCTCCCTAAGCTGCTCCGGCCACAGACTCCAGGCTGGCTGAGGCCTCCATGCCATCCTGGCTCAAGGCCTGGAGGAACCAATTTTAGTTTCCTGTGACTGAGAGGTTGTAAATTGGACTAATTTTGGATATGATAGGAAACCAAAATGAGGTCAGCAAGGAGGAGGAGGCGGCCGCCCAGGTGCTGTCCTCCCCCTGCTTCGGCCTGTCCCCCGGGAGCTGCCAGCCTACCTGGCTGGCCAGGCCTGGGCCTGCCCCTGGTGGTAGCCCTGATTCCAGGCCCGAGCCAGGCAAGGCTGCTGCCCCCTCCAAGACCCCAGCTAAAGCCATGTTTTGCTTCTCTCTCTCTCTCTCTCTCTCTCTCTCTCTCTCTCTCTCTCTCTCCCTCTCCTTTTCTCTCTCTCTTTACTATTCTCTGACTTTCTTTCACTATTTTTCTCTCTTTCTCTCTCTCTCTCAGCCCACAGGGGCAGCCTAACTGTTGTCCTTTGGTTCCTAGGGTAGGCTCGGGGGTGAGCAAAGCTGAGGTCTGGCTGCAGTGGTGAAAGCGGCTCCAAGGGTCCTGGGGCCCCCTCCCTTGGGCAGCTTGGGGGTACATGGCTGCCCTGGTGCCCTAGATCAGGAGATGGCAAGTTCTCTCTATAAAAGGCCAGGTAGGAAATATATACGTAGGCTTTGCAAGTCACACAGTCTCTTTTATACCTACTGAACCCTGCCATCGTAGCCCCAAAGCAGGCATAGCCAGAATGTACAGGCAAACTTGGGAGATACTGTGCGTTCCATTCCAGACCACTGCAATGAAGCGAATGTCGCGATAAAACAAGTCACGTGAAAGTTTTTGGTTTCCCAGTGCATATAAAAGTTATGTTTACACTATACTGTAGTCTATTAAGTGTGCAATAACATTATGTCTAAAAACAGTGTACATATCTTCATTAAAAAATAGTTCATTGCTAAAAAATGGCACTGATGGACTTGCTCCACCCAGGATTGCCCCAAACCTTCAATTTGTAAAAAGCCCAGTATCTGTGAAACAGTAAAGCAAAGGTGCCATGAAACGAGGTGTGCCTGTAAATTAATGACAGTGGCTGTGTTCCAGTAAAACTTGATTTACAAAAAAAGGTAGCCCAGGGCCCATATCTTCCCCTAATCCATTGGATTGGGTGGCAGAGGGAAGGGACAGAGGAGGAGGACGTTGGGACCTCTGGCTCTGGCCCTGCCTGTCAGATGTGCTGAAATCTCTAGCCAGAGCAGGAAGCAGGCAGCTTGCCCAGGGAGGCCAGGAGGCTCTGACTCCTCCTAGCTCCGTCTCCTTGAGACATTTGCAGCTACCACAGGGAGTGTTGACTGTACCACACATCCCTGGGCCCAACCTCATTAGGTCCTCATGGCAACCCTGTGACAGAGGCAGCGGGACTTATTTTTCAACCCCATTTTACAGATGAAGAAACTGAGAGGTAGACTCACTTTTCCAAAGTTAGGAAGTGGCAGAGAAGGGTTTTGAGCCGATGTGTTTGATGTCATCCTGCCTCTGATCAGCCAGGTGTTTCCTGTAGGTCCTTTCCCCCCAATCCCAGCGTTTTTCTGAGATGCTGGTGGGCCTGTGAGGCGGGCGCCCTCTTTCAAATGCATAGAGGACAGGATAGTCAAGCTGTTTCTCTGTCAGAATTGTGGCAAAGCGTTCAGACAAGTGGTTCCTAGGGCTCCCACCACATCTGCTCCTTTCCAAGGTCCCCTCCTCTAACTAGGAGTCATTCCCCAAGATATGAGGTTAAGGGGTCCCTTAACCTCAGAAACAGAACCCTGGAAGGAGGGCGAAGATCTGTGCCAGAGCCTGCGTCTGGAGGCAGCCCTGGCCACAGGGCAGAGGTGTGGGAGCCTGAGCACACTCATGGCTTCCATGGACAAAGCATAAGAATTGCCACCGTCCCCCGAATCACCGTTTATTACTAGGCCAGCTCTGCACTGGCCTGGATTTCCTTGTGTCTCCAAAGGCCAGGAGTACTTAGAACACAGAGGCAGACTTTCCTGGGGTTCCCCCCGTGAGACAGTGGGAGGGGGTGGCAGGCAGCAGCTCCCTCCATCCCCTCCCATTCTAACATGACAGGCAGCTGCAGGGCCTTGGGGACCCGCCTTCACCACGCAGCAGCCTCTGCCTCTTCTGTGGCCCACTCAGACCAGCTGAGAAGTTGGCTCAGACAGGAGGAATTTGGGCACTAGCTGAATCAAGGACAGAGGGTGGGCTGGGCGGGGCCCACCTGAGGGCCTCAGGGTGGCCTCCTGGGTGAGGTGGTGGCAGCGGCGACGGCAGCAGCGAGCGGTGACCACTGCGATGGAGGCCTGGCGAGGTCCGGCAGAGCGAAGCCTGCACTGGGGCCTCCTAGTCCTGGCTCTGGGCTTCTTTCTCCTCCACTGTGATCCCTTCACCTGCTTCTCCTTTCTCTCCTCTCCTCCACCCGCCCCAAGTTTCGAGGACTCCACCCTGTCCACGGCCACTACCCTTGAGTCTATCCCCAGCTCCACGGGAGAGCCGAAATGCCAACGACCCCGCACTCTGACGCGGCAGCAGAGCCTGCAACAGCCGCTAAGCCAACACCAGCGGGGCCGGCAGCCCAGCCAGCCCACCACCAGCCAGAGCCTAGGCCAGCTGCAGGCCCACACGGCCTCAGTGGCGGGCCACAACCCCCGGGCCTATGGCCGGGGCCAGGTTCGGCAGGGCACCTCAGCTGGCTCCAAGTACCGGGCGGCCGGTGGCCGTAGCCGCTCCAACCCGGGCAGCTGGGACCACGTGGTGGGGCAGATTCGAAACCGAGGCTTGGACATGAAATCCTTCCTGTAAGTCCCCCCCTTGAGCGGGCTGACTCCCCACCTCCCCGACCCAGCATCTTTCCCCTACATCTCCTTAGTTGCCAGCAGGCCCTCCATCTCCTGGGCAGAGTGCCAAGCAAACTTGGCCACGCCCTCCCCAGTTTCTTAGGGCTCATGGCTCGAGCCTGAAGCCCCCCCATGAAAGGATTTGTCTCTGAGCCACCCCTTTGATGATCCTAGCCCACCCTCAGTGTCTCCGGGCTCAGAGAAGGTCCCCCCTAAAAGTAAGTGGAGACATTAGGGAAGCTGCTGAGGTCCCCAGATCTGTCTCCTCTTGACTGCTGGTGGCCTCCCTTCAGCCTCGCCCTCTCCTCCTGTGACCTCCCTCATCCCCTCCTTCCAAACCTGGTCTCCTTTCACTCCATCTCCCAGGCCCTGCCTCCTCCCCTCCAGTTTACTTCTTCCCTGTAACCTTACTCTGCTCACCTTCCTGCTGCATGCTTTCTCCCTCCCTCTCACTTCCCCTGTCCTCTCCCTCTCTGACCTCCTATAGCCACCTGTCCTCTAGCTCCTGCCCTGGCTCCTGTAATGACCCGTCCCCTAAGGACAAACCTTGGATGCTCCTCCCAAAGCTCCAGAGAACATTGTTTCTAAATCAGAGCCTTATTTCAGGTGAGAAGTAACCACTCACCGTCAGTGTTGAACCTTAGCCATTCCCCCAGCCGTGTGCCCCTCTCCCCCTCTCGCTGGTACGGGCCTCCCACCCAGGGCACCCTCTCCCCAGCATCCCTCTGGGCATCTATGCTCGCACCCAGAACCCAGGGCAGGCCTGGGCTTCTGTCCCTGGTATCACCACCTCCGTGGGCCTAACATGACCTTCCTTCCAGGCTCTGGGGATTATTCCCCTCGGCCAGCTCTTTCCTGGGAGCAGTGTTCACAAGCAGGAGATCAGCCCTCCAAGCCTGGGAGAGGAGAAAGGGAGGAGGAAGGGGAAGGCCAAAGTCAAGGCCCAGCTCACTGGCAAGATATGGGGATTCTGAAGGCACGCAGGTCCCTCAGACCATCCTGTCTCTCCGACTGAGATTCCAGCCTGAATTTCCAGGGCAGACGGGAGTGCTGCCCCTGGCAGAGGCACCCAACAGAAGAGGCTCTACCACACCAGCTTCCCATTCTGGTGCAAGTGACCTGTGGCCCCAGCCTGGCCCACAAATGCTGCCTGTGAGTCTACTTGGCAGTTCTGGGCAGCCCATCCGCTAGGGCTCTCCCCGACCCAAGGACCCTTGGGAATCCAGCTGGACGCCTGCATGACAAGATGCCCAGCAGAGCCTCCTGGCTTCCAGGTCGCAGTTTGTTTTGAGACAGATGCTATGGCACTGGCATGGGTTAGGAGAGTCGAGGGAATTGCTGCTGTGATGGCTTGGACAGAACAGAGCCAGCCGGGTCCCTGCACTCCTCGGCTCCTTCTGGCCTCAGGCTGCTCCTTGCACAGCCATCAGCCCTGCCTCCTGTTCTCGCAGCCATCAGACTGGGGCAGGGGCGATCCCCAGGCTCTGGGAAGAAAGTAGCCAGCTGCAGGAAAGCCCCTATTCACCACCTCCTCCCTGCCTACGCCCCCCTAGTCAACTAGGATTTGATGAGCGGCTCTCACGAGCCAGCATTCTCTGTCCACGCTGCTTCTGCCCACCACAGCTACGTGCCCCGCACCTGCCGGCCACTGCCAGGGCTTACCCAACCCCACACCCCCTCCACTGTAGTCCCTCCCAGCCAGGGTCAGCAAAGTGTGTAAAGAGCAGATTATAAATATTTTAGGCTTTGCGGGACACGTGTCGCCTCAATCGCATTTTAAAATGTACAAATCATTCTTGGCTTGTGGGCTATATAAACGCAGGCCACCAGCTATAGTTTTCTGACCCCGGACCCCTGCCTTACAGTTTAGATTCTGAGGCCTTTCACTCACTTAAACACAGGTAGCCCAGGTCAAGGGTCAGGGTGAGAGCGAGAGCCAGGCCTCCCAATATCCCAACCCCCTCTCTCCGGGAGGCAGGCATTCCTCCTGCTTAATGGGTGTGACTCCCCCCCAATACCACCACATCTCCCCCAACTCTCCCTGTCTTGCCCCCATTCTCGCCCTTGGGGCCTGTGATCTGGAGAGAATGACAAATTGGGAACTTATGCAGAGGAGCCATTTTGTTTTTAAGAAAAGCAAAAGGAGTATCTGAAAAAACGCATGAACAAAAGAAAAACATGTTGTTTTCTCTGGGTTTGCCTCCCCCAGCGCAACCAGCTCCCAAGCAGGCAAATGGAATTTTACCAACTCTAAAACAGGACCGGTGGGCAGAGAACAAAGAAAATGAGGATTCCTCCTGAAGGCGGATTGTTTCCCAAAAGTTAGATGCCAGTGCAAGTGTCAGCCTGGAATGACCGTGCCCAGGACAGATACAAAGACAGAGAAGGCAGTGCAACCACCTAACTTCCCTCCCCAGAGCCTACTGCCAGCTCCCCCGTGCTCCCGCCCTCCCCTCAGCGGCCGGTTCTCACCTGCTGGAGTTCCCTTTTGATAACCTGTCTGAAAAATAGGCATTGCCAGTTGCTTATCATTTCCTCGCCCTCCTGGATGGGGGTGGAAATGGTAGGCTTCCCAGGATCTGCCCCCCTCTGGAACATTCCACCAGGTTTACCATCATTCCCTTGGCCCTTCTTGAGATGCTTTCATGCCTGCACCGTCTGAGAATTCTTCTCCCTTTGTCGGATGACAGACACAATGCTGGATGAGCTCCACACAGTACCCAGAAAATGCCCACAAACTCAAATGGCTTTGAGGGGCAGCGGGCCACGTGTATCCCTGCAATTGCAGGTGACCTTGCAGTCGCCCAGTGGTTCTCTGAGACTGAGCCATACTAAAGATGTCACACCTTGACCTCCGGCCCCATGCTGCCGCCCACATGACAAGGCCAAGAGGTTTTCACCTTCTAATCTGCCCGCGCCACTCTGCCGGGACTGGCCAGCCTTTTCCAGACTGTCCTCAAGGAAGACACAGGCTCCCTCGAGTCCTGCCTGGATTTCTCCTGACCTTGCCAAGTTCCTGTACTTTCTCTCTTTCCATCTTTGCCTTTTGGTGCCTTCTGGGCTGCTTCTCCAAGGAGTAGCCCCTGAACTGGACCCAAAAGCCTTGGTAGTTATTGCCTGGATCTCCAGGAAGGGGGATACACGAGAAGGACCACCATGGCCAAAACACACCAGAGGCCAGAAGGGATTTCCATTCCCCTCCAATGGGCTGTGTGTCCGGGGACCTGGGCGGAAGCTCTAAGACGACTCCTGGCATTAAGCACACCTGGCTGCCATGACCTGGAGACGCATGTATGAGGGCCTTCCATACGCATAGGGTGGATTTCCAGACTTTCTAAGAACCTCCTGGCTGGGACCCCAAACCTGCCTGCACAGTCCTGAAGCAAGATGGCGACAGAGCCCTCCCTCTCCTCCCAGGGACCCGGATGGCCAGAGCCAGTGTTCCCTGGCCTTTGTTCAGCTGCAGATGAATTAGTTGTTGGAAGTCTCTGTCCCAGGGCCTGGGCTCTGCTCCCCTCAGCCTCCCCTGAGTGTCCCCTTGGGACCGTGCCAGTCACGCCACCTTAGCAGGCCTCTGCCCAGCCCCTTCCGTTTCTCCAGAGAATCTTGCTCTGGTCCCCAGGCGAGCTGGGCCTCAGACCATGGACACCTCCCCTCCATTCCCTCCCTCCCTCCCTGTCTCCACCCCACTCTGCTCTACAACTGTTGACAGTGCTGAAGTTTGGTTTCTCTCCTGCAGGGCCAGTTTCTTACGCTTTTTTCTTCTCTCTTTTTGTCTCTGTCTCTGTCTCTCTCTCCTTCCCCTCCCTGCCCTGCCCATGGGGCCTCCTTCTTTCACCCCGGCTGGTGGGCTGCCCGCCCCGGGCAGGGAAGGCCGGATGGTGGTGCTATCCTTGGTCTTAGGGCTTTCGGAACAGGATGACTTTGCCAATATCCCTGACCTGCAAAACCCAGGAACCCAGCAGAACCAGAACGCTCAGGGGGACAAGAGGTACGAGCTCAGGCGAGGGCCCGCGGTGGCGGCGGCAGAGCTGGACGAGGCGGTGTGTCTTCAACGGATGCTGGAGCGGGAGGACAGCCCCTCCCCAGGCGGTGCCCTCACACACGGCCACCCCGGTGGTGTCCCTTGGGTCGGAGGCCAGTGCGGCCGTCCTGGGACCATTCTGGATCAAGCCTGCTCCCCGGGCATGGTTGCCCTTGCCCGGAGCAAGCCAGCCTTTCTGCCCCATCCTCCTGCTTGGCTCCCCTCTGCTGCCCCCTCATCTTTCATCTCTGCCCCACCCCCGACCCAGAAATCCCAGTTTCTCCGGTGGTTGGTGGATGGGGGGGATGTTAGGGAAGGGGCGCCAGCCTGCTCTCCCTCATCCCCACCACCTCAACCTCCCTCTTGCCTGGAGGCCCCGCTGGGGTGATGGTCACACACCCCGAAGCAGAGGTGTGACCGGCTGCCCCGCTGATGGAAGAGGAGCCCCTGGTGGGGAGGGTCTGGGGCATGGGAGAGGCCTGGTGACCAGAGGGAACCAGAAAGGCAGCCCCTGAGCCCAAGGTACCAAGAGGAGGTCATAGGGTGAGGGGCCGAGAGCACCCTGTCACTGGCAGCCCTGCTGCTGGCCCTCAGGGCCCTGGGGGGGACCAGGAATAGCCTACGTGGCCATAGCACAGGCTGAGCAGAGGGTAGGCATTTAACTGTCCACAGCCATCGGGAACTCAGGGAAGCCCTGATGCCCCCATCTCAGGAAGGGCGTGGGGAACTCTCAAGAGGAAGGGGACTGGAAAAGGCTGGAGGTCCCAGGGCTCTGTCAGCATCACAAAGGCGGGGTCGTCCTGCACCTGGTCTGGCTGCCTTCTTTCACTTGACCTTAGGCTGGGGATGGCCACACACCTGTAGTCACGAGAGGAGGGCTCCTCACCTTGGTCAGGTCTGATTCTCGTCAGACCAAAGCCCGACAGTGCACGTGGCCCAGCAGCCAGGACGCCGTGCTTCTAGCTCTGGTTCTGCCAGAACCTTGCTCTGCAGCCTTGGGCATGTCACAGCCCCTCCTGGACCTCTGCTTCCTTGCCTAGCAAATGAAGGATTGGACAGGCTGACCCCTTCCAGCTCAGACATGTGAAGCTTCTAATGTGGAACAGGCCCTTGGGCTGGGGCACTCGTCAGATCTTGTCAGCCGGACAGACACCCTGACGCTTGCTCATTAAGAGGCCTTTAGGTGCAGGAAGGAGTTGTCCCAAGGTGCTGCCAGGGGCCTGTGGGTTAGGAAAGGACAGGCAGAGAGTTAGACAGCTGACTTGCCTGCCCCTCCGGTGGCTTCTGGAGACCAGCATTCTCATGTCTTCCCACCCTAGGCCACAGTTACATGTCTACGGTGGGCAAAGTCGGAAGTCCCCAAGAGAATGGGAGGAGAGAGCAGGACCAGTTCTTTCACTCAGTGGCACAGAGGGTATCACACCCTGAGCCCAAGTCCTGGGGTGCAGGAGGAACAGAGCCTGCCACCTCCACCCCACCTGGTGCCACAGGTGTCCCGGCTTCCTGGGCTGGGGCCTGAGAGCTGGGTCACAGGCAGGTCAGAGGGCCATGGGGAGAGGGCCAGGGACCAAGGTTAAGAGGCTGCAGGAAGGGGCTGAAGCCCTGAAAAGCCTGCTAAGCACCTGAGTCCCTTGCCTGGAAAGGTATGAAGTGTGAGGGAGCAGATGCAGGCTGGAAACGAGATTTCACATCACCCATGTGTTAATTAGCTGGCTCCATTTTCACCCACAGCCTATTTTTACCTCTTTGCCACTTAGGTCTCATTCCATATTTTAACACACTCATGCCTTTTGATCATTACATCAGCTGTCCCCTACCTTCCTGGGAAAGGTAGGTGTGGAGGTGGAGGCTGTGGGACCTCACTCCGACCCAGCCTGACTTTCCGAGTGAACCCATGCCATTCCCACCTGGTCACGCCCACTCCATCCTGGATGCTCACTTCTCATGGCCTCTGGGGTGTTTGCAAGGGTGTCCAGAATCGAGCGCTTCCTTCCCAGCACCCTCCCCATCCCGAGCTTGGCATTGGCAACACCCACTGGGCCCCAGGCACCTTAGGGCTCCACCCCTCTGGGCTCCTGGCTCCTTGGACCTTGGAATGTTAGGCTTGGGTCAGCTGTCCCTTCCTCTTCAGCTTCTGCCTCCAGACCTGGGGAGAGGGGTGGGTGGCCCTTGGTTGTTGTTGGGGGGAACATTCAACCCCTGAGGTCTGCAAGCAGGAGAACCCCAGGAGAAGAAGCGGCCACTCCAGGTCCCAAACAAGAAGGGGGTGCATCTAGCAAGGAACACGAGATGGGAGGGTTGGTGCCTGCCCCTACTCCGAGGATATTTGGTGGCTGGGAACCTCCCATCCAGGATCGCTCAGCTCCTGGGCCCCAGTGCAGTGGACTCCAAGAATTTCAAAATGCTCTTGGGCCCAGGAGGGAGGCCAAAGCTGCCCTAGCTGCCACACCCTGCTGTGCCCATTCTGCTGTCACCCATTCTGCCCTGCACCCATCCCAGCCTCTTGCTCTACCCATCCCTTTCACCACTGCTTCTTGGGATCCAAATGGTTTCCACCATGGCCCCACCCCCACCTGAGTGGGGCTCAGGGCAGGGCGGGGACCTGACCACCCCCATCGCTCTCCTTGCCCCAAAGCCACAATGTTTCTCCTGTTGCGGTGTGTGTCCCCCGCCTCCTCTCTGCCTCTCCTCGGCCGCCTCGCTCCTCTGTGTGCCCTTGTCCACCCTGCAGCCTTCTTCACTCGTCTCCAACTAACCTTTCTTGGCCTCTCTCTCCCCCTCCTTCCTCCCATCTGCTCCTCACAGGGATGTCCCTGGGCCAGTGACGGGCCCCTGCGCCTCTCCCTCTGCCTCTCTGTGCACTTGTCTCTCTGTCTTTCTCTGTTCTGTGACCTCCAATAGCTTCAGTGGCGCTGACCATCTTTTCCCAGGCTGCTTTGCAGCTGCGCTGACGCTGTGGTGTGGCCAAAATAACTCCAACTTTCTCATACCTTCAGCAGTCAATCTCCGCTCTCTCCTCCTCTCCCCCTCTATTTTTAACCTGACTTTACCTCTCCAGCTATTTCAGTCTCCTCTTCCTCCCTGTGCCTGCCTGCGTAAGCACGTGTCCACGCGTGTGTGTTCGTGTGTGTGTCCGCACATGTGTGTCCATGTGTGTGCGTGCTCTGCTGTGGCCAAGCCCCTGGGATGGGCACCCATGTGTCCCCGGGCAGAGGGGGGTGTTTTCGTCTGGTCCAGGCAAGGCCGGGTTCTCACAGCAGGTGCGTCGTGTGTCTGATTCTCAGGGTGTCTGTCCCAGAGACTGCTCCCTGCTTTTTCTGTTTCAGTCTGTCCCACTTCACCAGCACACCTTGGCATGCCCAAATGTTTCCTCTCGTGATTGAAGTGTGTGCATCGCTGTATGCGTGCCATCTTGCTGCTCTGGTTGACTTGCCTTGTCCCCCGTGCCATTCTCCCCCTGTTCCCCTGGGTATCCGTTGGGCTTGTGTGCGTGTGTGTGTGTGTGTCGCACGCGAGTGTGTGTGCATGCATATGTGCACACATACCTTGCTGTTGGGTCCTGGTGTCTCTCCTCCAGGGCCTGGCATATTCCATGCATGTCTGTCTGTGCCTGCGAGGCCAACTGTGTGCTGGTGGCTGGTCCATACCGAGGCCCATGGCTTGTGTCCAGCCTGTGTGGTCTCCACGATTGGCTCTGGTACTCTGAAAGCTGTTGTACTGTGGCCTGTCCCAAGCCCCACACTGCCAGTCTCCCCATCTCTTCCTCGCTGCCTGCCCCCACCTCTCCTCCTCATGGGATGTTCCAGCCTGCTCCTTGGGCAGGCTTTTAGTGCCCCCTTCCTGAGTCCCAGCTGGACATAGCCTGGGTTCACCACCTCTGCCAGAGAGCCTGGCTCCCAGGGAACAGCATGAACAAGGCAGATGGAGTGTAGGCAGGGCAGGGTGGAAGGGTCCTATCCGGGGCTTCTCAGTATTGCCTGTGTTTTTGCCCTGGGCGAGAGCCTTCTCAAACATGCAGTCCTCAGAGTGGGAGAAGGGTGGGGACCGGGGAGCAAGAAGGTAACGACTTGCCCTATCCAATAGGTAGTTATTTAAATCTAAATGAGTTTAAGTTGCACAGAATTAAAAATTCAGTTCTCAGTTGCACTGGCCACATTTCAAATGCTCAGTTGCCACACGTGGATAACAGATATAGAACACTTCTGTCATCACAGAAAGTTCTACTGGGCAGAGCTGTGTGGACAGCTGTCCTGGCTTCACCTGGTCAGTCTCGTGTCTGAAGGGCACCTAAGTTCTCGCTGAGCCTGAACAAACAGGTGGGGCATCCAGAGAGGCATTCTGGGTGTGTTTGCAGAGGGTAATGATGCGGGGAGACAACCTGGAGCTCCCCCACGGAGCCTCCCCTCCCAGCAGGGGCACGGGGGCCTCTAGGGAGGCAGGCATGCTCAGACAGCACCATGCAAGCAGTGACTGGAGGATGCGGGGTTTTCTGGGGAACAGAAGGAGTGGGAGCACCCCCAAAATAGTACCCACAGGGACAGTCAAGGAGGATCACACTGGGGGTGGGGGAGACCAGGTCTCCCTGTGGACCAGAACACAGCTCCCACTGGCCGCAGGACACGGCAGCGGCTTGGGTCTCAGAGAACGTCCTGCCGCCACACAGGCCCATGGTGCCTAGCCCCGCCCCCCTCCAGCTACGCTCATTCGGACTCCCCCTGCCCCCAGGTTGCCTACAGGAGGGAAGGCAGTGAACACAGCCCCAGTGCCCAGCCAGACGCCTCACGATGAGTCGGACCGCCGGACCGAGCCGCATTCCTCCGTCTCAGACCTTGTCAACTCCCTCACCAGCGAGATGCTCATGGTGAGAAGGGCTGGCGGCCTGGGGCCCGCACGGGAGCTCGGCTGGGAAACCTGGGGCGGGGGCATGGGCATGTGTAGAAACTGGTGACATTGTAGGACTCATCCAGTCAGGCAAGGGAACCAGCATGGTGACTGTGTGAGCGAAGCCTGGGTTCTTTCCCCAGCTCTTTCACCAAAACAGCCTCTCTGTGCGTCAGTTTCCTCATTTTTCAAGTGGGAATAAGAATACCCATCTTCCTCCAGTGTCTTTCTGGGTTGAACAAGGGCCAAAGAAAACCTACTCATGTGAGAAATTTTTATGGTCCTAGAAGAAAACGCTAGTGGACAGAGGACTTGGGGCAGAAGGTGTGCCTTCTCTCTGAGTGGTTTCCAATTGAGTAGAGGTCTGAGGCAGCGCTTCCGGTGGAGCGAGTCTCATATCTCCATCCCAGGGATCTTCCCCAACCCTCATTGCTGGGGGCCAGTTAAGGCCCAAAAAGAACAGGAGAGGAGGAACCCCCTAGTCCTGATCATTATGAGGGGTTCTCCTGTCCACACCCAACCCCACTGGGATCCCAGCCTTGTGGTTCTGAGACATTTTTTGCCAAGGCAGAGATTGTGGCTTTCACATAGCACCCCCTGGTGGTAGCAGTGGGTCACAGCTAATTGCCCCTCCTGTGCTTTCCAAAGGCTAGAGATTTGAATGCAGGAGTCAGTCCAAGGTTTGGCAGCGTGGAAGGCCCAGGAAGGCTTGGGGAGGGTGTGAGGGTGGGAACCTAGTGCCTGCCATGTGCCTACTGGACATGACCTGGGACAAGTCACTTCCTTTCCCTGGACTAGGACCCTCCTCCCCCTCCCATAGAGAGAAGGAAGATGCTGATGTCATTCAGTTCAGATTTCCCTTGCCCACTGCCTTGGCACCGCAGCCCCCACTCTCCCTGAGGCCTCCAGGGCCCCCAGGCCTCACCCTTTGCCATTTAGAGTTCTGCCTGACTAATCATCCATCCCCACTGCCCTTTTCTAGCCCAGTCCAGGGATCTTGTTAAAATGTAGATTCCCAGTCAGCAGGCCTGAGGTGGGCCCAAAGAGTGTGCATGTCTCTTGGATGCAGATTAGAGCATCAGATTTTCCCTGTTCCTGTTCTGGTCTCCCTTGGGTCTCCTCACCCCTTCCCTTCTCCCCGCCCACCGGTGGCGTGCCTGGCCCTCCACTGCCCTCCTGTCCATGCTCCCCCATGTAGATGGCCCAGCCATTGTCTCCCAGCCATTGTCGCCACAGTCTGTCCTGCCTCCCTGCAAGGCTCTTAATCAGTTACAGCTTCCCGGTAGCTAGGTTCCCAAAAGGGACAGCCCTGTCCCAGCCCGCTTGCCTGCCCCTTGCTGGCCCTCGGTAGGGGCAGACAGCCACAGGCAGAGGAAGGCAGCGCAGGCTCAGAGGTGGACAGGCAGGGTTTAATTGCCCAGCCCTAGGCCAAAGCCAGGTCATTAGTGTCAATAGTGAAGATAAAGACGAGCAGGGCAAAGAAGGAAGAAGTAAACCGCTGTCTGGTCTCTACGCCCCAGACTGTGAGAAGTTGGGGGTCAGGAGGAGTCAGCTACCCACAGCTGGCCAGAGGAAGGGACTGAGGGGAGGGTTCAGAAAGGGGGCCGGGCCACACGGCATCTGAGCCGCCCGGTGCCATCTCCCAGGGCACTGCCCGAATGGTGTTTGATGCTTACTTCTACCAGAACTCAGGCAGCACCTCCCCCAGGGCATGATAGGGGTGGCCAGCCCAGTTGCCATGGAAACAGCTCCAGGAGCTGCCCCAGCTGCTTAATTAGGGCTCAGGGCTGTGGTTCTGGAAGGCTGGGAGCAGGCACAAAACCACTGCCTGCTTCCAGCGTGAAGCCCACTTGACCCACCCACCTTCCAGACTACCTTGATTGGGAGCCAAGAGCCAAGTGACCAGGGCATCCTCAGGTGGGTCTGGGGCCACCTGGACTCGTCACCAGGAACTCCACACCAAATTTGGAGGAACAGGGAGGGGCAAGTGGTCTTTACAGGCTTCATGGCATCAGTGGCAGGGGCCAGGCTGCGGGACAGGACTATGGGAGGAACATGGCCTATTTAAGTGTCCCAGGACCCCTACAGATGCAGAAACTGAGTCTCAAAGGGAGTGGGCTGGTATGAGGAGAGGGAAGGCTCACCAGGGGAAAACTGCATCTGGGTAAGGAAGCCACACTTTCAGCGGGCCTGGGGTGGAGCTTGCAGGGTTGTCTGGATCCAGCTGAGGGGCAGGAGCTGGAGGGACCTTCTACTGTGAGAAAGATCGGGAAGGGCAGCTCAGTTCCCCTTCCAGCTCCAAGCGGGACCAGGGGTGTGGCTGGTGAAGCCCCAGACTCTGAATGTGAGAGTGAGGGCATCTGGAAGGGCACTCATGGCTGGCACTGACCTGGCTTCGAGCTCCCACTCTACTTATCACAGGCAACTTGATGCAAGTTAGTAATCTCTCTGTGCCCCAAACCAAATGGGAACACAGTCATGCCTGCCTCTTCGGGATGCTGTAGGGAGCGTGATGGCCAGGCACCCGGCACAGGGCAGGGCCAGACACGTGGCAGTTACTGTTATTTGTACGACTTGGATACTTCTCACCTGGGACAGGTGAGTCCTCACTGGCTTGGGGGGAAGTCCCAACGTTGCCCTGGGATGAGGACCTGCTTTAATGGAAAGACCGGGCTTTCAAGTCAGAGAGGATTCATATTGCTTTGCAATCTTGGGCGTGTGACTTAACCTCTCTGAGCCAGTCTCCTCAGCTAGAGTGGTGATAACTGCCTCGCCCGCTGTTGTCAGGATTCAGTAAGAAGGTGATGTAAGAGTCTTCTGCCATGGTAGGTGCACACTATACGTATTCTTATCATCTGTATTATTTAGTACTTGAGAGCCTGGGGCCACCTTTCCAGGAGAAAAGAGAGGGCACAGAGAAGACTCCTGTGGGGGAAGTGGGGAGAGAAAACAGGGGCCATCAATTTCATCTTAAATGTGGTACTGGGAGCCCCACCCCTGACTCTCATCCAATCACCTGAGGAGCTTTTACTAAACGGATGCCTGGGCCACATGGACCCCCAGGCTCCTGGGTGGCACCCAAGTGGCTGAGGCTGAGCAGGATTCTAAAAACCTCCCCAGATATTACCAATGAGCAGCCACAGCTGAGAAGATGTGGCTGGGAGACCCTCCCCCCAATTACTTACTAGTATGTCAAAGTCGGCCTAGGAATGGGACTTGCGTGCCACCCTCCACATGTCCATCAGTTGCTGGGTCAGCCCAAGTGCCACCCATGGGGGAGGGGCTGAATTCGGTGTAGGCCTCCCTTCCCATGGTCCTCAGGCCTGTGGCGCAGTACTGTCACCTGAGGCTCCTTTGAAACAACTCTGCTGCCTGCCTCCCCACCCCACCTCCAGGTCTCTCCAGCCCCATCATCAGCCTCCAGCCCCAGGTCTCTCCAGGCTCCAGCCCCAGGTCTCTCCAGGCTCATCCGACAGGGTCTGGGAGTCCGTGTTTTCAGTCTCTGCTTACACAAATAGACGTTGCTCCTGAAAACTTGACTCTCTCATTTTGTAAATCACATCATCCTCAAAACCCCAGAGAGTCACTTTCCAAAGAAATATCGTGGTGAAGTCTTTGGAGATGTGAACAATCTCCCTCATTTCTTTGGTAGCCCAAGTTTTTGTGTTGGTGTATTTCACAAAATATTCAAAAACGTCCTGCAGGGCTGTGGGAGGGCGGAAAACTGGAGGAGGCCGCTGGGGACCCAGGGCATGCCAGTAGAGCAGTGATGAGGGGAGGCAAAGGCAGCCTGTGTCAGAGCAGAGGGGGTGGCAGACCCAGGGCATCCAGAGGCTGGGGAGAGGGGTGCACACGGCCTTGGGGTTCAGACAGGGGCTGCCCTGGCTCTGCCCTTCCTCCCTGTGTGACCCTATCCAAGGCACTTGCCCTCTGCCTGAGCATCCTCCAGGGTGTGAATGTGGGACGGGCCCCACCCGCCCCACATGGTGACCAGAGGGAGCGTGCAGCCCTCCGCACGCTGGACTGGCCTCAGGCACAGGGGGCCTTCTAGCTGTGCTGGGCTGTAGAGGAGACTTTGTGGAAGCAGAATCCTCCCCAACGCAGCGGACCTCTCCCCCGCCCCCAGCTCTCCCCAGGCTCCGAGGAGGACGAGGCTCACGAGGGCTGCAGCCGAGAGAATCTGGGCCGGATCCAGTTCAGTGTCGGCTACAACTTCCAGGAGTCCACGCTCACCGTGAAGATCATGAAGGCCCAGGAGCTGCCGGCCAAGGACTTCAGTGGCACCAGCGACCCCTTTGTCAAGATCTACCTGCTGCCAGATAAGAAGCACAAGCTGGAGACCAAGGTGAAGAGGAAGAACCTGAACCCCCACTGGAATGAGACTTTCCTCTTCGAAGGTGAGGCCCCCGCCCACCCACAGCCCCTCTTCCCCTCCACAATCCCCGCACGCAACCACACACGTATACATGTGACCCCAGGCACACGTGCACGTGCAGGGCTGTACACAGACACAAACACACACACACGTGCACTCGCACACACCCACGCAGCATGTGTCTTGCCCAATTAACCTGATGCATTTTGTGTCTAGCTGGGATTAGGTTATAGATCAAGTGGAACTGGCATCACAGCCAAAGGCTGAGGAGGAAAGCTGGGCCACCATGGGGACTTCAGCTCAAACACAGGATTCATCCTGAGGAAGGAAGGGAGGCACCCACAGGATCGAGAAATGGAGCATCTGGAGTGGCCCGAGTGTAGTAGTTAAGAGCACAGCTATAGCCCAGGCTGCCTGAGTTTGGATCCCAGCTCTGGTGGTTACTAGTTGTGTGACCTGGGGCAAGTTTCTGAACCTCTCTGTGCCTTGGATTCAAATCAGCAAATTATAAAAGCACAACAGTGCCTGGTATGCAGAAAACACTCTACTATATGTTAAAAACATTCATCTGTTCCCAGTCTCTGGCCCCCTGCCCCCACCCGGGATAGGCCCCTCCAGATGCACAGGAAATGTCCTCTCTCCTGCAGGCCCTTGTTTATCTCTTATCTCTGAGGATTCACAGTAACCAGGAAGCTGGTATGTGATCAGGGAGCAATTTCTGTCCCAGGCTCTTTGGGTGCCCAGACCCTACTCCCCACTTAGAGGAGCCATAAACCTTTCCCAACCCCCATTCAACCAGTGAGAACAAAACCTTCTTCTCCAGAACCTTCAGTATGCCCCACGGACTTTTCCATCTGGTGTCCCAGCCATCTGGCACTCCACCCCTTCCGCAAAGTGGCAGCCAGCTCATCCACTAAATAAATCATTGGAGGTGAGCTAGTGGGTGCTTGTATGTTTCTGAACCCTCCTCTTCTCCAGGTTAGTGTGGGGTCAGTTTAGAGATGGCACAGCCAGCAAAAGGCTCAGCTGTCTGGAGGTGTTTGAAGCTAGTTGGCAGGTCAAGGTTTATGGGCAGAGCCCCAATCCACCGGTCCGTTCTGCAGACATTTACCTAGCATTAACTCTGAGCAGGGCACTCTCCTGGGGATTGGGGGTACAGAAAGAATTGTGGCCATCAAGCATTCCTGTATAAAGGAGGATGTAAATGTGTAGATAATGAAGGCACATGCTGCCAACACATCACAGGTGTTGCAGGAACCCAGTATGAGCTCCCTTTGGTGTTGCTGAAGAACATTTCCCAGAAGAGGGGCCATTCAAGATGGGTTGTGATGGATGAATAGGAGTTTGCCAGATAGGAGACTGCCTCCTCTGGTGTGGAAGAGAGTTAATTCAGGTGCAGGGACCTCTGGGAACCTCCGACATTTCCAGTACACTTGTCTTCGTGCACTTCACCTGAATAGATGCCAAGGGTCTTCTGGGTAAGTTCCCTGGGGGACTCCAAGATGAGCAAGACATAGCCCCCCTCAATATGAGGAAAGGGCCCTGAAGGAATTCAGAGGCTAGGGGTTCCGAGGACATAGGATTTCCTCTTCTATTGTACCTGCCCCTGTCAGAGGCTTCTCTGTGTTTCTAGCGTCTCTGGAATCCTCCAGAGCTCTTCATCTTCTCTTATCAGTCAGGCTAAGGTGTTAAGTGTCCTGTCTTCTTCCTGGATCTGACCCGCCAGGCCTCCAGGCTGGTCTGCGTCCTCTGTACCTCCCAGGCCGGCCCCTCCTCCAATGGAGCCTCCCAAGGTCCAATGACTCCAGCTTCAGACCTTCCCCTGGTTCCTAGTACCTTTTCCTTCCCATCCAAGCTCCTGGCCCAGCTGTCCTTCAGGCCTAACATCCCAGTCCACCCAGCACACTCCTGCTGCTCCATCAGGCCGTTTCACTGGCACTTACTCATTTGGTCAGTTATTGATTCACTTAACAAATATTTATCGAGTGCCTACTACGTGCCAGAAACAGTGTTAGACTCTGGGATCCGGTGATTGAGTACAGAAATACCTTCCTGGAAATCCTAGCCTAGTGAGAGAGTCAGAATCAAGGAAACAGACAGATAAATCTCTATTACAGCCTGGGATATGAGCTGGGAAAGGAACGTGCTTGAGTGTAGAACAGGGAATCCGACCCCATCACGGATGTCTGGAAAGAAAGCGGACATGGGGTGTGGTCAGGTCAGCTTGTGCTGCCGAGGCAGAAAAAAATCAGGGTGCTGAAAGGCCAGGAAGAAGCCTGGTGTGGCCGGAGCCGTCATTGAGTGAAGAGTGGAGGACAGCGGGCCAAGCTGTGGAAGGAGGGAGGCACACACTTTTATTCTAAGTGCACTGGGAGCCACTGAAAGGCTCTAAGCAGGAGTATCATGATGTGATTTCTATTTTTAAAAGCTCACTCTGGCTGCTATGTTGAGAATGAACAGTAGGAAGAAGTGAGCAAACGGAGAGTGCTGTTTGGAGACTCTTGTGACTCTAGGCAAGAGGTGCCAGTGGCTTGGATGACGGAGGGGACAGTGGAGAAGGGGACAGCTGTGGGACCTGTTGAGGAAGGACGGACAGACCGGCTGATCATTGGAAGGAGGCGAAGGGGTAGCATGTCCACTCCTTCTGTGCCTCTACCTTTTCCCTCCACCCTGAGTCCTCCTGGGGCTTCCTGTCTGGCAGCCGTGGCCATCACAGGCAGAGCCACTTGCCCAGACTTGCCAGCACGACTAGCAGTGGCAGGGCTGCCGAGAGAGCAGGGGGCCAGGGCCCGGCCACCGAGACGGACACATGACGAATGAGTGAATGAATGGTCCCACCTCTGCTCTTGATTAGCTGTGGGACTTTGGGCAAGTGATTTAAGCCGTGTAGGCCTCAGTCTCCTCATCTGTACAAAGGACAAGATACTGTCCACCTCAGAGAATTGTTGAGAGACACACAGATGAGATAATGACAGTTCTTGCTAAGGCTTTAGGAAGGTCTGAATTGAGGTGTGGCGTGTTGTGCCTGGGGCGGTGGCAGTGGGAAGACACCACCCATAGTCCTTCTCGTCCCTGCTCGTCTTGGGCCTTCCTACCTGGAACCTTCGCCCTGCCTGGGCCTCATGCGGGCCCTTGGCCCCACTCTTCACCTGCACTGTCTGTCCCCCAGGTTTCCCCTACGAGAAGGTGGTGCAGAGGGTCCTCTACCTCCAGGTCCTGGACTATGACCGCTTCAGCCGCAACGACCCCATTGGGGAGGTGTCCATCCCCCTCAACAAGGTGGACCTGACCCAGATGCAGACCTTCTGGAAGGATCTGAAGCCATGCAGCGATGGGAGTGTAAGGCCCCAGCTGAGGGCCCTGGCTGGGGGCTGGCAGGTCAGGGCTGGCAGATCCAGTCCTAGACACCCCTCAACCTTAGGAAGGCCAAGAGTGCTGTGGGGAGTGGGTGCAGATGGGCGGCCCCAATGGAGCTTTTCCCACCAGCGGTCTCAGTGCTGAGGCTTGGCACCTGGGGGGACTTGCTTGAGCTGTGATAAAGAAGCTGGGCTCTGTTCAGGGAGTGGGGGGGTATGGGAGCTCTATGGGGGGGGCGGCACACAGACCTGCCAGATGAGGGGAGAGCAAGTGTTGACAGAAGTGGCAGAGAGAGAAGGCAGTGAGCACCCAGGTCAGGATGGAGGGGGCCTGGGGCAGGGGGCCCCCCCAGAAACCATTCCCCCCGCCTAGTCTCCACGCCCCTCCTAGTTTCCCTTCGAGGGGGGGGAGGGGAGCAGCCCTCGTGGCCCAGCCTCAGCCCTCCCCTGGTCCCTCCCTCCCAGGGGAGCCGAGGGGAGCTGCTCTTGTCTCTCTGCTACAACCCCTCTGCCAACTCCATCATCGTGAACATCATCAAAGCCCGGAACCTCAAAGCCATGGATATCGGGGGCACGTCAGGTACTGGGGCTTCTCGAGGCAGAGGGCAGGTGGGCCAGGGAGATAGGGACACGGGAATCATGCTGGATGTCCACTTTGTGCCCGTCACTCCTGTTCCCCATGCCCCACCTCCGGCCTCATCTCCTCTACCCTAAAGCCTTGGGTGGGCCCCTTTGGAGCAGCGTCTGAGTCAGCGTCATCTTGGACTCTGTCCTTCCCAGAATCAGGAAGAAGGGGACACTGTGGTGGGAGACCTGACTTCAACCCCAGTTCGATACTACTTGTCTGTGACCTCGGGTGAGACCGGGCCTCTGTGGGGCTCGGTTTCCTTGTTCACGTTCATAGGAGGGCACAAGGTGATGCTAAGGTCCCTTCCAGCTCTTGCACTTGCTGATCCCCCAGGTCCCCCTCATTCTCGCTTGGGGCTTTCCGGGCCCCCTGCAGAAAGCACACAGCTCCTCCTGCCCCAGCTTCCACACCTGGAGAGAAAAGGGGATCCGGGGGAGCTCTGACCTTTCCTCTCTTCCTTCCCAGACCCCTACGTGAAGGTGTGGCTGATGTACAAGGACAAGCGAGTGGAGAAGAAGAAGACAGTGACCATGAAGAGGAACCTGAACCCCATCTTCAACGAGTCCTTTGCCTTCGATATCCCCACGGAGAAGCTGAGGGAGACGACCATCATCATCACCGTCATGGACAAGGACAGACTCAGCCGCAACGATGTCATCGGCAAGGTAGGGGCAAGGCAGGTGGGGTGACGCGCCAGCTGGCGCCCAGCAAGGGTCTGTCCTTACGAGCAGCAGCGGGCAGCAGCGGGCGTCGTGGCCGAGCGCAGGGCTGGACAGCCGGAGAGATAGGGTCAGGCCCTTCCCCTCTCTGGACCTGTTTCATCTGAAAATGAAGGGATTGGGTGGGATCCCCCCTAAGTGCCATACTGTGGATTAGTCAGCAGAGGGCAGACTGCTGGCAGGGCAGGGGGAGAAGTAAGCGGGAGGAAGAAGGGCCCTGGATCTCAAAAAGGGAGTTTTCTGGACAAGACCCTCGGGATAAGGACCTTGGGAGCAACATCACCCACGGTCCCATCTGCAGACGGTGAGCTACTGGGAGTGGGGAAGGGGGTGGGGGGCAGTGTTGAGAGCTGCAGTCAGACTCCCAAGACCCAGTTTTGCTTTCCACCTCATCTGCTGCTAAATGGCTGTGTGTCCTTGGGCAAGTCACTTGCCTCTTTGAGTTTCAGTGTTCTCATTTGTAAAATGGAGCTACTAATACTGACCCTACAGCACTTCACAGGGTGGTGTAAGAATTGCCTGAGATATGTTGGATGTTCTTGTAGAAAGTGACCTCTCCTTGTCATACATTAGCCAAAAACATCTATGCCTGGCCTTGAGTTTTTCCAGGATGTGCTTCTGTGACATAAACCCTTCCATTTTTCTACATTAAAATGTCTATTCCCGTGTTTATTTATGTTTTAGTGTTGACAGTGTGGGCTTGGCAGTCAGTTTGCCAGAGTCCAGGTCCCAGCCCTACCTCTTAATAGCCATAACCTTTTGGAGCCTCATTTCCTCCTCTTGAAATGAGTAAGACTGTCCCAACCTCACAGTGTGTGGGGAGGATTCAATAACACAGGTGAAATGCTTAGCACAGTACTTGGAATGTATATGTTAGTTACTGTTAGAATAAAAGTTATTTTTGAAACCTCCCTACTAAGGGCCTGGGTATCCATTCAGACATGGAGTTTTGACCAGTGTAGGAAGCCAGTGATCAAAGCAGGTGGAGGGGAAGGGTAGATGCCAGGAGCAAGCTAGGCATTGCCCTGTGTGGGGGAAACAAGACAGGGTCCCCACCGGGAAGGGGGCCAAGGTGGAGGCAACCCTAAGACAGATGGGAATGGAGAACTTATCTATTGGGACTGAGGGAAGTAGCTGCCTCAAGGAGCAGAGCTGGCCCCGTCTGCTAACCTAGCGAGGCTCAGGGAACGTGGCTGGCTGCCCTGTGGTCCCAGGCGAGACAGTTCTCCAGGATGGCATCACCCATACCCAGTGGGACCATGTGTTCTAAGTGCGGCTGGGGCTTGCTGAGCCCCCTCCTTGACCAGCGCAGGCCAATGGCCATGTAACTGTATCTATTGCTAAGCTCTTCTGTAGCTTAGCCTTTTGGAGTTGGGCGTTCCTTACATACCTTTTGAAACAGGCCTACCTTCTGTTGGCTGAAGCAAGGCAGAGGTGAGTTTGTTCTGATTTTGGCCTGGGTAGCTCAGAGAGCCCTATGCTCTTAGCCAGCCACCAGTCACAAGGCTGGGAGGTCATGTGCGCACCCCCACTCCCGACACTGTGCAGTCCCTACCTAACATAGAGGCTGGCAGGATCGGGTTGGTCGTGTAGAGTCCAAAGACCGGGATTTAAATCCCTCTGCACCACTTATAAATTCTGTGACTGTAGGTAAGGTTCTTAACTCTCTGCACTTTCATTTCTCTGTCTCTAAAATGGGGATAAGACACCTGCCTCCCAGGTCAAGATGTGATGATTTATGTGTATAGAGGCCCTAGCTAAGTGCTTACATGTAGTAAGTGCTCAGGAGGTAGGAGCCACTGCAATTAAGGAAAGACAGTCCCCAACAGGTAGGGCAGGGAAGGGCGTGGTAGTGAACTGCCCCCCCACCACCACCTTCAAACACCCCCCCCCCGCCCCGCCCCCTGCAAAACAGGTCAGGAGTCTAATTCAGAAGGCCCAGGCCTGCCCGGGCCCCAGAGGGAGGCACAACAAGGAAACTAGGTTAGGCTGGCAAGGGGAGGGAGGAGACGGCCCCTGCGGGGTAGGTTGTCACTGCATGCAAAGGCCCCTTGGCCCCCATGATCACAAGTGAGGGTGTCATTGTGGAGATGGAGTGTCACCCCCTGGTGGGAGCAGGGGACAATGCCTCAGAGAGTGCCACTAATGCTGTCCTCTTCCCTCTCTCCCCAGATCTACCTGTCCTGGAAGAGCGGGCCCGGGGAGGTGAAACACTGGAAGGACATGATTGCCCGTCCCCGGCAGCCTGTGGCCCAGTGGCACCAGCTAAAGGCCTGAGTGGGGCCACGGGAGGCCCAGGGGACCAAGGGCCCTGGTCCCCATCATGCCCTCACCACTTTATGCACACGCCCGGCTTGGCCCCCCTGCCATGGATGAGGGGAGGACCCTGACGGCTTGGCCAGGGAGGGGGTCCCAGGAATCATTTGGGCCCCATTTCTAGGAAGTACCAGCCCCATCCTCCACCAGTCCAACTCCGGGGGAGGGGCTCTGGGAGCCATTTTCCTGCTTTGCCCCTTTCCTTCCTGACTTGCTGATACTAAAGAAGTGGGGAAAAGCGTGCGAGCCAGACAGGCAGATCCCTCCAGAGGCCCGCCAGGTGGACACGGTCCCCGTTTTCTTTAAGGCAGTGCCTGGAGTGGAGAGAGGCCGCCCCCTCCACAGCCCCCGGTTCTGGGCCTAGGAGAGAGGAGGCCGAGGCATTTGGCCCTGGCCTGGCCAGGAGAGGCCCGTCCCAGGGCAGTTTCAGGTGCCGGCTGGCCCCTGAATGCCAAGGATAGTATATAGCCCCTCTGGGGTCCTGGAGCCGCAGCCCTGTGTACTTGTGTTGTGCCCACAGTGTGCATGTGTGTGTGTGTATGGGGTGAGGCGCTCGCTCCCCGTCCCCCTGGCGCCAGCAGTGCTGAAGACTACACTATGCAGAGAGGGCAGCATTCCATGAAGTGAAGCCGGGCTGGTGGCCCAGAGAGGACAATGCACTGAGCCAGGGTGGGGGAGAGGACAGGCGGGGGAGGGGTGAGTAGGGCAGGGATGGGGCAGGGTGGGGTGGGAAAGAGGGCTGAGAGCTGGGCTGCCTCCTGCCATTTCCCCCCATGGGACTCTTAGCCCTCACCCACCCCCCCAGGGTCCCTCTCTGCCTCCAGTTCTTCTCCAGTAGCTCCTTCCCCAGCAATTTCATCTCTTGGACATTGTTCCATACCTTTTAGGCACCTACTGTGTGCATCACACTCCACGAGGAGTCACCTGCTCCCTTCCTTCTCGGGCTCCCAAGCCCCCACTAGGTCTTTCCCCTAACACCCTCATCCTTCCCAGATCTCACATCCCAGCCATGTTGGCAATATTCTCCATGATTCCCAGCTTCCTCCTCCTTCCTTCTCTCTCACTGTGCAGACCTCCCTCCCCGCACACACCCCTCCACCCTCCATGCTCACAGACCTTCCCTTTTATTCCCTGTTGTGGTCTCTGATCTTGCATCATGCGACCTTCTGCAGGAATGTCTTCTCACCGTCCGCATTTCTCTGGGTCCCTCAGAGCAGCTCCTTCTGTCCCTCTCAGTTAAGGCCGAGGAAGCAGGGAAAATGCCAGGATTCTGAGTTCTGGCGTTGCCCCACACAAAGAAGTTGTGGTCTCTCCGCCTTGGCTGCTGTAGACTCTAGAATTGGCTTCCCCTTGGAGACAGCAGATTTCAGGATGATCCGTTTAAGCCTGCTCATCCCCACGCGAGCCCTGGTATTGATACAAGACAGCTGGTGACAGCCTTGATTCCCGAGGTCCGAGAGCCTGGGCCTGACATTCCGACACACACCGCCAGGTGGCGCCGGGAGACCGCAGTCTGTGACCGCGGCCTTGGACCCCAGTTCTACCCCAGATGGAGTTGACACCCCAGGAAAGAGACCCTGGTCCCCATTTACAGAGCATGGCAAAAGCATAGGCATTTAGGAACCGTTTTCCTTCAGTAGGCTTCTCCTTTGAGCTGAGCATTCTGCTCTATACAGTAGACAGGTCACATTTTTGCCCATATCAAAATTTTCTTACATTGAATCTCACACTTCCGCCCCCAGCCTTCCCGTAGGATCCGGAAGAATATCACACAAAGTAGGTGAATTATTTTGTAGAGTGAAGAGTGCTAATGTACAGCAAACAGTCACCCACATTCCTTGTAAATCCAAATTTTTCTCTATTGTAGCTTTGCTTAAAATGGGGGTCTGCCCCAACTGCACCGTACTTATTGGGTGGGCTGGGGACCAGCCCAGGCGGGGACAGGAGGGCTGAGAATCTGGAAGCTGTGGGGGAAGCGAAGAGAGGGTGATGTCTCAAGAAGCAGAGGGGACCCTCTTCCTCTCCACCTCGCGGGAGGCGGGCGGTTGAGCGAGCCCGTCCAGGCCCCCTGCCTACTGCAGAGCCCCCAGGGATTGAACCGATTTGTAAAGAGTGGGCGGGGTAACTGCGTCCCTTATTTTCTCCGAGCCCCGGGACTCTTAGCCAATCACATGCAGAGCATCTCCAGGCAGTCTGTTCCCAGTCTGATCCCACCCAGGCACATTGGTGTAACCCTCCTACGGTTCCTCAGCCCTCAGATGCGCACCCGGGACACGGGGGAGGGGCAGCAAGTGGTGGACCGAGGGCCGGGTGGGCTGGCACGGGAGGAGGCGGGTGGTATGGGGTGAGGGCGGGGGGGAGGTCTAGGCCTAAAGGAGAACAGGGAATGGGGGAACTTGAGGGTGGGGGAGGGCACCGGAGCCCTGCCACCATCCCAGGACCTTGGGCAAATCACCCATACTTCGGGGCCTCAGTTTCCCCATCTGTAAAATGATGGTAATAATACTTCACCTACCTCATAGGGGAGGTTGTGAGGCCGCCGTCACCTGACCTAGGGGTCAAGGCAGGAGAACTGAAGGTGCTACCCGCGAGCAAAGTATTATTACTGTACCCTGAAAGCAAGGCCCACTTGCCCCTCCCCCAACAGAGCCTCCAGGGATAGCCAAGGCCGGCCTGGGCCTATCTGTCTCTTCTCCACTGTGTCCCAGGTCCCTTCATGAGCTCATGAGCGTCACCTGCAGTCTTTGTGGGCGCCCTAGACTTAGTTGTTATCTCGTTCATGTATCCTTTCTTGTGACCATCTCCCCGGAACTGCTGTACAAATTCCACCTACCCCGGGACCCCGCACCTGCCCACCGGCGCCAGACGCCAGGAAAACAGCCACAAAAAAGCCAAGGGGGGGTCTCAGAGCCCCCAGCCTGGCTGGGACCCCAGGGGTGGGGGTTGATGGCCATTGTTTGTATTGTGTTTGAGTCCTTGAGCGCAAGTGTTTTATAAAAAAACAACAAAAAAAAAAACCCACTGTCGCAAAAAAAATTTGCAGCAAAGAGAAATGAAGAAAAACTGAAGAAAAAAAAAGGAAAAAAGAACCATACAAAAATTTTCCACCATATGCACCCCCTAAGTCAGCAAGATTTCCTCTTTGCAAAATCATATTTTTGTGGGAATGGGCCCTGCTTTTTGTGGCGAGGCCCATTCTGATTAATAAAGGATCGTGGAAAAGTAGGGCCTTGGCTGTTTCCTCTGTGGGTCCCAGCCCTCCTTCACCTCCCAGGGGAAGCAGCAGTCGGGTGAGGGGAGCCTGGGGCAGAATCTCCCTTCAGTTTGTCACCCTGGAGATTTGTCTTCACTGGTAATGAGGTCCTTCCAGCCTGTCCTCAGATCTAGAATATAAACCCACCAGCTACCCAGAAAGCAAAGGAGCAGCCCCACCTCCCGGATCAGGCCTGAAGCAAGGCTTGTTGGGAGTGGAATCTCTTTGAGGTCTGAGGGGTACCCCTGTAGTTCACCCACACTAACATCCCCTCCCTCAGTACCCAGGGGACCCTCCCCACCCTCCAAAGCAGGTCAACAAATCAAAGGGGGACCCTCCACTACCCATCACTACCTGAACTATGGCTGGGCCACTGTGGTTACAGGTCAGCGTCTCCCCTTCCTTCCTGGTCCCTGCAGAGCTCTGGCTCTGTTGGCTGGGCCTGTGGCTTCTCTATACCCTTTTTGGGTTTAATCCTGTAGGATTAGAAAACTCTCTCCAACTAAGAAGAGCCCATGGCCAGACCCAGCCTGAGGGAACTGAGCCCCAGTGTCTTTCCTTCTCCAGCAACTGTGGCCTCGGATGAGCTTTTTCCTTCTTCCGGCCTCAGTTCCCTCAGACTGCAAAGGAGCAATAACCATTCCAGCCCCTCTCCCTCCCTTCCCACACACCGCCAGGAGAAGCCGAGGCCTGGCAGCTCTCAGGGTACTTCAGAAGGAAGGTGCTACCTCTGTTACAGGCACAAAGGCAACAAGTGCCCCTCCGTTGTCACGTGTCACCTGCTGGCTCCGGCCCCACTCGAGTGAGGGAGGCCAGCGCACCTCCTGCTCCCCAGCACCTGGCCGGTAGCTGCCTCCTGGAGCTGCACTAAGTACCCCCACCTGAAGCTGCCCATCCTCCCCCTTCCTGCCCCATCAATTTCTGCCAACCTTGTTTAAAGTTCTGGTTAAAAGGCAGTTATTTCTTTTGTCTGCTGATCTCTGTCCCAGAGATTGGAGAGAGCCCCAGGCTCAGGTAAGTATTCTCAAGAAGAATGCCCCTTGCCAGAACCTCTGTTCAGGCTTTCTCTGGGAAAATGGCTCTGGAAATCTCGGCTTGAAAGCAGGGACAGCTCAGCTTGGCAGAAGTGGCAGCCCCTTGCCACGGGCTTGGGGCCTTCTCCTGGACTTTTTGCCTCGTTCTTCTGCCTTTACTTCATTGGGTCTCTCTTCATCCAGGACTACAGAGAAATGTGCCCCTCTCTCCCTGTGCCTGAAACCACTGCCCTCTGGTGTTCACTTTCTCCTGCAAGTCCCTCCTGGATTCCACTGCTTTCTGGAAGGCCATCCTGGGCTATGTCCTGCTCTCCTCTCCCTCCCCCACAAAGACACCCAGAAGGACAATGCTTGAACACGCTGTATGCCCCAGCCCGTAGCTCCCTTGACCATCTGTGTCCCTTAAAATGCCCCCCTCCTGTGTTTGTGTCCTGTGTGTATATGTTGTGTCTCGTTTAGATTGTGAGCCCCCCTGGGCAGGGACACCTGTATGAATACATGTTCTGTGTGGCACACCTGGGTGTGCTAATAAATGTCCATCCTCAGAACAAGAGTACCCAGGCGTCTTGAGGAAGCTTTGGGACAGATGGCTGAGCAAGCCCATGCAGTGGCTTTGGAGGCAGGGAGGTGCTTCTGGGCAGGGGCTCCGGTTCCCCAGCACCCTGTTCTTACTTTCCCAAGCCCCTGAGGGTGGGCAGGAAGAGGGAGGTGGCCGTAATAAAGCTAGGCAAGGATCCAATCCCCACCTCCCATCTCTGCTGCTCTGCTCGCCAGGAAGCCTGTCACAGGGCTCCAGGAGGGAGGAAGAGCAGGTTACAACCACTACACCCAGACCTGACTGCCAGCCAAGGACAGGGTGACCTCACTCGGTGTGGGTCCAGCACTGGGTTAGGCCTCCTACTCATACTATGGGCAAGTCTCCGTCCCTGGCCTGTTTCTTGCCCTGCCCTGTGCTCCGGTCCCCACTGCCTGCCTTCCAGTTCTGATCTGCTGACTGCCTTGGCCTCTGCCCTGCATGTCTGGCACAAACATAACTCTTCCAGAGCTCTTCTGCCCGACTCCCCCATGGCCCTAACCCTGCTGACTACCCCCACACAACTGAAGGAACAGCATTGTTACAAATGCCCATCCAAAATTGGCTCCCCTAGTCCCTGCCCCCCAAAGCCAAGTGAGAAGTCACAGGCAGTTAAGTGGGGGGTGGGCTAGGACTCCTAATCCAGCACGCTCTTCATCACCAAGGGGAGCTATGAGGCCCAGCTGTCCCTGGCAAGAGCCCCTTTTCTACCCTGATCTCCCCCATATCCGCATGGAGACAGAGTCCCTCAATATTGTTCTCAAGTCAGGGATCAGCTCCACTTTAAGCAAACTCTGTAACTTCCAGAAGGAACTGGCTCCTGATGGTGGAGAGCAAGCGCGTGTCTTTGGCAAAGCCCGGGACCAGGTGTCAGGATGGCCTGGGGGGCTCATCGTGGGCCTTTGTCTGACCTAGAGTACTCAGGCAAATACAGCAAGGGAAGAGGATTAGCAAAACAGACCAGAGAGAGGCAGGACACCTGGGCTGGCAGTGCCAGCAGTTATTCCAGGGTCACCGTGGCTCCACCTGCACCACCAACCCCCTCCATCTGAGATTTGCACGCAGGGAAGGTGGGCAAACACGAGGTTGCATGGAATCCTCAGTTGCAACATCAGATCTAAATAAATCCAACTCCACGTGTGCAAATGGAGAAACCGAGGCTCAGGCCATGACTTATTCAAGGTCAGTTCGTCATTAACAGAACTAGGACTGGAACCCATACCTTCTGATTCCAGGACCAGGAGTATTTCCCCATGCCATGACATGAGTCACGGAGTCACAGGAGTCTCTGGCCTGCTGCCACTCCTGTCCCACCCGAGTGAGCTGAGATCTCAGTTCCTTCCTCCAAGTTCCCAGAACCCAGGAAGGCCCACTGGCCCTGATGGAGCTATGACAGGGGGAGCATGGGCACCTGAGGAGCCCTGAGAGAGACAAAGTCTGCAGCGACCCCAGGCCCCTCTTCCTCCTAAAGAAGGACGCTGCCTCCAATATTCCCCATCCACCAGCTCTTTCTGTCCATTTGAAGGCCTTCTCTCTCACTTGCAAGCTAATGGCTCCAGACCATCCCCAGCCTCCTCCTAACCCAGGCTCAGCCCAATGGCCAGCAGAGCTGATGGGCCAGGCTTGACCTTTGGGCCTTGTATGACATCAGTCCTGTTGCCATGGTAATGGTGGCCTGGCAGCATCGTCTCAGGGGAGATGAGCCTCTAGGCCTGAGACTTTACAATTTTCTTCCTTTCTTTAAATATTTGATTCCCCCCCCCAAACAATGAGGGGGAAAAGTAATCCTATAACTGAATAAAAAGAGATGAAGAGACAGAAGAAAACAGAATAAGCAAGGAAAGAATAGAGTTACAGAGGGGAAGGAGGGGGGTCAGCACCTGTGAAGAAATACAGACAGTTCAGCCCAGCTTGAGGGAGATTCAAAAACATATTAAGAGTCAGGGACCTGAGAATTAAGCTGGAGAAGACCAAAGAAGTAAGGTGCAGTGGGAGGCTGGGAAGCAGAGAGGAAGATACAGCAAGACCTGAGACCAGCTTTGAGCAGCCAAAGCCATTTGTGACTGAGGACAAGTGCTTGTTCCCCAGACAGAACCTAACAGTTGGCTGGGCCAGTTTAATGCAGAGTTGGGGCACATGGACAGAGGGCAGCGCCAGAGGGAGCCCAGGGTCCCCACAGCAATGGGACCCAGTGCTCCCAGGGCTTATAAATAAACAGGCATGTGGGAAATGCACATTCTTTCTCCAAGAAATGTAATTTATGTTTACAGCTCAGTTTTTTTCTTCCTAAAGAAAACACTACCATGTGGGGCGACTGCCCCTGACAGTGTCCCTGAATGGCCCTGGCCCTGGCCCCCTCCTCCCATTATTGCTTGGATGGGAAAGATCTGGCTCTGGGAATTGCAGAGCGAGGCTCCACTCCTCACCCCCTTGAGGCGATCCCTGGTGACGGAGTAGAGGCACACAGTGCTCGTCCCATGCCCCATGCCCTGCCAGCCACCCTGACTGTGCCCATTTAAGGGAATGGAGAGTGCAGGCAGTGGGAGAGGCACTGGGGCAGCCTCCCAGAGCAGAGAGTCTCTCTCTTCAGTGCAGGAGGCCTAGAGGCACAGTGGCTTCTTTTCAAAATTGACAGTTGGAAGTTCAGGTTGTGGGGAAGGGCAGCAGAGCCTTTCCCAGCAAGATTCCAGGCACAAGCTGGGAGACGAGAACTGAATCAAAGACAGGAGATCCTGCCTCCTGAGCCCCCTTTCCCCTCACAAATTTTAGGGCGCCTGGGGAGGGAGGTATGTATGATGAGCCCCGAAGGGGTAAGGGCAGCTGCGGTGTTAGGGCCTTAATCCGTTTCTCACTTCTGTCCTGGGCACCGGCCTCTCCAAGCCCCTACTCCTGGGCCAGGCCCTCATTCAAGAGCAGTCCTGCTTCCCACCGGCATGCAGTCCACCCAGAGGTAGCAGCTCCTGCACCAGAAAAGGTGGGTCTAGGAGATCCAAACTCCAGGAGGAGGGAGGCTGGTGGGCATCCTAGGCATCCCGGCCCAGCCAAGGTGATGATTCCGCAGACAGTGGTGACCCTGGTTCCAAAGGGAAGCTGGCACCACTACTGTGCTGTCAGTGATGCTATCAGGGACAGGACAGAGATACAGGGAACTGGATAGAGCCAGGACTTCTTGATCTGATGACTGCCCAGAGACCATCCAGGAGGCAGTCTTCTTACTACCCAAGAATGTCTGAAGATGGCCCCCAGGACTGCCTATCCTCTGCAGCTCACCCAAAGTCGCCCCTCCTCTGCCCACCGCTTCCAAAGACCTTCCCAGAGCACCTCCTCGCAGAGTGGCCGGAGCCCATCACCCAGAGCACAGGCTCAGGTGCCCAGTCCTGGAGCGGCATCCAGGGCGCGGAGGCTGCCCCCGGGGGGCCCCAGAGCCTTGGAACCACCGCCCCCTATGAGCAGGTCTTCTTCCTCCTCGTCCTCAAAGGCCCGGGCCCGGCGCCGAGGTGGAGGCCGGGGGATGGGCTCGTCGCGCTCCGCCATGCGCTCGACGGCGCCCTCGCCCACGAGGAAGACAGTGTCTGCGACACGCGGGGGACCAGTAACCGGGTTGTGGTCGTAGGAGAAGACGCGCAGGGAGCGCAGCGGGTGCAGGTCCGGAAAGCCGCCCAGGCGGTTGCGGTCCATGTCGAGAATGTGCAGGCGGCCCATGCGCAGCAGCGCGGGCGGGAACACCTCGAAGCGGTTGCCGTAGAGCCAGAGGCCACGCAGGCCCGTCATGCGCGGCAGCTCGGCGGGCAGCGCGCGCAGCCGGTTGTCGCCCATCTGTAGCGACTGCAGCGCCACCAGGCGCAGCAGCGGCCGCGGGAAGCGCCGCAGGAAGTTGCCCTCGATCCAGAGGCAGCGCAGGCTCTGCAGCTGTGAGAAGTCGTTGGGCAGCGCCAGCAGCCGGTTGCCGCCCAGGTAGAGGCGAGTGAGGCGCGGCAGGCGACATAGGCCGTCGGGCAGGCGCTCGAGTTTGTTGAAGTCGAGTGCCAGGATGCGCAGCTCACGCAGCTCCTCGATCTCCTCCGGCAGCTCACGCAGCCCCGTGCCGCTCACGTACAGTTTCTCCAGGCGGCTCAGCGCGCAAACGGCGCTGGGCAGCCGCCGTAACCGCTTCCCGCTCAGCTCCAGCTGCTGCTCGCCGTGGCGCAGCTGCTCCTCCGCGTCCGACGGCAGCTCGTCCAGAGTGGACTCGGCGATGCCCATGGTCACCGGCCCCAGCCGGGGCCGCCGGGGCCGCCGCCGCCGTCCGGCATCGCTCCGACCTGGCGGCCCCCTGGTCTCCCCGACAGGGCCGAGGCCTCGCCGGCTCCGGGGCCCCCCGCCCCGGCCTGCCCCTGCGCCGGGAGGGGGGCCGTGCGGGGCCGGGAGGAGGCGCCCGCTTGGAGCCCGGCCGCCGCTCTCCGCTGCCCTTCCTCGGGCCTCCCCCAGCTCCCTCCGCCGGTGGCCGACTGGATCGGTTTTGCGCTGACTCGCAACTAAGCGACCCGTCGCCCTGGCAACCCCCGACGCGCGTGCGGCTGCCAATGAGGCGGAGGGAGGGAGGAGCGGGGCGGGGCCAAGGTGCTACCGGTGCGGGGTCCGGGCGCCCAGGCCCGCTTTGCGTCCGCCCAACCGACCCGCCCTGGAGCCAGCGCGAACCAAAAGAACCTAAGGTCCGCTCTTCACAAGCCAGGCTCTGTGCCACCACAGACCCGACGTTAGATGCTGTCCACACTTCAGTCACAACGAGCCGTTTCGGTGTGCTGTCGTATGCTCCCAGAGTGGCAAGTCCAAGAAGGGACCGAGGACGGAGAAAACGCTGGCCCGCGACCCCGGACTCTGGACACGTGGGTCTCGAGGAGGGACTGAGGGTTGTGGTCACTGCCGGCCACTTACGTCCAGCGGCATGCGACCAGTCTTCCCGCTAGAATCACTTCAGGATTGTAACTCGGAACATTGTTACTTTCTGGCCCATTTCAGGGTGGGTCACATCGGAGGATGTTCAGAGACTCGGGGCTTGGCTCCGGTCCCGCTGCCTGCCCCGGACACCCTCATTGACCAACAGGTTCCTCGTTAGTGTACTCACACCCCTATCTCCTGCTGTGTCCCTCCTGCTATGCTCAAAATCTGTGTGCCTGCGGTGGACAGAGGATTGGGACACGTGAGCGCCTTTGAGCAGCACCAACGCTGACCACTTGCATTCTGTGACTCTTCCTGTTGCGCATGCTCCCGCCAGCAGCCCAGCCCTGTGCCCCTGCCTTCTCCCCTCCCATTCAGAGCCCTCCTGCCAAAGCTCCTGGCAGAAATACTGGCTCCCATGTATTGCCAGCTTGACGTGTGCCCAGCACTACTGAGAGTATTGCATTGAATTCTTGCGACATCCCTATGAGGTAGGTACCCTCGCTACACCACTTTTAAAGATGGAGAAATGGAGGCTCTGAGAGGTTTGGCTTGAGTGGGTGACTTGCCCAAGTTTACCCCGCTGGTTGATGAATGGCTAGGATTTGAAACTAGGGAGTGCGACTCTCCAGCCTGTGCTCTTAGCCATATACCATGCCAATAAGTGGAAATAATGATGACTCCACCTCCAGCAATGAATTTTCTCATAATGGAGCCGCTAACTCTCATGCCAGAACTATGAGGAAGGCATCATTAGTCCTATATGAAAGATCAAGGAAGTGGCCCCAGAGGGATTAGGCACTTGCTTAAGGTTTCACAGTGAGTAGAGGTTACAGCTAGGGCGCAGAGTCTGCAGGCTCCATGCCTCCTCCGTGTGACCATGTAACTGGCTGAGGGAACACACCTCTGAGCAGCACCCTGCCCTCTGACCCACCCCCACTCCCATCCCCACTGCAGGTGGAGAGGGAGGCTAGCTCAAGGACTGAGAGCAGTGGCCAATGCAACGTCAAGATAAGAACCACACCCCTCGTAATATAAGCTCCACAGGGCAGGCAACTTTGTCTTCCCTGCTGGCCCCGGGTCTGGCTCATTGTAGGTATTCAATGAAAATTTTTAACTTTTTTAAAAAGGGAGGCAAACTTTACATACAGTGAAATGCATAGATTGTAAGTGTACAGTATTATGACTTTTGACAAATGTGAACACCCATGCAATACGTATTTGGCCATATGTATATGGCCAAAAAAAATGTATACACATTTTTAAAAAATTTTTTATTGGGGAGTATTGAGGAACAGTGTGTTTTTCCAGGGCTCATCAGCTCCAACTCCAGTCACCATTTTCTTTTCTTTTTTTTTTAACAAGACTTTATTGGGGAACAGAGTGTATTTTTCCAGGATTTCTTCCAAGTTGTTGTCCTTTCAGTGTTAGCTGTGGAGGGCGCAGCTCAGCTCCAGGTCCAGTTGCCATTGCTAATTGTAGGGAGCACAGCCCACCATCCCTTGCGGGACTCAAGGAATCAAACTGGCAACCCTGTGGTTGAGAGGATGCGCTCCAACCAACTGAGCCATCTGGCTGCCCCTGCATCAGCTCAGCGGCAGCTCGTTGTCTTCAGTCTAGCTGTGGAGGGCGCAGCTCAGTGGCCCATGTGGGAATCGAACCAGCAACCCTGTTTTTCAGAGCTTACGCTCTAACCAACTGAGCCATCTGGCCGCCCTGTATATACATTCTAAGAAAGGAAAAAACTGTATTAAAATTGTAATACTCAATATATACTGGTAACAAAAGATGAATGAATACAAGTCACGTTTGACTTCAGCAACTACAAGAGGTGCTCAGAGTGGTTACCATCAGTGTCTAGACACTTCTGATTATGGCGAACTACTGCTTGAGCAATGTTGACCAAAGTGTTAACATCTCTTAAAATGTGTGTACATGTTTTGGCACCTCCGGTATTTATGACAAAGGAACTAAAGAGCAGAGCCATAGCTGTTGTAATCGTGCAAGGGGTGTCATGGAGTGAACGGGACAGGGGACACAGAGGCAGGTATTGCTCTGAGCCAGGAGCTAGCCACGGACCCCTGTCCTGGGATGGAGACTGACAAGATGCAAACAGAACTTCAGAACGAGGTAGAGGACCCAGGCAGAGAGTAAGTGGAGCCCAGAAACAAGACCTAGGGTGTAGAAGGATTCTGAGCCCCAGCCAGAGGGGCTTCAAGCTCCTTCCAGACCTCTCCTAAACCCCAGCTAACGCTCTCCTTTCTACTCATTTGGGAGAGCTTCTTGGAAGTGCTGCCTCACACACCAGAAAGCTGAGGGAAACCCAGCCAGGCTGACAGGATAAGGATAATAACCTCCCCCACCCCACCCCCTGCTGCCCCTCAAGCAGTTCCCCCAAGGGAACATTCGCTGTGGAGGAGGAAGCCCAGCCAGCACCCCCCTCACCACATGCTTGGAGCTGACACTCCAGCACCAGGCGGCCCTCCTGGGCTCTGCCTGAATTGGCAAGAATGACATGTGCCCTGCAACTCCAGCACCAGCCTGACAGAGCTTCCTAGGTTCCAGGGCACAGGGGACCAGCCCTCTTCTTTCTCTGAGTCTTTTTCTTGCTCTGGGTAGATTCTGTACCTTTGCCTCCCACCAGGTCCTTCTCAGTGGGTACAGGTAAAATGTGCTGGCATTCCAGGCCCACGCAGGCTGGCAGCGGGCAATCATGTTGATGAATCACGCTCGCACTGCGGGCTCCCAGCCCTTGTTGAGGCGTCACTAATGAATTAGCTTCACCCCCAGCACGAGGCCTCTCAGCCTTTCTCCACTCCCCAGGAAGGCAGGAAAACTGAGACCTGGGAAGGGGGAGCAAGGGAGGACAGTGGGTTTGCAGCTGCAGGAATGGGCCCAGACTCCAGCCATCCCCTCTGCCTGTACACACACTGAAAAAATGCCCAAAGTCCGGGTCCCTCAGGCCCCCAGAAACAGTCCCCATTCCTAATCATAAGCTGTAACTGTCCTGCCCACCTCTAAATCTATATTTCTAAAGAAATTTTTGACATACAGAAAAGTAGAAAGCTCTCTGTGCTAAACACCTCTGTTCCGTATCCAGCATTGACAATTGTAGACATTTAGTCAGACTTGCTTTAAATCAATTTCTTTTGCATGAACGGAGGAAAACAACACATGTAACATAGAAGTCTCCTTTGTCTCCACTCCTGTGTCCACACAGACCTTCCCCACCCTCACCATACAATGTTGACCTGGGGCCCCTTCTGGTTCCCACTCTCCTCTTTAGGGCCAAGGGCCCCTGTGTCTGCTGAGACTTGAATAAGATCATGGAATGTTAGCATCAGAGGTCCTTAGAGATCAAAGATTTGAGCCTATTAGAGCCAGCCATGAAATGTCAGAACAGGGAGGGTGCTTAGCTCCGCTGGGAGAGCACAGATTCTGTTAAATGTCTGCAGGAAGTTAGGGACCCTTGTCCCAGAAAAAGACATGGAGGCAGGGGCTCACCCAATGATTTGCACACTTCCCACGGGTTCATGGTCACCCGGGGTCTAGTCCAACTCCCTCCTGTGGCAAAAAAGGAAAGTGACGACATCCTTCATGCCATGGCCCACTCCCCTTACCTGCACCCCTCAGAACTCCGGGACCTGGCCTTCATTCAGGTATTCATTCAACAAACATTAAGCCCCTACTGGTATGCCTAGGCTCTGGGGATTACTATGAATGCGAACATATTACTAGATCAAAAAAACCTGCCTTTGTGGGACTTGTGAGTGGAGATAATCAACAAAAGGCATTTCACAGTGTGTCAGGCGATGGTCAGGTTGTGGAGGAAATAAAGCAAGGAACAGAGAGGAGGAAGACTGAGGACCCCATCTGCAAGGGAGGCTTTATTGACAGGATGGCATTTGAGCAAAGATGGGAAGGAGGACAGGAAGCAAGCCATGCAGACAGATGTCTGGAGGAAATGCATTCTAAGAGAGGGATGGCTGTGCTGAGACCCTGGGGTGGGAGTGTGCCTGACGTCATGGAGCAGCAAGGAGTCTGGGCAGCAAGGGACCATTGCCGAGAAAGGTCAGAGAGAGAAAGTAAGTGGGGGGAGGGGTAACTATCAAGGGCCCTTGGCCTTTGTGAAGGCTTTGGCTTTGCCTGGGAGTGAGACATCATTCGGGGAATTTGAACAGAAGAGTAACATTATCTGACACACATTTTAACAAGATCCCTTTGGCTGCAGCTGCAAGAAAGAGGTGTGTGTGTGTGTGTGTGTGTGTGTGTGTGTGTGTGTGTGTGTGTTGGGGGAAGGAATTTGTGTAACTTGTACCCCTCTCCTCTTGGTCCTCTTCTACACGATAATTATGGTTATCATTTGCTGAGCACCTACAGCTTATCTGATTTACCTTTCACCACAGCTTTGCTAGGCAGGTACTAAATTCCCCTGCTTTACAGGTGAGAAAAATGAATTCAGAGAGGGTAAGTAGTTCGATCAAGGTTACATAGCTAGAAAGGGCCAAAGCCAGGATTCAAACCCAATCTATCTGGTTGCAAAGCCTGGACTTCTATGGCTTACTGCCTCTCTCCGCTGGGGGAAACTGAAGAAACTACGCAGGAGGTCCAAAATGCTTGCCCCCATCCTGCAAACAGCAAAAAGATTTCCAGGACTGCCCCACTTGGACATTTTGATCCCAGGTCTCGGGGCTCAGTGTGTTTGCCCAACTGGGGGCATCCTAGAACCCACAGGGCAAGCCTAAGAACCGTAAAATAAGCTCACGAGGGCAGAGCAAAGAGGCCCCCAAGTCCAGAGGTAATCTAAGGCTGTCATCTGGGCTCAGGGTTTGCTTATTAGCAAATACCAGGCAACGTCCGGCCCACCATTGGCTCAGAGTCCATCATTCGATAGCCAAACTCATGAGGCTAGCTTAGCCACTGCCACCCTGCTCCTCAGGCCCCCTAGAAACTAGAGCCCAGATACACCCTGGGGATCACATTCCCCTGAAACCAGAGCTCTGAGATTGACCTGCCTGGTCTGTTGAAAGTTGAGAGTCCTCCCCTATCCCTCCCAGGGACATGACACCTGGAACAACAGAGGCCAAGGAAGTAAAGCTGACTTGGTGCCCAGGCACATAGCTCAATACCACGGAGGGGAACCTGACCATTGTAATGGCTTCTGGGAGGCCTCCACATTCCCAAAATGTATTCTGAGCATGATGGCTCCTTCCTCCTGGAAGAGACTACAGGGGTCATGGCAGGCAGCTGTCTGCAAGTTTGTACCTTCCTAGATCTGTGACCAACTTCAAGTTGGACCTTCTCACCACCCCCTCCCCTGGGGCTACTGCACTGCACCTATTTAAGACGTAAGTGTTGAATATGTAAACAGAGAGCCTGTCTCCCACAGATTCCCTGGGGCCATCTGTTCCACTTGAGCTACTCGACTTCTTTGAACCTTGATTCTCACATCTAAAGAATGAATCTGAATGGGGCTAGGGTGAGGTGAGCAAGGCACTCGCCCCGGGCACAAATTTAAGGAGGTGCCAAAAAACTCAGTAATCAAGGTAAATAATCGTTTAATGCAATAAAGACCAGAATCAGTAGCAGTGCTCTAATGAGCTATATCGGAGCCTGTGGCAAAAGGAAAAATCAGTAGTCTAATCCTGTCTGTATTTAAAATTTTGATATTTTGTTCGTTTGTTCATTATGGATTCTTTTGCATTAATTTTGATTTGTAAAATGATTGCATTAAACTATTATTTATCCAAATTACTCAGTTTTTTGACACTTCAAATTTTGTGCCTGGGAAAGAGCCTCAGCCACCTCGTCCCAGTCCCAGCCCAGGAATGGGTGCAATCACTTTCCCCTGGAAGGATTCTCATGAAGCATCAGTGAGATAATAGAGAGCTGGGTATTGTCATTTTGAGATACTAACATAGTCTGGTATCCATTCCCCTCTATTTAGATGTTAAATTGACTTCCTCTAGTCCCACTCTCCAAGGGAAACTCAGAACAAAGAGTCAAATCCTTGGCTTTGAATTGCAAATGAGGCTTTGAAACCCAGGGTTGAGACATACCTTGCAAGAGTGGGGTTTTGAGACAGAAATCTTTTTTGTAGGTCCAAAAGCTTGGCTTTGAACTTAAAGAGCAGGAAGCTAATGCTGTAAGCCCCGAAGTGGGGACGCATGTGTCATCCCAGAAACCACGATCCCATCCAAAGGGAGATAAAGCCTCGTCTAGCAGGGGGGAGAGAAGGGGCAGAGCAACATTCCTAAATGTGGATGCCAGCCTACAAAGGAGTCCCTGGCCCACCTGTCTGGGCTGAACCTGAGGGTGGCATGAAAAAGTTCCAGGTATATTTGGGGGACGCCAGGGCAGAGGAGACCTGCACTCCTTACCAGGCGAGGCCTGAGGACACCACAGGCCTCCCACAAGCCCCCCCACCCTCCCCCTTTCTGGAGAAGTCTCAGCAGAGTCAAAAGGGAGGTGAGCTAGCCCCTCTGCTAAATCCTCTGCACAGCCCTGTGTCATGAGGGGGCATCCAGAAGTTTCTGCACCTCCAAAATGAACAAGGTGTGGCTGAGAGCTGGCTGATGGACTGGTGCGACCCACAATGGAACCATGTCCAAGGGGCCCCGTTTGCATCAGGGACCTCGTAGATTGGTAAACTATTGGGGTTGAGGAAGGACATCTTTTCCCATGTCCCACCCAGGACCCTTCAGGGCCAGTAGTGTCCCGGCAGGTGTGTAAGGCGCTAGCTCACAGGAGGCACTCCCTAAGTGCTCACTGCCTTCTTGTCGGTAACCCACATGTGAAGGACACTCGAACTCTTTGGGCTGCCCAGCGTTCTCCTGAGTTGGAGAATTCCAACTGCCTTACAGAACAGAACCCACAAGTCCCACTGTGGAAGCTGAAAACGGGGAACTGACCTCCCCAGCTTCCTTCGCAAGTTGGGTGCAGGCATGTGACCTGGGAGCCACCCATCACAAGCACCCACCCCTGACTTTGAATCGGACGTGAGAAATGCAGAGCAAAAGGGATCGTGCAGATTCTCTTCTGAAGATGGGTGAGGGAGTAGCAGCAGAAGTGCTATCCAGTGCCCAGCAGTAGGTGAGGCATGCTCAGACCCGTGGGGCAGTTTGGGCCCGCTTTTTGGCTGGGTAGCCTCTAAGCTTTGTTCTCAGGTCCACCTGAAGATTCTGCGAGCTCTGAAATCTTAATAAATTCCTCTTCTCAGATTAGCTAACGTTGGCTGCTGTCGCTTGCAAAGAGTTCTCCCTGACTGCTGCCTGCCCACGTGGCCAGACTCCAGCCCACGATCATTAAGAGAGTCTCGTGATCATAGTGGAGGGACCACTGCCCCATGGCCTCAGAGCCGTTACTGTCACACCCAGGAGTCCCCACACTGCCACATGCCCCAGATGTGCTCAGGAATAAGTTTGCCCATGTTCTTCCGTGCCAGCCTTCTGCCCACCAGGAGAATGCAGGCTTGCTGGAAAGTCTTACCACAGGGACCTAACACGGGCCATACGGTCACACTGTCGGGCCCATAGCGAGGCTGCTTGGGCCCAGAGCCTCATAAAGGCTTTTCTGAACACAATTCCTTCAGCATCTCGCCCAACCTTTCTCTCTTAGGACACGGTGAGCGAGATGGATGCCCTTCTGGCTGATCTCTACCTGGGACCTCTGAAGACACACACACACGGACACACACACAGACACACATGCACACACACACGCAAGCACATGAACACACTCACATTCACATACCTTTTCTTCCACAAAAGAACGGAAGTCGCCACTTCTGCCCACCAGAGGCCCCAGTCCAGTGATGTGATGGGAAAGGCCTATACTCAGAGCAGAGAGGCCCATGCGTGTGTGAACTACCAGTGGCTTGGGGAGTTTGCTTCATCTCTCTGGCTCAGGCTGACCTGGTTCTCACGAAGGTCCTTCCAGGGTCAAGTTTTACAACTCAAAGAATTTTGTTGGTAGAGCCCTGTCCCTAGTAGTGTCCTCAGAAGCAAGGAGTATTGGGGTGCCTGGGACACCCCACAGACCTTCCTCTGACCTTGATCAGAGGCCCTGGGTGGCGGTTTCCCGGGTCTGATTCTTCCTCTGTCCTTGCATATTTGACTGTTCAGGGAACATTTCCTTGGGAATGGGTGGCCCTCCAGATGGTCAGAGAGGAAACGAGGGACCGGATTCCGAGTTTCAGGCCCTCCATCTGTCTACATGTAGCCTACCCACCGTCTTGCAGCCACCCCATGCTGGGCTTCTCGCCATCCCCCACCCCCGGCCTCCAGTTCCCACAGACAGATGCCTTTTCCCAGCTGGCCAGCTGTCAAGCCCATGAGCTGGTGGCTCTGCCTGTCACCACGTGACCTAGGCCAGATGGTACCTGTCAACATCAGCTGCCACAGAGCCATGACGCACAGTAGCCTCACACATGTCTGTGTGCCCCAGAAGAGGGGCCCGGTTGTGTGGCACCCAACGTCTGTTCCTATTCTGCTGTCCCATCAGCACTCGGGGCTCCACACCCACGCATCAGTGCCGTCAGCGCAGCACCCACCCGTGTCCCGAAACTTCCCCCAGAGGGAGGCCCTCTGTGTTCTTGCTGAAAAGATGAAGGCCCACGGAAAATTCCCAGTACCTGGCAGGCTGTGGGGGCTTAATAAAGGTTAATCATCGTCACTGTGCCCCTCCGAATGGTTCCTAAAATATCTGTGGGGAGGGCAGGGAGCTTCCGGCAGCAGCTACGATTGGCACCCACTGGAAGGAGTGACTCGCCTAAACCCCCAAAACCTGGTTTGCAGGTGAGGGGAGAGGCAGGCAGCAGCCAGGAGAGCCAGGCAGAAGTTCGCCTCAGGGAGAGGGTGGGGCCTGGCCCCCTTCAGAGGCAGCCTAGGCCTCCAGGTAAGGCCGTACAGGTGAATCACCACCCTGGCTCTCCCAGACAGAGGGACCTGCTCCCAGAGAAGGGTCCTGAGGGGGCCTGTCCAGGGCCAAGCAGGAGGAGACAAAGGCAGACCTTGTGACTATCTGCAGTGTGAACTTGCCCAACTCCACGCTCCTACCTAGGCCTCTGTTTCCTCTGCTCCAGCATCAAGGCAGCTACTATCTGTGAGCTGAGTGCTCTATACGTCATCTATTATCATTTAGCCCACGAGGTGGGTACTGCTGTTAGCTTCAGCTCAGGATACTCAGGTGACCTCCGCAGCTGGTGGGAGGAGGCAGCCTCAGGGAGTGGAGTGCTGGGGTTCGAGCCCAGGCGGTCTGACTCTAGAGCTCAGGCCTGCATAGCTCCACTCTGCTACAGCCTGGGCTCAGGCGGATGCTGGCTGGGACCAGACCGAAGTCTCAGTTCTCAGAGCGGGGAGTGACAGGTGCCCTGACAACGCAGGCACGACGTCAGCACCCACACTCACCTGATAGCACAGAGGAGGAGTGACGGAAAAGCCAGTCCTTCCGACAGAGTTTCAGTAACCTGAGTAGCCAGAGGTGAGACGTGTCCACCCCTCCTGCCTGGCGGTGCAGAGAAGGCTGTGGACACTGACCCTACCCTGGCCTTGGGGCCAACCCGGGCTCACGGTTGGAATGCGAGGCCCTCAGGCCACTGTAGAGGAGTTTGGTTGGGGTTGGTCAAAGGCTGGGCATACTGTGAGGGGAGCATATGCAGAGAGAGAAGGGGTGGCCTGGTGAGCAAGTCAGAGTGGTCCCAAGGGGCCACAGTCCCAAAGGGCCACAGCCATGGCTTCCGGGAGAGAGTGGTGGGGCACAGCAGGGTCTTAGCTGCCAGCCTGCACAGATGAAGGGACCCTGGTTCACTGCCATCTTGGGGCCGGGGCAGGTGACACCCAAAAGCCCACATCTGGTGCCCCTGCTGGCAGACACAGTTCATTCGTTCGTTCATTCATTTATTCATTCCCTCAGCTAATATTTACCGAGGACCTACAGATGTGCCAGGCACTGTCCTGGACTTCGCAGTTTCGGTTGTGAACAAGACAGACAGGGTCTGTGACCCTATTGAGTTTCATAATCAAGGAGGGGAACAGAGAAAGGCTCCTTAGCATGGCCGTCAAGGTCACTAAAACCTGGCCAACCCGCCTTTCACAAGGGGCTGCCCGCCTCTCAGCCACACGCATTCTCCATCCCCTTCTGACCAAGCCTTGGGCTGGTCCCTCCTCTGTGTCCTTGCCCACAACCTTGCCTCCCTCAGTGCCCCAAACTGGTCATTCTGCCCATTTAATTCAAAGTCTGCCACACCTCCCCTCCCCCACGGGGCCTGCCCTGGAATAACTCAGTGGGTAGCAGAGGTCAGGAAGCTGATGTAACCGAGGGTCCACTCCCGCTCCCGCCAGCTACTGCCACTCTGGGCTCCCTCTCCACGTCTCACCCCCACCCATAGTGCTCACTGGCTGTGTGACCTGCGGTGAGTCGCTCCACCTTTCCACATCTGTGTCCTCATCTGGGAGATGGGAAATCCAGGCCCTGCACTAGGTGGGGACTCCAGAACCACCTAGGTTTGGTATTGGCCCCTCCTAGATCCCCTTCCTGCCACACTGAGCCTTGGGCCACTCTGTCCTCACACAGCCCCTTGGGCTGGGGCCCAGGACCCAAACACGGAGGCCAGGATGGGCTGCCTGGAGAGAGGCTGCAGAGGAGAAAGCGGGGGCTAAGGGATCACAGAGGTGCTGCTCGGCCCCCTCCCCTTGGGTGGGGTCCACAGCTCAGCTCAGGAAACAGGGTGAAGCAACCCCAGCTCACTTGACCTGGAAGCTGGGTGCAGGACCATGGGAGAGGGGGAGGTGGTGGAAAGACAGTACAATCAGGCTCTAGTGTCCCTGACACTGTATCTTCTATTGAGCCAGAGAAAGGGAGGGTAAGCAGGAAATGCGAGCTGTAAGAGGACCCTGGTGGGGAGGAAATGGAAAAGTGGAGTGGTGTGTGTGTGTGTGTGTGTGTGTGTGTGTGTGTGTGTGTGTATTCTGTCTCTGTCCATCTGTGTTTGAGCGTCTGTGTCTGTATCTATGCGTGTTGATGTGTCAGTAGGTCTGCCTATGTGTGTGTATGTGTCTGCATGTAAAAGCATCTTGGGTGTTATGTGAAGAACCTTGTGTACATGTTTGTGTTTCCATGTGTTTCTGTGTGGTTGTTAGTCTATGTATACTGTATGTGTTTGTACATGCGTGTCTTCAGGGGTCTGTGTGCATCTTGTATTTGTGTGTGCTTCGGTGTGTGTGTGACTGTGGGTGGCAGGGGCTGGCTGACCCTCTCCCCACCTCACTATGGCCAGCTCAGGTGGCAAACCTCTAGATTGGTGAGTGACCCCTATTGTTGGGGGTCATGGACCAGCAGGCCCCACCCACAGTCTGTGGGGCTGTCACTGGGTCCTGAGTCTGGCTGGTTTGTAGCTGAGAGACTGTGTCCTTTACTCCCTCCTCCAATACTAGAGCCAGCTGGAGCCACCCACATCCCACATGGAGCCCCAGCCAGGCCACGGACAGCTTCCAGGCCTTCTACTCAAGATTGCTGGGTACATCCAGGCTCAGGGCCAGCAGAGCTACTCCCCAGACACCCACTTAGGGGTGGGGAGGGTGGGGGACAGCTGCTGGCTCACTGAGTCACCCCTCTGCATGCTGGGCTGGGTGCAAGGTGCAGGGGACATCCTCAGCCAGGGCTTCTGCTGCCTTTCTGTCCTATATGACCTTGAGCAGCTCACGCACCCTCTCTAGCTTCCTCATTTATAAAATAAGGGGCTGGTGCCAGCAGGACCACAGCATGCAGTTGTAGAGTTGTGCACTGCACAAATGCACCTGGCAAGGTGACAGAAGGTGCTGAGAGGCAGCCAGATTCTGCCTTGCAAGCAGAGGACCCTGGTGTCAGCTGTAGCACCTAGAAGAAGGGATGCCTTTCTCTTCCCACAAGACATTCACTCTTTAGGTCCTGTGCTCACATGGGGTATCTGCCTACAAGTGCCTCTTTCTAATTCTCACAAAGGGGCTGCCCTGAGTCACCAGCCTTTTCATCAAGCCCCCAAACCTCCTGGTGTTGGTGTCCAGATGTCCATCCATCATGGACTCTCCTCCATCTGTCTCTGGAGAGAGCTCTCTGGGACTCCTCGTGCCCTGTCCTCCCCTCTGCTTTAAACCATCCAGTGTGGGGCCCAAAAGGGCCCAGATGTCCTGCCCTGATCTCCTGCCCAATTTTATAGACCAGGTAACTGAGGCCTCTCAACCCACCCCGTCCCACTTCTGCCTCCCTCTCTTCCCTTCCACACTTGATCCAGCGCTTAGCACAGGTCGTAGGAGAACCCTTAACAGGAGAGGAAACTGAGTCTCAAGAGTGAAGTGTCTTGTCCATAGTACCACCATAGGCCCAATCGGGCCTCCCTGATTCCACATCTGGCCCTCACCCCTCCACCCCTGCATCCCTGCCCTGCCCTCACCCCTCCGTTTCCCAGCCACCCATGACAGTGACAGACACACTGCTCTGTTTCACTGCTCTTTATTCCAGTTGGAAAGTAGCCAGGGGAGTCCCAGCGGGCGACGGAGTGGGAATAGGGACAGTAGCCAGCTCTTGTCCCTTTGGGTTGACAAACCTGTGGGGAATGGAGACAAGGTCTGAGGGGCTCTGGGTGATTCTGTGCACTCACTTGCTCCTGAGAGGGCCCCAATTGTCCACCCCCAAGTCTGGGGCTGGAGTCCCCAGGCAGGGCTTCCTTGATCCGGGGCTTGGGAGGTGGGGCTGGCCCACAATAGCCACCCCCACACAGGGAGCAGCTGCAGGTGGGGGTCCCCAGCCCTGACCCAGGCCTCAGGCTCAGCTGGGTGGGCCGAAGCGGCTGCTGTGAGACGGAGGAGTGCGGTAGAAGGGGTCCGCTGAGATCAGGGTCCTGCAGGGAAGAAGGGGTGAGATAAGGGACGGGTAGGGCAAAGAGCTGAGGCCTTTTGTCTGCCTGCCCCTCCCGAGGGGACAACACTCCGCCAGGGCAGCCAAGCCACAGACATTCTTTGCCTGCCAACTCGGGGCCAGTGTCGGTATAAATGTAATTTTTGAGGAACTGAGTTGAACAGAAAGGTGTCAGAAGGAGGCAGAACCACAGTCCATTCCGTTTTGTGACCCCGCCCCCCTGCATACAGCCTGGCAGGGAGCAGGTGCGGAGCTGGCCTCTGTTTGCTGGGGAGACGCGGGGAGGAGTTCATGTGGGCAGGAGAAGCAAGAACAAGCCTCTCAGAAGGACAGACAGATGAAGGGAGGGAGGAGAGGCTGGGGAAAGGCCTGGAACCGGCCCAGGACAGAGCGGGAGGGAGGGCATGCTACCTTCCCACGTGGGGGTGCAGGCGCCTCAGGCTCTCCGTAGGGTTGGTGGTGGCCTCCATGCGTGTGACAGGCTGGTTGAGGGCATAGCCTCCGGGCTTCTGGGGCTGGATGCCACCTCGAGTCCAGCCTTCCCGGTCTAGACCCTTGGGAATATTCTCGAAGTACCTGCGGCACAGGAGGGGTTGTGAAGGCCAGCTGGCCTGCGCCCTTCTCCAGCAAAGCACAAACTACCTCAGGTCCCTCCAGCCTCCTGGCCGTTGCCCACGCTGTTCCCTCTGCCATGCACGCCCCAAGTCCCTGGCCGGTCGGTGAACGCCTACTCGGGAAGCCTGCCGTCCTCTGGCCCGGAGCTGGACGCCCCTCCTTTGTGCCACCCCCTGTTGCTGAGACAGCACTAGGAGACTAAAGGACTGGTTAACACTTTGTAAGCGGGCATTTTCCCGCCAAATGGCGTCGTAACGCGGGGCTTTTTTGACATTTTCTCGCCAAAATTAGACTTTCCGTAAAATATTCATATCTTTCGATCTATTTGATATTTTTCTATGAAACTTTCAGTGTTTTAGTTTAAAAAGAGGTCTCTATTTATTTACTTTGCAAAATTTTTGCCGGTTCCAACTAGAGGCGATATGACGAGTTTACTCGTTTCCCGCAAAAAATGTTAAGTGGTGCCCCCTCCCTGGCCTGTGGACATTTCAAGTAGGGGGGGACCCCATCTCATCCTTTTCTCTTTAGGCTTTCAACTCTCCTTCCATTTTGCAGATATTCACTGATGAGTAAGATGTGGGCCCGCGCTTGGGCTTGTGAAAAGGGGGTGACATAGATAAATGTGGAAATCAGTGATTACAACGCCCGGGGGTTCTGGGCACACCAGGCAGGAACTCAGGAAACACGACCCACTGATGGGTAGGTGGGGGAAGGACCCAGCAGAGATGACAGGGGCTGGGGGTCTGCTGAGCCACAGGAGGAGGGCATTTGCCTAGGGAGGGGCAGAGACATAATTGTCCCCCCACCAATGGCCAGAGTGAATTTCTGCCACTCCCCCTTGCCCTCTGTGGGAACCGGAACAGCTGCACGTGTCAGGGATCTGCTGTGTGGCTCACGCACCACTTCTCCTGCTGAGATGGTCCCCATCTGAAAGACGGGCGTTAGCCCCAAGGACAGGGGTGCACCTTGGGAGGCCACCTTGCAGGGACAGTGTAGAGACAGATGACTCACACGACAGACGCTGTGAGGGGAGACTTTTGTCCCAAGAATTATACCTCCTTTGTCCCACTCCCGTAATGCCCTCCCCCATATAGTCCTGGCCCCTGGAGCCTTCCCTTTGGCTCTAAGGTCACTTCTTCCTTGAAGCCCTCCCTGATGACCAGGGGCACTTACTCCCTGTCCAGGACACACACAGAACTTACCTTCTGAGGGTGCACGGAGCCTGCCTGCCATGGCATGGAGGTAGTGTCTTAGCAGATGCTCTTGTTGCTCCCCAAGACCCCCTTGGGCCCCCTTATTCTTCCCCTGCCCCACAAGCCTGGCCACCAATGGCCTGCCTTGCACCTATGTGGGAAGGCTGCCCTTGGGCTGTGGGAGCCTGCTCTGCCTGGGCAAGAAGACATCTGGGATTTATACTGCCCTGGGGCTGGCCCTTAACCAATGACTGAGGGATGTGGGGGTTTGAATACCCCAGCTCTCTTGCACCTTGGCTGGAATAATTCTGAGTTTTTGTGTTTGCACTGTTTTCTAGAGTCTCCCCTTGAGATACATGGCTTAATAACACACCCATGCCTTCCCTCTGCCCCCTCCCTGGCACCCCCAATAAAGGGCTTGCACTCAAATCCTTGGCTCAGGGTCCACTTCTGGGGACCCACAGTCATTCAGTGCTGGTCTTCTTCACAAGCTGTGAGCTAATTACTTGTCTGAGTTTCAGTCTCCCTATCTGTAAAAGGGGTGCCACTTCACAGCCCTAGATTTGGGGAGGGAAGAGGCTCACCCTTGGTTGTAGGTGGTCAGGTATCGGTTATCCACGTCAGGCTCAGAGGGGCTCCGGACATAGCTAGGGTTGTTAAGGCTGTACCCTGTGGGCTCCTGCACAAGCGCGAGAGAGGGGGCATGTCAGGTCAGGCGGGGGTGGGGATTTGGGATGGGGTTGGCTACCCCAGGCCTCACCTTCTTCCCCACAGTTTCCCGGCCAAGGAGGGCAACATTTGTCTGCCGTAGCCGCTGGGGTGGCTGGAATTGCCAGTGGCTCATGCTGCTTAGTTCTGGACCAGGAGCAGGCACCTGCAGGGGACAGAGCCACAAGAAGGGTGGCTGCGTGGCCAGGCTGAGGCAGCAAGGATGGAGGAGGGCAGGCAGAGGCACACATAGCCACAACTCGAATTCACTGTTTCCAACACACCCCTCCCTTTCCAGCCCCTGGGCCTTCAGCCCTCCACCAGGGGCCAAGTATCCTGATTCTTTCCATCCTTCAGAGCCCAACCCAAGTCCAAGAAAACTCGTCTCCTCCTCTCTGAGTGTCCCTTTTCAGAGGGAGCCCCAGGCCACTCACTCTGGGATTCAGAGTCCTCTCACTCACTCGGCTGAAGCCCGTCTCCCGCTCGGAACCTCTGGCCAGCCCTGGCAGGCACTCGTCCCCCTAAGGCAGCAAAGTGTCCACTGGCACCAGAGCATGGCTGCCCCTGTTGTGCCTTCCAGGGCACTGTCCTGACTGCCCCACAGAGGACCCCAGCCTGTGGCGGACAAGCATCCTTCCCCAGGCTCCACTTACATGAGGGTGGGTCATGGGGACATAGTCCGACTTGGTGACACTCCGGCCGGGAAGGAGGACCTGGAAAGAGGCCGGCAGAAGAGCATCAGTCCAACAGAGGCAGCTGTCCCCTTGTCCTGAGCGTTGAGAGGGGTTCAGCACAAATGGGTATCATTGGGGTAATTGAGGAAAGGGAAGAGTTTGGGGAGATGTGAGGGGAGGGCATGACACAGAATGGGCACCAGCAGGCACGGTTCTTGTCGGAATGCTGAGTGGCCTCAGCGAGAAGCATCTCTTTGAACCTCAAACTTCTCATCCATAAAATGGGAAAGTTGGACCAAAGTAGTGGTTTTCACCCAACCTCTTTCATCTTGTGTTTGAACAAATGGTTCTGAAGCTCACATTTTTTTTTTTTTTAAAGATAGTTAAGAATCCCCAGACTGGAGGGCTTCAGTCACCCTGAGATTCTAGTGGGATCCAGCCTGACTTACTGGGTTCCCAGGCGGTGTCTGGGAAGGTGGCTGAAAGACAATGGGGTTCTTGGTGGATTCCTTGGTGAAGCCTGTCTCCTCCTTGGCACCAATTGATTTCTTCTGCAAGAGCTCTGCAACAGACAGTCCCCTCGTGCTGGACTCAGGATCCCTGGCCCCACGCACGTGACCTCCGGAAGCCCAGGGTCCCTGTGAGTGGGGAGGGAGCTGGCTCTAAGGACGTGGAGGACTGAGCCACCAGGACTGTGGGTACCAGGAGGATGCCAGAATCATGCATACAGAACAAGAGAGGAGCAGAAGGACGGGCAGGGCCGACAGGCCACGAGGCAGCCACGGTCAGGTTCAAGGAGCCCTACAAGGCCAGTGAGCTGTCCTTTGGGGGTCGGCAGGCCTAAGGCACTGAGGTCAGCCCAGAAAGATGGTTCCCCCACACTGCCTGTATGTCCTTCTTTCTTCCACTGGTGGCTTCTTAGTGTTGTGCCAGCTCTGGTCCTCTGGAGGTCTCCCCTGGGGTCGGGGGTAGGGAGGTATAATGGGAGGGAGGCATGAGCTCAGACAAGCACCCACCTGGCCAGTTTGAAGGCTCCTTGAGATACTTGGAATTATACTCAGAAGTCATGAAGCGTGGGCCCTGGAACACAGAAGGTGGAACCATGGGGACACAGGCTGGCCAGGGCCTGGCAGGGGGCTCTTTGCACTATCTGTGCTCTGAGCAGACATGTGTGGTATGGTCTGAGAAGGGAGGGCCAGTGCAGCACCCCGACACAAATCCCTCTCTGACTAGGCATCCCAATGCCAGAAATTCTACCACAAGAGCACAGTTCCCCTGAAACAATAAAAACCAAGTCACATCCCACACTGAATTCCTAGTAATGAACAACAGGGCCTGGAGCCCCCAGGACCCACACCAGGAGGGCCCTAAAGAGAGGAGAGAGGCTGATGGGAGAAACTGGGTGCTCACTTCACAATCCAGTGCCCAAGTTCAGGGTGTCTGGATGGGGTAAGGGAGAGAAGGGAGCTCAGTGGAAATCCTAAGATACGTGTAAGAACCACTTGGGTGCTGTCTTGGGAATATCAAATCCTTTGCTTGCCCCAGTTTTTCTGGTGCCCTGTGCCCACCTCCAGTGGGCTTCTTGGGTGAGTCAGTGCAGAGGAGGGAGAAGGAGGTGGATCTGGCCCCTCTGCCCAGCCCACAGCTGTTCCTGGGGTGCCGCCCACTCACATATTGGTTGTTCTCCCACTCCAGCGAGCCCTTGCTCTGCTGCTGGTGGAGCAGGGGAACGTGCTTCGGCTCCAGCCCCGTAATGGCCTGGGGCCCGTAGTCCTGGGTGTCAAAATGGACCTTCCTGACCTGGGAGGAGGGAACCACCAATTACCCTCCCCGTGCGGGGATGGCAGTCACTTCCTGAATCTGATTTTGCCCTTGACCCCTACACAGGATCCGCACAAAGGAGGTCATGTTCCTCCTTTGATGGTGATGTGGGCTTGGAGATACAGATGGGGTGGTGGAGACCATGGGGATGGGGATGGGGGTGCGGTTAGGGGGGAGGGAATGGAACTAGAGATGGGGATGGGGATAGAAATGGAGGGGGAGGTGATGGTGGGGATGGAGGTGGGAATGGTGGTGATGGCGGGGATGCTGGTAATGGTAGAAATGGGGGTGGAGAAGGGGGTGGGGTTGGTGGAGATGATCATGGTGATAGGGTTGGGGATAGAAATGGAGGGAAAGGTGGCGGTGGGGGCGAGGATGAGTTCAAAGGTGATAAATGTGAGGGAACCCCCAGTCCACACTGTGGCTCCTTCACACCCAGACATCTCAGCCTTGACCAACTCTTGGCAGGGCAGTCCCACTCTACTGGAGGAATCTCCACTCTTTCTACCCCCAGTCCTCCCTCCACCCCAGCCTAGCGCTCCCCTCTTTCCTGGCCCTGGCCCAGCACTAACCTCCTTGGTGGGGGGCGCTGAATTGACTTTCTCTCTAGAGTAGCCAGAGCTGGTCTGGTACACATTGGAGGGCAGTGGGTATGTGCCATCAGGTACCTCTAGAGGGCGGTAACTCTGACTGGTTACTGTCTGGATTTTGTCCTGGACTTGTTCCCTGAAGGAGGAGCAGGGGCAGGAGCTATTATCACCAGGGCCTGCAATGCTTATCTCCAGAAGCTTTCTGCCTCCCTCAAACCTCCCACAGATACCTCAGGAGTTCACCTGCCTTTGGGCGCCATGACCTGAGTCCCCCAGGACCCCAGACGTAGGCAGGCAAGGCTCAGGGTCCCCATGCATGGATGTCCATGAGAGCTAAGGCCCAGCTGGGCAGGAGGTAAGAAGAGAGTATACAGACCATACCCCATGGCTGGGTTGTCCAGGGCACCGAGACTGGTTTTGTATGAGACCACAGGCTGGAAATTTGATGTGTAGCCGGTGCCTTTATGACTGCCTATACGGGGCTTGAACTCCTCCCGACCTGCCAGAGGGGAAGCAGGGAGACAGGAAGGCAGGTCAACAAGTGGGAGACCAGTGGGTGGGGCCTCCCAGGCAGGGTTAGCATCCCCCTAGGCCCTGGGGCCCACGTGATGGAGAAGGCACAGAGCCAGGGGCAGGAACAGGTATGAAGGAAAGCTTGAAAGGCTGGCCTTTCCGCACTGTGGCAGAAGGAATGGAGTCGATGGGACAGGGACAAGGTCAGTGTGGCAGGACCACAGGATGGATTCAGGGGAAGGGACTGCATGGCAGACCTAGCCCAACAGTACAGATGTGGACACAGTCTTCAGGGTGTGGGGCGCTCAGGGGACTGGTCAGTTCAGGGGACTGGGGTCACTCTGAGTGTGTGATGGGCCAGAAGGTCTGCGCTCTCCCGGCGGGAGGGCCCCCCCTGTCCTGCCTCATGTCTTGGGGTGGTTCCTACACAAAGGTGTCCTCACCGTAGGCTGTGCAATAGCTGGTGGCATAAAATTTCAGGGGGTCCGTGCAACCCCCCGAGCTCATCTTCACATAAGGGGAGACAACCCCTAAGGGCAGTTTCCCCAACATGCTGCTGTGGGGCAGGGCCCCAGGGGGGCCTAGGAAGGAAGCACAAAGAGCCTCATCAGCGCAGCAGCCCAAGGGCCCCAAGCTGGCCCCAGACCCAGGCTGTAAAGATCCCAAAGGTGGCGTTCAAACCCCACCCAGCCGCCTCTTCCCCCCGGCTTGCTCCTTTCTACCAACACCCACACCCCAAACTGAAGAAAAGACTAGCCACTGTCAACACTTATCTCATGTACACTGCGTCTCATTTCACCTTTCCCTCATCTTATTATGAACTCCCCATTTTACAGCCAGGAAACTGCGGTTCCAAGGGATGAAGGATTATTAGCCCATAATAGGTGGTGGAGCGGGGATTCAGGCACAGGGTACCTGACTCCTCGTCTCCTCGGCCCCTGATCTTAACCCGACATGCCCTCCTCTGGGGACTGATGGCCTGACAACCTCCGGCCAGTCAGGAATCCTTAGCTACCCTAGCTGGACGCTCCACGCTCCTTGTCTCTCCCTCTGCTCCCCCAGCCTTGTCTGCCTCCTGCTAGAAGTTGGCTCTGCTCTCCCCGGGGCCCAACCACAGCTGGCCCCACCCTCACCTGCCCTCCACAGTGGCTCTGAGGTCTGCGAGAGGTTGCAGAAGGCAGGAGCTGCTCCAGAGAAGTCTGGGCCCTCAGGGAGGTGGCCAGGAAAGGGGAAACAGTGTGTTGCCTAGCAACTGGCACCTAGCAACAGCGTCCCTGCCTCTGAAGCCCTTCTAGGGCCAGGGCCCACTGAGGGGCTGACCTGGCTGGGAGGGGGTGCTGCCAGGAGCTGCCCAGGCAAGGTCCTGCCTCCTTGGCTCTGGCCCCTACAGCTAGCCTCCCTCCCGACAGGGCCTGGCAGAGTGGCTGTCTGAGTGACAGGAAATAAAAGATAATCCTGAACAATCACTCCCATTTATTGAGCACCCACTTCTCACTTTGCATCCTTTATATCCAGTCCTCTTAGTAGCTCTTACAGGCAGCTATTATTATCCCTCTTTTCACACAGGGAAAATGAGGTTTGGACAAGCAAAGTGGCTGGAGAGCTTGCAATCAGAAAATAGTACGGATATTCAATGTGGGTGGGTCCAGACCTCACTCTCAGCCTCTCGATAAATTAATGTTTACTGTGTCCTTCTGGGGCCCATATCTGTGCCAAGCTCTTTTACACACATTTCCTCATATAATCATCCCCCAAACCACGCTGCAAACTGGGGACTGTTATTACAGGGCCAATAAACCGCAGCAGTGGAGAGTGTGGTTCAAACCGGATCTGTCACCTTTGATGAGGTACTTATCCTCTCAACCCCCATTTCCTCATTTTACCGAGGGCTGTAACAGGGACCTGCCTCGTAGGCAGATTTTGTGAGCGAGGACTCAGCACCTGACAGATAGTTAATGCTGTTTTTTGTTTTGTTTTTTTTATAAATTTTATTGGGGAATATTGAAGGACAGTGTGTTTCTCCAGGCCCATCAGCTCCAAGTCGCCCTTCAGTCTAGTTATAAGACAGGTGAGTTAGCATGTCATTAGGGAGACAGGAAGGTCCCTGGTAGAATAAGCAAAAGGCAGCCATATCCTGAACTCTAGGTTCTGGAATGTCTCCTTTACTCCAGGACAAAGATGTTAGAACGTGCCTTGAGGTTGATAAATTATCTCAAATCCCTTTTGGCAGGACAAAGGAGCAGATCTGATAGATAGGAATGGGTTGGTTCGTTAATCCCTTCAGGATGGGCAAACAGGACAAAGCTGACAGACCTGATAGAATCCCATTAGAAGGCTCCCAGCCCTTTTCCCCAAGCAGGCAAAGGGAAGGTATAAAAGTAAGAGCTTTTGCCTCGGTCACTGGGCACCCCCATTCAGGACCCCCTCCCACTCGTAAACTCTGACCTTTTGCTTTCAATAAACTATCCTCAATAAACTATCCTCTTTTTAAAACTCTTTGCCTCTCCTGGGTCTGTGTTTCCATTCTTCAGTCTCACAAGACGTGATCCCGGCACTCACTCACTCCAAAGTCCCTACATCATTTGGGGACTCACAGAGAAATATTCCTACATCAGCTGTGGAGGGCACAGCTCAGCTCTAAGTCCAGTTGCTGTTTTTAAGCTTTAGTTGCGGGGGGGGGGGGGGGGGGGGGGCGCGGCCCACCATCCCATTGAACCGGCAACCTTGTTGAGAGCTCGGGTTCTAACCAACTGAGCCGTCTGGCTGCCCCAATGCTCAGTTTTTAAAGCTGCTCTTCTCAACCTTATTTTGCAGATGGGAAAGGGGAGGCCCAAGGACAATCACTGGGGCCTCACAGCTGGCAGAGGCGGAGCCTGGTAAAAAAACAAACAAACAAACAAAAAAAACGGGAGTGAGCCAGTCCCTTCTACTCCTGAGACAGCCCATTTGCCACACAGTGGCTTTAAATCTTAAAGGTTGGATCTCTGGGAAGCAGCCGGTGGGGGTGGGGTGGCGGAGTCCTGATTTGTAGCATTTGTCAATTTCTGGGGTGTAAAAACTCCCATCACGGCTGTTTTTAAACTACCAACGCAATGTCACTGAATACAACAGGAGAGCCGGGAAGACGTGCTCAGTAGCCCACTACTAAGTGGTCTTTCCACCACACAGCTACCATAGATGGAAGTAACCTCGAGCATAAATGACAGGAAATGGAGCAACATCACGGAGAGATGATAACTTTGAAGCACTTACTACCTTAATTTTTACTCTAATTTATTAAATTGCAAGTTTGTATAATTTAATTTTTACCAGTGGCTGAATTCAACAATCAGCTTGTAAATTTCCTGGAAGTTCCACCTTCAGCTCTCATGTGCAGTAAGAGCTGACTCCAGTGCACCCCTGCCCTTGGGGGGAGTGAGATGTGTGAATAAAGGGGAGGCCCAGGGCAAGGGGCTGCCCTCGCCCAGGAGATGCCCTTGCTGCACTCACCCTGAGACGACTGGGCCTGCCAGAAAGGGGGCTTGTGTTCATACCTTATCCCCATAGAGAGACGCTGGACTCAGAAGTGACGAGCGCCCTGGGGAGGTATGGTGGGCACCCACCCTCCAGAGTCAGGATGCAGTTCAGGGATCAGAAGCTGCAAGGACAGAAGTGAATGCACACAGCCCTGCCCTCCATGAGGAGCTCCAGTCTAATAACAGAGGCTCAGGTGAGCCCCACCCACAAAAGATAAGGTGCCATAGGTGTGGAGGAGGTTGGGGCTCACCCAGGTGCGAGGGGAAGGAGTGTTTGTGCTCAAAGTGTAGAGATGTGCTCACAAAAAAGAGCTCAGACTCTGACGCCAGCTGGCATGGGCCCTGGCTCTGCCACTTAATAACTATAAGACTTGGTGCCGGTTACTTGTGCCTCAGTTCCCCCTCTGGAAAGTGAAGGTAATAATGGTACCTACCTGTGGGGTTGTGGTACATGTAAAGCATTTAGCCCAGTACCAGGAACACTTAGCTGGTAAGTGCCATCTAAGAGTTATGGAAATGCCTTGGCAAAGGTTTGGGCTCAAGGATTGAAAACAGGAATTCCACATGGCCCTGCTCTCAGGGAGCCAAAAGCCTACAGGAGTCTCAGACACAGCCAGTGCGATGTGGCCAAAGAAAGCTCAATTCAGGAACCTGAAAGAACTGAATTCAAAGCCTCTTCAGCCGCTTAATAGCTGTGCGACTCTGGCTTTCACCGTTCTGAGCCTGTTTCTGCACTTGTAAGGAAGGAACACAGCACCTGCCTGGCAAGTTTGCTGGTGGGTTTTAAATACCCTATGCATAGTGTCTAGCAAGCAGCTGGCCTGCACCAGGTGGAGGGAGGGCACTCCATCTGGAAGGTCCTGCAAGGGCAAAGGTGGGGAGGCATGGCTTGCTGGGAGCAGTAGTGACTGTTCCCTAGTGGCTGGGGCACTGTAATGGGGGGGGAGAAGAGGGGCCTCAGCTGGGATAGGCAGCCTCCAGGGAGGCTGTGGCCAGGTTTTCCTTTTAGGAGGGTGGTGAAAGGTTCGAAAGCGTCCCGTAGCGCTGTGAGGGGAACTCTTGAGCTGTTGGGGACAGCCTGGGCTGGAGCCCACAAAAGATTTGGGCAGGAATTCCAGAGGCGGAGGCTCTCCCAGTCTCCCATTAGGTCCGCCAGCTGCGAGCCTCCCGGTAGCCAGTGTTTTTGTTTTGTTTTGTTTTGTTTTGTTTTTGTTTTGTTTTGTTTTGTTTTTCCTGCTGTGTGGCGACACCCAGCGGCCATAACCCGGAACTACAGAAGATGCAACCCTTGCTGCCCTCAAAAGGCTGTGGGGGCTCCTGGAGGGGTGCAAGGCGCAAGCAGTGGGCAGAACGACTAGACTGCCCCAGCCACAGGCCCCCCAGCCTCACCCACCCCCAAGCTCTCCAGAACAGAAAGGGCAGGCCTGGGCAGAGCGTTCAGTGAGGGCAAGGGTCCGGAACCCATGGGAAGAAGCCTACTCACCTGGGCGCTGCTCACCTGGGGTGCTGGTCCCAATGGTAACCCAATTGCCGTGTGACTTTTGGACCTCTCACCTCTGGGCCTCAGTTTTTCTATCTGTGAATTGAAGTGACAGACTGAAGAATCCTTCCAGATTTTAAGCTGGAAATCCTGGGCCCGCCCAGCCCCTCTTCCCATAACTGTCCCTGTTTATTAAGCACTTCCTCTGTGCCAGGTGCGGAGCTGAGAGTCAACTCTTTTCACTCCAGCCTACAAGACAGCAACTACTGTTATTATCCCCATTTTACAATTAAGAAAGTGCCTAAGGCCTCACAGGCAGGAAAGAGTGGAGCCAGCTTTGACTCCGGAACCGCACCAAGCCTCCTGGAATGTGCTGGCAAATAGGTAGCAGTGGGCTCAACACCACGTATTTGAGCTCAGTGATTTTCAAAGGCGTGGACTGCCCTGGCTAGATGGGTGACCTCTTCTCCTTTCCAGACCTGCCCAGTCCTGAGCAGTGAGATTCACTTGTGTTTCCCTCATGTGGGAAGGAAGGGCTATGGGAAAATGGGGGCTGGCCCTGGACAACAGCAGCTGCCTCCCCTCTGCAGCCCGGAAGGTGGAGGCTCAGGAACCCGCAAGGGGACGTTTTGGGACCCTGGTCCATTGTGGGGATGGAATCCCAGAGAGCAGTTTCCAGGTGCTCAGCCTCACGTGGAAAGGTGTTGGCTCGGGTAGTAGATGGCCATCAGCTGTAACCAGTTAGCCATTAGCCACTGATATAACTGCGGTGGCTAGCCTAGGGCTTTGGTTTGTTGGCGGAGAAGCGGACGGCAGATTGCAGCTCCTGCTTCCTGTGTCTCGATCAGCCGCCAGCGAGACTATAGTGGTATGAACCCTCTCTCTATGGCTCCACGGGTGTTCCTTTTTGGCCTCACCATATCCTGTGTTCTGGTGCAGGGAGCGGGACCAGAGACCCTGCATTACACCCAAGGAACTCTTAGCTGGGACCAATAGGGACAGGCCCTGACAGGTGTCCAAGGCTAGTGTGCACCACCCTTTGGCTGCTGAGTACTGAACAGGGACAGATGTCTGCACTCTGGGCTGTGCAAGCGTCAGGCCCCCAAAGGAGGACCAACTTGGGCAAAGGAGACAGCACAGCACCAAGCATGGCTCATTTTGCTTTGGTTGCCGTGTGTCTTCATGACTGGCCTCGGAGGGCAGGGCCAGGGCTCTTCTCAGAACGAGGTAAACTTCCTTTTCTCTTAAAGGTGGGAAAAGCTTCCTACCACACCCAGCCTCCTAACAGGAATAGGCTGCCCTGCGGGGATGAGTTCTCCATCCCAGGAGGCATTCAAGCAGAAGTTTGAATCTGCTTGAATCTGGGTGACAATAATAGCAAACTCTCATTCAGGGTTCATTGGGTACCAGGCACTGTTCTAAGCTTCGCATCTATTAACACATTTAAGCCTCACCTCTGTGTGGTGTCTTCCTGTGGGGTCGGTAGTGTCAGCACCTTCATTTTATAGATGAAGAAACTGAGACACAGAGAGGCTGCATAACTTGTCCAGCGTCACACAGCTAATAAACTAGGGGAGGGGTTATTCTTTGAATCCAGGCAAGCGGGCTCCAAAGTTGTAATGGTGACTACTTTGACATTGCTAGAGGTTCTCCAGGCTATTTGAAAATCTGACCTTCAATGACAGTTTTTAAGAACTCATCCCTCTCGCGCTCTCTCCCACATCCAGCTCCTTGGTCTGTGCTGGGCGCTGCTGGGCAAAAATCCACAGAAGAAAGGTTTAAAATTATCCAAATTGCTTAAAAATTATCCAAATTGCCAAGATGCTTAAAAAGTGGGAAGCAGGACGCTGGGACTAAATCCTACAGAGCAGGAGCCTGGAAGTGATAGAGAGAGGGGACTTCGTTATATCTATACGTTTTTAAAAATTGTAGTGAAATATACATAACAAAATGTACCATCTTAGCCATGTTTAAGTGTATAGTTCTGTGGCATTAATACAGTCATAATACTGCACCACCATCACCACCATCCACCTCCAGAATTTTTTCATCTCCCCAAATTGAAATTCTGTGCCCACAAAACACGAACTCCCCAATCTCCCCTCCCCCTGGCCCCTGCAGCCACCAAGCTACTTTCTGTCTCTATAAATTTGACTACTCTAGGAACCTCATATGAGAAGACGCATACAATATTTGTCCTTTTGCGTCTGGTTTATTTCATTTAGCATAATGTCCTCAAAGTTCAACCACTTTGTAGCATGTGTCAGAATTTTCTTCTTTTTTAAGACGGGATAATATTCCATTGTATGGATATGCCTCATCCAGTCATCCATAGATGGACACTTGGGTTGTTTCCACCTTTTGGTTATTGTGAGTAATACTGCCATAAACAGGGGTGTACAATTGTCTTTTTGAGTCCCTGCTTTTAATTCTTTGGGTTACAGATGAGAAGTGGAATTGCTGTTTCGTATTATACTCATACTTTGGAAGTCCCAGTGCTGGAGGCTGGGGCAGGAACAAAGGGTAATGTTTCCTGGCTTCAGGTGGGTCCTGAGGCAAGGGGGTGCTGGGGAGGAGGGATGGGATCAGGTGTTGCCCCCAAGAAAGGCCTGGGCTGAACCCTAAGCTGGAAAGGAAGGGGCGGAGTGCTAATGTCTTGAGTGAGGAGGGCATATCCTGCTCCTTTCTGAGCCTCTTCTAGAACTTGGGTTAGAGATCTAGCTCTGGCACAAATAGTGCTGTGTGACATTCCTTTATTAAGGACCCCTCTCTGGTCCTGATGCCTGTGAAAAGAGGGAGCTGGGCCAGAACAGTAGGTTTGGCTTGTTTGTTTTTAGTCTGAGATGCGTTGTTTGTTTCAGGGCCTTGGGACTCTTCCTTCAAACAGATATCAAAATGCTGGTTGTCCCCATGTCTCTTCCTCGACACCCCTCCTCTGTGAGGCAGCAGAACACGAGCCCACCCTGTTTCACGGTCCTGCCCCTCTGCCCTGTTAGGGGAACGTGGAAGGGAGTCTGCCTCACCCCAGCCCACACTGGCCTGGCCCTCTGGGGCTGCTGGACCCACACTGGCAGTGTCTCCCCGCCCAGACCCTCAGGTGTGTCCTTGGAGGCCACAGGGTCCGTGGAGCAGAGCTCACCAGATTCCTCACTCTGCCAATGGGAACACTGTTTCCGAGTCCAGGTTCTTCTGACACCACCTGACAAAACTCACCCAGCCCCCCCACTGGGTAGTCACCTGGAGCTCAGCTGCTCTGAGTGACCCTGTCGGAGAGAGTAATTTGAAGCTGGGACATAGCATACAGGGGGTCATGGCAGGAAGGGCTGACTGGGGCAAAACCAAGCCCATGGGGCCCTCTTGTCCATGGGGTGGGAAGAGCAGGGTGGCGTGGATTCTCACAACTGCCTCTCAGGTGAGCCCTAGGTGGTGGGGGCTCAGTGCATCCAAGGATGGCCAGGTAACCAACTCAGGGGAAGTAGATGCAGAGGCTGCCAGGTATGAAAGGCCTAGTTGGGGTAGGAGCCCTGACTTTGGGATCTCTCTCACTTGCGTTCAAATCCTGGCTGCGAGGACAGTGTCCCTGTGCTTCACTTTCCTCCCTGTAACAACAGGATGCTAGCTGCTCCCTAGGCTGTCGTAACAATGAAATGAAATCTGTAAAAATGCTCAGCGTGGTGCCTGCACAGTGGGCAATGGTGCATGACGGGGGTGTGATTATTACGGGTGTAAAGACAGAGCCAGCAGATAGGCCAGAGGAATTCAGGTTCCACTGTTGATGTTCCAGCTTCTCTGCAGTGTGACTTGGGCCTCTGGAAGGACCACTGCCTTAGTGAGGGAGGAGAGCTGCTCCAGGGCTGGGGTCCTAAAACTCCCCCCTTTAGAAAGGGCTCTAGAGGCACTATGTTATCACCACCAGGAACTGAAATAGCCAGAGCCTAATGGCCCAAGTCCCATCTCTCTCTGTCTTTGATTTTCCTAAAAGGAAATGGCTCCCTGGATGGTCTGAGAATTCTCTCTCCACCTCCCACCATGCTAGCATAACTTCTTGTAGTTCATTTCCCATCCTCAGTGGATGTTTCCTGGAAGAACTCTGTTGTGTTTATTTGATGGCTGTTCTGTTTCTGCCTGTTCTGTTCTTTTCCTGTCTCCTCTGGGGGCACTGGTTCATCTCGCGCAAGGTTTAAAAATTCATGATTCTTGCGGAAGATGAAACGAGATGGAGCAAAAAACAAGCCCAGCCCTCCAATGGGATGGAGATATTCTTGGCAGTGATCAGCAAGAAAGCTAGGGCATGGGGTCAAGAGAGTGTGTTCTGGACGCACCGAGATCTGGGTTCGAATCTGCAGCCCTACCTTTACGAGGTCGGTAGTCCCAGAATTCCTTAACTTCTCGAAGCCTGTTTCCTTAGCTGTGTGATGTGATCACAGCAGAAGTGAAGTTAGGCTGAGGATTCAGAAAAGACAATATTTACATATTTAGTACCCAGCTTGGCATAGAGAAAGCAGTCATAAGTATGTATGATGATTTTACATTTCTCAGCCTGTCTTGCAGTTAGAGGGCTGTGTGGCCAGTTCTGGGCAATAAGCTGTGTGAGAAATTGAGGAGCAGTACTCCCAGTCTAGGGCATTGGGCGTAGCTGTGGGTTTTCCATTCTCAGTGGGTGGGGACCCCGTGTTGGGATGGAAGAACCAAAAGGTGGAAGCAGTCTGGATCACTGAGTCACCACATGGACATCAGCTGCCCTGGAGAGCTGCCTTTCCCTCATCAGACAGGGATGTGCTCGAGAGAGAAACCTTGCTGCTTCAAGCCCCTAGAGTCTGGGAGTTTGTCTGTTAACGCAGAACTGAAGATGTGAGGACTTCTTGGGAAAGAGGTTTGGATGTGATTCTCCAGTCAGGGCTCTCCAGAGAAACAGAACCAATAGGAGAGAGAGAGAGAGAGGGAGAGAGAGGGAGAGAGAGGGAGAGAGAGAGAGAGAGAGAGAGAGAGAGAGAGAGAGAGAGAGAGAGAGAGAAAGAGAGATTCATTATAAGGAATTGGCTTATGTCATTATAGAGGCGGGCAAGTCCCAAGATCTGCAGGGTGAGTCAGTAAGCTGGAGACCCAGAAGAGCTGATGGTTTAATTCTAGTCTGTGTCTGAAGGCCTGAGAACCAGGAGAGCTGATGGTATAGAGCCCGTCTGAAGATAAATAGGCTTGAGACCCAGGAAGAGCCAACATTTCAGTATGAATCCAAAGGCAGGAAAAGAGCCAACGACTCAATTTGAAATCATGCAGGCAGGAAGAATTCTCTCGTATTTGGGGAAGGGTCAGTCTTTTTGTTTTATTCAGGCCCTCAACTGACTGGATGAGGCCCACGCACTTTAGGAAGGGCAACCTCCTTTACTCAGTCTACTGATTTAAATGTTCATCTCATCCAAAAATACCCTCACAGAAACACCCAGAATAATGTTTGACCAAATATCTGAGCACCCTGTGGCCCAGTCAAGGTGACACATAAAATTAACCATTACATTCCATCATATGGAAAGCAGATAGATAAGAGACCTACTGAAGTTTTGAGAGAATAGTATTGCCAGAGAAACCATGAGCCTGGTTTCTAAAAAGCTTGCAGCTGAATGGAAAATGGATTAAAAACTTAAATGTAAGTCCTAAAACTATAAAACTCCTAGAAGAAAACATAGGGGAAAAGCTCCCCATCATTGATGTTGGCAATGATTTTGTGGATGTGACATCAAAAGGGCAAGCAATAAAAGCAAAACTAAACAAGTGGGACTAGATCAAACAACAACAACAACAAAAGCTTCTGCGCAGCAAGAGAAGCAATCAACAAAATGAAAAGCCAACCTATGGAATGGGAAAAGAATATTTGCAAATCATGTATCAGAGAAGGGGTTCATATCCAAAATATCTAAGGAACTCATACAACTCAATAGCAAAAAGACAAATAGCCCAGTTTAAAAATGGGCGAAGGATGTTAATAGACATTTCCCCAAAGAATATATATATACAAATGGCCAACAGGTACATGAAAAGGTGCTCAACATCCCTAATCGTCATCAGGAAAATGCAAATCAAACCCACAGTGAGGAATCACGTCTTATCTGTTAGCACGTCTATTATCAAAAAGATAAGAGATAAGCAGAGGATGTGGAGAAAAGGGAACCCCTGTGCACAGTTGGTGGGAATATAAATTTGTGCAGCCACGATGGAAAACAGTATGGAGGTTCCTCAAAACATTAAAAATAGAACTACCATATGATCCAACAATCCCACTTCTGTGTATATGTCCAAAGGAAATGAAATCACCGTCTTGAAGAGATACCTGCACTCCCACATTCATTGCAGCATTGTTCACAATAGCCAAGACATGGAAACAACCTAAGTGTTTGTTGATGGATGAATGGATAAAGCAGTATATTTTGGAATGGAATATTATTCAGTCATAAAAAGAAGGAAATCCTGCCAATTGCAACAACATGGGTGAACCTTGAGGGCATTATGCTAAGTGAAATAAGTTAGAAAGAGAAAGACAAATATTATATGGTCTCATTTATATGTGGAATTAAAAAAATAATGAAATTCATAGAAACAGAGTCAATTGGTAGTGGCCAGAGGTGGGGGTGGGGTGGGGGGATGGGTGAAGGTGGTCAAAGGGTACAAACTTCCAGTTATAAGATAAGTAAGTTCTGGGATCTAATGTACAGCAGGGTGACTATAGTTAACAATACCGTGTTGTATACTTGAAAGTTGCTAAGAGAGGAGATCTTAAAAATTCTCACTAAACACACACACACACACACACACACACACACACACACACACACAGGTATCTACGTGAGATGATGGATGTATTAACTAACTGTACCGTAGTAATCATTTTGCAATATAGACATATATCAAATCATGTTGTACCCCATAAACTTACACAATGTTTTATGTCATTTATATCTCAATAAAGCTGAAAAAAGAGAAGCAAAAAAATTTTAATTTAAAAATTAAAATCTGGAAAAAGAAACAAAAAGGCCTGTGACTATTTGAGACTGGAAACTTCCACAAGCAGGAAGTAGGCTGAGAAATCCACACAACCCCAATGTGAGCAAGAAATACATTTGTGCTGTTTGGATCCACCGAGATCTGGGGCGAGTTGTTATCGCAGCACAACTTTGCCCACTCTAACTTTTAAGCCTTATCATTTTTAAACATCATTATATTATTTTATTTCAAAATCGAGTGCAAAAGTCTCAACATGACAGAAAATCTGCCATCCTCCCTTCCGAGCCTCACCTCTAACGCTTTCCCCCAGGTGCCCTGTGCTCCAGCCTTACCAGTCAACCATTTGAGACTCTCGGGACAAGCCCCGCCTGTACTGTCCCACCTCCTGGCATTTGCCCAGGCACTTCCCCCTGCCTGGAATGCCTTTTCCCAGCCGCAGCTCAGATCTGAATAAGTCACGAAATGCCTCAAGGAGCTCATTCGCAAGCTGAAGCAGAGGGTTTTGTTTTCACAGATGAAGGCCATTTTATTCAGCGGTATCTTGTGTGTTACCACAACCAGAGAGCAAGACAGATAACGAGGGCTAGTTGTGTGTGTGTAAGGGAGGGCGTGCAGAGGGGAAAGAGAGATCAGAGTCTGCGGCTGCTGCACTCTGGCAGTGGCCCAGAGGAAGAGGTGATTTGGAGGACTGGCAGGAGGCCCCAAAGTGCCGTGTATGGTCCCCAAAGGGGGCACATCCCTGATGTTTTAGGAGGGATGTAAACACACAGGTGTTTAGCAATCTGTGTACTTAAATGATTTAGTGATGGAAACAGTACATTTCTTATGCTAAGGCAATACTGCAGCGGGCCTGGGAGGACCGGTGTGGAACCGGGCTGCCTGGCTTCTTGTCCCACCTCCCCCACTCACCAGCTGAATGACCCGAGGCAAGTGGCATAGCTTTTTGGCACCCCAGCTCCCCAGTTAAAATGGGATGATCAAAGTGCTTCTACCTTTCTTTATGACAAGTAAATGAGCTAAATTAGACGTGCCTCGCCCATAAGCTCATGCGTCTATTATTAGTCTCAGGATAAACCTAAAAGAAACGGTTTTGGCTGTCTTCCTGACACTGACCAGGGCACCAAGCACCTGACCACGAGAACCTCCTGCCACATGGCCAACGGACAGCGTTGGTGGTAGAGATCACGGGTGTGGGTGTTCACACACATGTCGACACAACAAACATTCCTTCTGGATGTTGACAACCATTTTTTATGTGACGAACTGATAAATAATTATATCAGAGAAATCAGTTAAAATCTTTTGCTCTCTCCACCTACATACATATGGCTGTTGGCATTCTCAATGCTGGATAATATCACAGTTTTAAAAAAGAATTGCTTTTTGATGGAGGACTTCGTCTTCATTTCAGATATAAATGACATTAAACCAAACATCCTTTCATGACAGACTAGTCCTAACCAGTTCCATTTTTCTCAGTGAGGAATTTACTTTTAAATATGAATTTGTGTAACTCAATTAGAATACTTGTATTTGAACTTAATCTTCATTTAAATATTTTATTTATAATTTTTAAAATTTAATAACATTGTTGTTTTGTTTGTTTCCACAGTTACAGATGTAATTTTTGACAAAAACACCACAGCAATACAATGGAAAAAGAAGTATTTTTAATAAATGGTGATGGAATAACCAGGTATCTACATGGGAAAAACAAAGAACTTCAAACCTTACCTCACATCATACCTAAAAATTAATTAAAGATATAAAGATACCTTCATGACTTGAAAATAAAGTCTTCTTAAACAGGTCACAAAAAGAAATAACCTTTTTTTTTTAAAAGCTTGGAAATTGAACTTCACCAAAATTAAAACTTCAGCTCTTCAAAAGATACCGTTAAGAAAATGAATACACAAACCATAGACTGGGTAAAGATATTTTCAAACATTTGTCTGGCAAAGGACTGGTATGCAGGATATATAAAGAACTCCTACAATTAATAATAAAATGACAACCAAATTTTAAAATGGGCAAAAGACTTGAACAGATATTCCACAAAAGAAGATATATGAATGGCCAATAGGCACATGAAAAAATATTCAACATCATTAATCATCAGGGAAATGCAAATTAAAACCACAGTGAGGCACTGTACATACCCACCAGACTGACTAAAATTTGGACTGACAACACCAAATGCTGACAAGGTTGTGGGTCAACTAGATCTCTCCTACATTGGTGGTGGGAATGTAATTGGTACATCTACTTTGGAAAACGTTCTGGCAGTTGCTTTCAAACTAGACATATACCTACCTGTGAACTCGGACTAATCCTATTTCTAGGTATTTGCTAAGAGAAATAAAAACATTTGTTCACAAAAAGACTTGTTTGCAGTATCTTCATTCATAATAGCCCAATACTGGAAACAGCTCAGGTGCCCATCAATAATAGGAGAATGGATAGAGGAAATGTGGTAGAGTTATACAATGGAATAAGCAATAAATAGGCACACATACTGATGTGTGCAATGATGTGAATTAATCTCAAAAAACATTATGCTGAGCGAAAGCAGGCACACACAAAAAAGTACATACGATATGATTCCATTTACATGAAATTCTAGAACAGACAAAATTAATCTATGGTGGGGAAAAAAAAATCAGAGATATGGTTGCCTGGGCATGTGGGGCAGTGTATTATGGGGAGGGACTGGAATGGAGCACGAGGGAACTTTCTAGGGTGATGGTAATTTCTGGATCTTGATAGGAATTTGGTTGTCAAAGTGTACATCTTTTTGGTCAAAAATCAGCAAACGTGCACTTTCTACACCTGAAACTAATATAATATTGTATGTCAATTGTAATTGAAAAATAAAATAAAAATGTTTTTCAAATATGTGTGCATTTCATTTTATGTACATTTTAGAGCAAAAGAAAAAAGCTTTATATAAATATCAAACTCTAGTTAATGACTTCTGAAGTACTTAGGTGAAACATTCTGATGTCTAATTTTCTTTAAAATGCATCAAAAAGAAGATGGATTGATGGGTGGAGAGAAGGATGGAAAGATGGACAGATATGCAACAAATCAAAGAAAGTAACAAATTAAGTGGTGGATATAAGGTTGTTCACTAAAACTTGACATAGTTGTATGTTTGAAATTTCTGATCATAAAACATTAGAAAAAATTCAGTAGCATTCTATGTATTTGTTTTTATAGTTACCTTTTTAATTTTGGCAAGTGACACTATTGATACAATTTTTCCATTTATAGTGGTGGTGAAAAGTTTCCTTTTAAAATTCATTTGTTTAAGTAAAAAAGGGACTCAGCTTAAGGAAGACAGTAAGTAAATATCAGTATAGATGGCACATGAATATGGCAAAGTTCACGATGACAGGAAGTAAACGGGATTGGTCTGGGACAAGGGGGTGTTGGAAATACCCAAGTTCTAAGGGAACCCGGACTTAAACCTAGTCTTGCTGCTTCCTAGCTGTGTGAGCGTGGCAAGGCTCTCTGGATTTCAGTTTCCTCATGTAGAAATGGGATAATGCAGCCTCCTCTGAAGGGAGGTGAGTATGAATGAGACAGAGCAGGGAAAGCACAGCTTATTGGGTGGTCACAGTAAGTGTTACCTCCCTCCTTGCACATGAGAAAGGCAGAGAACATTGCTATTTGGGACAACAGTCTGAGGACACAGTGGGGCAGGGAGCGTGTGTGCGTGTGTTGGGGAGAGACTCTAAGAAGGCCACCAGGGGAGAAAGCAGAGAGAGAGCTGGTATGGAGCGCCCACACGGACACAATTCCGTGATTGCTGCTTCTGCAGCCCATCTTCCTTGTGGGAAACGAGAAGCTTACCCTCCGCCGTGGTGGGTGGACTTTTGGGTCCATTTCCTGAAGAACGCCTGGGTTTGGGACTTTGCTGCTTTTAACATCCCAGGTCTTCCAGAGGCCCGGGCAGAGAACCAAGAGCTCTCCATTTTCCACATTTTCCACAGTGAGACAGACCTAATTCATTAAAACCTGGCTCCCTCATCCAAGGGCATCCAGCCACCTGGAAAGCTGGGGACCAATCCTTCAAGCACTCTGAACTGTTGGGATTGGGGTGAGGGGATGGTCTCAGCACAGCAGGAGGCCCAAGAGACCGCTGATTCCTGCAGACCCACAGTTCTTGCTGTTGGGAAGTTGTGCTTTGAGCTCTGCAATCGAATTGACGTATCAATTTTTATTTTTACTCATCTCTTCAATAATTAGCAACACCTTGTGTGCGCCAAGCAACGTGCCAGGCGCTAGGGATATAAAGGTGAACAAAAAATAGATCTAGTCCTCGTCCTCATGGTGAGTCCAGTGGGGAGACAGGCATTAATCAGAGAATCACCAGATGGATTTGAAATGGAGAGGTTAGGGAAGGCTTCTCTGAGGAACTGGCCACCTGAGCTGAGATATGAAAGACAATGGGGTAAAGAGAGAAAGGGAGGAAAGAGCATTGTAGGCAGAGGGAACCACAAGTGCAAAGGCCCTGGGGTGAGAGGCGTTGTGGAGAGGACGAGGTTAAACGGCATCGTAGAGGTTGGAGCACAGAAGCCAAGAGTTTGCCCAAGGTGTTTTCTTTGTACTGCAGTAAGATGCACTGGTGATACAAGACGCGCGACTCAGGATAGAATTGGCCAGGATGAAGAACTGAATAAGGCATGAAATGCCCCCGTCTTGACACAGTAAAGATTCATGTCTCACTGACACAGTTTGAAAGAGTTTAGGTGACCGTCCTCCTTTGTGTAGCCACCCCATCAGGAACATGTGGCTTGGACATCGGGAGCAGGGTAACCGCAGGCTGGGGATCGCTTAGGATGTTTCTAAGTACTAGGCCTAAAAGTGGCTTTCGTTACGTTCGCGCATATTCTGCTGGCCAGTCTCAATCACGCAGCACCAGCCTTATTACAAGGGATGCTGTCCTCCCACAGGCTCAGGAAGAACCGGTGTGGCGGGCAGATGCTATTGTCGCTGTCACTCCACCCTTCCGTTTGCCAAACCAGCAAGTGTTTCTTCTCACTCATGGCACACACCGTCCTCAAGGGACACCATCCAAAGTCCTGTCCAGCCCTGCATCTGGCTCAAAGCCCGGGGTCTCTGGGGACCCTGGTGCCGCAGTCTCTTCTCATCCAATGAGGCTCTTCTTGAACTAGTTCATGAGAGGCTCCCTCATGAACTAAAAAGACAAGGAAGGTGCACCCCTCGCCCCGCCCCATGCAGCCGTGCAACGGGAGAGAACTGCAGGGAACCTCCTTCATGGACTCTGGTTCTGCTCCCAGGAGAGACTGTCCCATCCGCTTTCACCCTGGCCCTGGCTCTTCTCTCCAGGAGCTTCCCCCTTGGCCATCTTTGGCCACATCTGAAATGGGCATGGCAGAGCATGCCCTCCTTGGGGGTGGCACACGCTCCCTCCTGCTGGTGGGAGGTTGGAGGTCCAAAGGTTGTTTTATAGTTGAAAACTGTCGAGGACTTTAATTTGTGAGGGGGAGGGGAGCCCCGGCTCCTGGTTCCCTTGGCAATGCAATTCTTCGCAGACTTAATTAGCTTCTAACCGATTTGTTTCTAGTCAGTTCTATGTGCCACTAGCCATGCCACCCAAAGTCTCTTCCTAGACATAATTCCTGAGCCTAACTTGTTTTGCTGGTTCTCCTCCATACTTCTCCCTTTCTCCTTCATGGCTATTTAGAAAAATAAATAGGAGGCATGCCTTTTGAGGGTCCTATGTCAGTTTCTTTGTTCACTTCTGCCCAACTGCTAAGCCAGTGTCACCATACGGGAGTTACTCAATTTCTTCATTGACAAAATGAAGATAACAGTACAACCTGCTTCATGGGACTGCCGTAGAAACTGAGCGAGTCGATGCATGTACAGTGTTAGCCCAATGTGTGTCTAGAATAAGCACTGAGTAAATGTTAGCTGTTACGGCCGCTGTTCAAATAGTGGAAGAGGAATTACATGTGTCCATATGAGACTGATATACTAAGTTCACAAGAGTCTGAGATGCTAAGCAGCCACATTTTTAAAAACATTAAAGTGAGAGGTTCACCTGTCCAAGAGACAGAGGACTCACTTGTACTGGCCAGTTATTATTATTTTTCTCTGTAAGCAAACCTACCTGGGAAAGCCCAATTACCATCTGTATCAGTTATCAATTGCTACAATAATGCTGCCTAACAAATCATCCCAAAACTTGGTGGCTTAAAATAATAAGCATTTATCTAGCTTACGAGTCTGGGTTTGCAATTTGGACTGGGCTTGGCTGGGTTATTCTTCTGGTCTTGACTGAGCTCACTTACCTGTCAGCTGCCCGTGGCTGAGGTGCCCGGGGTAACTTGGACATATGTCTCTCATCCTCCTGAAGGCTAACCTGGGCAGGTTTTCAGGTGGGGGCAAAGGTACGAGAGCTAGGGCAAGCCCAGGTGTGCAAGCGCTTTTCAAGGCTCTGTTTGCTTCGTGATTACTGACAGCCCATTGGCCAAGCCAGGTCCTTGGTTCACCCCAGAATCACAGGGGAGGACCCTGAAAAGTTACATGGCAAAGCGCGTGGATACAGGAACTAAGAATCTACCAGAGAATCATAAGGTTGGTTGGTGAGGGTGAATTCAGGACAAGGTAAACTGTTTCTAAGATATTAAAGTAGGTGTCTCAGAGCTCCATGGCCCTCCTGTGGGGACAGGCCTGCCACACAAGGCTGGATGTCCTGCATCCTGCACTTGGGTCAGTGCCTGGGCTACACCGACCAATGTCATTTCTCTTCTCTTTACTTATCCCTCCTTCAGAGGCCCTTCGGGACACGGGCTATATCCCATTCATCTCTGTGTCTCTTGGCACTGGGCCTAGCACATAATGTTAGTATAGACAACCTCTGCTTGTGACTCAATGAAGTCAAGAGTGAAAGAATAAACAATGAATTCCTCAAGGACAGACAAGACACATGCTTCTCTGATCCCCATATCTGGTGAAGACCATTACAGTGTATCTTTCAAATTAGATTTCTGAGTACCACTTTTCCTATTTCGACCAAGCTGACTGCCTGTTTCTACTTGTGTTAGAAGCACAGTATCTAGTGCAACATACACTGAAACCTCTTCCCTCTGGGTGACTGACAAGTGGGTGGGAGCTCAGAGAAACAGGGAAGTGAGGGCCTCTTCACAAGGAGCCTGGCATCAGAGCCTCTGTCTTGTCAGCAAAATGCTGGAGCCAGTGGCTGCGACACAGGTTGGGCAACTCATCCTGGGCCACTGGAATGGGCTTCCCAGAGCCTTCCCGAACAGCTCCACCCAGCTCTCAGAGCCAGCCTTCAACATGGAGGGAAAGGACAGACCGTGATGGGAGAGCCAGGAAGCCTCCAACCTCATCTCTGTGGCTCAGGGTAAGAACGAAACCCTTGAAGCAGGACATAGTTGGAGCCCTGCCATTTGGCTCTCCTCACCCAACCCCAAATCCAAAGGAAGTCTCTCTGAACTCTATCACCTGAAGAGATAGGTTCCACTTGTCCTGCTTGGAGGGTTCAGGTGGTTAAGGCTGGGGCTGGTGGTTAAGATGGTGACATCATCTCTGTGAGGATGGTCCTAGGGGTCCTACAGGGGACCAAGAGAGGGTCTCTGCAAAGTCCTCCACACGGTGGCTCTCCATGGACCAAGAAAATGTCCAGGATGAGAAGTCAGTGGCAGAATAATGACGATGGCTCCCACGTTTTGAGGCAGGGTAGCATATGTTGCCTAAGCACTGCCTGGCTCCTAGTTGCACCCCTTCCCATCTGTGACTTAGAGCAAGTAGCTGACTCTCAGCAAGCCTCACTTTCCTCCTCTGTGGAAGGGGAATGATCATTGGGCCCATCCCCTTTTCCGGTTGTGAGCACTGAATGACACAATCCATGTAAAGCTCAGTGCAGGGCACACCATAAGCAAACACTGTTAACCATTGTTACCACCGAGTGTTAATAGGGCGCTGAGCACTTTACACGCATGACTTCACTTAGCCCTTACACCCACACGAGGTGAGGTGCTTTTTCTTTCCGATGCAGATGAGACACAGCAGTGTGGAGAGATTAAATAATGTGACCAAGGTCACCCTGCTGACCAATGGTGGAGCCAGGAATCTAACGTTGGTCTGATTCCCAAGCAGCGCCCTTAATTGCTCTGTCCACATGTGGGGCATATGTCCCAGGGCATCACCAAACGTGAACATTTCACATGGTAACTAACTAAACTGAAATCCACTGGGAAATAAAATGTGTATCTTGATGTTATAATTTGCTTTTTAAAGTGACGTGCTGTGATGGGTAGATGTGTTCAATTGCCCTTTCTAAAGAGAACAGTCTCCTCCTTGGCAGGAGTATCTGGATTCAGGCAAGACGTGGGACCCAGCAGGAGACTTGGACTCTCCTTCTGTGGTTATAGGCTACACGGTGGTCGGTTTCTCTACACGTCTTCTCCTCTGAAGCCTGATGTTACCTTGGATAGCTTCCGCTTTTCTGCCGTCCATCCGAAGATGTCTGACTGCTAATAGACATTTGTTTCTTAAGCGCAAAAAGCACTATTTGCCTTAGGCTACCTGTCCCAATGCCATTTTACCCAAGTGGGGAAGAGTGTGACACCACTCAGAGGGTTCACTGGGAAAGTGAGGTGTCACAAGGTGGCTTAACTGGAATTTGATCAGCATCAACTTGACAGCTGCAGGATGGCAAGTCCACCATCCTCTGACGCGACAGGCTGTGCTAAGAGGGCTGTCAGCTCAGTCTCCCAGACCCATTTACGGCTGCTCAAGCTTCCGTATCGTGGAATCTTCCTGTCTAGCCACAATAGCAGCAGATGGACTGAAGGATAAAAGTGAGACTCAGCTTTCCCAGAGGAACTCTTTTCCCTGGTGATGTTGAAAATAGGAGCCAGGTTTGTTGCGGTGCTGCCCTGGCTGGAGCTGGAGAGACAGGCCAGATGACGTCCAGATAATGCCCAAAGCCCACAAGCGGTGCCTCTACAATGACCCGCAACAGACACGCTCCATCGAATGCACAGAGCTCGGGCAAAAGGTATTGGATTTATGGATTTTGAAGACTTAAAATGGTTTAAGTGAGGAAACGATGGGAAGAGAGTGGCTTTTACTAACCCAGTTTGATGCATCACATGGGAGCCTGGAGATAGCATTCTTGAGACCACTTCAGCTGGGTCAGGGCAGGGCCAGATGCTCACCCGCCTGGCAGCGGCTCTGAATGAGGTCAGTGAGCTGGGAGGTGTCCAACCGAGAGGAATCCATCTAGCTTCTGCCCATCACGGGCCCTTGGGGGGCTGCTGGCCCTTGCTATATGTTTATTAATTTTTTTTTTTTAAATGCACTGTGGCCGGCCTAGTTTTTCTTAATGCCTAACAAAGGGAAAAACTGTTCACATAGCACCCCTGGGTCTGACACTGAGCAGCTGAAGTTAGCACGATTCTTCACTTTCAGAGATGACACAAGCCAGCAGCCTGGGAAGAAAACAATTCCTTTAGAAGCATGCCATCCCCAGGTGAAAGTGGCAGCAGTTGAACATTATGTTAAATAAAACAAAAATCAGCTTAAGGAGAGATCAAACCCCAGGGGGACTAAAATCCTAACTGCATACTTGGCTACTGGGGTTTGTTGCATAAGTGTCTAGGATGGATGAGCAAGCCGCTGCCCAATTCATGCACCCTTCTTACAGTCCAGATATATCTCTCTCTATAAACTCTGCCTGTTTAACATCCGCCCCACGGTACATCAAATGAGGCCCCCTGAGAGAACGGCCAGTCTGCGGTAAGCTCCCAGGGTGACATCTATCTTCTCGTCTGACCTGGTTCTGCCTTCTAAATCCCATTCCCATTGCTTGCTTAGGTGAATGCCATAGATTTTGCCATCAAAGGTCTCATCACCAGTGTCTTTCCTCTCGTCTTCACTGGCTGGTAAGACACCCTGTGGTTCTTTCATAGGCTCGGCTTTTCATCTGCAGACGAGACTGCCCTGCACATAGCTCTGGTGACCTTCCTGAGACACCAGGCAATTTGCTGGGAGACAGGTTTTAAGTCTCAGACTGAGGCCATGACCAAACGCTGACATCTACTATCTCCTGAGAGCTTGCTGTGTGCTGGGGACCATGTGAGAACTTCGCATACTTTATCCCTTCTCAGCTGATTCTCGCAGTTGGGTAAGACAGGGAGTGTCACTCATTTTATAGATGAGGAAACTGAGGCTCAGGCCAATTCACTTATCCAGCAAGTAAGAGGCAGGGCTAGGATTTGAACCTGTAACTAGTGCCTGTACTGCTTCCTCACTCACGAGAGCGACCCTGCATGACCGAGTGCTTACTTGGGGAAGCATTTGGCAGCTCCCTCCCTGCCTGCTATGAGATGCACAGGTCATATCTCAGAGCTGTCAAGTTTCTTTGCTGTAACTTTTCAAAGCATAGATTTATACTAAGTTTCCACCAGTAAGGTAGCGTGTTCCAGGAGAAAGTGCACAAGCTGTGGAGGCAGATTGAACTAAACAAGATTCTGGCTTTTTGACAGAATAGCTACTTGACCTTGGACAAGTGACTCTCTGTGCCCTCCTTTCTCATCTACAAAATAGGCATAACACCACGTGTCTGCAGGACTGCTGTGAAGCTTTAATGAGATCATGTAAGTAAAGGCTGGCCCTTGTGTCTTTTCTCCTTAGCCAGAGACACTCAAGAGCAGGCAGAGCCATGAGGAGATGCCATGGGAACCCCACAACACTGGAAACACTGGAAACATGGACTTCCTCCCTGCATGCTGCTGTTACAATCACCAGCCATCTGCTTATCAGTTCTGGCCTGCCTGCCTCAGGTCAACACCTGTAGACGGTGCCGGCCGCTCTGGGTGATGGCCATTCTGACAGGACACAGCTCCGAGGGCAAACGCTCTCCATTGAGGCCGCCCCAGCAACACAGAAGTCTTCTAGCCCTAGAGCTAAACACTTTCAACTAATTCATTCTAACGTTGTATTTCTTATGCTATTTTGTCAACAAAAATAATTGTGAAAACTGTAGAAATACAGAAAACGTTTGCTACAGTACTGCATGGAAATAAAACTTATGATGGTAACCTTGTAAAACTCTATAATATTATAAACATATGACTATGGATCATACAAACAGACAAAATTAAATAATTGTGTGAGGGTTGAGAAATTGCGATTCTCCTTTTTAAAGCATGCTTTAATATTCAATTATTGTTCAGTTTACAAAGTGAACATTTCGGAGAAACTCTGATGAGGAGGATGCTGACTCTCAAGCGGATACACATATCATTACTAACTGCTGCCCTTACTCTGCCTGCCGTGCCATTGAGCGATTCCACTCAGGGGGCTTAGATCAGTTTCGTTGGCAGAAAGAACCCTCCCGGGCTGGCGGGGGGAATTCCACTTGGACAAAGCCCTGAGCCGCTCGGGAAGCTTTCCACACAGCACCCACAGCAGGCTGCCTCTATTGACGAGGCCGCTTCTGGCTGCAGCAATGAGTGAGGCCAGTCGCTTCCCCGCAGTGCCCTCCTGTGGCAGAGGCCTGCCAGAGAGACAGCCAGGCTACTGACAAACGCTTCTGAGGCCTAGAATTGAACAAAAGTGTCAGAATGAGACACAATGAACATTTACATGGCCCAGGGGAGAGGTGGGCCCATCATTTGAGGCAGGACAAATGGTCCGGGTGGGCTGAATGTCTAAGGAAAGGCAGGAATTCAAGGTCAGCATCCATCATAAGCAGGTAGGGTCCACGGACCGAACCCCCATGGCAGGCAGTGGTGCACAGCTCAACGTGGCTTTTCAAAGAGGTATTCGAGATCTGGGGCACGCAGTCGCTGCTCTTTGTTTTTGTTTTTAGCGAAGTCTCTCAGTAGTGCCATTACTTCATTTTCAAATATTTCTGGGGCTGGTTTTGCTTCTGTGAGAGAAGAATTGGCAGAAAGAATTATGTCAGTCAGTCAATAGCCAGACATAAGGATCTTGAAACCCGAAACTCTGGCCTTGGCTAAGAGCCTCAGTAGATAATACAGATGGTCTCCATTCTTCCTCTAAATATACACGATAGCCCATACCCGGAGGGGGCAAACGACGGCAGCCTGTACCTGCAAATCGTTTTACTGGAACAGCTGCTCCCACTGGTTTACATCTCATCCATGGCTGCTTTTGTGCTATGATGGCAGAGCTGAGCAGGTGCAGCAAAGACCATATGGCAGCAAGACTAGAATATTTACAGAATGTCTCTTTTTACTAGAATATTTATAGAATATCTGGTCTTTTATGAACAGGTTTGCTGACTTCTAGCCTGTCCGATCTTAGCTGTACTACTTTGCTCTGCTTTTGGAATTTCAGTTGTTTTCTGGGTATTGTGTTTCCTCTTCTAATCTATAAAGTTCCTAAGGCAAAGGCCCTTGGTTGTAAGTGAGAGGAACTAATAACTCTAGTAAACTTAAGCAAAAAGGAATGTATTGGAAGGCTGCTAGAGGCACACAAAAGTGACATGAAGCTGGAGAACCAGATCTGAAGGGACAAGGACACCAAAAGGACAGAAGAGAGAATGCTAGACCCAGTCTAGTAGCAGAGTCTGACAGTATGCTGCTCACCTCCAACCTCTCTTTTCACCCTGAGACATTCACTCAAGACTCAAATTACAAGCAGGGCCTCCCACTGGGAAAGCTTAGGTCATGTGCTCTGGAATTACCCTCCTATCAAGACTAAATACAACGGTAGGAGAGGAACTCTTCTAAACAAAGTTTGATTCCCCCTCACTCAGCATAGGACTTAGCAGCCAGTGGGCCTACCATTTGTTTTGTGGTGATCATCAAAATAAGGGGAAGGAGATTCAGGCTTCTGTCTGGGAGGCGGAAAGTTGAAAAGCACACTGCACTCATCCTAACAACACAAAGCCAGTTAAACTACAAACACCATGAGTTTCCTTGAAGTCATCAGAGAGCCGAGGTCACACAGCAAACTAGACTAAAACCGAAGGAAAGAGAGGTCTCTCAAGGGGGAAACTGCACATGAGCACTTGCTCACCTGAGACAGGGCATGGGAAAAAGAGACACTGGGCACCATACAAGCAGGTGAGAAGAATACAGTTAAAATTTTTAATGAACTGCTAAAAGCCAAGTGTGGGCTAGCCACAGACACAGGGGAGTTCACACCCGCCTACAGGTTCTTCTCAACAAACCACGACTGAATATGCCCCACACAAAGACTGGGTTCAGCGCAGAAGGCGGAGAAAGCCTCCCTCAGTGATGCAGGCCAGGAGAAGGGGAGTAGCCAGACTGGACAGAAAGCATAAAGCCCAGCCTGGCCCTGCCCTCTACAGAACAAAAGCCTCAAGTGACTGGGAGTAGATCAGCAAATCCTGTCTCCTACAGGGCACACGAGGTCCCACTTGGGCTGATGAGAGGGTAAAAGAAAAAAAAAAAATCCTCTCCCCTGGGGGATGAGCAGGGTCACTGAGAAAGCCCACCTACAGCGCCAAGGGCCACAGGGACTGAAGCTGGATCAGGATAATGAAGAAGGCCCTCCCAACCTCCCCGCCCCCAAACTAACTAGCACTTTCTGGTAGAAAGCAACCAGAATCTACCACTGGGAGAGGGCAAACACAAGAAAAGAGATTCCCTTTGAGGTACAGAAATACGGAGAAGGCTAAAGCTGAGGGTAAAACAAGAACATTGAGAAATACCCTCTGGAAACTCAGCCCCCACCCTAAGCACATGGCAACAGTAAAGGCTGGTGGTGCACTGAAGGGAACCAAAGCAGTAACAAATCCAAGGTGAGCTTAATTCCTAACTAGATTGACTTGATCCCCACACTAACAGCCTAGCAGAAACATGCCCTTTCCTAGGCATAAATACTATTTAGCTAGCCCTTATTGTCATACTCATGATGTCTAACATTCAATCAAAAATTATGAGACACACATACATAAAAGAAGAAAAAAAACCCCAACACACTGTGAAGGGACAAAGCAATCAACAGAAATAGATGAAAAAATGACCCAGATGTCAGAACTATTTGGGAATTTAAAGTAACTATGACTAATGTTAAAGACTCTAACAGAAAAACTAGATGAAATGTATGAACAGATGAGGAATTCCAGCAGAGTTAGAAACTGTAAAAGTCAAATGGAAATATTAAAAATAAATACAGTGGCAAATAAGCAGAATGATGACCTTTCAACAGGCCCATCATGAGATCTGACAAAGTCAAGGAAAGAATTAGTGAACTGAAGGTAGGGCAACAGATATTACCCAACACAAATTACTCAAACTGATACATTAAAAGAGTGAAAGACACAAAACAGAGAATCCAAAAGCTGTAAAAAAAATTAACAGTCTAATCTAAGTGTAATTGGATCCAACATGCCCAGAGAACTCCAAGCAGGGTAAATACCAAAAATAAACATCTAGACACATCATATTCAAACAACTAAACACCAAAGATGAAATGTTGAAAACATTCAGAAAGAAAAGATACATTACAGACAAAGGAACAAAGATGCAACAAAGCTGAGAGAATTTATAATAGCAGAACTGCACTGCAAGAAACATTAAAGGAAATTTTTCAGGCAGAAGGAATATGATACCAGATAGAAACATGTATCTACATAAAGACATGAAGATCTCCAAAGGCATTAAAAATGAAGGTAAATATAAAATACAATGTACTTAGTACATTATAATACAAATGTTATATATTATGTTATACACATTTATATATACTGTATATTTACAAATATAGTTTTTTTCTTATTTTAAATTGCTCTAAAGATAACTGTCTAAAGTAAAACTATACAAATGTAATATAGGCTCACAGCTTACGTAAAAATAAAAAGTATGATAATAGCACAAAAATTGGGAGGAAGGAACTGGAGTATACTATTATAAAGTTCTTACATAATACATGAAGCAGTATAATATTACTTGAAGGTAGACTGTGATTAATTAAAGATGTATACTGCAAACCCTGGGGCAGTCACTAAAACAATTATAAAGAGAGGTATAAATAATAAACTAATAGTGGAGGTAAAATGAAATTTAAAATACTCAATTAAAAACCCATGGAAATAGAGGAGTAAAGGAACAAAGAACAGATGGAAGAAATAGGAAACAAATAAAAAGATGATAGATTTTAATGTGACCACATTGATAATTAATTCTTTGTAAATGGTCAAAACACATCAATGAAAAGATAGACTGTAAGATTGGATCAAGAAAAAATAAAGACTACATGTGCTGTCTACAAGAAGTTCAATTTAAAGACAGGTTGAAATTAAAGAACGGTGTGGTAGGCAGACCTCTAAGTTGGCCCCAGTGTATCCCCCTCCCCGCTGTACAAGCCTTGTATAATCCTCAGGACTGTGAATATGATGGTTTTCACTCCCATGATTAGGCTATGTTATCTGACACAGTTGGCCTTTGGACAGGGAAATTATCCAGGTGTTTCTGACCTACTTATAAAAGCAGTGCTTTCTCCAGCAGATGACAGAAGGGGAAATGAGAGAGATTTCAAGCACAAGAAGAATCCCACGTCAGGGAGGAGCCCCAGTGCTGAGACAGAGCGAGCCACATGGCAAGGATCTGAGGGCTTCTGGGAGCTGAAAGAGATCGCAGCGAGCAAGGCAATGGAGTTCTCCGTCTTACAGCTGTAAGGAAATGAGTTTTCCTAACCGCCTGAATGAGCTTCCAGACAGAAAAGTAGACAGCTGACTCTGATTTCAGACTGAGATCTGGTCATATCTTCTGACCTACAGAGCAATGAGCTAATAAAAGGGTGTTTAAAGTCACTAAGTTTGTGGTTATTTATTCCATAATTATAGAAAAGTAAAATAGATGGAAAAACACATACCATGCAAACACTAACTGAAAGAAAGTTGGAGTGTCTAAATTACTATCAGACACTTCGGAACAAGGAATATTATCAGCAATGAAGATTGACATTATATGATGATAAAGGAATCAATTAATTAAGAAGATAAATAACTCTAAATATGTCTTCATATAATAGTAGAGCTTTAAAATATAATAAGCAAAAACTGAAAGAATTGAAAGGGGTAATAAACAAATCCACAATCACAGTTGGAGAATTCAACACTCTCTTATTAATTGACAGAGCAAGCACAGGGAATATCAGTCGGAATGTAGAAAACATAAAGAACAATATTAACCAATTTGATTTGTATTTGATCTGTTGACATTTATAAAACACTTTACCCACAAGTTATGTTCAAATAAATGCACATAGAACATTTATTAAGATATCCAAATTTCAGGCCATAAAACAAATTTTGAGAAATTTAGGAGAACTAAAATTATACAACATATATTCTGTGCTGACAAGGGAATCAATAATAGAAAAATATCTGGAAAGTCTGGAAATATTTGAAACTTAAACATACTTCTAAATAACTCATGGGTCAAAGAAATTTCTCACAAGAGAAATTAGAAAGTATTCTGAATTGAATGAAAAGGAAAGCATCACACAACCAAATTTACAACATGAAGCTAAAGCAGTGCTTAGAGGGGAAATTTAAATGCTTATAGAGAAAACAAAGAAGGTTTCAAGTCAATCAGATCAGCTTCCACCTTAAAAACTAGAGAAAGAATAAATTAAGCCCAACACAAGCTGAAGAAAGGAAATAATAAAGAGCACAAGTTAACGCACTTGAAAACAGAAAGAGAAAATCAATGAAACCAAAAGCTGCTTCTTTGAAAAGATAAATAAAATTGATAAACTTCTGGTCAGATTGATCAAGAAAAAAAAAGAGGGGTGACCAGTTAGCTCAGTTGGGTAGAGCATGGTGCTAACACCTAACACCAAGGTTGCCAGTTTGATCCCCGCATGAGCTGTGCATTCCTTTAAAAAAAAAAAAAAAAAAAAAAAAAAGAGCCCTACAGTTTATCAATATTAGAAATAAAGGAGGGAACCTCACCCCAGCTCTTCAGACATTAAAATAAAAAGGGCATGGTACAAACAACTTTATGTCCAGATTCAACAACTTACGTGATATGGGCAAATTTATTGAATGACACAAGCTAACAAATCTCATCCAAGAAAAAATAGATAACTTGAATTGTTCCACATCTATTAAAAGCTTTATTTGACTTTACAGTTAAAAACTTCCAACAAAAAAATGCCCCAGATCCAAATGGCTTCAGTAGAAAATTCTGTCAAATATTTAAGGAAGAAATAATACCAATTCTCTACAAACTCTTCCTGAAAATGGAAGAGGAGAGAGCACTTCACAACTCATTTTATGAAGCCAGCATTACCCCGATCAAAACCAGAACCAGATGATAATATTCCAAGAAAACTGCACACCAATAACACCCTCAAGAAGACAAATACAAGATCTTCTCCAAAATATTAGTTAGAATCAAATCAAGCAACACATATCATGACCATGTGGTGCTTATCCTAAAAATGCAAGGTTGGCTCAATATTTGAAAATCAATCAATCAAAAACTCATTATATCAATAAATCAAGGGGGGAAAAAATCACATCAAGGGGGAAAAATCACATCACTAAAGAAATTGTTATCTCTAGAGATTCCTAAAAAGCACTTGACAAAATTCTACATCTATTTATTATTAAACACTCAACATACTAGAAACAGAAAGAAATTTTCTCAACCTGGTAAAAGGTATTTACAACTTACCTACAGCTAACTTTACATTTAATGGTACAAGACTGAGTACTTCTCCCCAATACTGGGAACAAGGCAAGGATGTCTGCTCTCACTGCTGCTATTCAACATTATACAGGAAGTCCTAGACAGTGTAATAAGGCAAGAAAAAGATTTAAAGGCATACATACTGGAAAAGAAAAAACCACCTGTGTTCACAGACGACACAACTGTCTACATAGAAAATCTCAGAGAATCCATAAAAAAGCTTCTAAAACTAAGTGAGTTTAGCCAGGTCACAGTATACAAAGTCAATACAGAAAAATCAATTGCACTTCTGCATTCTACCAACAATGGGAAATTGAAAAAAATTTTTTAAGTACTATTGACAATAGCACCAAAATATTTAAAATACCTAGGTATAAATCTAGCAAAATATGCTGAAAATTATAAAATGCTGATTGTAGCAGGCTGACTTCTAGGATGGCCAATAATCTCCACCTCCTGCAATCACGCCTTGGGTGAGTCCCTCTCTGACTCAGGCTGGACCTAATGACTTGATTCTAACCAACAGTATATGGCAAAGATGATGGAATGTCACTGAGGTGCTTAGGTTACAAAACACATCTTGCGGGTAAACTCTATTGCCTTCTTGGTTTGTACATTTTGAGAAGCAAGCTGCCATGTGGGAGAGGCCCTTGTGACAAAGAACAGCAGGCAGTCTCTAGGCAACAGCCAGTAAGGACTGAAGAGCCCATGAGGAACTAACACCAGAGAGCTTGAAGCAGATCCTCCCCTAGTTGAGCCTTCAGATGAGACCCATACCCTGGGCTGACACCTTCATTACAACCTCGTGACAGACTGAAGCACACAGGAGCCAGCTAAGCCATGTCTGGATTCTAGAAACACAGAAACTATGAGATAATAAATGTGGGTTGTATTAGCCAGTAAGTTTTGGGGTAATCTGTTATGCAGCAATAGACAATACACTGATGAAAGAAAGAAGACCTAAATAAATGGAGATATAACACGTTCCTAGATTAGACAATTCTAAATTGCTAAAAGAATCTTCCCAAATTCATCTATTGATTTAATACAACTCCAATCAAAATCCAAGTAGGATTTCTTTTCTTGAGAAACTGAACAGCTGATTCTAAAACTACAAAATTCCTAGAACAAAACAGAAAAAAATCTTTGTGACTTTAGATCACGCAACTTCTTAGATACAATACCAAAAGCACAATCCATTATCACATTTTGTAGCTGGAACCTACAGAATGGCTTCTACTTTATCATACAGATATTGAGTGGAAACAGAAAAATAGAAGACCCAGAGAGTGTGACAGAAATAGATGAGATATCCCCTAATATACATTCTCTCATTTTTCCTTAATAACAGAATCTTCAATTTAGACACATAGAATAGACTATATTATTTCTTCTTTATGGTGAGGTGTAGCCATGTGACTAAACCGTAGCTAGTGGGAAATGAGTGGAAGTATGATGTTTAGCTTCCTGAGAAGGACCCATAAAGAATAGGGTGTGCTCTTCTATACACTTTTTTCTTGGCTGAAATATGGATATAGCAGATGGGGTTTTGGGGTAATCTGTTATGCAGCAATAGATGGGGCAGAGGTTCAGCAGACATCTTGGACCAGGAGGTAGACAACACATGCTGAGGATGAAGGAGCAGCAAGGTTTCTGAAACCCCTCTACACGCCTACCCTGGACTTCTATTATGAGAAAGAGAAATATAGTTTTGTCTTGCTTAAGCCATTATTGTCTTGGATTTTTTTGTTACTCACAGCCAAAGCTAATCCTAACTATACATAGTGAGTATTCATTCCTCAAAGGCAGTGTCAGAATGAGACTACTGAAGAACTCTTGCTCTGCAGACTATAGAGCTGTCTATAATGGGTTCCACTCCATTCCCAGCCTAGTTTTTCTTCAATCTTCTCTCCGAGACTGTGAGCTTCCCATACAATTTCACTAAATTCCCTTTTTGCTCAAGTTACACAGAATAGGTTTCTCTTGCTTGCAAACAAAGAACCTTAACTAATAAAACAAATTTTGCACACTTTGGAAAAATTTGATGAGTGTTTGGGTTAAGGGTCTACTGTATGAATAAAAGAAAAAAATTGCCTAGGATATAATTTTAGACTCAAAATAGGCCCACGTCATCCTACTTTTCCCATTATGCTGCTTATCATGCCCAGTACCTGTAGCCCAGTAGTAAATATCCCAGTCATTGCTAGGCTCATTAATCAGGCGATCATAGAGGTTCAGCTGTTTCTCTGTCATGTGGTGCAGATATTCTTTAGCAAAGAGGCTAAAAACAAGAAAGAGAAAGAAGTTGAAATGCTGTCTCTAGTCAAAGAGAAGTGTCACCAACACCCCTGTCCCCTACCTAAGCAGAATGCAGTTTTCCAGCATTCCCCTCTTTCTGCTCTCATAGAGCAGGCGGGCTCTTTTGGTTTCTATGGATTCATCATTTCGCTCCTGCCATGGAGGCAAAGGGATTTCAATCATATCTTTTTGGGAATCTGTTGGGCTGTCACCTTTGCAGAAGCGTCTGAATGATGTCATGCTGAGCAAAGGAGACACTGGGTGGCGCCTGGACAGAGCAAGCATCTGAAACAAAGCACAAACATCTTTTTAACAACAACAAATAACATCATTGTCATTCACTCAACACATTAGATGCTAAATGCATTCGATCTCATTTAGTCTGTAAGAACTTACGCTGCTACTGACTCCACTCTACAGTTTAGGAAGTTGGAAGCTCAGGGAAGTTAAAAAACTTGTCACCCAAATAGTAACTGCAGTTAGGATCAAAACCTAGCTAAAATTACAAACGTGTTCTTAATCAGTGACCTTCCAGAAATAATCCAGCAGAAATATTTTCTCCTTCCTTTGCAGTCCCTTAAAATTTTTACAGTATGGTTTGTATTCTAGTCACTAGCCTGTGTCAAAATCTGAGCATACAGTGATGGTATGGGTCCTAATCCCTCAAGGACTCCTAGAGAAAGGCAAAAACTATCAAGATGTGATGAGAAGGTGGTGATACAAGCAAGACGACAGAGCAGGAAGCACCACATTCTCCTTCACCCACAGAGACACCAACTCCACAATATACTCGGGACACTATAGAAGCCTGGGGGCTGAGAACAGAGCTGGAAGGCTTGTGGCACCTTGAGAAGCTGCAGTAGTACAGACGCCAGAAGGAGTAAGAATTTATGAGCTCCCGACAAAAGAAGCCAGCAAATTCCTCTAATTAGGAATTGACATGCACAAATCCAGAGAAGACATATCTACTCAAAAGAATTGGGAAGCCCCCAGAATCTCTAGCAGGGCTGCCTGGTGAAGATCTTCCTTTGAATAAAGCCAGTCCAAAAACACTAGGAGAGGTGGCTGTTTTATCAAATGCGTGGATCCCAACAAAAAATTGTACAGGACACAAAGAAACAAGGAAACATGGCCTAATCAAAGGAACAAAACAAATCTCCAGAAATCGACCCTAAAGAAACAGAGGTATATGAATTACCTGACAAAGAATTCAAAATAACTGCCATCAAGATGTTCAATGAGGTCAGAAAAACAATGCATGAACAAAATGAAAATACCAATAAAGGTAAATATTAAAAAGAACCCAATGGAAAATATGAACTGAAGAATACAATAACTGAATTTAAAAATTCACTATTGGGGTTAAACAGCAGACTTGATCAAGCAGAAGAAAGAATGAGTGAACTCGAAGACAAGTCATTTGAAATTACCCATCAGAAGAAGGAAAAGAAAAAAGAATGAAAAACAGTGAAATACACCCAAGAGACTTATGGGACATCATCAAGCACACACTACACACATTCTGGGAGTCCTAGAAGAAGAGAGAGAAAGGAGCAGAAAGCTCATTTGACGAAATAATGGCCCAAACTTCCCAAATCGAGGGAAATGAGTGGAAATTAAAATTCAAGACGCCCAAAGGACCTAAAGCATATTAGACAGCAACACAAAAGCATATAAAAGCATAAAGCTCACTGGTAAAGGTAAATATGACAAATATAGAATACTGTAATATTGTAACAATGGTGCATAAATCACTTTTAATTCTGGTATAGAAGTTAAAACACAAAGACTTTTTAAAAAAACACACCTATAAAATGTTAATGGATACACAATATAAAAATATGTAATTGTGATATCAATAACATAAAGTGAGAAGGAGTAAAAGAGCAGAGTTTTTGTATGAGATTGAAGTTAAACGGTTATCAGCTTAAAATAGTTATTATGTTGTATGTAAGCCCCACAGTAACCACAAAGGAAATACCTATACAAGATACACAATAGAAAGTCAGAAAGGAATCAAAGTATGCTTCTACCAAAAAAAAAAAAAAAAATCAACGAAACACAAGAAATCACATCAAGGGAGGAAAAGAGGGACACAAGCTCCAAGACATGAAGAAAACAATTAACAAAATGGCAACAGTAAGTCCTTTCCTACCAGTAATTATTTTAAATGTAAATATATTAAACTCCCCAACCAAAATAGAGTGGCTCAATAGACAAAACAAAAAACAAAAACAAGATTCAAGTATATGCTGTTAAAAGAGACTCACTTGAGCTGTACGGCTACACACAGGTTGAAAGTGAAAGGATGAAAAAAGATATTCCATGCAAATGGTAACCAACAGTGAGCAGATGCCTCTACTCATATCAGGCTTTCAGTCAAAAACTGTTACAAGAGATAAAGAAGGATATTATGTAATAATTAAAGGGTCAATCAGCCAAGAAGATATAACAATTATAAATATATATGCAACCAATATCAGAGCACCCAAATATATGAAGCAAACACTGACAGAACTGAAGAGAGAAATGGCAACACAATAATAGATTTCAATACCCAATTTCAACAATGGATAGAACATCCAGACAGAAGATCAGTAAGGAAATAGAGAACTTGAACAACACTATAGATCCAATGAACCAAACAGATATATACAGAACATTCCACCCAACAGCAGCGAGAATATACATTATTCTCAAGCACACTGGGAACATCCTCCAGGATAGATCACATGTTAGGTTATACAACAAGTTTAAGAATATCGAAATTGTATGAGATCTTTTCTGACTACAACGGAATGAAACTAGAAGTCAACAGCAGAAGGCAAATGGGAAAATTCACAAATATGTGAAAATTAAACAACACGCTCACAAACAACCAATGGTTCAAATGAACCAAAGAAGAAATCAAAAGGGACATTGGAAAATATCTTGAGACAATAGACACAACATGCAAAATAGCATGAGAAGCAGCAAAAAGCAATAGTAAGAAAAGTTTACAGTAGTAAACACCTACATTTAAAAAAAAAGGAAAAGAAAGAAAGATCTTATGATGCGATGAGAACTCATGATAGGTATTAGAGAAGATTTAAGAGGAGGCTGACTTAAAAACAGACAGAAGAGGCGCCCAGAGGCGGTGGGGCCAGCTCCACCCGGGAAACAGGTGAAATCCGTACTGGTTCTTACAGGAAGACTGATCGTTCCACGATACTACAATACAGGCAGCTAGTTGGCTCTGGAAAGGGTGAAAGCGACTTGAATCTCCTAATTTGCAAGCTCGACCTCTCCTTGGGTCTGTCCTTGCCTTAGGCTGTCAGGCAGTTGGACCGCTCCTCGCGGTCTCCAGGACTGCGGAGGAAGACGAGACTCAGTTCCCACTGTGACCCGCCCAGGACCCTACGACATCCATTCTCACCCGCGCCAGAGTCGGGAATCCGAGCGCCACTGCCATTTTTCCCGACCTGTACCGGAAGCCTGCGGCCCAGCCACTTCCGGGATCTCCCGGACGCCGACCCTGCGGAAGATACGCCCTAAGCCGGAAGATGCGTGCAGGCGTAGGGCGGAAGTGGCTTTGCGTGTGACGCCAGTGGCGGGGTAGGGGGGAAGGCGGGACCTGGGGGCCGAGAGCGGTTCGCGCGCTTCGGGCCTAGTTCGGACTCGCCGCCTCCGCCGCCATATTCCCGGTAACGGGGGCGCGCGGCCGGGGGCCGGCTGGGCCGGAAGAGGGCTCGGGGCCGGCGCTGAGGCGGGGAGGGGGTCGGTTGAGTTTGGGGCAGCCGGAGTCGGCGGGCGGGGGTTGGCGCGGGCCTTTGTGGGAGGGGGCCGAGGGCGCTGGGCCGGGTCTGTGGGGAGGGAGCGGGGCGGGCCTAGCTGGGGGCGAGGACTGGGCTTGGATGTGGAACAGGATCTCCGGGACTCGCGGGGATTCTAGCCGGGGCCGCCCCGGGGCCTAGGCAGGTGCGTTGGGCTGGGGTTGCGGGCTTCGCCTCGGGCGTTCTTAACGACGCTGTGCGAGGGCCCCTAGGAGCAGAGGCCTGGGGTTTCCCGTCGCGCCACGGCCCCAGCGGCGTAGCTCGGGTCGGGCCCGAGGGTGATGGGCAGCGAGCCCCGCGAGCCCCGGCGGCCTGGGAGAGCGAGGGGCGGCGCGAGCCGGGGGCGGGGCGGAGCGGGTGGGGCAGAGCTTGGGCTGCCGGGGAGGCTGCGTCTCTGGAGACGGGAGGTTGGCGACCATTGCCCTCCTTCCAACCCGGGCCCTTCATGCCATCTAACTCTTGCCTCTCCGCAGTGGCATCTTTCTTACGTTGTCCGTTCTCCGGGCCCGCGATCTGCCTTCCGGAGCCATGTCAGAAGGAGTGGACTTGATTGATATATATGCCGACGAGGAGTTCAATCAGGTGAGGGGTCATCGGGAGTATTGGGATTTTCCAGGATCAGCCAAGGAATCACTTCCAGCAGACTTGCAGTGGTTCCAGGCTATGCTAGCTAGCCCGTGAGGATTTGCTAGGCCTGAACACGCCTCATCGGGTCTAAAATTGTTCCTCTAGTACAGATTTTCAAGACTTCTGACCATTCCGCTTTATGTTACTATAAGCCTCCAGGCTTAATTTTAAAGGCTTTGATTTAAGAGCAAATAAAAATCAGGTTTAATAGAATGGTGAATCAACCTGTGGAGCTTGCTGCCCCAGGAAGCCAGAGTTGGATGTTTGTCTCCTCAAAAACTAACCACACTTAAAAATCAGAAATATGTTTGCTGTGGTTGTCACGAGGATAAGGTTGATACCTGTTGCTTTGTGATTCTGTCAAACTGCGGCTGGAAAAATGTAGTCAGTCCCCTCTCCCATTAGATAGTGCGAAGTCACACTGTAAAAGATACTTTAACGTTTAATTTTAGCTCCATTACAATTGTTTTGCATTTTCCTTTGATAAGTAGCTTAAGTCCAGTCTTAAGTCCATAGGCATTTTGGTATAATGCATTGTATTGATGAATCTAATTGGGCGTTGTGAGGAGAGGTAAAGGTTTTGGACAAACCAGTTAAAAAGCAGGTATAGGGGTGGCTGGTTAGCTCAGTTGGTTAGAGTGTGGTGCTACTAACACCAAAGTTGCTGGTTCAATCCCCACATGGGCCACTGTGAGCTGCACCCTCCTTAAAAAAAAAAAAGCAGGTACAGATCCACTCACATACCCTGAAATGGATCTGTTGGTCCCTTTGTGTTATGTCAAGGAATGTTATACAGTGATTTCCCTTGAAACAATAATCTCATATACAATTCAATTCTGAGTTCTTGTCAAATCTCAAGAATGTTTCAAAGTTTCTATTTAAACTGATTAATGTCTTGCCTGGATTGTTTTCAACACTGTTCTACTTGAGTAAGCTGGTTTTTCCCATTGGCATCTTTTATTGGGTACCCATAAGGACCTGCAAAGAGGATAAAAAGAATAAAGAAGAAAAGAGCACTGTTCGGACCCTGACTTTGATCTGAGGCAACAGAGGAGGTTGAAATACATGTAATTTTTTTTCACTTGGCATAAGTTTACATTTAAAAAGATTTTTAATACATTATGCCTTTTTAACATGGAATTTTTAAAACATGATAATAGCGAGAGTAGTGTCAAGACCTTGTACCCATTATACAGCTTCACTAGTTATACTTTTTTTTTTTAAGTTCTTTTTTTTTAATTGGGGAAGGGGAACAGGACTTTATTCAGGAACAGTGTGTACTTCCAGGACTTTTTTCCAAGTCAACTTGTCGTCCTTTCAATCTTACTTGTGGAGGGTGCTGTTCAGCTTCAGGTTGTCGTCTTTTCAGTCTTAGTTGTGGAGGGCACAGCCCAGCCCCAGGTCCAGCTGCTGTTGCTAGTCGCCAGGGGTGCAGCCCACCATCCCCTGCGGGAGTCGAACTCGGCAACCTTGTGGTTGAGAGCCTACTGGCCCATGTGGGAATCGAACCGTCAGCCTTTGGAATTAGGAGCAAGGAGCTCCAACCGCCTGAGCCATCGCGCTGGCCCCACCAGTAATACTTTTTAATAGTCATTTTCCCATGTTTCCTCAGGTAAACTGAAGTCACCTACATGTGGCTGCTGATTGGTTTAAAAATAGGAATTTTTTTTTTTTTTTTTTTAAAGATTTTACTGGGGAAGGGGAACAGGACTTTATTGGGGAACAGTGTGCACTTTCAGGACTTTTCTCCAAGTCAAGTTGTTGTCCTTTCAATCTTAGTTGTGGAGGGTTCTGTTCAGCTTCAAGTTGTTCTTTCAGTCTTAGTTGTGGAGGGCGCAGCTCAGCTCCAGGTCCAGTTGCCGTTGCTAGTTGCAGGGGGCGCAGCCCACCATCCCTTGCGGGAGTCGAACCGTCAACCTTGTGGTTGAGAGGATGCGCTCCAACCAACTGAGCCATCTGGGAGCTCAGCGGCAGCTCAGCTCAAGGTGCCGTGTTCAATTTTAGTTGCAGGGGGCGCTGCCCACCATCCCTTGCGGGAGTCGAGGCATTGAACTGGCAACCTTGTGGTTGAGAGCCCACGCTCCAACCAACTGAGCCATCCGGGAGGCAGCTCAGCTCAAGGTGCCGTGTTCAATCTTAGTTGCAGGGGCAGAGCCTACCATCCCTTGCGGGACTCGAGGAATTGAACTGGCAACCTTGTGGTTGGGAGCCCACTGGCCCATGTGGGAATCGAACCGGCAGCCTTCGGAGTTAGGAACACGGAGCTCTAACAGCCTGAGCCACCGGGCTGGCCCAAAATAGGAAATTTTTTTATTTTTAATTTCAAAGAAGTCAGATAATCACTTATGGATAAAAAGAAAGGTTTAGTATATTAGTTACAAACCATTGCTTTCCTCAGTTACTTTGAATCAAACTTGTACTACTTTTAACAAGTTATGGTTTGTTTTTTAAATACAAGATAACAAGGAAAGAGGAAGGCTCCCTTTATGGAGGAGTCAGAGTGGAGTTGGCTCTCTTCCGTGGGTGGATAACAGTGCTGCTGTGTCCATGGGGAAATGAGCAGAACAAAGCCCTTAACCACAGGAATAGTTACATTTGGTCTGAGAAAATGAGATTTCATAACTTCTCGAGCAGTGTAAGTTGTAGGTCATCGACAAGACACAGGCCTTGTCCAGTGGTCCCTGCTGTGTCAGTAGAAGTCATTGGCCTCAACAGTTTTTGTTCTCTGGTCACTTTTGTTAAAAAGGACTTTTTAAAGGGAGGCCAAAGATGGTGTGAGAGAACTAGTAGATATGTGTGCCAAACAGTATTTGATGCTTGGCAGGTTGAAGAAAGTGTAGATTTTGAATGTCATGTCTTGTGGATGGTCAAGGTGGGGTGTTTTTTCCTCCCATAAATAAGTTAATTTTTGGCAAAGCTGGTTTTAATGTAATTTGGGAGCTGCTAAAGAAATAAAAACTCTGTCTGGCTAGGATTGTTAGAAGCAGACTTAGACTGAAGGCGACCAGTGCGGATAGTGTTTCTGAATGTTTTAAGAATGTTATTGATTCACCCCAAGCTGACCCACGCACAAAAACTCTGTCACATGTACTTTGCTCCCCAGGGAAAATGAACAGAGTTCCTAGATGGGACCCTATGGTGCTGACGCCCTGGTCTCTTCCAGCGTGGGCTGCAAAAGCCTCTTTTGCACAGCTGCTTCACTTCTGCGGCATTGGGAGTCTTGAGACTCACAGCTGCTCTCATGGGCTGGGGAAAACTCTGGGAAAATGACTGAGAGCTGCCTTTCTCCTGAGTGTTTTGTCTCTGTTCCTTGTATGAAGACAGGCAGGCGCTTTGCACAGTATACTCAGTTCTCTTCCTTACTTCCATCAACAAACATTTATTGAGCTACTTCTGTTAGCTAGGCACCATGTTGGGACTAGTGAGGTAACAGGGAAGATAAAAAACCAAATGGGAATCCCTGTGCTCAAAAGAGGTGGTGTTCCTGGTGGTTGAGGGCAATGAGCAGTGACAGGAAAGGAGGAGATGAGCTGACAGTTGTGGAAATGGTGATTATAAAGCCAAAAATTGTTAGCTTTGGTTACAGTTAAGACAATGGTATCAAGTAGGTTGCTTTGAGAAAAGTAAATCCTAGGCTTTATTACTCCCCTCAGATATCAGGGAAAGGGGTTTGGAATGTGGGAACATTGAGCATACAGGTGAGGAAGTTCTTATTTAAATTTAAAATTCTGCAAGTTCTTTTTTGTTAACCAAGAAGTTTCATAAGACAAGCGCAGTTCTCCCTATACTACTAAACGCAAAATTCTTCCTGAGATGTTCATACAGTATTAGATACGTACTTCCTTTTTTTGCTTCCTGGAGTGTAACCTACAATGCATGTAAAACATTGTATTATTCACTTAATGTATAGAATTAGGTTGTGCTTTAAACTAATCCATCACTGCATAAATCATCAGCTTATTTGGTTAATCAGAGAAACCTCAGGCCCTTATCTGTTTTTCTGTTTCACCAGCTGAAGAAGTAAAATGAATTGTTGTTGCTAGCAGATTTAAATCCAAAGACAACTTGATACATTGTTTCTTCAGTAGAGTCCTCAGCAGGCCTCCCCTGTGTATCAGAACAGTTCCCACCAAGGACTGTGAACTGAGGTTCTATGGCCCAGAGAAACCGTTTGAATATTATGACAGTTTTGAACTCTTTGAATCCTTTTGTGTTTCTTAAAATGATAAGGTAATCCATACAACAGGGTCTTCCAGGATTGAGTCTGTCGTTCTCTAAGGTACCCTGAAGAAGCCAGTTGTTCGTCTAGGCTCACAGTGCGGGGGATTTCCTGCTGGTAGTATCTGTTCGCTGAGCTGTCCACATTTGCATGTTAGTTCATTACCCAATTATCAATAGTAATTTTTGTACAACTTTTAGACACACATCTCTGAATCACTGATACTGCATGGAAGGAATCCCAATTTGGTTCCATTGACTATCCAAGGTGGTGTGTTTCTTTATTCCCTTTAAGTTCCACTTCAAAATCCTTGATTTAAAAAACAAACAAAAAACTTGGTGTGAAGTAGGATTAAAGCATTGGACAGGATCAAGTGGTTTCTAAGCTGTTTCTCTATCTTGAACCACGAGGGCAAATCACCATAGCTAGTACACAAATAAATAAATAAGCGACTTATCTAGAATTGGGGCTGTTTGAAACGTTAGGGCTATGAAATTTTACACACAAAATGTCACGTTACTAACCCTAGCTGTCTTCACCTTATTCAGTTTATTAGCTACCCTGCGCTCTGCAATGTTAGCTTCTCTCCGTTCTTCACACACACACACACACACACCCACACCCACACCCATTTTTGTGCAATACCCTTATTTATATATTTGCCTACCTAGAACAGTGTCCCTGTGCTTATTTGCCTCACTGATTCCTTTTCTTGATTTGAAGTTACCCCTAAAACGTTTACTCTCTTTTGCAATTCTCTTTCTGTTATTTTTACAAGGTTTAAACTCCTCTCCTGTGGGGTTTCTTAGCATATTCGTGATATTTGAAATATTTACATGCCTCAGGAAGTGGAATCCTTCCCCTCAAACAATCTAAAAGTGTTATCTTTGTGTGACTTCTTCCATTGTACTTCAGATAAGCTGAGAAAGTAAAAGATTGTTTCCAAAAGTTTGTAATGGTATGTACATCTAAGAATGAATTTTGTAGTGTACCTCGTCTAGTCTCCCTTCACTCAGCAGTTCTTGGGATGGTGTTTCAGGGAGAAAGTCATAGGAGCTTCCTGTCCTGACTTGCATTAGGGGAAGTGCCTCTCTGTCTTCAGGGAACTAGATATAAGTTACCTGACATAGGTTCTTCCTTTATTCACCTTTGTAAAAAGACAGCGGTGACCTGAATGAGCTGTAGTTCGTTCAGCTAAAACACTTTAAACTTTTCCCTGTATCTGTCATTTTGGCAGCAGCATCCTTAGCACAGTTTGAATGTTAGAATTGTTACCTGAAAAAAAATACTTGTCTAAGATAATGACATTGTAAAATCTGAAACACTGAGGTCTCTTGATAGTAGTTCTTGTGGTGTTAGGATTTTGGTATATAGTGTTAGCTTGGGCTGCTATAACAAAACACCAAAAACGGAGTGGCTTATGAACAACAAATTTATTTCTCATAGTTCTGGAGGCTGGAAGGCTGAAGGCAGGTTTGGATTCTGATGAGGGCCCTCGTCCGGGTTGTAGACCACTAACTTCTTGTGTCCGTACATGCTGGAGAGCGGAGCAGAGCACACACATTGCGGGGTAGGGTGGGGATGGGGAACCCACAGACATTCAGTTCATAACAGTAATACATCACGTGGGTAAAAAGTATGTTTTGCATATCATCCAGAATACACATTTATATTGTAAATGCTTACTGTGACACAGCTTATGAAATAGGTGATTCTCCTGTTTTCTGACCCTTATATTTTAGAGAACTTTCCATTGTTTTTGTGTATCGTTGAATGTCTGTGGCATTGCTCAAAGATGTCTCTTACATGGGTGTCATGGTAATGTATTGGATCTGCGTGTCACTTGAGAAATAGAACTTATTAAGGGAAAATCCCCGAGAGTTATTCCCTTCCCTTTTTTTCTTTATGTTTCTTTGATGGTTATTAGAAAAATGGAATTGTGTACCATGAGTTTTAGAGCTTCCCTAAATCATTTGTGTGAATCAAATAATTTAAACCAAAACCAGTAACTCCCATTCTTTTATGCATTTTGATTCCCATTTTAACATGCTTTCCCCCTGCTTTCTATTTCTAAATAAATATACCCTGTTTTTTATTAAGTAGAATAGTAAGTTTTGTGTAACTCGATTTTGAAAATAGCGTAAGACGTTGAAGTTAAATTTTCGTTAATGGATCTTAGTCTTTTGAAGCTCACCTCGTTGAGAACAATAGCAAGTGCATCTCTGTGTTCCTAGTTTGCATTGTTTAATCATTGTGTGCCTTTTAATTCTCACAGGTGGCTAGAGCTAGAAACATTGGTAGACAATTAACAGCATCTAGGGAGAAAAACCTACATAAGCATAATTAAGTGAAATAGTTTTAAATGAGGAAGTTTTCTTGCCTAGTTTCCTAGAGTAGGACAAAGAAATTTTGTACGTTGTTTTATACAGTGTTTAACTGGATTCTAAGTGAACTAGAGCGAACTAAAATGAACAAAATGAAAGGTTTGCAAACCCACCTCTGCCAACCCCTCATTTCTTAGGACCCAGAGTTCAACAATACAGATCAGATTGACCTGTATGATGACGTGTTGACAGCCACCTCACAGCCCTCTGATGACAGAAGCAGCAGCACTGAGCCACCTCCTCCTGTGCGCCAGGAGCCATCTCCCAAGCCCAATAACAAGACCCCTGCAATTCTATACACCTACAGTGGCCTGCGTAATAGGCGCGCTGCTGTTTATGTGGGCAGCTTCTCCTGGGTGAGCAGGGGCAGCCACAAAGGTCTGTGGGTGGGCTGGAGGGAGAGCGCTGGGAGGTGATGGCATTTTCAGAAACCACTGTTGCACTGTTTTGTGCTCTGATGGGGTTGGATTTCTTTTTCCTGGGATCAGGTTGGATTGATCTCTGAAAGAGAACTATCCTGAGGACGATCTGATGCCGAAGAAAGCAATGATTAAGTGGGTAGTTGCTTTTTCTGCCATCTTGTTACCACCCCTGACCCTGGGGCTTTATGTCTAGCAGGGTCATCTGTGGGATGAGATTTCAGAGTGAACACCTTGAACTCTTGGTGGTCATTAGATGGTCCTGTGATAATGATGGGTGACAGGGATCAAAGACCTTGATAGCTCTAGTACTTGGGGTAGGTGGTGATTGTTGTTCTGCAAGTTATTGTGTGACATGTTTTTGGGCTGGTGGTGGGAGGTTTTTCCAAATTAGGAAATGTATATACTGAGGGGAGAGTTTCTGACATTGGGCAACTCTAGTCTATGAGATCTGTAATTAAAAGGTGCTGGTGTTTGAACTGATGACCAGCTGGCCCAAATGGCAAAGTTAAAATAGATTTTAGTCTTCTCAATCTCTAAAGATGGAGTTTGGGTCAGGGGGTGGATGGTTTGGAATTCTGTATGGGTGAGGACAATAAGAAAAGCCTGTACTAATTGAAATATTGATGGGCTTTTGGGTTTCCTGTGGGAGGTTATGGGTATGATTAGAATCCTAGGTTTGGGACATTCTGGGCTGGGGGGAGGGGTTGCTCTTGACATTTCTTCCTTTTCCATCTTGCCGGCCCCAGTGGACCACAGACCAGCAGCTGATCCAGGCTATTCGCTCTATAGGAGTCTATGACGTGGTGGAATTGAAATTTGCAGAGAATCGAGCAAATGGCCAGTCCAAAGGGTGAGGTCTGGATTTGAGAACCCCTTTTAGTTTGTAACAGAGCTGCACTGTATTTTGGCCCTAGATTTTAATCCCTCCCGCCCCTGGCCCAGTTGACTGCTTTGGTTTATGCCAACTGCCTTAGAATGGGGACCTAGCTGCAGTATAGTAGAACAAGATCCCCTGAGGGCAAAGAAAGCTGATTTCTAATTCCAAATTAATAGGAAGATTATAGGCTGACACCTTTTTGTTGGTAGGTGTGTGTGTGTGTTTAATAATAGCAAGATAGCTTTTGCTTTGCCAGTTTTCACTAACAGTGGAAGAGAATTTCTTTGTTCCTCTCTCAGTTGTCTAGATCTCACTTGTTTTTTTCTTCTTCAAGGTACGCTGAGGTGGTGGTAGCCTCTGAAAACTCTGTCCACAAGTTGTTGGAACTCCTGCCAGGAAAAGTTCTTAATGGGGAAAAAGTGGACGTGAGGCCAGCCACCAGGCAGAACCTGTCACAGTTTGAGGCACAGGCTCGGAAACGTGAGTGCGTCCGAGTCCCAAGAGGGGGTACGTGGAGACCATCTGTATGAAGGGGGGAAGGTGTGGGTTTGTGTTCTGTGGTGTAGGCACAGCCTACAATGTGGAGGAGGTGGAGGGAGGGTGTTGGTGGCAGCTCGGTCAATAGGTTGGTCACAAAATGAGGCTCGTGTACAAGAAAGAGCACTGTGCTGGGAGTCAGGTAGGTTCCGGTTATAGTTGGGTTCTGCCACTAAGTCGTATAACCTGGGGCAAGTGGCTTTACTGCTTAGGGCTTATTTCCTCATCTGAGCAAGATATATGATGTTCAAAGTTTCTGGCAACTCTAAATTGTGTTTCTATCTAAAAAATCAGTGTATAGTGAATGGGCTTAATTGTAAGACATGCTTCTCTAAAATTATAAGCAGCCACCCTAAAATGTAAGTAAGGTGTGTAAAGATGGCTGTAATTTTGTCATAAACATAGATTGGAAAGGTGCTCTGTGAAGAGTTGACCAAAAGGAGTGCTGGAGAAGAAGAATTTAAGTGTTTCTCCCGCATTGTCCAGGGTGCCCTTTCAACCACTGGATATTTTAGTCTACTCGGCAGGTATTTCTCAGTAGTAAAGAAAGTTGCACCGGACTACCTTAGCTCCACGATAGGATCCTTTAAGGTCACCTTCCTCCCTTTATTCTGACTCTACTCACCAAGCCATCTTCTGATACTGATTTGGTTTCCCAACTAGGCTCTCCTACTGGGAAGAGAATGCACTGACCAGCTGACACAAGTTTTCCGTCTGCTTGGCAGTTATGTTTCTCATTGTAAATTAATAAATTGGCATTCTGGTTTATGAATCAGTCTCTTGTGAGTTTGGTTAGCATGAATCAATTTCCTAAGGTTTGATCACCCTGGATAAACTGTTAAAATTGAGTTTCTGAACCTGTAAAACCTGAGGACCAGACCTTGGATTGTCCTGACCTCACAAGGTGCAGCCACTCTGCAGCGCCCTGCCTGAAACAGCCAACTGCCTTTCCTCTTCTTTTACTACAGGGGGGGTGTCGGGGGGTGGCAAACGTCCTGCTCTCAAAATAGTGCCTTGTATTGATTGGGTGGTCCACTGGGACCTTGTATTGATTGATTGAAGGTGGAAATATGGCCACTTCTCTCTTGCATAGGAACAGCTATTCCTTTAACTAGATTGAGAGCCTAGATGGATGTGGTGTGAGCTCCCATTGCTCTGGGTTAGAACGTACACTTCTTCCTTGACAACTTGAATTTTGAAGTCCCTTCTGTTTCAGAATCTTGCTATAATTCAGCCCTCTTCAGACTTTCCTAAGGTGCATAATTTTACCGTTGCATCAGGGGTGACATTCCTAACTCCATTCCTTGCTGAAATGGTGGTGACTGAGTGGTGTTTTTCTGCTATGTCATGTTGATGGACTTGGCCTCTGTTAATTCACGAAGTACCGCTGGTGGGCTTCCCTTTGCTTAAAAATGGTTGCTACTCTTGGGATGTGTAGCCATAGATACAAAATAGAAGCCTTGTAGATGTGGGAACAGTAGCCAGGAAGGGGCTAACTTTCGTAGATCACACTTGTTAATTGTTTTTCCTTCAATTTGAGAGATCCTGGAGGAAAGCAAGTTGCCATGTGTTTGAGACATGAAAAGCAAGAGAAGTGCTGTGATACACACTGGTGATACACTACAGTAGAGAAACTCGTTGCCAGGGTGATTCAGTCCACCTTATATTTTAGTCAGGAGTTGGGGTTTGCTAACAAGTTTTAGTTTAAGGAGCACTCCTCTCTCTCTACATTTGCCTACTGACAGCATCTTTCTGCCTCCAAGACTCCCCAGGCTGTGTGATCATGTTCTTTTGTTGGGTTCCACATTAACCAGGTTTAGAGGAGACTGTGAAATTGGAGAGAGGGAACAAATTTAACCAAGTGACGAGTGTCAGAGCCCTGTTCCCAGCTGTGCACAAACGTGTTTGGAGTCCCTGTTGGCAGAACAAACACCGTGCCGGTTTGCTGTGATGCTGTTCCTGGTGTTCTGCCCTAGGGGGTTGAGCATTGGGGCCATTGAAATGTAGTGGGAGTTCCCAGATTGGCGGCATGTTTTGTACCAAGCTCTGGCTAGGAGTCCCTGCTGTCAGCTGTGTGCCATCTGCTCATTTCTGTAGGCAGATCTTTTCTTGGCTTATCTCCCATTTTCTCTTTACCTCTCAACCTACAATCTTCTACTCTTTCTTGTGTACCTCTTCTCTGTCCCAGTTAACCAGTTTTGGTATGTGAGTGGAGGAAGTGTCATCCATCCCCTGCCCTTCCCTCTCGTCCCCCAAATTCCCTACCCAAAGTGCCTTGGCCAGGAGAAAATTCCAAGTGTACAGCAGGATAGAGACGGTCACCTGGTACCCGTCTGAGGAGAGAGACCCTGAGCGCTTATCGGGGGACATGGGATTTCAGATGCGCATGAATCCTGCTGAACATTAGTGAACGTACTTCAACACTGTCATTTCTCTTGGGTTATTAGGATCCTTTTGCACTGAAAAATAGAAAAGAAATCTGAGAGTAAATAAAACTCTGAAGCACAGAGTTCTGGATAAAGAGTGTTCTTTGACATACAGAATTTAGGGTGGTACTGCTTTCTGGGTTTGTGTCTTAACTAAGTTGCCTCTGACCTTTTTCTCTGAGGCCAAAGAAAAGATGGTTTTACCTTCTTTTTCAGCCGCCTGTCACCTTCCTCAGTATGGTGTCAGATGACTTACTGAAGGATGAGCTGGTCCTGTGGGTATGTCTAAAGCCTGGGCGGTAACAGCAGTTCCTTTTTGCTTCATAGGAATACCTCCACGGGCCCACTCCCGAGATTCTAGTGATTCTGCTGATGGACGGGCCACACCCTCTGAGAACCTTGTATCCTCATCTTCCCGTGTGGATAAGCCCCCCAGTGTGCTGCCCTACTTCAATCGCCCTCCTTCAGCCCTTCCCTTGATGGGCCTGCCCCCACCCCCAATTCCACCACCTCCACCTCTCTCCTCAAGCTTTGGGGTCCCTCCTCCTCCTCCTGGCATTCACTACCAGCATCTCATGCCCCCTCCTCCTCGATTACCTCCTCATCTGGCTGTACCTCCCCCTGGGGCCATCCCACCTGCCCTTCACCTCAATCCAGCCTTCTTCCCTCCACCAAATGCTACAGTGGGGCCTCCACCAGATACATACATGAAGGCCTCAGCACCCTATAACCACCATGGAAGGTAAGAACTATCTTGTTCCTTTCAGATCTGAGCCAGGTATAGTAGGGTAGACAGCGTAAAGCATTTTGTTCACCCGAGGAAGTGAGCGAGCACTGAATTCTTATATTTTCCCTGTGGAAATTATTTGCCATAGTGTTGAGTCCTGGGAAATACTTGTCTGTTAGATGATATTTTTATTTGGTGTCTTGTTTGCATCTCAACCTCTTGACCCAAACCATATCCATATATCCCTTTGTAAGGAGCTTGATTAAATTGAGTGCCATAGTGGCTGTTAGGGAGCCTGTAAGTGACTAGCAGCGTTGGGTCATGCCAAAATTAAATACAGGAGAAATTCTGTCCTTGCAGAGAACATGAACACATAAAACGTGAACAGGCTAAGAACCACTTAAGGCATCACACAGGAGAGCGTAATTAAATAGCAGGGTATTATAGAGTATGGTAAAGACAATAGGGTGTGGGCAATCAGGAACGATATTATCTCTCTGCAGCCGAGATTCGGGCCCTCCGCCATCTACAGTGAGTGAAGCAGAGTTTGAAGAGATCATGAAGCGAAACAGAGCGATTTCCAGCAGTGCCATTTCCAAAGCGGTATCTGGAGCCAGTGCAGGTAACTCACCCTTACCTTTGTTACCTTTTCCTTGCCTTTAGTTTTTACATTTTTCCGTGTTTTGCCATTTCCATTGGCAAAAAATCCAACAAGATAAAATTGGAGCACTGTTCGATTTTCAAGAGTGGCATGTTTTTAAAAACAATATGTAACCTAATTTCTTGGCTTATGGGATGCTCTAGTGCTGTTATTTAGACTGTGTCTACACCTGCCCCATGAAAGCCAACTTAGTGCCTAGAATATAAAGAACTAATACCATCTTATTGTAGTATTTATTGTAGAATGAAATTCCTGCCTCATGGAGATCTTGACCTCAGTGGGGCTAGTGTCTGTGCAGTGGATCCAGTGCCACATGTAGACTCTGGGTTTTTAGGACTAATGACTCAAATAGATGATGGTTTGACATGGAATCTAGTTGCATTTGGGGGTCTAGGGAGAGCTGGTGGCCTCGTGTGGCTTATCCTAGAAAGAGGCAAGTCTGTTGGCGTCATCTTAAGGCATAATATGCTTTTACAACTAACTTTTGCCCGGCTGTCAGTGTTAAGTGGACATAACCAGAAGCCATGACTCTTGACAGCCCCGAGCACAGAATCTTTGGTTCCTGAGAGAAGAAAATAAAGGAAGCTGCAGGGTTCTCGTCCAAATTTCACATCATGACATTAATCATTCACTTACTTTCCATGAGTTTCCCACGTAAATGTAAATATAGATTGTCAGGTCTCCTAAGAAATAAGGTAACCCTGAGTATGATCATCTTTTTTCCGTAATTTCCCATCTTTGACTATAAAATTTGAACCCACAAGGTAGGTTAAAGATAGGAAGTGTGTATATTCTCTTTTTTTTCCTTTAGAAAACCTTCACTGGCATCTGAATAAGTCTTTTTTAAATTAAAAGGCAATCTGTGCTCATTATAAGAAGTCAAATACATAGCGGACTATAATGAAAATAATCACTGTTCCTCACCAATTCCTTCACACTGAGATAATCAAAAACTGAATCTCTATCTCCCTCCATTTTCTTGTTTTAGTCACTCAAACCACAAATGTTTATTGAGTCCTTATACAATAGGCAGAACTTCCCCCGCCGGGAGAGCTGGCATCCTGGTGTTCCTGGACCCACAGGACCGTGGTTCCTCCACAGTTTCTATTTCATTCTTACTGCTTTGCCCAGAAGCAGCTGCCAGTCCTCGTCACTAGACCCTGGTCTGGTGTCATGCTTTCCTTGCGTTATTCTGTCCTTAATGCTTCTGACTTAGCTTAGAAAAGCGTTGTGCAAGTTACCAACCCTGTGGCCACTGTCCCTGGGCCGGCATTGCTCAGGTTACGGAAGGAGGCGCTCATTCTTGATGGCAGCATAATTTAAATAAACCAAATGTTTAAATATACATATGTGTATGTATATGTATGCTTTGTACACATTTTAGATGTACATTACATATATATACACATCTGATTATAGATTTAAAATAATTTAGATAGAAATATTCAATGTGAATAAATGAAAGGTCCTCTACACATGGACCACCTACAAGTCTACCTTTCACAATTTAGTGTCTATCCAGGTTTTTTTTCTGTGTATATAGCATACGTACAATTTTGATGGCTTTTACAAAAATGAAATACTGTGTTGTATTTCAAAAAAATATTTAAAACATTAATATATTCTGGACATCTATTATATCAGTGTATAATAGCACCTAATGTTGAACACTTACTGTGTGCCTGGCACTGTGCTAAGTGCTTTACATGGATTACTTTGTTTACATACAGATATACCTCATGCTTTTTAACAACCAGATAGTATTCTGTAGAACTAATGTTCTGTAATTTATATAGCCAGACCCTATTGGAGGAACTTGAAGCTGTTTCTAATTCTTTAATACAACAAACCGCTGAAACAAGCACTGTTAAACATACATAGTTGTGAACAGAAGTGTAACATTTTTAGAATTCCTGGGTCAAAAAGTTTGCACATTGTTTGTCTTAATGGATGTTGTCAAATAACTCTCAGATGATGCACCAGTTTATACAGCCACTAGCAATATCTGAAAACATCTGATTCCAGACCATGTAAATATATGTGCATCCCGTTTTAAACCTCCCACTCCTGCCTCCTCCATTTTCCCGTGGTTCTGTGGGGCAGCTAGTTCCTCTTGGTGTGGGTCCTTCTGAGTTCTCCTTTGGTCCAGTTAGTTTACTGCCTCTGCTCATCCTTGGCCTTTCCCATCCATCCCCTGTCAGGGGATTACAGTGACGCGATTGAGACGCTGCTCACAGCCATTGCTGTTATCAAACAGTCCCGGGTCGCCAATGATGAGCGTTGCCGTGTCCTCGTCTCCTCTCTTAAGGACTGTCTTCATGGCATTGAAGCCAAGTCCTACAGTGTGGGTGCCAGCGGGAGCTCGTCCAGGTAAGTTGACTGCTTCAGCAGCCTACCCCCCCTGAGCAGCACTGTTCCCGGGATTGGCAGGGTAGGAAAGGAGCCCAGAGTATCTGGCAGAGACCGCGCTGAAAGAGCAGACTTAGCCCTCATGTCTTCAAGGGGAAGAAATTAACCAAACATTTACATTGATACATGTTATAATGTCTGGAATCTGTGTTGGGTGAGGCAGTGGGCTTATTTAACAAGAGACAAACTGGTATAGCTAAGAACATGGGCTTTGGAGCCACACATTCTTGGGTTTGAGTCCCAGTTCTGCTCCTGATTACCTGTATGACCTTGACTATGGAATTACTGAACTTTCCAAGCCTCATTTATCTCATTTTTTAAAAAAGGACAGTGGTAGTACTGATCTTACAGACCTGTTGTAAAGATTAGGTGAGATAATGCACGTAAAGCTCTTAGCACTGTGCCTGATACATTAGTAAGATCCCAACAAATTTAACTGTTCTTATTTTCCCAGAAAAGACTAGTCTGCAGAGCTAACATACTCAGACAGTGGGTCCATGATAGAGTAGTGGAGGGCTGATTTAGACAAATAACTAGAAGACACCAAAACACAACACTTTAGGAAAGAAGGTGATAGGCCCTTTGAGTGTGGCTGAAGGATCTTTCTAATAGGAAAAGACATCGGTCCCGAGAGAGGTCACCTAGCCGGTCCCGAGAGAGCAGCAGGAGGCACCGGGACCTGCTTCACAATGAAGATCGGCATGATGATTATTTCCAAGAAAGGAACCGAGAGCACGAGAGACACCGGGATAGAGAACGGGACCGGCATCACTGAGGAAGGTGGGATGAAGCCCCGTTCCTGGCTGGCGGCTGATCTTTTGTGAAAGAAAAATTACTGATAGTGAAGATTTTTCTCTCTTTTTGAAGCAAATAAAGGGGATGGGAGGACTTTTGATTCAGGAGGGCAGATTTTCTGCTTGTTTGTCAGGATTCTTTCCGTGAGATGGACCTGAGATTAAGCTATTTTTGTTTGTGTCTTGGCTGCTTTCCCCTGGTGTCTGAGACAGCAGGGCACGATGGCTGAGGGCAAGTGCCATGTCTGCAGGCAGTGCCAGTGGGAGTCCAGCCCCTCCAGCTGCACCACTTCTGCTCCTCAGCTCCTCACTTTGTAAACGGGTAATGAAAGCAGCTGTCTCATTAGATGGCTGAGTAGTCAGTGAGATAATCCATAGGCGTTTAGTACTCGTAGTACCTGTCACATAGTAAGTTCTCAGTAAGTGATAGCCACGTGATCATTGTTGTTATATTTTAAACCCACCAGACTTTCAAGTTACAAAGTGAGAAAGTTGACCAAGACAGAAATTGAAGACCATTGCCTAGTTGTTCATTTTCAAGGTGCAACATTAATAATTTTAAGACTTAAAGCTATTAAAAAGATTTTGAAAATCAGGGTGCTTTAGTCAGAGGAGAAGGCTGATCTGAAAAAAAAAAAATCTCTAATAGCATGAGAAACGGTGTGCAGGAAACTTCAATGGAAGGATATATTTGTTTTGGGAAAAAAGCTTATTGACAGCAAATTTATTTATTTTTTTAAAAGCAAAACAAAAGCAGGAGAGTTGTGGGGTGGGGAGCATATTAACTCAGGTAATTGAAAAATTGAGTTAGGCTTTGCTGGATCCAGGGGTTCCAGCTCTATTTTCATTCTCAGACGGGCTCCAGGTTACATCCCACCAGCTCGGCAATCCCAACTGAAAGAAAGCTTCCAGCAGATCTTTCTAGTATGTAAGAAAGCAAGAATGGTTGTTGACTTTGTTTCTATGGAGATCTTTAAGCATAGTCTAGACTCTGGCTAGGACGGTCTGTTTGTGGTTCCTGAAGGGTGCTGTACGATCCAGGTGACTTTGGGGTCTCTTCTCAATTCTGTGGTTTCACATCAAGTGCGTGATGAAGGTGTCCTGGTTATATGCTGATACATCGTAATTGAGAAGGAAGGTGAGGAGTAGGAATGGTTCTGGTTAGTATCTTGGGGGTGGGTAGATGGACGATTGAAGAAGGGAACGGAAACCCTCCCTACCACCTGAAATCCTCGAGCAGTAAGTAGCTGGACTATAAACAGTTGGAAAACTGCAGTATTTTGTTTAGTGACAACCTACTAACAGATAAGAAAGGAGTCTTGCCCTCTACTGTGTTGTTTGGCATTAACTTAAGCAGAATTACAGCTGGGAATTTTGTCATCTTCTGTAGGTGGCAGAAAAGTAGAAAAATGAAAAGTAACATTTTTTTACCCGCCTCCCTTCTCTGTTCTTAAACCATTCATTCCACAAAATCTTAGAGTGCTTGATGTTGAAATTTAGGATACCCCACATAAAATCAGTTAGGTTGTGGGTTCTAGATACTTCTTTCTAGATTTTGCAACAGGGTGAGTTTTGGGAGGTGCCCATGTATCAGAAAAGCAGCCCCCACGGGAGGTAGAGCCCACAAACAGCTCTGACCCAATTCAGTCTCGGGAGTGGGCAGGAGGGTAGGCGTTAGAGGGTCTTTGATCTGGTCTCATTCCTTCTGCAGCATAGCAGCATTTCGCTTCTCATGTTGGAGCGAGCGCAGTTGCTAGTGTTGCTTGTGGGTCTGGTGTCACCACCCTTGCCCAGTCCTGCAGTCCACAGTGTGTCCTTTGGAGCTGACGAGGACAAGAGTGACCAGGGAGATGTTACTTGGTCCATGCAGAGCACAAGTTATAGTCTCAGGCCGCATTCACTTTAGTAGTTAGAACACGTAACTGCATGTCACCGTTCCTGGTGGCTTTGCTTGTAACAAACAGCCTTTTGGCAGAAAAATTGTGGGATCCTCTGATCATTAATACCTTGGGGGGACTGAACATGTGAATCTGAGACTTTTGCTGTCATTTTGTTTCATTTCTTCTACCTGTATAATGGGACTGTTTCTTACATTGTGAGGATGATTCAATTTGGATAACTGAAAAATCCTATAACCTAGTACTTCCCAGACAACAGTCGTTTTGGCTGGTGCAGGCCTATGATAAGATGAGGAAGATGAATTGTAAGGCAGGTTTTCCAAGTCCCTAATTTTTCCTATGTTGGTTATTCCATTCAAATAATAATTTTATTCAAAAGAACTGAATCAGACACCCTAAAAATGTCAATTTCTCACATTCTCATCCTAAGGACTCTTAATTCCATCTACAGTTACCAAGTTGTAACTTAGGAGATTTCAAGTTAGGGAGCTGGTGCATGGGCCTCATTTATCTTAAGAGCATTGTAAGCTCTATGTACAATACCTTTCAGTTAGAAAATACTATTCCTATTGTATGAATGAGTGTTCTGTCCAGAGTCAGCAATAGAGATCAGTAATCGTTTTTGTCCACTGTTCCCTCAGGATAGGCACCGCCTCTGGGGCCTGAAGTCTGGTCCACTGTAGGAGCCTTTGGCTTCTGTCTGCATTCAGACTTTACCACAAAATGTAGCCAGAACCTTTAAGAATTGGGTGCTATAGTTTATTTCTTTTGATGCACTAGTTATCCTCTGTGTTTTTGTCTTAGGACCAGTTCCCAAAGTACAACTCTTTCAGGGTATGTGCACGTGTGCTTTGGAGTTTGAGGGTATTCTTAAATAATTGGTGGTTTTTACTTTTTGTAGTTCTTGGCTATTGTCTCATTATTTTATGATCTTACCCTACTTGAAATACAGTCATTCTCAACTTATTCCTAACATCCTGGTCCAATGAAAACTAAGCTTTCTGCTCCCTTTTGATCCAGTGTAAAGATTCAGAACCCTAACTGGTGTGAAATTGAGAAGGCGCTGAGGGCTTCAGTTTTCCTTATAGAAAGTGAGACACATGCCTTCCTGCCTAATAGGTGTTTAGGGAGGCCAGCAGGCAGAGGCCATAACCGAGTCTGAGGATCCCACGCTAATATAATGCCATTCCGGAGTGTGGAAGGATCACACAGCTTTTTCTCTTTTTTTTTTTGGTCTTTTTTCTTGGCTAGCTCCTCCAGGTTACAGAAGTGCATAAATAAAGGGTGAGCATTTGTGTACAGGCTGTATTGCCAGTTTGGGCATTAGTAGAAATCCTAAACCTGTATTTAATCCCCCTTTTCCCATTTAGCTGTTCATTCTATTTTATATGGTCAATCTAACCAAATCACCCCCCACAGATTGATGTTGCAACAATAGAACAAGGGCTGAGTGAACTGGGGACCTTAAGTTGGGTAGAGATGTGACAAGTGGCTTAACAGTGCCTTCTGTTCAGCAAAAGTTCTTAACTGTGCTTTGACCCTGTTTCCCCGAAAATAAGACCTAGCCGGACAATCAGCTCTAATGCGTCTTCACCAGCTTGGTGTTAGGATACTAGGTCCCTCACCCACAGCTGTCATCTGGGAAAGGACTTAAAATCTCTTGAGTTGTAGTATAACTTAGAACATCTCTGGCTCTGTGTGTGTGTGTGCACATACGTGTACTCATAAGAATGCTGTTTGGAATCTGGTTTAACCAGGGCTTCTTTCAAAGAAGAGAAAGGTTTAGGAGTTCCCTGTGTAAGTACATGCTTCCTGCCAGGGCCTCTTGGATATTTTGGGTTAATGGAGTTGGTTACGTACACGTGTTTTCTCACCGTTGTACCTCGCATTTCCAGATTTCCCCCTCCCCTTAAGGTAAGCTACGACTTGTTCAGAATAGATTTTATGAAATAGTATTTAAACTCACCTTGCTCCCTTATAGCAACTTCTCCTGAAATGTTGTAGTTTCCATACTTTTCCAGCCAAAGTCTCCTTTTCAGTCAAACTGCTTTGAGACTTCATTTCATTGTCTGTGTTTTCCCGCCCTAACGTATGATGTCACTGCTTTTTTCTCTCTGCTCACTGTAGCTTTCCCTCCAACCATTCCCCTCACTACTCACAGTGCCAGACACTCCCAGACAATCCTGCTTTCTTTCTTTTACTTTCCCAGGCTTGTATTCTCTCTCTGTCTACATCCCCTACTTCATAGGTTATACTTTAGAAAATGCCAGTGTAATTCATTTAAGCCCCTGTTAACCAGAAAGTAACCTCTAATTTGTATTCTCTTCTTCTCTTCTGATGTTCTCATTACAGGAGTCTGGTTGGAAGCAAATGTTTTTTTAATGGACTTGCATCTCCTCACCTTGATCAGGACTAAAGGACGGAGGCCGCTCCACCCCTTCCCTTTCCTCTAAATCCTTAACCCCCTCCAGACACCCAGGGAATCCCCTCTGCCCTATAGGATTGAAGACTTCTTGGCAGCCCTCCCTACCCCACACCTCCGTTTGCCAGAGGAAAGAACCTAAAGACTTCGTGTGGTGGTGGTGGGGGTGGGTAGCAGACAGGAAGAAAATTTGTCCAGGCCCCTGGTCTCCAGAGAGAATGGTGCTTTGTCCAAGGAAACGTATATGAGTTTCTGATTCACCAGGAGCAGTTCAGTGGTGAGGATGATGGGAAGATTTCCTTCCCAAAGAAAATGGATCCTCTGTTTGAGATCTATCTAGGAGAAAGACTGGGTGTGCCAAAATATGCCCAGGGTCCTGCCCGCAGCACTAGGTTTGATGGGGCGAAGAGGGTCCAAACCCCTTGCTAACATACCACTTCTTTGTTTAACTCCTTTACCTTCCCAGCCCTTTGAGGGGGGACCGCGAGAAAAGAAATTACCTTACGAAAAGCTTCTGTTATTCTTGCTTTTCCCTCTTACATATTGACGGTTAGTTTCCCTGACCTCCCAGAGGGCTGAACCCTTCCAGCTCTCTGCCGCCCAGTTGCCTCAGTGGGCTTGCCCCTCCTAAGCAGAGAAGGCCCGTGAAGTTGCTTTCTGCTGGGGAGCCCGGCAGAGCCAGTTACCACCCTCTGCTGCTTCGTGCTTGGTTGCCTCTTGCAATAACCAGCTCTACTAGGTGTTCCTTTTCCCTGGGGCTTTGCCGTTTCACAAGTGGAGTCCTTCCCCCAAGGAGGCTGCTTCCTTGTTTTAGAGGAAGGTAGTGCCATTGGGAGGGTGGGGACATAGGACCTCAGCACTGAAGAACCCTTGTGAAGTACCAGGACTAGGGAAGGAGGCAAGTTGGGCAGGATACAACCTACTTCCATAGGCTTTTCTTCTTTCAGGTTTGATGTAAGCGTGGGCTTGCATCCCCCAGGTACATACTTTTACTTATTGTGGGATAACCTAGCACTAGTAGTAGATGTAAAAGTCACAAATTTGGTGTCTTTCCACCTTTTGACTATTGACTTAATAGCTCCCTTGCTCTGCCTGGAGGTACTTTCTGCCTCTGATAAGGAGCAGGGAAGAAGTGGAGTCGGACTTGAATGAGCTCAACTCAGAGTTCTAAGGACCACCACTCTGGGGGCCATTTTCCACACAGGCATATGGAATTGCTTTTCCCGTAACCCACATTGTGATGTGGTTGTTGCTGAAGGAAGAAGCAGCAACAGGTCCTGCAGTACGCATGGGGCAATGGGTGCTGCTTGTGCATTCATCACAGGGCATGTGACAGCTAATGTGAGAAGAGACGTGGCATGTGAGGTGAGACTTGTCAGATGTAGGGTCGTTGGAGACCCTTCTGGCTCAGCGGGGAGACACTGAGTTGGACTGAACCCTTCCTCTGTTTCCTGCACGTTTCTGACATTGCCCTCAATCAGTCACTGAGGGAGTTCCCCCAGGGTTGGAGAGGCACATTCCCTTGGGACAGAGGCTATGGGTTTGTAGCTCTTCCCCTGTCCCCAACCCCATCCCCACCTCCACTTCAAACATGGCACCCTGCCCAACCGGCCAAGTGTTAAGTGATGTGCTTACCCTCGAGAGCAGCTCCGGGTGTCTTTTTAAAATGTAGAGAAAACCAAGTAAGGTGACAGTTTAAGGGAAAAATATATATAGAATACCAGAAAAGCCGTTTACCTGGAGAATTTTTTTCTCCCCATTTTTGTTTTGTTTTTACTCAATGACACATTTTTAGTTTTATTTCCTGATAGCAAAAGGAAAAAACCCACCCCCCAAAAAGGCCAAGGTCCTGTCCCCCTGTTGTCGGTGATTTGTTTGTCTTTCTGATAGGTTGAAAATTGTGTAATAAACTTGATGACGCTGTCAATCTTTTATACTGCATTGTATTTTTTTCCTTTTGTAACAAAATATTTTTAAATAATAAATGGGGTGTGAGCTATTTTATGGATTCTGCATTGAATAGATTTGTTGAGGTGTCTGGGGCATGGGCATGGGCTCATGATGCAGAGGCTGCGGGATGGTAGTGAAACCCGGAGCTCTTCGCTGGATGTGCACGAAGGACATGTACCTATGGAACACCTAGGAGACCTCTAGTGCAAACCTTTAGAAGTGCCCCTTGAGGTTTAGCTTTTCTCCTTAGCTACCTAAACAGCCTCGTTCAAGAATTCCAAGTCATCGTCAAGATTCTTAAGATTTCTTCTCAGAATGAATGTCCTACCTTGTACAGTTCAGTTCCAATGCCATGAGTTGAAGAAGGGAAGAATCCTCTGCTAGGAGTTAGAAGATGCTGCTGCTGCCTGCCTACTTCCATCAATCCATCGAACCATGACGAGCCAGCAGAACCTCAGTCTCTCTCATCTGTGAGATGACAGTGGTAGCTGTTCTGCCTTCCACACAGGGATGTTTTAAGAACATTTTAAGAGAGAAATGTGAACATGTTTTGGAAACTGAACTATCTAGATATGAGGGAGTACAGAATAGAAAACAGAAGTGATCTTGGGACTCCAGAAAGCTGACTTAACAAGGTGAACAAAAAGTTACCTGATAAAAAGATGAACCAGAGACTAGATACAAAATGTGTATTGGGACCAGTAAAGGCAAAATTAGTGTGAAAAGAACCTTTAGTAGAAGGGAAATTCCCTAGAGTGGGTCTATGATGGTGTGAAACTTGAAGGGAAAAAAAATAGTTGGGAGTGCCTCACAATTTCCATCGGTGTCTAAAGTTGAGGCCCATGGTCACCTGTATCTCGTTTATCGGCCATACGTGCTAAAATGCCTGTTCTGTGCTGCATCAATGTCTGAAAAGTCTAGAAATCTACTTTGTATGCCCCAGATGATGTATAGAGTGTGAGGACTATTTCAGAGAAGTAAATACAGTCTTGTTTCCTCTAGGAGGTACCATAGTGGTGTGGAAAGGGACTAACTGGGATACCTCTAGGTTCAAACCCCATCTCGTAACTAAGCTGAATGCCTTTGGACACATGAGTTGATTAACATCCGAGTCAATTTTCTTCTGCCTCAGGATCATGTGGATTAAATATACTCTGCCAGGTACTGGATGAACATTAGCCTACAGCAGGGGTGTCCAAACGTTTTTCAACGTTTTTCACCAAGGGCCATATGCGGTAAAATACACAAACAGCCGGGCCACTCACTCGGGGTGAAGTACATATTGCCTCACCTGGTTTATTTAAGTAACCTAAATATATTTTTGGAATTTGCTGCGGGCCAATTAACAATGGATCATGGGCCGCAGTTGGCCCGCAGGCCGCAGTTTGGACACCACTGGCCTACAAGTTGTTGCCATGGTACAGAGCCAGAAACCTGAATCTGTGTGTCCTAAGTGCTTCCTGTGGAGGGCCAGACCTCAGCCACCAGAGTTGGCCATACAGTCAGTTGGCAACTCTAGCCATGAGTGTAAATATCTGAGCAGGCCTCTGCCAGCTCGTGTGACCAGGGCCTGCTCCTTTGCGCGGTCCTTTCCACTGCCCAGAATGCTGGTGCCTGCAGGTCTGAGCTATGAAGTGCCTTCCCATGGCACGCAGTGAGTACAGCCTCTGACCACGTTAACACGGGCAGACTATCCACCGATTCTCCTCCTCTGCTGCCTCAGTTTCTATTGCATGATATTCTGCTCTGGTGTAGCTGACTGCATCTGCACACGTGGCTCCAATAAGCATCAGGGAGAAGAAACATGGAGTCATCCACAGGAAACAATGCCTTAAGCTTCCAGATAACCATGAAGTAAGTGCGAGCACTTATGTTCTAATCTCCCCATTTTTAACCATTCTCATCAAGTGGTACCTGTTTAGGAATGAAATTAACTTAATCCAGACTGACTCATAAGACAAGGTTTCTAGTTCCAACTGTTAGTAACCAGTTGTATACTTGGCTATGTTACTTCCTCCTTTCTAAGCCTGCAAAGTGGAGAGTGAGATTTAAGGTGATCTCTAAGGTCCCTTTGAATTATAAGCCACCTCTAAACTTCCAGCGGAGCTTTCCATTCATCTGTGTTGCTGGGAGGGTGACCTTAACCACTGAACATCTAAATGAAAAATGGAGGCCATGGAGAATGGGTTCCTTTCCAGTTTAATGCCAGTGATTTCTTTAAAGCAGGGTTACAGAAAGAAGCAGTGCGAGAAGCAACAAAAATATCAGCGTATTAATGAGGTTTGTGATTGAAATATCAGGGACATTCCTATTGGAGTTTTTGATACTGTTGCATGATTGATTAGACCCGTCTATGGTTTTTGGGTAGACCCCCCCGAAAGCAGGTAGGGGGCAAGGACACAAAAGGGATAGAAAACAAGGAAGAGCATCATTGCATCAGACAATGGAGACCTGCCTAGGACGAGGATAAGCCTGATCAGAGGAAATAAGCAGTTAAAAACAGCATGGAATGCTTAAAGGCCAATTACTTTTTGACTAAGAGCACATACTCTAGGATTCTCCTGACAGAAGGGCCATATGATTCAAGGTTTCCTAAAGTGGATTCTGTCAGGGCTCCTGGTGGCTTCTTGGGGCTAAAAAAGGGGCCACTGACAAGGAAGATGAGAAAGTTTTAAAGATGGTTACTTGAAGAAAGCAATATACTCATCTAGGGCAACATTTCTCCCGCTTAAAAAAAAAAAGTATGTATTCCTTTCATGTTAAGAAATTTTAAATGACCAACAAATATTGGTAAGTTTAGAATATGCTGCTTCTAATTACACCTCACCCTGGAAAGGGGCTGTAGGAGGAATTACCTGTAAAAGGAACAAGGGACAAGATGCTGGCTTTGGGGCAGAGGTGAAGAATATAAGCAGTCTTTGCAGAATGACAGACCTGAAGAAGTTACAGAAGCTGGCAGTGCCTTTAGGAATTAATTCATGCTGGAACTGGGGGAAGAAAACCAGTGGGACACCTTCATTGCTGTCTGTGTCCATACTGGATCACTAAGCACAGCCCGAGAACAAACCGCTGGGATAGTCTCTACCTTCTCTCGGAGTGGATGCATTTCCAGGGACAAGTGCCATAAGGAAAAGGCTGCACAACAGAAAATACATATTTATTATAAAATAATGTTTGTTTCATGATGAGAGTAGAAAAATAACACTACGAGCTACTAAAAAAGTTCTGGAGCTCAGTCTCTGGAGAATGGGATAAGAGGCTTCTGCATCACCCGGAGCACACCATCCTGGGGCTCTCCGTGCTCGTGTGACAGGTGTGGCACAGCACGTACAGGAGTATGTGGCTCAGGTCCTGCCGGAAGCCCAAGGAGCCTACATGGTCCACGCAAGATGATCTGGCCACGATGATCAGAGTGGAGAACTTGAGGTCAGCAGGGAATTGGTTCTGAGAAGGGCCAGGAAGGGACAGCCTTGCCCCTCCCTATACTGACATACAGAAGAATCTCTCAGGCTGATGGTCCTGTTTAGAAGATGGTGCCCAGGGGACTTGGCTCAGTTTGTTGCCCAAATGTCTGTGCTGAGGAAAAGCTGCAACTTTTCCCAGGACAACTTGACCCACCATTTCTCACTGGTGTGGCCAAAGTACCAGAAGTGTGAGTGGTCTCAGCCATGAGGGCTGCTGGCTGAAATTTTTGTACTTCAAATCCTGTCCATACTGATGGCAGAAAGAAAGAAAGAAAGAAAATGTTAAAAGACCAGTAAATAAGAGCAGCTGGCCTGAATTGTTCTATATTCCAAGCCTCCTGGCCCCAAAGAACAAGGAGAATATCTTCCCTAAGTGGGTAACTGTCTACCCTAAATGGGAAAGGCAGTCCCACAGACACCCTTTTCCCCCTTGAAAGTCCTCCAGACCCCTGTGTCTTCAGAAGAACAATGACTCCCTCCCTGGGTTGGGACAGGAACCCAACCCTCAAGTGACGGTAGCAGCAGCAGTACCTGGAGAAAGCGGCCAGGGCAAGCACGTCAAGCAGCAGCTCTGAGCCACAAAAGAAGAGCAAGATGCCGTTCATGATGGCTTCCAGGCGGAGCACGTAGGTCTGCAGCAGCAGGTAATAGGAGGCCATCATGGCAGATGGGAAGGTCAAGGCCACACTAATAGCAAGTGGCATCTTTCGCTGGCAGAGGTTTCCCTTTGTACCTGTCAGACACAGCCCATGGAGTAACCTCCAAGTGGCCTGCTTTCCCTGGCCTCAGAGGACAGGTGGGTGAGATGTCACGGACTGGCAAGGCAGAGCAAATGATTCTGAATGGGGGTGTGCAGATTGGCACGTGGGGTCCCCCTGTGCTCAAAGTTAGAGGCTTTGGAGGAGTTTAGGATTGGAGTCATTCACTCCAAAGATTCTGCTTCCAGTCTGACTCCCATTCAAGGGACGATGGGATCTTTACTGCGGGTGGGGGAGTTTTTTAATTATAAAAATAATATATCATCACTGAAAACTTTTCAACCAACATGTAGAAAATAATTTTAGAAAATATAAACTGAAAAACCCATGTTCAACCCCTGGAGATAACTATTATAAGATGTATATTGTTTCAGCTTTTTAATGCGTATACTCACATATTACTATTTGTTATTACAAAAATGGAATCATAACTGTAATACTGTTTTGCAACTTACTTTTTCCCATTTAATGTAAGTTAGACATCTTTCCACATATAACTACCCTATTCTTTTTTAATGGCGACAAACGATTTCACTGAACCAATATACCATAATTTATTTAATTAATCCTGTATTGATAGATGTCTACGTTGTCTCTAATGTTTCAGTGTTACAAAATATGTGCAAATAAACATTCTCACATAGATACCTTTGCATATCTGCAGATTTTTTTTCAGTTTTAGAAGTGAAATTGTTAGGTCTAAGAATACAAATTTTACATGGTAAAACAATTAGCAAAAAAGATGTACCGTGGTACCTCGGTTTTCGAACGTAATCCACTCTGGAAGACCGTTTGAGTTCTGAAATATTCGAAAACAGCTGACAGCTAGGCCTCAGGATCTTGCATTCAGCGGAAGCCAGGCGACATGTTCGACTTCTGAGGCGTGTTCGAAAACCGAAGCATTTACTTCCAGGTTTACGGTGTTCGTAAAAAATGTTCGTCAACAGAGACGTTCGAAAACCGAGGTACTACTGTACTAATTTATATTCCCAAAGAATCTGGGAATATAAATACCCACAGGAGTGTGGGACTATAGAGACCTGTTGCTCATGCCCATTCTCATACTGGGTATTGAAAATATTTTTAATCTGATGGGTGAAAGTGTTCTCTTGTTGTTTCAACTTACTTTTTATTAGTGAGTTTGTGCATTTTGTCATGTATATTGGTCCTCTGTAATTATTCTTACGTGAACTGCCTATTAGTGTCCTTTACAAATTTTTAAAATTAAGTTGTTTTTCCTTAATGATTTATGTGAGCCTGCTTTATTTTATCCTTTGTCATATGTGTTGCAAGTATTATTTTTGTTTCTTTTTAGTTTCAGGTGTACAAAACAATGTAATAGTTAGACATTTACACCCCTCACAAAGGGATAACCCCCTTCCCTAATCTACTACCCCTCTGATATCGTATATAGCTGTTACAATTCCATTGACTTTATTCCCTATGCTGTGCTCCACAAAAATATGGAATGCTTCATGAATTTGCGTGTCATCCTTGCGTAGGGGCCATGCTAATCTTCTCTGTATCATTCCAATTTTAGTATATGTGCTGCCGAAGCGAGTACTTCTGTTTGTTTTAACACTGTTCTCAGAGATGAGATAGTCTAACTCATGAGAGATTTGCTCTGTATTTCTGGAGATATAGGAGTAAAACTTGTCCTAAAGAAATCCTTGTGTGGAGGAGACCTTAGTACTGATTTGTGCAGGCTTATACTGTCCTGGACATGGAGTTCCAACTGAACCTATTCTGCCAAGCAAACCACTGAGAGGAAGCAGCCACTCTTGTAGTAGTTAGGTAACTGGAAAGAAACTATCTAATATCTCATGCTACTGCCCACCTCTAGCCCTACAGAGCAACACACAGGTAAATCTACAGCAGTTGGAAACTTCAGAAAGGGAGTAACGGGATATGCCACCAGATCCAATCTCTTATTGTCAGCCTAGGTTATATACTTTCTCTTGTTAATCAAGTTACAGATACCAGCTCATCTCATAAGAAATAGAAATAGTCTGTGGACAACACTCACCAAAAAATAGTCGAATTGCTTCAACTCCAAGATACAGGAGGAGCATCACCACGTCCAGAACTAGATTGGCTGTTGGATATGGTAGCAGGAGACCTGTCAAAACAAAAGCATCAGTTTGCAAACAACCTATATCAGCACCCACAAGAACTCCCACACACTTGGGAATAAAGAGGACAAGACTCTTATCAGCTTTCCATGAGCTGGTTCGTAAGACGTGAGCAGGATCCGTTAACCTGCTGCAGGATACCTTAACTCAGAGTGCGACTGTTAGAGGCAGGCTCATTATTATGGGCGTTTACTCCTAACTACGAAAGTCTGTGGAGACTCCATTCTCCAAAATGGTCAGATGTACACGGGTACACAGGCTGAATGGTTCTGAGGGTCACCAATGGGCTTAAAGTAGAGTTCACAAAGAGAGTTGACAGGGGAGAAGCCCACATTTCCCAAACTCAAGAAAGTCTTGCTGAGAGGCTTCCTACTGAATCCTTCTCAAGGAAGCCATCTGATGAGAGACTTCCACCTTGCAGTGAAGAGGAGCTGCAGAAAAGAATGAAAACTAGGAAGACTCCTGGTGGGAGCTGCCTCTGGGCTGAAGTGAGGAAGGGTGGGGGTGGGGGGCCGCAAGGGTAGTCAAGCTTACCTTTATAAAGAAATATGAAGAGCTCCAGCAGGAAATAGGTGGCATAATACCACCCGTTCAGAAAGAAGAGGATTTCCAGGGGGGTGGAGGACAACCGTTTACCTGAAAGGATGAGCACAGAAAACAGGAATGGGCAGGAGAGCAGTTCAATCTCTGTTCTTTGAATGGTTCTGTGTCTGTTCTGGGGAATACACGAGGTCGCAGCCAGTGGGAAGGGCCACTTGGGGCTTTTCTGGTTGCTGATAATGAGGGTGTGTGTGTGTGTGTGTGTGTGTGTGTGTGTGTGTGTGTGATGTGGCGAGGGCTTCCTTCAATTCTCTCTCCCCGGAATCACCATCACACTTGACTCAGCTTAGGAGGTGAAAGTCAAGGCCCCTCTAAGATGTAACCCCGTTACTATTGGGAAGAGAAATTGGGGCACAGAGACTAACACTGGCTTCTTCGAGGTTACACAGCAAATTCATCTTTGAACCGGCCTAGAAGAGGCCCAGCCAAGGATTTGAGGGTATCTGAGATCCTCACCTCCAGACCTTCAGGCACTCAGGGTAAGTGGGACTGCAAAACCCCGCTTTGGACAGTGAGAGGTCATGTCCCTAACACCCGAGAATGGAGGGTTTAGATCGAGCTCTGGGAGAGAGGGGAGAAGGGGGGCTGAAGGGATCAGGACCAGCGACTCACACACCTCCGGAATCTCACCTCGCGGCGCCATCTTCAGTCCCCATGGAAACTGCATACGCGGCTACAGCCGCTCCCGGAGCAACGAGGTGCTACCGGAAGCGGGGACAGAGCGGCTTCGGCTTCCGGCCGCTCTGCCCGCCCGCGGCACTCAATGGTTAGTGGGGCCGGAGCTGTCTCGGTGCCGTTCACGCGTGCGCAAGAAGGGAAGCGGGCCGCAAACGCCCTTCGCTGGGATTTTGGCTCACCTAGACTTGGGGAGCACGGTTGCCGTCGCCCACAGTGTCGCCCGCAGGACCCCGGGGCAAGGGAGGCTCTCGGGCTCCCCCACCCCCAGGTTACAATGCATTGGCAGAAGTGGCCAGTTGTGGCAATGTGACCGCAAGATTGGCAAATAGGCCCTAGCCCCACGATTCTCTTCTGACAATGGTCTGAAAATGAGAAACGGTGCGCGCGACAGTGTTCTGCAAGTGCGGGGTGGGGTTTAGGGGTCATTTCTCTAGCAGGCCGTCTTTTAGGGGGGTTGGGGATTTCTGTGCTTTGGTGTTAGGTAGTTAGAAGGCACCAAATCAAGGTGCGAAGATGAAACGTGATCCACACGTGACCCGTAACAGGCTGGGGGAGTTCAGAGAACAAAGTACTCCTGGAGGGAACTTTCCAAGAGATGGTCTGTAAACTGGATTTTGAAGCCTGAATACGACTTGGGGCAATAAACGTGTGTTGCTGGCCGCAGGGGAGTAGAAGGAAAAAGGGTTTTGCGTGGCCTTAGGCTGTCTTGAATGTTAGCCCATTGTCAGTCAGAGGAGGACAGGAAACAGATGGCACACTCAAACCAGATAATTTGAGTAGGTGACTAACCTTTAAGGATAGTGCTGTGTGCGCCTAGCTAGTTGGGGTGGAGGTGGAGCAGTACTTGTTACTTCTAGGCATAAACGGGAGGGAGCAGAAGCAATTCCTTGAACCTGGAGAAAGTAACTTACATGTGTCTTCTCAGTTGGGGGAAAGGTGATGATGCCACTTTTAAGAAGGATAGATATATCTTGTTGGTGGGAATTTAACTAGTAGGGAAGTTCAAATATGTGTAGAACAGTGCATATGAAAGCTGAGTAGCCAAAAAGGTGGATGGACTCTGTTACCTATTTTTTGCCTCTTAGCTCCACATTCACCCTTCAGTCCCTGTTCTGCGATAATGGACTGGACTAGGAGCAGTCTCCCTTGCCTTGAGCATGATGGCAAGCTTTGTCAGTAGAGGGCACTGGAGGGACATGGAAGGAAAGGACTTGTCTTCCAGGCTCCAGTGAGTTCTGGTTTGCTTTTCCTTGCTCCAGCACCATATCTATCAGCAGTGCACGGGGACATTGGGGACCTCAGGTGTTGCTCCAGCTGCACACCAAGAGCAGACATTCCCTCGGCAACCTTACAGACCTGGACCACTTTGCTGTGGCCCTCCTGTCATGGATACTGATACTCTAGGCCTTGCACCCGTGGCAACTCCCTAACTCTGTGCACCTGCCCCCTCAGCTTTGTTTACCTATGCCCTGGACATTTTTCCCTAAAGCCCTCCAGGCATGGGCACCGGGTACCCACAGCAGTGCCCCAGCTCCCCCCAGGGTCTGCGCATCAATCTTGGCTCTTCTCCCCAGAGGGTTGATTCCCATAGCCCTCCGTACCCTGTGTGGACATCACACTCTCCAGGTGTCATGCACACAGGGCACTCCAACTCTCTTGGTACCCCTACCCACACGCCTTGGTTCACCTGTGCCCTGGAGAGTCTTAATGTGGGGAGCGTGTGCTCTGGGCCTGGTGCCTGTAGGTGGTGTCTCTATACTCCTGCGCACCTGCCCAACAGCCTCTGTTTGCCTGCCTCCCAGAAGGCTGTTTCTTGCCTGGCAACTGCCTGGCAGACCAGCAAACTTGTCCACCACCCCATCGGATACAGTGAGGTCTGAACCCCAGCCTTGGGGTAGTGGACCCTGCCAAGTTTGTCCTTCCTCAGGTACTCTCCCTCAGCCCTCGTGTACCTTTTTAGAGTACATCTTGTAGTTCCTCTCATAATAATTTAATGATTTTTTAAATTAAATGTGCCATGTTTAAATTACTGTGTAGTTTGTCTCCTGGTGGGACCTAGACTGAACCACCTAGCTATTTTATTATTACTGATTTCTCAATTCTGTTGTCAAAGAACATACTCTTTATTCTTTTACATTTATTTAAGTTTATTTTTAAGTTTGGTGAGAATTGTTTTATGGCCCAGCATATATATATATGGGTCAGATAAAAGCGTATGGGTCAGTGTTCTGTGTGCTTGAAAAAAAATTTGCATTCTACATTCATATGTATTATAAAGACATTATTAATAGGAGAAAAAGAAAAAAATTAAAAATAGTCTTTATATTTACCCAGATACGATTTCTGATGTGCTCCATTCCTTTCTGAGGATCTGAATTTCGATCTCTTATCATTTCCTTTCACATCAAAGAATCCCTTTAGCATTTCTTATAGTGCAGGATTGTTGGCAACTAATTTTTAGTTTTCTTTTATCTGAAATGTCTTTATTTCAACTTCATTCTTGAAGTATATTTTTGGTGGATATAGAATTCTGAGTTGACCTTTTTCTTTTAGCATTTTACAGGTGTTGTTTTACTCTCTTACGGCCTCTACTTTCTAGTGAGAGTCAGCTGTTAATTGTTGTCCCTCTGTGTGTGGTGTGTTGTTTTTCTCTTGCTGCTTTCATGAGTTGCTCTTCATCTTTAGCTTTCAATAATTTGACAATGATGTGCCTATGTGTGGCCTTTCTTTGTTTATCAAGGTGGGTTTGTGGAGTGTCTTAAATCTGTGAATTTCTGTCTTTCATCAAACTTGTGGCTATTGTTTCTTCAAATATTTTTTTCTGCCCTGTTTGTTCTCTTTGCTTTCTAGGACTCCAATTACATGTATGTTAGACTGATATTATTTAACTAGTCATGAGACTTTTTCAAAATCTTTTTTCCCCCTCTGTTCTCCAGCTTGGGTAATTTCTGTTGGTCTTGACTTGTTCTATTATCTCCTCTTTTGGTGTTAAATCCATCCATTTAAAATTGTTCAGCTATTGTAATTTTTATTTCTGGGGTTTCTGTTTTTCCAAAGTCATTTGTTTTTACACTGAGGTTGCCTATCTTTTTATTCACTGAGAACATATTTTCACTGCTGCCTTAACATCCTGTCTGTTAATACCAATATCGGGATCACCTCAGTGTTAGTGCCAGTTTTGAATGATAAATTGTGGAGACTCTGGTTTCTATTATTTGTCTCCCAAGAGTGAAGGTTCTTTTATTAGGTTGGTGCAAAAGTAATTGCAATTATTTTTACCCTTTTAAGCCGCAATTACTTTTGCACCAACCTAACATTTTATCAGGCAGTTAGCTTGGTTGCATACACAACGCAAACCACTTACTGGATGGCAGCTCCAGTCTGTCTTTAGCTGAGTTACCTTGAGGCTGAATTGCACGTGTGTTCCAGAACTTGGGCAGAGATGTGGGCACACAGACTTTGGGGATCCCACCCTCTCTGGCTCTTTCCTTTCTGAGATTCTCAGCCTTCTCTCCAGTGGCATGAGTTGTCCTGGCTCAGTAATCTGGTGCTGTGATTTCCCACCAGCATAGCCTACATACCACTTTGTCTGCCTGCTACCAAATTAGAAACAACAAAAAACAGGGAACTTTGTCTGCAGGATTCTCCTCTTGTTGAGTGTGGACTTCCAGCAAACTTTTGCTTTGCTTCATTCTCCAGTGTCTTCAAGTAGCTGGGGTATTTTTGTATTATGTCCAGATTTTACAATGGTTATTTGTGGAGGACGCATTCCCATAGGATGTAATGCAGCTATTATTAGAAATCCCTAGGTAAATTTTAAGTATTTTATCTTAATTCCTGCATATTTCCTTCTGTTTCTTGAGCACATCAATCACACTTTAAACTCCTTGTCTGCTTTCTCCAATATTTGGATCACCTGTTTCTATTTTCTACTTTTACTCTAGTTTCAAATAATGTGGACCTATCTCTTGACTTGCTAGTGATTTTTATTAGATTCAGAAATTGTATATAAGAAGTTGTAGTCTTTCTAGATTTATTTTTTCCCCACTCTTGCCTCTGCTAGGCAGACGGAATGGTCTCATCATCTTTATCCACTCAGGGACTAGATGGTTTGAAGCTGCACTGAGATTTTGATAAGCCTCGGCTAAACTGTTTCATCTTGTTCCTAAAAAGGGGCCCTCCTGAGCTTTCAACTGAAAGTTCTGTGTGCTCATGAGTCCCCACACCCCTGGCGGGTCCTGAATTTTAATCATCAGCACCATTCCTACAATTCCATTTTGCTTTTCAGAGATTTGAGGCTTAGCTTTTTATAGCCTCTGTCCCTACATAGCTTCAGAATTTGGTAAACATCTTGAGAAGAAAATGAGTTCTGTGTTTAAAGCTCCTCTGGTTCCCAACTTTGTTCCTCCAACGTATAAGACCATTAAGCGCTGTTCCCTACCTGCAACCCACTGGGCAATGCTTGGATTCTTAGCCTCTTGCTCAAGTCCAGAATCAGCAAATACCCCAGGGAAAAAGCTGCTGCAAATTGTCAGCTCACCCTGTTAGGATCCTCCCTCCTTTAGAATTTTATGTCCTCCCATCTGCTTTTACTTCAGCAATTCTCTGAAGTAAAAAGATGGCTTTTATATTTTATCTTGGTTTTCGAATCCCGACTGGAGACTTGACCCAGAAGCAACTCTATCCTACCAAGTTTCTAAGCACTTTTAAAGTGTTTGTTTCCTTCCTCTGAACTTTAAAAGGGACTCTACCCAAGGGATCAATTTATATATCTTAAAAGCGTATTCCTACTGCTAAATGATAATAAAAGCAAACTGTTTTATGGCACAAACTATTTTATATCACGACTTCGTATAAAATATACATCGACAGTCAGCCCTAGGTTGGGGATTATGTGAAATGGCATAGTATTTGCATATAATTTACACAATCTTCCCATATACTTTAGATCATCTCTAGATTACTTATAATATCTAATATCTATACATGTAAATAGTTATACTGTATTGTTTAGGAATTTTGACACAAAAAAAATCTGTATGCCTTCAGTACAGACAACCATTTTAGACCTAACTACATAGTACACGTCGGCAACAATGTAATATATTTCTTTCTGAATATTTTTGATCCACAGTTGGTTGAATCTGTGAATGCAGATCCCGTGAATACGGAGAACTGACTGTATTTGAGGATTTGAAATAAATGAGCGGGGTAGGATTATGGTAACTTTTTTGGTAATGTTTCTGAAGTATTACATTGTCTATAAGAAGTATATAAATGGAGAGTGTCAAGGAGGGAAGGCAGAAGGCACTCAGTGGCTGTGAGATTCAGTAGTGGGGAGATAAACTCATAAATCTTTTTATAACTTGAATTTTGTACAATGTGAATGTATTAACTATTAAGGAAAATGTACATACACACACACATCTCAGAGACTCATAGGGCCACAGAGTGCCATCAATACTGTGAGGAAACGCATTTGGTTGTACTCATTAGCTGCAGACAGCAGAGAATATTGTAGCCCTGACTCAGTTGAGGGCACAGAAAATTGCCTGTCTTTCAGGGATTGTAATGAGCAAAGAAGATTACATTACTCCTGTGAGAGCTTCTAGGAAGATTCAAAATTGGGCTATTGTTTTTTTTTTACAAATGAAGGTATAGTGGGGTAGATGGTGACTTTGTTAGGACGTTTTCGATCACTTGTGCTGATGATAGGATATGGGGCCTTCGGCGTTCCATTTAAACATTGTACTTTTCTTTTTAAATGTCTGTTAAAATCTTGACAACATAGCTGATTACCTATAGTCTCTCTTTCCCCAGAACTTTTAGGCTTCTAAACCAGGGGTCAACATACTGAGGCATGGGGCAAATCTAGTTTGTTTTTGTGCCTTGGCTGGAATTAGCTTAGCTTTGTATCCTGAAGCTAAGAATAGATTTACATTTTTATATCATTGAAAAGAAAATTATGACACATGAAAATATGAAATTCAAATTTCAGTGTCCTAAAACAATTTTATTGGAACACAGCTGTGTTCATTCATTTACTTATCATCTATGGCTGCTTTCATACTATCACGTCGAGTTGAGTAGTTGCAACAGAGATCAGATGGCCCTCAAAATCTGAAATATTTATTATCTGGCCCTTCATAGAAAACGTTTGCCAGCGCCTGTGCTCAAATGTCTCTGAATAACAAGTTTTATAGAGCAGCTTTCCGGTGGGGCAGACTGACAAGTAATGACCTTCCTGGTACCCGTGCCTTTTGCCAGGAAACTTTGTGGTGCTTCCCCACTCTGACACTGGGTGCAGTCACATGACCTGCTTTGCCCAATGGGAGGCTAAGACAATACAAGCAGAGGCTTGAAATGGGATTACACACTGGTGCTTGTTGTCCTGCTCCTTGGCCACTGTCATGTGCACAGACCCAGGCTAGTCACGGATGTGTCATATGAACCAGGGCTGAGCAGCTCAGTCATTCCAGCTGAGGCCAGCCTCGGTTAGCCAAGAGCCAAGGATCCCAAGACCATCCCAGTTGCCTGGCTGACCCACAGCTGACCACGGACACATGAGCAAGCCCAGCAGAAATCCCCTGAACCCCAAGACTCAAGAGCCACGTACCTGTTTATTGTCATATGCCACTGAAGTCTGGTGGTGCTTTGTTACTCATTATTCTGGCAATAGAAAACTGATGCTATGGGCACATGAATTTAAAACTGTTCTTTTGCCAAAACAGGCTACGGAACATTTTTATTTTGACTCTTCTGGGGACAGTTTAGGGCTCTGACATGGGGACGGAGTCTGAATAAAGCACAGAAGTCTGGAACTCCAGGGGTGGGGGTGGGGCATCAGATTATATCTTGAATTTTTGCAAAAATATCTTAGTACTCGTAATGGGATTCAATAAATATCTGTACTTGCTCTGCAGCTCCATCTGCCCACTAGACCAAGGAGATGCTAAGGCTAGGCCCTGGCATGCCTCGTAACCATGAAGAGAGACAGCTAGACAGATAGACTCCACCATTTATGGAAAAGAATTCAATTTATTTCCTGTTTATAAAATGTTAAAAAAAATGCCGTGGGTACAAAATCTAAATGTCCGGTGTGTGATCAGTCCGGAGCACAGAAATATCCCTCTTTGTATCGTTCGGTCATCCGTGTGTATTGCAAAGAAAGCAGGTGCTGGGAGCTCCTCCTGTACCAGACTAAGTGGGAACTCTCCAAAGGTAATGCCACAGAGCCCGTGAGGAAGGGGGGACAGAAAGGAGGGGGCAGAACTGAGGTAAGAAGCCAGGAAGGGATTATGTACGTACTGCAGTCTGTATTGGGAACACTTTAATTTACAAGAGGGAGGATCTTCCTTTTTGGCTGCTGAACACAACTGGCCTGAGCCTGTCCTAGGAAAGTCAAGCTGCTTCCTGTGCATGGGGCCCAGCACGCCCCCTGCACATGTGGCTTCTGTCAGGAAGGAAAGGCATCCATCAGTGTGGCACAAAGCGGTCACCTTCGGACTTGCATGAACTCCTTGCGCAGCCAGAGAGAGTCCTGGTAGAAACGAGGGTCGCCCAGTCTCACCGCCGTCCGTTTGTACAGGTAATAGTAGAACACTGCCGCTGTGGGTAACGAGCAGACAGGAAGCCTCAGAGACGCTCCGAGTACCCGTGTGAGGTATGAGCATAACCTGAGGAGGCTGGGGGCCCTACCTCATGCCTTCCCAGTGACTCCCAACAACAGCAGAGGGCAGTAACCTCTCCTGCTCTTGGTGTGGCTGTTCCACCCAGCCCATGCCAGCAAGCCGGGCTCAAGGCCCTCACTGCCAGAGCCAGAGGTGGGCCCAAAGTGAGGCCTGAGGTTCTCTGGTCCTTACCTAGTCTCTGGAATACAAATAGCGTTTGAAGTCCATCTGTCCAGACAAAGCGGTTCGAGTCTTTCCAGCGTAAGTTCTGAAGGAGACACAAGTAGACAGGGAGGTGTTACGTAATGGCCCTGTAAGGTCCTGACGTCTCCCACTTGGTTAGCTGCGCAGATGCCACCTGGTTTAAAATCAGGCTAATCTCACCCTCTTTCTTTCCACAGCCCCAAGTCGTGTTTCTCAGAGGTACCTGAAGATCCTTTTGCTGCAAAGGGAATATCCTTTTAGCCCTGATGGAGGAAGTTTGAACTAAGCTATTTATTCCCTTTCACTCCACAGCCTTGGCCAAAGAGAAATGATATACATCCTCTCAGAAGTTCAGCCTGGTCACTGTCTTGCCTTGCAAATCTCAGGCTCAGCTCCTGTCAGACAAAGGCTCAGGGTTTAATCAGATTAACGACTTTATAGCACAAAGCCAGGACCTAGTCTGGCTCCAGGAACCAGAGCAGAGACAGTCTTCCTCGGGAAGCACCTAGAGACTTCAGCACTGCTCTGCTTGTTTCCTGAGAGCTCTGCTTCTCTCCGTGGAATCACAAGGGCAACCCAATAGAAGGTTCAGTCTGAGAAGATGCCTGTAGTATAGGAATGACCAGAGAACCCTAAGGTGTCAACGTGTTCCATCAAAATGAGTACTGAAGACACACGTGAGATACCCAAAGAGATGGAAGAATTTGCGAAGCAGAAGAATTCTGAAACATGAAAACTGGATCTGCTCGGAAGCCTATCTCAGAACCAACCAAAGTAGGTTGGTTCTCCTTGTGTAAATGACGGGCCGCAGCAGAGGGCATGAAGCACTAAAAGGCAAGCAGCCCTCTTGCTTGGCTATTTCCCCTGGGACACTGATTCCTAAAAATACCCTGGATTAACACCCACCTTCCCAAACAGCTAATGAAACAGATTTAACTTCCTGTTTTAGCCCGGGCAGACCTGTTTGGGGCAAAGATGATTTGAATGTTCCAGAAGTGTCCCTTGACTCTTGGATAAGGCTGTTCTTCAAACATAAGAGTAGGCAAAGTGCCCTATGAAACTCCCACGTACCTACTTGGCTCCAGGCCAGACCACATTTGTTTCACCTTTTCTCATCAAGGATTCTGTGAGATGTAAAATAACGATGCTGGGTTCCCAGAGAAAAGATATTTCTAGTCCTTTATGGATTCAAAAATTCAGAGCTGCACTCTTACCATGACCCAGACATGAAGGGAGATGCTGAGGGCGAAGTACGTAGCTGTCAGGATGATGGTGCCTTTGAACTTATGGAACAGGAGGCTGACCAGGCCGGCCTGGAAGACGAAGGTGTTGAAGAACATGAGGAAAATGATGATGACGTTGAAGAGGACCGCAATGTCCTGGATGCTGCAGACATAAAACAAAGTACGGCCAAACGGAGGCCTGAGTAAGGACCCAAGAGCTGGCCTAAGTCCTAAAGGCTAAGGGACGCCGTGAGGTCTGTCCTTCCCTGGGATATAGTCCTCTGAAACTCCCCCAGAGGGAGCATAAGCTTTGGGCCCATCAGGTGAGTTGCAGTCCACAGACAAGGCTTTCCTGCTCTGACACTCTTAACAAACCTCCTAGAACTTGTGCGGGGAAGTTAATTTCCTCCCTACGTCCAGAAAATGCCAGCCCCATCTGTCGCATAACCTGGTCCTATCATTTTCATCTAACAAGACAGCAATGCCCTTTCCCTGATCTGTGCATGGCTGGTGCCTTAGTGCCATTCAAATCTCAGTTCAATTGTCCCCTTTCCAGAAAGACTTTAGCCCCGCTATCTAAAGTAGCCCTTCCCTACCCCTGCTACTTTATATCCATTGTATGACATTTATTACTATTTGAAATGACCGTTGTGTTTTTTTTAAATGTATTCATTATCTCCACTAGAATGGAAACCCCATGAGAGCAGGAACTTGTCAGACTTACCACTGCAACTAGAACACTGTCACTGGCAGGCCAGTGAATACTTGTTGAATGAAGGAAAACCGTATCTAAGACTGTGGTTTTCTGTTTGGAACATGCCTCATGAAATCTATAAATCATTGTGAAGGAAAAATGCCAACAGCTTCCATCTTATGGGATTCATATATGTTGTTAATATGATTACCCTTTTAACCTGCTTTTACCCTGCTATTGTATAATGCTCATGTATGACAGTAGTTTTACTTGCAGATGTAGGAAATGACTGGGGCAGCAGTCTGACCCTCATTTTCTATGTGAACTGCTCCCCGTGTCCCAAACCCTTGTCAGATGTATATGAAAACCAGACATGGAACGTGTATGTACCATGGAGTACTTAGGACAATGTGACATTTTTTCTCACTGATATTTCTCTATTAATAACTCTAAAATGTTAAATCACGATTGCCTGGGCCTTCAAACTGCGTGGGTTCAGCTCTCCAGCCCCACCCACTGAACTCACATGAAGAGCACCAGCTGGATGACGGGAGCCATTCGGAGTAGCTCCGAGAAGGAATTGACAAAGAGGTCATAGGACAGCAGCAGGAACTGCAGGGAGAGCACCAGGCTATAGTTACTGGTCTGAAGCATCTTCCTTTTGCTCTCTTGAGCCGCCAAGGGCACATCCCACAGTTCCCCAGAATACAGCTCCTGGCTTTTTCCCCAGCACCGAGAGAGAAGTGTCTAGTTGCTCAGAATCAGAGCTGTTTCGCTTGCTCTAAGATAAGGGCCTGTTGAGGCAAAAAAAAAAAAAAAAAGAAGAAGAAAAAAAGGTGGTTAGAAATTCATTAATACAAAAAACATTTACTGAGGACCTATTTGCTATGTGCCAGGCACCATTCTAGGTGCTTGGGATACATCAACGAACCAAACCACCAACAACAAAAAACCCCCGCTAGTCACTCCTAGGGACCCTTACCCTCAAATCTTTCTCCATGCCTGGAAACTTCTAAACACAGAGCTCTTTCTAACTATGTTTGATTCCAAAGGAGTCCAAGGGTACTACAAAGAGTGACTGTCTGATCATGTAATAATTCTAATTCTAATACTAATTACACCAGCAAACTTTATATATCATTTATAATACAATGTGCAGGGGACTATTCAAAGCACTGACATTATTTAAATCTCACAATAACCCCATGAGGTAGAAGATACACTATTACTTTCCCCATTTTACAGATGGGACAATTGAGGTCCAGAGAGGTGAAATAATTTGTCCAAGGTCACATCGCTAGTAAGTGGCAGAACTGGGATTCAGATCCAGGCAGTTTGAGTCTAGAGTCTGTGCTCTTAACTACTGCACAAAGCTGCCTCTTACATAACTGATAGGCTGGTATGTTACTAGGCAGGGAAAATGTTGGCATAGGAGAAGTGGGAAGTGATGTAGGCGGAAAAAGCTGAGAGAAAATAGTGCTCTCCTGAAAAATTTTATGTTTAAGGTTATGGTAGCAATACAGTGGCACCAGATAAAGGGAGATGGGCCCTTTATTTTCATATACTGCAAGGCCCAGGTGCTCTGGGGGTGTCCTGTGACCCTTGCCTCCAGCTGGATTAAATTTACAAAGAAATTTCAAAATGCTTTGAAGTGTTAGACATTGAGATTAACATCTGTAAAATGTTTTACAATTTACAAACTTTTCATATTTATTACTTTAATCCTACAGCCATCTTAAAAAGTACCTGTTATTATGTATATAATTCCCATTTTACACAGAAGCTCTAGAGGTTAAGGAACCTTGCCCACTTCACCTGGTGGAGAAGTCGCACTTTGGTGGATGTATGAACGTGGTTTCTCAGCCTAGTTTCCTCCTTCATCAAATAATACTGATAGCTATCACCTACATACCAGCACCGTGATAAACTTGTAAACCAAGATACTTTCCTCTAATCCTCGCAACTACTCTGCAAAGTGGGAAAAAAACTATCGCAATTTTACAGGCAAGGGCACAGGGTCAGAGTTCAAGCCATCCCTTCAGGTCGCGGGTGAGCAGAGCCGGGATTCACTAGGTATGACACCCACGCCCGTGGTCTTAACCACTACTTCGCAGGCCACCTGAGGGCTGTTGCGAGAATCCGTTGTATAGAACGACCCACCGCGCTCTGCGGGAAGGACCAGCATCTCCGCGAGTTTAGGGCAGCGGTATTTCGCAAGGTAATGAAGCAGTGTTCAGTTTACCCACCGCTCCCTGCCGGGCTCCCTTTGTCTCCAGGGCAGTTTTCCTCACCCTTCCCAACCTACTTTAAAATGGGGCTGCCTCGGCAAGAAACCAAAACCAAAACAATAACAACAAAAATTCCGACTTCTGCACACATTAACCTACTCCCCATCAAGCGCTCTCACCTCAACGCCTCAACGTCGGTTGTCATGGGGACACCCGTTCCGGCTTCCGGAAACCGACGGTAAGTTCCGGAAGTAGCCGAGGCGGGTTCCGTCAGCGCCGTGCTGCCCGCTAGTCCTCAGCTTTCTCTCCGGGCTCTATGGGCAGTCCGGACGCCACTTTAGAGACCCCCGCTTTCTTGGGCCCGTCCCTCCCCGAGCCTTCCCAGCATCGTCGCCCCCGTCTTCTGGGCCTCGCAGCCGCTGCCCAAGTCCTGCCTGGGCCGCGCGTAGCCTTGCAGAGGGCCAGCCCTTCGCGAGAGGCCTCGTGTCGGCCCGAACATCTCCTCTTCCACGGGATGGGGGATGAGGGACAGGGCCGACCCTTGACGGCGTTGCTGGCCCCTAGAACCCGGGGCTTGAGGGGAAATTGCTCGCGGTGGAAGTGCAGTTGGGATCGGCGGCTCGGCGCATTGGAAGCAGGAGACCCAGCGGTCCGGACTTCATTTCCCAGGCAGCCACGCGCGCAACCGGAAGTGTTGCGAGGTTATAAAAGGGCGAGGTGGTCCAGCCTGCCCCTCCTAGGGCGGCGGTGGCAGGTGCGTTCTGGTGTCCCTTGGATTCCCTGGACTTCAGTCCCTAGGAGCCTCGGGAACGGCGGCGGGCGCCGGGTGGCGAGAGGCGGGTCTTGGAGACCCCAAACCCAACTGCATCCCACTGTGGTTCGGGGGTGAGAAATAGCCTGGGCTGGGAGTTCAAGGACCTGGGTTCGAGTGCTCGCTCCGCTGCCACCTCGCTTCGCACTCTCGCGACCCCTCCCCCGGCCTCAGTTTTCTCTTTTAGGAAATGAACGCGGCTCTCCGTGCGATTCCTTCCACCGCGAGCGTGGTGGTTGTGAAGGGACGAAAGCTCTTCAGAAGTCGCAGTCAGCAGGCAGAGCCCCCCGCTTTAATTTGCACCCAAGGTTAGCTGGGACCTCCTTGGTCCCAGGCAGAGGAGTCAGGGATCTGCCCTGGGGCTCCTGAAACGGTTCTCCCCGGACACCTGAGCCAGACCAGAGCAGAGTCCGAAGGCGAGTCTGTAATAATGCTAGTGCTAACGAAGTCTGCTTATCTACCTCCTTACTGGAATTTAGGGCCCCTCACTCCTCTAAGAACTGACTTTACAGAAGCTACGCTTGGAAGTGAGGGGTCCTTGGAGCTGAGGGGAAGTGAACTTAGGTTCCTGTACCAGCTCTGCTACTCGCCTGGGCCAAGTCACAGTCTTTCTTTGAGCCCCAGTATTTTTAACCTGTAAAATAAGAGTTTAGGACGAGAGTCCTAAGTTTCAGGATTCCCAAAGCTCCCATCATTCATTTGGGACCGGGGAGCAACAAAATGACTTTTCTTTCTGTTTCTTCATCTATCTGTAGTTCTGAAATATAAAAGTTGTAAGAGTTTGAAATAGAGCCTTTTCCTAAGACTAAGGGCTGAATGGGAAATACAGGCACACCTCCCTTTATTGCACCTTGCTTTATTGCGCTTCACCGCTTTTGAGTTGTTTACAAATGAAGGCAGGATCCTCCACCAGCAAAAAGATAACAACTGACTTTGTTGCGACACTCGCTTTATTGCGGTGGTCTGGAACCAAATCCGCAATATCTCTGAGGTTTGCCTGTCCCCATTTCTTACCCCGGGGCCTGATCTGTTTCCATGGAGCTTGGGAGAATCCCTTCTGCAGAGGGATTGAGGACGGTATTACATTGGAGAGTGGACCCCTTAGATCAGGGTCAACAAACCATAACCCACAGACCAAATTTAACTCGCTTGCATGGTTTTTACTTTTTTTTAAAAAAAAGATTTTATTGGGGAAGGGGAACAGGACTTTATTGGGGAACAGTGTGCACTTCCAGGACTTTTTCCAAGTCACGTTGTCCTTTCAGTCTCAGTTGTGGAGGGCGCAGCTCAGCTTCAGGTCCAGTTGCTGGTACTAGTTGCAGGGGGCGCTGCCCACCATCCCTTGCAGGAGTCGAGGAGTCGAACCGGCAACCTTGTGGTTGAGAGCCCACTGGCCCATGTGGGAATCAAATCAGCAGCCTTCGGCGTTAGGAGCACGGAGCTCCAACTGCCTGAGCCACTGGGCTGGCCTGGTTTTTACATTTTTTAAGCAATTGAAAATGAAAAGTGATATTTCGTGACATGAAAATGATATGAAATTGAAATTTCAGTGTCTATAAATAAAGTTCTGGAACACAGCTGTGTTCATCTGTGAAGGTGTTGTCTATAATTGCTCTTGCACTATATCAGCAGAGTTGACATAGTTGTGACACAGACCATGTGGACGGCAAAGCCTAAAGTATAATATTTACCATTCTGGCCCTTCACAGAAGAGTGCTGACTTCTATCTTAGAATGGGGCTCCACAAAGGGAGGGTAGAAAAGGAGACCACACCCGTAGTAGGCATATCCTGAAATCCTAGCACAGCCTGCTGTCTTAGAGTAAATGAGAAGACATTAGCATTTGGAAATTAGCAGATATTAGAAGATAGTAGCAATTTTCACTGCTTTCTTCCTTTTTCTCTGCTTTTGCTGTATTTCAGGCAGAGGGACGGCTCTGTATACTGTGAGCAGTATAACATTGCAGCCCTCTGTTAGGAAGGTGCCCATTGTCTATTCCAAGTCTGTTCTAGAGCAGTAATCCAGGACCTCTTCCTGGGGGGACGGGGTGGGGCAGGCGGGGAGGGTGAATACAGTCCCTTTTGGATTATATTTACTTCCTCCCTTTAACAAAGGAAAAACTGAAAGTAGATATTGTTTGGTGGATAGAGCCTACTGACCTTCATGCTGACATAAAACTTCACTGGGCGGTGACTGAAACTTCCTCTGCTCTTGCAGGAACTAACGGGACAGCTCATGCTGGGTAGCAAATCTCTGAGCTCAATAGTTAAATCATGAAGCTTCTAGGAAGCTGGTGGCATGATTTTCTCCTTCCAGCCCCATGGAAGCTTGTCCCCCCCAAACCCCTGACCTTAGATGACCCTTCCTCAGAGATTATTGCCAACTTGGATCACCTTGTGAGAGCTCAGTGTCTGTTCTGGTTAGGTGGACACCTGGCACGGAGAGAGATGGCATGGCATGGAATCAGGGCTATTTAGAGGCCTGGGCAGGCACGGGGGCCATGAGCTTCAGGTTTTTGTTAATAGGATGAAATTCTGTGACAATACTAAGAAAAGTATAATACTTGACTCGCACAATGTCCTTACATACATTTTCTCACTTGACCTTATGACAACCTGTGGTCGAGGGAAAAACACGGGCCTGAAGCCAAACAGATAAGGGTTTGGAACTCCCCGCCCACTCACTGGGTTCTAATGCTGGCTACTTCATGTTCCTGAGCCTTAGTTTCCTTATCGGAAATGGGGATGATAACTCTGCACAGAGTTGTCAAGAGAAAATGGGATCATGCGTGTAAGGTTCCAGTACGGTGTCCGTGCGTAGCTGCCTTTCAGTAAATTATATTCTTATTGCCATGCCTTTCTTCCAGATGAGGGGACTGAGTCATACAGATGTTCAGTGACTTGCTCAAGGTACCTCACTTCATAAGAGTCAGAGCCCAGGCTACCACTCCGTCAGCCTGCCACCAGGTCTAAAGGTAAGGAACCAAGTGTTTTATCTCTGGGAGCTCTTGGCTATTTTAGGGGCCTCTTCTTTCTGTTAGCTGGTTCAGATCCACGGACCTCAACTACAGGCATCCACAGTGTCACCTTCTTTGTGTGAGTCCCTGGAATGTTGTAACTGCCTGGAGAGCTGGACCCATGCAGCCTACTCATTAGCTGAAAGCAGGGGCAGTCAGTCCTGTGACTGCACTTGCCGCTAACCCACACGCCCACTCGCCTGGCTTTTAAGAGCAGCGGCTCAGGGGCCTGGGCATTCTCCCTGTCTGAAACCAGAGTTGGTTTCTGCGTTTATCAAGTACATGTAGAAATCTCAAAGTACGTACCGCAGGTCGTCAATAATTTTGTTGCGTTCAACGTCGATGAGATGCCATCGGAGCTTAACTCGTATGTATATCAATTAGCCTGTGGTAAAACTGGTCTCATTATACATCATTTCACCACAGTCCCACGAACCCATCGACGACAGTAAGGGAGGATGTACTGTAAGCTCTTGCTTTCTAGACCATGAGATCTTACTTCCTCTTTTGTCCTCTGGACTTTCCCCAGAGGAAGAAAAAGCACAAGTCGCAGGCCTGGGGACAGCTGAGGGCCCGCGCCCGATTTCAGGTGTAGAGTGTGGGGACGCTGGTGTGAAGGCCTGAGCTCACCTTCTCAGTGGGAGGATTCGCCCCACAGAGTTCACTCTCTGGGGAAGAACTTTTCTGTAGAAGTGGGATCCCATAGGACCTCCTCCCAGCCAGCCTAATAGTACTGTGTTTGCCCCTTGTTGGCTGTGATTTTGCCTCCTGAGGTTAGACCCAAGGGCCTGGGCGTTTGTGTGATTTAGCCTGGATTTTGATTCCTGTGCCTCCGTGTCTGTGGGGAGGTAATTCCGGTCCTGTGAGGGGAGATGACTCCCAGGGCTCTGGGCCCAGAGCTGTGGCATCAGCCTCAGCGGAGGAGCCACCTCTCCAGGGCCAGCCGCAGGCCTGGCTGGCTGCACTCTGCACTGCCGGGTGCTGGAGTGGGGCCTCAGTCACTGTCCCTAACCAGACATTAGGCCCGCCCAGCCACCAAGGCCTCATCGGGTCGTGTCCAGGCTGATGGCAGGGGAACTGAAGCAAAAAGTGTCCACCCTTCGGCCCGAGAGCAAGGTCTATAGCTGGTGTGCGGGGTGTACCCGAGCCGGCAGGGACGTGTGATTTCTGCTGCTTCCAGGGGTGCCTGGTGAGGATGGCTGTGCGATGGTTTTACCTGTCTGTCCTGGCACTGTCGTCCCTGGGCTTGATGTGCATCTTCTTCACCGTCTATTGGATGCAGAGCTGGCACGGTGGCTTTGCCTGGGATGGCACCATATTCACATTCAACTGTCACCCCGTGCTCATGGTCACTGGGATGGTGGTGCTCTACAGTGCTGGTGAGTACGGGGTGGCAGGGCGGACGCGCTCTAGCCCAGGCCTGGTGGGCCAGCGCTCTCCCTCTCAGGGCTGGCCTTTGTCACTGTTGGGTTCAGGGCTATGGAGGTTGGGTGAGTTGGTCTGTCTCTGCGCCCAGGTGTCATTTGGAAGAAGTAGTGAGAATGGGGGCATCTGAGAAGGGCAGCTTCATGGATACACTAGAGCAGGGGTTGGCAAACTTTTTCTATAAAGGACCGGGTAGTAAATATTTGAGGCTTTGCAGGCTACACGATCTGTGTTGCAGTGACTCAGCCCTGCTATTGTATTGAGAGAGTAGCCGTAGACAACAGGAAAATACATGCATGGCTGTGTTCTAGTAAAACTTTATTCACAGAAGTAGGCGGTGGGCTGGATTTGGCCTGTGAGCTATAATTTTCCAACCCTATTGTAGGGAGCAGGAGGTTGAAGCCTCTCATGGCATCGTGGGTCCTTACGTACGGGATGTGCTTACTTCTGCCAGAGCCGTGTTTGCCCCTTGCATTCAGACCTGGGCCTCGGGGCCCCGGAGAGCCTCATTTTCCCCACTTATAACATTGGAATGATGGTGACATTGATAATAACAGCTTCCCCTGTGTACTTCAGATACCGCATCCCGTTTTGTTCTCACAGGAAGCTTGTGAGGTGGGCTCTATTGTTATCCCCACTCTACAGATGAGGAAACAGGTTTAGAAAGAAGATGCCAAATAGCAAAGAAGCAGAGTCAGGATTTGGGCCTAGGTTATCTAACCTTACAGCCTATGTTCTTGGTAACTAACCTCAGTTATCCAGTGAGAATTTAGTTAGATGACGTAATGAATGTGACATTGTTTTTTAACTTGCAAGACTTCATACAAACTACCTTCATTATTGTAATGATAGAAGGGCAGATCCAAGGGCCGGCCCAGTGGCTCAGGCGGTTGGAGCTCCGTGCTCCTAACTCCGAAGGCTGCCGGTTCGATTCCCACATGGGCCAGTGGGCTCTCAGCCACAAGGTCGCCGGTTCAACTCCTCGACTCCTGCAAGGGATGGTGGGTTCTGCCCCTGCAACTAACAACGGCAACTGGACCTGGAGCTGAACTGCGCCCTCCACAACTAAGATTGAAAGGATAACAACTTGACTTGGAAAAAGTCCTGGAACTACACACTGTTCCCCAATAAAGTCCTGTTCCCCTTCCCTAATAATAAAAATCTTTAAAAAAAAGAAAAGAAAGAAAAAGAAGGGCAGATCCAAGGAAGTTGCTCCTCCCTTTTCATCACTGTCCCTTCTCTCCCGCCTTCACGGCTGACTGTTATCTCAGAAATGATGCGAGGATAGAAGACGCTGAGGAGTTGATACCAATGTGCTAGCATTTCCTTCTTCCCTCGTTGGGAGGCTCTGTGCGACCCTGTCAGGGTAATTCCCTTAATGTGTGGTGAGCATGAGGGGAAGAGGCTGAGCCCTGGACTGCTCTCTCCTGCAGCGTCGCTGGTGTATCGCCTGCCCCAATCGTGGATGGGGTCCAAGCTGCCCTGGAAAATTGCCCACGCAGCCCTGCAGCTGATGGCCTTCATCCTGACCGTGCTGGGGCTGGTGGCCGTCTTTAAATATCACAACCATGCAAATATTGCCAACCTCTACTCCCTGCACAGCTGGCTGGGCATCACCACCGTCTTCCTCTTCGCCTGCCAGGTGGGTGCTCTCTACCCTCCTTTGGGTTCCCACTGCTGGATGGCAGCCACGGGCTCTGCTTGGGGCTTCACTTGCATAAGCATAAATATTCCCTCTGCTCATCATTGTCTGGAGATGGCCTTGCAGGGCACGTCCTATAGAATGGGCAGCTTAAAGGGCTGTAAGAGATGGGTGGTTCCTGCTCTTACCCATCACACTGCCCATTGTCATCCAGAGTGCTCTGCGCTAACTTTGTCATAGCATGTGCCACGTTGACTCTAAATCATCTTTTCCTCCTTCCCCACTCCCACCTTTCTGTGAACCAGAAGTAATTCTACAAGTGGTTTCCGTGTTCTGATGTCAGTGCTGTATAAGGGAGGAGTTTTATGAGCCAGGACTGGAGGGAAACAAACAAGGATGGCTGGGTTTGCAGGAGAGTGGGGTTGTAGTTAAGCATTTCATGAAACGTTATTGTTTGTGTAAGAGAAACAAACTATGTTGGGGAAGCTCGGTGTGGTGCTGGGGCAATGCCTGGTGGGAGGTTTGAAGTGGGGAAGGAGGACGAAGGTTCACTGACAGGTAGGAGGCGTGACCTGGGACACCTTTGGTATGGTCAGGCACTTCCTCCCTGTGTCCACAGTGGTTCCTGGGCTTTGCCGTCTTCCTGCTGCCCTGGGCGTCCATGTGGCTGCGCAGCCTCCTTAAACCCGTCCACGTCTTCTTTGGAGCCTCCATCCTCTCTCTGGCCATTGCATCTGTCATTTCCGGCATTAATGAGAAGCTTTTCTTCAGTTTGTGAGTAGCATGGGGTCCCAACTCTACGATAGAGGGGATAGAATAGGGTCTTCAAAAGATGTGCCCTGTGATCATAGAACTCACCCAAGGGAGGGGGCTGTTGGGATCGGGCTCATTCCCGACTGGGAAGCAAACGGTCTTGCTTTAGGTTGAGATTGGTAAATCAGTCAGCAGGTGTTTATCCAGCATCAAATTGACTGAGCACCTACTGTGTGTCAGAAACTTCTGAGCAGCTAAATCGAATCCTCTGCTTGCCCCACAACTTCGGTACTGTCGTCATTGCCACTTAGAGACGGGTTCCGAGGCACAGAGTTCCCTCACAGATAAAAAGAATTTTGCAGGTGTTCGTTGTGGCAGGAACTTAGAAAGTACGTCAGCCGTCTGAGTCACAGCTGGGCCTGGGGAGCTTTCTCACCAGGACCCAGTGGCACTGATTCTCCCACTGGGCAGAAACGGGTAGGAAAGTCTCTCAAGGGCCCATGTTTCATCATGTCCAGGAAAAATGCCACCAAGCCGTACTCCAGCCTGCCCGGTGAGGCGGTCTTTGCCAACAGCACGGGGATGCTGGTGGTGCTCTTCGGGCTGCTCGTGCTCTACATCCTCCAGGCTTCGTCCTGGAAACGCCCAGAGGCAGGGGTCGTGACTGAAAGACAGGTATGGGGTCCTGGTCTCCTGTGCCAGGTTGGGGTAGGGCAGGGTCGAGAGAAGGGTCACCCAGGAAAGGCCTGGGCCTTCTCGGGGAGACCAACCCAGTACCACAGTGGGAAACCAAGTGGCTGGAAGGTGGGGGTAGGTTAGCTGTTGGGGAGCGCCACGTCAGGCCAGCACATCCCAGCCATTGTAGCAGAGGGCTGCTGAGGCTCAGGGGTTCCTGGGGGCCTGTCCACTGGGAGAGGGCAGGGTTACTCCCTTCCCCAAATTCCTGTGCTTTCACGAGGGGAAGCGTGGCCTTACTTTCCCCACGGAAGGACCTGAGCGTGATGAGTGGTGTCATTTCTACTTCTCCAGCTTTGGGGCTGGTCCAGTGGGACGGGAGCCCTATCTAGAAGGCGCTTGGTGACAAGCTGAGCGCTTGGGCAGGTTTCGCCCGTTCTTGGCCAGTGCCAGGATGGGGTGAGGTGAGGTATGCCTCAGGCTGAGGGACTTGGAGGCTTCCCTGGGAGATGTGGTGGCTTGAACGGAGACTGCTCTGCAGCTTGGGGGGGGGGGGGGTGCGTCCTGGAGGTCAGGGGCCGTTTTGATATTATGTCATTAACCGCTGTGTGTCTGCCTGTCTTTCCAGCCCCTGATGCATGAAAGGGAGTGAAGTGGGAAGGGGCTCCCAGGAGCAGTTGGTGGCGCGGTCTGGACTCCCCAGCTCTCATCTACCTGGGGCTCCCCTCTGGTTTCGACAACAGACTTGCTTTGGGCTCTGGCCCCAAACCTCTCCTTCACTCCGTATTGGGCCTGTTCTCTCACCAACTTGCTGCCCACCGCTTTTCTTGGTAACTTTGACTTCTGCACCCCTTCTTGGCATCGACTTCTGAGGTCCCCATTTATACAGGCCCTCCTGGCCCTGCCTGCTCACACCGCTCCTGCTGTCTGTCTGAAGTCAAGCTGATTTCCCCTTTAGACCCCTCAGGATGTGGTAGGAAATCTGAAAGCTCAGATGAGCTGGGACTCAAGTGCAGTCTGTAATGTGGGAAGTGAGGGAGTGGTACCCGGCAGCTTTTCCCATGAAATTGTGCGCTTCATTTAGGGGCTCGCCATGGGCAGGCTTCTGCTGTGACCTCCATCCTGCCCACCTGGACGTGAGGCTGGGCAGGACCATTGTGAGGTGATGGAAGGAGACGGGAAAATGGTTGCAGGGCAGCTTCCGCAGAGGAACAGCTGAGGCCCTGACTGCTGTCTGCTGTCGTCTCACGTCACTGCACTGTCTGCATCCATTGTGACCGTGTGGCTCTACGTCTACAGCTGCTGCTACAGCTGGTGCCTGGATGCCAGCCTGTCCCTGTGACTTACGTGCCTGTCACTGTTGGGCAGCCCTATCTACTCTGGTAATGCACTCTCCCAAGTAGAGACAACCTGTCCCCGGCTGCCCCAACAGGGATGTGAGCAGCAGGGGTGCCTCAGACTCTCTCCCTCGCCAGCTTGGGGCTGCCCTGCCTGTCCCTGGGCAGGTTCAGTCAGACTTGCTCTCTTGGCAGGGCCCTTGCCCCGCTGACTTTCACACTCCAGCCCCCCCCACAACACATGCCAAAGTTGTGGTGCATTGTGCCAGCAGAGCCTGGGAGCCACGGCCACCTCCAAGGGAGTTCTGGCTGAGCGTCCGAGTGCCTCACCCGTCAGTGTCGTGTGTCATGCCAGAATGAGAGCCGTCGCTCTTCTCCGGGGAGAAACTGGTGGGGAGGGAGGAGTCCGGCTCCTCTCCTACCTATTGGTATTGGCATTGATGCTGTGGCTTTTCCTGCCCCCTCCAAGCGAACCCTGCTGGGTCCTGATGCCACACTGCTGTGCTTAGATGCCAAGCAGCGTGAGGCTTGGGCTTCAGAGTGCGCTTACTCCCTGGCCAGTGGCAGTGAGGCCGATTGCCCACCCCAACCCCACATGGCCAGATGCCAGCTTAGACGGAACCTAAGTGGCTGAAGCCTGCAAAGCCATTGGGATGACTGCCAGGCAACTTGGTCACATGACCAGTCCCCTCCTTCCATATGTATATAGGCATTTCACCGGTTTATGAAGACTGATTTTCATTAAACATATTTTTAAGAATCAAATCCTCTGCTGAAATGTCATTGTGGTTAAATGAGCTCTGCGCAACTTGTAAAAGCCTCAGGACAGTTGTGACTCTGAGACCCGGGGAGTGACAAACTAGCAACTAGAAGGCACCAAAAATCCACGACTGTCCCCGGAGTCGCATGGGGCTCCTGACACGTAGGGATGTCCTTAATAGTGAATGGCTTTTGAGCCCTTGGTTGCCTCATGAGGAAGGAAATGTTTCCCATTTTACAGTCCGGGACACAAAAGGATTAGTGACTTGCCCGAGGTTACCCAGCCAGGAAATGGCACAGTTGGCATTCACAGGCCAGATGTCTGATGCCAGATTCTCCTCCCAGCTGCTGGGTGTGTGCGTCTGCGCAGATAACTGCGCCTTGTGGTGGGGACGCTGGGCAGAGAAGCCCAAGGATTGAGGGAGCCTGCAGCCAGGTTTGGGCAAAGTGAAAGCCAGGGGCCCCCCGCCCAGTGTGCCCAGCCACAGATGCCGCTGGGCAGTGGAAAGAATGACCTGGAAGGAGCTGGATGCAGATACCAGTGATAACAGGAACTCCCGGTGAGGGACCCCTCACCATCAGCTCATTGGAATCCTTTCCCACATCCCTACAAGGCAGGCACCATTCTGACTGTACAGATTCCGAGAGGCTAAACCATAGGCCCGAGTTTTTGGGGCTGCTGTGAAGCAGAACCAGGATCCAGTCGTGTCTGTGCGAGTCCATGGCAACGCCTCCAGCCGCTCCGCCACACCGAGTACGGGCCAGGTGAGCGCTGCCCCGTCCACTGCACCACACTCGGCAGTGCCATCAGTCATGGCTCTAGAGCAAGCGGGGGCGGCTTGGGTGCAGCTTCTGTTCCACCACTGAGCCTTACAACATGATGATTTCTTTTCCTCCTGGTGTCCCATTTGCCCATTTGATTCCTGAAGAATCGGTGGGTTCTGTTAGTTTAGTGCTGAGAAAAGCACACCCTCAGGTGTGGTGTGTGTGTTAGGAAGACAGGAATGGGGATCCCAGTGGAGCCAGCCCAGCTGCGCAGACCCGGTCTTTGCAGCTCAGGTGGTAGGAGATGGGGCATGATCCTCTCCACCAGGGGCCGAGGTCTCTGTCACTGGGGCAGCAGTGGGGCCACTGCTCACAAGCCTGGAAAAAGGTCCCTCAGAAGAAATAGGAACTCTGTTGCCTCAGCGTGGTTTATTAGCTTGCTTTTCCACTCTGGCTCAGGTTCAGCTACAGAGAAGCCTTTCACAGGGAGTCTTAAAACCAAATTAGCATTGACTGTTAAAGGCTCTACTGCCTCTGCTAAAGCCCAGAGTTGGCTGGGGGCAGATTGGGGAGGCCCTGGGACCCCACCCTGCCTGAGGAGGGATAGGGCAGTGCTGAAGAGGCATGTGACCCACTCGGCCTGCAGTCTGCAGTGGAATAGTTCTGGAGGCTGGTAGGGGATTCCCTGCCAAACTCAGGACAGGCCTGAGGGGTGAGGGGTGAGGGAGGGTGACAGCTGGAAGATAGAAGTGACAATGGCCACCTCGGCACAGCAGTGAGAGGCACTGAGGTCCAGGGAGGCATTCACACACCCTGGCTCTGCAAGACCTCCAGGATGGCTCGGAGAATGGCTGCGGCCGCCACTGCCCCGGGGTCTGGCTGATCCAGCCGTGCAGAACTGATGTAACTGGCTCTTCCTGCTCCAGCTTCCATGTTCTTGGTGGCCTGGGCTGCGGCTTCTGCACTCTGAGGGGGTGGGGGAGGAGGTTGAAGGATGAGCCACCAGGCCTCCTTCCTGCCATGGAGCCTGGAGGACCCTTCTGTCCCAGCTCTGCCAGCACCCTCTGTACTGTCGCCAGGTAGAGAGGTCACCTCCCATCATCCTTTTAGCAGGACAGGCGGCCACCATTTCTGAAGACTGTTGTGTCCCAGATACCATGCTGGGGCTCTACACGTCTCGTTAGCCTCACAACACCCTCCGAGACAGGTAGTCATCTCTCTCTTTTTTT